>NC_134099.1:159788950-164788950 GCF_000715075.1 Nicotiana tabacum | reverse complement strand
TTGCTGCTGGCTCAATAGGCCTAATGACATCCATGCCCCATGCAACAAATGGCCATGGTGCTGACATTGTATGCAATTCTGTCGGCGGAGAATGAATCAGATCTCCGTGTATCTGACATTGATGGTATTTCCTCACGAAATTGATACAATCATGATCCATAGTGAGCCAATAGTACCCTGCTCGAAGAATCTTCTTTGCCAATACATATCCGCTCATATGTGGCCCACAAACTCCAGCATGCACCTCCGCCATAACCGTCGTGGCTTGACCGGCGTCTATACATCTTAGCAATCCCAAGTCTGGGGTTTTCTGTACAACACTCCTCCACTGAGGAAGAAACCATTTGACAAATGCCAAAGGGCTCTTTTTTGGTCTCCAGTGGCCTGCTCCAGATATATCCCCATCTTGAGGTACTCCTTTATGTCATAAAACCATGGCTCGCCATCCACTTCCTCTTCTACCACGCTGCAATAAGCATGCTGATCACGAACCTGGATGTGCAAGGGGTCAACATACATTTTGTCGGGGTGGTGTAACATTGATGCTAAGGTGGCCAATGCATCGGCAACCTCATTATGAACTCTCGGAATATGTCTGAATTCCACTGATCGAAATCGCTTGCTCAGATCGTGCAAACATTGTCGATATGGTATGGGTTTCAAATCCCGTGTTTCTCACTCACCCTGAATCTGATGCACTAGGAGGTCCGAGTCTCCCAAGACCAAAACGTCCTAGACATCCATGTCTGCAGCTAGTCGCAGACCCAAAATGCATGCTTCATACTCTGCCATGTTGTTGGTACAATAGAAGCGTAGCTGAGCTGTAACAGGGTAGTGACGTCCTGTTTCAGAAATGAGCACTGCTCCTATTCCAACCTCTTTTGCGTTTGTGGCTCCATCAAAGAAAAGCTTCCAGCTTGGTTCCTCGGGTAATTCCAGCTCACCTGTATGCATTACTTCCTCATCTGGGAAATACGTCCTCAAAGGCTCGTATTCTTCATCAACGGGATTCTCAGCCAAGTGATCGGCCAGCGCTTGGGCTTTCATGGCCGTCCTCGTCACATAAACGATATCAAACTCTGTGAGCAAAATTTGCCATTTTGCTAACCTCCCTGTAGGCATAGGTTTCTGGAAAATGTACTTTAATGGATCCAAATGAGAAATGAGATAAGTAGTATACGAGGACAAATAGTGCTTCAACTTCTGATCCACCCAAGTTAGGGCGCAACATGTCCTCTCGAGTTGAGTGTACTTGACCTCATATACTGTAAACTTCTTGCTAAGATAATAAATGGCCTGCTCCTTCCTTCCGGTAATGTCGTGTTGCCCCAACACGTAGCCAAACGAATTCTCCAAGACCGTTAGATAAAGAATTAATGGTCTCCCCGGCTCAGGTGGAACCAACACAGATGGATTGGACAGATACCCTTTGATCTGGTCGAAAGCCTCTTGACACTCCGCCGTGCAGTCTACCGTAGAATCTTTCTTCAGCAGCTGAAATATGGGTTCACAAGTCGCCGTGAGTTGAGTGATGAACCTGCTGATATAATTTAATCATCCCAATAGACTCATTGCCTCCGTTTTGTTCTTTGGCGATGGCAAATATTGAATGGATTTGATCTTGGATGGGTCCAACTCAATACCACGTCGACTGACGATGAATCCTAACAACTTTCCTGATGGAACCCCGAAGGCGCATTTGGCCGGGTTGAGCTTAATATCATACCTTTGAAGCCTTTGAAAAAACCTCCTTAGGTCTGCTACATGGTCTTCCTGACGCCAAGACTTTATGATTACATCATCTACGTACACTTCAATTTCTTTATGTATCATGTCGTGAAACACAGTAGTCATTGCTCGCATGTACGTTGCCCCAACATTTTTCAATCCGAATGGCATTACCCGGTAGCAATAAGTCCCTCATGGTGTGATGAAAGCCGTCTTTTCCGCCTCTTCTTCATCCATTTAGATCTGATGATATCCTGCATAGCAGTCCACAAAGGATCCGATCTCACGCCCAGCACAATTATCAATCAGGATATGGATGTTGGGCAATGGAAAATTATCCTTAGGACTTGCCTTGTTGAGATTGCGGTAGTCGACACATACCCTGATTTTCCCATCCTTCTTCGATACCGGTACCACATTGGTCAACCAATCGGGATATCGAGTGACCCGAATAACTTTTGCTTGCAACTGCTTGGTCACTTCTTCTTTGATCTTCACACTCATATCCGTCTTAAACTTCCTCAGTTTTTGCTTGATCGGAGGGTATGCCGGGTCAGTGGGCAATTTGTGAACCACTAGATCGGTGCTTAATCCCGGCATATCATCATATGACCATACAAAAACATCTTTGAACTCAATGAGGGTTTTGATTAATTCCTCCCTGACGTTTGGCTCAATGTGGATGTTGATTTTGGTTTCTCTGACATTATCTGCATCCCCTAGATTTACAGCCTAGGTGCCATTCAGATTAGGCTTGGATTTCTCTTCAAATTGGCACAGTTCTCGATTTATTTCTTCGAAGGCTTCATCCTCGTCATATTCAGACTCATCGTCATAACAGATCTCTTGTGTAATTAAGTCGGAGTTAGATTGATTTATTAGACTAGGTCGAAGATCCGTTGTGCATGCCATGCCATTAGAGCCAGTAAAAAGAGAACTGTTCAGAAAGAGGAAAGAACAAAACAAAATTAAAATGAGACAAGAAAAGAGAATTTTATTAAAAATGCGGGATAACAGGTTTCACACTTGTACAAAATAAAAAGAGATTTGGATTACACCCTGGAATAATCCGAAAAACAAGAAAGAACAATCAAAGCCTACTACCAGGACTCCCCCCGGATAGGAAGAGAAGTAACCGTCCAATTGTTGGTTTTGGCCTCAGGCCCCAAAAACTGTATGTCTGCTCCGTCGGAACCCTCTCCAACTTCTATCACATGGACATCAGCAAACAGCCTTTCGAAGCTCTGATTCAAATCCCCGTCCATCCCAATCAATGGTCCAAGAATTTTCGGGACCGGTGACCCCTTGGCACTTGCTCTAATAAAGGATCTTGAGAGACGCGGAACGGGTTTGGGAAGAAACCAAACTCTCTTCTTCATTTTCCGCACTCGCTTTACATCTGCCGCAGTCGGTTTGAACCCCAATCCAAAGGTCTCCAAATTTTTGGGCAAGGAGACAGGTTAGACAATCCCCTGAAGCTCAGTCCCCAGGCCTTTTCCTGGCACAAACCCATTGCCCAGCATCTCTGAAACCATCATGACCGTTGCGGAAACTACCCTGGGGTGTGGAATGATTTCACCCTCGGGAATCTTGTTTGCTGACACTGCATCGAAAATATGGTAAACCCAGGGACCTTTGTCATCATTGGTTTCTATGAAGGGCACAATGGCACCTCTCATGGTGCACGCAGTGTCCTCCCCATGCAGCACGACATCTTGTCTGTCCCATTCGAACTTGATCATTTGATGCAAGGTGGATGGCACCGCTTTGGCCGCGTGGATCCACGGTTGTCCCAACAAAAAGTTATAAGATACCGCAGCATCCAATACCTTGAACTCCATGGTAAACTGGACCGGGCCGATGGTCAACTCAAGTATAATATCCCCCACAGTGGTCGTTTCACTTCCATCAAATCCTCAGACGCAAATGTTGTTCTTGCGGATTCTACCACGGTCAATCTTCAACTGGTTCATGGTGGATAACGGACAAATATTGGCACTTGAGCCATTATCCACCAACGCCCGGTTAACTGCCGAATCTTCACATTTGACAGTTAAGTAGAGAGCTTTATTATGTTCTGTACCCTCCACTGGCAGATCGTCATCAGAGAATGTTACCCTGTTTACCTCAAAATTTTTGTTGGCAATCGTTTCAAGGTGGTTTACTAAAATTTCATTGGGCACATGAGCTTCATTTAGTATCTTCATTAGGGCCCGGTGATGTTCATCCGAATGGATCAATAGTGACAACAACGAGATCTGGGCCTGTGTTTTCTTCAATTGTTCGACCACGGAGTAATCCTGCATTTTCATCTTCTTCAAGAATTCCTCAGCCTCTTCTTCTGACATTGGTTTCTTTGCTACTGCTGGGTTGGACCTTCTCAACTCCACTGGAGCAAAACACCGTCCTGATCGAGTCAGTCCCTGCGCCTCACAACTATCCTCCTCCACTTGCTTTCCCTTGTACATTATCACTGCCTTTTCATACTTCCAAGGCACGACCTTGCTATCAATCACTGGTAATTGGACTACCGGCTTTATGGTGACCAGTTCCCTGGAGACTTCTTTCAATACAACTACGGGTGTGGATGATGTCCCTGATACTACCAATTTGGCTGGCTCTGGTTTCTTTGTTGCGGTGGACGGATTCTTCCCTAATATCACCACTGGCTTGACACCTCCCCCCTTCAACTGTACCCCTGGTCTCCCACCGGTCGATTCTTCTTTTGGAGCGGCCTAGATCATCATCACTGTCTGTGAGGGCTTCCTCGGCTCTCCTCCCTCATACACCAACTCGATCATATGAGCTTCGTGGTGTGCTGGCAATGGGTACTGGTTGATGTTGGGTGCCTCCGACGCCTGGACCTCGATCTTGTTGGCATCAATAAGATCTTGTATTTCCTGCCTCAACCTCTAACATTTTTCGGTATCATGCCCTAGCATTCCTGAGCAGTACTCGCAGCTTATAGATCGGTCCAAATTTTGGGGTGGGGGGTTTGGCTTTCTAGGCTCAACAGGACTCACCAAACCTAGCTGCCTCAATTTGTGGAACACGGCGGTATAGGTCTCTCCCAACTCAGTAAAAGCTCTATGTCTCTGTAGCCTGTCATTTCTAGCAGCTTGACTTCCTCGAAAGCCCGCCCCTGGAGGGTTCCTGTATGCTCTTGGTGGAGGATAGGCGTTTTTTGGTGGAGGGTAGGTGTTTTGTGGTGGTGCATATGTTTTTTGGGGAGCCGGCGCGCACCATTGCGGGCGAACCGGAGGCTGAGTGTATGTTTGGGCATGGTGCACGGAGAAGTGTGGTTCTTGAGGTGGATAGTAGTGTTGTGGCGGGCTGTATGGATAATTTGTCCTGTGGGGTATGGGTTGGTTGTAGTATGGTTTGCCGAACCTGGACCAACTGCCTGCCTCAATCGTGGCGACTTCTTCTTTCTTCTTCCTTCCCAGCGCACCTCCTGTGCCGCTCTGAATAGCCTGGGTCGTTGCCTTGAGCGCTAAGTAATTCAGGATTTTATCAGACCTCAGCCCCTCTTCTATCATAACCCCTATCTTTACTACTTCATTGAAGGATTTTCCAACCGTCGTCACCAAGTGACCAAAGTAAGTTAGATCCAGCGTTTGCTGGAAGTAGTCAACTATTTCTCCCTCTCTCATGGGAGGGTCAACCCTGGCTGCCTGTTCTCTCCAGCGTAAACCAAACTTACGAAAGCTTTCCCCAGGCTTCTTTTCGGTCCTCAATAATGTGAGACGGTCAGGGACTATCTCGAGATTGTATTGAAATGACCCGCGAAAGCCTGCGCTAGATCATCCCAAGTGTACCATCTACTGGGATCTTGCCTAGTATACCATTCCAATGTCGATCCACTTAAGCTTTGACCAAAATAAGCTATCAGTAGCTCCTCTTTGCCGCCTGCGCCTCTCATTTTGCTGCAAAACCCCCGCAAAATATGCCATGGGATCACCGTGCCCTTCATATAAGTCAAACTTAGGCATCTTGAATCCTGCCGGGAGTTGGACGTCCGGAAAAGGGCATAGATCCTTATAGGCCACGCTGACCTGGTTGCCCAATCCATGCATGCTCCTGAAGGATTGCTCCAGGCTTTTGAACTTCCTCATTACCTCATCTTGCTCTGGGACCTTAACCGGCTTTTCAATCTCCGCCGGTACCTCTAAGTGTGGATTATAGGTATGGGGTTCTGGTGCATTGAATGTGGGTTCAGGGGGATAGTACTGCGCATCATGAGCCTAAAACAACGGCTCGCTGGTTGATCTTTGCAGTGTGGCTGGTGTGGGTCCCATAAAAGTGGGAACATTTGGTGTTGGGAGATGTTGATGGGGTGGTGGAGCTTGGGAATCATAGGGGCTTCTCTCCTGATAATGGTGGTGATTCGGGAGGCTTGTTGAAGGTCCAGAGTGAAGGTAGTCCGGCATAGGCCCTAAGGGTTCAGGGCTCTTTTGTACTTTAGCCAAAGCTAACTGCATCGCATTCATCTCCAATCCCATCCTTTCTACCTTATCCATTGCCTCTTTCAGCAACTGGCTTACTGGCCTTTCTTCCTCGGCACTGTTTTTTGAAGGAGTCATGATTGTCGGTACTGGTCCCTTGGATCTGGTTTGATAAGGATGTGTTGCCAGAACGCTTTAACAACTAACTGTCTGGTATTTGGGAAAAACAACAAACTTGTTAGCGTTAGAGTTTAACAGATTCGGTAATAGCACGTTGGGGATGCAATGTTCCTAAGCAGTTAACCATTTCTAACATGTTTTTGCTTCAAACACATGCGTCATCCCGGCTTGCTTTGTTTGTGCCTTTAAAGTGTTTTGGGAAACCCCCGTTTTCTCTCCATTATTCTCTTCCTTCTTTCTTTTTCATTCTCTCTTTTTCCTTTTCTTTCTTTCTTTTTTTTTCTTTTCTTTCTTTTTTAGTGGCGGTCGAATCTTATGTGGATTGCTTACGTATCACGTCCCCGCGTGAATCAGACCGGGCGTAGTTCTGCCACAAAGTAGAGACACAAAACTCTTTTGGAATCACTCAATTCATCACCCAAAATTTGCTATTACAAACTACTTATTTTAAACAAAGAACAGCAATAGTACAGATTCCAGAATTCTTAACCTAACTCGATGAGAAGAAAAACAACATAACGGACCCATAAAGTTAACAAACAAAACTCGAACTAGGGATATATTAAGGATTTCAACTCAGGTGCTCGCGAGGCATCGTTCGGCCTTTTCGCGGGCTTTGGTGTGAGACCCCTTTGTAAGCTTTTCAACTCATTCATGATCTGGTGAACATAGCCCATGACAGAGGCGAGTAGGGTATCACGAGGCATCTGCTCACACGCCAAACATCTCCTATAAATGTAGTGCCCATTCTCGTCAATCCTATCTCGGATGTTGTCCCTTTCCCTAAATAAGTGCTCTATTCGCCGTTTTTTCAGTCCCAATGCTTGAGCATTGTCGGCGAGTCGATCCTGGAACCTTTCCATTTGTTTTTCCATTCTGGTCATCACATCATAACAGTGCCTTCTGTCAGCTTGGGCATCTCGGGCTTGTTTGAAGATCCGCTCCTGAAGAGTGGAGTTCGTTTTCCTTAATAGCCCGATGCTCATTTCAGAATCCCTTATGACTTGTTGCAAATGCTTCCTCCGGGCCATTGTACCTTTTGCCCATCTAACCCTCATTCTTGCTATGCAAGCTTCAGATCTCTCCAATTCCTCTCGGCTTTTGCTGACCTGACTCCTTAGCTCTGTTATCAACCTCTCATTGGACCGATTTTTCTGTTGGTCACCGACATTCTTTCTGTCTTGGCGGATTCGGGCTCTCAGGGCCTTGTTTTCTTGGGCCAACTTATTCTTTTCCCATTTGTCGGCAGCAACTTGCACATTGTTTTCAAATTCTAGGTCCCTAATCTGTTGCTTTAGCTTGCCTATTTCTGCCATGTAGTTTTCTTCTTTTGCAAGCCAGCCCCATTGTTCTTGCGATGACTCAACAAAATATTGGAGGTGAGGTCTTTTGGTTGGTCGTTATGGTTCGTCTCTCGCAGTGCTCTTCTTTCTATGCCACGTGAGATAGGCAGGTGAGACTTCACCTCTGGATAGGTCACACACTCGAGTATTCGCCGGCAAATACTGGCATTCGCTCCATATATAACGAACTGTCTTTTCATGAAATTGGCCGTCGTTGCTGATCTCAACTGCATAAATAATAAGATCTTCATCTGGGTGTACCACCTGACATCTTCCCAATTGTCTCATCACCCGGTAAGGAGAATAAGGCTGAACACCTCTGAGTCTGATTAAGAGGAAGTAAGGACCAGTGGCGGGCATATACACAATTTCTTCAACAGGAAGCCAACCCAATGTCCAATCTATTTGTACTGCGGTGATGGCACGGAGATAGGATACCCAGTCTTCAAACCCTTCCGGTAATCCGAGCCCTGAAACCCTCAGGTTATATCTGTCGATGCGACCTTCGTTCGTAGACATATTGCGCATACACTAAGGATGATGACATAAGTGCTCGATCATCCCTATCTGCAGTAACAAATTGCATCCTTCGAAGAAATCTGCCCCGACTTTACAGGCTGTGAGAGCCCGGTATATCTCGAACACTATCATAGGAGCAAGCGTGCTTTTGTTGTTGGTAATCAGGACCTTGACGATTCCAGTCACCTTTAAATCAATATTGCTATCTTTTCACGGAAACACCACAATGCCCAAGAATGCTACCATGAAGGCGAAACGCCTATGTTCATCCCACTTTGTCTGATTCCCTCTGCTGCAAACACCGCTTTCCGGATCATCGAACCCTCCTATATGCCCATACCTCTGGTGTGTGAATTGCAAAGTAGAAAAACCTCTATCCAATTCAGAGTACGGGACTCCCTTGCTTATCTTCAGTAGATCCATGAACTTGTGCGAATTTACGGCTCTCGGAGCGATCAGATATTTGTGCCTTAACCCCTTAGTAACGTCCATGTAGCCTGCTACCTCTTCTAAGGTTGGGGTGAGTTCAAAATCCGAGAAGTGAAATACATTGTGGTCCAGGTCCCAAAATGTAACCAAAGCCTTTATGATGTCGTATCTGGGCCTGACATTCAACAAACTGGTCAGACCTCCCAGATGCGGTTTGATCTTGTCTTGCTCTGACTTTTCCAAATCCTCCCACCACAAGCGCAACTCCAAAGGGATCTTGCTCCTAACTGTTACCGGCAAACTTGGACCTGTGCTCATTCTGCATGTTTATTAGGGTGATTAAGCAAAAATCCAGACTCATTTGACTCAAAGACAAAATTGACATACTTTTTCTTTTCCCTTTTTTTCAAAAATAAAATCCGGTTTTGCGAGTACGGCCTTTCAACACCTCGAAGACGAAGACTTTAAGGCTGTGTTGGCTAACCGGTGAAAACCTTGAAAAATGACCATATGCAGTTGTTCTTGCAAAAACAGCCTTCCGGCGCCCTTTTAGGGACATTCGGTTATTTCTGAAAAGAATGGCATCACCCTAACTAATTTCAAATAAAAGTAAATTTTTTTCTTTTGGATTATTTTTGCAAAAAGAAAGTTGGACCCGATGGGGGTTGCCTACGTATCTCACACCCTGCGAGAATCAAACTGGCGTAGTTCGGGCAGAGACTATAAACAAAATTTCGGAAACATGACAAACTATTTATTTATTTTAACAAACAATGACCATCCTATTTTCCAAACCAAAATAAAAGACTATTTTGTTTTGCTTTTTTGAGTGAAACAAACTATATATATATATATATATAAAACAAAAAAAACATTTTTTCTTTTTTTTTTTCCTTTTCCCAAAATTTCGGCAAAATTTCAACAGTATTTGGGCATGGTTTTTCCAACATAGGCAATTAACTCTCTATACTATTACCTCAATCTTTTTTTTCACAATTTTCCCACATTCCAGATCTTTCGAAACCGGTCAACATGCAAGTTTGAAGCAAATAAATGCATAACGCAAACAAGATGTAGCAGGATGGTCTTTTCATTTCAGGTAGCTAGTCCTATACGGACTCAACCCCTGTGTTGAGTCCCCTAAGTCAAATGCACATGATGAAAATAAGCGTTCCTACTAGGGATCCGGCATGAGGCTTCGTTATACTAAGTTTTAAAACCTAGGTGTTTGTTCTAGACCTGGCTTACCCGAGCGGACAACTCGAGCCGAGGATGGGAGCTGTGTACCGGTAACCAAAGGGCCATCCAGTTTTGCAACTCCTCCGAATCCTCATTCTATTTTTGGTATATGACACTAACAGAAAGAAGTCACGACCAGCGTGCACTTCTCAAGAGAGAGAAAAGAGGGGTTTCGGCACAGTTTATATATACAGTCCAAGTAATATCAAAGCGGTAAGAGCAACATTTTGCACATTTAAGCTAAAACATGTAATAAAATCAGATAATAAATAAAGCCAAATAATAATAATTATTCTAAGCTCGAATTCTTAACCCTGAACCAGTGGTTCTGGGTATTTGTCCCCAACAGAGTCGCCAGAGCTGTCACACCTCCTTTTTCCGCTCCCCGCAAGGGGTGAAGGAGTTTTTCCAATTAAAGGACAATCGAAACGGGATTTGTTTGTTTATTTGAGAGTCGCCACTCGGGAGATTTAGGGTGTCCCAAGTCACCAGTTTCATCCCGAATCGAGGAAAAGAATGACTCTGTATTACAGTCCGCGAACCAAAAATCCGGATAAGAAATTCTGTTAACCCGGGAGAAGGTGTTAGGCATTCCCGAGTTCCGTGGTTCTAGCACGGTCGCTCAACTGTTATGTTCGGCTTGATTATCTGATTTTATGCAAATATGAACTTATGTGCAGATTTTAACTCTTTACCGCTTTCATTATTATTTATTATTATTTTACGGGGAATTGCAACGTTGTGAAAATGTATCTCGAACCGTGTCACAACCAATGTACCCGTGGTCGTCGACACATTTTGACTCCGTTGAGATTTGGATTAGGGTCACATAAATGCGCACCCGAACTTAAGAAAATTAAATTATTAAAGGCGCGCCTAAAACGACTAGAGTATCATTTACTTTTGGGTAGGGCCATGAAATTTTACTAAACGGTCCATCCCGAAGTCTAAACACATTTTTTTTAAAAGAAAATATTTACTGAGGGCCCCGCAATCTTTGTATTTTTATTTGACGAGGCTTATCTCATTCTTTTTTTAAAGGGATTTGCAACGTCATGGACACGCATCTCAAACCACGTCACAATCAATGCGCCCGTGGTTAGAGACACATTTCGATTCCGCTGAGACTTGGATTTGGGTCACATAAATGTGCACCCGAATTTAAGAAAGTAAGATTAATTAAGACGCGTCCTAAAGAACTAGCGTGTTGTTATTTTGGGTAAGGCCGTGGAGTTCGCTAAGCGGCCTATCCCGAGTACTAAGTACTTAACACATACATTTTTTTTGTGAGGGCCCCGCAGTCTGTGCGTTTTATCTGGCAAGGCTCGTCTCATTTTTATTTAAAAGGTCATCCTATAGTGGCTATGTTTCCTATTAGTTTGTCTCGAATAATGAAAGAAGAAGAACGGTTCAACTTTATTTACATGCTCACAAGTTAGTTATAGTTGGGTTCCTAATATGATTTGCAAAATCCGCACATGAACGCGGATATGGGCATTCATTTAGATATTACGGGCCCAGGCCCAATGTGCATAAAGTTAAACTCGGCCTGGGCCACTCTTATTCCAATTTGGCCTATTCAACTTATTTGATGTATGTTTGACATTTATAAACAGGGGGGAAACTGAAATGCGATGTACTGCTTGCCTTAATCAAGCCATATTCCTACCAACTTAAAACAGGCCATTTGTTTAAAGAAGGAACTATTGAGTACCTAACATGTTTCTTGACAAAACAATAATGAACTAATAGAACCTGGCTACTACAACATTAATCCCTTTCAATTATAAGCAACACATAGAGTTTTCCAACTAAATGGTATGTATAAAAGTTCAATTACATCACAACTAACCACATAGTTCTATTAGGGAAAGTAAACTATCATGCAGACAACCTATTTTCAATACACTTCTAAAGCTAATTCGAAATAACTTCAACTCTTCCAATTTTCTTTGTATTCATGCTTCAAATTTCAGCTTACATTGACAGTGTATCGGTCGTGTACCTGGTATAGGAAAGCAAAAGAAGAAGGGGAATGATCAGCAGAGCAATATGCAACAACACAGCAACAGCAGCAACAGGGACAGCCCAATAACAGACCTAAACTCAGCAGCAACTTAAGAGAATGCCCAGCAGAAATTTCAGAAATAACCAAACAAACCCGGCAGGAAAACCCAATATTAACCAGTAGGAGGAACCAGCAACAGGTTTAAACCAAGCAGAGGACTAGTGAACTTTCAGTCCAAACAGAAAACCAAAACATCAGCTGAAACAGTACTTAACAAGTGAAGAAACCAGGGAAGCTAAACTGAAATCCAACAGTGTCCCAACAAATACAGGCTAAGCAGAGAAGGGAAACAAATGCAGAAAAGCAGACTTCTGATTGTTGTGTTCAGAAATCCAGCCCTCTCTTAACTCTCTATTAAACTGAAATTAGGCTAGCCTATTGAAAGTCCAGCCTTGTTTTGCTTTTTCTTTTTATCTCCCAACACTCAAAAACTGTCCAGCCTTAACTTTCTGATTTCTAACCTCTTAACCTCTGATGTCTAACCCCTTAACCTCTGATGTCTCACTCTTCACTCTACCTTAAGTGAACCTATTTATAGGCAAAATACAAGCAAGCCCCAGGCTGCCTCGTTTCCCCCAGCCTTCAAACTCTGCCCATACCCCTTTATTTCCCATTAACATGTGTTTTGTGCCCCAGTGGTATGGGCAGCTGACAATCCTCAATTGCCCCCATGCTATCAAGTTTTGTTCTCCACTATTGTATTAGTTTAATCCTATTTCAGTACCCTATGTTAGCCCAACTTAAACTAACCATTTCTGATCTTTTCACACCCCAAACTACCCCTGTTAACCCCTGGTTATTACTATTTTACCCTGCTTCAACAGCCTGAGATTTTGAACTTCTGAAAGTTCAAACTCAAGTTGCCCTAAACTGAGTTCTATTTATCACATTGCAGCTACAAACCATTCATAGATAATGTCAAACAATCCGCTAAACGACAATGATTCGATCAATCATATGAAGCTATATGAATCAGAATATTTGAACATTCAGTCCTATAAAACTAATCGACGACGTTTATATAATCGACTATACTAATTATAACATAGAACAATCAGTCGATCAAACAAACAACACGAATAGGGCATCAACTGCCTTCAACAATTTTACACGACACAAGGAATCTATATGAATTATCTGTTCGACGATATTAATCAAATCGAATATGAATCTCATCATACGTATTTAACAATAAGCAGAAGAGTAATCGGCCAAATAAAAAGGCTTACGGAGATGGGGAAAAATTGAAAGAAAACATCAGAAATACCAAACAAATTGACTAAACATGTCATCAAATTCAAACAACACTCAAACAAAAATAGAAAAGAAAAGGGAACTCACTCTGGAAGCTCAATAACAAACGACCCAGCCCTGACCTGGATTTGCCCATTTGAGGTCGAACAGACTTTAATCGAGGTGTTCTCAACCGGGAACACTTCGATTAAGGTCTTTTAGACTCCAACCCTCTGTTAAAACTGGCCGGATTCCAAAAGTTCTTGTATTCTAGGGTCCAAACAATCCGATTTGGGGCTTGAGGATTTTTGGGTAGATTCGGACCAAACCAAGCTTGGTTTGGTCACGAGTGAGGCTAGGGTAGTGACTGGTGTGAAACTGGGGTGGGTTGGTGTAGATCAGGGTTGGGCTCGAATCTTCAAACTAAGATTCGAGACGATGGGGGATGATTCGAGGCAAGGGGGTAACAGATCCGTGCTCAGGGTGGTTGGGTGCATCAGGGGTGTTACTTTGGTGGTCACCAGCATCGTTGCCGCCGGGTTCATGGTGAGAGTGTATAGGGGCGGCTAGGGTTTGGAACGGGGGCTTTGGGTTTGTGTTTGGGACGATGGTGCACAGTGCGTGAAGGGGGGTTTGGTTTGGGGGCGTGGGGTGTGATGAGAGGCTTATATACGGAACGTGGCAATTGATTTGAGCCGTTAGATCAAATGCTCTCAATGGCTTGGATTAACTGGTGAGGGACAGGACGGGGTCGTTTGGTATAGAAACGGGGTCGTTTGGTTTTAATGAAGGGCTGGGTTGACCCGGGTAAACAGGTCGGGTTACGGGCGTGAGCGTGGACCGTTGGATGCGTATGGGTGAATGGCTCAGATCAAACGCCCTATGCGGCGTCGTTTTGGGGCGTGCCTGGAAGACCTGGATTTGGACTGAGTCGTGGTGTTGGTTTGGGCCTGATTTTAGTTGAATTTTTGGCCCAAATCCGATACTTTCCTCTTATAATTAAACAACAATTCTAAAAACCAAAATTAAACTACACAAACATTAATTAACACCTAACAACAGTTATCACACGAATTAAAACATTTAATAAAATTATCATGACAACAAAATAGAATAAAATGCCTATTTTTGTGATTTTCGCTTTTACAAACCAAATAATGGTTAATTAATTCCCAAATGTACCATTTTTTCTAAATGCATGCAACATGTATTTTTTTATTTTTTAACTATAGCAAGGCGAGCATTCACGGACAAAACAATTATCAAAATGTCACACAAATCCTCAAAATTGTACCCGAAGGTAACTTGTTTTATTTCTTTTCCGATTTCTTTTGGAGTAGTTTACGTGAATCAAAAATCACGTGCTCACAGCCGTCTTTCTGGGAAAGGCATGGTCGTAGACCTGCTTCTGGTGAGAATTTTGGCTTTCTTTGGTCCCGTTATGGTTTTATTCCATTTGGCCTCTTCTCAACTTTGCTCTTTCTTTGGTCAGGGAGGGCACGCAGCGTGAGGGCCCCTCAACTAGCCTTTCGTAGGTCGGGTGCGACCGCACGACTTGTGACAATACCGGTACCCCCCAGTTCCGAGAGTGACTTCAGTTGAATCTTCGGCGGCTCATTCCCCAGAACGGTCTGCACCGCGGGCCGAAGAATCTTCGGGGATCGTACGTCCTAGGGCGGAGTTGCCTCTGAGCGAGGATGTGGAGGAACGGGAGAGGCCGCTTATCAGGCGAAGAGTTGCATTTACACCAGCTCCGGTGGTGATCAACTTGGATTCCCCACCATCGGACGTGGAGGGGAATGCGGCAACGGCGTCTGCCCTTGAGGGCGGGCACTCAGTGAGGGTTGCCCCAGTTGGCTCAGGCCAAGGTGATGCTATCGCTTCGGCGATCCAATTGACAGTTCCGGTTGCTAAGAGGGGAGTTAGTTCCTTACCAACTGTTTTGGTTGGAGAATCAAGCGCCAATGTGTTGGTAGGGGCGAGAGCCTCAACTTCTCGGTCGGCGGATGGAGGGAGGGGCACCGTAGGCGGAGGGTCTGACTCCGAGTCCGACCTGGACCCTGACGACGTCCGTATGCTTCAAGAAGGTCACACCCGCACAACGGTGCATGTAGAAGGGCGGTTCTGTTACGTCGAGATTCCTACGGAGTAGAACTTGCTGCTTCAAGAGGAGAACTTAGTGCCGCTGTTCGAGGTGTTGTGCTCGGAGGTGGAAAATACGTCGTTGAGGGGCATAACGGACGTTGGGTTGATGGTCGAAGCGGCCGCGCAGGGCCTGAAGGTATGTATAGTGACTTTGGTTTGTCTTTTCTCTTTTTTTGGTTTTACTTAGTCTATCTTTTGTTCTGATTATTGCCTCGTTCTTGTAGCTATTTTGTTGGAGGTGGAGAGCATCCGCCGAGCCAACATCCGCTCGGGGATCTGAACTTCAAACGCAGCAGACCCTTGGCAGGGTTAACGCTCTTGAGGAGTAGTTTTGTCGTAAAGACGAGGAGATGGAGGTCGAGAGGAGGGTTGCTGCTGAAAGGGAAAGCCAGGATCGGGCCAGGGCGGCGGAGGCCTTTGAGACTTTGACCAGGCAGGTGGTCGCTTTGTAGGCCGAGGTCGTTGCTTTAAGGTTCCAAGCAAGGGACGCCCTATCGAGGGTTGGGACGCTGGAGACAGCGGATCGCATTCGTGAACAGGAGCTGGAGAGGGTTGCTGCGGCCTTTAGAGAGGGAGCGCTGGAGGACCGCATTGGCGTCTATGAACGGGATGCCCAGACTGCGGTGGATCGGATTACGGCCTTAGAGGCCGAGAATCAGCACTTGAGGGATCAGGCTGCCTCTTTCGGCCTGGCTCATGATCTTTGGACACTTGCTGAGGCCCAACTTGATGTGTACAAGAGATTATGGGAGGCCGGCATCGTGCCTGAAGCCTCTTATGAAGAGGCCCGTCAAAAGGCTCGTGAGGCCCGTGTCGACTACGGCTTTGATCCAGCTACGCCAGGGGTTGATGATGGCGCCGAGGGCGTTGGTGATGATGATGGTGGTGCGGGTGGCGCCGAGTGAAAAGGATTTGTTATATTTTCCTTGTTTTTATTGCCCTTTGGATAACTCTTTTTTTTGTTGTTTTATTTTTTCTCTTTTTCATTTGCCGGCCTTGGCCGGGTGTAAGCGGGGATGACCCGTTGTAAATAAAGATGTAAATATATGCGACTTTATTTTCCTCTGTTCTGCCTTGTGTTTACTTTGTATTTTTCATGTTCCCCAGTGTTTTCTTTTTGCACACCGTCAAGGGGGCTTTGCCTTAGGGTTTTTCTGGCAGGCGTGTTAATCCTCCCATGACTTTGGTCGTGGTAACGTCGATGGCCTTGACCATAATGGTGTTGATGGATTTGGCCATTTAGGTGACTTCGACTGTTGTCGAGTCGTTTGCCTGCCCTAGTAAAAAACTAGGTCGGTTGTTAGCGTCGATAGCCTTAGCCATGATTAAACGCTTTTTGCTTATCATTTTCCTTTACTTGGTGTGAGCAAGTTGTAGCTACTATTTGGCGATGGCGGCACATGGCCTTAGTCTCAGTTCGGGCGTGGTTGAACTGCTGGCCGTGCTAGTAGGAAACGCGGCTTCGCAATTCGACCGGGGCCGAACTGTACGCGGCCTGAATCTTAGTTCAAGTTAGTCGCACTTACTTGAATGGCGAGGGTGCTTAGCTTGTTTCTTCGTTCGTTGAGGAACAAGCCTTGTTGCGTCCAGTGGTGAGGGCGCTTGGCCCGAGTCTTGGTTCAAACTGTAGTTGAACTTTTTTTTTGAAGGCACGTAACTTGAGTCGTTGTTCAATCGTGGTTGAATCTTTCAATTTTTGATGGCGAAGGCACATAGCCTGAGTCCCAGTTCAACTTGTAGTTGAACTTTTTGGGTGAAGGCACGTAGCCTGAGTTGTTGTTCAGCCGTAGTTGAACCTTGCAATTCTTGGTGGCGAAGGCGCATAGCCTGAGTCCCAGTTCAACTTGTAGTTGAACTTTTTGGATAAAGGCGTGTAGCCTGAGTTGTTATTCAACCGTAGTTGAACCTTGAAATTCTTGGTGGTGAAGGCGCATAGCCTGAGTCCCAGTTTAACTTGTAGTTGAACTTTTTGGTGAAGGCACGTAGCCTGAGTCGTTATTCAACCGTAGTTGAATCTTGCAAGTTTTGATGGCGAAGGCGCATAGCCTGAGTCCCGTTTCAACTTCGTAGTTGAAATTTTTGGTGAAGGCACGTAGCCTGAGTCGTTGTTCAACCGTAGTTGAACCTTGCAATTCTTGGTGGCGAAGGCGCATAGCCTGAGTCCCAGTTCAACTTGTAGTTGAACTTTTTGGTGAAGGCACGTAGCCTGAGTCGTTATTCAACCGTAGTTGAATCTTGCAAGTTTTGATGGCGAAGGAGCATAGCCTGAGTCCCGTTTCAACTTCGTAGTTGAATTTTTCAGTGAAGGCACGTAGCCTAAGTCGTTGTTCAACTGTAGTTGAACCTTGCAATTCTTGGTGGCGAAGGCGCATAGCCTGAGTCTTGTTATGTCGGTGTTTGAGAGCTGAAGCTCGGTTTCGATTTGAGATCTTGAGCGGCTCACGCGCTATCTTCCCAATCGGGGTATGGAGGCTGGCTTGAGGTGACTCTCGGTTTGAGATATCTTCATGTCGATTTTTGGCTGGATCCGGTATCAGAGATACGGGAGGTGCCTTACAGAGATCCTCCCTCAAAGGGGGGGGGGGACTGCTCCTTCTTCTTCTTGCTTGCACTATTCGAGAGAGGAGTGACAGAGGAGTTGGATCTCGATTCGAGATCTGCGAGTTCCCTTTGTCTGATATGCCGCTTTAGCTTGTTTGAGCTGGGTTGTTCTTTGGCGTTTCTTTCCTTTTGGTCCAGGGAAGAACTACGCGATTCTGCTATGAAATCCCTACAGACGGCGCCAAATTATTTTGCCCAAAGTTCTCACACACTTTATAAGCATAAAACAATCAAAATAATTTGAGGGCCAATCATAGCAGATCGTAATAAATCAAAAGACCGAAGGAAAGGAACAAGAAACAAACTCTTTTGTATTAAGAAGAGATGTAGGGGAAGCTTTTTATTAATGATATTAATGATTTGGTCTGCCTCTCCATGGAGAGGTTCAGAGTCTTACAATGATACTCTTCTCTCTTTTCGAGAATCGTGAGGAGGAAGAAGAAGCAACCCCCCTTTCTAGGGTTCCTTCTCTTTGTATTTATAGATGTAAGATGTATGAGCTGGCAATGACGGTTGTGACTATGCTGAGATTCCGTCCTTGCGATGGCGGATAGGCTGTATCCTTATTGGTCGAGTCGACCGATAATCGGGCATCGTGATTAATAAATGGTCATACCATTTATTAACTACGAATTAGCTTAGGATATAACTAATCTCGTTAATTATCTCGGGGTCATATTTTGACCCATACAACATCCTCTTTTATATTGTAGTGGATGTCTATAACTCCTAAAGAAGTTACTCCCACTACTCTTCTCCATTAAGCAGATAACTCCCACTACTTCTCACCATTATTGTTGTAACTCTCACACCTTCATAACCTATCCCATGATCTTCCTCCATGATCTCAAAAGTTTAATGATATATTTATGGAATTCTTTTGGTATACCTCTATGTAGTACTATAAATAGAGGATGAGAAGTCATTTTGTAACACACTTGAATACATGGAAGAAATAAGAATCTCTCCTCTCTTTCTCTCTACTAGTTTTAGTATATGTGCGTTGCACGTGTACCTAGCGTCAATCAGTAAAATAAGTATATCAAAAAAACAAGTAAATTAAGTTTTAAAATATGCGTCTAACATCAATTAGTAAAGAACATGCACAGTGTTTTAAAATGACTACATTAAGTTAATATTTTATTGTAAGCAACTTAATATATAGAAAAATATGGGGAGTTGCAATTTGTTGAAATGAATACCAAAAAAAAAATGACAACTCACTTACTATCATTTTAACTACATTAAGTTAATATTTTATAGTAAGTAACTTAATATATAGAAAAATATGGGGAGTTGCCATTTGTTGAAATGAATACCAAAAAAAATGACAACTCACTTAATATCATTTTAATTTGTCCCATATTGTTTCATCTTTATTTCGTAAAGTTTGTATTTTTATCAATTCTACTTTTAATACTATATTATAATGATTTATATGATAAATATAAAAAAAAAAGATGACTTTTTTTGGTCAAATAATTAGTTAATTCAAAGGCTTTTTTTCGGGTAAAATTGATTCAAGGACTTAATAATTTGTTTTTGTTGATCTAAAACTTAATATTAGCTCATCTCAAGTTTTAATTATTTAATTGTAAGTCTTTAGTTATAAATATTATTCAATAATTATTCTATGTTCAAAGGAATAAAAAAATCAATACGACATTTCACTTTTGATTTTTTATGTGAGTAGAACCATTAGTGTTATTAACTTTTACCAATCTTTCTTTTGTATTCTTTAATTTACAATATTTTCTTAGTTAAGCTCGATACTTAAATTTTAGAAATTTTGGAATCAATGAATTTTGAGATTACTCTTAACCATGGTGTACTAACTAAAACTTTAGTTGATTTTAATTTTCTAAAATATTTAAAAAATAATTAAATGACTATTTTATTATTTACAAAATTACTCATAAAACTTAGAAAAGAACTCCTGAAATTGGAAAAAAGAAAAAAAAATTAGGACTCCTAAACAACGAAAATAAAACAAGGACTACTACACTAATACTCGTAAACATTTAAAGAAGATACCTAAAACTGCTAAATCTAAATATAGTTGATATGAAGGACCCCAAAAATTGGAAGGATAGTGAAAGTACTGGAATTAAATGATATGATTTTTCATATCGAAGGTCTAGAAATAATTAAATGATTATTCTAAATATTAGAGAAATAATTAATTGATTATTCCTATAGATTTAAAAAAATTTAAATTACTATTTTGTCTAATGTAAAAACTCTTTTTACAGGATAAAAAAGATGAATTTTACTTCAACGCATAATAGGTAGGAATATGTAACTCATAAACTTCTTCAGAAATCGTATTCTTTCTTCGTAGCAATCTCTGGCATGTCATAAATGATTAATATTAATAAGTACGTCAGAATAAGCAAAAAAAAAAAACAACAAATATTGTACAATATAAAAAATACCGAATTACTTAATTTTCTTACTTTTGCTCCATATACTCAAATTGAAGTAGCACCAGAGAAGGACTACTCTCAACTTCATCAACGGCGAGCACATGACAAATAAATCGCTTGATGATAGATACAAGCAATATGTACCTTTGGCCAGAACCCTAAAATAATTCTAATATTCGATATTGTTTCACCTCCACCTTATTCATAAATCTAAATTAGGTTGATGAATGCATTACCAACTATAATATAGTGTTCACGGAGAATAAAGAGTACTTAACCTCTTTAATAGGAATATTAAATTAAATAGTAATAATTTTCGTACCTATATTCTCGTATTATTTTTTCCTTTTTATCCTATACAATTTTGACTTCTATATAATAAGTTTCCTGTTATAATATCCTATATTTATTTTCCTTTTCTTAACCTTAGGACAAGCACTCTTCGTGTGGGATATTCTTTTTTTAAGGAAAGTTTTCCACTTATTCTCTTCTTCTTTTCCTTTTGTTTTACGACATTTTTTTTTGCTATAAATTTTTTTCACTTTGTATTTACAATTTTATCCCACTTAGAGTGCACTTAACGAAGGGTAAAAATGACGAACGATATTTCGCTAAGGGTCTTCGTGCTTTTAATATAAATACTAGTCTTTATGTTCGTGCGATGCACGAGATATCAAGCGCAAAATATTAAACATGTGCCAAAAATAATACACTTTTAATTGAGTAAACTACTTGTTATTAGTACATATAAAGTTCAATTATTAGTTCCTTGAAATAAAAAATAATAATATATAATTCAAACCAATTTATTAATAAAGTTTAGCACAATTGAAGGATAAAACTGTTGCAAGTAGATATATTTCAAATTATTATATAAAAATTGGTAAAAAGACGATTAACTCAATAACGCTAGTAGATAAGAGCATGAATATTTCTTGTCTTTATGACACATTTCTTTAATATGAATATATATTTTTATACATTAATAAATTTAGAACAAATCAACTGAACTCACACCTTCAATAGAGAAAGAAGCACGAGAGTATTTCCAATATATAATATGTAGTCACACAAGTTTATATCAACGTACATCCGATAGAAAAAAAAAAATTATAACAAAAAAATTCAATCAAACACAACCGTAAATAAAGAAGGAAGCACTCTAATTGGAATATGCTGAAAGTAAAAATAGTACCAAAGCGTAAACAAGTCCTCGGTATTGATTTTTTGTTCTTCCTTAAATTTAGCCACCACATTTCTTTTTTGCTAACCCCATAAATACAACAACAACAACAACAACCCAGTATAATCCCACAAGTGGGGTCTGGAGAGGGTAATATGTACACAGACCTTATCCCTACCCCGGGGGGCAGAGAGGCTGTTTCCAGGAGACCCTCGGCTCAAGACATCAACAAGAGACGATAAGTTAGTACTATCAATAGACTCATACTAAAAATAACATACAGTGCACAACATAACATAAAATAACAAAATAGCAGCAATATAAGAAATATAGGAAATACGAAATAGATGAAAGGTATACTAATATCCAACAAATAACTCCCTATATCGGTAGCTGATCAGTAACATTCTAAGATTACCTCATAACTAGCTAGTCACACTCTAGTGCGCTGTAGAAACATCCACAGCTTCCCCCTAACCTACAACTTTAATGCTCAACCTCCACAATCCCCTATCAAGGGCCATGTCATCAGTAATCCTAAGACGTGCTAAGTCATGCCTTATCACCTCTCCCTAATACTTCTTAGGTCTCCCTCTACCTCTCCTCATGCCCACTATAGCCGGTCGCTCACACCTTCTCACCGGTGCATCAGTGCTCCTCCTCTGAATGTGCCCGAATCATCTGAGTCTTGCTTCCCGCATTTTGTCCTCTATGGGGGCCACACCCACCTTCTCTCGAATATCTTCATTCCTAATCTTATTCATCCTTGTATGCCCGCACATCCACCTCAACATCCTCATCTCTGCTACTTTCATCTTCTGGGTGTGTGAGTTCTTAACCGGCCAACACTCGGTCCCATACAACATTGCAAGACGAACCACTGCTTTATAAAACTTACCTTTTAGTAACGGTGGAACTTTCTTGTCACACAGGACCCCCGTCGCTAACCTCCACTTCATCCAACCCACCCCTATACGGTGTGTGATATCCTCGTCGATCTCCCCGATCCCCTGAATAACTGACCCAAGGTACTTAAAACTACTCCTCTTAGGGATGATTTGAGAGTCAAGCCTCACTTCCACACCCGCTTCCGTCGGCTCAGCCCCAAATTTGCACTCGAGGTATTCCGTCTTCGTCCTGCTCAACCTGAAACCTTTAGACTCAAGGGCATGTCTCCAAACCTCTAGCCTTTCGTTGACGCCGCGACATGTCTCATCAATTAGGACTATATCATCAACAAATAGCATGCACCATGGCACCTCCCCTTGGATATGATGCGTTATGGAATCCATCACCAGGGCAAATAGGAAAGGGCTGAGTGCAGACCCTTGGTGCAACCCCGTAACAACTGGAAAATGCTCAGAATCGCCTCCTACTGTCCTAACCTGAGTCTTAGCTCCTTCATACATGTCTCTAATCACCCTAATGTAGGCTACCGGAACCCCTTTAGCCTCTAAGCAGCTCCATAAGACCTCCCTAGGAACTCTGTCGTATGCTTTCTCTAGATCAATAAACACCGTGTGGAGATCCTTCTTCTTATCCATGTACTGTTCTGCCATCCTCCTAATAAGATGGATAGCTTTTGTGGTAGATCGCCCCGGCATAAACCCGAACTGGTTGTCTAAGATAGACACCGTCCTTCATACTCTCATCTCTACCACTCTCTCCCAGACTTTCATGGTATGACTCAGTAATTTGATACCTCTATAGTTGTTACAGCTCTGGATATCGCCTTTGTTCTTATACAACGGAACCATTGTACTCCACCTCCACTCTTCAGGCATCCTATTAGTCTTGAGTATCACATTATACAACCCAGTAAGCCATTCTAATCCTGCTCTACCCATACACTTCCAAAGTTCAATCGGAATTTCGCCTGGCCTGGTAGCTCTGCCCCCCCTCATCTTACGCATTTCCTCGATGACCTCATCGACCTCAATGTCCCTACAGTAGCTTAATTCATGGTGGATGTCGGCGTTCCTCAATCCTTCTAGTACAATATCCTGATCCCCTTCTTCATTTAGAAGTTTATGAAAGTAGGTCTGCCATCTCCTCTTAATCTGGTCATCCCTCATCAAAACTTTGTTGTCCTCATCTTTTATGCCCCTCACCTGGTCCAGATCCCGTGCCGCCCTCTCTCTCAGCTTAGCGAGTCGGAATAACTTCTTCTCCCCGCCTTTGTTTCCTAGTTCCTCATACAGACGAGCAAACGTTGTCGTCTTATCCTCCGTTACTGTCATCTTCGCCTCCTTCCTAGCTACCTTATACCTCTCCCTATTCGCTCTCTTCTCCTCCTCGCCAATGCTCCCTACTAACCGCAGGTAAGCTGCCTTCTTCGCTTCCACTTTACCTTGGACAATTGCATTCCACCACCAGTCTCCTTTATGGCCACCGGCACGGCCAGAAGCTAACCCCAATACATCTCTCGACGCCTTCCTTATACAGTCTGCCGTCGTCGACCACATAGTGTTTGCGTCCCCACTACTTATCCAGGCTCCCATTTCCGATAACTTTCCTTCCAACTCCTGAGCTTTATCCTTAGTCAAGGCACCCCACCTAATCCTCGGGCGGCCTCGTATTGACCTCTTCTTCCTCCTTATCATAATGCCAAAGTCCATCACCAAAAGCCTATGTTGTGTTGCAAGGGTCTCACCCGGGATAACTTTGCAATCCATGCACCACCTTCTATCGCCTCTTCTGAGGAGGAGATAGTCAATCTGAGTCTTCGCTACCGAGCTTTGGTAAGTAACCAAATGCTCCTCCCGCTTTGGAAAACTTGAGTTCGCAATCGCTAGATCGAATGCCTTGGCAAAGTCCAACAACAAAGTACCCCCTCCATTTCGCTCCCCGAAACCAAAGCCGCCATGTACCTCAGTATAACCACCTGCAGACGACCCAATATGACCATTAAAATCTCCTTCTATGAATAACCTCTCGGAAGGCGGAATACTACGAACGATGTCGTCCAACCCCTCCCAAAAGCGCCTTTTAATCTCCTCATCCAAGCCTACTTGCGGCGCGTACGCACTAACAACATTTAAAGTACACTCACCCACCACCAATTTAATAGTCATTAGTCTATCATTCACCCGCCTGACCTCTACCACCGACTCTCTAAGATGGATATCAACCAGGATCCCCACTCCATTCTTATGAGTCCAGAGTACCACAACTTATACCCATCTGCGTTTACCGCCCTCGTTCTGACCCACCTAGTCTCCTGGACACACGCTATATTAATCTTCCTCTTCTGAAGGATCTTCGCCAACTCTATAGACTTACTCGTTAGCGAACCTATGTTCCGTGTCCCGATTCTCAACCTATATGCTCCTTTGACCCCATACCTCCCCTGCCTCTCGTCCCACTCCCTGAACCCGACCCCCCACTCTGCCCCACCCGCGGACATGCCCTTAATCTATCATTCCCGACTGCAGCCACTACTCCTACGACAAATCTAAAGAATAGTCGCTAGTGCTCAGCGAACAACGAGTCAAACTAGAGGAAACACGTAACTGCAAGTACACTAGTTGAATGATCGAACTATTGCGAACTAAAGTAATAACAATTTAGCTAACACCAAAGGGGGAACAGTATAACGGGAGGTACCAAGTCCCGAGGACCAAACTTGTGTTGAATTGTTGTACTCGATGTAGTTGCACGCTAACTCACCGCTACCCACCGCTCTTTGCTGATGCTCGTCCAGGTTGCTCTTCTTTGCTAGTGCTCGTGGGCCCAACTTGTCTCTAACAACTTGGAGAATTTCCCTGAAAAACACAGCAAATACCCCAATCCAAAAACCAAAAAGGGTTATCACCGCTACCACTGGTGTAGCCCTGACAATAATAAGGGAAATGAAGCTACGCTTCAACAGACACAATGTTTATACAGTATATGGACGGTAAGGAACAGAAATTTAATTGCACACAATGAAAAGAATAAATAAATAAAAATCAAATCATTGGTTGTTTTAACAGATACCCCAATTCGATTCTTGAAAAAAAAAAGGATAAGGATTGAATACATTGGAGCTTTAACAAATTCAAAGAATCTTGAACAAAATGGAAGAAAAGGGAAAAAAACAGTCTTTTAAAATAGGCCGCACCTTCTTTTCAAAATTAAACAAAAATTGGAAGAAACCCAAGATTTATATACATACAGAGATTTAAAAAAACAGCCAAAAAGAGGAGAAATTAAAAGTTCTTACAATATTCTACAACAGATGTAACTTTCTTGAGATTTAATGTTGTGAAAATGTGTGAACTATTGATGTGCTTACCTTAGAAGTGAGGTAACTGAAGAAACAAAGAAAGGAGAAAGAGACGGGAAGTAGGGGCAGATCTGACCAGTTTAGAAGAGGGAGAGGAGGGGATGGAGGAAGAGAGAGAAGAAAGGGATGAGAAGAGAAAGATATAGAGAACCAGAGGGGGGGACTTACCTGTATCCGGTGAGAGGTCGCCGGATTTACGCCGGCGTGGTAGTGATCCTACGACAGGAACGATAAAGTGACGGAAGGGATAAAAATAATCTAATACAATTACTTTGACAATGATACTAAATACGTCTTATAAGCATGTGATTTGTGAAAATATGAATCCTATTAGTAAATAAATTCATTGAAGAATATGAATCCTATTAGTAAATAAATTCATTGAAGAATATGAATCCTAGTAGGCATCGTATATATCAAGTTATTACAATTCTATCCAATATGAAATAATTCCTTTTGGAGAAATATTCAATATTGAGGGCATATAAGTTCGTTAATATTTCAGGGATATATTTGTCGTTCAACATTTAACATAAGTTATTCGTGCTTTTATAATAACTAGTTTTTAGAGTACGCGCGTTGCGCGTGCATCCTATCTCAATGAGAATTTTTCCTAAAAAAATATTGTATAAAAATTATATTAAAAATGTGTTTATGTTATAAAAAGGTATAAATTCCTGAAATTGATGAAAGTCTATATTATATAGCTAACTCAATAAATAAAAGAAATTATAGCCCATAAAAGTTCTCAGTCATCATCCAATATATTCAATTTCACAAGCTATTATGCTCCCTTTTTAGATTCAGCAAAAACAAATAACTTAGAGATTTTAGAATTTCTTTGAAAACATTTTCAGAAAACTATTCTCAAGTTTATTCGAGAGGACACAAACATGGTTAGCTATAATTTATTCTTATTTTTTTTTTATAGATTTCAAAAACATAAATTGAAAAAATCTTTTTATCTTTTAGAGATTTGGGAAAGAAAGAGGTTGGTCCTATGACTCATGAAAACAATTGATAAATGACAATATAAAGTACAAAAATAACTAATGTTAAGCTAAAATTTTGTAATAAAAAAAATATATAATTAATAAAAACTTATTTAGAATACGTTTTGTTTTCTACTTTTTTTTTATCCTTATCTAGCACTTTTACCAAATTTGAGTCTTAATACTGAAATTAATAGAATTAGATTCTTTTTCTAATATGGTATTTTGAAGATTTAATTATTTATTATTACTATTAAAGGAAATAATTTTTTCTTATGATTCAATTTTTTTTTAATATTTAACTGTAATAATTATTTTATCAACTAAGAGTCTATTTAAAGAATAAAAAATCGATGCCTGTGTCTTAGGGTTCTTGAATTATAAATAGGAAAACAAACATATAAAAGTGAATATTCTATTTCATATTTAGCTGTGTTAAATAGTCAGAATTTTATTGTTAATTTGATTCCTTTGGATTATGTTCATTATTCTTATTATTATGCCAGTGTTTCTTTATTTTTGAACTACTATATGATATATATTGCTATCATATTTATATTTGCTTCCTTATTTGATCATACAAGCATTAAGTATTACTTAATGACTATTCCATTATTCAATATGATTTATATATGTAAGGTAAATTGCATAATGTTAGTGCTCTTTTTTATGTATTTATTCGAATTGAAGTGGTAAATTTTGGATCGATTTTAGAGTTTTAAACATTATGACTTCTTACATAGTTTAAATAAAGAAGAGTTTATTAAACAAAACTTAGTTGATTTTAAAGTCCTAAAAATTTTAAAAAAAATGACAATTTTGTCTTGTGTGAAATCTATTTTTAAAGGTTAAAATAGGCAAATGATATTTCGCTAAGGACATTCGTGCTTTTAATATAGTACAGATAGATAATAGTTTTACTTGAAAAGTTATGTTGAATTGTATATTGTTATAGATATCTTATTATCCTTCTCAATATTGTTAACAAATTGATGAACTATTTTTAAATTTTAATGTTTTGGGATTCAAAAGTTTAGAAGTAAAATATTATCGATGCTACAAAGGCCAGCTGCCTATAAAGTAAAAAGATATGACGAATGAAAATTCTTTGGTTGGCACCGGAGAGAAACATTTAACTAAGAACCTCTAAAAATAGCATTTTTCCCTAGATAATGTGGAGTTGTATATATTAGTTACCCGTAATATCATGAAAAGAGAAAAGATCGGGTAATATGTAGGTATTATAGTTATGTTATACAATTTAAATAAAGAAAGAATTTATATAAAGCAAAAAATCTTCATAGATTTTAAAGTCCTAATACGAAAAGATTTAATAATTAAAATTTTAATTGATTTTAAAGTCTTAAATATTAGATGATTAACTAAATGACCGTTTTTATCTATTATAAGCTTTATTTTTAAAGGATAAGAAAGGCGAACGACATTTCGCTAAGGGCCTTCGTGCTTTTAATATAATATATAGATATAGATAGATATAGATATCTCTACATTCTTGTATATGTACAGAAACAATGTCTTCTTTCTACGGAAAATTGAAAACTTGGCAAAAATTTAAATAAAAAAGTAAATCGTTGCGACTCTGCTGGGGATCGAACCCAGAATCTCTGGTTTCGTAGACCAGCGCCTTATCCATTGGGCCACAGAGTCAGGTTGTTACAATTCTAGTAAATAATATTTTTACTAGCTAGTGTTCTCCCGCCCTTCTTATAAATATTTTCCCATCAGTTCTTAATATTTATGAGAATACAGGTTAGTTGTATGTTACAATAACGGAGGATTAAGATTGAAAGCAAGGCTCGGGATTTTAAAGTTGCGGGTGCTCATCTGCCGACTGCCAATTACCTAGAATTGTAAGGGGTCGTTCGATTGGGAAACAAATTATCCCATAATTAATTATCCTGACATTAGTTATGCTGGAATTAGTTATTTCACTCTCTCATAGGGATAAAAAAACACTACAATCCCGGAATATGTTATACCAGGATTTTATCCCAACCAAACATAGGATAAACATCATCTCAATTTAATCCCAAAATTAATTATCCCTTATCCTTCATACCAAAGGATGCACGGTCAATTTATTAGTATGTTAATACTTGTTTCCTATGTAAGAATACAATGCTTGGGTTAAACACAATGAGTGCCTGGGCATCCAGCGATGTGAACTATTATATTATATTCCCTTCGTTTCAATTTATGTAAACTTATTTCCTTTTCAGTCCGTATCAAAAAGAATGACCTCTTTCCTTATTTGGAAACAATTTACCTTTACACAATAATTTATAGCCACACAAAATATATGTGCCTCATTTTACACCACAAGATCAAAAGTCTTCTTTTTTTTCTTAAACTCCGTGCCCAATCAAATGGGTTCACATAAATTGAAACGGAGGGAGTATACTGTAATAAATGACAAATTCTTTTCCTCAATCTGGTGTAAAATGATTTACTGGATTAATAAGTCTATCAATATAAGATGATAGACAACCAAAACGAGTCTGAATATCTATGCTTTTTGATGACAAATTTATAAACTACATATAAATTAGAAAAATGAAATCCCTTCTTGCTTCAGTTGTACATGTTATTGTTTCTATCATTCAAAGAAAAGTTTCAAAATTTTACGCACACAAATTGGAATTCATGTGCTTCAAATAAGGACCAAATGGAAAGGGGCGAGTTCATTATGCACAATAGTGGTTTATGGCAAGTCAATTCTTGCGGGCCAAAGCAGCTGCAATTCCACCAACCAAAACTCCAACAGCAGTAGCAGCAATGCCAATGCCAATAACTCCATCTGTTTCAAACACAGCGAAATGTATAGTAATATTCATCAACTGAAACGATACACGATAAAAAGTGACAAATGAGAATTCCAATTGCTACCTTTGGTAATTTTTTCTTCAATTGTTTTCTTGAGTGTCAAGGCTTGCCTCCAATCCGGTGCAATCTGTAGATTCGCAAAACGACTAATTAGGATGCAGGCTTAAAACAGATTCGAGAGAAATGATAAACTGCCATCCCAAAAATAAAATAACTTGTGTAGGTGTGAGACCTAGTCGGTTGAAATAACAGAGCTTCAGAGTTGCATGGATGCAGTTCGAGTATGCAATTTTACTAAAGATGGGCTGAAGAAAACTTTAATTTTCAGAAATAATGCAAACTTCACAGCCTGGAGATAAAGACCTCAGCATTAATGTCAAGGGTGAAGTAAAGGTAAGAACAAAGATCAAACCTCCAAAGAACGATCAACAAGCTGCCTGCTCCTTGGATAGTCCCCGCTTCTATAGTACCCAACAGCCAGAAGATAAAGCTTTTCTCTCATTTGCAGGGGACTGCTACTGCCACCCAAAGAAGCTACAAATGATAATATATAAGTCAGAGAATATGGTTCTCTCCTTCGCCTAATGCAAAAGCAAAAGGAGAAGGTAAAAGGGAGTAAGCGGAAAAAAGAAATATAAACTAGGGAAATGGAGAAGCTCAAAGTCCAGGGCAAGGAAATGTCAGGGTGAGGGAATGAATGATGCAGCATGAATAGCTGTGTCAAAAGTCCAGCTAAAAGAAAAGGAAGGAAGAACGAAATGAATAGCTCTACTACACTGACCTTCAAGCATTGCTATCCCACGCTGTACATCTTCAGGCCTTTTTGAGTGAACAAGAGCCCAAGACAAACGCATAATGCATTCACTTTTAAGCTCATCAGATGAACCTTTTTCTGCCTCTGCCACTTCGCGTTCACAACCCTGTATATCAAAGGAACTGCCAGTTAAACCAGACTGTTTACTCATATGGTTGGGTTTCAAACATGCATAAAAAGGAACTGAAATAAAAAATAACTATCATAATAAAACCATTAAAGTCATGTACCATAATGTGCTTTCTATATAACGGAGCCAAGATAATTGGCTGAATATTTTGTTAAACCTCAACTTTAATTGACTATATCAGTGTTAAAAGACCATTAATAAGTATTCAACCTTTAAATGCCATTTATAAGTAGTACTACTTCTATCCAACAACCAAACTTCAATTGGGGATCTCAATCAGTATATGTTTCCAATCAATTTAAGCATCAAAGTTTCTAAGATATAATTAGAACTGCGATAAAATGAAGAGAGTCCTATGTTAAACACCTTTGCCCGCGTTTCTATTTAGCAAAAAATAACCAAATCACCTAAAGTTAATGTTGACTTCAAAGATACCCAATGAAAAAGTATCTAAATAAACTGCATGCTCTCCTTCTCCAAATAAAATAAAATACATGAGAAATTACTTACTGTTATGGAATGAAGTGGACCGAAAGATTATAAATTTAAAGTAGAACTGAATATAGATGATTGATATATCCGACCCCAACTAGGTTAGGGTTGAGACATGGTTGATTGATTGAGGTGGCAATGAGGGTAGATATCCTTTCGCCACTTAAATTTTAGTTTCAAAGTTACCACTGTGGAAATTAGAAAACTGAATTAGGATCTTCGAACTATTCTACATGTTTTAACTCTTGGTCTTGGGATCTTTCATAAAGAAAATTCTTTGTTTCCCACCATAAATAGAAAACACATCAAGCATTGAACAACGTGACTCATAAACTTTACTTCTAAATAAGAACAATCAATCAATTAATTACGCCGCCAAACTAATTGGTATACACTATATAAATCACCCATATCAATGCTGCTCTATTCAGTCATCTCTAATAAGAACAAGTACTCAAAAACCAGCATATAACAACATACCACATAACTTCATTTCTAGATAAGAACAATAACCAGAAAAACTGCACTTTAATCCAAACTAGTTAGAGTCAACTCTATGATTCCTCCGGGGGCGGATCCAGCGTAGCGGTGCCGGTTCAATTGAACATAGTACTTTTGACGTAGATCATAAATTTATAAGTAAAAATGATCTAAAATAGAAATAAATAGCAGATATGGACCCATAACTTTAACAATATAATTGGTTCAATACTAAAAAATTTAGAGGTTGAACCCATAAAATTTGAATCCGCCTCTCGATTTGTCCGCATAAATTCTCTCTATTCAGACGTTTTTACACAAGAACAAAAAAAAATATTTCAAATGTATTATTTCACATCATACAACTATCAGATTAAGAAAAAAAAACAAATTTCACCATTTAATCCTTTTTTAATAAGTACGTTTAATCCGATTTTCATCCCTAAGCTCGACACTTGGCATTGGCTAAGCTTGTCTATACGGAAAACAATACCAGGTAACAACGACCAGTAGATTTTAAACTCAATTACACTCCACGAGTTCCTGAATCATATAAAGTACTTCAAATCATATAAGGAAGGATCAAATGCACAAATAATCAATAATCCAACACAGAAAAGCGGTCAAATCTATCAATAAAATTAAATAAATTTGAAAATAAGAAAATCGTCATGAGACTTACAGCGACTATATCAGAGTCGCACCACGGAATTTGATCTCCGCCGGTAAAGAAATCGCCGATCGATTCAAAGAATTTTCCGATCTTTGCATCCATTTTTCTGTTTAGTTGTACGTCGTGCTTTTGATTTTGTACGAAAGGGGAGGGTTAGCTAAATATGGAAGTTTTAGTGACCAGAAATGCAGCTTCCTCGTTAAGTTTCTTTGCTTGCAAAATAAGAGAGAGGAAAACGTATGTGAGTTTTCCTTTCTATTGTTTTGATGATGGTATTTTTAGAAAATTGATGTGTAGGATTTTCCATTTTGTAGTCACATAATTAACTAAGATTTATTTTACATTATTACAAGTTTAAAGAATTTTTGTTTCTTTCTTAAATTGTCAGATAAATTGAGATGGAGGGAGTAAGACTTTTTAAATAGGCGAAATGGCTTTCTGGCCACTTAAATTTGCCGGGTTTTTTAAAGCCGATACATAAACTTATAACTTTCTCATCTGAACACTTGAACCCGTTTTTTCCATAACTAATAAACACATTTGACCATTGACTATGCTTATGTGGCGTCAGTTGGTCCTAATCAGCAGCCCGCGTGAGGAACACGACGCACAGGAGCGAGAAAACCCTCTTCCCAACGCCCAACAATACAAAATACCCCTTCCTCCATTTTTTTAAATCTGAAGCTCCATTTCTAATTTTTTTTCATTTTTTCAGACCGTGAAAATGGTGGAAAGTTGTATATTTTATCATTGTAGAGTTGAAGCTAAGTTTTGAACTTCCCCATAACTTTCAAGTTCGTTGATTGAAATCCTTCAAAAGCTTTCCGTACTCCTTCCGGATGTTCAAGGTGATGGTAACAGCCCTGTGGAGGAACTCGGCAATCTGCTCGAAGTCCTTCTCAACCAATCCCCTTGATGTCATTGCAGGAGTACCTGTAAATGAGAACTTCAGTTAGTTAAAAATGTCTAATGAAGACCTTAACATTATGCATAGAAGAAGAGATTCTGGGGGATTTCAAGTTTCAATAAGGAGGGCCTTCAGATTCTCTCTGAAATTCCAAGTAAGGTTGGCTTCTGCTTTTGTATAGAAATAGATTCATTGAACTAAAACATTTAGAAAATTATGAAACTGAACCACGACAAACCTCCAAACAGCAACCTCGGCTTTTGATTGAGGAAGAAAATTGATCAAGTGGAGTGTTGTGTGGTGAAGGGAAGAAAAGAGAGCAGAGATAGGCGTTCTTCTGTTGCTAGGGGTGTTGGAATTAGCTTGAAATGGTTGATGAAGAAGAACGCTAAAGCAGTCAAAGAGAAGGAGTTGCTGCTTGACTTTTCGCGCCCTTACGTGTAAGACATCCATTGGTCATTTGCTGACTGGATGGACACGTATGTGTATGTGTAATACACGCTCACATGGTCAATGATCAGATGTGTTTATTAGTTATGGAAAAAACGAGTTCGAGTGTTCAAATGAGAAAGTTATAAGTTTATATATCGGCTTTAAAAAACTCGACAAGTTTAAGTGGCTAGGAAGTCATTTCGCCTTTTAAATATATAAATTAAAATAAGTCATAAATTTTATTTTGGATATAAGTTATTTTTTAAGGATAAAATAAGAAGTTTATAATATACTTATTTTTAAACAAAAAATATTATTTTTTTAACTGATTAAATAGAAGTATATCATAATAAATAACAGACGGATTACTATATAAAGAAGGGGAAATTACAAATCTCGGAAAATAATTTTACAACAACAATAACATACTCAATGTTCATAAGTGAGATTTGAGGAAGGTAGTTCCTACTTTGTAAAGGTAGAATGACCGTCTCCTATATAACATAAATAACGCTATGAGAGTCCATTACTCAAATGGTCACTCAACTATCCCAAATTATCTTCTAAAGTCACTTTTCTTTCGTTTGTAACAATAACGTCACTTAACTATGCGTATAACACTTAGAAGGCCACTCAACTAAACTTTTCAAATTTTGGAATGCCAAATACCTATTTTCCCCTCTAAATTATAAAAATTTATCTTTTTTTTTTTTTTAAACTTTTTAATATTATGATTTTTTCCCTTTTAATTTATATTATGTACATACCTATATAATAAATAAATTTTATTTATAAATTAAAAAAATAAAAATTAATTAAGCATATATAATGCTAGAATAATAAAATAATGAGCATAGTAAAAAATATTAATTAGATTAATTTGTTCGTAATAATAATTTTATTATTAACAACAAAAATTCAAAAATTAATTTACATAATTGAGAATGAAAGAAAATAAAGGTTGTAAAATATATATTCCATGTAATATAAAAATAATTATTTAAATAACGGTATTTTTATATAGACATTATATATTCTTGAAAATTATGCTCAATTATATTATTGTTCCATCATTATACGAGATGAAAACTACTTTTTTAATTTTTATTTTATAAATAAAATATATTTATTCTATAGGTAAGTCCAAAATGTAGATTAAAAGAAAAAAAAATATAATATTTAAAAAAGTTTTAAAAAATTGATAATTTAGAGGGTAAAATAGGTATTTGGCAATTCAAAATTTGAAAAATCTAGTTGAGTGACCTTCTGAGTGCTATAGGCATAGTTAAGTGACTTTGTTGTTACAAACGAAGAAAAGTGACTTTAACAGATAATTTGAGACAGTTAAGTAACCTTTTGAGTAATGAACTCAATAATACTGTTACTTGAATTTATTATGCATATTCTTTGAATTGCATTTTGTACAAAAGCTACTCTAGAAGAAGTTGGTGTCAGTTTGTATGCATATTTCATGTGGATAAAATGATCTCATCATCCCACTTACCATTTGAATAGAAAGAAAATAAATTTATAGACCTCTTATGTATTATTTTTATTAATCTCTAGTAAAATGGTCACATAATTAAAATAATATTAGCAACAGACTACAAAATGAAAAGATAAACCAAATTTCAAAATAATATTTGTAATAGACTACAAAAAGCCAACTGATTTTTATAGTGGTTGATAGGTCATTTTCACCAGCTTGTCTTGAAACAAAAAAAGTTATTTTACTCAATTGGGTAAGGTTCCAGTCGGCATATATAATTGAGAAATAATTTTATATTAATGAACTTAGTTAATGACACAATCAAATTAACATTTTGAGCCACTTGTGTTATTTAAAACACAAATAGAATAGGAAAATTTAACTTAATCTCACTTTTTGATATGTCTTCATTTTATAAGAGCTGAATAAGCACAAATTTTATTTGTAAGAAATAAATTTGGGAGAAGATGCACGTGACTCCCATTGATGACAAGATGCGGGAAGCGAGACTCAGATGGTTCCGGCATGTCCAGAGGAGAAGCCTAAATGCTCCGGTAAGGAGGCTGTGGAGGGCACAAGAAGAGATAGAGGGCGACCTAAGAAGCATTTGGGAGATGTGATCAGGCAGGATAAGGCGAGACTTCAGATTTCCGAGGACATAACACTTGATAGGAAGATGTGGAGGTCGAGTATTAGGGTTGTAGGTTAGGTGGTAGTCGAGTTTCCTTACTTCGTACCTTTGTGAGACTAGTCTGGTAGGATTTTTATCTAAGATAGCTAGTAGCAATGTTGTGTCTTATTATTTCGCTTTTCAGTGCAGGACCTATTTACTAGCTATCGCTTTTGCTTTGCATCTTTCTTCTGAATTTCACGTTTTCCCTAATTTTCTTATGATTTATGTGGTGATACTAATATTGTCTCTTTTTGGCTTTTTATTTTCTTGAACCGAGGGTCTTTCGGAAACAGTCTCTCTACTTCTTCGGAGTAGGGATAAAGTATGTGTACACACTACCCTCCCGACTCCACTAATGAAATTTTACTGGGTTATTATTATTGTTATTGTTGTTGTTGTTGTCTATTTGTAAGAAATGCAAAATTGCAACCAATAGATATAGATGTTTGTGTATTTCTCGTTTGATGTTTGATATTCCTATTACAACCTGACTAATTTAGATTCACATCGCTAAAATTCACTCTAAAAAAATATATTAATTTTTATTTTATTTATTTCAAGACTTGAACCTAGCGTCATGACCACCAGGGCAAACATTAATGTAAATAATTAATTTTTTTCGTGGGGAAATTCTTCGAGTTTTAAAAAAAAAATTCACAGTTTAATATATACATCCGTGTTGATTACTAAGCACTCAACCGAAGAAGCAAACAATAAATACTACTAGCAAATTTCTTCAGTTCTTATTTTCTTCTCCTTTATTTGGCTCAAGAATTTTTTTTTACTTCTGAAAATGTATCTTGTTAAGTATTAATATGTCAAATTAGAATTATGCATATAAAATTTATTTTCTCTCTGTACATTTGTGTTTGTATGTAGCAATTTTATTCTCTGTACAGATGCACACAAGGGCAGCTTAATCTCGCATTCTCCGCCAATTGGGGTTCGAATTTTGAGTTAATTGACAATAGGGGTTTCAGGAAAACCCTGGAGAAATTGGCCAGAGATCATGGAAGGTATCGAATTTTTTCCAATTTTCCTTTTCATTACTTATCAAAATCAATTTAATTGCGTTTAATTTGATTTCCGTGCCTTTGTATATGGCGGATTTAATTTCGATTTTGTTTCATGTTTTCCTTATAGGTGTATTACCCAGTATAGTCAATCTGGTGAAGTGAACTATTTTTATATTATATTTAACTTAAATTTTCACTTTTAGTTTTATTTGGTATAATGATGACATGAGATTGAGCTAAAATGGAGAAGTGATGATTCATATGGCCGACCCAACATGTTTGGGATTGAGGCGTAGTTAGAGTTGTAGTAGTTGTCAATGTAGTGAATTGTTATTTATATATATTTAACTTATTTTTTCACATTTCTTTTTATTTGGTATAGTACTGACATGCGATCGAGCTAAAATGGAGAAGTGAGGATTCACATAGCTGATGACAACTTGTTTGGAATTGAGTTGTAGTCGTAGTCAATGTCGTGAAGTGTTATTTATATATATTTAACTTATTTTTTCGCTTTTATTTTATTTGGTATGATACTGACTTGAGATTGAGCTTAAATGGAGAAGTGATGATTCATATAGCAGACTGCAACTTGTTTGGGGCAGAGGCGTTTTGTTGTTGTTGTAGTCAAGGTAGTGAACTGTCTTAAACAACATGGTGGGAATGTCAGCAGCTACGTGATATTTCCCTTCTCGTCGTGGAATATGCTGTAAGCTCTATGTTAGTCTGACCTTGTGAAGAACAAGTGTGACTAGAATTTAGTCCTTGAAATCCCTTGTCTAAAAGAAAGAAAAAACATAACAAAAAGAGAGAGTAGTAGACTAGGTTGATTTGAGAAGAGACGTGGAGGAGGAAGTAATCAGCTCTTCGTCTGCCTTCTACATGGGTCCTCTTTATAACATCCTTGGTTACTGCAGCACTTTTATGTATTCTTCTGAGTTCTGAGATATATGGTGTATCCTTCCATTATTCTTGTGTCTGCAACTGAAAAATAATCCTTCACCACTTGTATGTGGTATGGTGCGATGGCATCCTGAATTCTGGCCTAATCCTGGAAAGGTTTTTTCCCTTTGGTTTGAATGTTTGATATCTCATATAATGCTTATGAAACTTGTTCAATTTAAAGTAGGACCTGTTGTTGTTGGAACAGTTGAATGTGATCTTTACTTCCAGCTTGTTGGGTTTATTATTAACCTTTTCTTATCAATGCTTTAGATCCTGTTGTAATGCATTCTGAAGATGACAAAGGTCATACTGAAAAAAACAAGACAAGAATCAAGGTCATCAAGACACGTGCTCAGATTGAAGGCCTGGAGAAATTTTACAAGGGTAACAGATCTTACTAATTTTTCGTGTTTCCCAATGAGTTTCTACAGCATATATGTTATTTCAAACTTAACAATGAGAGAGCTTTCAAAATTTCAGAACATAAATATCCTACAGAATCAATGAAATCAGAACTGGCACAGTCATTAGGATTAACAGAAAAACAGGTTTCTGGGTGGTTTTGTCATAGGCGCTTGAAAGACAAGAGGCTATTAAGTCGGGAAACATATGCAAATGGAAGACAAGATCGTTCAAGTGGTGTCATTCAGGACCGTGGCAGCGGTTTTAGGCAGGATTCTTGCGGAAGTACTAAGCAAGGAGATGATAAGAATTTTGATCATCGGGAAGTTGAGAGTAGAAGGTTAACTGCCCCAGAAGTCTCAGCTGCGGGTGTTACATATGAAGTTGGTACTCAGTATAGAGCAAAGTCTAATCTCATGGAGGATACACCTTCAGGAAGTAGCTCTTCCTTACGTGATGCATGTTTTTCACGAAATGTGGAATCATTTGATATGGCAACATCGAGATACCTATCGTCTGATGTACCCACTGATCTTAAGAGTGTGAAACCAAGAACTGGCCCATCCGGGTACTTAAAAGTGAAAGGCCAGGTAGAAAATGCTGCAATTACTGCTGTGAAGAGGCAATTGGGAAGTCTCTACCGACAGGATGGTCCACCACTTGGTGTTGAATTTGATCCACTTCCACCTGGTGCTTTTGAATCATCAGTGCAAAATCTTGTTGATGGTGAGTTAAAATGGCTGCTTCTTGTCTTTTTCGCAGTTAACTTTTTTTCTGATCCAATATTTTCATCCATTCAACTCATTGTGTACATGCCTTTCTCTCTTTAAAGCATGCTAATTCTGTTCCTATTTAGTTTAGCTGTTGATTTTTCGATTTTGTTATGGTTCTCTACAACTAAAATTACTTCTATCATCTAATTGTGCTATGAAAATTTCTGTGCTATTTAAGGAACAAGATATTGTTATATTTAGAATAATAATCTTTTTTAAGTTAAAAAAAAATAATTATGGCAATATTGTGTTTATTTTATAAGAAAAGCTAATATGATCCAAATTGCGAACAAAACCAGCTCATATGTGACAATATTATTAAATTTGCATTAAAACCTAGGTTGATTCAGAGCTGTAATTACGAATAGAGTGAATTAGGGTATCCGCAAGTTGTGAAGTCCTTTTTCATGTTCTCTTGATTCTAAGGGTTTTATTTTGTGCTAGTCCCTTTAATGGGGTCATTTATACATGCTTCTCTATCTAGAATTACTAGTTTCTCTGCTCTTATACTTACAATTGAGTTGGCAGAACAAAACTCGGAACCTTGTAAACTCTGAAATTTGGTTCATCTTCTTTCTTTCGAGAGGAATAAAATTACAATCTTATCAATACTTTATGAGCCCATTATCATAACTATGTGATGTTTGAAATTTCCATATGCATGTCTGTAGTGTAGACTCTTCTTTTATTCAGATCATTCTTTTTTAGATGCAAAAAAGAGTTTGACGGCTCTTTCTTGCTGAATGAGTGAAGTTCCTATTGCCATGTCCCATACCACTTATACTCCGGATTTTACTCCATGTTCAAGTTTATATGCTTGAGTATGTATTCTCATTCTTGGTTTTTGCATCTGATTGTGGATTCGGAAAGTATAACTTTGTGTCTAGTGCAAAGAGTTGCTGACTTTTACTTTCCTATTAATGCTTGTCAGAACCTGAATATGCTGGAGAACCTGTTCCAGCTCTTACACCAGATTTCTCTAAAGTGTACAAGCAATCGAATTCATGCATAGTAAGTGGATCTTGTGCAAATTGATCTTAGAGATTTTGTAAACATTGATCTTATAATTCACAGCCATGAACTAACTGCATGTGTATAGGAATGCTTAATTTTTGGGTCAAGTTGATAGTTAATTGAATTTAGACTATGCATTTTATAAGTTTTTACTCCGTGGCAACAGATGCTATATACTTCATTTAGTTGATCTTTCGAATGAATGAGGCAAAGAAGTACGAACTACCAAATATAGAACTGTGGAATAGCAACACTACACAAAAGAATGCAGTAGCATATGCTTTGAGTGCTTAATGTACTTTGAATTAATGCGTGATAGTGGCAGTGTAAGCATATTTTGCTTGTGATTTTGTTACCTTGGATGGTGCACCTTTATAGATTAGACTGCGCATTCCATTACTGATATGGTGACATAAATGTTTTTCTTTTGTTTACTATCTTTTCTAACTCATTAATTGCAGTGCTATCTTGCTGGCTTGCATATTTGGTGTATTTTGAGTACCTTTGGTATCTGGTATTGACCTAAGGTTTCTTAATTTACCTGAAAAAGTTAGTCTCTTGAGAATTAGTGATCTCTATTTTCCTTTTTTCTGTTGGGTGATTCTTTTTCATTTCTATATTTTGCATTTGCCCATGGACAGACCTTTAAAAAAAAATCATGGACCATGGAGGGAGACTTGTTTTAGCTGGACCTTACATTTCTCGGGGATCAAACATCTTTTCATTTTTCTACTGGCCCAAATGCAAATGGATTGATATATGATTGTGCTTAATTTGGTGTCTTCTCTCCTACCATATCTTGATCTTGCTGTCAAAACTGAAGTACTCAAGTCAATCTCTAGAATTATACCTTCTTTGCTTTTGCATTGGTTTCGATAGGGACATGGATCCATTTCCAAGACAAACTCTCATGTCCCTAATTTGGAAGGTGCAAGTTTCAAAAAATCACTCAAGTCTGCTCATCCCGAATATTACTTCAACGAAAAGCCTGGTCAGAATTCCTCTATTCATGATGGTGATTGTTACTATCTTGGGCGGGACTCGTCAATAGACATGCACAAAGGTTCTGGAAGAGAAGTGGCGGTTGATGGCAGATGCAACTATAAGTATATGGCTAAACATGATGGTGCAGAAATTAGAACTAATACTAGCTCTAGCAGTGGTTTTCGAAGTCCCCGCACTGGAAAAGTCAATGGGGAGCAGGTGAAGCCTAGGTTCACTAGCTGCAATGAAACGAACCTTAAGATTATGGAGGAGGAAGATCTTGAACGCAAGCCTTCAAATTTTGTCCTGAAGGGAAGTAAGCATCGTTATTGTCCAGAGAGAGTGCTCTCCAGTAAAGTTGAAAAGGTATAAACTATTTTTGTTGCTTCTTTTTTATCCAGCAATATCCTGATAAGTTTTCCTTGAGAATGATATATAGGATTACATCCATGTGGACAGACCACCAGTTGATGAAAACTATAATCTGGATCGCGTGAAGATACCCTGGGAGAATGAAATGAGGGTAAGCTTTTTAGCTCATGTTAGTATGTTACTGTTTGAGATTCCTTTAGATATGGCTATGGTTACTTGAACTCTTCAAACAAAAATTTTGAAGGCTGCCAAAAGAGCAAGGGATGAAGACCCTAATCATCAAGAATATCCGAGGAATGCATCAGGGACACAATGCCATCCCAGACAAATCATCAGATGAGGTTTGACCATGTTTAATATCTTGATTTCTACTCCATCAGTATGTGTTGTATGCAGTCATGAGCGTACAACTTATTTGGACATATATGGCTCCATTTTGAGATTTTTAAATGGATATCATTTGTCGTGGAGAATCTTTTTAGTTCTTAAATGGCTTTTGTAACTGATTTTAAAGATATATTTGTGATGTAAAGAACAGAAGAATATATGGCTGAAAATCGTGCCTCTCATAAGTGATAAGTCTCCATTACCATTTCTTTCCCATTCATAGAAGATTGATTTACGACACTGCAGAACCATGTATGGTCCTGGCGGATCCTGGATTTTAAAGTCGTGGGTGCTCACTGATAAAAATTATGAAAGAAGAGGAAAAAAGAGTTTAGTTATGGGTGTTCACTCAATATTTATCTAAATATTTTTATAATTACCTATATAAATTTACTAAATCTTGTCAAAATTAATGGGTGCTTGAGCACCCAAAATCAGCATGTAGATCCGCCACTGGTCCATGTTCTGGACATTGAGCATTGCATAGTGTTCGACATAAATGTTTCTAGCTTTATATGTTTTACTGGTAGCAATTATTGAGTGTATTAAGTTCTGATGTCCGATTATTAAGTGTTTCTTTGTGTTATTACAAACAAAAGAATATAGGGTATAGAGGTTGTGGTTTGTCATATTAGAAAGAGGAGGGGGGGGGGGGGGTCTACATGCTGGATCAGTATTAAAATTCGTTACAGTGTTGGTTTATATGAGTTAAATCCTTTAAGAATTTTCTTTACTGTTATGTTAACAGTGACACTCCTAGGTTTGCTGCAGAGATTCCATCTAGCTTTAATGAAGATGATAAACAGAAGAAACCAGTTCTTTGACGGTTGAGACATTTGCACATGACTAGAGAAAAGATAAAAAGTCCCGTGCAGTGAACGTTTTTGGAATCCTGTGGATAGAACTTACCGTTGGATTTGTACACTTAATGTTCATCAGTATACCAGTATGTGGGATTGGAGAACATTTGTCTTTGTATAGTAAAAGTAATTTGTTGCAATCGAAGCAGCTGGATGCTGAATTTGAAGAATGGACCTACGAAATTTCAGGTTGGAGTACGTCAAAAAATAATACAGAATCAGCATATACTAATATACATGAAAAAGTGAATATAATCACAAATTCGTGTTGCATGACTCCAAAATACCAAAAAATGAACCTGAAAGTTATGATGAAACAATGAGTATTAATCACTAGGTAGTTTTCTATAGACCTACGAAATTTCAGGCTAATTGGAGTTCATAAAAAAAGTTATACACAATTAGCATATACTAATACACGTGAAAAAGTGGATATAATTACAAATTCATATTGTATGACCCCAAACACACAAAAAATGAAACCGTAAGTCATGGTGAAGTGATAAGTATTGGTCACTAGGTTGTTTCTTATGGACCTATGAAATTTCAGGTTAATGGGAGTCCGTCCAAAAAATTCTACAAAATCAACATGTAGTAAACATAAAAAATTGGATTTAATTATGAAATCGTGTTGCATGACCCTGAAACGCCATAAAATGAACCCGAAAGTCATGGCAAAGCAATGAATATTGGTCACTATGTTGTTTTTATGGACTTACTGTCACGACCCAAAATTTAACCATGGTCGTGATGACGCCTATCGTGTTAGAAGGCAAGCCTACTTCCCAAAATATTACTACTAATTTGATTATAAGAATTTAATAAAATACTTGCAATAATTTAATTCCTGATAAACTAAACCAACTCTAAATATATATAATATAAAATACGAAAACGAGTCTCAAACATCGAGGTGTCACTAAGTCATGAGCATCTAAAACTATAAACTAAGAAGATATATAAATTGTCTAACTGTTCAAAAAAAGAAATGACAAGAGGAGTAACAAGGCCCTGCGGACGCTAGCAGCTACCTTGCAGTCTCCAAAGATAGCCGGCCTGAACTCAACGATCACCGCGCTCTAACTCACCTGGATCTGCACATAAAGTGCAGGGTGTGGTATGAGTACAACCACCTCAGTAGTAACAGAAATAACTAAGGAACTGGGCAGTAGTGACGAGCTAAGTAAAACAGTCCAATTATTTATTTTCACAATTTTAAAAAGATAAACATGAATAAACAGGTAAATTCCATAACTTAGTAAATACCACAAAGAAATTTAACAGATAAATGCAGCAACAACAAAAGTAAATGCAACTTCACAACAATGTCACTCCACCACTCAGAACTCAAAACTCAATACACTCAACACTCAACGCTTACTGGGGTGTGTACAGACTCCGGAGGGCTCCCAAAGCCTAAGTGCTAAGCACGGACAACTCACGTGCTACCATATCAATACCTGGATCCGCACGGTCAACTCACGTGCTACGCGGACAACTCATGCGCTATGGTATCAATACCTGGACCCGCATGGTCAGCTCACGTGCTACGCGGACAAATCACACGCTATGGTATTAATATCCTCACAACCAGCCATCATATCAATACCTGGATCCGCACGGTCAACTCACGTGCTATGCAGATAACTCACGCGCTATGGTATAAATACCTGGACCGGCACGATCAACTCACGTGCTACGCGGACAACTCACGCGCTATGGTATTAATATCCTCACAACCAGGCCCTCGGCCTTACTCAATCATGTACCTCACTAGCCTCACCATCATCAACAAATAAGGGGACACATCCCACATCAAGTATCACAACATATTAGCAAATAATAGACTGAGGTAAACATGTACAATAATTTCTATGACTAAGTACAAATAATGTGAGCATGAATAAAGCCTAAGCATGATCTCTAACATGAAAGCAGACAAGTTCAACAACAAGTAACTACGTAAACACAGATGATGGCCATGAGGCTTCAAGGGACGGACCAAGTCTCCATCCCTCGAGGTATTCACCCACACGCCCGTCACCTAACGTGGGTATCACCTTCAAACAGTCACACGATATCAAATACTCTGGGTTTATACTCTCAAGGCCAGAGTTAAAACTATTACTTACCTCAACAGCGTAAAATCCTTACTCCGAAAAGCCCTGGTCTCTGGAATCGGTCTCCAAAAGTTCCGAATCTAACCATAATCAAATTAATACCATCAACATATATTAAAGAATTGAATTCAACAATAAAAACTACAAAATATGCCAAAAATTCGAAATCGGCCAAAATTCGGCCACCGGGCCCACGTCTTGGAATCAGTAAAAAATAGCAGAATCATAAACATAATTCTCTCTCGAGTCTAACCATATAAAATGTATCAAAATCGGACTCCGTTTGGTCTCTCAAATTCTCACTTAAAACTCTCCAAAACTCAAACCCAAACTCCCTCAATTTCAGTGGTAGGCGTACCATCCGCTCCTATTTCAGTAATTTCTGTGGTAGGCGTACCACCCACTTCCATTCCATCAAGTCTTTTGGCAGGCGTACCACCCTCTCCCATTTCATCAAGTCTTGTGGTAGGCGTACCACCCACTCCCATTTCATCAATCTTATGATAGGCGTACCACCCGCTCCTATTTCATCAATCTTGTGGTAGGCGTACCACCCGCTCCCATTTCAAGCCAATACCAAATCACAAGGAGTATAATAACTTCCCGGAAAGGGAACACAACAGTATAATACCTTCCCGGCAAGGGAATAAAGCAATATAATAACTTCCCGACAAGGAAAACAACAATATCAAAACAAACGTCCTGGCAAGGGAGAATCAACTATAACCAATCTTAACCCAACTTTTACTCAGCTCATTTAATACCAATACTCAATCCTAATTAAAGTTCACGAAAATAAACTAAATCCTTTCTCAATATCGAGAATCATCAATCAAAGCTTTCGTAGAATCAATTAAGAATTCAAAAATTATCAATTTAAGACTCACGGTCATGCTCGACTCCAACGTATAGATGCTCGGCACCATGCCTATACGTCGTACTCAACAAGAAACAATTAGCAAATAGAACACAACACCTAATCTCTCAAGCTGAGGTTAGACCAGACACTAACTTCGAACTTCCACGACCAACTCAAGCCTCAAACACCGTTTTTCCTCTCAAATTCGGCTCCAAACCAATCGAATCTATACATAATTGACTCAATATCATCAATAAGTGCTAAACAATCCAATTTCAATGTTCAATTATAACTTTTCAATCATTCTTCCCAAAATTCCAAAAATCGACCCCGGGCCCGCTTGGTCAAAACACAAGGTTCAAACCAAAATCAAATCACCCATTCATCTACGAGCCCGAATATATAATTATTTTCAGAATTCGACCCCAAAACGAGGTTTAAATCACTATTAATCAAAAAGTCCTAACTCTACCCAGTTCCCTAATTTCTACCCTTAATTACATGTTTTAGGCCTAGAAATCTAGTGGGTGTTGATAGAAAATGAAGAAAACGAGTTAGAGAGTACTTACCCAAGAGATTATGGTGAAGAATTGCTTCAAAGATCGCCTTAGAGCTTTGGAGAAGAAGAGGTTTTGTGAAATTTTGATAAATCTCGTAAGTGTTCTGTTTTGAGTCTTTAAAATAATTGGGCGAAATTGTTCTTCGCGATCGCGACACACCCTTCGCATTCGTGATGGGTTAGGCCTGCTAGGCCTTCGCGTTCGCGAAAAGTGGCTCGCATTCGCGAAAAGTGGCTCGCGTTCGCGGAGCTTTTTCTCCTCAAGCCTACACGTTCACGGACCAGTGGTCGCGTTCGCGATGCACAAGTAGTGACCCCTCCCCCTCAACCTTACGCGTTCACTAGTGGAAGGACGCATTCGTGAATGGTCTCCCCCCTAAGCTTCGCATTCGCGTTTCAACCTCCACATTCGCGAAAAAGCAAAATGGCACCCGGGATCTTTGACTTACGCGTTCGCGAGAGGGACCACGCGAACGCGAAAGGCAAAATCCCTAGGCACTAACAGCAGAATATCTGCAACATTTTCCTAAGTTCAAAACTTCCTGAAGCACATCCGAAACACACCCGAGCCCTCGTAGCTCCTAACCAAACACACGTACTAACCCAACAACATCATACGAACTTATCCGTGCGATCAAATCGCTAAAATAACCTAAAAAACAATGAATCAAACCTCAAAATCAAGAACGTTTCTCAAACTTCATCAAGTTTTAAATTTAGCAATTTAAGTCCGAATCATGTAAACGACGTCTGTTTTTAACCAAATTTTACAGGAATGACTTAAACCATATATAAGACATGTACCGGGCGTCGGAACAAAAATACGGGCTTGATACCATCGCTTTCTAATCAGATTTCATTTCAAAATTCCTTAAAAATTTTCAGAAAATAATATTACTTAAAACTTTATTTCTCGGGCTTGAGACCTCGGAATTCAATTCCAGGCATACGCCCAAGTCCCATATTTTCCTACGGACCCTCCGGGACCGTTGGATCATGGGTCCGGGTCTGTTTACCCAAAATATTGACCGAAGTCAAAATTTACTCATTTTATTATCAAAAGTTAGCATTTTGTTTACAGAATTTCATATTTAAGTTTTCCGACTATGCGCCCGAACTTCATACACAAATTGAGGCGACTCTAAATGAGGTTTTCAAGGCCTCGGAGACACAAAATTCAATTAAAACAAGTGATGACCCTTTGGGTTGTCACATTCTCCACCTCTAAAACAACCATTCGTCCTCGAACAAACAGAAGAAAGAAGTACCTGAGTCGGGGAAAAGATGAGGATAACGGCTCCGCATGTTGGACTCGGACTCCCAGATCGGTGCCTCAAGGGGCTGATCTCTTCACTGAATACGAACAAAAGGAAAACTCTTCGACCTCAACTAACCGACCTGCCGGTCTAGAATAGCTACCGGCTCCTCCTCATAAGACAAGTCCTTGTCCAGCTAGACGGTGCTGAAATCTAACATGTGGGATGGATCGCCGTGATACTTTCGAAGCATGGACACATGAAACACTGGATGCACGACTGATAAGCTAGGCGACAATGCAAGTCTATAAGCCACCTCCCCCACTCGATTCAAGAATCTTAAACGGACCAATGAACCTAGGGCTAAGCTTGCCCTTCTTCCCAAATCTTATCACACCCTTCATAGGCGACACTCGGAGCAATACCCGCTCACCGACCATAAAAGCCATATCTCGAACCTTGCGGTCTGCATAACGCTTTTGCCTGGACTGAGCTGTATGAAGCCTATCCTGAATAATCCTAACCTTGTCCAAGGTCTCCTAAACCAGATCCGTACCCAACAACCGAGCCTCCCCCGGCTCAAACCATCCAACTGGAGATCGACATCGCCTACCATACAATGCCTCATAAGGAGCCATCTAGATACTCTACTGGTAGCTGTTGTTTTAGGCAAACTCTGCTAAAGGCAAAAACTGATCACACGAGCCTCTAAAGTCAATGACACAAGCTCGGAGCATATCTTCCAAGATCTGAATAGTCCGCTCGGACTGGCCGTCCATCTAGGGATGAAATGCTGTACTCAACTCAACCTGAGTGCCCAACTCTCGCTGAACTGCTCTCCAGAAACGCGAGGTAAACTGCGTACCTCAGTCCGAAATGATAGACACAGGCACACCACGAAGACGAACCATCTCCCGGATATAGATCTTAGCTAACCTCTCGGATGAATAGGAGACTGCCACAAGAATGAAATGCATTGACTTGGTCAACCTATCAACAATGACCCATACTGCGTCGAACTTCCTCCGAGTTTGCGGGAGCCCAACAACGAAATCTATAGTGATCCGCTCCCACTTCCACTCGGGAAGCTCAATCCTATGAAACAATCCACTAGGCCTTTTATGCTCATACCTAACCTGCTAACAATTCAAACACCGAGTCACATATGCAACGATATCTTTCTTCATTCTACGCCACCAATAATGCTGCCGCAAATCCTGATACATCTTCGCGGCGCCCGGGTGAATAGAGTACCAGGAGCTATGGGCCTCCTCTAAAACCAACTCTTGGAACCCATCCACATTAGGCACACAAAATCGCCCCTGCAATCTCAAAACTTCATCATCATCTATGGTCACCTGTTGGCACCTCCCCGCTGCACCGTGTCTCTATGGACACACAAATGGCGATCATTAAACTGCCGATCACGGATACGCTCCAATAATGAAGAATGAGCGACCGTGCAAGCTAATACCTGTCTAGGCTCAGAAATATCCAATCTCACGAACCGATTGGCCAAGGCCTGAACATCTAAAGTAAGCAGCCTCTCACCGATGGGAATATAAGCAAGACTGCCCATACTGGCTGACTTCCTACTCAAAGCATCGGCCACCACATTGGCCTTCCCCGTATGATACAAGATAGTAACATCATAATCTTTCAACAACTCCAACCACCTTCTCTTCCTCAAATTCAACTCCTTTTGCTTGAACAAATACTGAAGACTCTTGTGATCAGTGAACACCTCACATGCCACGCCGTACATATAATGCCTCCAAATCTTCAATGCGTGAACAATGGCTGCCAACTCTAAATCATGAACCGGATAATTCTTTTCATGAATCTTCAACTGCCTCGAAGCATAGGCAATGACCTTGCCATCCTGCATCAACACTACACCAAGCCCAATACGAGATGCATCACAATAAACTGTATAAGGCCCTGATCCTGTGGGAAAGACCAATACCAGTGCTGTAGTTAGAGCTGTCTTGAGCTTGTAAAAGCTCGTCTCACACTTGTCTGACCATCTGAACAGGGCACCCTTCTGGGTCAACCTGGTCATCAGGGCCGCAATAGATGAAAACCCATCCACAAACAGACGATAGTAGCCTGCCAGTCCCAAGAAACTCCGAATCTCCATAGCTGATACTGGTCTCAGCCAGCTTAACTACCTCAATCTTCTTAGAATCAACCTGAATACCCTCTACTGATACAACATGACCCAGGAATGCAGATGAACTCAACCAGAACTCACACTTCCAGAACTTAGCATATAACTGACTATCCTTCAGGGTCTGAAGAACCACTCTGAGATGCTTCTTATGCTCCTCCTGGCTGTGGGAATATATCAAAATATCATCAATGAAGACTACCACGAACAAGTCTAAATAAGGCCTGGACACTCGGTTCATCAACTCTATAAAAGGTGCTGGGGCATTGGTCAACCCAAATGACAAAACCAATAACTCTTAATGCCCGTACCGAGTGCGTAAAGCTGTCTTAGGGACATCAGATGCCCTAATCCTCAACTGATAGTAGCCAGATCTCAAGTCAATCTTTGAAAATACCTTGGCACCCTGAAGCTGATCGAACAAATCATCAATCCTCAGCAGTGGATACTTATTCTTGATTGTAACCTTGTTCAACTGTCGGTAATCGATACACATTCTCATCGAACCATCCTTTTTCTTGATAAACAACACTGGCGCACCCCAAGGCGAAACACTAGGTCTAATGAAACCCTTCTCAAGTGAGTCTTGCAACTGTTCCTTCAATTCTTTCAACTCAGGCGGAGCCATACGATACAACGGAATGGAAATGGGCTGAGTGCCCAGAGCCAAATCAATGCAAAAGTCAATATCCTTGTCGAGCAGCATACTCGGCAGTTTTGAAGGGAATACCTCAGGAAACTCACGAAAACGGGCACAGAATCAATAGAGGGAACCTCGGCACTAGAATCACGAACATACGCCAAATAGGTCAAATACCCCTCTCGACCATACGCCGAGCCTTCACATACGAGATAACACTGCGAGTAGAATGAACATGAGTCCCTCTCCATTCTAAACAAGGCAAATCGGGTAAAGCTAAGGTCACAGTCTTGGCATGGCAGTCCAAGATAGCATGGTAAAGTGATAACAAGTCCATCCCCAATAGAACATCGAAATCAACCATGTCTAAAAGCAACAAATCAATACGGGCCTCAAGACCCCCAATCACCACAATACAAGAACGATGGACTCGATCAACCACAATAGAATCACCTATCGGTGTAGACACATAAACTAGAACACTTAATGAATCACTAGGTATGATCATATACGGTGCAAAATAAGATTACACATACGAGTATGTAGACCCTGGATCAAATAACACAGAAACATCTCTATCACAAACCAGAACAGTACCTGTGATAACCACATCTGAAGCCTCAGCCTCGGGCCTTGGTTGGAAGAGCATAACATCGGGCTGGGCCCCACCACCCTGAACTACCTCTCTAGGATGGCCTACAACTGGCTGGCCTCCACCTCTAGTAGCCTGAGCTCTACCTCTAGCACCTCTACCTCCACCTCTAGTACCTCTACCCCCACCTCTAGCTGGCTGGGTGGCATGTGGAACACTTGGTGCCAAAACCATAGCACGGGAACCCTGATGCGGAGAACTGCTCGAAGCTCGAGGGAAATACCTAGCAATGTGCCTTGTGTCGCCACAAGTAAAACAAGCCCTCGGTTGCTGGGGCTGACAACCCTGGAAACTCTGAAGCGGTGGTGCACTGATATGTGCTGGTGGTGCACTGAAAGACTGCTGATTAGAATACTGCATCGGAGGATCACGACTACCTGAAGCACCGTCAGAAAACTGAAAAGCTGAATGAAAGGGCCTAGGAGGATGGACACTACCATATGAATCTCTACCTCCAGAAGAGGTACCACTGAATCTGCCTGAATGATGGGGCCTCTTATCTGACCCATGACCACTTCACTGCGACAGAACCATCTCAACTCTGCTGGCCACATTGGCCGCCTCCTGGAAAGATATCTCACTCCCAGTCTCCCTAGCCATCTGAAGACAAATCGGCTGAATCAGACCATCAATAAATCTCCTCACCCCCTCTCTCTCTCTCAGTAGGAAGTATGACAAGAGCATGGCAAGCTAAGTCGATGAAACTGGTCTCATATTGGGTAACGGTCATGGAACCCTGTTGAAGGTGCTCAAACTGCCTCTGATAGGCCTCTCTCTAAGTAATGAGGAGAAATTTCTCCAGAAACAACACTGAAAACTGCTCCCAAGTCAAAGATGGAGATCCGACTAGTCTAGCCAAGCAATAATCTCTCCACCAAGTCTTGGCGGATCTAGATAAGTGAAATGTAGAAAAATCGACCCTATTGGTCTCAACAATGCCCATGTTCCTGAGAACCTCGTGGCAGCTGTATAGGAAATCCCAGGGATCCTCAGAAGAAGCACCGCTGAAAGTAGTAGTGAAGAGCTTGGTGAACCTATCCAACCTCCACAAAGCATCGGCAGACATTGCTACTCCATCGCCAGTCTGAGCCACTACACCCGGCTGAACTGCTCCAACTGGCTGAACCGCTGGAGTCTGAATCTGTGGAGCTACCTGCTCCGGAGTGCGAGTAGCAGGAGTCTGGGCTCCTCCTCCATCCTGAGAAGTGGCCGGTGCTACAGGAAGCAAGCCTACCCGGGTGACACTCTCCATGAGGCCCACTATCGGACCAGAGCATCCTGAAGAACTAGGGTAGCAATAAACCCCTATAGGACATGAGATGGGCCCACCGGAACTGCTGGGGCCGAAAACTTCTCGTCAATATCAACTTGAGGCTCCGCCATTGGTGTTGTTACTCGGGGCTGAGCTCTGCCCCCGCCTTGTCCTCTAGCACAGCCTCGGCCTCGCCCTTTGCCCCTCGTGGGAGCTGCTGCTGGGGACTCGGGCTGCTGAGCAGTAGATGAGGAAGTGCATGTTCTCGCCATCTGCGAAAGAACTAAATAGAAAGGCAATTAGCATTGAGAAACAAAACCGCACGATAAGAAAGAACAAATGTGACGTTTTCCTAACTCTGTAGCCTCTAGGGATAAATACAAACATCTCCGTACCGATTCCTCAGACTCTACTGAGCTTGTCTGTGAGTTGTAAGACCTATGCAACCTGGCTCTGATACCAACTTGTCACAACCCGAAATTCCCACCCTCGGGATTTGTGATGGCGCCTACTCATATAAGCTAGGCAAGCCACATATTTAGAAATCCTTAAACACTTCTGTTTAAAATCTTTTTACCAATTAAATTAACAAGAATAAACATTAAAGTAACAACGGAATATGAAACTTAGCGAAAGTTTGAAATAAATATAAACCCAAAGTATCTCGAAACCGACACATGCCTCTAACCAAAACCTGGTGTCACAACATCCACGGTATACTAAGAGTGCTACATACAACAGTCTGGAAGAAAACTAAAACTGTGTCACGAATACATGAGATTACAGAATACAAAATAAGATAGAGGAGACGCCTGCAAGGCTACCTCGATGTCTCGTGGTCTGAAGGTTGGCTCCCGAACGAATTCTGCTTCTCAAACACTACGCACCGATATTTGCACATAAGTGTAGAGTGTAGCATCAACACAACCGACCTCATGTGCTGGTAAGTATCTGGCCTAACCCCGGGGAGGTAGTGATGAGGCTAGGACCAGTTTCCAGATAAAACCTGTGCAATTATATAATATATAGCGAAAAAATAGACATGCAATAAACAAGTAAAGCTGGGGTGGGGAAACATGCTTCGGGGGATAGAAAATCAACAGAATCTCAAGAAAATGATAAAGAAATCAAAAATTTAAACTGCTAACATGGATAAGGAAAAAAGGCAGATTTCATTTTCAGTACTCATCTCGTTGCAGGCGTGCAACCCGATCCCATTTCTCATATCTCGTGGTAGGCGTACCACCCGCTCCCATTTAAGTAATTCCTGTGGTAGGCGTACCACCCATTTCCATTTCATCAAGTCTTGTGGTAGGCGTACTACCCGCTCCCATTTTATCAATCTTGTGATAGGCGTACCACCCGCTCCCGTTTTATCAATCTTGTGGTAGGCGTACCACCCGCTCCCATTTCAAGCAAATACCAAATCACAAGGAGCATAATAACTTCCCGACAAAGGAACAAAGCAATATAATAACTTCCCGGCAAGGGAAACAACAATATCAAAACAAACATCCCGACAAGAGAGAATCAACTATAACCAATCTTAACCCAACATTTACTTAGCTCAATTAATACCAATACTCAGTCCTAATTAAAGTTCACGAAAATAAACTAAATCCTTGCTCAGTATCGAGAATCAACAATCAAAGCTTTCGTAGAATCAATTAAGAATTCAACAATTATCAATTTAAGACTCACGGTCATGCTCGACTCCAACGTATAGATGCTCGTCACCATGCCTATAAGTCGTACTCAACAAGTAACAATTAGCAAATAGAACACAACACCTAATCCCTCAAGCTAAGGTTAGACTGGACACTTACCTCGAACTTCCACGGCCAACTCAAGCCTCAAACACCGCGTTCCTCTCAAATTCGGCTCCAAACCAATCGAATCTATACATAATTGACTCAATATCATCAATAAGTGCTAAAAAATCTAATTCCAATGTTTAATTATAACTTTCCAATCATTTCTTCCCCAAATCCCAAAAATCGACCGTAGGCCCGCTTGGTCAAAACACAAGGTTAGAACAAAAATCAAATCACTCATTCATCCATGAGCCCAAATATATAATTATTTTCAAAATTCGACCCCAAAACGAGGTCTAAATCACAATTAATCAAAAATCCCTAACTCTACCCAATTCCCTAATTTCTACCATTAATTACATGTTTTAGGCCTAGAAATCTAGTGGGTGTTGATGGAAAATGAAGAAAACGAGTTAGATATTACTTACCCAAGAGATTATGGTGAAGAATTGCTTCAAAGATCGCCTAAAAGCTTTGGAGAAGAAGAGATTTTGTGAAATTTTGATAAATCCCGTAAGTGTTCTGTTTTGGGTCTTTAAAATAACTGGGCGAAATTGTTCTTCGCGATCGCGACATGCCCTTGTTGCGCCCCCTTTTTCTCGTGAAATCGGGTTTATGACATTTGGGAGGGCAACTCGTTCCCTTTTGGGAATTGGGTTTTGAATTGGAGAGTCGCCACCTAATGATTAAAGTGCATTAGGACACTAAGAAGGATTTTGATTTAGAAACCAGAGTTTGGGTAAGGGCTAGAAATTATCTCGAGGGAAAGGTGTTAGGCACCCCTCGAGATCCACTAGTGTGGTTCCCGGCCATGCTACAATTGTGACCTTAAATGCAAACAGATAGACACATAAGGATTTCAAATAGATTTTTCACACAATGGTTGCAAATAGTTGAGATTGAAAGAAAGCAAAAAAAAGCTGAAGTTGAAATAGTTTAAAAGAAAGTTCTGAAAATAAACAAATAAAAGGGAAGGGGGTCCTAGGTTTATAAACAATATGGATCACATCAATGCAATACCCGGTAATCACTCCTCAGAAGAGGGGTTACACGTGGTATCAGCGCACCGTTCATCATATCCATATCTACCCTTTCCCAACCCGTTGAGGTATAAAAGACGGAATGGTTTCATTACTTATTGCATGCTAGTACCGGCCCCAATCATATCAGTTCTGGAGGCATTTGGGACTACTAGTCCTAAAGGTAAGGGAGATTTGGGCTTTTATGGTTTCAAAAGGATAAAATTCTAAGGCGACAAAAAAACACATAAAGAAGATATAGGAAAACACATAACAATTAAAAGGCTTAAACATACCTCCTCACTTAAAGACAGATTGTTTAGCATGTCTTGCATATACTGGTTATGGTCTGATTAAACTAAAAGCGGAGAAGGCAGACTGGTTTATTACACATTTTAGATAAGAAACCGGAATCAGACCTTCCTGCTGGTTGGAATTAACAAAGCCTGATTAGCTAATTCACCTTATAGCTTGCCTAAGTGAAATCTATGGGCATGATATCTAATGATAGGGGTGAGAGATATACTGATTTTAGAAGAAAGACTTATTAACTTCAGGAACATAAGTTCTGCAGACATTGAAGCAATGGTGTTACTGATTTTAAACTCATAAGCGAGTAGTCGATTCAGATTAGTTGATTACTCCTATAGGCATGCTTTCTAAGCGTTATTGATTTTAACCTTTACAGAAGTGCAGAATTCCAATAGGCATGGTATCTAAAATGCTGATTGTTATTTAAACCTATATACACGTTTGCCTAGTGATGGATACGTATGCAGAATTTAGGAAGCCCTCTAGACATGCTCTCTATATGATAGGCAGAAATGCAAGACCCTATAGACATGTTCTCTATATGAGATGCAGAAATGCAGAAACTATTGACATGATATCTATGTATGAAATGCAGAATTTATTGGCAGGATTTCTAAGATGCAGAAAATGCAGAAGCCTATGGACATGGTTTCTACACATGAAATGCAGAAGTGAGAGCAGAATATGATTGTAGAAGTAAATACCTATGAACATGATATCTACCCTTATGCATACATGAGTGACCCTCCCCTTTTCAGTAAAACCCCATAAGTTATTACAAATTATTACAACCCAGAATGAATAAAGAAAAGTAAAAATAAAATTACATCAGAAAGCTAAAAATCCCAACCAAGGAGAGCCTGGTTCAAACTTCTGTCTGAAGCATGAAGTAAACTAACTCCAAAGATCAAATTTCTAAAGCTTTTCTCTTATTTGGGATGTGTCAGAGTTCCCTAAGAGTCTCAAATGGACTCCGGGCAGTGCTTACACCCAAATGCATTGCAGAACTGAATTATAGCGCAGTATGGAAGGGCCAGCTCTCAAATGTCCAAGTTCAGAGGGAGCTCAAGGTCCCAAAGCAAGGCTCACAGGACCGGGGAAGAACTTAGAATCTAAGAGAGAGTTCAAGTGAATAGAGGGGATTTTGGGGAAAGCCAAGATAGGTTGGTGGTCATACCCAGCAATTGGAAGTGCTAGCACACCCCAACCAGCCTGTTAGCCACATTGTTTGGGAGTTATGATCCATTAAAGGATCAAGTCCAGACATGAGAAACAATTTGGATGTTGCCATGCTTTGAAATTTAACTCAAACACATAGAATGGAATTGGGGTATGGGGATTCACAACAGCAACAGATGCAAAGAGAATAGCATATTTAATACTGAACATAAATACCAAAATAGACAGGGTTGTAGAAGCTGTAAAATAAATACATATTGGGATGAAGCTGAAAACTAAATTAGAACATACCAGTTTTAGGGAAACAAGAAAAGAAAAGCAGTAGTCTTGTAAAAACCAAATTGCAAGCAAATAGTCAGAAAATCTTAGAAGAGAGCAGAGTGTTGAATTGAGAGTGTGAAGTGTAAGAATATTGAAAATTGAAGGTGTGTTGAGAAGGGAAGGGGTCGTGCCCTTTTTATAGTGTAGAAAACGAGCAGAACTAGACAAGAAAATAATTCAAAAAAAAAATCAATTACAGAAGTTCCCCTTTAATTTAAGGATTCTGATTTCAAACGGGTAAAAGATAATTAAGGAAAGAGTTTGATCAAAATCTTTTCCAAAGAAGTACAAGAAAGGTAAATACATAGAGGTTTATTTAAGGCAAAAGTCTAGTAATACACAGTTTATGCAAATAAGGAAAGGAAATCAATCAACAACTAGTAAATCACAAAGTCTGAGTTTTGGTATGAATGAATCTAGTCAGAAAAAGTGAAGAAAGGTTTTACTTAAAGAAAATAGGTAACAATCAATCGAACCTTATTAAAAGAAATTCTGAATTAATCACAAGTTGGCAAAACCCTTTTGAAGGAAAAATTTCTCATATATAAAACATACAGACATGTTAAACACGAAGAACTATCATTGCAATTAGAAGAGTCTAGTATAGAAGATTTCAGAGTCATAAACAAAGAGGTTCAAATTCAGTACATAGACTCAGAATGAGTTTGAGAGAGTCCAGGGTTCCCAATAGAACCCTAGTCCAAACACAAGATTAAACTCGCCAAAACCCCCCCAAATCCTAGGGTTTTCAACTCGAATCAGATACAGAGAAGAGAAGACAAATAGCTGAAACAGGCTCATAGGTCTCTTTCAAAGACTTATGAGAAAACAAACAATAGCAAGTTTGAAGCAACAGAGCGAAGAAATTGATTCGAAACATAGTGAGAGTAGAAAAGACATGTTTAAGAAGAAAGAAAAAAAGAAACCTGGGACTTTAAACAAGTTCAGAAGAGAGGGGAGATAGTATAGCACTTAAGAGAACAATAGAAGAAACATGTTTAAAACAACTCAAACAAAGTCCAGAAGAAGGCAAATAAAGAACTTAAGAACTCAGTAGGAAATACATACAATAAAAGGGCTCAACATACCAGAAAAGTATATCAATAAGACATATAGAAAAACACATCAGGATGAACATGTGAGCCTGGTGTAGAAGCACAGTAGAACACAAAGCATAGACGAATCATATATAGTAGAAAGAAAGCAGAAGAAAACACATGTGTGGTAGAAAAGAAAACATATGAACATAGTATAGACAAATACATACGAATAAAAGAAAAGGAAGAGCCAGAAAAACATTTTAAGCTTTTCAGAAGCCCTAGATCGGAAAGAAGTATTTTCTGAAAGAAAAATTGGGGAAAGCATTTTAAAACTCCAGTAAAGCACAGATATAACATAGATTTAAAAGAACAATCATAGAAAACCTCGAATATCTAGGGTTTAAGAGGAATCCTAGAATGAGAAAGGCTTGAAAAAGTCCGATCCTGAGTCGGATGAGTTAGAACCAGGCTCGAAATGCTTTGGATGAGCCAGATCAAGGCCAGAGAGGCCCCAAAACCATGGATCTGAGAAGATCTAAGCGAACACCATTGAGGTCAGACCTCAAAACTTTGAACCCCAAACGTTTAAGAGTGAAGGGAGGTGAGTACATGTCATCCATAGCTTGAGAAGCCATGGATTCCGGTGAGATTGCAGTTGAAGGGGGTGAGAGAGGCTAGGGTTTCAGGAATCTTCGAGAAAGTTTGAGAGAAGGAGAGTATTCAAAGGCGGATGAGAGATGGAAATGAGGGGATTAGGGTAGGGTTAGTGAATTTAAAAAGGTAAGGGGTGATCGTGGCCATTGATCAAAATGATCAACGGCCTGGATTGAAAGAAAAGGCCAGGCGGGTTACTTGGTTGGGTCGGGGGTCGGGTTAGATTAGAATTGGGACGGTCCAATTGGGATTCAAAATTGGGTCAATTGGGGGGGGGGGGGTCAATTTGGCTATGATTGAAATAAAAATGGGTCAGATTTTAAATAGCCAATTTTTTCCCTTTTTATTTTATAAAAATAGTAAAATGATTTTGAAAGTAAATTAAGAGTACTGAATCAGTTAATAATATATAAATATTGATTTAAAAATGTTGGAACTAATTTTCTAATTATAAAATGCTATTAAATCTTAAAATAGGCTAAAGTTGCATTATATGCAATTTAGCTTTTAACATACCAAATGAATTTGTAAAAATGTGTAAAAATTACGTTAGCTATATTTTGGTATAAATATGGGAATAAAATAAATTATTCACCAAAATAATAATTTTGGGAATAATTATTGGTTTTTATACTACTAAAAATGGATAATAAATTGATTTAAAAATGGGAAAAAAATACTTGGACATGCTTATATATGCATATATATGTTATGAACTTTGGTGAGAGACAAGAAAAAATGGATTGTATAAAGGCGGGCATTCTATCTCACATATCGCGCATCTGTCTGAACGATGAAGCGGTGGCATCTGACGACCGACCACATGCAACTCTTGACTGGGCCAACAATAGCTACCCACCTAACATCTCTTTCTCTCCAAGCGGAGGATCCACTATGAAAAAGATGCTCAGGTCTAGAAGACCAAGATCTGCACCTTTCAACACTGCCACTCATCTAACAGGATTGGCCAGAAAACCAGGCGCATAAAGCGTAGCAGATGAAACCGATTCCCCTACTAGGCACTCAACCAATGCAGAAATTCCCCAATAACTTGAATGGATTAATATACTGGACCGTTGCCTTCCGACTGAACTAATAGAAGTTGGCTTGAGCTTGAATGAACGTATCTTAGAAAAAAGGTACCCTAGTCACCCCGGTGGAATGCATTGAAGAAAGGAATCCATCTCTTTTAACCAACCCCTCTTACTAGATTGAGAAAAGGCGATCAAAATGGTTCCAAACCTCCATATCAAGCTCACTCTTGATGAAGAGGTGATCAATACTTTATTTATCATGCTCCGAACAACACAAGCATTTGCTTGCTAATCTTATACCTTTCGTCTGAATTTATTCCCTTAACTGATTCTGAAATCCCCGCATACAAAGTCAAATAAGAGCTTCCACGCAAAAATGCTAATTATTGTAGGAATGGATTTATCCCAGACAAATTGAGTCCAAGCTTGAATGCCCGTTCGATTTCTTATCGATTCCCAACCAGCTTTGAGAATAAATGACTCACTACGATTCTTTTTCCATATCCCCCTGTCCTCCTGATGAGATGTGAATATACCACTATTCATGATATCATAAACCACTTTGTGAGGCAAAAATGCTTCGATATCATTGAAAAAGCAGTTTTCATGTGTTTTGAAAGTATTTTGTATATATGAAAATATACAAGGGAAAATTGGGTGTCAACAACTGCCATTCTTTATCCGGGAAGGATGAAAGAGTTGTCGGGTAAAGATATGATGACCAATTTGACCGAACGAAACAACTTGAAGAATTTGACCGTGCTCTGGTTCCTGAGCTGCCTACATATCCCTCATCTTACATGAATCAGGCCATATGTTGTTCAGGATCTATCGGCGGAACATGCCGATGGAAATTTTGCAAGAACGAACGTGATATTCAGGTTGGGGTGTATAGTTATAGTCTAATCAGGGCTACAGGAACTGGAGCAAGATCGCTCCTGCTGAGACGGACATTGCTAGCCGGTTTACCTGCAAATGAGCAATACAAACATATATTGTGCATAAATTTAAACGTGATGCAAGTTCCCATTGGATGAATGTTGTCTTTGGATGGTTAGGATGACTTCCTCAAACCATGGTGTCCTAGGCCATGAAGCATATAATAGAGGATTCGCAGGCTATGAAATGATGTTCTGGGGCTATGAGAATGATGCCTCCGAACCATGATACGTTTGAATAATGATATGCAAAAGATAAAGGGGTCCTCAGGCCATGGCATGGCGTTCTCGGGCTATGAAAATGGTTCCTTCGAACAATGACGCCTTTGGACAATTTGGTGATCTTTCAGCTCGTGAGATGCAAAAAGTGGCGATCTTTCAGCCCATGAGATGCAATAAGTGGCGATCTTTCAGACGATGTAAGATGTAAGTAAAGGTGGCGATATTTCAGCCATGAAAGTGTAAATAAAGGTGGCGATATTTCAGCCGATGCAAGATGTAAATAAAGGTGATGATATTTCAGCTGATGCAAGATGTAAATAAAGGTGGCAATATTTCATCCATGCAAGTGTAAATAAAGGTGGCGATCTTTTAGCCATGCAGATGGAGGTAGAGCTTAACCTCGGAAGGCAGAATAACAGCCTTATGCAATGTAGAAATGCAGATGAAGGTAGAGCTTAACCTCAGAAGGCAGAATGGTAGCCTTATGCAATGCAGAAATGCAGATGGAGGTAGAGCTTAACCTCGGAAGGCAGAATAGTAGCCTTATGCTATGCAGAAAATGCAGATGGAGGTAGAGCTTGGTCTCGGAAGGCAGAATGGTAGCCTTATGCAATGCAAGAAAATGCAGATGGAGGTAGAGCTTACCCTCGAAAGGTAGAATGGTAGCCTTATGCAATGTAGAAATGCAAATGGAGGTAGAGCTTAACCTCGAAAGGCAGAATAGTAGCCTTATGCAATGCAGAAAATGCAGGATGGAGACAGAGCTCAGTCTCGGAAGGTAGAATAGTAGCCTATTGCAATGCAGGAAATAAAAGGCGAGTAGTAAAATCTCTTAGCTAATAGCTGATTCTGATATTGTGGCTGCTAGGGTCATTGTATACGGATTGCAATTATGGATAGGTGACGGTTCTAAGAGTTGTATTTCTGGACAATATGAGTGCATAATATATCTGATGATTTTTTGCGACTTGGGCCTACATCCAAAGAAAAATCGTGAGTTTTGAAGGGGCGGGGGGGGGGGGAGGTTAGCTCGTATCCCCATTGACTTTGCTCGGCTTGAATTTGGTGATATTGTGCGTATCTCTGGGGTAGCGTCGCTAAACAAAGCAATTTTGGTAGCAAACAGGTATGATTTAGTAAAAGTAATGTAAATATGTAATTGATAATAGTTTTCTTTAGATGAACCAACGATTGTGACGTGGTCCAAAATATTGCAAGCTTTCTCACTTGGAATTTTGAGGGTCCTCCTCAAAATTCTGCCCCAGTTTATAGGGCTGCTGCTTCTGACGACTGCTGACAATAAACAACTGAAGTCAACTTCGGAATTTTGAGGGTCCACCTCAAACTTCTGCCCCAGTTTCCAATAGCGGGGAAATGAATGTTTTATTGAATTGTGACCGAACCCATAGGGCTGCCTACGTATCCCCTCTTAAACGGGCATCAGGTCAGGCGTAGTTCAAATTATATCATAAATGAATCATGAAGGTTACCCATAGTATCGCTTGACTGCGTCTGAATTGATTGGCTTTGGCCAAACTTCTCTGTCCATTTCTGCAAGTATGAGGGCTCCTCCTGTTAGAACCCGGTGAACCATGTATGGACCCTGCCAGTTGGGAGAGAATTTCCATTTGGATTCATCTTGATGTGGAAAGATTTTCTTTAACACCAGCTGCCCCGGTGTGAATTGCCTTGGCTTGACTCTTTTGTTGAAGGCTTTGGTCATTCTGTTCTGATATAGCTGACAGTGGCAAACTGCATTCATTCTCTTCCCGTCTATAAGAGCCAGCTGTTTGTAACGACTCTTCACTGATTCCACATCGTCGAGTTCTGCTTCTTGTATGATCCTCAAGGAAGGAATTTCTACTTCAGCGGGAATGACCGCTTCTGTACCATAAACCGGCATATATGAGGTTACCCCGGTATCATGTATGCATGTAGAGCTTGTTGCAGTAAGCTCGTTTGGAGGCACCCTTATCATGTATGCATGTATCTGACAGCGATGGCACTTTCAGACATACTGGATGCAGTCCGTTTCCATAGTCATCCAAAAATAACCAGCTCGGAGTATTTTCTTTGCTAAGACAAAACCATTCATATGTGGACTGTAGGTCCCGGCATGGATTTCCTCTAGTAGCTTGGATGCTTCTTTTGCATCGACACACCTTAGTAGTCCCAAATCAGGAGTCCTCATGTATAGGATTCCTCCGCTGTGAAAGAAATTGTTAGATAACCTCTGAAGTGTGTGGTTCTGAGTGGGATTTGTGAGCTCAGGGTATTGTCCTTTTGCCAAGTATCCTTCAATATCATGAAACCATGGTTTTCCATCTGCTTCCTCTTCTACACGAGCACGGTAAGCTGGCTGATCATGGACCCTTACCAGAATGGGATCAATGGAGTTCTTATCTAGATGTTGAATCATAGACGATAGAGTAGCCAATGCATCGGCAAACTCATTCTGGACCCTGAGGACATGCTGGAACTCTGTCTTTGTGAACCTTTTCCTCAACTCCTGTACATGATGCAGATAAGGGAGTATCTTGGAGTTCTTGGTTGCCCATTCTTCTCGAACCTGATGTATAAGGAGATCTGAATCTCCGATCACTAGCAACTCTTGAATGTTCATATCAATGGCCATCTTGAGCCCCAAGATGCAGGCTTCGTACTCGACCATGTTGTTGGTGCACGGGAATCTGAGCTTGGCGGACACCGGATAATACTGACTGGTTTCTAATACTAGGACTGCTCCTATGCCAACTCCTTTGAAATTTGCTGCCCCATCGAAAAACATTCTCCATCCATCATAGGATTCTGCAATGTCTTCTTCTATGAATTATACCTCTTCGTCAGGAAAATACGTATTTAGGGGTTCGTATTCTCCGTCCGCAAGATTTTTAGCAAGATGATATACCAATGCCTGTCCTTTGATTGCCTTCTGAGTTACGTAGACAATGTCGAATTCACTTAATAGGATCTGCCGTTTAGGTAACTTGCAAGTGGGCATGGGCTTTTGAAAGATGTACTTCTAGGGGATCCATTCTTGATATGAGATATGTAGTGTAGGCATAGAAATAGTGCCTCAACTTCTGAGCTACCCAACTTTGAGCACAACAGGTGCGCTCTAACAGAGAATATCGGGCCTCGTACGGGGTGAACTTTTTGCTGAGATAATAGATGGCCTGCTCCTTCCTTCCCGTTTCATCATGCTGCCCCATAACACAACCGAATGCTCCATCCAATACTGCAAAGTAGAGCAATAGATGTCTGCCCGGCTCGGGCGGGACCAAAATTGGTGGTGTGGATAAGTACTCTTTGATTCTGTCGAAGGCTTTCTGACAGTCATCAGTCCATTTGGTAGCGACGTCCTTCTTCAACATCTTGAAGATTGACTTACAGATGATAGTAGATTGTGCTATGAACCAACTAATGTAGTTAAGTCTTCCCAAGAAACTCATGACGTCCTTCTTGTTCTTTGGCGGTGGTAATTCCTGAATAGCTTTGACCTTTGAGGGATCCAATTCTATTCCACAGTGACTCACAATTAACCCAAGCAGCTTTCCGGCAGGAACCCCGAATGCATATTTCGCGGGATTCGATTTCAAGTTGTTCATTCTCAGTCTGTTGAAGAACTTCCTCAAATCCTCCATGTGATCACTGGCTTTCTTGGACTTGATGATAACATCATCTACATATACTTCAATCTCCTTGTGTATCATATCATGAAAAATGGTAGTCATGGCCCTCATGTAGGTGTCCCCAACATTCTTTAACCCAAACGACATCATCTTGTAGCAATACATTCCCCACAAAGTAATGAAAGCCATTTTCTCAGCGTCCTCTTCGTCCATCCATATCTGATGGTACCTAACAAAACAATCAACAAATGACTGCAGCTCATGCTTGGCGCAGTTGTCAATTAGGATGTGCATATTTGGCAAGGGTAAGTCGTCTTTTGGACTGGCTCGGTTGAGATCCCGATAGTCGACACAGACTCTAACCTTCCCATCTTTCTTTGGTACTTGTACAATGTTGGCTAACCATGTCGGATACTCTACTACCCTGAGAACCTTAGCTTTAACTTGCTTAGTGACTTCTTCCTTGATTTTCAAGCTCATGTCAGGCTTGAACTTTCTGAGGTTCTGTTTTACCGGTGCACATGTTAGATCAGTCGGAAATTTGTGAACCACAATAGATGTGCTCAGACCAGTCATGTCGTCATACGACCAGGCGAATATGTCTTCATATTCCTTAAAAAATTCTGTGCACTCTTCCTTTTCTGGCAGTGACAGATGAACACTGATGCGAGTTTCTTTGACATTTTCTGCGTCTCCCAAGTTAACAACCTCAGTCTCGTCCAGGTTGGACTTAGGTCTATTCTCAAAATTCTCAACTTCTTTAACAATTTCTTCTGGTATATCATCTTCCTCTGAGTCTATGTCCATTTTTTGCGTTGTCTCGTTGCATGTCATAGTCATTGGTTCATCAAGATAAGTAATAGTAATGTTGTATAAATAAAGTAAATGAGAGAAAGTAATAAGAGTAAGATTCATAAGAAATTGGAGTGCTTTGATAAATTCCATAACTATTTTGAACATTAGAGATTTTATTTCGAAATTAAAAGTGCGAAAAGAAAGTCAACTAGTAAACTAAAAGACAATGAAAGATGCTTTGTTCAACCTTGCTACCCCAAAGCTTTCCAGGCCCTGGTAGTTCAGATGGTCCAATTGTTAAGGCATGATCCTTGGCTTACGACCTGTATGGAAGGGCTTTCCTCCCACTCCTCCTTGAAAATGACGCAACTATCCATGTCATTATCTTCTAGGAACAGATTCCTTACTACTGCCAATGCTTCCTCTTCTTCCGACCCATATATAACATCGGCTGGCTGGAAGGTTTGCTCTAAACATGGTATCGGCCGCTCTAGCGGGTAGTAAGAACTGCTCCATAGTGGCAACCATTCATTGAACTCTTTCCAGGTGTACTCGTATCCCAAACCAAATGTAGTACCATGTTTCTTCAACTTGATAGGCTTAGCGATCCCTTGGAGATTCTTGCCAAGTCCCTTACCGGCCTCGTATCCGCACCAGTTCAATATGTTTTCGATTTAGTTGTCCCACCACTTGTCCTTATCAACGGTGTTGACTCGCTCGATGAGGTGATATGTCTCCCCACCTATCTTTCTTCTTCCTCTGATGGCCGGGATGGTCTGGCAACTGTATATGGGATTGCTACCGTCGCCGTGAATGATCACCTCTTGATTATTCCATTCGAACTTCACTGCCTGATGTAGTGTTGACGCAACAGCCCCAGCGGCATGAATCCACGGTCGTCCCAGGAGCAGGTTGTAAGAAGTTGGCACATCTATTACTTGAAAGTCAACATTGTGAGCACGTGATTTTTGCCCTATAAGAGAATTACTCCCAAAAATTCAAAATAAAACAATTTTCCTTTGTGTGCAATTTTTGAATTTTCGTGACATTTTTGATAATTATTTGTATTTTTGCTTGTGCATGTTAATGTGTTAAATTAATAAAAAATATAAAATATGTCGCATTTGCATTTGATATTTATTTAAGTTTTTCTTACAAAACGAAAAAATCATAAAAAATAATGTACGTTGCATTTTAGCATTTAACGTCCAAATTGTGTGATTTTATCGTTAATTGCTACTTAAATGTGTGATAATTGTTATTAGGAGTTAATTAGTATTTTGAGATAATTTTGGGTTTTATAATTTAATCTTAGCATTTTTAGCTTTATTAATTAGGAATTTGAATAAATAGAAAAGAACAAAAAATAGAAGAAAACCGGATTGGGCCTTTTCTTCAAATTTAAACCACAAACCCAAAAGAAACAAACCCATACAGGGTCAACCCGACCCGGTCCGCCCCATAACCCCAAAGATCCAACTCCTCCTCTTCATTTTCATTTTCATTTTCATTCCCCAAAAAAAAAAACCCCCAAACCCTAAAAAAAAACCATCTACCCGCCCCCCCTCTATCTTCTTCTCCGTCGTCCCAAACGACCCCAACACGAGCAACAACCATGGCTGCCTCCTCATCCTCATGCATACACACACACATCAACACATACACAACACAGCCACCCTCGTCGTCGACCACAACGCAGGGTTGTTGCTGCTGCTTCGTCCAGCTTCGTCCAAACGACCAAACGACCCCTTGCCGCGAAGCTCAAGATATGAACGACCAAATGACCCCTAACCTCTCTAACACAACCAGCTTCGTCGAGCTCCAGCAGCCATCCCTACTGCTTCATCTTCTACTTCGTCTTCGCCTCATCGCCATGGCTACCACTGCTTGCTCGACGACTATGGATGCCACTGCTTCGAGCTCCAGCCACATCGCCTCAAACAACCCACAGTTTTCACAGTTGTCCTTCGCCTCCAGCCACAAATGACCATAGCTCGATCGTCACGTCCAAATGAGCATCGTCGCCTCTATCGCCCGTCCAGTTGAGCAGCGTTGCTGCTGCTGCTTCGTTCTTCTTCTTGTCAAAACAAACGAACTAGCGCCGCCACTGCTGCATTCCTACTCGCCGAGTTATTTTCCTTTCAAAGTTTCCAGGCAGATTTGTTTCTGTTCGAGTTCGTCGTTGTTCCGATCCGGTTAGTTGGTTTAAGTTTCAGTTCTGTCCGTATTTTGTTTGATATTCTCGGATCTGAAATCAGTATATGTTTGATTCTTTTCTTGTTCGTTTGTTTGTCATATCTTGATTATTTCTTTAGTTTGTTTTTATTCATTTTTCTTGTTTAGTTTTAAATACAGAAGTGTGTTAGTTTAATCACTTGAATCCTTCATCTTGGTTGTAATGTTGTTAGATTTAATTTGAAGTTCAATTGATTATTGGGTCTAGTGATTTGAATCTACTTATTTGTTGTGTTTCAATTTGTTACTGTTATTGAATCTGAAAGTATGTTTGTTGTTAAAAATGTTGTTCAATTAGTTACTGTTATAGAATCCTTAGTCTTTGTTTTGATGATATTTGACATAATCTGAGTTTCTAGTTTAAATTTGTTGATGAAATTTGATTAGGAATTGGTTATAGCTGTCGTAATCGGTTAATTGATTAAGATTTGGATATAGCTGATGGGGGAGTTATGGTAATTTCAAATTATTTCAGGGGTAAAATGGGAAACGAGCCTTAATTTTGAGTGCTCCGTCTACTAGGCATTAATAATATTACAATAATACATGGTGGGGGACAAGACATAATGTAGTGGGAATAATGTATTTGTTTAATATAGTGGGGGACAAGACATAATGGAGTGAGAATAATGTATTTGTTTAATATAGTGGGGGACAAAACATGTAGGCATGGGGAACAAGGGAATTAAATAAGAAAAACATTAAGTAGTGGGGGCAAGACATGCAATTATGGGAATATTTCGGGTTAGTGGTTCAAGACAAGAGTCTTGGTTATAAATAGAGTCATTTTTTACACAGTGAGGAAGAGGATAGAGGAGAAAGTTGAGAGAGTTGACTGAATTTTGAGAAATCAGAATTTGAGAGCAAAAAGAGAAAAACAAGCTGAACTTTTACTTGAATAATTTCAGGTTGCTTTTCCTTGAGTGTTATTCAAAAATCAGTAAACTATTGCGTCTTGTATCCGTCTCTCTTCTGCTTTGACTGCGATTGCATTCTGGTATTGCTGGTTTTCAATCTGTTACTGGGTTATTCTACTGGTCGTTACTGGTTTTGCTGTTGCTGAACCTGTTGTTGCTGTGTATTTACGCTACTGCTGCTTCTACTGATCTTCCTCTTCTTTTACTTCCAATACCAGGTACATGGCCGTAACCTTATCGATATTGTAAGCTGAAATGTGAAAGCATGAATACATATGAAGAATGGAACTTTGAAGTTTTAATTTAGCTTTTTTCTTTGTCTCTTTTACTGATTGTGTTTAGGTTATCTCATGTATTATTATTCTGTAAATTTCGGTTGCTTTGCATAACTAGGCATCTTGTAGTGATGTATTAAATAATACTCTATTTTAGTTTGGTTATTAGGTAGTATATGTTTAAGCATGCTCATTACTGTCAAACTGTTTAACAATTGGAGTAAGAGGAAAATAACATAAGTTGGTCTTTAGTGAATCGGCTTGGTAAAACTGGTTAGTTCACTAGCTTGAAGGTTTTAATATTGTCAACAGTAGATTAATCGTGAACATGTAGCTAAATTTAGTTAAAGCATGAATTTAAATTAGTTTCGTGAATTAGGCATTATGGCATGATTTGAGTTCAAACAAGACGAATTAACGTTTGAATTTAATAAACTTTCGAATATGCATTAGTAATTAAGATTGATTCTAGTTTCAAATAGTCGTAAATAATTAATTCCAACGGTTCAAGTCATCTAACAATGCGAGTTTAATCTAGTTATAGGATAATTAGTTTCTTTTGAACATATTATTTATCGATTCCGTAGTTTATTTATAATTTCAATTTTAGTAATATTCCTTTCCGTTAACATTTGTCTTAATCTAGCATTTAATATGTTACGCCTTTTTTTAAGCATGTAACTAATTAGGATTTTTTCTCTTTTATTTTAGAAACGAATTTAATAGAAATGTAGTCACTTTAGGATATCCTTAAAATAAATGAGGCGAGCCTCGCCAAACAAAGACGCACAAACTGCGGGGCCCTCAATAGATGTTAATAATTACTTAGATTTCGGGAGTGGCCATTTAGCGAACTTCACGGCTTTCCCCAAAGATAATAACGCGTTAGACTCTTTAGACGCGATTTTAATTAAATTACATGCTTAAATTCGGGTGCGCATTTATGTGACCCAAATCCAAATCTCAACGGAGTCGGAACGTATTAACATCCACGGGTGCATTGATTGTGACGTGGTTCGAGATGCATTTTCACGACGTTGCAATTCTATTTAAAAAATAATAATAAAAGCGGTTTAAACTTAATAAAAGCATACAAGTTATAACATGTATAAAAATCAGATATTTAGCCATTACAACAATTTAAGCGACCGTGCTAGAACCACGGGATTTGGGGGTGCCTAACACCTTCCCTCGGGTCAACAGAATTTCTTACTTAGAATTTATGGTTCGCAGACTTCATTTGGAAAGTCGAATATTTTCCTCAAATTGGGATTCAAGATAAACCGGTGACTTGGGACACCAAAAGCCAAACTTTTCCCAAGTGGTGACTCTGAATTAAATAAATAATCCCATTTCGAATATTGTCACTTAAATTGGAAAAACTCCCTCACGCATTTATCTTTCGGGGTAGGCGCGCAAAAAGGAGGTGTGACAGCTCTGGCGACTCTGCTAGGGACAAGACCCAGAACTTCGGTTCAGGGTTCAAGAATTCGAGCTTAGAATAACTGTTATAGTTGGCTTGTTTTATCTGATTTTTACATGTTGAGCCTAATGTGCTAAATGCAATTTTTACCGCTTTGATATTGTTTGGACTGTATATAAATTGCTACGAAACCCTCCTCTCTCTGAGTCTTCTAAATCATCTGGGAAGTGTGCACTTCGTGTGACTTCTTTTATGTTAGAGTCTTATCCCAATTTTAAGAACGAGGTTCGGACAAGTTGCAAAGCCGGTGAAGCTTCTGTATTTCCGGTACGCTACCCCCCCTCGGCTCGAGCTGTCTGCTCGGGTAAGCCAGGTCTAGAACAATAAACCCAGGTTTTTAAACTTAGTATAACAAGCCTCATGCCGATCCCTAGTAGAAACATTTGTTTGCATCATGTGCATTTGACCTTGGAGACTTAACACAGGGGTTGGGTCTGTCTAGGACAGGTGTACCCAATTGAAAAAGACCATCCTGATGCATCTTACGTGTTACTTGCGCATCTGTTTGTTTCGGCTTGCATGTTGACCGGCTTCTAGAATAGAGGAAGAAAATAAAAAAAAAAATCAAAAAATCAAAAAGAAAAAATAAATAATAATAATATAGGAATGAGAGGTAGGTATTTAGAAAATTCCGAAATTTCCAAATGAGCCAATTTTTTCAAGTACCATGTTCTGTCAAAACTGGCGAACTACGCTAGTTTGATTCTCACCGGATGTGGGATACGTAGGCAACCCCCATTGGGTCCAACTTCATTTTTGTAAAAATAGCCCAAAAAGAATAAATTTTTTTTGTTTTGATTTGTAAATAAGAAAGTGGTGTCATTCTTGTCTAAAATAGTTGAATGTCCACAAAAGGGCGCTGGAAGGCCGTTTTTGCAAGAACAACCACTTTTAAGGTTTTGGCCGTTTAGCAAACACAACCTTAAAATCATCTTCCCCGAGGTGCTGAAAGGCCGTATTTGCAAGGCCGGTTTTTTTATGAAAATTTAAAAATAAATAAAATAGTGATAACCTTTCCTTGAGTCAAAATGAGTCATAACATTTTAAATTAAATCACCCTAATAAATGTGCAGGATGAGCACAGATGAAAGCGAACCGTTCGCAGCTCTTGAAGAGATCCCCTTACAGCTCCTCATGTGGTGGAATGACCTAGGAAAAGGTAGCCGAGGAACTGTGATAAAGTTTTGGGTGGTCTTGGCGGACTTTTTAACATCAAGCCAAGATTGGACGTGATTGAAGCCTTGATACCTTCTTGGGATCCGACTCGCAATGTGTTTCGCTTTTCTGATTTTGAGCTCACACCCATGCTAGAGGAAATTGCGGGTTATGCCGGCCTTAGCGAAAACCTTAGAAGTCGGTACCCAGTGTCACTGAGACCAGTAACTCCTCACAAGTGTCTGGATATGTTGAGTATTAGCCGGGACATTCAAGATGGGAATTTATCTGAAGGGTTCTGCACTTTCCAGTTCTTGTACCAATGCTATGGCAATCCCCAAGGTTTTGAAGCACCGAATACTGGTCTGACCCATGCCAGAAATAAAGATAAATGGGAAGCAAGACGGGGTTTGGTTTTTATAGTAGCATTCTTGGGTGTTGTAATATGTCCGCAAAAGATGGCAACATAGAATTGGGCCTCATAGGAATGGTGGATGTCGCAATCAAGAAAGCTAATGGCACATTAGTTCCCCTGATCTTATCTGAGATTTACCGCGCTTTGACCATCTGCCGAGAAGGGGGAAAATTCTTCCAAGGTTGCAACTTACTACTACAACTGTGGATACTGGAACATCTCTGCCACCGTGTCGTGTATATGAACTACGACATGACCGGTTTGGATTGCATCGAAGAATTTGAAAGCCGAGTGGTGGGAGTTGAATTTCCAGAGGGTACTGAAGCTTGGCTTGCCCATTTGAGTTCTTTAATGTCGGATAAAATTGACTGGACGTTTGGATGGCTCCCTGCCACCGAAGTCAGATACATGTCAGCTAAAGTATGCTACTTTCTCCTAATGGGCATCCGAAGCATTCAGCCATATGCTCCTCACAGGGTTTTGCGCCAACTAGGAAGATTTCAAACCGTCCCCCATGACGAAGATTTGAGTGTGCATGTCATCGAATTGGGCCCAAAGGCTGTATTTCCAGAAGGAAGAGTTCACCAAGTTTGGAATGAGGGCAGATTTCTCGAACCCAAGACTATGCTGCGGGATCTAGCTAGAGGTGAGGTGGACCCCAATTATATGGTTTGGTTTGGCAAAAGATTTCAAATTCCTCGAGAGCCCGAGAGACCTGCTAAGAGACCTCCTTTCCATCAATTCACTAACGACTCGCAGGAGCAGTGGGGCTGGTTGGCAAAAGAAGAAAGCTATAGGTTTAAGATAAGTAAATTAGAGGGGCAAATCAGGGACCTCAAATTCGGCCACAGTATCCAAGCTGCCGCGGATGAAGGGGAAAAGAAAAGGCTAACTCAGGAAAATGAAGCTCTCAAGGCTCAAATCCATAAAATGCGAATGGCTGCTAGAAACCCGGAAAGAAGCCGGGCAGATGAAAGGCTTATAAGCGGTCTAAGAAGGAAAGTACTTGAGTGTCAAGATGACCTAGAAAAATCCGAGGTTAGTCTAGCAAAAGTACGAGCACAATTGGCAGAGAATGCAGAAAGGCGGACAGAGTTTGCGCGACAAATGAAAAGCAAATATGAGGGGACAATCGCCAACTTAAAGAGAAAGCTAATCACCCTTGAAAATGAGGCGTACAAACAGGACAAGAATTTTAAAGCCGATAGGGAACATTGTTATGCTTTGATGGCCCAAATGGACGAAGATATGCAATAATTACGGAATCAAAATCATCATGACACTTAAGTGTTGGAAGCCCGGAGTCAGCAAATCGGGCGTTTACTTCAGGAAAAAGACTATTGTCCGAGAGAGGGTTAGAGCCATTGTCGACTACATCGTCATGAAATGTCACGCATGTGAGGATATGACTCAGACCACTTTCTTCACTACTGTAATGGCATTTGTCAGCCAGATAATGAATGATTTGAAGCGGCTTCAAGGGGATCTTGCACGTAGGCCCGTGAGACCGAATGATGTCCCACGGGCCCCAGGAGTCGAAGCATTGATGTATTCATAATTTTTCACTTATTGAGTATGTATTTTGGAAATTATTTTAGTATGTTGGTAGTTTTAAAATTCCAAGAAAATGAGTAATTTGAAGTCTTTTGTAGAGAGTTTAGGAGATTTTATTAATGAAAATTTGATAAAAAAAAGTAGTTTATTTATTTTTCGTACTTGTTTTTCTTGAACTACGTAATGATCTGATTCACACGGCATCGTGATACGTAGGAAATCCTCATCGGATCCGGTCACGTTTTTGTAAATAACTCAAATAAACAGAGGAAAGAAAAGAGTGGAAAAGGGTAATAAAGGAGAAGTACAAAAGAAAAAATAATAATAATAATAATAAAAAATAATAAAGCATAGCCGGGATGAAACATGCAGCCGTTGCAAAACATGTAGAAACACATTTAACTGTATAGGTGCATCACACCCCAACGTGCGATTTCCTATGCGTTAATTGTTTCAAACTAACTGGTTTGTTTGTCCAATTCAGAGGTTCTATAGTAAGGTGGTTGTTTTTGTGGTAGTCTGGCTTCACATTCCTACTTCACAAGGTCAAAAGGAAGCGTTGAAATGTCTTCAGAAATTCCTCTGCCAACAGTTCCTATTCCAGAGGATAGTTCGATCTCGGCCATCACAACTTCTGAGTCAGCAACGGTTGAGGAAAATAGAATTCCGCGTCTCCGTATGATGGAAATGTGGGATGCCTGGGCCAACGGAAAAGAACCGCCAAGTGCGATCCCTGGATTCCCTGAGCTTTTCCCAAGGGCAAGTGGGACCTCCAACATCTCCATAAGTTATCCAAATACCCCACTGGGATACCCTACCATTTCAGGCAACTTTGCTGGAACACCTTCTGAGTTTCGTCCCCAGGTGTTAGCTTCAAGTGCAGCTTCAAACATATTCACCGCGCCACCTTGTTCAGCTACGGCACAACCTGTTTTACCCAGGCCTAACTTTGATTCATCTTCCTTCACATTTCAAGCACCATCTTTCCAAGCGGAACCTCCTCGGTTTCCTACTTATACTTACCCTCAACCACCCCAATTTGAGTTCGCTGCGGGGCAAGAAAAGACCACCAAAACTTCCGAGCAAGAAGAGATCGTGAGGAAGACGAGGAGTATGGAACAAAGTCTCAAAAGCATACAAGGCTTGAGCGAACAGAAAAGTGTATCCTATGCCGATTTATGCATGTTACCTCATGTGCACCTACCATTGGGATTCAAAACCCCAAAATTTGAGAAGTACGATGGGCACGGTGATCCTATTGCTCATCTTAAGAGATATTGCAATCAGCTGCGAGGAGCTGGTGGAAAGGAAGAACTACTCATGGCCTATTTCGGAGAAAGTCTGGTTGGCATCGCATCTGAGTGGTACATGGACCAGGATATATCCCATTGGCACATCTGGGACGATCTTGTTAGAGATTTCGTCAAGCAGTTCTAGTACAACATTGATATTGCTCCAGATAGGAACTCATTGACAAACTTGAAAAAGAAATCCTCAGAAAGCTTCCGAGAGTACGCTGTTAAATAGAGTGAGCAGGCATCCAGGGTAAAGCCTCCGATGGATGAAGTTGAAATGGTCACAGTTTTCCTTCAAGCTCGGGAAGCTGACTACTTCCAGAATATGATGTCCGCAATGGGTAAACCGTTCGCTGAAGCTATCAAGATTGGCGAAATGGTTGAAAATGGGCTAAAAACAGGTCGAATTCTAAGCCAATCTGCTATCAGAGCTACCTCCCAAGCCATTCAGGGTGGGTCTGGAGGAATAGCAAAGGGAAAGAAAAGGGAAGAAACATTCATGGCAGCGTCGGGTACAAGGAGAAACTATACTCCCAAATCCCTTTTCTCATAGAGGACCCCGCAGCACTATTACCCTCACCAAGATTTGGCCTATACTCCTCAGCCATACTCGGTCATGAATACTCAGCCTTATGTCTGGCCACACCAACAAGCCAACAGAAATCAAGCTCCATTTCCTAGAAACCAACCTCCTTACCAAATCCACTACAACCCCCGTCCTAAAATAATTTCCGCCCTCATGAAATGCCCAAGAGACCAAATTTCACACCAATTGGCGAAACCTACTCCAGCTTGTTACCGAAGCTTGTTCAAATGGGTCTGCTACAGCTTGTTCCTCAAACCAGGCAAAACCCAGCATCACCCGCTTACAGAGCCGGTACCCGATGCGCCTATCACTCAGGGGCAGAAGGGCATGACACGGATGATTGCTGGACTCTGAAGAGAGCCGTGGAGAACTTGATAGAACAAAGGAAGATAGTGTTGAGGGATGAAGAGGTTCCCAATGTGACCAACAACCCACTTCCAGCCCACAACAATGGGCCGGTAATTGGAATGATTTGTAAGGATGAGGAATTTGACCCAACATTGAAGGCCATCATTACCATTGCTGACAAAGAAAAGAAACCAAAAGTTGCCTTGAAGCAAGATAAAGGGGAGAAAAAGAAAGAAACTACCCCTCCAAAGTCAGAGAAGAACATGGAAGTTGAGACCGGGGCAACGCCTCTCAAAGATGTTGTTCTCTACGTCCCTCAAGGCCGTAAAGAAAAGCAGATGACATTGATCCTCTGAGGAGATTCGAGCTGAACAAAACAACCCAGATGTATGTGCCCAAGGGGGTTTATATGATGCGGGGGCCAATTAAACCATCAAGGCTGAATGAGCCCGTGGTTATTGGACGCACGCCACAGAAGCCCATGAAAGATCCTACTGCTGTGCCTTGGAACTACAACAAAACGGTGTGACCTATACAGGCGAAGAAATCCCAGGAAAAGTTCAAGAAAATAACCCTGTTGAAAAGTATTCCAATTTGGAAGAGGTAAACAACGCTACTAGAAAGCGCTTCCCACTTAAGAAGCCTGTGAGTGCCAAAGAAGTGGAGGTTTTCTTCCAAAACATGAAAATGGCAGATTATGAGGTGATTGACCAGCTTTGAAAATTTCCCGAACAAGTCTCCCTGTTGGCTTTGTTGATGAATTCCACCGAACATCAGAAGGTATTGATCAAGACCCTTAACGAAGCATATGTGCCTGTTGACATTTCTGTAGAGCAGTTGGAGAGAATGGCGGAAAGATTTTTCGCAATCAACCAGATCACTTTCAGCAAAACTGATTTACCCTCAGAAGGGGCCGTACATAACAAAGCCTTGCACCTAACAGTCAAATGCGAAGGGCACTACGTGAAAAGGGTGATGTTGGACGGAGGCTATGGAGTAGACATTTTCCCACTTTCAACTCTACAGCGCATGAAAATTGGGGCCGAAATAATCCGACCCAACAATGTCTGTGTACGTGCCTTCGATGGAATCAAAAGGGACACAATTGGAGAGATCGATCTAATTCTAACCATCGGCCCAGTAGACTTTGAAGTAACCTTCCAGGTTCTAGACATGGACACATCCTACAACTTTCTTTTGGGGAGGCCATGGATTCATGCAGCAGGGGTTGTACCCTCCACTCTTCACCAGATGGTGAAGTTCGAGCATAAGGACCAAGAGATCGTGGTCCACGGAGAAGATGAGAAATCAATTTATCGGGACCCATCAGTCCCATGTCTTGAAGCAAGAGAGGGGAGTGAGCACATAGTTTATCAGGCTTTTGAAATTGTGGTTGCAGACCAGTACAAAGAAGGAAACCCTTGCCCACAACCCTTCCTTTCTAATGCATCGATCATGGTGACCAAAGAAATGATCCGACATGGTTTCAAACTGGGGAAGGGACTTGTGAAATCATTGCAAGGGATAGTTGAACTTATCACCCTGCCCACCAGTGAAAAGTTCCTCGGGGTAGCTTCCGACCCACTCCAGCTGATAGAAAATGGGCAAATGATAGAAAGAATGATGGTTGGGTTTTGCCTCAGCCGGTTCCGCATCTTTACAAAACATTTGTCAAGCCAAAATACCAGAAGAAAGAAGAAGATGAGGCCTTTACTGCCGAAGAGATTGAGGAGATCTGTGGGGCAATGAGGAAGATACTATATGAAACCCACATGGTCCAGCCAGGGGAGGGCTCAAGCACCGCTGAGGTGATATATATGGGACCCAATGCCAAGCTGCAGAATTGGAAGGCTACGCCATTCCCAACCAGGCAGGAGTCCCGGTAGACCTGTCCTGCCACTTTTTCTGCATCACGAGTTATTTCAGGGTGTAACTCGGATGTTTTTCTTTTAGTTTCCTGTCTTTTAAATACTAATGTGAACCTTGTTATCTTCAAAATTCAATGAATTGAAATTAATATTTCATCGTTCATCTCTCTTCATTCTTTCTGATTTTTGTTACTTTTTCTTATTTTTCTTCTTTCAGTTCTAATAATGCGGCTTTAAATAACATGACATGCTTGCGGACTTCATGCCCAGATCCAAACACGTTGTCTAATTGCGAAATAATGAACCAAGAACCAGAATATGATGAAGAAGAGGCTTTTAAGGAAATAAATCGAGAATTGGAACAATTTGAGAATAAACCTAAGCCAAACTTAAATGAAACTGAGCCAGTTAATTTGGGTAGCTCTGAAGAAGTCAAAGAAACCAAGATAAGCATTCATACAGATGAAAGAATCAGGGATGCATTGATCCAACTTTTGTTTGAATTCAAAGATGTGTTTGCTTGGTCCTACGATGACATGTCAGGATTAAGTGTCGATCTAGTGATCCATAATTTGCCAACCTACCCCGATTATTCCCCTATCCAGCAAAAATAGAGGAAGTTCAAAGTTGATATCAGTGACAAGATTAAAGAATAGGTTACAAAACAATTAAAGGTGGGGGTGATTCGAGTGGTCCAATACACCACATGGCTGGCTAATATAGTTCCTGTGCCAAAGAAAGATGGGAAAATCCGGGTGTGCGTTGACTACCGAGATCTTAACAAAGCAATCCCCAAGGACAATTTCCCTTTGCCAAACATCCACATCCTTGTTGATAACTGCGCCAAACATGAAATACAGTGTTTTGTGGATTGTTACGCAGGATACCACCAGGTGTTGATGGATGAAGAAGATGCAGAAAAGACAGCTTTTACCACACCTTGGGGCACTTACTGTTATAGAGTCATGCCATTTGGTTTGAAAAATGCCGGGGCAACCTACAAGAGGGCCATGACTGCCATTTTTCATGATATGATGCACCAAGAGATAGAGGTGTATGTGGACGATGTAATCATCAAATCCAAAACCCAGGACGACCTCGTTCGGGACTTGAGAAAATTCTTTGAGCGGTTGCGCAAATATGATTTGAAACTGAACCCAGCCAAATGTGCATTTGGAGTACCATCCGGCAAACTCTTGGGATTCATAGTCTGTCGGAGGGGCATCGAGTTAGATCCAACAAAGATAAAGTCTATTCAGGATTTGCCTCCTCCAAGAACCAAGAAAGATGTTATGAGTTTTTTGGGAAGATTGAATTACATCAGTCGTTTCATCGCTCAGTTGACCTCCACGTGCGAACCCATATTTAAGTTGTTAAAGAAAGATGCGAAAATCAAATGGACAGTTGAATGTCAAGAAGCTTTTGATAAAATCAAGGAATATCTGTCGAATCCGCCAGTCTTGGTCCCACCTGAGCCAGGGAGGCCTCTATTCTTGTACCTGACCGTCTTAGAAAATTCTTTTGGTTGTGTCCTCGGGCAACATGACGTGACCGGAAAGAAGGAGCAGGCCATTTACTATCTGAGCAAGAAGTTTACTAGTTATGAAGCCAAGTACACTTTATTGGAAAGAACTTGTTGTGCTTTGACATGGGTCGCTCAGAAACTGAGGCATTATTTGCAAGCTTACACCACCTACCTCATAACCAGGTTGGATCCTTTAAGTACATATTTCAGAAACCAATGCCCACTGGGAGATTAGCGAAGTGGCAGATCTTGCTCACGGAGTTTGACATAGTCTATGTCACTCGCACGGCAATGAAAGCCCAGGCGTTAGCAGATCATTTGGCTGAGAACTCGATTGATGATGAGTACCAACCTTTGAGAACTTACTTCCCAGATGAAGAAGTAAATTCAGTTGAGGCAATATCTGAAGACACTCATGCTTGGAAAATGTTCTTTGATGGGGCGGTAAACGCAAAAGGTGTTGGAATTGGGGAAATTTTGATCTCACCCACTGGTCAGCACTATCCAACCACAACTCGGCTTTGATTCTTCTGTACAAACAACACCGCCGAGTATGAAGCTTGCATTATGGGTATAAACATGGCAATCGACCAAAATGTCAAAGAGTTGTTGATTATGGGAGACTCAGATCTAATTATCCGGCAAGCCCAAGGAGAATGGGAAACTCGAGATGTTAAGCTTATCCCTTAAAAGAAGCATGTGGAAAACCTCAGCAAGCAATTCAAGTCAATAGAGTTCAGGAATATTCCTCGTTGTCACAACGAATTAGCCGACACACTTGCTACTTTGGCCTCAATACTGCCATATCCCGGCAATGCTTACATAGATCCCTTGGAAATTCAAATCCGGGAAAGGCATGGTTATTGTAATACAATTGAAGCAGCACCAAATACCCAACCATGGTACCATGACATCAAAAACTTTCTGAAAACTCAAGAATACCCCGAGCAAGCCAGTGGATACCAAAAGAGAACCATTAGGCGGCACGCGAGTGGTTTCTTTTTGAGTGGGATGGCTTATACAAGAGAAATCCGGACCTCAATTTGTTAAGATGTGTTGACACAGAAGAGGCTGGAAGAATCATGCATGAGGTACACGCGGGAGTATGTGGCCCCCACATGAACGGGCATGTTTTAGCAAAGAAAATCCTTCGAGCGGGTTATTACTGGATGACCATGGAAAAGGACTGTTTTAGTTTCGTTCGGAAGTGTCATCAGTTTCAGGTGCACAATGATTTGATTCATGCACCTCCCACAGAACTGCATCCCATGTCTTCACTTTGGCCATTTGTTGCCTGGGGCATGGACGTCATTGGGCCAATCGAGCCAAAAGCCTCAAAAGGACACAGATTCATACTAGTTGCCATTGACTACTTTACAAAATGGGTCGAAGCAATCACTCTCAAGTCTGTCACCAAGAAAGCTGTGGTAGATTTCGTGCACTCCAATCTTATCTGTCGTTTTGGCATTCCTGCAACTATTATCACAGATAATGCTGCAAACTTGAATAGTCATTTGATGGGGGAGATATGTGAGCAATTTAAGATAATGCACCGGAACTCTACTCCTTATCGGCCTAAAGGCAATGGTGCCGTTGAAGCAGCAAACAAAAGCATCAAAAAGATTTTGAGAAAGATGATTCAAAGTTCCAGGCAGTGGTATGAAAAGCTGTCGTTCGCATTGTTGGGATATTGCACTACTGTGCGCACATCAATTGGAGCCACCCCGTATCTTTTGGTTTATGGCACGGAAGCCATAATACCTGCCGAGGTCGAAATCCCCTCTCTCCGAATCATTGTTGAAGCCGAAATTGAAGATAGTGAGTGGGTTAAAACCCGTCTGGAACAATTAACCTTGATCGATGAAAAACGAATGGTTGCGGTCTGTCACGGGCAGTTGTACCAACAAAGAATGGCTCGTGCCTATAACAAGAAAGTGCGACCTAGAAATTTTGAAGTGGGGCAACTTGTTTTAAGGCGTATTCTTCCCCATCACCAGGAAGCAAAAGGAAAATTCGCTCCTAATTGGAAGGGCCCATACGACATCAGAAAGATATTGCCAAGAGGAGCATTGTATCTGGGCGATATCGAAGGAAATGATCCTGAAACAGCTGTAAATGCAGATGTGGTCAAAAGGTACTATGTCTAATCCTTCTGCAGCAATAACATTATCCGATTGGGATGACGAAGACTTTCATTCTCATTACCCCAAACACTCTAATCCTTTGCTAACCCTTTGAGTCGTTTACCTTTCTTTCATTACCCTCTTTAGAACCTGAAAGTGTCATTAAAAAAAAATCAAAAACAAAGTTTCCTGAACTACGTTCGACTTGATTCCGAAAGGATACGTAGGCAGCCTCTCTATGGGGTTCAGTCATACCAAAATATAAATTCAAATTCCCTCAAAAGTGAAACTGGGGTAGATGTTGTAATGGTCCTGCGGTAATCCCGCCCAAATGGTTTCAAAGTTGTACTTCGATCCAAATCATTTTTACCCAAATCCTTTCAAGTCCTTCTGATCAATCAATGAGAATGTTCAAGGATCACAGGACACAACTACTTGGATCCGATGCAATAAAAATGAGAGAAATAAAATGAGAGAGTGTTATTGTTGAAAACCCACATGGGCACCATAAGGCGACAGTGAGCAGAAAAACTGAAAAATGAGAGAGCCTATTTAGTGAAAACTCGTAAAGAGTGCTATCGGGCGACGGTGAGAAGAGAAATGAGAGAGGTCGATTGGCGAAAACCCGCAAAGGGCGCCGTCGATCGAAAATAAGACACCCCCCACCACTGAAAGAGTCCTGGCCAAGTTTCTCAATTTGGAGATGTGGTTCACAATGAGTTGGATAGTTGTGCATATCGGGTATCCAGTCCAAGAAGCATGTCATGTCTATTAAAGTCTGCATGCACCCCAGATAAGTCCTTCTTTCCCCCAAAAGGGACGCTTCTCCTTAAATTCATTTTTTTGTCCTTTCTTTACTTTTCCTTGAATCCCTTTCGGTCTAACTCTCTTCTGAAACTAATACGAAGAAAAGGTGGCAAGATTGGTTTTACAGGGTTTTGATTAATAAAGCCAAGTCCAAAGAAAAGTACCCAGCCTCAGTGGGTGCATCAAGTCGATCCCAACTGGCCATGATAGCCGATGCTCTAAAATCAGAGTTATTGAAAATGAAAGAAATCCAAAGTCAAAAGTCCCTAGAAGCAGATTAAATGGAAAGGGTCAAAGCCTTATACGTTTGAGCCGTCATGACAAATTTTGAAAGTTGAGTTCCTCGATTTTAGGAGAGAGACCAATCTTTAGTAAAAGCCAGCAAGCGGCAGAGGTTCTCGCCAAAAGAGTTGGGCCGAGATCGAGTGATCAAAAATAATGAAGGCCACAAAACCGACAACCGTTTCAAACTAACAATTGTTCTTTGTTTGAAAATTGAAACAGGTGCAATCCAAAGCAACAGTGCAAGAAGCAGGTGCAACCAAAATGGAAAAGAAATGTGCAAGCGCTAGGAATAGTTTAGCAACAATCATCAATCCAAAAGGGAAGTCTTCCTCCAAATTCTTTCCTGCATTTGATTTTACTAAAAAATGAATTGAAAGAAAATAGATAAGAAGAAAATAAAAAAGGGGTAGTTTAGAAGCCCCAAAATCAATCTTTCGTTTTTTTTGCCGACATTAGGGCTCCAATCCCTAAGTTGAGATTTTAGACATAGGGCCTCCATTCCCTAGTCACCTTTACCAATATTAGGGCTCCAATCCCTAAGTTGAGATTTTAGACATATGACCTCCATTCCCTAGTCGCCTTTACCAATATTAGGGCTTCAATCCCTAGTTTGAGATTTTAGACATATGGCCTCCATTCCCTAGTCGCTTTTACCAATATTAGGGCTCCAATCCCTGAGTTGAGATTTTAGACATAGGGCCTCCATTCCCTAGTCGTCTTTAGCCAACATTAGGGCTCCAATCCCTAAGTTGAGCAATTTTCTTTTAGCCGACATTAGGGCTCCAATCCCTGAGTTGAGCGATTTTCGTTTAGCCGACATTAGGGCTACAATCCCTGAGTTGAGCGACTTTAGTTTAGCCGACATTAGGGCTCCAATCCCTGAGTTGAGCGATTTTTCTTTTAGCCGACATTAGGGCTCCAATCCCTGAGTTGAGCGATTTTTCCTTTAGCCAACATTAGGGCTCCAATCCCTGAGTTGAGCAAGTTTTCTTTAGCCGACATTAGGGCTCCAATCCCTGAGTTGAGCGTTTTCATTTAGCCGACATTAGGGCTCCAATCCCTGAGTTGAGTGAATTTTCCTTTAGCCAACATTAGGGCTCCAATCCCTGAGTTGAGCGTTTTCATTTAGCCGACATTAGGGCTCCAATCCCTGGGTTGCGTCTTTTAGACTTGAGGTTTCCAATCCCCTCATCAATTCTGTAGATTTTTATGGCAATTAACTCACGAAATTTTCCTAGTGAAACTGGGGCAGAAAAATTTTGTTCGTTTGTTTGTTTCATTGTCTGAGCAAGTTTGACCTCGAGGCACATGGATCGAGATGACCTATGGAGTGAGTCTCAATCCAGAATAAAAGAAAGGAAGAAAAGAACAAAAGAATATGAGCCCAAATACTGGAACAAACAAAGTGCGTATCGCTCAAAATATGATTGAAGTCACGAGCTCCGCCAATCCCGCTTCACTCAATGCTGCAAAAATAAACAAGCGCCTCCAACTTGCGAGCATCAAGATTCAGATAGAAGTCTACAAGCAGAATCAGCTAAGACTCAAGATCAATTTGCGAAAGAATTATAGATAAGAATCTTGTAACTAGTAGTTGATAGGCATAACTAGCTTAGTTTTAATTCTCCTTTGGTGTAATAAGGAGGTCGGTAAAGCAGTAGTAACAACATGCAACAACAGTAACAGCAGCATCGCAGTTCCATGGTAGTCCCAACTACCAAAACTTTCCGAACTACATTGACCTGATTCCTGTTTAGCCCAGGATATGTAGGAAACCTTTGAAGCAAAGGTTCGGTCAAATCTTTCAAAAAAAAAATGCTTCACACGGAGTATTCCAACGGGCAAAAATCGCTCGTATCCGATCACTTTATCTTTGCACGAAAACTCTTCGTGTTTTCGGACAAAGAGGGGCAGCTGTGAGCACGTGATTTTTGCCCTATATGAGAATTACTCCCAAAAATTCAAAATAAAACAATTTTCCTTTGTGTGCAATTTTTGAATTTTCGTGGTATTTTTGATAATTATTTGTATTTTTGCCTGTGCATGTTAATGTGTTAAATTAATAAAAAATATAAAATATGTCGCATTTGCATTTGATATTTATTTATGTTTTTCTTACAAAACGAAATATCATAAAAAATAATGTACGTTGCATTTTAGCATTTAACGTCCAAATTGTGTGATTTTATCGTTAATTGCTACTTAAATGTGCGATAATTGTTATTAGGAGTTAATTAGTATTTTGAGATAATTTTGGGTTTTATAATTTAATCTTACCATTTTTAGCTTTATTAATTAGGAATTTGAATAAATAGAAAAGAACAAAAAATAGAAGAAAATTAGATTGGGCCTTTTCTTCAAATATAAACCACAAGCCCAAAAGAAACAAACCCATACCGGGTCAACCCGACCCGGTCCGCCCCATAACCCCAAAGATCCAACTCCCCCTCTTTATTTTCATTTTCATTTTACCAAAAAAAACCCCAAACCCTAAAAAACCATCTACCCGCCCCCTCTCTATCTTCTTCTCCGTCGTCCCAAACGACCCCAACACGAGCAGCAACCATGGCTGCCTCCTCATCCTCACGTATACACACACACACAACAACACATACACAACACAACCACCCTCGCCATCGGCCACAACGCAGCATTGTTGCTGCTGCTTCATCCAGCTTCGTCCAAACGACCAAACGACCCCTCGCCGTGAAGCTCAAGCTATGAACGACCATACGACCCCTGACCTCTCTAACACAACCAGCTTCATCGAGCTCCAGCAGCATCCCTGCTGCTTCATCTTCTGCTTCGTCTTCGCCTCATCGCCATGGCTGCCACTGCTTGCTCGACGACCATGGCTGCCACTACTTCGAGCTCCAGCCACATCGCCTCAAACAGCCCATAGTTTTCACAGTTGTCATTCACCTCCAGCCATGAACGACCACAGCTTGATCGTCACGTCCAAATAAACATCGTCGCCTCCATCGCCCATCCAGTTGAGCAGCGTTGCTGCTGCTGCTTCGTTCTTCTTCTTGTCAAAACAAACGAACCAACACCGCCACTGTTGCGTTCCTACTCATCGAGTTATTTTTCGGGCAGATTCGAGTTATTTTGGTTTCAAAGTTTCCAGGTAGATTTGTTTCCGTTCGAGTTCGTCGTTGTTCCGATCCGGTTAGTTGGTTTAAGTTTCAGTTCTGTCCGTATTTTGTTTGATATTCTCGGATTTGAAATCAGTATATGTTTGATTCTTTTCTTGTTCGTTTGTTTGTCATTTCTTGATTATTTCTTCAGTTTGTTTTTATTCATTTTTCTTGTTTAGTTTTAAATACAGAAGTGTGTTAGTTTAATCACTTGAATCCTTCATCTTGGTTGTAATGTTGTTAGATTTAATTTGAAGTTCAATTGATTATTGGGTCTAGTGATTTGAATCTACTTATTTGTTGTGTTTCAATTTGTTACTGTTATTGAATCTAAAAGTATGTTTGTTGTTAAAAATGTTGTTCAATTTGTTACTGTTATAGAATCCTTAGTCTTTGTTTTGATGATATTTGACATAATCTGAGTTTCTAGTTTAAATTTGTTGATGAAATTTGATTAGGAATTGGTTATAGCTGTCGTAATCGATTAATTAATTAGGATTTGGATATAGCTGATGGGGGTGTTATGGTAATTTCAAATTATTTCAGGGGTAAAATAAGAAACAAGCCTTAATTTTGAGTGCTCCGTCCACTAGGCATTAATAATATTACAATAGTACATGGTGGGGGGCAATACATGGGGTAGTGGGGGGTTAATACATTATTTAATATGGTGGGGGACAAGACATAATGGAGTGGGAATAATGTATTTGTTTAATATAGTGGGGGACAAAACATGTAGGGATGGAGGGACAAGGGAATTAAATAAGAAAAACATTAAGTAGTGGGGGCAAGGCATGTAATTATGGGAATATTTCGGGTTAGTGGTTCAAGACAAGAGTCTTGGTTATAAATAGAGTCATTTTTTTACACAGTGAGGAAGAGGATAGAGGAGAAAGTTAAGAGAGTTGACTGAATTTTGAGAAATCAGAATTTGAGAGCAAAAAGAGAAAAACAAGCTGAACTTTTACTTGAATAATTTCAGGTTGCTTTTCCTTGAGTGTTATTCAAAAATCAGTAAACTACTGCGTCTTGTATCCGTCTCTCTTCTGCTTTGACTGCGATTGCATTCTGGTACTGCTGGTTTTCAATCTGTTACTGGGTTATTCTACTGGTCGTTACTGGTTTTGCTGTTGCTGAACCTGTTGTTGCTCTGTATTTACGCTACTGCTGCTTCTACTGATCTTCCTCTTCTTTTACTTCCAATACCAGGTACATGGCCGTAACCTTATCGATATTGTAAGCTGAAATGTGAAAGCATGAATACATATGAAGAGTGGAACTTTGAAGTTTTAATTTAGCTTTTTTTTTTCCCTTTGTCTCTTTTACTGATTGTGTTTAGGTTATCTCATGTATTATTATTCTGTAAATTTCGGTTGCTTTGCATAACTAGGCATCTTGTTGTGATTTATTAAATAATACTCTGTTTTAGTTTGGTTATTATGTAGTATATGTTTAAGCATGCTCATTACTGTCAAACTGTTTAACAATTGGAGTAAGAGGAAAATAATATAAGTTGGTCTTTAGTGAATCGGCTTGGTAAAACTGGTTAGTTCATTAGCTTGAAGGTTTTAATATTGTCAATAGTAGATTAATCGTGAACATGTAGCTAAATTTAGTTAAAGCATGAATTTAAATTAGTTTCGTGAATTAGGCATTATGGCATGATTTGAGTTCAAACAAGACGAATTAACGTTTGAATTTAATAAACTTTCGAATATGCATTAGTAATTAAGATTGATTCTAGTTTCAAATAGTCGTAAATAATTAATTCCAACGGTTCAAGTCATCTAACAATGCGAGTTTAATCTAGTTATAGGATAATTAGTTTCTTTTGAACATATTATTTGTCGATTCCGTAGTTTATTTATAATTTCAATTTTAGTAATATTCCTTTCCGTTAACATTTGTCTTAATCTAGCATTTAATATGTTACGCCTTTTTTTAAGCATGTAACTAATTAGGATTTTTTCTCTTTTATTTTAGAAACGAATTTAATAGAAATGTAGTCACTTTAGGATATCCTTAAAATAAATGAGGCGAGCCTCGCCAAACAAATACGCATAAACTGCGGGGCCCTTAATAGATGTTAATAATTACTTAGATTTCGGGAGTGGCCATTTAGCGAACTTCACGGCTTTCCCCAAAGATAATAACGCGTTAGACTCTTTAGACGTGATTTTAATTAAATTACATGCTTAAATTCGGGTGCGCATTTATGTGACCCAAATCCAAATCTCAACGGAGTCGGAACGTATTAACAACCACGGGTGCATTTATTGTGACGTGGTTCGAGATGCATTTTCACGACGTTGCAATTCTATTAAAAAATAATAATAAAAGCGGTTTAAACTTAATAAAATCATACAAGTTATAACATGTATAAAAATCAGATATTTAGCCATTACAACAATTTAAGAGACCGTGCTAGAACCACGGGATTCGATGGTGCCTAACACCTTCCCTCGAGTCAATAGAATTCCTTACTTAGAATTTCTGGTTCGCAGACTTCATTTGGAAAGTCGAATATTTTCCTCGAATTGGGATTCAAGATAAACCGGTGACTTGGGACACCAAAAGCCAAACCTTTCCCAAGTGGCGACTCTGAATTAAATAAATAATCCCATTTCGAATATTGTCACTTAAATTGGAAAACCTCCCTCACGCATTTATCCTTCGGGGTAGGCGCGCAAAAAGGAGGTGTGACAAACATCAAACCAAGTAGGCCCTATCTGCAAACACAAGCTAATTTCCCCAATAGTGGACCTTTGGGAACCGTCGAAGGCTTTGACGTCGATGGCCCCATATTTGATATCATGCAGACCCTTCCCCAATGTCCTAAGTGTTAATAACGGACAAATCTTGAGGCTAGACCCTCCATCGATCAAGACCCTGGTGATAAAATAATCCTCGCATTGCACGGTAATGTGCAACGCCTTGTTGTGGCTCAACCCTTCTGGCGGCATCTCATCTTCATGGAAAGTGATTTTGTTACTCTCCAATACCTGTCATACCATGTTTGCCATTTCTCCTCTGCTGATGTTGCTTGGTACATATGGCTCGCTCAACACCTTTAATAAGGCATTCTTATGTGCGTCAGAGCTTTGTAGGAGAGCTAAGATAGAAATCTGGGCTGATGTTTTGTTCAAGTGATCAATGACTGAATACTCTTTGGCTTGTATCTTCCTCCAGAGGTCATCATGCCTAGTTTCAGTGATGGTTTGTCGACCATAGGTCTGCTTACTTGACTCAGCCAAATGTTCTAAGGTATAAACCCTATCGGTTCTTGTTTTACCCTGTGTCGCAACTACTTCTCCAATATTGGCTTCCCTTTCCTTCATGCCTCGGTTGTGTAGTCCTACGGTATGGCTTTCGTATGGAAGGCTGTTACGACTGTCATTGCTACCGGAACAGGCACCCTTGCTTTGGAAGGTAATACATCAACCTCAAATGGCACAAGCGCCTTTGGGGACCCAAACTCGACCTCAATTGGTGTTGGCGTCTTTGCAGAGGGTGGTGTTTCAAACTCAACTGGTATAGATATGTTCACCTTGGCGTCTTCAGAAGGCTAAATCTGGACCACAATCGTATTAAGGGTGATTGTTTGTTTCTTTGGATCGTCGCCTTCTGTAATCAAATCGATCGATCCCTTGGGGTCCCAATCATCTTCTATCTCGATCATATGAATGCCTCCACCTTTGTGGTCTGGTAGAGGGTTATTGCGGACATTTGGAGCTGGCTCCTTTGCCACGATGATCTTGTTGTCAATCAAAGCCTAGATTTTATCCTTCAGGGAGCGGCATTCATCAATGGTATGCCCTTTCATGCCAGAATGGTATGCACAGGTTTTATTTGGATTGACCCATTGAGAAGGGGTTTCAGGGGTTACGGAAGGGATATGGGTGACATAACCAGCAGCTTTGAGCCTTTCGTACAGCTGGTCGATTGGTTCGGCAATGGCGGTATATTGTTTGGGAGGTCTGCGGTTGAAATTTGGTTGGGGTCTAGGAACGTTTTGGCGAGGGGGAGGTGATTGATAATGGGCTTGTTGAGCGTTGTAGGATTGGTAGACGTGTGCGGGTTGGGAATATCTGGGTGAAGCAGATTCGTATATAGGAGGTGGAGGTGATTGATATGTAGGTGGGGAGTTTGGTAGGAAGGCGAGGGTTCTTGGTAATTGGAGTGGGCTGATATGTAAGTGGAGGCATGGGATAAGTTTGGTATTTGACAGGTGATTTATTTCTCTGTGCAACCCTTACGACACCTATGTTCTTTTTCTTGGACGTACCACCAGACTGTAGAGCCTTGTTGGTGGCCTGCAAAGCTTCCAAGTTTGTAACCATACCACTTTTAATACCTTCATCAATCATTTCTCCCAGTTTAATGATGTTAGAAAATTTATGATTCTCGATCAGCATCAGTCTTTCATAATATTATGGATCCTGAGTCGGATGAAAAACTTATTCATCTGTTCTTCCTCCAAAGCAGGTCGTGCCTTGGCAGCCTCTGATCTCCAACGAGTGGCCTACTCGTGGAAAGTTTCTGTGAGTTTCTTCTTCAAATTTTGAATGTAAAACACATCTGGTGCATTTTTTGTATTGAACCTGAATCTATCCATGAAGTCAGACGCCATACTCGCCCAGTTTGACCACTTCTTCGGGTCTTGGCTAATGTACCAATATAAAGCATCTCCTTTTAGGCTCCTCATGAAAATATTCATTCGAATATGTGAGCACGTGATTTTTGCCTCACGAAAACTACTTCAAAATAAATAAAAAAAAAATAAAACAGAATTCTCTTAGTGTGCAATTTTTAGAATTTATGTGGCATTTATTGGATAATTATTTGAGTATTGTCCATTAATGTTTACTTGGTTAAATGAAATGAATACATGTTGCATGCATATCTAGGATTTAATTATGCATTTAAGAATTAAAAAAAAAATCACAAAAAAATGCATTTATCCTATTTTTGTCATTTAAATGTGTCATTGTGTGATTAATATTTGTCTTGTGTGTTAATGGTTGTTAAAGGGTGATTAATATTTTGTAAGGTTAATTTTTATTTTTATAATTAAAATTAGAAATTTAATAATTAGGAATTAAAGGGAAAATAGGAAAGAAAATTGGGTTGGGCCGTTTTAATTGACAAAAAATTAGGCCCAAAATGTGTAATAAATCAGGCCAAGACCAGGTCTCTCAACCGGCCTCCATACGACGCCATGTGGGTACTATCAATCTGAGCCGTTGATCGAACAAATCAAACGGTTCAGGGCAGCCCTGGTTTGATTTGAAACGACACCGTTTCAGGTGTTCAATCTGAGCCGCCCATTTTCTCTGATCCAACGGCTCCCAGAACTTTGACCAAACCCGTAATCCCCACCCGACCCATTCCCCGGGCCAACCCATACCCCAACTAAAATCAAACGACACCGTTCCCCTCATATGAATTGATCCAGGCCTTTGATCTCAGTTGATCTAACGGCCCAGATCAATCCATCCCTCCCCTATATAAGCCCCAAGTTCATACCCCGGCCCCCTAACTAAACACCCCCCTCTCATGTTCATCATCGTATTTGAAAACACACCCCTAACCCTAGCCGCCCTAACTCCCCCTCGCCTGAAACCCGGCGACAACGACGCCACCGGTCACCACCTTAACACCCCTGAACCCCCTGACCATCCTCTATCCGAATATGGTAATCACTGAGCTCGAATCTTCCTGGAGTTTCTTGAATCTTCATTTGAAGATTCGAGCCAAACTCAGATCCAAACCCAACCGTCTCCGATGGCCGCCCCTTTTACACCATAACACCTCCTTCACACCCTGAACCCAAATCCCTTACCCCCTTGGTTCGAATCTAGCTAGAAACACTCGGACCCCAAATCGAAACAAACAAAACCCTAGAAAACCCAGAACTGATTTCTGTCCAAATTTTAAAAGATTTTAGGTATTTAACTAACATTAGTCGAAGTGTTTTCAATTGAAAACATTTCGATTAAAGTTTGTTTCGACCTCAAAGTGCTAAGGCCTGAGTTCAAACCTGGGTCCGAAGGCATTTGATATTTTGAGGTAATTTTGTTTTTCCTTTGATCTATATTCATGTTTTTTTTCCTATGTAATGTTTAGTTTAATTAATTTCCCCTGCTTTTCAATTAATCTGCTTATATCCAGTAGACCTGTTTGTTTGATCCAATTCCGACATTATTTCTGTTTGCTTGTTGTAATTGTTTACAATGTGTGTAATCGACTCAATTAAGTTCGTCGATTAGTTGTTTTGTAAATTTTTGTTTTCGTTAATGTTGATTGAAACAACCTGTTTGTCTATTTATAAATTTTTTGTTGACAATTATTGTAGATAGTCAGTTGGTTAGTACTCGTCGATTAAATCATTCTCGTTTGAAAGTTAATAAGCTCGTCAAATGGATGTTGTGTATGTTGATTTCTGGGTAGTTAGTTTCAGGGCATTGTCAATATACTAACAATGCTCCTGCATTTGTTTGATCTTAGTTCGATTTTCAATTTCAGTTTAAATTGTTCTGTTGAGTTCTATGTGTTGTTTTTATTCAAGTTCAGTGTTCAATCTGTTAGTTCCAGTTTGAATTTAGCCTTTGTCCATTAGCTATTAGATATTGGGTTTGTTGGATCAATTAGCTATTGCATTTCCTTGTTTGGCACAATCTGTGAGGATAGAATGTTTGTTTGATTTATTTTAGGAATTGGTTATTAACTGTTAAACAGATTAGTTTAGGTAATTGTTAAGATTGGGCAGTTTTGGTCTGGGGCAGTAGTATTAAGGGATTTTCAGGGGTATTTGGGGAATAAAACAGTTAGTTTAACACTTTATTGATAGTGCTTTATCAATGAGATATTAATTAATCCTAATGGGGAACAAAAGGTAATGGAGGGGGTTGGAAATAAGGGAAAAAGTATCCTTAGTGGCTGATTGATTCAAAAGGCAGTTTTAGTGTTATTTGGGTGGAAATTTTCTGATTTTAAAAGAAAGGGGTCAGGCAGCACTTAAGGGAGGGGGGCAAACTTGTATAAGAAGGGGGTTAGGGACTGAGAGAAGGGAACTGAACTAAGAAGAAGAGAGGGAGAGCAGAAGAAAGAAAAGAAAGAAAATCTGAAACAAGAAGAAGATAGATAGAAAGAAAAATCAGAAACAGTAAAACAGAATTCTACATCAGAAACTAGTGTTGAGGCTGATTTTTTTTGAAATTGAGAGCTTTTCAGTTTGTTTTTTCCTAAGTCTTAAAAATCAGAAATACTGTTTTCCTTGAATCTGTCCGGATTTGTTTGATCCTATTGTTTGGTTTAAAATCTGAAATTTCTTAAAGAGTCCTGCTACTGTGCGTCTGGGTTTCACGGGTCCTGTTTGTTGCTTAAATCTATTGAAACATTGGTATATTCTGCTGGTTTTGTTGCTGCTGCTACTACTGAAATTTACCTCTTTTACCCTCATTTCCAGGTACATATCTGTAAACTCATGTCATGAAAAGCTTCAACCTTGCAAGTAAATGAAGTTTAGAATTATAATGATGTCTTCTACTCATTTAAATTTATTAGTTTAAGTTTCAGTTTTGTTTTAGTTGGTTAATATAGTATCATACTTGACATGATAAACTATTAGCCAATTGACCTTCTGAAGTAGTAAATTCTACGATAATCTTATGTGTTTTGAAGTCTAGTGATGACATTTATTGTTTGAATTGTTGAGATAGGGAACATGGCAGAACGTTGGCCATTAATTACATTTTGTGATATTGTTGGCTAAGCGTAGGATAGTATGGAAATATCAAGAAACTACATTACTAGCATATCTCGTCCAATATTCGATTTTGTTCAAAGCTAGATGATGTTAGTTGTATTTTGATCATATATGGCGTAATAATGGTTATGTGTATAATCAATAGTTGAAAGGTGAATTGATATAATCTGTTACGTTTACAATGTTGGAATATTGCGAATGGTGCAGATGTATATTTACGTTACATGTGGTGTCATCTTATTAAATCAACAGGAAGATTAGTTCTCTTTCTTAATAACAAATGGCCTAGTTATTTTAGGAACGCGATCAACTCATTTCTTAAAAAATAATGTATAAAATAATGTCGACGATTTTACAAAGTATAAGACTTAGTATTTGTAAATAGCTTGCATAAGCCGAAAATTTGGTTCAATTTTACCTATCCCAAATTCAATCATCGTGAGCAAATTAACTAAATAATCATACCTTTGGATTAAAAATAAGTGGTGTAGAAGAAGGTTGGATTTATAAATTGTAACATTTTAAGTCAAAAATGTATAAATAGTATTCGCTCCAAATAGAATAATGAAAATTCTTCGAAAAATATTAGTTTGTTTATCCAATTAAATATTTCCGAATTTTGCATGTAATTCGCTTTTTAGTATACTAATAGCGTATTAACTAATAAAATGGTAAATGTAGTTGCACGTTATTTATTTTTCATATCATTAATTCTTTAAATTTGAATAGTCTTTGAGATATATAATCCATACGTGTAAAATATAACTCGCGGTCAACATCTAATAAATTTTGAATTATTTTTTTTTTTAGAAATTTGGAGGCATCCAAATCAATGATTTCCCATGACTTTCACGTTAAAAATAAATGGACATAATAAACATTTGTAGAGAATTTATAAAGAATATTTTGTGTAATTAGGGATGCGTTCGCGTGACCTGATTATACTTCTAAAGGCAATTCGGATTATGCATTCGCGCAACTTCGAGCAAACTTTAATAAAAGAGGTTCTTCGGAGGATGTTAAATTAAACCCGAGATGTGCAGTTCACTATTTAATCATACAAGAGCGACGATGTTCTTAATTTTATTTTTAAGCACAATTTCGAACATAAGTTTTTTTTATAATAAAAATATACAAAAAATAATATTATCAATCTTATTGTGTACACGTATGCGTGACACTATTCTTCACGTTTATAAAAAATATATATAACACGAATATACGTACGCGTGATTCGTTTAAGGGTCTATAATTATAAATAATCTAAGGCAGTAACAAAATCATATAACAACAAAAAATGTATTTAGTAAATTAAGATAATTAAGCCAAGTATAAAAAATGGTTAAGCGACCGTGCTAGAACCACGGAATTCGGGAATGCCTAACACCTTCTCCCGAATTAACAGAATTCCTTACTCGGATTTCTAGTTTCCAGAATGACAAACAGAGTCATATTCTCCTCGATTCGGGATTAAAACTGGTGACTTGGGACGCCATAAAATTCCCAGGTGGCGACTCTGAAATAAATAAACAAATCCCGTTTCAACTGTCCTTTAATTGGAGAAAACTCCTTGCACCCTCGCGGGGGCGGAAAAAGGAGGTGTGACAGAATCCTTTCGTCCTTTCCTACTCCTATTTTTACTGCATTTGTTAGAAAAACTCAGAAACAATTAGGAAATCAACTTGTATCCATTAGGTCTAATTATGGAACTGAATTTGAAAATGCTAAGTTTGATGAATTCTGTGATGAAAATGGTATATATCATAATTTCTCTGCCCCTAGGACTCCTCAACAAAATGGAGTAGTAGAAAGAAAGAATAGGACTCTTGAAGACATGGCCAGGACTATGCTTATTTTTAGTAAGTTGCCCCATAGCTTCTGGGCAGTGGTTGTAAACATTGCATGTTATATTATCAATAGATGCATGACTAGACCTCTTGTAGAGAAGACTCCCTATGAGTTACTTAAAGGGAGAAAACCAAATATATCCCATCTTAGGGCATTTGGATGTAAGTACTTTGCGCACAATACTAGAAAGGACTCCCTAGGTAAGTTTGATCCTAGAAGTGATGAGGGAGTATTCTTGGGATATTCTTCACATAACAAAGCATATAAAGTGTTCAATAAAAGAACTTTGTGTGTAAAAGAAAGTGTACATGTAGTATGTGATAAAACTAACATTCTTTCTAAGAGACAAGAACATGAAGATGAAGCCATTGGATTGGTAAAAGATTTGACTGAAGCCTCAGCATAAGTCAAAGTGGCATCAAAAGAAGGAACAGGTTCTTCCATCCAGGGCAACCTGACAAGGGGAACTTGTCAAAGAGGAATTGAAAGAAATCCCTTAAAAGAACATGTTCATGACCTTGTTCCTCAGTAGCAGATCATAGGAGATGCATCTAGTAGAAACTAGTTGGTTGTGAAACCTCACAAGTATCAAAGTTCTCATCCCATTGAGAACACTATCACTGATCCAATATCTGGAGTCAAAACTAGATCACAACCAAAGAATATATGTGCCTTTGATGCCTTTTTATCTCTTATTGAACCTAAAAATGTTGTTGAGGCTTTGCAGGATGCAAATTGGGTCAATGCAATGCAAGATGAACTCAATCAGTTTGAGAGAAGTCAAGTTTGGCGTCTAGTTCCAAGGCCCAAAGATAGATCAGTTATTGGTACAAAATGGGTCTTTAGGAACAAACTTGATGAAGATGGAACTGTTACAAGAAACAAGGCAAGACTGGTGGCCCAGGGTTACAGCCAAGAGGAAAGCATAGATTATGATGAGACATTTTCTCTAGTTGCAAGACTAGAGGCAATCAGACATCTCATAGCCTTTGCAGCACACATGGAATTTACTTTTCATCAGATGGATATCAAAAGTGCCTTCCAGAATGGATACCTGAAGAAGAAGTGTTTGTGAAACAACCTCCAGGGTTTGAGAGCAAGGAATATCCTAAGCATGTGTACAAGCTAGACAAGGCTCTCTATGGACTCAAGCAGGCCCCAAGAGCATGGTATGAACGACTGTCCAAATTCCTGCTTGAACATGGATACAAAAGAGGTAAAATTGGCAGTACCTTATTCTTAAGGGGAAAAGGTAAGGATCTCATTGTGGTACAAATTTATGTTGATGATATAATCTTTGGGGCCACAACTGATAAGCGTAAGGACTTTGCAAAACTAATGGGAAGTAAATTTGACATGAGCATGTGGGTGAACTTAACTTCTTATTAGGCTTACAGATCAAACAAAGTCCAAATGGAACCATGATCCATCAGCAGAAGTATGCAAAAGAGCTAATCAAAAAGTTTAAAATGGAAGAATCTAAAGAAATAGACACACCCATTGCAACTTCCACTAAATTAGATGTTGATGAACCTGGTTCATCAGTTGATCAAAAGATGTATAGGGGTATGATTGGTTCACTCTTGTATTTTACTGCTAGCAGATCTGACATTGTTTTTAGTTTAGGGCTTTGTGCTCGCTTTCAGGCTAATCCTAAAGAGTCTCACCTGACTGCTGTCAAAAGGATACTAAGATACTTGAAAGGCACTACTGATCTGTGTCTTTGGTATCCCAAAGGTAGCAATTTCAATCTAGTAGGATATGCCGATGTTGATTATGCAAGTTTTCTAGTGGATAGGAAGAGCACCTCAGGTATGACACACTTCCTTGGTTCATGTCTTGTGTCATGGGCTACTAAAAAGCAAAATTTAGTGGCCTTGTCAACTGCTGAAGTTGAATATGTTGATGTTGCTTCTTGCTGTCAACTACTATGGATCAAACAACAGCTGGTAGATTTTGGTATTGAAGTAGGTTGCATTCCTATATTCTGTGATAATACTAGTGCTATAAGTATGACAAAGAACCATGTTCATCATAAGAGGACAAAGCACATAGATGTTAGGCACAACTTCTTAAGAGATAACTATGAGAAAGGATTGATCTCTATAGAATTTTGTGCTACTAATAAGTAAATTGCTGACATCTTCACTAAAGCACTTAGTAGAGAAAATTTTGAGAGGAATAGGTTGGAATCAGGGATGATTAAGATCACCTAATTGGTCCAACTCAGAAAGAAAAAAAATATATATGAAAAAATAAATTTTGGCTAGAAATTCTAATCTTGTGTAAATATATGGATTAATTATTACTCAGCTTCATACTTTAATTAGTATACTCCTGTGACATGTGTTTATATGACTCACTGATCTCTTAACCAAATTTTCTCTATTATGGCATTTGAGGCATGTTTAAGAGAATTCTAAATGAAGAACTTGGTTCATCAGTATGGGTTCATATGAAAGCTCAGGTGTGTTTTCAATACTTTGCACAATTAAAAAAATTAACAATTCAATCATGAGCAGAAATCCTATACTTTCCAAATTCCTAGAAAATTCTATCAGTTGAAGCATTGAACCAGTTCCGTCCATTTAGAATGCTAAAACCGTGATTTTTGCCTAATATCTAGGGAAGCCAAATAATCATTATTATTCTAGAATTACAGTTTGATTAACTTCTATTTGACCCCTGAAAAGCTGTCGTTACTGAATTAATTTCTAATTCTCTTTAAATACACACCACATCTCTAACCTTCTTCATTATTCTAAAACAGTCAAAAATCTCTTCTTTAACTCTAATTGCTCTCTTCTCCAAAATTTCCAAATTAACTCAAGAAACGAACAAAAATATCTAACCCCCAAGATCATCTTGGTTCTCCTCCACCACCATCTCCCTCAAATTCATCCTCATCTACTTCTCCTAGTGAATCCCCCCCCCCCAAAAAAAAACCTAACCTAGATTTCGAAGGTAGAAAATGTTGGCTCGAAAAACTGTAGCATCTGGGGCTCTGATAAAAGTGTTAAGTGAAAGGCTGAAAGGTAGCCAAGTGAAAGAAAACCCAGCTCAAGAGTCTGACTCCAGTTATGAGTCTGAATCCTTTCAATCTGCGAGTGAAGGTGAAGGACATGGGTCTTCTGGCACTGAGAAAAATCAAGAAACCCTTGCTGAGGTAAGTTCTTCTATAATTGAAAACTTAGAAACTAGGTTTGTTCTAGTTAGACCCATTAGAGATGTAAAATTCGTTGAATCGAGTAGGAGTGGGGGTAAAAAGAAAGGAAAAAAGAGAGAGGGTGCAAGTGGTGAAGAGAGGGGAAATGGGAAGGAAGAGGTTCTTGCTATATGCGAGGTTGCAGAGGAGAGTGGTATGAAGTCAGGGGGAATTGGCTCTGGGGAAGCAGTTGAGGGGTTGGTTCATCTAACCAAACATAGAGATGAACTTGTTTCATCTAGTGAGGAAACCTTAGCTGACGTACTGAAAAGGGTTGGAGCAAGTTATGATCCAAAGAAACGCAAAGCTACCACTCCAAAAGCCCCAAATGTTCCCAAACAATCCAAGAAAAGAAAAACTTCATCCCCAAAACCTACTGCCCCTTCAGTGCCTAAGGGAAGAGCTACAAGAAGTAGGGTAAAACAAAGTGAAGCTAACTTACAAAAAGCTCTAGAAGAAAGCAAGAAAAAGAAAATGGAGAAGGGAAAGGTAAAGGTTGCAGAATCCTATGAGGTTGTAGTGGAAGAGGAGATGGAACTGGTCCATCAAGAAAGGGGTACAACAGTGGAGGTTCCTACACCCAAACCAAAAAATCCAAAGACTTCCTCCAAGAATTCTTCTTCTGTACTTGTATCTGCTGAACCCTCACTAGCCAAGAGGACAAGATCTGCAGTGAAAGCTAAACAAGAAAAAGTTTCAGATGATGAAGAGTAGAGTGGAGAAGAAGAAGAAGGGGAATATGAGAAGGAACGGGACAAGTTTGCCAACTTTGGCAGAAGAAATTTTTTGAAAGGTGGATTGTTGAAGGACCTGGTGGAACCAGGGATGAGGAGGTTGGTTGACTCTTTAGCTGTTCAAGGTTGGAAGGACATGGTCCTTCAGATGGATGGGAGACTAGCAAGAAATGAGCTAATTGAGTTCATGGCTAATGTTGTTGTTAAGGATAGGGTTGTCAGTGGCTTGGTGAAGGGAGTCCCAGTGCAGTTTGATGCTGAGAAACTGGGAGAAATTCTGGACATACCCTCTGAAGGGTTTGATGACTATACTAGGAAAAGGTGGCCATGCTTGGATTCCCTACCTACTGCCCTTGAGATCACCAAGAGGTTCTGTGATTCAGATGATGTGAATGAAGCCAGGGCTGTGCAGAAAAGTGAGATGAGGCCTGGGCACAAGGTTGTGTTTGAGTTTGTCAACAAGTGCCTACTGCCCAGACAAGAGAGAAGACATACTGCAAACTACATGGACCTGGTTCTTATGGAGTGCCTTGAGAGAGGAAAACAAATCAACTGGCCTGCCCTTATTGTCAAATTGCTAGGCAGGGTCATCAATGGCTCCAAGGCTCATGCTACTCCATATGGGTTCATACTGACCACTGTTCTGGACAGGCTGAATGTGCCTTTGAAGAAATGGGAAATGGCATCAAGCAAGGAACATTTTGGCATCAAGACTCTTTTGTCTTGTGACTATCCACTTAATGTCATCCTAGTTGAACCTGGTTCATCTTTGAAGACACCCATCTGTCACACCTCCTTTTTCACCTATACCCCCCGCTAAGGGGCGCAGAAGGGAGTTTTTTCCAATTAAAGGACAATCGAAATGAGATTTTATATAAAGATTCAGAGTCGCCACTTGGGAGATTTATGGTGTCCCAAGTCACCAGTTGAATCCCGAATCGAGGAAAATATTGACTCTGTATTATAGTCTGCGAACCAGAAATCCGAGTAAGGAATTCTGTTAACCCGGGAGAAGGTGTTAGGCATTCCCGAATTCCGTGGTTCTAGCACGGTCGCTCAACTGTCATATTCGGCTTATTTATCTGATTTTTAATACATGTTGAATCTATGTGCAAATTTTAACTATTTACTGCTTTGTTATTATTTGTTCAAAGAATTGCAATGTCGTGAGAATGCATCTCGAATTGCGCCACATAAATGTACCCGCAATTTTTGATACGTTCCAACTTCGTTGAGATTTGGATTTGGGTCATATAAATGTGCACCCGAGTATCGAAAAATAACATTATTTAATACGCGCCTAAAGACTAACGCGTTGTTGTTTTTGAGAAAAGTCGTAAAGTTCGCTATGCGGCCTGTCTCAAAATCTAAGCATTCGAAATAACTATTCGTTGAGGGCCCCGTAATTTGTGTGTTCTTGTTTGTCGAGGCTCGTCTCATTCATTATTTTGTGCATTCTTGTTTGTTGAGACTCGTCTCATTTATTATTTATTTTAAAGGAATTTGCAACGTCATGGACATGCATCTCGAACCACGTCACAATCAATGTACCCGTGATTAGCGACACATTTCGACTCCGTTGAGATTTTGATTTGGGTCACATAAATGTGCACCCGAGTTTAAGAAAGTAAATTATTAACGGCGCGCCTAAAGCGACTAACGTATTATTATTTTGGGCGAGCCCGTGAAAATCGCTAAGCGGCCGATCCCGAGTTCTAAGTCATTAATATATATATACAATCGTGAGGGCCTCGCAATCGGTGAGTTTTACTAGGCGAGACTCTTCTCGTTTATTTTGAAAGGACAATCCTAAAGTGACTACATTTTCTATTAAGGTTGTCTCTAAAATAAAAGAGAAGAGGTCCTAATTAGTTACATGTTTATAAGCTCGTGCCTTTTATTGTTTATTAGATTAAGACAAATGCAAATGGAAAATTGCAACAGAGCTTACTCAAGGGAGATTGTATGGTTCCTTATTCTATTAGTTAATAACACTAAAGTTGAGATTATGAATAAAAACACGAGATTGACACCCAGTAATATCAAAACAAACTAACTATTCTTTGATTAATTTAAACTAACAATATTAGAGGAATTGAACTATTGGAATTAACTATGTGTAATACAAAGCCATTTATTTTTACACTTTTTACGACTTGTCGAAGAAATGCGTCAATGCTTAGAAAACAACTAACATTAGGCTAACATCAATCACTAACATTTGAGAATATTAGTTACTAACATTATTCACATTGCTATTTAAAATGATGTTACTTACTCAAGCGAACTCGCAATTTCAGAACTAACCCTATTAAACCAACATGCTGATTTCCATGAACTATTTGAACCTGTTTTGTGGCATAACCTATTTGAAACTATTACACGACTACTAAAAAAAAGGAATTAACTACAATATATTTCATAACTAGTAATCACAAACTAAGATTTAATTACAATTGATATTCACATGTTTGTAGAAATAGATTCAACAGTCCAGTTTATGCATTCCAAAATCTTTCCAATACATACTACGAAATATCAAGTGAACTACTTCTTATACATCAAATTAAACACAAAGAAATAGTTATTTTCGGAAATCCATTCCAACAACTCTTTACTTTCTTTCCATTAAATTTGAGAGCTTTAGAACATGTACCTGGATAATGGAAATACAAGAAGATGAGGGAGCAGTCAGCAACAGTAATAACACAGCAACGCAACGGCAACCCAACAACAACAATTCAAACCAAATTCGAGGCTCAGAAAAATTTGAAGAAAACCAAACAAGCTCGATAGAACAGCCCCAAAAGTTTATAAAAGACTAAACATCAACAATACTAGTTCTGATATTCAACAGTAAAATAAGAGAATTACTTTTTAGTTTCTTCGCTCTCCAAACACTGAACCCTTTGGATTAAAAACCAGCCTGTTTGTTACTCTCATATTACTGAACTTTTAAATGTTAATAAAAAACTGAAAGAGAACTCGTTTTTCTTTTTCCAAAAACTAGCCCAAAAATCCCTCCCTTTTCTGTCTTGAAATGACCCTATTTATAACCCAAAACAGGTATGGGCAACATATTTTAATCAATCCATTTTTAAGCTTTTCATACCATTATGTTTTGTTCCCATACTTGCATGCCTTGTCCCCCATTATATTAAACAAATGTATTAATTTCCACTACCACATGTCTTTTCTTTATTTAATTCCCTTATTCCCCACTACTGCATGTTTTGTCCCCCACTATATTAAACAATGTATTAATTCTCACTACCATATGTCTTGTCCCCCACTATGTATTGAATAATGTATTATTTTAATATTATTAGTACTTAGTGGACACAACACTCAAATTAATCATTTTTAAAAACACAAAATCCCGAAAATGCCTATAAAAATACTGAAATTACCATTCTACCCCATCTACTGAAATTCCTGAAAATACTGAAATTACCATTCTACCCTTAAAAAGTTATATCCAATCCTCCTAAGTCAATTAACCAAACTTTAGCAGCTATAACCAATTCATCTAATCAATTTCCAATTAATACTAAAACTCTGAATAACAAACTCGCCCAAACAAACTCCTAATCGACAACGTTCATGAATTAACAACAGAGAGATTCATATCCGAACAAACTTAACGGAACAAACGAGTAGATTTCAATCACTAACTTGAGCATCAATCGAACTCAAAACAGTAGGAAAGTCGTCCAAAATGCACACACACACAATTTCAACTAATATGCAGTAGGAATATCATGCGAAAAATGTTCAAAAATGAAACCACATATTAAAGTGAAACCAAAGACAAAGCAACAAAAATCCTTGAACGAACTATGGCTGACCTTTATACTAACGATCCGATGTAGAACAATGTTGAACTTCCGATGAAACACAACTTCGTTTGCAACACTGTTTCGACGCTTGACTAACAGACACGGATTCGAACGGAACCTCGACGGACGGTGAAGACCTCAAACCAACCTCAGCTTAAAACTATTTTGCGTGTGTGCTGGTTGGTGTTGCGACTAACTGGAGATGGAGTTGGGTGAGCTGCTGGTCGTGAGGGTGTTGAAAACGACTGAGGGTGTTGAAGACGACTGGTCGTGAGCTGCTGGTCGTCAGCTGGACGACGATGGATGAAGCAGCAGCAGCCATGACGATGGGGACGAAGAGGATGTAGAAGGGCAGCTATGGGAGCTGGAGATGGAGGGGTCATTTAGGACGAGGGGTGAAGCAACAGATGGTCATTTGGGACAATGGGGACGGGGCTCAGGCGTGGGATTTCGCTGGTGAAGATGAAGAAGGAAAGCAGCCATGGACGTGAGGGGGAAGAGGGGGTGGTTTGGGGAAGATGAAGAGGAGAGGGGGGCGGGTTGTTTTAGGGTTGGAAAAATGAAAGATGAAAAATGGAAGAAAGGGGGGGTGTTTGTTTGGGGTTATAGGGCGGACCGGGTCGGGTCGACCCGGTGGGGGTTATTTGGTTTGGGCCTGGTTGATTTAATTTAAAAGGTGGCCCAGTCCGATTTTCTTCTTATTTCCATTGCTTCTTTTTTCTTCTTTTATTTTTTCTTTAACTAAAACTAAATTCTAAAAATCCTAAATTAGCCTATAGAACTAAATTAATTTATAAAAGTGCTAATTCATTCTCAATAACAATTAACACACAATTAAATAGCAATTACGATAAAATCACACAATTTGGACACTAAATGCTAAAACTACATCGTACATTATTTTTATGATTTTTGTTCTTGAATAACAAACTTAATTGCTCTTAATTGTAGAATCAAATCCTAAATGCAAATGCGACATATTTTTGTATTTAATTTAACAAATAAACATGCACGGACAAATACAAATAATTATAAAAAAATACCACGAAAATTCTCAAGATTGCACACAAAGAAAAATTATTTTATTTTGAATTTTTGGGAGTAATTCTCACATAGGGCAAAAATCACGTGCTCACAGATGCCCCTCTTTGTCTGAAAACACAAAGAGTTTTCGTGCAAAGATAAAGTGAGCAGACACGAGCGATTTTTGCCCATCCGAGTACTTCGTGTGAAGCAATTTTTGAAAGATTTAACTGAACCTTTGCTTCAAAGGTTTCCTACATATCCCTGGCTAGAAGGGAAACAGGTTAATGTAGTTCGGGAAGTTTTGGTAGCTGGGATTACCATGGGACTGCAATGTTACTGTTGGTGCATGCTGTTATTACTGCTTGCCGACCTCCTTATTACACCATGCTGAAAGAAAACAAGAAGCTAGACTAAACTATAGTCTATGAATTACAAAATCTTATCTAGACTTGTTGCTTTGATATCTCGGTGACTCCTCTGGTATTTCTTTACTTCTGATTTGTCTTGTATTCTCCCTTGACTGCCGATATTGAACTACTTATTTCCTTCTCGTGAGCTTCGCATTATTTTTCCATCGAATCTTGAACTTCCTTCCACTGCTGGGGATTTTTGTTGTTTCCCGCTGGGGATTTCGGTTGTTTCCCGCTGGGGATTTCGGTTGTATTCCTCTGCTTTACTAACTTCAACACCAATTACTTCTTAAAATATAACACATTTGCCGTTTCTTTACTTCTGGCTCGACTTGTGGTCTTCCTTCTGATTTCTGTTGGGTTTTTTGTTGTAACCCTCCGCTTTACTGAGTTCAAACTTCCATGTATTCCTCTGTTATAAGGGCGGGCTCCCAACTTCAAGACTTGAGATGTAACGACTGAAATGTATTCCTCTGTTATATGGGCGGGTTCCCTACTTCAAAACTTGAAATTTAACAACGTCCATTCTACAGGAAGGCTCCTGACCTTAACAACAACTTTGAGAAATAAATTGCCATTTCGATCTTCAGGGGGGCTTCTGACCTCAACAACAACTTCGAAAATGAAGCTCCATTCCGTTCTTCAGGGGGGGCTCCTGAACTCAACAACAACTTCGAAAATAAAGTGCCATTCCGTTCTTCAGGGGGGCTCCTGACCTCAACGACAACTTCGAAAAATAAATCGTCATTCCGTTCTTCAGGGGGGCTCCTGACCTCAACAACAACTTCAAAAAATAAATCGTCATTCCTTTCTTTAGGCGGGCAAGACTTCAACAACAACTTCGAAAAATAAATCGTCATTCCGTTCTTCAGGGGGGGCTCCTGACCTCAACAACAACTTCGAAAAATAAATCGCCATTCCGTTCTTCAGGGGGCTCCTGACCTCAACAATAACTTCGAAAAATAAATCGTCATTTCGTTCTTCAGGGGGGGCTCCTGAACTCAACAACAACTTCGAAAAATAAATCGCCATTCCTTTCTTCAGGCGGGCGAGACTTCAACAACAATTTCGAAAAATAAATCGAAATGCCGTTCTTCAAGCGGGGCTCCTGACCTCAACAACAACTTCGAAAAATAAATTGCCATTCCGTTCTTTAGGGGGGTCTCCTAACCTTAACAACAACTTCGAAAAATAAATCGTCATTCCATTCTTCAGGCGGGGCTCCTGACCTCAACAACAACTTCGAAAATAAAGCGCCATTCCGTTCTTCAGGCGGGGCTCCTGACCTCAACAACAACTTCAAAAATAAAGCGCCATTTCGTTCTTCAGGCGAGGCTCCTAAACTCAACAACAACTTTGAAAAATAAATCGCCATTCCGTTCTTCAGAGGGGGGGGCACCTGACCTCAACAACAACTTCGAAAAATAAATCGCCATTTTGTTTTTCAGGGGAGGATCCTGACCTCAACAACAACTTCGAAAAATAAATCTCCATTCCGTTCTTCAGGGGGGATCTTGACCTCAACAACAACTTTGAAAAATAAATCGTCATTGCGTTCTTCAGGCAGGGCTCCTGACCTCAACAACAACTTCGAAAAATAAATCGCCATTCCTTTCTTCAGGTGGGCGAGACTTCAACAACAACTTCAAAAAATAAATTGCCATTCCTTTCTTCAGGCGGGCGAGACTTAATCAACAACTTCGAAAAATAATTCGTCATTCCGTTCTTCAGGCGGGGAGACTTCAACAACAACTTCGAAAAATAAATCGCCATCCGTTCTTCAGGTGGGGCTCCTGAACTCAACAACAACTTCGAAAAATAAATCACCATTCCGTTCTTCAGGCGGGGCTCCTGACCTCAACAACAACTTCGAAAAATAAATCGCCATTCCGTTCTTCAGGCGGGGCTCCTGACCTCAACAACAACTTCGAAAAATAAATCGCCATTCCGTTCTTCAGGCGGGGCTCCTGACCTCAACAACAACTTCGAAAAATAAATCGTCTCTTTAGGCGGGCGAGACTTCAACAACAACTTCGAAAAATAAATCATCATTCTGTTCTTCAGGCGGGGCTCCTGACCTCAACAACAACTCCAAAAAATAAATCGACATTCCGTTCTTCAGGCGAGGCTCCTGACCTCAACAACAACTTCGAAAAATAAATCGTCATTACGTTCTTCAGTCGGGGCTCCTGACCTCAACAACAACTTCGAAAAATAAATCGTCATTCCGTTCTTCAGGCGGGGCTCCTGAACCATTTTTCCTTCCAATTTGAATTATCTTTCTTCAAAACTACTTCCCTCAAAACTTGTACTGTCTTCCTTCTTCAAAACGACTTCCCTCAAAACTGGTGTCTCATTTCTCTACGAACTGCTCGGGATAACACTTTTTCAAAAATATGTTATCTTACTCCTTCAAAGACTACTTCCCTTAATATTGATGTTTCATTCCTCTGCAAACGTTTCCTTTTGCAAAACTGGTCTTCCTTTTTTTTTCTCTTTTTTTTTTTATTTTTTATTTCTTCCTTCGAAGACTACCTCCCTTAAAACTCGTGTTATCTTCCTCCTAACATTGTTTTCTTTAAAACTTGTTTTTCCTTCTCCCGAAAAACTGTTGGGGATACCACTTTTCACCAAACTTGCGTGGAAATGAACGAAAATTTTCTGCCCCAGTTTGACAATCTTTCTTGTGGCGCATCTTTCAGTCATCAGTAACATTCCCTGTCCCTACTTCAAATCAAAGAAAATTTGGTCAGTTTAAAACGTGGTGATTGGTTGCGATACTCCTACCGGGGATGCCATCAACTATTTTCCCATCTATGCGTTGTCTGACCATCTTGAACTGGGTTGATACCTTCCGACCTTCTGGACGATTCCATTCCTTATTCACAAACCTCTTGACCACTTTCTCAGTCTCTTTATCTGACCTCATGTATTTTCATGACAGCTGATTTCAACTGAAGATCCTGCATGTTCATTGATTAACCACTCCCTCCATCGTCTGTGTTACTGAAATACCTTTTCCGGTGCAGACCCAATATCTTCTTTTGCGGTACTATCCGTGAACTGGCATTTCCCCAACCTTTGAGTCTCCTATGAATTTCCCAATTATGTCCATTGCTTTCCGCGTTGTTCTTTCTTGATTTTCCGCTGGCCTTGACCTTATAACCCTCGATTTCTGCTGGGGATATCCTCTTTACACTGGTCCATCCTTCTGTCAATCTCATCATCGAACATACCCTCGGTTCAATCCCCCTGGGCCTCTTTTTGTTGAATTATCCCTGAATTAATATGGACCAATCTTGGGTATTTTGCGCGAACCTCAAAGCACATTGACTATTACCAGCTCATTGTGCTTGTTCTTTCCTGACTTATACCACTTTGATGTACTAGTCAGATCTCGTCTTGCATAATTGGAAAGCTGATGGCAAATTTTGAAATCATTTCTCACTTGTTCTGACCAAAGAGACTCAAGAAGAGGAAATGACAAAGGAAAAAGGAACAGAATAAAAGGCAAAAGAAAAAGATGACTCCTAACAAGAAAACTACAAAGTAAAACCTATCAGATGTGGACACCAACTCTATTGGCCATGACATGCACACGTGGCTTATCCTCCATCATTAATCGCCTTTCACAATCTTCGTCTGGTGCTTTCCTGTATGATACACAATCTTTATTCGACTTGTAGTGCCCGAAGGATTTTCACTATCAAGCCTCTCTCATTTTGGTTTTTCTCTCAACTTATAGCCGCCTCAAGGTGCCTGTGAAGGTTTTCACCGATAAGACTCTCTCATTGTATTACTTTTCTGCCAGGGATCAGAGTGTTATTCTTGACCTCCATTTGCATGACTTGGCATTTTTCGAAGATTGGTCAAAAGGTCTTTCTTTGGACCGTAACGTGGGGTTTTGGATAGGGCTAGAAAGAAAGGGTATCAGCGGCTCAAAACGAATCAATTTGGGTTCAAAATTTACAACCTTCGGAACCAGATTTCTTTACATCAAACACAACTTCTGCCCAAGTTTCTTGCTTGGGGATTTTTGATTTTTTTTTGTTACACTATGACCGAGCCGTGAAGTGCCTACGTATCCTCTTTGAGGAATCAGGTCAAACGTAGTTCCCAATTCCTCTTTTTTTTTTGTTTTCCTTTTCACTTATTTATTATTTTCTTTTCATTTCTTTCTCTTTCTCATTTCTCCTTTCTCTTTTGTTGTTTTGTTGTTTTGTTGTTTTTGTTGTTTTCTTTTCCTCTTTTTTTTATTTATCTTCTATGCTTGTATTTTCTAGTCTTTGCTACTGATTCCGAACGAGGGGTATGAAATAAAACCAATAAGGATCGAAGGGTTAACGAAGGATAAAGTTTTAGATAGAATAATAAAATGTCTTCGTCATTCCAATCTTTAAAACAAGCCAAGCACAAACAACACAATTAAACATTCGCCACATCTTCTAATTGTGCCGGACTTGATAACCATATCCACACATTCGCCTTTTCATTTGTCATTTTTAAAGCACCGTTGGGCAATACTCTCACTTTCGTTACCATGAATGGCCCCCTTGTCAATATGGATAACTTGCTTTTATAGTTTTCTTTGTGTTTTACCTGCCCCAGTTTCACGTGGCTCGGGGTTCAAATGATCTCAAGCTGTTCCTGTTTCCCTTAAGTGTCCCGATCATCTCCCAATGACTTTATAATTAACTCTTAAGATTAGGCCCAAACTGTGTGCGCATGTCATGTCACTAGAATCGGCATTGAACAAAGACAAAACAAAAGGATAAAAAGAACTAAACAAAGAAGATGACTGGAGGTAACAAAAGACCGGAATTTGCATTAGAGAAGCGGTGAAACGGTTCGTATAATAAAACAAGCAAAACAACTGGGGTACAACCTTGGAACAAACCTAAAACAATCCTAGACAACACTAAACAAACCACTATGACAAAATAGAAGGATAAGAGGGTTTGACACAAGACAATGTCCGGATTACAACCCTGCAAATAACTTGGACAACAGAAATGACAACAAAATGAACCACCAAAGCTCCACTCCGGCTGACCAAGAAAGGGAGCGTCTTCCCAATTACCACGCGCGGCCCACTGAGCTTCGCATCAAGACCACTATCCGCTTCAACATCTTCAACTTTGGTCAATATCCTAAGAGGGTTCACATGCTCTTTATTGCTATCGTCGATTGCAATCACTCCTTCGTGAATCATTCTTTCTATTTCCCTTTTTAACGAATGACAACTCTCAATGCTATGCCCTGGGACATTGGAATGGTATGCACATCGTGTAGTAGGATCAAAGCTTCTTGCATGTGGATCTGGAGTATATTCGGGGAGCGGCTCAATCAGGCCAGCATGCTTTAGTCTTTCAAACAGACTTGCATAAGATTCTTCGATAGGGGTAAGAGCCTTTCCTCGTTTCAGCAACCTCTTGTTCCTAAATGCCTGATTTGGCCTAAAACCTGATCCAGGGGGTTTCTGGTGTGCTCGTGGGGGTGGATATGCATTTTGTGGAGTTGGCTACTTGGATTGTGAAGCATGTTTTTGGGAGTCCCATGGAGAGAAGTAGCATTGGAAAAATATAGCTGGACGACGAGTGATGGAGCTTCTCGGGTGGCTGGAAAAACTGTCATAAGTGGGTAGATATGGAGAGTATGGAGGATCGTGCGTTATTGTGTTAGGTGTTTGGGTAAGGATAAAGTTCAGGAAGCTAGGCGGTGGCAGGGGTGGTGCTTTCCCAGTCATCCATGCCTGATACATGTCTGCCACATGCTGTCTCAACATTTTTACCTCTTCTACCAACCCGTAGGCTTGTTCAACCAACCGCTTTCGGGCATCGGTGCCAACCCACTCAGTTCTATTGTTCTCTGCCATTGTCTTTTGGCTTTGTGTTGCAAGGAAGCGTTACTTTCAGGACCACAACCAACCACCTTTCTGATTATTGAAAGAGGACAAAATGGTAGCAACCTGTTAGCGTTAGGGTTTTCAACAGATAAGAAAACACACATTAAGGATGCAATGCAACTAGGCAATTAACCCTTTCTATCATGCATTTGCTTCAATTATGTGCGTCATTCCGGCTTCTTGTAATTGTGCTCTCTCTTTTTTTCTTTTTTTTTCTTTTTTGTTTTTTTTTTCAAATCTTATGTGGATTGCCTACGTATCATGTCCCCGCATGAATCAGATCGGGCGTAGTTCTGCCACATAAGTGCGAAAACAAATTTTGGGAATTTTCCATTCTTTACTGAAATATTATAATACAAACTAGACATTTTTTGGAAAGGAGAACAAACCCGAAGTAAAACCAATTACGGATAAAAAAAAACTACTGACACATTTTGATGCAAAAGAGAATATACAGACAGACAACAGACTCCAAAACAAAACACTGACTCGAACTATGAATACATTAAAGCTCCAAAAGTTGGTGCCCGCGAGGCATCGTTCGGCCTTGCCGCGGGCTTGGGTGCGAGATCCCTTTCCAATTGCTCCAGTTCGTACATTGTTCGCTGGACGAAAATCATTACTGTTGTCATGAAGGCAGTGCAGGTCATGTCTTCACACATTCGACATCTTCTAATGATGGCATGGGCAATAGTCCCAATCTTGTTCCTGGTTCGACCTTTCTCTATGAGCAGGCGCCTTATCTGATCACTACAGCCCCCCAAAACCTGAGAATCCTGGAGATGCTGCCTTTGCAACTGCCGTATTTCATCTTCCATTCGAGCAAATAAATCGTAACAGTGTTCATTTTCGATTTCATAAGCTTCAGCTTGCTTAGCTGCCTTGTCCTCAAGGGCGGTACCACCTGACACCTCCCTTCATCTGGGAGATGAAGATCGAGGGAGATGAATATCTCAGTGTTTATGCAATCGATATTTGTGCCTTAGCCCCTCAGTAATGTCCATATAACCTGCTACCTCTTCTAAGGTTGGAGTGAGTTCAAAATCTGAGAAGTGGAATACACTGTGGGCTGGATCCCAAAATTTAACCAAAGCCTTTATGATGTCACATCTGGGTCTGACGTTCATCAAACTGGTAAGACCTCCCAGATGTAGTTTGATCTTATCTCGCTCTGAGTTTTCCAAATCCTCCCACCACAAGCGCAACTCCAAAGGGATCTTCCTCCAATCTGTTACCGGCAAACTTGGACTCGGGCTCATTCTGTATGTTTGTTTGGGGTGATTAACACTCATTGGACTCAAAGAAAGAATAAACTAAAATTGACACACATTTAAATAAAACTCCGGTCTTGCCAACACGGCCTTTCAGCACTTCGAAGAAGATTTAAAGGCTGTGTTTTACCAACCTGACAAAACGTTGAAAATGACCAAAAAATGGTTATTCTTGCAAAAACAGCCTTCCGACATCTTTTTATGGACATTCGGCTATTTTTACAAGAATGGAATCACCCGACTTATTTATGACGAAAAATTAAAATTTTTGACATTTTTTTGGCTATTTTTGCAAAAGGGGAGGTTGGACCCGATGAGGGTTGCCTACGTATCTCACATCCTGTGAGAATCAAACCGGCGTAGTTCGGGCCACGACAATAAACTAATTCTGACAACAAAACTTGTTTAAATGAATTACACTAAAAACATTTTTTTCCACTAAATTTTGGCAGAGTTCGCCGGTAACTCAGAATTATCTCTCTACACTACTATTTTTTTTCAATATTCCAGTATTTTCAGAAGCCGGTCAGCATGCAAGTCTACCACAAATAAATGCGTAAAACAAACAGGATGCAGCAGGATGATCTTTTCATTTCAGGTTGCTTGTCCTAGACGGACCCAACCCCTGTGTTGAGTCCCCTAAGTCAAGTGCACATGATGCAAATAAACGTTCCTACTAGGGATCCGGCATGAGGTTTTGTTATACTAGGTTTATCATGGGTGTTTGTTCTAGACCTGGCTTACCCGAGCGGACAACTCGAGCCGAGGATGGGAACTGCGTACCGATAACCAAAAGATCATCCAGTTTTGCAACTCCTCCGAATCCTCATTCTATTTTGGGAAATGACACTAACAGAAAGAAGTCACGACCAGCGTGCACTCCTCAAGAGAGAGAAGAGAGGGATTTCGTAGCAGTTTATATATATAGTTCAGATAATATCAAAGTGGTAAGAGCAACATTTTGCACATTTAGGCTAAAACATATAATAAAATCAGATAATAAATAAAGCCAAATAATAACAATTATTCTAAGCTCGAATTCTTGAACCCTGAACCAGAGATTCTGGGTTCGTCCCCAGCAGAGTCGCCAGAGCTGTCACTCCTCCTTTTTCAGCTACACCCCCGCTAAGGGACGTAAAGGGAGTTTTTTTCAATTAAAGGACAATCGAAACAGGATTTTATATAAAGATTCAGAGTCACCACTTGAGAGATTTATGGTGTCACAAGTCACCGGTTGAATCCCGAATCGAGGAAAATATTGACTTTGTATTATAGTCCGCGAACCAGAAATTCGAGTAAGGAATTCTGTTAACTCGAGAGAAGGTGTTAGGCATTCCCGAATTCCGTGGTTCTAGCACGGTCGCTCAACTGTCATATTCGGCTTATTTATCTGATTTTTAATACATGTTGAATCTATGTGCAAATTTTAACTATTTACCGCTTTGTTATTATTTGTTCAAAGAATTGCAATGTCGTGAGAATGCATCTCGAATTGCGCCACATAAATGTACCCGCAATTTTTGATACGTTCCAACTTCGTTGAGATTTGGATTTGGGTCACATAAATGTGCACCCGAGTGTAGGAAAATAACATTATTGAATACGCGCCTAAAGATAACGCGTTGTTGTTTTTGAGAAAAGCCGTAAAGTTCGCTATGCGGCCTGTCTCGAAATCTAAGCATTCGAAATAACTGTCCGTTGAGGGGCCCGCAATTTGTGTGTTCTTGTTTGTCGAGGCTCGTCTCATTCATATATATATATATATATATATATATATATATATATATATATATATATATATATATATATATATATATATATTTTAAAGGAATTTGCAACGTCATGGACATGCATCTCGAACCACGTCACAATCAATGTACCCATGATTAGCAACACATTTCGACTCCGTTGAGATTTGGATTTGGGTCACATAAATGTGCACCCGAGTTTAAGAAAGTAAATTATTAAAGGTGCGCCTAAAGCGACTAACGTATCATTATTTTGGGCGAGGTCGTAAAATCCGCTAAGCGGCCGATCCCGAGTTCTAAGTCATTAATATATATACAATCGTGAGGGCCCCGCAATCGGTGAGTTTTACTAGGCGAGGCTCATCTCGTTTATTTTGAAAGGACAATCCTAAAGTGACTACATTTTCTATTAAGTTTGTCTCTAAAATAAAAGAGAAGAGGTCCTAATTAGTTACATGTTTATAAGCTCGTGCCTCTTATTGTTTATTAGATTAAGACAAATGCAAACGGAAAATTGCAACAGAGCTTACTCAAGGGAGATTGTATGGTTCCTTATTCTATTAGTTAATAACACTAAAGTTGAGATTATGAATAAAAACACGAGATTGACACCCAGTAATATCCAAACTAACTAACTATTCTTTGATTAATTTAAACTAACAATATTAGAGGAATTGAACTATTGGAATTAACTATGTGTAATACAAAGCCATTTTTTTTTACTCTTTTTTACGACTTGTCGAAGAAATGCGTCAATGCTTAGAAAAAAACTGACATTAGGCTAACATCAATCACTAACATTTGAGAATATTAGTTACTAACATTATTCACATTGCTATTTAAAATGATGTTACTTACTCAAGCGAACTCACAATTTCAGAACTAACCCTATTAAACCATCATGCTGATTTCCATGAACTATTTGAACCTGTTTCGTGGCATAACCTATTTGAGACTATTACACGACTACTAAAAAAAGGAATTAACTACACTATATTTCATAACTAGTAATCACAAACTAAGATTTAATTACAATTGATATTCACATGTTTGTAGAAATAGATTCAACAGTCCAGTTTATGCATTCCAAAATCATTCCAATACATACTACGAAATATTAAGTGAACTACTGCTTATACATCAAATTAAACACAAAGAAATAGTTATTTTCGGAAATCCATTCCAACAACTCTTTACTTTCTTTCCATTAAATTTGAGAGCTTTAGAACATGTACCTGGATAATGGAAATACAAGAAGATGAGGGAGCAGTCAGCAACAGTAATAACACAGCAACGCAACGGCAACAACAGCAATTCGAACCAAATTCGAGGCTCAGAAAAATTTGAAGAAAACCAAACAAGCTCGATAGAACAGCCCCAAAAGTTTGTAAAAGATTAAACAGCAACAATACTAGTTCTGATATTCAACAGTAAAAGAAGAGAACCACTTTTCTGTTTCTTCGCTCTCCAAACACTGAACCCTTTGGATTAAAAACCAGCCTGTTTGTTACTCTCAAATTACTGAACTTTTAAATATTAAAAAAAAACTGAAAGAGAACTCGTTTTTCTTTTTCAAAAAACCAGCCCAAAACTCTCTCCAAAAATCCCTCCCTTTTCTGTCTTGAAATGACCCTATTTATAACCCAAAACAGGTATGAGCAACATATTTTAATCAATCAATTTTTAAGCTTTTCATACCATTATGTTTTGTTCCCCATACTTGCATGCCTTGTCCCTCACTATATTAAACAAATGTATTAATTCTCACTACCACATGTCTTTTCTTTATTTAATTCCCTTATTCCCCACTACTGCATATTTTGTCCCCCACTATATTAAACAATGTATTAATTCTCACTACCATATGTCTTGTCTCCCACTATGTATTAAACAATGTATTATTTTAATATTATTAGTACTTAGTGGACAGAGCACACAAATTAATCATTTTTTAAAACTCAAAATCCCGAAAATGCCCTTGAAAATACTGAAATTACCATTCTACCCCATCTACTGAAATCCCTAAAAATACTGAAATTACCATTCTACCCCTGAAAAGCTATATCTAATCCTCCTAAGTCAATTAACCAAACTTTAGAAATTATAACCAATTCATCTAATCAATTTCCAATTAATACTCAAACTCTGAATAACAAACTCACCCAAACAAACTCCTAATCGACAACGTTCATGAATTAACAACAGAGTCAGATTCATATCCGAACAAAGTTAATGGAAAAAATGAGTAGATTTCAATCACTAAACTTGAGCATCAATCGAACACAAAACAGTAGGAAAGTCATCCAAAACGCACACACACACAAATTCAATGAATATGCAGTAGGAATATCATGCGAAAAATGTTCAAAAATGAAACCACATATTAAAGCGAAACCAAAGACAAAGCAACAAAAATCCGTGAACGAACTATGGCTGACATTTATGCTAACGATCTGACGTCGAACAATGTTGAACTTCCAATGAAACCCAACTTCGTTCGCAACACTGTTTCGACACTTGACTAACAGACACGGATTCGAACGGAACCTCGACGGACGGTGAAGACCTCAAACCAACCTCAGCTTAAAACTATTTTGCGTGTGTGCTGGTTGGTGTTGCGACTGACTGGAGATGGAGTTGGGTGAGTTGCTGGTCGTGAGGGTGTTGAAAATGACTGAGGGTGTTAAAGACGACTGGTCGTGAGCTGCTGGTTGTCAGCTGGACGACGACGGATGAAGCAGCAGCAGCCATGACGATGGGGACGAAGAGGATGTAGAAGGGCAGCCATGGGAGCTGGAGATGGAGGGGTCGTTTAGGACGAGGGGTGAAGCAGCAGATGGTCGTTTGGGACAATGGGGACGGGGCTCAGGCATGGGCTTTCGCTGGTGAAGATGAAGGAGGAAATTAGCCATGGACGTGAGGGGGAAGGGGGTGGTTTGGGGAAGATGAAGAGGAGAGGGGGCAGGTGGTTTTAGGGTTTTGGGGTTGGAAAAATGAAAAATGAAAAATGGAAGAAAGGGGGGGTATTTGTTTGGGGTTATGGGGCGGACTGGGTCGGGTCGACCCGGTGGGGGTTATTTGGTTTGGGCCTGGTTGATTTAATTTAAAAGGTGGCCCAGTCCGATTTTCTTCTTATTTCCATTGCTTTTTTTTTCTTCTTTATTTTTTCTTTAACTAAAACTAAATTCTAAAAATCCTAAATTATCCTATAGAACTAAATTAATTTATAAAAGTGATAATTCATTCTCAATAACAATTAACACACAATTAAATAGCAATTACGATAAAATCACACAATCTGGACATTAAATGCTAAAACTACAACATACATTATTTTTTTGATTTTTGTTCTTGCAAAACAAACTTAATTGCTCCTAATTGTTGAATCAAATCTTAAATGCAAATGCAACATATTTTTGTATTTAATTTAACAAATAAACATGCACAGACAAATACAAATAATTATCAAAAAATGCCACGAAAATTCTCAAGATTGCACACAAAGAAAAATTGTTTTATTTTGAATTTTTGGGAGTAATTCTCACATAGAGCAAAAATCACATGCTCACACCATCAACAACAAGGTTAGGACTTTGGTTCAGGAATGTGGAACTAAGGATGCTGAAATTGCTAGGTTCAAGGCTCGTGTGGTTGAATTGGAAACTGAGAGGGATGACCTTAGAACTGAGCTAGCAAAAGAAAAGGAGAAGAGTGATGGAATTCTTTAGAATATGTTGAACCTTCTCCAAAATCAACCCTCTAGTTACTCCAAGTCTTAGGTCTCCTAGCACTTGCCTTCTGAACCTGTCTAGTACCCTAGTGACCCCTAGTGACCCGGGTTAGGAATTTTTCTATTTTTTTGCTCATGTTTTGAAAAAATTTCTTTCTTTTTGTAGAATGTGTATGGCAACGTATCACTATCAATGACAACAACTGTTTTCTCTTGTTCTATGATGATTCTGATCTTGATAGTTTAAATATGTTTATTGATTATTGATAATTGCACCATGATTTCACTTGTAGTTGCCCCTTTCATGAGTACTTTTTAAAATCTGGGATTCACATCAAGTATTCAACTTTTCGATGATGCCAAAAGGGGAAAGATATTATGCTTTACACATTATTCTGAATAAGTGATATTTATAACCTAATTAACCTGGTCCTTGATGAGAAGTAAATTTTCTAAGTCTAGTGTTGATGGTTAAGCTGAGTTCTTACATGTCTTTTGCTCAGTAAAAAGTACAGAGTTTATCATCATCAAAAAGGGGGAATTTGTTGGCCCAAGAACAGGTGAAGTTTTGACGAATGACAAATGAACTCAGTCATGGACCAGGTCCATCATATGAAGCACAGTCATAATCAACCTACATATGTGAGATGCACGTGAAAGAGATAAGTCTCATTGATCAAGCAGCAATATCTCCTGATCTGATAAAAAAGGTTGCACATTGTATAAGGGGAGAAAGTATCCTTTTGTGAAGAGAACACAATCCGGATAAAGGATAGTGTTGGACTTTGTGGTGTTCAAGGACTCAACTTCGATGGAAGATCAGCAATTGAGTCTCAATCAAACTCTAATTACTAACTCATTAAATAACCATGATTGTTCTCTTTTACAGGTGTAACGCAGAAGTTAAACTAAATTGAGAGCAAAAGAGCGAGGCAATTTTGCAAGATATTTATGTGATATTTGAGTGTACATTTCTGAAGCTACTTGGACGAGATAGAAGAACCAATTCCATTGTGTCTTTCTTTTATTCTAGTTCAATTGTAGTAGGTGATTTAAACTTGTACCTTTCAGCTTTCATAGAAGCAATTGTATTAGGTACTTTGAGTATTCAAGTTAGAGTTAACTTGAAGTTGTGGCAACAGTTGAGGCTGTGTGCCACAACGGGATTAGAGTTAATCCTTAGGTTTACAAGAGTTTTGTAAATGTTGTTTTGGCTCAGTGATTTTAGTGGAAGTTTGGGAAAATCCTACTGAGTAGTAAGTCATGGTTTTTTCACATTTTGTTCCAGGTGTTTTCCACGCAAAAATATCTGTGTTGTTTATTTTATGTACTTGTTATTCTGCAAATAGTAGAGTTAGTACACCTAGAAGAACCAGGTTCTTCTAGAGCGAAAAATTGGGTACCACACAAATCACCCCCTCTTATGTAGTATTGATGCATAAAACATCAAGGGTCACTCGCTTCGCCCCGTGCTCGAATGGCGGTTTCAGATTTGGTAGTCGTGTTTGGCAGTTTCAGATTTGGGTTTTTTCTATATGAAAAGGGTGAATTAAATTCCTTTTAGCCAATCCTGGCAGCCTATATTTTTCTTGAACAAAAGTTTTGTTCTTTTGACTAGCCTTTTCTTTTGCAGTACACTTACTTTTATAGTGACCAGTCTTTCCACAGTGTGTGCAGATTTTGTTCTCAAGAAGAGTGATGTACTTGCTTTTGGGATCCCACTTAGGTGCAGGGGTCTCACAGCCAATTCCTCTTTTATTGCTACTGTGATGTTCTTATATCCATGAAAGTGCATTAGAGGACCTGTTCCACTTATAGGTTCTATCTAGCTCATGCATGACCTTGCTCAGATCCTCATTTAGGACTCTTATTTGCTCATCCTTTTGTACAACTCATATTTCATTTTTCCTACATTTTCTTCTAAAGTGAGGTGTGTGTAATCAACTTTCTTTTTACCTGTTACTAATTTCAGTTTTACATTTTCAGATCTTATCTCTAGGACAGTGGTGTCAAGTTCATGAACCTGTCTCTTTAACTCAGCATTCTCACTATCTCTTTCACTCGCCCTAAGTTCCAGATTTTTTAACTTAGCTTTCAAAATCACACACTCCTTAGACAACATCTCCTTTTCATTATTTAGATCCTAAGATTCATCAATGAAATCCAGGAGTAACTCAGACAACCTTTCTTTAGACAAAAAATTGATCTTGTCTTTGAGATGAATTATACTTACCTTAGATTCCTTATCGGATTCTGCAATTGCCATACGTGCTTTTTCATCTCCGTCTTCATCTTCTAAATCCTCATCTGAGCTTACTCCCCAAGTAGTAACCATAGCCTTTGTTGATCCTTTGTCTTCTTGGGATGAACTTGTTCCTTCTTCATGTTTCTCCGTTCATCCCTTTCCTTCTTCCATTCAATTTCCCATTGAGGACAGTTATCATGCGATCAGTCTTACCACATTTAAAACATTCCTCGTTGGTTTGTTTTTCAGGGACCCTTGGTTTGTTGTAGGTTTACCCTCTTGAATAACCCTTTCCTATCATTAGATACTTCTTGAAATCCCTCATGATCATAGCCATTTCATCCTCCTCCAGATCTGCACCTTCAGAGATTATGAGAGCCAGGCTTCTTTCCTTCTTGGGAGCATCCATATTCATGGTTTGCCTTCTAACTTTGTAGGCAGTGATATTTCCAATTAACTTGTTCAACTTGAGAGTGGTAATGTTCTTCGATTCCTCGATAGCAGTGAGTTTGCTTTCCCAGGTAACTGGCAAGACCCTTGTCAGAATTTGCTCAACCTTAATCTTCTTCAAAGATAATCCTCCCAAGAGACTTAAGTTCATTTGTTAGTGTTTTGAACCTCGTGTACATCTCTTGGATGGTTTCTCCTTCCTTCATGGTGAAATTCTCATATTAAGAGTACAACAGTGTTCCTCTTGATCTCTTCACTTGAGGAGTTCCTTCGTGAGCCACTTGAAAAGTGTCCCAAATTTCCTTAGCAGTAATACATCTTTGAATTCTGTTGTACTCGTCTGGAACAAGTCCACACACAAGCCATTTCTTGACCTTAGCATTCTTTCCCCCTTTTTTCAAGTCTTCAGTCCTGCAGTCAGCTCTAGTTTTTGGCACTTCTACTCCCTCGGCAGTCTTCTTCGTGGTAGCCAGGGGACCATTAGTAATAATGTCCCATAGCTCACAGTCTTCACCTATGATGTGATCTCTCATCCTGTTTTTCCACCAGGAGTAGTACTTGCTATTGAAGAGTAGGGGCCTAGCAGTAGATTGTCCTTCCCAGTTTCCAGGTGGTGCACTCATCTTGATCTATTCCTAAGGTGTTAGCCTCTTCAAGGAAAACACGCTCTGATACCAATTGATGTTTTAGACTTCAATACCACACAAGAGGGGGCATGATTTGTGTGGTGCCCAATTTTTTGTTTAATCTAATTATAGAAGGACCTAGTTCTTCTATGTGTTCCAACTACTAATGTTGCGGAATTATAAATACAAAAATTAAAGAATACAGAGATTTTACGTGGAAAACACCTGGCTCAAAAGGTGAAAAAACCACGACCTACTTTCCAGTAGGATTTTCCCAAACTCTCCACTAAAATCACTGAGCCAAAAACTGCATTTACAAAAACTCTTTTGTAAACTAGGATTAACTTTAGTCCTATTGTAGCACACAGCCTCAACTGTTGTGACAACTTCAAGTTAACTCTAACTTGAAAGACTATGAGTACCTAATACAATTGCTTCTAGATAAAGCTGAAAGGTACAATATAAAACCACCTACTACAATTGAACTAGAATAAAAGACAGATACTTGAAACTAGTTCCTCTATCTGGTTCAAGTAGTTTCAGGTTTTCACGCTTGAGTCACACATAAATTGCTTGCAAAATTGCCTTGCTATTTTGCTCTCAATTCACGTTTAGCTTCTACTTATGTGTGTTACCTATAAAAGAGAACAACACTAGTATTTATGGAGTTAGTAAGTAGAGACTGACTAGAACACTTATGTTACTCTTCCTTGGTGGAAGAGTTCTAGTTGGTCTCATCCTCTAACTCTATCCATTTCTTAGGTTGGGATCACTTACCAATGGATTGGGGAAGAAGGGCTCTTGGGAAAATTGCCTCTAAGGTTTTCTTGTTTTGAAAATTTGAAGAATGAGAGAAAATCCCGTTTTTGCTATTTGTCCAGTTGCAGATGTCGCATTTGTGGCATTTGCAAACCCCGTAAATGTGTGAAGAAACGGTCGCATTTGCGAAGTCTTCCCATTTTTGCGATTATTTCAATTGCGATGAATAGTTCGCAATTGCAAATAGTGGACCGTCCGCAAATGTAACCAAAATGATCGTATATGCGAAGAAGCTCTCCCCAGGTGCACTACGCAAATGCAAACCTAGCAGGCTTGGAAACATTTTGCAAATGTGAAGTCAGACCTCGCAATTACGAGATTTGAGGCATGCACTAGAAACAGCTGCACTAACTATTTTTGCTAAGTTCAATTTCACTCCGTAGCCAATCTGAAACTCACCTGAGCCGTCGGAGCTCCAAACCAAACATGTACACAAGTCTAACAATAGCATACAAACTTGCTCCCACGATCAAATCACCAAAATAACACCTAGAACTATGAATCTGACACCAAATTAAATGAAAATTTCAAGAAAACTCATAAACTTTTATTTTACCAACCGGATATCTGAATCACATCAAACAAACTCCGTTTCTCACCAAATTTGACAGACAAGTCATAAATATAGTAATGGGACTTGATAGCTTATATGAGTCCACAAAACTATAGAGCACCTGATCCTTTATGAGTTTCTACTGAGAATACTTATGAAGCAGTAAGTAAAAGAGACAAGGGATATTTTACGTAGAAAAATCCCACACAAGGGGACAAAAACCATGACCTACACTTGTAGGCTTTCTACTTCACTAACTTGTAATCTCACTAATACAAGCCACTTTGTAATAACTATATTACAAAGACTTCAACTTAACTAACTTGTGATACTCTTACCACAAGCCACTTTGTGACTCTCTAGTTACAAAGACTTTAAACTTACGACTAAACCTAGTCGCAACATAAACTCAGAAAGTTTACGGATTTTGGGTTTCCTAAAACATAGATTCTAAGAAAGCAAGATAGGAGTTACAATGAAGAACAAATAACAAGATTACAACTCAACTACGGATACACATAGAATCATTATGAAACTGGTCATTTAGTGGAGTTATTTTCTTGTTCTTGACACACCAATGACTTCAATGCCGGATGAACACTTTAATGCTTGAGAGAATATCACTGAGCTCCCCAGTCAAAATATTATGCCTGCACCAGGTTGTTATACTACAAAAAACATCACAATGGTGATGTCAATTCTTGGTACACACTTCTTTCGAATGAGAAATGACTGCTGCATTATCTATCTCACTGTCGCGTGTATAGTTGCGGACAGTCACCTTTTGTTGTTGTGTTCCAGTTGTATGGTGGACTTGTACTTCTGTCGAAGAACCTTAAGGGACCAGGTCCCTAATGTGTTCCTCTTTGTAATAATTGCGGACATTCACTTTTTGTTGTTACGTCCCAGCTGTACAGTTGACTTGTACTTATGTCGGGGAACCCTAAGGGACCAGGTCCCTATTATGTTCTTCCTTTGTGGTTGTTCACTCATTTACTAGGGATGAGACTGGACATTTTTCATTTGAAATGTATATAGGTTCTCTATCTCTTTCTTGACAATTAGTTTGTTAGATCATCAAAACATACGAAGCATAAGGCAAAGACACTGAAAACCCATCAATTTTGCCCTATTTGACGATGACAAAATTAGGTATTGATAGTACTTGTTTAGGTTAGAAATAACTAGATAAGGTACTAGAAACTACACAAATTCCCCCTGACCTTTTGCTTTTGATTCCCCCTTAATCAGATCCCCTATATTTGCATCAAGTTTCTTCACAAGTTCCCCCTAACCTTCCTGATACCTTTTCCCCCTTTTGGCATCATTAAAAAGATACACAAGCAGGCAATCAGCACAAAGAAGTCTAACATAACCAACTTATGCCACATATGTGCACACAACATGACAGAAAACCAGAGGAAACAGCATTGTATAGGCACAAAGAGGAGTTATTTCATTTATATTAACAATGGATTGAGTAAAACAGGAGCAGTAATGGTGAAATCCAGCATGCCATCACAAAAAACAAACAAAAAGAGAATAATAGCCACAAAACATTAGAGCAAAAGATAGCTGGCCACTGAGAGGATCCTAGGGGGTACTAGGAGAGAGAGGTTTGGAAAAGGAGGCAACAATGGTTTTGAGAACCAGGTCCAGTCGGGCATTTGTAGGAAGTTTTCCTTCAAGCAGTTTTACACGAAGCATATCATTTTTCTTTGTCAGGCGAGCAACTTCTGCATTAACGAAATTGGGTCCTTTAACTGCTTGATTGAGCTGAGTTTCGAGTATGGCATTTAAAGCCCTCAACCATCTAATCTCTTCAGAAGCTGCATTTTGAGCATTGATCAGCTGAGAAATGGTTGAGATACTTGCACCAACCCTTTCTACGCACTCACATTCTTCCAGAGTAGTTTTAGAGAAGGTCTGCTTGCATGTGCCCACTTTGGGATTACCCAAGGGGACCTTGTAAAATCTGAACACTTGAGTGAGGAGAAAGCCATATGGCAGTCCATGATTCCCACCTTTTGCATATGATCTATCATGATTGATGGCATATTAATTGGGACAAACTCATCAAGTGACTCCATTAAGACCATATCTGATTTTATAGCAACAGACCGCCTTTCAGAACGAGGTAAGAGCACATTATTGACCAGTTCAAAAAGAAGTTGATACTCAAGAAGTAATACCTTCTTATGCACATGTTCCCCCTGCTGGATAGCTTGCTCTTTCATGATAGCTCTCTTAAAGTTGACACCACATATACCTTTGACTGAGGATATTCCTTCACATGGAATTTTAAGAACCTTTCCCAATGCTAAAGCATCGAGTACAATGTCTACTCCATTTACTAGCACAAAAATCTGATCCCCATCAATAGTAAAGAGAGATGCATAGAAATTTTGTACCGCATCTTCGTACACATGAGGCATGTTCCCTTGAAATAAGTTCTCCCATTGCTGAAATTCCACTATCTCTAGAATTTGTCTCATACTGGCCATCTCTGAAATTGTTGGGTTAAATGTATGACCCACAAGACTTTATGAGTTCTCAATCTCTCTTGCCAGAGACCACTGCCACTGGGCATGGTCCTAAGAGAAACAGGTCCCCTTACAGTTTCCCATTTTCAATTTCTAGATCCTTCACCTGACTTTCCTTTCCAACTTACTAGCCCCATAGTATCATCTTCATATATGGCTTGCTTAACTAGACTCCTCTTAGACTTGTTGCTGCTCCTCACAGATGCACCATTTCATTTCTCAATAGCTTCATCACAAGCTTCATCCACAAAATTTTGAGCTTTTATAGATTGGTTCACTAAGGAACCCAGTTCCTTTAGAACATTTCTGTCAACCCCACCTACTAGAACACTCTTGTCAGTAACACACTCCCTTTCATTCATCAACGTCTTTTTCCTTGTCTTGACACTCCTCCTACTTTTATGCAATGTAGACTCAAAACCCTCTTTCTGATGCGACCTGATAGTGGGTGACTTATAGGAGAATTCTAAGAGCTTAGGATGATCAAGAGGTGCAGGAATGGGTTTGCTAGGAAGAGAATCAGGCTCTTCAGTAGGTTTTTCTGGGAACGTCTCATGAGCCAAAAACTCAATGAGTACTATGGTTCTTACATCGCTAGGAATGAATTTTTTTCCCCTGATATTCAGACAAGAGATATGCTCCTTCATTCATCAGACTCTCAGCGATAGCCATGATATTATACGTTGTTTCCTTTTCTGGTGACTCTGTGAGAGTCATTAAGTCCAAATAGAGGAGTTCAGATACTGATCAGGATCACCGTTAAAGACATCTGACACTTGAGAGGTGAAACCTCCTGAGTGTTCTTTGATGAGATCAGAAGGATGATGAGACATAGGGTTTTCAATACATGGAAGGGAAATAGGGTTTGTCAAAAAAGAAAAAAACTATAGGAAAAATGGAGGAACCAGGTGTGGATACAGTAGTATAGGAAGGAGTGGAATAGTGAATTTCTGGGGATAAATTTAAGGATGATAGAGAAGTGGGAGTGGTGTTAATGGTGGGAGAAGGAAATGATCGTTTGATTACCATTATAGGAGTATTTGATAGGCAAGTAGAGTGAGAGAGAGAGATGAAGAGAGGATCACAGATATACAGAAGAGATAAAGGTTCATGGCTTGTTATGAGAGAGAAGGAAGGTTTTATTAAAAGAAGGTCTAATGATGAAAGGAGAGAGAAACGAGTTCTGGATAGTTTTGAAAACCACTGTAGGTTTGTGGTAAAGCATTATCCTGCAGAGGGGATGAAAGGATTTGAAAGACAAGACATGACATGCAGGTTTTGAAAAGTCGGATGATGTGGCAGTTGAGTTAATTTTGTTAACATTTTTTGAGAAGGCATGCAGAACAACACATTACTACTTACATATCCAACTGATGGAGAATCAGGTTCTCCAGTAGATTTTAATAACCCAAGCTTCACCTTGTTTCTTCCAAAATATTCCCTATTCAAGGCTTTAGTAAAGATATCTAGAATTTGGTCTTCTGTGCTGCAGGACTTTCCACAGATCAACCCTTTCTCCACGATAACCCTCACAAGATAATGCTACACCTCAATGTGCTTGGTCCTCTTGTTTTGAACTGGAGAGAGAAGGTATACCATCGGAGAATACCCCAAACTTTCAATTGTTGTTTAATTCATAGGGTTTGAGCACTACATATTCTGCAACTACATATTCTGCTTCATTTGTTGACAAAGCCATTGAGTTTTGCTTCCTTGTGCTCCAAGAGATGAGACATGATCATGGTAGGTGAACCATTCCAAAAGTGCTTTTCTTTTCCACAAGATAACCTGCATAGGTAACATCAGCATACCCAATAAGGTTAAAACTGTCACCTGAGGGGTAATACAGGACCAGGTCATGTGTTCCCTTAAGGTGTCTCACACTTCTTTTGGCAGCCTTCAAGTAGGGTTCCTTGGGACTTGATTTTGGATTCTATTCTACAGTGGAAATATAGAAGAGGCAATTTTTTTTTTTGAATTTTTTATTCTTATCTAAATCCAGAATGAAGGGGAATGATTATGTTATCAGGTATATGGAAGCTTTTGTGTTTCCAGTTTGGAACTGAAGTTTGATTATTAGAGGAACTTGGTAGGTTAATTGGATTTCCCTGCGCTCCTTGTTCAATTACTTGTAGAGTGTCTTGCACTGCATCTCCACTCTTTCTTCAGCTTCAGTGGTAGTAATTGAAGTATCAGGTTCCTTGTGAGAGGTGGAAGAAGATGTTGTATTGTATTTCACCTGTCTCTTTCATCTTACTTATCGTATTAACCTTCCCATTTAAAATCTCAAATATTTCCAAGGGACCGAAGATGGTTCATTACATTGACCATCACTGTTTCCTCCTTTATTAGAAAATGGTGTCTCGTTGAATAGCGCATGAACACTTCCTTCCACTTTGTTGTAGACTTTTTGGCCTTTGCCTTGTGGGGAGTATCCTAGAAGGATTCCTTCATCGCCTTTTGCATTAAGCTTCCTAAGCTCTTCCTTCCCGTGGTTGAGAACATGGAATTTTCATTCAAAAGGTTCTCAGATGAGCTATCTTTGGTTTTTCCTCCATTTGGCAACTCATAGTGGGTTTTGTTCAGGAGGGACTTGATCATACACCTGTTCACCAAGTAGCAAGCAGTGTTTATTGCTTTTGCCTAGAAATTTTTGGGCGATTCCACTATCTATGAGCATTGTCCATGCCATATCTTCCAAAGTCCTACTTCATCACCAACTGACTTCAAGCATCTCATATCACCAGCTTGTAGAAGTTCAAAGTCAGCACATAGATGTTCTTGTTTCTTTTGGCCTCTAAGACCACTTTACCAGTTACCAGATTGGTAACAGTGCAACCTTTCGATAAGAACTCTACTTTGTTCCCTTTATCATACATTTGAGAAACACTCATGAGACTGTACTTAGGCCATCCACATAGTACACATTCTCAATTGAGTGACATAGAGATTTTCCAACCTTTCCAATACTGAGAAGGAACCCCTTTTTATAAAAAAAAAAAGGTACATTCCCTTCCTGCAGGGCTTTCAGTGAGAAGAAATCCATGGTGCTTCCAGTCACATGCTTTAAGCATCTACTGTTCATGGTCCATTGCAATTCGCTTCCTCTCATTGTTCCCTAACATTCAAATTATGGGTTAGATTTAGGAACCCAAACTAGTTTGGGTCCCTTATTATAAAAAAATGGATAGATAAGATCTTTTCTAGTCCATGCAGGCAGTATTCGTTTCTTGCAAGCGGTACCTGATCCCTTGTTAGTAGTCACTTTGTCAGTGAACACTTTGTTTTTCTGAACAGATTGAACCCTGGCCTGGAAATTTTCTTTAAAGTGACCATTGGTCCCACAGTGGGTACACATCCAGTTATGAGGAATAGTGACGTACTTGTTGTGAGGGTTGTAAGGAGTTTTCTCCCTTTGGAACCTAATTCCCTGCCTGTTTCCACTATTGTTGAGATACATGGCAGTGACAGCATTTGAGGACCAGGTCTACTTTAGAGATTTGTCAAGATCAATTTTTACTTTCTCTAATTCAGCTTGAAGTTGCCGATTTTTCTCAAATTCACCACATAGACTAGTTTTCACAACACTTAATTCCTTTTCAAGCTTGATATGTATCTCACTCGCTACTTCCTTCCCTTTCCCAAGACTCACAGTCCTATGTTCTCTATTGATTCCCTTAATGGTTTCCTCTAGGTCAGTGATTATCACTAAAAAATCATCTCTCTCTTGCTCAGTAGTTGCAATTTTTTCTTCTAGAGTGTGTTTCTCATTGCTAAGACCTTCTATTGTTTCCTTCAAGTCAACAACCACTACCATCAGGTCATCTCTCTCATTTTCTACACTAGTTATTTTTTCATTCAGAACTTCCTTTTCTTTTTCAAGGTTAGATATGGTCTCATTTAGGTCCACTACATAGACCACCAGATCATCTCTAGACTGTTCAGCTTCTCCTAGTTCTGTGGTCAATATCTCCTTATCATTATCAAGGCTATAATAAGCATCAATTAGAACGTTTGCTAATGACCTTAACTTTTTAGAAGAGTCGGATTTCAGATTTCTCTAAATATCCCTGAAATTTACCTCATCATCATCAGGCTGAGTCATCAACCCGAACAGTGAGTCATACTTCAATGCTTCAGTTTCCACTGCCATCATGGAGCTATTTTCTGCATCTGGTTCCGTTTCTGATTCACTGGAAGAGTCTCCCCAAGCAACAAGAGTTTGCTTTACAATATTTCCAGCTGCACTTTTTCGGCTGAATCGTTTGTCTGGAGATAGGTTCCTTTTTGCTGCTTTGTCAAGGTTTTATTTGTATTTCTCCCGTTTCTCTAGTGGACAGTCTTTGATGAAATGCCCTGGCTTTCCGCACCTGTGACAGAGATCATTGTTTCTTGCCTTACTTGAACTGTCCCTTTTTGTATACCATTGTTCCTTCTAACCATCTTTCGAAATCTTTTAGTAATATAGGCCATATCACTATCTTCTTCACTTGATTCACTGCTTTCAGCCTTGAGTACTAGGTTTTTTCCTTCTTTGGCTCTCTCCTTTTACTATCTTTCTTTCTTTTCACCTCGTATGTCTTCAAATTACCAATCAACTCATCCATGGTTAGAGTTTGTAGATCTTTAGCTTCAGTGATGGCGTTTACCTTACTTTCCCAAGAATCAGGAAGAACGCTAAGGATTTTCCTTACAAGTTTGTTTCTGGGAATAACATCTCCAAGTGAGTGAAGCTCATTTATGATGGATGTGAATCTGGTGTGCATATCCTGTATAGACTCATCATCCTTCATCCTGAAGAGCTCATACTCTATGATGAGCATGTCAATCTTGGACTGTTTAACCTGAGTAGTTCTTTCGTGTGCGGTTTGCAACGCTTCCCATATTTCTTTGGCAGTATTTCCAACTGAAAATCTGTTGTACTCATCGGGTCCTATACCACATACCAAGATTTTCTTGGCGCGATAGTTCTTTTCTATGGCTTTTCTATCAGTATCACTGTACTCCTTTCTATCTTTTGGCACCATTGGTCCAGTTTCTTCAAGCTTCTTCATAGGAACATGTGGACCATCACAGATGATGTCCCACAGTTTTGAATCTTCGGCCACTATAAAATCATGCATATGAGTCTTCCACCAGCCGTAGTACTGACCATTGAATCTAGGAGGTCTATAGGTTGATTGTCCTTCCTCAAAGTTGGGTGGATCATCCATTGAGATCCTTTTTAGGTGTTAACCTTTTAGAAAGAACCCGCTCTGATACCAATTGATAGTTTATATGAGTCCACCAAACTTTAGAGCACCTGATCCTTTATGAGTATCTATTGAGAATACTTATGAAGCAGTAAGTAAAAGAGACAAGAGATTTTTTACGTTGAAAAATCCCACACAAGGGGATAAAAACCATGACTTATACTTGTAGGCTTTCAACTTCACTAACTTGTAATCTCACTATTACAAATCATTTTATAATAACTCTATTACAAATACTTCAACTTAACTAACTTGTGATGCTCTTACCACAAGCCATTTTATGACTGTCTAGTTACAAAGACTTTAAACTTATGACAAACCTAGTCACAACATAAACTCAGAAAGTTTACGGATTTTGGGTTTCCTAAAACATAGCTTCTAAGAAAACAAGATAGGAGTTACAATAAAGAACAAATAATAAGATTACAACTCAACATACGGATACACATAGACTCATTATGATACTGATCCTTTAGCGGAATTGTCTTCTTGTTCTTGACACACCAGAAACTTCAATGTCGGATGAACACTTTAATGCATGAGAGAATATCACTGAATGCCCAAGTCAAAATATTATGCCTTGCACCAGGTTGTTATACTACAAAAGACATCACAATAGTGATGTCAATTGTTGGTACACGCTTTTTCCCAATGAGAAGTGACTGTTGCACTGTCCATTGCACTGTTGTATGTACAGTTGCGGATAGTCACCTTCTGCTGTTGCGTTCCAACTGTATGATGGACTTGTATTTCTGTCAGAGAACCCTAAGGAATCTGACAAGACCAAGCCAGAGGTGCAGCTACAGTTATTTTTCAACTTAAAAGTTTCAATGCATGTACACTAAAAGCAACCTGAATAGGAGAAGGAAGGGAAGAAATGGCCGAGAATCGGGTCTCATACATTACAAACTGCGATATAAGCTAGATATATATAAAAAACCAATATCTGGCCGGGATGTAGAAGAAGATGATGCTTTATCTTTTTTGGGAACTGATTTGGAAGTTTTATCCATGACTCTAAGCTAAAGTGTACGGACGGTGACAAAATGTGATGTTTTACAAGAACTTGACATTTTTCGGTGCTTAAAGGGGCAGTGGAAATTGATGATTATGAGAAGAGATGAAGAAGCCGAAGATGAGATGAAAGAGTAAAGTTCTTTATTCAAAGGAATAGCCTCATATTTATGGAAGGGCGACGACGATTCGGCGGCACTAGTGGCCGATCAGTACTGGCGTGCACTTAATGTTTTCGGGAAGCGAACCTACGAGACGTTTCAGTCATTTCGAGCGCCTACATCACGAGAATGACATCATCACTATAGACTCTGGAGGATCAAGGTTCAAATCGTTTCTTATCATCTTATTCTAAGAAATGCGTAGACTATCTGTATACAGTCAAAATCATATGCCCCGAGTCCAAGGCCCATGTCTTAGCAAGTTCGAGTTCGAGACCAAACTCGAGCTCGAAGACAGAGTGCAACGCCCGGAGGATAGGAGTACGAAGAATACCGAGCCGAGTATGTTTGACCCTGAAATAGTATCGTTATAGATTTGTGACAAAATGAGCTAAATTCCTGCCACGTCCCCAAGATCATAGCGCAAATACTGAAATATGATTGTACGATTCCGTACTAGGCGGTTAGACAGTTGTATCAAGAATATTCGTTATTGTAAATAGAAATATTCCTTATTTAGGGTTCCCCTATTCTATAAAGGGGACCCCAATCATTTATAAGATGATCTAATCATTGAGTAAAGAATATACTCTCCACCTTTTTCCTACTGTTCATCAGAATTGTCTTTTGCATTTATTGTTCTTAGTACTTTATTGTGCTTAACCCACCTCAAGGCTACTAAGCCCAAGGCCATTACTGCTGAATAATATTGGTTTGATTCACTTATTTCTTTCATTTCTACTTCATATTTCTTGATTATTAATTGGTATTGAACTAAATAACAAATCAAATTTAATTGTTACTTGTATTTCCGATGTGAACAACATGCTTGGTGATCATACATGAAGCTCTTCCTGTATGCTAGAGTAGCTAGAAAATCTTTTTACTGTTGGAGGAAATCAACTTTAATGAATTCGTAATAAAGGTTACACAACTGCTTAAGAGCACGAACAAGAAAGATACCTTTATACCTTTATACACGTATAGTGTTTGCCTAATTTGTGACCGTGCAAGACCTGTGAAGAATGATTAATGCTGGATTTATTTGGAGAATTTGAAAGTACGCATATTTGTTTTCCTTTACAATGTATTTACCTCGAGTATGTTTAGCAATTTAAGCTTTTAGATAGTAATTATTGCATCACTTTTGCTCCTCTCGACTATAATTTTAGCTCTAATGGTGTCAGATGAAAGTTTTCTTTATATATCTAAAAAATGTGAAATAAGAACCTAAATTAAATTTAGCTATATATTTATTTAGGGGTGTTCATAAAAATCTGAAAACCCGAATCAAAAAAATCGATACTTTTTTGGTTTGGTTTGGTTTGGTTTTGGCTTTAAATTTTGAAAATCAAATAAATTTGGTTTGGTTTTGGTTATATATATGTATATATTTTTGTACAACGTTTTTAAAGTTTTATGGTACATATTAATCGTTTGCACTTTCAGTCTAGTTTTTTGTTATTATAATAATCTAGTTATTTGCGTTTACTTCTAGTTGTAGTTTTCTTTTGCTAAATACGGAATCTATTCATGGTAAAAATAACCTATTTTTAATTGAGTCCTTAATTATTCATCACTTTTTGATTCAATTATCATCAATATATCTTGATAAATGATAGATTTCTCAAAGAACAATTGGTTTAATAGTGTTACATTGAAAATATAATTGCTGGAATATGTGTTTGGTAGCGTATGTTCATCTTTAAGAAAAAACCAATAAAAAACAAAACAAAAAACCGACATAAATCGACTCGATCAAAAATTTTAAAAAATCAACTTACTTGATTTGATTTTTTTTTAGGAAAAAACCGATCCAAACCGAACCATGAACACCCTTAAATTTATCAAATTCTATCTCATTAAATTTACAAAATGAGATATAATTGACATCTTTCATAACCGCCGGGGATAAATTTACTAGTATACTATATAAACAAATAGTTACAGAAAACGTATTAATTACTCCTATGTATAATAATAGTAACATAAAATAAAATTAAAAAAAAAAAAGAGAGAGAGGTGTTAACAAGGAGGGTAAGCCCTATTCCGCCTAGAAAAGAAGTTTCGCCTACTATTCCTTGATGTTGTTAGGATTTTCTCAATTCTAGACTGTGATTTATAAACAATCTATATAAATCCTTTTGATTATTCAGAACCGTGGAACTATATGATTTTCACATAAAATAGAGATACAATAACTTCAATTAAGAAAACTTACCTGAATCCATGATGTGTTTTCTTAATTAAATTGAGCGGAAGTCTTCTTCAGAGTTGTTGTTCTTGAGAAAATCAGTATTTCTCTCTCTTTTCCTTTTCTATGTTCTTTTTAGAATAGAATAGATGGAGTACGCTATTCTTCCTTTTAATAGGCTGAGAGAGGGACCATCAGTTAATTCCCATTTTCCATCAAAGTGGGTTAGTGGGGAGTTATAACCACAATTAAATTCCCCCACATTCCATCAAAGTGAGTTAGTGGGGAGTTATGACTAGAGTTAACTTTCCCTAATTTTATCCAAATATTAATTTAACAAAATATATTTATATTAAATTAGTATACTCACGTGGGACATATTTTACATTCTCCCACTTGGGGCACGTGATGTTACTCACTTAATGGTTTAATAAATATCTCAATCATTATGTGCACAATAAAATGTTAAATTCTCATTCATTGGAAAAATCACTCGTTGTTATTGAATAAGTAAACTTATATGAGTCATGGCGGTTGTACATCACTTACTCGATATAGTCCCTTCCATGTACTACAATATCAGTCGATTACCCAATACAACATATAAAAGTAACACTTAATTGGTCCAACGTTAATGCTTAGAATATCTTTATTTAAGCCTAAACCTGTCATCATTATTCTCAATATTATGTATACAAGAGAAAACAGGTATAGAATACCAAAAACATATGTTTAAATGAGCTCAAAGTGTCAATTTCATAAACGTAATAAAGTCTTTAGATAAATTCATACATTGCTATTAAGAATGCTCATTCTTTCAACATGTTCAACAAATATTTTGGGTGGTAAACCTTTCCTCAAAGGATCGGCAATCATAGGTTTAGTGCTAATATGTTCAATTGACACTTTATGTTTTTGGACTTCTTCTTTAACGACAAAGTATTTCACTTCCATATGCTTAGCACCCTTTGAATACTTGTCGTTCTTAGAGAAAAAGACTGCTGCGGGATTATCACAATAAATTTTCAGCGGCCTGGCAATATTGTCAACTAGTCCAAGTCCTGAAATAAAGTTAGCAGCCAATTAGCCAGAATTGTAGCCTCAAAGAATGCCACAAATTCAGCTTCCATAGTGGACGCAGCTATGGCAGACTGTTTCGCACTCTTCCATGATATTGCTCCTCTGGCTAACAGGAACAAATAACCAAATGTAGATTTTCTTATATCCATACAACCAGCATAATCTGAATATCCAATCACGCCAAGATGATCAGATCTTCTATAAGTGAGCATATAATCTTTCGTTCCTTGCAAGTAATGCAACACTTTCTTTGCAGCCTTCCAGTGGTCCATCCCTGGATTACTTTGATATCTTCCCAGCATTCCAACAGTAAAACTGATGTCTGGTCTTGTACATGTCTGGGCATACATTAAGCTCCCAACTATAGATGCATAAGGAATATCTTTCATTTGCGTACGTTCCAATTCATTTTTTGGACATTGATTGAGACTAAATTTATCCCCTTTCTGAATTGGAACGGGACTTGATGAGCATTTTTCCATTCTAAATCTTTTTAACACTTTATTAATATAGTCTTTCTGAGACAATCCCAATAATCCTAGTGATCTATTTCGGAATATTTCTATCCCGATCACATAGGATGCCTCTCCCATATTTTTCATCTCAAAGTTATTAGAAAGGAATTTCTTGGTGTCATATATCATACCAAGATCATTAGTAGCAAGCAAGATGTCATCAACATACAAGACTAACATAATAAACTTACTCCCACTAACCTTCAGATATATACACCGATCAACAGTGTTTTCTTTAAATCCAAAGGTGACAACAATTTCGTTAAATTTAAGATAGCACTGTCGGGAAGCTTTTTTATGTCCGTATATTGATTTCTTAAGTTTACACACCATGTGTTCCTTTCCTTTAATGGCAAACCCCTCTAGTTGATCCATATAAACTTCTTCCTCTAAATTTTCATTTAAAAAGGCGGTTTTTACATCCATTTGATGTAGCTATAAATAATAATGAGCTACTAAAGCCATTATAATTCTGAGTGAATCCTTTTTAGAGACCGGTGAAAATGTCTCTTTATAGTCAATGCCATTTTTCTGAGTGAAACCTTTGGCAACAAGTTTGGCCTTATGACATTCAATGTTGCCATTTGAGTCGCGTTTGGTCTTAAAGACCCATTTACACCCGACTCTTTTGCAACCTTCCGGTAATTTAACAAGGTCCCAAACTTTGTTCTGTTCCATAGACTTCAACTCATCTTTCATAGCATCTAACCATTTATCAAAATTATTACTTTCAATGGCTTGTGAAAATAAAACTGGATCATTAGAAATTCCAAAGTCAATTTCTGACTCGTGTAGATAAACTAAATAATCATCTGAAATAGCTGATCTCTTTTGTCTTTGAGACCTTCTTAATGCTACTTCTTGTGGTTAATCTACTGTAGGTTCATTAACTGCAATTTCATTATTAGTAGTAGGATCATTTATTTGTTGTTCTTGCTGGTTGTTAGGTTGTACAACAACTTCAGGAACAACAAGTTTAGAAGAAGTGCGGGGTAAAGGAACGTGCATACTGACTTCTTTAATTTCCACATTACGTGGTTCCTCACTCCCACTATTTTCACCATTCTCAATGAACCTAGCATTCCAGTTTCAACTATTCTCGTACTATGATTTGGACAGTAAAATCTATACCCTTTTGATTTTTCTAGATAACCAATGAAGAAACCACTGATTGTTCTTGAATCCAATTTTTTTTTCATGTGGATTATAAATTATTATTTTTGCCGGGCAACCCCAAATATGCAAGTGCCTCAAACTAGGTTTCCTACTAGTCCAAAGTTCAAAAGGAGTCTTTGGGACTGCTTTACTAGGAACCTATTTAGCAAGTATACGACAGTCCTTAATGCATACATCCACAATGAGATGGTTAAAGATGAATTACTCAACATACTCCTAACCATGTCCATTAATGTACGATTACGCCTTTCTGCTACACCATTTTGTTGTGGAGTATCAGGCATTGTATATTGAGCACATATGACATGTTTTTCAAGGAATTTAGCAAATGGACCAAGGTGTTGTCCAGTTTTGTCATATCTTCCATAATACTCACCACCTCTGTCTGACCTGATTATTTTTACCTTTTTGTCTAGTTGTCTTTCAACCTCATTAATAAATACCTCTAAGGCATTCACTGTTTGAGATTTTTCATGCAACAAATAGACATATCCATAATGTGAAAAGTCATCAATAAAGGTGATAAAATATCTTTCCTTGCTGAAAGAAGTGATATCAAAAGGACCACATATATCGGTGTGTATAATTTCAAGAAGTTGAGTGCTTCTTGTGGATCCTTTCTTTGTGTATTTTGTTTGTTTTCCTTTAATACAATCCACACAAATATTAAGGTCCGTAAAATTTAAATGTGAAAGGATTTCATTTTTAACTAGCCTTTCCCGTCTTTCTTTGGATATGTGACCTAAACATTTATGTCACAAGTAAGTTGAATATTCATTCACCAAACTACGTTTGGTTCCAACATTATGATGCAGAGTTAGGAGGGTTTCGGCAAACAGATTATCAAGGTTCAATTTGTATAGATTATCACAAATAATACCAGAACCAATAAGATGATTATGCTTAAACAAACTGAAACATCCATTGCCAAAATTTAAAAAATATCCAGCTTTATCAAACTTAGACAAGGAAATTAAATTTCTTGAAAGAGAAGGTACATAAAAAGTTTCAAATAAGTCTAAGTGACGCCCAGTATCTAGGATTAAACGATAAGCCCTGACAGCTTCAACTAGAGCCTTCACTCTATTCCCCAAGTACACAAATCTTTCATTCCGATTTATGGTCTGGGTTGTAAGGAATCCTAGCATCGTTTGAGAAACATGAACAGTAGAACCAGAGTCAATCCACCAAGTATTTGTAACGACCCAACCGGTCGTTTTTAAAATTTACGCCCCGTTCCCCTATTAATTGCTTCCCCTAAGTTCATTTCTGCTATTTTGGTTTGCCGTGACGTTCGGCGTTACGACTCGGAGTGTTTTGGGACACTTAGTCCCTAAATGAGAGCTTAATTGTTGGAAAGTGGTCAGTGATCGAGCAGTGTGAATACGGCCTCAGAATAGAAATTCGATGGTTCTGTAGCTCCGTTAGGTGATTTCGGGGTTGGGAGCATGTCTGGAATGTGTTTTGGAAGTCCGTAGCTCATTTAGGCTAGAAATGTCGAAAGTTGGAATTTTGAAGTTTCCGGTCCGAAAGTGAATTTTTGATCCGAGGGTCGGACCAGGATTCCAGAAGTTGATGTAGCACCATCATATCATTTGGGATGTATGTGCAAAATTTCAGGTCAATCGGACGTGGTTTGGTTAAGTTTTTTATCGAAAGCGAGTTTGGTTGAGTTTTGAAGTTCTTAAGTTCAAATCTTTGGTTAATTCGAGTTTTCTGCGTTGTTTTAGGTGGTTTAAGGATTGTTACAAGTTTGAATGATGTTATGGGATATGTCTGTAAGTTTGGTTGAGGTCCCAAGGGCCTCGGGTGTATTTCGGATGCTCAACGGAGCAATTGGAGTTTTGAATTTTCTGCAGAAAATTTGCAGGTCTGCTTTCATTCTTCGCATTTGCGAAGAAGCCACCGCATTCGCATAGCTTTGGCCTCTCCATTCATTGCATTCGCATTCCCCAACCCGCATTCGCGAAGACCAACCTTCCCCTCTTCTGCGTTCGCATCCCAGACTACGCGTTCGAGTAGGTCAACTTCTGGACCCCTTTTGTTCCCTTCTACGCGTTCGCGTGAAACGCATCGCGTTCGCGTAGATTCCAACTCCAGGCCATTACGATCGCGAAGAGCATTCTTCAGTCACTTTAAATTTTCCTCTACGTGAACGTTTACTCCTCTCCGCGTTCGCGATGAACAAATGTCCTAGGCAATACTTAACATTTCAAAAATGAGGTTTTGCCATTTTTATCAAAACTCAAGGTTTGGAGCTCGGATTTGGGGGAGATTTTGAAGATTTTTCAAAGTAAGTCATTGGGTAATGATTCTCTACTCTTCTATGACTAAAACCCACTAATCTAATCTCGAATTCAACCTTTAATTTCGGATTTTGGAATGAAATTGGGAAAAACTTCTTAGACCTAGTTATGAGATTTTGAGGGGGCATTTGACCTCCGATTTGAGAGATTTTTTTATGGTTAGACTCGTGAGAGTACGAGGGTTCTGAAAATATGAAAATTATTCGATTCCGAGACGTTGGCATGAGGGGCGTTTTGGTCATTTTACCTATTTTCGCGCCTTAGCTTTAATTTTAATAATAAAATCAGTTGCTTGCGATGTTATTTAGGTTATGTAATTGAATTGAATAGATTTGGGGCATTCGGAGTCGGATACTTGTGGCAAAGGCGTGGTTTCTTAGTTGATTTTGTACCGGTTCGAGGTAAGTGGCTTGTCTAACTTTGTGTGGGGGACCTTCTCCCCTTAGGACTTGTTAACTGATAATTGAGTGACTTGTACGTGAGGTGACAAGCGCATACTTGTGCTAATTATTGAACACCCGATTTTTACTTAAAATGATCAAGTTTTTATTTCTTCCTTAGTTATTTTGTTTACTAGCCATAAAGCCTGCGATAGCCTAGAAGAGCATGTTTAGTTGTCTTAATTAATTTAGTTGTTTAATTTGCCTTGTTGCATTATGTGAAGCATGTTAGGCAAGGTTCCCTATTGCCTTGGTATTTAATTCCGTTTCCGATTATTCTCTGGCTGTTCTTGTGTATTTATCTTGGGACTACGGATGTGGGATTCCGATAGCTCCCCCTCCCCTCCTTGTTTGTTTACTTTGGGACTGCGGGTTCTATTCCCGATAGATCCTCCTTGTAAGCACGTGATTTTTGCCCTATGAAAGAATTACTCCCAAAAAATTTAAAATAAAACGATTTTTCCTTTGGATACAATTTTTGAGAATTTGCGTGACATTTTGGTAATTATTTTTGTCCGTAAATGTTTACCTTTGTTATAGTTAATTGAAAAATATAAAAAATACACGATGCATGCATATTTAGGGTTTAATCATGCATTTAGGAATTAATTAAACCATCATTTCGCCCTAAAAAGGAAAAATCAGAAATACATAAATATATATACCTTTTTATTCTATTTGTTGTCTTTGAGTGATTTTGTTTTTAAGGTTTTAACTTATGTATTAATTATTGTAAGTGTTAATTAACATTTGTGTAGTTTTATTTTTAATTTTAGGAATTGTGTTTAAATTAAATTAAAAGAAGAAAAGAAGTTGAAAAATGGAAAAATTCGGATTGGGCCATACAAGTCAGGCCCAGATTAATACATAGACCCAGTCCAAACGTCTTTGTGCCCGGACACTGGAACGACATCGTTTCAGCGACAATCAATCACAGCCATTAACCCTCCACGAATCCAACGGCCCAGATCACATCTTTCTTACCCGTTCCCAAGCCCGACCCATTACCCGGTTCGAACCGACCCCCGGCTAAAACCAAACGACACCGTATTGTTTAGTTCCCTTAATCCTGGCCACTGATCTTATTTGATCCAACGGCCAGGATTGAACCACCCACCCCGTATAAGAACCCCAATCCCTCACCCCACGCACCCAAACCAAACCCCCCCTCACCTACTGTTCACCCTCATTCCCAGAGACGACCCTTACAAACCCTAGACGCCTTAGGATTCCCCCACCGTAAACCCGGCAACCACGATGCCAATGACCACCAGACTAACACCCCTGAATCACCATGACCCCCTCTCTCCAAATCCACACTCAGTTTACTTCAAATCTTCCCCGAACGTCTCGAATCTTCGTTCGAAGGTTCGAGCAAAACCCAGAACTACACCTACCGACCCCAAATTCATACCACAACACCTCCTGACCTCCCTCACACCCTAAACACCATTGGTTCCGTTCGAATCTGACTGGAGTTGAACGAATCCCAAATCGAACCACAAAGAACCCTAAAAAGACCAAACGTTGAGGTCTGTCCAAATTAAAAGACGATGTGGGGTCTAATCGACCTTAGTCAAAGTGTTCTCAGTTGAGAACACTCGATTAAGGTCCATTCGACCTCAAAAATGGTCGAGTCCGAGTTCGAGCCTGGGTCAGTTTTGATTTCGAATCCCTGAGGTAATTTTTCCCTTTCTTTTGTTCTCCTATGAATTTTATCTGTTTTTCATGTTTAGTTTGGTTTGTTTTTGATTTTTCTGTCAAGTATGTGAATCCTGAGGTAATGTTTAGTTTGTTTTGTGTGTTTTATTAATTGTTTGTTGTCTATTATAGCTTGTATAGTCGTTTAAATAAGTGTCGTCAATTAATCTGTTAAAAATTAGAGGAAACAGGATAGTAGTTCATTAATGTCCTCCATGTATGTTTGCCAGCCCTACATCTGTATGCTAACTTGTAATGAACCTGTGGAATATGTTCAGTTCTGTCTTTGAACTAGACTGCTCATTCATTCAATAACTCCATGATCTTCATAGTTTGCCATGGAAGCCTGTTCATTACTGCTTTGATCTTAGCCTGTTGGTTGTTGCCTATTTGCATTTTGACTCTGAGTTGGTCAGGTTTGGCTCCCAATATGACCAACTCATTTGGTTTGATTGACACCCCTTTATGATCTGATTTTGAGTTGAACTTAGGCTAGGAATTGGATATAGCTGTAGAAATCTAACAAGTCAACCTGAAATCAGTGTTGGGTTTAAGTTGATACAGTCAGTATTCAGTGATTAGCTAAATTCAGAGGGGTTTATATACTGACTATTAAAGTTAGGGTAATACAGTAATATGCAAGGGTTAAGGGTAATTTTGGCATTCAACAGAGTTTAATCAGGGATTAACTTAAGAACATGCCAAGTGGTATTTAAAATACTATTAATCTAATGACAATGGGGAACAAGACACAAGGGCATGGGAGTTTAAAATGAATACTTTAATAACCCCATAATTCTTGATTAGAACAATATAGTGGGCATCAAGAAAAGACATTTAGGCATGGGGAATTAAGGGGTATGGGCAGAATAAAAGGTTGAAGGCATCAAGGCAGCTGGGATGGCCTGCTTTCCTTATAAATAGGCTGATTTAGGGGGGAAAAAAAGGGGTTAGACAGTCAGTTTTCAGAGAGGAAAAGAAAAAAAAATAAAAAACAAGGCTGGTCTTTCAACCTTTAGTAGGGCAGTCTCTTCAGAGTGATATAGAGTGAGATTGTGCTGGAATTTGAACATAATTTCCAGAGGTTACTGCTTTCTTGCATCTGTTTCCTTCCCTGCTTTGCCTTTACTTGTTTTGGTATTGCTGGGCTGCAAACTGAATTTCTTGCTTGGGTTTTAAAAATCTGTTGCTGGGTTTTGTTGCTGTTGATTGCTGGTTTCTGTTGTTGCTGTTTGCTGTGAATGCTACTGCTCAATTGATCCTTCCTTTTCTTCTTTTGGCTTTCCTAATACTAGGTACACCACTGATACACTGTCAATGTAAGCTGAAAAGTTGAAACATGGATATAAAAATGAAGAGTTGAAGTTGTTTTTTTTTTTCGAATTTGTTTCAGTTTGTATATTGAACATTAAGTTGTATATATAATAGTTCATATCTTCTATTAGGATAATGAAGGTAGTCATCATGTATAAGTAGACATCACATATGGCAACTTAATGGCTCATTATCTATGTATGCTGGTAGCTAGAAAAGAAGTGATGGTGTAGTAAGCAATATCCTGGTTTTTCAGTTGTGTCTGTGGCTACATGTCTCCCAAATGTACGTTAAGTATCAAACTGTCCATTGCTAGATAATCTCAGCTCATTTAGTAGGTTGCCTTGTTATAACTTGCAACAATACCGTTAGAATAGATAGCACCAGTTTACATTTTCAGCCTTATAAATGTCGGCCCTGAGTCGAATGAACTAACCACGCCCTTATCAGAAAAGAAGTGGCCCAGGTCCAGTCAATACAGTGTGCGCTGGGCCTGGGCCCATAATATCCAAATGACTGCCCATATACGCGTTCATGTTTCGGATGTTGCGAATCAAATTCGGAACCCAACTATAACTAACTCGTAAGCATGTAAACAAAGTTGGACCCTTTTTCTTCTTTCATTGTTAGAGACAAACTTAATAGAAAACATAGCCATTATAGGACGACCTTTTAAAATAAAATGAGGCGCGCCTCGCCAAATAAATTACACATCGTTAGGGCCCTCAATAAATACATAACCATTGGTTAGACTTTGGAGTTAGCCGTTTAGTGAATTTTCACGGCCTTTTTCTAAAAATAACAATACGTTAGTTTCTTTAGGACGCGTCTTAATTAATCTTATCTTCTTAAATACGGGTGTGCATTTATGTGACCCAAATCTAAATCTCAACGGAGTCGAAATGCGTCGCTAACCACGGGTGCATTGATTGTGACGTGGTTCGAGATGCATGTCCATGACGTTGCAATTTCCTTTAAAAAATAATGACTGAGACGAGCCTCGACAAACAAGAATACACAAATTGCGGGGCCCTCAATGGATAGTTATTTCGAATGCTTAGATTTTGAGACAGGCCGCATAACGAACTTTACGGCTTTTCTCAAAATAACAACGCATTAGTCTTTAGGCGCGTATTTAATAATGTTATCTTCTTAAACTCGGGTGCACATTTATGTGACCCAAATCCCAATCTCAACAAAGTTGAAATGTGCCAACAACCACGGGTGCATTGATGTGACGTGGTTCGAGATGTATTTCCATGATGTTGCAATTCTTGATAAAAATAATAATAATGATAAAAGCGACCGTGCTAGAACCACGGAACTCGGGAATGCCTAACACCTTCTCCCGGGCTAACAGAATTCCTTATCCAGATTTCTGGTTCGCGGACTGTTAAACAGAGTCATTCCTTTCCTCGATTCGGGATTAAACCGGTGACTTGGGAAACCCTAAATCTCCCAAGTGGCGACTCTGAAATAAATAAACAAATCCCGTTTCGATTGTCCTTTAATTGAAAAAACTCCTTCACCCCTTGCGGGGACGGAAAAAGGAGGTGTGACAGCTCTGGCGACTCTGCTGGGGATCTCGACCCAGAACCACTGGTTCAGGGTTAGAAATTCGAGCTTAGAATAATTGTTATATTTGGCTTTGTTTATTATTTGATATTGTCATGAGATATGTGCTTCATATGCAAATGATGTGTGTTACCTCTTTGATATTATTTGACTGTATATATAAACTGTGCCGAACCCTTCTCTTCCTACCTTCGGGGATGTTGCTCACTGGTTTGAGACTCCCTATTCTGTTAGTGTCACACCCAAATGGAAAGAGGCTCGGATAAGCTACGAAGCCGGACGATCTCGCAGGTCCCCGGTAAGTTGCCCCCTCCTCGACTTGAGTGGTCCGCTCGGGTAAGCCAGGTCTAGAACAAAACCCAGTTTTGAAACTTAGTAAAACATGACTTCATGCCGGATCCCTAGTAGGAAACGTTTATTTGCATCACGTTGCATTTGACTTAGGGGGCTCAACACAAGGGTTGGGCCCGTCTAGGAAAAGCAACCTGAAACAAAAAAGATCATCCTGCTGCATCTTGTTTGTTGACGTATTTAATTTGCTTCGAACTTGCATGTTGACCGGTGGGTGAAAACGGGAATTTTGAAAAATTGAGAGCTGCTCATTTTAAAAAAACCAATGTCCAAATAATGTAAGAACTCTGCCAAAATTTTGATTTTTGAAGAAAGAAAATTGAAATCGTGATTTAATTAATTTTTCTTACCCGAACTACGTTGGTTTGATTCTCACCGGATGTGAGACACGTAGGCAACCCTTATCGGGTCCAACCTCCTGTTTTTTGCAAAAAAAAATGACCAGGAAAAATGACAGAATATTGCTACTTTCATAAAAGAGTCAGGCAATGCCATTTTGCAAAAATAGCTGAATGTTCCCTAAAGGGACGCCGGAAGGCTGTCTTTGCATAAACAGTCGCCTTTGGCCATTCTTCTTACCTTTTGGCCGGTTAAATCCCCACAGCCTTAAAATCTTCATCCCTGAAGAGCTGAAAGGCCGTATTTGGAAAATTAGTCTTTTTTTCTTAAAATTAAGGAAAATGGGAAAATTAGTTTTGAGTCAAATAAAGACTTTTCTTTTGTCTAAATCACTTTAATAAATATGCAGAATGAGCACGAGTAGGAATTCATCTGGGGCCATTATAAACAGGATCCCTTTGGGCTTACGCATGTGGTGGAACGACTTGGAAGAATCAGGGCGAGATACAATCAAGATATACTTTGGAAACTTGGTTGGATTACTGGACATTCATCCGCGATGGGACATTATAAGGGCGTTAATTTCATTTTGGGACCCAGCACACAATGTATTTTATTTCTCAGACTTTGAGCTCACACCGACACTAGAGGAACTGGCAGGGTACATCGGATGTCCTAAAATCCCTATGAGAAAGCAGTATCTTATTGCACCAAGGACCGTGACCATACACAGGTTCTTAGACACCTTGAAGATCCGCAGAATTATACACAACCCAGAATTATCAGAGGGTTTTTGTAGTTTGGCATTCTTGTACAACAGGTATGGTCATCTTTGAGGGTTCAACAATCCGAGGGTAAGATCTGCAGCGGGGAAAGCCGGCTAAAATGGGAGAGACATAGGTGTATTGCTTTTATGGTAGCCTTTCTAGGTTTTCTGGTATTCCCTAGAAAGGATGGGAAAATTAACATACAAGTCACTGGGGTCGTCAGCACTTTGCTCAAACAAGACAACAGCACTCTGGCACCGATGATAATAGCAGACATCTTCCGTGCTCTCACTGTTTGCAAAACCGGAGGTGGTTTCTTTGAGGGTTGCAATATACTACTGCAAATGTGGATGATAGAACACCTATGTTATCGCCCTCAGTTTCTGAAATATGGGTCATTACAAAAGACTTGTATAGAAGAGTTTTCCACAAGGATCGACGGGTTCAGCCTGCCAGAAGGGGTCGCTGAATGGGTCACTCTATTGCGTTCCGTCTCAGCAAACCAGATAGAATGGGCATTTGGGTGGCTACCCATAGATGAGATCATACACATGTCAGCCGCCGAATCTCATTTGTTGTTGATGGGTCTTCAAAGTATCCAGCCCTATGCGCCATACAGAGTATTGAGGCAGTTGGGGCGATGCCAAATAGTCCCAAAGGAAGAGGATCTCAGTAGCCAGGTGGTCAAAATCGGGCCTGGTGGGCAGTTCCCTGAAGCAGTCATTCGGAGAATCTGGAATGAATGTCAAACCCTGAAAGTAGATACTTGTGTACAAGACCGGGCCAAAGGCGAAGTGTCGCCAAAATACCTCACATGGTACAGAAGAGAGCTTGAGCACCAGAGACCAACTAAGAGAGCTCACGTCCAAGACTTTGTAGAATCATCGCAAGCACAATGGGGTTGGCTAGCAAAAGAAAAAGAATATCGGGTCGAGATTGGCAAGCTAAAACAGCGAATTGAGGGGCTAAAATACCAAAGCAGCTTGCAAATTGATGCTGATACAGGAGAGAAAAGCAGGTTGACTCAAGAAAACAAGGCCCTGAGATCCCGAATCCGCCAAGACAGAAACAATGTCGGTGACCAACAGAAAAGTCGGTCCAATGAGAGGTTGATAGCAGAGCTGAGGAGCCAGGTCAGCAAAAGCCGAGAGGCCTTGGAGAGATCCGAGGCTTGCATAGCGAGAATGCGGGTCAGATGGGTAAAAAGTACAATGGCACGGAAAAATCATCTACAACAAGTCATAAGGGATTATGAAATGAGTATTGGACTATTGAGAGAAACAAACTCCACTCTTCAGGAGCGGGTCTTTAAACAAGTTCGAGATGCCCAAGCTGACAGAAGGCGCTGTTATGATGTGATGGCCAGAATGGAAAAACAAATGGAGAGGTTCCAGGATCGACTCGCCAACAATGCTCAAGCACTGGGACTAAAAAACCGGCGAATAGAGCAATTATTCAGGGAAAGGGACAACATCCGAGGTAGGATTGACGAGATTGGGCACTACATTTACATAAGATGCTTAGCATGTGAGCAAATGCCTCGTGATACCCCACTCGCCTCCGTCATGGGCTACGTCCACCGGATCATGAATGAGTTGAAAAGCTTACAAAGGGGTCTTACACCAAAGCCCGCGGAAAGGCCGAACGATGCCTCGCGAGCACCTAAGTTGAAATCTTTAATGTATACCTAGTTCGAGTTTTGCATGTTGACTTTATGGGTCCATCGTCTTCCCATATGTTGTTTTTTCGAGTCAGGTTAAGAATTTTGGAATCTGTATTTTGCTATTCTTCGTTTAAAATAAGTAGTTTGTAATAGCAAATTTTGGTGATAAATTGAATGATTCCAGAAGAATTTTGTGTCTTTACTTTGTGGCAGAACTATGCCCGGTCTGATTCACGCGGGGGCGTAATACGTAGGCAATCCACATAAGATTCGACCACCACTAAAAAGAAAAAAAAAGAAAAAAAAAGAAAAAAAAAGAAAAAAGAAAGAAAAGAAAAAGAGGAAAAAAGGAAAGAAGAAAAGAAAAATAATAGAGAGGAAAACGGAGGGTTCCCAAAACAATTTAAAGGCACAAATAAAGCAAGTCGGGATGACGCATGCGGTCGAAACAAAAATATGTTAGAAATGGTTAAACTGCTTAGGAACATTGCATCCCCAACGTGCGATTACCAAATCTGTTAAACTCTAACGCTAACAAGTTTGTTGTTTTCCAAAAATACCAGACAGTTAGTTGTTAAAGCGTTCTGGTATCACATCATTATCAAACCAGATCCAAAGGACCTGTACCAATAATCATGACTACTTCAGAAAACAGTGTCGAGGAGGAAAGGCCAGTAAGCCAGTTGCTGAAAGAGGCAATGGAGAAGATAGAGAGGATCGGATTGGAAATGAACGCGATGCAGTTAGCCTTGGCTAAAGTACAAAAGAGCCCTGAACCACCCGTTACTCCTACACTAGGGCATATGCCGGAATACCCTCACCCTGGCCCTTCAACAAGCCTCCCGAATCACCACTATTATCAGGGGAGAAACCCGTATGATTCCCAAGCTCCACCACCCTATCAACATTTCCCACCACCAAATATTCCCACTTTTATGGGACCCACACCAGCCACGCTGCAAAGATCAACTAGTGAGCGATTGTTTCAGGCTCACGATGCGCAGTACTATCCCCATGAACCCACATTCAATGCACCAGAACCCCATACCTATAATCCACACTTGGAGGTCCCGGAGGAGATTGAAAAGCCGGCTAAGGTTCCAGAGCAGGATGAGGTAATGAGGAAGTTCAAAAGACTGGAGCAATCTTTCAGGAGCATGCATGGATTGGGCAACCAGGTCAGCGTGGCCTACAAGGATCTATGCCCTTTCCCGGATGTCCAACTCCCGGCAGGATTCAAGATGCCTAAGTTTGACTTATACGAAGGGCACGGTGATCCTATGGCACATTTGCGGGGTTTTTGTAGCAAAATGAGAGGAGCATGCGGAAAAGATGAGCTACTGATAGCTTACTTTGGTCAAAGCTTAAGTGGATCGGCATTGGAATGGTATACCAGGCAAGATCCCAGCAGGTGGTACACTTGGGATAATCTAGCGCAGGCTTTCGCAGGTCACTTCCAATACAATCTCGAGATAGTCCCTGACCGTCTCACATTACTGAGGACCGGAAAGAAGCCTGGGGAGAGCTTTCGTGAGTTCGGTTTCCGCTGGAGAGAACAGGCAGCCAGGGTTGATCCTCCCATGAGGGAGGGGGAAATGGTGGATTACTTCCTGCAAACGCTGGATCTAACTTACTTTGGTCACTTGGTGACGACGGTTGGAAAATCCTTCAATGAAGTAGTAAAGATAGGGGTTATGATAGAGGAGGGAATGACGTCCGATAAAATCTTGAATTACTCAGCGCTCAAGGCAACGACCCAGGCTATTCAAAGCGGCACGGGAGGTGCGTTGGGGAGGAAAAAGAAAGAAGAAGTCACCACGGTTCAGGCAGGCGGTTGGTCCAGGTCCGGCAAACCATACTACAACCAACCCAGACCCCACAATCCAAATTATCCATATAGCCCGCCACAACACTACTATCCACCTCAAGAACCACACTTCTCCGTGCACCAAGCCCAAACATACACTCAGCCTCCGGTTCGCCCGCAATGGCGCGCGCCGGCTCCCCAAAATGCATATGCACGTCCACAGAACACATACCCTCCCCCCCCCAAAATGCCTATCCTCCACCAAGGACGTACAGGAACCCTCCAGGGGCAGGCTTTCAAGGAAATCAAGCTTCTAGAAATGAAAGGCTACAGAGACAGAAAGCCTTTACCGAGTTGGGAGAAACCTATACCGCCTTGTTCCACAAGTTGAGGCAGTTAGGTTTGTTGAGTCCTGTCGAGCCTAGGTGGCCAAACCCCCCACCCCAAAATGTGGACCAATCGATAAGCTGCGAGTACTGCTCAGGAATGCTAGGGCATGATACCGAAAAATGTTGGAGGTTGAAGCGGGCAATACAAGATCTTATTTATGCCAAAAAGATCGAGGTCCAGACGCCGGAGGAACCCAACATCAACCAGAACCCATTGCCAGTGCACTACGAAGCTCACATGATCGAGCTGGTGCACAAAGGAGGGGAGCCCAAGAAACCCTCACAGACAGTGATGATGATCCGTGCCACTCCGAAAGAAAAATCGATCAGTGGGGAAGCATGGGTACAGTTGAAGGGGGAAGGTGTCAAGCCAGTGGTGATATTAGGGAAGAGTCCATCCACTGCAACAACGAAACCAGAGCCAGCCAAATTGGTAGTATCGGGAGCATTATCTGCACCCGTAGTTGCTGTGAAAGGGGTCTACAGGGAACCGGTCGTCATAAAACCGGTAGTCCAATTGCCAGTGATTGATAGCAAGGCCATGCCTTGGAAGTATGAAAAGGCAGTGGTAATTTACAAGGGAAAGCAAGTGGATGAGGATAGTTGTGAGGCGCAGGGACTAACTCGATCGGGACGGTGTTTTGCTCCAATGGAGTTGAGAAGGTCCAACCCAGCAATAACAAAGAAACTCGTGTCAGAAGAAGAGGCAGAGGAATTCTTGAGAAAGATGAAAGTGCAGGATTACTCCGTTGTCGAACAATTGAAGAAAACCCCGGCCCAGATCTCGTTGTTGTCACTATTGATCCATTCGGACGAGCATCATCGGGCCCTAATGAAGATACTGAATGAAGCTCATGTGCCCAATGAAATTTCAGTGAACCACCTTGAAACGATTGCCAACAAAATTTTTGAGGTAAACAGGGTAACGTTCTCTGATGACGATCTACCAGTGGAGGGCACGGAACATAATAAAGCTCTCTACTTGACGGTCAAATGTGAAGATTCGGCAGTTACTCGGGCGCTGGTGGATAACGGTTCAAGTGCCAATATTTGTCCATTGTCCACACTGAACCAGTTGAAGATTGACCATGATAGAATCCACAAAAACAGCATTTGCGTCCGAGGATTTGACAAAAGCAGAACAGACACTGTGGGGGATATTATACTGGAGTTGACCATCGGCCCGGTCACGTTCACTATGGAGTTCCAGGTATTGGATGTCGCGGTATCTTATAACCTTTTGTTGGGACGACCGTGGATCCACATGGCCAAAGCAGTACCATCCACATTGCACAAATGGTCAAGTTTGAATGGGACAGACAAGATGTCGTGCTGCATGGGGAAGACACTGCGTGCACCATGGGAGGTGTCATTGTGCCATTCATAGAAACCAACGGTGACAAAGGTCCCTGGGTTTACCAGTTTTTTGATGCAGTATCAGCAAACAAGATTCTCGAGGGTAAAAACGTTCCACACCCCAGGGTAGCTTCCGCAACCGTCATGATGGTTTCAGAGATGCTCGGTAATGAGTTCGTGCCAGGAAAAGTCCTGGAGGCTGAGCTTCAGGGGATTGTTCAACCTGTCTCCTTGCCCAAGAATTTAGAGACCTTTGGACTGGGGTTCAAACCTACTACGGCAGATGTAAAGCGAGCGCGGAAAATGAAGAAGAGAGTTTGGGTTTTTCCCAAACCTATTCCGCGTCTCTCCAGATCCTTTGTTAGAGTAAGTGCCAAGGGGTCATCGGTCCCGAAAATTCTCGGACCATTGATTGGGATGGACGGGGATTTGAATCAGAGCTTCGAAAGGTTGTTCGTTGATGTCAATGTGATAGAAGTTGGAGAGGGCTCCAGCAGAACAGACATACAGTTTGTGGGGCCTAAGGCCAATACTAACAATTGGACGGCTACTCCTCTTCCTACCCGGGGGGAGTCCTGGTAGTAGGCTTTGATTTTTCTTTCTTGTTTTTCGGATTATTCTAGGGTGTAATCTGAATCTCATTTTATTTTGTAAAGTGTGAACCCTGTTATCCTGCATTTTTAATAAAATTCTCTCTTCTTGTCTTGTTTTAATTTTGTTTTATTCTTTTCTCTTTCTGAACAGTTCTCTTTTTACTGGTTCTAATGACATGGCATGCACGACGGATCTTCGACCTAGTCTAAAAAATCAATCTGACTCCGACTTAATTGTACAAGAGATCGGTTATGATGATGAGTCCGAATACGACGAGGATGAAGCCTTCGAAGAAATAAACAGAAAATTGTGCCAGTACGAAGAGAAACCCAAGCCTAATCTGAATGACACCAAAGCTGTCAATCTAGGGGATGCAGATAATGTTATAGAAACCAAAATCAGCATCCACATTGAGCCAAACATCAGGGAGGAACTAATCAAAGCCCTCATTGAGTTCAAAGATGTTTTTGCATGGTCATATGATGATATGTCGGGATTAAACACCGATCTAGTGGTTCACAAATTGCCCACTGACCCGGCATACCCTCCAGTCAAGCAAAAATTGAGGAAGTTTAAGACGGATATGAGTGTGAAGATCAAAGAATAAGTGACCAAGCAGCTGCAGGCAAAAGTTATTCGGGTCACTCGATATCCCGATTGGTTGGCCAATGTGGTACCAGTGTCGAAGAAGGATGGGAAAATCAGGGTATGTGTCGACTACCGCAATCTCAACAAGGCAAGTCCTAAGGATAATTTTCCATTGACCAATATCCATATCTTGATCGATAATTGCGCGGGGCGCAAGATCGGATCCTTTATTGACTACTATGCAGGGTATCATCAGATCTTAATGGACGAAGAAGATGCGGAGAAGACGGCTTTCATTACGCCATAGGGAACTTACTGCTACCGGGTGATGCCATTCGGATTGAAGAATGCTGGGGAAATATACATGAGAGCAATGACTACTGTGTTTCATGACATGATACACAAAGAAATTGAAGTGTACGTAGACGATGTGATCATAAAGTCCTGGCATCAGGAAGACCATGTAACAGACCTAAGGAAGTTCTTCCAAAGACTTCGAAGGTATGATATTAAGCTCAACCCAGCCAAATGTGCCTTTGGGGTTCCATCAGGAAAGCTGTTAGGATTCATCATCAGTCGACGGGGTATTGAGTTGGACCCGTCCAAGATCAAATCCATCCAGGATTTACCACCGCCAAAGAACAAAACGGAGGTGATGAGTCTGTTAGGGAGACTAAATTATATCAACAGGTTCATCGCTCAACTCATGGCGACTTGTGAACCCATATTTCGGCTGCTGAAGAAAGATGTTGCGGTAGAATGGACGGCGGAATGTCAAGAAGCATTCGACCAAATCAAGGGGTATCTGTCAAATCCACCTGTGCTGGTCCCGCCTGAGCCGGGGAGACCATTAATTCTTTATCTGACGGTCCTGGAGAATTCGTTTGGCTGCGTGTTGGGGCAACACGACATTACAGGAAGGAAGGAGCAAGCCATTTATTATCTTAGCAAGAAGTTTATAGTATATGAGGTCAAGTACACTCAGCTTGAAAGGACATGCTGCGCCATAACTTGGGTGGCTCAGAAATTGAAGCACTATTTGTCCTCCTATACTACTTAACTCATTTCCCGTTTGGATCCATTAAAGTACATTTTCTAGAAGCCTATGCCTACAGGGAGGTTAGCTAAATGGCAAATTTTACTCACAGAGTTTGATATCGTCTATGTGACGAGGACGGCCATGAAAGCCTAAGCGTTGGCCGATCACTTGGCTGAGAATCCTGTTGATGAAGAATACGAGCCATTGAGGACGTATTTTCCGGACGAGGAAATAATGCATGTAGGTGAGCTAGAATTACCCGAGGAACCAGGTTGGAAGCTTTTCTTTGATGGAGCCGCAAACACAAAGGGAGTTGGAATAAGAGCGGTACTTATTTCTGAAACAGGACGTCATTATCCTGTTACAGCTCAGCTGCGTTTCTATTGTACCAACAACATGGCTGAGTATGAGGTATGCATTTTGGGTCTGCGACTAGCTGCAGACATGGATATCCAGGACGTTTTGGTCTTGGGAGACTCGGACCTCCTGGTGCATCAAATTCAGGGTAAATGGGAAACACGGGATTTAAAACTCATACCATATCGACAATGTTTACACGATTTGAGCAAGCGATTTTGATCTGTGGAATTCAGACACATCCCAAGAGTTCATAATGAGGTTGCTGATGCATTGGCCACCTTAGCATCAATGCTACACTACCCCGATAAAATTCATGTTGACCCATTACACATTCAGGTTCAAGATCAGCATGCTTATTGCAACATGGTAGAGGAAGAAGTGGATGGCGAGCCATGGTTTTATGACGTAAAAGAGTACCTCAGGATGGGGATATACCCGGAGCAGGCCACCGGAGACCAGAAAAGAGCCATTCGGCAATTGTCAAATGGGTTCTTCCTCAGTGGTGGAGTGTTGTACAGAAGAACCCCGGATTTGGGATTGTTGAGATGTATAGACGTCGGTCAAGCCATGACAGTTATGGCAGAGGTGCATGTCGGAGTCTGTGGGCCACATATGAGCGGATATGTATTGGCAAAGAAGATTCTTCGAGCAGGGTATTACTGGATCACTATGGAGCGTGATTGTATTAGTTTCGTGCGGAAATGCCATCAATGTCAGATACACGGAGATTTGATTCATTCTCCGCCCACAGAATTGCATAAAATGTCAGCGCCATGGCCATTTGTTGCATGGGGCATTAATGTCATTTGGCCTATTGAGCCGGCAGCGACCAATAGTCATAGGTTCATTCTGGTGACCATCGACTACTTCATTAAGTGGGTTGAAGCTAAAACTTTCAAGTCGGTAACCAAGAAGGCAGTGGTCGATTTTGTTCACTCCCATATCATCTGTAGATTTGGGGTCCCAAAAGTCATCATCACGGATAACGGTGCAAATCTTAACAGCAATTTGATGAGAGAGGTATGTCAATAGTTTAATATTACACACCGCAATTCCACCCCATATCGTCCCAAGGCAAATGGAGCAGTTGAAGCAGCCAATAAGAACATCAAGAAGATACTGAGGAAGATGGTAGAAGAATCTAGACAGTGGCATGAGAAATTACACTTTGCCTTGTTGGGTTATCGCACTACAGTTCGGACTTCGGTAGGTGCAACTCCTTATCTATTGGTATACGGAACTGAAGCAGTGATACCAGCAGAGGTCGAAATTTCGTCCCTCCGGATTGTCGCTGAAGCCGGGATTGACGACGATGAATGGGTCAAAGCTCGACTGGAGCAGTTGAACTTAATAGATGAAAAAAGATTGGCAGCAGTGTGTCATGGCCAGTTATATCAGAAGAGAATGGCAAGAGCATACAATAGGAAGGTGCGCCCCAGAAAATTTGAAGTAGGGCAGCAAGTATTGAAGCGGATCCTCCCACACCAGATCGAAGCAAAAGGCAAGTTCGCCCCAAATTGGCAAGGGCATTATGTTGTGACCAGAGTGTTATCCAACGGTGCTTTATGTCTGACAGATATCGAAGGAAGATGCGTCGACATGGCTATTAATTTTGATGCAGTCAAAAGATATTATGCGTAATTTCTTTGATTATGATAGTTATTTGTCCGTTTGTTTGTACTTGGTACTTATTGGATAGTGAAATGACGGAGGCAATTCTTTCTTCTATCCAAACACTTTTAACCTTTGCTTCACCCTTTGAGCCTTATTTATTCTTTTATACCCCTCTTTTGGAGTCACTAATGAAATTATAATAATAATGAAAAAAATGAAACAAGAGAAAAGTCACAAGAAAAACAAAGGAAGTGGGAACTACGTTTGACCTGATTCCTCAAAGAAGGATACGTAGGCGCCTCACGGCTCGGTCATAGTGTAACAAAAAAATAAAAATCCCCCAAGCAAAGAAAACTGGGGCAGAAGTTATGTTTTGAAGTTTCAAAAGAGGTTTGATTCCAAGAGTTGTAATGTTTCACCCATCAAAGTTTATTTTTTGAATTTTTGATAGCTTTTCTTTTAACCCCACACAAAACCAATATCGATGTCCAAAAAAGACCTCCCGATCAGTATCCGAGAAGTGCCAAGTCATGCAAATGGAAGTCGGGAACAACACTCTGATCCCCAGCAAAAGAAGAGGATCGTAAACTGGAAATGAATTGATAGCCGAAAAGAATCCCCAGCAGAGAGAGTCATATCGGCAGCACTCCAATCCCCAGCTGAAAAATAAAATAAAATGAGAGAGTCTTATCGGTGGTCGACAAAATATTAGGCGATCCAGCTCCGGTCGCTTAGGCTCATGCAGATGGCGTGAGCTATTACACAAGAAAATTTGAGAATTGGCCGGAAATCCAGTTTTATGGCCCTAAAACGCCAAAAATAAGGAAAGATCATGGCGATGCGATAACTATTGTTCCTTAGGTCATTTTTTATGTGCCATAAAATAATAGGCGATTCGGATCTAGTGGCCCGAGCCCATGCAGATGGCGTGGGTTATAACACACAAAATCTGAGAATCGGGCATAATTCTAGTTTTATGGCCCTAAAACGCCAAAATGAGGAACAACTATGGTGAGGCGATGACTATTATTTCTTAGGTCATTTTTATGAACTAAAATCTTTTAGGTGATTTGGGACCGGTTGCCCCGGCCCATACAGATAGTGTGGGCAATAGCACACGAAAATTTAGAAATCGGGCAAAATTTCAGTTATATGGCCCTAAAATGCCAAAAAATAAGGAACGCTCGTGGTTAGGCGATGACTATTGTTCCTTATATCGTCTTTGATAGGCCAAAAAAATATTAGGCGATAAGGGTCCGGTCGCCCGGGCCCAATCAGATGGCATGGGCTACAACACACGAAAATTTAGAAATCGGATAGAATTCCAGTTATACGGCCCTAAAACACCAAAAAAGTAGGAACGGTTATGGCTAGGCGATCACTATTGTTACTTAGATCATTTTTATGGGCCGACAAAATTTGAGTCTATCCGGGACCCGTCGCCCTGGCCCATGGTGTGGACTACAACACAAAATTTAAAAATCGGACGAAATTTCAGTTTTATGGCTTTGAAACTCCAAAAAACAAGGAACGGTCATGGTGAGGCCTTGACTATTGTTCCTTCGATCGTTTTTTATGGGCCGAAATATTTTTAGGTGATCCGGATCCGGTCGCACAGGCCCATGCATATGAAGGGGGATATAACACACAAATATTTAGGAATCGGACGAAAGTCAATTTTATGCCCCTAAAGTGCTAAAAAACGAGGAACGATCATGGAAAAGCAATGAATATTAATCATTTAGTTATTTTTGATAGGCCGGTAAAATTTTAGGTGATCCGTGTACGGTGTCCAGTCCCATGCAGATGGCATGGGCTATAGCACACGAAAATTTAGAAATCGAGCGGAATTCCAATTTTATGGCCCTAAATCACCAATAATAAGGAACAGTTGCTCAAGTCATTTCTGATGTACCGAACATTTTTATGTGATTAGGGTCCGGTCATCTGTGCCCATGCAGATGGTTTGGGTTATAACATACAAAAATCTGAGAACCGGGCGAAATTCAAGTTTTATGGTCCTAAAACACCCAATAATAAGGAACTATCATGGTGAGACGATGACTATTGTTCCTTAGGTCATTTTTGATAGGCCAAATTTTTTTAGGTGATTCGGGTCGGGTCGCCCGGGCCTATGCAGATGGCATGGGCTATAGCATACAAAAATCTGGGAATCAAACAGAATTCCAGTTTTATGGCCCTAATGCGCCAAAAAATGAGGAGGTCATGGCGAGGCGATGACTATTGTTTCTTAGATCTTTTTTAATGGACCAGCAAAATTTTAGGCTACAGGGTCCAATCGCCTAGACCAAGGAAAATGGCGAAGGCTATAACACACGAAAAACTAGAATTCGGGCAGAATTTCAGTTCTATGGTCCTAAAATGCCAAAAAATGAGGAACAATCATGGCGAGGCAATGACTTATTTAGGCTATCCAGGTCTGATCGTTCGGGCCCATGCAGATGGTGTGGGCTATAGCACACGAAAATTTGGGAATTGGGCCTTAAAACGCTAAAAAATAAAGAACGGTCATGGCGAAACGATGATTATTGTTCCTTATGTCGTTTTTAAGTGTGCAAAAGTTTTTAGGCGATTCGCGCCCGGTCGCCTGGGCCCATGCTGATGGCATGGGCTATAGCACACGAAAATTTACGAATCAGGCAGAATTCAAGTTTTATGTTCTTAAAACGCCAAAAATCAAGGAACGGTCATGTCAAAGCGATGACTATTGTTCTTTAGGTCGTTTATGATGGCCCGATAAATTTTTAGGCATTTCGGGTCCAGTCGCCTGGATGCATGCAGATGGGCCTGGGCTACAACACACGAATAACACATGAAAATTTGGAAATGGGGCGTTATTTAAGTTTTATTATCCTAAAATGCCAAAAAATGAGAAATGATCATGGCGAGATAATGAATATTGTTCCTTAGGTCATATTTTGTGAACATGCAAAATTTTAGGCAATTGGGGTCCTGTCTCCTGGGCCCATGTAGATGGCGTGTGCGATAGCAGATGAAAATCTAAAAATCGGGCAAAATTCCAGTTTTATGATCTTAAAACGCCAAAAATGAGGAACGGCCATAAAGAGATGATGACTATTGTTCCTTAGATCATGTTTGATAGGCCGACGAAATTTGAGTAGATCCGGGTCCGGTTGCCAAGATCCATGCAGATGGCGTGGGCTATAGTACACGAAAATTTGAGAATCGGGTGTAATTCTCATTTTATGGCCCTAATATGCCAAAAAATGAGGAATGATCATGGCGAGGCGATAACTATTATTCCTTAGATCATTTTTGATGGGCAGAAAAAAAAATTGCCCAAGCAGATGGCGTGCGCTATAGCACATAAAAATCAGGGAATCGGGCAAAATTCTAGTTTTATTGCCCATTAACGCCAAAAATGAGGAACGATCATGGAGAGGCGATGATTATTGTTCCTTAGGTCATTTTTTCTTAACCGACAAAATTGTAAGCTATCGGGGTCCGATCGTCTGGGCCCATGTAAATGGTGTAACATAAAAATTTGGGAATCGGGCATATATCTGATTTTATGGCCCTCGAACGCCAAAAAATGAGGAACGACCATAGAGAAGCAATGACTATTGTTCCTTAAGTCATTTTTGATAGGCCGGCAAATTTTAAGGCGATCCGGGTACGGTCGTCCAGATCCATGCAAATGGTATGGGCACACGAAAACCTGGGAATCAGGCGAAATTTTCGTTATATGGCCCTAAAAGGCTAAAAAGGAGGAATGATCATGGCGAGGCGATGACTATGATTCCTTAGATCATTTTTATGGCGTATGTTATAGCACACGAAAATTTAGAATCGGACGGAAGTCAAGTTTTATGGCCCTAAAGTGCCTAAACACGAGGAATAATCATGGCAAAGCGATGACTATTGTTCATTAGATCATTTTTTATGGGCCGAGAAAACTTTAGGCGACTTGGGTCCAGTCTTCCGGGCCCATGCTGATGGCGTGAGCTATTATAGCACATGAAAATTTATGAATCGGGTAGAATTCAAGTATTATGGCGATAATGGTGAGGCGATGACTATTGTTTCTCACGTTATTTTTTCTGAGCAAAATTTTTTTAGGCGATTCGGGTCCGGTCGCCCAGGTCAATGTAGATGTCGTGGGCTATAGGCTATAGCACACAAAATTTTTGGAATTGGGCGGAATGCCAGTTTTATGGTCCTAAAACACCAAAAATGAGGAACGATCTTGGCAAGGTGACGACTAATATTCCTTAGGAAATTTTTTATGGGCTAACAAAATTTAAGGCGATCTGGGTGCGATCACTTAGGTACATATAAATGGCGTGAACTATAGCATAAGAAAATTTGACAATCGGGGAAATTCTAGTTTTATGATCCCAAAATGCCAAAAATCGAGGAACTGTCATGACGAGGTGATGGCTATTATTCCTTAGGTCATTTTTGATAGGTCGAAAATAATTTAGGTGATACAGGTCCGGTCGCCACCCATGTAGACGGTGTGGGCTATAATATACGAAAATTTAGAAATTGGGCGGAATTCCTGTTATATGGCCCTGAAATGCCAAAAAATGAGGAAGGTCATGGCGAGGCGATGACTATTATTTCTCAGGTCATTTTTTATATTCCGAAAAACTTTTAGGCGATTGGGGTCCAGTCGCCCGGGTCCATGCAGATGGTGTAGAATAAAGCACACAAAAATCTTAGAATCGGGAATACGCCACAAAAAAACAAGAAACGATCATGGCGAGGCGATGACTAATGTTCCTTAGATCGTTTTTTATGAACGGCCCCAGTTTTAGGCGATTGTGGTCTGGTCGCCCGGGCCCATGCAGATGGCGGCATAAAAAATCTGGAAATCGGGCGGAATTCCAGTTTTATGGTCCTAGAACACCAAATAACGAAGAACGGTCATGGCGAGACAATGACTATTGTTGCTTAGGTTATATTTATAGGCCGGCAAAATTATATGTGATCCGGGGTCAGTCTCCTGGGCCCATGCATATGGCGTGGGCTATAGCACACGAAAATCTAGGAATCGAGCAGAATTCCAGTTTTATAGCCCTGAAATGCCAAAAAATGAGGAACGGGCATGGAAAGGCTTTGACTATTATTCCTAATTTTAGATGATTTGGATTCGATCGCCTTGGCCCATGCAAATGGCGTGGGCTATAGCATATGAAAATCTGGGAATCGGGTGGAATTCCGATTTTATCGCCCTAAAATACCAAAGAAAAAGAAGCAGTCATGGCGAGGCGATGACCAGGGTTCCTTAGGTCATTTTTGATGGTGCGGCGAAATTTTATTCGGTACCGGTCAATCGGGCAGAATTTAGATTTTATAGCCTTAAAACGCCAAAAAAATGAGGAACGGTCGTGGTGAGATGATGACAATTATTCCTTAGGTCGTTTTTGATGGGCCAAATTTTTTTAGGCGATTCGGTTCCGGTTGTCCGGACCCATTTAGATGGCATGGGCTATAACACACAAAAATCTAAGAATTAAGCGAAATTTCAATTCTTTGGCCCTAAAATGCCAAAAAATGATGGTGATCATGGAGAGGCAATGACTATTTTTCGTTAGGTCATATTTTTTGGGCCGAAAAAATTTTAGACGATCTAGTTCCGGTCGCCTGGGCCCATGCAGATAACGTGGGCAATAGTACATGAAAATCGGGGAATCAGGCAAAAATCTAATTTTATGACCCTAAAATACCAAAAAATAAGAAACGTTCGTGTAAAAGCGATGACCATTGTTTCTTAGGTCATTTTTGATAGGCCCGCAAAATTTTTGGCAATTCTGGTTCTGTCACACAGACCCACACTAATGGCGTGGGCTATAGCATATAAAAATCTAGAGATCGTGTTGAATTTCCCTTTTATGGCCCTAATACACCATAAAATGAGGAACGATTATAGCGAGGCGATGACTATTGTTCCTTAGATCGTTTTTTTATGGCTGAAATTGTTTTAGGCGGTCGGGGTCCGAGCACCGAGCCCATACATATGGCGTGGGTTATAGCACATAAAAATCAATGAATCGGGCGGAATTTCAGTTTTATTGCCCTAAAATACCAATAAACGAGGAATGATCATGGCGAGACAATGACTATTGTTCCTTAGGTCGTTTTTATGAATCAAAAAAATTTTAGGCGATCGAAGTTCGTTCGCTTGGGTCCATATAGATGGCGGCACACAAAAATTTAGGAATCGGGTGGAATTCCAATTTTATGTTCCTAAAACATCAAAAAATGAGGAACGGTCATGGTGAGGCAATGACTCTTTTCCTTAGGTCATTTTTTATGCGCGGGCAAAATTATAGGTGATTCGGGTCTGGTCGCTCAGGCCCATGCATATGGCACATACAAAAATATGGAAATCGAGCGGATTTTCAGTTTTATGGCCTTGAAACGCCAAAAAATGCGGAATGTTCATGGAGAGACATTGATTATTATTCCTTAAGTCATTTTTTATGGGACGATAAAATTTTAGATGATTCGGGTTCGGTCACTCGAGCCAATGCAAATAGCGTAGACTATAACATGCGAAAATCTGGGAATCGGGTGAAATTCCGATTTTATGGACCTAAAATACCAATAAACGAGGAACGATGATAACAAGGAGGTGACTATGGTTCCTTAGGTCATTTTTATGGTCCGGAAAAATTCTATTCCATTCGGGCCCGATCGCCTGGACCCATGCGGATGGCGTGGGCTATGACATACGAAAATCTGAAATCGGGTGGAATTCCAGTTTTATGGCCCTAAACGCCTAAAAACAAGGAACAATCATAGAAAGACGGTGCATATTGATCCTTAGATCTTCTGATGGGCTGGTAGGCGATTTGGGTCCGGTTGCTCGAGCCAATGTAGATGGCACGGGGAATAACACATGAAAATCTAAGACTCGGGCAAAATTCCAGTTTTATGGCCCTAAAATATCAAAAACCGATGAACAATCATGGAGAAGCGATAACTATTGTTACTTAGGTCATTTTTTATGGGCTGAAAATATCTTAGACGATTCGGGTCTGGTCGCTCAGACCCATGTAGGTAGTATAACACACAAAAATCTGGAAATCAGGCGGAATTCTAGTTTTATGGCCCTAAAATGCCTAAAAACGAGGAACGGTCTTGGGCAGACAATGACTATTATTTCTTAGATCGTTTTTGATGGGCCGGCAAAATTTTAGGCTATTCGGGTCCAATCACCTAGGCCCATGCAAATGTCGTAGGCTATAACACACGAAAATTTAGGAATCAGGCGGAATTCTAATTTTTTGGCCCTAAAACGCCAAAAAATGAGGAACGGTCATGGCAAGGCGATAACTATTATTCCTTAGGTCATTTTTGATGGGACAAAAATATCTTAGATGATTCGGGTCTGGGTGCCCGGACCCATGTAGATGGTATAACACACAAAAATTTGAGAATCAAGCGGAATTCTAGTTTTATGATGCTAAAATGCCAAAAAATGGGGAACGATCATGGCAAGGTGATGACTATTGTTCCTTAGGTCATTTTAGATAGGATGGTAAAATTGTAGGTGATTCAGGTCCGCTCGCCCGGATGCATGCAGATTGTGTGTGCTATAACACACGAAACTCTGAAAATCGGGCGGAATTCCTGTTTTAAAGCCTTAAAATGCCAAAAAATGAGGAACGGTCATGGCGAGGAGATGACTATTGTTCTTTATGTTATTTTTATGGATTGGTAAAATTTTAGGCGATTCGAGTCTGGCGCTGATGGCGTAGGCAAATAGCACACAAAAATTTCGGAATCAAGCGAAATTCTAATTTTTTGGCGTTATTTCAGTTTTTCGACACTAAAACGCCAAAAACGAGGAATGGTCATGGCAAGACGATGACTATTATTCCTTAGGTAGGTCCGTTTGCTCGGTCCCATGCAGACTGCGTGGGCTATAACATACGAAAATTTGAGAACTTGGCGGAATTTCAATTTTATGGCCTTAAAACGCCAAAAATGATGAACGGTCATGGGAAGGATATGACTATTGTTCCTTCGATCGCTTTTCATGGGCCGGCAAAATTTTAGACGATTCGGGTCTGGTCGCTCGGGCCCATGCAGATGGCGTGGGCTATACCACACGAAAATCTTGGAATCAAGCGGAATTCCTGTTTTATGGCTCTAAAACACCAAAAATGAGGAACGATCATGACGAGACGATGACTGTTGTTCCTTAGGTCGTTTCATAGACTCGATTAAGTAGCTTATAGAATGCCGACGACTATTTTCCACTTAACTATTAAGTGATCTGAAATTAAAGTTAAGGACTTATTGCCCTTAACTTTTGAACTTGGAAATTAAAGTTAAGGACTTATTGCCCTTAACTTTTGAACTTGTAACTGTAAGTTAAGGACTGTCTGTCCTTAACTTTTGGGCTTCTTAGCCTAAGTTCAGGACCTATTGTCCTTAACTTTTTGGCTTTTTAGCATAAGTTCAGGACCTATTGTCCTTAACTTTTAATTTATTTTAACACAAAATAAATTAAATGCAAACACACAATAAGGATAATAGAGAAAGACTTGGAAATAAGTCAACATCCGATTGACTTTTCCAATTTAAACTTCCTTAAAAGAGACTAAGTGTCTTAAACCTTAGCAAAATCATTCTGGAATCGATCCGACCAACCCGATACCACAAAACATAGATTCTTTGTGGGAAGAAGCTAACAAAGGAAGAAGTAGCTCAGTTCCGAAGAGCAGTAGATAAAGACTATTACTTTGAAGTGTACTATGATGAGTTGCCCATATGGTGTCTTATTGGACGAGTTGAGAATAGAGAAGAAACAGATGATACAAAAGATTACAAATACTTTCTGTACAAACACATACATTGAGATCACAGCAAGAGCGGATCCACATTCTGTTTTGGACCTGACAGAAGATAAGGAAGTCGATGCTGATGCGAAATGAAAGCAAACAGATATTCCAAGTCTGTTAATATAAACAAATTCTCCATGACACATGAAACAGATAGAAGAAAGGGTAACACAGTTTTTTCATATTAATTTTAATAGACTAGTGGCTACTATTGCTAAGCATTAAAAATGCTGGATAAAAAGTAAATACCACTTTAAAAAGTGGCTTCCCCACACAATTTTTACCATTTTAGCTCATGGGTCAATTTGGGTTGAGCCCAAGTTAACCCATTATTTTTGATAGCCTATTCTGACTCATTTAACAACTCAAATACAACTCATGAAACTCACCCAACACAAAGAATCTCAACCCAACTTATCTAAAAATTTACTTATTTGCCCCCCTCCCTCCCCCCGCCCCCCCCCAACCCTTAAGAAAAAAATCACTTTTTTTTTTGTATTTTCAATTTTCCGTTTTTTTTTTATTTTTCTGCACCACCCACCCACCCCGGAGCGCAAACCCCCTAAAATAAATTTTAATTTTTTTTTAATTTCAATTTTTTACTTTTTTTATTTTTCTGCGCCACCCACCCCACAACCCCCCCCCCCCAAACCCCTCAATTTTTTTTTATAATTTCAATTTTCTGTTTTCTGTTTTATATTTTTTCATTTTTCTGCACAATCCACCCACCCCCACCCCTCCCACCCCATAAAATATTTGTCAACTTACATATTTTAAGGTAAAAAGTTTTTTTTATGCAAGATGAGCATGGTTCTAAAATATGGGTCAAGTTGGACGGGTTGGATTATGACCCATTGTTTAGCCCATCTTGACCCAGCCCATCTTAACCCAAAGACACTTGGGTTGGGTTGGGCAATAATTCATTTATTGACCTAACCCATCTTGACCCGCCCAAATTCAGCCCAACCTGCCCATTTGCCACCCCTATTATTTCCCTAGCTACTCTTCAAAATTAGGATAATGGTATACATTTTTGCATATCATGGTTCTTTTTAAAAGTAGTTTTTAATATAATAATTCGATCTTCGAACTCACTAATTCGATTAATCCTAATTTACAATGCATGAGTCCCACCAAACTATTAAAAATTTCTTTATTTTTAAAGTTCAAACTCAAGACCTCTAATTATTGCATCTTGTTGCTTCTTTTAGTAGTCCAAATTACTTCATTCATTCACTTTTAATTGTCCAAAACGTATTTTATACCGTCTTTAAAAAATAATAAATAAAGTATATATTTTACTATAATATTTACAATAATGATAATATTTTATAAAGTTTTAAAAAATAATTTAGGAAATGAGTAGTTAACAAAAAAGGGTAAAATAGAAAAAAAAAAATTAATTTTCTCTTGGTTAGCTAAAATGAACAAGTAAAAATATATTTTTAATATAATATAAAAGTAAAAGTGAATATACTATATTTTTCATCCTAAAATAGATGCAGCCCGGTACATTAAGCTTCTGCTATGCGCGGGATTCGGGAAAGGACCGGACCACAAGGGTATGTTGTATGCAGTCTTACTCTGCACTTTTGCAAAAAGCTTTTTCCACGGCTCAAACTCATTACCTCCCGATCACATGTCAGCAATTTTATTAGTTATACCAAAATTGCCTTCATAAATACATTCCAAAATAGAAAGAGGTAGAAATATGTAATCTAATTTTAATTTAATTTTATACAGAAATCCACAGTCCACTTTTGACCACCTCGCTCCTCACTCTCTCTCTTCAGTTCTTCTCTCTCATCTGCAACACTTTGTACTGTGTGCGTGTGTGTGTACTGCTTCAGTTTTGGAAAATCAGATCAAAACGATATATTCCCCAATTATAGCTAGATTCTACTGCTTCACTTTTCAGCAAATCTCTCTGCCATTCTCTCTCCTAAAACCTCTCTCTTTCTCTCTCATCAAAATCAGTGAAATTTACTCTCATTGTCAGCCCATTTGCAGTTTCAGCTCTTTTAATTTTTTTTAACCCATTTTCGGTTTATAAGCTTTGTGGCGTTGAGATTAAACCAGTGTTTTGGTTTTTGCATTTAAGAAACTGTTACTACAAATTCTTAAAGTCTTTGCAATTACTGAAGTTTTAGTTTCGTCAATTTTAATCGGAGATTTTCGTTTAATTTTTGAGAAATGGGTTTCTTCACTATTTGAAGAATTTTGAGCTGAAAGGAATGAATTCAGATGTCAACAGAGGTAGTGGAACAGTTGAAAGGGATATTGAACAGGTAAAAAGAAAAAAATTACTGTCTTATTCTTCCAATTTTTGTCATTATTTTAAACCCCGTCAAACTATTGCTTATTACTACTGTACTAATACTATTTTTTCCTTGACATAAGTTTGGAGGATGCACTTTCGGTTTTACTAATTAAAATATCAGGGTGTGCCCTAATGATCAATGAAGGGGTAGGAGTAGTATGGGGTCTCTACTAGCGGCACTTTCGAAATGCCACCTTGTTTATATATATAAAAAAGGTCTTTTCAATTCCATTTGACTCGAGGCATCAAGTTTAAATCCCGGTGGAAAGAAATACTAGGTGATTTCTTTCGACCTGCCTAAGCCCTGGTGGGAAGAGTTATCCGGTGTCTGTGCGGGTGGGAGGCAACAGGTATTTGATGGAATAGTCGAAGTGCGCACAAGCTAGTGCGAGTACTACTGTTATAAAAATAAATAAAATTAGGTAGGTTCTCGCAACTATGCTTGGCACCTATACTAAGTTAATTTTCATCCCCTAATTTACTTGCCTTCAGTGTTTAACCACTCATTTTAGATGTATAATTAAGTAAATTAAAGTGTACTCTCTCTAATAGGTTAAGCTTTTAAATGAGATAGTTACACTAAAAAGGCAGCCCGATGCACGAAGTATCCTGCATTCACGCAGGGTCTGGGAAGGGCCACATCCAAAGGGGGTGTGATTTAGGCAGCCTATCATAATGCAAGCATCAATGGCTGATTTCACGGCTCAAGCCCGTAATCTATTGGTCACACGGAGACAATTTTACTATTACTCCAAGACTCCTCTTCAACATGGTATTAGAGAAGACATCGGTCTTGGGTTTTAGTCTTATCGCCACCCATTATAGGAAAAAAACTTACATGTGCTTGGCCCAAGAATCAGGCTGCACATTAGGGGCATGTTAAAGCATAATTAAGTAAGTTAAGATGTATTCTCTATGGTGATACACTCAACACCTCATTTTGGATTCCTCTTCCTTAGTATGGGCTGCTTTCAGTGGCGGATCCAGAATTTTAAAGTCATGGGTGCTCGCCAAAAAAAACTTCGAAAGAAGAGGAAAATGAAAATTAGTTGTGGGTGCTCACTCAATGTTTATTTAAATACTTTTATAATGGCCCGTGCAAATTTACTAAGTATGGTCAAGGCAATGGGTGTTTGAGCACCCACAAGAGTCTATCTAGATCCGCCACCGGCTGCTTTGTCTTTATGGAACACTTAAGTCCTCATTTGAAAAATAAGGTTTTGTTTTCTGCTTTGGGCATGGGGTGAATGGGCAATGGTGCCAAGATTTAGCTATGGTATTACAGCTTTTGGGAGAGAAAAGTTATGAACCTTGTTGACTGCAGTGGGTTAAGACAGAAGGTTCATTGGCTTGAAATTCCTTTGCATTTGATTTATCTCAGGCGATAACCGCTCTAAAGAAGGGGGCATGTTTGCTGAAGTATGGAAGAAGGGGAAAGCCAAAGTTTTGTCCCTTTCGTCTGGCAAATGTAAGTAACATTTCATTCTTTGTTTAATTTTGTACATATGGCTTGCTTTTCTTAGCATTGAAATAATGAAATTCTATGCATTCCGACTCCGTAATCATATTAGCTATCCAAGAAGGGGAAAGCAGTTTGGTGAAACCCCACATCTATACGTAACAAGAATCTATATCATTTATTTGAGAGACCGACATAGAGTTCTCCATACTGGACGTAACACTGGCTGCTAGGAAGCACGTAATAGGTTGGCATTGGCATCCTCACCATGAATTTGATATCTCAATGAAGCAAATTAGGACATTTCCCTTGATCTTTCTCCTTGATTTTTCAGCAGTGTTGAAGTTTGTGGTATTTTGGCCTATCTTCAGTTTTATGTGTCAGTGCGTTGATATTTCATCCTAAATGCTTGTGTCAGTTTCTGATTAGTGATTGGTAATGTTTACTATCATGATTATACTTGTCAAAAAAGTAAAAGATGTTTACCACCATGATTGTAGTTTGTTCCTTTTTGATACTCCGTATTCAGTTTTTGCATGCATGTATCTCAGGTTGAAGTAGTGTCCTTCAAATGATGTAAATAATACCACAGTTAAGGAGAGTGTGGATTAGGAGGCTTGAAAAGTAAATATAGGTAATCAAAGCTCCTACAATCTCTGTGCCAATTTGGAAGTGATACTATCCAAACTGCCATACGCTAAAGAGAAGCAAAAATAATCGCACTATCTCATGATAATAAATCAGAAAATGAGACTTAATAAAAAAATTGGAAGTTTGAGTTCTCTTCCAAATGCCTACCTTATTGTGTCATCCAGAATACCAGAACTTCAATGTTGATAATTCATGCTCAGTGGATACACAATATTCATCAGAGATATCCATGTCAAGGTTCTTTGTTCACATTCATACTGCCATGTAACCATTGTGAAGTAGTGTTTTTGACTGCTGTTAGAATACATGTGGTAAACTTCATCCTAGGTAGTTTGTTCCTAGTTTCCTTGTTCCAGTAGTGCCAGCATCTTAGCTCATGTCTCTTACTTTCTGGGGTTTAAACCTAAAGCCTTTGATGGATGGCCATTTCATTATTTGTCATTGTGTATGACTGCTTATAGATAAACCTGTTATTGATATAAAATAATCCCATGCTTGCTGTATGGATATCGGTGTTTCACTTTACCTTTCTTTATTGAGGTAGGGATTTAATACAGCAACTGTGTATTGCTTCGTTGTATCGCAGCTAAACGTAACTACCTCCTCTGAAACTTAGTGTTAGTTGAAGTAAATAAATGTCATTATGGTTTCAGGATGAATCTGCTCTGATATGGTTTTCTGGTAAAGAGGAGAAACACCTTAAGCTAAGTCACGTGTCAAGAATAATATCTGGACAGCGCACTGTAAGTTCCCTCTGCTGAAGATACTATTCTCCGTTCTACAACCTTTTTGACATGTATCTATTTGATTCTATTCTACAAATTTATCCATCTTTATATATCTCTTTTTGTGGTTTTAAAATGGATTTCGAAGAACTTATATGGTGAAAGGTCAGATGGCTCGTTCTGTGTGCTCACTTCATTTCACCAGAGATTTATGTGGTTAAATGTACGGGCATTAGTGGCTTTCATATGTTAACCGAATTCAATGACAGATGAATTTATAAGTTATCTTCAGTGTGGTAATTATCTTGCATCTTTTCTTGGTCCTTGAGCTTCTGTTTCAGCGAAAATATAAAATGTTTTCTGTTATTTTGCGCAAGCAATTCCCACTCTCTTTTCATTGGTGAACAGAAAGAAAGAAGCTAGGAGACTTCCTTGGAGAGGCATGTGAATTCAATTTGCATAGAATTATAGAGATCTAGCCAGATAAGCAGCTTGAATGTTAATTTGATACAGAATTTTAATCACTGTTCTTGAACTCTTGTGAACTGTGACATCAGCATGTCCACAAATTTGTCTCTAAGCATAGCTTCTTTATTTTCTTTTGGAAGTATCGTGTTAATATATTCTAGTCTTTTAAAGACAAAATTAAGAGAACTAAGAAAGAAGAAGAAAGAAATGGAGTATGACTGGATGAGTAGGATCAAACATCTTCCGCTAAAGGAATTTTTGCTTACATGTCATGGTTAATCGATAATCTATATGATGTATTAACTGTTTGTTTTCATTTCTCTATATGTATATCCGCATATGCTCTTTATCAAAAAGTATAACTGCATTTGCTCTTCATTAAGTAATTGGGGTCACATGTGAAGTCTTGTGTGTATGATTAACCTATTAAAACTATGCTAGAAGTTTACTCTTGCCTTCTTCTCAAATGTTATATACCTCATTCTGAGGAAGTATTGCTGAATTTGATTGGTTGTTTTCATGTTGAATCTAAGTATTCGTTCTACATAGATGAGCACTTTTTGGTCAAAGTTCATGCTATACTAGCGGTCATTCATTTGATTTTATCAGCCTTAGTGGTTGGTTAATGATTTCTTTTGGCTTGTTCCATTCATAGTTACATACTTTGATGATGATAATTTGGTGTCAGTGTGTTTTTCTTTTTTATTTAGCAATTTCTAGTTCTTAATGAACATGGTTTTCGGTCTAGTTGAACCAACAACAATAGACCCAGTGTATTCCCATAAATGGGGTCGGGGCATTCCTCATTGATGTTAGCGTCGCATGAGCATGGCCGACCCAAAGGGCTCGGCCAAGTCCAAGACGAGCACGACCGTCATTCTAGTTGAACCACCTATGTTAAAATGTTTAATGATGCGATCTGATTAACAAGCTTTGCTTCTGCTCTTTTCCAGCCAATATTTCAAAGGCACCCACGACCTGAGAAGGAGTACCAATCTTTTTCACTCATATACAATGATAGATCACTGGATTTGGTAAGAGTTTCATTAGTGACAGCTGTGTCCTTTTTAGAGGGAAAGTCTTGTACGTAATTCATGCAATTCTGTCTTATTCCATTGTCATTTGAAATTGTTGCACCAACTAACTCTCTCACCTTCCTCTTCAATCTTATGTCTTAGATATGCAAAGATAAAGACGAAGCAGAGGTATGGTTTAGTGGCTTGAAGGCTTTAATCTCACGTGGACACCAGCGAAAGTGGAGAACAGAATCAAGGAGCGATGGAATTCCTTCTGGTGCTACTAGTCCCAGAACATATACGCGGAGAAGCTCTCCTCTTCATTCTCCTTTTGGTAGTGGTGATAGTTCACAGAAGGTACATTCTATCTCGCACGTCTAACCATGCATATGCAGATGAGACTTTATATTTGTCAATATTCATGTCAAAATTATATAATTTCATTTTGTTTCTCTAAGATGCTGAATAAGATCCATTATTTCCATCAGGATGGTGGTGATCAGCTTCGCCTTCATAGTCCATATGGAAGCCCACCTAAAAATGGTGTAAATAAGGCATTCTCTGACGTAATTCAATATAGTTTACCTCCCAAGGGCCTTTTCACTTCAGATGCTGCTAGTGCTTCTATTCATTCCTTATCTTCTGGAGGTTCAGATAGCATACATGGTCAGATGAAGGCAATGGGTATGGATAACTTTAGAGTAAGCCTTTCAAGTGCTGTTAGCTCATCAAGTCAAGGTTCTGGTCATGATGATGGTGATGCATTGGGAGATGTTTTTATCTGGGGGGAAGGGACTGCAGATGGTGTACTAGGTGGTGGACCTCATAGGATTGGCAGTTGTAATGGTGTCAAAGTAGATTCTTTATTGCCCAAAGCTCTAGAGTCTGCAGTAGTACTGGATGTCCAAAATTTAGCTTGCAGTGGAAAACACGCAGCACTAGTGACAAAGCAGGGTGAGATTTTCTCCTGGGGTGAGGAATCAGGAGGCAGGCTTGGGCATGGTGTCGATTCTGATGTTTTGCATCCAAAGCTTATAGATTCCCTTGGCCATACAAACATTGAGCTTGTTGCTTGTGGCGAAAATCATACTTGTGCTGTAACACTCTCTGGTGAACTGTACACATGGGGTGCCGGTGATTTTGGTCTTCTTGGGCATGGGAATGAAGTTAGTCATTGGGTGCCCAAAAGAGTAAATGGACCCTTAGAGGGCATACATGTTTCTTATATCTCCTGTGGACCCTGGCATACCGCTGTGGTGACCTCTGCTGGCCAATTATTTACTTTCGGGGATGGAACTTTTGGAGTTCTTGGTCACGGAGATAGAAAAAGTATTTCAAAACCCAGGGAAGTGGAATCTCTGAAGGGGCTTCGAACTGTTCAAGCAGCTTGTGGGGTTTGGCATACTGCTGCAGTTGTTGAAGTCATGGTGGGAAACTCTAGTTCAAGCAATTGTTCGTCGGGGAAACTTTTTACTTGGGGAGATGGTGATAAAGGTCGACTTGGGCACGGTGATAAGGAGTCAAAACTTGTTCCTACTTGTGTTGCAGCTCTTGTTGAACCCAACTTTTGCCAGGTTTCTTGTGGACACAGCTTGACAGTTGCTCTAACTACTTCAGGTCATGTATATACAATGGGAAGTCCTGTATATGGCCAACTAGGTCACCCTCAAGCTGATGGGAAGCTTCCTTGTCGGGTTGAAGGAAAACTTTCAAAGAGCTTTGTGGAGGAGATAGCATGTGGTGCTTACCATGTTGCTGTATTGACTTCCCGGACTGAAGTTTACACATGGGGAAAGGGAGCAAATGGAAGGTTGGGTCATGGTAATACAGATGACAGAAACTCTCCCACCTTAGTGGAAGCTTTAAAAGACAAGCAAGTCAAAAGTATTGCTTGTGGTACTAATTTTACTGCAGCTATTTGCCTTCATAAATGGGCGTCAGGGGTTGACCAATCAATGTGTTCTGGCTGCCGCCTTCCTTTTAATTTTAAAAGGAAGCGCCACAACTGTTATAACTGTGGTCTTGTCTTTTGTCATTCATGCAGCAGCAAGAAATCACTGAGGGCATCAATGGCACCAAATCCCAATAAACTTTATCGTGTCTGTGATAACTGTTGTAATAAACTGAAAAAAGCTATTGAAACCGATGCTTCATCAGAGACTTCCATGAGCCGAAGAGGAAGCCTGAACCAAGGGTTAACTGATGGCATAGACAAAGATACTAAGTTGGATACAAGGTCTCGGCCTCATCTTGCTAGATTTTCTTCGATGGAGTCCTTCAAACAAGTTGAAAGCCGTTCTTCCAAACAGAAGAAAAAGTTTGAATTCAACAGCAGTCGTGTCTCGCCTATTCCCAGTAGTACCTCGCAATTGAGAGCTCTCAATAATTCTAAATCTTCTAATCCAGTTTTTGCGTCGTCCAAGAAGTTTTTCTCTGTTTCAGTTCCCGGATCAAGGATTGTTTCTCGAGCAACATCACCAACATCTGGACGGCCCAGTCCACCTCGTTCTACTACACCAACTCCAACACTGGGTGGACTTACATCTCCAAGGATTGTAGTGGATGATGCTAAAAGGACAAATGAAAGTCTTGGTCAGGAGGTTGTTAAACTAAGATCACAGGTAGGTTATATATTCACTATGCAACCATCTCCCTTTGATCCAGTTTCTTCATTTGGCTACATCTTGTTATACTTATAGCTGATGTGGATCCTGAACTATGCAATAGGTACTGATGCAGTTTCTTCACTTTCTACATCTTCTTATACTTGTTTGATGTGGATCTTCAACTTTGCAATGAGATGCTGATTTGGCCCGTCAAAAAAAAAAAAATACCAAATTGTCTCTAGTTTTGTGAAAAATATTAAGCTGGATTTATCCAGTCGGTGGTGGAAAACTGAGATAGAAGCTTGTGTATGAGTTTAATATTTGTGCCAACATTTAATAGTGCGACGTGTCAAAATGCAAGACGTTGGTTAAGAATAAATATTATCATTGTGCTTTCAGACACTCAATGGTGTGTATAACACAGTTAAATACTTGATGATTTGCAGGGTTTTTTAACCAAAAAAAAGGACTTGATGACCAACAGTGACAAGTTGCACCTGATCTTATTGTGTAGGGTGAAAAATTATCCAAGTGCATAAACAGTATTATTTAACCAGATAAGATACGTGATAAGCATGTTGATAAGGAGACAATGAATCATAGCTATTATCTGTACTATGTATTTTGTACTGATCTTTCAATTATTTTTGCCACTTTAAGGACACTATTTGGCTTCTCGGCAGAGGTACTGTCTCATGTCCTATGGTTTTTGTGCTGTACTATATCTGAATACATCTGAATAGGCAAATTTATACTCTAAAGGACAGCCAGTCAATCCAATTTCTACTCCACTTAAAGAATAATGGAGAGTTTCGTTTGCAATAGAATGTCAAATCGCATGTTGTTGAAAGTTTATTTTTCTTTTGGGAGGTGGGTGGTGGGGAGAAGGGTCAAAAGTCAAAACATGCTGTTGAAAGTTGGAAGCCCAATTCACGAGTCCTTCGTTGCACTTATTTATTTCTGAACCCCTAGAACTTGCTTACTGTCAAGGTTTGTCTTCTTTATTCTAGGCACTTGGCATTCTATTCATTTAGGAAAAAGAATGGCAGTTACTGCTATACATAATAATGATAAAGCCAAAATTGTAAATTTGTACGAAGACATAGAGGTTGCAATATCTTGAAATAAGATGTTAGACGATTTTCAGACATCATTTGAAATATGAATATTACCATCCATTTTATCCTAAAATTCCTTATTTAAAAGATACCTCTAATTTCTTCTCTTCTTTTCTCTTTCCTTTTTGCTTTTTGTTTTCTTGGGGAGGGAATAAATAGGTCGTTTATGTGTAAGTTGCGAGGCTTTATCTTCATATGGAATGCAATAAGTTACAGTAAAAAATGCAACCCTGTTCCCAACTTGCAAAGGTACTATATATTTTTTCTTTTTAGCACTGTTTGACTGTCTTCATTGTAGGTGGAAACTCTTACACGCAAGGCTCAATTTCAAGAGGTAGAACTGGAAAGAACTAGTAAGCAGCTGAAGGAGGCAATAGCAATTGCAGGGGAGGAGACCGCCAAATGCAAAGCAGCAAAAGAAGTGATCAAATCACTTACTGCTCAGGTAAGTTAAATTCTTTTTAATCACTGGACTTTCAAGTTTTGGATCAAAGTTGTGCATACGTATGAAAAAATTGTGCTTCTCTTTTTATAGGCACAGAAAAAGTTAGAGGTTTTGGTTCAATGAATGAGTTGAACAGTTGAGCCAACGTGTATAAAAATATTTTCTTTTTTGTAACTTTTTGTATAAGCAAAAATAGGATAAAGATTTCATTCTGCTTATAATTTCTAAATTATAAACATCTTTCTTAAAAAAAAAATCCAAATTATGAAGTAGGGTGAAAATGCTCCCAAACACAGGAAGGAATTATTTCTTCTAGAATTTGCGTGATCTGTTAAAATTTTCGTGTTCAGGGTTTTTCAGTCTGTTTCCTTCAATTTTTCGGTTGCATGCGCCGTTGTTTCATGCTGTCATTTAGTATATCACCTTTTTACTCTGATATTCATACTCATTTTTTTGCGGCCCTTTTCAATTAAGATACAGATGATCTACGTTGAATACTCCTTTTATCAGTTAAGAGGTACTTGATTAATTGCCAGCGACAAGTAAAATGCAGTTACAGCCAGAAGTAGAGCAGCATTGAAGTTACTGTAATATTTTAGTAATGTAAATTATTATTAGAGATCCAAGTTAAGAATATTGTGTACATATGGTAGAATCATGTAGATATGGTGCAGATATGGTAGAATCATGGATATGGTTTGCACTAATTAGAATCAATTAGAGATATAATTTCTTTGAAATTATTTAACCTTGATTTCTTTCCTAGTTTAGTATAGGTGTATGTACTATTTAAACACCCTATAGCTTGAACAAATAATCAAGCAACACATTCTCCATTCTTTCTCCTGTGTATTTCTTCATTTCTCACAGTTCCGTTAGCTTCTCGTGCTGATATTGCTGATATTCTGTATTGTGATCGTTATTTTTTTATAGCTGAAGGAAATGGCTGAAAGGCTGCCAGTAGGTCCTGCCCGAAACATCAAATCTCCTAAATCTGTTTCCTCCGAGTCCAATATTACCTCTAGTGATATGCCAAATGGCTGTATCGACCAAGTTCACAGTCAACTAACTTTTCAAAAACTGGAGTCAAGTGTATCTAACAGCCATTTGCTTTCGAATGGATCAAGCAATGCCAGTAATCGCAGTGCTGTTCACAATAGACAAGGGAATTCAGAGGCAACAACAAAAAATGGGGGCAGAACTAAAGAATGTGATTCTCGTAACGAGAATGAATGGGTTGAGCAAGATGAGCCAGGTGTATATATTACTCTTACCTCCCTACCTGGAGGCGTCAAAGATCTTAAAAGGGTTCGCTTCAGGTAGGTTAAGTCAACGTAAATCGTTAGTGTGCAATTTTCTGCGTTTCTACATTATTCATCCAGTAAATGATCTTCTGTCGCATTAAAGGAAAACACATTTGAGCATGTGAACAAGATCCTGTTCATGCTTTTATATCTGCAGTTATCTGGGAGTCGCCTATTATATTCATGTGCATATGCTGTTTGTGCTATAGACCTCTTTTTACTTGTCCAAGATTGGCAAAACTTCATTTTACAATGAATATCATTTAATCTTGGTTTTTGAATGGAATCAAGGCTAATGTATGTCAAAACGTGCAGTCGGAAGCGATTTAGTGAGAAACAGGCAGAACAATGGTGGGCAGAGAACCGTGCAAGAGTCTATGAGCTGTACAATGTACGCGTGGTCGACAAGGCAAGTATTGGCACTGCAAGTGTGGATTTAGCACATTGAGACATGCAATTTACCATTTGTACATGAGCTTTCTTTTTCTTTTTGGTTCTAACTCAACTTCATGCCCCACAATGAGTATCATGTTGATCATAGAGGTTTAGTTTTCCACAAATTGGCGTAGAAGAACTAGGAATTAGATATTTGCTTGTAAGTTTTTGCTATTTTTTATATAGCCTAGAAATCCCCGTTGAGTCCGCCCATCTACCCTTCCCTATTAAATACCAGGCTCTTGTGCGGCAGGATACAAATCCGTGACATGGGCTACGCTCTTACCTGTAGACCTTAGCTTTGGGGGCTTTCTATTATTCCTATGGCTTAATCTCTCTATTTGATTTTTCCCCTCCTTAATTGCTGTGTGGGGCATAAAGATGTAAAGTTTTAGTAGGTTGCTTGCCCTTGTTGGGAGATGCTTCCTTGTAAATTTTCCCAAGTTAATGCATATTTGGATTTCAAATCCATACTCTCTGTATTTCCTCGAGGTATTTTCACTTTTAGCCCGCGGCAAAAACTATTTACATTCGATAGCTGAAAAGTGCATAAAATTTGTATAATTTTTGTATATAACATATATAATGTATATATATACAAAAGATATATATTTTTTGGCTATTATTTTAAGAGCGATTATACGTATTTTCCCTATTTCCTCTCACTTGTAAATGGCTCTTTGGATTTGAAATCCCTACTCTTTCTACATTCCCTGTTAGTTGCAAATGGCTGGTATAACATAACTGTTAATCCGTGTTCAAATTTCCCTTTTATTTATTGACATATATTATATTAATGATAATGGAGAATATATTAAAATATTGATTGAAATATCAGTTTGCTTACGAGAACATTATATCATTGGGTAGTTAATCTAATCTAGACATTGCCATCAATCCAATCATACTTCGTTTTGAAATCATTAAAGCTGAAAACTATACAATTTTTTTTGGTTTCCCATCTGGTGTCGGTACCTAGAGGTAGATCCACGAATTAAATTCTATGGGTTCAATTTTTAAAATTTTTAATATTGAACCCATTATACTTTTAAAGTTATGGGTTCAAATCTATTAATTTTTACAATTTAATGAATTTTTACACATAAATTTCTACTCCACGTCGAAAGTTATGGGTTCAATTGAACCCATAACTACCACATTGCATCCGCCTCTGTCGGTACCGGCATTGGAGTCCGACTATATTAAGATTCGCGTCGCGTAGCGTAGCGCCCCATTCAGGAAAAGTGTCCGGATTTTTTCATATCCAAGGCTCGAACCCGAGACTTTTGGTTAAGGAAAGAGTAGCCCCATTTGCGGCTCCACGTCCTTTGGTGGTAACTATACACCATTATGTTAAGTCACTTATTGTAATTCAGACCCAGTTTCATGAAGAAAGAAAGCTTTAATCTTTCCACTCCATTCTTGCTAATGTTCAACTCAGTCAATCAACTGCACCTCAATCCCAACTAATTGAGTTGGCTATATCAATCCTCTATGCCATTCTCGTCTAATCCAGCTCATTTCGTTCCAACAATTAAAACTAATCGTTAACGTTACTGTACTCAAGCTCACAAGTATTTGATACCTATGCTATGCTAGTAGAAGGTAGCATGTACCTATTGGAATAGTCGAGATGCTCACAAGTAGGCTTGAACACCGCCGTCATAAAAACCTTTATTCGCCTCTAGTGTTATATATAATTTAATATTTAAATTATTATTATAAGTGACTAAAATATGGTTAAGTATTTGATTTAAACATCAATAATTTTTTTTAATATGTCTAATGAGGTATATATGGAAATATGCTATATGAACATCTTACCAAATGCAGTCTATGTTCTGCACTAGTCTGCATAAAAGAACTAAGAAGTAGTAATGGATATTTTATCTGCAAATGTTTACCTCTACTTTATTGTTATTTTGTATTTAGGAACTAGTCCCACAAATTGGACAAACTCAGCTCAAGAGCTTTAAAAACATCTACTAGCAATAAATAAATTGATTTAACAAAAAAATTCCCTTCTAGTTTGTATACAGAATCAACTGAATGTAATTGAATAAAGAAAATAGTTCAACAATCACAGACAAAATTGGCTTTTTAACGCTAAGCTGTGACTACAGAGTATTGTGTGTTCAGAGGTCGTCATAATCATCAATAACTCAAAAGACTTTTGATTGCAGCTTCTTGTATTGTCTGTATGAGAAGAAGATACATCAAACTATTATGGTACTTTATGCATTTCTGGTTCTCTCTTTTACCATAGTCTGAACAAATAATTCTCCTGCTCGGTAGGAGGATCGAACCTGGAGAAGAAAAGGACTTGGTTAAATCACAAAGCTTACACGATTAGAGTAGTCAAAAGATGCCCGCAAACTTGACAAATGATAATTGATATGATTAAGAACGAACAAAGTCTCATTCTCCTGTTTAAGAAGAGTTGGCTTTGATTCATTAGTACCATCCATGATCTAGTCGGAGGTTCCACATTGAAAAACTAAAATCAAACTTCAAAAGCAGGCTATTATTATCTAAAGGTAATTGATAGTAGTGTAAGATCTTACCAGGGGACCACTCGCTACATAACGGAAGCCAATAGACTCTCCGTAGTCCTTCCAAAAAGCAAACTTTTCAGGGGTAACATATTCTTTGACGGTAAGATGTAATGGGGTTGGCTGCACAAAGGAGAGATAACTTTGTTAAAGCCTATAGATATTTGCGAGGAGTTAATAAGTTTAAGCTGCTAGGAGCGACGAAAAGAGATACAGCATCAGTGCATCACAAAATTCAAACGTCAAAAACAGATTAAATGAAGTCGTTTGATAACATAAAAATGGCAAGACCACAGAAACCAGTAGGCCATTCCATAAGTCGTTACTTAGGATTTGAACCAGTAAAGCCACTTTCTATGTAGAGGTTGAAAGCGGGTACCATTTAGCTCACCTGTAAATACTGACCCAACGTCAAAATATCAACATCTATGGCCCTTAAATCAGCCATGGCTTCCTTCAGCTCATCATCAGTTTCGCCAAGTCCCAACATTATAGAAGTTTTTGTTATCATCCCTTCCTTATCGAGTTTTGCATGTTTAAGCACGGATAGACTTTGTTCATACCTGCATCATCCAATGTGAAATTATTTAGCATCTCATATTAGTATACCATCCCCCGACGGCACACTGATTATCATTATCAATATTACAATTCTACGAACAAGTAGCCCACAAGTTTATCATGATATGCAGTCAATTCATGAACTACAAACAATTGTGAATCAGTTTAGTGCTCTAGAACTAACATTTTCACACTTTATATTGAATTAAAACTTTTCATTTGAAGTAGGACTATACTTCTGGCAAATACAATCACATTCATCCAATAGGATTAGCTTGACTTGGTCCAAAAAAATTAGTTTTCAGATTTAATTTTGCATTTCCATTAAGTTCATCCTTCAGACTAAACGATGATTGTTTGATTTATGGTATATTCAGTTTGCATGAAATATTGGCTTTCTAGACTTGGAACTGATATGAACCAGATATCAGTTGACATTCCCTCTAGCATATAACCAGGTTAACTCATGGTCTTGAGCAAAATAAAGAAACTGCGCCAATTGTGAGTATGAACCAACTCGGTTTTAGAAAAAACACACGCCGGCACAAACAGAGATAGAGATAGAGCAGAACTTGTAATGTTGAGCAGAAGTATTCCTTTAGCTATGACTGGAGTTTCCTCTTTTTTATCAGGAACAACATTGGGAGGTAAGCTGATAGTCAACTTTCCCCATTAAACCCATTGAGGATCTTTTTTTCTTTGACATGCTTGGCAACAATAGCACAGTGCTCAAGGAAAAGAGAGCAAGGTCAAAAAGAAGAGACTTCCATCAGTTTGATACTTTAACTGCTGGTCAGATAACTTGATAAACTCATCGAGTCTTTCTTGGAAAACCAGTCATTCTAGAAGTTCTAAGTCACAGAACTTTACGCTTCCTAAACTTTGAGCTATCTGTCCTATTCAAAATGGACACTCAGCAGCCTGAAAGTAACTAAACTGAACCTCCAAAACTTTGAGCAGATAGCACCTATATTCTTCAGCCCTCTCCTACCCCTTAAGACAGGATTACATTTTGACCACAATATGACCTATTTAAGGGATAGTTAGAATTGCCAAAAGTACCAAAAAAGTCAAGCTCAAACTTCATGCATAATCTAGAAGAGGGAAAAGCTCATATCTTAATGATATATATATATATAAAAAAAAAAAAAAAGCTAAATATCAAATGTAATAATGTTGCAAGTGCTATTTCTTAATAGATGTTTTCCATATCAGCAAGTTCGCCTTATAAAAAGAATGTTTGGTAACTCATCAAATGGTACAGTAAAGGTATATTGAACAATATCTCAGTTCAGAGTATGTATATATATATATATCAAGTCTATTAACATCAGGCAAACCCACTGGCTGTATATAAATGCTGCAAATGACAAAAAAAGGAGTACTCATAGCACAAAACTGAGAGGAAGAAAGTGTTTTCCAGAACTCACCCTGCCCTAGGATCTCTAACAATACGCTGAAGCCGTTTCACAGTTTCAATGTTGTGTGCAAAAACGTCTAATCCAGAGTGAACTAGAGTAGACACAGCTCTTAGATCACCGCGGAAATCAGAAGTTAAACACTCCACCATGATATCGGGCTTGAGCAACTGCGAAAGTAAGATAAGCACAAATCCAGTTAGTTTCACTTGATACAATCATGTACAATACATATACAGATACGCTTGACAAAACACAAAATGCACTAGGCTTAGTAATAACAATGAACTCCGAACCTTCATGGCCTTGACTGTTTCGGCAAAGTGGCCACTACCTCCATCTGGTAAATCGTCACGATCAACACTAGTTAAGACAATGTAATCCACACTGCAGAAGAAAATCAAGGAACTCTTATTCCTACCACTTATATACGAAGTGTAATATAGAAAACATAAGCTTCTTCGTAGCAATTTAATTAGCATTTCAAAGTGCTTCAACTTGGCAAAACACAAGCAGAATTTTCGGTATATATCTGTTCATTCAGTAGTAATTTCTTCCATCAGACACCTGACTCAGAGTTTGTTTCATATTAGTACCACATTTCTATTGCATGGCGGTTTGATAAAATTCAGACACAAAGCAGATGAAATATGCTACTCATTACCAAATACCACTAGTTAAACGATCCCTCAATCAGCTAAGACTCAATCGAAAGCTAGTTAAAATCGGTTATATGAACCATATATCTATTCCGCTCTATCAGGGCCCATTTCATTCAAATACCAAAGAAGTTTTGTAAAGATAGAAAATAGAGATCATCTAAATTGCATACTTATACTACACTAATATACTATGTGAGAATCCAATACAAAATCTTAAATTCCTCTGCAAGTCCTTACACAACCATCGTGAAACAATCATATAACTCAACATCCTCCCACATATTTAACACGATTTTGGAATCACATGTTAACTTTAATATGCAGACTTACGAATGTGAACATTTTTTCAGAAGGTTGCCCCATTGGGCTTATATTTCCTTACAAATCTATCCCAAAACGAACGACATATTTCTAACACAATTTAACTAAAAACTCTCCATTTTACCCTTAATAGGAAGCTTTTATATCCCAAAAATGTTATGACATGTTTAAGACCACAAGTTTCGAAAGTCTTCCGGTCTTTTACTAACCAAACACCTCCATTTGTTCCAATTTATGTGATACTATTTCCTCATTATTCCGTTCTGAAAAGAATAACACACTCCTATATTTGGAAATAATTAACTTTACATTTCTCATTTACCCTTAACGAGAAGTTGCCATAACCACACATAAATGTTATGACATGTTCAAAATCACAAGTATAAAAAAGTATCTTTTTTTTCTTAAAGTCCGTGCTGAGTCTGCCACATAAATTGAAAGGAAGGAAATATTTACTAACCAAACTAATATAAGCTCGCAAAATTTAATAAGCAGAAAAGAAATATTACCCCCAAGAGGCAATAGCCTTAGCAGTGTTAACAGGTTCCAAAGGATCAGGAGGAGCAGGATTTCTACTAGTCTTAACAGCACAAAATCTGCAGCCACGTGTACACGTATCACCCAATAACATAATTGTAGCAGTAGCAATACCATCTCCACCACCATTCCAACACTCTCCAATATTTGGACACTGTGCTTCTTCACATACTGTATTAAGTTTAAGCCCAGATAAAGTTTTCTTCACCTCTTCATATTTTTCCCCTTGTGGGGCTTTTTGTCTTAACCAACTTGGTTTCTTCACTGACGGATCTCGACCCGTATATGGACCCATTCCGCCCGGATACGGTGGTGGCCCATTTGTGGGCGGTGATTTGGGTTTTAATTCCAGTGATTCACATCTAATGGTAAATTTTCCCCTTTGTTTTGGTGGTGAAAATAGTGCGGAATTTGGTGAAATGGGGTTGTGTTTGTTGATGGGTTTATGAAGAGGGAAGTGTAAAGGAGAAGATGAACAAGAACAAGAAGACATTGGGAAAGATTTTTTAAGGTACGAATAGAAATTCTAGTTAAAGTGAGAAATGTAGAGAGAGGAAGAAGATGAAGAAGAAGAAGAAGAGGGTTGAAGGAAAGATATGCTGAAAATGGCGGATTTAATTTTAGGATTCTCCATTGAAGTATCCGCCTGCAATTTTGTTAGGTTAGCAATTCAGGAAAGTGGTTATTGAACACAACAACAACAAAAAACACATTATAATCTCACAAGTGGGGTTTGAGGACACACCTTACCCCTACCCCAAAGATAGAGATGTTGTTTCCAGGAGATTCTCGGCTCAAAAAAACAATAGGAGATGATATATTAGTACCATAAAAATGCGTAATAAAAATAACAACAATAACAACAACAATATATAAGAGATATGAAATATGAAATACATTATACAAAATACGAAATACGAAATAGGTGGATGGTATAAGTACAACTAGAGGGAAATCCCTGCATCAATAGACGACCAATGACATTCCTAGTCTAACTCCTAACTGGATAGTCTCCCTCTATTGTGCTGTAGAAATATTCGCACTCTCCCCTAACTCCTAACTCCTAAGTGGTTAGTGAACATTGTTTTTATTTTTCTTTTATTTATTATTATTATTATTTTTCAATTTTTTTTATTATGTACTACTTCCATTTCAAACAAGATTTTCTTTAATCATATTTTTACAAATAATTTATAAATATTTTGAATTATTTATTATTGTGACTTATAGTATTTTTTACTTGCTTTTTAAATATATAAATTATTTCAAAAAAAAACTTAAAGAATTTATGCCCGACCTCACAGTGAAATTTAGTCAAGTTGATCACTATAATCCAAAAAGGTTTAAATAAATTAAAAAGGAGGGAGTGTAATTTTTTTTCTTATGTCAAAATTTTTTCACAATAGAACCCTATTTTCCAGAAGAATTGTTTTTTTTAAACTCATTTTCAAAATATTATTTTGGTTATAAATTAAATTGAAATTTTAAAGACCAGTTTCAAAAAATTTGAAGATGAGTATTAAGTTTTACCACTTTTTCAAGCAAATAATATTTTTCTTCACAAAATTGTAATTTTTTTCAAGTGAGATATATGTCTAAAAACTTATTCAATTTCAAATACCTTTTATTCAACTTAATATCAAAAGTTACTTTTTATCAAATCTCATATTTTCTTATGTCCGAACGCCCACTTAATAAACACGTTTGTTAAGTTATCATGAATTATCAAGTTATTTACTAGAAGAAAACAAAAGTGCCTTTTGGTAGTCAAAAAATAATAAACGTGCGGAAAAAAAACAAGATTGTTCAATTTGTTAGAAAAGATTTAGGGACATAAAAAATATTTTCGTAATCTTACTCATTTTGTGATGTTTGGTACGCAAATTAAGAAAAATAACTTCTCAAGAATATTCATAAATAATTTAGATACAATAAACATAAAGCCATAAACTTTCGAACCCACAAATTTCATAAACTTCTGAACCGCTAAATTTTCGAACCCATAAACTTTGTAAATTCTAAACCCGCAAACTTCCAAACTCATAACATTGGAACTCGTAATTTCAAACCTGTAAACCAAAAAACCAAAAAAATTAAAAATACATAAAAAAAAGGTTATAAAAAAATTTAATGTGTGTGTGTGGGGGGGGGGGAGCAGGGATGGGCGGTGACAGAAAAGAAAAAAAACTGAAATTTGAAAAGAAAAAAAAAGCCTTTTTGGAGGGGGTGAGAGAGGTGGGGTAGGGGGTTGGGTTAGATGTGGGGTAGGTGGAGTTTTTGGAATATGTTTTCCTAACTTTTTCTAGCGAAGTCATTTTCCTCCAATTTCAGAAAAATGAGATAACTAGGAAAATATTTTTCAAACTATTTTATGCAACCAAACAGTGAAAAATAGGAATCATTTTCCAACATACCAAACACACCCTTACTTGCATTTGACATTGATGCAATAGATGTGTGAAAAATAAATTATCGATTATCGATTAATTTATAACTCTTAAAGTGAAATTATTCAATTTGATGTAAGCATTATTTTTAAATGTTTGAAATTGGAAAATTAGGTTTCTATCACGGCCCAAAATTCCACCAGAGGTGTCGTGATGACGCTTAGTCTCTAAGACTAGGTACAGTGGCGGATCCAGGATTTTAAAGTTATGAGTGCTCGCCGATAAAAACTTCAAAAAAAAAGGAAAAATGAATTTACTTATGGGTGCTCGCTCAATATTTATCTAAATAATTGTAAGGTTGCCTATATAAATTTATTAATATGGTCAAAGTTAATGGGTGATTAAACACCCACAACTCCCTATGTGCATCCACCACTGATTAGGTAAGTCGGTTACAATTACAATTCAAGCCATTTTTTTTAAAAAAGTATTAGAATTTAATACAAGTGATGAAAACAAAAGCGGAAACAATTATAAACCTCCCAAGACTGGTAATATTGAGTCATGAACTTTAACTGAATACTTGAAATGATCTCAAGGATCGAATAAATAATACTATTCGAATAATAATTGATAGTACAATAAAATGGAAAGACTCAAAGGGACTGCGGAGGACCAAGCAGCTCTACCCTAAATCCTCGCGATCAACACACTAACTCTGCCCGAATCCGATATCTTCAATATCTGGCTCTGCACAAAAATGTATGAAAGTGTAGTATGAATACATGCAGTCGATACCCAGTAAGTATCAAGACTAACCTCGGTGGAGTAGTGACGAGGTACAGTCAAGACACTCTCTAGTCAAGTAACCTGTGCAATACAACAATATACGATAATAATGGAAAACAAATAGCAGTGATGTCAACAAAATCAGCCAGTGATATAAATAACAAGGCAATCATAACACCATAAATATCGTCCAAGCAAATAAGGAACACAAATACAACCAACTAAAACAAGTCTTTCAAATACAAGTTTTTCCACAACAATGTCACTCTCTGATACCTCATTTCATAATCATAAAATACGGATTTCAGCTCACTTTCATATTCTCATAGCAACTCGTGCCCATATATCTATCACAACCGTGCGGGCAACTCACGTGCCCAAATTATCAATGTGTATAAGATCTGCAGGATCAATTTATTTTCAATAAAGTAAGTTTAAATTTTTTAAATCAAGTAAGAAATCAACAAGGAAATGAGTTTATTTTAGAAATCGTTTGGGTGAAGAAAATAACATTTCAATTAAAATAAAGCATCACAGAAGCTATTGATTTGGATAAAAAAATTATTAAATTAAAATAGCCTTTTTGCGTGAAATGACCTCCGGACGGCTAAAATCCAGTCAGATTAATTACATAACTTTATTAAAATTCATCGAAAAATAATACTGGATAATATAACGTCGACTTTAAATTTAAGACTAAAAAGTCAACCCAAAAGTCAATAGGGTGCCCGCATCTCGGAACTCAATAGAATTTTCACAAAATTCGAACACGCATTCCGATACGAGTTCAACCATACAAAAATTATCAAATTCCAATAACAAATCGACCTCCAAATCCTCATTTTTTGTTTTTGAAAAGTTTTATAATTTTTCTCAATTTCTTCCACAAAATTCGAATTAAACGATGAATATAACCATGGAATGATGAAGTATAATTACTTTCGGATAGAACACTTACCCCAATTAAGCTTGTGAAAAATTCCTTCAAAATCGCCCAAAACCAAGCTCCAAAAATCCAAAATGAAATGAGGAAAATGAACAAGTTCGATCCCTTAACAATCTATCCAGTTTCGCACCTTCGGACATATTTGGCAGCCTGCGAGCTCACTTTTGCGAGAAAATCTCGCACCTGCGGTGACCACTCAACAACCTAGATTTTGCACCTACGAGCAGAACACACACACCTGCGGTATCTCTTCTGCGAGCCAAGAAGCGCACATGTGAGGCCCTCCGCTTCTGCGCCTTCATTTTACGCTTTTGTGATCACGCAGGTGCGGAAAGTTCTTCGCACCTGCAACCACTGCCCAGTCCTACCCATTTTGCTTCTGCGAGATGCTGCCTCGCTTTTGCGACCAAGCTTCTCCAGAAGCGATCACACCAGCAATAGAAATTCCAGCAGCTTTAACCCCGTCTGAAATTTATCCGAGTCACTTGGGACCTTGTCCGAATATACCAATAAGTCTCATAACATAACACAGACCTATTCGGGGTTTCAAATTACATCAAACAGCGTCAAAATTACGAATTGCACCTCGAATCGCACTTATGAATTTTCAAACTTTCCAATTTACAGAACTCGTACCGAAACGTATTAAATAAATCCGAAATGACTTCAAATTTGGCACACAAGTCATAAATAACTTACTGGAGTTGTTCCAATATCCGGAATTGAAATCCGAACCCAATATCAATCAAGTCAATCTTTGGTCAAACTTATAAATATTTCAAAACTCCAACCTTTCTAATTTTTGTCAAAATGCGCCGAATTGTCCTACGGACTTCCAAATTCAAATCCGGACATACGCCTAAGTCCTAAATCACCATACGAAACTATTAAAATCATAAAAATTCCATTTCGGGGGTGTTTGCTCAAAAGTTAAACTCTTGTCAACTCTTTTCACTTAAGTTTCAAAATAAGAATTGTTCTTTCAATTTAATCCCGAATCATCCTAAAACCAAACTCGACCATACACGCAGGTCATAATACACATTGTGAAGTTGCTCAGGACCTTAAGCCATTGAACGGAATGCTAATTCTTAAAACGACAAGTCGGGTCGTTACCCCCCCCCCCCCTCCTCCTTAAACATACGTGCGTCCTCGAACGCGCCAAGAATCATTCTGAGGATATTAAATTATTGAGTGTATTCTTACACACATGCTTGCGGGTGATTCTATGTCACTGGAAATTAACATGGGTCCGACAACACCATCTCAATTGAGATTATTTTTCCTGTCTACACGTATAAACCTTATAACGAAATTTCTTACACTCCAAACATTTTCAAAAAGGCTTGATTTTTTACATCAACACACGGTATTAATCTTAACCAACTGTAGAAACTCATGCCTACACTCGTACATCATACGTAGGCCCATAATAGTAACTCTGGCTACAATGGCTACCCATAATCAATTTTAGCACCGGCAAATAAATTTCATCTCATTTCTAGCCTATTTTCAACTCTTCACATAACTGACAATGATATGAGGAGAACCTCATAATTGTTTACCCAAATCATTGAGTCACATATGGGCACATACCTCATAGGCTAAAACAAAATAAGCACAATACAAATATGACTAACATGCACAGATAAAAACACAAAAGATATATCAAATAAGCCCAACATGCATAACTCCCTATCACTAATATAATGCAAATTAATTTCACAAGGGAGAATTTAACACATGTATTTAATCACAAGGATCTGATCATGATTTAACTTCCACCACGGCACATGGCTCGGTTCAAACATATCAAAATCAAATGAAAATGTGAGGATCCCATCCTCAACTCTGAATCACAAATATTATGCACATCGTGCCAACTGAAACTTTCCATTTCTTTTTCTTCTTTTAATAAATTCCGTTAAACAATTTCACAACACATAATAAACCCCCGTACTAGTAGGGCATTAAATTCACAAATTGTGAATTTACATCAAAAACCAATGTAGTGAGTAACGAAAAGTCTCGTTTGGACTTATAGACTTCAATGGTGTACACAAATAAAATGATAGACATGGGCTAACACCATCGAATCTCCCAACAAGGATAAACACATGAGTGTAGTACAAAATCACAAACTCACAATATATGGAGCATGATAGGAGATCTCACATCGATAATCAGAATTGAATAAAAAATAAGAATAGTGTTCCTCTGTTACGAATTAAATCATACCTATAATGACACCATCTGGTATAGCGGCCTCAGCCATACCATAGCAAATTTATTAACGGGCCGAGACTCCCTCTTAGGCGCCCTCTACCTGTCTGTCCTCCACCCCTAACTGGCTGTGCACATGGGGTAGTAGCTGCACTGGGCCCCTGTAGCCTGAGTGTTCTGATGAAATCCACCTCTCCCAATTCTAGGACAATATCTCATGATGTGCCTAGTATCACCACACTCATAACAACCCCTTTGCGGGTGCGACTGCTCATATTGAGTCTGTGATGAGTAATTGGAATAACCACTGTAAGAATCTCGTGCTGGTGGTGCACTAAAAATACTAACTAGAGCACCACGAGTACTCTGAATTGCGGACTAGGCTGACTGTCTGCCCGAGCCTCAGATCATGTACGATTAGTGCAGAAGTGTAGCGTGAGTACATAAATAACATATAACCAGTAAGTATCTAGTCTAACCTCGAAGAAGTAGTGACAAGAGTTCGACTTCGACATATTATGGTCTAACAATAAAATACCAAAATTATTATTAAGCATGGGCTACATAGATGAAACAGAAAACTCAATAACAGGAATTAAATAAACAATTCTTTCACTAATAGTAAATCCCAAATTAATTTTCATCATTTAACAATTTAACCTCTCAATCGAATGAAACAATATCAACTATAATTGGGCTCCAAGTATTAATACTCACTATGTCGAGGTCGTACGACCCGATCCAAAATATAAATATATATACTGTGCACTGTCGAGGGTCGAACGATACGAACCATAGATGCATCTATTCTACTGTCGAGGCACTCAGCCGCTCCACAAGAAGAGAAAATACTTAATAATAATATCCGCTTTAAAGATTTTTTTTAGAGGCTAATATACAAAAAAGCACCAATTCCCATTAACAGTCAAGTAATCCGGCAAACTCAGGTAAATGATGTTCGATCTTTTAAAATTCCTTTATCAAGTTCCAACATAATTTAAGCACTTCAATTAACAAGTAAGTGCAAACATTACAAGTATTTCATGATTTGGGGTCCTAAACTACTCGGACATAAGCATAATTAGTAGCTACGCATGGACTCTCATCACCTTGTGCATACGTAGCCCTCACATTTAGAAGCACACATTAATTCAAATTACCTATGGGGTAGATTCCTTCTTACAAGGTTAGAAAAGAGACTTACCTCATCTCAAAGCTCACTTTCCGATCACAATTTTGTCCTAAAGCCCCAACTCGGTGCCGGACAATTCAAAATTAGTCAAATGTTATATAAATTAATCAAAACACGTTCACAAGTTCGTATTTTAACCATTAGAGTAATTACCTAACCCCAAATGGAAGGTTCCTAAAATTCACCTGGGTCCACATACCCGGATTCCGGAAATTTTCGAAGATAAATATTACCCATAGGCTCACAAACTCAAATATATAATTTTACCCCATTTCATAATCATTTTCGTGGTTAAATCCCATTTTAATCAAAACCTAGATTTTTCATCTAAACCCAAAATTTTCACAAATTTACATGTTAAAATCTATCCATAATCTATGTATTAAATTCACATTGGGTAGGAATTACTTGCCTTCAATAGCTAGGTTGAAATACCCCTCATTGAAGCTCCAAAATCGCTCAAGGGTGCAGTAAATGAACCCAAAAATGGCTTAAGTCCCGATTTAAAACACATTGCCTAGAAGCCCCCTTCTTCGCAAATGCGGAACAGGCCTCGCGTTCGCGAAGGCAAAGTTCTATCAGCCCAGGAAAATGCCCTGCACGAACGCGGCAGGGGCCTCGCGAATGCGGAGGCTTACCTGGCCTAACCTACACGAATGCGAGGGCTCCTTCGCGAACGCGAAGGGTAATGGACACGTATCCTCCCCAAACCCCTTCTTTCCACGCGAACGCGAGAGGGCCTTCGCGAACACGTAGGCCAGGGACCTCAAAGCTCCGCGAACGCGACCCCCTGAACGTGAACGCAAAGAGAAAATTGCCCCACTACCCAAATCCTTCATCGCGAACGCGTGGGTCCTTCCGCATTCGCGAAGAAGGAAATCAGAATTGGAATTTTTGGTTTTTCTAACTCAGCTCCGGGCAGTCCAAAATATCGCCGAGCCACTCGGGACCCCGTCCAAATGCACCAACAAGTCCATAAATACAATACGGACCTGCTCGAACTTTCAAAATACATAAAACAATAACAAAGCCAAGAATCACACTCCAAAACCAAATTGAATCAAGTTATGAACTTCAAGTCTCTGAACGCGCCGAATCATACTTAGACTACCCGGAACGAACCAAATTTTGCGTACTTGTAAATCATCATACGGAACTATTCCTGATCTCAGAATCCCAATTTGACCTCGATACCACCAAAACTTACTTCAAACCAAATTTAAAGAACTTTAAAATCATTAATGAGCCAACTTTCACTATTAAGCGCTGAAACGCTCCCAAATCATCCAAAACCCAATCCGAACATACACCCAAGTCCTAAATCATCATATGAACCTGTTGGAACCGTCAAATTTCGATTTTGTGGTCATTTACTCAAAACGTTGACCAAAGTCAAACTTAGCCCTTTTAGTCAACCTTAAGGAACCAAGTGTTCTGATTTCAACCCGAACCCTTCCAAATCTCGAACTAACCATCCCTGTAAGTCATAAAATAGTAAAAGCACATACGGAAAGTTTTTTTAGGGGAACGTAGTTCTAGAAAGTAAAACGACCGGTCTGGTCATTACATAAGAAGCCCACAACTCGACCATAATGTGTACAAGATCTTAACAAAATATTCGGGAGTGAACAACTCAACCGAATAATTTTACAAATTAACACTTTGCCTCAATATGATTCACAACCTTTATAACTCAATACCAATTTCAATAATATGAACTGAAAAGTAATTCATCAAGGTACAAACGCCTTCTTTAATCCAATTTTTTGGTAAATAGGTTAATGCCTCCTTTTAAATTTATTTAATAAATTATTTGCAGATGAAAAATCCGTAATGTAATTATTTTCATGAAATGACAACTCAAACAAATACAAAATTCACATAAAAATCAAGTGGCAATCACACCAAATTTTCATATAAAAACAAACTCGACAAACAAGGAATGAGGCATGGCAAATAAAGGATTTAATACATGTCAACAATTTCTAATTCAATAGATAAAAATGCCTAAGATTTTAAACCAATAAAATTTGCACATATAAGCCCGGGTACGTACTCGTCACCTCGCGTACACGGCTTTCACATTACACAAAATGGCACATACGACTCAATGCCTAAGGGGTAATTCCTCCACTCAAGGTTAGGCAAGATACTTACATACTTACCTTTGTAGAGTTAGGCCGATATTCCAAAATAGCCTTCTTGCGTGAAATGACCTCTGGACGACTCAAATCTAGCCAAATTAATTACATAACTTTATTAAAATTCATCGAAAATAATTCTGGATAATATAACGTCGACTTTAAATGTAAGACTAAAAAGTCAACCCGAGGCCCGCATCTCGGAACTCGACAGAATTTTTACAAAATTCAAAAAATGCATTCCGATATGAGTTCAAGCATATGAGAATTATCAAATTCCAATAATAAATCGACCTCCAAATCCTCATTTTTCGTTTTTGAAAAGTTTTACACTTTTTCTCAATTTCTTCCACAAAATTCGAATTAAACGATGAATATAACCAGGAATGATGGCACATACGACTCAAGTTACATCAAACAACGTCAAAATTACGAATTGCACCTCGAATCGCACTTATGAATTTTCAAACTTTCCAATTTACAGAACTCGTACCGAAACGTATTAAATGAATCCAGAATGACTTCAAAGTTGGCACACAAGTCATAAATGACATACTGAACCTGTTCCAATTTTCGGAATTAAAATCCAAACCCGATATCAATCAAGTCAACCTTCAGTCAAACTTATAAATATGTCAAAACTCCAACTTTTTCAATTTTCGCCAAAATGCGCCGAATTATCCTACGGAGTTCCAAATCCAAATTAGGACATACGCCTAAGTCCAAAATCACCATACGAAACTATTGAAATCATAAAAATTCCATTCTGAAGTCGTTTGCTCAAAAGTCAAACTCCGGTCAACTCTTTTCACTTAAGCTTCAAAATAAGAATTGTTCTTTCAATTTAATCCCGAATCATCCGAAAACCAAACTCGACCACACACGGAGGTCATAATATACAATATGAATTTGCTCGGGACCTTAAGCCATTGAACGGGATGCTAATTCTCAAAACGACAAGTCGGATCGTTACAGTTTTGTTCCTTGTTAAGGATATTATGGACATAATCAAACTTTGTATTCTTGATGTAAAAGGGCAGCTTGATACACAAAATATTTCGTATTCACGTGGAGTCTAGGAAAAGGTTGCATCCAATGAGTATAAAACTAATACTTCAAGGGATTTAACACATTATTATATAATAAAAAGTTATTAGTTAAACCGGTTTTATTGTAAAGTCAGCAAGAAAAAAGATTCCTCAAATTCCCAGAATAATTTATTGTAAAATTTGATAAGTATATTGTTTCTTAGACTAATATGCTTTTTATACCTTTTTTGAAGAAATTAGCCATAGGATTTGCATAATAGTATAGATATCGTATTTTGCGATTCATTACAAATATTATTTTAGTTATATGATCTATTTATTAAAATATTAAAAAAATAGCATAGAAAATTAATAAAACAAAACGAGAGATCTTTGTATGATCATCTTCTTCTATTCAAAATGTAACTGATCATAGAAAATCATTTTCTCCTGTTAGTAAGAAGTTATAGAAAGTAAGATAAGTACTCTTAATAAAGAACGATGTTCTATAATTTGGCTAAGCAATTTTCTCCTTATTAAAGCATTCCCTGAATTTGACCTTTGCTTTGTTTGAGCCAGTTATGTGAATAATGTCGCAACATTCACATCGATCCATCTGAAAATAAGAAAGAAAATCACATTAAATATATATTTATTTTCTTTTTATTACAAAAAGATGAATCTTTAGTTTCATCACTTACTTAGAAATATGTCAGTTATTTATCTTTTTTTTTTCTATATCTAACTCGATAAAAAATAATTTTGAAACTTTATTTTTGTAGGGTATAAAGTCTCGCGATTGAAAATAAAATTAATGAAAAAGTAAAAATAAGATAAACTTACTCGTGTACGTTTTGTTCTAGGAGAGTAGACTTGAATCCTGTTGACGTAGTTTGCAGGATGGTTGCCGCCGATCGAACAACCCGGCAACCGCCGCACCGCCGACCGGGAATATGTTGCCCAAATTTCATTTTTATTCCATGTTTCTCCAATAGATTTTAGGAAAAAAACATGGGGAGTTTCACAAGAATCATTTGCAGACGACCTAGTATTAAACATATAATATGGAGGATTTTGTGGTTTATTATTCCAAGTATCAAATGTTTCGATAGGATATTGTAAGTAACTTCTAGGCATAATTTTCTCGTAAATATGAACTGAATATCCCCATGATATTGAAAATGACCAATTACTAGGCCTGTGGTAGCATATGGTTTGTTGTAACATACGAGATTGATCGAATTTTGCTGCTTTCATAAGTTGTTTTGTTGATTGTATACGATTCATTGATGGGAAAATTGGTGCTATGGCATCAAAATGGTGAAGGGACATTAATGGTACTTTAGGATGCGATGATAATAAACCTGAAATGTCACCGCGCAAATCTATCTGCAAGAAAATATTAGATTATTATAAGTCAAACTAACAAAAGGGGGGATGAAAGAGGTTCTGGTGAACCGTCATAATTAGTGAACAAGTGTAAGCTTCGCTGCCCGACAGTATGGAGTACTGGCCACCGCCACACCGAGGGACAGGTCGTGAAGCGAAGGACGGGAACGAGCGGAATCAATGTGTTCCAATTTCTGGCCTTGCACCGACCATCCAATGGACCCTGGACTAAATGGCCACTGCCTGAAAGGATTATGTCCAGGGGACCGTGCCCCTCCCCCCAAAGGTATATCTCGTGCTTATGGGCCGCTATAACTATTCAAAAATACACTCCAAACTGAAAGGAGAAACAAACCCGCTCGGCAGTCAAAGCCTTTGATGGTTTAATAGGCACAAAATCAATAGTTACTCTTTTCGTCTCAAAATAATTGTCATGTCTCTTCTCGATTAAAATAATTATCCATAATATTTAGGATGCATTTCAACATTTGAAATCATGTTAATTTTAGTGTACGGACCATGTAAAAATATTACGCAATTAAATCTATTTAGTCACCTTATAAAAATAGGAGTAGCTAACTATAATAACTTAAACTCTACTAATGATGTAAGGAAAAGAAAATTACATCGTGATTGATTGAAATTCAAATCCTTATGCAGTCAAACCTTTTTATAGCCTTGTCTATTTTGATATTTTTTTGTTGTTATAGTAAAGTGATGTTATAAAAAAATATATATTATAACATAACATAAAAAATTGGTTTTAAAGAAAATTTGACCGTTATAGTGAAGTGATATTATAAAGCATGGTCGTTATAAAGAGGTCTGACTTTACAACTACTATAAGCATACAACCAAGGGTTGTGGTAGGATGGATAATATTCCATCACCCTTAAGCCCAATCAACTTTTCAACCCTTATAATGGGCCTTAAGGGGCTCAAATCCAAATTAGTCAGGGTTCTAATACGGATACCGGAGGATTAAAAAAAAGAAAAAATAATATTGTATAGCCGCTGTAAAAATAATAGCCGAAACAATGTATAAAATTTGCATATTATACACACACACATGGTATGTTATATACAAAAATTATACAAATTTTATACACTTTTTCGACTATCAAATACAAATAGTATCTGGCGGGGGTTAAAAGTGATAATACCCCAAAAAAAACTAGTCTAAGCATTCAAAATTCTTTGCACTTTCAAAGGTTTGACCAATTATATCTTTTCTTTTTTGCCTTTTATTTATTTATTTATTTTTGGGATGAAGATGTGGACTTTTCTTGTACTTTGAAGAAGAAAACATACCTGATGAAGACCTTTAAGGGGAGAAAAACTAACTCCAAGATCAACAATACAAGCCATAGTAATTTGATCAGCAGATCTCAAGAATGGATATCTCCTTAAACAACTTTCCATATCTTCAGCCAAAGCTTTTGCCAAAGGATAACTCAAAATAAATCCAGCACCACCAAAACCTTGGCTAAAAGAATACCAAAAATTTGACAAAATATACTCAGATTGACCACCAAAATAATAATACTGTGTATGATCATACTGTGCAAGAACATCAACCATATTATCCACGAAAAATATCGAGTCGTCGTCGCCCATAACTACCCATCTTACACCTTCATGTTCTTCTCTAAACAACTCCATAATACCATGTACCATTCTTGCCATAACTGGTGCAACATGTTGAGTTTCTTGAACTAATTTTGTAATATCATCTGATATTTTATAAGGTGGTGAATTTTTAGACCATGGTAATAAATTCCACTTAGGTTTCTCATCAAGAAATAAATAACCCCTTGTAATTTTTGGCCTCCACCAAGATTCAATATAAGATTTCCTATAATGCCATGCTTTTTCTGAGCCAAGAAGGCCAAAAACTAAATGGCTAAGATTTGTGGGGTTGGTTTCATTTGATGAAATAAAGTGAGAAAATGACGAATTCGGACTCGGATTTGGATTTGGATTTGGATTTGGATTTGTCAGTCTTGAATTTGAAGATTCTAAAAACTCAGAAGGTGAACAGTTAGGATCTTTAAAAAGGAAAATTGAAGCCAAGTAAAGAACTATACCTGAAAATAGAACAACTTTGCAAAGTCCAGACACAAAATATTTGTCAAATAAAGATACAAAATTCTCTTTCACTGTATTGAACTTAGAAGCAAATAAAGACAACATTTTTTTTGGTTTTTGAAAGAATGAATTCTGAAGCAAAATGAAACTTTCTAAGTCACTTTAGAATATAAAGATCAAGGCTGCTAGAAATAAATAAATTATTTACTATGTTTCATATATTATATTATTTTATTAATTCTATAAGAGGTTGCTTCCCAGAATTTGTATGTTGACTGAATTGAAATTATAAGGATAATTTAATTTCTTGAAGTCTTTTACAAGGAAAGATATAGAATATTGTGATACTAGTTTCCAAATCCCACTGATAGCTGATTATTTGTAATCCAATGAAATATTCTTGAAAGGTAACTAAAATAGCCATTAAAAGGAAATTAATGATGAAAAGTAATTTTTATTAGAGCAGGTAAATAAAAAAATATAAATATTATAATACATTAAATAAATATATACATGGTAGAGAAAATGCAAATATTTACATGTAATACAAGACTTGCAATTAGTAATTGTTTATATAGTTTGACAGAACTTAATAGTTTTGGTTCAAACTCTATATTTGTTTTAAACAAATTATTAATATATATAAATTATTAATTTAGAAAGCAGTTACTTAAAAAGATTTGAATTCCGAAACTATAAGCTTCAAATTCTTGTCACGCCTCTGAAACTGATAAATAGGAAGGAATCATTGTCGTTAGAACTAATCAACCGAAAAGATTAACGTGGAATATAGAAATTACAAGATGAAAATCGTACTTTGATAATACTAAAATTACCATTAATTAAAAAACAACTAATTAATAGTAATTAGAATATGACTAGTGACTATGATATAAATTCAAGACTGTTTTCTTTTTTCTATATTAATTTTGCTCTTGGTAAAGGAGCAATTTAATTGCTATTAATAATATATTTCCATCAAATATCTTAACTTTAAGGTCATCTATTTTGGATTATGACTGAAAAACACATGTAAGAGTTTACATAAAATATTTATTTAGTCAGAGTTTTATAAAAATTCAGTGGTCAAAATATTACAACCAAAATAGCTAGTGAGGAAAATGTGTCTTATCCAATATATGAATAAAGTGAAAGTCTTTGTGGAAGTCATTGACATTGACATTAATATAAAAGTGAAGAGCAGAACAAATTAACCACACAAGTTGGGCTGCTATTATTGGCACTACGTATAAGAATTATGTGGTATATAAATATCCAACTCTAGGGAAAAATAACTAAATACTCTATTAATCCAAAAAATAAATAAAACTAGATATTCAATTTTGAAAAAAAAATAAAATAAAAGGAGCAGGAGATATCTGTAGTCCAAATTTTTTTCCCCTAGTTAACTCCTTCATTTTCAAGAAAACAATTTATGATAGAGACAAGAAAAATATTTACCTCGCACGAGATATTTATAATAGAATAACCAATTTAACTATAAAAGTCACAAATTACATTTTTTGTTAGAATAATACATGCACTAGATGTAGGATCAAATGCCTCTATAGTACATTCTTAATTCCTCTTTTCATCAATCAAGCTCAACTGCTCCTAAGGGTGGTCAATTGACTACCCTTTATCGAAAAATTATATTATATATATTAGGTAAAATATTAGGTTTTAGAGGTATATAACATATATTGAACATCGCTTTGTGGGGAACTTTTTTCAAGTTTGATATACCTAAACATATAAGAATTGTCCTAGTATTATAAATTTAATTCAAATTAAAAGAACATAAAAGAGGGGGGGATCCGGTACACGGAGCATTTCGCATTTACGCAAGGTTAGGAGAGGGCCGCTGTCACACCTCCTTATGTAGGCAGCTGACAGCTTATCCTGATGCAAGTATCAGTGACTGATTTCACGGCTCGAACTTGTAACTTATAAGTCAGACGGAGAACATACGTATTGAAAATAAAATATGCAGAATAATCATAGTAAAAGAAAAAAATAACTAAAGAATAAGTTGAATAATGTAGGTTTTGTAATTCTTGGTTTGTACGTTAAAAGCACTTTTTTTTCTTGAATTCTGATTACTGACCCGCAGTAGAAGGATCTGAGAATCAGAATCCACCCAAATCTCATCCTATTTATTACTAAATTTTTTGATTAATTACTTAATCAGATATAGATGTTTGACTTTAGCATTAAGGCGATTTCAAGAATATTAAAAAAGAAAAGTAGGTCTATATTTCTTATTAATCAATAAATGACGTAGAATTTTATTAAAGTGATCACGTCACGTGCATCCTAGATGCCAAGTTGGCTGAAAACGATATATTATTTTCTTGATATTATTATTTTATTAAAAAAATAACTTAAATAGCTAGCCGTTCACTCAACCGCTTAAGCTAAAAATAGTTGGTAACGTATAATATATAAAAATTCATTTATAATATTGTTTAACCAAAAATCTGAGTCTTTGGTCAAAGCTTAGAAATATAGAGAAATTCGGGTTACTGATAATCTGGAGACGAAAATAATAAAAGACTTTTGAGAATAATAAAGTAATAAGTAATTTTGTATTTCAGTGTAATCTCAATAATATTTCTTATTCTTACAGATGTTGAGTCTTTCTCCTTTTATAGTTGATTCTAGGAGAAGATGTAATGCCTTTGTCTTAATGAGGCAATTATGAGCAATAAATGACATTAAAAGAAACGTTACACAATCATTTCTATTTAATTCAAATTCTCTAACGTATTTAATATTTAATGTTGCATTTAGACTCTTTTACGTCATCAGATTCGTATCTTCAACTTCTTCCGATCTTCGGTCTTTAAATGACTCGAATAGGTACGAGACTCGTACCTATTTGAGTAACGGTCCACACCTATGTTGTTTTCTTCTCCTCATATCTGTTGTCTCCCGTGCCTCTTGGCTATTTATTGCGTTTTGACCTTTTGACCAGTCCATGTGTCATGACACATCATCTTCAATATTTAGATTCAGTTTTTTTCCAATACAGATAGTCCCCCCACTTTCCATTTATTTATCAATTAAATATTTGGGAAGTGGATCTTCACGAAAAAGGAATTTTCGCCGTAATCAATGCTATGTCAATACTGACGCTTTAGTTGTCTTTTCTATTTAATGCTCTGCACACGTGTCACCTTCTGATATGTATGTAATTCTACAGCCTTTTTCCAAGGCTTCTTCATCCCCTCTAATTACGAAGTGATAGTTGCCTTTATTATAGGCTTTCCATCATTACGCTTCTTTGTTTTACGGTTGCTATTATACATATATTTAACCTTTTTTCCTTTGTCTTCTTCTTCATAAACCCTTAACAGATACTTTACTTTTACTTTTGTTCCTTTCTCTTTTAGTTCATCCTTTCTCTGCAATGGCATCTCCGAATCCTAACCCTAAGAGAATCTCAATTCTTGATAGCTTCCCCAACGCCCTTGTAAGACATAGAAGGGGTAGAAGTGGCAGGCTTCGTAGCCTAGGATCCGTTCGTGGTGGTTCCTCTGGTTCCATCACTCCTTCTTCTAGTTTTAGCACTATTTCTAGAGGTTCTATCACTAAGAAATCTTCTTCTAAAGGTAAAGAACTTTCTGAGCCTCTTCAAGAGCCTTTAGTTGAGGAAATAGTACCCAATGACTTGTCCTTTGAGAATGATAGGAAATCTCTTCGTGATCAAGTTGTTAATTTAGAGAAACCTGACACTTTTCCTTCTCTAATCACTGAACCTTTGATTTCTATTGTTCGAAAAGATTGCAATTGGAGAAGTGATCTTTGTATAGTGATCCCTAATCCAAACCAAAGAACATCTTCTTTTAGGATTGGATTTTCTTTTGTTTATACTTATCCCTTCACTTTGGGATTTATTCCTGCTATTGACCCAGTTATACTTGATTTCTGTCGCTTTTTCAAAATTTGTTTGGGACAAATTGGCCCCCTTGTATGGAGAGAAGTGGCTTGTTTGAGATATTTGTCTGTAAAAGTCAATGTTAGCTTTACCTTTCCCCACCTTATTCATCTTTACCACCTCAAATTATTCCGCCATGTGGTTTTTACTTTAACTGCAAGAAGTAAAAGGGTCTTGGTAAGCCCTGAAGATGATAAGAATCGTGGGTGGTACACTCATTATGTTGATGTTCGCACAGTTGATTTGGTGGGTGAAACAAATATCCCCTTCCCTGAGAAGTGGAACTTTGCACGTAAGTTTTTTTTTTACTTACCGTACCTATCTTTAAGAATTTCAATTTCTTTTCTAATTTCGTCTCTTTTTGCTTTTCTATAGCAACTATGGGAGATGTGGAACCCGTTTCTAATTTCCGTGGTTGGGTAGATTCAATCTTGAAAGTCGTGCCTATGGAGGTAAGAACTTGGAAATCCATTTCCAATTTACATGGTTGGAAAGTGAAAACTCACGGTATGCATCTCTTTATACTTTTTTGTATGTTAAGTCCCTTCTTGTTTCTAACTTTTTTCATCCTTCTTTTTGTCAGGATTTGCTATTCGAGGAATGACAGCTGAACTAGCTATTGCCCTTCGAGCCTCTTCTGGTACTTCACTCTCTTTGGAGAGAACTCAAGCTACGCTATCAAAGAGGAAAGTTGTTGAAGAGGATTCTGAGAATGATGAAGATAAAGACACCTCTTTAATAGCTAGACCAAGAGTTAGGAGACGCATCGTTTCCCAGGATGAAGCTGAAGTTACCCATGTCCGTGCCTCTTTTACCGAACCTGTTCGCATTCCTTCTGATGATGAAACCACTCCGAGGGACACCAATGAGTCTATTCAACGCCTCTTTGTTGGTGGTTTTGAAAGTGGAGAACTACGTCCAGTTTTAGATGAAGTTCCTTTTTCTTCCTCTGTTCCCATTCCTTCTATTCCTCCGTTGGTTTCAAGTGCTTCCTTGCCCATTCTATCTGTTCCTGCTCCCTTATCTATTTCTGCTCCCTTGCCTGTCTCTGCTCCCTTACCTGCTTCGAGTCCTTTTGACTCCTGTTATTTTCACTTCTTCTACCGCTCCTCCTTCTATAGCTCCCCTTCCCTCTGTTTAACATGCAGATGAGGGTTCCAGTAGCAGAAGCTTGGCTATGAGGAGCGTTACACTTGAAGTTCATGCTAATAACAGTCTTTTAAGGAAGTCTAGTGGAGCAGATGCCTGGCTTAGGCCTTTGATTGGAGATATTGAGAAGAAGAAGATGAGCAGTCACAGTTGCTTAACTCTGATGAATGACATAGTTCATTCTACTTTGAAGGTATTTTTTTTCTCTACTTACTAACAAGCTTTTTTTTATTTCTATGAGTTGTCACTGTAGTCTAACCTCATTGGTACAGAATTGATGGGAAGAATTTCCCTTCTGGAAAAGAAAACTCGTGAGTCTGAAAAGTCTATCCACGAGGCTGAGGAAATAGCCAAGAGAGCCCAGCTAGAAGCAGATAATTGGAAAGAGCAGTTTGAGAATGCTCAGGGAACCATATAAGAATTGCAAGAGAGTAGAGATCACTTGGAGCAGCAAAAGCGAAGTCTGACTTCTGAGCTAGCAGTTGCCAAAGCTTCTTCAAGTCAATTTGAAAAAGACAATGAGCGCCTTGAATGTTGCTTTTCAGAACAATTATCAAAGTCAAGTGAAGAAATAAGAGAACTTAAGGCACTCTTGGACAAGAAAGAAGAATATGCAGGAGAATTAGTGCATAACTTGACTCAAGTTCAAGCTGATTTAAAGATCTCCTCTGACAAAGTACATGCCTTAGAAAGTTCCCATGCCTCCCCTGAAGCTTCCCTTGATTCTCATTTAGCTGAACAACAAGTGTTAAAGAATGATCTTGCTATGTGGGAAAGGGAGTATGGACCTCTTGAGGAGAAGTTTGATTTAGAGGCGAGTTGGGCTTTCTTAAACTCTCGTCGTGATGCTTTAACGGAGGCCAGTCTAGAAAACTTTGACTTAGACTCAGAGTTGGCCAAAGTTTTAGAAACCATGGAAAGAACCCAACAATCATTTGACTTTCCTTCTCCGGCAATTGAAGCTCCCGTGGCTAAGGAACCTGTAAATGACGAAGTCGTTGCTGTGGCAGTTGAAGTTGAAGATGTTGCAATTCCAGCTTCCGAGGGTGAAATTTCTACGACTCAGTCTATAGAAGCTGAAACTTCCGTGACTCTTGCTCCCCTCGTTGAACCTAACACTTCAAGCCCAGCTGAAACCGCTCCTGTTGCTGCTTCTTCAGAAGTTGTCGCCGTGCCTGTGGCTGTTTCTGAAAGTGAAATTAATATTGCAACTTCTGATGTACCAACCCCTTCAGTGACTAGTTAAATTTCCAGACTTTGTTTTTACTTTCTTTGTTGGATGATGGTTTTATCCCTTAGTTATTTTTTAAGGGATTTTTTGGTGAAAGTCCCCAGTTATCATAATGGGGCACTTGTATAAACTTTTTGTTGATTAAGTTCTTACTTAGTCTTTTTAATTATATCAAGAAGTTTGTTAGTACTTCAATGTGCTCTATTCTTGCCTTTTCCTTATCTACTTAGGACTTATAGAATAGTTTAGCATTTTTATCCTTTGAAAATGCTTTATGATTCTCCTCATGGCTTATTAACATGAGGTTTATAAAAGAGGGCCTTTTTATATATCGACAATAAATGAAGAAGACGTCTCAACTTCATAATGGTGTTATAATACGATGAAAGAAATAGGAACACATATGTTTTGTTTGAAACAACTTTGACAAGTTTTTATTCATGAACATGGACAAGCTTTTGAATATTACATGTATTGAGATACATCTATAACTTTCTCGTAACTATTTTTCTTGCAACAGATTTTTATAAAGTAAATACTATTCAACAAGATTTTTCCTTATAACCTATTTCAATACATAGTCATGACCCTATCTTAATGTATTAGGAAGGGTTTGAGAGGTGATTCCGTTGTTCTCATGGGAAAGAACACTACGATGAATGTTTTGCATCTTCCTTTGTTTTGATAGGAAAGAACACAATGATGAATGCTGAGGTTCCGTAACTTCTGCTCGATACTTGTTTCAATTTACGTCTCCGTCTTACCACACGTATTTGTGTACAATATGCAGTCCCCCAAGTGTTTGAGCGCTGAAGTATGAAGCCTCGAGCACTTGTTTGTTTCTCACAATTTGGTCTTTTTTCCTGAAAACAGAAAAACATACGGGACTCGGAGGTGCGATTAAAGATGAAGACTGCCTAACCCGTGTGTATTTCCATCAGATTAATTTGTAACCCTGGGCTGGGAATTTTAGAATATTCCATTTTGCCGTGCAGGTCGTGACTCATCATTTGGCACGAGTTAGGGTTTTTGCCTAGCATCTAAAATCGTTAGTAAAATTTTAACAATTCAAAGAAAAATTCTAATACAGCAATACCTGATCGTAGGTACTTTCTCAGAAATAATATTGCTTTAGGTGGACAGCATTCCAATGCGAGGGTAGAACCTTGCCATCCATTATCTCCAACTCGTATGCTCCTTTTCCCGCAATGTCACAAACTCTGTAGGGTCCTTCCCATGTTGGACTTACCTTTCCTGAATTAGCAGCTTTTGTAGATTGGAACACCTTTTTAAGCTCGACGTCCCCAATTTTAAAGAATCTGAGGCGTGCTTTCCTGTTATAATACCGTTCAATTACTTGCTTTTGTGCTGCCATCCATATTAATACAGCTTCTCTTCTTCTTTCGAGCAAATCAAGATTCACCTGCATCTCTTCATCATTTGATTCCTCCGTTGCTTGAATGTATCGTGTGCTCGGTTCTCCTATTTCAACTGGAATTAAAGCCTCCGCACCATAAACCATTGAAAAGGGTGTTTCTCTCGTGCTTGTTTTTGTCGTTGTACGATAAGCCCATAATACTCCAGGTAATACCTCAGGCCAATTACCTTTTGAATCCTGTAACCTTTTCTTCAAGTTGTTGATAATAACCTTGTTTGTGGATTCCGCTTGTCCATTACCCACTGGATGATATGGTGTAGATGTTATCCTTTTAATTTGCCAACTTTGAAAAAATTCAGTGATTTGAGCTCCTATGAATTGCGGACCGTTGTCACACACGATTTCCTTTGGTGCTCCAAAACGGCATATTATATTTCTCCAAATGAAGTCTTTAACTTCCTTCTCTTGTACCTTTTGCTTGTGGCAATGGACCTACGATATCCATTCCTCATTTCATAAAGAGCCATGGGGCTATAACAGGGTGCAATAGCTCAGCTGGTCTATGCATATTATTGTCGTATCTTTGACATTTATCACACTTGGACACGAAACCGTTTGCTTCTTCTTCCATTTTAGGCCAATAATACCCTGCTCGAATCAGCGTTTTTACCAGCGACCTTCCTCCTGCGTGATTTCCACAATGTCCTTCATGTACTTCTCTCATCACATATTCTGTTTGGGAAGGTCCGAGACACCTTGCTAATGGCCTACCGAACATCTTTCGATAAAGATTTCCTTGATGTAAACAGTAACGAGCAGCTTTTTTGCGAAGTGCATAAACTTTTCTTTTGTCAGCAGGCACTGTTCCGCGCTGTAAAAAAGCAATAATTTCGTTTCTTCAATCCCATGTTAAATGATTAAAATTTACCTCGTTCTTATCAGGTTCGAGAACGGAATGAAATAAATGTACTAATGAAGATGAAGCATTTGCATCGTTTGCTACGTCTGCTGCAGATGCGAGATTAGATAAAGCATCTGCCTCCACATTCTCATCTCTTGGGATCTGCATTACCTTCCAAGTTTGGAATTGCTTTATTAGTTCCTGTACCTTTTCGAGATATTCTTGCATTCGTGTCTCCCTGGTTGTATAAGTCCCCAGCATTTGATTGACCACGAGTTGAGAATCACTCTTGATTATAATCTGTTTTATGCCGAGTTCTTGTGCAAATTCTAGACCTGCAATTACAGCCTCATACGCTGCTTCATTGTTAGTTATAGAATGACATTTTATAGCCTGTCTAATAGTCTCACCCGTAGGTGGTATGAGAACTATCCCTAGGCCCGCTCCTTTTACATTAGATGAACCATCAGTGAATAAAATCCAAGTCCCCGGGTTTGCACCATTAAAAACTTGTAATTCTTTTTCTGCTTCTAAATGCATCCCTTGGCTAAAATCAGCTACGAAATCGGCTAATACTTGAGATTTTATAGCAGTCCTAGGTTGATAAATGATTTTGTATTCACTTAATTCTATAGCCCATTTTACTAACCTCCCTGACAATTCATGTTTATGCAAAATGTTTCGTAATGGAAAATCATTAACTACAACAATGGGATGACATTGAAAATAAGGTCTTAATTTTCTAGATGCCATGAACAAAGCTAATGCTAATTTTTCTAGTTGTGGATATCGTGTTTCAGCATCTAATAAAGACTTGCTTACATAATAGATAGGAGACTGTTTACCTTGGTCCTCACGGACTAAAACAGCACTTACCGCAACTTCTGACACAGCCAAATAGATGAGTAGCTTTTCTCCTTCTTTTGGTTTTCCCAATAGTGGTGGATTTGACAAGTAAGCTTTTAAATTTCTAAGGGCTTGTTGGCAATTTTCGTTCCATTCAAAATGATCTTGCTTTTTGAGTGCGAAGAAAAATTTAAAGCATTTTTATGAAGATTTGGGAATAAATCTCCCCAAGGCTGCAATTCTTCCTATTAGCCTTTGGACTTCTTTTTTACTCGTAAGGATATCAGGGATATCCTCTATTGCTTTGATCTGAGAAGGATTTACCTCAATACCACGGTTAGAAACGAGAAAGCCCAAAAATTTGCCTAAGGCAACCCCAAATGCACATTTTTCTGGATTGAGTTTCATATTAAATTTTCGTAAAATTTCAAATGTAACAGATAAATGAAAAATATGATCATGAGAATGTTGGGTTTTGACAAGCATATCGTCTATATATACCTCCATGATTTTTCTTAAATGTTCTTGGAATATTTTGGTGACCAACCTTTGATAGGTTGCTCCAGCATTTTTGAGACCAAAGAGCATTACTTTATAACAGTAAGTCCCCTTGTCTATGATGAAAGAAGTTTTTTCTTCGTCACTGGGGTTCATTTTAATTTGGTTATACCCCGAATATGCATCTAAAAACTCAAAAGTTCATGTCCTGCAGTTGCATCAATTAACTAATCAATATGCGGTAAAGGGAAAGAATCTTTTGGGCAGGCTTTGTTAAGATCTGTATAATCCACGCAAACCCGCCACTTACCGTTTTTCTTAGGTACAACAACTGTGTTTGCTAACCAATTAGGATACTTTACCTCGCGTATTAACCCAATTTTTAATAGCTTTTGGACCTCATCTTGAATCACCTGATTTTTGAAAGCTCCTTGCTTTCTTTTCTTTTGCTTTACTGGTGTGAAGGAAGGGTCTTCATTTAGTTTGTGAGTCATCACATCCGGTGGTATCCCTGTCATATCAGCATGGGACCAAGCAAAACAGCCCACGTTAGCTTTTAAAAATTCAATCAACATACCTCGCATGTCTGAGCTTAAATTGGCTCCAACATAAACCTTTCGCTCAGGTCATTGCTCAAATAATATCACAGCCTCGAGCTCTTCAATTGTTGTTTTGATATCTTCATTCTCTTCAGGTTCCTGAATTGTATCAGGTCTCGAGTCTAAATCTGTCTTTTCTTGTTCTGTTGAGGTTTGATCCTTGATACCTTCAACTGTTTCCTGTAATTGCTATTTTTCTTTATTTACGGTGCTTGTATCTGTTACAGCGTTGATACTTCTGGTTGTCTGCTGATCCCCACGAAACTGAGCTATATGCGGTAAAGGGAAAGAATCTTTTGGGCAGGCTTTGTTAAGATCCATAACATGGATCCAAGGTCTCCCCATGATCATATTGTAAGCCATTTCCATATCTACTACCTGAAATTTAGTTTCTTTAACAACACCCGCAGCAAAAGTTGTTATAATTACCTCTCCTTTTGTTACCACACTTGAATTGTCGAACCCGGACAATGTATGCGCCTTAGGTATCATTTTGTCTTCAACTTGCATTTCACGTAATACCCTTAATAATATAATATTCACGGAACTTCCTAGATCAATCAAAACTCGTTTTACATTAGTATCATATACAAGTAAAGATATTACCAGTGCGTCGTTATATGGGGTCATTACTCCTTCGGTATCTGCATCATCGAAAGAAATACTTTCGTTTTCTAAAACCTGTCGTACCTGTTTCCCGTGTGTTATCATTACTTTAGAAACCTTGTTGGAAGCCGTATATGTTACACCGTGAATATCTTCACCCCCACTTATAATATTCACGGTTCTCTTGGGTGAAGGGGGCTTTGGTAGCTCCTGCCTATTTTTCATACAGGCTTGCTTACCTTTCTCACTAAATAACTCAGTGAGATACCCTTGTTTCAATAGATGATCCACTTCACTTTGTAAGAATCTACATTCTGAAGTTTTGTGCCCGTGATCATTGTGGAATTCGCACAATGGTCTGGATTGCGTCTATTTGGATTTGACCGCATCTCTTTTGGCCATCGTACCTTATCTCCCATGCTCCTCAGAACAGCTACGAGCTCGGAGGTAGTGACATTAAAGTTATATCCGCCTAACCTTGCCTTTAAACTACTGTCATTATCTCGTGACTCTTGTCTGTTTCGGTCATTTCTGAACTTGATGAAGAACCAGATTCCCTGTTCCTCGAATTTTGATCATATCGTTAACTATCCTGCTTTGACCGTGAGTCTTTCCCTGCAGGTCCCATTTATGGATTGTACCTGTTTTTACTTGATCTTTTTCGGTTTCTGATCTCCTGGAATTACTCCTCTCTTCATGACGAAACTGAGGTACGGTATCTTCCTCAATTCGCAACTTCGTACTATACCTGTTATAAATGTCATTCCACGTGGTTGCAGGAAACTCTCGAAGGCTTTCTTTAAGTATTCTCGTGGCTTCTGAGCTTTTGTCATTTAAGTTGCTTGCAAAAGTTATTGCAGCCCAGTTATCAGGTACACGAGGTAAAGTCATTCTTTCACGTTGGAATCTATCAACAAAATCCCTGAGCAACTCGGAGTCCCCTTGCTTGATTTTGAAAATATCCTCCATTCTTTTCTCAACCTTTTGAGCTCCAGAGTGTGCTTTAATAAAAGAATCTGCAAGCTCAGCAAAAGAATTAATAGAATTTTCGGGTAAAAGAGAATACCAGGTTAATGCGCCCTTGGTGAGTGTTTCTCCAAATTTCTTGACCAGTACTGATTCAATTTCTTGTTTGGTCAAGTCATTGCCTTTCACGCCTGTTGTAAATGCAGTTACGTGATCACGTGGGTCTGTTGTGCCATCATATTTTGAGATGTCAGGCATTTTGAACTTTTTAGGGATTGGAAGGGGAGCAGCACTTGGTTTCCAAGGTTGTTGTGAGTATTTATCCACATCCACTCCTTTAATTAAAGGGGGAACTCCAGGGATTTGCTCGATGCGCTCATTTTGTTCCTTAAGCTGTTTCTGCAAAGTTAATACTAAATTTTGCAAATGAGAATTATTTGAATTACCTGGTTCTCCTTCCTGTGGTTCACTGGGGGTTCCTCCATTTCCAGAATTAACAAGGCCAGAACGAGGATTCTCCAATGTATTATTATTAGGTGTAGGTGTGGGTGGTGCAACAGGTAATCCGACTAACTAGAGCCTGAAGAGCTTTGTTAACCCGTGCATCAATTACTTTTTGTAAAGCTTCATCTACCCCTTCAAAATGTTCAGATTGCTCTTGTTGATCAGCACGAGATTCAGGAGCAGGAGTGCCTTCACGAGATTGACGTGGTGAATTTTGAGGGGAGAGAGCCACGTCAATGTTCTGTAAATCTCCTTGATTTTGATGGATTTGATTTTCATGGTTTCCCAAGGTGTTTTCACTGTTATTGTTGTTTGACATGATGATAACAACGGCTGGAATATAGCTTAAAAGAGAAGGTTATCAAATTCCCGGTAACGGAACCAATTTGTTTAACCAAAAATCTGAGTCTTTGGTCAAAGCTTAGAAATATAGAGAAATTCGGGTTACTAATAATCTGGAGACGAAAATAATAAAAGATTTTTGAGAACAATAAAGTAATAAGTAATTTTGTATTTCAGTGTAATCTCAATAATATTTCTTATTCTTGCAGATGTTGAGTCCTTCTCCTTTTATAGTTGATTCTAGGAGAAGATGTAATGTCTTTGTCTTAATGAGGCAATTATGAGCAATAAATGACATTAAAAGAAACGTTACACAATCATTTCTATTTAATTCAAATTCTCTAACGTATTTAATATTTAATGTTGTATTTAGACTCTTTTACGTCATCAGATTCGTATCTTCAATTTCTTCCGATCTTCGGTCTTTAAATGACTCGAATAGGTACGAAACTCGTACCTATTTGAGTAACGGTCCACACCTATGTTGTTTTCTTCTCCTCATATCTGTTGTCTCCCGTGCCTCTTGGCTATTTATTGCGTTTTGACCTTTTGACCAATACATGTGTCATGACACGTCATCTTCAATATTTAGATTCAGTTTTTTTCCAATACAAATATGTATATAACTGTATATGATTGATGTATAGATTATAATATATGTATACCAGCTAATAAACGTAAACAACTAACCCAATCTGCTATTTATGTAAAGATTCTTTTTATTTTATATTCTCAATCGTTTTCAACATATGCTTAAGACAAAAAAAGGATGATTGAATATTCCAGCTAGGGGGTTTCTATGGGGCCAATACAAAAGAGGCCAAGAGAAAGAAATTAACTACAATCAACCGATTTCTATAACAACATACTTATATAATAACACTTCATTATAAAAGTTAAACTTTTCCGGAACTAATTTTTATATTATGTTATCATATATGTTCTCTATAACAGCACTTCGTTATAACATCCAAAAATATTCGGAACAAACGAGACTGTTATAGAGATGGTTGACTGTATATATGTGTCAATCTTGATAGTTATATGCATTGCTCTCTTTATTTCATTTTATGTGAGTTAGAGTTGGAAAGTGAGATTAATAATGATATGAAATTCAAAAATAAGATAAATAATTGTAAATGAGACTTGGGAGTGAATAACGACTAAACTAAAATTTGATAAGCTTATTATTTGTAAAGACCATAAGCTTACATATGCATATATAAATTGATTGAAATTACTTTATGTTGAGGGAATAATAAATGGGCATTTTTTCTTTTGACCCATTAAGAAAATCATAGTATTGTTCATGACATCGTCAAAATTTTCTTCTAGACTATGAGCACACAAAGTAATGATTTTGAATTGATTTGGTTGGAAAAAAAATTAAAATTCTTAGCTGAAGTTCTTTTATTTAAGAAGAAAAAATGGATCTATTGATTTTTGAAGGTTTATGTCAGATTTGAATATGGCTATTGGAAATTGATGGGGTTGATATTAGAACGTTTTATATCAAGCTGTGGAGTTGATTTTGATCAATTATAAAGCAAAAATTTATTAGTGGATTTTTACCCCGCATGCTATGATGATCGTCTGAATTTTGACTAGAAATTCTGACTATCACCAGAAATTCAGTCACAATGCTGAAAAATCTTGGTAATTGCCATATTATACACAATATGTTATGGTGCCCAAATCAAATATGAGATGTTGGCCATAGCTAGCAGTGTACTTCATAATTCTAACGCAATACTATTTTTCTGAAAGAATTTAATGGGATTAAAAGTTAAATGGTAGCACTAAATAATCCTAGTTATGCAAATCATATTCATTATTTATTTTTTCTAGTCATATACATAATTATAGACATATAATACATAAATTATACATATATTATATCTCGATCGGCTATTTTTTATTTAAGTAATTGGGTGGGTTGCCATTTTGGGTTAATTACTCAAATAATTCAAACAAAGTTTAAGCCAGCCCACCTGAATTGGGGCCATGAGATCCAACGAACCCACAAATTTGGGCCCAAATTACAATTCTGAAAAACCAGACGAGCTACCCTACTTCTGAGATAAAATAGCACGGACTAGCCAGTTTTCAGATCGGTCATTGAAAAATAACCAGCGTTTGTCAAGTCATTAAAAAATAACCACTATTTTGCTGCAACAGAGACTGGTTCAGCATAATATACTAGAGTTCGGTGCACCTATGTATGAACTTCCAGCATATTATGCTGGAACTCCAGCACGCAGAAAGTTCCAGCATAATATACTGGAGATTCGAGCACCTGTGTATGAACTTTCAGTATAATATACTAGACCGGTATACTTTGATGGAACTCTAATATATATACTGGAGTTCCAGTATACTTATGCTGGAACTCCAGTATATTATACTGGAGTATTTTCCAGGTTTTGAATAGTGTTTTCGTTCAGATTTATCATTACATGAAAAATGACTAAATTTCGATGATTTTTGAAATTGTGGCTTTTTTCGAATGACCACTTGTAAATCTGGCTATTTTGAATTTCTCCCTTAAACTAGTAACAGGCTTTCTTTTGTGGCCCAATCAGAGATGGAGAACCTCGGCCCAAATTTCAACAAAATTTTTTGAAGCCATAATCTTAAGCTTTATCTATCTATCTTATTTATATTATATTAAAAGCAAGAAAACTCTTACCAAAATGTCGTTCGCCGTTTTTATCCTTTGAAAATAAATTTTACTTTAGACACAATTGTAATTAAATTATTTCCCTAATATTTGGTACCTTAAAATCAACTAAACTTTAGAGTGTTATATATTTCCTTATGTGAACTATGTAAAAAGTCCTAATATTTAGGACTTAAATTTTAGAACTATGTAAAAGGTATCTATTTTTTTATACAAAAAAAAAAAGGAATTACGCTCACGTATGAGTCATCATTGAATAGTTTTAGTATATCTTAAAGTACATTTTTATTTTTTATCCAAAAAAGTTTTGTTATTAAAAGAAACAAATTCACGAGATTTCATTGTTTCACTTTTAGTCTTGATTTTTCCTACAAATTTTAGTTTTCTAATTTTCATATTTTCAGAAACTTTTACTTTTTTTAAAAGCTTTTATTTTATAACACAAACACAATTTTTAATATAATATTTATGTGATTTTTTCTTTTTTTGTTGAGTTAGCTAATCCGGATCAACGATTATCATTTTTAGAAACTTTTACTTCTTTTTTTTAAACTTTTATTTTAGAACTCAAATATATTTTTTAATATAATATTTGTATTATTTTTTAAAATTTTGTATTCATTAAGTTGGGTACATGCGCAACGTGCATACCTTATTAAAAGCACGAAAATCCTTAACGAGATGTCGTTCGTCGTTTTTACCCTCTTAAAATAAAGTTCACATTAGACAAAATAGTCATTTGAGTATTTTCCTAATATTTAAGACTTTAAAAATAAATAAAATATTTCTCACCAAATTATTCCTTATTTAAACTAGCTATAAAGTCATATTATACAAATTATAAAATAAAAATAAAAAACCAACAACAACCAATAATAAGCAACTAAACCACAAAATCTTTACCACTTTATTTTCCCCTATCCTTTCATTAATCACATACGTACCCATTGTATTTTCAGTTCTAACAATATCCAATATTAAATGAGTTAATGTTTACCTATAATCAACTAAAGACTAGAATAAACCTTTGAAAATATTCAGTTGAAAACAGAAATATATTCTTACAAAAGAAAATGCAAACTGAGACTTAACATGTGAATTCTAATATTTTACACGTTGGTCTATCCCTATGTCCAAATCCCTCTAAATTTTAATTTGTTTGTAAAATATGAAGTAGTGTAACGACCCGGCCGATCGTTTTGAGAGTTATAGCCATGTTTTCCCATTTATGCTTCCTTTTCTGTTCTTTACCTATATTATAATATATCGGGTTAGTTGGTTCGGGTTCGGAGTAGTATCGGAGTGAGTTGAGACACATAGTCTCTTATTTAGAAGCTTAAGTTGGAAAAGTCAACCGGATGTTGACTTGTATATAAACGATCTTGGATTTGAATGTTGATGGTTCCATTAGCTCCGTTAGGTAATTTTGAACTTAGGAGCGCGTCTGGAATGTGATTTGGAGGTCCGTAGTAAAATTAGGCTTGATTTGGCGAAAGTTGGAAATTTGGCGATTTTGATCGGCAGTGAAAAATTTAATATCGGAGTCGGAATGGATTTTCGGAAGTTGAAGCAGGTTCGTGGTGTCATTTGTGACGTGTGTAAAATTTGAGGTCATTCGGACATGGTTTGATAGGTTTCGGCATTGTTTGCATAATTTGGAAATTTAGAAGTTCTTAGGCTTGAATCCGAGGGTAATTTGGTATTTTGATGTTGTTTCGGGTGAATCGAAGGTTCGACTAAGTTCTTATGGGATAATATGACTTATTGGCATGTTTGGTTGAGGTCCCGAGGGCCTCGGGTGTGTTTTGGGTGGATAATGGATCAAGTTTGAAGTTTGGAGAATTGCTGAAGATGCGGAGGTGAGTTGGATTGGGGAAAATCGTAGGTGCGAATGGGTGTGCGCATCTGCGAGGTCGCAGAAGCGGATATGGAGCACAGGTGCAGAGATGGGCGCTTAAGTGATTTTCCACAGATGCGGAGATAGTTGCGCAAAAGCGGCTGCGCAGGTGCGCATTTTAAGCCGCATGTGCGAAAAGTCTGGGTAGAATCTATAAATAGAAGACTTCGAGATTTTTCACCATTTTCATTATTTTTGAGCTCGGATTTTGGGGATTTTGAGAGGGATTTCGAAGTAATCACTAAGGTAAGTTCCTCGTGCCTATTTATCTTAAATAATGGTATTTTCCTACTGATTTTACACCTAGTTGGTGGGTTTTTGAGGTGAGATTTTGGAGATTAGGGCTTGGGAATTGGGGAGTGTAATTTGGGGATTTAAAGGACCAAATAATGTCGAATTTTGATAAATTTTGTATGGATAGACTCGTGAGTGAATGTGTTTTCGGATTTTGTGACTTTTGTTGGATTTCCAGACATTGGTCCGGGGGCCGGGTTTGAGCCAATTTCAGATTTTGAGTCTAATATAGTTGTTTTTCTTATGGAATTGCTTCCTTTAGCATATATTAATTGTATTGGTTGTGACTAGATTCGAAGCATTTGGAGGACAAATCGAGAGGCACGAGCATTGCGGAGTAGGGATTTGTTCGGATTGAGATAAATAACGGTCTTGAATCTGGTCTTGAGAGTATGAAACCCCTAGAAATTCATATGATGTTGATATTTAAAGGTGACACACATGCTAGGTGGTGGGCGTGTGAGCGTGCACCATGTGGGATTGAGACTTGGTTCGTCCTGGTAGACTGTAAAGTCAAATAGCCCATTATTATCACCTGTTCATTCTTGTTTTTTTCTTGAGTTATTGACTGTCTTACATGTTACAAACTATGCTTAGGCTATATGAAAACAATGTTAGAACCCGCAGTGGTTGTGAACTCGTTGTATTGACCGCTAAATTATTGTCTTGTACTCAGTCACTGTTTGCTTATGCATTTTATCTCAGCTCTTTCTCATGATTTGATTAATATAAAAGTGAAGAGCAGAACAAATTAACCACACAAGTTGGGCTGCTATTATTGGCACTACGTATAAGAATTATGTGGTATATAAATATCCAACTCTAGGGAAAAATAACTAAATACTCTATTAATCCAAAAAATAAATAAAACTAGATATTCAATTTTGAAAAATAAAATAAAATAAAAGGAGAAGGAGATATCTGTAGTCCAAATTTTTTCCCCCTAGTTAACTCCTTCATTTTCAAGAAAACAATTTATGATAGTGACAAGAAAAATATTTACCTCGCACGAGATATTTATAATAGAATAACCAATTTAACTATAAAAGTCACAAATTACATTTTTTGTTAGAATAATACATGCATTAGATGTAGGATCTACACTTTATCGAAAAATTATATTATATATATTAGGTAAAATATTAGGTTTTAGAGGTATATAACATATATTGAACATCGCTTTGTGGGGAACTTTTTTCAAGTTTGATATACCTAAACATATAAGAATTGTCCTAGTATTATAAATTTAATTCAAATTAAAAGAACATAAAAGAGGGGGGGATCCGGTACACGGAGCATTTCGCATTTACGCAAGGTTAGGAGAGGGCCGCTGTCACACCTCCTTTTTCCGCGCCCGAGGGGGCGCAAGGGAGTTTTTTCCAATTAAAGGACAATCGAAACGGGATTTATTTATTTATTTCAGAGTCGCCACTTGGGAGATTTAGGGTGTCCCAAGTCACCAATTTTAATCCCGAATCGAGGAAAGAATGACTCTATATTACAGTCTGCGTACCAGAAATCTAGATAAGGAATTCTGTTAACCCGGGAGAAGGTGTTAGGCATTCCCGAGTTCCGTGGTTCTAGCACGGTCGCTCAACTGTTATATTTGGCTTATTTATCTGATTTTTAATACAATATGAACTTATGTGCAAATTTATCTTTTAACCGCTTTATTATTATTGTTTTATAAGAATGTGAACATCGCTTAAAATATATCTTTGGACTGTGTCACATGAAATGCACCCACAATCCGAAACATATTTTATTTGATGTTTTAGGATTTGGATTTGGGTCGCATGAAATGCGCACCCGAGCTTAAGAAAATTAAATTATTAAAGACGCGCCTAAAGCGACTATCGCGTTATTATTTTGCGGAGGCCGTGAAATTCGCTAATCGACCCTCCTGAATTCTAAGTAATTTTAAACAAGTATTTACTGAGGGCCCCGCAATTTGTATTTTTTATTCGGCAAGGCTCATCTCATTCTTATTTCTTTAAAGAATTTGCAACATCATGGAAATACATCCCAGGCCACGCCACAATCAATGCGCCCGTGACTAGAGACATATTTCGACTCCGTTGAGATTTGGATTTGGGTCACATAAATGTGCACCCGAGTTTAGGGAGATAACATTATTAAAGGCGCGTCTAAAGCAACTAGCGCGTTATTATTTAGGGGTAGGGCCGTGAAATTTACTAAAACGGCACGTCCCGGAATCTAAGTATTTAATACATATATTTTGCGAGGGCTCCACAATTTGTACATTTTTATTTAGCGAAGCTCGTCTCTTTTTTATTTGTTTATTTATTCAATTGTTTTTATTTACTTTTTTATTTATTTATTTTTTTTATTATTATTTTTTATTATTATTATTATTATTATTATTTTTATTATTTTTATTTTTTAAAGGATGCCATTTTTACGCCTTTAACAATACTAAACCATACGGCTTCTTTACATCTACAATCTCATAACTTGTCAAGATTTGATAAAAGAAGTTAAGCGAATGAATGTCTCGGGCGTAGTAACAACATGTACTAATACTAATTTTGTCCAAATAAACGAAGATAATAATAACATAACTCATTGAACGTAAATAATAACAATACTAATCTTAGGACTACTAATACAACTAAATCAAATGACATCAAGTAATCAATAATAACATAACACAAGAATGAAATAAAATGCATACGGTAAAACATAAGCAGAAAATTATCATATCAATTGATATATTGCAGCTTCAAACATTGAACGTAAAATTTCTTTAATCCAATACATCGAGACTTAACTAACCTGAATAAACAGAAATGCATGGAGCCATGGACCGAACCTCAACATCGACTTCAACGAACAAACTCGACGCGCCGGACCTCGACGAACAGAGACGACCTCAACGGTCTGTACGCCGACAGTGGAAGAACGACGATAACATGGCCGATTGGTTGTCGTGTTTTGGACAGGACGGTGAAGCGATGGTGGTTCCGACGAGGGAAACAGCAGCAACTGCTGCTCGATAGCAGCTGGGGCGTGGGGAACGACAGGGACACTGATTATTGCTGTTGGTCGTGGTGCTGGGGAAGGTGACACAGCAGCGGTCGACGAACGGGAGGGAGTTGGTGGCGCGACGGACAGTGACGACGCAGCAACGACAGCTGCTGCTCGTCCGGCTGGGTTATGGTGGTTTGGACAGTAGGGTAGTGGTGGTTTGTCGAGAGTGATGGAGGAGGAGGGTGGTCGACGGACTGGAGGAGCGAGCTCGTTTGGTGGTGGTTATGGAGGAATTGGGTTTGACAGTAGGGGTCGTTAATGGTGGTTCACTGACGGGGGGTGGTTGGACGACGGTGGGGCTGGTTTCGTTTGGATGGTGGTGTTGAGGCGGAGAGGAGGATGACGGGGTGGTGTTTTTCGGACGTCAGGCTGGTGAACTGGGACGGGCCGCGTTTTGTTGGTTGTTATGGCGTTTGGACAGTGGGTCGGGGGCAGCGACGACGACGGTGGAATATGATCGTTTGAGCAGTGGTCGACGGACTGGTTTTTTGGTGAGGAAGACGATGGCGAACGATGGTCGACGGGCGCGAAGGAGTGAGTGTCGCAGCTGGTTTTTTGGTCGTTCGGACAGTAGGGGGTGTGGGCAGTGGTGTTGAGGCGTGGGGGAAGGGAGGTCCGACTGGTTGGGGTGATGGTTATGGCGTGGAGGTGACGGGGTGGTGGTGTCCGGTAGGGTTTTCTCTTCTTCTTCTTTGTGAAGAAGAAGATGAACAGTGAGCAAAAGGAATTTTTTTTCCGTTTTTTCTGACCAAAATCCAAAAGTCCCCCCTTTCAAAGTTTTGTCCGTGTATTTGTATAGTCTCTGCCCAGAAAAATGAGCCCCACGCGTGGTGGGGTTCGAGGCGTATGTCCCCCACGCGTGGTGGGGTTCCCCACGTGCCCTGGACACGGTTTATTATGGGCTAGGTCCGAAAATTAGGCCTAAAACCGGGTAGTTTAAACCCGAATATTATTCTTTTGCCAGGACCCGAGAAATAGGAACACGTTGCTTAACTAGTCCTATGTAAGCAAAATAACTACCAAAAATAAGACTAGTATTTAAACAAAACTATATCTTTTTGAATATTTTTCAAGATTTAAAATAGCTACAAAATATTAATGAAACTATATTTTTTATAATTTTCGTTTTTAAATATTAAGATAAAATATGAGGTAATATTTTTGTATTTTTCAAAGTTAAAATGACTATAGAATATTAATAAAACTATTTATTTTTTTTTTAATTTTCGTTTTTAATAAAGACAAAATATAAAGTAATATTTTTTTTGTATTTTTCCAAAATTAAAACGACTACAAAACATTAATAGAATTATATTTTTGTAATTTTCGAATTTTATATAAAGTACCAAAATAAAGTACAATTTTTGTATTTTTCAAATTTATGAGAGATACATAAACTAAAATTTATATATATATTTTTTGAATTTTTTTTTTTTTTTTTTGCAACGAAATAAAGTAAAAATAGTTAAAATGGCTATATTAGACCCAATTTCACATATTCACGCTAAAAATGTGAAAATTCTCGGGGAGGGTCAAAAATCACGTGCTTACAGCTGCCCTCTTTGACTGGAAACACGAAGAGTTTTCCGACAAAGAACGACTAGACGTGTTTTTGACCCGACCATTACTTGGACGGACCGCACTTAAGGAAAGGGAGGGAATGTGACCGAGCCCTGGTATCTGAGCTGCCTACATATCCTTGGTTATACAGGAATCAGGCCACGTGTAGTTCGGGAATGAGAGAGATGGTAGAGTGTACCGAGGTGAAGAGCCGATCGAGGTTCCGTTCCGTTGAGGTTCCGGTCCGCGGTCCTGTCATTACAACAAAAATGAAAACTGAAAAAGACTAACTAAGTCTATCAGCTACTAGTTACAAGGATTCCTATCTTTAAGTCTTCTGAAACTTGGTCTTGAGTCTTGAATGGTGCTTCATACAGACTTTGGATTTGAACCTTGATACTTGCTAGTTGTAGGCGCTAGTTCTTGAGCAGATCATATTTGTTCTCCTCATCCGTGCTTCGGATTCATTCATTTTTCTCTTTTTTCCTTTTTCTTCTTTTTTTTTCTTTTTGTTTTTGTGACTAGCTTTTGTTGACCCTCTCAGACTGTTGACTCGCATTCTTGGGGCGAGATTCTTGTTCTTCTATCTTGGATTGAGTGCTGGGGATTTTTGTTGTGGCTTTCTGCCTTCCAATGGGTTACGGCTTGACTTTGAACGATCCCGCTGTTCTACAGGCGGTCCCCTAACTTCTTCAATCTTTGACATATAACAATCCTCTGCTCTACAGGCAGGCCCCTGAAAATCAAAACAAACCAAACAAACAAAATTTCCTAACCCAGTTTGTACTGGGAAGGTTTGTGAGTCGTTAGCAAAATCGTAGCCCACTGATACTACTGATGCAGTGCTGAGAGTGAACTAAACACTAGATTAGGGTGTATTCCCTTGTTATACAGGTGGGCGCCTAGCAAGAAATTTAAAGACTGAATGTATTCCTCTGTTATTATGGGCGGGCTCCCAATTTCAACACCTGAAAAGTAAGAACTGAATGTATGCCTCTGTTATTATGGGCGGGCTCCCAATTTCAACACCTGAAAAGTAAGAACTGAATGTATGCCTCTGTTATTATGGGCGGGCTCCCAATTTCAACACTTGAAAGTAAAACCAAGATATATTCCTCTCGTTATACAGGTGGGCGCCTGGATTTAGGAAAATGACTCTTTTTTCTTTTCTTTTTTCTTTTTTTTTTTCAAAAAATGTTTTTTAGCATCTTAGGAGAAAGATTCATCGGACTAAGATTTTGATCCTAGGAGAAGGTTCGTCAGACTAGGTCTCTTTCTTAGGAGAAAAATTCGTCAGACTAAGATTTTGATCCTAGGAGAAGGTTCGTCAGACTAGGTCATCATTTTTTTTTGTTTTTGGTTATCTTAGGAGAAAGATTCATCAGACTAAGATTTTGATCCTAGGAGAAGGTTCGTCAGACTAGGTCTCTATCTTAGGAGAAAAATTCATCAGACTAAGATTTTGATCCTATGAGAAAGTTCGTCAGACTAGGTCATTTTTTGGTGATCTTAGGAGAAAGATTCATCAGACTAAGATTTTGATCCTAGGAGAAGGTTCATCAGACTAGGTCTCTATCTTAGGAGAAAAATTCGTCAGACTAAGATTTGGATCCTAGGAGAAGGTCATCAGACTAGGTCTTGTTTTTTGGTTATCTTAGGAGAAAGATTCATCAGACTAAGATTTGGATCCTAGGAGAAGGTTCGTCAGACTAGGTCTCTATCTTAGGAGAAAAATTCGTCAGACTAAGATTTTGATCCTAGGAGAAGGTTCATCAGACTAGGTCATTTTTTTTTGTTATCTTAGGAGAAAGATTCATCAGACTAAGATTTGGATCCTAGGAGAAGGTTCGTCAGACTAGGTCTCTATCTTAGGAGAAAAATTCATCAGACTAAGATTTTGATCCTATGAGAAAGTTCGTCAGACTAGGTCATTTTTTGGTGATCTTAGGAGAAAGATTCATCAGACTAAGATTTTGATCCTAGGAGAAGGTTCGTCAGACTAGGTCTCTATCTTAGGAGAAAAATTCGTCGGACTAAGATTTTGATCCTAGGAGAAGGTTCATCGGACTAGGTCATTTTTTCTTTTTTTTTTATTCAAACAATTTAGGAGGAAATGCATCTCCTATGGGTAAAACTTAACTTTGAGGAAGTGCGTCTCCTGTGGGTACAATAAACTTAGGAAGTGCGTCTCCTATTGGGGATAACTGTTTTTTAGGAAGTGCGTCTCCTACTGGGTGAAACTAAACTTTAGGAAGTGTGTCTCCTATTGGTGAACTATTCTTAGGAAGTGCGTCTCCTACTGGTAAAACATATAAACTTTAGGAAGTGCGTCTCCTATGGGTAGAACTGAACTTAGGAAGTGCGTCTCCTATGGTAAAACTGAACTTAGGAGGAAATGCATCTCCTATGGGTGAAACTGAAACAAACCTAGGAGGAAATGCATCTCCTATGGGTAAAACTAAACTTAGGAGGAAATGCATCTCCTATGGGTAAGACGTGGAATGTATGCCTCTATTATCTGGGCGGGCTCCCAATTTCAACACTTGAAATAAAAAGACTGAATGTATGCCTCTGTTATCTGGGCGGGCTCCCAATTTCAACACTTAAAATAAAAGACTGAATGTATGCCTCTATTATCTGGGCGGGCTCCCAATTTCAACACTTAAAATAAAGACTGAAACCAACATATCCTATTCGAGGGCGGATGAACCCAACATATCCTATTTGAGGGCGGATGAACCCAACAGATCCTATTTGAGGGCGGATGAACCCGACAGATCCTATTTGAGGGCGGATTAACCCAACAGATCCTATTTGAGGGCGGATTAACCCGACAGATCCTATTTGAGGGCGGATTAACCCAACATATCCTATTTGAGGGCGGATGAACCCAACATATCCTTTTTGAGGGCGGATGAACCCGACATATCCTATTTGAGGGCGGATTAACCCGACAGATCCTATTTGAGGGCGGATTAACCCGACAGATCCTATTTGAGGGCGGATTAACCCGACAGATCCTATTTGAGGGCGGATGAACCCGACAGATCCTATTTGAGGGCGGATTAACCCGACATATCCTATTTGAGGGCGGATGAACCCGACAGATCCTATTTGAGGGCGGATTAACCCAACAGATTGGGATGAATTTTCCCCTTTTTTCATTATTATCTTTTTTATTCTTTTTTTTATTCTCTTTTTTTCTTTTTTGTTTTTGCATAGCTTCTTCCTTCGAAGACTACCTCCCTTGATTTACTTACCTGTTGGGGGTAAAATGTTATCAGCTGAGGGTACCTGACTTCCAGAAAATTTTCTAAATGAAAGGAAAATTTTCTGCCCCAGTTTGATAATATCCCTTGTGGCATGCGTTTCTGCATCAATGCCATTTCCTTTACCTGTTTCAAATCAAACAAAATTTGTTAGTTTAAAACATGGTGGTTGGCTGTGACACTCCTACTGGGATGGCTTTCCCTTTCTCCTTCCTTTCTCTGTGCTCCACAACTTGTTGGGGATGATATCGTGTGCTGGGGATAATCCCTTCCTGCTGGGGATATCCCTCTTCTTTTGTGGCATAGCTCGGAAACTGGCATTTTCCCGACCTTTTAGTCTAGTATGGATTTCGCCCAATCATGCTCACTACTCTTCTTGCTCTGTTCATGGGCCTTGGCCTTTGAGGTTTATAACCTTGGTTTTGGCAAGAATATCTCTCTTGACGCTCGTCAATCCTTCTGTCAATTCCCTTTGCTGGGGATATCTTTTTGACACTGGCCTCGCGCTTGTTCCTTGCTGACTATACCATTTGGATATACTAGTCAGATCTCATCTTGGAAAGATGATGGCATATTTTGAAGTCATTTCATACTTGTTCTGACCGGACAGACTCTATTGGGGAAATTTTTTATGAAAGGAGAAAGATAACAGAAACAAAATAAAAGACAAAGGAAACGATGACTCTTTTACAAAAAAAAACTATAAATAAAACCCTATCAAATGCAGATACTGACTCTAATGGCCATGACATGCGTATGTGGCTTATCCTCTGCCGTCAATCATCTTTTAAGATCTTCCATTGGCGATTCCCCCTCTGATTCTCAATCTTATTCGACTTGTAGTGCCCGAAGGGTTTTCACTATCAAGTCTCTCTCATTTTGGTTTTCTCTCAGCTTTCATCGCCTTATGGTGCCTGTGAAGGTTTTCACCGATAAGACTCTCTCATTTGTATCACTTTCCAGCTGGGGATTTGGAGTGTCGCCGGTACGACTCTTTCTGCTGGAGATTAGAGTCCTTTCTGCTGTGGAACAGAATGTTATGTTCGCCGGTAAGACTCTTCATTTGTCTGACTTGGCATCTTTTAAAGACTGATCAGAAGGTCTTTCTTTGGACCGTAATGTGGTTTTTTGGATAGGGCTAGAAAGAAAGGGTATTAAAGGCTCAAAAATGCATCGATTTTGGGTTATTAGTTACAACCTTCGGAATTAGATTTATTTACATCAAACGCAACTTTTGCCCCAGTTTCCCGCTTGGGGATATTTTAATTGTTTTTTTTTTTCATTTTTCAAAACTATGACCGAGCCGTGAAGCGCCTACGTATCCTCTTTGAGGAATCAGGTCAAACGTAGTTCCCAATTCCTCTTTTCATTTGATTTTCCTTTTTTTTTTTTTTTTGTTATCAATTTCTTTTCTTTTCTTTTTCTCTTTTCTTTTCTCTCTTTTTTTCGTTTTGTTGTTTTCTTTCTTTCTCTTTTTTTCGTTGTTACTGATTCCGAACGAGGGGTATGAAAGAAAAATAAATAAGGCTCCAAAGGGGTAACGAAGGATAAAGTGTTTGGGTAGCAGAACAAAATGCCTTCGTCATTCCAGTCTTCAAAATATGCCAAATGCAAACAACACGATTTAAATTTGTAGTCTCTTCTGATGGTGCTGGACTTTGACAATTATATTCAACATTTGCTTTTTCATTGGTCCTTTTCTAAAGCACCGTTGGGCGATACTCTCATTATCATGAACGCCCCTCATGCCAATTTGGCGAATCTTGCTTTTAACGGTTTTTCTTCATATTTTACTTGCCCCAGTTCCATATGACTCGAGCTTTGAATAATCTCAACCGTCCTTATTTCCTTTAAATGGTCTGATCACCTTTCCGGGGTTTTATGATTAACTTTTAAGATTAGACCCAAATTGGGTGCGAATGTCATGTCCCTAGAATCGGCATCGAACAAGAAATGGTAAAAGGACTAAACAAAAAGATGACTGGAAATAATAAAAGACCGGACTTTGTATTAGACTACCGGTGAAATGGTTCAAATAACAAAACAAACAAAATAATCCAGAACAAAATCCTAAAAACAAACTGGACAAGACAACATCCGACTCATAACCCTAATAATCCGAACAACAGAAATGACAACAAAATGAGCCACCACAAGCTTCTCTCTTGCTGACTAAGGAACAAAACGTCCTCCCACTTTATCAAAATTGGCATTTTAGCCACTGAGCTTTGCATCAATACTGCCGAGACCATTACCAGCTTCAACCTCATCAACCTCCGTCGGAGAATTCTCGAGGAGGTTCGAGTGCCCCATGTCACTGTTATTAATTGCAACCCGCCCTTCTCGGATCATTTTCTCTACTTCCTTTCTCCAGCTATGACAGCTCTCAATGTTGTGCCCTACGACATTGGAGTGGTAGGCGCATCGTGCTGCCGGATCAAAGCTCCTTGCAAGCGGATTTATAGTACATGCGGGGAGTGGCTCAATCGAACCAGCATGCCTTAGCCTTTCAAACAGACTGGCATAAGATACCCCGATGGGGGTGAGAGCCTTTCCTCGTTTCAGCAACCTCTTCATTCTTTCATGTTGACAGGGCCGGAAACCTGACCCAGGTGGCTTTTGGTAGGCTTGTGTAGGTGGGTAGGCATTTTGTGGAGCCGGGTTCCTGGAAAGTGAAGTATGGCGGGGAAAGAAGTGGTGTTGGGGAGCGGAGAAGCATTGGGGAGTGATGGAGCTACTCGGGTAGCTGGGAAAACTGTCATAAGCGGGTCGGGATGGTGAGTATGGGGGATCTTCCGCTATGGTGTTGGGTGCTTGGGAATTGACCGAGTTCAAGAGACTTGGCGGTGGAGGGGGTGGTGCTTTTCCTGTTATCCATGCCTGATACACGTCTGCCACATGCTGTCTCAGCATTTTCACTTCTTCTACCAACCCGTTGTTCAGTTCGACCAATTGTTGTCGGTCATCAGTACTGACCCACTCGGTTCTGCGGTTCTGAGCCATTGTCCTTTGATTTTGCTTTGCAAGGAGGAGTTACCACAACCAACCACTCTCTTTATATGGACACATCAAAGGGAAGTCATCACGTTAGTGTTAGGGCATTGGACAGACAATCATATATCAATAATGTACCCAAGCAGTTAGGCAATTGTGCCCCCGGAAAATCTTCCACACTCTCTTTTATTTATTTATTATTATATATTTTTTATTTTTTATTTTAGTGGTGGTCGAATCTTATGGAGATTGCCTACGTATCATGTCCCTGCATGAATCAGACCTTGCGTAGTTCGGACCAATAAAAGATAAACAACAATGAACATTTTTTCAATTTTCATATTGAAACAAACTGGGTCTCAAAGGTTTATAGATGACCTGCAAACTTGAAAATCAAACAACCCGCCTATTTTAATCAAAAGGTTTACAAACTTCACAAACAAAAGGCTAGCTCCCTTTCTCTGTTCGACAAATGCGCAACCAAACGGTTATTTTTGCAAATGTGGCCCCTTCCTAATTTCACATGAATTTTGAGGCCGGGGAGGATTATTTCGACACTTTACAAACTTGTCCATTCTTTTACGAAAATAACCTTTCGACAACTGAAAAGATACTCTAAGGCTACTTCGGCAAGAACGGTTTAAGACGCGGCCGAAGCTGGCTCGGCTTATTATGAAAAAATTCAAACGGTATGTATTCACCTGACCGTCGACTTTTTTTTTTTTTGAAATTATAATAAAACTTGGTGTTGCAACACACGGCCCTTCAGCGTCTCGGGGACGAAGCTTTTTAAGGCTGTGTGGGTCAACTGGACCAAAATCCTAAACATGACCCAAAAGTGGCTGTTTATGCAAAGTCAGCCTTTCGGCGTCCCTTTTGGGAACATTCGGCTATTTATGACAAAACAACATCACCTGACTTATTTATAACTCTTTTTATCGTTTTTCAAAATTAGAAAAGTCAATATTGCGAACACGGCCTTTCAACGTCTCGGGGACGAAGATTTTTAAGGCTGTGTGGGTCAACTGGACCAAATCTTAAATATGACCCAAAGGTGGCTGTTTATGCAAAGTCAGCCTTCCGGCGTCCCTCTCGGGAACATTCGGCTATGTCTTGATAAAACAACGTCACTCGACTTCTTTATGACAAAAATTAAAATTTGACATGTTATTCTTTTATTATTTTTTTTGGCTATTTTAGCAAAGGGTGGGTTGGACATCACCCGACTTATTTATGACAAGATTAAAATTTTTGATTTTTAGCTATTTTAGCAAAAGGTGGGGTTGGACCCGATGAGGGTTGCCTACGTATCTCACATCCGGTGAGAATCAAACCCGCGTAGTTCGGTCAAATAAGCTATTTTTGAGAAGACCCTTTTCCATTTCTATTTTTTTTATTATTATTTTTTTCACAACAATCAAATAGACTATTATTTTTCATTCATAACAAACAAACAACTTAACGAAAAACATAAAACATTCCTTCCTTTGAGAAGGTGGAGTTGGACCCGATGAGGGTTGCCTACGTATCTCACATCCGGTGAGAATCAAACCCGCGTAGTTCGGTCAAATAAGAATAAGTAGGCAAATAATAATAAGCAGATGAACTAACTCCCTTTTTTTGAATTTTCGTTTAAAAGAACTACTTTAAAAGAAGTAAGGAAATATTATTTTTGATTGATTTTCTTTTTTATAAAAGAAAGACTAATGTTTTTGGATTTTCGTTTTTTTTTATTCTAAAGAAAAGAAGAAAATATTTTGAATTTTGAATTTTCTAAAGAAGAATCAAAATATTTTCGGATTTTTATTTATCTATTTTATCTTTTTGAATTTTGAACTTTCTTTTGAATTTTTTTTTTGGATTATATATATACTTATTTTTGGAACAAATAATAAAATCACATTCAACGCCGGACTCTTTTTATTTTTATTTCTGGCATTTTCATAGACAAGCAAAATAAAATAAAATAAAACATTTTTTTTTTAAAAAAAAAAACAAACTCTTTTTCATTTTCATTTCATGGCAAAACAAACTATTTTCTTTAATATTTTAAAAAAACCAGACAGAACAATGATGATTTTCTTTTTTTATTTTTCCTTTGCTTTTACTATAACAAAATAACAAGACATTTTTTCATTTTCAAAATTTCGGCAGAGTTTCGACTCTACTCGGACTTCTATGCTGTTATTTTCTCCTTTTTTCACGATTTTCTTATATGTGGAAAATGATGACAACATACAAAATCTTTTTGAATTTTCATGCTTTGTTTTTATTTGTATTTTTATTTTTTTATATTTATTACTTCTTTCAAAAATGTGGCATGGGAGACATAACGATTTCCAAGACTTCTTGGATTCCGCAAATGCTCCCCATGCGCTTTTCCCAACATATGAAGCGTGGGGGACATATGGGAATTCCAAGACTTCTTGGATTCCACAAATGTTCCCCATGTGCTTTCCCAAAAAGCAAGCGTGGGGGACATAGGGAATTCCAAGGCTTCTTGGATTCCACAAATGTTCCCCATGCTTTGATTAAAATAACATCATGCTGGAAACGACCAAATGACCCATACGCCCTTGACTAAATACAACATGTAGCACATAGGATGCCGAAAGATTGTCTATTATTTTCAGGTTGCTTGTCCTAGACGGACCCAACCCCTATGTTGAGTCCCCTAAGTCAAATGCACATGATGCAAATAAACGTTCCTACTAGGGATCCGGCATGTGGCTTTGTTATACTAGGTTCAAAAACCTGGGTCGGTGTTCTAGACAGTGTACCCGAGCGGACAACTCGAGCTGAGGAAGGTGCTCCTTTCCGGGAACCAAAAGGCCAGCCGGCTTAGAAACTTTCCGAGCCTCTTTTATTTAGGGTATGACACTAACAGAATAGGGAGTCTCAACCAGTAAGCACATCCCCGGAGGTAAGAAGAAAAAGGTTTCGGCACAGTTTATATACAGTTCAAATAATATCAAAGCGGTAAAAGCAACATTTAGCACATTAGGCTCAAAACATGTAATAATCAGATAATAAATAAAGCCAAATAATAACAATTATTCTAAGCTCGAATTCTTAACCCTGAACCAGTGGTTCTGGGTTTTTTTATCCCCAGCAGAGTCGCCAGAGCTGTCACACCTCCTTTTTCCGCGCCCGAGGGGGCGCAAGGGAGTTTTTTCCAATTAAAGGACAATCGAAACGGGATTTATTTATTTATTTCAGAGTCGCCACTTGGGAGATTTAGGGTGTCCCAAGTCACCAATTTTAATCCCGAATCGAGGAAAGAATGACTCTATATTACAGTCTGCGTACCAGAAATCTAGATAAGGAATTCTGTTAACCCGGGAGAAGGTGTTAGGCATTCCCGAGTTCCGTGGTTCTAGCACGGTCGCTCAACTGTTATATTTGGCTTATTTATCTGATTTTTAATACAATATGAACTTATGTGCAAATTTATCTTTTAACCGCTTTATTATTATTGTTTTATAAGAATGTGAACATCGCTTAAAATATATCTTTGGACTGTGTCACATGAAATGCACCCACAATCCGAAACATATTTTATTTGATGTTTTAGGATTTGGATTTGGGTCGCATGAAATGCGCACCCGAGCTTAAGAAAATTAAATTATTAAAGACGCGCCTAAAGCGACTATCGCGTTATTATTTTGCGGAGGCCGTGAAATTCGCTAATCGACCCTCCTGAATTCTAAGTAATTTTAAACAAGTATTTACTGAGGGCCCCGCAATTTGTATTTTTTATTCGGCAAGGCTCATCTCATTCTTATTTCTTTAAAGAATTTGCAACATCATGGAAATACATCCCAGGCCACGCCACAATCAATGCGCCCGTGACTAGAGACATATTTCGACTCCGTTGAGATTTGGATTTGGGTCACATAAATGTGCACCCGAGTTTAGGGAGATAACATTATTAAAGGCGCGTCTAAAGCAACTAGCGCGTTATTATTTAGGGGTAGGGCCGTGAAATTTACTAAAACGGCACGTCCCGGAATCTAAGTATTTAATACATATATTTTGCGAGGGCTCCACAATTTGTACATTTTTATTTAGCGAAGCTCGTCTCTTTTTTATTTGTTTATTTATTCAATTGTTTTTATTTACTTTTTTATTTATTTATTTTTTTTATTATTATTTTTTATTATTATTATTATTATTATTATTATTATTATTTTTATTTTTTAAAGGATGCCATTTTTACGCCTTTAACAATACTAAACCATACGGCTTCTTTACATCTACAATCTCATAACTTGTCAAGATTTGATAAAAGAAGTTAAGCGAATGAATGTCTCGGGCGTAGTAACAACATGTACTAATACTAATTTTGTCCAAATAAACGAAGATAATAATAACATAACTCATTGAACGTAAATAATAACAATACTAATCTTAGGACTACTAATACAACTAAATCAAATGACATCAAGTAATCAATAATAACATAACACAAGAATGAAATAAAATGCATACGGTAAAACATAAGCAGAAAATTATCATATCAATTGATATATTGCAGCTTCAAACATTGAACGTAAAATTTCTTTAATCCAATACATCGAGACTTAACTAACCTGAATAAACAGAAATGCATGGAGCCATGGACCGAACCTCAACATCGACTTCAACGAACAAACTCGACGCGCCGGACCTCGACGAACAGAGACGACCTCAACGGTCTGTACACCGACAGTGGAAGAACGACGATAACATGGCCGATTGGTTGTCGTGTTTTGGACAGGACGGTGAAGCGATGGTGGTTCCGACGAGGGAAACAGCAGCAACTGCTGCTCGATAGCAGCTGGGGCGTGGGGAACGACAGGGACACTGATTATTGCTGTTGGTCGTGGTGCTGGGGAAGGTGACACAGCAGCGGTCGACGAACGGGAGGGAGTTGGTGGCGCGACGGACAGTGACGACGCAGCAACGACAGCTGCTGCTCGTCCGGCTGGGTTATGGTGGTTTGGACAGTAGGGTAGTGGTGGTTTGTCGAGAGTGATGGAGGAGGAGGGTGGTCGACGGACTGGAGGAGCGAGCTCGTTTGGTGGTGGTTATGGAGGAATTGGGTTTGACAGTAGGGGTCGTTAATGGTGGTTCACTGACGGGGGGTGGTTGGACGACGGTGGGGCTGGTTTCGTTTGGATGGTGGTGTTGAGGCGGAGAGGAGGATGACGGGGTGGTGTTTTTCGGACGTCAGGCTGGTGAACTGGGACGGGCCGCGTTTTGTTGGTTGTTATGGCGTTTGGACAGTGGGTCGGGGGCAGCGACGACGACGGTGGAATATGATCGTTTGAGCAGTGGTCGACGGACTGGTTTTTTGGTGAGGAAGACGATGGCGAACGATGGTCGACGGGCGCGAAGGAGTGAGTGTCGCAGCTGGTTTTTTGGTCGTTCGGACAGTAGGGGGTGTGGGCAGTGGTGTTGAGGCGTGGGGGAAGGGAGGTCCGACTGGTTGGGGTGATGGTTATGGCGTGGAGGTGACGGGGTGGTGGTGTCCGGTAGGGTTTTCTCTTCTTCTTCTTTGTGAAGAAGAAGATGAACAGTGAGCAAAAGGAATTTTTTTTCCGTTTTTTCTGACCAAAATCCAAAAGTCCCCCCTTTCAAAGTTTTGTCCGTGTATTTGTATAGTCTCTGCCCAGAAAAATGAGCCCCACGCGTGGTGGGGTTCGAGGCGTATGTCCCCCACGCGTGGTGGGGTTCCCCACGTGCCCTGGACACGGTTTATTATGGGCTAGGTCCGAAAATTAGGCCTAAAACCGGGTAGTTTAAACCCGAATATTATTCTTTTGCCAGGACCCGAGAAATAGGAACACGTTGCTTAACTAGTCCTATGTAAGCAAAATAACTACCAAAAATAAGACTAGTATTTAAACAAAACTATATCTTTTTGAATATTTTTCAAGATTTAAAATAGCTACAAAATATTAATGAAACTATATTTTTTATAATTTTCGTTTTTAAATATTAAGATAAAATATGAGGTAATATTTTTGTATTTTTCAAAGTTAAAATGACTATAGAATATTAATAAAACTATTTATTTTTTTTTTAATTTTCGTTTTTAATAAAGACAAAATATAAAGTAATATTTTTTTTGTATTTTTCCAAAATTAAAACGACTACAAAACATTAATAGAATTATATTTTTGTAATTTTCGAATTTTATATAAAGTACCAAAATAAAGTACAATTTTTGTATTTTTCAAATTTATGAGAGATACATAAACTAAAATTTATATATATATTTTTTGAATTTTTTTCTTTTTTTTTTTTTTTGCAACGAAATAAAGTAAAATAGTTAAAATAGCCATACTGGACCCAATTTCACATATTCATGCTAAAAATGTGAAAATTCTCGGGGAGGGTCAAAAATCACGTGCTTACAGCCGCGCTTAAGAAGTGTGATGTAGGCAGCTGGCAGCTTATCCTGATGCAAGTATCAGTGACTGATTCCACGGCTCGAACTTGTAACTTATAAGTCAGACGGAGAACATACGTATTGAAAATAAAATATGCAGAATAATCATAGTAAAAGAAAAAAATAACTAAAGAATAAGTTGAATAATGTAGGTTTTGTAATTCTTGGTTTGTACGTTAAAAGCACTTTTTTTTCTTGAATTCTGATTACTGACCCGCAGTAGAAGGATCTGAGAATCAGAATCCACCCAAATCTCATCCTATTTATTACTAAATTTTTTGATTAATTACTTAATCAGATATAGATGTTTGACTTTAGCATTAAGGCGATTTCAAGAATATTAAAAAAGAAAAGTAGGTCTATATTTCTTATTAATCAATAAATGACGTAGAATTTTATTAAAGTGATCACGTCACGTGCATCCTAGATGCCAAGTTGGCTGAAAACGATATATTATTTTCTTGATATTATTATTTTATTAAAAAAATAACTTAAATAGCTAGCCGTTCACTCAACCGCTTAAGCTAAAAATAGTTGGTAACGTATAATATATAAAAATTCATTTATAATATTGTTTAACCAAAAATCTGAATCTTTGGTCAAAGCTTAGAAATATAGAGAAATTCGGGTTACTGATAATCTGGAGACGAAAATAATAAAAGACTTTTGAGAATAATAAAGTAATAAGTAATTTTGTATTTCAGTGTAATCTCAATAATATTTCTTATTCTTACAGATGTTGAGTCCTTTTCTTTTTATAGTTGATTCTAGGAGAAGATGTAATGCATTTGTCTTAATGAGGCAATTATGAGCAATAAATGACATTAAAAGAAACGTTACACAATCATTTCTATTTAATTCAAATTCTCTAACATATTTAATATTTAATGCTGTATTTAGACTCTTTTACGTCATCAGATTCGTATCTTCAACTTCTTCCGATCTTCAGTCTTTAAATGACTCGAATAGGTACGAGACTCGTACCTATTTGAGTAACGGTCCACACCTATGTTGTTTTCTTCTCCTCATATCTGTTGTCTCCCGTGCCTCTTGGCTATTTATTGTGTTTTGACCTTTTGACTAGTCCATGTGTCATGACACATCATCTTCAATATTTAGATTCAGTTTTTTTTCCAATACAGATAGTCCTCCCACTTTCCATTTATTTATCAATTAAATATTTGGGAAGTGGATCTTCACGAAAAAGGAATTTTCGCCGTAATCAATGCTATGTCAGTACCGACGCTTCAGTTGTCTTTTCTATTTAATGCTCTGCACACGTGTCACCTTCTGATATGTATGTAATTCTACAGCCTTTTTCCAAGGCTTCTTCATCCCCTCTATTTACGAAGTGATAGTTGCCTTTATTATAGGTTTTTCATCATTACGCTTCTTTGTTTGACGGTTGCTATTATACACATATTTAACCTTTTTTTCCTTTGTCTTCTTCTTCATAAACCCTTAACAGATACTTTACTCTTTACTTTTGTTCCTTTCTCCTTTAGTTCATCCTTTCTCTGCAATGGCATCTCCGAATCCTAACCCTAAGAGAATCCCAATTCTTGATAGTTTCCCCAACGCCCTTGTACGACATAGAAGGGGTAGAGGGGGCAGGCTTCGTAGCCTAGGATCCGTTCGTGGTGGTTCCTCTGGTTCCATCACTCATTCTTCTAGTTTTAGCACTATTTCTAGAGGTTCTATCACTAAGAAATCTTCTTCTAAAGGTAAAGAACTTTCTGAGCCTCTTCAAGAGCCTTTAGTTGAGGAAATAGTACCCAATGACTTGTCCTTTGAGAATGATAGGAAATCTCTTCGTGATCAAGTTGTTAATTTAGAGAAAGCTGACACTTTTCCTTCTCTAATCACTGAACCTTTGATTTCTATTGTTCGAAAAGATTGCAATTGGAGAAGTGATCTTCGTATAGTGATCCCTAATCCAAACCAAAGAACATCTTCTTTTAGGATTGGATTTTCTTTTGTTTATACTTATCCCTTCACTTTGGGATTTATTCCTGCTATTGACCCAGTTATACTTGATTTCTGTCGCTTTTTCAAAATTTGTTTGGGACAAATTGGCCCCCATGTATGGAGAGCAGTGGCTTGTTTGAGATATTTGTCTGTAAAAGTCAATGTTAGCTTTACCTTTCCCCACCTTATTCATCTTTACCACCCCAAATTATTCCGCCATGGGATTTTTACTTTAACTGCAAGAAGTAAAAGGGTCTTGGTAAGCCCTGAAGATGACAAGGATCGTTGGTGGTACACTCGTTATGTTGTTGTTCGCACAGTTGATTTGGTGGGTGAAACAAATATCCCCTTCCCTGAGAAGTGGAACTTTGCACGTAATTTTTTTTTACTTACCGTACCTATCTTTAAGAATTTCAATTTCTTTTCTAATTTCGTCTCTTTTTGCTTTTCTATAGCAACTATGGGAGATGTGGAACCCGTTCCTAATTTCCGTGGTTGGGTAGATTCAATCTTGAAAGTCGTGCCTATGTAGGCAAGAACTTGGAAATCCATTTCCAATTTACATGGTTGGAAAGTGAAAACTCACGGTATGCATCTTTTTATACTTTTTTTGTATGTTAAGTCCCTTCTTGTTTCTAACTTTTTTCATCCTTCTTTTTGTTAGGATTAGCTATTCGAGGAATGGCAGCTGAAGTAGCTATTGCCCTTCGAGCCTCTTCTGGTACTTCACTCTCTTTGGAGAGAACTCAAGCTACGCTATCAAAGAGGAAAGTTGTTGAAGAGGATTCTGAGAATGATGAAGATGAAGACACCTCTTTAATAGCTAGACCAAGAGTTAGTAGACGCATCGTTTCCGAGGATGAAGCTGAAGTTACCCCTGTCCGTGCCTCTTTTACCGAACCTGTTCGCATTCCTTATGATGATGAAACCACTCTGAGGGACACCAATGAGTCTATTCAACGCCTCTTTGTTGGTGGTTTTGAAAGTGGAGAACTAGGTCCAGTTTTAGATGAAGTTCCTTTTTCTTCCTCTGTTCCCATTCCTTCTATTCCTCCATTGGTTTCAAGTGCTTTCATGCCCATTCTATCTGTTCCTGCTCCCTTATCTATTTCTGCTCCCTTGCATGTCTCTGCTTCCTTACCTACTTCGAGTCCTTTGACTCCTGTTATTTTCACTTCTTCTACCGCTCCTCCTTCTATAGCTCCCCCTCCCTATGTTCAACATGCAGAGGAGGGTTCCAGTAGCAGAAGCTTGGCTATGAGGAGCGTTACACTTGAAGTTCCTGCTAATAACAGTCTTTTAAGGAAGTCTGGTGGAGCAGATGCCTGGCTTAGGCCTTTGATTGGATATATTGAGAAGAAGAAGATGAGCAATCACAGTTGCTTAACTCTGATGAATGACATAGTTCATTCTACTTTGAAGGTATTTTTTTTCTCTACTTACTAACAAGCTTTTTTTTATCTCTAAATTCTTATTTCTATGAGTTGTCACTGTAGGCTAACGTCATTGGTACAGAATTGATGGGAGGAATTTCCCTTCTGGAAAAGAAAACTCGTGAGTCTGAAAAGTCTATCCACGAGGCTGAGGAAATAGCCAAGAGAGCCCAGCTAGAAGCAGATAATTGGAAAGAGCAGTTTGAGAATGCTCAGGGAACCATATAAGAATTGCAAGAGAGTAGAGATCACCTGGAGCAGCAAAAGCGAAGTCTGACTTCTGAGCTAGCAGTTGCCAAAGCTTCTTCAAGTCAATTTGAAAAAGACAAGGAGCGCCTTGAATGTTGCTTTTCAGAACAATTATCAAAGTCAAGTGAAGAAATAAGAGAACTTAAGGCACTCTTGGACAAGAAAGAAGAATATGCAGGAGAATTAGTGCATAACTTGACTCAAGTTCAAGCTGATTTAAAGATCTCCTCTGACAAAGTACATGCCTTAGAAAGTTCTCATGCCTCCCTTGAAGCTTCCCTTGATTCTCATTTAGCTGAACAACAAGTGTTAAAGAATGATCTTGCTATGTGGGAAAGAGAGTATGGACCTCTTGAGGAGAAGTTTGATTTAGAGGTGAGTTGGGCTTTCTTAAACTCTCGTCGTGATGCTTTAACGGAGGCCAGTCAAGAAAACTTTGACTTAGACTCAGAGTTGGCCAAAGTTTTAGAAACCATTGAAAGAACCCAACAATCATTTGACTTTTCTTCTCCGGCAATTGAAGCTCCCGTGGCTAAGGAACCTGTAAATGACGAAGCCGTTGCTGTGGCAGTTGAAGTTGAAGATGTTGCAATTCCAGCTTCCGAGGGTGAAATTTCTACGACTCAGTCTATGGAAGCTGAAACTTCTGTGACTCTTGCTCCCCTCGTTGAACCTAACACTTCAAGCCCAGCTGAAACCGCTCCTGTTGCTGCTTCTTCAGAAGTTGTCACCGTGCCTGTGGCTTTTTCTGAAAGTGAAATTAATATTGCAACTTCTGATGTACCAACCCCTTCAGTGACTAGTTAAATTTCCAGATTTTGTTTTTACTTTCTTTGTTGGATGATGGTTTTATCCCTTAGTTATTTTTTTAAGGGATTTTTTGGTGAAAGTCCCCAGTTATCATAATGGGGCACTTGTATAAACTTTTTGTTGACTAAGTTCTTACTTAGTCTTTTTAATTATATCAAGAAGTTTGTTAGTACTTCAATGTGCTCTATTCTTGCCTTTTCCTTATCTACTTAGGACTTATAGAATAGTTTAGCATTTTTATCCTTTGAAAATGCTTTATGATTCTCCTCGTGACTTATTAACATGAGGTTTATAAAAGAGGGCCTTTTTATATATTGACAATAAATGAAGAAGATGTCTCAACTTCATAATGGTGTTATAATACGATGAAAGAAATAGGAACACACATGTTTTGTTTGAAACAACTTTGACAAGTTTTTATTCATGAACTTGGACAAGCTTTTGAATATTACATGTATTGAGATACATCTATAACTTTCTCGTAACTATTTTTCTTGCAACAGATTTTTATAAAGTAAATACTATTCAACAAGGTTTTTCCTTATAACCTGTTTCAATACATAGTCATGACCCTATCTTAATGTATTAGGAAGGGTTTGAGAGGTGATTCCATTGTTCTCATGGGAAAGAACACTACGATGAATGTTTTGCATCTTCCTTTGTTTTGATAGGAAAGAACACAATGATGAATGTTGAGGTTCCGTAACTTCTGCTCGATACTTGTTTCAATTTATGTCTCCGTCTTACCGCACGTATTTGTGTACAATATGCAGTCCCCCAAGTGTTTGAGCGCTGAAGTATGAAGCCTCGAGCACTTGTTTGTTTCTCACAATTTGGTCCTTTTTCCTGAAAACAGAAAAACATACGGGACTCGGAGGTGCAATTAAAGATGAAGACTGCCTAACCCGTGTGTATTTCCATCAGATTAATTTGTAACCTTGGGCTGGGATTCAGAAATTCCATTTTGCTGTGCAGGTCGTGACTCATCATTTGGCACGAGTTAGGGTTTTTGCCTAGCATCTAAAATCGTTAGTAAAATTTTAACAATTCAAAGAAAAATTCTAATACAGCGATACTTGATCGTAGGTACTTTCTCAGAAATAATATCGCTTTAGGTGGACAGCATTCCAATGCGAGGGTAGAACCTTGCCATCCATTGTCTCCAACTCGTATGCTCCTTTTCCCACAATGTCACGAACTCTGTAGATTGGAACACCTTTTTAAGCACGAAGTCCCCAATTTTAAAGAATCTGAGTCGTGTCCCCAATATAAATATCCAACTCTAGGGAAAAATTACTAAATAATCTATTAATCTAAAAACAAATAGAACTAGATTTTCAATTTTGAAAAAAAAGGGAACAAGAGATATTTGTAGTCCAAATTTCTTTCCCCCTAGTCAACTCCTTCACTTTCAAGAAAACAATTTATGATAGAGACAAGAAAAATATTTACCTCGCACGTGATATTTATAATAGAATAACCAACTTAACTATAAAAGTGACAAATTTTTTGTTAGAATAATACGTGCATTAGATGTAGGATCAAATGCCTCTATAGTACATTCTTAATTCTTCGCCAGGGGCGAAGCTATATTACCCTAAGGATGGTCAATTGACTACCCTTTATCAAAAAATTATACTATATATATTAGGTAAAATATTAGGTTTAGAGGTATACATATATTGAACATCGCTTTGTGGGAACTTTTTTCAAGTTTGATATGCCTAAACATTTTCGTAAATCTTTGAGATTTCGACGATAAGAATTGTTCTAGTATTATAAATTTAATTCAAATTAAAAGAACATAAAAAAGGGGGTAATTCAGTACACGGAGTATTTTGCGTTTACGCAAGGTCAGGAGAGAGCCGCACTCAAGGTGTGTGGTGTAGGCAACTGACAGCTTATCATGCTGTAAGTATCAGTGGCTGATTTCACGGCTCGACCGTGTCACAGCTCGACCGTGATCTATAATTCATACGAAGAACATATATAAATAAAATAAAAATATGCTGAATAATCATAATTCCATTCGTCCTAAAAGAAAAAAATAACTAAAGAATAAGTTAAATGATGGGGGAGGGGGGGGAATTAAAAAGTAGCCAGATTTACAAGTGGTCATTCAAAAATAGCCACAATTTCAAAAGCATCGAAATTTAGTCACTTTTCATGTAAAGATAAATCTGAACGAAAACATTGTTCAAAATCCGAAAAATACTCCAGCATAATATACTGGAGTATACTATGCTGGAACTCCAGTATATTATACTGGAGTTTGGAATTCCAGTATACTTTTGCTGGAACTCCAGTATATTATATTGGAGTTCCAGCAATATATATTGGAACTCCAGTATATTATACTGGAGCCAGCAAGGTATACCGGTCTAGCATAATATGCTGGAAGTTCATACACAGGTGCACTGATCTCCGGTATATTATGCTGGACCGGTCTATGTTGCAGCAAAATAGTGACTTTTTTTCAATGACTTAACAAACGCTGGCTATTTTGGAATGACCAATCCGAAAACTGGCTAGCCCGTACTATTTTAACCGAATAATGTGGGTTTTGTAATTCTTGGTTTGTACGTTAAAAGCACCCTTTTTTTTCTTGAATTCTGATCACTGACCCGCAGTAGAAGGATCTGAGAATCAGAATCCACCCAAATCTCATCCTATTTATTACTAAAAGTTTTGATTAATTACTTAATCAGATATAGATGTTTGACTTTAGAATCAAGGCTATTTCAAGAAGATTTACAAAACAGTAGGTCTATATTTCTGATTAATTAATAAATAACGTAACATTTAATTAAAGTGATCACGTCACGTGCATCCTAGTTGACAAGTTGGCTGAAAACGATAATATTTTTTGGGGTTATTTTTTATTAAAAAATTATTTTAAATAGACGTTCGGCTAACCGCTTAAATTAAAAATAATAAAATATATTATATATGTAAATTTATATAAAATACGTGTACAATCGTATATAATTAATATATAAGACTATAATTTATGTATACTAATTAGGAAAAATAAATGGTGAATTACATTCTTTATTCTCCAATCGTTTTCACTATATGCTTAAGAAAAAAAAGAAAAAAAGGAATATTTCAGCTAGTGGTTTTTAATGGGCCCAATACAAAATTGACCAACACAAAGAAAAATAAATTAGGAAACTTTACCTCATATATCAAAGGTATACATATTATTTATAACAAACCAAAATTATTTTAAAATATTATTTTCTATAGCTACCTTATATTTTATAGCATAATAAGTATGTATGGTATATACTACCATTGAGGTATGAAATACGCTATTTATGTTTTTCCTCTCTTAGACAGCTGGACATACTTATTTTTAAGGTGATTATCGTTACTGTATTCATGGATACATGGCACGAATACATGTGAATATATGCGTGTATAGCTGAATTGTCGTGATTTTATGCGCTTTTTACTGTTGTATTCATGAATACAGATGCGCGAATACATGTCTGTACAGCTAGACTGCCCTGATTTTAGGCATTTTTTGTTGTTGTATTCATGATGACGCGAATACATGTGAATACATGTGCGTACAGTTGGACTGCTCTGATTTTTAGGCGCTTTTTGCTGCTATATTCATGAATACAGCAGCGCGAATACATGTGAATACATACGCGTACAACTGGACTGTCCTGATTTTAGGCAATTTTTGTTGTTGTATTCATGAATACATGGCGCGAATACATATGAATACATGTGCGTACAGCTGGACTACTCTGATTTTCTAGGCGATTTTTGTTGTTATATTCATGAATACAACAGCGCGAATACATTACTGTAACAATTTAATAGTAACTGTAGAAAGTAATTATGTATATATAATAGCTATAAGAAGTTGATAGCCACTAAACAATTTCGAAAAATTCCTCAAGATATGGATCGATCTAGATACTTATAATGTTATATGCATCACTCTTTTTATATTTCATTTTATGCGAGTTAGAGTTGGGAAGTGAGACTAATTATGATATAAAATTCAAAATAAAAGATAAATAATGTGAATGAGACTCGAGAGTGAATAACGATTAAAATTTGATTGGACCGAAAAAAGAGAAAAATAGATGACGAATAACATCAGTTTTTAATTTTATTTTCAGCTACAAGAGTTTGTGCAAATTTGTTTGGAAGTAAATTAAAGTTGATGTTAAAGGCAGTTGTTGAGATGATGACAGTGATTTCCTCTCATTCAATGTTTTTTTTTTTTTTTTTGTTAATAGTAGGTTTATGAATTAGTTTTTTTTAAAATATTAAGCATTTTAAAGTAAAAATATATTTTTTAATAAAATGAAAAGAAAATTTTAATAAATTTGAATAATTTGAAGCATATGAAAATATTATAAATTTTCTATTTAGTGATAAAAAATATTGCATTAACGTTGAGAGTCCTTAAAACATAATAGTCAATTGATATTGACGATTAAGACTTATTTTTTTAAAATTAAAACTATGAAGAAAAATAGTATATCTCACGCCTAAAATCACGTGACCGGCACTCTCTACTCTACCCGATCCAATTGAACCTTCCGATAAATTAATACTCATCTATATGCCTAATGGGGGATACGAAAACTCTTCAAATATAATCATTTTAAGATATAAAACAAAACCTGAATAAATCTTTAAGTAAATATTTTTATTTAAAAGAAAACTTCATGTAAAAAAAAGAAAGTTTCATTCATGCATGCTATGTGAGTAATCATACCATTACAAACCAAAAATGTATATTACTATTGTCTATGGAATCTCTATGACACGGAATGAAATAGTCAATCAAGGTATAATCCGATGGCTCAATATATATATATATATATATATATATATATATATATATATATATATATATATATATATATATAAGAAACATTTATATCCATTAAAAATTTAGAAAATAAAATAAAATAAAAGGTAAAATATATTTCAAAGTCTTCTTTTAGCATTAATCTTTATAAAATCATGTTAGAATTTTCATTTAGCGGGAGCACTATATGTGATGACCCATAAGGTCATCATTTGATTTTTGAGTCAGTTATATGTTCCGAGGACCTAAAAGTCTCTTTTTATCTCGCTTCGATTTACGTGCATGGTCCGGACGTACATCCGGAACGCTTTTATGTGAAAATTTGATGAAAATGCTAATTTGGCCTTTAAAATTAAATTTAAGTTGACTTCGGTCAATATTTTGGGTAAACAGACCCGAACTTGTGATTTGACGGTCCTAGAGGGTCCGTAGAAAAATATAGGACTTAGGCGTATGCCCAGAATCGAATTCCGAGGTCCCAAGCCCGAGAAATAAATTTTTGAAGAAAATTGTTTAACTGAAATTTTAAGAGTTTTTGGAAATTTGAATGTATTTGAAATTGATGGTATTCGGGCCCGTATCTTGGTTCCAGAGCCCGATACTGGTCTTATACGGTAAGGTTGAGCATGTAAAAATTGGTAAGAAACGAACTTGAAATAACGTGAATCGGACCCTCGTATGTTAAAATGGAACTTAAGAATTCATGAGATTTTTCTTTGGTTTTGATGCTAAATTTGTTATTAAAGGTGTTAATTTGGTGATTTGATCGCACGAGTAAGTCCATATGATTTTTTTGAGTTAGTATGCATATTTGATTGGAGCCCTGAGGGCTCGGGTGAGTTTTGGATAGGTTTCGGATATTTTTACACTTAGAAAATTTGCAGGTTTTGCTATCTGAGGTGCACAGAGATTTTGTTCTTCACATTCGCGTGGCTTCACTCGCGAAGGCATATGGCAAGTTTCCTCAGGTGCCAGTTTGTTGTTCGCGAACGCGGAGCTCAGGACGCGAACACGAAGCTGTGGGGGGAGTTACCCTTCGCGAACGCGTTCAGGCTCTCGCGAACACGTAGGGTTAGTGGCCTGGGGGAGGGATTTCAAATTGTTCTACGCGAACGCGACCACCTGACCGTGAACGCGAAGGCTTGAGGAGCTGAAGCTCCTTGAACGCGAGCCATTGAACGCGAACGCGATGGCCATCTGGGCCTGACCCATCGCGAACACGATAGGTCCATAACGAACGCGATGAAGGCTTGCCCAGTCATTTTTAAAACAGTAGCAAAAATGGGCAGAGCCCATTTAATTCATATTTTCAAAACTAGAGAGCATTGAGCCGATTTTCAAGAGACAAGTTCTTCCCTAAAGCATTGGTATATGATTCTAAACCTTTTTCTTTCAATTTCCCATTGCATTTCATCAATCATCATCCAAATATCTAGGTTTTTATGGTAGAAATTAGGAATTTAGGTAGAGTTAGGGCTTTTTGAATAATTGAAATTTAGACCTCGTTTTGGAGTCGAATTTCGAAACTAATTGCATATTTGGGCTCATGGGTGAATGTGTGATCGGATTTTGGTCCGAACTTCGAGTTTTGACCAAGCGGATCCGGGGTCGATTTTTGACTTTTTGAGAAAAATAATAGAAAACCTATAATTAAGCATTGGGTATGAGTTCTTTAGCATTTACTGATGTTGTTAAATTAATTTGGACTAGATACGAGTAATTTGGAGGCAAATTCAAAGGAAAAGCGGTGTTTGAGGCTTGAGTTGGCCGTGGAAGTTCTAGGTAAGTATTTGGTCTAACCTTAGATTAAGGGAATAGGTATTGTACCTTATTTGCTATGTGCTAATGTAGTATACGCCGTAAAGGTGTGGTGACGAGTATCTATACGTCGGTGTCAAACATGCCCGTGAGTCTTAAATTATAATTGTCGTATTTCTTAATAAGCACTAAAATTGCCTAAATTGTCAATTCTCCGTATTGAGCAAGACCTATGATTAACTTGTGGTATTTGTTTATTGTTGAGCATTAGCTGCATTTGAGGTTTTGATTGTGAAGTTAAGTGTTGGTACAAGTTTGGTTATAGTTGATTCCCTTGCTGGGACGTCCTTATTTCTTACTATTGATTCCCTAGTCGGGATGTGTTTATTCTTGTTGTTGATTCCCTTGCCGGGATGTTGTTGTTGCCATTGTTTGGGTGAGAAAAGAGTGATAAAGCACGAAGGGTGATGTCGTGCACATTCATATTTATGCATTTGGTGAGGAAAGAGTGATAAAACACGAAGGGTTATTGATATTGATGCATATGGTGAGGAAGATAGATAAAGCATGAAGGGTGATGCCGTGCACAATTCTAATAATTATACGGTGAGGAAGAGAGATAAAGCACGAAGAATGATATCGTGCACATTTTCATTATTTGATTGCATTGGTGAGGATTGAGAGTAAAAGCACGAAGGGTGATGTCGTGCACTTATTGCCTGTTTATTTTGATTTCTTGCTGTTTTGGTTCAAGTACCTTGATTGTCTTATTCTACTATTATTGTGATTCATTATGTTGGTATTCTTTCCCATAGCATGTTATCCTTTCTCCATTACTTCTGAATTACTTTTATTACTGTTATTATATTAGATACTATTTAGCTGTAGGTTATTGGTTGTTGTGTCCTAGCCTCGTTACTACTTCACCGAGGTTAGGCTCGACACGTACCAGCACATGGGGTCGGTTGTACTGATACTACAATCTGCGCTCTTTTATGCAAATCCCGGTACTGGAGCATACAGACCTTAGCTAAGGGTTGCTGCCTTCAGTCCATCAGGAGACCCGAGGTAATCTTGCAGGCGTCCGCAGGCCTTGGCGTCCCCTCCTTATCTAGTTTTCATCTTTTCTTTACTATTTTTTAGATAGATATTTACTTTCTTGTTCAGACTTTATTTGTAATTTTCTTAAATAGTCCTTGAGATTGTGACACCAGTTCTTGGTAGTTTATGTTATAGACTCGTATTGATATTAGCTAAAGTGTTAAATTTTCATTCTTCCACTCTATAAATTTTCGTTATTTATAAATGTTAAATTATAATTTTTAATGGATTAAAAATGAAAAGAGTAAAATAAGTGGCTTGACTAGCTTTCACTAGTAGGCGCCATCACGACCCCCGAAGGTGGGAAGTCTGGTCGTGACACTATACAATCACTGACACGAAATAAAGTCAACTAGGTTATGTACCTAGCGACAAGTATCATATACCCTACTTGCTCAGGTCATCTCATCGTTGTGCCGCACGAATCAACTCAGTCATGTTAATAAAGTAGCACAATAGTACCCCCCCCCTCATGGGAAGTACTCTGTCATAGTTCCCCACAGTAAGGTAGGTTCTACACCTACACCGACACCTGTAGTTTCATGACCTAATGAGGAAAAGTATCCAAGGTCAATCTCGGTGAACTTAAGTAACTCCCAAAACCTTTACATTTATCAATGATGATGTTTATAGCGAAATCAACTTATTGAGAATAGTTAAATACAAGATATTTCACAACTCATGTATTTTAATTTTAAAAATACTACAAGTGCTATTCCTCCTTCATTTAGTTTTAAAATTAAAATAAAATATTTCAAGAAAATAATATTCATAGCACTTAATCTTTTATGATGTAAGAAGTGGTACAATTCCAACTCGCTCGTCCTCGCAAGCTAGGACTCATATTTAGAATTTCTATTTAATCGTGTTTCGATATGAGTTTTGAGAAAAGCTCTGAGGGTAGTAAGTTTCAACGTACCTCAAATTGATTCCAAACATACCCCAAATGATCCAATAATGCCAACGAGTCACAATCTACATATACGAACTCACATAATTCAATAATGCATCACAACAGTAACAGTCACAGTAACAGTTATATACTGAGGATGATGGCACAAGTGCTCGATCATTCATATCTGCAATAACAAATTGCATCCTTCGAAAAAATCTGCCCCGACTTTGCAGGTTGTGAGAGCTCGGTATATCTCGGACACTATCATAGGGGCAAGCGTGCTTTTATTGTTAGTAATTAGGACCTTGACGACTCCAGCCACCTTCAAATCAATATTTCTGTCTTTCCGAGGAAACACCACAATGCCCAAGAATGCTACCATGAAGGCGAACCGCCTATGTTCATCCCATTTTGTCCGATTCCCTCTGCTGCAAACCCCTCTTTCTAGATCGTCGAACCCTCCTACATGCCCATACCTTTGGTATATGAATTGCAGAGTAGAAACACCCCTATCCAATTCAGAGTATGGGACTCCCTTGCTTATCTTTAGCAGATCCATGAACTTGTGCGAATTGACAGCTCTTGGAGCAATCAGATATTTGTGCCTTAGCCCCTCAGTAATGTCCATATAACTTGCTACCTCTTCTAAGGTTGGAGTGAGTTCAAAATCTAAGAAGTGGAATACACTGTGGGCTGGGTCCCAAAATGTAACCAAAGCCTTTATGATGTCACATCTGGGTCTGATGTTCAACAAACTGGTGAGACCTCCGAGATGTAGTTTGATCTTATCTCGCTCTGACTTTTCCAAATCCTCCCACCACAAGCGCAACTCCAAAGGAATCTTGCTCCTAACTGTTACCGACAAACTTTGACCCGGGCTCATTCTGTATGTTTGTTTAGGGTGATTAACACTCATTGGACTCAAATAAAGAATAAACTAAAATTGACACACATTTAAATAAAACTCCGGTCTTGCCAATACGGCCTTTCAGCACTTCGAAGAAGATTTAAAGGCTGTGTTTTACCAACCGGATAAAATCTTGAAAATGACAAAAAAGGTTATCCTCGCAAAAACAGCCTTCCGGCGTCTTTTTAGGGACATTCGGCTATTTTTACAAGAATGGAATCACCCGACTTATTTATGACAAAAAATTAAAATTTTTGACATTTTTTGGCTATTTTTGCAAAAGGGAAGGTTGGACCCGATGAGGGCTGCCTACGTATCTCACATCTTGTGAGAATCAAACTGGCGTAGTTCAGGCCACGAAAATAAACTAATTCAAAAAACAAGACTTGTTTACTAAAAAAATACTTTTTTCTTCATTTTCTCAAAATTTTGGCAGAGTTTGCTATATGGACACTTTTTTTTCCTTTCAATATTCCAATAGTTTCAGAAGCCGGTCAGCATGCAAGTCTACGGCAAATAAATGCATAAAACAAACAGGATGCAGCATGATGGTCTTTTTATTTCAGGTTGCATGTCCTAGACGGACCCAACCCCTATGTTGAGTCCCCTAAGTTAAGTGCACATGATGCAAATAAGCGTTCCTACTAGGGATCCGGCATGAGGTTTTGTTATACGAGGTTTATCCTGGGTGTTTGTTCTAAACCTGGCTTACCCGAGCGAACAACTCGAGCCGAGGATGGGAACTGCATACCGGTAACCAAAAGATCATCCAGTTTTGCAACTCTTCTGAATCCTCGTTCTATTTTGGGATATGACACTAACAGAAAGAAGTCACGACCAGCGTGCACTCCTCAAGAGAGAGAAGAGGGGGTTTCGACACAGTTTATATATATACAGTTCAAATATTATCAAAGCGGTAAAAGCAGCATTTTGCACATTAAATTCAAAATGTAATAAAAATCAGATAACAGATAAAGTCAGATATAACAATTATTCTAAGCTCGAATCCTTGAACCCTGAACCAGAGATTCTGGGTTACAGTTCCCCAGCAGAGTCACCAGAGCTGTCACACCTTTTTTTTACCTGTGCCCGCAAGGGTACAAGGGAGTTTTTCTAATTAAAGGACAATTGAAACGGGATTATTATTAAAGAATCAGAGTCGCCACTTGGGAGATTTATGGTGTCCCAAATCACCAGTTGAATCCCGAATCGAGGAAAAGAATGATTTTGTTTAACAGTCTGCACACCAGAAATCCGGATAAGGAATTCTGTTAACCCGGGAGAAGGTGTTAGGCATTCCCGAGTTCCGTGGTTCTAGCACGGTCGCTCAACCGTCATATTCGACTTATTTGTCTGATTTTAATACATTTTGAACTTTGTGCAAATTTTAACTTTTATCCGCTTTTATTATTATTATTTTAAAAGAGAATTACAACGTCGTTAAAGCACGTCTCGAACCACGTCACATAAATGCACCCGTAGTTTTTAACATATTTTAATGTTGTTAAGATTTGATTTGGGTCACATAAATGCACACCCGAATTTTGGAAAGTAATTTTATTAAATATGCGCCTAAAGAGACTATCGTGTTATTAATTCGGTAAAGGCCGTGGATATTCGCTAAACGGCCTCTCCCTAAAGCTAGATAGTTATTAAAAATAGAGGGCCTCGCCGCTTGTACGTTTTATTTTGGCGAGGCACACATCTTTTATTTTTAAAAGGACATTCCTAAAGTGTCTACATTTTCTATTTAAGTTTGTATCTATAATAAAAGAAAATAATCCTAGTTAATTACATGCTTGAAAAGGCCATCACTTATTTATCAGATTAAAGCAAGCGCAACCGGAAAATTGCAATCAAACTTGTGTAAAAGGAGATTATTTCATGCCTTATTCTATAAGCCAATACTACTGAAATTGAAAATACGGAATTGACAAATAATATATATTCAAAAGAAAACTAATTATCCTATAACTAATTTAAACTCACATTGTTAGATGAAATGAACCGTTGGAACTAATTGTTTTCAACTACTTGAAACTAAGCCAACCTTAATTACTAATGATTACGAAAGTTTGCTTAAGTTGTTCTGATTAAATGCACAAGAAAGTTATGGCCTTGGTTTTAACTCTTACGACCAGATTTCCATACTATTAGGCGCGTTATTGCGTTTTTTTTTCTTTTTTTCAGAAAGTATCGGCTAAGATGAAGCGCTATTAACTAAATGAAGCTAACACATTCGAGATTTGCTGATTTTTAAAGAAACATGAATATTGGCTAACTGATGATTCCCAACACTAACACTCACCCAAGTGTTCATTCAAATTCCTATCTTTCTAAGTTTAAGGCATCACTATGTTCACTCAAAAGTTATCTGTTAACAGAAGTCTATTATTTGCTATCATCACTGTGAATATAAACAACGGGAAAGCTGGAAATAAACTACTACACTAAAGTACAGTCCATAGTTTGTTACTAGTCTAAATGGTTCAAAATGATAGAGGCGATCCTAATTGACCAGTTCTTGACTCAATATAATTCAAACAAACGGAAAATGACAACATTGGACTGACTATCACTACAAATATTCACGTGAACATAGGCCGGAAATACTACTTTATTTCAATCCAATTCGAGGTTACACCAATGAATTCAAGCGTGTACCTGGTATTGAAAATACAAGAACAGGAAGAAGGAGTGAGTAGCAGCAGTGGTGACAACAAAGCAACAGCAACCCCGAAACAGATTAAAACCAGCAGAAATCCAGCAAACAACCAATGGAACAATTTTGTTTAACCAACAGCAAACTCAGGACCACAAGTTGCAATTTCAGAAGTACCAAACATCAACACATATACACCAGAAACCCAGGAATAAAACCAGAAATACCACCAGCAATCACATGCAGAAACAGAATGTATTCAGAAATGCGATAGAATAATAGATTTTCTGATTTCTGTTCTTCAGACTCTCAAATAAAGAAACTCAGAACTTCAATTAAACAGTAACAAATACTAATACTGATTTTCAATGGTAAAAGAAAGACCTCACTTTCACTCAATACTGGATTCTTAGTCTTAAAAATCTATCCTGTTTTTACTCTCAAACTACTGAACTCTTAGCATTCAAAATCCAGTCTAGACTCTCTCAAAATCCCTCCAAACTCTCTCCAAAAATCCGCCCAGAACTGAAAACTAACGAAAAACTCTCCAAAATTCCTCCCCTTTCTCTGAAAAATGTCCCCCCTCTTATACAGACCTGCCTTACCTTTTAAACCTACTGCCCGACCCTCTTTCTCCCACTAAATCTAAAATTTTCCACTTAAAATCTACTGAGGAAAACTTTTCCTTATTTTCAGCCCCCTATTCCCTTTTGTTCCCCATTACCTTATTAATTAATATCCCACTAACAAAACACTAACATTAAAATATTATCCTAACTGTTTCATTCCCAAATCACCCCTGAAACCCCTTAATATTACTGCCCTTAATACAATTATTCAACTGTATTAAAACTTTTAATTCTAAAATCTGTTCAAACTAACAATTATCTAAAACTAATTCTGACTAAGAGCTATAACCAATTCTCCTAATAACTGAATGACTAAGGTTGAGTTCTCATTGAAACAAAAATGAACTGAATTTAAATCATAGCACATAACTCAACAAAATCATTAAAACTGAACTTGAAACTGGATCAAAATCAATCACAAATGCAGGGATTCTAAGTCCAACCTATACAAGAATGCAGGATCAATGACAATGCCTTGAAGCTAAGTGTCTACAGATCAGAATACATAACACGACATTAAACCATTTGATGGACTTACTGGTCTACAAACAGGAATGAACTAATCGACGAAACTATTTATAACCTATGTTATTAATCGACAGAACATAAACTGATGGAGAATGGGGGAAATAACGGACAAAAGACGAATTACAATGAACCTAATTTAGGTAAACGAAGAATTGATTGAACTACTTAAACAAACATTGAAATATTTAATCCAACCAAAATCCAAAAAAGAAACAGAATATATATATATTGGATTAACTTAAACTAAAAACCCTAAAAATGACTAATCACACAGACAAACAAACACATAGAAAAAAAATAAAAAAGAAGAAGTTGAAAAGAACTCACTATTTTTCTTGGATTTCAACCATACGCCCTTTCGAACTTGAGTTCCGGTTAGTATTATACGTCTATTTCATCAGAAATAGACTTATAATACTAACTAGAAACCGTTCGACCCTGACAACTTTGAAACAATTTCGAACTGTTGATTCCTAGATCTGTCATTCGATGAGTTTTACTCAGAAGTCAATCTGGTTAGGGATTAGCAACGAGAAGGTCAAGGTGATTATTGGGTGTGAGTTTGGGACTGATTGGGGTGGGTTTCAAGTTTGGCTCAAATCTTCAAATGAAGATTTGAGGAGTTTCAGGAAGATTCAAGCCAGATGGTTAACATATTTGGAGCGAGGGTGGTCTGATGGTCTTATGGTGTTGATTTGGTGACCGACAGCGTTGTTGCCGCCGGGTTTTAGGCGGTGGGGTGTCATGGCGGCTAGGGTTTCGGTGAGGGGTGTTTGGTTCAGTCTCTGAGTTGAGACGATGAACAGGAAGATGAGGGGGGTGTTTGGTTATGGGGGCTGGGGTAGTAGGTTGAGTTTATATAGGGGCGGGGTTGTTTGATCCTGACCGTTCGATCAAGCACGATCGACGGCTTGTATCGTTTCATTTAATGGCACGATGCCGTTTGGTCTCTATACGAAATTGGGCCGACCTTGGGTGAAAATGGGTCGGGTATAGAGGAGTCCTTGAGGCCGTTGGATCAAGATAGATGAACGGCTCAGATCTGATCACCTAAAACGACGTCATTTCAATTATGCAGGGGCTGAACTGGACCGTTTGATTGAAACAAATCAACGGCCCAGATTTGAGACTCAGAAATGACGTCGTTCGAGTCTTTTGAGGGACTGGCTGAAATGGACCGGGTCTTTTGAATGTTTGGGCCTGATCTATGGTCTAAAATTTTGGCCCAAATCCGATTTGCCTTATATTTTCAACTCTTTTCATTTTCTTCTTTTAATTAATAATTAACAAAAATTCTAAAAATAAATTGTAAAACCAAAATTAAACTACAAAATATTAATTAACTCTTAACAACAATTAGCACACAAGTTAAAATATTTAATTAAAATAAAATCACACGATGGCACACTTTAAATGACATAAAATAGACTAAATGCATATTTTTGTGATTTTCTCCTTTTAAACCAAATTATGGTTCGAATAGTTTTTAAATGCACAATCAAATCCTAAATATGCATGCAACATTTTTTTTGTTTTTTTTAAATTTTTATTAATTAAAACAGGATAAACATTCACAGACAAAAACACAAATAATTATCCAAAAATGCCACGCAAATTCTAAAATTGTACAAAGGAAATTTGTTTTAATTTTCGATTTCTTTTGGACTAGTTTTTTTTCGTGAAGAAAAAATCATGTGCACACAGAAAGTAGTAGTGAAGAGCTTGATGAACCTGTCCAACCTCTACAAAGTATCGACATACAAATGATCTGAGCTACCACACCAGGATGAACTGCTCCAACCGGCTGAGTGGCTGGAGTCTGAAACTGGGGAGCCACCTGCTCCGGAGTGTGAGTAGCAGGAATCTAGGCTCCTCCACCAACCTGAGAGATGGTTGGTGCTACAGGAAGTAAGCCTGCCCGAGTGACACTCTCCATAAGGCCCACTAGACGGACCAGAGCATCTTGGAGTGCTGTGACGATCTGACCCGTAATCTCATGAGTAACTACCCCGTTCTTCCCATTTTCTGCTTCCTTATGTTTCATTATCAGTATTGGGTGCGTTAGAATTTAATTGGAGTGATTTTATTAAGAAATGAGACACTTAGTCTCTTTTAAGAAGGCTTAAGTTGGAAAGGTCAATCAGATGTTGACTTGTGAGTTAGAGGGCTCGGAATTTATTTCCGATGATTCAGTTAGTTTCGGTGGATGATTTAAGGCTTAGGATAGCAACCGAAAGTAATTTTGGAGGTTCGGTGAAGAAATTAGCCTATTTTGGCGAAGTTAGGATTTTGGCGAAATCCGGTTGGTAGGCGAGATTTTGATCTAATGGTCGAAATGGGATTCCGAGAGTTGTTGTAGCTTCGTTAGGTGATTTTGGACTTGTGCGCAGAATTTCAGTTGATTCGGAGGTGATTTGGTCGGGTTTTTGATCAAATGCGTATTTTGGAAGTTTTGGAAGAACTTAGGCGTGAATTCGATGTAACTTGATGGTTTTGATGTTGTTGAGGAGTTTTGATAATTGTAATAAGTTTCAATAATATTTTCTGATATGTTCGTGCTTTGGTTGAGGTCCCGGGGACCTCGAGATGATTTCGGATGGCTAACGGGAACTTTTGAAGTTGGAAATTTCATAATAGACGAAAGTTGTAAATGAGTGCGCACAAGGCCTCACTTTGAATGATCATATCTCCCGTTATATAAGGATTTGTGTGAGCTAGAACCTATCAAATTAAATCTCTTTGAGTCTAGTTTCCAACACAACAAACCGTTTATCATTTGAAGGTGTATACAGGAAGTTATGACCATTTCACTGGTCAGGTGTCAGATCGCGCGAAGTCGCGCGTTTCGCCCGTCTGAGGCAGAATGCTCAGCAAAAACGCGCAAACAACGCGCGAACAACGCGTGAACTCGTGCGACTGGAGATTTTTAAGTACTCTAAAGACCAGAAATGAGAGGAATTGAGTCATTTCTCAAGCTTAGGGCTTCCTCTACATCCCAACTTGACCAAGGCACCAATTGCACTCCTAAGGTAAGCTTTTAAGTGTGTTTTCATGGTGATTTCACTTCACAATCACTAGTTACAATATGATTTTGATTGGATTTCATAATATTTCTTCAAAATCTCAAGAACACCCCAAAGTTGACTTTCAAGATTTGGTCTACAAGAGGTAATCCTACACCTTAGACTTACACATATGGGGTTAATATGGAATTATGAGTATGAATCATGTATTACAACTTATGGTATGTTGATTGGAGGCCATAAATTCGCAATTTAAATACATGAACATGGTAGGGATTTAAAGGTATTTAATTGATGGAATTTTGTTGGTTGGGTATGAATGGATGGTCATACATGTGTAGTTGGAAGTTATAAATTGGTTAGGAATGATGGTGAGATGAATTGTTGGTTAATGGTGATAGTTGGAAGAACCAATACTATAGTTATGAGGTGTAAATATCTATGCCTACAAGGTGTTTGATAATATGCCTAAATAGCATAAGTTATGGAATTTAGTACTAATATTGGCCATATTGAATGACGTATTGTAGATTGAAGTTTACCTAAGAGTAGTGGATCATTGTAGTACCATTAAGGGGCAAGTCCCATATATGTATGGTTACAACCCCATCTTTTAGAAATCGAACTTCATCGATGTTTGTGTGATTTTTTTGGCAGATTCGTCGCACGAGGAGGCCAATCGGAGAGGCAAGGGCATAGCGAGCTAGAGGTGAGTAATGATTTTAAATGATGTCCTGAGGGTTTGAAACCCCGGATTGCACGACATACTGCTATGTTGAGATCAAACATGCATTGTATGACGAGCGCGAGGTCATTTACTATCGAGGATTGAGACTTGGTCCATCCCGGTTGATATTTTACCGCGTATTTGATATAGACTTGTTGTTTTTCACCATGATTTGGGCTTATTGCCATACTTGGGCTTCGTGCCAATTATTTAAAATCCTTTGTGAATTTCTATCGCTATTTTCCCTTACTAATTGAAATTTTATTTGAACTCACTCCAATTGAATTATACTATTTCATGAACTCAACCACATTTATACTCAACTAGAGATTTGAATGATATTTCTAATATTGTTTGAGCTGAGTACCATTATTTTACTGATGCCCAAAGGGCTTATGATCATTTTCTGGACTGATTGAGGCTGAGGGCCATATGTGAGGATATGTTGAGTGATGTGAGGAGGCTTTCAGGCCTCGAGTGTGATGTGTGAAGGCTTTAAGGCCTTATGATATTGCGCTTGGTCTGTAGGAGCCCCTCCGGAGTCTGTACACACCCCCAGTGAGGGAGGGTACCCAGGTGAGTTGGGAGTGGGTCCGAGAGGCCGATGTTGTGTTTTGTGAGTTGGGAGTGAGCCCGAGTGGCTGATGTTGTGTGTTGGTGAGTTGGGAGCGAGCTCGTGGGGCTGATACTGCATTGAGAGTTTGATATTGAGCCCGAGGGGCAAGTTTCTGATTATTTCCTTGCTTGTTGAAATTGTTTGTCTTCATGGTTTCAAAAAGAGAATTATCTGATACTTCACGGTTTTTATTGTATAATTGATTTTACTGCTTGAGATAGCGCTATATTGTGCCTTTATGAGATTTCATGCTTTCAGTCATTATTTATATTTATTACTCACTGGGTCGGAGTACTCACATTACTCCCTGCACCATGTGTGCAAATACAGGCAGAGCTGAGTTCGCTCCTGAGCGCTGATTTCTTCCAGACCAGGTGGTGACTAGGAGTAACGAGGTAGCTGTTGACGTCCGCAACCCTGTTTTCTCCCTTATCTTCTGTTATTTATGATATTTCCAGACTTTATAAAATATTAGTAAACTCTGTAGTAGCTCATGACTTGTGACACCCCGATTTCGGGCTGAGTCGGGTTGGTTTTCATTGTTCTATCACGTTTCCTTCGCACTTATGTATATATTATCTATGATTTTGACTTATTCCTGCTAAGTAATTATAAAGAAATGTACTATTCTATTTTTGGTTGGCCTTGTCTTCATGAGAGGTGCCATCATGACTGGGTTGGAATTTTGGGTCGTGACAAGTGCTGGGGTAGCAATGGACCCCTCTAGGACCTGAACTGGGCCCACTGAAACTGACTGGATTGTCGGAACCTCATCATCAAAGTCAACTTGAGGCTCCACCGCTGGTGCTACTGCTCTGGGCTAAACTCTGCCCCTACCTTGGCCTCTAGCACGACCTCGGCCTCACCCTCTGCCCCTCGTGAGAGCTGCTATTGGGGGCTTGGGCTGCTGATCGGTGGATGAGGAAGCATGTGTTCTCGCCATTTACGAAATAACAGAGTAGAAATTCAATTAGAAATGAGAAACAAAACCGCACAACGGGAAAGAATAGATGTGAAATTTTTCCTAACTCTGTAGCCTCTAGGGGATAAATACAAACGTCTTTGTACCGATCCCTCAGACTCTACTAAGCTTGTCTGGGAATTGTAAGACCTATGTAACCTAGAGCTCTGATACCAAATGTCCGAATGCTGCTGCTCCGGGATATGCACACAGTGCAGAGTATAGTATCAGCACAACCGACCCCATGTGCTGGTAAGTACCTAGCCTAATCCTGGTGAAGTAATGATAAGGCTAGGACCAGATTACAAAATAAACCTGTGCAGTTATATCATATACAGCGAAAAATAAAACAAAAATATACAATTAAGGATGGGAGGGGGACATGTTGCGGGGGAATATCATTTACCAACAATAACTCAGTAGAAAAGCATAAAGAACAATTTAAAATTTGAGGCAGAAAGAATAAGAATAAAAATATACTTTTATCATTTATTGTTGTGGCGCGCAACCCGATCCAAATCATAAAAATAATGTTGTGGCGTGCAACCCGATCCATATCATTTATCACTGTTGCGGCATAAAAACCGATCCAATTATAATATTGTTGCGACGTGCAACCCGATCCCAATATAATATTGTTGCGGCATGCAACCCGATCCCAATGTACAATTCAACACCAATCACAAAAAGAGTCCCGACAAAGGAACAATAAGGAAACAATACTATTTCGGCAAGGGAATCGACAATACAAGTAAATACGTCCCGGCAAGGGAGTCAGCTATAACCAAACTTGTTCCAACATTTAACTTCACAAAAGAAATCTCAACTAGCATCAATACTCAACCATAAGTAACTTCCACGAGAATAATCATAATTCTTGCCCAATACAGAAAATCAACAACTTAGGCATTTGTAGTACTTATTAAGAATACAACAGTTTCAATTTAAGACTCATGAGCATGCTTGAAACCAACGTATAGATGCTCGTCACCATGCCTATACGTCGTACTCAACAAATAATACATAACAAATATGACACAACTCCGAATCCCTCAAGCTAGGGTTAGACCAAACACTTACCTCGATGCCACGAACACAATTCAAATCTCAACTATCGCTTTACCTCTTGATTCCACCACCAATTCGCTCGTATCTAGCCACAAATTACTTAATTATATCAATAAACGCTAAATGAATCAATTCTAATGCATGAAAAATAAGTTTTCTAAAGTTTCCCCCAAAAAGTCAAAAAATAGCCCCGGGCCCACATGGTCAAAACTCGAGGTTCGAACCAAACCCGATTACCCATTCCCCCACGAATCCAAATATATAATTTGTTTTGAAATCTGACTTCAAATCGAGGTTCAAATCCCCAAAATTTGAAAAACCTAGGTTCTACCCAAAACACCCAATTTCCCCCATGAAAACCTTTGATTTTGAGTTGAAATCATGAGAAAAGATGCTAAGGTTTAATAAAAATAAGTTAGAAATGACTTACAATCGATTTGGAAGAGTACTTGTCTTTGAAAAATCGCCCAAGAGTGTTTTGGTTTTAAAAGGGTTTGAGAAATGGTTGAAATGCGTCTAAGTTATGAATTTACAGGTTGTAGGTATCACAATTGTGAACCACTCAGAAAACTGACCCTTTCGTATTTGTGAAGATAATGTCGCATTTGCGACCAAGTCAAATTTCCGGTCACCTTCACATTTGCGAGGGACCTTTCGCAAATGCGATATCGCATTTGCGATAGAACAGTCGCATTCGCGACTAAGGCTACCCAGGTCCATTTTTACATTTGCGAGGCTTTATCACATTTGAGAGCCAGGCTTCGCATTTGCGAAAGCTGCAGACCTGGCCATACCAGCTGAAAAACCTACAATTCCTAAGTTAAAATCCACTATGTGGCCTATCCAAAACTCACCCGAGTCCTCGGGGCTCTAAACCAAACATGCACATCAACCTAAAAATATCCTATAGACTTGCTCGTGCATTCAAATCACTAAAATAACATCAACAACTATGAATTTAGTATCAAAATCATGAAATCACTTAAGAACATCAATTTTTTTCAAATTTTCCCAAATAAGGTCCGATTCATGTAATTTCAAGTCCGTTTCTTACCAATTTTACAAACTCAACTTAAATAACATATAAGACCTATACCGAGCTCCGGAACTAGAATATGGGCCCGATACCATCAAATTTCAAACATATTTCATTTCCAAAAAACTCATAAATATTCCAGAAAATAATTTTCTTTAAATATTTATTTCTGGGGCTTGTGACCTCGAAATTCGATTCTGGGCATACGCCCAAGTCTCATATTTTCCTACGGGCCCTCCGAAATTGTCAAATCATGGGTCCGGCTCTGTTTACCCAAAATGTTGACCGAAGTCAACTTAAATTCATTTTTAAAGGCTAAATCAATATTTTCATCATATTTCCACATAAAAGCATTTCAGATATACGCCCGAACCGTGCACGAAAATCGAGGTGAGGAAAAAAGAGGCTTCTAAGGCCTCGGAACGCAGAATTTACTCGTAAATCAAGTGATGACCTTTTTGGGTCATCACAATTACAAACCACGCTTAGGCCATATGATATCACTATTGGGACCCACATCGGTCATATACTTATTGAATTGACTGCTAATTGATGTCTTATACTCAGTCACTGTCTTACTTGTGTATTATATATCTGTTCTCTCTCATTTCTTGTTAATACTTGTTGTATTCTCTTTTGGGCTGAATATTATGATTTCTGTAAGCCCAGGAGGCTGAAGAGGTTATGAATTGGGTTGCACGCCGCAACAAGCCTTCAAGCTACTTATATATATTATGGATCGGGTTGCACACCGCAACAAGCCTTGGGGATACTTATATATATTATTGATCGGGTTGCACATCGCAACGTGATTGAGTCGGGCTACATGCCGCAGTGATATAGCGCTTGGACTGAAGGAGCCCTCCGGAGTCTGCACACCCCAGTGGCTCATGTACCTATTGAGAGTGAGTATCGTGAGACCTAAGTGAACCTAGCGCTCTAATACCATGTTATCACGACCCAAAATCCATTAAGGGTCGTGATGGCTCTGGACACCACTGTCAGGCAAGCCAAAAATAAATACTTAATTTGGTTCTCATTTTAAATATTTTTGAAATCATATTTTCCTTCGATTAAATTTAACAACAAATAATGAACTTTACTGAGTAAATAATGATGTTGTCATGACCCTAGTTCACCAACCATGAACACGTCATGACGGCACCTAGTCACGATGACTAGGTAAGCCTAACAGTGCGGAAGTAACAACTGATACGAAAATATTAAATTAAAAGTTAATTAACTTAAGGAAATGTATATAACATGCCGCTTGGGACATACACTTCAACACTACAAATTCTGAAATAGAAATCCCAAAATTCGGAATCTCACGGGCAACACAAACTACAGAAAGTATATGATACGACTCTAACTCCGGAATGTCTACACAACCGAAAGAAAGGAAAATCAAATACTAAAGCTGGAATGAGATAGAGACTCATGGTCTGTGGACGTGGCAGATACACCTCAAAGTCCCTACTAGATGTCTCCGACGCAAGGATAGTGCGCCTGAGTGGAGGTACCTGGATCTGCACATGAAAAACATACGCAGAAGAGGCATGAGTACACCACAACGCTACTCAGTAAGTGCCAAGCCTAACCTCGGTTGGGTAGTGACGAAGAAGGTCAGAGCCCTACTGAGATAAACATAATACTGATAAGATAAAGAGGAAAAAATAGATAAAGTCTACAGCTAGAATCGAAAATAGGATAAATAAGGAATGCAGTAATAGAAGGCCGAAACAAAACAATACCAGTATAATACTTCACACAACCGGCATGATAATCGGGGATCTCTTGGTATCCCAAGGATCTCTTGGTATCCTCAATAATAATTCGGGGATCTCTTGGTATCCCGATGATCTCTTGGTATCCTCAATAATAATTCGGGGATCTCTTGGTATCCCGATGATCTCTTGGTATCCTCCATAATAATTCGGGGTTCTCTTGGCATCCCGAGGATCTCTTGGTATCCTCAATAATAATTCGGGATCTCTTGGTATCCTCAATAATAACCCGAGGATCTCTTGGTATCCTCAATAATAATTATGGGATCTCTTGGTATCCTCATTAATTATATACACATGTGCCAGGGATCTCTTGGTATCCCGCACTTCCAATCCAGAACATAAATGTGCAGGGGATCTCTCGGGATACCGTCCCGTAGTCCCAAATTTAAATCAAACAACAGCAACTCAAAATATCAAATAATTACCAAACTCATAGCAAATAATAGTAGATTCTAGCATAATATGCTTCATAGAACGCAAATAAGGCAGTTTAAGCAAATAGACAAGTAAGTCAACTAAATATGCTCCTCTAGGCTAAAATTTTTACAATTTGAATAAAACAGGTAAACCAGAAAACTCAATTTAAATTGTCCAAGTAAAAATGGATTTTTCAACAATTAGCTCAAGTACGCGCTCATCACCTCACGTACAAGGAATTCAATTACCAATATCAAATCCTAAGGGACAAAGTCCCCCACACAAGGTTAGACAAGCCACTTACCTCGAACAAGTGCAAGTCAACCTGAAACCACGCTTTTGCCACGAGTATCCGACTCCAAATGGCTCAAGTCTATTCAATTAAATTGTATACTGTAAATAATAATTCAAGTAATTGATTCTACAATTAAATTCTAAGCTAATACGCAAAATTATAAAAAATGACCAAAATCACACAAACATCGATGAAGCTCAATTTCTAAAAGACGGGGTTTTAGCCATACATATCTGAAATTCGCCCCTTAATGATACTATAATGATCCCATACAGTTATGTAACTTCAATCTACAATACAACACTCAATAGGGCCAATATTAGTACTAGATCCCATAACTTATGCCATTTAGGCCTATTATCAAACATCTTGTAGGCATAGATATTTACACCTCATAACTATAGTATTGGTTCCTCCAACTATCACCATTAACCAACAATTCATCTCACCATCATTCCTAACCAATTTATAACTTCCAACTACACATGTATGACCATCCATTCACACCCAACCAACAAGTCCTATCAAATATTCACCTTTCAATCTCTACAATAACTATGTATTTATATTGGGAATTCATGGCTTCCAATCACCATACCATAAGTTGTAATACTTGATTCATACTCATATTCCCATAATATATCCATATATGCAAGTCTAAGGTGTAGGATTTACCTTTTGGAAGAAATCTTGCAAAACCCTCCTTTGAGTTCTTGAAGGAATTTCTTGAAAATCTAAGGATTTTCAAGATCAATCCATGTTAATACAAGTGTTTAGGAGTAGTAATCAACTCAAAATACTCCAAAAATCTTTCCTTGGATCATAGAAATGAAGAGTGGGACGGATTCCTCTTGAGAGAGCAAGCCCTTGCTCCAAAAATGACTTGGGAACTCTCTATACCCGGTCTTGGGGTATTTAAAAGGCTGTTCGTGTGCGAGTTCACGCGTTGTTCGCGCTTCGGAGGCAGAATACTCAGCAAAAATGCGCGACTTAGCTCAAAGTTCGCGCTAGTGACACCTGCCCAGTAAAATAGTCATAACTTTCTGTATACACCTCAAAATGACGAACGGTTTGTTGCGTTGGAAACTACACTCAAAGGGATTTAATTTGATAGGTTGTGCATCTCATAACACCTCATATAACTGGAGATATGGTCGTCCAAAGTGAGGTATTATGCGCACCCATTTAAAACTTTCGTCTATTATGAAATTTTCCAACTTCAAAAGTTCCCGTTAGCCATCCGAAATCACTCTGAGGCTCCCACAACCTCAATAAAAAGCGCTAACATATCTTAAAATATCATCCAAACTTGTTCCAATCATCAAAACACCTCGACTAACACCAAAACCATCGAATTACATTGAATTCAAGCCTACGTTTTTTTAAAACTTCCAAAACACGCATTCGATCAAAAACCCAATCAAAACACGTCCGAATGACTTGAAATTTTGCACACTTATCCCAAATCACCTAACAAAGCTACAACAACTTCCGGAATTCCATTCCGAACCTCGGATTAAAATTTCACTATCGGACCGGAAACTTCAAAATTCTAACTTTAGGCATTTCTAGCCTAAATGAGCTACAGACTTCCAAAACACATTCCGGACACGCTCCCAACCCCGAAATCACCTAACGGAGCTAACAGAATCATTAGATTTCCGTTCCAAGACCGTCTTCACACAGTTCCGATTACAGACCACTTTCCAACACTTAAGCTCTCATTTGGGGACTAAGTGTCCCAAAACACTCTGAATCCCAACACCGAACGTCCAGGCGAACCAAAATAGTAGAATAAACTTAGAGAAAGTAGTTAATAAGGGAACAGGTCATAAATTCTAAAAACTATCGGCCGGGTCATTACATATGTCTTTAGCAAATTTAAATACTGAATAACCCCATAGTCATCTCAGAACCCGGTGTCACAAGTGCATGAGCAATTTCTAGGAATTTAAAATGTAATATAATAACTGTCCGGAATACAATTGGACAGAGAAGAAAATACAATACTCTGAAGGAGATTTTGTTGGCTTTGGGTCATCTCGAGAGATGCATCTCACCTAAGTCTCCGCATCAACCACGCCGTTGCGCCCAATGAGGCCACTAGACATACATGTGCTTGTGAAACAAATATGCACAACAAGTGTAGTATGAGTACGAAATAACGCGTACCCAGTAAGTATCCAGTCTAACCTCGAAGAAGTAGTGACGAGAGGTCGACTTCGACAGTTACTAGTGGTCAAATAATATAATACCAATAATGTAAAAAATCATGGATTTTATAAGTCGACTGCAAACTCAATAATCATAAAGCAGGCAAACATTTCTTTTGTTAATAGAAATTTTCAAACTTATTTCCATCTTTTTAACAGTTTACATCCCCGGCCAATGAGGCCACATCAATTATCAATAATTTCAAAAACAATCAAGAAAGCCATGCGCAAATTATGCCGAGGTTGTACGGTCCGATCTTACATAATATTTAAACTATGCACTGCTAGAGGGTCGAATGGCGTGAACCATAAATGCATCTATTACCCCGCTCGTGAATCTTACATGAGATGAGGTCAAATATAAATAAGAGAATTACCCCGCTCGCGAATCGTACATGTGACACAGGTACACATAGGTACACGCATTCAAACAGTCAACCAAGACTTTATCAAGGATACAATTACGCAAGGGAATGACAACTTCTCTTTCAACAGTCAAGAAAGTGATGTTTAGCCCTTTAGAAATTTATTTACCAAGTTCGATATGATTTAGGACTTTTAAATTATCAATAAAATTACAAGTACGATAGGTAAATCATGCTTATGGGTCCTAGACTACCCGGACTTAAGTATAATAGTAGCTACACACAGACTCTCGTCACCTCATGCGTACATAGCCCCCCCCATAAATAGAAGCACATATTTACTTATTTTACCTATGGGGTTAATTCCCTCTTATAAGGTCAGAAAGTAGACTTACCTCATCTTAAAGCCCACTTTCCGGTCACAATTTCGCTTTAAACCCCTAACTTGGTGCCGTTCAATCTAAAACTAGTCAAACAACGTGCAAATTAAATAAAAATTTACTACAATGCTTGAAATTTAGCAATTTATAAAAATTCTCAACTCCGCTCGAAAATTTGGCAGTGAGACCCACGTCCCAAAACCCGATGAAACTCACAAAATCCGATAACCCATTCCGATACGAGTTCAACCATACCAATTTTATCAAATTTCGATAACTACTTGACCTCCAAATCTTAAATTTTTGTTCTTGAAAGGTTTTGTAAAAATCTTAATTTCTTCCATTTAAATTCGAAATAATGATGAATATAATCATATAATCATGAAGTATAATTACTTTCGGATATAGAACACTTACCTTAATCCATATAGTGAAAATCGCCTAAAAATCGCTTCAATCCGAGCTCTATAGCTCCAAATATGTTAGAAAAAGGTTGAAACCTTGAAATATAGCTTCTGCCCAGGTATTTACCCATCGCGATCGCAAAAAATGCTCCACTATTGCGAAGCACAATATTTCTCAACCCAAAAATTTTCCTTTGCGATCGCGGTAAAAGCCTTGCGATCGCAAAGAACAAGTGCCTAACTCTTCCAAATAGCCTCTAGTATAATGGTCATAACTTTTTGTAAAAAACTTCAAATTGTAAATGGTTTGACATTTTGAAAACTAGATACCAAGGACTAAAACTTTTATTCTTTTCTCATCTCCCAATTCCTTATAGATTACGAGATGTAAGCTGCCAAAATCAGCACTATGCAACACAATGCGATTTCCAAACTCTTTCCGGACATGTTGTATTGTGTCAGCTTTAACTCTTTGTACACAATTCCAAATATCAAGTGGTTTGATTTTCTAAAAACTAGACACAAATATCTACGATTTTCATTTCTGGATAATCTTCAAATTCTTTATAGATTGAAAGATATAAGCTTCCAAAATCGGATCAGTGCAGCAAAAAATTTACTCTACGCGATCGTGAACGCTCATCCGCGATCGCGAAGCACTGGCCAATTTCTTCCATTTTACTCATCGCGATCGCATCCAAATCCCCGCGATCGCATAGAACACTGATGTAGCCAAAAACCAGCACCTAAAATTGGCCTAGAAATGGTCCGAAACTCACTCAAGCCCCTTGGGACCCCATCCGAACATACCAACAAGTCTCAAAACATATCACAGACTTAGTCAAGGCCTCAAATCACATCAAAAGACTCTAAAAACACGAATCACACCCCAATTCAAGTCTAATGATTAAGAAATTTTAATTTCTATATTCGATGCCAAAACCTATCAAATCACGTCCGATTGACCTTAAATTTTACACATAGGTCACATTCGACATTGCAGACCTACTCCAACTTTCAAAATCAGAATCTGACCTCGATATCAAAAAGTCTATTCCCGGTCAAACTTCTCAAAAACCTTCAAATTTATATCTTTCGGCAAATGAACCCGAAATGACCTACAGACCTCCAATTCCACTTTTGAATGCGCTCCCAATACCAAAATCACCATACGGAGCTATTCCCAGACTCGGAATCGCAAACGGACATCAATAACGTTGAAATACACCTCAACCCAAATTTGTGAAATTCTTCCAAAATGGCATCTTTCTTAGTAGGCGTCGAAACACTCCCAAGTCATCTAAATTTTGATTCGGACATACGCCCAAGCCCAAAATCATCATACAAATTTGTTGAAACCTTCAAATCCCGATTCCGAGATCGTTTACTCAAAAATTACACTTTTGTCATTCTTCCAACTTAAAGCTCCCAAAATGAGAATTTTCTTTCTAAATAAACTCCGAACTTCCCGAAATTCAATCCTGGCCACGCATGCAAGTCATAATACCTAAAGTGAAGCTACTCAGGGTCTCAAACCGCTGAACGATGCGCTAGAGCTCATAACTACGGTCGGGTCATTACAGATGAGTTGAGTGACTGTTGCCTTGAAAGGTTGTACTTGCTTTTAAATTATTGTTGCACTTAGCTGTTATCTGTCATTGTTGTGCAATTTCTGAAAAATTTATATTTGGTTTACTTGGGCTCGAACTGATTTGACTTAAACTGCAGAATTTGAAAGCATGTTCACTCTTTACTTAAAACTTCTGAAGTGAACTGTATTTACATAGCTCGTCACTGCTTTTCAGTTCCTTATTTATTTTTGTAAGTTACTGAGTTGGTTGTACTCACGCTACACCCCTGCACTTCATGTGCAGATCCAGGTGTGTCCAGTCACAGAGGGTGTTGATCTCAAATGTAGCTGATTATCAGAGACTTACGAGGTAGTTACCGGCGTCCACAATCCTTGTCTCTCCTATCTTATTATTTTTTCTCTCTTGTATTGACATATGTCACAAACTGTAGTACACCCTGTTTCTATACTGGTTGTTAGATGCTCATGGCTTAGTGTCACCCCAATGTCCAACTATTATTCTGCATTTGTGTTTTGGGTTTTACCCTATTGTTATGTAAACCTCCGGTTAATTTAATTGCCTTAACTCATTTTTGCCATATATTGAAAGCATATTGATAGTGTCAACTTACCTAGTTCCACGATAGGCGCCATCAAGACGGATTAGGAATTTGGGTCGTGACAACATGTTTCTATTGTGAGCACGTAATTTTTCCCTAATGCAAATTGCTCCTCAAAAATATTGCAAAATAGTTTTTTAATTATTTCATAGAATTTTAGAAATTTTTCTTTATTTTTATCCAACTTGTTTTGCATTTATTTGCATATATTTATAAATGTTTTAAACCATAAAAATCATAAAAATATTTCATACTTCATTTCATAGCATTACATAATTAAATGCATTATCAAAAGAAAATCACAACAAAAAAAAGCATAATAGTCATTGTTATATTTTTAGTTTTTAGTTTTAAATTAGTAATTCCCTTTCATTAATTTACATTGTTAAGTTAATTAACTAGTTGTTAGATAAAGTAGTGAAGAAATTAATTTTGCAATTTTCGTTTTATGATAGTTTAATTAGCGATTTTAAAAATTGAAAGGAAAGAAACAAAGAGAAATGGGTAAAAATTGCACGGGGCAGCCGCTTTGTCTTTTTGTTTGCATCCGTACCCACTTTTTAAAAAACTTCCGCTTCCCCTTCTCCTCCCCTTACAACATAGAAACTTCAGCTCTAGAGCTGAAGTTTTCTAGTTACAACACAAAAACTTCAGATCTAGAGCTGAAGTTTTTATTTTATAACTGGAAAGAGCTGAAGTTTTTGTTTTATAACTGGAAAACTTCAGCTGGAAACAATTGAAGTTTTTGTTTTATAACTAGAAAACTTCAGCTGGAAACGACTGAAGATTTTGTTTTATAACTGGAAAACTTAAGCCGGAAACGGCTTAAGTTTTTTATTTTATAACTGGAAAACTTCAGCTGGAAACGGTTGAAGTTTTTATTTTATAACTGGAAAACTTCAGCTGGAAACGGCTGAAGTTTTTGTTTTATAACTGGAAAACTTAAGCTGGAAACAACTTAAGTTTTTATTTTATAACTGGAAAACTTAAGCTGGAAACGGCTTAAGTTTTTATTTTATAACTGAAAAACTTAAGCTGGAAACTGCTTAAGTAAACTTAAGCTCTAGAGCTTAAGTAAAACTTAAGCTGAAGTTTTCCAGCAAAAGAAAAACTTCAGCCCCGCGGGCTGAAGTTATTCCAGCTTAAGTAAACTTAAGCTCTAGAGCTTAAGTAAAACTTCAGCTGAAGTTTTCCAGTACAAAAGAAAAACTTCAGCCCCGTGGGATGAAGTTATATGAAAAAGCGGGTACGCTTGCAAACAGAAAGACAAAGCGGGCACAAGTTAAAATGTGGCACAAAAAACGGGTATAGATGCAAATGCCCCGAGAAATGGTCTCTCTTGAGACGGACTAGGGCAATATGGCTAAATTGCCAAAAGCTCCACTTCACCCGGCCCAATCCTCACCTCCGCCAGGCCCGGCCCCAAATACTCAAAACGACACTGTTTCCCCTATTCAATTCTAAACACTCCCATTTCCCGTTTCATTATGAAAATTTTAATTGTAAAATAAAACTCATAATTCTAATTTGAAAAAAAAAAGGAGAAAAAAATAAATTTATTTTACGTATAATACGAAATAACAACTATTAAAAATATCGGTAGATTTTTTTACAACATAATAAAAGGCTTCTCTTTTTTTCAAAACTTTAAATGAATTCAAAAATCCTAATTTTCTAATAAATATTAAATTATTTTAATTACATTGAAAAATAATTATAAATATTAAAATATTTATATCTAAATACTTAAACCAAATAATGAAAAAAAAGAAATAGGAAAACAAAATAATATTGGTGGAAGGAATCGGCCCCGTCAAGGGCAACTTCATATCTGGCCTTTAACCATTGCACCACCCAGCACTTTACCCCTATTTCAGTACATTAAATTCTATTTATCTGTTTTTTTGCGCACATCGCCTTTTTAAAGGGTGTTATATATAAAAAGGTGACTATATTTTTTTTACATATTTTGGTTTTTTGAGTCCCACATTTTTGTTCTGTAAAATAGGACAGCTCTTCAACAACAACAACAACAACGATCCAGTATAATCCTACAAATGAAGTGTGGAGAAAATAATATGTATGCAGAACTTACCCCTACCCCGAATGATAGAGAGACTGTTTCCAAGGTAAAATAAGACAGCTCTTCATCTCTTTTAAAAAGAAGATGCTCTCTCCACTAATTTTGAGCAGACATATTCTCCTATATCCTCTCTCCTTTTCTCTCGTATAGTACACCCCTACAGATATAAAGGACACTGTTCGCTGCATTAGAAAAGTAAAAGATGGAAAATTCTGCATTTTTTAAAGAGAGTAGATTCCCCTCATTTTGGCACTGATTTTTTCTGCTCGAGTGTTCATTTGCTTATTCCAGTTCTTGTTCTGCTATTTCTTCTATCTCTGCCTTTATTTGGCTTACTCCAGCTTGTTTCAAGGTTAGAATTCTTTGCCTCTTTCATGAAATTCAAGTGTAATTGTTTATATCAAGAGAGTATGTTAGAGGGGTATATTTTTTTTATTACTTTAGTCTTCCTACATAATTAATCGGGGCAATAACGTAAAACTAAAAGACTTGCTGGAATTCACCAGCTAAATCATTGAATAATGTGACATAAAATATGATTATGTGTTTTAAGATAAGTTTCTGATTACTAAAGAGAAACTAGATTGTACATATATAAAAAGCTAGCCGGCATTGATAATCAAAAACTCCTAATCAGAATATGGACAATATTATATGTATATTTCTCAATAATTCCCAGTTGTTAATAGACCTCATTCATTGACTCACAGCCATTTTCCTTCTCTCTAATAATTGACTAAACTTCCATCACTACAGAGTAGAAACTCTCCGCTGCTGAAAGACGGAAGGTCAGTGTTTTTCTTGCTTATTTTTTGTTTCAAAATTTAATTAAGACAACATGGATTTATACTTATACAGTGTTGTTATTGATTGTATATTTAGTACTATGTATTTCATTTATTTTGAAATATATGGGATTTTAAATATATAAGTCATAAAACACGGAATTCTAAGCTGGATTAGTAGTAAATGAAATAAAAGAATAATTGTAAATGTTTAATTGAACTGGAAATTTATAAAAGGAATCTGAATCTGAAAATGGGAATGTTTTGATTTAATTCGACATTAGGGGGATTTTACATTAGGGTTTCACGAACTGGACTGCTAATTTGAGAAACAAAGAATATTTGAAGAAAAGAATCCATGACCATGAGTTCTTTGTTTGTAATTACAGGCAATTTAGAATCTATGTCAGAGAATTAAGAATTCCTAATGGAAATTTAGCACCCATTTTTTTTCCTGATCTTTGTATTGCTCACTGGAGATTGATCATGTCATTGCTATTACTCATGTTAGGCATACTGCTCTCTGACATCAAGCATTTCAACCCGAAAATAGATCAAGCTAATTAGGATGGAGGATGTCAACATTGATGAGAGTGCTAAACAAAGTACTCAAGTAACTGAAGAGGAACCTGTGGGGCTTGAGGATGATGCTGAGAAGATAATTAAGCTACTGACCAGAGGAATAAGGGAACGGGATATTGTCTCGATTTTTGGCATGCCTGGTCTCGGAAAGACCACTTTGGCGAAAAAAATATTCAAAGATTCTTCTATTGTTTCTCACTTTGATGTTCGAGCTTGGCTTACAATTTCGCAATCATATGATGTGAGAGAGCTGTTGAGGAATATCTATAAGCAAGTGACAGGTGTTGAGTACGATGATAAGGAGAGTGACATAGCCGATACGTTGCGCAAGTGTTTAATGGGCAAAAGATATCTCATTGTCTTGGATGATGTATGGGAAGTTGATGCATGGGATGAGTTAAGATTATGTTTTCCAATTGGTAAACAAGGAAACAGAATCATGTTAACAACTCGACTTAAACATGTGGCAATGGAAGTCAAGAACTGTACCGATCCTTATTCCCCTCGATTCCTAACCAAGGAAGCGAGCTGGAAATTGTTGCAGGAAAAAGCATTTCAAAAGGAAACTTGCCCTCCGGAATTACAGGATGTTGGCGTACAAATTGCGGAATATTGTAAAGGACTGCCTCTTACAGTTGTTTTGATCGGTGGAATTCTGGCGAAGAAAGAAAGGAATGTCTCAGAGTGGTGTGAAGTTGCAAACAATTTAACGTCTCATCATGGATCAGTTGAAAGTGAGAGCAACTTGGCAATACAATTAAGTTACTGCTATTTACCAGATCATTTGAGACATTGCCTTCTAACTATGGGAGTATTTAGGGAGGATGAAAAATTTGGAGCATCTAAATTGATGTTACTCTGGGTGGCCGAAGGCCTCGTTCAATGTAGTGATGAGAGAGGATTGGAGGAGGTAGCTGAAGGTTACTTGAGCGATATAATTTCTAGTAGCCTACTAATGGTTACAAAGACGACCTTTGATGGCAAGGTGAAGTACTTGCAAATTCATGATCTAGTGCGTGACTTTGTCTTAAACAAAGCTAAAGAAGAAAAGTTCATGCAAGTTATAGGGACACATAACCAATATCAACCTTCATATGATGAGGAACATCGAGTGTGCATTCACCTCGACCATAAGCTTCGTCATGATTTGGAGAGATTCAACAACAAAGTAGATATATTCCTCACAAGCGGCTCCACATCTTTTGGTCAAGATCTTAAATCGTTTTTTGTTACTAATAATGCGGATGATTTTCTTGCTTATAGAGATTTTTGGAGTAGTGAGTCTAGTTTTCACGGTACTATTTCTGAAGAGTATTTATCTCGTTCCTATCATTTCTCGTCAGTTGGAGACTTAAAACTTCTTAGAGTGTTGGATTTCAAGAACTGCATTCCAGGGGATTATACAAATATAGTTGATATACTGCAGTCACTAGTTTACCTGAGATACCTTGGAATGTGTTTCGAAAAGTTTTTTTTCAAGTGGGTATCACACATGTGCGACCTAGAAACTTTACTGGTGGATACTGAGAGAATAGTAGAAGGGACACCTCATATTTGGAAGATGACGAAACTAAAGCATGTAGACGTAGGAACACTCTTACCTCGTGAGATATTTGCAGTTTCTGAAGAAGGTCCGTCTAAGTTGGAGAATTTAAGGGAATTTAAAGGCATGTGTTTATCTCGTGAGGATATAGAGTTAATTGAGAGGTTTTCCAATCTTCAAAAGCTTCTCCTCATAATAAGTGATAATGATATTTATGAAGCTAACTCTCTCGTTCTGAAATTGGATGTTCTTACACAGCTTCAGTCCCTCGTGCTTGGTTCGATGTGTAATATCACCAAGTATTATTTACCTTCAAGTCTCAAAGAGCTGATCCTCCGCCAAGTTAATATACTAGCAAGTGCAACTTCCACACTCGCTGCGTTACCCAACCTTCAAAGACTGATATTTCAAGGATGTACATTCGAGCAAGAGGAGTGGGACGTGAGAGATATGGAGTTCCCGGTACTCAAAATCTTAAAATTTCGAAGCATTCATCTTAGGGGATGGCATGTCTCAGAATCATCGTCATTTCCCATGCTTGAGAGTTTAGTGCTAAGATCTGTTGAATTGCTTAAGAAGATTCCTGACAGTTTTGTGGATATTGGAACGCTTACATCAATCAAGGTGATCTATTGTGATGATAATCTCAAGGCTTCAGCTTTGGAGATTAAGGAAGAAGTAGAAGCAACTACAGGATGTGACAACCTCAAGGTCGATATTCTTCCACATTACTCTCGGTATGTCTTTCTTTTCACCCTTCATTTTTTATGTGCCAAAATTCAAATTCTGTTGAAGTTTTATGACAATGTACATATGATGTTTCAATTATTTTCAATTTTCTTTTTTTCTAATTCTTTTTCACAAAAAGTTTAGCTTACTTTCATACGCTTGGACACTATTGCCAGTCTCATTTAAAACTTAAAAAGAACTATAAGCTATATGACCTATATATTAGCTGCTAGAATAAAACACTGGCTCAAAACTTTTTCAGAGGTTGTGGCTTTTATGTCTTTTTAACTGCTAATATATGCATTGAGCCACTCAAAACCTTATAAAGTGAAACCTATATAACGCTTGGGAAATGGAGTTTTTCCACTCTCTCTATTCTTGACGCTACCCAATTGCCACTTGTTATCTTGTTGGATCATATTGGGAAGATGGAAAATCTGAACTAACTCAATTTATGAGTTTAATTCATTATGTTATTCTTGTTATAACTGCAGAATAGGTTTATATATATCTAATGTATGTTACATTAATCCGAACACATTGTTATTGTTGTTAAAAAAAGGGAACAAAAAGAAAAAGAAGAGGAATATGAAGAGGAAGAGAAAACAGAAGCAGCAGCAGAAGAAGCAGCAGCAGCAGTGGCAGAAGTAGAATCAGAAGAAAAACAGAAGGTAGAAGAAGAAGCAGCAACAGCAAAAGTAGAAGCAGAAAAGAAAGAGGATGAGGAGGAGGAAGATGACAAAGTTACAGAGCTTTCAGCGCTATCATTTAAGACTTTCAATCTTGGTTACAGCAGCAGCAGCAGCGGCGGCGGAAGTAGAAGCAGAAAAAAAAAAACCAGAAGGTAGACGAAGAAGTAGCAACATCAAAAGTAGAAGCAGAAAAGAAAGAGGATGAAGAAGAGGAGAAGGAAGATGAAAAAGTTACAGAGCTTTCAGCGTCATCATTTAAGACTTTCAATCTTGGTTATATGAAATGCAAGGTAACGTTGCGTACAATAGACTCTTATGGTCCGGCCCTTCCCCGGACCCCCCATAACGGGAGCTTAGTGCACCAGGCTGCCCTTTAATCTTGGTTACATGCTTTTTCTTTTTCTTCTCTTATAAAAGCTGTTTGGACATTTTCATCATTCATGTTATTCTCTGTAAAACCCTATAAGTTTTGGACAATATGGGTGTGTTTGTTTGATTACCCGATATGTCATTTTTAATTTTAACCTTCATTGTATTTCGAGATCTCGAATAGCTCCATTCATCCTTCCTCGATTTACGTGCACTATCTATATCTTTTTCCGGAAAATTATATGTGAAAAAACAAAGATGAAATTTTGCCTTTAAAACTCATTTGAGTTGACTTCGATCAATGTTTTGAGCAAACGGATCCGGATAAGTATTTTGACAGTTCTGGTGGGTCCGTATCGTGGTTTGGGACTTGGGCGTATGCCCGAAATCTAATTTGGAAGTCCCTAGCTTGAATTCGCCATTTGACGAAAACTAGAAATTTAAAGGTTTAAAGAATTCTTAAATTTGGCATAATTGTATTTTTGTTGATACCGGGTCCCGATTTGGATTGAGAGTTCGATCTTATTCTGAGGTGCGTAGGTATGTTTTCTGTTTTTTTTTTTTTTTAAAAAGGTTTGATTTTATAAAGCTTGACTTTCTAAAGTTTGACTGGAGTTTGACTTTTGAGTAAACGACTTTGGAATGGAATTTTGATGATGTCAATAGTCTCGTATGGTGATTTTGGACTTAGGGATGTGTCCGGATTTATTTGGAAGTCCATAATTGATTTTGGCTTGAAATGGGCGAAAGTTGGAAAATGGGAGATTTTTAGAAAGTTTGACGGGGAGTTGACTTATTGATATCGGGGTCAGAATTCAGTTCTGGAAATTAGAACAACTCCATTACGTCACTTATGACTTGAATGCAAAATTTGAAGTCATTCCGGATTAATTTGATACGTTTCGTCAAAAGGTATAGAATTTGGAAAATTTCATAAACTCATAAGTTCGATTCTAGGTGCGATTCGTTGTTTCGGTGTTGTTTGATGTGATTTGAGGCATGGACTAAGTTCATAATATGTTCTGAGACTTGTTGATAAGTTCGGATGGGGTCCCGAGGGGCTCGGGTGAGTTTCAGACCATTTATAGGCCATTTTTAACGGCTGATTTTTGGCTACAACAGTGTGCATCATAGAAATTTCTGTTGGGCAAGGCTGACTTTGGAGGCTTATATTTCGTAATTTGTAAGGAATTTGGAGATGATTCAAAAATAAAAGTTGTAGCACTTCGAGTCTAGTTTTGAGAAATATAAACCATTCATAATTTAGACATTTGTACAAAAAGTTATAATTGATTAACTGAAGCCTGGTACTGCAATTGTTTTGCCTGGCAGTACGCATCGCAGAAATTTCTGCTGCACATGACTGACTTTGGGAAGAGTTTTTGGAATAGTTTGGTGTTTTAACATAAGCATGTAATGATTCAAATCTCCATTTTTAGTTGTAGAGATCGAAATTCAATTTCGACACTTCCGAGAGTTTGATAATGAATTATAGGAATGATCCGAAATATTTGGTCTAATTTCATCAAGTCGCGATTGGGTTTTTAGCGCGCATAAGTTAAACTCCTCTGACTTGACAGCTAAATTTTCTGTTATTCAATAACCATCATCAATACTACAGAGTGAAAAATGTTTGATCTACATACATGATTTGACAAAGAGAACTTTTCCTTCTTGTTGCACTTATTTTTATTAAACAAACACGTATTCAAGCATCTTTAATTTGCTATTTTCTTACTTTAAATTTGTATTATTTGAGAACCATAATTTAATACTGTTATGTGATTTTAAAAATTAAAGTATGTAAGTTACTCTTTTGTTATTAATACAAATTTCTTTTTTGGTATATGACTTGTGGTATCGAAGTTATATGAATGGCTGTGGTATTAAATTGGAATTTATTATTTTGATTAGCATCTAAAAGGAAGAAAAAAGCTGATTAATTAGAGATAATTTCCCGACATTTCTAAGCATGTGTTGCAAGGATGGGTATGATTTGCCGACATTTCCTTATATGTCGCACAGAATGAGTTATAACTCAAAATTGGTGACATTCGGTAAGAATCGTAAATAATTGTCATAATTTATTTACCGACATTAATATAAATGTCGGAAAATTTACGATATTTGATTTAAGTGTCAAATAAATATCGGCAATTTATTTTGTGACATTTATGTGACTTAAAATAATATTTAAAAAATATCGTCGTATCTTAACTTTCTTGTAGTGTGTGTTATCCAAAATCAAAGCATATAGTTGCAAGAAAATTAGGTCCTAACGAAACAACCAATAACATATATTGATAATGACAGGAATGAAATTTAGCAGATTTAGCTATAAAAAGAATGCAGTTCAATTTTAAATAAAAAAAATATCACACCTTGAAATGGAATAATTCACCCAGATACGACTTTTCATTCTGTAAATGAATCTAGCCTATAGTTTCTATTGAATACGATAAAACGCTTCAAATTCATCAGTTTTCTATTAACCAAGAAAAGTTCTTTTCCTAATTTAATTGTTATTATCTGTTATCTTTATTTTAATGCATATTTATATTTTTGTACAAAAATGTTACTGGATTGGTTTTTGATTGAGGGGCAAAAATATCATTGAAACATAGCCGCTATTTTTGGATTGGTCATTCAAAAATAGCCAGCGTTTACCAAGTCAATAAAAAATAGCCGCTATTTTGCTGCAATAGAGACCGATCCAGCATAATATACTGGAGTTCGATGCACCTGTATATGAATTTCCAGCATATTATGCTGGAACTCCAACACACGGAAAGTTCCAGCATAGTATACTGGAGATTCGAGCACTTGTATATGAACTTCCAACATATTATACTGGACCGGTATATTTTGCTGGAACTCTAGTATATTATGCTGGACTTCTAGTGTACTTATGCTAGAACTCCATCATATTATGCTGGAGTTCCAGCATACTTATCATGGAACTCCAGTATAATATGCTGGAGTTTAAGTATACTTATGCTGGAACTCCAGCACAATATACTGACGTATTTTTGGGATTTTGAACAGTATTTTCGCTTAGATTTATCTTTACATGAAAAGTGGCTAAATTTCAATTATTTTTGAAACTATGCTATTTTTTAGCGACCACTTGTAAATCTGGATATTTTTGAATTTCGTGATCCGTCAAAATGACTGCAAAATCTTGGTAATTGTCATATTATACACAATATGTTATGGTGCCCAAATCAAATATGAGATGGTGGCCATAGCTAGTAGTGTACTTCATAATTCTAACGCAATACTATTTTTCTGAAAGAATTTAATGGGATTAAAAGTTAAATGGTAGCACTAAATAATCCTAGTTATGCAAATCATATTCATTGTTTACTTTTTCTAGTCATATACATAGATTATACATAAATTATACACAATTATACACATATAATACATAAATTATGCATATATTATACATTCACCGGCTATTTTTAGTTTAAGCCGCTTTTCGTGTCATGTTTTAACTTGTGTCCGCTTTGCAAAAAAAATTACAAGCGTTCTAGAGCTGAAGTAGCAAAAGCAATCGCGCAAAACTTCATCATTCTAGTAGCCGGGCCTGAAGTTCAGCTCTAGAGCTGATGTTTTTGTTTTGTAACTGTCGAACTTCAGCTCTAGAGCTGAAGCTTTTGTTTGTAACTGACGAAGTTTTTGTTTGTAAGCTTCAGCTCTAGAGCTGAAGTTTTTATTTTTTAACTATCGAACTTCAGTTCTAGAGTTGAAAGTTTTGTTTGTAAGCTTCAGCTCTAGAGCTGAAGTTTTTATTTTTTAACTATAAGCTTCAGCTCTAGAGCTGAAGTTTTTATTTTTTAACTATCGAACTTCAGCTCTAGAGCTGAAGTTTTTGTTTGTAACTGACGAAGTTTTTGTTTGTAAGCTTAAGCTCTAGAGCTGAAGTTTTTATTTTTTAACTATCGAACTTCAGTTCTAGAGCTGAGTTTTTGTTTGTAAGCTTCAGCTCTAGAGCTGAAGTTTTTATTTTTTAACTATTGAACTTCAGCTCTAGCTCTAGAGCTGAAGTAGTTGTTTGTAAGCTTCAGCTCTAGAGCTGAAGTTTTTATTTTTTTAACTATCGAACTTCAGCTCTAGAGCTGAAGTTTTTGTTTTTTAACTATCGAACTTCAGCTCTACAGCTGAATTTTTTCTTTGTAAGCTTCAGCTCTAGAGCTTCCATCTCCTTGAGTCCGCGTCATTTATTCCAGGCTAGACATGTGAAAATGCAAGAATGATTGAAAGATTATTACTTTTTGCTCTTTCGGTCCAGTTAACTTAAACCTAATTGTTCAGCATTTCACCAGATAGAGTGCTAAACGATGTTGCAGCCAATGTACTATGTAGTTAGCTATAATCATATTTCTCTGCACAGGCAGTTCATATCCTTTGCACAGTTCAGCAGAAGCTAATAAACTTCTCTGACGAAGGTGATTTAGTGTCACGATCCAATCCCCGAACCCGGTCGTGATGGCGCCTCTCGTGAAGACAAGGCCAGTCAGACCCAAACGGAACACCTCTTTTAAACAGTTAATCATCATAAACAGTAATAAAATATAATATAACATTCATAAATTGTGGAATTTAACAATAATAACAGCAGGAACCATCCCGACACAGCCCAAACTGGGGTGTCACAAGTCATGAGCTACTACAGAATCTGCTATAGGTCTACGAAGTACGGAAACCGATACAACAGTCTGAAGAAAACATAAATGATAGAGGATAAGAGAGACAAGGGGTTGCGGACGTCAACAGCTACCTCGTAACTCCAAATCACTGCCTAGCCTGGAAGGAATCAGCGCTCAGGTGCGGACTCTGCTATACCTGAATCTGCACACATGGTGCAGGGAGTAATGTGAGTACTCCGACTCAGTGAGTAATAATTACAAATAATGGCTGAAAGTATGAAAACACATAAAAGCACAAAGCAATTCCATATCAAGCAGTAAAATCACTTAAAGCAGTAAATCAGTGAAGAAATCAAATGATATTCCTTATGAAAATAAGTAAAACAGGTAATTTAACAGGCAAATAACAAGTAAAAGTCCGCCCCTCGGGCACAGTATCAATCGCTCGGCATAGTATCAGCCTCTCGGGCTACCTCACAATCACTCAGCATAATGGTCAGCCATTGTTACCCGACCAAATTGCATCATACAATGTCATTGTTACCACTGTTTCAAGTCACATGGGTACCCGCGCTCACTGTGGGTGTGCAGACTCCGGAGGGGCCCCTTACGGCCCAAGCTCTATATCAAGTCACCTCGTGGCATCATCACTCAGCATATCCTCACATCACTCAAGCCGCCGCGTGGCATACAAAGTATCTCAGGCCCTCGGCCTCATATCTCTCAACATATCCTCACATATGGCCCTCGGCCTCACTCAGTCTGAAACATATCACAAGCCCCCCCGGACATTAGTAAAACAGTAGTTCTCAGCCAAAACATCATTTAGAAATATCATTTAAGTTTCAAATCTGAGTAAAAGTGGCTGGGTTTGTAAAACAGTAGGGATAAGCAGGACTGAGTTCAAGTAATAAGTCAAAACAGTGAGGAAACAATAATAAAAATCCCCGAAGGGTTCAATTAGTTGGCATGAAGCCCAAACATGGCAATCAACCCAGATCATGATAATAACAGATAAGTTTCAGTCAAATATTCGGTAAAACCATCAATCGGGATGGACCAAGTCACAATCTCCAGTAGTAAAAGACCCCACGCTCATCATCCAGCGCGTATCTTGCCTCAATATAGCACTACGATGTGCAATTCGGGGTTTCAAACCCTCAGGACATCATTTACAATCATTACTCACCTCGAACCGGTGAAATCTCTAGCTCGCGACGCCTTTGCCCCTCCAATCGGCCTCCACGCGCGTCGAATCTAACCAAAATCAGAGCGAATACATAACAATATGCTAAGAGGACAATACCCAATCGAAAACAATCGAAAAATATCAAGAATCTCGAAATTAGCAAAACCCGAGCCCCGGGCCCATGTTTCGAAAATCGGGTAAAATTTACATTTTCAGAATCCTCATGCCCTCACGAGTCTAACCATGCCAAAATTATCCAATTCCGATACCATTTGGTCATTCAAATCATCATTTTACATTTTTGAAAGGTTTCACAATTTTCTTCCCAAATTCCATCTCAAATCACGAATTAAATGATGAATTCAGTGATAGATTCATGTATTCTAGCCAAATCGGAGTTAAAATCACTTACCCCGATGAATTTCTTGAAAAACCTTCGAAATATCGCCAAAATCTGAGCTCTCCAGGTCAAAATATTAAATAAAATCCAAAACCTCATATTTATAGGTACCCCTCAGGTTTCATCTCACGTGGGCCGCACCAAAACGCATGCGGTCCGCGCAAGCCAGTGCGGTCCGCGCAAAGGCAGCGCGCGGCCGCACAGACCTCCCTCTGCATTGCCAAGCTTTATTATTTTGGCCATAACATTTTCTACAGATGTCCAAATTGCGATATCTTAACCTTTCTGGAAACTAGACACGAAAGGCTACAACTTTCATTTTTGAATCACCTCAAAATTCCTTGTAGATCAAAAGATATGAGCTTTCGAAGTAGGACCAGCAACCTGCAGTCTTCACGACCGCGGCCGCGGCCACTTTGACGCGGCCAGCACTAGGCCAGCGCGCCTAGCGCGAAAAGGAGTGTGGTCCGCGCCAAAACTGCTGCTACCTCCATTTTTCTAAGTTCCGGGGTGTCCGTACTCGATCAAAACTCACCCGAAACACACCCGAGGCCCTCGGGACCTCAACCAAAAGCACCAATGTATCCTAAACATTATTCAACCTCGTTCCAATCATCAAAACACCTTGACTAACACCAAAATCATCAAATTACATCGAATTCAAGCCTATGAATCTCAAGAACTTCAAAATTCTATTTTTGATCAAAAACCCAACCAAACCACGCCCGAATGACCTCAAATTTTGCAGACAAGTCCAAAATGACATAACAAAGCTACAGAAACTCTCAGAATTCCATTCCGACCCTCGAATCAAAATCTCACCTATCAACCGGAATTCGCCAAAATACTAACTTCGCCAATTCAAGCCTAATTCTACACCGTACCTCCAAAACCACTTCCGATCACTCTCCCTAAGTCACAAATCACCTCCCGAAGCTAACCGAATCATCAGAACTCACATCCGAACCCTCTAACACATAAGTCAATATTCGGTTGATTTTTCCAACTTAAGCTTTCTTAAAAGAGACTAAGTGTCTTATTTCTTACTAAAACCACTTCAAATCAACTCGATTACACAAAGATATGGATAATGAAGCATAAGGAAGCTGAAAATGGAAAAAACGGAGCGGTAACTCATGAGACGACGGGTCGGATCGTCACATTTAGGGCCAGTTTAGGATGACCTTTCGCAGTACAAAAATTGGCCAATCAGATAACTTTGTTCGTCAATGCCTTCGGCAAATAGAAACAAATTATAATATATTTTTTCTTTTTGCTTGAAACCATGTTACTGGTTAATTCATGGTAAATAGCACGTATTTGGTCTTGCGTTGGGATATACCTTTGAGAAGGAGAAGGAGGAGAAAGGGAGAGGAGGAGAAGGAGGACAAAGGGAGTTGAAGTTGTTTAAAAAGTGGGTACAAGTTAAAAGTTTTAAAAATGGCTATAGGTTAAATGGGGGTGATCAAATAGGACGCCCCGTGCAATTTTTACGCTTTTTTTTTGTTTAAGTAATTTGGTGGGTTGCCATTTGGGTTAATTACTCAAATAATTCAAACAAAGTTTGAGCCAACCCACCTGAATTGGGGCCATGAGATCCAGATGAACCCACAAATTGGGCCAAAATTACAATTCTGAAAGCCCAGACGAGCTACCCTACTTTTGAGATAAAATAGCACGGGCTAGCCAGTTTTCAGACTGGTCATCTAAAATAGCCAATGTTTGTCAAGTCACTGAAAATAGTCATTATTTTGCTACAACAGAGACCGGTCCAGCATAATATACTAGAGTTCAGTGCACCTATGTATGAATTTCTAGCATATTATGTTGGAACTCCAACATGTGAAAAGTTCCAACATAATATACTGGACATTCGAGCACTTGTGTATGAACTTCCAGTATAATATACTGGACCGATATACTTTGCTGGAACTCTAGTATATATACTGGAGTTCCAGTACACTTAAGCTGGAACTCTAGTATATTATACTGGAGTATTTTTTGGGTTTGAACAGTGTTTCCGTTCGGATTTATCTTTACATGAAAAGTGGGTAAATTTCGATAACTGTTGAAACTGTGACCATTTTTGAATGGCCACTTGTAAATCTGGCTATTTTTAAATTTCTTCCTTGACTAGTAACTAGTTTTCTTTTGTGGCCCAATCAGAGATGGAGAACCTCAACCCAAATTTCAACAAAGTTTTTGAAGCCATATTAAAAGTACAAATCTCCTTAGCGAAATGTTTTTTGCCATTTTTATCGTTCGAAAACAGATTTTACTTTAGACACAATTGTAATTAAATTATTTCCCTAACATTTGGTACTTTAAAATCAACTAAATTTTAGAGTGTTATATATTTTCTTCCGTGAATTATGTAAAAAGTCCTAATATTTAGGACTTAAATTAAAGACTTTGAAGGTATCTAGTTTCTTTATACAAAAAGAAAAAGAAAAGAATTACGCTCACGTATGAGTCCAAGTCATCATAGAATATTTTTAGTATATCTTAAAGTACATTTTTATTTTTTATCCAAAAAAGTTTATATCGACCCAAAATCCACTAAGGGTCGTGATGACGCCAGACACTGCTGTCAGGCAAGCCAGCCATAAATACTTAATTTAATTCTTGTTTTAATAATTTTGAAAACTATGATTTTTCTTCAATTTAACTAGTAAAAGATAATCATTGCAAAATAAATAAAAGAATGTTTAGAAGTAAATATAGAATACCCCATAATCATTCCAGAACCCGGTATCACAAGTGCATGAACAATTTCTAAGAAATAATGTAATACAATATCTGTCCGGAATACAAATCGGATAGAAAAGAAAATACAATACAATACTCTGAAGGAGACTTTGCTGGCTGTGGGTCATCTCGAGAGGTGCAGCTCACCTAAGTCTCTGTATCAACCATGTCGCTGCGCCCAACTAGGCCACTAGACATACATATACCTGTGCAACAAAATTCACAACAACTGTAGTATGAGTACGAAAACAACGCGTACCCCGTAAGTATCTAGTCTAACCTCGAAGAAGTAGTGATGAGATGTCAACTTCGATACTTACTAGTGGTCCAACAATATGATAATATGAAATTTTAAATAAGCATGATTTATCAAAATAACAACAAACTCAGAACAGGAAAGTAGCCAAACAATTCTTTCATTAATATTTAAGAACCCCAAAATACTTCCTTCATTTAAAACAGACGATCTCTCACCAATGAATTTACACAAATTATATAAAGGATTTCCAATTATACTATCACATATAATTTCCACCGAGGACGTTAAGACCGATCTAACATAAAATGTAAATTGTACACTGCCGAGGGTCGAACGGTGCGAACCATAGATGCATCTATTTCCCTGCTCACGATTCATACATGCGACACAGTCCCCTCACGAATCATACATGCGGCGCGGTCAAATATAAACATAAGAAAATACCCCGCTCGCTAATCATACATGCGACGCAACCTCATACAGTTTAATATTTAAAATCATATCTCTTTCTTAATTCTTTTCAAAATATTGAAAATTCGACTTGAAACTCTTTAGGGAAATTACCCCGCTCGCGAACCGTACATGCGACACAGTTACACATAGATTTCTTGAGTTATTATAATATTTCTCAATTATTTCGAAAATAAGAAGTTTAATGGAAACTCTTAAAAGTCTTAAATTCCTCAATTCAAGTCCCCTTTCAACACAATTATTACGCAACCCTAATCTCGTTTCTTCTCAAGGCAAACAATAACATAAATTAACAACAAGATCAACAAGGCATGATGTAAGTCTAAAACTACCCGGACATAAGCATGATAATAGATACACACGGATTCTCGTCACCTCGTGCGTACGTAGCCCCCCACAAATAGTAGCACATATTTGATTATTTTACCTATGTGGATAATTTTCTCTTACAAGGTTAGAAAGGAGATTTACCTCTCTCTGAAGTTCCATAACCGGCATTCCACACCCTTCCGAAGATTCAAATCGATGCACAACGCTCTAAAACTAGCCAATAATTATGTAAACCCATTAATATATGTTCAATTACTCATTAAAATCCAATTTATAATAATTCCTAACCCCCGATCGAAAAGTTGATAAAATTGCTCTCGGCCCCATGCCCGGATTTCGAAATTTTTCGAAGATAAAGTTTACCCATGACCTCACGAACTCGAATATATAATTTATTCTCAATTCCATACCCAAAATCGTGGTCAAAATCCAAAAATATTAATTTATAGGTCTTTTCTTCAAAACCCCAAATTTCCACTAATTTCTCATGTCTAAATCCATATATAATCCAAGTATTTAACTTGCAATAGGTGAGAATCACTTATCTTAACATAGATGATGAAGATGAAGCTCCAAAATTGCTCCTAGGTCGACTCCCATGGAGGAAAATGAAATGAAAATTGCCAAACTCCCCTTTTAAAAACCTCACTGCCCAGGCGACCTCTTTCGCGATCGCGAGAATAACTTTGCGATTGCTGTCACACCTCCTTTTTCCGCACCCGAGGGGCGCAGGGGAGTTTTTTCCAATTAAAGGACAATCGAAACGGGATTTATTTGTTTATTTCAGAGTCGCCACTTGGGAGATTTACGGTGTCCCAAGTCACCAATTTTAATCCCGAATCGAGGAAAATAATGACTCTATATTACAGTCTGCGTACCAGAAATCTAGATAAGGAATTCTGTTAACCCGGGAGAAGGTGTTAGGCATTCCCGAGTTCCGTGGTTCTAGCACGGTCGCTCAACTGTTATATTTGGCTTATTTATCTGATTTTTAATACAATATGAACTTATGTGCAAATTTATCTTTTAACCGCTTTACTATTATTGTTTTTAGGAGAATGTGAACATCGCTTAAAACACGTCTTTGGACTGCGTCACATGAAATGCACCCACAATCCGGAACGCATTTTATTTGATGTTTTGAGATTTGGATTTGGGTCGCATGAAATGCACACCCGAGCTTAAGAAAGTAAATTATTAAACACGCGCCTAAAGAGACTATCGCGTTATTATTTTTTGCGGAGGCCGCGAAATTCGCTAAACGACCCTCCTGAATTCTAAGTAATTTTAAACAAGTATTTACTGAGAGCCCCGCAATTTGTATTTTTATTCGGCGAGGCTCATCTCATTCTTATTTTTTAAAGAATTTGCAACGTCATGGAAATGCATCTCGGGCCACGCCACAATCAATGCGCCCGTGACTAGAGACATATTTCGACTCCGTTGAGATTTGGATTTGGGTCACATAAATGTGCACCCGAGTTTAGGGAGATAACATTATTAAAGGCGCGCCTAAAGCAACTAGCGCATTATTATTTTTTGTAGGGCCGTGAAATTTGCTAAAACGGCCCGTCCCGGAATCTAAGTATTTAATACATATATTTTGTGAGGGCCCCGCAATTTGTACATTTTTTATTTTCGGCGAAGCTTGTCCCGTTTTTTTTTTTACTTTTTTTTTTTTTTTTATATTTTTTTTTAAAAGGATGCCATTTTTACGCCTTTAACAATACTAAACCTTACGGCTTCTTTACACCTACAATCTCATAACTTGTCAAGACTTGATAAAAGAAGTTAAGCGAATGAGTGTTTCGGGCGTAGTAACAACAGGTACTAATACTAATTTTGTCCAAATAAACTAAGACAATAATAACATAACACATTGAACGTAAATAATAACAATACTAATCTTGGGACTACTAATACAACTAAATCAAATGACATCAAGTAATCAATAATAACATAACACAAAAATGAACTAAAATGCATACGGTAAAACATAAGCAGAAAATTATCATATCAATTGATATATTGCAACTTCAAACATTGAACGTAAAATTTCTTTAATCCAATACATCGAGGCTTAACTAACCTGAATAAACAGAAATGCATGGAGCCATGGACCGAACCTCAACATCGACTTCAACGAACAACCGCGACCGGGAAACCATAGAAAAGGTTATCGAAGCTCGGACGGAATAGCTCGCGCCAGAAACTCGAACACGAACGGACTAACAATGAGTCATGGCTACAACTGACTTTTCCAGGCGGTCATTTGGGCGTGGGGGAGCTGAACGGAACAGCAGCGAGGGCTGGATTCAATGGAGGATCGTCGGACTAGTTTTTTTTTTTTGTTACGACGAGGGAGAAGAAATGGCCGGGGGATGGTGGTTTGGATGTAGCGTCGACGGGCAGTGATGAACCCGAACCACAGCAGCAGTGGCTGCTGCTCGAACAACGCAACAATGGTGACAGCAGTAGGGTTGACGAGCAGTAGGGCTTGTTGGCTGAGGAAGAGAGGTTGTTTGACGATGAGGGAGTGAAGCTGGGGGCAGTGACGGCGAAGGCGAAGCAGCAGTACTCGCCGGATTTAATGGAGGATGGAAGCGATGGTCGTTCGGACGTGAGGGAGTGGCATCGCGACTGGTTTTTGGGTTGCGACGGGTGTGATGGAGCTGGGCGTCGTTGGTGGTGGTGTTGAACTGGTTTTTGGACGTGAGGGCGACTGGTTTGGTCGTTTTCTGGACCGGGGATGCGACGCGGGGAAGTAGGGTTCTCTTTGGTTTTTTAAAGAGGATGGAGGAACAGTCGTTTGGGTGGTTTAACGGAGGGGTCGTGACGGGGAGTGTGAGAGTGGGGAGGGAGGTCCGGTGGTCGAAGAGGGAGCTGGGGAAGGTGACGGGGGAAGTAGGGCTTCTTCTTCTTCTTGTTGAAGAAGAAGACGATGAACAGTAGTTCCTCCTTTTCAAATCCGAAAAAAATCCCCTTTTCTGTTGGCTTTCGTCCGTGTTTTGTATTGGAATGCCCATGAAAATGAGCCCCACGCGTGGTGGGGTTCGAGGCATATGTCCCCCACGCGTGGTGGGGTTCCCCACGTGTCCTGGACACGGTTTATTATGGGCTAGGTCCGAAAATTAGGCCTAAAACCGGGTAGTTTGAACCCGAATATTATTCTTTTGCCCGAACCCGAGAAATAGGAACACGTTGTTTAACTAGTCCTATGTAAGCAAAATAATACCAAAAATAAGACTAGTATTTAAACAAAATTACATATTTTTAAATATTTTCAAGATTTTAAAATAGCTACAAAAATATTAATAAAACTATTTTTTTGTAATTTTCGTAAATATTAAGATAAAATATGAAGTAATATTTTTTGTATTTTTCAAAGTTAAAATAACTATAAAATATTAATAAAACAATTTTTTGTAATTTTCGTTCTTTAATAAAGACAAAAATATGAAGTAATATTTTGTATTATAATGACTGCAAACATTAATAGAACTATATTTTTTGTAATTTTCGAATTTATATAAAGTACCAAAATAAAGTACAATTTTTGTATTTTTCAAGTTTATGAGAGATACATAAACTAAAATTTATATATATATTTTTTGAAATTTTCTTTTTGCAACGAAATAAAGTAAAAATAGTTAAAATGGCTATATTAGACCCAATTTCACATATTCACGCTAAAAATGTGAAAATTCTCGGGGAGGGTCAAAAATCACGTGCTTACAGCTGCCCTCTTTGACTGGAAACACGAAGAGTTTTCCGACAAAGAACGACTAGACGTGTTTTTGACCCGACCATTACTTGGACGGACTACACTTAAGGAAAGGGAGGGAATGTGACCGAGCCCTGGTATCTGAGCTGCCTACATATCCTTGGTTATACAGGAATCAGGCCACGTGTAGTTCGGGAATGAGAGAGATGGTAGAGGGTACCGAGGTGGAGAGCCGATCGAGGTGCCGTTCCGTTGAGGTTCCGGTCCGCGGTCCTGTCGTTACAACAAAAATGAAAACTGAAAAAGACTAACTAAGCCTATCAGCTACTAGTTACAAGGATTCCTATCTCTTAAGTCTTCTGAAACTTGGTCTTGAGTCTTGAATGGTGCTTCATACAGACTTTGGATTTGAACCTTGATACTTGCTAGTTGTAGGCGCTAGTTCTTGAGCAGATCACATCCGTTTTCCACTTCCGTGCTTCGGATTCATTCATTTTTTCTTTTTTTTTTCTTTTTTTTTGTTTTTTTGTTTTTGTGACTAGCTTTTGTTGACCCTCTCAGACTGTTGACTCGCATTCTTGGGGCGAGATTCTTGTTGCTTATATCTTGGATTGAGTGCTGGGATTTTTGTTGTGGCTTCCTGCCTTCCAATGGGTTACGGCTTGACTTTGAACGATCCCGCTGTTCTACAAGCGGACCCCTAACTTCTTCAATCTTTGACATATAACAATCTTCTGCTCTACAGGCAGGCCCCTGACAATCAAAACAAACAAAACAAAACAAAATTTCCTAACCCGGTTTGCACTGGGAAGGTTTGTGAGTCGTTAGCAAAATCGTAGCCCACTGATACTACTGATGCAGTGCTGAGAGTGAACTAAACACTAGATTAGGATGTATTCCCTTGTTATACAGGTGGGCGCCTAACTTCAATGCTTGAAATGTAAGGACTGAAATGTATTCCTCCGTTCTATGGGCGGGCTCCCAACTTCAACACTTGTAATGAAAAAGACTGAAATGTATTCCTCTCGTTATACAGGTGGGTGCCTGGATTTAGGAAAATGACTCTTTTTTTCAAAATGTTTTTTTTAGCATCTTAGGAGAAAGATTCATCGGACTAAGATTTTGATCCTAGGAGAAGGTTCGTCAGACTAGGTCTCTATCTTAGGAGAAAAATTCGTCAGACTAAGATTTTGATCCTAGGAGAAGGTTCATCAGACTAGGTCATTTTTGTTTTTTGGTTATCTTAGGAGAAAGATTCATCAGACTAAGATTTTGATCCTAGGAGAAGGTTCGTCAGACTAGGTCTCTATCTTAGGAGAAAAATTCATCGGACTAAGATTTTGATCCTAGGAGAAGGTTCATCAGACTAGGTCTCTATCTTAGGAGAAAAATTCATCGGACTAAGATTTTGATCCTAGGAGAAGGTTCATCAGACTAGGTCATTTTTTGTTTTTTTTTGGTTATCTTAGGAGAAAGATTCATCAGACTAAGATTTTGATCCTATGAGAAGGTTCGTCAGACTAGGTCATTTTTTGTTTTTTTTTTGGTTATCTCAAGAGAAAGATTCATCAGACTAAGATTTTGATCCTAGGAGAAGGTTCGTCAGACTAGGTCTCTATCTTAGGAGAAAAATTCATCGGACTAAGATTTTGATCCTAGGAGAAAGTTCATCAGACTAGGTCTCTATCTTAGGAGAAAAATTCATCGGACTAAGATTTTGATCCTAGGAGAAGGTTCATCAGACTAGGTCATTTTATTTTGGTATCTTAGGAGAAAGATTCATCAGACTAAGATTTTGATCCTAGGAGAAGGTTCATCAGACTAGGTCATTTTTTGTTTTTTTTTGGTTATCTTAGGAGAAAGATTCATCAGACTAAGATTTTGATCCTAGGAGAAGGTTCATCAGACTAGGTCATTTTTGTTTTTGGTATCTTAGGAGAAAGATTCATCAGACTAAGATTTTGATCCTAGGAGAAGGTTCGTCAGACTAGGTCTCTATCTTAGGAGAAAAATTCGTCAGACTAAGATTTTGATCCTAGGAGAAGGTTCATCAGACTAGGTCATTTTTTTTAGCATCTTCAACAACCACTTAGGAGGAAATGCATCTCCTATGGGTAAAACATAAACTTAGAAGTGCGTCTCCTGTGGGTACAATAAACTTAGGAAGTGCGTCTCCTATTGGTAGAACTGAACTTAGGAGGAAATGCATCTCCTATGGGTGAAACTGAAACAAACCTAGGAGGAAATGCGTCTCCTATGGGTGAAACTGAAACAAACCTAGGAGGAAATGCATCTCCTATGGGTGAAACTGAAACAAACCTAGGAGGAAATGCGTCTCCTATGGGTGAAACTGAAACAAACCTAGGAGGAAATGCGTCTCCTATGGGTGAAACTGAAACAAACCTAGGAGGAAATGCATCTCCTATGGGTGAAACTGAAACAAACCTAGGAGGAAATGCGTCTCCTATGGGTGAAACTGAAACAAACCTAGGAGGAAATGCGTCTCCTATGGGTGAAACTGAAACAAACCTAGGAGGAAATGCATCTCCTATGGGTAAAACTAAACAAACCTAGGAGGAAATGAATCTCCTATGGGTAAAGACGTGGAATGTATTCCCTTATTATACAGGTGGGCGCCTAATGGTAAAGACACAAAATGTATTCCCTTGTTATACAGGTGGGTGCCTAGAATATGAAATGCACAGACAAAAGTATTCCTCCCGTTATTCAGGTGGGCGCCTGTTTAAACTAAGACATAAAAGTATTCCTCTCGTTATACAGGTGGGCGCCTGGTAAAGACATGAAAAATGATATGCCCGCATTATACTGGTGGGTGACCTTGAACAGAAATGAAAAGACAGAAAATGTATTCCTCTCGTTATTCAGGTGGGCGCCTGTCAAGAAATGTAAAGACTGAAACCAACATATCCTATTTGAGGGCGGATGAACCCAACATATCCTATTTGAGGGCGGATGAACCCAACATATCCTATTTGAGGGCGGATGAACCCGACAGATCCTATTTGAGGGCGGATGAACCCAACATATCCTATTTGAGGGCGGATGAACCCGACATATCCTATTTGAGGGCGGATGAACCCGACATATCCTATTTGAGGGCGGATGAACCCAACAGATCCTATTTGAGGGCGGATGAACCCGACATATCCTATTTGAGGGCGGATGAACCCGACAGATCCTATTTGAGGGCGGATTAACCCAACAGATCCTATTTGAGGGCGGATTAACCCAACATATCCTATTTGAGGGCGGATGAACCCAACATATCCTATTTGAGGGCGGATTAACCCGACAGATCCTATTTGAGGGCGGATTAACCCAACAGATCCTATTTGAGGGCGGATGAACCCGACAGATCCTATTTGAGGGCGGATGAACCCAACAGATCCTATTTGAGGGCGGATGAACCCAACAGATCCTATTTGAGGGCGGATGAACCCGACATATCCTATTTGAGGGCGGATGAACCCAACATATCCTATTTGAGGGCGGATGAACCCAACAGATCCTATTTGAGGGCGGATGAACCCGACAGATCCTATTTGAGGGCGGATTAACCCGACAGATCCTATTTGAGGGCGGATGAACCCAACATATCCTATTTGAGGGCGGATGAACCCAACAGATCCTATTTGAGGGCGGATGAACCCGACAGATCCTATTTGAGGGCGGATTAACCCGACAGATCCTATTTGAGGGCGGATGAACCCAACAGATCCTATTTGAGGGCGGATGAACCCGACAGATCCTATTTGAGGGCGGATGAACCCGACAGATCCTATTTGAGGGCGGATTAACCCGACAGATCCTATTTGAGGGCGGATGAACCCGACAGATCCTATTTGAGGGCGGATTAACCCAACAGATCCTATTTGAGGGCGGATTAACCCAACAGATCCTATTTGAGGGCGGATGATCCCAACATATCCTATTTGAGGGCGGATGAACCCGACATATCCTATTTGAGGGCGGATGAACCCGACAGATCCTATTTGAGGGCGGATGAACCCGACAGATCCTATTTGAGGGCGGATTAACCCAACAGATCCTATTTGAGGGCGGATGAACCCGACAGATCCTATTTGAGGGCGGATGAACCCAACAGATCCTATTTGAGGGCGGATGAACCCGACAGATCCTATTTGAGGGCGGATTAACCCGACAGATCCTATTTGAGGGCGGATGAACCCGACAGATCCTATTTGAGGGCGGATTAACCCAACAGATCCTATTTGAGGGCGGATTAACCCAACAGATCCTATTTGAGGGCGGATGATCCCAACATATCCTATTTGAGGGCGGATGAACCCGACATATCCTATTTGAGGGCGGATGAACCCGACAGATCCTATTTGAGGGCGAATGAACCCGACAGATCCTATTTGAGGGCGGATTAACCCAACAGATCCTATTTGAGGGCGGATGAACCCGACATATCCTATTTGAGGGCGGATGAACCCAAAATATCTTTAAGACTTGAAAATGTCTTACCTCGAATACTTGCTGGGGATTGGGATGAATTTTCCTTTTCTACCTTCCCCATTTTTTATTATTATTCTTTTTTTTTAATTCCCTTTTTTTTGTTTTGTTTTTGCATAGCTTCTTCCTTCCAAGACTACCTCCCTTGATTTACTTACCTGTTGGGTGGTAAAATGTTATCAGCTGAGGGTAGCTGACTTCCAGAAAATTTTCTAAATGGAAGGAAAATTTTCTGCCCCAGTTTGATAATATCCCTTGTGGCATGCGCTTCTGCATCAATGCCATTTCCTTTACCTGTTTCAAATCAAACAAAATTTGTTAGTTTAAAATATGGTGGTTGGTTTTGATACTCCTGCTGGGATGGTTTTCCCTTTTTCCCTCCTTGCTCTGTGTTCCACAACTTGTTGGGGATGATATTATGTGCTGGGGATAATCCCTTCCTGCTGGGGGTATCCCTCTTCTTTTGTGACATAGCTCGGAAACTGGTATTTCCCCGACCTTTTAGTCTAGTATGGATTTCGCCAAATTATGCTCACTGCTCTCCTTGCTCTGTTCATGGGCCTTGGCCTTTGAGGTTTATAACCTTGGGTTTGGCAAGGATCTCTCTTGACGCTCGTCAATCCTTTTGTCAGTTCCCTTTGCTGGGGATATCTTTTTGACACTGGCCTCGCGCTTGTTCCTTGCTGGCTATACCATTTGGATATACTAGTCAGATCTCATCTTGGAAAGATGATGGCATATTTTGAAGTCATTTCATACTTGTTCTGACCGGACAGACTCTATTGGGGAAATTTTTTATGAAAGGAGAAAGATAACAGAAACAAAATAAAAGACAAAGGAAACGATGACTCTTTTACAAAAGAAACTATAAATAAAAACCTATCAAACGCAGATACCGACTCTAATGGCCATGACATGCGTATGTGGCCTATCCTCTGCCGTCAATCATCTTTTAAGATCTTCCATTGGCGATTCCCCCTCTGATTCTCAATCTTATTCGACTTGTAGTGCCCGAAGGGTTTTCACTATCAAGTCTCTCTCATTTTGGTTTTCTCTCAGCTTTCACCGCCTTATGGTGCCTGTGAAGGTTTTCACCAATAAGACTCTCTCGTTTTATATCTCTCTCCAGCTGAGGATTTGGAGTGTTGCCGGTATGACTCTTTCTGTTGGAGATTAGAGTCCTTTCTGCTGTGGAACAGAATGTTATGTTCGCCGGTAAGACTCTTCATTTGTCTGACTTGGCATCTTTTGAAGACTGATCAGAAGGTCTTTCTTTGGACCGTAATGTGGGTTTTGGATAGGTTAGAAGGAAAGGGTATAAAAGGCTCAAAAATACATTAATTTGGGGTTATTAATTACAACCTTCGGAATTCGATTTATTTACATCAAACGCAATATCTGCCCCAGTTTCTTGCTTGGGGATATCTTAATTGATTTTTTTTTCATTTTTTTTTCAAAACTATGACCGAGCCGTGAAGCGCCTACGTATCCTCTTTGAGGAATCAGGTCAAACGTAGTTCCCAATTCCTCTTTTCCATTTGACTTTCTTTTTTTTTCTTTTTCTTTTGTGTTATCACTTTTCTTTTCATTTCTCTTTTCTTTTCTCATTTCTCCTTTCTTTTTGTTGTTTTTTCTTTCTCTTTTTTTTATTTTATTCTTCTTTTTCCATTTTGCTGTTTTCTTTTCTATCTTTTCTCTTACCTGCCATGCTTGCGTATTTTATTCGTTGCTACTAATTCCGAACGAGGGGTATGAAAGAAAATAAATAAGGCTCAAAAGGGGTAACGAAGGATAAAGTGTTTGGGTAGCAGAACAAAATGCCTTCGTCATTCCAGTCTTCAAAACATGCCAAATGCAAACAACACGATTTAAATTTGTAGTCTCTTCTGATGGTGCTGGACTTGACAATTATATTCAACATTTGTTTGTTCATTTGTCACTTCTAAAGCACCGTTGGGCGACACTCTCATTCTCATTATTATGAACGACCCTCATGCCAATTCGGCGAATCTTTGCCTTTTAACGGTTTCCTTTGTGTTTAACTTGCCCCAGTTCCACATGACTCGAGCTCTGTATGATCTCAACCGTTCTTATTTTTCTTTAACTGTTCTGATCACCTCTCCAGGGTTCGGATTAACTTTTAAGATTAGGCCCAAACTGGGTACGCATGTTATGTCCCTAGAATCGGCATCGAACAAAAAATGGTAAAAGGACTAAACAAAAAGATGACTGGAAATAATAAAAGACCGGACTTTGTATTAGACTACCGGTGGAATGGTTTAAATAACAAAACAAACAAAACAATCCAGAACAAAATCCTAAAAACAAACTGGACAAGACAACATCCGACTCATAACCCTAATCCGAACAACAGAAATGACAACAAAATGAGCCACCACAAGCTTCTCTCTTGCTGACCCAGGAACAAAACGTCCTCTCACTTTATCAGAATTGGCATCTTAGCCACTGAGCTTTACATTAGTATTGTGAAGACCATTGCCAGCTTCAATATCAGCAACCTCCGTCAACAAGTTTCCAATAGGATTCAAGTGCTTCTGTTATTAGGCCTGATCCCCGCAGATTGTATATCATGAGGTGCAAGCAAAGGATTCTGGGCGTCATTGTCCGGATTACCACAAACCAACCACCTTAACTTATTTGCAAAACAAACAGGTTAGAATGGACTCAGTCGGTCCTTATTATTGACAACATCTTTTCTTTTTTTTTTTTCTTTTTTTTTTCATTCTTTTTTTTTCTTTTTTTTTTCTTTCTCTTTTCTTTTTTTTCATTTTGCTCTTTTCATTTTTTTTCTTTTTCTTTTTCATTCTCTTTTCATTCTTTTTTCATTTTCTTTTTTATTCTTTTTTTTTTCATTTTTTTTCGTTGTGGTCGAATCTTATGGAGATTGCCTACGTATCATGACCCCGCATCAATCAGACCTTGCGTAGTTCGGACCAATAACAGATAATCAACACTAAACACACATTTTTTTTTCAAAAATTTAAAACAAACTGGGTTTCAAGGATTTAAAGATTACCCACCAGCTTGAAAATTAAACAACCCGCATGTTCTAATCAAAAGATTGGTAGACTTAAAAACAAAATTCCAGCTCCCTTTCTCTGTTCGACAAATGCAACCAAATGGTTATTTTTTTGCAAATGTGGCCCCTTCCAATTTTCACATGAATTTTGAGGCCGGGGAGGATTATTTTGACACTTTAAAACTTGTCCATTCTTTTACGAAAATAACCTTTCGACAACTGAAAGATACTCTAAGGCTATTTCGGCAAGAACGGTTTAAGACGCGGCCGAAGCTGGCTCGGCTTATTATGACAAAAGACGGTATTCACATGACCGCTGACTCTTTGATTTTTTTTCTTTTCAAAATTACAATAAAAGACTTGGCGTTGTAAACACGGCCCTTCAGCGCCTCGGGGACGAAGATTTATAAGGCTGTGTGGGTCAACTTGGACCAAAAAATTCTAAACATGACCCGAAGGTGGCTATTTATGCAAGGTCAGCCTTCCGGCGTCCCTTTCGGGAACATTCGGCTATTTATGACAAAACAGCATCACCTGACTTATTTATGACTCTTTTGTCGTTTTTCAAATTAGAAAACTCAATATTGCAAGCACGGCCTTTCAACGTCCCGGGGACGAAGATTTTTAAGGCTGTGTGGGTCAACTGGACCAAATCTTTTTAAAAAAATGACCCAAAGGTGGCTGTTTTATGCAAAGTCAGCCTTCCGGCGTCCCTTTCGGGAACATTCGGCTATGTCTTGATAAAACAGCGTCACCCGACTTCTTTATGACAAAAATTGAAATTTGACATATATATTTTTATTATTATTATTTGTTTTTTTGGCTTTTTAGCAAAAATTGGGGTTGGACCCGATGAGGGTTGCCTACGTATCTCACATCCGGTGAGAATCAAACCCGCGTAGTTCGGGCAAATAAACTATTATTGAGAAGACCCTTTTCCATTTTCTATATATATTTTTTTTATTATTATTTTCACAACAATCAAATAGACTATTATTCTATTATTTTCATTTATAACAAACAAACGAATTAACGAAAAACATAAAACATTCCTTCTTTTTTGAGAAGGTGGGGTTGGACCCGATGAGGGTTGCCTACGTATCTCACATCCGGTGAGAATCAAACCCGCGTAGTTCGGTCAAAAGAACTACTTTAAAAGAAGAAAGGAAGCATTTTTTGATTGATTTTCTTTTTACAAGAAACACTTCTAAGATATATTTTGAATTTTCATTTGCTCTTTTTTTTTTCTTTATTCTAAAGAAGAAGAAGAGAATATTTTTTCGGAATTTTGCTTTCAATAAAAGAAATGCTTCTCAAAATGTTTTTTTTTTCTTTTTTTTTTTGGATTCTGAATTTTCTTTTCAATTTTGAAAAAGACTCAAAATATTTTCGGATTTGTTTTTATTTTTTTTATTTTATATTATATTTTTATTTTTTATTTTATTTTTTAAAGAAACAACTAGAAAGACTTCCTAGAGAAGCCAATAATGGAAAATATTTTTGGATTATTTTAATTTTGTCACTTTCATAAACAAATAAATAACACATATTTTAAAAACAAGACTCTTATTTTCATTTTTATGGCAAGACAAACAATTTTCTTTTCTATTAATGCTTTTTTTTTTAATAAAACAAATTATTAAGACATATTTTTTATTTTATATTCTCAAAATTTCGGCAGAGTTTCGACACTACTTGGACATTTGTTTTCTTTTTCTTTCTAAAAATAAGTAGTTATATCTCTACACTGTCATTTCCTCATCTTTTCACGATTTTCTAATTTGTGGAAAATGATGACAACATACAAAATCTTTTGAATTTTCATGCCTTGTTTTTATATGCATTTTTATTTTTTTATGTTTATTGTTATTTTCAAAATGTGGCATGGGAAACATAAGGATTTCCAAGACATCTTGGATTTCACAAATGTTCCTCATGCGCTTTTTCCAACATATGAAGTGTGGGGGACATATGGGAATTCCAAGACTTCTTGGATTCCACAAATGTTCCCCATGTGTTTTCCCAAAAAGCAAGCGTGGGGGACATAGGGAATTCCAAGGCTTCTTGGATTCCGCAAATGTTCCCCATGCTTTGATTAAAATAACATCATGCTGGAAATGACCAAATGACCCATTCGCCCTTGACTGAATACAACATGTAGCACATTGGATGCCATGAGATGGTCTATTATTTTCAGGTTGCTTGTCCTAGACGGACCCAACCCCTGTGTTGAGTCCCCTAAGTCAAATGCACATGATGCAAATAAACGTTCCTACTAGGGATCCGGCATGTGGCTTTGTTATACTAGGTTCAGAACCTGGGTGTTTGTTCTAGACCTGGCTTACCCGAGCGGACAGCTCGAGCCGAGGGGGGCAGCGTACCGGGAATACAGAAGCTTCGCCGGCTTAACAACTTATCCGAACCTCGTTCTAAATTGGGATTTGACACTATACAGAAAAGAAGTCATACGAAGTTCGCCCTTCTTCATGATTTAGAAGACTCAGAGAGAAGATGAGTTTCGGCACAATTTATATACAGTTCACATAATATCAAAGCGGTAAAAGCAACATTTAGCACATTAGGCTTAAAACATGTAAAAAATCAGATAAAGCCAAATATAACAATTTATCTAAGCTCGAATTTCTAACCCTGAACCAGTGGTTCTGGGTTATTAAAATTTCCCCAGCAGAGTCGCCAGAGCTGTCACACCTCCTTTTTCCGCACCCGAGGGGCGCAGGGGAGTTTTTTCCAATTAAAGGACAATCGAAACGGGATTTATTTGTTTATTTCAGAGTCGCCACTTGGGAGATTTACGGTGTCCCAAGTCACCAATTTTAATCCCGAATCGAGGAAAATAATGACTCTATATTACAGTCTGCGTACCAGAAATCTAGATAAGGAATTCTGTTAACCCGGGAGAAGGTGTTAGGCATTCCCGAGTTCTGTGGTTCTAGCACGGTCGCTCAACTGTTATATTTGGCTTATTTATCTGATTTTTAATACAATATGAACTTATGTGCAAATTTATCTTTTAACCGCTTTACTATTATTGTTTTTAGGAGAATGTGAACATCGCTTAAAACACGTCTTTGGACTGCGTCACATGAAATGCACCCACAATCCGGAACGCATTTTATTTGATGTTTTGAGATTTGGATTTGGGTCGCATGAAATGCACACCCGAGCTTAAGAAAGTAAATTATTAAACACGCGCCTAAAGAGACTATCGCGTTATTATTTTTTGCGGAGGCCGCGAAATTCGCTAAACGACCCTCCTGAATTCTAAGTAATTTTAAACAAGTATTTACTGAGGGCCCCGCAATTTGTATTTTTATTCGGCGAGGCTCATCTCATTCTTATTTTTTAAAGAATTTGCAACGTCATGGAAATGCATCTCGGGCCACGCCACAATCAATGCGCCCGTGACTAGAGACATATTTCGACTCCGTTGAGATTTGGATTTGGGTCACATAAATGTGCACCCGAGTTTAGGGAGATAACATTATTAAAGGCGCGCCTAAAGCAACTAGCGCATTATTATTTTTTGTAGGGCCGTGAAATTTGCTAAAACGGCCCGTCCCGGAATCTAAGTATTTAATACATATATTTTGTGAGGGCCCCGCAATTTGTACATTTTTTATTTTCGGCGAAGCTTGTCCCGTTTTTTTTGTTTTTTTATTTTTATTTTTTTTTATATTTTTTTTAAAAGGATGCCATTTTTACGCCTTTAACAATACTAAACCTTACGGCTTCTTTACACCTACAATCTCATAACTTGTCAAGACTTGATAAAAGAAGTTAAGCGAATGAGTGTTTCGGGCGTAGTAACAACAGGTACTAATACTAATTTTGTCCAAATAAACTAAGACAATAATAACATAACACATTGAACGTAAATAATAACAATACTAATCTTGGGACTACTAATACAACTAAATCAAATGACATCAAGTAATCAATAATAACATAACACAAAAATGAACTAAAATGCATACGGTGAAACATAAGCAGAAAATTATCATATCAATTGATATATTGGAACTTCAAACATTGAACGTAAAATTTCTTTAATCCAATACATCGAGGCTTAACTAACCTGAATAAACAGAAATGCACGGAGCCATGGACCGAACCTCAACATCGACTTCAACGAACAACCGCAACCGGGAAACCATAGAAAAGGTTATCGAAGCTCGGACGGAATAGCTCGCGCCAGAAACTCGAACACGAACGGACTAACAATGAGTCATGGCTACAACTGACTTTTCCAGGCGGTCATTTGGGCGTGGGGGAGCTGAACGGAACAGCAGCGAGGGCCGGATTCAATGGAGGATCGTCGGACTAGTTTTTTTTTTGTTACGACGAGGGAGAAGAAATGGTCGGGGGCTGGTGGTTTGGATGTAGCGTCGACGGGCAGTGATGAACCCGAACCACAGCAGCAGTGGCTGCTGCTCGAACAGCGCAACAATGGTGACAACAGTAGGGTTGACGAGCAGTAGGGCTTGTTGGCTGAGGAAGAGAGGTTGTTTGACGATGAGGGAGTGAAGCTGGGGGCAGTGACGGCGAAGGCGAAGCAGCAGTACTCGCCGGATTTAATGGAGGATGGAAGCGATGGTCGTTCGGACGTGAGGGAGTGGCATCGCGACTGGTTTTTGGGTTGCGACGGGTGTGATGGAGCTGGGCGTCGTTGGTGGTGGTGTTGAACTGGTTTTTGGACGTGAGGGCGACTGGTTTGGTCGTTTTCTGGACCGGGGATGCGACGCGGGGAAGTAGGGTTCTCTTTGGGTTTTTAAAGAGGATGGAGGAACAGTCGTTTGGGTGGTTTAACGGAGGGGTCGTGACGGGGAGTGTGAGCGTGGGGAGGGAGGTCCGGTGGTCGAAGAGGGAGCTGGGGAAGGTGACGGGGGAAGTAGGGTTTTCCCTTCTTCTCCTGAAGAAGATGATCAAACAATACTTCTTCAGAATTTTTTTCAAAAAAAAAAGGTCCCCCTTTTCTGTTGGCTTTCGTCCGTGTTTTGTATTGGAATGCCCATGAAAATGAGCCTCACGCGTGGTGGGGTTCGAGGCATATGTCCCCCACGCGTGGTGGGGTTCCCCACGTGTCCTGGACACGGTTTATTATGGGCTAGGTCCGAAAATTAGGCCTAAAACCGGGTAGTTTGAACCAGAATATTATTCATTTTCCCGGACCCGAGAAATAGGAACACGTTGTTTAACTAGTCCTATGTAAGCAAAATAACTACCAAAAATAAGACTAGTATTTAAACAAAATTACATATTTTTAAATATTTTCAAGATTTTAAAATAGCTACAAAAATATTAATAAAACTATTTTTTTGTAATTTTCGTAAATATTAAGATAAAATATGAAGTAATATTTTTTGTATTTTTCAAAGTTAAAATAACTATAAAATATTAATAAAATAATTTTTTGTAATTTTCGTTCTTTAATAAAGACAAAAATATGAAGTAATATTTTGTATTATAATGACTGCAAACATTAATAGAACTATATTTTTTGTAATTTTCGAATTTATATAAAGTACCAAAATAAAGTACAATTTTTGTATTTTTCAAGTTTATGAGAGATACATAAACTAAAATTTATATATATATTTTTTGAAATTTTCTTTTTTGCAACGAAATAAAGTAAAAATAGTTAAAATAGCTATACTAGACCCAATTTCACATATTCACGCTAAAAATGTGAAAATTCTCGGGGAGGGTCAAAAATCACGTGCTTACAATTGCGATTACCAAATTCAGCTACCCTAAATTCTTTTTATACACGAACACGACAAAGGCTATGCGATTGCCAACCTCTGCTTGATCGACATACGCAAACGCGAGCTCAGCTCCGCGAACGCGAAGGCAAATCCGTCATGCCTCCAACCAATGCCTTGCGCGATCGCGTACTTGCCCTTGCGATCGCAAGAAACAACCTCGCCAGCTCCCAGTCAGTACTACGCGATCACGTGTCTATCTACGCGATCGCGATGAGCAACCCAAACACCAGAAACTAACAATCATAAACAAAGGATATATGGTCTGAAACTACCCCGAAACATACACGAGGCCCTCGAGACCCCGTCCAATTGCACCAACCAGTTCCAAAACACATTACGAACTTAGTTGAGCCTTCAAATCACATCAAACACCGCCGAATTCATGGATTGCACCTCACTCCGAGCTTAATGAACTTTAGAATTTTCAACTTCTACATTCAATGGCGAAACCTATCAAATCACGTTCGATTGACCTCAAATTTTGTACACAAGTCATATTTGATATTACGGACCTACTCCAACTTCCAGAATCGGATTCCGACCCCGATATCAAAAAGTCCACTTCCGGTCAAACTCCTCAAAAACCTTCAAATTTCTATCTTTAGCCAAATGGCTCCAACATGACCCACTGACCTCCGAATTCACTTCCGATCGCACTTCCAACACCAGAATCACCATACAGAGCTATTCCCAGACTCGAAATCCCAAATGAACATTGATAACACTGAAATGCACTTCAACCCAAACTTATAAAATTCTTCCAAAAATGCTAACTTTCACAATAGGTGCCGAAATATTTTTGGGTCTTTCAAAACCCGATATGGACATACGCCCAAGTCCGAAATCATCATACGAACCTGTTGGAACCTTTGAATCCTGATTTCGAGGTCGTTTACTCAAAAATCTAATCTTAGTCAATTCTTTTAACTTAAAGCTTCCAAAATGAGAATTCTCTTTCCAAATCAACTCCGAACTTCCCGAAATTCAATTCCGATCACACATGCAAGTCATTATACTTGAAGTGAAGCTACTCAGGGCTTCAAACTGTTGAACGACGAGCTAGAGCTCAAAACGACTGATCGGATCGTTACAGATGAGTTAAGTGACTGTTGCCTTGAGAGGCTGTACTTGCTTTTAAATTATTGTTGCACTTAGTTGTTATCTGTTATTGTTGTGCAATTTTTGAAAGATTCATATCTGGTTTACTTGAGCTCGAATTGATTTGACTTAAACTGCCGAATTTGAAAGCATGTTCACTCTTTACTGAAAACTTTTGAAGTGAACTGTATTTACATAGCTCGTCACTACTTCTCAGTTCCCTATTTATTTCTGTTAGTTACTGAGTTGGTTGTACTTACGCTATACCCCTGCACTTCATGTGCAGATCCAGGTGTGTCCAATCACAGAGGGTGTTGATCTCGAGTGTAGCTGATTATCGGAGACTTACGAGGTAGTTGTCGGCGCCCACAGTCATGTCTCTCCTTTCTTATTATATTTTCTCTCTTGTATTGGCATTTAGCACAGATTGTTGTACACCCTCTTTCTAGACTGGTTGTTAGATGTTTATGGTTTAGTGACATCCCGATGTCGGGCTATTATTCTGCACTTGTATTTTGGGTTTTACCTTGTTGTTATGTAAACCTACGGTTAATTTAATTGCCTTAACTAATTTCTGTCATATATTGAAAGCATATTGAAAGTGTCAACTTGGCTAGTTGCACGATAGGTGCCATTACGACGGGTTAGGTATTTGGGTCGTGACAACATGTTTCGGTTGTGAGCACGTAATTTTGCCCTAATACAAATTATTCCTCAAAAATATTGCAAAATAGTTTTTTAATTATTTCATAGAATTTCAGGAATTTTTCTTTATTTTTATCCAACTTGTTTTGCATTTATTTGCATATATTTAGAAATGTTTTAAACCATAAAAATCATAAAAGTATTCCATTATTCATTTCATAACATTTTAGATTTAATTGCATTTAGGATTTAATTACATAATTAAATGCATTATCAAACAAAAATCACAAAAAAATATATAATAGTTATTGTTATATTTTTAGTTTTTAGTTTTAAATTAGCAATTCTCTTTCATTAGTTTACATTGTTAAGTTAATTAACTAGTTGTCAGATTAAGTAGTGAAGAAATTAATTTTGCAATTTTAGTTTTATGATAGTTTAATTAGTGATTTTAAAAATTGAAAGGAAGGAAACAAGGAGAAAGGGTCTGTCTTGAGACGGATTAGGGCAATTTGTTGAAGGAATTTTTACCCCTATAGTAAAGGTTGATACCTTATTTATTTTAAATAAATACTCTTTTAAAAAATTATATTCCATATCTACCTTTTGATTTTTATAGCCAAATATCTATTTATGGTTACCTCCTACCCTTAAGCCATAAAATACTCTTTGTATTATTTTTCTCTCTCATTCTTTCAGATTTTTGCCGCTTTTTTCTCCTCTTTTTCTTCCTTGTTATTTCCTTGTGCGCCGCCAAAAAACCTATAAGCTTTCTCTTTCTTCTTGCTTTTTACTTTCAGAAAATCAGAAAAAGTCCCAAATTCAAAAAATGGCATCTTTCGCAAAGGCACCACCGGAGAACGAAGCGGCAGGAGCAAAGATTTTCAAGACCAAGTGTGCTCCAAATTTTAAGAGTTCCGAGTCAGAATCACGGCCCTCTTAACGAGACAACATTAGGGTTGTTCTTGAACAAAGACGACGGAGTTTGACGCTGAGCAACTTGAAAGAGTTGAGGGTATTTGCTCGACGACGGATTCACGAGAAACTAGGGTTTGTTCTTGAACAAAAACGACGGAGTTTGGGGCTGAGCAACTTGATTTTTTGTTAATATATTTCAATGTATTTTCAACGTATCACACTGTATTTTCATGTATTTAATTGTATTCATTGTCTTTTTTTTCATTGTAATTCAATGTATCTCGCTGTATTACATGTATTTCATTGTATTCACTATCTTTTTTTCATTGTATTTCAATGTATCTCGCTGTATTCTATGTATTTTATTGTATTCAGTGTCTCGCTATATGCAATGAATGTATTCATATATTTTTTAATTAATATAATTTATGTATTCAGATGTATTATATAATTTTTCTGAAAATTGCTATGTTTTTGAGGTATTTTTTGGTTGAGAATCTTTTTTATAACTGGAAATACAAAATTTGTGTGTTATAATTGAGTATGTTGAGTTATACTAGGAGTCTATTATGTTAATTGATTCACTTTCCGTTTAAAAACAGTGTAATCCCCTGTTTCACGCCGTAAATACAGTCGAATACAATAATCTGTCCAGCTGTAATCCCATGTTTCACGCCATGAATATAGTCGAATACATTCGAATACAACAACTGATTAGTTGGACTTCCCTGATTCACGCATATTTTTGCTACCGTATTCATTCACGCCTATTTTTGCTATTGTATTCATGAATACAGTAGCTTAAATACATCTAAACATCTTATAACAACATAGAACGTATCTACAATCCGTAATATAGCAAATGGTATCTATAGATAGCTAATTACCACTAAAAGATAGTGTTTTATGAAAATTTCTCTTTGTTAAATGGCTAAATTGCCAAAAGCTCCACATCACCTAGCCCAATCCCCACCTCCGCCACGCCAAGCCCCAAAGGCCCCAAACGACACTGTTTCCCCCATTCAATCCTAAGCACTCCCATTTCCCGTTTCATTATGAAAATTTTAATTGTAAAATAAAACTCATAATTCTAATTTGAAAATAAAAGGAGAAAAAAATAATTTTTTTTACGTATAATACAAAATAACAACTATTAAAAATATCAGTAGATTTTTTAACAAAATAATAAAAGGTTTTTTTTTTTTTTTAAACTTTAAATGAATTCGAAAATCATAATTTTCTAATAAATGTTATATTATTTTAATTACATTGAAAAATAATTATAAATATTAAAGTATTTATATCTAAATACTTAAACCAAATAATGAAAAAAAGAAATAGGAAAACAAATTGTTGTTGGAAGGAATCGACCCCTTGACTTTCAAGGCCAAAACCAACTTCACACCTAGCTTTTAACCATTACACCACCCAGCACTCTACTTTTCATTTGGTGCACTAGATTCTATTTATCTGCTTTTCTTGCGCTTTCAAAGGGCGTTATATATAAAATTCAACTCGAAAAAAGATACTAAAATAGGACAGCTGTTCATTTTGTTTTAAAAAGAAGATGCCCTCTCACCTAATTTTTAGCAGAAAGATGGAAAATTCTGCATTTTTTAAAGAGAGTTGACTCCCCTCATTTTGGCACTGATTTTTGCTGCTGTTGAGTGTTCATTTGCTGGTGGATCTGCTGATTCCAGTTATTGTTCAAGGTTAGATACACAACTATGTACTTGTACGGTTTTATATTTTAGCCTTCTTTCATGAAATTCAAGTGTAGTGTTGTAATATTCCTTTGGTTAATTGTTTATATAGGTTTCAGTGTGTTGTGAAATGTTTGAAAAATGCTGAAGTGATAAATAATAACCCATTGTTATTTATCCCACACTGGGGGGTCAGACTTTACCCCTAACTTGTGAGGTGTAAGTTCAATTATCCATTTTGTATAATTTTGATCCGTAAGTTTGGGTATCTGAAATTGTATCTGCTTGTATAATTTAAAAAAAAAAAGTATTTTTAAAAGCTTCAAACATGCTATTAGTCTCACAAATTGTGTGTCCGTTACTAGTTGTAGTTTCTTGTGCACATAGGCGGAGCCAGGATCTGAAATTTCTGGGTTCGGGATTTTAGCCTTTTTAAGTTATTGGGTTCCAAAGTAATAATTTGAACATATTAAATATATTTCTTAAGACAAATATAGAGTTTGGACCAAAGTTATTGGGCCGCGCCTCGGTCTCTGGCTCCGCCCCTGCTTATGCACAATGAAACTCTAATGCTTTGGAGTTTGGATGATAGGGGCAACAACGTAAAACTAAAACACTTGCTCGAGTTCACCAGCAGCTAAATCATTGAATAATGTGACATAAGATAAATGATTATTTATGTATATACATATACAGCTAGCTGGCATTGATAATTTAAAATTCATAGTGGACAATATTATATTACATTTGGCAATAATTGAGAGTTGTTAAGTAGGTCTCATTCATTCCAAATGGTTCTTTTACAAAGTCTAACTGGATTGTTTGCACTCATTATTTTTCACAAATCTATGTTGTTGCTCTTACTAATGTTAGGCATGCATACTGCTGTTTGACATCAATAGATCAAGCTAATTAGGATGGAGGATGTCAACATTGATGAGAATGCTCCAACCCCTACACCAACTACTCAAGTAACTGAAGAGGAACCTGTGGGGCTTGAGGATGATGCTGACAAGATAATTAAGCTACTGACCAGAGGAATAAGGGAACGGGATGTTGTCTCGATTTTTGGCATGCCTGGTCTCGGAAAGACTACTTTGGCGAAAAAAATATTCAAAGATTCTTCTGTTGTTTCTCACTTTGATGTTCGAGCTTGGGTTACAATTTCGCAATCATATGATGTGAGAGAGCTGTTGAGGAATATCTATAAGCAAGTGACAGGTGTTAAGTACGATGATGGGGAGAGTGACATAGCCGATGTGTTGCGCAAGTGTTTAATGGGCAAAAGATATCTCATTGTCTTGGATGATGTATGGGAAGTTGATGCTTGGGATGAGTTAAGATTATGTTTTCCAATTGGTAAACAAGGAAACAGAATCATGTTAACAACTCGACTTAAACATGTGGCAATGGAAGTCAAGAACTGTACCGATCCTTATTCCCCTCGATTCCTAACCAAGGAAGCGAGCTGGAAATTGTTGCAGGAAAAAGCATTTCAAAAGGAAACTTGCCCTCCGGAATTACAGGATGTTGGCGTACAAATTGCGGAATATTGTAAAGGACTGCCTCTTACAGTTGTTTTGATCGGTGGAATTCTGGCGAAGAAAGAAAGGAATGTCTCAGAGTGGTGTGAAGTTGCAAACAATTTAACGTCTCATCATGGATCAGTTGAAAGTGAGAGCAACTTGGCAATACAATTAAGTTACTGCTATTTACCAGATCATTTGAGACATTGCCTTCTAACTATGGGAGTATTTAGGGAGGATGAAAAATTTGGAGCATCTAAATTGATGTTACTCTGGGTGGCCGAAGGCCTCGTTCAATGTAGTGATGAGAGAGGATTGGAGGAGGTAGCTGAAGGTTACTTGAGCGATATAATTTCTAGTAGCCTACTAATGGTTACAAAGACGACCTTTGATGGCAAGGTGAAGTACTTGCAAATTCATGATCTAGTGCGTGACTTTGTCTTAAACAAAGCTAAAGAAGAAAAGTTCATGCAAGTTATAGGGACACATAACCAATATCAACCTTCATATGATGAGGAACATCGAGTGTGCATTCACCTCGACCATAAGCTTCGTCATGATTTGGAGAGATTCAACAACAAAGTAGATATATTCCTCACAAGCGGCTCCACATCTTTTGGTCAAGATCTTAAATCGTTTTTTGTTACTAATAATGCGGATGATTTTCTTGCTTATAGAGATTTTTGGAGTAGTGAGTCTAGTTTTCACGGTACTATTTCTGAAGAGTATTTATCTCGTTCCTATCATTTCTCGTCAGTTGGAGACTTAAAACTTCTTAGAGTGTTGGATTTCAAGAACTGCATTCCAGGGGATTATACAAATATAGTTGATATACTGCAGTCACTAGTTTACCTGAGATACCTGGGAATGTGTTTCGAAAAGTTTTTTTTCGAGTGGGTATCACACATGTGCGACCTAGAAACTTTACTGGTGGATTCTGAGAGAATAGTAGAAGGGACACCTAATATTTGGAAGATGACGAAACTAAAGCATGTAGACGTAGGAACACTCTTACCTCGTGAGATATTTGCAATTTCTGAAGAAGGTCCGTCTAAGTTGGAGAATTTAAGGGCATTTAAAGGCATGTGTTTATGTCGTGAGGATATAGAGTTAATTGAGAGGTTTCCCAATCTTCAAAAGCTTCTCCTCGTAATAGGTGATAGTGATATTTATGAAGTTAACTCTCTCGTTCTGAAATTGGATGTTCTTACACAGCTTCAGTCCCTCGTGCTTGGTTCGATATGTAATATCACCAAGTATTATTTACCTTCAAGTCTCAAAGAGCTGATCCTCCGCGCAGTTAATATACTAGCAAGTGCAACTTCCACAATAGCTGCGTTACCCAACCTTCAAAGGCTGATATTTCAAAGGTGTATTTTCGAGCAAGAGGAGTGGGACGTGAGAGATATGGAGTTCCCGGTACTCAAAATCTTAAAATTTCAAAGCATTCATCTTAGGGGATGGCATGTCTCAGAATCATCATTTCCCATGCTTGAGAGTTTAGTGCTAAGATCTGTTGAATTGCTTGAGAAGATTCCTGACAGTTTTGTGGATATTGGAACTCTTACATCAATCAAGGTGATCTATTGTGATGATAATCTCAAGGCTTCAGCTTTGGAGATTAAGGAAGAAGTAGAAGCAACTACAGGATGTGACAACCTCAAGGTCGATATTCTTCCACATTACTCTCGGTATGTCTTTCTTTTCACCCTTCATTTTTTATGTGCCAAAATTCAAATTCTGTTGAAGTTTTATGACAATGTACATATGATGTTTCAATTATTTTCAATTTTCTTTTTTTCTAATTCTTTTTCACAAAAAGTTTAGCTTACTTTCATACGCTTGGACGCTATTGCCAGTCTCATTTAAAACTTAAAAAGAACTATAAGTTATATGACATATATATTAGCTGCTAGAATAAAACACTGGCTCAAAACTTTTCCAGAGGTTGTGGCTTTTATGTCTTTTTAACTGCTAATATATGCATTGAGCCACTCTAAACCCTATAAAGTGAAACCTATATAACACTTGGGAAATGGAGTTTTTCCACTCTCTCTATTCTTGACGCTACCCAATTGCCACTTGTTATCTTGTTGGATCATATTGGGAAGATGGAAAATCTGAACTAACTCAATTTATGAGTTTAATTCATTATGTTATTCTTGTTATAACTGCAGAATAGGTTTATATATATCTTATGTATGTTACATTAATCCGAACACGCTTTTCATTTTCACGGTTTATACAAATCAGTTAACTTGTGTTTAGTCAGCATGTTCGTGTCTCGTGGTGTTCTGATTCCTCTTTTGAAATAATTATATTAACTGTTTCGGAAGTCGAATATCAAATAGGTTTGTTCATTGAATGTTCCTTGCTAATGTCATGATAAGTATGTTTTAGAGAATCGTTTGTCTTGGTTATAATAATTCAAAGGTTTATGAGGCTTTAGGGGTTTTAATTAAGAATTGAAACGGCAGTAGAGCTGACACCTTGTCTAGTACCTTTAGAGAGTGGAAAACCAGAAGCAACATGGGCTGTCAGGGCATGCCTAATTTAAATATCAGGCTGTCCATACCAGCTGAATAGAATAATAGGAAAAGGGGGTAATGGGGTACTGAGATTCAGGGTGATGGGGGGAAATTGTTTCTAAATTGTTGGAAGTGCTTTTAAGAGCTGGAAAAGGATGAGTTAGAGGAATGTAAATACACATAGACACATTCTGAAAGAGAAAAAATACAATCTGAAAAGAGAGAGTTCAAAAAGAGGGTCGAAGAGAGTTTAAGAGCTTGGGGGGAAAGTGATCAGTTTTTTTTAGAGAGTGCTGGAGAGTTTAAGAGCAGAAAACCAAAAAAAAAAAGATACTGTTTCATTGCATCCATATATGTAATTCGAGTTCTAGACAGTGATTCTCATTCCTTTTGATTTCTTAAGTGGTTCAGTGGTCTATTGGTTCAGTTTTGGGTTTAATACAAGCTTGGTTGAGTCTGTTTGTCTTGGTATTTATTGTTGCTGTTTGTTTTTTTTACAAACTTTCTGGGCTGTGTTTGTGGCTGTTTGGAACTTCAAATTGCTGTTGTGAACTGGTGTTGTATTGCTGCTCGAATTACTGCTGCTGCTGATCTTTCTTCTACTTTATTTCTGTTCCAATTCCAGGTACACAACTTGACTTCAATAATTGTGAAGCTGAAATGTAAAGGATGAACTTGTAATTGAAGCCTGAAGATTTTAATTTAATTCAGTTTCTGATTTGTATATTTGAATGTTTTGTTCGTTAAGGATGTTTTGACTCTTGTTTACAATTGCGTTGGCTGAACTGAACATGGCTATGTAATAACTGGATTATAGACTATTATATCTTAGTTTTCTTGGATTGGTTTTCCTAGTGAATCACCAATTGTAGTTAATTCCTTGTTAGCGGATTCTTGCACCTGTTGAGTACTGGTTGTAGCCAAATTCATGGTACAGAGTAGTTCATGACTAGCCATAGTTAATTTCATGTTAAAGACCTTTGTGAATCCGTTTAGCGTAGTATAAAATAAAACTTGGAGTGGCTGTTTTGTTTCATTCTCAACAGGTAATTTAAATATAACCAGGTTGTATAAGGATTGTAGTAGGCTGCCAAAATTTCCCTGGATGGTTTACTACGGTTGTATAGTGTGACTTGATTTCAGTAGATCTTTTAGAACCTTAGTTAAAGGCTTACATTGAATGTTTAATTTCAGTAGTTATAAAATAGGCTTGAATGGTTTTTAGTCTCAATGTGTCCTTCAGCAGTACCATTAGGAAATCGTGAATCATTAAAGTGGTTAGTGTTAGTTCACTTTTTTTTCATGACAGATCATAAGCATTGATTCGTTTCAATAATTGTAAAAACAAGTTCAAATAGCTTCGGATTTCATATAGTTCACGTCCGTAGCCCAATAGTTTAAAATACCAAGTTATTTGAGTACTAGTTCAGTACTGATAATGTAAATAAAGTACTGTTTTGGTCTGGGCCATCAGATGATTCGTTTGGAGCTGATTGGGCTGCCCAGATTCATGTTGCGATATTCCCGTCCGGGCTCGAACCCCGAGCTCGTTGGGACGCCAACGTCCTTGTAGGCCCAATGTTTGAGGCAACCCTTCTCATAGTAAGGTTGTTGACATATTAATTAATTAGGGCCTTTTCTTTACTTCTTAGAGACAGAATAAAATAGCAAATCATAGTCGCTTTAGGTTTGCCTTTTAAATAATAAATGAGACGAGTCTCGCCAAACAAAAATACATAAATTGCGGGGCCCTCAATAAATGGTTAAAATGAAACATTTAGAATTCGGGATGGGCCGTTTAGTGAATTTCACGGCCCTCCCCAAAGATAATAACGCGCTAGTCATTTTAGACACGCTTTTAATAATTTACTTTCTTAAACTCGGGTGCACATTTATGTGACCCAAATCCAAATCTCAACGGAGTCGAAATGTGTCTATAACCACGGGTGCATTGATGTAACGTGGTTCGAGATATGTTTTCACAACGTTGTAATTCTCGTTAAAAATAATAATAATAAAAGCGGTAAAAAGTTAAAAATTTGCACATAGGTTCAACATGTATGAAAATCACATAAATAAGCCGAATATAACAGTTGAGCAACCGTGCTAGAACCACGTAACTCGGGAATGCCTAATACCTTCTCCCGAGTTAACAGAATTCCTTATCCGGATTTCTGGTTCGTGGACTGTAATATAGAGTCATCTTTTCCTCGATTCGGGATTTGAACCGGTGACTTGGGACACTATAAATCTCCCAAGCGACGACTCTTAATCCTTTTAATAAATAAATCTCGTTTCGATTGTCCTTTATTTAGAAAAACTCCCTTATACACTCTTCTCGGGGTGTAGGTAAAAAAGGAGGCGTGACAGCTCTGGCGACTCTGCTGGGGACGAGAACCCAGAATCTCTGGTTCAGGGTTCAGAATTCGAGCTTAGATGAATTGTTATATTTGTCTTTATCTGATTTTGGTACATGTTTGGGCCTAATGTGCTAAATGTTGCTTTTACCGCTTTGATACTATCTGAACTGTATATAAACTGTGCCGAAACCCTTCTCTTCTCACCTACGGGGATGTGCTTACTGGTTGATACTCCTTATTCTGTTAGTGTCATACCTTGAAATAAGAAAGAGGCCGGACAAGTTACAAAGCCGGACGATCTCGTGGGTCCCCGGTACGTTGCCCCCTCCTCGACTCGAGTTGTCCGCTCGGGTACACAGTCTATAACAAATACCTAGGCTTTGAACCTAAAATAACATGACTTCATGCCGGATCCCTAGTCGGAACGCTTGTTTGCATCATATTGCATTTGACTTAGGGGACTCAACACAAGGGTTGGGTCCGTCTAGGACTAGCAACCTGAAATGAAAAAGACCATCCTAGTCATCTTATTTGTTTTCCGTGCATTTATTTGTTTCGGGCCTGCATGCTGACCGGTTTCTGAATATCAGGAAAATTGAAAAAAAAAGAAAAAGAGAGAAATAACAGTGTAGAGAGTTGACTGCCTACTTTTAGAAGACCAATGCCCGAATGCTATCAAAAAATCTGCCGAAATTTTAAGAAAAAAAAATAATATTTTTTATAGTTTGTTTTACTCAAAAAAAGCAAATAAAGGAGAAAAGGAAAAAAGGGTCTTGTTTTCAAAATAATTTATTTTCCCGAACTATGCCGGTTTGATTCTCACAGGGTGCGAGATACGTAGGCAACCCTCATCGGGTCCAACCTCCCTTTTGAAAAAAAATGTCAAATTTTTAATTTTTGTCATAAATAAGTCGGGTGACGCCATTCTTGCTTAAAATAAGCCGAATGTCCCCAAAAGGGCACAAGAAGGCTGTTTTCGCAAGAACAACCACCCTGAGTCATTTTTTAAATGGTTTGCGGGCACAACCTTAAAATCTTCCTCCCGAAAGCGCTGAAAGGTCGTGTTTTCAATCGGGTCTTTTATTTCAATTTGGAAAAACAAGAAAAGAGTCATAAATAAATCGAGTAATGCCGTTTTTGGCAAAAATAGCTGAACGTTCCCGAAAGGGACGCCGAACGGCTGACTTTGCATAAACGATCACTTTTAGTCATTTTTTGGATTTTTGACCGGATGACTCGCCCAGCCTTAAAATCTTCGTTCCCGAAGTGCTGAAAGGCCATGTTCGGAACCAGATCTTTATTTTAATCTGTGAAAAATTAAAAATAGTCAATTTGTTGAGTCAAATAAATTTTATTTTTTGCTTAATCACCTTAATAAATGTGCAGAATGAGCACGATGCAAAATGAACCTTTTTCAATAATGACAAATCCTTTTCGAGTTGCGGCTATGGTGGGATGATTTAGGTGGTGAAGGGCAAGATGAGGTCAAGAAATATCAAAAGGGTTTATTGGAAATCCAGCCTCGGGGGGATATCATAAGAGCTTTGGTCACCTGTTGGGACCCGACACACAATGTCTTCCACTTCTCCGATTTTGAACTCACCCCAACTTTGGAGGAAATCGCCGGGTACATTGGAAATGTTGAAGTTCCGTTAAGGAAAAAAAAACTGGTTGCTCCAAGAGCTGTCACTGCGCATCGGTTTTTAGATTCATTAAAGATACCCAGGATGCTCCATAACCCAGATTTGGCCACAAGTTTTTGTAATTCGCGCTTCATGTACGACAGATACGGTCATGTCGGATGATTCAACAATCTGGGTAACAAGTTATGTAGCAAAAGTAACCATCAGAAATGGGATGAGCATAGATGAGTGGCTTTTATGATAACCTTTTTGGGCCTTTTGGTGTTTCCAAGGAAAGACGGAAATGTTGATCTAAAAATAGTTGGGGTCGTTAGTACCTTGCTCACTCAAGATGAAAGCACTCTTGCGCCTATGATAGTATCTGATATCTTCCGAGCTCTCATAGCCTGCAAAGCCAGAGGGAACTTTTTCGAGGGGTGTAACTTGTTGCTACAAATATGGATGACTGAGCATCTCTGCCACCGTTCCCAGCTCTTGAGTTATAGTTCCTCGAAGAAAACTTGCATAGAAGAGTTCTATACAAGAATCAAGGGGGTCACTCTGCGCTAGGGAGTTACGGCGTGGACATCATTCTTTCGGACCCTCACCGCGAGCCAAATACAGTGGACACTAGGATGGTTGCCCGTTGATGAGGTCATATATATGCCGGCAGCTAGGACCCACTTTCTATTGATGGGGCTCAAGAGCATTCAGTCCTACGTGCCATATCGGGTTTTGAGACAACTCGGAAGATGCCAAACAGTGCCATAGGAGGAAGATCTTAGTGCTTAAGTAATTGAAATTAGCGCTGACGGACAGTTTCCTGAAGCAAGAGTCCGTCAGATCTGGAGTGAATGCCTATATCTGAAAGCAGATACTTGCGTGCAGGATCAGGCCAAAGGCGAAGTGGTGCCAGGATACCTTGCTTGGTACAGGAGAGAACTTGAACATGAAAGGCCGGCTAAAAAACCCCATCTCCAGGAGTTCGTCAAGGCGTCGCAAGAACAGTGGGATTGGTTGGCTAAAGAACACGAGTACAGGGTTACAATAGGCAAGTTGGAGAAGCAAGTTATGGATTTGAAATTTGAGAAAGATTTGCATATCGCTGCAGATGAGGGCGAGAAGAAGAGACTAGCTAAGGAAAATGAGGCCCTTCAGGCCCAGATTCGAAAAATGAAAATAGTGGCAGAAAATCCCGCCCGAAGTGCCAAAGATGAAAAACTTATAGATAACGTGAGGCAGAAAGTGGGCGAATATGATTTTGACCTGAAGAAAGCAGAAAGTGAATTAACCAGGGCACAGAAATAATTGGCCGAAAACTCGACAGAATGAGCACCTCTAATTAAGCAGCTGAGAGGAAGTATGACAATGAGGTTGCAGGACTGAAGAAAAGGGTCATCGCCATAGAAAACAAAATGATCAAGCAAACAAAGGACTTCAGGGTTTAAAGGGAACATTGTTATACGACTTTGGCGCAGTTAGAAATAGATTTGCAATGATTTCAGGAGTGGAATCATGAGGCCGAGCAAACTTTGAAAGCCCGGGCCCAGCAGATTGGGCATTTGTTACAAGAAAAAGGCGTCACAAGAGAGAGAGAATTAGGAACATCGCCGACTACATCGTCATGAAATGCCAGATCTGTGAGGATATGACCCACACTACCTTCTTCGCAGTAGTGATGACATTTGTTAAGCAAATAATGAATGACTTGGATTGATTGCAAATGGATCTTTCAAATAGGCCCGCGGCGAGGCCGAATGATGTCCCGCGGGCACCAGGAGCATTGATGTACTCATGATTTTCCATTTGAGTCTATATTTCCTTGTCTGTCAGAGTCTGTAAGTCGTGTTGGGTTTGTATTTTCTTTCTGTTTTTGAATCTGTATTTCTTTAGAGTATGATAACTTAATTTCAGAGTTTGTATTCGGTTTTTGCATCATAGTCTGTTAATCTTTTGAAATTTGTTAAGTATTAAGTCTTTGTAATCAAAGCGTCTGTTTTTATAAAAGCGGAAAATCCCAAAAAATGTTTTATTTACTTTCACACTCATCTGGCAGAACTACGAATGGTTCTCTTCTGGTCTCCACTGGCTTGCCCGGGGTATTCTTGCATTTTCAAAAACCTTTTGATGTTATGATACCATGGTTAGGTATTCGGTGCTGTTTCAATCGTATTACAATAACCATGCCTTCCCCGGATTTGGATTTCCAAGGGATCAATGTGGGCATTGTCTGGGTATGGCAGCATTGAGGCTAAAGTGGCAAGTGAATCAGCTAGTTCATAGTGGCAGCGAGGGATGTACTTGAACTCTATTGACTTGAATCGCTTGCCAAGTTCTTCCACATGTTGCCTATAAGGAATAAGCTTGACGTCTTGGGTTTCCCATTCTCCTTGAGCTTGTCGGATGATCAAATCTGAGTCTCCCATGATTAACATTTCCTCGACATCTTGGTTGATTGCCATGTTCATACCCATAATGCATGCTTCATACTTGGTAGTGTTGTTTGTGCAGAAAAATCGAAGCCTGGCTGTGGCCGGATAATGCTGACCGGTGGCGAGATCAAGATTGTTCCAATTCCAATACCTTTTGCGTTTACAGCTTAATCGAAGAAAATTTTCCAAGCATTGATGTCTTTAGATATTTCCTCAACTGAGTTTACCTCTTCATACGGGAAGTAAGTATTCAAAGGTTGGTATTCATCATCGACCAGATTTTCAGCCAAATGATCTGCTAACGCCTGGGCTTTCATTGCCGTGCGAGTGGCATATACTATGTCGAATTCCGTAAGCAGGATCTACCACTTTGCTAGCCTCCCTGTGGGCGTTGGCTTTTGGAATATGTATTTTAAAGAATCCAACCTGGTTGCGAGGTAAGTGGTGTAGACTTGCAAATAATGCCTCAACTTCTAAGCGACCCAGGTCAAAGCGTAGCAAGTTCTTTCCAGCAAAGTTTGCTTGGCTTTATAACTGGTGAATTTCTTGCTCAGCTAGTAAATGGCATGCTCTCTCTTTCCGGTCACATCGTGTTGCCTGAGGATGCAGTTGAAAGAATTTTCCAAGACTGTCAGGTACAAGAACAAAGGCCTCCCTGGCTCAAGTGGGACCAAGACTAGCGGATTTGACAGATATTCCTTGATTCTATCAAAAGCTTCTTGACATTCATCTGTCCACTTGACCATTGCGTCTTTCTTTAGCAATTTGAATATGGGTTCACATGTGGATGTCAACTGGGCAATGAACTAGCTGATGTAGTTCAATCTACCCAGCAAACTCATAATATCCTTCTTCGTTTTCGGAGGAGGCAAATCTCGAATAGACTTTATCTTTGTTGGGTCTAACTCGATACCCCTTCGATTGACGATGGATCCCAAGAGTTTGCCGAATGGTACCCCAAATGCGCATTTGGCTTGGTTCAGCTTCAAATTATATTTGCGCAGCCGCTCAAAGAATTTTCTCAAGTCCCGAACGTGGTCATCTTGGGTTTTGGATTTGATGATTATATCATCCACATACACCTCTATCTCTTGGTGCATCATATCGTGAAAAATGGCAGTCATGGCCCTCATATAGATTGCCCCGACATTCTTCAGACCAAATGGCATGACTCTGTAACAGTATATACCCCAAGTGTGGTAAAAGTTGTCTTTTTCGCATCTTCTTCGTCCATCAACACCTGGTGATATCCTGCGTAACAATCCACGAAGGACTGTATCTCATGCTTGGCACAATTATCAACAAGGATATGGATGTTCGGCAAAGGGAAGTTATATTTGGGACTTGCCTTGTTTAAATCTCTGTAATCCACACACACCCGGGTCTTCCCATCTTTCTTTGGCACTGGGACTACATTAGCTTGCCATGTGGTGTACCGGACCACTCGGATCACCCCCGATTTTAACTGCTTCGTGACATCTTCTTTGATTTTGTCACCGATATCAATTTTAAACTTTCTTTGCTTTTGCTGGACTAGGAGACAATCTGGGTAAGTAGGCAACTTATGAACCACCAAATCAACACTTAGTCTTGGCATGTCGTCATATGACCAAGTAAACACATCTTTGAACTCGAATAGGAGTTGGATTAATGCGTCTTGAGTTTTTTCGTCGGTGTGAATGCTTATCTTGGTTTCCCTGATTTCTTCAGAACTACCCAAATTAATCGGTTCAGTATCATTTAAGTTCGGCTTAGGTTTGTTCTCAATTGTTCCAATTCTCAAATTAATTCCCTAAAAGCCTCTTCTTCATCGTATTCCAGTTCTTGGTTCATCATTCCCCAATTAAACAACGTGTTTGGATCTGGGCATGAGGTCCGCAAGCATGTCATGTTATTTAAAGCCGCATTATTAGAATTGAAAGAAGAAGAAAAAAAGAAAAATAACAAAATTAGAAAGAAGAAAGATGAATGATGAAATATTGATTTCATTTCTTAGAATTTGAAGATAACAGAGTTTACATTAGAAAATTAAAAGACAAGAAACTAAAGAAAACATTCGAGTTACACCCTGAAATAACTCGTGATGTAGAAAAGGTGGCAGGACAGGTCTACCGGGACCCCTGCCTGATTGGGAATGGCGTAGCCTTCCAATTCTGCAGCTTGACATTAGGTCCCATATACAGCACCTCGGCGTGCTTGAACCCCCCCCGAGCTGGACCATGTGGGTTTCATATATTATCTTCCTTATTGTCCCACAGATCTCTTCAATCCCTTCGGCCGTGAAGGCCTTATCTTCTTCTTCCTCATGGTATTTTGTCTTGACAAATATTCTGTACAGATGGGGGACCGGCTGAGGCAAGACCCAACCATCATTCTTTCTATCATATGCCCATCTTATATCAGCTGGGGTGGGTCGGAAACCTACCCCGAAGAACTTTTCACTGGCAGGCAGGGTGATGGGTTCAGCTATTCCTTACAGTGATTTCCCGAGCCCCTTTCCTGATTTGAAGCCATGTCTGATCATTTCTTTGGCCACCATGATTGATGCATTATAAAGGAAGGGTTGGGGCAAGGGTTTCCTTCTTCATACTGGTCTGCGACCACAATTTCAAAGGCATGATAAACTATGTGCTCACTCCCCTCTCTTGCTTCAAGATATGTGACTGATGGGTCCCGATAAATTGATTGCTCGTCTTCCCCGTGGACCACAATCTCTTGATCTTCATTCTCGAACTTTACCATCTGGTGAAGGGTAGAGGGTACAACCCCCGCTGCATGAATCCATGGCCTCTCCAAAAGAAAGTTGTAGGATGTGTCCATGTCCAGAACCTGGAAGGTTACTTCAAAGTCTACTGGGCCAATAGTTAGAATCAGATCGATCTCACCAATTGTGTTCCTTTTTATACCATCGAAGGCCCGTACACAGACATTGTTGGGTCAAATTCTTTCGATCCTGATTTCCATGCGCTGTAGAGTTGAGAGTGGGAAAATGTCTACCCTAGAGCCTCCGTCCAACATAACCCTTTTCATATAATACCCTTCGTATTTGACTATCAGGTACAAGGCTTTGTTATGTGCGGCACCTTCTGGGGGAAAGTCATTTTTGCTGAAGAGCAGCCAACAAAAACATAAAGAAGATACTTCAGAAAATGGTAGAAGGTTCTAGGCAGTGGCATGGAAAATTACCATTTGCATTGCTGGGTTATTGCACTACTGTCCGTACTTCAGTAGGGGCAACTCCTTATTTGTTGGTATATGGAACTGAAGCCGTAATACCTGCAGAAGTTGAAATCCCGTCCCTTCGGATTGTCGCTGAGGCTGAGATTGATGATGATGAGTGGGTCAAAACCTGTCTGGAGCAGTTGAACTTGATTGATGAAAGAAAATTGGCAGTTGTGTGTCATGGCCAGTTATATCAAAAGTGAATGGCAAGAGCATACAACAAAAAGGTGCATCCCCGGAAGTTTGAAGTAGGCCAGCAAGTGCTGAAATGTATCCTTCCACATAAGGCTGAGGCAAAAGGCAAGTTCGATCCAAATTGGCAAGGGCCATTCATTGTAACCAGATTATTGTCCAATGGTGCTTTATGTTTAACAGATATCGAAGGGAAATGCATAGACATGGCTATCAATACTGATACAGTAAAAAGATATTATGTATGATTTCTTTGGTATAATTGTTGATTGTTTGTATTTGGCATTTTTTTCGAAGATTGAAATGACGAAGGCAATTTGTTCTACTATCTAAACACTTTAACCTTTGTTCCCCTTTTTGAGCCTTATTTTTTTTTCATACCCCTCTTTTGGAATCAATAACGAAAAAGAAAAAAAAAAGAAAAGAAAAAGAGAAAAGAAAAAAAGTGAAAAATATAACAACAAGGAAATTCAGGTGTGAACTACGTTTGACCTGATCCCTATTAAGGGTACGTAGGTAGCTTTACGGCTCGGTCACAGTAAAATAAAATATCCAAAGATTCCTAAGCAAGAAACTGGGGCAGAGGTTGTATTTGTAATAAGAAATGTGATTCCAAGAGTTGTAATTTTAAACCCATGTCAAATTATTTTGAGCCTTTGATACCCTTTCTTTCTAATCCCATCCAAAAGCCCACATTATTGTCTAAAGAAAGACCTTCTGATCAGTTTTTCAAGAAGTGCCAAGTCGGGCAAATGGAAGTCTGGAGTAACACTCTGGTCCCCAGCAGAAAAGAAATGAAATGAGAGAATCTTATCAGTAACACCCCAATCCCCAGCTGAAAAGAAATAAAATAAGAGAGTCTTATCGGTGAAAATCTTCACAGGCACCATAAGGCGACAGAAGGTGAAAAGAAATAAAATGAGAGAGTATTATCGGTGAAAACCTTCACAGGCACCATAAGGCGATGAAAGTTGAGAGAAATAAAATGAGAGAGTCTTACTGGTGAAAACCTTCACAGGCACCATAAGGTGACGGAAGTTGAAAAGAAATAAAATGAGAGTCTTATTGGTGAAAACCTTCATAGGGACCATAAGGCGACGAGAGTTTAGAGAAACGAGAGAGTCTTATTAGTGAAGACCCCTCGAAGGGCATTATAAGGCGACAAGGAATTAAAAGGGGGCAAACGAGATAAGCCTGATGGAAAGGATCCGTCAAGACAAAAGATGTTGTTTCGGCAAACGAAGATGGGTTGCAGGACCTTTGAAATACAAAGTAGGGATATCATTAAGATTGATTGATGTAAATAGACTGGGTTGATTAATCCAAAATGCACGACATGACCATTGGGATCGGCTATACCATTCAGATAAGTTGTTTTCCCTTCAAATAATTGTTCAGAAAGATTTTTCTTGTTCTATCTTTCGAAGTCAACATTTTTTTCGAAGTCATCATTTTACATTTGATTAATAGTAATTTGTTTTTTAGAAGGATTTTCAGAGCTGACTACCAGTTGCCGACATGGTGCAAGGTAAATGGGGATTAAACATGCGAGGATAATGTGATGGGACGAGAAAGATGTCATCATGAGACCAAATGATGGATTGGTCTAAGATTTTGAGCAAGTACGGAGTAAAAGTGGAAAACAACAGTTGAGAAGTTGGTGAATACGGAATCATCAAGGAGGTCAGAAGTTACCGACCAAGGTTCAAAATGGTCGGACAACACAGAGCAAGGAAAGGAGGAAAAGGGAAAAACCATCCCCAGCAGGAGCATCCCCACATTTTAAACTAACAAATTCTCTTTGATTTTAAGCAGGGACAGGAAATGTTATTGATGACAGAAAGACATGCCACAAGAAAGATTGTCAAATTGGGACAGAAAATTCTCTTTCATTTTGAAAATTTTCTAGAAGTCAGGTACCCACTTGGGAAAGAAGGAAGATAACACAAGTTTGGGGAAAAGTGGTATCCTCAGCAGTTTTTGGAAGAAGGCAAAACAAGCTTTAAAGAAAGCAATTTCGAAAGGAAGATAACACAAGTTTGGAGAAAAGTGGTATCCCCAACAGTTTTCGGAAGAAGGCAAAACAAGCTTTAAATAAAGCAATTTTGGGAGGAAGATAACACAAGCTTTAAGGGAAGTAGTCTTTGAAGAAGGAAAATAACATATTATTGAATGAAACACCGGTGTTAGAAGGAAAATGGTTCAGGAGGTAGGAACAATGGAAATAAAACGCATTTTTAAGAAGTTGTTGAAGTCAGGAGCCCGCCTGGAGAATGGAGGTGTTATATTTTTAAGTTGTAGTTGAAGTCAGGAGCCCGCCTGAAAAATGTAGGTGTTACATTTTTAAGAAGTAGTTGAAGTCAAGAGCCCACCTGGAGAATGGAGGTGTTATATCTGTAAATTGTTTGTTGAAGTCAGGAGCCCTCCTGGAGAATGGAGGTGTTATATTTTTAAGAAGTAGTTGAAGTTAGGAGCCCGCCTGGAGAATGGAGGTGTTATATTTGTAAGTTGTAGTTGAAGTCAGGAGCCCGCCTGGAGAATGGAGGTGTCATATTTTTAAGAAGTAGTTGAAGTCAGGAGCCCGCCTGGAGAATAAAGGTGTTATATTTTTAAGTTGTAGTTGAAGTCAGGAGCCCGCCTGGAGAATGGAGGTGTTATATCTTTAAATTGTTTGTTGAAGTCAGGAGCCCGCCTGAAGAATGAAGGTATTATATTTTAAAAAGTTATTGAAGACAGGAGCCCAAGGGAGGTGTTATATTTTTAGGAAGTTGTTGAAGTCAGGAGCCCGCCTGGAGAATGGAGGTGTTATATTTTTAAGAAGTTGTTGAAGTCAGGAGCCCGCCTGGAGAATGGAGGTTGTTATATTTTCAAGTTGTAGTCGAAGTCAGGAGCCCACCTGGAGAATGGAGGTATTATCTTTAAATTGTTTATTGAAGTCAGGAGCCTGCCTGTGGAATGGAGGTATTATCTTTTTAAGTCGTAATAGAAGTCAGGAGCCCGCCCGGAGAGTGGATGAATACAACAAAATGTTCCCAGCAAAAATTCAAGTTCATAAATCAGAAGGAAGGCAACAGTGGTCAGAAGAATGTAGTTCAAGCTTCGAAGAAAAAATAATGCGAAGCTCACAAGAAGGAAATAAACAGTTCGAGTTCGGCAATCAAGAGAGAATACAAGTCAAGTCAGAAGTAAAGAAACATCAGAAGAAACACAAGGCTACAACAGTCACATGACCAAGTTTGAGAATAAATCTTTGTAATTCATAGATTATAATTTAGTCTAACTTCTGGTTTTCTTTTAGCATGGTGTAATAAGGAAGTCAGTAAATAGCGGCAACAACAGCAATAGTAGTAACGACAAAATAACAGCTCCATGGTAGTCCCAGCTACCAAAACCTCCCGAACTACATTGACCTGATTTCCTTTTAGCCAGGGATATGTAGGAAACCTTTGAAGCAGAGGTTCGGTCAAATCTTTCAAAAATGCTTCACACGGAGTAGACGAACGGGCAAAAATCACTCGTATCCGCTCACTTTATCTTTGCACAAAAACTCTTCGTGTTTCTGGACAAAGCGGGGCAGCTGTGAGCACGTGATTTTTGCCCTACAAGAACTACTCCCAAGAATTCAAAATAAAATAGTTTTGTGTTATTTGGAATCATTTGTATTTGTCTGTGCATGTTTATTTTTACTTTAATTAAGGAAAAACACAAAAATATGTGTTTCATGTGCATTTAGGAATTCAAGTTTACAATTAGGAACTAATTAAACAATATTTGGATTTATAAGAATGAAAATCACAAAAAATATGTACTTTGCATTGTTAATTGTGTGATTTTATTTTAGTTGGTATTTGATTGTGTATGATAATTGTTATTAGGGATTAATTAATATTTTTAATTTGGTTTATAATTTAATTTAGAATTTTAGCTTTATTAATTAGGAAATAAAAGAAAAGAAGAAAAGAAATGAATACCGGACTGGGCCAAATTGGCTACAACCCAATTCTTACCCAAAATCCAGCCCAATTCGACACCCCTATACCCGGTCCAGTTGATCTGGAAAAACGACCGCCTCAAACGACATCGTTTCTATCACGCTTAATCTGGACCGTTGATCTCATTTGATCAAAGGTCCAGATCACCCCTCCATTAACCTGTTTCTGAACCGTTCTCTATACCCGGTTTAACCCGACCCCAACACTAAACAAAATGACACCGTATTTGATAAGCTCCCTGATCCTAGCTGTTGATCTTAATTGATCTAACGACCAGGATTAAATCCCCCACATAGTATATATTCCTAAGTCCTACACAGACCCCCAAACCAAACCCCACCCTCTCTCATCTCTAATAGCTCAGAGACGAGCTCGTCTCTCACCGCCTAACTTCACCGCCCTCTGCCCGCCGGAAATCGCCTCACAGCAGTTCCGGTGGTCCAAACGACCCCATCTTTACACCATAAAACCCCCTCACCCTCCTCTTTCCGAATCCCCACTCCACCGCCTTCAAATCATCCCTGAGTTCTTCGAATCTTAGATCGAAGAACTGACCCCTAACCCTAGTTCACCCAAACGCCTCCAGCTTCACACCACAGCTTCGCCCTGACCTCTTCTCTCCAAATCCACCCTCCCCTTCCTTCGAATCTAGTCCCAGTCACTCGAATATCGATTTTGAGCCAAGAACCCTAGCGCCGCCACAAGATCCCCTGGTGGCGGCGCCAAACCTAAGCCGTCCCCAAACCTACACCCATTGGCCACTAGACCCCCCTCATACACCATACATTATTGTTTTCCCTCGAATATTACTACGTCCTCTCAAATCTCAAATTTGAGTCTAAGCCCTAAAGTTTCAAAATCGATTCTCGATGAGTTGTTGGCATACGTAGACTCAGGACTGTGTTCCCATAACAAGGAGATTGGACTCACTGTAGGAACTGATGCTTGTCATTTGTTCTTAACAAAAACAATGATTAGCCTCCGTTCCCTGTGAGTCAAGACGCCAAGTGAGTTCAAAGTTGAATCGGTGAGCCCCTGTGGTACTTTCTTCCCATTTTACTCGATTCACCGTTGCTTCTCCCTCTTTTCTTCTACGTGTATTTGATTGTTTCATTTTCTGGTTAAAATTGCAATTTACTTCGAACCACATTTCTTTACTTTAGATTAGTTTAGCCGTTCGTATTTTTGTTAATTTTAGTTTTCCTGTTCAATTTAGTTGTTTCTGTTAGTTCTTATTTTCTAATTTTAGATATGTTAATCAACCTCTGTATTTAATTGTTGATGTCTGCACCTACCATATGAATCATTAGATTTCTAGCTTTTCATTTTCACGATTTATACAAATCAGTTAACTTGTGTTTAGTCAGCATGTTCGTGTCTCGTGGTGTTCTGATTCCTCTTTTGAAATAATTATATTAACTGTTTCGGAAGTCGAATATCAAATAGGTTTGTTCATTGATTGTTTTTTGCTAATGTCATGATAAGTATGTTTTAGAGAATCGTTTGTCTTGGTTATAATAATTCAAAGCTTTATGGGGCTTTAGGGGTTTTAAGTAAAAATTGAAACGGCAGTAGAGCTGACACCTTGTCTATTACCTTTAGAGAGTGGAAAACCAGAAGCAACATGGGTTGTCAGGGCACACCTAATTTAAATATCAGGTTGTCCATACCAGCTGAATAGAATAATAGGAAAAGGGGGTAATGGGGTACTGAGATTCCTGTTCTAGTGTTTGAAAGTTAGAGGGTGATGAGGGGAAATTATTTTTTAATTATTGGAAGTGCTTTTAAGAGTTAGAAAAGGATGAGTTAGAGGGATATAATTACACATAGACACATTCTGAAAGAGAAAATACCATCTGAAAAGAGAGAGTTCAAAAAGAGAGAGGAAGAGAGTTTAAGAGCTTGGGGGGAAAGTGATCAGTTTCTTTTAGAGAGTGCTGGAGAGTTTAAGAGCAGAAAACCAAAAAAAATATGTTTCATTGCATCCGTAGATGTAATTCGAGTTCTAGACAGCGATTCTTATTCCTTTTGATTACTTAAGTGGTTCAGTGGTCTACTGGTTCAGTTTTGGGTTTAATACAAGCTTGGTTGAGTCTATTTGTCTTGGTATTTGCTGTTGTTGTTTGGGTTTTTTACAAACTTTCTGGGTTGTGTTTGTGACTGTTTGGAACTTCAAATTGTTGTTGTGAACTGCTGTTGTATTGCTGCTCGAATTACTGCAGCTGCTGATCTTTCTTCTACTTTATTTCTGTTCCAATTCCAGGTACACAGCTTGACTTCAATAATTGTGAAGCTGAAATGTAAAGGATGAACTTGTAATTGAAGCCTGAAGATTTTAATTTAATTCAGTTTCTGATTTGTATATTTGAATGTATTGTTCGTTAAGGATGTTTAGACTCTTGTTTACAGTTGCGTTGGTTGAACTGAACAGGGCTATGTAATAACTGGATTATAGACTATTATAGCTTAGTTTTCTTGGATTGGTTTTCCTAGTGAATCACCAATTGTAGTTAATCCCTTGTTAGCGTATTCTTGCACCTGTTGAGTACTGGTTGTAGCCAAATTCATGGTGTCACACCTCCTTTTTGCGGCACCCGCAGTGGCGCAGAGGGAGTTTTTCCAATTAAAGGACAATCGAAACGGGATTTGTTATTTAATTAAGAGTCGCCACTTGGGAGATTTAGGGTGTCCCAAGTCACCAGTTTAATCCCGAATCGAGGAAAAGAATGACTCTGTATTACAATCTGCGGACCAGAAATCTGGATAAGGAATTCTGTTAACCCAGGAGAAGGTGTTAGGCATTCCCGAGTTCCGTGGTTCTAGCACGGTCGCTCAACTGTCATATTCGGCTTATTTATCTGATTTTAATTCATATTGAACCTATGTGCAAATTTAAACTTTTTACCGCTTTTATTATTATTATTATTATTTTCAACGAGAATTGCAACGTCGTGAAAACACATCTCGAACCACGTCACATCAATGCACCCGTGGTTGTTGACACATCTCGACTCCGTTGAGACTTGGATTTGGGGCACATAAATGTGAACCCGAGTTTAAGAAAGTAAATTATTAAAGGCGCGCCTAAAGCGACTAGTGTATCATTATTTTGGGTAAGGCCGTGAAATTTTGCTAAACGGCCCATCCCGAAGTCTAAGTAATTTTACCAACACGTATAGAGGGCCCCGTAGCTTGTGTATTTTTGTTTGTCGAGGCTAGTCTCGTCCATTTTTTTAAAAGAATTTGCAACGTCGTGGAAATGCATCTCGAACTACGTCACAATCAATGTACCCGTGATTGGAGACACATTTCGATTTTGTTGAGATTTGGATTTGGGTCACATAAATGTGCACCCGGGTTTAAGAAGGTAATGTTATTTAAAGTACGCGCCTAAAGAGACTAACACGTGGTTATTTTGGGAAAAGGCCGTGAAGTTCGCTAAGCGGCCGATCCCGAGTTCTAAGTAATTAATACATACATTGTGAGGGCCCCGCAATCTATATGTTTTACTAGGCGAGGCTCATCTCGTTTATTTTAAAAGGACAATCCTGAAGTGACTATATTTTTCTATTAAATTTGTCTCTAAAAAAAAACAGGTCCTAATTAGTTACATGTTTATAAGCTCGTGCCTCTTATTAGTTATTAGATTAAGACAAATGCAAATGAAAAATATCAACCGAGCTTGCTCGAAGGGAGATTGACAAACAGTATTATCAAAACAAACCAACTATTCTCTAACTAATTTAAACTGACCTTATTAGATGAATTAACTATTGGGATTAGCTATGTAATACAAAGCCATTTTTTTTATCACAAACTAAAATTAATTAATTGATATTCACATATTTGTAGAAATAGAATCAACAGTCCAGTTTATGCATTCCAAAATCATTTCTAATACATACTATGCGATATCAAGTGAACTACTGCTTGTGAGCACGTGATTTTTGCTTCACGAAAATTACTCCAAAAGAAATCAAAAATAAAACAAATGGTTTTGTTGTACAATTTTTTGAATTTTACGTGGTACTTTTGGCAGTTAGCTGTAGTTTTGTCTGTGATTTGTTTGGTTTTGTCAAAACAAATACAATAATATATGTTTAATATGAGTGATAGTTGTTGTTTGAATATTGATTAATATTTGTGTGATTTTTGTATTTTTGATTTTACATTTTTAGTTAGGAATTTCATTTAAATCAAAATTAAAAGAAGAAAAAAGAAATGAGTTTAAAATCGGATTTGGGCCATTAAATTGGACCCAAAATCAGGCCCAAAAACATTGCCTTTGCCCGGTCCAGTTTGGTTGGACTCAGGGGCACCCAAACGACGTCGTTCTAATCATAATTGATCTGGGCCGTTGATCTCAGAATGATCAACGGCCAAGATCACATATCCATACCCATTGTTTAAACCTGACCCGTTCAACCCCGGATCGACCCAACCCCCTCTAAGACAAAACGATCCCGTTTCATATAGTTAAAGTAATCCAAACCGTTGATCTCATCAGATCCAACGGCTTGGATCCACTCACCTACCCCATATATAAGCCCATCCCTCTTACCCCACGCCCCAAGCCAGACCCCCCTGGCCTTAGGTCGTCTTCACTAGACTCAAACCCCTTAGAACCCTAGCGCCGCCCCCTTTCCCCTCACCGTAAACCCGGCGGCAACAACGCCGGTGACCACCACCTTAACACCCTAGGACCACTCAACCGCCCTGAACACAGATCTGCTAACCTTAGGTCTCGAATCTTCCCCCACCGTCTTGAATTTTCATTTGAAGATTCGAACCGGGCCTTGACCTATGCCAAACCACCCCAAATCCATGTCAGGCACTCCCCTGACCTCCCTCATGACCAAACCAGGCTTGGTTTGGTCAGAATCCAACCAGGAAAACCTGAATCCCAAATCTGTCTTAGGAACCCTAGAAGTCCAGAGTCCGATTTTTGTCCGTTTGAACCAGAAGATTAGGGTCTAATGGACCTTAATCGAAGCGTTCTTAGTTGAGAACACTTCGATTAAAGTCCTTTCAACCCCAAGAAAGGTCGATTCAAATCCGAGACAGGGCCTTCTGATTTTTCAAGCCTTTAAGGTATTTCTGTTTTCCTTTTCCTTGTCAGTTCATTTTGTTGTTTTGTTATAGTTAAATGTCTGTTCATATGTCCAAATGTTAAGTTGATTTTTTTAAATTTTTGTGTCGACTATTCTGTCCTTGCCCGGAACTCTCATTTGGTCGAATCTCTTTTGCTATTCGTTGATGAGTGTATGTGTTTAACAGAGTAATCGATTGAAATAAATTTCGATTGATTAATTAGTTCCCAGGGTCATTTCTTGTTTTGACAGTGCAATCTGAACCCCTTGTTCAATACTGTTCGATTCCGATCATTAGCTATTGATTGTATGTGTTGTAATTCGCGTAGTCGATTCAATATATGTCGTCAATTAGTTTCAGCTTTGAATGGTAATAATTTGATTCATGTTATTTGTTTTCTACTGAAGCTTTGTTTGAATCCAATTAAGAATTGAGTATAGCTGCTTGTTAGTTTGTTTAGTTTGAATCAGAAAACACTTAAGGTTTGGTTTATAGCTGCAGTTTAACATAAATTTCAAAGTTCAAATTGACATGGAATTTTGTCCCTGCGTGGACAGCATGTGCATTGAAGCCTTTAAGGCATTAAAATTAACTTGACAGCATGTGCTGTCAGGGCATATTCAGGCTGCCCATACTCTTGTTTTAGTTTAATAAAATGGAAACCACTTTGAATATTTAAAGATAGGGCTGTCAGGGGGAATCTCATGGGAGGGGGCTTTATTTTAATATGTTGAGTGGAAAAACAGCAGGAGAACATGGGAGGGGGTTCATTTTGTTAAAGAGGCTGTTCGAATGGGCTGAGTAGAGGATATAAAAATCAGAAGGGTCTCCATTAGAGGGAAGGTTTTTTGATCCATAAAAAAACAGTCCTAAAAAATAACGAGTTCAGTTTGTTGGCAACATAATTCCATTGGGCTTTGGTTCAGTTCAAAGCCCCAGTAGCTGATACTGATCTTCTAGTTTGACTCCAATTCGTTGGAACTTCCTATGCAATCTACTGGTCCAACTTTGGTCTGAGTTCAAGTCCATTTTGAGTCTTTTGCATGATGTTTGTTTGCTGCTTGGTTTTCACAAATCTTTTCGGGTTTCGTTTGAGTTATTCCTGGTGTATTTTTGTTGCTGAAACTGCTGTGTTGCTGGTGCTGTTTGTTGTTTATCACTGCTGCTGCATTCCTCACTCCTCTTTTCTTGCTTGTTGTCCAATTTCCAGGTGCACATTTTGAATTTCACACTGATGTAACAGTAAAAGCATGAAACGAAAGATGCAAAGGAGTTTTAATCATTGGTTGCTGCACTTACAGCTTTATAAATGTTGTTAGATTTGTGAAATTCTTAGTTTGTAGCTCGATGGCAAAGTACATTAGTTAGCTTGTGCTTAAATTGAAACTTGGTTCGTTAGGTACTGTGATTTATAGCGGTTCAGTTGTATGTATGATAATTACGCAATTTGTAAAACGCACGAGTAGTTGGCATAGCAATAACTAGACTTCATCTTTAGTTATATTTTGTACATAAGGTACTGTTTCTAATCTTGCCAAATGTAATATAGTTTCTTTTTCATCATTTGAGCTAACGTTATTAAATCTGATTCCGTTAGGCAGTCTATAGAACCATGTTCAAATCCCATTAGTAGCAGTTTCTAGTAGTTAACTCCATTAATCTAGTTTAAATAAGTTAGTTTAAATTCGAACTTGAAGAACAATTAGCGTAAGTTTAGCATTTTCATTAATCTTGTACGTTAATCTCCTTTAGCAAATTAAAAGCATGCTCGCTCATGGAATAAGGCTCGAAACGATTCCCCGCCTCGTAAATAATTAATCCAATAACTAATGAGAGGCCAGAATTGGCCAAGCATGTAATTTAATTAACATGTATTTTCTTTCTTCTACTTTTTAGAGACAAACATAATAGAAACGTAGTCGCGGTAGGTTTATCCTTTCAAATAATGAGACGAGCCTCGCCAAATAAAATGCAAATCACGGGGCCCTCTCATAAATGTACATATTAAAAATACTTAGAATTTGGGATAGGCCGTTCAAGTGAATTTGACGGCCTTCCCCAAAGATAATAACGCGTTAGACTCTTTAGGCGCGACTTAATTGAATTACATTCCTAAATTCGGGTGCGCATTTATGTGACCCAAATTCAAATCCCAACGGAGTCGAAATGTGTTAACAACTACGGGTGCATTGATTGTGACGTGGTTCGAGATGCATTTTCACGACGTTACAATTCTATAAAAATAAATGATAATAATAAAAGCGGTTTAAACTTAATAAAAGCACATAAGTCATAACATGTATTTAAATCAGATATTTAACCATTATAACAATTTAAGCGACCGTGCTAGAACCACGGGATTCGAGGGTGCCTGACGGCTTCCCTCGGGTCAATAGAATTACTTACTTAGAATTTCTAGTTCGCAGACTTCATTTGGAAAGTCAAAAATTTCCTCGATTGGGATTCAAGATAAACCGGTGACTTGGGACACCAAAAGCCAAACCTTTCCCAAGTGGCGACTCTGAATTAAATAAATAATCTCATATCGAATATTGTCACTTAAATTGGAAAAACTCCCTCGCGCATTTTACCCTTCGGGGCGGGCGCGCAAAAAGGAGGTGTGACAGCTTTGACGACTCTGCTGGGGACATTTAGAACCCAGAACGTTTGTTCAGGGTTAATAATTCGATCTTAGAATAATTGTTATATTTGGCCTTATTATCTGATCTTTGTTACATGTTTTGGCATAACGTGCTAAATGTTGTCTTTTACCGTTTTGATATTATCTGAACTGTATATAAACTGTACCGAAACCCTTCTCTTCTTACCTCCGGGGAGAAGCTCGCTGGTCGAGACTCCTTATTCTGTTAGTGTCAATACCAAAAATAAGAAAGAGGCCGGACAACTTACAAAGCCGGACGATCTCGCGGGTCCCCGGTACGTAGCCCCCTCCTCGACTCGAGTTGTCCGCTCGGGTACACAGTCTAGAACATACACCCAGGTTATAAACCTAGTATAACAAAACCTCACGCCGGATCCCTAGTAGGAACGCTTATTTGCATCATGTTGCATTTGACATAGGGGACTCAACACAGGTGTTGGGTCCGTCTAGGACAGGCAACCTGAAATGAAAAGACCATCCTGCTACATCCCGTTTGTTTTGCGCATTTATTTGCTTCAGTTCTGCATGCTGACCGGTTTCTAAAAAAAACTTAAAAAAAAAAAAGAATAGGAGCGTAGGGAGATAATTACTTATTTTTTTTGGAAAAATAAAACCAATGCCCAAGTAGTATCAAAACCTCGCCGAAATTTGAGAAAAAAAAAACGAAAACAAAATTTGTCTTTTAGTTTGATTGATAAAAAAGAAAACATATAAAAAAAAAATTTAATCACTTTCAAAATCCAAAAAAAAGAGGGGTATTTATTTAAAAGAAAAAAAAGGGGGAAAATTCAAAATTCAAAAAATATCGTTTCATTTGTAGTATCTCTTTAAAAGATTTTCGAAATTTAAAAAAAAAAAAGTAAAAAGAAGCTTAAAATTCAAAATACTTGCTTAAAAAGATTGTTTTTTGCTTCTTTAGTCTTCATCTCTTTTCAAAAATAAACAAAAAATATATATAAAATCCAGAAAAATATTTTTCCTTTTCTTTAAAAGATTGTATTCAGAAGAGGTTTAGTTTATTTACTCTATTTTGATCATGCCCGAACTACGCCGGTTTGATTCTCATAGGGTGTGAGATACGTAGGCAACCCTCATCGGGTCCAACCTCCCCATTTTCAAAATAGCCAAAATGTTAGAATTTTAATTTCGTCATGAATGAGTCGGGTAATGCCATTTTGTCAAGGATAGCCGAATGTTCCCGAAAGGGACGCCGGAAGGCTGACTTTGCACAAACGACCATTTTTGGTCATTTTTATTTTTTCTGACCGAATTGCCCAACGACCTTAAAATCCTCGTCCCCGAGGCTCTGTGAGGCCATGTTCACCATGTTGTTTCATTACTACTAAAAAATCATAAACAAATCAAGTGATTGTTTTAGTCAAAAATAGCCAAATGTTCCCGAAAGGAACGACGAAAGGCTGATTTTGCATAAACGACCACTTTCGGTCGTCTTTTAGAGTTTTGATCGGTTGACCCTCACAGCCTTAAAATCTTCATCCCCGAAGTGCTGAAAGGCCGTGTTCGGAAATCGAATCTTCTTTTTTTTTAGTCAAATCATTTTTGAGTCAAATCATTTTTGTTTAAAGTCACCTTAATAAATGTGCAGGATGAGCACAATGCAAAATGAACATTTTTCGATAATGACTAAAATCCCTGTCAAGTTACGGCTATGGTGGAATGATCTAGGTGCTGAAGGGCAAGATGAGGTCAAGAAATATCTGAAAGGTCTCATGGGTTTATTGTAAATTCAGCCTCGGGGAGATATCATAAGAGCCTTGGTCACCTACTGGGACCCAGCGCACAATGTTTTCCACTTCTCCGACTTTGAACTCACCCCGACTCTGGAGGAAATGGCTGGGTACATCGGAAATGATGAACTTCCACTAAGGCAAAAATACCTGGTTGCCCCAAGAGCTGTCACGGTGCATCGATTTCTAGACTCACTAAAAATACCCAGGACGGTCCATAACCCAGATTTGGCCGCCGGTTTTTGTAATCCATGCTTCATATACGACAGGTATGGTCATGTAGGGGGATTCAACAATCCGATTAACAAGCTATACAGCAAAGGTAGTCGTCAGAAGTGGGATGAGCACAGACGGGTGGCTTTCATGATAACATTTTTGGGTCTTCTGGTATTTCCGAGGAAAGACGGAAATATTGATCTGAAAATATCCGGGGTCATCAGTACTTTGCTCACACAGAATGATAGTACTCTCGTGCCTATGGTGGTATCTGATATCTTTCGAGCTCTCACAGCCTGCAAAGCCGGAGGGAATTTCTTCGAAGGGTGTAACTTGATGCTACAAATATGGATAATTGAACATCTCTGCCATCGTTCCGAGCTTTTGAGCTATGGTTCCTAGAAGAAAACTTGCATAGAAGAATTTTACACCAGAACCGAAAAGGCCAGTCTGCCCAAAGGAGTTATGGCATGGACTTCATTTCTTCGGACTCTCACTGCCAGCCAAATACAGTGGACACTGGGATGGTTTCCTGTTGATGAGGTCATGTATATGCCAGCATCTAGACCTCACTTTCTACTGATGGGACTTAAGAGCATTCAACCTTATGTGCCCTGCCGAGTCTTGAGGCAACTCAGGAGATGCCAGATAGTACCACACGAGGAAGATCTTAGTGCTCAAACAATTGAGATTAGCCCTGACGGACAATTTCCTGAAGCAAAAATCTGCCAGATCTGGAATGAATGTCAACATTTGAAGGCGGATACTTGTGTGCAGGATCGGGCCAAAAGTGAAATGGCTCCAGGTTACCTTGCGTGGTACAGAAGAGAACTTGAACACGAAAGGCCGACTAAAAGACCCCACATCCGGAACTTTGCCGAGTCATCGCAGAAGTAGTGGGATTGGTTGGCAAAAGAAAGAGGCTATCGTGCTGAAATCCGCAAATTGAAGCAACAGGTTGAAGGTCTAAAATATGAGCACAGCGTGCAAGTTGCTACCGATCTGGGAGAAAAGAACAGGTTGACTCAGGAAAATGAGATGCTCAGGGCCCAGATCAAACAGATGAGGATAGATGCTGATAACCAGCAAAGGAGCCGGTCGGATGAACGATTGATAAAAGCTTTAAGGATAGAAATTGGGGAGTGCCAGAGTGAGTCAGAAAATACCATAGCAGGGCTCGAAGCACACTGGGCAAGAAGGACAGAAAAGCGTAACCGGCACCTGCGGCAGTTGGAAAGGGATCACGAGCGAACCATTGCCAATCTGAAGGAAAAGGTGGACAGAGCATTTGAGCAAACCCGAACCCTGGGAGTTGAAAATAGGCATTGTCGCAAGCTCTTAGCCCAGATCGAAGTAGAAATTCGGTAGTGGCGAAATCAATGCCTCCAGGATTCTCGGGTTATGACAGCCCGTAATGATCAAATAGATCACTTACTCAAAGAAAAGAGTCAAACCAGGGATAAGATCAGGACTATTTCCCATGCCATCATCAGACGGTGTCTACGGTATGAAAACATGACCAGCATTACCATTCTCTTGGGAGTGATGGTTTATGTCAAGCAGACCATGCATGAGCTGGAACAACTTGAAAGAGATCTCACACCTAGGACCGCGGCGAGGCCGAACGATGCCCCGCGGGCGACAATTCTCGAAACCTTAATGTATTCATAGGTCAAGTCTATCCGTCTTTTGCATCAAGGTGTATTAGTCTATTGAGTCTGTACTTTTTTCAAGGTTTGTTATTTTCCTTTTCAAGAATGTTAGTTTTGTAATAGATTGTTCAGTAATAAAATGTGTGCTTCTTTTACACTCATCTATTTTGAACTACGTAATGATCTGATTCACGCGGCATAGTACGTAGGCAATCCTCATCGGATCCGGTCACATTTTTAACTGCAAATATTGAAAACAGTAATAATAAAAAAAATGATGATAAAGGAAAGCCTAAAGAGAAGCCAGAATGACGCGTGCCTTCGTTGCAAACATGTAGAAATTCATTTAATTGTATAGGTGCATCACACCCCAACGTGCAATTACCTATCTGTTATTTGTTTCAAACTAACCGTTTGCTTGCTGCTGAGACATCCAGGTTTCTTGAAAAGGTGGTTGGTTTGGTGGAGGTCTGGCATCACATTCATACTTCACGAGGTCGAAAGGGAGTGTTCAGTTACCCGTTGTTAAGTCTAGAGGGAGTATTCACACTTACTTCACGAGATCAAAAGGAAGCATAGAAATGTCTTCAGAAATTCCTTTGCCAACAATTCCTGTCTCCGAGGAGAGTTCAATCTCGGCCGTCCTCACACCCGAATCCGCAAATGCTGAGGAGAATAGAATCCTGTGGCTCCGCATGTTAGAAATGTTGGATGATTGGAATAACGGAAAAGAGCCACCAAGTATAATCCCTGGGTTCCCTGAGTTGTTCTCCAGGAAAAGTGGGACTTCCAACGTCCCCATAAGCTATCCAGCTACCCCATTCGGGTACCCAGCCATTTCAGCCCTCTCTGCTTGATCGCCTTCTGATTCTTATCCCCGGATGTCAACAACAGATGCAACTACGAACATATTCACTGCACCTCCCTGTCCAATCGTGGCACAACCTGCTACGCACAGGCCAAATTTTGATTCATCCTCATTCACATTCCAAGCACCATCCTTCTCACTGGAACCAACTCGGTTCACTACCAGCACTCATCCTCAACAACCTCAATACGAGTTTGCACCTGGGCAGGATCAAAACCCCAAAACTGTTGAACAAGATGAGATGGAAAAAAGGATGAGGAGGCTTGAGCAGAGTTTGAAAAACATACAAGGTTTAAGCGGACAGAAGAGTGTCTCCTATACCGATCTATGCATGTTCCCTCTTGTGCACCTACCCGTGGGTTTCAAAACCCCAAAATTTGAGAAGTATGACGAGAACGGCGACCCCATTGCTCATCTCAAGAAGTATTGCAACCAGTTGCGGGGAGCCGGCGACAAAGAGGAATTGCTGATGGCATACTTCGGAGAAAGTCTGATAGGAATGGCTTCAGAGTGGTATATGGACCAAGACATATCTCGATGGCATATATGGGATGATCTCGCCAGAGATTTTGTGAGACAATTCCAGTATAACATCGACATTGCACCAGACAGAAATTCTCTGTCAAACTTGAAGAAGAAACCTTCAGAGAGCTTCAGAGAATATGCTATTAAGTGGCGCGAGCAGGCATAAATCGTAAAATCTCCTATGGACGAGGTAGAAATGGTCACTACTTTTCTCCAGGCTCAAGAATCAGACTATTTCCAGAATATGATGTCAGCCATGGGAAAGCCTTTCGCTGAAGCAATCAAGATAGGGGAGATGGTAGAAAATGGTTTGAAAACGGGTAGAATCTTAAGTCAAGCGGCTATAGGGGCAACCTTCCAAGCCATCCAAAGCGGATCCGGAGGGATGGCAAGAGGAAAGAAAAAGGAAGAAACATCCATGGCAGCTTCAGAAGCAAGGGAATATCTTAATCCCAGACCCCGTTTTCCAGAAACAACCCCACAACATTTCTACCCTCACCAAAATGTGACGTATGCTCCTCAACCCTACATGGTCATGAATACCCAGCCCTATGTCCATCCACCACAGCAAGCCAATCGAGGCCAAGCTCCACCTCCTAGAAATCAGCCTCCATACCGGAACCACTATAATACACAGCCCCCTCAAAATAACTTCCGCCCTCAGGAACCACCTAGAAAATAGACTTTCACACCCATCGGTGAACCATATTCTACCTTGTTCCCAAAGCTAGTCCAGATGGGTTTCCTGCAGCCAGTTTCTCTGACAAGGCACAATCCGGCATCACCCGCTTACAAAGCCGGTGTTAGGTGCGCTTATCATTCAGGAGCGGAAGGGCACGATACAAATGATTGTTGGACTCTGAGAAGGGCGGTTGAGAATTTGATAGAGCAGGGAAAGATAGTACTAAGGGACGAGGAAGTCCCAAATGTGACTAACAATCCGTTGCCCGCTCACAATAACGGGCCGTTGGTTGGAATGATTTGCGAGGACAAAGAATTTGATCCTGCTTTAAAAGCTATAATCGCCATTGTCAATGCAGGGAGAAAGCCCAAAACCACCCCGAAGCTAGAGAAAGGGGAAAAGAAGGCTAGTGCTATCAAGGTTGAGCCCGAAAAGAAGGCCGAGACAAAGACAGTAACGATGGTGCCTGTGAGGAATGAAGTTCTTTACGTTCCACGAGGTCGAACAGAGAAGCCTCAGAGATTCGAAGTCAAAAGGGCAAGACCAATGTACGTACCAAAGGGGGCCTATGTGGTCTGGGGACGATTCAACCACCTCGGCTGAATGAGCCAGTGGTTATCGGACGCGTGCTACAGAAGTCGATGACAGACCCGTTCACAGTACCGTGGAACTATCAAAGAACGTTGGTTACGTACAAAGGTAGAGAAGTCACTGGTGAACTCCCGGAGAATACTTTCGTGGGAAGGTATTCGAACACTCAAGAGTTAAACAACGCCACACGGAAACACTTCCCACCCAAGGAACCTGTAAGCGTTGAGGAAGCGGAAGCTTTCTTCCAAAAGATGAAAATGCCAGATTACGAAGTGGTGGATCAACTACGCAAGTGCACCGAGCAAGTGTCCATGCTATCTCTGCTGATGAGGTCGGCCGAACACCAAAAGATCTTGCTCAAGACCCTGAACGAAGCATACATACCAGTTGAAACCTCAGTCGAACAACTGGAACGAATGACGAAGAGGTTCTTCACCGTTAACCAGGTCTCTTTCAACAAGAACGACTTAACTCCAGAGGGAGCAGCTCACAACAAAGCCTTACATCTGATAGTTAAATGCGAAGACTACTACGTCAAGCAGGTAATGTTGGATGGAGGTTCAGGTGTTGACATTTGTCCGCTCTCCACACTGCAGAGAATGGAAATTGGGACCGGAAGAATCCGCCCCAATAATGTCTGCGTAAGGGCTTTTGATGGCGTCAAGAGAGACACCCTCGGGGAAATAGACTTGGTGTTGACTATAGGACCGGTGGAGTTTGAATTAACTTTCCAGGTGCTTGACATGGATACGTCTTACAATTTTCTCCTCGGCAGACCTTGGATTCATGCGGCAGGGGCTGTACCTTCCACTCTTCGCCAAATGGTGAAGTTTGAATTCAAAGATAGGGAAATTGTGGTCCACGGAGAAGACAAATAGTATATTTATCGGGACCCATCCATCCCATATCTTGAAGCGAGGGAAGGGAGCGATCATGCGGTTTATCAGGATTTCGAAGTTGTACTAGCAGAGCAGTATGAAGAATGAAGACCTTGCCCCCAACCTTTCTTGTCCAACGCCTCAATCATGGTGGCTAAAGAAATGATCCGACATGGATTCAGGCCAGGGAAAGGGCTTGGACGAACGTTGCAAGGAATAACGGAACCCATCATTGCCTTCCACCAAGAAACTTTTTGGGATAGGTTTTCAACCCACTCCAAAAGATGAAGAGTGGGAAAAGAAGAGGAAAAATGAGGGTTGGAAACTGCCTCGGCCGTTGCCCGATTTATACGAGACTTTCGTCAGACCGAAATACATCGAAGAAGAAGACGACGAGGTTTTCACGACCGAAGAGATCGAGGAGATATGTGGGGCAATGAGAGGAATGCTCTACGAAGCTCACATGGTTCAACTGGGAGAAGGCCCAAGCACCGCTGAGATGCTATATGTAGGGCCAAATGCCAAGCTTCGAAACTGGGAGGCCACGCCGTTCCCAACTAGACAGGAGTCCGGGTAGACCTGTCCTGCCACCTTTCCTGCATCACGAGTTATCCCCAAGGTGTAACTCGGATGTTTTTCCTTCAGTTTTTTGTTTTGAATTCCTGAAATATAAACCTTGTTATCTTCCAAATTCCAAGAAATAAAAATCAATGTTTTCTCATTTTTCCTTTGTTCTGATTTTTTGTTATTTTTCCTTTATCTTTTCTTTCAGTTATAATAATGCGGCTTTAAATAATATGACATGCTTGCGGACTTCACGCCCAGATCACAACGAGCTGTTTAATTGTGAAATAATGAACCAAGAACCAGAATATGACGAAAAAGAGGCTTTTAGGCAAATAAATCGAGAATTGGAACACTTTGAGAATAAACCTAAGCCAAATTTGAATGACACCGAACCAGTTAATTTGGGAACTCCTGAAGAAACCCGAGAGACCAAAATAAGCATTCACACGGACGAAAAAACACGAAACGCGATAATTCAACTCCTTTTTGAATTTAAAGATGTGTTTGCTTGGTCATACAATGACATGCCAGGATTAGGTGTTGATCTAGTGGTGCATAAATTTCCAATTCACCCTAATTTTCCCCCAGTTCAACAAAAGCATAGAAAGTTCAAAACTGACGTCAGTGATAAGATTAAAGAAGAAATCACCAAGCAGTTGAAAACGGGAGTAATTCGGGTAGTCCAATACACCACGTGGTTGGAGAATATAGTTCCAGTGCCGAAAAAAGATGGGAAGACGCGTGTATGTGTGGATTATCGAGATCTGAACAGGGAGAGTCCCAAAGACAATTTCCCATTGCCCAACATCCACATCCTTGTGGATAATTGCGCCAAACATGATATCCAGTCTTTCGTAGATTGTTACGCTGGGTATCATCAGGTGTTGATGGATGACGAAGACGCCGAGAAGACTGCCTTCACTACACCTTGGGGCACTTACTGCTATCGAGTTATGCCATTCGGTCTGAAGAATGCTGGGGCAACTTATATGAGGGCCATGACTGCCATTTTTCATGACATGATGCATCAAGAGATAGAGATGTATGTGGACGACGTGATAGTCAAGTCCAGGACTCGAGACAATCATATCCAAGATTTGAGGAAATTCTTCGAGAGACTGAGAAAGTACGACTTGAAGCTGAACTCGGCCAAATGCACCTTCGGAGTCCCATCAGGCAAGCTTTTGGGTTTCATAGTAAGCAGGAGAGGTATCGAGTTAGATCCAACAAAGATAAAATCTATCAGAGATCTACCTCCCCCAAGAACGAAGATAGACGTGATGAGTCTGTTGGGCAGGTTAAACTATATTAGTCGATTCATTGCCCAGCTGACTAGCACGTGTGAGCCCATATTTAAGCTATTGAGGAAGGATGCAGCGATCAAATGGACGGCTGAGTGTCAAGAAGATTTTGACAAGATCAAAGAATATCTTTCAAATCCCCCAGTTTTGGTCCCGCCAGAGCCAGAGAGACCCCTGTTCTTGTATCTGGCAGTCTTGGAAAATTCTTTCGGTTGCGTCCTCAGGCAACATGACATAACCGGAAAGAAATAGCAGGCGATCTATTACCTGAGCAAGAAATTCACCAGCTACGAGGCCAAATACACTTTGCTAGAAAGAACGTGTTGTGCTTTGACGTGGGTTGCCCAAAAATTAAGACATTATCTCCAAGCTCACACTACATACCTCATAAGCAGGTTGGATTCTTTGAAGTACATATTTCAGAAACCAATGCCTACTGGAAGACTAGCCAAGTGGCAAATCTTGCTAACCGAATTTGACATAGTCTATGTCACCCGCACGGCAATGAAAGCCCAGGTATTAGCAGATCATTTGGCCGAAAACCCGGTTGATAAAGAATACCAACTGTTGAGTACTTATTTTCCGGATGAAGAAATAAACACCATAGAAGTAGTCTCGAAAAACGCTCATGTTTGGAAGATGTTCTTTGATGGGGCCGTAAACGCTAAAGGTATAGGAATTGGGGCAATCTTGATCTTACCCTCTGGTCAACACTATCCTACTACAGCTAGACTGCGCTTCTTTTGCACGAACAATACTGCTGAATATGAAGCCTGCATATGGCGACCGATCAGGATGTTGAAGATTTATTGATTATGGGGGATTCTGACCTGATTATCCGGTAAGCCCAAGGTGAATGGGAAACTCGAGATGTCAAGCTTATTCCTTACCGACAGCACGTGGAGGACCTCGGCAAGCGTTTCAAATCAATAGAGTTCAGGTATATCCCACGGTGTCACAATGAACTAGCGGATGCACTTGATACCTTACCTTCAATGTTACCCTACCCAGGAAACGCCCACGTCGATCCCTTGGAAATCTAAATCAGGGAAAGACACGGTTACTGTAATGTAATCGAGGCAGGATCGTGTACACAACCATGGTACCATGATATCAAGAAGTTCTTGAAGACACAAGAATACCCCGATCATGCTACTGGAGATCAAAAGAGAACCATTAGGCGACATGCAGGTGGTTTCTTTTTGAGTGGCGAGGTATTGTATAAAAGGACCCCAGACCTCAATCTGTTAAGATGTGTTGACGCCGAGGAGGCGTGAAGGATCATGCATGAAATACATGTAGGAGTGTGCGGGCCTCACATGAACGAGTATGTTTTGGCAAAGAAAATCCCTCGAGCAGGTTATTACTGGATGACCATGGAAAAGGATTGTTTTAGCTTCGTTCGAAAGTGTCATCAGTGTCAGGTGCACGGTGATTTGATTCATGCGCCTCCCACAGAACTGCATCCCATGTCTGCACCTTGGCCATTTGTTGCTTGGGGCATGGACGTCATTGGTCCTATCGAGCCGAAGGCCTCAAATGGACACAGATTCATATTAGTTGCTATCGACTACTTCACGAAATGGGTAGAAGCTGTCACTCTCAAGTCGGTCACTAAGAAGGATGTGGTGGATTTCGTACATTCAAATCTTATCTGTCGTTTCGGTATTCCTACAACTATCATCACAGATAACGCGGCGAACCTGAATAGTCACTTGATGGGGGATGTTTGCGAACAGTTCAAAATAATGCATAGGAACTCCACTCCTTATCGGCCAAAGGCCAATGGCGCTGTTGAAGCAGCAAACAAGAACATCAAGAAGATTTTGAGGAAGACGATCCAGAGTTCCCAACAATGGCATGAACAGTTACCCTTTGCATTGCTAGGATATCGCACCACAGTACGCACGTCAGTAGGGGCAACCCCTTATCTGTTGGTTTATGGGACCGAGGCTGGGATACTAGCAGAGGTAGAATTCCTTCGCTCCGAACCATTGTCGAAGCAGAAATTGAAGATAGCGAGTGGGTTAAGACTCGATTGGAGCAGTTGACTTTTATTGACGAGAAACGAATGGCTGCGGTTTGTCACGTGCAGTTGTACCAACAAATAATGACCCGTGCTTACAACAAGAAAGTCCGACCCAGGAATTTTGAAGTGGGTCAACTGGTATTGAGGCGCATTCTGCCGCATCACCAGGAGGCGAGAGGAAAATTTGCTCATAATTGGAAAGGCCCATACATCGTCAGGAAGATATTGCCGAGAGGAGCATTGTATCTGGGGGATATTGAAGGAAATGATCCTGAAACAGCAGTGAATGCGGATGCAGTCAAAAGGTACTATGTCTGAGTTTTACTTCAGTGGTCCTGACACATTTGAGATGATGAAGGGTTTATTCCCACTACCCCAAACACTTTTAACTCTCTTTACAAGCCCTTTGAGCCGGTTACATTTCTTTGGTTACCTATCAAAAAAAAATAAAAATAAAAAATTGATTGAGCTTGAACTACGTTTGAAAAACATTGATTGAGCCTGAACTACGTCTGACTTGATTCCGAAAGGATACGTAGGCAGCCTCTCTCTGGGGTTCAGTCACACCAAAATAAAATCCCATTTACCCTGAAATTGAAACCGGGGCACACCAAACGGCTTAGAAGTTGTAGTTTCATCTACTATTCTTTTACCAAGCACAAGTCCTTCGAATCAATTACCAAAGGTAGGGGGAGCCAAGAGATATCACGATTGGAGGCCGGTACATTCAGAATTGAGAGAAATAAAATAAGAGAGTCTTGTCGGTGAAAACCTTCGAGCACCGTGAGGCGACGGGAGTAGAGAAACCAAAATGAGAGAGCTTGTTTAGTAAAAACTCGCAAAGGGTGCTATCAAGCAACAACAAGAAGAGAAATGAGAGAGGTCGACTAGCGAAAAACCGCAAAGGGCGCTGTAGGCCGAAAGGATGATTCCACCTCAGGAAGTCTTGGCAAAGTTCCACCGGTTCAGAAACATAGTTCCACTTTTGGTTCATGGGGAAATACAATTTCGTGAAGGTCAGGAGTCCAGTCCAAAAAGCATGTCATGTCAATTTAAAGTCAGCATGTTTCCCTCAGATAAGTCTTTCTTGTCCCGAAAGGGACACTTCTCTTCTAAAATTTGCTCTCTCCGTTATTTGTTTTACTTTTCTTTGAATCCCTTTCATTTTAACTCCAAGTTCCAGATATAGTGGAAAGAATAGGTGGCAGGACCGGTTTCACGGAGTCCCGTTTCGTAAGAAGTAAATACCCCACTTCAGTGGTACGTTTGTCCAAACTCGATGGATCATGATGTTGGCTGCATTCGAAGTAAAAGCCACACACACACACAAATCCCCACAGGGTCTCCCTTTGTACAAATCCCCACAGGGACTCCCTTTGTAAAAATCCCCACAGAGCCTCCCTTTGTAAAAATTCCCCAAAGAGTCTGCCCCAGCTAATCCCCGACGAGTCTGCCTTGTACAAATCCCCACAGAGTCTCCCCACTAAAAATCCCCAAGCAGAGCGGGATGGAAGAACCAAAGCCTTACACGGTCAAATCATCACAAAATCTGGAAACGCTAGTCTGAGCAGTCCAAAAGGGTTTCGCCATTGAATCCAATCAATGGAAGAGTTTCTCAACATAAATAAGGACGCGACAAAGCAATTGGAACAATCAAGGTCACCGAACCAACCGCCATTTCCGAACTGACAATTGTTCTTTGTTTGGAAAATTGAAATAGGTGTGATCCAAGGCAACCATGCAAGAAGCAGGTGTCGCCCAAAAAGAAAAAGAAATACATGAGCGCAAGAAACATCTTGGCAATAAGAAATCTACTCAAAAGGGAAGTTTCCCCAAAATTCTCTTTTACATTTTACTAAAAGAAGAAAACTCAAAAAAGAGAGGGTCAGTTAGAATCCCCGGCATTTTCCATTTAGCCAGCATTAGGACTCCAACCCCTGAACTGAGCATTTTTCTGTTAGCCAGCATTAGGGATCCAACCCTAAACTCAGCATTTTTTCTGTTAGCCAGCATTAGGGCTCCAACCCCTAACTGAGAATTTTTCTGTTAGCCATCATCAGGGTTCCAACCCCTGAACTGAGCATTTTTCTGTTAGCCAGCATTAGGGCTTCAACCCTGAACTGAGCATTGTTCTGTTAGCCAGCATTAGGGCTCCAAACCTTGAACTGAGCATTTTTCTGTTAGCCAGCATTAGGGCTCCAACCCTGAACTGAGCATTGTTCTGTTAGCCAACATTAGGGCTCCAACCCCTGAACTGAGCATTTTTCTGTTAGCCAGCATTAGGGCTCCAACCCCTGAACTGAGCATTTTTCTGTTAGCCAGCATTAGGGCTCCAACCTCTGAACTGAGCATTTTTCTGTTAGCCAGCATTAGGGCTCCAACCCTGAACTGAGCATTTTTCTGTTAGCCAACATTAGGGCTCCAACCCTGAACTAGGCATTTTTTCTGTTAGCTAACATTAGGGTTCCAACCCCTGAACTGAGCATTTTTCTGTTAGCCAGCATTAGGGATCCAACCCTGAACTGAGCATTGTTCTGTTAGCCAGCATTAGGACTCCAAACCCTGAACTGAGCATTTTTCTATTAGCCAGCATTAGGGCTCCAATCCCTGAACTGAGCGTTTATTTTCTGTTTAGCCAGCATTAGGGCTCCAACCCCTGAACTGAGCATTTTTCTATTAGCCAGCATTAGGGCTCTAACCCCTGAACTGAGCATTTTTCTATTAGCTAGCATTAGGGCTCCAACCCCTGAACTGAGTGTTTATTTTCTTTTTAGCCAGCATTAGGGCTCCAATCCCTGAACTGAGCGTTTATTTTTTGTTAGCCGACATCAGGGCTCCAATCCCCGAGTTGAGCACTTTTCCATTCAGCCAGCATTAGGGCTCCAATCCCCGAACTGAGCGTTTTTACCTTACGGCGACATTAGGACTCCAATCCCTGAGTTGCATTTTGTAGACTAGAGTTTTCCAATCCCCTTATCAATTCTATAAGTTGTTATGGCGATTAATTCACGAAATTTTCCTAGTGAAACTGGGGCAGAAAAATTTCGTTCGTTTGTTTTGTTTGTCTCAGCAGGTCTGACCTCGAAGTGCATGGATCGAGATGACCTACGGGATGAGTCTCAATCCAGAATAAAAGAAAGAAGAAAAGGACAAAAAGAATATGTTCCGAGATATTGGAACAAACAAAGGGCGGATCACTCCAAAATTTGATCAAGGTCCCGAACTCCGCCAATGCCGTCTCACTCGTTACTGCAGAAATAAACGAGCGCCTACAACCTACAAGCATCAAGATTCGGATCGAAGTCTACAAGCAGAATCAGCTAAGGCCCAAGATCAAGTTGCAGAAGAATTATAGATAGGAATCTTGAAACTAGCGGTTGATCAGGCATAAGTAGTTAGTTCAGTTTCAATTTCCTTTGGTTGTAATAAGGAGGTCGGCAAAGCAGTAGTGGCAACAACAACGGCAGTAACAGCAAGCATTGCAATCCCATGGTAGTCCCAGCTACCAAAGTTTCCCGAACTACATTGACCTGATTCCTGTTTAGCCCAGGATATGTAGGAAACCTCTGAAGCAAAGGTACGGTCAAATGCTTTCAAGAAATGTTTCACACGGAGTGCCCGACGAGCGAAAATCGTTCATACCCGCTCACTTTATCTTTGCACGAAAACTCTTTGTGTTTTCGGGCAAAGAGGGGAAGCTGTGAGCACGTGATTTTTGCTTCACGGAAATTACTCCAAAAGAAATCAAAAATAAAACAAATGGTTTTGTTGTACAATTTTTGAATTTTACGTGGCACTTTTGGCAGTTAGTTGTAGTTTTATCTGTGATTTGTTTGGTTTTGTCAAAACAAAATACAATAATATATGTTTAATATGAGTGATAGTTGTTGTTTGAATATTGATTAATATTTGTGTGATTTTTGTATTTTTGATTTTACATTTTTAGTTAGGAATTTCATTTAAATCAAAATTAAAAGAAGAAAAAAGAAATGAGTTTAAAATCGGATTTGGGCCATTAAATTGGACCCAAAATCAGGCCCAAAAACATTGCCTTTGCCCGGTCCAGTTTGGTTGACCTCAGGGGCACCCAAACGACGTCGTTCTAATCATAATTGATCTGGGCCGTTGATCTTAGAATGATCAACGGCCAAGATCACATATCCATACCCATTGTTTAAACCTGACCCGTTCAACCCCGGATCGACCCAACCCCCTCTAAGACAAAACGATCCCGTTTCATATAGTTAAAGTAATCCAAACCGTTGATCTCATCAGATCCAACGGCTTGGATCCACTCACCTACCCCATATATAAGCCCATCCCTCTTACCCCACGCCCCAAGCCAGACCCCCTCTGCCCTTAGGCCGTCTTCACCAGACCCAAACCCCTTAGAACCCTAGCGTCGCCCCCTTTCCCTCACCGTAAACCCGGCAGCAACAATGCCGGTGACCACCACCTTAACACCCTAGGACCACTCAACCACTCTAAACACAGATCTGCTAACCTTAGGTCTCGAATCTTCCCTCACCGTCTCGAATCTTCATTTGAAGATTCAAACCGGGCCTCAACCTATGCCAAACCACCCCAAATCCATGCCAGGCACTCCCCTGACCTCCCTCATGACCAAACCAGGCACTCCCCTGACCTCCCTCATGACCAAACCAGGCTTGGTTTGGTCCGAATCCAACCAGGAAAACCTGAATCCCAAATCTGTCTTAGGAACCCTAGAAGTCCTGAGTCCGATTTTTGTCCGTTTGAACCAGAAGATTAGGGTCTAATGGACCTTAATCGAAGCGTTCTCAGTTGAGAACACTTCGATTAAAGTCCGTTCAACCCCAAGAAAGGTCGATTCAAATCCGAGACAGGGCCTTCTGATTTTTCAAGCCTTTAAGGTGTTTCTGTTTTCCTTTTCCTTGTCAGTTCATTTTGTTGTTTTGTTATAGTTAAATGTCTGTTCATATGTCCAAATGTTTAGTTGATTTGTTTTGAATTTTTGTGTCGACTGTTCTGTCCTTGTTCGGACCTCTCATTTGGTCGAATCTCTTTTGCTATTCGTTGATGAGTGTATGTGTTTAACAGAGTAATCGATTGAAATAAATTTCGATCGATTAATTAGTTCCCAGGGTCATTTCTTGTTTTGACAGTGCAATATGAACCCCTTGTTCAATACTATTTGATTCCGATCATTAGTTATTGATTGTATGTGTTGTAATTCGCGTAGTCGATTCAATATATGTCGTCAATTAGTTTCAGCTTTGAATGGTAATAATTTGATTCATGTTATTTGTTTTCTGCTGAAGCTTTGTTTGAATCCAATTAAGAATTGAGTATAGCTGCTTGTTAGTTTGTTTAGTTTGAATCAGAAAACACTTAAGGTTGGTTTATAGCTGCAGTTTAACATAGATTTCAAAGTTTCAAATTGACATGGAATTTTTTCCTGCGTGGACAGCATGTGCATTGAAGCCTTTAAGGGATTAAAATTAACTTGACAACATGTGCTGTCAGGGCATATTCAGGCTGCCCATACTCTTGTTTTAGTTTAATAAAATGGAAACCACTTTGAATATTTAAAGATAGGGCTGTCAGGGGGAATCTCATGGGAGGGGGCTTTATTTTAATATGTTGAGTGGAAAAACAGCAGGAGAACATGAGAGGGGGTTCATTTTGTTAAAGAGGCTGTTCGAATGGGCTGAGTAGAGGATATAAAAAACATAAGGGTCTCCATTAGAGGGAAGGTATTTTGAGCCATAAAAAACAGTCCTAAAAAAGAACGAGTTCAGTTTGTTGGCAACATAATTCCATTGGGCTTTGGTTCAGTTCAAAGCCCCAGTAGTTGATATTGATCTTCTGGTTTGACTCCAATTCGTTGGAACTTCCTATGCAATCTACTGGTCCAACTTTGGTCTGAGTTCAAGTCCATTTTGAGTCTTTTGCATGCTGTTTGTTGCTGCTTGGTTTTCACAAATCTTTTCGGGTTTCGTTTGAGTTGTTCCTGGTGCATTTTGGTTGCTGAAACTGTTGTGTTGCTGGTGCTGTTTGTTGTTTATCACTGCTGCTGCATTGCTCACTCCTCTTTTCCTGCTTGTTGTCCAATTTCCAAGTACACATTTTGAATTTCACACTGATGTAACAGTAAAAGCATGAAACGAAAGATGCAAAGGAGTTTTAATCATTGGTTGCTGCACTTACAGCTTTATAAATATTGTTAGATTTGTGAAATTCTTAGTTTGTAGCTCGATGGCAAAATACATTAGTTAGCTTGTGCTTAAATTGAAACTTGGTTCGTTAGGTACTGTGATTTATAGCAGTTCAGTTGTATGTATGATAATTACGCAATTTGTAAAACGCACGAGTAGTTGGCATAGCAATAACTAGACTTCATCTTTAGTTATATTTTGTATATAAGGTACTGTTTCTAATCTTGCCAAATGTAATATAGTTTCTTTTTCATCATTTGAGCTAACATTATTAAATCTGATTCCGTTAGGCAGTCTATAGAACCATGTTCAAATCCCATTAGTAGCAGTTTCTAGTAGTTAACTCCATTAATCTAGTTTAAATAAGTTAGTTTAAATTCGAACTTGAAGAACCATTAGCGTAAGTTTAGCATTTTCATTAATCTTGTACGTTAATCTCCTTTAGCAAATAAAAAGCATGCTCGCTCATGGAATAAGGCTCGAAACGATTCCCCGCCTCGTAAATAATTAATCCAATAACTAATGAGAGGCCAGAATTGGCCAAGCATGTAATTTAATTAGCATGTATTTTCTTTCTTCTACTTTTTAGAGACAAACATAATAGAAACGTAGTCGCGGTAGGTTATCCTTTCAAATAATGAGACGAGCCTCGCCAAATAAAATGCAAACTGCGGGGCCCTCATAAATGTACATATTAAAAATACTTAGAATTTGGGATGGGCCGTTCAAGTAAATTTCACGGCCTTCCCCAAAGATAATAACGCGTTAGACTCTTTAGGCGCGACTTAATTGAATTACATTCCTAAATTCGGGTGCGCATTTATGTGACCCAAATTCAAATCCCAACGGAGTCGAAATGTGTTAACAACTACGGGTGCATTGATTGTGACGTGGTTCGAGATGCATTTTCACGACGTTACAATTCTATAAAAATAAATGATAATAATAAAAGCGGTTTAAACTTAATAAAAGCACATAAGTCATAACATGTATTTAAATCAGATATTTAGCCATTATAACAATTTAAGCGACCGTGCTAGAACCACGGGATTCGAGGGTGCCTGACACCTTCCCTCGGGTCAACAGAATTCCTTACTTAGAATTTCTGGTTCGCAGACTTCATTTGGAAAGTCGAAAATTTCCTCGATTGGGATTCAAGATAAACCGGTGACTTGGGACACCAAAAGCCAAACCTTTCCCAAGTGGCGACTCTGAATTAAATAAATAATCTCATTTCGAATATTGACACTTAAATTGGAAAAACTTCCCCGCGCATTTTACCCTTCGGGGCGGGCGCGCAAAAAAGAGGTGTGACACTGCTTATACATTAAATTAAACGCAAAGAAACAGGGGAGATTCAGAAATCCATTTCAACAACTCTTCACTTCCTTTCCATTAAATTTGAGAGCTTTAGAACATGTACCTAGATAATGAAAATACAAGAAGATGAAGGAGCAGTCAGCAACAGTAGTAACACAGCGATACAACAGCAACCCAACAGCAGCAATTCAAACCAAATTCGAGGCCCAGAAAACAAATTTGAAGAAAACCCAACGAGTTTGATGGAACAACCCCAAAAGTTTGTAAAAGACTAAACATCAAAGAAAAAAATTCTCCCCTTAGATTTCCAGCAACCCAAAAAGTTTTTTCTTTTTCAAAATGAGTTCTGCCTCTGTATATATAGTGTGTACAGAGTGTATATTGGGTGTATACTACTCTCTCTTTAGATTTCCAGAATATTTTTTTCTGTTCCGAAAAATCCCCAATTCTCTCTCAATGTTTAGAAATTCCCCTCTCACTTGTGTCAAGCTCCCCTTATTTATAGCCAAACTTGAAGCACTTAAATTAATCCCACCATCTTCTCCCATCCCCCTTTTAAATCTCACTACTTAATGTTTTGTCCCCTACTATATTAAACAAATATATTAGTTCTCATTACCACATGTCTTGTCCCCCACTATATTAAACAAATATATTAACCTCCACTACCACATGTCTTGTCCCCCACTATATACTATTTTAATATTATTAATGCCTAGTGGACGGAGCACTTCAAATTAATTATTTTTTAAGACTTTAAATTCCAAAAATACCCTTGAAATTACTGAGCGGGTAGCTTGGGTTATGGGGGGGACCGGGTCGGTTTGACCCGGTGGGTGGTTCGGTTTTTTGGACCTGTGGTTTAAAATTGAAGAAAAGACCCAATCCGATTTCGTCTATTTTTGTTCTTTTCTATTTATTCAATTTCCTAATTAATAAAGCTAAAATGCTAAGATTAAATTATAAAAACCCAGAATTGTCTAAAAATACTAATTAACTCCTAATAACAATTATCACATATAATTAAATACCAATTAAACATAAAATTGTACAATTGGACATTAAATGCTAAAAATGCAAACATACATTATTTTTGTGATTTTTCCCTTTTATAAAACAAACTTAATTACTCCTAATTGTAGAATTAAATCCTAAATGCAAATGCGACATATTTTTATATTTTTTATTAATTTAACAAATAAACATGCACAGACAAATACAAATAATTAAAGAAAAATAACCCAAAATTCATAACAATTGCAAACAAACAAAAATTATTTTATTTTAAATTTTTGGGAGTAGTTCTTGTAAAGGGAAAAAATCACGTGCTCACACATGGTACAGAGTAGTTCATGACTAGTCATAGTTAATTTCATGTTAAAGACCTTTGTGAATCCGTTTAGCGTAGTATAAGATAAAACTTGGAGTGGCTGTTTTGTTTCATTCTCAACAGGTAATTTAAATATGACCAGGTTGTATAAGGATTGTAGTAGGCTGCCAAAATTTCCCTGGATGGTTTACTACGGCTGTATAGTGTGACTTGATTTCAGTAGATCTTTTAGAACCTTAGTTAAAAGGCTTATCTTGAATGTTTAATTTGAGTAGTTATAAAATAGGCTTGAATGGTTTTTGTGTCCTTCAGCAGTTCCATTAGGAAATCGTGAATCATTAAAGTGGTTAGTGTTAGTTCACTTTTTTTTCATGACAGATCATAAGCATTGATTCGTTTCAATAATTGTAAAAATAAGTTCAAATAACTCCAGATTTCATATAGTTCACGTCCGTAGCCCAATAGTTTAAAATACCAAATTATTTGAGTACTAGTTCAGTACTGATAATGTAAATAAAGTACTGTTTTGGTCTGTACCATCAGATGATTCGTTTGGAGCTGATTGGGCTACCCAGATTCGTGTTGCGATATTCTCGTTCGGGCTCGAAACCCGAGCTCGTTGGGCCGTCAGCATCCTTGTAGGCCCAATGTTGGAGGCAACCTTCTCATAGTAAGGTTGTTGACGTATTAATTAATTAAGGACCTTTCTTTACGTTTTAGAGACAGAATAAAATAGCAAATCATAGTCGTTTTAGGTTTGCCTTTTAAATAATAAATGAGACGAGCCTCGCCAAACAAAAATAAATAAATTGCAGGGCCCTCAATAAATGGTTAAAATGAAACATTTAGAATTCGGGATGGGCCGTTTAGTGAATTTCACGGCCCTCCCCAAAGATAATAACGCGCTAGTCATTTTAGACACGCTTTTAATAATTTACTTTCTTAAACTCGGGTGCACATTTATGTGACCCAAATCCAAATCTCAACGGAGTTGAAATGTGTCAATAACCACGGGTGCATTGATGTAACGTGGTTCGAGATGTGTTTTCACAACGTTGCAATTCTCATTAAAAATAATAATAATAAAAGCGGTAAAAAGTTAAAAATTTGCACATAGGTTCAACATGTATGAAAATCAGATAAATAAGCCGAATATGACAGTTGAGCGACCGTGCTAGAACCACGGAACTCGGGAATGCCTATCACCTTCTCCCGGGTTAACAGGATTTCTTATTCGGATTTCTGGTTCGCGGACTGTAATATAGAGTCATCTTTTCCTCGATTCGGGATTTGAACAGGTGACTTGGGACAGCATAAATCTCCCAAGTGGAGAATCTGAATCCTTTTAATAAATAAATCTCGTTTCGATTGTCCTTCAATTGAAAATCCTCCATTATACACTCTTTCCGGGGTGTAGGTGAAAAAGGAGGCGTGACACACATGACTGACTTTGGAAGCTTATATCTCGTAATCTATAAAGAATTTGGCAATGATCCAAAAATAAAATTTGTAGCCCTTTGTATCTAGTTTTCATAAATTTAAACCGTTTGACAGTTGAAGTTGGGTACAAAAAGTTATGGTTGATACACTACAGGTTGTCTGGGAAGAGTTTTTGGAGTAGTTTGGTGTTTTAGCATAAGCATGTAATGATCCAAATGTTCATTTTTAGTTCTAGAGATCAAAATTCAATTTCGAGACTTCCGAGAGTTTGATAATGAATTATTTGAATGATCTGGAATATTTGTTCTAATTTCATCAAGTCGCGTTTGAGTTTTTAGCGCGAAACATGAGTTAATTGTTTAATGAGCGAAATTAGTATCACATTGAGCAAATGAGCTCCGAATTAAGTTTCGATTGAACGACTAGGTTCGTATTATTATTTGTGACTCATAGGAACAAGAATTCGTATGATAAAGTTAGAGCCTTTTTAGTGAAACTAGTTTCGAGTGCTCAATGGAAGTTAAAGTTTGTTTGTTTCTTTATTTTTTGCTTTTTAATTAACCTTAATTTTGTTTTTGATAGAGAATTAGGTCAATTTCCTTTGGTTTTTCATCTGCTTTAGTAAGTCATTCTTTAAATCCAACGTGGAGTGACAGATAATAAATGTAATAATATTTTATCTGTGACAACATAGTGATAATTGTCCCGAAGGGATGGCCCAGTTGGGTTTGGAGTATGATATCCACACGGATGACACTGGTCCGAAATTAACTCTATGCTCTTTTGGGTCTGAGCCTGTCGCACGGGGCTTGTCTAGTGCGGTTTATATCTCCTGTGTGGTTTGCAGGATATTACACAGTGGGGGGTTTACCCAATACGCACGGAGTGCTCACCCGAAGGGCAGAGGTTGTGGCAGAGGCTGTAGCAGCTGCGGGTTTTCCTGGGGTTCTAAAAAAAATATTGTGATAATTAACCTTCTTTCTGAAAGCTATTTTTGAAAGAGAAAATGCTATAACTGGTTACGTTAAACTCCTTTAACTTGACAGCTAAATTTTCTGTTATTCAATAACCATCATCAATACTACAGAGTGAAAAATGTTTGATCTACATACATGATTTGACAAAGAGAACTTTTCCTTCTTGTTGCACTTATTTTTATTAAACAAACACGTATTCAAGCATCTTTAATTTGCTATTTTCTTACTTTAAATTTGTATTATTTGAGAACCATAATTTAATAGTGTTATGTGATTTTAAAAATTAAAGTATGTAAGTTACTCTTTTGTTATTAATACAAAATTCTTTTTTGGTGTATGACTTGTGGTATCGAAGTTATATGAATGGTTGTGGTATTAAATTAGAATTTATTATTTTGTTTAGCATTTAAAAGGAAGAAAAAAGCTGATTAATTAGAGATAATTTCCCGACATTTCTAAGTATGTGTTCCAAGGATGGTTATGATTTGCCGACATTTCCTTATATGTCGCACCTAGAATGAATTATAACTCAAAATTGGTGACATTCGGTAAGAATCGTAAATAATTGTCGGAAAATTTACGACATTTGATTTAAGTGTCAAATAAATATCGGCAATTTATTTTGTGACATTTATGTGACTTAAAATGACATTTAAAAAATATCGTCGTATCTTAACTTTCTTGTAGTGTGTGTTATCCAAAATCAAAGCATATAGTTGCAAGAAAATTAGGTCCTAACGAAACAACCAATAACATATATTGATAATGATAGGAATGAAATTTAGCAGATTTAGCTATAAAAAGAATGCAGTTCAATTTTAAATAAAAGAAATATCACACCTTGAAATGGAATAATTCATCCAGATACGACTTTTCATTCTGTAAATGAATCTAGCCTATAGTTTCTATTGAATATGATCCGTTAAAACGCTTCAAATTCATCAGTTTTGTATTAATAAAGAAATGTTCTTTTCCTAATTTAATTGTTATTATCTGTTATCTTTTTTTTAATGTATATTTATATTTTTGTACAAAAATGTTACTGGATTAGTTTTTGATTGAGGGGCAAAAATATCACTCAACTTTATGTGGGCATTTTAGTCTTTCAACTCTCACTTTGAATGTTCTCATTTATAATATAGTATGATATTAAATTGTTGGTGCAAGCATATTCTGGTGCGGACCTTTAGTGACGGAAAATGGACCTTTAGCGACGGAAAATGGACTTTTAGTGATGGGAAATTAGGTTTTAATTGAGCAGTTTCGTTTTTCTAGCTCATTTTAACATTTTTGGAGTTAGGAAACTTGGATTTGGGCGATTTTTGAGAGAATTTTCACCAAATGGACTGAAGTAAGTGTTTCCTACTCGATTTCCAATATATTTCATGATTCCATGATTATTTTCATCTTTTATTAGTGAATCAATTGGAATAAAATGGGATTTTTGCAAACTTTCAAAAATGAAAATTTAAGATTTGGAGGTTGATTCTTTATCGAAATTTGATAAATTTGGTATGGTTAAACTCATATCGGAATGGGTGTTCGGATTTCGTAAAAATTCTGTGAGGTTCCGAGAGGCGGGTCCCGCGTTGACTTTTTAATGCAAAATTTTAAGTTGACGTTTTATTATCCAAAATTATTTCCGATGAATTTTAATGAAGTTATACAATCAATTTGGATAGATTTGAGCTGTCTGGAGGTCAATTCAAACAAGAAGGCTATTTTGGAATATCGGCATAACTTCAAAAAGATAAGTATTTTGCCTAACCTTGAGTGGGGGAGTTATCCCTTGGGCATTGAGTCTTATTTGGAAATTGTGTGATAGAAAACCATGTACGAGAGGTGACGAGTACGTACTTGGTTTATATGTGCAATTTATACCGGTTAAACTTTGTAGACACACTTATATATTAAATTAGAAAATCATTGAAACATAGTAAATCTTTTATTTGTCATGCCTCGTTCCTTGTTTGTCGAGTTTGTATTTTATATGATAATTTGGGGTGATTACCACTTGAATTTTATGTGAATTTTTGTGTTTGTTAATTTGATATTTCTTGGAATTAATTGCATTATGAATTTCTCATATGCAAATAATTAATTAAATAAGCTTAAAAAAAGGCGTTAAAATGGAGCAACATTGAAGAACAAGCACTCACAAAATAATCTAGGGCAAACTGCATTATATGTGGAGACACCAATTCCAAGTACTTTCATGCACAAGGGAAGATTAGACAAAGCAAAAACACAATCATGTCTATCTATACAGACACAAGTATCAAACTCACAGACCTTACGCAGGTGAGAAAACTGAGTTTATTACATTTTTTAAAGGGTTAATGGGTAACTGCATCGGGGAGATTATATGTCCAAACTCAGAAGTCATTAAAAGAGGGTAGTATTGAATATGGATCAGAAAACAGAATTGGTAAAGACAGTGACAACTGAAGAGATAGTAGCCATCAAAGATATGCCAACAGACAAAGCTCTAGGGATTGATGGATATCCTAGAGAGTTCTTTACAAAGAATTGGGACTTAATGAAGAAGGAGGTGTATGCTGCACTACAAAGCTTTTTTGAAACAGGAAAACTTCAAAAATAGTGTGATGACCCGATAGGTCATCTTATCTTTTAGAACCTAATTCTGTGTTTCGAGACCTCAAATACCTTATTTTAGCCTTTCTTGATTTGTGTGCGCAGTCCGGATGTTCTTCCAGAAGGCTATATGTTAAAAATTGATAAAAAAATAATAATTTTATTTTAAAAAAATCATTTGAGCTGACTTTGATCAATATTTTGAGCAAACGGAACCAAATCCATATTTTGACAGTCCCGGTGGGGCCGTAACGAAATTTGGGACCTGAGCGTATGTCCAGAATCAAATTCGGAGGTCCCTAGCTCGAGTTATTAATTTTTGTTAGAAAATTAAAAGTTTGAAGTTTAATGATTTTTAAGAATCGACTGATGTTTGGTCTTGTTGATATCGGGTCCGTATTTTGGTTCCGGAGCTCGGTACAGGTCCACTATTATATTTGTGACTTGTCTGTCAAATTTGGTGAGAAACGGGATTGGTTTGGCGTGATTCGGAAGTTCAGTTGTGAAAATAGAAGTTTTACAGTTTTCATGAAAATTTCCTTTGATTTGGTGTCAGATTCGTATTTCTAGGCGTTATTTTGGTGTTTTGATTGCGCGAGCGAGTTCGTATGAGGTTTTTGGACTTGTGTGCATAATTGGTTTGGAGCCCCGAGGGCTCCGATGAATTTCGGATAGGCTTCGAATGTTTTGAAACTTAGAAAATCTGATTTTTCCTCAGCTTCAGCTGTCATCTGATGTCCTTCTTCGCATTCGCAATGGTACACTCGCGAACGCGAAGAGTGAACTGGAGTTATTTCTTTTATGATATGGAAGATATGCATCTACGGAAGAGTTAAAATTGTGATAATGTTAGAGCAAGGAATCTAACAGGTTTAAAATATCGGGTCTTTTATTGCATTTAAGAATTCAATAATGGAGTCAATTTTTTTTTACTCGCTAGTGTCAAAATATTAATAAAGAAATTAAATATACAGAGAAGCTAGGGGATTCAACAGATAATATATATACATAAAATAAAATAATCTATATCTATATATAAATATAAAGCCGAGCACCAAAAATTTGATGTGGCGCTCTCACAATCTAGGATTCTGATTTATCTAATTTCTCAATTTTTTGGCTTTTCATTATTTTTTAATTGTTGTAATATATTAAAAAAAATTCAAAAGTTACATCATTTAAGGAAAGATGAAACGGTTCATTTTTAATGCATTTACCAAGAGTCCACGACAACAGTTACTGTTGAACGGCCCTTGCAATCCTTAATATTACTTTTCCATCTTTGCCCTTCTTAATTCCATGTGTGAGGCTTTTTTAAAATACATTTGTTCATAGTTTGACAAATCTAAGTATTTTATTAAATGCTTTCCATTAGGAATTGACTGAAAGACATTATTATCTATGAATTGTGAATTATGAAGCATTCAATAAACTATATTCCAAGCAATTCTCAAGGTAAGCAAATATATTTTTTTTATTTGTGTTTTTTTTTTCAAATTTGTGAGATTCTTTTTCTCATAAAATCATAAAACCTTGAATATGTATGTCAGTGTTCTTTTTGACTTTCTGATCAAAATTATTTAATGACGTAATGTAAAGGAAAAAAGAGATTTTTACAAGAAGCTTTTCAGATGGAGTTATTGAACAAGTGATTCATCATTTTGATGATATTTTACAGAATATACGAGTATAAAAGTTAATAGGCTGAAATTTCAGATATTGAATAAATTGTTTAATTGATGTGGGTTTCTTGCAGGTTTTTTTTCCTATTTCGAAACTCGGTTTGGGATGAGAAAATTGTTTATCTTAACAAATATCTGTATCAGTTATTCATTTTGAAGCATACAAATTTGATTATGTATATGGGTTATGGAGAGAGGCTAACTTATTTGATAGTATTTCTCTACTTTCCATCACAATTCTATTGCAATAGATTAGTACATAAGAATGTAAAGGATTCATTCGCATTACGGACTACCCACGCATTTTTTTATAGACTAAACTAAATATATATTTTTTCTCCTTTGCTCTTACTTCATCTTTAGCTAACGAATTGTTAACAAATATTTTTTTTATTTTGCTTATTGGCTTTACTGTTATGGAAAATGTATGTAATAGTGGAAATCTTGATTTATTCTACACACATGCACAAAAAATGCTACTCCTTGCAATTTACTCAGGGGCTGTTTGGTATAATGGTGGAATATCGTAGGATATTTTACGGAATTAGTTATCCTACCTTCTACATTGTAAAAGTTATCCCGACATTAGCTAATACCCCAAACCAAATATGATATATAATGAATCCAAAATTTTATTCCAGAATTATTATTCTTATCTCATGTGTCACATGACCCCTTAGTTGGAAGTTAACAAAGCGTGTATCTTGCGGTTCCATTAATAGATTTATTATGCATTTATTTTTCAATTTTTTTTTGGTTTTCTAACCCTCATTACTCTTTAAATTACCTTCAAAAGGATGAGGTAAATTGAAAATACGTATCTTTTTTTTTCTTTTTGAAAAGTAATTAGTTTGTGAATATTTTCATTGGGTACAAAAGAAATTTTTTATTATGATATGGATAACTAAATGTGAGTCCTTAATAGCTTTTGAAAAGGGCAACTACACAAGTATTTTTTTCTATTATTGTGCTTTTGTTTGATGGTAATTTAAACAAGTACCACGAAATAACTGGTAGTGTACAAAATAAAGTAATTAAGATTTTTATTTTTACTACATATGATTGAAAAGTTTCACCGGTTATTTTGGAGGGTTCAGTCTACTTTAGTATTTTTGGTGTACATGTCTCATCTTCATATGAAAAAGAAAACAAAAATTGTAAGTTAGATGGTACTTTTCTATTGTTAGATTTAATCAAATTAGTTTGGTTTCCTTCTCTTAAAGTAGTATTTTGTTAGCTAATGGTATTTTTCTTTTATTTTGAATGTTCTGTTTTGAGAATGGTTCATATACTTTATTTTTAAGTCAATATTAATTGTTTTTGTAAAGTGGTGATATTTTGTGATGACCTAAAAGGTCACCACTTGTTTTTAAAATAAATTCTGCGTTCTAAAGCCTTAAAAACCTCTTTCATCATCATTTTAATTTGCGTGCGCAGTCCGGCCACGTAGCTGGAAAGCTATTATGTGAAAATCTGTGAAAAGTATTGAAATTTTGACTTAAAATGCATTTAAGTTGACTTCGGTCAATATTTTGGGTAAACGGACTCAGACTAGTAATTGACGGTCCCGGAGGGTCCGTGGAAAAATATGAGACTTGGGCGTATGCCCGGAATCGAATTCCGAGGTCCCAAGCTCGAGAAATAAATTTTTAATGAAAATTATTTTCTGGAAATTTTTATAAGTTTTGGAAATGAAATGTATTTAGAATTTGATTGTATTGGGCCCGTATTCTGGTTTCGAAGCCTAGTATAGGTCTTATATGTGAAATAAGACGAGCCTGTGAAATTTGGTAAGAAACGGAAGTCGTTTGAGGTGATTCGGACCCGTTGTTGTGAAAATTCATACTTTGAAAGTTTTGAGATTTTTCTTAGATTTCTATGCTAAATTCGTTGTTTAAGAGGTTATTTTGGTAATTTGATCACACAAATAAGTTCATATGATGTTTTTGAGTTAGTACGTATGTTTGGTTTGGAGCCCTGAGGGCTCGGGTGAGTTTCGGAAAGTTTTGAACTATTGAAAATTGCAGGTTTTTGTTGTTCAGTGCCCACGGATTTTGTTCTTCGCGTTCGCGTGGTCCCACTCGCGAACGCGTAAGGCAAATTTCCCAGGTGCCAGTTTTCTTCTTCGCGAATGCGAAGCCTGAGACGTGAACGCGAGACTGAGGGGGAGTACCCTTCGTGAATGTGTCCAGGTACTCCGCGAACGCGAGCCCAATGTCACGAACGCGAAGGTCACTGAGGCCTAACCCATCGCGAACGCAACAGGCCTATCGCGAACGCGATGAAGGCCTGTCCAGTGGTTTTAAAACAGAAGCTAAAATGGGACTTAACCAAAATTTCATAACTTTTTCTTCCAAACTCCAAATTGGGCGAATTTTGAAAGGGATTTTCACCAAACACCCATTAGATTTCTATGCTTAAATCATATTTTTAAGGGTAAAAAATTAGGGATTTGGATAGAGTTAGGGATTTTTGTAAATTTAAAATTTAGACCTCGTTTTGGGGTAGAATTTTGGAACTAATTGTATATTCGGGCTCGTGGGTGAATGGGTGATCGGATTTTGGTTCGAACCTCGTGTTTTGACCAAGCAGGCCCGAGGTCAATTTTTGACTTTTCGGAAAGAATGATGGGAAAGCTATAATTAAGCATTGGAATTGGAATTGGATTGTTTAGCTTTTATTGATGTTATTAAGTCAATTATGTCTAGATACAATTGATTTGGAGGCGAATTCAAAAGGAAAAGCGGTGTTTGAGGCTTGAATTGGCCGTGGAAGTTCGAGGTAAGTGTTTGGTCTAACTTTAGCTTGAGGGAGTAGGAGTTGTGTCTTATTTGCTACTTGTTTCTTGTTGAGTACGACGTATAGGCATGGTGATGAGTATCTATACGTTCGTGTCGAGCATGACCGTGAGTTTTAAATTGCAATTTATTGTGTTCTTAAATAATACTACGAATGTTTAAGTTGATGATTCTCTGTATTGAGAAAGGATTATGATTATTTATGTGAAAATTACTTATGATTGAGTATTGATGTTAGCTGAGGTAGTTAGATGTTGGAACAAGTTTGGTTATAGTTGTTTCTCCCTTGCCGGGATGTATTTACTTATACTATCGATTCCCTTGTCGGGATAGTGTAGTTCTTTATTGATCCATTGTCAGGACTTTTGTTATGATTGTTGTTGATTGTATATGTAGATCGGGTTGCGCGCTTCAACAATATTATATTTGGATCGGGTTGCACGCCGCAACAATGATATAATTGGATCGGGTTGCATGCCGCAATAATGATATAATTGGATCGGGTTGCACGCCGCAACAATGATATAATTGGATCGGGTTTCACGTCGCAACGGTGATAAATGATATGGATCGGGTTGCATGCCACAACAGTGTTGTTATATGTTGGGATTGGGTTGCGCGACGCAACAATTGATGATACAAAGTGTTCATAGATTGGATACAAGTTCCTTATTGTTTTTCTGTGAATTCTAAGTTGTCCTTATGCCTTTACTCTTGATTTACTATCGATATTGATATACCCCTGCATCATGTACCCCCTCCCATCTTTACTTGCTTATTCCTGTTTTATTTTCCGTTGTATATTATATAACTACATAGGTTTATTTGGTAGTCTTCTCCTAGCCTCGTCACTACTTCGCTGAGGTTAGGCTAGGCACTTATCAGCACATGGGGTTGGTTGTACTGATGTTACACTCTGCACTATGTGCAGATCTCGGAGCAGCTTTTGGACCGTAGCTTTGGGTGGCTGCCTTCAGTCCAGCTAGAGATCCCGAAGTAATCCTGCAGGCGTCCGCAGGCTCGGCGTTCTCTTCTATCTATTTATGTGTTCTGTTTTCATTTACTTCCGAGATAGTTTGTACTTTTCCTTTCAGACACTTGTATGTAGTATTCATAGACAGTCTGTTATATTGTGACACCGGATTCCGGGTAGAGACATATGTTGGCATTGTCATGTAGGATTTGGTTATTTTATCAGATTTTCCGCTTGATTTTATTCATTGTTAATATTTCAATTTCGATTACCTGTTAATTCAAATTGTTAAAAGGGGCTAAAATGAAAAGAGTTTGTGATTCTTTATTTCGCGGCTTGCCTAGCTTCTACGAGTAGGCGCCATCACGACTCTCGAAGGTGGAAATTCGGGTCGTAACAAGTTGGTATCAGAGCTCTAGGTTACATAGGTCTCACAATTCACGGACAAGCTTAGTAGAGTTTGAGCGATCTGTACGGAGACATTTATATTTATCCCCCATTGGCTACAAAGTTAGGAAAAACTTCACGTCTATTCTCTCCTATCGTGTAATTTTGTTCTTTAAATGCTAAATTTAAACCTTTACTCTTGTCCTTTCGTGAATAGCGAGGTCATGTACCGCTTCTTCAGTCGAACAGTAGCACAGACCGGTGATAGATCAACTACATCTTCGAAGGCTTTGTGGAGGTAGGATAAGTTTCACCAAGCTCTTCACTATCACTTTCAGCGGTGCATCTTTTAAGGATCCCTAGGATTATCTAGACAACTGTCATGAGGTTCTCAGGAACATGGAGATAGTAGAGACCAATGGGGTCGATTTTGCTACTTTCACTTGTCGGGATCCGCCAAGACTTGGTGGAGAGATTATTGCTTGGCTAGACCAGCCGGATCACCAGCTTTGACTTGGGAACAGTTTACTCAGCTATTTTTGGAGAAGTTTCTCCCCATTGCTGGGAGAGAGGCCTATCGGAGGCAGTTTGAGCGTCTCCAGTAGGGTTCTATGACTGTTACCCAATATGAGACCAGATTCATCAACTTGGCTCGTCATGCTCTTATCATACTTCCCACCGAGAGAGAGAGAGGGTGGGAAGGTTCATTTAGGGAATTATTCAGCCGATTCGTCTTCAGATGGCTAGGGAGACAGGGAGTGAGATTTCCTTCCAGGAGGCGGCCAATGTGGCCAGAGAGTGGAGATGGTTTTGTCGCAGGGAGGTGGTCATGGGTCGGACAAAAGGCCTCGTCATTCAGGAAGATTCAGTGGTGCCTCGTCTGGAGGTAGGGATTCGTATGGTAGAGGCCATCCTCTTAGGCCCTTTCAGTCAGCACTTCAGGTTTCTCGCGGTGCTTCAGGTGGCCATGGTTCTCATATGCAGTATTCTGATCAGCATCCCTACAGTGCACCACCAGCTCCTATCAGTGCACCGCCGTTCTAGAGAGGTTTCGGGGTGGTCATTCAGGTCGCCAGGGTCAGTCCTAGTTTCCTCAATCGCAACATTCAGGTGGATGTTTTGAGTGTGGTGAGTATGGTCATATCCGGAGTGTTTGTCCGAGATTGGTGGGTACTCAGTCGCAGCAACAAGTTTCCCGTGCTATGGTTCAGGCACCAGGTGTTCCACCGCCCGCTCCGCCAGCCAGGGGTGGGGGTAGAGGTGATAGAGGTGTAGGTAGAGGTGTTAGAGGTGGAGCTCAGACCGCTAGGGGTGGAGGCCAGCCAACTGCAGGCCGTCCCAAAGATGTAGTCCAGGGTGGAGGGGCCCAGCCCTAATGTTATGCTCTTCCAGCCAGGCCTGAGACTGAGGCTTCCGATACAGTTATCATATGTACTGTTCTGGTTTGTGACAAAGATGCTTCAGTTTTATTTGATCCAGGGTCTACCTACTCCTATGTGTCATCTTATTTTGCACCATATCTGGTCATGCCTAATGATTCCTTGAGTTCCCCTGTATATGTGTCTACACAGGTGGGTGATTCTATTGTGGTAGATCGAGTCAATCGCTCTTGTATAGTTATGATTGGGGGTCTTGAGACTCGTGTAGATTTGTTGCTTCTGGACATGGTTGATTTCGATGTCATACTGGGGATGGATTGGTTATCACCTTACCATGCTATCTTGGACTGTCATGCCAAAACTATGACATTAGCCTTGCCGGGTTTACCTCGTTTAGAGTGGAGAGGGACTCCTGGTCATTCTACCCGCAGTGTTATCTCTTATGTAAAGGCTCAGTGTATGGTCGAGAAGGGGTGTTTGGCCTATTTGGCATATGTTCGTGATTCTAAAGCCGAGGTTCCTTCTACTGATTCTGTGCCTGTGAGTTCCCTGAGGTATTTCCTTCAGAACTACCGAGTATGCCACCCGACAGGGATATTGACTTCTACATTGATTTGGCTCCGGGCACTCAGCCCATTTCTATTCTACCGTATCGTATGGCCCTGCCTGAGTTGAAAGAGTTAAAGGAGCAGTTGCAAGACTTGCTTGTGAAGGGTTTCATTAGACCCAGTGTTTTGCCTTGGGGTGCGTCGGTGTTGTTTGTTAAGAAGAAGGATGGATCAATGAGAATGTGTATTGATTACCGGCAGTTGAACAAGGTCACAATCAAGAATAAGTATCCATTGATGAGGATAGATGATTGTTTGATCAGCTTCAGAGTGCCAAGGTATTTTCGAAGATTGACTTGAGATCTAGCTAAAATCAGTTGAGGATTAAGGCATCCGACGTCCCTAAGACATCTTTCCGCACTCGGTACGGGTATTATGAGTTCTTGGTGATGTCATTCGGGTTGACACATGCCTCAGCAGCTTTTATGGATTTGATGAACCGAGTGTTCACGCCTTACTTGGATTTGTTTGTGATAGTCTTCATTGATGATATTTTGATCTATTCCCGTAGCCGGGAGGAGCACGAGTAGTATCTTAGAGTAGTTCTTCAGACTTTGAGGGACAATCAGTTGTATGCCGAGCTTTCGAAGTGTGAGTTCTGGGTGAGTTCAGTTGCATTCCTGGGTCATGTTGTATCAGTAGATGGTATTCAGGTGGATCTGAAGAAGATCGAAGCAGTCAAGAACTGGCCTAGACCAGCATCAGCTACAGAGATCCGGAGTTTCTTGGGATTGGCAGGCTACTATCATCGGTTCGTGGAGGGGTTTTCGTCTATTACAACCCCGATGACTAGGTTGACCTAGAAGGTTGCCCAGTTCAGGTGGTCGGACGAGTGTGAGGTGAGCTTTCAGAAGCTCAAGACAGCTTTGACTACGGCACCGATGTTGGTTTTGCCAATAGGTTCAGGGCCTTATACAGTTTATTGTGATTCATCTCGTATTGGACTTGGTGCAGTGTTGATGCAGGATGGCAAGGTCATTGTCTATGTTTCACGGCAGTTGAAGATTCATGAGAAGAACTATCTGGTTCATGATTTGGAGTTGGCAGCCATTGTTCACGCATTAACGATTTGGAGGCATTCTCTGTATGGTATGCCATGTGAGGTGTTCATGGATCACAAGAGTCTGCAGTATTTGTTCAAACAAAATGAGTTGAATTTGAGGCAGAAAAGGTGGTTAGAGCTATTAAAGAACTATGATATCACCGTCTTATATCATCCGAGAAAGGCAAATGTGGTGGCCGATGCTTTGAGTAGAAAGTTAGCCAGTATGGGCAATCTTTCTTATATTCCGGTCAGTGAGAGGCCACTTGCTTTAGATGTTCAGGCTTTGGCCAAACAGTTTGTGAGGTTGGATGTTTCTGAGCCCAGTCGTGTGTTAGCGAGCACAGTCGCTCGTTCTTCTTTATTGGACCGTATCCGAGATCGGCAGTATGGTGATCCCCAATTGTATGTCCTTAGAGACATGGTGCTACATAGAGGTTCCAAGCAGGTTACCTTAGGCGATGATGGAGTTTTGAGATTGCAGGGTCGAGTTTGTGTGCCTAATGTGGATGGTCTTTGAGAGCCGATTTTAGAGGAGGCCCGTGGCTCCTCGTACTCTATTCATCTGGGCACCGCGAAGATATATCAGGATTTGCGGCAGCATTATTGGTGGCGGAGAATGAAGAAGGATATCGTTGCATATGTGGCTCGGTGTTTGAATTGTCAGCAGGTTAAGTATGAGCATCAGAGGTCTGGTGGTTTGTTCCAGAAGATTGAGATTCCTGAGTGGAAGTGGGAGCAGATCACTATGAACTTCGTTGTTGGACTCCCACGGACTCAGAGGAAGTTCGATGCAGTGTGGGTTATTATTGATAGGCTGACCAAGTCAGCGCATTTCATTCTTGTGGCAGTCTCCTATTCTTCCGAGAGGTTAGCTGAGATCTATATCCGGGAGATCGTTCATCTTCATGGTGTGTCCGTGTCAATCATTTCGGACCGAGGTACACTATTTACCTCGCATTTCTGGAGAGCAGTTTAGCGAGAGTTGGGCACACGGGTTGAGTTGAGCACATCATTGCATCCTCAGACGGACGGGCAGTCAGAGCGGACTATTCAGATTTTGGAGGAAATGCTCCGAGCTTGTGTCATTGACTTTGGAGGCTCGTGGGATTAGTTTTTGCCTTTAGCAGAGTTTGCCTACAACAACATCTACCAGTCGAGTATTCAGATGGCTCCTTATGAGGCTTTATATGGTAGGCAGTGTCGGTCTCCGGTTGGATGGTTTGAGCCGGGGGATGCTCGGTTGTTGGGTACGAATTTGGTTCAGGATTCCTTGGACAAGGTTAGGGTTATTCAGGATAGGCTTCGTACAGCTCAGTCCAGGCAAAAGAGTTATGCCGACCGCAAGGTTCGAAATTTGGCTTTCATGATCGGTGAGCGGGTATTTCTTCGAGTGCCGCCTATGAAGGGCGTGATGAGATTTGGGAAGAATGGCAAGCTTAGCCCTAGGTTCATTAGCCGTTTGAGATTCTTGATCGAGTGGGAGAGGTGTCTTATAGACTTGCATTACCGTCGAGCTTATCAGTCGTGCATCCAGTGTTTCATGTGTCATCACGGCGATCCATCCCACGTGTTAGATTTCAGCACCATCCAGTTGGACAAGGACTTGTCTTATGAGGAGGAGCCGGTAGCTATTCTATACCGGCAGGTTTGCCAGTTGAGATCGAAGAGTTTTCCTTCTGTTCGTGTTCAGTGGAAAGGTCAGCTTGCTGAGGCATCGACCTGGGAGTCCGAGTCCGATCTGCGGAGCCGTTATCCCCATATTTTCCCTGACTCGGGTACTTCCTTCTTATGTCCGTTCAAGGACTAACGATTGTTTTAGAGGTGGAGAATGTGATGACCCAAAAGGTCACCACTTGTTTTTAAAATGGATTCTACATTCCGAGGCCTTAAAAACCTCTTTCAGCATCACTTTGATTTGCGTGCGCAGTCCGAGCGCATAGCGAGAAAGCTATTATGTGAAAATCTGTGAAAAATGTTGAAATTTTGACTTAAAATGCATTTAAGTTGACTTCGGTCAACATTTTGGGTAAACGGATCCGGACCCATGATTTGACGGTCCCTAAGGGTCTATGGAAAAATATGGGACTTGGGCGTATGCCCGGAATCGAATTCTGAGGTCCCAAGCCCGAGAAATGAATTTTTAAAGAAAATTATTTTCTGGAAATTTCTATGAGTTTTGGAAATGAAATACATTTAGAATTTGATGGTATCGGGCATGTATTTTGGTTCCGGAGCCCGGTACAGGTCTTATATGTGAAATAAGACTAGTCTATGAAATTTGGTCAGAAACGGAAGTCGTTTGAGGTGATTCGGACCCGTAGTTGTGAAAATTCATACTTTTAAAGTTTTGAGATTTTTGTTAGATTTCTATGCTAAATTCGTTGTTTAAGAGGTTATCTTGGAAATTTGATCGCACGGATAAGTTCATATGATGTTTTTGAGTTAGCACGTATGTTTGGTTTGGAGCCTCGAGGGCTCGGGTGAGTTTCGGAAAGTTTTGAACTATTGAAAGTTGCAGGTTTTTGCTGTTCAGTGCCCAAGGATTTTGTTCTTTGCGTTCGTGTGGTCCCACTCGCGAACGCGTAAGGAAAATTTCCCAGGTGCCAGTTTTCTTCTTCACGAACGCGAAGCCTGAGACGCGAACGCGAGGCTGAGGGGGGAGTAGCCTTCGCGAATGCGTCCAGGTACACACGAACGCGTAAGGCAATTGGCATGGGGGAGGGGTTCTCACTTGATCCATGCGAACGCAGCCACTGGCCCGCGAACGCGAAGGCTCGAGGGATCAAAGCTCCGCGAATGCTAAGGTTATTTAGGCCTAACCCATCGCGAACGCGACAGGCCTGTTGCGAACGCGATGAAAGCCTGTCCTGTGATTTTAAAACTGAAGCAAAAACGGGACTTAACTAAAATTTCATAACTTCTTCTTCCAAACTCCAAATTGGGCGATTTGTGAAAAGGAATTTCACCACCAATTCATAGGTATGTAATCTTAGACTCATTTTCTTCAATTTCTATTAACACCCATTAGATTTATAGGTTTAAATCATGTTCTTAAGGGTAGAAAATTAGGAATTTGGGTAGAGTTAGGGCTTTTTGTATATTTGGGATTTAGACCTCGTTTTGGGGTCGAATTTTGGAACTAATTGTATATTCGGGCTCGTGGGTGAATGGGTTCTGGTCCGAACCTCGTGTTTTGACCAAGCGGGCCTGGGGTCAATTTTTGACTTTTTGGGAAGAATGATGGGAAAGCTATAATTAAGCATTGGAATTGGATTGTTTAGCGTTTATTGATGTTATTAAGTAGATTATGTCTAGATACAATTGATTTGGAGCCGAATTCAAAAGGAAAAGCGGTGTTTGAGGCTTGAGTTGGCCGTGTAAGTTCGAGGTAAGTATTTGGTCTAACCTTAGCTTGAGGGATTAGGAGTTGTGTCCTATTTGCTACTTGTTTCTTGTTGAGTACGACGTATAGTCATGGTGACAAATATCTATACGTTGGTGTCGAGCATGACCGTGAGTCCTAAATTGCAATTTATTGTGTTCTTAAATAATACTACGGATGCTTAATTTGATGATTCTCTGTATTGAGCAAGGATTATGATTATTCTGGTGAAAATTACTTATGATTGAGTATTGGTGTTAGTTGAGGTAATTAGATGTTAGAACAAGTTTGATTATAGCTGTTTCTCCCTTGCCGGGACGCATTTACTTATACTGTCGATTCACTTGCCGGGATAGTGTAGTTCTTTATTAATCCCTTGTCGGGACTCTTGTTATGATTGTTGTTGATTGTATATTTGGATCGGGTTACACGCCGCAACAATGATATAATTAGATCGGGTTGCACGCCGTAACAATGATATAATTGGATCGGGTTGCACGCCGCAACAATAATATAATCGGATCGGGTTGCACGTCGTAACAGTGATAAATAATATGGATCGGGTTGTACGCCGCAACAGTATTGTTATATGTTGGGATCGGGTTGCGCGCCGCAACAATTTATGATACAAAGTGTTCATAGATTGGATACGAGTTCCTTATTGTTTTGCTGTGAATTCTAAGTTGTCATTATGCCTTTACTCTTGATTTACTGTCGATATTAATATACCCCCGCAGCATGTACCCCCCTCCCATCTTTACTTGCTTACTCCTATTTTATTTTCTGTTGTATATTATATAACTGCACAGGTTTATTTGGTAGTCTGGTCCTAGCCTCGTCACTACTTCGCCGAGGTTAGGCTAGGCACTTACCCGCACATGGGGTCGATTGTGCTGATGCAACACTCTGCACTATGTGCAGATCTCGGAGCAGCTTTCGGACCGTAGCTTTGGGTGGCTGCCTTCAGTCCAGCTAGAGATTCTGAGGTAGTCCTACAGGCGTCCGCAGGCCCGGCGTTCTCTTCTATTTATTTATGTGTTCTGTTTTCATTTACTTCCGAGACAGATTGTACTTTTCCTTACAGACACTTGTATGTCGTATTCATAGACAGTCCGTGATATTGTGACACCGGATTCCGGGTAGAGACATATGTTGGCATTGCCATGTAGGCTTTGGTTATTTTATCAGATTATGTCTTCCGCTTGATTTTATTCATTGTTAATATTTCTATGTTGATTACCTGTTAATTCAAATTGTTAAAAAGGGCTAAAATGAAAAGAGTTTGTGATTCTTTATTTCGCGGCTTACCTAGCTTCTATGAGTAAGCGCCATCACGATTCCCGAGGGTGAAAAATCCGGGTCGTGACACTTTTATTCCTTAAATGGTATTTTTTTTGGTAAACTTAAATGGTGTTATTATCTCAATATATTATTGTTGCAATTAATCATGCATTCAATGTATATTTCATGAAAGCACGCTTAGATAGCAGAACAATGCATTAAAATTAGAAAAGCGCAATTTTTAAAATTTATGTCGCAACGAAGAAGAGGTGCTCCTACTAAAGATTTTTGGTTTTTAATAAAAAAATTTGTATTTCATTTATATAAATTTTTGTTCTCTCAATTTACAACTAATGATAATTTAAATGTTTTTATTTGTGTAATTAGTAATTTTAAGCTGAATTTACATAATTCTAATTTAAACTTTAGTTCTCATTTTTAATTAATACTCTTTGAACTTCTTAATAAGATAAAACTTCTATAAATATTGGTAATATATAGTTAACTATACACCACATATAAGTAATTAATATAAATAAACAAAATTTATGAATTAAACCAAATGTAAGTTTTTTATTAGTGTAATGTTTCTCATAGTAATGAGGAAACAATATCTAATCCATTATTAGTTGCTAATCTTTTTGTAAGTTTATTGATGTTGCTTAAGACTTTGTAAATTTATTGATATTGTTAAGACCTCGCGAAGCGCGGATAAATTTACTAGTTTATCAATAAAACAACGTAAATTTTAGTGTCAGTTGACACCCCTTAATTAATTTTATTTTAGTATCAGTTGACACCCCTTAATTAAAGGAATTTTTATATTCCTATGCCACATAGGAAACCTTATTACCCTCAATGTTTAATGTTTGACTTAATTACACTTAGTATACCAAATTACCAATTCTATTCCATAATTAATTAAGGGTATAATTAATTGTACATTTTTTACTCCTTAATTAAAGGAATCTGCACGTTTCTCTCTCCTAAGCCCTCAGTCCCACCCACGTTTTACCATACCCACGTTCTTTTTACCATTTTCCCTCTTCTAAAACCAAATTCTCCCTCTAAATTCACAGAAAATTGAAGAAACCATTCAACAAAGTTGGTTCCCCATTTTACTCCAGTTGAAGTTCATCAATGAAGAACAACAAAGTTCATCAAAATTGAAGTCAAATCTTCAAAGTTCATACACATATTTAATTTCAGCTTCAAATTTTCTCAATGAAGAAGAACAAACCTTCAAAGAGACAAGAGAGCAGCAATTCCACCATTGACAGCCATTAAAAAGCTTTGAAGCTTTGAATTCAAATTTGGGTTTTCAAAAATCATTATTTGTTTTGATTGGGTGTTGTTGTAAATAATTGAGAATATGTTTTGGAGTTTATATCTCAATTTTGAGGGGCTTTGGTGTAGATTTAGACTTGGTTTTGGCTAAATTTCAGATTGAAACTCGAAGAAGAAGAAGAAGAATTGTAGTAATTGTAGATAAATTGTAGAAAAATTGTAGATAAATTGTAGACTATTTTTTGCTGAAGATTTGTAGAAGTTTTAGTCGTTTTTCATTTGTGAAAACAGAAAACAAAGCATCTACAATCAGAATACAAATAATCTATAATTTATCTACAAAATATCTACAAACTGGGTACATTGAATTTTAATATCTCAATTCCCATTCAATTGTAGCTTAATTGGTATTTTCGACATAATTACATTTTTTTGAAGAAGATTTTGTAGGAGTTTTAGTCGTTTTGGATTTGTGAAAACAGAAAACAATGCATCTACAATCAGAATACAAATAATCTACAATTTATCTACAAAATATCTACAAACTGGGTACATTGAATTTTTATATCCCAATTCTCATCCAATTGTAACATAATTGTGATTTTTGACATAATTGCATTTTTTTCAAAAGATTTGTAGGAGTTTTAGCCGTTTTTTATTTGTGAAAACAGAAAATAAAGCATCTACAATCAGAATACAAATAATCTACAATTTCTGTAATTCTTCTTCTTCTTCTTCTTCTTCTTCTTCTTCTTCTTCTTCTTCTTCTTCTTCGAGTTTCAATCTGAAATTCAATCAAAACCAAGTCTAATCTTCACCAAAACCCCTCAAAATTGAGATATAAACTCCAAACCATATTCCCGATTATTTTCAACAACACCCAATCCAAACAAATAATGATTTTTGAAAATCCAAATTTGAATTCAAAGCTTTCAAGCTTTTTAATGGATATCAATGGTGGAAAATATCTGGAAGAATATTTACTTCCATAAATGTAGCGCGCCTAAATAGGAATATCTAGAAGAATATGATTTGATCTGATTTACGCCAAATATTTTTAGAATATTCTGTTCCTCAATTTTAGCTAGACAAATTAGGAAGATTCAGTTACTATTAATTAGTATTTAATGATTGGTATAATAACTATAGAAAAAATGTGAACAAAGCGGGTAAATTAGAAACTATGCACATTTTTGTGGATCCGCCACAACACTATTGTCCTAATGGAAATTTGCCATCATATTTGGATAAAGTTTCAACGTAAAAATAGCATTCAAGTGATTTGGGGAGTCTTTTAAGATAGATATGTTTGATAAGAAAACTCCATATTAAATATATTTTGTGGAGAAGCAATTGAACTTTCAACATAGAATAATAACCGCAGTCAAAGAGATCTTGGGTAAGATATAATGACAATTCATATTTATAAACTATAAGTAAATATAATACCTCGACTATAAAATAAGATACAATCAAATTATTTCTAAAATATAAGTACATATAATATTATCATCACTTTAAATTTGATTATTATGTTAATGTAATAATATTAATTTTCATTATTTAATTATTGTTCCTGCCTATATATACCTGTCTGAATATTACATACCATTATTATCATGCAACACACGTTAATAGAGACTAGTATATTAAAAGCACGAAACCCCTTAAACCAAAATTCCTTTTCTTTTTTTACCTTTTAAAAGCAGATTTTATTGAATAAAAATGTAATTTAATTGCTTTCCTAATATTTAGGATTTGAAGTCAAGTACATTTAGGTAATTGAATATTTCTTTATTTAAAATACCATGCAGGGAGTTGAATTCAAATTAGATTTTGTAACCTTATATAAATTCTTTACTTATTTCAATGTTATAATGCAATATAATTTTGACAAAACATATTATTCTATACCATGCGAGACTGATTGCGCAAAGCATGAGTTTGATTGAGGTTCGTACTCGAGAATTTGAAACCAAAAAGATTGAGGATTAGTATCTTAGATGAGTTAGCTAAATTTATTATAAAGTTTATCATTTGGTTAATAGTTAATTGGAGAAAATGTTTTTTCTGTCGAGAGAAGAGAAGGGGAAACATTTTTCAAAATTCTTTTTCAACCTTTCCTACCATATTTCCCATTCCCGCCCCTACACCCCCACCTACTCACCCCACCCCACCCCCTACCCCACCCTCCTGCCTAAATACGAATATTATTAATAGTACTTTCTTTTCATGTTATAGATAGAATTTTTTTTCATTTCAATGAATGAGTATTTTCTTTTCATATGATATAAAAAAGTAATTTTTTTATTTTACAAAAATAGTACTTTCTTTTCGTGATGTAGAAAAAGTATTATTTTCATTTCAACAAAATGATGTGGTAAGAAGTATTTTCTTTGTTTTCAACAAAATGAGTATTTTCTTTTCATGATGTAGAAAAAGTATTTTCTTTCATTACAACAAAATGAGTATTTTCTTTTTATGATGTAGAAAAAGTATTTTCTTTCATTTCAACAAAATTAATATTTTCTTTTATTTAAATAAAATGAGTACTTTATTTTCCTTATTTGCTTTTGAATATTAACCATATAAACTAACTTTTTAAAATCTGTGATAATAATATTTTTGATCATTTTTATTAAACTTTTATTGAATTAAATTCTTCAAAAAAATTGAACTATAATATTTCAAAGATAAAAGCTAGAAGTTTCTTTGACACTGGAGTTTAAAGATATCTTTATGCATGCGTGCTCTATCGTACCTCGTGCTAGTCCTTTGAAAACTTATAGTATATGAATTCCTAGCTATAAAGCATAAAAATTTACAAAGTATATAAATTTGTTGTATTCATAGGAACTTATAATTTTTCTTAATTTTTATTTTATAACTCAAGCTAATTTCCAATAAAATATTCTTTTTAAGATGGGTAAACGTGCAAACGCGCGTATCTTAAGACTAATATATATATAAAGGCTAGAACAAAAGCGTACACAATTTCACTTACATCCGCCCCTAAATTACTTGACACCAGGTTTATAAAATTGTGTCATATAAAATGAAATAATGTAAGAACTTATCCTTTCTATAGGAAAGACCAATAAAAAGAAATCATTTTTCTTGCTATATTACAAGCCTCATACGAAAGGAATTAACTCTTTTTTCTACCTACAGAAGAAAATCTTTCTATCAATAAATTAAGTAGCTACTTCAGTCACAAACTAATTAGTAAGTTATATATGATATGAAATTATGAATCACTTCATACATCATTGGTAACCAAAATTATTGTACCATATTAAGTGCAGCAATAACTACTGAGGATTATAATTAGATGGATAAGATCAGTGGCGAAGCCACATGGTCATAAGGGTGGTGAGTTGACTATTCTTCGTTGAAAAATTACACAATATTGTATATATAGGTAAAATATTATGTTTTAGAGATATACAACACATATTGAACACCTTTTGTCGGAATTTTCTTTTCACTTCTTTCAAATTTGAATACCTTTGAGGAAATTCCTAGCTTCGCCACTAGATAAGATCCCTTCATCCTTAACCAGACGTCTCAAATTCGAGCTCTTTATAAGAAAAATCCTAAAAACCAAATACCAAGTGGAGAACCAAAAGAAAAAATAAATGGAATAAGCATCTATGGATTTACATACAATTAGGCGAATGGAATTTTAAATCAATAGTAAGTAACTAGTAAATTTTCATCTAAAGTGCCATTACTCTTCAGCATTTTCTTATATAATTTTTTTCTGCTCTTTAGATATTATACCAATAACTCTAGGATTTAAAAAAAGGGAAAATGCATAAGTACCCCATGAACTAAGTCGGATTTTTCATTACACACTTTATTTTCGCGGGGTCTTATTATACCCCCCCCCCCCCGAACTATTTTAACTAGTAATAAACACCACCCCTAAGTGCTGACGTTGCATAGAGAGTGTGTATACTCTTTTAAGGGCAAGTGAAAGTTACAAAAATAATTTTAAAATTGATTAATAGGTACAAGTGTCATCTTTTGATTGGACATTACACAATTAATTACAACTAATTAATTAGTCTCCTTCGTCTTCTAAACCTCTTCTCGCACGCACAAGGGGGACATCGTTTCAACGGCGAAATGCCGGAGCAAAAATCCAATACAACGCAAAATCAACCCAGAAATCAAAAGCAGATATGTTTAATAATAGAAAAAGAGTTACAGCTAGAGGGAGCAACGAGCATGATTCAATGAAGAACCTACGAACAGTCAAAAATGGTCAACAACAATGGAGTTTTGTTGGAGCAAGGGTCTTCGTGGAATTTCATTCTCCGGCCAGATCTGACAATATCAAACAAGTATTATATAAAACTCATTAAAAACTCAGTTCACCGGAGAATAAAAATTTCGTATGCGACAAGTTGTGATAAAAACAGAGATCGAGAGGGACTGCTAGCGTTTAATAAGTTCTGATAATTGAAATGAAAATGATTGAGAAATTAGGAAAGAGGAAAAAAAAAAAGAAGGAAAAAAAAGGTGAATTTTTTTTTAAGTAAGAAATGCATGATTCAGGCGCGTGTATTTCACCACTTTGCACGTATCTGATTGTAGCTTTTTAAGGGGTAAATAATTTTACTTTAAAATTATTCAGGGGAAAATAGGACCCCCGCGAAGATAAAGTGCGTAGCTGAAAATCCGACTATTTAGTTCATGTGGTACTTATGTATTTCCCTTTAAAAAAATATGTCCTCCCACCCAAATTACATAGGCGTTAAGTTTGTCCATGCATACGAAAAATAAAAATAAAACACATGTACAAGTACTACGAAAAATCCACTATTAGCCACCTGAAAAAGACACTAGTATAAGATCAATATATTTTTTTATCCATTTATCTATAACAAATATTTATTTATGCATAATATTGTAATTCTCATTTTTCATAAATAATTGTTTCCATTTATCCTTTTTTTAGTCTACTCTAAAAGAAAAAGTTTTAAGCATATCACATGAAATCTTCGTACTTTATTAAGACGTATCACAAGTGAAAAAAATATTATTTCTCGTTCAAAACTCCTTTTTGTAATTATTTAACCATTAAAATTCATTTTTACATAGTTAAAACCAAATTTACCATTAACCTCGCCGTTTAAAATAATGATTTCATATCAAGTACTTTAGATATGATAGGATTAAATTTTAAATAAGATTACCCCAAATCTTTATATAATCAATTTGTTGAAACAAAACCTGATCATATATTTCAAGTTGGACTCTTTCCGAGTGTCCTTCTCAAGCAAAACAATGGAGTCTGATAGGCAAATTCAGGCGAATTTCAAGGCATGTTAATTCTAGGATTGATCAAAACCCTAATATTGAAAAAACAAGAGCAAGAACAATAAAAAAGTTCTTGACAATATAATAAAATCATGCATATATTTGTTCGTCGTGTAATACTAGTTTCTGTGTACGTGTTTTGCAGGTAGACGACTATGATTCTTTGGCTTTTCCACCGGGCTATCGCTTTTGTCCCCGCGACGATGAGCTCATCGTTCATTATCTCAAGAAGAAAGTCATGAATGAACCTTTGCCTTCTAATGAAATCAAGGAAGTTAACCTTTGCATGCACAGTCCTCAACAGCTTTCAGGTTTTTATTCTCGCTTTTTACGAAAGGCTGATAGTGTTTATCGTTAATGGTTTCAACTGAATCTAATATTTCAGACATGAAACGTAGAAATATATCTTAAAAATCAATAAAATTTTAATAGATATTAAATTCTGAATCTATTTATCAAAAGTGTAATTTCTTCATAACGAATTTCTTCTGTAGTTTGTATATACAATATTGATTCATTGTTAGGGTTTGTTCTTGTTTTCCTGCTCTTTTATGTCACTAGAAATTGCTATTCGTGAAAAAAAAAAAAATAGAAGAGAAAACCCCAATAAAGGAAAAAGAATATTGAACAAAGATAAGTATTTTAGGTTTTCATATATCCATTTCAAATCAATTTTTAGGTTAATAGACACTGTAGCAGCTGAAAACCTTAAGTAATTATGAGGCGGATTCAAGATTTGAACTTTATGGGTTTAGATTCGCAATTTTACCATATCTCATCTAATTTAGTAGGTTCAAAATTTATTTTTTGTATATATTAAACTAATTTTTTGGACAAAAATACAAGGTATGAGCAAAAGCTATGAGTTCAAACTGGCGAATACTTACCCACACCGGGTGTTTACACCAAACTATATTAACTCGCTATGATTAATTAATTTAATTAGATGAGAATGTATATAATTTACCGTGGTTAAATGATTGAAGTTCATATGCAAGACATATATATGTCATGTATCTATTGATTTGGTGTAAATACCCGGTGCGAGTAAATTTTTACCGTTAAAACTCATAGCTTCTACATGGGATATGCCTCTGATTATCTTCATTAATTCATCTTTGACTTAAAAATTTACTGAACTATTTAAGGTTACTAACACCAATAAAGACATTTTGCTTGATTCATTAATATTTCTGCTATTTCCCTTTTACTTTACTAAGAATGCAAATAGAAATCTATTCTTGATTGGTGAAACACTCTAAGGGATTTGAGAATTTTCTTAATTATTGAAGGTTACATCAATGAAAACATGTTTAGTTTCTTGATTCATTAATAATAATACTTTTTTTTAAACTGCAAATAGAGACCTATCCTGTGGTTGGAGAAAAGGAATGGTATTTTTTCACTCCAAGGGATAAAAAATATAAAAATGGAACAAGGCCAAACCGAGCTGCTGGAACAGGCTACTGGAAGGCTACTGGAGCTGACAAACCTATAAACCACAATGGTGCAATAGTTGGGTTCAGGAAAGCCTTGGTTTACTACCAAGGTGAACCTCAGAAAGGTAAAAAGACCAACTGGATTATGCACGAATATAGAGTGAACGAATCTCGTGTTGAGAAAAAAGACGGAAATACCTGGAGGGTAAGTTCAGTGTTTCATTACTTTGATATATAAGTTTGATTTCATTTTTGTGATTAGGGTGCAGGGCGATGTGGTTGCGGGGCAAACACCTAAAGTTTCAACATGCCCTGTCCCCCAAAGTATAATTTGCTGTTTTTAAACCGCCCCATGCAAACCCGCCCGACATATATATGAAATAGTTTTTCTCTTTTAATCTAAAAAGTTAGTCTTTCACACTTATACAACACTCACAAATATTTATTTATGAAGTTTATAACTATCGTCTATTCAACACGGCCAGCCTTTTCTTTCAAATTTTTTTGTCTTTCATACAAATTACACTTCTGCAATCTGAGAAATTAGTGTGGCTGGTGGCATTTTAGCCTTTTTGGTTTTTAGTTCAAAAAAAATTAAAATATTGTCCTGCGCCCCAGCCCGCCCCCGCGAACACTGTAACCCGCCCTGCCCCGCGAATGCTGAAACCTGCCCCGCCCCCACAAACACTATAATCCGCCATGCCCCGCGAATGCTGAAACCTGCCCCGCCCCCACAAACACTATAATCCGCCCTGCCCCGCGAATACTGAAACCTGCCCCGCCCTTGCCCCCGCCCTTGCCCCCGCAAATACTGTAACTCGCCCTGCCCCGGGAATGCTGAAACCTGCCCCATCCCGCACCTGCACCGCCCCATTGTCATCCCTATTTGTGATCCATAATTCTTGTAGAATTGGCGTTTTCATAGTTCTTGAATTTGTTTCCATATTAACCTTTTTGCTATGGTGTTATCTTTTTCTTTGTCATTTTTGCAGCTCGACAGTTGGGTCTTATGCAGAATCTATCAAAAAGTTGATAAGTCATTAAAAACCATTCGAAGAGAACTGAACTCTCCTCTTAGTATCAATGATCATGTTGGTATGGATTGTGACTATGAAGGAACAACAGATTCAATTGGAACTGATAACACATTTGAAGAAAACGTTCAATTGCTCGATATCGCTTATAATTCCTCAGATATCCCCGTCGATTCTTCTATTAAGAAATTCGCCAAGTTGAACGTTGATTATGGTTATCCTTTCCAGGGCGACGAAGCAAACTTTAACATGGCACAAGAAAATTTTACGTGGAGCTATTTTACGTATGATTATATGAATGATGTTCAATGGGATTTTCCGAGTTGGCAAGAAAATAGCTTGTTGCCATTGGATTAATACAATATTAATTCTTTTCCAGGCATTTAAAGGCTTTGGACAGGCCATTGCAAGGAATTTGGACCTTTAGATTTAGTAGTTCATTAGCTTTCTAGAAACTTCTAGTTTTCAATTCTATATTTTAGAGAAACTTGTTTTAGATGTTTAGTAATAGTTGTCGACTTTGATGGAACTATATATATGAAGTTAAGTTTAACTATATATTTAGTTTTATCTCCTTCATAAATTATAAAGTCTTGTGCATGGTTAACATTGCTGTATATCATATTATGATATCTTATCGTTAAGAAACTTAGGTGGTTTCTTTTTTCTTAAGTGAAATACTTTATTTTCTTATTTTTTCTTAGAGGAAAATGAAGGCATAAAAATGAACGCATATATATAGTCGTAGTGATTGATGAACTTCGATTGTCTCGATTATCAATAATCTTTCAATGAGATCTATGAACAAGCAAATTCAATGTTGAGGGAGAAGTTGGCACTAATACTTGGATGAAATTTGGAGCTCCTTTGGGAATTATGCATCAGCCATGGCCTATAAGAAGAATCAGGGGCGACCCAAGAAGATTGGTGGTCTAAAGCCAATTTTTAATTTGGGGCCTATCAGAAGGAAAAAAATTCATCTATATTTTTAATGGAAGTCTATATTTTTATTTTTTTAAGATGTAAAGTTGTTAATAGTTTCTTTTATAAATAATTTAATCTCTCCTAAAATATTATTGATCTTAGATAATTGAACTAGATTCAAGAAGTTTATAACTTGATATCAAAATAATTTTTGATGTTCTAATATACTTGTTGAAATGCTTGAAACCTGAGGGGGAAAAAGGAAAAAAAAAATGCGCAATATAATTTTATTCAACGGTACTCTTCAACTCTTTTTTTTTATAGAAAAAATAAAACTCTTTTTTTTCTACATAGAACAATATAACTTATCGAGAACTTAAGTTTTTTGTAGAAATCAAGAAGAGAATATAAAAATGTAGTACCCGTTTTCTGATGAGAAAGATAAAAAATAAGACTTGGACTATTGAATTGCACGTTTTTAGTGAGAAATGTAAAAGGAGAATAATAATATAGGTACCCACTAATGATGTCAATCGTCAAATTTAAATAATGAAAAGTTTTATATTCGCGATGACGGTTTAGGGGGAGTGATTTTCTTTCTCCAATTTTTGCTTAAACTGTTACATTAATACTAAATTAAAAGTTATATTTACTTTTTATAAAATAAATTTTTTTTAATTTTAACATACTCAATATATTTAGACCCTACCTCTAAAGATTGTTGTGAGATGTATATGATCCAGCTTACCTTATATTGGGTTCGAGTCATGTGGTTGAAATAAATCCTGTTAAAACGTGTTCTCTCTTTTACTAGGCCTTATGCGATACGAATCTAGAGTAGTCGGGGTCTCAATATAAATACGAGTAGAAAACAAAAAAAAAAAAATTGGGGCCTTCAAAATTTGGGGACTTAAAGCCTTTGCTTTAGTGGCTTGACTCTTGGGCCACCCCTGAGAAGAATTATAAAGGAATGGTGGGATGTTAAGCCTATGAATAATATACACAAAATGCTTCTACAAATTGTACCAATATGCATATATGTTGGAAAATTTGGAAAAAAATTGGGTTGCATGTAAATTTGCAGCAATGTATGGTGCGAGATGGTGCAATCAAAATAGTTTCAAAATGTAAATTGTACCAATACTTTTTTGTATATATATTGACATGGCAGGGGTCTAGCCAAACCTTCCATAACCAAAGGCACACTGCCAGAGGTTAATGGCTTAATTTAAATATATAAAAAAATACCATCTATGAAAGTTACCTAAAACATAGAACCCTAATGGCCAATATTGATATATATCCTTTTAAATTTCCTCTATCATAGTAATGAAAAACTCAAGAACTATAGTAAAAATCTTACCTCAAAGAGTTAAGACTAGAATTCATCAATTGATCTCAAGATTTGAGTGTACCCAAAATTATGAGTTTACTCAAGGTAACAATAGTATGATCATTTAAATTTCTCAAAAACTTTCAAGCTCGGCTCCTTAACTTGTTTTATCATGTTTAAGCCCTATATTACTTTTTTTGGTTTTTCATTCGGTGTCCACTACCCACTTCGGGGGCCGCCAAAGATCAAATTTGTGCCAAAAAGTTCCACTTAAGGGGGATGAAATATCTCCTACCAAATACAACTCTATACTCATATCTCGAACGGTCGAACCCGAAGTTAAGGATAAAGTAATATACTTATCGCTCCATCGTGATATTTGGTGGTCTAGCCCTAGACTATAACCCCTTCTGCGAAATTTCCTCCAAATGATCTCTTATGCCCACCAATGCATGCCTTTCTTTCATTAAATTAAATCTTAAACTTTCTTTAATTAACCAATAATATTATCAATGATTTCTATATTTTTCCTTAAATCATATTTAGTTCATCCTCAAATCTCGTTGGCTTATTTATTAGATTGTAGAATTGTAGAATAAATTAGCTAATCTAACTACTAGTTAGTCACTAGTTCTCATAACTCGACATTCCACATAGACTCAAAACTTTAACAGCAGTCAAACCTTTTAAAAATTTAAGACAAATGGAAAGAAAACATATGCATGTGTCTGTTTAGTATTCTTTTCGTATTATATATTTCTTTCCTTTTTTAAAACTAGGAAAATCCTTATATGGAGTATCTTTTATATGGTCTTAATAAGAGCAGGAGTTAAATGAAGAAAAATACCTTCTCTTTCTCTCAAAGTTTTTTACCCTATATTTTCCCCTCCCCACCATTCTGTTCTTCGTTAGTCAGAGGCGAATTTAAGACGAGTTCTGTAGCAGGTTCAATTAAACTCATCATTACTAAAATATATACATATGCAAAAGACAAAGATTATATTCATTCTGAACTAACTAACAGTATTAAATCTTGAATTCGCCTCATGTCTCAGTTGATTGAACGAAATATAAAACTAAAATTGGTTGATTCGATTTTTATCAATTTTTTTAACTTTGATTTTTTTATTGTGTGCAGAGAAAGAAAAAGAAATCCTCACATGGAGAGTAGATTGGACATGCATGAGATCAGTGATCAATGAATTTTCATCAAGGTATTTTTACTAAGGTGTACTAAAATAATGAACCTTTCTTTTTTACTATTTAAAAAATGTAATAATTACTAATCATTATATGTAACTATGTATAATTTAAATTATAAGTTTAAAACAAACATATAGTTTGGACCAAAGCTATATAGGCTAATTTAAATTATAAAACAATTAAATAGTTTTTTATTTGTAACTATGTAACCTGAAGCAAATATTTTTTTTTGTTACGCTTTGAAATCTTTTTTTTTAACACAAGACTCATAATTTTATTTTATTAACGTTATCATGAATAATAGTCACGCTTATTAAACAACTAGTCTTAGGGTACGCACTTTGCGCGTGTACGTATATCAATAAATACGTAAATATTATTAAATACTATATTTTGAGTTATTGAATAAATATTAAAAAATATAAGATCCTAATGTTAATCTCACTAAGCTAACCCAATAAAACAAATAAATCATACTTCATATAAGTCTTTATATGCTTTATTATGATTTATGAGGAGTGAAATATCTTATGAAATTAATTGTTATCTTTGTTATCGAAGACTATAAACAAACAACATAAAAAATACGTTTACCATAATTATTCAAAGATAATAAAATAAATTGAAAATCTGAATCTTTTGATCTTTTAGAAATTTTTGAGTGATGAGATAGAATTATAGTACCTCGAAGATATTGATAAATAACAATTTAAAGTCTTAAATGACTAATATTGAATTATAAAAATAATATAATACTATATTAAAAAATATAGGAAGCTATCATTTATTGCATTGAATATAAAAAAATTAATGACAACGTCTTTTGAATAGCTTTTGTTTATGTTACATCCTTAATGATTTAACTTAGCATTTTTAGCTATTTAACTTTTAATACTATATTAAAATAAATTTTGCTCTAATTTTTTTTTTCATGGCCAATGCTCTAGTTCTTGTGAAAATAAATTTAAGTACCTTAAGAGTTTTATCAACTTGATAAATAATTTTACTTACATAATGATTTTGAAAAAAAAAATGAATCATTTTTATCCCTCTAATTTATTAATTCAAATACTTAATTATTTATTGAATATTTCATTCTTTTATGATAGTATAGAAGATACAAACTATTTTTGAACTTTTTTCCTACTCGAACAATATAATATTCTCTTTATTAATTTGTGTAATATTTAAAACTACATTTAATAATTAAAATATATATTTAGTTAGTACAACATCTCCTACTTTTAATGGTACATCTTGTTAGAGTTATAAGTTTCCAATAAGAAGAATGAACGTGAAACATATTTCTATTGAAATTGCCGTCGGATATACAAGGAAAAGAAAACGTAAAATTACTCCTATTTCCCAAATAATATCTACTTTAAAATCCTTAATATATTAGGATAATCATTAAATTACAAATTTGTCCTATATATTAGGATAATCATTAAAATCCTTAATATATATTAGGATAATCTACTTTAAAATCCTTAATAATATCTACTTTAAAGTCCTATATATTAGGATAATCATTAAATTACAAATTTGGCTAATGTAAAATTTATTTTTAAATGGTAAAATTTGTTCAATAACATTTTCTACCAAACTATGGACACAAAAATGGTATTTTATTGGCTGATGAAGCAAATTGTAATATTGGTGATTCTAAATTTTCTTTTCGTCAGAAATATTTTGTTTCCATTCTTGTGTGAGTCCTATATGTTAGGACTAATTTCATAGGAGTTCAAAACATGGAATGTACTAAAATTTTAGTTAATTTAAATTCCTAAAAATTTGGAAAGAAGCTTAAATTACACTTTTGTCTAGTGTGAAATTTATTTTTAAAGAGCAAAAAAGGCGAACGATATTTCGCTAAAGGCCTTCGTGCTTTTAATTAGTATATAGATATATTGATAGATAGATATAGATATTAAGATATTAATATAGATAGATATAATAAATCTTTATTTTATTGTTCTAGCAATAAATACAATCTTGTATCCGCTGATAAAAATATCCTTGAATCTAATAGTCTTAAATATGTCATGTGAAACGGTGAAACTAAAGAGTTACTGAACATAAAAAGATACTTTTAAAACAAATTTTAAAAAAACTATAGTAAAGCACAAAAATTGAAATAGAGGAAATATTTACTACTCAAAGCACTTATTAACCTTTAAAGTAGACGGCAAAAATTAGAAGACTAGAATGTACCTTCATTACATTAGATTGATGAAATTAATTGAACACTTGAATTCCAATCGCAAAAAAGACAAGAAAAAAGCTAGGTAATTTTCGGATGATGTAGGTACCGGGTGCTAGTCAAATAGTCTAGTTAATAAATTTTTTGATTGCACAAGTTAAATTTTTTTTTTTTATTTGGATGTCCTAAATATTAGGATTTCATGTGTAGTAATTCAAATAAGGAAAACTTTAATAAACAAAATTTTACTTGATTTTAAAGTGCTAAATATAAGGAAAATAATATAATGACTATTTTGTCTAATGTAAACTCTATTTTAAAAGGGTAAAATAGGCGAACGACATTTCGTTAAGGGCCTTCGTGCTTTTAATATAGTATATATATAGAAGTACATAGCTTCTTCTTTTTTGTGACAATACTAGTAAGCTAATTTTTGTACAATTCTAATGCAAGACAAAAAAACTATATCTATCTAAATTTACTATATTCTTCATCTTGCATCAGTATTTCAAAATGAAATATGTACTATTTACATAGATTGTTATATATTACTTAAATATCAAAGCTGAATAATACAACGTTTATCTCCAATATGAGTTAAATTCCTGTATTTAAATAATGAATTCCCAATGTCTTCCTTATTTTTTTCCTTCCCTTTGTTTCTTCTTGGCACATATATTTTCCGAGGAACCAAAATTATTGCGCATTTATTAAAAAAGGAGAAGAAATATCTTTGGCATTAATGAAATCACATCTTTCCTTTTATTCTAGTTTTCTTCCTTTTTATGTCGTCACCTTTTTTGTCACCTCTTAATTCTTTTCTTTTTTTCTACCTAAGTTATATCAATAAAAACCCTGAAATTCTCAATATTTAAACAGTTTTTCCTGCTTCATTATTATGTACTATATATGTTCTATGTCCAATTTGGTAGTTTTAATTCCATTTGGGTAGTAAATTTGTAATCTTCTTAAAAAAACATGAGCTTTTAAAAAAGTACTACTGTAAAACGGAAAAAAACATTAAGAAAATGGACATTCCATCCATTCTTCTATATTTTACCTTTTAAAAAGCTTATTTCTTGATTTTCTTTGCCATATATATTATAATGCCATGGACTTGGAAAAATTAATAACTTGAGTAAACGAGTAGAGGTAAGTTACCATGTTGAAGCTTATTAATATCTGTCCGTGTGAGTCATAATTCAGGACATGAATTGAGCTTAAATATATAAGTGATGATTCATATATATAACCGACTCCAACTTGTTTGAGACTGAGGCGTAATTGTTGTTGATTTGAACTTATTAAAATCAATTCCTCCAGTTTTGAATTTATTAATTGCTCTATGTTGTATTATCACTAGTGTTTAAAAAATTTCTAATCACCATATGAAGGAACTCCAGCATATCAAGCCATGAAGCTAAGCTCATTTAAAGTGCCAAAGCCGGTTTGTTTTTGCTTGGTTCTGGTAAGTTTCCTAGTTTTGAAATATTTACGTAACGCTCCTTTAGGGTGCGGCCTTCCCCCATCCTATGTAATCGTCGGATGCTTCGTGCAACAGGCGATCTTTTTTAATATTTAACAAAAAAAAAAAATCTAATTAGCTGACTAAAGTTTTTTTCTTGAATATTTATCACATGCAGGCAGTCATAATGCTATTGGTACCTGCTCTATTGATACCATTTTGGGTCAATAAGATCAAAAAAATTGAAGGCGAAATTAAGGTACTGCCTCACATTTATCTTTAAAACAAGCCTAAAATGTACAGTAACCTGGAAAATACAGTAATAACATGTTATATCACATTATAAGTTTGCACTATTAGTATTAACAAAATGCAGTTTTGTGCATAAAATATCTCGCATTCACACAGGGTCCGGAAAAGGGCCGCACCCTAAGGGTTAATGATGTAGACAGTCTATCCTAATGCATGAATTATATGTTGCTTCCACAACTCGAACTCGTAACTTATAGGTTACACAGAGACGACTTTAGTATCGTTGCTCCAAATTTTACACTATAAATGTATATAACATTAATTTGAACATCAATTAATCAACTAACACTTGTTTTTGGATCATTCTAAGTTATTATATGGTTTAATTTCAGGTGTATATATCAGGCAATGTACAAGATGTATTACAAAGCCATTTTCACAAGAATATTAAATTTGGATTAATGCTTATAATCCTAATGATGGTTGGACTGGCTATTTCCATATTCACTTTTGTTGTTCTAACAATAAGAGGAGCAAGAAGAGAAATGTATTTGTGTTCAGCACTTATAAATCAAATGGAAGCAACTCAACAAGCAGAAAGGAAAAGTATGAACAAAAGCACTGCATTTGTTCTTGCAAATCATGATATTAGAGCTTCTCTTGCTGGAATTAGTGGATTAATTGAGATGTGTCGCGCCAATGCTTCGCCAAAATCCGAATTGCAGAAGAATTTGAATCATATGGAAACTTGCACAAATAATCTTTTAGGTCAGTGTTTAGTTAACTCTTTCAGATCAATCATATTTAACTTATATATACTGACAGTTTAACATGTTATAGTAGGCAACTGTCCTGTTTTCTACGTTAGTAATCTCACTTTTATTGGACGGTTACTCGTTTATGGAAGCTTGCACAAATAATCTTTTAGATCAGTGTTTTAGTTGTCTCTTTCAGATCAATCGGATTTAACTTATATATACTGACAGTTTAAAGAATCGGATTTAATTTATATATGCTGACAGTTTAACATGTTATAGTAGGTAACTGTCTTATTTTCTACGTTACTAATCTCATTTTTATTGGACGGTTACTCGTTTATGGAAGCTTGCATGAATAATCTTTTAGGTCAGTGTTTTTGTTGGCTCTTTCAGATCAATCAGACTTAACTTACATATATTGAGAGTTTAAAGAATTTCGTTAGTATCAATGTATTTTAACACAGTAAGTGTCGGTTTAATTCTCACTGTCCTCTTCTGTTTTCCCTTTTCTAATCTCCTATAGATGTTATATAGAGAAATATTTAACTAAAATATAGCAAATACCCTATATATATATATATATATATATATATATATATATATATAGAAAATATTAAATACAAAAATATCGAACATTTTGAACTTGGAAGGTTCAAATACATTTGAGCTTGAAAATTCTGTTTGTCATTGTACTAGTTCTGTAATCTGCATGTTGTGCAATATATTAGTCCTCATATAGAAGCACGTTGAACTGCCATATGATTAAAACGAATTACAAGTGTTAAACTTCTTCTGCTGAGGTAGTTAAATTGCCATAGATATATTGATTTTGAATGCATATAGAGGCGGATTCAAGATTTTAAGATTAGTCTGCACAAACAGATATTGTTTATCTTGTGAGTGTGCATATATGTTTTAACTTCTACATACACACACACACATATATATATATATATATAGGCACTACTTCAGCTTACTGAGAATATGACCCTCGATAGGAAGGTGTGGAGGTCGAGAATTAGGATTGTGGGTTGACAGGTTGTCGAGAGTCTCTTCTAGTCGTACCAGTAGTATTAGTACTAGTCTTGTATTCTCCTATTCCTAGTTCCTTGTTGTTACACGGTGTGTCATTATTACCGGTAATTCTCGCACTATTCTTGTAGTTTTGTATTCCTAGATCTTTGTTATTACACGTTGTGTCATTTGTTTTCGTTGTCTTATTATCTTGCTGTTGTTATTGTTTGTTTATTGTGTCCTTTTCATTGTTCTTGAGCGGAGGGTCTATTGGAAACAACCTCTCTTCTTTCATAAGGTAAAGGTAAGGTCTGCGTACACGTCACCCTCCCAGACCCCATGTGTGGGATTTCACTGGGTTTGTTGTTGTTGGTGTGTGTGTGTGTGTGTATATGTGTGTGTTGGGGGGGGGTTCAAACTGAACTGACTAGTTCATAAATGAAGTGTATGTAATGACAAAGTTATGATCTTTTTTCTTCAGCAATATTGAATTCTATTCTTGATCAAAGCAAGATTGAAGAAGGGAAGAAGCAACTTGAGCAAAAAGAATTCAACATGGAAGATCTACTAGAATATGTTGTCAACTTATTTTATCCAAAAGGAGCAATGGATAATGTAGATGTGATACTAGATCCGTGTGATGGTTCTATCAAAAGATTCTGTCGCGTTAAAGGAGATAAAACAGAACTAGAACGGATCTTGACTAACTTGTTGAGTAATGCAGTTAAATTTACCTCAGAGGGGCACATTACTCTTCGAGTTTGGGCTCGAAAACCTGGTTTTGATCAAAGCTCCAATAATTCTGCACCAAATACAAGTAACTCTGGCATTGGTTGTATGTCATGTTTACTTTTGCACAATAATAATGAAGCTTCTGCTCAATTGCAAGTACAGGACAAAGTCCAGCACGATCCCAACTGCGTGGAATTCATATTCGAGGTGGAGGATACAGGGAAAGGAATTCCCAAAGAGAAACATAAGTCAGTGTTTGAAAATTATGTTCAAGTGAATGAGACGACTTCTAACCACGAACAGCCAGGCACTGGCTTAGGACTCGGCATTACTCAGTCTTTGGTACGTGTATCTTTTACTATAAACTACATATAGTAGCAAATTCAAAATCTGGATTCAGTGTGTTCTGCTCTTTATATATACACGACAATTACACGTGCATATGTCAAACCTGCTGCGTCTAGTCTTGATCTGTTACTGTCTACATATGCATTCGTCAATCATATTAATAGCCATCTGGTTTTATACATACTGTACCAAGCCAGCAAATCCCTTAACCTTGTAAAAGAGTGATGATAATGGCACTGAATTATGTGTGGAATAACAAGAAAGATATTTATAGAAACACTATAAAACACAAGAATTTGTGAACAGCAAAAAGCGTTGCGCGTTCTGTATGTTTCCGAGTTGTCTCCTCTCCACATGCATTACAGGATTTGCTTCATAGAGAATTTAATGACTTTATTACTTCATATCTCAGTTATTGTTGGTTTCTACCTGTTTACTGTTTCTTAAGACGAGGGTCTATCGGAAACGGTCTCTCTACCTTCACAAGGTAGGGGTAAGGTCTGCGTACACACTACCCTCTCCAGACCCCACTTGTGGGATTACTTCATAACTCATGGTTCTTTCTCGTTTTGATTCAATCTGTAGGTACATTTGATGGGAGGCAAAATAAGTATCGTCGACAAGAAAATTGGTGCAAAGGGTACTTGCTTTAGATTCAACATTTTCTTGATAGCATGTGATTATCAGCCTCAACAACATCAAGCATTTAGTGCTAATAATGCAAGAGAAGATGATTTGGAGTCACATTTTGGAGGTTATATATCTAGTGACTCTTATCATCATTCAGTAGCAAGCAGTAATAGTATCACTGGCCATCAGAAACCAGAAAGTTCTACTACTGTCATTCTTTTCATCAAAGAAGAGGAAAGAAGCCGAGTTCTATGTAGATTCATGACGCGGATCATAGGCTTAGAGGTACATGCTGTGAGGCGACACGAGCAGTTTTCTCATACTCTTAAGAAGGTAAAAAGGGAAATTATCAACTTTTCATCATACAACTCTGCCTCCTCCTCCTCAGGGAAATCAAAGGAAATTCCTCTCAGTGCTTTAGATGGAACATATGATGATCATATCCCGTCGTTTCAGAGGAGGGGAAGAGGACTTCATTCTAAGAGCGCGCTTATAAGATTCATCTTGATTATAATTGACACAAATGCTGGCCCCATTCGTGAAATAACTCGAGCTATGGCTGAATTTCGGAAGGACTTTCCCAAGAATGTTTCCCTTCGAGTTGTTTGGCTCGATAAACCAGGGCTAGATGATGATAAGCTACCTTCAACAGATATAGTTATGACAAAACCACTACATGGTTCTTGTTTATATCATGTTCTCGGATTTGTACCAGAGTTTGGAGATAAAATTTTACCAACTGTCACACATGAAACAAAGGATGAAACAACTTCAAGAATGAGGGTTCAGCAACCTCCAATGAGGTCCAGAAGTCCGCCTTTAGAAGCGAAAACACGGGATGTTTCTGTTGATGTTAATGGAAGTTCTAATAAGAACTTACCTTTAACAGGAAAGAGAATTTTGGTGGTTGAGGATAACGCGATATTACTTATGGTTTGCAAAAGAATGGTTTCTCAGCTTGGTGCAATGACTTACACATGTAAAAATGGTGAACAAGCTCTAGCTCATGTTCGCAAAGGCCTCAGTGATCAACGCGATATAGGACCGTCTACTCCTTCATCACCATTTGATTATATTCTGATGGATTGTGAGGTAAGATGTGATTAATATTCATTCTTCTGGTTGAAAACTATGTTGCTTAGATCCTCCAAAAATGTTGTTGCACCAATGTCAGAACCTCCAAAAATGCATAATATTTGGAGGATCTGACATGGGCGTGGCAATACTTTTGGATGATTTGAGAAATATAGGTTAAATAGGACTTAAGAAGGGGAGCCTTGGAGCAACAGTAAAGTTGTCTCTGTGTGACCTATAAATTACGGGTTCAAGTCGTGAAAGCAGCCACTAATGCTTGCATTAGGGTAGGTTGTCTACATCATACCCCTTGTGGCGCTGCGCGGCCCTTCCCCGGATCCTGCGTGAATGTGGGATGCTTTGTGTACTGGACTGCCCTTTTTCAGGTTAAATAGGACTTAAGTTAAACTGCTAGAGATCGTTAGACTTTTACATATTACCATAAGAAGAAGTAATTTTGCCAGTTCTTTTACATTGTTAGGTTAAGTTGGCCTATAACAACAGGTAACTACTTATACCAAGCCAAATCGAGTACCCTGAAAAATAGAATAGATAACAAGTTAACTACATCGATAGTATAAAATTTATTACACTGTCAGTATATATAACTTATATCGTTGTTTGTTTCGTTTTTTAACAGATGCCAGTGATGGATGGATTTGAAGCAACCAGATGCATTAGGGAAGAAGAAGCGCGATATGGTATTCGAATTCCTATTATAGCTTTAACAGCTCATTCAGCAGAAGAAGAGATCATAGCTAAGATTTTTCAAGTTGGAATGGATTATTACTTACCTGATAAACGAATCGATCGTGATGGGCTTTTGAAAGCCATAGATTATATAGAGCATAGAAAGGTTTAAAAATGCTTTTTTTCGTCGAGCATTAATTAGTTTGTTATGTGAGACATAAAGTAAAATTTCTCCGAATATTCTTGCATGCATAGGGATGTCCCTTGCGCATAGCGGGAGCTTAGTGCTTCGGACTACCTTTTTATTCTTGCATGCAGAGGGTCGCGAGAACGGCCCTCAATTGTTTTTCTCATAGTTTTATGTTCTTTCTAAAGTTGAGTGTCTGGTTTTTTTTTACTCTCATGTAAATGTTTTCGTGATATTTACAACATGAAAATGAAGAAACAAATTCTTAAATCTTACCAGATGGAGAAGGAGTTCATGTCTGAGTTTATGATTTTTTGCTGATATTGTAAAGAATTTTTACACTATCAGGTTAAGCTGACGTACAACAACAGATTAACTCTTCATATCAAGCTTGATATGATAACTTGAAAAATATAGTGCAATAATTTGCTATGACCAGTTAAATTGAATTCAGTTTAAAAACTTTTTACACCATGAATGTATATAATTCAAACTCATATAATAATAGAGAACTAACAATGAATTTTGGTTCTATAAACTGAGAGTGTAAAAGAGTTTTTACACTCTCAAGTCGCCCGAATGATAACTACGAGTAACCAGCTATAAAAAGTAGGACTAGCTAACAAGTTGAAAATAAGGCAGGTTGCTTGCTACAATAGGTGAGAACAAAATGATAGTATGTGGGAAGAAGGATTTTCTTTTAAATTCCTTTTTGCACATTTGGGGAATATTTTGTTCATTCTATTGGTAATATGTTGTGCTCCCATTTTTGGCCAAAATTCAAGTAATACTTTTAGTTGAAATCATCTGCTACAAGTCCACAAATAGCCATTTTCAGAGATGTTATTTAGAGATTAGCGAGTACTTATTTTATTCTGAAATTTTAAACTAAAAATCTCAACTTCAGGACAATTCAGGACATATTTGTCCCGAAATTTGAACTGAAAAACTGAAATTTAAGACCAACTGACTAATTCTTGAATAACAGCCCGTTAGAGTGACTACCGGATGTCATTTCTTCTCTACGAAAGGAATCAGTATTTGGGACGTTTCAAATTGTGTTGTGCCCCTAAAGAGAACATATTCCAGTCCTAAGATGATGTATACAGTGCATCTTTACATATCAAAGTCCTTTCATGAGAAGCCTATTTTTCATGCTTATCTTCAAACTCATAGAGAGTGTCAAAGATCAGATAAAGTAGTTCTCAAGAAGAGAATTCCACAGAAAAAGATAATTAAAAAAAAAAAAGAGTACTGTAAACTGACAACTGGTACAACTATGATATATTTTCCTGATTACAAAATCCATATGGAAACATTCTCATTTCTATAAATCTGAGCACCAGCTATGGCCTCAGTGGTCATCTTTCCTAACCCAATGAACATTGTATTGTGTGTCCGAAGAGTCGAAGATACAAGCCCTTAAAAGGGATAATTGTGTCCTAATCCTGGCCTCAGTTATCCAAGAAATCCTCAAAAGAAGCCTCCAAGCCATCTCTCTCCTACATTCTTGCTGGAAGCAGTGTGTTCATATTTTGAGAAAATTGGCAACTACATAAGGAAGTGAGAGAGCAAAAAATGTAAACAGAGACGACTTCATATCGTTAATACTCTTCGTGAGACAATACGTCTACTTCACCAGTTTTTGCATCCCTTAAGGTCAATGGTGCCAGTCCCATAGCATATTGGAGGGGTCACAGTTCATCATGACCATGTGGTTGTTCCCTGTTCATCGTTTCTAGTTTATCTTGTAGTTCCTATCACATTTCAATATTTCACTGTTAGAAGTTTTACGATAAGTAGTTAATGTCATAAGAGGAGATTATATATACAGTATTAGAAGAAGCTTTTGTAGGGGTTGCCGGGGAGGGGAGCCAATATAGAGGTTCGGAAGAGCACCTTCAGTTTTTCTTCCCGACAAAGTGCCGGTGTAGACAAAAATGCTAAATATCTGCCATAACAAACAACAAGTCAGATTAAGTGCGCAAAAATTCACTACGCACATAAATCATGCACAATTCTGCATACACAAACAAAGATAAATGCTTACTCGCAGCGGCTAGGTTCATCTATATCAGTGAGCTCATTTTTCAAACCACACCTTAATTTGACCTGAACAAAACAAAAACAATTTAGAAGGCAAAGAGGGATCTTAAAAAGAATGCTTAACAGTGAATGCTGACAATCAAATTAGTAAGGTATCCTCACCTTTAAACTTCTATTTGGTCCATTCCAGCAATGGTCGCCATTTGAAAATTGCATGGTTTTATAGGAATCCTCAAATCTATCCCAGTTTCTTGATGAAGCAAGGGAGAAAGAAAAAAGGAGTATGATGAGTTCTGAGCTTATAACATTCAGGCAGAAAGATAAAATCTCGAAAAGGAATCCAGATCAAAATTATACACATCAAACCTAAAAATAAGTAAAGCTATCTCTTTTTTTTATGACCAAGAAATCACCCAGGAGCAGCGGCGCATGGTTCTAAACTCGATGGATAATATCCCCCTCTACCCTTCTTCGCTTTTGTCTGCAGCAGGATTCAAACCCATGACATGCACCTAACCCACAAATCACACGTGCTGCGTTCTTATCATAGAAACAAGATGGCTAGCTATCAAACGGTTTTATCATTTCTATGATGGGTCTGCCATCAATATCTAAAACTAAAGAGAGGATAACAAAGTGCAGAAAGTACTCCAGAATCGTGAAAGGATATTTGCAAAACAAGTCATCCTTGCCTTCTACTTCAAAGACAATCAACCAAAATTTGCTGCACAGAACGACTCAGATAATGCATATGTTTAAGATGTTAAAGAACCTACCCCAAACGAGTTGTACTGTAGCCCTCAACTTGGCTAGCTTCTTTGAAAGGGCAAATCTTGTACGTGTACCTTAAGTAAAAAAATAAGTCAGTGCCTGCTAAAGAATAACTTAGTAATATATTACTAAAAATAAAACTAAAACTTAGGTTAACAAGACAATGAAAGATTCATCACTTGTTCTCCTTGCTCTCGAAACATTGACCATGGAATGAGTAGAATTCCTTCTCCGGTCCTGCAATAGAACTAGTGGTTCAGCATATGCAAGATTATTCGCCTTCTTATAGAAGGAAAATTATGAACATATCCACAAGGAAGAAGAACATTAATAAACATAAATACATGAATTTCCATACCAAAATCTTGTTTCAACTTTTCTGTCAAGCTAGATATCCTCGATTGTATATTTGTCAACTTAGAACTTGACTCATCGTACTCTTTGCGTATGCGGTCAGCATCTACGGAGCAAAAACAAAATATCATCCATCATTTTCCTTCTCAGACTTTTTTTTCCTCCTCCTTAGACTACAAGAGCAGTAAAATGGATGAAACCTCAATTACTACCAGAAATGTTCACTGGAGTTTGGAACAAATTGACAGCTCGAAAAATGCTCTTTACAGTTTGTTGTATCTTCTCCATCCACGAAGGACTACTTGTGGTTGTAATATCTGGATAATTAAAATATAACAAATTAAATAGGTACTAGCTGTAGACATCAAATGCAATAGATTGTTGTCCTGCATGCCTGCGAAATCAGAATCATCATCAGACTCAGACTTATGCGAAGAACTTGAATCATGGTCCTCTCCAACAAAATCTTCAACTTGGTCCTCGCTGTCACCATCATCATACTTCTGTTCATCTTCCTCAGAATCATATCCGTTATACTCCTCTTCATGGGTATCAGGTAGCACCTCATTATGGTTATCATGGTTGGTATCTGAACCAGCACCAACCCCCTCAAGTTCCTGCTCGCTCTTTTTTCCTAACCAACGAGAACCAACAACACGACCTAACTCTTCCTTTGACAGTGACTCTGTATTTTCAGTAGCATCTTTCTCCTAAAAACATAAAAATGAATCACAAGATTAAAATGTTAACATTGTTGATCAAAATCCCTGACCACTTGTTCTCATGCACTATGGTTCTGAACAAGCTATTTACTCCAAAGCTACAAAAAAATCAAATTATACAACAGGACGCCCAATAGTGACAAGTTCCATATGCTTTGATTAGAAAAGTAAATTAATTGTTCACCCACGAGAAGATGCAAAAGACACCAGAGGACCACTACTTAGGACTTTCTCTGATTCTCCAAAAGATTACTTAACACCATACAGAAGAGCAGAAGAGAGAGGGGTTATGCCCTTCGCTGATATTAAGGAGATAAAAATTACTCGGTATACCATCCACTAAAACACGATACTTTTAAATCAATAGTTGCACCTCATTGCGGCTACTAACATCAACGTTATCATTGTTGGTGGACGGCTCCTCTTTCATTTCAGGATGCTATACAAAACGAGATTCTGTTTAGTCACGATAAAGATAAACCAAATACTGTTACGGGATCACATGTGAAGGAACTTCGGCTTCTCAAAGACAACAAACCTGAGAAGAATCTTCAGGCACCTGCTCTAACTCATCAACAGGAAACTCATCGTTCACAGAATGGTCACCATGCTGTACTTCGTCCACATTTTTGTCATGGCCTTCTACCGCATCCTGATATAAATATATAACATAAGTACTAGATCAAGCAACAAATGTCAAAAAAAAAGAGCATAAAGGAGACCTTTTTTACCAAAAAGCAGATACAAGTTTCACAGCAATCATTTGGAGATAACAGATAACGTTGCAATACGAACATCTAGAATCAGTTCTACATTTACTAATTAACCAAATTTTCTATTATGCTCAATGGCATTATTATCTCCAGAGTGTACACAGTTGTAAATCTCTTGGAAAGTGAATTTTTAAATCTAAAGAAATGGAGTACCCCATGTCACAATGTGTTGCAAAATTTTATCACAAAGAAACGTACTAGGCATAATGGGACATAACACATCTGACGAAAAACCAAACTAGTTATGCTGCATATCCTTGTGAAAGAGCAATAGTAAAATAGATTCACCACTAAAAATAAGGAAACTTTAGGATCTTTGGAACCAGAAAAGATCATTTGTCTGAGTAGTTTACACTTTGTGGACCCACGATTAGGTAAATCCTTAAATTTGGGGGAACATTAAACTACAAGTAAATAAGCGAAAAGGGCTCCTATGAAAGGAGGAGGTGAGAGTAGAAACAATTGCAAGCATGAAATCCAACTCCAAATATGAAGACTTATGCAGCCGCAAATGTAAATTGCTAGAAGAAGCCTTTGGCTATGTGAATACATTACCTTATTATTCATGTAGGAGCTAATGAAGCAGTGCGAGGCTACATAATCATTCATCAAAAAGAGAACATGTGGCATATCTGGGCCAAAATATTCACTAAACAAATAGCATTGACTTTCACTTTCAAGGACACAAGGCATGAGAATAATGTATCAAGGAAATAACTTAAATTCCCTTAAGCCATACTTGCTTCAGATTACTTAGCATCTCCACAAAAGCACATACCCTTGCCTTTCACTTTTAAGGACACAAGGATGAATGAATGACTAGTCAATGAAGTAAGTTAAATTCCCTTCAGACATACGTAATTCAGATCACTTTCTCCCATAAAGACTCCAGAACTTGGTGGCAATTATCACAAGAGCTTCCCAACCAGCTAAATGTTGGCAATATCTCGTTTTCTTATGGTTGATGCAAGACTTTCTTCACATATTCCCTTTTGTTTCAGGCATTTAATGCCCACAATTAAAGAGCTAATACCCCAGATTGGAACCATGAAATATAACAGTTATCCTCCTACACCTATAAGTTTGTTAATGATTGTATTTCTTCTTTTATGGTAATTTTGTAAGTGCAGCCCTTTGTCTATATCTATTTTGTAATCCTTTGTTTAAGCATGCGACAAATTGTAAGCCTCCTCCTTCTGATAGACATTTTGTGAACGAATCAAGCAAGGATACCAAATTTTATACCCGTGAAAGAAAATTTTACTTTCTAAACTCATAAAGAGGTTTTGATAGTGTGGATATCTAAAAACTGCAAAAACAATGGTCGAGTTAGAGCGCAAAAATCAATTGCCTAAATCATGTGAAGGGAAAAAAATCAGTCAGCCAACCATAAATTTTTCCCCAAGTTCCCAGTATCTACTTCTATAAGTTATTAAGATATTCTCTCCTTAATTTGGCACACGTTTGACATCATCTAACAATGTAACAGTTATAAACGTAAGATAATTAACCTTTATGGAAGGAGAGTCTTCCAGGAGGCCAATCTTATCATGGATGTCACTCTTCACGGCTTCTTCTTGACCTTCAGTTTTCTCCTCGGCTTTGCTTGCCTCTAGATTAGCATCATCAGCTTCCTTTCGATCCTTCTCTTCCTTTTCTCTCTTTAACCGTTCTTTCTCCTCAGCCTTTTCTATTTGTTCTTTTTTATCTAGATCAACAGAAGTGAACTTATAAGAAATGACTAAAAGCAAATCATTGAATTGCTTGTAAGCTATCACCTCGTTATGAGAGAAACAGATATTAGTGCATGAAATCTCAAAAATACAGAAAAAGTTGGACTTTTCTCACGTCACCTGTAGAAAATGAACAACAAGAAAAGTGACAATGATATCAATAATTAGTTTTGAAGGTTGCTCTACTTGGAAAAGGTGTAAATACGTTATTGAACATGATAGTCTTCTAGTTTCTACAAGATCTCAGATCAGGGAACTATTAGGTATCTACTCAGAATGTTCCCTATAAATTAACAAAATATGCATAACAAACAGCTTATCGTCATTTATAAAATAGTATCTATGGTCAAAACAGTATCGCAATACAATCTGCTTTTAATTGGTGGATTAGCCTTGTGGAGTGGTACCATATAGATAGCAGCGTAAGTTCTTGTAAACAAATGGAGACGACCTCTTGGGTTATGATTTCCGTCATATTTAGTACCTCTTCCCAGGAAATTAAAGGGAGCAGAGAGCGTGAGTTGTATGTGACCTCATATTCATGAACAATTTGCAAGATTGGGACATGGTATATCTTCAAAGCTTGCTTGTGCTCTAATACAGGGAAAAGATCTCAATACATGCAGAGACTACTGAAAGAGGCAGGAAAAGAGGAATGGTTTCTTCACAGTAAGATTGTGATATTAGAGTTTTGAGAAGGGGAGAAAGTGACCTTCCTTATTCTTTTTTCTGGATTCCTGAAGCACCAAAGAAGGTGTATTTCATTGCTAAGCTGGCAGTATGGAGGCCATTTTTTTAGCATAAAAATGAGTAAATGTAGGAAATGAGGCCCATTCTGTTTTCTATTTATTCTTTGTTTCATTTGTACGATAACACAGAAAACATAAATATTGGAAAGAACCATTTTCCAGAGATATACAAACCACCCCCAATCTGGAGTGGGAGTGGCTTGATCAAGCTGGGATGATAATCGTCTCAAGTACAATCTTACTTGGTGGAGGGGGGGAGGGAAAATTACCCTTAAGCTGCTCAACCGTATCTTTAAGTATCTTCTCCTCAGTTTTCAGCTTAGATAGTTCAGCTTCCTCTTTTGTTATTGCAAGTTTAGCTTCTTCAACCTCCTTCCTCCTAAGAGTAATACCTTCCTGATACGTTGCAATCTTTTTCTTCAATTTATCTCTAGCTACTTTGCCAACCTCCCAACATGTATTTGGGCACTTAACTTTACCATCATACTCATCACTCCCGTCGCAACAATCTGCTCAGTTATGCCACTAAGATAGTTAATAGGATTTAAATTTTGAGAAACATGAATATACATAAATATGATTTAATCAACAGGAAGAGATTGTCAAAGATAGTCCAAAGGCAATAAAAATCATTCTACAATGGTTATTTATGGAAGAAATAGTATCCTATACTGACAATGAATTCTTCAAAAATGAAAATTTATCAAATTTTGCTTGTCCTGGATTTGAAAGATAGGTGCTGTGCAACATCTTTGTCTTTTTTCCTTTTATTCATAGGCACTTCTGTATTGATCATCATTCAAACATCTTTGTAGTTACTAAAAATGCACTATTGCAAATCACACAAAGCACTGTGACATAGAAAAAGATGCTAATCAAACACTATACAGAAAGGCAAGAGTGCAGTGATTCGTACCGCAAATGCCATCATTAACCCTGGATGAGTATATGAAGAGAGGAATATGTCCTGTATTTTTGCAATAAAACTTTCCACTGGAACATGCCGAAGTCCCTGCAAACCAATCACCAAGCAGAAACAACATTCAACGACATGCACATAGCATAGCCAAAAAAGAAAAGGAAACATCTTTGAACCCAAATGAAATTCTAGCATATTTTGCCTCTGAAATGCAATAAATCCTTAATTTTCTAAAAAGACAAATAATTTAGTATTTGAATGAAATAAGCCATTGCGGTGAAATGTATATAGAGGATTCATATAGTCAAACTCAACTATGCTGTTGCTTACCTCAAATAAATAAATAAATGGAAGTGTCCATCTTTAGATAAGGTGGTTCAAGCAATTTATTTTGCTATCAGAGCATGCAGGGATCCTAGTGGTTCGAGTCTCAACAACACCACAAGCAAAACATGTTCACATGCTTGGACTGAGATTAAAAAAAATCAGGCTCCCGCTTGAGGGGCACTTTGCAAACCTAATAAAAGTAAATGGAAGTGTCTTTCTGTAGTGGTCTACATAATTTGATATTTGAAATTGATGCATAGTTGATTGATTGAAATGCATAAGAAATGCATATTTTTGCATAAACAAAGGAACAAGTGAAAAAAGAGGGGAAATATGGGAAATACACACCGAATAAAATTCTAACATACTATTGCCTCTGATATGCACAGCAAATAAATCCTCAATTTTCTAAAAAGACAAATTATTTAGTATTCGCATGAAATGAGCCCCATTATGTGAAATGCATATAGAGGATTCGTATAGTAACCCAACTATGGTGTTGCTGACCTAAAATAAATAAGTGAAAATGTCCATTTCTGGATAATGTGGTTTACATAATTTTATTTTTTGATATTAAGCAAAGACACTAGCGGTTCGACTCTCCGCACCACCACAAACAAAATATTTTCACGTGCTCGGACCGAGATAAACAATCAGGATCCCGTATGAGGGGCACTTTAAAGGGCAGCCTGGTGCACTTAGCTCCTCTTATATGTGGATTTTGGTGAAGGGCCGTACCACATTGGATCTATATCATACGTATGTATTTCCACAACTTGAACCAATGACCTCCTGATCACACGGCAGCAGCTCTTACCAGTAATCATTGTGTTAAGGTTCCATGAGGGGCAGTTTACAAACCTAAACTAAATACATGGAAGTTTTTCTCTAGTGATCTACATAGTTCAGCATTTGAAATTGACACGATAGTTGACTGATTGAAATGCACTAGAAATGCATATTTTTTGCATAAACAAAGGAACAAGTGATAAGAGGGAAAATAGGGAAAACACACACACACAAAAACCACTCACACCCACATACACACACACACACACACACACACACACACACACACCTGGCTCGTCGGACCCATCAGGGCAGTCACAAAAATCATCATTGAGCTGAGACTTAGTGAATTTCTTGGACACATCTTTGCATTTTATAGCACCCAATGATAGACCCTTGTAATAATTCTCATCTGCACTTCAATAACAAAAATTAATGAATATTTTTACCGGAAAATTATAAAATCACGAAATGGATCCTCATTAAGCAAAGATTGAATATTTAATATTATTTTTACGAAATAAATTGATATAAAGAAATGAGTGTAGGACAAATTAATGGGAAAACCTTGAGGGGAAATTCCGAGGTTATCAATGGAAGGAAGAGATACGGATCTGTCAATTGAAGATATTATAAAAGAGATTAAAAAGATGAATTGAAATTTTATTTTCATCATTTTCACCAAAATTATGCAATTGGAGCTCTCTTATGTATATATGTAAATCGCCATTACTGACAGCCCAATCAAAATAGTTTTTTCTTCAGTTAGTAATTGAAAGTTCGACCTCCATTGGTAATGGTGGGTACATAAAAACGACGGCGTTTAATGGTCTTCTCATAGGAGTACTATCTAAGTGGGTGTTTGGACATAAAAATTATAAAATTTCGGAAAAAAGTGAAGAAAAAAAATTAAGTGAAATTGTTATTTGAAAAATTAGAGCTGTGTTTGGACATGAATATAATTTGGATCTATTTTTGCATTCTTTTTTAGTGATTTGGAGTGAAAATTTTAAAAAATAGCTTTTTGGAGTATTTCAAATTTTCGAAAAATTTCGAAATTCAACTGTAAGTTAAATTTGAAATTTTCATGGATAAAAATTAATTCCGAAAAAGGTAAAAAAATTTAAAAAAAAAAATAAAAAAATTCGTATGGCCAAACGAGCTCTGAGTTTTCTATTGAATTGATCTGATTTTTTAGGACATAGTTAGAATAGTAAACTTCTATGTATAATTATCCTTTGTTTTCGATGATTTTTAAGTGACAAAATTAGACCTTACATCTATCTTGTGCAGGTAAAGAGATTATTTTTGATAGAATCTCGGTTCAAGAAAATCCAAATCATAAGAGCCTCGAAGTATAAAAGAATGAAAATGAAATAACAACCAAACATAAGACTTGTGTTTGTTACGGAACCTAATCCAACACCTTACCGTACGAGCTCAGGAGCGGAGCCAGAGTGTCCGATGTGTATTCGGCTAAACCCAGTGATTTTGATTCAAATTTTGTATTTATTTGAAAAAATTCATTGAATATGTAATTTATTAATATAGAACCCAGTAACTTAATAAAATTAGAATTCCGAACCCACAAACTTAAAATTCTGACTCTGCCTCTGCCCGAGATGACGATAACCTGTTGGCCCAAGTAATGGTTAGTTTTGAAGATTGACAAAGGAACTCAGGCATGAACCAGGTTCATCCCTTGTAAGCACAGATACGGGCAAATTTAAGCATGTGGGATGCACGTGAAGAAGATAAACATAACTTGACAGAATTGGTATCTCTTGATCGAAAAGGTTGCATAATGGATAAGGAGAAGGATTCCTTACTCAAAGAGAACACTGTCCAAGATAGGGAAGGAGTTAGATGTTGAGATCAACTAGAATTCTTCCACCAAGGAAGAGTAGCATCAGAATTCTAGTTAATCTTTATTTACTAACTCTATAAATATCAATGTTGTTCTCTTTTACAGGTCATGTACAAACACAAAAGTTAAACGTGAATTGAGAGCAAAATAGCAAGGCTTTTTGGAAGCAGTTCGTGTGTGATTCAAGTGTGCAAACCTGAAGCTACATGAACCAGATAGAAGAACTAGTTCCAAGTGTCTGTCTTTTATTCTAGCTCAATTATAGTAGGTGTTTTCATATTGTACCTTTCAGCTTTATCTAGAGGCAATTGTAATAGGTACTCAGAGTATTCAAGTTAGAGTTAACTTGAAGTTGTCGCAACAGTTAGAGGTTGTGTGCTACAACGGGATTAGAGTTAGTCCTAGGTTTACAGAAGTGTTTTGTAAATGCAGTTTTTGGCTTAGTGATTTTAGTGGAGAGTTTAGGAAAATCCTAGTGGAAAGTAGGTCGTGATTTTTTTACCTTTTGAGCCAGGTATTTTTCACGTAAAATACGTGTGTTCTTTACTTTCCTTATTTATGATTTTTGCAATAGTAGGTCAAGGAACACTTAGAAGAACCATGTCCTTCCATAATCAGTTTAAGCGAAAAATTTGACACCACATAAATCACCCTCCCTCCTTTTGTATGGTATTGAAGTTAAAACATCAATTGGTATCCGAGAGCGTTATCCTTGAAGAGGCTAACACCTTAGGAACATATCAAGATGAGTGCACTACCTGGAAACTTGGGAAAGCAAAATTACATCAATTCAGGAATCAAAGAACATTGTCACTCTTAAGTTGGACGAGCTAATTGGAAATCTCATTGCCTATGAACTTAGAAGGCAAACTATGAAGATGGATGCACCCAAGAAGGAAAGGAGTCTGACACTCAGAATCACTGAAGGTGTTGATCTAGAAGAGGATGAAATGGTTATGATCACAAATGATTTCAAGAAGTATCTAATGAGAGGAAAGAGTTCCTCAAGAGGTGCAAGCTACACCAAACCAAGGGTTCCTGAAAAACAGACCAACGAGGGCTGTTACAAGTGTGGGAAGACTGATCACCACATCAAAAACTATCCTCGGTGGGAAATTGAATGGAAAAAGGAAAGAGTTGAACGAAGAAATAGGAAGAAGGAACATGTTCATCCCAAGAAGAACAAGGGATCAACAAAGGCTATGGTTGCTGGTTGGGGAGAAAGCTCATATGAGGACTCAGAGGATAAAGATGGATATGAATAAGTACTGATGGCAATTGGAGAATCCGATGAGGAATCTGAGGTAAGTATAATTCATCTCAAAGACAAGATTAAGTTTTTGTCTAAAGAAAAACTATCTGAGTAGCTTCTAGTTTTCATTGATGAATCTGAGGTTATAAACAATGAAAAGGAACAGCTGTCTAAGGAATGTGTGATCTTGAAAGCTAAGTGCAAAAATTTGGAACTTAGGGCTAGTGAAAGTGATAGCAAAAATGCTGAGTTAAAGAACCATGTTCTTGAACTTGACACCAATGTCCTAGAGCTTAGATGTGAAAATCTAAAAACCCCTCTCGGCCTTGCTTTCATTCCTGTCTTATTTGAAATAGCTCCTAAGGCAGGGAGTCATCTCGAAGTTGTCTAATTAGGAACAGGTAAAAGGAAAGTTGATCACATACAACTCACTTTAGAAGAAAATCTAGGAAAAATGAAAGACGAGTTGTACAAAAAGGATGAGCAGATAAGAGTCCTAAAAGAGGATCTAATCAAGGTCAAGCACGAGCTAGACAGAACCTGTAAATGGAACAGGTCCTCCGATGCACATTCATGGCTATAAGAACATCATAGTAGCAATAAAAGAGGACTTGGCTACGGGACCCCTGCACCTAAGTGGGATCCCAAAAGCAAGTACCTCACACTTCTTAAGAACAAAATCTGCACACACTGTGGTAAGACTGGTCACTACAAAAGTGAATGTAATGCAAAAAAAAAAGGCTAGTCAAAAGAATAAAATATTTGTTCAAGGGAAAGGTAGGCTGCCAGGATAGGCCAAAAAGAATTTGATTCACTCTTTTGCCTATAGAAAGGGACTCAAACTAGTTTGGGTTCCTAAGACTAACCCCTCATTTCCTTTTGCAGGTCCAAGTGAAGGGGATCAGTCAAATATGGTATATGGATAGTGGTTGCTCAAAGCACATGACAGGAAGCAAGAACCAACTCCTTTCACTTGAGGACCTCAAAGGAGGTAATGTCTCCTTTGGAAATGGAAAGAAAGGTGAGATCATTGGGGTTGGAAAGGTAGGTAAGACAGACTCTTACTCTATTGAGAATGTCTACTTGATAGATGGCTTGAAATATAGCCTAATCAGTATATCACAACTATGTGACAGAGGTAACTTGGTAGCATTCACCTCTACCAAATATTTTGTGATAAATCTTACCACTGACAAAATTATTTATTTGTTTTGGAGGGAAAAGAGTAAACAATATATACATTGTAGATCTGTCCACACTTTCAGAAAATGAACTCACTTGCTTAAGTGTGTTGGACAATGATCCCCTCCTTTGGCTCAAGAGACTTAGACATGCAAGTCTGAGTCAACTCAATAAATTAGTCTCCAAGGACCTGGTGATAGAGCTACCTAACATCAAGTTTAAGGAAGACAAAGTTTGTGAGGCTTGTGCAAGGGGGAAGCAGGTAAAATTCTCTTTTAAATGCAAGAAAATGGTAAGCACCACCAGATCAATGGAACTGGTCCATATGGATCTATGTAGTTCAATGAGAACTTTAAGCAGAGATGGTAAAAGATATGTGATGGTGCTTGTTGATGATTACTCTAGATTTACCTGTACATTATTTTTAACATCTAAAAATGAAGCATTTGACATGTTTACTTATTTTGTTAGAAAAACTTTGAAACAACTAGGTAATCAACTTGCATCAATTAGGTCTGATCATGGAACTGGCTTTGAAAATGCTAAGTTTGTTGAATTCTGTAATGTGAATGGCATAGATCATAATTTTTCTGCTCCTAGAACTCCACAACAAAATAGAGTAGTTGAAAGAAAGAATAGGACACTTGAAGATATGGCTAGGACTATGCTTCTTTCTAGTAAACTACCACATAGTTTTTGGGCAAAAGCTGTAAATACTGCATGCTACATCATCAATAGGTGCATGACTAGACTTCTTATAGAGAAGACTCCCTATGAGTTACTTAAAGGGAGAAAACCAAATATATCTCATCTTAGGGCATTTGGATGCAAGTGCTTTATGCACAATAATGGAAAAGACTCCCTAGGTAAGTTTAATCCCAGAAATGATGAGGGAGTATTCTTGGGATATTCTTCACATAGTAAAGCTTATAAAGTATATAACAAAAGAACTATGTGTGTAGAAGAAAGTGTACATATGGTTTTTGATGAAACTAACATTCTTTCTGAGAGACAGGAACATGAAGATGAAGCAATTGGGCTGGTAAGAAGTTTAAATGAAATCATAGCCCAGGCTGAAGCTGCACCAGAAGAAGGAACAAGTGATAGAACATGTTCTTCTATCCAGGGCAACCTGACAGGGGGAACTGAACAAAGAGGAACTGAATCTAATACCTCAATGAAACATGTCCATGAGCATGTTCCTCGGCAACAAAACATTGGAGAAACATCAAGAGGAAACCAGTTGGTTGTGAAACCTTACAAGTACCAAAGTTCTCATCCTATCGAGAACATAATTATTGATCTAACCTCTGGATTTAAAACTAGATCTTCATTAAAGAATCTTTGTGCTTTTGGTGCTTTCTTATCGCTTATTAAACCTAAAAATGTTGTTGAGGCTTTTGATAACTAGGGATTTTGACGCATTTTATGCTCCTTCTTGCTTGCGCTTTGATTATAAATTCATAAAAAATAGTCCTAAAAGGCTCATAAGTTGTGCTTGATTGCAGGTTTGATCAACAAAGTGACAAGATGTCAAAGATCAGCTCAAAAGGGGTGAAACTTGCACAAGTACCAAAGACAAGACAAACTCAGGAAAAACAGGCCTAGTGTGGCCGCACTACACTTTGTGCGGTCCGCACTAGAGAGGTTCAGAGACCCAGCATTTCAGGCTTCGAAGCAATGCGGTCGCACTACACTTTGTGCGGTCCACGGTAGACCTCTGCGGCTGCACTCCCATTCTGTGTGGTCCGCAGAGACAAGGTTCAGAGAGATGTCAAGTTCAAAGGTTCAAGCCTGTGCGATCCGTGATCGAGTTTGTGTGGACCGCGCTAGAAGCCTCCGTGGCTGCAGTCCATTTTGTGCGGTCCGCGGAGCCTGGATTCAGAGAGTCAAGATTGCAAGTTCAAGAGCCTAGTGCAGCTGCACACCATTTTGTGCGGTCCGCACTAACCCTGGAGGGGCAATTTTGTCTAGTTGTTTTAGCTTAGTATAAATAGAACCTTTTTTCATTTTTAGGGCATCATATATTATCAGACGTTAGCTGCGCTCGTGAGAAGACTTTTCTTAGCCATTTTGGGCATTTTTACTTAGTTTTTATCATTGAATCTTTGTATTTACCTTAGCAATTAATTAATATGTCTTTATCTTCATCTATTTCTCTGTTTTTCTCTTCAAGCATGAGTAGCTAGACCCATTAGCTAGGGTTGTGGCTCAACCCTAGTATGGGTAATTGATAGGTATTGTGATTTAAGGTTAGATTGACTATGGGTGTTTGTTATTTGAGTCAATTTCATGGTTTAATCTATGAATTAGTAGTTGCAAACACTAGTTTGTGCTAAGTTGACTTGGGTTCTTCTTGAGAAAGAGAGCTTAAGTCTCCGAAATTTACCCAACAAGGAATTGAGATGGACTCAAGAGAATTGATAGTCCCAATTAAAGGGTTAAACCTCGAGAGAGTAATATCCGACTTGAACCCCAGTTGCTTGAGCAAATTTGCCTACCCTATTGGTCTTGAGAAAGTCAATTGGGCAAAATCACTCTCTCTACCGAGAGGTGTGAGAGTGGGTAAAATTGTGCAACGGTTATAGCATATTCCCCAATCATGTCAATCGTGCCTTAGGTTCAATTACCCATCAATTGGCCACCTAGGAGGATGCCACTACCCTAGTTCCTTTTAAACTATTAGATACAACTTGTAGCAATTTACTCTTAGTTAACCTAGTAGCAATTATAATATGTAGTTTGATATAGTAGAATATAAAGAAAGCCCAAAAATGATTAGAATTGATATTTGGAACAAATACGCAATTCCAACCTAAATAGATACTTGACTCCATTCCTAACTCTCTGTGGAAATCGATCCCGACCCACAAATCGGGTAAAAGATATTGCGACCCTCTCTTCCTACTTTTTATTAGTGTGGAGTAGGTTGCGATCAGCTTTGCAGATGCAGACTGGGTAAATGCAATGCAAGATGAACTCAACCAGTTTGAAAAGACTCAAGTTTGGCATCTGGTTCCAAGACCCAAGGACAGATTAGTAATTAGCACAAAATGGATCTTCAGAAACAAACTTTAGAGGTGGAGAATGTGACGACCCAAAGGGTTATCACCTGTATTCTTATCCATTCCGTGCTATCGAGGTGTGACGACCCAAAGGGTCATCACCTGTATTCTTATCCATTTTGTGCTATCGAGGCCTTGTAAACCTCATTTATAGTCGCCTCGATTTGTGTGCATAGTCCGGACGCGTAGTCGGAAGCTCAAATATGAAATTTTGTGAAAATTTGCTAAGTTTTGATATTAGAATGAATAAATTTGGCTTCGATCAACATTTTGGGTAAACGGACCCGGACCCGTGATTTGATGGTCCCGGGAGATCCACAGAAAAATATGGGACTTGGGAGTATGCCCGGATCGAATTCCGAGGTCTCACGCCTGAGAAATGAATTTTTGAGTAAACATTGCTCTCTGAAAATATTTAAGAAAAATGGAAATGAAATTAATTAGAAAGTGATGGTATAAGGCCCGTATTTTGGTTCCGGTACCCGGTACATGTCTTATATATTGTTTAAGCATTTTCTGAAAAGTTTGGTTGAAAACGGACGTCGTTTGACGTGTTTCGAACTCAAAATGGAAAATTTGAAAGTTTATAAAATTTGGAAGAAATCATGGATCTTGAGGCTTAATTCGTTGTTTATGATGTTATTTTGGCGATTTGATCGCACGGATAAGTACGTATGATGTTTTTGAGTTAGTATGCATGTTTGGTTTGGAGCCCCGAGGGCTCGGGTGAGTTTCGGATAGGCGTCGGAGTGTTTTGAACTTAGAAAAATTTGGTGTTTTGCTGGTTGCTGGTGTCTGATATGTTGTTCTATGCGATCGCATAGGAGCTTCCGCGATCGCATAGTGTAAGTCTCAGGTGCCCCAAAATTTGCTCTATACGATCGCAAGAATTTATCCGCGATCGCGTAGCTTAGCCCCATTTCCTTCAATGCGATCGCATCCTCTCTACGCGATCGCAGTTCATTAAACTTAACTTGGGATTTGCAGCCTTTTCTTCTATGCGTTCGCAACAGCCCTTCCGCGATCGCAATGACCAGCTTTCCCCTTACCCTATGCGATCGCATTACATTCTTCGCGATCGCATAGGGCATTTTTGCCCAGCGATTTTAAATACCCAAAACAGAACAATGACGGGATTTAGTCCATATTTCACACGAGTTCTTCTTCCCGACAGCTCTTGAACGAATTTTTGAGCACTTCTTCACCAAAGCTTCTTGGGTAAGTAAATTCCCTCTCATTTCCTTTATTTTCCTTCATTAATTAATGAGTTTCTAAACCTAAATCATGTAATCTAGGGTTGAAATTGGGGGAAAAGGGTAGAGTTAGGGCTTTTCGATTTTCTTCAATTCAGACCTCGTTTTGGGGTCGAATTTGAAAACAGATTGTATATCCGGGCTCGTGGGGGAATGTGTAACATGGAATTGGTTTGAATCTCGTGTTTTGACCAAGCGGGCCCGGGGTCAATTTTTGGAGTTTTGGGAGGAAAGCTTAGAATTCATATTTAGGCATTGGGTTTAGTTTGTTTAGCTATTATTAACCTTGTAAAATCAATATTTCATAGATTTGACTGAGTTGGAGCCGAGTTCGAGGGGTAAAGCTATACTAGAGGCTTGAGTTGAGTTTGGAGCATTCGAGGTAAGTGTTCGGTCTAACTCTAGCTTGAGGGATTAGGAGTTGAGTCTTACTTGCTACTCGCTTTGTGTTGTGTCCGACGTATAGGGATGATGACGAGTATCTATACGTTGGGGGTCGAGTATGACCGTGAGTCCTAAATTGCTAAATTGTTGTATTCCTAATTAATGCTTATGAGAACTTGGTTGAAGATCTTTGAAACTGAGCAAGTAAATGTTATGCTTGAGCATTTGTATTAATTGTGTTAAGTAGAAATTGAATAGATTGGTTATAGCTGGATCTCCCTTGCCGGGATAGTTGATTTGATACCTTATTCCCTTGCCGGGAAACTTATTATATTATCTTGCCCCCTTGTCGGGATTATCTTATGATATTGTGTTGGAATGAAATGGGAGTGGGTGGTACGCCTACCACAAGATATGATAAAATGGGAGCGGGTGGTACGCCTACCACAAGATATGACGAAATGGGAGCGGGTGGTACGCCTACCACAAGATATAATGAAATGGGAGCGGGTGGTACGCCTACCACAAGATATGATGAAATGGGAGCGGGTGGTACGCCTACCACAAGATATGATGAAATGAGAGCGAGTGGTACGCCTACCACAAGATATGATTCTGAAATGGGAGCGGGTGGTACGCCTACCACAAGATATTGGTTGAAATGGGAATGGGTGGTACACCTACCACGAGTCATGATGAAATGGGATCGGGTTTCACGTCTACAACAAGATGAGTCGAACATGGAAGTTGTCTTATTTCCTTTATTCTGTGCTAGAAGCTAGATTGTAGAGGTTTACCCTTCTATCTCTGATATTTTATTTTTAATTGCTAACCCCAGAGCATGTTTCCCCTCCCTAGTCTACTTGTTATTACCTGTTATTTCTTTGTCGTATATCATATAACTGTACAGGTTTATCTGGAGTCTGGTCCTAGCCTCGTCACTACCTCGCCGGGGTTAGGACAGACACTTACCAGCGCATGGGGTCGGTTGTGCTGATGCTACACTCTGTGCTTTTTTGCACAGATCACGGAGTTGGAGCAGCCTTTGGGCAATAATAGTAGATCGGGAGCAGGCCATTAGTCCAGAGACACCGAGGTAGCCTAGCTGACGTCCGCAGGCCGGAGTCTCTCTCTCTTCATTCAGTTTGTTATCTCTTGTACCGAAACAAACAAATTATAATTTTTCTTTCAGATTATTGTATTTAGTAATCTTAGAAGTTCGTGAGCATTGTGACACCAATCTTGGGTAGAGGATTTTGTTTAACTTTCCGCATTTTAATTCAGTTTTTTATATAAGTAAGACTTCCGCTTGAAATTTTAATTATGTTGCCTTTACTACTTGTTGATAATTATGGAAAAAGAATGTGTGCTTAATGGAAAGTAATTTAAGTTGGCTTGCCTATCTCCTTTTAGTAGGCGCCATCACGATCCCCGAAGGTGGGGAATCCGGGTCGTGACAAGTTGGTATCAGAGCACTAAGTTACTTAGGTCTCACAACTCACAGACAAGCTCGGTAGAGTTTGAGGAATTGGTTCGGAGACGTCTGTATTTATCCCGCAGAGGCTACTGAGTTAGGAAAACTTCACATTTGTTCTTTCTTGTCGTGCGGTTCTGTTTCCCCAATACTGATTGAATTTCTACTTTGTTCTTTTGCAGATGGCGAGAACACGCGCTTCCTCATCTACCACTCAGCAGCTCGAGCCTCCAATAGCAGCTCCTATTAGGGGCAGAGGGCGAGGCCGTGCCAGAGGCCGAGGAAGGGGCAGAGCTCAGCCCCGAGCAGCAGTTCTAGAGGTGAAGCCTCATGTTGATTATGATGAGGAGGTTCCAGCTCTAGCAGCTCCGGTGGGCCCAGCTCAGGTCCCAGAGGGTTTCATTGCCACCCCGGTTCTTCAGGATGCTTTGGTCAGACTGGTATGCCTCATGGAGAGCGTCATCCGAGTGGGTTTACTTCCAGTAGCACCAGCCACTTCTCAGGCTGGAGGAGGGGCTCAAACTTCTGCTACACGTACTCCGGAGCAGGTAGCTCCCTAGGTTCAGGTTCCAGTGGTTCAGCCAGCAGTAGCAGTTCAGCTGGGTACAGCAGCTCAGACCGACGATGGTGCGGCTATGTCCGCCGATGCTCTGTGAAGATTGGATCGATTCACCAAGCTATTCACTACCACATTCAGCGGTGCTTCTTCAGAGGATCCCCAAGATTTCTTATATAACTGCCACGAGGTCCTTCGGAACATGGGTGTTGTGGAGACCAATGGGGTCGATTTTGCCACCTTTCGTCTATCTGGATCCGCCAAGACCTGGTGGAGGGACTATTGCTTGGCCAGACCAGCAGGGTCGCCGTCTTTGACTTGGGACCAGTTTGCAGAGTTATTTTTGGAGAAGTTTCTCCCAATCACTCAGAGGGAGGCTCTTCGCAGGCAGTTCGAGCGCCTCCAGCAGGGGTCTATGACAGTTACTCAGTACTAGACCCGGTTCATTGATCTAGCTTGCCATGCTATTGTCATACTCCCCACCGAGAGAGAGAGAGGGTGCGGAGGTTTATTGATGGTCTGATTCAACTGATTCGTCTCCAGATGGCTATGGGAGCCGGGAGTGAGATCACCTTTCAGGAGGCAGCCAATATGGCCCGTAGAGTTGAGATAGTCCTGTCACAGGGAGGTGGTCATGGGTCAGATAAGAGGCCCCGTCATTCAGGAAGATTCAGTGGTACCTCATCTGGAGGTAGAGATTCGTATGGTAGGGGCCATCCTCCTAGGCCCTTTTAGTCAGCTCTCCAGGTATCTCATGGTATTTCAGGTGGTCGTGGTTCTCAGTCGCATTATTCAGACCAGCAGCCTTACAGTTCACCATCAACACCTATCAGTGCACCACCGCTCCAAAGTTTTCAGGGCCGTTATCCCCAGCAGTCGAGGGCGTGTTTCACGTGTGGAGACACGAGGCACATTTCCAGGTATTGCCTTTGAGCTTCGAGCAGATCTCAGCACTAGAGTTCTCGTACTATGATTCAGGCACGGGAGGTTCCACAACCTGTCCAGCCAGCTAGAGGTGGTGGCAGGGGTGTTAGAGGTGGAGGTCATAGAGGTGGAGCTCAGACCGCCAGAGTTAGGGGTCAACCAACAGTCGATCGTCCCAAGGATGTGATTCAGGGAGGTAGGGCCCAACCCTGATGTTATGCTTTGCCAGCCAAGCCAGAGGTTGAGTCATCCGATGCTGTTATTACAGGTACTATTCTGGTCTGTGATAGGGATGCTTCAGTGCTATTTGACCTTGGATCTACGTATTCATATGTGTCGTCCTATTTTGCACCCTACTTGGTTATGCCTAGTGATGCCTTGAGTATTCTTGTATATGTATCTACACCAGTGGGTGATTCTATAGTGGTTGATCGGGTTCATCGTTCCTGTGTTGTGGTGTTTAGGGGTCTTGAGACCCGTGTTGATTTGTTGCTCTTAGATATGGTGGATTTCGACGTTATATTAGGGATGGATTGGTTATCCCCGTATCATGCGATCTTGGATTGTCATGCCAAGACTGTGACTTTAGCCTTACCGGATTTTCCCCGTTTAGAGTGGAGAGGGACTCCTGGCCATTCTACCCGTAGTGTTATTCCGTAGGTGAAGGCTCGGCGTATGGTCGAGAAGGGGTGTTTGTCCTACTTGGCTTATGTTCGTGATTCCAGTGTGGAGATTCCCTCTATTGATTCTGTGCCCGTGGTTCGTGAGTTTCCTGAGGTTTTCCATCAGACTTGCCAAGGATGCCACCCGATAGGGATATTGATTTTTGCATCGATTTGGCTCCGGGCACTCAGCCCATTTCTATTCTGCCATATTGCATGGCCCCGCCAGAGTTGAAAGAGTTAAAGGAACAGTTGCAAGACTTGCTTGAGAAGGGTTTCATTAGACCCAACGTGTCGCCTTGGGGTGCGCCGGTTCTGTTTGTAAATAAAAAGGATGGCTCGATGAGAATGTTCATTGATTACCGGCAATTGAACAAGGTTACAATTAAGAATAAGTATCCACTACCGAGGATTGATGATTTGTTCGATCAACTTCAAGGTGCCAAGGTATTTTCAAAGATTGACTTGAGATCTGGCTACCATCAGTTGAGGATTAGGGCATCCGATGTCCCTAAGACAGCATTCTGCTCTCGGTACGGGCATTATGAGTTCTTGGTTATGTCATTTGGGTTGACCAATGCCCCAGCAGCCTTTATGGATTTGATGAATTCAGTGTTCAGGCCTTATTTGGACTCGTTCGTGATAGTCTTCATTGATGATATTTTGATATATTCCCGCAGCCGGGAGGAGCACGAGCAGCATCTTAGGGTGGTTCTTCAAACCTTGAGGGATAGTCAGTTATATGCTAAGTTCTCAAAGTACGAGTTCTGGTTGAGATCAGTTGCATTTCTGGGTCATGTTGTATCAGCAGAGGGTATTCAGGTTGATCCAAAGAAGATTGAGGCAGTCAAGAACTGGCCTAGACCAGCATCAGCCACAGAGATTCAGAGTTTCTTGGGATTGGCAGGCTACTATCGTCGGTTCGTGGAGGGGTTCTCATCTATTGCAGCCCCGATGACCAGGTTGATCCAGAAGGGATCCCAGTTCAGATGGTCAGACGAGTGTGAGGCGAGCTTTCAGAAGCTCAAGACAGCTCTGACTACGGCACCGGTATTGGTTTTGCCCACAGGTTCAGGGCCTTATACCATTTATTGTGATGCTTCCCGTATTGGGCTTGGTGCAATGTTGATGCAGGGTGGCAGGGTCATTGCCTATGCTTCGAGGCAGTTGAAGATTCATGAGAATAATTATCCAGTTCATGATCTAGAGTTGGCAGCCATTGTTCATGCATTAAAAATTTGGAGGCATTATCTATACGGCGTGGCATGTAAGGTGTTACTAATCATAAGGGCCTTCAGTATTTGTTCAAGTAAAAGGAGTTGAATTTGAGGCAGAGAAGGTTGTTGGAGTTATTGAAAGATTATGACATCACTATCCTATATCACCTGGGAAAGGCCAACGTGGTGGCCGATGCGTTGAGTAGGAAGTCAGCCAGTATGGGCAGTCTTGCTTATATTCCGGTCAGCCAGAGACCGCTTGCTTTGGATGTTCAGGCCTTGGCCAATCGATTTGCGAGGTTGGATATTTTTAAGCCGAGCTGAGTATTAGCTTGCACGGTCATTCGTTCTTCATTATGGGAGCGTATCCGTGATCGGCAGTTTGATGATCCCCATTTGTGTGTCCTTAGAGACACGGTGCAACGTGGAGGTGCCAAGCAGATTACCTTAGGTAATGATGGAGTTTTGAGATTGCAGGGGCGAGTTTGTGTGCCCAATGTTGATGGGATTCGAGAGTTGATCCTAGTAGAGGCCCATAGTTCTCGGTATTCTATTCACCCGGGCGCTGCGAAGATGTATCAGGATCTTAGGCAGCACTATTGGTGGCGTAGGATGATGAAGGATATAGTTGTATATGTGGCTCGATGTTTGAACTGTCAGCAGGTTAAGTATGAGCACCAGAGGCCCGATGGTTTATTTCAGAGGATTGAGCTTCCCGAGTGGAAGTGGGAGAGGATTACCATGAATTTCGTTACTGGACTTTCGATGACTCGGAATAAGTTCGATGCGGTTTGGGTCATTGTTGATAGGCTGACCAAGTCAGCGCATTTCATTCCTGTGGTAGACTCCTATTCATCCGAGAGGTTAGTTGAGATCTATATCCGGGAGATTGTTCGCCTTCATAGTGTGTCAGTATCTACATCTCGGACTGAGGTACGCAGTTTACCTCGCATTTCTAGAGAGCAATTCAGTAAGAGTTAGGCACCCAGGTTGAGTTGAGTACAACATTTCATCCCCAGATGGATGGTCAGTCAGAGAGGACTATTCAGATTCTTGAGGATATGCTCCGAGCCTATGTCATAGATTTTGGAGGCTCGTGGGACCAGTTTTTGGCTTTAGCAGAGTTCGCCTACAACAACAGCTACCAGTCCAGCATTCAGATGGCTCCTTATGAGGTGTTGTATGGCAGGCGATGTCGGTCTCCAATCAGATGGTTTGAGGCGGGAGAGGCTCGGTTATTGGGTACGGATTTGGTTCAGGAGGCCTTAGACAAGGTCAGGATCATTCAGGATATGCTTCGTACAGCTCAGTCCAGGCAAAAGAGTTATGCAGATCGTAAGGTTCGAGATGTGGCTTTCATGGTGGGTGAGCGGGTATTGCTCCGGGTGTCGCCTATGAAGGGCGTGATGAGATTCGGGAAGAAGGGCAAGCTTAGCCCTAGGTTCATTGGTCCATTTGAGATTCTTGATCGTGTGGGAGAGGTGGCTTATAGACTTGCCTTGCCGCCTAGCTTGTCAGCAGTGCATCCAGTGTTTCATGTATCTATGCTCCGGAAGTATCACGGCGATCCATTGCACGTGTTATATTTCAGCACTGTCCAATTGGACAAGGATCTGTCTTATGAGTAGGAGCCGGTGACTATTCTAGACCGGCAGGTTCGACAGTTGAGGTCGAAGAGTTTTCCTTCTGTGCGTGTGCAGTGGAGAGGTCAGCCTCCTAAGGCATCGATGTGGGAGTCCGAGTCCGATATGCGGAGCCGCTATCCTCATCTATTTCCCGACTCAGATACTTCTTTCTTTTGTCCGTTCGAGTACGAACTAATGTTTTAGAGGTGGAGAATGTGACGACCTAAAGGGTCATCACCAGTATTCTTATCCATTCCGTGCTATCGAGGTGTGACGACCCAAAGGGTCATCACTTGTATTCTTATCCATTCCATGCTATCGAGGCCTTGTAAACCTCATTGTAGTCGCCTCGATTTGCGTGCGCAGTCCGGGTGCGTAGCCGGAAGCTCAAATATAAAATTCTGTGAAAATTTGCTAAGTTTTGATATTAGAATGAATAAATTTGGCTTCGGTCAACATTTTGGGTAAACGGACCCGGACCCATGATTTGCCAGTCCCGGGAGGTCCATAGAAAAATATGGGACTTGGGCGTATGCCCGGAATCGAATTCCGAGGTCCCAGGCCCGAGAAATGAATTTTTGAGTAAAAATTGTTCTCTGAAAATATTTAAGAAAAATGGAAATGAAATTGATTAGAAAGTGATAGTATCGGGACCGTATTTTGGTTCCGGCGCCCGGTACATGTCTTATATATTGTTTAAGCATTTTCTGTAAAGTTTGGTTGAAAACAGACGTCGTTTGACGTGTTTCGAACTCAAAATGGAAAATTTGAAAGTTTATAAAATTTGGAAGAAATCATGGATCTTGAGGTTTAATTCGTTGTTTATGATGTTATTTTGGCGATTTGATCACACGAATAAGTTCGTATGATGTTTTTGAGTTAGTATGCATGTTTGGTTTGGATCCCCGAGGGCTCGGGTGAGTTTCGGATAGGCGTCAGAGTGTTTTGAACTTAGAAAAATCTGGTGTTTTGTTGGTTGCTGGTGTCTGATATGTTGTTCTATGCGATCACATAGGAGCTTCCGCGATCGCATAGTGTAAGTCTCAGGTGCCCCGAAATTTGCTCTATGCGATTGCAAGAATTTATCCGCGATCGCGTAGCTTAGCCCCATTTCCTTCAATGCGATCGCATCCTCTCTACGCGATCGCAGTTCATTAAGCTTAACTTGGGATTTGCAGCCTTTTCTTCTATGCGTTCGCAGCAGCCCTTCCGTGATCGCAATGACCAGCTTTCCCCTTACCCTATGCGATCGCATTACATTCTTCGCGATCGCATAGGGCATTTTTGCCCAGCGATTTTAAATACCCAAAACAGAACAGTGACAGGATTTAGTCCATATTTCACACAAGTTCTTCTTCCCCACAGCTCTTGAACGAATTTTTGAGCACTTCTTCACCAAAGCTTCTTGGGTAAGTAAATTCCCACTCATTTCCTTCATCTTCCTTCATTAATTAATGAGTTTATAAACCTAAATCATGTAATCTAGGGTTGAAATTGGGGGGCAAGGGTAGAGTTAGGGCTTTTCGATTTTCTTCGATTTAGACCTCGTTTTAGGGTCGAATTTGAAAACAGATTGTATATCTGGGCTTGTGGGGGAATGTGTAACATGGAATTGGTTCGAACCTCGTGTTTTGACCAAGCGGGCCCGAGGTCGATTTTTGGAATTTTGGGAGGAAAGCTTAGAAATGCATATTTAGGCATTGGGTTTAGTTTCTTTAGCTATTATTAACATTGTAAAATCAATATTTCATAGATTTGACTGAGTTGGAGCCGAGTTCGAGGGGTAAAGCTATACTAGAGGCTTGAGTTGAGTTTGGAGCATTCGAGGTAAGTGTTCGGTCTAACTCTAGCTTGAGGTATTAGAAGTTGAGTCTTACTTGCTACTCGCTTTGTGTTGTGTCCGACGTATAGGGATGGTGATGAGTATCTATACGTTGGGGGTCGAGCATGACCGTGAGTCCTAAATTGCTAAATTGTTGTATTCCTAATTAATGCTTATGAGAACTTGGTTGAAGATCTTTGAAACTGAGCAAGTAAATGTTATGCTTGAGCATTTGTATTAATTGTGTTAGGTAGAAATTGAATAGATTGGTTATAGCTGGATCTCCCTTGCCGGGATAGTTGATTTGATACCTTGTTCCCTTGCCGGGAAACTTATTATATTATCTTGCCCCCTTGTCGGGATTATCTTATGATATTATGTTGGAATAAAATGGGAGTGTGTGGTACACCTACCACAAGATATGATAAAATGGGAGCGGGTGGTATGCCTACCACAAGATATGATGAAATGGGAGCGGGTGGTACGCCTACCACAAGATATAACGAAATGGGAGTGGGTGGTACGCCTACCACAAGATATGATGAAATGGGAGCGGGTGGTACGCCTTCCATAAGATATGATGAAATGGGAGTGGGTGATACGCCTACCACAAGATATGATTCTGAAATGGGAGCGGGTGGTACGCCTACCACAAGATATTGATTGAAATGGGAACGGGTGGTACGCCTACCACGAGTCATGATGAAATGGGATCGGGTTGCACGTCTGCAACAAGATGAGTTGAACATGGAAGTTGTCTTATTTCCTTTATTCTGTGCTAGAAGATAGATTGTAGAGGTTTACCCTTCTACCTCTGATATTTTATTTTTAATTGCTAACCCCAGAGCATGTTTCCCCTCCCCAGTCTACTTGTTATTACCTACTATTTCTTTGTCGTATATCATATAACTGCACAGGTTTATCTGGAGTCTGATCCTAGCCTCATCACTACCTCGCCGGGATTAGGCCAGATACTTACCAGCACATGGGGTTGGTTGTGCTGATGCTACACTCTGTGCTCTTTCGCACAGATCACGGAGTTGGAGCAGCCTTTGGGCAGCAGCAGTAGATCGGGAGCAGGCCTTCATTCCAAAGACACCGAGGTAGCCTAGCTGACGTCCGCATGCCCGGAGTCTCTCTCTCTTCATTCAGTTTGTTATCTCTTGTACCGAAACAAACAGATTATAATTTTTCTTTCAGACGATTGTATTTAGTAATCTTAGAAGTTCGTGAGCATTGTGACACCAATCTTGGGTAGAGGATTTTGTTAAACTTTCCGCATTTCTATTCAGTTTTTTATATAAGTAAGACTTCTGTTTGAAATTTTAATTATGTCGCCTTTACTACTTGTTGATAATTATGGAAAAAGAATGTGTGCTTAATGGAAAGTAATTTAAGTTGGCTTGCCTAGCTCCTATTAGTAGGCGCCATCACGACCCCTGAGGGTGGGGAATTCGGGTCGTGACATCAGTGTAGGTCTTTGTGCTCGATTTCAAGCAAATCTAAAGGAGTCCCACTTGAGGGGCAACTATGAGAAAGACTTGATCACTGTGGAGTTTTGTACTATTGATAAGCAAATTGTTGACATTTTCACAAAAGCCTTAAGTAGAGATCATTTTGAGAGGAACAAGTTGGAATTAGAGATGATTAAGATCACCTAAAAGGATCAGTTCAATGCTAAATGGAAAAAAAAATTGAAAAAATGGTTAGTAAGTCTGTAAATTGTACATAAGTAGACTAAATCTTGCCCCGTCTCATACTTTCAATAGTATACTTTTGTGCCATGTGTTAAAATGACTCATTAATCTCTAATGATATTTTATCTATTTCTACAAATTTGGACTTACACAAGAGAATTATCAGTGAAGAACCTGGTTCATCAAGATAACACGGTATGTTTTCTACACTCTACATATTTTGAAATAATTATTTGAATCATAAGCAGAGTCCTACCTAAGCTAAATTTCTTTTGAACTTATCCAATAAGTGAACCGGTTCTGTTCAAAGACTCCCACCCAAATTAACTTACCTAGATTCTAGGGACGTCTCAACAGTCTTTTCAAAATTGAAATTTCAGTTTGATTACACTTCTATTTGACGGCTAAACCTATCGTTACTCATTAATTACCCCTTCCTTTAAATCATTCATCATCATCCCTCCCATTCTCGCATAATTTCTAAAAACAGTCAAACTTTTTCTCTTCTCTCTTCTTCCAAAATTCAACCTACTCATCTCCTTCATCACAGAATCAAGAAAAATAACTAACCCTCAAGATAACCCTGGTACAACCCCACCATGTTCCTCATCTTCTATTACCCCTCAACCTAGGAAACGATGAGTAAAAATTCTTGCTCGAAAAACTGTGGCTAGAGGTGCGCTTTCAAGGAAACTCAACACACAGTTACAAGCAAGTCAAGCCCAAGAACCCCAAAACTCTAACGACTCTTTCAAGTCTGCAACTGAGGGGGAAGAAACTGGGTCTTCTGATTCTGAACAGGTAACTTCTGGAACAAATACTATGAATGAGGTTATTTCTGTGTTAGTTGAAAATTTGGAGAATCGGTTCTTTTTAGATGGATCTGTAGTGGATGTGGAAATGCCTGAGTCCAGAAGGAGATAAGGTAAAAATAAAAGAGAAAAAGAAAAAGAGAGTGAGGGTGTGCGAAGTGATGAGAGGGGAAAAGGGAAAGAAGTGGCTGATTCTTCACCTACTTCTGAAATTGATAGGATGGCTATCCGACTCCCCCTGCCATCACCAGAAAATTCAGTGATCATAAGCAGGAAAGTGAGCCCAAGGCTGTATACAAGAGTGAAATGAAGCCTTCCCACAAGGTGTTGTTTGAATTTGTCATCAAATGTGTTCTGCCTAGGCAGGAGATGCGGCACATTGCTAGCTTCATGAACTTAGTTCCGATGGAGTGTCTAGACAGTGGGAAGTAGATAAATTGGTCTGGGTTTATAGTCCAGCTTCTTGATAGGGTTATCAATGGTACCAAGTCTCATGCTATTCCTTATGAGTTCATTCTTACTACTATGCTTGCTCATTTTAAGGTGCCTTTAAAGAAGTGGGAGCTAGCTACAAGCAAAGATTATTTTGGGGCAAGAACTTTGATTGCTTGTGACTATGAGGTTCTTGCCGCTCCTAATGAACCTGGTTCATCTAAAAAGACACCAATTAATAGCAAGGTCAGAGTCTTGGTATAGGAGAGTGAGACAAAGGATGCTGAGACAGCAAGGCTGAAGACACGGTTGGTTGAGGTAGAATTTGAGAGAGATGTTCTCAGAACTGAACTTGCAAGGGAAAAGGAGAAGAATGGTGGAATTCTTCAAGACATGCTGAAACTTCTCCAAGCAAATAACACAGCCCCTACCTCTTCCAAGCTTAAATCCTAGCCTAGTGTAGTTCCTTCAGTAACCCAGTTTGGGATGTTTCTTTTGTTGTTGTTTGCTCATGTTTTCAGTATTTTTATTTCTTTTTATGCATTGTGGTAAAATCATATCAACTTTCAATGAAATCAATAAAATCTGTTGATTTTTGCTTTAACTGTTTGTTTTTATTTCTTTGATGGTTGAAATTCTTAGCTTGATCTACGATGATTAATCCATGATTGCATTTGGGATAGCCCCAGTGGCCATGAGTAAGCTTTATAACCTGGGTTCTGTATATATTTATGCAACCTTTTGATGATGCCAAAAGGGTGAAAATAAATAGGTTTGCTTTAAACAAGTGATGTTTAGCTTTGAACAAGTGTTGTGTATAACCTAATGAACTTGGTCCTTGATGATAAGTGATAAAAAGGAAAAATATTTCTAACATTGTATTGATGTTGCGCCGAGTTTAAATAGAGCCTAAGTGTATGAAAAGCACATAGTTTGTCATCATCAAAAAAGAGGAGTTTGTTGGCCCAAGTAAAGGTTAGTTTTGAAGAGTGACAAAGGAACTCAGGCATAAACCAGGTCCATCCCTTGTGAGCACAGATACGGGCAGATTTGAGCATGTGGGATGCACGTGAAAGAGATAAACATAACTTGACAGAATTGATATCTCCTAATCGATAAGGTTGCATAATGGATAAGGAGAAGGACTCCTTACTCAAAGAGAACACTGTCCATGATAGGAAGGAGTTAGATATTGAGATCAACTAGAACTCTTCCACCAAGGAAGAGTAGCATCAGAATCTAGTAAATCTTTATTTACTAACTTTATAAATATCAGTGTTGTTCTCTTTTACAGGTAATGCATAAACGCAGAAGTTAAACGTGAATTGAGAGCAAAATAGCAAGGCTTTTTGCAAGCAGTTCGTGTGTGATTCAAGTGTGCAAACCTGAGGCTACATGAACCAGATAGAAGAACCAGTTCTAAGTGTCTGTCTTTTATTCTAGTTCAATTGTAGTAGGTGTTTTTACATTGTACCTTTCAGCTTTATCTAGAGGCAATTGTAATAGGTACTCAGAGTATTCAAGTTAGAGTTAATTTGAAGTTGTCGCAACAATTAGAGGTTGTGTGCTACAACGAGATTGAAGTTAGTCCTAGGTTTACAAAAGTGGTTTGTCAATGCAGTTTTTGGCTCAGTGATTTTAGTGAAGAGTTTGAAAAAATCCTACTGGAAAGTAGGTCGTGATTTTTTCACCTTTTGAGCCAAGTGTTTTTCACGTAAAATATTTGTGTTCTTTACTTTCCGCATTTACTATTTTTGCCATAGTAGATTAAGGAACACTTAAAAGAACCAGATCCTTCCATAATCAGTTTAATCGAAAAATTAGACAACATAAATCACTCCCTCTGATATGGTATTGAAGTTAACATCATAACCGCACACCACCAGTGTGTCTTGAAATGTAGAAAAACTATCAAATGTGTAGAATGTCTAAAACGTTCTCCTCTTGTTGTTATTGTTTTTGGAGGTTGATTCCTTATATATCTTTTTATAATTGTTTGAGATGTGTTACTTCGAGTGTTGCAATATTTTTGATATTTTTGCACTAGCAAATTGTTAAATAATTTATATCTCTTTAGTTACTTGTCTATTTTATTAATAGCATGAATCATGATTAATTGAATGTATTTTCTTCTTGCTATTTGGAAAATATTGTATCGTTTTCTTTCAATATGTTACGCAACCACAAATGCCTGAAATACTTTAATTGAATTTTCTTATTCTATTTTCTAAAAAAATTATTAAAACCAAAAAGATAATTGATTAACTAATGAAACCTAACAAATACTTTGGACAGGTGATGGCATGAATCAGGATAATTGAATGTGTTTTTTTTTCTATATCGTTTACTTTTCCTTTGACTTTCTTTTTTATTTTGTTGTTCTATATTGAAGATGAAGTCAATTAATTACAATAATAATTGAAAAAAACAATTCAAATATTACAAAAGTACTGTTAGCAAAGTTAACTAGAGTTTTAAATTATTTTTCAACAGATTACTGGATAGTTTTGAGGAAGTTGGAGTTTTTCAACATTTTTTCGACCAACCAAAGAACAATTATATATAATTTATTTTTTGTTCGTTTCACACCTAAAACATGTAAAAATAGCACGGTATAGCTAGTTTTCGGACTGGTCATTCAAAAATAGTCAGCGTTTACCAAGTCAATGAAAAATAGCCACTATTTTGATGCAGCAGAGACCGATCCAGCATAATATACTGGAGTTCAGTGCACTTGTGTATGAACTCCAGCATATTATGCTGGACCAATAAACTTTGCTGGCTCCAGTATAATATACTGGAGACTGGAGCACCGGTGTTCCAAAGTCCAGTATATTATGCTGGACCGGTATACTTGCTGGAATTCCAGTATATTATGCTGGAACTCCATCATATTATGCTGGAATTCCAGCATACTTATCTTGGAACTCCAGTATAATATGTTGAAGTTCAAGTATACTTATGCTGGAACTCCAGCATAATGTACTGGCGTATTTTCCGAGTTTTGAACAGTGTTTCCGCTCAGATTTATCTTTACATTAAAAATGGCTAAATTTCGATTACTTTTGAAACTGGGCTATTTTTGAACGACCAGTTGTAAATCTGGCTATTTTTGAATTTCACTCTAGAAGAATTAACCTAACTAGCATCCCACTCAATTACTTAAAATAAAAATAGTCGGCGAATGTGTAATATGTGTATTATCTATATATAATATGTGTCTAATTTTATATAATTAATGTATAATTTATGTATACCAGCTCGAAAAAGTAAAAAGCAGTGGCCGGCTATTTATGTAAAAATCTCAATATTCTATACACGCATTAGGTCGGATTGGCCCCCTAATTATTAGTTAAAATCCTAAAAGGAATAAAACTTAATTTCTTGCTTCCTACTCCTTGTTGGCATGGGATTTATCATATAAATGTTGGTTATAACACCTATTATATATATTTTGGTTCTTTCCTCTTATACTTCTTGTTTTCATCTTCAATTAATTAATCTCTTTCTTCTTCACCAATAAGAATTAAGAACACATCTACAAATAATCTCTTTCTTCTTCACGAATAAGAACAATTCTTTCTTCAGTACCAATTATGGCAACGTATACTTTCGAACAAAACGAATACTTGGAAGATGTGATTGAGAGTCAGGTACAAACTTTGTTGCTAATACGTTGTTAAATCGCTCGCAGCTAACATAATTTTTTGATAATTTGTTATAATTCGTAGCTAAGTAGGATCATCGATGGATTTTGTTGTTTAGCTACACAATTTATCTGTCATTAATTTCCGTTTTTTAAATAGTTAAGGTGCTTAAAAAATTTATTAAATTAATTTTATCAAGTATTTACAAATTTTTCGTGAATACCCCTAGCTGCTAATTTTCTTATTGTTACAAGTTATTGTTGTTGTTATTCTAAGATAGCCAGAAGTGAATTCAGGGATTTACCTTTGATACGTTCAATATATATTTATGTCCTCACTATCGAATCTCTTTCTTGTAATTATGAGTTCAGAACATAGTATTTGTTAGGGTTAGGGGTGTACATGGATCGGGTTGGTTCGGTTTTTATCAAAACCAAATCAAACCAACTATATCGGTTTGGATTGGTTCGGTTTTGTCGGGTTTTTTGGGTTTTCGATTTTTTTGTTACATGAATATTATTTCAAATAATCTTACTTTGTTAAAATTATAGATAAAACTTTGATAAGTGAATATATGTTTAGTAAATATGAAAAAAATTGACAAACATATGATCTATTAAAATATTCTAATGGGAATTTTTTTTTAGTAACACGTGATAGTTATTTTCTTAGTCGTCTAACAATAATTTTTCATTAATTTACACTTTCAAGGTTAATACATGAGAGGATCCCAAATATTTCTACATTTCTAAAGAAAATTCACTATAAAGTTTTAAAAATATAAATAAAATTTATATATTTATATGTCGGTTTAGTTCGAGTTTTCTTACTCAATACCAAACCAAGTCAAACCAAACTTAGTCGGATTTTTTAATCGGTTTGGTTTGGTTTTTCGGTTTGGTGCGGTTTTTCGTTCGGTTTGAACACTAAAAGTTTAGTGATTTTAATTTCTACATGTAGAAATACTAAAAGTTCAATTGAACTTGTTGGCATGATTATTATTATTATTATTATTATTATTATTGAATTAAAAATATCCACGTTGTAATTTCTTTATTTATTCTTGCAATCCAATATGATATTTCATGTTTTTTTTTTTAATTTTTTTTTATTGTGTATTTTCATGTAGCTGTATGGTTTTTAACTTTTTATAGTTTTGATATATCGTAAGTTTTTTGTTATTTCCTTTTTTTTTCCTGTTGAATACTAACTTCTTCCTTCTTTTTGCTATTTTTCTTTGAAAATATGTAGGGTTTCTATGTGATGAACGATTTTGGTTGGAAAACACCATGTGGAATAGTGAAAATTGGCAAAAATTCTGAAGCTTTTGAAAAAGCAAAGAAAGCTACAACTTTTGCAGTAGATAAATACAATGAGAAATCAGAGAAATCAAAGTTGGAATTATTGAGAATTATGAATGTTAATTTTGAACCTACTGCTGGTGCAATTTATTATATTTCTTTGGAAGCCATGGATTTATTTTCTAGGAAAATTCTTCATTATCAAGCTAAGGTTTGGGAAAAAATCAACACTGGTTATAAAGTTGAGATTTTTCGATTTGCCCCTTATATGCCAAAGCTCTCAGGTAATTAATACTCTTTATTATCAAAAATAATTTAACTTATATATACTGACGTTATAAGAATCACTACTAAAAATAGGAATTTTCGATGGAGTGTCCATTAGAAATTTTCGTTATTTTAGTAGTGAATCTTTGCAAAATCAATATATTTTAACTTGCTATAACATGTTATTTACGTTATTTTTTACATTAATAAATTAGGTTATTATAGCGAATAACATGCTATTGTAGGTAAGCTAAACATGATAGTATGTACAATATTGATACATAAAAGTCAAACTCTACTAAAAATAACACTCCATTTTCTTATTCAGTTTATGAGTAGAAATTCTTGTAAAATTGTTTAGGAGATTAAAAAAATAAAATTATTTTTCATATTTCTTAAAACTCTTAGTATTTTTCCTTCAAAAGATACTAATTTGATAAAATTGACTTGAGAAAGTGAAAGGCTATTATTGTTTAAACGTATGGAATAATTTTTATGTTTTAAACAATATTCACCTAAAATTTAGTTGGTCATATTATATTTTAATTTTTCTTTTAATATGGGGTTATTTGTTGCAGAATGTGTGGAAGAGAAACATTGCTGTATTAAGGTTAATAATTTGCAGGACTGGATGGATGAGAATTATCTTTATTATAAGTGCTGTTACACATTCAAAAAGGTAATTTTTAAACCTAATTTACTCTTTATATTTCTTCATATATAATTTTTAGATCGGTAATACAATCAGTATTTTAAAAATCTTTTTTGGGATTGCCGGGGCTCACCCTTAGGTGGGACACTTGCAAAATGCCCGAGACTTAGTTTTGTGAGGCTTATGTCTCAAGCGCTAGATTATGCGCCCTAAACACACCTAAGTTCAAACTCGCCCAACAACGTCTATCCAAATCATGTGTTAACTATCTAATTCATATTTTTATGTTATTTAACATTAAATTTTGATTATTTAATTGGTTTGTTATTTTCAGTTTGTTTCTGTGGAGGTGATTAGGGATAAAGAAACTGGCAAATCTATGGGCTATGGTTTTCTTTGGTTCAAAACTCATTCAGAAGCAATGGAATTTTTAGAGAAAAATGAAGGAAAGCAAATGCCAAATTCCAGCCAGAATTACTCATTGGTGTTTGGAAAATTTTGAAGGCCAAAGTGTTTTTTTACATAGTTTATTATCCATTTAAAGATTATGTTATTTTATGTATTACTCATTCACATAGTTTAAATTGTTTTTTATGGTATTTAGATGGTCTTTTCTTGAGTAGTTTTTAATAAATGTTCTAATTTCCGGTAAATTTTGATGAACAATAAAAACTTTTTACATCCACCATACCTCTCCATGATTTCGTCACTGATTAATTTCAAACTATTATATAATTTGGGAAACGAACAAACTCATTATTCACCGAGTTTTTAATCGTGCACTATCTCGCTCTTGGATTTGATTATTAATATATACACATTTGTACAATGTAGTACATATATATTAGAAAAGTAAAAAAGCAATTTAATAGAAGAAGGGTAATTGAAATACTAAATTTGCAGGAGAAAGCTTTAACAATTCTTATTTAATTTTTTTTTTTTCCTTTTTACATTAACAAAAAAGCATGCATAATAACAAGAATAAAGACAACACTTCCCCTCTCTTAATTTGCGTTGTGGCAAATTCTAGCAGTTGGATTTGACACACAAACTTGATAGTACTTCTTCTTGGCTTCTGGGGAGCCGCGCTTCGGCTCCTCGTCGGCCATGGCGGCCTTTGCCACTGAGCTAGCGGCAACGGCCGCCATGGCAAAGAACAACTCTCTCCGGCCACTGTTGTTGCTCTCTTTCTTGTTGCTTATTACAATATTTTCTCCCTCACATGGCACCTTTGAACTTGCCTTCACCATGACAACCCCGCGGCGGTTCGCGGCCGGGACTTTGGTCAAGGCCGCGACGGAGCCGCCGGCCAAGGAGGTTGTCATTGTCATTGAAGCCATTTGATCAACCCAAAAATTTTCCTAGTTTGATTGCTTATTACTTGCTTTCTGTTTTGTGCAAAGGAATGGTTTGGTGTGTTAAAAATATGTATACATGTAAGGAACAGAAAGAAAATAGTGAATTTCCATGAGGTATGTTATCCATTTTCTTATCTAAACAAAGAGTTCAGAGCCAATGATATTTTGCCATCTGGACATTCAATCTTGGAAAGTAAGTTTGTGGTTATTGAGCTCCTATTATAGGTACCAATTTTGAGGACGACTTTGTTTCAAATTGTCTTTTCATGTTTTTTGGCTTTTGCTTTAATCTTTTCTTTTCTTGACCATTTTATGGCTCCTTCAGCTTTTCCAAAATATTATTTAAACTTTAATATTAACAACCGATGACACTTTCATCCCTCCCAAAAAACAAAAAACAAAATCTTTCCAATTAGTCTAGTTGATTTGCCTAAAGAGTGAAAACCGTCAGCAAAATAATCTCAATTTTTGCAATCAATTTACTACTCCCTACGGTAGGGGTCATGTCTGCGTACACACTACCCCCTCCCCAAACCCAACTAGTGGTATTTTAGTGGGTCGTCGCCGTACCATAAAAGAATTCAAAGTCTCCCCTAAGAAATTCCTAAATTACCAAATATTAACTAATCAATCTCCACAGGCAATAGCAATAACAAGCAAAGGGGAATCTGGAATGAGCAAAAAAAATAGACACAAAGATAGTCCAAGCTAGCTAGGCATTTGCCATTAACAAGTTTTTCAAGACATAACAAACTAACAAAGTTTGAATGAATCAAATTACAAAAGAGAAAAAAAAAATGTCCAAATTCTATTCTTATCTTGATCATCCCATCTATGTCTTTTTCTTCCTCCTCCATCAATGAGGAAGAAAAGAAAAGGGTACAAGGAAACCACTTTGAGTCGTCGACTGACTATTGAATCAAGGTTTCACATTCTCCCTGATGAACTGCTCCAACTGAGAGATTTCACCTGTCAAACCAGAAGCTTCGGCAACAATTACTTTGTTACAGCACTGAGAAAATCCAAATGGTTCTCCGGGTACTCCAAGTGTAAACTCGTTAGAAATGTCTGCCTCAGACACTGCAGTTCTTGATGTACGAAGCTTGTCGCTGAATAACAATGGTAAAACAACCGTGGAACACATTCAGAAAACAGAAAATTCCCAGTTCAACATAAAGTTAAAGCAGTTTTAGATAAGTGCATCAACATAAGGCCAAGTTTGTGATAAAGAAAAAGGGAAAAAACGGAAAACAAACGTGACAGGATATAATGCAGAACTATTGAGTTAGCTTTCCCATGAGGCAGTCCTGGTAGAGGACGCGCTTTTTTAACCAAATATAATCCTATATTTACACCTAACTTAGTCAACTGACATTAATTATTATTTTTTGAAATAATCAACTGATGATATTGTTTCAGGAACTCTAAGAATATGGATTTGAGTAGTTTGCTGATGCAAATAGCAGCTAACGATATCGCTACTATTGACTAAAATGGGAGTGTAGAGTTATCTTACATTTCCTTCTCCAGTTGTTTCCTTATGAACTCCTTTGTATGTGCAGTTATTTTATCAACCTTGTTGCACAGGAGAAGTACTTGAATCTTTTTCTTGACCACAGTTGCTTTCGTCAATATTTCATACAGGTACCTTTTGTGAGAGGGTGTTAAAATGTTAGAATCAGTTATCAAGCATATAATCCATATGAAGATGAATAGTTAAAAGTAAATACTCTGCAGCAGTTCGGCTATTTGGTAAAAATTCCACCGAATCCACCACAAACACAATGCCAGCTGCTTGAGGCAAAAACTCATCTAGTTTCAGACGTAGACGAGAATGCCCTGGAACATCAACAATATGAACTGGTCTTGTTTTCCCCTTCTGCAGCCAAATAGAAACAGGTCTGAATAATTGAATTTTGAAGTCCATTTGCAGAAAGATTGGCACTTCAGCAAATCAATTAAGAAAAAAACTAAAGATACAATCGAAGGTGGGCTACTAGCAATTAATAAAATCTTATCCATCTTAGTGGAGGCTGAGAGAATGATAATCTAGTTAAAAGGCACGGAAAAAAAAAAGAAACAGAAAAAAAGAGATGGCTGTCACTACCTTGTCCCTCTCGGAGTGTAGCATAAAACTGTCTTCATTTGGTTCCATCGATGTCACAGTACCCTGATGGGCTGAGCCATCTCTAAGCTATAATAGACATCATAAAAAGATAAAGTCACATAACCTTTTAAAAAAAGCTTATATCAGGTCCTGCATTCGTTCATTCAACAGCACTTACCTGGTAGAAGAGGAAAGTTTTGCCACTTCCACTCAGTCCAGTGAGTAAAATTGTATTAGATGTTGTACGTTTAAAAAGGCGAACTGCAAAAAGACACTAAGAATTTCTGAATTTCAGCTTTTGATGAGAAAAAATTCAGCAGCTAACATGGAGCATTTAAGGACAGAAGAGGGACATAAAAGCTTAGGGAAGGGACCAAGAAGGAAGTAGATTTTAAAAATAGACGTAACCTATAAGTTCCTTGCGCAGAGAAGAAAAAATGTTTTGGGAGAAAATAACAGAAAGACCGAGCGAGGCATGTAATTCAAGGACAATTTTAATTCAACAGCACGTGGTTCATTTCTATATCCAATTCTCTATGAATCATTTATTACAATCACGTGACTCAGTTTATTAACTATATATTGTTCCGAGCTGCTGATACCAGGAGACATACTACAGTTGCTAAGAGTTAATATCAGCATCACAATTTTACACCTCTTCGTGTTTCCACTAACACAATCCACTACATACCCAAGCCAACTCTTAGTATTCCCACTGACATATTCCACTGCAAACCCACACACGAACGACATCTACTCATCGAACATATGTAACAAATGCTCTTACTGCTGTCAGAACTATAATGACTTGTCTTTACAGAGGAAAAGAAAGAATAGAGTTCACTATTGATTACAACACCTACATCAACCTTAATCAATCTGCATTGCTTTTGACATCAATATCCTCTATGACCATCACCACTACAACTCCTTTCTTCTGTTATCACATTATCACCCAGCATGGATCCAGCATATGTAAAGCAATTTCAAAACGCATCAAACGTTTGATAACACTTTAAAAATTATAGATTAAAACAGTAGAGGGAATAGTAGCCATTGATGAACTTGCTGGTTCTGTTGTCTTCATTGGTCATACACATCCTTAAGGAAGAATACTAGTAAGTCAAAAATATTTCGTTAAGGTTAGAAAGAAGCCGCAAGTACCTAATGACTTAAGAAGAAGATATGCTGGACAGTAGCACTATGAACTACAGGAGACATTATATAGGGGACTCGGGGGCTTTGAGTCAAGAGCAATTGGATCTGATTAAGATATAAATGATATGCTGAAAATGGACAGTATTGGTTGCTTTACATTAGCAAGGACAGTGTTGATAGATAGGTTGAAATTCCAATAGAGTCACTAAGATCCCTTTAGCCTATTGACCACCATCCAGTACCAGAAGACGAAAATTTTCAATTGTCCAGAATAATTAGGAATCTTCTGCCAAATCTTGGCTCAAAACCTAATTCAGACTTTGAAGGATGGCAATAATGTGGTAGAATCATCTCGCCTCTATTCTGTACCTCCTAAAATACTTATCCTTCGAGATCCTTCTCCAAATTCGAGGTACTTCCTTTTCACAATATGCAAATTAAGTTGCATTACAGAGATTTCTTAAACAGTAAGATAATTTCCAAGTTACAAAAGAAGACATAGCTGATGTTTTTACTGCTTGAATTACGTAAATAACTGGATATAGTAAGCCAACATTCGCATTAATAGTTCACCAGATTTGGAAAATCTTCAACACTTTAAGGTACAACCACAAGGGTACAGTTCTACCAAAGTCACATTCTGTTTATAGTGGTTTGTTTTTCGCCCCCACATGTCGGATTGTCAAACACAGAGGGAGATACATTTGATCTAAAGAGTAAATCGCATATGCGAAGAGCACAAAAAGAGGCACCGGTCCGTCGGTGTGAAACTATGGTGAGTGAGGGTGGTAGAAGGAGAGGAGATAGACTTAAAAAGCAAATGGAAGGAAGTTGTCTTGAAACACCTACACATCCTTGGAGTCAATACAGACTTAGCTAATAATAGGGTACAATGGAAGAAAAAGATCCATATAGGTGATACTCATTCCATCGGTATGCTCCCAGGTACCTGTAATTGTGATCCGTTTGCCAGAACCAAGGGGTCTTTCTGTAGAAACCTCCACGAACAATCGTCGTTTTTTGATGGTTTTTCCGCTTCTCACAGCTGCTCTTTCCACACCTCCGGATATCTGGTGCCAAATTGTCGCCCCTTTCCTTATTTCTTTGATAATAGAGTTGGCTATCTTTGTGGCATCGATTGTACAAGTTCGTGAAGAGGGCTGGACGAGTGGAATGAGGGAAAGCGGCTCGATCGACAAAAAAGAAGAGTAGCCTCCTAGAACCTGGCAAAGTCATTATCAATGAATTCACGAGCAATTCTCAACCAACATATGCGATTCATTCCCGTAAAGTTATTATTATACCACTACTATTTTTATATATATTTAACTTATTTTCACTACTACTCTTATTTCATTTTAACGTGACGATGATATGAGTTGAGCTTAGTGAAAGAAGTGAAGATTCATATCGCCAACCCCAACTTTGTTTGGGAATGAGGCGTAGTTGTTGTTGTAGAACAACCCAAAAGAGACTCTTAAGTGAGAAATGTGCTAATAAATACAGTAAGAGCTTACTTATTAGAAACAAAATCACGGTAAACAAGACGACTCCAACTGCAGCATAAAGTTGGGTAGGAGGTATATGGTGAACATATTCTTCAACTTCATATAACCACTGCTGCATTTGAATCTTCAACTGCTCTATTTTCTCCTTATCCATTACTTTGAACTACCTTCACTGAGTTCGAATATTTTCCTAAGAAACAACATTTAAAGAAACAATATCAGTCTATAGCACAAAAATGCAATATATATACACCCAGAGAGACACAAGAAAAGAATTCAAGTATTTGACAAAGAATATATCATATGCTTATCGACTAGGGGAGCTTTGGCATAACTAGTAAAGTTGTTGCCATGTGACCAGGAGGTCATAGGTTCAAGCCGTGGAAACAACCTCTTGCAGAAATGTAGGGTAAGGCTGCGTACAATAGACCTCGTACCCCGCGCATAGCGGGAGCTTAGTGCATCGGACTGCCCTTTTTTTTATCAACCAGATATCTCATTCAAGGTGGGGCAAAACCCCGGTCAGAAACCACAGGCAGATCCAAGATTCGAACTTTATGAGTTCAAGATTCTACCACAGCCTATTTGATTAACTGGGTACGAAATCTATTGTACAGAGTGTATTTTTTAAGTCTGACCCAAAGCTACTGGCTTCAGATGCTGAACCCATGACAATGCACTACATCTGCCCCTATTAGAAACCCCCAAAAAGATTTCCTTTTCCAATATAGGCTAAGGTAGTATATGTGCCATTGCTTTCGACTCGACCTATATATAGCTGAGAAATTTAATATACAAATGTGTATGTGTACCCACACATAGTTGAGCAATGTAAATATATAAATGTGCACACACACACACATAGAGTGCTAATGGGTTCAGCAATTATGAGCATTCACTGACTTAAACATTTGGATTCCTCTCAAACAGATCATAAACTCAATAAGAAAACATCTTTCAACAAATAATTCTGTCTAAAAAGGCCACAGTAAGCAAATTACAGAAAAAATTAACAATTGGACCTGCAAAATTCAGATTACACAGAGAAATGCAAATAAGAAATGAGCACAGATTTTTGCCGAGCTGTTCAAAGAGAATAAGAGTTTTGGATTTGATGTAGAAACAAGAAAAAATAAGCAAAATGATAGAATAAATCGAAGAAGGGTGAGAGGGAAACCTGTAATTCAAGCAATTGACTACAGCAATGAGGTAGAATTCAAAAGTTGAAGACAAAATCTGTAGAAATTCGGGTCAAGATGTAGAATTACAATGGAAATGAGGATTTGGGCCTGTGGTTAATCCACTCAAATGGGCCTTTTAGGATGTAATTTGGGGTGAAATTCAAAAATAGCCAGATTTATAAGTGGTAATTGAAAAATAGTCACGGTTTCAAAAGTAATCCAAATTTAGCCACTTTTTATATAAAGATAAATCTAAACGAAAATACTGTTCAAAATACGAAAAATATTCCAACATAATATACTGGAGTTCCAGCTTAATATGCTGGAAGTTCATACACTTGTGCTCTAATCTCTAGTATATTATGCTGGAACTTTCCATGTGTTGGAGTTACATCATAATATGCTGGAAGTTCATATACAGGTGCATCAATCTCCGGTATATTATGCTGGAACTTTCCGTGTTACAGTAAAATAGTGTCTATTTTTCAACGACTTTGCAAACGCTGACTATTTTTCAATTATCAATCCGAAAACCGGCTAGCCCGAGCTATTTTCACTGTAATTTGGTCCATTTTCAAAACAGTAGGCCCATTGTTGCTGCTCCTCCACCAAATGTTGTTGTTGTTGTTGTTGTTGTTGTTGTTGTTATATATTATTGAGATCTTCATAGAAATAGTCGATCGAATTTACTGTTAATTTTTTCTAACCGATATACATAAATTATATATTAGTTTTACATGATTATACACATATTATATATTATTATACATATGAATCCTATTTAGTTTAATCTTTTTAGGTGGGCAGCTATTTAGGTAACTCTTCAATATTTTATTTTTGTTACTCCCTCCATCCTAATTTATGTGAAACTCTTTTCTTTATTGTAAATTCTAAAAAGAGTGACACTTTCGTATACTTAGCAAATATTTATATTCATATAAATATTTATGATTTATTCTAACCACAAGTTTTAAAAAAAATATTTTTTTTAAAATTACGTATCTAGTTAAATACTGCCACATAAATTGAGATAAAAGGAGTACATTATAAGCTACTTTAATATGATAAAAATAATTTTTCATTTTACTATTGTAGCAGTTAAAGTCCAGTAACAACATGTGAATGTAGTCTATTACTGTAGCAAGTAATTTTATATAAAACTATGTCTTAATTTACAATACTTCTTTTCGTGTTGGCAAGACAGAATCCAAAACCTTTAAGATCTTATGTAGGAAATCTTTCAAAAGTAATAATTTTGGCAAGTAAATAATATAATAATTCTCAGTACTTTTTTTTTCTAAATTTGTGCATGGTAAGTTATATTTCAAAAATTTATACATAAAGCACTTGTGGTTAAATAGTTTTCTACGTTCATTTGAGTTGTGATGATTAATATTATTAATTATTAGTAATTATAATTAATAATTAATATAGTCACCATGCAAGAGTTAGCAACAGGTTTAGGTTTTGTGCCTTTTATTGTATTTCTTGCTTTCTTTACTTCGTTCACTACTGCAGGAATTGTAGCATTAGTCATTTGGGTTGCTTTATTTCTTGTTATTCTTTTTCTTCTTTTTATTGACCTCTAATAACTAGTACTAATAATATATATAGCATTAATTAGTCTTATTTTTGCGATTTCTTTATCTCTTTCTATTTTTTTATTGGTTATTATCATGAGACAAGACTAGCATTTGCTTTCATCCATATTATTGAATCCCTTTCATTTTTTTCTTTATAGCAATGGCACTATACAAGTAATTTTCCAAACGTTTTGTTATATATAGCGTGAATCCAAATTAGTTAGAGTTTCAATGCAGGTACCAAACATCGTATGAAAAAGAAGAAGAAAAAGTAGATAGCGGAGGAAGATGAGAAATTGAAAGTAATAATTATACGCTTTATATGTTAATGAGGAATTATACCTTCTTTTCTTTTAAGGAACAGAAAAGGGTTAAAATTGTCCCTAAACTATTGGAAAACGTTTAAAACTATCCTTTATTCATCTATTGGGCTTAAAATACCCCTTTATTCACTTTTTTGATTCACTTGTGCCCTTTGACCGTTAGGTCAATGCTGAATTAAAAATTATTATTATTTAAATTCCACATGGCAACTTCTTATTGATCGAAATTAAAACATCTAACCTATTAGAAAGACCTACCCATATCTATCCATTTTTCGGACTAACTCACCCCTAATACTAACCCGACCCAAATAAAAAGTTCAACTAAAAAATAGACGCCCCACTTCCTAACCACAATTTCTTCACGGGAAACTCTCTCTTCTCCCGAATGGAGGTACTAATTCTATCTATGGAAGTATAGTTTGATATTTCTAGTAATTTTGTTATAGTTCAATGGATAGAAATGATCATTTTCTTCCTGATAGTCAATACTGATGGCGAATTTCCGAACAACAAATGAAAAAAAGTTACTAGAAACAGAGAAAGTTTGATGACTTGATTTTTTTATAGAACTGCAGAAACTCGTTCGAATCATTAGTTTTTCTTTGGAAAAATTCATTAGAAGTTTGTCGAAACATTTTGAGTGCTAGGTTACAAGATATATCACCATATCCCTGTAGTATAACGTTTCAGCGTTAGCGATTTTTTCATAATTGTTGCGATATGGAAGTATAATTATCTCGTCTTGGTTTTATTTTGATTAGCTAAATTTGTTTGAGATTATAATCAGTGATACATTGAGTCATGCCCTTGTGTTATCTAATTGGTCTTTAAGAAATACTTAATGTTAGTCGAGGTGCATGTAAGCTAATCCGGACACCACGATTATAAAAAAAAATAGAAGTACTTGATGCTCGGACACCACGGAGTTAGATGGAAGTGAGGCGTCTTTTTTGTAGTTGAACTTTTTATCTGGGCCGGGTCAATGTTTGGAGCGGGTTGGTCCCAAAAAGGGGTAAATATGGGGTAGTCTTTCTAATAGATTAGATGTTTTAATTTCGACCAATAAGAAGTTTTCACGTGGATTTAAATAATTATTATTTTTAATTCAGCAGTGACCTAACAGTCAAAGGGCATAAGTGAACCAAAAAGATGGATTGAGGAGTATTTTTAGTCCAATAAATAAATAAAGAATATTTTTAAATCTTTTCCAATAGTTTAGGGGTATTTTAACCCTTTTTCGTTTAAGGAATTGAACTTTGCATGAAACCAAAAAATAAGAAGAAGATGAAGGCTGGTATCACCTCTCGGTCCTCTCTCAATCAAATAATTTCTATATATTTAAACTTATATATGTCAATAGTTTTAAGTATGTAAATTTCATTTGAAATAAGTTGAAGATTTTATGATCTAATTCACACGAAAATTAGTTAGTTTGACCCTACTACATACTTTGAAATATATCACATAAAGGGAAACAAAACGAGTAACTTCTATCAGATATATTAATGTGTATTACATCAATTGCACCAAACTTTAAATGTTAGTCCCTCCGGTCCATTTTAATTAATTTTTTATTCTTTTTTTTTATGATCCATAATATTTAATTTTTTCAGATATTAAGAAGGAATTAACTTCTTCTTTTTTTTCAAAGTTGCCTTTGGAGTAAAGAGTTTAGGAGTATTTGTTATAATTCCAATGAACAAATTAAGGTTAATATAATCAATTTTATTATTAATTAATGCTAAAAAGAGAATTTCTTAATACGTGTGAAAACAATGAAAAATCATTAGCGGACCAGAAGGAGTATCAATTAATGTTTATAATAAATATCTATTTCAAATAAACTTATAAGTGAAGAGGCTTATCTAAAATTCAAACTTTAACATTAAATTTATTGTACAATTAAAATTACGGGTTCACATTTGATATTTGCTGAAATATTAGTAAGTTATCACACACATATATATACACACACCCTTATTTGGCAAGTAAATATTATTTTTTTCAGAATATAATTTATGGTTTAGTTTCCATAATTAGATATTTTTTGAACCAAAATATGTCGTAAATTTTTTTCAGAATATAATTTATGATAATTTTCTGCTTTCATAATCCTTAAGTTTCCATATATTAATTCCACGTCTTAATTATTCTCCTTCTCCACATGACTATCTAATTATGGGAAGTAAACATTACAACTACTCCTATATATATAGTTGCATTGCATGAACAAAGTTAACTTCATTCTTCTTCATCACAACTCGTTAACCCGAATTCTAAACCCTGAACCCTAATCGCTCTTTGCCATGGACGAGTCCGCGTTGTTCGTCGGTTTGTTCGGGCTTTTGTTTTTGGTAGTAGTTTTTATTAAATCAATGATTCCAGCACCAGCAACAGTTGCAGCAGCAGCAACTTCTACTACAAACCCTATGCCATTAATTTGTATTGGTTTACTAGTTATTGTTATTGTTGCTTCTTTTGCTAGAATGCCACCTAGTGGTGGTGCCTAATAATATAGTATTTCTCTTCGTAATAATTTTTTTGAGTTTTTGTTTCAAATTTGTTTAGTTTATCTGCATGCATGTAGTGCAGACTAGTATTATTTGGTGTTGGATTAATGTTTTTGTTTTTTAATAAAAATAAAGCTTTATGTTTTTGGTATTTAAATACTGCAAATTCATGTTTATATTTGTTGTTTGGTTGTGACGAGGGTCTATCTGAAATGGCCTCCCTATTCCTTCGGAGTAGGGGTAAGGTCTGCGTACACACTACTTTTTCTAGATCCCATTTGTGAGATTTCACTGGCTTGTTATTGTTATTGTTTGGTAATTATTCTTTGCAGAGGCGGATCTAAGTTCTCACTACTCTTTCGTTTTTTATAGTACCGGGTTTAATTATTTACTAGTTATTGCCATTGTTTTTCATCTATTTTCTGATTTTTATGATGCTCTTATTGTTTAACCAAAAATAGAGATTTCGGTCAAAGCTTATTTTTAGAAGAACTCGGGTTACTAATAATCAAGTAGAAATAGGAATAATTGATGTAAATAATGACTGAATAGAAAGTAAAGTAAATCAGGATATTCCAATAGTATTTCGTGTCCTTACAAATGTTCAGTCCTCACCTTTTATAGTTATTTCTAAGTAATATGTTTTTCTCCTTTCATAATAGAGTCATTATGGACAATTGATGGCATTTAATGTAACGTTATAATTGGTAATCATAACTGACTCAATACAGATTCCATAATGTTTTTCGTAATTAATGCCTATTAATTACCAATAATACGTATCTATACCCCTTTTGCTATTTAGGTTCATTCCAAGAGGTCCGAGCACCTATCCCTTCTTGTTTTCTTGGATCTCTGCTCGTGTCTGCTGGACCTCGTGCCTCTTAAACTATCTGTAACACTCCTCAAATTTATAAAAGTTTCGAGACACGCTAATTATAGAACTAAATTATTATTATTATTATTATTATTATTATTATTATTATTATTATTATTATTATTATTATTTTATCTTATTCTTCAATTCTTTTACTATTGTTGTTTCTTTTACTTTGGTTGTATATAATTGGATATACAATTATGAAATATTAATATTTTTAATATTACTAATTACTAAGAATGAGTATCATTAATTATTAATTAAGTTAAAAAGAAAAAGAGAAAGAAAAAAGAAAGGAAAAGTATAAAGCCCATAAAGTGGGAAGGCAAAAGGCAAAGCCTTAAACAAAAAACTAAAAAGCCTGAAGGCTAAAAAGCCTTAACAGAACAAAAGGCTTATACGTTCATTCAACAAAGGCAAAAGGGCTGAGAAGTCTTATACGATAAACTGAAGCAGAATGCGACGAAACAGAGGCAGCGAGCCAGCGACTCACGCATGCAACGAAAAAATTTTTAGGGTTCTTTACAAATCACCTATTCTTGAATTCAGGTATATAAAATTTCATATTGTCAATTACCCTAAGTAGTAATAGATAAGAATTAAATAGTTAATTTCCTTCTTTCTCTATATTAACAGTAAAGTTCCGTGTTTAGGTGCGAAACTTTAAAATTAATTAAAATGCATTGATTTTTGTAGAATCGATTGTTTGATTGGTGTCAATTGGACTGGGGCTTACGTATTGGTTCGAGAAGTGTTGAGGTGAGTTGATATAACCATTTACCAAAGTGGTTTAACTCACAAAAGTATGCATACACGGTATTTGATAAATTGGCTAAAAGAGTGAATATGTACTTAATTGGAGTGAGTGAGTTCCTATTAGCTTAGAATTATTTTAGTTAAAGTTAGGTGATTTATTTTGATATATGTGCATAAATTTTTATATTTTTGTGTTATTCTTAAGTGCCATTTTCATGTTGAAAATTCATGAAAAAACAAGAATATTTAGAAATAATTTTGAATGCTTATTTCATTTTTATGCCTTACCTTACATTTAAGAATTCTAGAATAAGTATGTTCGAAAGATTTAGACTTGAAAAGTCACAAGAAGAAGTTTTAGAAAGAAAAGATTTTTGGGAGTATCCTTTATTCTGAGAAGGGGTTATCGTCCAGGTCGCGAGGGTCCTGACCAAGGCGTTGACTTCCTGAAACTACTTATGCCAAAGTAGGGAGCACACGAGCCGAGGGTCTCGTTGCTGAGAATTCACTTAGCCGGGCTAAGGTATGATATATGAGCGCTGAGAAACATGAAGCGAGTGGCGCCTCGTGGATTGGGCCTATTCGATCAGGTTGGGATCGAACCCGTGCCGATCACTCCGTGACTAAGACAGAAATAGGTCAGAATAGTTGGAACTCCCAAAAAATAATGAGAAGTATTTTTTTGAAAAAGAAAAGAATTTCTTTTAGAATATTCATAAACTGCTAGTATGCAATTATTTTAGAATTATTCTTATAAGCTTTATTTTACATGCATTTAGAACTTTTGCTCGTAATGTATATGTTAGTAAAGTTTCGCTCCCAGTTGTTGAGACTCACTGAGTACAATGGATGGTACTGACGTTCTCTTTTGGGAACCTACGTTGGTCTGCGGTACAACGTAGGAACCAATTTTGCAGGCGAGCAGGCTACAGGTTAGGACTTCCTTCTCTTCCAGTGCTATTGGTGAGCTCCACTTTTGTTCGTGGAGTATTCCTTTGAGTCATCTTTATTTAGTTATTTCTTTGTTTACTTAGAGAACTGGCCAAGAAATCTCATGTCTTGAGCAGTGCGTCAGTTTATCAGTAGAGGCTTCATAGACATAGTCATTCGGTTAAGATTTAGATATTTTTGATAATAACTTAGCAGTGATTCAGTAGTTACTATGAACAAAGTTTTGGAGTTGATTTATTTAAATATTTAAATTAATCAAAAGTATTTGGTTGGATGTTGCCTTGTTGCATATAAAGTTTGGAGTTATAATAGATTTGATAAGTAGAGATGATTCTCTCGGTCATGTTAGTGATCGAGTGTCGGTCCCGGCTTGTTCAGAAAATGTGTCGTGACACTATCCTTCGCCAACCCCACTTGCCATTTATTCATCAATAAAATATTTGGGAAGTAGATCTCATTAAAGCAGGAATATTTGCTGCCATTATTTCTTCTCTGGAACTGACGTCTCATATGTCACTTCCATTTAATGTTCATGACGTGTGGCATCCCCTGATTGGTTCTGCAACTTTTCAGCACCTTTTAGGGCTTTTTTACGGCTTCATCAATTACGAAGCGACAACTTCCATCATGACATTTCCAACATTACACCTTTTCCTTTGACGGTTGCTTCTGAGTATAAATATAACTTTCGTCTTTGTCTTTCTCATAAAAAAGTTTAGAATATTCACACTTGTTCTCTTCTTCCTCGTAGTACTATGTCTTCTTCAAACCCTAACCCTCGAAGAGTCCCCATTGTTGATGACCTTCCTCTTGCTCCTGTTAGGAGTAAAAGAGGAGGAAGACTTCGTAGGTTAGGGTATTCATCGATACGGGCTCTTCTATACCTCCAGTGAACTCCACCTTCTAGAACTAAGGGTTCTCTTTCCCATAGATCTTCGTCTAGAAGTAAAGATTCTAATGAACCCCTTCGTGAGCCTTTGGTAAATGAAAATGTTCCTGCTGAACTATCTTTTTACACTGATAGAGAATTGATCAGAAACCAAGTTTCTTCTATGTCTTCTTTAGATCGTGTTGATATTTACCCATCTCAAATTACTGAAGGTCTGATCTCTATTGTTCGTATGGATTGCCACTGGAGACATGATTTCCCCATTATAATTCCCAATGCGAACCAAAGGATTACATCTTAATTGACTGGGTTTTATTTTGTGTATACATACCCTTTTACACTGAATTTTAAACCCCTCATTGATCCTGTTATCATCAAATTCTGCCATTTTTTCGATGTTTGTTTAGGACAGATTGACCCCATTGTGTGGAGGGTTGTTGCATGCTTAAGGAATTTAACTAATATGGCTAATTTGCCCTTTAATTTCTTCCATTTGGTTCACCTCTACTCTCCTAAACTTTTCATCCATGGGATTTTCACTTTAGTATCGAGAAGTAAGAGAGTGTTAGTTAGCCTAGAGGATGATAAGGACCGTGGCTGGTATGCCATGTTTGTTGATGCCCCTACTGTTGGTTTAGTGGGTGAAGAGAATGTTCCATTTTATGAGAAGTGGAATTTTTCACGTAAGTTTTCCTTTTACAACTTTTTCTATCCTTTCTCTTTATTTTTCTCGCTACCGTTTAACTTTTTCCAGCAACCATGGGAACTGTTGATGAGATTCCCAATTTCCGTGGTTGGTAGGAAAGTTATTGAATGTTGCTCCAATGGAAGGTATATCTTAGAAAAACCTGTCACATAGGTTTGGTTGGAAGGTGAAAACTCATGGTAAAGGCTTTTCTCATCTCTTCTTCTATTCACCCTTTCTTCAGAATTTGTTTTGATCCTTCTTTTTATCAGGATTTCTCATTCGAGGCATTAGTGTTGATGTTGTCGTAGCTTCTAGAGTTTCTTTGGAAAGAGCTCAAGAGATAATCTTGGGTTCTTCATCGAAAAGGAAGGCCGATACGACCCAGGATTCTGAAGAAAAAGAAGAAGACAGGATGGAAGTTCCTTGATTAAAAGGCCACTGGCCAGAAGACGCGTCTTTTCAGACGATAAAGCAACTCCTCCCCGTTCTATTCCCATAACCGAGCCTGTTGAAGCCACCTTGGTGAGCTCTGATGATGACACTCCTGCGATCGTTCGTGACTCTGATGATCAGCTTTTTTCCCGTGTGTTTGAGTGTGTATTCGAATCGGTTTATCGATAAATCGAATCGATTATTTGTTATCGGTTTATTAATATCGATTTATCGATTTCGATTTCGATTTTGAAATTTTTCTTATCAAGTTATCAATTTCGTCCTCTTCGGTTATCGGTTTATCCTAAAAAAAATATACCCTTATTCTATAATACTACCTTTTCCTTCACTTAAGTCCCTAATCAGCTAACCTTATTATTTCCTCCCTTCTTCAGCGCCGCTTTCTCTTCAATCTTCACTTCACTTTCTACTTACAAAGTACAAATCTAGCTCTGTTGATGATTCAAAACTCGCTACTGTCGCCGTTGATTATCGCCTTTTCGGAAAGCTCTTAGCAGGTACCATATAAAGATTATAGTCATTTTAATACTAAAAAAGGTTCTATATTTTTGATAGATAGCAATGACAAAGTTTTAGTGATACATAATTCCTTTTTAATTCTTAATGTTCTTCTAAGTGGATACAAACCAAAGCTAAAACTTTTACTTGCAGTTGCGCTCACTTGACAGCTCTCTCTAAGACGAGATTCACTTGGTAAGACTTTGTTCTTTTAAATTCAGTTTTTATTGAAAATTGCTGAAAGTCTTGGGTTGTCTTGTTTTATATCTAAAAATAGTTGTGAAAAATGGTTCCTTTATCTAGAACATCAAGAGATAAGGGAGGTCTTCCTTGAAATTTTGATTGCTGTGAGCAGCTTGTGGTCAGGGTTTATGACTTTGCTGTTATAGTATTAGAGAGTGTTGCCTGAATCTTGCACCAAATAACACGGTAGAGAACACCATACATGTCCGAGTTCTTATTTAAAGTAGGAAATTTGAAAAAGTAGCTTCGTCACATTGAAAGTAATAGATGCACTTTCTTGCTGTCCATCGGGTGTTAATGAAAGGCACATGAAGTTCTGCTATGTATTCTATTCCTTGTTATAGTTTGGTATCAGTAACAACTTTGCACTTAAGAGTCTAATATGGCTAAAAATGATAAAATTGATCAAGTGGTTGATGAAAGTAGAGGTTCTGAGTCTACTGCTACAACTACTCACCTAGATTTCCTATTCTTTCTAAGATGGCTCGAGATGTGCTTGCTATTCATATTTCAAGTGTGGCATCTGAAAGTGCATTTAGTACCGGAGGACCTATTCTTGACCAATTTAGGAGTTCATTAACTCCTAAATTGGTTGAAACTCTAGTGTGCCTTCAAGATTGGCTTAGGAGTAAATCGCTTCCTGTAAATGTTGAGGAAGATTTAGATTTTCTCGAGACACTTGAGGAAGGTATGTATATTTTAATTAACTTTATTGTATTGCTTAAGATATTTAAATAATATATTAATTGCTTGACTTGTTAATATATATTCTTATTAGATTTTACTAATCTTGGCAAAGAAGCTTCCACCGATGATGTTTGCTAGAGTTTGTTAGCTGCTATGTAAGTTCTCTATTTTAAATAATATACTTGTAAAAGAATGTGATGTATTACAAAGTTCTTAATATTTGTCTTAATTTCTTCCAGGTTTAAAGGTTAGGACTTTCAGCAAGAGATACCACATTTAAGGAATGATCATATTTAAAGCTCAAGGGAATGAAGTTCAAATTAATGATGTATTTTGTTTTGCTTAGAGAAAATGTATTAGAACTTACCAGTTTGGTATAAGATTTGGAGAGAATGAGGCATTTTAAGAGTTGATTCAACTACCTCTGGAACTATGCTTTGGAAATACTATTTGTTTTGTTAAACTAATATTGTTAACGGATTAGTCACCTTTTAAAGATGTTGCTAGTTCTGGTTGCCCTACAGCAGGGAGAGAGTACTAGTTCATGGTTTGGTTTTGTCATGCTTTCTTAGCCTTGAAATAATGTCATTTTGGTTTTGTCATGCGTTCTTAGCCTTGAAAAATGACATTATTTCAAGAAGATGGACAGCCATAGTTGCTTAACTTTGATGAATGATATTGTTCATTCTACTTTGAAGGTATTTTTCCTTTACTTACTAACAAGTTTTTTTTTAAAAAAAAAAATTCTTATTTCTATGAGTTGTCACGCAGGCTAACCTCATTGGTATAGAATTGATGGGAAGAATTTCCCTTCTGGAAAGGAAAGCCCGTGAGTTTGAAAAGTCTATCCACGAGGCTGAGGAAATAGTCAGGGGAGCACAGCTAGAGCAGCCAATTGGAAAGAGCAGTTTGAGAATGCTCAGGGAACTATAGAAGAATTTCTAGAGAGTAGAAATCTCCTGGAGCAACAGAAGCGAGGTCTGACTTTTGAGTTAGCAGTTGCCAAGGCTTCTTCAAACCAATTTGAAAAAGATAAGGAGCGCCTTGAGTGTTCATTTTCAGAACAACTATCAAATTGCAGTGAAGAAATCAGAGAACTTAAGGCACTCTTGGCCAAGAAAGAAGAGTATGCAGGGGAGTTAGTGCAAAGCTTGACTCAAGCTCAAGCTGATTTAAAAATCTCTCCTGATAAGGTACATGCCTTAGAGAGTTCTCATGACTCCCTTGAAGCATCCTTTGATTCCTCTTTAGTTGAAAATCAAGTGTTAAAGAATGATCTTGCTATGTGAGAAAGGGAGTATGAACTTCTTGAGGAGAATTTTAACATAGAGGTGAGTTGGGCTTTTCTAAACTCTCATCGTGATGCTTTAATGGAGGCCAGTCAAGAAAACTTTGATTTAAACTCAGAGTTGGCCAAAGTTTTAGAGACCATTGAGAGAACCCAACAACCACTTGACTTTCCCTCTCCGTCAATTGAAGCTCTCGTAGCTGAAGAACCTTTAAATGAAGAAGTCGTTGATGTGGCAGTTGAAGTTGAAAATGCTGCAATTCCAGCCTTAGAGGGTGAAACTTCTATGACTCAGTTTGTGAAAGTTGAAGCTTCCGTGACTCTTGCTTCCCTCGTTGATCCTAACACTTCAAGCTCAGCTGAAACCGCTCTTGTTGCTGCTTCTTCAGAAGTTGCCACCGTGCCTGTGGCTGAAAGTGAAATTAATATTGCAACTTCTGATGTGCTAAACCCTTCAATTGGATGATGGTTTTATCTCTTAGTTAGTTTTTAAGGGATTTTTTGGTGAAAGTCCTCAGTTATCATAATGAGGCACTTGTATAAACTTTTATTGACTAAGTTTCTACTTAGTCTTTTTAATTATATTAAGAAGTTTTGTTAATACTTCAATGTGTTCTATTCTTGTCTTTTCCTTACTTATTTAGGACTTATAGAGTAGTTTAGCATTTTTATCCTTTGAAAATGCTTTATGATTCTTCTCATGACTTATTAACATGAGGTTTATAAAAGAGGGCCCTTTTATATATATCGACACTTAATGAAGAAGACGTCTCAACTTCATAATGGTGTTACAATACGATGAAAGAAATAGGAATACACATGTTTTGTTCAAAACAATTTTGACAAGTTTTTATTCATGAACTTGGACAAGCTTTTGAATATTACATGTGTTAAAATACATCTATAACTTTCTCGTAACTATTTTTCTTGTAACAGATTTTTACAATATAAAATAGACAAGGTTTTTCCTCATAACCCGTTTCAGCACATAGTCATGACCCTATCTTCATGTATTAAGAAGGGTTTGAGAGGTGACTCTGTTGTTCTCATGAGTTTGATACACTATGATGATATCAATCTCCCTTTGTTCTAATGGGAAAGAACACTATGATGAACGCTGGAAACTCCGTAACTTTTGCTCAACACTTGACACTTTGTATCTGTGTATGTAATATGTAGTCCCCCAAGTGTTTGAGCGGTGAAGTATGAAGCCTCAAGCACTTGTTTGTTTCTATCAATTTTGGTCCTTTTCCTGGAACAGAAAAACATACGAAACTCGGAGGTGCGATTAGAGATGAAGACTGCCTAACCCGTGTATATTTCTATCAGATTAATTTGTAACCCTAGGCTGGGAATTTTAGAATATTCCACTTTGCCGTGCAGGTCGTGACTCATCATTTGGTACGAGTTAGGGTTTTTGCCCAGCATTTAAAATCGTTAGTAGAGTTTTAATAATTCAAAGAAAAAAATTCTAATATAGCGATACCTGATCGTAGATACTTTCTCAGAAATAATATCTCTTTAGGTGGACTGCATTCCAATGTGAAGGTAGAATCTTGCCATCCATTGTCTCCAACTCGTATGCTCCTTTTCCTGCAATGTCACGAACTCTGTAGGGTCCTTCCCATGTTGGACTTAGCTTTCCTGAATTAGCAGCTTTTGTAGATTGGAACACCTTTTTAAGTACGAAGTCCCCAATTTTAAAGAATCTGAGGCATGCTTTCCTGTTATAATACCGTTCGATTACTTGTTTTTGTGTTGTCATTCTTATTAATGCAGCTTCTCTTCTTCCTTCGAGCAAATCAAGGTTCACCCGCATCTCTTCGTCATTTGATTTCTCCATTTCCTGAACGTACCGTGTACTTGGTTCTCCTATTTCAACTGGAATTAAGGTCTCCGCACCATAAACCATTGAAAATGGTGTTTCTCCCGTGCTTGTTTTTGTCGTTGTACGATAAGCCTATAGTACTCCAGGTAATACCTCAGGCCAATTACCTTTTGAATCCTGTAACCTTTTCTTCAAGTTGTTGATAATAACCTTGTTTGTGGATTCCGCTTGTCCATTACCCACTGGATGGTATGGTGTAGATGTTATCCTTTTAATTTGCCAACTTTGAAAGAATTTTGTGATTTGAGATCCTATGAATTGCGGACCATTATCACACACGATTTCCTTTGGTACTCCAAAGCGGCATATTATATTCCTCCAAATGAAGTCTTTAACTTCTTTCTCTCGTACCTGTTTAAATGCTCCTGCTTCTACCCATTTAGTGAAATAATCAGTAAGTACAAGTAGAAACTTCACCTGACCTTTTGCTTGTGGTAATGGACCTACGATATCCATTCCTCATTTCATGAAGGGCCACAGAGTTATGACATGATGTAATAGCTCCTCTGGTCTATGCATATTATTGCCGTATCTTTGACATTTGTCACACTTGGACACAAAACCGTTTGCTTCTTCTTCCATTTTAGGCCAATAATACCCTGCTCGAATCAGCGTTTTTACTAACGACCTTCCTCCTGCGTGATTTCCACAATGTCCTTCATGTACTTCCCTCATTACATATTCTGTTTGAGAAGGTCCGATACACCTTGCTAATGGTCCACCGAACATCTTTCGATAAAGATTTCCTTGATGTAAACAATAACGAGCAGCTTTTTTGCGAAGTGCATAAGCTTTTCCTTTGTCATCAGGCACGGTTATGTGCTGTAAAAAAGCAATAATTTCGTTTCTCCAATCCCATGTTAAATGATTAAAATTTACCTCATTTTTATCAGGTTCGAGAATGGAATGAAATAAATGTACGACTGAAGCATTTGCATCGTTTGCTACGTCTGCTACAGATGCGAGATTAGCTAAAGCATCTGCCTCCGCATTCTCATCTCTTGGGATATGCATTACTTTTCAAGTTTGGAATTGCTATATTAGTTCCCGTACCTTTGCGAGATATTCTTGCATTCGTGTCTCCCTGGCTGTATAAGTCCCCAGCATTTGATTGACCACGAGTTGAGAATCACTCTTGATTATAATTTGTGTTATGCCGAGTTCTCGTGCCAATTCTAAACCTGCAATTACAGCCTCATACTCTGCTTCATTGTTAGTTATAGAATGACATTTTATAGCCTGTCTAATAGTCTCACCCGTAAGTGGTATGAGGACTATCCCCAGGCCTGATCCTTTTACATTAGATGAACCGTCAGTGAATAAAATCCAAGTCCCCGGGTTTGCACCATTAAAAACTTGTAATTCTTTTTCTGCTTCTAAATGCATCCTCTAACTAAAATCAGCTACTAAATCGGCTAATACTTGAGATTTTATAGCAGTTCTAGGTTGATAAATGATTTCGTATTCACTTAATTCTATGGCCCATTTTGCTAACCTTCCTGACAATTCATGTTTATGCAAAATGTTTCGTAATGGAAAAGCAGTAACTACAACAATGGGATGGCATTGAAAATAAGGTCTTAATTTTCTAGATGTCATTATCAAAGCTAATGCTAATTTTTCTAGTTGTGGATATCGTGTTTCAGCATCTAGTAAAGACTTGCTTACATAATATATAGGAGATTGTTTACCTTGGTCCTCACGGACTAAAACAGCACTTACCGCAACTTCTGACATAGCCAGATAGATGAGAAGCTTTTCTCCTACCTTTGGTTTTGCCAATAACGGTGGTTTTGACAAATAAGCTTTCAAATTTCTAAGTGTTTGTTGACAATCTTCATTCCATTCAAAATGATCTTGCTTTTTGAGTGCAGAGAAAAACTTAAAACACTTTTCTGAAGATTTGGAAATAAATCTCCCCAAAGCTGCAATTCTTCCCGTTAATCGTTGAACTTCCTTTTTATTAGTAAGGATATTAGGAATTTCTTCTATTTCTTTGATCTGAGAAGGATTTACCTCAATACCACGATTAGAAATAAGAAAACCCAAAAATTTACCTTATGCAACTCCAAATGCACATTTTTCTGGGTTGAGTTTCATATTAAATTTTCGCAAAATTTCAAATGTAACAGATAGATGAGAAATATGATCATGAGACTGTTGGGTTTTGACGAGCATATCGTCTATATATACCTCCATTGTCTTTCCTAAATGCTCTTGGAACATTTTTGTGACCAACCTTTGATAGGTTGCCCCAGCATTTTTGAGACCAAAGGGCATTACTTTATAACAGTAAGTCCCCCTGTCTGTGATGAAAGAAGTTTATTCTTCATCACTAGGGTCCATTTTAATTTGGTTGTACCCTGAATATGCATCTAAAAAACTTAAAAGTTCATGTCCTGCAGTTGCATCAATTAATTGATCTATATGTGGTAAAGGGAAAGAATCTTTCGGGCAGGCTTTGTTAAGATCTGTATAATCCACGCAAACCCGCCACTTACCATTTTTTTAGGTACAACAACTGTGTTTGCTAACCAATTAGGATACTTTACCTCGCGGATTGATCCAATTTTCAATAGCTTTTAGACCTCATCCTGAATCACCTGATTTTTGAAAGCTCCTTGCTTTCTTTTCTTTTGCTTTATTGGTGTGAAGGATGGGTCTTCATTTAGTTTATGAGTCATCACATCCGGTGGTATCCCTGTCATATCAGCATGGGACCAAGCAAAACAGTCCACGTTAGCTTTTAAAAATTTAATCATCATACCTCGCATGTCTGAGCTTAAATTGGCTCCAACGTAAACCTTCCGTTCAGGCCACTGCTCGAATAATATCACAGCCTCGAGTTCTTCAATTGTTGTTTTGATATTTTCATTCTCTTCAGGTTCTTGAATTGTATCAGGTCTCGAGTCTAAATCTATCTTTTCTTGTTCAGCTGAGGTTTGATCCTTGATTCCTTCAACTGTTTCTGTAATTGCTATTTTTCTTTATTTACGGTGCTCGTACCTATTACAGCATTGATACTCCTAGCTGTCTGCTGATCCCCACGAATTTGGAAAATTCCCCATGGTGATGGGAATTTAATAACTTGATGTAGAGTTGATGGGACAACATCCATATCATGTATCCACGGTCTCCCCATGATCATATTGTAAGCCATTTCCATATCTACTACCTGAAATTTAGTTTCTTTAACAACACCTGCAACAAAGGTTGTTAGAATTACCTCTCCTTTTGTTATCACACTTGAATTGTCGAAACCTGACAAGGTATGCGCCTTGGGTATCATTTTGTCTTTAGCTTGCATTTCACGTAATATCCTTAGTAGTATAATATTTACGGAACTCCCTGGATCAATTAAAACTCGTTTTACATTAGTATCATGTACAAGTAAAGATATTACCAGTGCGTCATTATGTGGGGTTATTACTCCTTCGGTATCTGCATCATCGAATGAAATACTTTCATTTTCTAAAACCTGCCGTACCCATTTCCCGTGTGTTATCGTTACTTTAGAAACCTTATTGGAAGCCGTATATGTTACACCGTGAATATCTTCTCCTCCACTGATAACATTCACGGTTCTTTTGGGTGAAGGGGGCTTTGGTGGCTCTTGCCTATTTTTCATATAGGCTTGTTTTCCTTTTTCACTAGATAGCTCAGTGAGGTACCCTTGCTTCAATAGATGATCCACTTCACTCTGCAAGAATCTACATTCTGAAGTTTTGTGCCTACGATCATTGTGAAATTCGCACCAATGATCTGGATTGCGTCTATTTGGATTTGACCGCATCTCTTTTGGCCATCGTACCTTATCTACCATGCTTCTCAAAATAGCCACAATCTCAGAGATAGTGACATTAAAGTTATATCCGCCGAACCTTGCCTTTAAACTCCTGTCATCATCTCGTGACTCTTGTCTGTTCCGATCATTTCTAAATCTTGATGAGGAACTAGATTCCCTGTTCCTCGATTTTTGATCATATTGCTGACTATCTTGCTTTGACCGTGAGTCTTTTCCTGCAGGTCCTATATATGGATCGTACCTGTTTTTTCCTTATCTTTTTTCGGTTTCTAATTTTTTTGAACCGCCCCTTTCTTCATGATGAAACTTAGGTACGATACTTCTTCAATTCGCAGCTTCGTACTGTACCTATTGTAAATATCATTCCAAGTGGTTGCAGGGAATTCTCGAAGACTTTCTTTGAGTCTTCTCGTGGCTTCAGAACTTTTGTCATTTAAATTACTTGCAAAAGCTATTGCAGCCCAGTTGTCAGGTATACGGGGTAGAGTCATTCTTTCACGTTGGAATCTATCAACAAAGTTCCTGAGCAACTTTGAATCCCCTTGTTTGATTTTGAAAATATCTTCCATTCTTTTCTCAACCTTTTGAGCTCCCGAGTGTGCTTTAATAAAAGAATCTGCAAGCTCAGCAAAAGAATTTATAGAATTTTCAGATAAAAGAGAATACCAGGTTAATGCACCCTTGGTGAGTGTTTCTCCAAATTTCTTGACCAGTACTGATTCAATTTCTTGTTTGGTCAAGTCGTTGCCTTTCAAGCCTGTTGTAAATGCAGTCACATGGTCACGTGGGTCTGTAGTACCATCATATTTCGGGATGTCAGGCATTTTGAACTTTTTAGGAATTGGAAGGGGAGCAGCACTTGGCTTCCAAGGTTGTTGTGAATATTTGTCTATATCCACTCCTTTAATTACAGGTGGAACTCCGGGGATTTGCTATATGCGTTCGTTTTGTTCCTTAAGCCGTTTCTGCAAGGTTAGTACTAAATTTTGCAAATGAGAATTATTTGAATTACCTGGTTCTCCTTCCTGTGGTTCACTGGGGGTTCCTCCATTTCCAGAATTAGCAAGGCCAGAACGAGGATTTTCCAATGTACTATTATTAGGCGTAGGTGTGGATGGAGTAACAGGTAATCAACTAACCAGAGCCTGAAGAGCTTTGCTAACCCGTGCATCGATTTCTTTTTGTAAAGCTTCATCTACCCCTTCAAAATGTTCAGATTGCTCTTGTTGATCAGTACGAGATTCAGGAGTGCCTTCACGAGATTGACGTGGTGAATTTTGAGGGGAGGGAACCACTTCAATGTTCTGTAAATCTCCTTGATTTTGATGGATTTGATTTTCATGGTTTCCCAAGGTGTTTTCATTGTTATTGTTGGTGTTGTTGTTTGACATGGTGATGACAATGGACAAGATGTAGCTTAAAAGAAAAGATTATCAGATTCCCGGTAACCAAACTAATTTGTTTAACCAAAAATCTGAGTCTTTGGTCAAAGCTAGAAATAAAAAGAAATTCGGGTTACTGATAATCAGGAGACGAAAATAATAAAATATTTTTGAGAACGATGATAAAGCAGTAAATAGTTTTGTATTTCGGTAAGATCTCAATAGTATTTCGTGTCCCTACAGATGTTGAGTCCTTCTCCTTTTATAGTTGATTCTAGGAGAAGGTGTGATGCCTTTGTCTTAATGAGACAATTATGAGCAATAAATGCCATTAAAAGAAACGTTACACAATAATTTTTAATAAATACAAAGATTCCTACGTATTTGATATTTAATGCTGAATTTGGACTCTTTTGCGTCATCAGATTCATATCTTCAATCCCCTCCGATCTTCGGTCTTTAAATAACTAGAATAGGTACGAGACTCGTGCCACTTAAGTAATGGTCTATACCTATGTTGCTTTCTTCTAACTCATATCTGTTGTCACCCGTGCCTCTTGACTAATTATTGCGATTTGACCTTCTGACCAGCACACGTGTCATGACACGTCATCTTCAATATACAGACTCAGTTTTTTCCCAATACAATTTTCACTTGCGACTTTAAAAAGTAGTAGTTGGATTGCTGATGCTCGCCGCTTGAATTACCATAAGTTCTTTTAGTATTAGGGTGATATGTTGTCACCCTAATATCGTCATCCATGTTCTACTTGGCGAGAATTAAATGTCAACTTCTGTTTAGCAATAGTTAACTGGTAGAAGTTGTTTAGTCTTAATTATTACAAGTTGTTTAGTTGCATTTTCCTAATCCTACGTTTTTGGTAGTTACAAAAGTAGCCAGAACCATTCACGGTGTATATGACAAGAATGATCTTTTCGTCCATATTAGTTAGGCGTGTTTATAGCGATATACTTTGCATGGAATCCCCCAAATTTTCTTATTGGTGTAATCGATAACCGAATCGATAAGCCCCAAAAATCGATAAATCAAAATTGAAAAAATCGAAACCTTATTGAAACAATAACGATAAGCATATGTACAAATCGATAATCGATAAGTAATTATGGATAAGGGTCAAAATCAAATCGATAAATCGAATGCACACCCATAGGTTTGACAGTGATAATTTGGGTTTAGTTTCTGATGAAGTACCCCTTGCCTCATTTACCATGCATGTTCCTGTGGCGTCTTCTTTACCAGTTGTAACTATTACCGTTACTGCTCTGCCCCAAGCTATTTTAACTTCTTCCATAGTTCCCTCTACTATTGTCCTTCATACTGGGGTTGGTTCCTCGAGTGGAAGTGGATCTATAAAGCAGATTATCATCGAGGTTCCTACCGATGTCAACCTTTTGAGAAAGTCAGGTCAGGTTGACGTGTGGTTGAAACCTCTGATCGGTCCAGTTTAGAAATCCAAGCTCGAGAGTCACAACTCTTTGACTTGGATGAATGACATAGTTCAGTCATCATTAAAGGTATTTGTTACTTTTCACACTTTATTACATCCTTATTTAATTAAGGTTCTTACCCCCTTTTTTTAGATCAATCTTGTTAGCACAGAGATGATGAAGAGAGTTTCTCATACGGAGCAGTTAATGCACAATTATCAAATTGAAGCAGACAACTGGAAAGGACAATATGAAAGCCTTCAAATTAATATGGAAGTGTTAGAAGAAAACGAGTGCACTTTAGAGCAACAATTAAAGGTTTTGACTTTAGAGAGCAGTTGAGAAGGCTTCCTCAAATCAAGTTGACAAGGACAAAAATCTCCTCGAGACATCGTTTTCTGAGCAACTCTCCAAAGCCAGTGAAGAGATTAGAGAGTTGAAGGCTTTGCTAAGTGAGAAAGAGGTTTACACTGGTGAACTTGTGCAAACACCTACTCAGACCCAAGAAGATCTCCATGAGTCTTCTAATAAGGTCAGTTTTTTAGAAAGTTCACTTGCTCCTCTGCAAGCTTCGTATTATTCTGCCTTGGCTGAGAATGAAAAGCTCTAAAACGAGATTGATCAATGGGAGAAAGATTATGAGATTCTTGAGGACAAAACTGTTATTAAAGTGAGTTGGGCGATTTTAAACACACGCTACGATACCCTTATGAAGGCTAGCCAAGAGGGTTTCAACTTGGATGCTGAGTTAGCCAAGATAAAGGAGACTATTGAAAAAACTCAGCAAGACCAATATTTTCATTCTCCCATGGATGATACTCCCGAGCATGTTAAAGATGATATGGGTACGGTAAATGCCCCAACTCCTTCAAGCCAGCTCGAACCTTCTGCTGCTAGTGATACTGCTTTAGATCCTTCTTCAGCCCCTCAGTGAAAATTTATAAAGTGTGACTCTTTTTTTTTCTTGGTGGAATGTGGTTTTAACACTCGGTCCTATTTGGGGGTTTAGTTTTTTGGAAATGACAAGTCCCCAGACCTTTTCGGAGCATTTTGTATAAATGACAAATAGTTTACAGCTAGGTTCATACTCAGTCTAAACTTTAATATTAAGAAGTTTTTGTTTAACTTAATTTCTTGAGCTTCTGTTTTGTTCGTTCCTGCCTTTATATTCAAGATCCTGTTTGTTAATTCGTGGGTTTTTGTCTTACCTTTTTTTTTTTTTCTAAAAGGCTTTATTATCTTCATGGATATCTGAATCAAACATGAATTTTTTTTATGAAAGAGGTCCCTTTATACTTGGCACTTAATGAAGAAGACATCTCAACTTCATAATGGTGTAAATATACGAAAAAAGAAATAGGAACACACATGTTTCTTGAAATAACTTTGATAAAGTTTTTATCTGAGCTTTGTCAAGTTTAAGTAACATCTTACATGTATTTAAACATCTTCTATAACTTTTCGTAACTGTTTTTATTACAACAGATTTGCAAAAAAATAAATAAAATGCAAGGGATTTTTTTTATACTCATGACTAAACATTGTCTTTAACCTAGACATCATAAAACTTTGAAATCTATATGAATGTTTTTTGACTGGCTTGTGTTATTGGCTCATGATTTTGCTTTGCACTTATACATTTGATGAGTAGACTTTTGGGCTTGACTCGAATTTAACTTGCATTCAATCTTCTTTGCCTTCTTTATACATATGCCCTATGTATATTATATAGTCCCCCAAGTATTTGAGCTTTGAAGAATGAAATCTCGAGCACTTGATTATTCCTTCCATGCGGTCCTTTTCCTGGAAAGGAAAAACATACGGGACTCAGAGGTATGATTTTAGATGAAGACTGCTTAACCCATTTAAATTTCTATCAGAATAGTTGTAACCTTAGACCGGGAATTTATATTCTTCCACGTGTCTTGCAGGTCGTGATTCATCTCTTAGTATGGGTTAGCTTTTTGCCTATCATCTAAAATCGTTAGTAAAATTTTAATAATTCAAAATAAAATTTTAAAATGAGGGTACTTGCCCGTGATATTTCCTTTCCTTAGAAATAGTATCTCTTCAAATGAACAACATTCCAATGTGAAGGTAGAATCTTGCCATCCATTATTTCCAGCTTGTATGCTCATTTTTCTACGATACCGTGAATCTTGTAAGGTCCTTCCCAAGTTTGACTTAACTTTCCTGCATTATCTGCTCTCGTTGATTGGAAAACCTTCTTGAGTACGAAGTCCCCAATCTTGAAGTATCTTAGACGAGCTTTCCGATTATAATATCGTTCCATAACTTGTTTTTGCGATGCCATCCTTATTAGTGTTGCTTCCCTCCTTTCTTCATGTAAATCTAGGTTTATTCGCATTTCTTCTTCGTTTGAATCCTTAGTTGCTTGTGTATATCTCGTGCTTGGTTCCCCTATCTCGACTGGGATCAAGGCTTCAGCTCCGTATACAAGTGAGAATGGTGTTTCGCCCGTACTTGTTTTTGTTGTTGTGTGGTAAGCCCACAAAACAACAGGTAACACCTTTGGCCAATTGCCTTTGGATTCCTCCAATATTTTCTTCAAATTGTTGATAATGACTTTATTCGTTGATTCTGCTTGTCCATTACCCACCGGATGGTAAGGCGTTGAAGTAATCCTTTTAATTTGCCAACTTTGAAAAATTTATGTGATTTGTGCACTTATAAATTGCAGGCCGTTTTCACATACTATTTCCTTTGGTACGCTGAATTGGCATATGATGTTTTGCCAAATGAAATCTCTAACCTCTTTTTCTCATACCTGTTTAAAAGCACCTGCTTCTACCCACTTAGTAAAGTAATCAGTGAGTACTAGCAAAAATCTTACGTTGCCTTTGGCCAGCGGTAGTGGTCCCACGATGTCCATCCCCCAGTTCATAAAAGGCCACGGTACAATGACCGAATGTAATAATTCTGCAGGTCTATGCATGTCGTCTCCGTATCTTGGCAATTGTCACATTTAGCCACAAATATTTTCGCTTCTTCTTCCATTTTGGGCCAATAATAGCCAGCTCTAATCATGGTTTTCACTAAGGATCTTCCTCCAGCATGATTTCCACAATGCCCTTCGTGTATTTCTCTCATCACATACTCTGTTTGATAAGGTCCGAGGCATCTTTCTAGGGGACCACCGAACATTCTACGATAAAGATTACCTTGCTTCAAACAATACCGAGCAGCTTTTTTACGAAGTGCTTGAGCCTTTGTCTTATCCTCAGGGACAATTCCATACTGCAAAAAAGTGACAATCTCGTTCCTCCAATCCCAAGTTAAATTATTGAAATTTACCTCGTTTTTGTCTTGATCAAGTACTGATTGAAATAGATGAATTACAGAAGCATTTTCATCATTTGTCACTTCTACTGTAGATGCAAGATTAGCTAGGGCATCTGCCTCAACATTTTCTTCTCTTGGTATCTACACAACTTTCCAAGTTTGGAATTGCTTAACTAGATCACGTGCCTTTTCCAGGTATTGCTGCATTCTTGTCTCTCTAGCTGTATAAGTCCCCAGCATTTGGTTAACTACGAGTTGCGAATCGCTTTTGATTACGACCTGTTCTATGATAAGCTCGCGTGCCAGTTCTAAACTTGCAATCACAGCTTCATACTCTGCCTCATTGTTAGTAACAGGGTGACATTTTATGGCTTGTCATATTTTTTCACCCGTAGATGGTACCAAAACAATTCCTAGACCTGCCCCTTTTACATTTGATGAACCATCAGTGAATAAAATCTAAGTTCCTTGATTAGACCCGTTGAATACTTGTAGTTCTTTTTCTACTTCTAGTTGCATCCCTTGGCTAAAATCGGCCAAAAGGTTTGCCAACACCTGTGACTTTATTGCAATTCTAGGTTGATATGTAATGTTATATTCACTCAATTCTATGGCCCACTTGGCTAACCTACCTGATAACTCATGTTTATGTAATATATTACGCAGGGGACAGACAGTTACTACAGATATGGGGTGGCATTGAAAATAAGGTCTTAATTTCCTAGATGTCATAATTAATGCAAGTGCAAGTTTTTCTAGATGAGGATATCGAGTCTCAGCATCTAATAATGACTTACTAACATAGTGAATTGGAGACTGTTTACCTTGGTCTTCACGAACCAAAACAGCACTCACCGCTACTTCTGAAACAACAAGGTAGATAATAACTTTTCCCCATCTTTTGGTTTTGCAAGCAACAGTGAATTTGACAAGTATACTTTCAAATTTTTGAGTGCTTGATGACATTCTTCAGACCATTCGAACTGATCCTGCTTTTTTAGAGCTGAAAAGAACTTAAAGCATTTTTCTGATGATTTGGAAATAAATATTTCCAAGGCTGCAATTCTTCCCGTTAGTCTCTATACCTCTTTTTTACTTGTAAGTATATCAGGAATTTCCTCAATAGCTTTAATCTATGTGGGATTTACTTCAGTGCCACGGTTAGAAACAAGAAATCCCAAAAACTTACCTGATGAAATGCTAAATGCACATTTCTCGGGATTTAGCTTCATGTTAAATTTACGGAGAATCTGAAATATATCAGACAGGTGTTGAATATGATCCCCTGCCTGTTGAGATTTGACCAACATATCATCTATGTAGACTTCCATAGTTTTTCCTAAATGTTCTTGGAATATTTTGGTCACCAACCTTTGATATGTGGCTCCAGCATTTTTGAGGCCAAGTGGCATTACTTTGTAATAGCAAGTCCCCCTGTCTGTTATAAATGAAATTTTTCCTCATCTAGCGGATCCATTTTTATTTGGTTATACCCTGAATATGCATCTAAAAAACTTAACAATTCATGTCTTGCAGTAGCATCAATTAGTTGATCTATATGCGGTAATGGAAAAGAATCTTTAGGACAAGCTTTATTTAGGTTAGTATAATCTACACAAACTCGCCACTTACCATTCTTTTTTGGTATTACTACAGTATTAGCTAACCAATTTGGATATTTTACCTCGCGGATAGACCCAAGTTTTAAAAGTTTTTGCAACTCATCTTGAATCAACTGATTTTTGAAATATCCTTGCTTTCTTTTCTTTTGTTTGACAGGTGGATATGGTGGATCTTAATTTAATTTGTGAGTCATTACTTCCGGGGGTATTTCTGTCATATCAGAATGGGACCAAGCAAAACAATCCACGTTAGTTTTCAAGAATTCAGTCAACTTACCTTTCACTTTGTGGCTTAGGTTGACCCCAATGTAGACTTTCCTTTCAGGCCAAGGTGTGACTAATTCTACAGCTTCCAACTCCTCAATCATCATTTTGATGTTTTCATTTTCTTCCAGTTCTTGGATGGAATCGGGCCTCGAGTCTACATTTCCGCCCGTGTTCAGTAGAGGCTTGTGTTGCAGCATCCTCAACTAGATTCTGTAATTGCTATTTTTCTTCATTTTTTGTGCTTGAATCTGCTACTGAGTTGATGCTCCTAGATGTTTGTTGATCACCACGGATTTGAGGTATTTCCCATTGTGAAGGAAATTTAATAACTTGATGTAGGGGATATGGCACAGTATCCATTTCGTGAATCCATGGTCTTCCGAGAATTATATTATAAGCCATATCCATCTCTACCACCTGAAATTTTGTATCTTTGACAACTCCTTCTGCGAATGTTGTGAGTATCACCTCCCCTTTTGTTACGACGCTTGAATTGTCAAAACCAGATAAAGTATGCGCTTTGGGTACCAGCTTATCTTTGGCTTGCATTTCGTTTAACACTCTTAGCAAAATGATGTTCACGGAGCTACCTGGATCAATCAAAACTCATTTCACACTAGTGTCATGTACAACAACAACATCCCAGTATAATCCCACAAGTGGGGTCTGAGGAGGGTAATATGTACGTAGACATTTCCCTTACCCCGAGGGGCAGAGAGGCTGTTTCTAGGAGACCCTCGGCTCAAGAAAGCGAAGAGACGATATATTAGTACTATCAATAGACTCATAATAAAATAACATAAAATAAAATAACAACAATATAAGAAATATAGAAAGTACGAAAAAGATGGAAGATATAATAATATACTAGTGTCATGTACAAGTAGAGATATTACTAGTGCATCATTGTATGGAATTAGTACGCCATCTGCATCTGCATCATCGAATGTAATACTTTATTGTTCCAAAATATGTCGAACCCGCTTCCCGTGTGTGACTGTAACCTTTGAAACTTTCTTAGCTGCCGTATATGTCATGCCATTAATTTCTTCTCCTCCGCTTATAACATTAACGGTCCTTTTTGGTGAAGGAGGTTTAGGGGGCTCCTGCCTGTTCTTCATATATGCTTGCTTACCTTTTTCACTAAACAATTCGGTTAGATATCCTTTCTTTAAGAAATGATCAACTTCACCTTGCAACAATCTACAATTTGTCGTTTTGTGACCATAATCATTGTGAAACTCGCACCAGAAATCAGGAGTTTGTCTATTCGGGTTTGATCTGATTTCCTTTGGCCACCTCACCTTATCACCCATGTTTCTTAATCCTGCTACTAACTCTGATGTGCTAACATTGAAATTGTAATCGCCACATTTTTCCTTCGAGCCTCTATCATCATCTCGCGTCTCTCATGCGTTTCGCTTTTTTCCAAACCTTGATGATGAGCCTGACTCTCTATCTCTCGATCTATGATCGTACTTTGAATTATCCTGCTTTGAACGCGAGTCTCTTCCTGCTGGTCCCATGTAGGGCTCGTATCTATTTTTATCAGACCTTTTTCAGTTTCAGCACGTCTTGAACTTACCCTCTCCTCTTTTTGAGACCGAGAGATGATATCTTCTTCTATCCTCAACTTCATATTGTATCTGTTGTAAATATCATTCCAAGTTGTTGCTGAAAATTCACTTAGACTTTCCTTGAGTCGTCTCGTGGCTTCTGAACTTTTCTCATTTAAATTACTGGCAAAAGCCATAGCTTCCCAGTTATCAGGTACACGCGGCAACGTCATCTTTTCACGCTGGAATCTGTCTACGAATTCTCTGAGCAGCTCCAAATCTCCTTGCTTTATTTTGAAAATATCCTCCATTCCTTTTTCGACTTTTTGAGCTCCCGAGTTTACTTTGATAAATGAATCTGCAAGCTCAGCAAAAGAATTTATAGATTTTTCGGGTAAAAAATAATACCATGTTAATGCTCCCTTAGTGAGTGTTTCACCGAATTTTTTGACCAATACAGATTCAATTTCTTGTTTGGTCAAATCGTTTCCCTTAGTGAGCACCTATCCCTTCTTGTTTTCTTGGATCTCTGCCCGTGCCTGCTAGAGCTCGTGCCTCTTCAAATATCCTTCGCCAACTTTCATTCCTTTACCAGTCCACGTGCCATGACATGTCACCTCATAATTAATTCTATACATGAACTTAAATTTTCCCAATACACTTATTATTCCCTTGGTTTCTGTTGATGATATCGATATATTGTCTCTTTTCTCTTTTCGTGTTCTTGAGCCGAGGGTCTTTCGAAAATATCCTCTCTATTCCCTCGAGGTAGGGATAAGATCTGACATACACACTACCCTCTTCATACCCTTACTAGTAAGATTTTATTGGGTTATTGTTATTATTGCAAAGACGGATCTAAGATTTGAATGTTCAAGTTCGGAATTATACTCTTCCACAACTCATTAGTTTACTAGGTTCGAAATTTGTACTCATTTAATGAATTTTAAACAAATACAATATCCGATTGTAAACAATAATCGAAACATTCACCATACAAATATATTTCAAAATGTCAGCGACAATTCTTTTTCTGAGTGATTTTCTAAAAATATATATAGAGGATCGGAGAGTTAGTATGAATAATAAATTCATGAAAAAAAAATCTGTCGCTAAGTTACAATTAATATCTCTGCTATATTCTAAATGTTTGAATCACCTCCGAGATATTGTTTATTACAATCTTAAATATTATGAAATCACACTACCAGAAAACTGCCTCCAGAAATACCAACCGAAATCGGTCGGAAAATTGAAAAAACCGACTAATTTCTGATAGACTTTAGTCCGTCGAAATTAGGCTGATCGGTAATAAATAGAGACCGAAATTGATCGCAATTTTCGATCGATTTCGGTCAATTAATTAAATTTCACAAACGACCCAAAAAAGAAAATCTGTCGGAAAAATAATTATGCAATTAAAAAATGCACCATCTGAAAATCGAATCCGGGTTTGTACTGTGAAAAAAATACTATTCTACCGCTAGACCATTAGTACATTTTGCTTTAACATTTTATTTTATTTTATTTGTACTCTTTAATTGCATTTTCACGCGAAAATAACCTACTGATTTCGGTCGGTTTTATTAAAAATATAAAATTACCATCGAAGTCGGTCGGTTTTTTAAAATGACTGACTGAAATAACCGACCGATGTTGGTCAGTTTTTTTGAATTTAAATTTAAATTTAGTTTATATGAATAACCGACCGATTTCTTAAAAATAAATTTCGCGGAATGTTAAAATAGTTTTCAGCATTTTTGCGCAAAAAAAACCCGACCGAAGTTTATCGATTTCGTAAAAAAAAAAAGATAAAATATTTTGAAAAACCGACCGAAACTAAAGCCGGTCGGTTGATTTTGGCCGAATTTCTAGCTTTAATATTTAATATTTACGTGTATGTTTATAAAATAAAAAACGGGAAACGCCGTTGCCGGGGATCGAACCCGGGTCACCCGCGTGACAGGCGGGAATACTTACCACTATACTACAACGACTTTGTTGTTTGTTTGAAGGCAAGTTTAATTTAATATTCATTTCTGTATAGCTGTTTTTTCTTCATAAAATAGCACCAAGTAATAAGATTCAAAAATAAAAGAAGTAAATATGCGAAGAAATTAAGTGTCCGGATTCAACATATATATACATGAAATAAAGTTAACATTTTATAAACAATGTAATTTTAATTTTCGGAAAGGGGATTCGAATAAATCAACTAATGTGTACTCCAACTTCCTGGAAACGACATGAATTGATCAAGAAGATTTTATGATGTGTATACATGTTAAATTTCTTTTTATATTAATACATATAATTCAAGCCTATAAAAGTAATTAATTTTTTGGACCTATAGAGTTCGCCCATGTTATAACTAGTTCGGATGTAATTTCACTAGACAAAATTTATATATTATTCCATGCAAATACTATGAGAGTCATGAATTATGACCTAAAAATTCAAAAACGTTACATTTGAGATTTCAACCTATATTTTTCTTATGTTAAGGTAGGGATAAAGTCTGGGTACACTCTATCCTCTCCAGACATCACTAGTGAGATTACACTAGATTGTTGTTGATGTTGTTGTTGTATAATCAAAAAAATTAAGAGAATCAAATTCAAAATTTTATGCATATATACAAAAATTAATGTTATCTTGTTTACGTAGTGTAACTTTCCAACGAATTCAATTCTCACTCATTGCATACAACTCTGTACAATATGCATGTCCAACTAGTTTTTACAACTTGATTACCCTCTCAAAGTACGTGGCTTAAGTAGCTAAGGATTTCCTAGTCGAATTACAGCTTGTTTGGATGGTTGTTACCAGTTGTATCGTATCGTATTGTATTGTTACTTTAAATACAATGTTTGTTTTGAATGTTATTTAAATTTTATTGTATCGTATCGTTAAATCCGTCGTTACGTAACGATGAAATGTGTCACTTTATGTAACGACCGATTTGGTGTGGTCGCGTCGTTTCCTTGTATTTTTCTCTCAATCTCACCCTTCATTATTATTAAATAATTTTATTTTATCATTAACCCTACCCTTTTATATACCATCTCATAATTTTTCTTTATAATATTGCAAGTTTATTCATCATATTACTGGTGCATGATACCATGAAACGACGACAAAACAACACAATCCATCCAAACATTGCATTCATCAAACGATACAATACAATACAATACAATACGATACATTATGAAACGATAGATAACAATCATCCAAACAAGCTGTTAGAGAAACTTGCAATAATTTGATGTGATTATAAAAAAGATTTCTTGCCCGTTAATGATTAATTTCATAAAATTTCTAAAATCAACCTTAATTTGTAAAGGGCGATTAAATTAATTCTATCATTTGTGAAGGGTGAATATCAATTTTCCTTTAAAAATTAAATTCCCTCTTCAACCTTGAACAATAAACATAACACATAAATACTCCTTTTGATTTATTTTATATGATCTTATTTGGACTCCTGTTTAAGAAAGAAAAAAAAGAATAGTTGAGTCTTTTGGTGCCATAATATTTAATGTGGCTATAAAACTTGTGACTTTTTTCTCGGACGGTCTTATTTTCAAGCTTCCACGATTGATCCAGATTTTTCATTTTCATAAAGCTTTAAGTAGGTGTTTGGACATAAGAATTGTAAAATTCCAAAAAATGGTGAAATTTTTTTCAAGTGAAAATGGTATTTGAAATTTAGAGTTGCGCTTGGACATAAAATTCAGTTTTTGAAGTTTTGTGAGTAATTTGAGTGAAAATTTTGAAAAATAGTTTTTTGGAGTTTTTCAAATTTTTGAAAAATTTTCAAAATGCATCTTCAAGTGAAAATTGGAAATTTTATGAACAAACACTGATTTCGAAAAAAAATTATGTCCAAACGGGCTCTAACTTTTCTCCCGTGAGAATTTAAGGTTAAGTTATTTTCAAAATTATAAAAGAGTCATTTAAAAAAAATATACTTAAAAACAAATCTATTAAAATATAGTCACATAAATTGAATGGAAGGACCATAATTGAAGAATTTTAACTTGATGGAACTCAATTAGAACTCTATGGCTTTCCTACAACAATAAGCATCACAAGGGTTTAGGAGGGGTTTTCAGGATTACGGCTTTTGACGGTTGTTTCTTTCCCATGTTTATCCGCCGTCTAATTCCTCCTAAAACCCTCTACATAGTCTCCTTACACCGGCAGTGGTCAGCTCGGAATCTCCGTTCCATTCACAATGCACACCAAGTGTTTGATAAAAGTCTTAAACCAGCTCTTGTTTCCATTCACCAATCCATGCTCAATTGGATACACCAAAACCGTAAAATTGAAGCTCTTAAGCTATTCAAGAATCAGCTCCAAATGGGTATCTCAGAAATCGATGAAGTTGCAATAGCCTTAGCTCTAAAGGGTTGTCGTGAAAATGTAAATCTTGGGTCTCAAATCCACAGCTTGGCCATTACCAGTGGGTTCATTTCATTTACAACAGTCCCAAATTCATTAATGAGCATGTACTGTAAAAATGGACATTTTAATAAGGCTTTGTGTGTGTTTAACAGCCTTGATTTTCCTGATAGAGTTTCTTATAATACCCTGCTTTCGGGTTTTGAAAATGGTAAAGAGGCATTGAGTTTTGCTCTTTGGATGCATTCCATTGGGTTTATGTTTGATGCTGTGAGTTATACTACTGCTCTTAGTCATTGCACGAATGAAGAGGAATTTCGCTTTGGTATCCAATTGCATTCTCTTGTTCTGAAGTTCGGATTGGAGAATGACGTTTTCGTTGGGAATGCACTTGTGACTATGTATTCGAAGTGGGGTAGTAATATGGCGGAAGCTGAAAGAGTGTTTTATGAAATGTTGCATAAAGATTTGGTTTCGTGGAATGCATTGCTCTCGGGCTATGCACAGGAAGGGAGTTACTCGTGCCAAGCCACTTTGGGGTTTAGGGAAATGATGAAGGCAGGAGTGAAACCTGATCATGTGTCATTCACCAGTGCTGTATCTGCTTGTGGACAGGAAAGATCTTTGGATCTTGCGAAGCAGATACATGGTTTGGTTATTAAGATGGCGTATGGTACTCATGTTTCAGTGTGTAATGTTTTGATATCATTGTACTATAAGTGTGATGTCACCGAAGATGCAAATAAGGTTTTCCAAAGTATGACGGAACGTAACGTAGTGTCTTGGACGACAATGCTTTCCATCAATGATGAAAGTGCTGTATCTGTTTTTAATGGGATGCGGAGGGATGGGGTTTACCCTAATCACGTTACTTTTGTTGGATTAATTCATTCTATAACTGTCAAGAGTTCGTTACCAGAGGGCCAAATGATTCACGGATGTTGTTTAAAAACGAACTTCTTCTCAGAACTAAATGTTGCTAATAGCTTCATTAGCATGTATGCTAAGTTTGAATTAATGGAAGACGTGTTTAAGGTTTTTGAAGAGCTCGACCAGAGAGATCTCATATCGTGGAACGCATTGATTTCTGCATATGCTCAAAATGGAATGTCTCGAGAAGCTTTACAAACATTCTTGTCAGCATCAATGAAGTTGCTACCTAATGAATACACGTTTGGCAGTGTCTTGAGCGCGATCGCCTCATCTGAGTGCATTTCTTTAAAGCACGGCCAGCGATGCCATGCTTGTTTGATTAAGCGGGGTTTCAACAGGAATCCAATTGTTTCAGGTGCTCTTCTTGACATGTATGCTAAACGTGGGAGTATCGCTGAATCTCGAGGAGTTTTCTATGAGATAGCTGACAGGAGCCAAGTTTCGTGGACTGCTATTATTTCTGCTCATTCGAGGCATGGAGATTATGAATCGGTAATGGCTTTGTTTAAGGAGATGAGGAAGAAAGGCGTGAGTCCTGACTCAATAACTTTTCTTTCTATACTCACAGCATGTGGTCGAAAAGGGATGGTTGATATGGGAGTAGATATTTTCAATTCCATGGTTAGAGATTACTCCATTGAACCATCTTCAGAGCACTATTCTTGTATGGTGGATATGTTTGGTCGGGGGGGGGAGGTTAAAGGAGGCTGAAATATTTTTGGTTCAGATTCCAGGAGGACCTGGATTGTCTGTGTTGCAAAGCTTACTTGGTGCATGTAGGATTTATGGAAATGTGGAGATGGCAACAAAAGTAGCCAATACTTTGATTGCATTAGAACCGGAGCAGTCAGGTTCATATGTCTTGATGTCGAATTTGTTTGCAGAGAAGGGGCAATGGGAAAAGGTAGCAAACATCAGAAAAGGAATGAGAGACAAGGGAGTGAGGAAAGAGATAGGATTCAGCTGGGTAGATGTAATAGGTAGCATTGATTGTTCTTTAAATTTGCATGGATTTTCATCGGATGACAAGTCTCACCCCCAGACCGAGGAGATATATAGGATGGCAGAATGGATTGGTTCAGAGCTGAAGTATTTGGAGCACGAAGAAGAAGAGAGCGAGTCTGTGGCATTAGCGTGTATAATATGAGTTCCTTAAAAAACTTGCTGGAACCTATTAAGCTGCTGCAGTTGAGAACCATGCTATTTTCTTGGTCACATTGTGGTTGATGTTGGTGCTGGTAGTTGCATTTTGTCATTATTTGAAGCTCAGGCGATCTACTTGTAGCAATGCATTTTGTGCTTTTCGGTGAACGATATCAACATCTGCTGATATACTCTATCTTTTCTTTTTCCCACCTATCTCTCAAACCAAAAAACTCTCTCAGGCCGGTACAAAGCACGTTTATGCCATATAGGCTTCTGAAATGGCTGACTATGCCAGGAGACTTATTGCTGGAAATCCATCACCGAGTAAAAAGTTACTGTAAGTGTTCTTTTTTACTTGTTTAAGCTGACCCCAACTAGTATGCGATTGAGGTGTTGTTGATTGATTGATTGTTCTTTTGCCTTATTTGGGTGTCTTTTCCAGTGCTATTCTACATATTCATATAGTATCTTGGTTGTGCTTCTTATTCTTTTTTGTATGTCTTCTATTCATGATGTTTAGGTAGTCAAAAGAAAAGGTTGAAGAGGTAGAATTACCTGAGAAAGCTGATATTTTGATCTCTGAGCCAATGGGTAAGCTTATCTAGTTAGTCTTGTTCTTAATATTTGATAGATCGATCATGTTAACTTCCTAGATAGAGCATTGTGTTGGTATACTTTGGTCATGCTGCGAGCTTGTTAAAGTTACTCTCTTGGAGTGACGACTAAAGTTCTTTATGAAACTTATCTACAGCTATGTGAGTGATACAGTGCTCATACCTTACAGGTACTTGATTAGTTAAAGAAAGAATGCTGGAGTCTTATGGGGGGCTTTGGTCCAGTTATAAGAGCATAGCACATACATGTGTGGGTTAGGCGCACGTCACAGGTTCGAACCCTTCTGCATACAAAAGTCTGGTATTTAAGTGGAGTAGTATAGAAGGGTGGGCTCATTATTGGCCGAGTTCTGAACCGTGCACCATTGACCCGCAGGGAATTCTCAAGAATTCTGGAGTCTTGTATGATTGCAAGACCAATTTTTTGTTCAAAATCTTTAATTTGCTTGTATACAGGGTTTTCCATCAGTAATAAAAATTGTTTACCTTATAATTTAGTCTTCCTACACTAATCAATATGGATCCCAAGGGCACCTACAGAGGTCTTTATGGTTGGCGGCTAGAGGAGCGATTTTGACTGCCAAAAATTTGAGTTAGAGGAGGGTCTCCTATGTTAGTTGGTGTTTCACGTGCACGAATTTGAGAGGATGTGGATCACCTTCTATTGTGAGATGGCATTCTGATTATGGTGGGAGATTTTGAGATGGTTTGGGTTAGTGTGGACCATGCTGAGTATAATGAAGGATGCTCGATTTAGCTAGGCATTTAGAAGACGGAAGAGAAGAGAAGAGAAGACATAGAGCGTAGGATATTGCTCCGTTGGCTTTAATGTGAGTTGTACGGAGTGAGAGAAATAAGAGAGCGTTTGAGGGAAGTGAGTTTGCTTTTGTACATTTGAAGAAAATTTCTTATCTTTGATATCTTTTTGGTACACCCATAAGGTTCCTATTTAAATTGAAGAATGGGTGTCTTCAGCAGAGAACCATTCATTTTTGTAGGTTCTCTACATTTTGGTATACTTCTATAGGGGAGTTTATCCCCCATTATTAATGAATTTCTTCCTTGTTCAAGAAAAATTCTCATTATTCAGCATTTGCTAATGTTTTGTTTCCTTAGTGTAGAATATAATGTCCTGAATTTCTGCAGACAGCTCAAGTCTTTTTTGCCAAAAAAGACTTCATTTTAAGATGCATTCAATAGAATCATGAAAGGATTTTTTGATCGGTATAGATTCTTGTTTTTTCTTCTCCTTTTTGTAATACAATAGTTATCTTTTCGATTTCAAGCGGAGTCGAATCCTTGCGACAAAAAAATACTAGGTGATTTTTCGCATCTGTCTAAGCATAGCAGAATTATCTAGTAACCGTACTAGTTGTATAACAGATATCCGATGAAATGGTCGAGGTGCGTGCAACTCGGTCCAATTACTACCGTTATTAAAAACTTCTCTAGTTTCATCTATGCCTGCTACCTCCCACGAGTAAAAGTACCGATTAAATTTGCCCATAAAGACTTAGGCGAATGGAAAGAAATCAAAAACATTTTTTTAGCGCACTTGGGCACATCCTTTTAGAATTTAAAAGAAAAACAATAATAAAAGGGAAAACGAGGTGAACGAACTTCATTCAAAGAAGAAATTAAACCAACTAGGAATATCATTAATTGGCTTTAGTTTGCGTACATTAATCCTCATTTTCACTTTGTTAGTGACACAATCAAGGGGTCATTATCACTGAGATTAGAGAATGTAAGGGATAAGGCAATTCCCCTCCGTTGTGTTAATTATGTTTAATATATCAAGGGAATTGATCCTTTATTCCTAGATGTATATTACTTTATTCTCAATATATGAATGTAATTGGTCTAATAAATCAAATTAACTTTTTAAAAATTTGATTTTGGGGGAATAAACGTAAACAAACCAAATCAATATCTCTTTTAGCTTATTCTCTTTTATAGCCAAATATACACTAGCGACACAGCTTCATAAACTCCATAGGATACTTGAATCTAGTGCTCTAATACCCTGTGTAATAGCCTAGCCTACTAGTGATATTGTCCGCTTTGGGCCTAGGCCCGCACGAGTTTAAAACGCGTCACTAGAGTTTAAAATATGTCTACTTATATACTCAGTATCTCTCCCGTGTTTTGTCAATGTGGAATTCGCGTAGGGTGTCACAGAAGGAAAAATCCCAATCAAATTCTTGAACAAATACTATACGTATCTTTTAAAAAAGCTCTCACTTTTTGCATATCCAATGAGATTTATACAGTATAATATGGAGAATAGATTCACTACTAATTTAAGGTGAAGAATACGATTAAGAAAGAGTGTTGATGCTTATTTGTCACTTTATTAAGAGAAAATTCCATTCGTTAACTAAACAAAACATATATGTATAGCTGGCCAAAGAAAGTAAAGGTATCATAAAATTCTCTTTTACCAATGCAAAAAGCAATTAGCTTGTGAATCAAGCCTTCTAATATATGAGATTAGAGTATGTAATCATCATCTAATTATGAGATGCCTTAAAATCTTTATACGCAAGAATCATTTTGCTAATGTATATCTTGATCGTGATTACATATTGTGCCATTTGATCCTATTATATTATATTGTTATTGATACTATTTGTTACTTTATTTTTTTTTTTTTAGCCGAGGGTCTATCGGAAATAATCTCTCTACCTTCATAAGATAGGAATAAAGTCTGCGTACACATTACCTTCCCTAAACCCCACCGGTGAGATTATACTAATTTTTTTTGTTTATTGTTGTTATTGTATATCGTGATCGTGAAAAATATTGAAAATTTGTTTTTTTTCTTCTTTTGGTATTTGTCTAGTGAGTACACCACTTTTTAAAAGGTAAAGTTTTGCCAACTTTGCATGCATGTAATTTTCAGGAGGGCATCAAAATTCAAAACCCTTTTTTCTTCGATTAAGAATGCATCACTACTTTTTTGCTTGTAGAATATAAGGTTTATATAAATCTCCAAATAATAAGGAGATGATCAAATTGTTAAGGAAATTGTAGAACTCGTTTTTATACCTTGAGAATAAGATAAAACATCAAAACGGAGTGACTATGTTGCAATAACACAATAAAATGTTTGCAGGGAACCTTGGAGTAACAGTAAAGTTGTTTTCATGTGACCTATACGTCATGAGTTCGAGCCGTGAAAGTAGCCACTAATGTTTGCATTAGGTTAGTTTGTCTACATCATACCACTTGGGTGCGGCCCTCTTCGGATCCAGTGTGAATCTCGGATGCCCTGTGCACCAAGCTGTCTTTTTAACGGAATAAAATATTTATACTACCAAAGATTGTGATGGGATGAATAGGACCCTGATCTCCATCCTTTTAAGTTCGAGTCTTTAGAATGAAAAAAATTCTAATAAAATGCGCTTTCCCTATACCTTACCTTATGCGAATCCCGATTAGTCATAATCTGAATACAGGGTCAGTCCGGCAGAGTTAGAGTGTTCCGAGCAGGTTCGGCTGAACCCAGTAGCTTTGATTCGAATCCTATATTTGTCTTTAAAAATTAAATATATATATATATATATATATATATATATATATATATATATATATATATATATATATATATATATATATATATATATATAATATTAATTAAATAAGTAACTTAAAACAACTAGAATTCCGAACCCATAAACTTGAAGTTTTGGTTCCGCTTCTGTCCAAATAGTACAAGACACTAAGTGGGATACATATTTGCCACTTGTTTTACATCATTGAATGCGTAATGTATACATTGTGCAAGAATATTATCTTGTTTCGTGTGGCTTTAACTTTTGGCTTAGCTTTTAGGGGAGAGCTTGGAATTTGTACACAGAGATAAGCCAAATTCTTCCCTAACGAGGGAACCAAGGTCTTACCATACATCCGATAACCATAAAAATGTATAATAATTGTATTATATTTTTTGTGGATAATATACAAAAATGTGTATATATATAAAAATATACATTTTTCGCCTATTATTTTGAAGCGGCTATACAGAATCAAGAGTCCCTCTTATTCCTTTCCAGCTTCTGCTACAACATGTTGGAAATTTCGTCTCCCTTTGACATATGAAATATCTCCTATAGATTAATGTAATTTTCTCTCTATATAGTACATTCTAATGTTATCATTGCATCTTTTCGAACAAAGTAAAGGCACAACCTATACACAAAGTGTTAGATCTGAATTTAATGATGCAAATAATATATCTGTGCAGGAACTCAAGGAAGCATCCAAGATTGAAGGAATCAAGAGGAAGGAAAACATCCAAGATTGAAGGAATCAAGAGGAAGGAATCAATTAACCATCTGGAGATTCAGAATCAATCAGAGATTGATTTAAATGGAAAAGAATCAATCGAAGATCTTGCTAGATAATCAATCAAGCTGCTATTTTAAGAAAGAGCAATAATCAAGGAGTAAAACTCGCATTATCAAAGCCTGTAGAAGGAAAGCTATCAATGAGGAAGAGCAATGGCAAGCTGCTAATTTCAGAAGGACCAATAATCAAGGAGTAAAACTCGCTCATCAAGATCTGTAGAAGGAAAGCTATCAATGCCCTCTCATCAAGGAAGAGCAACGACAAATAACCTTATTCTTGGAAAGAATCAATCTCTTTCCAAGGATCAAATCTCTTGGATTGTCAAATCTCTTCAGCAAACGGCCTCCTACAAAGTATTTATACACATCCTTAAGGCTTAGACAAACATACTTTGATCGAACCAAACACTATCTCTTTGTTCTACTGCAAACAAATATTGTAGCTCTCTAAGACCTGTTGTGTAACAAGTTAGAGAAGAAAGAGAGAACAACACTGGTGAGGCATTGCATCAAAAGAGAAGAGTGATATAGGAACTAAGCTATCACGTCATTTCCATTGTACTCGAAGAAACGCATTCACTAAAGAGAAATACCTTGCAACCCAAGGGGACTGGACTGAGATTCACATTGAATCCGAACCAGTATAAAAATTCCGGTGTCTTTAATTCCTGCATTTACTTTCATCATCTTATATTTTGTTATTACAACCATTAGTTTATTGCATCTAGTCGACTAATTGGAAAATCAGTCAACTAACAGAGATTAAGTTTAAAAATATACAATTTACCCCCCCCCCTCCTGTACTTTCAATTGGTATAAGAGCAAGGCTCACATTTTTCTTTTGCTTAACAGTTTGTGAGAAAAAATTATGGCAAATCAAGTTATCATAGGAGCTCTCTTCCAGGAAGGAACTTCACAAGTTAGACCACCATATTTCAATGGACAATATTTCTCTCACTAGAAAGTGCGTATGGAGATCTATGCCAAGGCATATGATGTTAAAGTTTGGAGAGTCATCAAAAAGGGGAACTATCCCCTGCCAGTTGCTACTCCACCACTTGTTGATCCTGAAGATATAGACTCAAATATAAAAGAGCAAATGGAAGTGATACAAGTTAACAATAAAGCGAGAAACCTGCTTTATAATGCCATAAGTGGTGAAGAGTATGAGAAAATCTCTAGCTGTGAGACAACCAGAGAAATGTGGGACAAGATTGAGGTTACATATGAAGGAACCAACAAAGTAAAGGAAACACATATCAACATGTTGGTTCATGATTACGAACTCTTTTCAATGAAAGAAGGAGAGTCTATTGAAGAGATGTTTTCCAGATTCAGCAAAATAATTAGCGATCTAAAAGCATTTGGAAAACCATATACGAGTGGTGATCAAGTTAGAAAAATTCTCAGAAGCCTACCAACCACTTGCCAGACTAAAGTAGTCACACTTGAATCTCTGGATCTAAATAATTTATCCTATGATTAACTACGAGGAGAACTCATAGCCTTTGAAAAGACACATCTCAAGAAGACTAGTCAAGAAAAAAAAAAGGAAAACAGTCGCATACAAGGCCTCAACTGAAGTAGTTGAAAATAAAATCGATGATGATCCTGAAGCTCTACAATAAGATATTGCTATGCTATCAAGAAACATGAATGACTTAACGAGAAGATTCAGAAATACGAGAAAAGGAAGAATTCCACCTAGGCGATCCAGGCAATACAACGAACAAGACAAGAATGATGGAAAATACTATGAGTGTGGAAGATTTGGACACATTCAAGCTGAGTGCCCAGATCTAAAAAAAAAAATTTTCAGAGGCTTTAACAAGAACAAATCTTTTGGAAGTTGGAGCGATGAAGACAGTTCAGAATACGAAAAGATAGCAAATCTTTGCTTCATGACGATTCTGGAAAACGAGATGAACAAATCCTCGGATGTTGCACGGACGAGGACACCTCAAATGACGAATGCAAAGATGACTATGAGAACGGTTTCATGGCACGAGGTGAAACAAGTGAGGTAAGATCTTACAACTGTGAAAGATGCAATGAATTGCATGATATTTTTGATTTAACTTTGAAAGAGTCTCAAAAAATGATAAATGAGCTTAAGAGACTAAATGAAGAAGTTAAAGACTAGAAACTCAAATATGAAGTATGTGAAATTGAAAAAGAAGTACTTCAAGAAGAATTTGAGGAATTGCAAATGAAATTCAATGGCATGCGCAAATCCACCAGTCACAGTTCTGACAGATCAAACCAGGCGAATTACAAGTCAACTGAAAAAGGACCAGCCAGAATAAAGTCCACTAGTACTAATATTAATGAAAGACCTAAAGGTGGGTCAGGAGTTACGTGTCACTACTGTAACAAAAGTGGACATAAATATTCTTTTTGTCACTTTCGTAAAGCAAATATTTTAGGATGGGTTTGGAAACCAAAAAATAATTCTGAATCTAGCAATACTAACCCTCTAGGACCCAAGCAAGCTTGGGTACCTAAAAAAAAAGTAATCATTATGTTTTGCAGGAACACCACAGAATAAGCCGCAAAGGAAAATGGTACTTAGACAGTGCGTGTTCCAGTCACATGACAAGTGATAAAAACCTGTTCAAAGAAGTTACAAAAATTGATGGAGGAAGCGATAAGTTTGGGGACGACTTAAAGAGAAAGATAATTGGTATTGGAACAATTCCCTTCAATAACAACTATGACATTACTGAAGTTTATCTCGTCGATGGACTCAACTACAATATTTTGAGTATACGTCAACTATGCGACTCAGGATATGAGGTAAATTTTAAGAAAACAGGATGTGCTATTGAAGACGAGACATGTAAAACAGTCCTCCCAGGAAAAAGGTATGGAAATGTTTATATCCTTGATGGTTTTGAAAAGATAGATGGTCATATTTGCTTAACATCTATGTCTGATGATCCATGGTTATGGCATAGGAAACTTGGTCATGCAAGCATGCATTTGATAGAAAAATTGTCCAAACATGAGTTAGTTATTGGTCTACCCAAAGTGAATTTTTCTAGAACTCATATCTGTGATGCATGTCAAATAGGTAAGCAAACCAGAAACTCTTTCAAAACTAAAGATATTGTATCTACTTCTAAACCATTGCAATTGCTTCATATGGACTTATTTGGGCCTACTAGAACTGCTAGTATAGGAGGAAAAAGATATGTTTTTGTTATTGTTGATGATTATTCACGTTTCACTTGGGTAATTTTCTTATCTCATAAATATGAAGCATTAAGAAATTTCAAGATTTTCTGCAAAAAAGGTTGAAAGAGAAGGGATATTTGATTTCAACAATTCAGAGTGATCATGGAGGAGAATTTGAAAGTAGAGCTTTTGAAGATTTCTGTAATGATCAGGGATACACTCATAATTTCTCTGCACCACGATCACCACAGCAAAATGGGGTTGTTGAGAGGAAAAACAAAACCCTCCAAGACATGGCAAGAACCATGTGACTAGATCATTCACTGCCAAATCACTTTTGGGCAGAAGGTGTAAGTACATCATGTCACATTCTCAACCGATGTCTCAGAAGGCCCATTCTGAAGAAGACTCCTTATGAACTATGGAAAGGTAAATGTCCTAATATCAGTTACATTCATCCCTTCGGAAGTAAGTGTTTTATTCACAATAACGGTAAGGACAACCTTGGAAAATTCGATCCAAGAAGTGATGAAGGTATTTTTCTGGGCTACTCATTAAATAGTAGATCTTTTAGAGTCTATAATAAACGCACATTATGTGTGGAAGAATCTGTACATGTTATATTCGACAAAAATAACCCCTTGGTCGAGAAAGGAATTACTGCAGATGATGAAGACCAAGCTCAAGAAACTCAGGAGACAAGCAAATCTCAAGAGTCAACTGATAAATCTGCTACGATAGAGTCAGCTAATGAAATCAGCAGCAGTGTACCAGATCATCCGATCAAGTCGAGTATTAATGTAGTGCATCCAAATGAATGGAGAAGCGAACCTGAATATCCTCAAAATTCATCATAGGGGATCCAAATGAAGGAATGAAAACCAGAGGAGCTCTCAAAAATAAAGCAAATTTAGCATTAATCTCTCAAGTTGAACCAAAAAAGATAGAGGAAGCTCTAAAAGATTCAAGTTGGGTACGAGCAATGCAGGAAGAGTTAGATCAGTTTGGTAAAAATCAAGTGTGGAAATTGATACCCAAACCTAAAAATGTTATGTAATTGGAACAAAGTGGGTCTTTAGAAATAAATTGAACGAGGATGGAAAGGTCATAAGGAATAAAGCCAGATTAGCTGCTCAGTTATATTCACAACAGGAAGGAGTCGACTATGATGAAACTTTCGCTCCAATTAGCTCGCTTGGAGTCTATACGAATCCTTCTAGCATATGCGTCGTTTAAGGGATTTAGGTTGTTTCATATGGACGTCAAAAGTGCCTTTTTGAACGGATTTATTAAGGAAGAAGTATACGTGAAACAACCACCTCGGTTTATAGATTCAAAGTTTTCCTATCATGTATATAAGCTAACTAAGGCACTATATGGACTAAAGCAAGCTCCATGTGCATGGTATGATAGACTTAGTTCTTTTCTTATTGATCATGGCTTCACAAGAGGTAAAGTAGACACTACCTTGTTTATTAAAAGATCATCAGAAGGTAATCTCATTATTCAGATTTATGTTGATGATATTATATTTGGTAGTGCTAACCCTCTTATGTGCAAGGAATTTTCAAATCTTATGCAAAGTGAATTCGAAATGAGCATGATGGGAGAGTTAACATTCTTCCTTAGACTTCAAATTCAACAATCTGAAGAAAGAACCTTTATATGTCAGACCAAATACACAAAGGAACTGATTCAAATATTTGGCATGAGCAATGCAAAATCCATTGGCACATCAATGAGTCCTTCAACGAGTCTAGACAAAGATGAACAAGGAATTCCTGTTGATGAAACTAAGTATCGTGGAATGATTGGCTCATTATTGTATTTGACTGCAAGTCGACCAGATATTATGTTCTGCCAGGTTTCAGTCAGCTCTTAGGGAATCTCATCTGACTGCATTAAAGAGAATCATTTGATATCTCATTGGGACTGTCTCTTATAGACTATGGTATCCTCGCTCTAACTCTTTTAAATTAGAAGATTTTTTAGATGCTGACCTTGCAGGTGATAAAGAAGATGGAAAGAGCACAAGTGGTACATGACAATTACTTGGAAAGACATTGATATCCTGGAACAGTAAAAAATAAGCATCAGTTGCATTATCTACCACTGAAGCCGAATACATTGCTATTGGACAATGTTGTGCACACTTACTGTGGATGTCCCATCAACTGGGTGACTATGAACTTTCCTTTAAACCTAAACAAGTCTTTTGTGATAATTCAAGTGCTATTTATCTTTCAAAAAATCCTGTGCATCATTCTAGAGTAAAGCATATAGATATCAAACATCATTTTATTAGAGATCATGTTCTTAAGGGAGACATAGAAATATCTTTTGTTGGAACAACTGATCAGTTAGCCGATATTTTTACTAAGCCATTATTAGAGGATAGATTTTGTGCTTTAAGAAAATTACTTGGTATTACTTGCTTGAATAATAACCTGTAGGACCTATGTATAATACAGTTACTTTTGTAGGTTTAATAATTGTCTTTTACTCTTGCATTAATTACGCCTCCATTTTCCCTCTCTTTTCTTCTTCTTTCACATCAGTTCCGTCGTTCAAAGTTGGAAAGCCAATCATCACGTCTATTCAACTGATGCCTTTTCCTTTTTTGTACTCAACCATCAGAAGGTTCTCTTCTTAAGGCGGAGATCTCTTTTCAATCACTTTCATCCCTATCATCTAGAAAATCCTTCTCCAAAGCTCTGCTCAAACCACTATCGTTCAATGGCCAAACAACCCAAGAACCCATCCGCCTCCACCAGAAAAAGTACCTGCTCCAAAGCAAAACCCTTTTCTATGCCCCAGAACAAGTAGACCTAGGGTGCGACCACTCTAAGGGTTTTGCCTTTTCGCAGGGAGATTTGTTGATCCTTCTCAAATCTTAGAAGAAAAAGCCCTAGAAAACGACCTATGGAAGACCCCCCTACTCCAAAGAAATCCAAGATAGATCTTTCTGTCTCTCTAGAATCTGACCTAAATTTCTCGGATTCTCCAAACATGGATCTCTTCATTTTCTTGAAAGACAAGCCCATTGCTTATGGAAGGGTAGTCGACCTCGATGACATGAAAGAACTAAATTGTAAGGTAAAAATTCTTTTTGTTCATCAAAGGTGGTATAAGTTCTTCTTTATTCCTCCGCCTAAGGTCTATGAACCCCTGGTAAAGATATTTTATGCTAATCTTTGCTCTAGTAAACCTGATAAGTTGGAATCTTTAGTGTTAGGTAAGCACATTGTTCTTGATTGTGCCATGTTTTATTCACCCTTTCAGTATAAATGTTCTGGTTTTCCTATGCTTTTCAAAAATACATGGCCTGATGATTTTAAAATTTCCTTTGATCAAGCTAACGGTGTATTGCTGAGTGTCCCTCTGAATCCCTTCCCAACCAGTTAGGCCCCAGTGATGTTAGTTTCGAAAATTGAGTCCTGGATCACATTGTAGGAACTACTCTGCTTCCCCGCACTAGTTCCTTTTCCACCTTCTCTCAAAGAGACACTTTCTTAGTATACTGCCTTGTGACCAAACTCAAAGTTAAGTTATCCTCCTGGGTCATTAATTTCATGATTGAAAGTGCAGAAGATTCCACCAGTCTACCCTATGGGATGGCCATCACTCACATCCTGGAAGCTCACCAAATTTCTCTGTCCGCTTATCCTTTTATCACTGTTTCAAAATATTACAATTCTAGAGCCTTTGCAAGTATGGGATATGTGAGTGTGAAAGACTCCTGGGTTAAGAAGCACGAAGGTGATGTAAAGCATGCTCCTATAGATCCCAAACCTAAACCATCCGCCTCTCATCCCAGCCTTGGTGATCCTGATCTTGGCGAGAAGCGTCGTACCATTGACATTCAACTCTCTGAAATCAAAAATTTCCTCACAGCCACTCAGTCAACTGTTGGTGACATTCATGCCATTTCCAAAGAAACAAGGTCTGATGTGTCCAAGATAAGAGTTGTCATTCCAGAGTAAGGGAGAATGCTGTCAAGGCTTTTAGGGGAATTCATGACAGGTTGGATGGAATGAGCATCTCGGCCAATGATAGCTTTGAACAACTAAAAGAGGCCATCTGCAACACTCTTACCTATTTTCTGCGTTGTTAATGTGGTTGCTTAAGACAAATTTTTTTTGTTGTGCTGTTAACTCAGCCATTCGACAATTTCTGTTTTTGTTTTGTTTTGGTTGTTTCTTTTGTACTATAACTCTGCTGCATAATGCTATATGTTCTGTTTTAGTTCGTGGGTTGTTATGTTTATTCCCTTTTTGCTGATGCCAAAAAGGGGGAGAAGAGTATATGTATTTGTATACAGGTATAGTTGACTGAAGGGTAAATATACGCTAGCATCGACTGAAGGGTAAATGTCAACTAGCATCCTCTACGGCAGGAGTCGGCCACAACATCTATAACCATGGACTAGTCAACTGCATGAACTGAGAGGGAGTACCATAAACCAGTCAACCGTATACATTGAGGGGGAGTAAAACATAGGGAAGTCAACAATTGTTTATACATATATATTATTTTGTCATTATCTAAAAGGGGGAGATTGTTAGATCTGATTTTAATGATGCAAATAATATATCTGTGCAGGAACTCAAGGAAGCATCCAAGATTGAAAGAATCAAGAGGAAGGAAAGCATCCAAGATTGAAGGAATCAAGAGGAATGAATCAATTAACCATCTGGAGATTCAGAATCAATCAGAGATTGATTTAAATGGAAAAGAAGCAATCGAAAGATCTTGCTAGATAATCAATCAAGTTGCTATTTTCAGGAAGAGCAATAATCAAGGAGTAAAACTCACGTTATCAAAGCTTGTAGAAGGAAAGCTATCAATGAGGAAGAGCAATGGCAAGCTGCTAATTTCGGAAGGACCAACAATCAAGGAGTAAAACTCACTCATCAAGATCTGTAGAAGGAAAGCTATCAATGCCCTCTCATCAAGGAAGAGCAACGGCAAATAACCTTATTCTTGGAAAGAATCAATCTCTTTCCAAGGATCAAATCTCTTGGGTTGTCAAATCTCTTCAGCAAACGGCCTCCTACAAAGTATTTATACACATCCTTAAGGCTTAGACAAACATACTTTGATCGAACCAAACACCCTCTTTTTTTTCTACTGCAAACAAACATTGTAGCTCTCTAGGACCTGTTGTATAACAAGTTAGAGAAGAAAGAGAGAACAACACTGGTGAGGCATTGTATCAAAAAAGACGAGTGAAATAGGAACTGAGCTATCACGTCATTTCCATTGTACTCGAAGAAACACATTCACTAAAGAGAACTCCCTTGCAACCCAAGGGGATTAGACTAGGATTCACATTGAATCTGAACCAGTATAAAAATTTCGGTGTCTTTAATTCCTGCATTTACTTTCAGCATCTTATATTATGTTATTACAACTATCAGTTTATTGCATCTAGTCGATTAATTGGAAAATCAGTCAACTAACAGAGACTATGTTTAAAAGTATACAATTCACCCCCCCTCTTGTACTTTCACAAAGTATCCTGTGTTCACGTGGGGTTCGGAAAAGAATCGTAATCTAAGTGAGTGTGATCTAGACAGCCTACCCTGATACAAATATCACTGGCTCATTCCGCGGCTCGAAGCTATGACCTATAGGTTACACGGAAATAACCTGATCGTTGCTTTATGACTCCCTTCTCTCTAAACAAATTAATAACATCATTAAAAAAAAGGTCCAAACGCTGAATATAACTACTTAATTTTTCGAATGAGATGATTCACAAAATTTGACATAATATCGAAGCAAGTGGAGATTTTGGTTTGAGTCTCATCATTTATTGTCACCAAAAATTTTCACGTATTTGACCAAGAAGTCAATAAAATTTAAAAGTATACTATAATTTCATGCATTTAAGTAGTTTAATTTCCTCATGATTTTACTTGTACATATTCGACATCACCAAACAACTTCCTTTTTGTTTTGTGATTTTCATCATCAAATTTCCAACCAATCTTTTTGGGGCGAATCTAGCCTTAAGCCTATTGGGTTTTCGTCGACTTAATAGCTTTTGCTTAAATTTTGTATTTGTATTAAAAAATTTACGGTGTACTTATTTATTATATATATATATATATATAACTCGAAATTGCTATAAGAACCTATAAACTTAAAATCTTGAATTCGTATATGCTTGCTTTTCATACGAATATGATCAATTCAAGCCATGCAATTGCATGAGAAAAGTCTCAAGACAATTCCAATGTTTCCTCTCCAATCAAAGATTAATTCCCTTTGGTGGGGTTAAGGATTTGGATATAAAAGGTAAACTGGATTCTCCTCAATTAATCCAATTATTCCTTTTCTAGAATTTTATATTCTTTCTTCTAGACTTTTAATTATATGTGGTCACATACTACATTTTCATTGTCTTACATCATTGTATACGAATTTACTTTTGATATACGTACGTGTCCATAGTCTATCTGTATTACGAGAAACGTAGAGTATTTGAAGAGTTCAACTTAACTTGATAGTGTATATATATATATTGTCGAAGCATATAACTAAAACTTATATTATAGAGTAATTTTTGTACACTTATAGTGTACGATTTTTACACCATCAGGTTAAGATGATCCATAACATTAGATATATTAATTATAGTTGTCCTAATTTGATAATTTAAAAATATAACAAATAACTGGCTAAAATATACAGATAATGCAAAAGCTTCTTAACTCTATCATTTTATCGGTTAATTTATTGGAAACAACCTCTCACCTGCATAAGATAAGGGTAAGGTCTGCGTACACAGAGGCGAAAGTACAAGTCGCAATACGGGTTCGGGTGAAACTAGCAGTTTTTGCTTAAACAGTGTATTTGATATATAGAATTCATTAAATATATATGTACAAATATTAAATTTAAACTCAGTCACTAACACTTAAAATCGTCATTTTAAAATCCAGAACTCATAAGGTTGAAATCTCAGCTCCGTCTCTGTACGTACACATTATATTTTTTAGACCCTACTTGTGAGAATATGATGAGTATGTTAATTCTATATTATATGTAGTCAAGCTCTCTATATAAACCCTTATGACCCTCTTATATATCTCCCAAGCGCACACTTAGATATATTCCCATATATATTATTATTCTCCTTTCTTCTACAAACTTTTTATATTTTAATATCTCCACAAATATTAAGAAGAAGATCATGTCTGGTGTTTGGGTATTCAAGAATGGAGTACTCAGACTCGTAGAAAATCCAGGAGATCATTTCCAAGGTTCTAGGAAAGTGTTGGTTCATGTTCCTACAAATGAAGTTATTACATCCTATGCAATTCTTGAAACTAAACTATATAATCTTGGTTGGGAAAGGTACTATGATGATCCAGAATTACTTCAATACCATAAGAGATCTACAACTCATCTTATTTCTCTCCCAAAAGATTTCAACAAATTTAAAACCATGCATATGTATGATATTGTTGTCAAGAATCGCAATGAGTTTGAAGTTAGAGACATGTGATAAGAAAGACAAAAATCACAAGGTTTATGTTTTGATAACTAATTCTTAATTAATTCTAGGTGTGATTAGTCTTTTTGAAATGTTGTATTTTTGTTTTGGTTGGTTTTCAGAGTGTTGTAACTAGTTTTTGGTATGGAGTTTTGTTTAATTTCATGGTTTGTATGTTAGAATTGTTCTAGATTTAGGTTACTATCTGATGTTTCTGCTTTGATTTTACTATTATCTCATTGTTGTTACTGCCTCCTTTCCTTCTTGCCTTCTTTATTGTTGTATTTCTTTTTCTATATTGCTATGAGTATGCTTGCCTGAGCTGAGAGTCTATCGAAAATAGTCTCTCTGCCCGTACAATGTAGGAGTAAAGTCTGCTTTAGTCGTACTATTATTTTGTCGTTGTTACTGTCTCCTTTCCTTCTTGCCTTCTTTATTGCTGTATTTCTTTTTCTATATTGCTATGAGTATGCTTGCCTGAGCCGAGAGTCAATCAAAAATAGTCTCTTTGTCTTTACAATGTAGGAGTAAGGTCTGCGTATATGCTACCCTCTTCAAACTCCACTTGTAGGAATACACTGAATATGTTATTGCTGTATTGTTGTTGGTACTTATGTTAGAAACTGTTGTACCTGCAAAAAGAAATATTTGAAAGCCAATGTAGTGCGTATATATTTAGATCGAGATCCCAATACGAATATCGGACGCCTGATAGGAGAAGAGAAAATAGGGTAAGGGAGTTTGATGTTGATGGCTTCCCATGCATTTAATGTACCATATTCCATTTTTGGAAAGTATAGTCCTCGGTTTTTATTCATGAATATATCTTTTCTTATAACCAAACAATGTTTCTATGCCTTTGAACTTTCGTATAAATCCAAATACATTCACATAAATCAGGAATTCTAATTACTAGCCAGAGTGAAATGAAGAATTATTATTGGAACCCATTAACCTAAAAAGGTGATTAGAGGTGCTTATCATATCTATAATCAAATACCAATTGTTTAGGAGTAGATTCTTATTTCACTAAAGCAAATCAGGGTATCTCCTCTACAACTACAACCCAGTAAAATTCTACAGGTGCGGAGTCTGGAGAGGGTAGTGTGTACGCGAACCTTACCCTTACCTCGATGGATCGGAATAGAGAGGCTGTTTTCGATAGATTCTCAGCTCAAGAAAACGAAAAAGAGGAAAAGAGATAATATATGAGTATTATCGACAGTAACCATAGAAATAATAACAGCATCATAAGAACTAGAAAATAGATGCAACACAATAACAATAACCAGTAAAGAAGGTCCGATGCTATGAAAAATGGAATAATAACAATCGTATCTCCTCTACGAGACCATTTAATCCCTTTTATTTTTCTCATATATATGCAAATCAAGAAGTTTACCTTTTGTACACTAACAAAGTAATTAAAAAAAATACAACCGTTAAACATGTTATTTCAAGATAACTATTGATATATGTTCATAATATATGAGATTAATAACCTGAAAAATTATAAGGGATTTAATCAGTGGCTGATGTAGCTTATTAGCGGAGTACTCTTAATGGAAACCAATATTTACTTATTTAAACACTAGAATATACTCCATATGTGAACAACTACTAAACTTTTAACAAATAATATATTTTGTACTCAAAATTTCATAAGTTCAATAAGTTTAGTGCGAAGAATTAACTTTAACGGCCGAATCCATCGAGTTTAAATTTTAAATCCATAATAAATATTTATACTAAGTGCGTACAAAAATAACTATTAAACAAGTTGAAGTCTACTATATAAATCCTTTTAATTTGTTGATTTTCGATCGAATTTAGTATATATGTATCAGGCATATTTAACCGTTCCGGCATCGATCCAATTTAGTATGTTAGATCCAATCTCATCATTACTTTTAATTAGGGGTGTACAAAGAAAAGAAAAATGATAAATTGCACCAAACCGATGATTCGAGTCAAACCAGAAAAAAAAATTTGATTGTGGTTTGGTTTGATTTGGTTTTAACTAAAAAAAAATCACACCGAAACCAAACCAACCCGATAGTACATTTCTAAAATTTTAAAAATATTTTATACATATAAATATATATATTTATTATAATGTAATTTATAAATATTTCTTAACTTTCTTACAGTTTCATCTTTTAACGTATTACTTCAAGAATATATAAATTTTATAGCCCATAAATGTAGTAGCTAAAACAAAATTCAAATCAATATTAATGCTGACAAAAGAAATTCAATTCAACACTAGGAATGATGATAGTATTGAATATCTATTTTTTAGTTTTACACTGGTCTATAATAAAAATGCTTAACTTATTTTATCATTTTCTTTAGTACTTAGTTATGTAATTAATAGTATTTATTGGCTATACTTATTTTAGCATGACCTATATAGTGTTTTTAGATTATGCAAACTTTCATTATGGCTTGTTAATTAACAATATATTGCTTTATGCAATTTTACTATCTTTGTTATTGAATATTTTAGAATAATGCTATGACTTATCTCATATTATTGTATTATTTTCTTGGAAAATACATTATATAGACATTGTATCTTACTAGGACTAAAAAAGTATTTGGAGTACAAGTTACATATTTTGTGCTATGAAGACTTTACCGGAAAAAAATTCAAAAAAAAATCGAGAATGAAAAACCCGACTTTGTTGGTTTGGTTTATCTATACTATATTAAAAACACGAAGCCCCTTAGCGAAATATCGTTTGCCTTTTTTACCCTTTAAAAAAGTTTTTACACTAGACAAAATAGTCATTTTAACTATTTTCCTAATATTTATGAATAATCATTTAATTATTTGCCAAATATTTAGGACTTCGAAATCAATTATATTTTATATACAAAAATCTTCCTTATTTAAATTATGCGTAATATAACATATATGAAAAGGATAAATAATAACAATCTAAAAAGAAAAGGAAGAGTAATATATGTCTTCGAAGAATCAGTCAAAATCAAATAATTGTACTGCTATCCTCCTTTCTTTTTCTCTAAATTAATACTGTTTACAACTAAGTTTTTATCACAATTATAAAGAATAATATTATAAACCTAATAATTTGTAGGAACGATACTGTTGTATTGCATAGAAATATTTGCACTTTGAAATCAAATAAAATTTCAAAATTATTTAATATTTTCTTATTTGAACTATGTTAGAAGTTCTAATATTATTAAAATTCTAAAATCAATTAGAATTTGAACTTATGTAGATATGTTTCTTGTTTGAACTACGTACAAAAAATCATAATGCATGTTACTTTTTCTAATATTTGTATCTTAATTTTTTTTTATTAAATACAACTTTATCTATCTAAATTTTTGTATCTTAATAATTTTCCTAATATTTAGGTATTAATTACAACACTAAAGAAGTTGTGGCTCCTATTTTCTCTCTCTCTCTCTCTCTCAAACGTTGCATCTTACATGCTTGTGTTATTTTCTAGACAAATATCTAAAATTTTAATAAATTATCTGTAATTAATATTTTATCTAACATAGAACGAATTTTTGAATGATATAAAATAGTCGTCTATTTAATTTGAAATATTTTTTTGTCAATGCTTTCTTTAGAAAAAGTACTTTCCGAGAGTAGTAGTTTGTATTTGACCAATAAATTTAAAATATAATTTTACCAATATTAGATCAGAAATTTGTGCTTGGCCGATTTCTAATTAAATTTTCAGCTTCTGTTACTACCCAAAAAATTGTAGATTTCCCTCAAAAGTTTATCCAAATACCTTAACTCTCTAAAATAAGAATTTTAGGAAGGATTTGAAAACTAATTTAATCAACGAAACTATTATCAGTTAGGAATTCTTATTTGAATACTTAGTATGAAAGATTTTAAATAAATTTTTACCTATAAAGTCTTTATTTGAATAGGTAGAATGCCTATTTTGAAGTCAATTAAAATTTTATTTAAAATATCCAAAAGTAAAATGTCAAATATTATTTTACTATTATTTTAAAATAAAACTTTTTGTGGATAAACTATAATTTCAATTGAATATTTAAACCTTAGGATAAAATAATATTAAGAAAGAATCAAGAAAAGATATTTATTTACTTTAATGTTGAGAATGAATAATTAAGTCGGGATAAACTAATATTAATAATTTGAAACCAAGGATATTTATTTCCTTTAATGTTGAGAATAAATAATTAAGTCTTTGAAAAACTAACAACGAAAAATTACACATTTGATCGCACGACTAAAATATTTACGGTCGCTAGCCAATATGCATATACTATATTATATATTTTTCAGCTATTTTCCTGGGTGGATGACTATTTAAGTTAATCTCAAACAATTAGCAAATGAATTCAATTCAATTCTTTTACAAATTCATCATATGATTAAACTTACTTTTAAGTCAGCAAAACTCTTACAATACATAAATTTAGTTCTATTAGAAAGCATTGCGGTGAAAGAAATAAGAAAATAAAGTAAAATGGATTATATTATAATATTATGGGTCAAATTAGTACAAATACAAATTTGAAGCAATAAAGATGAAATAGTAGAGTACAAAATATTTTTAAATGAATTGTCATTAATTATAAAAAATTTTCTTTTTGCATTCAGTCCAACAAATAATGACTCTGCATATATTTATATTAAGTTATTTGTTATATATTATTAATTAAATATTACTCATTTTTAGAGTTTTCATTGTTCTATAGCTATTTATTCTAGGAACTATGGCCAACCTCCTCATTCGCAAATCTCTAAAAGACCGCAAGATTCGATTTTTCAATTAGCATTGTTTGTCAATGTTACGATCCAATTTAGGATCATGACCGGCGCTTAGGAGCAAGTGCCCTCAAGTAAGCCTCATCGGTATTTACAGAAAATCGGACAGAGTTTCCCCTATTTTAGGACTATCCAAAAGTTTTCCTGTCTCATAAACAAATAACAACCAACCAATATTCACCTAAATCAGTCACAACCCTCGTCAACTAACCAAAAATGAGTTTTCACCAAAATTACAAAACTTATTAACATAATAATACTAATCCCGTTTCAAAAATATGAAAAACAAATGCAATATCCAATATAACGAATGAATAACCATAACACTAATAAAAATGACTATGGAGCGACTCTAAGAATTCAAAACCAAAGACGATGACAAATAAATAGACTCTTCGCCCATGCGAACAAGTGTGGGGCTCACCAGGAACTATTAACTTGTATACTCCAATTAACGAAATCCTCAATCGCGTCAACTGCTGTCTCTGTAAAAAAAATAGCGGGGAATGAGTCGCTAGCTCAGTGAGTGATAACACTTAACCACAACCGTTTTTTTTCATGGGACAAGTCAGAAAACATGATCGTACAATAATTAAAAATATCATGAAATAAATGCCTTTTTTCAGAATCGGTAACAACAATCAATCTTGTCTGTTTTCATGTAAGCAGGAATCAATTAACAATTCAGTAATAAACTCGGTAAATATTGTCATATCCAATATTTTTGGGAAGGTTCCAAGAAAAGATCATGTAATCTGTATCTCTGTGTGGACCCCTTCATAATAAGAGTCAAATACAATTGTAGGTCCCTACTCGAGGGAAAACTGTTACTGTATGCTAGTTCTACTTTCCCACTAGCGAGGGCTATAACTTTAATCGGTAATCTGTGAATACGAGGTGCACCAGGTCTAACGAGCCCGCCGTTAGCTACGGGATCCTTCAAAGTTTCCTCCCATTTATACTCTTTCTTGTAAACAGTAAATACCCGTACAAAGGTATTTTTAAAATAATAAAGGGCATATCATTTCTTATCAAATCTTGTTATTTTATTTTGGTAACAGTAATCATGTCTCAAGTAACAGTAAAACATGTCTAGTAATAGTGAGAATAATTCAAATAATCGTAACATCTCAAGTAATGGTAAAACATATCTAGTAACGGTGAAAACATTTAGATTAATCGGTAAACATCTCAAGTAAACTGTTCGGTATCATATCAAGTAAAGGACTTGTCCGACATGCAATTTCAAAGCATCGGCAATACATTTATTTTCAAAATCATATATAAACCATGCAGGTTATGAAAACACAAATTGCGGTAAGATTACTACTCACAGTACTTGTGTCGAAATACCAAATTCGTCACCTCGAGCGATCTGTACGACTTTTCTTCAATCAATCTATAATCACGTCAACATTGAACTCGTGTTAATTTCCTTGTTTAGGCTAATTCTTAGTTAATTTAGAATACCCAACCTTTAAGGTTTCATATTTGACTTTTAATTCGCTGAATCATATTTACCCATGCTATGAGTAATTTAAATTAGTCCAAAATCTTCTTTTAAAAAAAGAAGAAGGCATTTATGTAGTTTAGTTCCATGTACTATTCAATTTCTTTACTCATGTGTATAAGTTAAAACTTAAATAGTATATTGTCTATAATATCTTTTTTTTTTGTTTGATACTTAAATTTTCAATACACGATAGAATCCCATGAACATATAAATCGGGATTTAAAGAAATCCTAGGAACTGAAGAAGAATCAAAGAAAGGGAAAATTGACCTTTTTATGTAGGAATCAATAATGAAGCTTGATAATCTTTCTTCCTTCTTCCTTCTTGAAATTTACTGATAAAAGCTTCTCTTTTCCCTTAAAGCATTGTTGCCTAGTGGTGGGCATCGGTTCGGTTCGGTTTTGAACATTATCGATTTTGCCTATCGGTTATCGGTTTACAAATATCATAACCCGATAACCAAACCGATAAGATATTGGTTATCGGTTATCGGTTATCGGTTAATCGGTTATATATCGTTATCGGTTCGGTTATCTGTTTACCCGATAACATAAAACAACTAAAAAAAATTGCAATATATAAAACAAAGAAATCAAACTGCCAGAACGTGTAAACTGCCAACTTTTGTTGTTTCTTAACAAAAGCACGCTCCCACTTCTGTGCAGTATCTACTGATGTCTGGCGGAGAACTGGTGGTGAGTCTTGCGTCTTGACTCTTGGGGGCTGCGACGGAAATAAGAATGAGAACTGAGAGACAAATGACTGAAGACTGAAGAGTGAAGAGGGAATTAGGAAAATAAATATCCCTAGTATATACTTAAGGGTAAATTAGTAAATTATATCATTCTTATTGGGTTATCGGTTTTTACCCAATAACAAAAATGCAAACCGAGCCCGAACCGATAACCCAATAAAAAAAAATTTAACCCGTTACCGAACCGTTAACCCAATAACCCAATTCCGATAACCCAATAAAGAATTAACGATTCGGGTGATCGATTTTACCCGATATATGCCCACCCCTGTGAGCCTTCCGCCCCTTCCCTTAATCCCTTACTTTCTTTTCCTATTGGCCAGATTTTCATCTAGTGGGCTTGGGCCCTTTTGGTTCATTCTTTTTTTTTAAAAAACAAAATTAGTTGCTAATGACCAATATATCCTTGTCTAAAATTAGGGATATTACAGTCAAATTCATAAGTAATAAAAGTTTTTTTTTGTGTTAGCTTTTTTTTTTCCAGTATTTGATCATGGAAATAAACAAGTTTCACAAGATTTTGTCACAAAGCTTTTACAAATCATAATATGGCATCAAAGAACTTTAGTGCGACATGATTTCTTTTTTTATTGAACTAGCTAATCAGCATTCATCATTTTCAGGAATTTAACTTTGTTTGAACTTGTAGTTTGTAATTTAAATATATTAATTAATAATATAAATGTAATTTGTCAAAGTTATATACTCATTGATATAGGTACACGCGCAAAGCGCGTACCCTAAGACTAGTAGATTTAAAAACCCGACACTATTGATTTGGTTTGATAATTAAAAAATTTGAACCAACCCGACTTATGTATACCCTACTTTTAATAAATAAGTTAATTTGAGAGGGAAAAGAGAATTTTAAAAGTAATATAATAGCATATGCAATGCCCTCAATTAGATGAACCATTACGATCAAGCTACATCTGCCCATGTTCTTGCTTGTGGCGAACCCAGGTGCGGAGATGGCCCGAGTCCAAGTCATGATCGAATTAGTCCAAGCACAAAAGTAGAAAAGTGCGTATATATATGGAGCTCGATTAAAAAATTATATATAGAGAGAGAGAAAGATAGAGAGAGAGCGCGCTCGATTAATCTGACAAAGCTACTGAATTCCCATGAACATGTAGGTTATATTTTAGATTTGCCACTGCTTTTGCTACACGATGATTAGCTAACTGATATTAATACTTGAATTTTTCTTCATGTCAAAAGGGAATTCAACAGCTCACATATAACTAAAAAAAAAATATTTTTACTCTATTTACATAGTGTAATTTTTCGACGATTGGATTTCGATATATTGAACCCCCTACACTCTGCTTAGTTCCGCCATTGGCTATATATTAGCTAGTCATCACCTTGTTGAAGATAAATGACAAGTTTTTCGTAGTCACTCTTTTTGAATTCTTAGTTATTTATGGTTGTGGAACTAGTAATATTCTAGTTTAATGTAATTTCAGAGTCGACATATATTATATTATTTATATAAAATATATTTATAAAAACCAACGAGATTAACAACAAAGTCGTTGTAGTATAGTGGTGAGTATTCCCACCTGTCACGCGGGTGACCCGGGTTCGATCCCCGGCAACGGCGTCTCTTTTTTTGTTACCAATTTTCTTCACAGCTGAGTCATGGCTCCTAACACCATCGAACCCCTGTTCGATCCCTGCTCTTAGCTCAGGCAGAATTAGAATATTTTGGATTTTTTTTTTTTGTGGTTTTCTATTCGGTGTTTGATTTCTCCATTCCTCCGTTTAATGGATAACCATTTGTTACTAATGGAGAATTTCTTATCATCGTAAATTCAGATGATAATATTTATACTAACGGAAACCATAAACTTCACACACAATAGAGGGCAGGGCCGTCGGGTGCACTAAACTCCCGTTACGCGTGAGGTTTGGGGAAGGGCCGAACCACAAAGATCTATTATACGCAACCTTACTCTGTATTTCTGCAAGAGGCTATTCCCATGGCTCGAACCCGTGACCTCCTGGTCACATCGCAACAACTTTACCAGTTACGCCAAGGCTCCCTTTCTTCAGACACAATAGAGGGATATGATAGAATTTTAAAAAACATATATATAGATAATGAATGAAGTTTCTTCTTCCATTTTATCCCATTCACCGGTACTAATCATTGATACTGTAAAAGTCGTTTTAGTGTTTTTGTGCCAGCTCATGATGTAAATGAGTCGCACATACACCCTAGTACATGTTCTTCGACACTGAGGGCACCCCTGAAGAGCAAGGGATCCCCAATTAATCCAGATTTACCTAGCATATTCAATTTCAGAGTTTGAAATCAAAAATTTTAATTAAGAATGAAAGATCATATTCATCGCACAACAACTCTTGGTAGCAGCAAAATTTAAAATATAATATTAAAGAAATGCTTAGAAAGGGCCAAAGGACTATTGTTTCTAGGTTTTGGTAAAATCTTAGCTCTTGTCCAAGTACCATTAAATTAATGGAGTTTTACATATATACTTGTCACATCAAAATAAATTTAAGTCACACTTTCTATAATAAATAAATAAATAAAATGTTTATAATCATAAGTAGAGAAAGAAATATGGTGAACACCATGGTTTTTATATTAAATGAAAACAATCTTCACACATTAAAACTGACATAATATTTTGCCTATTATTTTAGCACATAATTTTTTTTATTTGATAATTATGGTATTTGAATTTACGTACATTTCGATTAATTTCGTAAAATAATCTTTTTAAATTCAGTTTAACTAGAAGTACAATGGGGCATATTTGAAAAGGCATAAACTCAATGGCTGACCAGACCACATCTTTTGATATATAACCTTCAGGGGCTCGAAAAGTCAAGAATCATTTCAGAATTTGAAAAAAAGGGCAAATCTAGATGTGTCTTCTTCAGCCATTGGTTATAATTGTAAGCAGTAAGATTCTGTTTGTTACCTTAAAAACAGAATAAAAGCATTTTATTTTATATTATAGCACAATATTTGACGACGATGATGTTCGGATTAGCTTGCCTGCATCTCGACTAAAGTTATTCAAAAGAGAACGAAATCGTTAAACGAACCGATTAGGCTTATTGGTATCGGATTATCGGAGTAGATGAACGGATTAAGATTTTATAATTAACGGCTTAACGGTTTGGGAGTGGATTACTCAATTATCTTATTGGGTAAACCGTTAACCCGTTAACAATTTTTATATTTACACTTTTACCCTATGTATATAAACTTGTTGCTACATTATTGCATAAGCAGTTGTACATAGATTGATAGAACTTTTTGTAGCTAATAGTAGTCGTCTCTGGCTTCTCATGAATTATGAGTGGACATGAATTGAATTCCTCTCCGGGCCATTTTACTTAAGTTGGGTTTGTTTCATTACTTCACTTACAATTAGAGTTTGAAGTTTGTCTGTAAGTGGGTTTTTCTAATTGTTTTGTGGATAACAATGATAAACAGACAGTTTCAACTATGCATTTGGCCATTTGGTATTGATTGTTCAAAAAATTCAATTTTGTTTAAACGATAAACCGTCCGATAATCGTTAATCCGATATCAATATGTTCGTTGTCTTATTAGATGGCTAGCGGATTACTACATTTATTTAAGTGTAATTATCCGCCTTATCCGCCCGATAAGCACCCCTAATCTCAACTAGTTTATTGATTACCTACTACTTTCCACCATTACAAGCAGAAGCATATGTAGTTAGGGTACATGTTGAACCTCAACATATGCATTTTTTATACCGAGTAAGAAGGTGGAAAATCACTAAAATTTAATAAATTTTGAATCGATAATTATACTCTAAAAGTGCAATGAGTTCAATGGTAACAAAATAAAGATTACAACAACAGCTAGAAAACCCAGGATAATCTTACAAAATGGAGTCTGGGAAGGGTAGTGTGTACGCATACCGTACCCTACCCTGTGAAGGTAGAGAGGTTGTTTCTGATAGACCCTCGACTCAAGAAATGTAAACAAAATAAAGATTGAATCATGGATCCGCTTCTGAGCACAAGTACCGGATAACTTTGCTCGCCAAAACTTAGAAGAAAAGTCATCTAAGTTTTTTTTTTCCTCTAATGGGAGTTGAACTCTGGTGAATAACATAATAACTCTAACATAAGCAAACTATACAATAGATTACAAATGAAGTGAAGGTCTTTTGCAGAACAAGTTCAAACAAATCTAAAAATGGTGAATAACATAATACTTCTAACATAAGCAAAACAACCCCCTCCTCTCCTCCCTATCCCGGACCTCGGTTCCCTTACCTCAGGATCAAAATACAAAAATAAATGAAAAAGAATAGACAAAATTGTTCTTCAGATTGAGAAACTCATAGGCGAGTCGATGCTTTTGAGGTTCGTTTGTTCATTCCAAGGATTATCACAATTACTGTCACATCGTCGTGATATTTCCTCCTCCTCCCAGCTGGTATGCTCATCAACTCTTCCTTACTAAATCCTGCAAATTTATTGAATTAATTCAAACTTTTCGCAGCTATATCCACAATGCAGTTGATAGCCGATACAACCTCAGAGGATCATCAGCTCAAAATTCTATTCTTTTGCTGATCTCACTGTGTTAACTACTTAAACTAAAAAATGCTTAGTAGTATGTGATAGGTTGTGTGGTTATCATATAATGTAGTTTCATTGACTTTGTTATACCCTCAGGAAGCAAAATTGTGCTGACAGTCGAAATAGTAGTCTAATAGGTACTGTTCGATTAAGTTTAATACGTCGTCCATCCCAATTTATGCGACGGTATTTGACTAAACATAGAGTTTAAGAAATAAGGAAGACTTTTGAAACTTGTAATCTAAAATAAGTCATAGATAACTGTCTGGTTATAAGGGTAAAATGGTCATTTTAAAGTTGAATTGTTACTAAATATAAAAAAAGTATCATTTTGGGACGGACTGTAAATGAAGGAGTGTCACATCAATTGGAACGGAGGGAGTATAGAACATCCACAGATAAAAAAATAGTTGATATGGTCGAATGGAGATGATATCGATGCAGATGTCTTACCTGCACAATCTGCTGCTCGAATTACAAGCTGCTCCAGCAGAAATTTGGCTGGATCACCTAAAGGGTAACGTTGAATATAAGAATGGACAAGCTTTACAACCTCATCATTGTTGAAGAAGTCAAATAGACCGTCGCTTCCAAGTACAACAAAATGATCAGAACTTGATATTTCATGTACAGTCAGAGACGGTTGTACAGAAATATATGGAGGACTGATTAGATTTCGGACGCGAAGAATTCCCATCAAAGCATCATTCATACTCTTCTGCAATAAGAAAATGAAGTGTTATCCTTCCTAATAGGTAAGAAGCAAAAGATTAAAAGATTATATCAATTTTGGCACCAATACGATGCCACAACGATAGTCATCTAGTGTCCATTAGCATAAATTGGCTACATAAATGAAAACTTCAAAATTCTCAGTAATTTAAAGAAACAAAAAATGCAGTTTGAGATAAGGCGCGCCAAAGTATAAGGTAACTATAAGGTGCACCAAAGCAAAAGCAATAGAAGTTGCACCTTTTTCAAGTAACCAACTCCAAGTGCCCGAGTAACCTTTAGCTTTCCCTTGACTTTCCCACCCACGATCGTTGAGTGATCTTCAGGATGATTCTTTAATAGTTGGATTCTTTCAGATTCATTATCGACAGTATGACTAACAGTAAGCTGAACAGCTTGCAATCGTCCATCACTATTAGTAACGATGCTTTCACCACAAGTTGCCAATACAGCTCGACTATCTCCTGCATTGAGCACATACAAGTTCTTCCCAAGTAGAAGCGCAACTAATACACAGGATCCAATCGATACTAAGTCAGGACGGTCATCCATTTCCTGTTCAACCATGTGAAGGAAATCGTTCTCAGCTTGAGTAAGAGCCTGTTCCAGGCTATTAAGTACTTTTTGCTTAAAAGAGGTACACGGCTTCTCCACATCTAAATAAGGAAGCGCATTACCAAAGCAATCAACATATGAGCCCTTATTAACTTTAGAATCTCGTTCGAGTTCCCAGTCCAATAAACTAAGGTAATGTCTAATTGTTTCATACAATGTTCCAGCCAGAAAATCAGCTGCATCTCTTCCATTAAATCCATCATATATGGCACAGAAAAGCGAGTCGTTCTCTTCTGAACAGACAGCCTGTACTCTGTCTTCACCCGCAGCACCACCCGCTATTTTAACTTCTGTTGCATTAAAGAAGCTTTCACTCGAAGATTTCATTGAAGATGAATTGTCTTCAGCTAGCTCACTTGGAGAGGACGGACTACAACTTAAGTTTGACAAACTACTCTGAAAAGACGATGACAATAAATCCAACTTTGAAAAGGATGGAGAAGAGGGTATCCTGCGGAATGAAGTAGGTGAATCCAGTGCGGGCAGTATCTCAGCCCCAAGCAATCCGTTGCAAATATTTGTGTTAGCTAGTGTGGCATTGGCACTTAGAGCAGCACCAGAAAGGCAAGAGAAGGAACTGTTGGCTCTTCGAAGTTTAGTTCCAGGACGCATGTCAATACCATCTGATTCATCGCCAGAATCATCAGTGTTGGAATTACAGTGATATCCAAAACTTACTTTGATTTCCGCTCCAGGATCAGTTATTGCTTGTCCACCCATCATTTGTGCCTAGAAACAAGTCAACAATCTCCGTTAGATCCCATACCATTTTTAGACCAAGGACAATACTACGCTACATAGTATTTTACAGCAAATACAATTTTTGTTTTGATGTGAATACATATTCTCAAGAATCTTGAGTATGCTATTACAAGACATTCTCAAATCTCAACTACTTTAAAATTATTAAACAAACTACTGCACACTGGACGGACAAAGAAGCTAGTCAATAAAAAAGAACCTCCAGTTTCTTCTCCTTCCCAAGGAGGGAATTCAAATAATCGCTCGTAAACTAGAAATTAATCAGGTAGCAAATTGCCATAAACAAGTGTTATGAAATAGCCCTGCTTGGCTTATCCTTGATTGTGTGGTGGAAAAATTAGAAACGCTAGATGTTTTCATTTCTAGAATCTATTTATTCCAAACAACACAGTTCTGCAGTACCCTAGATCAAACCGTGAACATCACCCTAGATCAAACCAAAACTGCGAAAGCCCAAAATTATACATGCTCATTTGAGATTGGATATTGTACCACTATTTTAATCCTTGTTGGAATATAAAGTTTAGCATGCTAGATGAAGTTGAATAGAAAATGGATCCATATAGCCAACTCAATCCAAGAAAATAAGGCTGGATATCTAGCATCTGGTACCCACTGGTCCGACTAATCCAGAATTCACGCCATGTAGAGCTCACTAAGAAAGATATTCTCATTCGCTCTCTCTTCTTGTTCTTTTCTAGATTTTAATTGGTAATACTAGCTTCTTTGGCATATATTGTCCACTACCTTCCTATTGCATTTCAGATAAGAAGTTGTTTTTACATCTTTAACCAGTGATCATTGCGTCAAAACTCCCCAGTAGTAAGTAATACTATTGCATTTCAGATAAGAGGTTATTTTCACGTCTTGAACCTAGTGACCAACATATCACTAAAGGAGCAAGGCTCCAACTAATAAGAAGTGGCGGAGCCACATACAACCAAAGGGTGTCAATCGACACCCCTTCGCCGTAAAATTACATTATATCGATAGATATGTTTTTTTTGTTTTACGTATATATATTATACGTTGACACCCCTTAACTTTTTGGTGTATTTAATTTTTATATTTTGACACTCCTTAGTAAAAATTATGGCTCCGACACTGCTAATAAGCACTACTAAAAGTCATAAATAACAAATCCTTTTCAGATAATTTATCCATTTTCAAGATTATACATCCCAAGATACTGTTAACAATCCAAAATTTCCTATATGAAAATAAAACACATATAGATTACAACATGAAAATGACTAGTTTCTCATGAAAAACACAAAACAAGCAAATCCACACCAACCCATTAACTGAAATAACTGAAAAACAGAAGCAAAAAAAATTGATAAAAAGCAAATCTTTTACAAAGAGTTTCACCATTTTCAAGACAAGATTATACAAAAATATAGTATTAACAATCCAAAATCTCCCAAATGAACATAAAATCATAGCACATGCAGATTACAATAACAAGATCAGTATTATTGCTAGTTTCTCATGGAAAACAAAAGCAGCAAATTAATCCAATCCACACCAACCCCATTAACTGAAATAACTGAAAAACAAAAATAACTGGTAATTTGCCAATATAAGTTAAAATTATAACCAAAAACTAACCTTACTTGGATTTTGATGTTAACCCCAGATGACAAAAACAGCCAAGAAGCTGAAAATGCTCAATCTGTGTGCTTAGTTTAAATTGTTTACAGAAGCAAAGTGTTAAAGAACAGAAGGAACAAAGAGAAATAAAGATAAAAGTTTGTGATAAAATTGGATGGCGTTTATTAAATGGAAGAAACAAAAAAAGGGGCGGCTCGGTTGGAGAAAATTTCTATGGATGACGTTGATAGAGGAAGTCAGAATTTCTGTACAAAGATTCACTTCACACCAATGGTGGTAATTTTGTTATACAGTAGTTTGAGGAAAAAACAAAGTGCAGGCTTTTTATTATTTTGTTATTTTGGGAGGTTTCCTAATTGGCTTGGGACTCTTAGGCCTTGTTTAAGATTAAGACGTCTATCAGATTAAGATATTTGAATCTGAATATATATTTGAATATATTAAGATATGTATTAAGATTTGAATACTAAATAATTTAAACTGTTTGATTTTTAATATTTGAATATATAAAATTTATTTTTATTTAAAAATTAATAAATATAAAATTCAAATAAAATATTAACTAATCTAATATTCTATCAAGAAAATATATAATTTTTAAAAATATGATGGTTGTTGGTGGTGATGGTTAATGGATGAATACCGACTAGAGAGGGTGGTTGGTGATAGTTTTGGTTGATCATGGTGATTCATGCTAGTAGCTAATAGTGATTGGTAGTGGTGGCGATTATGATTGAGGATAGTGGTGGTGGGTGGTGATAGTTAATAATGGCGGGTGGTGGTAGTAGTTGTGACTAAGGAATGTAGTGAATGGGTGATGGTAGGTTAATGATGGGCAATGTTTGACGTGGTTGTTGTTGATGGTGATAGGGTGGTCAGTTGTGGTAGTTGAGGTGAATGAGTATTGATTGAGGGTGAGAATGATGGTGGTCGGAGTGGTGTGGATAGTGGGTGATGATGGTGGCGACTATGATTGAGGATGATGATGGCGTGGTGATGTTGGAGGTAGTGGTAGTAGAGTGGTGGTGGTGGTTGAGTTTAATGGTGGTGGTAGCATGGTGGTAGTTGATAATGGTAGGCGGTGGCCGCAGCTAATAATGAATATGTGATAGCTTCTTAATGAAATTAAGTCTCTGTTATAGATCTTAATTATACAGACCCATTAAATGGTTGTGAAGGCAAAAAAATTAAACACACATAATGATTAAGATCTGAATTATTAAAATTCAAACTTTAAAAACAAATGCACTTAATACCTGAGATCTGAATGAGTAAGATTCAGACCTCTATTAAGTGTGAGGCCTTAATTATGTTTTGTTGGAAAGTTATTTTTATCTATTTAAAAAATAATGAAAGAAAATTTTATTTATTTTACTTCACAAATCAAAATAGTGTCAATCCTTCAGAAAAAGTTATTACGACGCACGAAGCATCACAAGTTCACGTAGGGTCCAGAGAAGTGATATATTCTAAGGATGTGATGTAGGCAGGTCATCATGATATAAGCATTGGTAGCTGATTTTACGGCTACAACTTGTGACATATAGGTCACATGGAGATAATTTTAACTTTGCTCTAAGGTTCCCCTTTCAAGTGTCAATCCTTTAGAAAAAACTAAGTCCGATGCACGAAGCATCCCGCGTCCACGCAGGGTCTAGGAAAGGGCCTCACTCCAAGGGGGTGTGATGTAGGCAGCCTACCGTGATACAAGCATCAGTGGTTGATTTCAGGGCTCGAACCTGTTACCTATAGGTCACACGGAGATAAGTTTACCCTTACTCCAAAATTCCCCCTTCTAGTGTCGATCCTTTAGAAAAAGGGTAGCCCGATGCACGAAGGATCACGGGTTCACGCAGGGTCCGGGGAAGGACCGCATCCCAAGGGGGCAATATAAGCAGCTTACCGTGATACAGGCATCAATGACTGATTTCACAAATCAAAATAGTGTCAATCCTTCAGAAAAAGTTATTACGACGCACGAAGCATCACATGTTCACGTAGGGTCCAGAGAAGTGACATATTCTAGGGATGTGATGTAGGCAGGTCATCGTGATATAAGCATCGGTGGCTGATTTTACGGCTACAACTTGTGACATATAGGTCACATGGAGATAATTTTATCTTTGCTCTAAGGTTCCCCTTTCAAGTGTCAATCCTTTAGAAAAAACGAAGTCCGATGCACGAAGCATCCCGCATTCACGCAGGATCTAGGAAAGAGCCTCACTCTAAGGGGGTGTGATGTAGGCAGCCTACCGTGATACAAGCATCAGTGGTTGATTTCAGGGCTCGAACCTATTACCTATAGGTCACACGAAGATAAGTTTACCTTTACTCCAAAATTCCCCCTTCTAGTGTCGATCCTTTAGAAAAAGGGTAGCCCGATGCACGAAGGATCACGGGTTCACGCAGGGTCCGGGGAAGGACCGCATCCCAAGGGGGCAATATAAGCAGCTTACCGTGATACAGGCATCAATGACTGATTTCACAAATCAAAATAGTGTCAATCCTTCAGAAAAAGTTATTACGACGCACGAAGCATCACATGTTCACGTAGGGTCCAGAGAAGTGACATATTCTAGGGATGTGATGTAGGCAGGTCATCGTGATATAAGCATCGGTGGTTGATTTTACGGCTACAACTTGTGACATATAGGTCACATGGAGATAATTTTATCTTTGCTCTAAGGTTCCCCTTTCAAGTGTCAATCCTTTAGAAAAAACGAAGTCTGATGCACGAAGCATCCCGCATTCACGCAGGATCTAGGAAAGAGCCTCACTCCAAGGGGGTGTGATGTAGGCAGCCTACCGTGATACAAGCATCAGTGGTTGATTTCAAGGCTCGAACCTGTTACCTATAGGTCACACGGAAATAAGTTTACCTTTACTCCAAAATTCCCCCTTCTAATGTCGATCCTTTAGAAAAAGGGTAGCCCGATGCACGAAGGATCACGGGTTCACGCAGGGTCCGGGGAAGGACCGCATCCCAAGTGGGCAATATAAGCAGTTTACCGTGATGCAAGCATCAATGGCTGATTTCACAAATCAAAATAGTGTCAATCCTTCAGAAAAAGTTATTACGACGCACGAAGCATCACATGTTCACGTAGGGTCCAGAGAAGTGACATATTCTAGGGATGTGATGTAGGCAGGTCATCGTGATATAAGCATCGGTGGCTGATTTTACGGCTACAACTTGTGACATATAGGTCACATGGAGATAATTTTAACTTTGCTCTAAGGTTCTCCTTTCAAGTGTCAATCCTTTCGAAAAAACGAAGTCCGATGCATGAAGCATCTCGCGTTCACGCAGGGTCTAGGAAAGGGCCTCACTCCAAGGGGGTATGATGTAGGCAGTCTACCATGATACAAGCATTAGTGGTTGATTTCAGGGCTCGAACCTGTTACCTATAGATCACACGGAGATAAGTTTACCTTTACTCCAAAATTCCCCCTTCTAGTGTCGATCCTTTAGAAAAAGGGTAGCCCGATGCACGAAGGATCACGGGTTCACGCAAGATCCGGGGAAGGACCGTATCCCAAGGGGGCAATATAAGCAGCTTACCGTGATGCAAACATTAATGGCTGATTTCACAACTCGAACTTGTGATACATAATACAAACATTCAATGATTAATTCCATAGTTCGAACTCCTAATCTATAAATCACACAAAAACAACCTTACATTTGTTTCAAGACTCCCATTAAAGTGTCAATCATGTAGAAATGGAGTCGAATGTGTTATGTGAGTGATTTTTCATATGATTGTTTTTGTACTTGCATTTAAAGTTCGTGTGAATATCATGTCATCACATGGTTTTAAGTGCGTACAAATAACATATTTTAAATATTTATATACATTATTTTAAATTTTATAATAAGAATCCATATCAAGAAAGAAATATAGTTCATTCATAATTAAATTAATTTAATTTATTGTAATTTCAAGTGTGAGTAATTTCTTTCCCTATATAGCCACATATCAACTTCCCCATCACAATAATAGTCAGATTTATAGTCCCCACATAATTATGGAGGATAATTTTATGCCTCTACTCCACCCATCCTTCTCAACACCTTTTGGAAGATATTAGATATTTTACTGTAGCTTTCTATCTTCACCTATTGTTTTATTTTTATAATTATAGTATTCGTCATAAGAAATTGACAGATTCTTATGGGTATTATTAACCCCATAATCAATAACCTAGATAATTCAATAAATTATCGTTAAGCTAAAAGCGTAGCATGATCTCTAGCAAGCTCATGACCCCGGAATATCTCTCTTATTAATTGTTAAAAGAAAAATTGTATAAGTGGTGTAGTATTATTGTTAAATTACCAGTCAAGTTTTAAGTTGGTTATTTATGTAACTTGTGCGTACTCGATTAATTTTATAGAATACTTAATATTTCTCACCAGTATCAGGTAATTAAACATCAAAGCTTGAACAAATAAAAGAAATTACCTAGTTTTTTGCTTCTTTTGGGATTGTTATTTTTCCCCTTTCAAGAATTTATTTATCAGAAAAACTGCACCTTCAAATTTTAACATATACAGTCAAACCTCTCTATAACAACCTCGTTTGTTCCGAATATTTTTGGATGTTATAGCGAAGTGCTATTATATAGAACATATATTATAACATAACATGAAATTTGGTTCCGAAAAAGTTTAATTTTTATAGTGAAGTATTGTTATATATGGTTGTTGTTATAGAGAGATCTGACTGTATTTCATATTTTAAAATGTGACCATATAACTTAAGAGGTATGTAAATGTTGCACTAATTATTTTAGCAATCAGCAAATTTACAACGTCAGTCCCTTTGTTTTTCTTTTCTTTTTGGTCTTTCTTTTCTTCTTTTATTTATTATAGTCTGGCTAAAGTGAGAGAATATAACCCAAAAGCAAATTTGAGATCTAGAACTCGTGAATTCAAAATTATATATATATATATATATATATATATATATATATATATATATATATATGTTGATCATTTAATTTTTATTGAATATGTCTAAATAATTTGAGACGATAAATTTCAGTTAAATTCGCAGAACTCGTCCAAAATTGTTCTGCGAGGAAATCCTATTGGACTATAAGGGGATCTACGCAGCCCAATTGGCCCAATAGGCCCAACTTGACAATTAGGGAAAGTAGCCACGAAACAGTGAAAGTTTTGTTTAATGACCAGTCCTGTAAATAGCCCCCTAACCTACCACTTAAACTAAAAATAACAGGTGAATGTACAATATATTTATAATTTATGTATTTCATGATATATAATCTATGTTTAATCTATATATATGACTAGAAAAGTAAACAATTAATATGACCGGCTATTTGTGTAAAAATTCCAATTTTAATATCCTATTCTAAGCCTCAAACAAAATCCTTTTTAACTGTGAAATTTACAGAATGTAATCCTTTGAGCAATTCACACGTAGTTCCATACTTCCGTTACATGTATGTGACAAAAAATAATGTTATAATTTTACTATTATAGTGATCACAAGTTCAACAATCATACATGATTTTAATTTTGTAACCCCTTGCCAAAGATCCTCCGTCTTAAGAAGCAAAACAATTATTTGGTTATGCTATTTTGGGCTTTGCTCTAACCGAAGTTATTGCATCGTTTGCCCCAATGATGACCTTTTTGATCTCATTCGTATTCCAAGTCCGTTAGTAAGAGTTTACGGTGGGTGGGTAAGCAGGAGGGGATCCATGTGGTTAGATTAACTGGCCGAGAAGGTTAGCGAGGTTCCTGCTATGGTGAAGTGAAAGATCTTTCACTATAGTGGGAAGAAGACAGGTGGGAGCGAGCGGAGCAAGAGCAAAGCAAGCTCTAGTGGTGGATTGTCTTCGCGGTCCCATTTCATCGACATAGTCAGAAACAATGGATGTTGTAAACGCACAAGTGAAACAGGAATGAGTATAAATAGGCCACTCGGGTCCACTCTATAGGAAGAAAATAAATAATAGACAATAGATCAGTGACAACAACATAAGCCAGAAATAATATCACCCTCGTAAGAAAGTTGTTAAGTGAAAAGGTTGGTAATTTGTGTCAAAGGCATACAAAATTAGCAACCAATAATATAAACCTAATAAAGATGCTAAAGTAAGATGCCTCCAATGGACACCAAATCAGCACATCTTTTCTCTAAATTGTGTAGGCACCACAGTGTTACTGTGTTAGCATCAGTGTTTGTTCTTAAATCTTATATTTCCGGGATTTCCAAAAATATTGTCGTATCGAATTCCTTAAAAATACATTAATTTTGAAGGATCTGACGCATCGTATTGCATTTTTAAAGAGTCCGAGTAATATAACCTAAAACTGATCTCATAAGATGTGAATAAATCCTTCTTCAAGTCAAGAAATATACCTTTTTCTCCCTTTTATTTCATCTAAATATATGTGCATAATAAAAAAAAAAGAAAAAGAAAACTTTACACTCATTTGTTTATATCTAGCCACATTAACTTACCATGGTTAAGCGACAAACTGAAGTAAAAATACTTTGTTAGGTCTCTTGGTTAAACAATAAATGTATATGTGGAATACACATGACATGTTATTATTGATTTAGTTTTAATCATCGGCATGAATTATGTAATCTAAGCAGTGAAACTCCTTCTAAATATAGTGAAAGAAATTTGAAGAGATAACAAAACCATTGAACAAGCAATGCTTTTCTATTTTTTCTTTTTCTTTTTTCATTTCTAGGATATATTTGGATGCAAATTCTTATATTGCCAAGCAGGTAAGGCATTTGGTCCCTCAACTTTAATCAAATAACACAGTCTTCTTATCCTCTTTAAAATCCAAACCAATTCCAAAATTATCAATTGCATACAACATTCTTGTCTCACACACACACACACACACAAAAAAAAAAAAAAAAAAACTTCCCCATTGATCAAAGGATAACATATCCTTTGATCAATGGGGATTGTGATAAAAAAGAGTTACAAATTGAAGAAATTACAAGTTCGAACAAGAAGGGACAACATTTTAATTCCTTCATCATTTTATTCTACCATTATGTTAGTATTCTCATTTGTAATATCATCACAGAGTATGTTATAAATTCTGTGATGATCATTGAATATTTGGTCATTTCCAGTTCTTTCTTTTTACATGATTGCTAGTAGGTGAGGCCTTTTCAATGCCTCAATAGGATTAGTAAGGTAAGGTTTAGCCCGATTTGTGTTGCCTTAGACCTATGCCTTTGGAAAAAATATCCACACGGCTATGAGATTATATGCCCTCGTGAGACGTTGCCGACAGCTACACCAGGAATCCTCTACATGAGGCTGTCATCATAAGGCGATGGGAGGCGCAGAGGAGTGATTATATAGCCAAGGCATATGGGCAATAATACCGGTGTTATTGTCCCCCTTATTTGTACTTTTCCTAATTGTTGTATTTTCTTTTCTTTTTTATTAATAAAAAACTAACCCTAGGCACTTGCCTAGCGGATTGCCAAAAAAAAAAAAAGGATAACATATCCATATGGCTGAGTCCATATTTCCTGATAGGGTGAAGCAAAAACAAGCAGATAATGACATCAAAAACATGTTATCTGCTCTAACGAAACGCCTAGGCAGCCTTCAACGTGTTCATAATAAGGCGTCAACAGGGGACTCGAGCCAGAGTGATGACGATGATCATGGCACGAAAATCATCACTCTGGCCAGTACTAATGTAGGAGCCAGTATGCGCGGTGTGACGGAGGAGAAAGCTGGATTTGAAGGCGATCCATCGGAGGAAAATGAAGCATTGAAAACATATGTAAATAACAATTTTCAAACACTCAACAATTCCATTATGTTAGGTTGTAGCTATTGTACTAATGACCCTGGTGTTCATTTGGATATAACTGATTATATGGAGCATGACCAAAAGCCAACACTATTAGGACATGAAAAGAAGAAAGGAAAGAATAAAGGAAGGGAACCTCCAAATATGACCACTATTTGGTGCGTTCGGAGTAGGATAATACCAGAGGCGGATCAAGAATTTCAATCTTTATAGGTCAACGTTCTAAGTTCTTTGAGAGTATGAGTTCAAAACATAATGTTTGTACTAATTTTTTAAGTTTTTACATATATATTTATGGTCTAAATAACAAAGCTGAAATGTGAGGAAGCTGCTAAAATTTCATTCCATGTTCCATATGAATATTGAAGGGGAGCCTTGTCGTAACTGGTAAAGTTGCTGCCATGTAACCAGGAGCTCAAGGGTTCGAGTCGTGGAAACATCCTCTTGCAGAAATGTAGGGTAAGGTTGCGTACAATAGAAACTTGTGGTCCGGCCCTTCCCCAGACCCCGCACATTACGGGAGCTTCGTGCACCGAGCTGCCTAGTGGAGCATTGTTTCTTTTACTGTCTCCATGTTTTCCTATTTTTCTCTTTCTTGATCTCTTTGTAATGAGAATTCTTCCATTGAATTTTATAGTCAAATATTTCCCTTGAGCTAAAAACCATTACTATAGTATTGCTGTCTTCATTCTACTAAGCTTCATTGAATTCAACAGAAAAAAAAGGCTCCCGCTATGCACAGGATCCAGGGAAGGGTCGGACCATAAGGGTCTATTGTACGTAGCCTTACCCTGCATTTCTGCAAGAGGCTGTTTCCACGACTTGAATTCATGACCTCCTGGTCACATCGCACCAACTTTACCAATTACGTCAAGACTCCTCTTCGCTTCATTGAGTTCAACAAGTATAACAAATGCAGAATACTGTAATTTGTATTTTCAAAAATGATAATTACAACTTGCTACTATAGTTCTTTCTTCTATGTTATCATCATATCCTTAGATTTTTCTTTCTTGGTACTTTTACAGTGGCAAGAATCTCTCATGTCCATCCGATTAAGGTATAGACTTGATTCTTTGAAGTTGGTTCTTGAAAATATAACAAAATTTAGTTCATAGTTACATGTTTAGGAAGAAAACTTAGTTCAAAGAAACTATAGAAATATTTCCAGAGAGGTTGATATCAAGGAATCGCGCGTTCATCGTTGGATTCATGAACTTGAAACCTTAGCTCCTTGTCCTTTTTCTCTGCAGTTTCTTGAGGAACTTTCTGAATTTCTTTAGTCTTGCCCCAAAGTAGAAAGTATAGTCCGACGATTACAATAACTGATCCCATCACACTGATCATGTTCAATTTTTGAAAAAATATGTGTCAGTTGTATATACTATTATGAATTGAAACATTGTCTTAGGTAAAAAATTAGCAGCATTGAAAGTGTTGAATCACCTTCCGAGATTGAGTTGCTCGTGTAGAAAGGGAACGTCTAACATCGCTGCCATAACTTGAACTAGAGGACTGAATGCTGCAGTAAAGACAGGTCCCCTCTTCTTAACACACCATGACATTCCAACATAGCATAAGCCGGAACCAATTAACCCCTGTCACAAGTAGAATACAGTCAGACCTCTCTATAACAACATCGCTATATAACAGTCATTCACTATAAAAGTCGAGCTTTTTATGGAACCAATTTTATGCTATGCTATAATACATGTTCTATATAACAACACTTCGCTATAACAGCCAAAAAAATCAGAACAAATAAGGTTGTTATAGAGAGGTTTGACTCTACATTATTGATAATTTAGACTCCACAATAAGATGAAATTTAAGTGTACTTACAGTATAAATGACACTCAACATATCGATCATTTCCTTTGGAATCCAAATGGAAAGTCTTCTATTAATAGAAAAAGTTAAGATAGCTGATTGTATGGCGCTGAAGAAGGTCATAATAACAGTGCTAGAGTATTGACATGGATATTTCTTTCCAATATTTGATTGAAGAAGGAACCACGAGGACCACAAAAGCGTTCCAGCAAATAAGATCAACGAGCCAAAAATCCATCGTTCTTTTCTTTTAGAGGAACTATTGTGCTCTTCCATTGATTGAGATGCAGTTTGTTGGTCTGAAAAATGGATTAAAGGAATGCCTTTGTAAAATGTCAATAACAAGGCGCCTCCGAGGCATATCAATGTACCAATCACTTTGGCTCTTCCACTTCTATCTTTTGTGTTAATTGTCTCTAACCTGCATTACAATCATATGATATCCTTAGATTGGATCAATATATCAAAGGGGAGAGTCGTAACTTTGTAAGTTATATTTACTTGTTGAAACGAGAGAGAACGAATTCTCATACCCGAAAGGTAATGCCATAAGGAATGTTATCACCGGAACCATGTTGACAAAGGCACATGCAAAAGTTGCAGAAGTGTATTGTATGCCAAGAAGGAATAAGTATTGTGTAAGAGATGCCCTACGAAAAAGGTGTCTAAGTTATGCTGCTAAAATTTTAGCAGAAAAACATAGAGCATAGACAATCTTTCAAACTAAAATAGAAGATAATACAGTCAGACCTCTCTATAACAGCATCCCTATATAATATCACTTCACTATAAAAGCTAAGCTTTTCCGGAACCAATTTTTATGTTATGTTATAATATATGTTCTCTATAACAGCACTTCGCTATAACATCCAAAAATATTCGGAACAAACAAGACTGTTATTAGAGAGGTTTGACTATATAATCTTTGTTATTCTACTTACCCAACAATTGCACTCAAGAATAGGTAGCACAAGATTCGAGAGGTGAGTTTAGGTCTAGTATTTCTGCAAAACAAGAAGATTATTACATATGAAAAGTTGTAGCATAACTTCAGATAAGTGAAAAGTAGGAAGAATGATTCATACCTTTCAAGAAAAAAAGCAATAGGGGCTAAAAATATAGTCGAAACTGACTGTCGATAAGTGATGAAGACCAAATGGTTCATACCATCCATGATAATCTTCTTAAGAAGTATATTACTTATCGCGAAAGCAAAATCAATTGACAACATCACAAAGATTGGATACCATTCCACATATCTCTTCATCTTAGTTTTTTCTTCACTTCCTTTCTGTTGTGTGCTTCTTCTTGTGTGAATTACTCTGTGGTTTTAAAGCTGAAGCTGAGGCAGAAGGCAGATATTTAAATTCTGTTAAGACTGTTGTTTGTTCCACTAAATTCTGGCAATCACATCAATGCATTAAAGGTTCAATAGATTTAGACATTTGTTTAACATAAGTATACTCTTGCCTTTTACCTTCCTTTTACTTGAAAGATTGCTACTATTTCCCTTTTCCTTACTTTTGATGGATACTTTTGGCGTAACGGGTAAAGTTGTTATCATGTGACCAAGAAATCACATGTTCGAGCCGTGGAAACAGCCTCTTGCAGAATGTAGGGTAAGGCAGCGTGCAATAGATCCTTGTGGTCCTGCTTTTCCCCGGACGCCCCGCTTAGCGAGAGCTTAGTGCATCGGTCTGCTTCTTTTTTCTTTTTTTTTTACTTTTGATTGATATGTGTGGCATAACTGGTAAAGTTTAAGGTCACATGTTTGAGCCATGAAAACAACCTCTTGCAGAATGCAAGGTAAGGCTGCGTACAGTAAACCCTTGTGGTTTGGTCCTTCCCCGGACCATGCGCATAGTGGGAGCTTAGTGCACCGAGCTTCCCTTTTACTTTCCAGCATATGTTAATTGTAAGCGAATCGTTTACCTCAACAACAGGTTCATCAACATACAGTATAGAGAATGTTATTTTGACCATCAAAGGATGTGGTGCAGCAGATGTGGCTACTCTTTCCTTAATCAGAGGTCTCAGATTCGGGCCCTGGGTATGGAAAAATCCTTGATAGAGAGCGCTTCCCCCCGAATGGGGCCCTACGCAGCGCGAATCCGGATATAGTCGAGCTCCAATGAGGGTACCGGACACCGAGTGGAAACCAAAAAAAGAAAAGTGTTATTTTGGGAAATTTTATTTTGCTTAGTATTAACTTAGATAGGATATAGAACATTTTTAACATGTGAGTCAACTAATGGATATTTTCAATCTTTCTCTGTTAGTATATAGATAAACAGTTTATGGCATCATTGTGGGTGGGGTTCAATTAAATATGATTCTATTTGCCAAAATTTCCTATGGCATCTAATGCATTATCTCTCCTTGGTTCTCATGTTTAAGTGTAGGAGGCATCTAATGCTGCTTTTAGAAAACTTGTAGTATAGAATCTTCAGATTACAACATTGAACAGAAAAATTTACTGTCAATACATCATATTCCTTTGGATGGATAATAGCATCTGCTGCTTAGAAATTCTTTTAAGTCAGAAAGCATACACCTTTGTCAAACCAAGTACAATATGAATTGAGAGAGGGAAGATATGGTTTCCAAGTTAACCAAAAGATAACGCATGTGTCCTAAGATGAGCTCAATGAGAACAGAAATTTTGTGTGGAACAGAAGGGTAATAGCTCGTTTGATTCTGATTTCTAGTACGAATATGAACCATGACAGCTTGGCCTAATAGTCCTTCTGAACTTGATCAGTGACTAAGAACTTGTTTGATTTTAGTTCATAAGATAAGTTTGCCAAGTCTAACCAAAAAAACTAAGCTAGCTCAAGATCAAATTTAAGAGTCAAGTCATCAGTTGCCTTAGGCAAAAAGAGAAATAGAGAGTGTCAGACCATTGAACAATGCTAGGTATAGTTTGGTCAACTATTGTTCCAACAATGAGTTCGCGAGTTTAAGGTCGTATCCTATATATATGTGCCAAAAAAAAGTATAACGGCAGCTCAGCGCACAAGGCATCTCCCGTTCATGTAGGGTCCAAGGAAGGGTCGCACCGCAAGGGGTGTGATGTAGACAGTCTACTGTAATGCAAGCATTAGCAACTACTCCCATGGCGCGAACCTGTGACCTATAAGATATACATTTCAGAACTCACTCTCTCAGCTCAGAACCCACAACGTCTAAATTCTGAACATGCCAGTGATAAGAAATTAGATAGTATTAGCATCCTAAAGGTCTTGACTACTAGGAAAATCACTGGGAACTATGTAAGAATTTTCACTTGTGTAAGCCTTAGGAAAAATCAGAACTATGCTTGTATCAGGGTAGGTTGCCTATATCACACCTTCTTGGGTGCGGCCCTTCTCTGGACTCTGCGTAAACGTTGGATGCTTTATACATCGGACTGTTTTTTTAAGTCTTTATTCGTTTGGTTAATGAAAACATGGCAAGTGCTTAATGATGAATCAAATGTTGAAATTCTTGTACAAAATTTAAAAGCTTTAAATAGAAAAATCCCACTTTCTTAGTAAAAATGAGGACCACCAAGAAGTAGTTTGGCAACAAATCATATCAATGTTTTTAAGTAACATCAAATTCTTTTTCAATGGAAAGTAGGAGTTACATAATAGAAATGATTTTTCATGCCCTTGTCTTAATCCATATTCTTTTGTTCCTTAACCATGATTTGAGCTGGAAATCTACATCTTTAGTAATAGGAAATCCAAAATTATATACATTTTTGCTTTTACTTTTAGTTTTTTCATGAGTAAGGAACCTCTAAAAGTCCAAGCATTATCACCCTAATAAATGGTCAAGAATTAATCAAGATTACTAGTACCTTTAGAGGGCATAATCCTTCTTTATTACATAGCCGAATATAGGACGAGTTCTATAGGTTTAACTGAACACACTATTTTCGGCTAAAATTATGTATACATACAGCACAACAACTATTACTACGCCTCAATCCCAAGCAACTTCAGGTCGGGAATATGAATCCTCATTGACTATCTCGCTTCATTTAAGTTCATCTCAGTTCAATATTAGACTAAAAAGATTATTAGAAGTTCTCTGTATTTCCAATTGACAAATAAATTTCCATCATAAATTGACTAGTTTTATGCAAGTTGTCAGCCTGGCTACCGCAACTTTCTCCTTTTTTATATCCGAGCTTAGGACCAGCAATTTGAGCAAGCTCACTACAAGAAAATAGCTTTTTTCGACTACCAAAATAGGTGAAAAGTAGTCGGAAAAGTATCTGTTCCAACTACTTTCCGACTATTTTCACGTAGTCGGAAAATGGTACGTCGGAAAAACATGTCCAACTACTGTAATCGGAAAATTTATTTTGGCAAAGTTCTGAAAAGGTTGGTATTTTTTGACTGAAGTAGTCTAATTATAGTCGGGGAGGATTTAGGGGGACTGAAGGGGGTTCACACGAACCCTCTTTTGCCCAAAAAGTACAACGTATATGTAAGGCAAAATTTGTTTTTTACCTTTATATACTCCCTCACTTTCAATTTACGTGAACCTATTTCCTTTTTGGTCCGTGCCAAAAAGAATGACCCCTTTCCTTATTTGGAAACAATTTACCTTTATGCAATGATTTATAGCCACACAAAATATACGTGCCTCATTTTACACCACAAGTTCAAAAGTCTTCTCTCTTTTCTTAAACTCCATGCCCAGTCAAATGGGTTCACATAAATTGAAACGGAGGGAGTATTATATTTTGAATTCCCTTGACACAGTTCAAAATCTGTTTCTTTTTTGAACTCCCTTAGCGGAAATTCTGTCTTCGCCACTATTATAGTCGGCAAGCTATATATACATTATGCAAAAAAAATATTAAAACATAAAATATATAACAACAACAACATCCAAAGTTCTAAATAGTGAGAAGAAATGACTTAAAACGGGTTGGAGGCATCATATATATATATATATATATATATATATATATATATATATATATATATATATTCTCTTTATTCATTTTTACCCTTTTCAAATACTTGTGTTCTATTTTTTTCCCCATCTTCCATCTATACAGAATTCTGCGAGTAGTATGCAGTAAATCATTCAATGCTTTACAATAAAAAGTTTTGGTTCTTCGAATAATCTGCTTTAACAACAACCTAATTACTATTAATACATTGTTTTGTGCACTTTAACATGATTCATTACATGTTTATCTTGCAAAATGTGTCGACACATCAACTTCATATTCAGTTCCCTTTTTAGGGAAAATACAGAGTAGTGTAAGCAGTCACTAATGATTGCATTAGGCAGACTGACTACATCACACCCATTTGGTTGCGGCCCTTCCCCAAGCTGCATGAACACGAGATGCCTAGTGCACAGATTGTAGGCATTGACGGCTTAAATAATAAAGATACTTAAAAATCCCATTTGATATAATTCAAAAATAACTACAGTTTAATTTGTTGTTCAATAATATGTATAGTACTTCAATTTTACATAAACGGTCAATGGTAAGTTAATGTGTATACATCTAGGTTCATGGCTTGGTTAAGCGGTAAGGACGCAACATGTGATGTGCGATTTAAATACTTGTCACGAATCCTGTGCAGGTAAAATTTGGTATTCTCCCTCCGGTCCATTTTAGTCGTCATGTTTTTTTTTAAACTACATCATTTCTGACTAGTTATTTTTCGTAACCGCGACAACTAAAATAGACCAAAGGCCGTGTTTATTTAAGTTAGGAGAAGCATAGAGGGATCTACCCATACAGGGGCGAATTCAGTTCAATAGCTACGGGTTCCTGTGAACCCAGTAGCTTTTGTCTAGAACTTGTATTTATATTGAAAAATTCATTAACTGTTTAAGAATATTTAGCTTGGAATCCAGTCCGTTCATCCAGTTAGTATTGCATATTAACTTGAAATTTTTATAGGAATCCATAAACCTAAAATCCTGGATTTGCCTCTGTGCCCATATACTCTGCGGAGTTTAAAACCCTTGTGTGTGGACACTAAAAGTTGCATTAGATAGGCACAGCTGAACCATCAACTAACTATATGCCAAAAAAAAAAATTCTTTTCCCACAAACCATGCGAATTAAAAGGGCGGTCCGATAGACAAGGCATCTCACGTTCACATAAGATCCAGGAAAAGACCGCATCTCAAGAGGTATGATGTAGACAATCTATCCTAATGCAAGTATTAGTGACATAAACCATGCAAATTCCATGCATAAAATCAGAAAAAAAAAATTGTCGTGGCTTCAGAAAATTCAGATATCATACAACTTTAAGTATGTTAAACATTAACTTATTGTTGCAAAATTTTAAGTGGTTGTATTTGAACATTATTACACCAAATATTGATCACTAAAAAAGTTGCATGACTGTGTTTACTGAAACATGCAAGAAAAAGATTCTTTATAGCTTTATTTAGTTAAAGAGATGAACTTCAGTATATGGAAAAATGAATCATCTTTCAATTATTCAAAATAGATAAGACAACACATAGCACGTTTTGTATAACTAACAAATTAAGGTAATTGTAACTAATTAAATTCCTAAATTTGGATCCTATCTCCTGAGTTTTACCCACTAAATTGACCGTTAGGCTATACCCTTAAGTGCAATATCGCCAGATCTAGTGAAAGAGGCAGAGTTGGATGTAGAAATTTATGGGTTAGTTATGGGTTCAATTGAACACATAACAATCGACGCGGAGTAGAAATTTATGTGTAAAAATTCATTAAAATTGCAAAAATAATAGATTTGAACCCACAACTTTAAAAATATAATGGGTTCAATGTTAAAAATCTTAAAAGTTGAACCCATAGAGTTTAAATCTTGGATTCGCCTCTGGAAAGAGCTACGAGTTCACCTGAACTCAGCAACATTGATTTAGACCCGATATATAACAATAACAACAACAATCTATTAAAATCCTATAAGTGGGGTCTGGGGAGGGTAGTGTATACTCAGACCTTATCCCTACCCCGATGGGGTAGAGATGCCGTTTCCGATAGGCTCTCGGTTCAAGGAGACAGAAAAGATAAGAAGAGACGATATATCAGTACCGTCAACAGAAATCATGTTGGGGTTTTTAAGCATTAATGAGGCTTAAAGAAGGTGAATGGGAAATAGAGGGAAATGAAATTTTTAAGTAAAATTTTAAGTTTCCCCCCTTGATGAAGGAATATTGTCCCATATTGGAAGAGGAAGAGATTTTCTATGGGTATATAAGCAATTGCTCTTCTTCTAGCTCTTAAAGAGTTGAGAAGAAGGCAAGCCTCGCGCTGTCGTCGTCGTCGGCTCGGCTTCGGCTTTGGACAATTGATTAATTAATTTTTTGGACCAAATTTATTTGTTAATACTAAAATATTAACAGAAATGCTATTAAATATTTGTTTTAATAATAAAATATTAATATTAAAATAAATATTAATATTAAATCCAATCCGTAAATGTTATGGCATTTATGTTATGGCCGTTTTGCATAAACAGCCATTCTGAAGAGTTGCACCTCTTCAGATTTCAGCCCAACTTTGTCTATAAATACAAGTCTATTCTGCTCAGAATTTCCATACGATTTTCTGAGTTTCTCCGCCTTCTTCTGCATACTTTTAACATCAAACAAAGCAACAGTAAGTGTGATTTGCTACCGAACTTTTTGTTAGCTAAAACATTGGGGTTTGAAGTACGACTACACCAGTGTGTAATTCGTTCTATCCTGAGAGGAAATAATCAATAACCTTGGGTACTAGGAGGGGTAAATTCCTTAAGGAAACACTATGAATTCAGTGGGCTCGAATTGGTTTTTTTTAATTTCGTTTACATTTCTGTTTATGTTATTTTATTTTCTCCAAAATTGTTTTACAAATACAGATTATTAACAAATCATAGAAATAATAACAGCATCATAAAAACTAGAAAATAGATGACAAGCAATAACAATAAATAGTAATCAAGGTCCGGTGCTATAAAAAATAGAATTTTAAATCCTATAGCAAAGGTTGATACCTTATTTATTATAAATAAATACCCTTTTAAAAAATTATCCCATATTGAAGAGTCTGTTACCTTCTTTTTTTTATTGTACTTCAATGTATCTCGCTATATTCCATGTATTTCATTGTCTCGCTGTATTCTATGAATGTATTCATACTGTCTCGCTATATTTCACGAATGTATTCATATATTTTTTTTAATTAATATAATTTAGGTATTCAGATGTATATATATATATATATTCAAATGTATCTGCAGTATGTATTCATATATTTTTGCACTATAGATGACCTGCTATACTTCATGTATTCAATGTATTTTTATGTATTTAACTATACTGAATGCAATTATATAATTTTAATATATAAATCTATTTATAAAGATACCACTAAAAAATATTTTAGTAAAGATACCACTAAAAAAAGGATGGATTGAATTGAATTTCTGAAGATTGCTCTGTTTTTTAGGTGTTTTTCGATTGAGAATACTTTCTATAACTGAAAATACAAATTTTGTGTGTTATAATTGAGTTTGTTGAGTTATATTAGGAATCTATCGCGTTAATTGATTCACTTACCGTTTTTAAACAGCAAAAGACCTATTTTCACAAATTTCGTTACTGTATTCGCGAATGCAGCTCGCGAATACAGTCAAATACATTCTCTGCTTAGCTGAACTCCCCTGTTTTTCGCCGAGTTTTGCTACTGTATTCATGAATACAGTAACAAAAATACATTAACGACTGAAAACATAGCTATAGGAAGTAATTTAGTAAATGGTAGCTATAGCAAGCTAATAATCACTAAAGCATAGTGGTTTCTGAAAATTTCTCATGAAAAATAGAAGGATAGTGTGAATACAACATTAACCACTAGCCGTCTAAGATCAACCCTATCAAACTAACCTCACCCCCGGCACAAAAAAAAAAGTTCAACTATCTCCTTGCCTACAACACTAATGCTCGACTTTCACACCTTCCTAGACCCTATATATATGTTAAAAAATCCACAACAAAAGCACAAATAATAGATTTCGAATCATTTCCTAAATGAGAGTAAAGCTAAGGTCTTTTTATGTTAAAGTAGTCAATACTTGTGTTAAAAGTTGAGTTAAGGCATGTCCTTCAACCCTTTTGTACCTGCATTCTTGAGTCATTATCCACCCACAATAATACAAATGCCATTGCAAACCAGTGGCAGGGGCAGACGCACGTTCAACCAGTGGCGAAGCTAGGAATTTCTTCAAGAGTGTTTAAATTTTTTTAAAAAAAAAAATACGACAAAGGGTGTTCAATATGTATTATATACCTCTAAAACGTAATATTATACCTATGTACACAGTATAATTTTTTGACGAAGGGTGGTCAGTTATAAGCATGTGGCTTCGCCACTACGTTCAATGATGACGTGTTACGTGACACCACTTTGTTGAGAAATTTTATTGAATATATATATTAATACTGTGAGGAAACGGATAAATAGGAAAAAATGCCATCATTAGACATAGATTGTCTCCTAGCGTGTTGCTTATATGGTTAATTTTGTTCTAAGAGGTCATTCAAACCACAAGTAGCTCGTACTTTTTACAAATATTCGAGAGAGCCTCTGTGGTTAAAGATTGTGATTAAGTAGAGTTGAAATCAAGACCTTTCCTAATTTAAGACTTAACAAAAATAATGAACTAAGGTTATTTCTTGTTAAAAGTATGATAATTAATACGTGACAGTCAGCCAAGTAATGATAATAAGAAGGACTAGGGTATAATTAAAGTTATTTATTTTGTTCTTCTATAAATTTCGACATTGCCTATAGAAATTCCTGCGTACACCTAGGTTTAGCAGAATATAGTGTTTTAATACGTGACAGTCAGCCAAGTAATGATAATAAGAAAGACTAGGGTATAATTGTTACAACTCTGACGAAATAATCTAACATAAAATTGTATAAGACCTTAGTGATTAACCCAACGTGTGGGATTCCAACTTCCATAATAAAATTATTATCTTTAAAAAGGATGAATAATGATATTATGTAGCTACCATGTGTTTCTTGGCCGAACTTTATATATACGTGAAAAAGTTAAGCATGTATAAATAAAAGGTTAGATGTATATTTTAGAACAATGTCTCTCAACTCAGAATTCATAACGTAAAAATTCTAGATCTGTCGCTGTCACTTTCTCTGCAAGATCTAGATTCTTAGTCTATCCAGACACATCCACCTACACTAGTATTATATGCTGTCTCAAGTACTTAGAATAGGCCATGAAAAAAGACTTATTAAAATGAGACAGAAGCAACTAATATTAACCATCCATTATTTGGTACTCTTTTCTTTTTTGCTGTTTTAAGTATACCTTTTTCCATTTTGACTAGTTTCACTGAATAAACTGGAGCATCATTTTGTGGACACATGTTAAATGCTACCCTAGGATGCCGGGTAAGCAACCCCCACTTCCAACCGAGAGGTTGTGAGTTCAAGTCTTCCCAAGAGCAAGGTAGGAAGTTCTTGGAGGGAAGTATGTCGGGGGTCTATTTGGAAACAGTCTCTCTACCCTAGGGTAGGGGTAAGGTCTACGTACACACTACCCTCCCCAGACCCCACTAAGTGGGATTATACTGGGTTGTTGTTGTTGTTGTTGTTGTATGTTAAATGCTAAGTACTTCAAATTTAAAAAAAAAAAAAAAGAGAGAGAGAGAACAAAACTTGCATTATTCAACATTCTGCTTTTCTTATTCCAAATCAAATTTCTGAAAATTTTCCAGTTTTTTACACTAGAAATGAAGATTATGCAACACTTATTAATAATTCTAGAGATATGATTTCTATGCCATTCAAAGCAAGCCTTGCTCCTCTAATTAAAAGATTTCATTCCCTTGAAGATCTGCACATATATTTTCTTGTATTTTATAACATTAGAAAAGAAAAAGTAATTTATTGGATAATTTTTATCTATAACAGTCAAACAATATTTGAACATAAAGTATTGTTATAACAGCCAATCGCCCAGGACAAACAAAGCTACTATAGATAGATTTGACGGTATAAACAATCTTTCAAGTACTAGGATAAATTTGGTCTGAAATCTAAACGAAGATACAATAAAGGATTATACAAAACAGCGACGACAAACCCAGTGAAATTCCACAAGTAGGGTCTGGGGAGGGTAAAGTGTTTGCAAACCTTACCCCTACCTTATGACGGTAGAGAAATTGTTTCCGAAAGACCCTCGGCTCAAGAATTATACAAAAGCAAGAAAAAAAGAGAAAATGTATATATATTCAAATTTAGCACCTATACTGAAGATGCAAATCTCAACAAATAATTTATTGACATGGGCAGCCCGGTACACTAAGCTCCGACTTTGCGTTGGGTCTGGGGAAGGGCCGGACCACAAGGGTCTTGTACGCAGCCTTTCAATAACCTCAACAATGACCAACAACACAAGTCAATATCTTTCAACCCAAGAAGCCATGTACACAGTATATGTATTACATCATAAACCAAATGTAATAGCAGACAAAATGGGACAAGACCTTCAAATCTAAACAGTTATAACAAACATGCCAACTGGCTCCAAGAAAAACTTGAAGTATCATCACTTGCTTATGCATTATCATCCGGTGTCTTCGGTTCCTCTCTTGGTTTCAAAGACGCCGAAGGCGATGGAGCACCATCTTGACCCATTTCAGCTCTCAAATCGTTGATGCTTTGTTCAAGTTCATCGATTCGGTTTCCCATCTCGTCAAGTGCAACCTTGTCAAGGACTAAACATACTTTTTTCAAGCTTGATCTCATAAACAGAGGTAGATGCCATGTATAACATAAAGACATATTTGGAATAGTTTGATATGAAAACCATCCAATATGAGAACTCTTACCAGTATGAAAGAGGACAGAAAGCAAGAGCGCCAGACAATAGCTAAAAAGTTGATGACAGTAATGAAACCCCTTTTAAAATTTTCTAAGAGACTAAAGAAGTTTAGATTATGTTGACGGATTACCACAACCCCTACAATCCTAAAAAGTTGAAAGACAGCAGAGCTGGAAAACCATGAGCCACTCAAGAGCCTCAGAACCAAGAAGGCGGTTAACACCTTCTTGAATTCAGAGTTCTACAAAGTGCTACATATAACTAAATGCATTTTAGATGACATTAATGTAAGCAACAACTGGATCAGATAGGGAACATCAAATTTAAAAAGGATATTTTTCGAGATGATTGATTCAGACATTGTCTGAAATCTGGTTTGCTGCAATGAGAAAAATATCAGTTAGATAACTCTAGTTGATACATATGAAGAATCCAAGGGGTTGCAGAGTGACCGTACTCACCATTTGCTGAAGAAGATTCTGGACCTGGAAGAGAAGGAAGGACAGAAGTAAGAGTTAGCTAGCATAAATGCATGTTCTCATTTCTGTCAAATGATGTGCTAGTTAAAGCTGTCAGAGACCAAAAAAAAGGGACAGCAACACCAAATATGTTATATGTCAAGTGCACGGAAATTGATCCAAATGTCATGGTATTAGCATCATGATAAAGCCATATTTATGAATAAAGTTAGCTCTTTAAAGGGCCAAGATTGTATGTTAGAATTTTAATTTGATGATGAAAAAGAAAGTAATTTTTTATTCCAAATTCCCAAGTAATCACGCTTGATAACTCAGTGGTGAACAGATTGAGATGATTAGAAACTTTAGAGATCGTTAGCAAGAGGAGGAGAATGAGCTTAAGCTGCTGAAAATCAATTAAAGAAATTAAAGTTGTCTTTGCCAGAAAACTTACAAACACAGTCATATCAGCAGTGCTTTGTTTTGAATTATCTCCATCATGCCCATCCTGCCAGAAAATTGTGATAGCTACGTTTAGAATAGTGCCAATACAGCAGCTCAGACGCAGGAAAACACGCATTTGAATAAAACATACTATTGATTGAAAGCTCATTCTCTAATCTTTAGAGGGGGGTGGGGGTGGGGGTGGTGTTAGAGAGAGAGAGAGAGAGAGAGAGAGAGAGAGAGAGGTGAGAATAGACTAGATAAATTAATCAAATGACCCGACCTCTATTTCCACATGGGCTACTTTCAGCAAGAAAAAAACTTGGAAAATTTCAGAATTAAATGTTCTATAACTGCTCTCCCCCATCCCACACCCAAACATATACTAACAAGGTACACTTCAAAGTCAAGGACTAACATGAAAACTGATTCACTTAATAGTCTATGAATTAAAGTTCTCACGATGAAAGATGATATACTAAGAAAGTTCCATAAGAGATCTCTGAATTAGAACAAATTGTGAAGGGTAAAGAAAGCTGTTCTAATTTTCTTGAACTGTTTTATAAAATCTAAGTACTACTCCTGGTATTTTAGAAAGCTTTAAAATGTCACTGGCAGCTTTTTCAAACATGTTTAGGGTGTCAACTCCAGCATTGAACAAATATATTTATCTTGAATTGCTGTTGAACAAATATATTTACTTTGAATTGCTAAGTTTAATTCATCAAGGCAACTGATTGGATATCAAAAATAAAGTGTCTCAAAGAGTTCGCGACAATAATCCTTTCCAAGTATTCAAAGCGTGGGATTGTTATTTGTTATTGAAATTATAACCATCAACTAAAAATGAATGCTAAGCAAAGATATACACAGTAACAAAGTACATGGTAGCCTCGGGGCAACCAACACATGACAAGAAAGCTGCAATGTATGCAGGTTCCCAAAATGAACACCGGTACCATATTTCTGACTTCATTAAGAACAAGGTGATGCAGAATGCACCTCAGTAAACCTTTTTCACACACTTCTAACAGCAATCTATACTCTTAATTCATACATTATACGGAAGTGGTAGAAATTTTTCATTTATAAAAACAAAGTAGTGTCAGCACGTGTAGAAAATAAAGAAGAGCAACGTGAAAATTTCCTTTCTCTGTATATTTTCTGCTGTACAAGGCTAAGGTATAAATACAAGAAGAAAAGGAATCTAGGCTAAAACAAAAATGCCAAGTGGCATGCACTTAATGGCTAAGTTATAACTGAAAAATTCCTACACTATAACTAACCTGCCAGATAAATACAAGAAATATAAAAAGCTATTTACAGGGTGTATATATCTTGTTCTCTGATCTTCTAGAACACATGGCCTTGGGCTGCAGTAATTATTTTAAGCCATGTAGATAAGGCAGCCCAACATAAATGAGGCCCAAATCTTCTCCACAGATCAAAGAGCAAAACCCGGTCCAAATATGTATATACAAAGGCTGAGAAATATCGGACATAGACCAAAACCTAAAACACTTCATCTCTCAACTTTCTTTGTCGGAAACTTCTAAAATCGACTAACACCAACACCCCCCCTCAAGTTGGAGGGGGAGGTACGAACACCCAACTTGCCCAGTAGATGATGATGAAGTGAGCCTGTTAGAGGCTTAGTGAAGAGATCGGCAAGCTGAGAACTAGAACGAACAAAAGAGAGAGAAATTAGCCCAGCAAGAAATTGTTGGCGCATAAAATGACAATCAATTTCAACGTGTTTTGTCCGTTCATGGAAGACTGGATTTTTTGCGATGTGGAGGGCAGCTTGGCTATCTGAGTGAAGGGGAACGGGCAAAGAAATGGGTATGGAGACATCGTCGAAGAGGCGGACCAACCAAGTGAGTTCGGCGACAACACGGCGCATAGAACGATATTCGGCTTCAGCAGAACTGAGAGAGATGGGAGACTGCTTCTTGGACTTCCCGGAAATAGGAGAGGTACCTAAGGAGATATAAAATCCACTCACTGACCGGCGAAATTCCGGGCAAGTCCCCCAATCAGAGTCACAAAAGGCGAGTAGCTGAAAAGAAGTTGAAGCAGACATAAATAGGCCAAGACCGGGATCTTTCAAGAGATATCGAAGCACCCTAAGTGCTGCATCAAAATGAGGTTGTCTGGGGTCTTGCATGTACTGACTTAAGTGCTGCACCGTGAAGGACAAATCTGGTCTGGTATGAGTAAGGTAATTGAGTTTCCCCAGCAAATGTCTTTACAAAGTCGGGTCTTTGACAGGATCCCCTATCACGGCCAACAAACGCACAGAAGAGGCAAGGGGAAAGGAGACAGGACTCAAATTCAAAGAGTCAAATTCCTGTAGTAGATCTAAAGTGAACTTCCGTTGAGAGAGAATCAAGCCTTCAGGTTCTCTGATCACTTCCATGCCTAAAAAGAAATGTAAGTCTCCAAGGTCTTTAATTTTAAACTCCTGATGTAAGAAATCCTTTAGGGCATGTAATTTGTATTATCATTTCCTGTTAAAAGAATGTCATCAACATAAACTGCAACTATAGAAATACATGATCATGTCTTTTTGAAGAAAAGTGAATAATCATTCATGGAATGAGTGAAACCCTTAAAATTTAGAGTTGTAGTAAGTTTAGCATACCACTGTCGTGAAGCCTAACGAAGCCCATAAAGCGATTTCCTTAGTCTACAAACATGATTAGGAGAGGGTGGTGTAAGTCCAGCAGGAAACCTCATATAGACTTCTTCATGTAAATCACCGCGTAAAAAAGTATTATTTATGTCCAACTGATAAAGGTCCCATCCCTTTTTAACAGCAGTAGCTAAAATACACCTAATTGTGGTCATTTTAACCACCAGTGAGTAGGTCTCATTAAAATCAATGCCTTCCTTCTGGATGTCCCCCCTTATCACTAACCTTGCTTTCAATCTCTCCACTGTCCCATCAGAATGCTGCTTAACTTTATAAACCCACTTGCATGGAAAAGCTTTCCTTCCTTGTGGTAATTCCACCACTTCCCAAGTTTGATTGTGTTCTAGTGCCTCAATCTCCTTTGCCATTGCCTCCTGCCATCCTGGATGATGTGCAGCCTGTGTAAAAGAGACAGGTTCTTGTATATTTGAAAGGGAAGCATATGTTGGTTAGCACAAGATAGACCACTAAAGGAAATAGAAGAAGGAGTAACAGGTGTGAGAAAGCAAGAGTTGCTCACATCTGTGACTTGCAAGGCATTGCAGATATAATCTTTGAGATAAGCTGGAGTGATGTGAGGTCTAGAAGACTTTCTGATTAGATTCTCCATCATAGGTTCAGTTCTAGGAGAAGAGAAGAGAGGTGGAGGATTGCTGGACATGGACTGAGGAGAGGGACTTGAACTATGTCTAGAAGGAAGAGGTGATGAGACTGGGATAGTAAGAGGGGATGGAGCAGGAATAGGGTGAGAAGGTGTAGATCCTGGAGAGATGGTGGTGTGAAGGTGAGAAGTGGATGTATCAGGGAGTGGTATATCTAAAGAAGGCAAGTGAGCTGCAGGTAGGATAGGTGTAGAACAAGAGTGTGAAATAGAAGCAAATGGGTAGAATTCCTCATGAAAAACTACATCCCCGGAAATGAAAGTTCTCATAGTTTTAAGGTTAAGCACCTTGTAGCCCTTCTTACCATGTGGATACCCTAAGAATACACAAGCAACTGCCCTTGGATCAAATTTAGTTCTGTGGTATGGGGTAGTAGAAGCAAAACACAAACGACCAAAACACCTCAAAAATGAATAGTCTGGTTTGGACTTAAATAGAATCTCATAAGGTGTTTTAGAATGCAAAATCCTTGAAGGAAACCTATTGATTAAGAAAGTGGCAGTGAGTAGACAATCCCTCCAATAGGCCTTAGGCAAATGTGATTGAAATAATAGGGCCCTAGAAATCTCTAATAGGTGTTTATGCTTTCTTTCTACTACTCCATTTTATTGAGGAGTGTGGACACAACTGGTTTGGTGAATAATACCTTGGGATAGAAAGAATTTTGATTACAGCGTACCATTTCCTAACTCAAAGGCATTGTCAGACCTTATAACTTTTACCTTAGTGTGAAACTGTCTTTCTACCATTGTTAAAAAGGATTTCAAAGTGGTGAAAGCATTAGACTTTGTACTTAACAAGTAGGTCCAAGTGCCTCTGCTAAAATCATCAACAATGGTTAGGAAATAACTAAAACCATCATGAGTAGGGCTGCTATAAGGTCCCCAGGTATCCACATGTAGCATGTCAAACACTTTCTTGGTAGAAATGGTGCTTAAAGGAAAAGGTAACTTTGTCTGTCTTGCCATAGGACAAATAGTACAAGGAGTAGAAAAAACAGAACACTTTGGAATATAGTCTGATGAAATGTTCTTCATATTACTCAATGGCATATGGCCTAATCTATAGTGCCATAGCTTTTCTTTTACATTTGGATCAGAAAACACAAAACAAGAATTAAAACTAGGACTGGAATGTGAATTACTTTTGGAAACAGAAAAATTAGTTGACTTAGATAAACTCTTAGGAACATCAGTTGAATGACTTGATTTGAGAATGTAAAGTCCTCCCTCTTCTCAACCAATCTTCATAGGGCTCTTCAGTGAAGGGAAGGGGTGAATAAGACATATTTCCTGAGTTGTCTGCATAATTTATGCACGGATAAGAGGTTGAACCTGCAGAATGGAATATATAGAACATCCTGTAAAACCACATTAGGTAGTAATGAAACAGAACCTGAATGAGCGACTTTGACTCTATAGGAATTAGGGAGTTTTACCATGAGAGGTTTAGGTAAAGCTTTAAACTCAATGAAGAATTTTCTAGAAAAACACATATGCTCTGTAGCTCCACTATCTAATATCCATGAATTGCTGTCAATTTGAAAAAAACAGGCATAGGAGTCAAAAAATTTAGCTATACCAGCACAACTCAGGATGGCTGAAGCATCAGAAGTGCCTGCTCCCTGCTGTCCCAACTTCACCTGTCGAAGAAGTTGCAACAATTCTGCCGCATTCTTGGGTGAGTGCCTGAACATTTTCTGCATTGTTTGTTGGTTGGACTCTTGCTTCTTCTGAGTTAAAAACATTGTTTGCTTGCACCTGCCCTCTTCCTTGAAATTTCTTCTGATTTGTGAACTTAAAGTCATTAGGGAAACCATGAAGCCTATAACACTGCTCTATGGTATGACCTGGCTTTTTGCAATAAGCACAAATCTCATTTCCCTTCTTAGACTGAGACATACCCTTCTGTTCTTTGTTATTTTTGAACTTACTGAAGTTTGCTGATTGAGTGGCAACATTAAAAGAGGCCGAATCACCAGGATAAACAGGTGTAGCATGGATTTCCCTTAGGGAATAGGCTTGACCAATGTTAGGTAAAGGTGAGGTTAGCAAAATGTTGCTTCTGACACCAATGAATGCATTATTTAAGCCCATCAGGAACTGCAGTAGCCTTTCATCTTGATGTGCTTTCTGTGTTTTAGCTTTAGCTCCACAGTTGCAATCACACACACAGGCAAAAAAGGTGTTGAGAGCATCAAGTTCATTCCATAGGCTTTTCATTTTAGTGAAATAGCTAGATACACTAGTGTTACCTTGCACAACAGCATTGAGTTCCTTTTAAAATTGAAACAACTTTGCTCTATTTGTCTGACCAAATCTATCCTCCAGGTCACTCCACAAATCCTTTGCACTTTGGGAGTAGAGGACAGATTCAGCTATCTCTTTTGACAGGGAGTTCAACAACCAGGAGAGCACCATGTCATTGGTGCGAGCCCAAGCCTTTTGAAGTCCAGAATCTGCATCAGGGACAACTAGGGATCCATCAATGAACCCTAGTTTGTTTTTGGATGATAGAGCAATGACAACTGCTCTCCTCCATCCTCCATAACTCTTGCCATCAAAAAACTGAAGATACCAGGTTCATGCCTGGATAATCTAAAGGGTGAAGGTAGTAGGGGTGAGCTGAGTCTACAATCCCTGCTCCAGTAGGAGCTGCTGTAGCAGGAACACCAGTAGTAGAAGTAGTTGAAATATGGGTTTCAGGAGTACCCATGATTGATTGTGTTTAAGAAAGGAGAATGATGAAAGAAAATGTATTGAATTATGAGCAGATCAGACCTGCCCTGATACCACGTAGAAAGTAAAGAAGAGCAACGTATGAAAATTTCCTTTCTCTGTATATTTTCTGCTGTACAAGGCTAAGGTATAAATACAAGAAGAAAAGGAATCTAGGCTAAAACAGAAATGCCAAGTGGCATGCACCTAATGGCTAAGTTATAATTGAAAAATTCCTACACTATAACTAACATGTCAGATAAATACAAGAAATATAAAAAGCTATTTAGAGGGTGTATATATCTTGTTCTGATCTTCTAGAACACATGGCCTTGGGCTGCAGTAATTATTTTAAGCCATGTAGATAAGGCAGCCCAACATAAATGAGGCCCAAATCTTCTCCACAGATCAAAGAGCAAAACCCGGTCCAAATATGTATATACAAAGGCTGAGAAATATCGGACATAGACCAAAACCTAAAACACTTCATCTCTCAACTTTCTTTGTCGGAAACTTCTAGAAATCGACTAACACCAACAGCACGACACTATAGAGTCTACTAACTTCAGAGGCGGATGCAGCAAACGGCTCATCTAAACCCATTACTTTAGGCGTGGAGCATAAACTTATGAGTAAAAATTATCCATTTTTTGCAACAAATAGCAGTTCTGAACCCATAATTTTATAAATACAAATGAGTTCAACGCTAAACACCTTAAAGGTTGAACGCATCGAGTTATTTCCTAGATCTGCCTCTGCTAACCACCAAGGGTTATGGTGGAATGGATAGGATCTCTTCACCCTTAATCAGAGTTCTCGGGTTAGAGTACCTTGAGAACTCTAAAGATTTGTGCTTCAGTGATCAGTATTATCAACTGCAAAGTCTAGAGCACCTCGAAAAGCCTCTACTTTGTCTTACAATTGAAATTATTACAAATAGAACAATATGGATATAAACAATTCGTCGTAGCCAGTCTCAACTTTGGGAGCCCTTATTGTTTTTGTTGGTTAATTTATTGTGCTCACTCAAGTCAATAATCACAAATTTGCTTCAACTCCAGTCCTCCTTTAGCTAAAGAAAACATAATACAACAAAAAAAAAAGGAAATTTTTAATGAAAAGGGGAAATTTTACGGGTTTAAAATTTTAATCTTCATAATTGCTAAAATGTCAGCTCGATTAAATCAAATCTCCGGAACAACTGCAGCAATTCCGTTAATAATATTCAGTCCGATTACAAAATAAATCACAATGCAAACAGAAACGGAGTCATTATAATGCCTAAATCTGAAAGCAAAAAAGGTGCAAAAAGGTAACTTTTTATTTTTTTGGATTACTTCAATACATGTAGAAAAAACCTGAAAATTAGAATTGATAGAGAAAATGAGCTTACCATTTTGTTCAGAATTCGATAGTAGCGCCACGAGACAGACAGAAATTGGGATACCAAAAAATGGTGAAATTTGGGAGGTCTAAAAAAGATAGATAATTTGAATTTGAAATGACCAAAATGGGTGCTTTTGTAGTGACCCGACCCGACACTCGGCTATAAAGCAAAGTAAGATTCACTTTATTTTTACCTTTTGAATCAATAATAATTAGATTCCAATTATAACCGAAATAACCTTATAAAGTTGAATGATTATAATACCCTTCAACATATTATTATTTCAAATATAATTTTGTACTAATATGTAAATATACATAATAAAAAAATTAATTAAAAAGAAAATATTTAATTGAAATAAAGACAAAGTTGGCAACCCTTTGATCTTCATCATTAAAAAGTAACCTCCTATTAAATGTTAAATAATCCTCCACTTACATGAATATGGTTAATTGGGAATCCTATCAAACGATGAATTATAACTACACGTTAATTTGTTGTAAATCATAAAATTTAAACGTCAATCCCTTTGTATTTTTCATTTGTGATTTATTAGTTCGCTTTTATTTTTCAAAGACCGAAATAATCTTATAAAGTTGAATGACTATAATATCCTTCAAACTATTATTTTTTTCAAATATAATTTTGTACTAATATGTAAATATACATAATAAGAAAATTAATTAAAAAATATATTTAATTGAAATAAAGACAAAGTTGGCAACCCTTTGATCTTCATCATTACAAAGTAACCTCCTAGTAAATGTTAAATTCTCCACTTACATGAATGTGGTTAATTAGGAATCCTATCAAATGCGAAATTATAACTACACATTAATTTGTTGTAAACCATAAAGTTTAATCGTCGCTCCCCTTCTATTTTTCATTTGTGATTTATTGGTTCGCTTTATTTTTCAAAAATTTAATTTATTCTAACCTTCCATTCATGTATCACCAGTTAAGAGCTAGTTTTTATAATTTCATAACTGGTTTACAAAAAAAAAAATATTAGCAAACTTAATTACATTAACCATTGTTCTCTTCATTGTTGTAAAATTAGTTGGAGAATTTGAGGAGTCGCTTTAATATTTTTGTGCACGTTATTTTTGTGCACGTCGATCATAATAATATTAATGTCATTTTAGAGAATGAAATGTGTTTTTCTTTTCTTATGCTATTGTCACTATTTATGGACAATTAACATGTGTTTTGCATTATGTCTATCCACTTACTTTTATACACCAGCTTCAAACATTTTATAAGCATTAAAACGAAATAAATTAAACACTTTTCGAGCAAGATAATAAATGCACTGAACTTTAGCACAAAGAAACGAGTAAAATTTAGGATTAGAAAAATCTTAACATTAACACTGTACCCAAATAAGTTCCTATAGTAGTTCATAGTCCAGGGTCCTTCTAAAGGATTATATAAAAGTAGGTTTTTTGTAGAATTATATTATTAGCTGTTTTACAAAAATAATATAACAACAACAACACAGTAGTTATTCCATTAATGGAGTATGGGGAGTGTAGAGGGTACGAGATCTTACCCTACCCTAGAGGAGTAGAAAGGCTGTTTTCGTGAGACGCTCGGTTCAGAGACAAAAGATCCGTAACAATAACAGAAACCAAACAAATAATATCAGCGCTGTAACACAACAAATAAGTGAAAGGACAATAATAATGATAATAATAAAAAATAGAAATAGTGTGATAAAACAAAAACCGGTAGCAGCCTAGACAAAACACTATCAGACTAGCTGGAACAACGAGAAAAAGCGGTTAGCTACCCCCTGATCTACAACTCTCATGTTCGACCTCCACACCTCCCTATCCAAAGCCATGTCCTCAGAAATCTGAAGTTGTGTCATGTCTTGCCTGATCACCTCACACCAATACTTCTTAGGCCGCCTTCTACCTCTTCTCGTACCTACTGTCACACCTCCTTTTTCCGCCCCCGCGAGGGGTGAAGGAGTTTTTCTAATTAAAGGACAATCGAAACGAGATTTGTTTATTTATTTCAGAGTCGCCAAAACGGCACCGTTTGGTGCATCTGAAGGGTCTTTCCCAAAATAACAACACGCTAGTTCTTTAGGACGCGTCTTAATTAACCTTAATTTTCTTAAACTCGGGTGCACATTTATGTGACCCAAATCCAAAATCTCAACAGAGCTGAAATATGCCAACAACCACGGGTGCATTGATGTGACGTGGTTCGAGATGTGTTTCCACGATGTTGCAATTCCTGATAAAATAATAATAATGACAAAAGCGGTTAAAAGTTAAAATTCGCACATAGGTTCAATATGTATTAAATCAGATAATCAAGCCGAATATGACAGTTGAGCGACCGTGCTAGAACCACGGAACTCGGGAATGCCTAACACCTTCTCCCGGGTTAACAGAATTCCTTATCCGGATTTCTGGTTCGCGGACTATAATACAGAGTCATTCTTTTCCTTGATTCGGGATTAAATTGGTGACTTGGGACACCCTAAATCTCCCAAGTGGCGACTCTGAAATAAATAAACAAATCCCGTTTCGATTGTCCTTTAATTGGAAAAACTCCTTCACCCCTCGCGGGGGCGAAAAAGGAGGTGTGACAGCTCTGGCGACTCTGCTGGGGACATTAGACCCATAACCACTGGTTCAGGGTTAGAAATCGAGCTTAGAATAAATTGTTATGTTCAGCCTTATCTGATATTTTTATGAGATATGTGCTTCATGTGCAAAATAATGTGTGTTACCGCTTTGATATTATTTGGCTGTATATATAAACTGCGCCGAAACCTTTCTCTTCTTACCTTCGGGGATGCGGCTCACTGGTTTGAGACTCCCTATTCTGTTAGTGTCATGCCCAAGTAGAAAGAGGCTCGGATAAGTTACAAAGCCGGACGACCCCGCGGGTCCTCGGTACGTAGCCCCCTCCTCGACTCGAGTTGTCCGCTCGGGTAAGCCGGGTCTAGAACAAAGCCCAGTTTGAAACTTAGTAAAACATGACTTCATGCCAAATCCCTAGGAGGAAAACGCTTATTTGCATCACGTTGCATTTGACTTAGGGGGCTCAACACAGGGGTTGGGCCCGTCTAGGAATAGCAACCTGGAACAAAAGACCATCCTGCTGCATTTTGTCTGTTGGCGCATTTAATTTGCTTCGAATTTGCATGCTGACTGGTGGGCGAAAACGGGAATTTTGAAAAATTAAGAGCTGCTCATTTAAGAAAAAACAAATAGTATGAAAACGCCGCCAAAATTTTGATTTTTGAGGAGAGAAAATTGGATTCGTGATTTAGCTAGTTTTTCTTACCCGAACTACGATTCTCACCGGATGTGAGATACGTAGGCAACCCTTATCGGGTCCAACTTCCTATTTTTGCAAATAATGATATATATAATAAATATATATAGATAGATAGATAGATATATTGCTTCTTTCATAAAAGAGTCGGGTGATGCCATTTTGCGGAAATAGCCGAATGTTCCCGAAAGGGACGCCAGAAGGCTGTCTTTGCACAAACGGCCGTCTTTGGCCATTTTTCTTACCTTTTGGTCGGTTAAAATCCCACTGCCTTAAAATTTTCATCCCTGAAGAGCTGAAAGGTCGTATTGGGAAAGTCAGTCTTTCTTTTCTCAAAGATTAAGGGAAACAGGAAAAATAGTTTTGGAGTCAAAATAAAGATTTTTGCTTTCGTCTAAATCACCTTAATAAATGTACAGAATGAGCACGAGTAAGAGTTCATCTGGGGCCATTATAAACAGAGTCCCTTTGGGCTTACGCATGTTGTGGAATGACTTGGAAGAATCAGGGCGAGATACAGTCAAAATATACTTAGGAAATTTGGTTGGATTGCGGGACATCGAACCGCGAGGGGACATTATAAGGGCTTTAATTTCATTCTGGGACTCGGCACACAATGTATTTTATTTCTCGGACTTTGAGCTCACCCCGACGCTAGAGGAGCTGGCAGGGTACATCGGATGTCCTAAAATCCCTATGAGAGAACAATATCTCATTGAACCAAGGACCGTGACCATACACAGGTTCCTAGACACCGTAAAGATCCGCAGAACGGTACATAACCCAGAGTTGTCAGAAGGGTTTTGTAGTTTGGCATTTTTGTACGACAGGTACGGTCATCTTGGAGGGTTCAACAATCCCGAGAGTAAGATCTGCAGTGGGGAAAGCCGGCTGAAATGGGAAAGACATAGGTGTATTGCTTTTATGATAGCCTTTCTGGGTTTTCTGGTGTTCCCTAGAAAGGATGGGAAAATTAACATACAAATCGCTGAGGTCGTCAGCACTTTGCTCAAGCAAGACAACAGCACTCTGGCACCGATGATAATAGCAGACATTTTCCGCGCACTCACTGTTTGCAAAACCGAAGGAGGTTTCTTTGAGGGATGCAATATACTACTGCAAATGTGGATGATAGAGCATCTATGTCATCTCCCTCAGTTTCTGAAATATGGGTCATCACAAAAGACCTGTATAGAAGAGTTTTCCACCAGGGTCGACGGGTTTAGCCTGCCAGAAGGGGTCACCGAATGGGTCACTCTGCTGCGCTCTGTTTCAGCAAACCAGATAGAATGGGCATTTGGGTGGCTACCCATAGATGAGGTCATACACATGTCAGCCATCAAGAGTCATTTGTTGTTGATGGGTCTCCAAAGTATCCAGCCTTATGCGCCAAACAGAGTATTGAGGCAGTTGGGGCGATGTCAAATAATCCCGAAGGAAGAGGATCTCAGTAGCCAGGTGGTCGAAATCGGGTCTGGTGGGCAGTTCCCTGAAGCAGTCGTTAGAAGAATTTGGAATGAATGTCAAACCCTGAAAGTAGATACTTGTGTACAAGATCGGGCCAATGGCGAATTGTCGCCAAAATACCTCACATGGTACAGAAGAGAGCTTGAGCACCAGAGACCAACTAAGAGAGCTCACGTCCAAGACTTTGCAGAATCGTCGCATGCACAGTGGGGCTGGTTAAGGAGGGAGGAAGACTACCGGGCTGAAATCGGGAAGCTAAAGCAACAAGTTGAAAGGCTTATATTTGAGAACAACGTGCAAGTCGCCTCTAAGCAGGGTGAAAAGAACAAATTAGCCAAAGAAAACCAGACACTGAAAGCCCGCATTCGCCAAGTCAGTAAGAGTAACAGCGACCGACAGAAACGTCGCTCCGACGAAAGATTGATAGCAGAATTGAGAAATCAAGTCAGCAAAAGCCGAGAAGAATTAGAGATAACGGAAGCTTGCATAGCAAGAATAAAGGTCAGATGGGCAAAAGGTATGATGGCCCGAAGGAAGCATCTGCAACAAGTCATAAGGGATTCTGAAATGAGCATCGGGATATTAAGGAAAACGAACTCCGCTCTTCAGGAGCGAATCTTCAAACAAGCACGAAATGCCCAAGCTGACAGAAGGCGTTGCTACGATGCGATGGCCAGAATGGAAAGACAAATGGAAAAGTTCCAGGATCGACTCGCCGACAATGCTCAAGCACTGGGATTAAAGAACCAGAGAATAGAGCAATTGTTCGTTGAGAGGGACAACATTCGAGGAAGGATTGATGAGATTGGGCACTACATCTACATGAGATGCCTAGCATGTGAGCAAATACCTCGGGATACCCTCCTTGAGTCCATCATGGGCTACGTCCACCGGATCATGAATGAGTTGAAGAGCTTGCAGAGAGGCCTTACACCAAAGTCTGCGAAAAGGCCGAACGATGCCTCACAAGCCCCTAAATTGGAATTTTAATCCCTTGTTCGAGTCTTGTTTGTTGGCTTTATTGTCTTCCCATATGTTGTTTTCTTTTTCTTTTTCATCGAGTCAGGTTAAGAACTTTGGAATCTGTACTATTGCTGTTCTTTATTTGAGATAAGTAATTTGTAATAGCAAATTTTGGTGATGAATTAAATGATTCCAAAAGAATTTTTGTCTTTACTTTGTGGCAGAACTACGCCCGGTCTGATTTACGCAGGGACGTGATACGTAGGCAATCCACATAAGATTCGATCGCCACTAAAAAGAAAGGAAAAGAAAAAAAAGGAAAAAGTCAAAAAAAAGGAAAGAATAATGGAAATACAGGGGTTCCCAAAGCACTTTAAAGGCGCAAATAAACAAGCCGGGATGACGCATGTGTTTGAAGCAAAGCATGTTAGAAATGGTTAACTGCCTAGGAGCATTGCATCCCCAATGTGCTATTATCAAATCTGTTAAACTCTAACGCTAACAAGTTTGTTGTTTTCTACAAATACCAGACAGTTAGTTGTTAAAGCATTCTGGCAACACACCCTTATCGAACCAGATCCAAAGGACCAGTACCAACAAGCATGACTACTTCGGAAAATAGTACCTAGGAAGAAAGGCCGGTAAGCCAGTTGTTGAAAGAAGCAATGGAGAAGATAGAAAGGATGGGACTGGAGATGCATGCAATGCAGTTAGCTTTGGCCAAAGCACAAAAGAGCCCTGAACCACTAGGGCATATGCCGGAATACCCTCACTCTGGCCCTTCAACAAGCCTCCCGAATCACCGCTATCATCAGGAAAGAAGCCCCCATGATTCCCAAGCTCTACCACCTCATCAACCTCTCCCAACACCAAATGTTCCCACTTTTATGGGACCAACATCAGCCACCCTGCAAAGATCAACTAGCGAGCCGTTGTTTCAGGCTCATGATACGCAATACTATCCCCCTGAACTCACATTCAATGCACCAGAACCTCATACCTACAATCCGCACTTGGAGGTACCGGCGGATATTGGAAAGCCGGTTAAGGTCCCGGAGCAAGATAAGGTAATGAGGAAGTTCAAAAGCTTGGAGCAATCCTTCAGAAGCCTGCATGGATTGGGCAACCAGGTCAGCGTGGCCTACAAGGATCTATGCCCTTTCCCGGACGTCCAACTCCCGGCTGGGTTCAAGATGCCTAAGTTTGATTTATATGAAGGGCATGGTGATCCCATGGCACATTTGCGGGGCTTTTGTAGCAAAATGAGAGGGGCAGGTGGCAAAGATGAGCTACTGATAGCTTATTTCGGTCAAAGCTTAAGTGGATCGGCACTGGAATGGTATACCAGGCAGGATTCCAGCAGATGGTACACTTGGGATGATCTGGTGCAGGCTTTCGCGGGTCACTTTCAATACAATCTCGAGATAGTCCCTGACCGTCTCACATTGCTGAGGACCGAAAAGAAGCCTGGGGAAAACTTTCGTGAGTTTGGTTTCCGCTGGAGAGAACAGGCAGCCAGAGTTGATCCTCCCATGAGAGAGGGAGAAATGGTGGACTACTTCCTCCAAACACTGGATCCAACTTACTTTGGTCACTTGGTGACGACGGTTGGAAAATCCTTCAATGAAGTAGTAAAGATAGGGGTTATGATCGAGGAGGGGTTGAGGTCTGATAAAATCCTGAATTACTCAGCACTCAAGGCAACGACCCAAGCTATTCAGAGCGGCACGGGAGGCGCGCTGGGGAGGAGGAAGAAAGAAGAAGTCGCCACGGTTGAGGCAGGCAGTTGGTCTAGGTTCGGCAAACCATACTACAACCAACCCAGACCCCACAGGCCAAGTTATCCATACAACCCACCATAGCACTACTATCCACCTCAAGAACCACACTTCTCCGTGCACCAAGCCCAAACATACACTCAGCCTCCGGCTCGCCCGCAATGGCACGCGCCGGCTCCCCAGAACACATATGCACCACCACAAAATACCTACCCTCCACCACAAAACACCTATCCTCTACCAAGAGCATACAGGAACCCTCCAGGGGCGGGCTTTCGAGGAAGTCAAGCTACTAGAAATGACAGGCTACAAAGACATAGGGCTTTTACTGAGTTGGGAGAGACCTATACCGCCGTATTCCACAAATTAAGGCGGCTAGGTTTGGTGAGTCCCGTCGAGCCTAGAGAGCAAAAACCCCCACCCCAGAATTTGGACCGATCGATAAGCTGCGAGTACTGCTCAGGAATGCTGGGGCATGATACTGAAAAATGTTGGAGGCTGAGGCAAGCAATACAAGATCTTATTGATACCAACAAGATCGAGGTCCAGGCGCCGGAGGCACCTAACATCAACCAGAACCCATTGCCAACACACCACAAAGCTCACATGATTGAGTTGGTGTATGAGGGAGGAGAGCCGAGGAAGCCCTCACAGACAGTAATGATGATCCAGGCCGCTCCGAAAGAAGAATCGACCGGTGGAAGACCAGGGGTACAGTTGAAGGGGGGAGGTGTCAAGCCAGTGGTGATATTAGGAAAGAGTCCGTACACCACAACAAAGAAACCAGAGCCAGCCAAATTGGTAATATCAGGGACATCACCCACACCCGCAGTTGTGTTGAAAGGGGTATGCAGGGAGCTGGTCACCATAAAGCCAGTAGTCCATTTGACAATGATTGATAGCAAGGTCGTGCCTTGGAAGTATGAAAAGGCAGTGGTGATGTACAAGGGAAAACAAGTGGAGGAGGATAGTTGTGAGGCGTAGGGACTGACCCGATCAGGACGGTGTTTTGCTCCAGTGGAGTTGAGAAGACTCAACCCAACTGCAACAAAGAAACCTATGTCAGAAGAGGAAGCTGAGGAATTCTTGAAGAAGATGAAAGTGCAGGATTACTCCGTGGTCAAACAGTTGAAGAAAACACCGGCCCAGATCTCGCTGTTATCATTACTGATCCATTCAGATGAACATCGTCGGGCCCTGATGAAGATACTGAATGAAGCTCATGTGCCCAACGAGATTTCTGTAAACCACCTTGAAACGATTGCCAACAAAATTTTTGAGGTGAATAGGTTAACATTCTCGGAGGATGATCTGCCAGTGGAGGGCACGGAACATAACAAAGCTCTCTACTTAACTGTCAAATGTGAAGATTCGGCGGTTACTCGGATATTGGTGGATAACGGCTCAAGTGCCAATATTTGTCCATTATCCACCCTGAACCAGTTGAAGATCAACCACGGAAGAATCCACAAGAACAACATTTGTGTCCGAGGATTTGACGGAAATGGCACAGCCACCGAAGGGGATATTATACTTGAGTTGACCATCGGTCCGGTCCAGTTTACCATGGAGTTCCAAGTATTAGATGCCGCGGTATCTTATAACCTTCTGTTGGGACGACCGTGGATCCACGCAGCTAAAGCAGTGCCATTCACCTTGCATCAGATGGTCAAGTTCGAGTGGGATAGACAAGAGGTCGTACTGCACGGCGAGGACACTGCGTGCACCATGGGAGGCGCCATTGTGCCTTTCATAGAGACCAATGATGACAAAGGTCCCTGGGTTTACCAGATTTTTGATGTAGTGTCGGCAAATAAGATTTTCGAGGGTGAGATCATTCAGCACCATAGGGTAGCTTCTGCAACGGTCATGATGGTTTCAGAAATGCTGGGTAATGGGTTTGTGCTGGGAAAAGGCCTGGGGGCTGAGCTTCAGGGGATTGTTCAACCCGTTTCCTTGCCCAAGAATTTGGATACCTTTGGGTTGGGGTTCAAACCGACTGCGGCAGATGTAAAGCAAGCGCGGAAAATGAAGAAGAAAGTTTGGTTTCTTCCCAAACCTATGCCACGTCTCTCAAGATCTTTCGTTAGAGCAAGTGCCAAGGGGTCACCGGTCCCGAAAATTCTCGGACCACTGATTGGGATAGACGGGGATTTGAACCAGAGCTTCGAAAGACAGTTCACTGATGTCAATATGGTAGAAGTTGGATAGAGTTCCAGCGGAGCAGACATACAATTTGTGGGGCCTGAGGACAAAACCAACAATTGGACGGTTACTCCTCTTCCTATCAGGGGGGAGTCCTGGTAGTAGGCTTTGATTTTTTCTTTCTTGTTTCGGATTATTCCAGGGTGTAATCCAAATCTCATTTTGTTTTGTAAAAGTGTGAACCCTGTTATCCCGTAATTTTAATAAAAATCTCTTCTCTTGTCTCATTTTAATTTTGTTTTGTTCTTTTTCTTTCTAAGCAGTTCTCTTTTTACTGGTTCTAATGACATGGCATGCACAATGGATCTTCGACCTAGTCTAAAAAATCAATCCGACTCCGACTTAATGATTCAAGAGGTCGATTGTGACGATGAGTCTGAATATGATGAGGATGAAGCCTTCGAAGAAATAAACCGAGAATTATGCCAATATGAAGAAAAACCCAAGCCTAATCTGAATGACACCGAGGTTGTGAATCTAGGGGATGCAGATAATGTCAGAGAAACCAAAATCAGCATCCACATTGAGCCAAACATCAGGGAGGAATTAATCAAAACCCTCATTGAGTTCAAAGATGTTTTTGCATGGTCATACGATGATATGCCGGGACTAAGCATCAATCTAGTGGTTCACAAGTTGCCCATTAACCCGGCATACCCTCCAGTCAAGCAAAAACTGAGGAAGTTTAAAACAGAGATGAGTGTGAAGATCAAAGAAGAGGTGACTAAGCAGCTGCAGGCGAAGGTTATTCGGGTCACTCGATATCCCGATTGGTTGGCCAATGTGGTACCAGTGCCGAAGAAGGATGGGAAAATCAGGGTATGCGTCGACTACCGCAATCTCAACAAAGCAAGTCCTAAGGATAATTTTCCATTGCCCAACATCCATATCCTGATCGATAATTGCGCTGGGCGCGAGATCGGATCCTTTGTGGACTGCTATGCGGGATATCATCGGATCTTAATGAACGAAGAAGATGCGGAAAAGACAACTTTCATTACACCATGGGGAACTTACTGCTACCGGGTAATGCCATTCGGACTGAAGAATGCTGGGGCAACGTACATGCGAGCAATGACTACTGTGTTTCACGACATGATACACAAAGAAATTGAAGTGTACGTAGATGATGTGATCATAAAGTCTTGGCGTCAGGAAGACCATGTAGCAGACCTAAGGAGATTTTTTCAAAGACTTCGAAGGTATGATATTAAGCTCAACCCGGCCAAATGCGCCTTTGGGGTTCCATCAGGAAAGCTGTTAGGATTTATCGTCAGTCGACGGGGTATTGAATTGGATCCATCCAAGATCAAATCCATCCAAGATTTACCACTGCCAAAGAACAAAATAGAGGTAATGAGTATGTTGGGGAGACTAAATTACATCAGCAGGTTCATCGCTCAACTCACGGCGACTTGTGAACCCATATTTCGGCTGCTGAATAAAGACGCTGAAAGGGTAGACTGGACGACAAAGTGTCAAGAGGCTTTCGACCAGATCAAAGGGTATCTGTCCAATCCACCTGTGTTGGTTCCACCTGAGCCGGGGAGGCCATTAATTCTTTATCTAACGGTCCTGGAGAATTCGTTTGGTTGCGTGCTGGGGCAATACGACATTACAGGAAGGAAGGAGTAGGCCATTTATTATCTTAGCAAGAAGTTCACAGTATATGAGGTCAAGTACACTCAACTCGAGAGGACATATTGCGCCCTAACTTGGGTGGCTCAGAAGTTGAAGCACTACTTGTCTTCGTATACTACTTATCTCATCTCCCATTTGGACCCATTAAAGTATATTTTCCAGAAACCTATGCCTACAGGGAGGTTAGCAAAATGACAAATTTTGCTCACATAGTTTGATATCGTCTACGTGACGAGGACAGCCATGAAAGCCCAAGCGTTGGCTAATCACTTGGCTGAGAATCCCATTGATGAAGAATACGAGCCTTTGAGGACGTATTTCCCAGACGAGGAAGTAATGCACACAGGTGAGCTGGAATTACCCGAGGAACCAGGCTGGAAGCTTTTCTTTGATGGAGCCGCAAACGCGAAAAGGGTTGGAATAGGAGCAGTACTCATTTCTGAAACAGGACGTCACTACCCTGTTACGGCTCAGCTACGCTTCTATTGTACCAACAACATGGCAGAGTATGAAGCATGCATTTTGGGTCTGCGACTAGCTGCAGACATGGATGTCCAGGACGTTTTGGTCTTGGGAGACTCGGACCTCCTGGTGCATCAGATTCAGGGTGAGTGGGAAACACGGGATTTGAAACTCATACCATATCGACAATGTTTGCACGATCTGAGCAAGCGATTTCGATCAGTGGAATTCAGACATATCCCGAGAGTTCATAATGAAGTTGCCGATGTATTGGCCACTTTAGCATCAATGTTGCACCACCCCGACAAAATGTATGTTGACCCGTTGCACATTCAGGTTCGCGATCAGCATGCTTATTGCAACGCGGTACATGAGGAAATAGATGGCGAGCCATGGTTTTATGACATAAAGGAGTACCTCAAGATGGGGATATATCCAGAGCGGTCCACTAGGGACCAAAAAAGAGCCCTTCGGCGTTTGTTGAATGGTTTCTTCCTCGGTGGAGGAGTGTTGTATAGAAGAACCCCAAACTTGGGATTGCTAAGATGTATAGATGTTGTTCAAGCCACAACAGTTATGGCAGAGGTGCATGCGGGAGTCTGTGGGCCACATATGAGCGGATATGTATTGGCAAAGAAGATTCTCCGAGCAGGGTACTATTGGCTCACTATGGAGCATGACTGTATCACTTTCGTGAGGAAATGCATCAGTGTCAGATACATGGAGATCTGATTCATTCTCCGCCGACAGAGTTGCATACAATGTCAGCGCCATGGCCATTTGTTGCATGGGACATGGATGTCATTGGGCCTATCGAGCCGGCAGCGACCAACGGCCACAGGTTCATTCTGGTGACCATCGACTACTTCACCAAGTGGGTTGAAGCTAAAACTTTCGAGTCGATAACCAAGAAGGCAGTAGTGGATTTTGTTCAATCTCATATCATCTGCAGATTTGGGGTCCCAAAGGTGATCATCACGGATAATGGGGCAAATCTTAACAGCAATCTGATGAGGGAGGTATGCCAACAGTTTAAGATTACACACCGCAATTCCACCCCATATCGTCCCAAGGCGAATGGAGCAGTGGAAGCAGCCAATAAGAACATCAAGAAGATACTGAGGAAGATGGTAGAAGGATCTAGACAATGGCATGAGAAATTACCCTTTGCCTTGTTGGGTTATCGCACTACAGTCCGGACTTCCATAGGTGCAACTCCTTATTTGTTGGTATACGAAACTGAAGCAGTAATACCAGCAGAGGTCGAAATTTCGTCCCTCCGAATTGTCGTTGAAGCCGGGATTGACGACGATGAATGGGTCAAAGCTCGACTAGAGCAGTTGAACTTAATAGATGAAAAAAGATTGGCAGCAGTGTGTCATGGCCAGTTGTATCAGAAAAGAATGGCAAGAGCATACAATAAGAAGGTGCGCCCCAGAAAATTTGAAGTAGGGCAGCAAGTATTGAAACGGATCCTCCCGCATCAGATCGAAGCAAAAGGCAAGTTCGCCCCAAATTGGCAAGGGCCTTATGTCGTAACCAGAGTGTTGTCCAATGGTGCTTTGTGTCTAACAGATATCGAGGGAAGATGTGTCGACATGGCTATCAATTCTGATGCCGTCAAAAGATATTATGCGTAATTTCTTTGATTATGGTAGTTATTGGTTCGTTTGCTTGTATTTGGTACTTATTGGATAATGAAATGACGGAGGCAATTCTTTCTTCTATCCAAACACTTTTAACATTTGCTTCCCCCTTTTGAGCCTTAAGTTATTCTTTCATACCCCTCTTTTGGAATCACTAATGGGAAAAGATATGAAAAAGAAAAAGAAATTAAAAGAAAAATGGAAACAAGATAAAGATCATAAGGAAAACAAGGGAATTAGGAACTACGTTTGACCTGATTCCTCAAAGAGGATACGTAGGCGCCTCACGACTCGGTCATAGTGCGCATAATATGCATAGCCCAACATAGTGTAAATATAAAATTCCCCAAGCAAGAAAACTGGGGCAGGAGTTATGTTTTTGAATCTCCAAAAAGGGTTTGATTCCAAGAGTTGTAACATTCCACCCATCAAAGTTACGTTAAATATTTGACACACAAACCCAACATCGATGTCCCAAAAAGACCTCTCGATCAATATCTGAGAGGTGCCAGGTTAGGCCAATGGAAGCCGAGAATAATACGCTGAACTCCAGCAAAGAAGAGGGTCATAAACCGGAAATGAATTGATGACCGAAAAGAATCTCCGAAAGAGAGAATCATATCGGCAACACTCCAATCCCCCGTTGAAAGATAAAATGAGAGAGTCTTAATCGGTGAAAACCTTCGCAGACACCATAAGGCGACGAAAGATGAGAGAGACAAAACGAGAGAGTCTTAGCGGTGAAAACCTTCACAGGCACCGTAAGGCGACGGGAGTTGAGAGAAAAGAGAGAGTCTTATTAGTGAAAACCCCTCGAAGGGCACTGTAAGGCGACAAGACAGATTGGCAAAATGATCCGCATTTGCGAAGAGGTGGGCACCTATTTATCCCCAGCAAGTAAGGCCATCGGGCAGATTGATTGATATAAATAGACTGGGTTGGGAATCCGTAGTGCACGACATGATCATAGGGACCAGTCATACCATCAGATAAGTTCTTTCCTTTTCTTCTTCTTCCCCCCAACATTTGTTCAGCAAGATTTTTCTCTTTTTCTATCTTTTTCATTTCTTTCCAGAAATTTGTTTTGAAAAGGATTTTTCAGAGTTTACTACCAGGGGACAAAGTGGTACAAAGCAAAACGTGAATGGGACAGGCCAAAGCTGAGGCAATAAGACAAAAGGCGTTTGTTGCAAAACCAAAGGACAAATTGGCTTAGAAAGTTAAGGGGGATGTGAAGAAAAGCGGAAAACGACGGTTGAGGGACTTATGGACCAGGTTCCAAGAAGATCCCCCATCAGAACGTTGATAGATCACGGACCAAGGTCCGAGGTGGTCAGACACCACAGAAAGGGGGAAGGAGGCGGGGAGAATTAATCCGCCGCAAGATAACCCTAACCGTCCTATCCCCGAAAAGGTTGTCCCCAGGTGATAACATCCTATGCCCTGCAGTTCTGGGAGGGAATAAAAACTTCTAAGAGAGTAGTTTTGGAATTAAAGAGGATTCCCACAGTTTGTTCTGAAACAAGAAGGCGGGGAAGAGATAAATGGAAAACCATCCCCAGTAGACATATCATCCCCAGCAAGCAACTTTATCCCCAACCAGTTTTGGGAGCACAGAAAGGGAAAGGAAAAAATCATCCCCCAGCAGGAATGACACGGCTGCTCACCATGTTAAAACTAACAAAATTTTCTTTGTTTGCTACAGGAAAATAAAGGTTGATGATGGCAGAAAGACACGCCGCAAGAAAGGTCACCAAAACCGGGGCAGAAAATTTTCTGCCATTGTCAAAATTTTCTCGGAGGAACGAGGAAGCAAACTCAAATATTTTCATGTCTTAGTTCAATAGGCGCCCACCTGTATAATTAGAGGAATATTTTCATGTCTTAGTTAAATAGGCGCCCACTGTAAGCACGTGATTTTTGCCCTATATGAGAATTACTCCCAAAAAAATTCAAAAATAAAATGATTTTTCTTTGGTGTACAATTTTGTGATATTTTGAAGAATTATTTGTATTTGTCTGTGCGTGTTTATTCGCTAAATTAATAAAAAATACAAAAATATGTCGCATTTTGCATGTAGGATTTAATTCTACAATTGTTAGTAATTAAAATTGTTTTACAAAAATTAAAAATTACAAAAATAGGCATCGTTTGCATTTTTAGCATTTAATGTCCAAATATACAATTTTATGCTTAATTAATACTTAATTGTGCGTTAATTGTTATTGGGAGTTAATTTGCGCCTTTATAACTTAATTTAGTTCTTAATAATAGTTTAAGTATTTTTATAATTTAGTTTTAGAAAAATAAAAGAAGAAAAGAGAGCGAAAATATAAAGAAAGTCGGAATTGGGTCTCTTCTTCAATTTCAAGCTATAGGCCCAAAAAATGGCCCAATCTTCCCTACGACCCAGTCCATTTCGAACTGGGTCGACCCAGTCCATTAACCCAACACCCCTTCTTCATTTTTGTCCAACACAAAACAAAACCAAAAAAAAAATAAAAAAAAAAAGTGAATTATCACTATTAATAGTTTTATTTTTTGTTTTTTATATATATATATAAAAAATCCGAAAATATTTTATTTTATTTATTATTTTTATTTAAAATATATATATATATATATATATATATTTAAAAAAATAAAAAATAAAAAATAAAAAAAAAAGTAAAAGAATGTAGAAAATTTTAAAAAAAAAGTAAAAAGTTTTAAAAAATTTAAAAGTAAAAGAATGTTGGAATTAAAAAATAAATATAAAGATATCTGAAAATTTTAAAAATTTAAAGTAATTGAAAGTAGCATTTTTAAAAGAAAAAGAAAAGATAGTGGTTTATTTTTTAAAGAAAAGTTAAATAAAGTGAGATTCTCTTTTTAAAAAAATAAAAAGTGGGATTTTAAATAAGATAAAGTAATTAAAGTTGGAATTTTAAAAATAAAAGTAAATAAAGGTGGGATTTCTTTTTCTAAAAAAATAAAAGCAATTTGTAAGTGGGATTTCTTTTAATTAAAAAAATAATAAAATAATAAAAAACAAATCTGAAAATTTCGAAAATTTTGCTATAAATAGAAGAGAAAATTTAGGAAGAAGGGTGGAAAAAAAGAGAGGAAAAACTAGATAGAGAGAAGAAAAAAAAGGGGGCGGAGTGAGAAGTATACACCCGATATACATTCTGTATACACTGAATATACAGGGGCAGAATTCATTTTGGAGAGTTTTGAAGTTGGAAAAAAATAGTTACTGCTTTATTGCCTCGCTTAAGATCTGAAATAGTCAGAACCTTCCTGCCTTTTACTTCTTCACTATACTTGGAGTCGTTTATAGTCTCCTAGGTTTTCTGCTATTCCTACTGTACTGGTTTGCGATGTTGCTGAATCTGCTGTTGCTGTGTTATTACTGCTGCTGACTTCTCCTTCTTTTGTTCTTGTACTGTTGTTTCCAGGTACACATTTGTACAATCTCGGCTTGAAGCAAAAAATGAAATATTAATCAGGCTTTGTTCCTATTGAATTCCTCCTGTTTAGATTTGTGGTTGAATATAATTTTTCTTTCTTCGTATAAAGATGTAGTTGAATGATTAATGAATAATGAGGTTGCATATGTATACTTTCTTCATCTAATAATGTTATTTTAAATTACGGAGAATAATTAATCTGTTTTTGATATTATGGTCAATCTCATGTTCTAGTATTATTGAATAACAGAATATAAAATGAAAGCAGTTTTTCTTTGTACAAACTCGATCGCAATTTTCCATTCGCATTAGCCGTAAACTAATAACTAATAAGTTACGCTTTTCAGCATGTAAATAATTAAGAGATTTTCTTTTAGTTTAGAGACGAACTTAATAGAAAATATAGTCATTGTAGGTTTATCCTGTAAAAATAAAAATGAGACGAGCCTCGCCAAATAAAACGTATAGATTGCGGGGCCCTCACAAAATGTATGGTTTAATTAGAATTCGGAAGGACCGTTTAGCGAATTTCACGGTCTTCCCCAAAATAATAACGCGATAGTCTCTTTAGGCGCGTGTTTAATATTTTACTTTCTTAAGCCTGGGTGTGCATTTCATGCGACTCGAATCCAAATCCCAAAACATCAAATAAAACGTGTTCCGGATTGTGGGTGCATTTCATGTAACGCAGTCCAAAGACGTGTTTTAAGCGATGTTCATATTTCTTTTAAAAACAATAATAATAAAGCGGTTAAAAGATAAAATTTGCACATAAGTTCATATTTGTATAAAATCAGACAATCAAGCTGAATATAACAGTTGAGCGACCGTGCTAGAACCACGGAACTCGGGAATGCCTAACACCTTCTCCCGGGTTAACAGAATTCCTTATCCGGATTTCTGGTACGCAGACTGTAATATGGAGTCATTCTTTTCCTCGATTCGGGATTAAAATTGGTGACTTGGGACACCCTAAATCTCCCAAGTGGCGACTCTGAAATAAATAAACCAATCCCGTCTCGATTGTCCTTTAATTGGAAAAACTCCCTTGCACCCTCGCGGGTGCGGAAAAAGGAGGTGCGACAGCTCTGGCGACTCTGCTGGGGATTTGGCCCAGAATCACTGGTTCAGGGTTCAAGAATTCGAGCTTAAAATAACTGTTATAGTTGGCTTTATTTATTATCTGATTTTTGCATGATATATGCTTAATATGCTAAATGATGCTTTTACCGCTTTAATATTATCTGAATTGTGTATGTAAAACTGCTACGAAACCCTTCTTCTTTCTGAGTCTTCTAAATTTATGGTGTACACGTGCGCGTGGCCCACCTTTCTGTTAGAAGTCATACCAAATAAGACGAAGTTGGGACAAGTAACTAGGCCGGACAGACTTTCGTGCTCCCGGTACGTTGCCCCCATTTCGGCTCAAGCTGTCCACTTGGGTAAGCCAGGGTTAGAACAATATGCCTCAGGTTTTTCACTTAGAATAACTCAGCTACATGCCGGATCCCTAGTAGGAACGTTTGTTTGCATCACGTGCATTTGACTTTGGAGGCTCAACATAGGGGTTGGGTCTGTCTAGGACAGGTGTACCAAAAATGAAAATGACCATCCTGATGCATCTTACTTGCTCCTACTTGCGCATTTATTTGATTCGGACTTGTGTGTTGACTGACTTTTGAATATCAAGAACAATATTTTGAAATGAAAAAAGAAATAGCGGTTAGAGAATTGATTGTTTATATTTTTAAAAAAAAAACTCAATGCCTAAATATTGTCAAACCTCTACCGAAATTTCGAGAAAATGAAAAAAAATGTTTTATTAGTTTGTTTTACTAAAAGCAAAGAAAAAAAGTCGTTGTTCTGTCTTATTTTTTTAAAAAAAATATATAAAAAATATATAAAAAGGAAAATAGTTTGTCTTCCCCTGAAAATGACAATGAAAAAGAGTCTTACTTTTAAATTAGTTTTATTTATTTGTTTCTGAAAAATTCAAAATGAAAATGAAAAGAGTCGTGCTTTGAAAGTGGTTTTGTTATTTGTTGCTGAAAAAGAAAAAAAATCCTGTTTTAAAATAGTTCGGTTAATTAGCCCGAACTACGCGGGTTTGATTCTCACCGGATGTGAGATACGTAGGCAACCCTCATCGGGTCCAACCCCCATTTTTGCTAAAATAGCCAAAAACCAATAAATAAATAAAAAACATGTTAAAATTTTAATTTTTTTTCATAAATAAGTCGGCAGTGTCCAGCCTCCACTTTTTGCTAAAACAAAATAGCCAAAAAAAAATATGTCAAATTTTAAGAGTCATAAAGAAGTCGGGTGATGTTGTTTTATCGAGACATAGCCGAATGTTTCCGAATGGGACGCCAGAAGGCCGACTTTGCATAAACAACCACCTTTTGGGTCATGTTTAGAATTTTGGTCTAGTTGACCCACACAGCCTTAAAAATCTTCGTCCCCGAGGCGCTGAAAGGCCGTGTTTGCAACACCAGGTTTTTATTGTAATTTAAAAAAAAATAAATAAATAGTCGGCGGTCAGGTGAATACCGTTTGAATTTTGTCATAATAAGCCGAGCCAGCTTCGGCCGCGTCTTAAACCGTTCTTGCCGAAATAGCCTCAGAGTATCTTTCAGTTGTCGAAAGGCTATTTTCGTAAAAGAACGGACAAGTGTGTAAAGTGTCATAAAATAATCCTCTCCGGCCTCAAAATTTGGACGGGGCCACATTTGCAAAAATAACCGTTTGGTCGCATTTGTCAAACGGAGAAAGGAAGCTGGCCGTTTGTTTTGGAGTTTGTAAAACTTTTGATTATAATATGTGAGTCGTTTGATTTTCTAGTTTGTAGGTCATTTTTAAACCTTTGAAACCCAATTTGAAAATTGAAAAAAAAATGATTAGTATTGCTTATCTTTTATTGGTCCGAACTACGCAAGGTCTGATTCATGCGGGGGCATGATACGTAGGCAATCTCTATAAGATTCGACCACCACAATAAAATATATATAATAAAATAAAATAAAATATAAGTGAATAAAATTTTCAAGAAAACTGGGACGACACAAGCAGTCGAGCAAATGCATAATAGAAAGGGGATATTTGTCTAGGAGCATTGCATCTCAACGTGTAATTATATATGTGTTAAATTCTCAAAACTAACAAGTTTGTTCATTTTCAGAATTCAAGCAGTTAGTTTCTCTAAAGAGTATACTGGCATATTATCATTATCACACGAGATCAAAAGGACGAATACCCGAAAGTATGTCTATCCCAGATGTTGACACAGGTATTGAGCTAGAGGAGATGGATGTCGGGAAAATGAAAGAAGAGATGTTTAAACTCAAACAGCAAATGGCTGAAATGTACCAGGCTTGGTCTACAGGGCAGTTACCCCTATCTTACCCAACTAACCCTGCTCCATCAATGACCCAAACTCAGGATAATATTACCACTGAATTATCCCCAAATTTCCCCATTTACCAACACTACCGAGGAACCAACTCTCAAACACCGTAGTCTCCACCTCCAAAACCAGTTTCATACTTTCCTCCACATGTGACTCCTGTTTTCGTAGCACCTCCCCCGGCTACATTCCACAAATCTCCTAGTGAGCCTACATTCCAGGCCCAGGACAACCAATATTACCCCCGGAGCCCACCCTCAAAGCCTCCGAAATCCATTCAACTGCTCCTCGTTTTGATATCTCAACCGAAATTGACAAGCCAGCCAAAAATGCTGAACAAGAAGAAATGTTCAGGAAGGTCAAAAGTCTAGAACAATCATTCCGAGACATGCAGGGATTAGGTGGGCAAGTCAGTGTAGCTTACAAGGATTTGTGCTTGTTCCCAAATGTACAATTACCAGTTGGTTTCAAGATGCCTAAATTTGACCTATACAATGGGCACGGCGACCCAGTAGCCCACTTAAGGGGTTTCTGTAGCAAGATGCGAGGAGCTGGGGGAAAGGATTAATTATTGATGGCTTACTTCAGTCAAAGTCTAAGCGGATCAGCTTTGGAGTGGTATACACGCCAGGACCATGGGAGATGGTACACCTGGGATGACCTGGCACAGGCATTCGCATACCATTTCCAATACAATCTGGAAATCATACCAGATAGATTATCTTTGACAAAATTTGAGAAGAAACATAATGAAAGTTTCAGAGAGTATGGTTTTCGGTGGAGAGAACAGGCAGCAAGAGTGGATCCTCCTATGAAGGAGAGTGAAATGGTAGACTACTTCCTCCAAGCCTTGGAACCAACTTACTATGCCCATTTGGTTTCAGCGGTAGGGAAATCATTCAACGAGGTAGTGAAGATGGGAGGTATGGTGGAAGAAGGCCTCAAGACAAATAAAATTATGAGCTATTCAGCAATTAAGGCAGCTACTCAAGCTATTCAAGGCAGGGTAGGAGAAATCGGAAGAAAGAAGAGAGAGGAAGCAGCGGTAGTTGGTTCAGGAATTTGGTCGGGACCCAGAGGTTCACCGCCTTACTATAATCAACAACGACCTCGCCAATCAACTTACCACCACAATTCATCCCAACACTACTATCACCTTACAGAGCCCCATTCTTCCATTAACCAAGCCCAAACATATACTCAGCCTCCGGTTCGCTCGCAATGGCGCGCACCGGCTCCCCAGAACACACATACACCACTGCAAAACACCTATTCACCACCAAGAGCCTACAAGAACCCTCCAGGGGTAGGTTTCCGGGGAAATCAGGCTTTCAGAAATGAAAAAATACAAAGAACATTCACTGAGTTAGGGGAAACCTATACTGCCGTGTTCCACAAATTAAGGCAGTTAGGCTTGTTGAGTCCTGTTGAGCCCAGATTGCCAAATCCCTTTCCCAAAAATATGGACCACTCGGTAAGCTGTGAGTATTGTTCGGGGGCTCTCGGTCATGATACCGAGAAATGTTGGAAGTTGAAATATGCAGTACAAAATCTTATTGACACCAACAAGATTGAGGTTCAGACACCAGAGGCACCCAACATTAATCAGAACCCGTTGCCGGCACAACTTGAAACCCATATGATTGAGCTAATGCACGAAGGAGGGAAGCTAAAGAAACCCTCACAAACAGTGATGATGATCCGTGTCGGTTCAAAATAAATGTTAACCAGTGGGAAAACGGTGGTATAGTTGGAAAAGGTGGATAACAAGCCAGTTATGGTGTTGGGAAAAGGGTCCAATGAGGCAGATGTACAGTTTGTGGGGTTGAAAGCAAAAATCAACAATTGAATGGTTGCTCCTCTTCCTATACGAAGGGAGTCTTAGTAGTGGGCTCTGATTTTCTTTTTTTGTTGTCTGGATTATTCCAGGGTTGTAATCCAAATCTTTCTTGTGCTCGCCAAAGTGTGAAACCTTGCTATCCCGTATTTTAATAAAGTGAAAGTTTTTTTTCCCTCATTCCTTATTTGTTTTAATTTTTCTTCTTATTTTTGTCTTCTGAACAGTTCTCTTTCTACTGATTCTAATGACATGGCATGCACGACGGATCTTCAACCTAGTCTAAAAAAAGAAATCAATCAATCTGATTTCGAACTTATAGTACAAGATTGTGATGATAAGTCGGAATACGATGAGGACTAAGCCTTCAGAAAAATTAACAGAGAGTTGAGCCAAGTTAAAAAAAAAAAAAAGAGCCCAACTCAAATGACACGGAAGCCGTCAATCTAGGGGATGCGGATGACATCAGGGAAGCTAAGATAAGCATCCACATGGAACCAAACATCAGGGAAGAACTAATCAAAGCACTTACTGAATTCAAAACATTTTGCATGGTCATACGACGACATGCCGGGCTTAAGCACCAATCTAGTGGTTCAAAAATTGCCCACTGACCCGGCATTACCCCCCGTCCAGCAAAATTCAGGAAGATCAAAACCAACGTGAGTGGGAAGATTAAGGAAGAAGTGACCAAACAGCTGAATACTAAGGTTATTCGGGCCGCTCGATATCTTGATTGGTGGGCTAATGTGGTGCCAAAAAAAAAAAAAAACGGAAAATCCGAGGTATATGTTGATCATCGCAATCTAAACAGAGCAAGCCCGATGCTTTATGATCCACAGATATCGAAGGGAAATGCGTCGACATGGCTATCAATTCTGACGCAGTTAAGAGATATTATGATTTCATGTAATTATAATTGTTGTTTGTTTGTACTTAGCATTTATCAGAGAATGAAAGGACGGAGACAATTCTTTCTTCTATCCAAACACTTTGACCTTTGCTTCCCCTTTTGAGCTTTATTTACTCTTTCATACCCCTCTTTTGGAATCAGTAATGAAAACGAAAAAAAAAGTAATGATAATAAGAACAAAAGAAAAGAAAAAAAAAAGGAATGGGAACTACGTTTGACCTGATTCCTCAAAGAAGGATACGTAGGCGCCTCACGGCTCGGTCATAGTGTAACATAGTGTGCATAAGGTAACATATTGTGACAAAATAAAAATCCCCAAGCAAGAAAAACTGGGGCAGAAGTTGGCGCTTGTAATTTTGGCAAGAAAGTTTGATTCCAAGAGTTGTACTATTTTACCCCTAAAAATTATTTTTGAACTTTTGATACCCCTTTCTCCTTTCAGCCATACACAAAAATCCCTATTGATGTCCAAAAAAGACCTCCCGATCAGTATCTGAGAAGTGCTAAGTCAATGCAAATGGAAGTCGGGAATAACACTCTGATCCCCAGCAAAGAAGAAGATCATAAGCTGGAACTGAATTGATAGCCGAAAGAATCCCCAACAGAGAGAGTCATATCGGCAACACTTCAATTCCCAGCTGAAAAATAAAATAAAATGAGAGAGTCTTATCGGTGAAAACCTTCACAGGCACCATAAGGCGACAGGAGTTGAGAGAAATGAGAGAGTCTTATTAGTGAAAACCCCTCGAAGGGCACTATGAGGCGACAAAACAAGATTGGCGGGAAGGATCCGCAAAGAGTTGAGTGCCTGTTTATCCCCAGCAACATGAGGCCGTCTGGAAGGTTGATTGATACAAATAGACTGGGTTGATTAATCCGGAATGCGCGACATGATCGTTGGAATCGGTTATATCATTCAGATAAGTTCTTTTCTTTCCTTTTCCCTAGCATTTGTTCAGAAAGACTTCTTCTTTTTTCTATTTTTTGAAATCATCACTTTTTCATTTCTTGGTTTAAAAGACTTACCTTCCCAGTAGTTTGTTTTTGAAAAGGATTTTCAGAGCTTACTACCAGTTGCCAAAATGATGCAAAGCAAAATGCGAATAGGACATGCCAAATATAAGGCGATAAAGAGAAAAGAAGTTGGTCGCAAGACCAAATGATGAAAGGGACCTAGATCCCAATAGGACCAAATTTCCAGGGGAAGTTGGAGAAAAACAGGAAAACAACAGTTGAGAAAATTGTGGACCTAATTCCAAGAGGGCCCCAACAGATCATCGAGATGTAGGAGCATCCCCAACAGATTTTCGACCAAGTTCCAAGAGGGTCGGACAACATAGAGTGGGGAAGGGAGAAAGGGAAAAAACCATCCCAGTAGGAGTATCATAACCAACCACCGGGTTTTTAAACTAACAAATTTTGTTTGGTTTGAAACAGGTAAATGGAATGGCAGTGAAGACCATAAGGGAAAATGCAAACTGGGGCAGAAAATTTTCTTTTCAGTTAGAAAATTTTCTGGAAATCAGGTACCCATTTGGGGAAGAATAAAGATAGCACCAAGGAAGTGGTCTTTGAACCAGGGTTTCCCCCAACATAATAAGCTTCCAATGGAGGAAGTTGATCCCCAGCAGACAAAACAAAGAGATGACATTTGTGCTCAGAAAAGCAAAGAGCCATTATCCTCCCCAGCAACTTCCAGAAGAATGAAGCATCGATTTGAAGGGATAAAATTCCCCAGCAGCGTTATCCTCAACAACGTTATCCCAAGAAGATAACACTTTTATCCCCAGCAGTGTTAAGAAAGAAAAAAAAAATTGAATTTGAAGGAAGGAAAGAAAGGAGACTCCCCCAGTGGTATTATCCCCAGCAATCAGGCATCCACCTGGAGAACAAGGATGAGTAGTTGAAGTATTAGTAATCAGGCATCCACCTGGAGAACAAGGAAGAGCAATGAAATATCAGAAATCAGGCGTCCACCTGGAGAACAAGGAAGAGCAATGAAAGAAACAGTAATCAGGCATCCACCTGGAGAACAAGGATGAGTAGTTGAAGTATTAGTAATCAGGCATCCACCTGGAGAACAAGGAAGAGCAATGAAATATCAGAAATCAGGCGTCTACCTGGAGAACAAGGAAGAGCAATGAAAGAAACAACAATCAGGCGTCCACCTGGAGAACAAGGATGAAGAAAAGAAATAGCAATCATCTGGAGAACAAGGATGAAGAATTGAATTAGCAGTCAGGCGTCCACGTGGAGAACAAGGAAGAACAGTTGAAATATCAGAAGTCAGGCGTCCACCTGGAGAACAAGGAAAAGCATCAAAACTGGGGCAGAAGATTTTCTGCCATGGTCGAAAATTTTCTCAGAAGAACAAGGAAATCAATTCAAGTTTTAAGAGATAGCAAGACAACAAGATTTGGAGAAAAACAGTCAGAGGTAAGACAATTCCAAGATGTTGAAAATGGGATCATCCGCCCTCGAATAGGATATTTTGGGATCATCCGCCCTCGAATAGGATATTTTGGGATCATCCGCCCTCGAATAGGATATTCTGGGTTCATCCGCCCTCGAATAGGATATTCTGGGTTCATCCGCCCTCGAATAGGATATTTTGGGTTCATCCGCCCTCGAATAGGATATTTTGGGTTCATCCGCCCTCGAATAGGATATTTTGGGTTCATCCGCCCTCGAATAGGATATTTTGGGTTCATCCGCCCTCGAATAGGATATTTTGGGTTCATTCGCCCTCGAATAGGATATTTTGGGTTCATCCGCCCTCGAATAGGATATTTTGGGTTCATCCGCCCTCGAATAGGATATTTTGGGTTCATCCGCCCTCGAATAGGATATTTTGGGTTCATCCGCCCTCGAATAGGATATTTTAGGTTCATCCGCCCTCGAATAGGATATTTTGGGTTCATCCGCCCTCGAATAGGATATTTTGGGTTCATCCGCCCTCGAATAGGATATTTTGGGTTCATCCGCCCTCGAATAGGATATTTGGGTTCATCCGCCCTCGAATAGGATATTTGGGTTCATCCGCCCTCGAATAGGATATTTGGGTTCATCCGCCCTCGAATAGGATATTTTGGGTTCATCCGCCCTCGAATAGGATATTTTGGGTTCATCCGCCCTCGAATAGGATATTTGGGTTCATCCGCCCTCGAATAGGATATTTGGGTTCATCCGCCCTCGAATAGGATATTTGGGTTCATCCGCCCTCGAATAGGATATTTGGGTTCATCCGCCCTCGAATAGGATATTTGGGTTCATCCGCCCTCGAACAAGATATTTTGGGTTCATCCGCCCTCGAATAGGATATTTGGGTTCATCCGCCCTCGAATAGGATATTTGGGTTCATCCGCCCTCGAATAGGATATTTTGGGTTCATCCGCCCTCGAATAGGATATATGGGTTCATCCGCCCTCGAATAGGATATTTTGGGTTCATCCGCCCTCGAATAGGATATTTTGGGTTCATCCGCCCTCGAATAGGATATTTTGGGTTCATCCGCCCTCGAATAGGATATTTTGGGTTCATCCGCCCTCGAATAGGATATTTGGGTTCATCCGCCCTCGAATAGGATATTTCGGGTTCATCCGCCCTCGAATAGGATTTTATTTTTTAAAGTTGTTGAAATCAGGAGCCCCCTGAAGAACAGAATGGCGATGTATTGGTTGAAGAGAGGAATGACATTCATTTTTAAAGTTGTTGTTGAAGTTGGGAGCCCGCCCATAGAACAGAGGCATACATTTCAGTCTTTAATTTTCAAGCATTGAACTTGGGAGCCCGCCCAGATAACAGAGGCATACATTTCAAGTCTTTAATTTTCAAGTATTAAAATTGGGAGCCCGCCCAGATAACACAGGCATACATTTCAAAATCAAGTCAAAGGACAATAAAACAGAGGGTTACAATAGGAATCCCCAGCAGGAAACAATAAAATTCCCCGGCACCGGGAAACAGAAGGTTGCAACAAGAGGTCACAGTACAAACTCAAGTACATGTGTCAAAAGAAGTAAAGCACTGAAAGAAATGCAAGCAGACAAGGAAGCAAGGCAATAAAAACAAATTGTACTCTAGCCTAGCTTCTTGTTTTTTTTAAGCACGGTGTAACAAGGAGATCGGTAAGCAGTAGTAATAGCATGCAACAACAGTAACATTGCAGTCCAACGGTAGTCCCAGCTACCAAAATTTCACGAACTACATTGACCTGATTCCTGTTTAGCCCAGGATATGTAGGAAACCTTTGAAGCAAAGGTTCGGTCAAATCTTTTTCAAAAAAATGCTTCAACGGAGTACTCGGATGGGCAAAAATCGCTCGCTTTATCTTTGCACGAAAACCCTTCGTGTCTCCGGGCAAAGAGGGGCAGCTGTAAGCACGTGATTTTTGCCCTATATGAGAATTACTCCCAAAAAATTCAAAAATAAAATGATTTTTCTTTGGTGTACAATTTTGTGATATTTTGAAGAATTATTTGTATTTGTCTGTGCGTGTTTATTCGCTAAATTAATAAAAAATACAAAAATATGTCGCATTTTGCATGTAGGATTTAATTCTACAATTGTTAGTAATTAAAATTGTTTTACAAAAATTAAAAATTACAAAAATAGGCATCGTTTGCATTTTTAGCATTTAATGTCCAAATATACAATTTTATGCTTAATTAATACTTAATTGTGCGTTAATTGTTATTGGGAGTTAATTTGCGCCTTTATAACTTAATTTAGTTCTTAATAATAGTTTAAGTATTTTTATAATTTAGTTTTAGAAAAATAAAAGAAGAAAAGAGAGCGAAAATATAAAGAAAGTCGGAATTGGGTCTCTTCTTCAATTTCAAGCTATAGGCCCAAAAAATGGCCCAATCTTCCCTACGACCCAGTCCATTTCGAACTGGGTCGACCCAGTCCATTAACCCAACACCCCTTCTTCATTTTTGTCCAACACAAAACAAAACCAAAAAAAAAATAAAAAAATAAAAAGTGAATTATCACTATTAATAGTTTTATTTTTTGTTTTTTTATATATAAAAAAAAATCCGAAAATATTTTATTTTATTTATTATTTTTATTTTAAAAAATATATATATATATATATATATATATATATAAAAAATAAAAAAATAAAAAAATAAAAAAATGTAAAAGAATGTAGAAAATTTTTAAAAAAAAGTAAAAAGTTTTAAAAAATTTAAAAGTAAAAGAATGTTGGAATTAAAAAATAAATATAAAGATATCTGAAAATTTTAAAAATTTAAAGTAATTGAAAGTAGCATTTTTAAAAGAAAAAGAAAAGATAGTGGTTTATTTTTTAAAGAAAAGTTAAATAAAGTGAGATTCTCTTTTTAAAAAAATAAAAAGTGGGATTTTAAATAAGATAAAGTAATTAAAGTTGGAATTTTAAAAATAAAAGTAAATAAAGGTGGGATTTCTTTTTCTAAAAAAATAAAAGCAATTTGTAAGTGGGATTTCTTTTAATTAAAAAAATAATAAAATAATAAAAAACAAATCTGAAAATTTCGAAAATTTTGCTATAAATAAAAGAGAAAATTTAGGAAGAAGGGTGGAAAAAAAGAGAGGAAAAACTAGATAGAGAGAAGAAAAAAAAAAGGGGGCGGAGTGAGAAGTATACACCCGATATACATTCTGTATACACTGAATATACAGGGGCAGAATTCATTTTGGAGAGTTTTGAAGTTGGAAAAAAATAGTTACTGCTTTATTGCCTCGCTTAAGATCTGAAATAGTCAGAACCTTCCTGCCTTTTACTTCTTCACTATACTTGGAGTCGTTTATAGTCTCCTGGGTTTTCTGCTATTCCTACTGTACTGGTTTGCGATGTTGCTGAATCTGCTGTTGCTGTGTTATTACTGCTGCTGACTTCTCCTTCTTTTGTTCTTGTACTGCTGTTTCCAGGTACACATTTGTACAATCTCGGCTTGAAGCAAAAAATGAAATATTAATCAGGCTTTGTTCCTATTGAATTCCTCCTGTTTAGATTTGTGGTTGAATATAATTTTTCTTTCTTCGTATAAAGATGTAGTTGAATGATTAATGAATAATGAGGTTGCATATGTATGCTTTCTTCATCTAATAATGTTATTTTAAATTACGGAGAATAATTAGTCTGTTTTTGATATTATGGTCAATCTCATGTTCTAGTATTATTGAATAACAGAATATAAAATGAAAGCAGTTTTTCTTTGTACAAACTCGATCGCAATTTTCTATTCGCATTAGCCGTAAACTAATAACTAATAAGTTACGTTTTTCAGCATGTAAATAATTAAGAGATTTTCTTTTAGTTTAGAGACGAACTTAATAGAAAATATAGTCATTGTAGGTTTATCCTGTAAAAATAAAAATGAGACGAGCCTCGCCAAATAAAACGTATAGATTGCGGGGCCCTCACAAAATGTATGGTTTAATTAGAATTCGGAAGGACCGTTTAGCGAATTTCACGGTCTTCCCCAAAATAATAACGCGATAGTCTCTTTAGGCGCGTGTTTAATATTTTACTTTCTTAAGCCTGGGTGTGCATTTCATGCAACTCGAATCCAAATCCCAAAACATCAAATAAAACGTGTTCCGGATTGTGGGTGCATTTCATGTAACGCAGTCCAAAGACGTGTTTTAAGCGATGTTCATATTTCTTTTAAAAACAATAATAATAAAGCGGTTAAAAGATAAAATTTGCACATAAGTTCATATTTGTATAAAATCAGACAATCAAGCCGAATATAACAGTTGAGCGACCGTGCTAGAACCACGGAACTCGGGAATGCCTAACACCTTCTCCCGGGTTAACAGAATTCCTTATCCGGATTTCTGGTACGCAGACTGTAATATGGAGTCATTCTTTTCCTCGATTCGGGATTAAAATTGGTGACTTGGGACACCCTAAATCTCCCAAGTGGCGACTCTGAAATAAATAAACCAATCCCGTCTCGATTGTCCTTTAATTGGAAAAACTCCCTTGCACCCTCGCGGGTGCGGAAAAAGGAGGTGTGACACCCACCTGTATAATGAGAGGAATATTTTCATGTCTTAGTTCAATAAGCGCCCACCTGTATAATGAGAGGAATATTTCATGTTTTAGTTAAATAGGCGCCCACCTGTATAATGAGAGGAATATTTTCATGTCTTAGTTCAATAGGCGCCCACCTGTATAATGAGAGGAATATTTTATGTCAATAGGTGTCCACCTGTATAATGAGAGAAATATTTTATGTCAATAGGTGTCCACCTGTATAATGAGAGAAATATTTTCATGTCTTGGTTCAATAGGCGCCCACATGTATAATGAGAGGAATATTTTCATGTCTTAGTTCAATAGGCGCCCACCTGTATAATGAGAGGAATATTTTCATGTCTTAGTTCAATAGGCGCTCACCTGTATAATGAGAGGAATATTTTATGTCAATAGGCGTCCACCTGTATAATGAGAGGAATATTTTATGTCAATAGACGCCCACCTGTATAATGAGAGGAATATTTTCATGTCTTAGTTAAATAGACGCCCACCTGTATAATGAAAGGAATATTTTCATGTCTTAGTTAAATAGGCGCCCACCTGTATAATGAGAGGAATATTTTCATGTCTTAGTTCAATAGGCGCCCACCTGTATAATGAGAGGAATATTTTCATTTCTTAGTTCAATAGGCGCCCACCTGTATAATGAGATGAATATTTTCATGTCTTAGTTCAATAGGCGCCCACCTGGATAATGAGAGGAATATTTTCATGTCTTAGTTAAATAGGCGCCCACCTGTATAATGAGAGGAATATTTTCATGTCTTAGTTAAATAGGCGCCCACCTGTATAATGAGAGGAATATTTTCATGTCTTAGTTAAATAGGCGCCCACCTGTATAACGAGAGGAATACTTTTCAGTCTTATACTGCAGATCTTGAAATCAGTAACCCACCGGAAGGCAGAAGGTTACAACAGGAATCCCCAGCAGGAAACAATAAAAATTCCCAGCACCGGAAAGCAGAAGGTTGCAACAAGAGGTCCCAGCACAAGTTCAAGCGTATGAGTCAAAAGGAAGAAAAGACGCGTCTTGAAAGAAGCGGCCTGTGAACATTAAATTATGCCCAGCATAACAAATCTGATGAAGAAAGTCGTATCCCCAGAGGAACCGCCGAAAAGCTTAATGAAGGAAGCCATATCCCCAGCGGACCGAACAAAATGATGAAAACTGGTATTCAGAAAAGCAAAAGGCCAGTATCATCCCCAAATTCACGGAAGGAAAGCACCGGAAGAAACACAAGCCGACAAGAAAGCAAGGCAACAAGAACAAGTTGAAGATAGATGAGATCTTATGATCCGTAGTCTAGCCTAACTTCTTGTTTTCTTTTAAGCACGGTGTAACAAGGAGGTCGGTAAGCAGTGATAACATCATGCAATGGTAGTAACATTGCAGTCACATGGTAGTCCCAGCTGCCAAAACTTCCCGAACTACATTAACCTGATTCCCCTTTAGCCAGGGATATGTAGGAAACCTTTGAAGCAAAGGTCCAGTTAAATCTTTTTCCAGAAAATGCTTCACACGGAGTATTCCAACGAGCAAAAATCGCTCATATCCGCTCACTTTATCTTTGCACGAAAACTCTTTGTGTTTTCGGCCAAGAGGGGCAGCTGTAAGCACGTGATTTTTGCTTCACGGAAAAACTACTCCCAAAGAAATCAAAAATGAAACAAATTTCCTCTGTGCACGATTTTGAGAATTTGCGTGACATTTTGATAAAGGTTTTGTCTATAATGCTCGCCTCACTATAGTTAAAAATACAAAGATACATGTTACATGCATTTAGGAATAAATGGTACATTTAGGAATTAACTAACCGTAATCTGGTTATAAAGGCGAAAATCACAAAAATATGCATTTTTATTCTATTTGTTGTCATGGTGATTTTATTAAAAGTCTTAAATCGTATGATAATTGTTGTTAAGTGTTAATTAATAGTTGTATAATTTAATTTTGGGTTTTAGGAATTTTTGTTTAATTATAGGGAAAGGAAATACCGGATTTGGGCCAAAAATTCAAATGAAAATCAGGCCCAATCCGCTGCACTGACCCAGTCCGACCACCTGACCCTTCAGATGCACCAAACGGTGCCGTTTTGGCGACTCAAATCAGAGTCGTTGATCTGTTGCAATCAAACGGTCCAATGCAACCCCTGCTAAGTCAAAACGATGCCGTTTTAGGCAAGCTGATCTGAGCCGTTCACCTACATGGATCCAACGATCCCTGGCTTCCCTCATGACCCGACCCACTCCCCTCTTAAACCGACCCCCACTTAACCGAACGACACCGTATGGATAAGCTCCCCTAATCCTGGCCATCGATCTTGATTGATCCAGTGGCCAGGATTATACCATCCACCCCATATATAAACCTAACCTGCCACCCCACGCCCCAAACCAGACCCCCCCTTCACACACTATTCACCTTCGTCCCCAGAGACCCCCCTCTTAAACCCTAGCCGCTTTAGGTTTTCCCCACCATAAACCCGGCCACCCGGAGTCTGATGGCCACCAAAACAACACCCCTGATGCACCCAACCACCCTGAACACGAATCCACCAACCATTTACCTCGAATCACCCTGCAACTTCTCGAATCTTCAATTAAAGATTCGAGCAACAAACAGATCTACACCCACCGACCCCAAACTCACACCACAACACCTCTTGACCTTCCTCACCCCCTGAATGACTTTGGTTTTGTTCGAATCTGACCAGAACTGAACAAATCCCAAATTATACCCCCAAGAACCCTATAACTCAGATTTATGGGGGTCTGTCCAAATCAACAAAAGATAGGGATCTAATAGACTTTAACCGAGGTGTTCTCGGTTGAGAACACTGCGATTAAAGTCCGTTCGTCCCCATAAATGGTCGAGTCCGAGTTCGAGCTTGAGTCAGTCTTAATTTCGAATCCCTAAGGTAATTTTCCTTTCTCTTCTGTTCTCCTATAGATTCTGTCTGTCGTTCATGTTTGGTTTGGTTTTGCTTCTGATTTTTCTGTCAATTCTGTGAACCCTGGGATAGGGTTTAATTTGTCTTGGTGTTTTATTGATTGTTTGTTGTCTATTATAGCTTGTATAGTCGTTCAAATAAGTGTTGTCAATTAATCTGTTTAAAAATTAGAGGAAACATGATAGTAGTTCATCAATGTCCTCCATGTATGTTTGCCAGCCCTGCATCTGTATGCTAATTTGTAATGAACCTGTGGAATATGTTCAGTTTCTGTCTTTGAACTAGACTGCGCATTCATTCAGTAACCATTCAGTAACCCCATGATCTGCATAGTTTGCCATAGAAGCCTATTCATTACTGCCTTGATCTTAGCCTATTGGTTGTTGCCTGTTTGTATTTTTGACTGTGAGATGGTCAGGTTTGGCTCCCAATATGACCAACTCATTTGGCTCGATTGACATCCCTTTGTGATCTGATTTTGAATTGAACTTAGATTGAGTATTGGATATAGCTGTAGAAACCTAGGAGATCAATCAGAAATCAATGTTAAGCTTATATAGTTGGTAAGTTCAGACATGTAAGGCTTAGGGTAGTACAGTAATATGCAAGTGGATTAACTTAAGAATAAGGGTAATTTTGGCATTTGACATAATTTAATCAGGGATTAATTTAAGAACCTGTCAAGTGGTATTTAAAATACTTTTAATCTGCTGACAATAGGGTACTAGAATAGCATTAAACTAATGCAATAGTGGGGAACCAAACTTGGTAGCATGGGGGTAATTAAATATTATAGGCTGCTCATGCCTTTGGGCAGAAAACACATGCTAAGGGACTGTCAAGAGGATGGGCATTGGGCATTTTTTTTAGTTTTAAGGAGTTATGGGCAGAATGTGAGTGCTGGGGGGTAAACGAGGCAGCCCGGGGCTTGCTTGTATTTGGCCTATAAATAGGCTCACTTAAGGTAGAATTAAGGGGAGACATCAAAGAGATAAAAGGTTGGAAAAAAAGATAAAAAAAGGGATAGAGAGATAAAGGGAGAAAATCAGGATTAAGGTTAGACATCAGGGTTTAAGAGGGTTAGAAAAATCAGAAATCAGAGGCTGGATAATTTTTAAGTGTTGAGAGTTAAAATAGTGCTGGATTTCTGAACATAACAAGCATAAGTCATTGTGTTTCTGCACCTGTTTTCTTTCTCTGTTTGGCCTGTCTCTGTTGGATACACTGTTGGGTTTTTCAGCTTAGTTTTCCTTAGTTTCCCTGCTGGTACAACACTGTTTCAGCTGGGTATTTTGGGTTTTGTCTGAAAGTTCACTAGATTTCTGTTTGGTTTAAATCTGTTGTTGGTTTCTCTACTGGGTATTATTGGATTTTGCTTTACTGGGCCTACTGTTAAATTACGAAAAATCTGACTGCTGGGTTGTTGCTGCTGATTGCTGTCTTTGTGTTGCTGCTTTTCTGTTGCTGTTGTTGCTGTGTGTGTGCTACTGCTGCACTGATCTTCTTCTTCTTTTGCTTTCCTATACCAGGTACATGACTGATACTCTGTCAATGTAAGCTGAAAGTTGAAACATGAATATAGGAGTGAAGAGCTGAAGTTGCCTCTTTTCGAATTTGTTTCAGTGGTGTATTGAACCCTGAGTTGTATATATAGTAGTTCATATCTTCTATTAGGATAATGACAGTAGTCATCATGCATAACTAGACACCCACATATGGCAACTTAATGGCTCATCATCTATGTATGTCATTAGCTAGAAAAGAAGCGATGGTGTAGTAAGCAATACCCTGAATTTTTAGTTGTGTTTGTGGTTAGCATATCTTCTAACGTATGTTAAGTGTTAAACTGTCCATTGTTAGTTAATCTCACTTCATTTAGCAGGCTGTCTCGTTATAACTTTCAACAATACCGTTAGAGTATACAACACCTGTTTACATTTCTGCCTTATAAATGTTGGGCCTGAATCGAACGAACTGACCAGGCCCTTATCGGAAAAGAAGTGGCCCAGGTCCAGTCGATACAGTGTGCGCTGGGCCTGAACCTATAATATCCAAACGACTGCCCATATACGCGTTCATGTTTCGGATTTTGCAAATCATATTCGGAACCCAACTATAACTAACTTATAAGCATGTAAATAAAGTTGGACCATTTTTCTTTTTGCATTATTAGAGACAAACTTAATAGAAAATATAGCCATTATAGGACGACCTTTTAAAATAAAATGAGGCGCGCCTCGCCAAATAAATTACACATCGCTGGGGCCCTCAAATAAACACATAACCATTTGCTAGACTTTTGAGTTGTCGTTTAGTGAATCTTCACGGTCTTTCCCAAAATAACAACACGCTAGTTCTTTAGGACGCGTCTTAATTAATCTTAATTTTCTTAAACTCGAGTGCACATTTATGTGACCCAAATCCAAAATCTCAACAGAGCTGAAATATGCCAACAACCACGGGTGCATTGATGTGACGTGGTTCGAGATGTGTTTCCACGATGTTGCAATTCCTGATAAAATAATAATAATGACAAAAGCGGTTAAAAGTTAAAATTCACACATAGGTTCAATATGTATTAAATCAGATAATCAAGCCGAATATGATAGTTGAGCGACCGTGCTAGAACCACGGAACTCGGGAATGCCTAACACCTTCTCCCGGGTTAACAAAATTCCTTATCCGGATTTCTGGTTCGCGGACTGTAATACAGAGTCATTCTTTTCCTCGATTCGGGATTAAATTGGTGACTTGGGACACCCTAAATCTCCCAAGTGGCGACTCTGAAATAAATAAATAAATCCCGTTTCGATTGTCCTTTAATTGGAAAAACTCCTTCACCCCTCGCGGGGGCGGAAAAAGGAGGTGTGACACCTACCAAAGCCAACCGATCACACCTCATAACTGGAGCATCTATGCTCCTCCTACCCGAACCATCTAAGCTAGCCTCCTGCATCTTGTCGTCCATGGGAGCCACGCCGTCCTCTCCCGAATATCTTCATTCCTAATCTTATCCAACCTAGCGTGCCCGCACATCCATCCCAGCATCCTCATTTCGGCTACTTTCATCTTCTGGATATGAGAATTTTTGACTGACCAACACTCAGCCCATATAACATGGCCAGTTTAACCACCGCTCTAAATAACTTACCTTTAAATTTTAGTGGTACATTTTTGTCACACAGGACTCCAGACGATAACCTTCATTTCCTCCACCCCATCCCGATATAGTGCGTGACATCAGCGTCGATCTTCTATCTCCCTAGATAATTATCCCTAGGTACTTGAAACTCTGTCTCTTAGGAATGACTTGTGAGTCAAGCCTCACTGCCGTTCTACAAAAATAATAACTATATATATAAATAGGATAATTACATGAGTTTCAAACTGAAATTTGGATGAATAATTCTAGAGCTGCCAAAACGGGCTAGCCCAGCCCAAGCCTCGTAGCTTTTTAAATTTGGTGGGCTAGGACGGGCTGGCCCTCCATATATATGGGCCTTAAAATGGTCAGCCCAGCCCTTAGAGGGCTGCGGGCTAGGGCAGGCCGACCCTTCAACTTATTTAGGAAAAAATATTTCTTCAAATTTTTAGATATTTTTTCGTGACATAATCTTTTAATCATATGAAAGACTTCTGTTTATTTAGAGTGCACAAGAATCTTGATATTTGATAAGGAATCTCGTAATTGAAATGCAAATTCTCTATATCTCTAGCTCTTCTTTTTTAACGTTACATGGATATTTTTTTCTTACACTTTCCTTAGATTCAGGTAGTGCTTCGATAAGTTTATATGTTAAGGTTTTTTAATTTAGGTTTAACATTATTTGTGATTTCATCATTATAGTCCATGAAATTTTTAAAATTCATGAAATTTGCTAGTGTTTTTCAATTTTCTCTAGGTATTAAAACTTGACCTTTTTCTATACTGAAGAGTAATTTAATAATTAATAATATATTAAAGTAACCAAACTGATCATTGACCACTTAAAGTAATATTTCTTTTGAAAAAAATTACTATTGGCCACTTAAAACTTTCCTAGTCCGTTGTTAATTAAGCAAAAGAAAAACTAATCTTGTCATACTACATGCATATCAAAAATATAAATTCTAGTTGATATGGAAGGATAAATGAGAATTCTAAGGGTGAAAAATATGGATTATAGTTAATATTTTTTTAGTTTTTACTTTTTAAAAATATTTAAATATGAATTTAATTAATTTTTTGGCCCACGAGCCAGCCCACACACAGTCTCGGTCAAGCCTCAAGGGCCAGCGAACTGACTTGGGCCGGGCTTATAAGCCTCAATTTTAAATGGGCTAAAACAATCTCAACCTAGCCCTGCCCAAGTAGCGGGCTGGGTTGGGCTGACCTCACGGGCCAAGGCCATTTTGATGGCTCTAAATAATTCGTTTATTTAGTTTTATCCTTTTTCCCACCTTCAGAAAAATAAAGCATGGGCATTTCTATTAGTGTTAGAATTTTATGAAAGGTAACTATCTCGATTTCATAGATAAATTTATATAGAATCTTTGAAAAAAACTTTCTTTCGTAATAAAGAAAATACTTACGAGTACTTTGTTTGGGATCTGATACACCGGCTAATTTTATATTTTGTCCTTTCTAAACTCCTAATCTATATTATATTAAAAGGAGAGTAGTATGCATTGTGGTTAAGCCAAGTGGCAAGCTAAAATAAAGCCACTTGGCAATTTTAGAACAACATTAATAATTAGAAATTATATATAGAAACATAATTAATGGAGGTAGTTTAATGAATCTTATACATAATCTAAATAGATCTAGACAAATCTAATCTATATATCTATATTTAAATTTATATGTATATTTGTATCAATATCTATATCTATATTTAAATTTATATGTATATTTGTATCTATATCTATATCTATATATTGATCCACTCATAGATTTTCTTCTATATTAGCTAGAAATATGGAGGTGAAAAATTAATTAAAAACTGTAATAAAAAAATAAAAATATATAAAGATGTAAATTGAGATAATCTATGACTATTATACTTTGGAGTAAGTTAAAATATAAAATAAAACTAAAATTTACTTAAGATATTTAAAGATTTATTGAGTTTAAAATTTAAATAAATTCAAGCAGCAAAATAAGATCTTACATAAAGTATATAAATTATTTATAAGGTAAGAGAAAAATTAAATCACCAGCAAAAGATATTTTAATAGCAAGAATAATAAATTCATATTAATATTGATGAATCGTGCAAATGAATATTTTATACGTAAATATTACTACAATATTTAGATACAATATGTTCAAATAATTAAGAAAATATTTTTTATGATTAATATTTGAATTGAGTTCAATTAGTTTAAGTTTGAAAGCATAACATAATTTTTTAAAAATATGGTTCAATTAAGAAAATAGAATGATAAAAATTATCTGAATTTGAGATGAGAAAGTTTTTTAATTTATATCTATATTATATTAGAACGAGTGTGGTAAAAATAGATACTAAATTCAAACATGATAATAAAAATTCACATGACATTGTAATAATATTCGGTATTGAATAATATAAAATAAAAAATAAAGAATAAATAGAAAAAAATAAAAATTCAGATTTTTTATCATAGGAAAAGGATAAAACTTATTTAAATTTGAGATGAGAAAGCTTTTATATTATGATAAGAAAAGTCATAATATAAGTCCACATAACTCAAGTCTAATAGTAAAATCAATAACTAAAGATATTGAACATTAAAATAAATTAGAGATAATGTAAGGACATTTATAAACCACAAGTTTATAAAATAAAATAAAGTAAATATACAATACTTAAAAATATTATTAAATTTTAAATAATTTAAAATTTTCAAGCAATATTTTTAAAACAAAATAAATATTTATTTTATAATTAAAAAATTATATATTTATCTTATATTATTAAATAAAAGTAGTTGATAAAGATATTAAATAAAGTTACAAGTTAATAAAAAGCCACATAAAACGTAATAAGACTATATATTAGATTAAAAAAATAGCAAAATTACGTTAAATTATTAGAAATGAAAAGAAAAGACTATTTGAATTTGAGATTAGAATGTTCTTAACACTACGATACAAATTTTCAAATTATGGATAATACCATGAAATTGAAGTATTATTTATGAAAAATAAAACAATAATAAAAAATAAATTTTTAAATTACAAAATAAATTTCTAATATAGGTAATTTTACAAAAATTAAATTTGTATATTACAACTAAAAAAAGAAAGAAAAATTATTTAAAGAAATAAAATGAGAGTGAAAATATTACTACAACATTTAGATTTAATATGTTTAAAAAATTATGAATTTATTTTAATATGATTAATATCTGAATACAGTGCAGTTAGTTTGAGTTTAAACGCATAGCATAATTTTTTGAAAATGTGGTTCAGTTTAGAAAATTAAATGATAAGAATTATTTGAATTTGAGATGAGATTTTTTTGTTTTTGAAAATATTACGTAAATAAATAAAATCACATTAAAAATATTATTACAATATTTAGAAATAATGTGTTCAAAAAAAATTAAGAATTTTTTTCTATGATTAAATAAAATTTTAAAAATATAAAATAAATTTCTAATATTTGTAATCTTACTAATGAAAATTAAAAATTGAATTGTATCTTATAGCTAAAAAGAAATAAAATTTAACTGCATCTAATGCAATATTAATTATAAGAGAACTCAATACATTTGGAACATGATAATCAAATAACTTATATATTAATATTTTATACTAATTAAAAGTTACAATTTAAAACAAAATATGACATTATTTTGGTTATAGGTAAAACATTAATATATAACTAATTAAAATTTATTGTAGGGAAGAGAACGTATATAAAAAAATGGAGGTAGTGAGAGGATACTTATACTTTAAATTAATTTAAAAAATAGATAAAATAAAATTATGAAATTATCTTTAAAAATATTACTGAAAAATTTAAATGATTAAAATATTATGAATAGGAGGATAAAAACATAAAAATATATCAAATTTCAAGAATAAAACATTTATTTTTATTAAATACTATTAACATGATAATAAGCAAGACATTAAGTTAATTGTAAGCTAATAAAAAATTATATGATAATATAATAATATTAAATATTAAATAATACAATAACTACAAGAAAAAACAAAAAGAATTTACGTAAAAATAATGTGATGAATAAGTCATATTTGACTTCCAGATAAAAATAAAGTGATAGTAAGAATTTTATTAAAATAATATGATCTAATGCACTCGAACAAGATAGATCACAATATGACATGTTTAGTATTCATTAATAGCGATAGCGGAATGAAATGCAAGTACCAAAATCAAGGGGTTAGGTTGCTACAAATATATATTAAAAAGATTGGTTGCTCACTACGAGATTTGAACAATAATTTCATATCCGGCTTCATAATTAAATTCTCATATTATATAATTTTTATCTGAGTGGTTTATATTTTAAGGTTATTTGTATATGATTCAAACAACCTACATCGCAATTTGAAATGATTTGTCCGCGCATAGCGCGGGTACTAATACTAGTTATATTAAAAGGAGAGTAGTGAAGCATGAGGTTAACCCAAGTGGCATATTGAGAAAAAGCCACTTGGCATTTTAAAACAAAATATAAATAGATTTTATGACAAAATCTAATATAGATTAACAAGATTATGAGAAAATCAAAATTAAATTGTTCAAGAAATGTTTCTATAGTAAAATTCTATTTAAGGAATATTCTCCCTTCAATTTTGGTTTTCGTTCATGATACATTTCCCAACTCAAGGCTTGTCTATGTGATATTATCCCTTTAATTTAGGTGCCTATTTAATAATATATATATATATAGGCAGAGTAATTATTGATCTGTATTTATATTGTAAAATTTTATTTTTAATAAGATAATGATAATTTACAATGTGGTTAAGCCGAGTTAAGACACATAACAAAATTAGGAATAAGCTAATAAAAATTGCAATAAAATTTTTTGAATTAATAAATTATATTTATATATCTATATCCATAGCCATATTCATATCTATATCAATATTTTTTATATACATAAAATAAGAGGATAGTTTATAATGTAGTTAAATCAAGTGGCAAAATAATAAGAAGTCATTTGGCTTTTAGGATAAAATTAACAATTAATACTTAGAAAAAAATATTATTAATGGAAGTAATTAGTTCAACTCTATCCTAAATTTAACGTAAATCTTCTATATCCTCCTCCTCCTCCTCCTCCTCCTTCTTCTCTGGTTTGTTTTATTTTTCATTTTCACCTTTCATATTTTATAATAGGCTATTATATAACAGACTTACGAAAGTTATAATAAATAATCGTAATACCGAACTTTACATTGGTAGATTACTAAGAAATGTCATATTGTAGATAAAGCCACGTAAGTAAAGTCTAATAGATAAAACAAACAAAAAATTGAAGAATAAAAATAAATTAGAGATAAATAAAATAAATATGTAATACTTAAAAAAAATTGAAATAATTTAAGAATTTAGAGCAATAGTTTAAAATAAAATAAATATTTATGCAAGATAAAAAATTTACATATATTTGGATAATGATATTAAATGAAGTGACAAGTTAATGAAAAACCACATGAAATTGTGATTATACTATATATACAGTTTGAATTATATTTATAATTTGAATTAGTTTAAATAAATAAATTAAATAGCTAGATAATATAATATTATTGATACATTTAAATGATAAAAGAGTCCCAAGTAAGAGGATAAATTGTAAAAATACATTAAATTTCAAGAATGAAAAAAATTATAATTACCGATGATTATTATAAGAAAGATTATCAAAATATCAAGACAGTTGGTAAATTAATAAAAAATCACATGACAGTAGACGATATTAAGTAATGAGTAATACAATAACTATAAGCAAAGAACAAAAAGAAAAAAAAATGTAGAAGGATAAGACATATTTGAACTTGAGATGTAAAACAAAATTTTAGTAAGAATTTTATTAAAATAATATGATTTAATATGCTCAAACAAGATATATCACAACGTGACATATTTAGTATTCTTTAATATTGATAGCGAAATGAAATGCAAGTAAGAAAATTAAGAGATTATGTTGTTGCTAGACTTAAGAAAGTTAAAATAAATAATTGTAATGCCGAACTTAACATTAGTAGATTACTAAAAATGTCATATTGTGGATAAGGCCACGTAACTAAAGTCTGATAGATAAAACAAAAGAAATGGAAGAATAAAAATAAATTAGAGATAAATAAAATAAATATGCAATACTTAAAAAAATTATTGACTAATTGAAATAATTTAAGAATTTAGAGAAATAGTCTAAAAATAAAATAAATATTTATGCAAGATCAAAATTTTACTTATCTATTTATATTATATTTAGATAATGATATTAAATGAAGCGACAAGTTAATGAAAACCACATGAAAATATGATAATACTATATATTAGACTTTAAATATATACTTTGAATTATACTTATACTTTGAATTAGTTTAAATAAATAAATTAAATAGATAGATAATATAATATTATTGATACACTTAAATGATAAAAGAGTCTCGAGTAAGAGGGTAAAGTGTAAAAATACATTAAATTTCAAGAATAAAAAATTATAATTATCGATAATTATTATAAGAAAAATTATCAAGACATTAAGTCAAACTAATAAAAAATCACATGAGAGTAGACAACATTAAGTAATGAGTAATACAATAACTATAAGCAAAGAACAAAAAGAGAAAAAAATGTAGAAAAATAAGATATATTTTAACTTGAGATGTAAAACAAAGTTTTAGTAAGAATTTTATTAAAATAATATGATTTAATTATGTTTAGATCACAACGTGATATGATATTAATTAAGGAACGAGATGCAAGTAATAAAATCAAGAGATTATGTTCTTACAAATTCAAAAAGAAAAAAATAGCTTATCCAGTACAAGATTTGGAAAATGATTTTATGTACTTTTCTTTCTTAATATCTAATGATTATCTATAATTTTTATGTGAAAATTTAATAGTAAAGTTATTTGCACATAACCTAAATAATACAAATTATAATTTGACATACTTTGTGTCCGCGCATCGCGCGGGTGCTAATACTAGTAATAATAAGAAGGTAAAAAAAAGTAGTCTTTTAATTAATTATCCTTAATTATGTTTTTACTACCTCTTAGTATATTCATATTCCTATAAATAATGAATAAAAAAACAAAAAGGAAGAAGGAAAAGATTGCGGCGCCATAAACACACTCCCTCTCAGTCCGACACCACCTTTCACTCTCCACTCAAAACCCTAACTTCGATTCATATGCTAATTTCTATTAATTCTTCGTAATTTTTTTCGAATATCTTTCTCAAAAGTTTGTATTAATGGAGCAAAAACAGAAAGAGCAGAAATTTTTAGTTTCATCTGCATCAATGGTTTTACGTTCTTCGTATTCTATAGTTTTGGAAACCGGTTCGGTTTTTTGTCGGTTCACTTTTCAGTCCGGTTCACCTGAGCTTCGATTTGGTCATGGCTCAAATGACGTCATTTTTGTTAATCTTCAATCTTCCCAGGTAAAATTTTATGTATTTTGTATATATAATTCATTTTTGTTCATGTATGAATATTGAGGATTTAGATAAAAACTAAATTTTTGTTAGAAACGACGTAAACACTACAAATCACAAAATTTCTTAATTTCTTATAGATAATTTTACTGTATGTTTTAGAAACTTCATAAAATACTACATAAAGAACAAAACATTTTAATTAAAAAGGCCATTTGAACCAACTAATCATGTTACTCCGTCCGTCACAATTTACGTGATGCAATCTGACGACTGGGCATGTAGTTTAAGAAAGGAAGAAACATGTAGTCAGTGTGATATTTGTGTTGTTACAAAACATCTTATTAAGGGTAATAGAAAGTTTAAAATTAAATTTAAATATAAAAAGTAAAGAGTATCACGTAAATTGGGATGAAGGGAGTAATTTTTTTAAAACTAGTAAAAATACTATAACTCATAAATTTCATTTAGATAAATCTATTATATATTCGGAAACTACGTTAATATACTATAAAGAACAAAACTTTAAAAGTTGAAAAAGCCATTTGAATAACCAAACCATGTTAATGTTATATATTTGGGATGGATGGTAAGTATGAAGTAATAATAATGATGGTGATCTTTTGGCTCACATTTTCTGCACTTTCTTATACATGAATAACCTTATTGAATTAGTTAAAGTTGTGGTGGGGCTTTCACATTTTGTACATTTTCTCTCACGTTTTCTAGTCAGTAACCAACAGTCAAACAGACTGACCAGTGGTTTTTAGCAGAGAAGTGCAGAAAATGGAGAATAAAACTGAAAACGTGATAATTTTAACTGATGCATGCTCGTTAGGATTTATCTTTAGCTATGTGTTTGAGGGGCATTATCTTAGCCTTGGTTCTTCTTTCATTTTTCCAGTTATTCAAGCTAGGCCCTGCTGACTCTCTATGCATATCTGAAGCTTCTGAAGCCAATAAAGAGGTATGATATATAGAGCATAAGGTCGTATAATATTGTGATACTGGACTGATTAGTTGTTTTTTACCTGCAAATAAACTTAGAATCCTGTTCAGTCCGGTAAGGATTTCTAGAGATGTTGTGATGTTGCAGTACCTTTTGTCAATGCTGATTTTTCTAGTGAATGTTATACCATCAATGGAATCAACAGACTCTTAGGAATGCTTCCACTTCATTTGATTTTGATTAGAATAAAATCTAATTATTAACTACCATAATTACAGTAGCATTAAAAGATTATCTATTAGAATATGCTGCCTGTACGAGTCTCATGCTCATATATTTGTTTGTAGATGATCAAGCACTACTCTGCAATCTGCATAATGCTGAAAACATGTACTACTGCAAACTTGTGTTCGACGTATTATTAATTTAACATGTTGCATTAGGATTACACGGTTATGTATGTGGAAAATATGTGTGTTTGTCAATTGGTATACATCACTTATCTTGTCCTGGAAAATAAGTCAAATGTGCTTATTTTAAATTTCAATTGGAATATGTTTGTGAAATTTGATGTTGTCATATTAATGTTATGCATTAACTTTGGTCTTTTGAACCAGATACCATATTCAAGGGGAATTTCCATTCAATTTAGAAACGAGGAGGAAAGTAGGGCCTTCCATTGTGCATTTGAACAATGGAAGAAGGAAGTGGTTGTTCAAGGTCTGTTTTGATGTATGTCTGCAATTGCTCTGTAACAAGTTTCCATGCTACCTTGTGGAGTAGCCACATTCTCCTTTCCAACAACTGCTGCAGCTTTTCATGTTTGTTCAAGATTTATTTGATTCTTTGCAGTTGTCTAGATATTGTTGTTACTGAGATGCTAGTCTCATGATTCTGTGTGGTGAAATAACACTTGTTTTTTATAGCATTCTCTATGTGACATTTACTTAGATACCAATTTGTGAATGTTTGAAGTGTTGTGGAAAGAATCTTTACTTTTACTGGATTTTGTTTGTGGCTTTTTTTTTTTTTTTTTTTTTTCCGATTGATAAAGGTATTCTATTAAAGTGCAGCAAAGTGCTATTAATCCATTGTCAGTGTTGAGATGGAAGCATAGTTATTGAATTAGATAAATTAGATAGTTACTTTCTTAACATGTCCCGAGGTATTAAGAGCCTTATAATCTGCCAAGTGTTATCAACATTTGATTGGTTATTGTCATCTATTCTACTATGGGTTGCCTTGGATTACTAATTCCTTTGTTGAGTTTTTCTAAAGCACTTACTTTTATTCCCCACAAAAACTACAGTTTAGATACTTGACCTCCTAATAAGAAAAAGCTGGTTTTAGATATTTGATTATGTTTATCATATCAAAAAAGAAAAAAGAAGATATTGACTATGTTTAGCTTAATCTAGGTATACAAAGTCAATATGAAGGTTCAAAAACGTCTTGCCGAGATTCTCCATAAATGTTCTCCTTTTACTATATAATTAATGGTTTTTCTTTCTTTAGCTCGTGTAAATAAAAAGGGAACTGCTCTTGCTGCCATAAGAAAGTAATATGGTTCCTTCCCTTTACCATCTCGGTATCTTATTAATAAAATTTGACCTTATCAAACAAAAAGAAAAGTAATATTGTTCCTGTCAAAAACTTAGGAATGTTTCACCATGACATGTTACTTCCCCATTTTTGATGAATTGATTACGTAAGATCAATGCATTTAAGGACATCTATAGTACTGCTCTACTCAGTGAAGCTAACTGTAGTTACTTAATGAAAAAGAATCTGCGATTTAACTGCTTTTCAGTCTCTTAAGATATTAAACTTTTGTTTCTTACACCACAAGTGGGCTAATGAAATTTTTGATATAAGAATAAATAATGCTGACTTGTGTAAATGTAACTTGTTCTTGTCTTTCTTTCAGAATGTCCTTTGACAAATGGAGCAGTATCAACTTCGAAAAGCAAATTTGATGACAAAATAGAGTCATCTTCTGCCAAAATGTACTTTCACTACTATGGGCAGCTATTGCATCAGCAGAATATGTTGCAGGATTTTGTAAGGACAGGTAGTATTCTGAACTTTAATATTTTCTATGTTTTTCCTCTGGTCATGACCTGGGAATTTCTTTATAGAGGTTCATAGTGTGTCACGAGATGATGTGCTCCCTTTTGTTGCTCCTAGAATATTACGGAACTCTTCTCTTTTTAATTTCTAAAGGATCAAATAGCTAAATCCCACTATGGAGAGTTTGACTTGGCAAGTATGAAAACTTGCAGGAACCTATTATTCTGCTGTTATTGAGAACCGTGCTGATTTTCTTGGTCGCATAGTGGTTGATGTTGGTGCTGGTAGTGGCATTTTGTCATTATTTGCTGCTCAGGTGATCTGTTTGTACCAATGCATCTTGTGTATTTCGATAAATGATATCAACCATGGCACAGCCAGTTATGCTGATATCTCTACTCTCTATCTTTTCTTTTTCCCACCTCTCTACACCCAAAAAAAAATCATAGGCCGGGGCAAAGCATGTTTATGCCATAGAGGCTTCTGAAATGGCCGAATATGCAAGAAAACTTATTGCTGGAAATCCATCACTGAATGAAAGAATTACAGTAAGTGTTCTTTTACTTGTTTAAGCTGACCCCTCTTAATATGGTATTGAGGTGGTGTTTATGGATTGATTCTTCTTTTGTCTTTTCGGTGTCTTTTCAAGTGCTATCCGACTTATTCTTATAGTATCTTGGTAGTGCTTGTTATGCTTTTTTGTAATGTTTCATCCATGTATGTTTAGGTAATCAAAGGAAAGGTTGAAGATGTAGAGTTACCTGAGAAAGCTGATATTTTGATCTCTGAGCCAATGGGTAAGCTTGTCTAGTTAGTTTAATTCATTATAGATCATGTTAACTTCTAAGATGGAGCATTGTGTATACTTTGGTCGTGCTGCAAGTTTGTCAGACTTTAGGTTATTCCCCTGGATTGACGGCTAAGTTATTCATGAAACATCACTATAACTGTATCGGTGTTAATTATTTGATTAAATGTTTGCAAAGCGAGTAAAGATAAGCTTGCCCATTGGCTCAGAGATCAAGAACCTATACTATTAAAGACAGAGAGTATATGAAAGATTAAGACAATGGCAACATCTGATCTGATGAATGCTTGCGCAATCTGTGGACCAAACAAAAATGAAGAGAAGATCCATTTTTCCTATGTGCTAGGAACAATTCCGATTGCCTATAAAAGCTGAGAGCATTAAACACAAATATACATGTCCAGTAGCCAATGCACATCCTAAAAACTAACAAAATACATACTACAAGTGGAGTTGCATTTAAATTTGTATTGCCTGATTATCCACTATTTTCCTTATAGGGTGAAGATTCCTAGTATTCAGCATTTGCTATATTTGTTTTCATATTGTGGAATCTAAAGTCCTATTTTACTACAGACAGCTGCAGCTTTTGCCAGAAACTTCATTCTCAGATGCATCAATCATGAAAGATTTTTTTTTTCTTTTTTCTTTTTGTAATATTTGCATCTGCATCTTATAGCTAACTAAAACAATAGGTTCCTTTTGGCCGTTAAAAATGAGCACTTCTTTTTTAAGTCCAAGAAATAATTTTCTGTTATTTTCTTTCAATTCTGGTTTTCGTTTTAGTTATCTGAACAACATACTTTTGGTTCTGTCACTTATCTCTGTCTTTTTCTTTATAATGAAATGGGAAGTCAAAGTTATAGAGGACTTCAGGAGAGGCTGCTTTGTTCATTACGAGTCAAATGCAGTCCAGCATTTTGCAAAAAAAAGCTGGGTTTGTGTGTAGGTGGAGACAGTGTTATCAAAGGCGAAAAGCTCTAAAAAGCAATGTAGATCTATTAGGGTCTTAAGTGCAAAGCGCACTTAAAGTGTGGGCTTTAGTAAAAAAAGGCGCGACTATGGGAAAAAATAAAATATATATGTTATTCAAAAACAAAGTAACCGATTCATTTATAATGTTTTCCTTTACACTAATATGTTTATTTTCTGATTATATTTGCTGTTTAGTGCCACTTGATTCCCAATACAATTCATGGGCAATGAGGGGCATGTCTTAGTTCCTTGCCTTACTCTGAAGCGCAGCTTAAGAGAAACGCCCTCCTTGAGCTTTTCTAAGCTTCAGGGCTTAAGCACTCCTTAAATGAGCCTTTGACAACACAGGGCGGAGAAGAAGAAAAGAAGGGCTATCATCTATTTACCTGGACATTCTTTCTTTGCTCGTGATATGAATTTTGTTGAGTTCTCTTTTCAGTTCAAGCAAAAAATAGGATTGCAATCTTCCAAAATATGGTAGAACGTGTTAATCCAGAATAACCAGAATGCAATGAATATTCTATTCATTGCAAAAGGGACATGCTTAAACCTGCTGAGTGTGTGATGCAGTGCTTATACCTTACAGGTACTTTGTTAGTTAATGAAAGAATGTTGGAGTCCTACGTGATTGCAAGAGACCGATTTCTTGTTCAAAATGGAAAAATGTTTCCTGGTGTTGGAAGGTAATTTTATTTCTTGTCAGCACATTGAGGAGCCTTGCCTTGTCAAATCAATGATGATGTCTGCAATTTTCTTGTAAGGATTTGTTCTCATAGTCATTTCGCTCAACTGTTCTTTGTTTTTATCCCATCAAATGTCTCTGTCATGCCAAATAATTTGAAGCTAATATTCTTCATTAAATTGTTATTTTACTGTCTTATCTTTCTGGCATATTGAGTGTGCTGCTAATTTAGAAATGAAATGTGAAATTAATATTAGTGTTAGATATAATATCTCAACTTTTGCTTGTGAGTTGCATTGGTAATGATTATTTGCTTCATCTTGAGTAGCGCAGCTTGTTCCTTAAATGGATTAGTTTAGGAGATTGGAGTATGTTGATATAACTAATTGACCCACAGTTTCAACTATCCGCTCTAGTTTTGTTTTCTCAGGGTATTATATGAACTTTCAAGCTTAATTCTCAGTCTCGTCTGGTGTGTATATATGTTGGCTGCCAGTTCCCCCTTTATTCTTTCTAAAGATCTTCTTTCCCCTTTTGCACATGTTTACTTGATTACTCATAGCATTTGGGCTGAATCTAATGCATATTTCCTTCCTTTATTGGTTGCATTTACATATTTCTGCACGAATTCCATCAAGTGTCTTAGCATGCATTACATAAACCAGCATGTAACCGTTTTATTTCATTTGTTTCGTCTCGGATATGATGTTATCACCATTTTTAGCTTATGTTTCCTTTTACTCTTGTAGAATACACATGGCACCATTTAGTGACGAATATTTGTATATGGAAATAGCAAATAAGGTACACACTGGATCATATCACCTTTTTTCTTGATCTTGGAGTAGTTCTGTTCTAAAATTTTCTCCTTTCTTCTCTGGATCCCCTTCATGTTCCCCTCCTCCAACCAAGAGAAAGAGAGGAAAGAAAACCGCAGCTCCTTCTCTTCAGGGAAGGAAGATTGATGGATACTATGTTTTCTTCCATATTAAGTGTTTTGATTGATTTAAGAGGTTTGTTGAGGCGTAGTAGTAGTTGAGGTGGATAGTGTTCATTTGTAATTGTGGTGTTCCCAGAGAAGATTCTGAAACTTTTCTTGAATGCACTGTAGCCCTCCTGTAAAAGTTGTTCTTTTGCAGTTTTGCCAGTGAAAAGTACTGAAATTTTGTTCATCTGCGCTCTTAAGAGAATGAGACCTCGATTGCTAACGGAATATCTTATGAATCTGTGGCTGGGTAGATATGAGGATAAGATAGAAGCAAACTGAATGCCATCTAAATTCAGTGTGACAAGTAGAACTTTTGGTATTCAAGCTTTAACATCACCGTGGCTGTCTGTTGAATCTTCATTGTCTTTCCTTTTTCTTTTTAACAAGTTTTAATGATTCAGGCAAGTTATTGGCAAAAATCTCATTGTCCAAAACCTTTATCCAATTACTACTAGCATTTACCACTAGCTTCTACAAATATCTGATAGGCTGCACTTGGACTTTCTTTTGCTTTTATATGCTTTATTTCGTCCTTTTGGATTATATGATTTAGTTACCATTGTTTTCATTATCTTTTTGAACTGCCAGACAATATCTTGATATTACTTTTATTCCTTGTCATCCAGGCGACCTTTTGGCAGCAACAAAACTACTTTGGGGTTGATTTGACACCTTTGCACGGATCTGCTTACCAAGGATACTTTTCTCAGGTCAATATCCTATAGATTAGGAACTTTTGACTTGGACTGGCTTTAATGACTATACTTGTCTGATCTCTGAATACTTCACTTTGACTTGGCAGCATTTTTAGGGCTTTCTTAAATGTTTCATTTTCCTGCTGTATGGAATTCTCTTATTGATTAGTTACTTGTACTTCTAAAAGTGCAATCTGTGCTACAATATCCAATTTGTATTATGGAATCTTCAGAAATAAGGGTGTTTCAGAAGTGTCACTTTTGTTTGACTTCCATGTATCTAGAATATCCCTACATGTATTTGGTGGTCAGTTTGGAAGGAGAAAAACTGTTCTCTTTAGATGTCTTGAGGGTAAAAAACAAGTCTAGATTATACAAGTCTCACTTATCAAAGAAAGAAATAGAAAAGGAAATTAAAAAACATTTGTCTGGAATATGTCCACATATCAATGGTCACTGCATTACTTGCTTAGGTGCTGAAAGGGGGGGGGGGGGGGCATATTTGTTTTGAAAGCTTGCGCCAGTGTTAAATCCATCCGTTCGTTTTTTGGCATGTATGAGAGCGCTGTATTTTGTATTGGCTTTTCAGATATTTTCTTGGGTTTTAGAAACTCCCAAAAATGCTCCTTGAAAGTTCATTATACTGACACATATTATGTATTCTTCTTCTTTTTTCCCCTCCTCTTGAGTGTGTGGAGGCTTGGGCTTATTCAAAGTCAATGTTTTAAGAAGAAACTATTTTGATTGGCTGTGTTAATCATCTAAAAGTTTATTTATTATAGAGGGAAATTAAAAGATGCCCCTTCACGTGAGGGCTAGATTCGCTCTCACTCTCTCGCCAAGCATGTGAAAATGTTTTTTTGTTGATGTGTAGATGTGATACCAAACTCAAGACCTCTGCCTGATTTAATACCATGTTAAATTGCTTCAAACGCCTCATCAAGAAGTTTTAAGTTATTGGAGAGGGGACATTTCTATTTATTTTGTTATGTCTTTAACATTTTCTAGTGGGAAGTTGATTGAAGGAACTTGAAAGATCCAGATGCTATAAAGTATGCTAGGTTACTAGTTTGATCTAGGCAATAGTCCTACCAAATCTAACTTAACGCTTAAAATGTGTCTAACCAATCAATATGACACATAAGACATAAGAAAAAAGCGTTAGTGAGGGGTATTATCTTAGTTCAATATGAATATATGGTAGGAGGGACTACTTGTTTTTTTCTGTCCAAAATATTGAACTGGTGAATGAATCAATTAGTTTCTTATTCAAATGCAATAAACCAGCTACTTTTAATTTAATAATTTGGCTTCTAAGATGCAATAGGTGTAATTTATTCAGGAAAAAGAAATGCAATAGATGTACTTGTTAGCCAAAGATTTTGTGTATTTGTGATTTATAGTCAAAGCTTAAATATTAGATAAAGTTTTGGTTGTGGTATGCATCCTTCTGACTCATACTCTTTTTCCATTTTCTTTGGATATTCTTGTCCTTTTGCAGCCAGTTGTTGATGCTTTCGATCCTAGGTTATTGGTAGCTCCTGCAGTGTCCCATGTGATAAACTTCAATTCCATAAAGGTATTATCAATCAACATTTTATTCTATATGACGTAAAAAGAAGTGACAATGCATTCTGTATTCTGAGTAGGCCTACTATTCCTTTTCTTTTCCTTCTGATACTGGAAAAGGACTATTATTAAAGTATGGCAATGGTTGAATAAGAAAAAAATTTACTGACTCGGGGGTCACTTGGTTAAAATGTAAAGGAAATGAACGGGGAGGAAACTATACAGATACTGTTTCCTAGTGCGTAGTTCTGAGTAAAAATGCACTGCAGATTAGGTCTTTCTCTGTCCATAGCAGTTATTTTAAAAAATATCTTTAAAGTAAAAGATGTACTCTCCTTTCTTTATATGAAAATTGAATAAGGCTTCACAGAGATTCAGTTTCAGGATTCAAGATAGTATACTAACATTTGATGGATAATCATGAAAAGAAATAAATTTGACATAAACACAAGGTAGCGGTAACTTTTAGGTGTAAAGTATGCTTTTCCAATCTACTTCTGATATGCTTTCCATTTATATTTAATCTTTATGATATTCTTGAAATGAACAAAAAATGTATTTACCGTGGAGTGGGAGGTGTTAATGAAGGGAAGATTTAGCTGAAGTGAAATTACTCTTTTAACTGTGCGTTATCAGATTTGTTGAATAAGTAACACAGATTGTGGGCACTAAACTCTATCCAGAAGTTGTTGAAACATGATATTTCCTGCATCTATATTACAGGAAGAAGATTTATATGAAATTGACATCCCGTTGAGATTTCTGTCTTCTGTTAGCACTAGAATTCATGGGCTGGCTTGCTGGTTTGATGTACTTTTTAATGGAAGGTAAACTTTTTCATCCCCTTGGTTCTGGCACTTGGGCTTTTTCCTTTTGTTGCTAAATCTTTCCTCTTTCTGCAGCACTGTGCAAAGGTGGCTGACCACTGCTCCGGGTGCAGCAACAACTCATTGGTATCAGCTTCGGTGTGTCTTACCACAACCACTTTATGTCATGCCGGGACAGGAGATAACTGGTCGGCTTCACCTAGTTGCCCATAAGGCACAAAGTTATACCATTTACCTAACATTGTCAGGTAGGTCTTTATTATGGTTATTTGCAACATGTCCATCATGTCTGGTCTCTAATTCCTATCCAGTCAAGATTTGCTTATGTTTCTTCAAGAATCTAACATGTCATTAATTTGAATAGCTCTTGTTGGAGATATGCTCCAAACGTCATCTGTTAAACTTGATCTGAAGGAACCGTATTACCGGATGTCCCAGCCCCAGGCATATTCATTAGCACAAGATCAACAACCTAATCAGCTATTACAAACACAGGTATTGCAGATTTCGTAATCACAATTTTCGCTGTCAGCCCTCCTCTGCCCCCCCCCCCTGTCTAGGTTTTCTTGATGTACATAAGCTTTTAGTGATGCTTTGAAATTATTTGAGGTGTAGAGATTCTTACTAAATTCTTTTGAGCCACACCTTTACAGTGGTAGTTTTAGGCTTCAGTTTTTTATAATAACAAACGATGGCGTGAGTTGAGCCACGTCACGAGCCTACTTGAGCTTGCTGTCTGTTTACACTTGCTTGATCTAATTCATTTTTCTTAAACTTCTTTTTTCTTATGAGCCTCATCTAAAAGTTCAAGTTGTTAAGTAGAGAAGGGTAGAGGAGCGGACCCATTATCCACCAAATTTTGAACCATGTGCCCATAGCCCTCAGGATTTCTTGATTATTAAAAAAAAGGTTTAAGTTGTTAAAGAGCTGCCACCTTATTTACTTTAGTCTGCAACACGCCACATCATGTGCGATCCCAACTATGTTTCTTGGCAAAGCACTAGGAATTTGTTTTGACAATGGGTAGCACGAGATTTGAATTCCGGACCTCTGCATGTTTTATCACCATGTTAAAGTTTGTAACTGTCTTCTCTAAAAGCTTAAATTGTTAAAGAGAGCACATGTTAGTTTTATTTTAAATTTGCAACAAAAGCTTTAATACATGATTTTAACTTTTAGAGAGCATGATATCCAGTATTTGTAGGCTGGCTTACAAGCAAGATTTATTTGTTACCTTTTATTGCTGTTAGTGATAGCTCAAGTTTTACCTTTTCTATCTTGAACAGGACATAGAATTACCATCTCGAGATGAAGATGGCTCAATCCTGATGCAACCACCTTCCCCAAATTCAGGCGCTGATCTACATTCACTTTGATATTAAAACCCAACCCTGTGAATGTGCATCTCGACGCGCTCTTGTATGTGTAACATTATAAGTGTCTTGGCTAAGCTATGGTCCAAGTTCTAACTTGAATAATTTACCATTTACATCTTCGATTGACATTGCAGACTGCATGTTGAATGCTTCCATATTAAACTTCATATATGTGGCTATTTGAGCTGTGCAGTAATATATATACTCACCAGTTTTATTGGTACAGTTTCTCAATTTCCTTCTTTCCTTATGGCGTTTGGACATTCAAATGCCATTTACGTGACCTTTTGTTTGGGTTTGGCATCGTTGTTAGCTATGTTGCTCGGAACCTCCAAAATGTCTCCACTCTTATGTGGATCTTTGAAAAGTAATGCATTTTTGGAGGTTTTGATACGTGTGCATGATATTTTTGGAGAATCCAAGCAACATAGGTTGTTACTATACATGTGGTTGGTAAAAAACTAAAAGGTACAAGATAGAAATTGGTTGGTGTATTTCCTTTTGGTGGACATACTAACAATCCAATTTGGAGGGGGTACTAAAATGTGTATTAGAGCAAACTACCCCAAATGTGTATTCAATTTTTTGCAAAAACTGAAATTTCTATAACATATGATTAATTTTTATAATAGTTATTATAGAGCTCCTTGTGCAATACATCAAGAAACTCTTTTAACTTTTGACGTCTTTTTTTACATAGCTACATCCTGCAATAGTGCAATCCCATTGAAAAAGAATCACTCTAGTGTTCAATTTCTTTTTTAGTTTCATTAAATGAATTTTCATACAAATTTCATTATTCAAAATTGTCAAAATGGAATTTTGAGATAATTCTTCGGAATATGTAAGTGAATCTGGAATGTTGAGCAAAAACTGGATCTTTAGAATTTTTTTTATTAAATAAAAACATGGCAACCTCCTAACAATGCCAGTGGAAATATTGACTCTAGCTGTGATCCTTTCCCATTAAATCTATCTCAAACAAGTAAAAGATTTTAATGACAACAACGTTCTCTTTTTGAACAAATTTCGAGTTTGATCTAGCTATAAGAACACAATACACATATCACACACACACACACGTTAGAACTTACAGCTAGTTTGGATTGTTGTTACGTGTCGTTTCATAATGCATCGTATTGTATTGCATTGCATTGTACTGTATTGTTTGATAAATATAATGTTTGGATAACGTTTGCCGTCGTTTCATCATGTCATACACCAACAATATGAAAAATAAACTTGCAACGTTACTAAGAAAAAAAAATATGAAATATAATTATTATATAAAAAAGTAGGGTGAATGATAAAATATGATTAATTAATAATAAGGAAGGGCAAGATGAGAGAAAAAAGTACAATAAATTCCGCCATTCCAGAAATTCCATAAAGTACAACTTTTCAGAGTTAATGATAGGATACAACAAAATTTAAATAACAGTCAAAATAAATATTATATTTGAAGTAACAATACGACACCATACAATAAGTAATAACCGTCTAAACAAGCGGTTAGAACCATACCGCAGACAAAAGCTTAGTATTTAAGTAAAGAAAAGTTGAGATACCAAACAGTCAAACACTGTTGATCCAATGCAAAAGTTTTTTTACACGAATCAATATATATATAAGTTAAACTCAAATCCTAGTCCTGAAACAACTAGGATATATATCGTTTGTCAAGCAAGAAACCATTTACTGGTACAAAAAGGAAACCCAATAAACAATTTACGGGAATTATTTAAATTTACTAGTCTTAGAGTACGCGCGTTGCGCGTGCTACCCTACCTCAATAAATATAATATTTTAATTACATAATTTTTATATTATTATAGTTTAAGTTATCAAAAATAAAAGGTAAAGTTAAAAATTGTAAGTTTCTAAAAATGATAATTGTTGATCCTATTTAGCTAACTCAAAAAAGAAGAAGAAAGAAACTCTATCCCATATAAGTGCTTAATGATCTCATTCAGTTGACAAAAGACGCCTTCTTTTTGCTCACGAGCAAAATGTAATTTGTTCTATTTCTTTAATATATAAGAAATACCATAAGAATTATTTTCAACATATTAAAAAAAATAAATTACTATCACAAAAAGTAAATTCAACTGCTACATTTTAATTAATCTACTCTTTTTGTTTTTAACTTTCCATGTATCATGAAATTATATGTATAAATTTATTCAAGAGTGTTATAGAATTTTGCAGTTGATGCTTATTACTATACTATAATCGATTTTGCATTAATTTTTATTCATTCCACCACAAATGCTATTCCTATAAAAAAAAAAATCTAATTTTTGCATCTAAAATTTGTCAACTGAAAAAAAGGGTTTACTTATATGATGAATTTGGAAAGAAATTGAATGGGATTTATGTTTTTAATTTGTTAATTCAAAATTTTAATATTAATTCTTATTAAAATAAATGATTTAATTTTTGTTGATTGAAATTAATAATACTAACTCACTACAAGTTTTAAATCTTTGACTATAGTTATAATTTTATTTAGAATTATATTTTTCAAGAATAATAAATCAATCTAATATTTAAGTTTGGATATTTGTATTTGCAAAGTTATTCGTGTTTTTTTAACTATTGCCAACAGGCCAACACTTCTCTCTCTCTTATGTTTTTATAGTTACTTGTTGAAATTATTGAGGTGTAATTAATATTATAGTATGAGATAAATTATACAAATTAATATTAATAATTAATCACTCTCTCATATTTATTTGAAAAGTCTTGTTCATGTCTACAATGGTTTCCATCATCTAACTTTGTGGCATTTATATTTTTCCTCCTCGTAATAGCATAAGTAACATTAAGTTGGTCTATATAAGGAAAACCACATAAATTAGTAACATTTTTTAAACGCACGTACCACTAATATTGGGGTTGTTGATAGTTTTTCCTTTTTTTTTTTTTAACAATTTATTTTTCAATTGATTTTAATGTCCTAATTAATATTAGGATTTCTTACCTAGTTCAAACAAGGAAGAATTTAAATCACAAAATTTAGTTGATCTAAAATTTCTAAATATTAGGAAACAATTTTAAATGTCGATTTTGTCCAATATTAACTCTATTTTAAAGGGATAAAAAAGGCGAACGATATTTCGCTAAAGACCTTCGTTCTTTTAATATAGTATAGATAAGCAGTATTGCACAGTAGAAGGTTCTAGAAACGACATAAAAATTATGAAATTAATTAAAAATTATAGCACATCTGGTCCATCAACCAAGATGAGATTAGACGAACTTCTTTTAGCTGAAAAAAATATTATTTTCTATTATTGGCATTATTATTATTATTCCTTTGGCCAACAAATTAAATTCACAAGATTTATTTTATACTATTAGTATAAGAGAAAATAACAATTCCGTTTTTGACTACTATATATATTGGAAAAACAAAAAGATGCTGCCTAAAGCAATTTTCTAAAGTTTTTACCAAATTTCAAGTAGAAAATTTTAAAAAGAAATCTTGAGATAAAGTCATTCAAAGAGGTAGACCAACGAAGAGTGTGGTGAAATGGTATAAATTCCTTCGACCTTAATCAAGGTAAATATTAGATTTTGCTTAGGAGTATTATTTTGAATCTTGATGTTTTATATTGTATACAAGAAGCACTTTTATATTTTTTTTTCTGCGTTTTTTATTGCTTAAAATACTATATATTAATCAATGATGCATCAATATCAAATTAGTTAGTATTATCAGGGCCGACTGAAGGGCTGGGCAAGTAAGGAATATGCCTTTAAGCCCCCAATTTCGAGGGGCCCCAATTTTAAAAGGAACTAGTGTTAGTATACGTGTGTTGCACGTGTGTATCGTATCGATCATTACTAACACCTTGTTTGGATGGTTGTTACGCATCGTTTCATAATGTATCGTATTGTATTGTATTGTACTGTATCGTTTGATAAATACAATATTTGGATAGATTGTGTCGTTTGTCATCGTTTCATGATATCATGCACCAGCAATACGAAGAACAAATTTGCAATATTATAAAGAAAAATTATGATATAGGGTAAAATTGCTATATAAAAAGGTAGTGTAAATGATAAAATAAAATAATTTTATAATAATAAATGGTGAGATTGAGAGAAAAAGACAAGGTAACGACGCGACCACACTAAATCGGTCATTACATAAAGTGGCACATTTCGTCGTTATGCAACGATGGATTTAACGATACGATACAATAAAATTTAAGTAACAATAAAAACAAACATTGTATTTAAAGTAACAATACGATACGATACAATTGGTAACAACCATCCAAACAAGCTGTAAGCGTATACAAGAAGAAATAATTGTTGAAAAATAGCATTTGAAGTTAAAATAAATGCACTATATTTTCAAATAATAAAGATTAATTTACATTGACAGAATAGTTAAATTCAATATCTTTGAACATGCAAAAGATGATGAATTTAGTTGGATTAGTTTAATAGTATTTGTAATTATAAATAATTTATTATATCAAAAAAAATATGTTATGTTGTTATATTTCACCTAACATCTCTTCATAAATGTTACATTCATAATGTTATTACATAAGAATATAATGAATTTTAAAAAAGGTGAGTGATGAATATAAGGAAATAATGAAGATTTTAATATTAATTGTAAATTTTTGACAATCAACCCTTTTACCAGAACTAAGAGCTATTTCTTTCGGTTGACATAAAATGGAGTATAAAAATATTATGCTAATTTCAATCGTGTAAGTAATCAATTAGTTTTTCACTTTACCGAAAAATAAAAAAAAATATTTCATTTTAATTTAAAATAGATATTTTATGTAGAAAATGAGGTTAAGCTACTTTTATAACAAAAGAGAAAAGTTTAAAAATGTTCTCTGCTCTTTACTTTCAATCTTTGTCCTTTTCTTGGATTGATTTCACTTGTATTATCGATGATAAATATTTTATATTGGAGCTTTGCACTTTTGTAATAGTATAAATATATAAATAGCATTATTTTTTGAAGCTTTTAGTTTTAATTCATCTCAAATTTTAAATATTAAAGTGTATTTATAATTTTATCGATAAAGCTTTTATTTTCAACGTATTCAAATAAGAAAATTTATATAAGATGAAATATTAATTAATTTTGATCTTAAAGTATCAAACGTTGGGAGATCCTCCATAATCGTTCAAATAGAAACAATTTAATAAGTAAATTATAATTTTAGCCAATAAAAATTTTATTTTTAAAGTGTTCAATGAGAAAAGAAATTATACAAATAAAATTTAAGTAATTTTAAGTCATGACCGTTAGGAATCCTTAAGTATAAATTAAATAAAAAATAATTTCATTCTTTAAATTTTATTTTATTTTAAATTATTAAATATTAGAAAAGTAATTAAATACTATTTTTGTCAAATGTAAAATTAAATATAAAAAAAATTAAAAGTCGATTTTCTTGAATTTTAGTGTTTTTATAATTGCAAGTAGATTGACATATTAACTTATTTTACATGGGTTGTTATGAACAGAGTTTCGCATATTAACCTAAATTATATTATATACATGTAAGTGTCAATTTATCTTTTACGGAAGTCACTTTAGAATTTTCATAATTTATGAAAGTCAAGATATTCAAAAACTAATTTTAAAATCTTAAATATTAGGATATTACACATAGCTCAAATAAGGAATAATTTAATAAATAAAATCTTAGTTGATTTTAAATTTTAAATATTAGGAAATTAATTTAAATTATTATTTTGTCTAAAGTGGACTTCTATTTTTAAAGGATAATAAAGGAGAATGACATTTTATTAAGGACATTCATGTTTTTAATATAATTTATAAATATGATTTTTCTTACTAACATTATAAAGTAACTTCCTTCTTATACTTATCCACCATTTTCTCACAAAAATCTTGTAGGATAAAAAGAACCTCATTAAGGTAAAAAGCTATTAAACGTTTAATAACGGAACTGTGAGGATTAATGATGCATGGAATTCTTTGAAGATCGAGATAAAAGTTTCTTCCTAAATATTAACAACTTGTTTGGATGGTTGTTACCTATTGTATTGTATCGTATTATTATTTTAAATACAATATTTGTTTTGATTGTTATTTAAATTTTATTGTATCGTATCGTTAAATTCGTCGTTACATAACGACGAAATGTGCCACTTTATGTAACGACCAATTTGGTGTGGTCGCGTCGTTACCTTGTCTTTTTCTCTCAATCTCACCCTTCATTATTATTAAATAATTTTATTTTATCATTTACCCTACCTTTTTATATACCGTATCATAATTTATTTTTAATAATATTGCAAGTTTATTATTCATATTGCTGGTGCGTGATACTATGAACGACGACAAAACGACACAATTCATCCAAACATTGTATTCAACAAACGATACAATACAGTACAATACAATACGATACATTATGAAACAATGTGTAACAACCATCCAAACAAGCTGTAAAAGATTTACATGATTCAAATAAGGTAATATTTTAGCAGTCAATTTTAATTAATGTCAAAATACTAAATTTTAGGAAAATATTACTAAATCTTAAAAAATTAATTATATGTCTATTTTTAAATATTAGAAGTAAATGACTATTTTGTCCAATATGAACTTAATTTTTAAAGGGTAAAAAAGGCGAACGATATTTCGTTAAGGGCCTTCGTGCTTTTAATATAATATAGATAGATATGTTATGTGTTAATTTTTTCGCTAAAAATATTTAAGCATCTTATAGTAAAAATTTATTATTGTGAAGTTGATGTGACTGTTGAGGGATGAAAAAGTCCTCCCGAGTAAATTAGTAAACATTTCTCTATGATTTCCTTAAGCTTGATATAACCTTTATTTTGTATTTTTTACATTTTGTCCACTAAAGCATAATATCGTCACTCTAATATTGATGGCTTAGACTTATATTTTCGAATTAAAAGTGTTAAGAAAAGCAGTACAAGTAGCAGACAATACTCTAATCGATGTACTTAATTACATAAAAAGACTTAATTCTTTTTTAAATGCTTAGTAATTGCATCTACGAAAAGATGTTTTTCAAAATAAAAATAGATAAAATCTTACATAAGATCAATAATGTCTCAAAAATGATTAAATCGGTTAGCTACATCATAAATTGAAAAATAATTACTAAATAAATGGATTATAAATAATTTGGGCCTCTAATTGTAGTTGCATTTTAGAGCCCCGAGCATGTCGAGCGCCCCTGGGTATTATTGGGAGGGGACGACAGGTAGTGAAAATTATTCTCGCACTCGAGCATACAATACAACAACAACAACAACAATAGCAATAACATACCCAGTGTAATTTAAGTGGAGACTGGAAGGGTAGTGTATACCCAGACCTTACCTCTACCTTGTGAAGATAGAAAAGTCATTTTCGATAGACCTTCGGCTCAACGAAAGCATAATCACAACAATTATGACAAGTAGTGAAGAAGCTATGAAGAGAGAATCAATAACATTATACAATGGATGTGTCAAATTCTTCTCTCCAAGTGATTGAATTGAAACTTTGAGCATAAAGTGTCTATCGTTTTCTCACCATTTAGTATAAGAAAGACATCACTGATGACTAAATTGGGGTTTCACGTGTACGAATAATTAAGTTAGGACTCATTTTAAAAGATCAGGTTCCCGAAGCAGTAAACTTTAAATCCTGACTTCGCTTATGCATTCTCAGAACTGGTGATCCATAAGATTTTGAAGGTCCATGAATAATGTGCTTTCTCTTAGGAGACTTTAATGGCTCTCCTGACTCAAAACAATTCTGTTTCCACTGCATGCTTAGAATGCAACCGTGTTGGATCGAACAATGCATTCACAATTTCGATAAAATGCAGTGTAATAGGGTTAAATTCTATATATTTTTAAAAGTTGTAAATATTTCTATTTCTATTTTCTATTATATATAAATAAGAAATTGGTCGACCAGGGGTATATTTGTCATTATACCCTCTCACCAACTTCTCATTTATAGAAAATAGAAATAGAAATATTATTTTTCTATTAATATTAATATAATATAGAAATGAGTATATATCTACACTATTCTAGAAAAGTTACTTTCCTTGCATTCATCAAAACCCCAACACCCTATACTTTTTCGTCACTTTTTATGTACTCTTAAGCCTTAAAAATCTCATTTTTACCCTCTCTGATTTGCGTGCACAGTTCGGGCGTGTTTCCGAAAAGCTTTATGTTTAAAGCTAATAAAAATAAGAATTTTTGCCTAAAAAGTTAATTTTAATTGACTTCGATCAACGTTTTGAGTAAACGGACCCGGACCCGTATTTTGACGGTCCCGATGGGTCCGTATTGAAATATGGGACCTGTGCGTATGCCCAGAATCGAATTCTGAAGTCCCTAGCTCGAGTTATTAATTTTTGTTGAAAATTAAAAATCTGAAAATCTAATGGTTTTAAAGAATTGATGTTTGGTCTTGTTGATAACGGGCATGTATTTTGGTTTCGGAGCCCGATACAGGTCCAGTATAATATTTATAACTTATTTGTGAAATTTGATGAGAAACATAGTTGATTTGACGTGATTTGGACGTCCGGTAGAGAAATTAGATGTTTTAAAGTTTTCTTGAAAATTTCATTCGATTTAATGCTAAATTCGTAGTTCTAGGTGTCATTTTGGCGATTTGATCGCGCGAGTAAGTTCGCATGATGTTTTAAGACTTGTGTGCATGTTTGATTTGGAGCTCCGAGGGCTCGGGTGAGTTTCAGATAGGCTACAAAGTGAAAATAGACTTAGAACACTGCTGGTGCATCAGGTTTCTTGTTGCAGGCCTTAGAACTTGCAAATACAAGGTCAATCATCTCATTTGCAATCTCTAGAGTTCACATTTGCGAGCTTCTCATCGCAAATGCGAAGAGAATCCGGGCCACCTAATGTTCGCATTTGCAAACATTCCTTCGCGTTTGCGATGGGGACAAGGGGGAGACAGTTTGTGCATTTGCGATCATTGGATCACATTTGTGGTCAGCTCAGCTCGCATTTGCGAGCATTTCTTCGCAAATGCGAATGAAGCAGAAGTGTAGGGGACCTCGCAAATGCGATGGATTCCTCGCATTTGCGGGCTTGGCATCTGCGAAGCCCATGTTGCATTTGCAACATCTGCAGCTGATGAAAAGAGACTTAGACGTGATTTTTCTCCCATTCTTCAAAATTTCAAAACCTAAAACACATGAGGCGACTTTCTAAAGAGCTTTTCCTCCCCAAATCATAGTAAGTGATTCTAAACTAGTTTCTTTCAATCTCTCACTTCATTTTACAATATTTCAACCTAGAATCTAAGATTTTCATGATGGAATTGGGGGATTTTTTGGTAGAAAATAGAGATTTCGAAATTTGGGGATTTAGACCTCAAATTGAGGTCAGATTCCAAAACTAATTATATGTCTAGGCTCGGGGGTGAATGGGTAATCGGATTTTGGTTTGAATTTCGGGTTTGGACCAAGTGGAGCCGGATATTGACTTTTGTTGACTTTTTAAAAAATGGCCTAAATTGAATTCTTTGCAATCGTGGGTAGTTCCTAAGGCTTAAATTGAATTGTTTGGTTGGTAATTTGCTAGATTCTATTGGTTCGGAGGCTTGTGAGAAGAGAAAAATTGTGATTGAGCTTTGAGTTTGGCCGTTGGAGCGAGGTAAGTGTCGTGGTTAACCTTGGCTTGAGGGATTAGGTATTGTTTGCCTATTTGCTATGTGTTTGGATGTTGAGTACAACATATAGGTGAGATGACGAGTACATATACGTTGTTGTCGAGTCATAGCATGTGAGTGAGTCTTATTCTTGTAAATGTTGTACTCTTTGATCATATTGTTCATACTTAGACTAGCTATTCGTTATGTTGAGAAATTCTTATCATGTTTTCTGGAATTTGTTATTGATTGAGTATTAACTCAAAGTTGAGGTTGGTATTGTGGAACTAAATGTTGAAGTAAGATTTGTTCTTGATATTTCTATCTCCCTGTTGTCATTGTTCATTGTTTTGGTGAGGGAGTGTTAAAGCACGAATGGTGATGCCGTGTAATATTTTGTGAGTGAGTGATAATGCATGAAGGGTGATGCCGTGCCATGTTATGAGAGAGTTAAAATCACAAAGGGTGATGCCGTACCATTTCTGTTATTTCTTATGCTGAGGTTGAGAGTAAAAGCACGAAGGATGATGCCATGCACTTTTTATTATTTTTATATGGTGAGGTTGAGAGTAAAAGCACGAAGGGTAATGTTGTGCACTTTCCTTTACCGTGTTTACTCATTTCTATCTGTTTAAGGTATATTGATTGATCATGTTCTCATTTCTGTTGTAATTCTTTGTCTTATAATCCCCTCAGTATGCCCCCTCCCTAATATTTCTTGCCTTGTTTCTTTAGTTGGTGTTATTGGTATATATGTTGATATACTGCACATGTTTGTTTGTAGGTGTCTTGTCTTAGCCTCGTCACTACTTCGCGGAGGTTAGACTCGACACTTACCAGTACATAGGGTCGGTTGTACTGATACTGCACTATGCACTTTCTGTGAAGATTTCAGTTCTGGACCGTGTTGACCTGAGTTGAGATGCTGACTTCAATCCCACAGGAGACCCAAGTTAGATCTGCCGGCGTCCGCAGACCTTGGAGTCCCCTTCTAGTTATTTCAATTTACTATTTTTTTAATTCGAAAATAGTTGTACTTTTTTTCAGTCAGTTATTTGTAGTTACTCTTAGAAGGTCGTGAATTGTGATACCAGATTCTAGGTAGTTATGTATAATTATTTGGGTTATTATGAAATTCCACACTCCCCTTTAATCTATTATAGTTTAATTGTTGTTAATCACTGCAAGGTTTAGGAGTTAGCTTATTGAATCTCTAATTGTTGTCTTGCCTAGCAACTGGAGTGTTAGGTGCCATCACGGTTCCGACGGTGGGAAATTCAGGTCGTGACAAGTTGGTATCAGAGCACTAGGTTGCCTAGGTCTCACAATTCATGAACAGGCTTAGTAGAGTCTCAAGGATCGGTACAGAGACATCTGTACTTATCTCCTTGAGGATACAAAGTTTAGGAACAATACCACTTCTATTCTTCTGTATCGTGCGATTTTGTTCTCACAGTGCTAATCGAACTCTTCTACTCTTGTTCTTTCATAGATGGCGAGAACATGTACTGCGTCTTTAGCTGAGCAACAGACAAAGACCCTAGTGGCAGCTCCTACAAGGGGCAGAGGTCGAGGCAGGGGTAGGGCTCAGCCCAGAGCTCGATTAGCAGCACCAGCGGTAGAGACTCAGGTGGAGTTTGATGAGGAGGCTCCAGCCTAGACCGTTCCATCCGGACCAGCTCAGGTCCTAGAGGGGTTCATTGCCATCCCCGTGTTTCAGGATGCTTTGGTCGGTTTGGTGGGCCTTATGGAGAGTGTCGCCCATACAAGCACTTTTCCCATGGCACCAACCGTCTCTCAGGCTAGAGAAAGAGCATAAACTCCTGATACCCACACTCCGGAGCAGATGGCTCCCCAGTACCAGACTCCAGCAGCTCAGCCAGTTGGCGTGGTTCAGCCAGTTGTTGCGGCACAGGCCGCTGGTGGATCAGTTATGTCCTCTGAGAGCTTATTAAGATTGGACAAGTTCACCAAGCTCTTTCCAGTTCATTACAGTGGGGCACCTTATGAAGACCCACAGGATTATCTTGACCGCTGCCATGAGGTGCTACAAAACATGGGAATAGTGGAGACCAATAGGGTCGATTTTGCTGTGTTCCAGATGATAGGGTCCGCCAAGAGATGGTGGAATGATTTTATGTTGACTAGACCAGCTGGGTCACCTACTTTGACTTGGGACCAGTTCTCTCAGATATTTCTTGAGAAGTTCCTTCCTGTTACACTGAGAGAGGACTATCATAGGCAGGTCGAGCATCTCCAGCAGGGCAATGTGACCGTCACTTAGTACGAGACCCGTTTTGTTGAGTTGGCCCGTTATGCTCTTCTTATACTTCCTACCAAGAGAGAGAGGGTAATGAGGTTTATTGAGGGACTTGTTCAGCCTATCAGATTGCAGATGGCTAAGAAGATTGGGAGTGAGATTTCTTTTCAGATGGCTGCCAATGTTACAAGGCGAGTCGAGATGGTTTTAGCTCAAGGGAGTGGTCAGGGGTCTGGAAAGAGGCTTCGTCACTCCGGTGGATTCAGTTGGGCTCATTTGGAGGCCGGGGTACTTTTGGCAGAGGCCATCCTCCCAGGCCGTTTCATTCAGCACTCCAAGTATCCCACGGTGCCTTAGGTGGTTGTGGCCCTCAAATGCATTATTCCGACCAGCTAGCCTACAGTGCACCACCAGCTCCTATTAGTGCACCTTCACTCTAGAGTTTTCAGGGTGGTTACTCTAGTCGACAGGTTCATTTCCAGGGTCAGTAGTCACAACAGCCGAGATATTATTATACTTGTGGCGACCCGAGGCATATTGCTAGATGTTTCCCTCGTACATCGAGCAGTTCTCAGCAGTAGGGTTCTCGTGCTATGGTGCCGACATCGGGTGCTTCACCGCTCGCTCAGCCAGCTAGGGGAAGGGGTCAGGCAGCCAGAGGTGGTGGTCAGGCCATTAGACATAGAGGACAGGCTCCTAGAGGTGGAGGCCAGCCAACTAGGGCCCACCCTAGAGATACAGTCCAGAGTGGTGGGACCCAGCCCCGATGTTATGCTTTTCTAGCCAGACTTGAGGCTGAGTCATCCGATATTGTTATCATAGGTACTATTTTAGTTTGCAGTAGAGATGTTTCAGTTCTATTTGATCCGGGGTCTACTTACTCTTATGTGTCATTTTATTTTACTTCATATTTGGTTGTGCCTCGTGATTCTTTGAGTGCCCCTATATATATGTCCAGGCCCGTATGGGATGCTATTGTTGTGGATCATGTGTATCATTCGTGTGTGGTTACCATCGGGAGTCTTGAGACTAGTGTGGACCTTTTGCTTCTTGATATAGTAGACTTTGATGTTATATTAGGTATGGATTGGCTGTTACCTTATCACGCTATATTGGATTGTCACACCAAGACAGTGACCTTAGCCTTGCTGGGGTTACCTCGAATAGAGTGGAGATGGATTCCAAGTCATTATACCAGCAGGGTTATCTCTTATATGAAGTCTCGGCGTATGGTCGAGAAAGGGTGTCTAGCGTATTTGGCTTATGTCAGTGATTTTAGTGAGGATGTTCCTTCCATGGATTCTGTACCAGTTGTTCGAGAGTTTCTGGAGGTATTTCATGCAGACCTACCGGGGATTCCACCCGACAGGGATATTGATTCTTGTATTGATTTGGTTTTGGGCAGTCAGCCCATTTCTATTCCGCCATACCGTATGTCCCCGCCAGAGTTGAAAGAGTTGAAGGAGCAGTTGCAAGATTTACTTGATAAGGGCTTCATTAGACCTAGTGTCTTGCCCTAGGGTGCGCCTGTGTTATTTGTGAAGAAGATAGATGGATCGATGAGGATGTGCATTGATTACCGACAGTTAAACAAGGTCACTATCAAGAACAAGTATCCATTGCCGAGGATTGATGACTTATTTGATCAGCTTCAGGTGCCAAGGTATTTTCAAAGATTGATTTGAGGTCTATCTACCATTATTTGAGGATTAGGGCGTCTGATGTCCCTAAGATAGCTTTTCGGACTCGATATGGACATTATGAGTTTTTAGTGATGTCATTTGGGATGACAAACGCCCCGACAGTATTTATGGATTTGATGAACCATGTGTTTAAGCCTTATTTGGATTCTTTTGTGATCGTATTCATTGATGATATCTTGATCTACTCCTACAGTCGAGAGGAGCACGAGCAACATCTTCGGATAGTACTTCAGACTCTAAGAGACAGCCAGTTATATGCTAAGTTTTCAAAATATGAGTTTTGGTTGGACCCAGTCACCTTCTTGGGGCACGTTGTATCATCAGAGGGTATTCAGGTGGATCCTAAGAAGATTGAGGCAGTTCAGAACTGGCATAGACCTACTTCAGCCACGGAGATTCGTAGTTTCTTGGGTTTGGCGGGTTATTATCATCGGTTTGTGGAGGGGGTTTTATCTATAGCAGCCGTGTTGACTAGGTTGACCCAGAAGGGTGCCCTATTCAGATGGTCAGATGAGTGTAAGGCGAGCTTCTAGAAGCTCAAGATAGCTTTGACTATGGTGCCGGTATTGGTGTTACCCACAAGTTCAAGATCTTATACGGTATATTGTGATACATCCCGAGTTGGACTTGGTATGGTATTGATGTAGGGTGGCAAGGTTATTGCATATGCTTCACGACAGCTGAAGGTTCACAAGAAGAATTACCCTGTTCATGATCTAGAGCTGCAACCATTGTTCACGCGTTGAAGATTTGGAGGCACTATCTTTACGGCGTGCCATGTGAGGTATTCATAAACTATCAGAGTTTGCAGTACTTGTTCAAGCAAAAGGATCTCAATTTGAGGCAGAGGAGATGGTTGGAGCTATTGAAAGACTATACTATCACCATATTGTATCATCTCGGAAGGCCAATGTGGTGGCCGACGCTTTGAGTAGAAAATCAGCTAGTATGGGTAGCCTTACATATATTCCAGTTGGTGAGAGACCACTTGCATTGGATGCTCAGGCCTTGGCCAACCAGTTCATGAGGTTGGATGTTTTTGAGCCCAGCCGTGTTCTAGCTTGTACAGTTTCTCGGTCTTCCCTGTTTGAGCGCATTAGAGATCGACAGTATGACGACCCTCATTTACTTGTCCTTAGATACACAGTGCGACATGGTGGTTCCAAGCAGGTTACTATTGGAGATGATAGAGTTTTAAGGATGTAGGGCCGTATTTGTGTGCCTAATATGGATGGACTTCGTGAGTTGATTCTTGAGGAGGCCCACAGTTCTCAATATTCCATTCATCTGGGCGCTGCCAAGATGTATTAGGATCTGTGGCATCGCATATGTGTCTCGTTGTCTGAATTGTCAGCAGGTTAAGTGTGAGCATCGGAGACCCAGTGGTTTGCTTCAGAAGTTAGAGATTCCTGAGTGAAAGTGAGAGCGGGTCACTATGGATTTCGTTGTTGATCTCCCACGGACTCAGAAGAAGTTCGATGCAGTTTGGGTCCTTATGGACAGGCTGTCCAAGTCAACGTACTTCATTCCTGTTGCAGTTTCATATTCTTCAAAGTGGTTGGCAGAGATTTATATACGTGAGATCGTCCGTCTTCACGGTGTGCCCGTGTCTATCATTTCGGATCAAGGTACGCAGTTCACCTCGCATTTCTAGAGGGCAGTGCAATGTGAGTCGGGCATGCGGGTGGAGCTGAGCACAACATTTCATCCTCAAACGAACGGACAGTCTGAGCGCACTATTCAGAGGTTCTTGGGATTAGTTCTTGCCGTTAGCGGAGTTTGCCTACAACAATAGTTATTAGTCAAGCATTCAGATGGCTCCCTATGAAGAGTTGTATGGTAGATGGTGTTGATCGCTAGTTGGATAGTTTGAGCTGGGGGAGGCTCGGTTGTTGTGTACAGAGTTAGTACAAGATGCCTTGTATAAGGTCAAGATTATTTAGGATCGACTTCGCACAGCTCAGTCCAGGCAAAAGAGTTATGCCGACCATAGAGTTCGTGATGTTGCATTCATTGTCGGAGAGAGAGTGTTGCTCTGGGTATCACCCATGAAGGGTGTAATGCAATTTGCTAAGAAGGGCAAGTTGATCCCTAGGTATATTGGGCCTTTTGAGATCCTTGAGCGAGTGGGGGAGGTGACCTACAGACTTGCGTTGCCACCTGGTTTTTCAGCAGTTCATCCGGTGTTCCATGTGCCCATGCTCCGGAAGTATCATGGCGATCCATCCCACGTGTTAGATATCAGCACTGTCCAGTTGGACAAAGGATTTTACCTACAAGGAGAAGCCGGTAGCTATTCTAGACCGGCATGTTCGTCAGCTGAGATAGAAGAGTTATCATTCAGTTCGAGTGCAGTGGAGAGGCCAGCCTGTTGAGGTAGCTACCTGGGAGTCCAAGTCCGATATGCGAAGTATATATCCCCACCTTTTCACCAGCTCAGGTACTTTTCTATGTCCATTTGAGGATGAACAACTGTTTTAGAGGTGGAGAATGTGATGACCCAAAAGGTCATCTTATATTTGAAAACTAGATTCTACACTCTTAAGCCTTAAAAATCTCATTTTTACTCTCATTGACTTGCGTACACAGTCCGGGCGTATTTTCGGAAAGCTTTTATGTTGAAAGTTGATAAAAATAAAAAAAATTGTCTAAAAAGTTGATTTTAGTTGACTTCGATCAATGTTTTGAGTAAACGGATGCGGACCCATATTATGACTGTCCTGGTGGGTCCATATTGAAATATGGGACCTGGACGTATGCCCGAAAACGAATTCTGAGGTCCCTAACTCGAGTTATGAATTTTTTTTGAAAATTAAAAATCTGAAAATCTAATGGTTTTAAAAAATTGATTGATGTTTGGCCTTGTTAATACCGGGCCCATATTTTGGTTCTAGAGCCTCGTACAGGTTCAATATAATATTTATAACTTATCTATGAAATTTGGTAAGAAACGGAGTTGGTTTGACGTGATTCAGACGTCCGGTTGAGAAATTAGAAATTTCAAAGTTTTCTTGAAAATTTCATTCGATTTGGTGCTAAATTCGTAGTTTTAGATGTTATTTTGGCGATTTAATTGTGCAAGCAAGTTCGTATGATATTTTAAGACTTGTGTGCATGTTTGGTTTGGAGCCCCGAGGGCTCGAGTGAGTTTTGGATAGGCTACAGAATGTAAATGGCTTAGAACACTGTTGGTGCATCAGGTTTCTTGTTGCAGGCCTCAGACCTCGCAAATGCAAGGTAATTCATCGCATTTTGCGATCTCTGAAGAGTTCGCATTTGCGAGCTTCTCATTGCAAATGCGAAGAGAATCTGGGCCACCTAATGTTCGCATTTGCGAACATTCCTTCGCATTTGCGATGGGGACAGGGGGAGGTAATTTTCGCATTTGTGATCATTGGATCGCATTTGCGGTCAGCTCAGCTTGCATTTGCGAGCATTTCTTCGCAAATGCGATGGAAGCAGAAGTGTGGGGGAACTTGCAAATGTGATGGATTCCTTGCATTTGCGGGCTTGGCATTAGCGAAGCCCAGGTTGCATTTGCAACATATGCAGCTGATGAAAAGAGACTTAGACGTGATTTTTCTCCCATTCTTCAAAATTTCAAAACCTAAAGCATAGGAGGCGACTTTCTAAAGAGTTTTTCCTCCCCAAATCATAGGTAAGTGATTCTAAACTAGTTTCTTTCAATCTTTAACTTCATTTTACAAGATTGCAACCTAGAATCTAAGATTTTCATGGGGGAATTGGGGGATTTTTGGGTAGAAAATAGAGATTTCGAAATTTGGGGATTTAGACCTCAAATTGAGGTCAGATTCCAAAACTAATTATATATCTGGGCTCGGGAGGTGAATGGGTAATCGGGTTTTGGTCTAAATTTTGGGTTTGGACCAAGTGGACCCGGGTGTTGACTTTTGTTGACTGTTTCAAAAATGGCCTAAATTGAATTCCCTGCAATCGTGGGTAGTTCCTAAGGCTTAAATTGAATCATTTGGTTGGTAATTTGCTAGATTCTATTGGTCCGGAGGCTTGTGAGAAGAGAAAAGTTCTGATTGAGCTTTGAGTTTGGCCATTGGAGCGACTTTCTTCAAAATTTCAAAACCTAAAACACAGGAGGCGACTTTCTAAAGAGCTTTTTCTCCCCAAATCATAGGTAAGTGATTTTAAACTAGTTTCTTTCAATATTTCACTTTATTTTACAAGATTTCAACCTAGAATCTAAGGTTTTCATGGTGGAATTGGGGAATTTTTAGGTAGAAATTAAGGATTTCAAAATTTGGGGATTTAGACCTCAAATTGAGGTCGAATTTCAAAACCAATTATATATCCGGGCTCGGGGGTGAATAGGTAATCGGGTTTTGGTCCGGATTTCGGGTTTGGACCAAGCGGGCCCGGGTGTTGACTTTTGTTGACTTCTTTAAAAATGGCCTAAATTGAATTCTTTGTAATCGTGGGTAGTTCCTAAGACTTAAATTGAATCGTTTGGTTGGTAATCTACTAGATTCCATTGTCTGGAGGCTTGTGAGAAGATAAAAGTTGTGATTGAGCTTTGAGTTTGGTCGTTGGAGCGAGGTAAGTGTCGTGGTTAAGCTTGGCTTGAGGGATTAGGTATTGTTTGCCTATTTGCTATGTGTTTGGATGTTGAGTACAACGTATAGGTGAAATGACAAGTACCTATACGTTGTTGTTGAGTCATAGTATGCGAGTGAGTCTTATTCTTGTAAATGTTGTACTCTTTGATCATATTGTTCATGCTTAGACTAGCTATTCGTTATGTTGAGAAATTCTTATCATGTTTTACGGAATTTGTTATTGATTGAGTATTGACTCAAAGTATGATTTGTTCTTGATATTTCTATCTCCCTGTTGTCATTGTTCATTATTTTGGTGAGGGAGTGTTAAAGCACGAAGGGTGATGCCGTGCAATGTTTTGTGAGTGAGTGATAATGCACGAAGGGTGATGTCGTGCCATGTTATGAGAGAGTTAAAAGCACAAAGGGTGATGCCGTGTCGTTTCTATTATTTCTTATGGTGAGGTTGATCCTTTCCACCCTAATTTGGTGTTAGTTGCACATGTGAAGGAATCATCTTATTAATATGGAAATCCACTTGAGAAATTCACTTGGACCATTGATAGAAGCACCATTGTTGAGCCAATTGAAAAGGTCACTCCTTCTGAGGATCCATTACCTCCGCCAACGCGGCTAACTATCACTATGTTTGACACTTTCAAGTATCAATACAAAGAATCTGAATTTGGTATTGAAAGATTTAATTATCTATATTTGTGCATACACAATCCATTTATTGTACCTTTTTAAAAATCTTTTCATTATTATGACACAATGATTTCACAATGTATTAAATTATTTGTTATTTCTTTTTTTGGTTTAACGTAAGATGTCTTTGCTATTGTGATTAATGACGGTCCTTCAACATATGCTGCAAGTGGGAGAAGAATTCAAGAATTTACCATTATGGATAAGCAGTAAGGATATACTTCCTCCTATTCCTTTCCTCATCAGCCACTTCTCTTTTTTCGGCTGTAGCTGCTAGTTTTATCTTTTTGTAGCAAAAAAAGATTGCACATAATTCAACTATGATGTTGTTTTGTCTTTTCTGCATCGTCTAGCAATGCCTATATATTATCTAATTTGAAATATTATATATGATATTAGTTCAGAACTTTAATTTTTTAACCATTTGCAGCATTTTAGTATGAGATTGTATTTCCATAGTATAGTATTGCTGAGTGATAAGAGGATAAAGCACTCGCACCCTTGTAATATGATTCTTGTTAAATCAAGCACACATAGAAATGAAAGTTTCAGGCTAAAACTCAGGACAGTGGTTTTATTAAGATTCTGAAAAATGCAATGTGTGAAAAAGAATGTCTTAACCATTAGGTTGTGACTTTGTGCATTACCTTAACCTGATTGAAGGTCTAACTTCCATCTTATATTTTCATATTGCCAAAGTTTTTATTAGGGAAGCATGGCTTTCTTTTATTGAAAATGAGTAGCCTTATATGTATTCTTGATGTAATACAATACCCAATAACTGTGTGAATGGCTTAGTTCTTTCCTTGAGATCAACATCATTTGTTGCCCTAATGATATATTAAGGGAACATTTTGGCCAGAATAAAATTGGCTTTAAAATTATTTGAATTAGTTTTAGTACAATACAAGAAGCTACAGTATTATAAAAACGAGATTGACTTGTTATGAAAATGAAAGATTATCGATTTGGACTTGTCACGACCCAAATCTACCAAGTCGTGATGGCGCCCGTTGCGGAATTAGGCAAGCCAGCTATTCCATCAAAACAATCAGATATTTCAAAGATAAGGTTCCTTAAAGCTGTTAATTAATAAAACCTTATATCATAAGTCTGAATAACAAGTGCGGAAAGAAACAAAAGTCTGACATCGGGGTGTCACAAGTCACGAGCATCTACTAAGGTCTTTCCGAAAACAACTATTATACAGTCAGAAAAATAACTAATAAAGTCTAAAGGAATATAGGAGGGAGAAGAGCAAGGCTGCGATCTCCATGCAGCTACTTTGCTAACTCCGAATATCCGCGACGGATGAAGATCAACAATTGCTAGCACGTCCAGCAACACCTGGATCTGCACACAAGGTGCAGAGAGTAATGTAAATACTGTAGACATGTGATTTTTGACCCTCCCCAAAATTTTTATATATTAGCGTAAAATATTTAATTTAGGCATAATATAGATATTTCAAGTAATTTTGGCTCTTTTACTTTATTTTATTACAAGAAAACAAAAATCACACAAAAAAATAGGTTCATTAATGTCTTGTAGTCATTTCTAATATTAAAAAAAATCCTAATAAAAATAATATATAAAAATAGTATCGTATTTTTATTTTAATATGATATTTGAAAATGCCAAAAATAGATTTGTTTTAATGGTTAGTTTTATTTTAATAATTATTTGAATAGTAAGATTAATTAATAAATGGGCCCGTATTTTTAATCAAGGAAAGAATAGAACTTGGGCTTTAACAATCCATTTTTAGGCCTAATTTTGGACCTAACCCATAATCCCCAAGCCCATGATTCCAAGTCTCATACCCCTTAACCTAAAAAAAAATCCTACAAAAAACTAACCTAGACCTATATATATAAAAAGCCTAAGACTAAAATATATGAACGAAGGGGAGAAATTAACGAAAAGAGAACGGGGAATGAACGAAAAGAAAAGGAAGGAATATAACGAAGAAAGGGATAACAAAAGAGAAGGAAAAAAGCTGAAAAAGGCAAAAGAAAAGGCTGGAAAGGAAAAGGCTGGAAAGGAAAAAGGAACGAAAAGGAGCTGGAAAACACACCCACCCTCCCAAAAACGCATACAGAGTATACATTCTATATACACTCAATATACCCTAGATATACACGGGCAGAAGAACTCCCTCCCTGAGGTATCTCCTTCTTCTTTCACTCACACACAGCCTCAACAAGAGAGAATGAACAGCCCTAGCCACCTTTGATCTTCATCTTCAAATCTTCGATTTTCAAAAAAAGTTTTCTTCTTCTTTTCCTCGTTTTTGATTTTCAAGTTTAATTTGAGGTTGGCTCAGATTTCAGAAGAAAAAAAATGCCAAAGTAGCTTGAGTTTCTCTTCCTATTCGATTCTGATTTCATAAATGGATTTCGTGCGAGATCTGTTTTGAGCTGACGTGCGTGAGGTGCTGCTCAAGGTTTAACTTCGCGATTCCTGTCCGATTTCGCTGCTGTTTTCTCGGACAGATTTCGTGGATTGGAGTTTGTATCTATTGATTCTCAAAACCTTAAAGAATTTTTGGTCTTAACAGGTTCGTTCTTCCCCTTCTTACTTCTATTTCAGCATTAATTTTCAATATGATTTGGAGAATGGTATTAGCCTTTAGTTCAATAGTTGATTTCCTATTTGAGATTTGTCGAATCTTTTCGTGATATTTTGATTTAGCTGCGTTCGTAGGAATTATCTTTGCTATATTGAGTAGCTCATGGATATTGTAGAGGTATTATCCTCAAGTTTGAAAGTTGGTTTAGTTTCTGTTTCTCGTGCCTTACCCTAGTCCCTTATTTCATTCTTAAAATTTCAATTATAAAAGGAAGTCACTGTCTTGGAGAATTTGGAGAATATAATGATTTTTGTTGTTGTGAAGGTTAATCATCTAACTAAGCATATGATGTATGAAGACTGTGATTGTAAGAGTTGAGTAAGCAACATGAGTGTCCTTTAGTTGGCAGAAGAGGAATTAGTAGAATATTTAAATATTTCTTACCATATTTTTGATTTATTCTCCCTTATTTTGTTTGTTTGTTAATTTGCTTTTTCCTTTAGGTAGTGTTTTGTTGGTTTCTAATGTTTTAGATGCAACATATATGTTTATTGATGATTGAAATGTGCTGTGAAGTTGGGATTTTAATGAAACGTGATTGAAATTCGAAAACTACATGTTTGCTATTTTATTTTATTGCTCTAATCGAGTAGGAGCATGCTTAGGCTATCATCGTGCGGGTAGGCAAACTTTTAGGCGCGATTAGTAAACAATTGTGACTATGGGTACGGTTCCCGTGACATAGTTACGATGCCTATCTCCTTAAACTCGGATGTGCATTTATGTGACCCAAATCCAAATCTCAACAATGTTAAATAAAATGTGTCGTGGACTATGGGTGCATTTATGTGACGTGATTCAAGATTTGTTTTAATGACGTTGCAGTTTTCCTTAAAAATAAATAAAAAGCGGTTGAAGTTAAAATTTGTACATAGGTTCAACATGTATTAAAATTAGATAAATAAGCCGAATATGACAGTTGAGCGACCTTGCTAGAACCACGGAACTCGGGAATGCCTAACACCTTCTCCCGGGTTAACAGGATTCCTTATCCGGATTTCTGGTTCGCGGACTGTAATACAGAGTCAATCTTTTTCTCGATTCGGGATTCAACCGGTGACTTGGGACACCATAAATCTCCCAAGTGGCGACTCTGAATTAAATACATAAATCCCGTTTCGATTGTCCTTTAATTGGAAAAACTCCCTTTACGCCCATGCGGGCGTAGGCAAAAAGGAGGTATGACAACGCCAACTCTCGCTGATCAGGATAAATAAAGACTGAGTAGTAAGAAGCACATAAAATCCACATCATGATATCTCAGTAAGTACAACATGCTTTCAATTCAGTATGTGAGTCAAATCACCTCGTTTGAAATCCAATTTCGGTAAAAATCATTTAAAGGTATTTCTCAGCAGTTTCAACAGAGGTTCAAGGCAAAATAGAGTAAAATGATGAAAATCATAAACAGTCCCTCGGGCTAACATATATCATAAATCGCCCCTCGAACATAACATCAGTCAGAATCAGCCCCTCGGGCAAAAGTCGTATCACTCACTCAGGGTACTCGCGCTTACTGGGGGTGTGCAAACTCCTGAGGGGCTCCTATAGCCCAAGTGCTATAACACGCACGGACAACTCACGTGTTGCACGGACAACTCACATGCTATAGTATCAATATCAGAATCCGCACGGACAACTCACGTGCTGCACGGACAACTCACGTGCTATACTCTCAATATCCTCACAATTACAGGCTCTCGGCCTTACTCGGTCATAAATCTCTCAAGCCACTCAGGCTATCAGTATAAATAGGATGCTTAGCCAAAAATATCATTTTATGCATCAAAATGGAGTAATAAAGACTGAGTTATGAAATCAGTAAAACATAGCATGACTGAGTACAGATCTTAAGTCAAAACAGTGAGGGAATAACAAGAAAAGACCACTAAGGCCCAAACAGCTTTGGCACAAGGCTCAAATATGACGTTCAACCCAATTTATAGTAGTTCTTTCTAAAACACATAATTATCAAATAGTTTCCAGTCAAATACGCAACTTTATAGTTGCTACGGGACGGACCAAGTCACAATCCTCAATGGTGCACGCCCACATGCCCATCATTTAGCATGTGCATCACCTCAAAATAGCAAAACAATGTGAAATCCGAGGTTTCATACCTTTAGGACAAGATTTACAATCATTACTTATCTCAAACCAGACAAAACTCTAACCCGTGATGCCCTTGCCTCTCGACTCGGCCTCTAAATGATCTGAATCTAACCAAAATCAGTATATTATCATCAATATACGCTAAAGGAATGAATTAACATGAAAATTATCAAATTAGACCAAAAATTCCGAATTTGGGTCAAACCCGGCCCCCGACCTACGTCTCGAAATCTGATAAAAATTATAAAATTAGAAAGCCCATTCACTCACAAGTCTACCTATATCAAATTCATCAAAATCCAAAATTAAATGACCATTCAAATCCCCAAAATCAACTCTCCAATTCTCTTCCATTTCCCCCCCGATTTTTACATAAAATTCCCAATTTAGATGATAAAAATCAAGACACAATCATGGAATTTAACCAAAATCAAGTGAAGAACACTTACCCCAATCGCTCCTCTGAAAATCCTCTCTAGAATCGCCTTCTCCCGAGCTCTCTATTGAATTTTGGATTATGAACTCAAACCCTCGTTTTTGAATCTTTTAAATCTGCCTAGATAAGCCTTCATTGCGATCGTGAAGCACAACAATGCTACCCCTCATTTAAACTTGCGAACGCGGAAACCTCCACGAGTTCGCAAACCTAAGCCACACAGACCTACGCGATTGTGACATGGTTCACGCGGTCGCATAGGGCAATCACTTCAACCTTTCACCGGCTCACTTCCTTCTACGCGAACGCGACCCTGGCCACGCGTTCGCGAACCACTACATCACACACATACGCGATTGCGACCTCACCTCTGCGGTCACATAGAATAACTCCACCTCTGCCCCAATTAAGCCTACGCGATCACGACCTCCTCTTCGTGATCGCGAAGAACAACTCTTCTGCAATAGAACATCAGCAAAATCTGCCAAATTTTCAAGTCCAAAAATGTCCCGTTGAGCATCTGAAACATACCCGAGGCCCTCAGGACCTCAACCAAACATGCCAACACATCCACTAACATCATTCAAACTTAGTCGAGCCTTTGAATCACTCAAAACAACATCAAAACACCAAATCAACCTTGGATTCAAGCCTAAGAACTTATAAACTCTCAAATTTCACAAATGACGTCAAAACCTATCAAATCACCTCCGAATGACCTAAAGTTTTGCACACATGTCACAAATGACACTATGGACCTACTCCAATTTTTGGAATTCCATTCCGACCCCGATATCAAGATTTCCACTATCGGCCGAAAAATGCCAAATTTCCAATTTCGTTAATTCAAGCCTAATTCTACCACGGACCTCCAAATTACATTCCGAACACGCTACTAAGTCCAAAATAACCTAACGGAGCTAACCGAACCATCAGAATTCACATCCGAGCTCTTCTACATATAAGTCAATATCCTATTGATTTTTCCAACTTAAACTTCTAAATAAGAGACTAAGTGTCTCATTCCTCTCCAAAACCACTCCGAACCCGAACCAACCAACCCAATACCACATAATACAGTTGAACAACACATAAGGAAGTAGAAATGGGGGAAATAAGGCTATAATTCACGAAATGACCGGCCGGGTAGTTATATCTTCCCCCTCGTAAACAAACGTTCGTCCTCAAATGAGTTTAGAAACATACCTAAAGCCTCAAATAGATGTGGATATCTGCTCCGCATCTCCCGCTCGGTATCCCAATTAGCCTCCTCCATGGGACGACCTCTCCACTACACTTTCATTGACGCTATATCCTTTGATCTCAACTTTTGGACCTGCCGCTCCAAAATAGCCACTGGCTCCACATCATAAGTCAAATTACCGTCTAACTAAACCGTGTTGAAGTCCAAAACATGATACGGATCGCCAATATACTTCCAAAGCATAGAAACATGAAATACCAGATGCACACTCGACAAGCTAGGTGGCAAAACATGCTCATAAGCCACCTCCTCGATCCTCCAATGCACCTCAAAATGCCTAATGAACCGAGGGCTCAATTTGTCCTTATTCCCAAATCTCATAATACCCTTCATGGGTAAAACCTTCAGTAGAACCTTCTCCTCAACCATGTAAGACACATCATGAACCTTCTTGTCAGCATAACTCTTTTGTCTCGGCTGAACTGTACGAAGCCGCTCCTGAATCACTTTCACCTTGTCCAAAGCATCCTGTACCAAGTTTGTACCCAAAAGTCAAGCCTCGCCCCAACCAGCCCACTAGAGATCTATATTGCCTCCCATATAAAGCCTTATATGGAGCCATCTGAATACTTGACTAATAACTGTTGTTATATGCAAACTCTGCGAGTGGTAGAAACTGGTCCCATGAACCCCTGAAATCAATGACACAAGCGCGCAACATGTCCTCCAATATTTGAATAGTGCGCTCGGACTGTCCGTCCTTCTGAGAGTGAAAAATTGTGCTCATCTCAACCTGAGTACCCAACTCTCGTTGCACGGCCTTCCAAAACTGCGATGTAAACTGATTACCCAAATCTACCAGGTCGTTATGGCGTCCAACAGGGAACTAGGCAAGCCAACTATTCCATCAAAACAACCAGATATTTCAAAGATAAGATTCCTTAAAGCTGTTAATTAATAAAACCTTATATCATAAGTCTGAATAACAAGTGCGGAAAGAAACAAAATCCCGACATCGGGGTGTCACAAGTCACGAGCATCTACTAAGGTCTTTCCGAAAACAACTAAGACTTATACAGTCAGGAAAACAACTAATAAGTCTAAAGGAAGATAGGAGGGAGAAGATCAAGGTTGCGATCGCCATGCAGCTACCTTGCTAACGCCGAATATCCACGACAGATAGAAGACTCAGCGCTCGCTATCACGTCCAACAACTCCTGGATCTGCACACAAGGTGTATGGAGTAATGTGAGTACGCCAACTCAGTAAGTAATAAAGATAAATAAATACTGGGCAGTAAGAAACACATAAAATCCACATCATAATATCTCAGTAAGTACAACATGATTTCAATTCAGTATGTGAGTCAAATCACCTTGTTTGAAATCCAATTTCGGTAAAAATCATTTAAAGGTATTTTTCAATAGTTTCAACAGAGGATTAAGGCAAAATGGAGTAAAAATGATGAAAATCATAAATAACCCCTCAAGCTAACATATATCATAAACCGCCCCTCGGGCATAACATCAGTCAAAATCAGCCCCTCGGGCAAAAGTCGTATCACTCACTTAGGGTACCCGCGCTCACTGGGGATGTGCAAACTCCGGAGGGGATCTTACAGCCCAAGCGCTATAACACGCACAGACAACTCACGTGCTATAATATCAATATAAGAAATCTGCACGGACAACTCACGTGCTGCACGGACAACTCACGTACTGCACAGACAACTCACGTGCTATACTCTCAATATCCTCACAATTACAGACTTTCAGCCTTACTCAATCATAAATCTCTCAAGCCACTCGGGCTATTAGTAAAAATAGGGTGCTCAGCCCAAAATATTATTTTATGCATCAAAATAGAGTAATAAATACTGAGTTATGAAATCAATAAAACATAGCATGACTGAGTACAGATCTAAGTCAAAATAGTGAGGGAATAATAAGAAAAGACCACTAAGGCCCAAACAACTTTGGCACAAGGCCCAAATATGGCGTTTAACCCAATTTATAATAGTTCTTTCTAAAACACATAAGTATCAAATAGTTTCCAGTCAAATACACAACTTTATAGTTGCTACGTGACGGACCAAGTCACAATTCCCAATGGTTCACGCCCACACTCCCATCATCTAGCATGTGTGTCACCTCAAAATAGCAAAACAATGTGAAATCCAGGGCTTCATACCCTCAGGACAAGATTTACAATCATTACTTACCTTAAACCAGATAAAATTCTAACCCGCAATGACCTTGCCTCTCGACTCGACCTCCAAATGCTCCGAATCTAATCAAAATCAGTATATTATTGTCAATATATGCTAAAGGAATGAATTCCACATGAAAATTATCAAATTAGACCAAAAATCCCGAATTTGGCTCAAATCCGGACCCCAGGCCTACGTCTCGGAATCTGATAAAAATTACAAAACTAGAAAGTCCATTCACTCACGAGTCTACCATTATCAAATTCATCAAAATCCGACATCAAATGGCCATTAAAATCCCCAAAATCAACTCTCCAATTCTCTTCCATTTTCCCCCAACTTTCACCCCAAATTCCCAATTTAGATAATAAAAATCAAGACATAATCATGGAATTTAACCAAAATCAAGTGAAGAACACTTATCCCAATCGCTCCTCTGAAAATCCTCTCTAGAATCGCCTTCTCCCTAGCTCTCTATTGAATTTTGGAATTATGAACTCAAACCCTCATTTCTGAATCTTTTAACTCTGCCCAGATAAGCCTTCATCGTGATCGCGAAAATAGCCACGAGATCGGAAATCACAAACAATGCTGCCCCTCATTTAACCTTACGCGAAAGTGGAAACCTCCATGCGTTCGTGAACCTAATCCACACAGACCTACACGATCACGACCTGCTTCACGCGGTCGCATAGAGCAATCACTTCAACCATTTACCGGCTCACTTCCTTCTACGCGAACGCGACCCTGGCCACACGTTCGCGAAGCACTACATCACACATATACGCAATCGCGGCCTCACCTTTGTGATCGCATAGAATAACTCCACCTTGGCCCCAATTAAGCCTACGCGATTGCAACCTCCTCTTTGCAATCGCGAAGAACAACTCTTCTGCAACAGAACACCAGCAAAATCTGCCAACTTTTCAAGTCCAAAAATGTCCCGTTGAGTATCCGAAATACCCTCGAGGCCCTCGAGACCACAACCAAACATGCCAACACATCCCATAACATTATTCAAACTTAGTCGAGCCTTTGAATCACTCAAAACTACATCAAAACACCAAATCAACCTCAGATTCAAGCCTAAGAACTTATAAACTCTCAAATTTCACAAACGATGCCGAAACCTATCAAATCACCTCCGAATGACTTGGAATTTTGCACACACATCACAAATGACACTACGGACCTACTCTAATTTTTGGAATTCCATTCCGACCCCGATATCAAGATTTTCACTGCCAACCGTAAAACGCCAAATTTTTAATTTCACCAATTCAAGCCTAATTCTACCACGAACCTCCAAATTACATTCCGAACATGCTCCTAAGTACAAAATCACCTAACGGATCTAACCGAACGATCAGAATTCACATCTGATATCTTATATACATAAGTCAACATCTGGTTGACTTTTCCAACTTAAACTTCTAAATAAGAGACTAAGTGTCTCATTCCTCTCCAAGATCACTCTGAACCCGAACCAACCAATCCGATACCACACAATGCAGCTGAACACCACATAAGAAAGCAAAAATGGAGAAAATAGGGCTATAATTCACGAAACGACCGGTTGGGTCATTACAGGATGCTAACCGATTCAAAAGACCAATTCTTCCCAACCTTTGCAATTTTCCAAACATTGCAGAAATGTTTGTCACGAACCTAAATTCCCACCGTCGGGATCGTGATGGCGCCTAATATTTTACTTGCTAGGCAAGCCAACATTAGAACAATCTACTCCTTTTAACAGTTAAAGTAGATATTAAAGAAAAAATGAGATAACTAAATAAATTTAAAGTAACAATGCGAAAATCGAACTAGCCAAATATCTATTACAATTCCCTGAATCTGGTGTCACGAGTGCACGAACTACTATAGTAATACACATAAGGGTCTGAAATAAGTAACAAGTTGTTCGAATGAAAGTACACAGCTAAATAGATAGAGGATGGGGACTCCAGGAGTTGTGGGCGTTGAACAGCCGTACCTCAGGTCTCCGTGAAGGTATGATCCGAGCACGCTAATAATCGCCGCTGGGACCGTTTCCAAAATCTGCACAGTATGCAGAGTGCAGTATCAATACAACCAACCCCATGTACTGGTAAGTGCGAAGCCTAACCTTGACGAAGTAGTGACGAGGCTAAGGCGGGTCACTTACGTTAAAACCTGTACGTGGTATATAATAATGACAAAATAATTGAAATGCAGTATAGAATTAAACAGCTAACAGGAAATGATAACCACAGTCTCGAAAATAAACCAATGTTGTCCAGATTTACCAATCTTACCAGTTCAAACAAAGTATCGTAAAAACAACACAACCCAAGAAATAGATACATATAGGTTGTTACGGCGCATAATCCGATCCCACCAGACAATACATAATCCTCCCTTATTCCACCATAACAATATCAACAACAGTAAATAATATATATTTATTGTGGTGCGCAATATTTATTGCGGCGCGCAACCGATCCCACCATATATCAATATCAATATCGTAATTTCACCCTTATTTCACCATATCAATCCACCCTTATTACACTTGTTGCAGTATGCAACCCGATCCCACTATATATATATATATATATATATATATATATATATATATATATATATTCACCTTGTTCCACCATATCAATCCTCCCTTATTACACCTACTGCGACGTGCAGCCCGATCCTACCATATCATAACCAAACTCTCAATGTACAAAATCAACAGGCTAAATCACAAGGCCTTTACGATAAATAAGAACCAAACTGAACCAAGAAAAGGAAACCTCAATCAATATAGAATCTACATGATTATTGCTACACAACGAGACCAATCCAGAAAATATGCCTTGAAAGTATCAATAACAACTTAAGCAAATAATAGGAGACAACGAAGCTACAAAAGAACTAATACTTCCAACAAAGAGAAACAATGTCTAACAAGTAGCAATTAGGCATAGAAGTACAAGTAAAGCATGTAGCAGCTAAGGCAGAGAAAAATAATATAAGAAGAAAGGGAAAGACACAAGCAAGATAGATAAATTGGCGGCGCATAGGCGCTCGTCACTTCACCTATACGCCGCTCACATAGATTTCACATAGCAAACAAGTCAAGGGTTCCTAATCCCTCGAGTCAAAGTTAGACACTACACTTACCTCGCTCCGCGGGACACTCAATACTTAATTACCGCTTTTCCTCTAGTATCCACCCCCAAACCACTCGTTTCTAGCCACAATTAACTCTATAATATCAATTATTGCTAAAGGAATCAACTACAATGCATAAATTTAGATTTCTCAAACTTTCCCCCAAAAAGTCAAAAGTTGACCCCCGTGCCTCCTTGGTTAAAACCCGAGGTTCAGACCAAAATCCATTTCCCCATTCACCCTCGAGCCCGGATATATAATTAATTTTGGAATTCGACCTCAATTCGAGGTCTAAATCTCCAATTTCCAAAATCCCTAGTTTCTACCCAAAAATCCCAAATTCTACCATGGAAATCTTAGATTTTAGGTTGGAAATTCATGAAATGTGATGGAAAATTAAAAGAAAGTGGGTTAGGATTACTTACCGAAATTTTGGGGAAGAATTGATCTTGGAAGAATCACATCTAGGGTTCTAGGATTTGAAAATTTGAAGAATGAATGAAAAATCTCATCCAAGTCTCATTTACCCAGCTGCAGATGTCGCAATTGCGACTATTTGCGAAGCCCGCAAATGTGAACCCTTCTCACCTCTGCATGTTCGCAAATGCGAGAAATAGTTCACAAGTGCGAACATGGGCAAGACCGCATTTGCGACCATATGATCGCAAATGCGAAGAACACCCCTCCCCAGCTCCCATCGCAATTGCGAGGCATTGTTCGCAATTGCAAACATTGGCCTCCAAAGCTACTCTTTGCAAATGCGATGAGTGAGTCACAAATGCGAATCCAACAGTGGTCACAAATGTAAGGCTTGATCTCGCAATTGGAGATCAAAGGCTCTGCAATAGAACTGAAGCATACCTGCAAAATTTCTAAGTTCAAAACACTCCGTAGCCTATCCGAAACTCACCCGATCCCTCGAAACTCCAAACCAAACATACACATAAGTCTTAAAATATCATACGAACTTGCTCGCGCGATCAAATTGCCAAAATAACAACTAGAACTATGAATTTATCATCAAATCAAGTGAATTCTCAAAAACACTTTAAAATTCCTATTTTCACAACCGGACGTCCGAATCACGTCAAACCAACTCCGTTTCTCACCAAATTTCACAGACAAGTCTTAAATATTATAATGAACCTGTACCGGGATCCAGAACCAAAATACGAACCCGATACCAATGAGATCAAATATTAACCAAATTCTTAAAACCATTTAATTTTCAGACTTTCAATTTTCATCAAAAATTCATATCTCGAGCTAGGGACCTCGGAATTCGATTCCGTGCATATGCCCAGATCCCATATTTTGATACGAACCCACCGGGACTGTCAAAGTACGATTCCAGATCCGTTTACTTCAAACATTGATCGAAGTCAAATAAATCAACTTTTAAAGGCAAAAATTATTACTTTCATCAACTTTCAACATAAAAGCTTTTCGGAAATACGTCCGGACTGTGCACGCAAATCGTGGAGGAATAAAATGAGGTTTTAAAGGCCTCGAAATATAGAATCGAGTTCTAAAACATAAGATAACCCTTTGGGTCATCACATGTTAAGTGCACTTTGACTCTTTGTCATTGTCCATTGTATGTGGACATACTTTTTTGGGTCGAGCTAGATATTTGTTATTGTTCACTATTTCACATTGAACTCCTAAGCTTCAGGTATATGTGATGTAACTTGGATGCTTGATTTCTGTGATTGTAAAGTAAAATATTTCGTTTTTTGTTTCCCTAAGCACATGACTTCTTTTGTTTTTTGCAACTCAAATATTTGGGAGGTTTTATTTACATGGCAGGGCTTTTACTTTTCGATTTTTGTTTCTTCATATTTGAGACTTCTGAATTTTCATTACCTTGTAAATAATACAAAATATCTTACATTTAAGGTTTATTTTACAGTCCAAGTTATCAAACTTAGCTATTACTTTTTGTTACTCCAATATATTATTTAACATCTTCTATTCATTTTTTACAAGAAAAAAAAACAAAATTCACACTCTGGGAAGAATTCATTGATCTTTATGGGAATAAACTTTTGAAACAACTGAATAAATACCCGGTTATTCTTGCTAGAAAAATTGGCAGATCATCATCAGGTATTAGTACATATATGATTTTACCTTTTTCCTTGACAAATATCAAACAACAAAATCAAATCTTAATATTTGAATGCGTGTAGGATCGTCGAACAAATTCAGTAGACTGTCGAACAAATTTAGTACAACAATCCAATTCAATCCTCCTTACCCACAAGCTGTTGAGTTAAAGTCATGGTATTATGTATGTATTTCTTTGTGAATTATGCATCTGTAGAAACATATTGTTGATATAATACACTAATATATACAAGAACGAATTTTTTAGATTTTAACTTTCTTGTAGGGCCAAAACAATTGAACCAATGCTTAATGCATACAAGGTAAAGAGTACATCTTCCATAGGCTATGTTATGGTGGTTCCTTTTGAGGATGAAATTATAGCTATTTTCAATATCCAAGCGCAACCTCAAGTAAGAACAACATAAATTATATTATTCTATCGAAATTTAACTATTTTTAGTAGTCACAAAAAAGAAATATGTGACATTCTTGAATTATATAGGGACAAGTATTTTATGTCGAGGCTGAACATTTTCTTCCAAATGAGAACGAATGCTTTTGTGTGTTATCTTGTTCTGACTGTAAGCAATTGTTCACGAGATCTTTCTCTCGGATGACAATTTATTATACAAACTGTCAACGATCCACTCATCTAATTCCAAGGTATAAATGCTACTAGATTCTTCTATATGACTATTTAGAGTTTATAGTTATTTAGTTTTTATTCATCAAACGAAATATTTGCTCTATATTATAATAGATGTCAATTTGAAGTCACTGTTAGAGACAATAGTGGTTTTGCAATAGTCATTATTTCTGACAAACCTGCCGGGAAAATGTTAAGCCTCAGCTCTGAAGAAATTTATGACATCTACCATGTCAAGTTTTATTTTTCATATCACTGTTAACTTCAAAAACATACAAACAAGTATAAATGGCAAAATGACCCTCTTTTGATTTGTAACTAACCAATTTCGTCCTCCTAGAAATAAATTTTACCTCTTGCGGATGTGTAGAAACAAATGAGTGGAAAGATATTCAAAATTCAAATGAAAAAAATTATTTACAAAATATCATGATATAGTGCAAAAGTTATCTATTTTATCTTACATGAACAAAGACAATGAGACCCACCAAGAGTTCTCCCCAACCATGATGGATGTTGCCGAGGGGAGCAAACGCAAAATTGAACGTCTTGGCTTGGAGGGAAGAGAATCTCAAGAGACTACTAACAAAGATATTGCGTCCCACTACAAGCGGGGCTTGGAAATAAAGACTCCTCCTTTGAAAAAGTAATTGTAAGGTATTTGAACTTTTTAATTAAGTTGTTATTCTTTTATCTGCTCATATAATTAATTTTAAGATGTAATTAATATGATAGTTCTAAAAAATATCTCAACACATGTGTAATTCCTACGTACACTTGTTCTTGCACCTCTTGGCATTGTTTAATTTTCTCTTGGAACGTTCTAACAATACAACATATTTACTTAATTTCACTTGCTCTCTTAGTTGAAGCCGCAGTTTGCTACAGGTTTGGGATGCATTTGAAGACATTTTGCTGTTATTTGTGGATGCGATTAAAGTCACAATTATGTTGTTGCTTTCTGCCTGCGATTAAAGCTAATCTTTTCTGGTGTGATATTAGGTTGGTTTACCTATTTACTATCTGTCTATGATACTACCCCATCTCTCATATTACTCAATTAACTCATTCTCCATAGTTTATTAACATGTCAATAGAGAAAGATTTAAGAAAAATCACCATGTCTTCCTCATTATTATATCACATCTTCATATTTTGCTTTGTACTAAGTTCTTTTTCATTGCATGTTTCTTTAGTAACATTGTTTGATTATAATATTCTTATATCCAATAAAACTCCGAATTTGGTTCAAACTAAATGTTCTGTAGGAGGAAAAGATCTTGGAAACCATCCAATTCAACAAAAAGATAAATACACAATTACTTTTCCCATAGTTATCAAAGGGAATAATATAATTGTATGCAACATAAGTTTAGGGCCAAAGCATGGAGATTTTTAGTTGTTTAACTTTGATAATGTTGCTAAGTTATGTCAAGACAAGTTTTGCGTTCGGGATATACGTGAAGATGGAATTTGTCTACTGTTTACCTGTTGAATTAGGATGTGATTTTACACTACAATTGGGATTAATTAATAGGCCTATAGGATGTAAAGATTCTATCAGGTATCAATGCAATTGATTGATCAATAATGGTGTAACAGAAGGCCTACTTATATTAATCTTGTAGAGAGACATCATTCCACATTGAAAAAGTGTTTTAGAAAAAATCAATTGTATTGATATTATCCTCAATTTAATTCATTATATTATAAGGGTATTGAAACTTGGTCTTTTTCTGTGATTTTGCAGATATTAGTACTTTTGTTGCACTACAATGAAGAAGAACAATTACAGTATGGAGAAAGAATCATCTTTTGTGAATATAGATACTCTCATGAATGTAAAAGTTATGTCATTTCGAAGTAAAATGCATCTCTTTTTGTCGATACGTAAATAACTATATGTTTATATATGTATAAATAGTATTTTCATGGATGTAAATATTGTGTTACTTTCCAATGATGTCTCAATTTCGGTCTCTTCTATGCAATTTCATCTCAAATCAAATTAATCACAAATAGTAATTCCATATTCTACGGTATTGGACCCGTGCTATGCACAAGCAAAAACCATCTAGTATTTCTAGATATAAATATATTTGATACTGCCTGAAATTCCGTAATCTAAGAAACTAACACGTACCTTAGTACAATTTGAGTATACAAACAAAATCCCACATTAGAAATTGACAAGAAAAAAAAAAAGTTACGCATAAGGTTGACGATTTTTTGGAAACAAATCGTACAAAATTAATCTAGAGCCAATAATATCAGACAGTGGCGAATTCATGAATTTTTTCAAAGGTGTTCAGATTTGAAAGAAGTAAAAAAAATTCAAACAAAAGATGTTCAATATATATTATGTACATCTCAAATATAATATTTTACTCATATACACAATATAATTTTTCGTAATATTTCAGCGAAAGGTGGTCAATTGACCATCCTTAGCAAAAGGTGGCTTCGTCTTTGATATCAAATCATGTTAAGAGTTTTTATTAGCTGAGTTAACATAATAAATTAATTTACTGTCAAGCTGATGGTTCAATTTGATAAAAGTTGCAAGCGTCTAAGATTAATCCTCTACGAAAAATAAACCTTCTATAAACAAATTTCAACAAGCTATTTTAGGTCATGCGGAGACATCTCGATTGTTGTTCGAAAGCTCCCCTTCAATCGTTTAAATTACAGGCGATAATATAAAAATTCTTTTACATATTCAATACTAATAACTTAAAATCCAAATAAAAAACTTTATATTGTTATGAAACAAAGACTATAAAGTAAAGACAAGTATAGAGAGAAACTGATATATTATTCGAATTCAAACTAATGTACATAATGAACTGAAATCTCTTCTATTTATAGAAGAAAGGAAGCTGCTCTGTAAGCTGCTACTACAAGCTGCTGTGTAAGCTGCTACTACAAGCTGCAGTGTAAGCTACTATAAGCTGCTGTGTAAGCTGCTACGACAAGCTGCTGTGTAAGCTGTTGCTGTACCAAATATGGATAATCTTCTACTGAGAGCAATATTTATCCATAACGGAGTACTGAATGGATAAGCGTATTATACCCGGTATGGATAATCTTCTACCGGGGATAATGTTTATCCATAACTGGGTACTGAAAAGATAAGCTTATTATACCCAATATGGATAAACTTCTACTGGGGGTAATGTTTATCCATAACCGGGTACCGAAGTGATAAGCTTCTTCAGGAAGCTTATTTCCAATATAGTACTAAATAGATAAACATATTTACGGTGGAGTCTCATATGGATAAGCTTCTTCAGGAAGCTTATTTACAACGGAGTACTAAATGAACATCCATAATATAATATATTTATAACACTCCCCCTTGGATGTTCATTAAAAGATAATGTGCCTCATTAAAACCTTACTAGGAAAAACCACGTGGGAAAAAAAATCTCAGTGAAGGAAAAAGAGTACACATATTTAGTAAGACGCATCGTTAGGTGCCTCATTAAAAACCTTATAAGGAAAACCCCATGGGAAAATCCTTAGTAAGGGAAAAAGAGTGCATCGCGTATTTTACTCCCCCTGATGAAAACCTTGTTTCAAATATTTGAGTCTCCGCATTCCAATCTTGTATACCATCTTTTCAAAAGTTGAAGTTGGCAAAGATTTAGTGAATAAATCTGCTGGATTATTACTTGAACGGATTTGTTGCACATCAATGTCACCACTTTTTTGAAGATCGTGTGTGTAGAATAATTTTGGTGAAATGTGTTTCGTTCTATCTCCTTTTACCAATCTTCCCTTCAATTGGGCTATGCATGCAGCATTGTCTTCGTCTAAAATTGTGGGTCTTTTCTCACATTCCAACCCACATATTTCTCGAATGAATCACTAATCTCAATCATATTCACTCCCTGCTTGCCGGTTTGAGATCGAGGTTTATGGGTATCGGATAAATAACCTGCATCTGCATTATCAATACGATCTGCACCACTTTTGTTAGCATTAGCAAGATAAATAAGTGCAACATCTACACCGAGATAGAGTATTTCAGGACCAAGGAGCTCCTCATCCTCTTCTAGAGGTTGGAACAGATCCTTATTCACTTCAAGTGATTGAATATCCAATGGTGTACTTAATGGGTACACTTTGTCCATGTAAAAGCATTTTTAAGACCCTCTTGGAGCTCTTCTGGAGTTCCAATTTATGTCACCAACATAAACAGCAAGTGTAACAAAGTCTGATGACATTTTCTTTATAAAAATACATGGACAAATAACATAATTTATGTAACTTTCTTTCAACAAATATTTACTGAGGCGATTATACCACACACGCACAGATTGCTTTAAACCGTACAAAGATCTTTATAATTTGATCAAGTACATTTCTCAAGACTTTGAATTATATGCTTCAGGCATTTTCAATCCTTCAAGGATCTTCATATAGATTTAGCCAAATAAGTCATATAGGTCAAGACTTGTATCTAAATGGCATGACATCTTCAAGTGTCTGGACTGCTAGTCCGATCCTCACAATCTTTTACAATATTGTGCACTATATTATATTAAATATATCGTCGACGATCATTTTATGTCAGTTCCGAAGCGACATAACTTGTGGAGATCTCATCACTTTCTTTATTTTCAGGTACCTGAACTTTTTCGGGAGTTTCATGAAATGTTATGTCGTGGGATCTTCTAGAGCTTATTTCCTCCTCATTATGATCATTTCGATCATTAGATCCTACTATTTTTCAAGGATTGTTACCTTTGGAACCGATTGGTCTACCACGCTTCATGCGTACAGTAAACTCTATCCTTCAGGGACTTTAATTTTAATAGGAGCATTTGCAGCTGAAATATGATATTTAATTTTGGATCAGCAAATGTTTCTGGCATTTGACTTGAATTATCTTCTAAGTGAGGATCATGATAATTCGATTCATATAACATATTTTTCAACTGTTTATTCCATCCCTCAAATGTTAGAAAAACTAACATATATCCTCAATCATCTTTGGGAAACATATCTTTGTGTATTATGGTAGAGAAATTAATCATATACCACACAACAAAAGATAGTAAAAATATTTGGTTTCTGATCCTAAACCAATTGTGAAGGGAGGACTTATCATATATTGTTGATCTGATGCATACAAGTGCTGCTATATGCAATTTAGAAAATCTTAGACCAACACATGAAGCTTTGTTCTCATAAGCAATGGTTTAGACATTAATAGGAGGTATTCAATGCTAAACCAGCTTGGATATAAACCAATATTATCAAGATGAACTGTCTTGATTTCATAATCTGAAAATTATGCTCTTAATAGAGAAAAGCAATTCCAAATGCCAAACTGCAGGTTGACAATAATTACACATGTAACCATCTCATATATGCACCTATAAGTGGTTCACATGATAGGTGAACGGGCCCATGTTCACCTTTTATATATTTCAGAATCAGGGGTCTTAGTCCCAACTTTAGCTGGTATAATCAATTCATTATGAGAACAAGCAACACATGAGAATTCCTGAAGAATCTTCTAGTTCTTTAGTATATGCTTATCTGAATTCTCAAATAGCTCATTTAAAAATGGCAAATGAAAACTTCAAGTTTATCATGTCATGTGCTATCTCTTAGTAAACTTCTGGTTTACTATGACATAAACTTTTGCTTTAGTAAACTTCTGGTTTACTGTGATACATGATATAGTACAAATTAAAGAATAAGGCAGGTAACTTCTCACATACATATTATTTTACCCCTATGATTGTGGAAACATGAAGATTATCAATCTTCCAATCATTTGTAGTCTCAATATGATAGCCATTTGTATTAGTAAACTTCAGGTTTACTACAATATATGTTTTGACCATAATCATATAATATGAATGACATATTTGTATATAAGCTCTTCGAGAGCCTTAATTTATTATCCACAATCTAATATTTATCTGGCACTACTGGTGTCATGTATTCTTTAGGCAAACATTTAGCTCTTCAGGAGTTATTAATACATTTTGTACTATCAAATATTGCTCAGACACTGCTGGTGTCATGAGAGAAAATCACAATCAAATAAACAATGTAAAACAATTGTTTAAGCACACGAAAACTCTTCTTCATAATATTTTTCCACTTCAGGAGGCAATTTCAACTGTGTTACTTCTTCAGGAGCAAATTTAAAATACGAAATATTGAGTATATATTCTCTCAATTATATTAACTCTTCTGGAGGTGAATTGTAATGTATTCACATCAAGAGCGCGTTCATATTTACCCGACTTATTAGTATTGTCACATTCACTTCAGGGAATAGATTAATATTATCAAAAGTTCTCATCCTTCAGGAAATCGAACATAATTATCTGAATGCGCATTAATCACATCAAATTGTGATGCCTCAACCTCTTTTAAAATATTTACTACTTCATGAGCAAATCGAGACGTACATTTAATATAGAGAATATTTATGTAGTTTATCTTCAATCGTAACTATAGAAAGCCTAAATTATCACTTCTGGTGATCATAGACATATACCACTTCTGGTGGTTAACAAAATATAATTACAATGAGATATATGAAATATAACTACTTCTGGTGGTTGTATATTTCTTGCAAACTCTACTAGAGTTTAAGTTGATCTAATAATATTATCCATATTCTTTAAAATGATATAAATAAGATATATTATAGTAAACATCATTATCAAATCATAATTTTTCTTTATGTACAACAATTACATAACCATACTATCTATTACAAATAACAAAAATTAAAATATTTACATTTCTACAAATTCACCACCGATTACATGACTTGTTTCTCCTTCTGGGAGTGCAAAGTAATCAGCTACTTCCAAATGCATGAAGTCTAAATTATCTTCAGAAATAGAATTTGCTTCAGCATTTTTCTCTGTCTTCTTCAGGAAGGCTTGATAAAGCTCAACCAGGTGCTTTGGCGTACGACAAGTACGTGACCAGTGCCCTTTTCCTCCACATCTATAGCATGCATTTTCTACATTTGGCACTTGCACCGCTTCATGCTTTTGTTCCTTCATTTTCCACTGCTGGTGGTGAGGAGGCTTCTTTGGTGCATTATTATTACCATGATTGGGGTTTCTTCCCCGACCACGGTCATGACCACGACTGGGGCCACGACCTCTTCCATGTTTAGCTTGGTGGAAGTTCGTCTCATTCACTTCAGGGAATGGACAAGAACCAATAGGTCGGCTTTCATGATTTTTCATTAATAGCCCATTATATTGCTCTGCTATAAGAAGATGTGAGATAAGTTCAGAATACTTTTTAAATTCCATCTCTCGATATTGCTGCTGCAGGAGCATATTCGAGGCATGAAAAGTGGTGAAAGTTTTCTCCAGCATATCATGATCAGAAATATTATTACCACATAATTTTAATTGGGAAATAATTCTGAACATAACATAATTATACTCACTGATAGATTTAAAATCTTGTAGCCTTAGATGAGTCCAATCATAACGTGCCTGTGGAAGAACGACCATCTTCAGGTGGTCATATCTATCTTTCAAATTATTCCACAGTATGACTGGATCTTTAATAGTGAGATATTCCATTTTCAGGCCCTCATCAAGGTGATGGCGTAGGAATATCATTGCTTTTGGCACGGTCTTGGTTTGATGCCTGATTTTTATCCTTGATGGTGTCTGCCAGACCCATCGCATCAAGATGAATTTCAGCATCAAACACCCAAGACATGTAGCTTTTACCCGATATATCCAGGGCTACAAATTCAAGTTTAGAAAGATTTGACATTATTTAGGAAAAGAAAGTTCTTACCTCTAATACTTTCAAAGTATTTGCTCGAGATGTCAGAGTCTCGTGCTGATAACGTGTTATGAAACAAAGACTATAAAGTAAAGACAAGTATAGAGAGAAACTGATATATTATTCGAATTCAAACTAATGTACATAATGAACTGAAATCTCTTCTATTTATAGAAGAAAGGAAGCTGCTCTGTAAGCTGCTACTACAAGCTGCTGTGTAAGCTGCTACTACAAGCTGCAGTGTAAGCTACTATAAGCTGTTGTGTAAGCTGTTACTACAAGCTGCTGTGTAAGCTGCTACAAGCTGCTGTGTAAGCTATTGTTGTACCAAATATGGATAATCTTCTGCTGAGAGCAATATTTATCCATAACGGAGTACTGAATGGATAAGCGTATTATACCCGGTATGGATAATCTTCTACCGGGGATAATGTTTATCCATAACTGGGTACTGAAAAGATAAGCTTATTATACCCGATATGGATAAACTTCTACTGGGGGTAATGTTTATCCATAACCGGGTACCGAAGTGATAAGCTTCTTCAGGAAGCTTATTTCCAATATAGTACTAAATAGATAAATATATTTACGGTGGAGTCCCATATGGATAAGCTTCTTCAGGAAGCTTATTTACAACGGAGTACTAAATGAACATCCATAATATAATATATTTATAACATATATGTAATTTTGTTGTTTTTCCCATGCATTTACGTAGTCCTTAATTTGTTTGCTGGACCCCACTCTTAAAAAGACAAATCAAAACCGCAAAAAGGAAAAACCCAAAAACCCTCAAAGCCTGGTATTTTACCGATCTTTTCATTCTCTGTTCAAACTCTGGTAATTATTTACTGATTTTCTATTCAATTTTGTGTTCAAAATCTGGTACTTTTACTGATTTTCTTTTCAATTTCCGTTCAAAATCTAATCAAATTGAACCCAGATTTTTTCACTCAAAGGCACAAATTAATTGTATGTGATGATTTCTGAGCAATGGTGGCGTTAACGTTCAATAGGAAGCGAGGTAACGATTTCTTCTCTTCAAATTACAAAACCCAATTTTCAAGTCCTTCCAATTTCGACCACATTTCAAAAAAACCCAAACTTTCTATATATCAAACCCTAAATCCACCAAAATCAACTGTTCAAAGGTTTTTCATGTACCCGGATCCAATTAACCCGATTCGAAGACAAGTTCATGCTCCTTGCAGGCATTCAAGATTTGGGTCTAAGGGTATTTCAGCAAATTCAGCTCCTGAAACGGGTAATTTTGTATCAAGAGTGTACGATGAAGCTAAGAAAAGTGCTTTTTATAGTTTAAGGTGTTTGAAAAAAGTTAAGGAAGTGATATTTATTGATGATGATGATGCTAAAAAGGGTGATTTAGAAGCTGGGGTTTGTAAACAAAGTGATGTTTTTTGTAATTTGGAAGGTGGGGTTTGTGAAAAAAGTGATTTTTTAGGCCAGAAGTGGAAGCAGACTAATGGGCCTCTGGAAATTTTGAATGGTGTTGATGGTCACGATTCGTTGGTAGTAACGACGGGTTTGGATGATGGAAATTTGAAGGAAGAGAGTGTAGGGAAGATGTTAGACACACTAGCGTTGAACCCCACGTCTGATTCTGCTTTCTATGTCCCTTTGTATAAGAAATTGCTTGGTTCAGTGGGGAAAATAAATGATAAGTTGAAAAGACTGCAGTTTCAGATTGGATATAATGAGAAGTGTCTCGAAACGTATAGTTTGTTGCGGCCTCAGAAGAAAGAAGAACAGGTTAAAGAGGTACTGTGATAGAATCTGCTTTATGATTTGGTTTTTAGTGTGCTTGTAGTTTAATTTCCCTATATTGATGCTTTTAACTTGCAGGATGTGATTTCAGAACCATTTGTCCCTCTCACTGAGGAGGAAGAGGTTGAGGTATCGCGTGCTTTATCCAAATCCAATCGGTATGATTTATACATATCTCATTTTGTATGAGGCTCAATTCTATTTTCTATTTGCATTCTCGTCATATGTTTGTATTTGTCTTATTTTGTGCAGAAGACGGGTTTTGGTGACCCATCAAAACTCCAATATTGATATTACTGGAGAAATATTGCAATGTTTAAGACCTAGGGAATGGTTGAATGATGAGGTGATATTTTATGCTCAGTTTTCTACCCCGGTTTTTTTTTGTGGGGGGGGGGGAGGTAAGATTTAACGACGCTAGAAAAAGACTTTCATCTAGTTTTAATGTCATGGATGACTTGTCCTTTGCAGGTTATCAATGTGTATCTTGAACTGTTAAAAGAGAGAGAGAAAAGGGACCCCCAAAAGTTCTTGAAATGTCATTTCTTTAACACATTCTTTTACAAGAAGGTCAGTTCTATGATTTTCAGCTCAAAATTTCAGTTCTACAACTACTGTGTTGATATATGGGTTTGGTCTATAATAGTTATCTTAAAGTAATAGTGTGGACTTGCTGATTATCTCTGTTGTCTGCTTTATGGATGTCCAAGAACAAGATTGTAAAATAAGTTTTTTCTTTTGAAGTCATTAATATGAATAGAAGATTTCTTGTCGAAATTGTGGAAACATCAGACTATAAGATGGATTTAATACTCATGTTCATATATGTGTATATACATACATATAAGTTACTATTCATGTGTCTCCCTCTAACAGTGTGCTCGTAGCGAAGATACATGGCGGTTTTTTGTCTTTCTTTATAACTGACTCCTGTGCCACCCATCAAGACTCTTTATAACCTATGGTTGGCCATGGATATGCTGTTAGTACTTTTCCTGGTTTCTGCAGTTGATTTAGATGCTGTATGAATGTACTGACTAGTGCTTGCTCCAATATGCAATCTCAGCCTGCATATTGTCTGAACATATCGCTCTCTGTTTGCGTAAGCTTAGGACAAGAGTAGAGTATGAAGTTTTTGTATTCTCTATCACAGACTCCTTATCTGATCCATAACTACCATCGTCGGTAGTTCTCTCATTACCAATTTTTTTCCCTAGACCTATTATATTCATGAAATATTTTGTGCATATACTGATCTGATTCTGCCTCTTAGTTCATGCTCTACAATGAATGATCTATTGTTATCGACACCATTTAGTTTCTCTCTCTAAAGTGGTCAACGTGTTATTAGGTTTAATAAAAAATTATATGATCTGATTTTGCTCGCATTACAAGGTTGCAATGTCAATTACTGATTATTATCCCCTTACTGGAAACTATGTGTTGAGATTTTGAATGAAAATCTGCTCATTTTCGCGGAAATACTTTTACATTTTCAGTTGATAGGTGGCAGGGGAGGCTATAACTATCAATCTGTGAGAAGATGGACATCCCAAAGAAAGCTGGATTACTGCCTACTCGAATGCGATAAAGTAAAATATTCTATCATTTGTTTTCCTTTTCTTACTTTGTTTTGCTATATTCTATGCACTGATTTGATTCTTCTAAATAGATCTTTGTCCCTATCCACAAAGAAATACATTGGTGTTTAGCTGTTATCAATAAGAAGGACAAAAAGTTCCAATATCTTGATTCGCTCAGAGGAAGGGATACTCAAGTGTTGAAAGTGCTGGTAAGTTTAGCATCTGTACAAAGAAAAACTTATCGAGACGTGCTACCTTTTTTATTCTTAATATTAATATCTTTTGGAATTTTCCTATTCTCTTCTTTCTTGATCGTAATAATATGCAACAAAGAAGAATCTAGGTAATTTGTGACTGAGAAATTGGCATTGAGGAAAGAGCAGATCTCATGTTTCTTGAGGTTTTGCTCTAGCTTGAGTGACGTTACAGTTTGTTTATATCTGTGTGCAGGCTAGGTACTTTGTTGATGAGGTGAAGGACAAAAATGGGAAAGACATTGATGTTAGTTCATGGAAGCAAGAGTTTGTCGAGGACCTTCCAGAGCAAAAGAATGGGTGTGTAACACCTTGGTCTAATGATTCTTAAGATTTGCGAACTTATGTTTTATATCCAATTTTCCCCTAATATCTTGAGGCTGTTGCTAGATTTTCTTTTTATGCTAGAAATTTGAGTCACTTTAGATTTTCTCACTTTTTGTGTGTTATCATTTGATTAAACTGGTGAACTTTCATTGTGAACAGGTTTGACTGCGGTGTGTTCATGATAAAAAATGCTGATTTCTACAGCAGAGATATAGGCCTCTGTTTTAATCAGGTAAACCGTGTGCTGAATCATTATCCGATGCTTTCTTACCCTTGACACATTACACATGACAACTCTGAGTGAGAAGACAAAGAAAAACTGGGTTTTGAGTAGGGATGGGAATTTAAGAGTCATAGTTGGAATTAATTTGTACCAGTGACACATTGATTTCGTATACCAAAAACTATTTTTGATCTCCTATTGCAATCCGCTCACAAAAATAAAACCTTTTCTGCAAACTATGTTTTATCACCATTCTAAATTGCGCGGCTCCGTTAACTCTTCACAAAAGTTTGAGAAAAGCTGGAGCAGATAGTATGTTTGCACTTAGTAAAGATAAGTCAATGTAAGATATGAAACCGCCACCTTGCGGGTCTCAATCTATATACTCCCTCTGTTTCATATTAGATGAGGTACTTTCCTTTTTAGTCTGTTCCAAAACAAATGATACATTTCTAAATTTGGAAATAATTCAACTTTAAACTCTTTCATTTTACCCATTTACCCTTAATGAGAAGCTTTTATAGCCACACAAATGTCATGGCCCCACAAACTTTTTACCCCTTAAGCTTTTAAGACCACAAGTTTCAAAAGTCTTATTCTTTTTTCTTAAACTCCGTGCCGAGTCAAACTACCTCATTTAATATGAAACGGAGAGAGTAGTATTTATACTAACATGTTAAAATTGACTTTTTAAAGGTGGTAGAATTTTCCATATTGGAAGGAGGTAGGCTAAATAAGAAAGTTGGTCAAACAAGATGAAACCAAGTAGTATTGTACAATGACATTTTTCCTTTCTATCAACCTGTTTCTTTCTTCTCTCCTTGAAGACCATTATCATTTCACGAGTATTGACTTGCGTCTCTCGTCCTTGATAATTTACATGGTTGCTTATCCATCTCTTTCTTCCTCATGGATTAGTATTTCACATCTATTACTACCTATTGAAGGCTTTGATCATCATCATGGCATTAGATAAAGGTGGCTGAATTTCTTTACTCTAGCAATTTATTTGGAAGGACTACTCCCCCGCCTTCCCCAAAAGAGAAAAAAAAATACCCCATTTGTTCAATTTTATATGATATATTTTCTTTTTTAGTTTGTTCCAAAAAGAATGATGTTGTTCTATTTCTAGAAACAATTTATCTTTGAACTCCACTCCCATTTTACCCCTAATGACGTGATGATAGGTTGAAAACCACAAGTTTCAAAAGTCTTTCTTTCTTAAACTCCATATCAACAAATACCTTCATATAAAATGAACGAGACGGAATAGTTTGTTTGCACCATCTGGCAAGTTGTATACTATGGAAACTCTCAGCTTGGATTAAATTGAAGTCTTTTCTTCCCTTTCCTTTTCCTTTTCTTGTACTTTAATTTCTTTATTGTCTGCTTTTGGGGGTTGTGGTTGGGAGAGGGGCGGGATTGAGTGTTTTCTGCAAAAAAAAAAAATGCTAATCAAAAGTTTAAACGTTTTTTCTTCTTCCTCGTAGGAAGACATGCCGTATTTTAGGTTGAGGACTGCGAAGGAGATCTTGAGGTTGAAAGCAGATTAAACAATCTTGAGCATGCTCCTGTTTTGTCATGTGTTATATCCTGTTTCAACAAAGGGATGATTATGTAGTTCAATAGTTGGTATGATCGACGTGAGGCTAAGTATTCCTTAAAGATCTTTACTGTGATTAGTCAAAGTGTTATTTAATTCTTTAGCTAGTTATTATCCGGGAAAGGCTTGATTCTGAAAGTGCTTCTTTAGGTTAATTTTATAAATTCAGTCTTTTTAGTCCCCATAGAGCATTTTAGATGAAATTTAGAGTTGTAAACATTTGCTTCTTTATATTATTATTTCAATGAAATGAAATCAAAGATTTTACTTTTTGTGTAACTAATGTCTAATACCCCTCCTATTCCTCATATTCATGTATGGCACATGCAGAGCAGCGGCGGAAGTAGGATTACCGCCAAGGGGTTCAAAAAAGAAAAAAGTTAGAAAGGTTGTAGCTAGTGGGAATAGAACAAATGACCTTACAAAGGTTTTGAATCCCCTTGACCACTAACCTATGCTTTTGGGCTGTGTCAAAGGGATTCAAAACATAATATATAGAGGTAAAAAACAGATTTTGCCTTTTATATACAGTATAATTTTCCGGCACCCTTCCGCCCCCCTAAATCCGGCTCTGATGCAGAGGTATAGTGTGTTTGGATTGAGCTATCATATTTTCCCCCATAGCCAAAATCTTATCATCAAAGATCAGTAAAGTTTATTCTGTAGCTAGTTAGTTACTCCATCTCTTTTGTGTAGAAAGTTGGGTAGTAAAACAACAACCACCACCCAGTATAATCCCACAAGTGGGGTCTGGGGAGGCTAGGATGTATGCAGCCTTACCCCTATCCTGGAAGGGCAGGGAGACGGTTTCCGATAGACCCTCGGCTAAAGAAGGTGAAGGAAGCCCTGATATCAACTAATAGAGAAGTTGGGTAGTGGGAAGTAATTTTTAACTCCTGTTGTTGCTTAAGTGTATAACTAAGGTAAGTTGTGCCGATGAAATATTGTCTTGAATGATCATATCATTGAGTTGATTTTGTAAGTCTATACAAGGAGGGCTTGATTTTATAAGTTTGGCATGGTTTAATTCAGGAGATAACAGCATCAAGAATCTTGAGAATCAGATAAAATTTGATGGTGTGATCTGAGTTTAGTCCATACATTGAAAGTCTTGTTTCCCCAAATTCTATAGAGGAAGTTTGAAGTAAACTGCAGATCACTGGAGTGAAAGGAATGAAATTTGGGCTATGGTTGTCAAGATCTTGTGCATAATGATGTGTAAAAATTGTATGGGGTAGCCACTATTTAAAGTGGTATTTACTTTTTATCCAGCATTTTTAATGCTAAGCAAAAGTAGCCACTAGTTTTTTAAAATTAATATGAAAGGACGTTGTTACCCTTTCCTTCCCAAACGGAAATACAGTGGTATCACAGTAGAGCTATCTGAAATTTCTCTTTGCTGCAGAATGATACCCAATAGAGCTATCTGATTTTGTGTTTTAAAACCTTTCATTCTATGTCCAGCAATAGTTATCGAAACTCTTTGTGAGTTCTAACTTCTACAGACTGTAGTGAAGAGTTGTGAGTTACATACACGTTCCATCAATTTTATAGATATTTTTATAAAAATGAATATTTCGTAAATTTATCCCATGATTTTTGTTCCAGAACTTTTTTCCCCGTATATTGCATACATAGGTTGTCTCTCTTGCAACTCCATCACTTTCTTAAGTTTCTCTCTATTGAAACGGCAAGAATAAATTCAGCATAGACCATCCTGAACTTAGGCTAAGAAGCCCAAAAGTTAAGGATAATAGGTCCTGATCTTAGGCTAAAAAGCCCAAAAGTTAAGGACAATAGGTCCTGAACTTAGACTAACAAGCTCAAAAGTTAAGGACAATAGGTCCTGAACTTAGGCTAAAAAGCCCAAAAGTTAAGGACAATAGGTTCTAAACTTAGACTTACAAGTTCAAAAGTTAACAAGTAGTCATTAACTTAGAGTTACAAGCATAGAACTTAAGGATAGGTGGTCCTGAACTTCGAGTTTCAAGTTCAAAAGTTAAGGACATGTAGTCCTGAAGTCTTGAACTTAGAGTTGCAAGTTCAAAAGTTACATGTAATCCTGAAGTCCTGAACTTAAAGTTTCAAGTTCAAAAGTTAGGACACTTGGTCCTGAACTTGATGAGTAGAAGGGTGTTTTCGTCTGGGCAGGTAAAATTTGTTAAAGCAGTGGCTAAAGACTAAAGACATTTTAAACAGTGATTTAAAAGTAAATACATGTGTTATTAGTGGCTAACCATGCACTTCCCCTAATAGTGTTCTAACAAAATGGTATGGGTAAATGATTCCGGAGGTTTAGCAAAAAGAACAAAATTGTGCCATGAAATTCTTGCTTTGGTCGAATGTCTTTTAGGTTTTTTTTTTTGTTTTTTTCGGGTTGCAGCTTCTGCATCAATAAAATTGGGATTGCTGCTTGTTTTAGATTGTTATGGTGGAAAGTAAACAAAAGGCTTAATGAGGTTAAGAATTTACTACTGCAACAACAACCCAGTAAAATCCCATAAGTGAGGTCTGGGGAAGACAGTATATGCGATGAATAGTTTTACTGTGAGTTTCGACAATCTTTTTCATAAAAACAGCATTAAAACATGTGCATTACTCTTTTTAAGATCATGGAATAGAAGAAAAAATGATGAAGTCGCCTGAAAATATCCTTAGGGGACTCCAGTAAGCATAGTTTTAACTTTTAAACAAGTAAAGCTATGATTCAAGATCAAACAGTTTTAAGCATATTGGTTTTGGTTTTATTTAAGTCTACATAACATTCAGAATGAGCTTCCAATGGTCAGGATACTTTGCACTAGTTGCAAAAATATGTACATATGCTTTCACAAAATAGGCTATTAGCTCTATATATAAACCACAACTCCTTTATTCACAATGAAAATATCAAATCAATTTCGTTGCTGCAAAACAACAGACCTAATGTAATCCCACAAGTGAGGTCTGAGAATAGAGTGTATGCGGATCTTATCCCTACCTTGTGAGGATAGAGGAGCGGTTTTCAATAGACCCTCGACTCAACGAAAAATAAAAAAGAAGCAATAGCAATAGCAGCAAGCAGTAAACAACAGAACGATAATATAATCTTTAAAGTTTTTTCAGATGTAATCAAACAACTAATACCGTAGGAAATACATTCCCGGTCCCTATAAATTGGACCGATCAATGTTTAGAAGTCTGTATATTTATGATCATTATGAATTTACAAGTTCTGAGATGCCCTTCTTGCTTCGTCTGAGTACTCATATCTAGAGGAGCACGGAGAATACGAGAGTAAACATTAACATCTGTAGTTTCAGTAGGTTCAAGCTCATGAGATGATAACGCTGTTTTCTTTCTTCTATTTAGTAAAAAATCTGCACAATGATTCTTCACCTGATTCAACATTTGTTTACAACAATTTAATGGAAGAGTAAGCTATCTTGCAAGGATTAAGGGAAGGGTAAATACAAGTATTGATGTCACATATGTTGTAAAGATTCATGCCTAACGCGGTACCCTCTTTCTGCTAAGTATTTCCTGCTCTTTCAATCGATGCTGGAACCTTGCAAGGCGAGCCTGAAGGCTGACCAGACTTGCTGCTTTGCGTGATAGCACAAAGCTTAGCTGTGTCACATAATTGTCAATGCGACTTCCAGGTTGATCAACTTCTGCCAACAGTTTCATTTCCTGATAGCGAAAAAATTAATTAATTATCACGAGTATATGGCTAATGCAATCTCATTTTTGTTTGGCCTAAACTTGTCCTTCTCATTGCTCTGTTAATAGGAACTCAGAGGACATAATAACAAATTGACAACATGCAGCTATCATCACCAAAAGAAAATGGACAAAATATTGGAACTAAGACGTGTTCTTTTAAATAAATAAACTCTGTGTGTGTGCACGCATGAGAGAGAGAGGTGACAAGTAATGAAATGGTAGTCGCAGCAATACTAACATATTAGAATTATCCTACTATCCACCACATACAGGTAGTGAAATTGTAGATAACTAAGAAAATGGGAGACAACAGACAAAAGAAAAAGAAAAAGAAAACAATGGTGAATCCCATTACAAGCAAGCATGAACTCCATAGCCACAAATGATCAGTCAAAGAGTCGTGTAGGTTCTCAGACAAAAGCATCCTACTGTTAGGTGAGGAAGCAGTACGTCCAAGGAAAACATTAAAGAAAATTCAAAAATTAAGAAACACTCAAGAGAAAACAATTTACAGCTGCATTTTGGCAATGGCAATGCATAACACAGAAATGCAGAACCCTCACTGGGAACACACTTATAATATTTCTGCATTTTGCAGGGAGGTAAAATATTAATTAACAGAATACAAATCAACATAGGATTAACTTACTTCACTAACAATCTCCATTGTATCTACAATTTCTTTCCTATGGGCAGCTATTAGGGCCTCTTCTTCCTGTGCATAGAAAGAGGAAAATTACACCGATATCATTGGAGAAGTTTATAACAGTTATTCAAGAAAAAATAATTAACAAAATGAAAAGCAAAAGGCGAATAAAAGACTAACCTCTAGTATTTCATTGATATTTTCATCATGAGGGGGTGAAGAAGCTTCATTTTGTCTTGATCCATTACTTTTTGTGGGGGTACTCGTAGGTTGTTGTCTATAACTTGTAGAAGATGAATCAGCACTTGAAAAATCTTTTCTTGACCAATTTCCTGGCCGTTCTAGCTTTTCAGGTTTCTCATCCCTATATATTTTCCTCCGAGGTGGCGACACTTTCGGCACCTTGTCTTCTACATCAGAACTTTGCAAGTTGGTTGAAGAATACAGTTTTTGACCAGCTGAAATACCATAGGCATTCTTCACCTCAAACCTGTCCCTCTCCATACCACCAGAATTTGCCCCACTTTCCTCCCAACCAGTGACGGTAAGATTTGAACCAACACTAGAGGGTTGTTTATCAAAACCTGTCCTTCTGCTTGCTTCTGATAGTATAGACTCTTGAGGTTGCTCATAAGCATCTCTTGCTCCAGCAGAAACAGCCGAAGTTGGCACTGAGTACATTTCCTTGAATGTAGGGGGTAAAATTGCACTCTGATCTTTCTTTGTGTTACCACTTTTGGATAGACTTTTGACCCTGTTAATCTCATGTTAGTATAATCCCATGCTTAGTAAAACAACAACAACAACAACAACAACAACAACAACCCAGTGTAATCCCACAAGTGGGGTCTGGGGAGGGTAATATGTACGCAGACCTTACCTCTACCCGAGGGGCAGAGAGGCTGTTTCCAGGAGACCCTCGGCTCAAAGAGGCCCATGCTTAATAAAACGAAAAAACAAAATCAAACGACGCTTGAAGTAATTTTTTTACCTGTCAGCATATCTCAATGTATTGAGTGTATGTTCACATGATCCTGCATTAGGAGAAATGCAGGAAATCATAACAGTTCTTGAGTTTCCGACAAAGGAGTCACGAAGCACCTCAGTAAGTTTGCTGCCACGGAATGGAATATGAATCTGGTCATTGTCGAGAGCACGGATACACTCTTTAAGAGCCAACAAACTCTTGTTAATTTCTGCTCCTTCAATCCTGAAAAGAAACCATTATGTAGATTTCAAATATGCTACTTGAACAAATTGGCAGCAATGCAGTGTGCTTGGAAGAGAAGGGGGTGGGGAGGAGAGAAAGAAAAGCAGGCATGATCTGGAGCCTTTAAGTAAAATTTTAAGAAGCAAAATAGCTTCTAAGTGCTGAATACTCGTGAATTTACTCAAACTGGCAAAAGTGGAAACTCTAAGATTTGTTACAGTATAAAGTAAGGTACTTGACACAACCAAGTTCTTTGTTTCCAGTGTTTGGAAGATTATCCCTTGAGCATAAAATTCAGAATAATAATACCAAGCTTTCTTCATGACCTCGTACTTTTAATCCTTACTAGATTAAGATCATGAAACGGCATAGACGTTCCAGCTAAAACTTCCCTAGACCTTATCTTAAGGTGGTTCAGCAAAATGACTTCTAAAACAGATACACAACATCCGAGGAAAAACATGCCAAAGCGAAAAAAGCAAAATAAAACACCATATCAGAAGAAATTCCAGAGAAGCATAACAAGGTGCAGCAACAAGTGTGCCATGAGAACTTACCTTGTTTGTCGGTCATTATCAGTTGTGTCTGCACCTCTCTCACTGCCAGCAAGATCAATAAAAGAAATCTTGCCGACAACTTTCCCACCCTTGGACTCATTTCCTTCATTATTTCTTCTAGATTCCTTGACCTCATTATGTTTCTTGACAACAAGCTGCAATATCGCATGTGATCTTGATGATTCCTCATTTGCTCCAGTTGATCCAGTACTTCTTGCAGCATTTCCCCTCTCAATATACTCTTTTACAATCTGCACATCTGAAACTTCAAATTCCTGGAGTCCAACAATGCAAACTTGTTGCCGCCCATCTTCCCTCATACAAAGTTTCCTACATAAAAATTATGAACTAGCTGGTAAGAAATGGCGAAGAATAAATGATTCAGAAATGAAGCATTATAATCATGAACAGAAGTATAAGCAGTTTTTACAATGATTTAATCATCTATTAGTTGGACAACCAAGACAACATGCTACCAACCACGGCATTGACATAGCCACACGGCCACAAACCACTTAGGACACTACATGTCTTCAGATTTCTTACTTTCAGTTTTTACTTTCCTGTATTTTGAGAAATTATTGGAAGGAGTATCACTACTCTCCTGACACCATAGAGTAAATTATGGGGACCCAGTGCCAGGTTCTAGGTTATGCAAGTTTTTGATTTGTATCACGTATGACATTACCTAGTTGTCATTTGAGCATGTAGAATATCCCTTAAAGAAGGTAAAACGAAATATTCGAAGCATTATAAGGATACCAACCTCCGATCACCAAGAAGATCGAACAGTTTTCCACCATATATTTCAAAAAAGCTGAGCCACAGCTTGAACTTCTGATTACGATAAATTGGCTGATGCAACAATCTAACAAGATCCTCTGCAGCTCTAAGAGGCAATGGTTGCATCGTGTATGTCTTACCACTCCCTAAATCATCAAAGAGAAAAAAGGAAAAGAAAAAACAATGAAAAGATAACCAATAACAAAAGCAGTTGAAGCAAGTTTAACATTGCTAAAAACAGCATTGACAAATTGACTAGCTTTAAATCCATTGTCAAATTACTGCTCCTCTATTTGGGAAGCACAACTATGAACTCTCTGTGCCAAAAGAGTATATGAATCTTCAGTTATACCATCAGCAGACATGGATGAATATAACTGCTAAACTTAAAGGGGGAATGATCAAAGATGGAACCAGAAGACCTGAAATTATACAGAACATGTAGAGAGCAACATCTTTTTTCTTTTTTGGATAAGGTAAGATATTAATAAAGTAGTACCAAGAGGGTACTAGCACATGTCGAAGCAGAAATCAGCTAAGTGCCAGAAGATAATAGTAAGCAGCCTCTGGAACAAAATGAATCAAGCATGTGAAGAAATGCAGCAGACCTGTCTGGCCATAAGCGAAGCATGTAGCTTTTGTGCGCTGAAAGATGGTTGGGATAATTGGTTCCACGGTGGCTCGATAAACCTGCAAAGCAGTGGATATGTGATTAAGTTACAAAAAGTGGGTGGTAAACAACCTACTATTGAAAAGAGAAAAAAAAATGAAGGTAGTCCAAAATCAGTTAGGAAAAACTTCTGCACAGCCTTTATGTAAAGCAGCAGTCTTTGTAACTAAATCTTCTATGTAGGTGATGAAAAGATACCTGATCATTTGTAACATGCTCATCTAGAACAGCGTCAAAACAGAACTCATGCTTCTCAACATAAGCAGTCAAGTCCACCTTCCATAATACAACCAAACATCAGTTCCTCCCAAATATTTAAGGGTTAAATGAGATTTATCCACCCAAAAAAAGATTGATATAGGTTTTGCAAAGTCAGTCACTATAAAAGCAAACATCAGCCCCTGAATCATGTGATGCAAATCAAACTCTACATGAAAACGACATTTTAAACCTTTAGTTTGGGTTCATGGACTGTGAGGAAAACATTCTCAGATACAGTGACAACGTCATCCTCTTTCCGAGCAACTTCCTTCCTGTTTAAAGGTCTCTTACGCACCTGCCAAACACTAACGTCAGCTTTAAAAATTGAAAAGAGAAAGAATAAACAAATCATCTGAACAACCATGAAATGCATGAAGAAGGGGGGTTGCACAAAAATTAGCAAAAGCAGTAAGAAAAAAGTCTTATCAAACTAGAAGGCATATTTTAATCACTGGAAAGAAACATATAAGGACAATAAAAATATGACTTAAAATTCATTTTCCAGTACTCCCAAGTTTTCTGTAAAAGCGGCATTCATTGAGAAAGTGGCTAAAGAATGAATGTAACATCTAGCAAACGTCTAGACAATAGTCATGCAGTTGATTACCAAATACTAAAGCAATATTATTTCAAGCTGCATATCAATTTCAAGTTAGTGGAGGCTGCGAGAACCTCAGAATTTTTTGAAGGACATGGATCCTCAAATAACATCTTTTCACTAATGCGAAGCATGTGAACACTTAATTTGGTTCAATAGGCAGCTCAAACGTGGTCTTTAGTAAAGGCGCATTTTGTTGGCATAATAGAGCAAATTACCATCTTAGAAATGAATAAAAACAATGGAAATTAAATGGTAGGAGTTAGAATTAGGATCCAATAGGAAAATATGCCTCAAAATCCAATTTTCTTGCCGAAATAAACACAACAAAGATATCACCATCTCATTTCCTATCTAACAAAGAAAAAAAAATCCTCGTATTACTATTAGTGTCACAAATGTATTTGAACCGTCCCATTCCCAGATACAGGCCAATCAAAGAGACCTTTCTTAAATGGTGTCTCACAATTATGACATAACTTGCATCCTCTGTAGAACAATAAGGTGATAATACATGCACAATTGACATACCACTACTTTAATCTTCGCCACATTGTTTTCTCTTGCATTATTTTCTTTTTCAATTGTGGATAATCCAGCTGCAGTATCCGCCTCTGGCTGTGCTTTTTGCTGCTGATCGTTGTCACTATCAAATGCTTTATTTACCCCCGACATGAAAGGTGACACCTCGAAGGGTTCTGAAATTACATCCTAAAATGACAATAAGGCCAGAATTAGTAAGCAGAAATTCCTTTCTTTATGACAATAGAGTCAGAAACATTACAAGACGCATGGCCTGGTATTTACAAATGAGAAACATTTGGATCACCTGTAAGACAACATTTTCTAGTCTAACCATTAAGAAATGATCTCGATTCTTAATAAGACTGATGATTATGAAAGAAAGAGCATGGCCTACAACCTATTCAAATTCAAGCACAATGGAGCAATATCTACTAATAAGGATCTTCACAGTATATGACTAGTTATCCCATCAGACTTGTAAAAGAAAGAGACTAGTTATCCAGTAGAAGGCAACGCGTATTTCAATGGATATAAACGATAAAACCATTCATTTGGTTCCCTCAAAATGCAGAAAACCATGACATGTGAGTTATTTCACGATTAGTGCAAGGAAAGCCAAGTTTTTTAATTCCCCCTCTATCTCAGAAGGGGTTCCAATTCCAGGCATAAATTTGGTATTTCTTGCCTCATAGTCTCCACAATCTAAAAACCAAAACACTTTACTGTTAAATATAGTAAGATAATTACAGCTCTCAGTCTAGCTTAACATGTTAACCCAGTGACATCTGTTTGTACAATTGGTAACAAAGAGAATGCTAAGTAGTTACTGTTAAACACCTTTCTGACTGGAAAGAACCGTCAGTTTCTTCAATGAACCCATATTCAGTAACCCTACACATTCCTTTCTGTCTTCACTTCCTTCTTGGGAGGGTGTAGGGCAGGAGGGCCAGACTGAAACTAGTATGGCAGAATGTGTTATCAAATTATAAATATATTATTAATTTATAAATCAGCTAAAATATGCAGGCGAAAACAGAGGTTCCCTACAAAAAATGTACATTCTTACACAAGAACTGGCAAAGTAGAGAATGAAACTAGGTACTAGATAGGTCCAGACTTTTTAAAAATGATCCTTACCTCAGTTAAAAGCTCAGTGTCATCCATGGAATGAAGATCCAACAGCCCAGCTCCGAAGTCTCCTCTGAACTCAGGAGAATAAAAGCCATCCGATGCTCCAAACCCTCCTGGACTTTGGGCTGTTGGAGTATATGGATCAGAAGCAAATTCGCCATTCAGGTTGAGGTTTCTCATCAATTTGAAAAGCCTCTGTTTCTCTTCCATAGACTGTGCTCCATATCCCTTCAAACAATATCCAGGCTTCAAAATCATTAACGAACTCAATATGGCAACATCCAAACAAACAAAGATGGACATACTAAACCCTCATGGTAAAGAACCAAAAGAAAGAGAATACAGCGAGTTCGAAAGAAGAGGATCAATATCATTCTGCAGATAAAACTCCATGATCTGGATACTCAGCTGCCGGAATTGCGTAAGGCTACCAGAGTTCCGTAGGAGTCAGTGGTATAAAATGAAGAATACAAAACGATGTGACATGCTTGTGTATGAGTGCATTCTATATAACCACATTTGCGGAAGGGTAAACCAAATAACAATAAAAATGCCCCAATGTACTATAGCAGCAGGACATCCAAAGACTATTCAATTTAACTAATACAAATCATGAATCCGCCTCTAAGTCAGTGGTGAACATACACCTCCTGCTAATATGCTAGATCTCTCTTTAGTGCAACGACATTATGACAACTACTAATTTTGTCAAGTTAATTCAAACAGAAATGTAAACAATATTGATCTTGTACTTAAAAACTACTACTATTAGATAAAGCACAAGCAAATTATAAAGTAAGGTTTTATACCTGCATAAGTAGGTTCGGAAGCAGACGGTGATCGACACCGGTAGTGGCCAAATGCTGCAACCCAGCAGACTGAAGCCATCGCGCCATGACAGCATCTCCCGCATCACCAGCGGGGCCCGCATTGCCCGGAGGATGATCGTATAGAGCAGTACCTGCTGCCGCATTGCTCTGCTGCATTTGACCGCCCATTTGGCGCTGTGATCGGCGTTGCGGAGCCAACTTTTCAAAATCTATTACTCAATTCTTCAACAATAACAACAACAAAAATTCAAACTATCAATAATTTGCAATTACATACATCATAAACACACAAACAAAAAAGGAAAAACAAAGCGAAAAAAAAAAAGTTGTAAATTATGATCCAGATGCTTACTGAGAGGGCAAAATGTCGAAATCAAAGCGGTAAAATCACGTGCATATCACGTGTAAATCCAGCAAAGTTGAAAGCAACCGTAAACCAATCAATTTCAACCTTTAATTCAAAGTTCAAACAAGAACAAAAAAAGAACGATTAGAAAGTACAACACCGCATGCCTACAGTACAACAATTCACAACATAAGAAATGAACAAATCCACACGAAGAAGAAAAAATCAAACGCATTCAATCATAAACATTTCGCAGTACCTGCAAAATTGAATAGAAATTTCCAGAAACAGATCTGAAAGAAATGTAGTTTTGAAAAATGAAAAAACTAAATTCATGAATTTGCTTTGAAGCAATGATAAAAGAGAGCGAAAGCGTAAGCGTAAGACTTATGATCAAAATTCAAACAAAAAGAAAAAAATCAATTTCTACCTTTTTTGATAGAGAAATTATATCTGACTGTATTTTATATAAATGTGTGTCTGTAAATGTGGCCTTTTATATAATTGTTGACAGGTATGATGTTTTGAAAAAAAAGGATTAAACGGCTAAATTTTGACATTTTATATTGTTGGATAGACTAATATACCCTTTAAATGATGACAAATTCCGGATATATCACTTTTGTAATTTGGTAATTTATTACGTAATTAATTTTAAAAAAAACTTAGTGTGAAATATAAGAATGTGATCCAAATTAGAGGCGGATTCAAAATTTAATATTTATGGGTTCTTGCAACGATCTCGAGTAAATTTTAATAGTAATTAGGTTCACATTTAAATATTTTTTGATATTTAGCGAATCTTTCGAACACTTTTATACTACGTGAAAAGATTGTAAGGTGGATCCGCCTCTGATCCAAATGCATTTCTCTTTCTCTCTTTTCTTTTCAAGTGATGAGATTCATGTATTTTGAGTCTGTAATCTTCTTCCTAATTACCTTCGAATTTTATTGAAGATCAAGTAATTTTTTGTGTGATAATTGCTAACTACATTTTAAGAAATACATTCATAATGATGAGTAACTCGAATTCTTTTGTTGGTATAGATTGCAGAGGTTATAGTAACCAGTGGCGGAGGCAGGATCTCCGCGAATGGGGTTCAAAAAGAAAAAAGTTAAAAAAGATTGTAGCTAGTGGAAATTGAACTTATAATCTTACAAAAGTTTTAAACCCCCTTAACCACTAAGCGGCACTTTTGGGTTGTGTCAAGTAGATTCAAAACTTAATATATAGAGGTAAAAAATACAGGTTTGTAAAAAAATCAAAACTCAAAAATTCAATTGCTTTTGTAAAATACATATTCACTGTTTATGTTGTCTTACTAATTTCTGAATCTTTTAACATACTACTGGTTTGTAAAAATTACTTAAACACAGGGCTATCAATGGAATATTGTGGCGAAATTGGGATATTTTATTTATTTGTTAGTAGTTGGAGCAATAATTATTCAGTTTTTGTTGTTTTTTATTTTTGCCCCTACAAACTTGGTAGAACTATGAAGGCATTTCTGCACAAAATCTTGTTCCGACAGATTTATAGATTTTCTTTCAATTGGCATCCAATGTTCAATTATTATTGGTTTTTTTTACAAGTTGCATCTACATAAAAAAAAACAAATAAAAAAATACTCTATGTATAAAATTTAACGAGAAACTATTTGGAAAATTAATTAATATTTTAAAGTATATTTTAGTACTTTAATTATAATTGATTATATTATATTGTACTAGTTTTTATGTAATTCTTAAAGGTATAATATTTTTAGTTCTAAAAGAAAATCGAGGAGTCAATTTCTTTTTGGACAAAAAGAGCATTTTTTCCCTTTAGAAAAAAAAATATCAATTTACCGTATAAAATATCTTTACTTTACCTTTGTCTTATACTCTGACGTTATTTATATCTTTGTTGTTAGCAAATTATCTAGTATTTACTCTTGATCATAATATAACTTCAACCTAAAGTATGACAAGGGATAATTTTAAACTATAGTCAAAAAAATAAATGAGGGGTCAATTTAGATTATTTTTATGTATTTTGACATATCAATGTAAATAAATTTATAATATTTAAATAACATGTAATTCCATTCACAGTTGAAATTTATTTTTATATTATGTTAAGATCCCAAAATTTTGTAAGTATAAATTAACAGACCAAAACTGAAGTTTGGTTAAGGGGACACAAAGCACAATGAATTCTGCGTTCTGTACGGCAAGTCAGTTCACTGAATTTACTCCAAAATTGTAAGAGTCAATAATAAATTATATCCAACAAAAGAAATAAATAGAGGGGACAGTAAATAAATAAAAGAAGTGAACTGAGTTTTCTTTTTAGCAAAAAAAAAAAAAAATGAGTTTACTGATCCCATGGAAACACAAATTTAATAATTTCCTCCATGTACCACTCGTGTCCCTGCTTTAATAATTTTATTTTATAGTAAAATATTTGATTCTGAATATAAATATAATTCGTTATTATAAATAGAATTTGTTTCAAAATGCCTTTTTTTTGAGCTCTGAGTATTGTTAGAGAGCGATTTACCTTTTAGTGTGAGATTTATTGCGCAAATTCGAATTTAATCGGACTCAATGGGGGAACGAACATCGGGTGAGAAATTAAAAAATAGTAATAATAATAATAATAAAAATGCAAGTTTTAGAAAAAATAATACCCCAGTCGCGGAAAACAATTCCAAGGTGTTGTACTAATTAAAGCATAAAGAAAGTGCTAAGTCAATTCTAAACTTTAGTCGGTGGCTATAATGTAAAGATTAGTTTTACAAGCAATTGTTTAGGTTTCTATTTATTTGATAATGAGTTTGATATCTCAACACGAAGTCAAATCATGTAAAATGATAAACATCCTAAAATCAAAAGGATACCAACAATTTATTTTTCTTTTTTTTTAAACGAAAACGATAAGGGAAATATTACTAGAAATTCAGCCAAAACCGACTGAAATCGATCAGTTATTTTGGACGGTCATTCTAAAAAGTCAGTCGATTTTGGTCATTAATTTTTTTTGAATAATTCCAACTGAAATCGACCGGTTATTTTCGCGCGAAAATGCAATTAAAGAGTATAAATAAAATAAAATAAAATCTTAAACAAAAATGCACTAATGATCTAGTGGTAGAATAATATCTTGTTGCAGTATAGACCTGATTCGATTTACAGATGGTGTATTTTTTTAATTACGTAATTAAAAATACTGACCAAAGTTTGACAAGTTTTTTCTTTTTTTGGTCATTTGTGAAATTTAATTGATCGACCGAAGTCGGTCTGTTTGCTCTACCAATTACACGATTACCGACCGCGACGATCAGACCGTATTCGATCAATTTTTACTAATTATCGACCAACATCGGTCGGTTTTGGCAATCGAATTTTTCCTTTTTTAATAGTGAAAATATTGTGTAATTCACACGTACTGTCAATTAAGATTTTTAATTATATTATCCACAGCTCAAACTAATCTAAATTTGTGTCACGTAAAATTCATTTAAGAGTAAATACTTCCTATGTTACCGCTTTTATTTAATTACATACATGGTTATTAATTTATCATTTAGTCATATGTCTAGGTTTTTGGAACTGCTAACGATTAATAAAATCTGTAACACGTGAACTTGTCGCTTTAGCTGACCTCAACAAACATAAGAATAGTTAGCAAATCCTTAATTTAATTTGTTCTAAAATATATTAATTAAAGCAGATTTAAAGACAGGTTTGGTTTTGACCTGTTAACTAAAAACAACAGTTAGACATAGAGGCGGAGCCAGAATTTCAAGGTTATGAGTTCAGAATTCTAATCGTTTTAAAGTACTGTATTCTAAATTAATAATTTATATATATTTAATAAATTTCTAAAGATAAATATAGGGTTCGAACCAAAGCTAATAGGTTCGGCTGAACTCGCTCCCGATACTCTAATCTGCCTATGGTTAGACACGACGAAGACAGACACGTTGCTTTGCCTTCTGATATGTATGTAAAGATCGTAAACATGCCCTCAACGAACGGCTTGTTTATTCTACGTTATTGATTTTCGCCAATTACTTGAAACAAACGGCAAACTTTTATCTACTTGTGCTTTTCAATGATCTAGATATATAGAACACATGACGTTGAAATAATTTTCATCAATTTAATGCAACAAAATATTTATAAAAAAAAATGCCACATCAAGAAAAGAATGTTACATAATCGGGAAATGCAATTTACATGAAAATGTTTAATTAACGTATATTTCAAAGGCATGTGTGTTTGACAAAAAAGTATAATACTCTTTGTTAAACTAATTAAATGATAACTAAGGTGAAAGGTGAATCCTAGTTAAGCATAATAATTCCTAGATCTAGCTTAGAGTTTGGGTAACACCGTTTACCAAGTGCTAAGAATCGTGTATTCAGTCATTAAATGCACATTTTTAGGGAGTAAATGAAGAATGAGTAATGAATAATAAATATGAGATATGGTAATAAATGTAAATAGGAAGAACAATTCACTCAAATATCAAATGATGTGAAAGATTCTTCCTTCACAACGAAATATGGCAGTAAACAAGAATATGAGTAATGCTTTCTTGGATCATGTGAGTGAAAAGGAAGAATAATCGATAAAATCAATCACTATGTAAAGGTAAACTTTGTATTTTCTTTCAATGGTCAACTTCTTACAATAGTTTTCTCTGATTCAATCTCACGTGCCCCCTTTTCTTCTCCCTATCTTTCTATTTATATGGGATATTCTCTAAAAAATACAACAAAGGGAATATCCAGGAGAATATTCATGTCCCTAGTTCCAAGATTACACTAGCCGTTATTCCTACTCTTCGCTGCTCGACCTCGACCTCTACGGCTCACTCAACGACTGCTCATTATTAGGCTTTGGTCGACCTCGGCCTGTCCGTCCAAATCGAAAAACGGTCTTTTCACCTTACGATCTTCCCACGCCCAATTTCCTCAGTAAAAGTTTGACCTATACAGTTAGTACCTCCGCTTGTTGGGGTCGCCTTTTGGTTGGCCCCGATGAGAACACCTTTTCAGTCGACGATTTGTGAAGAAATTTTAGGCGTGGTGATCGACTGGTGGTGTCCGTTGCCGATGTAATGACATGTCAGTTTGAGATTCGTGGGTCATGGGGTTGGTGCAGGATGACGTCACAATGCATGCGTCATCATTACGCATCTTCCCGATGCATTGCCTCGTTCCTCAAGTCCCTGTCGTTTCGATTCTAGGGCCACTGGCGGTTGCTTGCATCGATTCGAATGCCCCTTAGGTCTACAAATAAAGAGAAGGAAACTTCTCAAAAAAACTTTTGCACTCTTTTAGTTTCTTCAGCCCTGCAATTGCTTCCTTTTCTCTTTGTGTTTTTGCTTCCAGTAACCGCTGCCATTGCCACCCTTTCTTTTTTTTTGGTCCTCCCCCCCCCTCCCCCGTATACACATTAGCTATCATGACCCCCCAATGTTAAGATAATTTTTGACACCACTCTATTATCGGTGCTCATGCCTTCTGGTGGCGAAGAATCATCGGCGGTAGAGGATGAAAGCTTTCTTACTGTGGAGGACATCATTCCTCGTAACCCTACTTCCACGTCTGAATTTTCTAAGGAACTCGCCCTTGAATCGGAGTCTGCGAAGTCGGAGATGGAGGCGAAACACCTTGCCGCCCTAAGGACCAAATACGGCATTCCAGCCCACGCTGACCTGGTTTCGGCTGAAGACGACGTGATTCAAGTTCACAGGCTTGAGAATTGTGCGTTCTATGCCTACCGTTCCATATAGGCTATTCTCTTCCTCTTCCTCTATTGGTGGAGGAGTTCTATCGCTACTACTGTATCTTCCCGGCACAGCTCTCTCCGCACCTTTACAAGATTTTCCTTATGTTGGCGAAGTTTGCGGAGCTCGCCAACTGCGAAGTCTCTATCTGCTAGCTGCTGCATCTTTTCGGGCCGAGCTTCCATAGAGGCACGATTATTCACCTCCGCCACCGCGGAACCAAGGGGTTGGTGGCGGATATGGACAACAGGACGAACTGCCGGTTCTGGGCCCTTTATTTCTTCGTTAAAACCGAGCACGTGGTGACAAACCCTAGTGACTTTCTTGAATAATGGAATTTTGCTCGTAAGTATCGTTATTTGGAGTACGTTCTTCTCTTATTTTAGTGACTTATTATGTCATTTTTCCTTTTGCAGCTGAGAGGCATTCCCCATCTTTGGTTGCCAATATCAGTGATTAGGTAGCTCACGTTTTGCCTCACACCGTAGGTATCCGTAACTGGGCATCCTTTAATAAGGAATTCAGGCTCAAGCCCTCGATCGGTAAGTCGTGTTTCACCCTTATAACTATTTTGCTTTTGCTGTGGTACATGTCTTTTTGTCGTTTTACGGTTTTCCTTTGATGCTAGGTCGGAGAACTTCTTAGAAGGTGAAGGCTCATGTCCTCGCATTTCATCAGGCGGTTGCTTCGGCTGGGATGCAGTTCGTGTTGGCCGAGTCTGTGCGAAATACTTCTTCCTAGACTCTGATATTAAGCGAGCCTGGTCGTCAGACGGTCACCCCGTCAGTGGAGATCCCAGCTTGCCCGGTGGTTCATTAAGTGGATGAATCTTCCACTGGCGAGGAGGAATTAGTGCCATTGAACATGCGACGAGTGGAAGTTGTGGTCACACCCGAACAGCTATGACCATGGATATAAAGGCTACGACACTTCATCCATGGGGACTGCCCTCCTACCGGAGATTGTCGCAGAAGCTAGGTCATTTGAGACGACGGAGGCAACTATAGAAATGGAAATTCCGAAGGCAGTCGAGGTTGGCTCATCGTCTATTGGTGGTAGAGGAAAAATGGTCGTCATGGAGGATGACGGGTCTCGTTTTGATATCGACCCCGAGGATGTACGTACTTTCGAGGAAAGATTTACTCGAGTGGAGGTGAGGACCGTGGGTCCACTCAAAATATTGTCATCCCCGTAGATTTTAACTTGTTGGTCAACTCGGAGAGCGTGGTTCCAGCTTTGGCCCCTCTTTGTGCGGATCTCGATAACAAGACCTTGCAGACGCTGAAGGAGGCGGACGTGTCGTTAGGCATTTCTGGGATGGCCCTTGATAACTAGGGATTATGATGCATTTTACACTCCTTTTGGCTTAGGATCGTGCCAAACACATCATGATTTTGCTTGAAATCACACTGAAATAGCCAAGAACAGACAAATAGCAAACCATAGATGCAAGTCAACGTGACCCAGGGCTCTTGAAGGCCTGCCTTTACACTTTCCACGAGTCAAAAAATATAACGATATCAGCGAGCATGGCAATAGAGGTGCCATTGAAGGCTTAGGAGTTGAAGGGAGATCACCGGAGAAGACCGGAGAAGGGAGTCGGCGGTTGAAGGAGCTAGGGTTAGATTGAGGGGTTGAGAGAGGAGAGGAGATGAAAGAATACAGAGGCGGCAGATTTGAGAAATGAGATAGGGTTAGGGGGTCGTTTGGGATAAAAAAGGTAAGAACTCATGAGGACTGTTGATCTTTTAGATCAACAGCCAGGATTTGACGGGTCTTGGGTCGGATAGGCAGGTTTAGGGTTAGGGTCGGGTGTTTTTAATCTGAAATTGGGTTGGGGTTGGGTTTAAATTGGGATACAATTGAAATGCAAATTTGGCTATATTTTAAATAGCCAATTTTCCCTATATAATTTATAATAACTAATAAATAATTTTTGGAAAATAATTTTGTGTACTAAAATAATTTAAAATAGATATTTAACATTTTAAAATATAGGAGATCAATTTCACGCATATAAATGTAATTATATACTAATGGGGCTAATATTACAATTATATGCAATTTAATTTTAAAAATACCAAATGCAATTATAAAAATGCATAAAAAATATTTTAATCACATTTTGGCATAAATATAGAAATTAAATGACTAAATCACCATAACAATAATTTTAGGGATAATTATTGGGGATTTTATGAATAAAAGGGAAGGAAATAAATCAATTTAAATCCTTAAAATTATGGAAAAAATTATAAAAACCTTGTGCATGCTTATATATGCATATATATGCTATTTTGGAAGGTATTTATGCATATAAAAATATTTAAAAAAAAATAGGTATCAACAGGGCCGCCAAATGTTCTTTTGTACAAGTCGTTATTGGCGATGTTGTACTTGGTCGCCTGCATTCGAAGCTTTTTGGCTTCTTTTTTGTCGGGTAGGAGCATTCCGTTATGCAGGTATGGGATAATACGATTGTGCCAGTCCCAAGTTAGGTTTATAGAGCGTACCTCGATTTGGTCCATGTTACGCGCCGCAGTATTATATCGATGTTATGCTCTGCAGTATTACATTACGGTGATGTCATGCTTTGCAGTATTAAGTTACGACGATGTTGCACCCTGAAGTATTGTACGTTGAATTCGTCGTAAGGTAATTGACATCAGTCCAAGTAAAAGATTATTTGGAGATTATAAGGATTATGATATTTCACAAGTGATTAGTAAATTCATGAAGGTGAAAGGGGGAGCAAGTCAAAGAAAATAAATTTTGTCCAAGTTTGGCATTTTGGGATAAAATATGGCCCGAGCTAAAATACCCGATATTTATGGACTAGTACCATGCAAGGTACCATATGACCACGGTAGTATAATATATAAAATATATATGAAGTGTTTTAAAAAAAAATTAAGTAATTTATGGTAATTTTTAAATAATGCGGGTAGTTGGTTAATTACTGGGTAACGGGACATTACCCAATTAACTAATAAGTGGGTAAAGATTATTAATCTTCGCCTACTCTCCACGTGGCACAAAGCCATTAATTTAAGAAATAACTCGTAACAATTTTAAATAGGTGTCTAAATCCTATCTCATTGTAGGAATTTGAAATGTGATATATCATTAGGGAATCTGAAATGTGATATAACCAAATTAATATCAAAAACCATTCAAGGCTAGAAACAGAAGTTTCAAACCAAGAAACGTGGAACAAGTTTTATGTTTAATCCATTCTTTAAGTTCAAGAACGTTTCCTTCCACACTTAAAAGGACTATAACGTTTTCCTCTCAAAATTCAAGGAAACAAAAATGTGCTATTTCGTTCCAAAACTTTAGGAACCAGAAAAACAAATTTCGTCCACGAATCTTTAAGGAGCAGAGGCAAATTTTGTTCAATCAACGAGGGTTTTCCAACGAAATATTATACGAAGTTTTCCCTACTCCGGGTATGTTAAGGCTAATTCATTCCTTCATTTTGGCATGATCTCGTAATTACACGAGTTTGATAACGAGGCATAAAGAAAAATTCATATCCCGAAATTTACGTATATTTTCCTAGTCTTGTAAGTTATAATATTCTCCTTATCGGGACTTCATATTCAATTGAGTATTTACTTTTCTTGTCAAGAGAGCAGAGAGTCTATATATATATTGTATTACAGTATTTTCATTACCATAGAGCTATAATCGATGGGCAGGCAGGGGCGGATTTAGGGGGCGCATGGGGGTTCCGAACCCCCTTCGCCGAAAAATTACATTGTATATATAAGGCAAAATCTGTTTTTTACCTTTATATATTAAGTTTTGAACCCCCTTAACACAATCCAAAAGTGTAGTTTAGTGGTCAAGGGGGTTCAAAATCTACATAAGGTCATGAGTTCAATTCCCACTAGCTACAAAAAAAAAATTTTGAACCCCCTTCGTGGAGATCCTGCCTCCGCCACTGTGGGCAGGCCCCTATTGGGCGACCTCTGATCAGATGGTAAGTTATATACCGAGCCTACTGTGGTCGAGCGCTTATGAGCGAGCCCAATTGATCGAGATATAGAGCCTAGTATGGCCGAGCGCCTATGAGCGAGCCTATTACGGCAGAGCAGTTATATATATATACCGAGCCTTATAGGGCCGGACAACTATTTTACTTACTATATTGAGAGAGCTATGTCAGTATCAGCAGGTAAGCATATCTTCAGATTATCTTTGACTTCCAGCTACTTGCAGTTATTATATTATCAGTTCAGTTTTAGCTTTCAGTATATTGCCTTACATACTCGGTACATTATTTCGTATTGAAGTCCCTTTTCTGGGGGCGCTGCATTTCATGCGTGCAGGTTCAGACAGACAAACGGGTAGGCCTCCTCAATAAGTGTTGCCCGAGTTCAGCTCGATCGGTAAGCTCCATGTCTTTCGGAGTTTCCGGGTCTAAAGTCTTATGTACATCTTGTATATATATGTATATATGTTATGAGTAGGTCAAAGAGTTGTTCCGATCACAATATATCCATCAGTAGAGGCTTGTAGACATATCCTGTCAGTTAGTGTAGTATATTGGGCTTTCAAGCCTTGTATGTATATTTGGTTGGTTTGTCAGCTGTAATAATTATAACAGCCTTGTCGGCCCAGTTTTATATTGACATTTAGTCAGCATTCACAGTCGTCTTGCAATGTGGCCCATGGCCAAAGTATGACATCATATGTTCCGAGTCCTTTAGTTGCAAGTTGGTACGCAAGGATTGGTGAGGCATTGGGTGCCGGTCTCGCCCCTCAAGTTCAGGGCGTGACAGTCCAGCAATGAATGGAGGAGAGTGACCCTGTCCCCATCTCTGGTTATGCTTTTAGTGGTTGCTGCCAATTTGGTGAGTCCGTCCGTTTTGATGTTCTGCACTTGAGGTATTTGATCGAGCTGGCATTCGTCGAACTCGGGTAATAGTTTGCAAATTTCAACCTGATATTTCTGTAACTGTTGCTCCTTAATTTCGAAAGTCCCTGCGACCTTATTGACAACGAGTTGTGAGTCGCATCAAAGGATGATTCACCGTGCTCTGTACTTGAGTGCTAACTTTAACCCTGCAATCACAGCCTCGTCCTCGGCCTCGTTATTAGTCATATTAGGGCATCGTATGGATTGGTGAACCATTTCGCCTATTGGGACCTCGATCAAGAGCCCCAGCCCAGATCCCGATGTGTTATAAGCACCACCGATGTACAAAACTCATTGGTCATGTACTTTGGCGGAGGTGGTGGTGGTTTCCCTTTCGACTTTGAACATTATCCTCGCACTAAAGTCGGCGACGAAGTCGGCAAGAACTTACGACTTTATCGTTGTTCGCGGCTGATAGGTTATATCATGCTCGCTCAGCTCTATGGCCCACTTGGCCAATTTGCCCGACAATTCGGGTTTGTGCAAGATACTCCTTAAAGTAAACGTCGTGACCACCGAGATGGGGTGGCACTACAAATAAGGTCTAAGCTTTCATGAAGCTACGACTAGGGCTAGATCTAACTTCTTGAGGTGAGGGTACCTCGTTTCAGCGTCGACCAAAGTTTTTCTTATGTAATAGATCATAGATTGCGTACATTTGTTTTCTCGTACCAGGGTAGCACTTACTGCGAGGTCGGACACGGCCAAGTAGATGATGAGGCGTTCTCCTGGTTCTACCTTAGCGAGCAACGGTGGAAAAAACAGGTAGGCCTTTAGTTACTTTAAGGCGTTGACGCACTCGGAATTCCATTGGAGTTCCTTGTCTTTTTTGAGTACGCCTAAAAATTTGTGGCACCTATCGGAGGACTACGAGATGAATCTTGACAGGGTGGCTATCTGGCCGGTCAGCTTTTGTACTTGTTTTTTGCTGGTTAGATTTTCTGGGATTCATTCTATGGGCTTGATTTGGTCGGAATTGACCTCAATGCCTCGTTGTTATAAGAAGAATCCGAGGAATTTTCTAGATGTCACGCCGAAAGCACATTTTTCGGGATTTAATTTCATGTTGTACCGTCTGAGTATGTCGAAGGCTTCCCTCAGGTGGTCGATATGGTCTTCCTTTCTCTTTGACTTGACTAACATATCGTCTATATATATACTTCCATGGTCTTTTCGAGTTGATCTTTGAATATTTTTGTCACCGGGCTCTAGTACGTTGCCCCGCATGTTTTAACCCGAGCGATATCACTCTGTAGTAGTACGTCCCCTGATAGGAGATGAAGGTGGTTTTTTCCTGGTCCTCCTCCTCCATTAGGATTTGGTTGTAGCCTGAGTAGGCGTCCAAGAAACTCAGCAGTTCGTGCCCGGCTATGGCGTCGATGAGTTGGTCGATGTGCGGCAGCGGGAACGAGTTTTTTGGGTAGACTTTGTTCGGGTCTGTAAAGTCCACGCACATTCTCCACTTACTATTCTTCTTCTTCACCATGACTATATTGGCGACCCATTGAGGATACTTCGATTCTCTAATAGAACCTTCATTAACAATTTCTTGACCTCTTCACGAACTACGTCATTTATTGCGGATTTAAAATTTCGTCTGATTTGCCTTACTAGGGGGTAAAATGGGTCGATGTTCAACCTGTGAGTTGCTATATCCTTTGGGATACCTAGCATGTCTACATTGGAAAAGGCAAATAGATCTACGTTATTTTTTAAGAATTGACAAAATTTACCTGGATCTTGGAGTTTGTGGCTGATGAAGGCTTTCTTGTTATGGTCGGCGTCGTCTAGTTGAACGAGGCCGAGGTCCATTACAGTTGACCCCGTGGCTTCTATGATTTCAGGGTCACTGATGACGTCTTTCTTTTTATCGCCATTCGACCCCAACTTCGTTAATTGCTATGCTTCCTTGGCCTTTCCCTTCGGTTGTTGGGTGTACGTGCAGTCTTGGGCGATGCGGTAGCACTCCCGGGCCGTGAGTTGCTCTCCCCGAATGCAGAATACTCCCAGAGAGTGGGAAATTTTAATGACTTGGTACAAACTGGAGGGTACAACTTTCATGATGTGTATCCATGGTTGGCCTATGATGGTGTTGTACGTCGTATCCTGGTCCATGATATGGAACGTGGTCTCAAAGGTGATGCCGCCATCCAGGACTGGCAGCGTGATTTCTCCCGATGTTCGCTCAACTGCATTATTAAAACTTGTTAGCGTGATGCAATGTGGCACTATCCTGTCCTCGAGCTTCAATTGGGTGAGAAATCGAAGATGGATGATACATGCGCCGCTTCCATCATCGACCATGATACGTCTTACATCAGTATCAAAACACGTAAAGTAATAACAAGGGCATCATAGTGAGAAAAGACCAAACCATGGGTATCTGACTTATCGAAGATGATACTTTCTTCGAGTTCGTCATACCGTTCGTGGGTGATCGACCGCTTGAGCTTGTGAGTGGTGGTGAACTTCACGCTATTGATAGATGCATCGTCGCCTCCCGCGATAATCATTTGAATGGTCCGAACTGGGGAAGGTGGTTTGGGCGGCCCCTGATGTTGTTCTTGCCCTCGGGAGAAGTTGGCCCTTCCTCGATCGCTCATCAACTCTTTTAGGTGCCCTTGGTGCAGCATGTTCATGACCTCTTATATAAGGGCGATGCAATCCTCGGTCCTGTGACCCCGTTCCTGGTAGAATTCGCAGAGGGTGTTTGACTTTCTGGTGCTTAGGTCGGACTTCATCTTTTGTGGCCATTTTACCTTTGGTCCGAGCTTTTCCAATGCGTAGACTATTTCTGAGGGGAAAAGCAAATTAAAATTGTGATCCGATAACAAAGGGGCCATACCTCTTTCATTTCAGTGGATTCCCGTTTGTGACCTAGATGGACCTTCGTCTTGACGTGTAGGCGGCATAAGGGTGACTCTGAAATAAGGCTGATATCTTTCTTGATTAGGTCGTGGCCTTGCTAGCTCCCTTATGCTTTCATTTCTTCGGTCTTTCATAGATTCCATTTGGACCTAGGTCGGGCGTTGAATAGGTCCATTGAGATCGTCCTCGTCGGCTCTCACCTCGGCACAATAAAAGTCATGTACTTCTTTCCACGTGGTGGGAGGGTACTTCATTAGTCTACTTAACAGTTTTTTGGTTGCCCTCGACCCGCTTCTGTTCAACCCGTTTTGGAAAGTTGCTACTGTCATTCCCTCTGATATGTTTGGGAGGGTCATTCTCACTATGTTGAACCGGGCGAGGAAATCCCTGAGCCTTTCGCTAGGTGACTGTATGAGGACGAATATGTCATTCACCCTGGCTTCCGTTTTCTTGGCCCCTGCATGGGCGGTGACGAACTTGTCAGCCATTTCTTCAAGTGCCTCTATGGATCGTGCGGGCAGTTGCAAGTACCATGTTAATGTTCCCCGGTTAGGGTTTTACCAAACTTTTTCAGCAATATCAACAGTACCTGCTCTTTAGTGAGGTCGTTTCCTTTCACTGCGGTGACGTAGTGGATGATGTGATCCTCAGGATCCGTTGTACCGTCATATATTTTCAAATATGGTGGCATTTTGAAAGTTTTTGGTATAGCATGTGGTGTGGCCTCATTGCTATATGGTTGCTCCACGAACCGACCGACGTCCCATTTTGGTAGGAGTTTTGGGGCGCCCGGTATCTTATCTACCCTTTCTTGATGCTCCTTCATTTGGTCGGGAGTCCTTTATTCTCGTTCTCCATCTCTTCCATTTTTCTAAAAATGGATGTGAGGGCATCATTACCTGCATCATTAACAGGGTGAGTGGTACCTGTTGTGGGAGGTTGGGTGTGTTTCTCATTGGTTGTTGTGGCGATGTTGACTCGCACACTCTCTCTGCTCGCCCTCTGAGCGGGTTTGTCTAGTATGCTATTCGTTGTACTCGTTAGCATGTTTCTAGTAACTTTTTTACAACTGGTGGGGCTTCTTCTGTTGTGGACGTGGAGGCCCCTTCCCATGAGAAGCGATGACGCTGCTGTGAGAGGGGGTGATTCACTTCGCCTAAGTGAGGCATTTGGTGTCACATTTTCCTCGTCTTCTCCGTGAGTTTCATTGATGGTGTTTAGGAAATTAGTGGTAAGGCATGTCACTACTTTCAGCCTTTCTTCTCCATTTCTTGCCATGTTAGATTATGCAAGTAGGGGAAAGAAAGCCCTGTACTTTGCTATCAGTATGTTTATGTAGATTTAGAAAAGCTATGATTTTGACTAGAAACTCCCTACAAACGACGCCAATTTGTTTGACCAAAAAGTATAATACTCTTTATTAAACTAATTAAATGATAACTGAGGTGAAAGGTGAATCCTAGTCAAATATAATAATTCCTAAATCTAGCTTAGAGTTTGGGTGACACTTTTTACCAAGTGCTCAAAATCGTCTATTCGGTCATTAAATGCACATGTTTAGAGAGTAAATGAAGAATGAGTAATGAGCAATAAATATGAGAAATGACAATAAATATAAATAGGAAGAACAATTCACCCAAATATCAAATAATGTGGAAGATTCTTCCTTCTGACATCAAAATATGGCAGTAAACAAGAATATGAGTAATGTTTTCTTGAATCATGTGAGTGAAAAAGGAAGAATAATCGATAAATTCAATCACTATGGAAAGGTAAACTTTGTATTTTCTCTCAATAGTCAACTTCTTATAATAGTTTTCTCCGATTCAATCTCACGTGCCCCCTTTTCTTCTCCATATTTTTCTATTTATATGGAATATTCTCCAAAAAACCTAAAAAGTACAACAAGGGGAATATCCCTGTCACTAGTTCCAAGATTACACTAGCCGTTATTCCTACTCTTTGTTGCTCGACCTTGACCTCTACGACTCACTCAGCGATTGCTCGTTATTGGGATTTGGTCGACCTCGGCATGTCCGTCCAAATCGGAACACAGTCTTTTCACCTTACAATCTTCTCACGCACAATTTTCTCAGCAAGATTTTGACCCATACAATATTGTCGGGTAAGCTTAGACCCGCACGAAAGTCGTAATGATCGGTCTCGAAGAGATCAGATTTGGTGAAATAGATATGTCTGTGAAGATGTAAATTACCTGCACCTGAATAGAAAGTAGGGTTATACATTTGGATCAGATATCCGAAAATCCGAACCGATCTACTATATTTGGATTTTCGGGTTTTGGATTTCGAATTTCAGATTTTTGGATCGGATATGGGTTAGTTTTTTTAGAAGTTTGGATATTCGGATCAGATTCAGATTGGTATAATTTTAAACCAATTCAATCCGAAATCCGAAATGGACATATATAAATTTTAGACTTGCATTTTAGGTTAAGTCTTCTCATTTCATTCGCCTCTCTATAGACTCTTTTCTTAATTTATATCGAAGTCTCTCTCTAACCTCTTTTCAGATTGCTCTGTTTGCTTCTCTTATATAAGTCTTATACCTTTGTATCTCTCATTCTCAGTCTCTCTTTCCTATCGGTGGTCAACGACACCTCTCCCTTATTAGACATTTATTTGAAATTTCAGTTTATTTTACTTTGCTATGAAACTTTTATTTTGTCTATTGCTATAAAAGACATTTGTTGCCTTTTGATTTAATAGAATGGTGCATAACAATAGCCTTAAAAGTGCAGTAGCCAATTAGATTGTTAGTAGCCTTAATAAGGCGTACAATCCGATCCGAAAGCCCGAAATATTGATTCGATCCAAATTTTATATTCGATGCAATCCAATTTAATTGGATTCGGATTGTATTTTATAAAATCCGAAATCTGAATTTACAATCTGAAATATGCTAAATTCGATCGGATTCGACCGATGCGCAACCCTAATAGAAAGACCTTATGAAAGCTTTATTATTTTCTGGGATTGGCTTTGAGCCTTTCGAATGAAGCTTAGATAGAAGGCGAAGTAGACCTCTCCAGCTTAAAGAATGCCACGTGCAATCTCAACATGACTTTTTGTTTTATACCTTAGGTAGGTTATTTTATCATTTGTATAACTATGCTCTCTTCATCAATATTTACCTCTTCATCTTGAATCATTCCAAAGTAATAACCTTTTAGTATTTTAAGGTAAAAAAGGAAAATACATAAATTTACCTCCTAAACTTGTCTCGAAAAATAACTTATACACCTAAATTTGTCCTCCAAAAATATTGAATATTTACTGCACAAACTCAAATAATAGAGTTTCTCTTTAGGGATCGTTTGTAGGATACATTAGAGAAAATAATGTATGTATTAGTTTTTAGTATTACTAATTTCTTGTTTGGTACACCTTTTCAACCTATGTATTACTAATATAAGTATTAGTTATACAACTCATTTGATATTATCCTATGTATAACTCGTACATAGCAAACCATGGTATTAACAATACCAAGCCTATTAATGCATACATTATGTCATGGGCTGCTTTCCAGACATGCCCCATGACCCCTTGGCCGCGCCCCATGGCGGCCTAGCAAGCCTCACAATGCCTAGCGCCATGGTCGGCCCCGTGGTCTTGGCTGCGCCAAGTGACAAGCGCGCATGTGCCTCTGTCGCCCCACCGATGCCTCTCGCCAGCGCCCAAGGGCTGGCCAATGACAACAGCGCCGCGCGCCCTGACAATGCCGCGCGCGCAGATCCTGATGCCTCGCCAGCGCCCAGCTGCAGGCCCATTCCAGCAGCGCCTCGCGCACAGACCCTGATGCCAAGCACCAGTGCCCAGCCTCAGGCCAGCACATCAAGTGTCACGCGCGCCCACAGCAACGCGCGCGCAGACCCGCAAGACAAAGATGCTGCCATCGGACTTAGTTTTTCCTTGTAATAATCTAAGTCCTTTTCATTGTAATCATAGACTAGTTTTCATCATTTTCATTTCAGTGTGCTTCTACAGCTTTATTAGGACTAGTCTTGTCATGTTGGTTTATTTTTTTTAAGCATTATTAAGGGGGACCAAACAATCAAACATTTCAATCAGCATTTTCTGGTGTCTCTCCCCCTCGACACCACATCATTGTAATCATCATTTTCAGTCATCAATAAAATCATCATCAGCATTCAAAACCCAATTCTCTCTCAAGCTTCCGCAATTGCCCACGACATTGGTTTTCCCGCACGGCACTGACAATCTAGTCTAGCGTGCGGCGAGGACCTCATTGGCGGACAGCAACCGCACTGACATCGGTTGCTTAGCCTTACGTTGCCCTTCCAAAGATCATCAGGAAGGCGTTGCGTAACAGTTGGTATCAGAGCCTAGGCTCGACATCGGACGAGGGAACATTTGCCATCATCACCATTTCTGACCATGGTGAATCATGGGGAGCGTCTAGCATCCCTAGAAGAGACGGTTGACCGATTACGACCCATCGTAGAAACGGTGCCTAATCAAAGCAACAACCTAGTGCAAAGGTTGGACGACCTGGACCGCCGAATGCGGCAGGCCGAAAATGACATTGCAAACATCAGTCGTGACTCCGACGAGGACCGACAAACGGCAGCCATTGAAACTGCCAATATTCATGGCAAATTTGAGGACCTCCAACAGGAGCGTGCCGACGATTTAGCCCATCAGCAACATGAGGCAGACAGACTAACTGCCATGCAGCAAACCATAAACGACTTGACTGACAAGCTCAACGTTGTCAAGGCTGCCTTACAGAGCCTACTTCGAGAAGGCGACCATCACATCAGGGGTGCAGCAAACCTCACCCCCATTCCACAAAAGCTTAAGATACCGGAGCCAAAGCCATACGACGGATCCCGGGATGCTAAAGAAGTGGAAAACTTCATCTTCGACATCGAACAATACTTCGATGCCGTGGGCCATTTGGAGGAATCCAAAAAGGTAGCGACTGTTGCCATGTATCTTCAGGGCGATGCCAAACTTTGGTGGCGGGTCAAATACGAAGCCATCAAGGCCGGTGAAGATACTCTTCAGACATGGGACGAATTGAAGGTAGCCATACGCCTGCAGTTCTTTCCCGAAAACGTGGAATACAATGCAAGGAGAAAGCTACGGGACCTCCGCCACACCAGATCAGTGAGGGAGTACGTGCGCGAATTCTCCGCACTCATGCTAAACATACGCGACATGGGGGATAAAGACAAACTCTTCGCATTCATAGAAGGTTTGAAACCTCATGCCCGTATGGAACTACAGCGACAACGGGTAGACACCCTGCCCAAGGCCATTCAAGCTGCAGAATGCCTTGGCGACTATCATTTGGGAACTCAGAATGACAGGCCCCAGCCGTCTGTCCGAGGGGGATCCAACGGGCACCATCCCAGCAATGGTGGCCCAAGCAAAAGTGGGGGAGATCGGAGTGCATCAAAAACTAAGACTCCTCCCTCCAACAGCAACAGTGCTGCATCCATCAACAACAATCAGGGGAGAAAGCCTCCCTCAGAATGCCGTCATTGCGGCGGGGCACATTGGAACAATGAATGCCCAAACATCAAGGTCAATGCTCATCAGACGGTCGAGGATGAGTTAGACACATCAGACTCATCAGACGACGACCAGGTAGGCGCCTTCAATGCAATTGTTGGCTCTATCCCTCATGCCTTAGCCGGGACCAGTGCATCTCCTCCTAAGAAAACATCAGTCCCGATCACCAGGAAAGGGAAAGAAAAGATGGACGAAGGACCTCCTAAACAAGCGAGGACCCTAATGTTCGTCGAATTGAAAGTGAACGGCAAGCCCCTTCACGCCTTGATAGACACGGGTGCCACCCACAACTACTTGTCATCAACACAAGTAGAGCACCTAGGTCTTGTTGTACAAAAGAGCAAAGGCCGTATCAAGGCTATAAACTCACCACCTCAGGCATTGGGTGGAACAGCTACAAATGTCCCAGTGAAACTTGGCCCATACAAAGGAAGCATCGACCTGCGCATCGCAATCATAGATGACTTCGACATCATAGTGGGTTTGGATTTCATGAGGCAAACCAACACCATTCCAGTACCATTTGCCAACATGCTCCTGATGATGGGAGAAAACGGGGCCAAGCCCTGCACCATACCATGCTTTCCCATAAAGATGGCCGCTGAAAACATCTCGGCCATGCAGTTGGAGAAGGTAGTCAACAAACATGAACCCCAGGTTCAGGCTACTCTTCGCAGCAACAATCAGCCATCATGTCATCGGCCTCAAAAGACTGGTGACGCTCATCATCGTGTGAAGACTTGTCAGCCATGCCACAAGGACAAGTCGGATCACTCATCACAGCCGGGACCCTCGCAGCCATTACATGTCCCTCAGAGACCATGGGAAAGTGTTTCCCTCAGATTCATTACGGGATTGCCCCAAGTCGGCAATCTTGCATCCATCATGGTTGTCATAGATCAGTTCTCAGACTATGCAACTTTCATAGCAGCCCCGCAAAACATCTCAGCAGAAGATACAGCTCGACTCTTCTTCTCGCACATTGTCAAACATTGGGGCCTGCCCAAAAACATTGTTAGTAGGCGCGACTCACGCTTCACTAGCAACTTCTGGACCCATCTCTTCAGGTGCTTTGGGTCAACATTGAGTCACAACACAGACATCCATCCACCATCGGATGGCCAGACAGACCGGTTCGATGATATGCTGGAGGAATATCTCCGCAACTTTGCAACCGGATCCCAGAAGCATTGGGTGAAGCTCCTGGATGCTGCTCAACTGTGTTTCAATTCTCAAAAGAGACATCATACAAACAAGAGCCCTTTTGAAATTGTTACCGGACAGCAACCGCTTCTCCCGCAAACGGTGAATGCATCAACCATGCCGAAATCTCCTCGAGCTGCCAACTTCTCGAGCGAATGGGAGCGCAACATGGAGATAGTGCGGAGCTATCTCATCAGGGCCCAAGAGCGGGCAAAAAGGTTCACCGAACAAAAGCGTTGCTTTTCCCAACATCAACCAGGGGATAAAGTAATGCTACGCATCCCAAAGCAGTACTTGTTTGCAGAAAGGACCCATGACCCTCGCCTGCAACAAAAATACATCGGGCCCCTGTCCATTGAAAAACGCATTGGGAAGTCCACATACCAGGTCAAAACTCCATCCTGGTGGAAGATCCATCCAGTCTTCCATGTCAGCCGCATGAAATCATTGCTTCGCTACAACAGCAAGCTCAAACAACAGAGGGGCGCAGACCTCCCATCCAACAACCATCAGAAACATCATCATCATCATCATCATCATCATAAGGCTCCGAGGACGGCGCCAACTCAGGTGGGGGAGAATGTCATGGGCTGCTTTCCAGACATGCCCCATGACCCCTTGGCCGCGCCCCATGGCGGCCTAGCAAGCCTCACAATGCCTAGCGCCATGGTCGGCCCCGTGGTCTTGGCTGCGCCAAGTGACAAGCGCGCATGTGCCTCTGTCGCCCCACCGATGCCTCTCGCCAGCGCCCAAGGGCTGGCCAATGACAACAGCGCCGCGCGCCCTGACAATGCCGCGCGCGCAGATCCTGATGCCTCGCCAGCGCCCAGCTGCAGGCCCATTCCAGCAGCGCCTCGCGCACAGACCCTGATGCCAAGCACCAGTGCCCAGCCTCAGGCCAGCACATCAAGTGTCGCGCGCGCCCACAGCAACGCGCGCGCAGACCCGCAAGACAAAGATGCTGCCATCGGACTTAGTTTTTCCTTGTAATAATCTAAGTCCTTTTCATTGTAATCATAGACTAGTTTTCATCATTTTCATTTCAGTGTGCTTCTACAGCTTTATTAGGACTAGTCTTGTCATGTTGGTTTATTTTTTTTAAGCATTATTAAGGGGGACCAAACAATCAAACATTTCAATCAGCATTTTCTGGTGTCTCTCCCCCTCGACACCACATCATTGTAATCATCATTTTCAGTCATCAATAAAATCATCATCAGCATTCAAAACCCAATTCTCTCTCAAGCTTCCGCAATTGCCCACGACATTGGTTTTCCCGCACGGCACTGACAATCTAGTCTAGCGTGCGGCGAGGACCTCATTGGCGGACAGCAACCGCACTGACATCGGTTGCTTAGCCTTACGTTGCCCTTCCAAAGATCATCAGGAAGGCGTTGCGTAACAATTAGCATGTTTAAAGATAAATTATTCTTAAAGTCCTTTAATGCTAAAAAATATGGAGGACATTTTTGTAAATAACTAATTTTATTAAAATTATGTAATGCATTTTAATTTTTAATACACTACACTAAACAATGAATAAACAATAATCTTTGCATTACTAACTCATGCATTACTAATTTTTAAATTATTAATACACTTTATTCAATACTATTTTTATACACCATACCAAACGACCCCTATGTAATATAATCATGCCTAACAAAACTGTACTCCCAATGAGGCCACAAATCTACAAATAAGACCAAGTCCTTTGCCTTAACTACCTCATTTGAATATTTTTTTTGTTGTCCACAAAATTTAGTGAGATCCATTCTTAACGGGTCATAGTAGAAAAATAACCATAAACTCCATTAATTCCCATTTGAATAATTACATTAACTTTTTATAGATCAAACAAACACAAATAAAGCTTTTCTTGCATGTTTAGCAAAATAAAATAAAGAGAAGGTAAAAGGAAAAAAAAGTATAAAATTAAAATGAGTGGAAAACCAGTGTTGATATTTGCAGTTGATGATAGTGAGCATAGTTTCTATGCCCTTGAATGGACACTTGATCATTACTTTGCTTCTCTTTCAACTTCCCCTTTTAAGCTTGTGATTATTCATGCAAAATCTAATGCATATGCTGCTTGTGCCGTAGGAATGGCCGGACCAGGTATAATTTTAGAGTCAGTGAGTTCAGAATAAGTACGTTCTTACGTTACATATATAAATCGAGTAAAAAAGTGTATATGGGTTCAAAAGTATATATGGGTTCAATGAACCGACAAAGTCTGCCCTAGATCCGCCTCTATGTTGAACCTCATGTTGCTATTAAAAATATATCTATTATTCCTTTTTTATTTATCGTTTAAGGTTTTGACATACTTATTCAAAACAACATCAACAATATACCATGTAAAATTTTACAAGTGGGTATGAGGAGGGTAGTGTGTACACATACCTTACTTCTATCTTTCTGAAAGTATATTTTCGATAGATTCTCGACGCAAAGTATGGCAGCTTGGTGCACAAAGAATCTTGCGCTCACACAGAGCCCGAGGAATGGTCATACCCCAAGAGGTGTAATATACACAATCTAACCTAATGCAAGCATTATAATTAGTGGTTGCATATATTTATTTAATAAAAGGGTTATTTGACTAAATTACTCCTTATCTTTCCTCGTACTTTTTCAAAAATTATATAGATCATTTTTTGAATGAAGGGTAAATTTGAAGAAAAAAAATTAATCCCTTCTTGGTTTCTTCAAACGACACTTATTTTGGACCAAATTAATTTGATTAAAACGACAATTATTTTGGACCTGATAGAGTATTAACTCCTAATATTGAACCTAATAGACTGCATTATTGTACATAGAGGATTGTTATTGCAAATCCTTTAGATATTTGATATATGTTTATTTATTGTGGCAGGAAGAATTGATGTGCTTACACTCTTAGAAACAGATATTAAAAGAGGAGCATATAAAGTTATTGAAAAAGCAAAAGAATTATGCAAGAGTAAAGGACTAAAAGATGTATCATGTGAAGTAAATGAAGGTGATGCTAGAAATGTTATTTGTGATGCTGTTGACAAATACCATGCTTCTCTCTTGGTCATGGGTAGCCATGGTTATGGTGCTTTCAAAAGGTACCTATAATTTACTATTTTGTTTTATTAAGTTTAAGTTATATACAATGATGATATAATTTAAGTAGTTTTTAGTTTTTACACTATCAGTGTAATTTAATCGGTTGAAAGGGAGTTTTAGAATGATGGTAAAGTTGTTTTCGTGCGACATAGGCCACGAGTAGTTGGGTTTAAGCTTATAATAAAATAGAGTAAATGAGAAATGGAGAGAAAAATGAAAATTTTGAATTTCCCTCTTTGACAAAAGGACATTGTCCTATATTGGAGGAGGAAAAGAGTTTTGATGAGTACATATACAATTGCACTTCTTTTTGCTCTTAAAGATTTAAGAAGAAGGCAAGCCTCGCGCTGTCGTCATCGCCCGGTTCGGCTTCGGTTAAATGATCTGATTAATGTAATCAAGCATTTGGTTTGCGTAAATGGTCGTTTTATAAACAACCACTTTGAGTTCGTTGGTCATTAGGGTTTGAAGTACCGCTACACCAGTGACAGTAATCCGTTCTATCTTGGAAGGAAATAATCCTAAAGCTCGGGTACTAATTAAGAGGAGATTAAGTTTCTTAAGAAATCACTGTGAATTCAGTATGCTCAAATTAATTTTCTGTTGTCTGTTGTTATAGGTCAACTTAACTAATATGGTAGTATAAAAATTCTTTATAATGATTGTGCATATAACATATGCTTTTGTTTGCTAATTTTTTGAGAATATTGATTTGAAATTCATTTTAAATTTTGCAGGGCTGTATTGGGCAGTGTAAGTGACTACTGCTCACACCATGCAAATTGCTCTGTGATGATTGTGAAGAATGATACAAAGCCAAAGCAATAAACAACTTTAAATCACTCTGTCTTATTCAGTTAGTTGATTTTTCTGGTCTATATATAATTGGTTCCAGTTTTAGTACATTAGCGAGTTATTTTAAAAAAATAAAGAAGTTTCGTTATAGGGTGTAATTACTGTATTTATTTTGTATTCTTTGTACAACAACAACAACAACAACAACAACAACAACAACAACAACAACAACGACCCAGTATAATTCCACAAGTGGGGTCTGGGGTCTGGGGAGGCTATTTCCAGGAGACCCTCGGCTCAAAAAAGCAATAGGAGATGATATATTAGTACCATAAAAATGCGTAATAAAAATAACAACAATATATAAGAGATATGAAATATGAAATACAGAATACGAAATACGAAATATGAAATAGATGGCTGGTATAGTACAACTAGAAGGTAAAGCCCTGCATCAATAGACGACCAATGACATTCCTAGTCTAACTCATAACTGGATAGTCTCACTCTATTGTGCTGTAGAAATATTCACACTCTCCCCTAACCTACAACCTTAATGCTCGACCTCCATAATTCCCTATCAAGGGCCATGTCCTCAGTAATCCTAAGTCGCGCCATGTCCTGTCTGATAACTTCTCCCCAATACTTCTTAGGTCTTCCTCTACCTCTCCGCGTGCCCACTACAGCCAGTCGCTCACACTTCCTCACCGGTGCATCAGTGCTCCTCCTCTGAATGTGCCCGAACCATCTGAGTCTTACTTCCCGCATCTTGTTCTCCATGGGGGCCACACCCACCTTCTTTGTACTTGTGAATTAAATGACATTAATTAAAATCCTCCATTCAGGCGGCCAGTTTAATTTGCAAATTCTCTACCCTGTGTAAGTCAATTTTTTTTTAATTATTATTTTTTTAATTTTTTTTTGGTTTTTGGTTTTTGGTTTTTGGGTGAAGTTTCATTGATAAAATTGGAGTACGTGAATCTGATATTCTAAATACAGGTGGTTGACCGTATGTTGATTATTGTCTTTTGAATTACAAAAAAATTATGTTCTTTGTCCAACCATATAATTACATTACAACTCATACTCAATGCAATCGTTCAAATCAAATAACAGAAGTTAAAAGAAAAGGTAAAATAATTAACTACAAAGGTTGCTAATATAATGTACTAAATTAGCAGAAATGTTTAAACTATCTACAGAGCTTTCGTGATAAAAATGTACATTAATACACATACATATCTGTCTTACTATTATTATAAATCCAAATAAGTATATAGATAGAAATGTTATGCGTGACCAATATATTTAAACTTTTAAATTAGTCGATACATATAGTTCAATCCAATATTAGAGTATGAAAAGGTCACCTCGACTTCATGCCTTAGCACTCTTGTCATTACATGATAAGAGTGGTGTATACGATAAAATCGGAGGGTCCAATTTTCCGTCGTTACGACGCCTTATAAGCACATCTCGAAGGCTCGAGACTACGATCGAGTTTCATCCCTCGAGGGCCATCGGCGCTCGACCTCGAGGTAGTATAGATTGGCGGCTGTGATGAAAAGTGGGGAGTTCCCAAGGCGCGTAGCTAGAGCCGACAAGGTCTGTCAGGCTAGCCTGAGCCCGTATCATAGCATTGATTAGTTGTACCAACTCCATATCTTTGTAATAAATATATTTGTACTATATTTAAATTTTCTCTCTCTTATATAAAGGGGATCCTTGTCATTTTGTAAACATTTGTTGCTCAATGCTCAATACACAAGAACATTCTCTCTGCCCTCTAACATATTCTCTTGATCTCATTACTTCCATTTATTGCTTATTATTGGCCATAAAGAGCCGTCATTGATTTTATTATAGTTGTTAGTCGTCCATCGACCACCCTCGGCGTGACATCAGACTCGATCCCGAGGCCCCAATCTCCAGCTGTTCGGTTCGATCATCATATCGCCTATAAACTATAATCTTGTTTTATCTTGCTTTCTAATCTCTTACTTTAGCTTCCATTGCCTAACAACTAGCGTAAAAATAGATCACGTATTTTTAGAACCACAAAATTAAATTTAATGTAATTACCATTTTCACGGTAAACAAGTGGGTTGCTCTAGTGGTGAGCATCCTCTACTTCTAACCAAGAGGTTGTGAGTTCGAGTCACCCTAAGAGTAAGGTGGGGAGTTCTTGGAGGGAGGGATGCTGAGGGTCTATCGAAAATAGTCTTTCTACCCTAGGATAGAGCTCTACCCCAAGTAGGGGTAAGGTTTGCGTACACACTACACTCCTCAGACACCACTGACCATTCATATTGTAAGACTCTCGCTAATAGGATTATACTATAAGCCTTAAAACTGCAAATCATATTACAACGTTTACTAATAAAACTCCCCTAAAGAACAGTACTATTGATAATTGGATCCAGGATGCCCTCCAAAAAATCAATAGAGCAAGAAAGTTATATGAAAATATTGCGGATGTAGAAGATATGTTTAGATAGTTATATGCTTTTTAATTTTTTTCTTAAAAAATTGTGAATAGAAGTTGAATATTTGAATAGTTTTCACTTCAAATACACGAGTTCGGAATCAAAGCAAGGCAAAATACAACTTGAAGAATCAAAGTAACGTGAAAAGAAATGTAGAACCAAACTACATATAGTACAAGCTTAGAATGCGCTATACCCTCCTGGCCGGGACGTTCCGCGAGGAGGATATAGCGCATGCTAGGCATACATTATATGTAATTTAATTTGGTTCTACATTTTTTTCCATATTACTTTAGTTCTTCAAGTTGCAATTTGCCTTACTTTGATTCCGAACTCTGAAATACACATACAAACTACAATTTCAAACTTAAAAAATATTCGTCATGTTCAAGTTAAATTTTATTCTCAATTTCAAAAAATTAACACCAACTCTGTAAGCTGAAAGACTGTATTTACAAGTCTCAAAAAAGTTGGTGAAAAAAAAAATAGAAAAAGGTTTCATATTCTCAATATCTTTCCACTCATTTTTGTAATTTAAAAATAAAAAAATTTGGATACCCCTTTGAAACATTACGACAGATTCAATTGAGCGGGAAAACCAAAAATTCAAAGACGACAAGCTCTTAACAGATTAGAACACAGTTGAAGAAAAGTCAAAGCTTCAGAAGGCCACAACAATGGCTTCCAAATTCTCCATGGAAGACACCATACAAAGAATAGTAAACGACCTCGAAATGACTCAAACTTCGATTTCAGAATCAACCCTAATTGACCTACAAACCCTATTAGATCACACTCTCAAAACCAAAGACCCATTAGATATTGAAGATTTTTACGATGAATTATCTTCAAGAAAAATCTCACCCACTTCATTAATCAACTCAATTTCTTCAACCATGGACTCAGCACCTCTAAATACTTCACTTTTAGCTTCAAAAGTTTACTTATCTCTACTTCTCACCCCTAATTCCCCCGTTTTCACACTCTTCACTCCCATGGCTTTTCTCTCGCTGCTTCGTTCAATTCGTAAGGGTTTTAAGCCACCCTCTTCGATTTCCTCAAATGGGTCGGGCTCGAATAGTCAAGGGAAGAAGAAGAAAGGGAGGTCCCGGTCCGGTCCGGGTCGAAAAGGAGGAGGGAGAAATGGTGAGGATAGTGAATATGAGAGTGAGTTTGATGTTAGGGTTTTGTTCATTGTGCTTGAGAGGTTGATATTGGTGTTAGGTTTGGTGCATTTGGGTAGGTTTCCGGATTGTTTGAGGAGTTTGGTACAAACTATGGCTGAAATTGCAGTTACAGCAGTTGACTTATGTGGGGGTTATTATGGGAGATTTTGTGATATATGCAATCAGATTATGAGTGAAGTGCTAAAAAATGAACATGGGGATCAAAAGAATTCAGCTGTTGAGGTATTAAAGTCAGTAACACCTTTGATTTTATTGGTTAAATCACCAGCAAAGACTTTAGCTTTGGAATTTGTGGTGAATAGAATGATCATGGGGTTGGCGAAAGAATCCGATGATATAAAAGAAGCAGTTCTGAATTTGCCAAGGTACATTGTGCAAAAGGCACCCGAAAAGGCTGAGGCAAGGGCTGCAGCTGTTGAAGCCATTGTGGAAATGGTTAAAGTTATAGACTTTGAGGATCAAGACAGGTTTGCTAGTTATGTAGTGAAGATGAGCCAAGGGAAACCACAGCTGAGGTTATTAGCTGTGGACCTTATTCCAGCTTTAATGATGTCGTTAAATGATCCGTTCGGGTGGGATTTGGATGTTGAGGTTGAGAATCCTTGGGGTTTGAGTTGTTTGGAGGCGTTGATTCAGCGTTGCTCTGATGTAACTGCTGGAACAAGGGCTCGGGCTTTGACGAATTTGGCTCAACTGGTTGGGTTCTTTTCGGGGAATGATAAGGGAAGAGCATTGTTGAAGAAGTTTCTGGGGTTTGACTCAGTTGGAAACGAAATGCCCGAAAGTTTAATGAATGGTATTTTGAAGAAACGGTGTATGGACGAGAAGGCTGCAGTCAGAAAGGCTGCTCTTCTTGTAATATCTAAGTTGACATCCTTTTCGGACAGTGCTCCAGATGAAGATTTTCTTAAGACATTGGGCATGTCATGTTCTGATCCACTTGTTAGCATAAGGAAAGCTGCAATTTCAGCTCTTTCAGAGGTTAAGTGATTTATGTGCAATTTATATTGTTACTATACTGACTTATTCTGATTAAGCAATCTAGCTAAATAGGTGATGGGCAATATTTCTATAATGGAGAGATTTGACTTCAGAATTTAGTGCCAGAGAAGTTGAAACTGTTCTACTTTGGCAAGACACATTGGTTCATAGCAAGTTATACATGTTAAAAATTTCCAGTCGTATTAATAACGATTAGTTTGAAATTCAGGCTCAGTTAATTTATTGGTGTTGACGTTGATAACAGTTAAAATACCTCCATTTAGTTTCTTGTGTTCCCTGGATCATCGCTCAGATATGTTGAGTACAAATTAGGGGTGATATTATTATGCAGCTTGTGATTAGTTCTGGTTACACTTCCCTAGACATGCTTAATTCTAATTTCTAACTTCCACTTCTTTAACTGGGAGTGGAGATGCCGTTGATCCAGAGAAAGAAAAAAATACATTACACTACCATTATCTCTACATGGTCATGTAGCAAACTGCTGAGTGATATGAACTTCTCCGCTTATTTGAGGAAAGAAATACCAGTGTCAATTAATGTATTTGTTCTTCTGCATTTATCAGATTATTCACTATGCTCTGCATTCATTTTTGTGGTATAGCATCTATTACTTAGTTTGATCTCAATTGACGTCTACATTTGCTTTACAGGCATTTAGGATATTCACAGAAAGAAATGTAGTTAAGGAGTGGCTACATTCCATTCCTCGTCTAATAGCTGATAATGAATCTAGCATACAAGAAGAGTGCGAGAATCTGTTCCTAGAATTGGTTCTTGATCGGATTTCTAGAGTTGGATCCAGCAATTCCGTGAAGCATGCATCTGACAGTAGTTCAAATGGCAAGGCAGCAACTATAGAGATGGAAAAGGAGTTGTTGTATCCTCAAGGAGTCCTAGGTATATTGAGAGAGATATGCGATGGAGAGGTGACACCATGGGTGAAGAAGATCTGCACAAGTTTAGGAAAGAAGAAAAAACTCAAACCTAAGATTGTAATTACACTTCAAAAGATCATAAGGTCATCTGAATCTCTGTGGTTGAGCAATTCCATGCCAATAGATAAGTGGACAGCTCCTCCAGGTGCTTGGTTTCTACTCTCAGAGGTGTCAGCATACCTTTCCCGAGCTACGGATTGGGAATTCCTCCATCATCATTGGCAGATCCTTGACAAGTATAAAGCCACTGGTGATCATGATAGCGAGGAAGGGCTAAATACAACATCAAACACTTTTTCATGGGCTGCAGATCGTGTATATCTTTTGCAAACAATCGCTAATGTTTCGTTGGATCTGCCTCCTGAGCCTGCGGCAGATCTGGCTCATAACCTTCTTCAACGTCTAGAGGAGTTTAACATGCATCCGACAGAGGTATCTGCTATCAGTAGTATCTCACATTATACTTTCATGTGCCCTGCCCTCCTTGCCATTGATAAGGGATTATATGTAATTTGCATGTGAGTTCCTTCAGCGGACTTCAAACAAGGTTGACAAATGTCTTAATAATCTAAGTGCTTCATTTAGCTTAATTGGTTGCCTGCACTTTGATTTCAGTTAGCTTTTTTCTTGAAAGGAAGCATTGATACGAAAGTGCTTGAATATGTTTCTGTTTTCTGCTTTCCTGAACTTTCAACTTTTAAATGCCTTACCTCTAGCAATCGATATGTTGCTCAGTATTTTGGAAATTCCACTTGCTACTATGGTATACTAGCGAGGGAAATGCCTAGAAACTTTTGATTTACAGAGGACAATTGATGTGCATATGAATTTGTTTTATTACTTGGTGTAGAAACTTTGCAAAATAAGATATGTTGTTTACTACACTCTGAAACTTCAAAGGAGTAGAACCGAGCTTTTATTATTAGTAAGCCTACTTCAACTGTGAAACAATAGGACATCAAATGCAGTTCACAAATGGGAGAGAACTTGGTTGATTGTGTGCATTATATCAACTTCCAACAATGATTATTGTAGTTTGACAGCACAATTAGCAGTTTTGGTGGATAGAAAACAATCAAATTGCAAATGCAAACATGTGAATGTTGGCTTGACTGTGGCAGGTTAGTGCTCACCTGAACGCACTCAAAACTTTGTGCAAGAGGAAGGCTCTTAACCCTCAAGAGGCTGATTGCCTTGTTATGAAATGGGTAAATCAGCTATTATCCAAAGCTTCTAGAATTCTTGATGCGTACATGTCAAAGAGTATGGAAGAACAGGGAAATGATATCTTTCTCACACCATTTGGGGGTACGACTGGCAAGGGAAAAAGAACAGTGGCATCACACTCTAAAACACTACAACAAACAATGACTGCAGTTCATACTATTGGATCTTTAGTTATTATTTGTCCTTCAGCTAATGTATCAACCGTTGTTCCCATTTTACACACGATCATTACTTCCGGTACCAGTAGCACTAGACCTAAGAAACCAGCAGAGCCTTCCATTTCCATAAAGCAGACTGCTCCTTCCTTATATGTTCAAGCTTGGCTAACCATGGCCAAGATCTGCCTCGCTGATGGAAAACTTGCAAAGCGCTATATTCCTCTGTTTGTCCAGGTATGGCTTGTTCTGACAGTGCTCTATATTCAAGGTCTCTAAATGACTCAAAAAAGAAAAAAACTACTATTGCAGATTGTTGACCATTTGCACGTGAATGGAAATGAAAATATGTCACTGTGATTGATTTTCTAGGTATTTATTGAAGGTGAATATACAATTACATTTACATGTGATCACTGTTACTAAGTTCTTTTAGCTACAAAGAGGGAGAAATGTGTTCGATGAAACTGGGATCTTTGGTTCATACGGATTAGGATTCTGCCCATGCAAAAAAGTTGCTTTAGGGCTCGGTTGGTACGAGAGATAAGGGATAGTTAATCCCGGGATTAATTTTGAGATGAGTTTGTCCCACGTTTGGTTGGGATAAAATCGTGTTATAACTAATCCTGGGATTAGTTATCCCGGGATTGGAGTATTTTTTTTATCCCTATGGGAGGGTGGGATAACTAATCCTGGGATAATTAATCATGGGATAGCTTGTTTCCCAACCAAACGACCTCTTACAGTATAATTTCTGCTACTGACATTTTCCCCTATTATTGTGTTTTCCAGGAGCTTGAAAAGGGTGATTGTGCTGCCCTCCGCAACAACATAGTTGTAGTCATGGCAGATTTCTGGGTACGGTACACTGCTCTAGTTGACTGGTGAGTCCATTGGCATTCATAAGCATGTCTATATCAGCTTAGCGAATATAGCTTCCCCTGACATAATTTGTGTACAATTGTTAATCAAAAAGTTACCTACCAAAGATCACCAAAAGTCTACGTGATTCATCTGAAGTTGTTAGAAGGCAGACATTTATACTTCTATCCAGACTTTGCCAGGTACGTCCTTATCTTCTCAAGTCATTCTCTTTCTAAGTTTTAGGCAAGCTCTGGATTATCTTTTGCTAACTGTGATCTGTCGTCTCTTGTACTCAGAGAGACTATGTCAAGGTGAAAGGAGTACTTTTCTTTCGGTTCCTGTTATCTCTTGTTGATGAATCAGAGAAGATAAGACAATTGGCTGATTATCTATTTGGAAATATATTAAAAGGTTGAATCTCTGTAAAGTTTTGCAATTAAAAATATATCTGACTGCTAAACTAATTATTCCCCTTTTTTGCAATTTCGCTGCAGGTAAAGAACCACTTTTAGCCTATAATAGTTTTGTAGAAGCCATGTTTGTGCTGAATGACTGCAACCCTCATACCGGATGTAGCAATCCTCAGAATTCACGAAATGAAACACGGCTTTTTTCTATACGGTAAGCATGTTGTCTTTTGTTATAATCTGGTCATTAACAAGAAACTCCTCTAACTTTTACTTTTGTGCCAGAGGAAATGATGAGAAGTCGAGGTCTTCAAGAATGCACATTTATGTGACATTGTTAAAACAAATGGCTCCAGCACACGTACTAGCCACATTTGCCAAAATATGTGCCGAGATCCTTGCTGCTGCATCTGATGGTTTGCTTAGTATTGACGATGTGACTGGACAGTCTGTTTTGCAGGTATCAATTCCTAACCAATGACCTCAGCCCCCATAAATAGAAAAAATGAAAAGGACTTCTGGCCTTTAGATATAGTGCATATCACCTTAGGTGCGGGTATATAGAAAAAAAGAGAATGCAAATAGAATATCATTACTATATTCTTGCTGTTGCTACTATATATATATATATATATATATATATACACACACACACACACACATACATACATATAAAACTTATTTTCACTACTACTTTACTATTATCTTATTTTGGCATTGATGATGATATGAGTTGAGCTCAAAGAAATAAATGAGGATTCATATCACTGACCCCAGCTTTGTTTGGGATTGAGGCATAGTAGTAGTAGTAGTAGTTGCTGCTGTTGTATATCACCTAAAACCATAGTCCATGGTCTTTCCTTAATTTTGGAGTTTGACTACAATAGAAGATTTTATCTTGTGCTCCGTACTACTGAGCTTAAATCTCATGTTGTTTGTGAGAGGATTATGAGGATTCCTTCACCAATTGGAGAAATTTTGTTGGTAAATAAACTTGTTTTGATACTCAGGTGCAAATTTTGTTGTGATCAGGACGCTTTCCAAGTTCTTTCTAGTAAGGAGATACGAATTTCCTCTAGCCGCGGGTCAACCTCAGAATCAGCGGACGTGGAAGAAGAAGGGGCAGATGGAGGAGCATCCTCAGCAGCAAACGGAAAAGCAATAACACAAGCAGTCAAGAAAAGCTTAATCCAGAATACAATCCCCATCTTTATAGAGTTAAAACGTCTACTCGAGAGCAAAAACAGTCCTCTTACTGGTTCTCTCATGGAATGCCTTAGGAACCTTCTCAAGGATTACAAGAATGAGATTGATGACATGTTGGTTGCTGATAAACAACTCCAGAAAGAGCTCATTTACGACATGCAAAGATATGAAACAATGAAGGCAAAATCAGCTGCTGCCGAAGCAGTTGCAACCATGCAAAGATCAGAGCTTTATCGCTCGCCAAGTAATCCTAAAGCAAATTCAAGCTTCAGAAACAAGAAATCTGATGAGGGAAATACAAAAATAGCTTCAGCCGTGGCAGATGCAGTGGCGGCTGTCGCAGCTCGGTCAGTGCTCAGGGAAGTGAATAAAGGAACATTAACTCCTCCACTTAGTGCAATGAAGACACCTAGGCTCAAGTCTAACTCAGGTGGAACATTTAGTAGAAGAGACATGCCTGCTGAAGTGATTGAGTCTTTAAGGAGAAGGCCAACTTTTGATTCTGATGAAGAAAACTGATTTCTCATTCCATATACATTAATGGAAATTAGTAGCTCAAATCCTTTTGCAATGTAACTGTAGCTAACTTTTTGCCTTTCTTTTCCAAGAGGAAGAAGGCATTGTAAATAGTTTTGTAGCTCAGTATATGATGCTGAAACAGTCCTTATTAACAAAAAAACATCTCCACGGCTAAAATGGTCATATGGTATTTCTTTTCTTGATTTAAATTATTCAAATACTCTTAATAACAAGGTGAAGAGCACTTGAAATAAGGTTAAAAATTAGAAATAAAATCTTAAGGCTTCATAAAGAATTTATCAACTACACAACTTAGAGGTTGTTTGGTTGGGAAATAAATTATCTTAGGATAATTAATCCTGGGTTTGTCATCCTACCTCCCAATCTCCCACAGGGATAAGAAAAACAGTACAATCCTGGGATAAGGAATCCTCAGATTAGTAATACTGCAATTTTATTCCCACCAAATGGGATAAACTCATTTCAAATTTAATCCTGGAGTTAATTATCCCTTATCACTTGTACCAAATAAGCCTTTACTTTAAAATAAACACTAGTCAGTTGGAATTATTTAATTATAAATGTAATTAACCATGTGTAAGCTATTCTATTAGGAAAAAAAGTTAAAATAATGTTTATTTATATAAATCTTTTGTTGTACTTCTATATTCTGGAATGCAAGGTAAGACTTCATATAATAGATTCGATGTGATCACACTTTTTTCAAAATTATGCATAACAGAAGCTTAGTGCAACAAGTTATTTTTTAAAATAAAATCTTCAAATATAGTACACATACAAATATCTATCTATATTATTTATTTAAAAAGATAAACAAAAATAAATATCATCAAATGTATATATTATTAACAAGAGAGAAAAAAGCCCTCTCCTTAAGCCAAGTGACATCCTTAAAATTAGTCACATGTAACATATTAAGAGCCCGTTTGACTTAGCTGATAAGCATTAAGTGCTGAAAAACACTTTTAAGTGTTAAAACTGATTTAAAAAATAAGCAGTTATGTGTTTGGATAAAAGTGCTGAAATTAATAATATGCACTTGAAGAACTGGGTATACGAAGAGTTTTGTTTTAAAAGGAAATATTTTAGGGATAGAATAGTAATTATTTTGGTCAAACTTAAAGTGCTTATAAGCTGAAATTTGATATGTTGGTGGAGACCAACTTACGGCTTTTGACTTATTTTTGGCTTATAAGCACTTAACTTATAAGCACTTTTGATTTTACCAAACGCGTTGATAAGCCAAAAAGTGCTTATAAGCCAGTTTGACCAGCTTATAAGCTTTTAGCCAAACACCCTCTAACTAATTAACTATTACTCCCTCCGGTCCAAAATAAGTGATTTTTTTGGTTGTTTTCACACATATTAAGAAATTCACCTTTTAACATTAATTAGCAATGAAATTACCATATTAACCTTGATTGTCTCTTCACATAAACACTCCTAACACATACTCCAACATTAATTACTCCAAGGGCAATGTAGGAAAAAAATAATTAATTCATTCTTGAAATCTGGAAAAATCACTTATTTTGGACCACAAGAAAAAAGCCAAAAAATCACTTATTTTGGACGAGAGGGAGTAACTAATAACTAATTCAACCATGTGGCATAACCAGAAAAAACCACATATAAATTATTTCTTAATTAATTAATACTAAATAACTAAATCCAAATATTGGAAATTTTACTATATAATGGATAAAAATATTATTGATAAATTTAAACAATTTAATAAATTCGAATATTAATTTCAAATAATATAAATATTTATTTCAAGATTAAAAAATCACACATTGAGCTATATTACATTAAAGGATATAAATGGATAACGGTATTAAATAAAGAGGAAAGTTAATGAAGGTCACATAAAAGCATGACATACTATATATTAGGTAATGTAATAGCAATAATCTATATCTATATATAATAAAAGGAGAAGTAAAGCTACCATATTAAGCCACGTCTATATATGATAAAAGGAGAAACAAAGTTACCATATTAAGCTAAATGGCATAACCATAAGATGACAAATGTAAATTTTTGGGACAAAGCTCCAAAAAAAAGTTGAGGTATTAAAATTATTTTATAATAAAAAACGAAAAAAAACTACCCATTCAAATTGGGGAGTAGTTTCAAATTGGAGTTTTAAAATTATTTTAAATTAAACAAAAACGAAAATAAGAGAAAATAAAAAATTACCAATTCAAATTGGAGAATAGTTTCAAGTTGGAATTTTAATATTATTTTAAAATAAAAAAAACGAAAATAAGAGCAAATAAAAAACTACCAATTTAAATTGGGGAATAGTTTCTTCTAATAGTAGTGTGTGTGTATTCATAAAAAGATAAATAAAATAATTATATGATACCAAGTGACATATCCATAAGATGACAATGTAGAGTTTTAGGACAAAACTAAAAAAAAGTTGAAGCTTTAAAAATATTTAATTATAAAAACGAAAATATTAAATAAAAAAATACTATTTATTCAAATTGGAGAGTAGTTTCAAGTTGGGGTTTAAAATTATTTTTAAATATATATATATATATATATATATATATATATATATATATATATATATATTATAAAACTACCAATTTAAATTAGGGAATAGTTTCTTCCTAATATAGTACCCACTCCCCCCCCCCCTCTCTCTATATATATGTGTGTGTGTGATTCCAAGTGGCATAACCATAAAATGGCAAGTATAGATTTTTAGGACAAAAATAAAGTTGAAGTTTTAAAATTATTTTAAAAAAAAAAACAATTTAATTTGTGTTCTAGATCGCTTTGATGGAACTAAAAGGAAAGTTTTTACCGAGACACCGGTCATGTTAAGCGAATAGTCCTGTCAAGCAAACCCAAAACCCGAATACTCGGCTACAACTTCTTTCAACGGGACGTCCGATTATGAAATCATAACCCGGGCTTTTTGTCTGGACTACTGTATTGCCTGGATTCTGTAGTCTCAAACTTAGAATCGTTGGGTGATACAATTGTTAACGATAACAAAATATGTTCACAGTAGCGTATTGTGCTTTAAGTTCAACACAAAATTATTTAGCCTATCATTTAGGCTAAATGAATCCTAATATAAGAGGAATTAACAAAAATTAGCAATACCTGGATAAGTCGAGGTTGTGGATAGATCTTTTTTGAATTTTATTCAAAAATTTTATAAATAAAAACTGTGTACGTTGTTTCCAAAAGAGAAAACTTATGAAATTAAATTTCTAAAAAGAAAAGCCCGTTCCTAACTGAATCCGATAGGATCCTTATATAATGGATCCTTATTCTAACAACTTTAAATAATGTGCCCGAACGTTATAAGGCGGGCCTCTGTCTCGCGACCCATTTTCTGAACAACCCGTGACCGTCACCTGATCACTAAACTTGACTGAGAGAAGCATGTACGCTTATCAAATATATTATAACTTTAAACTTTATATGCAACAAGACAATACTTTAATCAAATAGTTTCAATTAATTTAAATATCTACAATAAACTAACTCCAAAACTTTATCATAGTAACCACTAAATATTGCTAAGTTATTATAAAAACATCTGAATCTTAACTCATCTACTGTCTATGAAGCCTCTATTTGATAAACTGATACACTGTTCAGGACATGAGATTGTCTAGCTAGTTTTCCAAGTAAACAAAGAAATAACTAAATAAATATGACTCAAAGGAATACTCTACGAACAAAAGCAGAGCTCACCAATAGCACTGGAAGAGAACGAAGTTCCCAAAAGAGAACGTCAGTACCATCCATTGTACTTAGTGAGTCTCAACGATAGGGGAGGAAACTTTAATAAAATATACATTACGAGTAAGGATTCTAAATGCATGAAAAACATAAAGCTTCTAAGAACAATTCTAAAATAATTTCATAATAGTAGTTTATGAATATTCTAAAAGAAATTCTTTTAGTTTTCTTTCTTATGAAAAAAATACTTCACTCTATACTTCGGGTGTTCCAACTATCTTGACTTAATTTTATCTCGGTCACCGTATGATCGGCACGGGTTCGATCCCAACATGATCGAATAGTCCCAATCCACGAGGTGCCACTCGCTTCATGGTTCTCAGCGCTCATGTGTCATACCTTAGATGGCTAGGTAAATTCTCAGCAACGAGACCCTCGGTTCGTGTGCTCCCTACTTTGGCACAAGTAGTTTCAGGAAGTCAACGCCTTGATCAGGACTATCGGCCTGGACGATGACCCCTTCTCAAAATAGATGATACTCCTAAAATCTTCTCTTTCTAAAACTTATTCTTGTGACTTTTCAAGTCTAAATCTTTTCTGGAACATCCTATACATACTCATACTGGTATCCTTAAATGTAAAGCATGAAATAAACATTCAAAAGTATTTCTAAAGATTCTTGCTTCTTCACGAATTTTCAATATGAAAATGGCATGTAAGAATAACAAAAAAAACTTAAAATTTATGCACATATATCATAATAAATTATCTAAACTTTAGCTAGAACAATTCTAAGTTGATACGTACTCACTCATTCCAATTAAGTACATATTAACTCTTTTAAGAAATTTATCAAATACTGTGTATGCGTGCTTTTGTGAGTTAAACTACTTTAGTAAAGAGTTATATTAACTCACCTCAAAACTCCTCGAGCCAATACATAGGCCCAGTCCAATTTATACCCGTCAAATAATCGATTCTACAATAACCAGCGCATTTTAATCAATTTTAAAGTTTCACACCTAGATATGAAATTTAATATTGATACAGAGAAAGAAGGGAATTAACTACTCAATTTTTACCTACTACTACTTTAGGATAATTGATAATAGAGAATTTTATATACCTGAGTTCAAGAATTAGTTATTCGTAAAGAACCATAGAATTTTTGTTGCCTGCGTGAATAGTCTACTGCCTCTGTTTTTTTAGCAAACAGAATGTTAATTCTGTTTTGTTCTTATAAGGCTATTACGCCTCTTGACTTCCAACAACCCTTAATGGGCTTAGGCTTGGCACGTACTTCTATTATTGTGTTTCTCTTTTCTATTTTTTTGACTTAACTATTATTTAGTTATACCTACTTTTTTAAAATTATTAATATTTCCCTAATTGTATATTCAATTATTTATAAATATAGAAGTAACTCAAAAATCAATCACAAGAGTTTAAATCCGTAATAGAAGTATAATTTAAAATTAAAAAAATTAAATTCTATATTTCGCGTGTGTTGAAACTTCTATATATTTGAGGAGTGTTACAATCTTCCCTCCTTAAAAACATTCGTCCTCGGATGTTGCTAGGACCTTATTCATAAGCTAACAATCATTCCATAGGTCCTTGAACTTCTTAAGTTTTCTTAGCATTACTCACTTTCCCAAAGGACTCAAAATTTTGGCTAACTCCCTAAATTTTCAAAAATTTCGGCAGAGTTTTCCTTGTAAATTGGACTATCCAAAAAACTATCCCTGTCACAAATACCAAAACTACACCAACCACAACCAAATATACCATAACAAGCCATTTATAGGCACCATACATAGATCATAAACTAATTACTCACACTCCGGCAAGGAGGTACCACAATAACCAACCAAAATCTATAGCACAACACTTCAACAAAAAGTAAATAACTTTAATAATTAAAAATACTCTGGCACGGTGCTAAATTATTTAATAACTAAATATACTCTGACAGAAACTAAATTTATTCAATAACTATGTATAATCTAGCAAGGACATAAACACATGCTAATTTTTATTTAATAAATGAAATATAAATGTCAAGCCAAACCTAGGTTCACATACCTTGTTCCTCAAATAAATAAGAATACTTCTTCTTCATATCCTCCTCGAGCTCCCACATAGCCTCTTTTAAATCATGATTACTCCACCAAACTTTTACTGATGCTATATATTTTGTTCTCAACTTTCTTACTTGCCTATCGAGAATTTCTATAGGTACCTCTTCATAAGTCAAGCCTTCTTTTCGGCATGCATTATATGTGACTTATCATGAATGTACTTTCTAAGCATAGACACATGAAAGACAGGATGAACAAAGGACAATTCAACGGGCATCGCTGGTTCATAAGCCATTTTCTTCTTCTTTTCTATAATCTCATAAAGTCCGATAAACCTAGGACTAAGTTTTCCTTTCTTACGGAACCTCGTAACTCCTTTCATTGGTGAAACTTTCAAAATGCCCTGTCACCAACCATGAACTCCAAGTCACGATGCCTCTTGTCAGAATAGGACTTTTGACGACTCTGAGCCGCTTTCAGCCTTTCTCTGATTAGCTGTACTTTCTCTAAGGCCTCACAAACAAATTCTGGACCAATCAATGGCACCTCTGCTGGTTCAAACCAACCCACTAGAGATCTACATCTTCGCCCATACAACACTTCATAAGGAGCCATATCAATGATGGCTTGATAGTTGTTACTGTAAGCAAATTCTATAAGTGGCAAGTGATCATCCCAATAACCTCCAAAATCTATAACACATACTCGCAACATATCTTCGAGAGCCTGAATGGTCCTTTTTGCCCGACCATCGGTATTTGGATGGAAAGCGGTGCTCAAATTGACCTTGGTACCTAATCTTTTCTGAAATGCCTGCCAAAAATGCGCCGTGAACTGAGGGTCTTTGTTAGATATGATTGAAACTGGAGTACCATATAATCAAACTATTTCTTTGATGTACAATTATGCATACTGCTCTGCGGAATCTGTCGTCTTTACTGGTAGGAAATGCGCGTAATTTGTCAGTCGGTCCGCAATAACCCAAATTGAATCATGCTTACGGTATGTGCGAGGCAGACCTACTACGAAATCCATATTAATCATCTTCCATTTCCATTGTGATATCTCTATATATTGTGCTAGACCACCAGGCCTCTGATGCTCGGTTTTGATTTGCTGGCAATTCAAACATTTGGCCACATGATCTACTACCTACTTCTTTATGCCTTTCCACCAATACAACTCTTTCAAGTCCAGATACATTTGATAGTACCTGGGTGGATAGAGTACCTCGAACTGTGAGATTCTTCCATTATGGCCTTCCTAAGACCATCTACATTAGGCACACATAACCGATCATTCAACTTCAAAAATTCATCACTTCCTAGAGTGAAAGCAGTGGTTTCTTTCAATTAATTTAAATATCTAAACTAAACCAACTCCAAAACTTTATCGTAGTAACCATTAAAATACTGCTAATTTATTATCAAAAACATCTCAATCTTAACCCATCTATTGTGTCTATGAAACCTCTATTGATAAACTGACGTACTGCTTAGGACATGAGATTGCCTGGCTAGTTCTCCAAGTAAAAAAAGAAATAACTAAATAAAGGTGACTCAAAGGAATACTCCACGAACAAAAGCGGAGCTCACCAATAGCACTGGAAGAGAGGGAAGTCCTAACCAGTAGCCTGCTCGCCTGCAAAACCAGTTCCTACATTGTACCGTAAACCAACGTAGGTACCAAAAAAAAAACGTCAGTACCATCCATTGTACTCAGTGAGTCTCAACGACAAGAGACGAAACTTTAATAAAATATAAATTATGAGCAAAGATTCTAAATGCATGGAAAACATAAAGCTTTTAAGAACAATTCTGAAATAATTTCATAATAGCAGTTTATGAATATTCTAAAAAAAATTCTTTTCTTTTTCTTTCTTATGAAAAAAAATATTTCACTTTATACTTCGGGAGTTCCAACTATCCTGACTTAATTCTGTCTCAGTCACCGTGTGATCGACATGGGTTCGATCCCAACCTGATCGAATAGGCTCAATCCACGAGGTGCCACTCGCTTCATGGTTCTCAGCGTTCATGTGTCATACCTTAGATGGCTAGGTAAATTCTCAGCAACGAAACCCTAGACTCATGTGCTCCCTACTTTGGCACAAGTAGTTTCAGGAAGTCAATGTCTTGATCAGGACCCTCAGCTTGGACGATGACCCCTTATCAAAATAGAGGATACTCCCAAAAATCTTTTCTTTCTAAAACTTCTTCTTGTGATTTTTCAAGTCTAAATCTTTTCTAGAATATCCTATACATACTCATACTGGTATAAATATATAAAGTAAGACGGAACAAAAATATCACAGTAATGTATAGACTGAATTTAAACAGAAGAAAATCACAGAAAGGATAACAGTACATTACACAAAGATAACAACAGGGGATCTCCCGAGATACCGTCTCGTAGTCCCAAATGTACATGTACTTGGGGATCTCCCGGAATACCATTCCGTAGTGCCAAAATAAATACGTAGGGGGGTCTACTGGGATACCGTCCCATAGTCCTAAAGTAAATGTGCAGGGGATCTCCCAGAATGCCGTTCTGTAGTCCCAAAGTAAATATGCAGCTCAAACAATGGAAATAACGACTACAATACGAAATCCTACAATTTAGACCAATTACAAGTCAAGGAAGAAGCATGGAATTCACTAAGCATGTTGTACAAAGTTCAGATAAGCAATTAAGGCACATAGACATGCTATTCTAAACTAAACAGGAAAACTACATATGCTAGTATAACTCAATTAAAGCGAAACAGATTATTACTCAGTGAAAAACGGAGTTTTACAATAAATAGCCCGAGTACGCACTCGTCACTTCACGTACATGATGCTCACATATCAAAACAGTACCAAATCTTAAGGGGAGTTCCCCCATACAAGGTTAGGCAAACCACTTACCTCGAACCAAGCTTAAATCAATCCGGTAACAATACTTTTTCCACTAATATCTGACTCCAAATGGCCCAAATCTAGCCAAAATCAATTACATACCATAAATATAACTATAAGAAACTAATCTAATTAATGAAATCAAAGCTATGGCAAGAAATTAGAAAATCACCCCAAAAAGTCTCTTCGGGACCACGTCTCGAAATCGGGTAAAATTTATAAAGTACGAACACCCATTTACTCATGAGTCTAACCATACAAGATTTACTCGAATCCAACCTCAAATTACCTTCCAAAACTCAAAATTTTAGTCTATGAAGTTTCTACCATTTCCCCCCCAAATTTCCAACTCAAATCCCTAATTAGATGATTAAAATAGCAATAGATTGATGAAATATAGCCCAATTCGAGTTAGAATCACTTAACCCAACAATCTTCTCGAAGAAACCTCGAAAAATCGCCTCACACCGAGCTCTCAAAGTCCCAAAATTAAAATGGGAATCAAACCCTCGAATTTTTTTTTTCTGCCTAGTTATTCCGCATCTGCGGCTGCGGACCTACCACCACATTTGCGTCACTGCACCTGCAAAATTCCCGTTGCAGGTGCGGATTCCACTTAAAAACTCAACGTCCGCTTCTGTGATCAAAGGATCGCACCTGCGTGTGCGCACCTGCGGAGGCTTGTCTACTTCTGCGGTCCTTCACCGCTTCTGCGATCACTCTAACACATCTGCGGGCATCGCAGATGCGGAATCCACCTCGCACCTGCGACCCCTGGCCACTCCTCCATTTTTCACTTCTGCACTTGACTCTCCGCACGTGCGGTCCCGCACCTGCTATCTCCCTACCGTAGGTGCGAAAAAACCAGATGCCTGAAGACTTCAGCAACAACACAAATCCAACTTTTGATCCGTTAAGTACCTGAAACTCACCCGATGTCCCCGGGACCTCAATCAAATATACCAAGAAGTCTTAAACACCATACAAACTTACTCGAGTTCTCAAGTCACATCAAACAATGCTAAATCACGAATCACTCTCCAATTTAAACTTAAGGAACTTAAAACTTTAAATTTCTACAACCGATGCCGAAACCTATCAAACCACATCCGAATTATCTCAAATTTTGCACACAAGTCATATTTAATATTACATACCTACTCCAACTTCCGAAATCGGAATCTGATCCCGATATCAAAAAGTCCACTGCCGGTCAAAATCTCCAAAAATTCAACTTTCGCCATTTCAAGCCTAACTAAGCTACAGACGTCCAAAATACGATCCGTACACGCCCTTAAGCCCAACATCACCCAACAGAGCTAAGGAGTCAACGATATTTCATTCCTAAGTCATCTTCACATAGTTCTGGCTACGATCCAAATCCTAAGACTTAAGCCTCCGTTTAAGGACTAAGTGTCCCAAAACACTCCAAAAACCAAAACAAAACCTCCCGACAAGTCATTACACATGCTTTTATGAGTTAAACCACTTTAGTAAAGAGTTATATCAGCTCACTTCAAAACTCATCGAGCCAATACGTAGGCCCCAGTCCAATTTATACCCGTCAAACAATTAATTCTACAACAACCGGTGCATTTTAATTAATTTTAAAGTTGCACACCTAGACATGAAATTTAATGTTGATACAAAGAAAGAAGAGAATTAACTATTCAATTCTTACCTACTACTACTTCAGGATAATTAATAATTGGGAATTTTATATACCTGAGTTCAAGAATTAGTGATTTGTAAAGAACCCTAGAAATTTTGTTGCCTGCGTGAATAGTTAGTTGCCTCTATTTATTGAGCAAACAAAATGTTAATTCTGTTTTGTTCTTATAAGGCTATTATGCATCTTGACTTCCAACAACCCTTTATGGGCTTAAGCTTGACACGTGCTTTTATTATTGTGTTTCTCTTTTATTTTATTTTTTTGACTTAACTATTATTTAGTTATACCTACTTTTAATAATTAATAGTATTAAAATTATTAGTATTCCCTTAATTATATATCCAATTATTTATAAATATAGAAGTAACTCAAAAATCAATCATAAGAGTTTAAATATGTAATAAAAGTATAATTTTAGAGTTAAAAAATAAAATTCTATATTTAGCGTATGTTGAAACTTCTCTAGATTTGAGGAGTGTTACACTCTGCTTTATTAAAGAATCTCTTTATAAAAGTTGTCTGTCTTCACTACCCTAATAATACACAAGGTGCGACTTCTCATTCTTTTTCTTTACCTTCATTATTTTTTGGTATTGGTGGAAGATTCTTCCACAATTGTCTTGAAGTGTTATTGCAAATAAGCTTCAATATCAATTTCTTAAAGTGTTGTTACAGAACACAAATGGTATCAGAGCCATATGAAGGAGTAGTAATAGTTACTAAGTTCAACACATAGTTTTATAATGAATATCATTAGGAAACATGCTACTATTAAAAATAGTAGGAAAGAGGAATATGATATATGCCACAACAATTAGATTGTCTTAATAAATGGATGATTTCAAAGATTCAACATAAGGTCTTATATATATATATAAATAAATAAAGTTAAGTAAAATAATTATATGATGCCAAGTAGCACAACCATAGATAATGTAGATTTTTAGGACAAAATTATGGAAAAGTTGGAGTTTTAAAATTATTTGATAATAAAAAATAAAAATATATATAAAGAAATTACCTATTTAAATTTGGCAGTCTTTATAAATTGAAGTTTTAAAATAAAAAAATAAAAAATAAAAATCTACCAATTCGGTGCAACTTTGTAGGTAATTTTCACGCGGATCTAAAATTTTAAAGGATAGGCACAATTTTTATTTAAATAAAAAAAGAAAATGAAAAATAAAAAAAAAGACACAAAGAAATTAACTTACCTAGAATTAACTAGGGATGGTTTAGGTTAATTAATTTCTTAGTTTTTTTTAAAATCATATTATTTTTTCTTTTTAAAATAAAAAGTCTATTTATTTATTAAAATTCAGACAATATTATTAACAGAATAAAATTTAAAATAAAATATATTTCAAGTATAACAAAATATATATCTTTTATTATATTAAAAGGAGAGTATCACATAAAAATAATAAATAAAATAATATGCTAATAAAAATTTGTATTAATAATATTGCTAAATATTAGATAATATAATACGGAAAAATACAGAACAAAAAAGTTATTCACGATTATATAAGTCTCCTTTAATTTAATAGATATTTTATTATTGGATATATCATATTGATAAATAGGAGGCGTATTGAAATTTATTAAAGCAATACGATTTAATATGTTTAAACTCATAATTTTACTTAATTATTATTTTTTAATATTGATCGGGCACTGGTTGAGTGATGTGGCGCGTGTGAATTGGTTCGACTATAAAGACCTCAAATCTGCTCACAACTCTTCACATAGTTATCATTTTTACCTCTTGGCGACTCTCCAAAGAAGAAGAAACACCAGTTTTCTTTTCTCCGTCTGCCCGTCGGTCGGTCGTTCTTCAGACATCATTTCCGATAGAAGGTGAGTTTTATTAATTTCCTAGTCGATATTCATTTGCAATTCAATTTCATACAATTCAAGCCCTAATTTTCAATATCTCATCGATTTTTTTTGCTTCATTACTTTTTTTATATTTGAATTTGAGCAATTGGATAGGTATTTTCGTAATTAGGAAAATTGAATTTGCGATCGCGACTTTCTGTGTGTATTGTGATCCATAATAGAATAAGCAATTTTCAGTGGATTTAATTCATTTATTGACAATTCAAGCTCTAATTTTCTGTATCTCTTCGATTTTTTATGCTTCATTACATGCTTGCGTGTGATTTTGAGTAATTGTTGGTATTTTGGTAATTAGGAGAATTGAATTGCAATAGTTGCTTGTCTGTGTTTTCTGATAGAATGTGTATTTTCAGCGGATTTAGTTCATCTGTAGTAAAGTTATAAACAATTCAAGCCCTAATATTTAATATCTAGTTGATTTTTTGCTTCATTACACATTCGTCTGTGATAACTTTGAGTAAGTATTATTTATTTTAGCAATCAGGTGTATTGAATTGCAATCTCTGCTTCCGTGAGTATCACGATTTCTGTTTGAATGTTTATTTTTCAGTGAATATGCATATTTGCAAGCCAATTCTAAGCTATTCAAGCCTCTATGTGTCAATATTCCATCAATATTTTGCTTTATTACATGTTTTTTGGTGTGAATTTTCGGCGTTTTAGTAATTAGACAAATTGAATTGAGCTCATTGCTTTTCTATGAGTATTGTGATTTATAATAAACTGTCTATTTTTCGTGGACGTTCGTTCATTTGCAGTGCAATTTTAGACAACTCAAGCTCTAATCTAAGTTTTTTTTTTCAATTTTAATGATGTGATGTTGGTGCCAAATTGCTTAATTTTGATTTGTTAGGTGTCTTGTTAATTAGGTAAATTGAATTGCGGTTGCTTCTCTGTGAATATTGTGATGTGATTGTATAATGTCTATTTTTCAGTGGTTATTTGTTCATTTGTAATACGATTCCATGTGTTTCAAGTTCTAATTGTAACTTCTAGTAATATTTTCAGATTTTATGTTATTGATCAACACTATTGTGCTTCCTTGCTTGTCTGTTAATTTTGGAGCAGTTTGTTATGTTTTTTTGGTAGTCAGGTGAATTTTTCATCAGTTCTCTGTGTGTCTCATGATCTCTAGTAGATTGCGTCTTGTTTGTCTTGATTGATAGATATTAACCTATACTGTAAAATGCTCATTGCATGTTTATGTGTGATAATTCTGAGTTTGTTTGGTATTTTGGTAATCAGGTGAATCGAAATTGCGATTGCTTGTTTCTCTGGGTGTATTGTGATCCGTAGAAGATAGTGTTTCTGTTTCAGAGCCGAAATTCAGATTAAGGTTTCTTGTCGAGTTGAGTTGAAGTTGTTGATTTGAACGATAGAATGGATAGTAACAAGGATGAGGCTTTAAAATGCATTGGTATTGCGAAGGATGCAATTGCATCTGGCAATAAGCAGAGAGCGCTCAAGTTTATTAGAATTGCACGGCGCCTTAACAGTAATTTATCTGTAGAAGATCTTTTGTCTGCTTGTGAAAATCTGGAGTCGTCAACTGCTGGGTCCTCAAGTGAGGTTAGAAATGTTGAAAATGTGAATAATGTCACGAGTCGTGTCAAGTCTGATGATGTATCTGACGGGGAGAGGAACTATACAGAAGAACACGTGCAGTTGATTAGGCAAATTAAGACTAAGAAGGACTATTATGCTATTCTTGGTCTAGAGAAGGGTAGTTCAGTTGAGGAGATCCGGAAAGCATACAGAAAACTGTCATTGAAAGTTCATCCTGACAAAAATAAGGCTCCGGGCTCTGAAGAGGCGTTTAAGAAAGTCTCTAAGGCATTTAAGTGTTTGAGTGATGATGATTCGAGGAGGCAGTATGACCAGACTGGTTTGGCTGAGGAATTTGAGTATAATCAGCAGCATAATGTTAGACGCAGGAGGAGAACTGGGCACAGCTATTATGATGATGATTTTGATCCTGACGAGATTTTCAGGGCATTTTTTGGTCGTTCTGATATGTTTAGGACATCTCATGTTTACAGGACAAGAACAAATGCTGCTCCACAGAGAGAGGATTTAGGTTCCACTGGGCCTAACTTGCTTCTCCTCCTTCAGTTATTACCATTTTTGCTTATCATCTTACTTGCTTATCTTCCTTTCTCGGAGCCTGAGTATTCTTTGCAGAAGAACTACCAATATCAGTTTAGGAAGATTACAGAAGAACATGGAGTAGAATATTTTGTTAAATCGCCTGAATTTGATCAGAAATATCCTCTTGATAGTCCTGCTCGAGAAAACATTGAAGACCATGTTATCAGGGATTACAAAAATATGCTTGGTCGTTACTGTCATATAGAACTCCAAAGGCGACAATGGAACAGGAAGTACCCAACTCCTCACTGTGACAGGCTTCAAACGTTTGGAGTAGCATGAGGTTAGCTAAGTTATATTTCATTTCTTATGTAGTACTTTTCTGATGCAAAAACCTTTGCTGCTGTACTGAGTTTTAGTGACTTCACAAAATATGTGTTATTTCTGGGAAGCTTTATGTCATCAATAGGACTAAGATAAGTTTATGTGTATGTCATCTAAAAGGAAGACATGTTGGAGGGATACTCTGGGAAGCTACAATTTTAGTCGTTCGTCTTTATCTTTCTATCCTGAATGCTTGAAATATATGAAACATTGAGGTTTTGATGTATTACTTAGTGTTTCTAAGGCTTGCCGTCTTGCTAAAGATGCATCTTTTGCAATTCTAGCACAAATGCTCAACAACCTTGTTTCCGACGCATCTCTGAATTATATCCGCAAGTATACATGAATATAAATAAAGGCCCTTCCTAATTTAACCTATTTCAGATTATTTTAGTGTGAAAATTAGCCAAAAATGGTGTGATTCCCTTATTTGAGATATTGTTGCAATCTAAGTTGCTCAGACTCTTTACTTTTGGTGCCGCACCCGTGTCGACACGACGTGGGTGTGGGATCCATACGGGATCTGATCAACCGATTTTAGGTACTTTGACCAAAATCAACGGAGAAATCTCGGGACAAATGCATTGATTTTTGAAATCAAAACAAATGTTATGGTGAAATTGAAGAAAATGGAATACTTTGTATACGAAGTTTCTATTGTCATTTTCCTTTTTATCTCCTCGGATTCTCCTCTTGATTAAAATTTCTCCTTCTCGGAATACCTTATATGTTTTCCACATAATGTTTCATAATTTAGGCATATTTTTATTACTCTGTTTTTAGATATTTGAATTACTTTTAGCCGAATCCCCGCACCCATATCCGTACTTGGATTCGTATCCTGAATCTTAGAATTTAGATCATGAAGAATCCGACTTCTAGATCCGCACCCGTATCCGACACGTGCACCCGAGTTGAGCAACTTAGGTGGCAATTACTGTAATGCACATAGCTTGTTAAATTTTTTCCACTCTGAAGGTTTTCCCCAATACTTAGTAGCAACCTAGCAGCAGTTATCTGGATGGATAGAATTGTAGTTCAACTATTTTCCTGTGTAAATTGAAAGTCAAAGCATGATAGTAATTCATGTAAACATGTCTGGTATACACAAGATCTAATGCTCGAATTTTGTCGTAGACTGTCGTAATGTTGATGCTTTTTGCTCTTTTGATCTTCAAGGTCTGTTGATTTGATGGATGGAGCTTTCAGGTGCTAGTTGAGCATTTTTGTATACCCTGAAAAAAGAGGCTTGGCTTGGCAGATAATGCAAGTATTGAAGCTTCATTTCCGCAAGTTATGACCAGCCATCGTTCTCATCTTGCTATGGATGTCCATTCGCTTGACAACAGAGAAAGACTTGAGGCTGCTTCACACCTTATTTAAACTTTTCATTTAGCAGTATTGTTATTTTTGCAGTGGTTGGGTACTTCATCTATTAATAGCTTCCACAACCTGCTAACACAGCTGGTAGTCATAGGAAAGTGAAGGAATGCAATATATAATGAAATAAGCCTGGAAAGTTTTCCGGGGCTTGGATTACCTTGCTTCTGGAGAGAAACCTTGTTATTTTATATACTCGCTACTCATGCATATCCAGGTTGTTAAACTGTATGATGAGCGAAATACATGCAAAGCTTTCCTGGAGCTTGATTTATTTAGTTGTTGTAGAAGCTAGCCAATGCCCCTCCTTGTTTGTGTTCAAAAATATGAACTTTATTACCCAAATAAGAGTGTAGGAATCATGCGCCTTGCCATTTATGAGGAAGATTATGACCTGGTATTAGCTCTGTAACGGACCTAATTGATATTGTTGAAACTCATGCTGTACTGGATGTGTTTCTAATTGTTCCTAAATTATTCAGAGTCAGACAAAGGTTTTGGTCACAAGACCATGGAGCATGTTGAAGGCAACTTTAACTGCTTGCGGTCTGCAGAAATATCAAAGTTTAGCTTCTAGCTCGAGGTATGTGCTGAAAGATCATTGAATCTGTACAATATCTTAGGTACTATGAGCCTCGGAAAAGTGCGAGTACGCATATACGTGCTTGTGTATATTCGGTAAAACCACCTGGCTACAACCTTGAAATCTAGGTGGGATATTATATTGGATTCAAATGAACAACACTTTTAAAAGTTGAGTTTGCCTCCTAATTCTAAATGAGAGGTTTCCAGACGTTTACTGTTCCAAGCAGTGCAATGAAACACTAGACGCAAGGCTTTAGATGGAATGAATCTTGCTTCTCACCAAGTGAAGGGTTTACCCTCTAAAAGATGGGGAAATTGTCTGAGGTTTCCAGACGTCAGGTAAAAAATAGAGAATATTCTCCAGTATATCTCAGTTTTTTTGCTTAGATCTAGGCTAGAATATCGAAGTTCTTTTCCCCCCTTTTTGTCCTTGTGTTTACTTAAGTGGGAATTTGAAACTTCGAATATTTTTCTTAGAAGTTGATGAACTACATGCACGATTGGAATTAAGAGCGTTGTCATCCAATCGTTAGCGAGCATCTAATAAATAAAGATTTTGGATATTGTTTTGTACGTTCTAAGGGTGTGAGCTAATCATGGAATACCAATTTGGACGTTGTTTTGTCGAATTCAAAGGTGTGGCTTAATGATCTATGAAGTAGGTAAAGAATAAAAATCATGGAAGATCAGCGTTCAAATTCAAGTTGGCGCGTACTACCATTGAAAATTCTAGTCAATTGGTTGCAATGATGGAATCATAGTGTTAGTCAAGTTCATGTCAGCCCAATAGTTTTTTATTCAGATCCCCTCTCTCTCTATATATTAAAAATTTATTAAATATTTATAAATATTGACGGGGAATAAACTTATTATTATGATATTAACTTGAGCTCGTTTTACGTACCCTAAACCCTAAATTCTAGATTTGCTTCTGGTTGTTTCTTGTCAATATGCTTCCGAAGTTAGTATGAACCTTTGAAACTAATAATGAAAGCAGAAGAATATATGGGGTTAATTATATTTTGATTTCTTTAATCTCAGTAACTTTCTTGGTTGCTGCATCGGATCTGAAATCTGATATTTATAATGGGAGAATAGCTTTGGTTTTCACATGGCTTGTCGCCTAGATCTGATGAACAGATCGGACTTTAGAATCTTGAGACCTGTCAGTCATAGCATGGAAATAGTCGAAAATTCACACTTGTCTCCTTAGCAACTCTAGTGTGACTCTTCACCTATTTTGACAATGCTACAGTTCCCTCCAAACATATATAATCGCAGTGTTTAGGTCAGTTTGCGTGCATCTCAGGTACTTTATAGAGTATGTGTTATTTTCACTAAGTATAAATATTACTCCCTCCGTTTCAGTTTACGTGAACCCATTTGACTGTGCACGGTAAGAAAAGAGAGAAGACTTTTGAACTTGTAGTGTAAAATGAAGCACATATATTTTGTGTGGCTATAAATCATTGCATAGAGGTAAATTGTTTCCAAATAGGGAAAGAGGTCATTCTTTTTGGCACGGACTAAAAAGGAAATAAGTTCACATAAATTGAAACGGAGGGAGTATATAACTCTATCTACAAATACTTGAATATATGAGAAGAAATCATCTAATGTTACTCAGTCGTAGTATTAAGTCTGATAATTTTTTGTGATAAACACCATGTGCGGGTAAATTATTCGAAGTTTTGTATATTCAATGTTTCTTGTAATACACCAAAAGAAGACGAGGGTCTTATGTAACCTAGAAGTTTCTTTGCTTTTCACCTGTATTTTTCCCCAAAAAGGACAAAACAATAACAACAACACCCTAATAATAATTTTACTAGTGGGGTCTGGGAAGAATAGAGTGTACGCATATTTTACCTCTAATTGGAGATAGAGAGGTTTCCGGGAGACCCTTCGCTCATAGACAAAAGGACAAAAAATAAGTGGAAAAAAACTTTTGCCGCAAGTGTGCAAGTAAGACAATATTATAAAGAGTGGAGTCTCTATGTTATACCACAGATCTGGTATCCCTAACTAGTATTTTATTAAATATTTAAAATATAGCTAACAAGGGTCGTGAGTGCACAAAGCATCCTGCAGGATTCAGTGAAGGACCACGTGTGATGTAGATAGACTAGCCTAATGCAAGTATGTATTAGTAATTGCTTCCGCAGCTCAAACATATACGAGTTAGAAGTAATACGAAGATAACTTTACCGTTGCTCAAAGGCTCACCCTCATTTAAAAATAACCTATGAATGTTTAAATTGATTCATTTACTTTAGTACATGGAGTGGGACAATTGTACAAGTATTTTAATTTGAAATGTAAAAAGAAAAAAACTAAAAACTGTATCTTTCAACTGACTTTAAAAAATGTTTCGTCTGATTCATCTTTTTTTGTTTTTTACAAATTAGTCTTGAAGTCTTGAAAAGGACTAGTTGTTAAATGTTATTCCGCTTTCTTTGGTTGAAAAGGACATTTATTTATTATTTATTTTAAATGATCTGTAAAAATTCTATACAAAAATCACCATCCCCAACAAAGTAGGTAAATTTAACCAATGTTTTTTTTTTGTCATAGAAATGAATAAACTCAGCATTAAACTGAATTCAATATTAATACAACCTGTCACAACTTATAGTTAGAGGCGGATGCAAATAAATTCTATATTTTCAACACAGAATGAGAAAAAATAACTATAATTTCAATTAAAAACTAAATTTTGAAACGACAATTTCAAATATACAATGTGTTTAGTGTTAAGAACTTAGATATTGAACCAGGGGCCGATGTAATATATTCCAGTAGCTTTGGCTCGGACACTGAAATCCACAAAAGATGTACAAATAATAGATTTCGAATCCATTAAATCACATAAGCTATGATAGAATCTCCCACTCGAAATCATGATGTTAAAATCTTGTATCCGCCTCTGAACTTGAACTCGTCAAATTTAAATTTTAAATCCACTTCTTACACCAGTAAAAGCAAAACCTTGACTCTTATTACTTCAATCATCTCCCTCATCATCACCACCAAAAATGGAAAATTTATTATAGAGAAGAAACAAAACAAGAACAAGAACAAGAGCAACACCAAAAGGTGAACCACTAACTCTATGTATAGAGTTAGGTTCACCAGTTGAAAAAATACTTGAAACAAAAGAGCCACTATCAGAAGACAAAAATTGTATAATAAGAAGTAAAATTATTGGCAAAAGAAGTAAACCAACTGGACTAAGAAGTTCAGATATGAATTCAGTAATGGCTTCACCATTTTCACCAATCATTGATGGAACTATCATTATTACCACCACAACCACCGCTAATAGGACGGCGTGCGGCGGTCCGCGGCGTTGCTCTTCGATCATGTTCATGTTCATATTCATGTTGTAATATGGATTGGATTTTGACAGAAATATGAGTGAATGTGAAAAGAGTTTGCAGATTTCTGGAGAGTGGAATGTGTGTTTAGCTTTTGGTTTTTCTTGCTTGGCTTTGTATTCTGTCTTTTGGTAAGAGGAAATGAGTAGATGTGGGACTTTTTGGTCTTATAATATTGAGTTACGCGTTTAGTGTGTGTGTGTGTGAGTTTTGTGTGTGGGTGGTGACCATTTTGAATTTAACTAATCATATATCATGATTACGTGGTGTTTATATCATATTATACTAATTTACCATAGTTAAGTTATAAAGTAAGGTAAACATACGTATTAATTAACTATACTTTAGTGATAACTATGTTTATAAATACATGTGTTTTGTATTTGTTGGATTATATATCGCAGCGGAAGCAAACACAGTGTCTTATTCACGTGTGAATTAAATAATTAGCACATACGGAGATTATTCGAGTTACCTCTTGAACCGTGAACAAAGCAAATCGATATCTTTCTCCAGTTCCAGAATTGTAAGACCTCAACAAACTTCCACAGTCTTCTACTGTACTTCAGGTGAGCGAAATTCAAGAAAGAAAAACGTGTGGTTTTTTTTCCAGTGTAAAAAACGGCCAGCTATATACCATGTATATATAGCTACGTTTTTTTTAGGTTAAAGCCCTTTTTCCAAAACCTGTTAGGTTTTACTTCTTCCACTAAGGAAATGTTTCCTTTATTTCCTATTATTTAGGCACAGTAGGGACCACCAAATTTAATTAACAAGACTTCATATTACTATAATAAATTACGAATTATTCCTCTAAAAATTCGTAATTGCACTCCTTAGTTCAATTTCGAAATTCTTCCATAAAACCTTATATAACTCCACATGTTAAGATTCAGATACTAACCAATCAAATTAAATTACTGATAATTTAATTTATTAATTACTTTCTTTAGACTTTCACTTAACTTATTTCATGTGTCGGATACAAAATCCACCGCCCGGGTTTACACATGAAAACTTATAAGCTTTCATAAAGGAGTATCATCAATCTCAAAAATCGAGACATGGATTCTATCAACTAATTATTACTTCACCAATGTATATCATTATTGTCGAACTTACCAGGCTTATTGACCCACGAAAGAATCTCGCCTTTTAATAAATCAAAACAATAAATGATATACACAACTAATAATAATTATATCAAGATTAAGAGTATAAGTACATTGAATGGATTTAGAGAAATTATTTATTAAGTCAGTATAAAATACCTATCTCTAATTAAACCATTCCCATAATCAAGATAAATTATATTTAATCTTGTGCTACAATCATTCCGATGATTTGTCCAATTCCATCATTAGATTGTGAACATTAACTTTTATGTCTTACAAGAACCGATGATTTAATCTTCCGTGTATAAGCTAAACTCTATACACTAAATCATCTACTATGTAAGCAATGAACGCACAAACCAACACATGATCTATTTAAAATGAAACTTTATTGAATTTAAACAAGTAAATAAATAATTGTTTATAAAGAATACTATAACAATACGCATAGCTTATAGTATATTCTAACAGAAAGATCATAACATATTACTGGAATTGTTCAGGTCCAAGAGCAAGAAGCATAAGAAAATGCATAATTAACTAAATGAAATCATAAATTTGAGTATAAAAATTTACTAAAATTACAATAAATAGTAGATATGAATAACCACAAAAATATAATGAGTTTAATATTAAGAACCTTAAATGTTGAACCCATAAAATTTAATTCCCTGATCCGCCTCTGTTGATAAGTATTTACCTCATGATAGCCATAGGCGGACGGAGGGGTTAGTTACAGTTCATCCTAACCCAGTACGTAGTTTGTTAAAATTCTGTATATGTATTAAAATCTTTATTAAATAAATACAAAAATTAATTTCGAATTAAGTAAATCAAATTAATCGCGGTAAAATTCCAAAACTCAAACGAATATCTTTTATGGACGTTATTTGTATTATTTATTTTAATGTGACATGACACTGTAGAAGTTCTTTTTCATTTTTCGTTTCTCATCTTGAGATTTCTATGAAGTTGGAGATAGAGATTTCTTGACTTTTCTGGTTGGCCTTCCCTTTCTTTCTTTTTTTTTGGTAGGAGGGATATAAGTAGAGGGGACCTTTAATTTGGTCTTATAACATCAAGTTATATGGCTGTGAGAGAGAGAGACATCTCACACACAAATCTCACTATGTATATACACACAAATCTAGTAGTATAAAATTTCTCAAATTACATAGTTAGTTAGGGTCGCCGATGCATGAAGCATTCTGCGTTTACGCAGGTTTTGAGGAAATCGCATTCTAAAAGGGTGTGATGTAAACGGTCTACCCTGATGCAAACATTATTGACTAATTCCACAACTTAAACCCGTGACTTGGACGTCACACAAAAATAACTTTATCGTTGCTCCACGCTCTACTTCTGGACAATAACTAGACAATATTTTTGTTGCTAACTCAATCTCATACGTCTTTGTACTGTTGTTTTAATGAAATTGAAAGATCAAATATTAAAATTATATTAGCTTTAAAATATGTCACAATATATAAGCATAAGATTATGAAATTATATATACATATGCCGGCATGCGTAGTGCATAATATATAATGTTAAAGATTATAGATTATTGTATTTACTTTTGAGGCATTAAAAAGATGAACCACTTTTTAACGCGTTTGTTTGAATATGATATTATTCATATAAAAGAACCTTAACGTCAATATGCATGACCTAAAAAACCTTTCAGCCTTTGGACTATATATAGAAATCTTTCCCTTAACATTTCCTTTTCTCTTCCTAAAGAAAGCTCTATTTTCTTTCTTAGAGATGATATTTTCACATTCAAGAATGACTCATCAATATGAATTAATTTGTTACATTGTAGGTTAATTATCATTTTTACACTATCAATATTTTTATGTTATTAATCCGCCCGCTAAGATCGACTGAGTTGGTTGGGTGCGTGATTTTCCACATGGGAGACCTGTGATCGATTCTCCTCACCAGCAACCTCCTCAGTCAGAACTCATCGCACCGGGCTTGCCTAGTGCGATTTACATCTTGATATTTTACACTTCAATTCAATACCACACAAGAGAGGGAGAGGGTGATTTGTGTGGTGACCAATTTTTCACTTAAACTGATTATGGAAGGACCTGGTTCTTCTAAGTGTTCCTTAACCTACTACTGCAGAAATAGTAAATACGAAAAGTAAAGAACACAAGTATTTTACGTGTAAAACACCTGGCTCAAAAAGTGAAAAAACCACGACCTATTTCCCAGTAGGATTTTCCAAAACTCTTCACTAAATCACTGAGCCAAAAACTGCATTTACAAAACACTTTTGTAAACCTAGGATTAACTCTAATCCCGTTGTGGCAACCAACCTCTAACTGCTGCGACAACTTCAAGTTAACTCTAACTTGAATACTCTGAGTACCTATTACAATTGCCTCTAGATAAAGCTGAAAGGTACAATATGAAAACACCTACTACAATTGAACTAGAATAAAAGACAGACACTTGGAACTGGTTCTTCTATCTGGTTCATGTAGCTTCAGGTTCGCACACTTGAATCACACACAAACTGCTTGCAAAATTATCTTGCTATTTTGCTCTCAATTCACGTTTTACTTCTGCTTATGTGAGTACCTGTAAAATGAGAACATTCTGCCATATATAGAGTTAGTAGATGAAGAAATAATTAGAGTTCTAATGCTACTCTTCCTTGGTGGAAGAGTTCTAATTAATCTCAACTACTAAACCCTTTCTTATCTTGGATAATGTTCTTTTTGAGTAAGGAGTCCTTCTCCTTATGATTTATGCAATCTTTTCGATCAGGGAATATCCATTATACCATAATACGTTTATCCCCTACATGTGCATCTCACATGCCTTGAGTCTACATGTGTCTATGTCTACTAGTGATGGACCTGGTTCATTTCTGAGTTCCTTTGTCATTCTTCAAAACTATCATTTTTCTTGGGCCAACAAATTCTCCCTTTTTGATGATGACAAACTGTGTGCTTCCATAAGTTTAGGCCTGTTTTAACTTAGCTCAATACCAAACTCTGTTAGAAACATTTTTCCTTTTTATCACTTATCATCATGGACCAGATTCATTAGGTTATAAACATCACTTTTCAGAGTATAAAGCACAACTTCTTTTCCCCCTTTTGGTATCATCTAAAAGTTGCATAAAAAATATATGATTCCAGATGTTAAAAATTACTCATGGCCACTGGGAAAACTGCAAATGCATTCATGGATTAATCATTAATAATCAACTACTAATTCAAACTATCAAGGAAATATAGACAGATAATAAGAGCAAAAGCAGCAAACTTCATTGATAGAGAATATGATTCTGCCACAATCCACAAAAAGGAACAAAAACATTTAAAACATGAGCAACAAAAAGAAACATCCTGAATCTGGGTCACTGAAAGGTCTAGGCAAGGTCTAGGAAATTAAAGCTTGGAAGAACTAAGGGCTTGGGTTTTATCTTGGAGAAGATGCAACATGTCTTGAAGAATTCCATCGTTCTTCTCCCTTTCCTTTGTGAGCTCAGTTCTGAGAGCATCTCTCTCAGATTCTACCTCAGCCAAACGAGTCTTCAGCCTTGCTATCTCAGCATCCTTTGCCCCACTCTCCTGCACCAGGGCTCTGAACTTGCTGTTGACATGTGTCTTTTTAGATGAACCAGGTTAATTGGGAATAACATCGATCTCATAATCACAAGCAAGAAGAGTATTGATTCCAAAATGGTCTTTGCTTGTGGCCATCTCACACTTCTTCAGTGACACCTTACAATGAGCAAGAACAGTAGTGAGAATGAAGCCATAAGAAATGACATGGGCCTTGGAGCCATTGATAACCCGATCTAGAAGCTTAATTATAAACCCAGGCCAGTTGATCTGTCGTCCACTATCCAGACATTCCATCAAAATCAAATCCATATAGTTGGCAATGTGCCTTCTTTCCTGCCTAGGCAGCATGCATTTGTTGACGAATTCAAACAACACCTTGTGGGGTGGATTCATTTCACTCTTATAAACAGCCCTGGGCTCACTTTCTTCTTCATTATCACAGAATTTCCTAGTTATGGCCAAGGCAGTAGGAAGAGAGTCCATACTTATCCATTTCTGCCTTGTGTAATCATCATAACCTTCAGAGGGTATACCAAGGACTTCACCCAGCTCTTTTGCATCAAAGAAAATTTGAACCTCTTTCACCAGGCTGGTGACTCTTCCATCCTTTACCTCAGCATTAGCCATGAATTCAACCATCTCATTCCTTGCCAGTCTTCCATCTAACTGAAGGACCATGTCCTTCCACCCTTGTACCTCTAGATTTTCAAGCAGTAGAACTATCCCTTCTTCTTCCAAGTTCTTCAAGAGTCTGCACTTCAAGAGAGTTCGTTTGCCAAACTTGGCCAACTTGTCCGTTTCATTATCAGACTCATCCTCCTCTTCACTACTCCATTCTTCTTATTCAGTAATTTTTACTTGCTTGGCTTTCACTGCAGACCTGGGCCGTTTAGCCAAGGTAGAGGGTTCAACATATTTAGATACAGATGAAGACTTCTTTGAGGAAGTCTTGGCTTTCTTGGGCTTAGAGGTTTGAGCCTCCACCTGAACAGTTACCTGTTCACCTTGATGGACCGGGTCCATCTCATCCACTTCAACAGGATCAATAGGCTCAACCAATTTTTCTTTCCCCTTTTCCACTCTTTTCTTCTTATTCTCCGCTAAAGCTCTCTGCAACTCCTCCTCACTTTGCCTTAACTTGATCCTTGTAGTTCTTCCTCTTGGGAGAGGAATTTCAGAAGTTTCAGAAAAAGCTGCCTTACCTTTCTTGTTGTCTCTAGTTGTGCCAGGGGTCGTTGCTCTAGGGGTTCTTGTCTTTTTGGGTTTGTAACTGTCACCTATCTTTTTCAATAGATCAGCCAGTGTTTCCTCAACATATGAACTAGGTTCATCTACTTGATTTCCAAGATTCACTAGCCCTTCAGCGGCTTCTCCCGATCCACTTCCCCCTGCATTCTTGCTACTTTCTTCCACCTTTTCTGGTTCAGCTCCACAGATAGCCATTTTAACAGTTTTAGAGGTGGGTGAAGAATCAGCCACTTCTTTCCCCTTTCCCCTCTCATCACCCTGTACTCCCTTACTCTTCTTTTCTTTTTCTATTTTATTTTTACCTCATCTCCTTCTTGTCTCGGGCATTTTCACATCCACCACATACCCAACCAATATAAATCTATTTTCTAAATTTTCGGCCAAATCAGAGATGACCTCAGTAGAAGGGTTTTGCACAGATATTACCTGCTCAGAATCGGAAAACTCAGTTCCTTCCCCTACAGTTGCAGACTTGAAAGAGTCGTCAGAATTTTGGGGTTCTTGGGCTTGACTAGCCTGTAACTGTGCATTTAATTTCCTTGAAAGCACACCTGTAGCCACAATTTTTTGAGTAAGCATTTTTACTAGCCTTGTTAGTTTGTATGAGTCCACCAAATAGTAGAGTACCTAGTCCTCTATGAGGTTATACTGAGAATGCTAATAAAGCTGTAAGTAAATGAGACACAGGATTTTTACGTGGAAAAATCCCAACTCAAGGGGACAAAAACCACGACCTACACCTGTAGGCTTTTAACTTCACTAACTTGTAAACACCTATTACAAGCAACTTTATAATCACTGTATTACAAAGAATTCAACTCAACTAACTTGTGGTACTCTCACCACAAGCCACTTTATCATTCTCTAGTTACAAAGACTTTAACTAACTTGTGATACTCTCATCACAAGCCATTTTGTCACTCTTTAGTTACAAAGACTTTAACTTATGACTAAACCTAGTCACAACATAAACTCAGAGAGTTTACTGATTTTACAAGAGGATTCCTAATCAACGCTTCTGGCTAAGCAATTTAGGAGATACAATAAGAACAATTACAAAGTTACAACTCAACTAGGGACAACAAAATACTAACTTTAGGAACTGATCCGTAGTAGCGTTTAACTTAGTTCTACAAGCTCGTGAGAATTAATTTCTCTGTTTTGCAAAAAGGCTTGAAAATGAGAAACGGAAGTGTTCAAGTGATGTTTTGATATAAACTCATTGTCGATACACCTTGATGACATCACTTGAAATGATGTAAGCACTTTAGTTGGTCAAGGAATAAGTGGGAACTGGAAATGGTGCAGTGCAGGCAGAAATAGTATAGGCAGTCACGTTGCTTCCAACTGTGTCCCATTGACTTCGTACTGCTATGAGGGAACAACAAGGGTATCAGGTCCTTGTTTGGTTCTCTATCCCCTGAAGCTATAGTAGTTCAAATTGAGCTGGAATCTCCATTAACTTGCAGTGTATCCCGAGTGTGTCAGGTTCCCTATCTGGTTCTTGACAAAGTTTGTTAGATCATAATAACATAAGTCAAAGACATTAAAAACCTATCACGCCTTCTCCTAGGTAGAGGGGTAGTGCTAGGTTGAGGGGTAGTGAAGAAGATGAAGGGGTAGGTGGAGGAGGTGTACCAGGATTATCTTGAGGGTTAGTCATTTTTCTTGATTTTGTAAGGTAGGGGATGACTTGATTTAATTTTGAAGGTGAAGATAAGTGAGAAAGGTTCGACGGTTATCAGAAATTATAAGAGAGTAGTAGGGATGATGATGAGGGATTTAAAAGAGGAGGGCAATTAATACACAACGTCAGCTTTTAGCAGTCAAATAGAAGTCTAATCATCCTGAAATTTCAGTTTGAATAGTCCGTTAGGCTGCTCTAGAATCTAGGTATTTTGACACAATGAGGATTCTTGTTGAAAACGGAACTGGTTCAAACTTAATTGGATAGGCTTTTTAAGATTTTGAACTTGGGCAAGACTTTGCTCATGATTTAAATATTAATATTTCAAATTATGTAGAGTTCAGAAAATATACCTCGTTATTCAGATGAACCAGGTTCTTCACTGAGAATCCTCTTGATCATGTCTCAATTTGCCAAATTAGAGAAAATTCCATTAGAGACCAGTGAGTCATATTAACACATGGCACAAGAGTATACTTTTTACAGTATGAGACTGAGCAAAAATTAATCTAGTTATTTACACAAGTTCTAGATTTTCTAACCAATATTTTTTCATTTTTCATTTTCCCTTTTTTCAATTGTGCATTCTAAACTGGTTCCATTAGGTGATCTTAATCATCCCTAATTCTAACATGTTCCTTTCAAAGTACTCTCTACCCAGTGCTTTTGTAAAGATGTCAGCAATCTGCTTATCAGTAGTACAAAACTCTACAGTGATCAAGCCTTTCTCATAGTTTTCCCTAAAAAAAATAGTGCCTAACATCTATGTGCTTAGCTCTCTTATGATGAACCGGGTTCTTTGTCATACTAATGGAACTAGTATTATCACAAAAATTAGGGATGCAACCAACATCAATTCCAAAATCCATCAATTGTTGTTTGATCCAAAATACTCAGCCTCAGAAGTAGATAAGGCCACTGAATTTTGCTTTTTAGTAGCCCATGACACAAGACATGAACCAAGAAAGTATGTCATACCTGAGGTGCTCTTCCTGTCTACAAGGAAACATGCATAATTAGCATCGACATATCTCACTAGGTTAAAATTACTACCTTTTAGATACCAAAGGCAAAGGTCAGTGGTGCCTTTCAAGTATCTCATTATTCTCTTGACAACAGTCAAGTGGGATTACTTTGGATTTGCTTCGAGCACAAATACCTACACTGAAAACAATATAAGGTCTGCTAGCAGTAAGATATAAAAGTGAACCAATCATCCCCATACAACTTCTGATCAACAGATGAACCAGGTTCATCCATATCCAATTTTGTGGATGTTGTAATAGGAGTATCGATTTCTTTTGATTCTTCCATTTTAAACTTTTTAAGCAACTCATTCGCATATTTTTACTGATGGATCATAGTTCCATTTGAGTTTTGTTTAATTTGTAAACCTAAAAAGAAATTAAGCTCACCCATCATACTCATTTCAAATTCACTCCTCATTAGTTTAGCAAATTTCTTACATAGTTTTTCAGTGGTTGCTCCAAATATTATGTCATCAACATATATCTATACTTTTAGAAGATCTTTACCTTTTTTCTTTAAGAAAAGAGTGTTATCGATTTTACCTCTCTTGTAACCATGTTCAAGCAGAAATTTTGATAATCTTTCATACCATGCTCTAGGAGCCTGCTTGAGTCCATAGAGTGCCTTATCAAGTCTGTATACATGATCAGGACACTCCTTGCTTTCAAACCCTGGAGGTTGCTTAACAAACACTTCTTCTGAGGAAGGCACTCTTGACGTCCATCTAGTGAAGAGTAAATTCCATGTAAACAACAAACGCTATGAGGAGTCTTATTGCTTCCAACCTTGCAACTGAAGCAAAGGTCTCATCATAGTCTATGCCCTCCTCTTGGCTATATCCTTGAACCACCAATCTTGCCTTGTTCCTTGTAACAGTTCCATCTTCATCGAGTTTGTTTCTAAAGACCCATTTTGTGCCAATTACTGATCTATCTTTGGGTCTTGGAACTAGATACCAAACTTGACTCCTTTCAAACTGGTTGAGTTCATCTTGCATTGCATTTACCCAGTCTGCATCCTGCAAGGCCTCAACAATATTTTTAGGTTCAATAAAAGATAAGAAAGCGTCAAAAGCACAAAGATTCTTTAATGAAGCTCTAGTTTTAATTTCAAAAGTTAGATCGGTAATTATGTTCTTAATGGGATAAGAACGTTGATACTTGTAAGGTTTCACAACCAACTGGTTTCCTCTTGATGTTTCTCCAATGTTTTATTGCTGAGGAACAGGCTCATGGACAGGTTCCATTAAGGTATTAGATTCAGTTCCTCTTTGTTCAGTTCCCCTTGTCAGGTTGCCCTGTATAGGAGAACCCGTTCCGTCACCTATTCCTTCTTCTGGTGCAGCTTCAGCCTGGATTGTGATTTCATTTAACCTTCTTACCAGCCCAATAGCTTCCTCTTCATGCTCCTGTCTCTCAGAAATAATGTTAGTTTCATCAAAAATCACGTGTACACTTTCTTCTACTCATATAGTTCTTTTGTTGTACACTTTATAAGCTTTGCTATGTGAAGAATATTCCCTCATTACTTCTGGGATCAAACTTACCTAGGGAGTCTTTACCATTGTTGTCCACAAAACACTTACATCCAAATGACCTAAGATGGGATATATTTGATTTTTTCCCTTTAAGTAACTCATAAGGAGTCTTCTCTAAAAGAAGGTCTAGTCATGCACCTAAGGATGATGTAGCATGCAGTATTTACAGCTTTTGCCCAGAAACTATATGGCAGTTTACTAGAAAGAAGTATAGTCCTAGTCATATCTTCAAGTGTCATATTCTTTCTTTCAACTACCCCATTTTTTTGTGGAGTCCTAGGAACAGAAAAATTATTATCTATGTCATGCACATCATAAAATTCCAATATGTGATAGTCATAGTCTCCGTTTATTTTTTGTGTGTGGGTGCAAGTGTGTCAGTGTGAGAGGAGGGAGAATTAAGACTTTAGATAAATAACCAATCACATTCATTGTTCACTTTTCCTAACCGGTATATATAAATTATGCATTATTTATATACGGTTATATATATACTATACATGAATACATATATTATACGTTCATATGTTATTTTTAGTTTAAACGGTTAAATGAACGATTATTTAGGTTAATTATTCAATTAAGAATTTTCTACTCTAATGAATGTGGGACAATGTGATCCCATCAGCCATGTAATAAGTCTGGTTTTGTTTATTTCTAAGTAGTTCGTATATAAAAATATGTGCATTGATTAATATTCAGTAATCGACACATCTGATCTCCTTGGATTACACGATTAGATCTAAATTCTAAAATCAACATCTAATGACCCTCTTTGAATTTAACTAATTATATATCATGATTACATGGTATTTATGCTAATTATATTAATTTACTGCGCTTAAGTCATAAACTAAGGTAAGAATATATATTAATTAATTATGCTTTGGTGATAGCAATGTTTGTGAATACATATGTTATGCATTTACTAGGTTGGTATAAACAGCCAGTGTTGATACGCATTTATCTCATAGCCACGGGCGGACAAAGGGATTAGTTACGGTTTCATCCTAACCCAGTATATAGCTTGTTAGGATTCTGTATATATATATTAAAATTTTCATTAAATAAATATATACAATTGATTTCGAATCCAGTAAATCTATTTATGTATATTAAAATTTTCACTAAATAAATATATACAATTGATTTCGAATCCAGTAAATCAAAAATATTGCGGTTAAATTCCAAAACGCAAACCAATAAAGTTTAAATTATAAATTTGCCACTATAATTGGTGTTGATAACAATAACCTATTGTAAGTTTGTAACAAATGTAACTTGCTTAATTTTCCATGTTGCTGATCCTATCTTTTATGGACGTTATTTGTAGTATTCTTTTTACGTGACATGATAATATTGTAGAAGTTTTTTTTTTTTTCGTTTCACATCTTGAGATTTCTATGAAGTTGGAGATGAGATTTCTTGACTTTTGTGATTGTCCTTCTATTTGCTTTTGGTAGGAGGGATATAAGTAGGGGGGGACCTTTAATTTGGTCTTATAATATCAAGTTATACGGCTGTGTGTGAGAGAGACATACAAAGATGTGTCTGTGCATATACACAAATATGATATGTTTTGACATCTCACTATGTATATACACACAAATCTAGTATAGTACAATTTTTTCTCAAATTATACAACTAGACAGGGCCGTTCGGTACATAAAGTATCCCGTGATTACATAGAGTTTGGGGAAGAGCCGTACCCTGATGCAAGTATTAGTGGCTGATTTCGCGACCTGAACTTGTGACCTATAAGATAATTTTACTGTTACTCCAAGCCTCTATATAGCTAGACAATATTTTTCGTCTCATACGTCGTTGCACCGTTGTTTCGTCTCATACGTCTCAAATATTAAAATTATATTAGCTTTAAAATATGTCACGCACTATATATAAAAACATAAGATTATGAAATTATACATACGCATGCCGGCATGCGTAGTGCATAATATATAATGTTAAAGATTATAGATTATGGTATTTACTTTTGAGGCATTAAAAAGATGAATCACTTTTTAACGCGTTTGTTTGAGTATAATATTCATACGTATAAAAGAATCTTCACGTCAATATGCATGAGTTAGACCTTTCAGCCTTTGGACTATATATAGAAATTTTTGCCTTAACAACTCCTTTTATTTTCCTAAAAAAAGCTCTATTTTCTTTCTTAGAGAGGACATGTTCACATTCAAGAATGACTCATCAATATGTTTTATTCAGTTACATAGTAGGTTAATTATATTTTTACACTATTAGCACTTGTCAATTTATTATATAACATGTTAATTACCATTTTTATCAAATTAAATTTATTTATTATTACCTTATAAGAAATCGGATGGTGTAAACTTAAACAAATTACAAATATGGGATAATCACAGTCTTCGTTTATTTTTTTAAATTTTTTTTGGTGTGTGTGAGAGTGTGAGAATGGGGAGGGGAGATTAAGGGATCATGAGACAAATAGCCAATCGTATTTATTGTTTACTTTTCTTAGCCGATATACATAATTGATTATACAGGGACACATATTATACATGAACTATATAAATATTATATATGTGTCTGCTATTTTTAGTTTAAGGGTTGAATAGGCGGCTATTCGGGTTAATTTTTCAATTAAAATTTTTCTGCTCTAATGAATGTGGGACCGTCTGATCCCATCAGCCATGTAAGGGAATTGTTAATTGCTAAGTAGTTCGTATATAAATATATGTGCATTGATTAATATTCAGTAATCAACACATCTGATCTCCTTGGATTATTACATGATTAGATCTATTAATTCAATAAGTAATTATAGCAGCTTATTGCTCTATTTTTCAAGTTACACTTGATATTGCAGAGTTATCTTATTGTTGCAGGTCAACCTTAACTTCAACACAATATAACACTCAAGAAAAATAGAAATCTGGCACAATTCATGAATACTTTTTCACAATCTTCATAATAGAATAGAAACATTCAAAAAATAGCCATTTCAACCACAAAATCACACACATAATTACCACATGCCAGTCTTCAGAAGGTACAGGAGAAACAAAGACAGGCATTAGAGGAGAATTCTCCACCTTCTGAAATGTTTTACTAAATTGAAACTGGTTCAGGCATTTCATTTTAAGTACATACAATCTGTGAACTTTTGAGCAACACTATTGCTAGGCTCAACCTCAAAAGTCTAACATGCCATGCAGCGACCATCTAGCAAAGGATAGGGCAGCTACGTAGGGTCCGGGGAAAGGTCACACCCCAAGGGATGTGATTTAAACAGCATACCCTAATGCAAGCATTAGTGGCTGCTTCCACGGCTCAAACCCGTAACCTATAGGTCACACGGAGAAAACTTTACCATTACTCCAAGGCTCCCCTTCACCATCTAGCAAAGGAAACTGCTAAATTACATAATACAAATTGCGAAAAAGTAGCTATTGAAGATGCTAAAACAAAACAACCATAAACAAGATATAGAGATGGAGCAAATTTCTGATTTGTTCTTAGTTAACCAGGACCAACTTTGGGAATGTCATAGTGCTCGCTCATGTTTGCCAAGTACTGATTGAAATCTTCGATTCGGTCACGATGTGATTTATTAGCAGTCTTGGCCATCTTATGCATGTCAATCCTCTCCCTTTGTTCTATGTAGCGCCTCTCTGCAGGGGTTAGATTATCATCCCAGCGACCAGCATTTTCTTCACCAACAGATTTAGTGGCATCTGTACTCTCTTCCTTGGTGGGATCATCTAAAGATCCACTACCACCATCTACATCCAGTCAGAAACATTCAGTGAAGTGGGTAGACAAGAGAAACCATATATCATCTCTCAGAACATACAAGATGAAATGTATCTAGGCTGGAAAGTGGAATATGCCTCAGTTACTCATCCAATATTGTTTGGAAACAATGAAAACAGCATTTAGCCATTAAGGCATTAATTGAATTTCAAATTGCTGGAATGTGTCAAAAATTGTAGTTCCTCAATGTCCTAAGAAGGCTTAATGTGGTCAACAGTTGTTAAATTACTACTTCTAGCCCTACCTGTCGTATCACTAAACTCTACCATGCAAAAAACATATTTCCATTAGATGAGAGAAAATTGGGATTTTAGGACCATCAGTTTGAATCACAACAATAAACTGTTCAACCATTATGGACTAGCTATCATCTATCAGTTTCACTGTACTCCAACCAAGTTGAATGTAGAGGGAGGGTGGGAGGAACCAGTAAACAGGAACAGTAATACCAAAAGCACAAGACTTTATGCACTTGGAGATATCACCACTCACCTGTTAAAAGCTCCTTTCCTGTAACCTGGGAGATTTGATCATAATCCTTCTTTTCTTTCTTTTTCTTTTTCTTTATTCCAGCGGCTTTTACATCCAATGCCTTTCCCTTTAGTTTCAACTTCCCGCCAACCACATTATCATATGCAGACATTTCTGTCAGGAAAGTCAAAAACATTGAGCTTTGGCCACAATAACAAAAACTGTAAGAAGGAAACTATTGGATTGATAAGCTTAATATGTAGGCATTCACATGTCATATTTTCAAACTAAAAATCTGTGTCTGTGGTTCAGCAGTAGTTATGGTGCTCACCTAACTATCTATTGTTCATGCCAGTGTTATAAAAAGCGGTCGCTTCCTTGCTTAAAGCGAGAAGCGAAGCGAAGCGGCTCTTTAACCGCTTCTGCCATGTGAAGCGACTTAGGTAGAAAAAAGCGACCGCTTCCCACTAAAAAGCGAGAAGCGACCAATCGAAGCGACACGATGCAAGGGAGCGCTTCTTCTTCAACGCGACAGCTGCCAGGCTTTTTAATTAAAAAAGAAGGGTTTCAGTGTTTTTTTATTAAATACGACCAGCAGATATTCAACTAAAGAGGCGACTAGGGTTCTTCAACTTCAAGTCTTCACAGGTATGTGATGATTTTCCTCCTCCTCCTCCTCCTTCTTCTTTTTCTTCTTTTTCTTTTTCTTTTTTGTTTTTGTTTTTGTTTTTGTTTTTCTTTTTCTTTTTCTTTCACTGTTTCAACGTCCAAATAGCAGCGAAATGCTAGCGAATTTTTTTTTTTCCTTCGGTTCTTCTTTCTCATTCTTCTCCTCTTCGTTGAAATGCTGCCCAATTTTTTTTTAATTGTTTTTATGCTGCCCAGTTTTTAACAGAACTTATGCAGTATTTTTTTAATTTTTTTTTTTAACTTCCGCTTTACTTCAAAAAAGCGAGCGCTTCGCTTCTCGCTTTAAGCGAAATGGGGGTTGTCGCTTTTTCTCGCTTCACGCTCTTCACAACACTGGTTCATGCATATGCCTACTTTTATCCATTTTACTATAATCAACATCCTGACAAGCTACAAATATTTTCTTCATTATTCACACACTTTTCTTAAATTTCAATATAAACAGTATATATGCATTTGACATGATTCACCTATTTCTCCTGCTGCCAGTCGGCCACACCCCATCAGTAAAAGAGGAGAACTAACACTAGGTTTTGAAACCTAACACTTCAGGTATATGCCACAAAAATAAGAATAGCTTGTAGAAAACATTGCATTGTGAATTTCGTGAAATTCAAATGAGAATCGATAAAATATCATCCCCATGTTTGAATGCAAACATGGGGATGATCCAGAGAAATGGGGAGATCGACGAGGATGCCACACACAGTATTGGGGTGGGGTGGATGAAATGGAGGTTAGCATCTAGAGTTCCGTGTGACAAGAATGTGCCAATGAAACTTAAAGGTAAGTTCTATAGAGCGGTGGTTAGACTGGCTATGTTGTATGGGGCTGAGTGTTGGCCAGTCAAGAATGCACATATCCAGAAGATGAAAGTAGTCGAGATGAGGATGTTAAGGTGGATGTGCGGGCACACGAGGCTGGATAAGATTAGGAATGAAAATATTTGGGAGAAGGTGGGTGTTGCTTCCATGACAAGATGCGGGAAGCGAGGCATAGATGGTTCGGGCACGTGAGGAGGAGGCGCTCAGATGCCCCGGTTAGGAAGTATGAGTGGTTGGTTTTGGCAGGTACAGAAGACGTAAAGGGCAGCCTAAGAAGTATTGGGACGAGGTAATCAGGCATGACATGGCGCGGCTTCAGATTTCCGAGGACATGGCTCTTGATAGGAAGGTTTGGAGTTCGAGCATTAGGGTTCTAGGTTAGGGGGTAGTCGAACATTTTTTCTCTTTGTACCGGTTAGTCTAATAGAGTTTTGTTTAGGACTGCTAGCGGGTTATGTTGTGTGTACACTATTTTTCTCTTTTTGCATAGTATTGGGTTATTACCCTTCCACATATTTACTGTCTTGTTCGATTGCTGAGTATTATTTTTCTGGGTTTTTTTGTTGTTACCGGTTTATTCTTTTGTTCTTTTCTGATATTATCATCTCGTCTATTGAGCCAAGGGTTTTCCGGAAATACCTTCCTTACCCCCGGGTATGGGTAAGGTCTGCATACACTCTACCCTCCCCAGACCTCACTAGTGAGATTCTACTGGGTGGTTGTTGTACGTTTGAATGCAAAATCACAAGGGCTCAAGTGTCTGGTCAATGCTCCAACATGACCTCAATAGTTCCAAACTTCCAAGTTTCTCATTTTACTAGCTGACCTGCCCAGCCAAGAAGTTAAACCAGCTATATCAACCTCCTCATCACATTTGTTGGGCCAAGAGTATGCGGATTACTGAACCAGGAATGTTCTTTAAATTTCTAGAGAATATGTGTCTAGATTCATTACACTTGAATAACGAAAATCTTATAGAGTGTTGTATAAGAGATCGTATGATATTGTGCATTTGCTTTTAATTATATACTTCCATTAGCCTAGAGAATGATTACCAACCATATTGTCCGTAGCCTAAGACTCGTATATAAGGAGCACCGCTTGTACATTGTTACTTAATCAAGCGAAAAAGATTTTTTTAATGTTAGTGGAGACTCAAATAGCCTCTGTGATCTTAGTAGAAACAAGTGTCAATAAACATTAGCCGATAAAATGCTACCAATAAAAAAAAATAGGATAAAGGCATAGTTGATTGTTAGGTCATCCATTAGAGTTTCTTCACTTTCCAAAAATCCTTTAACTAGGCAATTTCAGGGATGCTGCAATTACTTCCCAATTTGCACGCCAAAAACAATGCGATTCACAAACAGATAAAAGTATAATCACATATGCTTCAATAAATCAACACAACAGATTTCATGAGCTTAAAATTCACATACTTTCGATTACATACCAGTAAAAAACCCTAATTCCTAAATCTCACATCACCATATATTTTAGCTCCGAAAGAATTAGACTTTTCACGATTCATAACAGGAATAAAAACTGAACTAAATATAAATTAACCAAATATATTCAAATAGATTTAAAAAAATTCACAATTAAAAAAAATAAAGCAATTAATTAATTTGAAGGTTTTATATTATAAACCAAATATGAGAAAGAGATACAGATGAAACCATGGTGGAGGTGATGCCGCCATCGACGGATGTCGGAGGGCGGAGGACTCACCGGAGGAGAGTTAATACGGCAGCGTCAGAACTGCACCGGAGCTTCCAAAAGCAGCAACAGAGAGAAAGTGAAATAAAAATCGGAATTTTAGCTTTGGATGAAAACGATGATATTTACGTTCGAGACCCGATAGTTTATTTAATTACATAAAGACTCCTAACTTTTCTAGGATTCTTGGAAGCATTAAATGTTTTTCCTAGTGTGAGCCTTAAAAGTCCCCGAAGTTAGGCAATCAACATAAATTCCTTTAAAAATAGATTCGTCTTTCTTAATGACTCTTCTTATAAAATAGAATATGTTTCTTAGGAGCTTGCTCCAGTTGTTAATCTCCTTCGTTACCTTGAGTTTTCTGACCGCTAATATCGAGAAATTCTAAATATATTTGATATTCTTATCAATCATCCAAATTTACGTTGTATGACGATCGATGTATTATGGTATTTCGATATTTCCCGAACTATTATTCAATTTCTAAGCTTTAAATCAATCTTCAATAGCAGAATTTTAGAGTCGACGGAAAAAATTAAAACATCATAAAGAGTTTTAAGTGTCTACACCAAAACAAGTTGTTGGTTAAAGCAATGATTCTTCAAAGTGTCCTGTTTATAGTATTAATCCCAATGTTTATGTGGTGTCTGTTGCTATTAACTCAAAACTTGTGAGCCTAAGTAGAAATTTGAAAAGTTCTTAGTTGTCTTTTTTTATAAATCATGGGTAGTTAAACTTCTTACAAAATGTATTTGTTTATTTTCTTGGAAATGATATTGATATTTTCTAAGCAATTCACACACAGTTTAGTTATATTAATATGACAAAAAATAATTTTGTGAGAGTAACATTACTGTCATAGTAGATCTTTAATGTGCCAAAAATAATTTTTAAAATTTTTATGATTATAGTGTGTAAAACGATTAACCATACATGAATTAACCCCAAAAGATAAGCACGAATATGCAAAATTCTTTTATAATAGTACGAGCTAGCCAATTTTTGGATTGATAATTGAAAAATGGACAACATTTGCAAAGTCATTAAAAAATAGCCAGCGTTTGCAAATTCATTGAAAAATAGCCATTATTTTGCTGAAACACAGAAAGTTCTAGCATAATATGCGGGATTATGGAGCTCATGCGTATAAACTTTCAGTATATTATGTTGGAACTCCATCACATTATGCTGGAAGCTCATATGTAAAAAAAAATTGAACTCCAATATATTATGCTGGAAGCTCATATGAAAACAAAAATCGAACTCCAGTATATTATGCTGGAATATTTCTGGATTTTTAAGGGTACTGTTATTCAGATTTTATCTTTACATAAAAAAGTGACTAAAATTTGATTACTTTTAAAATTGTGACTATTTTTCAATTGGCAGTCGTAAATCTGAGCACTTTTTTATTTTTTCCCCCATCTATTTAGCTATGTCAATTGCCAAGGGCCCAAGAGAAGTATCAAACATTAACTCATATATTGATCAAAAGCACAAGAGCAATCTTAACTTTACTAATGCATCAAAAACATTCTTTTATATTCTACCATCCTCTTTCAATAGAGGATATTATTCTGGAAATAGTTTAATAATTAAAAAAAAAAAAGGACAGTCCGATGCACTAACAAAAAAAAAAAACTCTGAAAGAGCCTCTCTTGTTATTATAATTTCTTTTCATTTTTCTCCACTTAACCATTTTCATGGCTCAAATGAATGGAGAAAACCTCAATTATATAGTCAACAGGCTACCAGAATCTCGCTTCTCGTCGCCGAAAATCCGTTGCCGGAAGTCATCAACCATCATCGGAAGTCCTTGCCGGAGGGAAACTGTTGGCTCCCACCCAAGAAGTTGTTTTGCTTTTGTAATGTCAGGTTTCCTCTTGTGAGGATCATCTTCTGTATTTGACCTAAATTCTATCTTTGCATTTGGATCTATTGTTTCTTGCACCACCTGCAAATATATTAGCTCAATACAAGTTTTAATAAGTAGTACCATTTATCTATATTGCTCGGATTTTTAAAAAATGTCTCTGAGTGCATGTCGGATCCTCCAAAAGTAATGTATTTTTGGAGAATCCGATACGGGTGCGGTAACATTTTAGAGAGTCCGCGTACCACAATAATTTATGTATCTAGAAACAAAGTAATGAATGTCAAGTCCAACGAAAGATATGATTTTCAGGCCTATTTTTCAAACTTTGTCATGTTTGCTTGTATAGTCAACTCTCTCTATTAACAGTTTTGTTTGTTCCGAATATTTTTGGTTGTTATAGCGAAATGCTGTCAGAGAACATAACAACATTATGTTTAGGACTCATTAAATGTATATGTCAAATGGTCGTAGTAAACTATCCAACTAGTCGCATAGATATACTTATTTCACCCAATAACAACATCAAGATGCATATTTTGGCTAAGGCACTATGCTTATCTAAAATGAAACTTAATCTGACAATATAAATAACGGTAAAAATGAATGAATGAAGTCGTGTTTACACCACATCAATAAATGCATAATATGTATTTGCACGTAAACTTATTCTATTTAATCATGGTTAATAAATATATATATATTCACATTATTAAATCACTTAACCATGGATAAGTTGATGGATGTGGTTTGGATATAAACATGGTATGTTGATGTGGTTTTGGTGTAAATATTGGATGCAGGTAAATATCTACCTATAAAACATATATTCACATTTTTTCTAGTTCTAGGAAATCTGAGTCAAAGATATACATGAACATGTAGATTTGGCTTGAAAATTGAGTTTTAAGATTCAATCTCTGGATGCAATAAAATTACTTGCTCATTTAAGATTAATTAAAGTAATTTTTTGTGTAATACCTTAGCTAATTCAAGCATGGTGAATTCCCCAGGATTCCCAAGATTGAAAGGACCTACATGATCTCCTTCCATCAACCTCATCAAACCTTCTACCTGTATAATTCCATACATAAAATATTTACACGATCGGGTCATTTACTAAGTACATAATTACAGGTAATTTCTTAATAAATATTAATTGGTTCTGGCAAAAACGATATCTATAACATCAGAGACGAAAACAAAATTTGAAATTTATGGGTTCTGGGTTCTGAATTTGCCACAAAACTCATAGCTCGTCTTAGTTATTGGATTAACAATTAAATATTTATACATATTTAATGAGTTTCCATATATAAATATAATGCTTAACCAAATGTGACTGGGTTCGGCCGAAACCGCACACAATAGACTAGCTCCACCTATATATAACATTCTATATCACATGTTAAAGTTTACTAGTAGTATAAAAAAAATATTTACATCATCGGTGTATATAACTTAAATTCAAGTAGATAGAGGTTTTTTTTTTTTAAAACCACAATTAGTTTTTCATAATAACTCAGTAACAATCCTAATAGAATTAGAAGCACTGCATTTTATTTTATTTTTTTGACTGAGTTGAAAAAGTGAATAGGAAATAAAAATTTACCAAATCAGAAACAAACTGAAAGCTCCTGGTTTGTTTCCCATCTCCATAAACTGTCATTGGCTCCTTTCTCAAGGCCTACATATTTTTATATATTCAAATGAAAGTAATGAATATTAAATCAAATCAAATACAAAGAATACACTATTTGGGATTTTCTTTAATTTGATAAAATAACACAAACCTGTGCAACAAAATTGCTCACAACACGACCATCATCTATGCACATACGTGGTCCATATGTGTTGAAAATCCTAGCAATCCTAACCTACCAAAAATTTAAAAAAAAAAAAAAAAAACTTTAAATTGAAAACTATTCATCGAAAAATTCAACATATTGAGAATATTTTTTTATTTGACATAGGAAAATGTTCAAAATTTGTCATGTACTATTTGGAATTGCTCAATTTTATCATTTATTACATTTTTGGTCCATTCATACTCTTGTTGTTAACAAATCGTCTCGTATTTGTCCTCTATTATTAATTGAGTTACAATTTGAAATGGGTCGACTTCATATGTCCAAACCCATAGGAAAATAAGTTCAAATTTACTTCTTAGCTTCTTATTATTGTTTAAAATTACGTTAAGATGGAGCTCCGTTAGGGGGTCAAGGCAAAACAATTTTTTTTCTCTTAATGGCAGGGATAATATCAGAACAAAAATTTAATAGAGACCGAAAATTGTGTAATTTCGAACAGTGGCAGCCCGGTGCACTAAGCTCCCGCTATGCGCAGGGTCCGGGGAAGGGTCGGACCACAAGGGTCCATTGTACGCAGCCTTACTTTACATTTCTATAAGAGGTTGTTTCCACAGCTTGAACTCGGGACCTCCTGGTTACATGATAATAACATTACCAGTTACGCCAAGGCTCTCCTTGAACATATATATATGATTCCGAACTTCGAAAAATCATATGAATTTCCTAAAACTGTTACGCATCTTTTCTAAGGACCCGTTTGGCCATAGATTTTGCCAAAATAAATTTGGGTTTTATTTGGCAAACACATGTTTGGTCATAGATTTTGCTTATATTTTGGTAAAATCCCAAATTCCAAATTCCAAATCCCAAAACCAGCTCAATAGCTAGTTTCGAGCCAAAATATTTACAAACACTAATAATATACATGTTTTTCCAAAATAAATTTGGGAAATATGTGTTTGAAAACGTACGTCCAAACACAGTTTTATCTTCAAACCAAACTTCAACCAAATCAGATTTTTTAAAACAAATTTAGAAATCTATGACCAAACGCTAGCTAAGTATCAAGTAGAAAATAAACCTCAATGTTGAGTCCTCTATGGTAGTCCATGGTCAAAGTTTCAGCTGTACGTTTTCCTTCATCATAACAACTACGAACACCTGCTCAATGCTCATTTGAAAGGTAAAGCAAAACATTAGTTTTTTTGGGTTTGTAATTAACTAACCTGCTATCACATGTTAAAATATACGAATAATTTAAAAACTCTTTAGACTGACAGTATATATAACTTAAATCCATTATCAAAACTACGAGTAGAATGAAGTGATTTACCAATGGGATTAACATTGCCCCAATAAGTTTCAGCCTGAGGATGTTGCAATGGATCACCATACACTTCACTTGTGCTTGTAAGCAAAAATCGAGCACCTATTCTTTTTGCTAATCCCAACATGTTCAATGTTCCCATCACATTTGTTTTGTGATATCTATCCAATTTATAGTCAAGGAATCTTGCCCCAAAAATACCTCCAAAATACCAACATGTATTTACATAGTATAATTGTATACATGCAGTAAACTACTACAACAACAACCCAGTAAAATCCGACAAAGCAGAGATGTTATTTTCAATAGACCATCGGCTCAAGAAGACGGAAAGAGATAATACATCAGTACTATCAATAAAAACCATAGAAATAATAACAGCATCATAAGAACAAAAAAATAGATGAAATAAAGCAATAACAATAACCAGTAAATAAGGCCCGACACTATGAAAAACGGAAGAGTAGTTGAACACAACATTAACCACTAGCAGTCTAAGACAAAATCCTAACTGACTAGCCTCTTACCGGTACGAAGTAGAAATATGCTCAACTACCTCCTAACCTACAACCCTGATGCTCGACCTCCACACATTTGCAGCGAACTACTTAGTTATATACTTCACAATTACAATTTAAATAGAAGAGAATAATCCTAAAAAGGTTTAATTTTACTTATTAATCTTTCTCATTTTAATACAATGATCATATAACTAAGAACATTTGTAATAAGACATAAAACCGACTTGATTGCATATATGGACATAAAAGGTGCAATGTATCAAATTCTCATTAAGAAATACGGATTATACGGCAAAAACCTACTCGCACTGGATATTTACACCAAATCAATAGATACATGGCATGTGTTTTGCATATGGACTTCAATTATTTAACCATGATAAATTATACACATTCTTATCTAATTAAATTAGTTAACCATAGTAAGTTAATGTAGTTTGGTGTAAACACCCGGTATGGATAAGTATTTACCCGGATTATACCATCTTGAGTACCTGTAATGCTAAAAATGATTTTATTTATGTGCACAGACGGTAAAGATTTTTACACTATCAATATATCTTAATTCAGCTATAGCAAATAACTTATCTTATTCACCATATTACTAATATCTTGTTATAAACAGTTATTTATAGTTTTTTTAGATGACAAAAAAATCTGTTACTGTCTATCCAAAATCTCTCCCCTCTATCCCTTTTCAACCACGCCATCAATCCCATTTTTCACTCGATTAAAGCCAAATATTTAAAAATAACATCCGATGCACAAGGTATTTCGTGTTCATATAGGGTTCGAGGAAGGAGCGTATCCCAAGGGGTGTGATGTAGACAATCTACCCTAATGCAAGCATTAATGGTTGCTTCTAACGCTCGAACCCGTGATCTATAGGTCATACAAAAATAATTTTACCGATACTCCAATGCTCCCTTTAAAGCCTGAATATAAAGAAAGGAGATCAAAAAGATAGTCGAACGACTTAGTATTTATGTTTTAAGGTCATGCTAAAAACATAAATTAAAAAAAAAATTCCAAAATGTGAAAGGATATGATGGTCTTGACTGGATTATACTTGTAAGAAACAGGAGAAGCTGGACATGCCAAATGATAAATCTGATCAACTTCCAACAATATTGGCTCAACGACGTCGTGTCGAATGAGTTCAAATCTAGGGTTCTTGAAATGGTGTAATAAATTCTCTTTTCGACCTGTGAAAAAATTATCAACCACAATTACACTATCTCCTTGTGCTATTAATCTGTCCACCAAATGGCTCCCAACAAATCCAGCTCCTCCTGTTACTAATATTCTCAAACTCTTGCTCTTCAATCCCAATGGAACCTTTCCACCTACAACAAATTCTTGTTCATTCTCAAATCAAGAGTAAAATAAGTTCAAAGATGTGTTGCTCGGACTTTTCAAAGTTGACGCCGAGTGTGCAGTGACGGAAACAGGATTGGTTTTTGATATTTAATATATATATATATATATATATATATATATATATATATATATATATATATATATATATATATATGAAGAAGTGACTGATTCAACATTTAATTTATATACATGAAAAAAATTAAGTTTTATCTGCACAATATAATTTTCGGCGAAGGGATTCGGGTGAAACCTCCACCATCCACTTAGCTTTACATCTTCTAAAAATTAGTGTATTTTTGAAAGATTTTAGACGATCTAACTTGGGTATGATAATATTTTTTAGAGGGTTTGAGCAAGATAGGTTAGAAAGGAACAAATTCACTTTTTGTATAGTCAATCAACTACGCCATAATTTTAAGAGAGTTAAAATTGGTTATATAAATTCTTTATATGTATTCCATATTATTTGAGTCCATTTTATACTACGTAATATTATTCAATAATTTGTCCTTTAAGAACATTTAAAATTACAGAAATTCTCTGAATCTCATACTCCTTTGTTTCTACTACCAGAGTTAGATAGAACACAGATTCAACTAATTAAACCTATCATTTTCCAAACTGGACATAAATATATATTTTAAAAATTAACAAAATTTAAGTAAATTAAATTCTAAACTCATAATTCTAAAGTGCAATACGTATTATAATAGCAAAAACTTTATTAGAAATCATATAAAATTTAAATCTTAAATCTGCTTTGCGTATGATAACATATACATCCTAGCCAATATAAAAACACTTATCTAGACACACAACTTAAAATTTGCAATGATTTTCTACGGAAACAATTCAAGTAGCATTCTTGATTTGCCATTTCCATCCGAGAGGTTGTGAGTTCGAGTCTCCCCAAGAGCAAGGTGAGAAGTTCTTGGAGAGAAGGATGTCGGGGGTTTATTTGGAAACAGTCTCTCTACCCTAGGGTAGGGGTAAGGTCTGCGTACACACTACCCTCCCCAGACCCCCACTAAGTGGGATTATACTGGGTTGTTGTTGTTGTTGTATTCTTGATTTGCCATTTAAGAATGGTATAAGTTCAAAATTCAAGATTTGGGTTACGCGAGGCTGATCTAGAGCTAGCAATTACCTCGAGTCAAACTAATTATTTTCGACTCAAATTATGTATACATAAGAAAACAATAAAAACACACTATACATATATTAAGATTACATTTATCCCGCACTCACTAACTTTAAAACCTGAATTCGCCATAACCATATACCTGCATTAATGTTGTGGTCAGCTTCATCAACCAACTCGTATGCTATTCTTCTTGGAATTGGATTCGACACAAATGTATTTGTATCTTGAATATCAATCTTAAACTCGGACCTCAGAGGAGAAGAAGATACAGAAACCAGAGAAAAAATAACAACAGACATGCCAATTCCAATCAAAAGACATACAAGTCTTTGCTTTTCAAGCACATATTGAATTGGATATTTCAATGAAAATCTCTTCATATTGTTTTTCTTTACGTAATTTTTCTGAAACACCTCATTATCAACTCCCATGTTGGCTTTTTGTAAATAAAATTCTCTCTTTTTTTTTCTCCCTTTTTTTAAGATCTAAATGAAAGAAAAAAAGGAAAATGTTGTTTGTTTAGTTTGTGTGAGAAAGAGAATTAAGAAGAGAAATCGAAGATGACGGTGAATGAAGAAAGTGGAAGCATTTGCATGAATTTTCGCCGTAATAAGATGGATGTCTGAGGAGACTAGTGGCTTTCTTCACTTTGCTTTTTTAGCAAATTAAGCTATTCCACGTGTAATTATATTATCTTACCTCCAATTTTCTAATTCTCCAACACAAAGTGAGTAATTAATTTGGAATTTTCAAGCTTATATTAGTAAGCAATATGGAGCAATATTCTCTTTATATATATAAATATATTTGTGAGTTTTTCTTCCGCTGATTTATTTGGGATAGTAACATAGTTTGTTATTGTTATTATTGTAGATAACTTCTAGTGCGTTTTATTCTTCTCTTTATTTTGTATAATAATAACCCACACTACCAAAAAAATAAGAATTAACGATGAAAAAATTCTGTAACTAAACAATAGAATTCGTTGGTAATCCTATTTAGCGATAGATTATCAAAAAGTTTTGTTAACTACGAGCAATCTAGTGACAAAGTTCGTAGCCAGTTCTAAATTTTTTTAATGATGCTGAGATGAGCATAAGTAAAACAACATAGTAACATAGTCAGTGAACATTCATATATTCATTTGAAATTGAGGCGTACAATTTTTCTTGCTTTTGCAAATATTTTCACTATACACGTGGGATGTCATACTTTTTGTATTCATCATAATCAAATGTCATTTTGTCATTTGGAGTAAAATGAAATTCTTAACTGGCTTTGGTGCAAAATAAGTAACTAATTTTGTCATTTCATGTCATGTGGAAAGTGCCACAGTAAAACTCAAGAGGAGATGGAGTAAATTTGTGCAGCCCACCGAAGTATAGCAGTCAATATGGGTCGGGTCGGATTAGTCCAATTTAGTCCATGTGAGCTTTAGCAATTGACGGGCTGGGTTGGACTAGCCCATCATTTTGATGGGCCTTATAATGAGGGAAGTGCATCGTTGGTCACTAATAACACAGGTATTTACTTTTAAGCCATCGTTTAAAATGTTTTTAGTCTTTAGCCACTGCTTTAATAAACTTTAACTGTTCGGACGAAAATACCCTTCTGCTCATGTCCTTAACTTCAAGACTTCAGGACTACATGTCCTTAACTTTTGAACTTGGAACTCTAAGTTCAGGACTTCAAGAGTACATGTCCTTAACTTTTGAACTTGTAACTCTAAGTTCAGGACTACATGTCCTTAACTTTTGAACTTGGAACTCTAAGTTCAGGACTTCAAGGCTACATGTCCTTAACTTTTGAACTTGGAACTCAAACTTCAAGACCAAGCGTCCTTAACTTTTGAACTTGTAAGTCAAAGTTAAGGACCTATTGTCCTTAACTTTTATTGTCCTTAACTTTTGAACTTGTAACTGTAAGTTAAGGACTGCTTGTCCTTTACTTTTGAACATGTAACTATAAGTTAAGGATTGTTTGTCCTTAACTTTTGAACTTGGAAATCAAAGTTAAGGACATATTGTCCTTAACTTTTGAACTTGTAACTGTAAGTTAAGGACCGTCTGTCCTTAACTTTAGAACTTGTAACTGTAAGTTAAGGACTGTCTGTCCTTAACTTTTGAACTTGTGTCCTTAACTATTGAACTTAATTTTAGGACTTCAAGACTACATTTTCTTAACTTTTGAACTTGTGTCTTAACTATTGAACTTAACTTTAGGACTTCAAGACTACATTTCCTTAACTTTTGAACTTGAAACTCTAAGTTCAGGACCATATTGTCCTTAACTTTTGAATTTAACTTTAGGACGTCAGGACTACATGTCCTTAACTTCTGAGAAGGAATTGCATTTCCTGTTTACTCATCACTCTTTTTCTTATTTTCACAACGTCATATCTTAATCTTTTTTTAAAATCTGGAACCTCTCCCCATTCTCATTTTGCTTTTGTAATCGTTCCCTTATGTTCTTCATGCTTGTTTAGCTTATCAACAAGAACTATAACCAAAGGCATTTAACATTCAGTAGCATTAATAGAAGTTCGTACCATTTGGTGCTCTCGTTGACCTTCCTTACCAATGGGTGAAGGTGAGGTTCCGTATACACGATTGCGCACCTTAGATGCGGAAATGAAACAGTATAAATACACTGCACTTCCGTTTGGGAAAAGAGAAAGAAGAAAGGGTAACACAGTCTTTTCATATTAATTTTAATAGACTAGTGGCTACTATTGCTAAACATTAAAAATGCTGGATAAAAAGTAAATACCAGCTTAAACAGTGGCTACCCCACGCCATTTCTACCCTTATAATGGCTAACCCACCCCAACCTTATGTGGTCTGCGGGCCCCCATGGGCTGGCCCATCATTTTTAAAAGTAAAATTTTATATTTTTTCTTTAAGTACTAAAACTTATGAAAAGATAAATTAAAAGTTAAAATTGGAAAAATTTCTTAAAACTTAATAACTTTTTATATTATTCTATTATATCACAATGAATACTAAAAAAGTAAAAGGCGAGATTATATTTCATTTACTAAAAGTCAAAACTCAAAACAAACTATTCAAGAGAATGTCCATGATCCTTATGGGATATCTAACACATCTTCATCAAACACATTTGAATCCACTTGTGACAAGGTTGTTTTAACATCTTTACTTTCATCTACATCTACAATTCATATGCAATATTAATTAGTTAAATAGTAAGAGTACTTAAATTTTTAAAAACTAATAATATTCAAATTTATATAAAAAATATTATCAGTTTGAGTTTGGGAAAGCCGTGCAACCAATTTCGAGTAGTAACAAGTTGTTTGGATATTTTCATGATGGATGCAACTTTGTGCTTGGTAAGAACACACACAACAATGCTAAATGCTACAGTATTATATACTGTTTAAATTTTAAATATTTTAAATAATTTTTTTATTAAGCCCATGGGCCAGCCCAGCCAAACCTCACGGGCCACGGGTTTATTCGAGCTGGGCTTAAAAGCCTCTTTTTAAATGGGCTCCAAAATTGATACGAATCTAAGTACGGAATTGAAGAAATTGTAGACAAGATAGAAATTAAGAATAAACCCAATAAAGAGGTAATTGTCAAACAATTGAAATAATCAATTACCCAACAAATTACAATAATTAGTAGACCTAAACTATAGGATTACCCTTGAGAGGAATGGAATTCCTCTTGTGAATACGTCTTGCAAGCGTTTGAATCAACAAGTTGGAAACACATGCTCCTCACATTCTTCAATATTCAAAGATAAGCTAAAGTAGAAATGACCTCATCATATGTTACTTATACTAGGTTCGAATAAGGTAAGAAAGACATAAGTACCCCTAATGGGACTAACTACTATGCCTACAAGGGAAATCTTATAACCCAGTCTCCAATCATTGGCAAGCATGGCCTAGGTCCACATGTTTGCTTCCAAGTCATCGAGGGGCTCACATGTGCGCCTATTACCATCCATGTATGCATGACGCGGTCACCATCCAAGTTTCCATGCTCCTCCAAGATCTCCACCCTCAAAACATTGTATACCTTCAAGGGTCTTCGACAATTGTCTTCCAATGCTTCCAAGATATCCCAATGCTTGGTGAAGAGGTGAAAATCCCTTATTTCCTTGGCTTGAGATCTTGTGAATGACCTAGATGCCATTGGTGTTCCTTGAGGTGTATCATTCTCCACTTCTTGAGAAGCATTTGTCCTCAAATGCAGATCATCATAATCACCTACAACACAATGAAGCAAGTCACTAATATTGAAAACATTATGAACTTGATACTCACTTGGCAAGTCTATCTTGTAGGCATTGTCATTGATTTTCTCTAACACTTGGTAAGGGTGTTCTCCTCTCGGCATAAGCTTTACTTTCCTTTTGCTTGGAAATCTATCATTCCTTAGGTGTAACCACACCCAATCATCGGGTTGAAGGATCACTTTCTTCCTTCCTTTGTTCCTTTTGCTAGTTACTTGTTGATATTTCTCCTCTAGTTGTGCCTTGACCCTTTGATGAATCATCTTCATGGCATCAACTCTCTTTTGTGCATCTAAATCAATAATAACATCTTTGGAAATAGGAGTAAAATCCAAAGGAGTCAAAGGGTTAAAACCGTATACAATCTCAAAAGGTGTCATGCAAGTAGAAGAATGCAAAGATCTATTATAAGCAAATTCAACCTAAGGCAATTGTTCTTCCCAAGATGTGTATTCCCTTTCATTATAGCCCTCAACACATTCCCTAACGATCTATTGACTACCTTGGTTTGACCATCCGTTTGAGAGTGACAAGAAGTAGAAAACAACAAATGAATACCCAATTTTTCCCACAAACTCCTCTAAAAGTGACTCAAGAATATACAATCTCTATCACTCACTATGGTTCTTGGTACATCATGCAACTTAAGCACATTCTCAACAAACAAAGTAGTAACATGACTAGCATCATCACTCTTGTGGCAAGGAATAAAATGAGCCATCTTAGAAAACCTATCTACCACCACAAAGATGCTATCTTTACCCTTTCTAGTCCTAAGCAACCCTAACACAAAATCCATAGAAATATATATCCAAGGTGCACTAGAGATGGGCAAAGGTGTATACAATCTATGGGGGTATGTCCTAGATTTAGCACTTACACACTCAAGGCATTGACTACAAATATTCTCTACATCATGCTTCATCTTAGGCCAATGTAAATTCTCCTTCAAAATGTCTAAGGTCTTTGCTACTCCAAAACGACCCATAAGACTTCCACTATGTGCATCCCTAACCAACAACTCTCTCCAAGATGACTTAGGCACACACAATCTATTTCCTCTAACCAAGAACCCATCAAACTTATGAAACCTCATCAATTTTTCATCATTTAATTCATTAGGTCTCCTAAATTGTTCTACTTGATCACATCTACCACAGGCTTCTTTAAAGTCATCATCTAGTGGGTACATTTCTTTCATACTCAAGCCCATCAACCTAGAGGTAAGGGTATTTATCAAAGAATATCTCCTAGACAAAGCATCGGCAATCGCATTATCCTTCCCTTGCTTATAGTGGATAACATATGGAAAGGTCTCTATGAATTCCACACACTTAGTATGCCTCTTATTCAACTTACCTTGGCTCTTAATATGTTTAAGAGACTCATGGTTGGTTCTAATCACAAACTCCTTATGCCAAAGATAGTGTTGCCAATTTCTCAAAGCTCTCACTAAAGAAAACAACTCCTTATCATATGTGTAATAGTTCAAGCTAGATCCCTTCAATTTCTCACTAAAGTATGCTATAGGTTTTTGGTCTTGCATGAGCACGGCTCCTATTCCTAACCCACTAGCATCACATTCAATCTCAAAGGTTTTGTCAAAATTAGGGAGTTGCAAAAGAGATGCGAAACTAGGTTTTTCCTTCAAAATCCTAAAAGATTCCTCTTGGTTCTCTCCCCAATAGAAGGGTTTGTCTTTCCTAATCACATCGGTCAATGGACTAGCTATGGCACTAAAACCTTTAACAAATCTCCTATAGAAACTAGCTAGACCATGAAAACTCCTAATATCACTATGCTCTTAGGTGTTGGCCAATTTCTAATTGCCTCAACTTTACTCTCATCTACTTCCACACCATGAGCACCACCACAAATCCCAATAAAATAACATTATCAACACAAAATGTACATTTCTTAAGATTAGCGTATAGTTGCTCACGTCTCTAACACATCAAAGAAATGAATCAAATGGTAGACATGATCATCAAAAGACTTGCTATAAACCAAAATATCATCAAAGTAGACAACAACAAACTTGTTAATGAATGGTTTAAGCACATGATTCATAAGTCTCATAAAAGTACTTGGGGCATTTGTCAAACCAAATGGCATAAAGAGCTATTCATATAGACCATACTTAGTCTAGAATGCCTTTTTCCACTCATCCTTCGATTTCATCCTAATTTGGTGATAACCACTCCACAAATCAGTTTTAGAAAATATGCATGCACCACTAAGCTCATCCAATATATCATCTAAGCGAGAAATAGGGTGGCGGTACTTTACCGTGATCTTGTTAATCGCACGACAATCTACACACATTCTCCAAGTACCATTCTTCTTTGGAACAAGAATTATCGAAACGACATAAGAACTCAAGCTTTCTTTTACCAATTCTTTGCCAAGAAATTCCTCCACTTGCCTTTTTAGCTCCTTTGTTTCTTCCGGGTTACTTCTATATGCCAGCTTGTTTGGAATTTGAGAACCCGAAATGAAGTCAATTTGATGCTCTATTCCCCTCAAAGTTGGCAATCCTTTCGGAATTTCTTCTGAGAGCACATCTTCATAATTTAGCAAAAGAGAAGAAACAACACTAGGCAAAGAAGATGTTAGAGTGTTAGTTGATAAGACATAATCTTTGTGAACAATACAAATAATAGGAATATCTTCCTATAGCTCTCTCATATACCCTTGACTTTTCATCATTATGCATACTTTCTCTTTTGTCTTAGCCCTTTTCCCATCATTTTTAGATGCAGTCTTTTCTTGTGTCAACTTGCTCATATCACTCAATTCTTGCTCTCATTTTTCTTCTCTAAAGTTTCCTTTAGACACTCCTTTACTTCTCTTATTATTCTCTCTCTCATTCTCTCGTTTCTTTCTCTCTCAATCTGCTCATAATTTTATAATCTTCATTCACTTAAGAAGGAGACAATAGAAGAAGAGTATGTTTCTTTCCCTTGTACAAGAATGAGTATTTATTTGTTCTACCATCATGAATAGCTCCATGATCATATTGCTATGGTCTTCCCAAAAGTATGTGACATGCTTGCATCGGAGCAACATCACATAGGACCTCATATTCATATTTCCCAATGCTAAATTTGACCAAGGCTTGCTTGGTCACCTTGAGTTCACCACACTCATTCAACCATTGCAACTTGTATGATCGAGCATGCTTCATATTTCTTAGACCCAACTTCTCAACCATGATACTACTAGCAACATTGGTACAACTCCCACTATCCATAATCAATGACCCAATATATTTTCCAACTCTACATCTAGCATAGAACAAGTTTTCTCTTTGGTCAAGCTCATCCTTTTTTACGGTTGCACCTGTCATTCTTCTCACAACACAATTTGGCATGTTAGGTCTTTCTTCGATCCCATCAAACACTTCTTGATCCTCTTCACTAGAAGACTCCTCATGAGAATCCTCATCATTTCCACTATTGGACGAATGGACTCCATTCTCACTAATGATAATTTCCCTGCGGTTGGGACATAGCCGTGACACTTATAATATTTTATATTACTAGTAGAAGTAGAAGAGCGAGGCTTAGCATTGTTACCTCCTTCCTTGGACTCTATTTTCGGTTTGCCCTTATCATAATATGTCTTGGCCTCTTTTTTGTACTCCCTTGGTTTGTCACCTTGGAAGATGGATTCTAAGAGTCTTTTACTTTTCCCTATAAAATGTTGTACCTCTTGGACTTATAGGCCTTGTCTTCCTCCAAGTCTCTTTCAACTTGACTTGCCGCTTGGAAGTCATCATTCAAAACCTCATACTTGTGAAGCTTCATAAGTGAAGATATTTCCCTATTAAGTCCTGCGATGAATCGGATCACCGTAGAATTTTTCTCTTCCTCAAAGTTGGCCCTTATGCGAACAAGCTCAAATTCATTGTGGTATAACCCACCACTCTTGTTGCCTTTCTTCAAGATATAAACTCTCTTGAGAAACTCTTATTTGTAATACTCGGGCATGAATCTTGTTTCCATAACACTAATTAACTCTGCCCCTTCCTCAATCAATTGAATGCAAAGTCTTATCCTTCTCCTTTCTTCTGAATCCCACCAAGTAAAAGCAAAGTCTTCAGATTGAGTGACCACATATCTTACTCTTTGGGTACTAGAAACTCGGTTCGTCTGAAAGATCCTATTACTTTGAACAACCCAAGTCAAGTATTCCTCTGGGTCATTACTTTCTTTGAAGGGAGGAAGGTTGACCTTGATGGTGTTTACCCCTCTATCCGAATCACCTTGGTTCTCCCCAAAGTATTCCCCATTGTTGCCTCGATTTCGCCAGTTCCTTTGAACCCTTGGTTGGCCATAGTTCATGTGTACCTGTTGGAACATCCTTTAGTTATCTCTTGCTTTACCCCCTTGGTTACCATGACCAAACCCTCCATACTCCGCCTCTTCTTCATCGTAAAGGTATTCATGGTCACCTTGAAGAACACCATGTTGAGATTGATGGTGTGGTTGTTGGATAAGGGCGGTTTGGTGTTGATGTCTAATAGGAGGATGTGGTGGGGTAAGGGACATGTTTGCACTGTGATTTGCCTCCTCTCCAATTTGCATAAGACGTTTCTACCCTATTATAGCAATCCTTTGTTCGTTGAGCTTCATTGAATGCTTAGTTTCTTTGAGTTCCTCCGTCAACTCTTCCATTTGTTTCATCATTTGCTCCATGAAGGACTCTTTTTGTTGAAAGACTCTTCACTAATCCATGTCATACCTACAAAATGAGCAAACAAGTTAGTGAAAATAAGAACCTTACGTCCACTTCCTGAGTGTTTCACTTTTTCTCAGTGTCACTCAATTCCCTCGTGTTTCACTCAAGATCTTTAGCTTTTTATCTCACTCAAATGTTCTCAATCACTCTTGCCTTTTACCACTATTGGTTTTACCACAAGTTGATCTTCAACTCCAATTAAGAATATTTTCAACAAGAAGAACCTTCCACTTTGGGGTTAGAGTGGAGTTTATATTGACACGAAAGAAAGGCACAATAAAATCAAACGGACATGAGTCAAACAATTAACAACGTAATCAAGGAGAAAATCACGAAATAATTGGCACGAAATGAAGATATAGACGCAACAACTAGATTAACAGATTAAGACTAATTATTAGTGTTAACTAGATAAGAATAACCAAAGAAAACAACTAGGAATAAGAAGAACACAAAAATTGAGCCAGAGAAAATTGTGTCCGCGATTTATTTTTCGTGGCCACGGGTAGGCTGGGTGGTGTAATTTCGTGTCCACGTGTCTATGAAATTTCTGATTTTCTAAGGTTCAAGTCTGTCCAGCTCCACGAAATTTTTTCTCGCTCCACGAATTTGGACTTCAACTTTTTCTTCTTCTTCTTCTTCTTCTTCTTCTTCTTCTTCTTCTTCTTCACTTTAGGCTTGATTTTGAAATTTCAAATTGATCCAAATCGTATTACCTTCAAACTTCATATTTCACTTGGGAATCACCTTAAGATCAAACCCCAATGATTTTTAACATCAATTTCGTGAATCACATAAACTCAAATGGATCAAATTGTACTTTTTTTTTCATGAACCCACTTATGAAGATAATGCACTCGAAAAACAAGAAACTTTTCAAATTCACTTGTAGCCACCCAAATAACTTCAAATCAACTTCAATTGATATATTTCAATATAGAGAACAAACCCCAATCAATTTCAAACATTATTATGCATCTAGATCCAAGAAATGAAAGATTCAACTCAAGAACATGAAGAACATACTTTTTTTTGTGATTTTCAAATAAAATCAAATACTTAGCTAGTGTATGTAGAAACAGATACTAATCCAAGCTTTGATACCAAATGATACGAATCTAAGTACGAAATTGAAGAAATTAAAGGCAAGATAGAAATTAAGAATAGACCCAACAAAGAGATAATTGTCAAATAATTGAAATAATCAATTACCTAACAAATTACAATACTTAGTAGGCCTAAACTATAGGATTACCCTTGAGAGGAATGGAATTCCTCTTGTGAATACACCTTGCAAGCGTTTGAATCAACAAGTTGAAAACACATGCTCCTCACAATTCTTCAATATTCAAAGATAAGCTAAACTAGAAACGACCTCATCATATGTTACTTATACTAGGTTCGAATAAGGTAAGAAAGACATAAGTACCCCTAATGGGACTAACTACTATGCCTACAAGGGAAATCTTATAACCCAGTCTCCAATCATTGGCAAGCATGGCCTAGGTCCACATGTTTGCTTCCAAGTCATCGAGGGGGCTCACAGGTGTGCCTATTACCATCCACGTAGGCATGGTCTTCCACGCGGTCACCATCCAAGTCTCCATGCTCCTCCAAGATCTCCACCCTCAAAACATTGTATACCTTCAAGGGTCTTCGACAATTGTCTTCCAATGCTTCCAAGATATCCCGATGCTTGGTGAAGAGGTGAAAATCCCTTAGTTCCTTGGCTTGAGATCTTGTGAATGACCTAAATGCCATTGGTGTTCCTTGAGGTGTATCATTTTAGTTCCTTGGCTTGAGATCTTGTGAATGACCTAGATGCCATTGGTGTCCTTTAGGAGTATCAAAAATTGTAGCCCAAACCTACTAATTACGGGCTGGGCTGTGCTGGCATAACGGGTCAAGCCCATATTGACGGTTCTATACAGGAGTAAAACAACAAAACTAGAAAATAAGGGGTTTCGTGTAATTAATATATAGTAATGGGTCTATAACGTAAATATCATCTTCTTCATCCCTAAGCTAAATTCACACTACTTTCTCTCTCTTTCGGCCTTTGGAAGCTCCAGTACACTTCTCACGCTGCCGTATTCACTTCCCTCCGGTGAGTCTCCCCCTCCGCCGTCTCCGGCGGTGGCATCACCTCCACCATGTTTACATCTGTATCTATTTCTCATTTCTTATTATAAGAAAAAACCTTCAAAAAATTATTTTTTTAATGTTTTTTTTAGTTTGTGAGTTTTTTTTAAATAAAATTCTATCTGAATATATTTGCTTATCTATATTTAGTTTTGCTCTTATTTCTACTATGAATCGTGACAAGTCTAATTCTATTGGAGCTAAAATATCTGGTGAGGTGAGATTTAGGAATTAGGGTTTTAGGACTGGTATTTTACTAAAAGTATGTGAATTTTAAGCTCTTGAAATCCGTTATGTTGATTTATTGAAGCATGTGGTTATACTTTTATCTGATTGTGAGTCAGCTTTGTTTTTGGCTTGTAATTTGTGAAGTAACTGCAGCTGAAATTGCCTTGTTTAATGATTTTCGAAATTGAAGACAATCTAATGGATGACTAGTCAACTATGCGTTAATCCTATTCCATTTTATCCGTAGCATTTTATCGGCCAATGTAATGGATTTTTGTTTATCGGCTATATTAATCCTTTATACTTTCTTTCCTTTTATCTGGGATCTGATTCATTCTCATACTAAAAACTTATCTATATGGCAAATTACGGATTATCTAAAGTTAGGGGTTATCTAAATTTTGCACTTATCCCTACACGAATATACAATAGATGACTTATGAAAAAAGAAGAAGAAGAAGATGTAGTAGGAGGAGGAAGAAAAAAAGGATGAAGCATCATCCAAATTGTTTGCTTTGTTATTATAATTAATTTTGTTTACATCATAAAAGAAATTATTTTGTATTCCTAAAGAAAAAATTTACACATTACTGTATGCAAACACTTTTTTTAAAAAAAATAAAATAAAATAGTAGTGGTGTCCAGTCCAGTTCCTAGACTATTCCATCGGATACCTGCTACCTCCCGCTAGTACAGGTACCAAGTAACTCTACCTACCAATGCTTAGGCAAATGAGAAGAAATCATCTAGTGTTTGTTGCCTCCGCTTGGACTTGATCCTAAGACCTCATGGTTCTCCGCCCATTTGATTGACCACAAGGCTAGACTCTTGGGTGCTTCTGATAATCTTCTTTTGGAATCTTTTTGCTAGACTTTGCAAATTGTAATACTGGCTTCTATGTATCAGTTGAGCATGAACTTTATGGAAGCTGTATTTGTTTTTTTAAATTCAACTGCATACTGTAAATTGAAGATGATAGGAAAGCTAGAATCTGTTGATGAGTCTCTCTCTTGCTGGGGTAGTTCACGGTGGAGTTTGTTTACTGGTTAGCAAGGTTCTACAATTTCTATGCTCCAGAATGAGAACCTATCAGATGATAGATCACCTCAAATTGTAAATGAAGAGAACAGTTCTTTCGAGTAAAAATAAGATCGCAAGAATAAAAAAGGACAAGTAATAACAATGAGGTACCTGATAGTTCTCCATCTGATGAAACAACTTTTAGTGATTAAACTACTATGTGTGTAAAACTCCATGCCTTGGGTTTGTTCGTATGTTGCCGATTGTCTGTCGCTAGTCACTGTTGCATGATTTCTTTGTTTTGTTTCCAATTCCAGACTTGAAATTACTGACATCTGAAGAAGTATCAAAGAGCAGCTAAAAAATGTCTAAAAAAGGGCTGATGGAGCAGGACCTGAGCAAGTTGGATGTAACAAAGCTGCATCCACTTTCACCAGAGGTTATTTCTCGTCAGGCTACAATAAATATTGGTAAACTAATCACTATTGAACACTTGAACCCTCTTTGCGGACGTATTTCTGTATTGGACTCTTATTAGGTTTTTATGGTTTCTTTGAGAAACACTTCTACACATTTCTAGCATCAGCCTGAATTAAGTTTCATTCCTCAGGTACAATTGGCCATGTGGCTCATGGAAAGTCAACGGTTGTAAAAGCTATATCTGGAGTGCAGGTAGGCTTTTGTTTTGCAATCTGGACCTTCACTTAAGTATGTCTTCTTTCTTATCAGTTTCACTTTAGTTATAAATCAAGCAATATGTTGATCTTTCTTATCAAAATATACCAAGATGTTGATCTTTGTAACTGTAAATACATGTCCTTATATTACTTTTGAATTTATGGATAGACCATTTTGAGATGTTTTAAATGCCTAGGCCCAGTTTACTACTATTTGTAGCTTGCACATTTTTACTTAAGTATTTCAAGGTTGGTAAAAAAAACTAAGTTTTCAAGGTTTGTCCTCTTTTTTGGGTTGAGATGGAATATAGTTAATCTAGTATGGTGACAAAGAATTCTGCGCAGCCTATATTATGGCATGAGGTTGAACCTCATGATTATGGGAAAGTTATCTGGAATAATCAGCTTTTGAGTTCATTGATAATGTATGTGTTTGTGGCTCGTTCTCAATTGATTGCCTTGATAAGTTGACCATCAAGACAGTTTTGTCTGATTATGTGGACCTATTTTGATCTCACTGCATTTGTCATGAAGAACTCATGCTATGAAAATTTTAAAAGTTAAGCACATAACTGATTGGGGCAACCTCGGAGTCTATTGTCCTCTAGAAGGAAACTAATTATCTGCCTTGCCATATTTACGCAGACTGTTCGTTTTAAAAATGAGCTAGAAAGAAACATCACAATTAAGCTTGGATATGCTAATGCTAAGATATATAAATGTGAAGAAGATCGCTGCCCTAGACCCATGTGCTACAAGTAAGTACTTGAAATTGAGATGGAACTGATTCTTGTGCTCATTTGGTTGCTTTTGTGTTGTAACAATATCCTTTTTCAGGGCATACGGAAGTGGAAAAGAAGACAGTCCAATGTGTGATGTCCCTGGTTTCGAGAACTGTAGGATGAAATTGCTGAGACATGTATCGTTTGTTGATTGTCCTGTAAGTTTCTCACCTACCATTTATGGTATATATTACAGCCATTTTTACTTCAGTATTGGGTCGCTAGAGAGGATGATATGTGTGTCTGATCTCATGCGGATATGATTATTCCAATGAAAATCTTAAGCTGCATAATTTAGGTAATACACCAAAATGAAGGTATCAAAATATCTTTAAATGGACCACTACTGTTTTATTTTCTGAAGTTCTCCATGTTCTGTCACATCTTTAGCATTCATGCTACTTGCAGTTCCGAGTAGCCCTGTCTTGGATTTAACGAAAGACTAGGAAATTTTGTTTCCCTTAGTTTCTGGCTCTTAATTTCCTCTTGGGCTTTAATCTAGTGGTAAGAGCTTAGCGCGTGATGTGTGGCTTAGGGGAACATCACGGGTTCGAGCCCTGCCACAGACAAAAGCCTGATATTTAAATGGAGAAGGGTAGAGGGGCTGACCCATTCTTGACCGAGTTCCTAACCATGTGCCACTGGTACTTGAGGGCTTCTCAGATATAAAAAAATTGCCTATACGAAAGGAGAAAGTTTCTGGCTCCTATTTAGTCTTTGTCTTCAGAACTGGAATGCCTTTTCTAGGAATGAGCAGGTTCAGTTATGTTGGTCTTTATCTAAAGAATAGTTGGTGAATCTCATATCTGCATTTATTACCTCCCTGAGAATCTGCAAATGTTTTTTTATGATCTCAGTTTTTTTTGGATGTATAAGCCTGTGAGCATGCAGTAGAGCTTTTTACCTCATTCGTTTATGTGGAGAGATTCTTTCTTAGGCAGATTACTTTCATGTTATTGTATTCGTAGGTACTTTCAATACTAAGTGAAACTACTTTGTTTTCGTAACTTCCATCACTTTTGGAAATATGGAACCGTTACAATTTTACAAAATAGACTCCAAAACCCGACTTGTCTATTGTCTGATCTGTAGGATTCTTTTTAATCCTTTACCTTTGTGGAAACTTAAAAAGATAGTATTTACATTATCCACTTATGTTCTTTTGCCAGTCTCTGCACTATTCTTTTGCAATCTATCAATCTGTAAACACTTCCCTTACATCTAGTCTTCTGCCAATTACCTAGGTTCTACTCTGATTTATGCCTGTCAAATTAAGACATTTAATTTCCTGATATAGAATGCTTTTGTATTGTGAAATTTTCTGCAGGGTCATGATATTCTCATGGCTACGATGCTTAATGGAGCTGCAATTATGGATGGAGCTTTACTTCTAATTGCTGCAAATGAGAGCTGTCCCCAACCTCAGACTTCTGAACATTTAGCTGCTGTTGAAATTATGCGCCTCCAGCACATAATAATTCTCCAAAATAAGGTTGATCTAGTTCAGGAAAATGTTGCCATTAATCAGCACGAGGCAATTCAGAAGTTTATTCAGGTTAGTGTAATTGGTTTACCTCTTCACTGTTTCTGTGCTTGATCTTAAGGCTGTTTCACTAGACCTTACTTCAAACCTTGTTCAGGGAACTGTTGCTGATGGTGCCCCAGTTGTACCAATCTCTGCGCAACTGAAGTACAACATTGATGTTGTGGCTGAATATATTGTGAAGAAAATTCCCATTCCTGAAAGGAATTTCATTTCACCACCAAATATGATAGTCATCCGATCATTTGATGTTAACAAACCTGGTTTTGAAGTTGATGATATCAGAGGTGGTGTTGCTGGTGGCAGTATACTGAAGGTATGTTCTTATATTCCATAAAGCAAACAAATGCTACAGGCACACCTTCTCTTCTTTTGCGGTTCATGTTAATTGACCAAGGGCACAAATTACTAACCCAATAGATGTTCTTTTGTTTCTACCCGATGCTTATGCTAACCTTCATATAGAGATGAAAATTTGATTGGAAGATGGATTGTCAAATGAGAAAGTAAACTTTTTTCTGCAGGGTGTCCTAAAGGTAAATCAACTCATTGAGGTTCGTCCTGGTATTGTTGTCAAGGATGAGAGTGGCAACATTAAGTGTACCCCAATATATTCAAGAATAGTGTCATTGTTTGCTGAGCAAAATGAACTACAATTTGCTGTGCCCGGAGGCCTCATTGGAGTTGGAACAACTATGGATCCAACACTGACTCGTGCTGACCGATTAGTGGGGCAGGTTCTTGGAGAGGTTGGATCACTTCCTGAAGTGTTTGTTGAGCTGGAGGTAATTTCACTTAGATAACACTTCTTAGAACAGAAAGAGCATGACTTCTATTCTTCTTCCAAATGACATCACTTTGTAATGCAGGTAAATTTCTTTTTGCTCCGCCGTCTTCTGGGAGTGAGAACAAAGGACTCAGAAAGGCAGGGTAAAGTCTCGAAGTTGGCTAAGGGAGAAATCCTCATGTTAAACATAGGGTCTATGTCAACCGGCGCTCGTGTTGTCGCTGTCAAGAATGTATTTGCAAAACTGCAATTGACATCACCAGTGTGTACCAGCAAAGGTGAGAAAATTGCTCTTAGCCGGAGAATCGAGAAGCACTGGCGTCTTATTGGTTGGGGCCAAATCCAAGCTGGTATTACTCTTGATGTTCCACCTTGCCCCGTCTGAGTACGCAACCAAATTACTACCGAGTGACAGGAAAAAACTAGTGAAACAACTCGATTTTGGGATTTAGATGTGGGAAGGCAGACAGTTGCTAGGAACTATTTTTGTCCGGCGTAGGAAAAAAGATTATTTGAAATTTCGGATACTCTATAATCTGCAATATTTCACTTTCTTATTTGTGACTTCTTTTTCTCTTTTTCTTCTCTCCCCCCCCCCCCCTCTTGTTCTAGTGGGTTGTACCTTGTAATTCATTAGTTATTAAGGTGGATATTCTTTTGAGTTCGTCGAAAAAATTAAGCTTGCGGCACATGTTTGAACCATTACTACAATTATCTTTGGGAATTTCTATTGCTATTCTTCATTCAAAATGTTTAAACTACGAGAGATGACGTACTTTATTTATATATTTATCTTATATTTGTTGCATATCTTCCTCATGTGCGATATAATTTTTTTTTTTTTTGGAAACATGTAGATATTTATATATTTATCTTATATTTGTAATTGTAGCATATCTTCCTCACGTGCGATATAATTTTTTTTTGTTGGACGAAACATGTAGAAATATTTTGTTAACGAGTGATGGTATGACTTGAACTTATAATTTTATCTGCTTTACTATTATATGAGTATTAAATTGTGTGATCACCTTATTTAAAAAATTTAAAGTATTATAATAGGACATTTATTTATTGTATGCTTTCAACAACTTTTATACATCATATGCGGGGTACACGTTAGTAGGATTTAGGGGGCGCAAGGGGTTCACCTGAACCTCCTTCACCTAAGGTAAAATCTGTTTTTTACCTTTATATATTAAGTTCTGAACCCCCTTAACACAATCCAAAAGTGTAGTTTAGTGGTCAAGGGGGCTCAAAATTACATAAGGTCATAAGTTCAATTCTCACTAGCTACAATTTTTTTTTTGAACCCCCTTCGTGAAAATCCTGCCTCCGCCACTGGGCACAAGTACGTCGTGATTACAAGAAAGGCCAAAGGCGGTAACCTTTCAATACATTAATAGCACGAGCCAAGTTAAAAAAATAGTAGCGTTTGCAAGGTTATTGAAAAATAGTCACTATTTTGCTGCAACATGGATCGGTCCAGCATAATATTGGAGATCGGCGCACCTGTATATGAATTTCCAGCATATTATGCTGGAACTCCAACACGTGGAAAGTTCCAGCATAATATACTGGAGATTGGAGCACTATGTGTATGAACTTTCAACATATTATACTAGATCAATATATTATACTGGAACTCCAATATATTATGGAGCCAAGATTTAACTATAATTTCACGTTCTTTTCAAATTACCAAAACGCTCTTCTTTTTTTGGCTTTTCTTACACGTCTTCCTCTAGGAAGTTTCTTCATATTATTCTATTACCATATTAGGAATTAAAGTATAATGCTTCTATAGAATATTGCAACGTGGATGGTTCTTGTTCAAGGATGACCAAGTGGACTCAATCATAAAATTGCCCTACACGGCTTCACCAATATTTCCACTTTTTGACTATTCATTTCTTATATAAAGCAACTTTTGGCTTGTGTTTCTCTAAAACTCGAAATATTTCACCAATACTTTTATTAGTATTAACAAGTTTTGAAATTTACTTTTAATCAAAATGGCTGGAAATATGACAGGAATACTCTCCAAAACTAGGCTTTCCTTTTGTCTCATTACCAGGTGAGTTCGATCTTCGAGTACTTATTCATATTTTCTCTATTCCAATTTACGTAGCTCTTTTCGCTTTTCAAGATTCAAATTATATGAACTTTGCTCAATATTAAGATATATTTTTAATCGTATTGATATGTGAAGAATTATAGCTTATAGTACTTTTCGTATAATTTTTGAACGTTTATATTTTAATTTTACAATATGGAGTTCATCTAATCCAATTTAGCTACAAAGATAAGTAAAATTGATTCTCAAGAAGCCACATAAGTGTCACATAAATTGGGAGTATCACACTATTATTTTAGAGATATATGAATTTTCAACTCTATATGATAATTTTTCACACTATCAAGTCACTTGAAAGTTAATTATATGTAAATTTCTATGATTGCTAACACCTAAAGATAGTAAATAACTTATCACAACCAGTAAAAGTGTAATGTTATCGAGAGGCGAATTCAGGATTTAAACTTTATGAGTTCAATCTTTAAGACTTTTAACATTGAACTCATTGTATTTTTAAAGCTATGAATTCGTCTTTACTATTTGTTGCAATTATAGTGAATTCTTACAAATTACACATAAATTTATGCTATGCGTCGAAAGTACCTGGTACCAGGGGCGGATTTAGGGGGGCGAACCCCCTTCGCCGAAAAAATACACTGTATATATAAGGCAAAATCTGTTTTTTACCTCTATATATTAAGTTTTGAACCCCCTTAACGCAATCAAAAAGTATAGTTTAGTGGTCAAGGGGGTTCAAAATCTACATAAGGTTATGAGTTCAATTCCCACAAGATACAATTTTTTTTGAACCCCCTTCGTGAAGATCCGACCTCCGCCACTGCCTGGTACTGATATGTTGCATTCGCCTATAATGTCAGTATATATAAGTTTAATTCTATATTTATGTTGGGGCAAAATTTAGAATTTTAAATCTGCAATATCTAATGCTACCAGAGACAGAGCTATAATTTGAACCTTATGGGTTCGGGATTATAATCCTTTTAAGTTACTAGGTTCTAAATTAATAATTTATACATATTCATTGGATTTCTCAATACAAATACAGGGTTTGAACAAAATCCACTAGGTTCGGCCGAACCGGCAACTAATACTATGGCTCCGCCCTTGAATGCTACTTTAACAGCCTCTTGCAGAAATGCAGGGTAAGGTTGTGTACGATAGACTCTTGTGGTGCGGCCCTTCTCCGGATCCCACGTATAACGGGAGCTTAGTGTATCGGATTATCCTTATATATCTAATGCTGCTTTGAAATTAGTAAAAATATATTGTTGAGAAATCTTGTTTTTTGTAGGAGAGGGTATGGTGCAGCAGTATCACAAGCAGAAACAGAGTCTACAAAAAGGACTTTAAAGAGTAAAGGAAAACAAGAGGAAGAGAGGGCAACTTCAGAGTCATCATCATGGGTACCAGACCCGGTCACTGGATATTACAAGCCTTCGGGTCAGACTAATGGGCCTTCGGGTCAGATTAGTGGGCCTACAGGCCCAAAACAAGAAGAGTAAACAATGGATGATACAACAATCCAAAAGAAAATTATTGCTTATTAATAATAATGAAAGAAGAAAGTGGTTGGCAATGGCCCTTTTGTCTAATAGTATTGATTATGTGTTTATATCAAATCCAAATATTTATATATATGTTTAGTATGTAAAAGATGGAAGGTGAGCCTTGGAGTAACGGTCAATTTATCTCCGTGTAATCTATAAGTTACGGGTTTGAGCGGTGGAATCAGCCACTGATGCTCGCATTAGGGTAGGCTGCCTACATCACACCCCATTAGGATGTTGCCCTTTTCCGGACCCTGCATGAACGCGAAATGCTTTGTGCACCGAGCTGCTCTCGTTAGTATGTAAAGATTGATAATTGTCACTTAGTCACCTTCAGATGCGTTTGGTTTTGTTATGTTTTGTTTTTGCCATTTTATTTTTAATTGGTGAATCGGATTTGATTTTCAGACAATTGTTTTAAGTTTGTCATTGAGAGAATTTGTCTTGATTATATTCTTTTTGGAAAAAAAAATCATCTGTATTTTCTTTATTTTTTCTTTTTAATTCACTTATGTGATAAATATGTTATAAGTGACTATCTTTTCTATCTGAATTATTAGAAAGCTACTTTTCAGTTTGATGTTAAAAATCTCAAAAATAAATATAAGTAATTAGTAACTTATTAAGACCTTTCAAAAAGTTAATACAAGTTGGCTAACATGAATTACTCAAGTTCATCGTTTACACAACACTGGTATTAACTAATCACAATTACAAATTTTAAAATATCCAGCCACATTCTAGATCATTGGTAACATATAAGGTAATTATGTCATTAATAAGGTAATCACATAAAACATATTTGTATTGGGAAAAAACTGAGTCTGAATATTGAAGATGACGTGTCATGACACGTGGACTGATCAAAAGGTCAAAACGCAATAAATAGCCAAGAGGCACGGGCGACAACAGATAGAGGGAAAAGAAAGCAACATAGGTGTGGACCGTTACTAAAATCGGTACGAGTCTCGTACCTATTCGAGTCGTTTAAAGATCAAAGATCAGAACAAGTTGAAGACACGAATCTGATGACGTAAAAGAGTCTAAATACAACATTAAATATCAAATACGTTAGAGAATCTGAATTAAATAGAAATGATTGTGTAACGCTTCTTTTAAATATCATTTATTGCTCATAATTGCCTCATTAAGATAAAGACATTATATCTTCTCCTAGAATCAACTATAAAAGGGGAAAGACTCAACATCTGTAAGGACACGAAATACTATTGAGATCTTACTGAAATACAAAACTATTTACTGCTTTACCATCATTCTCAAAAATATTTTATTTTCGTCTCCTGATTATCAGTAACCCGAATTTCTTTCTAGCTTTGACCAAAGACTCAGATTTTTGGTTAAACAAATTGGTTCCGTTACCGGGAATCTGATAATCTTTTCTTTTAAGCTACATCTTGTCCATTGTTATCACCATGTCAAACAACAACACCAACAATAACAATGAAAACACTTTGGGAAACCCTGAAAATCAAATCCATCAAAATCAAGGAGATTTACATAACATTGAAGTGGTTCCCTCCCCTCAAAATTCACCACGTCAATCTCGTGAAGGCACTCCTGAATCTCGTGCTGATCAACAAGAACAATCTGAACACTTTGAAGGTGGTACAAATGAAACTTTACAAAAGCTAAGTGATGCACAGGTCGGCAAAGCTCTTCAGGCTCTAGTTAGTCGATTGCCTGCTGCACCACCCACACCAACTCCTAATAATAATACATTGGAGAATCTCCGTTCTGGTCTTGTTAATTCTGGAAATGGAGGAACCACCAGTGAACCACAGGAAGGGGAACCAGGTAATTCAAATAATTACTATTTGCAAAATTTAGTACTAACCTTGCAGAAACAGATTAAGGAACAAAATGAACGTATTGAGCAAATCCCTGGAGTTCCGCCTGTAATAAAAGGAGTTGACATGGACAAATACTCACAACAACCTTGGAAGCCAAGTGCTACTGCCCTTCCAATTCCGAAAAAGTTCAAAATGCCTGACATCCCGAAATATGATGGTACTACAGACCCACGTGACCACGTGACTGCATTTACAACAGGTGTAAAAGGCAACGACTTGACCAAACAAGAAATTGAATCAGTACTGGTCAAGAAATTTGGAGAAACACTCACCAAGGGTGCATTAACCTGGTATTCTCTTTTATCTGAAAATTCTATAAATTCTTTTGCTGAGCTTGCAGATTCTTTTATTAAAGCACATTCGGGAGCACAAAAGGTTGAGAAAAGAATGGAAGATATTTCAAAATCAAACAAGGAGATTCAGAGTTGCTCAAAGACTTTGTTGATAGATTCCAGCGTGAAAGAATGACTCTACCCCGTGTGCCTAACAACTGGGCTGCAATAACTTTTGCAAGTAATTTAAATGATAAAAGTTACGGGTTTGAGCTGTGGAATCAGCCACTGATGCTCGCATCAGGGTAGGCTGCCTACATCACACCCTATTAGGATGTTGCCCTTTCCCGGACCTTGCATGAACGCGAAATGCTTTGTGCACCGGGTTGTCCTCGTTAGTATGTAAAGATTGATGATTGTCACTTAGTCACTTTCAGATGCGTTTGGTTTTGTTATGTTTTGTTTTTGCCATTTTATTTTTAATTGATGAATCGGATTTGATTTTCAGACAATTGTTTTAAGTTTGTCATTTAGAGAATTTGTCTTGATTATATTCTTTTTGGAAAAAAAATTCATCTGTATTTTCTTTATTTTTTCTTTTTAATTCACTTATGTGATAAATATGTTATAAGTGACTATCTTTTCTATCTGAATTATTAGAAAGCTACTTTTTAGTTTGATGTTAAAAATCTCAAAAATAAATATAAGTAATTAGTAACTTATTATTAAGACCTCAAAAAGTTAATACAAGTTGGCTAACATGAATTACTCAAGTTCATCGTTTACACAACATTGGTATTAACTAATCACAATTACAAATATAACTATATAAATTTAAAAATATCCAGCCACATTCTAGATTATTGGTAACATATAAGGTAATTATGTCATTAATAAGGTAATCACATATAACATATTATGGTCATTAGTAACCTGGTAAGCAGTGGCGGATCAAGGATTTTAAAGTCGTGGGTGCTCACTGATAAAAATTCTGAAAAAAGAGGAAAAAATAGTTAAATTATGGGTGCTTACTCAATATTTATAAATATTTTTATAATTACCTATACAAATTTACTAAATTTTGTCAAAGATAATGGGTGCTTGAGCACCCAAAAACAGTATGTAGATCCGCCACTGTTGGTAAGTAAATACATTATTATAGGTTAAGCCAGAGGCAAATTCAAGATTTAAACTTTATGGATTCAACTTTTAAAGTTTTACTATTGAACCCATTATATTTTAAAAGTTATGGATTTATATCTACTATTTTTGTAATTTTAATAAATTTTTACACATAAAATTTTACTTCGCTTCGAAACTTATGGGTTCAGTTGAACCCGTCCCTAACTAACTATACATCCGCCCCGGGTTAAGCTATACCGATATTAAATACACTATTGCTATTGTCAGCTTATATAACTCAAAGTACTTTTTTGAGCAAATCTTTAATCCAAATGGTTGATAACCCTTAATTTTGGAGGTAAATGGTTTTATGGTCAGGGGCGGAGCTATAGGGTCCGAGTGGGTTCGGCCGAACCCAGTAACTTTGGTTCGAATTCTGTATTTGTCTTAAAAAATTTATTAAATATATATAAATTATTAATTTATAGAACCTAATAGCTTAAAACGACTAGAACTCCGAACTCATAAACTTAAAATTCTAGTTTCGTCTATTTTTATGGTATTAATGACTTAGCAAACGGACATAATGATTTTGTTGCTCATTTATGCAGCAAATTTCATGCATGACAATTGACAGTATATGACTCATGCAAGAAAGACAGAAAAATCTGACACAAGAAAATTCAGGACATACACAAATCAAGTAGGGAAAAAAAGGGTAAAAGTTACTCTCATGAATTTCCTTCGCAATAGACAAAATTGTAACAGACATTTGCAGCCTCACGTGAGTTATCGGCAAAATTCGAGGCGGATTCATAATTTAAATTCTATGAGTTCAACTTTTAAGATTTTAAAATTGAATCTATTATATTTTTAAAGTTATGAGTTCATATATACTATTTTTACAATTTTAACCAATTTTTACATATAAAATTTTACTCCTCATCAAAAATTATGAATTTAATTAAACCGGTCAGTATATACTAGGGCAAACGAGGTAAAGTATAAGGTCATGATAAATGGTTGCTTTTAGCTTTTGTCCACTTTAATTAATATATAAGCAAATGATAAATATGAAGTTGACATAACAAGCAGGCAGAAAGTTGGACCTTTACCCCTACCATTTTAGTTTTTTACCCGGTGCTTCCAAAAATCATGTGCACGAAAAAGGTATATATATATATTATAAATATGAAGACCTAAGCTAAAGCTTAAAAGACCGAAATAACCTTATAAAGTTGAATGACTATAATACCCTTTAACATATTATTATTTCAAATATAATTTTGTACTAATATGTAAATATACATAATAAGAAAATTAATTAAAAAATATATTTAATTGAAATAAAGACAAAGTTGGCAACCCTTTGATCTTCATCATTAAAAAGTAACCTCCTATTAAATGTTAAATAATTCTCCACTTACATGAATGTGTACATAATTGGAGGTAAAAGTAATGGATTCAGTTGAACCAACAAGAGCACTCGTACTAGTTGATTTAAATTCCTTAATATCTAACATTAAGGACATATAACAATTCTAATTTTGTCTACATAATTCATCTTATAGTAAGTTCGTTTATGTATGGAGGTTATATATATATATAAAGTAATGGAGTCAGTTGAACCAACATAACTCGTCTTATATTAAGTTCGTTTATGTATGGAGGTTATATATATATAAAATAATGGATTCAGTTGAACCAACAGAACTCGTCTTATATTTAGTTCATTTATGTATGGAGGCTCTGTTAAAGTTTTCAAGGTCATGCGTACGAATTTGAGATTATATCCACTTTTTCGTGTATATTACTACATACTGGTTTGTAGAATTTTTTTGACGGACTTTGATTGACTTGAAATTTCGTAGGTCCATAGAAAATGGCCTAGTGACCAATACTCATTTCTTTGCCACAAATTTAGGGTTCATTTTATGGCGTTCCGGAGTCATACAATACATATTTATGATTATATTAATTTTTTCGTGTGTACATGTAGGAGGCGTAGGATATAACACATAAAAATCTGAAAATTGGGCGAAATTTCAGTTTTATGGTTCTAAAATGCTAAAAAACGAGTAACGGTCATGGCGAGGTTGTGACTATTATTTTTTAGGTCATTTTTTATGGGCTGGCAAAATTATAGACCATCGGTGTCCAAGCACCTGGGCCCATACAGAAGGCATGGGCTATAACACAGGAAAGATTGAGACTTGGACGAAATTCCATTTTCATGACCCTAAAATGCCAAAAAACGAGTAACGATCATGGCGAGGCGGAAATTATTGTTCCTTAGGTCGTTTTTGATTGGCTGGTAAAATATTAGGAGGTTCGCCTCCGGGGTGCCCTGGTCCATACAAGAGGCATGCGCTATAGTATACGAAAATATGGGAATTGGGCGAAATTCCAATTTTATGGCCCTAAAACACCAAAAAACGAGTAACGATCATGGTGAGGCAGTGCTTATTGTTCCTTAGGTTATTTTTGATGGGCCAAAATTTTTTTTGGCGATCCGGGTACGGGCGCCTTGGCCCACGCAGGAGGCCTAGGCTATAACACATGAAAATCTGGGAATGAGACAGAATTCTAATTTTATGGACCTAAAATGCCAAAAAATGAGTAACGGTCATGGTGAGGCGGTGACTATTGTTCCTTAGGTCATTTTTGATGGTCCGAAATTTTTTTAGGTAATCCATCTCGGGCCCATGTAGTAGGCATAGACTATAGCATACGAAAATCTAGGAATAGGGCGACATTCCAGTTTTAAGGCCTAATACGCAAAAAAATGAGTAACAGTCATGGCGAAGCAGTGACTATTGTTCCTTAGGTCATTTTTGAAGGGATGAAATTTTTTTATGAGATCCGGGTCCGGACGCCCGAGCCTATGCAGGAGGCCGTGAGCAGAATTGCTATTTTAAGGCCCTAAAATGCCAAAAAACGAGTGACGGACATGGTGAGGTGGTAACTATTGTTCCTTAGGTCATTTTTTTTATAAAATCTTTTTAGGCGGTCCGGGTCGGGGCACCTGTGCTCATGCAGGAGGCGAGGCTATATCATACGGAAATTTGGGGATCGAGTGACATTCTAGTTTTATGGTCCTAAAATGCCAAAAAATGAGTAATGGTCATGGCGAGGCAGTGACTATTCTTCCTTAGGTAGTTTTTTCTAGAAAATATTTTAGGCGGTCCGAGTCCAGTAACTGTCATGGCGAGGCGGTAACTATTGTTCCTTAGATCATTTTTTCAAGGCTAAAAAATTTGAGGCAATTCGAGTCAGGGCGCCTGAGTTTATGTAGGAGGCAGGGTCTATAACATACAAAAAATTGGGAATCAGACAGAATTATAGTTTTATGGCCCTAAAACGCAAAAACAAATAACTGTGTGACGAGGCAGTGACTATTGTTCCTTAGGCCAATTTTGATGGATCAGAAAAAATTTAGGCGATCTGGGTCCGGGCGCCCGTGCCCATGCATGAGGCATGAACTATAACACACGAAAATTTAGGAATCGAGCGAAATTTTAATTTTATGGCCCTAAAACGCCAAAAACGAGTAACGTCATGGCGAGACAGTGACAATTGCTTTTTTGGTCATTTTTGATGGGTCGAAAAACTTTTAGAAGATCTATGTTCGGGCGCTCGAGCCAATGCAAGAGGTGTATAGTACATGAAAATCTGGGAATTAGGAGGAATTTCAGTTTTAAGCACCTAAAATGCCAAAATATGAGTAACGATCATTGTGAGGCAATGACTATTAATCCTTGGGTCATTTTTGATGGGCTGAAAGTTTTTTAGGTGGTCCAGTTCCGGAAGTCCGGGTCAATGCAGGACGCATGGGCTATAACATACGAAAATCAGTAAATCGGATAGGGTTCCAATTTTATTGCCATAAAATGCCAAAAAATGAGTAACGGGCATGGCGAGACAGTGATAATTGTTTCATAGGTCATTTTTGATGGGTCGGAAAAATTTTAAGCTGTCCAGGTGCAGGCCCCCTGACCCATGCAGGAGGGTGAGCTATAGCAATCAAAAATTTTGGAATCGGACAGAATTATAGTTTTATGCCTCTAAAATGCTAAAAAACGAGTTACGGTCATAGCAAGGCGGTGACTATTGTTCCTTAGGTCATTTTTGTTGGACCGAAAAAAGTTTAGACGATCCGGGTCCTGACGCCCCGGCCCGTATATGAGGCGTGGGCTAAATCACTCAAATATCAGGGAATCGGAAGGAATTCCAGTTTTATGGCCCTAAAATACCAAAAAAATAGTATCATGGCGAGGCGGTGACGAGTAACTGTCATGTCAGCCCATCAAAAACGAACTAAGGACCAATTGTCACTACATCGCCATGACCTCTACTCATTCTTTTGCGTTTTTTGTCAATAAAACTAGAATTTCACCGATTCTTAAATTTTCGTGTGCTATAGCCCACGCCTCCTGCATGGACCCGGACGTCCGATATTGTACTGCCTAAAAATTTTTGGCCCATTAAAAATGACCTAAGGAACAATATTCACCTCCTCGTCATGACCGTTACTCATTTTTTGGCGTTGTAGGGCCATAAAACTAGAATTTCGCCTGATTTCCATATTTTCGTGTGCTAGCCCACGCCTCTAGCATGAGCCCGGGCACCCAAATCGCCTAAAATTTTATTGGCCCATCAAGAATAACCTAAGGAACAATGATCAACGTCTTGCCATGACCATTACTCATTTTTGGTCCTTTTAGGGCCATAAAACTGGAATTCCGCTCGATTTATAGATTTTCATGTGCTATAGCATACGCCTCCTACATGGTCCCTGGCGCCCGGACCCAGACAACTTAAAATTTTGTTGGACCATTAAAAATGACCTATGGAATAATAGTTACCACCTCATCATGACCGTTACTCGTTTTTTGATGTTTTAGGGCCATAAAACTGAAATTACGCCTAATTCCCTGATTTTCGTATGCATAGGCTAGAGCGGCTGGACCCGAAGCACCTAAAATTTTTTTGACCCATAAAAGATGACCTAATTAACTATAATCAGCATCTCGCCTTGAGCGTTACTCATTTTTAAGCGTATTAGGGCCATAAAACTTCAATTACGCCCGATTCTTAGATTTTTGTGTGTTATAGCCCACGCCTCCTGCGTGGGCCCGAACCCGGACCCGGATCGCCCAAAAATATTTTGGCCCATAAAAAACGACCTAAGGAACAATAGTCAATGCATTGCCGTGTTCGTTACTCATTTTTCGACATTTTAGGACTATATAACTGGAATTCCACCCGATTTTTAAATTTTCATGTGCTATAGCCTACGCCTCCTGTATGGCCCCAAGGGGCCGGATCTGAATCGCCTAAAATTTTGTTGTTCCATCAAAAATACCTACGGAACAATAGTCACCATCTCTCCATGACCGTTACTCATTTTTTGGCATTTTATGGCCTTAAAACTGAAATTTTGCCCGTGTACTACAGCCTACGCCATCTGTATGGGCCCAGACAATCGGACGCGGATCGCCTAAAATTTTTACCGGTCCATCAAAACCGACCTAAGGATCAATATTCATCACCTCGCCATGATTGTTCCTCATGTGTTAGTATTTTAGGACCATAAAATTAGATCCCCCTAATACCCACATTTTTGTATGCTATAGTCTATGCCATCTGCATGGGCCCAAGCGGTCTGGCCCTGATTGCCTAAAATTTTGTCGGCCCATAAAAAATAACCTAAAAAACAATAATCATCGCTTCACCATGATCGTTCCTCGTTTTTTGGCATTTTAGGGCCATAAACTTAAATTTCGCCTGATTTCCAGATTTTCGTATACTATAGCCTAAGCTATCTGCATAAGCCCATGCGATCGGACCCAGATCGCCTAATATTTTGTTGGACTATCAAAAACGACATAAGTAACAATCATCTTTGCTTCGCCATGATAGTTCCTCGTTTTTTGGCAGTTTAGGACCATAAAACTTGAATTCTGTCCGATTATCAGATTTTCATGTGTTATAGACCACGCCATCTGCATGGGCCCGGGCGACCTGACCCGGATGGCCTAAATTTTACCGGCCTATCAAAATTACCTAAGGAACAATAGTCATTGATTTACCATAAGTGTTTATTATTTTTTGGCATTTTAGGGCCATAAAATAGGAAGTCAGTACGATTCTCAGATTTTCGTGTGATATAATCCACGCCATCTGCATGAATTCAGATGATCGGCCCCGAATCTCCTTTAATTTTACGGGCCCATAAAAAATAATCTAATGAACAATAGTCATCGCTTCGCCATGACCTTTCCTCATTTTTAGCGTTTTAGGGCCATAAAACAGGAATCTAGGACGATTTTAAATTTTTTCGTGTGCTTATATCCATGCCATCTTCATGAATTTGGGCGATGGGCTCTGAATTCCTAAAATTTTGTGGACCCATCAGAAATGACCTAATGAACAATAGTTATTACTTCCCATAGCCCAACGATTTTTTAGCATTTTAGAGCCATAAAACAAGAATTCATGATGATTTTCAATTTTTCGTGTGCATTAGTCTACGACATCTTCATAAATTTGGGCGACGAGCTCCGAATCGTCTAAAATTTTAGGGAGAATTCAAAAAATAGCCAGATTTACAAGTGGTCATTCAAAAATAACCACAATTTCAAAAGTAATCAAAATTTAGCCACTTTTCATGTAAAGATAAATCTGAACAAAAATACTATTCAAAATCCGAAAATTTTAAGTCATGTAAAGAATATACTGATTTTGTATTATTTTTTAATACGGACTCCGATTGACCTGAATTCTTTTAGGTCCACAGGAAATGACGTGGTGATCAATACTCATCACTTCGTCATGACTTTCAAATTTATTTTTTGGTATTTTAGAATTATACATCACGAATTTGTTATTATATCTACTTTTTCGTATGTATTTGTAAAGCTAGAGTTTTGGAGTCGTATGCCCACTGGATTTAGACCTTTTTGCATGTGTCTCCATCTACCAAACATGTGATAGTATTTTGACTTGGAGCTTGTGACTTGAAAATGATTCTAAATCCCCCTTTTGTTTAACAATGATTAGTTGTCTCCGCCAATCTTTGCACGTGAAATAGCTAGACGATACTCTTAAAAATTATAGAAGATTATGGATTTTATAATTAATAAAGTGAGTGAATATACTAAATTTAAATCTTGAAAGGTACGACAAGACGTTAGATAATTTCTTTTCATTTACCTAATTTTTGGTTAGCAAATTTATAACAAATATCGATAAAATAGTCGTGGTACGAACAAACTAGGTCATCCACTATTATTGTAAAAGATTAGTGGTATTTTTGTAAAAACATGGGCGGACCTATGCCATACAAATAAGGGTCACCGACACCTATAAAGTTCGGCAAAAACTTCATATAAACATGTATGTCTTTAGAAAATAGAGATATATTCGTACTAATGGACACCTATATGCAAAACAGATTTTGATTGAATTTAAAAGTGTATCCACAAGCTTCAAATTTTGGGTCCGCCTCGGTGTACGGACAAGTCCTATAACTACTGCTGAAGCCATGCATAAAGTCAGGGATACTCCATCATTCTCAATCAAAATCCAACAATTTTCTATTGGAAAATACTTACAATTGTTTCAACTCATAATAAGAAGCATAAATAAATAAATAAATAATATTAACTCCTTTTAATTTGGGAATTTCTCCCTACAAAACTACAAAAAACTTGCATCCAACAACAGGAAAAATTCTCCAACCAAAGCAAATCAATTGACAGCAAAATCATCAGGGTTCTGGACAAGAAAAATTCAAATTTATGTAATAGTATCAGTAGTTACTTAGTGAAAATCAATGTTATTCGAACTCTCCAAAAATGTCGCTAGATGCATGTCGGATCCTGCAAAAGTCGTGTATTTCTGGAGGATCCGATACAAGTGCAGCAGCATTTGGAAAATCCATGTAACTCGGACTCTACGAAAATGTTGCTGGATGCGTGTTGAATCCTGCAAAGTAGTGCACTTTTAGTAGATCGGATACGAGGGCGGCAGCATTTTGGAGAGTCCATACAACATAAGTAAAAGTAGTCTCTTGTGAATATTTTGAAGGATCCGACACAAATGCGACAACATTTTAGCCGCTCACAGTCAACAAAGAAGGAATTGCAGCCAAATTAGGAGTAGCATTCTTGTTTGAATCTTCTCTTTTTCCACTTGATGATGTTTTACTAAAAGCTCTCATTGGACTTGCTAATGCCCAACCCCAATTCTTACTTCTTCCATTAGCAATATTATGAGATTTTCCATGCAAATTTTCTTCAGAAGAAACCAAATAAGATAATATTCCTCCACAATTGACTCTTTCTTTATGATTAACAGATGAAAATCTTGGTTTTCCTTCTCTTTGTGACTCAATTCTTCTTAAAGTACAATCTCCAAAACCAGTTGAGATTTTCTCAAATAAATCACCTGAAAAACTTCTGCTTCCACAACCAACAGATCTGGATCTTGCTACTTTTCTGTCAAATGTTGACTCATTAGGACTCTCATTTTCTTCCACTTCTACAATCTCTTCTTTCTTTTTCTCCCTTGATTTTATGGAACCATTCTGAGATGATCCTGTTGAAAAACATAAATAAATAAATAAATAAATAAAAGTGTAAACAATAGACCCTTGTGGTCCAGTCCTTCCCCGCACCCTGTGTAGAGCGGGAGCTTAATGCATCAAGCTGTCCTTTCTTCCTTGTAAGCTTTTAGATGAGATCAGCGCACAATTCGATATGATACCAGAACAGATAAAAGTACTAGGTTAAGTCTCACCGCCACCCTTTATTAAAATATTTCCACATCATTGGCCCATGGTAAAGAAAATCAAACCACGCCTAAGCAGCATGTTGAAGACATAATTAAAGGTATTGCTACGCAAATAGACGTTGGTTTCACTATTTACTTTTCTAGGTAGTAGATATAAATTATATACTGATGTACACATATACACTGTTTATACATGGATTATACATAAATCATATATCCACCGGCTTAGTGGCGGGGGTAGGATTATCGCGAAGAGGGTTTAAAAAAGAAAAAGTTAAAATGGTTGTGGCTAGTGGGAATAGAACCAATGACCTTACAAAAGTTTTGAACCTCCCTAACCACTAAGCTATGCTTTTGGGTCGTGTCAAGGCAATTCAAAACATAATATATACAGGTAAAAAACAAAATTTGCCTTATATATACAGTATAATTTTTCGGCAAAGGAAGTTCGGGTGAACACCCTTCCATCCCCCTAAATCCGCCCTTGCACCAGCTATTTTAAGTTCAAGCGGTTGGGTAGACCGCTATTTAGGTTAATTCTTCAATAAAATGCAAATAATTTCAATATATCCTTGGAGGCATACGACCTTTCAATAAAATGATCATACATATCAATATGGTATCAGAACAAACACTCAGACGAATCGACTGCATTCAAGTCTCACCGCCATACATTTATAAAAAAAGAAATTTTCTCATGCTTGGCCATGAAAAAAGAATAAACTCCAATGTTAAGATATGCTCAAGTAAATAAAAATTTACTGTCTCTAACATTTTTAATAGATAAGGTAGTCTTTAAACTAGGATTAAGTTTCTTTACCTGAAGAATAATGCTTTGAGGAAGAGTAATGAAGAAATGACCAAAACCCTTTTCTATGAATACCATAATCTTCAGCTTCCAAGAAATGCAAATGATTTCTAGGGGTTGTAGTTGACTTACTTCTCTTAAAAACAATACCAGAATCTGAACCAGAACTTGCCATAATATTACTACTATTCTTCTTCTTCTGACTCAACAAAAACTGCATTCTTGATTTCCTCATATTATTCTCATATGGATGATAGTTAGTATTACAATCAGTAGTATTTTTGTTGTTATTTGTGGGGATTTGTAAGGCTGAAGTTGTAGTTGAAGTGACACCAAAATCAGATCTAAAAGAAGGAGTTGAAATAGGAGAAGTAGAAGAAGGGAAAATGGTAGAGGAAAAAGAAGAAGAAACAAGTTTTCCGAGTTTTTCTTGAAGGCAAAAAGCACAGATTCCACCTGGTGAACTGTTTTTATAAGGATGGTTTATACATTGTATATTTCCTTCATCTACATCTTCTTGAATTCCTTCCATTACCATTTTTCACACCAAAAAATGAAGGAAGAAAACACACTTGTTATATGCTTTAATTTTAGATTGTATTTTGTTTGAGGAATGTGATGTTGAGGACAACTACTAGAGCTTAAGTTGAATGGTTTGAAAAAGAAAGATGGAGAGAAAATGGAGAAGCAGTAAGGTAGGCAAAAATGGTCAAAGGGGCAAAGGTGGTGTAAAATGAGTGCAAAAAAATAGAGAGTTTGTGGTATTGAAGTAAGGAGAAATTTGTTGTCCCCTAGGAGCACGTGGAAACCTGACTAAGCTATAAGTTTTATAATTTAAAAATGGTTTTTTTATAGGTATTTGATATTTATTGGTTAGAATAATTTGAATTTGTATCACGTAAAATTCATTAAAAAAGAAATTATGCTTCAAAACCCGTAAGAGTGACCGAGTTGGTTGAGCACGAGATCCCCAGATGGGAGGCGCAGCTTCAAACCCCTCCTCCCATGCTTTCTCGGTTGAGCTCGTCGCATGGGATTTGTCTAGTGTAGTTTACCTCTCTACTGTTGATTGCGAGCTATTCAGGGGCGGAGGCAGAGTGCGTGATGCGGGTTTGGCCGAACCCAGTAGCTTTTATTCAAACCATGAATTTGTCTTAAGAAATCTATTGAATATGTATAACTTATAACAATAACAACCCAGTAAAAATCTCACAAGTGGAGTCTGGGAGATTAGAGTACGCAAACCTTACTCCTACTCCGGGGTAGAGAGGTTGTTTCCGAAAGACTCTCGGCTCAAGAAAAAGAAAAGAAAGGATAGATGAATATGTATAATTTATTAATTGAAAACCCAATAATATTACAATCCCGAACCCATAAGGTTCAAATCCTGACTCCGCCTCTAGAATTATTGCATTGGAGCGGAGTTTACCTAAGTGATAGCGGCTGTGGATTCCCAAGTTTATAGGGGAAATGCTTTGTACCAAAAAAAAGAAAAATCAAAATTTTCAAGACACGAAACCATGATCAATAAAGTCTAATTAATGATTGAATATCACATTAATCTCATCACAATTTTTGATAGTACATATACATAATTGTGTAATTATAATTTCAGTATAGATGCATATATATGCTGTATAGAGAAAGAGAGAGAGTGTATATATTATACTTAATGGCCACACTTGTACACCTATTCTGATTTATCTCTACGAACTATATCGTAAACTAGTATTAAATTAATCCAGTTTTATGAATAATAAGTATTAATACATATTTTTACTTCTCGAGATTCAAAAGAATACATTTCTTACAAGAATGTTTAATTTCAAGTTTTAAAATGCAAACCTCAACCTATGTAGTACTTTCTTAAGTAATTTAATTTTTTAGGAAGGACATGACCTATGTCTATAATTTCAAAAGTTGGCTAAATTAAAACTTGAAAAGCTCGATATGGTTATCTTTTACAAAAATACTCCCTCCGTTCACTTTTAGTTGTCAAGTATTCTAAAAATAAATTTTCATTTTTACTTATCACTTTTCTAATATCAAGAGAAAAATAATTTATTTTTCCTATTTTTTCCTTAGCATCAAATACTCATTCCAAATCATTTTCAAATTCTTTAAGATTATGCACTAATGAATATAGGTATCATGGTAAATTATGATTTATTATTTTTTAAGGGACGTGCAAAGTCCAAAGTGAACAAGTAAAATTGAACCGAAGAAGTATGAAATTATACAAATTTTCAAATTAACCAGGGTTAGAGCTAATTAAAGCACTACATTGTCATAGACTCATAGCTATTGCTAAGAAATCACAAAGTTAACCAGGATTAAAGCAATAGCTATTAAGCTACACGAAGATAGAGAGAAATAGCATTAGCAACCAATAAATTTTGTTGCACAGATTTGTGTGCAGACCTACTTATTATCTGTGAAACTGCAGCCAGCAATATAATGGCAGATAGAAAAAAGAAAAAAGAATCTTTTACCAGAAAGTGTTCGTCCAAATGTCCAAATTCCATTGAGACACAGCTGCATGCGACTTACCCTACTCCCCTCAACTTTGGAAAAAAAATATGTATATATGTGTGTATATATATAGTAAGAAGAGAGTCTTGGCGTAAACAGTAAAGTTATTTTCAAGTGATCGTGAAATAAAGGGGTCAAGCCGTGGAAACAGCCTCTTACAAAGATACAAAAGTAAGACTGTATATAATAGACGAAGGGGAGCCTTGTCATAACTGGTAAAGTTATTTTCATGTGACCGGGAGGTCACGAGTTTAAGCCGTGGAAACAACTTCTTACAGAAATGCAAAGGTAAGGCTGCATACAATAGATGAAGGGAAGCATTGGCGTTACTGGTAAAGTTATTTTTATGTGACCGGGGGTCACAGGTTCAAGCCGTGGAAATAGCCTCTCACATAAATGCAAAGGTAAGGCTGCATACAATAGATGAAGGGGAGCCTTGACGTAACTGGTAAAGTTGTTTTCATGTGACCGCGAGGTGACGGGTTCAAGTCGTCGAAACAGCCTCTTGCAGAAATGTAAAGATAAGGCTGCGTGCAATCGACACTTGTGATTCGGACCTTCTCCGGACCCCGCGCATAACGTGAGCTTCGTGCATCGGCTTGCCCTTTTTTTATGTATATAAATAACAAATATGTATTTTAATTGGCATTTTAAAATTCAAATCTTAGGCAACTGCATTGGTCAATTTAGAGGGCACATCTTAATTTTTAATGCGCTCCCTGTGTTCGATCCAACTTTAGTATTTGCTCAATTTTTTATTCGATAGTGATATCTCCGCCAATTTCACAAGTATAGAAAAGACCTGACAAAGGGACATAGCAGTAAGTAGAGCATATATGTTCTTATTTTTCTCTGCAATATAATTTTTTTTTGTCAGAAAGATAACATATATTAATAATTAGGTAATGCGTACAGAGGGTTGGGGCCTAACTGGCTTCCTATCACAAACCATTGTTCTATTACAAAGTAATAAGTTGCTACTAATATTTACAGTTGTCATGATCATCCTATTGGAATTATCATCATGACAACTAATTACATACAAGGGTGGTTGATCCATATTGCTACTTTGATTTTTCCAAGCAGTTTCTTGGCCTGATTGAGGTCCTCCCAAACATGCCTTGTCTTTTTTAAAAATTTGCGCAACAAAAGTGGGAACAACTTCAAAAACACTTGGCGTATAATCAATTCCAAAATTTTGGCCTGCCTTTGCTAGTTGATCTGCTACCATGTTTTGTTCTCTGTACGCATGCTGGATTACAGGATTACCTAGCTGGTCCAGATAGTACCTCCACTTCCAGTGGCCTTATGTTGTTTTCATATGCCAATTTTAATCCTTGTGTCAATGTATAGAGTTCTGCAAAGGTGGATGATTCATGTGGTGCAGATCCTGCGAAACTCAATATTCATTCAGCTTTGGAATTTCTAATTAGTCCTCCTATCCCCGCAGTATTGGATGAATGTGCTCCATCTGTATTGAGCTTATAGAAATGTATATTTGGTGGATTCCATTTAACATTTTTAGGCATTTTCATTTTATGATCAGTCTTATGTGCAGAAGCAGCCAAGTATGTGTATTCGGCTGCTTGTTGAGTTGTGTATTTAAGAAGAATGTTATCCTTAAAGAAAGTGTATGACAAGGTTCCTAGAGAAGTTCTCTGGAGGTGCTTGGAGGCAAAAGGTGTGTCTGTCCCGTACATTATGGTGATTAAGGACATGTACCATGGGGATAAGAGTCGGGTTACGACAGTAGGAGGAGACTCTGACCATTTTTCCGATTGTAATGGGGTTACACCAAGGTTCTGCACTCAGTCCATTCTTATTCGCCTTAGTGATGGACACGTTGACGCACCATATTCAAGGGGAGGTGTCATGGTGCATGCTATTCGCCGATGACATAATTCTGATTGATGAGTCGCGAGCCAGTCTTAACGATAAGCTGGAGGTTTAGAGACATGCCCTTAAGTCTAAGGGTTTCAAGCTGAGCAGGACGAAGACGGAATACCTGGAATGTAAGTTCAGCGCTGAGCCGGGGGAAGTGGGCGTGGATGTGAGGCTTGAATCACAGGTCATCCCGAGTAGAGGCAGCTTCAAGTACCTTGGTTCGGTTATCTAGGGGGGAGGGGAGATAGACGAGGATGTCACACATCGTATTGGGGTAGGATGGATGAAGTGAAGGTTAGCGTCTGGAGTTTTGTATGATAAGAGAGTGTCACCGATTCTCAAAGGTAAGTTCTATAAAGCGATGGTTAGACCGGCAATAATATATGGGGCTGAGTGTTAGCCTGTTAAGAACTCACATATCCAGAAGATAAAAATGACAGAAATGAGGATGTTGAGGTGGATGTGCGGGCACACTAGGATGGATAAGATTAGGAATGATGGCATTCGGGAGATGGTGCACGTAGTTCCCATTGATGACAAGATGCGTGAAGCGAGACTCAGATGGTTCGGACATATTCAGAAGAGAAGCCCAGATGCTCCGGTAAGGAGGTGTGAATGGCTAGTTGTGGAGGAAACGAGAAGAGGTAGAGGGCGGCCTAAGAAGTATTGGGGAGAGGTGATCAGACATGATATGGCGAGACTTCAGATTTTTTAGGACATGACATTTGATAGGAAGTTGTGGAGGTCGATCATTAATGTTGTAAGTTAGGAGGTAGTTGAGTCTTGACTTACTAATACCGCTGTGAGACTAGTCTGGTAGGGTTTTGTCTAGGATAGTTAGTGGCAATGTTGTGTCTTACTATTTTTCAGTGCATGACCTATTTACTAGCTATCGGTTTTGCTTTGCATCTTTCTTTCGTATTTCATGTTGTTCTTATTTTTCTTATGACTTTCTTATGATTTATGTGGTGATATTAATATTGTCTACATTTGTCTTTTGTTCTCTTGAGTCGAGGGTCTTTCGGAAACAGCCTCTTTATCCTTTCGGGGTAGGGGTAAGGTCTACGTACTCATTATCCTCCCCAGACCCCACTAGTGAGATTTCACTGGGTTGTTGTTGTTATTGTTATTGTTACCCCTAGTCATATTATAAAGATTATTGTTTCGTGTAATCCAAATATAATACCTACACTTTTCGTTAAGCCATACTAAAAAATATACTGTTCGAAATTGTTTAATTTATAGTCCGTTCATATTCTTTCTATTAGTAAATTATTTTATATTTGTCCTTATTATTAATGAAATTCTAAGGCATTTTTCGGGGTATAGCTCTGTTAAGTATCGAAAACAAAAACAAGACTTTTTTTCGAGGGACGAGATAATATTAGACCAATAACCTAATAAAAGGCAAAAGTTTTTAATTTCAAATAGTGAAAAGGCAAATTTAAGCCTATATATGTAGTTTGAACATTGAAATACGTGGATTAAAGTACCTAATTTTTTCTTTAAATATGAAGATTGATTTCTTAATTTTTTTCAAATAAAATAAAAGTAATACGTATAACTTATAATTATTAGGATTAAAATAATTAATATTTGAAAAAATCTAGTTCAAGAAAAAATTACTACTACTATATATGTGATTCCATAAATAGCAATAGCATAAAAATATTGGAGAGAGCATATAATCAGAGGTAGGGGTGTACAAAGGAAACCGACAAATCGCACCAACCCGATAATCCGAGTCAAACCGAGAAAAAAAACCCGATTATGGTTTGGTTTGGTGTTGGAAAAAAGAACCCGACCATAATTGGTTTGGTTTGGTTTTAACTAAAGAAAGTCAAACCGAAACCAAACCAACCCGATATTACATATATAGAAATTTTAGATATATTTAATATATAAATATACTTATTGTGATGTAATTTATAAATATTTCTTAAAAAATTTCATAAGTTTGTCTTTTAAGATATTATTTCAAGGTTGGACTTGCAACTTTTGAATATTCCAATAAGTTTTATAGCCATTAATATTAGATATTTATTTTTTATTTTACAATAATTTAGATAAAAATGCATAACCTATTTTTATTTTTTCTTTAGCGTTTAGTCATGTAATTAATACTCCTTTATTAGTCTACTTATTTTAGCATGACTTAGTACTATTAGATTATGTTTATTTTTATTATGATTTTTTAATTACATAATTTTATTGTCTTTATTGTTGAATATTTTAGGATAATGCCATGACACATCTCATATTTTGTATTATTTTCTTGAAAAATACTTTATATAGTTGTATCTTACTAGGATTAAAGAAATATTTTGAGCACAAGTTATATGTTTTGTTCTATAAAGATTTTTTACCGGAAGAAAACCAGAGAAAACCCCGAATAACCCGAAAATCAGAGAAAAACCGAGATTGAAAAACCCAAGTTTTATTGGATTTGTTTGGTCTTTAGATTTAATAACCCGACATAATTAGTTTGGTTTGGTAACTGTAAAATCTGTACCAACCCGACCTACGTACACCCCTAATCAGAGGCGGAGCTAGGATTTCAATCTTATGGATTCTGAATTTTAGAACGAGGACTTCAAGTGTTAGTGACTAGATTCTAAATTAATATTTGTATTTATTTAATAAATTCTAAATATCAAATACACTGTTTGATCTCACTATGAAACCATAGGATCCCTCTATTATTTTTATTAATTGTCAGTCTTGTATGCGTCTAAAGCGACATATCCAACATCTAGCGTTTTAGTTCACTATATGGCATAAATTGAATCGTCTTTACTCTATATTAAACTATATGAGGAAAAAAAATATTTTGTTTTTTCATGAAATATTAAACTCTTGAATGAAAAAGAAAAGTCTAACTTCTATACCATGCAAAATATTTTTTACAATATCAACTCATATAAATAGTAATTATAAGTAATTGTCCATAAATAACAAAATTAGTGATATATATAAAATTAAAATATATTACTTGCTACAACAAATTAAAATACACTGTTGGCAGAGGCGGAACCAGAATTTCAAGTTTATGGGTTCGGAATTCTAGTCGTATTCAACTACTGGGTTCTAAATTAATAATTTATATATCTTCAATAAATTTTTTAAAACAAATACAAGGTTCGAATCAAAGCTACCGAATTCGGCAGAACCCGCTCGAAATACTCTAGCTCCGCCCCTGACTGTTGGATCAATTTTCTGGCCGTGTGAATACCCTCTCACCATATTCCTAGTTCAGAGGTTAGTGACCTGTTTGTAATTAATTAAAATTAAGTGCATCAGCTTGGACTTAATTAGTATATTATGAAACCTAGCTAGGAAGCATGTGCTCACAGGAACATTTGGCTGCTTCAGAATGCACCACTTCTATGGACCACTTTCCCCTCTCTCTCCACGATGATTCTCACCCGCGTCGGGTATTCGTACTGGAGCCTCGACAGTTCTGACTTGCGTTGCATAAGGTCTGTTAAAAATACAATTTTTATAAAAAAAAATCTATTTTGATGGCTCAAACCCGAGATTCTGATTAAGCATAAAGGGATATCTTATTACAAAGCTCCATGATTTACAAAAGTTTCTTCTATCAAAAAGTGTATGTGTATATAAAGAAGAGCCTTAGAGCAACGGTAAAATTATCTATGTACTGCCTACATTACCAGGGCGGATGTAAATGGGAGGCGGCGGGTTCACGTGAACCCATCATCCTCTTCCTAAATCATGTATAACACTAATAAATTTCAACTCAAATACTTAAATTAATACGGGTGAACCCAAGCTCAAGTGAGCACTTTAATACATCCTCTTTCTTCTTTTAAATTATATTTTAATTAATAAATAGGGTTAAATCCCCATGGCCCGCCATTTTTCTAATTAAACACACTTTTTTTGTTTCTTTTTTCCTTTTTTATTGGTTACACATCTTTATTTTTTATTTTTTATCCTTCTCTTTTTAGTCTTTATTTTGACTTTTAAAATTCCTAAACCAAAAATATATCACTTAGACATCGTCTCGGAAACTCGGGTCTCTAGCGCAGGGGCGGAGCTAGAGTGCCGCCAGGTTCGGCCGAACCCAATAGTTTTGGTTCAACCCCTGTATTTGCCTTTAAAAATCCATTGAATATGTATAAATTATAAATTTGGAACCCAATAACTTAAACCGATTAGAATCATGAACCCATAAACGTGAAATCCTGGCTCCGCCTCTGCTCTAGCGCTCATGGTGCACTTTCTGGATACGCCTTTATACCTTCCACCTCCTGCGTAAATGTGGAATACTTCGTGCACCGTACTGCTTTTTTTAAGGTATGTATATATAACCATTTTTTAATCATCTTGTTTGTCCTATATGTTTAATTACACTAGTATAATATGTACATGAATCTGACACTCAAAAACAACAGCTAGCTGTTTCATACGAGCATGGACCATCTAAATATCGTTCTTAATAGTTGGCGTGATTGCAGTATTTCGCCGGTTGTTTCCTGCACGAATCACTCTCACATGCACGTGCATACACAGTAGCGTACACGAAATTTGTGCAAGTAGTGTCGTTGTTGCCTGTTACCACAATTCGACCTGTATGTGAATTTGGTTTTAGAAAATTATCAAACTATTTTATTTATACCGTAGCTTGCTGCTGAAAAACGTTGCTAAGCTAGCGCAGCTCGCTTCGCTCTTCAAGCTCCGCCCCCTTACTCAACCTCTAACTCCCCGAAGCATTTCGTTGATTACTACGCCCTTCCTCCTCTTTGGGTGCCTAGGTGTCCACCCTAAGCCTTTCCTCCTTTGAACCTCGCCCTCTCGTCATGCTTGCTGTCAACCTGCTTTCTATCCCCCGAGCACTCAGTGGAAGAAGAGGAATCAAGTCATGCAGTCGGAAATCCAATCCTTGCTCCCGTAGCATATACTTACGGTTTTAGAAAAAGAAATTAATGAAATGGTAAAAGACATCCTTTTTACCAAGCTGCCTCTGCCCCTGCACCTAGAGGCTGACTCGGGATTCAGCAATCGCGGGAGTACCATAATATTCAATATAAATTTATCACTGCTCATAAAGATTGGTAGGGGGGGTCTATGCTAATATATGACTATTGCTTGAAGACACTTGCAAGTATAAATGAAGTTTTTATCGATGTTTTTGGATACCAATGACACCTTTCCTTATAGTGTGTGTCCGTCTCTAATTGCACCCACACACGCCACGGAACCGGCTTACGACAAATCGTAGATCTGACCTTTGCATGAAACTGCATATAAGTGAGATTTCGACCCGAGGACTGTTATTGGATGGATAGGATCTATCCATCTGAGTTCGAGTTTCTGAAATGAAAAAAATCTTGGCACGGGACATATTTCCCTTTAATGAGACTAATGTAGAGCGAATCTGAATTAATTGGAGCTCCAATACGGGTACCAATGAAATTTCTATACCTTAGTTAAGTCAAGAATGCGACCTGGACTCTGTCGCAATGTTTCCACTGGACTGGGAACCAGACAGACAATTATAGAGTTGTGCAAAGTTTAGATTAATTTCAAACATGAAAATAGACGTGCAGAGACCAAAGACAGAAATATAACATTTGACTAATTGGATATATGACAGAAAAGGAACAAATGGAAGAAAGAAGAAAATTCTTTGCTGGCACCTGTTTGATTCCTCCTGTTGGCCATATATGCCAATTCATTTCTAAGATTTGTCTCTAAGGAAAATATCACAAGTTGGATCGCAATTTCACGAGTTTAGATCTCACTGTATGATGGTCAAAGAATCACTATTCGAATCACGATTTCTTGATTTCAGATTAGCTCTTGTTAAATAACTGAGAAAAGAAGAGTAAAATAACTTTTTATGACCATAAATTGTCTGGACTTTTTGGCAATGACGCGTTGACAACCTAGCCCAGGGTGAAATTCAAAAATAGGCAGATTTACAACTGGTCGTTCAAAAATAACTCAATTTTAAAAGTAATCGAAATTTAGCCATTTTTCATGTAAAGATAAATCTGAGCTAAAATATTGTTCAAAACCCGAAAAATACGCCAGTTTATTATGCTGAAGTTCCAGCATAAGTATACTTGAACTCCAGCATATTATAGTGGAGTTCCAGCATAAGTATACTTAAACTCCAGCATATTATAGTGGAGTTCCAGAATAAGTATGTTGGAACTCCAGCATAATATGATGGAGTTCCAGCCTAAGTACACTAGAACTCCAGCATAATATACTGGAGTTCCAGCAAGTATACCGGTCCAGCATAATATACTGGAGTTTGGAGCATCGATGCTCCAGTATATTATACTGGAGCCGGGAAAGTATACCGGTCCAGCATAATATGCTGGAGTTCATACACAAGTTCACCGAACTCCAGTATATTATATTGGACCGGTCTCTGTTGCAGCAAAATAGTGGCTATTTTTCATTGATTTGGTAAATGCTGACTACTTTGGATTGACCAATCCGAAAACTGACTATACCGTGTTATTTTTACCCTAGCCCACCCACTTAACATTTCTAGGTGAAGCTAATTTTCCCAAACATAAAGGACAAAGGACAGCGCGGTGCACTAAGCTGCCGCTATACGCGGGGTTCGAGGAAAGAAGGACTATTAGAAATTAATCTCTTTTTCTCACCTTCCAATACAAACTCACAATTATATAGAGAGACAGTAATAGCGTAAATAATGAGATTTGCTTTAACTCGAATTAGTTAATTGTAAGGCTGAGGAAGATGGCAGATAAAATTGGCATGAACAAAAGTAAATTCATGTGTTAAGAGTTTCGAACAATCTGATAATTTGTTAGCAGCAGAACAATACAAAATTAATCATTGAAACATCAAAATTCAACAGTTTCGCCCCATCGACTCATCTCTATACGGATGCAAGCATTCCAAACTTAGAATTTTCTAAAATTTTCAGGTGAGATGAGTATGGAAGCAACAAATAATAAATGTTTGACTATCATGAGAACTGCATAGACCATCAAAAGAGCCCCAGTTCAGAAGCAATACATAAACAATTTGGTTCACTATCTAAGGCATAAAGACAAACGGGGGGTGGTCTGATAATCGTCTCACAATTTCACTTTGCTCTCATTTTATTTTCAGACAACTACACTTTTACGTTACATAATAAACTAGCTCTTCATTTTCATTTCTACATTATTGACTTTTCCTTATCCACTCCGCTTTAACTGACCAGAGTAAGGAGATAACAGAGCAACAAACTCGATGAACGCCCAATAGCATTGCTGAGCTTACAAGCGCGACTTTGATGGATCCATTGTAGAACTCTGCAATAACCACAAAGAAATATCAATTGCCTGAATTTATCAGTAAAATATATTCAAGTGGTGTGAATAGGGGAAGGGCTTAAGTTAAGATAAGATGACAAGTTGTTGTTCGCTCTTTTTCTAACAAGGGTTCCCTTTTCACCCCATATTGATAAGATTTGTTTCTTTATATGGAAAACTTTGCACCCAAACCCCTACTCAGGAGCCCAACTGTCGCTTTTCCACTTTGTTATGTTATTGACCCGAACTGCCTACCTTGTGTTTATAGATGGAGGGTTTTTACTATAAGCTATCTCTCTCGTCTAATGATGAGATGTTTTTTCGTACTCCGCATTTGATGCATCTGGTTACTAACTACCAGTCACACCAATCAGGATCATCTAGTGGCAATATGTTAGTGCTTTTACGTGACTACTAATGTGACCTTGCATCGAACAGTGGAGGATGAGTGCCAATGAAATGATGGCATAAGGCTGAACTGAATTGTGCATACTGCTGAGCTGCAGATAGCAAAAGGGACACTTGTCCACTAAGCCAACAAAGGATACAAGACACATCCGTTTCAATCTCCCACAACATATGCATAAAACAAAGGGGCTGATACTTGAAGTAGTTGTGGCAAGATAAAATCGGAGATCTAATGGCAACACTATTCAAAGATAGAATCACAGAGATGTTTTACCGACATGAGATTGTCCCAAACAATTCACAACCTATATGGATACCAGATCATATAACAATAATAAAACTCAAAATACTCACCAGCGGAGCCCCCTTGGCAGCTCTTTCAGCTAGGTAGGAGCAAGGCTTGAAAAAGTCTCCATACATTCTTGACCACTCATCCAACCTTGAACAGATGTATTTGGAACCAAGAGTGTCTGCCCAGAATATGATCCCTCCCCTGGCAAAGAAAGTAAACAAATCTTTCTTATTACCAAAGAATCCTTATTTCATAGAATTTAAATCTGTTTTAGCATGTTCTTGTGATAGATCTTTGTGTGTGTGTGTGTGTGGGGGGGGGGGGGGGGTAATCAGAAAATGTATCTGAAACGAACCTGTAAGGGGGGAAACCCATGCCCATAACAGCAGAAATGTCAAGATCGGAAGCTTTGACTGCAATACCTTCTGCAAGCACTCTACAGGCTTCATTTACCACAGGGAAGAAAATCATCTCTATAATGTCCTTGTCCGAGAGTTTTGCCAGCTGGATCAAGTCCAAAACAGTTGAGTAAGAGCAGAATATAATTACTGAAAAAACCCTCAACAGTAGCATTCATCAACAACCGGCAGGGCCGGGGATGAGAGAGTGAGAGAGAGACCTTAGGGTCAATGGTAACACCAGACATCTCTCTTGCCTTCTCAATATATTTCTTTATTTCTGGATCTGGGCTCGCTTTACGTCTATCGTCATATACATAAAACCCTTTCCGAGTAGTTTCACCTACACAAAGTGTAACAAATGTCCATTCATAAATGTTTCAAATTGTATTTTTCACTAAATAATCTGCCCGGTGTTTCAGAATATGGGAATCATACCAGCTCTTTTATCTTCTTGCATGAGCGGTATCAACATTGATTTGTAAGTTCTCTCCGGGAAATTCATCACAAATTGCCCACCAGTGGCAATTGCAACACCAAAACCAACAAGATCACATAATCTGCATTTAGGAAACCAAACCTTTAAAATGTGGCCACCTTAACAGGTAGGCATATCTGACCCTACAGCACTGTTATCTTTTACCTGAAGGGACCCATTGGCATGCCAAATTTAGTGATGGCCTTATCGATGCGGTAGACATCTGTTCCACGTTCAACTAACAAAAGAGCGGCTTGGGTGTAAGGAAAGAACATTCTGTTGACAGCAAACCCAGTGCAGTTCCCAACTACCACAGGGGTTTTCCTTATCTTCTTGCCAACATCAAGCAAGTCTACAATTACTTGGGGCGATGTCTTCTGGGTGCGGACAATTTCCAAGAGTGGCATCACATGAGCCGGACTGCACCAGCCAATCAATCAATTTGACAGAATAACAAGAAAAATGCAATAAGACTTTTCACGGTTTCAGAAAACATTACCTGAAAAAGTGAGCTCCGATAATACGATCTTGAGATCTGGTCTTTTCCCCAATCAAATTCAAGTCAATCGTAGAAGTGTTACTTGCTAGAATGCAATGTGAAGGGCAATACTTCTCAAGATCAGCAAATATTTGCTGCTTTAAAGATACATTCTCGATGACAGCCTGTTATACATATTAAGAGCGGGGCACAGTAAGATACCAACAAGAATCACAGAATGTCCCCTACAATGAGAATACCGACCTCAATGACCATGTCCACATCCCTAAAACTTTCATAATCGAGAGAACCCTTGAGTAGGGAGAGAGTCTTTTCAAACTTCTCTGGACTCATTTTCCCTTTCTTGACGCTGCTTTGCAAATTGGCTGAGAAATTAATGTATTAGTCACTTGGCATACCAAGTATGAGTTATCATATAAAAGCAAGATGATGGCTTTACCTTTTACTCTACCCATCCCGGCCTGTAGGAATTTGTCATTAACCTCTTTCAAGATCACTGGATAGCCACTAAGCAGCAGTGCAGTTGCAATTCCAGAACCCATTAAACCACCTCCAAGAATTGCAACCTTTTTTATGCGTCGTGGTACTAATCCTAAATCAGTCACTCCAGGTACCTGTTTGTGTGAGAAAAAAGAGTTCGCAGAATCAAGAGGTCAGGGTTTAAGAAGATGAGGATGAACAATATCACAAACTGTCTGGCATGCAAAGCGTCAGATTCATTGTTTAATGTTATAAGTATTAAATTATGCAGTAATCAATAATCATAGCCTAACATATTCGACCAACACCACAACTGTTGCACATATCATGTACTATAAGCTATGCCACTGAAAAGTCTAGTAAGCGAAAACATAGCTTCAATTAGGTTTGGTATTGCAGTCATACAACGTCATCTAGTGTTGAATAAGCTTAGCATTATCAAACATTGGGTCCATTACAGCATTACTCAGATTAGAAGTTTCTCCTCAGATCCATACGTTGCAGGAACATCCTAAATCTCTATTAATTGATTGCCCTTTCTACATTAACCAAGTGGAATACAAAAGTAATATTTACTTTTCTAAAAGATTTTAGATATCAAAGAAGTGACCCTGAATTGGTACCAATATGAACTCAACGTGAACATTCAGTTCCGTTTAAAAAGGAATACAAAAAATTAGAATTAAACCGCTATTCATAACCAGGTTGAAATATGTGCAATAATTTTAATGTAAAGAATTAACTCATTAACCTTTGTGGTTCCACGCTGAGCAAAGAAAATGTTGACCAAGGCCTTGCAAGTGTCTGAATGTAGAAGACCTTGGAATGCTTCAGCCTCCTGAAAATACCAACAAGTTTTAGATTACACAAGTTAGGTAATTAGACTGAAAGCACAAGAGAATTAGTGCCTGAACTAAACCTTCCAAAGCCCAGCACGTGGACCAGACACTATACCCTCTTCAACAACATCAATGCAGACTAATGGATGCTGGAGATTTGGAGCCTGTCTGCGCGTTTGAACTCTTGCAAATTTTAATATTTCCCTTGCCTCACCAAGAGGCTCTATCTTATCAGTTTTATGAAGACTGGCAACCCAAGGTTTTCTGCGTTCCAAAATATCAAGAGCCCACTTACGAGCAGTATCCAATAATTGGTTTGATGAAACTACAGCATCAACAAGGCCCACATTAAAAGCTTCCTCTCCTTTAACGGGCTTGGACGTCTACATTGATATATGAGAGGGAGAGGTCAAGCAACTATAGTGCCAAAACATATGACTCATAACTTAAGGCAAATTGCAGCTTACAAGCATCATTTCGAGGGACTTAGCAAGACCCACGAGGCGTGGAAGCCGCTGAGTACCTAAAAAATAGTGCAGATAAAATGAGACAAAGGAAGAAATGTGGTGTTTGGGAAAAAAAGCACAGTGGTAGCAGTACTGCTTATGATTGCAATATATGTTTTGGATCCAAGGATAAACAATAAATGAAGAAAGAGAATTCCAAGCTGTTCCATTCAAATTTCTAGGATTTTACAAGTGTGTCTATGAGGACACATCTTGCTCTAAAGCTAGAATTATATGCACTAGGCTATGAAGAAACCACAACCATATTCTAAACCACGTACATGTGTCGTACTAGTATCTGATAAAGTATGCTTGGATAAACTGGGTATGTATTTTTAATTTCATGAAACCTTTTTTCACCAGCTTAGTTTTTTCTTGAGGGTCACCAGACGAACTTGTTTTAATGGCCACAATAAAGTTTTTGAGAGATAATTATCCAGTAATTTTGATAAGGAGAGATAAATATCCTGCCATACGAAGAAGTTTTAGAAATTAAACACTCCAAGGTGTATTCTCCAAATTCTAGTAGTGATCAAGAAGTCGAAGCTACGGCTTAGATGGTTAAATTTCTATTTATGTAATGTTAAGCTAGAGTTGGACATTAAAGTTAGGTTATGGCTTGATATCCTGAACATACTTGACTTCACAGTTACTGATTTTTTGAAAAAGAATCAAAAATTCACAGTTGTGAAACTGGAATTGGTAAAACTATAACGCTCGTGATTTTTTCAAATTTTTATAGTAATAATGATCTGTAAGTGCTTCTCGAAATATTAATTTTATTTTAGGCTATCTAAGACAGTTCTAACCGAAAAAAAGGCTGTATAACTTTGTATAGTCCCCCCCTAGTTTTATAAGAAAATAAGACTGGAAGAAGTATAAGATACAACGCACACACAGGAGCTAACTACGCGCTCGTTCACTAAAATAGAAGAAGAGTTGTACAAGCTTGATTTTAAGAAGAAGAAAAACCATAACCATATTAGCATTTATGTCACCGAAGCTGATGGCAGATTCAGAAAAAAATGAAGATAAAATAACTGCTCAAGCATAGAGTGCTTACCTCCAAATCCAGGAAGTATTCCAAGTTGAAGTTCTGGCAATCCAAGTTGTGCATTAGGAGTAGAAATACGTGCATGACAAGCCTGATATTAAAACACAAGAAGTCAGCAAATGACCAACAGAAGTTTCCGCAGAGAAATATAACTTTATATGTACCATTGCAACTTCTAGTCCTCCACCTAGAGCGAGACCATCAATTGCCGCCACGGAAGGTTTTCTTGCAGCTAACATCAAGGATAAATCAGAAAATATAAAAACAATGTATAAACTGCACCCAGTTGTTTACTTCAAGGAGGAAAATCAAAAGCCTAAGACTTACCTTCCACAGTGTCAGTGAGAATCTCCACAGATATAAAACCAGGTTTTGGTGATTCGACTGTCAGCAGACTGAAGTTAGCTTAAAAAACTCGTGCAGCACTAGAATAGAGAATAATCAAATCGGAAAGCATACCTGTTCCTCCTTGCAGTTTACCGAAGGCACTGATATCAAAACCACCAGAGAACTTGCCCTTTGCACCTGTCAAAGATTAGATATTCAAGCTTAATATATCAGCCAATCGGATATATAAAGAGACTGATTTCTTGACATTTACCTGTCACAACAATTGCTTTCACATCATCCCTTTTTAAGGCCTGCTCATAGCTCTCTTTCAAGCTGTACAGCACTGGAAAGAAATTGCAATAATATAAAGGTCAATTACTGGTTCAAACTATTGAGCATCGGATTTGGAAAACCATGAAAGTATATTTTATTTTCCTTTTTAGCAAGAAGAAAAGGAAAAGGCAAGCTTTTCATATACAGTTCTTCTGACCGCTCTTCCAAAATTTAACTCGAGAAAGAACTACTCCCTCCGTCCCAATTTATGAGGCACTGTTTGACTAGGCACGGAGTTTAAGAAAGACAAGAACACTTTTGAAATTTGCGGTCTAAAAGAAGCCTTAAATATCTGTGTGGCTAGAAATCATCTCTTTCAGGGCAAAGGGGAACTTTTATTTTTAAATTTTTTTCTAAATATAAAATGGTAACATTCTTCTGGGATAGACTAAAAAGGAAAGAGTGTCGCATAAATTGGAATGGAGGGAGTAAGTTTTATTAGCACTCTCTTAGTTACATTTATCGAATATTGTCGTTTAACAGAAAGTCAATCAACTCACTTCAATCCAAAATTAATTGGATTGGCTATAAGAATCATTTATATTCATTTCCCTCTAAAACACATACCTTATAACACAGGCATTAGATCACCACAAACCTTCAGACATGCTTGTACAAAAAGAACTTCCACAATCAACAAAAGAAGCGGCAGCGAAGCTCAAAGGAAACTACCAAGTGTGTGTGGATCGTATAGCATATATATATCTAAAAGCTCCATAAGCCTCGTAAGCTATATGCGGAGGGGCACATTTTCGTCTATGAAATAGTCATATTAGAGTCGTCAATTCCTTACTCGTTTCACTATATCACATTTCAAATATCCTACGATTCCTGCCAGACGATGGTCATTGGTTGTCCTTTACAATTCCTCCTTTTAGAAACTATAGTCCTAATTGCCCCAATTCTCTTAGTTATGTCTCTCAAAAAATCCACCAAATACATTACAGAAGCTAAAAGTGACACACTAGCTTGATCTTAAACATCGAAGTAAGATTTGCCTCAAAATATGCCAAACCAAAGCAATGGGACTGATAAGATTTGTTTGCACCGACCGTTGCTCGCACTGAAATAAAAAGTAAACACCAAAAAGAAATACTAGCACACACCCCAAAGAGCACACACCAAAGACAAAGTAGTTTGCACATCAAAAAGTGAAAACCTGAATTGAGAATCTCTGTTAAGAAAAAAAATGATTTTGAAATAGAATTAGAATAAAGTCTCAAAAAAAAAAAAAGTAAGAACTTTCCTACTTTAAAATGCTAATTTTTCCTGCAAAATAAAAGAAACCACACAAGTTTAAATTTTGAAATAGTTCCTGATCATATTAACCTCCGTCTATACAAGTTTTGCATAGCCTGTTATTAAAATAGTATAACAAATCCTCTAAGCCCGAATAGAGCTGATTGAATCCAAATTATTCCTGTAACTGGCCCCAACTTTTTTTTAAAAAAAACACTAATAGTAATTTTTTTCCCATTTGTTTGAGCCTTGGTAGTGCTGGTGAGAGGTTATCGCGTACACGGTGCACAAATTGAGATGCGTGTACGGAAAGAAACATAACGAAAAACTATTTGTGATCATTTGAAGAAAGACGAAATTTATACAATCATTAAATAATCTATCAATTAGGCCTCAATCGCAAACAAGTTAAATTCAAATTTCATAAATCTTCTGTATTTTTTCGCTCTAGCTCAAGGAAATTAGTAAACAGAGTATTGATCAAAGTTCGACTATTTTATCAATAATTGTAAAAAAATGATAATTTTTGAATTTTTTTAAAAAAAGGCTTAGTGAGATCTATGGATTGATTTAACGTACCGTCTAAGGAAAGGGAATTGACAGGAGGATTAATAATTGTAATAACAGCAACTCCATCAGCTCCTACTTCAATTGTTGTTCTTCCCTTTGGATTGCTACTCATTTTTTGCTATGAAACTGAAAAATTCCGATGAATTTTTAACACAGAAAATCGGAGAAAGTGATCGGAGAAGATGAATGAAATTATTGAGAAGGTTTTAGTGAAGAGAGAAAGTGGTATTTATGGAAAGAGTAATGTCGTGACGGTACCGTTAACAATGACGTAAGGCTGCGTTTGGATGCAAATCCCCATAAGTAACAAAGATAAGGATTGTGACAGATAATTTTACATCAATTTTCAAAGTGATATTTCCAAGTTTGCCCCTGTGATATGGATTGCTCAATATTACACGATTCATTTATATCTTTATTATTAGCAAATTATTTAATGTTTGTCTTATCATTAACAAGCTCGAGCAACAACAACAACCCGGTAAAGAGGCTGTTTCCAAATAGACCCCCGACATCCTTCCCTCCAAAAACTTTCCACCTTGCTCTTGGGGAGACTCGAACTCACAACCTCAGACCTTACGCCTACCCTGAGGTAGAGAGGCTGTTTTCAAATAGAAACCCGACATCCTTCCCTACAAGAATTTCCCACCTTGCTCTTGGGGAGACTGGCTGTTTCCAAATAGACCCCCGGCATCCTTCCCTCCAAGAACTTTCCACCTTGCTCTTGGGGAGACTCGAACTCACGACCTCTTGGTTGGAAGTGGAAGTTGCTTACCATCAGAGCAACCCTTCTTGTCTATTAATAGACTTTACATATTAAATTTTTCGGGAAAAAAATTCTAAATTTACTCATTAACTTCAGGCAATGAGTTAAAATTATTCTCAAATTGAAGCACAATTAGGAAAAGAGACAAAAATGAGATTGTTTCGTGACAATATTTATAAAATGAGACTATAAGTTTAATGAATGACATAATTGCTCGATTTTAAATATATGACTAAATTTATCCATTTTTCATGTATTAAGACCGCCATGTATAGGGGCAGAGCTAGTATGCAGGATATGAGTTCGATTGACTCTAGTAATTTTAATTTTTTTGTTTGTCTTAGAAAATTTATTAAATAAAATTATTAATGGTGGCGCGGCAGTATATTATTGGATAATGTACTTAAAAATATTTCACTTTTGTTTTTTAGGTTTGTTATAAAAAATTTATTTTGGTCCAAGGTCCAACAAAAGAGATGAGATTAATTAGAAGATAGAGTATGGGAGTCCGCGGGCGATAGTTCCAAAGCTCACACATCCCTAGGCATTCGTAGGCCATTATAATAATTCTTGTTGGTTTTCAATCAGTATTAGTACTCGCGCGATGCGCGAATAATTCAAAAGAACGATCTACACCATAAAATTTAATATATTAGTATTAATACCATCTTTATAACCAAATATTAAAAATATTATAATAATTCCTGTTGGTTTTCAATTACATTTCGGCAAATTAGCGCTCCTACTATCAACAAGAGTTAAATATTGAGGCAGAATCTACAAAAGGAATGATGCTGGAATTTATTTATAGCCTGTTTAGTCATGCTGTTAAAAGAGGGGGATTTACGGCCGTATCCTATATTTATGTCCACTTTTTACTATATATTTTATTTTTAAAAATTATGAATTTGATAGCCAGTTGATAAAAATCCACAATAATATAACACTTACACTCTTGATAAATCGCGTAATCTACAACCTCATTCATAAAAACTACATTTAGTCATTTGTTAGAATAAATGGAGAAAGAAAAAACTTAATTTTGTATTTAGGTGAATTGCCACCCGATTTGGTATGATTGTTGGAAGCATGCTTTGTCGTAGGCTTTAAGATTTTTTCCATTCATATAGACGTTGAACTTTCTTTTTGGGAAATGAATATAGACTTTGAATTTTGTTAATGATCTCAAATTTCTAAATATTAGTAGTTTATTTATTAAAGGAGATTTAGTGTATTTGGTATCGTTCAAATAAGAAATAATTTAATAATCAAAATTTTAGTTAATTTTAAAGTATTAAAAATTAGGAAAATAACTAATTTACTGCTCTATCCAATATGAAATATACTTTTAAGAGTAAAAAAAGGCGAACGATATTTCGCTAAAGGCCTTCGTACTTTTAATATAGTATAGATTTGCGAAAACTTTAGACTAAACATGTTTATGTTTTTGTCTTGCAGTATGTAATTTTCTAATGAGTTTTTACTAATGCATATTAAAGTTATTTAGTTCATTTGCTAAAACTTCAGACTAAACATGCTTAAGTTATTTAGTTCATTTGCTAAAACTTCAGACTAAACATGCTTAAGTTATTTAGTTCATTTGCTAAAACTTCTGACTAAACATGCTTGAGTTATTTAGTTCATTTGCTAAAACTTCAGACTAAACATGCTTAAGTTATTTAGTTCATTTGCTAAAACTTCTGACTAAACATGCTTAAGTTATTTAGTTCATTTGCTAAAACTTCATGCCAAAACATGCTGAAGTTTTGTCCTGCAGTCTACAGTTTTGTCAATAGTCCTGAAGAGTAAAATCGTCTTTTTAAAACGCTTTTAACAATAAAAAAAAATGGGTACAGATGCAAACGAAAAAACAAAACGGGTATAAATTAAAAGGTGGCGACCAAATAGAGCACCCCATGCAATTTTTACTTTAAAATCAGTTTATCTTAAAACGTAAATTTTTTTAAAAATTTAAAAAATTACTTTTAGTGAAAGCATTATATGTTTGACTAATCCATTTGAAAATACTTTTAAACAGTAATTAATATTTGATCAAGTTTATAAAGTGTTTTTAAGTATATTTTCCTCAAAAATGCTTTTAAAAAAAATATTTTTGGAAGAAGCTATTTTTTTTTGCGTTTCAAAAATTACTTCTACATCTACTCAAAAGTAATTCTTTTCTTATAAATGCTTGGACAAACACTTTAATTTTGAAAAGATACTTTTGACAAAAAAAAGGGCCAAACATACTATTAGTCAGTAGTCACTATGGTCATGGGCAGATGTAGTTTTTTTGTTTTGGTAATTAAAATCTTTGTATTGACCACCCTTGTAAATATTTACAAAGCAGTAAATTACCACGACCTACTTCCATACTGGAAAAAAACTCACTTTATATCTTCCCTACCTCCTAATCTCCTTTATACATTTCTCTCTCAAGATAACTACTCAGTATTTACATTTGTTAAAAGGATACGAGTATAACCCTCAGCTCTAATATTGCACATACAGACCACTCTCCTTGCAAAGACATCCCATGTTGTTGCTTTCTTCTCAAATATCCTTATATTTCTCTCAATCCACATTGTGTGTGTATATTCTGCAAAAACTAGTTTGAGTATCCTGGCCAGTTGAGATTGCCCCTTTATTTTCTTTACAATCCACTTCTGCCATTCAGACCATGATGTTGTAAATGATTGTTGTACTTATAGCCATTGCATGAGTCTGGACCATATATTTCTACCATATGCATATTCTGCAAAAATGTGATCCCTTGTTTCTGGTGCTTGATTGTAAAAGCAGCATGTATCATCCACTTGTATTCCTCAGTTCTTCAATCTATCAGTAGTGAGCAGTCTTTCCTCTATTTGTATCCACATTGTGAAGATTGCTTTTGGTCGTACTTGATTCTGATACATTAAACCTTTCAATGGGACTTTAGGCAGCTTTCCTAATAGTTGCAAGTAAACCTGCTTGATTACATTCCTTTGGTTAGCTTGGCTATTACTGATTCCATCCATATTACCCCTTGCTCCAAATATTTTCCTTACCATCCAAGATGCCTATTTTGGTATTTCCATGATGGCAAAGATTTGATTCTTAATTTAGTAGCTATTGATCCATTTGATCCAAAGCTTATCTTTCTTGTTTGCCAATTCCCAGCATGTTTTTGTGATTGCTGCCTTATTCCATAATGCCAAGTTGATCAAGTTAAGTCCCCCTGTTGCTTTAGGTGCACACATCCTATCTCGTGCCGCTAAAGCTTTTTTAGTGATTATATTCTCCCCCGACCGCACATAGCTTCTACAATAGGTCTCTATTGCTTCAACAACTTTAACTGGTATGATGAAGATTTGTGACCAATAAACTTGAATATCAAAGATTACATGTTGCACCAATTGGATTCTGCCTGCATATGAGAGCTTCTTTGTTGTCCAAGAGGATATTCTAGCCACTGTTTTGTTAATGAGTGGCTTCCATTGCATTACAAAGAGTTTCTTTGTGTCAAGTGGTATGCCCAGATATCTGAAAGGGAGAGATCCTTGACTATAACCTTGTTTTTGATGTATGTTATGCTTCACTTCTAGGTTAACTCCTCCATAGTAAATAGAGCTTTTGGCTAGGTTAGCTTTAAGACCTGATGCTCCTGAGAAAATATTGAATCTGTCATGTAGTAATGCTACAGATGTAGCATCTCCTCTTACAAATAGTAAGAGATCATCCGCAAAACTCAAGTGAGTTAAATCCAGCCTTGAACACATGGGATGATAATGGAATGCCTTTTCGTGCTTCAAAGTCTTCAAATTTCTGCTCAAGTACTACATTGCCATAGCAAACAAAAAAGGTGACATTGGATCCCCTTGCCTTAGTCCTTTAGTTGCATCAAATGGTTTAGTTGTTTCTCCATTGATGAGTATAGTATAGTTAACAGTTTTCACACATTCCATAATCCACTTAGTAAATTTGTTTGGGAAGCCCAAACCTTCTAGCATTTGCTATAAATATCTCCAATCCACTGTATCATAAACCTTTTGGATATCCACCTTGATGAGACATCTTGGTGAAATGTTCTTCCTTGAATAAGCCTTGACCAACTCATGAGCAAGCAAGACATTATCAGCCACATTTCTACCTAGGATGAACCCTGCTTGTGTATCTGAAATTATTGAAGCAATAACTTTCTGAATTCTGTTGGCCAATACCTTGGCAATGAGTTTATATAGTACTGTGCAGCAAGATATTGGTCTGTATTCTTTGATGCTTGAAAGGTTAGGAACTTTAGGAAGAATTGTGATAGTTGTGCCGTTGATTGCTCTGTATAACTTCCCTGTTTGAAAGAATTCTTTAACTACTTGAAATTTTTTTGATTTTATAAGAGGCCAAGCTATTTTGAAGAATAAGGCATTATATCCATCTACCCCTGGTGCTTTATCATCTCAAATAGCACACAACCCTTCATATATTTTTTGGTCTGTAACTTCAGCATAGAGACTAATCTACTGCATATGATTGAGCACTGGTCTAATTTTCATTACCTTTTGTTTACTGCAGGTAATTGGGCTGCAGCTGATCCCATCAGGGATTTATAAAAGGTAATGATATCTTCTTGGATCTGGTGATGGTCTGTTAGTCTATCTCCAAAAGCATTGACAAGTTCTGTGATGACTTTTCTTTGTCTTCTTTACTTCATAATTGTTGATAAATACTTGGAGTTTGCATATTCTAGTCTTATCCATTTAGCTCGAGATTTCTGTTGAAGAATGCTTTCTTCTATTAATGACAATTTTTCCAGATTCTCTAAGAGTTGTTTCTCTTCGGCAACTAGTTCATCTGAGTAACAGCTAAGCATTTGATCTTGTATCCTCTGCAGCTTATTTCTAGTTTGCTTCAATCTTTCTTTGATACCTCTAAACTCTGTGTCCTTTAATTGCTTCGATAATAGCCTTAGAGCCTTCAGTTTGTATCAGACATTCTTCATAGGATCTGAATTATGATGTTCTTTACATACTTCTTCTACCAATGCCAGGAAGTTTGGATAATCAATCCATACATTAAAGAATCTAAATAGAATCTTACCGCTTGGTTCTACTCTCTTCATTGTTATTACGATCAGAGCATGATCTGATATAAATGGAAGTCTGTATTCTACTTTCATGTACCCATATGTTTGCATCCAGTCATCATTTTCTATAGCTCTATCAAATTTGCTATAGACTCGATCAACACTTTGTTTCTTGTTTGATAAAGTGTAGAAATCTCCCTTCCGAGGCAACTCATTCAAGTTTAACACATGCACACAGTCTGAAAAATCTTGCACTTCATTGTTTGCAACTGGATTACCATAAAGCCTATCTTGTATTGTCAAAACTAAGATGAAGTCTCCCCAGATGATCCATAGATTAGTGTTTTGTGGTGCTAAGGCTTGTAACTATTGCCACAATGGTTTCCTCTTATCATTGGTGTTGAATCCATAGACTACTATCATGAAGCAGTTCATTGGATTCTTTCTGCCAACTATACTACAGTGCATTATTTGAGCATATTGATCTAGCACTGTTATGTCATAAAATTTAGGATCCCATAACATCCAAATCCTCCCATTAAGTGCATCTTCATAATTGTATCTAGTTTGCCATCATGGTACCACTAGCTGAGCTATATGGTCAGCCTTATCCTTCTTAACTCTAGTTTCTACTAAGCCAACTAACTTTATATTATTATCTTTTATATAGGTACACAACTCTTTTTGTTTGTATCTCTTGTTGGTACCCCTTATGTTCCACGCCATTCAAGACATTAGATATGATGAGCTTGACCACCTGTGACATGTGGTTTCAAGTTAGCCATCACAGCTAAACTTGTTTGTTGTTGTGGTCCTTGTTTCCCAGGAGATAGTATTGCTTTAGCATAGGTTATTGGAACCCCATTGATCTCAACTGCAACCTTCCCTTTTTCTAATTGTCTTTGTGGGCCTTCCTCTGCTAGTTGCTTGTCCTCCAGATTCTCAGGTTACTCAGAAGTACATTCTACTTCCTTGCTTGATTCTTCCACTTGTTTTTGACTTTCCTCTGAAGTGGAAGCCATTGTTGCTTCTTTAGTTTTCCATATCCGCTTCACTGATGGTGGTCTCCTTTTCCTGGGTTGTTGATCTTGTTTAACTCCCTTTTTGAAAATTTTTGCACAGTCATGCCCAGTTTTAAGACACATTTCACAAAACTCTAGCTTCCAGTCATATTTAACAGCCTGCTCAAATATAGCGCATGAGTCATCCATAACTGATACCCATAACATTTACTTCAATAAAGATTCTAGCAAAGAAAATTCTTGATTGTTTGGCAGTGCACTTGTCTACAAACATTGGAATTCCTATGGTGATTGCAATTCTGCTCAATGAGTTGTCACTCCAATAGTTCATAGGCAGCTTAGGAAACCTTACCATAAAGGTATTTCTGTCAAGAATTCTGAGCCAAAATAAAATTGTGGGGACCAGTGTTTCATTATCAAAGATCTATTGTTCACTGTGTATGGACCAACACATATAATTTCTTTCATATCGGCCATGCTATGAAACCTGACTATGTAATAACCTTCATCATGATAGTATAATTCTGGCATAGTCACAGCGTTCCACATCTGATTAATGTATCGCTTCATATAATTGTATCCAGGTTTTCACCATTTCAAGTTTTCCTTCTCAATTTCTATTTTTTCAAGCTTAACCACTAGGTTTCCTTTTACAATTTCAGGAGTTATGTAGCTCAATGTCATACCATTAGCAACAGATCTGTTAACTGTTAGTACTTCGGCCCAAGTAGACTCTTTATGCACCTCTAGTAATGGAATAGTGACTGCTACAGGTAAAAGAGCTTTAGATACAACTTCCTGCTCCTTGCTCTTCAATAGAACTGTAGCGGCTCGAGCAGAGGGGGTGTGACACTACCCCTTAGGTCGACATGCATGGGGATTGGGATTTGACTTGCCTTTTTCTGTTGTTGACTAGCTGATCCTGAAGCATCTCCATGAGGGATTTGTGCGGGATTAACAGATCTAGCTTGCATCTTCGAAGCTCTAGAAATAGACTCTATAACCACTGTTGAGTACCTTCCTATGGTATTTAGCTTTGGAATTTTGTCATCCACCTTAATTTGTTGCTTATTAGGTCTACCTCGAGCCTTTTTTCCAGTCATGACCAAGATCGATGCACGTTAGTTTAACTTGCGCCGAGAGGACTGAAGAAGAAGAAGACGTCCAATAGTCTTTATTTTCCTTTTAAAATTTTTTATGAGGGGATGTAGTTACTATCAACAATAGTTAAATTTGTAATTGTAAGAATATTGATAGGCTAGATAATATTTCGGTTGATATTAATGAAAAAGTATTTGAACTTGAAACGGAAAATTTATGGAAATTGAATTTATGTTTCGATATCAACTTTATTTAAACACTAATTTGTGGATATTAAAAATCTGCAAGTGAAAATCTGTCACGACCCTAAATCCAGACCCGGTCATGATGTCACCTCTCGTGAAGACAAGGCCAGCCGACACATTCCCAATTCATTTTTAAGGAATTAAGTAATAAAACTAAGTCTTTAACATTATAATAAAAATCCCAAAATAGGGTAAATTAGTTACGGAAAAAGACATAGCCCGACATCGGGGTGTCACCAGTCATGAGCATCCATCATAGAAACTACAAGCCTGAAAGAGTTTACACCACTATTACATAACTAAAAATAGGAGAAAATAAGATAGAGGAAGAAGCACTGGGCTGCGAACGCCGAGTAGCTACCTAGTGAATCTCCGGGATCTGCTGGAAAGCTCTCAACCCTCGCAAGTAGGACCCGATGTGCCTGAATTTGCACACGGGGTGAAGGGAGTAAAGTGAGTACTCCAACTCAGTGAGTAATAATAATAAATGCAGACTGAGTAATAAGAAATCACGTAAAGGCACATCAACAGACTATAAAGAAGAAGTAAAAGCAATGAAACAGTGGAAGATAGGTAAAGTCACGTTAGTTTAGTTAAAACTTCTTTGGAATGCATTTTTAACAGTTAAGCAAGTAAATGGTAGGCAACTAGGAAAGATAAACACATAAAGAACCGCCCCTTGGGCACAATACCAACAGAATCAGCCATCGGGCAACATATGGAACAATACCAGCCCCTCGGGCTATATCTCACATCACAATGGGTACCCGCACTCATTGGGGTGTGCAGACTCCTAGATGGTCCCCTTACGGACCAACCGCAATATCAAGCCATCTCATGGCATAATCGTATATGCTCTTGACCTCATATCAACAAGCCACCTCGTGGTGTACAATCGCATGCCCTCGGCTTCATAATCATAAATCAGTGTATCCTCACAACACAGGCCCTCGACCTTACTTAGTCAGAATCTCATAAGCCATTCGGGCAACGCTAAAACATGATGCTCAATCCAAAATATCATTTAAAATATCATTTTAAGTGTTAAAACAGAGTAAACATGGCCGAGTTATGAAAAACAGTAGAATATACGACTGAGTACAAGTATAAAGTCAAATAGTGAGGAATATTAGTAAAAATCCCCTAAGGGTTCAAATAGTTGGCTCAAGGTCCAAATATGGCATTCAGCCCAAGCATGATGATAGCAAACAGTTTTCAGTCAAATACGCGGTAAAACAATCATTCGGGATGGACTAAGTCACAATCTCCAATAGTGCACGACCCCACGCTCGTCATCTAGCGTGTGCGTCACCTCAATATAGCACAACGATGTGCAATTCGGGGTTTCATACCCTCAGGACAACATTTACAATCATTACTCACCTCTACCCGGTCTAAATCTCTAGCTCGTGATGCCTTTGCCCCTCGAATCGGCCTCCAGATGCTCCAAATCTAACCAAAATCAGTGCAAAACCATCAAAATATGTTAAGGGAACAAAGCCCACTCAAAAGAAATCAAATTACAATACAAATCCTGAAATTGGCCAAACCCGACCCCCGGGCCCATGTCTCGAATTTCGATAAAAATTACATCAATGGACTCTTTATCACTCCCTTCATTCATACCAAAAGTATCAAAATCCAACGACAAACGACTCCTCAAATCCCAAATTCTAGGTCTCAAATTACAAGCCCTAGTTCTTCAATATTAGGCTTAAATTCCATGATTAATTAGGTAGAATTCACATTAGAATCGAGTATTAAGTCCATAAATCTTACCTCCAAGTATTTCCCCTTGAATCCTTCTTCAATCCTCTTCAAAAAGCTCCAAAATCGCTCAAAAATGGTGGAAGTTAACCCCAAAATCGCGGACCAAATGACTATTTAAACATTCTGCCCAAGCATCACATCCTTCTTTGCGAATGCAGTCAACGCCTCGCGTTCGCGAAGCACAAACTTACTTTGACCAAAATTCCTTCATCACAATCGCGAAACCCAGCTCGCGAACGCGAAGGCTTATCATCCTTACTCACTGCGAACGCGACTCCCTTTCCACAAATGCGAAGAACAATTCCACCTGAACCCCAGCTGCTCAACTTTCTCTACGCGAACGCATCTGATACCTCGCGAACGCGATGCACAAGATCCCAGCCTTTCACGAAAGCGGAGCCTCCCTCGCGAACGCAAAGGCTAAATCCTTAGCCTCGCCTGCTATCCCTCCATGAATGCAAGGGCCTACTCGCTAACGCGAAGGTCATTTGTCTGCAACACTGAACAACAGTTTTCTGCATTTTTCCAAAACATAAAATTGTCCGATTGACCACCCGAAACTCACCCGAGGCCCTCAGGACCTTAACCAAACATGCCAACATATCCCATAATATCACTCAAACTTGTTCCAACCTTCGGAACGCTCAAAACAACATCAAAATACCAAATTCGCATCGGGTTCAAGCCTAAGAATTCCAAAATCTTCTAAATTACGCTTTTGATCAAAAAGTCTACCAAACCACGTCCGAATGACCTGAAATTTTGCACACACATCCCAAATGACACAACGGAACTACTGAAACTCCCGGAATTCCATTCTGACCCCTATATCAAAATCTCACCTATCAACCGGAAAATGCCAAAAATCCAATTTAGCCAATTCAAGCCTAAATCTACTCCGGACCTCCAAAATACATTCTGATCACGCTCCCAAGTCCCAAATCACCTCCCGAAGCTATCCGAACGGAACTCATATCCGAGCCCTCTAACGCATAAGTCAACATCCGGTTGACTTTTTCAACTTAAGTTTCCTCAAAAGAGACTAAGTATCTCAAACCTTCTCAAAACCTTTCCGAACCCAAGCCAACCAACCCGATCACATATGGAACCGATATAAAAAGCAATAAGAACCAGAAATGGGGGAAAAAGAGCAGTAACTCATGAGATAATTGGTCGGGTCGTCACATCCTCCCCCTCTTAAATAAACGTTCGTCCTTAAATGAGTCAAGAAACATACCTGAAGCCTCAAACAGGTGAGGATATCTGCTCCACTTCTCCCGCTCGGTATCCCAGACAGCCTCCTCCACGGGCCGACCTCTCCACTGCACTTTTAATGAAGCTATATACTTTGATCTTAACTTTCGAACCTGATGCTCCAAAATAGCTACTGGCTCCACATCATAAGTCAAATCACCATCCAACTGAACCGTGCATAAATCCAGAACATGAGACGGATCCCCAATATTCTTTCGGAGCATAGAAACATGAAATACCATATGCACACTCGACAATCTGGGTGGCAAAGCAAGCTCATAAGCCATCTCCCCAATCCTCCGAAGCACCTCAAAAGGCCCAATGAACCGAGGACTCAATTTGCCCTTCTTCCAAAACCTCATAACACCCTTCATGGGGTGAAACTTTCAACAGAACCTTCTCACCAACCATGTAGGACACATCCCGAACCTTCCTGTCAGCATAACTCTTTTGTCTCGACTGTGCTGTACGAAGCCTCTCCTGAATTACCTTCTCCTTTTCTAAAGCATCCTGCACCAAGTCTGTCCCCAATAGCCTAGCCTCACCCGACGCAAACCAACCAACTGAGGATCTACATTGCCTCCCATACAAAGCCTCATATGGAGCCATCTAAATACTCGACTAGTAGCTGTTGTTATAAGCAAACTCTGCAAGCGGTAGAAACTGATCCCATGACCCTCTAAAATCAATAACACAAGCACGTAACATGTCTTCCAATATCTGAATAGTGCGCTCGGACTGCCTGTCTGTCTGAGGGTGGAACGCTGTTCTCAACTCAACCTGAGTACCCAACTCTCGCTGCACCGACCTCCAAAACTGTGAAGTAAAATGAGTGCCCCTATCTGAAATGATGGAAACTGGGACACCATGCAAATGAACAATCTCCCGAATATAAATCTCTGCCAATTACTCTAAAGAATAGGTAGTACACATATGAATGAAGTGCGCGAACTTGGTCAACCGATCTACAATCACCCAAATAGCATCAAACTTCTTCAAAGTCCGTGGGAGGCCAACTACAAAGTTCATGGTGATCCGCTCCCACTTCCACTCCGGAATATCCACCTGCTAAAGCAAGCCACCCGGTCTCTGATGCTCATATTTCACCTACTGATAATTGAGACACTAAGCTACAAATCCCATAATGTCTTTCTTCATTCTTCTACACCAATAATATCGTCTCAGATCCTGATACATCTTCGCGACACCAGGATGAATGGAATATCGCAAGCTATGGGCCTCCTCCAGAATTAACTCCCAAAGCCCATCTATATTGGGCACACATATCCGGTCCTGCATCCTCAACACCCCATCATCGCCAATGGTCACATCTCTGGCACCATCGTGCTGAACTCTGTCCTTAAGGACAAGCAAATGCGGATCATCATACTAGAGCTCTCTGATGCGATCATATAATGAAGACCGAGAGACCACACAAGCAAATACCCGACTAGGCTCCGAAATATCTAACCTCATGAATTGATTGGCCAAGGCCTGAACATCAACTGCAAGAGGTCTCTCCCCAACTGGAATATATGTCAAACTCCCCATACTCATCGCCTTTCGGCTCAAAGCATCATCCACCACATTAGCCTTTCCTGGGTGGTACAATATAGTAATATCATAATCCTTTAGCAACTCCAACCACCTCCGCTACCTCAAATTGAGATCCTTCTGCTTGAACAAGTATTGGAGACTACGATGATCAGTAAACACCTTACAAGATACACCATCCAAGTAATGCCTCCAAATCTTTAACGCATGAACTATGGCAGCCAACTCTAAATCATGAACGGGGTAGCGTCGAGTTGGCAGCAATCACTTTTTGGTGCCATTGCCGGGGAGCTTACGGTGTTCACTATCTGTTTATTTAGTTTTTTGTTTTGATTCTCTTTCCTTCTCGCTTACTAATTCTGTTTGTGTCGATCAATCAGGTACAAATGGCTCTTAATGCAAATGACCCTCTCGGCAATGTGATAGCGGGGGATGAGGTAGAGGATCTAGAACAAGATGATGTCTTACCTCAAGTTCCTCGGAGAGGACGAAATGACAATATAAATGCAAATGAGAACAACAATATTCTAGACCCTCCTCCGCAACCGCCGAGAGTGGCTCCCAGAGTTTTACCAAATCAAGGATATGCCAGTGCTATTGTTCCTACCCGAATCCGGCGGGGAACTTTCAAATCACAAATGTTATGTTGACCTTGCTAGAACAAAGAGGGTATTTCACGGATGCTTCCGATCAAAATGCCTACAAGCACTTGAAGAGGTTTGTGGATACATGCTGGGGTAGCAAGTAGACAAACGTGTCCGAGGATGCATTGAGATTGAGGCTTTTCACGTTCTCTCTTCGGGGTAAAATATTGGATTGGTTAGAAAGGCTCCCCAATCATTCTATTACAACATGGGATGAATTGGCGGACAAATTTATTGCCAAGTTCTTTTCTCCAAGTCATATGGCGGCTCTTCGGGATGAAATTCTAGCCTTTAAGCAAGAGCCAACGGAACCTTTGCACGAGATATGGGAAAGATATAGAACAATGGTGAAAGAGTGCCCTAATAACGACATGACTGAGGCTATGATTCAACAAACCTTTTATCGGGGCATCAACACCACGACTCAATGCATTGTGAACCAATTGGCCGGAGGGAACTTTATGAAACTTTCTTTCCAAAAGGCATGTGATGCACTTGATGAAATGGCCGACACCTCTTCGGCATGGCAAAGCCGAGCAAATGTGCCCCAAGGTGACCCCATGGTCATCCATTTGCATAAGGAATTACACGATCATGGCCAAGCTATTGCCGAGTTTACAACAACTATGAATCAACTGGAGAAGGTGCAGTTACAACAAATCCAAAGTCCATGCCAAGTCAATGCAATGAAAGGTGTCACTATGCTTAAGAGAAGGCAAAGAGGGCAACAATCTCAAGGGAATTGTGAACAATATGACAATGATGGTAGTGGGTTTTCAAATAAGTGTTATGATGACCAAAGTGAAGAGGTTCAATATGTCAACAACTATCAAGGTAATAGAAGCAACTCTTCCAACCAACAATGGCGACCTCAAGGAAATTGGGGTAATAAACAACAAGGCAAAGGAAATTGGAATAACAACAACTAACAACAAGGTGGTGGCAATTGGAAAAACAACAATCAAAACAACAATTGGGGTAATCAAGGTAGAAATCAAGGCAATTGGAACGGGAACAACAATAATTGGAGCAACAACAACAATCAAGGAGGGTGGAATAATAGCGGGAACCAAGGCAACCGGGGCAAGGCTTTCAAAGGCCCTCAATGTATCAACAACCGAGCAATCCACCCCCTTTCCTTTCTCAAGGTTCTAGTTCTTCCGGAGGTGATATGGGAAGAATTGAAAGCATGTTCGAGCAAATGATGAAAAAGAACCAAGATTCTGATGCCCAATTGGCTTCTCATAATACATCTATCCAGAACTTGGAGGTGCAATTAGGCCAAATCTCTCAAACGTTGAATACTCGTCCCAAGGGTGCTCTACCAAGTGATATGATAGTGAACCCGAAGGGTGGGAATAATAATCATGTGATGGCGGTTACAACAAAAAGTGGAAGAGGCGGTGATGTGAATGTCTCAAAGCAAAAACAAGTTGTGGATGAAGATGTTGAGTTGCGGGATGATGATGTACCTTTGATTGTTGATGATGTGGTTAATTAAAATGTGAACAATGATGTGCGGATTGATATTGATGATGAAACTGAGGTAGAGACTCAAGATGTCGTGAACCCGTCTAGGGAACACGTGATTGACATGCCCGAGCCGGTTGTACCAAAGGCTAAGGCACCTTTGCCTAGGCTACCTCAACCTTATCCTCAACGGTTAGCAAAGCAAAAGAGTGACAATCAATTCAAAAAGTTCATTGACATGATGAAGAGCCTCACAATCAATGTGCCTTTGGTGGAGGCACTTGAGCAAATGCCAGGGTATGCTAATTTCATGAAAGATTTGGTAACAAAGAATAGGTCGATGGAGTGTGAAACAATTAAAATGACTCATCAAGTGAGTGCCATAGTGCATTCAATGGCACCCAAGCTTGAGGATCCCAGAGCTTTTACTATCCCTTGTACTATCGAAAGTACGGATTTTGCCAAGGCCCTTTGTTACTTGGGGGCTAGTATAAATTTGATGTCGTACTGTAAAGCCCCAGAAAATTTTGCTTAGTAATTCAAGACTTCGTGGTGCCAAGGTAGGCTAAATATTTTATCTTGCATACAAATGAGGATTAAGGATATTATGGATATCAATTGGATATATTAATAAGTGTATAAGTCATATTAGAAGTGAATTGGGGTCTAAGGAGAGGCCTAAGTCTAAGCCAAGTTATAAAATTCATAATAAATGAAAGTTGCAAATGAGTGCGCACTAGACCTCACTTTGGACAATTATATCTCCAGTTATATAAGGATTTGTGTAATGTACAACCTATCAAATAAAAGGTCTTTAAGTCTAGTTTCCAACACTTCAAACCGTTCGTCATTCGGACATTCCTACACAAAGTTATGACCAAATTACCAAAGCAACGCAGAAATTTGAACTACCGCGGCGCCCCATGCGGCGCCCGGCCAGTAGTAATTCCAGTATGGTCCGAAATTTCATTTCCAGACACATGTTGCACCGACGCCCCGTGCCCCGCGGCGCCCTATGCGGCGCGACAGTACAAAAAAATGGGTTTTTAAGACCCGAACCCCATTTCATTTAACTCGATTGAGGTTTATTTTTGGGGAAATTTCTGGTATTCTAGAGTGAAGGGAGAGCGATTCTAGAGAGAGGAAAGGGGAAAACTAAATATTTCACTACTCTTCCTTGAATCACACCTTGAAATCGCATCAAAGGGTTGCTAAGGCTTCAAAGAGGTAAGAATTTCTTTTTCCCAATTCTTCAACTTTGAAATCTAACTAGAAATGGGTAATTAGTAAGATGATTTTTGGATGTGAGAGTATTCATTATTCATGCATGGATAAATTAGATTTGTGGGAAGATTGTTGAATATAAACAAGTAAAGATTGGGTTGACAAATGAAGGGAATCTTGTAAAAGAGATTTGAAATCAAGATGCACAACTAGTAATTGATAAAATTCTCAAATGAGCTAGAATTATGAATATCTTCCTAATTTGTGTTCAAATTTTTTTATGTCTCAAAATAGATTGAAGTTGCTAGAATTTCCGGAATATCGTAGTAATTAAAGGAAAGATCAAGAAACGTATGTATGGCTAACTTTGACCTTTGTAAAGTCACTTTGTTTGGTGTACGAATATTTTGTATGTGATATCTACGTGGATTATTTGTGGAATTCTTGTGATTGGTATGATTTGATTGATCGTGGTTAAGTCTCCCAATATAATGGTGTACGTAATTGTCAATAAACCAAATGTGTGATTGCGAATGTGTTATGTGGTAAGAGTTGAGAAACAAATGATGGAAGGAAATCGTAAATGATGCAGTTGGAACAATTGTGGTAAGAACATATATGGCTTGTATTGGCAATTATCACGGTGACATAAAATGCATATGAGTTGTTGAATATGATGGAAATAGTATTGATGGCTATAGAAATTCTTTGAGAATTGTTGTTGTCGTTCTTTGTGAATTGTTGTTGTTGTTGTTGTTGTTGTTGTTGTTGTTGTTGTTATTGTTGTTGTGTTGTTTGTGAATTGTGATTGTTCGGTGGGATCGGGTTGCGCACCGCAACACGAAGTAATAAGGTGTGGGTTGTGGTGATAAGGGTGGCCGAGGTAATAAGGGTGGAAAAGTGATCGAAATCACTATTGAAATGAAAATATGAGAAAGTTGTGAAATCATTGATGTGAAAATGTTGAAGGGGAAATGGAGAGATTGTAACTTGTTTGGCTTGATGGTTTTCTTTCATGTGTATTTGATTGTTGGTTCCATGACTACTTGTTACTTGTGTATGGTTTGAGTTTACTTAGGGCAAGTTTGTTCATACATACCAGTACAATTAAAATGTGTTGACGTCCCTTTTGCCGGGGGCACTACATTCGTGTTATGATTGTAGGTGGATCCATAGCGGGTACTCCAGTCCACCGACCGTAGCTCCCTTTCACTTTCCGCCAGAAGCATTGGTGAGCCCTTTTCCTCTCGGAGCCTTGTGTGGCTCATGCCGCTTTTAATTTTGGAGTCTTGTTTTGGTTTTTGGTGTAAGGTATAGCTGGAGCCTTGTTAATGGCAAGTATTGTATCACTCTTTTGTATACCTAGAGGCTCCGTAGACAGGAAATGTGGGTTATGTACTTATGTATTTTGGGCAGTATAACTTGTAAAGCACGCTAAGTAACTATGTATGCTATGTAAATCTCGTAAGAATGTGTTTAAATTTATAAATGGCTATTTCACTTGGATAATGGGAAATGGAAATGCGGGGTAACACGTGGAATAAGAAAGGCACCCAGGTCCGCTTGGCTGGGGCTGCTCGGTCTAGTGCCGGTCGCGCCCCTCGGTTTTGGGGCGTGACAAACTTGGTATCAGAGCCTAAGGTTTTAAAAGGGTCCTAGGATGTCTCAGAGCCGTTTCTAGTAGAGTCCTTCTTATAGGTGTGTTGTCGACCACATCTATAAGTTGGAGGCTACATGGACATTTAGGAAATTACCTTCTTCTTTGTTACTCTATATCGTGCGGTAAAGTGCCGGTCTTGAATCTGCCTGGACCATTTATTCCAGATCCAAGTATTCTTGTTCCAGCTGCGGCAGAGGGTGCTACCATCCCTCCCGCTGATATTCCAGATCTTGATGCAGTTCCAGTTTTCGGTCCCGGGGTTTCTGATGGGGACCTTAGAGGAGCCATCCATATGTTGACCCAGTTAGTGGCCACTCAGGCCCAGAGATCCGATGATGCCCCTACGTCCTCCAGCGGACAGGGAGATTCTGCCAGCTCTAGAGTCAACCAGTTTATGCGGTTGGCCCCTCCAGAGTTCACAGGCACAGACCAAGAGGCCGATCCGCAGGATTTCCTTGATGAAATGTATAAGACCCTTCGAGTGATGAAGGCTACAGAGACGGAGGGGGTTGAGTTGGCTTCATACAGGTTGAGGGGAGCAGCGTATTCATGGTTCGAGATGTGGGAGGATTCCCGTGGGGAGGAAAGACCTCCAGCTAGATGAGATGAGTTTGTAGATGCATTCATGGATCACTTCTTGCCTGCCGAGACAATGGCGGCTCGTGCCACTGAGTTTGAGGTCCTCAAGCAGGGCAGTATGAGTGTTTGGGAGTACCACATGGAGTTTGTGAGATTGTCCAAGTATGCTCCCCAGTTAGTGTCGACCACGGGTGATCGAGTTTGGCGATTTGTTCAGGGTCTTAGGCCCTTGGTGGTGAACGAGGCTGCTACAACGGCCTTACACTCAGATATGAATTATGGGAAGATTGTGGGATTCGCTCAGGCCACAGAGGCTAGGAAGTTGAAAATACGGGCAGAAAGGGAGAGTAACAACAGGGCCCGATCAGTGGGTCACTCAGGGAGACCAGTTCAGAGAAGGGGGCATCAGGGTCATCCCAGTCATATGCTCAGTCCTCAGCGAGCGCACCGCCATCTGTGCACAGTTATCAGCAGAGCAGTCGCTTGAGACCAGGTTCAGATAGCAGGAGACCCCATCAGTCCGGTCGTCCAGGAGGGGGATCACAGCAGCAGGGGGAGCTCTATGCCCCAAGTGTGGGAGATTCCATACGGAGGCTTGTTATTTGGATATCCCGATGTGTTATAGATGCGGGGTGAGAGGTCATATCCAGTGGGACTGTCATGCGCCCAGACAGGGCACAGGTAGGGGATTTGCTCAGCCATCCGGTTCTTCAGCTGCTACATCATCTGCGCGCCCTCCAGCTCCAGCAGGGCATGGTGCAATTAGGGGTGGAGCTCGTGGTAGAAGTGGACCTAGCTGATTTTACGCTTTGAGTGGTCGCCAGAGTGCAGAGGCTTCTCCAAATATTGTCACAGATATCTTGTCTATTCAGGCCATTGATTGTTATGCTCTTATTGATCTGGGGTCCTCTTTGTCTTATGTCACCCCATTCATTGCTTCACGTTTTGGGGTAGAACCCGAACAGCTTCATGAGCCATTCTCTGTATCAACTCTGGTTGGTGATTCTATCACAGCCGCGTGAGTTTATAGGAATTATGTTGTCACGGTATATGGTCGTGCTACCACGACCGATCTTATTAAGCTTGGAATGGTGGATTTTGATGTGATTATGGGAATGGACTGGCTCTATTCGTGCTTTGCTAAACTTGACTGTCGAACGAGAGTCATGAGGCTTGAGTTCCCTAATGAGCCGGTTATTGAGTGGAAGGGAAATGGTGTGGTGCCGAAAGGTAGGTTTATTTCCTACCTTAAGGCTTTAAAGATGATTATGAAGGGGTGTGTCTACCATTTGGTCCGGGTGGCGGACACCACTTCAGAAGTGTCTGCCCCCGAGTCCGTGCCAGTCGTGAATGCATTTCTTGAAGTGTTTCCGGACGAGCTTCCAGGGATCCCACCAGATAGGGAGATTGATTTCGGGATTGATGTATTGCCAGATACGCAACCAATATCTATTCCACCATACAGGATGGCGCCAGTGGAGTTAAGGGAGTTAAAGGAGCAGCTGAAGGATTTATTAGAAAAGGGGTTCATACCGCCAAGTGTGTCGCCGTGGGGTACTCCGGTTCTTTTTGTTAAGAAAAAGGATGGGTCGCTCCGGATGTGTATTGATTATCGGCAGCTTAACAAGGTCACCATCAAGAATAAATATCCTTTGCCTCGGATAGATGATTTGTTCGACCAATTGCAAGGTGCAAGGTTCTTCTCCAAAATTGATCTACGGTTCGGGTATCACCAATTGAAGATCAGAGAGCAGGATATTCCTAAGGCCGCTTTCAGAACTCGCTATGGTCACTTTGAATTCTTGGTCATGTCTTTTGGGCTAACCAACGCCCCGACAACTTTCATGGATCTTATGAATCGGGTCTTCAAGCCATTTCTAGACTCCTTTGTGATTGTTTTCATTGATGACATCCTTGTTTATTCGCGGAGCCAGGAGGATCATGCCGATCACCTCAGGGCAGTTCTGCAGACCCTTTATCAGCACCAGTTGTATGCTAAATTTTCAAAATGTGAATTTTGGTTGGAGTCCGTTACCTTTCTGGGCCATGTTGTTTCCAGTGAAGGGATTCAGGTGGATCCCCAGAAGATTGCAGCAGTAAAAGATTGGCCTAGACCCACGACCCCGATGGAGATCCGTAGCTTCTTGGGTTTAGCGGGGTATTATCGGAGGTTTGTGGAGGGATTCTCTACCCTCGCCTCCCCTTTGACTAAGTTGACGCAGAAAGCAGTTAAATTCCAATGGTCCGATGCTTGTGAAAAGAGTTTTCAAGAATTGAAATCAAGGTTGACAACAACACCGGTATTAGCCCTGCCAGAGGATACAAAGGGATTTGTGGTGTATTGCGATGCTTCGAGAGTCGGGTTTGGGTGTGTGCTGATGCAACATGGAAAGGTTATAGCCTACGCTTCTAGGCAACTCAAGAATCATGAAAAGAACTATCCAACTTATGACTTAGAGCTTGCAGCGGTGGTGTTCGCACTAAAGATTTGGCGACATTATCTATACGGGGTCCATGTAGATGTATTCACGGACCACAAGAGCCTTCAATATATTTTCAAGCAGAAGGAGTTAAATCTAAGGAAACGAATATGGCTAGAATTACTCAAAGGACTATGACATTGATATTCTCTATCACCTGGGGAAGGCTAATGTTGTGGCAGACGCTCTTAGTCGAAAATCCATGGGAAGTTTGACTCATTTGGAGGCATATCAGAGACCGTTAGCCAGGGAGGTTCATCAATTGTCCAGTTTGGGAGTTCGCCTTGCAGACTCTAATGAAGGAGGAGTAATTGTATAGAATGGGGCTGAATCATCGCTCGTGGCAGAGGTGAAAGAGAAGCAATTTAACGATCCGTTGTTAGCACAACTGAAGGAGGGGATTCATAAACACAAGACCACAGCTTTTTCCGTTGGCATGAATGATGGTACCCTACGGTACCAAGACCGCCTGTGTGTTCCTGATATCGACGGTCTTCGGGAAAGGATCATGGCAGAGGCTCACACTTCCAGGTATTCCGTGCACCCAGGTTCTACAAAAATGTATCATGATCTCAAGGAAATTTATTGGTGGAACAACATGAAGAGGGATGTGGCAGATTTTGTGGCGAAATATCTGAATTGTCAACAAGTGAAGGCCAAACATCAAAGGCCCGGTGGATTGGCTCTGTGCATAGAAATTCCAATGTGGAAATAGGAGATGATTAACATGGATTTTGTGGTAGGGTTGCCGCGTACTCCGCGTAAATTCGACTGAATTTGGGTGATCGTGGATCGACTCACGAAATCAGCGCATTTCTTGCCAGTTAAATCTACCGACACAGCGGAACAGTATGCTCAGCTGTATATCAAAAAAATAGTCAGGTTGCATGGCACTCTAGTCTCAATCATTTCAGATCGTGGGGCTTAGTTTACAGCCCACTTTTGGAAGAAGTTTCATCAAGGTTTGGGTACGCAGGTAAACCTTAGCACAACTTTTCATCCACAAACCGATGGGCAAGCAGAGCAGACTATTCAGACGCTTGAAGACATGTTATGTGCTTGTACTATTGATTTCAAGGGTAGTTGGGATGACCATTTGCCGCTCATAGAATTTGCTTACAACAACAACTTCCATGCTAGTATCCAAATGGCACCGTTCGAAGCATTGTATGGTAGAAGATGTAGGTCTTCTATCGGATGGTTCGAGGTTGGAAAAGCGGAATTGATAGGGCCGGACCTCGTGTATCAGGCCATGTAGAAAGTCAAGCTTATTAAAGAAAGGTTAAAAACTGCTCAAAGTCGCCAAAAATCCTATTTGGATGTGCGTCGCAGAGATTTGGAGTTCAAAGAAGACTATTGGGTATTCTTGAAAGTTTACCCAATGAAGGGTATCATGCGATTTGGAAGGAAGGGAAAATTAAGTCCGAGGTATGTCGGACCATACAAAATCATTCAGAGAATTGGCATACAAACTCGAGCTGCCACCCGAGATGTCATTGGTACACCCGGTCTTTCATGTGTCTATGTTAAGGAAGGTAGTAGGGGATCCGTCCACCATCGTGCCAGTCGAGACTATTGAGGTGAATGAAGAGCTATCATATGAAGAAGTCCCAGTTGCCATTCTTGATAGGCAAGTTTGAAAACTGAGAAATAAGGAAATTGCATCTGTGAAAGTATTATGGCAGAACCAGCAAGTTGAGGAAGCCACTTGGGAAGCCGAGGAAGAAATGAGAAAGAAGTACCCACATTTGTTTGAATAGTTATATAATAGCTTTCATGCATTTGGTTCCTATAAACTCTTATCTTTTGATTTGATCTATGTTAAACTATTCCATTTTGATTATGTATGTTGCCTATGCGGCCATGGTTGGTGTTGAACAAGTTATGTTATGTCTATGGAACATGTATATGCTGTTAGGATATGTATCTGGGGCCCTCTGACAGGCGGATAGTCCTAGTTACAAAGGAAACTCTGGCGAAATTTTCGGAAATTTAAGAAAATAGCCAAATTCAGGGCTGATGATATATTTCATAATGTGAAAAGCAGAAGTTACATAAGCATGACTAATGAATAAAACTTGATCCTCATTCAAGGACGAATGATCTTAAGCGGGGGAGAATGTAAAGCCCCAGAAAATTTTGCTTAGTAATTTAAGACTTCGTGGTGCCAAGGTAGGCTAAATATTTTATCTTACATACAAATGAGGATTAAGGATATTATGGATATCAATTGGATATATTAATAAGTGTATAAGTCATATTATAAGTGAATTGGGGTCTAAGGAGAGACCTAAGTCTAAGCCAAGTTATAAAATTTCATAATAGACGAAAGTTGCAAATGAGTGCGTATATGACCTCACTTTGGACAGTTATATATCCAGTTATATAAGGATTTGTGTGATGCACAGCCTATCAAATAAAAGGTCTTTGAGTCTAGTTTCCAACACTTCAAACCGTTCGTCATTCGGACATTCCTACACAAAGTTATGACCAAATTACCAAAGCAGCACAGAAATTTGAACTACCGCGGCGCCCCATGCGGCGCCCGGTGCGCCGCGCCAGTAGTAATTCCAGTATGGTCCGAAATTTCATTTCCAGACACATTTTGCACAGACGCCCCGTGCCCCGCGGCGCCCTACGCGGCGCAGCAGTACAAAAAATGGGTTTTTAAGACCCGAACCCCATTTCATATAACTCGATTGAGGTTTATTTTTGGGGAAATTTCTAGTATTCTAGAGTGAAGGGAGAGCGACTCTAGAGAGAGGAAAGGGGAAAACTAAAGATTTCACTACTCTTCCTTGAATCACACCTTGAAATCGCATCAAAGGGTTGCTAAGGCTTCAAAGAGGTAAGAATTTCTTTTTCCCAATTCTTCAACTTTGAAATCTAACTAGAAATGGGTAATTAGTAAGATGATTTTTGGATGTGAGAGTATTCATTATTCATGCATGGATAAATTAGATTTGTGGGAAGATTGTTGAATATAAACAAGTAAAGATTGGGTTGAGAAATGAAGGGAATCTTGTAAAAGAGATTTGAAATCAAGATGCACAACTAGTAATTGATAAAATTCTCAAATGAGCTAGAATTATGAATATCTTCCTAATTTGTGTTCAAATTTTGTTATGTCTAAAAATAGATTGAAGTTGCTAGAATTTCCGGAATATCGTAGTAATTAAAGGAAAGATCAAGAAAGGTATGTATGACTAACTTTGACCTTTGTAAAGTCACTTTGTTTGGTGTACGAATATTTGGTATGTGATATCTACGTGGATTATTTGTGGAATTCTTGTGATTGGTATGATTTGATTGATCGTGGTTAAGTCTCCCGATATAATGGTGTACGTAATTGGCAATAAACCAAATGTGTGATTGTGAATGTGTTATGTGGTAAGAGTTGAGAAACAAATGATGGAAGGAAATCGTAAATGATGCAGTTGGAACAACTGTGGTAAGAACATTATGGCTTGTATTGGCAATTATCGCGGTGACATAAAATGCATATGAGTTGTTGAATATGATGGAAATAGTATTGATGGCTATAGAAATTCTTTAAGAATTGTTGTTGTTGTTCTTTGTGAATTGTTGTTGTTGTTTTGTTTGTGAATTGTGATTGTTCGGTGGGATCAGGTTGTATGCCGCAACACGAAGTAATAAGGTGTGGGTTGTGGTGATAAGGGTGGCCGAGGTAATAAGGGTGGAAAAGTGATCAAAATTACTATTGAAATGAAAATATGAGAAAGTTGTGAAATCATTGATGTGAAAATGTTGAAGGGGAAATGGAGAGATTGTAACTTGTTTGGCTTGATAGTTTTCTTTCATGTGTATTTGATTGTTGGTTCCATGACTACTTGTTACTTGTGTATGGTTTGAGTTTACTTAGGGCAAGTTAGTTCATACATACCAGTACAATTAAAATGTACTGACGTCCCTTTTGCCGGGGGCGCTACATTCGTGTTATGATTGTAGATGGATCCATAGCAGGTACTCCAGTCCACCGACCGTAGATCCCCTTCACTTTCCGCCAGAAGTATTGGTGAGCCCTTTTCCTCCCGGGGCCTTGCGTGGCTCATGCCGCTTTTTATTTTGGAGACTTGTTTTGGTTTTTGGTGTAAGGTGTAGCCGGAGCCTTGTTACTGGAAAGTATTGTATCACTCTTTTGTATCCCTAGAGGCTCCATAGACAGGAAATGTGAGTTATGTACTTATGTATTTTAGGCAGTATAACTTGTAAACCACGCTATGTAAATCTCGTAAGAATGTGTTTGAATTTATAAATGGCTATTTCACTTGGTTAATGGGAAATGGAATCTCGGGATAACACGTGGAATAGGAAAGGCACCCAGGTCCGCTTGGCTGGGGCTCCCCGGTCGAGCATCGATCGCGCCCCTCGGTTTTGGGGCGTGACACGTACTCGGTCTTCAAGACTTTGGGAATTGGACAACCTCGACCTACCTCAATGAGGCTTCAAATGGTGGATCGATCGATGAAGTGACCTTTGGGCATAATTGATGATGTACTTGTTCGGGTGGATAAGTTTATATTGTTGGCCGACTTTGTCATATTGGATTATGAGGTAGACTTTGAATTGCCGATTATTCTTGGTAGACCTTTCCTAGCTACGGGGAAGGCATTGGTTGATGTTGAAGCGGGCGAGCTGACTTTCCAAGTGAGGGATGAGAAGGTGGTATTCCATGTTTGCAAATCAATGAGACAACCCAATAGCACGGAGGTGTGTTTATTTGTGGACATTGTCACAGTTGTGATAGTGGATAACACAAGTTCCATGATCCATGTTGAAGATTACCTTGAGGCCGTGCTTCTTAATATGAATGTCAATGATGATGCTAGTAGCGTGGAGTGCGTGAATGCATTGCATGGTATGGGTTCATATTCATCTGAGCCTAGGAGGCTATCTTTGGATCTTGAAAACTGCAAAACTCCACCAACAAAGCCATCGATTGAGGAGCTACCAGTGTTGGAGTTGAAGCCACTTCCTCCACACCTCAGGTATGAATTCTTGGGTTCAAATTCTACTTTACCTGTTATTCTTTCTTCTTGCCTTACTAACATGCAGGTTGAGGCCACCTTGGCGGTTCTTCAAAAGCGGAAAAGGGAAATCGGATAGACTTTAGCTGATATTCGGGGAATAAGCCCCGCATTTTGCATGCACAAAATCATCTTGGAGGAGGATGCAAAACCTTCCTTGGAGCATCAAAGAAGACTAAATGAGGCGATGCAAGAGGTGGTGAAGAAAGAGGTTATCAAGTGGCTAGATGCTGGGTAGTTTATCCTATTTCTGACAGTTCGTGGACTTCTCCGGTGCAATGTGTGCCGAAGAAGGGTGGTATGAACGTGGTGACCAATGATAACAATGAGCTCATTCCTACTAGAACGGTCACCGGGTGGAGAGTTTGTATGGATTACCGAAAGCTGAACAAGGTGACTAGAAAAGAACATTTCCCATTGTCATTCCTTGACGAAATGCTTGATCGTCTTGCGGGGCGGGCTTTCTATTGCTTTCTGGATGGTTACTTGGGGTACAATCAAATTCTAATTGCCCCGTAGGACAAAGAGAAGACCACCTTTACATGTCCTTATGGCACATTCGCTTTCTCTAGAATGCCATTTGGATTGTGTAATGCTCCGGCGACCTTCCAATGTTGCATGATGGCTATTTTCACCGACATTGTGGAGGATATCTTGGAGGTCTTCATAGATGATTCCAGCGTGGTTGGGGATTCTTTTGAGGAGTGCTTGGTAAACTTGGATAGAGTGTTGGCCCGTTGAAGACACCAACCTTGTTCTCAATTGGGAAAAATATCATTTTATGGTAGAAGAAGGTATAGTATTGGGTCACAAGATCTCGAAGCGAGGAATTGAAGTTGATAAGGCCAAGATTGAGGTTATTTAGAGGCTCCCTCCCCCTACTTCTATCAAAGGGGTGAGGAGTTTCATTGGGCACGCGGGTTTTTACCGAAGGTTCATAAAGGAGTTTTCTAAAGTTGTATACCCTTTTGTGCAAGTTGCTCGAGAAAGATGCAAAGTTCTTGTTCAATGAGAGTTGTATGCAAGGATTCGAGCTACTCAAGCTCAAGTTGACTTCTAACCCCATCATCACTGCACCAAATTGGAGCTTACCTTTTGAGCTCATGTGTGATGCTAGTGACGTTACGGTTGGGGCTGTTTTGGGCCAAAGAATCAACAAGATGTTTCATCCGGTGTACTATGCAAGCAAGACCATGAATGAGGCTCAAAGAAATATACAGTCATCGAGAAAGAATTATTGGCTATTGTGTTTGCTATGGAAAAGTTTCGACCTTACCTTATGGGGGCCAAAGTTATAGTGCACACCGATCATGCCGCCCTTAGGTATTTGATGACCAAGAAAGACTCCAAGGAGAGATTGATGAGATGGGTGTTACTTCTTCAAGAGTTTGATCTAGAAATTATTGATCGGAAAGGTAGTGAGAATCAAGTGGCAAACCACTTGTCCCGTTTGGAGGAGGAGGGGAGGCCTTGTGACGGCCTTGAGATCAATGATTCATTTCCCGACTAAAAACTCCTTGCGGTGTCAATGAAGGATATGCCATGGTTTGTCGATGTTGCCAATTACCTTGTGACCGGAATAATCCCGTGTGAGCTCTTTTCTAACCAAAGGAAGAAGCTCAAGTGGATAGTTTGGATTTCTATTGGGATGAGCCATACTTGTTTAAGATTTGCACGGATGGTGTGATTCGTAGATGTGTCCCGGAGGAAGAACAACTGAGTATCCTAGAGGCTTGCCATTCTTCACCCTATGGTGGCCACCATGGTGGGGTGAGGACCGCCTCGAAGGTTCTTACTTGTGGATTCTATTGGCCCACCTTATTCAAAGATGTAGGAAATTTGGTGAAGAGATGTGATGAGTGTCAAAGAGCGGGCGAAATTTCAAAAAGGGATGAGATGCCCCTCAATACGATTCTTGAAGTGGATATCTTTGATGTTTGGGGAATCGATTTCATGGGTCCATTTGTTAGCTCTTGTGGGAATACTTACATTCTCGTGGCGGTTGATTATGTCTCAAAGTGGGTTAAAGCCGTGGCTTTTTCTAATAATGAAGCCCGGAGTGTTGTTGCGTTTTTTAAAAAGAACATCTTCACAAGGTTTGGCACTCGTCGTGCTATCATTAGTGATGGGGGTCTCACTTTTGCAACAAGGCTTTCGACACGTTGCTTTCTAAGTACGGTGTCAATCATAAGGTTTCGACCCCCTAACATCCTCAAGATAGTGGCCAAGTGGAAGTCTCCAACAGAGAAATTAAGAGTATCTTGTCTAAAACTGTCAATGCTAATAGGACCGATTGGTCGAAAAATTTGGATGATGCTCTTTGGGATTATCGGACGGCTTACAAAACTCCAATTGGTATGTCTCCGTATCGGTTGGTGTTTGGGAAAGCTTGCCATCTTCCGATGGAATTAGAGCACAAGGCCATGTGGGCCTTGAGGAAGTTGAACTTAGAATGGGATGTTGCGGCAAATCTTCGGGTTGAACAACTTAATGAGCTCGATGAGTTTAGATTCCATGACTACTCCAGCTCGTCCTTGTATAAGGACAAAATGAAGTACCTTCACGACAAATATGCTCGGGGTAAGGTGTTCAAGGTTGGAGATATGGTTCTCTTGTTCAATTCCCGGTTACGTCTGTTTCCGGGTAAGCTCAAGTCAAAGTGGAGTGGGCCTTTTGAAGTTGTGTTCGTGACCCCATTTGGTGCTCTTGATCTAAGGAACAAGAATGGTGAAGTATTCAGAGTCAATGGACATCGGGTCAAGCATTATCTTGGGAAATTTGATCATAGCCATGTGGTGGCACTTCTCCATCTAAAGTGATGTGCTGGTAACATGCGTCGTGCCGCGACGTTAAATCAGGCGCTGCTTGGGAGGCAACCCATGTCTTTTTCTTTTTGTTGTTTTCTGTGTTTTCTTGATAGTGTAGGTTTGATTTTTGAGCTAACTGATTGTGAGATGTTGCAGGAATTAAGTTGATGCAGTGCAAAGTAGTTTGAAAAAAGTTGAACAGTCTCTGAAGATTGCCAGTACGGCCGCATTGCACTTTGTGCGGTCCGTACTGGTGATGGTCAAAAGTGGTGCTCTCTGAAGTTTACCACCACGGTCGCATTCCATTTAGTGCGGTCCGCGGTGGGCCTCCGCGGTCATGGTCTGGTTTGTGCGGACCGTAGAGCTTGCCTACTCAAGCTTCATTTGAACAAACCCAGCACGCTCCGCGGTCGGTTGTGTACGGCCCGCACTGGTAAGTAAGACTGGGTCCCACATCATGTTCTATAAATAGAGCTCAGGGGTCACCATTTACACTTTTCAAAATTTTAACACTCAGAGACTTAAAAGCTACTGTTCATACCCTCTTGTGACCGTAATTCTTGCTTAGACTGACCAATTGCATTTCATCTTCACATCTGATAATATTTCACTCATTTCTTGTTTGTTTAATTGATTAATTTTGTTTTTATTTTATTACAATTAGCATGTAACTTCTTTTTCGTCCTATTTTCTCTATTTTTGTTAGCTTCGGTTGGTTTAAGTATTAATTCTAGGGTGCTTAATTTGCATAATGATTGGGTAATTTGAGTAGGGACAAAGTAGGTGAAACTTAAACAAAATTGCAAAAATTGGAAACCCTAACTTAGTGCCTGTGCAATATACTCTTCGCGGCCCACGGTCGCCTTTGTGTGGTCCGCGATGCCCTGACGCGGTCCGCATTGCCATTTTGCACGGACCGCGGTGCCCAAGTGACTGAAATTGAACCTATGCCCAGCCCGACCGAATTACACTTTATGCGGTCCGTGCTGGACCATCGCGGTCGCGGTGCTTTTTTGTGTGGGCCGTGATGGTTGGATTCAGAGAGGTGGTGTTACAGACCTCACCTCAGTGCAGACCGTGGTTGCTTTTATGCGGTTCGCGGTGCCCCCAATGTGGCCGCACTACTTTTTGTGCGGACCGCGGTGGGGAGAATCAGAGAGGTGTTATCCAGGGCCTTGTCCCAATGCGGACCGCGGTCGCATTTGCGTGGTCCGCAGTGCCCCCAATGCGGCCGCACTCCTGTTTGTGCGGGCCGCGGTGCCATGTTCTGCAACTGTTTCTGCAACATTTAATCTGCTGTCTGCAATTCAATTTCAACACTTGTTTCACTTCCTGTGCTGATACTAACCATGTTAGATGTGTATGCTTGCAGATAATGGTCAAACAACGAGGTAGAGGTTCCAAACAACCCGTCCGAGGTAATTCCTCCTGGGGAGGGAAGCAACGGATGGTAAAACTCACTCCCCGGGCTAGACAAAACATAAAGGATATGAGGAAAGCAATCAAAGCGGCTGATAGAGCCCTTGACAACTCGGGGAGTGAGTACAAGCCCTCCCAGGAGATCTCTTCAGATTCAGCCCTCTATACATCTTGTATCCGGAGAACGCCATACATAGAGACACTCCTCCCTCTTCCCCTGATGCTCGAGCTTCAATCAACATTTCTTTTGGGTCGTTTGAGCGCTCAGTGGTAGGTAGTGGGGATGAATACTCTACCTTTCCACAACGTCAATATCTGGAGAGGGTGCTAGAGGTGATGAGGGAGATGGGGAGTTACCGGGGTGTGGTGTGCCTCAGGTTAGGGGTGTTGACCGGACTAGAAATCCTGCTGTTTGGGAAGATAAATTCGTCAACCAGGTGGCATTCCACAAGTTTAAATAATGGTGGTCGGCACGAAAGTTGATTCTCGAAAGGAGTTTCATTGACAAAGACCTTCTACCCCTATACCCGAATGTACATAGACAATTTCGAGCTCGAGTGGGTTGGGAGTTCTTTAAAGATAATTGTGTGAAGGCGAATGAGCACATGGTCAAGGAGTTTTATAGCAATGTGGCCCACATCTTGAAGGGCACTAAGGTGACCAAAGTGCGAAACAAAAATGTGGTATTTACCGGGAAGGCGCTAAATGAATACCTAGGGTTCAATGATGAAGATGAGTCCTTTTACAATGAAAAGTTGGCAATGGGCGAGGAGGTTCGTCCGTGGTTAGCTTCATACCTGGCAATCCTGGGTACGGTTCCAGAGTGATTGCAAGCAAGGGCCAAAATACTTCGGAGAACCTTTAACTTTGAGGCTAGAGGGTGGTTGACTTTTGTGTGCAGTCGGCTCGACCCCACTACCCATGATCAGACTATTCCACTTGCCCGGACTATTCTTGTTGCTTCTATTATGGGGGATATCCTATCAACGTGGGCAATGTGATGTCCCACGTCATTTCTGCAGTGGGGGTTGAGCATGACCGGAACTACCCTTTTCCCAACACCCTCACTATGTATTTCCGGGACTTGGAGGTGGAGAAGAGACCTTTTGACATCAAGGTCAAACCTGTGGCTCCGTTTTCATGGTACAGTTTGAAGGGGTCAGACAACCCTAAGGACAAAAATTACAAGCCACCTGCTTCTGCCCAAACCGGCCAGTCTGAAGAGCCGGTTGCGGTAGAGCCCTCCACTGAGCCTACCTCCACAGTTGCTGACATGCCTCCCGGACCTTCCACTACTATTGGTCCCTCTACTTCAGTTGGTCTGGGGATTCCATCTTCCCGGGCCCATACTATCACCGCCTACCAGCTGAGCCAGACACTTCATAGCTTGAACAACTAGATGACGACTGCTTCATCCAAGTTGTCCACCTTGACTTCTACAATTGCGGCTCAATCGGCACCACATCTAATGTAGGTGCCCCAGTCTATCGAGGATTCACTTAAGGAGATTCTTGCCAACCAACAAAAGATCCTCGATTCTCAAGCCGCATTGGCTAAGGCAGTGGATTCACATGGCAAGGCCCTGAAGGATCTTGCCAGAGAGCACAAGAAGCTGCGCAAAACACGGGCTTCCAAGAAGTCTGTGAAGGCGCTGAGGGCGGATGTTGACAGACTGAAGGCAAATAGCTACCTTTAGACTTGTTATTTGAGGATCCAGCTACAGCAGCAGAGCCACAGCAGGAGCAGACACAACAGCTTCCAAAGAAGAAGAGGAAGCTCCTAGTGCAGATGAGGCGATCATACAGTTGGCAGACCCACCGGAGGCTTCCTCCAGCTAGCCACAGGATGTTCCTGATATTCAGCCCGTACAGGTCTAGGCCCCAGTCCCAGCAGCTGAGTAGCAGGAGACCGGGAACCAGTCTGAGGTTCCCATACATACAGAGGACCCGGGGACCACTCATGTTCCCATGTATAAAGACGAGGCTTAGGGAGCTTCTATATCCTTTCATCTTGATTTTTGATGCTTATTTGTTAAGTTGGCATTGGGGACAATGCCAGCTTTCATTTGTGGGGGTGCGCCCTACCTTTTATCTGTTTGATTGTATATATTAATTGACTTAGTTTATGTTTCTGTTGATTTTCTATTTAGTCTGTATATAACTTTACATTTAGTTACTTTTATCGCATTTTTTATCTTCTTTTTGGTCTGTATATAAAGTTACATTTTTTGATATATTCATCCCCCGTTGTATATTCTAATCCCCTATTGTAAATATTTATTCTATTTTATATTTTCGTACAAATTTTTTATTTTTAGCTTAGTAGATAGTTTCGCAGCCTTGTTGTTTCGTTTTTGGCGCTTTCGATAAGCCCTTGGTTTTCTTAATGTCACGGTTCTTTCCAAGGGTGGAGTTTTGTGTGAACCGGGTGACTCTTCCCGATGATGGATGGCGTGACAATCTTCTTAAGGGTTTGAGTCCATTTTTTATTTTTCTTATATTTTTAGTAGTTTATAGTTAAGGGTACCTCAAGCAAAGCTTCACTTGGGCCTAACACATTTTTCTTTGATCCCATGGTCAAAGACAAGTGGTTGTATTTAGGATGGTGAAAGTAGTGACCTTGAGACTCTTGTTTTGACCAAACAATCACCATGTGGTCTTTCGGGACTATTGTGTGCTCAATCATGTCTAAGGTTGTTGTGGGCCCTCGACTCTATGCCTTTAGGAATCCTTGAGTGTGTGTGGTGAGAAATCGAATTGTGAGTCCAAGTCCCGAGCCAATGGTCTAGAACTTGCCCTGAATGTTTGTTGAGGCGAAATTTTGAGTGAAATTCGACTTGAGAAGTGATTATAGGCTCTCCTTGATCCAAATAATAGTCGAACAACTCCATAGCCTACTAATGATATAATCCCTAGCTATCATTTTTGAGCCTTAAACCTTTTTCTTTCAAAAACCAATGCTACAAGCCTATACCCGTTCTAAATTATACCCTCTTTTGGCACCCAAATCGTCCCTTGAGTAATGGCAAAAGTCTAAGTTTGGGGGGGAGAGACAAGAAAGGAAACAAAGTGGTAAAAGGTACAAAAGCAAAAGGAAAGGAAGGCGATGAAAAAGAAAGAAAATAAAAAGACAAAAGGAAAGCCCAATGTGCAAAGAGTAAAATGGGATTCATGGAAAACAAAAGTAAAAAAAAGGTGTGTGGAAAAAGTAGAAAAGGGAGAAATGATTTGAATTGCATAAGAAAGAGCGACAATGTGTCTCTCTAACCCCTTGAAAAGAAGTGAAATACTCAAAGAGTCAAAGAGAATTGTGCCAAAATAAATCAAAAGAAGTGCTTAAGGGAAGATGGAACCGATATAGACCAACAACCTTTCCTACCCTGAACCAAAAGCCTTCACATTGACTCCACAAAAGCCCTATATGATCTTGAGTTGAATGACGCTCGCATTAGTGGATACTTACAAGAGGGTCAAGCATATGGTACTTAGAGCCGGACTTGTGACCTTTCCTTGAGAGAGACGGGTGAATTCCATTAACTATGGTTTGTGTGCTTATACTCTAAAAGGTGAGGTTTTGCTTAGGGAGAGTTGAGGATGTGTGAGTTTGGGTTCCACAACGACCAAAGTAATTGAGAGAGTTCTTTGATGTAATGAGTCAATTCTTGATGCTCTTGTGTCACACTTGATCCATAGTTTTTCGAAGTTTAAATTTTGTTAATGATCCATTCGTATTGAGGGCAATTGTTAGTCCAATTGATGCTTATTGAGGTTACTCTAGGACAGCTGGAATTACTTGGATTTTCCTTTAAGGGGTGGATCTTATTTTGTTTGCTTGAGGACAAGCAAAGGTTTAAGTTTGGGGGAGTTGATAAGTTAGGATTTTAACATGTTTTATGCCTCTTCTTGCCTATGCTTTGATCATATATTGTTACAAAATAGTCCTAAAAGGATCACAAGTTGTGCTTGATTGCAGGTTTGATCGACAAAGTGATGAAATTCCAAAGATCAACTCAAAAAAAGGAGTGAAACCTGCTCAAGTATCAAAAAACCAAGAAATCTAAGGAAAGAAGGCCCAGTGCAGACCGCACAAAGTTGAATGTGGCCGCACTAGGTGGTTCAGAGAGTTGGTAAATCAGTCCAGAAGAAGCGCGACCACGGTACACATCTCGCGGCCCGCGGTGAAGGCTCTGTGGCGAACTACTCGTTTGTGCGGTTCGCAGTCATGAGATTCAGAGAGATGAAAGTTTTTAAAGCCAATGTCATGCGGTCCGCGGTCGTGATTTCGCGGACCGCGCAATCTCCCTTCGCGGACGCGGAGTCCAAGTTCATAGAAGCAAAAGTCAAAGTCAAAGAGCCCAGTGCGGCCGTGATTCATTTATTGTGGCCCGCACTGACCCCACAGGGGCATTTTTGTGCAGTTTTTTCAACCTAGTATAAATAGAAACCATTTTTTAGGGGAGGAGATATATCAGACAAGGGTTGCGCTCGTGAGAATGAATTTTGTAGCCATTTTTGGCACTTTTGCTTTACATTTACAATAGATTCTTGTAGTTTAATTTTAGCAATTAATTAATATACCTTGTTCTTCATCTATTTCTTTATTTTCTTCTTCAAGCATGAGTAGCTAAACCCATTAGCTAGGGTTGTGGCTCAACCCTAGTGTGGGTAATTGTTGGGTGTTGCCATCTAATGTTAGATTGACTATGGGTGTTTGCTATTTGGGTTGATTTTATGTTTTAATCTAGAATTGGTGGTTGCAAACACTGATTCAAGTTTATGGGTTTAACTCTTCTTGAGAAAGAGAGTCTATGACCCCAAAATTGACTCAACAAGGAATTGGGATGGACTCATGAGAAATGATAGTCTCAATTAACTGGTTAAACCTCGAGAGAGTAATTACCCTACTTGAACCCTAGTTGCTTGGTCTAATTTGCCTGCCTATTTGGTCTCGAGAGAGTCAATTGGGAAAAATCACTTTCTCTACCGAGAGGTGTGAGAGTGGGTAAAATTATGCAACGGTTATAGCATAAGCCTCAATTATGTCAATCGAACCTTAGTAATATCTACCCATCAATTAGCCACCTGGGTAGTGTCACGACCCTAGTGCCCTTCTTCCCATTAGATACAACTTAGCAATATTCTCGTAGCATAATTTAGTGTTAATCAATAGTTTTATAAAAATAGTTATAATTCGAAAACCCAAAAATGTTTGAAGTGACATTAGGAGTATAAACACATCTCTAGGCTAGACAGACAATCCAACTCCACTACTAGCTCCCTAAGAAAATCGATCCCGATCCTCATATAGGGTAAAAGCTATTGTGACCCGCTCTTCCTACCTTAGTGTAGTGTCAAGTTGGCAGCGATCAGCTATGCTGGAAATGCCACAGATTGAGTGGCGAAGTTCGACAGATTATGTCCTATTGGAGTGGTTTTATATTTCAAAGACCCAGCGGACGGCTGGAAAGGATTGCCTTCTTATTTGGGCTCTCATGATGGATGTCAATTCAAAGGCTCCTCATATGGATTCAGTTCCGGTGGTGAGGGACTTTTCCAGATGTGTTTTCTGCTGTCCAGCATATCACCGGACAGAGTTGTTGACGTCGGTATTGATATGGTACTGGGCACTTTATCGTATGGCACCAGCAGAGTTAAGGAGTTGAAGGAGCAGCTTCAGGTTTCCTTGATAAGGAGTTCGTTGGCAGGCCAATGTGGATGCGTGTTCTAACTGGAGTCGGCTTGGTTGGCTCCGAGTTGTATTGTTGAGGGATGTATTGATTCGATTGTTATTGAGCTTATTAGTAATCTAGGGAGATCTATGAGCTACCTTTCTATGTTGCGAGATGTTATGGTTTGTTGGTTATAGGCACATATGGTGTGGTTCTGTTGGGGTTTCATAGTGGAAGTCGAGCGGGAAGAGTAATTGGGTATTGCTCAGCGAATGGCGTATCGGTTATCTCCTTTCGGTTGTGTGGTGTATGTTATTGGCTTCGCCGTGGGTCGGATGATTTGCTTGGTTCGAGACATCAAATTGTGTGTGGCTGTCGACATCGAGCATAGTGACTTGAGGTGGTTCATGTGGAGTAGTGTTGGATAGGATCGTGCATCGCATCAAAGTTATATGGAGGTATGATCTTGAGGATTAGATTTGTGTGTTCTGTTCCTATGATGTGAGATGAGTTCTCAGCCTTGTGTTGTGGTGGTTTTGGTGAGCTTGAGGTACAACTCTTTCATTTGAGTCATTTTCATGATTTGAGTATGTTCGGACTATTGCCTATTGGTGCGCATATTGTGCAAGTTGTGGCTTAGGCCTGTATTGATGTGTCATTTCACCATAGTAGTGTGTTGGATTAGAGTAGATCGTTGGGATCATTAATGAATACGAACGGATTCAATTTCAGCATGTTGGAAGGATAATATCGAGCTTCGACTCAGAAAATCGCTGTGGTATTTGCCAAAGGAGAAGTGGCTTCATGAATGGTTGATCTGAGAAATAGCTATGGCTTACTGTGTGGTTTATTTATCAGTGGCAGTATATGAAAGTGTTGAAATGCGACTTTAGTTGGTAAGAGATTTTCTACCGGTATTTGGTTGTTGTGTGCAGTTGTTGTGATTAGAAGTTATCGCTACAAGTGTTTAAGGTATGTGGTATATCATGTAATTGCCCCTGAGATTGCAGGAATGGGTTACTACAACTTGTTCGGGCTTATTCATAGTATAAATGTGAGATTCTGATCGTATTGATGATTTTACAAGTGGAAATGTGGTTCTATGGTTTATGGGCTAGATTGGGTTGTGAAATTTCAATTACAATGTGTTATCGGACTTATATGAGATAGGGTGACCTGGGATCACCCCGGGTATATGCATGGTAAGGTTATTCAACAATTGGTTGGTTTTTGGAATAACTCTGGCCACGTTCGAGGACGAACGTGTGTTTAAGTGGGGGAGGATGTAACGACCCGACCGGTCGTTTTGAGCTTTTGCACTTTGATTGCCACTTCTCAGGCATGCCTTGCCCCCTGTGATGTATTATGACTTATGTAAATCGTTGGTTTTGGTTTTCAGGGTAATCGGAATGAATATGGAAGAATAGTTCTCAATTTAAAGCTTAAAAATTGGAAAGGTTTGACCAAGATTTGACTTATTTGTATATGATCTCGGATTGGGATTTTATGATTTGGTTAGATCCGTTAGGTGATTTGTGGCTTAGGAGCGTGATCGGAATGAATTTTGGAGGTTCGTAGTAGATTTAGGCTTGAATTGGTGAAGTTGATATTTTGGCGATTTTCGGTTGATAGGCGAGATTTTGATATAGGGGTTGGAATGGAATTTCGAGAGTTGCAGTAGCTTCATTATGTCATTTGGGATGTGTATGCAAAATTTCAAGTCATTCGGACGTGGTTTGGTTGGGTTTTTTATCAAAAACATATTTCGGAAGATTTTAGAAACTTAGGCTTGAATCCGATGTGTTTTGGGTGATTTGATGTTGTTTGAGGTGTTCTGATGATTGGAACAAGTTTGAATAAGGTTTTAGGATATGTTGGTGCTTTTGGTTGAGGTCCCGAGGGCCTCGGGATGATTTCGGGTGGTTAACAGAGAAATTGGAACTGTGTTGCAGCAGCTGATATTGTTGCTTCTGGTATTTTCGCACCTGCGGTTTGGGGACTGCAGGTGCGCCGCCGCATATGCGTGGGAATGGCCGCATAAGCGAACGAGGAGGAATTTGTCAGAGACCGAAAAAGTGGTCAGGATAGCCGCATCTGCGGAGTCGTAGATGCGGAGGCAACGCAGATGCAGAATCTAGTCCCTTAAGTGATTTCCGCAGAAGCGAAGGGTAGACCGCAGATGCGGTACCGCAGATGCGGTTAAAGTGTCGCAGATGCGGAAAGGCCTGGGCAGAACATATAAGTTATTTCATTTCGTAAGTTTGAGTTATTCCACCATTTTTTACTTCGACTTAAGAGCTTTTGGAAGAGAGATTTCAAGGGAACTTCGTTAAGGTAAGGATTTTGGACCTAAAACACATTTCTATGGTAGAATTTCATGGATTAAGGTTGTACTTAAAGGAATTAAAAGGTTAAAATTAGGGAAACTAGGGCTTGAGAACTTAGGCCTTTAATTGTGGATTTGAAGGACCATTTGGGGTCGGATTTGAGAACTTTTGATATGTATGAACTCGTGGGGAGATAAGAAATCTATTGATGTGAAAATTTCTGATTTTCGAGAAGTGGGCCCGGCGCTCGGATTTTGGTAATTTTGAGATTTGTGCCCTTTGTTGATTGTTTTCACTTGGGCTTTGTTCCCTTAGCATATGTTGACGTACTCATTCTAATTTTGGATAGACTCGATGCGCGCGGAGGCCGATTCGAGGGGCAAAGACGTCGCGAACTAGACATTTAACCAGTTCGAGGAGAGTAATGATTGTAAATGATGCTCTGAGTGTTTGAAACTCCGGATTGCACATCGTAGTGCTATATTGAGGTGAGGCACATGCTCGATGACTAGCGTGGGGTCGTGCACTATTGGAAATTGTGACTTGGTCCGTCCCGATTGATGATTTTACCGCGTATTTGACTGAAACCTTATTGCTATCATCATGATTTGGGTTGATTTCCATATTTGTGCTTCGTGCCAACTACTTGAACCCTTCGAGGATTTTTATTACTATTTCCTCATTGTTTTAACTTATTAGTTGAACTCAGTCATGTTATTTTTCACTGTTTTACTACTCATCCATTTTTACTCAGTTTTGAGAATTAAATGATATTTTAAATGATGTTTTGGGCTGAGGAATACTGTTTTACTATTGCCCGAGGGGCTTGTGATGATTTTCGGACTGAGTAAGGCTGAGGGCCTAGTTGTGAGGATACACTGATACTAATATGAGGCCGAGGGCCTGAGATACATATATACTCCACGAGGTGACTTGATTGATATGAGGCCGAGGGCCTAGATTTGATGCCACGAGATGGCTTGTTATTGCGCTTGGGCCGTAAGGGCCCCTTCCGGAGTCTTTACACCCCTAGTGAGCGCGAGTACCTATTGTGATATGAGATTGAGCCCGAGGGGTTGGTATTGTTCTATGTGATAGCCCGAGGGGTTGGTACTGTTTTGAGATGTTGCCCGAGGGGCGGATTATTGATACTGTACCCGAGGGGCGAGCCTTTATGTGTTTACTTTTCATAATTGACTATCAAATTTCCGGTTTAAACATTTAAAAAGGCTTTTCATGAAAATTTCATTTGAGTTAAAGGATTTTATCTATCGTTCACTGATTTACTGACTTTAAATGGTTTTGCTGCTTCATTATAGAATACTTTGTGCCTTACGTGATTTCTTACCTTCAGTCGTTATTTACATTTGTTACTCACTGAGTTGGAGTACTCACTTTACTCCCTGCACCTTGTGTGCAGATTCAGGTATTTCTACACCCGGTAGCGGGTTTTGGCTGATCGGAGGCAGTCATCGGAGCTTAGCAAGGTAGCCGACGGCGTTCGCGGCACTGCTTTTCTCCCTTTTTACTTCATTAGTCTGTGTTTTGTACACTCCAGACCTTCAGTTGTATTTAGACCTTAGTAGACGCTCGTGACTTGTGACACCCCGGTTAGGGCTGTGTCGGGTTGGATTTTTCCGCATTGTTATTATTATTTCTGCTATTCAGTATTATTAAATCATGTTTAGACTATTTTTTGTGTTGATTAACTGCTTTAAAGGATGAACTGGTTAAACCAGCTGGCCTTGTCTTCACGAAAGGCGCCATCACGACCGGGATTGGGGTTAGGGTCGTGACATTTAATTTTCTTGATGCGGCGTTCAACTTGTAAGAGATTGTATTACACGCACTGACAGCCTCCTGTCATAAGTGTTTATTATACACGATTTGAATAAGTATAAGTGTTCAATTGGACAATTGTTAAGTTTAGGGACCGACATGACGAAGTGGCACAAGTATAGGTATTTAGGTCATTCTGCCATAAATATTTCACTCTTTTATTATCCATATAATAGCCTCATTTATGCAAATTTGTTGTTATATTTTAGAAAAATTGCTCCTTAATGTACCTTTTAGTATTCCAATTTAGTGTAACCCCCTTTCACTCAATTAGTCTTTATTTAATATTTTATTATTATTTATTTCTCTTATTCATGTTAGAATAGCAATATTTAAAATTCAATATGTAAGATAGAACGTGACTAATTCTTTAATCAGGAAAAAAAATGAAAAGATAAGTGAAATGTAAAAAAAAAAAAGAGAATAGGTGTCATCGTTCACTTTCGGCATGCCACTTAGTAATATATAGAGATCTAATAATATCACTGGGTACTTGAAATGAAAGAAAAATGTAACTCCATTACTCAGACAGTCACTAACTACGTGTAATTATTGAGTGAAGTCACTTTTCTTTTATTTCTAACAAGAAAGTCACTCAACTATTTCTAATGCACTCTAATGATTACTCAGCCAGATTTATTGATTTTTTCGGTAGAAAATGTTGATTTGGTAGTCCGCATATACTTTTGTACTACATAAAATAATGAGCGCCAAAATATAATATAAAATCCACCCATACACCCAATCCGTCTCGATCCGACCTATTTATAAGAATGAGCATTGTAAGACTTTTTGGTGGATTTTTATCTTTATAAACAATTCGAATCGGGTGTATGGGTGAGTTTACATACTTTGTTCGAATGTTAATTATTCTATATGGTCCAAACGTCTATGGGGACTACGAAGTCAGCATTTTTCGCTGGAAAAATTAATATATTTGATTGAGTGATCATCAAAGTGCAATACGAATAGTTGAGTGACTATCTTGTTACAAATAAAAGAAAAATAACTTTACTTCATAATTTCACATAGTTTAGTGACCATCTGAGTAAGGGACTCTTGTGAACAATAACATAAGGAATTGTAAGTCCCATTACTTCACTCTCTGAGAATTTATTTGTTCACGCAACCAATTTTTGTTAAACATGATATTCAAGTTTCTAACCATCCGGAATATTGTGTATATCGATACCATATGATTATACAAAAGAAATATTATTTTATAATGGATTGAAAAATGAATACCGATTTAGTTGAAATTACATATTGATAACCCTAAAGTAGATTAACGATCTATTGGCCGTTATAACTTCGCTTAAGTCAAGTGATTTTGTTTCTAATAAAACAGTCTAATATAATATATATATATATATATATATATATATATATATATATATAAATTAATAAAGTAAATATAACATATAACTTGTCATCCTTGAACAGTTTCAACAATCAAATATATATTGTTGAATAAAAGAAAGAGAAAGCTCCGCAAATCCTTAGAATAATATATTAGAGCGAGTTGTGTTAAAATAATTAATGCATTATCAGAAGTTGTGTCAACTGAAGTTTTCTACTCCATTTTAAAAAGAGAAGAAATGTAAGGATAGTAATGAAGTTATAACCACCATCAATTAATCAGAGGCGGATTCACCTCACAAATTATGGTGCCCATCCTGTTTGGAGCTATAAGCTAGAATTTCAATTTAATTTTCTGAAAATTTTGTTGTATAGTGCCGTGTGAATCCATGGTCTTACCCTTTCTTTTCATTTCTCTTTTCTCTTTGACTTCATCCAATTTGATAAATTCTCTTCATGATAAATAATTGATTAAGAATTCTGATATTAGCTATTGATTATTTTTTGTTGAAATTTGTTTTTATCTTGAACTCCTCTAACTTTGTTTTACAATAAATAATTTATGTGACTAAAAGATTAGTTACACAGTACATGATAAAACTTGCTTTCATATCTTTTTATTCCAATCAAATTTTTGAAGTTTTGTTTTCAATTTTTTGTTAGGACCGGAAAAATCAGGTGTTATGCGGAAGATAGCGAAACAAACCTTGAACGACGATAAATCAGATAACAAAAGAGAAATCTACTAAAAGAGACACAAACATTTAACGTGGTTCGGTCAACTGACCTACGTCCACAACGGAGATGAACAATCCACTATATAAAAAAGAGAGTACAAAATATCGAGAGAACAACCTCACGAAAAGGAAAATACAAGTGACTCACTAACACTTGTCAAAAGTAAAGTTCTCCCCCTAAACACGACTCTCAAGCCCCCTATGGCTACATTGTGGATATTGCTGAATGCGAAGGAAGGATCCTCAATTTATAGAACTCCAAACCTTTTTTCTACAAGAAAAGGAACTAGCCAAATATGGAAGATTTGTAATTTCCTTCTACAAGGAAAACCCAATTAAGATAAACATGTTGTCCTTTCCTCCAACAAATAGGAAAACCAAATTTTGTAAGAAAATCAGGACAACACCTAACATTTTTAAATAAGTAAAATACTTTTTTTTGGTGAGCAACTCACATACAAAGAATTAGCCACATGCTTTTAAGGCTTTTTGATATCTTTGTGTTTCTTTTTGAATTAAAACATGCAAAAGTTTACAGTTTTACGGCATTACTTTGTCATTAACATTCTATGTTTAAATTAAAAGATAAAATTATGAAAATTTTTAAGAAATATTTATAAATTACATCACAATAAGTATATCTATATTATTAAATATATCTAAAAATTTTATATATGTAATGTCGGGTTGGTTTGGTTTCGTTTTGACTTTCTTTAGTTAAAACCAAACCAAACCAATTATGGTCAGGTTTTTTTTTTCCACACCAAACCAAACCATAGTCGGGTTTTTTTCTCGGTTTGACTCGGATTATCGGGTTGGTGCGGTTTGTCAGTTTCCTTTGTACACCCCTAATGACAAGTATCAACTTAGTTAAAGTTAATGGTGCACCCATGATATTAAAATCTTGGATCCGCTTCTGATCAATTCAACTCGAGCATAGATAATAAATATAGAGAGAGATAATACTCTAGCATGTGTGTGTATAGTGAAACTATTGAGCAAAAATCACTTTTAACCCGCGATCGAAACTATTTACATTTAACAGCTTACAAAATTTATATATATATATATATATATATATATATATATATATATATATATATATATATATATATACAATTTTTCGTATATATATAAATATATATATACACACACACACACAAAGTAAACAAAAAAATATATTGTTTTGGCTATTATTTTAAGAACGGCTATACAGTATTATTTTTATGAAACTACTAGTCATTTTCTGGTAGAAAAAATGACATCAAGTAGTCACTCTAAAGGTTTCTATTTAGGAATTAGTCAGTGAATCATGAGTTTCAGTTTTTCAGTTCAAAATTTCAGGATACAAAAATCTTATATTTTTCTGAAGTTAAGATTTTTAGTTTAAAATTTCAGGATAAAATATATACTGGCTAATTTCTAAATAACATCCATAAGAATGGCTATCTCGCCCTTGCCGCTTATTCTGGTCTTGCGTAAAGCTATTCGTTACTGGGCTGCCAATTGAACAAATATCCCATAATTGGTGCATTTTGCTGCTCATTAATTATGTGCATAAGCTCTATCTGCCATTAGTGTAAAAGAATTTGCCATTTATGAAATAAATAAAGAGTAGTATTATTTTCTTAAATATTTTTTGAAAAGTGCTCACCTGTGTATTTTTCCCAACAATATTTGTGTCTTGGAAAAAGAATTGGGATTTTTACACAAATAGCTAGTCGGGTTTACTATTTTGTTTTCATAGCCGGTATACATAAATTATGCACAAATAATACACGATTATATACATATTATACATGAATTATATATATTATACCTCCAATGATAATTTTTAGTTTAAGCGGTTGAGTGAGCAGCTATTTCAGATTAATTACGAGTTCTACTCACAGTGCATGTCCCCAGCTTGTTAACATTAATAGTCATTTCATTCAAAATTTCATCAACTAATTTGTAGCAAAGCCTATTTTTTACGTGTTTAAAATGAAAGAACTGAGTCACTAAAAAGAACAGTAAGGGAAACATTATGTATGTGTGTAAATTTGTGTACAACAACAACAACAACGACCCAGTATAATCCCACAAGTGGGGTCTGGGGAGGGTAATATGTACGCAGACCTTACCCCTACCCCGAAGGGTAGAGAGGCTGTTTCCAGGAGACTCTCGGCTCAAAAAAACAACAGGGGCCGATATATTAGTACCATAAAAATGCATAATAAAATAACAATATAAGAGATATGAAATACAGAATACGAAATACGAAATAGATGACTGGTATAGTAAAACTAGCAGGTAAAGCCCTGCATCAATAGACGACCAATGACATTCTTAGTCTAACTCCTAACTGGCTAGTCTCACTTTATTGTGCTGTAGAAATATTCACAAGTTTCCCCTAACCTACAACCTTAATGCTCGACCTCCATAATTCTCTGTCAAGGGTCATGTCCTCAGTAATCCTAAGTCGCGTTATGTCCTGTCTGATCACCTCTCCCAAATACTTCTTAGGTCGCCCTCTACCTCTCCGCGTGCCCACTACAGCCAGTCGCTCACACCTCATCACCGGTGCATCAGTGCTCCTCCTCTGAATGTGCCCGAACCATCTGAGTCTCATGTGTGTAAATGTGTGTGTTCTTGAAAAATAACATGTATATATAGAATACTTGAAAATAATCCAAAGAAATTGAAACAAGAAAGAAGGCTTTAAAACCAACATAGTCTAGACACGTGTTACACACTTACAAGTCGAGTTATGATAGACCGACACCACTTACATAAAATGTTACATACGTCACTGCGATCTGGTAACAGTAGAGCATAAATAAAATAAAGAAACAAACGAAGCATCTGTGACCATAAGTTATTATATCCCCAAAATCAAACTTAAAATGGCTAAACTTAATTAAGTAGATGAAGAAAAGCCATGGAAAAACTCATGAATATGTTTGTTAATTACATCAGGCTTTTCTTGTTGCAGAAAATGGCCAACATTTTCCAATATAACCACTTCTTCTAGCAAAGGTACATCTTTCTTCATCCTACCTTTGTGTACATAGTCTTTGACTCCTGGGGCATTGTAAGTTAAGTCCAAATCTCCCACAATAAATTTTACTGGTACTTTCACTTTACCACCAGTCCATGCTGCTGTCAATTCCCAATTTCTGCATTTCAAAACCAAATCAACTTTTTTTATTAAAAAAAAAAAAAAAAAAAAAACTTTTTCCGACTATTAAATAGCTCAGAGAATTTAAAAAAATGCGAGAGAAGTTCTTGAATCTAACTCCAGTCTATCTATTTCTAGCCCCGTGGGTTAGAAATATGAATGTACTTATTATATTTAAAAATGCACTCTCAGACCTCAGTAATATGGAATGTCTAAAAGATACTATTTAGCCAAGATATGAATTAATTATACATGGCTGAAACCTGAAAATGGTTATTTTATATAAATAAAGAAGAAGAATTAACCTAAATAGCCGCCCATCCAACCAATTAAATTAAATATAATTGACGGATATATAAAATATGTATAATTCATGTATAATAAGTGTATCCGGTGCACTAAGCTCCCGCTATGCGCGGGATTCAGGGAAGAGTCGGACCACAAGGGTCTATTGTACGCAGTCTTACCCTCAGTGGCGACCCAAGATTTTATGCAAGTGGGTTCAATTTTAGAAGTACATAACTTTAGTCGTAAAATAGTAGTTGTCAAGTGGGTTCAAATAAATTATTTATACAAAACTTACGCAGCTTTAATTATAATTTATACATATAAACAATATTATTTTTTGATGAAGCAGGTTCATCACGTGCCACCACGTGCATCCGCCATTGCTTACACTGTATTTCTGCAAGAGATTGTTTCCACGGCTCGAACCATGGCAGAAACTTTATCAATTACGCCAAGGTTCCCCTTCTATAATAAGTGTATAACTGCGTATAACCTATGTATACCGGCTAGAAAACGTTTGTATAATTCATGTATAATAAGTATGTAACGGCCTGCCCGGTGTACTAAACTCCCGCTATGCGCGGAGTCCGGGGAAGGGCCAAACCACAAGGGTTTATTGTACGCAGCTTTACCCTGTATTTCTGCAAGAGGCTGTTTTCACGGCTCAAATTCGTAACCTTCTGGTCACATGACATCAACTTTACCGGTTACGCTAAGACTCCCTTTCTATAATAAGTATATAACTGTGTATAATCTATGTCTACCGACTAAAAAGAAGTAAACAATTCGACCGGCTATTTATGTAAAGATAAGAAGGTGGAATAACTTACAGGTCAATTGCTCTGTAATAATTCACTCCTCCAGTGAAGCCAGATTTTTCATATTTGCTAGCAATATAATCAACATCTTTTTCTGGTAGCCAAGAGGGCAAAATAACTGGATTGTCATCAAATGGCTTTCCTTTAGGCAAGTATAAAGGTCCAGGGTTACGATAACTCAAGAACTTTTCCAATACTTTTTTTGTGCCTATTTTTGCAAACTCTGCTTCTATTTCTCCAGGCTCCTAAATAAAATAAACATTAATGAATATTTAGACATTAGATTTAAGTTATATAAACTGAAATACAAAGAATTTTTACACTGTTAATGTACTTTAATGTGCCAAAGAAAAAATTAAATAGAATATCAAAAAAGAGGAGGGAAGCAAAGGGATTTTTTTTCCTTTTTTTTTTCTTTGCGTTGAGCTACACATGTAGCTCAACGGTCGACTAATTTGAGTTCGCGCAGAGAAAATGCATTATGGGTTTCTATGATCTCAACAACAACAGCATACCCAGTGTAATCCCACAAGTGAGGTCTGAAAAAGGTAGTATGTACGCAGACTTTACCCCTACTTTCAAAGGTTTCTATGATCTTAGATGAAACAAAATATAGTACTTGTCATTTGTGCGTCTCGACGAATATCATAGGCGGATGTTGGGTTCAACTGAACCCAATATTCTTTACACGAAGCATAGAAATATATATAAAAATCAATAAAATTTCAAAACAAAACAAAATACAGCGGGTTTAGGGATGAGAATATAAAGATTGAACCTATCAAATTATCATCTTTAGATAGATGTAGTATGCCCAGGAAGCAGACGTTCGGCAGGATTTGAAAACTTTTGGGTTCAGTATTCTAGTTCTTTTAAGTTATTGGGTTCCAAATTAATAATTTATACATATTCAATGAATTTTTTTTAGACAAATATAGGGTTTGGACCAAAGCTACTGAGTTCAGCCGAACTCGTAGCCGAAAGGTAGCTGGCTGCACCCCTGCAAGGAAGTACGTACTGATTTATTTAAATCTTGAATCTGTCTCTATATACATGTCAACAAAACATAAAATGATGAAACATCAAAAGAGAGAAGTGGTTTAAGAGAACCTGAAATCTAACAATATAATAGTCTTCTCCATAAACAGCACACAGTGTTTCAAGTGGCTTTCTCTTAGGATTTCTAGGAGAAAATGCCACACTTAAATTAACCAAAGCCTTGACTTTGTCTGGCCTAAACAAACATAGAGCCCAAGCAATAATTGCACCCCAATCATGTCCTACAACAAACACTTTCTCTTCCTTAGGTGCAATGGTATTCAAAAGTTCCACTAAATCACCCACAACTTGTAAGCTGGTGAACTTGCTCGGGTCATCTTTCGATACTCCTGTTAAAGACAGATTCAGAATTTAAATTATATAAATTCAATATTTTAAGCTCTTTCAAAATTAAGAATTGAAAATTTACTAGTAATATTTAAGGAAATGGGTAAATAGAAATACTCATACTAATATTTTATCATCTGTTATACTTTGGATCATTCATTCCATTGCTAATAGCAAATCCTGTGTTGCCTTTGTCCTTGGTCTTAATAAACACAACTTTAACATCATAGGCAAATTCAGAATTTAAATTTTATGGGTTCAGATTGCTAAATTTACCGCATCTCATCTAATTTAGTGGGTTCAAAATTTATTAATTGTACATATTTAATATTTTTTTGTGCAAAAGTATAGGGTATGAACAAAAGCTATGAGTTCAGTTGAACCCATAACTTTTACACTGCATATGCCTCTATTCAGTATGATGGGTGGATCTCATGTGTCAAAATACTTCGGAAAAAATTGTCTTCTATCTACTTCTGATATAGTATATAATTATCCTTAATTATACTTCGGTTAGAGCTCCATTAGGCTCCAAGGACAAATATAATTCGATATAACTGCAATGATATGAATAATCCCAAAGTATAACGAAGAATAAAATTAAGATATTTCATACAACGGAAGGTCCCCTATCTACTTTTGGTATGGTTTAGAATTACACTTCCTTATACTTCAATTAGGGTCCATGTCGGAACTCCATTAATTAGGCTCAAAGACACAATACAATTCCATATGACGACAAAGATATGAATGACTCCAAAGTATAATGAAGAATAAAATTAAGATATTTCATACAACGGAAAGTCCCCTATCTACTTTTGATATGGTTTAGAATTAGCCTTCGTTATACTTCAATTAAGGTCCATGTCGGAACTCCATTAATTAGGCTCAAGATACAATACAATTCCATAGGACGACAAGGATATGAATGACTCCAAAGTATAATGAAGAATAAAATTAAGATATTTCATACAACGGAAAGTCCCCTATCTACTTTTGATATGGTTTAGAATTAGCCTTCGTTATACTTCAATTAAGGTCCATGTCGGAACTCCATTAATTAGGCTCAAGATACAATACAATTCCATATGACGACAAAGATATGAATGACTCCAAAGTATAATGAAGAATAAAATTAAGATATTTCATACAACGGAAGGTCCCCTATCTACTTTTGATATGGTTTAGAATTAGCCTTCGTTATACTTCAATTAAGGTCCATGTCGGAACTCCATTAATTAGGCTCAAGATACAATACAATTCCATAGGACGACAAGAATATGAATGACTCCAAAGTATAATGAAGAATAAAATTAAGATATTTCATACAACGGAAGGTCCCCTATCTACTTTTGATATGGTTTAGAATTACTCTTCGTTATACTTCAATTAAGGTCCATGTCGGAACTCCATTAATTAGGCTCAAGATACAATACAATTCCATATGACGACAAAGATATGAATGACTCCAAAGTATAATGAAGAATAAAATTAAGATATTTCATACAACGGAAGGTCCCCTATCTACTTTTGATATGGTTTAGAATTAGCCTTCGTTATACTTCAATTAAGGTCCATGTCGGAACTCCATTAATTAGGCTCAAGATACAATACAATTCCATAGGACGACAAGAATATGAATGACTCCAAAGTATAATGAAGAATAAAATTAAGATATTTCATACAACGGAAGGTCCCCTATCTACTTTTGATATGGTTTAGAATTACTCTTCGTTATACTTCAATTAAGGTCCATGTCGGAACTCCATTAATTAGGCTCAAGATACAATACAATTCCATATGACGACAAAGATATGAATGACTCCAAAGTATAATGAAGAATAAAATTAAGATATTTCATACAACGGAAGGTCCCCTATCTACTTTTGATATGGTTTAGAATTAGCCTTCGTTATACTTCAATTAAGGTCCATGTCGGAACTCCATTAATTAGGCTCAAGATACAATACAATTCCATAGGACGACAAGGAATATGAATGACTCCAAAGTATAATGAAGAATAAAATTAAGATATTTCATACAACGGAAGGTCCCCTATCTACTTTTGATATGGTTTAGAATTACTCTTCGTTATACTTCAATTAAGGTCCATGTCGGAACTCCATTAATTAGGCTCAAGATACAATACAATTCCATATGACGACAAAGATATGAATGACTCCAAAGTATAATGAAGAATAAAATTAAGATATTTCATACAACGGAAGGTCCCCTATCTACTTTTGATATGGTTTAGAATTACTCTTCGTTATACTTCAATTAAGGTCCATGTCGGAACTCCATTAATTAGGCTCAAGATACACTACAATTCCATATGACGACAAAGATATGAATGACTCCAAAGTATAATGAAGAGTAAAATTAAGATGCCGGACCATAAGGGTCTACTATACGCAGTCTTACCCTACATTTCTGCAAGAGACTGTTTTCACGATTCGAACCCGTAACCTACTGGTCACGTGACAACAACTTTACCGGTATGAAGAGTAAAATTAAGATATTTCGTACCAGTGGTATCTCCAAAGCCACGTAGGTCAGGAGCGACAGCGCGATAACCATGTTTAGACGCGAAAGAAATTTGGTGCCTCCATGAATACCATAATTCAGGGAAGCCATGGATGAAGAGAATTACTGGACCTTGACCTGCTTCTACAACATGCATATTTATGCCATTCACTACCACTGTTTTGTGCTCAAAACAATCCTCCATTTCTAAATTTTTCCTCGGAAAAAAGAAAGCACGAATCTATTACAATCTTTAGTAGGAATAAAAATGTTGGTTCTTCGTTCCGTCCTTGACCTATGATATGAACAAGTTGATATTTAGTGTGGAAAGAGATTTTTTGTGTTGAGAATGTTCCATATCTTTTATCTTTTGGGCTATATTTGTACACCTCATAAAGGTTAAATACCAAAGGGCGGTACATTAAGTTTCCGCTATGCGTGACAAGAGCCGAACTACAAGGGTGCATTGTAGAAAAAATGACATTGCATAGCCGTTGTAAAAATAATAGTCGAAAAAATGTATAAACTTTTTTATATTTTTTTATATATACATTTTATATATTATATACAAAAATTATACAAAATTTTATATATTTTTTTTGACTATTAAATACAAATGATTTCCGGTGCGGGCTAAAAAAAATAATACCCTTCAATTGCATTTGTGCCAAGACGCAAAAAGGTTAAATAGTACTGTTAGAAAATAGAAATATTCGTCTTAATCTGCCCATGTGAAATGGTACGATTCTATCTTCCTGATTTTCTCTATTTTCCATTGGTAGTTATAACAGTGACCATTTTTCTAGGCTTATCTTTCTATTTTGATATATTTTCAGTAATTGTACGTCAATTTAAGATCCCGTTTGGCTTAGTTAATTTAGAGTAGCTGATAAGTATTAGGTGCTGAAAAATACTTTTAAATGCTAAAGCTGATTTAAAAAATAAGCGATTATGTATTTGAATAAAAGTGCTGAAATTAATAATAAGCAACTGAAGAATTGGGTATACGAAGAGTTTTGTTTTAAAAAGAAATATTTTATGGATTGAATAGTACATATTTTGGTCAAATCTAAAGTGCTTATAAGCTGAAATTTGATAAGTTGGGGGAGACCAACTTATGACTTTTGGCTTATTTTTGGCTTATAAGCACTTTTAATTTTATCAAACGTGTAGATAAACCAAAAAATACTTATAAACCAATTTGATCAGCTTATAACCTTAGCCAAACACCATCTAATAGCTTTTGGAGTCAAATAAGTGCTTATTATTTTATTTTTAATTTAAATATATGTATTTTAAACTTCAACTGAAAGTGTGTGTACATATATAAGTAACTTCAAAATTAATATTAGAAGGTAAATTATTTTGAAACGGAAGTAATTATAACTTTCCCATCTATGCCAAATATATCTTACCTAACCCTTTAATAGAAAGGGAGTGAAATCGAAATTATTAGACTGAGAACTTACTTTAAACAGTAGAAACATCAAGAGATATTAAAGAGGTCCCATTTTTATTTCTTTGATATATCCACCTCTGCTTTTTTGCTTTACAGTTGGGGTCGTTTGGTACGGGATATAAGAAGGTATATGGGTGGTATAAAATTTTAATACTATCTTATTATTCTGTTTAGTTAGCAAACCAGGTATAAGTTATCTCGGTGTTAAAATTAACACCGGGATAACTTATACCTTATAGAGGGTGGGGTAATTAGCACCGATATAACTTATACTTTCTTCTTATAAATTATACAATTATCATTCTTAATACAACATACCAAACAGTGAATAAACAACAATTCCGGCATAACTAATCCCAGCATAACTTATACCGGCATAAGCCCTATTCCAACCAAACGACCCTTTATAGTCCTGATCGACTCGTGAAATTTCACAATAATGGCACAAGTGTTATTTATGAAGTATACGGAATTTGGACAGGTGGAACGAACCAGGGGCGGAGGTAGGGTTTGGCCGTCGGGTTTATCTAAATCCAGTACTTTCGATGCGGAGCATAAATTTATGTGTAAAAATTCATTAAAATTACAACAAATGATAAATCTGAACTCATAACTTTAAAAATACAATGAGTTCAATACTAAAAATCTTAAATGTTGAACCCACAAATTTTAAATCTTGGTTCCGCCTCTAACCAACATGTCCAAAGTTAACAGTTAACATGATAATTCATCAGCAGCTACCAATCTTGTCTATCACTTCTTTGGAAAAGTTCAATTGCTCCAAGAAAATCAGCTAAAATTAGGGATGTGAAATTTCGCGTACAAAAACTATCCAATATTGCTAGCTTTCTAACAGCTAAGGCTGTGGGCCCGGGGTACGTGGCCTTGGGAAGCTATCCTCCAGATCGCGATTGTACGGGTCAAAATCTGATCGTAGTGGTCTACCAAGTTGAGATCCCGCCCAAGTGGCGAAATAACAAAGAACATCTCGGCCGACCTCGGGGTCAAATCATCGAAAGCATACGTCAAGTCAATACTGTGTTCGAGTAATGACGAAAAGGACAGTCGCAGGAAAGCATGTTGGTCAAAAACCATTGAATAGAAGTTCTAGGAAATATATATGGGGATAAGCACAAATAAAATGGTGACTTTACAAGAAAAGGAAGAAAAACAGACAGGGAGGAAGAACAAGAAAAATAAGAATGGGAAAGAAGAATCTCTTCGGATGAACAATTGCTTCACTTTTTCCTCTTTACTCCTTCATTTACAATTTTTTTTTGCTTCAGATGTAAGCTCATCTCTCGTGTTTGATGTAAGATTATGACATCAATAAATCTAATTTGTTCCTACCTTTCGTTATTTCTCGTTGTATATGTTTGGATCTAAAATTAATTGTGCTTGGCTAAGATTTACCTTCTTTAGTATTGATAATTGAAGTTGGCAAAAGAGTCTTAAACTTTTTGTTCAAACAATTTGGCGCCGTCTGTGGGGATTTCTTAGCCAAATTCCCTAGTTTTCTTCAGATCCAAAACCGGCGAAATGTAACCACCCACCCGAAAGAGTGGTAAGTAAACCTCACATGCTGATCAAGATTAGGCTGCTACATAAAAGCAGAAGTTACAACCAATATCCACGCAAAGCCCACAAGAGATAACGACACCTACTGCGCTATCCTGTAAGAGAATGGGCACATCCTGCCATACTCCCACATTCCCCTGTACATCGGATGATCCATGAACAAAGTATAACATGTATCCCTTGTTGTGGGTACGAATCAGACGAGATCGAACTGGGACTCGATTTCAACACTACAACAGTTAAGGCGAACCCAGCCCACGCGGAGCTAGGGCACCTCTAAAAAAAAGAGGAAGTCGAATACGGCCGCCGAATCTAAAAACCACCATTCCATCAACCATTAAAATTTCAGACAGAACAAGCAATGCTATAAGGATACCCTCATTCACCGACTCATTGGATCGAGGTAAGGAAAATCTCGTTCTGGTTTACCCTCTGTTGTTAGTTTAAACAAGAACACAAGCGCCGCACGGGCAAGCGAGCAATGGGGCATTCCAACTAGAGACAATGAAAGGAAAACTACTACAAAATAAGTGGAATGTCGCCCACCTCAAACACTTCAACTTCTGAAAATGACGCCCCTCAAGTCATACTCTCTTTCCCTCACCCGGGTTTCGTCCCAATTGGGTTTTCTCGAGGAGGTTTAACAAGGCGAGGAGGAGGACGTCTCTAAGTTCAAGGTATAATTCATCGCCCCACCTACCGACGAGCTCTCCAGGCCAAACGATGAAGGGACTAGATACAGGAAAATTCCAATATATGCATGAAACGAACGCATACTGCACCCCCCAGTTATCGAAGCAGCAACATTTTATACTCCCTGTCATCATACTCCCTAAGGCAAATAAAATTAAGCAAACTGGGACTCACCTAGGAAATGTAGAAATTAAGCAAACTGGGACACACCCAGAAAACACAAAAGTTAAGCAAAACTGGAACTCCCCCAGGGGACACCCACAATTCTCCAAAAAAAACAAGAAACAAAAGAGAAGAGTTTGACCTCTTTCGAATCATAACGGGTTAACATTTTGACATTAGCTCGAAATAACACCCCTACGACCAAGGTTCATCGCTAGAGAGAAGAGTTCGACCTTGTTCGAATCATAACGGGTTAACATTTCGACATTAGCTCAAAATAACATCCCTACGACCAAGGTCCACCGCCAAAGATAAGAGTTCGACCTCGTTTGAATCATAACGGGTTAACATTTCGACATTAGCTCGAAATAATACCCCTACGGCCAAGGGCCATCGCCGAAGAGAATAGTTCGACCTCGTTCGAATCATAACGGGTTAACATTTTGACATTAGCTCGAAGTAACACCCCTATGGCAAAGGGCCATCGCAAAAAGGAGAGTTTGACCTCGCTCGAATTATACGGACTAACATCCTAGTCTTACTCTCAATAACGCCTTTGCAGCCATCGATCGTCGTCAGACATATTTTTTTACATACTAAGAAATTGATTTCGCTGCAAGATTCAAGTTCAACCTCGCTCGAATATATATGAAAAGAGCGACTTTTCCCAAATCAACAACAGTTCAATCCCACTCGAATGACTCAAGTCAAGACTGTCCAAAACAACGAATACGAATACAACCTCGTTTGAGTCAAAGATGAATCTACTTAAAGCGACAAGTCAAAATTCAATCTCGCCCAAATATGTGAATCCGAAGAGACTCCATTCGGACATATGCGACGAAATCCTACTCGATCCGGTTAAAATTGGTTTCCCTAAAATATCAGGAATTCACCATACAAAAATCTGAAAGTCTACGCCAAAGCAAAAAAATGTGTTAAGCAAGGGGAAAGGAGAGAAATACAAAGGACGTACAACGACGAAAACCCCTTTTATTTAGACAGTTGCGCAAATGGCCGCAGATTATACACGGCCAAAACCGGCCCAGTACAAAAAATAGAAAGAAAAGACAAGCAAAAAAAAGACTAAGGTAACAACTTTTCACTCAGCGTCATCACCGACGTCCTCCCCATCACCATCTCTAGGAAATTCCTCCTCAGCGTCAACATCTTCGTTGACCTCCGGTGTCACAAGATCGTAGCCACAGTTAACACGAGCCTCTCGTGCCTTCGCCTGAGCTCCTTCATAAGCGGCCTCAGAAACATTGCCCGCTTCCCACACAACTCTTGTATATGTCCCGCTGGCTTCGACATGGACCGAAATCTCGTGCAAATGGCGAGGAACAATGGCGGAGGTAGATTCGACTTGGGCCAATAATTGCGCCTTTTCGGCCTCAAGAACAGCGACGTGATCTCCCAAGTTTGAAGCTTCCCGGTCAATTTGCCAATGCGCTATTCAAGCCTCGCCTCATGATCGGAACCAACCCTGCACTACTACAAAGTAGCGAGAGAGGTCGAAGCAGCTTTTACCCGAGATGGTCGGGATCGATTTCCATAGGGAGCTAGAAATGGGAATCGAGTTCCTATCTAAATTAGGGATGCATAATTGCTCTTAATTGCACTTCTAATCATAGTTAGCCTTTTGATTACTTCTAATATTATGCTAATAAGATGCTAAATTAAGCTAAGAGTAAGATACTTGAAAGGTTGTCTAAATAGTTAAGAAGGCACTAGGGAAGTGACTTTCTCCTATGTGGATACTTGACGGGTTCTCGAGTCTAAGGCAAGGTTATCATGCTGGGGATTACGATATAACCAATGCACTAAACTTCTCACTCTATACCTCTCGGTAGTTTGAGTGATTTTGCCCTAATTGACTTTCTCAAGACCAATTGGGTATGATAATTTGTGCAAGCAATTTAGGTTCAAGTCGGGTATTACTATCTCTAGGTTTAACCCTTTAATTGGGGCTATCAATCTCTTGAATATGCCCCAATTCCTTGTTGGACTAATTTTCCTAGACTCAAGTTCTCTTTCTCAAGAAGAACCCAAGTCAAATAGGCACAAATTAGTGTTTACAACCACTAATTCAACATGGAAAACACAAATTAGTCCAAATATCAAAAACTCATAGACATTCAAGCCTTAAAACTCAAGACTCATCAAATACCCACACTAGGGTTAAGCCACAACCCTAGCTATTGGGTCTAGCGACTTATGATAATAGAAGAAAACAAAGAAATAGATGAAGAAAAACCCATAAGATTTAATTACAAGCTAATACTTAAAGATACAATGATAAAACTACTCTAAAATTACTCAAAATGGTTAAGAAACCCTGTTCACGAGCGCAACTGAACGTTAGATTACAACTGATGACCTAAAAATAGGAAAAGAAACTATTTATACTAGGCCAAATTTTTTGGACAAAAATACCCATGCGGGGGTAGTGCGGCCGCAATGAGGCTTCTTGGCTTTAAACTATGCTCCTTGAACTTGGCCACCGCAGGCCGCACAAAATGCACCGCGGCCGTGGCGGCTTTTGTTGCGGTCCGCACAAAAAGGACCGCGGACCGCATTGGCATTGATTCTCCAAAGTCCTAACTCTATACCGCACAATATCAAGTGCGGCCGCGATGAGGTCATTGCGGTCCGCACAAAATGCTTTGCGGCCACAATGCTTGATTATCCAAAATTTGCACTCTCTGAATCTCTTCATTGCGGACCGCACCAAATGGAATGCGGCCGCAGTGGACCTGTTGCACTGTGCTTGGACTTGTTCTTGGTACTTGTGCATGTTTCACTCCTTTTTTAGTTGGTTTTGACTAGTTGTCACCTTTTTTACCAAACCCTGCAAACAAGTACAACATGTAAGTCTTTGGGACTATTTTGTACACATTTTTAATCAAAACGCAAGTAAGAAAGAGTGAAAAATGAACCATAATCCCTAGTTATCAACTCCCCCTAACTTAAGCTCTTGCTTGTCCTCAAGCAAATAAAATAAGAACCACCCCTTAAGAGTAAATCCAAAAAAAATTAGCTGACCTAAAGTGACCTCATCTAGCATCAATTGGGACTAACAATTGCACTCAATTCAAATGAATCATTAACAACTTTCACTCTTTTAAGTACCATGGTTTTAGTGCGACACAAGAGCATCAAGAATTGACTCAACTCATCAAGGAAAACTCTTTCTACTACTTTGTTCATTGTAGAACCCAAACTCACACATCCTCAACTTTCCCTAAGCCAACCTCACCTTTAAGATTGTAGCACTCAGAACGGGGATAGTGGAAACACACTCATCTCTCTCAAAAAGAAAGGTTACAAGTCTGGCTCTAAGTACCATAAGTTTGCCCCTTATGTGAGTTACCACTAATATAAGCTTCATTCAACTCAAGATCATATAGGGCTTTTGTAGAGATATAGTGAAGGCTTTTGGTTCAAGGTAGGAAATATTTGGTCTAAGTAGGTTTCATCTTCCCTTTAGCACTTCTTTTGCTTCATTTTGTCACATATTCTCTTGACTTTTTAAGACATTTAACTTCCTTCTAAGGGGGTAGAGAGACTCACTGTCACTCTTTCTTATTCAATTCAAACCTTTTTCTCCTTTCTCAACTTTCCACACTTTTCATCTCTTTACTTTTATTAAATCCCTTCATTCTTTTCTACATTGATCATTCTTTTTGTCTTTTTGATTTTCTTTTTTTTATTGCCTTTCCTTTTCTTCATTTTATACCTTTTACCACTTTGTTGTGTTCCTCGTATCTCCTCCCGAACTTATATTTTTGCCTTGTGCTAAGGAAAGATCGGGTGTCAAGAGAGGGTATTTTTAGAACTGGAAAGGCTTGTATCGTGGTTTTTAAAAGAAAAAGTCTATGGCTCAAAAAGGTTGACTAGGAATATTATCATTGGTAGGCTATAGAAGTGTTCAAGATATCATTCAGATCAAGGAGAGCTTATAATCACATCTCAAGTCAAATTACACTTAGGATTTCGCCTAGACAAACATTCAGGGCAAGTTCTAGACTAATGGCTCGGGACTTGGACTTGTAGTTCAAATTCTCACCACACAAGCTTTGGGATTGCTAAAAAGACAGAGTTGGGGGTCCACAACAACCTTAGCTAAGATTTGAGCAACACAATGGTCCCGAAAAATCACTTGATGATTATCGACCAATACAAGAGTCTCAAAGTCACCACTTTCACCAGCCTATATATAACAATTTGTTTTTGACCATAGGATCAAAGGCAAATGTGTTAGGCCCAAGTGAAGCTTTGCTTGAGGCACCCTTACCAACTAGCTACTATTTACACTAAAAGCAAAAAGAAAACAGACTCAAATCCTTAAGAAGGTTGTCATGTCATCCATCATCGGGAAGAGCCACCCGGTTCACACAAATTCCACCTTTGGAAAGAATCGTGGCATTAATAAAATCGAAGGCTTATTGCACGCAAAAACTCAAAACAAGAAGCTACGAAAATAAAATAAGAAGTTATGAAAGGAAAAATGTGGAAAGTAAAATGAATATACATAAGGGAGAATGAATATATACATTAGAACGTAACTTTATATACAGACCCAAAAGGTAAAAGTACGAAAAGTGTAATAAAATGATAAAATTATTTACATACCAAAGGTCAAAAGAAAGCATAAAGAAAAAAAAGTAATGTCATATATACAGTCATCCAAATAGGGCTACCCCCTCAAATAAAAGCTAGCATTGTCCTCAATGCTAACTAACCAAAATAAGCACAAGAAAGGAAAGAGAGGAAAAAGAAACTCCCTATTGGCCCTCCATCTGCATAGGATCCTGAGTCTGGGTCCCTGGGTCCTCGGTCTGCTCGGAAACCTGTGACCGGCTCCCTGTCATCTGTGTATCCATTGGGACCTGGGCCTGGACTAAGTCTTGGGCCTGTACTGGAATCTAGGACTGGCTAGAGGAACCTCCCTGCGGGTCCTCCAACTCTATAACAACATCATCAGTACCGAGAATCACCCTCTTCCTCTTGGGTGGCCTCTCTGTCTCCTGCTCTGGCTGGGGCTGGGCTGCTGAAGCCGGGTCATGCAATAAAAGATCCAGAGGCAAGTGATCAGCCTTCAACCTCTCTACCTCTACCCTTAACTCCTTCACTGACTCCTTTGAAGCACGAGTCTTTCTCATTTTCTTTGCCTCCTTAGCAAGCTCCTTCAATGTTTTTCCATGAGAATCAACAACATCCATGATCAATTTCTGGTTCTCTAGGAGCTTCTTCTGGTTGTCCAGAAGCTCCTTGAGAGTGTGCTCCACTGACTGTAGGACCTGTGGCGAAGGAGGTGCAGAATGGGCTGCCACTGAAGTAGAAAATACAGACGGTTTGGAAGTGGTTGTCTGCATCCAGTTGTTGGTACTGGCAAGGGTCTGGCTCAGGTGGTGGGTAGTCAAAGAATATGCTACGGATGATAGGATCTCCGGAACTGTAGAAGTGGAGGGTCCTGGGGCCATTCTGGAGTGGCAGAGGGAGGCTGAGTAGGAGCCACTACTACTACTACTGGCTCTTCAGACTGGCCAGTTGAAGTAGTGGCTTTGCCCTTGGGGTCCTTGGGGTTGTCGGGACCCTTGGTGCTATACCAGGAGAACGGTACCTTTGATTTCACTTTCACATCAAATCTTCGCTTCTCCACATCTAGGTCCTCAATGTACATGGTCAGGAAATTGGGGAAGGGGTAGGACTTATCACCTTCATTCACGACCCGTGTAATTACCCTGGACATAAAATTCCCGATGTTGATCGGGTACCCCGCCATGATCGATGCCACCAATATAGCCCGGGAGATCGGAAGTGAGTTGTCGTGAGTGGTGGGGTCTAGCCTGCTACAAATAAATATTTCCCACCCCTTTACTTCAAAGTTAAGGGTCTGCCTCAGAATTTTTACCTCTGTTGTTAACCATGCTAGGGTGGTACCTGGGATTGCCAAGTACTCAGCTAGCCACGAACGGGCATCCTTCGCCAAAGCTACCTTGTCTAAGTATAAGGTCTCATCCTCCTCCGGGAAGCCCAGGTAATCATTTATCATTTTTCCATCAAACTTTACCTTCAGATTTGCACCTTAGTCATTGTGGTACCCTTTTTTATGTGGGCAACATTGGTGTAGAATTCCTTGACTAAGTGCTCATTGGCATCCTCCACGTGTCCTATGAAGTAGTCCCAGCCTGATCTCTCTCTGAACTGCCTCAACGCATTGGGGTTATGAGGCAAAAGATCCCATGTGATAAATTTCCGCTCAGGTATTAACTTTCTCTCAGGCCACCATTCTTTGAACTTGTGGTAGGACACCTCACGAACCTGTCTTTCCATGCCTCCGAGTTCTTAGTTCTCTCCACCCCTCCTACTTGGGGCTTACCCCCTCCTACGTCTTCTCCTTCTTCTTCTACGGAACCCTCCCCGGATAGTGAAGCTGTAGGTGAGGTGTAATATTCATTGTCACTACCTGCAGCTGAGCCCTCAGACGACTCAGAAGATATGTGCACTAATGCTTGGGCAGTAGGAGAGCCCGGAGGTGTATCCCTCAATTTATTCCTTTCCAGCCAATCAGGAACATATTCTGGCACGGAGTCTGAGTCGGACGCCTCCCGGGAGGGCTCATACTCACTTCCCAATTGGTCAATAACTCTATCAGCAGCCTTTATTATTCTTCTGGTATTTTTGATGTTTTGTCGGGCTTGTGGGGTCAATCTAATCATGCCTTGTCCCCTAACCTGGGAGGACTCTCCTTTCCCTTTCTGTTTATCGCCTTTGCCTCGTGATTTCACTATGATCTGCAAAGAGGACACATTCTATTCTTGTTAATATCCCAATAACATATGAAACAATGTAGAAAAGAAAAATTGCAGACAGTCATAATTGCTGACTGTGGACCGCAGAAAATGAAGTGAGGCCGCAAAGAAGCTACTGCAGACCGCACAAAATGCACCGTGGTCCGCACTGAGGTGGGGATCAGACTACCCACTCTCTGATTCTAGGCACCGCGGATCGCACAAAATGTATTGCAGTTCGTATTGAGGCACTGCGGACCGCACAAAATCCATCACGGTCGCAGTCCTCAATTGTCAGCTTTCAGAAACTTCATCACTACGGTCCGCAAAAAATAGCATTGCGGATCACACAGAAGCACCGCGGACCGCACAAAATCCATCACGGTCCATGGTAAACACCCAACAGCAATACCAACTTAGGGTTCAAATTTTTCTTAATTTTAGGTCTAATTTTCACCTCTTATTTTTCACCTAGGTGTTGAATCAGTATTTTTACCCAATTAACCCTAATCTAAACAACTAATGAAACCCTAAGCTAAAAATTAAAGAAAAATGGGAGAAGAACTGAAGAACTAATCAATTTAAAAGAAAATAAACACATTTAAAAGCTAAGTAAGGATTAAAAATACCAGAAGTGAGATATAATGTAGCTTAATGAGATTCAGCAGTTAAATTCGTGTAGTTAGATGAGATGAACAGTGATTTTTTTAGCTTTTGAATGCAAAGGGTCGAAAAGTTTGAAATGAGGGCCTCAGGTCCTATTTATAGAAAAAGGATCTGGGGCCTAACTCACCTACCCACCATGGTCCGCGGTACTCAGAAATAAGTGGCACTGGGGAGATGACCACTGCGGACCGCAAGAAATGCAATGCGGCCGCAGTGGTCCACCGCAGACCGCACAAAATGCATTGTGGCCGCACCGACCCCGCAGGGGCATTTTTGTCCAGGTTTTCCAACTTAGTATAAATAGAACATTTTTCCATTTTTAGGGTATCAACTATTTTCTGAACAGAACTGTGCTCGTGAGAAGACCATTTGTAGCCATTTTGGGCATTTTTACTTAGTTTTTATCATTGAATCTTTGTATTTACTTTAGCTTTTAATTAATATATCTTGTTCTTCAACTATTTCTCTATTTCCTTCTTCAAGCATGAGTAGCTAAACCCATTAGCTAGGGTTGTGGCTCAACCCTAGTGTGGGTAATTGATGGGTGATGCTAGCTAGGGTTAGATTGACTATGGGTGTTTGCTATTTGGGATAATTTTATGGTTTAATCTATGAATTGGTGGTTGCAAACACTGGTTTGTGCTAAGTTGACTTGGCTCTTCTTCAGAAAGAGAGCCCAAGTCTCCAAAATTGACCCAACAAGGAATAGGGATGGATTCAAGAGAATTGATAGTCTCAATTAAAGGGTTAAACCTCGAGAGAGTAATTACCCAACTTGAACCCTAGTTGCTTGAGCTAATTTGCCTACCCACTTGGTCTCGAGAGAGTCAACTGGGTAAAATCACTCTCCCTACCGAGAGGTGTGAAAGTGGGTAAAATTGTGCAACGGTTATAGAATATTTCCCTAATCATGTCAATTGAACCTTAGAAGCATTTACCCGTCAATTAGCCACCTAGGTGAAAGTCACTACCATACAACTCTAGCAATTTTCTCATTAGCATAATTTAGTTCTAATTTAGCTGATAATATTAGTTTGTTAAAGAAAAAAATCAAAAGATGTTTGGAAGTGACATTTGGAACAATTACACGATTCTAGTCTAGATAGATACTCAACTCCCTTCCTAACTCCCTGAGGAAGTCGATCCCGGCTCTCATATCGGGTAAAAGCTATTGCTACCCTCTCTTCCTACTTTGTGGTAGTGCGGTTGGCAGTGATCAACTTTTTGGCGCTATTGCTAGGGAGCTAACGGTTTTGGCTATCTATTTAGTTAGTTTTGTGTATTATTCTTCTTTCCTTTTTTGTTACTTACTTGTTTGTGCCATTACTCAGGTACCAACATGGCTTTAAACAAAGCTAATGACCCTCTTGGAAACGTGATAGCGGGGGAGGAGGTAGATGATATTGATCAAGATGAGGTGCCTTTTGCACCTCAAGGTCAACGGAGAGGCCGGAATGCCAATGCTAATCCAAATGACAATATTCTAGACACTTCCCCGGTTCCTCCAAGAGTGGCTCCCAGATTATTACCGAACCTGAGCTATGCAAGTGCTATTGTCCCACCCCGAATCCGGGCGGGAAACTTTCATATAACCAATGTGATGTTGACCTTACTGAGCGGCGTGGGTACTTCACGGCCGCTACAAATCAAAATGCCTACAAACATCTCAAGGGGTTCGTAGATACATGCTGGGGGAGCAAACAGACGATTGTGTCTGAGGATGCATTGAGATTGAGACTTTTCCCGTTCTCACTTTGGGGTAAGGCATTAGACTGGCTCGAGAGACTTCCCAAACATTCCATCACAACTTGGGATGAGTTGGCAGATAAGTTTATTGTCAAATTCTTCTCTCCTAGCCATATGGCGACACTTCGAGATGAAATATTAGCCTTCAAGCAAGAGCCAACGGAACCTTTGCATGAGATTTGGGAGCGGTATAGGACGATGGTGAAGGAATGCCCAAATAATGATATGACCGAGGCCATGATCCAACAAACCTTCTACCGGGGCATAAATACTACAAATCAATGCATTGTTAACCAATTGGCCGGGGGCAATTTTATGAAACTTTCTTATGAGGAGGCATGTGATGTACTTGATGAAATGGCGGACACTTCTTCAGCATGACAGAGTAGAGCAAATGTGCCTCAAGGTGACCCTACGGTTATTCATTTGCACAAGGAATTACATGATCACGGGCTAGTGATAGTTGAGCTTACTACTACGATGAACCAATTAGCTAAGGCACAGTTGCAACAAGTTCAGAATCCTCGCCAAGTGAATGCCATGGAGGGTGTTAGTATGCTTGTTAATAAGAGAAGGCAAAGGAGGCAACAAAATCAAGGAAATTCTGAGCAATTTGTTGATGAATATGATGGGTGTCAAAATGATGGTTATGATGACCAAAGTGAAGAGGTACAATATGTCAACAACTATCAAGGCAATAGAGGCAACTCTTCAAACCAACAATGGCGACCCCAAGGAAATTGGGGCAATCAACAACAAAGTGGTGGCAATTGGAACAACAACAACCAAAACAATAATTGGGGTAATCAAAACAGCAACCAAGGCAATTGGAATGAAAATAACAACAATTGGGGCAACAACAACAATCAAGGTGGGTGGAACAACAATGGAAACCAAGGCAACCGAGGGCAAGGCTTTTAAAGGACCCCAATGTACCAACAATCGAACAATCCACCCCCTTTCCCTTCTCAAGGCCCTAGTTCTTCTGGTAATGATATGAGCAGAATTGAGATGATGTTCGACCAGATGATGAAGAGGAATGCGGATTCGTATGCACAGTTAGCTTCTCACAACACCTCTATCCGAAACTTGGAGGTGCAATTAGGCCAGATCTCTCATTCATTGAATACTCGCCCGAAGGGTGCTCTACCAAGTGATACGGTAGTGAACCCAAAGGGTGGGAACAATCATGTTATGGAGGTCACAACAAGAAGTGGGAGAGGCAGTGATGTGAATGCCTCTAAGCAAAAACAAGTCGTGGATGATGATGTTGAGTTGCACAATGATGAAGTCTCATGCTATTAAATCTTGATGTCAATGCGGATGCAAGTAGAGTAGAGTGCGTGAATGCATTACATGGGATGGGCTCTTATTCTTATGAGCCTAGGAAATTGTCTTTGGATCTTGAAAACCAGAAAACTCCACCAACAAAGCCATCAATTGAGGAGCCACCAGTGTTGGAGTTGAAACCACTTCTTCCACACCTCGGGTATGAATTCTTGGGCACAAATTCTACTTTACCGGTTATTCTTTCTTCTTGCCTTACTAACATGCAGGTTGAGGCCACTTTGGCGATTCTTCAAAAGCGGAAAAGGGCAATTGGATGGACTCTAGATGACATTCGGGGAATAAGCCCTGCATTTTGCATGCACAAAATTATCTTGGAGGATGATGCAAAGCCTTCCTTGGAGCATCAAAGAAGATTGAATGAGGCTATGCAAGAAGTGGTGAAGAAAGAGGTGATCAAATGGTTGGATGCCAGGGTTGTGTACCCCATTTCTGATAGCTCATGGACTTCTCTGGTGAAATGTGTACCGAAGAAGGGTATGACTGTGGTGACCAATGACAACAATGAACTTATTCCTACTCGGACAGTCATAGGTTGGAGGGTTGCATGGACTACCGGAAGCTAAACAAGGTGACCCGAAAGGACTATTTCACATTGTCATTCCTTGACCAAATGCTTGATCGTCTTGCGGGGCGTGTTTTTATTGCTTTTTGGATGGATACTCGGGGTATAATCAAATCTTGATTGCTCCGGAAGATCAGGAAAAGACCACATTCACTTGTCCGTATGGCACATTTGCTTTCTCTAGGATGTCGTTCGGGTTGTGTAATGCTCCAGTGACTTTCCAATGATGCATGATGGCTATTTTCACTGACATGGTGAAAGATATTTTGGAGGTCTTTATGGATTATTTCAGCGTGGTTGGAGATTCATTTGAAGAATGTTTGAGAAATTTGGATAGAGTATTGGCCCGATGTGAAGATACAAATCTCGTACTCAATTGGGAAAAATACCACTTTATGGTGGAGGAAGGCATAGTGTTGGGTAACAAGATTTCAAAGCGTGGGATTGAAGTTGACAAAGCCAAGATAGAGGTGATTTTGAGGCTTCCTCTCCCCATTTCCGTCAAAGGGGTGAGGAATTTTCTTGGGCACGCGGGGTTCTACCGGAGATTCATCAAAGACTTTTCGAAGGTAGTGAACCCCTTGTGCAAGTTGTTGGAGAAAGATGCTAAGTTTGTATTTGATGAAAAGTGTATGCAAGCCTTTGAACTTCTCAAGCATAAGTTGACTACCACTCATATCATTACCGCACCTATTGGAGCTTGCCCTTTGAGCTCATGTGTGATGCTAGCGATATTGCGGTTGGGGCAGTTTTGGGTCAACGAGTGAACAAAATGTTTTATCCGGTATACTATGCGAGCAAGATAATGAATAATGCTCAAGTGAACTACACGGTGACCGAGAAGGAACTTTTGGCTATAGTGTTTGCAATGGAAAAATTTCGATCGTATTTATGGGGGCCAAAGTTATAGTGCACACCGATCATGTCGCCCTTAGGTATTTGATGACAAAGAAAAACTCCAAGGCATGATTGATGAGAGGGGTGTTACTACTTCAAGAGTTTGATCTAGAAATTATGGACCAAAAAGGTAGTGAGAATCAAGTGGCGGACCACTTGGATTTGCACGAATGGTGTGATTCGTAGATGTGTCCCGGAGGAAGAACAATTGAGTATCTTAGAGGCTTGCCATTCTTCACCCTATGGTGGTCATCATGGTGGGGTGATGACCGCCTCGAAAGTTCTTAGTTGTGGTTTCTATTGGCCCAATTTGTTCAAAGATGCGGGTGATTTTGCAAAGAGGTGTGACGATTGCCAAAGAGCGGGCAGAATTTCAAAAAGGGATGAGATGCCTCTTAATATCATTCTTAAAGTGGATATCTTTGATGTTTGGGGCATCGATTTCATGGGTCCATTTGTTAGCTCTTGTGGGAATACTTACATTCTCGTGGCAGTTGACTATGTCTCAAAATGGGTTGAAGTCGTGGCTTTGCCTAACAATGAAGCCCGGAGTGTTGTTGCATTTCTTAAAAAGAGCATCTTCACAAAGTTTGGCACTCCTCGTGCGATTATTAGTGATGGGGGATCTCACTTTTGCAATAAAGCTTTCGACACATTGCTTTTCAAGTACAATGTCAATCATAAAGTTTTGACCCCTTATCATCCTCAATCTAGTGGCCAAGTGGAAGTCTCCAACAGAGAAATCAAAAGTATCTTGTCAAAGACGGTCAATGCAAATAGGACCGATTGGTCGAAGAAGTTGGATGACGCTTTATGGGCTTATCGAACGGCTTACAAAACCCCGATTGATATGTCTCCATATCGTTTGGTGTTTGGGAAAGTATGCCATCTTCCGGTTGAGTTAGAGCACAAGGCCATGTGGGCTTTGAGGAAGTTGAACCTTGAATGGGATGTTGCAGCTAATCTTCGTGTTGAACAACTCAATGAACTCGATGAATTTAGATTCCATGTCTACTCCAGTTCGTCCTTGTATAAGGACAAGATGAAGTACCTTCATGACAAATATGCTCGTGGAAAGGAGTTCAACGTAGGTGATTTGGTTCTCTTGTTCAACTCCCGGTTACGTCTGTTTCCGGGAAAGCTCAAATCCAAATGGAGTGGACCGTTTGAAGTTGTGTTTGTGACCCCTTTTGGTGCTCTTGATTTGAAAAACAAAAATGGTGAAGTCTTCAGACTTAATGGGCATCGGGTCAAGCATTATCTTGAAAAGTTTGATGACAGCCACATGGTGGCGCTCCTTCATCTCAAGTGATGTGGTGGTAACATGCGTCGTGTCGCGATGTTAAATCAGGCACTTCTTGGGAGGCAACCCGTGTCTTTTTTTTCTTGTTTTCTTTGATTTTCTTTGAAGTGTAGGATTGATTTTTGTGCTAATTAATTGTGAGATGTTGCAGGGCTATGTTGATGCAGTGTAAAACATGATGGAAATGTTGAGCAAATCTCTGAAGCTGCCAGTGCGGACGTACTACACTTTGTACGGTCTGCACTGGTGTGATCAATGTGAGGACTCTCTGAAGTTTGCCACCGCGGCCGTGTTGCATTTTGTGCGCATCGCGGTAGACCTCTGCGGCCGCGGTCTGTTTTGTGCGGACTGTAGAGTTTGCCTTCTCAAACTTCTTCTAAACATACCCAGCGTGGACCGCGGTCCATTTTTTCCGGCCGCACTGGTAGGTGAGTATGGGTCCCAGTGGTTGTTCTATAAATAGACCTCAGGGACCCCTGATTACCCTTTTTCGTAAATTTTACACTCAGAAGAGACTAATCATTATTCATCCTTCTTCCTTGCTCGTAATTACTCATTTGCTTTGTGTTGATTCTTTCCTGCTCAATATCTGGTAACATTTCACCCAACTCTTCTTGGTTTAATTGTTTAATTTCATTTTAGTTTCATTTCTATTAGCTGGTAGTTTTTCTCCTCCCGTATTTCTCTAGTTTTTAGGTTAGTTAGTTTAAATGTTAATTTATGAGTGCTTGATGAGTATAATGAATTGGGTGATTGAGTAGGGACTTTAATTAGGTGAAATTTTGAATGAATAGATCAATAATTAGGAACCCTAACTCAGTGCCATATCTGGGCACCCTTCGCGGACCGCGGTCAATTTTGTGCGGTTCACGGTGCCTTAGTGTGGTCCGCAGTACCACTTTGCGCGAACTGCGGTGATGAACTTATGCAAGGTGACCTTCAGCCTGTGCGGCCGTAATGCATTTTTTACGGTCCGCACTGGCCCACCGCAGCCGCGGTACCATTTTGTGCAGTCCGCGGTGGTCAGATTCAGAAGGTGGGTATTCTGCACCCCACCATTGTGCGGACCGCGGTGGTTTTTGTGCAGTCCGTAGAGGTATCAGTGCGGCCGCACTCCTTTTTGTGTGGTCTGCACTGCAACTGTCTGTTTCTGTTCTGTAATTCTTATTGCACTAATGTCTCACTGTCTCTGCTGATACTAACAATGTTAGATGTTTGTTCTTGTAGACAATGGTTAAACAACGAGGCAAAGTCTCAAAACAACCCGGCCGAGGTGATTCCTCCCAGGGAAGCAAGGGCAAGAATATGATCTGACGCACTCCCCAAGTGAGAGAAAGTATTAAAAAGATGCGGAAAGCAATTAAAGCTGCTGATAGAGATTGTGACCAGTCGGGGAGTGAGTACATGCCTTCCCAGGATATGTCCTCTGATTCTATGCCCCAATATGTCCATGACTGGCCCGAAAGAAGGAGATTGACTGATGATACTCCTCCACCCACACCCACTGCCCAAGCAGCAGATCATGTCTCCACTGAGTCGTCTGAGGGCTCAGCAGCCAGCAGTGGCGAGTACTCCACCTCCCCTACAGCTTCATTATCCGGGGAGGGTACAGGCAGAGGTGATGAGGGAGATGAGGAGGTACCTGAGGGTGGTGAGCCTCAGGTTGGGGGAATTGCCCATACTAGGAAACCCGAAGTCTGGGAGGATAGGTTTGTAAGCCAAGTAGTATACCACAAATTCAAGGAGTGGTGGCCGATGAAAAAATTGATACCGGAGCGGAGTTTCGGGGATAGAGATCTTCTACCCCTAAACCTCGATGTGCATAGACAGTTTAGAACAAGAGTGGGGTGGGATCACTTTATAGATGACTGCGGGGAGGCAAATGAACACTTGGTCAAGGAGTTTTACTGTAATGTGGCCCACATCGTCAAGGGCTCCAAAGTGGATAAGGTTCGAAACAAAAAGGTGTTGTTCAACGGGAAGTCTCTGAATGAATATTTGGGCTTCAATGAGGAAGATAAATCTCTTTATATGGCAAAGCTGGAGATAGGCGAGGAGGTCCGTACATGGTTAGCTCAGTACTTGGCAATCCCAGGTACCGTTCCGGAGTAGTTGACTGTTGTGGTCAAAATATTATGGAGGACCCTAAACTTTGAGGCGAGGGGCTGGGAGACATTTGTGTGCAGCCGGCTAGACCCTACTACCCATGACCAGACACTACCTCTCCACCGGGATGTCCTAGTTGCTTCCATCATGGCAGGGTATCCCATCAATGTGGGGAATGTGATGTCCCGCATTATCTCTATAGTGGGTGTCGAGAATGATCGGAACTATCCTTTCCCCAACACCCTCACTATGTACTTCCGGGACCTAGAAGTGGACAAGAAGCCATATGACATCAAGATCAAGGCGACAGCCCCATTCTCCTGGTACAGCTTGAAGGGGAATGACAACCCCAAGGATAAGAACTACAAAGCCCCTGCTTCTACCTCAACTGGCCAATCTGAAGAGCCAGTTGTGGTAGAGACCCCAACTAGCCTGCTTCCACTCATACTGAAATGCCTCCCGGACCCTCCACTTCAGATATTCCTCCAGGCCTTTCCACATCAGCGGGACCAGAAATTCCATCTACTCGGGCACATCCTATCACTGCCCACCAGCTGAGCTAGATGCTTCAAAGCTTAAACAACTGGATGTATATTGCATCATCTAAGTTATCTACCTTGACCTCCACTATTGCAGCTCAGTCGTCCCCTCAACCAGCACAGGTCCCACAGTCTATAGAGGATGCCTTGAAGAAGATAATTGAAAATTAGGAGAAGATCCTCAGTACCCAGGCTGATTTTGCAAAGGCAGTGGATTCACATGGCAAGGCTCTGAAGGAGCTTAACAAGGAGCACAAGAAGTTGTGCAAGACACGGGCTTCCAAAGAGTCCGTGAAAGAGCTGAGGGCAGATGTTGATAGACTGAAGGCAGACCAGCTGCCTTTAGACTTATTGTTTGAGGACCCAGCTCCAGCAGCAGAGCCACAGCAGGAGCAGGAGCAGCAACCTCCGAAGAGGAGGAGGATGATCCCGAGCGCAGATGATGCCGTCATCCAGTTGGAGGACCTACCGGAGGCTTCCTCCAGTCAGCCATATGATGCATCTGATACACAGCCTGTCTAGGTCCAGGTCCCATCAACTGAGCATCAGGATACAAGGAACCAGTCTGAGGTTTCCGAGCATACAGAGGGCCCAGGGACTGCCCATGATCCGATGTAGACGGACACTGCTTAGGGAGTCTTCATATCCTTCCTCTATTTTATTTTTGGTGCTTATTTGATTTAGTTGGCATTGGGGACAATGCCAACTTTTATTTGAGGGGGTGCGCCCTTTATCTTTGGAAGACTGTACATATATACTGATTTAGTTTATGCCTTTTTTTGATTTTCATTTGGGTCTGTATATAACTTTACATTTAGTTACTTTTATTGCATTTTTTACCTTTCATTTGGTCTGTATATAAAATTACATCATTGTATATATTCATTCCCTGTTGTATATTCAAATCCCCTATTGTATATATTTTTTCTATTTTCGTAAAAATTTTCGTTTTTAGCTTCTTAATTATATTCGTAGCTTTTTATTTCATTGTTGATGCTTTCAATAAGCCTTTGGTTTTCTTAATGCCACGGTTCTTTCCAAAGGTGGAGTATTGTGTGAACCGGGTGGCTCTTCCCGATGATAGATGGCGCGGCAACCTTCTTAAGGGTTTGAGTCCGTTTTTGTTTTTGTTTTTAGTAGTTTATAGTTAAGGGTACCTCAAGCAAAGCTTCACTTGGTCCTAGCACATTTGCCTTTGATCTCATGGTCAAAGACAAAATGTTGTGTTTAGGATGGTGAAAAAGTCGTGACCTTGAGACTCTTGTGTTGACCAACAATCATCAAATGGTCTTTCGGCACCATTGTGTGTTCAAATCGTATCTAAGGTTGTTGTGGGCCCCTGACTATATGTCTTTAACAATCCTTTAGCTCGTGTGGTGAGAAATCGAATTGCGAGTCCAAGTCCTAAGTTATTGATCTAGAACTTGCCCTAAATGTTTGTTGAGGCAAAATCTTAGGTGAAATTTGACTTAAGAAGTGATTATAGGCTCTCTTTGATCCAAATGATAGTTGAACAATTCCATAGTCTACCAATGATATGATCCCTAGTAAATCCTTTTGAGCCTTATACCTTTTTCTTTCAGAAACCATGATACAAGCCTATACCCGTTCCAAAAGATACCCTCTCTTGGCACCCGTTCTTTCCTTGAGCACATGGCAAAAGTATAAGTTGGGGGAGAGACGAGGAAGGGAACAAAGTGGTAAAAGGTACAAAAGCGAAGAAAAGGAAAGGCAATGAAGAAAGAAAAGAAAAAAACAAAAAGAAAGCCCAGTGTGAAAAAGAATAAAAAAGGATTCAAGAAAAGCAAAAGAGAAAAAGGTGTGGAAAATTAAAAAAGGAGAAACATTTTGAATTGCTTGAGAAAGAGTGACAGTGTGTATCTCTAACCCCTTAGAAAGAAGTAAGATGACTCAAAGAGTCAAGAGAATTGTGTCAAATGAATCAAAAGAAGTGTTGGAGGGAAGATGGAACCCACTTAGATCTAAACATGTCCCACCCTGAATCAAAAGCCTTCACAATGACTCCACAAAAGCCCTATATGATCTTGAGTTGAATGAAGCTTGCATTAGTGGATACTTACATGAGGGGAAAACATATGGTACTTAGAGCAGGACTTGTGACCTTTCCTTGAGAGAGATGAGTGAATTCCCATTGACCTCAGTTTGTGTGCTAATACTCTAAAAAGGTGAGGTTTGCTTAGGGTGAGTTGAGGATATGTGAGTTTGGGTTCCACAATGACCGAAGTAATTGAGAGAGTTCTTTGATGTAATGAGTCAACTCTTGATGCTCTTGTGTCACACTTGATCCATGGTTTATCAAAGGTTAAATGTTGTTAATGATTCATTTGCATTGAGGGCAATTGTTAGTCCCAATTGATGCTTGTTGAGGTTACTTTAGGATAGCTGAAAATACTTGGATTTTCCCTTAAGGGGTGGGTCTTATTTTGTTTGCTCGAGGACAAGCAAAAGCTTATGTTTGGGGGAGTTGATAACTAGGAATTTTGACGTGTTTTATGCTCCTTCCAGCTTACGCTTTGATTATAAATTCTTACAAAATAGTCCCAGAAGGCTCATAAATTGTGCTTGATTGCAGGTTTAATCGACAAAGTGACGAAATGTCAAAGATCGGCTCAAAATGAGTGAAACCTGCTCAAGTACCAAAAACAAGGCAAACTCAGGACAAAAAGGCTTAGTGCGGCCGCACTACACTTTGTGCGGTCCACACTAGGGGATTCAGAGAGCTGGCAAATTGAGCTTCAAGGCAGTGCGACCGCATTCGATCTTGCACGGTCCGCACTGAAGGCTCTGCGACCACGGTCCATTCTGCGCGGCTCGCGGAGGAGAAGATCATAGAGATGTCCAGTGCCAACTTCAAACCCATGCGGTCCGCGGTCATATTTGTGTGGACTGCGCTAGTTGCCTCCGTGGCCGCGGTCCATTCTGCGCGGTTCCCGGTGCCTGAGATCTGAGAACCAAGACTTCAAGTCTAAGAGCCTAGTGTGGCCGCGGTCCATTTTGTGCGGTCCGTACTGACCCCGCAAGGGAATTTTTGTCCAGTTTTTTCAGCTTAGTATAAATAGAATATTTTTCCATTTTTAGGGTATCAACTATTTTCTGAACAGAGTTGCGCTCGTGAGAAGACCATCTGTAGCCATTTTGGGCATTTTTACTTAATTTTTATCATTGAATCTTTGTATTTACTTTAGCTTTTAATTAATATGTCTTGTTCTTCAACTATTTCTCTATTTCCTTCTTCAAGCATGAGTAGTTAAACCTATTCTCTAGGGTTGTGACTCAACTCTAGTGTGGGTAATTGATGGGTGATGCCAGCTAGGGTTAGATTGACTATGGGTGTTTGCTATTTGGGACAATTCTTTGGTTTAATCTATGAATTGATGGTTGCAAACACTGGTTTGTGCTAAGTTGACTTGGCTCTTCTTCAGAAAGAGAGCCTAAGTCTCCAAAATTGACCCAACAAGGAATTAGGATGGATTCAAGAGAATTGATAGTCCCAATTAAAGGGTTAAACCTCGAGAGAGTAATTACCTGACTTGAACCCTAGTTGCTTGAGCTAATTTGCCTACCCACGGGGTCTCGAGTTAGTCAATTGGGTAAAATCACTCTCTCTACCGAGAGGTGTGATAGTGGGTAAAATTGTGCAACGGTTATAGAATATTTCCCCAATCATGTCAATTGAACCTTAGAAGCATTTACCCGTCAATTAGCCACCTAGGCGAAAGTCACTACCCTAGTGTCTTTCTACCCACTAGATACAACTCTAACAATTTTCTCATTAGCATAATTTAATTCTAATTAGTAGCCGATAATATTAGTTTGTTAAAGAAAAAAATCAAAAGATGTTTGGAAGTGACATTTGGAACAATTACACGATTCTAGTCTAGATAGATACTCAATTCCCTTCCTAGCTCCCTGAGGAATTCGATCCCGACCCTCATATCGGGTAAAAGCTATTGCGACCCTCTCTTCCTACTTTGTAGTAGTGCAGAGTTGGCAGTGATCATGCGGCCGTAGTGCAAACTTCAGAGAGTGTGCATTTTTCCAACTTAGTCATGCACTGCGTCAAAACAATCCTACAACAACTCACAACCAGTTAGCCCAAGAGCAAATCATATACTACAAAGAAAATCAAAGAAAAATAAAAAGAAAGACACATGGGTTGCCTCCCAAGAAGTGCCTGATTTAACGTCGTGGCACGATGCAAGTTACCATCAAATCACTTTAGATGGAGTAGTGTCATTACGTGGATGTCATCAATCTTGCCCAGGTAGTACTTGACCCTGTGCCCATTAACTCTGAAAACCTTCCCATTTTTGTTCTTCAAGTCAAGTGCACCAAATAGAGTCACAAATACCATTTCAAAAGGTCCACTCCATTTCGACTTAAGCTTCCCCAGAAACAGACGTAACCGAGAGTTGAACAAAAGAACCAAATCACCCACTTTGAACTCCTTGCCACGAGCATATTTTTCATGAAGGTACTTCATTTTGTCCTTGTACAAGGACGAACTGGAGTAGGCATGGAATCGAAATTCATCAAGTTCATTAAGCTGCTCCACACGAAGATTTGTTGCCACATCCTATTCAAGATTTAGCTTCCTCAAAGCCTACATGGCCTTGTGCTCTAACTCAACCGGTATATGGAAAGCTTTCCCAAACACCAACCGATACGGAGACATACCAATCGGAGTCTTGTAAGCAATCCTATAAGCCCATAGAGCATCATCCAACTTCTTTGACCAATCGGTCCTATTTGCATTGACCGTTTTTGACAATATACTCTTGATTTCCCTGTTTGATACTTCAACTTGGCCACTCACCTGAGGATGATAAGGAGTAGAAACTTTGTAATTGACACCATACTTTGCAAGCAAAGTGTCAAAAGCTCTATTACATAAATGAGACCCCCCATCACTTATGATTGCACGAGGAGTGCCAAACCTTGTAAAAATGCTCTTCTTGAGAAACGCAACAACACTTCGGACCTCATTGTTGGGTAAAGCCATGGCTTCAACCCACTTTGAAACATAGTCAACCGCCACAAGAATGTATGTGTTCCCACACGAGCTAACAAACGGCCCATAAAATCAATGCCCCATACATCAAAAATATCAACTTCAAGAATGGTATTGAGAGGCATCTCATCTTTCTTCGAAATTCCACCCGCTCTTTGACATTCATCACACCTCTTCACAAGTTCACTTGCATATTTGTACAAAGTTGGTCAATAAAACCCGCAACTAAGAACTTTTGAAGCCGTCCTCGCCCCGCCATGATGGCCACCATAGGGAGAGGAATGATAAGCCTCTAAGATACTCAATTGCTCCTCATCCAGGACATACCTTCGGATCACACCATCCGTGTAAATCTTGAACAAGTACGGCTCATCCCAACAGAAATCCAAATTGTTCCGTTTGAGCTTCTTCCTTTGGTTAGAAGAGAGCTCACATGGGATTATACCAGTCACAAGAAAATTAGCAACGTCCTCAAACCATGGCATACCATTCACCGATACCGAAAGGAGTTGTTCGTCGAGAAATGAATCATTGATCTCTAGTCCATCAAGAGTCCTCCCCTTCTCCTCCAAGCGGGACAAGTGATCAGCCACTTGGTTTTCACTACCCTTCCGGTCCACAATCTCCAAATCAAATTCTTGAAGTAACAAGACCCATCGCATCAGTCTAGCTTTGGAATCCTTCTTCGTCATCAAGTACCGGAGTGCGGCATGATCGATATGAACTATGACCTTGGCACCCATGAGATATGGCCGAAATTTCTCCATCGCGAACACAATAGCCAAAAGCTCTTTTTCAGTCGCCGTGTAGTTCACTTGAGCATCATTCATTCTCTTGCTCGTATAGTACACCGGATGAAATATTTTGTTCACTCTTTGACCCAAAACCGCCCCAACCGCAACATCGCTCACATCACACATGAGCTCAAAAGGCAAGCTCCAATTGGGTGCGATAATAATAGGAGTGGTGGTCAACTTGTACTTGAGAAGTTCAAAGGCTTGCATACATCTCTCACTGAACACAAACTTGGCATCTTTTTCCAATAACTTACATAGGGGATTCACTACCTTCGAAAAGTCTTTGATAAATCTCCGGTAGAACCGCGCATGCCCAAGAAAACTTCTAACACCCTTGACAGAGGTAGGAGGAGGGAGCCCTGAAATCACATCAATTTTTGCTTTGTCCACTTTTATACCATGCTTTGAAATTTTATGCCCAATAACTATGCCCTCTTCCACCATGAAGTGGCATTTCTCCCAATTAAGAATAAGATTGGTTTATTCACAACGGGCCAACACCCTATCAAGATTTTTCAAACATTCATCAAACGAATCACCTACAACACTAAAGTCGTCCATGAACACCTCCAAAATATCTTCCACCATGTCGGTGAAAATGGCCATCATACACCGCTGGAATGTAGCCGGTGCATTGCACAACCCGAAAGGCATCCTAGAAAATGCAAAGGTGCCATATGGACAAGTGAATGTGGTATTCTCCTAATCTTTCAGAGCAATCAAGATTTGGTTGTATCCAAAATACCCATCCAAGAAACAGTAGAAGGCATGCCTAGCAAGTCGATCTAACATCTGATCAAGAAAAGACAATGGAAAGTGATCCTTGCGGGTCATTTTATTCAACTTGCGGTAGTCTATGTATACCCTCCACCTGGTGACGGTCCTGGTAGGAATCAACTTATTTTGCGAATTTGCAACCACGGTCATGCCACCCTTCTTCGGCACGCATTGTACCGGCGAAGTCCAGGAGCTATCAGAGATGGGGTACACAACCTCGGCATCCAACCACTTGATCACCTCCTTTTTCACAACTTCTTGCATTGCCTCATTCAACCTCCTTTGATGTTCCAAAGAGGGCTTTGCATCATCTTCCAGAATAATCTTGTGCATACAAAATGCGGGGCTTATCCCCCGAATATTAGCTAAGGTCCATCCAATTGTCTTCTTCCGCTTTTGAAGCACCGCCAATGTGGCATCAACCTGCATGTTAGTAAGACAAGAAAAAAGAATAACAGGCAAAGTTGAACTAGGGCCTAAGAACTCATACCTGAGGTGTGGAGGCAACGGTTTCAACTCCAACACCGGAGGTTCCTAGATTGAAGGTTTTCTTGGTGGAGCCTTCCTGTTTTCAAGATCCAAAGAGAGTTTCATAGGATCATAAGAGTAAGAGCCCATTCCATGTAAAGCATTCACGCACTCCACTCTGCCTTCATCCTCATTTACATCAAGATTCAACAATACTGCCTCTAAAGGATCCTCCACATTGATCATTACACTGGTATCATCAACTATTATTGTCGTGACAAGGTCCACAAAAGAGCACACCTCAGAACTGTTAGGCTGCTTCATTGACTTGCACACATGAAAGACCACTTTTTCATCACCCACCCGGAAGGTGAGTTCCCCTACTTCCACATCAACTAAGGCCTTCCCAGTAGCAAGGAAAGGTCGTCCCAATATGATTGGAACTTCATAATCTACCTCACAATCCAAGTTCACAAAATCAGCTGGCAAGATAAATTTGTCCACCCGGACAAGAACATCATCAATAATACCCAATGGTCTCTTCATAGTTCTATCCGTCATTTGCAATTTCATGGAAGTCGGCCTCGGTTGCCCAATACCCAAAGTCTTGAAAACTGAGTAGGGAATCAAGTTGATACTTGCCCCCAAATCACATAGAGCTTTTGCAAAGTCCGCACTCCCAATGGTGCAAGGAATAGTGAAAACATCGGGATCTTCTAGCTTCGGGGTCATCGAATGTACTATTGCACTAACTTGGTGGGTCATCTTGATAGTTTCGCAATACATAGATCTTTTCTTTGTCACCAAGTCGTTCATGAATTTAGCATAGCCCAAAATTTACTCTAGAGCCTCCACCAAAGGCACATTAATGGATAAGCTCTGCATCATGTCAATAAACTTTTTGAACTGATTCTTATTTTCTGCTTCGCGAGCCTTTGAGGATAAGGTGGAGGTGGCCTTGGCAAAGGAGCCTTGGCTTTAGGCACAATCATTTCCGGCATGTATATTACGTGTTCCCTAGACGGGTTCACGTCATTCTGAGTCTCCACCTCGGCATCTTGAATATCAATCCTCACTTCCTCATTCACGTTCTCATGAATCACATTTTCAACCACCAAAAGAATCTCATCTTCTTGCAACTTAACTTCATCACTCAAAATTTATTTTTATTTAGAGGCATTCACATCACCGCCTTGTCCACTTCTTGTAGTTACCGTCAAAACATGATTGTTCCCACCCTTCGGGTTAACTACCGTATCACTTGGTAGAGCCCTCTTACGGCGAGTATTCAAGAATTGTGAGATTTGGCCTAATTGAACCTCCAAGTTCCTGATTGAAGTATTGTAGGAAGCCAACTGAGCATCAGAGTCCGCATTCTTTTTCATCATCTGTTCAAACATCATTTCAATTCTCCCTATTTCATTGTTGGAAGAACTAGGACCTTGTGATGGAAATCGGGGTGGATTGTTCGGTTGTTGATATATTGGGGGCCTTTGAAAGCCTTGCCCCCGATTTCCCTGATTGTCATTGTTCCAACCTCCCTGATTGTTGTTACCACCCCAATTGTTGTTGTTGTCATTCCAATTACCCTGATTGTTTTGATTATTGTTGTCCCAATTGGAATTTTGGTTGTTGTTCCCCCAATTACTATTCCCTTGTTGTTGTTGATTGCCCCAATTGCCCTGGGGTCTCCATTGTTGTTGGTTGGAAGAATCGCCCCTTTGGCCCTGATAATTATTCACATATTGCACTTCTTCATTCTGCCCATCATAACCATCATCTTGGAATCCACTACAATCATTGTCAAATTGATCCGAACTCCCTTGGTTCTGTTGACCTCTTTGTCTTCTTTTGTTCACTAGCATATTGACACCATCCATAGCATTTACTTGGTGCGGATTTTGAACCTGTTGTAATTGTGCCTTTGCTAGTTGGTTCATTGTTGTTGCCAGCTCTGCTATAGCCTGCCCATGGTCATGTAGCTCTTTGGGCAAGTGAGTGACCGTGGGGTCACCCTGGGGCACATTGGCTCTACTTTGCCAAGTGGAGGACGTGTCAGCCATCTCATCAAGAATGTCACAAGCCTCATCATAAGACAGCTTCATGAAATTACCCCTAGCAAGTTGGTTCACTATACATTAATTTGTTGTGTTAATGCCCCAGTAGAAAGTCTGTTGGATCATTGCCTCAGTCATATCATTGTTGGGACATTCCTTTACCATGGTTCTACATCGCTCCCAAATCTCATGTAATGGTTCGGTGGACTCCAGCTTGAAAGCTAAGATCTCATCTCTCAATGCTGCCATGTGCCCCGGTAAGAAAAACATTACAATGAACTTATCCGCCAATTCATCCCAAGTAGTGATGGAATGGTTGAGAAGTCTCTCAAGCTAATCCAATGCCTTCCCTCTAAGTGAGAAAGGGAATAGTCTCAACCGAAGTGCATCCTCCGACACATTAGTTTGTTTGCTCCCCCAAAAAGTATCCACAAAATCCTTGAGATGTTTGTAAGCATTCTGATTAGCAGCGGCTGTGAAATACCCACGCTGCTCCAGCAATGTCAACATCACATTTGTAATTTGAAAATTTCCCGCCCAGATCCGGGGTGGGACAACTGCACTAGCATATCCTTGGTTGGGAAGCACTCGAGGAGCCACTCTTGGAGGTTGCGAGGGAAGGTCTGGAATATTATCACTGGCCTGGCAGCCTCTCCTTTGTCCTTGAGGTACAATAGGAACCTCATCATCAATGTTGTCATCTACCTCCTCCCCCGGCGGATGATCTCCAATAGGTGCGTTGTTTGCTGCTATCTTTCTATCTGAAGTTGTGACACCCACAAATTAGTAAAACAGAAGGAAAGAAGAACAATACACAAAACTATTTAGATAGATAGCCAAAACCGTTAGCTCCCCGGCAACGGCGCCAAAAAGTGATCGGAGCCAACCCTGCACCACTACAAAGTAGCGAAAGTGGTCTAAGTAGCTTTTACCCGAATGGTCGGGATCGATTTCCACAGGGAGCTAGAAATGGGAATTGGGTTCCTATCTAAATTAGGGATGCATAATTTCTCTTAATTGCACTTCTAATCATAGTTGGTCTTTTGATTACTTCTAATATTATGCTAATAAGATTCTAAATTAAGCTAACAGTAAGATACTTAAAAGGTTGTTTAAATAGTTAAGAAGGCACTAGGGAAGTGACTTTCTCCTAAGTGGATACTTGACGGGTTCTCGAGTCTAAGGCAAGGTTGTCATGTTGGGATTACGATATAACCAATGCACTAAACTTCTCACTCTATACCTCTCGGTAGTTTGAGTGATTTTTCCCTAATTAACTTTCTCAAGACCAATTGGGTATGATAATTTGTGCAAGCAATTTAGGTTCAAGTCGGGTATTACTGTCTCTAGGTTTAACCCTTTAATTGGGGCTATCAATCTCTTGAATACACCCAAATTCCTTGTTGGACTAATTTTCCTAGACTCAAGTTCTCTTTCTCAAGAAGAACCCAAGTCAAATAGGCACAAATTAGTGTTTGCAACCACTAATTCAACATGGAAAACACAAATTAGTCCAAATATCAAACACCCATAGACATTCAAGCCTTAAAACTTAAGACCCATCAAATACCCACACTAGGTTGAGTCACAACCCTAGCTAATGGGTCTAGCTACTCACGATAATAGAAGAAAATATGGAAATAGATGAAGAAAAACCCATAAGATTTAATTGCAAGCTAATACTTGAAGACTCAATGATAAAAACTACTCTAAAATTACTCAAAATGGTTAAGAAACCTTGTTCACAAGCGCAGCTGAACGTTAGATTACAACCGATGACCGAAAAATGGAAAAAGAAACTATTTATACTTGGCCGAATTTTCTGGACAAAAATACCCCTGCGGGGATAGTGCGGTCCGCAAAAAATCGAGTGCGGCCGCAGTGAGGCTTCTTGGCTTTAAACTTTACTCTCTAAACTTGGCCACCACGGGCCGCACAAAATGCACCGCGACCGCGGTGGCTTCTGTTGTGATCCGCACAAAAAGGACCATGGACCACATTGGCATTGATTCTCCAAAGTCCCAACTCTCTTAACTCCTTCTTTGAGTATTGCACAATATTGAGTGCGGCCGCAGTAAGGCCATTGCGTTCCGCACAAAATGCTTTGAGGCCGCAATGCTTGATTTTCCAAAATTTACACTCTCAGAATCTCTTCACTGCGGACCGCACCAAATGGAATGCGGCCGCAGTGGACCTGTTGCACTGTGCTTGGACTTGTTCTTGGTACTTGTGCATGTTTCACTCCTTTTTTAGCTGGTTTTGACTAGTTGTCACCTTTTTTACCAAATCCTGCAAACAAGTACAACATGTAAGCCTTTGGAACTATTTTGTACACATTTTTAATCAAAACGCAAGTAAGAAGGAGTGTAAAATGAACCATAATCCCTAGTTATCACCTCCCTCAGCATAGCCGTCGCCCTCTCAGACTCCTTCTCAGATTGAAGGACGCATAGTGTCCTCCAACGCCACAACTCTCGTTGAAGCCGACACCCAAGCACTCTCGGCACTCTCCAACTTGGAGACCTTCCTCTCCAGCTCCGTTAATTTCCCCATCCACTCTACACTCAAAGCATCAACACTGATGGCATTTTGATCCAACTCGGACTGCAACGACAGCACCTTCGCCTGAAGATGCTCACACTTTGCGGTGACCCCTTTTCCCAACTCAAGTTCTTCGTTCTTTACACGAAGAGCTCCTAGAGCTCGATATTCCTGCGAATAGAATGCATCAGCTCCTAATCCCTCTTCTCCAGTTCCTCCTCGAGAGATTGACTACCGGCATTCTCCCTGAGCCGTTTGTGCATTTCATGGGACTTGTTGTGGTAGCGCTGATACTTCGCCAACATCATTAGAAAAAATTTGGCTCGAGTGTCGGCCCTGCGAGCACTTTCAATCTCCAGCATGTACGACTGAAAGCCCAAAAAGGAAGAAAAGAGTCGGTAAAGTCCAAGGTCACCAAAAACAAAAGGAACACGAAAGAAAGAAGAGGAGAAACTTACCATCAAGCCTATAGCGGCCACTTCATGCATCAAATCAATGTCAAGGACGTCCCAAAGAGCCTCACACTCTACGGCAGAGCACAAAAAGTCAAACTGCGGTACCAAGTCTTCTGTGTCCCACAAAAGGTTAATCTCCGACGGAATCTCAAGTATACGGGACGGACCTCCCGCTCTTACCACCGTGCGGGTAAGGCCCTTCTCGAACACTCTAACATCATTAGAATCAAGATCGGATTCTGACTCGTAGTCGTCTACCACGACACCCTTTCCCCTCTCTGCGGCTGACGACTCGATCCGGAAGACAAAGGCCCGCCCAAATTGGCAACAGCGGCCTAGGGACCCCGACTTCCCGTCACAGTAGCCTGTTGATAAATCACAGCAATCGAAGCCTCTACCGTCGGGTTGGTCTCGATCGCTGGGTTTACCTCTGCGGCCGAGTTAGCATCACCACCCATTCCAAACACTGTTAGGTGAAGGTTGCCCTCTGAATATACTGCGGCTGTAGAAGCCATTTCAGACTCCACTTGCCATCTCTTCGACGGACCCTCCCCTTCCTCAGCACGGGAAGACTCACCCGTTGAGTGGACAGTAGGAGCCAGAGTCTCATATTGGGGAACAGTTTCTATGCACACGGCTCCGGTCGTAGGTTCAACTTGAGTAGCCCTCGCTATAGGTCGGGCAGCAGACCTCGGTACAGGCCGAGCAGAAGACATCGGTTGACAGAATGCAAGCGAAGGAGCCCTCGCCCTTCGCACTCTCCCTGTTAACGGTAATGGTTGTGTAAGCAACGAGGTCAAATTGCAAGGCGAAAAATAGAGAAGTTGCGGCAAGTCGACTTACCAGTAAGAGGCTTACACCTGTATTTATCATAAAAGGACGCCTATTCGCAAACCCCCACCGTATGGGGAAGAATGGCATTCACCCATTCGCAGATATCGCCAACAGGCGTAAGAGGTATTCTCTCGGCTGCAAAAGTAAAAACGATTTAACAATACTACCCAAAGAAAAACGGTAGACCAACACTTCGACAGGAGATACAAAAACTTACGTGTGAAGTTTCACCTCTCAGGGAACCCTGCCAAGTTCGTGACAAGGTGCTCGGTCCGCACATAAAAGTAGCTTTCCCAGAAATGACGATTGGCTCTATCGTCCATCTTCACCACCAAACTTTTCGTTCCTCGATGGTGCATGTGGATCATCGTGCCTCGAATAAGTTTAGGGGCAAAAATGTTGAGCATATGCCCCTGAGTGATCTCCCGACCAGCAAGCTCCGCGAACTTGAGCAGTATGAGGAATAGCTTGTATACGTACGGCGAAAGTTGAGTCGGGCATACTTTGTTGAAACGGCAGAAAACTACCACCAAGGAAGGGAGAGGAAGCGTATACTCGACAATAAAAGGGTATGCGTAGAACGCACAATATCCTGGGCGGCCAAAATGTACAATATCATCTCCCACCGCCGGCAACATCTCAACATAGTGCGGAATCCCCCATTTGGTCTTAAGCTCCGCAATCGCCGCTTCATCCATAATAGAGGGAACAGGCTCCGGTTCCTCTCCGACAGGGCTATTAAAATTGGTCCATGTCTTCTCCAGATGGGGTAATATTTCGGTCGTTGTTGGAACCCCCTCATCCTCTGCCACCTCCACTTCTCCGAGAGCAAGAGCATCGTTTTTCGGCACTGGAACTTCGGCAAGTCTGTCAGCGCGGGAAGAAGTACCAGCCATTTATCTCGATTGAACAGAGTGAATGAGCAGGGAGAAGTAAGAGGGAAGACGGTGACGTCAATTTCCGACTAACAGGAGAGTGAATTAAAAATCTGAAGTATCGGAGAAGGTAAAGACTCGCAAAACTCCTTTGATAGATCGAAGAGTGTGGCAATAGAATGGTGTTTTCCCCTATAGGAACATAAATGCCCCGAGCAGGAAACCAGAAAGTCGCCAATCAAAACTGATAGGACATAAGAAACAGTTCAATCCACAGGGAACGTGTGTCATAATGACAATGACTACAAACGACGATTTGAATCAGCACAACAGTTCAACACCGAATGGATGTGATGGTCCAAAGGTATCATTGAAGTGTCACGCCATCGCCTTGATTTAAAAACCTCGCTCAAGGCGTAAACACTCATATTTCTCCTAACTTTCGAATCGATAGAGTTCGCCCGTCGAACCCGCTAAGAGACGACTTCGACGGGTGACTAACTGTATGGGTCAAAATCTTACCGTAGTGGTAGACCAAGCTAGGATCCCGACCAGGTGGCGAAATAGCAAAGAACACCTCGGTCGAACTCGGGGTCAAATCATCGAAAGCATATGTCAAGTCAATATTGTGTTCGAGTGATGACGAAAGGGACAGCCGCAGGAAAGCATGTTGGTCAAAGACCATTGAATAGAAGTTCTAGGAACTATATATATGTGTGTGGGTAAGCACAAATAAAAGGGGGACTTTTCAAGAAAAGGAAGAAAAACAGACAGGGGAGGAAGAACAAGAAAATAAGAAGGGGAAAAAGAATCTCTCGCGGATGAACAGTTACTTCACTTTTTCCTCGTTACTCCTTCATTTACAATTCTCTTTGGCTTCAGATGTAAGCTCTTCTCTCGTGTTTGATGTAAGATTATGACATCAATAAATCTAATATGTTCCTGCCTTTCGTTATTTCTCGTTGTATATGTTGGATCTAAAATTAATTGTGATTGGCTAAGATTTACCTTCTTTAGTATTGATAATTGAAGTTGGCAAAAGAGTCTTAAACTTTTTGTTCAAACAGCGACCCAAACAGCCGATACGTTTTTCAGCTCAAAGGAGCACGGCTATCTATTTGTTGGTAATGCCGGTTATTCACCTTTAGTTATAAGCAGAAGTAGAGGGCGTCGTTTGCCCCACTTGAAAAAAAGTATTAAAAAAATTGGATGAAGTAAAGCAAAAAAGTACATAAGAAGTTAGAAAGAAAAACATAGTTACAAGAATCGAAGGTTATGTCAAATTTAATGGGCCTAGAGGGCCGTGTTAGGGGGCCTTTAAGTGGGTTTAGTGGGTTGCCAACACAGGTCTGAGGGGCCTGCAAGTGTCCTCTAATGGGCCGGTAAGCTATTGTCTTACCAACTAGCTAATTAGACATGAGTTCAGAGGTGGATCCAAGATTTATACTCTATGGGTTCAATTTTTTAGATTTTTAGCATTAAACATATTATATTTTTAAGTTATGGGTTCATATCTACTATTTATAACAATTTTAATAAATTTTTACATACAAATTTATACAAAGCATTGAAAGTACCGAGTTCAAATGAACCTTGTACTAATTAGTTGCATCCGCCCCTGCACGTGTCCCGCCTCAAGCGGATTCCTCCTTTTGCTCCTGAGCCTATGGGGTATTTGCAATTGTTTCCTTTCCAAGGATAGGTAGTTATGCGTTACTCACCGTCCACCACCACTGAAAACGTCACTTCTCCTCCAACTTACATTTGTTAAGCAATTGCACCAGCCCGTCTGACTTCCCCGTTCATCTTGAGCCAGGATCGAACTATTCGGGCCGATCCACTAGGACCGCCCACCCATGCATGAGCGCGCCTTCCCTTTAACGATCATGTATCGATTCAGTCTCGTCTCGGTCTCAAATTGGGTCAGGCCAGTTTCGGGCCAACCCGACCCATAAGACAGCCCTACTAACAGCAAGAGCAATACGAATAACACCATCACTCCTCACCGCTTATTGCTTTGGATCCTTGCGGCCACTAGCAATTGTTTGACATCAACTTTATTTCGGTAATAAACATAATACGAAGGAGAAATGAATCCTATCATCATACTAACATTTTTTTTGTTTGTCTTTATTTGGAGTCTGGTTCTGCTGGAGTATTCACTGGAAAATAAAAAATAAAAATAAAAATTGGTTGATTACAAAATATCGTCAATCTTCTCTTACTTAATATTGTCAAGCAAACATTATCGCAAACGAGTTTCAAAAGAAATAATAGTAAACGTCACATTTACTTCAAAATCGAGCGTCAAATTTAAAACAAAAGTGAACTTCATAATGCCTTTGCAACAACAAACCCAATGTAATTCCAAAAGTAAGGTCTGGAAAAGATAACATCTCCTACCTTGTGCAGGTAGAGAGGCTGTTTTCGACAAACCATGACAACTTTATAATGCCTTTCTTTCTTTGAAATCAAAAGATCATCTAACATCCAATTTGAGAGCTAATTTATTTGGTTATATTAAAGCTTGAAATTGACCACAAAATCTTCAGTTGCTGTTTCACATTATAATTTTCAATTACACAATCTTCAAGATGTGAACCTTACCATGTCAAAAACAAACTAACTGTCAAAGCCTAGCTACATTTACTAGTTTAATGTAGTAGCTCAACAAACAAATATATACACTTGAAACACTAAAGGCAGTCATTTATTAACATGTTTGTCTACAGAAGAGACTAATGAAGAGTAAGCTCTGCCTATGTCAAAATATTGTTACATCCTCCTTGCTAAGTACTACACTAAGTCCTAATTAAGTTAAGAATAAACACATCTTACAAATTTCTGCAGCCAACAGGTTGTTGGTTTCTGATAAGAATTACAGTGGTTGTGGTGGGGTTAATCTTCTGTTTTACTACATTTAAATAGAACTACTACCTCGAGTCTCTCACATACAATGGGCATAGTGAGTGCAAATAGTGAGAGAGGAGAGGCTTACTTGTTAACTAGAGCAAAATGTATATCACAATGCAGTACGTATATCTGGTGGTACGACTAATCTGGATTTCCTTCTTTTCTTACCTTCAGGCGTGCAACGAGTTCCATTAACCTTTCCCAGCTTCAGGGCAAATCCGCAAGCTGAATTGGGTTCTGAAGGTGAGGAACCAAAAGCAGCCTGAATTTCTTTACCTTTGTTTTTTTCCTTTCTAAAGCCCTGATTTGGTATTGGAGATTTTGCTCTCTTTTTTGATGATCGAATTTGAATTTTCTCCCTACCATTATCATTCTTAAGGAGTCGGACATAGAAGGGATTTGCAGCTGTGTAACAAGTGGACTCACGTATTCCACCTCTTTCCAAACCAACATCTCCGTTGTTTACCTATTGTTTTAACAAAGGGAAACAGAGAGGTGAGTACTGCTTTGCTCGTAGATAAAATTTCAACGGAAAAGAAAGAATCATAGTACTTCTATCTTCCAAGGTAGGTAACAATGTCACTAAAACTCATATAGATAGGGTTTTTACCAATTGCAGAAGCGCAGAAAATGTTCGAGCAATATCATGCTTCTCTTGACCCGTAACAACATCAGAAAAAGACTTGGTGCTTTGACCATTTTCTTCCAGGGATAACTTGCACAAAATCCTAGCCCCATATTCATGAATGTCAAAGGGGGGATGTGAGTCCTGTGGGTAAACACTAGCACGATAAAAAATCTAAACTTGACAGGTAACAAAAGGAAAAAAGAGAGGAGATATTAGGAATTGCAAACGAACTTGTTCCTCCAAGTTAAGCTCAATTCTCTGTTTCCACGTTGAAACCCGAGCAGCCAATTCACTCTGCTTTTCACTTTCAGCAAAGCTAGCAAGAAGAGAATCCTATAAATAGAAAAAAGGTCACCAAAACAATCGTGGAAGACTAACAAAATCTAAGCAACAGATAAGTTTGCCGAGAGTCCACGTTAGAGAAACCCCTTCTAATGCCATTTAGGAAAGAAAAAAAGGCCAGTGCCAGTTCATGAGCATGAATAAAACATCCCCGACATATACCAAAATCCATAACTGTATGAAGAATGAAGATTATGATTTATATTCTTACCAAGTGGGAGCGACAAAGATCTTCAAGGTTGGCATGAGCATTCGAATCTTCATGAGCTTCACTGTCAAAAAATGGACTACATTTATCATGCTGCAAAAACAAAATATATTAGCATTGTAACTCGCCCAAGCCAGATTGAACCAGCTTCAGAGAAACATAATCATTAATGTAAGGGAAAACATCCATATCTAGTTTACCAACCTTTTCACCAAATGGAGTTGCATCGCTGTTCATGTCTGCATTTTCTGGCATGTCAAAGCCAGAAGGCCCAAAATCGTGATCTGCACTATCATAGTAATCATTTTCATTTTTTTCCGTTGGACTATTCAAAACATCATAATCGTTGTTCTCCCCATGAAGAAGTGATTCCCGTAGCTGCAAACAGAAGCTTCACACAATGAAACAATTCAGACACACAAAAGAAGGTACAATAAACTATCAATAAATAAAACCTTCTCATATGGTGGAGGAGATTGCGAGTCGCCTTGTTTTTTCATGGCACAACATTTTCTTTCCCACAGGTCGTTGAGGTCTGCGCCAGTGGTACCATGTAATCTCGCAACTGGAAATTCTGTAGCCAAAGATGAACCTTTTTTGGATAACGCACCCTGCCTTCTATTAGATTTAACTGCTTGAAAGCATGAAATCTACATTAGATAATAAAAATGCTAGCATACAGAAGGAATAAAGAGAAGGAAGGTTAAGAAACCTTTTTTGTATGGTTTTACTTTCAAAGTGCCAGGTTCATGCGGGTTCAACGGATTCCATGGGTCTTCATCATCTGAGTCGTCTGAATCTCTAGGTTCCGAATATCCATCTTCAAATCGATGTGCATCATCAATGTTATCAGGCATATCAGATGCGAAGTGATCATTGTTAAAATTGCCTGGACCAAACTCATGAAACCCTGGAGACTGATATAAATTAGCATCCTGATTCTTTTGAGCTGAAGACTTATTGCCAGTTCCCTCAAAACGTCTTGTGGGAGAGGAAAAGCTCTTGTGGCACTTGGAGTCCAAAGAACGGCCCTCTGCAATGCAGCTATTGTTCAGCCCCTTTCCAGCTATATTCTCATTATTCATAAACTCATCCACTGTTACGGCATCGCATGCGTCCAACAGAATAAAATCTCGGTAAAGATCACACGTGGCTAGCTGCAAGTATTAATAGAACTAATCAAAATAACTGCAAACATACTGAAATTGAACACAAAAAAAACATTAACATACCAGGTAAGACTCTAGTTCTCCAGCATCTCCAGTAACATCCAAGCAGTCAGCCTCGCGCACGACCAGATTTGCAGGGGCCTTCACAAACTGGGTAAATGAAGAATCCCTGCATGTCGAATTATCCAACATGTTCTTTGTTTCCACTGCAAAAAGAACAATATAAATCAGGTTATTTGAAGTCTAGGAAACTTACAAAATTAACAGACGCGTAAGGATGCTACCTGAGGTTTCCTCTGAAACCCAGTATGGATCATTCTCTTCATTATCGGCAGCAGGCAACCCGTTTTCATCTGCTTGGGCTGATACACTTGCTGGTAGATCTGGTTCACTGATTTGACAGGAAATGGAGAATCTCAGTATGTAACATTATTGGGTTATGATGATTAGCAATATTAAGAACTGAATTAGTATTATTTGGTGCACTGCAATATTGATAGCAATGAAAAATGTATCAACAGCCAGTTAATATGAATTACTTACTTCCATTCGTCAGAACAAGCAAATACGCAATGTTAGTAAAAGGCTTGATTGCAGAAGAAATAAGAATCTATCCTTTATAAGTAGCTACATAATAAGAATCTCATGACCGATATAATATTCATGAGAAGATTTTTGTTGGATAAAATGAGAAAAATAACTTTTAAATTGGCAAAGATTAGTACTCAGGGTCAGGGAGTATACCTTGTTTAACCTTCATTCCAAATAACATATGTTTAATAAATATGCCAACTAGACTCTTTCCAATAATCCCTCTCCCTTTCATCTCAAGCAAATACAGCACCTTCAACAGTAGAAATAGTCAAGGCACAAATTTGTGTGACACCTACTAGACTCATTTAGCTCCAGTACATTGTGGAACGAAAATAAGAAAGTGTGAAGCAGAGCACCATACTCTACAGTATGTTAACCAAGGTATTAAATCATTGCTTGAAGCAGCGATCACCCACCTTAACCATAAGGCCGCGATGACACGACCAAACAAGTTGCTTTTCAAAAAGAAAGAGGATAACTACCTCCCTACTAAATCCCCTGGTCAATCAGAAATCATTGACAGTGTAAAGGCCCTTGCTCACCATGCTTATATAGCTAAAATTTACAAGTAGTATTTAACTTTGAAAAGGCAGTTCAATATCAATGGATAAAGGGATTCAGTGTTGGCAAAAGGACAGGGGACGTAATCACAGTGTCACATATTCTTTTTGCTGATGACACTTTGGTCTTCAGTGGTGCTGAGGGTAGGCAGCTGAGATATCCCAAGTTGCTACTTATTATATTTGAGACTATTTCTGGACTGCACATTAATCTTCATAAATCAGTTATGTATCCAGTCAATACAGTGGATAACATGCAAGGTATAGCATACGTTTTGGGTTGCAACATAGGCTCGCTCCCTACTACATATCTTGGGTTGCATCTGGGTACCAGATATAAGAACACTACAATGTGGCAGTGAGTAGCTGAAAATTTGAGAAGAGGCTAGATACCTGGCAGACACAATACCTATCTCGTGGGGGAGAGTTACATTGATTAATAGTGTGTTGGATAGTATTTTAATGTATTTTATTCCTTTATTCCCTATTCCAGGCAAGGTGTTGTCACAGTTGGATTTAGAAAAGGAGAAGATTTTTGTGGGAGGGCAACAGTGATCAGCATAAATTTCACTTGGTGAGTCACTATGCCTAAGGAAATGGGAGGAATGGGCATCAGCAATTTACAGATACATAATAAAAGTCTATTGATGAAGTGGTTGTGGAGGTACAACAATGAGGAGAGGGCTTTATGGAGAAGAGTTGTAAAAGTTAAGCTTGGAGCAGATACACATTGGCACCCGCACTTTAGAATAACTTCTACTACTCATGCAATAGGGTCTTGGAAACACATCAGTAAAATATGGCAGAAATTCAAGGAAAACACTCAGATACCGGTTGGCAATGGAGAGCATGCTATCTTTTGGCTTCATAAGTGGACTGGAAATAGGTCCTTAAAGGAGGAATTCCCAAATGTCTTCAGCTTTGTTAATAACCCTAAAGCTACTGTGGAACAGCTTAGGGAAAATGACACCTGGAATGTCACTTTCAGAAGACAATGCCATGATTGGGAAATTGAAGAGATGCTGGAATTTTGGGCAAGACTGCAAGAACTTAAGGTGCAAATACAGGAAAAGGACAGTATGATATGGGGGAGTAGAGGTAATAAGAAGTTTACAGTTAAAGATTGCTACGTAGAGATGATAGGCAGAGGCAGCATCATTGAGAATGGCCTTGGAAGCATGTATGGAGGACAAAAATACCTACTAAAGTGGCCTGCTTTAGCTGGTTGGCAGTATTAGGTGCAATTTTAACACAAGATGGTTTTCAGAAGAAAGGATTTCCTCTATGCAACAGATGTTATATGTGTGAACGAAATACTGAGAGTGTAGATCACCTGTTTGTGCATTGTACAGTGGCTAGAAATATATGGGTTTTATTAGCAATAATTTGGTTTAAGGGCGAGAAGCTTAAAGGAATTTTGTCATTTGGAGCAGTTTACAGTTAAGTCTATCAGAAGCACTTGGAAGATATAATCTGGACCTTCTGGACGGAGAGGAATCAGAGATGCTTTGAAGGAAGATCAACTCCCAAATATACACTAAAAGCTAGGTGTTTACTAAATCTTTTTGCTTGGAGTAACCATTTTGATGTAAATAGCTCATTAGATCTCTTAGATTTTGTAAGCTCCCTGAGCAGTTAGGAGGGTTTTGCTTATCAGGAGACTTGACTTTTTGGTAATCAATTACATCCTCTGGATGATTGATTTAACGAAATGTTTCCAGGACATTGTCAACATCCACATGTCATTGTGGACACTATCAGTACAACATGTTCCAATGGATTATCTTCCAGTTCGGGAGTCAAATCCAACTAACCAGAGGTGTTCCTAGTGGTCAATTAAGTGGTTTGAAAACCATAAGATCTCAGGTTCAAATCCCACCGAAGGCAAAAACACTAGGTGGTTTCTTCCCATTTGTTCAAGTCTTGATGGACAGAGTTACTCGGTACTATATGCTGGTGAGTGGTGAGATGTGGCAGATATCTCATGGAATTAGTCAAGGTGCGCAAGCTAGCTTGGACACCGTGGTTATGAAAAAAGTATTAATCTCCAACATATGTTAGCTCTAACTGTTATTGTCAGAATAGTGTTCACATCATTACAGTTCTATCATTTAATTAGGGTGAAGACAAAGACAAGCAGGGGCCAGATAGTACAAACAACTGCTTGTTAATTTATACAAACTCATTCAACAAAGTGCAACAGCAAACAACCACTAGATACAAGCTTTCATCTAACAGTAAGCTGCAGAATTTCTCTAACTTAGCTGCATCATTTCCGTAGAGGGCCAAAAGTTCACAAAACCCATCTTCACAGGTAGAGGTGGCAAAATGGTTTTAAAAAACCAGTTATCCACCCATATTATCCATTAAAAAATGGGTTGGATAACGAACTTTTTAAAAACGGGTCGAATATGGATAAGAACCATATTATCCACTTAGAAAATGGTCAACCAAATGGATAACTGATGTGTTTAACTATTACATTTGTAAAGCCTCAAATTGGGGGTTACTCAAGTTTGGGAGACTAGGAATTCTCCTAAAAGTGATCATATTCAAGAAGCCATAGATAATATGGACATCCATATTATCCGTCGGATAACCTGTTTTTTGAATTACTTGGTTTCGACCTGCTCATATCTGACCCACCCCCCCACCCCCCGTTTGCCACCTCTACTCACAAGCTAGTGCACTGAACAAATTTAGAGTTAAACCAACAACACAAAAAAGAACAAAACTTTTGCAAGACAAGAGAGAAGCTTTAGAAGTAGTTTCCAGGCAAAAGAATCTATGCAAACCTTGCACTATGGCTCGTGTCAAATTTGCAATATTAGGACATCCTTGTCTAATTTCAGGCTTCTTACGCGTTACTCAAAGGTGAAGGCCTAAAATGTACAGCTACTATACCTTAATACTGCTGAACGCAAGCAGAGATACTATTACTAAACACCAGACATAGTTTCAACCATCTACAGAACAAGAGAAAGTTGAATAAGTAGTAATCTAGCGTCTGATTATGTAAACACTTAAATTTTATCCAATTGGAGAAAACTATACAATCTACTCAAGGAATCAACTAAAATAAAGACAAAAAAATCAAATAGCAAAAGTTGTAAAGCACCTCTTCTTGGTAATGAATTCCAAACAATGCAATACCAGAGAATAAAGATATTCCACCTTCCTGCTGTACACCTGAACTGACCCCTGAAGCAGCAATGCAGCTACAAATCCCGAAACATATCATTAAAAGAATTACAAAAATACCCTTTTCAGAACAGTAAAAACCCAACGCATCCTTTTTCAAAAATCAAGACTATCTGGCACATAGGAAAATATTTTCCATAAAAATGTTTTCATGAAAAATATTTTACTAAAAGACATTTTCAGTTACTTTCCAGTGTTTTGCCGTGTATAAAGTAGGTGACACAAGATCTGAGGCGGGCCCAAGATTTGAACTTTATGGTTCATGTTCAAAATTCTACCACAACCCATTTAATTTACTGAGTTCAAAATCTATTATCTGTACTTAATTTAGTATATTTATTAACACATCTACAGGGTTTAAGCCAAAATTACTACGACCAAATTAACTCGTAACTTGTATACTAGGTACGCCCCTACACAAGATTATATACAAATAGAGCATAGAGTATAAAGATAGTGAATACATGAGAAAATAATCGGTAAATCATTTTTCGGGTAAAATATGAGCATTTTACCGAAGTGGAGGATAATGTACAAGGACAGTGTTGTAGCAGACAAAAAAAGATAAAAACTTTTCATGGAAATGTTTAATTTTCTGCTCCAAACACACACTAAAGCTGAAAATGTTACAAACCTTCAGCAAAATTCACATGACCGTCATCATAATTATCTCTAGTAATTTCACCAGAGCAAATTTTGAGCAAATATTCTTCAAGATTTTTGGCTAAATCAACACCCCAATTTGATTCTAAATCCCTAAGTGGCTGTACAACACTGTGAAATTTTACATTTTCCTCATCTGCTGCGCCGCGGCCGCTCACATTTTCTTTACTGTTTATCATCTTGTGGGGCTACAAATCCCACCTTCCATTAGTGAAAAAAGAACCCTAAAATCTACAATTTGGGAATTTTTCAATTGAATTTACAAAGCCCCAAATTTTGGGGAAAGGGTAGATGAAAGTGACGTCGTTTAGTTGCTGTTTCTGGAGGAGCGGAGATTTTTTAAATTTTTGGAGTAATGTTTTTCCCGCTCCGAGGTGTATATATATGTGTGATTTTATGTCGGAAAATCGAGATGGGCCGAGAGAGCCCATTAAAGTTTATTGGATCTTGTTATTAGCCCAAACTCTTTGAGAAACCCAAGGTTAGGGAATCTACAAAGAAATTGAGCAATGTATATTTTTAGTCGCTTTAGAAAATAATAGCCGACAAAAAGTACATTTTTTATTTGTATGTATGTGTGGGGGGGAAATGCGCGCTAGCAAATGCAATTAATTTTGGTGACCAGCCAATTTTGTATTTTGCTTAAAAAATTGATAATTAAAAAATTGATAAATTTTTTTTTATGGAATAAAACATAACAGCTTGTTTGGATTATTGTTTCATGTCGTTTCATAATGTATCGTATTGTATTATTTAATGAATATAATATTTGGATTGATTGTATTGTTTGTCGTCGTTTCATAATGTCACGCACCAAAAATATAAAGAATAAAACTTACAATATTACTAAGAAAAAATAGGATACGAAGTAGAATCATTATATAAAAAAAAGTAGGGTAAAGGATAAAATATGTTTATTTAATGATAAAGAATGGCAAAATGAGAAGGAAAAAAAATAAGGTAACGACGCCACCACACCAAATCCGTCGTTACATAAAGTGGCACTTTTCGTCGTTACATAACGACGGATTTAACGATATGATACAATAAAATTTAAGTAACAATCAAAACAAACATTGTATCTAAAGTAACAATATGATACAATACAATAGGTAACAACCATCAAAACAAGCTGTAAATTGCACTTCAAAAGAGTCTACAAAAGTTTATTGCACACTCTAACTTAGCGAGTGTCTTTTTACCTTATATTTTTGTTTCGAGTGAGTCTAATACTCCCTCGAAATACAAAATCAATCTTGTTGCAAGAATTCGAGGAATATTTTACATGTGTCGCCACATTAGATGCCATAGCGGAACGACGAAATCAAGGCATAGAAGATCTTATGGTCCAGCCCTCAATTAACGATGTATTGTGGGCCGGGACCGCGTGCCAAACGGGTCGGTTCAAATGGGCCGGTCTCTAGCGGTCAAAAAGCCCACAGTGGGCCGGTCTTTGCCAAAAAGCCCCCGAGTCCGGGACTAGCAGACGGGCTTGGGCCGGTTCAATCGGGCCAAACCGGCCCAACGGCTAATTTTTTTTATAAAAAAAAAAAATTAAAAAGGGCCAACGGTCAGAATTTAAAATGTGGTCGTTGGACTGCATTTTTAGCCATTTGGCACTTTCAAAAATAGTCATTTGGCCCCCAAACTTTGTTTTAACCCCAAACTTTTTATAATTACACGTTTTCCCTATTCTCAACTATAAATACCCCATCATTCTTTTATTTTTACTCACATATTCATCAATCTTTCTCAATCTCTCTCTAATTTTCTTCTATAATTGCTTATTTTATTATTGCAATTTCATGAAAAATTGTGAAGTTGGTGAATTGAAGTATTCAAGTCTTCAACGATATTCAATTTTCAAGAAGTTGTTCGTCAATTCGGTAAACTCGTTCCAGCTCTTAAGTTTTAATATTATAGTTTTGTGTGTTTTATTTAGTATAATTATAATTAATATGGACTTTTTTTTGAAAAAAATATTTGGGGGTAAGGGTAAGGGAAAATCTAAAATTGGTGAATCTAGTCGCCAAGCTACTACTCTTCCCCCGGCTCCCCGACCCAGACCTGTTACTCGTCCTCCTCCACCTGTTATTCTTGATAGTGGTAACCCTTGTTTTCAATTTTTCGATAGTCAATTTTGCCATGATGTTGCACCAAGTCATCAATTAAATGAAGAAGTTATGAATGATCTTTATCCTAATCAAACTATCTTTGAAAAATGTAAAGGAAAATGATGATTTAGATGAAACGCAACCGGAATTAGACGATACACCTACTAGACCTGTTAATAACCCAACTGATGCCCCGCCTGACCCTCCTGTAGTAACCCATGCTTTTAATAGACAACCTTCTAAACGGCCCGAAACGTCTCTTGTTTGGCACTTTTTTACTCAACTAATAGAATAAAATAAGGCTAAGTGTAAAATTTGTGGGTCTTTGATGGCTCATAAATTTACTGAAGACCGTAGCGGTACAGGTAGTTTGACTAGACACATAAAGACACACCCTAGAGATAAAGCTAGATATTTACAAATGAAAGTTGCGCAAGAGGGGACATGTGTAGATAGTACGGTTAACCCTAGTACAGGGTCAAATCTAGTTCAACCGGGAATTAACATTGTTACCGTTGACATTTTCTATTATGATCCAAATAAAGATCGTGAAGGATTGGCAAAAATGGTTACTGTTATATGCTTACCATATAGTTTTCCTTCTAACCCTCATTTTGTGCATTATATTAGAAGAGTTTTTAATCCTACTTATAAAGGATGGTCTCGCGCAACCGTAAAGAGCGATATTTATAAATACAAACATGAATATGAACAATATTTGCGCTATTTATTTACTCATATAGATTGTCGCATTGCTATTACAACTGATATTGGTAGAAGTGGTTATGACAGTGATTATTTAACTGTTACAAGTCATTGGATAGACGAAGACTGGATAATGCAAAAGCGCATTATTGCTTATAGAATAATTAATTCACGCCACACAGGTAAGTTTATTGCTAACATAGTTGCAGATATTTGTAGATATTTTTGCATTAGAGATAAAATAATATCAGTTTCAATGGATAATGCTTCTAGTAACACTAATGTTATAGGCTTGCTTACAACTACACTAAATCCTGCATTTAGTAATATTTTTTATGTTAGATGTATTTGTCATATTTACCATTTAATCGTCGGTGATAGTATGAAAGTTTTAAATATAGAAATTGAAAAGGCTAAAATGGCTCTGAATTGGCTTTTTTATTCAAACCGTAGAAGTAGACTTAGAGACTATTTTAAAAATGTGATGAATTTGGCCTTAGAGAAAGAAAGGTTCCTAAACCTTGTCCGACTAGATGGAATTACATGTATGAAAGTTTAGTTGTTGCATATGAATATAGGAACCCAATAAGCGCAACGTGTAATGCTCGTGTAGGTGATGATGATGATGATGATGGGCACCTTACAAATCAAGATTGGACTAATGTTAAAATGTTTGTAGACTTTTTAGAACAATTTTATGTTGCTACAAATGAATTATCTGGACAATATTATCCTACTATTTCTAACTGTTTAGTTTATATTGCAGCACTTGCAGATTTGTTTACTCAATTTTCAGAGGGTGGGGTAATTTATCAACTTGCTATTGATTCTATGAAAGTTAATTTTAAAAAATATTTTTTTCCCTATCCCCTCTATTTTTGGTGTTGCTGCAGTGTTAAATCCTACAATGAAATTAGGAGGTCCTCACTTTTGGTATTCAAAAATTTATAACGCTTTATCACTTTCAGCTGAGGAATTTGCTACACTTAGAGATGCAAAAGCCTCAATAAAAATAAATGCTCAAACAATTTATAATGCTTATCAACTTGCCTTAGATCATGTTAGACCAAATGTTCCAACTCCTACTTCATCTAGTTCGCAATCATCTAAAAGAACTGTGGGCCTAAAAGCCCTTAGTTCTTGGATGGAGTTCAGGGGTTCTCAAGGTGATAATATTGGTGATAGTTCACAACTAAATGAGCTTCAAGTTTATTTGTCGCAGAGACTTTAATAAGAGAATCCCGATGGCTCCTTCGATGTTTTGGAATGGTGGAAGGACAAACAAAAACACTATCCGGTTCTTCCAAGGATGACTCGAGATATTTTAAGTGTTCAAGCTACAACAATGGCATCGAAAAGCGCTTTCAGTCAAGCAAGACTTCAAATCGGTGATCATAGAGCGTCTATGAGGGAGAGCTTGGAAAATCAGTACTCTTCAGAGATTGGATCCGTTCGGAAAGAAGAAATTTTGGACTTGCAGAATCACAACCGGAGATAGACGAAGCTTATGAAGAAATGCTAGCGGAACTTGCGCAGGATGCTGCTTCGCCCAGAAGCGGTGATGAACAAGCTTCTTTTCCACCACCACCAACGAAAATTCCTCCGGACCTTGAAGGATTTATGAGATTTGTTAGAGATAATACATAGACTAATATGCAACTTATATTTTGGCACATCTTCCTGAGTTTTTTTCCTTTTAATGGTGGTATTAGTACCTTGTTGTGCTCATTCCATTGGGGGGAGGAAGACTAAGAAAAATATTATCATTTTTTGTTAATGTCGTAATAATAAAAATTACAAGACATTCTCTTGAATATTTCTTTGCAATTTATTTTGTGTTTAAATTTGATATAGTATATATATATATATATATATATATATATATATATATATATATATATATATAGATATATATATATATTTATATAGCTATATATAAACAATTTATATTAGTATATACATATATAGTTTACAAGAAATTGCCTTAGATAAAAAAAAATTAAAAAAAAATAGCCCGAACAAAAAGGCCTGTTTAAGCCCGGCCCATTTAGCCCGAGACCATGTGGGCTTAGGACCACAATGGGCCGGTCCCACCCATTTGGACTGTTAGGCTCGGGACCGTTTGGCCCGGGCCACAATACAGCCTTACCCTCAATCAATAAGCCTAAGTGGTTGTGCTGCATTACAAGTTTTACCATTGATTTGTTGTTTTGGATAATTTTGCTCTCAGTTAAAGGTACTATTTTAAGTAGAAAGATGATGATTTTCATAGAACATTATTTTAGTAATTCACTAAAATTTCAAATTGAAGAAAGTTTTAAATTGTTCATAACGATCTAAAAATATATTGTCAATTAATAGAAGTATGTCTCGTTCATTAACATCTCTTTATTTTTTATTTTTTTGCCATAGTTAGAATAGCCAATCCAACTCGTCCTACGAATTCCGTATATTTATTCATTCATCTCACCAAAAATTATGATCACTTTTGATTCTGTATTTTACGTTTTTCTTCAAAAAGCTACTTTAAAGAAGTATCGATTCAACCAAATACCTTTTTTTTTTAATTTTACATGCTCGAAAGGTAATCGCGAGAGACATAAAATAAAATAGAAAAAAGAAAATATTTTTTTAAAATTTATTGAAGATAACAACTTATTACAAAGTTATCATCAAAAAATTTACACCTTCATCATCCCTGGTTCATATGGGACACCAGTTTTAGTAACCCAAGTATCAGTATTATCACCACCTTTAAGCACAACTCCAGGAGTAAATTTAGCAATAACATCTGGTGTTGGATTCTTGATATAATTCTTCCAATTCACTCTCTTATCTGTATTTGCACCTGGACCTCTATTTTGATATTCAACAAAATATAGAGTGTCAAGGGCAAAAGTACCAGCCCATGGTGTCCATCCTTCAGGATCAATGAATCCATCAATCTGAGATTGCATGATTATTGTCCTTGAGTACAACTTCCATGGACGTCCGAGGTATGCCTTGTTACGTGGCGGGTTGATAGCGAGCAGAACTGGCTCAGCAGTGATCGTGCAGTTCTGTATAATGATCGCACCTGTTCCAGTGGCGAAGTCAGAAATTCTAACAAGAAAATTTAAACATAAGGGTGCACTTTTACATGTTTGAAGGTCGGGGGTGCACTTTTATATTCAACCAAAATCTGTTTTGTATATAAGGTGTGCATTACTGATATATCACTATTTTCTAAAGACTTATACATGTATAGATGGAGTTTTTGCTAAACTTTACAGGTGTCGGTGACCCTTTCAGTATAGAATAGGTCCGTCTCTGAATGCAAGAATGCTATATCTAAGATTCAAACTCGTGACATATTTACCATTGTCTTAAAAATTTATATTCTTGTCGTTTCAGCTTATATAGCAGAATTTGATTAGGCACGAAATAAAGAATGTCAATTGAAACTTTAGTGTCCAATGTGAGTAATATTTCTGTGTCTATAAGACTTTTAAAATTTATGAGTTTATACGTATATAAACATTTGTGTACCTGCAAAAACTTGTCTTTAGAGGCACATTTGGGATGTTCAAGTTGAATTGGTTCAAAATTTAGAAATGCATCATTTCTTTTTAAACTAAAGGAGCATATATATATAAGAAAATTTGTTACTATTATTTTTCTTGCATGATCAACGAAGAGTATTCAACTGAACCACTGACCTGTTCCAAATTGCTGGTTCCTTCCCTGAGCCGCGATAGTGATAGCCTGCGTCTGCATCTCCTCGGGTTTTCTCGCAATCAATTTGCAGTTCTGGAACACAGCTACCGCGTCTCCGAAGATGAAATCGATGGTTCCGGTGATGGTGCAGTCGCGGTAGAATTGCCTACCAACATGAGTCATAAGAGTGTATTGGTAGCCATCAATTTGACAGTTTTGAAACACTGCCATTTCAGCTGAAACACGGACTGCAACAGCTTGATGTTTTAATGGTCCTGCTGAGTTCTCGAATCCGATATCCTTCGCCACGAATCCTTGTCCCGAGATGGCTACATAATATCGATATTTAAAGAAGTGAACAGATGAACAAAATTCATAATAAAATATTATTCTTTTGCAGTTTTAACCTGATCATGAGCTAAATTTTGGGGTTTAATTAATTCCGATCGATAATCATTTCCTTAGCTAGCGTTTGCAAAAATAGATTACCAAATTTGTTTTAAAAAATTTGCTTTGGATTAAGTTTGGTTTGAAGATGAAAATCTGTTTGGACATAATTTTTCAACATATTTCACTTTTTTTTTTTTGAAAAAATATGAAATGTGACTTATACACATAAGTTTTAAAAACTATCAAAGAAGAAAAAATTCATACAAAACAAGAGAAACAAATCTCAAGAAAATTCATACAAAACAAGCGAAACAAATCTATAGAGAAGGGCAAAGCCGCATGAGTTTAATGAGGGAAAAGTGGGTAGATATGGATTAGTTGGGTCTTAATAACAAAAGGTGGTTTTTTTATAAAATACAAAAGTTTTGGACAATTTTTGAAATTTTTTAAAAAACCAAACGATAATATTTTGGGCCAAAAACACCTCTTGAGCTGATTTTAGGATTCGAAAATTTACCAAAAAATGATTAAAATCTATATACAAACATATATTTGCCAAAAGAAATTTAGAAAAAATTTTGGCAAAATCTATGGTCAGACGGGACTTAATAACTTAGAATAAGAGGTTGGTAGTATTTGCAATGTGGTATGTAATGACAGAAATCTGTACTTACCAACAGTGGCAGTACTAAAAACTGGGAGACCATCAAGGTAATTTTTGTTGCCAGTTATCTTAGTCTTGTTTGGGCCTTCACCAATAAATACAACATTGGTCATTGTATTTGCAACTTGAACATACTCATTGTAAATACCAGCCTTAATAAAAATGACATAGGGTTGTGCATTATTTGGGGGCACAGTTTTAAGAGCCTCATTGATTGATTTGTGTTGTCCACTTCCATCTTGTGCAACGACGACGTTTGGCTTGAGGGGTGCCACTTGAAGAAGCCTACGGTTACCTGTAGATGTAGATCCAGAATTTAAATATAACAGGTTAAAAAAAGATAGCTTAGTGTATAAAATATTCCGTGTTCAGGCAGGATTTAGGGAAGGGCCGCACCCCAAGGGGTTGTGATGTAGGCAGCCTATCCCGACGCAAACATTAGTGGTTGATTCCATGGTTCGAACTCGTGACTTATAGGTCATACAGAGACAACCTAAGCATTGCTTTAAGGCTCCCATTCTTAGTGCCCGTTTGGACATAAAATTTGATGGAAGATTTTTCCAAAAAAAAAAAAAATCAGCATTTGTTCATAAAATTTCCAATTTTCACTTGAAGATGCATTTTGAAAATTTTTAAAAATTTGAAAAACTGCAAAAAACTGTTTTTTAAAATTTTCACTCAAATCACTCACAAAACTTCAAAAACAACCCAAACTGAAATTCATGTCCAAACACAACACTAAATTTCAAATACTATTTTTACTTGAAAATTTTTTTAATCATTTTTTCGAATTTTACAATTCTTATGTCCTAACGCCTACATAAACTTGACGAGTTCAACTTTTAAAGGAACGTATGGGTTACCTGCTTCAACGGTTAACAATCGCCGGTTGTTAATGCCTAAGATTTGCAAATCTTCCACCTGTTTCTCGAAGCTACTAACAATATCAAGGGCATTAGTGGAAAGTTCATGAGCATTTTTCAAAAGGTTCTTCATTTTCTCACCGGTATCACCGGTCGTATTCGCGAACGCGTCAATACAAGTTGTCTCAAAAGTAACAGCAGAGCTAAGCCATGACCTAAGATCATAAATATAATCCTTGACCAAGCTTTTAACGTCGGAACTATCAAATTTATTAAAAGACCTCTTGATTTCTTCGATTGAACGATCAAGTACCTCATCACAAACTTTTAATGCATCTTTAGTCCTTGGATCATTTGCAGCTTCTTTAAATGGAGCAGAATTCTTGATTGAACTAGCAATTTCATTAATAGTACTATCAAATGCTGTTTTAATTAATTCTTTTGGATCACTTGTATTTTTGGCTGAAAAAAGACTTTTTTCACAAGTTTCTTTATATTGTGTTGGTTGACACATGGCTTGTACATTTTTGGTAGAGGTTGAAACTTGAGAATTTGATGAATCATCATTTCCTTTTTTGGTAAGTGTAACAGCAGCACCAACAATACATGCTACTAAAAGAATTGAAGAAATTCCAGCAATTGCTATTTTCTTTTTTCCAGCATCCGCCATATTTATTTATTTTTTGGGGGATTTTCTTGACGAATGGATAATTGTTTCTTCAATTATAATTTTGGTTATTTTTATTGCAGAGCATTTGGGGATTTTTGACAATTTTTTTTGCTTCCCCTGGGCTCTGCCAGTATACAGAAATTAAACTCGTTTGAAAAAATGGAGTAAGTATTTATGCATGTGGAGATGGAAGAAATAAGGGAATTATTAGTTGGTTCTGTTAAGAAATTTGTGGAGAATATTTTGTTAGTTTATTTGGTTGTGATACAATTCAGGTTTACCATTGATTTATGAGTGAAGTTCTTATGTTCAGTTTTTCAACTAATTGCTTTTTCTTGCTCCATTCATTTTCCTTTTTCTTTTATACACCACAAAACATATTAATAATTACTAGTAATAATGTATTTATTTATATTGTCCCCCTTTTTTCTTGTGGATTACTTTGTTATTTACTTCTGTTTGTTTCTAACTAGTGATTACTGTTAGGGATATAGTAGATATGCCCTAGATCCAATATCATAGTTGATGATTTGAACATATTTTTGTGAACGTTATTTGATATAAAAATATATGGCATTTGATATTCTTTTATCATAGTTATTATTAATTGTTTGATTAATTTGACAAGTCCTTGATTAAATTTTGAGATTTGTCATCGTAATAGAGATCATGATAATGAGAGCAAAATCTCTTATAGTTTAATCTAAATTTGTTCTTGATCGTAAGATTATTAATTTGGACATTAGTAATCCGGTTAGATCAATATTTATGTGATCGTCTTTATTGGATAAAGATTAGTTGATCTTATTAACTAAATCACATAGATAGATGATCGGATAAAGATTAGTTGATCTCATTAACTAAATCACATAGATAGATGATGCATATAGAGATATGATCATTGAACCGACTCATTGGATAATTCCTAATGGTTAGAATTACCATAACTGTCAATAGGATATTCTCTTGAAGAATGTGATGTAAAAATTTCCTTTGACCTGAGATCGTCATAGTAATTGACAAGTTATTTATTGTGCTTTGATACAGACACCTATGGCCCTAAGGCGATAGTTAAAAGGATATTGGGTATGATTAAATGCTTATAGAATTAATGATTGATCAAGATGGAATCTGTCAACTCTTGGTAATGAGTTTAAGCTCCATGTTGTCATGAATTATAAACGACCAAACTAAGACCTTGGCTAGGGCAATTGAATGAAAGAATAAAAGAGTTTCTTAGGTCATTCAATAGTCGATTATATTTGACATGAACACATAGTTGGTTGCCTATTAGGATTTGACAGTTGAACCATATCCTAGTGTGATCCAGAACTATAAGGACATAAGGAATTACTACATTATTCTTCTACTGGTTCTTGAGAGTAAATTGTATACTCCATTCTATCTGGTCGTTAAGGAGTGTTGCTAGACGTCACCCTTGATTAGTATATTGATGTGATCAATTTACTACATGTTTAGTATTGAACCTATGGAGTCGCATACTAATGAGTTTCTGATCTTTGTTAAAGGATTGATTAACTTATTATTTGATAATTGAATTAATGAATTTAATTAGTCAAATAAATTTAGTTATTAGTCCAAATAAAATATTATTATATTCTTTGCTAACACAAAGGATGTAATTAATATTGTGAACGAATTTAAATTATCTATTTGGAATAGAAAACTAAATTATATCTCTTGGTTGAAATATATGTGTGATATATATAATTAATATTTATTTGCACAAAGTGTGCATATAATATATTAATAAAAAGTTATTTGGAAATCCAATTTAGAATTGGAATGGATAACAAAGTCTAAAAGTGGACATGAGATTAGCTCAAACCCATTAAGAATGAGATTGATATTTTTTAATATAAAATATTAGTTAATTTTCACAATCCAATCCAATTTGGAATTGAATTGGAACGTCCAATCTGACGGAGGCGTGAAAGTCCAATTGGACTTGGCATAAAATACCTTCAGTCACGTTACCCTTGGGAACGTGATTCGATTTCTTCCGTAAAGTTTATTTTTGAATTAAATTTTCACCCTAAGTAAATCATTACCTCAACCACATAGGAAAAAGATTTATAAGTAATGATATATAAAGGGTGATGGAAGAAAATTTGCTATTTTTTTTTTGAAGAAAACACTTTGTGAAAGTGAGAGAACAACACAAGTCAAGAGAGAAAATACAATTACAAGAAAAGCGTTTCTTGTTCTTCTAACATTGAGTTGAGATTTTTGAGAAAAATTTCAACCCAATATTTTTCGTTCAATTTGTTTGCAGGTTTCATTAATCAAAGAGTTAATAACAAAGATCGGTCTTGGTGTGGATACGCATAGAGCCTTCGCACTATCGAAGAAATTTTGAAACGAGACTCTCTTCACCAGGTACGTCTTAAATTCGATCTTTGACATGTAAATAAATTTTAAACATGAAAAGATCTGCCTAAGATTGTTATTGTCTTCCGCTGCGTTACGAACACCTATACGTAATCCATCAATTACAATTTTTTTCCCTTTTTCTCATTTCAATCTTATTATAAAAAGACATTTCTTAATCATATTTTGGATTAAAGAATATATCAACCAAATAAACAAAGTTTTAACAACAAACTATATCTAGTGAAAATCACATAATACATCAAAGAGCATATCTTCTTATGTGGAAAATTACTGCTGGAAAAAGTAATGTCTATATATATACTTATAATTTAATAACACTGAAAATAAGTAAGAAAATAATTTATTTTTCTGAAAAATATTTTCTAGGAAAAACCTGTCGGATCAAATACTAGTGTACTTATCATTGGAGATCATTCATTCAAGCTAAAGACTTTACCACTTTCCGTTGACCTTGTATTCTTATACATGAGCAGACGGAGACGAAGCTAGAATTTCAATGTTATATATATATATATATCGATTGCAGTCAGTTAATTATATTAATTTTCAGGTAACCAACACATGTTGAAGTTACTTATTGTTGGTTCATTCAAATAACTTGATATTATAAAATTGTATTTGTGCATAAAATTTAGCAAACGTGAAAAAGATGTAGTGTAGTAGTAATTAAGTTTCAGTGAGTCAGATCATTTTTTTTAAATCACCACGGATCGTAATGAAACAGATAAGGTTTCTTCATTCTTAATATAATATCTCTGAATTCGAGTCCTGAGTATATGAAAAATCTTAATAGAGAGCGATTCCTCATTTAATAGGCATTTCATGACATGAATTCGAATTAGTTATAGCATTACGGGTATCAAACACCGAGTGAAAATTATTTGTTTCTTTATTTTCCGAATCCTTGCCTACTTGCCTCCACCCAACCAGTCAAGTCTTCTCTCAAATCTTCACGTTTTTTTTGTGTGATTGTACCTTTCTCGTCTTTCTTTTCTTTCAAGTTGTGGCTCGCGTTCCACGTTTATAGATGATCTTTTCAATTATTAGCTAAAAAAATGCTTATGTAAATAAAATTTAGTAATATCCAAAGTAACGCCATATTATTAATTCAATTTACATAATGGATTTACTTAGAGCAACCAAAAAAGCGTGCACTAGTAGAGGTGGTAGTAAGAAAACTTCCAAAAGATCAAGATGTGGTGTTGGTTCTTCTAGTAGCTTTACACATATTTCTGAAAGTTTATCTGAAAATTTAAATGTAGATTATGAGCGAATATAAGAAAATTATGGTATAGATGATGATTTAGATATATTTTAGATGATATTAATCACCCGATAATCTTGAAATACCACCAGCTACACCTGGTAAAACTAATCAAACTCAAAATATTAGGGGTGGAACAAGTAAGCCTTCCCTCCCTATTAAGAAGAATCGAAGATTAAGAAGTAAGTGTTGGAATTTTTTTGAGAGAATAGAAGAACAAAAAAATTATGTAAAATGTAGAATTTGTAATGAAGTATATAAACATGAGCTCGGTAAGGAAGGAGGAACGGGTCAACTTCGTAGGCATATGGTAGAGCTCCACCCTCTTGATTGGGAAATAGATGAGGAAGATGGGCAACAAAAACTTAACTCAGGTACTGGGGGGTTAATGGGCAAATACGATATTAAGAAAGATCGGGAAGAATTAGCTAAAATGATTGTTTTAGGTTGTTTACCTTTTAGTTTTACTTCTTCACTATATCTTGTTACTTATATTCAAAGAATTTATAACTCTTTGTTTAAAGGTATTCCTAGAAGTATTTGTAAAGTTGATATCTTTAGGCTTTTTGGACATTATCAGACATATATACGTTATTTGTTCGCCAATATTTCTTGTAGAGTTTCTCTTACTTCTGATATTGGTCGTGTTGTAAATGGAAATGATTATTTGGTTGTTACATGCCATTGGATAGATGATAATTTTTGTATGCAAAAAACGTATTATTGCTTTTAAATATGATGAAGATCAAAGTCATACTGGTGCATTTATAAGTAATACTATCCATGAAGTTACTATATTTTATAATCTTGCAGAAATTTTTTGTGTATGTCATTTGATAATGCTTCTAACAATAATGTTGCTATTACAATATTAAAATTTCATCTACACCCACCACTTTCTGAAATATTTCATGTTAGATGTGCATGCCATATTTATAACTTGATTGTGATGAGTGACCTTGAATTATTTAGAGATGAAATCACTTTAGTTAGAAGAGTTGTTGGTGTAATTCAAGGAAATAATAGAAGTGCTAGATTAAATGCATTTAAGGAAAAATGTGTGCACTATAGACTAAAACCAAGACTCATGCCTGAAGAAATTAGTTACTAGGTGGAATTATACTTATTTATTCTTAAGATGTTGTTATAAATATTGAATGCCTATAACTGAAGTTGCTAATTCTCATTGTACCGATCCTAGCCGTTTGTTAACATCTAGAACTTGGGATGCCATTGAAGATGTTGTACAATTTTTACAAAAATTTATGTGGCTGCACTTGAGTTTTCTGGAGCTTATTATCCTACTATTGTAAATGGTTTAGTTCATATTGCTGAAATTTCTCTTTTATTACATAATTTGAAGAAGAAAGAAGGATATACTTGTGTTGTTGAATCTATACTAGATAAGTTTAAAAAATATTTCTACCCAATTCCCTATATTACCTAATTGGTGCTATTTTAAACCCTACTATCAAAATAATAAAGTGTCGCCAATTAATCAGTGCTTTATGTACTTATATGGATATTGGACCAATCGAAACTCCTGATATTGACTCTAATTGGAAGTTCCTATAATAAATTGATAACTTTTGGAAAAGGAAGAAGGCGCTATTTCAATATTCTTTGATTTCAAAGGAACATTTTCAACCATCTAAAAAATGGAATAAAAAAAAAGAATAGGGAAAAGCCGGCTATCGGACACAAACATTTACAAACTTTATATAATTATTATGCTAACATTATTGATGCTTCTTCGGTTGTAGATGCAAATAATCCTTCAAGTAATACTTCAACATCTGGAACAACTTTGAATGATGATGATGGTGTTCAAGATTATTTGATTTTCTACACTAGGATAGCATCAACAAACCAGTAGCAGGAATATTGATGAACTCCAATTCTACTTGCAAAAGTCACCAAAGCCCCTCACTAAGGATTTTCTACCGCTGGGTTGGTAGAAGAGCAACTCAAATCAATTTCATGTTCTTTCAGCCATGGCTCGAGACGTGCTAAATGTACCGAATTCAACAGTCGCATCAGAGAGCGCATTTAGCCAAACAAGGCAACAACTAGAAGATACATGTCATTCATTGGGCAGCAACGCTTTGAAAATTCTAGTATGTTTCAGAGATTAGATAAGATCAGAACGGCGAAATCAAGGGCGTGCCGAGGTAGATGAAGAGGGGGGGACCAAGAAATTGGAGATATAATGGTTTATGGTTCCAATTCAACCAATGTCAGAAACCAAGAACCTCATGTTGACATGGAAGAACTTATAAAAATGATGTAAAGCATGTGATGTACTATTTCTTATTTTTTATAATTGTTATAAACTTTTAATTTGCAAGTTCAAAAATAAAAAAATAAAAAAGAACTTGCAAATTAATTTGAAGTATTATATATTATTCAATAAAAATATTAAATGAAAGCCTTCGGAGTTTGATTCTTACATATTGCCTATTGGTCTTATTAAATAATTTTTTGTAGCCACTTACTTTCAAATTTCAATTTTAAAATTCAACAACAACAACAACAACAACCTAGTATAATCCCACTTAGTGGGGTCTGGGGAGGGTAGTGTGTACGCAGACCTTACCCCTACCCTAGGGTAGAGAGACTGTTTCCAAATAGACCCCCGACATCCTTCCCTCCAAGAACTTCCCACCTTGCTCTTGGGGAGACTCGAACTCACAACCTCTCGGTTGGAAGTGGGGGTTGCTTACCATCAGAGCAACTCCTCTTGTCATCCTTCCCTCCAAGAACTCCTCTTGAATTTTAAAATTCAAATTTCAAATTAAAAACTTTAAAGTTTAAACTTCAAAGTTTAATTTTAAGCCTTAATTCTAGCCTTAAAAGTTTGCAAAAGCTTAAGTATCAATAACATTGAATAAGAAAAATAAAATTTAATTTTTAAAAAAAGTATTAGCCCATTAAGCCCGAACTCGGACGGGCCCAAAAAAACCCAAAAATAACCAACCCGCTACCAGCCCATTATCCCAGCCCGCTAACTAACCCGGACCGTTAACGGACGGGCTAGTTTTTTTTTGTTCAGCCCATCCCAGCCCGCCCGTTAAACACCTATAAAGTAAATACATCATCTGTTTGAAAAATACATGAACAGAGTTTTATAATTCTAAGGCTACCATGAACAAGAGACAACTACCATAGGGGCGCAGGTACGCCTTCAAATCCGGCAACCATCGAACGCAGCAACATCAGCATCCGGGATCTGCACGCAATGTGCAGGAAGTACAGTATAAGTACAACCGACCACATGTACTCAATAAGTAACAAACCTAAATTTAGGTTGAAAGTAGTGACGAGTTGAAACATAGGTCGGATCCAACACCAATAACCAATAGCAGTTCATACCAATGTAAAGTAAATAAATAAAGAAATATCTCAGATATAAAGTGCTCAACCTTTTCATAGTTTTCCGAAAACAGTTCCACTTTTCAAGTATACCAATGAAAGCCTAAATCCTTTACCGAAATCGTCAATAATATGAGTAAATTTGAAAATTGTAACTTTTTCCCAAAAATCCTTTCAACAATAATATGATGTTTCATTTTTCCTTCCAGATAGCATGTGTGAAATACCTCTCCATAACCACATATCAATGTGTGTGATAAGTCATGAATGACGTAATACCGTACGACATGAGAAAAAATGCATCTCTATGCCTATATGTCATGTGCATATCAAATATGATGCAACTCATTAATAAAACCATAGGCATACTCTCAGAGTATCAATTCACTCAATCCTCTCAGTCACTTAGTCCTCACAGTCACTCAGTCCTCACAATCACTCGGCACTCGCACTCAGTAGGTACCTGCGCTCACTGGGGGTGTGCAAACTCTAGAGGGGCTCCTTCAGCCCAAGCGCTATAACAAGCCAAACATGGCATAAATCAATCAGTCCCTCGGCCTCACTCATTCATAAATCAATAAAACATGCTGCAACGTGCAGCCCGATCCCATAAATACCCTCACAATCAGGCCCTCAGCCTCATTCAGTCATAAATCAATAAAATATGCTGCGGCGTGCAGCCCGGTCCCATAAATATCCTCACAATCAGACCCTCGACATCACTCAGTCATCAATCTCTCCAGTCTCTTGGGCTCTCAATGTAATGAAACTGGCCCGACAATAATAATATGATGTATCAATAAATAAAAACTGAGACTGAGATATAATATGAATGCATGAATATGATTGAGTATGAAATATCAATGAAATCAATGAGATGACAGCAAGAAACGACCACTATGGGCCCCAACAATATCAACATAAAACCTAAACAGGATATCTAGCATGATGTACAACTTTATTACTTTATCACATGATGAAAACACATATATCAACAAAGTAGGGCCACTATATAGTGCCCTAAAGACAACGAAGTCATAATTCACAGGGTGCACGTCCACGCGCTTGTCACCTAGCATGTGCGTTACCTCAACATCAATCATATAGCACGTAATTCGGGGTTTTATACCTTCAGCACTATGTTTAGAAGAGTTACGTATATTAAACAAGCCAATTCTAACACTGATCAAGCCAATTGATGCTCCAAGAATGCCATCACCCGCGTTTCGACCTCCGAACGGCTCAAAACTAGCGAAAAGCAACTCAAATACATCAGATAATGCCCAAGGAAGCAATTACAAATGATAAAGATCAAATCCTAAGTCAAATCCCAAATCTGGCCAAAAAAATCACACCCAGGCCCATGTCCCGAAACTCGGCAAAACTCAAAAAATTTGGTAACCCATTCAATTACGAGTCCAACCATACTAGTTTCACTCAAATCCGATGTCACGACCCTAAACCCGAACCCAGTCGTGATGGCGCCTCTCGTGAAGATAAGGCCAACCAATTAAACCCAATTCACTTTTTAAACAGTTAAATAACATAAAAGCAATCTAAAACATGATATAGCAATACTAAGTAGCGGATAATGTCAATAAAGTGCAGAAGTACAACACAACACAGCCTTCACCGGGTGTCACTAGTCATGAGCGTCTATAAAACCTAATACAAGTCTGAAAGGTCTACAACTAGTACAAAAGTCTGATATGAGATAGAAATTATAAAGAGGGAGAAACATGGGTCTGCGGACGTCAAGCAGCTACCTCGTGAACTCCGAATGTCCACCGGGAGCTCTCAACTCGCACTGGCAGGATCAGAAATGCCTGAATTTGCACACAGGGGTGTAAGAAGTAAAGTGAGTACTCCAACTCAGTGAGTAACAAATGTAAATAATGACTAAAAAGTAAGAAAACACGTAAGGCACAAGGCATTCTATAATGAAGTAGTACAACAATGGAAAGTCAAGTAAAATCCTCTTTCAGCAAATAAACAAGTAATCGACAGGTAATTAAGGTAAAGTAACAAATAGAAGTTCGCCCCCCGGGCACAGTATCACCACATCCGCTCCTCGGGCAATATCTCATAACAATAACAGCCCCTCGGGCTCAATCTCACATCACAATGGGTACCCACGCTCACTGGGGGCGTGCAGACTCCAGGAGGGGCCCCTTACGGCCCAAGCGTAATAACAAGCCATCTCGTGGCATCAAACTAGGCCCTCGGCCTCATATCAATCAAGCCACCTCGTGGCGTACATATCTCAGTCCCTCGGCCTCATATCAGTATCAATGTTTCCTCACAACGTAGGTCCTCGACCTTACTCAGTCAAAAATCATCACAAGCCTCTCGGGCAATAGTAAAACAGTGTTTCTTAGCCCAAACATCATTTAAAATATCATTTAAGTATTAGAACTGAGTAAACATGGCTGAGTAGTAAAACATTGGAAAATAACATGACTGGGTTCAAGTATAAAGTCAAAACAGTGAGGAAATATCAATAAAAATTCCCGAAGGGTTCAAATAGTTGGCACTAGGCCCAAATATGGCATGCAACCCAAGTAATGATGATAGCAAATAGTTTTCAATCAAATATGCGGAAAAATCATCAATCGGGACGGACCAAGTCACAATTCCCAATAGTGCACGACCTCACGCTTGTCATCAAGCGTGTGCCTCACCTCAATATAGCACTACGATGTGCAAATTCAGGATTTCAAACACTCAGGACATCATTTACAATCATTACTCACCTTGAACCGGCTAAATCTCTAGCTCGTGAACCTTTGCCTTTCGAATCGGCCTCCACGCGCGTTGAATCTATCCAAAATCAGAACGAGTACGTCAACATATGCTAAGGGAACAAAGCCCAAGCGAAAACAATCAACAAAGCTCTCAAGCCAAAGTCAAAAATGGTGAAATAACTCAATTTCGCAAAATGGAATAACTTATATGTTCTGCCAGACATTTTCGCATTTGCGACTCTCCAACCGCTTATGCGGTACCGCATCTGCGGTCATACCTCCGCTTCTGTGGAAATCACTTAACCAGCCAAACCCGCTTCTGCGATCATCCTTCCGCATCTACGACATCGTATATGCGGTCCAACTCGCCGCTTCTGCGGTCCCTGACTCCCTCAGTCTTTCCGCATCTGCGACCTCCCTCATCGCATATGTGGCGCCGCACCTGCGGTCCCCAATCCGCAGGTGTGAAAATACCAGAAGCAGCAATATCAACTGCTGCAACAAAATTCCAACCTCTCCGTCAATCATCCAAAATCACCCCGAGGCCCCCGGGACCTCAACCAACATCACAAACATATCCCAATACCTTATTCAAACTTGTTCCAATAATCAAAACACCTCAAACAACATTAAATCACCCAAAACACATCAGATTTAAGCCAAACTATCTAAAATCATCCAAATTACGCTTTCGATCAAAAACCAAACCAAACCATGCCCGAATGACCTGAAATTTTGCACACTCAACAGAACTACTGCAACTCTCGGAATTCCATTCCGATCCCTATATCAAAATCTCGCCTATCGACTGAAAATCGCCAAAATATCAACTCCGCCAATTCAAGCATAATTCTACTCCGAACCTCCAAAACTCATTCCGATCACACTCCTAAGCCATAAATCAACTCCCGAATCTAACCAAACCATCGAAACTCGCATCCGAGCCTTCTAACACATAAGTCAATATCCGGTTAACTTTTCCAACTCAAACTCCCTTAAAAGAGACTAAGTGTCTCAAACCTTACCAAAATCATTCCGGATTCGATCCGACCAACCCGATACCATACAACACGGATAACGAAGTATAAAGAAGTAGAAATGGGAGAAACAGAGTGGTAACTCATGAGACGACTGGTTGGGTCGTCACATCCGACTCCGAATCGGTATTTAAAACTCAAAAATTCCTATTATAAAACTTAGGCCAAAACCCTCAATTTTCTTTTTAAATTCACCAACCAATTACTAAAAATGAAGATGGATTCATGAGATATAATCAAAACTGAGTAGAGAACGCTTACCGCAATCCTTGCAATGAAATTTGCTCCAAAAATCGCCTCAATCCGAGTCCCACATCTCAAAATATGAAGAAAGAACAAAACCCTCGATTTTTACAACACTGCCCAGTTATTCCGCATTTGTGGTCAAAATGTCGCATATGTGACCTCCGCTTCTGTGGATCATGCCCTGCATCTGCGGAACCCATGGAGATTGGCCCTTTTGCATATGCGAACATCCCTCGGTTTTGTGCAGGCGCAAGTGCGCTACAAAATCCACTTCTACGATCTTTCTCACCCAGCCTCTTCTCGCTTCTGCGACCATCGCATCTGTGCAAACCAGCCACATGTGCGGTCACACCAGAACCATCAGTAATAAACCTTATCCAAAATTTCCAAAATGCTCCGAAATCAATCCGAAACACGTCTGAGTCCCTCGGGACCACGTCCAAACATACCAACAAGTCCAATAACATAACACAGACCTACTCGAGGCCTTCAATCACGCATAACAACATCGAAATGACGAATCACACCTTAATTCGAATTCATTGAACTTTGAAACTTCAACTTTCACAACCGATGCCGAAACCAATCAAATCACGTCCGATTGACCTCAAATTTTGCACACAAGTCACATCTGACATTACGAACCTGCTCCAACTTTCAGAATCGGAATCCGACCCCGATATCAAAAAGTCCACCCTCAGTCAAACTTTTCAAATTTAAAGCTTCAAGCTGAGAATCATTCTTCCAAATTAATTCCGAATAGCCTGAAAACCGAAACCGACAATTCACATAAGTCATAATACATCATACGGAGCTATTCATGCCATCTAACAACCGAGCGAAGTGCAAATGCTCCAAATGACTGGTTGGGTCGTTACACCAATGGTTTGTTCCTAGAGTAAGATCAACTAACTCCCAAGTATGGTTATTTAATATGGATTTTATCTCACTATTGAATGCTTCTTTCCGAGGAATACATAACTTCTTTTAAAGTTTGAAGTTCATTTTCCAACAAGGATGTCAAAAAATCCGATCCAAAGGAAGTAGTTGTCTTTTGACGTTTACTATATATTGGATTTTCCTCATTAAAGGTACTTTCCTTTGTTTATTTCCGAAGTCGCTTAAATTTTTTACTAGACGACTCATATTCTTTTTTATACGGATAAATATTCTCAAAAAATTCAGCATTATCTGATTTGATTACCGTATTAATATGATTGCCGAGAGTTTCTGATTTATGAACCAGAAAATGATATGCCTTACTATGTATTGCATATCATATGAAAACACAACAAATAGTTTCTGGTCCGATCTTTATCCTTTTAGGTTTAAGACTTGCACTTTAGCTAAGCACCCCCATACTTTAAAATATTTAAGTTGGGTTTCCTTAAATTTCATTTTTCATATGAAATAGATTGTGTCTTGCTATGGAGAACTCGACAAAGTATTCGGTTATCTGTAAGAATAGCTTTCCCCCAACAAGTTCTGGATTAGAACTTATCAAAAAGGTATTCATCATCTCTTTTAACGTTCTATTCTTTGTTTCTGCAATTCTATTAGATTGTGGTGACTAAGGGACTGTCGTTTGATGAATAATACCATATTCTAGACATATTTCTTCAAAAGGAGATTCACATTCACCGCCCATATTACTTTATAGAGCCAACCACATGAACTGTTGTTTGTGTCATGACAAAGCCAGAATTAATAAACGGTGAAGTTTTTAATCGTCAAACCGACTATTATTTGACACAATCAGATCTAATAAACGGTGAAGTTTTTAATCTTTCAATCGAGTAATATTTGACACAACCAAAATTAATAAAACAACAAAGTTTTAACTCTTCAAACCGAGTAAAAAGTCGGAGTAGGAAATCACTTAGATTTTAATATCTAAAGGGAGTAAAAACTTACTCTAACTTTAATCTCCGAAAATAAACAGAACGTCACGACGATTTTAATCTCAAAGATTGAGTGAAAAATCATGAAAATTTAATCTCGAAGCCGGAGTAGAAAATCACGAAGATTTTAGTCTCCAAAACGGGAGTAGAAAATCACGAGGATTTTAATTTTCTCCAAAACAGGGGTAGAAAATCACAAGTATTTTGATTTTTCTTTCAAATGGCTTCACAACTAAACCATTATAACCCGTAAGCATTTCAACATTTGATATAATTTCTTATCAAACAAACATATATAATATCTTATATATATTATATTCATGATCTTAAAAATACATTCAAGTATTAGTGTAAGCCTAATTATGTCTTACAATCCTGAAAATAATTTTTCATATATTTTCACGCATACTACCAAATAATGTACCAATTAATAAAATATTAATTTTTGAGATCGTCACATAATAAGCATCTTACCCTACTCTGTGTAAAACACATAGGGTAGGAAATTAAAAATAAGCAGAGCAAGAAAACAAAACCCGATTTTGTGCTAACTTATATGTATACGTTGCGGGCTGCAATCGTCACTGCATTGACATAAGGGCTGCTAAATTTATATAGAATCTAATGATCCATCAAAATAAACCTTGATGATCAGGCGCACCGTATTGTCAAATTCGGAGAAAATAAATTTCTCGCATTTGAACATTGGCTATATCTTTAGTGCCAAATCCAGATTGTGACACCGCTTTTAGTGCCTTACACTCAAGTTGTTTGTGTGTTCTTAACGAATTTAATCCCCTCACTGTTACCCAAAGTTATGGATTACTTCCTTCCAGGATAGAACGGAAAAACTATTCTGTAAGCTGCATTTCAATTTATAGAACTTTAGCGAACACAACAAGCGGAGTAAATTACACTTTACACATTATTTTTGAAAAAATAATGCAATAATGTAGAAAAGATGGGACAATTTTTTAGATTTTTCATATATAAAAAATGAGGCCAAGTCTCTAAATTTATAAACAATAAAAGGGTGAGAGTAAAAGGTACAATCCAAAATGCGCATCTTCCATTTCCCATTCACATTCTTTAAAAAAAAACTCAATAGATACTGAGTTCAATCAAACCGTACTCTAGCTTCTAGCTCCGCCCCGAGGTTGCTGTAATAAAGAAGGGCCAAGAACTGGGATTATAGAGTACATCCAGCAAACTTGTGGACAGTATTGTCTTAACAGTCTATTAAAGATGTTTGCAGAAATTTTAAAAAAGGATTTTGTTGAATATTTTCTGAAAATTAAAAACGTGCTACTATTTGTAAAAATTTATTTATATATATATCGATTGCTGTCCGTTAATTACACTACTTTTCAGGTAACCGATACATTAGTTTATTCAAATAACTTGATGTTATAAAATTGTATTTGTGCATAAAATTTAGCAAACGTGAAAAATATGTGGTATAATACTCCCTCCGTTCACTCTTAGTTGTCAAGTATTCTAAAAATAAAATTTTATTTTTATTTGTCACTTTTCGCATATCAAGAGAAAAATAATTTATTTTTTATGTTTTGCCCTTAACATTAATTACTCATTCCAAATCATTTTCTAAATCCATGATAAATTATGCACTTTATTTTTTATTTCTTAAGGGGCATGTAGAGTTCAAAATGGACAACTAAAAGTGAACGAATGGAGTAGTAATTAAGTTTCAGAATGTCAGAACATTTTTTCTTAAATCACCGCGGATTGTGATGAAACAGATAAGATTTCTCCACTCTTAATTGGATATTTCTAAATTTAGGTCCCGAGTATTAAAAAAAATCTTGATAGGGAAAGGGCTTCCACGTTTAATAGGCATTCGTGGTGTGAATTGGAATTAATCGTGACATTACGAATACCAAACACGAGGTGAAAACTATTTGTTTCTCTATTTTCCTAGTCCTTGCCTACCTGCCTCTACCCAACTAGTCTAATAAGTCTTCTCTCAATTTTCACGTTTATGTATGATGATTGTACCTTTTTCATCTTTGTTTTTGTTTCAAGTTGTGGCTTTCTTTCCACGTTTATAGATGATCTATTTAATTAATAGTTAAAAGTTTGCTTATGTAAATAAAATTAAGTAGTAAATAAAATTTGTTTAATGATAAAAAATAGTGATACGCTCTAAATTAGTGAATGAGAAGCTTCCATCCTAGGAGTGATAGCTTCTAGTAGGGGCAAAGCTATACTCTCGCAAGGATGGTCAATCGTTTGTCAGAAAATTACATTGCGTATATAAGTAAAATATTAGGTTTTAAAGGTATATAACATATAATTGAATACCCTTTATCGGAAATTTTATTTACTTCTTTCAAGTTTGAAAACCCTTAGAAAATTAATATCCTGACTTCGCTACTGATTTCGCGCCTCTTTTGGGGTGTGAAGTTCCCGTCCCCTTTCTAAAATGCTTGAGTGATTGCTTAACAAATTTACAAAGTGAACTGCAGTTTAACTGTTCTTCTACTTTTTGTTCGGATTGGGTGAAACCACTAAAGAATCGTCTATAATACTTGATCAAAACCGACTAACTTTAAAAGCGAAACACAAACCTATTATACTATTTTATGAGCTATATACTTGCTAAACAAGATAAACAATTTTTTACTATGTGAGATTTTTTCTCATTATAATTATCTTAATTCATGTGTTGTTAGTATTTGTATGTTTATTTCATAGTGTAGTCTAGATAAATAATAGATAAGTTTTTTAATTCTTTAATTGTTTGGTTCACCTCTGGAATATTCCATGAAATTATAATTCTGGATATCTTATGAGATTATTTATCTCACGTCTTACATGTGATAGCTAATACCACCATGTTAATATAAAATTTATACCATTATTGGTTAATACCCATAACCAAATAAGAAATAAGTATAATTCAAAATTTTATCCATAATCAATATTCTTATCCCCGTAACTAAATGACCCCTAAGGTAACGTTTGGTTGGAAGTAGTAGAAACACGGAAAAGAATAATATTCAGATTAAATTACTTATGAAAAAGGAATCCAACAACTAATAAATTTTGAAGCCATTTCGAATGAATTATTCGAGGAAAACATAAAGCTAAAATATAAATTTCCCCCCCTTTTCGTTGGAAAATTATTTTTCAACAAAAATATTTTTTATATTGACCAAAATAAATATAGTTTCGAGCCGTAAAATCAGTATGTTACCTACATCACATTCTTTGTGGTGCGACCCTTACATGGATTGTGCGTGATTACGAATGTTTGCGTCAGCCTGTCCTCTTAGGGGTCGTTGGGTCGTTTGATTGGGAAATAAATTATTCCATGATTAATTATTCCGGGATTAGTTATTCCACCCTCGCATAGGGATTAAAAAAAATACTACAATCCCGAAATAATTAATTTCGGAATTAGTTATACCACAATTTTATCTTAACCAAACATGATATAAATTCATCTCAAATTTAATCCCAAAATTAATTATCTCTCATCATCGTACCAAGCGAGCCGTTAAATCGACCAAAATGACTTATTGTTGGTAGGGGTGTTTGTCGGTCGGCACAGTACGCTACAATATTTAGATATTTCGGTTTGATATATTCGGTATTCGGTTTCTTAAAATGTTATACCAATACCGTACCTAATTAAATTCGGTATGGATCGGTTTTTCTCCTTGCAATTTCGGTTTATTTGGTTCGGTAACTTTGCTTTATTCGGTTTGAATATTAACTAGTGCATAAAGTCATAGACTGTAATATTTTTAATTAAAGTACTCAAAAATACAAAACTAAAAACCTTTGTTGACAAAAGTTTTGTCAAAAACCATCAAATATCAACTCAGAGAGAGAAAACAGTACATAAAGGAATAAATTTGATTATTAGAAATATTTTGTTACTTGCTTAGAGTTAATTGATAAACTTAGAGAATAAAGGAAAATAAAATTTTAAATTTCTTATATTTATGTTATAATTAATAATATGTGTATTATGTAATATAATATATATTTTGGTACGATATTAAGATTTCGATATTTTATTTTAAAATATTAAATACCATACCTAATATAACTAAATATGTACCGAATACTAAATACCAAAATTTTCGATTTTGATATAGTAATTGAGGATTAACCAAATTATGCACCGCCCTAGTTGGTGGTGTAGGTGTGCGTCTCTTTCCCAATCAACAGAATCAAATTCCTCCACCCAAACAAACAGAGAGTCATCTTTCTCACACCCTTCACGTGTTACACATGACCATTTACACCTACACTCCTCCTGTAGTAGGCGTAGGACCTCCATTTCTGCCACTTGTTCGTGTTCCCACGCGCTTACGACCTACTTATTATGCCTTCGCTACCTCCGCCGCTGCTTCTTCTCCTCATTCACTCAATTTCTCTTTTCTTCGCCGGAGATATTTTTTCCCGCCAAAATCTACCATGCCTGCCGCCGCCGCTGCTGCCGCCGATGATGAAATGAAGTTTCCTATCGAACTAATTGATGAGTTCGATTTTGATCGAATCGTCTCCTCCGATGGACTTATCTCCATTTGCGGCTTCGGTTCTCTCCTCTCAGGTTGATATATTCATATTTCCTCTAATCCTAAACAGTAAAATTTTTGGCAATTTTGATTTAGAAATTAAACATGTGATCTTTGACTAATATTTATAGAAAGTTATAATTTTATGATTTTCGATACTTTTTATGTACTTCCTGTATATTATTAATTTTCTCCGAATGTGGCTTTGGTTCTCTCCTTCAGGGTAATCATAGATTTAACTTTGATTTTGGAGAATATTTTAGTACTTGTGATTATGGCGATATTTAAACTAACGGAACTTTGATCAATATTTTAACATGTATTTTTTTCAACACTTTCACATAACAGACTTGCTATATTGATCAATATTTTAACATACTTTTTTGTGTACTTCTTGAATGGCTAAATTTAAACATGTACTTTGCTTATTTATAAATGTCTTCAGCATTTAATGTTTGTCAGCTACTTTTAATCAGCTAACCCAAAGCGAGAGAAAAAAAGAAGTGATTTATCTCCACATAGTGGTGTATAGTGTCTCTATGGCATTTTGACCTTGTTGTGTTGTTGGTAGGACAGAGAGGAGTGCTCGGAGTACATTTCCAGATCTGATCAATTTCAGAGTGGCGAAATTGAGTGGATTTCGGAGGGTATTTGCTCATGTGGCGCCTATTTTCTTCGAGCGTGGCATTGCTAATCCTAATACCAAGGTGCCATACATTCACTAAGAATATATCTTTTATAATGTTTGGTTTTGCTCAGAAAGTGCAAAGAATAAAAGAACAAAGCAAAAAGATGGCTATTCTATAGTTATCTCTTGATATATCAATTGGATATTAGAAAGGAGAAAGAAAATTAAAATTAAAACAGAATTGCTCCACAACAATTTTGTGTAAAAGTTACATTTTTTGCTTGGTTCTTCATAAATATTTATCAGTAGAACTTTTCCGGCTTTGAAAGGGTGAAACGAATTGGAAATCAGAAAATGGCTTTTAAGTCGTTTTTTCTGGAATTGGGAAGGAGGACAATGCTTCTGGAAATTTGGAAGGAGAGAAAACTGGAAATGAAAGAATGATATAAGCCTAGCAGACGAAGTGGAATAGTGGATTAGTCGAGGTGCGAGTAAGTTGGTTGGGACTCCAAGCTTATCAAATGACAATGAAAGAAATCCCAGCCTAATTCTCTGTTTAAATTGAGAAAGTATCAGTCCCTGGTTGTCTTTTTGTCGAAAATCTTAGCAAATTTTATCTGCATGAATGAGTTAGATTAGCTTCATCTTCGATTTTGTACATTTGTGGTATCAGGAAAACCATCATTGTGTATAAGCTATTGCTACTTCTCTAATTACTCTCACAGACTGAAGAAATTTGTTTAGGACTGACTTCTATTGTGTGGAATGTTTCTATATTTCCAGGAAATATCAAGCTTGAGTGTGGAGCCCTGTGAAGGGGAAACTCTTATGGTTACTATCTTTGAAATTCAGAGATCCGAGGTAATGTCTTAGTAATAATCCATCTTAATTTGACATGATTACTTCTGATCTCTAACTTCTTCTCTGTAAAGGCCAGATTCCAGCATTTATTGAAAGGGAGCACGAATTCCGGTTTTTAGCTGTGAGACCTTCGATAATCCTTCCTTCTCTTTCCTTTCTCTAACTATATAAATCGAAGTGTAACTTCAATTCAAGTAATTAATATCAGTATCCCTTTTTGTTTAGGTTATCCCAGAAACATTAAATGGATTGTTTTACATCAACCCATCAGTAAGTACTAAGCACCCTGAGACTGCTTATCCTTTTCTACCTCTATTGGACCAATAATTTGTATTCCTGATCCAATTCTTTGTATTATCTCTTAATGCAGATAATTTGTGCCCGTTATAGTGATGAGGAGTATCTGAAAACTAGATGCAAAGGTAGTTTTCCTATCATTAGGAATGGTAGTGAGTCACTGATACAAAGATGTCCAGAATTGAGAAGGATGAAATTTTTTGATTCTTCAACATGAGTATGCGCAACATGGGATATTTGCACACTGTTTGCGAGTCTTAACTGCTGTAATTTTGCATACCTCCTTATCTAGGTTACAACCTCATGGGTGAATTTTTACAATATAACATGTCATAAGTATGACATGATGAGATAAGAGTGTAGTCACTTAAAATTTTGTGGTTAGATAGGTAGATGCATCTTATTGTAATGCTTGTTAGTTTGAGAATTTATCTGTATTTTATTTTCTTATTAAAATATATTTATTTTGTTCTGAAACAAAAGGATAAGCTGACCCTAACTTGTTTGGAACTAAGGTTGTGAAACTAAAGGAAAAGCCAACTTTGTCATATGGTAGAGTGTGTACCAAAGAGCTATCTTGCTGACACTAATGATAAGAAAATGGGAAATGCTTCCTCCAGATTGGAGAATTAGCTGCCAGTTCTGGAATTGATGATTCAATCTTATGTTTATCTTTGTAGGGCAATTTTGTTTCTCTCTCCTAAGTTGCTAGTGTCCTATCTAAGGCTTCTTTTTAGATGTTGCAGTTTGATGTGTTATCTCTTATTTTATCATTAGGTGATAAAGGAATCTTCTTCCAGCAGTATGGACGGTATAATATTGACAAGATTTGGAGGGACGATATATTACCTTGCCGTGTCTATCTCCGCCATTGGTTAGTTCTATCCAGTTCTTGTTAGTGCAAACCACGTTCTTATTCGAAACTTGCTTCCTTAAAACTTTAACTCTGAGATTATTTGGATTTCATTCCATGATTGGACAGAATTGTTCTTTTTTCTTGATGGCACTACCTAACATTAACTTTGCTTTTTGCTTAGATTGAAACTTATACCTTATACTTGTAAACCTTTAACTGATTGTTTGTCAAGATTTATTTCAAACCTAACACAAGAAGTAAAATGACCATCCTAGTTTAATAAATGATTTAAGATTCCCATTTTGCAGTGTTCTGGCAGCTCAAAATCTTGGTGATATAGCTTACAACAATTTTCTTGATCATACCTTCCTTGGTGATCGTAGAACAACAATACGTGAGTACTTGGCAACTACTGGTTCTGGAATCATGGAAGAGGAGCCTCCAGAGTTGTTAAAATACCGATATGGCGGTTAGTTATTCCATTCGAAGTCCATTGAATGAGTGAAGTTTGGGTTCATCATTACAACAAAAACACTAGGTTTCAGATCTCTCCATTAAGTCGCTGGAATTATTAAGTAGCTTTGCTGAACTACTCCATAATTAGGTATCAGCAAAGGTAAGAACATGTTCGTGGCTGGCATCACAAATAGACTGCATATCGTATGTTGAAATTTGACTTTTGATCTGTCTACATTGTACTGTATAAGCAGTAATGCAATTAGACTTGTAGATGTAAATCTGCTTCTTTCTTTTCTTCCCTTGTAGTCATTTCCCTCTAGAATATGGAGCATTGACAGATAGTTGAACTGAAACTCACCGTATATTGTGACTATTATGCTTTAGTGGAGTCCATTTCGTTGAAACTAATGTTGTTTACTTCCAATTTTTCTTGTTAATTTTGTAATTTACGACTCAATATCTAGTAGACACCCAAAGGATGAATTTTGCTAACTTTATCCCGTAGACATTAGTAGTGCATATACAATGGAAATGACATAAGGTAGAATTAACACTTTGCTCAATATAATGGGATGTATATTTAATATGCATGTTTGTGTAAAATAGATATGGACCTCATTTATATGATGTGTATGTAAAATAAAAATAACACTAATAGTGCACATAAAATAGAACTGAACATTAGGTAGAAGCAACATTGCTCAATATAATTGTTTAACCAAAAATCTGAGTCTTTGGTCAAAGCTAGAAAGAAATTCGGGTTACTGATAATCAGGAGACGAAAATAAAATATTTTTGAGAATGATGGTAAAACAGTAAATAGTTTTGTATTTCAGTAAGATCTCAATAGTATTTCGTGTCCTTACAGATGTTGAGTTTTTCCCCTTTTATAGTTGATTCTAGGAGAAGATATAATGCATTTGTCTTAATGAGGCAATTATGAGCAATAAATGATATTTAAAAGAAACGTTACACAATCATTTCTATTTAATTCAGATTCTCTAACGTATTTGACATTTAATGTTGTATTTAGACTCTTTTACGTCATCAGATTCGTGTCTTCAACTTCTTCTGATCTTTGATCTTTAAACGACTCGAATAGGTACGAGACTCGTACCTATTTTAGTAACGGTCCACACCTATGTTGCTTTCTTTTCCCCCTATCTGTTGTCGCCCATGCCTCTTGGCTATTTATTGCGTTTTGACCTTTTGACCAGTCCACGTGTCATGACACGTCATCTTCAATATTTAGACTCAGTTTTTCCCAATACCGATAGTCCCCCCACTTTCCATTTATTTATCCATTAAATATTTGGGAAGTTGACCTTCACAAAAAAGGGAATTTTTTGCTGTAATCAATGCTATGACAGTATTGACGCCCCAGTTGTCTTTTCTATTTAATGCTCTGCACATGTGTCACCTTCCGATTGGTTTTGTAATTCTGCAGCCTTTTTCCAAGGTTTATTCATCCCTTATATTCACGAAGCGATAGTTGCCTTTATTATAGGCTTTCCATCATTACACTTCTTTGCTTGACGGTTGCTATTATATACATATATATCCTTTTTCCCTTTGTCCTTTTCTTCATAAACCCTTAACAAATCCTTTACTCTTTATTTCTATTCCTTTCTCCTTGAGTTTATCCTTTTCTCTGCAATGACATCTTCGAATCCTAACCCTAAAAGAATCCCAATTCTTGATAGCTTCCTCAATGCCCCTGTAAGACATAGAAGAGGAAGAGGTGGCAGGCTTCGTAGCCTAGGATCCGTTCGTGGTGGTGCATCTGGTTCTGTCATGCCTTCTTCTAGCTCCGGTACTATTTTCAGAGGTTCTATTACTAAGAAATCTTCCTCTAACGGTAAAGAACTTCCTGGGCTTTTTCAAGAGCCTTTAGTTGAGGAAATAGTACCCAACGACCTATCTTTTGAGAATGATAGGAAATCTCTTCGTGAGCAAGTTGTCAATTTAGAGAAAGCTGACACTTTCCCTTCTTTAATCACTGAACCTTTGGTTTCTATTATTCGAAAAGATTGCAACTGGAGAAGTGATTTTCGTATAGTAATCCCTAATCCAAATCAAAGAATATCTTCTTTTAGGATTGGATTTTCTTTTGTTTATACTTACCCCTTCACTTTGGGATTTATTCCTGCTATTGACCCAGTCATACTTGATTTCTGTCGTTTTTTCAAAATTTGTTTGGGACAAATTGGTCCCCTTGTATGGAGAACAATGGCTTGTTTGAGGTATTTATCTGTTAAAGCCGGTGTTGATTTTTCCTTTCCCCACCTTATTCATCTTTACTACCCCAAGTTATTTCGCAATGGAGTTTTTACTCTAACTGCAAGAAGTAAAAGGGTCTTAGTAAGCCCTGAAGATGACAAGGACCGCGGGTGGTACACTCGTTATGTTACGGTACGCACAGTTGATTGGTGGGTGAAACAAATATCCCCTTCCCTGAGAAGTAGAACTTTGCACGTAAGTTTTTTTTACTTACCGTTCTTATCTCTTAAGAATTTCAACTTCTTTTCTAATTTCATCCTTCTTTGCTTTTCTATAGCAACCATGGGAGATGTGGAACCCGTTCCTAATTTCCGTGGTTGGGTAGATTTAATCATGAAAGTCGTGCCTATGGAGGCGAGAACGTGGAAATCCATTTCCAATTTACATGGTTGGAGAGTGAAAACTCACGGTATGCGTCTCTTTATCATTTTTCGTATGACAAGTCCTTCTTTTTTTAAAAAAAAATCCTTCTTTTTGTCAGGATTTGCTATTCGAGGAATGACAACCGAAGTGGCTACTGCCCTTCGAGCCTCTTCTGGTACTTCTCTTTCTGTGGAGAGAACCCAAGCTAGGCTGTCAAAGAGTAAAGTTGTAGAAGAAGATTCTTAGGATGATGAAGACGAAGACACCTCTTTGATAGCTAGACCAAGAGCCAGGAGACGCATAGTTTCCGAGAATGAAGCTGAAGTTATCCCTGTCTGTGCCTCTCTTACTGAACCTGTTCACATTCCCTCTGAAGATGAAACCACTCCGAGGGACACCAACGAATCTATTCATCGTCTCTTCGTTGGTGGTTTTGAAAGTGGAGAACTAGGTCCAGTTTTAGATGAAGTTCCTCTTTCTTCCTCTGTTCCCATTCCGTCTTCTCCTGCTTCTTTACCTACTTCTGCTCCCTTACCTGCTTCGAGTCCTATGACTCCTGTTATTTTCACTTCTTCTATCACTCTTCCTTCTATAGCTCCCCCTTCCTCTGTTCAATATGCAGAGGAGGGTTCTAGTAGCAGAAGCTTGGCTATGAGGAACGTTACCCTTGAAGTTCCTGCTAACAACAGCCTTTTAAGGAAGTCTGGTGGAGCAGATGACTGGCTTAGGCCTTTGATTGGAGATATTGAGAAGAAGAAGAAGATGGACAGCCACAGCTGCTTAACTTTGATGAATGACATTGTTCATTCTACTTTGAAGGTATTCTTCCTTCACTTACTAACAAGTTTCTTTTTAAAAAATAAAAACCTTATTTCTATGAATTGTCACTGCAAACTAACCTCATTGGTACAGAATTGATGGGAAGAATTTCCCTTCTAGAAAAGAAAGCGCGTGAGTCTGAAAAGTCTATCCACAAGGCTGAGGAAATAGCCAGGGGAGCACAGCTAGAAACAGCCAATTGGAAAGAGCAGTTTGAGAATGCTCAGGGAACTATAGAAGAATTGATAGAGAGTAGAAATCTCCTGGAGCAACAAAAGCGAGGTATGACTTCTGAGCTAGCAGTTGCCAAGGCTTCTTCAAGCCAATTTGAGAAAGATAAGGAGCGCCTTGAGCGTTCATTTTCAGAACAACTATCAAATTGTAGTGAAGAAATCAGAGAACTTAAGGTACTCTTGGCCAAGAAAGAAGAGTATGCAGGGGAGTTAGTGCAAAGCTTGACTCAAGCTCAAGCTGATTTAAAAATCTCTTCTGATAAGGTACGTACCTTAGAGAGTTCTTATGCCTCCCTTGAAGCATCCTTTGAATCCTCTTTAGCTGAAAATCAAGTGTTAAAGAATGATCTTGCTACGTGGGAAAGGGAGTATGAACTTCTTGAGGAGAATTTTAACATAGAGGTGAGTTGGGCTTTTCTAAACTCTCGTCGTGATACTTTAATAGAGGCCAGTCAAGAAAACTTTGATTTAAACTCAGAGTTGGCCAAAGTTTTAGAGACCATTGAGAGAACCCAACAACCACTTGACTTTCCCTCTCCATCAATTAAAGCTCCCGTGGCTGAAGAACCTTTAAATGAAGAAGCCGTTGCTATGGCAGTTGAAGTTGAAAATGTTGCAATTGCAGCTTCAGAGGGTGAAACTTCTATGACTCAGTCTGTGGAAGTTGAAGCTTCTGTGACTCTTGCTTCCCTCGTTGATACTAACATTTCAAGCTCAGCTGAAACCGTTCCTGTTGCTGCTTCTTCAGAAGTTGCCACCGTGCCTGTGGCTGAAAGTGAAATTAATATTGCAACTTCTGATGTGCTAACCCCTTCAATTGGATGATGGTTTTATCCCTTAGTTTTTAAGGGATTTTTTGGTGAAAGTCCCCAGTTATCATAATGGGGCACTTGTATAAACTTTTATTGACTAAGTTTCTACTTAGTCTTTTTAATTACATTTAAGAAGTTTTGTTAGTACTTCAATGTGTTCTATTCTCGCCTTTTCCTTACTTATTTAGGACTTATAGAATAGTTTAGCATTTTTATCCTTTAAAAATGCTTTGTGATTCTTCTCATGACTTATTAACATGAGGTTTATAAAAGAGGGCCCTTTTATTTTATCGACACCTAATGAAGAAGACGTCTCAACTTCATAATGGTGTTATAATACGATGAAAGAAATAAGAATACACATGTTTTGTATGAAACAACTTTGACAAGTTTTTATTCATGAAATTTAACAAGTTTTTTGACTATTACATGTATTAAAATACATCTATAACTTTCTCGTAACTGTTTTTCTTGTAACATATTTTTTTCATAACATAAAATAAACAAGGTTTTTCTTCATAACCTGTTTCAGTACATAGTCATGACCTTATCTTTATATATTAGGAAGGGTTTGAGAGGTGACTTCGTTTATGAGCTTGAGAGATGACTTTGCTGTTCTCATGGGAAAAACATTATGATGCATGTCTTGTGTTTGTTGAACACGATGATGAAGAATGTCTTGTTCTCATGAATGCTGAAGACTTCGTAACTTTTTCTCAACACTTGTCTCTTTGTGGCCGACTTTTGTTCGATATCCGTATCTGTTTTTCTACACATATCTGTGTATAATATGTAGTCCCCCAAGTGTTTGAGCGGTGAAGTAGGAAGCCTCAAGCACTTGTTTATTTCTTTCAATTTGGTCCTTTTCCTAAAACAAAAAAATATACGGGACTCGGAGGTGCGATTATAGATGAAGACTGCCTAACTCGTGTGTATTTCCATTAGATTAATTGTAACCCTGGGCTGGGAATTTTAGAATACTCCATTTTGCCTTGCAGGTCGTGACTCATCATTTGGCACGAGTTAGGGTTTTTGCCTAGCATCTAAAATCGTTAGTAAAACATTAATAACTCAAAAGAATTTTTTTTTTAACATGACGATACCTGACCGTAGGTACTTTCTCAGAAGTAATACCTCTTTAAATGGACGGCATTCCAATGTGAGGGTAAAACTTTGTCGTCCATTGTCTCCAACTCGTATGCTCCTTTTCCCGCAATGTCACGAACTTTGTATGGTCCTTCCCACGTTGGACTTAGCTTTCCTGAATTAGCAGCCTTTGCAGATTGGAACACCTTTTTAAGCACGAAGTCCCCAATTTTGAAAAATCTGAGGCGTGCTCTCCTATTGTAATATCGTTCAATTACTTGCTTTTGTGTTGCCCTTCTTATCAATGCGGCTTCTCTTTTTCCTTCAAGCAAATCAAGGTTGACCCGCATCTCTTCATTATTAGATTCCTTCGTTGCCCGAACGTACCGTGTGCTTGGTTCACCTATTTCAACTGGAATTAAGGCTTCCGCACCATAAACCATTGAAAATGGTGTTTCTCCAGTGCTTGTTTTTGTCGTTGTACGATAATCCCATAATACTCCAGGTAATACCTCAGGCCAATTACCTTTTGAATCCTGTAACCTCTTCTTCAAGTTGTTGATAATGACTTTGTTAGTGGATTCCGCTTGTCCATTACCCACTGGATGGTATGGCGTAGACGTTATCCTTTTAATCGGACAACTTTGAAGAAATTCTGTGATTTGAGCTCCTATGAATTGTGGTCCATTGTCACACACGGTCTCCTTTGGTGCTCCAAATCGGCATATTATATTTCGCCATATGAAGTCTTTAACTTCCTTCTCTCGTACCTGTTTAAATGCTCCTGCTTCTACCCATTTAGTGAAATAATCTGTGAGTACAAGTAGAAACTTTACCTGACCTTTTGCTTGTGGAAATGGACCTACGATATCCATTCCCCATTTCATAAAGGGCCACGAGGCTATAACAGGGTGTAGTAACTCAGCTGGTCTGTGCATATTATTGCCGTATCTTTGACATTTATCACATTTGGACACGAAACTGTTTGCCTCTTCTTCCATCTTAGGCCAATAATATCCTACTCGAATCAACGTTCTTACTAGCGACCTTCCCCCTGCGTGATTTCCACAATGCCCTTCGTGCACTTCTCTCATCACATATTCTGTTTGAGAGGGTCCGAGACACCGTGCTAGTGGTCCACCGAACATCTTTCGATAAAGATTTCCTTGATAAAAACAATATCAAACGGCTTTTTTGTGAAGCGCGTGAGCCTTCCCTTTGTCAACAGGCACGGTTCCGTGTTGTAAAAAAGCAATAATTTCGTTTCTCCAATCCCATGTTAGATGATTAAAATTTACCTCATTCTTATCAGGTTCGAGAACGGAATGAAATAAATGTATGACTGAAGCATTTGCGCCGTTTGCTACGTCAGCTGCAGATGCGAGATTAGCTAAAGCATCTGCCTCCACATTCTCATCTCGTGGGATCTGCATTACCTTCCAAGTTTGGAATTGCTTAATTAGTTCCCGTACCTTTTCGAGATATTCTTGCATTCGAGTTTCCCTGGCTGTATAAGTCCCCAGCATTTGATTAACCACGAGTTAAGAATCACTCTTGATTATAATTTGTGTTATGCCGAGTTCTCTTGCCAATTCCAAACCTGCAATTACAGCTTCATACTCTGCTTCATTGTTAGTTATAGAATGACATTTTATAGCTTGCTTAATAATTTCACCCGTATGTGGTATGAGAACTATACCTAGACCTGCTCCTTTTATATTGGATGAACCATCAGCGAATAAAACCCAAGTCCCCGGGTTTGCACCATTAAAAACTTGTAATTCTTTTTCTGCTTCTAAATGCATCCCCTGACTAAATTCAGCCACGAAATCAGCTATTACTTGAGATTTTATAGAGGTCCTGGGTTGATAAATGATTTCGTATTCACTTAGTTCTATAGCCCATTTTGCTAATCTTCCTGATAGTTCGTGTTTATGCAAAATATTTCGAAGCGGAAAAGCAGTAACTACAATAATGGGATGACATTGAAAATAAGGTCTTAATTTTCTAGATGCCATGATCAAAGCTAATGCTAACTTTTCTAGTTGTGGGTATCGTGTCTCAGCATCTAATAAGGACTTACTTACATAATAAATAGGAGATTGTTTACCTTGGTCCTCACGGACTAAAGCAGCACTTACCACAACTTCAGATACAACCAGATAGATGAGAAGCTTTTCTCCCACCTTTGGTTTTGCCAATAACGATGGTTTTGACAAATAAGCTTTCAAATTTCTAAGGGCTTGTTGACAATCTTCATTCCATTCAAAATGATCTTGCTTTTTGAGTGCAGAGAAAAACTTAAAACACTTTTATGAGGATTTGGAAATAAATCTCCCCAAAGCTGCAATTCTTCTCGTTAATCTTTGAACTTCCTTTTTATTAGTAAGGATATCAGGGATTTCTTCTATTGCTTTGATCTGAGAAGGATTTACCTCAATACCACGGTTAGAAACAAGAAAACCCAAAAACTTACCTGATGCAACTCCAAATGCACATTTTTATGGGTTGAGTTTCATATTAAATTTTCGCAAAATTTCAAATGTAACAGATAGATGAGAAATATGATCATGAGACTGTTGGGTTTTGACGAGCATATCGTCTATATATACCTCCATTGTCTTCCCTAAATGTTCTTGGAACATTTTGGTGACCAACCTTTGATAGGTTGCCCCAGCATTTTTGAGACCAAAGGGCATTACTTTATAACAATAAGTCCCCATGTTTGTGATGAAAGAAGTTTTTTCTTCATCACTAGGGTCCATTTTAATTTGGTTGTACCCTGAATATGCATCTAAAAAACTTAAAAGTTCATGTCCTGCAGTTGCATCAATTAATTGATCTATATGTGGTAAAGGAAAAGAATCTTTTGGACAAGCTTTATTAAGATCTGTATAATCTACACAGACTCGCCACTTACCATTTTTCTTAGGTACAACAACTGTGTTAGCTAACCAATTAGGGTACTTTACCTCGCGGATTGACCCAATCTTTAATAGCTTTTGGACCTCATCTTGAATCACCTGGTTTTTGAAAGCCCCTTGCTTCCTTTTCTTTTGCTTTATTGGTGTAAAGGATGAGTCTTCGTTTAATTTCTGAGTTAACACATCCGGTGGTATCCCTGTCATGTCAGCATGGGACCAAGCAAAACAGTCCACGTTAGATTTTAGAAATTCAATTAACATACCTCGCATGTTTGAGTTTAAATTAGCTCCCACATAAACTTTCTGTTCAGACGAATGCTCAAATAATATCACAGCCTCGAGTTCTTCGATGGTTGTTTTGATATTTTCATTCTCCTCAGGTTCTTGAATGGTATTAGGTCTCGAGTCTAAATCTGTTTTCTCTTACTCAGTTGAGGTTTGATTGCTGGCACCTTCAACTGTTTCCTGTAATTGCTATTTTTCTTTGTTTACGGTGCTCGTATCTGTTCCAGCGTTGATACTCCTGGTTGTTTGCTGATCCCTTCGAATTTGACAAATCCCCCACGGTGATGGAAATTTAATAACTTGATGTAGAGTTGATGGAACAACATCCATACCATGGATCCAAGGCCTCCCCATGATCATATTGTAGGCCATTTCCATATCAACTACCTGAAATTTAGTTTCTTTAACAACACCTGCATCAAAAGTTGTTAGAATTACCTCTCCTTTTGTTACCACACTTGAATTGTCGAAGCCTGACAAGGTGTGCACCTTGGGTATCATTTTTTCTTCAACTTGCATTTCACGTAATACCCTTAGTAGTATAATATTTACAGAACTCCCTGGATCAATCAAAACTCGTTTTACATTAGTATCATGTACAAGTAAAGATATTACCAGAGCGTCACTATGTGGAGTTATCACTCCTTCGGTATCTGCATCATCGAATGAAATACTTTCATTTTCTAAAACTTGACGCCCATTTCCCGTGTGTAATTGTTACCTTAGAAACCTTGTTGGAGGCTGTGTAGGTTATGCCGTGAATATCTTCTCCCCCACTTATCACATTTACTGTTCTCTTGGGTGAAGGAAGGCTTTGGTGGCTCTTGCCTATTTTTCATATAGGCTTGTTTACCTTTTTCACTAAATAACTCAGTGAGGTACCTTTGCTTCAATAGATGATCCACTTCACTCTGCAAGAATCTACATTCTGAAGTTTTGTGCCCGTGATCATTGTGGAATTCGCACCAATGATATGGATTGCGTCTATTTGGATTTGACCGCATCTCTTTTGGCCACCGTACCTTATCTCCCATGCTTCTCAAAACAGCCACGAGGTCGGAGGTAGTGACATTAAAGTTATATCTGCCAAACCGTGCCTTTAAACTTCTATCATCATCTCGTGAGTCTTGCCTGTTCCGATCATTTATGAATTTCGAAGAAGAACCAGAGTCCCTGTTCCTCGATTTTTGATCATATTGCTGGTTATCTTGTTTTGACCGTGGGTCTTTTTCTGCAGGTCCCATATATGAATCGTACCTGTTTTTACCTGATCTTTTTTCGGTTTCTGATCTTCTGGAACCACCCCTTTCTTCATGATGAAACTTAGGTACGATATCTTCTTCAATTCGCAGCTTCGTACTATACCTGTTGTAAACATCATTCCACGCGGTTGCAGGGAATTCTCGAAGGCTTTCTTTGAGTCTTCTCGTGGCTTCAGAACTTTTGTCATTTAAATTACTTGCAAAAGCTATTGCAGCCCAGTTGTCAGGCACACGGGGTAGAGTCATTCTTTCACGTTGGAATCTATCAACAAAATCTCTAAGCAACTCTGAATCTCCTTGTTTGATTTTGAAAATATCTTCCATTCTTTTCTCAACCTTTTGTGCTCCCGAATGTGCTTTAATAAAAGAATCTGCAAGCTCAGCAAAAGAATTTATAAAATTTTCAGATAAAAGAGAATACCAGGTTAATGCACCCTTGGTGAGTGTTTCTCTAAATTTCTTGACCAGTACTTATTCAATTTCTTGTTTGGTCAAGTCGTTGCCTTTCACGCCTGTTGTAAATGCAGTCACGTGGTCACGTGGGTCTGTAGTACCATCATATTTCGGGATGTCAGGCATTTTGAACTTTTTCGGAATTGGAAGGGGAGCAACACTTGACTTCCAAGGTTGTTGTGAGTATTTGTCCATGTCAACCCCCTTTATTACAGGCGGAACTCTAGGGATTTACTCAATACGCTCATTTTGTTCCTTAATCTGTTTCTGCAAGGTTAGTACTAAATTTTGCAAATAGGAATTATCTGAATTACCTGGTCCCCCTCCCTGTGGTTCACTGGTGGTTCCTCCATTTCCAGAATTAACAAGACCAGAACGGGGATTCTCCAATGTATTATTATTAGGAGTTGGTGTGGGTGGTGCAGCATGCAATCGACTAACTAGAGGCTGAAGAGCTTTGCCGACCTGTGCATCAATTAGCTTTTGTAAAACTTCATTTGTACCTCCTTCAAAGTGTTCAGATTGTTCTTGTTGATCAGCACGGGATTCAGTAACAGGAGTGCCTTCACGAGATTGACGTGGTGAATCTGGAGGGGAGGGAACCACGTCACCTTGATTTTGATGGATTTGATTTTCATGGTGTCCCAATGTGTTATTACTGTTATTGTCGGTGTTGTTGTTTGACATGGTGATAACAATGGACAAGATGTAGCTTAAAAGAAAAGATTATTAGATTCCCGTTAACGGAACCAATTTGTTTAACCAAAAATCTGAGTCTTTGGTCAAAGCTAGAAAGAAATTCGGGTTACTAATAATCAGGAGACGAAAATAAAATATTTTTGAGAATGATGGTAAAGCAGTAAATAGTTTTGTATTTCAGTAAGATCTCAATAGTATTTCGTGTCCTTACAGATGTTGAATCTTTTCCCTTTATAGTTGATTCTAGGAGAAGATATAATGTCTTTGTCTTAATGAGGCAATTATGAGCAATTAATGATATTTAAAAGAAACGTTACACAATCATTTCTATTTAATTCAGATTCTCTAACGTATTTCACATTTAATGCTGCATTTAGACTCTTTTACGTCATCAGATTCGTATCTTCAACTTCTTCTGATCTTTGATCTTTAAACGACTCGAATAGGTACGAGACTCGTACCTATTTTAGTAACGGTCCACACCTATGTTGCTTTCTTTTCCCCTATCTGTTGTCGCCCGTGCCTCTTGGCTATTTATTGCGTTTTGACCTTTTGACCAGTCCACGTGTCATGACACGTCATCTTCAATATTCAGACTCAATTTTTTCCCAATACAATAATGGTATTGGACTGATCATTTGAACGGAATTGATGGGGCAAGTGCACATATAGCATTCTCAAAGATGTTATTTAGAGATTAACTAGTATTTATTTTCTCCTGAAATTTTAAACTAAGAATCTTAACTTCAGGACTATTTAAGACAATTTTGTCCTGAAAAATTGAAATTCAGTACGTACTGGCTAATTCCTAAATAGCAGCCCTTTAGAGTGGCTACCTAGTGTCATTTGAATGGAATTTATAGAACGTGAACCTCATTAATATGCTTGTTTAAAATAAACATTAAATTATAAGTCAAGCATATAAAATAAAATCGAAGAAAAACCTCAATACAATTTGATAGTACTCTTGTGCCTTGTGGTGTAGAAATGCATTTTCACACCAAACACAAGTTTTATTAACCAACAAAAGTAGTAAATTAAACAAAGGAGAAACAAAGTGAATACTAGACAGCTAGTATTCAAACCGGAGCATACATCAACAACAACAATTACGACGCCTCAGACCTCAGTTCCAAACAAGTCAGGGTCGGCTAATTAAACCTATTCATTCGGGTTTGCCAAGAGATAGGCCTCAACAGCCTTGACAATCTCATCAGACATCTCTTTGCCTGCCTTAATTTCCTCTTCTTTAATCTCAACACCAGGTTTTGTATTGAATTTGCTAGTGTTTTTGCCTTTACATCCTCCATCAGGCATGGATTCAAGTTTCAGCTCATATGAAATTGACTCAACCTTGTCCATCAAAGTATCACCTTCTATCAATGTGGAAGCATAGGTCATTTTTTCCTTGTCAATTGCATCAACCCTATGCTTCACAAACTTGATTTCCGTACCTGCATGCATGGGACATCAATTTAATTTAGAGTGCATTTGGTACGAAGGAAGTTATTTATCCAAGAAAATATGAAATATATTTTCCTGAAAATATTTTTTTGAAAATAATATATGGCAAATGGTCAAATATATCCATGTATTATGAAAAAAAGTTTAAATATACTCTTTGTTATTCGTTATACTTTAGGTCCAAATATACCCCTACCGTAATACTATTGGTTTAAATGTTAGTGGCGCTGAGGTGCCAAGCCATGTGGCATCCACCTTATCAAATGTTAGTGTCCCGTAGGATTGGATGTCCACTTTGGACAAACTTAACGAAAAAGGGGTATATTTAATCCAATAGTATAACGACAAGGATATTTTTGGACCTAAAGTATAACGAGGGGCACATTTAAACATTTTCTGATAGTATAGGAGTATATTTGACCCTTTTCCGAAAAATATCTACTCCCTCCATTTCAATTTATGTGAACCCATTTGACTGGGCAGGAGTTTAAGAAAAGAGATAAGACTTTTGAACTTGCGTTGTAAAATGAGGCACATATATTTTGTGTGGCTATAAATCATTGCATAAAGGTAAATTGTTTCCAAATAAGGAAAGAGGGCATTCTTTTTGGCACGAACCAAAAAGGAAATAGGTTCACATAAATTGAAACGGAGACGGAAGTAGTATTAAAGACCAATAATTATATTAGCAAATAGAAAAGTGTTTTGATGAAATTTTTAATAGTAAAGAGTGGATTTGTTTTTGCACAGCTCGAGACTAATAATAATGTCTAAGTGTTAGTTGAAGGAACATTTTATGATATCAAAATAACTTCCTCACGAAAATATTTTCCTAAAAAATAACTTACGCCATACCAAGCACATCCCTGCCAAGATCGATGAAAATACTCTAAAATGGGTTTTATAATAATAATAATAATAATAATAATAATAATAATAATAATAATAATAATAAAAAGAGAAAAAGAAGAAATATATTGCCTTCAGCAAAGTTGAATTGCTTGATGGTTCCAGGGCCTCCATCTCCATGGATTATCTCAATACTTTTGAAAACTTGAGGTGCAATTTTAGGAAGAAGATTCTCTCCATCAAGAATGAAAGACTTAAACATTCTTGGGGCTGAAATTGGGGTAGTGAACTCATAAGTAGTTGTGAGAATTCCCATTTTTTTTTTCCTCTAAAAAAACTTGGAGTGTATTGTAGTATAAATTGTGTTGTTTCATGATGGTATTTATAGCTTGAGAAATGAAGTTAATTTTAACGCTTAAGCTTTCTTGTTTATTAAAGTGTACTATACAACCTACCACGAGGCACCAAGGTTGTATTGGAGCGGTAAGTACTCTCCTCTATCTTTAATCAGAGATTTCAGTTTCGAGCCTTGGGTATGGAGTCGCCTATGGTAGCAGAGGCGAATCTAGGATTTCTAGATCATAGGTGCACCATTGAAAAAGCCAGAAAAAAGAAGTGCTAAGCTAGAATCTATCCATGTTCCTTTGGATGAATAACTTAGAATTCAACCAGGTGCACTATTCAACTTTTTTGGAGCATGGGGCTCAACAGATAATATTAGATCAATTTTATGAAATATATACATAAAATACCTATTTGGCGGAAAAACCATGGGTACATGTGCACCATACGGCCTAAATCCGCCCTTGTTTGGTAGGGAGAGCTTTACACTCCAAAATTGAATTTTCCACCACGAATCCAAATTAATCAAACTCCAAAGAGGATACCGGACACAAAGTGGGAAACCAAAAAAAATATGAATAATTAATCCAAATAGCCGCTCACTTAACCACTCAAAACTAAAAATATCCGGTTGAGGTATAATATATACATGATTTATATAATATATGTGCATAATCATATATAATCAATGTATGATCTATGTATATGGCTAGAAAAAGTAAACAGTAAATATGATCAGCTATTTTACGTAAAGATCCCAAAAAATATAGTAGCATACAATCTTTTAATGAAGGGCGGCGTTTACATGCATGCATTCCCTACTAACCAAATTTTTCAGCTAGCCAGGACCAAACTTTTTATTACTATGAATACGATCTTGAATGTGCCACAGAAAATAACAGTACAAGTTTTTTTTCAACTAAACATGCCGACATTTTCCTTTTCCACCTGTCATCTTTTTTATTGAGTTGAAATCTCTTAAATACAAGTGAAGTTACGGATTAAAGCGTGGTCTAACGGTTAATAAAGTAAGATGAAAATTATGAAACATTTAAAAAGATAGGTGATTTTTTCATATGCTTAAATATGATGGGGAGAATTATTCGGTACATATAATATTTATAGGAGGTAGCTATCTTGTGGATAATCTACGACAAAATTATTTATTACTTGTGTCGATGAAAAATAGTAGGTATCTAACAAATAGTAAAGATAACAAGCAAGTTAATCTTGACATCAACAACAACAACAACAACAATAATAATTCAACGTAATCTCATAAGTGGGGTTTGGAGAGGGTACGGTGTACGCAGCTTTACTTTACCTTGAAAAGATATAAAGATTGTTTCCGATAGACTCTCGACATCTGATAAGGAAAAAACAAATTGCTTTTCCTAATTTCTATTGAAATGATGATTTTACCACGGGGTCTATTTTGTCAAGCTATATTATCTATCTATACGGTTTATGAAGTTTTGACTCTTTAAAGTAAACTTTGGTCCTGATCATTTCCCTTTTCAGTAGGTTGATGTTGCATTAAATGAGACTGCTGTGTACTCTCTTCTAGAAGTGATTAGTAGCTCAAGAGGAGATTTTAGTTGACCAACTTAGGCGATTCCAGACTTTGAAATTTATGAATTTCTATAATGATCGGGCTCAAGTTAGTAATTGGGTTGACAATTAAATATTTATAGATATTTAATAAATTTTTTAATATATATATACAAGGACTGTGCAATCCAGGAACTCGCACATTGCCCTCTAGATCCACCACTGCTCATAGGGAATTTACTCGGTCTGTGTGAGCTCCCTCATATTATTACATGCTAACAAAGGAGGAGTTGTGGTAAATTGGCAAGCGTAAAACTAGTTAATTTTAAAAATAGCCAGATTTACAACTGATAATTAAAGAATAGCCACAGTTTTAAAGTAATCAAAATTTAGTCATTTTTTCATGTAACGATATAATCTGAACAAAAACACTATTAAAAATTCGGAAAAATTCCAACATAATATACTGGAGTTCGAATTTTTTACATATAAGATTCAAGTATAATATGCTAGAATTTCATAATATGCTGGAGTTCCAAATAATATGCGAGAAGTTTAAATGGAGGAGCTCTATAATCCAGCATATTATGCTGAAACTTTCCGTGTTGCAGCAAAACAATGACTATTTTACAATGACTTTGCAAATACTGATAATCTTTCGATTACCAATCCGAAAACTAACTACACCGTGCTATTTTCACTACAAAACTCATAGGGACAAACTCACTTGTTACTGGCAGCTAGCAAGTGAGCTGACCGTCTAACTATCTATGTCATGCCTTGACAGGTGATATGTGAAAGGCTGCATCTAAATATAACTTTCAAATTAAATCCTGAATTTGTTGATACACTTAGCTATTGAGTCGCATCTAAATATAACTTTCAAATTAAGATCCGAATTTATGGATACAACTTGGTTATTGAGCCCCAAAGCTTATGTTTTGATGTGATCGTAGCACAAAAAGAAAGTCTGAATTTTCTAGAGGAGTTTGGTTTCAAATCCCGGTTCGAAGAGGAGTACGCCATGCTAATATGCCTTGGATGATCCACATCTCAGGGTCAGGCACCGATGAGCACATTGAACTATCCATGTGGCTGAGAGCCCTCACATCCCAGGCACAACGACGCAATTATCAGGAGCGCGCTCTACCACTGAGCTAATAACCTGTCGTGCGAGCCTCCCACTTGGGGCCGCTATGCCAAAAGCGAGAGAAACCTCATCCCTCTCTTTCCTTTTTTCGCCCCATGTCGCCACACGGGGGAACATGGGAACATGAAAAAGAGGGTCCTATCAACTTGTTCCGACCTAAGATTATAAGCTCATGAGCTTGGTCTTACTTCGCTATCGAGAAAGGAGAGAAGACTATATTTTGGTTATTAATCTGAAGTGCATTTTCCACTGGAGAAGAAACCAAGGCCAAGCAACAGGGTCACAGTAATGTTTAAGCAGACCTTGCTATACTATTAGGTGAGTTTTACTCTTAAATTAGAAATATATTGCATACTGTCGAACGTGGAAAAGTAATACAGTCTTTATTATATACATACATAACTACATACACGAGGACTACTTTCAGAGTTCATCTTGACCTAACTACTACAGAATGGCAGCATCTCTTTCTTTCACCGAGCTACATTACAAGTTATTATATAATAGCTACGACATGCAAATCCTCTATTAAATTAGAAGTCGTCTTCAAGAAAAGTCGATAGCAAAAGCCCTTGCACAAACTTACTTTTTCTAGCCTTCTCTTCTTGATCTTCCTCAGATAGTGGAGATGGCTGAAGATTTCTGTTCAGAATAACACTAAGATCAATGATCTCAGACATAGTCAATAGAAAACACCAAAACGAGCATCATACTCATCGCTAGATATTGTCAAGTGTATTTACAACGTTCAATAACGAACACGAAACTCATGACTAATGCCTGTTCTAAACATAGGCCAGTACTCTACAGGAGTATCTACGACTATTGAGAAATGATAAATAGAGCATACAGGATGGGAAGGCATACTAAACATACAAAGGTATATATTTTTATCATAAATTAGGAGTAACCAAAAAAAAATAAAAAAAATTAGGTGTAACGAATTTGCTTAAAATGACTTTCCATTAAGAAAATAATGGTAGTAGTAAAACTATGTTTCAACCACGACAAGGAAAATGAGAAGTTATGTGCAACTCAACCACGCGTTTGAACATTACCAGACACGCGAAGAAAAGAAATCCAGTGAATTATGGTCAGAGAAACATGAAAATCCAACTATGGTTGTGCACATGTTCATAGAAGCATTACATTATTAAGTCATGTTGGCACTCTCTCCAAAATGCTGCTACACCCGTGTCGGATCCTCAAAAAATACTCTACTTTTGAAGGATTGGACATGCACCCGCCGAAATTTTCGGAGAGGCCGAGCAACATAGTTATTAAGGACTTCGTTCCCCTTTTACCGCACTTTCTCATCACTTCCCAGCATCAAATGCAATAATAATGGAGACATAACTAAAGTGTAAAAAATGCTGCCATACCTGTCAGACAAATTATCAACAGTGCTTTCTTGTGTTGAGTATGCTTTAGCAGGGGACAGAGGTTGAACTTCGGGAGGTTCATCGACCAAAGCCGAACTGTTAATGAACGAAGATAACAAGGGATCAGGATCTGTAGTGGAGGAAGAAACCAAGTGTGAGGATCCCCTGAGGATGGATTGTAGACTTCCTTCTCTTAGCTCTTTTCTTAAAATAGAAAGAGTTGAATTAGATCCACCCCTTCGAAATCGTCTCTTGCGCTGCACCTGTTACAGTCAACGCAACATACAAACTTTACGTAGCCCAGCAGTAAAATCAAGACAGAAGTGAAATGCGTTATAGTTCTAACAAGACTTCTTATACATTGCCTACAGTAATATTAAAAGGAGATACAGAAAGGGCTTCATATTCAAATCCCAGTTAAGTCAACTATGAAAAACAGAAGGATACCTTTAGAATATTTCCATGTTGCTGAGTAATATGCCCAACCAAATTCACCCCGACCCTTTTTGCACAAACAGGGCATATCTGCATTTACAGATATGTTATCTAACTCATCGATTAACTCAGATATATGAACCAGCATACACATTTTCAACTGACATTTAAAAGTCAGAGTGCCAGAGGATCAATTTTGGTCATTTTTATTGGCATTTACAGATATCAACATTTTACTTTGACACACAGTTCACAATAAGAGGTCTACAATCTTAAGTAGATTTAAACATTATAATGATGGACAATAAACTTCTGTTAGTTTGGTCACTATCTGACTTTGGTTCGCGTCATTAAAACAAAAGCTTTGTCCTAATTGTTAGTATCTTTTTCTGGGAAAAAGGCATGTGAAGGTGATGTCTGTCAATACAAAATGTAATACAAATGCTACAACTAAAAACACAAAATAACCCTAGCTACTTTCTTTTTCTGCTGTTTTTTTTTTGTGTGGTGGTTGTGTGTGTGTGTGGGGGGGGGGGGGAGGAGACAAATTCAGCAAAGAATGAACATATCTCCTCCTTTGTCTCATCAATTCCGCACAGAACTCTGAGACTGCGTCAGCTCTTACTTCACATTCCCAAGCCAAAATTTAGAAGTTAAAGTAAAGTACCAAGTAGAAAGAAATGAGCTACCCTCGTTAAGGAATCTTTGACTCCCATGATGGACAAGTCCAGATCATCATTCTCAATACCCCAAATTATGAGGGGCTAGCCTTTCTGTATCAGACGTGCTTCCCAGGATTTCCAGTTTATATATCTCTAGCTAGTGGAGTTGCACAAGGGTGTTACCTTGTTAATAATTTATCTTGGTCAAATGTGACCAAAGCTCACACAAATAGAAATCAAGAAGCTTAATATTCCTGTGTGCATCTCCTAACAAAGCTAGGCCCTAGAATCAGGTTGCACTTCTAAGTCTATTCACTATGAGAGTGACAATTAAATCATAGTTGACTTTCTTTCTCTTAATATAGCACGCCCAACAGCCAAACTCTCTTATCAAGAGTCAACAGTGGTCCATTACCGATTTTCCCCCTTGTTGACTCGAATACTCAACCTTAGGGTAGGAGGTGGAGGAGCCTTTCCACTAGGCTAAAGACAAATCCTTTTTAAACTTGTATAAGGGAAACTAGAAACTGGTATCCTGAAGCTCTGAATTTGTGAAGTTCGAAGCCTCTAAAATAGACATACTGAATGAAAAGGATCATTTCATGTAGCTAAAGGTCAACATTTTCACATTGCAACCCATCTCGACCCCCCCCCCCCCCCCCAAAAAAAAAAAGCACAAGAAATAGAGAAAAGAAAAATAAGCTAAACCACACTAGAGAAAGTCAAATGCAGCAGTAGAATTAGAAGGTTAATAAAGTCCCAAACTTCAACGTGCACATAAGACAGTCCTAGGTGCTAAAAACTTTACAATCCACATATGATAGTTCAATTAATTCAGCTATGCCTCAACTCAATATGATATTCGAACAAAAGGGGGGGAAAAGCAAGAAAATTAAGAGTTGTAGAGATATTGTACCCCATTCTTAGCCTCAAAAGCATGCTCGTCGTCGATATGACAGCAAAGGCCAACAATATCAAAATCCTCACCACAGAACGGGCATAGAAACTCCGGCCTTGACTCCTCTTCACCCTCATACTCTTCTCCTATATTATAGAAGTCTGCATAATACACCAAATACACCCCAACTTCAATTACAAAAACCATAAACAATCTTTCCGACAATCCAACAAACCATAATGCAAAAACAAAAAAACCAGCAATACAACAACTACGCCTCAATTCCAAACAAGTAGGGGTCGGCCGTATGAATCCTTACTGATTATCTTTCCTCATTTAAATTCAGGCCAACATTATACAAAATAAAAATAAAAATAAAAATAAAAAAGAAAAGTAATAAAAGCTCTCTATATTTCCTACTGGCATAAAATTCTCAGTTCTAACAGGGATAAAAGACTCCTAAAGAGTATAGGACCTTACGAAACATAATAACATGACTCAAACATATTCCCCGCAGTACAAATGTAAAATTTCCTTTGCATTATTTCTTTCTATCGGGTAAACATATCGAATTTCACCTCATCTCACAAACTAACTACTCCTTCCTGAATAAAATAGTATTATTACAGAATTTTTGAAAAAACTGTGAATTAAACGAAATAAACAATCAATGCCCAAAATCACCAAAAATTAGATGCATGGACTTCGTATTCTGAACCCGCTATTTTGGGCAAGCTTAAACAGGAAATAAATGGTGTAATTAAGCAAATGGGAGAAAAATACAAATGTAAGTTTCCTTTCAATTTGTTCATTTTCTTGCAAACCATCTTCCGCTTAACCTTAGCTCACAAACTATCTCTTCATCCAAATAGCCAAAAAGAAAACACTATTATTATTTGGGAGTTCGCTTTTCAGTGCAGGACCTATTTACTAGCTATCGCTTTTGCTTGGCATCTTTCTTCTAGATTTCATGTTGTTCCTATTTTTCTTATGATTTCTGTGGTGATACTAATATTGTCTCCTTTTGTCTTTTTTGTTTTCTTGAGGCGAGGGTCTTTTGGAAACAGACTCTCTACTTCTTCGGGGTAGGGGAAAGGTCTGCGTATACACTACCTTCCCCAGACCCCATTAGTGGTATTTTACTGGATAGTTGTTGTTGTATTACTATTTGGGAGCCGAAACAATCCTAGGAGCAACGGTAAAATTATCTCCCATAGGTCATGGGTTTGAGCCATGTAATCAGCCAATGACCCTTGTGGTAAGTTGCCTGCACCACACTCCCTTGGACACAGCACTTTCACGGGCCCTACGTGAACTCGGATGCTTCGTTCATTGGGTTGCCCTTTTACTACATGAGAGTCGAACTATGTTCCTTTTACGAGTAATATTTGTAAAACATCTTTACCATAAAAAGAAATCATTTTAAGTACTTCAAAACGAAAATGAGCTACTTTTGACACTCATACTTCAGAACACATATTTTTCAGAAATTGTACCGAGCATGCCTAAAGAGGAAAGTAAGTGAGAAAATACTATAAACCCTAAATAACAGAAACTAACACCCAGCATTGCAAACGTATGGTTTCCTTCTCCATTCGTTCATTTTCTAGCAAAACATAATCCACTTAACCTCAGCTCACAAACTAAAACCACCCTTCATCCCAAAAATTATTATTCTTCAAACAAATAATTAGATACTTTGACTTTAGTACTCTTTCTATCTCAATTTATGTGATATTATTTTAAAAAAACTAATTTTTAAAATTATGATCCAAAATAAATCATAAACATTTGTGTAGTTATAAATCATTATATTAAGGATAAAATCAGAATTTAAATTTAGATTATTTATATATATATATATATATATAAATGTAACATTCTATTGAACAAACTTGAAAGGAAAGTGACGCCTAAATGAGATGTGGAGTACTAATTAAACTTAAAGAGGAAAGTAAGTGAGATAACACTGACCTGAACGAGATTGATTACGTCGTGAAGAAGTAGAGAGACGAATCCAAGGATCAGAATCCATTTATATTATCCTTTAAATTAACCAAATTTTAAGTTAAAATCCTCAGAAAATTTTGAAGAAATTGTGCATTTCCTGATACTAAAATTGCTCAAAGATCAGAACTTTATGGTACCAAAATGGAAATTGATCAAAACCCTAAGGAGAAAATGGGAAAAAAATTCGCGAAGTTTCGTGGAAATGGGAGGAGAATTAGCTAAGAGAGACACTAGGAAATGCTGGGGAATTATATAGAGTTTGGGTTATGAATAAAGGCTTGAACTTGGATTTAATTGCGAAATTACCACTGTCCACTTGGCAGAGAAGAATTGAGTCATTGACTCATCATGATGTGTATATTCTTGGAAATTATGGAAGCTTGTTACCTAAGTTTGGGCATTGGTCTATCCTGTTTTTCTTTTTTCTTTTAAAAAAAATTCGTGACTCGGACTCGAGATCTCTTACAGTTATTTTTGTGTGACCTATAGGTCACGGTTTGGAGCCGTAAAAACAATCATAGCAACAATAACAACTCAGTGGTACTTACATTAAGTTAGGTTGTCTACACCATATACCCTTTGGTTACAGGGCCTTCCACGGATACTATGTGAACGCAAAATACTTTGTGCATCGGGCTCCTCTGTTCTTTATTTTTATTTTTTTTACTCGAAATTTCGCAAGAGGAAAGGCATTCTACCTATCTATTCCCCTTTAATAAGTCATTCGCGATATGCATTCGGATTAGTCGGAGTTCTAATACAAATATCAGATACTTAATTATCGAATTTTTAAAAAGAGCTTGTTGACCCCGACCTCCCACCCCAACTAAAAGGAGTTTCTAAAAAATATCATAGGAATTTTGTTTTGGAAGAAATACTTTTCTTTGAAATAGTTATATTTGGAGGCAATGTTATTCAACAAAAAATAAATTTAAGAAAATTGTAGTTATAATATGTTATTACTTACTTTGTAAGACTGTCCTTGGAAATTGCGTATCAGTAAGTCAAATAAACATATTAGGGAAATATTTTCAAAGCAACATGCATTTACTGATGGTAGGTTGTTACAACAATAACGACCCAATATAATCTCAGTAGTGGGGTCTCGGGAGGATAGTGTGTACGCAAACTTTATCCCTACCCTGGGGTAGAGAGTCTGTTTCCAATAGAAACTCGGCATTCTTCCCTCCAAGAACTCTCTATCTTGCTCTTGGGATGACTTGAACTCACAACCTCTTAATTAGAAGTGGAAGTTGTTTACCATCACGAATTGGATTTGAACAAATATCTCTTGGTGACTTTCCTTTTAATCGATCGTGAGGGGGGTTTCTACTTTATTACTCGGGTAGAGTGAAATGGCTAGGCTCCCCTATCACCTTTCCTTTCGGTGATATATTTTGCCTTAGCACTTACGAAGTAGACGTCATTTATTGAGTTGAAGTGAAGTAGGTTGTTGATTAAAGAATATATTTTAAAGTCTCTAAAACATCATAATTGAAATAAGTAAAAGGAGATTTTTAAAAAATGCCATATCAAATGTTGACTTGCTGCTATAATGTAGTTCATGTCTAATGGAGTATATTTTTTGTGCATAAAAGGTTAAAAAAATATCTCCAGCTTAGGTAAGTTTACTCCTTGTAATTCAATGTGAACATTATGGATGTTATTATATACTTGTATATGTCTAATTTATAATAAATCTTGAAAGATTATGACATAAGGCTCTCGTAGCTCAGTTGGTTAGAGCACCCGTTTAGTAAGCGGGAGGTCTTGAGTTCGACTCTCAACGAGAGCATTTTTGAAATTAAACTCTATTTTTATTTTTATTTTTATTTTTATTTTTATTTTTATTTTTATTTTTATTTTTATTTTTATTTTTATTTTTATTTTTATTTTTATTTTTATTTTTATTTTTATTTTTATTTTTATTTTTATTTTTATTTTTATTTTTATTTTTATTTTTATTTTTATTTTTATTTTTATTTTTATTTTTATTTTTATTTTTATTTTTATTTTTATTTTTATTTTTATTTTTATTTTTATTTTTATTTTTATTTTTATTTTTATTTTTATTTTTATTTTTATTTTTATTTTTATTTTTATTTTTATTTTTATTTTTATTTTTATTTTTATTTTTATTTTTATTTTTATTTTTATTTTTATTTTTATTTTACAAATTTATATAACTAATATTTGCGTGATGCTTAAGGACATTTTAAAAATTACATTTATTAAAGTTATTAGTGAACTTTTATGATCGTTTGAAAATTCAAATATCAAGTGTTGGAATCATAAAAAAAGAAGAGTATTATTGACTTAGCTTAATAATCCTCAAATTAATTAGATTGTATCCTGAATAAGTGTTTTAAATTGAAAAATTAATGAAAATGGTACAAAACGTTCCTTATATATACCAATCAACTTCAAACTTCCAAGTCTATTTATATACGCCAAATTAGACACTAAAAAAACAGAGGGAAAAACTCCTTAGATTAGAATAAACATTAATAAATAGAATAAACTAGGCATTAATAAATAGAAAGATGGGGTATTAATAAATGAGCAAAAATTAGCACGCGACCAAAAATATTTACATATTTTTGTATATAACATACAAAAATGTGTATATATACCAAAAAAATATAGCATATTTTTTTGGCTATTATTTTGAGAGCGACTATACAATATTATTTTTCTCATTAATAAATAAAATAAACTAGATATTCAGATTAGTCCCATTAGACGAGCCTCAGAAGGAGCACTATTAATCGGGCCTCAATGGAAGCACTACGTAGCAATGGGAAACCAAAAAAGGGAAACCAAGATGCTTAATAAGTGCCACTACGAAGGTATTCAATATTCTACTCTAAAGTTTTCATGTAATATTTGTATAAAGTTCAAGTCTTATTATTTTCATTTTGAGTCGAGTTTTAGGGAGAAAATTAAAATAATAAATGTGTTTTAAGGAAATTAATTTAGTTAAAAAAAATTCACACAATTTTAGTATATCTTAAACATATCTCTAGCTGAAAGTAATATTTTAAAACATATCTCTAGCAAAACAATAAGAAATAATCTTTATATTATAAATTTATATAACTAATCTGTACGAAGATCCTTAAGGACATTTAAAAAATTACATTTAGTAAAGTCATTAATGAACTTTTATGATCACTTAAATGAAATATAAAAATAAAATTTAAAATTTCGGATCATAAAAAAGAGTTTTAGTCAAACTAGTAAATCAGAATATTGACTTAGCTTAATAATCCTCAAATTAATTAGATTTAATCCTGAATAAGTGTTTTAAATTGAAAAAATAATGGAACTACTACTACTTCTTCTTCTAAATCTTTGTTGGTTTCCCACCCGGTGTCTGGTACCTGCATTGGAGCCCGACTATATTCGGATTCGTGTCGCGTAGGGCCCCATTCGGGGGAAAGCACTCCCTACCAAGGATTTTTTTATACCCAGAACTTGAACTCGAGACCTGTGGTTAAGGAAAAAAACAGTCTCATCCACTGCACCACATCCTTTGGTGATGGAACTACTACTTCTAGTATATGATGCAGCCGCAATGGTACAGTAAAAGAAAGGCAAAAGATAAACGAAAAAGCAATGAAATTAGGGTAAAGACATATTCTCTTGATTGATCCCTTCAGCTGCAGAGGTACAGAAATATATATATATAGGGGCCTAATTGTAACCTTTGAAAGTATGAAATAAACTATAGGGAGGACTTAAGTGTCACTACCCAAAACATATAAATTCCCGTCTAATTAACTGACTCCAACAGTTAGGTACTATCGCGCAAACACTACGTACATCTCCACCAAGCTTCTTCATTTAACTGTGTATCAGTATAACACGTTCGTGATATATAGCAATCAACTCCAAATTTCCAAGCCTACCCATATACTCTAAATTAAACACTAAAAAACAGTGGAATAAAAACTTGTTAATAAACGTCGGTATTAATAGATATAATAAATTAGGCACTAATAAATGGTAATCGTAAAAATATATAAAGTTTATATATTTTTTTTGTATATAAATAAATATATATTTTTTTGACTATTATTTAAGAGAGCGGCTATGCTGACATTTTTACCTACTCGGATTAGTCCCATTAGTCGGGCCTGGCCTCAGAGGGGGTCTCAACTATATCGCGCCGGGAAACCAAAAATCCCTCTATGCCTATAGTGTTGTAGTGACAACTTTCCATGTAAGTTTCTTGAAAATTATTGAAGGAACCCATGTCCTCCATCAAGTTTCCGACTTTACGATTACTGGTTGTAGATGATGATCCTACTTGTCTCAAAATCTTGGAAAATATGCTTAAGAAGTGCCACTACGAAGGTATTCAATGTTCTGTTCTAAAGTTTTCATGCAATATTTGTATAAAGTTCAAGTCTTTATTCATTTTATTTTCATTTTGAGTCTGAGTTTTAGGGAGAAAAATAATGAATGCGTTATCTACTTAGTATGTTTGGATGCGTTATCTACTTAGTATGTTTGGTTTTACCACGAAAGGACGTGGTGCAGTGGATGGGACTGCTCCTCCTTAACCAGACTCCTTAACCAGAGGTCTCGAGTTATGGAAAAATCCTTGGTAGGGAGCGCTTCCCCCCGAATGGGGCCTTATGCGGCGCGAATCCGGATATACTCGGGCTCCAATGCGGATACCGGACATGGTGGGAAACCAAAATATTTTTTTTTGGTTTTATTAGGAATCCTGAATCTTGTTGAATTAAGGAATTTGAAGGAGGGGATAAGCCATTAAAGAGCACAAGTGGGGTAATAAGACCTCCTGTTATTTGTTGCAAATTTTGATGATTTTTTACACATAAATTTATGTTCCGCGTTGGAAGTACAGGGTTCAGATGAACGCGGCGACCAAACTCTACATTCGCTCATACCTTCATCCTTAACTAGAGGTTACGGGTTCAAGCCATGGAAATAGAGTTGTCTTTGGTAGGAAACGTTGTATCTCCAAAGTCGAAACCGGATTAGTGGAGCCCAAAATTGGGACCCTGTGTGGAAGTGAAAAAAAAAGAGGGGAACTACCACGATGCCCCAATTCCAAACTAGTAAATAGTAGGCAGAGGACATTCTGGATTGAAATTTGATGGATTCAGCCTTTAGGTTTTACCACTTAACTATATTACACTTTAGAAGTTATGATTTCAAAATAACTTTCTGACAATTTTGTGATTACTTACTTTGTGACTAAAATATTGGGTTCAGTTGAATCGGTCTTATGTATGCTCCATCCGCCATTAATTGTAGGATTCATCAAAAGTTAACCAGCTTTGTGCTAGCCGTCAACCTACTGCAATTTATCAAGATTTGAGACCGGCAATGTGAAGAACCTCACAAGAAGGCAGAATTAAACCATTAAAAAGTAGGAGTAGTAAGTTTCTGAAAATTCGATTTTTAGGTGATTTAGGAAATAGTTATGTTGAGAATTCATGCTGGAAAAAGACTTTGGCCAGGATTTGTTTTTTCATGTTTCTACAGACCCTTGAAGTTTACCAAGTTGTAATTTTTAATGTTAATCTGAGTCTTAAATCAAAAGGAAAAAATACAAGGAACATGTATAGGTTGGTTGATATGTTGATCCTGAACTGAAGAACTTGTTCTTTTCTTATCTTCTCCTTGCAATTCATTTCAATTTAATGGTTTCTTCCAGTGACCACGTGTAATCGAGCAGAGGTTGCATTGTCATTGCTACGCGAAAACAAAAACGAATTTCACTTGGTTATAAGTGATGTCCACATGCCAGACATGGATGGTTTTAAGCTTCTTGAGCACATTGGTTTGGAGATGGACCTGCCTGTTATAAGTGAGTATCTTGTTTTCGTGTATTACAAACTGTGTTGTTGTTCCTAAGTTTAGAAACTGCTGACTTTTGTACTAATCAATGGACTTTAAACTTCCATTTGTTATTGAATAGTGATGTCCGCGGATGATAGTAAAAATGTGGTTATGAAAGGTGTGATTCATGGTGCACATGATTATCTGATCAAACCAGTACGCATTGAGGCGCTGAAGAACATTTGGCAGCACGTGGTTCGAAAAAATAAGGACGAGTGGAAGGGCAAGGTTTTTGATCAATCAGAAAGTGTAGAAGATGGAGAATGGCCACAGGAACCACCAGAAGATGTTGAGCACTCATCTTCAGCTAATGAAGGGAACTTGAAAAGGTCGAAGAAAAGAAAGGAGGAAGATGAAACTGTAGAAAGGGATGATATGGTCGCGTTGAAGAAAGCACGTGTTCTTTGGTCAGCGGAGCTTCATGAAAAATTTCTACAAGCTGTTAATCAACTCGGAATGGACAGTATGAGCCATTTACCTTTCTTTTAGATATTTATTTAGATTCATATCTTGTTAATGTGATTCTATGTTGTTCCAAATATCTGGTCATTTTGCGCGAAGTGAAGCGTGTGTTATCTGTCACCTTCAGACCTAGTAAAAGTGTTCTTAGGAGCTGACCTAACCCCTCAGTTCAATTGCTGACTATAGTGTCTTCCTTTTTTTCTCAGTTTCTGAGTTGGTCGTCGAATATGTTTGAATCAGAGATCAAAGTCCTTCGCATGAGTCTTCTGTCACGACCCAAGCTCATGGTATGTATTGTCCGCTTTGGAGTTAGGCCCGCACGGATTTGTCTTGTTGGGCTACGCCACCTCGAGCCCCAAAAGCGCGCGTACCATGTGAACTTGTGTCATGCCTTATATAGCTCTTCACTTTCTTCTCCCATTTCGATGTGGGATTTGCCTAAGGTGACATGTGCACCCCTTCTTCGTAAGCTTGCCAACCTAGAAGCATGTCAGTCCTGCTTGACCCGCCCTCCGTCATGGGCATCACATTCACCCTCCCCCCAGGAATGCAACATCCTCGCTGAGGTTTGCCCCACCATCGTACTGAGGGAGATTTGGCTCTGATATCTTCATCATCACATCTTGCTTCTCATAACTTGTATTCTCTGCTTCTTTCAATCTATACCAAATGTGTAGTCTTTTCCTTTTTTGGATTTTATTTATGCATTTACATGCATCTTTCTCCATTTAATATGTTAAACACATTTCCCTTTTTGTGATATGTGGCATCCCGTTGGTTTCTTTATAAGAGGAATTTACTTATACACTTACCAATGAAACAATATTTCCCTGTTATGAAGTTTTACATGGTTGTTTTCTACTTGGAGAAGTGGGTAGAAATTTGTTACCTTTACCTGATATAGAAAGAGTTCTTACCAGTTGTAACATTTAGTATAAAAACTAAGTTGCTGTCTTATCTTATGTCTTCTCTCTTCTTCCCCGTTTTGTTGCTAGTCTCCGAGTTAGTGACCTCATTTTTAGTCATTCCTCTTCAACAGTGTGTCCTTTACCTGATTTTCTGCTTCTTTTACTTTGTACATTATAACCTGTTTGGCCAAGCTTTTTTTTGGCCAAAAGCACTTTTGGCCAAAAAGTGAGGTGTTTGGCCAAGCTTTTGGAAGGAAAAAAAGTGATTTTGAGGAGAACAGTTTTGGAGAAGCAGAAAAAAGTAGCTTCTCTCCAAGAGCACTTTTTTGAAAAGCTCTTTTGAGAAAAATACACTTAGAAGCAGTTTTTTAAAGCTTGGCCAAACACTAATTGCTGCTCAGAAGTGCTTCTCAAATTAATTAGCCAAGCACAAACTACGTCTCACCAAAAGTACTTTTGAGAAAAGCACTTTTGAAAAAAAGCACTTCTCAAAATAAGCTAATTTTTGCAGCTTGGCCAAACGGGCTATTAATCTAGTCTCGCTCGATTCCACTGACTGTAATGGTCGATATTCCTTAAGTGAGGCTTTAGTTCAAAACTTGTAGCTCCTCTCAGTCGTTGCATACCTTAAATTTGTTGTGGAGACTTCCACTATGCAATTAATTAACAGTCAATATTATCTTCATGTATATATGTATATCTCGTCTCAGCTCTGTCTATGAATGCAGGAGCTGTTCCCAAGAAAATTCTGGAACTGATGAATGTTCCTTGGCTAAAAAGAGAACATGTTGCTAGCCATCTTCAGGTACTGCAAATCTTTAATTTTTACTCCTTCAAAGGATATAGTAACATACATAAGAAGTTTCATTGGTGCACGGCCTCATGTCGTGCAACATGTAAGTCAATTGAGTTGTTCCCTGATATCTTCTCTAGTTAGCAAGTCGAAATGATGGTGATTATAGCGCTAAAGGTGACTAGGAAAACCTAAAGACCACATGAAAATAAGTTTCCTCAAACAATGTACATTCTTTAGGAATAACCGCGAAAATAACTAGAATAGAACACAGCGAGAGTAAATGGTTCTTAATAGACGACACCAGTTAGTTGTATTAATGTTCAGTCATTGATGTTACACTTGTATTAAGTTGGGATATGCATGGGTGTGAGAGTTAGACCACTTTTAGTTTAAACTACTTGTTACTGGTGTGGTCGATTGATAGATTAAATACTTATTTAGCACCAATCATTTGCTGCAGAAATATCGGCTGTTACTAAAGAAGTCGATGGGTGTACCACAACATCCGAGTGGACTGAATTATTCTTTCATCGGACACTCAGAAGCAACCTTTGGGACACCGCTTAACGGTCAACTTCCTGCACAAAGTCTTGCTACCCTCTGGGGAGCGGCATTGGGTCAGTCTGCAACAAAATCGTCCTTACATGTTCCCCTGGTAGACCAAGGAAACCATTTTAGCTTTGAAAATCCCAAGTTGAGATTTCAAACTCAGCAACAGCTGAACAATAGCAATAAGCAAGTTAACTTGCTTTACGGAATCCCAACAACCGTGGAACCAAAGCAGTCCTTACGGAATGGTATTGTGGACAATGCACGAGGTGATATATACAATCAGGCTTCACAGGCATATTCAGCAGTAGATTTCTCATTGAACCAAAACATGCAGTTGCGAGGAAGCAGCTTTCCCGCGAGTGGCAATTCAGCAATGTCCACTCTGGCAACAAAAGGGATGCTTAAGGAAGAGGTTAACACTGACATTAGAGGATCTAGAGGGTTCTCTCCTAACGACGATAGTTTCAGCGGATTGTATCAGCAAACGAAACAGGACTGGTGTCTACAGAATGTTGGATCAACCTTTGATACCTCTTATCATTCTAGTATACAACATCGGATTTCTTCAATGGACAAGAGTGGACAGAACACAAATGCTCCTATTGCGGAAGCAGTTCTCTCTAGCGGGCAAGAAACTGGACACGTTAATCTTATGGGCGGATCGCAACTTAACTCACTTCTTGAAGGTGAGCCATTTGGACAGGAGGACCTCATGAGTGCCTTTTTCGAGCAGGTTAGTCTTAATTTGTTATCTTCAACGACATACCCAGCATATTACCACAATTGGGTTCTGGGGAGGGTAGTATGTACGCAGTCCTTACCCCTACTTTGTGATGATAGAGAGGTTGTTCCTGGAAGACCCTCGAAAATAGTTTGTTATCTTCACCTTGCTTTAAAAAGATCAATATTTTTTAAAGTTGAAAAGTACAAAGAAGCAACAAGGTCCAGGGGTATATAAGCGAAAAGCTAGAAGTGAAGCGCACGAGTTAAGGAAATTAAAAGACATTAAACATATATGAATTTGGTATCATGATAATCAAATTCCTCGTGTTCTCAATTTTTAGATCGATACTATTACTTGATGTTTCCTTTGCTTCGTTTTTATAGTTTATGGTTGTTACTATTTCGTTTTCGGTAGCTCTTTGTCATAAATGCTATGATTTTGCTTTGTTGAGCCGAGGGTCTTCCGGAAACAGCCTCTCTACCTTCACAAGGTAGGGGTAAGGACTGCGTAGATTCTACCCTTTTCAGATCCTACTTGTGGGAATATACTGAATATATTGTTGTTGTTGTTGATAATCAAATTGCAATTAATAATAACTGATATTATCGCCCAATTTATAATGATGTCGATATTAATCCAACTCCTCAAATTTAAAATTCAAAGAATCAACTCCTTCTCATTAGGATCACTTTGCACGTCATTGTTTGAAGTGCACACTTCTCTGAAGCACATGGCTTCAGATATAAAGCGCAATCTCTCAATTCACATATCTTTATTGCTTTAAGCGACAAAGTGATGGTTTTTAAATACACACGCTTCAATATTTTCAATGTCTAAGCTAATAGCTGCTGCCTTTTCACTGATTTTGATTAATTTGCTGTACTACCAACAGCAACAAAGCATTGGAACAGTTGAAACTGCGTTTGGCGATGATGACGATCCATTAGACAATCTTCTAATGTAAAATGTGAACAAGGTGCTGCTACATGGTTTTGCCAATGCATGCATGCAAAGTTTTGAATGCTATAGCGCTCAAGCAACGTAGCATTTTTTTTTTTTTTTTTTGTAAAGATACCAAATTTCTAACTAAAATAATTCTCATTTTTTGGTTCACTTTCAGATTGATCTTAGTGTACAGATTTGCATTTCAATTGCTACAAAGCACAAGTCTCCAGTACTTCCTTAGTTGCTCATTTATCTAATCATTGGTGTCATCTTTTTTTTGTGTGTTTTATTTTAGATGAGCAGATTCACAACTTGAGATGTATATATTATAATATATGTTCTGCTCTTTAGCTATTTTTGTACAGCACTAAGGACATTGGGAAGGATGTCGGGGGTCTATTTGGAAACAGCCTCTCTACCCCAGGGTAGGGGTAAGGTCTGCGTACACACTACCCTCCCCAGACCCCACTAAGTGGGATTATACTGGGTGGTTGTTGTTGTTGCTGTTGTTGTTGTTGTAAGTCCTTAGTTCTAAGTTTGATTTAGCTAAGAAAACACAAATGTCTATGTTTTTATTATTCACTCGATATTTGGTACCCACATTAAATTCTCGACTAGTTTAAATGTGTATCACATAAACCTATTAAAGGAGAAAACGCTTTCTACCGCTATTTTGTTTAATTTCTAGGGCTCGAAATTGAGACTTCTGATTTAGGGTGGAGGGGTTCCAATATATCCTAACTACCATAATCTTTTTTGGTGTTCAAAGTTCATTTTTTTCTTTTTTGGTTTTCCATCCGGTGTCTGGTACCCGCATTGGAGCTCGACTATATTCGGATTCGCGCCGCATAGGGCCCCATTTGGGGGGGAGGGAGGAGCGCTCCCTACCATGGATTTTTCCATATCCGAGGCTCGAATTCGAAACATTTGGTTAAGGGAAGAGCGACCTCATCCGTTGCACCACATCCTTTGATGGTTCAAAGTTCATATTAAAGGCTCATTTGGTAGGAGGGATAAGGAATAATTAATATCGGGATTAAATTTGAGATGAGTTAATCTTATGTTTGGTCAGGATAAAATCGTGGTATAACTAATCCCGAGATTGTAGTGTTTTTTATTCCTATAAAAAGGTGTGATAACTTTTTTCCCAACCAGACGACCCATGAGTGTGAACAAAGTGTTCCCTATATATCTTTCTCTTCTTTCTTTATACTTTTTTCAAAGTTTTATTCGTAATAAAAAATAAGAAATAGGAAATCACAAAATAATTTTCAACAATGAGCTGGAAATTTAGTGTGCGTCAGCAGAGTACAAAAAGAGAAATGACAAACTAGAAATAGAAAGGGAATATGCTACTCTCGCTGGCTTTAAACACGTGACGAATGCATCCAAAATAAGACAAATTTTACTATGCAACTCACATGTAAATGTCTTTTGCAATGCTATAATAAAGGTAAAAATACAAATTTAACCCTCTATTACACAAAATATTTTAAATTTACCTTTTATTCCATTGTGGAAAAAATTAGTCTTGTTTGTTAGCAAAGATTTCACGTGTCTAGAATTATAATCTACAGTATTAAACTTTAGGTTAAAGTTTTCATTAGGATCTAGAGCGAATACAAAACGATTTGCTAACTAACAGGTGTAGCTAGGGCTGTTCATTTAGATCGGATATCCGAAATCCAAATCGAACCGAATCGATCCGTTCAATTTCGGATTTCGAATTGTGTTTATTAACAGTCTCTGATGGTAAGCAACCCCCACTTCCAACCGAGAGGTTGTGAGTTCGAGTCTCCCCAAGAGCAAGGTGGGAAGTTCTTGGAGTAAGGATGTCGGGGGTCTATTTGGAAACAGACTCTCTACTCTAGGGTAGGGGTAAGGTCTGCGTACACACTACCCTCCCCAGACCCCACTAAGTGGGATTATACTGGGTTGTTGTTGTTGTTTATTAAAATTTTGGATTTCGGATCAGATTCGGATTGGTATAATTTTAATATGATTTGATCCGATCCGAAATCCAAAATTATTAGGACTTGTGTAAATACTAAACTTTAATTTCGGATAGTTAGTACTTCCTTTACATTTTTCTCCAAGTTATTACCTTTAAAATTGATGGATTTAATTATATTGGCACCATAGTACTCTCATAATTGCAGAAACATGAATTTTTCTTAGAAAGAATTACAAGAAAATACACATGACTTCACACCATAACAAAAAATGACCCATATTTTTAAGTTTTACCCTACCTAGCCCATATTGTACATGAAAGCATTAGCAAATTCAAAATATGTGTTCTTATAACCATTGCTTCTAAAAGCTATAGAATTAAATCTCACAACCTTTGCTTTCTCTCTCTCTTCTTCTTACATCTTCTACATATGTTTCAAGGGGCCGTGTATTTTCTCCTTCTCCCCCTGTTTACAATGTCAGAAAATTGAAGAGTAGAAGTCCATCATTGGAGGCCATTCAAAGCTATGCTTTCGAAAATAAGATTTTTTGAGTTTGTTAGTTGTTGGGATTGGGCGTTGTTCCAATTGATTGAAAATATCAAAGGGAGTTCAAATTTTAAATTTGAAGTGATTTGGAGTAGATTTGAGCAAGATTTGAGTTAAATTTCAGAGAAAACGCAAGGTAGAAGAAGAAGTCAGTTTTTTGTATAATCTTGTCTAATAGTGTATATGAGTATATAAACACATCTTATACACTATTATACACTTTTATATACCTTATACAAGCGTATGTAGACTAACTTCTTCCACGATTTTCAGTTACAATTCTTGTTCAAAACCAATCCAAATCTCCATTAAATGACTTCAAATTTTATATACAACCTCCTTATACTATTTCTAACAAGTCTAAATAACATCCACTCTAAATTTTTTACAAAATCAAATTCGAAATTTAAATTCACATATTTTAGCTTGTTAAAAATCTAATTTTCACCACCCAAATAGATTTGGTTTGTTGAACTAATATTTGAGTCACAGTTACTGATTCAAAAATTAACTTAAAAGCATGAGCAATCTTTTTTAAAAATTAAATAGTAATTTCGAGAATCCGTTCGAGTTGAATGTTGGGTATTAGTTTATTATTTTTGGGCTAGTTGGTTGTAATTTAAAATATGAGCTATAAAGTTGAAAAGTATGGAGCTAGTTGTTCTTATGTGAAATTTTCCCTTTTTCTTACTGTATTACCTCTTTTACAAAGAAAATATACATATGAGTTTGCAACTTTGATGCATAATAATTCGATCCAAAATCCGAAAAACTGATCTGATCCGATCCAATATTAGTTCGAATCGGATTCAAATTGCATTTTCTAGAATCCGAAATTCGAAATCCAATCCGAAATGTGCTAAATCCGATCCATGCACAGCCCTAGGTGTAGCATAATCAATTGTATTATTCTTATTAGATTTAAGTAACTATGATTAAATACAAATAGGTGAAGATCAAAGATTAAGGTAGTAAGTTAATAAATAATCAAACATACTTCTTTTTCAAATTTGTATTTCTTTTCTATACCATTAGTACTATGTTTCTCTCGTATTTCCTATTATTAGGTTTTTATTATTATCTATTATTTCTTTTACTTCAATTATTATTTCTACTTTTTTTCTTCTAATTATGCGTTTTTTTTACCAAAAATAACTTCTCTATCGTCAATATGAAAAGAACAAGATTTATGTACATATTATCACCTTAAATCCTACTAAAATAACCCTAAGTATATTATTATTGTTCATTAAATGCAAATGTATGCACGCAAACTAGCATTTATTGGTTAATAATATGATCAGCAAACTTCCTTCAATACTAACAAAGTAGGCATAACCAATAACTCTAACTAGGTTCAAATAAATTTAATTAAATTAAACATAGGCCAATTCACAACCCTACATTCTTGAGAGCTATCAACTTGATTAAGCTCTTTTTTTATCATTTAAGATTCTACTCATGTACCAACCTTCTTGCTCAACCAACCCAAAAAGGCTAAAAGGTACTACAATCATTGCCATTAGTACAACTTTTTTTCCTTAATTATTTTCTTCATTTTCTAAGCATAAACATTCTACTCATGCACCTACCTTCTTGCTCAACCAGCCCAAAAAGGCTAAAAGGTACTACAATCATTCCCAAGAGTACAACTTTTTTCCTTAATTATTTTCTTCATTCTAAGCATAAACAGAACCACAAGAAAGAGCCATTAACAAAAATGCTGCTTGTTCTTCTTCTCCCAATTTCCTCCTGTGTTGTGTAGAGCTTGATCTTGGTCTTTGTAAGGCTACTTCTCTACCAAAATGCAACAATCTCTTTTTAAATGGAATGCATTTATTGTTCTTTACTGCATTACTGGTTGTACTTTCCTCACTGCTGCTTGTACTGCTATTACTACTCTGATTGTTCTGATTATGATGTTGGCTAGCACTTTTATTTGAAGATCCCATTGATTTTTTTGGTTTCTTGTCTTCTTTGTTCAATCCCAAAAGTGCCCTTCTCTTTTTCCTGCTCCTTATTCCACATGCATTACACAATGACTGCATTCAACATGATCAAATCATCAGACTCAACAAAATTAATTGAAAAATGGGATTTTTACACAAATACAACCACCCAATGAGTTCACAAGGGTAAAGTGTACACAAACCTTACCCTACCACGGAGAGTAGGGAGATTGTTTCCAAAAGACTCTCAGCTTAAGAAGATGAAAAAAGACAATATATGCGTACCATCGATAGAACTATAGGAAAAATAGCCATCTTCTTAGCCGGTATACACTAATTATATATTGATTATACATACATCATACATCCATTGGTTATTTTTAACTTAAATGGTTGAGTGGGCAACTATTTAGGTTAATTATTCTAAAGTTAATACCTCATTTAAAATTTATGACACATATTCACCCTAGATATGTTACAAAAATACTGATATAAATACACTAATAACATCACATTTACAACTTGCAAGAACTCAAATTATTTTTATTTTTTCTCTAGTGGTGTTCAAGCCAACTTACACAAACAATACCTAATTTACCAAATAACTATCTCCTACTAATACAAGTAACAAATAACTCATAACCACAAAAGTTTAGTCAAATAGGGAAAAATTCCGCCCAATATTCAAGCCAACTTACTCGCACATTAGCTAATTAACCATATATCTATTACCTACCACCACTATACTACTAGTACAACAACAACAACATACCCAACATATGTGGGGCTGAAAAGGATAGTGTATACGCAAAAATTACAAAAAATAATTACCTAGTAATTTTTTTTAATTCATACCTCATTGATCACTATTGCAACTTGGGTACTTAAATTATTTATTACTAATTTTTTACAAAAATTAAATCATAATCCAATAATATCCTTAATATCTTTGTCAAATTAAATTCTACTAATACAATACACAAGTTAAATTAATATTTTAACTATGTTTAATCAAACACTATCATATGAAGGGATTCAAAATTAGTAACAAAAAAAATTGAAAGTGATAATAAAACAAAATAAAAATTAAATAAATGAGTTAATAACTGACCTTAGGTCCAGCCGGTCCACCTCTCCAAAGAGGAGTTTTAGTTGTACCACAATCAACACAAGTCTTTAACTGGCTTTCACTATTCTCTGATAAAACTCTTTCTGGGGTTTGATTTTGCCCCTTCATCTCTTCATTTTCTGCAACCTAAAAATCAAAACCAATTTAATCAAAATCATTAATCCACATATATAAAATAAATAAAGAGAAAAAGTTATGATCAAAAGTAAAAAAATAAAAACAACAAGTACCTCGTGATCACTGACTTTATCACTAAAATCCACCATTTTTGGACAGCTAAGCTCTAACTCTGATCACTGACCTCAGCTCAGAGATCACAAATGAGAAGGTTTTAACAAAAACTAAGCAAGACCCAGATGAAGAAATGCTAAATAAAACTCAAAACCAGCTGAATCTTGAATTTTATCCTATAGAAAAGCGAACAAAACAGTGGAATTCTTCAATTTCTGCTAAATAAACGTACGGTGGAGGTTTTTTTAAAAGGAAAAATGAAGAAATTAAGGGTTAGATAGGGTTTGGGAAAAATAGGATAGTGATGAACCGACTGATAAAGCTACAGAACCACAGAGAAAGATAACGAAGAACCGACTTATGAAAATGAGACGTAGCCGATTTGGGGAAAAATCGGAGGTTTATAAAGGGGAATAATATACGAAAACCCTAGTCGCGCGGGGATAGTGAAAGGACGAAAATGTCCTTGTTATGAAAATTTTGATTGGTTTTGTATACCCGCCAAAAAGAGTTGGGTTATAATTGAAAACGGCGCCATTTAATTTTGGTTTTTTTCTTTTTTGGAATTTGGGAATATTTTGACAAATTCATTTTGTATTTGCCGTTTTTGCCGCTCTACTTGAAAACTAGGGTTTTCGTACTTGCATCTACCCGCCTAAGCGATTTCATTAAGTTAGTTAAATTAAATATTTTCTCGAGCTATGTATACATAGGCGGATTTAGGATTTAAATATTTTGTGTGTTCAAGTTCTGAGTTCTACCACAGCTTATTTGATGTACTAGTTCTATTTATAATCCTGAAACAATTGTGTATATATTTCACATAAACATGAAATCAAAGTTGGCGATAAAGTAGTTGAACGACATGGAAATAAAGGTTTTATTTTCAAAATTTTGCCTAGACTAGATATGCCTTATTTATAAGATGGATGCTTTGTTGATATGGGCTTTAACCGAGAAGTTTTATTTTGTGTCTCATACAACTTACACTGGTTGTATGAGACTCTTTTTTGTCTCACAAATTTGTGGACCCCAATCTTATACTTCTGGGTCCACAAAATTGTGAGACAAAAGAATTACCTCATACAACTAATGTCAGTTGTATGAGACACAAAATAAAATTTTCAGTTTTAACCCATTAAAAGTACCTTCACAAACGAATGTAAGACAAGTATTTAAATGTTCACTAGGGTTAGCAGTGAGTCTGCTAGATAGTCCTTATCGAATATTTTTGATGAGAGATATGAACAAGAAATTTTGAAAAACTAATAATTTTTTTAATTATATGAAGCTTGTGAATCCATGGTTCGTGAATTTTTAATATATAAACATGATTGGAGCTGAAACTATTAGGTTCTCGATATACTTATAAGTTCACAATACATGTGCCCAATTGTGCGAATAGGTGTAATCTTTATGATAGTGAAATTAAAAATTAAAAAAAATGATTTTCGATATTTAGCGCCCATTGATAATAATATGGTTGATGTGATCGTAAACTGAAATTTGATGATATTTATAGAGTGGATCTTTAGGATTTGAACATTTTGTATGTTTAGGTTCGAGCTCTATCACTGCTTATTTGATTTACTGATGGTTCTATTTATAATCCTGAAACGATTGTGTATATATTTCACATAAACGTGAAACTAAATTAGGCGATAACCCAGTTGGAGTACCTTCACGAACGAATTATACAAGAAACATTATCGAATAATACCTTTTGATCAGAGATATGAACAAGAAACTTCAAGAAAACTAATGTTTTTGAAATTATATAAAGCCAGCAAGCAAATACTGGATCCATAATTTGTTCTTGTTACGTGAAATTTTTAATACATAAACATGGTTCGAACTGAAACTATTAGGTTCAAATAACCTCATAAGTTCACAATACATGTTCCTAATTCCTTGTTTATGCTCTTCGTATCCACGCCCCTTTTGGTATTCTTTACCTAATTCCATTTGAACTACTCGTTTTTTTTTTGTATTTTTTTATTTTCTTCTTAGAAGGGTGATGCGGAAGAAATAATTGTGGTTGTCATATGTGGTCTCTATCGCCGGTGATGGCGAACTTTTCCAGTGTGTTCTTTGCCATTGATGATTCGGAAGTTTCAACTAGCCAGCGATGATTTTTCGACAAGCTCCGATGAAATTCCTATTCTTCTTGATGTTGTTGGATGAAGTTGCTTTTGCAAATCATGGGTTCTTAGCTGATCTTGTCGGTTGATTCATCTTTTCATTTTCTGTAGAATCCTTGTAATCACGCTTTTATTGTGCGTGTATACTAAGTATTTTATCCACCTCAGACTTACCTATGCCACATAAATTAGGTCAACCATCAGAGGGGTGTAAGATAGTGTATTTTAACAATTATAAGTGTCTAGATGAAACTTTATAAAGTACAGAGAGATCGGAATAACAAGTCGAAACAAATACAATCATCTACTAGGCTATTCTTCCAAAGAAAAATTAAATAAGAAAAAAATAGGGTAGGTGACAACCAATATTAAAAAGGTGTAAATGCATGTTTCCAAATTCCTGCAAACATGTTGGCGGCTGGGGTCAACACACCCATTTTATACTGTTTGTCTATTAGCAATACTGTTATTATCCGCACCTTTAATGAGAATCTAGCCAACTCACCCCCAAAGAATGTGGTGCAGTGGATGAGGCTGTTTCTCCCTTAATTAGAAGTTTCGAGTTCGAGCCCTGTATATAGAAAAACTATCGGTAGGGAGCGCTATTCGCCGCGAATCCGAATATAGTCGGACTCTAATGCGGGTACCGGATATTGGGTGGGAAAAAAAACGGAAAAGGGTCAAATATGTCTTTATACTATTAAAAAAGTTCTAATATTACCCTTCGTTATGCTATCGGTCCAAATATACCCCTAACATCATACTTTCGGTCCAAATATATGTCTGACATCATGAAAGTAGTACAAATCTACCCCTCATCCGTTAACTGTCTCCCCTATGAACACATTTTATTGCTACCTCACTATTTCACCTTGTTTGCAGCTACCAAGTTCAATTACTTTAAAGTTCTATCATTATTTTGAAGACTTTACTGCCTCTACTTCCTCTTGCTTTTCAAAAATACTTGTTGCTTCTTCGGCCGATCCTGGAATTGTACGTACATTTCACTTGATCTTACAATTTTGTGTTTTATTTTGCATTTCCTTGTGCTGCCGCTGAATTTGTAAGACCTATTTAGGGAAAATTTAGTAGCACTTTTATTTTAACATAAAACGTAAAGAGAGAAAAAATGGTAGCCTTCCAAAATGTGGTTGAAGAGAGAGAAACAAAAAAAAAATCAACTCTCGTGTCTAAGTTATTTTTCTTTCTCACCATGGTCGATTGTGAAACCTTAAACTAGTTTGCATGTATCTTTGCTTATTTTTTTGTATAAAAAAATGTATTTTCGTTCGTATAAGCATGAATTTTGAATAGCAAAATAAGAATTTTCTCGGTTCACGTTGTTTAATATTATCTTTAGTTGTTAGCATTTCTTTTGATATAGTTTGTTTGTACATCTATGATCTGTGATTTTCTTCAAATGAAAGGGAAAAAATGGTTGTGGGGAAGGGATGAAAATGAGAGTATAATGGTGAGGTAGCAATGAAATGTTTGTCATAAGGAGACAGTTAACGGAGGAAGGGTAAGTTTGTACTACTTTTATGATATCAGAGATATATTTGGACCGATACTATAACGTTAAGGATATATTTGGACTGATAGTATAACAGAGGAAAATATTAGACCTTTTTCAATAGTATAAGAACATATTTGACCCTTTCCCGAAAAAAAATAAGAAGAGAGAATCTAGCCAACTCTCCATTCCCATTTTTGTAAGACTTAGTTAAATATTATTTAATCAGTCTTAATTTATCTGGCACTTCACATTTATTTAGAGAAAAAATGACAAACATGGCAGAATAGTTAAAATACCTTATTTTAATGTAGTACGTAGGAGTATTATTTTAGAAAGCATAGCCCGCAATATTTGATATGAAGAAAAATTATATCTATGCTTCTAATTAGAAAGTACATATTTCCTAATTGTTTATTATAATTAGGTTTTCCTTTTTTTCCTTTCTGTTTATGAAAATGGGTAGGTGCCAATATACGTTACATGGAGTCATTTACGAATTACAAGAATGAAGAATGTATATATGTCGGACGCAAGAGTATCTTATACACACAAATAGTATATGATTTTTTGTTAATTCTTTGTGTATTTCGAAGGATTTGTTAGAAGTATGAACCCACAGTCATATCACACTGATTTGACACAAATTCATCAAGACAAAATGAATGATTTATTGAATATATAAGTGGAGGATCAACGGTGCGACTTATGGGTCACTGGCTAAATCCGTGAAATCAGCAAGTCGCGGAGCCACATGCATTCAAGTGGTGTCAACCGACATCTCTTTGTCGGAAAATTACACTGTATAGTTAGGTAATTTTTTTTAAAAAATATGTGTATATATATTATGTATTAACACTCCTTGACTTCTTGATGAGTTTATTTCTTTATATTTTGATCCCCTTAATGAAAATCCTGATTCCGCCACCGAAATCAACAACTGATAGTTATATTATATTAGGTTGTCCACATTACACTTTCTTGAGATGCGACCCTTCATCAGACCCTGCATAAACGCGGGATACTTTAACTTGTGTATCGAGTTGCCGTTTAACGTGCAGAGGCTCAACCATGGAAGTTCAAACTAATGAAAAATAAAAGAGCAAGATGAACAGGCTATTTAAACAAAACAAAGATTGACAATTTACCTAACATAAATGTACTAAAATAATGTATGTTATTGAAGACAATCTAAATGCATTAATGCAACACTTTTCTCCCCTTTTTTCCCGAAAACCTTTTTTTTTAGACTGAACCAAAAAAACAAAAACAAAAGCTAATGAGCAGTGGCGAAGCCAATAAAATCAATAAGGATGTTCAAATTTTGAACACGCTTTGTTAGTGGGCTATGCAAGAGTGTTCAACGTCTATTTTTAATCAATAACAAGTAATATTTTACCTTATACATAGTATAATTTTTCGGCGAAGGATGGTCAGTTGACCACTCTTGGACCAACATAGCTTCGCCCCTGCTAATCATGAGAGCTATGATAATTTATATTCTTTCAAATACACTAGGTATAATGGAAGCAGTGGCGGATCTACATGTTATTTTGGGTGCTCAAGCACTTATTATTTTTGACAAGATTTAGTAAATTTGTATATGTAATTATAAAAATATTTAGATAAATATTGAGTGAGCACTCATAATTAAACTCCTTTTTCCTCTTCTTTTAGAAGTTTTGTGAGCACTCACGACTTTAAAATTCTGGATCCGCCGTTGAATGGAAGGTAATGTAAATCTAGTGATCGAAATACGTATTTATATATAACTTTGTTAAGTTCCTCGGGTATCTTTTTATCTAAAGTGAAAAAGAAAAAAGAAAAAAGAAGAAAGGCATTTATTTAAAGTAAAAGAAAAAAAGGAAAGGTATCTACTAAAGTGTCTTTTTTTGGGGGGTGGGGGTGGGGTGGGGGGTAACTAAAGTGTCAACTCTGTGGTATTTGAAATGAACAAAGCAGAAAAGAACAAAATAAAATAAATATATGAGGAAATTAAGAAAAAAATTCCATAATGTAATATCTTGTAGTCGTAAATTTCTCAATAAAGATAATTATTTATCCCTCCATTTTTTCACAGCCATTTGTGTAATTTATATGCAGGCAATACATATTCTAAGCGAAATTTTGCAGCGAGTTCAGTGCAAAGTTTTACACTTGCTTTTATTATTGATGATATGATGAAATAACTTTTAAAAATTAAAAGAATTAAAAAATTGTGGCACTCTTGCATGAGAATCCAAGGAATTATCAAAAAAAAAAAAAAGGAATGATAAGGAGCAATATTAGTTATGATGAGTAGAAAAAGAAAAAAAAAAGCAACTGACTTTTTGGTTCGACCTTTGTCAAATGTAAAGATAAGGAGACTAATCTTGGAGGTGGGACCTATGTTGCGCCGGCTCTTCAAAATATTATCGCATTCGTGTTAGATCTTTTAAAAATATAGTATTACTTTTGAAGAACTCGACATGTACCTAGTGATATTTTCGGAAAGTCAGGGCATCATAGGATGGGACTGTAAAGTCCATAGTTGACCATTGAATTAATCCTTTCAACGGAAAAAAATAAAGTTGGGCCGAATGAATAAATGGATAGGGTTGCGGTTTCAATTAAATTATAGGGAAAGAAAAAGCAACGAGCTTTAGTTCTTAATTTTAATGATTCCCCGTCTAATTAGAAATTAAAAATTTATTAGTGCCTGATGTCGGAAGGGTTTTTTGTCCCTTGTGTGATTCTCGATTTTAAAATTAGATTAAATGTCTAAAGTCGAATCTTCAAAATTTACCTATGTAAACATTTATACAATTGATATTTTAGTTAGTCCGACCAGTGAGTTTCGAATATCAAATGGGCTTGTCAGACAAAATTGAACATAAAGATATGTCTTAATTAAGAGATGGAGTGGATTGAATTATCCCAAGTATCTCATTGCTTAACCACACCATTTTTGAGATAAGCTTTTATCCTAAACACCTTCAATTCATTCGCCAGAAATCACAAGGATGACACATAACAATAGGATTATCCAAATAATGCAAATATTAAATTTTTTAATTTACACATCGTCCGACAAGGCGATAACAATGATTGTGGGTTCACGTACCCCATATACTAGGCTATAAATCCGCCCATGACCTTACCCCTCTACAAATTTCCACAGATTGAGGGGAGATCATACAAGTGATAGGAAATGGTCACTTGTATTATAATAACATGTTTGACCAAGTTTTTTTTTAGCCAAAAATATTTTTTTTGGCCAAAAGTTGAGGTGTTTGGCAAAAGCTTTTGGAAGAAAAAAAAAATGTTTTTGAGGAGAAGCATAAAAAAGTAGTTTCTCTTCAAAAACACTTTTCTAAGAATCACTTTTGAGAAAAAAATACACTTAAAATAAGTTTTCAAAAGTTTGGCCAAACACTAATTACCGCTCAAAAGTGTTTTTCAAATTATTAGCCATACACAAACAACTCCTCACCAAAAATACTTTTTAAAAAAGTACTTTTGAGAAAAACACTTCTCAAAATAAGTTGATTTTAGAAGCTTGACCAAACGGGCTATAATTCTATTATTATTGAATGCAGGTCACGGATGACTAGGCTGGGCTGTCGAGCGCTTAGGCACAACTATTGAGAGCAGAACGAGGTGGCAGATCTTCGGGAGAAATTCAAAAATAGCCAGATTTATAACTGGTCGTTCAAAAATAGCCCAGTTTCAAAAGTAATAAAAATTTAGCCACTTTTCATGCATGTAAAGATAAATCTGAGCGAAAACACTGTTCATAACCCGGAAAATACGCCAGTATATTATACTGGAGTTCCAACATAAGTATGCTTGAATTCCAGCATATTATACTGGAGTTCCAGGATAAGTATGCTGGAACTCCAGCATAATATGATGGAGTTCCAGCATAAGTACACTAGAACTCCAGCATAATATACTGGAGTTCCAGCAAGTATAATTGTCCAGTATAATATACTGGAGTTTGGAGCACCGGTGCTCCAGTCTCCAGTATATTATACTGGAGTCAGCAAAGTATATCGGTCCAGCATAATATGCTGGAGTTCATACACAGGTGCACCGAACTCCAGTATATTATGCTGGACCGGTTTCTGTTGCAGCAAAATAGTGGCTATTTTTCATTGACTTCGTAAACGTTGACTATTTTTAAATGACCAGTCCGAAAACTGGCTATACCGTACTATTTTTACCAGATCTTCTAGCACAGAAAGGGGCGAATAAGAAGCTTTATAATAGGCCCATCTTTTTGGTCACTTGTATGTATGAACAGATATCCTAAGAATTATATTAAATTGACAAATTACAACATGTGACATTAATAATCATGGACACCTCACGAACTATGCTTGATATATATATATATATATATATATATATATCAATCAAATTAACCAAACAAAAAACAATCTTGAAATCTCGAGGCACAAGAAGTTTTAACACGAGATTGTGAGCCTGTTTGGCCATGACATTTTTTTTTATACTTTATTTTTGAAAATTTTTCATTTTTTTTTAAATCAGTGTTTGACCATAAAATTTTCAATTTTTACTTGAAAATGAATTTTGAAATTTTTTGAAAATTTGAAAAACTCCCAAAAACTATTTTTCAAATTTTTTTCACTCAGATCACTCACAAAAATTCAAAAACAACCCAAAATTATATCCATGCCACTCTAATTTTCAAACACTATTTTCACTTGATTTTTTTTTTTAACTTTTTTTTTCGTAATTACGATTCTTATGTCCAAACACCCACTGTAAAGAGACAAATATTTGAAAAATCCCGATGGGACTTAAGATTACTTTGTTGGTTACAAAATGAATTCACTTTTTGGGTTGATTTGTCAAATGCAAAGAAAAGAGAGACACATGAGGGAGTGGGGTTGGGGTAATGAGATGTAAGAGTCAAAAATTCACATGAAGTGATTGCTTAATTAAGGGATATGGTGGCAGAGGATATATATTACCCTATATTTCATACCTTAACTATATACATTATTTCCAGACAATGTTCTATCATTAATGTACATCATTTGCTAGAAAATTCACAAGAAAACATAAACAAATGATTGTTTGACTCAAAAGATATCAGAACCTTTTTTAACAAATCAATCAAAGAAGATGAAGGGATAAATCCTAGTTAAGGATAATTAACTCTAGATCCGAGATGAATAATATGAATAGAAAAATATAGCCGGGTATAAATATTGACAGTGATTATGGCCAGATTTAATAGCATAAAGAAAGATGCATTAAGTAACATTAAGTGACAATAAAATGTAAAAAAATGAAAAGATTCACCCAATCTTCAGTGAGACGGATCTTCTTTCATTTGATAAAGATGAATGATAGACAAACACAAGAACCTTGGGACCCTTTTTGGATCCGATGAAGGTATGGGATCACAGATCCTCCAGAGAGGTGTGTTTACATATTTTCTAGACAGAGGGAGAGGGAGAGAGAGACCCCTTTTTTGGGAAGTTCTCCCTTCCTATTTATAAGGGTATTCCTAGAAAAAACCCTAAAAGAAAAGGTACAATTAGAGGGAATATTTAGTAGAATATTTCTTTTGAGGATTCTAAAGCAAACTAGTTGTTTCATCCCTGTCCGACCTCGGCCTTACTGATGACTGTCCGACCTCGGCCTTACTGATGATTGTCCGACCTCGACCTTACTGATGTCTGTCCGACCTCGATCTTACTGATGATTGTCCAACCTCGGCCTTACTGATGACTGTCCAAATTCCTCTGATCTAATTTTGACCCATACAAGGATTAGTCCCATTGGTGTTATCACCTAATCTTATTAACGAAGAAAGGATAAGAGTAAGAGCGATCAGCCGAATGACTGTTATGATCATTTTTTTTAAATTTAAAATAAATATATGTATTTTAATATATTTTTTGCTAACTATAAAATATGTTCATTTTGAAGGTAATAGGTTAATATTTGTAGTCGCTACAAATATTTTCCTTTTCCATAATTAGCTCAAGTATCTACTCCCTCCGTCTCATATTAATAGTGGTTATTAAAAATAGTTGTCTCAAATTATTTATTATTTTAGAAGTTCAAGACAATTTTTTTTTCTTTTTTACCCTTCGTAATAATTGTTCTTGAAGATGGAGATAACACATAAATAGAATAAATATCCAATGAAGAGAGATTATATATTAAGACATAAATAAGAGTATAATAGTTCAATCCCTTTCCTAATTAATAATTCTTAAGGGGCGTGTAAAAGAGAAACACGATACATAATATGAGACAGAGGGAGTAATACCTTAAACACATTATTTTTCACATAGCTTTTATCCTAAACACCTTCACTTCATTTGCCAAAATGGTGGGGAAAAATCAGATTTTAGGAAGATGCATGGTTGAGTCGCACCCCACCAGGGTTGTACGCGCACCTATCTGTAACGACTCGACTGGTCGTTTTGAGCATTTACACTTTTCTTAGTAGCTTGAGGGTACCAGTATCTCCACATGATGTATTATGACGTGTGTGAATCATTGGTTTTGGTTTTCAGGTTTTTCGGAATTGATTTAGAAGAATGAATTTCATTGTTGAAGTTTTAGGTTAGAAAAGTTGACCAAGTTGGACTTTTTAGTATTTCACCTCAGATTGTAATTTTGATGGTTCCATTAGGTCCGGATGGTGGTTTTAGACTCAGGCATATGCGCGGATTTGCATTTGGATATTTCTAGAAGGTTTCGGCACAAATTGGCGAAAGTTGGAAATTTGAATGTTTGGAAAGTTCATAAGTTTGACCGGGAGTTGACAATGATGATATCATATTCGGATTGTGGTTCCGGAAAATGGAATAACTTCGTTATATCATTTGGGACTTGTGTGCAAAATTTGGGTTCATTCCGGGTTGATTTGCTATGTTTCAGCTCTAATTTTGGGAGTTGAAAAGTTTAAAGTTCATTAAGTTCGGTTTGAAGTATGATTTATCGTTTCAATATTGTTATGTGTGATTTGAGGCCTTGAGTAGGTCCGTATTATGTTATAGACTTGTTGGAATGTTCGGACGTGGTCCCGAGGGGCTCTGGCGTGTTTCAGATCGATTTCGGACAATTTCTTCTTCATATTGCACTTCTGGTTCTGCTAATGTCTGGTGTGCCCAGTGTTCTTTGCGATTCCAGATTGAGGGATGCGATTGCGTAGAGGGGAAAAATTGGAGCTGAGTATTTCTTCTTCGCGTTTGCGTAGGTTGCTGTTTGTGCACCGCGTTCGCACAAGTACTCTCGCGTTCGCATAGTAGTATGGACTAAGCTGGGCAGTGGCTTTTTCTTCTTCTTTGTGTTCGCATTGTGTTTGTTGCGATCACATAACTCTGATGAAGGTAATTGTCGTGTTCGCATGGTCTATTACGTGATCACATAAGGTATTTTGTGAGGCTACTGAGCTTGTTCTTCGCGATCGCAAAGAGTGTCCCGCGTTCGCGTAAGGTATTATTGTCCAATGAAAATAAAGTACTATATTTCGGGGGTTTCGGCCATTTTTACATATTTGGAGCTTTGGAGCTCGGATTGAGGAGATTCTTGAAGCAATTTTCACCATGTGGATTGGCGTAAGTGTTCTCTACTTATTTTTGATTTTATATCATGAATCTATCTTTGTTTTCGGCATTTGATGGAGGGTTCCATAAGGGAAATTGAGGGTTTTAGCCTAAAGTTTCATAGAGTGAGTTTTCGAGTTTTGAACATCGATTCGAAGTCGGGTTTGAGTGAAAGTAGTATGGTTGGACTCGTAATTGAATTGAGTTATCAGATTTTATGAGTTTTGTCGGGTTCCGAGGCGCGGGCCTGAGTTTGACTTTTTGGTTGACTTTAAGTAAATGTGTAAAGATTCAACCTTTATCAATTAGGTTTGGTTCCTTTAGCATTATTTGATGTATTTGGGTTGCTTTGACTAGTTTCGAGCCGTTCGGAGGATGATTTGAGCGGGATGACGCTTCTAGTGTATCGATTTGGCTTGTTTGAGGTAAGTGTCTTGCCTAACCTTGTTGAGGAAATTTTTCCTACTATTTGACACTATTTGCTACATACGGCGGTGATACATATATAAGGTGACGAACATATATGCATGTGCTGCTCGAGGGTAGATTATGCTATAAATTGTACTTAGTAGAATTACGTGACTTTCTTGCTTCATGTCTTACTTGACTTCTAGATCACTAAAATATGGAATTAAATGTTAAAAACCAAGATTTAGTTTATTATAACTTGATTAAAATTTGATAGAATGTGGGGAAATACTTAGGTGTCTAATTCAATCATTATTATGCTTAATCACTAATACATTGCTACGAGCGTTATTCTTGGGATATTAGATTCTATATTTGAGTTGCAGGTTAATTTGAGATTCGTTGAAATACTTGCACAATAAGGTTCTTGAGGGTTTATTGAACTATTGTTGGCTTGAAAGTTGTGATTGATGTTCATTCGAAATATTCATTTGACCACTCTCCTTGACGTTATTTATGCTTCCTACCTTGTTGTCATTAATATACATATGCTTGGTGAGGAAAAGTGTAAAGCACGAAGCGTGATGCCGTGCCATTGTATATATATTATCATGTGAGGGAGAGTGTAAAGCACGAAGGGTGATATCGTACCATTTCATTTGAGAGTGTAAAATCACGAAGGATGATGCCGTGTCATTTCATTTGAGAGTAAAAGTACGAAGGGTGATGCCATACCATTTCATTTGAGAGTGTAAAAGCACGAAGGATGATGTCGTGTCATTTCATTTGAGAGTAAAAGTACGAAGGGTGATGCCATACCATTTCATTTGAGAGTGTAAAAGCACGAAGGATGATGTCGTGTCATTTCATTTGAGAGTAAAAGTACAAAGGGTGATGCCGTGACATTTCATTTGAGAGTAAAAGCATGAAGAGTGATGCCTTGCTAATTCATTTATATTATCTTGATCTCATTTACATAATCATGTGAGGATGAGAATAATAGCACGAAGGGTGATACCATGCCATTTCGTTTATATTATCATGAGTTCATGGCACGAAGGGTGTTTCCGTGCAGGCGAGGACGAGGGACATGCATTATGTCGTGATATCTTTCCCTTGTGTATACGTCCATGCCCTTACCTTGAGCTGTTACTGTTGTACATATGTTTCCTATTTGACTTATCGGTATTGTTCTATCTTTGTTCTCTATCTCAATTGTTGTTGTGTTGCCCATGCCTTCTACTTATTAATTTGCAATATCATGCCTCCTTTCTTGCTGATATATTTACATCCATATCATTTTTGTTTTGTTGCACTTTAGAATAAGTCTCCTACCATGTTAGTCATTTATGCCTTCTATTTGTTAACTCATAAAGTTCATGTTTTTCCCTCTTATTTGCTATATCTATAGTTATGCCTTCTACCATGCTAGTTAGGTGAAATAATGTTCTTCTTTCCTAATTGATGCCATCACTCTTATGCCTCTTACCTAGTCTATTACTGTTGTCCATATGTACTGCATTGTTCATCATTGCTACTTGTGTATTTCCTGCCTTGTTATTACTGTTAGCGACATTTATTGCACCTGGTTGATACTGTTATACGTATATTTGGTGAGGATGAGATAAATACATGCCATTTGATTTGACATCTTGAGTACGTTCCTCACACTATGAAAGTTATGGAGTTACTATCATGGTTTGTTGGTTATCGCTCTAAGGCAAGGATTGGTCGAGATATTGGGAAATGTTAAATTGTGATCTCTTCTAGTGCTCAGTTATGTTTCACATATTCCTTTCGTGTACTTTTTTATGTTGTAGTGTTGTATTGTTCTATTGCTAATTTACGGTATATGTTATATCAACGAGTATCTTTTAACTAAAAAGCCCCGTTACTACTTCACCGAGGTTAGTCAAGATACTTACTGAGTACATGTGGTCGATTGTACTCATACTACACTTCTGCACTATAATGGACCGGTCATTTTGAGTTATAGTGCATCATTGGCAGTTTGAGGCCAGGAGCAGCTTCACTTCAGGTATTATGGCTTGTACGCATGGTCGGAATGGAATTTTCGGAAGTTCGGAGTTGATTTGGAAAGAGAATTCTCATTTCGGAAGCTTTAAGTTGAAAGAATTGACTAAGATTGTATTTTTGGGTAACAGACCTCGGAGTTGGGATTTGAAAGTTCCAACAGGTTCGTATGATGATTTCAAACTTGGGCATACGTCCGGATCGGGTTTTGGAAGACCCGGGAATGTTTTGGCACCCATTGTGGAGGTTAGAACTTTTGGGGGAATTTCATAAGTTTGGGTTGAAGTGCATTTCAATGTTATCGATTCCCGTTTGGGATTTCGAGAATGTGAATAGCTCCGTACGATAATTCTGGTATTGGGAGCGCGATCGAAAGTGAATTTGGAGGTCCGTAGGTCATTTTGGAGTCATTTGGCTAAAATAGAAATTTGAAGATTTTTGAGAAGTTTGACCGGAAGTGGACTTTTTGATATCGGGGTCAGACTCTGATTCCGGAAGTTGGAGTAGGTCCGTAATGTCGAATATGACTTATGTGCAAAATCTGAGGTCAATCGGAGGTGATTTGATAAGTTTCGGCATCGAATGTAGAAGTTTGAAGTTCTAAAGTTCATAAAGCTCAAATTGGGGTGTTGATGAGTTTCCAATGTCTTTGCCTTATGCTTCTTATGTTTTGATGATCTAACAACTTATTGAAGAACCAGATAGAGAACCTGACCATGCGGTATACATTTCAAATGAATAATATCCAGTCTGGTCTCCAGCAAATGAATGAACAACCACAAGGAGGAATACAACAGGGACCTGGTGATCTGGTCCCTTAGGATTATACGACAGAAGTACAAGTCAGTGACTGTCCGCAATTATTATAAAGAGGAACACAACAGGGACATGGTCCCTTAGGGTTCTCTGATAGAAGTACAAGTCAACTGTACAACTGGAACGTAGCAGTAGAAATTGACTATCTCGCAACTGTTACAAAAGAGGAACACAACTAGGACCTGGTCCCTTAGTGCTATCTGACAGAAGTACAAGTCAACTATACAAATGGAACGCAACTACACAGAAGTGACTGTGCAGACAATGCAACAGTCACTTCTCATTGGGAAGAAACGTGTACCAAGAATTGACATCACTATATATTGTGATGTCTTTTGTGATATAACAACCTGGTGCAAGGCACAACATCTTTGTGCATTCAGTGATATTCTCTCAAGCATAACAGTGTTCATCCGACATTGAAGTCACTGGTGTGTCAAGAACAAGAAGACAACTCTACTAAGGATCAGTTTCACAATGAGCTTATGTATATCCGTAGTTGAGTTGTAATCTTGTTATTTGTTCTTCATTGTATTTCCTATTTTGCTTTCTTAGAAGCTTTGTCTTAGGAAAAACCAAAAAATCCGTAAACTTCCGAGTTTATGTTGTGACTAAGATTAATCATAAGTTTAAAGCCTTTGTAACTAGGAGAGTTATAAATTGGCTTGTGGTGAGAGCATCACAAGTTAGTTGAAGTCTTTGTAATAGGGTTATTGCAAAATGGCTTGTAATAGTGAGATTGCATGTTAGTGAAGTTAAAAGCCTACAAGTGTAGGTCGTGGTTTTTTGATTCCCTTGTGTGGGATTTTTCCACGTAAAAATCCCTTGTCTTCTTTACTTTCAATTTTATTAGCATTATCTCATAGAGGACTAGGTACTCTATAGTTTGGTGGACTCATACAAACTAACATGTGTGATTCATGAACTCTAGCATGCCATTTGATTTGACATCTTAAGTACGTTCCTCACACTATGAAAGTTATGGAGTTACTATCATGGTTTGTTGGTTATCGCTCTAAGGCAAGAATTGGTCGAGATATTGGGAAATGTTAAATTGTGATCTCTTCTAGTGGTCAGTTCTTGTTTCACATATTCCTTTCGTGTACTTTTTTATGTTGTATTGTTCTATTGCTACATGTTATATCAGTGAGTATCTTTTAACTAAAAATCCTCGTTACTACCTCACCGAGGTTAGTCAAGATACTTACTGAGTACATAGAGTTGATTGTACTCATACTACTCTTCGACACTTGTCACACCTCCTTTTTTACTACCTACACCCCGTAAATGATGTAGATTCAAGGGAGTTTTTCCACTTAAAGGACAATCGGAACGGGATTTAATTATTAATGATTCAGAGTCGCCACTTGAGAGATTAATGGTGTCCCAAGTCACCGGTTGAATCCCGAACCGAGGAAATTTATGACTCTGTTAACAGTCCGCGTACCAGAAATCCGAGTAAGAAATTCTGTTAACCAGGGAGAAGGTGTTAGGCATTCCCAGGTTCCGTGGTTCCAGCACGGTCGCTTAATTGTTGTATTTGATTTTATCTGATTTTAATACATGCTAGCTTATGTGCTTTTTAATTTTACACAGCTTTTATTATTATTATTATTATTATATTTTTTAATAAGAATTGCGACGTCGTGAAAACGCGTTTCGAACCACGTCACATCAATGCACCCGTGATTGTTGACACATTTCGACTTCGTCGAGATTTGGATTTGAGTCGCATCTATGCGCACCCAAGTTTAAGAAGGTCATTTAATTAAAATCGCGCCTAAAGATTCTAACGTATTGTTATTTTTAAGGAAGGTGGTGAAATTTACTAAATAACCTTTCCAAATCTAAACAGTGAGATAATTATGCTATTAATTACTTAAGGATCCTAATTGGTTAAGGCCAGTACTTTGTCGAATTTGAATTTGAATATCCAGGAAGAAATGCTGAGAAAATGGGCTCTGAGCCCATAAGGTCCAAATCATGCAATTGCACATGCTGCAGGCGCAAACTCCTAGAGCTCTAAGCATCGGGCCTAACGCAGACCAAAATTTTAACTTATTGACAGGCATTTGTACAGCCCATGGATCGAGCCCTTGGGGAACCTTTTGATTTAACTAATTTCTTAAGCTTTAATGCACCTAGGCCCCAATTCAATTTATCACCTAACCAAAAAATCTGGGCTACCTATTAATACGCCAGGCCCAAAAACTGGCCCAGTACGAAGCTATTGAATGTACAATTCATATTAAACCAAAATTAAAAGCAGTCACGTGTATTGAACTCAAAATCAATTACAACTTTGCAAATTTAACTTCAGCAGATTGTGGAACTTAAGCAAAACTGAAAACTACAATTACATAAACATGAAATGCACAGTCTGAACAGTTTAGATATGGTCTGAATTAATAAAACTCAATCCCAACGAATCAAATACATATAGTTATTTATCAATCAGCTGATTACAGCTATATGCATCCCACGAACACAGATTGACCAAAGTGATTGCATTTCATCCCACATTGCGATTACATCAAGGGTTTTTTGAAAATGTACCTGGAAATTGGAATGTAAATAGAGAAGAGGAGATTAGCAGCAGTAACAGTTCAGCAGCTCAGAAACTAAGGTAATATCCCAGTCACAGTTAGTGAAGGAGCATTTCAGTCCACCCAGATTCAGTCAATTTAGCAGAAATGAGTTGAAATGCAGGGCAAACTCAATGAATCAACCCAAAACACATTCAGGCATATCAACCATTTAAAATCCTAGCTAAATGATTCCCAGTTTTACTTGTTTGATTTTCAAAACCCACTCGACATTGAATCAGGAAAGTGCTGTGACTCCACTAATGGAACTTCAGATCTGGAGACTGCAGAATATGTTTTTGTGGAATTTTTAGGATGAAAGTTCAAGTCCCCTTCTTCAAGGCACTTGATGCCCCTTTTATAGGTGATACAAGAGAGTCAATCAGATTTTGGGTTTTCTTTTTAGTCCCTCCCCTATTTTCAGTTTGGTCCCTCTATTCTTAACTTGCTAAACAAGTAAATGCATCACAATTATTAAAATCTACACTTGTACCCCATTCTAGAAGGCCCTAGGGTATTCTTCTACCCATACAATACCTATATTGCCCTTTCATATGCTTTGAAATTACTATTCCTATCAGACTACCCCTGAAAGCTCCTCAAAGTTACTGAACCTACCCTCATCCTTAACAGCTATAACCAATCCCCTAAGTTAATCTAAAACTAACTGAAATTGATTAATTAGTACTCAGAAATCAACTAATCAAACTGACCAACTCAATTGCTCAATTATACCAACTCAGTCAAACCAAGGGAACCCAGAAACCAGGATCGATCAAAGCAAAGCTTAAGCTAACATGATCAACTAATTCTTAACCCATAAACTCACAATCATTCAAACAAATATCAACTCAGAATTAACAGCAATTGACAAAATTATACTGATACACAAAATAAATCATAAATTTAACAGAACACTTAATGAAACCAAAATTGTAACTAGAACTTCAAACATGCGAGTAAAAAGAAACAGGAAAACTCACAGAGGCACGAGGAACTCCGGCCAGTCATTAACGTCTGAATCCTTTCAGATTTTTGACGCGTAACATCCCTAACCGTGTGTTCTTACAAGAGAACACATGGTTAAGGATACTACGGTTCGAAATCACAAAGATTTTGGTTTAGGGTTTTGGCCAAAAATTCTTAGATCTAAGATTCGAGCCGTTTCACAGTGATTTGAAGGAAAATAAACATGGATTAGTATTGAGGGAAGGCCGGGGATTGTGTGGTGTGATTTTCGGCTGGTTTGAATAAACCTTCGATTTGACCGGAAACTTCAAACGAAGATTCGATGAGCTCCGGCAACATTCAAGAAAAACTAATAACGGGAATGGAAAGAGGGATTCATGGGGGATCTGTAGTGTTAATCTGGGTTTGAACGGGGTAGGTGGCGTTCACCGTCGGCGAGGGGTTTGATGGCGGCGCGGATTAGGGTTTGTTGAAGATGGGTAGGGTGAGGACGATGAAGCAAATGGGGTAGGGGGGGGGAAGATTTCAGACATTTATATACAAACAACCTAGTTAGATCCGGACCGTTGGATTGATGAGATCCAACGGTCGTGATTGGGGCTGGGGAAAACGACGTCGTTTCAACACCTAAGAGGAGGACCGGGTTGGAGACTTGGGCTGGGCTGATTTGGAACGAATTTAAAGCATTTGGGCCTGAAAATTTCTTTTAATTTGGCCCAAAATTGGCCAGCCCTTTGCCTCTCACTCGATTTCCTTCCTTGTTTTTTTATTTTTTTTATTTTTTATTTCATTTTATCTATTTATTTTCCACTTTGTAATTTTGTAATTATTTTTTCTGGTTTTATAAAATTGCAACAACTAAAATAAAATCCTAATATACTTCAAAAACTAAAACTGACTAATGTCTAAAATTGTTTAAAAACTATTTCATGACAAATTCATAATAAAAATCATTAACATGCAAAAGTGAGCTAATTTTTGTGATTTTTCATGCTTTGTTCTAAACTAATTATCCCTTAATTGATACTAAATATAAAAATTAAAACCTAAATGCAAATGCATATTCTTTGTATTTTATAAGAATTAACATGCGCAAATAGAATGCAACAATCATCAGAAAATGACACCAAAATGCAAAACAATTGTAAAAATAAAGAAAAATTATTTTGTTTGGGATTTTGGGAATAATCATATTTAGGGCAAAAATCACGTGCTCACAGCTGCCCCTCTTTGCTCGAAAACACGAAAGGTTTTCGGGCAAAGATAAGTGAGCAAATACGAGCGATTTTTGCCCGTTTGAAAATTCCGTGTGAAGCATCTTTGAAAAGTTTGACCGCGTCCTACTTCAGAGGTTCCCTACATATCCTGGGCTAAACAGGAATCAGGTCAGTGTAGTTCGAGAATGCCTGGTAGCTGGGACTATCAGGAACTGTGATTTCACTGCGATTGTTGTTGTTGCTGCTTGCTGACTTCCCTTATTACACCGTGTCAAAGATAAAAGGAGCTAAACTAACTATGCTCTATGAATTACAAAAAATCCTATCTAAATTCTTCAAACTTGCTCTTGTACTACCTCGCTGCCTTGTTGTCTTGTGTCTCCTTGTTGCCTCATTATCTTGTTCTTTCTCGATAAAATTCCCTGTTGCTATTCCCTTGGGCGGACTCCCAACTTCTGAAACTTGAACTGTATGTATTCCTCTGTTATCCAGGCGGGATCCTAACTTCACAACACAAATACAACAACGAAAACTTTCTGCCCCAGTTTGAAAACTGAGCACATGTTACTGGCTGAGATTTTAAAGCTAAAACTTGAATTATAATACCTCTATTCTCCAGGCGGATTCCTGATCTCCGAAACTTGAATTGCATGCCTCTATTCTTCAGGCGGGCTCCTGACTTCAAACTAGACAAAGAGATTGATTGAAAACTAAAATTGAATTATATCACCTCTGTTCTCCAGGCGATCTCCTGATTTCGATTGCTAAAAATATTTAACACCTCCATTTTCCAGGCAGGCTCCTGATTGCTTGAACTTAAAATTGAAACTACTCCTCTATTATCCAGGCGGGCTCCTGATTGCTAAAATTAAATTGTATATCTCTATTCTCTAGGCGGACTCCTGATTGCTAAAATTAAATTGTATGTCTCTATTCTCCAGGCGGACTCCTGATTGCTAAAATTAAATTGTATGTCTCTATTCTCCATGCGGACTCCTGATTGCTAAAATTAAATTGTATGTCTCTATTCTCCAGACGGACTCCTGATTGCTAAAATTAAGTTGTATGTCTCTATTTTTCAGGCGGACTCCTGATTGCTAAAATTAAATTGTATGTTTCTATTCTCCAGGCGGACTCCTGATTTCAAGATAAACAAAGAAATTGAGGGGAAGCTAAAAACTTGAATTGTATCACATCCGTTCTTCAGGCGGGCTCCTGATTGCTTAAAATCTGAATGGTAAGTCTCTATTTTCCAAGCGGACTCCTGATTTCCGAATTTGAAATTGAATATATTCCTCTGTTATCCAGGCGGACTCCTGACTGCTCCAATCAATTATGACCTAAGGTGTTACTTCTCACTGTACCAAGGTATCTTACCCGGGTATATGAGCTACGTCCTATTATCCAGGAAGGTCCTGACAACTTGCACTTATTCTAATCATGCAAACTTTGCAACCAAATTCCATTCCCCTTATGCATTTCAAGATTATCTTGTATTTAATCAAACCACACTTTGCGATCAAACCTGATTACTGCTTGTTTTTCCTTCTTGGAGAATTCCTTCTCAACGGCTAACTTTCTGCCCCTGTTACAATCAAAGAAAATTTCGTCAGTTTAAAATGGTAGTTAGTTGATGGCTTTCTTGCTGAAAAATCCTTCCACTGGCTTGCTTTGTGTTGACTGCCTTCCACGCACTGTCCCTGAACCGCTTGACTTTCTGACCAACTTTTAAATTTCCCAACATCCGGCGACCTAAATGTTTTACACCCACGCTGTTATTTCATTTTTATGACCCTTTTCTTTAAGCTTTTGCCTTTCCCACGACATTCCCCAATCATTTCTCCAATGAAACTTCCGTTAACTCCCTGTATTCCACTTGGCATCAAGTTGTTTTTGACATGCTCTGACCACGTTGTGCTTTACAATTCCAGAAGCCGGTAGTGAGCTTTGAAGTCCTTTCTGCTTGCATTGACCAAGACTAGTACTGAAACATCTCAACTAGATAAAACCCTCAAAAGAAAATGAAATGCGATGGTTTTTTTTAGTCAAGGATAAGAAGAATCCAAAACCAGATGGCTGTTTTAAAAAGAGAAGGAAAAGACACTTATCTGATCGAGACGGCTGGTACCAATGGTTATGACATGCATTTTGGATTGATCGGCCCAATCTGTCCGAATAACCAACTTTCAATTGCCATACTTTGTTGCCCAGAACTTCCATCAATGGTTTGAATTACCTAGACCTTAACCTTGTTTTCCTGCAATACCACGCAACGGTTTCCATCAACGGACTTTTCTCAGTTTGCCATCCCTCAACTCACTTTCGCCTTGAGGTGCCCGTGAAGGTTTTCACCACTAAGACTCTCTCATCTTATTTTCTCTCAGCTCCCGTCGCCTTACGGTGCCCGTGAAGGTTTTCACCAATAAGACTCTCTCATTTTTACTTTTGTTCTTTCTTGTTTGAACCAGAGCGTTGCCACTGATACGAATTACCGCTACCTGTTCGACCTGACATTTCTTAGAAATTGATCAAAAGGTCTTTCTTTGGACCGTAATGTAGGCTTTTGGATTGGGTTAGAAAGAAAGGTATAAAAGGCTCAAAACAATTCGAATGGGTTTAAATTACAACTTTCGGAATCCAATTTTTCACAAAAATCACAACTTCTGCCCCAGTTTCTTGCTTGAGGATTTTTGGATTTCTATTTTGGTGTGACTGAACCTCGGAGTAAGGTTGCCTACGTACCCTTTCGGGATCAAGTCAAACGTAGTTCACTGTATTTAACTTTTGTTGTTGTGTTTTTCTTTCTTCCTTTTCTTTCTCTTTCTTTTTCCTTTTCCTTTTCTTCTTTTCCTTTTCCTTTGTTTTTTTTCTCTTTTTCTTTTCTTTTGCCTTTCTTTATTTTCCCTTTGTTTTTCTTTTTCTTTTCTTTCTTTTCTTTTCCTTTGTTTTTCTCTTCTTTCTTTCCTTTTTGTTTTTCTCTTCTTTCTTTTATGTTCGGCACCTGTGTTCCCTGATAGTGCCGTTGATTCCGAAAGAGGGGTATGAAAAATAAGCAAGGCTCAAAGGGGATAACAAGGGATAAAAGTGTTTGGATAGCAGGACAAAACGCCTTCATCATTTCAATCTTTAAGATATGCCAAATACAAACAAATACATTCAGAAAATAAAGAAATCATACATAATATCTCTTGACCGCATCGGAATTGATGGCCATTTCTATACATTTTCCTTCCACATCTGTCAAATACAATGCTCCGTTAGACAACACTCTGGTTATTACAAATGGTCCTTGCCAGTTTGGGGCAAACTTTCCTTTTGCTTCAGCCCAATGAGGCAAAATCCGCCTCAGTACTAATTGTCCGACTTCAAATTTCCTTGGACGTACTTTCTTGTTGTATGCTCTTGCCATTCTTCGTTGTTACAGTTGGCCATGACACACTGATGCCAATCTCTTTTCGTCAATCAAACTCAGCTGCTCAAGACAGCTTTTCACCCATTCATCATCATCGATCTCAGCCTCTGCAATGATTCGCAGAGACGAGATTTCCACCTCTGCGGGTATTACTGCCTCGGTGCCATATACCAATGAATAAGGAGTTGCCCCCACCGAGGTACGAACGGTGGTACGATATCCTAACAATGCAAAAGATAATTTCTCATGCCACTGTCTAGATCCTTCAACCATCTTCCGGAGTATTTTCTTTATATTCTTATTGGCTGCTTCAACCGCACCATTTGACTAGGGACGGTATGGAGTAGAATGCCTATGGGTAATCTTACACTGCTCACATGTCTCCTTCATCAAATGACTATTAAGATTAGCCTCATTATCTGTGATGATTACCTTTGGAATCCCAAACCGACAGATGATATTTGAATGCACGAAGTCGACTACAGCTTTCTTAGTCACAGACTTGAACGTCTTGGCTTCCACCCATTTGGTAAAATAATCTATAGCTACCAAAATAAACATGTGCCCATTTGATGCTGCTGGATCAATTGGCCCAATAACATCCATGCCCCACGCAACAAAAGGCCATAGTGCTGACATCGTATGTAATTTTGATGGTGGAGAATGAATCAAATCTCCGTGCACTTGGCATTGATGACACTTACGCACAAAACTGATACAATCCCGCTCCATCGTGAGCCAATAATAACCTGCTAGGAGAATCTTTTTTGCTAGAATGTACCCACTCATATGCGGTCCGCAAACTCCGGCATGTACCTCAGTCATGATAGTTGTGGCCTGTCTTGCATCTGTACATCTCAACAACCCGAGATCTGGAGTTCTTTTGTACAGAACTCCTCCATAAAGGAAAAACCCGCTTGCCAATCGCCGAATCATTCTTTTCTGATCACCGGTGGCCTGTATCGGATATACTCCCGCTCTAATGTACTCTTTGATATCATGGAACCACGACTCTCCATCAATTTCCTCTTCTATCACATTACAGTAAGCATGCTGATCACGGACCTGAATCTGCAATTGATCAACATAAGCCTTATCTGGATGGTGCAACATTGACGCCAAAGTAGCCAAAACGTCAGCAACCTTATTATGAATCCTTGGAATGTGCCTGAATTCTATGGCCTGAAAACGCTGACAAAGCTCATGCAAACATTGCCGATACGGTATAAGCTTCAAATCTCGTATTTCCCATTCTCCTTGAATCTAGTGTACCAGTAAGTCCGAGTCACCCATGACCAAGACTTCCCGTACACCCATATCCACAGCTAATCTCAATCCCAATATACACGCCTCATATTCTGCCATGTTGTTTGTACAGTAGAAACGAAGCCGAGCTGTAACAGGGTAATGCTGACCTGTTTCCGAAATAAGTACCGCTCCTATTCCCACGTATTTCATATTTGCAGCCCCATCAAAGAAAAGTTTCCATCCCGACTTCTCATCTTGTTCCAATTCATCAATGTGAATCACCTCTTCATTAGGGAAATAGGTTTTCAAAGGCTCATAATCTTCATCGACGGGGTTCTCAGCCAAATGATCAACTAATGCCTGTGCTTTCATGGCAGTACATGTCACATAGATAATGTCGAACTCTGTAAGCAAGATCTGCCACTTTGCAAGCCTCCCTGTGGGCATGGGTTTCTGAAAAATATACTTCAATGGGTCCAAGCGAGATATAAGGTAAGTAGTGTAAGATGACAAATAATGTTTCAACTTCTGTGCCACCCAAGTTAAGGCGCAACATGTCCTTTCCAGATGAGTATACTTAACCTCGTAAGATGTGAACTTCTTGCTGAGATAGTAGATAGCCTGCTCCCTTCTGCCCGTAACATCGTGCTGCCCCAGTACACAACATAATGAACTATTCACAACTGTCAGATATAGAATCAAAGGCCTCCCTGGTTCTGGCGGAACCAACACGGGTGGGTTCGACTAATATCCCTTTATCTTATTAAAAGCCTCCTGACATTCATCAGTCCATTTGACCGCGACATCTTTCTTTAACAACTTGAAAATTGGTTCACAAGTTGCCGTGAACTAAGCAATGAACCTGCTGATATAGTTCAATCTTCCCAACAAACTCATCACCTCGGTTTTGTTTCTTGGAGGTGGCAACTCCTGAATGGCTTTGATCTTCGACGGGTCTAATTCAATACCTCGCCGGCTGACTATAAACCCCAGCAACTTCCCAGATGGCACCCCAAAAGCACACTTTGCAGGATTGAGCTTAAGATTGTACCTGCGAAGCCTTTGAAAGAACTTTCTCAAATCTCTGACATGGTCGGATTGCTGTCTAGACTTCACGATCACATCATCCACGTATACCTCGATTTCCTTATGTATCATATCATGGAAGATGGTTGTCATGGCCCTCATATAAGTTCCCCCAGCATTTTTCAAACCAAACGGCATGACCCGATAACAATATGTTCCCCACGGCGTGATGAATGCCGTCTTTTCTGCATCTCCCTCGTCCATTAGAATCTGATGATAGCCCGCGTAACAATCCACAAAAGATCCAATATCATGTTTGGCACAATTGTCAATCAGTATATGGATGTTGGGCAGTGGGAAATTATCTTTTGGACTTGCCTTGTTAAGGTCTCGATAATCGACGCACACCCTGGTCTTGCCATCTTTCTTCGGCACAGGCACGACATTAGCTAACCAAGTGGGGTATCGTGTAACCTGAATGACCTTTGCCTCAAACTGCTTGGTGATCTCCTCTTTGATATTCACACTTATGTCCGTTTTGAACTTTCTCAACTTCTGCTTGACAGGGAGGAGTGCCGGATCAGTGGGTAATTTATGAACCACCAAATCGGTGCTTAGACCTGACATATCATCATATGACCATGAAAAAACATCTTTGTAATCATGCAATACTTTAATTATCCCCTCTTTGAGTTGTGGCTCCAGATGAACACTTACTTTAGTTTCCCGCACATTGCCTTGGTCCCCTAGATTAACTGCTTCTGTGTCATTTAATTTAGGTTTGGGTTTTTCTTCAAAATGACTTAATTCTTTACTAATTTCCTCATAAGCTTCATCATTGTTACAATCCACCCCATCATCACACTAGATTTCTTGTATCATTACTTCCGAGCTAGATTGGCTTTTAAAACTGGGCCGAAGATTCCTCATGCATGTCATATCATTGATATCATCATAAAAAGAACTGTACAAAAAGAAAAGAAAATAAAATGGAAAGAAAATTAGGGACGAAGAAAATTGCATTTCATTAAATGTAAAGATAACAAGGTTTTAACTCATCCAAACGGACAGAACATAGCAACTGGATTACAAACCCTGGAATAATCCAGGTGTCAAAAGGAAAACAAAACCCACTACCACGACTCCCTTCGAATTGGAAGAGGAGTAGCTTCCCTATTGTTGATGTTAGCATGTGGTCCGATGTACTGTATATCTGCTCCGCTTGACCCTTCCCCGGCCTCAACCATGTTTACTTCAGCAAATACTCTCTCGAACACCTTATCCAAATTCCCCTCTGCCCCAATCAACGAACCTGACATCTTTGCCAATGACTGTTTCTTGCTACCCGACCTGACGAAGGACCTGGACAAACGTGGAATAGGCTTAGGAAGAACCCAAGCTTTCTTTTTCCATTTACGGGCCCTTCTAACATCTGCCGCTGTTGGTTTGAAACCTAATCCGAAGGTTTCCAGATTTTTGGGCAGGGACACAGGTTGAATAATGCCCTGAAGTTCAGCCCCCAGACCTTTCCCTGGCACGAACCCATTAATTAGCATTTCTGATACTACCATGACGGTCGCGGCTGCCACCCTGGGACATGGCATGCTTTTACCTTCGGGCACTCTGCTTATCGGGACCGTGTCGAAGACCTGATAAACCCATGGTCCCTTATCATCTTCAGTTTCTATAAAGGGCACAATGGCATCATTCATGGCGCATGTGGGATCTTCCCCATGTAACACAATTTCTTGTCTGTCCCACTCGAACTTGACCATTTGATGCAGCGTGGAAGGCACGACTTTGGCCGTGTGAATCCATGGTCGACCCAACAAAAGATTATAGGATACTGCAACATCCAACACCTGAAATTCCATGGTGAACTCGACTGGGCCAATGGTCAATTCGAGTACAATGTCCCCTACTATGTTTGTTCCCCCTCCGTCGAACCCTCGAATACAAATGCTATTTTTGCGGATTCTATCCTCATCGATCTTCAACTTGTTCAATGTGGACAACGTGCAAATATTAGCACTCGACCCGTTATCGATCAGTGCCCGAGTAACCATTGAACCTTCACATTTGACCGTCAAATAGAGAGCTTTGTTGTGTTCTATGCCTTCTACAGGCAATTCATCATCAGAAAATGCTACCCTGTTCACTTCAAAGATCTTGTTGGCAATTGTCTCCAGATGGTTCACTGAAATTTTGTCAGGCACATGAGCCTCATTCAATATCTTCATCAAAGCTCGGCAATGCTCGTCAGAATGAATCAATAACGACAACAACGAAATTTGGGCCGGTGTTTTTCTCAGTTGTTCAATAATGGAATAATCTTGTACTTTCATCTTTTTCAGAAACTCTTCTGCCTCTTCTTTCGTCACAGCTTTTTTGACTGGCACTGGATTGTCTTTAGCGCCCTTAGCCTTTCTCAACTCTTCGGGGGCAAAACAACGTCCCGACCGAGTTAGTCCTTGTGCTTCACAACTCTCTTCCTCAATTTCCTTTCCTTTGTATGTCACCACTACCTTGTCATATCTCCACGGTACGGCTTTGCTATCAACCATGGGTAACTGGACTACCGGTCTTATGACAACCGGTTCTACATAGGCTCCTTTCACAACCACCACGGGTGCATATGATGACCCTGGTACCACTAACTTGACTGGCTCCGGCTTTTTTGCAACCACAGATGGTCCCTTTCCCATTACCAACACTGGCTTGTCTTTTATTGCTTTTAACTGAACTACTGGCCTTGCACCCACTGTCTTTTCTTTGGCTTCCGTAGAACGAATCACCATAACCACTTGCGAAGGTTTTTTAGGCTCTGTCCCCTTATGTATCAGTTTGATCATATTGGCCTCATAATGCGCTGGTAACGGATTTTGGTTAATGTTTGGGGCCTCTGGAGCCTTACTTCAATACGGCGATTATCAATGAGCTCTTGTATCGCGTTTTTCAACTTCCAACATTTTTCAGTATCATGCCCCGGCATCCCTGAGCAATACTCGCAGCTAACAGAATGGTCCAGGTTTCAATTGGGGTCAACATTCCCAACTGTTTCAATCTATGGAAGAGAGTAGTGTAAGATTCTCCCAGCGGAGTAAATGTTTTTCTGTTTGGGGCCTTCTCACTTCTAAAAGCTTGGTTTGGGCGAAAGTTGGTTCCTGGTCTGTTTGACCTGGGAGATGGATAGGTGTTTTATGGGAGTGGATGTGTGTTTTGGGAATTCGGTGTATGCCATTGCGAGTGCACCGAGGGCTGAGTGTAGGTCTGGGCGTGGTGGATAGAAAAGTGTGGTTCTGGTGGTGGATAATAGTGTTGCGGTAGGCCATATGGGGTATATTGGTAGTTTGGGTGGTGGGATCTGGGTTGGTTGTAGTAGAGTGGAGGGTTATTGGGCCTGGACCAAGCACTAGCTTCAACTGTAGCAACTTCTTCTTTCTTCTTCTTTCCAAGCACACCACCAATACCGCTTTGGATGGCCTGGGTGGTTACTTTCAATGCCGAGTAGCTCAAGATCTTGTTAGATTTCAATCCTTCTTCAATCATGGCTCCCATCTTTACCACTTCATTAAACGACTTTCCGACAGATGTCACTAGATGACCAAAATAGGTAGGTTCCAATGTTTGCAAGAAGTAATCTATCATCTCACTCTCCCTCATGGGAGGATCAACCCTTGCATCTTGTTCCCTCCAGCGGAAACCAAACTCTCTAAAACTTTCCTCAGGCTTCTTTTCCAGTTTCAACAATGACAAACGGTCGGGGACTATCTCAAGGTTATATTGAAAATGGCCAATGAATGCTTGTGCCAAATCATCCCATGTATACCATCGGCCAGGGTCCTGTCTCGTGTACCATTCTAGCGCTGACCCGCTCAAGCTTTGACCGAAATATGCTATCAACAGTTTATCCTTTCCCCCAGCACCTCTCATTTTGCTACAAAAGCCACGCAGATGGGCTACTGGGTCACCGTGCCCCTCATACAAGGCAAACTTCGGCATTTTAAATCCCCCAGGCAGCTGAACATCAGGGAAAGGGCATAAATCTTTGTATGTGACGCTGACTTAGTTACCTAAACCATGCATGTTCCTGAAGGATTGCTCCAGGCTTTTGACTTTACGAATCATTTCCTCCTGTTCTGTATTCTTAACCGGTTTCTCAACCTCTCCAGGGATTTCAAAGTGGGGAGAATAGGTATATGGCTCAGGTGCTTTGAAAGTGGGTTCGGGAGGGAAATATTGGGTGTCGTGAGCTTGGAATAGCGTCTCATTGGACGATCTATGTAGTGGGGCTGGGGGAGGTGCCACAAAGACAGGAACCATGGGTGGTGGAGGGTTCTGCTTAGGGGGTGGAACTGGAGGAGCGTATGAAGTGGTACCATAACCCTGGGCATGATAGGGGAAAGCTGAAGATGCGTAGGGAGTGGTGGGCTCCTTAGCTTGGGCCAAGGGTGGGATGTAAGATGGATTAGCGGGATATAGTGGTGCCGGATGTCCCTGAGACCATGCCCGATGCATTTCAGCCATTTGTGCTTTTAACTTCCTCATTTCTTCTTTCATAGCACCCACATCTGTTACCTCAACCTCATTTGAAGGGTCTACGATGCTGATTTCCGAATCCTGCCCTGTCATTTTTACTTGATCTTTCGACCGGGTGTTGTATGGGTGAGTTGCCAGAATTGCCAATCAACTAACCACCTGCCTGGACTCACACATTTAGACAACCACTTTGTTAGCGATTAAGTCTTAACAGATTTAACAACCGCACGTTGGCATGAATGCACTTATACAGTTAATCATTTCTATTATGCGTTTGCTCGATTGCATGCGTTATCCCGACACTTCGTTCCTTGTTTATTTTTACCCTTCTTTCAAATTTCTTCACTTCATCCCTCTCTTGTGCTTTTCTTTCTCTTTTTGTTTTTCCGCTATTTTCTTTCTTTCACTCTTTCTCAGTTTTCCTTCTATTTTCTTCTTTTTCTTCTTTCTATTTTTCTTACGATTATGGTCGAATCCTATGGAGATTGCCTAAGTATCGTGACCCCACACGAATCAGACCAAGCGTAGTTCGTGAAAATAAATGCGAAAATAAAGGGTGGAAATAAAATTTTCAACTTTCAATACTAAAACAAACTATTACAAACTCAACACTTTTCGGAATGAAACTAACGGACGCAAATTAAAAGCAAATACACACTCTAAGACTGCGAACATACTTGACCCGGAAAGATAACGGACATACGAAAGACTGACTCAAAATGGTAGAAAATTACAGACACGGACTATGCATATTCTAGTGTTTCAAACTTAGGTGTCCGCGGGGCGTCGTTCGGCCTTGCCGCGGGCCTAGGATCCAAATCCCTTTCAAGCTGCTCTAACTCATTCATGGTTCGCTTCACATAGATCATCACCGCTGAGACAAAAGTAGTATGGGTCATGTCTTCACAAACCCGGCATCTCCTGAAAATGGCATGAGCAATGGCTCTAATCCTGTCTTTTGTTTGCTTCTTTTCTATGAGCAAGCGTCTTATCTGATCGCTGCATGTCTTTAAAGCTCGAGAGTCCTGCAGGTGTTGGTCTTGCAGCCGCTGCACTTCTACCTCCATTCGGGCCAACAAGTCGTAACAATGTCCATTTTCAATTTCAAAATTTCTAGCTTGCCTAACCACTTTACCCTCAAGGGCAACCACTTTTCTCTTTAAATTGGCAACAATTTTCTCATGGTCCCTTTTCAACTGATTCAAGTATTGGTGACGCTCCTCTGTTCGTGCAGCCCACTGTGCTTTAAGTTCTGCCATGACATTCTCAGATTTTTCTAATTCATCCCGCCATTCCCTGACTTCGTTTTCCAATCTTTTTATCAATTGTTCATCGGATCGGCTCCTCGGTTGCTTATCGATGGTTATCTTCAACTGCCGGATTTGGGCCCTAAGTGCTTCATTTTCTCGAGCCAGTCTATTCTTTTCACCTTGATCCGCGGCAACCTGTACACTGTTCTCGAATTTCAGACTCTCAACTTGCTCCTTTAGTTTACCAATCTCAACTCGATTGCCTTCTTCCTTTGCTAACCATTCCCACTGCTCTTGGGACGACTTGGCGAAATCTTCGAGATGAGGTCTTTTAGCCGGTCTCCCACATGCCACGTCACCTCTAAACCAATCGTAATACCCTGGGGCAACTTCACCTTTGACCCTATCTGACACACAAGTGTTTGCCATCAGATGTTGACACTCACTCCATATTTGGCGAACCTCTTCCTCGGGGAACCGACCGTCAGGACTAATTTCGACCACCTGGGTACTCAAATCTTCATCTCTCGGTACTACTTGATACCTCCCGAGTTGCCTCAGAACCCGATATGGTGCATAGGGCTGGATGCTTTTGAGTCCCATCAACAAAAAATGCGGCCGGGCTGCTGGCATATATATGACTTCTTCGACAGGCAACCATCCAAGCACCCACTGTATCTGGCTGACATTGAGGTTCCGAAATAATAATGCCCAGGTCGTGACTCCTTCAGGTAGACTAGCCCCTTTGATTCTTGTGTAAAATTCACCTATACAAGTTTTCTCAACCTAACCATAACTTAATAACTGAGAGCGAGGGCATAAATGCTCAGTCATCCACATTTGTAACAGCAGGTTACATCCCTCGAAAAATTTGCCCCCAGCTTTGCACGCAGTGAGAGCTCGGAAAATGTTAGCCACAATCATAGGTGCTAAAGTGCTTTTCCCCATGGTTTTCAAGGTACTGACGACCCCTGCTATCTTCAAATCGATATTATCATCTTTCCTTGGGAATATTATGCGGCCCAAAAAGGCTATCATAAAAGCCACCCGTCTGTTTTCCTCCCATTTTTGTCGGTTACTTCTACTGCATAGCTTAAAGTCTGGATTATTGAACCCGCCCACGTAGCCATATCTATCATACATGAAGCGAAAACTGCAGAAACCCTTTGTAAAATCTGGATGATGAACTGTTCGGGGTATTTTCAAGGAATCCAAGAATCGGTGTATGGTAATGGCCCTAGGAGCAATCAAGTATTTGAACCTCAATGGAGCTTGATCACTTCCAATATACCCCGCTATTTCTTCCAATGTAGGGGTGAGCTCAAAGTCTGAGAAATGAAATACATTATGTGCCGAATCCCAATGGGCAACCAATGTCCTGATAATATCCCCCCGAGGGTGAATGTTTAATAAATCCGGAAGGTCTTTCAAGTATTTTTTTTTACTTCGTCTTGCCCTTCTTTGCCTAAATCATTACACCATAATTGCAGCTCAAAAGGGATTTTGGTCATTATTGAAAAGGGCTCATTTACCATCGTGCTCATCCCGCACATTTATTAAAGCGTTTAAGCAAAAAAGAAAAACTTTTATTTAACTCCAAAAAAAACTATCTATATTATCGACTCAAAATTACCCCTATATTTTCAAATGAAGAACTCAATTCTCAAACGCGGCCTTTCAGCCATTCGGGAACAAAGATTTTAAAACCGCAGAAGTCAACCGGTTAAAAAATCAAAAATTGACCAAGATGGCCGTTTTGCAAAGTCGGCCTTCCAGCGTTCCTTTTGGGGACATTCGACTATTTATGACAAGACGGCCCTACTTGACTTATTTACGACTCTCTACTTGTTTTTTTTTCAAATTAAGATAAAAGACCCGGTATTGCAACACGGCCTTTCAACGCCTCGAGGACGAAAACTTAAGGCTGTGAGGGTCAAAAAAAATGAAAACATGACCAAAGGTGGCTATTTGTGCAAGGTCAGCCTTCCTGCTTTCCGTTTGGGAACATTTGGCTATTTTGACAAAAACGGCATCATCTGGTTTATTTATGACAAAAATTAATATTTTGATATTTTTTTGTTATTTTTGCAAAAGGGAGGTTGGACCCGATGAGGGTTGCCTACGTATCTCACGCCCCGTGAGAATCAAACCATGCGTAGTTCGGGCAAATTAACCGAACTATTTTAAAACATGACACTTTTCCATTTTTATTTTCATGGCAAGACAAACTGTTTTCCTTTCTATTTTTGAAAACAAGACAAAATAACGATTTTTCATTTTCAACAAACAATAAAACAATCTATTTTTTCCGAACTAAAATAAAGACTTTTTTTTTCAACAAACGATAAAACGACCTATTTTTCCAAACTAAAAATAAAAGGCTCTGTTCCTATTTCTTTTTCAACAAACAATAAAACAACCTATTTTCCAAACTAAAACAAAGACTTCTTTTTTTTTCCTTTTTTGAGTAACACAAACTATTTAAAACTAAAATAATTTCTCATTTTCTCAAAATTTCGGCAGAGTTTCGGCAGTATTTGGGCATTGGGTTTTTTTTTTCTAAAAAAAAATAGGCAATTAGCTTTCTACACTATTATTTCTCTCTTTTTCTCTTTTTCTCAATTTTTCGATATTCAAAAACCGGTCAGCATGCAAGTCTGAAGCAAATAAATGCAGAAAACAAGTAGGATGCATCATGATGGTCTTTTTCATTTCAGGTTGCTAGTCCTAGACGGACCCAACCCCTGTGTTGAGTCCCCTAAGTCAAATGCAACATGATGCAAATAATCGTTCCTACTAGGGATCCATCATGAAGTCATGTTATTCTATGTTCAAAACCTGGGTCGGTATTCTAGACTGTGTACCCGAGCGGACAACTCGAGTCGAGGAGGGGGCAACTTACCGGGAACCAAAAGGCCATCCGGCTTCGTAACTTGTCCGGCCTCTTTCTTATTTCAAGGTATGACACTAACAGAATAGGGAGTCTCAACCAGTAAGCACATCCTTGGAGGTGAAGAGAGAAAGGTGTCAGCACAGTTTATATACAGTTCAGATAATATCAAAGCGGTAACATTTAGCACATTCAGCACCAAAAATGTTGGAAAATCAGATATAATTAAATACAACAATTTATCTAAGCTCAAATTCTGAACCCTGAACCAGAGATTCTGGGTTCGAGTCCCCAGCAGAGTCGCCAGAGCTATCACACCTCCTTTTTTACTACCTACACCCCGTAAAGGATGTAGATTCAAGGGAGTTTTTCCACTTAAAGGACAATCGGAACGGGATTTAATTATTAATGATTCAGAGTCGCCACTTGAGAGATTAATGGTGTCCCAAGTCACCGGTTGAATCCCGAACCGAGGAAATTTATGACTCTGTTAACAGTCCGCGTACCAGAAATCCGAGTAAGGAATTCTGTTAACCAGGGAGAAGGTGTTAGGCATTCCCAGGTTTCGTGGTTCCAACACGGTCGCTTAACTGTTGTATTTAATTTTATCTGATTTTAATTATATGCTAGCTTAAGTGCTTTTTAATTTTACACCGCTTTTATTATTATTATATTTTTTAATAAGAACTGCGACATCGTGAAAATGCGTTTCGAACCACATCACATCAATGCACTCGTGATTGTTGACACATTTCGACTTCGTCGAGATTTGGATTTGAGTCGCATCTATGCGCACCCGAGTTTAAGAAGGTCATTTAATTAAAATCGCGCCTAAAGATTCTAACGTATTGTTATTTTTGAGGAAGGTGGTGAAATTTACTAAATAACCTTTCCAAATCTAAACACTGAGATAATTATGCTATTAATTACTTAAGGATCCTGAGTGGTTAAGGCCAGTACTTTGTCGAATTTGAATTTGAATATCCAGGAAGAAATGCTGAGAAAATGGGCTCTGAGCCCATAAGGTCCAAATCATGCAGTTGCACATGCTGCAGGCGCAGACTCCTAGAGCTCTAAGCATCGGGCCTAACGCAGGCCAGAATTTTAAATTATTGACATGCATTTGTACAGCCCAGGGATCGAGCCCTTGGGGAACCTTTTGATTTAACTAATTTCTTAAGCTTTAATGCACCTAGGCCCCAATTCAATTTATCACCTAACCAAAAAATCTGGGCTACCTATTAATACGCCAGGCCCAAAAACTGGCCCAGTACGAAGCTATTGAATGTACAATTCATATTAAACCAAAATTAAAAGCAGTCACGTGTATTGAACTCAAAATCAATTACAACTTTGCAAATTTAACTTCAGCAGATTGTGGAACTTAAGCAAAACTGAAAACTACAATTACATAAACATGAAATGCACAGTCTGAACAGTTTAGATATGGTCTGAATTAATAAAACTCAATCCCAACGAATCAAATACATATAGTTATTTATCAATCAGCTGATTACAGCTATATGCATCCCACGAACACAGATTGACCAAAGTGATTGCATTTCATCCCACATTGCGATTACATCAAGGGGTTTTTGAAAATGTACCTGGAAATTGGAATGTAAATAGAGAAGAGGAGATTAGCAGCAGTAACAGTTCAGCAGCTCAGAAACTAAGGTAATATCCCAGTCACAGTTAGTGAAGGAGCATGTCAGTCCACCCAGATTCAGTCAATTTAGCAGAAATGAGTTGAAATGCAGGGCAAACTCAATGAATCAACCCAAAACACATTCAGGCATATCAACCATTTAAAATCCTAGCTAAATGATTCCCAGTTTTACTTGTTTGATTTTCAAAACCCACTCGACATTGAATTAGGAAAGTGCTGTGACTCCACTAATGGAACTTCAGATCTGGAGACTGCAGAATATGTTTTTGTGGAATTTTTAGGATGAAAGTTCAAGTCCCCTTCCTCAAGGCACTTGATGCCCCTTTTATAGGTGATACAAGAGAGTCAATCAGATTTTGGGTTTTCTTTTTAGTCCCTCCCCTATTTTCAGTTTGGTTCCTCTATTCTTAACTTGCTAAACAAGTAAATGCATCACAATTATTAAAATCTACACTTGTACCCCATTCTAGAAGGCCCTAGGGTATTGTTCTACCCATACAATACCTATACTACCCTTTCATATGCTTTGAAATTACTATTCCTATCAGACTACCGTTTTCCATACCCAGACTACCCCTGAAAACTCCTCAAAGTTACTGAACCTACCCTCATCCTTAACAGCTATAACCAATCCCCTAAGTTAATCTAAAACTAACTGAAATTGATTAATTAGTACTCAGAAATCAACTAATCAAACTGACCAACTCAATTGCTCAATTATACCAACTCAGTCAAACCAAGGGAACCCAGAAACCAGGATCGATCAAAGCAAAGCTTAAGCTAACATGATCAACTAATTCTTAACCCATAAACTCACAATCATTCAAACAAATATCAACTCAGAATTAACAGCAATTGACAAAATTATACTGATACACAAAATAAATCATAAATTTAACAGAACACTTAATGAAACCAAAATTGTAACTAGAACTTCAAACATGCGAGTAAAAAGAAACAGGAAAACTCACAGAGGCACGAGGAAATCCAGCCAGTCATTAATGTCTGAATCCTTTCAGATTTTTGACGCGTAGCATCCTTAACCGTGTGTTCTTACAAGAGAACACATGGTTAAGGATACTACGGTTCGAAATCACAAAGATTTTGGTTTAGGGTTTTGGCCAGAAATTCTTAGATCTAAGATTCAAGCCGTTTCACAGTGATTTGAAGGAAAATAAACATGGATTAGTGTTGAGGGAAGGCCGGGGATTGTGTGGTGTGATTTTGGGCTGGTTTGGATAAACCTTCGATTTGACCGGAAACTTCAAACGAAGATTCGACGAGCTCCGGCAACATTCGAGAAAAACTAATAATGGGAATGGAAAGAGGGATTCATGGGGGATCTGTGGTGTTAATCTGGGTTTGAACGGGGTAGGTGGCGTTCACCGCCGGCGAGGGGTTTGATGGCGGCGCGGATTAGGGTTTGTTGAGATGGGTAGGGTGAGGACGATGAAGCAAATGTGGTATGGGGGGGGGGGGAAGATTTCGGACATTTATATACAAATAACCTAGTTAGATCCAGACCGTTGGATTGATGAGATCCAACGATCGTGATTGGGGCTGGGGAAACGACGTCGTTTCAACACCTGAGAGGAGGACTGGGTTGGGGACTTGGGATGGGCTGATTTGGAACGAATTTAAAGCATTTGGGCCTGAAAATTTCTTTTAATTTGGCCCAAAATTGGCCAGCCCTTTGCCTCTCACTCGATTTCCTTCCTTGTTTTTTTTATTTCATTTTATCTATTTATTTTCCACTTTGTAATTATTTTTATGGTTTTATAAAATTGCAACAATTAAAATAAATTCCTAATATACTTCAAAAACTAAAACTGACTAATGTCTAAAATTGTTTAAAAACTATTTCATGACAAATTCATAATAAAAATCATTAACATGCAAAAGTGAGCTATTTTTTGTGATTTTTCATGCTTTGTTCTAAACTAATTATCCCTTAATTGATACTAAATATAAAATTTAAAATCTAAATGCAAATGCATATTCTTTGTATTTTATAAGAATTAACATGCGCAAATAGAATGCAACAATCATCAGAAAATGACACCAAAATGCAAAACAATTGTAAAAATAAAGAAAAATTATTTTGTTTGGGATTTTGGAAATAATCATATTTAGGGCAAAAATCACGTGCTCACAGCACTATAACGACTCGACCGGTCGTTTTGAGCTCTAGTGCATCATTTGGCAGTTTGAGGCTAGGAGCAGCTTCACTTCAGGTATTATGGCTTGTACGCATGATCGGAATGGAATTTTGGGAAGTTCGGAGTTGATTTGGAAAGAGAATTCTCATTTCGGAAGCTTTAAGTTGAAAGAATTGACTAAGATTGTATTTTTGGGTAACAGACCTTGGAGTCAGGATTTGAAGGTTCCAACAGACCTGGGCATACGTCCAGATCGGGTTTTGGAAAACCCGGGTATGTTTTGGCACCAATTGTGGAGGTTAGCACTTTTGGGGGAATTTCATAAGTTTGGGTTGAAGTGCATTTCAACGTTATCGATGCCCGTTTGGGATTTCGAGAATATGAATAGCTCTGTACGATGATTTTGGTATTAGGAGCGCAATCGAAAGTGAATTTAGAGGTCCGTAGGTCATTTTGGAGTCATTTGGCTAAAATAGAATTTTGAAGGTTTTTGAGAAGTTTGACCGGAAGTGGACTTTTTGATATCGAGGTCGGACTCTCATTCCGGAAGTTGGAGTAGGTCCGTAATGTCGAATATGACTTGTGTGCAAAATCTGAGGTCAATCGGAGGTGATTTGATAAGTTTCGGCATCGAATGTAGAAGTTTGAAGTTCTAAAGTTCATAAAGCTCGAATTGGGGTGTTGATGAGTTTTCAATGTCTTTGCATTATGCTTCTTATGTTTTGATGATCTAACAAACTTATTGAAGAACCAGATAAAGAACCTGACCACGCGGTATACATTTCAAATGAATAATATCTAGTCTGGTCTCCAGCAAATGAATGAACAACCACAAGGAGGAATACAATAGGGACCTGGTGATCTGGTCCCTTAGGATTCTACGACAGAAGTACAAGTCAGTGATTGTCCGCAATTATTATAAAGAGGAACACAACAGGGACGTGGTCCCTTAGGGTTCTCTGATAGAAGTACAAGTCAACTGTACAACTAGAACGTAGCAGCAGAAATTGACTATCTCGCAACTGTTACAAAAGAGGAACACAACTAGGACCTGGTCCCTTAGTGCTCTCTGACAGAAGTACAAGTCAACTATACAAATAGAATGCAACTACACAGAAGTGACTGTGCAGACAATGCAACAGTCACTTCTCATTGGGAAGAAGCGTGTACCAAGAATTGACATCACTATCTATTGTGATGTCTTTTGTGATATAACAACCTGGTGCAAGGCACAACATCTTTGTGCATTCAGTGATATTCTCTCAAGCATAACAGTGTTCATCCGGCATTGAAGTCACTGGTGTGTCAAGAACAAGAAGACAACTCCACTAAGGATCAATTTCACAATGAGCTTATGTATATCCGTAGTTGAGTTGTAATCTTGTTATTTGTTCTTCATTGTATTTCCTATTTTGCTTTCTTAGAAGCTTTGTCTTAGGAAAAACCAAAAAATCCGTAAACTTCTGAGTTTATGTTGTGACTAAGATTAGTCATAAGTTTAAAGCCTTTGTAACTAGGAGAGTTATAAAGTGGCTTGTGGTGAGAGCATCACAAGTTAGTTGAAGTCTTTGTAATAGGGTTATTGCAAAATGGCTTGTAATAGTGAGATTGCAAGTTAGTGAAGTTAAAAGCCTACAAGTGTAGGTCGTGTTTTTTTGATTCCCTTGTGTGGGATTTTTCCACGTAAAAATCCCTTGTCTTCTTTACTTTCAATTTTATTAGCATTCTCAACATTATCTCATAGAGGATCAGGTACTCTACAGTTTGGTGGACTCATACAAACTAACAAATGTGATTCATGATTTCGGTGTTGTTTGATATGATTTGAGGCCTTGAGCATGTCTGCATTATAGTTTGGGATTGGTTGGTATGATTGGTCGGGGTCTCAAGGGCCTCGGGTGGATCGGGCAGCTAACGGATCGAATTGGAGTTGGGAGGAAGAGGTGAAGCCTGCTATCATCTGGTGTAACTGCACCTGCGAGGTCTTGGCCGCAGATGCAGAGCCGTAGAAGCAAGAGTGGCTGGGCTAGGCTGGGACCGCAGATGCGGTCATCTTGCCGCAGAAGCGGGACCGCACCTGCGGAAGGAAGGGCACAGATGCGGAAGTTGAGGGCCTGGAGGTGGACTGCAGAAGCGGATTGTGGGTCGCACCTGCGAAACCGCAGAAGCGGTCAAGTGAACGCAGGTGTGGAAATGCTGGAGGCAGTGAGGTTCTTTTAAATCGGGGGTTGGGTTCTTTTCAACCCCATTTCTTCAATTGGAGTTGATTTTGGAGCAATTTTGAGGTGCCATTTTCACCACCAATCATGAGGTAAGTGGTTTATGCTAGTTTTGAATTAACTACATGATTGTATATGGATTTGAGCATGAAAATTTGTGGAAAACTTGAGGTTTGAGGGAAAACCTAGAAAATTGGTATTCTTGGATTTTGACCACAATTTTGGGCATGAAATTAAAAGTAAATTACATATTTGAGTTCATGAGGTTATGGGCAAAATTTATCTTCGAAAATTTTAGGAATCCGGGCACGTGGGCCCTTGGGCGATTTTGTCAACTTTAAGATCAGGGTTAGTAATTGTTATAAATTGGATTATAATGAGTAATTGAACATATATTAATGGGTTTACATAATTATTGGCTAGTTTTGGAGCGTTGTGCGTCAATTTACATCTTCAGAAGGGCGTGGAACGCCGGTGATGGAACTTCTGAGCGAGGTGAGTCTCTTTTCTAACCTTGTAAGTGGGAATTGTCCCCATAGGTGAATTAATTGGATTTGTTCTTCTATTTGTGGGGGTTACGTACGCACGAGGTGACGAGAGTCCATACGTAGCTACTATTATGTTTAAGTTCGTGTAGTCTAGGACCAAAAACATGTTATACCTGAAATATTTGTAATGTTATTGACAATCTAAATTGCTTAAATCATATCGAATTAGTAAATGAATTTTCTAAAAGGTTTAACCTCATTTTCTTAACTGATAAAAGAGAAATTTCAATTTGCTTGGATAATTATACCCTGATGACTTCTTGATTGACTGTCTGTGTGTGTTTAACTTTAAAACGGGCCGAATGCTTTAGCAAATTAAATAGATGCATCTATTGTTCACGCCATTCGACCCTCTGGCAGTGCACAATTTAAATATCTATTGGATCGGGTCTTACGACCTCGGCATAACTTGCACATGCTTGTAATGATTGCTTGAGATTTATAAATTGATATTGCCTCCCTGGTCTGAGATAAATTGATAAATAATAGATTATGAATTTGGAGACTTCTTAATATAAAAAGAAATGTTTACTTGTTTCTTAACTTACTTTAATTTACTGTCATTTTTAATAAATCCATGATTATTCGCATTATTAATATATTACTATTGGACCACTAGTAAGTGTCGAAGTCGGCCTCTCATCTCTACTTCTTCGAGATTAGACGGTATACTCACTGGGTATATGTTATTTTCGTACTCATACTACACTTGTTGTGCATTTTTGTTGCATAGGCACATGTAAGTCTAGTGGCCTAGTTTGGCGCAGCGGCATAGTTGATACGGGGACTTAAGCGAGCTACACCTCTCGAGACGATCCGCAACCAGCAGAGTTTCTTTCAGAGTATTGTACTGTATTGTCTTTTCTGTCCAATTGCATTCCGGACATTTGTTGTATAACCTTATTTCCTAGAAATTGCTCATGCACTTGTGACACCGGGTTTTGGGATGATTATGGGGTATTTTGTATTAACTTCTAAATATTCTTTTATTTGTTTTGTAATAATTATCTTTTACTAGCCAAATTGACGGAAAATCATAATTTTCACAATTATTTAAACGAGAATTTAATTAAGTATATATGATTGGCTTGCCTGACAGCGGTGTCCGCCGCCATCACGATCCTTAGTGGATTTTGGGTCATGACAATATGGTATCAGAGCACTAGGTCCCCTTGGGTTTCACGAGTTATGAGCAAGTCTAGTAGAGTCTTGCGGATCGGTATTGAGACATTTGTACTTATATTCAAGAGGCTACAGGGCTGTTAGGATCACTTCCCTTCTTGATTCCTCATCGTGCGATTTGATTCTTTTTAGACTTATGACCTTGTTTCCTTCATACTCAATCTTATACGACGCAAATCGCTTATTATAAATCGAGAATTAAAGAATTATAACGGTACTACAGATGTGGTGCGGGATGTTTCTCCCGGCATAGTTGGTGGGGCTATTGTCATCACCTTGCAGAAGGATATTTTGTCATTTCAACTCGGTAGCTGCACTTTAAGAGCTTCGAGGCTACACGCATGTTGCAATGATGCTCGCGAACGATTATCGCACAATATTGACGTAATGGTAAGGTACTTGCCTATGTGTTGGGGCAGTGACTGACTTGAAATGAGGTCTACTTAGTGCATGATTCTGAGATTCAGTATTTCATTTCCGGTGGAGAAAAGCAATTGGCCTATGAATGTCCAGATTTGGATCGATGGAGTAGCGAGACTTGGTGTTTTCAAGTGTGGTGGAATTTTTATCTGCGATATGGTGTCGTCGTCCTCGATGGAATATGTTAAGTTCGTCGGTGTTATAGTTTACTTCAATTCGCCTTTGGACAGGGTATTGTGAAATGATATTGGAGAAGCGACTGTCAGAGATCGCGGTGGTTCAGGATTGAATCGGTGTTTCTAATATTGACGGCTCGAGAAGGATGACCTTCGAAAAAGGTTTAAAGTTAGTGACGAGCTATTGGAACAAATGTACAGAGATAGATATTAATTTAAGGCAACAATTGGGAAACAAAGGATGAGGAATGACATGTGGGAGGTGCCAGACAGTGGTCAAATTCCTAGAAGGCCAGGTGTAAGGAGAGAAGGTCGAGTAGTTGCTTAAAGGAGTAAGTTTGGCCAAAGTGGAAGAGTGGCAAAGCATCACGTGGATTCAGTGGTAGGATAACTACACCCTTGAGGAAAGCTTGGAGTGATTTGGGAATTTTGGTGGATGGTGATAGGGTCTACGAGGTTAATTTGAAATATTGGCTAGCATACGGCGGGAGATTTGATATGACGGAAAGGAGTTGCTTGATATGAAGAAGGATATACCATAATTTTGAATTGATAGATATTGTCGCACATTCAGTTGATGTCCACGGGGAGTGAATGGACCTGTGCAGCTAGCAGATGAGTACGAGCTCAAGTGGGTTATCTCCTATAAGAAGTTCAGCGGTTGTGTGGTTGGCGAAGCTTCTGCGAAGGATTTTGCTTACTATCCAGTAGGAGGTTGAGTATGCGAATGTTGCTAGAGATTCAGAGCGTTCATGAAATACTAACGGAAGGATTTCGAGGAATTTGGCGGTTTGATCGAGCATCATGTCAATAATAGATAAAGAATCCTGGTAGGATCTAGAGTGGTGTAACAGTGGCGTCAAGCTAAGTGGAAGAGTCCCACCGCCTATGATTGGATCACGTTGTCGTCTATTTGTGAGATCTCGGGTTATCGGTGCGTTGGCGAGTTATTACAGCTAAGGGAAAAAATATAAGTGGTCATTTGAGGTAAGGTATTTGATGAAAATGTGCTACGGTTGGCCTTATTTGATTGTGTTCAGGCTTTGGGGGAGGTTCAGGATTTATGCCCTGTATAGTTGCAGGTTTCAAGGAAAGTGATTCGGCCGGGTGCTTCGTCGAGAGGGTGTTCATGTGCTAGAAGATTCTTGGAGTTGACTATATTCGAGACCAATTCAGAGTGGGCGGCTCTCAACAACAGTCCTAGTAGAGTCAAAAGTTAAAATGTGGTGCTTAATGATTTTGAGCCTATAAGTATGGTTAAGAATCGAGCTTTTGCAGCAGATTATGAAAGGAGGCTTTGAATGTTCTATGATATCTTCGGCTTGTAGTATATCTTTTGGAGGAATAAGAGAGAATTACTTCAGATTCGTAAAGGGACTTTTAGAATGGGTTTATCACATGAAGATATAAATATACGCATAAGGAAGGTATGGGACGGTCTGTGGGATTTGAGACCGCATGGTCTCGTGATACAAAGCCACTCGGGAGGAGTGCAGATTGAGTTCATTATATGTTGAATGGAGTTATTATTATTTCCGAGGTGATTAAGGATAAATTAGAAGAATGTGAGATTTGTTAGCCATCGTTGAATTGGTATACTAATGGCAGTGATCAGTTCTTTCAGCATAATTAAATTATGCAAGTGATTTGTGACGGCACATGTGAGGCTTGTTGACCGTCGTAATTGATTTTTATTTGGAAGTATTCTAGTGTTATGTCATGGTAGGTGTAGGCGGATCCCGGAAGGGCTATAGTGGCTTAGACCACTATTTGAAGATTTGCATATTCTACGGTTATGAGAATTCACTCGCATGTTGCTATGGTTTCCCTGAAAATAAGTTAAGTAAAAACTTTCTATATGGTAAAGTATTAACCTATTAGTGGTCCAGGAGTTAAGAAAAAATTCTGGTGCTATCGCATATTGGCATGTTAGATGCAGTGAGTGGTATAGAATTTGAAAATGAGGATCAAGGTTACGGTTCAGTGTGGGCAAGGACGTCACGAGCTCGAATGAGCAGGAAAGGAGTTTGGATGTTTAAAGTAGGTTGGTATTATCCTCAGCGTCACCTGGGATCAATACCTTGTGCAAAAGGCTTCGTGTATTGGTTTGCGGATTCATGATTTACTTTACAGGGTTAGTGCGGCTGGTGGTATGTATGTGCAGACTTGTTATCTGTTATGGAAGGTCGTGAGAGCGTGCCCTACGGGAAGATTGTATAAGTGTGTCAAGTAGTTACTTGATTGATTGAAGGAGTAAACAAAGTATGAAGATTGCGGTGATATCGCTAATTTGAGAATTCATGCCTGAAGGGCACTCAGTTTATTGGGTTGTGGACTGTGGAGGATTGCTCCGGTTATGATGGTTGTTTTTGTGTGTTATGGGGAAAAGGGGGTTATTATGGACCCAGGAAAGACTATTGGCCTAGTTCGGTACGATCAGAATCGACTTGAGATTTGTGGATGGATTTAAATATGAAGGTGGGCTCTATATCAGGCAAGATATGTTCATTTCAGTAATGCGCTCCTCATGGAGGATCAAACGTTGGGTGTTATTTCATCGTCAGCTATTCGTGTGATGCTATATTGTGTCGTGTGAGTTGCGAGATGGATCGATAAATTCCTTATATGTTGAGGTTCCGCGTAGCGATGGTGTTATGAGAGTAGGATGGCTCTTGAGATTAAGGTCATATAATGCACTTCAGTTGTGCTTGAGTTTTGTAGCTAATAACGCTATATGTCTCCCCAGATATGGTATTATGCACTTAGTGTGCTTGTGGCCGATATTCGGTATTTTGTAGTAATGAGCAATTTAGCTTGGTATGTATCTTCTTATGTGAATTTTATGTGTGGATCAGGTGGCCCACCGCCACGAGTATATTGTTTGGATCGGGTTGCACGCCGCAAACAGTGTGATGTTGAGTACAGTTCCCTATATCTGTTTTTATGTGTTTTGTTTCCCATTTTCTAAGGGAGGTTCATATTAGTTGCGTGAGTTGAGTAGTTCCTTCTAGAGTTCGTTTTCCTTAGGTATTACGTTCGAGATTGTAGCCTGTTGGCACGTTGTGGCATCATATGAGACTTTTGATAATGATTGTAGTGGCTTATTGCTGGAGCATTTCGTACTGGGTGAGAAGAGATTATTGGATCTAGGACCAGTGCGGTCAGATTATGTGAAGTATATTAAAAAGCAAAGATCATTATTTGGTTAAAGAAGAGGTAATGGTTCTTATCAAGGGTATAGACCCGATGATTTGTTGATTCAGCAGTTGGTTACGAATTTCTATGCACATCTTCTGTCATGGTGGTACTGTGAGATTATGGCAAGTCCTATGTATGTCATGAGGTGCAATGGGAGCATCGAAATCGTGGGAATGTCGGCTATTATGATCAGAGAATGTTATTATGGTCCCGTGAATTATGTGGTGCATGGTGTGAATTCAGCAAAGAAATGCAGTCATGTTTGGGTACATCGTGTGGCGATTGATACAACGTTTATATGTTGTAAATAGGCCTGGCAGTGAATTCGGGATGTTGGAATTGGTCTCTAAGCTTATTTGCTTCAATGAAAGAGAATATCTTCAGATGTGCTCGAGCTAATGTGCTCAATTGAGTTGTGGTAGTATGGGTAGGTGCTCGAGGTGTTAAACAATAATTTCGGACAACTCCAGTGCAATTCTTAGCACGTTCGAGAATGAACGTATATTTAAGTGGGAGAGAATGTAACGATCCGACCGAACGTTTTGAGCTCTAGCGCGTCGTTCGACAGTTTGAGGCAAGGAGCAACTTCACTTAAGGTATTATGGCTTGTACGCATGGTCAGAATGGAATTTTGAGAAGTTCGGAGTTGATTTGGAAAGGGAATTCTCATTTTGAAAGCTTTAAGTTAAAAGAATTAACTAAGATTGGATTTTTGGGTAACAGACCTCAGAGTCGGGATTTGAAGGTTCCAACAGGTTCGTATGATGATTTCGAACTTGCACGTACGTCCAGATCGGGTTTTGGAAGACCCGGGAATGTTTTGGCACCCATTGTAGAGGTTAGCACTTTTGCGGAATTTCATAAGTTTGGGTTGAAGTGCATTTCAATGTTATCGATGCCCGTTTGGGATTCCGAGACTGTGAATAGATCCGTACGGTGATTCTAATATTGGGAGCACGATCGGAAGTGAATTTGGAGGTCCGTAGGCCATTTTGGAGTCATTTGGCTAAAATAGAAATTTGAAGGTTTTTGAGAAGTTTGGCCGAAAGTGGAATTTTGATATCGGGGTCGGACTCCGATTAGGAAGTTGGAGTAGGTTCGTAATGTCAAATATGACTTATGTGCAAAATTTGAGGTCGGTCGGAGGTGATTTGATAGGTTTCGGCATCGAATGTAGAAGTTTGAAGTTCGAATGTTCAAAAAAAATTAAATTGGGGTGTGATTCATGATTTCGGCATTGTTTGATATGATTTGAGGCCTCGAGCAGGTTTGCATTATAGTTTGGGACTGGTTGGTATTACTGGTCGGGTCCCGGGGGCCTCAGGTGGATTCCGGGTAGCTAACGAATCGAATTGGAGTTGGGAGGAAGAGCTGAAGCATGATGTCATCTGGTGTAACCGGACCTGCGAGGTCTTGGACGCAGATGCGGTGCCGCAGAAGCAAGAGTGGCTGGGCTAGACTGGGACCACAAATGCGGTCATCTTGCCGCAGAAGCGGAACCGCACCTGAGGAAGGAACGATGCAGATGCGGAAGTTGAGGGCGTGGAGGAGGACCGCAGAAGCGGATGGTGGGTCGCACCTGCGGAACCGCAAAAGCGCTCAAGTGACCACAGGTGCAGAAATGCTGGAGGCAGTGAGGTTTTTTTAAATCGGGGGTTGGGTTAATTTCAACCCTATTTCTTCCATTGGAGCCGATTTTGGAGCAACTTTGAGGTTCCATTTTCACCACCAAGCATGAGGTAAGTGGTTTATGCTAGTTTTGAGTTAAATACATGATTGTATATGGATTTGAGCATGAAAATTTGTGGAAAACTTGAGGTTTGAGGGAAAACCTAGAAAATTGGTATTCTTGGATTTTGATCACAATTTTGGGCATGAAATTAAGAGTAAATTATATATATGAGTTCGTGAGGTTATGGGTAAATTTTATCTTCGAAAAATTTCAGAATCCTGACACGTGGATCCGAGGGAAATTTTGTAACCTTTAAGATCGGGGTTAGGAATTGTTATAAATTAGATTATAATGATTAATTGAACATATATTAATGGGTTTACATAATTATTGGCTAGTTTTGGAGTGTTGTGTGTCAATTTGAGTCTTCGGAAGGGCATGGAACGCTGGTGATGGAACTTCAGAGCGAGGTAAGTCTCTTTTATAACCTTGTAAGAGGGAATTGTCCTCATAGGTGAATTAATTGGATTTGTGCTTCTATTTGTGGGGGCTACGTACGCACGAGGTGATGAGAGTCCATACACATCTACTATTATGTTTAAGTCCGGGTAGTCTAGGACCCAAAAGTGTGCTATACCTGAAATATTTGTAATCTTATTGACAATCTAAATTGCTTAAATCATATCGAATAAGTAAATGAATTTTCTAAAAGGTTTAACCTCATTTTCTTAATTGATAAAAGAGAAATTTCAATTTTCCCGGATAATTGTTCCCCAATGACTTCTCGATTGACTGTCTATGTGTGTTTAATTTTGGAACGGTTTGAACGCCTCGGCAGATTAAATAGATGCATCTATGGTTCGCGCCATTCGACCCTCTGGCAGTGCACAATTTAAATATCTATTGGATCGGGCCGTAGGACTTCGGCATGACTTGCACATGCTTGTAATGCTTGCTTGAGATTTATAAATTGACATTGCCTCCCTGGTCTGAGATAAATTGATAAATAATAGATTATGAATTTGGAGACTTCTTAATATAAAAAGAAATGTTTACTTATTTCTTGACTTACTTTGATTTACTGCCATTTTTAATAAATCCATGATTATTCACATTATTAATATATTACTATTGGACCACTAGTAAGTGTCGAAGTCGACCTCTCGTCTCTACTTCTTTGAGATTAGACCGGATACTCACTGGGTACACGTTGTTTTTGTACTCATACTACACTTGTTGTGCATTATGTTGCACAGGCGCATGTAATCCTAGTGGCCTAGTTTGGCGCAGCGGCATGGTTGATACGGGGACTTAGGCGAGCTGCACCTCTCGAGACGATCCACAGCCAGCAGAGTCTCTTTCAGAGTATTGCACTCTATTTTGTTTTCTGTCCAATTGTATTCTGGACAGTTGTTGTACTACCTTATTTCTTAGAAATTGCTCATGCACTTGTGACATCGGGTTTTGGGATGATTATGGTGTATTCTGTATTAACTTCTAAACATTTATTTATTTATTTTGTAAAGATTATCTTTTACTAGCCAAATTGAAGGAAAATCATAGTTTTCACAATTATTTAAACGAGAATTTAATTAAGTATATATGATTGGCTTGTCTGAAAGCGGTGTTCGGCGCCATCACGACCCTTATTGGATTTTGGGTCGTGACATGCACCTTGCGTGCATATTTCAGAGTGGAGCTGCGGGTGATGCTGAGAGCTGACTCTAAAGATGTTCGTGCATTGGATATATCTGCCACTTGTCCTTAGTAGCTTTAGATTTATGCTAATTTGTTTATGTAACTTTCAAACAGATCGTGTATTTATTTGTACCAGCTTTGTAAATTCCAAGTCTTAGAAGCTCATGAGTCGTACTACCAGTCTTTGGATTAATATATGAATGTTCCGATAATTCTTCAGTGTTTTCCTATAAATCTCATTTGGATTGTTTGGACTGTCAGGTGGTTTACCTAGCGGGTCGAGTTAGGTGTCATCACGACTAACGAATTTTGGGTCGTGATACTATCCTTCATATTGAAGATTTTTTTTTAGAAATAGCCTGATTTACAGCCGAAAAACAATCACAATTTCAAAAGCAATCGAAATTTAGCCACTCTTTCATGTAAAGATAAAATCTGAACAAAATCACCCTTAAAAATTCAGAAAAATTCTAGCATAATATGATGGAGTTCAATTTATCTACATATGAAATTCCAGCATAATATGTTGGAGTTTTATAATGTGTCGGAGTTCCAACATAATATGCTGGAAGTTTACATATGAGACCTCTATATAATCAAGCATATTATGCTAGAACTTTTCGTATGCTGGAGTTCCCACATAATGTGCTGGAAGTTTATATGCAGGAGCTCCATATTCCAATATATTATGCTGGAACATTTTGTGTTTCAGCAGAACAATGATTTTTTAATGACTTTACAAATACTGGCTATTTTTTAATTACTAGTCCGAGAAATGGCTAGCCCGTACTATTTTCACTTGATACTGTTATCTATAATAGTCTTTACGTGGAATTGTAGATGAGTGGCTAAAGCCTCCTTCAAACCAATGGTCAGAGATAGGAGTAGCAAACAGGCGGATCGAGTCAGATATGGTTCGGGTAAAAAATGGATAATAAAAAAATGGATAAATTATCTGGCCCGACCCATATTTAATACAGATAAAAAATGGGTTAACAGACGGATAATATGGGTAACCATATTATCCATGACTTCTCGCATATGATCACTTTTAGGAGAATTCTTAATCTCCTTAACTTGAGAAAACCCAGATTTGAGGCTTTACAAATTTAAAAGTTAGAGCCACTGGTTATCTATTAGTTACCCATTAGTTATCCATTTTCTAAATGGATAATATGGTTCTTATCCATATTTAACCCGTTTTAAAAAAGTTCATAATCCAACCCATATTTTAGTGGATAATATGGGTGATTAACTGCTTTCTTTTAATTATTTTGCCGCCCCTAGTGAGAGATATGGTTAATGAGTGCCTTTTTAGAAACTAAAGTTCCATTTATATCATGTGAAAGCTTCTTTAATGGAATCGGATTTAGGAGATCTAATTTTGAAAGGGAGAAATTGAAAAATAGCTAAATTTACAAGTGGTCATTTAAAAATAGTCACAGTTTCAAAAGTAATCGAAATTTAGCCACTTTTTATGTAAAGATAAATCTGAACGAAAATACTGTTCAAAATCCGAAAAATACGAAAAAATACTCCAGCATAATATACTGGAGTTCCAGTATAATGCACATGTCCAACATAATATACTCGAACTTTTCGTGTGTTGGAATTCCAGCATAATATGCTGGAAGTTCATACATAGTTGCACCGATCTCCAGTATATTATGCTGGAACTTTCCGTGTTGCAACAAAATAGTGGCTATTTTTCAATTACTTTGCAACCGCTGGCTATTTTGAATGACCAGTCAGAAAGTGGCTAGCCCGTGCTATTTTTACATTTTTATAAAATAGTGGCTATTTTTCAATCCCATATTGGATTCTATGCGAGGCAAACACAATTACTTCTAGTTTAAGATTCTCTAATTACAAAGTTGTTCTTTTTAATATATACAAAATCCAAACTCTCGAGAATGTTTTTTTTTCGGCATTTTATGCAAGTCATAACCCGATAAATAGAAAAAATTTAATGGATTTTTGTAGGGCTTTTTTTACTTTTAACCCGTGCTAGAAATTATTTATATTCGGTAGCCGAGAAAAGTATACAAAATTTATATATTTTTTGTATATAACATACAAAATATATATATATATATATATACAAAAAATATACATTTATTTTTGCTATTATTTTGAAAGCGGCATGTTTCATTTTTTGTGTGAATGTGCTATGGCGTGCCAGGAAAAAAAATGTAAGTACTAGGCATGGGTGGATTTAGCTTATGTTATGGGTTCAATATAAATTGAGTATTAAAAAGTTTATTATATATTTATACATTTTTAAATGAATTATTGATAATTCACCAGATCATAAATATAAAAATATATTCAGAACCACATTTTCTAAGCGAACCAAAGTCAAACCGAATTGAACTTGTACAAGATCTTTGTGTTACTAAAGGCCAATTTTAGGCCACTATTGATACTTGGATTCAACAAAATGTTGTTTTCTGTCCTTAGTGAAATTAAAGTTGAAAGTAATTTTTTCAAGTTAAAATTGTATTTGGTCATGACATATAACAAATATTTTATAAAATTTGAAGATTTGTAAACTAAAATCGATAATTAAACATTTCACTTCAGGTTCAAATAATATTTTACCCGAGACCCAAAATTCCATGGATAAACTAACATTGATGGAACGGCAAAAGCTTGTCGAAGTAGAAATGTTTATTGAATAGGAAGTTGTGTTATTACGATCTATCTGGCCGTGAATATCTTTAAATTTCTTCGATTTGAAATTCGACTTGAACCAACGATAGGAAGATTTTGAGGGGAGCAAATACAAGGAGAAATTCAAAAATAGTCAGATTTACAACTGGTCGTTCAAAAATAGCCCAGTTTTAAAAGTAATCGAAATTTAGCCACTTTTCATGTAAAGATAAATCTAAGCGAAAAAACTGTTCAAAATCCGAAAAATACGCAAGTATATTATACTGGAGTTTCAGCATAAGTATGCTTGAACTCCAGCATATTATACTGGAGTTCCAGGATAAGTATGCTAGAACTCCAGCATAATATGATGGAGTTCCAGCATAAGTGCACTAGAACTCCAACATAATATACTGGAGTTCCAGCAAGTATAATTGTCCAGTATAATACACTGAAGTTTGGAGCACCGGTGCTCCAGTCTCCAGTATATTATACTGGAGTCAGCAAAGTATATCGGTCCAATATAATATGGTGGAGTTCACACACAGGTGCACCAAACTCCAGTATATTATGCTGGACCGGTCTCTGTTGCAGCAAAATAGTGGCTATTTTTCATTGACTTCGTAAATGCTGACTATTTTTAAATGATCGGTCCGAAAACTGGTTATACCGTGCTATTTTTACGCAAATACATGCAGCTCCTCACACTTTTGAGCAACATACATTAGAGAGTTACATTTACACACTATGAAAATTGGAGCGAAGTAATTATAATAATGTTGAAATTCTCAAACAAATGGTAGAAAGTAACACCATTTCATAATTAGTGAAACTTTTCACATGAGTTATTTATAATTACTTACATATAACCCCATAATATTTCTGATTATTTTATTGACGAGATTTTCAATAAAAGCTAACATGTCAAGACGTGCACGCAGGTCTTCGAGGAGGTAGTTGTTGATGCGGCGTTCTCTGTTACAATTCAAATGGAATATTCATTACATTTTTAATTTTACATACTTAGTAGCAAATTAATATATTACTATAATTATTGCTAAAATACTTAAGAAAACATAATCTCTAGAATGTTAGAGCAATTACCTGCAACTTTGGGCTCAATGTCTCTATAGCTACTGTTGAATTTTGACTAACTCCTGCACCTTGCTGTTATATATAGTGAAATGATTGGTAGTATGAAAAATACAAGTTAGATAATCAACAATCTCAAGAAAATCGCTTTTATTAAACACTAATTCAATTGATCGTATTCTGTATTTCATATCTCCAATATTGTTGTTATTTTATTATGCATTTTATGGTACTAATATATCGTCTCCTGTTGCTTTTTTGAGCCGAGGGTCTCCTGGAAACAGCTTCTCTACCCTTCGGGGCAGGGGTAAGGTTTGCGTACATATTACCCTCCCCAGACCCCACTTGTGAGATTATACTAGGTGGTTGTTGTTGTTGTTGTTGTTGTTGTAATTCAATTGATCAACAGTACAAGATTAATTAATTCCAGGATTGCTAATCTCTAATTCAAAATTTAACCAAATGCGGGATAAAATAATAACACATTAAGTCCCGCGATTATTATCCCTTATCTCACATACCAAACGATCCCTTAAGTATTAGGCAACAACAACAACAACAACAACAACAACAACAACAACAACAACAACAACCCAGGAAAATCCCACAAGTGGGGTCTGGGGAGGGTAGTATGTACGCAGACCTTACCCCTACCCCAAAGGGGTAGAGAAACTGTTTCCGAAAGACCCTCGGCTCAAGATAATAAGAAATACAAGAACAACAAAAGGGGAGAATATTAGTTTCACCATAGAGATTATAGGAAAAATAGGAACCTAAAATGCATAAGAAAAATACAAGACAAAAATGATGGAACCCTTAAGTATTAGGCATGAGCTGAAAACCCTTCACATATATAAAGTGTTTACATAATTATATAAACACTTTCCATAATTATATAAAGTGAATAGATGCATCATGCATGACATGTATTTGCACATATACGTTTTCATTCTTAATCATGGTTAATTAGCATACATTATCACCTCATCAAATCACTTAACTACGGTAAATTAATACAATTTGATAGTAACACCACGTGTAGATAAATTTTTGTCCCCCCCCCCCCCAAACTCCCTCATCCAAAACATCCTTTTCATTTTGAATTTAACTTATATATATTGACAATATAAATGCTTTATTTTTTTTTTTACAGAATTAATGTAAGTAATTATTATAGCAAGTTATTTGGTTTATTTTTCATAAACTCTTTCTTCTTATTGTATATGGCAGTATAATTTTATTTAGGTAACCAGATAGTCCGAATTTATAGACTTTAAGAAGTATGAGATTGAGGTTAATATTATATTACCTTGCACAAGGCCCAGTCTGCGGAATCAAAAAATGCACGTTTATGGTCCTGCACGCAGACCATACATTATAAATAACTTATAATGACGTTGTCAAATTCTTATACTGACGACGTATATAACTTAAACACTTAAAAAAAACTCGCCTTTAAAATTAAAGGCTTTTTCTTTGGCACAAGTTCTCCATATCTTTTACCTGAAGCAACGGCCTATAACAATTCACAAATGAACAGATTAGGCTTGGTTAAAGTCATTAAAGCTCATTAAATTTATGAATAAAAACTAAATGTTTTTTTGCCAACAGATTTTAAGTAATAATGTGCTAAAACTAAATGCTTTGAGCTATGAGTGGCTGAAATATACACAAAATATTCACTCATGTTTAGGGCCACATATTGTAGACCCATATTAACCCTCAAAACATATATATTATTTATGACATTTATTCAAAATTTCTCATGATATTTTCTTGGACCACATCAAGAAAAATACAAAGAAAATCATGTGGGAATCAGGAATAAATCTAATGTTATCTTGCATGCTATAACCTATAGATGCATATATATTATTCCTTTTCGGGAATTTATATTTAGTTAAGTATTGTCTTCTTCTAGTAAAGAGAGCAGAGGATCTCTCTCTCTCTCTCTCTCTCTCTCTCTCTCTATATATATATATATATATATATATATATATATATCCCCTTAACTTATCTGCATGTATATATTTTATTATTTTTGAATCTATGTGGTGAAAATCATGCTTTTGCCACTGATCACATCTCTTAGAATATGTCCTTCCTCGAACCCTACTTTGTGCACCGTGATGCCCTGTATACTCTTCCCAAGTCTCCCAATATACCCATAAACTTAATTTTTTTTTAAAAAAAACATACACACACATACATAGAAAAAGAATCTCGTAATTAATGACACATTATTCAAACTAGAAGAAGCTAAGTGTTCCTACATCAAACTTATATATGAAGATATAATCCATTATTTTATTATGAACAAGATGATTATTTACATGTAAGAAAAGTTATTCTACATCTTATTTAAACGAATATATGAAGGGAGTTTTAACTTATGTAATGGTGTTTAATTTAAAGGTAAAAAACAATTAAGAATTTAAGTTATATACACTAACAAATTAAAGAATTATATCAACTCCATCATTACTATCTTTAAACTTATCATGTTAAGTTGTTATGAAGAGTTACCTTTTTTTTTATTTTTAAATATAGGTTAATTTAAACGGATACTATAATAATTTATACATCGTTAATACACATAACTAATTACACTCAACAAATAAAAATTATTATATATATTCTTCCAATTTTACTTGAAGATAAAAGAGAATGAAATATTTGGAATTAAACAAGAGATAAGATTGCCAAAAAGGCACAAGAGGTGTGCAACAAAGCAATCTTCAATTCACAAATTTCACATGCTATTGGTGGTAGTTAAAGCTACTTATCTATTACGTGAAGTTTTGTCCAACAAGTAACTTAATCAATTAAATATATTTGAAAAAAAACAAATAACTTAATAAACAGTTTTTTTTTACACTTTCAGGTTATTTAAAAGCCAATTACGAATAATTATAGAACTTCACACGTTGTTTGATAATTTGAAAAATATACAAGTAACATGATACAACATGTTAGCATAAAGATGTATATAATAAAATCCATTTGATAAATAAAAGTATAGCAAAATAGCATTTGGTTGGACAAGTGATGAAGTATTTTTTCATTTTTACATAAGTACTTTGAAAAACAAAAGTTCAAATAACACTGGTGGGAAAGGAGAAATAGTTCTTTTTCCAACATATAATTATCCCTTACTGCTTGTTTGGACGGTGGTTACCTATCGTTTTATAATGTATCGTATCGTACTGTATTGTATTGTACTGTATCGTTTGATAAATATAATATTTGGATAGATTGTATTGTTTGTCATTGTTTCATGATACCAGGCACCAGCAATATGAAGAATAAACTTGCAATATTATAAAGAAAAACTACGATACAGGGTAAAATTAATATATAAAAAGGTATGGTAAATAGTAAAATAAAATTATTTAATAATAATGAAGGGTGAGATTGAGAGAAAAAGACAAGGTAACGACACGAGCACACCAAATCGGTCGTTACATAAAGTGACACATTTCATTGTTACGTAAGGACGGATTTAACGATACGATACAATAAAATTTAAGTAACAATCAAAACAAACATCGTATTTAACATAACAATACAATACAATACAATGTGTAACAACCATCCAAACAAGCTGTTACACGACGCGAATCCGAATAGTTGGGATACCAAAACAAAAACCAAACACCATATGAGAAACAAAAGAATAAAATCACCGAAAAGAAAAAGATTTCCTTTTGTAGAGAAAAAAAGAAAAGAATGTAAAAGAAAACAGACCTTACCCTATATTATGAAGATAGAAATAACTATTTTCAATAAATTCTCGGTTCAAGAAAATAATAACAACAACAACAACAACAAACACAGTGTAATCTCACAAGGTAAGGTCTCGAAAGGTTAGTGTATATACAAATCTCACCCCTACCTTGTGAAGTAGAAAGACGATTTTGAATAGACTCTCTGCTCAAGAAAATATTAACGGATGTAGAAGGAAAAATAGAAGAAGATAATTAAACACAAGAACCAACTTCTAGTATTATAATTTGTGTGTAAAAATTGAGAAAGAGTACCTCATGATTTTGAGAGCAGACAGAAAATTCTTCACTTCTATTAGAATCTGCCATCTCTATATTATAGAAGCAAACAAAGGCAAGAAAAATTTATTTATATAGAAAGAGAAAGTGGAAAAAGGTTGGTGTTAGGAGAAAAAAGGGTGATTGAGTATATGAGTAAAAGACAATAACTATAATATCGCTACTTTATTTTAACCTACACGTATTAAAGACATTCAATAGAAGATATTTCATAGGGTAGGTAATTATCTATATTTGTGCTGGTTGGAGGAATATAAAATTTTTAATAAGAAGATTAAAAAAATACAATAAAGGCAAATCTAGTATTAGAACTTAAAGCAATTTCTTGAATATCTTTGTCACTATATTGAAATTTTCTCTTATGTTAAAGGAAATTCAAAAATTCAAAAGTTTATTTTTTTTTAATCTTATTTTTGCAGTATAATTTTTCGAGAATAGGATTCAATTAAACTTCCTTCATTACGAGTAGTTTTGCCACTTTTTGATAGAGTACGCGTGCACAAATTGATCCAAATATCACCGTTGTAACAAAAGAAAAAGATATTACAAAGAATATGAAAAAATTAAAAAGAAGGATGACTACGTATAGGTACATAAAAAGTAGGGAAAACTACATAATATAGTCATTCTAAAAAAATAATAGTCGATATATATATATTTGACTAGCGAATATAATTATTTTTGGCCGACCGACAAATGTGTATCTTGCCCTAGAGAAGTAGAAAATATCGGAGTTGCGCTGTTACCACATCAACATCAATTGGACTCTTTAGGCTTAGCCCCACCAACAGGCCCAATAGTCACACTAGCTTGCATTTATATCTATACCCGTTTATTGTGTCACGTTTTAATTTATATTTGTTTTGCAAAAAAAATTGCAAGTGTACCCGCTTTTTGACATAACTTCATTATACGGGGCTGAAGTAGCAAAGACAATCACGCAAAACTTCAGCATTCTAGTAGCCGGGCCTGAAGTTTAGCTCTAAAGCTGAAGTTTTTGTTTTGTAACTGACGAAATTTTTATTTTTGTAACTGACGAACTTCAGCTTTAGAGCTGAATTTTTTATTTTTGTAACTAGCGAAGAACTGAAGTTTTTATTTTCGTAGCTTATCCATCTTCTTTTAAACTTTTTGTTTTTCTGAGAAAGAGCTGTTAAATGTTCATGGCGATGCTGAGGAACAATTCAAAAAGAGCAGTGAGCAGCAAATAGCAAGGTCTTATGGCTGACAACACTATTTCATTTCCAATATCTCCCACAAAAGATCATACAAACCCACCCATTTCGCCAAGAATTTTCAGTGGATTTCTCACCAGAAGCTTATCTGATGTAGTTGAAGCTGGAATTAATAGCCCAAAATCCATTCTTGACGGCAAACAAATGTTCACTTTTGGCAACCCTTTTGGCTATGATAGAAACTGCGGAAATCCAATCACTTGTATGGACAGAAAGTAGTCAACTTTATTAGTAGATGATAAGTTGGAATCAGAAGGTATTAATCTTGCTCTTCTTTTGAGTGAGGAAATGGTTCTGTTTGGAACAGAGCCTAAAGTTCAAAGTCCTGCTTCCCCTACTGATTTTGGTATCAAGACTCGGGATTTTGGTATTAGCTCTTAGCTTCTACATTAAAAGAAATAGAAAACGAAGGAGGAGAAGGAGGAGGAGAAAGGGGCTGACGTTATTTAAAAAGTGTGTACAAGTTAAATTTTTTTAAAAAAATGGGTATAAGTTAAATGAGAGCGACCAAATAGATTGCCCCATGCAATTTTTACTCCATAACTCCTAATTATGCATTTCGGCGCTGCAAAAATTTGTAGTAATTTAATACTATAAATTAAAAAATGTGTATATAAAAAGTACAATTAAGTTATCAATATTTATTTAACTAAAATATTTTCATTCATTTATTATTTCTTCACAAAAGTGAGGAATAGAAATACTAAAACCTTTTTTAAAATCTTTTTTGTTTGTAATAAAAATATACAGACTTCATCTTTTTCTTGCCTAAACCAATACAACACCAAATTCAACCAAAAGTAGAAAATATAGTTTGTCTAATTGTCATTAATGGAATATTGTTTGAGAGAAAAAGCTCATACGTGCAAGTAATATTTCCTTCATCTTTAGGCGCAACTTATACAATTTAACACAATGATATCTTAATATTATTATATCATATACAAGTAGAACTAACTACTGTTAGAATTTTAGTGCAAGTAAATCAACTCCCATTCAAAAACAATTACTTTCCTTATTTCATTTTATATGATACTATTTTCTTATTAGTTATTTCTGTAATGAATGAAACGCTATCATATTTGTAAACAATTTAATTTTAGACTTCTCATTTAATAGCAACAAAATATTATAGCAAGTTTAAGCTTAATATTTTCCTGACTGACTACCTTATTAGACAAAAATGTCTTAAACGTGTCTAAATAAATGCTAGATTTTTCCTGGACCAGATTCACAGACTCAAGAAAGTTAACAGAGGGCAAATATGAGGTATGAAGTGAGCTGCATGTTTACAACATTGCCCAATATCATTATATCAATATCTTTTATGAAAAGGATATCATTATATCAATATCTTACAGTTGGGGTAAAAAAGAATGTGACTATGAGGGTGTTTGAATTGGCTTTAAGCTGGTCAAATCAGCTTTTAAACTCTTTTAAGTTTTTTTCGGTAGTTGGCAAAAGTTAAAAAGTGCTTAAAATAAGATAAAAACTGCTTAAAACAAGCCAAAAACAATAAGCTGGGCAGCTCCAACTTATTTTTTGGCTTAAAAGCTATTTTTGCGGAAACGCCATTTTTTTATGCCAATCCAAACGGGCTCTATATATATGTAGGTTGGTGTAACTTCCATATTTCAGGCTGATGAATGATCCATATTGTCTAATTACTCACTGGATTAGTGATATCTATCCAAGAACTTCTCAATCAGGACTGAAAATGTAGCAAAGCCAGCACAACCTGCACATGCAGCTTTTGGGCCACCTGAAACAAATGGGATTGTACTATAAATATAAAAGAAATAATAATTTGGAATAGCACAGTCCAATTACTTGCTTCATCAGTGATAGAAAAGCTGTAATTTAAACAGCCCGATACAGGCTTCATTCTACAAGCAAGTTTAGATCAAATGTCAAAAGCCAGAAGAAGAACTCTTTTCCCTTATATCCTTGGAAAGCAGCCCAACAACCCACCCCCCTTTCTTCACCACACTCATAAATAATGAATTAAGTCAAGAATAAGAAACTGGTTTTTGACATTGTCACATAGCAGCACTACACACACACACACACATATATATATAGGGCTCAGGTAAAGCCCCCATGAATTTCTGTATCTTACTTTAGTACTCATGTCAACAACAATGACTACTATGAGAAGATGTATCACTCCATCCGTATTTAATGTTAAAAGATATCTGTCTCCCACTAATACCAAAATACAATCCTATTCCACAGCGAAAAGAAATCCTACTGCAATCCTAATTGTCCCAAGTCCATATGTTACAAAACATAATATTCATGTAGGTCTCAAAAATAATCTACTGAGGTAAGCTAATATTTCATTCAAGTAAGAAGAAATTAGCAGGACGAGCATATGTAACAAAATCGAGGAAGAAATGCAACAACACCAACGTGAACGCCTTCTTTTAAGAGAAAGGTACATTAACATCAAACACCTTAATCCCAAGCTAGTTGTGATTGGCTACAACTGTTTCAACCAACACATTGTTCTCAAATCTTTGGATCGCTTTAAGTTGCTAATACCTCTTTGGGGAAAATTTACGTTATAACATTTGATTTTGTCTTTCTTCTTGTACGTGTGAGTTACATTCCAATGACATGAAAGGGAGCCCGGTGCACTAAGCTCCCACTATGCGCGAGATCTGGGGAAGGGCTGAACCATAAGGGTCTATTGTACGCAACCTTACCCTGCATTTTTGCAAGAGGCTGTTTCCACGGCTCGAACCCCTGACCTCCTGGTCACATAACAACAACTTTACCAGTTACATTCCAATGACATGACCCTCAAATTTGTTCTTTTGCTTTTCAATGTGAAACTATTATCCTGCTCGTTTCTATATGAATCTCACTATCCATGTAGCTCTATCTAGAATTCTAGACCAAAAATATATGAATCAAGTAACATATGCAAGATATGAAAATATATCTACTGAAGATTCCTTTTGTATAGATTTTGCATTGTCAAAGCAACAAATGTTACCTCTAGCTGATAATGTGCCTCCTGTTACGCACCCTGCTACTGCTGTATTTGTCATGTCATGCTTTGCCCGTGCCTTTTAACATAATAGAAAATAATTACTTATGACATTTGAGCTTCAGAATATTTGGAAAGTACCGAACTCTAATTGTAAGAATGATTTCCCAACTTCTTATCCCTTTTTTAAAAAATTAACAAGAAAATTGTAAAACAAGAGCTGTAGAACCCCATATAGTTACCATCGCTAAGATCAAAAGTACCTTCTCAACGACACATTCAGCAGCAGAGAAAACCAAACCCATAACAGCAAAAGTTTTGCAGGAACTCCAACTCCTCCGACCCATCTGCTTTGCTTGGTATACAAGTTGTTGCCTCGTTGTCATTTCCTCTTGCATTATTGGGTTATCCAGTGCCCCTAGAAACAGACCCATGAACAACCCTAGTCCCCCTCCTACAAAACGGAAATAATGCGTCAACAAATGAACCCACAAAGTAACCTCACAGCACAGTCCATAAGCATCCACTGAGATATTCCATTTAAGTTACCGGAAAGAATTATCAAATTAGATACAACGAGAAGCTCTGGAACCAGATTTTGTTCACAAAACAACAACAGTTGATAGAGCTTGTAAGCTAACTGGAATGAAGCTCTCTACAAGAGAATAACAGTCATTGCAACAGGATTAAGATTAAAGACTCTTGCATTACTTCGGCACTCGTAACATAATTATGACATAAAACATAGAAATAGTGTCATCCAATTTTTCCGGCATAAGACAAGCATTGTCATCCATTATGTTAATGTATTGCAAGAATGATAATTTGAACTATCCATTTAAAATAACAATGAACAATAAACAAAAATAACAACTAATACGTTTCAGTCCCAAAGAAGTTGGATTCAGCTATATGAATCCTTGTCGACTACGTTATTCCATTTAAACTCATCTCACGCCAATATTATACAAGTATTCTAAACGTATAAATCTCTAAAAGGCTAAACCACTCCTAGAACATATTCTCAACTAATATGTATGCATGGGCGGAGCTAGAACCCTAGAAGCCACATGGTTTTAGCCGAACCTAGTAGCTTTAGTCCAAACTTTGTATTTATATTAAAAAAATCACTAAATATATACAAAATTAAATTCAGAATCCAGTTACTAACACGTTATGCTGCTATCCTAGAATTTAAACACCATAAAGTTTAAATCTTAGCTCCACCGCTGTATTTCTTCTAGTGTGCCCTATGTTTTGCTAAGTCTGCATGTATCCTAGAAATTGTAGGTCAGACAACTTCATTCCATCTGATTTTAGTTCTATCTCGTACTCTTTTAACACCATCACTAGCCATGGTTTTACAACAACATACCGGTGCATCCAAGGGCAAAGCTACATATTTCGAAGTTTCGTCACTGCGTATATAGGTAAAATATTAGGTTTTAGATACATACAACTTATTTTGAACATTTTTTACTTCTTTTAAGTTTGAACACACTTGAAAAAATTCCTGGCTTCCCACTAGGTGCATCTGGTGGTCGATGCAGGACATGACCAAAAAACTGAACAATATGACACAAAAATTAAATCAAACTAGGAGTGTAATTAAAACATACCCATGACTCCACTAACAACACTACGAACAGCACAGTTGTTCCAAATGTCTTGTCCCCTTATTTCCTCCACAGTAGGCATCCGAATAGGCTCAATCTGAGGCTTCTGAGCTTCTTCTGAGCTTGACTGTGCCTCATTTGATTCAGTTGCTCGATCACTCATTGCAGCTCAGGAAAAATGAAACTGCAATTAATTTAAGACAAATAGATTGGAAAAAAGAAAATATTGCATTGAAAAGTTTGAAAATGATCTTAGGTAAAGAGGAGGCTTGCGGTTGGGCGGCAACCGGCGGCTTTTGTAGGTTTAGTTTCATCATTTATGGCGGGTTACTTTACACTGGTCAGATTCAAAATGGGTTCACGGGTTTGGAGTCATAACCCGAATATAAATGGGCTTCAAGTCGCTTGTGGAAAAATCACAAATAGCCACTTTTCGGCTGATTTGCACAAATGTCCATTTTAAGGATACTGTTTAGATTTTGTCCCCATTATAAGATTTTGTGCACATATATCCTTTGAAAAATTACCCTTTCGGACAATATTAAATTCAGGTCTAATGTTTGCTCATATAACTTATAGTTTGTTCATAAAATATTAAACTATGATCTAAATTTTATAATACCATGCAAAATTTTAGATTGTGGTCCAATATTTTCTCGTAAGATTTTAAGCTTGCTAAAAAGGATCTTGGTGAATTAAAAGGTTCATCGTTGGCAGAAAAATAAAAGTGATTCGTTTACGAAACAATTGATACAAAGAGGGACAATCGGTAAAAACTTCACCCACTTTTCTGCCTTTAAAATTGAAAAATAGCTATTGTCCGGAGAATTCAAATTCCCCGAGTGTCTCCTAGAGTTTCACTTGTGGAATTTGAATTACTAAGATAGTGGCTATTTTTCAAAAATATGGACGAAAAATGGCCAGCGGGCTATTTCTACCTTGGTTATATGAACGATTACCAAACTAAATGCAAATAGATGATGTAATGTGTCGCAGGCCATGTATCATTCTGAGTTTTGGTGATGAACGTGTACTCTATAGCTAATTTCTTATCAATGAACGCGATTTATAAGGTTACTTTTTAAAAAATTAACCAAAAATCAACAACGTTTTGAAATTATAAAGTGGTTATTACTATGTTTTATCCTAAAAAAAAGAGCAACCGGTGCACTAAGCTCCCGCTATGGGCAGGGTCCGGAAAAGGGCCAAACCACAATGGCTTACCCGCAAGAGGCTATTTCCACAACTCGAACCCGTGACCTCCTGGTCACATGACAACAACTTTTTCTGGTTACGCCAAGGCTCCCGTCAAGTATGTTTCATCCTACAAATTATAATAAGTAATTTGCCTAGTAGAGAGGACATTAACAAAGAAAAGTTTTTGTTTCACATACTAAGAAATATAAGAAAGGTTCAGCTAATACGTAAGACTTACTTATGTACAGTAAAGACCAAAGATAGATAGAGATATGTCGACCCTAAGCTACAAAGACAAACTCAAAGTTGCCTTTGTATTATTTTTCTTGATCAAAGTAGTATAATTTTATTGATAATGACTAATGAGAAAACATGCTTCTGTATTATTTAGCTGCAGACCATTATAATTACAATCTACTCTTCTTCACTGGTCCCATCTCCTTTGCCTTTGTCCTCAACAAGTGCTTTTGTATTTTCCCAGTAGCAGTCTTTGGCAATGGTCCAAACACAACTGATTTTGGAACCCAGTACTTAGGCATTTTCGATCGACTAAAGTTCATAATATCTTCTGCCAACTGTTGTTGGTCTGTTTTCTTCACATCAGCCTTTAATGTCACGAATGCACAAGGCGACTCGCCCCACTGCTCATCCGGCCTTGCCACTACAGATACCTCTAGTATTGCTGGATGTAGATATAGGATATTCTCGACCTCGACACTACTTATGTTTTCACCACCGGAAATGATGATGTCCTTTGATCTGTCTTTGATTTCTATATATCCGTCCGGATGCTTAACTGCAAGATCACCCGAGTGATACCAGCCTCCAGCAAAAGCGTCCTCGTTAGCTTTAGGATTCTTCAGGTACCCTTTCATTACAACATTACCTCTGAATACAATCTCTCCTATTGTTTTTCCGTCTGCTGGGACAGGTTTCATGTCTTTCGTGGTAACAACATCTAATCGCTCCAAACCAACATATCTCACACCTTGGCGTGCATGCAGACGTGCCTGGACATCCGGGGGAAGTAAATCCCACTCGGGCTTCCACGTGCATACAGTGGAGGGGCCATAGGTTTCAGAAAGGCCATAAGTGTGTAAGACACGGAAGCCACGTTGTGACATTGCTGCAAGAACAGAAGGAGGAGGAGAAGCACCGGCTGTGCTGACGTGCACAAGACGAGGCAAAGGAAGGATGGTCTCCTCTTTTGGGGCATTAACTATGGTATTGAGAACCACAGGTGCAGCAGAAAAATGAGTCACACCAAGATGGGCTATAGCCGAGTAAACAGCCTTTGCGGTTACCTGCATGCCGAAAACGGGAACAGAAGGCAAGCTTGTAAAGAACCAGAAACAAAGCAGATATAAGGAGCAGTGTGTTCAAAAACCAACTCAAAAGGCATTTTCTTTTTACCTCCTCCAATTTAGAAATAGATCTTAAGAGCCAAGTGCTTCCATTTCAATAACTATTGAGATAATTAAGTTTTACACTGCAAACCAACCAAGCGAAATGGAAAACAATTCAACCAAACTCGGAACTCCAAAAAGGGAAGAAAAGAAATGGAGTTGCGTGCTACCTAGCCAAACTCCTGTCATGTCCTCCCTCTAATTTTTAAATTCCCGCCTTAGTGTCCAATTTCATAATATACCCAAACGCTATTGTCCATTCTATATAGTTTGAATTTTCTCTAAATGTCAGCACTAGGAGATATGGTGCAAAATAAACAATTATGACTGCAGTCGTCCATCTTACTCAATTAGGATTTGGTAATCCAATACTTCGTAGGTCAAAGCATACTATAGCTGAAATCTATTTTTTCATGTGCCAATTAGTTTGGCATACCTATGACCAAGCAGATTACGCACTGCTCTCTATTAAGTTGCAAATAAGGCATGAGAATTCCGTGTGCAGAAAAAAGAACAACGGAATTACCTGTCTAAGGCATATGTTAGTCCCACAAATTGCAGCAATTGTCCAAGCGAAACACCAACCATTACAGTGAAACAGTGGTAGAGTCCACAGATAAACAGCTCCCTCTTGCATGCTCCAAATCACAGCATTACTCAGCGCCATAAGATAAGCCCCACGATGGTGCAGCACCACTCCTTTAGGACTAGCTGTTGTGCCGGAAGTATAGCCCAAAGCAATAGTTTGCCACTCATCCTCTGGTGGCATCCATTGAAAGTCTGGATCGCCAGTTTCTAGGAATTTCTCGTATTCAATTGCCCCTTTCTCAAGAGCATATTGGACCGGTGTTGGATCACAGTTTTTATCAGCAATTACAATCAGAACTGGAGCCTTAAATTTTCCTTTACTGTTATTTTCCCATACTTTTAAAGCTTCCTCGGCCAAGGGAAAATACTCTTGGTCCACCATGACAACAGCAGCCAAGCTATGGCCCAAAAGAAAAGCAATCGTTTGTGCATTTAGACGGACATTGACAGCGTTTAAAACAGCTCCAGCCATTGGAATTCCAAAATGAGCTTCATACAAAGCGGGGACGTTTGGGGCAATAACTGCAACCTGCCAATGAAGTGGACAAAACAAGGATAACTAGGCGCATCCACAGGGATACAGGAAATGCATTTCATCAAGAGGACAACAATATTGATGTCCACAACAAACTAATTCAAAGTTTTGGCATTTTTGTTCATTTAATATGGAGAGACAAAGTGCAACAGGCAACAGAACAAATAAAAGTTGGTGTACATAATACTTAATCGCCTCTTCTTAAATTGATGATCCAAAAACCCAATATGTAAATTTTAGCTTCTTCTTTCATCCAACTATCTTTACTCATCTTTTTCTAATCTTAAAAGCCATTAAATAGATTAAAACATGTAGGATGAGAAGCAGAACCATGCATTATTATATCCTACTATGACGCCATGAATGAAATTGGCAAGCCCATTACAAGAGGAAAAATATGGGAAAGGTCAACTTACAGCAAAGAATGAAACTTTTGGGGATTGAGAGGCAGAAAAACTAACATTCTACATATTTATATTGAGAAAACAAAGATCCTCTAGTAAACTCAAAGTTAATATCATTTCTGCTGTCTGATTTGTCAACAGATAGCAGGAATGTTTTCGATGTATACATAGTTTATGTTGTATAATACCAGTAGATGAAAAGCTGTGAACCTATCCTTGCTAGCTTAGTTTATTATAGTATATAACATACTAATATCTAATTGTCACTTCCTACTTATATGGAGCCCAATTACGTTCTCTCTTCTTCTACCCCTCATGTTCACTCTCTCTCAGGCTCGCATACATGCAAGCATGCATGCACACCATGTTTCACACTTTCAACCAAGAATCAGACTGAGCCTATTATATATTAGATTCATCTTTCTTTATTCCTTGTTATTGCAGAATCTGCTTGTGGATGACAGCGTAATGGATTGCCTCATGAGAATAGCACAGATCTTACCTATATATACAAAATCTACTCTACTTTGATGGTTAGTTCAAGTTATCTTTTGCAGAAAAAGCAAAGAGATTTATAACTGAAGATTTTCATGGGACAGCATGTATAAAACCACTCTGGTTAAGAGTTCACTGAAATACCAAAATGACATGCCTTATATGGTTAAGAGTTCACTGAAACTCTAACACAAGCCTTATATGGTTCTAAGGCTAACCGAACAACAATTGCACCAGTAAAAGAGCTAAAGAGCAGATGAAGCCAAAACTAGTTTGAAGAAAACAAAGATAATGCAGTGCTACAGTGAGATCAACTGATCAAGTGCCGTGGTGCTCTCTCGAATACCAATGCATAATCACTTTAAGGCTCATATTGCATCTCTGAGAGACTGAGACTTGCATCAAAGAAATGTAATTTCTTCAGCTAGATTTCCGTTAAAATATAGGTTACCAAGCACTACTTTTTGTAATAGATCTCATAAAATGCAATAACACTTGGAAACAGGACAGTGAGATTAAATAAAGTTGGATTATTTCTAAAAGGAAATGACTTCCACCCGTGACAAAAGTCAATTTCCCCATTTTGGCGAAAAACATTTTTTTGGAGAAAAAGATTTTCCAATAATCAAGGTAACCAAAAAAATTTGCCGCCATACCAAACACGCTAAGGAAATAAAACAGCTGGTGCCTTTACAAGGATCGGATAGTTGACATTAGTTCTTCAAAAGATCAGACTATAACTTGCGGGAAACAAATTCAAAATCAACCAAATTTCAGCAGAAATCACTTTCAGGTTCACTTAGTCAATAGCTTGTACAAAATAAATAGAGTAGCAATTAGTTCAAGAATAGAAAAGAGAAAGCACAATAATAGCACCTAAGTAATAGCAGGTCTTCAACAAAAATAGAAGATGAAAATGTTACACCAGTCCAAAGATAACAAGCGCTGCACACGCAGAGGATAAATAACAGAAACATCAACTAAAAATCCATTCTTGGATTTGGAATGGACATACCAAACCAGAGTAATCAGAGTATTCTGCAGACAAATGGACGAATTTCCATAATTCAATGACTCAAAAAATGAGCTTAATTGAGAAAAATAAGAAAGCGGACCAATACATAGAATACTAAAGACACTACAAAGGGGAGAAATGAAACTTCCGATGCATCAATCAACTATGTCTCAATAACAAACCAGTTGGAGACAGCTATATCAATCCTGTATATCCATTTTGCTTTGTTCAAGCCCAAAAAAATAATATTGATAAAAAGAACATAAATAATAAATAAATGGACTAAGAAACAGATATAGAGGCTGATCTTTTTCTTCTTATTTTTCTTTTTCGAAAAAATTTGACGAGTAAAATGCTGATTAGTAGATATTCAACATGTTCTCCATATCTAGAAAGGTAATACTGAAGAAGATGCTAATAACAACAATGTCAAGTATATGTCTTCCACTTGGGCTTGGCTATATAACTAATCCCTCTTAGCTCAGTTCAGGTCAGATGGAACTATACAGCAACAACGACAACAATAATAGTAATAATAATGATGACGACTGCTACAACAACAACTTTTAAAGGGGCGATCCCCGGACAAGGGAAAATCTGATCTTTTTCTTTTGTCTGTTTTAGTTGACGAGCAAACAACAAAACGCTTAATTTAGACCAAATATGCTATATTTTCCATATTCTAGAGCAATAGCAATAACAATAGTAGTAGTAATAATGATGATGATTACAACAGGGTAAGGTTACGTACAAAGGGTAAGGTTACGTACAATAAACCCTTGTGGTTCAGCCCTTCCCTTGACCCCCGCATTGCTGGAGCCTAGTGCCCCGGGCTGCCCCTTTTTTTTTTCTTAATTAATTGACGAGCAAACAATAAAATGCTGGATTTAGTACAACTTTTCTATATTTTCCATATTCTAGAAACTAGAAAGGTGATATATACGGAGGATTACAATTATTTTTAATGTGCGCAAGTTGATCCAAACACTATCCTTATATAAAAAATGAAATCTCAATGATCCTAATAATTTTTAATGCGTGCAAGTTGATCCAAACACTATCGTTATATAAAAAAACAAATCTCGATGATCCTACTAACAATAACGGCACATGTATAAATACCGTGCAGAACTCGGAAGACAGAGAACTTAATTACCGTGCTACCAAAGGTGACGGACCGTTTGGTAAGAGCAGAGGCCAATTGACGGCAACGGCGATAAGTCTGGTGCCACGTGTACTCAACGGAGCCATGAATTAACGACTTGCGATTTGGATACACCGTCGCTGCTCTATCTAAAAACCATAACGGAGTTAACGCGGTGTAGTTCGCTGAATTCTTTGGAAGATCATCTATGTCTCTTTCCGCCATATTCTCCCTCTCTTCTCTCTCTCTCAAAAACACACGCACACACACACTCGAAAATGCTATTTATGTACAAATGGCTGTAGACTTGGATCATGAATTACACGTCACAGAACTGAAATTAGGTAGTAGTAGTAGTCAAGTAGAATTCAATTATTGCTCCATGATAAATGATACGGTATGGAATTTATTACTATAGCATATAAAAAACTATATAAGAAATTACATTTAGTATAATCATTAGTAGTTTTTAAGGGTATTAATTACACTTTTAATTTAATGGTATCGTATATTCCTTCTAATACCACTCCCACACGCTTCTCTCTCCAATTTCCACACCTTCACCCACGTTTCCCTCCCACACCCACTATTTCTGTATCAAAATCCCATTATTTCTTTCATAGCTAAGGCTTTGAATTAGAATTTGGGTTTTCAAAAGACATTATTTATTTGGATTGGATGTTGTTACAAAAAAATGAGAATTCTGTCTACGTCTCTCTATCTCGCAATCCCAAATTTCAGTAATATAAGAGAAAAGGAAAAGAGAGCAGCAATTCCATCATTGATAGCCATTAAAAAGCTTTGAAGCTTTAAATTCTAATTTGGGTTTTCAAAATCATTATTTGTTTGGATTGGTGTTGTTGTAAATAATTGGGAATATGGTTTGGAGTTTATATCTCAATTTTGAGGGGTTTTGGTGAAGATTAGACTAAATTTCAGATTGAAACTCGAAGAAGAAGAAGACATGACATACATTATATTGGAAAAATTGTAGACTGTTGTTTATTTATTTTTGAGCTTTGTGTTTTTGTGTTAAAAGTTTTGATGGGAGCTTGTTATTCCACTTCTTCTATTTTGGAGCTAACTTGTGGAGAAGAGAAGATGTTTTTTAAGTTATACATATTGCTATACCTTTAAATTCAAGAAAGTATGGTTGTATTGTACTTAAAGAGGTGCGAATTTGTAGAATAGGTTGAATGTGAGGAATAAGTCAAATAAGACTCACAATGGCTTATTTTCTATATTTAATATACAACAAAACTACATATCATTTGAAAAATTAATATGAAAATACAGAATTTCAATGTTTCTATAAATTATCTACAAAATTTCTCAGGAAGATCTACCCCTCATCATGTTTTTTTGGATTCCATATTTAGCACTGCAGTTTCATAAAGAGTAACAAGAGCATATAGGAGAATCACAAAATTGTAGCATAATCGGGATTTTCGACATAATTGCGTTTTTTGCAGAAGATTTGTAGAAGTTTGAGTCATTTTTGATTTGTGAAAACAGAAAACAAAGCATCTATAAAATCAGAATACAAATAATCTACAATTTATCTACAAAATATCTACAAACTGGGTACATTGTATTTTAATATCCCAATTCCCATTCAATTGTAGCATAATTGGGATTTTCGACATAATTGCGTTTTTTGCAAAAGATTTGCAGAAGTTTTAGTCGTTCTTGATTTGTGAAAACAGAAAACAAAGCATATATAATCAGAATACAAATAATCCATAGTTTATCTACAAAATATCTACAAATTGGGTACATTGAATTTTAATATCCCAATTCCCATTCAATTGTAGCATAATTGGGATTTTTGACATAATTGCATTTTTTCAGAAGATTTGTAGAAGTTTTAGTCATTTTTTATTTGTGAAAACAGAAAATAAAGCATCTACAATCAGAATACAAATAATCTACAATTTATCTACAAAATATCTACAAACTGGGTACGTATTTGGACTCGACATGCTTCCCCTGAAATGTATGTTTCACATTTTTGATACATATTTTTGTCCAAAATAGTACTAAATCATCCACTTAAATATAATTTTTATACAATGTTGTTCAACTTTCATACAATAAGTAAATGAATAAAAGAAAAATAAATAAACAACTGTCTATAATTTTTTTACAATTTATTTATAATTTTTCTACAATTTCTGCAATATAATGTATGCTTCTTCTTCTTCTTCTTCTTCTTCTTCTTCTTCTTCTTCTTCTTCTTCTTCTTCGAGTTTCAATTTAAAATTCAGTCAAAACCAAGTCTAATCTTCACTAAAACCCCTCAAAATTGAGATATAAACTCCAAACAATATTCCCAATTATTTTCAACGACACCCAATCCAAACAAATAATGATTTTTGAAAACCCAAATTTGAATTCAAAGCTTCAAAGATTTTTAATGACTATCAATGGTGGAATTGCTGCTCTTTTTTCCTTTGTTTTGTATTTTTGCCATAATTACTTTTGTTGCAGAAGAATTGTAGAAGATTTTGTCGATTTTGATTTGTGAAATCAGAGAAAATGTTGAAATCGAGTTTAGTGCAAAAAACAGAGTACGAAAATTTTGTAACGAAGTCGACGATAGTGATTACTATCACGCCCCGAACCTGGGCCTGGACGTAACACAACACTCGGTGCCTGACTACATGTGACCGAGCGAACCAACTGGCTGGCTGAATCAACATGTGGTATCATAACATACTGAATGTGGAAGATAAACTAACACATGCTGATATATTGAAAGTCTGGATGATATAAATCAAATTGCGGAAATACTAATACAATTCTAAAACATATTTGTAGCCAACATAGCTTAATATGAAAAGCCCGTGACTTTGTCTAACTGTTACTCTAGTCTATGAAGCCTCTAAAAAGTACTGAAAACACTAACTGTAACAAAAAAAATACTGAAACTGTAAGGTAATGAAAATGCCCCGAAAGAACTAGGATCACCAAATAGCTGGTACGAGAATCCTAGCGCTCGGAATCATCAACCTGTAAATCATTACCTGCATTGTGAAATGCAGGCCCCGGGCAAAAGGGACGTCCGTACATTTGAATTGTATTGGTATGTAAAGCAACTGAAAGAAAGAATTATAAATGCTGAAACTGAAATTAAGCTGATAACTGAGATTTGATAATTGATAACTGAAATGGTAACTATTGAAACTGAAACTGAAATGATAACTGATAACTGAACTGATATTTGATAGCTGAACTGGTAACTGATAACTGATAGCTGAACTGATAACTGATAACTAAACTGATAACTGGCAACTAAAACGGTAACTAATAATTGAACTAAACAAAGGAAGTAAGGATATGAATACTCCCTCTCCTGAATGATGAACAACCTGTTTATCTGAATAATAAACTGCGGCCTCAGGCCCAATATATATATATGTTTATCTGAATATTAAATTGCGGCCTCAGGCCCAATATATATGTGTGTGTGTGTGTGTGCACAAACTGCAGCCTCGGGCCCAAGTATACGTATACATAACTGCGACCTCAGATCCAAAATGCATAAAGCATAAACTGCGGCCTCAGGCCCAAAGATGCATAAATCATAAACTGCGGCCTCAGGCCCAAAGATGCATAAAGTATTGACTGCGGCCTCAGGCCCAAATACAGGTGTTCAACATTCAGGGATTTTAAAATCAGGAACTGAGAATCATACTGCAATACATAATAGTGAAATACTGAATCACGTTGAGTTACATGATACTGGAATACTGGGTCATACTGAGTACATAATACTGGAATACTGAATCATACTGAGCTACATAATACTGGAATACTGAATAGGACTAGAATGAGATATGTATTCTTGAACTGATTATGAACACCGAAACTTCAACTGTTTATGACATGTTGAGTAAGCCATACTGAGACTTAGGGACATCAAACCCAAGTCTATATTGAATACGAACTGAGCTCACAGCGTTCGGAATGAAAGTCATGAACGAGTTATGAAGCTAGAGAATAGAAGCTCTACAACTATTCAAGGAACTAGGCTTAACTATATTTCTGAGGCAATTGATACGTCGTAAAAGAAACGTAGTGTAGGGAGGATCATTAACATTCCCAAACATAGAGAGTTAGCCTCACATACCTCAATGTCGCCCCTTAGTGATACTACAATGATCCACAACACTAAGAACCTTCAATCTACAATAGCAATATCCAATGGAACCAATATTAGTAACAAATTCCATAACTTAAGCCATTTAGGCATATTATCAAACACCTTGTAGGCATAAACCTCTACATCTCATCACCATATAATTAGTTCATCTAATTACCACCATTCATCAACAATTTATCCTACCATCATGATTAACCAATTTATAACTTTCAACATCACGTATATGACCATCCATTCACACCCAACCAACAAATACTATCAAATAATCACCCTTAAATCCCTACCATGATCATGTATTTAAATTGAAAATTTATGGCTTCCAATCACCATACCATAAGTTGTAATACTTGATTTATACTCATGATTCCATAATAACACCATATATGTAAGTCTAAGGGTATAGGATTACCTCTTGTAGACCAAATCTTGAAAGACAACTTTTGGGGTATTCTTGAGATTTTGAAGAAATCCTATGAAACCCAATCAAAATCATGTTGTAACTAGTGATTGAGAAGTGAAATCACCATGAAAACACACTTAAAAACTCACCTTAGGTGTGCAATTGGATGCCTTGGTCGAGTTGGGGTGTAGAGGAAACCCTAAGCTGGAGAAGTGACTCAATTTCTATTATTTTTCGGCCTTTAAAGTATTTAAAACCTTCCAGACGCGCTTGTTCGCGCGCGAGGCAGAATACTCAGCAAAAACGCGCGACTTCGCGCTAGTGACACCTGCCCAGTAAAATGGTCATAACTTTGTGTATACACCTCCAAATGACAAACGGTTTGTTGAGTTGGAAATTAGACTTAAAGGGCTTTAATTTTATAGGTTATAAATCACACAACTCGTTATAGAACCGGAGATATGATCGTTCAAAGTGAGGTCATGTGCGTATTCATTCACAGCTTTAGTCCATTTTGAAATTTTCCAACTTGGCTTAGACTTAGGCCTCTCCTTAGACCCAATTCACCTCTAACATAACTTATACACTTATTAACATAACCACCCAATTACTATCACGCTAATACTCGTTTAATGCATCCACAACCGATTCAAATTATGGGGTATTACATAAATAGTCCTTGTCCGTACACAACTGATTCATATTTACGGAGTATTACTACCCATACTCATATTGATAGGGCTTCACATGTCTAAAAGATCACATTAATAGTCATCTAACACATCCACAACTAATCCGGATTTTTGGGGTGTTACATTATCTCCCCCTTGGGATCATTCGTCCTCGAATGATTATTCTGGTCGTATCTTAGGATAACTCTGGACCATAAATGGGTCTAGTGGGAACATGAACTTTCCTTAACACGTGCATACTAAACTGAATGAATACACGATCACTGAACTGATGAGGTACTGAATTGAATAGGTACTAGACTGAATGGCTACTAAACTTACTAAACACTGAAAGACATGGAGATTTTAATATAAGGCCTGAATGAGAAGGTTAGATAACTTCGACATTTCTCCAAAATACCTACCAGCTAACCGAGCATAACACTAGCTCCATAGGGCTTAATAATATGCATAACATGAAACATATACATGAATACTAAACTGACACGAATAATCGAGTGCTGAACTGACGTGAATATCTACTCACTGAACTCACATCAACACCTGAGTATTAAGCTGTCATGAATATCTGAGTATTGGACTGACATGAGTATCTGAGTACTGAACTGACTTGAATGTTCTAACGTGAGATCTGAATACTGAAAACATAAATGTCGTGACATGAGATTTGAATACTTCGAAACTTGAATATTATAACATGAAACGTGAAATACTGGTGTACAACCGCTAATTATGGTAGAAATTCTAACTCATAAGCTACTTACCCGATCCTTCATAGGATCCTATATGGGTTGATGTATCTGGGATTGAGCTTTCCTTTCTTTCCAAATCTTATAACACCTTTCATAGGCGAAACTTTTTAGAAACACCCAATCATCAACTTGAAACTCTAGGTCTCTATGTTGCATATTCAAATAGGACCTTTGACAACTCTGAGCTGTCTACAAATGCTATTGAATCAACTTGACTTTCTCCATAGACAGATACACCAAATCTGGTCCCCGCAACTCTGCTTCGCCAACTTCGAACCAACTAATTGGCAATCTACACCTTCGCCCATAAAAATCATACTTTCAAAATGAGCGAGATAATCCTATTATAAGGTCCATATTTACCATCTCCACTAATGGATGTGTGTATTCTGAACTTGGTTTTCTATTGCTCGACTTTCACTTGCTGACAATTTAAACACTTGGCCATAAGGTCTGCAACTTTCTTTTTCATGGCGTTCCACCAATAAATCTTCTTAAGATCATGATACATCTTTGGGAAGCCTAGGTGGATAGAATACCTGAAATTTTGGGCTTATAACATCTTCCTCCCTCGCTATGTCCATCTGTGGTTGGAACACACAATTTATCCTGGTACCTCAAAGTACCATCATCTCCCCCTTGTTCAAAAACCATCATCTTAAGCATGTGAATCCTCTATTTCAACTACAATAAGTAGGGATAATCAAACCATTTCTACTTCACTTCGGCTACTAAGGAGGAATAGGTCATGTTCTAGACAATAACTCCACTATCTTTGGTGTCTGAAAGTCGAACTCCTACCTTGGCTAAGCAGTGAACTTCTTTCAACATAGTTCTCTTGTCTACCTTATTCTTTAGCTTTACTTCCCACACTTGATTATATTCTTAAGAACTTCCTGAAAACACTTATAGAATTGTTGTGAGCTAAGTCTATACTCCGAAAATTAGAGTCTCATGCGATGGCACTACCCTCGTGATACATAACTGGGCATGATTTTTTTATAGCCTTTCTGTGATCACTTTATCATCAATAACTAAGCTCGGTGATCATTCTACTCACTTTGTGTTTTTTACACATACTAGACATAATTCTTGTGGTAATTATACAATTTTCCCTCATTATCGAACTGATTTTCTTTTTCATATCCCATGCTAACTATTCGAGTTTCAGATCTCCAACTGGACTTACTGAAAATTTTCACATCACCCCTTAGACCACATGTCTTATACTTGTGGATCCTTCTCTTTTTGTTGGGATCCAAATAACTTTCCTTATTTTCTGCAATTCTTTGCACTCTACGTCAATGACGACTCATCTTCCAACTTACTTCTGAAAAATATTTCTTACTAGGAAAAACTAAATATTCACTTAACGGAAAGCTAATGTATTCACAACTATCATATACAATCTTAATAATTTAACTCTGCTCACACTGTCAATCCTGGAGAAACCACATTACGATAATTCCTAAAGGCTATTCTTCTATAGTTTGTGCTCTCACTGCTAGCTAATATTTTTTTCTCACTGCTGTTTTACTTCGAGTTTAACTTAAACTCTTTGGGTTCTAACACACGTTCGGTATTTCAAACTGTCATCCACTCACTAGAGTAAACCTGGCTAAGTGAATCAAATTGTACCCCTACTAGCTCTGCTGAAAGTGCTAATTCACTGTATCAACTCAAAACTTACTTACTATTCTTTTACTAACCACCTGCTAGCATCATATTTTTTTCTCCTGCTTTGAATAACTAAAGTGAAGCATAAGGTTACTCCTAAATTCCCTCATCATCTGACCATATTCTTTTGCCGCATACTATCATTCTTTTCGAACTATGTACATAGATCACACTTAGGGAAATTCATCTGTCTTAAACAAAATTAGAATATGTAATCCCAAACTTTCTATATAATATAAAATCATATCATACTATAAACATCCCGGGTAATCACTTAGTCACATAACTTAAGGGGAATTGTCATATCCTTTATCTCACAATAATAGCTGCTTCTTATAGCAATTCACTAATGTGGTACTTTCTAATTCTGATTTGAATAAATTTAAACAACTTAAAATCATTCCCTGAAATTCACTATTGGCTGCTCTTAGTTCTCATTGCATACATCATATCTTATAGTCATTTGCATGAGTTGTACGAAATCACATCTTTGGTAATAACAAACGTTTCTGACTCCTAGGTATTTTACCCTTAGACTCTTTTCTGTCCAAAACTATAGTGACCAATGTTGGGGTCTAACATCCAAACTATCATCATCCAACTTGTGGCTCCATTTCCAAGAATTAAAAGAAATTGTTCTCTAAGGTAAAACGCATACGAATACACTACCATGCACAAACTTATCCTTCAAAGTATACCATCATTTGATAAATCACTTCTTGCACCATCCGGTGAGTCTTGGTCTTAATCCAGACCTAAAGTATGCAAAGGTTTCGCTATAATCACTATTACTTATATTTTCTTTGAGCATCCATATGCATCACCGTATACTCACAAGTCTCCAGAAATTTTGATACACTGAAAATTGGATATTTGGTAAACATATAACTGAATACTAGCATACTGAATAACCATAAATTTGCTAACTGAAAGACTGTATAACTGGTAACTGAGGTAAACTAATAGCCATGAGACATGATAACTGCTTTGGTACTTTCTGATAAGGTTATGCTATAATCTGTACTTCTATCCATTGCATCCCACTTTCAACATCTCCTCAAATCTCATTTGTTACCTACATGTATTCCATAGTAATACCACAATAGGCAAATCATCCTTTCTAGAACCTTATACCTTTCTTGCGCGTCGCTTGGGTATAATACGTTTGGAATTCGATAGGAAAAGAAGGTTAACTATTGCTTTAAGCTTCATGGCACGATCTAGAGTAGAAAGAGATGAGACAATCCTGAATGTCTTGGTAGTTAACCATTTATATGAGTGACCGGCACACACATATAAAGGAAACTCCACTAGACATGGCTTCATAGACTCCCTAGGACACTTGAACCTAGTGATCTGATACCAAGCTTTGTCACGCCCAGAACCTGGGACTGGACGTAACACGGCACTCGGTGCCTGACTACATGTGATCGAGCGAACCAACTAGCTGGCTGAATCAACATGTGGTATCATAACATACTGAATGCGGAAGATAAACTAACACATGCTGATATATTGGAAGTCTGGATGATATAAATCAAAGTGCGGAAATACTAATACAATTCTAAAACATATTTGTAGCCAACATAGCTTAATATGAAAAGCCCGTGACTTTGTCTAACTATTACTCTAGTCTATGAAGCCTCTAAAAAGTACTTTTTTTTTTCAATCCGCTAGGCAAACGCCTAGGGTTAGTTTTATTTATAACATGATAAAAGACAAAATACAATGTCATGATATCCTACGAAATGAAAGAAATAAAGTTTGAATTTAATAAATAGCCTATTATCAAAATTGAATGTTGCACTCAACATTGATATCACATTAATGCTATTAAACTTTGAAATGCAAGTCTGCATCCAAGAATGTGCATGTGAAAGGCTTTTACAGTGCACAATGCAACGTTCCTTCTATTAAAAATTCCAGTTGTTTGTATCAATTCCAGCTTTTTTCGACACTTGTTTTCTATTTTGTTTCAAACACGCTTCCTTGCATGCTCTCCTCAATTTACTCTTAGCGTGCAATTCCATTTTGGGATTGCCGAGCCTCCTTGTTCGATCACGCCCTAGCTGCCAGTAACCTTTCGTCAAGATGGACAGCATTAAGCGTGCATGTCTTGTGTGCGTGATCTGCAGCTTCTGTCCTTGCTGCACTCCTTTTTATTCCTTGAGGTGATCAATGGAGACAGCTTTGTGCTGTGTAATCCAGAAGCACGTGAACTCGATTTACTCTTGGCATGCAATTCCATATTCGACAGCCTTTGTTCGATTTACTCTTGCCGACCCTCCTTGTTCGATAAGCTGCCAGCATGCAATCGAGCCTCCCAGCTGCCTCCCTGTTCGATCACGCACAGAACGCACAAAGCCTTCCTGTTCGAGCCTCCCAGCTGCCAGCATCCGTTTGATAAAGTTGGACAGCAGAAAGCGTGCATGTCATCTGGTTCTGTGCGTATCACGCAACTTCTGTCCTTGCTTCGCTCCTTTTGATTCCTTGAGCTGATCAATGAAGACAACATTGTGCTTGGTAAAGAATCACGTGAGCTCCATATACAGCTGAAGCATAAAGAATTATATCCCATAGTACCATCATCCTAGAGTATTGCATTCTTTTATGTATCCTAGATAACTTTCCATGTGTAATACACTTTTCCATGTGATTCCTTTGCTTGACAACCTTTGTTGTCTGCCATGCCTTCCACATTAAACCATGTGTGCACATTAAAAGATTTTTAAGAAAACGTTTCCACAATGCACCCTTAAAAAATTCTTAAAAATACATGCTCAGCTTATTTCCCATGTTATTGCATTACTTCCCTTTGATGTGAGATATATTGTGAAAGTGAGTAAGCCCATCTTTAATGAAAGCATATGTATCTTATGTTTCCAACTCACATTTTTTATTGATTTCTTTCAGTCCTTTGCTCAGATCCTTTTTATGCCGTTGCACACTCCAATTCATTTGGCTTCTGATAATGTTCAAAATCTTCTTAAACAATACATGCTCAGCTTATTTCCCATGCTATTGCATTACTTCCCTTTGATGTGAGATATATTGTGAAATTGCGTAAACCCAGCTTTAATGTCCTCCCAATGGATTGAAAGCAATGCATTCCTACCACCATTTCAGATTCTACTATAAGATTAGGCTTTAGCTTCGATGAAATACCTGCAAAAAAGTGAAAAGAGTTATTCGAAAAATTGCTATCCAAACTCTCCTCCAGAATGATTTGAGTGTGATAACAAAAAGAATCCTCTTTTCCTCCTAATTCCTTGCAACTTTCACTCTTATGTAAGGACATTGCATCTTATCTTCGTTAATAATCCTCCTTCTTTTTGAGTCCAGATCCCAGAAACCATGGTACTCAGTATTTCCTTCATCGAGGGCGTAATTGGCAAGATGGTCTGCTAATGTATTCCCTTCTCTGAAAATGTGTGTGACCTTGACGTTACTTTGTTCCTTCAATCTTAAAATCTCCTCTACATGTTCAGTAATATACCATGGAGGCTTCCATGATTCCTCTATAATGTTCTTTAATAGCAGAGAATCTGTCTGCAGCCATATCCGGCCATAATTAAAATTTTTGCACATCTTCAAAGCCTCCACAATAGCTACCGCTTCTGATTCATTGTTGGTTCCTTCAGAAATCTCTCTTCCTTTTGCATATATCAAATCACCTGCCTCATCCCTTATGCAGAAACCAATTGAACTCCTCCCTGGGTTCCCTCTACATGCTCCATCCGTATTCACTTTGATCCATCCTCTTGAAGGAAATTCCCATAACACTTTATCATATTTCAGTCGAGGTGTGTATTGCTCCATCATTGTCAGTAAGTATAGCCACTTGTGAGGCACATATAGTCCTGGCTTTTTCATTTCGACCAGCGCTTGCAAAGTAGATGACACGTGGTAAATAACTCTGCTCACTAACACTGCTTCTCCATATTTCAAACTGTTTCTTCTCTTCCAAAGTTCCCATACAATGCATGCAGGTAAAGCTTGTAAAACTGGCTTTAATCTTGGTACTACTGGTGTTGTCCAACACTTTGTAATTGCTTGATGTAATGACAACCTATCTAATGCAATTCTTGCTCTCCTCAGGAAGTAACTCCAAACACTTCTAGCTGCATTTGATGTCAAAAACAAATGTACTAAAGACTCCTCCTTAGGATCAGCACAACACCAACATTTAGATGGCATGGAGTATCCTATTTTACGCAAGAAATTATCAAGTGGCAGTTTTGCTTTCCACACCTTCCACAGGAAAAATGATATCTTGAAAGGTAAACCTTTTACCCATATCATCTTGTAAGCTAATTTTGGGTTGTCTCTTCTTCTCAGGTAATCCCATGCAGATTTTACTGTAAAATGTCCCATTGTTTCAAGCATCCAGAAAGGAGTATCTAACTGTGAACTTTCAGTTGGTGGTCTAATATTCTGCACAACGTGGTTTGCCAAATCTTCAGGTAAGCTCTCAAAAATTTTATCCACATTCCACATACCATTTTCAACCAGATCGTTGACATTATGAATATCCTCATCGATACCAAACTCTACAGCCACCTGAAAATATAAGGTTCCCATCTCAGTCCAATTATCGAACTAGAATTGAGCTGATCCCATTCTCAGTTTCCAGTAGATTTGATGCTCAATCAAATCCCTACATTCTAGCATTTTTCTCTACACTCGTGATCCACGTTTCTAAGGTACAATTACTGCATTTAGTTTCTTGCAGTACTTTTGACAAATAAATGCACTCCATAAAGTGGGCTTAGTCCTGAAATTCTACCACAATTTGCAGAAAAGAGCCTTCGATATGTCATGCAGGGACCTGAAACCTATGCCTCCCTCGTCAAAAGGCATACACAGGTTAGTCCAAGACGCCCAGTGTCTAGTGCTGCCTCCGACATTGCTGCTCCAGAAAAAGTTGGCAAAAATGCTATGTAATTTGTTGATCACATAATTTGGAGGATTGACTGATGACAACATATGAATTGGGATACTCTGTAGGACATTTGCGATTAAAACAGCTCTGTCTCCTACAGACAGAAGTTTGCCTTTCCATGACTGAAGTTTGTCCATAACCTTGGTGATTAATCCCTGGTAATAGTCTCCCCTTCTTCTTGCATAAAAATAGGACATCCAAGATAGGTCATAGGGAAACCTTGTCTTTGTATACCTGTAATCCTTTCTACCTTGTTAATCACCTCATTATCCGTTAAATGATGCAGGTATGTGGCTGACTTGGTTTTGTTCACCAGTTGACCAGATGATGATTCATAAGCTTGCAGAACCTCCATGACAAGTCTCAACGATGTTTCATCAGATGAGCAAAAAATGATTGTATCATCAGCATATGATAGATGATTTATTTTTGGGCTCCATTTTGGCATTCCAAATCCACAGAAATACAGGTTAGTGTGTAGAGAATTCAAACCCCGAGAAAGTGCTTCTGCTGCTAGAATAAATAGAGTTGGTGACAAAGGGTCACCCTGTTTAAATCCCCACTAAAAAGTACTGAAAACACTGACTGTAACAAAAAAAATACTGAAGACTGTAAGGTAATGAAAATGCCCCGAAAGAACTGGGATCAACAAATAGCTGGTATGAGAATCCTAGCGCTCGGAATCATCAACCTGTAAATCATTACCTGCATTGAGAAATGCAGGCCCCGAGCAAAAGGGACGTCAGTACATTTGAACTGTACTGGTATGTAAAGCAACTGAAAGAAAGAATTATAAATGCTGAAACTGAAATTAAGCTGATAACTGAGATTTGATAATTGATAACTGAAATGATAACTATTGAAACTGAAACTGAAATGATAACTGATAACTGAACTGATATCTGATAGCTGAACTGGTAACTGATAGCTGATAGTTGAACTGATAACTGGCAACTAAAATGATAACTAATAATTGAACTGAACAAAGGAAGTAAGGATATGAATACTCCCTCTCCTGAATGATAAACAACCTATTTATCTGAATAATAAACTGCGGCCTCAGGCCCAATATATATATATATATATATATATATATATATATATATATATATATATATATATATATATATATATATATATATATATATATATATATATGTGCACAAACTGCGGCCTCGGGCCCAAGTATACGTATACATAACTGCGACCTCAGGTCCAAAATGCATAAAGCATAAACTGCGGCTTCAGGCCCAAAGATGCATAAAGCATAAACTGCTGCCTCAAGCCCAAAGATGCATAAAGCATTGACTGCGGCCTCAGGCCCAAATACAGGTGTTCAACATTCAGGGATTTTAAAATCAGGAACTGAGAATCATACTGCAATACATAATAGTGAAATACTGAATCACGCTGAGTTACATGATACTGGAATACTGGGTCATACTGAGTACATAATACTGGAATACTGAATCATACTGAGCTACATAATACTGGAATACTGAATAGGACTAGAATGAGATATGTATTCTTGAACTGATTATGAACACCGAAACTTCAACTGTTTATGACATGTTGAGTAAGCCATACTGAGACTTAGGGACATCAAACCCAAGTCTATATTGAATACGAACTGAGCTCACAGCGTTCGGAATGAAAGTCATGAACGAGTTATGAAGCTAGAGAATAGAAGCTCTACAACTATTCAAGGAACTAGGCTTAACTATATTTCTGAGGCAATTGATACGTCGTAAAAGAAACGTAGTGTAGGGAGGATCATTAACATTCCCAAACATAGAGAGTTAGCCTCACATACCTCAATGTCGCCCCTTAGTGATACTACAATGATCCACAACACTAAGAACCTTCAATCTACAATAGCAATATCCAATGGAACCAATATTAGTAACAAATTCCATAACTTAAGCCATTTAGGCATATTATCAAACACTTATAGGCATAAACCTCTACATCTCATCACCATATAATTAGTTCATCTAATTACCACCATTCATTAACAATTTATCCTACCATCATGATTAACCAATTTATAACTTTCAACATCACGTATATGACCATCCATTCACACCCAACCAACAAATCCTATCAAATAATCACCCTTAAATCCCTACCATGATCATGTATTTAAATTGGAAATTTATGGCTTCCAATCACCATACCATAAGTTGTAATACTTGATTTATACTCATGATTCCATAATAACATCACATATATAAGTCTAAGGGTGTAGGATTACCTCTTGTAGACCAAATCTTGAAAGACAACTTTTGGAGTGTTCTTGAGATTTTGAAGAAATCCTATGAAACCTAATCAAAATCATGTTGTAACTAGTGATTGAGAAGTAAAATCACCATGAAAACACACTTAAAAACTCACCTTAGGTGTGCAATTGAATGCCTTGGTCGAGTTGGGGTGTAGATGAAACCCTAAGCTGGAGAAGTGACTCAATTTCTATTATTTCCGGCCTTTAAAGTATTTAAAACCTTCCAGACGCGTGAGTTCGCGCGCGAGGCAGAATACTCAGCAAAAACGCGCGACCTTGCGCTAGTGACACCTGCCCAGTAAAATTGTCATAACATTCTGTATACACCTCCAAATGACAAACAGTTTGTTGCGTTGGAAACTAGACTCAAAGGGCTTTAATTTGATAGGTTATGAATCATACAACTAGTTATAGAACCGGAGATATGATTGTTCAAAGTGAGATCATGTGCGTATTCATTCACAACTTTAGTCCATTTTGAAATTTTCCAACTTGGCTTAGACTTAGGCCTCTCTTTAGACCCCAATTCACCTCTAACATAACTTATACACTTATTAACATAACCACTCAATTACCCTCACGCTAATACTCGTTTAATGCACCCACAACCGATTCAAATTACGGGGTATTACATAAATAGTCCTTGTCCGTACACAGCTGGTTCATATTTACGGAGTATTACATTACCCATACTCATCTTGATAGGGCTTCACATGTCTAAAAGATCACATTAATAGTCATCTAATACATCCACAACTAATCCGGATTTATGGGGTGTTACAATTACTGTGCATGATTTGCATTGGAAGATCTGGAAAATATTTAATTCCCCTTTTTTATCGCGCCTAAATAAGGAATCCTATAGCTATAATGATTTCTTATCTAATGCATTGCATATATTATGTAGAAATACTATTAGTATGAAGGGTAATATGCAAACTATGAACATATTTGGTTATATAGTTTCCTATATGGTATAGGAACGAAAATTTCCCTAAATGATATGTACATGTATTCTTTTTTTCTTTCATATATACATTTCATTTGGAAAATGCATAGTTACAAAATCATATTCTTTTTTTCTTTCATATATACATTTCATTTGGAAAATGCATAGTTACAAAATCATAGTAAAATGAAAATACGTTTGGTTAAGTGATAAACATATACTTAGGAAAAAGTTACTATATATTTTTATTTTGTTTCAGTGTTCGTTATCGGCTTTGAGACTTGGATTAATTTGGATTCGCCCTAAAAAATCTCATAGATTAAAGCAAGAATACTTTGTGGGAAAATACCAGCTATGCCCATTTATAAGTGGCTTATTACGAAAATTGGTCAATTCATAAAATATTACATATTAATATTAGTCAATTAACTATTTGTAGCTAAAAAAAAAGTCAAAATTTTGCTTTCTTTTGAGTGAGTGTTATTAGAATAGATTGAGTATACTTTAAGGAGCTTTAATCTTTTGGTGGAGTTTTGAGATGATTTTAATTTAAAATTCGAAGTAGAAGATGAACATGAAAAAAAAATATGATATGTGTATCACATTGTGTATCTTTTGTGTATCAAATATGTATTACATGTATATCCATGTATATCTGTGTATGAGATACATGTGTGCCACATGTGTCGCAGAAGATTTTTTTGAACTTGATTTTAACTACAAAATTTGATACCAAATCAGTCCAGATCACCTCAAATCTTCCTCAAATTTTGTGTACTGACTCGTTTATGTGTTTTCAATGAGTTTCAACCATACCCATTGAAAAAGTTCCTTTCTTGCTTAGATTTTTGGAATCTTGTATATAATTTTTTTTTTTGTATTTCGCCTTATTTGCTACCTCATCCATGAAATTTTCTTTTCGTCTTGCATCTAATATTGTAGATCACGCGTAAAAATATAGAATGAGATCTTTGCGTGTGATTCTTGGAGAGAAAGAACTTTATTTATTTAGGTTTTCAATTTTTGTATGTATTTGGCTAGTTTTGGTAAGTCTATGGTTAATAGCTAGAGGCAGTGACGAAGTTACCAAGGATGTTCAGATTTAAAAGCAGTGAAATTTTTTTCCGATAAAGGGTATTCAGTATATGTTATATACTTCTATAATATAATATTTTACCTATGTATACGGTGTAATTTTTCGACGAAGGGTGATCACTTGGCCACCCTTATGACCACATGGCTTTGCCATTGGCTAGAGGTTGGTATGTTGGAACTTATTTAGGACATTTCCGTAAAATTTCCAAAGTTTATTAGTTTTTGCAAAAAATTGGAACTTTTCTCAAATCGTAATAGGTTCTAAATTTTTTCGAGGAAATTGGAAAAGAGTTTTTCGGAATTTTCTTTTAATAATTTTTAAAACAAACACTAGGCAACTAAGAAATTCTGAAATAAATAATTATTAGCGTATGACTTGTATTGATGGCATGCTACTAAAAAGAAAGAAAGTAATAATAATACTAATATATTATTGCATGACTAATAAAATAGTTTTTTACTTTTTAATAAAGTTAATGATGATGTAGCCATTCAAATGTTAGGTCTCCGGTTAAGGTAAGATTTTTCCTTATTTGTTTTAGAGGTGCATTTCATCTAAATTTATATCGTTAAGGATGGCCTTATATGTTTTTATCAATAAACACATTTTTTTTTTACCTTTTATTTCACATAAAATAATATTTAGATTCAACATAAATTATTTAAGATATTATCTAATAACGTCAAACTTATAGAATTTACCATAATCTCCTACCAACCAAAATTTCATAAATTATGCACCAATTATTATTTCTAATATCTCTAACTAGAATCTTTTGTTTTCAATGATTCCAATAAAAACTATTAAGAAAGGGTATTCTTGTATTGATATTTACGTCAAACTATAAACTTATCATGATTAAGTGATTTAATGTAGTGAAATATAAGTAAGTGAAAGAAATATATGTATTTATTTGTTTGATAAATAATCAAACAACATAACAACAACATACCCAGTATTATCCCACATCGTAGGGTCTAGAGATGGTAGTGTGTACGCAAATCTTACCCCTATCTTGCGAGCATAGATAGACAGTTTTCAATAGACACTCGGCTCAGGAAGGCATAAGCACCACATTAATAAAAATATAGACAAGAAGGGACAGTACCAAAAAGTCACATAAAAGCAGAATAAAATAACAAGATAGTAAGGTAATCAACAATGAAAGAAAACAACGGTTAGTCATAAAAACCTACTGCCAACAGAAAGTGAGACTGTGTGTCAATACTACTGTTATGAATACTCTACACTACCAACTCTACTACCTTAATCTCCTCGATCTCCATATCTTCCTATCAATGGTCATGTCTTCGGTCAGCTGAAGGTGCGTTATGCCTTGCCTAATCACCTCTCCCCCTTTTTTTTGGCCTACCTCTACCTCTCTGTAGGCCCTCCAATGTCAACCTCTCATACCTCATCACCGGGGCATCTGTGCTCCTCCTCACATGACCAAACCACCTAAGCCATGCTTTCCGCATCTTGCCCTCAATAGGGGCAACACCCACCTTGTCGCGAATAACCTCATTTATGATCCTATCTAACCTAGTGTGCCCGCACATCCATCTCAACATCCTCATCAACAATCTCCTCTTCTCCATTTCATCCATCCCGTCATGCCCCAATACAATGTGTGACATCTTCATCAATCTCCCCTTCTCCTGAATAATACACTCAATGTACTTAAAACTTCCTTTCCTAGGGATGACCTGCTAGTCCAGTCTCACCTCCCCTTCCCCTCCTAAAGCATCGCCACTGAAATTACACTTCAAGTATTCTGTCTTGGTCCTGCTCAACTTAAAATAAATAATCATTGTGAATAAAATCTTGAACTGAATGTAAACAAGATTTAATAAGGACTAGTCAAACTGAAATCAACAACTATTCCAAAGTTAAAGATATAATATAGGAGTTTGAAACTTACTTTAGGATTTAAATTATCATTTTCTTATAAATTTTATAGGTTTATTAGATAGCTTCTCTTTGATATCATCAATTTTTAATAGATTCGGAGATTTCAATTTGATGATTTATATGTTTTCCATTTATAATTGATTAGAGAGTTCATAATATTTGAGTTTGCTTCTTCAATGTTATTGTTCAATTTTAGTTAATATTTTAAATTAAATGCTAAAATTTGTATAAAAAATCCAACCCTCATATTTTAACTGACCGGGTTAAGTTTATGTCACAACCCCAAATCCACTAGTTGTGATGACACCTAACCCAACCTGCTAGTTAAACCAACAAATAACTATCCAATTCCAATAATGTTAACAAGACAATTAAACGAAAGCAATTTACTAAATCTTATACATCTCCCAAGGACTCGTAGTACAAATCATGAGCTTCTAAGAATATAATTTATAAAGCAGAAATGAAATAAATACATCGTCTGTTTGAAAGGTACATAAACAAAGTTTTATAGATCTAAAGCTACCATGAACAAGGGGCAGCTACAACCGGGACACATGTACATCTTCAATCCATCTCCCATCGAATACAACAACATCAACATCCAATATCTACACGCAAGGTGCAGAAGTATAGTATGAGTACAACTGACCCCATGTACTCAATAACTAACAAACCTAACTTTAGGTTGAAAACAGTGACGAGCTAATACAGGGTCGAGTCCAATACCAACATCCCACAACAGTTCATAACAACATAATACAAGTAATAAAAAAGGTATCTCAGAAGTAAAATTTGCTCAGCTCGTTCACAGTTCCAGAAAATAATCATGTTTTTCAAGTATCTCAGTGAAAACCTAATTTTTTAACCGAAAATGGCAAAAGTACGGGTAAGTTTGAAAACTGTAATTTTTCTAAATATCCTTTCCCCAATAAATAAGATGTTTCATTTTCTTTCCAGATAGTAAGTATAAAATACCTCTCTATGCCTACATATCAATGTGTGTAAAAAGTCATGAATATTGTGATACCATACAATATAAGGAAAAATGCATCTCTATGCACTCTATGCATGTATGTCATGTGTGCATGCCAATGCCATGTATCTCAGAGATGAACAATGTGCTCACACTCTCAGAGTACTCAATCTCACTGTCTCACACTTTGCACTCAGCATGCTCAACCACTGGTACTTTATATGGCCCATACGGCCCAGGGAAGATCTTTTCGGGAATATATACATCACCGACCATCAGTCACTCAGTACCGAGAAAGGTCAATCCGGCCCTTATCTCCAGGTATATAAATGCTTCGAACAAGATCCATGTCAAGGGAAGATTCATCCCTCACTATAATCAACTGCGCTAACTGGAGGTATGTATAGACTTCGGAGGGGCTCCTACAGCCCAAGCGCTATTATAAGACAGATCCAGGCATAAATCAATATAACACGTTGCGGCGTGCAACCCGATCCCATAACTGTCACTCATAATCAGGCTCTTAGCCTTACTCAATCATCAATCTCTCTGATCTCACTCACGGGCTCACAATGTTATAAAACTAGCTCGATAACAATGATATGATGTATCAATAAACAATAACTGAGACTGAGTTATGATATGAATGAGTAAATATGACTGAGTATGAAAATCAATGAAATCAGTGAGATGACAGTAAGAAACGAACACTATGGGTCCTAACAATATCGACATAAAGCCCGAACATGATATTTAGCATGATTGATAGCTCACTTACTTTATCACATGATGAAAACACAAATATCAATAAAATAGGGCCACTATACAGTGCCATGGAAACAACGGAGTCATAATTCACAGCCCACAAGCCCGTCACCTAGCATGTGTGTCACCTTAATACCAATCACATAACACGTATTACAGGGTTTCATACCCTCAACGCTAAGTTTAGAAGAGTTACTTACCTCGAACGAGCCAATACCAATGCCGAGCAAGCGAAGCGACGCTTCAAAGATTCCATCAAGCGCATAGCGACCCCCGAACGACTCAAAACTAGTCAAAAGCAACTCAAATACATCAAATAAGGCCCAAGAAAATAATTCCAGATAATAAAGATCGAATCCTTAATCAAAACCCAAAATCGGCCAACAATCACACCAAGGCCCGTGCCTCGAAACCCAACAAATCTCACAAAATCCGGCAACCCATTCAATTACGAGTCCGTCCATACTAGTTTCACTCAAATCTGACTCCAAATCAATGTTCAAAACTCAAAAATTCATATTATGAAACTTTAGGCCAAAACCCCTTAAATTTCTCTTTAAATTCATCAACCAATTGCTTCTAGTAGGAAGTCGTTCATGGTAACATTTCCAAATCAAAAATTTTATTTTTGGAGGACAGTTCATTTTCCAAATCCAATCAAAATTCCTATTTTCCTCAGATTGGGTGCCTAGGAGACTGTAGCAGGTCTTGCTACTAAAGTGATCATTTGTAGTAAGTGACCAAATGGGAGTATCCCAATTTGTAGGGTTTGGAGTGGTGGAATTGATTTTGTTGATCAAGAGAGGTTGGAGCTCGAAGGATATTTGAGATAAATCCCACATCCACCCATATATTCTTGATGGTCATTCTTTCATTATGGGATGTTAAGGGGCCATAAATACAATTGTTAAGGGGAGGTGTTTGGTGAATTCATGCATTGTTCCAAACACTTAGGTTAGATGATTGTGAGAGAGCCATTTAATCCCTTTGCTACAAATATCCCAGCCTTGAATGATGCTATGCCAGATAAAGAAGAGTTCTTAATATTTTTCCTAGTACTATGGAGTTCATAGATTGTTTTTGCCTAAGGGTAGTAAGAATTTGTGATGAGCCTCCAAGAGAGGTTAGCTAAGTTCACTAAGTTCTTGCTCTTGGCATAATGGATCCCTAAACCACCTTTCTTTTGTCTTTGGTGATGGTATCCTATTTTATGAGATGAAGTTTTTTGGAGGTGGTATTTGTACCCCACAAAAAGTTACGTTGGATTTTATCAATATTTTTGAGAGTCTTCGAGGGAAGGAGTGTATATTGCATAATGTGGGTTGGGAGTGAATTTAGGCAGGAGGTAGCAAGAGTGCATCGGCCTACCATAGAAAGGCAACTTGTTTTCCAAGAGGCTAGTCTTGATAGCATTTTATCAATAACGTATTGAAAATCACTCGCTTTGGTTATAGAATTTGTAATGGGAAAACCAAGGTATTTTTCAAATGTGTAGCTAATATTTATATTGAGCAGATTTGAAATGTTGTTACTGATACTCTTTGGGTAGTGTTTAGAGATAATGATTTTTGATTTTGCCCTATTAATGATCTGCCCGGACAAAAAATAAAATATATCAAGGTAATGCTTAATCATGCTTACAAATTTATTAGTAATCCTAGACATAAGGGCGAGATCATCTGCGAAGAACAAGTGCGATAATTGATAATTATTCTTTCATATAGTTATTGGATCTCAACAACCAGTATCCACTTTGTGATTGATAAGGGTGGAAAGAAGTTCCATGCATAGGATAAAAAGATATAGAGATATCAGATCTCCTTGCCTAGTACCCCTTGATGGAGCAAAGTATTCAGCTCCAGAGCCATTAACTAAGATAGTAATATTAATTGATGAGATACAATTCACAATAAGTTTCGTAATGTTTGGGGGAAACTTAAAGTAGATGAGGGCTATATGGATGAAGGACCATTCAAGACTATCAAAAGTTTTTTCAAAGTTGATTTTTTAAAACATATTATGGTTCTTCCCACGGTACCTATGTAGCTTAAGCATGAGTTCTTAGAATAATAATATCATTAATCACAAGCTTTCCTATTTTTCATAAAACTAGATTGGTAGGGGCTAATGAGACTATTCAAGAAGGGCTTTAAACACTTTGAAATAATTTTTGTTATGATTTTGTAGATAGTGTTACAAAGCCCAATTGGCCTAAGTTTTTTAAAATTATTTGCATTTGAAATTTTTGGGATGAGGCATAGAAGGGTGTCATTTATGCCATTAGGCAGTTTCCTACTGATAAAATCATCTTGACAAAGGTCGATTACTGTTTTGCCCACAATGTGCCAGTATTTGTGAAAGAAAAAAGGATGAAGGCCATCCGGGCCTAGGGATTTAAAAGGTTTGAAAGAGAAGCATGCCTTAGTAATCTCCTCCTTTGTGAGTGGGTTATCTAGTGGGGATAAATCAATATTATTAAAGCTTTTAGGATCATTTTTCATTGCATTCCAATCACTAGAGGTATGTGTAGTTGTAAAGATTTTACTAAAGTATTCTCTAGTATGATTGAGGATAGACCCCGACTCAACAATCCAGTTGTTATTATCATCCTTAAAGAAAATAATTTTATTTTTTCTTTTCCTATTAGTAGCCATAATGTGGTAAAACTTGGTGTTTGCATCCTCCTCGTTTAACCAATTAATTCTAGAGCGTAATTTCTAGTAGTCTTCCTCTATTTTTAGGATATTATTGAATTCTAATGTTAAGGAAGCTTCTAAGTTGTGAAGGAAAGTTACTGGAGTAGTAGGCAGGAGATTTTTGTATACCATTAAGCCTGACTAATAATTGCTTCTCCTGCTTAAAAATATTTCCAAAGGTGTTGTGTTTCCAAGTTGTAACATTATCCTTAAAGATCGATGAAGCCCTGGTGTATTGGTTATCAGTCCAGGTAGTAGCTACTAGGACCTTAAAATGAGGGTGCTTACACCAAAAAGGTTCTAGTCGGAAAGGTTTAGGAAAATTTGTGCACTGCTTAGGAATAATGTTTATAAGATTTGGATTGTGATCCAAATAAGCTTTTGGAAGACGAGTTATAGAAGCATTAGGGAATGTTTGGATCCAATTATCATTTCCAAAAACTTTGTCTAAACAATCCGTAATGAGGCTATTATTACTAAACCTATTATTTAACCAAGTATACTTACTACCTTTATAACCAAGATCGAATAACTTGCAATGGTTAAGGCTAGACAATAATTTTAGAATGCGGCTATGTTTCAATGGTCTACCACCTACCTTTTCATTTGTTCTAATAACATCATTAAAGTCCCCCTAATAAGCCAAGCCCCATGAAAATTATTAGATATATGTTCCAAGTTTTTCCACATTTGATCTCTAATTAACATATTATTGCTGGCATAAATAGATGAGAATAACCATAAGGATCTAGTGGGACGTACCTCAATAGTAGCATGTATTTCATGGTTCCTACGAACAAAATTATGAACAATGACCTTGGCTTGGTCCCATAGAACCATCATGCCACCTGACTGACCAACCACTGGAACTTCGATCATATCAGAAAAATCAAATTCATTAAGAAGTGAACCATGGGAAAACATCCTGGTCTCCAAAAGAGTGACTACACATGGCTTGTGTTGCATCATAAGCTCTCTAAATTTTCTTCTAGAGTCATCATTGTTCCCCCCTTAAAGTTCCATATAATAAAATTAGTAGGACTGATCATGTTAAACTCTTGTGCATGTAGATGACCATTTTCCATCAACACCCTAGGGGTAGTTGAGTTCCTCCTTAAGGAGGGAACTAGGATCATTGCCCTGTTCCCCACTGTTGGGTTGTATGGGGGATGAGTGTCCATTGAGAATTTGATTAGGTTTCGAGGGCATGCAAGAATATGCCCCTTCTCGTGGGTTTCCTGGAATAGGAATACTTTTACCTCGTCTATGTTTGATAATTCCACCACCGATTCTCCTACTAAGTCTATTTCTTCGTTCATCTCATCTTCTACTGGATTTTCTACATTTGGTATTATTGGGGGATTGGGATCCATTTCCCCATATGCATTTGTATGTTTGGGTTATGTGCTTGAGTAGATGGTATTTGGTGAGGAGCTTCCCTCTGCATCAAAATGAGGTTGATGGCAATTAAGGCTTTCGGTGGGAAGAAAAGGAGGTTCAAGCCTAGATTTTGTGGGAGAATGGGGACTGGATTGAAGTGAGGGGTTAGATTCTATTGGGCTCTCATTTCTTGCACTAGCTTTGTATTAAGTTGTGGAGCTAATAGTTGTAGGATGTTGTTTACCCAAACATGATTCAAGTAATTGTTCATTGTCAAGTGAAGTCCCTCAACCACTAATTGTGCTAAGTAGCATGGATTTTGAATTAGGATCACACTTTCTTGGCTATTGATTGTGACATTGAATACTAGACCGCTTCTATTAGCCCTATCTCTAGCCAAGACATTGGATGATGGTCTTGTGGTGGTGGTGGTTGAACAAATATTAGTGGAGGATTTTGGAGTTATGCGGGGAGAGGAGGGAGATTGTCCATGTTTGAAGGACGTTGATGATGAAGAATTTGGATTAGTCGTTATCTTCTCCGACTGTTTATGGGAAACCTTGGCATTTTCAGAGCGAATGTTGATAGTTAAAATAGGAGGGATTGGGGTGAAGGGAATGATTGCATCTAGATGCATGCAATCAGAATGGTTTAGCGTAGGGGATATTATGGAAAATTTTGCATTCAATGCAATTAACACGTGTTGACACTTTTCCAACATTTGGTTATTGGATAGAGGGGTTGCTAACAGGTGGTCTCTCTTATTGGGTGAATTTGTAACATTTGTAGTAGGAATTATAGAACTAATTATGTCATTAGCAATGGGGGGATTAGCTAGGTTGAGTGTTTGATTTGCCTTAGCATTGCCATTTTTATTAGATTAACATTTTTATTACCATGCGTGACAAAAGGGTTTAGTTGTATGTGTAGGGTCTACCTTGTTTGACGTGTCCCAATCCCTACAAATTCTATACATGTTATAATCTAAGGTAAAAACCGATTTATTAGCATTTGAGTAGTTTGGCAAAATTATGGTCTCATAGTTTAAGCTAGAGAAGCAGTTTTCTACTTGAAAACCAATAGCTTGATCTTGTTTAGAGATTAAAGTGGTATTTTGTACTTGAGGGGATTTTTTACTGCCTTTAGAGGATGAAGCACTATCTTTGCTAACACATTTTAATTTTTAAGTGTTAATATACTTACCCGTAGCAGCATTGAATAACTTAACGTTTATACCTGTTGCCTGTGGTGATTCTGAGTCTTCCATTAATACTTTCTTCTGTAATCTCCTTAATCTATGGAAAGACACTGTGTGCCAGTCATTTTCCTTTTGATGCAAGTGAGCCTTTTGGGCCTCCTGATGATTGGTAATTGCTTTCCCAGTGATGGATTTTACTGGCAGAGAATTTATTATGCATGGACATTGATTACTTGTGTGGCCTAGCATTTCACATTTCTTGCAAAGCATTTTCTCACCCTCATATTCTATTAATTGTTTATAGTCTTCTATATAGATATATTTTGCAACTGGCTGATATATGGGTAATTCCACACATATTCTGGCATACCGGCCCCTTAATATTGCTGATGTACATGCATCAACTATTAACAATTTGTCTATTGAATTTTTAATTTTTTTGGAGAATATATCCATCATAAAATGTCGTAGGAAGGTTTGGTAGACGAAGCCATATTACAGTAAAAGATTGTTTTGCCTCGAATTCAATAAAATTTGGTTTCCATTTTTGACATGATAAAAAGTGACCAAATATAAACCATGGACCATTTTCAAGAATAGCCGCCATACTGTCTTTATTTTGAAATTTAACAATATAATAATCAGCTCCTAGGTCGATTAGAGGGAAATTTTTTTTCACTTTCCACAATTCCTGGACCTTCCTCCTAAGGATTTGATGTAACAAACATTTGCCTTGAAGCTTGATGATTAAGGCATATTGCCATGTCAGATTCATGCGGGTTTTATCTTCTTGGGATAGGGAGTTTTATTTTCCTTAGAAGTTAGAGGGTTCTTTTATGGCTCTTCAAAAATAGAGAATGACATAGTATTGGAAAAAGAGTCAGAATCAATGCTAATGTCTATGCCTATCTCTCCCTTAGTTAATTTGTCTTTGTAGGAGATAGCTGGATTAATGAAAATTGAGTTTCTTTCACATCATTAAGGATGTCGGGTGATTTTGGAGGGATAGTAGACGTATCCAGTTCTATGGCGGTGTCATCAGTGTTCATGGTGATAATTTGGTTGGAGCTAGAGAGAATTGTAATAATTTCTAGTGAGAAGTCAGAGCTTCTCTCTTTCCTGTCTTGGAAATCATAAATTCAAATAGCTCAAGTCGAGCATCTCATGTAAAACGTATATATTGCAAGTTCTCTTTCATTCAATGGCCTTAAACATTAAACAAGATGCATGTAATCTCAGAAATTTGATTTGAAAGCATTAGACAACTATTGATGGCACAAACACTCTTTAACAATATACACACACATGATATTAAACTACACCTGTATCAATTTGTTTATTGTCCCTGTCTTTTTATTTCAATTTCAATAATTATTGAATCTTCAATAATTTTTCTTCCACTCCGCTAACTGAAGCCTATCTTTAAATATCTAGGTAAATATATTTTTCAAAAAAAAAAAAAAAACTTCATTACTGACAGAATTAAGCTGTCTATATTTTTTAATTTTTTTTTTTTTAAGCTGTCCATACTTACTATGAGCCTAACGGTGCATAGGCAAAAGAACATTGAGCGACTTTAACTTTTGCCTATGTTCCAAGGTGACAATGAAGTTAGAAGGTGACAATGAAGTTTGTCTCTTTGAGACGGAATTCAATTTTGTAACCATTAAAGAATTGCTAGAGAAGTTTTAGTTGATCTCAAATTCTAAAATATTACTCATAAACTAATTTTTTTTTCGCTTAAGAAATTGCCTAGGAGACAACGGAAAAAGAAGACCCAACAATTAATGTCACCTTAGTTTTAGGATTCTTTTTACCAAAATTGTTCTTCTACAAAACTAAAAGAAACCATTAATATTTTGTCTTCTTTATCTCTTGATACAGTAGTTTTTGTTTACTTTCCTTAAAAAAAGAGTAAAATTATTAATGTCAACCCTAAATTTTAGGATAATAATTAAGTTATTATCCCTAAACATTAGAAAAATAATTAAATGATATGTCTAAATATTAGGAAAATAATCAAATGGCTATTTTGTCTAGTGAAAACTTTATTTTAGAAGGGTAAAAAAGACGAACGACATTTCGCTAAGGGCATTCGTGCTTTTAATATAGTATAGAAGATATAGATAGATTTGTTGTATTCTTTATTTTGGAATTAAAAAGAGGAGTAACGTTTTATTTACCGTGAAAATGGCAATAACAATTAAATTTGATTATGAGACTCTAAAAATACGTGATCTATTTTTATGCCAATTGTTAAGCAGTTGATGCTATGTGTGAGACTTAGAAACGAGATAATAATTAGGAATAAGGTGATAACCAAACCGATAGGTTAACAATCTGGGCCTCGAGCTTGTCGATTTGGGGGCCTCGAGGTCGATTACGGGGCTCGGTTGGGAGCTATCGAAGGTGGTCGAAGTATGGCTAACAGTTACAGTAAGATCAACAAAGGCTCTTTATGGCCAATGATAAGCAATAAATGATGAACAATAATGAAGATAGTAAATGAAAGCAATAATATCAAGAGAACATGTTAGAGAGCAAAGAGAATGTTCTTGTATATTTCGTGTGGAGCAACTGAAGCAACAATCGACCTTTACAAAATAATAAGGATCCCCTTTATATAGGAGGGGAATCCCAACATAGTACAAAATACATTAATAACAAAGAAGTGGAGATGGGACAGCTAGATGACACCCTGATTCGGGTTTAGAGTAGCTGTCTAGACTCTGTCAGTCCTTGTCGTGTACCTTGGGAACTCCCCATTTCTACCATAGCCGCGGTCAACATTGTCCCAAGGTCGGGCGTCGACGAACCTCGAGGGAGGAAACTCGATCGTAGCCTTGTAGCCTCGAGCCTTCGAGACGATCATCTGAAGTGCCTCGATGACGGGGAATTGGACCCTCTGATTTTACCATATACAGATAGTCCCCGCGTTTCTTAGAGAGGAGCAATAAGAAACGATTTTGACATCCGACTCTTCGGACTTCCCGCAATGACGTCATACCGATGACGCGAGCCTCCGTGATAACCGAAACGTCCCGTCATTTCAGTTCTCATTCTTCAAAGCTCCCATATCTCATTATTCAAAGCTATAATGTCGCCGCCGGTTCAGCTCCCAAAGACGTATTAAATGCGCCTGCCGTTACATTTTTCGAGGGCAATAATGGCCCCGTCGGTTACGTTGCCTCTCTTTCTATAAATGGGAGCCTCATGGGATCAACCTTTCACCCAAGTGTTTTCCCATATCTATCCATCCTTCTCTTCTCGCCATCCTTACCCGTTGTCGTTCATCGTGTTTAAGGCACAGAGCCTCAAGATCATACGATGGCGTTTCTATCAGCCATGCCATGGCCTATCACTGGCCTTTCTTTTATCGAGCGAGACTACACTGCTTTGTTATTGTTGTTATTATTGTCATAATTGGCTCGGGACGATGAAGCAGGGGGCCGATTTCTTCTAACTCAGGAAAATATTTGGACTCTACACCGCTGCTCACGAGGGAGCATGGACTATACACTGCTGCTCACCTCCCCTGATTACCTGGTGAGACGCCTCACTCTCTTTGCTTTTCGTGGAGTGAGGTGGTACTATCTACTAACTATTGCATCCCGTACCGGGGCAACGTCCCAAGAAGTGGCTTTACAATAGTAGCACTAGCGAAATCCATACTAGCCAGATTTTTCACCCAGCCACTTCTTTGTTCCTTTCTGCCTCTTCTGCTTCACTTTGTTCTTCTCCATCGCTTTCCTCTTCTTCATCTTCCCTTTTGAAGATGTCATTCTGGAGGATCGAGATAAGACTCCCGAATAGGTGGTGTTCGAAAATGCTACTGCCGAGGATGAACCTTTGAGAAAGGATTAGGCTCTTGTCTTTTGCTATATGTGTACTTTTTCTCTTCTTTGTTTCAGTGTAAAGACCCCTTGTAGGCGTTTGTAATCGTATGTAAGGACCCCTCGTGGGATTTTGTAATCAAATTTTTATGAATGTGAAGATGTTTCTTCAATTTTGTCTTTGATGTTTGCTATATTTCCTATTATTTACGTTTATGGAGACTCTAAATGCATGCTTCTATCGGCTGCTGCCAACATCGAGCCCAGGTATGAGTATTTCTCCTGACCTTTGATTGACTAATACGGCTTCCTGCAGAACCCTTTGCGGTCCTTTAGATCGAGCATGGATTGGCCAATAAACTCGGGTCATCGGGACCCTTACTTCGAGTTGAAGGAAAGTAATGTTTTGAGCCTTGAGACCGTGATTTATCATTTAGACCTCACGGTAATCTTTGAAGGGAAATTTGCTCGGAGGTTCGAGGATAGGGACTTCCTTTAAGCTTTCGAGAGTAGTCCCCGAGTAGGGGTTCGTTCAAACTCGGCCACCTGGAAACTCGCTTTGAACCTAGCGTAGATAGCCTGAAGGTGCTGTAGATAGATCTTGGAAGAGGGTTTGCCCGAACTCAGACGGTACCCTGGGGCCAAGCCTATGTGGGTGGATCTTAAATGCTTATTTCTTTGGATCATAACTCTTTTTTGACGAAAGTCCCCGAGATTGGGTACCACCTCGAGACTTGTAACGATGTCATTGGCTTCTTAGAGCCTAACTTCTTTTTTATGGAGGTCCTCGAGGTCGGGTACCACCTCAGGATTGGCGATAATGTCGTTGGCCTTTGAGATCCTAACTTCTTTTTAATGGAGGTCCTCGAGGTTAGGTACCACCTCGAGACTAGCGATGATGTTGTTGGCCTTTTAGAGCCTAACTTCTTTTTGATGGAGGTCCTCGAGGTCGGATACCACCTCCGCACTGGCGATAATGTCGTTGGCCTTTTAGAGCCTAACTTCTTTTTGATGGAGGTTCTCGAGGTCGGGTACCACCTCGGGACTGGCGATGATGTCGTTGGCCTTTTAGAGCCTAACTTCTTTTTGATGGAGGTCCTCGAGGTCAGGTACCACCTCGGGACTAGCGATGATACCGTTGGCCTTTTAGAGCCTAACTTCTTTTTTATGGAGGTCCTCGAGGTCGGGTACCACCTCGAGACTGGCGATGATGGCGTTGGCCTTTTAGGCAAGCGGATCGTCTCCATTTTTTTCCATATATATGGTCGTTTTTTAAGTAGCTACCCTTCTTTTTCAGTTTTGTCTATGGCGAAAACTGGTTTCGTAACTGTGCCTTCTTTTATTTTTCTACAGCAATTTCATGGGCGCCAGGCGACGTTCCTGATTTGTCGGATTGGGTTCGGAAGTTGGCGACCCACCCGACTAGTGATGAGCGCAAGTGGCGAGTTTTGTCCTGGTGCAAATGGGAAGCAAAACATCATGGTGTGTGTTGTGCTATTTTTTCCTTTCCCTTCCTTCATTTGGAGAGGCATTTTCCCTTTCCACATATTAATCTTGCTGTTGTAGGCATCAGAGAGCCTTCCGAGATAAGGCCGCGCTCCTCTGGAGAGGGGGAAGGGTTGCCAGCTTCCAGGTTAAAGAAAGACAACAATAAATGGGAGATGTTTTTACGGGGCAATGACGCTCAAAGCAAGGCAAAACGGGACCTGGGCTTCGGAGAGGAAACATCGTCTGAGCCTGCCTCGTCGTGGTTCCTGGTTCAAGAAAGATGGTTTCTCCATTGTTGTCGCCTTCTTTTTTCGTCGATAGTACTTCGAGGGATACTAGAAACCCGGGTTGCATATATCGAGTGACCATGCCTCGATCGGAGTCGATCCTTTCAGAGCTGAGGGAACTAGGTTGGCAGATGTATGTTCAGCCTTCGAGGAAGCCCAGCGGCTTTACTTCGTGGTGAGTTTTGGCACAGGCCTTTCGAGCTTTGCGCCCTCCCTTCCTTATTGGGTTTTCCTTTGCAGGCCTTCGACAAGCTTAAGTCTGGGCTGCTTCGTCGTGAGGCCAGGCTGCGGAAAGCTCTAGATGAAGAAAGATCCCTTAGGCTCCTTTATGATGAAAGGGAAGTCGAGTTGTTACACTTGTGGTATGAGGCGAGCCGGAGCTTGAATTATGAGAACTATTTGAAAGAGCAGGTAATTTTCTGTCTTGGGTTAGCTTGCATTTTGCCTTCTAGCTTCTGAGGCTAATGCTTTGCTTATTTCAGTTGCAGAAAAAGACGGAGGCCCTGGAGCACCTTCGAGATGAAGCTGGCCAAGCCAGGTGTGAGCATGATGAGCTAAAAGCTCGGGCGGAGGCTCAGGCTTTAGAGGGGAAGGGTGCTCCGGCTAAAGTTCTCGCTTTTGAGGCTCAACTTTGCTTAGCTCGTGATAACGCTTTGGTTCAAATAGATATGATTACGAAGCTCGAATCAAAGCTTTCAAAGGTCAGGGGTGAGATCATTGATGCCCGGGCTAAAGCCGTAATAATCCGAACTAAGGCTGACCAGGAGATGGCGATCTATTTAAAGGACGCTACCGATGCTCAAGCTGAGATGAGAAGGATCCTCGACCACGAAAAGAGGATTGAAGAATATGCTCATTGCAAGTCTCAAAGAAAGACCCTCGAGGAGATCCGTGTTAGGGGTTTCACCCTCTCGGAAGAGTTGGCGCGAGCGAGGGCGGACGAACGTGATGCTCGGTTACTTCTGTCCGACGAAGAAGAAAGTGAAGATGAGGCAGGCAGGCCATAGCTCCCAGGGGGCGTAGAATTCTTCATCTGTATATAGCATTTTCAAAGCATGTTTGTAGATGTAGATTGCATTTTTCGTATATGTGTATAAAAGAAAACCTTGCGGCTTTATTTCTTCTGTATCTCTTTCTATCTCGAATTTGGCCAGGTGAACTGGTCTTTGAGTTGGTAGGAATCCTTAGATTCGTGATATGGCTCTGGGGCTCATTAGTCTGTCCCGTAGGCTCTTACGTATTTGGTCGATGCGACCTTTTTAGTTAACTATTTTGGGTTCAATCTTTGAGTCGGGTTTCGACTCGAGCTCATTCGACCCTCAAGTTTTGGATTTGTGTGGGCTGGAGACAATGGCTCTTACACCTTGGGTCGAAGCGACCTTTTATGTGTGTGGCCCTGAGGCTCATGAGGCTGGCGACAATGGCTCTTACGCTTTACCCTTAGGCATATTTAGTTAACTATTTTGGCTTCAGTCTCCGAATCGGGTTTCGACTCGAGCTCGTTCGACCATCAAGTTTTTTATTTGTGCGGGCTGGCGACAATGGCTCTTATGCCTTGGGTCTAAGCAAACTTTGATGTGTGTGGACCTGAGGCTCATAAGGCTGGCCCGTAGGCTCTTACACATTTGGTTGATGCGACCATTTTAGTTAACTATTTGGGTTCAGTATCCGAATCGGGTTTCGACTCGAGCTCATTCGACCCTCAAGTTTTGGATTTGTGTGGGCTGACAACAATGACTCTTACGCCTTGGGTCGAAGCGACCTTTTATGTGGGCTGGCGACTATGGCTCTTACGCCTTGGGCTGATGGGGCCTTTTATGCGAGCTGGTGACAATGGCTCTTACGCCTTGGGTCAAAGAGACCCTTTATTGGCTTTATTTTTCCCTCATTAATGACAAATAAGCGGAGATGGGACAACTAGATGACACCCTTATTCAGGGTTAGGGTAGTCCATTAGGCTCTGTCAGTCCTATCCATGTGCCTTGGGAACTCCTCATTTCTACCATTGCCGCGGTCAACATTGTCCCAAGGTCGGGCGTCGACGAACCTCGAGGGAGGAAACTCGATAATAGCCTTGTAGCCTCGAGCCTTCGAGACGATCATCTGAAGTGCCTCGATGACAGGGAATTGGACCCTCCGATTTTATCATATACACGTTTCTTTGCGTAGGACAAAAATTAAACTACCTATATTAGAATAGCATCGAAAAAATGTTTAGATAAAGTAAAATCAAGAAATTTGCTAATAACATTAGGAAATCAAACGTCTAATCCCAGTGCAACAAACGTCTACAAATGGAAGCCTAATAAAAGGGGATCTTTACATAAACAACCGTTCATATTTATTGTTTATTTTTTCTAGTCATATACATAAAATATCAATAATTATACATATATAATACATAAATTCTGTATTTATTGTAAGCACGTAATTTTTGACCCGCGCAACTTTTAAAAGTAGTATTTTTAAAAATATTTATTTATTTTTATTTCAATAGGATTTCAGTCAAATTTTAGTTTTAATTTTGAAACATAAGTTTAAAAACATTAAAATAGTTTTATAACATTTTTTAGCTTATTATTATTTTATAATATTTATAACATTTAAAAATTACCAAAAATATTTTTATTTTTAATATATAGTTCGCTTTAATAGTTTATTCTTATTAACTAAGATTAATTACTATATTTTGGTAGTATTTTTTTATTTTTATTTTTTAGTCAATAAAAAAGAATTAAATTTGGGCCAATTGGGAGCATTTTTGGATTTTAGTGGCCCGCCAAGACAAATGTCCATTCTTCCTAATCCATTAGCCAACTCTCCCTTTAAAATGCAAAAATTAATCTTAGCCATCCATTCTTATTCAGTGGCCATCATCCCTTCCCACCTCCGTATAAAATATCCATAGTTAGAAACCCTAACCTAATTTTTTAAGCTAGAAGAGACGAACTACCTAGAGCTGAGAACGACACCCCCTTGATTTTTTGATTTCTCTTTCTCAATTGAAAGAAGACAAAGAAAGGAACCAAAATTTAATCTCCTAAGAGACACACAACAGGGACTCGATCAAAGCAAAAAAAAAGAGAACGGAAAAAAGCCAAAATACCAAAGTTGAGAAACGAAATGAAATGAAAAGTTGTTTTGGTTTAATTCAAGTTTTTCGACGAGTTCCGAGTTCGTCGAAGGTCGTAGTTTGAGGTTTCTGGGTAGATTCGGGGTTCCGTTCGAGTTGACCGCTGCTTCAAATTTTGATCGAAGTTGTGGTTTTCTTCTGTTCGTGTAATTTGTCGGAATCTCTTTATTAATCGATAATTTGCTTTTCTCAGGTTCGTTTCTGGTTCTTTTGCTCTGTTTTTGGTGTGATAAAAAGCATGATGAGGGCTTTAGGTTAAAATGAGTTGTAGGATATGAAATTGATCTAAGTTTATTAAAGAGAATAAATGTCTACTTTTATTCCATGGTCAAATGCATCTAAATTTTATCACTAATGAATGAAGTTTGAAGGTTTTGATTGTGAAAGTGTTTGGCTGAAACATAAAGTTTGATATTTTGATTTGAATGGTCTGTTTGGTATTGTTTTGACTGATTTTTCTCAGTTTTAGTGTGAAACTGTATTTGTATTATTAGGCTCTTTTTCATGTTCAACATTCGTGTGCCCTATGTTGAGATACACGACCCAAGCTTTAGTTTGCCTTAATTGATTTCTATTTATTAATTTTGTTAGGCTTGTTTTGACCGTCAATCTCGTGTTAAACTTTGTGCATACTACGTTAGAATTCATGAATCAAGGTCTTAGTTGATTTCAAGTGTCTGTTATTATAGAAGTCTTCATTAGGCATGTGAATCTGTGACGACCCGGCCAGTCATCAGTTACCGCTCTGTTTCTCCCATTTCTGCTTCTTTATGCCTTGTTATCCGTGTTTTATGGTATCGAGTTGGTCAGATCTAATCTGGAATGATTTTGGTAAGGTATGAGATACTTAGTCTCTTTTAAGGAAGTCTAAGTTGGAAAAATCAACCGGACGTTGACTGATGTGTTAGAGGAATCGGATGTGAGTTATGGTGGTTCGGTTAGCTTCAGGAGGTGCTTTGGGACTTAGGAGTGTGATAGGAATGAGTTTTGGAGGTTCGAAATAGATTTAGGCTTGAATTGGCGAAGTTGAGTGTGACGACCCGACCCGTCGTCTCCTGTAATTCCGTTCCGTATTCCCCGTTATATGCTTATTCATGCTTCAATATGTGTACTTGGTGAATTTGAGTCAATTCGGATCGAGTTTGGTAGAAATTGGGACAAATAGTCTCTTTAATGAAGAATTAGTTTGGAAAAGTCAATCGGAAGTTGACTTGTGAGGTAGGAGTCTCGGAATTTATTTCCGATAATTCGGTTAGTTTCGGGGGATGACTTAAGGATTGGTAGCGCTATCGGAAGTGAATTCGGATGTCTGGAGGTCATTTTGAAGTCATTTGGCTAAATATAGAAATTTGAAGGTTTTTGAGAAAAATTCGACCGGAAGGGAAAATTTTGATATCGGAGTCGGAATGCGAATCCGAAAGTTGGGGCAAGTCCGCAATGTCGAATGTGACTTGTGTGCAAAATTTGAAGTCATTCCGGAATGATTGTGGTAAGATTTGAGACACTTAGTCTCTTTTAAGGAAGCTTAAGTTGGAAAAGTCAACCGAATATTGACTTATGTGTTAGAGAGCTCGAAATGCGAATTTTATGGTTCGGATAGCTTCGTTAGGTGATTTGGGACTTAGGAGTGTGTCCGGAATATTTTTGTGATGACCGGTGTAGAATTAAGCTTGAATTGGCAAAGTTAGTATTTTGGCGAATTCCGGTTGATAGGTGAGATTTTGATCCGAAAGTTGGAATAGAATTCCGAGAGTTGATGTAGCTTCGTTATGTTATTTTGGACTTGTCTTCAAAATTTGAGGTCATTCGAACGTGGTTTGGTTGGGTTTTTGATCAAAAATGGAATTTGGAAGTTCGTGAGATTCATAGGCTTGAATCCGATGACGATTTGATGTTATTTTGGGTGTTTCGAAGGTTGGGACAAGTTTGAATGATATTGTGGGACATGTTGATATAATTGGTTAAGGTCACGAGGGACTCGGGTGGATTTCGGAAGGTTAACGGAATGAAATTCGGACCAAAAAGAAAAGAAAAAGCTGCAGAAATTTCTGCTGCAATTTTCTGCAGAAGGTCTTTGGACTGCAATCGTGGAGCGTATTTCGGAGGCCTATATCTTTTGATTTACAAGGAATGTTGAGAAGGTTCAAAAACGAAAGTTGTAGCCCTTCATGTCTAGTTTCCAGAAAGCTAAATAAATCGTAATTTGGACATCTGTAGAGAATGTTACGGTCGATTGAATATTACTGGTGGAGCTCGTTCTCCAGAATTTTCTGATTCGGGGAGCCTACTTTAGAAGCTCATATTTCGGGATATATAAAGAGTTATATGGTGTAGAACCTATCAAATTAAAGATCTTCGAGTCTAGTTTCTAAATCTTCAAACCGTTTGTCATTTGGATACTTATACAAGACTTTATGGGTGTTTAAACAGAAGGTATCCGACAAGGAAAATTTTTAATAGGATGTACAACTTGTATAGCACAAGTGCAAGGTACAACTCGACGAAGCACGGGCAGATTCTTTTAAACACGGATTTGGCTTATTTCTTTCATTTCTTTCATTTGGCTTGGATTATTTTGGAGAGAATTTCAAGGGGGATTTCATCAAGCATCAAAGGTGAGTTGTTTTTACTTATTTCCAAGTTAAATACATGGATTAGAGCTGAAAACTCAAGTAAATTATGGACAAAAATGATGGTTTAGGGCTTGAAACTTAAGAGAATTAAATGGTGATTTGAGGGGTCAAATGAACTCCGATTTTTATGAATTTGGTATGTTAGACTCGTGGCGAGATAAGGGTCGTATTGATGTAAAAATTTCTGAATTTCGAGACGTGGGCCCAGGGCTCGGGTTTTGCTAATTTCGGGATTTTTGACATTTTTTGAGTCTTTTCGATTGGGTTATATTCCCTTAGCCTATTGTAACGTATTCGTTGTGGTTTTGACTAGATTCGACACGCGAAGAGGTCGATTCAAGAGGAAAGGGCATTGCGGACTAGTCTATGGCCGGTTAGAGGTGAGTAATAGATGTAACGCTATATTGAGGCGTGAAACCCCGGACTTTTACATCGTAACGCTATATTGAGGCGTGACACGCACTCCATGGTGAGTGCAGGGTCAGATACTATTGGGGATTGTGACTTGGTCAATCCCGTGTGATGTTTATACTATACTGGTGATTGATACACACACTTTATTGATATTACTGGGCTTGATGCCATGTTTGGGGCCTTGTGCCGACTTGAAAAAAAAATCCTTCGAGGATTTACATTACTGTTTAGCATGATTTGCATATCATTTAATTTCAGTCCAAAGTTTTAAATGTTGCCTTGCAAACTCAGCCATAATTCTAAGTGTTGAAAACTTAAATGACATTTTAAATGTATTTCGGGTTGGGAACTTCTACTTTGTCAATGCCCAAGGGGCTTACTATATTATTTTCTGGACAAATTATAAAGTGACTTGAAACAGTGGTAACAATGACACTGTAATATATACTTGGAACAGTGGTAACAATGACACTGTAATATATACTTGGAACAGTGGTAACAATGGCACTGTGTGATATAAATTGGTCAGGTAACAATGACTGACCAAGATATTGCGCTTGGGCTGTAGGAGCCCCTCCGGAGTCTGTACACACCCCCAGTGAGCGCCGTCGACGATAAATAAATATGGATGGCTCGGGCTGCACGCCGCAGTGGGTAATGGAATGCACCGTCATATGCATTGCATTGCATTATGTATTTGCCTTTATATTGTTGTTTAGCTGTTCAGTTCCATATGTTGCTGTATATTTGGATTTTAGCTTACTTTGTGTATTTACTGGATTTTCTTATCTTCGGACTGTAGTTACTTTTATTACTCACTGGGTCGGAGTACTCACTTTACTCCCTGCACCTTGTGTGCAGATCCAGGGCAGTCTCAGGCACAGTAGATCCAGTTGATCAACGGATTCCAGCATTTCGGGAGTATCAAGGTAGCTGCACAGCGTTCGCAGCATTGATTTCTTCCCTCCTATCCTACCTTTTTATTTCTGCATTATCAGACTTTGGATACACTATGTATTAGGGTGATATTTTGTATTCTAGAGGCTCATATTCGTGACACCGGGTCCTAGTAAGATCATGTCGTGTATTTGGATAAACTCTTCAGTACTTGATCATGAATTAATTGATATTTCCATCCGCTATTTTTGACAAATTGGGTTAAGTGTGACTAATAGTCGGGCTTGCCTAGTAGTGTGTTGGGCGCCATCACAACCGGAATTTGGGTCGTGACAAGTTGGTATCAGAGCCTAGGTTACTTGGTCTCACGAGTCATGAGCCGGTTTAGTAGAGTCTCGCGGATCGGTACGGAGACGTCTGTATTTATCCTCGAGAGGCTACAGAACCTTTAGGAAAACTTCATATTCTTGAAATTCTTGTCGTGCAACTTTGTTGATCCGAACACTAAAAATTTCTATCATTCTATTCTCTCGCAGATGGCGAGGACTCGTGCTACTGGACGAGGCGGACGACCACCAGTGCCACCCACTGATGCCACCAGAGGCCGTGGACGCGGTCGTGGGCGTGGCAGAGGTAGAGTAGCGCGGGCAGCACCTGTTAATCCACCAGCTGCCCCAGTTCCAGATCAGGCTCCAGCAGCTGTACCAGTTCGAGCACCAGCTATGCCTATTGTGATTCCGGGTCTGCAAGAGACCTTGGCTTAGATTTTGACAGTTTGCACTGGCCTAGCTCAGGCGGTCTCAACCACTACAGCCGCAGCTACTTCACAGGCCAGGGAAGGCACCCAGACTCCTGTTAATCGCACAGCTGAGCAGGTTGTGCAGGGATTGCAGACACCGGAAGCTGTTCCAGCTCAGCTAGTTGCACCAGTTCAGAACATTGTGGTCCCAGCTATGCCAGACGATGAGCAGTGTCATCTTGAGAGATTCAGCAGACTTGCACCTCCTTCTTTCAGTGGTGCTCAGGGCGAGGATGCCCAAGGTTTTCTTGACAAGTGTAGACGCATGCTGTGGACAGTAGGGATCTCGGAGACTAGCGGTGTATCCTTTACTACTTTTCAGTTCTCAGGTGCAGCCTTCACTTGGTGGGAGGCATATGAGCGGCTTAGGCCGGTAGGTTCAACGCCCTTGTCATGGCAGGAGTTCTCCACTCTCTTTCTGGAGAAGAGTGTACCGCTATCTCAGAGAGAGGAGCAGCGCAGGCAATTTGAGTATCTTCGTCAGGGAGATATGACCATATCTCTGTACGAGGTGAGGTTTTCAGAGTTATCTCGTTATGCTCCATGGATGGTCCCGACTGATCGGGAAAGGATTAGGAGGTTCATGGATGGGCTCATTTATCTCATCCGTATCCTGATGGCTCGAGAGAGGATTTTGAGCCATACTTTTGAGGATGCAGTCGATATTGCCCGAGATATTGAGGCAGATCGTTGTCAGGAGAGAGAGGAGCGGGAGGCCAAGAGGCCTCGTAGATCAAGTAGTTTTAGTGGTGCTCCGTCTAGGAGCCAGTTTCAGCAGAGCAGGGGTCGTTCTTATAGGCCTCATCAGTAGGCTCGTCCCGAGTATCGAGGGGCATCTTCAGGCCGTGGTCATCAGGGATTTCAGCAGGGTCAGTCTTCTTTGGGTGCCCTTCCAGCACAGAGTTCATCACATGCTCCTTCAGTCTAAGGTTCTTCGGCGCCGAGTGCATCAGCTAGTCACTCTGGTGCGAGGGGTTCCCATCAGTTCCCTTATCCAGCATCGGGTAGTTGTTACGAGTGTGGAGAGTTTGGTCACATGAAGAGGCATTGTCCTCGGCTTCGTGGCAGTCAGTCTCAGTAGAGGGGCCAGTCCTCATCTTCTGTGCCATTTACTTCAGCACCCACCCAGTCAGCTAGGGGTGAGGGTCAGGCAGCTAGAGGTCGCTCCAGAGGGGGAGGTCGATCGGGCGGTGGTCAGGCTCGGTTTTATGCTATCCCAGACAGGACATATGCTCTTACGTCAGATGCTGTTATCACAGGTATTATCTCAGTCTGCCACACAGATGCCTCTGTCTTATTTGATCCCGGATCCACCTATTCTTATGTGTCTTCATATTTTGCTTGTCATTTGAGTATGCCCCGGGAGTCTCTTGCTTTACCTGTTCATGTGTCTACCCCGGTGGGCGATACTGTTATTATGGATCGTGTGTATCGGTAGTGTATTGTGACTATTGGGGGTCTGGAGACCCGAGTTGATCTATTGCTGTTGAGAATGGTAGATTTTGATATTATTTTGGGCATGGACTAGCTATCTCCGTGTCATGCTATTCTGGACTGTCATGCTAAGACAGTTACTTTGGCTATTCCGGGTGTTCCGAGGATCGAGTGGCGTGGTATGACTGATTATGTTCCTAGCAGAGTAATTTCTTTCTTGAAAGCCCAACGTATGGTTGGGAAGGGCTGTTTATCATATTTGGCCTTCGTGCGTGATGTGGGAGTTGAGACTTCCAGTATTGATTCTGTCCCAGTTGTGAGGGACTTTCCTAATGTATTTCCTGCAGACCTGCCGGGCATGCCGCCAGACCGGGATATTGATTTTGGTATTGACCTGGTGCCGGGCACTAAGCCCATTTCTATTCCGCCATACCGCATGGCACCAGCGGAGCTAAAAGAATTGAAAGAGCAGCTTCAGGAACTCCTAGAAAAGGGGTTTATTCGGCCTAGTGTGTCCCCGTGGGGTGCACCTGTGTTATTTGTGAGAAAAAAGATGGCACAATGAGAATGTTCATTGATTATAGGCAGTTGAACAAGGTAACAGTGAAAAACAAGTATCATTTGCCTCGCATTGATGACTTATTTGATCAGCTTCAGGGAGCGAGGGTGTTTTCTAAGATCGACCTTCGTTCGGGTTATCACCAGTTGAAGATCAGGGATTCAGATATTCCTAAGACTGCCTTCAGGACTAGATATGACCACTATGAGTTTCTAGTCATGTCTTTTGGGCTGACCAATGCCCCAGCAGCGTTCATGCATCTAATGAACAATGTATTTCGACCGTATCTAGATTCTTTTGTCATTGTATTCATTGATGATATTCTGGTATACTCGCGTAGCCAGGAAGAGAACGCCCGACATTTGCGTGTAGTGTTACAGAGATTGAAGGAGGAGAAACTTTATGCTAAATTCTCCAAGTGTGAGTTTTGGCTAAGTTCTGTGGCATTCTTGGGACACATAGTGTCCAGCGAGGGTATTTAGGTTGATCCAAGGAAGATAGAGGTAGTGTAGAGTTGGTCTAGACGTCCTCAGCCACAAAGATCCGGAGTTTTCTTGGGCTGGCAGGCTATTATCGCCGGTTTGTTCAGGGATTTTCATCCATCGTATTGCCCTTGACCAAGTTGACTCAGAAAGGTGCTCCATTTGTATGGTCAGACGAGTGCGAGGAGAGCTTTCAGAAGCTCAAGTCACTTTTGACCACAGCTCCAGTGTTGGTGTTACCATCAACTGCAGGTTCATACACGGTATATTGCAATGCTTCCAGAGTTGGGATTGGTTGTGTGCTAATGCAGGAGGGTAGAGTTATCGCTTATGCTTCTCGTCAGTTGAAGCCCCATGAGAAGAACTATCTTGTTCATGATTTAGAGTTGGCTGCTATAGTTCATGCCTTGAAGATTTGGAGGCACTATTTGTATGGCGTATCTTGTGAGGTATTCACTGATCATCGCAGTTTTCAGCATTTATTTAAGCAAAAAGATCTTAATTTGAGGCAGCGGAGATGGCTTGAGTTGCTTAAAGACTATGATATTACTATTCTGTATCATCCGGGTAAGACCAATGTAGTGGCCGATGCTTTGAGCTGAAAGGCAATCAGTATGGGGAGTTTGGCTTACATTCCAGTTGGGGAGAGACCTCTTGCAGTTGATGTTCAGGCTTTGGCCAATCAGATGGTGCAGCTAGATATTTCTGAGCCTAGCCGAGTGTTGGCGAGTGTGATTTCTCGATCTTCCTTATATGATCGCATCATAGAGCACCAGTATGATGATCCACATTTGCTTGACCTTAGAGATCGGGTTCAGCTAGGTGATGCCAGAGATGTGGCTATAGGTGATTATGGTGTATTGAGGATGCAGGGCCGTATTTGTGTGCCCGATATTGATGGGCTTAGAGATTTGATTCTTGAGGAGGCCCACAGTTCGCGGTATTCCATCCATCCGGGTGCCGCGAAGATGTATCAGGACTTGAGACAGCATTACTGGTGGAGGAGAATGAAGAAAGACATTGTGGGATATGTGGCTCGGTGTCTCAACTGTCAGCAGGTGAAATATGAGCATCAGAGGCCGGGCGGTTTGCTACAGCAGATGGTTATTCCTGAGTGGAAATGGGAGAGAGTTACTATGGACTTCGTGACTGGTCTTCCTCGGACTTTGAAGAAGTTTTATTCGATTTGGATCGTTGTGGATCGACTGACTAAGTCAGTGCATTTCATTCCAGTATGTACTACATACTCTTCGGAGCGGCTGGCGAGAATCTTTATTCAGGAGATTGTGCGGTTGCATGGTGTTCCAATTTCCATCGTTTCGGATAGAGGTACTCAGTTCACTTCTTAGTTTTGGAGGACTTTTCATCACGAGTTGGGTACACAGGTGGAGCTAAGTTCAGCATTTCATCCTCAGACAGACGGACAGTCCGAGCGTACTATTCAGATATTGGAGGATATGTTGCATGCTTGTGTAATTGATTTTGGAGGTTCTTGGGTTGAATTTTTACCACTTGTAGAGTTTACCTACAACAACAGATATCAGTCCAGTATTCAGATGGCACCGTATGAGGCCTTATATGGGAGGCAGTGTAGATCTCCAGTTGGTTGGTTCGAGCCCGGCAAGGCTAGGTTGTTGGGGACAGATTTGGTCCAGGATGCCTTAGAAAAGGTGAAGGTGATTCAGGAAAGACTTCGCACAGCTCAGTCGCGTCAGAAGAGTTATGCGGACCGGAAGGTCCGGGATGTGTCATTCATGGTGGGTGAGAAGGTTTTGCTGAAGGTTTCACCCATGAAGGGTGTTATGAGATTTGGAAAGAAAGGAAAGCTAAGTCCGCGATTTATTGGACCTTTTGAAATACTTAGGAAGGTTGGAGAGGTGGCCTATATGCTTGCCTTGCCACCTAGTTTGTCGGGTGTTCACTCGGTATTCCATGTTTCTATGCTCCGAAAGTATGTTGGGGACCCATTTCATATTTTGGATTTCAGTACAGTACAGCTAGAGGAAGATTTAACTTATGATGTGGAGCCAGTGTCTATTTTGGGTCGACAGGTTCGAAAATTGAGGTCGAAAGATATAGCATCAGTGAAAGTACAGTGGAGAGATCGGCCCGTAGAGGAGGGTACTTGGGAGACCGAGCAAGAGATGCGGAGCAGATAGCCACACCTATTTGAAACTCCAGGTATGTTTCTTAACTCGCTCGAGGACGAGCGTTTGTTTTAGTTGGGGAGAATGTGACGACCCGACCCGTCGTCTTCTGTAATTCCGTCCTGTATTCCCCGTTACATGCTTATTCATGCTTCAATATGTGTACTTGGTGAATTTGAGTCAATTCGGATTGAGTTTGGTAGAAATTGGGACAAATAGTCTCTTTAATGAAGAATTAGTTTGGAAAAGTCAACCGGAAGTTGACTTGTGAGTTAGGAGTCTCGGAATTTATTTCCGATAATTTGGTTAGTTTCGGGGGATGACTTAAGGATTGGTAGCGCTATCGGAAGTGAATTCGGATGTCCGGAGGTCATTTTGAAGTCATTTGGCTAAGTATAGAAATTTGAAGATTTTTGAGAAAAATTCGACCGGAAGGGAAAATTTTGATATCGGAGTCGGAATGCGAATCCGAAAGTTGGGGCAAGTCCGTAATGTCGAATGTGACTTGTGTGCAAAATTTGAAGTCATTCCGGAATGATTGTGGTAAGGTTTGAGACACTTAGTCTCTTTTAAGGAAGCTTAAGTTGGAAAAGTCAACCGAATATTGACTTATGTGTTAGAGAGCTCGAAATGCGAATTTTATGGTTCAGATAGCTTCGTTAGGTTATTTGGGACTTAGGAGTGTGTCCGGAATATTTTTGTGATGACCGGTGTAGAATTAAGCTTGAATTGGCAAAGTTAGTATTTTGGCGAATTCCGGTTGATAGGTGAGATTTTGATCCGAAAGTCGGAATGGAATTCCGAGAGTTGCTGTAGCTTCGTTATGTTATTTTGGACTTGTCTTCAAAATTTGAGGTCGTTCGGACGTGGTTTGGTTGGGTTTTTGATCAAAAATGGAATTTGGAAGTTCGTGAGATTCATAGGCTTGAATCCGATGATGATTTGATGTTATTTTGGGTGTTTCGAAGGTTAGGACAAGTTTGAATGATATTGTGGGACATGTTGATATAATTGGTTAAGGTCCCGAGGGCCTCGGGTGGATTTCGGAAGGTTAACGGAATGAAATTCGGACCAAAAAGAAAAGAAAAAGCTGCAGAAATTTCTGCTGCAATTTTCTGCAGAAGGTCTTTGGACTGCAATCGTGGAGCGTACTTCGGAGGCCTACAAGGAATTTTGAGATGGTTCAAAAACGAAAGTTGTAGCCCTTCATGTCTAGTTTCCAGAAAGCTAAAGAAATCGTAATTTGGACATCTGTAGAGAATGTTACGGTCGATTGAATATTACTGGTGGAGCTCGTTCTCCAGAATTTTCTGATTCGGGGAGCCTACTTTAGAAGCTCATATCTCGGGATATATAAAGAGTTATATGGTGTAGAACCTATCCAATTAAGGATCTTCGAGTCTAGTTTCTAAATCTTCAAACCGTTTATCATTTGGATACTTATACAAGACGTTATGGGTGTTTAAACAGAAGGTGTCCGACAAGGAAAAATTTTAATAGGATGTACAACTTGTATAGCACAAGTGCAAGGTACAACTCGACGAAGCACGGGCAGATTCTTTTAAACACAGATTTGGCCTATTTCTTTTATTTCTTTCATTTGGCTTGGATTATTTTAGAGATAATTTCAAGGGGGATTTCATCAAGCATCAAAGGTGAGTTGTTTTTACTTATTTCCAAGTTAAATACATGGATTAGAACTGAAAACTCAAGTAAATTATGTACAGACTCCGGAGGGGCTCCTACAGCCCAAGCGCAATATCTCCGGATGGAAATATCAATTAATCCCCCTTGATACAAGGTGAGTACTTACTTTGTGTATTTACTGGGTTTTCTTATCTTCGGACTGTAGTTACTTTTATTACTCACTGGGTCGGAGTACTCACTTTACTCCCTGCACCTTGTGTGCAGATCCAGGGCAGTCTCAGGCACAGTAGATCCAGTTGATCAACGGATTCCAGCATTTCGGGAGTATCAAGGTAGCTGCACAGCATTCGCAGCATTGATTTTTTCCCTCCTATCCTACCCTTTTTATTTCTGCATTATCAGACTTTGTATACACTATGTATTTGGGTGATATTTTGTATTCTATAGGCTCATATTCGTGACACCGGGTCCTAGTGAGATCATGTCGTGTATTTTGTTAAACTCTTCAGTACTTGATCGTGAATTAATTAATATTTCCATCCGCTATTTTTGACAAATTGGGTTAAGTGTGACTAATAGTCGGGCTTGCCTAGTAGCGTGTTGGGCGCCATCACGACCGGGATTTGGGTCGTGACATTGAGATTTTGGCGATTTCCGGTTGGTAGGCGAGATTTTGATATAGGGGTCAGAATGGTATTCCGAGAGTTACAGTAGTTCCGTTGGGTAATTTGGGATGTGTGTGCAAATTTTCTGGTCATTCGGATGTGGTTTGGTTGGGCTTTTGATCAAAAGCGGAATTTGGAAGATTTTAGAAAGTTTGGCTTGAATCCAATGTGGTTTGGGTGATTTAATGTTGTTTGAGGTGTTTTGGTGATTGGAACAAGTTTGAATAAGGTATTAGGATATGTTTGTGCTTTTGGTTGAGGTCCCGGGGGCCTCGGGGTGATTTCGGATGGTTATCGGGAAATTTGGATTTTTGTTGCAGCTACTGAATTGCTGCTTCTGGTATATTCGAACCTGCATATTAAGGACCGCAAGTGCGGAGCTGCACGTGCGAGAGATCGATCGCAGAAGCGAAAAAGGGTCAGGCGAGCAGAGACCGCAGAAGCGGTTAGGATGACCACATCTGCGATGTCACAGATGCAATTTTTTGCTGTATAAGCGATTTCCGCAGAAGCAGATGATGAACCGCAAATGCGGTACCGTAGAAGCAGGTTTTAGGCCGCAGATGCGAAAAGTTCTGGGCAAAAAGTATAAATTGTGGCCTTCGCGAATTTTGAGCTATTTCACCATTTTTATCTCGACTTTGGAGCTTTTTGGACGATTTGAGAGAGGTATTTCAAGGGAACTTCATTGAGGTAAGGAATTTAGACCTAAAACTCATTCCTATGCTATTATTTCATGGATTAGGGCTAGAAATTATGGAAATTTAGGGTGAAAATTGAGGAAACTAGGGCTTGGGAACTTAGGCCTTTAATTGAGGATTTGATGGATCAATTGAGGTTGGATTTATGAACTTTTGATATGTATGAACTCGTGGGGAGATAAGAAATCAATTGGTGTAAAAATTATCGAGTTCCGAGACGTGGGACCGGGGGTCGGATTTTGGTAATTTTGGGATTTGTGCCATTTATTGATTGTTTTCGCTTGGGCTTCGTTCCCTTAGCATATTTTGACGCCCTCATTCTGATTTTGGATAGATTCGACACGAGTGAAAGCCGATTCGAGGAGTGAAGGCATTGTGAGTTAGAGATTTGATCGGTTCGAGGTGAGTAATGATTGTAAATGATGTTCTGAGGTTTTGAAACCCCAGATTGCACAACGTAGTGCTATATTGAGGTAATGATGACGAGCGTGGGGTCGTTCACTATTGGGGATTGTGACTTGGTCCGTCCTGATTGATGATTTTTACCGCGTATTTGACTGAAATCTATTTACTATCATCATTATCTAGGCTGAATTTCATATTTGGGCTTCGTGCCAGCTATTTGAACTCTTCGGGGATTTTTTATTAATATTTTCTCACTGTTTTGACTTTATACTAGTACTAAGTCATGTTATTTTTCACTATTTTCATACTCAGTCATGTTTACTCAGTTTTAATACTTAAATAATATTTTAAATGATGTTTAGGCTGAGAAACACTGTTTTACTATTGCCCGAGTGGCTTGTAAGGATTTTTGACTGAGTAAGGCCGATGGCCTATATCATGAGGAAACACTGAAATTGATTTGAGGCCGAGGGCCAGAGATATGTACGCCACGAGGTGGCTTGATTGATATGAGGCCAAGGGCCTAGTGTTGATGCCACGAGATAGCTTGTTATTGCGCTTGGCACGTAAGGGGCCCCTTCAGGATTATGCACACCCCTAGTGAGCGCGGGTACCTATTTTGATGTGAGATTGAACCTAAGAGGCTGGTATTGTTCTGAAATGTTGCCCGAGGGGCGGTTTTGTTGATACAATGCCCGATGGGTGAACTTTTTACGTTTTTATTTCCCCTTAATTGTCTGTCAATTATATGTTTACTTGTTGAAAAAGGATTTTTCTTATCTTTTAACTGGTTTACTGTTTTAAAAAGGTTTTACTGCTTCATTATAGAATGTCTTGTGCCTTACGTGTTTTCTCTCTTTCAATCTTTATTATTTACATTTGTTGCTCACTGAGTTGGAGTACTCACTTTACTCCTTGCACCCTGTGTGCAGATTCAGGCGTAGCTAGTCCCGTTCCCGAGTGCTGATCCTTCCAGCTTCAAGCGGACATTCGGAGTTCACGAGGTAGTTGCTTGGCATCCGCAGCCCCGTGTTTCTCCTCCTTTATCATTCTATCCCTTTTCAGACAATTGTATTAGTTTATAGACTTAGCGGATTTTTATTATCATTTATAGATGCTCATGACTAGTGACACCCCGGTTAGGGCTGTGTTGGGTTGTACTTCCGCATTTATATGATATATCTGCTGCTTAGTATTATTAAATCATGTTTTAGACTGCTTTCTTGTTGTTTAACTGTTTAACATCAAATTGGGAATAGTTTGCTGGCCTTGTCTTCACGAGAGGCGCCATCATGATCGGGTTCGGGTTTAGGATCATGACAAGTTGGTATTAGAGCCTAGATTACATAGGTCTTACGAGTCATGAGCAGGTTTAGTAGAGTCTCGCGGATCGGTACAGAGACATCTATATTTATCCTCGAGAGGTTGTAGAACCTTTAGGAAAAACTTCATATTCTTGAAATTCTTGTCGTGCGAATTTGTTGATCAGATTACTAAACTTCTATTATTTTATTCTCTCACAGATGGTGAGGACACGCGCTACTGATCAGGATGGACGACCACCAGTGCCACCAGCTGTGGCCACCAAAGGCCGAGGACGCGGTCGTGGTCGTGGTAGGGGCAGAGCAGCTAAGGCAGCACCTGCATATCCACCAACTGCCCCGGTTTAGGATCAGGTCCCAGTTATGGACGCTCCAGCAGCAACAACTCAGGGACCTGTTCTGCCCATCGTGATTCCGGGTCTTTAGGAGGCCTTGGCTCAGATCGTTTATACTGGCCTGGCTCAGGCGGTTTCAGCCACTACAGTCGCAGCTACTTCTCAGGCCGGGGGAGGCAATCAGACTCCCGCCGATCGCACACTTGAGCAGGTTGTGCAGGGACTTCAGACGCGGGGGCGCATCTAGTCCAGCCGATTGTAGTTGCTCAGGACTATGTAGTTCCTGTCATGCTGAAGGATGATCAGTGTAGGTTGGAGAGGTTTGGTAGATTGCAGCCTCAGACCTTCAGTGGTGCAGAGGGCGAGGATGCCTAGGGCTTTTTGGATAAGTGATAGCGGATGCTTTATACATCGGGTATTCTGGAGACCAGCGAGGTCTCTTTCACCACTTATCAGTTTTCAGGAGCTGATTTCACTTGGTAAGAGGATTTTGAGAGGCGTAGGCCTATTGGTGCAGCACCCCTTACCTAGCAGCAGTTCTCCGTTCTCTTCCTGGAGAAGTATGTGTCGCAGTCTCACAGAGAGGAGCTGCCGCAGGCAGTTTGAGTGGTTGTTCAGTGGGAGATGACTGTGTCGCAGTATGAGTTGAGGTTCTTTGAGTTGGCTCATCACGCCATCTGGTTGGTCCCGACTGATAGAGAGAGGATTGGGAGGTTTGTTGATGGTCTTACTTATCAGCTTTGTATTCTCATGACCAGGGAGAGGGTTAATGGTGCTACTTCCGAGGAGGTTGTGGATATTGCCCAAGAGATTGAGTCTGTTCGTCACCAGGAACGAGAGGATAGGGAGGCAAAAAGGCCTTGAGGATCTGGTAGCTATAGTGGTGCTCCTTCGAGGGGTTAGTTTCAGCACGACAGAGGCTGCCCATTTAGGTCTGCTCATCCAGCTTGCCCAGGTTATCGTGGGGCATTATCGGGTCATGGTCCTCACAGTTTTCATTAGGGCCAGTCACCACTTAGTGCCCTTCCAGCTCAGAGTTCATCCCGTGCTCCATCAGTTCAGGGCTCTTCTATGCCGAGTGCATCTGCTAGTCACTTTGGTGCGAGGGGTTCCCTTCAGTCCCCTTCTCCAGCACCTAAAAGTTGTTAAGAGTGTGGAGAGATGGGTCACATGTGGAGGCAGTGTCCTCGTCGTCTTGATAGTTCATCTCAGCAGAGGGGTCAGTCATCGGCTTCAGCGCCAGTTGCTTCATCACCACCCGCCCAGCCAGCTAGGGGTGGGGGTCAGTTAGCTAGAGGCCATCCTAGAGAGAGAGGTCGATTAGGGGGCGGTCAGGTCCATTTCTATGCACTTCCAGGTAGACCTGATGCTATTGCTTCAGATGTTGTCATCACAGGTATTGTTCAGTCTTCCATAGAGATGTCTCTGTATTATTTGATCCTAATTCTACCTTTTCTTATGTGTCCTCATATTTTGCTCGTTATTTGGGTATGCCCCCGTGAGTTTCTTGCTTTACTTCGTCATGTATCCATCCCAGTGGGCGATACTGTTGTTGTAGACCGTGTGTACCGGTCGTGTGCGGTGACTATTGGGGGTCTGGAGACCCGAGTGGATCTATTATTGTTGAGCATGGTGGATTTCGATGTCATTTTGGTCATGGATTGGTTATCTCCGTGTTGTGCTATTCTGGACTGTCATGCTAAGATAGTTACTTTGGCTATGCCGGGTGTGCCACAGATCGAGTGGCGAGGTATGACTGATTATGTTCCTAGTAGAGCGATCTCTTTCTTGAAGGCCCAATGTATGGTTGGGAAGGGTTGTCTTTCATATCTAGACTTTGTGAGGGATGTCGGAGCTGAGACTCCCTATATTGATTCGGTTCCAGTTGTGAGGAATTTTCCAGATGTGTTTCCTGCAGACCTACCGGGAATGCCACCGGATAGGGATATTGATTTTGGTATTGACCTGGTGCCGGGCACTCAACCCATTTCTATTCTGCCATATCGCATGGCACCAGCGGAGTTGAAGGAGTTAAAGGAGCAACTTCAGGAACTCCTTGATAAGGGGTTCATTCGGCCTAGTATGTCACCTTGGGGTGCACCGGTTCTGTTTGTGAAGAAGAAGGATGGCACAATGAGAATGTGCATTGATTATAGGCAATTGAACAAGGTAACAATTAAGAACAAGTATCTTTTGCCTCGCATCAATGATCTATTCGACCAACTTCAGGGAGCGAGAATATTCTCAAAAATTGATCTCCGTTAAAGTTATCACCAGTTGAAGATCAGGGATTCAAATATTCTTAAGACAACTTTTAGGACCTGATATGGCCATTATGAGTTCTTGGTGATGTCTTTTGGGCTGACCAATGGCCCAACATCGTTTATGCATTTAATGAACAATGTGTTTTGGTCTTATCTTGATTCATTTGTCATAGTCTTCATTGATGATATTCTGGTGTACTCCCGTAGTCAGGAGGAGCACGCGAAGCATTTGAAAGTTGTGTTGCAGAGATTGAGGGAGAAGAAGATTTATGCAAAATTCTCCAAGTGTGAGTTTTAGATCAATTCAGTGGCTTTCTTGGGGCACGTGGTGTCCAACGAGGGTATTCAGGTTGATCTGAAGAAGATAAAGATGGTTCAAAGTTGGCCCAGACCATCCTTAGCCACAGTGATTCGTAGCTTTCTTGGTTTGGCAGGCTATTATTGCTGGTTTGTTTAGGGATTCATATCTGTCGCACGCCCTTGACCAAGTTGACTCAGAAGGTTACTTCATTTGTATGGTCGGACGAGTGTGAGGAGAGATTTCAGAAGCTCAAGACAGCCTTGACCACAGCTCCAGTGTTGGTTTTGCCATCATCTTCAGGTTCATATACCGTGTATTGCGATGCTTCGAGAGTCGGGATTGGTTGTGTATTGATGTAGGAGGGTAGAGTTATTTTTTATGCTTCTCATCAGTTGAAGCCCCATGAGAAGAACTACCCCATTCATAATTTGGGGTTGTCTATCATAGTTCACGCATTGAAGATTTGGAGGCATTACATGTATGGCGTATCTTGTGAGGTGTTCACTGATCATCGTAGCCACCAGCACTTGTTCAAGTAGAAGGATCTCAATTTGAGGTAGCGGAGATGGTTGGAGTTGCTTAAGGATTATGATATCACTATATTGTACCATCCGGGGAAGGCCAATGTGGTTGCCTATGCTTTGAGCCGAAAGGTAGTGAGTATGAGGAGTTTGGCATATATTCTAGTTGGAAAGAGACCTCTTGCAGTTGATGTTCAGGCCTTGGCCAATCGGTTCGTGAGGTTAAATATTTTGGAGCCCAGTCAGGTATTGGCTTGTGTGGTTTCTCGGTCTTCCTTATATGATCGCATCAGAGAGCGTCAGTATGATGATCCGCATTTGCTTGTCCTTAAGGACAGTGTTCAGCATGATGATGCCAGAGATATGACCATTGGTGATGATGGGTTGTTGAGGATGTAGGGCCGGATTTGTGCGCCCAATGTGGATGGGCTTCGGGAGTTGATTCTGGAGGAGGCCCATAACTCGCGGTATTCCATTCATTTGGGTACCGCGAAGATGTATCAGGATTTTAGGCAACATTATTGGTAGAGAAGAATGAAGAATAACATTTTGGGATTTGTAGCCTGATATCTCAACTGTTAGCAAGTGAAATATGAGTATCAGAGACCGAGTGGCTTGCTTTAGCGGATGGATATTCCAGAGTGGAAGTGGTAGAGGATCACTATGGACTTTGTAGTTGGACTTCCACGGACTTTGAGGAAGTTCGATGATATTTGGGTGATTGTGGATCGGCTGACCAAGTCCGCGCACTTCATTCCTGTGTGTACTACCTATTCTTCAGAGCGGTTGGCAGAGATCTATATCTGGGATATTGTTCGTTTGCATGATGTCCCAGTTTCCATCATTTCAGATAGGGGCACTCAGTTTACATCACAGTTTTGGAGGTCTGTGCAGCGAGACTTAGGTACTCAGGTTGAGTTGAGCACAACTTTTCACCCTCAGACGGACGGGCAGTCCGAGCACACTATTCAGATATTAAAGGACATTTTGCGCCTGTGTCATTGATTTCGGAGGGTCATGGGATCAGTTTCTACCCCTTGCAGAGTTTGCTTATAAAAATATCTGCCAGTCGAGTATTCAGATGGCTCCATATGAGGCTTTGTATAGGAGGCGATGTAGATCTCCAGTTAGTTGGTTCGAGTCCGGTGAGGCTAGGCTATTGGGGACTGATTTGGTGCAGGATGCTTTGGAGAAGGTGAAGGTGATTCAGGAGAGGCTTCGTACAGCGGAGTCGAGGCAAAAGAGTTATGCTGATTTGAAGGTTCGAGATGTGTCCTACATGGATGGTGAGAAGGTTCTGTTGAAGGTTTCACCCATGAAGAGTGTTATGAGATTTGGGAAGAAAGGTAAATTGAGTCTGCGGTTCATCGGGCCTTTTGAGATGCTTCGGAGGATTGGGGAGGTGGTTTATGAGTTTGCTTTGCCACCCAGCTTGTCGAGTGTGCATCCGGTATTTCATGTTTCTATGCTCCGGAAGTATATTGGGGAACCGTCCCATGTTCTGGATTTCAGCACGGTTCAGTTGGATGATGATCTGACCTGTGATGTGGAGCCAATAGCTATTTTGGGTCGTCAGGTTCGGAAGTTGAGGTCAAAGGATATAGCGTCAGTAAAGGTGCAGTGGAGAGGTCGGCCAGTGGAGGAGGCTACCTGGGAGACCGAGCGAGAGATGCGGAGCAGATATCCTCACCTGTTTGAGGCTTCAGGTATGTTTCTTGACTCGTTCGAGGACGAACGTTTGATTAAGTTGGGGAAGATGTGAAGACCCGGCCAGTTATCTCATGAGTTACTGCTTGGTTTCCCCTATTTCTGCTTCTTTATGCCTTGTTATACGTGTTTTGTGGTATCGGGTTGGTTGGATCGAATCCGGAATGATTTTGGTAAGGTTTGAGACACTTGGTTTCTTTTAAGGAAGTCTAAATTGGAAAAGTCAACCGGATGTTGAATTATATATTAGAGGGCTCGGATGTGAGTTTCGGTGGTTTGGTTAGCTTCGGGAGGTGATTTGGGACTTAGGAGTGTGATCGGAATGAGTTTTGGAGTAGATTTAGGCTTGAATTGGCGAAGTTGAGATTTTGGTGATTTCCGGTTGGTAGGCGAGATTTTGATATAGGGGTCGGAATGAAATTCCGAGAGTTGTAGTAGTTCCGTTGGGTCATTTGGGATATGTGTGCAAATTTTTAGCTCATTCAGATATGGTTTGGTTGGGTTTTTGATCAAAAGCGGAATTTGGGAGATTTTAGAAAGTTTGGCTTGAATCTGATGTGTTTTGGGTATTTAATGTTGTTTTAGGTGTTTTGGTGATTGGAACAAGTTTGAATAAGGTATTAGGATATGTTTGTGCTTTTGGTTGAGGTCCCGGGGGCCTCGGGGTGATTTCGGATGGTTATCGGGAAGTTTGGATTTTTGTTGCAGCTGCTGCTTCTGTTATTTTCGCGCCTGCAGATTGGGGACCGTAGGTGCGGCACTACACGTGCGAGAGATCGATCACAGAAGCGAAAAAGGGTCAGGCGAGTAGAGACCGCAGAAGCGGTTAGAGTGAACACATCTGCAATGTTGCAGATGCAGAAGTGTAATCGCAGATGCAATTTTTGGCTGGATAAGTGATTTTCGCAGAAGCGGATAATGAACCACAAATGCGGTACCGCATAAGCAAAAAGTTTTGGGCAGAAAGTATAAATTGTGTCTTTCGCGAATTTTGAGCTATTTCACCAATTTTATCTCAGCTTTGGAGCTTTTTGAGTGATTTGAGAGAGGGATTTCAAGGGAACTTCATTGACGTAAGGAATTTGGACCTAAAACTCATTCCTATGCTATTATTTCATGGATTAGGGCTAGAAATTATGGAAATTTAGGGTGAAAATTAAGGAAACTAGGGCTTGGAAACTTAGGCCTTTAATTGAGAATTTGATGGACCATTTAAGGTCGAATTTCTGAACTTTTGATTTGTATGAACTCGTGATGAGATAAGGAATCAATTGGTATAAAAATTATCGAATTCCGAGACATGGGCCCGGGGGTCGATTATTGGTAATTTCGGAATTTGTGTCATTTATTGATTGTTTTCACTTGGGCTTCGTCCCTTTAGCATATTTTGACGTCTTCATTCTGATTTTGGATAGATTTAACACGAGTGGAGGCGGATTCGAGGGGCGAAGGCGTCGCGAGTTAGAGATTTGACCGGTTCGAGATGAGTAATGATTGTAAATGATGTTCTGAGGATTTGAAACCCCGGATTGCACAACGAGTGCTATATTAAGGTGAGACACACTCTTGATGACAAGCGTGAGGTCGTGCACTATTGGGGATTGTGACTTGGTCCGCCCCGATTGATGATTTTTACCGCGTATTTGACTGAAATCTATTTGCTATCATCAGTTGGGATGAATGCCATATTTGGGCTTCGTGCCAACGATTTGAACCCTTCGGGGATTTTTTATTAATTTTTTCCTCACTGTTTTGACTTTATACTTGTACTCAGTCATGTTATTTTTTACTATTTTCATACTCAGCCATATTTACTCTGTTTTAATACTTAAATGATATTTTAAATGATGTTTGGGTTGAAAAACACTGTTTTACTATTGCCCGAGTGGCTTGTGAGGATTTTTGACTGAGTAAGGCCGAGGGCCTGAGATATGTACGCCACAAGGTGGCTTGATTGATATGAGGCTGAGGGTGTATTGTTGATGCCACGATATGGCTTGTTATTGCACTTGGGACGTAAGGGGCCCCTCCAGGAGTCTGCACACCCCCAGTAAGCGCGGGTACCCATTGTGATGTGAGATTGAGCCCCAGGGGCTGGTATTATTCTGAGATGTTGCCTGAGGGGCAATTTTATTAATACAGTGCTCGAGGGGTGAACTTTTTACGTGTTTATTTCTCCTTAATTGTCTGTCAATTATTTGTTTACTTGTTGAAAAAGAATCTTTCTTGTCTTTTAACTGGTTTACTGTTTTAAAAAGGTTTTACTGCTTCATTATAGAATGTCTTGTGCCTTACGTGTTTTCTCTCTTTCAATCTTTATTATTTACATTTGTTGCTCACTGAGTTGGAGTACTCACTTTACTCCCTGCACCCTATGTGCAGATTCAGGCGTAGCTGGTCCCGCTCCCGAGTGCTGATCCTTCCAACTTCAGGCGGACATTTGGAGTTCACGAGGTAACTGTTTGGCATCCGCAGCCCCGTGTTTCTCCTGCTTTATCATTCTATCCCTTTTCAGACACTTGTATTAGTTTATAGACTTATCGGATTTGTATTATTACATATAGCTGCTCAAGACTAGTGACACCCCGGTTAGGGCTGTGTTGGGTTATACTTCCGTATTTTTATGATATTATCTGCTGCTTAGTATTATTAAATCATGTTTTATACTTTTTTCTTGTTGTTTAACTATTTAACATTGAATTGAGAATAGTTGGTTGGCCTTGTCTTCATGAGAGGCGCTATCACAACCGGGTCCGGATTTAGGGTCGTGACAGAATCTTTGTGAAACTAATCTTAAAGTTTAGATAATTATTGATTCCATTTTTGACATATTCTTTCATCGTCATTTGTGTTATTTTGGAACATCCTAATTGTTTAAGTGCATGCCAATTATTGGAGACATTAAGTTAAAATTAGATATTTGTTTGAATCAGTTAGATGGTGGTACGTATATAACGCCGTAGCCATTTCCCATATCCCATATACATATATTTACATATATACGCGTATATAACTCCATATGGTCATGGGTCAATGCACATGTATAAAATGCATGAAAAATACGTAATAATCTCAATATTCCTTCCGGATAAATTTTTTCAACTGTGTATTATTCTGAGACCCATGAACAGGAAATAACAAATATTTTTCATGGGGAATCAAGAATATAGACACCCCTAATAATTCTATGAATAGAGCAATTTATGAAAACTGTGTATTTGCTCGTTTCTTCAATATAATTTGGACTATGCCAAAAAAAAGGGATAACCTTAACATACCTGGACCGATTTTCTTTTACGGAAACACGTAACGGCGGATCCTGTAGCATTTCTCTGTTCTGATTAATCTTTATGATCTTAGTAGACTCAGCTTCACTGGTTTATAAACTTTTCTGAAATAGCCAAGTCACTGTTGTCTTCTGTGAAAGGTAATTCGTGGTACCATATTTTGTTTAATTTGGACCTCTTATTTTAGTTGTGAAGGAATGACCTTCAATTACTATCTTAATGTCAAAATTGGCAAAATAGAGATTTTTCTCCACGATTTGGATGTTTTTTGATTGTTTGCATACGGTTTGCTTACTGATAACAAGAGCAAAATTTTGATAGTTATTCAAAAGACTTTGTAGATAGCATGCGGTATGCATTTTTCCAATAAAGTGACCGGGTAATTTTTATGTGAGAGACCAAGCAATATTTACGTGTAAACAGGTCATTACTTTGTCTAGTGACTCACTTTGTGTAATTTGCCACCTTGGCTAAGCTTATGCCATGTGGCAATTCCAAAAAGACTCTTATCCACTTAATACCCTAATTATCTTCACCATTAATCAATTAACTAGATAATGTCCCATTATCCAATAATTAAACATTATCTCAACTTACTTAAAATACTACTCTCTTTTAACATACCTTATACATCTTATGGTCATATAGTACCTTGTATGATACTAGACTATAAATACCGAGTATTTTAGCTCGGACCGTATTTTACCCCAAAATGTCAAACTTTGACGAAAATTCATTTTCTTTGACTTGCTTCCCCTTTCACCTTCACAAATTTACTCATCACTTGTAAAATAGCATAATCCTTATAATCTCCAAATAATCTTTTGCTTGGATTGATGTCAATTACCTTACGACAAATTCAACGTACAATACTACAGAGTGCAACATCATCGTAACTTAATACTGCAAAGCGTAACATCGCCGTAATGTAATACTGCAAGGCGTAACATAGTCATAATATTGCGGGGTGTAACATCATTCCCCCCTTTGGAACATTCGTCCTCGAATGTTGACTGATGCTCTTATCATTTTCATAACTTATAGTTCACGTGAATACCTTAATACTCTCCTTGCCATTTAAGTAGTTGCTCTATGAATAAATCCAAAGTCTAGGGTATTCCCAATGTTAGTCTTTTTGCTCATATCATAACTTATGGTCGAAAGCTTTCTAATCTCGCAACTGCTGCTACCTCCTGTCATGCAACCTGTATGACCCTGGCTTTGTAAGTGCGCTTAGACGATTTATTTTTCCTTTTTCCTTTTAGCTTTTAGTTAATTTCTAGGCCTTACTTTGTCAATATATACAAGGCTTAATAGGATGCTTCTCTAGGCATCTATATGTATATTGAAGGTCTTCGCTTGGTACAGTGTAGAACTTGCGAGTATGGCCATATCTTATTTCATAGATCTAGTTATCCATTTGTATGGCTTTACTATTATACCATAATTTTTACTTTAATTTATCGTTATTGGGGTATGCTTACCAAACTCCAGTTACCTTTTTTTGCCTATCCTTTAGGTATAAATCTCAGTTCTTTAATGCTCCTTCATTATCGTTCGTCTTAAGAAGGATGGTGTAATCTCATGTCATACTTTGTAACTTGTGTCTGTCCATTGTTGATTCGCCTCAATGTTGATCTACAATCCTCCACTTGAAGACTGGAAACTTTTTACGTAATACATTGTTTCTAGGGCTTACGTCGCATTGAGGAATATTTGAAATGATTTCCATAATCGTATTTCATAGTATCTCAATGTGATTTACCTTATGGGGGGTATCCTAATCAAGTTCCGTCAGTGAAATCTTTTCTCCTTCTCTTCTTTTTTTTTTCTTTTTCAAATCATTATTCAAACAAAGGCCCAAACGTCATCCTTTATCTGTCACAATTATACCCTTATTTTATCGCCAGGTCAGCATTTCATTCTTTCTAAATGCTATTAATCTTAGACTCATTTGAGTTCATTCAGGCTATACTAAACTTTCAATAACTTAGAGAAACCATTATCTCTCTTGTTTTCTTAAAACTTTGTTGTTCTACCATACTTTAGCTTGCGACATATACATATCCATTTATACTACTCGCAACTTTCCTTCAACTTGTTTGCACCATAGATTTCCTTATGTTATTGTGGAATGTCAAGCGAGACATCACATTGTCTCTAACTCTTTTTTACTATCTTTATTAGCCTCCTTGATACCTAGAAACCATAGGCTATGATACATGTCACTGACGATGCCGCTATCATTCCTGGATATTGAATCCCCGCGCTTCTAGCCTTCTATCCGAAGTATGGACTATTCACAACTTTATGCATTTGAGTATCTCGTATATTGTTCACCTTTACCTTACTTACTTAAAATCTCGCATCATATCTTATATCTCCTTCATAACCTCTCTTCCACATAGGTATGATTCACACCACAACTTAAAGCTCTATTATAATACCGAACCTCTGGTACATACACAATCCAGTGGGAGCTTCGTACTGACTTCTTATGAGGATGGTGCTTCTTCTAACTAGCTTTCTTGTAGAGCCATGATAGATTATGGTTGTTGAGTTATTTCTCTTGAACATCTGATTTTAAGAGTGATTCTATCATGTTCTCAAGCACAACTGCTATAATTTGTCTAGGTCCAATAATCAGACTCCTGATTTACTTGGGTGATGTAATTTTTTTAGTTTCCTCTTCCTTCTGATCAGCCTTTACGTAGGCTTAAGATATCTTCCGATCTGTGGCTCATAGTATCAGTTATTACCTTAGCCTTTCATTGGCGTTATGGAATATTCATGAGACAATCTTCTAATAATTCAATCCTTTGTCTATGAATTAGGCTCAATTCTTTATTTTAACTTATGCCTGAGTCTTCTATGGATGTATGATTGTCAACAAATATGCTTCCTGGATAATGCTCCAAAATCTTGAGTGTATCCATAACGTACTAATTCTGGATCATTGATCGAATAATTCTTTCGTTCCATCTCAGCTTTCTTTAAACGTATGCAATTACTTTTCCTGGTCTTTCTGCCCCTTGTTGCGTGCATACTTAACTCATCCTAGTTCCCATACATACTAGAATTTTTGTGCAACTCATATAGTCTCGATTATTACCTTCAATATTTCTCCCCGTTCATTATCCACGGTAGGTGCCACTTTCTTTTGGAGGGCATACAATTTTTGTTGTGAAACTGTTGCTACACGACCATTTCCTCTTTAGGTCATTGTGCTTAGGTTGAAGCCTTCTTTCTTATCTCCTCAGCTAGTCTTTCGTTGTAGTATTTAGGGAGAACCCTTGACTCTCATAAAGTTGTGAGCTTATTATGGACTTTTTTTTATGTCCTTACTTGCCTATAATCATCTGTAGTTGCTTACTTCCATGTCCTTGTGCTTGTATGGTTGCTTCTGAACTGATATCTTGACTGCCTTCCCAGTGGAACATTCTTTTATCCCCGTAACACTCATACGGTACCTTTAACTATCCCGACTCTTGTTTGAATATATCTCAATATTATAATGATATTCTTTGAGGTTGAATTCTCCATGTTGGGTTCTACTATGTTTATCTTACACAATCTGAAGACTCGTCTGTAACTTCCTGTTTAACCATAACTGATATCTTCCTGACCAATTACTAACTACTCATTGGCCCATTCTCATATCGATATTTCTTGTAATCTTTCTTGGGTTATTTCCTTTGTCTTAACTTACATCTCACACTGGCTCCTTATTTATCAAAAATATCCCGGGTAGGAACCCTTACTTTCTTTTCTTGATGTCGTGCTTACATAATATTCTGGAATCATAGCATATCTGTAACATTTGAATAAGTACAATTTCATGCCTTTCTCATTCTTATCGCGTTCTTCCTTTATCATTCCATAGTCAATAGAACCACTTAATTCTGACTTAATGTCACATCACTCCATATTCCCCCTTTAGGGTTGTACTAAAAGTTGAAGCCACGAGCATCTACGTATAGATGTTTTACCTCTTCATTTTTGGCGTCGTTTCTCAACATCAATGATCCTTACTCGCTTTGCGGTAATCCTTCTGTACCAAGGATGATAAATTCCCTTACTCGCGAGGGTGACACTTAGCGTAACTGGCACATACAGTCTCTTAAGCTTAACTTTGCTCACATTGCTTGCTCTAGGAAAGCATCTCCCTGAATGACCATTCTGTGAATTCATCGTGAATCTTCTTATGTAGTCCATTCTATTACTGCCGGAACAGAATCTAAAATTACCATGATGTTGAGTATTTTCCAATCATTCAGTCCCTAATTCATATTTAGTTTATCTTATTTACCAGTCCATATTGATCTCTGTTACTCTGAGGATTAACTCTCCCCTATGGTAGTCGTGTTGGAGTCGCGAACTTATTTCTCGAAATGAGGATATAACCTTATGGTCTATACTCTTTTGGTATCTTAAGGCCCATCATCTTTCGTCTCTTCCTTCATTTGACTATAGGTTCTGTAACACTCTATTGTTTTCATCCATGTATCACACCTTATTCATAATGCTTCTTTAACTCTCTTCTTATCTTCCACTAATTATCTATGTCTACTGCTTTATTCTAAAAACTCAAACAAAACATTCTTTTGCCTTTGGCTCCCCTTGCTCCATCCCTTGGCTCTTTCAATTGCCTAACATTCTTTCTTTACTAGGGCGGGAGCCACACTAATGTAATATTTATTCCTTCAAGGCTTCCAATGCTCTTATCTAACTTTAATATCTTAGGGTGCACTATCTAGGTGTCTCACGAGGAGATAGCACACTTGCAATATCTTTTGGAAATGTCATCTAACACAAACAATCCATTCACCATAGGGTCCTGATTTTCCTTCCTTTTCTTAAACTACACTTGTTAGCCCTCCCCAGGGCACAACGAAGGTGGGTATGGCCAATTGTACATATCTATGTTACTGTTGAGGATAACTCTTAATGCTTATATTTTTCTATTGGAACTGTAATACCGTTAATCTTCATTAACTGGGTGCATCGTACCCTTTTTCACCTTGTTTCTTTTGCTTTTTAAAAGCATTGTCTTTTACCATAAAGGTGAATAAATATTCTTGCCTTAAGGTCCTTTATCAAGAGGCTTACACCTTTAAATACATCTATGATTTGCTAAAGATCTCACTTTTACTTATCATAAGCAAGATGCAAAATCGAGTTCCTCTAAATCAATAATCCCACAGCTGTTGTGAGCACGTGATTTTTGCCCTATGAGAACTACTCCTAAAAAATTTAAAAAAATAAAATGGTGTTGTGTTATTTGTGATTTATTTGTATTTTGTCTGTGCATGTTTATTTCTACTTTAATTAAGAAAAATACAAAAAATATATGTTGCATGCACATTTAAGATTTAATTGTGCACTTAGGAATTAATTGAACCATGTTTTGTTTTTAAGAGAAAGAAAATCACAAAATAATGTATTTTTGCATTTTTAGCATTTCATGTCCAAGTTATGTGATTTTATTTGATTGTGTGTGTTAATTGTTATTAAAAGTTAGTTAGTACTTTTATAAATTAATCTAGTCCTATAAGTTAATTTAGGATTTTTGGAATTTTTAGTTTTATTAGTTTAAGAAAAGAAAGGCAAAATAAAAGAGTGTTAAGTCATATTTGGGCCAAATCAATTTAAAGTCCATCATCCCAAATAATTTTTCTTCCCCTTTGAAATTGAAACCCAGATACCCAGCCCATACCCCATCCCCGACCCGGTCTGCCCCATAGCCCAAACGACCACCCCCCTTCTTCCATTTTTCATTTCTTATTTCCAACCCCTAACAACAAACCCTAAACCACCCGCCCCTCTCCTCTTCATCTTCTCCAAACAGCTCATCCAGCTCCCATGACCACGTCCATGGCTGCCCTCCGTCTTCTTCTTCTCCAAACGACCCCTCCAGCTCCCACGACCACCCCCATGGCTGCCCTCTTCTCTTCATCTTCTCCAAACGACCCCTCCAGCTCCAAACGACCTCCATGGCTGCCCTCCTTCTTCTTTTTCTAACCAACGACCCCTCCTTCTCCCTCGACATCCATGGCAGCCTTCTCCATCAGCTCGTTCGACCACCTGAAATAGCCCGCCTCACCTTCTCCATAGCCACCCTGCAGTCCAAAACGAGACCAACCATCCGAGGTCGTGCTCAGTCGTACGTCGAGGCAGTGCGTTGAGGTTCCGTTCGGGTCCGTGTTTGTTAGTCAAGCGTCGAAACAGGGTTGTGAACGAAGCTGTGTTTCATCGGAAGTTTAGCATTGTTCGACGTCGGATCGTTAGCATAAAGGTCAGCCATAGCTCGTTCACGGATTTTTTGTTTTCTCTTTGGAGTTTCGTTTTCACTGTGCGTAACGGAGCAAGAAAGTGCAGTAGTAAAGGTCATATCTCTTACCTCGAATCTATGTTATTCACGGATCTATTTGTGGTTTCGTTTTAATGTGGGTTCATTTTGATGAAGTTTTCGCATGAAGTATCCTACTGCATATTCGTTGAAATTATATGTGTATGCGTTTTGACGACTTTCCTACTGTTTTGAGTTCAATTGATGATTGTGTTTAGTGATTTGGATATACTTGTTTGTTCTGTTAAGTTTGTTCTGATATGAATCTGGCCTTGTTGAATTGTCCTAATGTTGTTGATTGGGAGTTAGTTTCATGTGTTTAATTAGTCAATTGTTAGGATTTCTCAATTAAGATTGGTTATAGCTGCTATAGTTTGGTTAATTGATTAGGAGGATTGGATATAGCTGATGGGGTAGAATGGTAATTTCGATAGTTTCAGGGGTATTTTGGGATTTAAAGTTTTAAAAATGATTAATTTGAGTGCTCTGTCCACTAAGTACTAATAATATTAAAATAAGGCATTGTTTAATACATATTAGGGGACAAGACATTTGCTAGTGGGGAACAAGACATTTGCTAGTGGGGAACAAGGCATGCAAGTGTGGGGAACAAGGCATGCAAGTGTGGGGAACAAAACATAATGGTATGAAAAGCTTAAAAAGGATTGATTAAAATATGTTGCCCATACCTGTTTTTGGGTTATAAAGAGGGTCATTTCAAGACAGAAAGGGGGTTGGTTTTTGGAAGGAAAAAGGATAGTTCTCTTTCAGTCTTTTTTCAGAGAGTTTAGGCTGGATTTTTAACATTTAAAAGTTCAATAATTTGAGAGTAAAAAACAGGCTGGTTTTTAATCCTAAAAGGTTTAGTGTTTGGAGAGCTAAGAAACTGAAAAGTGAGTCTTTTCTTTTACTGCTGAATATCAGAACTAGTACTGTTGTTGTTTCATTGGTGTTGTTGTTTGGTATTTCTTGGGTTTCAATTGATTCTTCATGAGTTTGATATTGGTTATTGGCTACTGTTTTCATTGGGTGTTGATGGAATTCTGTTGGTTCCTTCCTTTTTAATCTGTCACAGGGTTATTTTGTCACTGCGTTGCTGTGTTATTACTGTTGCTGACTGCTCCTTCATCTTCTTGTATTTCCGTTATCCAGGTACACGTTCTAAAGCTCTCAAATTTAAGGGAAAGAAAGTAAAGAGTTGTTGGAATGATTTCTGAATTTTCCCTGTTTCTTGGTGTTTAATTTTATGTATAAGCAGTAGTTCACTTGATATTTCATAGTATGTATTGGAATGACTTTGGAATACATAAAATGGACTGATTGAATCTATTTCTACAAACATGGAATATCAATTGTAATTAATCTTAGTTGGTGATTACTAGTTATGAAATATACTGTATTTAATTCTTTTTTTCAGTAGTTGTGAAATAGTTTCAAATTGTTTTTTGTTGTGAAAGAGGAACCGTCGTCCTTTGCTAGCTATGGTTTAATAGGTCTAATTCTGAAATTGCGAGTTCACTTGAGTAAATAACATCATTTTAAATAGCAACGTAAATAATGTTAGTAACTAATGTTAGTTCTCAAATGTTAGTGATTAATGTTAGCTTGATGACAGTTTTTAAGCATTGATGCATTTTTCAGCAAATCGTAAAAAGAGCTCAAAAAATGGCTTTGTATTCCACATAGTTAATTCCAATAGTCCAATTCATATAATAAAGCTAAAGTTGAACTGAATCGAAATGGTAACTGGTTTGTCAATATTTACAACGGCAGGCGGCGGATCTTAAGTTAGGTAGCGGGTTTAAACTAGAAGGTGTTTCCTTTTGTTTGGACCCGAACTTGAACTTGAAGCCCGAACTTTTAATGCTAATTGATTAGGATTTTTCTTTATTCTTAGAGACAAATAAATAGAAAATCATAGTCGTTTTAGGATATCCTTGAATAAAAATGAGATGAGCCTCGCCGAATAAAAAATACAAAATTATGGGGCCCTCAATAAATATTTGTTTTAAAATACTTAGATTTAGGGACGGGCCGTTTAGCGAATTTCACGGCCTTCCCCAAAAGATAATAACGTGCAAGTCACTTCCGGCGCGCTTTTAATAATTTACTTTCTTAAACTCGGGTGCACATTTATGTGACCCAAATCCAAATTTCAACAGAGTTGAAATGTGTCAATAACCACGGGTGCATTGATGTGACGTGGTTCAAGGTGTATTTTCACGACGTTGCAATTCTCGTTAAAAATAATAATAATAAAAGCGGTAAACAGTTAAAATTTGCACATATGTTCAACATGTATTAAAATCAGATAAATAAACTAAATATGACAGTTGAGCGACCGTGCTAGAACCACGGAACTCGGGAATGCCTAACACCTTCTCCCGGGTTAACAGAATTTCTTACTCGGATTTCTGGTTCACGGACTGTAATACAGAGTCAATCTTTTCCTTGATTCGGGATTCAACCGGTGACTTGGGACACCATAAATCTCCCAAGTGGCGACTCTGAATTAAAAAATAAATTCCGTTTCGATTGTCCTTTAATTGGAAAAACTCCCTCTGCACCCTTGCGGGTGTAGGTGAAAAAGGAGGTGTGATAGCTGTATCTCTTTATCAGTCGTCTTTCTGAATATAGATCGTATTATTAGGAATAGAAGTTCGGGACTCGAATTCTTATAAGTGAGATCTACCACATGATCTAGAGTAAGAAGAAAGAGTGACAGTCCTAAATGCCCTATAGCCTCCTGCTTATAAGTGTGGTGCATGACACACCCATAAACAAGACTCTACTAGACACGACTTATAGACTCCCTAGGACAGAACTGCTCTGATACCACTTTTGTCACGATCCAAACTGATGGACCGCGATGGGCACCCGGTACCTTACTCAACCGAGTACTAACGTAATGTATATTTCTTATTACATCATCATATACACGTGACATACGGGCCTAATAAGCCAACATAATCATTTATAAACTCAAAACATAGGCCGACAAGGTCGTACAATCTTTCACGTACACGACATATGTCTACAAGCCTCTAAGTATACATAAATATCATAAAGGTCGAAACAGAGTCTCGTCATACCAAACAATATACGTCTAACTCATACTAACCAAACAAGCAACCCCGAAGCAAATGGAGCGCACCAACATCTTCCGCTAAGCTGATAGCCTACTTGGAGGGCTCTCGACCTGTCTATCGGGACCTGCAGGCATGAAACGCAATGTTCCCAGGCAAAAGGGACGTCAGTACGAATAATGTATCGAGTATGTAAGGAACATAAATAAATACATAAGAGACATGGAAGACATATAGAGCACATGACTCAACCTGTAAGTCTAAATAACTTTGTAACTCATAAATTACTTTTAGTGCCATGCATATGCGTATGAATGTCATGTCGTGTATAGGTACATGTTTCATAACATCATCAGCCTCTGAGGGTCCCATCATATCATATCGGCCACTATGGGTAAAATCATCATCATATACCAGCTGATCAGGTGGTGGTGCATATATAACGCCATAACCTTTCTCATATCCCATATACATATATATATATACATACATATATACGCGTATATAACGTCGTTTGAATCATATTTACATATATACGTGTATATAATGTCGTTTGAATCATATTTCAGCCATTGTGGGCAATATCATCATCATATACCAGCTGATCAGGTGGTGGTGTGTATATAACGCCGTAACCTTTTCCATATCTCATATACATATATTTACATATATACGTATATATAACGTCATCTGGTCATGGGTCAATGCACATGTATGAAATGCATGAAAAATATGTAATAATCTCAATATTCCTTCCGGATAAATTTTTTCAATTGCGTATTATTCTGAGACCCATGAATAGGAAATAATAATATTTTTCATGGGGAATCAAGAATATAGACACCCCTAATAATTCTATGAATAGAGCAATTTATGAAAACTGTGTATTTGCTCGTTTCTTCAATATAATTTGGACTATGCCAAAAAAAAGGGATAACCTTAACATACCTGGACCGATTTTCTTTTACGGAAACACGTAACGGCGGATCCTGTAGCATTTCTCTGTTCTGATTAATCTTTATGATCTTAGTAGACTCAGCTTCACTGGTTTATAAACTTTTCTGAAATAGCCAAGTCACTGTTGTCTTCTGTGAAAGGTAATTCGTGGTACCATATTTTGTTTAATTTGGACCTCTTATTTTAGTTGTGAAGGAATGACCTTCAATTACTATCTTAATGTCAAAATTGGCAAAATAGAGATTTTTCTCCACGATTTGGATGTTTTTTGATTGTTTGCATACGGTTTGCTTACTGATAACAAAAGCAAAATTTTGATAGTTATTCAAAAGACTTTGTAGATAGCATGCGGTATGCATTTTTCCAATAAAGTGACCGGGTAATTTTTATGTGAGAGACCAAGCAATATTTACGTGTAAACAGGTCATTACTTTGTCTAGTGACTCACTTTGTGTAATTTGCCACCTTGGCTAAGCTTATGCCATGTGGCAATTCCAAAAAGACTCTTATCCACTTAATACCCTAATTATCTTCACCATTAATCAATTAACTAGATAATGTCCCATTATCCAATAATTAAATATTATTTCAACTTACTTAAAATACTACTCTCTTTTAACATACCTTATACACCTTATGGTCATATAGTACCTTGTATGACACTAGACCATAAATACCGGGTATTTTAGCTTGGGCCGTATTTTACCCCAAAATGCCAAACTTTGACGAAAATTCATTTTCTTTGACTTGCTTCCCCTTTCACCTTCACGACTTTACTCATCACTTGTAAAATAGCATAATCTTTATAATCTCCAAATAATCTTTTACTTGGACTAGTGTCAATTACCTTACGATAAATTCAACATACAATACTATATGGTGCAACATCGTCGTAATTTAATACTGCTAAGCGTAACATCACCATAATGTAATACTGCAAGGCATAACATCGTCGTAATATTGCGGGATGTAACAGTGTTAGAGTTTGAAATCACCATGAACTGTTCTACGATAGAAGAGTAGTAGTTAAATCCCAGTCAAACTCTAATTACTAACATATTAAATGTCAGTGTTGTTCTCTTTTACGAGTAATGCACATAAGCAGAAGTTAAACTTAAATTGAGAGCAAAAGAGCAAGGCGATTTTGCAAGCAATTTAGGTGTGATTTGAGTGTGCAATCCTGAAGCTACTTGAACGAGATAGAAGAACCAGTTCCATGTGTCTATCTTTTATTCTAGTTCAACTATAGTAGGTGATTTTACATTGTACCTTTCAGCTTTCATAGAAACAATTGTATTAAGTACCTAGAGTGTTCAAGTTAGAGTTAACTTGAAGTTGTCGCAACAATTGAGGCTGTGTGCCACAACGGGATTAGAGTTAATCCTTAGGTTTACAAAGAGTTTTGTAAATGCTGTTTTGGCTAAGTGATTTTAGTGGAAGTTTGGAAAAATCCTACTGAGTAGTAGGTCGTGGTTTTTTCACCTTTAAGCCAAGTGTTTTTCACGTAAAAATCTTTGTGTTCTTTATTTTCTGTATTTATTATTCCGCAAACAGTAGTAGTTGGAACACCTAGAAGAACTAGGTTTTTCTATAGTTAAGTTAAGCGAAAATTGGCTACCACACAAATCACCCTCCTCCCCTCTTGTGTGGTATTGACGCTTAAAACATCAATTGGTATCAGAGCGGGTTATCCTTGAAGAGGTTAACACCTTAGGAAAAGATCAAGATGAGTGCACCACCTAGAAACTGGGAAGGGAAATCCACTACTAGACCTCCACTCTTTAATGGTCAGTATTATTCTTGGTGGAAGAACAGGATGAGAGATCACATTATAGGAGAAGACTGTGAACTCTGGGACATAGTCACTGATGGTCCCCTAGCGACTACAAAGAAAAATGTTGGACGTGCCAAAGACAAGAGCTGACTGCATTGCTGAAGACTTGAAGAAATGGGAGAATAATTCCAAAGCCAAGAAATGGCTTGTGTGTGGACTGGGTCCAGGCGAGTACAACAAGATTCAAAGTTGTACCACTGCCAAGGAGATATGGGACACCTTACAAGTGGCTCATGAAGGAACTCCTCAAGTAAAGAGATCAACAAGAACACTATTATATTCTCAATATGAGAATTTCACTATGAAGGAAGGAGAAACTATCCAGGAGATGTACACAAGGTTCACAATACTAACAAATGAACTTAAATCTCTTGGGAGAATTACCCTTGAAGAAGACTAGGTTGAGAAAATCTTGACAAGAGTCTTACCGGTGACTTGGGAAAGAAAAATCACTGCTATTCAGGAATCAAAGAACATTGCTACTCTCAAGCTGGATGAACTAAAGGTGTTTAACGGGCCGGGTTGACCCGTAACCGGACTGGCCCAGACCGGTTAAAACCGGAACCGGACCGGCCCGGTACATAGGGGGCCGGGTGGGCTGGGTAGGAGGGGTAGAAGGGGTTGGTTCGTTTAAATTTTGGTAACGGTTAACCGGACCGGTCAAACCCGATCCACGTGAACAGTACCGTGTACAGGTTAAACCGGCCCGGCCCGGCCCGGTACAATTTTTTTTTTTTAAATTTTTTGAATTAAGTGGGGCCCACTAACCGTTGGCAACGGTAAGACCTGGCAGGGATCCGTTGCCCAACGGGTTAATTGCATTAATAGCCTCTTTTTCTTTAAAATTTAACATTTTTTCAATTTACAAAATTAATCTTCTCTAAAACTATAAATACACCCCCTCTTCTTCATTTCTTCACTCAACTCTCATTTCTCAATCTCAATTTCTCTCATTCTCCAATTTTCAAGATTTCAAGACTCAATCTCAAATTCTCAATTCTCAAATCTCAATTCAATTTAAATCATGCCTCGTACTTCTAGAGTGCGCTCATATGTTTGGCAACACTTTGAGGTGGTAGAAGAAAATGAAGAAGGTCAGAAAGTAAAGTGCAAGAACTGTGGTCAAGTCTTAAATTTTCGTTCAAAGTCTGGCACAGGCAGTTTAAGGAGGCATATCAAGTATTGTCTTGAGCGTCCTCCGGAAATTCGTATTTAAGATTTTAAGATAATTTGTGTTATTTTAAAATTATTAGACGTATTTATGCTTAATGTTTTAGTTTGTTAGATTAATTTAAAGTATTGTTAATTTATTATGCATGAAAATTTTGTTTTACTATTTTTTGTTAATTTACTTTTTAAATGCAAACTTTAATTTTGAATTTTAAAATAAATGTAGCACTTGCAATTTATATTAATACTTTTGTATTAATATAACTTGTAATCTTTTAATTAATACAAAGTATTAATATAACTTATAATAGTTATACAAAATACAAAAAAAATAAAAAATACACTAAATCCGGCCCGGCCCGGCCCCTCAACCCGTAACCCGTACGGTTCAATTTTTATCCGGATGAACCCGAACCCGTTAAACCCGTTAATCCCCAACTCGTAACCGGCCCGGACCGTAACCCGTACGGGTCCAAAAAAATAGCAACCCAGCCCGGCCCGGCCCGGCCCACCCGTTTAACACCTTTAGGATGAACTGATTAGAAACCTCACTGCATATGAACTGAGAAGGCAAACCATGAAAATGGATGCACCCAAAAAGGAAAGGAGTTTGGCTCTCAAAATAGCTGAAAGTTGATCACACACATCTCACCTTAGAAGAAAACTTAGGAAAAATGAAGGATGAGTTATACAGGAAAGATGAGTAGATAAGAGTCTTAAAAGAAGACCTAGGGAAGGTAAAGCATGAACTAGACAGAACTTGCAAATGGAATAAGGCTTCTGATGCACTTTTCTGGCTTCAAGAACATCACAGTAGCAACAAGAGAGGACTTGGCTATAGGGCTCAAGCACCTAAGTGGGACCCTAAAAGCAAGTACCTCACTCTTCCTGACGAAATTTGCACACACTGTGGCAAGACTAGTCATTACAAAAATGAATGTAATGCAAAAGAAAAGGCCAGTTAAAAGAACAAAGCCTTTGTTCAAGAGAAAAAAAGGTTGCTTGGGTGGGATAAAAGGAATTTGATTTACCCCTTTGCCTATAGAAAGGGATCCAAACTAGTCCGGGTTCCTAAGACTAACCCCTGATTTCTTTTTGCAGGTCTAAGTGAAAGAAAGTAGCCAAATATGGTACATGGATAGTAGTTGCTCAAAACATATGACTGGAAGCAAGAACCAGTTCATTTCACTTGAGGACTTGAAAGGAGGTAATGTCTCTTTTGGAAATGGGAAGAAATGTGAAATTATTGGGGTTGGAAAGGTAGGTAAGACAGACTCACACTCCATTGAGAATGTCTACTTGATAGATGGCTTGAAATATAGTCTAATCGGTGTATCACAACTTTGTGATAGAGGTAACCTTGTAGCATTTACCTATACCAAATGCTTTGTGATTAATCTTACCACTGACAAGATTGTTTTGCAGGGAAAAAGAGTTAACAATATTTACATTGTAGATTTGTCTACTCTTTCAGAAAACGAACTCACTTGCTTGAGTGTGTTAGTCAATGATCCCCTCCTGTGGCACAACAGACTTGGTCATGCAAGTCTGAATCAACTCAACAAATTAGTCTCCAAGGACTTGGTGATAGGGTTACCTAACATCAATTTCAAGGAAGACAAAGTTTGTGAGGCTTGTGCAAGGGGGAAGCAGGTAAAATCATCTTTCAAAAGCAAGAAAATGGTAAGCACAACCAGGACGTTGGAACTGGTTTATATGGATATTTGTGGTCCAATAAGAACATTGAGCAGAGGTGGTAAGAAATATGTGATGGTACTTGTTGATGATTATTCTAGGTTTACCTGGGTACTATTCTTAACATCCAAGGATGAAGCTTTTGACATGTTTATTGCCTTTGTTAGAAAGACTCAAAAACAACTAGGTAATCAACTTGCATCCATCAGGTCTGATCATGGAACTGAATTTGAAAATGCTAAGTTTACTAAATTTTGTGATGAGCATGGTATAGATCATAACTTCTCTGCCCCTAGGACTCCTCAACAAAATAGAGTAATTGAAAGAAAGAACATGACTCTTGAATATATGGCTAGGACTATGTTTCTTTCTAGTAAACTGCCCCACAGCTTCTGGGCAGAGGCTGTAAACACTGCATGTTATATCATAAATAGATGCATGACTAGACCTATTGTAGAGAAGACTCCCTATGAGTTACTTAATGGGAGAAAGCCAAATATATCTCATCTTAGGGAATTTGGATACAAGTGCTTTGTGTACAGTAATGGTAAAGACTCCCTAGGTAAGTTTGATCCCAGAAGTGATAAGGGAGTATTCTTGGGATATTCTTCACATAGCAAAGCATATAAAGTGCTCAATAAAAGAAATTTATGTGTAGAAGAAAGTATGCATGTAGTGTTTGATGAAACTAACATTCTTTTTGAGATACAGGAACATGAAGATGAATCTATTGGGCTGGTAAAAGATTTGACTGAAGTCTCAGCTCAAGCTAAAGTGGCACCAAAAGAAGGAACAAGTGATGGAACATGTTCTTCTATCCAGGGCAACCTAACAGGGGGAACTAATCAAAGAGGAACTGAAACCAATCCTCTAAAGGAACCTGTTCATAACCCTATTCCTCACAACAGAACATGGGAGAAACATCAAGCAGAAATTAGTTGGTTGTGAAACCTCACAAGTATCAAAGTTCTCATCCTATTGATAACATAAGTACTGATCCAACCTCTGGAGTCAAAACTAGATCATAATTAAAGAATATGTATGCCTTTGATGGTTTCTTATCTCTTATTGAACCTAAAAATGTTATTGAGGCTTTGCAGGATGCAAATTGGGTAAATGCAATGCAAGATAAACTCAATCAGTTTGAGAGAAGTCAAGTTTGACATCTAGTTCCAAGACCCAAGGACAAATCAGTAATTGGAACAAAATGGGTCTTCAGAAACAAACTTGATGAAGATGGAACAGTTACAAGAAACAAGGCAAGATTGGTGGTCCAAGGTTACAGCCAAGAGGAGGGTATAGATTATGATGAGACTTTTGCTTCAGTTGCAAGACTAGAGGCAATAAGACTCCTCATAGCCTTTGCAACACACATTCATTAAATGGATGTCAAAAGTGCCTTCCTGAATGGCTACCTAAAAGAAGAAGTGTTTGTGAAATAACCTCCAGGGTTTGAGAGCAAGGAATGCCCTGAGCATGTGTGCAAATTAGACAAGGCTCTCTATGGACTCAAGCAGGCTCCTAGAGCATGGTATGAACGATTGTCCAAATTCCTGCTTGAAAATGGCTACGAAAGAGGTAAAATTGACAGTACTCTATTCTTGAGGGAAAAAAGTAAGGATCTTCTTGTGGTACAAATATATGTTGATGACATAATTTTTGGGGCCACCACTGACAAACTAAGTAAGGACTTTGCCAAATTAATGAGGAGTGAGTATGATGGGTGAGCTTAACTTTTTCTTAGGCTTACAAATCAAACAAATCCCAAATGGAACCATGATCCATCAGCAGAAATATGCAAAGGAGTTGATCAAAAAGTTTAAAATGGATGAATCAAAGGAAATAGACACCCCCATTGCAACTGCCATTAAATTAAACATAGATGAACATGGTTCATCTGTTGATCAGAAGTTGTATAGGGGTATGATTGGTTCGCTTTGGTATCTTACTGCCAGCAGACTTGACATAGTTTTTAGTGTAGGGCTTTGTGCTCGCTTTCAAGCTAATCCAAAAGAATATCACTTGATTATTGTCAATAGGATACTGAGATAATTGAAAGGCACTACTGATCTGTGTCTTTGTTACCCTAAAGGTAGTAATTTCAATCTAGTAGGATATGTTGATTATGCAGGTTTCCTTGTGGATAGGAAAAACACCTCCAGTATGGCTCATTTTCTTGGTTCATGTCTTGTATCATGGGCCACTAAAAAAGCAAAATTCAGTGGCCTTATCCATTGGTGAGGTTGACTATGTTGTTGCTGCCTCTTGTTGTGCTCAATTGCTATGGATCAAACAGCAGCTGGTAGATTTTGGCATTGAAGTTAATTGCATTCCTATATTATGTGATAACACTAGTGCTATAAGTATGACAAAGAACCTTGTTCATCATAAAAGGACTAAGCACATAGATGTTAGGCACCTCTTCTTAAGAGATAACTATGAGAAAGGATTGATCTTCATAGAATTGTGTGCTACTAATAACCAAATTGCTGACATCTTCACTAAAACACTGAGTAGAGAAAACTTTGAGAGGAACATGTTGGAATTAGGGATGATTAAGATCGCTTAATAGGTTCAGCTCAGAATACACAATGAAAAAAAAATATGAAAAAAAATTGGCTAGGAAATCTGAACTTGTGTAAATATCTAGATTAATTTTTACTCAGCTTCATAATATAATTAGTATACTCCTGTGACATGTGTTAATATGACTCACTGATCTCTTACAAAAAAATTCTCTATTATGGTAAATTGAGGCATGTTCAAGAGAATTCTAAATGAAGAACCTGGTTCATCAGTATGGGTTCATCTGAAAGCCAAGATATGTTTTTTATACTCTGCACAATTAGAAATATAAATATTTAAACCATGAGCATAAGTCCTACAATTGTTTAATTCCTTAGAAAATTCTATATGTTAGCTTTGAACCAGTTCTGGCAGCCTTAGAACTCTAAACCACAAAAATTGCCTAAAATCTCGGGAAGCTTAAACAATCATTCAAACATGCAATTTCAGGTTGATTAGACCTCTAATTGACCACTGCTAAAGCTGTCGTTACACATTAAATGTGTATTTCTCTTTAAATACACATCATTCCTTCAGCCATCTCCATAATTCCAAACCGTCAAAAATTCCTCTTCACTTTCACTTGCCCTCTTCTCCAAAATTCTAACTCACAAATTCTCTCAAGAAACCAACGATCGTGACCAACCCACAAGACAATCCTGGAACTCCTCCACCACCCACTCCCTCTAATTCATCTACACCTCCTTCACCTAATACATCTCCCAAACCCAGGCTAAGAAGGGTGAAAATGCTTGCTCGAAAAATAGTAGCATCTGAGGCTCTGAGGAAGAAATTAAATGAGAAATTAAAGGCAAGCCAGGCCCAAGACTCGGACTCCAACTCTGATTCTGAGTCATACAAATCCTCTAGTGAGGGGAAGGACCTGGGTATTCTGACTCTGAAAAAGATCGAGAATCCCCTTCTAAGGTAAGTTCTTCTGTGTCTGAAAATCTAGAAACTAGGTTTGTTCTGGTTGGGCCTGTTAAGGATGTAGAATTACCCGAGTTACGAAGGAGTGAAGGTAAAAAGAATTCTGAAAAAGAAAAAGAGAGAGAGGGTGCATGTGGTGAAGATAGGGGAAATGGGAAAAGAATGGTTGATCATTCACCCACTGTTGATTTGCCTATGCCTGTTATATGTGGGGTTGAACAAGAAAGGGTAGAAGAGAGTGGAAAGAAGTCTGGCGAAAGTGGTTCTGGTGAAGCTGCTGAGGGACTGATTAATCTAAGCACACAGGGAGATGAACCTGGTTCATCTACTGAAGAGACCCTAACAGACCTGTTGAAAAAGGTTGGAGCAAGTTATGACCCTAAGAAACTAAGAACTCCCACACTAAAAGCCCCCAGTGTTCCTAAACCTTACAAATAAAGAAAGGCTTCATCCCCAACAACTACTGAATTTTCATTGCCAAAGGGTAGAGCTACAAGAAGCAGGGTGAAGCAGAGTGAGAGTGATCTCCAAAAGGCTTTTGCTGAGAGTAAGAAGAAAAAGCATGTTAAAGGAAAAATGAAGGTTATAGAGTCCTCCGAGGCTGTGGAGTTGAGGAGATGGAACAGGTCCATCAGGAGGAAGTTCAACCAGTGGAAGTTCAGAACCCCAAGCCCAAAATGTCCAAGACTTCTTCCAAGAAGTCTTCCTCTGTGTCTGAGGCTGCTAAAACTTCACTAGCCAAGAGGACAAGGTCTGTAGTGAAAAGTAAATAAGTGAAAATTTCTGAAGATGAGGAATAGAGTGGAGAAGAAGTAGAAGATGATTCTGATGGTGAACAAGACAAGCTTGCCATGTTTGGCAAACGAAAGATTTTGAAGGGTAGACTACTGAAAGACCTGGTAGAGCCAGGAATGATGAGACTGGTGGATGCCTTAGCTGCTCAGGGGTGGAAGTACATGGTCCTTCAGATGGATGGTAGGCTATCCAGGAATGAGATAATTGAGTTTATAGCAAATGCAGAGGTTAAGGATGACAAGGTTAGCAGCCTGGTGAAATGAGTTCAAGTGTCCTTTGATGCAGAAAAACTGGGAGAGATCCTTGATATACCCTCTGAAGGGTTTGATGACTATACTAGACAAATGTGGCCTTGTCTGGACTCCCTTCCTACTGCCCTTGAAATTACCAGGAGGATTTGTGATGCTGAAGATGTGAATGAAGTCAGGGCTGTTCAGAAAAGTGAAATGAGGCCTCAGCACAAGGTCTTATTTGAATTTGTCAATAAGTGCCTATTGCCCAGACAGGAGAGAAGACATATTACCAATTATATGGACCTGGTTCTTATGGAGTGCTTGGAAAATGGAAGGCAATTTAATTGGCATGCCTTCATCATTAAGCTGCTGGACAAAGTCATAAATGGTTCCAAGGCACATGCTATCCCTTATGGCTTTATTCTGACTACGATTTTGGATAGATGCAATGTGCCTCTTAAAAAATGGGATATGGACTCAAGCAAGGATCATTTTGGCATTAACACTCTGATTGCTTGTGACTACTTAGCCATTGTCATCCCAAATGAACCTGGTTCATCCAAGAAGACTCATATCAAAAGCAAAGTCAGAGCTCTAGTTCAGGAATGTGAAGCCAAGGATGCTGAGATAGCTAGGCTCAAGACTCGTGTGGCAGAGGTGGAATCTGAAATGGATGCTCTCAGAACTGAGTTTACCAACGAAAAGGAGAAGAATGATGGAATTCTTCATAATATACTGAATCTTCTCCAAGCCCAAAACCAACCCTCTAGCTCCCCCAAGCCTTAGGAATCCTAGTTTTTGTCTCCTGAACTTGTCTAATACCTTTAGTGGCCCAGATTAGGGATTTTTTCTATCTTTTTGCTCATGTTTTAAATGTTTTTTGATTTCTGGTTGTGGATTATGATAGCAACATATCTCTATCAATGATATCTACTGTTTTTGCTTTTGTTCAATGTTAATATTTCCTTGATAGTTTAAATATGTTTGCTTGACTACTGATGATTAAATTATGATTGCACTTGCAGTTACCCTAGTGGCCATGAGTACTTATTAAAATCTGGGACTCACACTTTGTATGCAACTTTTCGATGATGCCAAAAGGAGGAAGAGATATTGTGCTTTATACATTATGAATAAGTGATATTTATAACCTAATGGACCTGGTCCTTGATGATAAGTGAATTTTCTAAAATTTGTATTGATGGTTAAGCTTAGTTCTTATAGGATCCAAGTAAGTAAAAAGCACAGAGTTTGTCATCATCAAAAAGGGGGAATTTATTGGCCCAAGAACATGTGAAGTTTTGAAGATTGACAAAAGAACTCAGACATGGACCAGGTCCATCTTGTGAAGCACAGTCATGATCAACCTATACATGTAAGATGCACGTGAAGGAGATAAATCTAACTGATCAAGAAGCAATATCTCCTAATCTGATCGAAAAAGTTGCACATTGGATAAGGAGAGAAAGACTCCTTACATGAAGAGAACATAGTTTAGGATGAAGATAGTGTTAGAGTTTGAGATCACCATGAACTCTTTTACGATAGAAGAGTAGCAGTTAAATCCCACTCAAACTCTGATTACTAACCTATTAAATGTCAGTGTTGTTCTCTTTTACAGGTAATGCACATAAGCAGAAGTTAAACTAAAATTAAGAGCAAAAGAGCAACGCCATTTTGCAAGCAATTTATGTGTGATTTGAGTGTGCAATCCTGAAGCTACTTGAACGAGATAGAAGAACCAGTTCCATGTGTCTATCTTTTATTCTAGTTCAATTATAGTAGGTGGTTTTACATTGTACCTTTTAGCTTTCACAGAAGCAATTGTATTAGGTACCTAGAGTGTTCAAGTTAGAGTTAACTTGAAGTTGTCGTAACAGTTGAGGTTGTGTACCACAACATGATTAGAGTTAATCCTTAGGTTTACAAAGAGTTTTGTAAATGCTATTTTGGCTCAGTGATTTTAGTGGAAGTTTGAGAAAATCCTACTGAGTAGTAGGTCGTGGTTTTTTCACCTTTGAGCCAGGTGTTTTCCACGTAAAAATCTCTGTGTGCTTTATTTTCTGTATTTATTATTCCGTAAACAGTAGTAGTTGGAACACCTAGAAGAACCAGGTTCTTCTATAGTTCAGTTAAGCAAAAATTGGGTACCACACAAATCACCCCCCCCCCTTGTGTGGTATTGACGCTTAAAACATCATATAATACCTGTCGATACCATAGAAACTAAATAAGGTTTGACTTATGAACATGTACCTATAGAAATTCTCGATAGGCAAGTAAGAAATTTGAGAACAAAAGATATAGCATCGGTAAAAATTTTGTGGAGTAATCATAATTTAAAAGAGGCTACGTGGGAGGTCGAGGAAGATATGAGAGAGAAATATCCATATTTATTTGAGGAAAAATGTATGTGAACCTAAGTTTGGTTTGACATTTATATTTCATTTATTAAATACAAGTTAGCAAGTGTTTATATCCTTCCTAGATTATACTTAGTTGTTGTAGTAACTTAGTTAATTCCGTAGTATATTTAATTCATTAAAGTGATTTACTTGTGCTAAAGTTGTTGTACTTTAGATTCTTGTTAGTTGTTGTGGTACCTCCTTGCCGGAGTGTGAGTAATTAATTTATGAGTTATGTATGGTGCATATGAATGGCGTGTTATGATATATTTGGTTGTTGTTCATGTAGTTGTGGTATTTGTAACAGGGATACTTTTTTTAGACACTCCAATTTACAAGGAAAACTTTGCCGAAATTTTTAAAATTTTAGAGAGTTAGCCAAAATTTTGAGTCCCTTGCAAGAGTGAGTAGTGCTAAGAAAACTTAAGAGGTTCAAGGACCTAAGAAATGATTGTTAGCTTAAGAATAAGACCCTAGCAACATTCGAGGACGAATGTTTTTAAGGAGGGAAGATTGTAACACTCCTTAAATTTATATAAATTTCAAGACTCGCTAAATATAGAATTTAAATTTTTTCTCCTTAAATTATACTTTTATTACGGATTTAAAACCTTGTGAGTGATTTTGAGTTACATCTATATTTATAAATAAGTGGCTATACAATTAGGGAATATTAATAATTTTAATATTATTAATTATTAAAAGTGGGTATCATTAATTATTAGTTTAGTTATAAAAAATAAAAACTAAAAATACAAACAAAAAAAGGGGACAAAATAACCAAAGCCCTTAAGCCCATAAAAGCTGTTGAAAAGCGTAAGCAGGCTTAAAGCCTTATGCCTTCGAACGAAAAAGAAACTCCAAGCAGACTTCTGCGTATAAGAAATAGACGAACGTCCCAGCGAAAGTACTTACGCAAGCAACGGAAAATTCTAGGGTTCTTACCAATCACTAATTCTTGATCTCAGGTATGTGAAATTCCCTACTGTCAATTACCCTATAGTAGTAATAGGTAAGAATTGAATAATTAATTCCTTTCTTTCTTTGTATCAACATCAAATTTCATGTTTAGATGTGAAGCTTTAAAATCAAATAAAACGCACTGGTTGTTGTAGAATCAATTATTTGACGGGTATAAATTGGTATGGGGTCTATGTATTGGCTCGAGAAGTTTTGAGGTGAGTTGATATAACCCTTTGTTAAAGTGGTTTAACTCACAAAAGCACGTATGTAAGGTGTTTGATAAATTGCTTAAAAGAGTTTATATTTACTTAATTGGAGCGAGCGAGTACCTATTAACTTAGAATTGTTCTAGCAAAAGTTTATATGATTTATTATGATATATGTGTGTAAATTTTCAGATTTTTGTGTTATTTTTATATGCTATTTTCATGTTGAAAATTTATGAAGAAGCAAGAATCTTTAGAAATACTTTTACATGTTTATTTCATTCTTATGCCATGCTTTATATTTAAGGATACCAGCATGAGCATGTACATGATGTTCTACAAAGAAAAGATTTAGACTTGAAAAGTCATAAGAAGAAGTTTTAGAAAGAAAAGATTTTTGGGAGTATCCTTTATTCTGAGAAGGGGTCATCGTCCAGGCCGAGGGTCCTGACCAAGGCGTTGACTTCCTGAAACTACTTGTGCCAAAGTAGGGAGTACACGAGCCGAGGGTCTTGTTGCTGAGAATTTACTTAGCCAGGCTGAGGTATGATACATGAGCGTTGAGAACCATGAAGCGAGTGACACCTCGTGGATTGTGCCTATTCGATCAGGTTGGGATCGAACCCGTGCCGATCACACGGTGACTGAGACGGAATTAAGTCATGATAGTTGGAACTTACAAAGTATAAGGTGAAGAATTTTTTTATAAGAAAGAAAAAGAAAAGAATTTCTTTTAGAATATTTATAAACTGCTATTATGCAATTATTTATAATTATTCTTATAAGCTTTATGTTTTACATGCATTTAGAACCTTTGCTCATAATGTATATGTTATTAAAGTTTTCCCCCCTGTTGTTGAGATTGACTGAGTATAATGGATGGTACTGACGTTCTCTTTTGGGAACCTACGTTGGTCTGCGGTACAACGTAGGAACCGGTTTTGCAGGCGAGAAGGCTACGGGTTAGAACTTTCTTCTCTTCCAGTGCTAGTGGTGAGCTCCGCTTTTGTTCATGAAGTATTCCTTAGAGTCATCTTTATTTAGTTATTTCTTTGTTTACTTAGAGAACTGGCCAGGAAATCTCATGTCCTGAGTAGTGCGTTAGTTTATCAGTAGAGGCTTCATAGACATAGTCGTTGGGTTAAGATTCATATGTTTTTGATAATAACTTAGCAGTAATTCAGTAGTTACTATGAATAAAGTTTTGGAGTTGATTTATTTAAATATTTAAAATTAATCAAAAGTATTTGGTTAGAGCATTGCTTTGTTACATATAAGGTTTGGAGTTATAATAGATTTGATAAGCAGAGATGGTTCGCTCGGTCATGTTTAGTGATCGAGTGCCAGTCCCGGCTTGTTCAGAAAATGGGTCATGACAGATACTCTAAGTCTCCCACCTGGCAATGCATCCTCAAGGGCTGTGATACTTGCAGGAAGGCAATCACATGGGTGGTCCACAAGGGAAACAATGTTAGCTTTCTGAGTGATGCTTGGATCCCCAATCAGCTAGCCATTAGGGACATGATAGAAGACCCCCTTACTCAGAATGATGAAATTTCCAAAGTAGACACTATCTACAATTTAGGGGTTTGGGTTCTCTCCACCATCTCTATGGATCTGCCCTCAAGTATTTCTAACATGATCAATTCTCTCTTCATCCCTCCAAACCCTACCAAGGATGACAAGCTAATCTGGAGACTGACTCATAGTGGGTCCTTCACCAACAGCTCTGCCTACTATTTCCTTAGCAAAACCAAAAACAATGTCGAAATAGACGAGGAAGAGAATTTTAATTGGATTTGGAAATTACACACACCTAACAAAATCAAAAACTTCATCTGGTTTCTTACCTACAAAGGGTTACCTACTGGAGGTTACCTCCACAGAATTGGGGTTAACTATAACTCACAATGTTGTTTCTGCCACAGTCTTAAATAAACAAGTGACCACATCTTCTTTGAATGCATTAATGCAGCCTAGTTCTGGCAAGACTTACTATCCAAGGCCTCAATTGAGAGTAGGCAATATAACCCCATCTTTTCATCCCAACAATGACCCTTCACTTGGAACAAGCTTAGGAACACACCTTTTAATGATCGCATTCCTTGGAAAACATCATTCCTTTTTGTTTCTGGCATATATGGCTATGCAGAAACCACAACTTGTTCAACAATGAAAAAGATAGAATCAGCATCGCCAACACTATCTCTAAAGCAACTGAATACTTTATGTTGGTAAAACATACAACCATAAAAAAAAATCCAAATCACTGTAAAATGGGAGCCCCCAAGAAGAAGTTTCTTTAAGCTGAACACTGATGTGGCAGCAATGGGTAACCCATGCATAGGAGGAATAGGTGGAGTATTCAGGAATCACAATGGGGATTGGATTATTGGGGTATATGGAGAATATACCACATACAACCAACACTTTAGATGAATTGAAAGCTCTCCTAAAAGACTGCAACTTGCTGAACAAAATGATTGGATCCCGTTAGACATCAACATTGACTCGGTAGAATTAATATAAATGCTAATTACATGTAACCTAACATATGAGCCTATGACTTGTGAATGCAGGTTGTTAATACAAAGGATGGTGAGGGTCGTGGTAAAGCACACATATAAGGAGCCGAATAGAGTGGCAGACGCAATGGCAAAAGAAGCAGCAAAGACAACATTTTTTGGGTAGATTTAGCTTACTAGCAGTTCCTCTGATGTTTGCAAATGATGTATTTTGGGCAGACATCCTAGGAACTGAAGTTGTTAGAGATTTTCTGGCATGTAATATTGACTTTATATCTCATAACATCGCACTGTTGGGGGAACTACAGTACCCCAGCAATGACAATACTGTGTAACGTATTTTTGGTCAGTAGTTATATAAATATCCGCCCTTTAACAAAAAAAAGAGAGATATTAAAGGTTAATATGATCAATTTTATTGATAATTAATGTTAAAAGATGAATTGCTTAATATGTGTGAAAACAGTAAAAAAATCACGTATTGTGGACCAGAGGGAGTAATATTTACGTCAAACTATACAAAATTATTATGATTAAGTGATTTAATGCAGTTAAATATAAAGTGAAAGAAGTATAAATACATATTATGTATTTATTTGCTTATTAAAAATAACCCTTGTAAATGATTTAAAAAAAAATAGAGTAGGTGAAATAAAGATTCCCCTCCCTAAACAGCAGTGGCATACTCCGGTATTTTCATGTAAATGAAGGGCAATAAAGGATTTTAATAACTAACCAATGTACTGCTTCTGTGTTCCAAAGGTCGGGCCACGGAAAAACACTTCAGATAAACGAGAGAATAAAAACGAAAGAGAGAAGAGAGAGAAAGAAGAGAGAGAGAGAAGCATAGAAGATTCAATTCACTGAGCAAAATAATTTCAATGGCGGTTAGGGTTTTGAATTGATTCCCCAATTTTTCTATACCTCAAAAAAACCTCAAATACTTCCTCTTCTACCTTTTTTTCTCTCCCCTTTTTGTGCCCACTCAAAAACCCTAATTGTCGTTCCTCGCTATCTAATCTACACTACTGGCGCAGTGAATTTTGAGTTCTAGAAGTTTCCATGGGTGCTCAAGAGAAGTCTACGGGAACTAATAATCCGATGCAGGTTAGCTTCGTTTCTTAAATTCACTCCAAAAAATCGCACCTTTGCATTAACCCTAGCACTAATTTCACAGTGATTGGTTTTTCTTTTTTTATTTGGAATTAATATATTACACAATTGATTAAGTGTTTATCCCGAACTAGTTGGGATTGAATATTCACTATATTTTGACTATATTAACTATTTGCTGAGCTAAAAAAATGGATATTTACTGGGAATTCTGCGCACTGTATGTCCGAGTATTTATATTTCGGTTCAGTTTCCTTGTAGACAGAGGCGGAGTCAGGATTTGAAGCTTTTGGGTTCGGGATTCTAGTATTTTTAAGCTATTGGGTTCTAAATTAATATGTAATTTGTATATATCCAATAGAGTTCTTAAGACAAATACAGTGTTTGTAACTAAACCACTGGGTTTGGCTGAATCCATAACCGAAGAGCTAGCTATGCCCCTGCTTTTAGAAGGTACTTTGTAGTGTTAGGTGGCACAATATGTGTTCTACGTTCTTGGTGGGCCTTACCCGGTATATGTGTTAGGGAGAGGTAGCAGATACCCGGTGGAATAGCTGAGGTGTGCGGGAGTTTGCCCGAACACCGCGTCATAAAAAAAAGTCTTCTATACTTGCTTTGTTATACTGTTAAATTCTTATGGGTTTTGTAATTTATGCTCTGGTTATCCAGCCTTCTACAGTTTATATTAGACTAATTTATGTCTTCTGGTTACTGATCAATCTTAACTGAAGCTAGACCTGTATTAAAAAATCAGCCTCTTTCGGTTGGCGCCAAGGGTAACTTATGATTTGTATATCTAATTGGAAGAGCTCTTGCTTGATAGTTGTTTCTGGTACTTAGTTGTTTTTGCTTCCTCTTTTGTGTAACCTGTGTAGGCCGTAGGGTAAGGCAGCCACTTGTCATTATGTTGATGAATTTTTCAATTTTTTATTTTTTAATAGATTGAGTACCAGTTGTTTCTGGCACTCATCTTTTGGATTTTTTTTTGGAGAAAATCATTTACTTAATTGTTTTCCTAAATTGCAGCTTTTGCACTTTTTTTGTAGAAGGAGGAAAAATAGAGCAAATATCAGTAAATATTTTAGCCCCTTTGGGACGGGAAACATATGCATGTGCCTGGAAATGTCATATGCCCCAAAGAAAAATAAGATTTCTCCAAAAAGCATTCAGGTGAAACAGAGCTGGTTTGATTTGAGTGAACTTGTTTCACCTCTTCTTGTTCTTAGGGTGTCTAAGAATGTCCTCTTTAAGTTATAAAAGTCTTAAGCACAAGTTTCAAAATTAGTCTGCAATTAGATTTTTCCTGTTATTTGGAAAGTGAAATGGATATTTCGTACTGATGGATAAAACTTGCTCTTGAGATAAGGAAATGGGATATGGAAAATATAAGAGAGACCTAATCTATCTTCGGATGATGTTGAAGTATGATTTTACAAAATTTTGAGTGACCTAAGATTTGCTACAATGTGATACACAAGCTTCTAACTTAGCTACAAGTTTGAATTGGTGGTTTTTTTAAAACCCCTCCCAATTTAGGTGGATCTATAGTGTTTCCACACTTCCCCTCCAGCGTGACTCGAGCCCAGGACCTAACGGTCATGGGTGGAGGTGCTTTTACCAACTGAGCAAGCCTCACTTGTCATTTGAGTTGGCATTGATGGTTAGTTTTGTTTCTCAATGGATCTGATATGGAAAGAGTTGGAAAACTTGTGAACAGTCGCATCACGAATCTTGCTAGATTACTGAGGGCACAGGCAAGCAAACTTAATATGAAAAAGCACAAAGCTACTTTTGTCTTAATATTGACACACAATATTCAGTATACTATACCTTTTGTCTATGAGATTAAATAGTGTTAGGGGCTGAAAGAGGGCGTAAATTGAACAAGTTTGGCTTGCTAGTGTTGAGTATTTGTGTAGATGTGCTATTGTTGCTTCAACAGACCTTTTGAAGTTAGTTTGATATTAGATTAATGTTAAATTAGTGGGTAGTCAGCCGAAAGTTGGAACTGAGAGAAGCACTTTACTATGTGAGGATTTTAGGGTAAGTAGAATAAGATACTATTTTTTCTGAAGTGCGTTTCTATCATCAAAAACCATCTAGCAGATGCAAAGGTTACGAAATTGAGATTGAGTCAGCCCAAATATAAAGGAGAGACCAATAAGATTAAGGAGCTGACAAAATCCAAAAATTGATCAGTGTTATTTACAGGGGAAAGGTTAATCCAGTTAAATTGATTAAGCACAGCTAACCCTTCAGGGAGTAGCTTGAAGTTGAGATTCCATCAAAACATATACCTAAAAATACTTGCAGGCACCATTGTCCAGATCTTCTTGTATTTCAGTTTTCATAGGCATCTCTAACACTTAAAGACATAACCCATTTTAGTCCGAAAATAGTGAAAAACATGCTCCATAAGTCTGCTGCAACTTCACAGTGGAGGAATATATAAATTAATACTTTTTGATTTGGATTGACAAATACATCACCTGTTAGCTAGCGGAAAGCTATTCTGATGAGGTTGTTTTGTGTTAAACAAGCTCCATCTAAAAACTATCCAACGAAAAAGTAAGACCCAAAAAAATATATCTAGTACAAGTTTAATTCCAATCAGAAAAATGATTGTGAAGTGAGATTATTTAGGATTGTTAGTGCTTAAATGCAGACGACCTAAATATGTGGACTCAGTTTTCCTGAAGAATAGTATGATGGATCATAGATGAAGATGTAGCACATTGAATTAGAATAAGATGGTTGAAATGGAGGAGTACTACAAGACCACTATATGGCAAAAAAATATCTAACTACATGAAATGCAAGTTTGTAAAACGTTTGTGAGACCAGCAATGTTGCATGAGAGTAAATGTTGGACCTCCAAGGCCCAATATATCCACAAGATTAATGTCATAAATGTGCAGATGTTAAGATCTGTATTTTTATAAAGGGGCCTCCTATTATGTAATGTCCACCATTAGCTTATTGCTCGTATGTTTACATTAATAAAATTTTACCTACTTATCAAAACAGAAAAAGAAGATAGGTGTGCAATGGTACAAGTCCGTACAATATTAGATATGATCCTTTATCGACAACGAGAAGTTTTGTGTTGTCTTCTTATTTATCAACAAAGAATATTAAAATGTACGCTATTAGTAGAGGATGCTAAGAGCGAATACATAGGAAAACATCGGATAAGGTCACTCGAGATTGTTTGGTCATATCTTGCATAGATTTCCATATCCATTGGTTGGTACTTGGTAGTTATAGAAGAATATGATGGTTGAAGGTAAAAAGGAGATGTGTTTTCGTTACTTATTAAAAAAGGTAATAAATGGAGACAAAGAAAACCTAAGGTCACACATTGTAATTGTCTCAGAAGGCCTAAAATCTCTCGGAATTAATGCAAACTTAGCTTAGAGTAGAATACCATTTATTAAAGAATCTATATAGGTGATACCAAGTAGTTGAGATTGATTTAGAGGGCCAACTTTTCTTAAATTTCTTAAAAGGAGTTTTATGTAGTATTGGGATGAGCCAATGAATATAGACGATCTACATAGCTTACTCTAACTGATTGGTACACAACATCATTGGTTTGTCAATCAACATATTGGATAGTACGAGCGAAGTTTAGTATAGCATTTGCAGATTGGTAATGGATTGCATCAGTCGAGATTCCATTGGAGGTGACGTTATGCCAATGTAGGATAGTATCTTGGCATTGCTGCGGTAGTTCTTTGGAAAAGTAGATGTTACTGCACTTCCTATTCTTATTACCAAGTGACTTTACCATCTGATATTTGTCGCATAGCAAGTAATCTTATTCTTTTGGATGTGATATTGGGTTATAAACTGCAATTACATTTTCTAAAATAAAAAATAAAAGATATTGGTATTAAACTCTGTCCAGTTTATTTTGATGAAGCAATTGATTTCATTGCTGGCATCAAGAAGATGCTTAATAGTTACAACAGAGTTATAGCAAAAAAGGAATAATGCTAGCTCCAATACAAATGTTGAGGCTAATACTAAGGAGCTAACAAAGTTCAAATAACTATTAAGGGGAATCTACGGTGGGAAACTCTGTCCAGTTTTGTGCAGAAATGAAAAGATCTATCACATTTTTTTCATTTAGAAAGATGTATTAAAGTTGATTAAGGCGCTAATTGGTTGCATGAGTGGAACTGTGTTTGTTTTGCTGTTACCAGCTGAAACTTCGTCTGCAATTCCGGTGTGCAGGAGGTTTTGGAATACTTGTGCGGTTTGTAGCATCTTGTGTTCTGTGCGCTTTTCTGTACTCAATGTAGATTTTCTTTTACATTCTTGTATCTTTATCTCTGTATTTTTTATGAGAATTACCTTGCCTCCCACCTTCCACAAAACAAAAAAGTGAAAAACAAAGAACCTTCCTGCCCTTTCCCAACTATGATTTCGTTACAGGCTGATGAACAATCCTAAGCAGCTTTGACTACTAATATATTTGGCCTTGCAGTTGGTCTTTCTTACTTTCCCATATTAATTTAATTTTGTAAGATTAACCTTTGTCCCATCTATGTTGCAGCGTGTAAAGGTCTACCGTCTTAATGACGATGGGAAATGGGATGATCAAGGGACAGGGCATGTAACTGTGGATTATATAGAGGTGAGTTTTAGTAGAATGTTTGATGTTCAGTTTATACCATTTTGCTTGTGTTGTCAAAAATGATTTATACGAACCAATTGAGAGGGGTTAATTTTATTGCTTGTGATTGTGGATGCTGATGTAGAGATCGGAAGAACTAGGATTGCTTGTACTTGATGAAGATGATAACGAGACTTTGCTTCTGCACCGTATTAGTGCAGAGGATATCTATCGGAAGCAAGAAGGTATCCTCAAGCTCCATAGTTTTGTCCCCTTTCTCCCCTTCTATGACTTCTATTATGTTGTTATTCAGTTTCAGAATAATATAGTCTTCTTTCAGATACAATTATTTCTTGGAGGGATCCGGAGTATTCAACTGAACTAGCTCTTAGCTTTCAAGAGACTACTGGTTGCTCCTATATATGGTAAGTTTTTGGAAAATAAATTTTTACATTTATTTCCTTTTTTCTTGGTTATACTTCCCTCCTTGTTTTTTTAAAAGCTGTTGTAAACATCAGCAAATAACATCTTATGTCTTTTTTTGCTTTGTAGGGACCATATATGTACTGTGCAAAGGAATATGCACTTCAGTAGTCTTAACAGTAAGTCTTTAACGTAATCATTTTATACTCTTGAAAAACAGAATATTGTTGAGCTCCCATGATTCTGAGTTTTTAAAATTTTGGCTGCAATTATGATACGGGATAGTCATACTTCTGGCCCCATGCAAATATAAGGAGTATGTACATTGAAAAATTTCGGTCCATTTTTCCCAATTAATTGAGTTGGAAATGGAATTTTATCTTCTTGGTTTAGCATAGATTGCTAAGTCTTTTGGTCCCCAACTCAATTGTCAAACTGGAAATGTGAAAGTCAATTGCAATTTGTTGTCACTTAGTATAAAATTTTTCCCCGACGAATACTTTTGAGTTGCTATTGTTAAACACTTCAATTGCTGTTGTTATGATTGCGAGTCAATTATTCTGTTGGGAACAATTATTAGTTTATGTGAGGCGCATTGTTGATGATTTTGAGATGAGTGTATGTGAGACATGTTATTGACGATATATGATCCACTGGCTGAGTTGGGAGATGGCATGAGAGATACTCTTGAATCAGAATGATTTATTAAAAAAAGTGGATATTGTTGTCTGACTGGTGGAGCTCTTTCTTTAACCTTATTTTCTTTGTGAAGTGTTCATTTTGACGAGGATTACTTTGAACATATAGATGTATTGCTACTACTGTATTCCCTCTTAACTAAATATTTGTAAAAATTAGCTTCCACAGATATTTATTACCAAATTTGTTTCTCATGTTCATATTTCATTTTTTTTTTAAAATTAATTGATTAACTTGGATTTACGAATAGCATTTGTACCATCTTGGTATCTCTTTTATTTAATAAAGTTTTACCTTATCAAGAAATAACTTGGATGTACGAATCGATAATCTTGACCTCATAAAGCTGGGCTATCACGTGAAACGGGATTGAGGCTGTATGTTCTGCTGTCCACCTATATCAGAGATCCTCCAATGGATAGTCTGGGGTTCATGATATTGTAGTCTGGGGTTCATGATATTGTAGTCTTGATTGTTTCTGGAAAAAAGAGAGTAAAACTATAAGTATGATGTCAAAGGAAATAGTAAATTGATGCATTACAGAAAAAGGTTCACATAGTTTCACTCCTACTTCTAGGACACCTGTCATTGGGCGGGCTCTCTTTACAAATTATTGTTGGTTTCTATTGGCTCATTTTTTGTACCTAGCGGAAAAAGGTTTTATGTATTTTACTTATTTATTTCTTTTTTCTTCCTAACTATTTTCAGATGAAACATTTCATAGTGTCAACAGTGACCTGAGGGAGTTGCCCCCGGTTGAGCTTTCTACGCTTTCCCAGATACTAAAGGTATATCTGAATGTCCACCTTCCAGTTTTTCCTATCTTCTTAAATAGTTCAAATGCCTTTTTCTTATATTGCCCTGATGATCACCTATTCTCAAAGTTGCACCCAAGGGTTTGGCTAGTGGTCAATAAAGTTTTGTGTTTTTTTTTTTCTTGGAGACCTGAGTAGGTGATTTCTTCCCATCTGCTAAGCCTTGGTGGCTAAGTTATTCAGTACCTATAAATAACTGAGGTGTGCGCAAGCTCGCCCAACATTATTGAAAAAATTAGTTGTTCTCAAAGTTCCAATGTCTATTAGGTTTGTGGTTAGTTGCAACCTCGAGGCCTTTAACACTCTCCTTGGTACCTTCCACATCCCAACCAAATAAAAAAGCCTGTAAAAGTAAAAAGTTTAGGGCCAATATCATTATAAGGGATGCAACATAGGAAAAACTCTCTTTTATTTTTTGCGAAGGCAATACTCTTTCGAGTGCTGTAAATCTTTTCATACTGTTTGCTGATTTCTGAAAATTTGTTGTTTATTGTTTGTTTTGCAGACAGTTGTGGAGAGTGGCATTGCTGATCAGTTGCGTGTTACAGAACTAATATTGCATGATGTGAGATTCATGAATCTCTCAGCTCTCTAAGCTTGATTTCTTTTCAGACAATAAATCTTCATTAAAATGAGGGTTGTGTGACCTCATATTAGCATCAGTAATATCTCCCTCGTAGCAAAGAAGCCAAGAGTGGCAATGGTTGTGAAACTGCTTCGAGCTTGTCAGCTTAGGAATTGTTCGCTATCATATTCATCACCTATCTTGAAAATGCAGATGTTGGGTCTTCCCTTTTTAGAAGCAGTTATTGATTACACTAACAATAACGGGATGAGAACTATATTATCTGTTATAGATAAGTTGGAAAAATGGAAACTGAACCATGAGTGGATGTTACCTTTGTTTTCATATATTAGGTATAAAATTTTTGTTGAGTCTCGCACATCGACTTAGGAATGGTTGATCTCTTTATATGGCTTGGGCAATCCTCACCTCACGAGCTTGCTTTTGGGGTTGAGTTAGGCCCAATGTCCATTTCTTATCAATTTTGATAGGTGTGGTAAACTTTTCAGTGCCTTTAAAATGGTGGTTGTATGTACAGTTTAGTCTTTCGTACTGCCAGGGCTCCTTCCTCAACCACTCTTCACCCCCTGATTTTTCCCACTTTAGCCCTCTTCCCCATCAAACTGTATTCAATCTGGGCCCTGGTAGCTTAACAGAGACCCATAACTCCTTTGGGATCTGCACAGAATTTTCCGTCGCCGGCGAAACTCCGGCGTAATCTCTAGTGATCCCTCAGTTTCCCTCCCTGCCTCTTTCATCCTTATACCAGTCTTGGAATAGCTGGAGGCCTTTGAATCCTTTGTGCTGTTTGTGATATCCTTTATGCAAAGTGCAGTACTCTATTCAAGTTTTTGGTGCACTCTCCAAGGAGTTTCTGATCTATGTAAGACGAGAGAAAATGCCCCCCTCCCCCCCACCCTCACCAAAAAAAGAAAAGAAAAGAAGTGTTTCGCACTTTTTATTGATCTTGGATCATCCTAAAATTTGCTTGTTTATTCATTTGTTTTCTGGGTCATGGGTGAATCACTCTGAGTTGGATTTTTTCTTCTGCAGCAAGATTTTTTCCGTAAGCTGATGGATTTATTTAGCATCTCTGAAGATTTGGAGAACATTGAGAATCTTCACATTCTTTTCAAAATAGTGAGAGGAATCAGTTAGTATTGTCTATTTGTCACCCGTTTTTCTTTTGCGAATACTTCTGCTTGTTTTTGTGGGTGTTAACTAATCAGCATGAAGTGGGTTTTTGCAGTTATGCTCAATAGCTCTCAGATCTTTGAAAAAATATTTGGTGATGAGCTGATAATAGATATTATTGGGTGTCTTGAATGTAAGTTTTTTTATCTTATTACTTTCAGTTTTTAGTTAAAATGACTTCTTTTGATCCCAATGGAACTCTATCTTAATAGGATTGCTTGAAGACCTGTAGTGGATGCGCTCCTTTCTTCTATCTTAATTATATTTGCATTTTAGTTGCGGTATATGGTAACCAATTTTGCTTCTTTTACGCATGAGCGTTAGCCGCTAGCTCTATGATTAGAATTTCAGCTTGATATGGTTCATTTTAATTTCCTTATCTACAACAACAACTACGCCTCAGTCCCAAACAAAGTTGGGGTCGGCGATATGAATCCTCACTTCTTTCCTTAAGCTCAACTCATATCATAATCATACCAAAATAAAATAAGAGTAGTACTGAAATTAAGTTTTTTTAATATATATATGTATGTATGATAATAATAATAATAAAATAATATGAAAAGTTGTCTTAACAAATTTAAAGCCTATTCCTAACTAGTAAATATCAATGTATGTTTTGGCAATTCAGTGGAAAGTTTAATTTGCAGATGTGAAAGGTAAATGTATGTTTTGGCAACTGAGTTGCAAATTTTTTATGCATTATGCTGTTAGTTGTTTTATTTGATTTAAAGAGCAGTTTTTTTTTTTTTTTTGTGTGTGTGTGTGTGTGTGTGTGTGTGTGGGGGGGTTGATAATTGGATGACAGTAGAAGAGAAAAGGTAGAATATATGCGCAAGGTAAACTAGTGTTTGATTATATTATCTCCTCTACTTGAGAAACTGAGTCACTTATCCGCAAAAAGGGGTGACTGAGTCTTTCATTTGGTGCTCTTTAGATATGCTGCTAATCCTCCTGTTTCGGGGTTTGACCTTGCTTTCTCTTCTGGTATGTGCTTGTTGAAAACTGAAAACTTTTACTAGACCAAGTGCTTAGGTACAATCCTTGTTTATTTACGTCATACTTTAGAATGTTGAACTCAATCTCTATTGTTGTTGAAGTTGGAAACTTTAGGGCTTTTCATTGTTATTGGCGAAGTTTTTTGAGTTGTATATAACAAGGACATTCTTGATGCGCGTATAGCACTGTGGATTGTGAATTTGGGTTTCTTGTATGTGGATAACAATAATCTGTTTGATGAGTTAATATTATTTTCCATTTTCAAGCTTTCATTGCTTACTTGTTGATCTTATTTTGGAACGGCCTGATGCATATTTTGGTCAACAGATGATCCAGATGCTCCTCATGTTCATCATCGCAATTTTCTGAAAGAGCATGTGGTCTTTAAGGAGGTATGTTATGTTTCTTTTCTACTCCATACCTCCTACTGACTTCCGAGGAATGTTTGCTGAAGTGTCTTGTTTCCCTTGTGGGTGTGGTAGGCTATAGCTATTAAAGATCCAATAGTCCTTTCAAAGATACATCAAACATACCGAGTTGGCTATCTGAAGGTGATACTTTTTTTTTTCTTTTATTAGCTTTTAGACCGCATGCTGTACTACCAATGAAACTTATAGTTTGTGGGACTAACATTCAGGATGTCATTTTGCCTCGAATGTTGGATGACGCAACAGTTGCAAACCTTAATTCCATAATCCATTCAAACAATGCAGTTGTAAGATTTGCTCCTGTAGTTAAAATGTTCTATCTTGTGGTTATTATGGTCTCCTGATTATTTGGTTTTGATATAGGTTGTATCTCTGTTAAAAGATGATAGCACCTTCATTCAGGATTTGTTTGGAAAGTTGAAGTCGCCTTCTACATCTGCAGAGTCAAAGAAAAATTTGGTAAAGAAAATTGTTGTTTCCTCTCTTGCATTGCAGCTATTAATTGATTTCTTTGTTCTTTTCTCAGAAGACATTTAATTGTTCACTATCTTGTCAGCTTCTGATAATTGCTTGTCCTTGTAGTCTTTGGATTCTTATCTTTTTTTTTTGTTGTATCATCATTCTTTTATATTCCTTTTGCTTGCTGTTTTGTCAGTAATTGAATTGGTCAAACATAAGATTTGAGGGCAATCTTTTCCCTCTTTATACTCGTTGATAATGATAATAGAGTAATTTCTTGTTAACGATATGGGGAAACACTGCAATCAAGATAGAATACCACGTAAAGAACCTTACAAACAAACATGGTTCTCTACAAAGAGCACCCAAATCTTAAGTACCAACCTTAATCTTAAAGGTGCTCCAAAAATATATAAAAAGCAAAAATATTCCTATAATCTGTTCAAAAGGAATTTCAATCTTTAATGCATTCTCGTTCCTTTCCCTCCATAATGTCCACATGTCCGCTAGGGGTGCTACTTTCTGCTTTTATTCTACTTCTCTCCCTGACGACTCCAAATATATTCCACACCATACACCATAACTTGTGTGCAATAGGACAATGACGTAACAAATTGTTGACACCGTCTCCTGCTATCTTTCACATAAAGCACCACCTTGTGTGTATCTTCCTCCTCTGCCTCTATTAGCACCTTGTTGGTGCTTTAGTAACCACATTCTATTAAATACAAAAAAAATACACAAATTGCATCCTAAAGTTTTCCTAAAAAGTCATTTTCACAATCCAACTTTACTTTCATCCTTTTTTTTTTTTAATGTAATGGTGGTGTTCGAGCCAGCTTGCGCGTATCTCGACTATTTCACGGGGTACCTGCTATCTCTCACCAGCGTAGGGTAAATTTGTCTACCAAGGCTTAGGTCAATGGGCAAAATAACCTAGTATTTTTTTGTCTCGGTTGGTGAGAATTACATGCATTCCACCCTCTCCTCCTGGAATTGATTGTGTCGAGCGCCTCTTCCCTCTTATTACCCTTGGCTTATCACCGACCCTCTCCCCATTCTTGATATGGGTCATTTATTAACTGATGAATCCCAATGGTCTTCCATATATTAGATCAATTCAGGATCTCATGATTTCTCCCGACTCATGTCTAGGTTACTAATCTTGAGCGGAGTGGGAGTGGGAATATCAGCTTGCATATAATAAATAACCCAATCCAGAGATTGTAAATACTCAATGTTAAGTTGCAAAAGACAATTTCACTACATTGGACTTTGTGAATCATTCAATGGAAGCCATGCGTGATGTCATTTCTCTTTATATTAAAGACGTTTCAGTAGTTGCATCTTTTTCCTTTTTGGTGGGAGGGGGGTGGTAAGGGTCATTTTTCCAGAATTTTTTGGGTTTATTTATAAACAGCAAGCTGAGGGATTTCTTTTTAGTTAGTTAATTTCCATTCGAATTGTTTAAAGCAAGTGGAATACGAAACTCTTGGTATCCTGGCCATATAAAAGAAAATATTTTCAATCAATTTCTCATCAGGGCTAGATCTTCCTTTTCCCTTTTAAGCCTAGAAAGAGTGTGCTGGTTAGATATAGAAGTTGCCTGGCGCAAATGTAGGAAAATTTCGAACTCAGGTGGGAGTAGAATTTGCAGAATTATATATCGTAGTGTCTGTCTAACATTAGTTCCAAAATTTACTTTTTATGCTATTCACCTGTAGTGAGATTGCAAAGAGTAGTTGAGCTTGTTGGATGACAGGCTAGAAAATTATTGTCTTTTCTTCCACCACAAATCCAAAAAATCTGGAATGCACAGGTTGGAGTCAAGCCTAACTCCTCCATCACTATGATGGACTTTTGATTTAAAAAAAATCCAAAAATCTGTCCCTGGCAGCTCATAATATATCCTTTATTGAGCTATGATAATAATAGGTAAATCATGTACTTATTCCTCTTTCAGCCATCCCTAAAATGTATGGTAGTAACTTTACGTCTTGACCTAATACTTTTCTGTTCCTTATTCTTATATTTGGCGGGAGACCTTGATAGGGTACTTGTAGTCTCATCATTGTTGCACTGAATGTTTCCTTTTCTTGGATTTGGGTAGGTGCACTTCTTGCATGAGTTTTGTACTTTGAGTAAGAGCTTGCAAGTGGTCCAGCAACATCGGCTATTTAGGTATGCATCACACATGAATGTCTTTAGTATGAAATATCAGTCCAAATTATCTTATGTTGGAAGGAGGAGCGAAACAATCAACCTATTGATATTGGAAGAATCCGTTACTTGGAGCAATGGTCAAGTTGTCTCCGTGTGACCTATAGGTCACGGGTTCGAGCCGTGGAATCAGCCACTGATGCTTGCATCAGGGTAGGCTGCCTACATCACACCTTTGTGAGGGTGCGACCCTTCCCCGGACCCTGCATGAACACGAGATGCTTTATGCACTGGCCTGCCCTTTTATTTATTTATCTTATGTTGCTTTTATAGCAAATGAGGTGATAGAACTACAAATACTATTATGGTTGCAGGGATCTTGTTAATGAAGGGATATTCGATATCATAGCTGATGTTTTGCAGAGCCAAGACAAAAAGCTAGTTCTGACGGGGTAATGGACCATATCGTTATATTTTAGCAAGTAGACTCTTTTTCTTTTCCTTTTCCTTTTGTCTTTGCATATCATTGTGGTTGTCGCTTCCCTGAAGTTCTTATCCGAAATGATTCTAACTGATGCAGGACAGACATCCTCATTCTATTCTTAAATCAAGATCCAAATCTTCTGCGATCTTATGTAATTCGTCAGGAAGGCCTTGCTTTGTTTGGACTTCTGGTGAGCAAAGATTAGGTTTTTCTTCTTTTCTTGTTCCATAGGTTATTAAAATCAGTGTGACTCTAGCTGTTAGTTACCTGCTCCTAAAATGCATTCTTTCATGTAACATTTATTCAACTGTTGGGATGTGCTTCAATATACGGATTTTGTTATCTTATGCCTATCCCCTTCAACATGTTAAGTTGTGAGGCGTCTGCTGTCGTGTGAGAATGTTCAGTTATTCTATGCTGTGAATGTGGTATGTGATTCATGAGATAAATAATTGGAGAAGGTGGTTTGTCTTTCCTCCATTTCTCATTTTGATGTTTCCTGTTTCCATATGCTGGATATTTTCCTAATAGCAGCACTAAGACGTGTCCTTTTTTTTCCGGCTTAGACGATACTTGTTAATTTTACCTCTCACATTTTTTTCCCTTGGCTTTACATTCCTCTCAAATGGAGGGTAGCCGTGCTTGTTGCCATGCAAGGTACTAGAAGTAAATAATAGCATGGTTTCAAATTTGCAGGTCAAAGGTATGCTAACAGATTTTGGGGATGACATGCATTGCCAGTTTCTTGAAATTCTGCGCAGTCTCTTGGATTCATATGCATCAGGAACCCAGGTGCTTTTCCCATAACTTTTCTGATTTTTCCATAATAGTTTTAATTTTCTGTTAAAATTTAGTATCTTGTCCAAAAAATTCAGGTTAGTCAAGTTAATGACAGGATTGGCTTTTAAAACATGGATATATACAATGTCCTTTTTTCTCCTACAGATCTAGAATTTTGTTTCTTATGTCTTCTCAAGTATTGTGATGGTGAGTGGAACATCTTACGCAATTCTATTTTTGACTGATAATGTCTGACCTTTCTAAGCGGGGAAACTGCATTTCAATATTCTGACCATCTGTAACTAGGGGAAGGGAAGGGTAAGGAAGAAACTGTAGAGGAAGAGGAAACACAGTTAAAAACTAGAGGGAGTAGAAAAACCATTATCCTGGCACCATATTTTTTCTCCTTCCTGAAGTTCTAAGGATAAATCTTTGCACGATTTGGGCTAGCAAATGAGTTTTAAACGAACGAGGCTGGGAGGACCTATAGGAAAATGGATAAATAATGATAACAGTATTTGGATAAGGTTGTTCTCTCTAGTCAACAGCTAATTTTGACTTTTATTTGCTTCAAGCTCTTGATTATCTTCCTTAAATTTGTTCCAGAGAGAGGCCATTGTTGAAATTTTCTACGAGAAGCACCTAAGTCAACTCATTGATGCTATAACATCATCCTGCCCGGCAGACGGTGCTGCAGAAACTGTCCGTAACTCGGAGTGCTCTGATGGAGGAACTGAAAAGCAAAGCAGCGTCAAGCCTGAAATACTACTAAATATTTGTGATCTCCTATGTTTTTGTATCGTGCACCATCCTTATAGAATAAAGTAATCTTCTCATCTTGGTATGCTTTTACTTGGTTCCTAAATGCTAAATTTGATTCTTTGGTTTAATGTTGATTCTCTTCTGTGTCGCAGGTGCAACTTTCTTCTAAATAATGTGATAGATAAAGTTCTCTTTCTGACACGAAGAAAAGAAAAGTACCTGGTAGTTGCCGCTGTTAGATTTATGAGAACTCTTATTTCGCGCAATGTGAGTTGTTTACTTCTCTTAAGCAAGAGAACGTTGTCTGTGGACATGACTTAATTGACTCAAGTTTTGATTTATTTCTCCTCTATGGTCAATGTGTTACCCTGTGAAATGAGCTTAGATGTTTTGAGAAGCAGCCCCCAAGGCTTCGGACCAACAGTAAAGGAATTAAAATGCGGGATATGTGGTAGGAGCACGTCACGACTTTGAACCATACCTAGGACTAAATCCTGGTCTTTTAGTGGTTGGAGGGTAGAGGGTGGGTCTGTACTCTCCTGAGTTTTGAACTTGTCCACCACCTGTGGTTGGGCCAGCTAATCCACAGGGGATCTGTGGACCATTAGGAAAAGATATGTTTTTGCATAGTACTGTAGATGGGCATGTAATGTTTCTTTTAATGATCCCCCATTTTCTGTTTTGTTCTGTTAGTCTTATGGTGATTCATGAGTCTGTGAAGGCCCAATAGACTTGGCAAACGTCGAATGAAACTGGTTGGGATCTTATGTAGGTTTTTATCTGATAATAACTAGGTAAAACTGCCAAGACATTAGAGTTGGCCTAAAATTGTATGTAGAGTCAACAGAGAGGTAGAATAGGGCGGAATCAGAATTTAAGAACAATTCTTGTAAAATAGGTCTAGGTTCTACTTGTTACATCCATGTATGCACACACTGAGAGCCGATTTTTGTAAAATATTAAGTAAGATTTTCTGCTAAAAAGTTTAATATTACGATTTTTGAAGCTCTTTTTTCAGCACTTGACAGATAAATTTTCACCCTCTAGTTAGCTAATGTCTTATCCTGCGACTTTTACTTGCGTCAGTGAATAAGTATACTGTATGCATGTTTTACCACGCTCTAGTAACCACAACTAATGAGATAGATTAGTAGGTTTGAGGTAATGTCACTCTGATTGAGTTAAAGATAATCTGTTGAAACATTGAGCTTCTTTGAATTTGTAGAGGATTGTACTGTAGTAGTTGTAATGTCACTCTGATTGAGTTAAAGATAATCTGTTGAAACATTGAGCTTCTTTGAATTTGTAGATGATTGTACTGTAGTAGTTGTAATTGCTTACTAAAATGACATGGAAGATTGTAGGTTTTGTAGGTACTATTCAGAATTGAAGCATTATCTTCTTTTTTGGGTTCGTTAGTGTAAAGTAACTTTCTAAGAATGGTTTCAAAATTTTGGACCAGAATATTATAAGTTATGATTCTTTTTTTTTTTCCTTTTCTTTTGTTCATAAAAGTAAATTATACTGAACGGTCTGATTTAGTGTATGGCTGCGAAGAAACCATACTCTATCCTTTGGGGATAAGAGCTAAATAGTGCCTTCTTTTTGGTTGTACTGCTTAAATGTCCTTCAAGTCGGTTGAAGTTTCTTGAAAGAAGAGAATAATAATAAGAATATTGTGTATAATATTCTTAATAATTATTCTCATAAATTAGAGACACCCAAGACCTTCGAAATTTTCCTTATCTCACATAACCTAAACTCCTATATAGTGAGTCAACTTCTATAACCAACCAATTTCATTAAGAGTTTTTCTCTATTCTTCATATATCTTTTCACATGGCAGTAGAGCTTTTACAAATTTGGCAGAAACTAAGGTGTAATATTATGTTCATTATTTCCGAGTGTTTCCCTTCTGTGTATTTGTGAATATATTCAAATTCTTCTAAGTACGATCAGCAGGATGAGCATTTGATGAATTACATAGCGAAGCACAATCTCTTAAAACCAGTGGTTGATGCTTTTGTTGCTAATGGAGACCGCTACAATCTTCTAAACTCAGCTGTTCTTGAGCTTTTTGAGCATATTCGTAAGGTAGCATCTTATTTCCTTCACCTGCTTAGACTGTGTAAAAGTAAGTGTGACATGGCTTCTCTTATTTCTTAGGCTCTGACATGACTTAATGCAGGATAACTTGAAGATATTGCTCAAGTATTTAGTGGACTCATTCTGGGATGAACTGGTCAAGTTTGAAAAGTTGACATCTATTCACTCTTTGAAAATTAAATATGAGCAGGTATTGTCCATTCCTGCGCGTATTTTTCACCATCGCTCTCTTGAAAGTGATGCTTTGCTCATAATCGGTTATTTGGGTCTAGTCCCTAGATTGTTCAGGAACCAGAAGTGTTGGCGATCTGTTAGACGACCCTAGGAAAAGAGTTAATGAGCGTGGTTTAGAGAAAGAAGAAGAAGAATATTTCAATGAAGACAGGTATGCCTTTTTACTTCTTTGCATGTAAAACTTTATATGGTAGCCACTGAATATGTATTCCTTCAGTGATGAGGAAGATTCTGCGTCTGCCTCTGTGGCCAATGCAAGTAGGGCGCAGGCTCAGCCAGCCTTGCCTAATGGGTCTGCTCCAAGCCCCTCATCTGTGAGGTAAGTAGCTGTTACTGCTGGAATCTAGATTTATTAAATTGAGAGAACATATTGTGAGACACTCATTGTTGCTTTAGATCTGGGGCACTTGTTGATTATGATGACGACGAGGATGATGAAGATTATAAGCCACCACCTAGGAAGCAATCTAATAATTCTGATGAAGATGCGGAGTCTTTTCCGTTGAAACGAAAGCTATCTCCGAAAGAAGAGCCTGAGCCAAAAAGGTTGCAGCGGATTGCTAAAGGCTCAAAGTCTCGAGACGGTGTTTTCGCTGCTTTGTGCTCAACCTTAAGTCAAGCAGTTTTGCCCTCTAAAAAGACAGTAAGTACAGCACAAGATGGTCCATACTCAGATGTAGACAAGAAGTCTGTGGAGTCCAACCATGAGGAGAAGGGGAATTCTACTGATAATGGGAGTGCTGATTTGGATAATCATGACGACCAAGAACCAACTTGTCCTAAAAGTTTTTCTGAAAGCATGCACAGTTCTCCAGATAATAGGCAGAGGGGAGATGAGCATCCGTTAATACCGCCAAAATCATCTCCTGAAATGGCTGTAAATGGATCATAACTCCTCTTCTGAGACCATCATGCCATTTTGACTCCCAAGTCCTACCGTGGTCTACAAGAATAGCTTAGGCATGTGCTTGCTTCAAATCAGCTCTCTGCACAACTTCAACATGAGGAACGAGCCAACAGGCAATTCCATTGTCGAGTTTCTTAAGTATTGGTGGAGGGGAGTCTGTACAGTGCCGTTGCAAGCGCGGGAAGAGATTAGTATCCCTCTTGGCTTCTCTTTTGTTTAGCATTTCCTATTGGTCCTGTAAAACATTCCATAGCTATAGAGTTTTGCTTTCTCCAATTCTTTGTTTTATCCCTACCCCATCTCCATTCTAACTTTCCTTAATATACAATGCATAGGGCACCAGCTTTTGCCCTTGAAAGGTTATTCTTCGATTTCGTGGGCGTAGTGACCCAGTGTTGCGTTAGAGAGGTCAGTATTGCTTGAGGCCAAGTTTTTTTATTTCAATGTTGTCTAATTTATACGGAATTGTATATTATAATTGTGGACAATCAACTTTGGCTGCAAATATGTACATTAGAGCTGCTCCTTTTTAAAAATATGAATGATCAAACATTCTATATCTCAAGTTATTTTTTGTGAATATGCCTTTCTGGTACTTTTAGAGATATCTCTTCATATATAAGAAATCAAACATGTCGTGATAAATGTTGTCTAATTTAGGTTGTCTTTTACCTATGAAACACTTTCGCGGGATGGAAGCAAAACTCTTGCTCAATCAAATACGGTGTTGATTAGTTTGTTCATCTAGGGTGTGTTTGGTATGAAGGAATGTTTTCTAGAAAAAGTTTTCATGGCCAGAATTTTTTTTTTTAGTGTTTGGTTAGAAATTAGAAAATATTTTCTTGAAAAATTATTTTTTATGCTGCTCTCCTCACCACCCTTCCCCCAAGTCTAAATGTTTCCTGTGCTCTCTCCTCTCCCCCTCCCAAATACCCAACATTTTTAGGATTTTTATTTTTTAAAGAATTTAATTATTCTTATAAAAATTCACACAAACCTAAAGGGGCTGGTGCTTTAATTTTTTTAAGCAAAAACAACATTGGAATTTGTGTGCTATAATTAAAAAGAAGATACTTTTTTTTTGGTTGAAAAAGAAAGTAATCTTTCTACAACATTAAAAGGAAATATTATTTTTACTAAAAAGAAAGAAAATGGTTTTTACTATATCATTTTGTTGAAATAAAAGAAACTATTTTTTTTATATCATGAAAAGAAATACTTTTTTATGTTATTGTTATTGTAAGCTTAACCAACATATAATTGTTTAGTTCCAAAGGAAATCCACGCTCTCGTCGCGTTATAAATTTAGATGCATTTACTCTTATATTCTATGCTCTCTACCTTCAAGGTTGTTTACCCTCAAAATCCGATAACAAATGAATTTATACACGGTTTTAAAGATACGTGATATAATTTGACACAAATTGAGAAAACAGATTAATATTGAAATCAATAACAGAAAAATGAATGCAAACTGTGAGCACGTGATTTTTGCCCTATAGGAATTATTCCCATAAAATACATAGAACAGTTTTTTTCCTTTTTTACAATTTTATAGGATTTTGTGGGGATTTGTACTAATTGTTTGCATTTCTGTGCATGTTTATTTTTGTTAAAATCATGAAAATGCAAAAAACACCATGCATTGCATTTATGTGTCATTTTCATATTTTTAGGATTAATTAGTTAATTATTTGTTTTATTAAAAATAAAAATCACAAAAATGACTTACTTTTACATTTTAACCTTTTAATTTTAAATTAGTAATTTCCTTTTTTTTTTAAAAAAAATTTAGGAGCAATTAATTTTTGTAAATATTATATTAGATAATTAGCTTAATTTTGTAAATTAATTTAATTTGAGAGTGTCACGCCCCGAACCTGGGCCTGGACGTAACACGACACTCGGTGCCTGACTACATGTGACCGAGCAAACCAACTGGCTGACTGAATCAACATGTGGTATCATAACATACTGAATGCGGAAGATAAACTAACACATGCTGATATACTGAAAGTCTGGATGATATAAATCAAAGTGCGGAAATATTAATACAATTCTGAAACATATTTGTAGCCAACATAGCTTAATATGAAAAGCCCGTGACTTTGTCTAACTGTTACTCTAGTCTATGAAGCCTTTATTTGATTACTGAAAATACAAACTGTATGTGAATACTGAAGACTGTAGTAATGATAATGCCCCGAAAGAATTGGGGATCACCAAATAGCTGGTACGAGAATCCTAGCGCTCTGAATCATCAACCTGTAAATCATTACATGCATCGTGAGATGCAGGCCCCGGGCAAAAGGGACGTCAGTACATTTGAATTGTACTGGTATGTAAAGCAACCGAAAGAAAGAATTATAAATGCTGATAACTGAGAATTGATAATTGATCACTGAAATGATACCTAATAACTGAACTAAACAAAGGAAGTAAGGATATGAATACTCCTTCTTCTGAATGATGAACAATCTGTTTATCTGAATATTAAACTGCAGCCTCAAGCCCAATATATATATGTGCAGCGGCCTCGGGCGCAAGTATACGTATACATAACTGCGACCTCAGGTCCAAAATGCATAAAGCATAAACTGCGGCCTGAGGCCCAAAGATGCATAAAGCATTAACTACGGCATCAGGCCCAAATACAGGTGTTCGACATTCAGATATTTAAAATTAGGAATTGAGAATCATACTGCAATACATAATAGTGAAATACTGAATCACGCTGAGTTACATGATACAGGAATACTGGATCACACTAAGTTACATTATACTAAAATACTGAATCATACTGAGTTACATAATACTGGAATACTGAATAGGACTAGAATGAGACATGTATTCTTGAACTGGTTGTGAACACTGAAACTTCAACTGTTTATGGCATGCTGAGTAAGCTATACTGAGACTTAGGGACATCAAACCCAAGTCTATATTGAATACAAACGGAGCTCACAACGTTCAGAATGAAAGTATGAACGAGTTATGAAGCTAGAGAATAGAAGTCCTACAACTATTCAATAAACTAGGCTTAACTATATTTCTGAGGCAATTGATACGTCGTAAAAGAAATGTAGTGTAGGGAGAATCATTAAAATTCCCAGACATAGAGAGTTAGCCTCACATATCTTAACTTCCTGCTCTTGAGCATAATACAACATTCGCCAACCCTTTCAACTTTAATCTATATCAATACAAGTCAAAGGGATTCCAAATTAGCAACAATAGTCATGTTTTGGTCACTTAGGCATTTTATCAAACACTCGATGACATAAAGTTTCATATCCCTTATTAATGGTATTTCTACACCCAATAACCCATTCTCTTGCTCTTAGATAAATTCTAAAGTCTCAAATGGTTATAAACAACATTATTCTTTATCACCTATAAGATAATCAACACCCATAACCAATAATAACCTATCAACAACCCAAACCTATCACTGTTCATGCTTTTCTATCAAACCCATCAACTCATATCTCATGAAATAGAGTCTATAATCATTAATTCAATGATAGAATCAACTAGAGGGTGAAGATATTACCTTTTTGAAGTTCAACCTCCTTAAATTCAAGTTCTAGGGTTTCTTCTCTCATCAATGATGTTCCAATAAAATATCTAATGATATGGAGGGTTTACCCATGTTAATAAGATGTTGAGAAATTGAAATAAATATAGAATCACCATTAGAACTTACCTTGGGTGGTGGAGAGACACTTGAGGAGTTAGGTTTTTGAGAGTTTTCCTTTGTAGAGCAAGTTTTTATGTTTTGGGGTTGTGAGGGACGAAATAGGGCTAAAAACGACTTCCCAAGTCGTCCACCGTGTCTCGATTGGCGCGGCCGCAGTCCCGACCCCGGTAAATCGCTGGAACACTGCCTCGCCACCGCGGTCGCGGTAAAACGTGGCAGGACCGCGGTGGTTGCATGCCATTATGTAAAACGGGCATAACGTTTTGCACAGAGCTCCGTTTGGGCTCCATAATATATTGTTGGAAAGATATTTCAAAGGCCTAAACTTTCATGCTTTGAGTCTTTCTAGATTCCTTACACAAATTTACTAAAACCTATTGGAAGACAGACCTTCTACAAACTTAGTCGATTTTGCCAAATCTTATGCACCTCACTTTCCATCTTGATTTTGAAATAACTATTTTCTCCCATAATCATCCCGATGGGACTTCACATGTTCAAAATATATACTTACTACTCCTTTAACTCATTCTTACCTAAGCCAAATTTTTATGGGGTGTTACATTATCTCCCTATTGGGATTATTCGTCCTCGAATGATTATCCTGAATGTAACTTCTGCTAACTCCGGATCTTAAACGGGTTTGGTGCAACCATAAACTTTCATCAACACTTGCATACCAAACATAATGAATACATGATTACTGAACTGCTGAGATACTGAACTGAACTGCATTGACTGAATATTGGTTTGCCATGAATACGTGAATACTGAACTAACATGGATATCTGAATATTGAACTGGCACGAATATTTGAGAATTGAACTAACATCAATATCAAAGTACTAAGCTGGCATGGATATCTAAGTATTGGACTGATATGAGTAGCTGAGTATTGAACGGACTTGAATATCTGAGTATTGAACTGACATGAGTATCTGAGTACTGAACTGGCATGAGTATCTGAGTACTAAACTGACATGAGTATCTGAGTACTGAACTGACATGAATATTTGAGTGCTGGAAACTTGAATGTTATAACATTACACGCGAAATACTGGTTGTACCACCACTAATTCTGGTGGTAACTCTAACTCATAAGCTAATTAACCGATCCTTTGCAAGATTCTATATGGACCAATATATTAGGGACTATGATTTCCCTTCTTCTCAAATATCATAATGCCTTTCATAGGCGAAACTTTCAAAAACACCCAATCATCAACTTGAATTCTAGGTCTCTATGCCGCACGCTCGAATAGGACATTTTGGCGGCTCTGAGTTTTCTTCAAACGCTCTTGAATCAACTTAACTTTCTCTATAGTCTGATAGATCAAATAAGGTCCTAACAACTCCACTTCTCCAACTTTGAACCAACCAATTGGTGATTTACACCTTCCCCCACACATAGCTTCGTACAGTGCCATCTTGATACTAGAATGGCAGGTTATTATTAGCAAGGCCAATAAGAGGTATGTGGTCATCCCAATTACTTTTAACATCAAGGAAATATCCTCAATTGTTTAAACAATGCGCTCTGCCTGGACATCTTTTTGAGGATGAAAAACGTGTGCCTAATAATTTCTGAAAGAACTTCTAAAAGTTCATTTTAAACTGAGCACCACAGTCCCAAATGATGGACCACGGAGTCCCATGTAATTAGACGATTTCCTGAATGTATAACTTGGTATAATCTTCTGTTGAATCTGTAGTCTTTACTGGCAAGAAATGTGCTAACTTGGTAAGTCGATTTACAATCATTCAATCAAATCATGCTTTTAAAATGAGAAAGATAATACCGTTTATAAATTTCATATTTACCATCTCCATAAAAAATATGTGTATTCTGTGATAAAACACTAGGCTTTCTGCTGCTCGACGTTCACTTTGCCGCAAGTCTGCGACGTTCTTTTTCATGTAGTTCATCCAATCAATCTCCTTGGTCATGATGCATATTTGGGGGACTTGGATCGAAATAATACCAGGAATTATAGGCTTCTAACATGATCTTCCCTTTTTAAGTCCATCTATGTCTGGTACACACAATCTTGGTACCTCAAAGTACCATCATCTCCCCCTTATTCGAAAGCCATCATCTTATACTTGTGAATCTCCTCTTTCAGCTACAACAAGTAGGTATCATCAAACTATTTCTCCTTCACTTCGCCTACTAAGGGGGAACAAGTCATATTCTAGACAACAACTCTGTCATCTTTTAGAGTCCGAAGTTGAACTCCTATCTTGGCTGGTGAACTTCTTTTACCAGAGTTTTCTTATCTACCTCAATCATGAGTTATACTTCCCACACTTTATCTTCTTAAGAACTTCCTAAAAGCACTTATAAAATTGTTGTTAGCTAAGTCTTTAACCAGTACTCCGAAGACTAGAGTCTTGTGCAATGTCACTACCCTCGTGATACATAATTGGGCATGATTCTATAGCTTTTTGTGATCATTTTATCATCAATAACTAAACTCGGTGATCATTCTACTCACTTTGTTTTTCTTACACTTGCTAGACATAATCCGTGTGGTAATTATACAATTTTCCTTCATTACCGAACTGATTTTCTTTTTCATATCCCATGCTACTATTCGAGTTTTAGATATCCAACTGGACTTACTGAAAATTTTCACATCACCCCTTAGACCACATGTCTTGTACTTGTGGATCCTTCTCTTTTTGCTGGGATCCAAATAACTTTCCTTATTCTCTGCAATTCTTTGCACTCTACGTCAATGACGACTCATCTTCCAACTTACTTCTGAGAAATCTTTCTTACTAGGAAAAACTAAATTATTCACTTAACGAAAAGCTAATGTATTCACAGCTATCATATACAATCTTAATAATTTAACTCTGCTCACATTGTCAATCCTGGAGAAACCACATTACGATAATTCCTAAAGGCTATTCTTCTATAGTTTGTGCTCTCACTGCTAGCTAATATTTTTTCCCACTGCTACTGTACTTCGAGTTTAACTTAAACTCTTTGGGTTCTAACATACGTTCGGTATTTCAAACTGTCATCTACTCACTAGAGTTAACCTGGCTAAGTGAATCAATTGTACCCCTACTAGCTCTGCTGAAAGTGCTAATTCATTGTATCAACTCAAAATTTACTTCCTATTCTTTTACTAACCACCTGCTAGCATCATATTTTCTTCTCATGCTTTGAATAACTAAAGTGAAGCATAAGGTTACTCCTAAATTCCCTCATCATCTGACCATATTCTTTTGCTGCATACTATCATTTTTTTTGAACTATGTACATGGATCACACTTAGGGAAATTCATCTGTCTTAAACAAAATTAGAATATGTAACCCCAAACTTTCTATATAATATAAAATCATATCATACTATAAACATCCCGGGTAATCATTTAGTCACATAACCTAAGGGGGAATTACCATATCTTTTATCTTACACCAATAGTTGCTTCTTATAGTAACTTACTAACGTGGTACTTCTAGTTCTGATTTGAATAAATATGAACAACTTAAAATCATTCCCTGAAATTCACTATTGGATGCTCTTAGTTCTCATTGCGTACATCATATCTTCTAGTCATTTGCATGATTTGTACGAAATCACTTCTTTGGTAATAACAAACGTTTCTGACTCCTAGGTATTTTACCCTTAGGCTCTTTTCTGTCCAAAACTATAGTGACCAATGTTGGGGTCTGACATCCAAACTATCATCATCCAACTTGTGGCTCCATTTTCAAGAATTAAAAGAAATTGTTCTCTGAGGTAAAGCGCATACGAATACACTACCATGCACAAATTTATCCTTCAAAGTATACCATCATCTGATAAATCAGTTCTTGCACCATCCCGTGAGTCTAGGTCTTAATCCAGACCTAAAGTATGCAAAGGTTTCACTATAATCACTATTACTTATATTTTCTTTGAGAACCCATATGCATCACTATATACTCATAAGTCACCAGAAATTTCGATACACTGAAAATCGGATATTTGGTAAACATATAACTGAATACTGGAGTACTGAATAACCATAAACTTGTTAACTAAGAAATTACTGAAAGACTGTATAACTGGTAACTAAGGTAAACTGATAACCATAAGACACGATAACTGCTTTTGTACTTTCTGATAAGGTTATGCTTTAATTTGTACTACTATCCATTGCATCCCACTTTTAACGTCTTCTCAAGTCTCATATTTACCAACCTGTACTCCATAATTATAGCCCAATGGAAATTATCCTCTTTAGGACCTTAGATTTCTCATGGGCGTCGCTTGGGCATCCAGTACATTTGGAATTCGATAGGAAGAGAAGATTACCTTTTGCTATAAGCTTCATGACACGATCTAGAGTAGAAAGAATTGAGACAATCCTAGATGTCTTGGTAGTTAACCGTTTATATGAGTGGCCGACACACACATATAAAGGAAACTCCACTAGACACGGCTTCATAAACTCCCTAGGACTCTTGAACCTAGTGCTCTGAAACCAAGATTTGTCACGCCCCGAACCTGGGACTGGACGTAACACGACACTCGGTGCCTGACTACATGTGACCGAGCGAACCAACTGGCTGGCTGAATCAACATGTGATATCATAACATACTGAATATGGAAGATAAACTAACACATGCTGATATACTGAAAGTCTGGATGATATAAATCAAAGTGCGGAAATACTAATACAATTCTAAAACATATTTGTAGCCAACATAGCTTAATATGAAAAGCCCGTGACTTTATCTAACTGTTACTCTAGTCTATGAAGCCTCTAATTGAGTACTGAAAACACTGACTATATGTGAATACTGAAGACTGTAGTAATGATATGCCCCGAAAGAACTGGGGATCACCAAATAGCTGGTATGAGAATCCTACCGCTCTGAATCATCAACCTGTAAATCATTACAAGCATCGTGAGATGCAGACCCTGGGCAAAAGGGACGTCAGTACATTTGAATTGTACTGGTATGTAAAGCAACTGAAAGAAAGAATTATAAATGCTAAAACTGAAACTAAGCTGATAACTGAGAATTGATAATTGATCACTGAAATGATAACTAATAAATGAAATGATACCTAATAACTGAACTGAACAAAGGAAGTAAGGATATGAATACTCCCTCTTCTGAATGATGAACAACCTGTTTATCTGAATATTAAACTGCGGCCTCAAGCCCAATATATATATGTGCACAAACTGCGGCCTCGAGCGCAAGTATACGTATACATAACTGCGACCTCAGGTCCAAAATGCATAAAGCATAAACTGCGGCCTTAGGACCAAAGATGCATAAAGCATTAACAGCAGCCTCAGGCCCAAATACAGGTGTTTGACATTCAGAGATTTAAAATTAGGAATTGAGAATCATACTGCAATACATAATAGTGAAATACTGAATCACGCTGAGTTACATGATACTAGAATACTGGATCACACTGAGTTACATTATACTGGAATACTGAATCATACTGAGTTACATAATACTGGAATACTGAATAGGACTAGAATGAGACATGTATTCTTGAACTGGTTGAGAACACTGAAACTTCAACTGTTTATGACATGCTGAGTAAGCTATACTTAGACTTAGGGACATCAAGCCCAAGTCTATATTGAATACGAATTGAGCTCACAACGTTCAGAATGAAAGTCATGAACGAGTTATGAAGCTAGAGAATAGAAGTCCTACAACTATTCAAGAAACTAGGTTTAACTATATTTCTGAGGCAATTGATACATAGTAAAAGAAACGTAGTGTAGAGAGAATCATTAAAATTCCTAAACATAGAGAGTTAGCCTCACATACCTTAACTTCCTGCTCTTGAGCATAATAAAACATTCGCCAACCCTTTCAACTTTAATCTATATCAATACAAGTCAAAGAGATTCCAAATTAGCAACAATAGTCATAATTTGGTCACTTAGGCATTTTATCAAACACTCCGTGGCATAAAGCTTCATATCCCTTATTAATGGTGTTTCTACACCCAATAACCCATTCTCTTGCTCTTAGATAAATTCTAAAGTCTCAAATGGTTATAAACAACATTATTCTTTATCACTTATAAGATAATCAACACCCATAACCAATAATAACCTATCAACAACCCAAACCTATCACCGTTCATGCTTTTCTATCAAACCCATCAACTCATATCTCATGAAATAGAGTCTATAATCATTAATTCAATGATAGAATCAACTAGAGGGTGAAGATATTATCTTTTTGAAGTTCAACCTCCTTGAATTCAAGTTCTAGGGTTTCTTCTCTCATCAATGATGTTCCAATCCAATATCTAATGATATGGAGGGTTTAACCATGTTAATAAGATGTTGGAAAATTGAAATAAACATAGAATCACCATTAGAACTTACCTTGGGTGGTGGAGGGACCTTTGAGGAGTTAGATTTTTGAGAGTTTTCCTTTGTAGAACAAGTTTTTATGTTTTGGGGATGTGGGGGACGAAATAGGGCTAAAAAATGACTTCCCAAGTCGTCCACCATGTCCCGGTTGGCGCGGCCACGGTCTCGACCGCGGTAAATCGTTGGAACACTGCCTCGCCACCGCGGTCGCGGTAAAACGCGGCAGGACCGCGGTGGTTGCATACCATTCTGTAAAACGGGCATAACCTTTTGCACAGAGCTCCATTTGGGCTTCATAATATATCGTTGGAAAGATATTTCAATGACCTACAACTTTCATTCTTTGAGTTTTTCCATATTACTTCCAAATATTCACTAAAACTTGTTGGAAGACAGACCTTCTACAAACTTAGTTGATTTTGCCAAATCTTATGCACCTCACTTTCCATCTTGATTTTGAAACAACTATTTTCACCCATAATCATCCCGATGGGACTTCACATGTTCAAAATATATCCTTACTACTCCTTTAACTCATTCATACCTAAGCCGAATTTTTTACAGGGTGTTACAGAGAGTCTAATTTAGGTTTTAATTAACTGAAAAGGAAAAGAAAACAATTAGAAAAGAAAAAAAGAAAAGGAAAATTAGAAAAATAGGCCGTTAGGGCCAAATCATTAAAGCCCAAATGAATTCCCCCTCAACCCGTCCAAACCAGGCCTAAACCCAATCCCTACCCGGTCCAGCTTTTCCTACTGACCAAACAACGCCGTTTTGGAGGCATTTAATCCCAGCCGTTGATCTCCATTGATCAAACGGTTGGGAACTAAGGCTTCATTTTATATTTAAGTGTTGGAACCGGTCCCCCCTGTCCAAACCCCCTCCATCCCTATCTTCGTCTCTAACCTCAAGAACCCTAGAGACGCCGCCCTAAAACCCTCCGTAGGCAGCGACGCCCCATACCACTCCAATCCCCACCAATTTAACATCCTAGAATCCCTTTCACCTCCTCTCTCATAATAGCCAAACCATGTCCCTCGAATCCCTCCCAAACGGCTCGGATTTTAGATCTAAAATCAACACCCCAAAATCCTAGTTCCTCCGAATCAACCCAAAGCTTCACCACACCATATACTCACTCCCCTCACCCCTACTATCTCACTGATTCCCCCCAAACAACCTCACAAAACTCCGCAATTCCAAGTCTAAGAGGGAGTTCTGTCTGGTTCGAAGAAAAGCTCCGAGCTGTTGTTCCATCAGTGTTCGAGTCCTGAACTACTTCCTGGTGTTTTCTTCTAGGATTAGGCTTTTAGGAGTCTTCTCTTTCAAACATATTCGGTCAAACCATGCAAGACCGGATCCCTTGAAGGAGAAGACCTCTATTGGTCAATCAAGGTGAGGATGACATTAAAAGCGGTCCTGGGTGTTCTCCACTCTACAAATGGTAAGGTCTCACCGTTTACCCATCCATTTTTCTTCTCTTTTCTTCAGTATTCTTTCAGGTTGTTTTTCCGTCCATAAATCTGTTTGTTCTTCACTTTAAGAGTCGTCCTTGTTCCGGTCTTTGGACGTGTTTAAAATCAGTTTAATAGGGGGTTCGTTAGCTTGGTTTCTATTGATGGTTCATTAGGTTTTCATTCTTTTTGCTATCTTGATTTTGCCTGTTAATCAATAGTCTTAGGGTTCATTTTAGATTTGTTAATTAATTCCAGAGCTTAATCATTAATGATAGTCAGTTTAGTTCATCATTTGAATTAATTCTTGCTCCAATGGTATTTTCTGAGTTTAGCTTATGTGAGAAGGATTTAGGTTTAATTCGAGGTTCAATTGCATGTGTTGTGGTTTATTTGAGCATGTTTTGGAATGCATTAGTTTTTCTAGCACTTGTGAAAGTTCCATTTAGGGTTTCTTGTAACAGACCAGTTCTTCATGAATTAATATCATTCACCAGTTGTTAGATGCATTTCTAGCTTTGAATTTCATTTGTTTTCAATCCATTTGAAGATATAAGCTTGTTTGTTTTCTGTTTGTTTATGTTTGTAAATATTCAGAACTTTAGGGAGTAATTGAATAACTAGGAACTTAAGGGGGTAATTTGGGGATTGTTAACCTGAGAGAATCTTTAGTAACTGATTGGGAAGCTTCTTAAAATGGACAGCTTGCCCAAAATTGTTAGGAGAAAAGGCTGAAAAATGAAAATATCTAAAAGGAAAGGGACAAATGTACATAAATCAGTTTTAAAAGATACACTATGAGGGGTATTTTGGAAAAATCCTATCTCCTTGCCTTGGAAGGCACACAACAGATTTCTGTTGTATAAGTAAGGCCTGCCCCTTCCTCTTTACACACGGAAAAATACCTCAAAAACCTTTCAAAAAAAATCTGTCAAATAATAGGCTTTTCTTTTCTTCTGGACAAAAAATTGAACAATCTTGCTCGATTTTTCTGGGATTTGGAGCTCTTGTGAACTGATACTGAAGCTGTTTTATTGATTATTTGCTGCTTTGTTCTCTACTGCTGAAGTATCTGTCTTCTTTTGGCATTTTAGAGCAGAATTTCAGGCACCAAGGTACACACCATGGCCTTATGCCAAAATCTTTGTAATCCTGGCTTCACATAAATCTTAGAAGTATTACTTGAGTAATAAGATGTGTTATCTTCATTGATTTTTGCTTCACTTTGCTTCACATGCTTAAAAACATACTGTTCTTGTGTTTCAAATGCTTTGGTTGATGTCTATTGTTTTTTGAGTTTAGGTACACTGTTTCATTGATTATTCATGCCTAATATTTGCTTCATGGTTTGAGTTGTGTGTGTTATCCAGGGGTTAGCCTGTGAGCAGCATGGCTCTTGGTGGATCTGATCTCGACATGATCAAATCCATGAGAGTCAGAAGCTAAATTGATATCATTCCTGTGGGGAATAGCTGGCAGCTTTATGAAGGGTTACAATCTAGTGTATATTTGGTTTTAATAGTTTAGATTAATTTTGTTTGTTATTTCATAGGTCAAGGCTTGTTAATTTTCATTTACTAGTTGATTGTTTCTTCAAATGGCTCAAAGTTTTATTAAATAGTATTGAGCCTATATGTAAGTTAATGTAATGTATGAAGAAGTCATGGGGGTCAGAGGTGAATGCCTTAGTTAATTTCTATTTGATGTTCAAACCTGCTGAAAATCTCAAATGAGCTGTATAATGATTTACGTACTGTTGGCTTTCCAGATTTTGCCTCTATGTTGTTTTGCCATGTTGGGCTCAATGTCAAGCCCAAGAATATTCATCCCATCCCTTCTTCTTTTCCTTGCACTTTACGTTTAATGGGCTGGTTTATAACTGAAACCCAGCGTCCTGATGGACCTGTATTTGGCTTGTTCTCACTGCTGTGCGTAGTTGGCTCTCATTCTGATAGATGGGCTCACCTTCGATCCCAGTTCAATGCATGATTCGTGAATCTCAATTGGTCTGCAACTGGTTCATTTTCTATCGAGCAATCAAAATCATTTAATTACCTCCCCGCATGGCTGTAATTAGGTCCTAGACTAAATTCCGAGTTAGAATAATTTTGAATTGGATTGATTAAGAGCCTTGCAACCTCCTAATTGAACGTAGTTAGTTCAGATTGAGGTGTGCCATTTTAGTTAAATCACCTATGGCCCTCATATTTTATAACTTAGATACTAAAATGAACTTCGTAGTTTGCTTTAGGCACATTGATTATATTATTATCACGGCTATTACTAAAATTCGAGGGTACATTTTATGTGATCCAGTTCTAATTTTTGACAAGGTTAAATAGAACGTATCGTGAATCACTAGTGCATTTCATGTAGCGTGGCTTGCGATGTATTTTAAATAACCTTGAAATAATTCCTCAATTAATTAAAAGCAGTTGTAAAATTAAAAAATGCACATAGGTTTGAAAGTGTTTTAAAATTAGATAAATAGGCCAATAATAATAGTTGAGCGACCGTGCTAGAACCACGGAACCTGAAAATGCCTAACACCTTCTCCCGGGTTAACAGAATTCCTTACTCGGATTTCTGTGTTCGCGGATTATAAAACATAGTCAATTTCCTCGATTCGGGATTTAAAACTGGTGACTTGGGACACCATAAATTATCCCAAGTGGCGACTCTGAATAAAAAAATAATCTCATTTCGATTGTCACTTTAACTTGGAAAAACTCCCTTATACCCTTCCGGGGGTAGGAAAAAGGAGGTGTGACACAAACCACACAAGTTGAACAGTGTTAGCCTTGAAGGTTGGTCACCCTCGAGCTAGAAATTGCCTCAATAGATGTCAGAACATAATAGCAAGATAATAAGAACTAAAAATAATAATGTATTGCCTTTGGATGCGTATTACAATGTATTCATTATAAATAAACATACCCCTTTTATATAGCAGGGGAGTCCTACCGTAGATATAATTCTATAAAAGGTACAAAATCTCATAATTTGCTAACTAATTGGCCTCTCCTTGATACGTGCCGAGATTTTCGCCGTGATATCCGACCGATTGCGGATATTTTGGCCTTCTGTTATTTGGCCCGATAAAGTTTTCTCGAACTTGTTCGGAGTCAAGATATGTTCCGGAGTCACGGGTTCGATGATCTAACTTCGTACCTTGGTTCGATATAATCCAGGGTCGAGCTTTAACCCATCATGTTTCAGTTCCGACCTATCATGCAGCAGACGAGCACAGTTTTGACCATATACAGATAGTTCCCTCATTTTTTCGTAGAGTAAAAGACGAGAAACAATATGAGCCCTCGATCTTTGTCTCGATTCTTTGACTGACGAAACATCTTGTCAGACACATCTTAAATGGTGTTAAATGTTCGTCAGTTACTGGTCGGCCATTACAGATTTTGAACCATCATTTGCAAACTATAAATACCCCTTCATTATCTTATTCAAACTTTACTTTTAAAGCCTCTACCCTCGTACACTAGAAATGTTTATATTCCCCAACATCAATTCTCTGATTACTTCTAAGATCACTTCAAAAGAACATTTGCTCTTTACCTCAATTTATTAAACACATCCTTTTAACTTTCTCTTTTCTCTTTGCTTCCCTAAAAATGGCGAAGACCTCAAAGTCCATTCCCCCAAAAAAAAGCTCCCTCTGCTTCGCGACCAGCTGAAAAGGAAAACGTTCCATCTGCTGCTACTGAGGAAAAGGCATCAGAGCCTGATTTGACTATGTTCATTCCTGGGAGGTTCCCAACTAGTGCAAACTTCAAAGTCGAAAAAACCTCTTTCGCACCAGGTCGGTGTGAGCCGGTCTCGAGATACATATACTCGATCACCGACAACCTCCTCTTCAAGGTCAAGGAAATCTGTAATTGTGATGGTAAGCACGTGGTGGTGCCTACGCCCGAGGAATCGATTACTACCTACGTGGAGGGTTTTTTAAGTGTTTACACTTATCCCTTCACATTGGGCACTTTGGACCCGGTCATCATCGCCTTCTATAAAAGGTATGAGGTGACTCTTGGTCAAATTCACCCCTCCTTCTGGAGGATAGTAATTCTCCTCCGCTTCTTTGCAAGTAAAATCGACAAGTATCCTTTCACCATAGAACACCTCATGCATTTATATAGTCCCCGACTCTATCGAGAGGGATTAATAAAGCTTGTTTGTCTGGCGCCCTATTCTCGAGCATAGACGAGGATCGAGACTGAGGCTGGTTGGGTCAATTCGTTTAAGTAAAGACCTTAGATTTAATACCGGCTGAGGATATGCCATTTTCAGAGAAATAGAACATAAAACGTAAGTATAACTTTGCCTTTAAAATTTCGTTTACTGCCTTTCCCTTTTCCTTCTTTCTTATTGATGTTTCGCGGTGCATCTGTTGCTCGGATGTCAGATGCAGTTCCCTGACTCAAGGAGTGGGTCAAAGGCATTATATCACAGAAGCCCTATTCCGTGCACGCGTGGCATAAAGTTTCAAAGGGCTGGTAGGAGGCTCGTTCTCACGGTAAGATTCTTTCCCGAAATAGACATAACTTGTGTTTCTTTTCAATCTTAATCATCTCTTTTCTTTTGTAGGACTTGGGAAGGATGCTATAATGAGACCCCGTCCGTGGATGAATACGTCCTCTCCTAATCACCCGCTCCGAACCAAGCTAAAGAGGAAAATAAAAGGGGCTCCGAGTTCCCCAAACTCGGAGAAACAGAAACCAAAAGGAGGCAGATGCGCAAACCCAAGGAAAGCACTAGCGCTCTCCTATAGGATTTAGTCCATCGGCTGAGGGATGAGTTCGAAGAAGAAGAAGAAGAAATTTTTGAGTTGGTGTCTCGGGTGCGAGTTAACACTGTATTGGCTCGAGTTAGGGAGGCTGTTGAGAGGACAGTGAGAGGTCTATGAACCACAGAGAGGTGAGGACGCCTTGACCCAAACTAGGGAGGTCGAGAAGGAGACCATGGCTAGCTCTATTGGGTAAAGGAAAGTGCCCCAAAAGATGCGCTTGGGGTGATTGATATCTCCGAGTCCCCTTTATTCTCCGACTCTATGATCAACGAGGCCGACTTGCTAAAAGAGCATTCACATGAGGGGCCTCAGAGGGTGGCATATCTCAATCACTTCTTTGAAGTCTTAGAATATATCACCTCGGAGGACATCATGAGGTTTGGTGACTTACCGGTGCTAAAAAAAGCACCATCTTTGGGTGCCAGCGGGTCTTCTTCGAGTCCAAAATTAGTGGATCGGTTCCCGACTCCGAGTGATGATCCTGACCAAAAGAGTTCAATAATTATCTCTATCTCGGAGGACACCCAGGTTCTCTCCGTCCCCGTGGGGGTTGCAAGCTATCTTCGGTGCTTGGTGACCGAAGAAGACCAGGCTAATATGGACGAGGTGAAAGCGCCCTTCTTGTTCAATGAAGCTCAACAAGCATTGGATCGGGTAACTTTGAGTGTATCTTTACTATGTACATTAGATTTTAAGTTGCAAATAATCGTAACACTTTTCTTTATGCTTGCGGGCCTCGGTACTTCATAATGAAACTTTCTCTGATATCGGGAGGAGCGTGAGAAACTCCAGGCCGAGCTAGAAGCGGCTCAGAAGGAGCATGCCGAATAGGTTGAGTAGGTAAGACAAGTACTTGAAGATAGTGATGATGATTTGGACACAGTGGCTAACGGTCTAAACCTACAGGTCCAAAAGAGACTTGAACATATCGGGCAGCTCCAGGCGGAGGTGGATACAGTAAAAGCTAAGGCAGAAGAATGGAAGAAAAACATGGACCTCCTAGCCTCGGAAAAGGAAACTGTATAGGCTCAATTGGCGTCGACTGAGGCCTAGCTCCGGGCTACAGAGAAGAAGTCCTCTACCTATGCTAAAACAATCAAGGAGATCCGATCTCAGCTAAGCTCACTGGTCTCCAGCCAAGAAAATTTGGCCAAGGAACTTGAGGCGGCCAGGTTAGAGATTGGTGAGGTCAAGGCCGAAACTGATGAGAAGGTGGCCCGACATAAGGCCAATGCCGAGGCAGCTCAAGATCAAGTGAAATATTTGGTGGATCACATGAATTGGAAATCCCGAAAGGAGGCCCTCGAAGGAGTTCAAGCTTAAGGCTTCAACCTGCTGGTTAAGATCGATAATGCCAAAATATCTGAGGCCAAGGCCACGAAGCTGGCTTATCTCGAGGAGGAGATCTCCAAAGGGTCTGAAGACTCGGATGAGCCCGAAGGTGGTGAAGACCCCGAAGGCGACGACGGGGCCCTCGGTGAAGATTAGGCACTTAGGATCTTTTTAGACGTTCTGTCTTTTATTTTTTGAGGTCGTTTTGATCGTTGTATATTTTTGTATCGGTGCCATTTGGCCATTGTAAAAAGATTTTTGGATAAATATATATAACGCTTTCTTTCCCTTTCAGCTTTTGAAATTTTCCTTTGTTTTATTATTTGTGTTCACAAGGATCGAAATTACTTAGCATGAAATAGCTTAGGTTATGTTCGAAAGTTCAAACAAACCTCGCTTTTACATTATCTTGTTTTAAGGCGTATTAGGGGTTCAATGTTACCGTAAACTTTCTCCCAAAGTAAGTAATTCAGATTATAGTTTGCCGAGGGTAGCCTTTAGAACTCGTTATAAAATTTTTTCTTTTTTGAAGGCCTAGTATTTTTTGTGCGCCTCGGACGTCTCCGAGCCGTGTTAATATGGCCATAGCCTTTTAGTTTGGGAGTCGCCCAGTGGACTTGTTTTCCCGAGCTATCCGGGCTTGCCTGAGATAACATTCCCCAAGCAAGGATGGTTGTGACCTTTAAAATTCGGGGATTGCCTAATAGGTTTTATGCCCCGAGGACTAATAGCTTGGACAGTTCGAGTTTGTTTTCGGATGGTAGTCCCCAAGTGAGAGAGTGATTGTTCGATCTCAAGTTAAGGTGGCCCTTGGGCTTGTCACTTTTAGGGGATCAGAAACAGGAAATTCCTTAAGAAATGTAAATAAGAAAATTTTAAAAGACAAGATAATTGAAAGGAAGATACATTTCTTTATTCTTGTGTAAAACAGTTATACATGTGTACATGCTTTATTCTAGGAATCGAGCAATCTATGTGGGCATGGTTTGTTTGACCGTTCGGACCTTACAATAAATCCTACCTATCGAGACCCTTCTATCATGAAGTAATTTCCTTGCTAAAGTCGGTATTCGAGGGTAATGCCCCCAGTATTCGAGGTTGATTATAGAGAGAAACCTCAAATACTGTTGATGTGATCCTTTACACCGATTTATGACTGGTCTTCTATTCTAAGTTAGCACGATCCACTGTTTTCACATTAAAAGCCTTGCTAGAAAACCTATTTAGGACAAAACTGGTTCAAAGGAAAAAGTGTGCAACACGTGCGTTTAGACCTAAAAATTTGTACGGCTCCTTGTCAGTCACCTACAAGTGTTAGTTCAAAATATAAATAAAAGAAAAAGAATGGGTCGTACCTTAGCAGTAGTATCATTTTAGGTGAGTTACATTCCAATTGCTCGGTTGTCATTCACGGTTCATCGTTCCGAGCTTATAGGATCCTTTCCCGGTGACCTCAAAAATTTGGTACGGTACTTCCCAGTTCGAACTCAACTTCCCTTCATTCGAATTCCGGGTGTTCAGCGTGACCTTCCTTTGAACTAAGTCCCCAATATTGAAGTATCGAAGGTTGGTCCTTTGATTGTAATACCTCTCTATCCACTGTTTTTGGGTTGCCACTCGGACCAGTGCGGCTTCGCGCCTTACATCTAATAACTCTAGGCTTGTACTCATGGCCTCATCATTCGATTCCTTTTTCACGTATCGGAATCTGACACTTGGTTCACCGACTTCGACTGGTATTAGAGATTTTACGTTATAAACCAGTGAGAATAGGGTGGCCCCGGTACTGAACTTTGAGGTCGTGCAGTATGCCTATAAGACTTCGGGTAAGATTTCCTTCCATTTTCCTTTGGCGTCGGTTAACCTTTTTTTAAAGGTTTTGGAGTATGGTTTTGTTGGTCAATTCGGCTTGTCTGTTCCCACTAAGGTGATAAGGCGTCGATAAGATTCTTTTGATCTTATGATCTTCGAGAAACTTGGTCACTTTGTTGCCGATAAATTGTTTTCCGTTGTCACATAAGATTTCGGATGGCATTCCAAACCGACATATGATGTGGTACCAAATGAAGTCGATGGCTTTCTTCTCCTTGACTTTCTCGTACGCCTGTGCTTCAACCCACTTAGAAAATAGTTAGTCATAAATGTCACACCTCCTTTTCGCCCGCAGGGGCGCAAAGGGAGTTTTTCCAATTAAAGGACAATCGAAACGAGATTTATTTATTTATTTCAGAGTCGCCACTTAGGAGATTTATGGTGTCCCAAGTCACCGGTTGAATCCCCAATCGAGGAAAAGATTGACTCTGTATTACAGTCCGCGAACCAGAAATCCAAGTAAGGAATTCTGTTAACCCGGGAGAAGGTGTTAGGCATTCCCGAGTTCCGTGGTTCTAGAACGGTCGCTCAACTGTCATATTCGGCTTATTTATCTGATTTTAATACATGTTGAACCTATGTGCAAATTTTAACTGTGTACCGCTTTTATTATTATCATTATTATTTTAACAGAGAATTGCAACGTTGTGAAAACGTACCTTGAACCACGTCACATCAGTGTACCCGTGGTTATCGACACATTTTGATTCCGTTGAGATTTGGATTTGGGTCACATAAATGTGCACCCGAGTTTAAGAAAGTAAATTAGTAAAGGCGCGCCTAAAGCGACTAGCGTATTATCATTTTGGGTAAGGCCGTGAAACTTTACTAAACGGCCCATCCAAGAGTCTAAGTAATTTTACCAACACGTATAGAGGGCCCCGCATCTTGTGTATTTCTATTTGTCGAGGCTCGTCTCATTCATTATTTAAAAAGGAATTTGTAACGTCGTGGAAATGCATCTCGAACCACGTCACAATCAATGTACCCGTGATTAGCGACACATTTTGACTCCGTTGGGATTTGGACTTGGGTCACATAAATGTGCACTCGGGTTTAAGAAGGTAATATTATTTAAAGTACGCGCCTAAAGAAACTAACGCGTTGTTATTTTGGGAAATGGCTGTGAAACTCGCTAAACAGCCTATCCCGAAATCTAAGTATTTTAATATATACAATTATCGAGGGCCCCGCAATCTCCGCGCTTTATTGGGCGAGGCTCATCTAGTCATTTTTATTTAAAGGCCCAATCCTAAAGCAATCTATAATTTTCTATTTTATTTGCCTCTAGAACAAAGAAGAAGATCCTAATTAATTTTGCATTATTTAAGAATTAGAAAACATGGGTCTATTGAACTCATACGAAATCAAATTTTATTCGCCTTAGGTTCTGAATGCAGTCCATATAAATAGACCCTTATCTAAGTGTGTACATAGAACAAACCAACTATAGATCTGGGCCCAGGTCCAAATGAACATGCAGTCAGAACTAGACCTGGGCCGTTTGCGACAGTACCGAAGCCCATCCAAAGTGGACCACTGACCTCAGCTTCAATTCTAGTCGAACGCAGAATTACTGGAACAACTTCAAGTTATTTAACGTGCACTCAACAAATTATGAGAAGGGAGAATCACGTTTATCTACTCAAACTAAGGAACAATTGATCATTTGAATCTCATATTAAAATTCAGCTTACTCCACCTGTTTAACTAATGGTGATTCCTAATGAGGGATCGAGTTTTGGACTAAACAGCTCAATTATTTGATTCTACTAACATCCACGAGCAGATTCAAAGCAGTCTTATTAATAAGGCATGTTCAATTCGATTAACTAATGCTATGAACTATTAATCCAGAATTACCAACGCTTATACTATAACAATGAATTCCGGGCCATCAAACTTAAAGTGGTTGTCATACTGATTTCAAAATCAACTATATCCTAGAAAAACAATTTAGTGGAATATATATAAAAGCAAACTGAGATTCCATTAATCAACACAAGTTAAATCAGACTGTTAGCTATAGAACTCTTATGCTTCCAGGAATACCCATCTAATTATTTTAACTAAATCAGATTGATGTTCTAAATTCTAGAATCTATCATAACAGTCCAACACAGTCCACAAATTAAAACAAACAGTCCATCACAGTCCATTGGGGTTCAGAATACTTAACTACAATGAACAAATACACGCATCATAAACAAATTATCCATATATGCAACATAAGTTTTTCACTATAATTCTGCAGCAGGAAACTTGCTTCATTTCTATTTCACATTCGATACGAGGTGCTACATCAAAGTCTCGAAGTGTACCTAGTATTGACAATACAAGAAGGGGAAGAAGAGGATCAGCAGCAGCAGTAGCAATACAATACAGCAGAACCAACAGCTAGTGGCAAATGCAGCAGACCCAAGTGGATTTGAAACCAGTTAAAACCAGAATACTCAAACTTCAACAGCTCAAACGACCTCGGAAAGGAAATCAGAAAAATACACTACTGCAATACTACACCCAAACTCATCTTAAATCATCTCAAAACCTATTTAAACTTTGAACTCATTTCTCTCCATTTTCAGATTACTTTCTCTTCTAAAGTCTGCCTAAAAGAAAAGCCAAATCAGACCCAGAGAGATCCAAGCCCAGACTCAAAGAAAAAAAATCCAAAGAGAACTCATTTTCTGCTCCCAAAACTAGCCCCCTATCTCTGTCAAAAAAAAAACTCCCTAATGTCTCTACTAATCTCTATATTTAAACCCAAAACCCCAGCCCATTTTCCAACTCTAAGGTGCACTTAGGAAAGTATTTCTGCCCATGATATTCCCTGACAGCCCATTGTCAAGTGTCTTGTGTCCAAAGGCATGGGCAGCTTATAATATTCAATTAATCCCCCATGCTATTATGTTTCCCAAGCCACTACTACTAGACAAAGTATTAGTTTAATGGTTAGTTAAGTACCCTTACGGTCAGACCACAAACACTAAATATTTCAAGCCTTTTAAAAACCCCAAAATACCCCCTTAACCCATGTGTATTACTGCCATGCCCTAAACTTCATCGATCTGTTTTCTAAGTTACAAACCTAATAACTGATTTTTAACTGATCACTAAAGTACTACAGCTATAACCAATTCACAATCAAATTCAAACAATGATTCAATCAGAATTGAAGCAGTACGAATCACATTATTATCAGGTTATTTAATCAGAATTGAAGCATGTAAAACTAATCGAAGACACTTATTCAATCGACTACACGAATTACAACACATACAATCAATAGCAAATAAGAATCGAATAGCCACACAGGTGATTCGATCGTATTGATAGAAACAGGGATTCATAATAAAACTTAATTAATCGACGACACTCATCCAAATCGATTATATAGTTTTATCACATTCATTCATCATGACCAGAAAAAGTTCACCCAAATAAAAGGTCATTGAAGAAGGACAAAATCAATCGTCAAAAGAAATGAAAAGTCAATAAAACTAAACTAAACAAATAAACAGATATAAACACATACAAAATGGAACCAACAGGACAGGAAAAATACCTCAAGAACTCGGACACTAGACGATCCTGACTTGGACTCTGACTCAGACCTTTTTTTGAGGTCGAACGGACCTTAATCGAGTGTTCTCAACTGAGAACACTTCGACTAGGTCCACTGGACACCCAAATTCCTTTTCTTCGGACAAACCTCAACCTTTGGTTTTCTAGGGTTCTTGGGGGTTCGATTTGGGGTTCGAGCGGTTCTGCTCTGATTCGAACCAAACTAACGGTGGTTTGGTGACGAGGGAGGTCAGGGAGATGTATGGTATGAGTTTGGGGCCGGTTGGGGTAGGCTTAGGTTTTGCTCGAATCTTTGATTGAAGATTCGAGAAGCTGGAGGTTGATTCGAGGCAAGCGGTCAATAGATCCGTAACGCGGGTGGTCAGGGGGTGCCTTGGTGTGAGTTTGGGACTGGTTGGGGTGGATTTCAAGTTTTGCTTGAATCTTCTATTGAGGGTATGGGATTCGTGGAGAGGGTGGTTAAGTGCTCTAGGGGTGTTGGTTTCATGGTCATCGGCGTTGTTGCCGCCGGCTTTCAGGCGAAAGGGTTTCAGGGCGGCTAGGGTTTTGAGGGTTGTTTGGTTTGTCTATGAAGGAGATGATGAACAGGGGTATGGCTTAGGGGGTGTGAGGTGAGAGGTTGGGCTTATATACGGAGGTGGTGGTTTAACCCTGGCCATTGGATCAAGCACAATCAATGGCCTGGATCAATTTATTTAAAGGAAACGGTGTCGTTTGGAGTAGTACTGGGGCGGGGTCGATCCAGGGGCAAGTGGGTCGGGTTGTGGGGATTGTTATGAGGCGTTGGATCAAATGAAATGAATGTCCTGGATCTATTGGCTATATACGACGTCGTTTGGATATATCTGGCGATTGATTGGACCGTTCGATCGAGTAAGATCAACGTCCCAGATTCTTCATGCCCGAACGACGTTGTTCCACCCTCCCCCAAGACTGGTTGGGTTGGACCGGGTAAGAGGGTATTTTGACTGGGCCTGCACTGTCTTTTAATATTGGCCCAGTCCGATTTTCTTCTCTTGTTTTCTTCTTTTTTTCTTCTATTTTCTTTTTAATTCCTAAAAATAAAAATTCCTAATTAAATTATAAAATTGACAATTAACTAAAATATTAACTCTTAATAATAGCTATCACACGAAATTAAACATCAAATAAAGATAACATCACACAATTCGGACATTAAATGTAAAAAATACAAAGTACATATTTTTTGTGATTTAAATTGTAAAATTAAATCCTAAATGCACATGCAACCCATATTTTTGTATTTTTTTCTTAATTAAAGTAGAAATAAACATGCACAGACAAAAATACAAATAAATCACAAACAACACAAAACCATTTTGTTTTGCATTTTTGGGAGTAGTTCTCATAGGGCAAAAATCACGTGCTCACAATAAATAAGATAAATTGAGACTTACCCGGTGCCCATGGAAGATGGCCAATGATGTCCATTCCCCACTTCATGAATGGCCATGGTCACAAGATCGAATGCACCAGTACCCCGGGTTGGTGAATCATCAGAGCATATCTTTGGAATTCATCACATTTTTGTACGAACTCTTTCGCATCTTTTTCCATGTCGATCCAGTAGTATCCGGCTTTGATTACCTTCCCAAACAATGATTCGGCGCCAGCATGATTTCCCCAAGTGCCCTCGTGAACTTACCTCATAACGTACTCGGTATCTCCCCGTCCCAAACATATTGCTAGCGGGCTATTAAACATTCTTCTGAACAAGATTCCGTCCTCGAACAAGCTGAATTGGGCTGTCTTTGTGCGCAAGGCCCTCGATTCTTTTGGATCTGAGGGTAGTTTCCCGGTTTAATACTCTATGTATTTATTTCTCCAATCCCAAGTTAGGCTTGTGGAGTTTATTTCAGTGTGACCTTCTTCTACTACCGATCTCATGAGATGTACGACTACCCCTAAGTAGAGCTCGTCGTCATCGACCGACGACCCTAAGTTTGCAAGGGCATCGGCCTCGCTATTTTGATATTGAGGTATGTGCTACAAAGTCCACTCTTTGAACCGATGCAATGTCACCTGCAACTTATATAGGTACCTTTGCATTTGTTCTTCTCTGACTTCGAACGCTTCATTAACTTGGTTCACCACAAGGAGGGAATCGCACTTAGCTTCGATCACCTCCACCCCCAAGCTTTTGGCCAATTCGAGATCGGTAATCATGGCCTCATATTCGGCCTCGTTGTTAGTCAATTTCATAGTTCTAATGGATTGTCTAGCTACATTGTCTGTGGGAGGCTTTAGTACGATGCCAAGTCCGGATCCCTTTATATTTGAGGCACCATCCATAAAGAGGGTCCAGCTTCCTAAGGACGTCCTCAAGTTAACCAACAACTCTCTTTCGAACTTGGAAGTTAGGGATGACATAAAGTCGGTGATGAAATCTACCAAAATTTGAGATTTAATGGATGTCCGGGGTTGATATTCAATATCTTATCCGATGATTTCTACGGCCCTTTTCGCCAATCGTCCCGAGAGTTCGGGTTTATGCATTATGTTTCGCAATAGGTAAGCTGTCACAACACATATAAGATGACACTAAAAATATGGTTTTAGTTTTCTAGAGGCACTTAGCAAAAAGAGCGCCTATTTTTCTACGTGAGGATATCTAGTTTCGGCCTCGCCTAAGGTCCTGCTAACATAATAAATTGGAAATTGCATACCTTGTTCTTTCCGAACTAGGACTCCACTTGCTGCTATTTTTGATACTGCTAAATACAAGTGTGTTCGTTTGCCCTCGGCGTATGAAGTAGTGGTGGGCTCGATAAATATTGCTTAATTTCTTCCAAGGCCCGTTAGCATTTCGGGGTCCATGTGAAGTTGTTTTTATTCTTTAGTAACGAGAAAAATTGGTGGCTCTTATCGGAAGACCCCGAGATGAATCACCTCAGAGTGGCGATGCACCCGGTTAGACTTTGCACGACCTTCACGTTGTCCATTACCATGTTATCCTCCATAACTTTGATCTTATCGAGGTTGATCTTGATTCCTTGGTTGGATACCATGAACCCGAGAAATTTACCTGATCCTACTCCGAACATGCATTTTTTCGGATTCAGCTTCATATTGTACTTCTTCGATATACTGAAGGTTTCCTGCAAATGCTTTAAATGGTCCTCTGCTCGCAGGGACTTAACTAGCATATCGCCAATGTAAACTTTCATGGATTTCCCTATTTGTTCTTTGAACATCCGGTTTATTAGGCGTTAGTAAGTGGCACCAGTATTTTTAATCCAAATGGCATTACGTTATAGCAGTATGTGCCATACTTAGTGATGAATGAGGTCTTTTCCTGATCATTCGTATTTTGTTGTACCCGTAGTAGGCATCGAGAAAATTGAGGATCTCGTGGCCAGTCGTGCCATTGATCATAGGATCGATGTTAGGCAAATGGAAAGAGTCCTTGGGACATGCATTATTTAAATCTTTATAATCTATAGATATTCTCAGTTTGTTCCCTTTTTTGGGGACTACTTCTACGTTTGCTAACCATTTCGGGTATTTGACTTCCCGAACAGACCCTATTTTAAGGAGTTTAGTTACCTCGTCCTTGATAAAAGCATGTTTGATCTCGGATTGGAGTCTCCTTTTCTGCTTGACCAGATGGAATTTTGGGTCCAGGCTCAAGTTCTGAGTGGTGATCTCCAGTGGGATCATTGTCATGTCAAGATGGGACCAAGCAAAACAATCTATGTTAGCTATGAGAAATTGAATGAGTTTTTTCCCGAGCTCAGAGGATAAACCCGTGCTTAGGTATACCTTTCGATCGGGTAGACCTCGATCAATGTGACTTGCTCCAGCTCTTCGAACATTGATTTTGTAGCATCAGAATCATCCGGTACTATAAAAGATCTGGGAACCCCGTGATCATCATCTTCGTCGATCCTCTATTTATCCGATTGGGTTATGGTTGTGAACACCTAATTTTGACCGTATTTGAATTTTTTCCCACTTATCTCTCCAATACCTCACTTCTCACCCATCTTTCCCACTTTCCCTTGTCTCCTACGCTGGTCCCCCCCACTCTATTTTATTTCCTCACATCCATCCTCTTTGTTCCCCACTTCTTGTCCCCCATTTTGTTCTCCACTCACAATCCCACATCCCCACTCCATTCCACTCATAATTCAACTAATCCAATTCCCATTTTCCTCCACTCAAAACCCACGTTCTCCACTCCAAATGGAAGGAACAAAAAATTACCAATTGTCTTCTCTATAAAGAGACAACAAAGACTTAGTGAAAGGGAGGGAAAAAAGAAAAACAATAATTCAAGTAAGAAGAAACGAGAGAAGAAGTTCAAATTAGAGAGACGAAAAAAGGGATGACTTCTTCTTAACGGAGATAGAGGGTATACACTCGATATACGGTCCGTATATATTCTATATACACTAGAGATACTCTCGATATACACTGGATATACAGAGGCAGCCAACAAAAAGAGACTCTTCTTCCTCCTAAATATTCTACATCTAGAGCTTAACATCCACCATGAAAGAGCCATGAGAGATCATCTTTTCCACCTAAAAAACACCCCATAAAACACCCCAAAGTCCTAGCCAAAACCCAACTAAAATACAATGAAATTCCAGTGTGTAATCATAATCGAAAAACCCATGTGAAACGTCACTACTTCAGCCGCATACCAACCATATCTCTCACTAGCTTTGTCCGCACTATCGTCGTCTCCCATCTCTCGTCCATTGTTGCTTCAACCTGAATCTAGCTCCTAAAACACCCTTTAACGCCACGAAACAGCCCCAAGGTCTTTGAAAATCCAACCGTCGTTGAGGTAGTCGTCGTCTGAGGTTCCGTCGTTGAGATCGACGATGTTTGGTTATAGTTCTAATGATTTGCTGTATAGGTTGGAGGAGGATTGTTATCATCATATCAAATAAGTACTTGGCTTTGCAATACTACAGGTTCTCTTCCTTGTGTTTATTTTATCTCATATTCATTTTACTTGTTTGGTGAAAGATCTTGATTATATTTTGCTTCTCTGTATTGGTTTTGTTCATGTAATTCGCATGGTATGGGTGTTTCATCTTTTATTTTGTGTGTATGGTAGCTTTTAGGAGTGGACGAAATACTCCTAGCTAGGTTGAACAAACATAAAAGGGACTATCTCATGACTGCCATTCATTTTCGTACAGTTTTAGCACTAGTCAATAATTTTTACACTATAAGACTTCCTCGTTGAATGGATTTAACTATTTGTGTTAAGTTAGGAAATGAGTTCTTCTTTTTGGTTGAGTAATAGTAAGTACTACTGTTAGTGAATTATCTTTTTTCTAGTTTTAATCCTTTGTCCATTGTGGTAAATAAATCATCTTTGAAGGAAGTGTATAATTCATTTTACAAGGGGCAATTTTCACAGAGCTGTAGTACAAAGTTGGCTCGAGAATAAAAAGTATATTTTGCAGCCTTGTTTTGTGATTGTTCTTGATATGTGTATATAAGTAATATAGAGTAAATAATATTTTTAGTTTCCTTTAGGCACGTTAATTATATAATTATCATGGATACTAAAATTCGGGAGTACATTTCATGTGGCCCAGTTCAAATTTCCAACAATGTTATATAAAATGTGTCGTGAACAACGAGTGCATTTTATGTAGCGTGGTTTACGATGTGTTTTAAATAATTTTGAATTTTTTCCGGAAATATTAAAAGCGGCTAAAATATTAGTAGTATTTTTTGCTTTTTGCTTTTTGCTTTTAGTACCAATTATGGGTCTGTATGATCCATTTTCACGTTAGGACCATTTTGAAAGATCACTAAATGAAAAAAAGTGTTAGAATAAGATTTTAATTTAATCACAACAATTCATCTCATATATTTTGTTTTAGTAGCCTCTTTGTTAATTAATTTCACATTGAGACTTTGGTACAAAAGCAAATGCACTATGTTGATCCGTATTTGTTCATTATATTATAGTAATTCATATGTGGGGATGTATATTTGTATGATCTCAAGAAAAAAGAAAAGGAAAATAGTCATACTTAATTACTTACCTAATTGATACCACTACTACTGTTGCTTGTAATTCAAAATAAGAAAAAAAGATTAACGCAATAGATGGTTGATTAGTCATGAATATCGTTGGTTGATTTGTCCATGTGGTTATCTAATTTAGGAATAATAATAATTCAAGAACATCATAGTTTGCTTTAGGCTCGATTTAGACTAGTATTGTGATTATGTATACGTTCCCGTAACATAATTGCGATTTTAATTCCAAAAAGTAACTCGAGGGATGCGTTCGCGCAATTTCAACCAAACCTTTCTTAATATAAAGAAACCAAGCGTTATTAATTGTGGACACATTTGCGTGACATAATTTTTTGACGCGCCAAAAGAAAAGAGTATACGTACGCGTAACTCAATTCTTTAATTACAAACAAATCAAGTGATTAAAAGCGGTAAAAGGTAAATGCACATAGGTTTTAAAATAAGTAATTAGGCAATTTTAGCCAAGTATAAATCGCTAAGCGACCGTGCTAGAACCACGGAACTCGGGAATGCCTAACACCTTCTCTCGGATTAACAGAATTTCTTATCCGGATTTCTGTGTTTGTAGACCATTAAATAAGAGTCAACTTCCTCGATTCGGGATTTTAACCGGTGATTTGGAACACCATAAATTATCTCAGGTGGCGACTCTGAAATAATTAAATAATCCAATTTCGAATAATGTCACTTTAATTGGAAAAACTCCCTTATATACCTTCGGGTGTAGGAAAAAGGAGGTGTGACAGCTCTGGCGACTCTGCTGGGGAACGAACCCAGAATCCCTGGTTCAAGGTTCAAGAATTTGAGCTTAGAATAATTGTTATATTTGGCTTTATTTTTTTTATCTAGTTTTGTTCACATGTTTGTGCTTAATGTGCAAAATTTTGTTTTTTACCGCTTTGATATTATCTGAACTATATATATAAACTGTTACGAAACCCCTCTTCTTTCTGAGTCTTCTGAATTTATGGTGCACACGTGCGCATGACTCACCTTTCTGTTAGAAGTCATACCAAATAGAATGAAGTTGGGTCAAGTAACTAGGCCGGGTAGACTTTTGTGCTCCCGGTACGTTTCCCCCACTTCGGCTCGAGCTGTCTGCTTGAGTAAGCCAAGTCTAGAACAATAAACCCAGGTTTTAAACCTAGTATAACAAAGCCTCATGTTGGATCCCTAGTAGGAACGCTTGTTTGTATCACGTGCATTTGACTTTGGGGATTCAACACATGGGTTGGGTCCTTCTAGGACAGGTGCACCCAAAATAACAGACCATCTTGATGCATCCTATGTGCTACATGTTGCATTTATTCAAGGGTAAAAGGGTCATTTGGCGGACCAATGATAGTTGAGGGCAAATGAAAAATGAAAAAAAAGAAATAAAAGAGAGAGTGAAGTGTGGGGATAAAGCGAGTTGGGCCCAATTATGTTGTTAAAAAAAAGAACTTGAAATTTCAGGAAAAAAAAAGATTTTGCACTTTTTCATCATTTTCCGAAAATCAGAAAATCAAAAAAAAAAGAGAAAAAGAAAATCCAAAAAGATTTTGCATGTTTCATCATTTTTCAAGAAAAAGCAAAAAATAAATATGTTATCTCTAAATTAGTTATTTTTTTTAATTATCGCCCGTATCCAATCTGCCCGAACTACGCGAACCTGATTCTCGGCTCTCGAGGCGGGATATGTAGTCAACCCACATATGGTCCGGTCTTCCTAGTAAATCTTAGATTCTTGGCTTTGCGGGGTCTTAGCCAAATTTTGTACTTCGAGCCACCTTTTGGCTAAATAAGTTATTTTGCAAAAGTAGCCTCAATCATGTCTTGCAAGTGTCCAATATGGAGTGTTATTGTCTCACATAGTGTTAGTTTAAAGTTTTCTCATACAGGTGTGGCTTTACTTACCGGAGTTTGAGCAGGACAGAGCCCAGGACATCTAGTCAGGATCGCTCATTCAGGAGTAGATTAAAAGTAGATTTTCTTTTCTTCTTATGTTTTGAGTCCGTTTTTCTTTTTATGTCATTTTTTTACCTTTTAGTTTTGTATAGTAATGTCGAGTTTTATTATTATTATTGTACTTTTTATTTTGCATTTGAAAAGGTGTGTAATAAATCAAAATCCAAAAAAAAAAAAGATTTTGCGTTTCATATTTCCGTTATTCCTTTAGGCAATTAATATCTAGGACTTAAAATAAAAATTATTTTTATATTTCCTTTAGTATATTAGGACTAAAAATTCAAAAAAAGAGAATTTTCTTTTAGTACCTCTTTAAAAAGTTTTCTTTAAGATATTAATTTCAAAAATCCAAAAAGATTTTCGTTTGAGGTTCGTCTTTGGGAAATTAACAAAAAATGAAAAAAAAAATCTTTTTATTTCTACTAGAATGTTAGGATATTGTACATAGAAGAAAGAAAAAATAACGTATTTTATCTTTGGTTTATTTCAAAGTTTCTCCCTTAGGTAATCAAGTTAAAATCCAAAAATATTTTGTTTTATCTTTCTCATTGCGTGTTTCGAAATCTTGCGTAAGGTTATCAAATGAAAAGTTGAAATATTATTCTTTAGTTTATTGTTTGGACTTCATTTCAGAAAAAGAAAAGAATCAAAAAATATTTTTCTCTTGTAGAATTTTTCCTTAATAATTTTCCATAGAGTGTTTATTTCAAAAAAAAAGAGAAAAAAATATATGCTCATTAAGCTTGAGTTTAAGATAGGTTATAGAACATTGAGTCTAGAAAATTCAAAAAAAAAAAAGAAGATTTGCTTCTTTTATTTCTCCTTTTTCACTAGAGTAGTCATTAAGATAAAAAGGAAAAAAGGGGAGAATGTCAATTTGTTTACTTTATTCCCGTTTTTCAGAACTACGCAAAGATCTGATTCATGCGGCGTCATGATACGTAGGCAACCTATATAGGGTTCGATCGAATCATTTTATTTTTTTAAAAGAAAAAAAAGAAGGAAAAAAAGGGGAAAAAAGAAAAGAAAAAAAAGGGTGAAATTATGGGATGTGAGAAATGAGGGGAAAAAAAAGAGTGATAATTAGAAGAAAAAAAAGAGGAAGAAAAATGATCAAGCAAGTGCTAGAAAAGCAAAGAAAAGGGAGGTTGAAATGAACAAATTGGGATGATGCCAAGTGACCTTATGACCCTCGAAGTCATTCTAGAACTGTTAATTGTGGCTAGGTGCATTGCACACAATATGATATTTTTGCTGTTAAATGCCCTAACGCTAACGTGATGACCTCATTTTTTTATATTCATAGCAGAAAGGTGGTTGGTTTGTGATTTTTAAAGTGGTAACTCTTCTCTACAACACAAAGTCAAAAGGCAATGACAGACAACAACAGAACTGAGTTGGTTGATACCGGTGCCCGAAAACAGTTGTTTGAACAGGACAATTGGTTGGTTGAAGAGGTAAAGATGTTAAGACAACACATGATAGACATGTATCAGGCTTGGATGACTGGGAAGGCACCACCCCCGCCACCACCTAGCTTCCTAGATGTCGCCCTTACCCAAACTCCGGGCACAATGCCAGATGATCCTCCATACTCTCCAGATCCACCCTCTTATCACAACTTTCCCAACCTTCCTAGTAGCTCCGTCATTCATCCTCCAATTACCTCTCCCCAAAATGGCCTTCCTGTCACATCCACTATCCTCGATAATGAACACCCACTCAAAGCTCATAATACCCAATATTACCCCTCAAAGGCTGCCTACAAGATTCTTGACTCATACAAGGAGAGCCCTCAGGACGAGCTTCATGTTGAAAATGAAAAGTTCACAGGAAGAGAAGGGGAAGATGGGATACCCAGGAGGCTGAAAGACATAGAACAGTCCTTAAAGAACAAGCAAGAAATGGGAGACCAGGGTAACATGGCTTACAAAGAACTGTCTGTGTCCTCTAACGTTCACCTGCCCACGGGGTTTAAAGTGCCAAAATTTAACTTGTATGATGAGTGTGGAGATCCGGTATCCCACCTCAAGGTTTATTGCAGTGAAATGAGAGGTGTTGGAGATAAAGATGACTTGATGATGACGTATTTCAGTAAGAGCCTGACTGGGGCAACTTTGGACTGGCATATTCGTCAAGATGTTGGTAAGTGGCCTACATTGGGTGACATGGCTCAAGATTTTGTTTGATACTTTCAATACAGATCAGGCGTTACCCCAGACCGCGCCTCCCTATCTAGAATGGAAAAGAAGACGGAGGAAAGCTTTAGAGAATTTAGACTCAGATGGAGGGAGCAGGCTGCTCGAGTCAATAACCCGATTGGTGAATAAGAAATGGTTGAGCTTTTCCTAAAAGCCAAAGGGCCCACCTACTTCAGTCATTTGATCCAGGTCTTGGGAAAACCTTTCAATGATGTGTTAAAAATGGGGTAGCTAGTAGAAGAGGGAATCAAGTCAGGCAAAATCATGAGTTGTTCGAAAGACATTCAGAACATCCCAGTAAGCTTGGGTGGAAGTAAGAGAAATAGAAAAGATGATCCGATGGGCTTTCCCGATCAACACTTCCAGCCTCGACATCGTCCCCGTGGATATCCTTGTGCACCAGATGATCCTCCCCAATGCCACTTCTCTCCACAGAACTCCCAAAGTCGTACATCACTTTCCCAGTACCTGTCACACCTCCTTTTTGCGCACCTACCCCGAAGGATAATTGCGTGAGGGAGTTTTTCCATTTTAAGTGACATTATTCAAAAATGGGATTATTTATTTATTTCAGAGTCGCCACTTGGGAAAGGTTTGGATTTTGGTGTCCCAAGTCACCGGTTTATCTTGAATCCCAAATCAAGGAAATTTTTGACTTTCCAAATGAAGTCTGCAAACCAGAAATTCTAAGTAAGGAATTCTGTTGACCCGAGGGAAGGTGTTAGGCACCCACATATCCTGTGGTTCTAGCACGGTCGCTTAAATTGTTATAATGGCTAAATATCTGATTTTAATACATGTTATAACTTGTGTGCTTTTATTAAGTTTAAACCGCTTTTATTATTATTTTTAATAGAATTGCAACGTCGTGAAAATGCATCTCGAACCACGTCGCAATCAATGTACCCGTGGTTGTTAATACATTCCGACTCCGTTGAGATTTGGATTTGGGTCACATAAATGTGCACCCAAATTTAAGAATATAATTTAATTAAAATCGCGCCTAAAGAGTCTAACGCATTATTATCTTTGGGGAAAGCCGTGAAGTTCGCTAGACGGCTCATCCCGTATTCTAAGTATTTTTAATATATACATTTATGAGAGCCCCGCAGTTTGTGCATTTTTTTAGCGAGGCTCGTCTGACAACAAACTTAAAAATACATCAAATAACAATAGGCACATGCTGTACATATGTTTAAACTAAAGCAAAAGCCAAAAGCAAAAGTTAAAGCTTAAAGGGAAAGCAAAAGCAAAAGCAAAAGTTAAAGCAAAAGTTAAAGTTAAAACAAAAGTTAAAGCAAAAAGGGTATTATTATTTTAATAGCTTTTAACATTTCGGGAAAAATTCAAGGTTATTTAAAACATCTCAAACCATAGCACCTGTGGTTCACGACACGCTTTATTTAACCTTGTTCGAAATTGAAGTCGGGTTACATGAAATGCACCCTCGAATTTAGAAATTAAGCATCACAACTGCGTCACGGGAACCGTACCCGTAATCACGATAATAAATTAAAAGCGCCTAAAAGTATACTAGGTGTTCGTTATTTTTCTCAAACTTTGTGACTATTGTAAAACATGCATTATAGAATTAGACTAATAATTAAATCATGAAGACTAAGAGTTAAGCTATAATCTAAATCCAGCAACTTATTTCTTTCATGTACCCATTTTTTGTGGAACATATCTTATAAGACAAAATTTGAACGAAAAACAAAGTAAACAAAATAACAATGAAGTTATCCGAGATCAAACAAATATGGAACAACAATTCTAATAGGTAATAATATCCATGGTATAGTCAAAAGCAATTCAACAAAAAATAACACACAAACAGTTCATAGGAATTCCATGCTATTTTCATTCCAATAGATGATAAATATCAAGGTAAAAAGATAGAGAACTGGACCTCAATAGCAAACTCGGGAATGAAACATCAAAACCACAGACAAGGTCTCTATTGGAACGTCTCACCGGAAACTCGACGAACTGCGAACGGACCTCGATGGAAACTTCGGACGGATCTCATGTGACTCGACCTCCATCGGACTCCATTGAAAACCAAATATCTTTGTGGGTTTGTGCGTTTGTGCGTGTGCGTTCAGTGAGGTGCGTCAAGAAGACGATGGTCGTTAATGGGCTGTTTGTCAGGACGCGAGGCAGTGATGGTGGTTCGTTCAGGGACTGCTGGTCGACGAACAGGTATGGACGATAACAGAGGCGGACCGGTGTCGTTCGAACAGGGTGTGACGGGGGAGCTGGTTCGTTGCTGTGAAGAAGGTGGTTGCTGGACGTCGACTGGTTGACGACGAGCAGCAGGACTGCTGGTCGTTGGTTGACAGGGATGAGGGGTCTGTTTGGTTTTTCCGGTGACGGGTCAATGGTGGTTTTGAGACGTGAAGGAGCAGGAATTTCTGGCTCGTTACTGTGATGAGGGTTGGCGACGGGGATCGTTTGGAAGCTGGTTTCAGGTCGACGGGTTGTGCATGGAGTTGGGGTGGTCGACTGGTTGTCGCTTGGGCGTGAGGGAGACCAAGATGGCAGTGAGGGTTTTTGGTCGTTTTTGTCTTCTTCAAAGTGAAGAAGACCATGAACAGTAGCCTAAGGTCCTAAGGTGTTATTGTGTAGTTTAAAATCCAGAATCTCTCTCCTTGTCCAAACTCTCCAGCATATGTATCAATGTGTGAGTTGTGTGTTGTGAGGGTATCCTGTGTATGATGTTCTGTCCGTGAGTTGTAAAGTGTAGATAGTGTGTGTGTTCATGTGCTAGCATGTGTTATCATGTGTGTCTCGGCTGAAAATGTTTTGGGCTAGGTCCGAAAATTAGGCCTAAAAAATGAGTCGTTAATTTGAACCCAAATATTATTTTTTCCTCGCAACCGAGAATAAAAACACGACCTTATTTAATTAATCCTACGTAAGCAGAATAACTATTAAAACAGACTGACAATTAAAACAAAACTATATATATATTTTTTGTATTTTTAAAATTATATAAAAATAAAAATAAAGTACTATTTTTGTATTTTTTAAAGTTTATGAGAAATAAATAAACTAAAATTTATATATCTTTTTTTTTGTAATGTTCATTTTTGTGACGAAAATAAAGTAAAAGAGTCAAAATAAGCTGAAATAGCTACATTAAGGCTAAATTAAATATTTACGTGCTAAAATGTGAAAAATTTGGGGAGGGACAAAAATCACATGTCAACAGTACCTAGCTCCACAAAATGCCTATCTACCCCCACGAGCCTACCGAAAACCCCTTGGATCAGGTGTTCGGCCTAATCAAGCCTTTAAGAATGAGAGGAACGGAAGAAGAAAACCTTCACTCCATTGGGAGTGTCATATGCCAGTTTGTTCCAGATGCTAAGGAAATTGGACATGTTGAAGCCGACCCAGATAAAAATGTCAAACCCTCTTCCAAAGAAGTTTGATTTTTCTCAAAGGTGCGCATATTGTTCAGATGCCCCGGGGCATGACATAGAGAAGTGTTGGAATTTGAAGAATGCGATTCGGAAGCTTATTGATGCAGGCGACATTGCTGTGCAAAATCCAGATGCAGCAGACACTAGCCAAAGTCCATCGCCTATGCATAATGAGACGCATATGATGGGTATAATTTATTTTGAAAAGGAATATGAGAATTCTTCTGAGAACCTCGGAGGTCCACATGCTACAAAGCTTTCAGCGCTATTAGAGGTTGATCCTAAGAAAGAGCAGGCAAAGGGAACCCAAAAGAAATTTGCTAAGAACAATGTGATGGAGACTTGTGAAGGTCCTAGTATTGTTGATGCAGAAGTTAGTGGCTAAGATGTTGAGTTTGGTGATTGGAAAGACGCTCTTTTCTTGGTTAGCCAGGGAGGAGTTTGGTGGTTTATTTTGTTGTCATTTCTGTTGTCTGGGTTATTCCAAGGGTTGTAATCCGGATATGGTCTTGTGACTCAAACCCTTCTATCCTTTTATTTTTGCCTGGTTTGTTTAGTCGTAGTAACTCCTTTAGTGTTGTCTATGTTGTTCCAGGTTTGTAACCCCAGTTTAGTGCTTGTTTTGTTGTTCAAACCCCTTCACCATCTGTCTAATGCAAGTTTCTGTTTTCTGTTATTTATGGTCATTTTGTTTAGTTCTCTTTTCTTTTTACAGTTCTTTCCCTGTTGACTCTAGTGACATGACATGCATGCGTAATTCTCATCCTAGTCTTAAAAAAAAGAGTAAGTTTAGTCATGAAGCAATGAAACAATTTTATAGATGATAGGGACATTTGAGGGAAATAAGTAAAGGCATTTTGAGATCATTTCAAGCCCGAATTGCGTGAAATTGGGGCAGATAGAACATAGAGAAACCCTATTGAAATGCATCCTACCGCATCAGGTTGAAGCCAACGGCAAGTTTGCCCCAAATTGACAGGGGTCGTTCATGGTAATAAGAGTGAGGGTGTTGTCCAATGGTGCTTTGTAGTTAATAGATGTAGAAGGCGAATGCGTGGATATGGTTATCAAGTCTAGTACGATCTAAAGATGTTAGAACTGTTTCCTTGGTTTGTTTAATTGTGTAGTTTGCACTTGACATGTTTTGGAGATTGGAATGACGAAGGCATTTTGTTCTGCTATCTAAATACTTTATCCTTCGTTACCCCTTTGAGCCTTATTTATTTTTCTTTCATACCCCTTTTTCGGAATCAGTAGCAAAGATTAGAAACGCAAGAGTGAAAGATAAGTAAAGGAAAAAGAGAAAAGAAAGGAGAGAAAAGAAAAGAAAAAAGACAACAAAACAACAAAAAGTGAAAAAAAGAAAAAAAAAGAGAAAGAGGAAGAAAAAGGAAAGAAAAAAAATACAACAACAAAGGAATTTCTATGATATGAACTACATTCGACCTAATTCCTTTTAAGGATACCTAGGCAGCCTCACGGTTCGGTCTCATCAAAATAAAAATCCAAAAGTCCCCAAGCAAATAAACTGGGGTAGAAGTTGTGTTTGCTGTAAGAAATCTGATTCCAAAAGTTGTAATTTTAAACCCATGTCGAACTGTTTTGAGCCTTTGATACCCTTTCTTTCTAACCCCATCCAAAAGCCCACATTACGGTCCAAAGAAAGACCTTCCGAACAATCTTCAAGAGATGCCAAGTCGAGAAAGTATAGGTGATTCATATCAGGGGCAACACTCTGATCCAAACTGGAAAAATAAAAAATGAGATAGTCTTATTGGTGAAAACCTTCACGAGCACCTTGAGGCGACTGTAAGTTGAGAGAATAAACAAAATGAGAGAGGATTGATGGTGAAAACCCTCTGGGCACTACAAGTCGAATAAGGATTGTGAATCAAATTGGATAATCGGAGCACTGAAGTCTAGTTTCACGGCTTAGAGGGTACAACAATAGTTGAACATCAGACTTTCTTGACAGAATAGGCCACAGGTGCATGTCATGGTCATTAGAGTTGGTATCCAATCTTATAGGTTTCTCCTTTGTAGTTTTCTTGTTAGGAATCATCTCTTTCCCTTGTCCTTTACTTTGTTTCTTTTGTCGTGTTTACTTCCTTTTTCTCAGTCTATTTGGTCAAAACAAGTGAGAAATGACTTCAAAATTTACCACTAGCTTTCCAAGTGCACAAAATAGATCTGGCTAGCACATCAAAGCGTCATAAGTCAGGAAAGAACAACAAGCGCACTGAGCTAGTAACGATCAACATGCTTTAGGATCCTTGTGAAATACAAAGCTTTGGTACATATCAATCCCTGGACAATGCAACAAATGGAGGGTGTTAGGTGAACGAATAAAAGGTATCTTCTGTGGTAAGATTCACAAAAGTGGTTAACCAGTGGCAAGCGAGGTCTTCCAAGCGGAAATCAAAGTTATCATGGCAAGCGAGGGAGTAGTAGACCTCAAGGCCAGGGCCAGTGGTTTAAGTCAAGGAAGAACAACATACACAATGAGTTGGTAACAATCAACATGCATTGGGATCCATGTGAAATACAAGGGACAAAAAAGGTGGTAAACCAGTGGTAAGCAAGATCTTCCATGCAGAAATCAAAACTATCATGGCAAGTGATGGAGCAATAGACCTCAAGACCAAGGCTAGTAATTTAAATCAGGAAAGAACAACGTGCACATTGAAGTTGGTAATAATCAATATACCATGGGAATCATATGAAACACAAAGGTTTGGTAGATGTCGGTTCATGAGCAATGCAACAGATAGAAGGTATTGGGTCTGAATGGATCAGAGATATTTTCTGTGATAAGGGTGACAGAGAAAGTGGTCAGTCAATAAACAGGCAAGGTCTTTCAAGTTGAAACCAAAGTTATCATCGGAAGTGAAGGAGCAATCGCCCTCAAAGTCAAGGCCACAAACCAACCACCATAATTATAAACTCACACGTTTTCTTTTTTTGAAACAGGGATGAAAATTGTGTCCAAATCAAAGCTTGGAAGTTTGAATTTTTTTTTCAAGTGTCATGCCCAAATTTTGTCAGCACAAAGGCGGTTGGAGAAGGGTAAAGGAAAATTTGTTCGATCTGTAGGAACCCACAATGAGGAAAAGCATGGTTCAAAGGCAAGGAATTTTATCCGTTCTGCAGAGATCCTCCAGAAAGAAAGCATGGCTCAGGTAAGTTCCTTCTCGGCTCTTCAGGACCCTCCTGGATAATGGAATTTAGTTTTAAGTATTTAGGACCCTCCTAAAAAATGGGACTTAGTTTAAAATTCAAAACAATCATGAGTAGTAAGATATAGCATAAATGTACCCCAAAAGAATATAAGTTGGTTTCAAAATTTTTGTTCTGGAGATAGGATTTAGTTTTAAGTGCTCAGGACCCTCCTGGAAAATGGGACTTAGTTTAAAATTCAAAACAATCATCAGTAGCAAGATCTGACATAAATGTATTACAAAAGAATATAAGTTTGTTTCAAAATTTTCATTCTGGAGATAGAATTCAGTTAGGAGTTGTCAGGACCCTCCTGGAAAATGGGACCTAGTTTAAAATTTAAAGCAGTCATGAGTAGTAAAATCTAGCATAAATGTACCCCAATAAATATAAAATAATTTTAATGTTCGCATGTGGGAGATAGGATTCAATTAGGAGTTTTCAGGACCCTCCTGAATAATGGGACCTAGCTTTAAGATTGATGTTAGATGACAAGATGTAGCGGAAGTAATACCTTTAGAAGATATAATTTAGATAAAAAATTATCGTTTAATTAAGAGTTGTCAGGACCCTCCTGAATAATGGGACCTAGTTTTAATATTTCCATTAGATAACGAGATTTAGCGTAAGTTCTGTTATAGGGTAATATAATTCAGCCATAAAGAAATGTCACTCTTAGGATAAAACTTGACTTTTGATTTTCAGGACCCTCCTGGATAATGGGGAATAGTTTAAGACCCTCTTAGATAACAAGATTTAGCAGAAGTCATAACTTTAAAACATATAGCTTAGATTTAAAACTGTCGTTTAGTTAAGAGTTGTCAGGACCCTCCTGGATAATGGGATCTAGCTTTCAAATTCTTAGAATATTTGGTAACATTATTCCGTTTAACACTCACAGATTTGCCCAACTACCAAACTGGGTAGAAATTTTCTTCATTTTTGTCTATTTTGTTGATGTCAGGTACCCACTTGGAGAACAGGGAAAAGCAGTTCAAGTTCAGCAATCAGGCGCTCACCTGAAGAGCAAGGGAATACATTCAAGTTCAACAATCAGGCGCCCACCTGGAGAATAAGGGAATACATTCAAGTTCAGCAATCAGGCGCCCACCTAGAGAGCAAGGGAATACAATTCAAGTTCAGCAATCAGGCGCCCACCTGCAGAGCAAGGGAATACAATTCAAGTTTCAGCAATCAGGTGCCCACCTGGAGAGCAAGGGAATACATTCAAGTTCAGCAATCAGGCGCCCACCTGGAGAGCAAGGGAATACAATTCAAGTTTCAGCAATCAGGCGCCCACCTGAAAAGCAAGGGAATACATTCAAGTTCAGCAATCAGGCGCCCACCTGGAGAGCAAGGGAATACATTCAAGTTCAGTAATCAGGCGTCCGCCTGGAGAGCAAGGGAATACAATTCAAGTTCAGCAATTAGGCGCCCACCTGGAGAGCAAGGGAATACAATTCAAGTTTCAGCAATTAGGCGCCCACCTGGAGAGTAAGGGAATACATTCAAGTTCAGCAATCAGGCGCCCACCTGGAGAGCAAGGGAATACAATTCAAGTTTCAGTAATCAGGCGCCCACCTGGAGAGCAAGGAAATACAATTCAAGTTTCAGCAATCAGGCGCCCACCTGGAGAGCAAGGGAGTACAGTTCAAGTTTCAGCTTTCAAGTTCTTATTGATAGTTGATAACATGATTCAGTTTACACTCACATATGTGCCCAGCTACTAAATTGGAGTAGAAAATTTTCTTTGTTTTTGTCTATTTTGTTGAAATCAGGCGCCCACCTGGAGAGCAAGGGAATACATTCAAGTTCAGCAATCAGGCGCCCACCTGGAGAGAAAGGGAATACATTCAAATTCAGCAATCAGGCGCCCTCCTGGAGAGCATGAGAATACTTTCAAGTTCAGCAATCAGGAGCCCGCCTGGAGAGCATGGGAACACATTCAAGCGCAGCAGTCAAGAGCCCGCCTGGAGAACAAGGGAGTACAATTTAAGTTTTAGCTTTCAAATTCTTGGTTTGTCTATTTTTAAGTCAGGAGCCCGCCTGGAGAGCATGAGAATACTTTCAAGTTCAGCAATCAGGAGCCCGCCTGGAGAGCATAGAAATACTTTCAAGCACAGCAGTCAGGAGCCCGCCTGGAGAACAAGGGAGTACAATTTAAGTTTTAGCTTTCAAATGTTTATTGATATTTGGTAATGTGGTTCGTTTTACACTTACATATGTGCCCAGATACCCAAACTGGGGCAGAAAATTTTCTTTGTTTTGTCTATTTTGAAGTCAGGAGCCCGCCTGGAGAGCATGAGAATACATTTCAAGTTTTGAAGTCAGGAGCCCGCATGGAGAGCATGAAAATACATTTCAAGTTTAGCAGTCAGGATCCCGCCTAGAGAGCAAGGGAATACAATCCAAGTTTTGGTAATCAGGCATCCACCTGAAAAGGGAAAGCATCTCAGATTGCAATTGAAGTCAGCAACAAAAGAAGCTCGCGGCAAGAACGCGAGTCAACAGTCTGAGGCGATCAACAAAAGTTAGTCACAGTAAAGAAAAAAGAGAGAAAGGCAAGAAGTTAATTCAAATGCAGAAGTTGATGAAAGATGTGGGCTGCTCAAGACATGGCTGAGGTCACAAGTACTGCATGCCCAGTTTGATCCGAAAAGCTGAAGAAGAACAAGCTAGCACCTGCAGCTAACGAGCGTCAAGGTTCAAATCTAAAGTCTGCATGAAGAACCATTCAAGACTCAAGATCAAGCTTCAGAAGACTTATAGATAGGAATCTTGCAACTCGTAGTTGAAAGGCTTAGTTAGTCTTTTTCATTTGATTTTGATGTAATAACAGGAACCGCGGACCGGAATCTCGACGGCACCTCAATCGACTCTCGAACTCATCACTCCATCACTTCATCCACTTCTAAACTACACGCGACCTGATTCCCTTATAACTCGGGATATGTAGGTTGTCCAAAATCAGGATTCGTTTGCACCTTTTCTTTTTATTTTATTCCACTTTTGAATAACGATATGGTCAAAAATTAGGCACACGGTTCACTTTATCTTTGCCCGAAAACTCTTCGTGTTTCCGAGTAAAGAGGGGCAGCTGTGAACACTTAATTTTGACCGTATTTGAATTTTTTCTCACCTATCTCTCCAATACCTCACTTCTCACCCATCTTTCCCACTTTCCCTTGTCCCCTACGTTGGTCCCCCCAACTCTCTTTTATTTCCTCACATCCATCCCCTTTGTTCCCCACTTCTTGTCCCCCATTTTGTTCTCCACTCACAATCTCACATCTCCACTCCATTCCACTCATAATTATACTAAGCCAATTGCCATTTTCCTCCACTCAAAACCCACGTTCTCCACTCCAAATGGGAGGAACAAAAAATTACCAATTTTCTTCTCTATAAAGAGACAACAAAGACTTAGTGAAAGGGAGGGAAAAAAGAAAAACAATAATTCAAGTAAGAAGAAACTAGAGGAGAAGTTCAAAATACAGAGACGAAAAAAGGGATGGCTTCTTCTTAACGAAGACAGATGGTATACACTCGATATACGGTCAGTATACATTCTATATACACTATAGATACTCTCGATATACACTGGATATACAGAGACAACCAACTTCCTCCTAAAAATTCTACATCTAGAGCTTAACATCCACCATGAAAGAGACATGAGAGCTCATCTTTTCCACCTGAAAAATACCCCATAAAACACCCCAAAGTCCTAGCCAAAACCCAACTAAAATACAATGAAATTCCAGCGTGTAATCACAGTCGAAAAACCCATGTGAAACGTCACTGCTTCAGCCGCATACCAGCCAGATCTCTCACCAGCTTCGTCTGCACTATCGTCATCTCCCATCTCTCATCCATTGCTTCTTCAACCTGAAGCTAGCTCCTAAACCACCCTTTAATGCCACGAAACAGCCCCAAGGTCTTTGAAAATCCAACCGTCGTTGAGGTGGTCGTCGTCTGAGGTTCCGTCGTTGAGATCGACGATGTTTGGTTATAGTTCTAATGATTTGCTGTATAGGTTGGAGGAGGATTGTTATCATCATATCAAATAAGTACTTGGCTTTGCAATACTACAGGGTCTCTTCCTTGTGTTTATTTTATCTCATATTCATTTTACTTGTTTGGTGAAAGATCTTGATTATATTTTGCTTCTCTGTATTGGTTTTGTTCATGTAATTCGCATGGTATGGGTGTTTCATCTTTTATTTTGTGTGTATGGTAGCTTTTAGGAGTGGACGAAATACTCCTAGCTAGGTTGAACAAACATAAAAGGACTATCTCATGACTGCCATTCATTTTCATACAGTTTTAGCACTAGTCAATAATTTTTACACTATAAGACTTCCTCGTTGAATGGATTTAACTATTTGTGTTAAGTTATGAAATGAGTTCTTCTTTTTGGTTGAGTAATAGTAAGTACTACTGTTAGTGAATTATCTTTTTTCTAGTTTTAATCCTTTGTCCATTATGGTAAATAAATCATCTTTGAAGGAAGTGTATAATTCATTTTACAAGGGGCAATTTTCACAGAGTTGTAGTACAAAGTTGGCTCGAGAATAAAAAGTATATTTTGCAGCCTTGTTTTGTGATTTAATCACTCTTTAATTTACTGTTGTTCTTGATATGTGTATATAAGTAATATAGAGTAAATAATGTTTTTAGTTTGCTTTAGGCACGTTAATTATATAATTATCATGGCTACTAAAATTCGGGAGTACATTTCATGTGGCCCGATTCTAATTTCCAACAATGTTATATAAAATGTGTCGTGAACCACGGGTGTATTTTATGTAGCGTGGTTTACGATGTGTTTTAAATAACTTTGAATTTTTTTCCAAAAATATTAAAAGCGACTAAAATATTAGTAGTATTTTTTGCTTTTTGCATTTTTTTTCCTCCTTTTTGCTTTTTGCTTTTTGCTTTTTTGTTTTTTTGTTTTTTGCTTTTTCTTTTTGCTTTTTGCTTTTAGTACCAATTATGGGTCTGTATGATCCATTTTCACGTTAGGACCATTTTGAAAGATCACTAAATGAAAAAAAGTGTTAGAATAAGATTTTAATTTAATTCAAATAATTCATCTAATATATTTTGTTTTAGTAGCCTCTTTGTTAATTAATTTCATATTGAGACATTGATCCGTACTTGTTCATTATATTGTAGTAATTCATATGTGGGGATGTATATTTGTATGATCTCAAGAAAAAGAAAAGAAAAATAGTCATACTTAATTACTTACCTAATTGATACCACTACTACTGTTGTTTGTAATTCAAAATAAGAAAAAAAGATTAACGCAATAGATGGTTGATTAGTCATGAATATCGTTGGTTGATTTGTCCATGTGGTTATCTAATTTAGGAATAATAATAATTCAAGAACATCGTAGTTTGCTTTAGGCTCGATTTAAACTAGTATTGTGATTATGTATACGTTCATGTAACATAATTGCGATTTTAATTCCAAAAAGTAATCGAGGGATGCGTTCGCGCAACTTCAACCAAACCTTTCTTAATATAAATAAACTAAGCGTTATTAATTGTGGACACGTTTGCGTGACGTGATTTTTTGACGCGCCAAAAGAAAAGAGTATACGTACGCGTAACTCAATTCTTTAATTACAAACAAATCAAGTGATTAAAAGCGGTAAAAAGTAAATGCACATAGGTTTTAAAATAAGTAATTAGGCAATTTTAGCCAAGTATAAATCACTAAGCGACCGTGCTAGAACCACGGAACTCGGGAATGCCTAACACCTTTTCTCGGGTTAACAGAATTCCTTACCCGAATTTCTGTGTTCGTAGACCATTAAATAAGAGTCAACTTCCTCGATTCGGGATTTTAACTGGTGACTTGGGACACCATAAATTATTCCAGGTGGCGACTCTGAAATAATTAAATAATCCAATTTCGAATAATGTCACTTTAATTGGAAAAACTCCCTTATATACCTTCAGGTGTAGGAAAAAGGAGGTGTGACAATGGCTGGTGTCGATAATTGCTATTTAATTTCCTGCTTTATGGTCGAACTTAGTTCCTTCGATGTTGTCAGTGTGATACTAGAATCACTTCTTCGACTGCAAATATTTTCTTTGCGGTTGGTTGTTCCCCGTAGATCGTTTAATCCCTCCCGACATTGGGAATTTTAGCACCTGCTGAAGGGTCGAGGGCACTGCCCTCATGTTGTGAATCCATGGTCTCCCGAACAGGGCATTGTACCTCATGTCCCCTTCGATCACATAAAACTTGGTTTCCTGGATGGTCCCGTCAACGTTCACTGGTAACGTTATTTCTCACTTAGTAGTTTCACAAGCCATATTAAACCCGTTTAGCACCCGAGCTTCAGGAACGATTTGGTTTTGTAGGTCGAGTTATTCTATGACCCTCGATCGAATGATGTTGGGAGAGCTACCTGGATCAACTAACACACGTTTAATTCAAGATTTATTCATGAGTAGAGATATTAATAGTTGTGAGCATGTGATTTTTGCCTCATACGAATTACTCCAAAATAATTCCCAAAATTAGGTCTTGTCTTTAATTATGTGTTATTTTAGGAATTATTGTGTGATTTTTCTGATTGTTTGTATATATTTGTGTGCATGTTTAATTTTATTAATGCATTAAAAATACAAAAAATATAGCTTTTACATTTAAGATTTGATTTTTATATTTTTTGGAATTAATTAATAATTAGGTGTTTTACAAAAATGAAAATTCACAAAAATAACATATTTTTATATTTTGGTCAAATTGTGTGATTTTCTTTTAATTTAGTGTTTAATTATTTGTGATAGGTGTTATTTAAAGTTAATTAATATTTTAAGCTAGTTTAGGTCTTCTATAATTTAATTTAGGATTTTTAAGTTTAATTTTTGAAAGAAAAAGGAAGAAAAGAAAAGAAAAAGAATTAATGATAGAGAAGGAAGTCAAATTTGGGCCAAATTCAATTTAATTCAAGAGGCCCAAATCAAATACACCTGAAACCCCCCCCCCCCCCAGTCCGAACCAACCCCGTCCCAACCCGGTCCATCACCAGACTAAACCAAACAACGTTGTTTGGACATGCTTTAATCTGGGCCGTTGAATTAATTTGATCAAACGGACCAGATTCTCACCCATTTCCCAAATCCCGACCCATTCCTACACCCGGACCGCCCTAGTTGAAACCAAAACAACCCCGTTTCCATTTATGATTTAATCAGAGCCGTTGGATTCCAATCATCCAACGACCCTAATTAAATCAAACGTCTAATATATCAAACCCCCAAAACCCCCAAACCCTTACCCCTCTCAGGGCCCCCCTCCTTTTTCTCTCTTCAGAGACACCCCTGTCTCCTACCACCTCACACCACCGCCTTCCGCCCACCGGAAATCGCCTCACGGCGGTTCCGATGGACCAAACAACCCCAAATTAACACCATAGAACCCCCTCACTCCCCTCATGCCAAATCCTCACTCCCTTTTCCTCGAATCACCCCATAACTCTTCGAATCTTGGATCGAAGATCTGACCCCGAACCCTAGCCTACCCAACCAGCCTCAAATCGATACCCCAGAACCATCTCACTACCCTCTTTCCAAATCCCCACTTCACGCCCTTCGAATGACAACAGAACTGTTCGAATCTTAAAAAAAACCCTAAAATCCCAAACTCCAAATAGGTTAGATATTGGAAGGTTTGAGGTTGAAATCGACCTTAGTTGTGTGTTCTCAGTCGAGAACACTCGATTAAGGTCTATTCCGGCTTCATATTCAAAATTTAAGATCTAATTCAAGATGGGGTTCGATCATTTGGAGGTAGGTGTCCTGATTTTAGTTTTTCTAATTTTTATTTATCTTCCTCTACTCCTTTCTTTTATTTTTAGAATGGTTATTTGATCGGATTCAATTTGTTTTTTTTAGTTTAGTTTCTGTGTCGAACTAAAAATTGTTCGTCAATTTGGTCTAGTTTATTCATGAGCTTCTTTAGCTATTATTCATGTCATCTAAATTCTTGATTTCTTCTGTTAATTATGGTAACCTCTGAGTCCTTCGTATTCTAGGTTTAGTCAGAGTAATTACGATCAGTTCAATAATTTGGTTTAAATTCTTGTTTAATTGTGTTGATAAGAATTGACTATTATAAGTTTTATGCAAGTGGTCACTAATTGAGAAGCTTCTAATAGTGGTAGGGTAGTATTTGCATTATTGAATTAACTAAAAACACTAATTTTAGTGGATAATTTAAAATAGAGAAGATAAGTTGTAGTGGAAAGGCACTAATTGAATGCCCATTTAAGGGAGCTGAAAATCAGAAGAAAAAAAACATTCGAGGAGGGTGAGAGAAGACGAGAGGAGCCGACAAAGGGAAGTTTCTCAAATTTTTGCCTTTATTTGTCTTGCTATTGTGCATAAAATCTTGCCATTGATCTTTATATTTTTCCTCCTAGGGTAAAAGCCCTAGTCTGATGGATTTTCTCCCAATCAAAATCTTAGTCCGATGAATTATTCTCCTAAGATAAGAAAACCTAGTCTGATGAATCTTCTCCTAGGATCAAAATCTTGGTCTAATGAATATTTCTCCTAAGATAGGACCTAGTCTGATGAATTTTCTCCTAGTATCAAAATCTTAGTCTGATGAATCTTCTCCTAGGATCAAAATCTTAGTCTGATGAATCTTTCTCCTAAGATAAGAAACCTAGTCTGATGAACTTTCTTAGGAAAGAAATCTTAGTCTGATGAATCTTTCTCCTAAGATAGAAAACCTAGTCTGATGAATTTTCTCCTAGGATAAACGTCTTAGTCGGATGAGTCTTTCTCCTAAGATACCAAAAAAAAAAAGGAAAAAGACTTAGTCTGATGAATTTTCTCCAAGGATTAACGTCTTTGTCTAATGAATCTTTCTCCTAAGATAGTAAACCTAGTCTGACAAAATTTCTCCTAGGATATTTTGAAAAAAAAAGGAGTCTGAATATGAAAAAAGGGGGGGTCATTTTTTTAGTTTTCTTAAGATTATCAATGTTCAGTTTTCCTAAAATCAGGGGGGCCCGCCTGGAGAATAGGGTCAGTTTTTACTTTAGTCAAGCTTAGTTTATAGTTTTCCTAGTCTATTCTTTAGTTTACTCTCATCATTGCATCAATAGTACAAGTGGTTTATAATTTTGCTAACAACTTACAAATCTTCCTAGTGCAAACTGGGGCAGAAAAAATTTCTTTTGTTTTGTCTGTTTTGTTGTAATCAGGCGCCCACCTGGAGAACAAGGGAATACATTTCAAGTTCAGCAATCAGGCGCCCACCTGGAGAACAAGGGAATACATTCAAGTTCAGTAATCAGGCACCCACCTGGAGAACAAGGGAAGACAGTTCAAGTTTAAAGGGAAGATAGTTCAAGTTTTAAGGGAAAGCAGTTTCGAAGGAAGACAGTTCAAGTTCAAAAATCAGGCGCCCACCTGGAGAACAAAGGAAGCCAACTCAAGTTTCAAGAGAAAGCAGTTTCGAAGAAAGACAATTCAAGTTTCAAGGGGTAACGGTGATGTACAAAGGGAAGGAAGTCAAAGAAGAAATCTGTGAAGTACAGGGTTTGACTCGCTCGGGAAGGTGTTTTACTCCCGAGAAGTTAAGAAGAGATAAAAATAATCCAGCACTAATAAAGAAAGCCGTAACTGAAGAAGAAGCAGAAGAATTCTTGAGGAAGATGAAGCTGCATGACTACTCTATCGTGGAACAATTAAAAAAGACGCCCGCTCAAATTTTCCTATTGTCATTATTGATCCATTCGTACGAGCACCGTCAAGCTTTAATGAAGATCTTGAATGAGGCACACGTTCCCGATAAGATCTCCGTGAACCACTTGGAAAAAATAGCCAACAAAATCTTCGAAGTAAACAGAGTCACATTTTCCGATGATGAATTGCCTGTAGAAGGTACTAAGCACAACATAGCTCTTTACCTCACATTAAAATATGAGAACTCTGTGGTGACCCGGGTATTGGTTGACAACGGGTCAAGCGCAAACATCTATCCTCTCTCCATTCTAAGCAAGTTGAAAATAAAAGATGAGAGAATCTATAAGAACAGTATTTGCGTGCGGGGATTTGATGACGGAGGTAAAGATTCAGTTGGGGACATAGTGCTGGAGCTGACGATAGGGCCAGTTGAGTTCACAATGGAGTTTCAGGTGCTGGATATAGCTGTTTCCTATAAATTGCTGTTGGGTCGACCATGGATCCACGCCGCTAAAGCAATCCCATCAACACTACACCAGGTAGTCAAATTTGAATGGGATAGACAAGAAATAGTTATGCATGGGGAAGACAGTTTACGTGCTCGCAGTAATGCCATTGTACCAGTCATTGAAGTGGAAGATGACTAGGGACCATGGGTCTACCAGGTTTCTGACTCGATGTCGGTAGAGAAAGTTTCGGAGGGGAAATCCATTCTAAATCCAAAGATAATCGCCGCATCAGTCATGGTAGCCTATGAGATGTTGAAGAATGGTTTTGTACTTGGTAAAGGTTTGGGCTCGTCTTTGCAAGGTATCATACAGCCGGTGTCTCTTCCCGAAAACTTGGGAACATTTGGTTTGGGATTCAAGCCCACTGTCGCAGACATAAGAAAAGCCAGAAAGCTAAAACAGAAGGCATGGGTCCTTCCAAAGCCAGTCCCACGTCTTTCCAAATCATTTGTCAAGTCCGGTACCAGAAGTCGCCCAGTAACAACAAATCCTAATTCTATGATTAATCCTGACGAGGAGTTAATTGAAAGATTTGAAAAGTTGTTTGACGGTGTGAACATGGTGGAAAGTGGTGAAGGTCCTAGCAACGTAGAAATTCAATTCGTTGGGCCAGAAACAAAGCTTAATAATTGGAAAGTCACTCCTCTCCCCATTCGAAAAGAGTCTTGGTAGTTTATTTTGATTTTCCTTCAGTTTGTCTGGATTATTCCAGGGTTGTAATCCAGATTTTTATCTTTCAGTCTGTTTGAAGGGTGCAAACCTTGTTATTTTTCATTATTCAATAAAATGCAGTTTCCCTTTCTTTATCATTCCTGATAGTTTTTCTTTTGTTTTTTTTCTTTTCTGTACAGTTCTTTTTTACGCTGGCTCTAGTGATATGGCATGCATAAGGAATCCTCAGCCCAGTCTTAAAAATCAATCTGATTCGGAAATAATAGTTCAAGAAGTAGATTGTGATTACGAATCAGAATACGATGAGGATGAGGCCTTCGAAGAGATTAGTAAGGAGTTAATTCACTTCGAAGAAAAACCCAAACCCAACCTGAATGATACAGAAGCCGTCAATTTAGTAGACACAAATAATATCCTAGAGACTAAAATAAGTGTCCACCTCGAGCCAAAGATCCGGGAAGAGTTAATCAAAGCACTCATCGAATTCAAAGATGTTTTTGCATGGTCATATGACGACATGCCGGGTTTGAGCACTGATTTAGTGGTCCACAAATTGCCCACCGATCCAGTGTTTCCTCCCGTCAAGCAAAAGTTGAGGAAATTCAAAACTGATATGAGTGTGAAGATTAAAGAAGAAATCACCAAGCAATTGGATGCAAAGGTCATTCGGGTCACTCGATATCCTGTTTGGTTGGCTAATGTCGTACCTGTGCCAAAGAAGGACGGCAAGATCAGGGTATGCGTCGATTACCACAATCTCAACAAAGCAAGTGCGAAGGACAACTTCCCACTACCCAATATCCACATTTTGATCGATAATTGTGCCAAGCGTGAGATAGGATCTTTTGTGGATTGCTATGCCGGGTATAATCAGATTCTAATGGATGAAAAAGATGCAGAAAAGACGGCATTCATCACGCTGTGGCGAACTTATTGCTACCGGGTAATGCCATTTAGTTTGAAGAATGCCGGGGCAACTTACATGAGAGCAATGACTACGGTGTTTCATGATTTGATACATAAGGAGATTGAGGTATACGTGGATGATGTGATCATAAAATCAAAGCATCAGGCCGACCACGTTGGGGATTTGAGGAAATTCTTCCTGAAACTTCGCAAGTACAACCTCAAGCTTAACCATGCCAAGTGCGCATTTGGTGTTCCATCCAGAAAGCTGTTAGGATTCATAGTCAGCTGGTGAGGCATCGAGTTGGACCCATCAAAGATCAAATCCATCCAAGAATTGCCACCTCCGAGGAACAAGACTGAAGTGATGAGTCTGTTAGGGAGGTTGAACTACATCAGCAGGTTTATTGCTCAGCTCACGACAACTTGTAAGCCTATTTTCAAATTCTTGTCAAGTGGACTGATGAGTGTCAAGAAGAATTTGATAAGATAAAAGGATACTTGTCAAACCCACCTGTGCTGGTTCCGCCAGAGCCAGGAAGACCTTTGATTCTTTACTTGACAGTCTTGGAAAGTTCATTTGGTTGTGTACTAGGGCAGCATGACATCACCAGCAAAAAGAAGCAGGCCATCTACTATCTTAGCAAGAAGTTCACGGCTTATGAGGTTAAGTACACTCATCTGGAAAGGACATGCTGCGCCCTAACTTGGGTGGCTCAGAAATTGAAACATTATTTGTCATCCTACACTACTTACCTCATTTCGCGCTTGGATCCGTTGAAGTATATCTTTCAAAAGCCTATGCCGACAGGGAGACTTGCGAAGTGGCAGATATTGCTCATAGAGTTCGACATCATCTATGTGACTCGGACTGCGATGAAAGCCCAAGCATTGGCCGATCATTTAGCCAAAAACCCGGTCGATGAAGATTACGAGCCATTAAGAACTTATTTTCCCGATGAAGAAGTGATGCATATCGATGAACTGGAGCAAATTGAAAAACCAGGCTGGAAACTCTTCTTTGATGGGGCTGCCAATATGAAAGGAGTCGGAATAGGAACTGTGCTTATTTCTGAAACAGGGCATCACTATCCTGTTACGGCTCAACTTCGGTTTTATTTTGCCAAAAATATGGATGAGTATGAAGCCTGTATTTTGGGTCTAAGGCTAGCTACAGACATGGATATCCAGGAAGTCTTGGTCTTGGGAGACTCGGATCTTTCTGGTACATCAAACTCAAGGAGAATGGGAAACGCGAGACTTGAAGCTCATACCGTACCAACAATGTTTACATGATCTTTGTCAACGATTTCGATCAGTGGAGTTCAGGCATATTCCAAGGATCCATAATGAGGTTGCCGATGCTTTGGCTACCCTGGCGTCAATGTTAAATTACCCAAATAAGGCTTATGTTGACCCTTTGCATATTCAGGTCCATGATCAACATGCTTACTGTAATACGATTGAAGAAGAACTTGATGGCGAACCATAGTTCTATGATATCAAGGAGTACATCAGAATGGGGATATATCCAGCGCAAGCCACGGAGGACCTAATCTAAGAAAAGAAGTAGCAGCCGCAATCTGCGGATAGAGACCTACTCCCAATGTTTCTTTACCTTTGAATAGAACCCTGAAGAGTTGCCATCGATCTATTCTATTGACTTTAAGAATCAAATTTTGGATGGCAATTCTTTCTCACTCGCCATCTTCTGTTTAGTGCAGATCTTTAGCGCTGCTATTATTTCCTCTATCCTATTTATATGACTTAATTTCAGAGACATCTATCTCATTGGAAATCGGCTTTCTAGTCTTACATCAAAAGAAAAATTGATACAAAAATGGATTGAAACTGAGACGTTGGAGTTCGAGTTGAGAGTTCGTTCGTAGTTCTACTGTGGCTTCTGCTCGGGTTACGTTGCTATTTTCTTATGGATGTTTTGTGTTCGGCATTAACTCATTTGTACATCCAGACATATTTCTTTTGAAAAAGTTTGCTCCTGAGGTCCATTCTTCTACTCTCTATTATTTATACTATTATTTTTTGTGCTGCTAGAACTTGATATTTGTTCAGAGTGCTATTTTGAGTAATTGAGATCACTGTTGATGCTCTTAGTTTCATTTTAGTTCTAGTTGTTTGCTTGGCACCCTTCTGTTGAATATACGTATATATTTAAATCTAGTTTTTGTTATTTATTTATTTATTATTTTTATTTTTATTATTTTCGTTTTTTAAATTTATTTATGTTTTTCAAAAGATATTCTACGTAGTTGTTTTTGGTCATTTCGTAGATTTGAGTAATTGTTTTTAAGAGTTTCTCTTTTAACCCTATGAAAATGTCCCGGTCTCATTTAGAATTGTGCCTTATAAGCAAATTTTTAATCTAAACTTTGTGGATCTGTATTAAGAATATCTTTTGATCAGCATTAATTCATGAATTGAAGAGAAAGATAAAGTTTGGTATTCTAGCGCATGTGGTCTGTGTACGCTTTGGTAACGTGAATATGTGATTTAAATATTTTATTCCTTTCATTTATTGTTTTATCACTTGTTATATCGTTAGGAGCATGCTTAGGCCGACCACATCTGGGTAGGTGATCCTTTAGGCGCATTTTGAATTTATTATTGTGATTGTGTATACGTTCGCGTGACATATTTACATTTTTCAAAATACATCGAGGTATGCGTTCGCGCAACTTCGACCAAAACTTTCTTAAAAATAAACAAAGCGTTATTAATTGTGAACACGTTCGCGTGAAATAATTTTGACGCGCCAAAGGAAAAGAGTATACGTTCGCGTAACTCACTTCTTTAATTACGAATGAATCAAGTGATTAAAAGCGGGTAAATAAGGTAAAAATGCACATAGGTTTCAAAGATGTATTAAAATCAGATAATAAGTCAATTATAATAGTTGAGCGACCGTGCTAGAACCACGAAACTCGGGAATGCCTAATACCTTCTCCCGGGTTAACAGAATTCCTTACTCGGATTTCTGGTTCGCGGACTTCAAAAGGAAAGTCGAAATTTCCTCGATTTGGGATTAAAAATAAACTGGTGACTTGGGACACCAAATAAATCATCCCAAGTGGCGACTCTGATTAAATAAAACAATCCCATTTCGAATAATGTCACTTAAATTGGAAAAACTCCCCTTATACCCCTTACGGGATATAGGTAAAAAGGAGGTGTGACAATAGTGCATCGTTGTAGGGATGCATAATTCCTTCTGCATCCTCGTCGCTGAAAGACAAAGATCCTTTTGGTATGTAATCTCGAGTCTGCTTCTCCCTCGTGGTAATGGATACTTTGGTCCATTTTAACATCGGACCTTGAGGGGCATCGACCCCTCCGATGATCATGTAGATGACGTATCTTGATTCTTCTTGCTCGATTTGTTTATTGGAGTCCCTATTTCTGAAATGATTCTTGGCTCGGTCACTCAAGAATTCTCAAAGATGCCTGTTTTTGAATAGCCGGCCTACCTCCTCCCTCAATTGTCGGCAACTTCTGTTCTGTGGTCGTGAGTGCCATGACATTTGCACATTTGGTTTGGGTCCCTTTGGGCTGGGTCGAATTGTAGAGGTCGAGGCCATTTGGTATCTTTGATGAGTCTGATAGCCGATACGATAGCAGCAACATTTACGTTAAAGTTATATTTTGACACCCTTGGTGCTTCTTTGGGTTTGATAGGCCTATCGAAACCATTCTTGCTCATGAGTCCCCTGGTTGTTCTAGCCTCGGTCGTTTCTCCTTTCATTTCGTATAGAACTCCGTCCGGACATATTGCCTCTTTGATCCTCATTGTGCGACTGGTATCGATCCCTGTTCAACCTTGGTTCACCATCAATATCTCTCTTGACTCTGTCGATGACTCTAATAGGATAAACGGACCCAGAATGAGCCCCTAGTTGGTCATCTTCGACTCTAATCTTCGATTGATATCGGTTATGCACATCAGCCCAAGTGACAGCCAGATATTCTATCAAATTTTGTTTCAATTGCTGTGAAGCCACCGAACTTCGAACATTGAGTCCTTAGGTAAAAGCTTGAATGGCCCAGTCATCAGCGACCTGTGGCAGGTCCATCCGTTTCATTTGAAATCGAGATACGAACTATCTGAGCATCTCATTATCCTTTTGCCTTACTTTGAAGAGGTCTAATTTTTTGGTGTCAACCTTGATAGCCCCAGTGTATGCCTTCACAAAAGAGTTTGCAAGCATAGAAAATGGGTCAATAGAATTGGGCGGTAAGTTGTGATACCATATTATGGCTCCCTTTGTCAAGGTTTCTTCGAATTTCTTCAGAAAGATAGATTTAATCTCATCATCCTCCAAGTCGTTTCCTTTGATATGTGTATGAAGCGACATGCTCATTTGGGTCTGTTGTTCCGTTGTACTTAGGAATCTCGGGCATGCAGAACTTTTTAGGGATCGGCTTTAGAGTCGCACTCGGAGGGAAATATTTCTGTATAAACTTCTTGGAGTCCAAGCCTTTCAATATCAGAGGCGCTCCCAGGATCTGGTCAACCCTAGAATTGTAGGTTTCCACCTTTTTGTCATTTTCTTCGATTTTTTTCCCCTGATTCTATTCGTTTTGTCAGCTCTTTGAGCATCTTTATGATTTCGGGGTTGTTACCTGACTCATTCCCATTCGACCTTTCCATGACCGGTTCCTCCCTGCGAGTGATCTCACGAGACGGATCGGGCTCGATCCTGCTCGGTACGCGGCTCTGGTTTTGTAACTGGGATATTGCCTCATGTTGAGCCCGCAACATTTTAAAGATCATCCGTAGATTGACTCCGTGTCCTTCATTGTTTTAAGTATTTTGTGCCGTTAACCGGGCTCCACCACAGATACTATTCTCGGGGTTAGTAGGGAGGCTTGTGTCGATAGCCACATGCAAACTAGCATCCAACGGGTCCGCAACTGGAATTTCGACAGGATCAAGGGGCGGTACCTCGACCAGACTCAACGTCAGTAGGCTAATTGTGAGTTCGACATTTTGAGCTTAAGCCTGAAATCAAAAATACTTCAGAGAACAAGTGAAAAATAGTGTGTATTATGGAAATTCGTAACAAATAACCACTATTATCCTTAGCCCCACAGTGGGCGCCAAGCTATTTACACTTAAAATCGAATAACAATTGAATTTATACGCGGTTTTAAGGATACATGATATAATTTGACACAAATTGAGAAATACATTAATATTGAAATCAAATGACAGAAAAATGAATGCAAACCACACAAGTTGAATAGTGTTATCCTTAAAGATTGGTCACCCTCGAGCCAGAAATTGTCTCAATCGATGTCAAAAAAGAATAGCAAGACCATAAGAACTAGAAATAATAATATATTGCCTTTGGATGCATGTTACAATGTCCCTTATAAATGATCAGACCCCCTTTTATATAGTAGGATAGTCTTACTCTAGATACAATTCTATAAAAGGTAGAAAACCTCATAATTTGCTAACTAATCGGTCTTTCCTTGATACGTGTCGAGATTTTCGCCGTGATATCTAATCGATTGTTGATATTTTGGCCTTCCACTATTTGTCCCAATAAAGTTTGCTCGATCTTGTTCGTATTCGAGGTCGGTTCCGGAGTCACGGGCTCGATGATCTAACTTCGTACCTTGGTTCGATATAATCTGGAGTCAAGCTTCAACCCATCATGTTTCAGTCCCGATCTGTCATGCAGTGGGCGAGCTCTGTTTTGACCGTATATAAAAGTACAGATAAGGTCTGAGTACACACTATCTTGTTCAAATTTTTACTTGTGGGAAACACCTTTATTTTGCTAGTTACTAAAAAAGCATGGAAGAGTTTAAATCGCGATGTTTTAACTAGGGTTGTACATAATGTGGTAAGTATTGAATTACCGTACCGAAATCGAAAATTTTGGTATATGGTATTCGGTATTTTTGGTATTTGGTTTAAGTCTTAAAATAATTTGGTATTAGGTATTTAAAAAAATAATACTGAACTACAGTTACCGTAGCGAAACATATGTTAAATTACACATTACAGATATTATTGATTAACATACTAAGTTACACAATACTTTTCTTTGGCATTCATGTTAAGGTTGGTAGTAAAGGGCATGTACTTCTTTAGGAAAATAGAGGAACAAAGTAGGATGCAGATTTTAATTCTTACTCTCTAGGTTGCCAAACAGTTTAACGTAATATTTCAACGGTTTTGGGGTGTTTCTTACTCCGTTACTCTTGTACTGTTGTTGCATATGTTAGATTAGTCCTTGTTGTATTCTCTAATTTCAACAATTAACTCTAAGCAAGTAACATGATATTTTCAATGATTAAATATATTCCTTTATATACCTTTTTTCTCTTAGTTGATACTTGACGGTTTTGGACTAAGATTTTGTCAACAGTCAGGTGAGTTTATAACGTTTTTATTAAGTACCTTAATTAAGAATATTACAGTTTATGGCTCTGTACACTAGTTAATATTTAAATCGAATAAATCAAAACCGGAAGGAGAAAAACCAACCATACCGAATGATTAGGTATGATATTGGTATAACATTTTAAGAAACTGAATACCAAAAATACCAAACCGAAATGACTAAATATCGTACCGTACCGACCGACGACCCTTCGTTTTAACTACTACCCTATTTCTCAACAAATCATTATCACCGATTCACTATAGGGATGGAAATGGGGCGGGGCGGGTTTAGATGTATGCGGGTGCGGTGCGGGTTTGAATTTTGGAAACATTGTTATTTAAAATTAAGCAGTTGCGGGGCGGTTGCGAGTTGAAGTCATGAATTGACTACATATTGCTTCGGAACATAGCAAACTTATCCTAAACCCATTTATTTTGTTGTTTTCTCCTACATTATAAAGAACTCAATCGATTTAGTTTATTGAAACTTTTTAATCCAATCTTTTAGTATTATTTTAGTTTCTAAATATCCCATTTCTTTTTCTTGTTATACCTGTAAGCACGTGATTTTTGCTTTACGAGCAATCGCTCCAAAAGAAAATAAAAATAGTAACAAATGCTTTCGCTGTACAATGTTTGAGTTTTCGTGACATGTGTTGTTAGTCATTTGTGGATCTGTCCATTTTTGCATTTAATCATTGGCAAACAAAATACCAAACATGTATGTCAGGATGATTAAACCATAATTCGATCAGTAAAAGAAAATTCAAAAAATATATATATATGTGTGCATCGTCCGTTCTAAGCTTTTAGCTAACTTACTTAAATATTTTTGTGATAATTGTGTTAAAATGTTGCATTGTTGCTTAGTTTTAATTTCGTTATTTTATTATTTGTTATTTTTATTTTTGTTTTAAAAGAAAAGTGAAATTAGAAAACAAAAAGTGAAAGAAATTGGTTTGGGCCAAAAGAAATTAAACAAAAATAATAGGCCCAACCAGCACTCAGACCCAGTCCAAGTCCGGCTGCCCAGGCCTCTTCTGAAACGACGCCGTTTCAGGCAAATCAATCTGGGCCGTTCAAACTCTCGATCCAACGGCTCAGGACCTCTATCAGTAACCCGCTTCAAAACCCGACCCAGGAACCAATCCGATCCAACCCCTCACTTAAACCAAACGACCCCGTTTAACTACCAAACGACCCCGTCTCATTTCTCAGCATCAGATCCCAGCCGTTGAGATCATCTGATCTAATGGCTCAGATCCAATCAACCTCCCCATATATAAACTCAGCCCTTTACCCCGCACCCCCTATCCGAACCCCCCCTTCAGTCATCTCCTTCCCCGAACCCTGAAACCCCCAAACCCTAACGCCGCCCTAGTTTCCCTTCCACCAAAACCCGGCGGCATGAACGCCGGTGGCCACCTCCCGAACACCCTAAGACCCCCTCACTCTCCTGAACATGGATCTGTTACTCCCTAGCCTCGAATCACTTTCGTTCGTCTCGAATCTTCATTTGAAGATTTGAGTCGAACCCGGATCTATGCCAAACCACCCCATCTTCATACCAGACACCCCCTGACCTTCCTCGTGACCAAACCAAGCTTGGTTTGGTCCGAATCTACCCACAACTCCCAAAAATCCAGATCTGAAAATCCAGACTTTAGAACACATGCACATGGGGAATTCGGCTAGCCTTAACGGGGGTTTAAGGTCTAATAGACCTTAATCAAGGTGTTCTCATGTGAGAACACCCTGATTAAAGTTTGTTCGGCCTCAAAGGGTCAATGTCGAGTCATATTTGGTTCAGTTTTGTTTGGACATTTTTGGTAAGTTTTCTTTTCCTTTTTGTTTTATTCAACTGCTAGTTAAGTATGTTAGCATGTTCTGTTGTGTTTGTTCGGTGTTTTCTGATACTCTTCTTAATTTCTTCCGTCTTTGTAAAGACCTTTTATTTGGTCAATTGTTTTCTGTGTATGATTTGAATGTATTCTGTGATATACATGTTCGATTAGATTAGTCGTCAAACGAGTTAATTCATATAGGTTCCCAGTGATTGAACAAAGTTGTCTGAAGTCACTCGGGACTCTGTACGTGTTGTTTATATGAACGATTGATTGTTATGTGTTACGATTAATATAGTCGAGTCGATATATGTCGTCAATTAGTTGCAGTCATTAATGATAACAACTTGATTCATGTTGTTTATTTTTGCTGTGATCGTATTTGAATCCCATTAGGAACTGAATTGTATTGCCTATTGATTTTGTTCAAATTGAATTAAAGAACATCTAGGGGAAAGGTTATAATGGCAGATTCAGACTTTGATTTTAAAACACGATGCCATTTGGTTTGGACCGTGGGCAGCATGTGTATGGTTAGCTTTAAGGAATTAAAATAACTGGACAGCATGTGCTGTCAGATTATATTCCCACTGCCCATACTTTTGTTAAATAAACAAGTGATTAGTACATTTTAACAACAAAAGAGAGAGGGGCTGTCAGGAATTTGATGGGAGTTTTATTTATTTAAAAGAGGTGAGTGGAAAAACAACAGGGAGGGGGGAATTTGGAGTTGTCAAAAAGACTGTAAAGTGTTAAGGTTAGGCTATAAAAGAGGCAGACCTTCCATTAGAAAGGGGGTTCAATTTTTTGGAGTCTGGAGAGATCCTGGGAGTAAGAAAAACTAAAAAGGAAAAACAGAAATAAATTTCAGAACATTGTGAATGAGTATTGTCTAGAAGAAACTGTGCAAGAGTCCAGTTTGATCAGGCTTTCTGTGGGGTTTTGCTTTTCCTGTTGTCTGCCAAGCTTTCTTGTGGTTATTGGATTTCTGTTGCTGTTACATTCAACACTCTGGGCTGTTGTTTCCTGCTCTGTTCTTTTTTCTGGGATTGTTCATTGGTCGCTCGACTCCTTGCTGAGCTTCACCATTATCGGCTGTTTATTTGTTGCTGTGTTGTTGTTGTGTCTGTTGCCACTGTTGATTGTGGCACACTACTCGACTGATTATTCCCTTTCTTCCTTTCCTTTCTATACCAGGTACACACCCAATACACTGTCAGATGTAACTGGAAATTTGAGCATGAATGTAAATGAAAGACCTGAAGAATTTTGTTTATATACGTAGTTTGTCCCTTGAAATATCATGTAATGTATGAAATTTTATGCTTGTTTTGGATGCTGGAGATAGCCTTCAGGTCTGACAACTGTCAATGAATGGTAGTTTGAATGTTAGATTGTGCATATAGGATGGTGATAAGAGTATGCCTAAGGCAACAGGTTGTATCTCAGATTTAGTGCAATAGTGTAGTATAAGCATGTAATGTATGCCAAGCATGAAATTCTTACACTAAATAAGTTCTTTCCTTTCCAATAAATTGATATATATAACTCTTAAAACCATGTTTTAAGATCAGGAACACAAACTCAGGGCCTCAACCTCACAAAGGTCAAGTTCAGGCCAAAACAGGCCAAGCCGGCCTGCTTCGAACAAGCAGTGGCCCAGGTCTGGCCAATCACGCTTGGGCTGGATTTGGGCCCGATATTATTTGTTCGGACAGCCTCGTTTCTGATTTAGGCATTTCTGAATGTTGTTACAATCAACTTGTAAGCATGTAATTAATTAGGACTATCTACTGTTTTTCAATTGATAAGGACAAACGCGATAAGAAACGTAGTTGCTATAGGATATCCTTTTAAAATAAGAACGAGATGAGCCTCGATGAAAATAAACAAAACGTGAAAATGCGGGGCCCTTGTTTAAATGTATATTATCGAAGCATTTAGGTTCCAGGACGGGTTGTTTAGAAAATCTCACAACCCTCCTAAAATAACAATACGATAGACTCTTTAGGACGCGCCTTAATAAATCTTACCTTCTTAAACTCGGGTGCGCATTTATGTGACCCAAATCCAATTCTCAACGGAGTCGAAATGTGTTCAATCACGGGTACATTGATTGTGACGTGGTTCGAGATGCATGTCCATGACGTTGCAAATTCATAAAAAATAAAGAACGAGATGAGCCTCGCCAAATAAAAATACAAATTGCGGGGCCCTCAGTAAATATTTGCTTTAAAAATTATTTGGATTTCGGGATGGACCGTTTAGTAAAATTCCACGGTCTTACCCAAATAAGTACGCTAGTCGCTTTAGGCGCGTCTTTAATAATTTAATTTCCTTAAACTCGGGTGCGCATTGATGTGACCCAAATCCCAATCTCAACGGAGTCAAAGTGTGTCGACGACCACGGGTACATTGATTGTAACGCGGTTCGAGATACATTTTCACAACGTTGCAATTCCTGATAAAAACAGTAAAATGATAAAAGCGGTTAAAAGTTAAATTTTGCACATAAGTTCACACTTGTATAAAATCAGATAATCAAGCCGAATATGATAGTTAAGCGACCGTGCTAGAACCACGGAACTCGGGAATGCCTAACACCTTCTCCCGGGTTAACAGAATTCCTTATCCGGATTTCTGGTACGCAGACTGTAATATAGAGTCATTATTTTCCTCGATTCGGGATTAAAATTGGTGACTTGGGACACCCTAAATCTCCCAAGTGGCGACTCTGAAATTAATAAACCATCCCCGTTTCGATTGTCCTTTAATTGGAAAAACTCCCCTGCGCCCCTCGCGGGTGCGGAAAAAGGAGGTGTGACAGCTCTGGCGACTCTGCTGGGGATTTTTAACCCAGAACCACTAGTTCAGGGTTAAGAATTCGAGCTAGAAATAATTGTTATTATTTGGCTTTATTTATTATCTGGTTTTTTACGTGTTTGAGCCTAATGTGCTAAATGCTGCTTTTACTGCTTTGATATTATTTGGACTGTATATATAAACTGTGCCGAAACCCTTCTCTGCTCTCTTGAGGAGCGCACGCTGGTCGTGGCTTCTTTCTGTTAGTGTCATATGCCAAAATAGAACGAGGATTCGGAGGAGTTGCAAAATCGGATGGCCTTTTGGTTACCGGTACACAGCTCTCATCCTTGGCTCGAGTTGTCCGCTCGGGTAAGCCAGGTCTAGAACAAACACCCAGGTTCTAAACGTAGTATAACAAAGCCACATGCCAGGATCCCTAGTAGGAACGTTTATTTGCATCATGTGCATTTGACTTAGGGGACTCAACACAGGGGTTGGGTCCGTCTAGGACTAGCAACCTGATATGAAAAGACCATCCTGCTGCATCCTGCTTGCTTTATGCATTTACTTGTTTCAAGGCTTGCATGCTGACCGGTTTCGGAATAACGGATAAGGAGATAATTATTTTTGAGAGGACTCTGCCAGAATTTTGAAAAAAAACAAATAAAAAAATAAAAAAAAATAAAAAAACAAATAGTGTGTCTTATTAATTTGTTTTAGCAAGGGTCTTTGATTCATCTCTAAGAGAAAAATAGTGTGTCAATTTGTGTATTTGAGTCCAATGAGTCTGGATCTTTGCTTAATCACCCCAATAAACATGCGGAATGAGCATGAATCCAAGTTTGCCGGTAACAGTTAGAAGCAAAATCCCCCTGGAAGTGCGATTATGGTGGGAGGATTTGGAAAAGTCAGAGCAAGACAAGGTCAAACTGCACCTGGGAGGTTTGGTTGATTTGTTAAAAGTCAGGCCTCGGTGCGACATCATAAAGGCTTTGGTTACATTTTGGGATCCGGCCCACAACGTGTTCCGTTTCTCAGATTTTGAACTCACCCCAACCTTAGAAGAAATGGCGGGTTACATGGACGTCACTGAAGGTTTGAGACACAAATACCTGATCGCTCCAAGGGCTGTGAATCCACACAAATTCATGGATCTATTGAAGATAAGCAAAGGAGTCCTATACGCTGAACTGGATAGAGGTTTTTCTACCCTACAATTCATATACCAGAGGTACGGGAGCAAGGGAGGATTTAATGATCCAGAAAGTGGTATTTGTAGCAGGGGAAATCTGGTAAAATGGAATGAGCATAGGCGGTTCGCTTTTATGGTGGCATTTTTGGGCCTTGTGGTGTTTCCCCGAAAAGATAGAAATATCGATCTAAAGGTGGCTGGAGTCGTCAAAACCTTGATTACCAACGATAAAAGCATCCTTGCTCCCATGATAATGTCAGAAATATACCGAGCCCTCACGGTTTGTAAGGCTGGAGCATACTTCTTCGAAGGGTGCAACTTGTTGTTACAGATGTGGATGATCGAACACTTGTGTCACCACCCTCAGTATATGCGCTACATGTCTACAAATGGGGGCTGCATCGAGGGCTATAGCCTAAGGGTTTCAGGTTTTCGATCACCGGGAGGGTTTGAAGAATGGATATCCTATCTCCGGATCATCACCGCAGACCAAGTAAACTGGACTTTGGGTTGGCTCTCTGTGGAAGAAATCATATACATGCCCGCCACTGGTCCTCACTTCCTCTTGATGGGACTCAGGGGTATTCAACCTTATGCCCCTTATAGGGTAATGAGACAGTTGGGAAGATGTCAAGTACTACACCCGGACGAAGATCTCAGCACTTATGCAGTCGAGGTCAGCAGTGACGGCCAATTTCCTGAAAAGACAGTTCGTTGCATATGGAGTGAATGCCAGTACTTGACGGCAAATACCCGGGTAAATGATGTGTCTAGGGGTGAAGTCTCGCCGGCCTATCTCACTTGGCAGAACAAGAAGAGCATCGTGAAGTGGCCAACCAAACGGCCTCACCTCCGAAGTTTTGTTGAGTCATCGCAAGAACAATGGGACTGGCTTGCGAAAGAGGAAGGTTACCTGGTTGAAATTAGGAAATTGAAGCGACAAATTGAAAGGATGGTATTCGAAAACAACGTGCAAGTCACCCAAGAGCAGGCTGAAAAAGACAAGTTAGCCCAAGAGAACCAAACCCTGAGGGCCCGCCTTCGCCAAGCCAGTAAGAATAACATCGACCAACAGAAGCGCTGCTCCGACGAAAGATTGATAGCCAGTTTGAGAAATCAGGTCATCCAGAGCCAAGATGAATTAGACCAATCAGAGGCTTGCATAGCAAGGATGAGGGTCAAATGGGCAGAAGGTACAATGGCCCGGAGGAAATGCCTACAGCAGGTCATGAGGAATTGTGAACTGAGCGTCAAAGCAGCAAAGGAAACAAATTCCGCCCTGCAAGAGCGGATCTTCAAGCAAACACAAGATGCCCAAGCCGACCGAAGACGCTATTACAATGTAATGACAAGGATGGAAAGGCAAATGGATATGTTCCAGGATCAGCTCGCCACCAATGCACAAACGCTAGGATTGAAAAGCCGACAGATAAGGCAATTGTTCGCAGAAAGGGACAACATTCGAGCAAGAATTGACGAAATCGGGCATTACATCTACCTAAAATGTTTGGCATGCGAGCAAACACCTAGGGAAACCCTCATTGCTTCCATCATGGGCTGCGTCCACCGGATTATGAACGAGTTGAAGAGCTTGCAAAGAGGCCTTACACCTAGGGCCGCGAAAGGGCCGAAAGATGCCTCGTGGGTCCCTAAGTTGGAAAATTAGTTGACCGAGTCCTGGTCGTTTTGTTTGTTGTTTCCCCATATGTTGTTTTCTTTTCCTCAAACCAAGTTTAAAACCGAGGAGTCTGTACTGTTGCTATTTTGTTTGGAGTAATGTGTAATAGCAAATTTTGATAATGAAATTAAGTGACTCCGGAAGAATTTCTATGTGTCTTTACTTTGAGGCAGAACTACGCCTGGTCTGATTCACGCGGGGACGTGATACGTAGGCAATCCCCATAAGATTCGACCGCTTTTAATAAATAAAGAAAAGAAAATGTAAATAAAATAAAACGCGGGGTTTCGCAAAATACTTTAAAAAGAGACGAATGAACAAACCGGGATGACGCATGTGGTTTGAAGCAAAGCATGTAGAAACGTTAACTGCCTAGGTGCATTGCATCCTCTATGTGTTATGATCAAATCTGTTAAGCTCTAACACTAACAAAGTTTGTTGTTGTCTGATACCAGACAGTTAGTTGTTAAAGAATTCTGGCAACACATTCATACCAAACCAGATCCAAAGGACCGGTAGCAACAAGCATGACTACTTCAGAGAATAGTAATGAGGAAGAAAGGCCGATGAGCCAGTTGCTAAAAGAGGCAATGGAAAAGATTGAAAGGATGGGACTAGAGATGCATGCAATGCAGCTAGCCCTGGCCAAAACACAAAAGAGCCCTGAGACACTGGGACACATGTCGGAGTACCCTCACTCTGGCCCTTCCACAAGCCGCCCAAACCCCCTCTATCATCAAGAAAGAAGCCCTCATGATTCCCAAGCTCCACCACCCCATCAACCTCTCCCAACACCCAACATTCCCATTTTTGTGGGACCTACATCAGCCCCTTTGCAGCGAACGACTAGTGAGCCATTGTTTCAGGCTCACGACACCCAATACTATCCCCCCGAGCCTACATTCCACGCACCGGAACCACAGGCTTACAATCCCCATTTGGAAGTACCGGCAGAGGTTGAGAAGCCGGTTAAGGCCCGTGAACAGGATGAAGTGTTGAGAAAGTTCAAAAGCCTGGAGCAATCCTTCAGGAACTTGCACGGGCTGGGCAATCAAGTCAGCGTGGCATACAAAGATCTGTGCCCTTTCCCAGATGTCCAACTCCCGGCTGGGTTCAAGATGCCCAAGTTTGATTTATATGAAGGGCACGGTGATCCCATGGCACATTTGCGGGGATTCTGTAGCAAAATGAGAGGGGCAGGAGGCAAGGATGAGCTTTTGATAGCTTATTTCGGCCAAAGTCTGAGCGGATCTGCACTGGAATGGTATACCAGGCAGGATTTCAGCAGGTGGTACACGTGGGATGATCTAGCACAGGCTTTTGCAGGTCATTTCCAATACAATCTGGAGATAGTCCCTGACCGTCTCACATTATTGCGAACTGGGAAGAAACCCGGGGAAAGTTTTCGCGAGTTCGGGTTCCGCTGGAGAGAACAAGCAGCTAGGGTCGATCCTCCCATGAGAGAGGGAGAGATGGTAGACTATTTTTTGCAGACATTGGATCCAACCTACTTTGGTCACTTGGTGACAACGGTTGGAAAATCTTTCAACGAGGTGGTCAAAATAGGGGTCATGATAGAAGAAGGTTTGAGGTCGGACAAGATCTTAAACTATTCGGCACTTAAGGCCACAACCCAGGCTATTCAAAGCGGCACGGGAGGTGCGCTAAGAAGAAAGAAAGAAGAGGTTGCCACGATCGAGGCAGGCAGTTGGTCCAGGGCTGGCAGGCCGCACTACAACCAACCCAGGCCTCACAGGTCAAACTACCCATACAACCCACCACAAAATTTCTATCCACCTCGAGAACCACATTGTTCCGTACACCAAGCCCAGGTATACACTCAGCCTCCGGTTCGCCCAGAACATATATGCACCGCCACAAAACACCTACCCTCCACCAAGGGCATATAGAAACCCTTCAGGGGCAGGTTTCCGGGGAAATCCAGATGCTAGGAATGACAGGTTGCGGAAGCAAAGAACCTTCACCGAACTGGGAGAAACCTACACCGCTGTGTTCCACAAGCTGCGGCAATTGGGTTTGGTTAGTCCTGTCCATACTCGGGAACCAAATCCCCCGCCTCAGAATTTGGATCGTTCAATCAGTTGTGAATACTGTTCAGGGATGCTCGGGCACGATACCGAGAAGTGCTGGAAGTTAAGGCATGCCATACAGGATCTTATTGACACCAATAAGATCGAGGTCCAGACACCGGAGGCTCCTAACATCAACCAAAACCCACTGCCAGCGCACCACGAAACTCACATGATTGAGTTGGTGTGTGAGGGGGGAGAATTAAGAAAACCCTCATAAATAGTGATGATGATCCAAGCCGCCCCGAAAGAAGTCTTAACCAGTGGAGGAACAAGTGTACAGTCGCAGGGAGAAGGCGTCAAGCCGGTAGTAATATTGGGGAAGAGCTTGTCCGTCATAGCAAGCAAACCCGAGCCAAGCAAGTTGGTAATACCAGGGATCCTGCCCACACCGGCAGTCATGTTGAAAGGGGTATGTAGAGAACGGGTGACCATAAAGCCGGTGGTCCAACTGCCGATGATTGACAGCAGGGCTGTGCCCTGGAAATATGAAAAGGCAGTGGTGACGTACCAAGGAAAACAGGTGGAAGAAGTCAGTTGTGAAGCGCAAGGGCTGACTCGATCAGGTCGATGTTTTGCTCCGGTGGAGTTAAGAAAAACCAACCCAGTGGCAACCAAGAAGCCAGTGTCAGAAGAAGAGGCTGAAGAATTCCTGAGGAAGATGAAAGTACAAGACTATTCTGTGGTTGAGCAGCTGAGAAAAACACCTGCCCAGATCTCACTATTGTCATTACTCCTCCATTCCGAGGAACATCGTCGGGCCCTATTAAAGATATTGAACGAGGCCCATGTACCCAGTGAGATTTCTGTAAACCACCTGGAAACCATTGCCAGCAAGATTTTCGAGGTGAACAGAGTGACATTCTCAGATGATGACCTGCCGGTGGAAGGAACGGAGCACAATAAAGCTCTATACCTAGCTGTCAAATGTGAAGACTCGGTGGTAACCTGAGTATTGGTGGATAACGGCTCAAGCGCCAATATTTGTCCATTATCCACCCTGGACCAGTTAAAGATTGACCGTGGAAGAATCCGGGAGAATAGCATCTGTGTCCGGGGGTTTGACGGAAACGGAACAGCCACTGTGGGGGATGTTGTACTTGAACTGACCATTGGTCCAGTCCTGTTTACCATGGAATTCCAGGTATTGGACGCCACGGTATCTTACAACTTGCTGTTAGGACGACCCTGGATTCATGCAGCTAAAGCGGTGCCTTCCACCCTACATCAGACAGTGAAGTTCGAGTGGGAAAGACAAGAGGTCGTGTTGCACGGCGAGGATACAACATGCACCATGGGCGGAACCATTGTGCCTTTCATAGAGACCACGGATGACAAGGGTCCCTGGGTCTACCAGATTCTCGATACAGGGTCGGCCAACAAAATTTCTGAAGGAGAAATCATCCCGCACCCTAGGGTAGCTGCCGCAACAGTCATGATGGTATCAGAAATGCTGGGTAATGGGTTTGTGCCGGGAAAAGGCCTGGGAGTTGAACTTCAAGGGATAGTCCAACCTGTCTCACTTCCTAAGAATCTGGAAACTTTCGGGTTGGGGTTCAAACCAACCGCAGCAGACAGGAAGCAAGCGCGAAAAATGAAGAAGAGGGTCTGGTTTCTGCCTAAACCAGTGCCACGCCTCTCAAGATCTTTTGTTAAAGCAAGTGCCAAGGGGTCAGCGATCCCAAAGATTCGAGGACCTTTGATCGGTATAAATGAAGACCTGAATCAGAGTTTTGAGAGGCTGTTCGCGGATGTCAGTATGGTGGAAGCTGGAGAAGGTTCCAGCAGAGCAGAGATACAATTTGTGGGGCTTGAGGCCAAGACCAACAATTGGACGGTTACTCCTCTTCCTGTCCGAGGGGAGTCTTGGTAGTAGGCTTTGATTAATATTTTGTTTGTTTGTTTGTTTGATCGGATTATTCAAGGGTGTAATCCAAATTTTACTTTCGTTTTGTAAAAGTGTGAACCCTTTTTATCTCGCAAATTTAATAAAGTTCTTTTCTTTTGTCTCATTTTAATTTTTGTCTTGTTCTTTTTCTTTCTGAACAGTTCTCTTTTTACTGGTTCTAATGACATGGCATGCACAGCGGATCTTCGACCTAGTCTAATAAATCAATCTAAAACCAACTCAATGATGCAAAAGGTCGTTTGTGACGATGAATCTGAATGTGACGAAGGCGAAGCCTTCGAAGAAATAAACAGAGAACTGTGCCAATTTGAAGAGAAACCCAAGCCTAACTTAAATGACACCGAGGCTGTGAATCTAGGAGACGCTGATAACGTCCAAGAGACCAAAATTAGCATCCACATTGAGCCGAATGTCAGAACAGAATTGATCAAAACTCTCAGGGAATTCAAAGATGTTTTTGCCTGGTCCTATGATGATATGCCTGGATTAAGCACCAATTTAGTGGTTCACAAATTGCCCACTGACCCGGCATACCCTCCGGTCAAGCAAAAACTAAGGAAATTTAAAACGGAAATGAGTGTAAAGATCAAGGAAGAAGTGATTAAGCAGTTACAAGCGAAGGTCATTCGGGTCACTCGGTATCCCGAGTGGTTGGCCTATGTGGTACCAGTCCCAAAGAAGGACGGAAAAATCAGGGTGTGCGTCGACTACTGCAACCTCAATAAAGCAAGTCCCAAGGACAATTTTCCGCTACCTAACATTCATATCCTGATCGACAATTGCGCTGGGCGCGAGATCGGATCCTTTGTGGATTGTTATGCGGGTTATCATCAGATCCTAATGGACGAAGAGGATGCTGAGAAGACAACGTTTATTATGCCATGGGGAACCTACTGCTATCGGGTAATGCCGTTCGGGTTAAAGAACACCGGGGCAACGTACATGCAAGCAATGACTGCTGTGTTTCATGACATGATACACAAAGAAATAGAGGTGTACGTCGATGACGTGATCATCAAATCTTGGCGTCAGGAGGACCATGTAGCAGACCTAAGGAGATTTTTCCAAAGACTCCGGAGGTATGATATCAAGCTTAACCCGGCCAAATGCGCATTCGGGGTCCCATCAGGAAAGTTGCTGGGATTCATCGTCAGTCGACGGGGGATTGAGTTAGACCCATCCAAAATTGAATCCATCCGAGATTTGCCACCACCAAGGAACAAAACAGAGGTAATGAGTTTGCTGGGTAGACTCAATTACATCAGCCGGTTCATCGCTCAACTCATAGCAACTTGTGAGCCTATATTTCGGCTACTGAGAAAGGATGCTGCAGTAGGTTGGACGGCAGAGTGTCAGGAGGCTTTCGACCAAATCAAAGGGTATCTGTCTAATCCACCCGTATTGGTCCCGCCTAAGCCCGGGAAGCCCCTAATTCTTTACCTGACGGTCTTGGAAAATTCATTTGGTTGTGTATTGGGGCAACATGATGACACAGGAAGGAAGGAGCAGGCCATCTACTATCTTAGCAAGAAATTCACAGTGCATGAGGTCAAATACACTCAACTCGAGAAAACGTGTTGCGCCCTAACTTGGGTAGCTCAGAAGTTGAAGCACTACCTGTCTTCATATACTACTTATCTCATATCCCGCTTGGACCCATTGAAGTATATCTTTCAGAAACCTATGCCCACGGGAAGGTTGGCAAAGTGGCAAATTCTGCTCACGGAGTTTGATATCATCTACGTAATGAGGACGGCCATGAAAGCCCAGGCACTGGCAGACCATTTGGCAGAGAATCCTGTTGATGAAAAATACGAGCCCTTAAGAACGTATTTTCCTGACGAAGAGGTGATGCATACGAATGATTTGGAATTACCTGAGGAACCAGGTTGGAAGCTTTTCTTCGATGGAGCTGCAAACGCAAAAGGGGTTGGAATAGGAGCAGTACTCATTTCTGAAACAGGACGGCATTATCCTGTTACGGCTCAACTACGCTTCTATTGCACCAATAATATGGCCGAGTATGAGGCTTGCATTCTGGGTCTGCGCTTGGCTGCTGACATGGATGTCCAAGACGTCTTGGTCTTGGGAGACTCGGACCTCTTGGTACATCAAATTCAGGGTGAATGGGAAACACGAGATCTAAAGCTCATACCATACCGACAATGCTTGCATGATCTGAGCAAGCAATTTCGATCGGTAAAGTTCAAACACATCCCGAGAGTTCACAATGAGGTTGCGGATGCCTTGGCCACCTTGGCATCAATGCTGCACCACCCTGACAAATCCTCTACACATCCAGGTCCGTGATCAGCACGCCTACTGCAATGCCATAGAAGAAGAAGCAGATGGCGAACCCTGGTTTCATGATATCAAGGAGTACCTCAGGATGGGGATATATCCGGAACATGCCTTTGGAGACCAAAAAAGAGCCCTTCGGCGTTTGTCGAATGGTTTCTTCCTCAGTGGAGGAGTATTGTACAAAAGAACCCCGGATTTGGGATTGTTGAGATGCATAGATGCCGGGCAGGCAACGACGGTTATGGGGGAAGTACATGCCGGAGTTTGTGGGCCACACATGAGCGGACATGTATTGGCAAGAAAAATCCTTCGAACAGGGTGTTATTGGCTCACCATGGAACACGACTGCATCACTTTCGTGAGGAAATGCCATCAGTGCCAGATACATGGAGATTTGATCCATTCTCCGCCAACAGAATTACATACAATGTTAGCACCCTGCCCGTTTGTGGCATGGGGGATGGATGTCATTGGGCCCATCGAGCCAGCAGCATCCAACGGTCATAGGTTCATTCTAGTGACCATTGACTACTTCACCAAATGGGTTGAGGCCAAAACCTTCAAATCAGTAACCAAGAAGGCAGTGGTGGACTTTGTTCACTCCCATATCATCTGCAGATTTGGGATCCCAAAAGTGATCATCACGGATAACGGTGCGAATCTTAATAGCAGCCTGATGAGAGAGGTATGCCAACAATTCAAGATTATACACCGCAACTCCACCCCATATCGTCCCAAGGCGAATGGAGCAGTCGAAGCAGCCAATAATAATATCAAGAAGATACTGCGAAAAATGGTGGAGGGGTCCAGACAATGGCACGAGAAATTACCCTTTGCTTTGTTGGGTTACCGCACTACCGTCCGGACTTCCATAGGCACAACTCCTTATTTGTTGGTGTATGGAACTGAGGTTGTGATACCAGCGGAGGTCGAAATTCCGTCCTTCTGAATTGTCGCTGAAGCCGGAATTGATGATGATGAATGGATCAAAGCTCGCTTGGAACAGTTGAGCCTGATAGATGAGAAAAGATTGGCAGCAGTGTGCCATGGTCAGCTGTACCAGAAGAGAATGGCAAGAGCGTATAATAAAAAGGTGCGCCCCAGGAAGTTTGAAGTAGGGCAGCAGGTATTGAAGAAGATCCTCCCACATCAGGTCGAGGCAAAAGGCAAATTCGCCCCAAATTGGCAAGGGCCTTATATCTTGACCAGAGTCTTGGCCAATGGTGCTTTGTGTTTGACAGATGTCGAAGGTAGATGTGTCGACATGGCTATCAATTCAGATGCAGTCAAGAGATATTATGCGTAATTTCTTTAAATTATGGCAATTTTGGTTTATTTGTTTGTATTTGGCATTTGTTGAATAATGAGATGACGGAGGCAATTCTTTCTTCTATCCAAACACTTTTAACCCTCGCTTCCTCCTTTGAGCCTTAAGCAAATTCTTTCAATACCCCTCTTTTGGAATCACTAATGGGAAAGATACGAAAAAAGAAAAAGAAAAGAAAGGAAAAGAAAAGAAAAAGAAAAAGAAAAGGAAAAGAAAATGAAAAGAAATAAAAGAAAAATCAAGGAATATAAAACCGTGGGAACTACGTTTGACCTGATTCCTCAAAGAGGATACGTAGGCGCCTCACGGCTCGGTCATAGTAGGCATCATAGTAAATGTAGGATGCATAATAGTGTGCATAATAGGCACAGCGTGCGTAACGCACATAACGCAACATAAGTGTAAAAAATAAATTCCCCAAGCAAGAAAACTGGGGCAGAAGTTATGTTTTAAAATTCCAACAAAGGTTTGATTCCAAAAGTTGTAGCACATCACCCATCAAATTATTTTCATTTTTCATAGCCTTTCTTTAACTCCACACCAAAACCAACATCAACGTCCCAAAGACCTCCCGATCAATGTTCAAGAGATGTCAAGTCAGGCAAATAAGACCGAGAATAATACATCAATCCCCAGCAAAGAAGAGGATCGTAAGACTGGAAATGAATTGATAGTCGAAGGAATCTCCAGAAGAGAGGGTCGTATCTACAACGCCCCGATTCCTCGAAAGAAATGAAATGAGAGAGTCTCATCGGTGAAAACCTTCGCAGGCACCGAGAGGCGATGTAAGATGAGGGATATGAAATGAGAGAGTCTTATTGGTGAAAACCCTCACAGGCACCATAAGGCGCCGGGAGATGAGAGAAAAGAGAGAGTCTCATTAGTGAAAACCCCTCGAAGGGCACTATGAGGCGACGAGACAGATCAGCGAAACTACCACATTCGAAACGAAAGGAACACTCCTTTATCATCCCCAACAAGTCAAACCATCGGGCAAATCAATTGATACAAATAGACTGGGTCAGAAATCTATGGTGCACGCCATGATCACAGGGGCCAGTTGTGTCCTCCAGATAAGTTCTTTTGATTGTCTCCTCCCACAAAAAATATTGGTTCAGAAAGATTTTCTCCTTTCCATATCTTTTATTTCTTTTCCTAAAATGTGTCTTGAAAGGATTTTTCAAAGCTTACTACCAGGAACCAAAGGGGAATTCATCCAATGCAGGATAATACAAACAGTCTTAAAGTCCAGTCCCGGGCAATGCAGTGATTGTGCCCGGAAATTTTGGAAGAAGTAGGCTCCAAAAGGGAGTGGTTTCGGGAGTTAGAAGCAGACTCCCACATCATGTGTTTAAAAAGAAAGCAGAAAAGGGGATAAATTGAAAACCAATCCCCAGCAGGCTAGAGACCCCCAACAGGCAACTTTGCCCGCCAACCAATTATGGGGACAAAGAGCAAGAAAAGAGGAAGAGAGAAAAATTGCTCGCCAGAAAGGCACCCTCTACCACCACGATTAAAACTGACCAAATCCTTTTGTCTGTTGCAGGGGAACAGAGGATTGATGAGGGCAGCAAGATGCAACGCCATGGAAGTCACCAAAAACCGGGGCAGAAAATTTTCTGCCGATTGTCGAAAATTTTCTCGGAAGAACGGGGAAACAATTTCAATACATTTAAGTTCTAGGTCGCCCACCAGTATAATGCGGGAATACTTTTAAGTTCTAGGTCGCCCACCAGTATAATGCGGGAAATACATTTAAGTTCTAGGTCGCCCACCAGTATAATGCGGGAATACTTTTAAGTTCTAGGTCGCCCACCAGTATAATGCGGGAATACTTTTAAGTTCTAGGTCGCCCACCAGTATAATGCGGGAATACATTTAAGTTCTAGGTCGCCCACCAGTATAATGCGGGAATACTTTTAAGTTCTAGGTCGCCCACCAGTATAATGCGGGAATACTTTTAAGTTCTAGGTCGCCCACCAGTATAATGCGGGAATACATTTAAGTTCTAGGTCGCCCACCAGTATAATGCGGGAATACTTTTAAGTTCTAGGTCGTCCACCAGTATAATGCGGGAATACTTTTAAGTTCTAGGTCGCCCACCAGTATAATGCGGGAATACATTTAAGTTCTAGGTCGCCCACCAGTATAATGTGGGAATACTTTTAAGTTCTAGGTCGCCCACCAGTATAATGCGGGAATACTTTTAAGTTCTAGGTCGCCCACCAGTATAATGCGGGAATACATTTAAGTTCTAGGTCGCCCACCAGTATAATGCGGGAATACTTTTAAGTTCTAGGTCGCCCACCAGTATAATGCGGGAATACATTTAAGTTCTAGGTCGCCCACCAGTATAATGCGGGAATACATTTAAGTTCTAGGTCGCCCACCAGTATAATGCGGGAATACTTTTAAGTTCTAGGTCGCCCACCAGTATAATGCGGGAATACTTTTAAGTTCTAGGTCGCCCACCAGTATAATGCGGGAATACTTTTAAGTTCTAGGTCACCCACCAGTATAATGCGGGAATACTTTTAAGTTCTAGGTCGCCCACCAGTATAATGCGGGAATACTTTTAAGTTCTAGGTCACCCACCAGTATAATGCGGGAATACTTTTAAGTTCTAGGTCGCCCACCAGTATAATGCGGGAATACTTTTAAGTTCTAGGTCACCCACCAGTATAATGCGGGAATACTTTTAAGTTCTAGGTCGCCCACCAGTATAATGCGGGAATACATTTAAGTTCTAGGTCGCCCACCAGTATAATGCGGGAATACATTTAAGTTCTAGGTCGCCCACCAGTATAATGCGGGAATACATTTAAGTTCTAGGTCGCCCACCAGTATAATGCGGGAATACTTTTAGCTCTAGAGTTTGGAATCAGTAGCCCCACCTGAAGACGGAAGGTTACAACAGAGAGCCCCAAGCAGGAAAAACAATAAAATCCCCAGCGCCAAGAAGCAGAAGTCTGCCAAAGCAAGCGCACATTCAAAAGCAAGAAAGAACGCGTCTCAGAAGAAGCAGTTCGGAAACATTGTAGCATGCCCAGTATGACGATACTGATGAAGAGACATACCACTGAAGAAACTAGTAGAAGATTTAAAGAAGAAAGCCATGTTCCCAGCAAATCAAACAAAGTGATGAAAACCGGCATTCAGAAAGGCGGTGCACCAGCATCATCTCCAAAGGTCACAAAATAAAGGCATCAGAAGAAAGCGTTAGCCGACAAGAAAGCGAGACAACAAGAACAAGTTGGAGATGGATGAGATCTCATACTCTAGCTTAACTTCTTGTTTTCCTTTTAGAGCAATGTAACAGGGAGATCGGTTGAGCAGTAGCATCCTACAGCAGCATGCGACAGCGCACAACAGCAGCAAGCAATACAGTCACACGGTAGTCCCATCTACCAAAATTTCCCGAACTACATTGACCTGATTCCTGTTTCAGCCCAGGATATGTAGGAAACCTCTGAAGCAAAGGTTCGGTCAAATCTTTTTCAAAAATGCTTCACACGGAGTATTCGGACGGGCAAAAAAAAATCACTCGCTTATCTTTGCGCGAAAACCCTTCGTGTCTTCGTGCAAAGAGGGGCAGCTGTAAGCACGTGATTTTTGCTTTACGAGCAATCGCTCCAAAAGAAAATAAAAATAGTAACAAATGGTTTCGCTGTACAATGTTTGAGTTTTCGTGACATGTGTTGTTAGTCATTTGTGGATCTGTCCATTTTTGCATTTAATCATTGGCAAACAAAATACCAAACATGTATGTCAGGATGATTAAACCATAATTCGGTCAGTAAAAGAAAATTCAAAAAATATATATATATGTGTGCATCGTCCGTTCTAGGCTTTTAGCTAACTTACTTAAATATTTTTGTGATAATTGTGTTAAAATGTTGCATTGTTGCTTAGTTTTAATTTCGTTATTTTATTATTTGTTATTTTTATTTTTGTTTTAAAAGAAAAGTGAAATTAGAAAACAAAAAGTGAAAGAAATTGGTTTGGGCCAAAAGAAATTAAACAAAAATAATAGGCCCAACCAGCACTCAGACCCAGTCCAAGTCCGGCTGCCCAGGCCTCTTCTGAAACGACGCCGTTTCAGGCAAATCAATCTGGGCCGTTCAAACTCTCGATCCAACGGCTCAGGACCTCTATCAGTAACCCGCTTCAAAACCCGACCCAGGAACCAATCCGATCCAACCCCTCACTTAAACCAAACGACCCCGTTTAACTACCAAACGACCCCGTCTCATTTCTCAGCATCAGATCCCAGCCGTTGAGATCATCTGATCTAATGGCTCAGATCCAATCAACCTCCCCATATATAAACTCAGTCCTTTACCCCGCACCCCCTATCCGAACCCCCCCTTCAGTCATCTCCTTCCCCGAACCCTGAAACCCCCAAACCCTAACGCCGCCCTAGTTTCCCTTCCACCAAAACCCGGCGGCATGAACGCCGGTGGCCACCTCCCGAACACCCTAAGACCCCCTCACTCTCCTGAACATGGATCTGTTACTCCCTAGCCTCGAATCACTTTCGTTCGTCTCGAATCTTCATTTGAAGATTTGAGTCGAACCCGGATCTATGCCAAACCACCCCATCTTCATACCAGACACCCCCTGACCTTCCTCGTGACCAAACCAAGCTTGGTTTGGTCCGAATCTACCCACAACTCCCAAAAATCCAGATCTGAAAATCCAGACTTTAGAACACATGCACATGGGGAATCCGGCTAGCCTTAACGGGGGTTTAAGGTCTAATAGACCTTAATCAAGGTGTTCTCATGTGAGAACACCCTGATTAAAGTTTGTTCGGCCTCAAAGGGTCAATGTCGAGTCATATTTGGTTCAGTTTTGTTTGGACATTTTTGGTAAGTTTTCTTTTCCTTTTTGTTTTATTCAACTGCTAGTTAAGTATGTTAGCATGTTCTGTTGTGTTTGTTCGGTGTTTTCTGATACTCTTCTTAATTTCTTCCGTCTTTGTAAAGACCTTTTATTTGGTCAATTGTTTTCTGTGTATGATTTGAATGTATTCTGTGATATACATGTTCGATTAGATTAGTCGTCAAACGAGTTAATTCATATAGGTTCCCAGTGATTGAACAAAGTTGTCTGAAGTCACTCGGGACTCTGTACGTGTTGTTTATATGAACGATTGATTGTTATGTGTTACGATTAATATAGTCGAGTCGATATATGTCGTCAATTAGTTGCAGTCATTAATGATAACAACTTGATTCATGTTGTTTATTTTTGCTGTGATCGTATTTGAATCCCATTAGGAACTGAATTGTATTGCCTATTGATTTTGTTCAAATTGAATTAAAGAACATCTAGGGGAAAGGTTATAATGGCAGATTCAGACTTTGATTTTAAAACACGATGCCATTTGGTTTGGACCGTGGGCAGCATGTGTATGGTTAGCTTTAAGGAATTAAAATAACTGGACAGCATGTGCTGTCAGATTATATTCCCACTGCCCATACTTTTGTTAAATAAACAAGTGATTAGTACATTTTAACAACAAAAGAGAGAGGGGCTGTCAGGAATTTGATGGGAGTTTTATTTATTTAAAAGAGGTGAGTGGAAAAACAACAGGGAGGGGGGAATTTGGAGTTGTCAAAAAGACTGTAAAGTGTTAAGGTTAGGCTATAAAAGAGGCAGACCTTCCATTAGAAAGGGGGTTCAATTTTTTGGAGTCTGGAGAGATCCTGGGAGTAAGAAAAACTAAAAAGGAAAAACAGAAATAAATTTCAGAACATTGTGAATGAGTATTGTCTAGAAGAAACTGTGCAAGAGTCCAGTTTGATCAGGCTTTCTGTGGGGTTTTGCTTTTCCTGTTGTCTGCCAAGCTTTCTTGTGGTTATTGGATTTCTGTTGCTGTTACATTCAACACTCTGGGCTGTTGTTTCCTGCTCTGTTCTTTTTTCTGGGATTGTTCATTGGTCGCTCGACTCCTTGCTGAGCTTCACCATTATCGGCTGTTTATTTGTTGCTGTGTTGTTGTTGTGTCTGTTGCCGCTGTTGATTGTGGCACACTACTCGACTGATTATTCCCTTTCTTCCTTTCCTTTCTATACCAGGTACACACCCAATACACTGTCAGATGTAACTGGAAATTTGAGCATGAATGTAAATGAAAGACCTGAAGAATTTTGTTTATATACGTAGTTTGTCCCTTGAAATATCATGTAATGTATGAAATTTTATGCTTGTTTTGGATGCTGGAGATAGCCTTCAGGTCTGACAACTGTCAATGAATGGTAGTTTGAATGTTAGATTGTGCATATAGGATGGTGATAAGAGTATGCCTAAGGCAACAGGTTGTATCTCAGATTTAGTGCAATAGTGTAGTATAAGCATGTAATGTATGCCAAGCATGAAATTCTTACACTAAATAAGTTCTTTCCTTTCCAATAAATTGATATATATAACTCTTAAAACCATGTTTTAAGATCAGGAACACAAACTCAGGGCCTCAACCTCACAAAGGTCGAGTTCAGGCCAAAACAGGCCAAGCCGGCCTGCTTCGAACAAGCAGTGGCCCAGGTCTGGCCAATCACGCTTGGGCTGGATTTGGGCCCGATATTATTTGTTCGGACAGCCTCGTTTCTGATTTAGGCATTTCTGAATGTTGTTACAATCAACTTGTAAGCATGTAATTAATTAGGACTATCTACTGTTTTTCAATTGATAAGGACAAACGCGATAAGAAACGTAGTTGCTATAGGATATCCTTTTAAAATAAGAACGAGATGAGCCTCGATGAAAATAAACAAAACGTGCAAATGCGGGGCCCTTGTTTAAATGTATATTATCGAAGCATTTAGGTTCCAGGACGGGTTGTTTAGCAAATCTCACAACCCTCCTAAAATAACAATACGATAGACTCTTTAGGACGCGCCTTAATAAATCTTACCTTCTTAAACTCGGGTGCGCATTTATGTGACCCAAATCCAATTCTCAACGGAGTCGAAATGTGTTTCTAATCACGGGTACATTGATTGTGACGTGGTTCGAGATGCATGTCCATGACGTTGCAAATTCATAAAAAATAAAGAACGAGATGAGCCTCGCCAAATAAAAATACAAATTGCGGGGCCCTCAGTAAATATTTGCTTTAAAAATTATTTGGATTTCGGGATGGACCGTTTAGTAAAATTCCACGGTCTTACCCAAATAAGTACGCTAGTCGCTTTAGGCGCGTCTTTAATAATTTAATTTCCTTAAACTCGGGTGCGCATTGATGTGACCCAAATCCCAATCTCAACGGAGTCAAAGTGTGTCGACGACCACGGGTACATTGATTGTAACGCGGTTCGAGATACATTTTCACAACGTTGCAATTCCTGATAAAAACAGTAAAATGATAAAAGCGGTTAAAAGTTAAATTTTGCACATAAGTTCACACTTGTATAAAATCAGATAATCAAGCCGAATATGATAGTTAAGCGACCGTGCTAGAACCACGGAACTCGGGAATGCCTAACACCTTCTCCCGGGTTAACAGAATTCCTTATCCGGATTTCTGGTACGCAGACTGTAATATAGAGTCATTATTTTCCTCGATTCGGGATTAAAATTGGTGACTTGGGACACCCTAAATCTCCCAAGTAGCGACTCTGAAATTAATAAACCATCCCCGTTTCGATTGTCCTTTAATTGGAAAAAACTCCCCTGCGCCCTCTCCGGGCGCGGAAAAAGGAGGTGTGACAGCTCTGGCGACTCTGCTGGGGATTCTTTTAATTGACCCAGAACCACTGGTTCAGGGTTAAGAATTCTAGTTTTCAAATAAAATAAAAGAAACTTAAACAAGGAGTTTGCTGGAGTTTCTGGTTTCACAAAAAAAAATTCCATGTACATATGAAAGTGCATGCTTTCTTCTGGTATTAATACTAGAAATTTTTGTTAAAGGAATTAAAATTTGCTCTATCCTTTTTAATTCAACTATTCAAAATGTTTAAATTCTTCGTTGGTTTATTAGTATTTAGATCATCTTATCATCTCTCTTATAGTTTAATGCATATAAGAGTTCAAAAAATTGCGGGTGCGGGGTAGGGCGGGTGAACGCGGATGGAATGCGGGGCAGGTGAATGCGGGTTTAAATTCTATGCGAAGCGGGGCGAGTTTAAATTTCGCGGGTCAGACAGAACCCGCTCCGCACCCGCACCGCCTGCCATTCCTAATTCACTCCCTTGAGGATTAGCCTAATAAATTTCCTAAATTCATCCCTTCAAATCATTAATCTTTCATAATCACTCTTTACGAAAACAGCCATTAAGAGTTTGTCATTGTACCCAATAATTTACTGCCACGTCATCCTTAATGACGTGTCCCCCTCCCCAATCTTAAAATCCAACCCACTTCCACTTTTTCCCAAAAACAAAGTCTTCGCTTATTTATTCCCACCAATTTTCATCATCATCGGTGGAACTTTTCGACCGGCGGTAGGTTTAATTTTCCGACGTACGGTGGTCGGCGGCGGCTCAGATCGATAGAAATGGCGGAGGATAAGTATAATCTGAAAAATCCAGCGGTGAAGAGAATACTACAGGAGGTTAAAGAGATGCAATCTAATCCTTCCGATGATTTCATGAGCCTTCCTCTCGAGGTTTCAATTTTAATCCTTGATTTTCCAAATATTTACGAAAATCTACCTTATCCTTTCATGATTCATCTGTTTTTTCTCTTTGGACCTGTGGTGGATCTAGAATTTACATGTGGTACGCTGTTTGCTTTCTGAGATTCAAATCAATTGATGTTTGATTAAAATGTTTAACTTCTTAGGTGAATTGAAATTATAGTGCGAAACTTCCTAATGTCTATTGGTAATTTTAAAGATTGAGAATTTATATAGTCTGATTTAGCTTTAGATATATAGTCGAACTTACTGGCCGTGAGCAAAAACTGTAGATATATTCGAGTGGAGGTGTAAGTAATTTGCTGGATCCATCTGAAAGTTGGTCAAATTTACTGGCCACAAGCAATAACGATCAAATAAATAGGAAAATTTGTCTGTTTGTGCACATGTAGATGTATGTAGGGTGTGTCCGGGGGGGGGAGTGTATGTGTTTGTATACGGTTTTTTTTACTGTGAAAGTGAGGTTTGATGGTTTTCCGAATTGGCAAGGAAGGGGTTTCATTGATTCAACTTTATTGCATTCTGATTTTATGGATAATGTTCCTTTTCATAGCTGTTTCTGCTTGAATTTCTTGGTTGTTCATGTTGATCTGATTATCTTGATTTCTTTCTAATCCATTAGGCCTAAGGCTGAGTTAATGATGCTTCGTGTTCCATATTTTCTTCTGGATTCATTTTATACAACGTACCAATTTGGTTTTACAGTGCTGTTTTTTTTTATGAAGATAATTTCATTAAATGGCATCAAGAAGATGCATAGCAAAAATATACAACAAAAGTGTGGCTGCTCATATACAAAAACTTACATAACTAAGGAGCAGACACAATCCCAAAAAGATTCAAAGCTAGTTACAGGGGCCTGGTTGAACCAAGTAAATAAATTGATTAGACAAGTTGCTTTAAGAGAGTGATTAGGAGTTGAAATCTCATCAAAACATCTGCGATTTCTCTCATTCCAGATGCACCAAAAAATAGTAGCAGGCACCATTTGCCAAGTTTTTTTGATGGATTTCCCAACTCTCCATGAGCTCCAGCTCTCGTAAGCATCCTTGATACTGCAAGGCATGACCCAAGCAAGTCCAAAAACTGATAAAAACATGTTCCATATGTCAGTTGCTACCGTGCAATGAAGAAACAAATGTCTCACACTCTCAGACTCCTGGCACATAAAACATCTGTTTACTGTCGGAATGCTTCTTCTACTGAGGTTGTCTTGAGTAAGGCATGCTTCATGCAGGCTTGTCCAGATAAAACCAATTACTTTTATAGGGAGTTTGGTTCTCCATATGAGCTTCCACGACCATTTGTCAATCAGCTCTTTATTGGAGCATAGATTGTCATATCCTCTTTTGACAGTATAGGTTTTATCTTTGGAATCTCCCCATTCCAGCTTGTCCTTCACCTGAGGATTGACCTTAAAATCTGATAGTTTTGAAAGCAATCTCAGCAAGTCATTTAGTTCCCAGTCTTGGATATCTCTTCTGAACTGCAAGGCCCATGAGTTATATTGCCAATAGTGCTTTATAGTGGAATCCTTGTTGCTAGCCAAAAGAAATAGACTTGGGTGTTCGTCTTTCAGGATCTCTGACCCTAACCATCTATCTTTCCGGGAAGAAATATGAGTTCCATTCCCAAGCTTGAGTGATGACTTGAGTTGAAAGTCACCCCATAACTTTGAAATGTGTTTCCATGGCCCAGAACCATGAGGCAGTCTACTCTGTCTAGTACACCAGTTGTTTGTCACCCCATATTTTGCTTGTATTACAACTTTCCACAGCCCAGGGTTCTCCATGTTGTACCGCCAGTGCCATTTCATTAACAGACTCTTGTTGTGTAAAGTGAGATATTTTATTCCTAGCCCTCCATGCACTTTGGGGAGAATAACTCTTGGCCATTTAACCAAATGGAATTTGTGAGTTTGACTATTTCCTTCCCATAGAAAATCTCTCCTTAGTTGATCAAGTCTCCTTTGGACCTTAGCTGGGATTGGAAACAGGGACAAGAAGTAGGTAGGAATGCTATCCAACACACTATTGATGAGTGTAATTCTACCACCCAGAGAAAGATACTGCATTTTCCAGGAAGCTAACTTTTTTTCAAATTTTTCAATTACTCCATTCCAGATACCTAGAGCTTTGTATCTAGCTCCCAGAGGAGATATGTTGTAGGGAAAGAGCCCACCTTACAACACATTACTTCCGCAGGCTCTTCCAGGTTTTACAGTGCTGTTTTGCATATGTTATTTGTTATTTTCCTTTAGTTCAGCTGTGTGCAAATTGTCTATCCTCTATCTGGTCAAGTTTATCCTGTTGGATAAATTTTATCACGCTTTTGCATTTACTTCAAGGATTGCGTGAATTACCGACTCAATTCCAGACTAGTTAAGTTTGAATATATGAGGTCTCTATGCCAAGCAGTATTTACAGGATTGGACATAGCTAGATTAATTTAATACTTGTTGTACCTACTACAATTTCTTTTTATTTTTTATGATGGTGGTGTCCTTACCAGTTTGCACAACTATTCCACCGGGTACCTGCTACTTCCCACCAACATAGATACCTAGGTACTAGGTAACTCTGCCAATCAAGGCTTAGGCATTTGGGAAGAAATTATCTGGTGTCCTCCGCTAGGATTTAAACCTGAGGCCTCATAAGTCATAATTCTCCTGCCACTTTATTGGCCACAGGCCTTAACCTTGGGTGCTTGTCACCTATTAACCATCCTTTGTATTCATTTTACTATATTCGGACCCATTTCATTCTTATACTATAATTTGTCAGTTAGGGCAAATTAGATATTCTTTAAAGCTATAGGTTGTCTAAATCTCACCTTTATTCCTACGTGGATGTACAAGTCTTAAAATTTGAAACTGCTTTGACAAATCCTTCTTTGTCGACCGCAGAAATAAACTAAATTACAAATAGGACAAGGCAGCAACACCTGATTTGTACTATTTAAAAGATAATAGTGGTCCTATGCCCATGATATAAAACTCTTAAGCTTCAGTAAAATTTGGCATAGTGGTTTTTGTGTTCTAAGTTCAAATATGTTAAGGATTATGGTTGATCCTGCTTAAGAATCAACCTCACTAACGATGAATGAGCTCCGTGCTCTTCTAGCTCAGTTTGATGCCATTCTGCTGTGATGATATAAATAGGTCAAGATTTGATTTTGGGCATTTTCCTTCCGTTATGAGGTGACTGTGTATTTTGGATTCTTGAATCTATCACTAGTAAATGGATTTCATCATAATAGCTTCTGTAGATATTACTTTCAGAAATATCGTATCTTGCATCACATTTTTATGACAAATGACTAGTTATCTTCTATGAACAAGTTATTTTTTAATTCTGGAAGTTGTACGATGACACAACAACTTAAGCTGACTTTTATATTACATTTTCAGGAGAACATCTTTGAATGGCAATTCGCAATCAGGGGTCCACGAGATTCTGAGTTTGAAGGGGGGATTTATCATGGACGGATCCAGTTGCCTGCCGAATATCCTTTCAAGCCTCCTTCTTTCATGCTTTTGACTGTAAGTTTCTTGCTGTTTTAAAAGCTAGTCTTACTACTTAAGTCATTTTATGGTATAAGTTTTAGTAGAGATCAGAATGGGGCTAGTGATGTTGGTCAAACCTCACCTGCCACAAGCGGGCTTCACAGATTGGGCTGGGCAGGGTGCTAATTAATTTTGATGTGAAAAAAAGGATAAATAGCAGGTATCTTGGGAAAAAGAGGCTGAGGAGATTTGTAATTCAAGTGGAAAGTAAGCAAGTCTTAGGAAAGTCTTACCATAGGATAAGATCTGACTGAAGAGTACTGAAGGAAAGTCGATTTACTTGTACTCTCTTTTGTTTTGCATCTTCTTGATGCCTTTAATGAAAGTCTCTTACTTCATAAAATAAACAAATGAGTACTGAAGGAAGTCTTTGCTTTGCTCCACGTGCAAATCTGGAACATGTTTTTGAAGTGTGACCCAAGTTTCCCTCCCACTACCTAGTTTTTCTCGGGAGGGTAGCGAAAAAGATTGGAAAAAGCCAACCAAAGGGAAAAGCATGAACAAACTGAAAAAGAAGATATGGCATTGTTAGGAGCAGTGGGTGGTCATGTGAGTTGTGCAGGGAAAAGGAAGCCTGTCTTGTGGGTTGGGATAGTCTACCAACAGTAGAAGCAAAACCCTATCCCATTCAATTGCCATCTGGGTTTAGAGTTGATGCATTTCATGTTTAATAATCTGCTAACTCATGGTTGATTCTCTTTTCAGCCCAATGGACGTTTTGAAACCCAAACCAAGATATGTTTGAGCATTTCTAATCATCACCCTGAGCACTGGCAACCGTCATGGAGTGGTAACTTCATCATTCTCTCGACCATTTTTGCAATATGTTATATTTTAATGAATAATTCACTTTCATATTGTTGCACCAGTGTTTACTTTTGTTTGGGTTGGGGGGGGGGGGGGGTGCAAATTTAGGCAATGTCATGTTAGGACATAAAAAGATATCTTCATCTGAATGAGTTGGCATTTTCCTTTCTTGAAATTATATGGTCCTGTGCTTTTAACCTATGGCTGTATTTAGTTGAGTGTACTTAAAATTGGCTTTAGGCTGTGTTGATGGATTTAAAAGTCAGGAGATATGATTGAATATGTGGTATAACTTATATGATTACTGTTGGTGTCCTGTACTTGAGCAAAACTAAAATGCGAACACCCACAGTATGCAAAAATCTCAATAAAATAGTAGTGTGAGCAACCCATATGGATTGGCGACTAAATACAATACATTATTGGCCTGCAATTATTATTCTTTAGTTGTATTGACAAGAAAAAAGCAGTTTGCAGTGCGCAAGCTATTGTGTGGTTTAGTCTTTTGTCTTAATGGATGCTGCTTTCCATCTTTTGGTAAGACGGAGCTACGGTAGCTAATTAGTGTTTAAATATCTTATGATTTGCAGTTCGGACTGCGCTGGTAGCTCTGATTGCATTTATGCCCACCAACCCAAATGGTGCCCTTGGATCACTAGACTATACAAAGGAAGAAAGGCGTGCTTTAGCTATTAAATCTCGTGAAACGGCTCCAAGATATGGAACTCCCGAGCGCCAGAAGCTGATTGACGAGGTATAACATTATCTGAATATCATTTTGATATCCAATCCATCGTCTGCAGGCTCAAGCGTTAATAGTTGATTTGTTTTACAGATTCATGAATACATGCTAAGCAAAGCACCCCCAGTTCCTCAAGCTACTTCCTTGCCAGCTCATGAAGAACAGAACATTAATGGAGAGGATGAGGTCCAAGAGAGTCCTGAAAACCCCAGCGCCGAGACTGCTGAGGAAAGGCTTCATAATCCATCTGATGCTAACACAAATATTGAAGAGAGACGCGAATTGGCTTTAGATGCAGAACCTGTACCGGCACCTATAGAGCTCCCTACTGCACGGCCAAGTGAGCCTCGGGTACTGCATACACCTCAACAGAGCGTCTCGAGGCAGGCTGATGACCGTATATTTACATGGGCAGCAGTTGGACTCACAATTGCTATACTTGTACTTCTGTTAAAGAAATTCATGAAAGCTAATGGCCACGGTGCTGTTTTCATGGATGAATCCTAAATCTACCAGCAGTAAATATGGAGTTCAACAGGGAATATGTTTGGCAATTTACTCCACTTGGGCCAGCTTATCCAGGAATATGTAGTATATTTATCCCTTTGCTGTTGTGACATCAACTATATAGATCGTGTAAACATGAATTACCATATGTTATTTTGACAGAGTTCTTGTATAGATAAAAGAGGGTCCTTTTTCTCAGATGTGAAGGATCATGTGAAGAAGTTAAGATGAAGTAAAGAAATTTAGTTTCACATTAGCTTGCTTCTTTCTGTTCGAAACGTGTATAAAGAATATTTATGGCTGTTTTCAAGTAATAATAATAACAGGAATGTACTTGTCTTAAGTTTAAAGGAGATAAAAAGATTGATGGGTATTAAGCTAATTCATTTTTATAATAGAAACAAGGTAATATACAATCTATACTCATTTCTAATCTGCCAACTACTTCAAAAGTTTGATGATTATTCCGAGTCACTAAATGGAATCTTACAATTCTGTATCTTAGGAGCTGTAGGTGTCTGGCTACAATCTGCATCAACTTTTTCATGAATCACTTGGGGGGGGGGATAGAATCCTTCCATCCTTAACAAGAAGTCTCGGGTTTGAGGTTGTGGTGGGATGGATAGGATCTCTTCATCCTTAACTAGAAGTCTCGGGTTTGAGGTTGTGGTGGGATGGAATGGATAAGATCCCTGTACCCTTAACCAGAAGTCTCGGGTTCGAGCCTTGTGGAATGAAGAGAATCTAGGTAAAAAACACTCCTTTAATGGGATAATTTGGAATCTGCATATAATGGTGTATACCAAAACGAAAATGATGAAAGGAGATTGAAAACTCAAATTTCTCAGAAGTGGTGCAGTAAAAATGCTGGTAAAGAAAATAAAATTGCAGTAAAAATAGAAACTACTGAGAAAACAGTCAAGCCTGCAATTCCTTAGGAAGTCTTTTCATATACATTGCTGAGTTTCTGGCAACATACTTTCCACATTGTTTTCTTCTTGTATCCATTAACTTTCTCACAAAGTCCACTATAATAGAAATCCTTGACATCAAACTCTACATGAAGCTTATGGAACAGTTGAAAAATCTCTTCATCATTATATAAACTGCTGTCCAAAATCTCCCTCTGTATTAAATGGCTTGCATCTTTTGCAGACCTTACAAGAGATTTCATGAGGTAAACGTAAGACATAACGTGTTTCGAACCAATGTTACTGTGAGCCAGTAAAGTAGTTGTGGATACTGTTGTACGAACATCAGACGCTAGATATCTCACTCGCATACTTGTTGAACCAAAATGCTCCAGTGCCATCAGATTTCGGAATAAAATCTCAGAGTAGTTGTGTATTTTCAAAGTTGGGATTTCCAATACTTTGTCTTTGGTGAATCTCACATTCATAACACTTTCACTTATTGCCTTCTTGAACTTGATCCCTACAGCATGAAGATGTAGTACATTGTGCAAATGCTTTTGTACCCCATTTGGTTGAATTTGAGGAATTGTTGGAAGATAACATTGGTGAACCAAGTCCAATAAATGGTGAACTTTAGGGCCAAATTTCTCTATAGTAATGAGTCCTTCACCTGGAATTAATTTTCTAAAGAAGAGTAAAGCAAGTTGAATAAGGGAATAATTACATTCTTTAGGAATTGGAACTAAGTGAAATATTTGGTGTAGAACAAAAAAGGGGATTTGATTTTCGAGTAGAATTAAGTCACATCTTAAACGAAAAAACATCTCGTAATTGCTAAAGAATATATCATCTCTACGTCGATAACCCTTTAAAGCAAGCTTGATAAAAAGCTCAATGAGAAAGCCACAATCAAGCAACATCATTTGGACAAATTCATTACTTCCAATTTGATCAATTGTGTTTTCTCCATAGCATTTTCTTGCTTTCTCCTCTAAATCTCTAAGTGCTTTCACACAATTCTCTAAAATGGGTTGTGTGTTTATTGGTTTTCGACTAACTAGCGTGTTGAGATAACACCACTTTTGTTCCTCCATGTTTTTAAGTGTGTCAACTCCATGATGAAAAGGACCTATCGAGACTAATTTAGGAGAGTAACTATTTTCACTTCCCTTTTTTATTTCTAGAGGAACTCTGTTGATACAATGAAAACTTGAGATATTTTTCATCTTTTCGCCAATTGATTGTACAAGATCTTCTTCTTCTTGCACGATATCGAGTAACACATGATCTTTGGTTTTGATATTTGTATAGGATATATCTTCTTCTTTCATCTTTTCTTGAGACATTAGTAGAATTGATTCCCTACAAAATTTTTATTTCATTAATCTTTATAACTGAATTAACCAAACTCCTGCAGAAAAAAAAAGAACTTTCAAAAACCTTGAATGTGTACCACCCACCCCTAACAACCATTTTAAGCATCGACGAATTCAAGATTTAGAGTCAGAGTACGTTTTGTTTTTTATATATGTCTCGAACACATATATCTAGTCTGAGCTAGATAAGTGAATTATGTCGATTACGATACATCTAATCTAAATCCTCCACTATCCCTAAGGTGAAAAAGAAAGAAAAAGAGAAGCAAATAGATGAAATTAAAGGTTGAAAAAGATTGAAATAAGTTTACCAGATGAATGCAGCAATGATATTAAAGAGATAATCCAAATATGTTGATGATGACAAACCATAAAATAAAGGAATATGATGATTGGTAGGTGTTATATTAATTGTGTCTAAAAATAAAATTTTATATCTTCTTATGAATTTCACAGATAGGAGAATTCATTTGTTTACTTCATTTAGAGAAAAGCATTTGTTTTGTCAGAAAGCAAAGAATTAATACAAAGAAAAGCTTATTAATTACTTCTCTAAGAATCTTGAATTGGAAACAGTATTGGAGTAACAAAAGAATATAAATATTCTTAGACTTTGTTTTAAGTTGCATATATGTAAAGTTACTCTCTTTTATTGTTTCCAAATACAGGTAATATCCAGCGGCCAAAGCTTAGACAAATGAAAAATACTCATAAAAAGAGAATAACAAAGTATATTATGAGGTCAAACGTATTTAATTTTAGATGTAAATTTGTACCTCAATTTTTTAACTTTTAAAATATAATTTATGTTTATTAAAGCTATATATACAACAACAACAACAACAACATAGTGAAATTTCACTAATGGAGTCTGAGAAGGGTAGTGTGTACGCAGACCTTACCCCTACTCCGAAGGGTTAGAAATACTGTTTTCGAAAGACCCTCGGCTCAATAGAACAAAAGGACAAAAGTAGAGAATATTAGTATCACCACAGAAATAATAAGAAAAAATATGAACATAAATCCCGAAGAAAAATGCAAAGTAAAGCGATAGCTATTGAATATGTCATGCACTGAAATAGTATGACACAACAATGACACTAGGTATCTTAGATAAAAACCCTATCAGACTAGTCACAAAGGTATAAGTAAGACAAGTCCCAACTACCTCCTAACCTACAACCTTAATACTCGACTTCCACAACTTCCTATAAATCACAATCTTATAATTGAAGTCTATTATATACAGTCTTACCTTATATTTTATTTCCACGGCTCGAACCTCTAGCCTTGTGGTCACGTAGCAACAACTTTACAAGAGAGCCCTTCATATACCCAGTGAAGTACTCATACATTAATTACCTATATTAAGATCTAAAATGTGTACAAGTTGACTAGCCTTTGTTGAAAAAATTTACTTATCACAAATCATTACATATTTAGAAGCGGTAAAACTAGCAGTGACTAAATAATTAGTGAACTAAAAAGTAATGTAAACACTGAAAAGCGACGTCAGCGAGGAACTGAATCTTATTTTTTTCTTTGTGGCTATGGAGATTCATTTCAAATATTCCTTCTAAAGAGTAGCGTAAAACCCTAACGTTCTTCTCGATTTGGCCATTTCCCTCTCCGAAGCTTCTAGAGTTTTCCCGAAACTTCCATGGCGTTCTGGTGGGCGCTGATTGTAATTGTATTCGCATTCGCGATCTGTAAGTTACTGTTGATGCTCATTCCTTCCAATGTCCCTTCCATTGACGTCGACACTTCCGACGGTAAGGCTTCGAACAAAATGTCGTCGTATTTTGCATTTTGCACTACTTTCAAATTGCTTATTATTGATAGCTGTATTGTTGATTTATTTTTTTTACATGTATTAATTCGTTGATTTTAATGATATTTTTGGTGTTATAGTGTTGGACGATGGGAATCACACGAAAGAGAACAGCTTCATTTATGTAAGTAATGAATGAAATGCTTTTTGCTTAGAGTCGAATTTTGGTACATTTACTTTATGTTGATATTATTGATGGTGTTGAACTATTCCATCGGGTACATCCCACCAGGACAAGTACCAGATAACTCTACCCATCAAAGCTCAGGCAGATGGGAAGGCAAAAAGCACTAGGTGATTTCTTCTCATCCGCCTACGCCTTGGTAGGAAGAGTTCTACCCGGTACCTGTTGAAATAGTTGAGGTGCGCAAGCTGGCCGCGCACTACTATCAAATACTAATTATAATAATAATAGTAGTAGTAATAGTAGTAGTAGTAGTAGTAGTAGATAGTGTCGAATTGTGTTTTGCTTAATTTTTTTTTTGTCGTTTTTATGTTTGAAATGTTTTTCATGGCGTGATTTGGTTGAAATGTGGTTAGTTGAGGAGGCACTGTAGTGATAGATATTTTACTGTATTGCAGAAAACAATTTGAATTTGGAAGTGTGTTTGGTAGAATGTAAAGCTGTTTCCTGTGGAAAGTGTTTCACATTGACATTAGAAATCATTTACTAGAACATTTTACAATGTTCAATTGGTATATTATAATCATAATATCATACAAGGTGGTAGATAGAGTATGGGGATTGAATTCCCCAAGGTGGAAGTCTAACGGTCGGGGCAACCTTGGGAAGCAAGATTAAAGTCCCAACATAAGCTATACTAGATGAATTATTCTTATCTGCTTAAGCTTGGTAGCCTGAGTTACATGGTACATGTACTGGTGAGAAATAGAAAGTATCTAATGAATTAACCTAGGTGTGCACAAGTTGGCCAAAACATCACCTTTTAAAAAAAACGAAAAGAATGTGATGATCGTATTTTTGTGGTGTTTTTGTAAAGGTTGTCAAAAAAGCCTGAATGTTGGTTGAAGCAAAAGATATGTAGCAGAATGGGGATATTTTGTGAAAGAAAATGATCTCCGTCAGTAAGTTTCTGAAGTCAATTTTCTTCTTTCGATGGAAATAAGTTTATTCCGCAACCATTTTCAAAAATTCAAGATAACTGAACACTGAAAATTATTGGGAAAATATTTGTCTTAGTGAACACACTGGGAATATGAGTTTTATGTAATTTACAGCTTCACATCTTACTGAGAGTAGCTCTTAGGTCTTAGCGCTTCCAACTCATTTACACTATCAAGAAGGCATTTCTCTTTAGGAGAACTAGTCAGATGACACAGTTTGAGTTTTAATGTGGTGTGCATGTCTGTGTTGTTAGAACTTTGCCCTCTTACCTTTTGTGGAACTTTATATGGTTCATTCCACAAAGAAAAGAATGTGACACTTGTATCTTTTCATGACGAATTTTGCTCATTTAGATTCCCTCGAGAAGGCATACAGACAAAGTTCAGTGCTATGAACCTGCAACAATGAAGTACCTGGGTTTTTTACCAGCGCTGAAACCTGATGAGGTCAGATTTATGTACTAATTGTGTTCCTCTATTCTAAATGTCAATATCTTGTGTCATGCACTAAACTAACTTCCCCTTTTTCCTCCATCCTTTTTACATGGTTCAGTATCTAGAATCTCTGTAATTTCTCAAAAAGTATGTAGTAATTTTGCATGAAATTTTGCATAAAAATACTGAGTCATATTATTGGGATTTGATTAAGCAATCAGCTCACTGGTTCTCTTTTCCCGCCACTTATTATTGTAAGAACCTATATTACTCGGACTCTCCGAAAATATCGCCGGGTGCATGTCGTATTCTCCAAAAGCAGTGTATTTTTGGAGAATCCGACACGGGTGCGGCAGTATTTTGGAGAGTCCCCGCAACATAGGTAAGAACCTTTATGTGATCATAAACTTATACATGAACTTCAAGATTATAGGTTTGTTCTTACAAATAAACCAAACAGGTGTGCTAAGATTAGTGTCAGAATTAATAATCCTTATTTGGCACACTTTTTCACCAGCGTAGGCCTTATCATAGTTAAAGTGGTGGAGGTTCCCCGTGGTTTGTGGTTTGCCTTAGCTTTTTCCACCTCATATCTGGAATCGTATTAATTTCCTTGTTTTTCACCCCTAAAACCAGCATCGGCAGTCTTTTGTAGATAAATACCTCTTTACATGCAAGCCAAATGCAATTAACAAATTAAATTATGCTCAGGTTAAGGAGCGGGTTGCACATGCAAGGAAAGCTCAGAAGATATGGGCAAAGAGTAGCTTCAAGCAAAGACGTCTGTTTCTGCGTATACTTCTAAAGTATATTATTGAACATCAAGACCTTATATGCAAGTAAGGGCCACTTACCATGTAAAACTGCTGTTTGACACTGCCAACAATAATGACACTTTTAAATATGTTCAAGGTGCATGATGAAAGATACTGAAATGCTTAAGGTAGTTGTTGCCTATGTTTCTTCAACATCATCTGTATAGGAGCAGTAAACTCTTAAACTGACAATATTCGAGCAAAAACTTAGGGAATTAGACTGGATTCTTTCTTTTTGGGACATCATTTTACGGATCAAAGAATTTAGAAGAGTTAGTGATGCTGGAAGACTCTATATGCTGAAGTCCATGTTGACGCATATGTCAGTTTTTATGGATGTGAGGTACAATTCGTGACCAAATATTGGTGGACCTCCAAATGAAATATTATCAGTTATTGATTTATACACTAACATGGTGTACACAGTAAAGTGTTTCAGGAGAGACCCATAGTTGAGACAATTCTTGTGGTGGTCCAGATAGAAAGTGCTTGGAGACAGGAGCAGTGTTCCATTGAACATAATTTCGTTTCGCAATCATACACTACGAAATTGAAGAGGAGATAAGTGCAGAAAATCTATTAAACTATTGCCCAATTTATCCAAAAAAAAAAAAAACTATTTCTTAGAGATCATAACTTTATGCCAGTGACATTATTCCAAGTGTTTGGTTGCATTCAAAGTTTTCTGTCCAATAATACTAAATATAACTATTGAAATATCAAAGATAGACAAATAAAAGATCTGCAGAAGAATCTCGCCCCCAGGGCTTTGGTCTAATGGTAAGAGCTCAGAAAGTGATGCATAGGTTAGCGCATGTCACATGCTCGAACAATGCTGCAGACAAAAGCATGGTATTTAAGTGGAGAAAGATAGAGGGGAGGGCCCATTATCGATAGAGTTTCAAACCATGCGCCACCGGCCCTCGGGATTTATTGGTCATAAAAAAATAATAACAGATGAATCTCATGATTATGAAAACCTATCATTATCCAATTTCTCTTTCTCTCGCATATGACAACCTATAGTTTTAGCTTTTAGTCTAAGAGTTAGTTGCATTTAAATTGCCTCTTCTTTACACTAAACTACTATTTATCTTCCTATTTTTATTTGACCTTGTCGGATTATTTCTTTGAACAACTTTTGCTAGTATCTCTTCACGTGATACTGGAAAAACAATGGTAGATGCCTCCTTGGGAGAAATAATGACTACATGTGAAAAGATACATTGGCTTCTTTCAGAGGGTGAAAAGTGGCTAAAGCCTGAATACCGGTATGTCATGCAAATGGTTTCTCTTACTTGCATTTCTTTAAAATAGTGGATCCATTACTTCCATGGCTTCAGCCCTTGATACCTAGAAGGGCAAAGAAATTTATGATTAAATGTTGTGGTTTGCAGTTCATGTGGGAGATCAATGCTTCACAAGACTGCAAAAGTGGAATTTTATCCTCTTGGTGTTGTTGGTGCTATTGTTTCGTGGAATTACCCATTTCACAATATCTTTAATCCAATGTTGGCTGCAGTCTTCTCAGGGAACAGCATTGTGATAAAGGTCTTCATTTTTCCTTTCCAACTATCTACGGTTCCTGTTTGCTCATGGATAGAACTTTAGCAACATGGTATGCACTTGGAAAATATTTGAGATGAGCATACTTAAACGTAGTTGTCACATCTTGAACTTTAAATATGTACACATACAATTAAAACTGAAAAATATACAACCTCTCAGAAGCAAAATGCTAAAAAGCAGTGGTTTTGATTTTGACGAGATCCCCTCGTTGTTACCTTAGGTCTCAGAACATGCCAGTTGGTCTGGGTGTTTCTATCTGCGAATCATTCAAACTGCTCTTGCTGCAGTCGGAGCTCCTGAGAACTTGGTAGAAGTTATAACTGGGTATGCATTTATAGAGCATTTATCATCTTTGCTCTGGGTTGATTTGGCATACATTTTATCAAATTTTCCTTGCCAGCTTTGCTGAAACTGGAGAGGCACTAGTATCCTCTGTCGACAAAATGATATTTGTTGGATCACCTGGTGTGGGCAAAAAGGTAAGTCACCCTGAATAGGGCTTATCTTTTCATATCTTATGTGGAGCAACTTAAATTCCCTTTTCATCTTCTCGATAGCTTTAATTTGATTAACCTTTCTTTTTATTTTTCTTTTTTCTGCTTTATAAATCCTGATGTTCTGACTTTGTGTTCTGCAGATTATGCGGACTGCTGCAGATACACTGATACCAGTTACCCTTGAGCTTGGTGGAAAAGATGCATTTATTGTCTGTGAAGATGCCGATGTGCCACATGTATAAATTTTTCTAGTCTGCTTTCTTTTTGGGGATAAAGTACATTTGATTACTTTCCACTATGATAAGATCATTCAAATCTCTACGAGAAATTAAAGAAAGAAGATAATGGAGGTGCTAATTTCTTGATACAACAACAACAACAACAACAACAACAACAACAACCCAGTATAATCCCACTTAGTGGGGTCTGGGGAGGGTAGTGTGTACGCAGACCTTACCCCTACCCTAGGGTAGAGAGACTGTTTCCAAATAGACCCCCGGCATCCTTCCCTCCAAGAACTTCCCACCTTGCTCTTGGGGAGACTCGAACTCACAACCTCTCGGTTGGAAGTGGGGGTTGCTTACCATCAGAGCAACCCCTCTTGTCTTATATACCTTTATTTCATGAGCCTTTAATGAAATAAAACTTAATGCAGGTTGCACAAGTTGCTGCCAGAGCAGCTCTCCAATCAAGTGGGCAGAATTGTGCTGGTGCAGAACGTTTTTATGTTCACAAGGACATTTACTCTTCTTTTGTTGCTGAAGTAGTTAAAATTGTGAAATCGGTTACTGCTGTACGTATCTTTTCTCCTTTTTGCCTCATTTTCAACTCGATGCATTATAAGATCTTTATTCTTCATGGGACAGCATTTTGCTTATAATGGTTGTTTGACTTCTTAGTTAGATAGCTTATTGATCTTATCTGAATGTTCAGCTCCCTATATATCATGTTCATCCTTGTTCAGTTTCCAGTATGCTGCTAATTGTGAGCGTTATAAGTATGAGTTTGCCCAGAATTGAGAGATAAATACATAATAATTTCCTGAAGCCTAAGCATAAAACTACTTATTCTCTTGTTAATTACATTAATATTAGTGATTTTGCTGATGTGGTCCAATTTTCTAAAATAATTATATAATCAAAACTGAAAATATTATTGTAGGGCCCTCCTCTATCTGGGAAGTATGACATGGGAGCCATATGCATGCAAGAGCATTCTGAAAAGCTTCAGTACCTGGTAAATGATGCCCTAGACAAAAGGCGCTGAAATTGTTGCTCGAGGAAGTGTAGGCAATATTGGCGAAGGTGCTGTTGATCAGTACTTCCCTCCTACTGTGATTGTAAACGTAAATCACACCATGAAGTTGATGCAGGAGGAGGTATCATCAGTTTGATATATTTTCTTTTGTTTTAGTTTACTACAGGGATAAAGGTGGTCTGATTAACTCCATATGGAAATTGCTAATTGCTCGCAGGCTTTTGGACCAATATTGCCAATAATGAAATTCAGCTCTGATGAAGAAGTTGTTCAGCTTGCAAATGATTCAAAATATGGACTTGGTTGTGCTGTATTTTCAGGCAGTCAGCGTCGTGCTAAGCAGATAGCTTCACAATTACATTGTGGAGTGGCTGCTATCAATGACTTCGCATCAAGTTACATGTGTCAGGTACTTGGAGTGTAGGCATCAAACTCTTGAGGCATTTTATCAAGAGTTTGGCATACTTATATGTGACTATTTGCTTCATGATGATTGAGGTATGATTACAAACTAGCGACAATTTTGTGAACCTTAGACAATACCCTGTGACATCTGCATGAGAACTCCATTAGTGATTGCCGTAATTATCTTTTCTCCATTATTACTATTTATGTATCAAGGTTCATTCTGCTTAAGTCTAACTGTCCTACTTGAAAGTTTATGCAGATCCCACATGGTCTTATTATTTCTTAACCTTCACATCAAAAGAGATCAAAAAGATCCTTTCCATCATGACTTACCCTAATTCTTCAACTGCCAAAGTAACCCTTAATTGCATAACCTAATCCAAAGCTACCTTTCCCCTCGTGACTTGATCCCATTCTCAATTAGTGAGGCTCATGACCTTTCTGCTCCCATCATCGGTCCTGAAGCTTCACCATGTCCAACCCTGACATCTCCCTCTTCTAAAGGCCAACTACCTCAAAAGTGCCAAACTTTATCCTTTAAAACTGACTTTGGTTTAAATATTTTGGACCTCCCTGCTTACTTGGTTAACGCCATCCCCCTTCCCGGCATCCCTTTTTTCATGTTTCTTTTCAAATTGCGCCCCTTCTCAACCTTTCTTCTGAATAATGATATGCAGTCCCTGCCATTTGGTGGTGTAAAAGACAGTGGATTTGGAAGATTTGCTGGTATTGAAGGATTGCGAGCTTGCTGTCTTGTAAAATCAGTGGTGGAGGATCGGTGGTGGCCTCTTATTAAAACCAAGATACCAAAGCCTATTCAGGTGAGTTCCACATCTTCTGAAGTCATTCTATCATTCATACACTTCATGTCATTTACCCATATTTTTGCAGTATCCTGTTGCTGAGAATGGATTCGAGTTTCAAGAGTCTCTTGTGGAGGCTCTTTATGGTTTGAACATCTGGGATCGTCTACGGGCATTGGTGAATGTTTTGAAACTCCTTTCAGAGCAAACCACCCCCATGAGCAATAGAAGGCGAAGTGACTAAAACTACTGCTCATCTTTTTTGGCGAGAAGCTTAAAAACAAGCACTCAAACAATTTCCTTTGATCTCTCATCCTGCAATTGCTCTCAGGACTGAACTCTTCCTCACGTTTACCTTTGGGTTACTAACTGGATAATCAATTTTGGTTTTTGTCGGGATTATTCAGATTAGTTCGAATTACTTTTCTGTCCAGCTTTGACACTCGTGAAATTGTTAATGCAAGGACAGTAGATGTATAGACAATAGTTTTGAGTGTGCTTTAAGCTAAAATAGTTCATCGGCACTATCCCATGGTGCATGACTATGGCCAGGCTATATGTATCCTCCGATGACCTTTCTTATTCTCAAAATTGCACCATTTTAGTAAAAGTTCTGCCTGGTGACATTCCAATCCGAGCCAAAAGAAGCTTGTATACCAAATTGAAATGAGACCATAGTTGTATTACATTTAGCAACATTTCGGAGTTTCATGCTCTGGCCTTAGCTATGATAGTTCACTGTACTCATCAAGGAGTGTTACTTGCAGCAATACTTTAGTAGCGCGCAGGGCAAAGACTTTTGAATCGCATCTAGAAGAGTTACTTTTAAATGGATAATTACATTGACAAACTCAAGATCTCTAGAACCCTCATCGACAAAATAAGTGCATGAGATAATCTGTAAAACTTGGCTGAAATACAATTATTACTGCTACAATTACCACGAAAAAATGTAGATGCTCAAAAATGACAACTCCGTGTTTAGTATCACAATGATTAGAAAAGAAACCCATGGGAAACTACAATAGCTACGATAAAATAGTCCCTTAAACATGTTTTTCTACACTCAAAACTTTTGAAAAGCTGAATAAGAAGTAGCAGATAGCACATACGTTATTTCTTTCCCTCTTAATTTCGCCCAGGCCAAGAGGTGAAATGTATTCTGTAAATGGCCTCCAAGGTTCCAACTACCCATAAGTCTCTACGACTTACAACTATAAACTAGACACCAAAATGTTACTTCTGTACTTACTATATTATCCTTAAGTCAATTGTTCTACGTACTAACTTAATAAACAAGGAAAGCAAAATGAAAAATAAGCCTTCCTGTTGTACAGCAGAAGGCAAATATTTCATGCGAGCTGACAATTTGAACCTGTAGCTCCGAACCATTGCATCGAACAAGAACAGCTTTTTCCATGCCACTGCTTCCAAAACCTATTTAAGGAACTACAAGAAAGATGACAAACCTAAGAATTGAGACATTATACAATGGAGCCACCAATGGCTTCCTCCTGTAAAATTGGGAATTCTAAGAACTCAAATCATACCATCACTGGTAGCCTGCTATGAGCAACTTAAATCCTTTTGACATCAAAATAATCGATTATACTTTTAAGAGGAAAAATGGAGTTTAGCAGAGACAACAATATCCTTTATTAGACGTGTTTTCTTTTTCCCTCTTTTCATGGGAAAAGTATTCTTCTTAACCCCAGATATACCATCAGCAGCCATTTCTGTAGGTGGAATGCCACTATACAGATCCAGTTATGAAGGTGAACTAAGAGGCAGATCCTCTAATATGACCACACAGCCAATGGCATTTGATGAAACATTCGCTTTAGTTGGCCTCACTTGCAACCCATCTCCTCTTTCGTGCTGGTCTTGGTTGCATAGCTTCAGTCGTGCCAGTAAACAAATCAACGGAAGGCTTGGAGATATTCTTTGAATCACTTTTTAGAGCAATAGGCTGCTTGAAACGCTCTCCACGCTTTTCCATCTTTGCCATGATCTCCAAAATTTTAGGGTTGTCCTTTCCCTCCACATCTTTATCATTAGCAAAATTCTTCATTTCACTGACTTGCGATTTTCCAAAACAAGTGCTTCTCCTTTTAATGGTTCTCTCATTCATTACTTCAGAAATTATCTCTCCCTCTTCAATATCCAAAGACTCTTGCTGCTGGGCATCTGAGAATATGTCAAGCCTCTCTTTCTCATTTTCTTTAGGATCAGTTGTCAGGTTTCGACTTCTGAGTGTCCTCCTGTAATGGGGTTCGTTAGTTCCATCAATAGGCTTCAGCTCCACACATAACTATCTGAATCCAAGTAGCCATACCTGCCAAAGTATGTTACACCCCCTGCTTTGGAGCATCTTCCGGAGGACTGCAGATCCAGAGTCACAAATAAAAAATCAAAATCCTGATAGTTTACACAATTAATGAAGAGAGGCCGCCTTATCGTGCATGAGCTCACATGACACAAAAACTTACCATGCACGAAATTAGAGAACTTCCAGACTGTTAAAAGGCATCACTATCATACTAAGTACTAACAAAGCTGAAACTTTGAAAGGGGATGTAAATTAAATCATTAAATAGAAGAGAGTTATTTAGTCAGTGACTATATTGGTTTGTAAAATCATAATTAGAAGTGAAGAATAAAAGGAATTAGCATACGTGTAAATTTACAGGACCTGCCAAAGTAGAACACCAAGTTTTAGTTTACCAATAACTTCAATTTAAGACGTCGGAATGTGTTGGGAACAAGGATAATCACAAAGCTTTATAATGTTTTCAAAGTATATCAACACAAAATATAAATATAACAGTGCATTTTTAACATGAGGCATCAATGTATGTAAAGTTGATGGTTATATGGTGAAAAAAGAAATGGATCCTGAAGCAGCAGTAAATGCATTATAATCATGAAACAAAGCATGCAGCTAAAGTTTTCTCCACATCTTTTTTCGGTTTTCTATTATTATATTAGTTTTCTCACTTTGAAACCACAGAGGGAGGGGTGGGAACTAAGCCTATCACAGTATCTTACCTACAGAGCTGGAAAAGGCAAAGAGCAAATCCCAAATCCTTTTTATATTTTGGTATATGGTGTTTAGCTTCTTTTTTTTTGATGAAGGCAGTGATTTTGTTGAAAAGATGGGGAAAACCATACATACAAGATTTATACCACATAGAGAACCTTAAAAACCATGATGATAGAGAACCATATCTTTTTATAAGAGAACCTTATAAAAAGACATGGTTCTCTACAAAAAGCACCCGATCATCAGCATTAACTGGTAATACAGTCAACCCTCTCTATAACAGCGTCTTTTGTTCCAAATATTTTTGGATGTTATAGCGAAGTGCTGCTATAGAGAACATATATTATAACATAACATAAAAATTGGTTCCGGAAAAACTTGGCTTTTATAGTGAAGTATTGTATATAGGTATGTTGTTATAGAGAGGTCTGACTGTATCCGAAAGTGGTCCAAAAACATACAAGGTATGATGTTTAATCGTTATGTCCTCAAACTGAAAACTATCTACTTAAGATCTCAAGAACTATGTATAGAAAAATTGAAGACTACTACACCTAACACCCCCTACCAGTCCCTATCCCCTTAAAATATAAAGAAGATTTCATTTGTAGTCCAAGTTCAAGCAGGCGCAATATCCAATATGGCCTCTCAAATCGAATTTAGAGAATCTAACTATCTGGCTAAAACTATCATTTCCTATCTAAAAGACAAGTTGGCCACAACAAAGACATAAAAGGAGCATACACTGGGAACAGCAACGTCAGTGGTGTGGCAATCTACTTTATCTTATTTCACTACCCATCTCACATTCTTGAACAGGATTCAATGTCATCATTTTCAAATTTGTTGATATTGAGCAATAAATGAAAGCAAAGATAATACTTTACTAAAAACAGAAGGTATCCCACGTACACAAGCTCATGTCAAGAAAGAACATATGATTTGCTAGAATGAGGAGCTACAACAATAAAGTTCCTGCGTAAGCACAATTTTATGATAGTTGATACCCAAAAAGAAAAGCACATTCAGGACACGTAGCTTGACGCTAATAGTAAAGTTCAACAAAGTTTTATGCCAATGCCAGCTACAAAAGGCGACTTTCGTCCTAAACCGTTTCTCTATTAGAGATAAAGAAAACAATCAATGAAGTCATGCAGAAACATTGTGCTAGTGATGTATCAATCTGCCAGAAACAGGATAGAAAGATCCAACCCCTTTCAACCACAGAAATAGAAACTCTTTTCTTTAATTGAGATCTGGTTAGTCAGAAGAAATAGAAAGTCTCACCATGTATACAATTTAGTGATATCCACCCACTAGCTATACAATTTGGTGAGTTTTCTTTCTAGTTTAGCAGAGATCCTCTATACAGATATTAACATTGCACTATATAAAAATATTTTACTTGCTTATCACTGTTGGAGAAGAGAAAGACTACCTATATAATTCTATAAAGACAACGAACTACTGGAGTCCTCTCACATTTCTTGCAAAAGCTTTACCACATTAGATATTTAATGTACACCAAGTGGCAAAAGACTACTACCAACTGGAGCTACATAATGATAAATGCTTCTTAAACAAACACTCTTTTCTAATCAAAGTATAGACGACTGTCACTAACAATCTATTTTTTGTTGGATCAAGAAAATAAACCGACTAAATGGTCACTGACAAATTTATATGGTACCATAAGTAAATACAGAATATTGATGATCAATTGATCATAGGTAATGTAAGAATTCCTAGCAAAGCAACCTTAATATGATTTTGGAATGGCACGCCCAATCTTTTAAGCGCCAATTCAAGAAATTTAAATTTAAAAGAAAATCAAGGCAATATGAAAACTTCAGAGAAAAAGGAACATACTGAATAAAACGCACAGGGAAATTAGGAAACCTTGGAAGAATCGGATGGCATCGCACAATGGAACAAGACCCAACATATATGGAGTACTCATATTTACATATGGAAGTATACAATCTTGATATTCGTATACACAAAATTACCTCTCTGTTCTCAACAACCAAGCCCGTGGCAAAAGAATCTCTCCCCTTTGGGAATCTCCACCGATTATCTCTATGAAAAAATTTAGACCCTTGACCAAATTGACTGGCTTTATTGCCTTCCCTGATCAATTTGTATTTTTCATGATCCACATGTCTGTCATCTAAAAGCTTTTCTACTAGATCGGGTCCATGTTTATTGTCAAATGACTCAAACCTTTTGTCACTTGAACTTCTTCTGAATGAATATGATGTCTTCTCGGAATCTAATATATTTTGCTGATACCTAATATTTTCATCTTCAACCCTGTGCAACCCTTCAGATTGCCAGTACCTTCTTCCTCTTTTAAAATTACCCTGATTACCAGGATACTTGATTATCTGATCAGCACTAATAGAATTGGTCAAATTAGCAGACTGACCACCATCTTGACATTTCCTAGTCCCACTGAATATTCCATGTCTTCCACGTGGAAGTTCAGGGCTCTGCCACCTTCTGCTAGCTGTACAAGGTTCCCTATACAAACGAAAGGATGGAGGTCGATACGCGTCAAATCTCCCTTCCTCATCCTTTAGATCCATGCAAAATACATTATTTAAACTATCGTGGGAACTGTTATCTCTCCTTTTGCCCCTATTAGGGCTTTTAGTTTCTCTTCTGAAATAAGTCAAATTTACATGATAGCCATCTTCTATAATATTAGTATCCCTGTTGTTGTATGATCTATATCTGTTATCTGTCTCTTCCATGATATCGTAGATGTAATTACATTCAGTTACAAGATCATCAGTCCTCATTCTGCTGTTACTCTGCAACTGATCAATTTTCCACATTTGTTGACTGGGTATCTCATCATCTAGATACGGAATGTGCTTATCAATCCATTGTTCTGATTCATGAAAAGAATTATTGTCCATGTCCTGAACAGTGAGTCTGCTCCCATAATGGGATTGATCTCTTTCCGACAATTCATCATATGTTGATAGTTCAAGAGGATTTAGCTTTCTTTTCGTGCTTCGACTGCTACACCAGTTGTTGTCATATCTGTATTCTAACTGACATTCCCTCTCAGGATCTTTTTTATAGGAATCCCGGCATGGATAATCAGAAAATCTTCCTGCATTACAGTAAAAGGGTTCTGCCCTCTTAAAATGTGAAGTATCTTCTCTTTCATGAGAGTCAAAAGCATACCGTTTATCCCTATGTCTGTGTTGGATCACAGTTGAATTACGCCTTTCATACAGTATCCTAGCATCAGATTTGCGGGAATCTTCAACTTTCAGGTGAGTTTCACTCATTCTACCAGGTCTTCTTCTGTCATGCAGCAGATCTCTTCGCACAGGCTTTCTACCTCGTGTAAAATATTTAGAACCACCAGACTTTGTTTGGATATAACGGGTTCCGGAAACTGGCTGGTAATCAATTGTACCCTTCTCCAGTAACTCAGAGTCTGCATTTGGTAATGACCTTATATGATGATCATGGGATTTCTCAATGTCAAGAAAAGCCCCATCTTCAGATGCATCACTATGACTTAGAGAACAACAAGATGAACCTGGGCTATGCTGTCGGCCTTCACCATGCAGTGGTTCTTGCAACATTACAGATTTTCTTGGATCAGATATGTCTCTCACACTGCTTTTATTCGCATCATGAGAAGATTCAATTGCTCCCGAGGTTTGATAGACATCACATTCAGTTCCCTCTCGGTGGGGATGCTCATCTGCATCGGAGAACTCACAGTTTCCGTTGTTATCTGAATCCATAGACACGTGTTCACGAACAGGTGTGTTCCTGGAATCCAGAGCTAATCTTATGAGAATGAAGTAACTTAACCATTAAATATATTTTTATTCAATACAGATCAGCATAAAACCAGCTGAGAAGCGAGAAGCAAGACCTAAAAGTAAAGGTGAAGATAGCAATTTCTCGTAACACATTTGACTAATAGAAACCCAAAAATGAAACAGATTGCCATGGTCCATGAAAAAAGAAATCTGTGAAAATTTTGACGGAATTTGGCAAATATTTCTGGGACAAAAACTTAAAAAACTTAGAAGCTGACAAAACTTTAAGCCAACTACGAGCATCAAAACCATGCAAGCAAACCTATCACATGTCAAACTCTTATGTCACACCAAAAACAGCGTTCGAAGTTCAACGATTTAAAAAGTAAAATCTGCAAGGGAATTCTACCAACATGTCTTTTCCAAAATAGTTGTGGTCCAAAGAGAAGAATAACCAGAAAGAATAAATCTAATAGAGATACAGACTATCATGACAGTTCAACCAGTAGATCCCAGACCTTCTAGATGTAGAGTTGCCTGATACTCCTCTTCCTTCCAAGCTGGCTAACTCATCTTCACTGGCACTACTAAAACAGAGAAAATCCCTTCCATTTCTCCCAACATCTCCATTCTCAGGTGATTCCCGCTGCTCTTTTGGAGAGTTTATGGGATCTTCCAATGAATCCTGCAAAGCAATCTGGTGCCAGCACAAGACTGTGAGAAGACAGTGCTTAGATGGTCAAGAAGTGGGCAGAATCAAAAAGTTTGTTACCTGTATGACAACATCAGAATCCCGATCCTGCGAACGTTCCACATCTGTCGATGGTTGACGCTCAATGATGCTCTCTTCCACCTCAATTTCTCTACCTTTTGGCTGATCATGGCAAGTTTAGACCATAAGCATCATTAACAGTTCAATTTCAGAAAAATTAAAAACAGCTAGGTTACAAAGACATCTACAATTTTTTTTCCTTTTAAATTCCATACTCAGCATGGTTTGAACAGAAGATGCTAGTTTTCCGACTCAATTCAGATTAAAATGCCCGTCCGTCATAGAGGTAATTTGTTCTTTACAAGTTTTGCCAACTATAACAGGTTCTCATAGTCCAGCACCCTCAAATGGGTGGCAACCAATCCATTGGCATCTCGAGTAAACCATCTTAACAAAAAAGAAATCAAGCAAAGAAGAGCTGCTGAGCATGAGAGAAAGAGTAAAAGAAAGAACCTTTAAAATACAGATGCAGGTAGAGTTAACAGTGCACTCATTATGGTAAGAATTACCTGCATTTTTAGGCAGTCCTTTCCAGAAAAGGGTCAGACCTATGCCTTTACTCAATTACTTATTTTGGCTTTTAATAATGGAAAAGATAAGGTTAAAGATCAAGAGGAATTTCACAACCCATTTGATACATATATAGGTGGGGTGTATGATCCTGATTAATAGGAACTTTGGAAAGACATAACAGTATGAACTGCTGTTGACTAAACAACTTTCGTTGGCTGGAGAAACTGTTCTACTCTGACTAAAGTGACCAGCATTTGCGGACATTACTTCTTGAAAAATATGGTCACCCTCAGCTTTCACAACCCATTTGATACACAAAAGCTGCACATATTGTTTAAGAAGTAGTAAATCATGAGAATCATCCATAGATACCTACCTTACTATTTTTCGAAGTCTTGTAGTCTGAATCCTTGACTACCCTTTTGGCCTTTTCTCGGTGCTTATCCTATTTCAGAAGTCAAGACCAAGGATGAACATGTAAGACATGCAGTAAAACTGGTAGAAGCAACTTTACCACCACTATACATACTCAAAAATTGGGAAAATATACAAAAAGAAAGATGAACAAAAAAATGACAGAAGGAAAAACTATATAATACATATCAGAAAAGACAAACTTGTATACATTCATTACCAGGCAATTGCAATACTGTTTCCAACTATCTTCATCGAAACCAAAATTAAAATAATCTGTCAAGTCAGCACCTGGATACCGCCAAGGTTTCTTCTCAAACATATCAATATTCATGTCCAAGATATTCCTGAAAAATTATAGATCAATTACATATCTATAAAAAAATGAAAAGATTCTATACTGCTAGGATTGTAGATCAGTTATTCTTCCATTTTGTTCTCTTGTAAATATGGTTCAGTACAACCTATGTACTGTTACATACTAATACATACAAATGTTACCATCTCAAAAAACTATGATATTCTGCCTCAAAAGAACATAGAATGGTTTTCTTTGTTAAACCTATTTCACAACAGTTCTTTGAGGAGATGACCAACACTATCTCCAACAAGCAAATATGCACCAGGAAAAGTGGAACCAGTTGTTCCAAATGTAGATTCTTTTCTTTTATCAGTATGTTTGAAATGTAGATATTTTCCAATAAAAATGGAAACACAAGAAAGCACTTAACCAAAGATTAGACTACAGGCTAAGTTTGACCAAATTTACTAACCTCGACCGAGGAAGTGAGAAGCTCTGTCCATTTTGAGCAGCAGAGCCTGAGCCCATCCTTTGCATGTAGCCATTATTATCCCAGGTGCACTTGACCAATGCTGTAGAGTAAGAATGTAAGCAAGAAGATCCATCGGCTTTGAGATGACTTGAATATGCTGCTTGTGGAGGTCTGGTGTTCTACAGAAAAGGGAAAAATCATAATATGGAGCATGAAGCTCTATGAAGTAACATAACTGCATTAATTCATCTTCAATTTGATTACGTTGTATTCTGGCCAACTTGTGCACACAACTAATCCACAAAAGCTAAACGGCACTAATTCATGTAAACACTGAAGAAACATATCACCATGAAAATCGTAACAGTTGAAGAATTCAAAACAGATAATCAAGAAGAAATATCTAAAGATAATTTCAGTAAATTCCCAAGTTGCAGCAATTGATGGTAGGTGTATCGCAAGAAGATCAACCCAAAAAACAAGGGAAGCAGATATTCTCTGCCTTTGCTTTGAAAAAGAGCAAAACCAGGATACATGATATTAAGCATGATTCTGCCCATTTTTCAAATAAACAATATATATATATATATATATATATATATATATATATATATATATATATATATCATCAATCAACTCGGTTTAGCCCGGTTTAACACTTGAATTAAACCCAAAGCAATATCGAAACAACTCAAATTTATATTTCTCCCACTCCGAAAAATTTGGGACATCTCGCTTCCTTAGATACTTTAAGCAACATTCGCAAATGTATTTTCACCATTTAATATGAGGATAATTGTAACATATAGTAGATTCAGAAAATTTAAATTTTAAATTTTTTAAGAAAATGAATTACTCTCGTCTGATTTTAACTTAACTGGACTCTGATCAGCAAATAATGCCAAACAAATAGGAATAGTGTGTACATTTACCTAATCTTCAGATTCTCAAGCAATCAAACTTCTAATAAAAAAAATTAGTTCAACTTAATTACTGCCAAGTAAGACTTCTGGAAAATAGAAAATGGCATAATATCAGAATATACAAAATTCGCTTTGTACTAACGTTGCCTGCTTTTGCATAAAAGCAAACCAAAATAAGCATCCAAATATCTAAGCAACTACTCAATCAGGTTCAATTAATCAATACCAAAACAATAATGAAATAAATTCAAATTTACACGACATTTTTTCTCTAATTTCACAGTCTAAATGATCCGAGGTCGATCCATAATTTGAAGTTTATAGGTTCCGACAACAACCTCAAGTTAGTATACAAGAATAATTGGGTTCTAGATATTTATACATGTTCCAAAATCTAAGAACTTTCTTTTCTTTTCCCTTTTTTCTTACTACAGTGGTGTCCAGGTCAGTTTGCTCGTTCACCAAGTACCCTGCTGCCTAAGGGTAACTCTGCCTAGGAAGAAACCAACTAGGGTTGAAAAATCTAACCAACTTGTCTCGGTCAGGTTCAACAATTAATCAATACCAAAACAATTTAGAAATATAAACTCAAATTTTAAACTACTTTTTCCCTCTAATTTTACAGTCTAATGCTACCTTGTAACTGTTTTTTTCTGCATTGCCGTTTTCGCTGCTGTTTGAATTTTGTCCTGAGCCATTTCCTTCAGCATTTTCCTCAATTTCATCTTCATTGAGAAAATGATTTTCATAATCTTCTTCATCATCATTCAACACTATGTTTAAATCATCCTCACTCTCGCTCTCGCATTCCTCTTCCTCTTCACTTACTGCATTTTCACCGTTGAAATTACCGACGGCATTACAGTCAACATCGTTGACTTCCGTTTGAAGCTGCGTTGAAATATGTACGGTGTTTATTGCTGAGCTTGCTTGGACTTCGACGTCGGCGTAGAGATCGCCGAAATCGTCGTCCTCGTCGACGACGTTCTCCATTTCGAGCGTACGGTGTACACGGAAAGAGTGTGAACTCAGGGTTTTAGATAAACCCTACTTAAAAGTGTAATTAAAAGGAACTAGTATTAGGGGGTGTCAATGCATATTGGAAAAGACTAAATCAACCGAACCGTACCGTAACGAACCGATTTTTAGGTTTTCTTTTAAGAGACAGTAGGTTTTTATATAAATTTATAATCACACCGATAATTAGGGTAGGTTTTTTATTTTATAAAAATAAACCGAAAAAATACCGAACCGTACCGAATAAATTTTACATGTAGAAAATATATTTATTTGGTAAGTTTAAAAACAATAATGCACTTAATTTTCTTTCGGCCTTGGAATTATGAAAACTATTACGAGCCAACAAGTAATTAAACTCAAAATACTAATCTCTAAAACCTATTATGCTACTTCTACTTAAACTAAGTTATTTCAAGTATCTTTATTAGCAAGACACAAAGTATTTTATCAATTATGAGTAGCAAACTACAATGTATTGAATATGTTTTCTTTCATATAATTTAGATTTATTTTTTTGAATATTTTATCTCCTATAGACTTTATTCTTGAATCTCATCTTGGTATATCTTTCAACTCGTGTGATTTATATTTTCTTTGTCTTTGTTTGATTTCTTTTACGTTGTTGTAGAATAGTTGATGTATCTATATTCTAGTCATTTTTTTTTAATTCATCACCCTTTAAACAGTAAAAATGTCTAGAGAGTTTTGTTAAATCCTATAAAAACATATGTTATTGCATTCTACTTCTACTAGTGAATTTTACATGTATTTAAAAAAATACCGAAAATTAACCGAACCGTACCGATACCAAAGAGCAACCGACATGATTGGGACGGTTTCGAAAAGTCTAATTTTTGTTATACATAATAGAATAACCGGAAAAAATGGTATGGTACAAATTTTATGAAATAACCGTCCAAACCGAACCATTGACACCCCTAAGTATTAGTACCCGCGCGATGCGCGGACAAAAATCATATCTAATTGTGATGTAGGTTGTTTGAATCATGTGCAAATAACCTTAAAATATAAACTTCTGAGATAAAAATTATATAACATTAGATATTAATTATGAAGAAGGATATGAAATTATTGTTCAAATCTCGTAGTGGACAGCCTATTTTTTATATATATATTTGTATTAGCATAATCCTTAATTGTAGTACTTGCATTTCACTTTGTTGTCAATATTAAAGAATATTAAACATGTCATGTGTCACGACCCAAACTGAAGGGCCATGACTAGCACCCGACCACACTTGTCGAGCACCAACGTACATTTCATCTAACCTTCATTATTATCTTTTAAGGCTGACGAGATCAATATAAATGGTAGACCTAGATCATGGACAACCAGCAATAAAATATGACGGCATGAACATACATAGCAGGGGATGACCAGACAATCAAGAAACTACATATAAGGTATGAGCTATCACGCTACTATGAAAGACTATACAACAAAAACTAGCCGACAAGGCATACCAAACTATACATGAGCCGACACCTGTCTATGAGCCTCTAAAAGAACATAAATGTTGCAACATAGCCGGAACAGGGCCCCGACATACCCATAATATCTATAACAAAAATTGCATACCAAGACCAAGGCAAGTCCGGAGAAGGGATCTCGCCAATCACCGCTGAACTGGACAGTCTACTGTGGTGGGGGAGCTGCACCTACCTGTCTATCAGGACCTGCAGCACGACATGCAGCGTCCACAAATAAAAGGACGTCAGTACGAATAAAGTACTGAGTATGTAAGGCAAGGAACCATAAATACGATCAGTAATGTAAGCAAGGATAGAGAATATACAACCTGTAACATCTTAGTACCTCTGAGGGCTACTTACATGAAATGCATGATACATATGTATAAATACATAAACCTTTAAAGCATTCGCCTCTATGGGCATCATCATCATCATCATATCGTACCCGGCCATAATAGGCTCGGTAGAATCGTACCCGGCCACGTGGAGCTCGGTAAAACCCAACTGATCAGTGGTTGCACAATAGGTGCCGTACCCGGCCAACTATAGCGTGGCTCGGTAGAGTAAAATAGATACATATATATAATGCATGCTCGACTCATGGAATCACATTCTAAACCTTTCGGAGTGACGTAAGGTCGGTATCCTCTATACACGTTATTAGGACTAACTCTTCACTATGAACCTTATAAGAATCAGGAAGTACCAACAACATTGATAACATAAGACTAAGAGAAGCAACATTAACATCAATCGTTCCATAAGAGGGAAAACAATGTAAGTACTGCTAGCTTCTAAGAGTAGAGTATATTGGAAGATCGTTCATTACATTATGTACAATCGGAGTCGTGCAAAAGAAGGAAAGGGATAGCCTCACATACCTTGTATATACTGCCCCAATCTCAAGCTATGCAATTGTCAAAACTCCTTAGTCTACAATAAGAGAAACGATACTATCGTTATCATTTAAGCGTCATAACTATTATGTATCGACCACAACCTATTTTACGATGAAACGGACAGCACCTCCCCTATATATATGACCTCACACCATTCAAAACAATCACCAAACATCCCAAACAACATCAATAATAAACATATTGAGCCTCCCAAAATAGTCCACACACAGCCTAATCACTCCATACATACGACGACCATCATAGTCGTGTCAAACAACCTGGAAATGTTACGAATAACTATCAGCCCATAACCCTACATATATATGGTGTTTCTCCACACCCTTACTCCTACAAAACTCCACAAGATAGTAGTAAAATACGCAGCCCAACAACAACGCAAAACAGTCCACAAAACAATAACATTACTACCAAGCCTTTCGATATATATTTCACAAGTTCTAGCTTCAATGGCTTAGCCGCAACTTGGATAATCTTAAATACATATAGAGTAAGAGGTTCCTTACCTTTATACAGAAAGAACAACTCCAATTTGACCTTAAATTTCCATGAAATATCCCTCCAATGCTGCCACAACAACAAAAAGCGAAACTAGCGATCAATTAGTGTTTTTCGGCACTAGAATCACTTTAGAAGGCTTGAAATCACCTAAGATTGATATTAAGAACATGAGGGAGTATTTACAGAACATAAACCCTTTAAAACAACCTCCCACACGAGCTGGAACGACACAAAAATGAGCAACAACAAGAAGAACAAGAGACTTACTAGCGCCACGGAATTCCCGACACTTGATTTGTGTTGTTTGCCCTTTTTTGGGTCTTGAATCTTGAGAGAACCTTGAGAGGATGTTAATAGGGTTCTAAGGTCTGAAAATATTGAAAAGAAATGACTTAAAACGGGTTGGAGTCATCCTATATAGGTACAAATATCTTAAACCGACTTAGTGGGCCCCATAGAGAGGTGCTTGGCGCAGTCTCGCGAAAACGCGAATATCTCTCTACTCCGAGATCGTATCGATGAACGGTTTAATGAATTGAAAACTAGACTCCTAGATCTTTAATTTTGTTGGTAGATCACCCCGTAATTCCTTGTAAATTATGAGAAAAGATTAGAAACATTTGACCCAATGTTTAAGTAAAATTATGAACCTAAGTTGCGACAACTTTTGTCGACTTTTGTTTCATAACTCGTTTGACTTCAAGACTTATGATACGGATATTATATGATTAAAATACCTTAATAAATGACCTCTTGAGTGTATTAAGCACCGCTAGATTACCTGAAAATACGAGTTACAACATCCTTGATTCGTTTAACTTCTAATACTGGTTAATCACCCTTATACACTCTTGTATCACTTAAGACCAATAGGATTGACTTCTTATCATCTAAAAGATAATTCCTTCTTGGATTTATGTTAACTAATATATGGCATGAACTAACACATGTGGATATGGGTTGTAACACCCTCCCCCTAGGAACATTCGTCCTCGAATGTAAGGGTTTATGGGGAGTTTAAATCATCGTGGATTCCAATGGAAATTTCCGATCAATTTTCCCCTATAAAATGGTCACTAGCAAAACTTGCAAGTAATTAAGCCCAACATATGGCTTCACAAGGCTACACAAAGTATTATGCGTATTTACATTATCTACATATCACCATTTTGTATTAAGGAGGAGTATTCTCAAATTATTGCTTACCTCATAGAGCCGTTTCACCTTCCAATGTATCATGTCTTCCACCAGCATCCTTGTTATCTTCATTCTGGAATAAGTAAGGGTATTTAGACTTCATCTCCTCTTCTGCTTCGCATGTCATTTCTTTCATATTTTTGTTCCTCTACAATACTTTGACGGAAGCTACATCTTTTGTTCTCAGCTTGCGGACTTGCCGATCTAATATCGCCACTGGCACTTCTTCATATGATAGGTCCTCTGTAACTTGTACATCTTTGATAGGGACGACTTGAGAAGGGTCTCCAATACATTTTCTCAACATAGATACATGGAATACCGGGTGGACAAATTCCAATTCGGATGGCAATTCTAACTCATAAGCAAACTGTCCAATCCGTCGAAGAATTTTATACGGCCCGATATACCTTGGACTCAGCTTACCTTTCTTCCCAAAACGCATAATACCCTTCATTGGTGAGATCCTCAGGAAAACCCAATCACCAACCTCAAACTCTAGATCATGACGTCGGACATCAGAATAAGATTTTTGCCTGCTTTGTGCCGTCCTCAATCGCTCCTGTATCACTTTCACCTTCTCAATAGCTTGGTGAATCAAATCTGGCCCATATAATTCTGTTTCACCGACTTCGAACCATCCAACTGGTGATCTACATCTCCTCCCGTATAGTGCCTCGTATGGGGCCATTTTAATACTGGAATGGTAGCTATTGTTATAGGCGAATTCTATGAGTGGAAGATGATCATCCCAATTCCCCTTAAAATCTAGAACACATGCTCGTAACATATCTTCCAGTGTCTGAATGGTACGTTCAGCCTGTCCGTCAGTCTGCGGATGAAATGTAGTGCTGAGATTTACTTGTGTGCCTAAACCCTTCTGGAAAGACCTCCAAAAGTTAACTGTAAATTGAGCTCCTCGGTCTGATATAATAGATATGGGCACACCATGAAGCCTAACAATCTCCTTGATATACAACTTTGCATAATCTTCAGCCGTGTAAGTTGTCTTCACTGGCAGAAAATGGGCACATTTTGTAAGTCGATCAATTATCACCCAAATGGAGTCAAACTTATGATAAGAGCAAGGTAATCCAATAATGAAGTCCATATTAATCACCTCCCACTTCCAGGTCGGAATCTCTATATTTTGAAGCAATCCACCGGGTTTCTGATGTTCTATCTTTACTTGTTGACAATTGGGACACTGGGCTACAAATTCTGCAATAGACTTCTTCATATTATCCCACCAATATTGCTCCTTGACATCATGATACATCTTTGTCGAGCCGGGATGGATGGAATATCGGGATTAATGAATCTCATTCATAATCTTCTCTCGCAGCCCTGCCACATTAGGCACACACAATCGGCTCTGGTATCTCAGTGCCCCGTCTTTTCTGATCCCAAAAGCCATACTTTTACACAGTTGAATGCTTTCTCTTAATCGTACTAAGATAGGATCTTCATATTGTTGTACTTTTACCTCGGCTACCAAAGATGATTCTGATGTATTCTGTACAGTAACACCTCCATCATTAGAGTCTAACAATCTGATTCTCATATTGGCTAGCTGATGAAGCTCTTTAATCAACCCCCATCTACCTGCCTCAATATGTACTAAGCTTCCCATTGATTTACGGCTGAGAGCGTCTGCCACAACATTGGCTTTACCGGGGTGATACAATATCTCGACGTCGTAGTCTTTCAATAATTCAAGCCACCTACGCTGCCTCAAATTCAACTCTTTCTGCTTGAAGATGTATTGTAAACTCTTGTGATCTGTGTAGATGTCAACATGGACGCCGTATAAGTAGTGCCGCCATATCTTCAAAGCATATATTACTGCAGCCAATTCCAAATCATGGGTTGGATAATTCTTTTCATGCTTCTTCAATTGTCTTGATGCATAAGCAATCACATTCCCACGCTACATCAATACGCACCCCAAACCTATACCTGAGGCATCACAATATACCACATAACCTTCTGTTCCTTTAGGAAGAGTGAGCACTGGTGCAGATGTCAATCGATTCTTCAGCTCCTGAAAACTATGTTCACAAGTGTCAGACCACTGGAATTTGGTAGCTTTTTGTGTTAACTTAGTCAATGGTGATGATATAGAGGAAAATCCTTCTACAAACCGCCTATAATATCCTGCTAGCCCTAGGAAGCTGCGGACTTCTGATGGTGTTGTAGGTCTCGGCCAATTCTTTACTGCATCGATCTTCTGAGTGTCGATACTAATACCCTCATCAGATATCACATGGCCAAGGAATGCTACTGAGTTCAGCCAGAATTCACATTTGGAGAGCTTAGCATATAACTTACGATCCTGAAGCGTCTGTAATACTATCAATGAATACAATCACGAACACATCAAGATAGGGCCTGAATATAGTATTCATAGAGATCCATAAAAGCTGCTGGGGCATTTGTTAGCCCGAACGACATCACCAAGAACTCAAAGTGCCCATATCTTGTCCGGAAGGCCGTCTTTGGAATATCCTTCTCCCTAACTCTCACCTGATGATATCCTGAACGTAAATCAATCTTAGAGAAATACTTGGCACCCTGGAGTTGGTCAAACAGGTCATCAATTCTTGGAAGTGGATACTTGTTCTTTATAGTAGACTTATTCAACTGTCGATAGTCGATACACATCCGTAACGACCCATCTTTCTTCCGCACGAATAGGACTGGTGCACCCCAAGGTGAAGTGCTAGGCCTAATAAAGCCCTTATCCAGCAAGTCCTTCAACTGCACCTTCAACTCTCGCAACTCTGCCGGGGCCATTCTGTATGGAGGAATAGAGATCGGTTGAGTGTCAGGCAACACATCAATGCTAAACTCAATCTCCCTTTCAGGAGGAAGTCCCGGGAGTTCATCTGGGAAAACATCTGGGAATTCGTTAACCACAGGGATTGATTGTAAAGTAGGCGGTTTCGCCTCCGCATCCCTAACACGAACGAGATGATAAATGTAACCTTTTGAGATCATTTTCCTTGCCTTAAGATAGGAAATAAACCTACCTTTCGGTGTAGCAATGTTCCCTTTCCATTCAATGACGGGTTCACCCAGAAATTGGAACCTAACCATCTTCGTACGACAGTCAACATTTGCATAGCATGAGGCCAACCAGTCCATTCCCATTATCACATCAAAATCAACCATTTCTAACTCAAATAAATTTGCCGAGGTTTGACGACTACAAATCATCACAGTGCAACCTCTATATACCCTTCTAGCAATCACAGAATCTCCTATCGGAGTAGATACCGCGAGGGGTTTACTTATCAATTCAGGTTCAATGCCAAACTTATTAGCCACAAAAGGGTGTAACATATGATAATGTAGATCCCGGATCAATCAGCGCATATACATCATAAGAAAACACAGATATAATACCTGTAACAACATCTGGAGACGACTCGAGATCCTGTCGACCTACTAGAGCATAGGTTCGATTTTGAGCACCACTCGAACTCGGCACTGCACCTCTACCCCTACCACGACCTGTCGACTGCTGAAAACCCCGTGCTGGAGGTCGAACTGATGAGGAAGAACCAGACACAGATCCAGTCGGCTGAGCCATACCATCACCTCCTCTATTAGGACAATCACGCATCATATGGCCAGGCTGCCCGCACAAATAGCAAGCATCAGAACCTCGACGACACAGTCCAAAGTGGGCCTTGCCGCACTGATCACAATGTGGTGTTGGGGGTCTCATCTGACTAGTATCCCTGTGATGTTGCGAACCAGATGCCCGCGAACTCTGACCTGGACAAGAATAGGATCGATCATATCGAGGCCTCTGAAACTGTGGAGGAGCACTAGCTACAGGTGGCGCCGAACTCCTCGAAAATTGTGGCCTGATGCGGCCTCTGAAGTCATCAGAATACCCTGCAAATCTCGCCCTCTTATGTTGGCCTCTATCCTGCTCCCTAACTGCCCTCTGCTGGCGCTTACGATCCTCTAGGGTCTGGGCATAAGCTTGAATAGGGGAAATATCCATGCCCTCCACCAAGGAGGTTGTCGTACACTCATTTATTAGATGTGGTCCCAACCCATTCACGAACATATGCACCCTATCACTCATCTCGGCCACCATATGGGGAGCATACCTTGCCAAAGAATCAAACTGCATACTGTACTCTCGCACACTCATATTACCTTGTCTAAGGTTCAAGAACTTATCAGCTCTAGCTCGTCGTATCTCAACTGGCAAGTAGTGACGAAGAAAGGCCTCAGAAAATTCCTTCCACACAGCTGGAGGAGGGTTCGGACCCCTGGATCTCTCCCAACTATCATACCAGAGAACCGCTAAATCTCGTAGCCGATAAGAAACCAACTCTACTGCCTCTGTATCACTAACATGCATAATCCGAAGTGTACGATGAACCTGGTCAATAAAAGTCTGTGGGTCCTCCTTGGGGTCTGATTCGGTAAACACTGGAGGGTCTAAATTAATAAAATCACGAACTCTTGTACTAACTGGTTTCTCAACAGCACCTGTATTCTGCCTCTGAACCTAAGCAGCTACCAAGCTAGTCAATAACTGCAAAGCACTCTGCATATCCTGGCCTGGAGTGCCAGACGGAGGAACTGGAGGTGTTGGGTGCCTTCTAATATCCTCTGGAGGAGATGAAGTAGATGAGGTATGAGAGGGCATCTCACTTTGAGCCTCACTTTGTCCTGCTCTAACTTGGGGCACCTGACTGGTACCCTCTCCCACTGCTGTATCAAGCCGTCTACTAATCGTTTGCTTCCTAGTCGAAGGCATCACTGAAAAAAACAAGGTGAATATTAGAGACGAACACTTACGACTCAACTCTACGCACGATCTAGATTCAGGAAGAAGGTAACAACCCTAGATGTCATGTAGCCTCCTGATTATAAATGTGGCGCGCTACACATCCATAATCAAGACTCTACTAGACACGGCTCATAGACAACCCCTAGGACAGACTTGCTCTGATACCAAGTTTGTCACGACCCAAACTGAAGGGCCATGACTAGCACCCGACCACACTTGCCGAGCACCAACGTACATTTCATCTAACCTTCATTATTATCTTTTAAGGCTGACGAGATCAATATAAATGGTAGACCTAGATCATAGACAACCAACAATGAAATATGACGACATGAACATACATAGCAGGGGATGACCAGACAATCAAGAAACTACATATAAGGTATGAGCTACCACGCTACTATGAAAGACTATACAACAAAAACTAGCCGACAAGGCATACCAAACTATACATGAGCCGACACCTGTCTATGAGCCTCTAAAAGAACATAAGTGTTGCAACATAGCCGGAACAGGGCCCCGACATACCCATAATATCTATAACAAAAATTGCATACCAAGACCAAGGCAAGTCCGGAGAAGGGATCTCGCCAATCACCGCTGAACTGGACAGTCTACTGTGGTGGGGAGCTGCACCTACCTGTCTATCAGGACCTGCAGCACGACATGTAGCGTCCACAAATAAAAGGACGTCAGTACGAATAAAGTACTGAGTATGTAAGGCAAGGAACCATAAATACGATCAGTAATGTAAGCAAGGATAGAGAATATACAACCTGTAACATCTTAGTACCTCTGAGGGCTACTTACATGAAATGCATGATACATATGTATAAATACATAAACCTTTAAAGCATTCGCCTCTATGGGCATCATCATCATCATATCGTACCCGGCCATAATAGGCTCGGTAGAATCGTACCCGGCCACGTGGAGCTCGGTAAAACCCAACTGATCAGTGGTTGCACAATAGGTGTCGTACCCGGCCAACTATAGCGTGACTCGGTAGAGTAAAATAGATACATATATATAATGCATGCTCGACTCATGGAATCACATTCTAAACCTTTCGGAGTGACGTAAGGTCGGTATCCTCTATACACGTTATTAGGACTAACTCTTCACTATGAACCTTATAAGAATCAGGAAGTACCAACAACATTGATAACATAAGACTAAGAGAAGCAACATTAACATCAATCGTTCCATAAGAGGGAAAACAATGTAAGTACTGCTAGCTTCTAAGAGTAGAGTATCTTGGAAGATCGTTCATTACATTATGTACAATCGGAGTCGTGCAAAAGAAGGAAAGAGATAGCCTCACATACCTTGTATATACTGCCCCAATCTCAAGCTATGCAATTGTCAAAACTCCTTAGTCTACAATAAGAGAAACGATACTATCGTTATCATTTAAGCGTCATAACTATTATGTATCGACCACAACCTATTTTACGATGAAACGGACAGCACCTCCCCTATATATATGACCTCACACCATTCAAAACAATCACCAAATAGCCCAAACAACATCAATAATAAACATATTGAGCCTCCCAAAATAGTCCACACACAGCCTAATCACTCCATACATACGACGACCACCGTAGTCGTGTCAAACAACCTGGAAATGTTACGAATAACTATCAGCCCATAACCCTACATATATATGGTGTTTCTCCACACCCTTACTCCTCCAAAACTCCACAAGATAGTAGTAAAATACGCAGCCCAACAACAACGCAAAACAATCCACAAAACAATAACATTACTTCCAAGCCTTTCGATATATATTTCACAAGTTCTAGCTTCAATGGCTTAGCTGCAACTTGGATAATCTTAAATACATATAGATTAAGAGGTTCCTTACCTTTATACAGAAAGAACAACTCCAATTTGACCTTAAATTTCCATGAAATATCCCTCCAATGCTGCCACAACAACAAAAAAGCGAAACTAGCGATCAATTAGTGTTTTTCGGCACTAGAATCACTTTAGAAGGCTTGAAATCACCTAAGATTGATATTAAGAACATGAGAGAGTATTTACAGAACATAAACCCTTTAAAACAACCTCCCACACGAGCTGGAACGACACAAAAATGAGCAACAACAAGAAGAACAAGAGACTTACTAGCGCCACGGAATTCCCGACACTTGATTTGTGTTGTTTGCCCTTTTTTGGGTCTTGAATCTTGAGATAACCTTGAGAGGATGTTACTAGGGTTCTAAGGTCTGAAAATAGTGAAAATAAATGACTTAAAACGGGTTGGAGTCATCCTATATAGGTCCAAATATCTTAAACCGACTTAGTGGGCCCCATAGAGAGGTGCTTGGCGCAGTCTCGCGAAAATGCGAATATCTCTCTACTCCGAGATCGTATCGATGAACGGTTTAATGAGTTGGAAACTAGACTCCTAGATCTTTAATTTGGTTGGTAGATCACCCCGTAATTCCTTGTAAATTATGAGAAAAGATTAGAAACATTTGACCCAATGTTTAAGTAAAATTATGAACCTAAGTTGCGACAACTTTTGTCGACTTTTGTTTCATAACTCATTTGACTTCAAGACTTATGATACGGATATTATATGATTAAAATACCTTAATAAATGACCTCTTGAGTGTATTAAGCACCGCTAGATTACCTGAAAATACGAGTTACAACATCCTTGATTCGTTTAACTTCTAATACTGGTTAATCACCTTTATACACTCTTGTATCACTTAAGACCAATAGGATTGACTTCTTATCATCTAAAAGATAATTCCTTCTTGGATTTATGTTAACTAATATATGGCATGAACTAACACATGTGGATATGGGTTGTAACATCATGTTGTGATTTGTCTTGTTTGAGCACATTAGATAATATTATTTTAACAAAATTCTTACTATCACTTTGTTTTTATCTGAAAGACTGAAAGTCAAATATGTCTTATTTATCACATCATTTTTATGCAAATTCTTTTTTTTGTTCTTTTCTTATAGTTATTGTATTATTTCTTAATTAATATTATTATACTATCATATAAGTTTTTATTAGCTTAATAATTAAATTAATGACTTGCTTATTATCCTTTAATAGTCCTTAATAAATATAAATATTTTATTCTTGAAATTTGGTATACTTTTATGCTTGTAACCTCTTATTCGAAATTTTTTTAATCATTTAAATTTATAAGTAATATTTTAAAATATATTTTAATTATTTAATTTATTTATTTATATTTAATTTAATGTATAAGTATCCTCACAATACCTCTATTTTTTATATTACTATTTCACCTATAACCAAAATAATATCATATTTTATTTTAAATTGTAACTTTGAATTAATTTATTTGATTATTATGTTACAAATGTATTGAGTTCTCTTATAATTATTTTTGTATTAGCTGCAGTTAAATTTTCTTTCTTTTTAGCTTTAAGATGCAAATTTAATTTTTAATTTTTATTAGTAAAATTACTTATATTAAAATTTTATTTTAATCATAAAAAAATATTTTATAATTATTTTGAACACATTATATTTGAATGTTGTAGCAATATTTTCACTATCGTATTATTTACTTATGTAAATTTTCTTTCTCTTTTAGTTTTAAGATACAAATTTAATTTTTAATTTTTATTAGTAAAATTGTCTATATAGAAATTTATTTTTTATTTTTAAATTTTTATTTTATATTTTATATTTCATAAATAAGACTTCAATTTTGTGGTATTATCCATAGTTTGAGCATTCTCATCATAGTTTTAAGAACTCTAATCTCACATTCAAATAGTTTTTCCCTTTCATTTCGAATAGTAATTTTTTAGTAATTTAACATAATTTTGCTATTTTTTAATCTGATATATAGTCTTACTATACTTTATGTGGCTTTTTATTACCTTGTAACTTTATTTAATATCATTATCAACTACTATTCTTTAATATAATATAGATAAATATATAATTTTTTAATCATAAAATAAATATTTATTTTGATTTAAAAATATTGCTTGAAAATTTTAAATTATTTAAATTTTAATAATATTTTTAAGTATTATATATTTACTTTATTTTATTTTCTAAACTCATGATTTATAAATATCCTCACATTATCTCTAATTTATTTTTATTATTCAATATTTTTAGTTTTTGATTTTGTATATTAGACTTGAGTTACGTGGACTTACCCATATTATGACTTTTCTTATCACAATATAAAAGACTTTCTTATCTCAAATTTAAATTAGTTTTACCCCTTTTCTCTATGATAAAAAATCTAAATTTTATTTTTTCTCTATTTAGTCTTTATTTTTGATATTATATTATTCAATTCCTAATATTATTACATTGTCATATGGATTTTTATTAGCTTGTTCAAATTTAATATATATTTCTATCACACTCATTCTAATATAATATAGATAAAAGTTGAATAACTTTCTCATCTCAAATTCAAATATTTTTTTATCATTCTATTTTCTAAATTGGACCGCATTTTCAAAAATTTATGTTATGCTTTCAAACTTAAACTAACTGTACTTAATTCAAATATTAATCATACAAAAGTATTTTCTTAATTGTTTGAACACATTATATCTAAATATTGTATTAATATTTATGTATAAGATAATTGTTTGCTCGATTTATCAATATTAATATGACTTCATTATTATTGTTATTACAATATTTTTTTACTGATTCTTTAGTTTTTATCTTACCTTATAAATAATTTGTATACTTTAATAAGATCTTATTTTGCTGTTTGAATTTATTAAATTTTTAAACTCAATAAATCTTTAATATCTTAAGTAAATTTTAGTTTTATTTATATTTTAACTTACTCCAAGATATAAATAGTCATAAGTTATCTCAATTTACGTATCTCTATATTTTTATTTTTTCCTATTATAGTTTTTTAATTAATTTTTTACCTCCATATTTCTAGCTAATATAGAAGAAAATCTATGAGTTGATCAATATATATTAGATTTGTCTAAGATATATTTAGATTATGTATAAAATTCATTAAACTACTTCCATTGATTATGTTTCTATTTATAATTTCTAATTATTAATGTTGTCCTAAAATTGCCAAGTGGCTTCATTTTAACTTGCCACTTGGCTTAACCACAATGCATACTACTCTCCTTTTTATATAACTAGTATTAGTACCCGCGCGATGCGCGGATAATTAAAAAGAACGATCTACACCATAAAGTTTAATATGTTAGTGTTAATACCATCTTTACAACCAAACATTAAAAATATTTTAAGACTCCAGTAAAACTTTCATTCCATCTCCTAATAAATGTTCCATAAAAAATAATGATACTATACAATTTGTTTGATATGAATGTTCCACAAAAAATAATGATGCTATACAATTTGCTTGATATGTAGCACGTGCCTAAGGGAACATTTTTGTAGCAAATGCTCATTACATATTGCAGTGCATTTTTCAGAAGTTGTCCTCAGTATTGAGGTTTATCACTACAAAAAAATATGAGTAAAAACTCAAGAATTTCTGGTAAACCCCTGTCACTAACATTTTAGAAAATTGAAAACCTAATTATGCGTAAGACACCTTACATTTCCTAATGCTTGTATTGAAAGTACGAAAATCCCAATAGTTGCATGAATTCGATCTCTCTAAAATAAAAAATTTGAAAAGAAATTTAAGTTAGTAAGGCGCATAAGTTGAAGAAAATACATCACAACACGAAAAAAATAACATGTAAAAGAGTATGTACCTTTTCATCTTGAATAATTAATTCAATTAAATTAGAATTTTCTAGTTTCTCGCGATCTGGAATGTGTCATAATCTAACAACACGACCCTTTAAATTCCAACTCATTTTGGACATTAATATTTCGCTGATATAGTTATAGTTTGGAGCTATACTTTGCAGAAGTTTGTGTGGAAGCTAAACCCTAAGTAATGTAGAGAAGCCAAACATAAGCAAAAGTTGTTTAAATAAAGATTCCTAAGGAAAGACAATCTAGTAAATTAATTTTTAAGTATATGAAATCCTAATTTTTAAAAAGGTATGTGTAAATCAATTTGTATGAGCGAGTGCGCAAAAAATGATATGGATCTTCATTTTTTAGCTTTTGGCTTATTTTAATTTTCAACATTTTTTTTGTGGTTAATTAAAATTTGTTAACCACCAAGCCTTAAATTTTTCTTGTCTTTTTCCTTTGTCCTCTTGTTCATTTTTCAATATTATTTCCTTTAATATAATATAGATGTAAGATACAAAATGTTTATTTAATTATTTCTCCTTAAAAAAGAATACCTACAATAACTGAATTATATAAAAAATTAATTAAAAATATCTATAATAATGTATATTGTTCGTAAATAAGGTCAGATACAAAGCTTGTACTAAATATAGAATTATTATTTCAACTTAAAATTAATGTGTAAGATACAAAACGAAATTTTAATTGATTCTTTCTAAAAAAAAAAGGATACCTACCATAACTGAATTATACACAAAATTTAATTAAAGATACCTATAATTATAGTATATTGGTATGCTTAATGAAAATTGTGTCTTTTTTTTGTGTGTACGACCAAAAGATTCTACTTTGGTCATTAAAAAGAGAACATTTTAATTTAATTAATTCTTTCTTAAATTTTTCAGTCTATTTTTAGCATAATATAGACGTAAGACAAAATATTTATTTAATTAATTCTTTCTTGAAAAAGAATACGCACCATATTTGAATTATACACAAAATTTAATTAAAGATACTTATAGTAATGTATATGATACCTATATTAATATATATTGTTCGCAAATAAGGTCAGATACAAAGCTTGTACTAAATATAGATTTATTATTTCAACTTAAAATTAATGTGTAAGATCCAAAATAAAATTATAATTGATTCTTTCTCGAAAAAGGATGCCTACCATAAAAGAAATCCTTAATAGTATTAGAAATCGATGATCCTGTAATTTTGTATGGCAAGTGTGAGTAATCATATATTGTCATGTCACAATGATCTTTTTCTTTTACTTATTTTTGGACTTTGGTCCATAACACGTTTTTGGAAAGAATTTTTTCTTTCCATTTTTAAGTCAGCAGAATATTTCATACCTTTTTCTCTTACCCATATTAACTCAAAGTATTAATTTCATATTTCAACAGAATATTTGTCATATGTAATATTACTCCAAATATGGTTATATATATTCACGGACAACTCTATTTCATATTTCATTCCCACCAAAAAAAATTAATTATTAATTAGATACAAAAGAACATCAAATAATAATTTTTTGATGGAAACTATGAACTTATATATAATATAATCTAGATATGGTAATATATGTTCATGGATAGCTCGATTTCATCTTTCTTTCCCAACAGATTTTTTATCCAATTAATAATTAGATACAAAAGAATATCGAATAATATTTTTTTCAATGTTATACAAATAGAATCCAACAAATAGATTTCATAAAAGTGCCAAGTGACTTTTTTCTCAATACGCCACTTGGCTTAACTTCATGCTTCATTACTCTCCTTTTAATATAATATAGATAGATTGAATAAGATCGTATTTTGCTGCTTGACTTTATTTATTTTTTATACTCAATAAATTTTTAATATCATAAATAAATTTTAATTTTATTTTATATTTTAACATACTCCAAAATATAAATAGTCATAGATTATCTCAATTTATGTATTTTTGTATTTTATTTTTTTCTATTATAGTTTTTAATGTTTAATTAATTTTTTACTTCCATATTTCTAGCTAATATAGAAAAAAAGCTATGAGTGGATCAATATATAGATATAAATATAGATATACATATAGATACAAATATACATGTATAGATTAGATTTGTCTAAGACCTATTTAGATTATGTATAAGATTCATTAAACTACTTCCATTAAGTATGCTTCCATTTATAATTTCTAATTATTAATGTTGTCCTAAAATTGTCAAATGGCTTCATTTTAGCTTGTCACTTGGCTTAACCACAATGCATACTACTCTCTTTTTAATATAATATAAATATAAATTATCATCTCGGTGTATTTTTAGTGTGATGGAAAATGTTTTCGGAAATATATTCTCTAATCAAATGTTTTTCGTAAAATATTTTCTAAAAAATAAATTATTTTATGGTATTCAAATGCTAGAAAATATTTTTTAAACAGAAAAGGGCCATAAATGCTTATTGAAAATGGCTCAAAAATGCCCTTTATTAACCTTTGGAACCAGAAATACACTCAACGTTTTTTTTGGGCTCAAGTATGCCCATGAGATTTAACATATCGGTCATGGTTAAATTTACCCTTTAAATATCCATGTAGCACATTATAAGTGTGCTGCGTGTATTAAATAATAAACAAAATTAAAATCCATCTTTAAAAAGATACCCGACCCTATCCTCTGACCCATAATACATATAACCCATTTAACTAAAACATAAAACAAAAACACATGTTTTAGTTAAATGGGTTATATGTATTATGGGTCAGAGGGTCGGGTCGGGTATCTTTTTAAAAATGGGTTTTAATTTTGTTTATTATTTAATACACGTGGTACACTTATAATGTGCCATGTGGATATTTAAAGGGTAAATTTAACCATGACTGGTATGTTAATCTCATGGGCATACTTGAGCCCCAAAAAAAACGTTGAGGGTATCTCTGGTTCCAAAAGTTAATAAAGGGCATTTTTGAGTCATTTTCAATACGCTAGTGTTATGAATAGTTTGTACATTGGATACTACATTTGATGCTACATTGGATGCCCATGTTGTGAATAACTTAAAGATTAAATTTCCTATTTTATGTCCATCATCTTTACTTTTTATGCCTATAAAAGGCCATGTAATTGCAATGAAAAATTACACCAAAGTGAAAGAAGAAAACACTTCTCCATTCTCTCTATCTCTTCTTGTTTACATTTTACTGCATTGCTTTTATTTTATAACACGTTATCAGCACGAAGCTCTAATTTTATTCTTAACTCCCGCTAAGTTGAGCCATATTTTATTAAGGTATGTATCATTATAATGATTTTATTTATGGCAGTACATATCATATGCTCATTGTTTGCAGATTACTTGTGCGCTTGGGCATCTTAAATAATTTAAGTACATTGCAGTGATAAAATAACTATTTCCTTCCATGCTCAACTCTTAGAGGACCTCAAAGTCATCAAACTAGCTATGCACTAATGTCATACTTATAATATTCATGGACTCCCTAGATCAAAACATATCTTTAAGGCATTTTGAAGAACTGTGAGAAATAAATTGACAAGCAATAATTTTATAGTTTAATTACTTTATATTTATTGGAACATATAAATAATGTTAGTCACGTTCAGTTCTATTAACACATATATATCAATAATATAAAGTGAAATGAAACAAGTATGTAATTTCTACTTTATGGCAAGAATAAAATAAAATAGTAGGTTGTTAACATGATATAACTCTATTTTCATTTCTTTTACCTTAATCATTATGTTTTCATTAATTGTTTATTATTATAATTATTTCTCTAACTTATTCATCTTTTATGATAGTTTTCACTATGTCAAATTTATCAAAACTTGAATTTGTGGCACTTAACATCGCCGGGAGGAACTATTTATCATGGGTTCTTGATGCTGAAATTCACTTTGACGCTAAAGGTCTTGGAAATACTATTATACAAGGAAATGAAGTATCAAATCAGGATAAAGCGAAGGCCATGATTTTCCTTCGTCATCATCTACATGAAGGGTTAAAAACTGAATATTTAACCGTAAAAGATCCACTTGAATTATGGATTAATTTGAAGGATCGATATGACCACTTAAAACTTACGGTATTACCGAAAGCTCGGTATGAGTGGATACATTTAAGGTTGCAAGACTTTAAAACCATAAGTGAGTATAATTCTTCTATCTTTAAAGTAAGTTCTCTATTAAAATTATGTGGAGACACTATCACAGATGAGGACTTATTGGAAAAAACATTTTCTACTTTTCACGCTTCAAATGTGGTGCTACAATAACAATACCGTGAAAAAGGTTTTAAGAAATATTCTGAGTTAATCACATGCCTACTTGTGGCTGAGCAGAATAATACTCTATTAATGAAAAATCATGAAGTCCGTCCCACTGGGTCAGCTCCATTTCCGGAAGTGAATGTTGTAGCAACATATGATAAGTTTGAAAGAAAACAAAATAATTACAGTGGTCGTGGACATGGTCGTAAACGTGGACATGGCAGGGGACGAAACAATTATCGTCATTATGGTGGAAATAAATTGGAGAACAATAAGGGTTCTCAAATTAATCATTCAAAAGGTAAAGCTAGTATGTGTCACCGATGTGGTATGAGAGGTCATTGGGCACGCATTTGTCGTACGCCAGAACATTTTGTCAAACTTTATCAAGCCTCCCTCAAGAAAAAAGAAAATAATGTGGAGGCACACTTGACCTTTCAAAATAATGATGATGAAGCAAGTCCCTCAAATAAATATGATTCTAAGGCACATCTTGCATATAAAGATGATGATTTTGAAGGGCTAACAAATATTACTCATTTAGAAGTTGGGGACTTCTTTGAGAATATTGACTGAAGAACTAATCATCTTACTGGGGAATGAAGCTATAAAAGTTGTTATGTTTATGTTTGCAACTAGTTTATTTTTCTTGAGTGTATTTTCCTAATGCATCATGTGTTGCTAGTTTCTACATTTCTAATGTATTTCTTAATATTGTTTTCCTGCTTGTCTTTCATATTTCTTATGATGTATTATTTGTCTTTTTTATGAAGAATATGAAAATTCCCAGTCTTCAGTTGGACTCAAGATTAATAAAGATGATATATGTCTTCTGGATAGTGCTACAACACACACTATTTTAAAAGATAAGAGACATTTCTCTTATTTGGTAATGAAAGAAGCGAATGTTAATACAATATCCGGTAGTACAAGATTAATTGAAGGTTCTGGAAGAGCCAATTTATTACTACCAGGAGGAACAAATTTGGCTATTGATGAAGTACTATATTGTAGTAAATCGCAAAGAAACTTATTAAGTTTCAAAGATATTCGCCAAAATGGCTATCATATTGAGACTACAAATGATGAAAAGATTGAATATCTTTATATTACTATAATAATGTCCGGTAAGAAATATGTGCTTGAAATGTTACCTGCTCTTTCCTCCGGCTTATACTACACAAGTATTAGTAGGATTGAAACACATGTCGTAGTAAACGAGAAGTTTACTAATCAAGATAATTTTATTATTTGGCATGATCGGTTGGGCCATCCTGGTTCTAATATGATGCGTAAAATAATTGAGAATTCACATGGACATGCAATGAAGAATCAGAAGATTCTTCAATTTAAGGAATTCTCTTGTGCTGCGTGTTCTCAAGGAAAATTAATTATTAGACCAACAACTATTAAAGTTAGGATGGAATCCCATGCATTTTTGGAACGTATACAAGGTGATATATGTGGGCCCATTCACCCTCCATGTGGACCATTCAAATATTATATGATTTTGGTAGATGCATCTACAAGATGGTCACATGTGTGCATACTATCAACTCGCAATATGGCATTTGCGAGATTGTTGGCTCAAATAATAAAGCTAAGAGCACAATTTCCAGATTATGCAATTAAGACAATTCGTCTTGATAATTCCGATGAGTTTACATCCCAAGCCTTTAATGATTATTGTATTTTAACTGGGATAACAATTGAGCATTCGGTTGCTCATGTTCATACACAAAATGGTCTAGCAGAATCATTGATCAAACGCCTCCAATTAATTGCTAAACCAATGCTTATGAGAACAAAACTTCCCATTTCAGTATGGGGTCATGTTATTTTGCACAAAGCAGCACTTGTGCGGATAAGACCCACAAGTTATCATAAAGTCTCCCCATTGCAATTGGCTTTTGGTCAGGAGCCAAATATTTCCCATCTTAGGATCTTTGGTTGTGCGATATATGTTCCAATTGCTCCACCACAACGCACAAAGATGGGTCCTCAAATAAGGTTGGGGATATATGTTGGATATGAATCTCCTTCTATTATAAAATATCTAGAGCCGATGACTGGAGATTTATTTACGACAAGATTTTCTGATTGCCATTTTAATGAATCAGTATATCCAACATTAGGTGGAGAAAATAAGCAGCTGAAAAAGAAGATAGATTGGAATGCATTATCACTGTCTCATTTAGATCCTCGAACAAATCAATGTAAACAAGAGGTTCAAAAGATTATTCATTTACAAAATATTGCAAATCAATTGCCAGATGCATTCACTAACCTACTAAAGGTGACTAAGTCACATATTCCAGCTGCTAATGTTCCAATTCGAGTTGATATCCCGACAGAACAATTAATTAAAGCAAATGAGTCTAAGCCATGCTTGAAACGTGGTAGACCAATCGGTTCTAAAGATAAAAATCCTCGAAGAAGAAAAAGAGCAAGTGATCAAAGTGAACATAACACAGAGGTAGTGGCTCAAGAAGAGCCCCAAGACGTAACAAATGATAAGACCTTAGGGGAGGTCCAGGTACCTAAAAATAATAAAAATGAAGAGATATCAATAAGTTACGTCTCAACCGGGAAAAGATGGAACCGAAATAATATTGTTATCGATAACATTTTTGCTTATAATGTTGCTGTTGAAATAATGCAACAAGATGAGGATCTTGAACCAAAATCTGTCAATGAATGTAGACAGAGAAATGATTGGCCAAAATGGAAAGACGCTATCCAGACAGAGTTAACTTCACTTGGAAAACGTGAAGTCTTCAAACCCATAGTTCGAACACCTGAAGGCATAAAGCCAGTAGGGTATAAATAGGTTTTTGTGCGAAAACGAAATGATAAAAATGAAGTCGTTAGATATAAAGCACGACTTGTGGCACAAGGGTTTTCCCAAAGGCCTGGAATTGATTATATGGAGACATATTCTCCTGTAGTGGATGCTATCACCTTCAGGTATCTCATAAATATGGCAGTACAAGAAAAATTTGATATGCATCTAATGGATGTTGTTACAGCCTATTTGTATGGATCATTAGACAACGAAATTTTTATGAAAGTACCTGAGGGATTTAAAGTGCCAGAAGCATATAAAATTTTTCGAGAAACTTGTTCAATAAAGCTTCAGAAATCTTTATACGGATTGAAACAATCAGGACGTATGTGGTACAATCACCTGAGTGAATACCTGTTGAAAGAAGGGTACAAGAATGATCCAATTTGTCCCAGTGTCTTTATAAAAAGGTCTGGATTTGAATTTGTTATAATCGCCGTGTATGTTGATGATTTAAATATCATTGGAACTCATGGGGAGCTTCCAAAAACAGTAGACTGTTTGAAGAAAGAATTTGAAATGAAAGATCTTGAAAAGACAAAATTTTGTCTTGGTCTACAAATTCAGTATATGAAAGATGGAATATTTGTCCATCAATCGACATACACCGAAAAGATTTTAAAGCGATTCTATATGGATAAAGCACATCCATTGAGTACCCCGATGGTTGTGAGATCACTTGATATAAAGAAAGATCCATTCCGACCTTATGAAAATGATGAAGAGCTTCTTGGTGCCGAAGTACCATATCTTAGTGCAATTGAGGCATTAATGTATCTTGCCAATAATTCCTGACCAGATATAGCTTTCTCAGTAAGCTTATTGGCAAGATTTAGTACTTCGCCAACACAAAGACACTGGAATGATATTAAACATATATTCAGATACCTCCAAGGGACCATTGATATGGGTTTATTTTATTCAAATGAATCCAAGCCATCATTGATTGGTTATGCAGATGCAGGATATTTGTCTGATCGTCGATCTCAAACAGGCTATTTATTTACAAGTGGAGGTACAACCATATCATGGCGTTCGACAAAACAAACTATGGTTGTTACTTCTTCAATTCATGCAGAGATAATAGCCATTCACGAAGCAAGTCGAGAATGCGTTTGGTTAAGATCTATAACTCAACACATTCAGCAAACATGTGGTCTTTCTTCGAAAGAGAATATTCTAACAATATTGTATGAAGACAGTGCTGCATGCATAGCTCAATTGAAAGGAGTATATATTAAAGGAGATAGAACAAAACACATTTCACCGAAATTCTTTTTCACTCATGATCTTCAGAAGAATGGTGAAATAGATGTACAACAAGTTCGTTCAAGTGATAATTTGGCTGATTTGTTCACTAAGGCATTACCAACCTCAATATTTGAAAAGCTGATATATAAGATTGGAATGCGTCGTCTTCGAGACATTAAGTGATTTTTCATTAGGGGGAGTAACTACACGATGCACTCTTTTCCTTAACCAAGGTTTTGTCCCACTGGGTTTTCCTGGTAAGGTTTTAAATGAGGCAGCAAGCAATGTATATTATAAATAACTATGTACATCCCAATATTTTTTTTGTAAGTTTTTAATGAGGCACATTATCTTACATGGACATCCAAGGGGGAGTGTTATGAATAGTTTGTACATTGGATACTACTTTGGATACTACATTGGATAATACATTGGATAATACATTGGATGCCCATGTTGTGAATAACTTAAAGATTAAATTTCCTATTTTATGTCAATCATCTTTACTTTTTATGCCTATAAAAGGCCATGTAATTGCAATGAAAAATTACACCAAAGTGAAAGAAGAAAACACTTCTCTATTCTCTTTATCTCTTCTTGTTTACATTTTATTGCATTGCTTTTATTTTATAACACTAGGGGCATTTTATGGCCCCTTTTCCGTTTTTTAAAAGTAGTAAACATGCAAAAGAGATAAAATGGCTTATCTCACTTATGTTTTTTTCTTAATAGCCTGGTTATAGTAGAGTTGCTAAAATTTAGAATGTGTTTGATTTATAGTGACTAAAATATCTCTAAGAAAATATTTTTGGAAAAAACTAAATGAAAGATTAGTATAAAAATATTCTAATATAATGAACTTTTTTCATGTTAAAAACTTATACTTATACTACATATATCACTAAGAAATTTTCTTTTTCTGATCAAGAGTAAAAGGATTTCAATCATCTGACACGTTGGCTCGAGTTTTCTTGAGATTGGGAAAGTTTATTGCATTAATCCTTATGTCACATAGCAAATTTTGTAATAGTAATCTATAACTTCAGTTTCTTTTAAATAGTGGATCACTTTATATTACATTTTAAATTGGGAAAATACATAAGTACCCCCTTGATTGATATTCGGATTTTCAAATACATACTTAAAATTTACGGAGGTCCTATTACCCCCTAAACTATTTTAAAACGAAATAAATTCACCCTTAAAATGTCACAACCACATCTATATTATGTGGTGGAGTACACACGCCTCAATTATTTTAACACTAAAATTAATTAATTTTTTTTTCAATTTTTTTTCAATCTTCTCCTTTCTTTCTTTGTTCCTTCTCTCGCCTCCATTATCACCACCCTCAAAAATCACAATTGTCATACCAGCTTCGCCATATACAATATCTTTACCACCTCCAAAAGAAAATTTTGACTTCCACCACTTTTATTTTCACCTATAATCGCATTCACAACCTTCTTTTTCTCTATAACCAAAGAACTTACATTAATAAGAACATAACTTCAACTAATTAATGATCAATCAATTAGAGTCCAACGTAAAAGAAAGGTAGATCTATTAATCCTCGAGAACTTCTCAGAGGATAGTACAAAAAAAAGATTAGAATCATTATCATCATCGTAGACAAAACCATCGCCGGTGGTTTTGATACTCTCAAGTTTTAGAGTTGTTAATCCATCATTATCTTCATATTTTAATTCAATAGTTAGTTGGTTTTACTGGGTCTTTATTGTTGCTGCAAAATGGGAATGTACGGGTAAAAATAAAAGTGAAGGAAGACGAAAATGGTGAGCTGGACTCTATTTTTTCTGGCGAGGAGTTCGCCAAAGTTCTTGTAGGAATCCCTTACAGTCGCAGGAAATAATTAAATGTGTTAGAGATTATTTTATTAATAAAATATACATAATTATAAAGTTTCCATTAGTAAAAAAATATATGTAGACATTTAATAAAATTTTAAGGCAGTTTTATGCTCTCACACACCTCCAAGAAAATAAACACACTTTTTGTGCCATGTCATCTCTCAAGGGGATATTTATTCTACTTTAAAATTGTTCAGGGGGGTTATAGGATCCCCGCAAAACTTAAGCGTGTAATTAAAAATCTGGCTATAGGTCAAGGGAATACTTATGCATTTTCTCTTTTAAATTTGGATAAGTTACATATCTGGTAGATTGGCCAAAAATAATTGCATGCTAGCCAGATGCAGAAATATGAATGTTGTACATAAATATATAAAAAAAATATACATTTCGCGCGCCGGCTAATATTTTCAGAACCGATTATACTGTATAGTTTTTCCTTTAATTTTCACTAGAAAAAATGATTGTTATTGCTTCTACCTTGGAATTAAGTAAAAATAGCACGGGCTAGCCAGTTTTCGGATTGGTCATTCAAAAATAGCCAGCATTTGTAAAGTCATTGAAAAATAGCCACTATTTTACCGCAACGAAAAGTTCCAGCATAATATACTGGAGATCGGTGCACCTGTGTATGAGCCTCCAGTATATTATGCTGGAACTCTGATATGGAGAAAGTTCCAGCATAATATACTGGAGATTAAAGCACGTGTGTATGAACTTCCACATGTGCACGAGTCGTTAGCAATAAGTATAAATTAAACTTTAGAACAAAATAGGGAAGCCATTTTTTTCTCACGAAGGTCTAGACCTTGCAATATATAGCAAGTTTTTAATCAATTGCTGGACTAGCCTATGGGTATAGTCTCATAGCTTAATTGCCTGCAAACTTTCTGGTTAAAATTCTTTTAAAATTTGCTATATTTGATAGACTACAACGATTTCCTTGCATACCTTTGAGAATTTTATTTACATACGGGGGTGGTTAATATATAATACAAGTATCTTAAAGTTTAAAATTTGGGATTTGTTATAAATAGAGTTTTATTTAAAGTGAATGTTTATATTTTAGAGAGATTTTAGGGATTTTAATTGGTGGCTAAGTCACCCTTTCCCTATAAATAGATGAGTCCTATAACATTATAATTCATCCCAAAAGCAATAAGAATTCTCACTCTCTTTCTTTGCAATATTCTTTTTTATTGTTTCATTACACGTTATCAGCACGAGACTCTACCGTCTCAAGAAGCTCTTTGAGAAGATTAAGGTATAACTTTCCTCCTCTTTTAATTATGACTAATATTATGAAAGAGCTATATGACATGGACGTTGGATGCTGAAATCCATTTAGATGCAATGCGTCTTGGAGACGCCATTAAAGACAAAAATAAGTATCTACCCAAGACTGTGCTAAGGCCTTGATTTTCTTGCGCCATCACCTTAATGAAAGGTTGAAAATAGAATATCTCACAGTCAAAGATCCACTTGTTTTGTGGAATTACTTAAAGGAAAGATATGACAACCTAAAGTTAGTCACTTTTTCACAAGCACGATATGATTGGGATCATCTGAGGCTCCAAGACTTTAAGTCTGTTTCTAAATATAATTCTGCGATGTTCAAAATTACTTCTAAATGGAAACTCCGTGGAGATACTATCACTGACTATGATATGCTTGAAAAAACGTTCACAACGTTTTATGCCTCCAATATGGTCTTGCAACAGCAGTACCGAGAGAAAGGTATCAAGAAGTACTCTGGGTTGATTTCTCTTCTCCTTGTGGCTGAACGAAACAACGACTTGCTCATGAGAAATCACAGAAATCGATCCACTAGATCTACACCATTACCTGGAGTGGATGAGGTGTATTCTCATTATTCTAAGTGTGGAAAAGGCCGTGGCCCTGTTTGTGGTCGTGGTCGTAGCCGTGGCCAAGGAAAACAATTCCTGGTGTTAATCACCCCCATCCCCCCAAAGAAAAATAACCACCAAAATTGGAAAGGGAAAGATGAGAAGTCAAATGTAAATAGTTCAGAAACTTAATGCTATTGTTGCGGTGGAAAATGGTATTAGGCAAATATTTATCGTACACCAAGACATTTGGTTGAGCTTTATCAAGCATCTCTAAAGAATAAAGGCCCTGAAGCTAATCTTGTCTATGACAATGAATTAGACATCACACACTTGGATGTGACAGACTTCTTTGAGTACCCTGATGGGAAAATAGGCCACTTGAGCGGTGATGGATCTATGGTAAAAGATGATTGAGTAGTTTGGTTATTATTTTTGTCTATTCGTAGTAGCTAGTGAATAAACATTATATAATTATAGTTCCTTATATGAGCAGTAGTTATTAATATCAATTAGTATTATTTATTTTATGACATAATGTTAGTTCGTTTTGATTAAAGGTAGTTTTTCACAAGAATGGTGTTCATTCGTTTGAGGATATGGAAAACTACCTTAAAAGTGTCACTTGCTAATAGTTTGTGCATTTGAAGCACTTTGTTTGAGTTGTCATTAACCTCTATAAAAATAGAAGAGGGGGTGAATTGTAAATACTTAAAATTAATTGCTTATAAATTGACTTATAACTTGAGTAGTCGATTGAATATAATAATTTAGCAATTATGGTAACAGAAGGTAAAATGTAGAAAATAATTGCAGGAATTAAAAACACCAGGATTTTTATATTGGTTCGGATTTAATGTGAATCCTAATCCAGTCCCCTTGGGTTGCAAGGGAGTTCTCTTTAGTAAATGAATTTCCTCCGAGTACAAATGTGGTGTATATCGCTCAGTTTCTCTAGCACTCGTTTTTGATACAATGCCTCAATTTCTCTCATTTAAGTATGTGTACGGCAGATGTTACTACAATTTCTGGTAGTAGTAATCTAATTGAAGGCTCTGGAAGAGCTACTATAACTCTTCCTAAGGGAACAATACTTATCATAGAGAATGCAATGTTCTCCTCCAAGTCCAAGAGGAACTTGTGAGTTTTAAAGATATCCGCCGAAATGGATATGATATTGAGACAATAGATGAGAATAATCTTAAATATCTTATCATTACCAAGAATGTCTCTGGCCAGAAAAGGGTTATTGAGAAATTCTCATCTTTATCTTGTGGCCTGTATTGGACAAGAATTAGTGCAATTGAGGCACATTCTATTGTAAACCAAAAGGTTACTAATTCCAATATTTTTGTACTTTGACATGATAGATTGAGACACCCTAGATCAATTATGATCAGACGGATTATAAAAAACTCAAATGGGCATGCATTAAAGAATTTAAAGATTCTTTTAAATAATGAATTTTTTTGCACTTCTTGTTATCAAGGCAAATTAATTATTAGACCATCACCAACAAAAGTTGGGATTGATTCCCCTGCATTTTTGGAACGTATACAAGCTGACATTTGTGGACCTATTCATCCACCTAGTGGGTCGTTTAGATATTTTATGGTCTTAATAGATGCATATTCTAGATGATATCATGTGTGCCTATTGTCATATCGCAACCTCGTGTTTGCAAAATTAATGGCACAAATAATTCGATTACAGGCGCAAATTCCCGATAATCCAATTAAGTCTATTAGACTTGATAATGCTGCCGAGTTTTCATTCCAAGCATTTAATGATTATTGCTTATCAATTGGGATTAAAGTGGAACATCATGTAGCTCATGTTCACACTCAAAATGGCCTTCTAGAGTCTTTAATTAAATGTTTGCAATTGATAGCAAGACTGTTACTCATGAAAACGAGATTGCCCACTTCTGTTTGGGGTCATGCCATTTTGCATGCATCAATGCTAGTTCATCTCTAACCGACATATTATCATAAATGTTCCCTGTTGCAATTAATTTTGGGTCATGAACTTAATATATCTCATTTAAGAATTTTTGGATGCGCAGTATATGTGCCTGTAGCACCGACATATCGCACCAAAATAGGCCCCCAAAGAAGGTTAGGAATATATGTTGGTTTTAATCGCCCTCCATTATTCGCTACCTCAAAATATTAACGGGGGATTTGTTCACTGCACGATTTGCAGACTGTCGATTCGATGAGACATTTTTCCCAAAATTAGAGGGAGAAAATGGTGAAACCAAACGGGAAATTTTGTGAAAAAATTCATCATTGATTCATCTTGATCCACGTATCTCTATTTCTGAAAATGAGGTGCAAAAGATTATTCATTTGCAAAAAAAGCAAATCAAATGACAGATGCATTTACGGATTTGAAGGATAATAAAATCACATATCCCTGCAGAGAATATTCCAATCCGTATTGATATCCATGCTGGACAATCTTCTACTGTCATAGCAAATGAGTCAAAAGCACACCTAAAACGTGACAGACCATTAGGTTCTAAGGATCGAAATCCTAGAAAAAGAAAAATAAAATATCAAAATGGCACTACGAAAGAGTCTCATGAAGAAATTCATGATTAACCAATCCTGAGATTCATGAGGAAATCACTGAGCCCGAGGCTCAAGAAAATAAGGAACTATCAATAAATTTAATTGATATTGAGACAAATGTGAATCGATTAGATATAGTGGTGGACTATGTCTTCGCATATAATGTTGCATCTAGCATTATGCAATATAGTGAGGATCTTGAACCTCAATCTATTGGAGAATGTCGATAAAGACGTGATTAGCCAAAATGGCAAGAAACAATCCAATCAGAGTTGAATTCACTTGCAAAACGTGAAGTTTTTGGGCCTGTAGTCCAAACACCTAATGGTGTTAAGCCTGTTGACTATAAATGGGTCTTTATACACAAGAGGAATGAGAAAAATGAGGTACAAAGATATAAGGCACGCCTTGTTGCACAAGGATTTTCACAAAGGCCTTGTGTTGATTATGAAGAGACATATTCACCCGTTATGGATGCTATAACGTTCCGTTATCTCATTAGTTTTGTTGTCCATGAAAAGCTTGACATGCATTTAATGGATGTGGTTACCGCCTACCTTTATGGTCACTTGATAATGAGATATACATGAAAATTCCCGAGGGATTTAAAATGTCTAACGCACATAATTCAAAGTCCCGGAAAATATTTTTAATCAAATTGCAAAGATCTTTGTATGGTCTAAAGCAATCAGAACGAATGTGGTATAATCGTCTTAGTGAGTATTTATTAAAGGAAGGTTATATAAATAATGCCATTTGTCCATGTGTTTTTATAAAGAAAACAACATCGGAATTTGTTATACTTATCATATATGTCGATAACATATATCTTATTGGAATTCCTACAGTTATTTAAAGAAGGAATTCGAGATAAAAGATCTCGGAAAGACAAAATTATGTCTTGGTTTGCAAACTGAATATTTGTCAAACAAATTTTTTGTTCATCAATCTGCCTACATAGAAAAGGTATTGAAACAATTTTACATGGATGGAGCACATCCAGTAAGTACTCTAATGGTTGTTCGATCACTTGATGTGAATAAGGATCCATTCCGACCTCAAGAAGAGAATGAAGAGTTATTTAGTCCTGAAGTACCATAACTTAGTGCAATTAGTGCACTAATGTATCTTGCTAACACTATAAGGCCTAACATAACTTTTTCAGTTAATGTCTTAGCAAGATATAGCTCTGTTTCTACAAGGAGACATTAGAATGGAATCAAATACATATTGCGGTATTTAAAAGAAATTACCGATATGAGCTTATTTTATGGCAATAATTATAGTTCCGGTCTTGTTGGTTATGCCGATGATGGGTATTTATCTGATCCACACAAGGCTCGATCTTAATGGCTATGTGTTTACCTGTGGAGGCACTGCAATATCTTGGCGATCGACTAAGCAATCAATCGTGGCTACTTCATCTAATCGTGCTGAGATAATGTAGCATGTATAGCCCAATTGAAGGGAGGATTCATAAAAGTAGATAAGATAAAGCACATTTCACCAAAGTTATTTTTACTCATGGTCTTCAAAAGAATGATGATATCAATATGTAACAAATTCGTTCAAGTGATAATATGGTTGATTTGTTCACCAAATATCTACCGACGTCAACCTTCAAGAAGCTAGTGTACAAGATTGGGATGCGAAGGCTCAAGGATGTAAATTGATGCTCTCATCAGGGGAAGTTAGTGCGCGTTGCACTCTTTTTTCCTTACAAGATTTTGTCCCTCTGGGTTTTCCTTGCAAGGTTTTTAACGAGGCAACCAAAAGACGTATTGTTAGATATGTGTACTCTTTTTCCTTTACTAGAATTTGTTTTCCACTGAGTTTTATTTTAGTTAAGGTTTTAATGAGGCACATTATCTGTTGAATAAATATTCAAGGGAGAGTGTTATAAATAGAGTTTTATTTAAGGTGAATATCTATATTTTAGAGAGATTTAGGGATTTTACTTGGTGGCTAAGTCACATTTTCCCTATAAATAGAGGAGTCCTATAACATTGTAATTCATCTCAAAAGCAATAAGAATTCTCTCTCTTTCTTTGCAATATTCTTCTTTATTGTTTCATTATAGGATTTATATTCTTAAAAATAAGGCGGATTTATATATATAAAAGTTAAACTCGATAAATATTTACACAAGTAGTAATATTATTTTGGTACAACAAATAATAACTAGGTAGTGTCCAATAGAAAAATCTCTTCCTTAAACAGATTAAGTATTTTATTGTTTGCAATCCATTAATTAATTGGGCACAACAAATAGTACAAATGAAAAGTTCCATTTTAGAAAAGAAAAAATATATAAATTGCCCATCAATCTTGTTCGGAAAAATCATTTACACACCTTAACTTTACGGGCGACCTATGTCCCCCCTATTTTTATTTGGAGTGAATTTAATACCCTATTGGTAATACTTAGTCAGTCTTGTGGTGGGATGTGTAGTGCACGCGCGCCACGTGTCAAAAGCTGCTTTATTTTTTTCACTTATTTAATTACTTTTTTATTTAACTCTTTTTTTCCATGTCATCTTCGTCACCACCTACACCACCATGGAACCAGCTATAAATCACCTTGAAAAGCTACAAAAATAGAAAAAAAAAAACACAAAAACAGTAGCCATGTCTTCATCCTTCAAAGTCATGTAAATTCGCCACCAAATGATCGCTATTTTCGCTCCTTTTAACCACTAAAAATCAGCTAGCAAAACAGCCCAAACAGAGCTCAAACCCCCCACAACTAACCCCCAAAATCAGCACCTAAAACTCACCCCAAAATACCTCAAAATCTACCCCAAAATTGTAGCAAAATCAGCTGCGAAAACCAGAAAAGAGCTGCGAAAATCAGCTCCAAGACACCCCCAAATTCCAACAGTTTTTTTCCCTTTAAAATCACTAAAAATTGCAGCGAATTTCAGCCCTGAAACCTCCCCAAAACCTGCTGAAATCAGCCCTCAAAACCACCAATTTATAGCTCCAAAATACCTTAAAATCAGTCCATAAATAAGCCCTTGGTTGTGAGATATTTTGTCTTTTTTCTTTTTAATTCTTTGTACTAGGATTATATTAATGGAATATGGCGAAGGAAATAGACGAGTGGAAATAAAGGCTCAACAAGAAAAAAAAGAGAAGCAAAAAATAAAACATGACTTAGTTTCTATAAATGGGGAGGAAGATGGTGACACTGGTTTGCTAAAATGAAGAAAGAGAAAAAGAAACGAAAAAGAAAAGAAAATGAATAAGAAAAGAGAAAAATTAGTATTAAGTTTAATTAGTTAGAGTATCCAATAGGAAAGTGACACCTGAACAATTAAATTAGTTTAAAGCTTCTTTTTTTTTTTACCTCACGCGCATCTACGAAACGAGCTACACTTTTCATGCCATGTCATAACTCAATGAGATATTAAATTTAGTTTAGATAAAAATAATGGGGTGTTAGGACACCCATAAAATTTAAATGTATAAATAATTTTTTGCTTACAAGTTTAACGGGTACTTTATGCATTTTCTCGTTGGAAAATGCAAAAAAGGCAACAGAGAACAATGCTTTCCTGTCTATGCACTTTTTCCAGCTTATTTGACTATTCAAAAATTAGCTTTAGCTTCCTCCAAAAGCCAAATATTACGACCATATAATAACTTGCTCTACAAGGTATAATAAGAAATACTATATCCTTGCCCTAAACCTTGAAACAGCATAGCAATAGCATTGAGCCACATGCCTACAATATATTTTACATACTTAATTTCGTAAAAGGCTCATATTTACTCTTTTACTGTTAAAATAAATTATATTTACCCATGTCGTTATACTTTTGTGTTTAAATCTCGTTAAATAATTCATCACAATTTAAGATGTAGAATTTAACTTATATACACAGAAAGTATTATGAGATTTTTTATCAATATCTTTCGATATGTTGTAGTAACAAGTGCTTTGTCTAATTTTTCAGAAACTAATTCTTTTTATTATGAACGATTATCTTTATAAGTGTGTGAAAATTCTTTTGCATGTATATCAAAAAGTCTTTTTATGGATTTAATTAAGTTATAAACTTTAACATATGATAACATATTTATTATTATTGTATCAAAAAACAATAATTACTGTAATAATTATCAAGAGATTTTTTTTCGTAGTTATTTAAGAAGTGAGGTGATTATATACACCGTCATCGCACAGAAGAACAAATTCTTCTTTTATAGAGAAATGTATAATTTTAGCCACTTTGAAAAATAATAGCAATTAAAACATATAATTTATATATATATATATATATATATATATATATATATATATATAAGTGTAACAAAGCTAAAAATTCCAAAAAATATTAGCCCATAAAATGTACTCCAGTATATTATATTTTTATGTATATGTGCATTACATTCATATAATATTTTTGAGTAGTCAATGTCAGTGGCGGGCAGCATTCAACCGACTGGTGTCAATCGATACTCCTTCGACAGAAAGTTACACTATATTGCTAGATAATTTTTTTTTAATTTTATATATACTATTTGCTATTCGTTGACTCTTGCTTGACTTTTCCATGTGGTATCTACTTTTTTTAATATTTCGATATTTCTGGGTGAAAATTCTGACTCGGTCACTGATCAATACAATTAGTTTCGGCTGACTAGCCAATTTTTGCCCTCTTTTATACTGGCCGCCTCGAGTATAGTGACTTCATTGAACTAGCTTGACTAGCTAGCCATGACTGTCGAAAGCCGTTGAAATCTATAAAAATGTAAAAACATGAACTAATAGTAGTGAATAATTAATACTACTTTTTAAGATCATTTATTATGAGCTATCTTCAGAAATTCTTCTGCTTATGTTTCTTTTTGGTCATGTTTATAACCTGCAATATTGGACTTCACTGGAGTAGATGTATTAAGTCTGGAAATGTGAAACAGAACTCTCTCATTCCTTCTTTTTCAGGCAAATTCTTGCATTTTTCCTATCAAAATAGCAGCAGAATCACAAGTACTATAACAGAGAAGGCATACTTCAGCATCAGAAAACTTTTGTATTATGGTAAAAGTAATTTCCATCTTTATGAATTATTTCTGCTTCCTTTTCATCTTAGATATAACTTTTATTTTGGTATATATAAGGTCAAACCATCCCGTCGGAGGCGGAACCAGCTAGCAAAAGGTCAATCCCATAAAAATTTAACTGGTTTAATTTAATAGGGAAAAATAAAAAATTTGGTTATACATTTATAAATGCTTGCATCTCTCTATTTTGTATAAAGGAAAAATGAAGAGAATATTCTCATAGGAGTATAAAATTCTGAACCCACTTCTGCAACTAGTGTAAAAACGCACGGGTTGGTTGAGTTGTTTGGGTAAGTGATTTTCCAAGTGGGATCAATTCCTTTCATCAGCAGCTTGCTCAGTCAGAGCTCGTCGCACCGGTCTTGCCTAGTGCGGTTTACATCTCCTATATAGTTTGCGAGCTATTGCACAGTGAGCAAGTTACAGTGCGCACCCAAAGGATAGCAGCTGCGAGTTTCCCAGGAAATTTTCTAGAAAAAAAGAGACTATTTGAGTTCGGGTTGTTTATATTGCGGACTCTCCTCCTCCATTTCCCATTCACCCTCATTTTAAGAATATTTCATCTTAAAAACAAAACCTCAACATTTTTTGCATAGACCGAGCAACATAGCTGGATGTTAGCTTTCTCATGAATACCAATATTTGCTAACAAGAAAACTTTTTAGTGTGGTTGATACTAACTATTGTTATTTTGACAATCAGGGTCTTGCACAAACAAGGATATAAGCATTTCACAGAGCCAATATTCAACCACTGGAATTCCACAATTTTTGGTTGAGATTATCAACACTTGTTTTACAAATTGTGCACCTTCCAACATTCATCTAAGCTGTGGTTGGTTTGCCTCAACAAGAATAGTGAATCCAACAACTTTCAAAAGACTATCTTATGATGATTGTTTGGTTAATGAAGGAAAACCTTTGAAGGCTAGCCATATTATTAGATTTACCTACTCAAATTCATTTATGTATCCTCTTTCTTTTAAGTCTGCCGAGTTTTGCTAGTCAATCTATAGATTCTTAAATCTGTTTAAGTTCTATGCACTAGACGGAGTAAAAAATGTGTACACAATCATATCACTGATCACGCCAAACTCTAGTCCTAAAAAGGATAAGCGGTCGCTGCAAATATTATTCGGTCTAAGAGTCCGGAGTCGAATCCCATAGAGAACTAAAGTTTCATTATAACTGTTCAATATCACTAAAAAGACAAGTTCGAACAATTCTTAAGTTATAAATATTAAAATTCTTATATTTGATTAACTAAAAAATTAAAGTAGTAGATTAACGACTAAAGATACTATGGGTTGGAAAAAAGATTAAAGGGGTATAGAGTTATGATTTTTCCAATTGTCGGAATTCGTCCCATTACGTCTTCTATAATTTCGCCTAAGTATTCTCTTCCGATCGTGAGTACTTAGGGTGTCGTAATTCTCTCTCGAGTAACTACCATAATTTACTAGATATATTCTCTCGAACTACGCTAGTTGGCACTAATTCATCGCTCACTACAATCACACCAAGGTTTTGTTATCTCTATTCCCGCCTTTAAACCCTCCGTATTGATCTCTCACATACGTTAGGAGTGATGTTGTTCAATAACTAACTAAATATATACCCTCTCTCAAGCAATGCATACCAAAATAGGCAGAGTCAATTGATGGTCATTCAATCAACAGCAGTAAACACGCAGTTGAACAAGTAGAGAAATCTAACGGTTTAATTATATAAAAATATAACGAGAATTTATCTTACGAAAGAGCAGAAGGGTGCAACTCGAATAAACAGAAAATAGTACCACAACTGTTGATTGATTAAACTGAAACTCCTTTACAAAGACAAAGCCAGATGAAATCTCTAAAGCAGAAATTATAATGAAATACTGGAACTAGCAACAACTAAGGATAAAGGAAGCAGAACGAGGTGAGGTACAGAAGAACGGGGAAGAGAAATAGAATTATTCATAACAACTCAATTGACTCCTTGCAATGCCTATTTCGTGGTGCCTTATACTGCTGCCCAATTCATTTTACCCCTTGTCACATGCATTTCCCCCTTTCCAGACATAGTCCTCAAGTCGTTTAGGTGGAATGATCATTCTAGAAGTCTTGCGTGGCATTCCCATGTGCTCTACTTACGTGGCTTCCACGTCATCTCTATTTTCATTCACAACAATACTCTCCTCCTGAAAAGCAACCTTGTCCTCAAGGTTGAGATCAACTGGATTCACCGTGTCAGTGACATCTCCAAAAAGCAAAGGAGTGACTTGATGATTAGGAGTTCCAACACATCGTTTCAACATGGAAACATGAAAGACCGAGTGGATCTTAGCAGACTCGGGCATTGCTAGGCAGTAGGAAACATTGCCAATGCGTTTCAACACCTGGTAAGGACCAAAATATCATTTGCCAATCTTGTGATCTCGCTGCAAGCGCAAAAAAGTTTGCTTAAATGGTTTTAATTTGACGTACACTCAATCACCAATAGCAAAGGTCGTATCAGTATGGGACTTATCTGCCAATAGCTTCATACGGTTCTGAGCCTTTAACAAATTATGCTTGAGAATGTGCAGAACTTCATCACATTGCAGCAGGTAGGACTCAACTAATTCGCTCGCAATGCTGCCCAAAATATAGCGAGCGATGGTTGGAGGTTCACGGCCATAGAGTGCTTGAAAAGGAGTCATGCCAGATGCAATTTGATAAGTGGTGTTATACCAATATTCTGCCCATGGTATCATGGCAGCCCAGTGGGAAGGAACCTCAGTGACAAAGCAGTGCAAATACTGTTCCACATACTTGTTAAGTTCGTTTGATTGCCCATCCGTCTGAGGATGATAAGCAGTACTCATGGCAAGAGTCGACCCTTGTAAATGATGAATTTCTTGCCAAAACAAGTGAGGAACCTGGGGTCACAATCAGTAACGATAGTTCAGGGAGGGCCATGGAGCTTGATTATACCTACCACGAAAGCCTCAGCCACAGTTTGAGTAGAAAAAGTAGAAGGCAGTGGTATGAAGTGCCCATATTTCGTGAGTCGATCTACTACAGTCATGATGGTAGTCTTCCCTTTAGAACTTGGAAGACATGTGATAAAGTCCATCGCAATGTCCTCAAATACTTGATCAGGGATGGGCAATGGTTGCAATAAGCCTGCAGGATGAAGGTGGGAGTCCTTCATCTGTTGGCATATCTGACAGGCTACCACAAAAATTTGTACATCGCAATGCATATGCCTCCAAAAGAAATTAAATGCCAAACGATGGAAGGTGCGAGCAACCCCAGCATGTCCTCTAGTATGAGTGGCATGGAACTCAAAAATTAGTTTCAGGCGTGAGGAAGAATGTGAAGGAATAACTATCCTTCCTTAATAAAAGAGTAACCCATCTTTGAACAGATAGTCTTCATAGCCAACATCCCCACGACTCAAAGCCTGTTGAATGTCGACCAACTTCGTATTGGAGTGGTTCAATTGCTTCAACTCAACCTCAATAGCAAAAGAATTGACCGATAGAGTCATGAAGGTCGCTTCTAAAGTTCGAGAAAAAGCATCTACGGCAGAGTTTTGTTTACCAAGACGATACAAAACGCGAAAGTCATATCCCACAAGTTTAGTGAGCCACTTTTGTTGCTCAGGTGTTTGTATGGTCTGCGTAGTTAAGTTCCTCAACGATTGTTGATCAGTAAAGATTGTAAACTGACGTCCCATCCCAAAAGGTACTGCCATCATTTATTCACAGCCTGAGTAATGGCAAACATCTCTCTGTGATAGGTGGATGCCTTCTGCATACGAGAGCTTAACTTCTGGCTGAAGTAAGCAATGGGGTGGCCTCATTGTGATAGAATAGCCCCGATACCTTGCCCGGATGCGTCAGTTTCCACCTGAAATTCTCGACTAAAATCTGGTAGAGCCAAAACAGGGGTGGAGCCCAACTTGGCCTTCAAAGCATCAAAGGCACTTTGTTCTGCATCTGCCCACTTGAAAGAGTCCTTGCGCAAAAGACCAGTCAAAGGACCAGCTATATAGCAGCATAATGATGGATAAATCTATGGTAATAACCTGCAAGGCCAAGGAAACTACGAACCGCCTTTGCAGAACGAGGGGTGGCCATTGCTGGATAGCCATGATCTTTTCAGGGTCCACGGACAGTCCTTGGGCAGAGATGATGTGGCCCAAATAATCCACGGATGGTTGGCCAAATAAACATTTGGATCGCTTGGCGACTAGCTGATGGTCGCGTAACAACTGCAGGACCACATGTAAATGTTCCATGTGTGCATTCTAGGATGAACTATAGACCAATATATCATCAAAGAATACCAAGACGAAACGACGTAAATGGGGCCGAAAAACTTCATTCATAGTTGCCTGAAAAGTGGATGGGGATTCGTCAAGCCAAACGACATTATCAAGAATTTGTAGTGCCCATCGTGGGTACGAAAAACAGTCTTGGCGACATCTTTAGGCCTGACCTTGATCTGATGATATCCGGATAATAAGTCCAGCTTGGAAAAATAACATTCTTTGTGCAATTCATCAACAATTCATCAATGGTGGGAATTGAAAATCGATTACGAACTGTGATAGCATTTAGTGCCCTACAGTCAATGCAAAACTTCCATGTACCATCCTTCTTGCGCACTAGCAATACCGGGGACGAAAACGGGCTGGTGCTGGGACGTATCACTCCCTCCTTAAGCATATCTGTCACAAGTTGCTCCATAGCTTGTTTCTGGAAATAGGGGTACCTATATGGTTTTACATTTACAGGTGGTGCCCCCGGGGTGAGGTGTCTCGAGTGATCCTGGACGCGGGAAGGAGGCAATCCGGCTGGCTTCTGAAAGATATCAACATAAGATTCCAATAGGCTGCACAAGTCATGGGCCATCTCATCTGCCATTCCTCTCTCGTCAACGATCATCTCTAGGCAAAAGAAAGAGGAAATATCATCAGTTGTTGCCATGCGCCTCAAACTATGTAACTGAATTTGATGAGTGCCAGTGGGAGAATCTCCATGCCATAACACTTTGGACCCCTTCAAAGTAAATTCAAACTCCCGTGTTGCATAATTAGTGACAAGGCGCCCCAAAGTTGCCAACCATGCTACCCCAAGTACTACATCAGCCCCGTGGAAAGGTAGGACATACAAGTCCTCAACCAGCGTAGTTCCTTGAATCAACAAGGCAACTTGGCGCACTACTCATTCACAATGAAGTCTCTGTCCACTGCCCACTATTACGGCAGAACGGGGAATGACCTCAATTTGGAGTTGAAGGTGTTTAGCTACTCGTGGTTGAACAAAGTTGTGAGTACTTCTGTCGTCTACCAATACTTGGACGGGCGATCCACTCACTTGCCCAGTGAATCACAAAGTTGATGGGGAGATTCCACCAGTTAAAGCATGGTAAGAAATATCTGATTGCTCCTGTAATTCCAAACATTGCAACTCCTCGGCTATGAAATCATCAGTAACAAAGGATTCCGGCAAGCCAAGGTCTACATAGGACCCATCTGTAAGCAATAAAAGTTGAGGAGGCGTCTTACAGTTATGACCAGCAGTATATTTCTCTTCACAATAGTAGCACAATCCACGTTCACGACGACTCTGTAATTTGGCATGAGATAGGCGTTTGAGGGGTGGACGATTTGGTGGGTAAGAGCTAGATGCGGCTGGAATGAGAGGACTCGAGGATTTTACGGTGTAGGGTGACAGTGCAAGTTTAGGTGTGGGTAACAGTGCTGGAGTTTTGATGAAGGCTGGTCGGACGGGCTTTTTTCAGCCTGGATCATTTTTTCGTGAATATGGGCCAAATCTAACGTCTCCTCATAAGTTTTTGGCCTATGGACAAGCACTGAATTCTTAATATCCTCTCTGAGCCGAAAAATAAAGAGACGTACCATACGACCATCGATCATGTCATCTGTTTCGTTGGCTATATTGTCAAACTAACTCTAAAAATCCGATACGGTGGTGGTTTGTCTGAGTTTCGCCAAGCATCCCTCAGCTAATTCTAACCCTTTCTGACGGAAACAGATCCGTACTTTTGCTGCAAAATGATCCCAATCCACCAGTTGTTTATTCCAAAAAAGCCAACGATATATTCGAGAGCTTCTCCGTCCAAGTAGAAGGAGGTGATTGAGAGCCTTTAATCCTCTGCTATATGGTAAAAATCGAAGTAGCGATCTGCTTGAAAAATCCAGGCCTCTGGATTTTCACCACGAAACCACCCTATCTCCACCGGACCTCTATGGCGAAGAATCGATGTTGCCGTAGGTTGGTCATCGTGTGGGTATCTCCCATGGCGATGGCGAGTGACTTCCATCGTTGGGTATCGATGTTGATTTCCCACCACTTCCAGTAATAATGAACGGATATCAACAAGGATTGAATCCTTCACTCCCTGAACTAATTCTTCTACGAGAAACTTGAGTTTTTGGTCATCCATTTTAGACCTCTGGATGAAAGCACCAATGTTACAAATTCAAAAGAACAGAAGGGTTTAACTCAAATAAACAAAAAATAGTACCACAACTGTTGATTGATTAAACTAAAACTCGTTTACAAAGACAAAGCCAGATGATATCTCTAAAGCAGAAATTACAATAAAATACTGGAAATAGCAACAACTAAGGGGAAAAGGAAGTAGAAGGAGGTGAGGAATACAGAAGAACTGGGAAGAGAAATAGAATCATTCATAACAACTCAATTGACTCCTTGCAATGCCGATTTCGTGGTGCCTTATACTGCTGCCCAATTAATTTTACGCCTTGTCACGTGCATTTCCCCCTTTCCAGACATAGTCCTCAAGTCGTTTAGGCGGAAAGATCATTCTAGAAGTCTTATATGGCATTCCCATGTGCTCTTCTTGCGTGGCTTCCACATCATCTCTATATTCATTCACAACAATAATAGTATGCAAAACTACAATACTAGAATTCATAACCAATAATGAAAATAGGAAGAAGGAAGTGAAAAATTCGTAGAAGAATTCTCCTCCTTGCTCCTAGCGTGTTCGTGCCTCCTTGGATCGAATACCCTCTCTAATGATGTCTCCTCTAATGATGTCTAACCCTTCAAAAACTAACTTTAAGGGGTATTTATAGGATAGGGGCCGAATTTTACATGTACTAAACTAATGAGGAATTAAAATTTGCTCGGATGGCATCGTCGACGCCTTGCACTGTCTATGGCACTGTTGTTTTGGTGCAAGGCACTGTCTGGGGAGCCAATGACAGTGCCCTAGACAATGCCTTGTATTGTCTATGGCACTATTGTTACTGCGCAAGGCACTGTCTGTGGCGTCAATGACAGTGCCATGTACAATGCTTTGTACTGTCTATGACACTGACTTTTCGTTGCCTTGCACATCTTCTTTTATTGCTCCATTTTGTAGCTTTGAGGTACCATTTCAGGCAACTTTTGTCCAATTCATATCCAAACATTCCTACACATGAAATAAGCTCTATTAAGCGCAATTATCGCACAATTTAGCATCCAAACAACAAGCAAGTAGGGTAAATAATGTCAAAATATATGTAATTATATATCTCACGACTATGAGTGGCAAATGGGCGGATCGGGTCGAATATGGTTCGGGTCGAAAACGGGTAATGAAAAAATAGATAAATTATCTGACCCGACCCATATTTAATACGGATAAAAAATGGGTTAACCGGCGAATAATATGGGTAACCATATTATCTATGACTTCTTGCTCATATGATCACTTTTTGGAGAATTCTTAGTCTCCCTAACTTGAGAAACCCCAATTTGAGACTTTACAAATGTAAAATTTAGACTCAGTGATTATCCATTAGTTATCCGTTTTCTAAATGGATAATATGGTTCAACCCACTTTTCAGTGAATAATATGAGTGGTTAATTATTTTGTTTGAACCATTTTGCCACCACTACTCACGACATCAATCACTTAATAATTATAGGTAAGTTTTCTGATAATCATTATTTGGTAATCTGGTAAATAATGATAACTAATCTACTTTTACAAGTTAAAATTCACTTATATTGTAAATATAGTCCAACATCATGAACCAGAAGTAAACTCGTGGATCTTCACACATGTTTCAATGACAGGAAAAACTTAATTCAGCTACACGTAAAATAGTCAAAGGTATGGTTGAATAATCGAACATATTTGCTCACATTCCATACAAAAGCTTCAAAGCCTTACCATCCTTCGCCATATTCACAGAAAGATTTATCACTTTTATTTTTTTATCGTTGATAAATTTCTTAATTCAAATTCTCTCTAAAATAGTACAATAGATATTGGGCAATATCGCGCTAATTAGCTTCCGATGTATTCAATATACTAATTATCTTGAGTTGTGGAAAATATTTTCCGCAAATAAAAATATATTTTGTCACCAAAAGAGGAGGAGGACTCGCTTCAATCAATAGTTAGGCATTATTTTCATACTTTAATACAAAATAAATGGAGGTAAAAGGTGAACGTTTTGCTATAGCTAAATTAATGGTTTTTGACTATGAATTAAAATAGCAGTAACAAACGTTTCCCTTTTCTAATATAACTGATTGACTAAAAATTAGCAGCAATTACAGAGTTTAATTTTGGTATTGCAAAATTAACGATTATCTTTCTAGCTATTTAAATGCTGCGTCCTCACTATTTTTATAAGCATATTTTTCCTTTGTATTGTCGTTCTCCTTGAGAACTAAAATACTTTAAAAATATGAGCCATTTCTTGAATTTCTTCTTCGGTTTCTTTTTTGTCATGAATATTATTATAGGATGCAATAGTGAATTTTACTTGAGTGATAAGTCTCGTAACCAAAATCTTTTGTCGGACGATGCAGGTAAAACTTTCTATCTTTATGGAGTAATTATTTCTACTTCCTTTCGATTTATGTACTTTAATTCCTCTTACTATGTATAATTTCCTTCTTAATGTATCTGTGACACTTATATTTATGTTGCAAACAAATCAAATTTTAAATTGGATATAACTTATATGTAACTAATTACGTAAAGAATTTTTACGTATTTTGGCGCGTTGTAGTTGGTAACTTGTTCTATTTATACAATCTTAAATTGATTGTTAACGGAGTAGTATTTTTATGTGACTTGATAAAATTTTCAATATTGTTAACGCACACACTAATTCTTATTGATATTAACTTCTACATATATTATAAAAATGTAAACGGATTTTTACTCAATCAAAACTACATGTAACCAAAAGAATAAGGCTTTACCTATTACAACATGTTAAAGTACATAAACAATGCTGTCAATCCCACAAATGAGGTCCGAGGAGGATAATGTGTACGTAGACCTTACCCCTACCTGGGGAGGTAGAGAGACTGTTTACGATAGACCATCGGCTCAAGAGAAGGTGGAAAGGAATTATAACGCCTTTACCTATATTACAACATGTTAAAATACAATACAGTGAGACCTCTCTAAAACAACATCCCTATATAACAGCACTTCATTATAAAAGCCAAGTTTTTTCGGAACCAATTTTCATGTTATGTTATAACATATATTCTGTATAACAACACTTCGCTATAACATCCAAAAATATTTGGAACAAACGAGACTGTTATAGAGATGTTTGACTGTAGTACAAATTTTGACAGTAGTGTATATTTTAACATGCTATCAACTTTATTTTTAAAGGTTCTTACATCATACTTGTAAAATACCATTAAATTAGTAAATGCATGTCATTGCATGTAACATGGACGTGCAACCAACTTTAGATTCTCTACGAGATTTGTTAAACCGTCTGGACTGTATATATAAAATCCGTTTGGAAGGATCTTATAGTGAAAAGACGATCAAAACGATCTCAATGTTATGTAAAACTATTATATATAGTATTATTTTGTCGGTGTAAATAACTTAAACTCTTTTTATTTTTGGCAATTATGACGACAGAGGTTTGCACAGGCAAAGATATAAGCATTTACCAGAGCAGAAGTTCAAACGAGCATGGGATTCCAGAGTATATAGTTGAGATTGTGAACACTTGTTCTACAAATTGTGCAGCCTCTAATATTCATCTCAATTGTGGTTCATTTGCCTCTGCTAGATTGGTGAATCCAACAATTTTTAAAAGACTTTATTTTAATGATTGTTTGGTTAATGGAGGAAAACCTTTAAAGGTTGGAAAAATTATTAGGTTTACATACTCAAATACATATATGTACCCTCTTTCCCTTAAGTCTGCCAAGTTTTGTTAATCAAACTGAACATCTCTAAGTATTCAGTGTAGTTTATTTTTTCATTAATTAAACATCATGTTAAAGAAGAGAAAAGGGCAAGAGAGCTATGTGTTTCTTCATTTTCTCTTTGTAGTCTGGTCTTTTATAATAACAAAGCTTATTTCATATTTTTTTGAGTACTAAAAGTGGCGTCTTTGTTAGATTAGTTATTGTTTGATGGGAGTATTGAGAAGAGGTTATGTTGTCCTCAATGGAAAAAGAAAGGAAAAAGTGTTTAAAATTACTTCTTTGCTTTATATAGTTTGAATATTTTAAAGAATGTTGTGAAGGGAAAATTAAAAATTTGACTATGTTATTAATAGTCAAGATTGGGCACTTGGCCTTTTGGCCTATTAAGTTGTTCGGAATTAATTTTTAGTCACCTATTATTTTATTAATTAATTTGAAACTTTTTAAATTATTTTTCAGAAAACGTTTTAATAGTTTTCTTTTTTAAATTCAAAAAAGATGACTATTGATTTTAAAAGGTGCTTATTATGAAAAGATGAATCTGTTAATTCCAACACTCAGATAAGTATTATAAATACCCATATCATCTCCAAAACGAAATCATCTGAAAATTTCAATCTCTTTCTCTTCTACTTATTTTTTACAACTCACAAATATTCTGTTCTTGTGGGAAATTCGACTTAATTGCTAAAACTCGAATTTCAGAGGTTTTATAAAATCCTAGAGGAATTCTGCTATTAAACCTGAAAGAAATTAGTGGAAAACTTAAATTCCTTAAGGACAGTGATTACACTATCGAAGCCAGATTATTTCATCTCTGTTATAAAACAATAAAAGAAGAAGAGTATTATAGAGAAAAGTAAAGAGAGAGAATTCTTATTAATTTAGAATGCATTACAATAGAATTTCTCTGTCTTTTTATAGGGAAAGAGTAACTTAGCCACATAGTAACAATTCCTAGAATCTCTCTAAAATATAGACATTCACCTTAAATACAATTCTATTTATAGCACTCTCCCTTGAATGTCTATTCAACAAATAATGTGCCTCGTTAAAACTTTAACTAAAATAAAACCCAGTAGAAAAAAATTCTAGAGAAGGAAAAAGAGTACACATGTTTAGAAATACGCCTTTTGGTTGCCTCGCAAAAAAATCTTGCAAGAAAAACCAGTGGAACAAAACCTCGTAAGGAAAAAATAGTACAGTACGTATCAACTCCTCCTGATGAGACAATTAATTCACATCTTTGAGTCTTCGCAATCCAATTTTGTGTACCATCTTCAAAAATCATTGGTAAAGATTTGATAAATAAATCAACCATATTAACTTGAATGAATATGTTGCACCTTGAAATCGTCATTCTTGATAGATATATAATGTCTTCACAAAATGCTGTGGAATGACCTTTTCAATATCTCCATAGAGATTCTCGCAATCATATTATCATGCTTATAGTAATAGCAAGATACATATGTGCGCAAATTGCACTTAAGGATGTAGTACTTCATGACCAAGAATTCTATATGCTTTAAGCAATTTAAATCCTTTAGGGATTATCATATAAGTTAAGTTATATAAGCCATATAAATAGACTTTAGATGCATATCAAGTTTTATGTCATATAAGATAGATAAAAGTGATTGCACACACCATTGACTTTATACTTTCACGTGTTTGAACTGCAGGTCCAAAACTATATGTCTTTCATATGAAACCAATTCTACTTGAATTGTTTCTTTAGACTTAATATCCTCATATATATATTTAGCACTGTCATAGATGTGGTCGGCGAATATTTTATATCGGTTCCAACCTCCTTATTTTTCAGAAAGACAAAACAAAGAGATCTCTTGATTCATGTATTCAGGTACCTGAATCTCTCATGAGATTTTATGAAGTGTTATGTCATGTGATCTTCTATATCACTTGCCTCCTTATTATGATCATTTTGATCATTTGCTCATCTTCTTTATCAAGAAGTTTATTTGAAACTGATTTGTCTATACGCTTTAAGCGTACCATAGACTTTGTCCTTCTAGGACTTATTCTAATAGGAGCATTTGTAGTGAGAATATGGTTATTTTCTTTGAGCCAGCAAATGCGTCTAGCATGCTTTGCATTATATTGGAGATGAATTATCTTTTTATGAACATCAAGTTCATATTATCTTATTCGAGGATCTAGATGTATAAATGATAATTCATTCCACGTAACTTTTTCTCAATTGTTTTTCTTGCCTCCCTCCCAGGTTAGAAAAACTAACTTCCTTCCTCAATTTTGGCAATCCATCTTTGTGCATTATGGTGTAAATGAAAATATACACCGTATGTAACGACCCGACTGGTCGTTTTGAGCATTTGCACTTCGCTCGGTAGTTTGAGGGTACTAGTATCTCCACATGATGTATTATGATTTGCATGAATTGCCGGTTTTTGTTTTCAAGTTATTCGAAATCGATTTGGAAGAATGAACTTCAAGATTTAGGCTCTAAGTTGGAAGAGTTTACCATGTTTGTATCACGACTTTCTACCTTCGGGACCGTGATGATGCCTAACATTTCACTCGCTAGGCAAGCCAACACTAGAGAATTGTTAAGACAATTTTAATCAAATTCAATAAGTAAAATCAATCAAACCGAAATGAAGCTAAAGTTGAGTGCAGAATGACATAAAAACCAATAATATCTAAGTACACCCTCGATCTGAAGTCACAAGTTCACGAGCTTCTAGAGTTACTACATACAGAGTTTGGAATAAGTACAACTGTCTCGAATGATAAGAATAGTAAATGGGGGGAAGTGGAAGGGGACTTCAAGATCTGCGAGTGCCATCAGATCTACCTCGAGTATCCAAAAGTAGTTTCGAGCTAAAATGCCTCACGGACAGTTGGGACCAGTACCAAAATCTGCACAAGATGTGCAGATTGTAGTATGAATACAACCGACCCAATATACTCTGTAAATGTCGTGGTTAACCTTGACTTGAGGGATTAGGACTTGTTTTCCTATTTGCTATGTTGGGTACAACATATATATGAGGTGACAATTACTTATGCATTGTTGTTGGGTTAAAGCATGCGAGTGAGACTTGTTTCATGTAATTTATTGCTTTCTTTGATCATGATATTCATAAAGAGGATTACCACAGGCAGTTTGAGCGTCTCCAATAGGGCAGTATGACTGTTACTCAGTATGAGACCCGTTTTGTGGATCTAACCTATCATGCCATTCTTCTGCTTCCTACCAAGAAAAAGAGAAGGTGAGGAGGTTTATTTAGGGACTCACTCTTCTATCAAGCTATAGATGGCCAATGAGACTAGGGGTGAGATTTCTTTCAGGCAGCTGCTAATGTTGCCAGGCGGATCGAGATGGTTCTTGCACAAGAGAGAGGTCAGGGTCTGATAAGAGGCTTCGTCATTCTTGTGGGTTCAGTGGTGCCCCGTCTGGAGGCAGGGGTACTTTTGTAGAGGCCATCCTCCTAGGCCGTTTCATTCAGCCCTCCAGGCATCCCATGATGCTTCAGGTGGTCACAACCCTCATATGTCTCATTCCGACCAGCTAGCCTACAGTGCACCACCAGCTCATATTAGTGCACCTCCGCTCCAAAGCTTTTAGGGTGGTTACTCAGGTCGACAAGGTCAGTGTCAGGGTTAGCAGTCAGAGCAGCTGAGGTCATGTTATACTTGTGGTGATCCAAGGCACATTTCTAGATTTTGCATACATGCATCGGGCAGCTCACAGCAGCAGGGTTCTCATGCCATGGTTCGGGTACCGAGTATTTCATTGCCTGCTCAGCCAGCTAGAAGTAGGGGTCAGGAAGCTAGAGGTGGAGGCCAGGCTATTAGATGTGGTGGTCAGGCTGCTAGAGGTGGAGGCCAGCCAACTAGGGCACGTCCTAAAGATGTAGTTCAGAGTAGTTGGGCCCAACCCCGATGTTATGTTTTCCCATCCAGGCCAGAGGCTGAGTCATCTGACGCTATTATCACAGGTATTGTTCTAGTTTTCCATAGAGATGCATCAGTTCTATTTGATCCGGGCTCTACTTATTTCTACGTGTCATCATATTTTGCTTCCTATTTGGTTGTGCCTCGTGGTTCTTTGAGTGCTCATGTGTATGTGCCCACACCTGTGGGAGATTCTATTATTGTAAATCGTATTTATCGTTCGTGTGTGGTTACCATTGGGAGTCTTGAGACTAGCGTAGATCTTCTACTTCTCAATATGGTAGATTTTGATGTCATTTTGGGTATGAATTGGTAGTCACCTTATCATGCTATATTGGATTGTCACACCAAGACGGTGACATTAGCCTTGTCGGGGTCGCCTTGATTAGAGTAGATAGGGATTCATGGCCATTCTACCAGCAGGGTTATCTCTTATGTGAAGGCTCGGTATGTGATCAAGAAGGGGCGTCTAGCCTATTTGGCTTATGTCCGCAATTCTAGTGTGGAGGTTTCTTCCATGGATTCAGTACCAGTTATTCGTGAATTTCTAGAGGTGTTTCCTGCGGATCTACCGGGGATGCCACCTGACAGAGATGTTGACTTCTGCATTAATTTGGCTTCGGGCACTCATCCCATTTCTATTCCGCTATATCGTATGGCCCCGCCAGATTTGGAAGAAGTGAAGGAGTAGTTGCAAGATTTGCTTGAGAAGTGCTTCATTAGACCTACTGTCTTGCCCTGGGGTGCGCCTGTGTTGTTTGTGAAGAAGAAAGAAGGATTGATGAGTATGTGCATAGATTACCGGTAGTTGAACAAAGTCACCATCAAGAATAAGTATTTATTGCCGAGGGTTGATGAATTATTTGATCAGCTTCAGGGTCCCAAGGTGTTTTCAAAGATTGATTTGAGGCCTGGCTACCATCAGTCGAGGATTAGGGCATCTGATGTCCCTAAGACAACTTTTTGGACTTGGTATAGGCATTATGAGTTTCTAGTGATGTCATTTGGGCTGACAAATGCCCTAGTAGCATTTATGGATTTGATGAATCGGGTGTTCAAGTCCTATTTAGATTCCTTTGTGATTGTATTTATTGACGATATCTTGATCTACTCTATCCGAGAGGAGCATGATCAGCATCTTCGGGTTGTATAGCAGACTCTAAGAGATATCTAGTTATATGCCAAATTTTCAAAGTGCGAGTTTCGGGTTGAGTCAGTCGCTTTCTTGGGGCACGTAGTATCAGCAAAGGGTATTCAGGTGGATCCTAAAAAGATTGAGGCAGTTCAGAACTGGCCTAGGCCCACTTCAACTACAATAATTCAGAGTTTCTTGGGTTTGGAGGGATATTACCGTCGGTTCGTGGAGAAGTTTTTATCTATAGCATCCCCATTGACCAGGTTGACCCAGAAGGGTGCCCCGTTTAGAATGTCAGACGAGTTTGAGGCGACCTTTCGGAAGCTCAAGACTGCTTTGACTACGACGTCAGTGTTGGTATTGCCCACATGTTTAGGATCTTATACAGTGTATTGTGATGCATCTCGTACCGTTCTTGGTGCAGTATTGATACAGGATGGCAGGGTGATTGCATATGCATCGTGGCAACCATTGTTCATACGCTAAAGATTTGGAGGCACTATCTTTACGTCGTGTCGTGCGAGGTATTTACGGATCATTAGAGCTTACAATATTTGTTCAAACAGAAGGATCTCAATTTGAGGCAGAGAAGGCGGTTGTAGCTATTGAAAGACAATGATATCACCATCTTGTATCATCCAGGGAAAATGTGGTGGCTGATACCTTGAGCATAAAGGCATTGAGTATAGGCAGCCTTGCGTACATTTCAGTCGGTGAGAGACCGCTTGCATCAGATGTTCAGGCTTTGACCAATCAGTTTGTGAGTTTGGATGTTTCAGAGCCCAGTTGTGTTCTAGCTTGTACAGTCGCTCAGTCTTCTTTGTTTGAGCGCATTAGAGAGCGACAGTATGACGACCCTCATTTGCTTGTCCTTAGGGACACAGTGCAATACGGTGGTGCCAAGCAGGTTACTGTTGGAGATGGTGGAGTGTAAGCACGTGCTTTTTGCCATGTGAGAGAATTACTCCCCAAAAATCCAAAATAAAACAATTTTCCTTTGTGTGCAATTTTAGAATTTTTGTGGCATTTTTGATAATTATCTGTATTTCTGTCTGTGCGTGTTTATTGGTTAAATTAATAAAAAATTACAAAAATATGTCGCATTTGCATTTAGTATTTATTTAAGTTTGTTTTACAAAATCATAAAAATAATGTACATTGCATTTTTAGCATTTAACGTCTAAATTGTGTGATTTTTATAGTTAATTGCTATTTAAATGTGCGATAATTGTTATTTGGACAGATTTTTGAAGTTATAATAGATTTTGAATCAGGGCAGTAATAGTAGTTTTAGGGGTAATACGAGAATTAACCAATTGCAGATTATTTAATTATGGTGGGGGACAAGACGTAATGATAAAAGCAAAAAGGAAAAGGTGGATAATGATGTCTTCTTTTCAAAAAGAGGGAACAAGGGGGCCCACTTTGACTACTTTTCAAAAAGAGGGAACATGGGGGCCCACTTTGACTACTTTTCAAAAAGAGGGAACACGGGGGGCCCACGTTGACTACTTTTACTAAAGTAAAAGTGTGGGTAATAATAAAAGTTAAAGGGTGTACATAGTGGAAAAAGATTGGGTCTTGCTTTGGGTATATAGAAGACTCATTTGACACTTAAAGGGGAGGAGATTTTGGGGAGAATTTTGGGAGAGATAAAAATTTCAGAACTAAAGAGGAGATAAGAACATACTTTTAATCTTGAAGAAGAGGATTTAAAAAATATCCGAATACTATTTCCGTGTATTCCTGAGTGTGATCTTAGCCTACTGTTTGCTTCTGGGATTTTCAATTGGCTTCTTGAGTTAACTGTTGGTCCTTTGTTATTGCTTTATTGAGTATTTGCTGGAATTTCTGTTTGGTTTTCAAGTCTACTGCTGGGTTTTCTGACTGCTGGTTGTTTGTTGTTGCTGCGCTGTTTCTACTGTTGCTGATCCTATTCTTCCTTTCCTTGTATTCAAATACCAGGTACACGACTATAATACTAGCTATTGCAAGCTGAAAAATGTGAAAGCATGAATACATGAAGAATGGAACTTTGAAGTTTTAATTTCGCTTTTTCTTCGTTTCTTTTACTGATTGTATTTAGGCTATTTCATGTATTACTGTTTAATAATTGAAAATAAGAGAAAAATAACATAAGTTGGTCTTTAGTGAATCAGCTTGGCAAAATGGGTTAATTCACTAGCTATGAAAGTTTTAATACGGTCAACAGTAGGTCAATCATGAATGGATAGTTAAATTTAGTTAAAGCCAAACAAGACTAGATAATGTTTAAGTTTAATAATCTTTCTAATAAGCTTTAGTAATTGTGGTTAAATCTAGTTTCAAATGGTTATGAATAATTAATTCCAATAGTTGTTTTTTTATATATAACAATGTGAGCTTCAATCTAGCTATATTTGATTTCTTTTGAATATTAGTTGTCGAATTTCTTATTTTATTTATAATTTCAAATTTTTTCTTTAAAATTCTTTCATTTAATATTGGTCCTAATCTAGCAATTAGTATGTTACATGTTCTTAATTTTTTCTAACTCCTAATTAATTAGGATTTTCTTTCTTTATTTTAGAGACTAAAATTAATAGAAAAAATGTAGTCATTCTAAGATTATCTTTTTTTAAAAATAAAAATAAAAAATAATAATGAGACGAGCCTCGCCAAATAAAATTGCAAATTGCGGGGCCCTCACAAAATGTATGTGTTAATTACTTAGAACTCGGGATAGGCCGCTTTGCGAACTCCACGGCCTTACCCAAAATAACAACACGCTAGTTTCTTTAGGACGCGTCTTAATTAATCTTACTTTCCTAAACTCGGGTGCACATTTATGTGACCCAAATCCAAATCTCAGCGGAGTCAAAGTGTGTCGACGATCACGGGTACATTGATTGTGACGCGGTTCGAAATACATTTTCACAACGTTGCAATTCCCTATAAAATAATAATAATAATAATGAAAGTGGTAAAGAGTTAAAATCCGCACATAAGCTCATAATGTATAAAAAATCAGATAAACAAGCCGAATATGACAGTTGAGCGACCGTGCTAGAACCACGGAACTCGGGAATGCCTAACACCTTCTCCCGGGTTAACAGAATTCCTTATCCGAATTTCTGGTTCACGGACTGTAATACAGAGTCATTATTTTCCTCGATTCGGGATTAAATTGGTGACTTGGGACACCCTAAAATCTCCCAAGTGGCGACTCTAAAATGAATAAACAAATCCCGTTTCGATTGTCCTTTAATTGGAAAAACTCCTTCACCCCTCACGAGGGCAGAAAAAGGAGGTGTGACAGCTCTGGCGACTCTGCTAGGGATCCAAAACCCAGAATCTCTGGTTCAGGGTTCAGAATTTGAGCTTAGATAAATTGTTATATTTGGCTTTATCTGATTTTTACATGTTTGAGCCTAATGTGCTAAATGTTGCTTTTACCGCTTTGATATTATCTGAACTGTATATAAACTGTGCCGAAACCCTTCTCTTCTTACCTCCGGGGATGTGCTTACTGGTTGAGACTCCCTATTCTGTTAGTGTCATACCTTGAAATAAGAAAGAGGCCGGACAAGTTACTAAGCCGGATGGCCCTTTGGTTCCCGGAAAGTTGCCCCCTCCTCGATTCGAGTTGTCCGCTCGGGTACACAGTCTAGAACACCGACTCAGGTTTTGAACATAGAATAACATGACTTCATGCCGGATCCCTAGTAGGAACGATTATTTGCATCATGTTGCATTTGACTTAGGGGACTCAACACAGGGGTTGGGTCCGTCTAGGACTAGCAACCTGAAATGAAAAGACCATCCTGATGCATCCTATTTGTGCTGTGCATTTATTTGTTTCGAACTTGTGTTTTTACCGACTTTCGAATATCACGAATATTGTGAAATTAAAAAAAAAGGAAAAAAAAAGAAATAGCGGTTAGGGAATTAATTATTTATTTTTGAAAAAAAAACCCAATGCCTAAATACTATCAAAACTCTGCCGAAATTTTGAGAAAATGAGAAAAAAATGTTTTATTAGTTTGTTTTATTAAAAGCAAAGGAAAAATAGAAAGAAAAAAAAGAGTCGTTGTTCTGTCTTGTTTTTCAAAAAAAAATAAAAATAGTTTATCTTGCCATGAAAATGAAAAGGAAAAACAGTCTTGTTTTTAAAATGGTTTTTTTTATTATTTATTTATTTGTTTATGAAAATGCCAAAAAATAAAAATAAAAAGAGTCATGCGTTGAACGTGGTTTTATTATTTGTTGCAAATATATATATATATCTAATCCAAAAAAGTTTTTCTGGAAAAGTTTTTTAGACCCCTAATTTTCAAAAAAATAAATCCAAAAATATTTTCCAATATTGATTTCTTTAGAAAGTCTTTTTAATTGTTTTGTTTTTAAAAAATAATTATAAAAAAGAAGATAAAATAAAAATAAAAATATTTTCTTTTAATTTCTTCCAAAAAATCCGAAAATATTTTCATTCGTCTTTCAAAATTGAATTCAAAATTCAAAAATATTTTTTGTAAGCATATCTTTCATTGAAAGTAAAATTCCAAAAATATTTTCTTTCTGCTTTAGAAGTTTTTCTTTCGAAAATTCAAAAAAAAAATCTTTCGAATTCTTAAAATCTTTTTCTCCTTTGCAAAATGCTTCCTTTCTTCTTTATAAGTCTTTCCTTCAAAAAATAAAATTAAAAGGAAAAAAAAGTTAGTTTATTTACTTTATTCATGGTATCTCGAACTACACGGGTTTGATTCTCACCGGATGTGAGATACGCAGGCAACCCTCATCGGGTCCAACCTCCCCTTTTGCTTAAATAACCAAAAACAAACAAATAAAAAAAAACATGTCAAAATTTTAATTTTGTCATAAAGAATTCGGGTGACGCTGTTTTGTCAAAACATAGCCGAATGTTCCCGAAAGGGACGCCGGAGGGCTGACTTTGCATAAACAGCCACCTTTGGGTTATTTTTTTTTAGTATTTTTTGTCCAGTTAACCCACACAGCCTTAAAAATCTTCGTCCCCGAGGCGCTAAAGGGCCGTGTTTGCAACACCAGGTTTTTATTATAATTTGAAAAAAAAAACAAAGAGTCAGCGATCAGGTGAATACCGTTTGGGTTTTTGGTCAAAATAAGCCGAGCCAGCTTTGGCAGCGTCTTAAGCCGTTCTTGCCGAAATAGCCTTAGAGTATCTTTCAGTTGTCGAAAGGCTATTTTCGTAAAAAACGGACAAGTTTGTAAAGTGTCATAAAATAATCCTCCCCGGCCTCAAAATTCATGTGAAATTTGGAAGGGGCCACATTTGCAAAAAATAACCGTTTGGTTGCATTTGTCAAACGGAGAAAGGGAGCTGGCCTTTTGTTTTGAGGTTGTAAATCTTTTGACTAGAATATATGGGTTGTTTGATTTTTGAGTTTGTTGGTCATCTTTCAATCTTTGAAACCCAGTTTGTTTTATTATGAAAATCGATAAAGAAAAAAAATGTCTCATTGTTGTTACCTTTCATTTTGTCCGAATTACGCAATGTCTGATTCATGCGGGGTCATGATACGTAGGCAATCTCCATAAGATTCGACCACCACAAAAAAAAGGAATAATAATATTAATAAAAAAAATAATAATAAAGGAAAGTGTAGGAGATTTTCAAAGGGGCACAATTACAAGAAGCCGGAACGACGCACATAACTGAAGTGAATGCGTGATAGAACGGTCTAACTGCTTAGGGGCATTGTATCTCTGATATTTGATTATCTGTCAAATGCCCTAACACTAACGTGATGACTTCACTTTGCTGTTGTTCATATATAGAAAAGTGGTTGGCTGTGGTAACTCCTCCTTGCAAAGCAAAGTCAAAGGACAATGACTCAGAACCGCATAACCGAGTGGGTCGGTACTGATGACCGACAACAACTGGTCGAACAGAACAACGGGTTGGTAGAAGAAGTAAAAATGCTGAGACAGCATGTGACAGACATGTATCAGGCATGGATGACTGGGAAAGCACCACCCCCTCCACCGCCTAGCCTCTTGAACTCTGTCATTACCCAAGCACCCAACACCATAACGGAAGATCCTCCATACTCTCCATCCCAACCCACTTATGGCAGCTTTCCCAGCTGCCCGAGTAGCTCCATCACTCGTCAACGCTACTCCCCTCCCCAACGCTACTTCTCTCCACGAGATTCCCAAAGACGGGCTTCACTTTTCAAATACCCAGCTCCACAAAAGGCCTATCCACCCTCACAAACCTACCGGAAGCCCCCTGGATCAGGTTTCCGGCCCAATCAAGCATTTAGGAACGAGAGGTTGCTGAAACGAGGAAAGGCTCTCACCCCTATCGGAATATCTTTTGCAAGTCTGTTTGAAAGGCTAAGGCATGCTGGCCTGATTGAGACGCTCCCCGCATATACTCCAGATCCACGTGCAAGAAACTTTGATTCGGCAGCACGATGCGCATACCATTCCAATGTCAGAGGGCACAATATTGAGAGATGTCATAATCTGAAAAGGGAAGTAGAGAAAATGATCCAAAAAGGGCGGATTGTGATCAATAACAGTGACATGGAGCACTCGAACCTTATCGAGAACTTGTTGACGGAGGTTGATGATGTTGAAGCTGGTAATGGTCTTGGCAGTATTGATGCAAAGCTCAGTGGCTAAGATGCCAGGTTTGATAATTGGGAGGGCGCTTCGTTCCTTGGTTATCAAGAGAGAAGCTTTTGATGGTTTATTTTGTTGTCATTTCTGTTCTCCGGATTATTAAGGTTGTAATTCGGATTTTGTCTTGTGTCAAACCTTCTTATCTTTCCATTTTGTCATAGCGGTTTGTTTAAGTTTTGTCCAGGCTATTTTAGGATTTTATTCTGGTTTGTTTCGTTTGTTTTGTTATTCAAACCATTTCACCGGTAATCTAATGCAAAATCCGGTCTTTTATTATTTCCCGTCATCTTTTGTTTGGTCCTTCTATCATTTTTGTTCAGCACCGATTCTGGTGACATGACATGCGCACACAATTTGGGCCTGATCTTAAAAGATAATCATAAAACCATTGGGAGGTGATCAGAACATTTAAAAGGAATAAAGACGGTTTGAGATTATTCGGAGCTCGAGTCATACAGAACTAGGGCAAGTAAAACACAAAGAAAACCGTTAAAAGCAAGATTCGCCTTTCATGATAATGAGAGTGAGAGTATTGCCCAACGGTGCTTTAAAAATGACGAAAGAAAAAGGCAAATGTATGCACATGGTTATGAAGCCCAGCACAATCAGAAGATGTGGTGAATATTTAATGGTGTTGTTTGTGCTTGGCGTGTTTTGAAGATTGGAATGACGAAGGCATTTTATTCTGCTATCTAAACACTTTCTCCTTCGTTAACCCTTTGAGCCTTATTTGTTTTTTTTCATACCCCTCTTTCGGAATCAGTAGCAAAGAGTAGAAACACAAACATAAAAAGATAAGATAAGAAAAAAAACACAAAAAGAAAAAGAAAAAAAATCAACAAAACGACAAAAGAAAAATAAAGAAAAAGAAGAAAAGAAAAATGATAACAAAAAACAAAAGAAAGTCAGAAGAAAACAGAGGAATTGGGAACTACGTTTGACCTGATTCCTCAAAGAGGATACGTAGGCGCTTCACGGCTCGGTCATAGGGTGCATAATGTGCATTGGGTGCATAGTGTGCATAGGGTGCATAGTGTGCATAGTGTAACGTAGTATAACAAAAATAAATAATCCCCAAGCAAGAAACTGAGGCAAGGGTTGCGCTTGTTGTAAACAAATATGGTTCCGAAGGTTGTAATTTTGAACCTCAAATTGATTTGTTTTTTAGCCTTTAATACCCTTTCTTTCTAGCCTATCCAAAAACCCACATTACGGTCCAAAGAAAGACCTTCTGATCAGTCTTCAAAAGATGCCAAGTCAGACAAATGAGAGTCTTACCGATGAACATAACACTCTGATCCACAGTAGAAAGGACTCTAATCCCCAGCAGAGAGAGTCATATCGGCTACACTCCAAATCCCCATTTGGAAAATGATACAAATGAGAGAGTCTTATCGGTGAAAATCTTCACGGGCACCATAAGGCGATGAAAGCTGAGAGAAAAACCAAAATGAGAGAGGCTTGATAGTGAAAACCCTTCGGACACTACAAGTCGAATAAGATTGAGAATCAGATGGGGAATCGCCAAATGAAGATCTTGAAAGACAATTGACAGCGGATGATAGGCCACATGTGCATGTCATGACCATTAGAGTCGATATCTGCGTTTGATAGGTTTTTATTTATAGTTTCTTTTGTTAAAGAGTCATATTTTTCCTTTGTCTTTTATTCTGTTCCTTTTTATCTTTCTCCTTTCATAGAAAAATTCCCCAATAGAGTCTGTTTGGTCAGAACAAGTGAGAAATGACTTCAAAATATGCCATCAGCTTTCCAATTATGCAAGATGAGATCTGACTAGTACATCCAAGTGATATAGTCAGCAAGGAACAAGCGCGAGGCCAGTGTCAAGAAAGATATCCCCAGCAAAAGGGAATTGACAAAAGGATTGACGAGTGTCAAGAGGGATATCCTTGCCGAAATCAAAGGTTATAAACCTCAAGGCCAAGGCCCGTGGACAAATCAAGGAGAGAAATGATCATGATTTGGGAAATTCATACGAGACTAAAAGGTCGGGGAAATGCCAGTTTCCGAGCTATGCCACAAAAGAAGAGGGATATCCCCAGCAGAAAGGGATTATCCCCAGCAAATAATATCATCCCCAACAAGTTGTGGAACGCAGAGCAAGGAAGGAGAAAGGGAAAAGCCATCCTAGTAGGAGTATCACAACCAACCACCATGTTTTAAACTAACAAATTTTGTTTGATTTGAAATAGGTAAAGGAAATGGCAATGATAACGGAAATGAATGCCACAAGAGAGATTATCAAACTGGGGCAAAAAATTTTCCTTTCATTTTGAAAATTTTCTGGAAGTCAGGTACCCATTTGGGGAAGAATAAAAGATAGTACCAGTCTCAAGGGAAGTGATCTTTGAACCAGTGTTACCCCCAGCATAACAAGTTTTAATGAAGGAAGTTGTTCCCCAGCGGACGGAACAAAAGGATGAAACTTATGCTCAAAGAAGCAAAAGGTCGGCCAGTACCATTCCCAGCAGCCTTCCAAAGAGTGAAGCACTAGTTTTGAAGAATCAAAATCCCCCAGCAGTGTTATCCTCGACAGCGTTATCCCCAGCTGATAACTTTTTATCCCCTAACAGGTAAGTAAATAATTCCCCAGTAGTGTTATCCCCAGCAGTTACGAGGGAAGACAACACAAGTTTTTAAGGAAATGGTTCACGCATAGGAGATGCACTTCCTAAGTTTAGTTTTACCAATAGGAGACGCACTTCCTAAGTTTAGTTTTACCAATAGGAGATGCACTTCCTAAGTTTAGTTTTACCAATAGGAGACGCACTTCCTAAGTTTAGTTTTACCCATAGGAGACACACTTCCTAAGTTTACTTTTACACCATAGGAAACGCACTTCCTAAGTTTATTTTTACCCTAGGAGACGCACTTCTTGAGTTTATTTTCATTCATAGGAGACGCACTTCCTAGTTTAAAGTCATTAAAGTTTTACCCATATGAGACGCACTTCCTAAGTTTATTTTTACCCCTAGGAGACGCACTTCCTAAGTTTAATTTCATGCTAGGAGACGCACTTCCTAAGTTTAATTTCATGCATAGGAGACGCACTTCCTAAATTAAGTTTCACCCCTAGGAGACGCACTTCCTAGTCTGGTTCATTTAAGTTCATTTGTAGGAGACGCACTTCCTAGTTTGAATCATTGAAGTTTCACCCCTAGAAAATGCATTTCGTAGTCTGGGTCGTTCAGGTTATATTTTGCTTTAGGAGACGCACTTCCTAAAAATGAGAGTTTACCACTAGGAGACACATTTCCTGATCTTGGTACAAGTTTTACTCGTAGGAGGCGCACTTCCTAGTTGGGTTCATCCGCCCTCAAATAGGATATGTTGGGTTCATCCGCCCTCAAATAGGATATGTCGGGTTCATCCGCCCTCAAATAGGATATGTCGGGTTCATCCGCCCTCGAATAGGATATGTCGGGTTCATCCGCCCTCGAATAGGATATGTCGGGTTCATCCGCCCTCGAATAGGATATGTCGGGTTCATCCGCCCTCGAATAGGATATGTCGGGTTCATCCGCCCTCGAATAGGATATGTCGGGTTCATCCGCCCTCGAATAGGATATGTCGGGTTCATCCGCCCTCGAATAGGATATGTCGGGTTCATCCGCCCTCGAATAGGATATGTCGGGTTCATCCGCCCTCAAATAGGATATGTCGGGTTCATCCGCCCTCAAATAGGATATGTCGGGTTCATCCGCCCTCAAATAGGATATGTCGGGTTCATCTGCCCTCGAATAGGATATGTCGGGTTCATCCGCCCTCGAATAGGATATGTCGGGTTCATCCGTCCTTGAATAGGATATGCTGGGTTCATCCGCCCTCGAATAGGATATGTTGGGTTCATCCGCCCTCGAATAGGATATGTCGGGTTCATCTGCCCTCGAATAGGATATGTCAGGTTCATCCGCCCTCAAATAGGATATGTCGGGTTCCTCCGCCCTCAAATAGGATATGTCGGGTTCATACGCCCTCAAATAGGATATGTTGGGTTCATCCGCCCTCAAATAGGATATTTTGGGTTCATCCGCCCTCAAATAGGATTTTATTTTCAAAGTTGTTGTTGAGGTCAGGAGCCCGCCTGAAGAGAGGAAAGGCGTTTTATTTTTAAAAGTTGTTGAAATGTCGCCAGCCTAAAGAAAGGAATGACATTTTATTTTCAAAGTTGTTGAAGTCAAGAGCCCGCCTGAAGAGAGGAAAGGCGTTTTATTTTTAAAAGTTGTTGAAATCTCGCCAGCCTAAAAAAAGGAATGGCATTTTATTTTCAGGGTTGTTTGTTGAAGTCAGGAGCCCGCCTGAAGAGAGAAAAGACGTTTTATTTTTTAAAGTTGTTGAAATCTCGCCAGCCTAAAGAAAGGAATGGCGTTTTATTTTTCAAAAGTTGTTGTTGAGGTCAGGAGCCCGCCTGAAGAGAGGAAAGGCGTTTTATTTTTAAAGTTATTTAAATCTTGCCAACCCAAAGAAAGGAATGGCATTTTATTTTCAAAAGTTTTTGTTGAAGTCAGAAGCCCGCCTGAAGAGAGGAAAGGCATTTTATTTTTCAAAGTTGTTGTTGAGGTCAGGAGCCCGCCTGAAGAGAGGAAAGGCGTTTTATTAAAGTTGTTTAAATCTCGCCAACCTAAAGGAAGGAATGACACTTTATTTTCAAAAGTTGTTGTTGAAATCAGGAGTCCGCCTGAAGAGAGGAAAGGCGTTTATTTTTCAAAGTTGTTGAAGTCAGGAGCCCGCCTGAAGAGAGGAAAGGCGTTTTATTTTTAAAGTTGTTTAAATCTCGCCAACCTAAAGGAAGGAATGACACTTTATTTTCAAAAGTTGTTGTTGAAATCAGGAGCCCGCCTGAAGAGAGGAAAGGCGTTTTATTTTAAAAGCTGTTGAAATCTCGCCAGCCTAAAGAAAGGAATGACATTTTATTTTCAAAGTTGTTGAAGTCAGGAGCCCGCTTGAAGAGAGGAAAGGCGTTTTATTTTTAAAAAGGGTTGTTGAAATCTCGCCAGCCTAAATAAAGGAATGACATTTTATTTTCAAAGTTGTTGTTGAAGTCAGGAGCCCGCCTGAAGAGAGGAAAGGCGTTTTTTATTTTTAAAAATTTTTGAAATCTCGCCAGCCTAAAGAAAGGAATGACATTTTATTTTCATAGTTGTTTGTTGAAGTGAGGAGCCCGCCTGAAGATAGGAAAGGCGTTTTATTTTTCAAAGTTGTTTGTTGAAGTCAGGAGCCCGCCTGAAGAGAGGAAAGGCGTTTTATTTTTCAAAGTTTCTATTGAAGTCAGGCGCCCATTTGTATAACGAGAGGAATACTTTTCAGTCTTTACATTTCATGTCTCAGGCGCCCACCTATATAACGAGAGGAATACTTTTTAGTCTTTACATTTCATGTCTCAGGCGCCCACCTATATAACGAGAGGAATACTTTTCAGTCTTTACATTTCATGTCTCGGGCGCCCACCTACATAACGAGAGGAATACTTTTCAGTCTTTACATTTCATGTCTTAGGCGCCCACCTGTATAACGAGAGGAATACTTTTCAGTCTTTACATTTCATGTCTCAGGCGCCCACCTACATAACGAGAGGAATACTTTTCAGTCTTTACATTTCACGTCTCAGGCGCCCACCTGTATAACGAGAGGAATACTTTTCAGTCTTATACTTCAGGTCTTGAAATCAGTAGCCCCTCCGGAAAGCAGAAGGTTACAACAGGAATCCCCAGCAGGAAACAATAAAAATCCCCAGCACCGGAAAGCAGAAGGTTGCAACAAAAGGTCCCAGCACAAGTTCAAGCGCATGAGTCAAAAGGAAGAAAAGACGAGTCTTGAAAGAAGCGGCCTGTGAACATTAAATTATGCCCAGCATAACAAATCTGATGAAGAGAGCCGTATTCCCAGAGGAACCGCCGAAAATCTTAATGAAGGAGGCCATATCCCCAGTAGACCGAACAAAATGATGAAAACTGGTATTCAGAAAAGCAAAAGGCCAGTGTCATCCCCAAATTCTCGGAAGAAAAGCACCGGAAGAAACACAAGCCGACAAGAAAGCAAGGCAACAAGAACAAGTTGAAGATAGATGAGATCTTATGATCCGTAGTCTAGCCTAGCTTCTTGTTTTCTTTTAAGCACGGTGTAACAAGGAGATCGGTAAGCAGTGGTAATAGCATGCAACAGCAGTAACATTGCAGTCCCATGGTAGTCCCAGCTACCAAAACTTCCCAAACTACATTAACCTGATTCCCCTTTAGCCAGGGATATGTAGGAAACCTTTGAAGCAAAGGTTCGGTTAAATCTTTTTCAAAAAATGCTTCACACGAAGTATTCGGATGGGCAAAAATCGCTCACTTTATCTTTGCACGAAAACCCTTCGTGTCTTCGGGCAAAGAGGGGCAGCTGTAAGCACGTGATTTTTGCCCTATGAGAGAATTACTCCCAAAAAATCCAAAATAAAACAATTTTCCTTTGTGTGCAATTTTAAAATTTTTGTGGCATTTTTGATAATTATTTGTATTTCTGTCTGTGCGTATTTATTGGTTAAATTAATAAAAAATTACAAAAATATGTCGCATTTGCATTTAGTATTTATTTAAGTTTGTTTTACAAAATTATAAAAATAATGTACGTTGCATTTTTAGCATTTAACGTCTAAATTGTGTGATTTTTATAGTTAATTGCTATTTAAATGTGCGATAATTGTTATTTGGACAGATTTTTGAAGTTATAACAGATTTTGAATCAGGGCAGTAACAATAGTTTTAGGGGTAATACGGGAATTAACCAATTACAGATTATTTAATTATGGTGGAGGACAAGACGTAATGATAAAAGCAAAAAGGAAAATGTGGATAATGATGTCTTCTTTTCAAAAAGAGGGAACAAGGGGGCCCACTTTGACTACTTTTTAAAAAGAGGGAACACGGGGGCCCACGTTGACTACTTTTACTAAAGTAAAAGTGTGGGTAATAATAAAAGTTAAATGGTGCACATAGTGGAAGAAGATTGGGTCTTGCTTTGGGTATATAAGAGACTCATTTGACACTTAAAGGGGAGGAGATTTTAGGGAGAATTTTGGGAGAGATAAAAATTTCAGAACTAAAGAGGAGATAAGAACATACTTTTAATCTTGAAGAAGAGGATTTCTAAAATATCCGAATACTATTTTCGTGTATTCTTGAGTGTGATCTCTGCCTACTGTTTGCTTCCGGGATTTTCAATTGGCTTCTTGAGTTAATTGTTGGTCCTTTGTTATTGCTTTATTGAGTGTTTGCTGGAATTTCTGTTTGGTTTTCAAGTCTACTGCTGGGTTTTCTGACTGCTGGTTGTTTGTTGTTGCTGCGCTGTTTCTACTGTTGTTGATCCTATTCTTCCTTTCCTTGTATTCAAATACCAGGTACACGATAATACTAGCTATTACAAGCTGAAAAATGTGAAAGCATGAATACATGAAGAATGGAACTTTGAAGTTTTAATTTCGCTTTTTCTTCGTTTCTTTTACTGATTGTATTTAGGCTATTTCATGTATTACTGTTTAATAATTGGGATAAGAGAAAAATAACATAAGTTGGTCTTTAGTGAATCAGCTTGGCAAAATGGGGTAATTCACTAGCTATGAAAGTTTTAATACGGTCAACAGTAGGTCAATCATGAATGGATAGTTAAATTTAGTTAAAGCCAAACAAGACTAGATAATGTTTAAGTTTAATAATCTTTCTAATAAGCTTTAGTAATTATGGTTAAATTTAGTTTCAAATGGTTATGAATAAGTAATTCCAATAGTTGTTTTTTTTATATAACAATGCGAGCTTCAATCTAGCTATATTTGATTTCTTTTGAATATTAGTTGTCGAATTTCTTATTTTATTTATAATTTCGAATTTTTTCTTTAAAATTCTTTCATTTAATATTGGTCCTAATCTAGCAATTAGTATGTTACATGTTCTTAATTTTTTCTAACTCCTAATTAATTAGGATTTTCTTTCTTTATTTTAGAGACTAAACTTAATAGAAAAAATGTAGTCATTCTAAGATTATCTTTTTTAAAAAAAAAATAAAAAAAAATAATGAGACGAGCCTCGCCAAATAAAATTGCAAATTGCGGGGCCCTCACAAAATGTATGTGTTAATTACTTAGAACTCGGGATAGGCCGCTTAGCGAACTCCACGGCCTTACCCAAAATAACAACACGTTAGTTTCTTTAGGACGCGTCTTAATTAATCTTACTTTCCTAAACTCGGGTGCACATTTATGTGACCCAAATCCAAATCTCAGCGGAGTCAAAGTGTGTCGACGATCATGGGTACATTGATTGTGACGCGGTTCGAAATACATTTTTACAACGTTGCAATTCCCTGTAAAATAATAATAATAATAATAATGAAAGCGGTAAAGAGTTAAAATCCGCACATAAGCTCATAATTGTATAAAAAATCAGATAAACAAGTCGAATATGATAGTTGAGCGACCGTGCTAGAACCACGGAACTCGGGAATGCCTAACACCTTCTCCCGGGTTAACAGAATTCCTTATCCGAATTTCTGGTTCGCGGACTGTAATACAGAGTCATTATTTTCCTCGATTCGGGATTAAATTGGTGACTTGAGACACCCTAAAATCTCCCAAGTGGCGACTCTGAAATGAATAAACAAATCCCATTTCAATTGTCCTTTAATTGGAAAAACTCCTTCACCCCTCGCGGGGCGAAAAAAGGAGGTGTGACATGGAGTTTTAAGGATGCAGGGTCGTGTTTGCGTGCCCAATGTAGATGGATTTTGTGAGTTGATTATCGAGGAGGTCCATAGTTTCCAGTATTCTAATCATCCGGGTGCTGCCAAGATGTATCAGGACTTGTGGCAACATTATTGGTGGAGGAGGATGAAGAAGGATATAGTGGCATATGTAGCTCGGTGTCTAAATTGTTATCAAGTAAAGTATGAGCATTAGAGGCCTGGTGGTTTACTTTAAAAAATAGAGATTCCTAAGTGGAAGTGGGAACGTATCACTATGGACTTCGTTGTCGGGCTCCCACAAATTCAGCGGAAGTTTGATGCAGTTTGGATGATTGTGGACAGCCTAACCTAGTCAGCGCATTTCATTCCTGTGGCAGTTACCTATTCTTTGGAGCGGTTAGCTGAGATCTACATTCGCGAGATTGTTAGTTTTCACGGTGTGCCCATGTCTATCATTTATGATCGAGGTATGTAGTTCACCTCGCACTTCTGGAGGGCAGTACAACATGAGTTGGGCACGCGGGTTGAGTTGAGCACAATATTTTATCCTCAGACGGACGGACAGTCCGAGCGCACTATTCAAATATTGGAGGATATGCTCCGCGCTTGTGATATAGATTTCAGAGGTTCTTGGGATCAGTTCTTGCCACTTGCGGAGTTTGCCGACAACAACAGCTACCAGTCGAGCATTCAGATGGCTCCATATGAGGTATTATATGGGAGGTGTCACACCTCCTTTTTACCATCCGAGAGGGTATATAAGAGAGTTTTTCCAATCAAAATGACATAAATCGAAATGAGATTATTTTATTTATTTTTCAGAGTCGCCACTTGGAATATTTATTATGGTGTCCCAAGTCACCGATTTATTTTAAATCCCAAATCGAGGAGAATTGACTTTATTTAAAAGTTTGCGAAACCAGAAATTCTAGGTAAGGAATTATGTTAACCCGGGAGAAGGTGTTAGGCATTCTCGGGTTCCGTGGTTCTAGCACAGTCGCTTAACTATTAATAATTGGCCTAATTATCTGATTTATTACATGTTTTAAACATATTGTGCAATTTATTCCTTTTACCGCTTTTAGTTAATTATTTAACCATTTTTAGAATTTATGAAATTATTTCTTGAACAAGTTACAATTGTCGTACACTTGCTATTTTGGAACACACCTCAAACCACGTTACATGAAATGCACCCGCGATTTGCGACATACTTATTTTTATTAATATTCAAATTTATTATGATCGGGTTACATGAAATGCATACCTGATTTTGGGGATTAAGTATCATAACTATGTCATGGGAATCGTACCTATAGTCACGATGTTTTATTATTAATCGCGCCTAAAGCAAGTTACGATGTTTGTGATTTTTTCCCTAATCTAATTTGAGATTGTTGTGAGGCCATGAGTTATGAAAAATGGAATTTGTGGAAGGAAGTATAGAGATGAAGAGTTGGTATAGCATTTATAAATGGACAAACGAAATCAGATCTCCGGCAATAACACTTGCACATGGATAACGAAATCAAATCTCTAAATTTTTTTTACAAAAGATGGAAATCACTAAAAGACAAAGTCGGTAAATGAATTCTTACCAAGAAAATTTTGCAGTTGCCTTTTTTTTTTTGGAGCTTTGTCAAGAAAAACTATTGAAACAATTTATGGAAATGAAAATCAAGTATGAGAATGAAATTTCATTAAACCAACGCCCAACACCTCCCACCTCAAATATATATATATATATATATGTCATACACATTGCAACAAATTATTCTAATAATGAACCCAAACGATAACAGGTAAGAAGTAGAGAGGTCTCGGATTTGAAGACAAATATGCTGTTACAACTTACGGAAGGCCTTCCATTAACCACAATATTACACGAAGCAGGGAAGACAAGACGAGTACCTAGAGCGCAAGTCTACAGCTCCAAAAACCATATAACCCAGCAGCTCCAAAAACCAAACAACTTCAGCAGATTCGACAACTTCAACAGCTCAAACCATTTACAGAAATCCCAGAAAATGGGCAGTAATTGAATGAAAACCCGAAACCAGCTTTAAATCTTCCTTTTCATTATTTTCTTTTTCTTTTTTGATTTTTTAGAGTTCTTCTTTTTTTAGATCTGAAATTCGGTACTTTTAAATTCGGATGTTTTTGTCTGTGAAAGTGAGAAAAGAATGAAAAAAGAGAGGGGGAATGAAGAAGAAGAAGGGGAGGGTGTTCGTTCCTTTTGTTTTTAAGAGAGGAATCCTCTCTTCTCTGATTAGGTCCATGTGGGTGTGTGTTTTTTAGAGAAAAATGAGGCAGTGTTATCTGAATGAGTGTCTTCCAGCCGAAACAGGTGCACCGTTTCTCTCTTTTGTTGTAGAGGAGAGATCTGTTACATTTTTTTGTCTAGGTTAGAAAATGAGAAAAGGGTTAGGTTTTAATGAAGATAGAGTTTGGCCATGTGGGTATTGGTATGGTATTGGGCCAATTAAAGCTGACCCGATCCGATTTTAATTCAAAAACAAGCCCCTTTTCTTGTCATATTTTTCTTACTTCTTCTTTGATTTTAAAATCTAATAAAATCCTAAATTAATCTAATTTGTAAAAATTAAAATTATTTATCTATTAAAATAACCAATTAACTTAAAATTAAATAAAAACACTAATTTCTAAAGACTAAAAACTAAATATGTAAAATGACCATTTTGTGATTTTTTCCCTTAATAATGCAATTAACTCAATGTAATTAATTCCTAAATGCAAATTGAACCTAGGATGGCATGAAATTAAAATGTGACAATTTTTATGATTTTAAAAATATTAAACATGCATGAGATGCAACTAAATAAAGAGAAATTCCTAAAATTCATTAAAATTATTCTTTATTTATTTTTAGGAGTTATTTTCATGTAGGGCAAAAATTAAGTGCTCACAGCTGCCCCTCTTTGCTCAGAAACATGAAGAGTTTTTGGGCAAAGATAAAGTGAGCAACTACGAGGAACTTTTGCCCGTTTGAAACTCCATTTGGAAGCATTTTTTGAAAAAGTCTGACTGAACCTTGCTTCGGAGGTTGCCTATATATCTTTGGCTATAAAAGAATCAGGTTAGTGTAGTTCTGGAAATTTTGGTAGCTGGGACTACCGAGAAGCTGTGATTTCACTGATGTTGTTGCTGTTACTGCTTGCTGAGCTCCTTATTACACCAAAATTAAAGATGAAAAGCTAAACTAGCTAAGCCTATCAACTATGAGTTACAAGATTCCTATCTATAAACCTTCTAAAGCTTGATCTTGAGTCTTGGCTAGTTCTTCCTGCAGATTCTGATCAGAATCTTGATGCTCATTAGCTGCAACCGCTGGTTCATTCTTCTTCAAATTTTCAGATCAAGGCGGGACATGCAAAGCTTGTGACTTCAATCATATCTTGAGCAGTCTGCATCTTTTCTCCGCTTCTACACTTAGAGTTCACTTCTTTTCTTGTTTTTCTTTTCTTTTATTTGAATCGAGACTTCTTATTTTGGTCGCCTTGAAACTTGTGCCTCAAGGTAAAAACCTGTTCAGGCACCAAAACAAACAAACGAACGAATTTTTCTGCCCCAGTTTTCACCAGAAAAATTTCGTGAGTTATTGTAACAAAAATCTAAATTACTTCTTTATTGAAGGCAATAAAATCAGGATTGTGTATCCTTGGGAGAAAAGAGATTAAAGAGTGGAGCCCTATATCTAAAAGGAAATCAAATGGGGAACGGAGGTCCTAAGTTGGAAAAATTACCAGGTTATGCTGGTATCAACTAAGGAATGGGACCCTATGCCGGAAAAGATTACCAGGTTATGCTGGCAAAGCTAGGGAGTGAGACTCTATGTTGGAAAAGATTACTAGGTTATGCTGGCATCATCTAGGGAATGGGACCCTATGTTGGAAAAAATTACCAGGTTATGCTGGAAAAATCATCGAGTTATGCCGGAAAAGTCCTCGGGTTGTGCCGGAAAAGTCATCAGATTATGCCGAAAAGGTCCTCGGGTTATGTCGGGAAATTTATCGGGTTATACCGGAAAGGTCCTCGGGTTATACCGGAAAGGTCCTCGGGTTATGCCAGGGAAGTCATCGGGTTATGCCGGAAAGGTTCTAGGGTTATGCCGGGGAAGTTATCGGGTTATACCGGAAAGGTCCTTGGGTCTTGCCGGGGAAGGTCCTGGGGTTATGCCGGGAAAGTCATTGGGTTATGTCAGAAAGGTCCTCGGGTTATCCCGAAAAAGTCATCGGGTTATGCTGGAAAGGTCCTCGGGTTATGCTGGGGAAGTCATCGGGTTATGCTAGAAAGGTCCTCGGGTTATGCCGGAGAAGTCATCGGGTTATGCCGGAAAGGTCCTCGGGTTATGCCGGGAAAGTCATCGGGTTATGCCGAAAAGGTCCTCGGGTTATGCCGGGGAAGTCATCGGGTTATGCTGGAAAGGTCCTCGGGTTATGTCGGGGAAGTCATCGACTTATGCCAGAAAGGTCCTCGGGTTATGCCGGGAATCAACTAGGGAGTGGGTCCCTATGTTGGAAAGATTACCAGGTTATGCTGGCATCGACTAAGGAATGAGACCCTATGTTGAAAAGATTACCAGGTTATGCTGGCATCAACTAGGGAGTGGGACCCTATGTTAGAAAAGACGCATCTAGGGATTGAAGACCCTATATTACCATGATTTTGAATTTTTTTTCTCTTTTTTTTCATTTGCTTCATCATTTTTTCTCTTTTTTTTTTAATTTCATAGAATGAGTAAATGTGAGAAAGAATTATGGAGGAGACTTCCCTTTTTGGGTTGTTGCTGCAAAGCTATTTTTAGCCCTTGCGCAGGTTCTTTTTGGTCGCACCTGCTTCTTTCAAGGTTACTTTTAGATTGCACTTGTTTCCTGTTTTTCAAACAAAGAACAATTTGTCAGTTTGAAACGGTGGTTGGTTTTGTGGCCTTGATTATTTCAACCATTTGATCTCGGCCCCTTTCATCTGCAACTGGTTGTTTCTTGAATACCGATTGCATTTCTGACCCTGGAGAAACTCTGGCTTTTCCAGACTTTGCCATGACGATTGGTCAGTGGGACTCACCATTTTCGACTTTATTTTGCCTCTCTAGGCCTTTCCCTTCCGACTTGTTGTTTTTTCTCTCTTTTTTTTTTCGGGGCATTGGGGAACTTTTGGCTCCTCAAAGTTTGTCGCACCGTCTAGTCGCGTGGGACTTAACCTTTTTCAACTTTATTTCGCCTTCATAGGCCTTTCATTTCTGGCTTTTTTCTTCCAACTTTAGTTTCAGAGCATTTGGGATTCTTTGGCTTCTCAAATCTTTGATGCCCCTGACGAGGCTGGGTGCCTTGTTGCACATTAGCTCGCGTCAAATAAGAACCTGTAAATCAGTCTTGCCATCCTTTCTTTGTCTCAGTTCCAGAATAGAGTTAAATCGAAAGAGATTCAAAGAAAATAATAGAATAGAGAATGAGTTTAAAACAAGAAGTGTCCCTTTCGAGGAAAGGGAAAAAGGACTTACTAGAGTACATGCGGACTTCAATGAACATGACATGCCTTTTAGACTGGATGCATGTTCTGTGTAAACCGTCTGACTCCCAGAAATTCATCACAACTTTTGCCACAAAATCGAAAAACCTTGCCAGGACTCTGTCGATGTCGACGGCTGTGAGGATCCTCTTTTCGATCAGGGGCGCCTTTTGCGGGTTTTCACCATCTAACCTCTCTCATTTCTCTTCTCACCATCGCCTTACAGCGCTCTTTGCGAGTTTTCACTAACAAGACTCTCTCATTTTTTATTTTTTTGCTTATCATCGCCTTACGGTGCCCGTGAGGATTTTCACCAATAAGACACTCTCATTTTATTTCTCTCATTTTGTTGTGTCAGATCCAAGTAACTGGATACTCCCATTTTGAACCTCTTTGTCGGTTGATCAGAAGGACTTGAACAGGGTTTTGGGGTAAAAAGCATTTGGACTGAATTATAACCTTGGAACCTTTCAGGCGAACCCATCGCCGAAGCTTTGTAACTTTTGCCCCAGTTTCAACTTTTGGGGGAATTTGGATTTTTATTTTGGTGTGACTGAACCCCAGAGAGAGGTTGCTTACGTATCCTTTCGAAATCAAGTCAAACGTAGTTCAAAAAGCTTTATTTTTTATTTTCTTTTGTTTTTCTGTTTTATTTTGTTTTCTCTTTCTTTTTCCTTTCCTTTCCCTTTTTGTCATTTCATTTTCCTTGTCTTTTCTTCCCCTTTTTTGCATCTTTCTTTTTTTTTTCTCCATTTTTCCATTCATTGTTTTTTCATTCTTGTCACGCCCCAAACTAGGGGAGGCACGACTGACACTCGATACTGTATTCGATCGAGTTGGTCACTAAACATACTAGCTAACTAAACTGGGGCCCAACAGATCGAGCAACACAACATCTGAAATACTAAGCCTGGACCATTAAAGTTATGACCTGAATAACAATAAGCCATATAAACAAAGGTAGACGAGCCAAAATAATAAAGAACTAGTTGGCTGACAAGGCCGCTATTGGAGACATATATGCCTACACACATATATATACATGCCAAGCCTATGGGCTGGATACTGAAAGCTGCAAAAAGAAACCAAGAATACTGTGTCCACAATAGCCTCTAAGAGTGTCATAAGCACTGTCGGAACAAGGCCCCGACTATACCCAAACTGCACACAAAAGTAACCATCCTATGAAAGCTCCAGGAAGAGGTGGAGCTTACCAACTCACAGCTGAACCCCGAAATCCTAGCGGAGGGGTCGATCAGAATCCCTACCTGGACCTGCACGCAAGAAACAAAAATGCAGTGTCTCCAGGCAACGGGACATCAGTACGAATAAAAATGTACTGGTATGTAAGAAAGAAAGTAGAATCATACATAGCTGATGTAAAAAAATAATAGTGAAACCACCTGACACTGAAACTCTTATAGCCTCCATGACCGACATCCGACCTCATAGTAATCAATTATGCATGGTATGCTCGTGTAAGCGTATGTCGTGAATACATATATATTGATGCAAATGCATGACATACCCAACCAAATGCTAGCAATGGCGGTCTCTCCCGGTAGCTAACCGGTATCATATTGCCAACCTGTGGCCATCTGTACAATATATATAGTTTTTCGGGCAAATAGGCCCCTTACCTCCGATTATAGCTCAAAGTCCATGCATAATATGCCATGCATGATATGAACTTTGAATTCACATAATAGGCCATAACAAGAACTTAGTCTATCTTGGCTCATTGGTACTCTTATTCTTATAGTCTCATAATCATCTTCGTATCTCATACAATTGTCTCGTGGAACCTCATATGTTTTCGTTGAATAAATAAGCTTGAAAACTTAACTCGACTTTTAGAAAGATAACTTAACTCTGAAGATGTTCATAAAAAGCTTAAGGTGCTTCACTTAGTCCTTATACCTGATTTCTTGATAATTAGTAAATGAAAGTATATCAAAAATCAAGTGTTTTAATAGTTTAAACGTAAAATTTATATTTGATATTTTTGGAAATCGATGTGTCAATTTAGAGATTTTAAAATATACTTTAACAAGGAAGAAAGACTGGTCGTAAATACTAAATGCCTTTATTTTATTTAGTCACACAACCCAAAGACGAATAAGAATTCATATATATAGACATATGGATAAGAAAACCGACAAAATGCCATATATAGATGTCTAATACCCTAATTAACCGAACGAGTGGAATATCAACCTAATAGCATCATGAAAATACTTCATCTATGATTCCAATGCCTTTCACAGAAGATCTTTCTAGCAATAGAATAGTAAAATATCACATTTGACGTCTTAGGAATTTCCAAGAATTCGTGCAAAAAGGAAGGACATAGCTTAGCCTAAACATACCTTTCCAACGAACGTCTGAATGCCTGTAGTTCCTTCACGAAAGTTGTTCCTTACGTCTTAAGCTTTGCAAACACTATATATATGCAGCTTATACACACCTATAAATAGTTCATAATTGAGTTTAAATTGGCAGATTTGCCATATGGCCCTAACTTGACGAAACGTCCGTAGAACTTTGTAAAAACGATCATAAAAGAGTCCCAAGATGATTACCTTGGAAAATCAAGTATAAAGCCTGAAGAACTAGCAAGAACAACAAATTCCTATCTTCCAAAAATAGCTCCAAACACAGCTAATAGAAAGGGGAAACGATTGCAAAGCGTAGAGATTGAGTTTCTAGGCACGGGGACAAACTTTAACGGTAGAAATCGTTAAAAACGTACCTTAATCACTCAAGAATACCATGGAACCCTCTATTCATCTCCCTCACTGTTTTGGGATGAAAATGAAATGTTTTGGGGTCTTACAAGTCGGATTTGCCCACTTATACCCCTTGTTTGACCCGACTCGGTTCGCGATCCGGTTTCAGCCTGGACAGTCCAGGGTAAAACAGTCATAACCTTTTACTCCAATGTCCGTTTGATGTGAGGTTATTTTGGTTGCGAACTAGACTGATAGACCTTCGATTATATAGGTTATGGGTTCTCTAACTCATTATATATTGGGAGAAATGATCTGATACATTTTACCCAAAGTTTAGAAAAATTGTTACAGAAATTTACGATAACCTTTGCCGACCTTTATTTCGCAACTTGCTTAACTCCAAAACTTAACATGTGAACCGTGTGATATTATAATACCTCATAACAAACTATTCTTAGCATATTAGATACTCTTAGTCTTATCCCACAGGTGCAAGTTAACTTAAACCTTCCGAACGTACGGGGTGCTACCCGAGCCATTTCTCTAACCACAAACCTTTGTTTAAGAGATTCCTTTGACCTAAAGCTTTAGTTAGTTCCTTGATATTACCACATATTTTCAGTCTTATTCTCCCAATGTGCTATACCCAATCGTATATGCCTAATATAACCACACCACGTTACGTATATTACATAAGAGAAGAGAAAAAAAAACATGGGGTCTCACAGTCTCCCTCCCCCCCTTAAGAACATTCATCCGCGAATGGGTCAAGTCAATTCCTTTGTTTTATTTTTTTTCCCGCTAATATGTTATTTGTGAGGCTATGTTTTTTACATTTGCAAAGCATAAATCAAATTCTGGAGATTCCAACTACTAGGCTTCGTATAGCTATCTCGCAATAAGAAATTTAAATTGCACTTTCATGTCATTTAAAATCCAATTAAGTGTTGTAAAGAAATAATTGCCAATTATTTAAATGCGACTCACTTTAAGTCGTAAATAGGTGGGGTTACTTCTTCTTCATTTCCTCCTCAGCTTCCCAGGTCATTTCCTCGATGTTGTTATTTCTCCATAACACTTTCACGGAAGCCACTTCTTTAGTTCGAAGCTTTCTTACCTGCCGATCTAAAATAGCTACTGGTACCTCTGCGTAAGATAAGTCTTCAGCGATGTGAATATCCTCAATGGGCGTAATATGTGAAGGATCTCTAATGCACTTCCGCAACATAGATACATGAAACACAGGATGGACTGCTCCCAATTCAGAAGGCAAATCAAGCCCGTACGCCACCCTACCAATCCTCCGAATAATATTATACGGTCCAACATACCTGGGGCTGAGCTTCCCCTTCTTTCCAAATCGCATTGCCCTTCATAGGCGATACTTTCAGGAAAACCCAATCTTCTACATCAAACTCTAAGTCTCGTCGTCGAACATCTGCATAAGACTTCTGCCGACTTTGTGCTATACGCAGCCGGTCTCTAATAAGTTTTACCTTTTCCATTGCTTGCTGGACTAAATTAGGACCTAACAACTCTGCTTTCCCGACCTCGAACCAACTGATCGGCGACCTACACTTCCGCCCGTATAGTGCTTCGCAAGTGGCCATCTGAATACTAGCTTGGAAGCTGTTATTATAAGCAAACTCAATAAGAGGTAGATGATCATCCCAACTTCCTTTAAAATCTAGCACGCAGGCACGTAACATATCCTCAACTGTCTGAATAGTACGCTCTACCTGTCCATCAGTTTGCGGATGAAAAGTTGTGCTAAGATTTACCTGCGTTCCTAGACCCTTCGAAAAAGATTTCCAAAAATGTGCTGTAAATTGAGCCCCTCGATTAGAGATAATAGATAATAGTACCCCGTGAAGGCACACATTCTCCCGAATGTAAAGCTTGGCATAATCCTCGGCTGAATATGTCGTCCTGACTGGTAGGAAATGAGCAGATTTTGTAAGCCTATCAATAATTACCCAAATAGAATCATACCTCCATGGAGTGCGAGGCAAACCGATGATGAAGTCCATATTTATCATGTCCCATTTCCATAATGGAAGTTCAATACACTGAGTTAGGCCTCCAAACCTCTGATGTTCGGCTTTAACTTACTGTCAGTTAGGACATTGGGCTACCATCTCCACGATATCTTTTTTCATTCCATTCCACCAATAGATCTGTCGAAGGTCCCGATACATCTTTGTCGCTCCGGGGTGAACGACATATCTAGAATAATGGGCCTCCAAAAGAATCTTGGTGTGGACCTCTCCGACTGTTGGTACACATAAGCGGCACTGGTATCTAAGGACTCCATCTCCAGTTAGCTCAAATAAAGGTTGTCGCTATTGTGGAATATTTTCCCCCAGTTTTATAAGCTTAGGATCCTCGTGTTGTCGCTCTTTCACTTCAGTAACAAAAGAAGATTTTGCCGTATTCTGAACAAGAATGCGTCCAACCTCTGCATCTATCAAACGCACCTGCAAACTAGCTAGCTGGCATAGATATTTGGTCATCTTGACCTTATCAACTTTAACATGGCTTAGACTGCCCATGGACTTCCGGCTAAGAGCATCAGCAACAATATTAGCTTTGTCGGGATGATATAAAAATATCAACATCATAGTCCTTTAGTAATTCTAGCCATCTTCTTTGTCGTAGGTTCAGCTCCCTCTGTTTAAATAAATACTGAAGGCTCTGGTGGTCGGTGAAAACATCAATATGAACCCCATATAGATAATGCCGCCAAATCTTTAGGGCGAAGATAACTGCGGCTAACTCAAGATCGTGCGTAGGATAGTTCTATTCATGTTTCCATAACTATCTGGAGGCGTACGCAATAACCTTACCATGATGCATAAGAACACAAGCTAGGACAATTCTCGAGGCATCACAATAGACAATATAACCCTCAGTGCCATCCGGAAGAGTCAAGACAGGTGTCGTCGTAAGCCTTTTCCTTAGCTCCTGAAAACTTTGTTCACATGCCTCAGTCCACTGAAACTTAGCTCCCTTATGTGTCAGTTACATCAATGGTGCAGAAATAGAGGAAAATCATTCCACAAACCTTCGGTAATACCTTTCCAAGCCTAAAAGGCTACGAACCTCTGTCGAATTCAAGGGCCTCGACCAAGTCATCACAGGTTCAATCTTTTGGCCATCAACCTTGATACCATCGCTAGTAATAACATGACCAAGAAAAGCTACAAAAGTTAGCCAAAATTCACATTTAGAGAATTTAGCATATAACCTGTAGTCCTGGAGAGTCCGCAATACAGCTTGCAAGCGGTCCGCATGCTCGGCTTCCGATCGTGAATATATCAAGATATCATGAATAAACACAATCACAAATTCATCCAAGAATGGTTTGAATACCCGGTTCATAAGATCCATAAAGGCTGTTGGGGCATTTGTAAGCCCAAAAGATATGATAAGGAATTCAAAATGGCCATACCTCGTCCTAAATGCTGTTTTTGGGATATCAATATCCCTGACTCGTAGCTGATGATAACCAGATCGCAAGTCGATCTTCGAAAAGCATTTGGCACCTTGTAACTGGTCGAAGAAGTCATCAATCCGTGGAAGAGGATACTTATTCTTGATAGTGACTTTATTTAGTTGCCTGTAGTTAATACACATCCTCAAGGAGCCATCTTTCTTTCGAACAAAGAGCACCAGAGCACCCCATGGGGATGTACTTGGCCTAATAAAGCCTTTATCGAGTAAGTCCTTCAGTTGTTCCTTCAATTCCCTTAGCTCTGCAGGAGCTATTCTGTAGGGAGGAATGGATATAGGCTGTGTATCAGGAAGCAAATCTATAGCGAAATCGATTTCCCTTTCGGGGGGAATTCCTGGAAGCTCGTCAGGGAATACCGTCGGGAATTCATTCACAATAGGAACCGATTGAAGAGTCGCTGGCTCCTTATCTATATCCTTGACATGAACCAGATGGTATATATAGCCTTTAGCAATAAACTCTCGAGCCCTAAGGTATAAAATAAACTTACGCTTGGGCGTGGCTGCATTACCTTTCTATTCAAGGACAGGCTCACCCGGAAAATAAAATCGGACCAACTTTGCACGACAATCAATATTAGCATAACAAGCTGCCAACCAATCCATACGCATAATGACATCGAAGTCTAGCATAACCAATTCCACTAAATCAAGAAGTTGGACGGTCATTAATTAACACTATACAACCTCGATAGACATGATTAGCTACAATAGAGTCGCCAACTGGCGTAGACACCTCAACTGGCTGTGGCAACAACTCAGATCTCATGTTAAGCTTACCAGCAATAAATGGAGTAATATATGAAAATGTAGAGCCGTGATCTATCAATGCATAAATGGAATGAGAATGTATTGTCAATATACCTATGGCAATATCTGGGGATGCCTCTGAATCTTGTCGGCCTGTGGGTACATAAAAGTGGTTCTAGCCACCACTAGAACCTGAGGTGTCTCCTACACCTCTCCCCCTACCACATCCCTGAGTAGACTGTGGACCTAGTCGGGGAGCACGGACTGAGGGCGAAGAGGCTGCTGTGGATCCTGAAGGCTGAGCTGGTGCACCTCTGCCTAACCCCGGGCACCGGCTAATAAAATGTCATGTCTGCCCACAATGATAACATGCACTCGAACCCTGTCTACACTGCCCGGTGTGCAGCTTACCGCACTGAGTACATGGAGGAATAGGCTATCTCATTTGTGCGGAACGCTCTTATCGATGGCCCTCATGCTGGCCTGAGCTCTGCCCCGGTCCTGACTGAATATAACGATCAAACTGCTGGCCCTGCATCTGTGGTGGGAAACTACTTGCTGATCGAGGTGGATATTGATGGAGTGGGGGCTTGAAATCACCCTATGGCTCCCTATAAGACCCCATAGTATGAGCCCTCTTACTCTACTCCCTATGCTTGCGAGTATCACGAATCCGACGGGAAAGGTCCTCTGTAGTCTGAGCGAAAGCCTGTATGCGGGAAATATCTTCATCATTCGATAGGGATGCTACCCTACAGTCTCTAATCAGATGATCCCCCAAACCATCCACATAATGATGAACTGTAGCCCTCATGGTACGTACAATATTTGGTGCATACCTCGCCAAAGAATTAAACTATGGCTATAATCCCTCACACTCATACCCCCCTGCTTCAGGCTAAGAAACTGGTCAAGACGGGCCTCCCGAACCTCCCATGGCAAATAATGGGCTAAAAAGCCTCAGAGAAGTCCTCCCACTCTGCTAGCGGAGCATCAGGTCCTCTAGATCTCTCCTATGCCTCATACCATAGGACGGCTACATCACGTAGTCTAAAAGAAGCCAATTACATAGCCTCGGTGACGGAGGCATGCATCACCCTCAATACTCTATACATTTGGTTTATAAAGTCCTGGGGATCCTCAATGGAACTGGATCCTGTAAATAGTTGAGGGGACAAGTGAAGAAACTCTCGTACCATCGAGCTTCCTGTCCGATATCTCCAGGCATCTGCTCCCAACTTTAGTTGTTGCTCATGAATAGAAACCATCCTAGTCAGCAACTGAACTGCCTCCCTCATCCCCTGCTCCCCAGTCTCTGATGGCGGAACAACAGGTGCTAGAGGTCCTGTGTCTCTAGCTGCCTCAGGTACTAATATAACTGGTGAGGCTGGGGGTACTGCATCTCCCTGGGCTCCAACAAGTGTTGGGGAAGCTAAAACTAGGGGTACGGGAGACTCACTGTATGCCTCTAAGGGAAATCTATCCCTCTGACCCGGTGGGGAACGACTGGTACCTTCCCCCGGATTCATACCTATCTCTCGTTGTGCCATCTCCTGAGCGTAGGTAGCCTGTAAGATAAGAAACACAAAGCACGATTTAGATTTCATATGTTCTTATAACTTCGCTCTATAGCACGATCTATTAATTGAAACAAACATAACCATTCCTAAATGCCTCATAGCCTCCAGATTATAAGTGTAGTGCACAACACACCCATAAGCAAGACTCTAATAAACACGGCTTGTGGACTCCCTCGGATACGACCTGCTCTGATACCAAGTTTGTCATGCCCCAAACTAGGGGAGACACGACTGACACTCGATATTTTATTCGATCGAGTTGGCCACTAAACATAGTAGCTAACTAAACTGGGGGCCAACAGATCGAGCAACACAATATCTGAAATACTAATCCTGGACCGTTAAAGTCATGACCTGAATAACAATAAGCCATATAAACAAAGGTAGACGAGCCAAAATAATAAAGTACTAGTTGGCCGACGAGGCCGCAATTGGAGACATACATGCCTACACACATATATATACATGCCAAGCCTATGGGCTGGATATTGAAAGCTGCAAAAAGAAACCCAGAATACTGTGTCCACAATAGCCTCTAAGAGTGTCATAAGCACTGTCGGAACAAGGCCCCGACTATACCCAAACTGTACACAAAAGTAACCATCCTATGAAAGCTCCAGGAAGAGGTGGAGCTTACCAACTCACAGCTGAACCCCAAAATCCTAGCGGAGGGGTCGATCAGAGTCCCTACCTGGACCTGCACACATAAAACAAAAATGCAGTGTCCACAAGCAACGGGATATCAGTACGAATAAAAATGTACTGGTATGTAAGGCAGAAAGTAGAATCATACATAGCTGATGTAAAAAAATAATAGTGAAACCACCTGACACTGAAACTCTTATAGCCTCCATGACCGACATCCGACCTCATAGTAATCAATTATGCATGGTATGCTCGTGTAAGCGTATGTCATGAATACATATATATTGATGCAAATGCATGACATAACAAACCAAATGCTAGCAATGACGGTCTCTCCCGGTAGCTAACCGGTATCATATTGCCAACTTGTGGCCATCTGTACAATATATATAGTTTTTCGGGCAAATAGGCCCCTTAACTCCGATTATAGCTCAAAGTCCATGCATAATATGACATGCATGATATGAACTTTGAATGAACATAATAGGCCATAACAAGAACTTAGTCTATCTTGGCTCATTGGTACTCTTATTCTTATAGTCTCATAATCACCTTCGTATCTCATACAATTGTCTCGTGGAACATCATATGTTTTCTTTGAATAAATAAGCTTGAAAACTTAACTCGACTTTTAGAAAGACAACTTAACTCTGAAGATGTTCATAAAAAGCTTAAGGTGCTTCACTTAGTCCTTATACCTGATTTCTTGATAATTAGTAAAGGAAAGTATATCAAAAATCAAGTGTTTTAATAATTTAAACGTAAAATTTATATTTGAGATTTTTGGAAATCGATGTGTCACTTTAGAGATTTTAAAATATACTTTAACAAGGAAGAAGGACTGATCGTAAATACTAAATGCCTTTATTTTATTTAGTCACACAACCTAAAGACGAATAAGAATTCATATATATAGACATATGGATAAGAAAGTCGACAAAATGACATATATAGATGTCGAATACCCTAATTAACCGAACGAGTGGAATACCAACCTAATAGCATCATGAAGATACTTCAGCTATGATCCCAATGCCTTTCAAAGAAGATCTTTCTAGCAATAGAATAGTAAAATATCACATTTGACGTCTTAGGAATTTCCAAGAATTCGTGCAAAAAGGAAGGACAGAGCTTAGCCTTAACATACCTTTCCAACGAACGTCCGAATGCCTGTAGTTCCTTCACAAAAGTTGTTCCTTACGCCCTAAGCTTCGCAAACACTATGCAGCTTATATGCACCTATAAACAGTTCATAATTGAGTTTAAATCGGCAGATTTTCCATATGGCCCTAACTTGACAAAACGTCCGTAGAACTTTGTAAAATCTATCATAAAAGAGTCCCAAGATGATTACCTTGGAAAATCAAGTATAAAGCCTGAAGAACCAGCAAGAACAACAAATTCCTATCTTCCAAAATAGCTCCAAACACAGCTAATAGAAGGGGAAAACGATTGCAAAGCGTAGAGATTGAGTTTCTAGGCACGATGACAAATTTTAACGGTAGAAATCGTTAAAAACGTGCCTTAATCACTTAAGAATACCATGGAACCCTCTCTTCAGCTCCCTCACTATTTTGGAATGAAAATGAAATGTTTTGGAATCTTACAAGTCGGATTTTCCCACTTATACCACTTGTTTGACCCGACTCAGTTCGCGATCCGATTTCAGCCTAGACAGTCCAGGGTAAAACAGTCATAACTTTTTACTTCAATGTCCGTTTGATGTGAGGTATTTTTGGTTGCGAACTAGACTTATAGACCTTCAATTTGATAGGTTGTGAGTCCCATAACTCATTATATATTGGGAGAAATTATCTGATACATTTGACCCGAAGTTTAGAAAAAATATTACAGAAATTTACGATAACCTTTTCCGACCTTTATTTCGCAACTTGCTTAACTCCAAAACTTAACATGTGAACCGTGTGATATTATAATACCTCATAACACACTATTCTTAGCATATTAGACACTTTTAGTCTTATCCCACAGGTGCAAGTTAACTTAAACCTTCCGAACGCGCGGGGTGCTACCCGAGCCATTTCTTTAACCACGAACCTTTGTTTAAAAGATTCCTTTGACCTAAAGCTTTAGTTAGTTCCTTGATATTACCACATATTTTCAGTCTTATTCTCCCAATGTGCTATACCCAATCGTATATGCTTAATATAACCATGCCACGTTACGTATATCACATAAGAGAAGAGAAAAAAAACACATGGGGTCTCACAGTTCTTCATTTCAATTTTTTTTCGATAACACTTTCGGGTTCCAAAGAGGGTAATCAAAGAAGGGTAATAAAGTAAATCATCCGGATCACACCCTAGGATATCTGAATGCAGAAAGGATAGCAAGACTAGCTACTAAGACTCCCGTCTGATGGGGAACTTTCATGCTTGGCGACCATTTTTTGGCTTTTCTTCTGTCTCGACAATGGCTGCAATGGCCTTCAGTGCCTGATCAAATTCCTCATCTTCACAAATCATTCCGACTATTGGCCCAATGTTGTGAGCAGGCAACAGATTGTTCATCACATCAGGAGCTTCTTCATCACGAAAAACAATTCTTTCAGCTTCAATCAAGTCTTCAACTGCCCTTTTAAGGGTCCAACAGTCCTCCGTACTGTGTCCTACTGCTCCAGAGTGGTATTCACATCTAGCGTCAGCTCGGTGCGAGGATGACTTGAGGTTTGGCCGATTAGGGGCCACTGGCTGCAATAGATCTAGCCTGATTAGCTTTTGGAACAAGCTTGAATACGATTCACCAATAGGGGTGAACTGATTCTTTCTGAAAGGCTCTCTTGGGCGAGGATTGTATTGGGGATCATTTGGTTGAGGATTATATGGATCTTGGTAAGGATGGGCCTTTTTGGGGAGTGGAGCTCGGTTTTGGGTATAATGTTGTGGCCGCAGATAAGGTTGCGCGTTCATCACCGCATACAGAGGCGATGCCACAGCATAAGCAGCATCTTGAAAGGGATAATAGTGTGGTGGGACCATAAGAGGCACATATGATTGGCTGAATGACCTGCGGGCCCCCCTCAAGCTTGAAACCATCATGGTTCCCTCTTCAACCCCATTTCTGTTCATCAAATCCTCCGAACCATTCTGAGCATCCTGTGATGTGGACTTAAAGGCAGCATGACTCAAGATTTGCCCTATTTTTAAACCGTTTTCAACTATTTCCCAATTTTGATAGCCTCAGCTAACGACTTACCCGTAACAGATATCATGTTCTGGAAGTAGTCCGCCTCTATGGCCTGTAGAAAGACCGTGACCATTTCAATTTCGTCCATTGGAGGCTTTACCCTGGCAGCTTGCTCACACCATTTGACAGTATATTCGCGGAAGCTTTCCTCGGTTTTCTTTTTCAAATTGGACAAAGAGTTTCTGTCGGGAGTGATGTCCACATTATACTGAAACTGGCTGACAAAATCTCGGGCCATATCGCCCCACACGTGCCAATGGGTAATTTCTTGATCCGTATACCACTCAAAAGCGATTCCGATGAGGCTTTCTCCAAAATAGGCCATTAGCAGCTCCTCTTTTCCACCCGCGCCTCTCAACTGGTTACAATATCATTTCAGTGAGCGACCGAGTCTCCATGCCCGTCGTATTTTTCAAATTTTGGCATCTTGAAGCCAGCAACAAGTGGACATGGGGACACATACAGAGGTCAGAGTATGAGACACTCTTTTGGCCACTCAGACCTTGCATGTCTTTCAAGCTTTGTTCCAGGCTCTTCACCTTCCGAGCCATTTCTTCTTACTCGGGATTTTTAACAACCTTTTCTTGCTCCCCCGAGAGATCATATTGCGGAGGTTGAGTGAAAGAGTATGGGGTCACATATGTTATTTCTGATTGAAGTTATGGACCCTGAAAGGTGAACATTGGAGGCGCAATATACGGCCGTGGTAAAGTTAGTTGTGCTCTGGTGCAGACTGGTGCTGCAGAGAACAATATTGGAGGTGCCCTGGAAACCGGCGCCTGGGGGTGAACCACAGAAGGCATGCCAGTAACATGGGACAACATTGGAGGGTGCCCGCATGGGATGAGCGGGTCAGGCACAAGGGCATTGGTAACCTCACCTGACTTGGGGATCAACTCACGGAACCCAGGGATTGCACTTGGCAGTTCCCTACTATTAGACCAGGCACCCCACATTTCCAATAAGTGGAGACGCAACATCCTATTCTCTTCAGCAGCTGCTGATTCTAGCTGCAGAATAGCCGATGTCGGGCGATCCTCAGGACCGATGATTGGTAGATTACTTACGGAGGCCATATGTGCCTTTGGATTTTGTGAAGGAGGGGAGGCTAAACTACCAACAAAACCAACCTCCAAATTCTGACTAGTTTGCACACCCAACAACCTTGGTAGTTTTGAGATGCTTAACAGATAGGAAAACGCACGTTTGGATGCAATGCACCTAAACAGTTAAACGTTTCTACCATGTGTTTGAACGGTTGCATGTTTCATCTCGGCCTTAACTAACCCTTTTTACTTAGTACCTCTTTTCTTCATTTCTGCCTCTCTTTAATCACTCTTGATTTTTTCATCTCGTTTTTGCCGCTCTCTTATTTTTGGCACTCTATTTTTCTCTTTTTGTTTGTCACTTTTTATTTCTTGCCGCGACTTTATTTTCTTTTCTCTTTTTTTCTTCAAATTATTTTTCACTCAATTTTATTTTATAGCTATGATCGAATCCGATGGGAATTGCCGCCGTAACATAAGCTAACTCTTTTTTTTTGTTTACTTTCATAAAAACTCAGATCAAGAAAGCTTTAAGAAAAAGAAAAACATATTTTTTTGATTTTTTTTTTTGGAATTTTCAAAAGAAATGCTTTAAAAGAAGAAAGAAAATATTTTTTTTTGATTTTTGATTTTGATTTTGATTTTATTTTATTTTTTGAAAGAAAGACTTCAAAAAATTCCTTTTCTTTTGATTTGAACTTTGGGAATTTCAAAAGTAAAAGGAAGATATTTTTATTTGAATGTTCATTTGTTTTCTCTTTTTCTGATGAAGAAAGAAAAATATTTTTTGTTTTTGGAATTTGGATGTTGCCTCTTAATTTTCGAAAGAGGGACTTTTAAGAAAATATTTTTTATTTCTCAATTTTTTTAATTTTTTTTACAAAAGTACTTCTAAAGAAAAATGAAAATATTTTTAGATTTCAAATTTTCAAAAATTTTATGACGTTTACGAAAGAAAGACTTTTAAAGAAGGGATTTTTTTTGGATTCTTTTTTTCAGATTTGTTTTTTTTTTGGATTTTTGAGAAATATACTTCAAAATAAAGGAAACACGAATTTTGGATGTTGATTTTTTTTTATTTTGTTTTTTTTTATTTCTTTTTTTTTCTTATGAAAGACTTTAGAAAGAAGAAAAATATTTTTTAGTGTTTAAAAAAAAAATTCTTTTTTTTTGAATTTTCTAAGGCTAAAGAAGGAACTAAAGGAAAATATTTTTGGATTTTTGAAAATTGGGGTCGGAACCGATAAGCTTTGTCTACGCATCTCACATCCGATGAGAATCAGACCCACGTAGTTCGGTCAGTTTTGACGGAACGGGAAAACATGACACTTAAAAAAATTGGCTTATTTTGAAATGACCTTTCTTTTTTCTTTTTTTTTTCTTCAGAATTTCAGAAAAGTTTCACGATTTTCAAATACCTACCTCACTCTTGTTTCTTTTCTTTTCATTTTTTTTTTGAATTTTTTTTCTTTCCCTATTCTAGAAGTCGGTCAACTTGCAAACCGAATCAAACAAATGTGCAAGTAGCACGTAAGATGCATCAGGATGGTCTTTTAATTTTTGGGTACACCTGTCTTAGACGGAGCCAACTCCTGTGTTGGGTCCCCAAAGTCAAATGCACGTAATGCAAACAAACGTACCTACTAGGGATTCGACATGAAGCTATGTTATTCTAGGTTTAAAATCTGGGTGTATTGTTCAAGACTTGGCTTACCCGAGCGGATATCTACACTTGGCTTACCCGAGCGGACAACTCGAGCCAGGGGGGAGGGAAGCGTACCGGTAACCAAAAGATCATCCGGCTTTGCAACTTGTCCGAACCTCGTTCTAAATTAGGGTATGACACTAACAGAAAAGAAGTCACGCCGGCGTGCACTTCCCAGAAGATTAGAAGAGAAGGGTTCGCAACAGTTTATATACAGTTCAAATAATATCAAAGTGGTAAAAAGCGATATTTAGCACATTAGGCCCAAACATGTAATAAAAATCAGATAATAAATAAAAGCCAAATATAACAATTATTCTAAGTTTGAATTCTTAAACCCTGAACCAGAGATTCTGGGTTATGATCCCCAGCAGAGTCGCCAGAGCTGTCACACCTTCTTTTTACCACTCGAGAGGGTATATAAGGGAGTTTTTCCAATCAAAGTGACATAAATCGAAATGAGATTATTTTATTTATTTTTCAGAGTCGCCACTTGGAATATTTATTATGGTGTCCCAAGTCATCGGTTTATTTTAAATCCCAAATCGAGGAGAATCGACTTTATTTAAAAGTTTGCGAAACCAGAAAACTAGATAAGGAATTCTGTTAACCCGGGAGAAGGTGTTAGGCATTTTCGAGTTCTGTGGTTCTAGCACGGTAACTTAACTATTAATAATTGGCCTAATTATATGATTTATTACATGTTTTAAACATATTGTGCATTTTTTACTTTATAACTGCTTTTAATTATTTTTAATCGCTTTTTAGGATTTATGGAATTATTCCTTGAACAAGTTACGATTGTTGTACACTTGATGTTTTGGAACACATTGCAAACCGCGCTACATGAAATGCACCCGCGATTTACAACATGTTTATTTTTATTATTGTTCGGAGTTGTTATGATCGGATCACTTGAAATGCACACCCGAATTTGGGAATTACGTATCATAACTATGTCACGGGAATCGTACCCTTAGTCACAATAGTTTAATTAATTAGTGCGCCTAAAACAACTATGCATGTACGAATTCTTTTCCTAAACTACTTTGAGATTATTGTAAAGGCTCGAGAGTTTATGGAAGAAATTAACTAAATTATTGTGGAAAAGGCAGGCTAGCATTTAAGGATAAGGGCTAGCCTTATCATACTACTTTGGGCCTTAGCGAGATTAAATTGATAGGCCCAAGTCTAATTTTCCAAAATGTAAATCCGCAGCCCACATCAATTGAATAACCCAAACTTACTGCATTTTTACACTTGAACCAAATGTCTAATTTTCTCCGTTAGCAGATGACACTTGCGGAAACTGAAATCTGAGGCAAGCCAAATAAAAACTAAGAAATTTGGAGAATGAAGCTCAGCAGTCCAAAAATCAGCAAAGTCAGAACAGGAAAACAGCAGCAAACCAGATTCTTCTTCTTCTCTTTTTTCCCCCAGAATTTTCAAAGTTTTTTGCAAACCAGATTTTCAAAGCTCTCACGGATTCAACAATCAACCATCAACCATCAATTTTGGAGAGTCTAAATACTCTTACAATCCTAGAAAATAACAGAGCCAATCAACTGAAATCCCTTTTTTCGAAATTTTTCAGAAGTGAAAGCTTTTGAAGGAGCAGGGTTCTTTGATTTTTTATGTTAGTCTAGGTCTGTCCATTACATGAGTGGGAATTGTGTGTCTATATCTGTGGGTGTACAAATGAGAAAGTGAAGAAGAAGAAGAAAGAGGGGGGTGCTTTTTTTTTTTTGTTCAAGAGAGAGGGTGCGTCGTTTCTCTCTTTGGTTGCAGAGGAGAGATCTGTTACGTTTTTTGTCTAGGTTAGAAAATGAGAAAAGGATTAGGTTTTAATGAAGATAGAGTTTGGGCCATGTGGATATTGGTATGGTATTGGGCCAATTGAAGCTGGCCCAGTCCGATTTTAATTCAAAAACAAGCCCCTTTTCCTTTCATATTTTCTTCCTTCTTCTTTGATTTTAAAATCTAATAAAATCCTAAATCAATCTAATTTTGTAAAAATTAAAATTATTTATCTATTAAAACAACTAATTAACTTAAACTAAATAAAAATACTAATTTCTAAAGACTAAAAGCTAAATATGTAAAAATAACCATTTTTGTGATTTTTTCCTTAATAATGCAATTAACTCCATGTAATTAATTTCTAAATGCAAATTGAACCTAGGATGTCATCAAATTAAAATGTGATAATTTTTATGATTTTTTCTTATGATTTTGAAAATATTAAACATGCATGAGATGCAACTAAATAAAGAAAAACTCCTAAAATTCATTAAAATTATTCTTGATTTATTTTCATGTAGGGCAAAAATTAGGTGCTTACAAGAGGTAGTGTCGATCACCAGTTGGATGGTTCGAGCCGGGGGAGGCTCGGTTCTTATACAAATTTGGTAAAGGATGTCTTGGATAAGGTCAAGATTATTCAGGATCGACTTCGCACAACTTAGTCCATGCAGAAGAGTTATGCCGACCGTAGAGTTCGTGATATTGCATTCACGGTCGGAGAGAGGGTGTTGCTCCGGGTTTCACCCACGAAGGGTGTGATGAGGTTTAGAAAGAAGGGCAAGTTGGGCCCTAGATATATCGAACCTTTTGAGATTATTTAGATAGTGGGTGGGGTGGCTTACAAGATCGCATTGCCAACTAGTTTGTTAGCAGTCCATCCGGTGTACCATGTTTCCATATTTCCGAAGTATCATGGTGATCCGTACTATATGTTGGATTTTAACACACCGGTTGGACAAGGATTTAACTTATGAGGAGGAGCTGGTGGCTATTCTTGCCCAGTAGGTTCATCAGTTGAGGTCGAAGAGTTATCCTTCAGTTCGAGTGCAGTGAAGAGGTCAGCCCGTTGAGGCGGCTACTTGGGAGTTAGAGTCGAACATGTGGGTAGATATCCACACCTTTTCACCAGCCCAGATACTTTTCTATGTCCGTTCAAGGACGAACGATTATTTTAGAGGTGGAAAATGTGATGACCTGACAGACCATCTAAAGTTTTAAACCTTAAATCTATATTTTGAAGCCTTCGATAGCTTCTTAAAGCCTTCCTCGATTTGTATGCACAGTCCGGGTATTTTTTTTTCGGAAGATTTTTATGGTAAAACTGATAAAATATGAAATTTTGCCTTAAAAGTCAATTTGGGTTGACTTCGCTCAATGTTTTGAGAAAATAGACCTGAATCAGTATTTTGACGGTCCCGGTGGGTCCGTATCATGATTTGGAACTTGGGCGTATGCTCGGAATTGAATTTGCAGGTCCCTAGCTCGAGTTATCACTTTTTGTCGAAATTTAGAAGTTAAAAGGCTTAATGACTTTGAAGGTTTGACCAATGTTTGACTTTATTGATATGGGTCCGTATTTTGGTTCCAAAACTCGGTATAGGTCCATTACTATATTTATGACTTGTCTGTCAAATTTGGTAAAAATGGAGTTAGTTTGACGTGATTCGGACGTCCGATTGCTTAAATAGAAGTTCTAAAGTTTTCTTGAAAATTTCATTTGATTTGGTGTCTAATTTATAGTTCTATTTGTTATTTTGGAAATTTGATCGTGCGAACAAGTCCGTATATGTTTTTATACTTATGTGCATGTTTGGTTTGGAGCCCCGAGGGCTTGGGTGAGTTTCAGATAGGCTACAGAGTGAAATTGGACTTAGAATCATAGATGATGCATTTAGTTTCTAGTGTCTGCTGCAGATCTCGCATTTGCGAGATCTGGCTCGCATTTGTGAAGAACCATCCGTATTTGTGAGCTTGGGCATGGCTGGGAGGTTCTCGCATTTGCGAACTTGAAATCTTCGCTTTTGTGAAGGCAGAGTCGCAATTGTGACTCATCCCAATTTTGATAATCTTCGTATTTGCAAAGAAGGGTTCGCATTTGCGAGGACATCAGGGTTCTCATTTGTGACCATTTTATTGCAATTTCGATTGATTAAGGTCAACCATGTACTACTACAAAGTAGCAAGAGAAGTCGAAACAGCTTTTACCCAAGAAGGTCGGGATTGATTTCCACAGGGAGCTAGAGATTGGGATTGAGTGTCTATCTAAATTGGAGTTGCATAATTGTTCCTAATTGCACTTCTATTCATAATTGGTTTTGATATTACTTCTAATTTTATACTACTAAGATGCTAAATTAGGCTAAGTGAAGCTAAGAGTAAACTATTGAAGGTTGTCTAAATAGTTAAAAGGCACTAGGGAAGTGACTTTCTCCTAGATGGCTAATTGACGGATTCTCAAGTGTAAGGCTAGATTATCATATTTGGGGATTACGATATAACCATTGCATGATTCTACTCACTCTATACCTCTCGGTAGTTAGAGTGATTTTGCCCTAATTGTCTTTCTCAAGATCAATCTGGTATGATAATTTGTGCAAGCAATTGAGGTTCAAGTCGGGTATTACTATCTCTAGGTTTAACCCTTTAATTGGGTCTATCAATCTCTTGAATACGCCCCAATTTCCTGTTGGACCAATTTCATAAACTTAGGCTCACTTTCTTAAGAAGAGCCATAATCAACAGGCATAAACTAGTGTTTGCAACCACTAATTCAACATTTAAACAATAAATTAGTCCAAATATCAAACACCCATAGACATTCAAGACTTAAAACACAAGACCCATCAATTACCCACACTAGGGTTGAGCCACAACCCTAGCTAATGGGTCCAGCTACTCATGGTTATAGAAGAAAACAAAGAAATAGATGAAGAAAAACCCATAATATTTAATTACTAGATAAAACTTAAAGATTCAATGAAGAAACTAAGCTAAAATTACTCAAAATAGAAAATGAGTACTGTTCACGAGCACAGCTCTTTGTCAAAATACAACTGATGATCTAAAAATGGGAAAAAAACTATTTATACTAGGCCAAAAATTCTAGACAAAAATACCCATGTGGGGCTAGTGCGGACCGCACAAAATCGAGTGCGGCCGCACTGAGGCTCTTGGTTGAAATAATCTGCTCTCTGAAGTTGGCCACTGCGGGCCACACAAAATGCACTGCTGCCGCAATGGCTTCTATTGCAGTATGTACAAAATGGACCGCGGACCACACTAGACATATTCCTCCAACTTGGCAACTTTCTGATCTTGGGCTTTGCGGACCGCACAAAGTCGAGTGCGGCCGCAATGAGGTCAATGTGGTCCGCACAAAATACTTTACGGTCGCATTGCTTGGCTGCCTGAAATGCACACTCTCTGGACCTCCTCTTTGCGGATCGCACAGAATGGTGTGTGGCCGCACTAGTCCTGTTATACTGAGCTTGGCCTTATTCTTGGTACTTATGCATATTTCACTCTTTTTTGAGCTGGTTTTGACAAATTATCACCTTGTTGACCAAACCCTGCAATCAAGTACAATATGTGAGCTTTGGGACTATTTTGTACACATTTCTAATCAAAACTTAAGCAAGAAAGAGTGTAAAATGCATCATAATCCCTAGTTATCAACTCCCCCAAACTTAAACTGTTGCTTGTCTTCAAGCAAACAAAATAAGACCCACCCCCTAAGAGTCAATCCAAGAAAATTCAGCTGACCTAAAGTGACCTCATCTAACATCAATTGGGACTAGCAATTGCTCTCATTTCAAATGAATCATTAACGACATTCACTCTTTTAAACACCATGGATTCAGTGCGACACAAGAGCATCAAGAGTTGACTCAACACATCAAAGAAACTCTTTCTATTACTTTGGTCATTGTGGAACCCAAACTCACACATCCTCGACTCTCCCTAAGCAAACCTCACCTTTAGGATAGTAGCACTCAGAACGAGGTTAATGGAAATACACTCATCTCTCTCAAGGAAAAATCACAAGTCCGGCTCTAAATACCATATGCGTGCCCCTTATGTGAGTCACCACTAATGTAAGTTTCATTCAACTCAAGATCATATAGGGCTTTTGTGGAGACATAGTGAAGGCTTTTGGTTTAGGGTAGGACTGTTTGGTCTAAGTAGGTTCCATCTTCCCTTTAGCACTTCTTTTTCTTTATTTTGGCACATCTTCACTTGACTTTTTAAGTCATTTCACTTCTTTCTAAAGGGTTAGAGAGACACGCTGTCACTCTTTCTTGTTCATTTCAAATCTTTTCTCCTTTCTCAACTTTTCACACCGTTCATTCTTTGCTTTTATTGAATCCCTTTATTCTTTTCTACATTGAACAGTCTTTTTGTCTTTTTGATTTTTCTTTCTTTTTCATTGCCTTTCTTTTTTTTTCATTTTGTATCTTTTACCACTTTGTTACAATCCTCGTCTCTACCCCCAAACTTATACTTTTTCCATGCGCTAAGGAAAGATCGGGTGCCAAGAGAGGGTATCTTTAGAACGGGTAAAGGCTTGTACCGTGGTTCTTGAAAGAAAAAAGTCTAAGGCTCAAAAGGGCTGACTAGGGATTTTATCATTGGTAGGCTATGGAAGTGTTCAAGATATTATTCGGATCAAGGAGAGCCTATAATCACGTCTCAAGTCAAATTTCACTTAGGATTTCGCCTAGACAAACATTCAGGGCAATTTCTAGACCAATGGCTCGGGACTTGGATTTGTAATTCAAATTCTCACCACACAGCTATGGGATTACTAAAGACATAGAGTTGGGGGCCCACAACAACCTTAGATAAGATTTGAGTACATAATGGTCCCGAAAAGAGTTGAGTGCCTTTTCATGTAAATCAACAGCATCCGTAAGCAATTTCTGGTTCTCTAGGATCTTCTTCTGTGGAGGAGGAGGTGTTGACTGAGCTGCCACTGTGGTAGATAGTACAGATAGCTTAGAAGTAGTTGTCTGCATCCAATTGTTGATGCTGACGAGGGCCTGGCGAGGGCGGTGGGCAGTTAATGGGAATGTAGTGGTGGAGGGTATCTCTAGAGCTATAGAAGTGGATGGACCTGGGGCCATGTATGCTAAGGTAGAAGGAGGCTGAGTAGGAGCCACTACCACTACTGGCTCTTCAGACTGACCAGTCGAAGTAGTGGCTTTACCCTTGAAGTTCTTGCCCTTAGGGTTGTCATCACCTTGTAGGCTATACCATGAAAAAGGTGACTTCGCCTTCACTTTCATATCAAACTTCCGCTTTTCCACATCTTGGTCCTCCAGGTACATGGTCAGGAAGTTGGGGAAGGGATAAAATCTATCACCTTTGTTCACTACCCGTGTAATAACCCGGGACATCACATTTCCGACGTTAATCAAGTACCCCGCCATGATAGATGCTGCAAAATTGCCCGGTGAATAGGGAGTGAGTTATCGTGGGTGGTGGGGTCTAGCATGCTGCACACAAATGTCTCCTACCCCTTAGCCTCAAAATTCAAAGTTCTTCTCAATATCTTCACTCCCGCAGTCAACCACTCGGGGGTGGTACCTGGGATTGCCAAGTACTCCGCCAACCAAGGACGTGCTTCTTCACCCAATTTCATCTTCTCTAAGTACAAGGACTCATCCTCCTCTGTGAAGCCCAAATAGTTATTTATGGTCATGCCATCAAATTTCACCTTTAAATTTCGCACTTTGGTGACTGTGGTACCTTTTTGATGTAGGCCACATTGGTGTAGAACTCTTTCACGAAATGCTCATTGGCATCCTCCACATGGCCTATGAAGTAGTCCTATCCAACTCTCTCTCTGAATTGCCTCAACACATTAGGGTTGTGAGGCAAAAGGTCTCGGTGATAAATTTACGCTCAGGTATCAATTTCCTTTCGGGCCACCACTCTCTGAACTTGTGGTAGGCAACCTCACTTACTAACCGGTCCTGCCATGCCTCCAGATTTCTAGTCCTCTCTACCCCACCTACTTGGGGCTCACCCCCTTCTACTTCTTCCCCATCTTCTGCTACTGGACCCTCTCCGGATAGTGAAGCTGTAAGAGAGGTGGAGTATTCATTTCCACTGCTGACAGTTGAGCCCTCAAACGACTCAGAAGATATACGCATTGATGCTTGGGCAGTGGGAGAGCCTGGAGGTGTATCCCTCAACCTGTTCCTCTCCGGCTAGTCAGGAACATACTCTGGCACGGAGCCTGAAAATGCCTCCCAGGAAGGCTCATACTCACTCCCCGATTGGTCAATGGCTCTGCCAGCAGCTCTTATGATCCTCCTTGTGTTCTTTATGTTTTGTCGGACTTGTGGGGTCAATCTTAACATTCCTTGTCCCCTACCCCGGGAGGACTCTCCTCTAACTGATTGTTTACCCCCTTTGCCTCGAGATTTCACCATTGTCTGCAAACAATATTCAATTATGCTTTGTTAGTATCAGTAGAAACAATGAAATGCAAAGTTGCAAAAAAAATTGTTGCATACAGTTTAAATGTTGCAGAATGCGGACCGCACAAAATAAGGTGTGTCCGCAAAGAGGCTACCACGGACCACATAAAATCCATTGCGGTCCATACAGAGGTGGGGTTCAGACTACCCATTTTCTGAATCTATGCACCGCGGACCACACAAAAAGGCATTGCGGTCCACATTGAGGCACCGCGGACCGCACAAAATCTATTGTGGTCGTGGTCCTCAAATGTCAGCATTCAAAAATTTGTCCATTGCGATCCGCACAAAATAGCATTGCGGACCGCACAGAGGCACCGCGGGCCGTACAAAATCCATCGCGGTCTGCACTGAGTGCCTAGCAGCAATACCAACCTAGGGTTCATGTTTTGTTCATTTTTAGTCCAATTATTCACCTATTAATGATTCCCTAAGTGTTGCCTCAGTGTTTTAACTACCTAGTCCTAATTAAAACAGTATTTAACTAACCTAAGCTACAAGATTGAAAGAAAAATGGTAAGGGAAGGAATGAGAACTAAGAAAAACAAAAAACTCAAAGAAAGTAATAAAATTAAACAATTAAGAAGGAGTTCAAGTTACCAGAAATGAGATTTACTGAAGATTGAAGAGTCTTAGCAGTTAATTTTGTGCAATGAGAGTGATGAACAGTGATTTTTATGCTTCTGAGATGAAAAGGGTCGAAAAGTTTAAATGTAGGGCCTCAGGTCCTATTTATAGAAAAGGTCCTGGGCCCCAGCTCACCTACCCACCGCGGTCCGCGGTGCTCAAAACCATGAGGCACTGACAAGTTGACCACTGCGGACCGCACAAAATACAATGCGGCCACAGTGGACCACCGCGGACCGGACAAAATGCAATGCGGTTGTGGTGGAAAACTTCAGAGATTCCCTACTTTTATCAAATCACTTTTGCGGTCCACATTGATTTCTTGCCCCCGCACAAAGGCCTTTGCGGCCGCAAAAAATGAATGCGGTCCGCATTGCCAACTTCAAAGAGTGAGCACTTTCCAAATTGTTCCTGCACTGCATCTACACAATCCTACAATATCTCACAACCAGTCAGTCCAAAAATAAATCCTATACTACAATAAAAATCAACGAAATATAATAAGAAAGACACATAGGTTGCCTCCCAAGAAGCGTCTGATTTAACGTCGCGGCACGATGCAAGGTACCATCAAATCACTTACGATGAAGAAGTGCCACAACGTGGCTGTCATCAATCTTGCCCAGGTAGTGCTTGACCCTGTGCTTATTCACTCTGAAAACTTCCCCATTTTTGTTCTTCAAGTCAAGTGAACCAAACGGAGTCACAAACACCACTTCAAAAGGTCCACTCCATTTGACTTAAGCTATCCCGGAAACAGACGTAACCGAGGGTTGAACAAGAGAACCAAATCACCCACTTTGAACTCCTTGCCACGAGCATATTTATCATGAAGGTACTTCATCTTGTCCTTGTACAAGGACGAACTAGAGTAGGCATATAATTGGAATTCATCAAGTTCATTAAGTTGCTCCACACGAAGATTTGTTGCCACATCCCATTCAAGATTCAACTTCCTCAAAGCCCACATGGCCTTGTGCTCCAACTCAACTTGTAGATGGCAAGCTTTCCCAAACACCAACCAATATGGAGACATACCAGTCGGAGTCTTGTAAACAGTCCTATAAGCCCATAGAGCATCATCCAATTTTTTTGACCAATCGGTCCTATTTGCATTGACCGTTTTTGACAATATGCTCTTGATTTCCCTGTTTGAGACTTCAACTTGACCATTCACTTGAGGATGATAAGGAGTAGAAACTTTGTGATTGACACCATACTTTGCAAGCAAAGTGTCAAAAGCTCTATTACAAAAATGAGACTCCCCATTACTTATGATTGCACGAGGAGTGCCAAACCTTGTAAAAATGCTCTTCTTGAGAAACACAACAACACTTCGGGCTTCATGCTTGAATCAATAACTTACCTTGGCATGGATAATGAAAGCCCCCGCTTGAAGCTCTCCAAAAATCGCCCAACCAAAAGAGAATGGAAGAAAATGGGCCAAATCCCCGTTCTTAAAGAACCCATCTGCCTCGCGACATCCCGCACCTGCAGCCATTTGACCGCTTATGCGGTTCCGCAAGTGCAGTAAATATTTCGCTCCTGCAGAGATGCCCCCAGCTGCCCGCTTCTGCTTCTGTGCCTTCCCTTCCGTAGGTGCGGTCTCGCTTCTGCGGCGAGATAATCGCATATGTGGTCTCAATACTGCCCAAAAAAATCGCATCTGCGTCCCTCTTGGCCGCTTTTGTGGCTCCGCACCTACGGCCAAAACCTCACAGGTGCGGTTACACTAGAAGGCAACTGCTTCAGCACTTCTTCCAAGTCCAAACTCGATCCGTTGACCATCTGGAATCCACCCTAGGCCCTCAAGACCTTCGCCAATTATACCAACGCGTCCTAAAATACATTACGAACTTAGTTGAGCCTTCAAATCACATCAAACAATACTAAAACCATGAATCGCACCCCAATTCAAGCTTAATGAACTTTAGAACTTCAAATTTCTACATTCGATGCCGAAACCTATCAAATCACGTCCGATTGACCTCAAATTTTGTACACAAATCACATTCGATATTACAAACATATTCCAACTTTCAAAATTGGAATCCGACCCCGATATTAAAAAGCTCACTCCCGGTCAAACTTCTCAAAAACCTTCAAATTTCTAACTTCCGCCAAATGACCCTGAAATGACCTACGAACTTCTAAATCTACATCTGGATGTGCTCCTAATACTAGAATCACCATACAGAGCTATTCCCAAACTCGAAATCCCAAACGGACATCGATCCGGACATACATCCAAGTCCAAAATCATTATACGAATATGTTGGAACCTTTAAATCGCGATTCCGAGGTCGTTTACTCAAAAATCCAACCTTAGTCAATTCTTACGACTTAAAACTTCTGAAATAAGAGTTTTCTTTCCAAATCAACTCCGCACTTCCCGAAATTCAATTTTGTTCACGCGCACAAGTTATAATATCTGAAGTGAAGCTACTCATGACCTCAAACCGTTGAACAACGCGCTGGAGCTCAAAACGACCAGTCAGGTCATTACACAATCATACATGAATTTGACATGGTGAGACATAGAATTTTTACCACTTCAAGTGTTATAATTTCTCACAAACTCTATTAGATTTACAATCAAAATTTATTGTCTTTACTTGTTTTAAAATCAAATTATAGAATTTTAAGAATTTGAAAGAGAAAAATAAGGTAAAATACTTACCTTAAATCCATAATTTATTCCTGAAGGAAGTTCATGCATCAATTGACAATCGTTACACTCAATATTATGTAAAAGTTGAGCCTCATGCACATATCCCAAAGTCTGGTGACCAAAGCAGATGCTTCTACTCAATTGATTAGAGCCTCGTGCCGATAATGTGTTATAAAACAATAAAAGATGAAGAAAAGTATTACAGAAAAAAGTAGAGAGAGAATTCTTATTGATTTGGGATGAATTACAATGGAATAGAACCCCTCTATTTGTAGGGAGAGTGACTTATCCACAAAGTAACATAAAAATTTCTAGAATCTCTCTAAAATATAGACATTCACCTTAAATACAATTCTATTTATGACAATCCCATTATTTTTCTAACAATCTTATATTATTAGTGCCATTATTACGTAAAATAACATATTCTGAAAAGTAATCATAACGTAGAGTCGTCTTTGTCAGGGAGTATAAATTTGAATTTAGTCAAGTCTTAATACTGTTATCGAACAGTACTGGATGGAAAAAAAGAAGAAGAAGAAAAGTGTCGAGAATATAGGATATAACCTAAGTTCCATCACCATTCACCAATTTACCTTATGGAAGATGTAAAAAAGCCATCACAATTCACCAAAATGCTTAATTTGTGACAAAGATAGATTAATTGTATGTCACGATCAAACCCATTATCAAATTAGCTATTAGCCTATTAGTTCATGACTATCACCTATTTAGTGATAATATCATTTTATCATTGGTTTTAACGATTAATTAATTGTAATACCTCACATTAAAAATAAGGGTACTTAAGTAATTTGTAAAAAGAGGAAAAAACAACAAACTAATAAAACAACAAAAAAAAGAAGAGAAAACACAAGTGGGTTTAACCCATTAGAGATGTAAAAGAGCTTCATGAGAAGCTTTAGTTAGAAAGGATTTTTGAGATTAGGAATTTAAAAGAATTGGAAGAAGTCTCGTACGAAAAAGGGAAAATAAGCCAAAGAGGAGATTTGATGGAAATCTTTTCATCAACAAGATATAAACACTAAAAAATTACTGGTGTATTTTTGTGATAAACTCTGGGTATTACATGTATTCTTTCTCCTTTAGAAACAGAAGCAACTTTATATATATAATTCCACGCATAACTAAGTAAACGTGAGGTTAGATTAGATTCTGAGTTTAAACGAGAAGGTTAAGAGATTGAGAAAAATCCATAATACTTTTCATGAATTACAGAGTATATTATATGAATAGGATAAAATTTATAGATTATGGATTAGTTAAATTTCTCCTAGAATGGGTAAATATAATTTAGCGAATTGATGGCCAAGTATGGAACTTTGAGAGTTGCGTATTCTAAATTGATCATGGATTAGCCTAAACAAGAAACTTAATACTTGATTAATATGATGTCATTATAGATTTATTGAAAGAAGTCCTACGGATTGCTTGAGATGATGCATTTGGTATTTCGACACGAGTATTGTGAATAGTAATCTTGTCACAATTTGTGTTTTCATAACATGCATGGTTTATATATGATTTTGAAAATAAATGTGTTACCGATGCTTTGAAATTGCATATGAGACAAGTCCTTTACTTGATATGGTATCGAACAATTTATTTGAGATATTTCTAAATGTTTTCACTGTTACTAGATATGTTTTACCATTACTCGAGATGTTATAGTTATCTAAAATATTTTTATTACATATGAGACAAGTCCTTTACTTGATATGATATCGAACAATTTATTTGAGATGTTTCTGAATGTTTTCACCGTTACTAGATATGTTTTACCATTACTCGAGATGTTATAGTTATCTAAAATGTTTTTATTGTTATTAGACATATTTTACTGTTATTTGAGATATGATTACCATTACCGAAATGAAATTACATGATTTGATAAGAAATGATATGCCCTTTTTTTTATTTTGAAAATGCTTTCATACGGGTATTTACTATTTACAAGAAAGAGTATTAATGAGAGGAAACTTTGAAGGACCCCGTAGCTATCGGCGGGTTCGTTAAACCTGGTGCACCTTCTATTTACAGATTATCGATTACAATTATAGTCCTCGCTAATGAGAAGGTAGAACTAGCATACAGTTACAGTTTTCCCTCGAGTAGGGATCTACAGTTATATTTGACTTCTTTTATGAAGGGTCCACACATTGATACATATTACATGATCCTTTCTTGGAAATCTCCCAAACATAAAGATTTGATATGGCACAGTATTACCGAGTTTATTACCGATTTGTTAATTGATTTCTATCACAGAAAACACACCGAATAGACTTATTATATTTACCTTTTGAGAAAGGGCATTTTGTTTGATATACTAGCATATTTTTTGACTTGTCCCCAATTAAAAACGATTGTAGTTAAGTGTTATTACTCACAGAGCTAGCGACCCATTCCCCGCTATTTTTTCCCCAAGAGACAATAGGTAAGTCAAATGAATATTTCGAGTGTTAGAGTGTATGAGTTGAAAATTCCTAGTGACTCCCGCATTTATTCGCGTGGGCGATGACTTTTTAATTATTTGTTATATCTCATTTATTTGAAACTCTTAGAGTCGCTCCAAAATCATTTTCATTAGTATCATGTATATTATGTTATTGATATAGACTTGTGACTCTTGTTAGGCTTTCTTGTCGTATTTTTGGAGATGAAATTAATATTGTTGTGATCAAAATACTTCGTTGATGAGGATTATAATCGTTTTGGTGGATATTAGTTGATTCATTCTAAGACAGGTTTATTTTGGATAGTCCTAAAATAGGGAAAACTCTGTCTGATTTTCTGTAAAATATCAATGAGACTTATTTGGGGTACTTACTCCTGAGCGTCGATCATGATCCTAAATTGAATTGTGACATTAATTTTTAAAACGAATACTTTGTGGAATAGGATAACTCGTGCCTAGCATAAGTGGGATTAATTCTAGTTATTTCTTACTTTGCTTTGCTTTTCATTATTCAATTAGCAAACAAAAGAAAAGAAAAACAAAGGGTTTTAAGGTTGAAGAGGTAACTTAGCAAAGAAAGAAAAAAAGGTGTTATTTCTCTATTTGCACAAGATTAGTGAAAAAGCATTTTAGCTCGTTAAATGAGGTAAAGGATAATGTCTACAATTATTCCAATATAGGAATTTCGAGATACATAAAACCAGACGAAAGATATACATAACTAGAATTAATTTTTAGCCTCTAACCCCAATTTATGTGACTAAGATAGGTGGTGTTATTCAAGAAATGATTCACAACGGGAAAAAATAAAGGAGATTCATAATAAAATTGTTACTATGTATATCTGTTATAAAACACGAATGAAAAATATTTATCGTTAATATCTATGTTTTAGTTACGCTAGATATAATATAAATTATCGATCAAGATTATAATGGTGTGATAAGTACTTTTTCTTTCTTAATCAAACTTATATTTAGAGATTAATTATAAGTGTGTAATTGCTTTCGACAGAAAATATTTTATCCTAAAGTGAAACTTTTCTGCACAAAGCCAATGGCTTTCAAAAAGTGTATGGCATCGGGTGTGAAACCAATAAAATGGAATTAACCAAAAAAAAAATACAAAGAGAAGAAACTATACTTCCATAAAATAGAGGGGTTACTAATATTATTTTCGATAAAATGGAGGGGTTAGTAATATTATTTTCAAACAGTTAAAGGGGGTGATCCTGTAATTTCAAAAACTTTGAGATTTTTCAGATAACAAAATGGAGTAATCACAGATTCTAGCCAAAAGGAGCTACTATTGTAACAAGATGATGGCTCTGAGCATCCCTTGCTCTGCTTCACTTGGCACCAAATTGCGAGGTACTCTCTCTATTCCATACTTCTCTGGCTAGTATTATTATTCTCTTTAATTTTTTTTTCCAGTTTTCTTGAATTAATCTGGTTTCTCTATTACAGCTCCGCTTAATTCCAGCAACTACAATGGTCTTGAGAAAGTGAAAAGCATCATAAAGAAAACAGTGATTCCTTGTTTAACTAATTCTCCTGTTGAATCGCTCCAAAAGGGCAATTGGGTCAAGCTCATTTGTGGTGCTAGCTTTGAGGTCTTCACCTAACCCCTCATTTACTCTAAAAGACTTCACCTTTACAGTTTTCTGCACCTGATCTTTCTTTTGATCTTATTTTTACTTCCTCTGTCCCAATTTTAGATGCACAATTTCCTTTTCGGCTTATAAAAAAAAAGGATAACACCTTTCTATATTTAGAAACATTTTAACATTAAACTTTTCCTAAATTTGTAGCCACACGAATGTCTAGGACTTGCCCTCAAGGGTTAGTTGAGGTTGTTGGTGAGTGGTTCCCCACATTTGGGATTGATTCCCTCACCAGCAGCCTCCTTAGTCAGAGACGGATACAAGGTTTAGATTCTATGAGTCCAACTTTTAAGGTTTTAGCATTAAATCCATTATATTTTTAAAATTGTGGGTTCAGACCTATCATTTATTGCAATTTTAATGAATTTTTACACATAAATATATGCTCCGCGTCGAAAGTACTGAGTTCACATAAACCGGTGGCCAAACTCTATATCCGCCCATGTCCTTAGTTAGAGCTTGTTGCACCGGGCTTGCCTTGTGCGGTTTACGTCTCCTATGTGGTTTCTGTGTTATTGCACAGTGAGCAGGTTACTCAATACGCACCCGAATGGTAGAGGCTGCGGGATTCCCTGGAAATGTTCAAAAAAAGAAAATGTCTACGACTTGGTTTAGACGACAGTTTAAAAAAATCTGTCTTTTTTTCTTAAACTATGTGCCTAGTCAAACAATGCCACATAAATTGAGATAAAGGGTGTATGTATAATCAAATTCAACTACCCCAATCCCAGTTTAAATGGCATTATTTCGTTTAAGGATTGACTCAAAATGTTTGATGCTATTTCAGTTTTTATAAATTTCACAACTTAGCAGAGTTCAAATTCATTATACTATTCAAATCTTGAACTTTGATGATATGTTTATCTATCAAACTGATTTCAATCATTATTTTAATAAATGAACCATTAGTTTGTGTTTGAGGGTTCTTTTTGTTGTTGTTGTAGTAGTAGCATTTTAATATTTTTCTACTATCACTGATCCATTTTCTGTTACAATAATCACACACACACACACACACACATATATATATTCCTGATTTAAATATGTCATTAGAAACAGACTACTTAATTATAGAAACAAACGGTAGCTTTGAAGGTTGGGGAGCAGTTTTGAAGGCAAAACCAAATAAATATAGTGATAAGAATACAGAAAAAATATGTGCTTACCAAAGTGGTAATTATAGAGAAAAAGGAAATATGAGTAGTATAGATGCAGAAATATTAGCTGTAATTTACGGATTAAATAGTTTTAAATTATATATATTGAATAAACAAGAAGTAACAATTAGAACTGACTGCGAAGCTATAGTTAAGTTTCACCAAAAGATAAACGCAAAGAATAGTAGTAGCAGAAGATGGTTAAATTTTATTGATACTAGATCAATATATAATTTGGTTTTGAACATATTAAAGGAAAAGATAATAATCTAGCAGATTAGTTAAGTAGGCTTAAAATTACTGTCAATTAATAAAGTATTTTACATGTACAGCATGAGACCAACAGTTCCCAAGACTGAATACAAGGGAAAGGGCATTCAAGCCTCACCCTCAGACAAATACTTGCAGGCAGTATTAGGTAATCTTCATTTTAAGCCACAACGTTTTGCAGAACAAACTAATATGGAAAGGATAAGTTTTGGAAAGCATAATTTAATATTCTTTCCTCCATCAAATATATCATTTAGAGTTTTACCAGAATGTGTCATAGATAGATCTCAAAGATGTTTAATTGATAGTTTATGGATAGCATACAATAAAAAAGACACTAAATATTTTATAGCGGCTCTTAATGCCTTAGGACAGTATTTTACAGACAAAAACCAAGATAAAAGATTTAAATACTATGTAGTTATACATGGTAAGACAAATGGTATTTCTCAGACATGGTTAGAAGTACTAGACTCTATTAAAGATTTAGAAAAACCGCTTTTCAAAGGTTTTAATGACTTCACTGAAGCATTAGACTATGCAAGAGGAATACTAGGACCAAACTACTATATCTCCCCAGCACTCAGACAAAACCCAGAACCCCCCCCCCCCCAATATAACATCCAAAAAGACAACGATAAGATAATATTCTGTGATCATTGCTCATCAATGACAGAAGCCTTCAAACGAATAAACCAGAAGAATGAAATCCTGGCACAGGAAAAAACAAAACTTATGGAGCAAGTGAAGGTACTAGAACAGAGAGTACATGCATTAAGATTTGAATTGACACTATCACAATCCCAAACTCAAGTTATTTCCCAACAAGACACAGAGATGAGCAGTCCAAAACAGAGTTCTCCATCTCAAGAAAAAATGGATAAGAAGGGTGTGCATTCTCCAATGAATGCAACAAAATCTACTGTATCGGATAATGATACAGCTAGTCCGATTCAAACGGTGGCCGGTAAAGACACATCAAATCCGTTTATAGCTGTCACTTTGCCAAAAAGTGAAGATGAAGGTTCATCAAGATGAAGACTACCTAGAACATTAACATAGGGAGAAGCATTAAAAAAAAGGGTATAATTTCTAAAAAGAAAAAAAATGAGAAAATAGAAAACATAATTAAACAAACATTAGAAAATTTCTTTCAAGAAAAAGAAGAACAAGACAAACATATGATTAAAAATCCTAGTCCTAATCCAAGTCCAAAAAGGTCTCAAAGCTCAGGGGAAGATGATAATTACGAAGATGAAAACCACCTAAATTATCAAGATGCTCAAGATTCATACGAAGATGATTTAGGAATGAGTTTTGATTCAATAGCTCTACATAATTTAGACACGTAAAAGGAAGCAAGGTCTCAGTCAAAAGCAATTGAGAGCAGCAAAGACAAAGACAAGCAATAATGCTAGTATCCCACTAGGCGTGCCAATGCGAAAGACAATTAAAGAAAAGAAGACGTGACATAAAGAAGAAAAGAAATAAAGGAAAGAAGATGTGACAAAAGGTAGTGCTAGTGGTGCTACAAGACAAGCTGAATTTTTGAGTGGAAGAAAAAGTTACAAGCACTAAGGGAATCTCTGCTCAAGCCATGTGAAGATGGGGCCCAATGAAGTACCCTACAAGGCGGGACAAGAAAGATTTCTGGAAATGTTTGAAGTCCATTTTTCAAATCCGTTTCAAAAACTTGGCTATAAAAAGGAGAAGAAAGAAATACAAGTCGAAGAAAGAACACTCTCAAGAAAACCATCAAAACACCCTCCTTCATTACCCACCATTCTCCAAACACCTTGTAATATACCTTTATAAAATATTTCCTTATGTATGCCTTAGTAGTTCCTCCTTCAAGCCTATAAAATAAATAAATCCCTACGCTTATGTGTGTTCGTTTTTAATTCCAAAGTCCAGTAAGCTCTTTCGAGTTTCCCGAAAGGGAAATCTCTCTCCTGTAAACATGTAAGTTACTTATTTTTATCTAAATTATGTTTCTAGATATTACCCCTGTTTTTTACAGTTTTATGTTATTTTGTATAACTTTATGTTTATTATTCCTCAATTACTAGTTTGATAATAACCAGACATCACTCTTAGTATATGGTTATCCTCCCAATTTCTTAACAATTTTGATGAATTAACCTGTAAATTCCTAGGAGAAACTGGTTAAGTGAAACCCGAAAATAACCAAGAATGGGTATATATGTGTTTAACCGTGGCCAGGGTGAGGTTAAAGGGAAAAAAAAAAAGTTAAGAATAGATTTATTTCTTTAAAAGGTTGGGAAGAAGAGATGAACAGTAAAGTAAAAAAAAAAGTAAAAGGGGTAATTTCAGTTCATGATTTAGATAATATTGTAACAATACAGGTCTATAGAATAAGAGAGAGAGTACCGAGTAGTATTTTTACAACATAAGAGTTTAATCACAAAAAATATTTTTATTGGTAATGTCTATTAATTGTAATAACTATAGTAATCCAGAAATATTTGCTAGAAGCCTTACCTCAAGTCTAGAAGAGTTTAAATTAGACGTAGAAACCGGATTTTACTCGATAATAGACTTAGCTGTACATTTTATATACCTACAACAAAATAGTAGTATTTGTTCAGATATATATAGAAAACAACTGCATCTGATAATTTTAATATTATCATATCATCAATCTTACCATCTAAGAACAAGATTATAAAATTAAATAAGACCAATCTTAATACCCCATGTATACATATATATAGAGTTAAAGTTCGCATCTTAATCTCCATCTGCAGTCGAATACTGTCATATAAAGTGTAACGGAGCTAGTACAAACTAAGTCTGAAGATTATACAAAATGCATAGACATGTTAAGTTATTTGAGCAATTGTATCTTTATTGGTTTTTGTAGGATTTGGTCGACATCAGGAACCTTTCTCTGGTTTATACTCTTGCTGGAGGTGAAAAAAGAATCATTAACTGTCTCTTTATAGTTTTGGCACTAGTACTTCTTGCATAGGATTGGATTGGTGAGTTTGTGTGTTGATTGTAGTTGATTGCATCGACTGTGCTGCTGAGGCGTCGGTGGTGAATGCTGTAAGCGAAGGAGTAGAAGCAGCCAGAGCCATTGTGCCCATTCGCAGGCCTTGGATAATGATCAGTGTTAATGACGATGAAGATCTTCATTTCCGTAAAGCTGGTAACTCTCCCCACACCCTGATTCCGACCACCATTTGTCTTCTCTGAGACTCAATAATCTTGGTTACCTGATGTAGGGGTAAACATTTCTTGCTTTTGTTTTGTATAAATAGGCTTCTGATTGGGACCCTGCCGTAGACAAAAACCTGCTGTCACCAAAACTCTGATATTTAAGTGGAGAAGGTTAGAGGGGTAGGCCCGTTATCCACCGAGTTTTGAACCATGTGCTACTGACCCTCAAGGTTTCTCGGTTTATTAAAAGATAATAGGCTTCTGATTGGAGTGTATAATCTTCTGAAGCATTAGAAACTGTGAAATGCTAACTTGATTGAGTATATTTTTACTTTGGATATTCTTGTTTTGAAGAACTTGTCGTCCGTATTCAGCCTTCCTAATGTCCTTCTTTTAGTGAGCTTTAAAGTATTTTCCAAAAATTGAACGAAGAACCACCTGAGGAGAAGAATTTAGCTTAAAACTACTCTAGTTTAGTAAACAGAGTAGCTTATAATGCAAGTTCGTTTTCAATTGAGTCTATTATTTGTCAATCTCATAAAATGTGAAGACAGCAACCCTTTATGTACAAAAATGAATGGTACTGAGAAAATTAGCTCAAAGACCTGAGGTTGTATTTTTACCATGAAGGATTACTCATAGATCACCGGAAGTATTCCAAAATAAGACGATTGAATTTGATACTCCTGTTTCGTATGATATTGTGGCAGAATTTGATCCGGATGATTGCCCTCAGGATTGCACAAGACCTTGTGAGAAAGTCTGTCCTGCTAGTGCAATATTGCAAAAGGTTCTTTCCATTTCCAATTCCCTTGATTTTATCTATCATACACTTAACCTTGTTGCCATCCCCTGTTATATTCATTTTAAAGTTTATTCATGTTCATTTCTAATCGTTACATCTGTAACTATAGCAGGGCGGAGTTTTGGCTGAGCGCTGTTACGGTTGTGGTCGTTGCCTTCCGGTTTGTCCTTATGACAAAATAAGTGAGTTCCATTAATCTGGTCATTCTCTCCATCCCCCCCCCCTCCAAAAAAAAAAAAAAAACCAACAAAAATCTATTTCTCTCTGTCACCATGGTTTTTGCGTGCTGCTGCTCACTATTTTCACCATTACCTCTGTTCCCTTTAATTTTAGCATTGTTGTTTGTACGTGCCCATTGCATTCATGAAAAATTATTTTGTTGATTTAGGAGCTATTACATATGTGAGAGATGTTACTGCTACAGCTGAACTTCTTGAAAGGGATGATGTTGATGCCATAGAAATTCATACCAGTGGAAGGTTAGCATAAAAATATTTTGGTTAATATATTCCCCGAAATCATTCAAGTTTGACTTTCACTACTTATTCTATTGAAGCACAAACTTAACCCGTAGAATAGGTTACTCAAGATATATTGTTGTAAATTGTAATACACTCTGACTTTTGTTTTCTAAATTCTTTAACAACAAAATCACAAATAAAATGTAGACGTGGTTCTATTTCGTAAGTTTTTAAGGATAAAAGTTCTACTTCCATGGTTTTCAAGAGTCGAGGTCACATTATCAAAGCGGCATCATTTTGTAGCTAGCAATTGTATCTTATCTGCATTCTCATTTTTGGAATAGGGTGCCTGCAGTATTTAGAGAACTCTGGACTGGGTTGGGGAACTCAACTGCAAATCTGAAGCTCGTGGCAGTATGTGAAGCTGTTATTCGTTTTCTGATCTCTGATGGCTAAATTAAATAATATCATCTAGTAAGTTTAAAAAAAAATTATTCCATTTCAAAAAAGTAAGTTAATAATTTGTTTTTATCTTGGTTTCCTGTAGGTTAGCTTTCCAGACTTGAGAGATTCAACCATATCGGCGATGGAAGCTATGTACTCCGTAATGGAAACCAACATACAATGCTTAAACTTATGGCAGGTGCAGATCATGCGTCCTATTGCTATACTGATTTAGAAGCTAGGACTCTCCAAAGATATTTCTCACAATTTCCAATTATTATCATGATTGAAGTTGGATGGTCGACCTATGAGTGGAGATATTGGGCGAGGTGCCACGAGAGATGCAATTGCTTTTGCACAAAAATTGGCCTCTGCTGAAAACAAGCCTAAAGGTATCCGCTAATTCGTTTGCTACTGCTTGCAACAACTCATTGTTGCTATAAAATACTCGCTGGTGCAACTTGAAGATTCTTCCTACGCCATAGGTTTCCTTCAACTGGCGGGAGGTACAAATGCTCACACTATAGAGGGTTTGAAAAAGGAGAGATTATTCCAAACAACAACCATGCATGGTATTAACTCCACACCTCACTTTATTAAGTTCATGTTCCTCATAACACTGAAATTTTTATATCAATTTGCACATTTCTTCAGAGGCTTCAGATTATGAGAAAATTCCCTCGAGTTCCTTACATTCACCAAATGCTTTGATCGCTGGTGTGGCCTTTGGTGGCTATGCACGAAAGGTTGGTCTCTTATTGCCAATCATGTAAATTATTGTAGTCTATCGAATCAACTGCATAGGGTAAATACTTGGCAGTATCATAATTTTGTCTTCTTATTCTCTTCAGATAGTTGGTAGGGTTTTGAATTCAGTGCAAAACCATCATGGACTTGCTCATGTCGAAGATTTCCCCGAGCTACTTCTGCAGGCCATTATTGAATCACTTGCTCTGGTTGGAACTGTTAAATGTTACAACATCCAGAAGCAGATCACTTAGATTGTATTTGAGGTTGATACATCAGAAGAAATTAAAACAATGAGGTTTTGGGAAGACCTGGCCCAAGATTAAAATTTATGGTCTTTGGTACAGAAAAAGTCAAAGGTCAAAATCAAAAGATGACGGTGGTATAGCTCAGACAGAATATAGAAACAAATACCAGAGTGGAGAAGGATCAGTTCCTATACATGATCATAGGGGAGGGCTTCGAAACTTTGACTTAACGGTGTGCTCTTTAACCTTGAGTTCTTCACTTTACTCATTATCTACTTTGGTAGATCTATAGCCGAATAAATCTAGGTTCCAGCAATACTTTTAAATGTTATGAAGTGCTTTATTAAATTAGCTTGCTTAGCTGAATGTTATATTTGACCTCCCTTACAAACAACCATTGTAGATATATCATTAAATTCATTTTACTTTTCAGTCATGAAATGGTATACAGTATTAGCCAACTATGTCTATTTTCTAGTGTTGAAATGCTATCCCATGCAAAAATCGCCACTGTTTTCAGCTGGCTGGTTGTGCTACAACTAAAAACGGTCATCATAAGGACCTAGTCATGCCATGAGATCTTTAAAACTTCTGATGTTTATTTATCATGCCAATATTGTTCTTCTCGATACACAATCTTATATGGATATAAAATGACATGAAACCATGCACTTGCTTGAACTGTATAGCATTCTTTTGGAATCTTATTGGCATTAGAAATATCTGCTCTGTTCGTATTCTTGTTAACCTAACATTTCTATAACTTAATTTTCTATATTCATTATCTTTTTGTAAATTGTTTTCCTCTTTATTTGTATTTTCTGTGTCTAATATTTGGCTCATGTGGTCATGTCCTTATCAGGAAATTCTTGACACCAGGCGAAGGCGGCAAATGCATCTGTATAGCTCACAGATTACTTTGGACTCTAGCCTCCAATGTTTAGTTAACAAAGTGCAGTTTTGGCAAACCCAAAGGGATTATTTGGTGACTGACTAGTGACTCATGACCAGCAATTGATTGGAAGTATCCACCCCCAGCTCTAACATGTGTATCAGCAATTGCCACTTTCTTAGTAGATACAATTAAAGTCATCTATCTGCTGAGATGTGAGAATAGGAGAAGTTATTCCAAGAAAAGTTTAGCCTTTTGAGATGAGAGAGTTGGAAGAGGCTGCTATTGGAATCAATCGGCCCCTGTAAGCAGGCTACAACTAAGGTCAAGTTCAATCATGTGGCCTGACATTTCATCGCAGTTCACTCCTTCCCATAGGCAGCAATCCGTGCTCATATTCCATGATAATGTTTTTGGATAAGATTTCTTACCATATTAACCACAAATACTAGACGACCATGCTCTTTTCTGATTAGATTTCTTCGTCCGTGCCTCAACTGTGCCCCAAATATCAAAGCATTTACCTACTAAAATTCAACAAAACGCTTATTGTAGGTCCCTCATCTAGTATTTGTCATTACAATAGTTAGAATCTTATCCAAAATAACTTCATGGAATATGAGCGCAGCTTACTGCCTATAGGATAGAATGAAATGTGATGAGATGTCGGGCCAAGTGATTGAACTAGACCGTAATTGCAGCCTGCCAACGGGGATGATTGATTCCAATAGCACCCTCATCCAACTCTCTCATCTCGAAAGGCTAAACATTTCTTGGAATAACTACTCCAATTCTGACACAACCTTCAATGTGTATCAGCAAATAGAGCTTGTAAAAGAGTATGTTATTTAGCCAGTGCTTAGATTCATTTATGGTCTACTATTGTATCAAAGCAAGAGATGTCCTCAGTCTCTCCCTGCTGCAAACTATGTTCTTTGTAATCCAAGCACAGAACTTTTCCTCAAAATATTTTGCCAAAAGGTTTTCTAAAACTTGGTAGTCCAAACTCAATTTTAATAATCCTGTTGATTTATTTGTAGGATAATAATTAAGTGAAGACAGCACACCTGCTTAGTAAAATTCTGTCTCTTTTTATATCTTGCTTACATTATTCGTTTGGTACGAGGTATAAGAAGGTATTGTGCTGGTATAAAAATTTAATACCACCTTAATACTTCGTTTGGTTAGCAAACCATATATAAGTTATCTCAGGATTAAAATTAACACCGGGATAACTTATACCTTATAGAGGGTGGGGTCCAGTATAACTTATACATTCTTCTTACAAATTATGCAATTGTTATATTTAATACAACATACCAAACAATGGATAAAAAATAATTTCAGCATAACTGATCCTATCATAACTTATTCTGACATAAGCGGTATTCAAACCAGACGACCCCATTGTTTTTGTCATTTCTTGACAAACTCCTCTTCATTTGCAATATATGCAGTCTGGTTCTTCTATAATAAGAAAAGCTCACACTATGGGGAACTTGGTAGAATGTTGGCCATTAGTTAAATTTCGTGTTTAAGCCCTATTAGCTAAGTGTATGGTAGTATGGAAATATCAAGGAACCACAATAGTATGTTTCGTCAAACATTGGAATTTTGTTTTAATTCTAGTTGAGATAAGTGTTCTTGTTTGTATGTAATCTTGTATAATAACAGTTATTGGGATAACCATAAGTTGAAGGTAAATTGATATAATCCATTATGCTTAAAGTATTGGAGTATTCTCAAAGATTCAGTTGTGTATTCGTGGTATATGTAGTGTGAATTTGTCTATTAAATCAATTTATAAACTAGTTTTCTTCTTAACAATAAATTGCCTATTTTGCTTTAGGAGTGCAATTAGCCCATTTCTTATAACAAAAATAATGTCAACATTATTACAAGGTATAGATTTGGTAGTTGTAAATAGTCTTCACAGGTTTGGACAATAATTGGTTTGATTTTGTTCGTCTAAGACCCAATCGTCATAAGCGAATTAACAGAATAATTAGGATTTAGACTAAAAATAAATGTGTAGAAGAGGATTGGGTTTATGAGTACTGATTTCGGCATTTTAAGTAGAGGATATACAAAGTTGAGTTTGCTCTGGGTGGAGTGACGATTATTTCATAAAACAAATGGTATGCATATCAGCTAAAATTTCTCTCAACTTTACACGTAAACCATTTTGCAAGTTTTAAATACATACAATTGGTCTCAAGTATAGGAAGAGAACAAACAACTTATGAATATGGTGATCAAGCTCTAGGCACATAATTAAATCACGGGTACTGTTTTCGCGGTGTGGTTGTGGTTTTTAATTTTAAATTAGTTTTTATTATCTCCTTAATTCTTCTAGTTGAATAGTTTTGAGGCGTGTCATTCACACATTTAAATCATATAACCTATGACCATCATTTAATGAATCTTGATTCTTTGGAAATCGAGGCGCGCCATTCAGCGAATTCCCATGACTCTCGTATTAATGTAGATATAAAAATAATAAACATTCGTAGAGAAACCTTTAGGGCCGTTTAAAATATTATCGTGATTGTGGACATGTCCGCGTGACACGGTTACGATTTCTTGAAAGAAAAAAATCAGAGTATACGTTCGCGTAACATCGGGCGAAACAATCTTAATCTTAATAAAATACTAGCGTGGTTGTGGACACGTTCGCGTGACATGATTACAATTCTAAAGACAATTCGGAGTATGCGTTCGCGCAACTTCGAGCAAATCTTCTCAATAAAAATGGGTTTTCGGCGGTTATTAAATTAAATTAGCTCATATAGTCCGAGGCGCGCCGCCTACCATTTAATCATACAAAAATGACAAATGTTCGTAGTTTGTTTTAAGCACGCGCAACTTCGGCCAAATTCATTTTTATAATAAAAAATGTTATTAATTTAATTATGTACACGTACGCGTGACATGATTGCTTACATACAAAAATAAAACGAATATACGTACGCGTGATTCGTTTCAAGACAATTCTATAATTAAGCTAAAAGCGGTTATAAAAGCTAAAAATACACGATAAGTTTAAAACATGTAATAAGTCAGATAATTAGGCCAAGTATAAATTGTTAAGCGACCGTGCTAGAAACACGGAACTCGGGAATGCCTAACACCTTCTCCCAGGTTAAAAGAATTCCTTACCTAGATTTATGGTTCGCTGACTGTAATACAGAGTCAAACTTTTCCTCGATTCAGGATTAAATCGGTGACTTGGGACACCATAAATCTCCCAAGTGGCGACTCTGAATCTTTAAATAATTAATCCCGTTTCGATTGTCCTTTAATTGGAAAAAACTCCTTATATGCCCTTTCCGGGGTGTAGAAAAAAAGGGAGGTGTGACAGATATTTATAATTTTTTAAAAGGAATCAATTGCAATTTATAAATTATAAAGGGGGGGGGGGCTAAAATATAAATAAAATACCAAATTTTGGCTGTTTTTGACAGATTTGGCCGTTGGCCAACGGTCATTTTTGAAATTTGACCGTTGGCAACGGTCAGATTTAATTTTAAAAATAAAATAAAAAATTAGGCGGGTTTGCGGGCTGTCCCGGGCTGAGGCCCGTTAAGAACCCGTTAAGCCCTTAACGGGTTATGGCGGGTTCGGGTACCTGTTTGGCGAAAACTTAACGTTACTAGCCCGCCCCCCGTCCAACCCGTCCCAACCCGCACGCATATGCACAGTAACGGGCTGACCCGGGTTGAACCGGGTTGTTAGCAGGTCAGCCCGACCCGATTAACACCTTTAGTTTAACTGCTTTCTTGGGTTCGGTCATATTTTTATCTCGTCGTTGTTCCTACTTGTTGTCATTATTTTTTTCCATCCGTTTTTCAGCCGAGGGTCTATCGGAAACCACCTCTCTGCCTTTCCAGGACAGGGGTAAGCTTGTATACATCTTACCAGTGGCGGATCCAGAATTTTGTGCAAGCAGGTTCAATCTTAGAAGTACATAACTTTAGTCGTAAAATAATAGTTGTCAAGTGGATTCAAATAAAATATTTATACAAAATTTATGCAGTTTTAATCGTAATTTATACATATACACAGTATTATTTTTTGACGACCATGTGCATCTATCACGTGCGTCCGTCACTGCAACTTACCTTTTTCAGACCCTATTTGTGAGAAATTACTGGATTTATTGTTGTTGTACAGAGACCAACTAAATAAGTTTAAGAGAGTATTTTCAAGCAATTAGATGCACCTGTCCCAGCTAGTCAATGGTGGACTACTGCTTGCCAAAATTGTAGTCCAATGGTAGAAAGAAAAAAAAAACATGAAAATCATATTTTTAATAATATAAGAAGAAAATGATTGACGGCTACTGACAATTATTTACTTATTCTTTTTCTACACTTAAGTGGATATTATTAATAATAAAAATGATATGGTCATTTGTGGCTGCTTGCTTATGTTTGCGTTATTTCTGATGTGCCGCAGCCTGCAACTTCAAGATTGCGGGAGAAATTCAAAAATAACAAGATTTATAAATGGTCGTTCAAAAATAGCTACAATTTTAAAGTAACTGAAATTTAGCCACCTTTTATGTAAAGATAAATCTGAACGAAAATATTGTTTAAAATTCGGAAAAATACTTCAGTATAATATATTGGAACTCTTGTATAATATATTGGAACTCCAGTATAATATACCGGTCCAGCATAATATACAGAATATTGGAGCACTGGTGCTCCAATCTCCAGTATATTAACTTTCCGCTGGTTGGAGTTCCAGCATAATATGCTGGAAGTTCATACACATGTGCATCAATCTCCAGTATATTATGCTGGAACTTTCCGTGTTACAGCAAAATAGTGGTTATTTTTCAATGAATTTGCAAAAGCTGGCTATTTTTGAATGACCAGTCCAAAAACTGGCTAGCTCATGCTATTTTAACCAAGATTGCTCGTATTTCCAATTTCTAATATGTCTCATACTTTAGCCTGAGTTATTTTGCGCGCACCTTAATTATTTCATCGAATACTTGTTATCCCCTATCAGCCTAGGATAGAAGATAAGAAGAAATTATGTCATCATTTAGTCTACATTTAACCTGTTTTTTCGTTGCACCGACTAATTAAATGTTTTCTGTTTTTGGAATTTGATTTGATATTTTATTTGATGGAATTCGATGATTAAGATACCATAATTCAAACAAACAAATAATGAGTAAACTATTAATTAGTGTAAGTCATGTATCCAACCAATCTTGAAATGTAACTATAAGTTTAAGTCAGTACATTGAATTAATTAGATTCTTTAACCCAATATTTAAATACTAGCAATTAATATAATGATGGCTAAAAGTCTTGAGTCTTGACTCTTGACACTATCTGTGGAGGCGTTCAACAATGGCAAGTAGTAGCAAGGTTTAGTGTAACTATTTATTTTTCATAGTATTTGAAATAAAATATTGGAGCATTTGAAATATGTCTTTTTGCTACTTGATGATGTTATGACAAACCACCAACGGTAATGGTGAAATGGAAAAGATCCCGCTAGGGCGTACGCAAGATTTTTGATAAGCGGTGTTAAAATTTTAAAAAATAAATAAATTACTATAATAAAAGTTGGTATCGATTTTTTAGATTTAATTATACTCAATATTTTCATTTTGCATACTATCTATATATACATATTAATAAAAATTCTGACGAAGCGGTGTCACGTGACACCGCTTGCGGTAATGTGTATCTGCCTCTGGATCCATCCATCCATAATTAAAGGTTTTAGGTTCAAGCTCTAAAAATACAAAAAAAAAAAAAAAAAAAATCCTAATAGGAAACGTTTATAAGAAGTGAATCTGGATGAGTTGAAACCCTACTACACTATCGAACATCGAATGAAAAACAGAAATAAAAATGTAGCCATTATTCTATTGCATTTTCCAGCATTTAATTATGACTAGAAAGTGACACTACATTTGAACATCAGTGTCAAAAGACCATTCCATTAAATTAAATTCTCTTTTTTGTTCTTTTCATATATGGTGTTCGTATTTTAATTCATCTCTCGTACCTACTTTTCTATTGTGTTATTATTTTCTTCCCTTTTGTTTTTCTCTCTATCTTTACTTTGATTAAACTCTAAGCATAGCCAACAAACTAACTCTTTTATATCATTTTTCCCATGCCTACCATTTGGTGTATTCAATTTTGGTAGCAGCCAAGAATGAATATCCATAAAAACGTAATAAAGAGATTCCACTTATAACTTATACATTCACTATAAATGACATTTGTCAAAAAAAAAATTACTTCATAGTGGGATTTTTCGACACAAATTTGAATTAATCGAGTTCCAAAATGATTGTCAAATATGAGATGAAAAAACAAAAAATAACTATATGTGACTTGTAATGTGATGGTCATTATATTTAGCTATTAGTATATTGTTAGTATTTGAGCCTGAGATGCTTCATACTTAACGAAAGAATTTATGATCATTTTTTTTTTCCAAATTCACTATAGGAAGATTTTTGGGAACATTTGCCGTTAAATTTTCTTTTATATTTCCCTTTTTTTTTTTGTTTTTAATGGAAGTCACTAGACTAAATGTGGGAAATCATTACTTCCTCCGTCTCAAATTATCTATCGTAATTTGCTAAAAGTAGTTGTCTAAAATTATTTGCTATTTTAGAAGTTCATGCTAAATTAATTTTCTTCTTCTATTTTACTCTTAATATTAATTGTTTTTGAAGATTTACAAATATCTCAATTATGAGTAAACATTAAATGAACAAAGATTATATCTTAAGACTTATATAAAGGTAAAACAATAAAAAATCTCTCCAATTTAATATTTTTTTAAGGAGCGTGTAATAGAGAAGTACTACGGATAATTTGACACAGGGGAGTACATGTCAACAGATAATAAACAGTATTTGGTTCTTTTTCATTAATTATGAAGCTAGAATAGCAATTATGACACCCAAGAGCTTCAGTTTATAATCAGGTACTGTACCTAACCAAAAGATTGAAAAAGAGTGCCCCACTAATTAACTCCAAAGTAGAAAACATTCACTATGTCTAATAAATGCAAATGCACATTTCTTCATAATTTATAATATTTTTGCTGTATTAAAAAAATAAAATCTTTTTAGCCCATAGATGTTAATCGATCTCTTTAAAAACAACATATGTTATTGTTATTAATGTACCAATCAAATACTTAAAACAATTTTAAAATGAATATGTTTTAGGACGTACAAATCGAATAACGTAAAACATGCACAATCAGAATAGATATCTAAAACATAGAGCTAGCGTTTGGCTATAGATTTCCAAATTAATTTTGAAAAATTTGATTTGGATAAAGTTTGATTTGAAGACGAAAATGTGTTTGGATATCAGTTTTCAAAACAAATTTTACTTTTTTTAAAAAAATAACATGATAACTTATACCCACAAGTTCTAAAAACTATCACAAATACCCAACAATACCTTCATCAATAGCATTCATTATCATTATCACAAACCATAGTCCTGAACATAGATAATTTTGGTACGAAATTATCATTTTTATAATAAACTACATAATACACTAGCAGATGACTGAGAAGATGAAGTTGTATTGTTATAAAATAATAAATGGTGGGCCCTTTTATAAAATATAAAAGTTTGGGACAATTTTTTAAAAATATAATAGTAAAATTTTGAGCCTGGTTTTGGATTTGGGAATTTGCCAAAATATGCATAAAATTTATGAACAAACATGTATTTACAAAAAAAAATTGGGAAAAATTTGACAAAATCTATGGCCAAACAGGTCCTTTATCTTACCTTTCTTTTGATTTTCCATCAGGTTTTCGGTATCTGTATTAGGGCCTAATTTATCCAGATTCGCGGTGAGAACTCTCTCTTTTGTGGTAAAGAGCTCCAACTAAAGGAGATTCCTACTCAGAACTTGAACCCCATACCTTTGATTAAGAATGATAGAATACTTATCACTCCACCACAACCTTCAGTAATCTGATCTTAAACCTTTGGTATGATTTCTACCTATTTGCATGGGACGAATCCCAAATTTACAATTCAAACATTCAACATGTTAAAGTATAAATTAGTCTTCAGATAACAACAACAACAACAACAATAATGTGAGATTTTCCGGCGTAAATTTGAATTTAGTCGGACTCCAATGTGAATACCGATACTGGGTAAAAAACCAAAAAAAAAAAATAACAATATTATTATTATTATTATTATGGAGTCGTCTTTATTAGGGATCGTTTTATCCCCCAACATGGAACTTCCCGGTGCGAATCCGGATTTAGTCGAGCCCCAATATAAATACCGAACACCAGATGTAAAATAAAAATAATAATAATAATAATAATAATAATAATAATAATAATAATAATAATAATAATAATAATAATAATAATAATAATAATAATAATAATAATAATAATAATAATAATAATAATAATAATAATAATAATAATAATAATAATAATAATAATAATAATAATAATAATAATAATAATAATAATAATAATAATAATAATAATAATAATAATAATAATAATAATAATAATAATAATAATAATAATAATAATAATAATAATAATAATAATAATAATAATAATAATAATAATAATAATAATAATAATAATAATAATAATAATAATAATAATAATAATAATAATAATAATAATAATAATAATAATAATAATAATAATAATAATAATAATAATAATAATAATAATAATAATAATAATAATAATAATAATAATAATAATAATAATAATAATAATAATAATAATAATAATAATAATAATAATAATAATAATAATAATAATAATAATAATAATAATAATAATAATAATAATAATAATAATAATAATAATAATAATAATAATAATAATAATAATAATAATAATAATAATAATAATAATAATAATAATAATAATAATAATAATAATAATAATAATAATAATAATAATAGGGCAGCCCACCTTGATTTGTCAAGCTAGTAGAGTCAAGCCAACCTTCCAAGTTCCATTCCACCAAATCCATCCTCCAACCTCACCACCCCACCTCCATCCAACAATTTTTTTTCTGCTTTCTCTTTTCTTTTCCGATCTAATCATTCAATAATTTAAAATTTGATAAATTTGTATTCTGTGTTGTTAGAATTACTTTATCAGAAATTTCTTTATTTCTAAATTAGTATATGCCATTAAAGACGAAGAGATCTCATCCATCTATCATACTCATAGTGATTCTTCTTTATTTAATAAAACAACAAAGAACAATCATAGAACGATAAGTAGTTAAGTATATTCAGTGTTCACACTAAATTAAGAAATTTAACCTTAATAGTTTAACATTAAAGTGGAAATATACATCACTTCACCTTAGATAAATGAGAAATGCATATATCAAAAATACATATTTGTGAAGTCTAAACAGCAAGGACGATAAATTTTCTTCAATAAATTTGAAATTCAAGAATTCTTAATCAAAGAGTAGTTGAGGAAATAAAGAACCTTTTGTTACATAAGACTTAAATATTAGTAAGTTCACTTAGACATAAATTTAGAATATTAGAGCTAATAATCTTCGTAAAAATTTACTCACACTTGATACTTATACCAAATGATGAATGAAAGATAAGTCTTATCACTCAGTGATATTTCAGTAACATATATTCCTACATTAATTTTTAACTTCTAAAATTAATTTATTTAATTGATGTGAACATCAAGTTACTCCATTTATCTTGAACTCCGGATATTGAATGCTTAAAAAATAAAATAAAAATAAAAAATTTAAAAAATTATTTTTTCTAAAATTGTTTTTTCAAAAAAGGAAAAAAGAAAAATCAAATTAGCTCTGAAGTAACTACCAGTACCAGACGCGAATCATTTGTCTGTCTTTCAAGGTTGGCTGCTCCGTCTCTCAACCCCCCCACCCCCACCCCCACCCCCACCCCACACCCCTACTACTCTGTCTCTGCAGCAGCAACCATACCCCCCCCCCCCTCGCCACCTTATATATATACACACACTCATCTAACTCCATTCCACCATTCAACCAACCAACCACCTAATTATTTCACTCACCTCAACTGTACTTAGGGGGAACAAGTTCATTCTTCATCTCCATTTAATCAAGAATATCTATACTTGGTACATTTTTAAATTCTTCTATTTGTTTCCTTTACATTTATAGTATCTTTTTCAAATTCTTAATGTTGTTATTGAATTGGGATCTGGGTTTTTTTTCTTTCCAATTTACTACCTGTTAATCAATTAGAACTTACATTCTTGGTACATTTTGAATACTAGCAATTTGTTTTCTAAAACTTTCTTTATCTGGATTCTTGCTGTTCTTTTTAGATTATGTGATCTGGGGTTTTATCATTTTATTGAGTTGCGATCTGCATTTTTGTCATTTTACTGTTGAATTGTCGATTTGGATTTTTGTCTGTTAGTGTATAATTGCTGGAGTTGTTGAATCTCTCTCGTGTTTCGTGTGATTTTTGATGTTTCTAAGGTGACATGCTTTGATTTGTTTGTATAGAATTTTGATCTAGGAAAGATCTGCTTTAAGAGTCATTTTAAAGTTGTAGTGTTTTTGGGAGACTGAAGATGCATTTCTTTGGGTTTACGTGTCAAAGATCTGATCTTTTTACGAGTTTTTAGTATATCATGTTTTGTTTACACGTTAAAGATCTGATTTTTAATGAGTTTTTAGCATATCATGTGTTTTGAAATCATCATTTGGAATCACCTTTCTCATTGCTTGTTAGATTTTGCCTATTCAATTAGTATTCTTCCTTGAGTACATCTGTAGTTTCACTTTCTTATTCTTTATACTTAGTTCTGATTTTCAATCATCATATGCTCGGATGTAGCCTGTTCCCGGTTTGTTTTCGTTGGTTAATGGTCTATTTAGAGAAACCTCTTAAGGTATCATCTTGTTATTCTATGTATGAATTTTTGTTCTTATGGGTTTAGAAATGTTGATTTTGGGTGGACAATCAATTGTGATTTGCTAATCATACATGAAAACACATTGCAACCCAAACACTGTATGCTAAAGCGGTTCACTTTCAGCTCCATATTCACCTGTTGAGACATTGTTTTGGCAGTTGTCTAAAGTCATGGGCCGCTTCTTTCATGAAAAACTTTATCTTTGATGGAACTAAGCTTTGATGTTTTGTGCTGATATTGTAACTTTTGCAGAGATCTCGATTAAATCAGCAGAATGGCGACTGGACAACTTTTCTCCAAAACTACACAAGCTTTGTTCTACAACTACAAGCAGCTTCCCATCCAACGGATGCTTGACTTTGATTTCCTTTGTGGTGTGTATTGCATTTTTACTCTTTAATCATGATTCTTGAAAATAGATGCGTGTACAATATTTGCTGTATAAGGTATTCATTCACATTTTTATTAATTGTTTTTGTATTGTAGGGAGAGAAACGCCTTCTGTTGCTGGAATTATCAACCCTGGTTCTGAGGGATTCCAGAAACTCTTCTTTGGTCAGGAGGAAATTGCAATTCCAGTACATTCTACGTGCGTGAAATTCATACCCTTGCTTGCTTCATTTCTCTATACTTTGATTCTTTTATTGGTTATTTTTCCATGCTACTTTGTGCTTTTATTCAATGTGGTCCTCTTTCATTTAGTTGTCGTATTTAGTCTTTTGGTACAAATATAATGTTGATGCGTTTAAGCTTGTTTCTCCAAATTTCATGCAATTGAGTTTTCCAAGTATATAATTAGATTATGTGACTTTCCAACTTTTCGTTCCTCTTTATATCATTTGAAATTTGTGCAATATAAGCACATATCAATAGACTTGTTGCTCTAGTTTCTCAGTTTGAACTACTTCAGTAAATGAGTAGTCTTCATTTTACGTTATCTACAACCACCAAACAGAACATAATATAGTGAATATGAATGAACTTTGCCTTCTTTACAGACCTTTAGTTGTGGAGTCTTATAAATTTTGATGCTTATATTTGCAATTCTAACCCATTCTACAGCGTTGAAGCTGCCTGTGCTGCTCATCCCACAGCTGATGTGTTCATAAACTTTGCCTCTTTCAGAAGGTTGGTAGTACTAAACATCCTACTGTTTTTTTTTCTTTTTTTTTTTTTGCTGAAAAAAATCTTCAACTACAATAGACGTGCTCATATATCTGATCTTTGCTTTCTACATTAATTGCAGTGCTGCTGCTTCCTCCATGTCTGCTCTAAAACAGCCAACCATCAGAGTTGTAGCTATTATAGCTGAAGGTGTTCCTGAGTCGGACACCAAGCAGCTTATTGGCTATGCAAAGGCAAATAATAAGGTATGCTAATAGTTACATCATTCCTATTGTGTCCATCAGCATACGGTGTTTTTCTTCTTCTTTTTTCGGGTACATTTTTTTAAATTATTCTTGACTGATGTTAGATACTCGAGAAAAGAATGAGTATCAATTCACCCATTGCTATTTAATCATTACCTAATCTCATATATCATGGTTCTTTTCTCCTGGAGGCAATAACTCTTCCTATCGACAAGTTTCATATTTCAGAAGTTATCAAACTTAATATGTGCACTTTTTTCAGGTGGTTATTGGTCCAGCTACTGTCGGAGGGATTCAAGCTGGAGCTTTTAAGATTGGTGATACTGCTGGAACAATTGATAACATTATTCAGTGCAAGCTTTACAGACCTGGATCTGTGGGCTTCGTCTCCAAATCTGTAAGTGATTGTAGCACGTCTTTCGTCTTGTATTTTTGATACATAGAAGAGATCTCTAGTTGGTCAAAATCGCGATGCATTATCCCCTTCACCCCCAGTAGATTTATACCATCTCTTTACTATACTATCAACAATTTTCAATTATGTCTTTCTGTCTTTTCTCACAGCTTTCAACTGTGGTTAAGTTATTTCCTCTAGGTGGAATCATAAAAGAGCAAGATAACTTTTTGTGGTTTCGTAGTACTAACTTTTCTCTTAATATATAGGGTGGTATGTCTAATGAATTATACAACACAATTGCCCGTGTGACCGATGGAGTTTATGAAGGTTAGGAATTCTAAATCCTGAATTATGCTTTTCAGAACACTTTTATATTCATTCATACTTAGAAATATAATATGAGTAAATTTTCGGTCTGTGCAGGAATTGCAATTGGTGGGGATGTCTTTCCTGGATCTACCCTTTCTGATCATGTTTTGCGCTTCAACAATATCCCACAGGTAATTTTGCTCGTTTCTAAACATTAAATTGTGACTCAAGTAGCATTTTACCTCACCATCCTCGTATAACTAGAACCTTAATAGGGCATGATCAACTATATGTTGAACCATTTTGCCCTTCCCTTCGCAATTTGATTTTTTTTTTCTTATGAAATCTTAGATCAAAATGATTGTGGTACTTGGGGAACTTGGTGGACGAGATGAATACTCCTTAGTTGAAGCCCTGAAGCAGGGAAAAATCAACAAGCCTGTTGTTGCCTGGGTTAGCGGAACTTGTGCTACACTCTTCAAATCGGAAGTACAGTTTGGACATGCGGTGAGCTATTTCACCTTATTCCCTTGTTTCTCGTAAAATGCAGATAAAATGTCCGTCTACTCACACGTCAAATCTAAACTTAGCTTGACATCTCTTCGTAGGGGGCAAAGAGCGGTGGTGAAATGGAGTCTGCACAAGCAAAGAATCAAGCACTGAAAGATGCTGGAGCCGTGGTTCCCACCTCATACGAAGCTTTTGAAGGAGCAATCAAAGAAGCATTTGAACAGCTGGTGAGTCTCTTGATATTGAGCACAGTCAAGAATAATTCTTCTACTTGGTATTAGTTTTAATAGTTTTACCTCATCGTTTTGATAGGTCTCGGATGGCAAAACAACTCCTGTAAAGGAAATAACGCCTCCACAAATTCCTGAGGATCTCAACACAGCAATTAAGAGTGGGAAAGTTCGGGCCCCAACTCATATTATTTCCACCATATCTGATGATAGAGGTATGGATTGAATTTGACTACATTTTATTATTGATTATTTTGCCTTCTTATTGCTAAATAAGAGTCAGAACGAATGCTGATTTTGTCTTCCATTTCTATCTATAGGTGAAGAGCCATGCTACGCTGGTGTACCCATGTCATCTATTGTGGAGCAAGGATTAGGTGTTGGTGATGTCATTTCTCTGTTGTGGTTCAAACGCAGCCTTCCCCGTTATTGTGCACGTTTTATTGAGGTAAGCTAGTTGTCATTGCATTGTTATTGTTCTCTGATTAAGTTATAAAATTTGCTTATATTGGACTACGTCTTTTGCCCCACGTCGTTCTATTTCTAAACATCCGTTTTCTTGCGGTTGCTTTGACTTGGCAGATTTGCATTTTGTTGTGTGCTGACCACGGTCCCTGTGTCTCTGGTGCTCACAACTCCATTGTAACTGCAAGGGCTGGAAAAGACTTGGTGTCATGTCTTGTTTCCGGTATGTTATAATTTGTTATTAATGTAGTTACTTTATGGGTTTATCATTCAGTTGGAATTGGAATAATGTGTTTTTGTAACAGGGTTGTTGACTATCGGTCCCCGATTTGGTGGTGCTGTCGATGATGCTGCCCGATACTTTAAGGATGCTTATGACAGGGTGAGCCCTTACGATCTAAGCTACTATTAGAATAGAAGCAGTTCCTGCTGCTATCTTGAGTGTCGGGATTAATAAACTTTTGCAATGCTTTGTTTGCAGGGTCTTACACCATATGAGTTCGTCGAAAGTATGAAGAAGAAGGGCATCAGAGTGCCTGGAATCGGTCACAGGTAGCATTTCTTGTAATTCATTCTCGAAATTAAGTGTATTTATTCAGTTTATATCGTAGACTTGCTCCCTGAAATGGTAGTTGGAGAAGCTAAATGGTGTACTTGAAAGTCTTGTGAAATTGTAGCATTTCATGGTCGTACACTCGCAGTGGCGGAGCCAGGAATTTCAGTAAGGGGCGTCAAAATATATAAAATAAATACGCAAAAAAGCTAAGGAGATTCAACATATAATACGTATACATAAAAATAAAATGTTGACCTAGTTATACAATGTAATTTTTCGGCGAAGGGGTGTCACCTGACCCCTTAGTCTAAGGTGGCTACGCCGCTGGAAACTCGTGTGATTCTTGAATGCATCTCATGCATTGCATCTACTTCTTCTGTGATAGGATCAAGAGAGGTGACAACAGAGATAAGAGAGTGGAACTACTGCAACTTTATGCGAGGGAAAATTTCCCTTCTGTTAAGTACATGGAATATGCAGTTCAGGTAGAAACCTACACACTCTCAAAGGCAAACAACCTAGTCCTCAACGTTGATGGCGCCATTGGTTCCCTCTTCTTGGATCTCCTTGCTGGAAGTGGAATGTTCACCAAACCAGAAATCGATGAAATAGTAGAGATCGGTTACCTGAATGGTCTGTTTGTGCTGGCACGTTCTATTGGTCTTATCGGGTAAGTTAGCTGATCCTTCAAATGCTGCACTTCCATTAACTATTCGTCTACGTTAAACAGAAATTTAGCCGTTACACGATTGTAACGTACCTTTTTTGAATTTCAGGCACACATTTGATCAGAAGAGATTGAAGCAGCCTCTATACCGTCACCCATGGGAAGATGTTCTCTACACCAAGTGAAGACACTCTCAGTAGCAGCAGGCAGAAATGGCGATTTTCTTCCTATCCAGCATTTTATATAAATGTGTTTTGTTAGCCATTTGTTGTGATCATTCTTCATGTTTTCTGCTAGTATTTTGTACTCCTAAGTGCTTGCTATAAGCATTGTAGTAAGTTGTTATAAGAGACAACTCTTTTAGTTTCACACGAAGAGTTTGCTTCATTTCCTGTATCTGAAAAGAAATAAAACATTCATTGCTTTACCTTGCTTATTGAGTCATTATATTATTGCACAAGATTTGTTTTCTCTCCACGAGAAGCAGTTTGTGTTTGGCTAATTAATTTGAAAAACACTTCAATTTAGTGTATGGCTAAACTTTTAAAAGTATTTCTAAGTATATTTTTCTCAAAAGTGCTTTTCAAAAAAGTGTTTTTGGGAAGATCCTACTTTTTCTGCTTCTTCAAAACTCTACTTAAAGTACTTTTTTTTTTAAATTCTAAAAGCTTGGTCAAACACTTCGACTTAAAAAAGAAGAAGAAAGTACTTTTAACTTTGGAGAAACAACAACAACAACAACGACCCAGTATAACCTTGAGAAGCTTGGCAAAAAAATGCTAAACTTGTTGGTCAATTAAGATTTAAACAGACTTTTGGACGCTGCCATATACTAATTAATTAGTGTAAATTTCATGCGTGGTTATTCAGCTTTGTATTCATTACCCAAAAGTCATTTTTTTTGTTACATAAAAGTCATTCAACTTTGTGTCCAAAAGTCACTTTTCTTTCTTTTGTTACACAAAAATTATTTCACTTTGCTCTATCTATCACAAAAGTCATCATGGCCAGATTTTATAATACTTTTATTTGAAAAGTCTATTATGCTCTTGACATTATAAATCATCCTATTTATATAATACCTTTTATATTGTATATTAAATAATATATTTTTACCTAGATATTTTACTTATAACTGAAATAACTTTGTATTATTTTATTTATTAATTTTATGACATATTCGTATATTTAATTTTTTTTATGGAACTCAATTTGTTTAATCATATTCAAACATATACATATTTGAAAATATAAAAACGATAAAATATTTATTTTACAAATCTGTTTTACAAATTATAGTTTTTTATAGCCAGTAATTTGCGTTTAATATTAAGTTTTTTAAAATTTTCTCTGTTAATATTATTTATTTGGAAGTGTTATCTCACGTGTCAGTGTGCTAAACATGGGTATTTTATTTATTGGATTAACGTATATGGCTTGGCTGATAAATCAGTTAGCTTTGATTTTATAATTTTTATTAAAAATATTTTATTAGGCATGTTTAAGAACGTTGACTTGAGATTTGTTCACAGTAATGCTATTGACAAATTTAATAATGTTACGATATATATTAATGTTAAGAAAAAAAATAAATGTACGAATATATTATAAAGATAATAAATAAAATAATATTAAGTTATTTTAATTATAGACAAGAGAGGTTGCTCTGATGGTAAGCAACCTCCACTTCCAACCAAGAGGTTGTGAGTTCGAGTCACCCAAGAGCAAGGTGGGGAGTTCTTGGAGGGAAGGATGCCGAGGGTCTATTTGGAAACGGCCTCTCTATCCCAGGGTAGGGGTAAAGTTTGCGTACACACTATCCTTCCCAGACCCCACTGGTGGATTATACTGAGTTGTTGTTGTTGTAAGTTATTATTTTAATTATATGTAAAATACTTGGGTAAAAGTATATTATAATATAAAAGGTATTACATAAATGAGAGGATTTATAATGCAAATGGCGTAATAGACTTTTCAGATGAAAGTTTTATAAAACCTGTACAATTTTGCAAATGTACACAAAATTGAATGATCATCCGTGAAATTTACTCAATTAATTACAATATTAATTTTCGTAACTGAAAATAAGGCAAGCAATTTGTTACGGCCTGTAATGATTAAATTACTCTAATGGCGTAAATAAAAAGTATAATATTTACATTATCGGTGTAAATAAGTTTAAAATGTTATAAAATAAAAGTAATGCAGTAAAATGTAAACAAGAAGAGATAGAGAGAATGGAGAAGTGTTTTCTTCTTTCACTTTGGTGTAATTTTTCATTGCAATTTCATGGCCTTTTATAGGCATAAAAAGTAAAGATGATGGACATAAAATAAGAAATTTAATCTTTAAGTTATTCACAACATGAACATCCAATGTAGTATCCAAAGTAGTATCCAATGTACAAACTATTCATAACACTACCCCTTGGATGTCCATGTAAGATAATGTGTCTCATTAAATACTTACAAAAAAAATATTGGGATGTACATAGTTATTTATAATATGCATTGTTTGCTGCCTCATTAAAAACCTTACCAGGAAAACCCAGTGGGACAAAACCTTGGTTAAGGAAAAGAGTGCAGTGTATAGTTACTCCCCCTGATGAAAAATCACTTAATGTCTCGAAGACGAAGCATTCCAATCTTATATATCAGCTTTTCAAATATTGAGGTTGGTAATGCCTTAGTGAACAGATCATCAAAATTATCACTTGAACGAACTTGTTATACATCTATTTCACCATTCTTATGAAGATCATGAGTGAAAAAGAATTTCGGTGAAATGTATTTTGATATATCCTCCTTTCAATTGAGCTATGCATGCAGCATTATCTTCATACAATATTGTTGGAATATTCTCTTTCGAAGAAAGACCACATGTTTGCTGAATGTGTTGAGTTATAGATCTTAATCAAACGCATTCTCGACTTGCTTCGTGAATGGCTATTATCTCTGCATGATTTGAAGAAGTAGCAACCATAGTTTGTTTTGTCGAACGCCATGATATGGTTATACCTCCACTTGTAAATAAATAGCCTGTCTGAGATCGACCTTTGTGTGGATCAGACAAATATCCTGCATCTGCATAACCAATCAATGATGGTTTGGATTCATTTGAATAAAATAAACCCATATCAATGGTCCCTTGGAGGTATCTGAATATATGTTTAATACCATTCCAGTGTCTTTGTGTTGGAGAAGTACTAAATCTTGCCAATAAGCTTACTGAGAAAGCTATATCTGGTCGGGAATTATTGGCAAGATACATTAATGCCCCAATTGCACTAAGATATGGTACTTCGGCACCAAGAAGCTCTTCATCATTTTCATGAGGTCGGAATGGATCTTTCTTTATATCAAGTGATCTCACAACCATCGGGGTACTCAATGGATGTGCTTTATCCATATAGAATCGCTTTAAAATCTTTTCGGTGTATGTCGATTGATGGACAAATATTCCATCTTTCATATACTCACTTTGTAGACCAAGACAAAATTTTGTCTTTCCAAGATCTTTCATTTCAAATTCTTTCTTCAAACAGTCTACTGTTTTTGGAAGCTTCTCAGGAGTTCCAATGATATTTAAATCATCAACATACACGGCGATTATAACAAATTCAGATCCAGACCTTTTTATAAAGACACAGGGACAAATTGGATCATTCTTGTACCCTTCTTTCAACAGGTATTCACTCAGGCGATTGTACCACATACGTCCTGATTGTTTCAATCCGTATAAAGATTTCTGAAACTTTATTGAACAAGTTTCTCGAATATTTTTATATGCTTCTGATACTTTAAATCCCTCAGGTACTTTCATAAAAATTTCGTTGTCTAATGATCCATACAAATAGGTTGTAACAACATCCATTAGATGCATATCAAGTTTTTCTTGTACTGCCATATTTATGAAATACCTGAAGGTGATAGCATCCACTACAGGAGAATATGTCTCCATATAATCAATTCCAGGCCTTTGGGAAAACCCTTGTGCCACAAGTCGTGCTTTATATCTAACGACTTCATTTTTATCATTTCGTTTTCGCACAAAAATCCATTTATACCCTACTGGCTTTATGCCTTCAGGTGTTCGAACTATGGGTCCGAAGACTTCACGTTTTTCAAGTGAAGTTAACTCTGCTTGGATAGCGTCTTTCCATTTTGGCCAATCATTTCACTGTCTACATTCATTGACAGATTTTAGTTCAAGATCCTCGCCTTGTTGCATTATTTCAACAGCAACATTATAAGCAAAAATGTTATCGATAACAATATTATTTCGATTCCATCTTTTCCCGGTTGAGACGTAACTTATTGATATCTCTTTATTTTTATTATTTTTAGGTACCTGGACCTCCCCTAAGGTCTTATCATTTGTTACGTCTTGGGGCTCTTCTTGAGCCACTACCTCTGTGTTATGTTCACTTTGATCACTTGCTCCTTTTCTTCTTCGAGGATTTTTATCTTTAGAACCGATTGGTCTACCACGTTTCAAGCATGGCTTAGACTCATTTGCTTTAATTAATTGTTCTGCCGGGATATCAACTCGAATTGGAGCATTAGCAGCTGAAATATGTGACTTAGTCACCCTTGGTAGGTTAGTGAATGCATATGGCAATTGATTTGCAATATTTTGTAAATGAATAATCTTTTGAACCTCTTGTTCACATTGATTTGTTCGAGGATATAAATGAAACAGTGATAATGCATTCCAATCTATCTTCTTTTTCAGCTGCTTATTTTCTCCCCCTAATGTTGGATATACTGATTCATTAAAATGGCAATCAGAAAATCTTGCCGTAAATAAATCTCCAGTCATCGGCTCTAGATATTTTATAATAGAAGGAGATTCATATCCAACATATATCCCAAACCTTCTTTGAGGACCCATCTTTGTGCGTTGTGGTGGAGCAATTGGAACATATATCGCACAACCAAAGATCCTAAGATGGGAAATATTTGGCTCCTGACCAAAAGCCAATTGCAATGGGGAGACTTTATGATAACTTGTGGGCCTTATCCGCACAAGTGCTGTTGCGTGCAAAATAGCATGACCCCACACTGAAATGAGAAGTTTTGTTCTCATAAGCATTGGTCTAGCAATTAATTAGAGGCGTTTGATCAATGATTCTGCTAGACCATTTTGTGTATGAACATGAGCAACCGGATGCTCAATTATTATCCCAGTTGAAATACAATAATCATTAAAGGCTTGGGATGTAAACTCACCCGCATTATCAAGATGAATTGTCTTAATTGCATAATCTGGAAATTGTGCTCTTAGCTTTATTATTTGAGCCAACAATCTCGCAAATGCCATATTGCTGGTTGATAGTAAGCACACATGTGACCATCTTGTAGATGCATCTACCAAAACCATATAATATTTGAATGGTCCACATGGAGGGTGAATGAGCCCACATATATCACCCTGTATACGTTCCAGAAATGCAGGGGATTCCATCCTAACTTTAATAGTTGATTGTCTAATAATTAATTTTCCTTGAGAACACGCAGCACAAGAGAATTCCTTAAATTGAAGAATCTTCTGATTCTTCATTGCATGCCCATGTGAATTCTCAATTATTTTACGCATCATATTAGAACCAGAATGACCCAACCGGTCATGCCAAATAATAAAATTATCTTGATTAGTAAACTTCTCGTTTACTACGACATGTGTTTCAATCATGCTAATACTTATGTAGTATAAGCCAGAGGAAAGAGCAGGTAACATTTCAAGCACATATTTCTTACCGGACATTATTGTAGTAATATAAAGATATTCAATCTTTTCATCATTTGTAGTCTCAACATGATAGCCATTTTGGCGAATATCTTTGAAACTTAATAAGTTTCTTTGAGATTTACTATAATATAGTGCTTCATCAATAGACAAATTTGTTCCTCCTGGTAGTAATAAATTGGCTCTTCCAGAACCTTCAATTAATCTTGTACTACCGGATATTGTATTAACATTCGCTTCTTTCATTACCAAATAAGAAAAATATTTCTTATCTTTTAAAATAGTGTGTGTTGTAGCACTATCCAGAAGACATATATCATCTTTATTAATCTTGAGTCCAACTGAATACTGGAGAATTTTCATATTCTTCATAAAAAAAACAAATAATACATCATAAGAAATATGAAAGACAAGCAGGAAAAAAACATTAAGAAATACATTAGAAACGTAGAAACTAGCAACACATGATGCATTAGGAAAATACACTCAAGAAAAATAAACTAGTTACAAACATAAACATAACAACTTTTATAGCTTCATTCTCAGTAATTGTTTCGCCCCCTGTCACGTTCACGTTTACGACCATGTCCACGACCACGGTAATTATTTTGTTTTCTTTCAAACTTATCATATGTTGCTGCAACATTCACTTCCGGAAATGGAGCTGACCCAGTGGGACGGGCTTCATGATTTTTCATTAATAGAGTATTATTCTGCTCAGCCACAAGTAGGCATGTGATTAACTCAAAATATTTCTTAAAACCTTTTTCACGGTATTGTTGTTGTAGCACCACATTTGAAGCGTGAAAAGTATTGTTGTTTTTTCCAATAAGTCCTCATCTGTGATAGTGTCTCCACATAATTTTAATAGAGAACTTACTTTAAAGATAGCATAATTATACTCACTTACGGTTTTAAAGTTTTGCAACCTTAAATGTATCCACTCATACCGAGCTTTCGGTAATACCGTAAGTTTTAGGTGGTCATATCGATCCTTCAAATTAATCCATAATTCAAGTGGATCTTTTACGGTTAAATATTCAGTTTTTAACCCTTCATGTAGATGATGACGAAGGAAAATCATGGCCTTCGCTTTATCCTGATTTGATGCTTCATTTCCTTGTATAATAGTATTTCCAAGACCTTTAGCGTCAAGGTGAATTTCAGCATCAAGAACCCATGATAAATAGTTCCTCCCGGTGATGTCAAGTGCCACAAATTCAAGTTTTGATAAATTTGACATAGTGAAAACTATCATAAAAGATGAATAAGTTAGAGAAATAATTATAATAATAAACAATTAATGAAAACAAAACGATTAAGGTAAAAGAAATGAAAATAGAGCTATATCATGTTAACAATCTACTATTTCATTTTATTCTTGCCATAAAGTAGAAATTACATACTTGTTTCATTTCACTTTATATTATTAATATATATGTGTTAATAGAACTGAACGTGACTAACATTATTTATATGTTCCAATAAATATAAAGTAATTAAACTATAAAATTATTGCTTGTCAATTTATTTCTCACAGTTCTTCAAAATGTTTTAAAGATATGTTTTGATCTAGGGAGTCCATGAATATTATAAGTATGACATTAGTGCATAGCTAGTTTGATGACTTTGAGGTCCTCTAAGAGTTGAGCACGGAAGGAAATAGTTATTTTATCACTGCAATGTACTTAAACTATTTAAGATGTCCAAACGCACAAGTAATCTGCAAACAATGAGCATATGATATGTACTGCCATAAATAAAATGATTATAATGATACATACCTTAATAAAATATGACTCAACTTAGCGGGAGTTAAGAATAAAATTAGAGCTTCGTGCTGATAACGTGTTATAAAATAAAAGCAATGCAGTAAAATGTAAACAAGAAGAGATAGAGAGAATGGAGAAGTGTTTTCTTCTTTCACTTTGGTGTAATTTTTCATTGCAATTACATGGCCTTTTATATGCATAAAAAGTAAAGATGATAGACATAAAATAGGAAATTTAATCTTTAAGTTATTTACAACTTGGGCATCCAATGAAGCATCTAACGTAGTATCCAATGTAATATCCAAAGTAGTATCCAATGTACAAACTATTCATAACAAAAAACTTATTATGAACAAAATGATTTTACATTCACATCCTATGCCATCGAACAGCTGCTGATTTCCTATGCGGATTTTTTTTGAGAGATTGCTTCACTAGAGTTCTAACAATGATGTATTAAAAATTTCAAATTCCGACAATAAAAAGAAGTGCAATGCATTAAGCTCCAGTTATGCGCAGAGTTGACTATAAGAATCTATTGTACGAGCCTTATCCTGTATTTTTGCAAGAGGCTATTTTCACTTCGGAGAAGGGCGGGACCACAAGAATCTATTGTACGCAATCTTACCCTGCATTTCTACAAGAGACTATTTTCATCACTCGAACCCGATGCTATTTTCACAGCTCCAACCCGTGCCCCTTCTCAAAAAATAAAAAATAAAAAATTAAATTCAAATTAAGACAAATTGATAGAAAAACGTCATGTTCCATTATAATGGGGAATGTAGGCTAACAACCCACTAAACTTTGTGCTATTTGTAATCGGATAATTTTTTATTTTTCACATACAAACAAAGACATACTAATTTTTAAAAAGTATTTGAATAATATCATCTTTGCGAAGGGCCATTTCTAATCTTCTCTTTATTGTTCCAATTTTATGGGATGTCCCAAAGACACAATGACGGGCAGATTTCAAATGCTAGTAGTTGTTTGATAAAATGCCCTAAAGAACTCAGGAGACAGTCAAGAAAGTGTGCAGGAAAATGGCTTACCTCAACCTCAAATGATAAGTGCACAAACTCAAACAATGTGAAAGTACCATGTAGTCTGTGTACAACAGAAAAATTTCTGCTTCAAAAAAAAGAAGAAGGGGGTGTCCTAGTCTTTTTGATTTTTTTACGAAATGCGAGCTGAGGTCAGATTTAATCCTTTGGTTGTATAATAGCTGCAGATGAGGCCAATTTTGTGCATTTGAGGGTAAGTGACATCACTTTACTGAATCCTATATTGAATTTATTCCAAAAATTCTGGAAAACTCTGACATTAGTCAAACTTCAAGTTTCTTGTTTCAGCGGGAATTTTGGATGATTGTGGACTGCCATTTATGTCAGTGGCGTACGCGGGGATTAGTACAAGCGGTGAGAAATTTTAGGTCCGGAGTTGTGGATAAGTATTTATTTTGGTATTTTAAATTGAGTTTCTGTTGTGCACAGATGTATGTAGAAACAAATTGTTGTTCTCGTGGTTCGAGTTGAACAATTGATCAAAATTGCCTATTTCTTTTTTATCTCATTATCTCCTGTCAACACTTGTTGATAATCGTCATTAATACACTTCACCTCGTTTAAGTCCTTTGGTGAGCGTTGGAGAACAAATGAAGTCATAACTAAATATATAAATGCCATAAAAGACATGTATGCAGGAGCCTTGACTAGCGTGAGAACATACTAAGCGATACAAAGGAGTTCTCCATAATTACGGGTTTACACTAGGGATTGGCATTGAGCACGTACTTGTTTACGTTAATTATGGATGAGCTAACCAACACAAGATGAGGTCCCATGATATATGTTATTTGCTGATAATTGACGAAACCGCGAGGATGTAAACCAAAAGTTTGAGCTATGGATAAGCGCTCAACATAGTAAGTTTTTTTCGATAAGTAGAAGTAAGACTGAATGTATGTATTGCAAGTTTAGCCGGCATAAGAAGAGTGACGTTGAGGTGATATTAGACTGGATTTTGGCTCCAAAATGCAAACAATTAAGATATCTAGGCTCGTTGTACAATAGCTGCAGATGAGGCCAATTTTCTAGTCATTGGTTTGGCCCTCCACTATCTCTGAAGTCTGAACCATGAGAGGCATGAGATCATCAAATTTGGAACTCATGTTAAGACCTTTTTACCTTTTCCAAGGCTGTTTTGCTAGAAAGTGCATTATACGTGACATCACTTTACTAAATTTTATATGGATCCATTCCAAGAATTCTGGAAATCTCTGGCATTTGTCAAGCTTCAGGTTTCTTGTTTTAGCAGGAGTTTTGGATTATTGTGGACTGCCATTTATGTCAGTACCGTATGCGAGGATTTGCAAATGTGAAGTCTTAGGTGGCACTATAGAGTTTTGAGGTTTACCTTCTTATATAGAGAATTTTTTCAGTGAAGCAGTTTCGAATGACCCAATGATACCTACTGTATATACACATTGTTTTTCAAAAATAAAATAAAATTATATACACGGACAGAATTAAACTATTAGGCGAAGCTGTGTTGGATGACACCACTTGATTCTAACTGTCTTTGCCGCTGCTGCCATTTATGTTACTAGGTTCTTTTATTTGCCTTGACATATTTTTATTGGAACTGATATGATATTGATGTGAGTTCTTCGTTTAAATTCTTAAAACATACAAAAAGTAATAGTGACCAAAAAAAAAAAAAATAGACAAATCCGTATTGAATAATCCAGCGAGGATACATACCCATAGTGGCCAGATATTTTGCTACGGGTGTTTGAAATTTAATATATATGTATGAGAAGTAATACTTGACCAATATATACAGGTTAATTTTCCGGCAAAGGCCGTTTAACTGACCATCTGTGAGCCCATGGACTCCGCCATTGCATACCCATAAAGGAGTCCATATGGCATACGTAGCAAGCTGACGTTGTTCAGGTTATTTAGTATCACTAATGTAGGTTCATGATTTAAGGCTCCTCATGGTTGCTATATATTACACCCAGTGCAAGGCAAATGTACGTACTTGGATCTATTGCGTCATTAACCTTTGACAGTCATTATCCAAAGAAATGATATGAGGAAGCTAGCTGTTAGCAGACGAAAAAGGTGGCTTCTTGAACTGAAAGGGCGACCATTTCTTCATTTTCAGCAAGAAATGCACTTCAAATTTGCAGATTTTGTTTGTATATGGCTATATTGACATTCCCCCACGGCTTTGGTCTAGTGGTAACATTGCAATATGTGATTAGTGGGTTAGGTGCACGTCACGGATAAAAGCCTAGGATTTAATTGGATAAGGGTAGAGGGGCAGGCCCACTGTCCATTGAGTTTCAAACCTTGCATCACTGGCCCTTGGCGATTTGTTGGTTATTTAGAAAAAGGCTATATAGATACAGATATATAGTGGGGTATCAGTGGAATTAGTCATAGATCCATCCTATTGGTTCTTCTCTGAGCATTGTGGGAAGAAAGTCGAACTGGCTGAGTCTGAAGTGGGGTTTAATCAATCTTGGAATCTTGAACTAAAATGGATAAGACAACAGCATCAGCTCAAGGACCAACATCACCAGCTGAGGAGCTGCTAAAGAAGATCCAAGAACTGGAGGCAGGGCATGCCCAGTTGAAGCAGGAGATGTCTAAGCTCATGATTTCTGAGGATCACAGATTACAGAGACAAAGGTCCCATTCAATCTTCCCACAACGGCTGCCTCGTCTTATGGATGGTGGTGGTTTTGATTGTGGTGCTGCGGCTGTCTGGAAAAGGGGGTCAACCTCTTTCCAGCATGCTTCACTATCACAAAGAGAGAGTAGTAATAAAGGGGTGGAAGACAACAGTAACGGTAGAGCTGCTGCAGTGAAGTTTACTGATAGACACTACTTTAATATATTACAGTCAATGGGACAATCAGTGCATATATTTGATGTCAACTGTCTTATAATTTACTGGTGAGTAATTGAAACAGACTTCCTATCTTTTGCCTTTTCATTTTTCCTTTTTTTTCATCCGGACTTGGGAGAGAAAAGAAGTGGGTGGAAGAGATTGAGCTTGTGTCTGTAACTATCTGAGTTTGCTTTTTAGTTAGTTAGTAAAATGTTGCATCAGTGAACACTAAACACTTTGTACAGATAGATGGAACATTTTATTTGGCGTTAGTTAGACCTTATTGGTGCTTGTCACGTTTGTTCAATGTTGTTAACATAGAAGTGTTATTTGAGCTGTTTTTGTACAGGAATCGAACTGCTGAACAACTATATGGTTATTCTGCTGCAGAAGCTCTTGGACGAAATCCTATTGAGCTCCTAACAGATGCTCGGGATTATGGTGATGCTGATCACGTTGTTCACCAAGTGAAAAAGGGTGAGATTTGGACTAGACAGTTTCCAGCTAAGAATAAGCAAGGGGATAGATTCGTAGTCGTTGCTACCAATACCCCTTTTTATGACGATGATGGTACTTTCGTCGGTGTTATCTCTATATCAAGTGATGTGAGGCTTTTTCAAGAAACAGGGGTTGCATCGATGGGAGTGAAGCAGTTGGAAGCTGATACGACATTCAGAGCAGTTGGAGCCAGGACCCTTGCTTCTTCCAAACTTGGACTTGATCGCCAACAGCCTCTGCAAGTTACCATTGCCTCTAAAATATCTAATTTGGTTAGTACTGTCTTTGTCTTGATAGTTGCCTAGTTTTCTTTTGTTTTTTTTGGTTCTCTTTACTCTCTGTATACAGTGGTGGCATAAACTGACATGTCAAAACCTCATAATAGGCCTCAAAGGTGAGCAACAAGGTTAAGTCAAAAATAAAGACAGGAGAGAGCAGCGTGCTTCGTGAAAGTGGAAGTGGAGATAGTCATCATTCTGACCACACATTTTCTGATGCTGCTCTCCCAGATCACAGGGAGGATGCAAATTCAAGGGGAGGCAGCACACCTATGGGAGATGTTCACCCTTTTCCAGTTGGGATATTCTCTAGTCTTGCAAAGGAGGAGCACTCCCCAGGGAAAGCCTCAAGTGATTGTGGGGATGAGAGTGAGGGAAAACAAGGAATTTCAACTATTATCACCTCTAAGGCAGAGGCGTGGATGGCAAAGAAAATCTTGTCATGGCCATGGAAAGGCAACGAGCGAGAAGCGTCAGAGGCAAAGACTACGCGATTTGTATGGCCTTGGCTAATCAATGACCAAGACAATGAGTTGAGTCACAGTAACAGGTATAATGCACTAAAACCAAACAATCAGTTTATTGATACTAACCGGACAACCACCTATGAAGCTTCTGGATCCTGTTCATCTTCATTTTGTGTCAACAGCACAAGCAGTGCTAGCAGCTGTAGAAGCACCAGCAGTAGCGCTTTTAGTAAGGTGGGCGTAGATACTGGTCGCCTGGATTACGAAATCTTGTGGGAGGACTTAACAATCAGAGAACAGATTGGAGAAGGTGCGGAACTCCTTTTATGGGTGAAATTGCCAAAAACAAGTCTATCAGTTATTCCAAACTTGATCGTAGAATTTTTGGTATCAGACAAGGATGTAGTTTACTTTCATTTTCTGTTTTCCAGCCACTGTAGATACTTCTGTTGTGCAGAATAATCAGAAGTTAGTAGTCAATTGCACTTAAATGTTGTGTATCTCTTTCCTAAGCTAATACATTTATTTTGCAACGAGCAATCCTTACCAGCTTTAAAGCCATGATATTCTTATATATTCGAAGTTCTTACCATCACCTTTTTCTTTTTCTCTTCATTCTCACTTTTCTTTTATGTGTTTTTTTCTAGGTTCTTGTGGAAAAGTTTATCGTGCGCTGTGGTATGGATCAGTATGTTCTTTGCCCTTTTTTTTTATTATTTTTTTTCCAGGAGTTCTTTGCCTCTTCCGTTCACTAAACTTCCTGGCAATTATTTGTGATTTATTTCTAAACATAGTACAATGTTGATTAGATGTCATCGTATAACATATCGTTCAAATATATATTTGTAAGTTATCATTTATTCTGGGAGCTTATGCTTATAGCCTGAAACACAAGGGCTAAATTCTGGCTTCTTGGTCCCATCATATGGATGGCGTCAAAGTTTAAAATTGCTGTAAGCCAGCAATTTTTTTTATCAAATCAAGCTGTAAGCATGTATTTTTGTAGTATTTTAAATGAGGCATCTCTTACTTTCTTTCTAACCAACACTTGAAATCTAGATCTACTAGCTATGTTTTGTAAAAGGAACACACAGGTGGTTGTTATGCTGGTTCTCCATTCTAACGTAATGATGTTGTTGTTGTGCAGGATGTTGCTGTTAAAGTATTTGCAAAGCAAGAATATTCTGAAGAAGTGATATATTCCTTCAAACAGGAGGTCGTTCTTTCTCATATATCATGAAATGCTTTTGTCTTTTTCTGAGTGAATATTGTTTTTCCATAAAATTTTAAGCTATATGCAGTCATAATGATGGTCTCTCCTTTCGTAGTTGTCATAAAATTGATGTAGCCTTTAGAGAAGTCTTGGATGCAGCGAACCAAGGTTTAAACTCACTGGCAATGTATTGTCCACTAATTCTATGCTTTGGATTGTTGAAGAGAAAGACAAGCTAGAAGATACTGAGCACTAAGTAGAGCCTTTTTTGCTCTTCGACTCTGTGATTTCTGGAAAATTTGAATTTTGTAGTGATAATCAATCCCAGTTTGCACATGACCAATGCGAAGAGGTATCTGCAAATGATGGGAACTAAATGTGTCTAAAACAAAATATCATTTTCCCAGTTCACTGTCACAACTATGTTACTAGTTAAAATTAAAATTCTGAACAAGAGAAAAATATATATATATATATATATATATATATATATATATATATATATATTAGTGGTAAAATTATTTTGTTATGCTAATAGTGAATCAAAGTCCTTCACCACCTGCCTTTATGCTCTTCGTCACTTTTAAAGCCCAATGCACTTGATCAAGGTATAAGGATTGGGAGCTTTCTGTATTGATGCCTTGGTTTATCTGGAGAATCCCAAATCAGTACATCCATGGTTGTGAATCTATCTTTTGTATTCTACTAATTTTGATCAACTTCCTCTTGGAGTTCCTTCCTATTTTCCAACCCAAATGCTATTTGATTTTATATTAGAGGACTAGTTGCCGAAGGAAAATAGTCCTATAATGAAGGAGTCATCCATACTATGTCTTGGAAATAATTAAGCTTAATGTTTTTCCTTTTTAATTCAACTATGGTTAGTTACATTATGCTTGATCCAGACGCATCCCTGACAGGCCTTTTGCCTACTCTTTTTGAAGGTGTCCCTTATGAAACTACTTCGACATCCAAATATTCTTCTATTCATGGGTGCAGTAACTTCACCTGAACGCCTCTGCATTGTCACAGAGTTCCTGCGACGGTAAATCTTTTTTCTTCTTCATGTTACCTGTTCAATTTGTTTTGCACCTATTCCTTGTGACTGCGTCGGTCTTGTTCGTGTGTAACTGATAAACTATTTCACCTTTTCCATTGTTGCAGGGGAAGTTTGTTCAGGCTATTACAGAGGAATTCATCCAAATTAGAATGGAGACGACGGATCCACATGGCTTTAGACATAGTAAGTTCCTATGAGTTCTGCACTCCCACTTATATTAAATACTAGTATTTGGGTACGCGCGTGTATCCTATCTCAATAAGTATATAGTTTTAAAAATGCACATAAATATTATATTAAAATTTTGCGTTTCAATTATAAAATAAAGGTTAATTAAAGGAAAGTGTGAGTTCCTGAAGATAATAATTGTTGATCTTATTTAGCTAATTCTATAAAAGAAGAAATGTGATAATAGAAGTCTTCATCAATCATCTTTGTTCATATTTTAAAAGCACTAATCCTTTTAACCAAATACCGTTCACTTTTTACTCTCCGTAAGTGCACTCTATATTGGATAAAATTATAAATACATACAAAGTACTTTTTTAGAAAATCATAGTTTTTTATTCTATTAAAAAAGGTCAAGTAATAAATATAAGGAAATAATAAATGTAGTACTTTACATAGGACAAATTTCGTATGATCAAGAATAGTTCTTTTAATTAATGTATTTTTCTAATCCAAGTAGAGTTTATTTGTTTCTCCATAATTAGAAATTAGAAAGACAAATTCATTTCGATGTAGAGCGCCTCAGCTTGTATTTATGCAAAGAAATAAAATTTCAAGAGATAAGTTCATCATAGTTAAAATTGTAAATTTAAAATTGTCTAGCAATATTTTAAATCAAGTACTAATAGTTTTTCACTTGATTTGTTATTCAAGTGATTGACTCACTTGAGTTCAAGTTGACTCTTTTAATAAATCGCAACCTAAACTAAAACTTGAATTCAAGTGAGAATATTACGTGTTTGCTATTTTATAATAGAATAATATTTATGATGTTAAACATTAGGAGTTCTTACATAATTCAAACAAAAAAATTAATATTCGAAACTTTTAGTTTCAAATCTAAACACTAGGAATCGATAAATTTTTAGTTAATTTCAAATTCTTAAATATCAGAAAATAATTAAATGATAATTTTGTTAAATGTGAAATCTATTTTTAAAGATAAAAATACCTAACGATTCCCAAAGAGAATTCATGCTTTTATCTTAAAAATCGTGTCATTCCCTTAGCTTTGAATTAAAATTCATACATTTGAAAGCTATAAGAGAATAATGTTGCTTGCTCTTGGCCAGAAAACTTGGATGGAAGAACCTGCTTGTTTCATTGCCTTTTGCCTTTAAAAGTATTTTTTTCTGTCTTTTAAGAGGGAAATTTTGAAATGAGAAAAAGAAAAATCGACAATTTCTATGCTAAAATAAGATATGGAAAAAACAGACTCCTAGATCTAAAAAGAATTGAAAGTAGGAGAAGATTTTACAAAATAATTTGATTATCGTGTATTATTATTTTTCCTTGACAAATTTATTACTACCATAGTTTAAGTAAGGAAGATTTCATACACAAAATTTAGTTAGATTTTGAAGTCCTAAAATTAGGAAAATAATTAAATGTCTTTTTCTAAATATTAGGAAAGTAATTAAATATCAAGGAAATAACAAAATGACTATTTTGTCTATTGTGAGATTAATTTTTAAAGGGTAAAAAAGGCGAACGACATTTCGCTAAGGGGCTTCGTGCTTTTAATATAGTATAGATTACCAGGAGTAGCATCCATTATTTTCACTGGATTTGCCCATATCCTTTTCCTTTTTTTCTTGGTCCTTCAAGTGTTGGCTGATCATCAAATTCTTTCTATTAGTACTATAATACTTATATTTGGAGCTACCAAGATTATTCTTTTAGGTTAACTATCATGTTTCTTTTTGCTGCTTTTTTCAGGCCCGTGGCATGAATTATCTACATCATCTTAACCCACCTATAGTTCATCGTGACTTGAAGTCTTCAAATCTTCTTGTGGACAAGAACTGGACTGTTAAGGTTTGACTTCAGTTCATCTGATTGTCATTGTTTCTCTTTCTTACCAGCCGCCTCTTTGTCTATTACTAAAAAGGTTTTAATATGTTGAATAAGTTCTCACCCTGCAAATATCAATAGGTTGGGGACTTTGGTCTATCACGTCTTAAGCATGAAACATATCTAGCAACAAAGACGGGTAAAGGAACGGTATTCAGCTTGAACTCAGAAATTCTCTTCTTACTGTATCATATGAGCTATTTTAGTTCACCTGTGGTTCAACATCAAATGACCATCTGACTTTCTACCTTAATTCTCTCGCAGCCTCAATGGATGGCTCCAGAAGTTCTTCGCAGTGAACATTCAGATGAGAAGTATGCCAAATATGCTATATATCCGTTTTTATGCAGATTCTTGAATATTTAACTGATATCGATCCTTCTTTGGATGTGCATTTAGGTCTGATATATACAGTTTTGGAGTGATACTGTGGGAACTTGCCACTGGAAAAATCCCTTGGGATAACCTCAACCCAGTGCAGGTATTTTCAGCTTCCTCTCAGTTGGACAGCATTACATTAAATTCGGTTATCTAGCTCAGGTTGGTGAAGAACCCCCTGCTCTTCACGCAAAAGAAACGTAAAAGATTGAAGTGGGTTATTTTACTTCATATAGTGGTATACAAAGAACAACTTTTTGGAGTTGATTGCAGGTGATTGGAGCTGTAGGGTTCATGAATCAGCGGCTAGATATCCCAAAGGATGTTCATCCGCAGTGGGCTTCTATTATCGAGAGCTGCTGGAATAGGTTTTGCATCTTAGTTCTTTCAGCCATCATAATTTGTTCTGCTGATGCAAATAGCCTTATGACGAATGCATTGTCTGTCTAAGATATATGCTTAAGATTATGAATTATTCTAATTATTATTTGGAACTACCAAGGCATATTGTTGCATAAATGCAAGGTAAGGCTGCGTACGATAGGCCCTTGTGGTCCGGCCCTTCCCGAACCCCGCGCATAGCGGGAGCTTAGTGCACCGGACTGCCTTTTTAAGGCATATTGCATTGACATTCAAATTTGTCCTGAAGTTGTAATGAAGTCGTCCTCAGCAATCCAGGCTGAGATGACATTAGAACACAATCAATATCGTCTTTGCAATCAAAATAAAGGAGGCATTAAAGGACAATATATAACCTGGTAGCCTCTTGCATGATATTAGTTTAGTCTGGAACATTGAAGGTTTTACTAATATGTTTAAAAATGAACATTTTAGGAAAAGGAGGTTCGAGTTCGGTGCATTTCATTTACAAGTAACGAATAAGTATTACTTGAATTTGATTCTCAGACTAAATTTTTAGATAAACCAATCCCATCACTTCAGCATTTTCACTGCAATGGCAAAGCATCTGCTTTGGCCTCTGGCAGATCCAGGAATTCTTAAATGGATTTAAAAAAAAAATGCAAGAATGCCACACCTGGAATCCAAATCTATGACTTAAAGCAATTTTGAGCCACCTTTACCGCTCCTCCAATGGTTCACTTATGCAGTTGTTTTACCTTATTTGCGCACTACAAAGTTTTGACGAAGGAGATTCAATTGAACCCCCTTAGGACCATGTAACTCTGCTGCTAGCCCTGGCAATCATTTTGCATTGAATCACATTAATTTTACTCATCTTTTGATTTTAGCTGATATGCAACTTAATTGTTTTGTCAAACCCAGTGAGCCACAGTCTTGCCCGTCTTCCCAAAAATTGGTGGAGAAATTTAATGATCTGCAGAAGCTGTATGTTATTCAGGCCCAGACAGCATGTAGCAGGAGATAGCAGCCATAAGGAACAGTAAATACAAATAGTGCGCTTGTGCTTGAGTTTCATCGTCAGATTGCTAGCAGATGCATTGTACCAACTCTTCAAGGTTTCATGTCTGTCACAGAAAAGTTGGTCAGTCAGAGCTCACGAGCTGCTTGTGTTGTCGGATCCTAAGTTCAGAGGCAAAATGTTAAGGTTGCTTTTATTGCAAGGAAATCTGATAGAGAAAAAGCAGCTGCCTTTTATTGGAGTCGAGTTGGTAGACTGACTACATGAATCTAGCATGATTCTGTTCAATGACTTCAAGCTACTTTCGGATGGATTCAAGCTGGAGCTTTTAAGATTAGTGATACTGCTGGAACCATTGATAACAATATTCAGTGCAAGTTTTACAGACCTGGATCTGTGGGCTTTGTCTCCAAATCTGTGAGCGAGAACATCTTTTATCTTGTATTCTGATACATAGTATAAATCTCTAGTTGATCAAACTTGCTATGTATTATTCTTTACCCCAGTATATTTCTACCAACTTTTTGCTTAACTATCTTCAAGAATTCACTAAAGAAATAGTGTTTGTGATATTCTTCAGTCTTTTCTCACATCCTTCAACAGTTGGAATAAGTATGCAGAGGAATGTATTATTCCTAAATTCTTCCTTTAAAGTAGTTGGACGGACTTTCATTTCTATAGATAAATTGGAAAATTTAGTCCACTATACTAAGGTGGACAGACTTTAAAAATAACTTATAGTAGTTTACTAGTTTTATAAAAGGCCCCATTTATGGAAATATCATGACTCAGGAGTCATCAAGAAAGTGTGCAGGAAAATGGCTTACCTCAACCTTAAATTCAGTCTTCTGGTACAATCGCTGCTAATTGCAGAAACTCAGAGAATGTTAAAGTTTACCGCGTCGTCTGTCTACAAGCAGCAAATTATGTACAGCTTATTAAAAAGAAATATCCAGATAGGTCAAATTCAACCCCCTTGGGTGTATAACAGCTGCAGATGAGGCCAATTTTTAGTCATTGTCTAGAAAGTGCATTTGGGGGTACGTGACATCACTTCACTGAAACCTATTGTATCCATTCCAAAAATTCTGGAGAACTCTGACATTAGTCAAGTTTCTTGTTTTAGCAGAAATTTTGGATGATTGTGCACTGCCATTTGTGTCAGCGGCGTCAAGCGCTTAGATAGTTTATTTCATATTTTAAATTGAACTTTTTCTTTAGTGCCACGATAGTTGGCACAACTTTGGATATCTCCTTTGTTCTTAGAAACTGAAATCAGGAAAATCCTTCTCCACTCATCGAGTCACTTCTTAGTATAGCATTAAATAGCTCGGTAAGCCATCCCACTCAATCTCACCAAGACATTTCCAAACCTATGTGAGGATGCTATCTGGACCACATGCTTTTCTAAACTTCATATTTTTCATGGCACTCTTTACTCGTATGCAGATGCATGTAGATCTTGAGTTGAATCAATTAATCAAAATAGTCTCTCCATTTTTCCTTATTACGCTTCATCTGGTTTAACTCGTTTAGTGGGTATTGGAGAAGAAAGGAAATCTTGTTAAATATATAAATGCCATAAAAGACATGTATGAACGAGCCGTCATTGACGTAAAAACAGTAATAAGAGGTACAAAGGAGTTTCCCATAACAGTGGATTTACACCAAGGATCAGCATTGAACCCTGTATTTGTTTACCGTAGCAATGGATGAGCTAGCCAATACAATACAAGATGAGGTCCGATTATTTTCTGACAATATTGTGCTAATTGACAAACCAACAAGGGTGTGAACCAAAAGTTTGAACTATGGAGAAGCACTAGAGAGTAAATGTTTTCGGATAAGTAGAAGTAAGACTGAATGTATGTGTTGCAAGTTTAGTCGGCATAAGAAGAGTCAAGTTGAGGTGAGATTAGAGTGCCTAAAATTCAGATATCTAGGCTCGTTGTACAATAGCTGAAGATGAGGCCAATTTTCTAGTCATTAATTTGACCCTCCAACCATGAGATGCCTGAGGTCATCAAAATTGGAACTAATGTTAAGACATTTTCACCTTCTCTAAGGCATGTGGTTGCTATAGAAAGTGCATGACATCACTTAACTGATTCCTATAATGTGGATCCATTCCAAGAATTCTGGAAAACTCTGGCATTTGTCCAGGTTATATAGCATGAATCACTTATGTAGGTTCAACATTTAAGGCTTCTCATGGTTGCGACATATTATGCTGAGTATGTGACCAACATAAGTACTTTGATCTATTGCGTCAATAACCTTTGACAGCCTATCTACAGGAAATGATTTGAGGAATAGGCTGTTAGTGGCCGAAAAGGTGGCTTCTTGAACTCAAAGGGTGACCTTTTTCTTCATTTTCAGCAAGAAATGCACTTCAAGTTTGCAGATATTGATTTGTGGATGGCTATATCGGCACAGATATATATTTGGGTGTCAGAAAATTAGTCATAGATACATCCTATTGGTTCTTCTCAGAGCATTGGAGGAAGGAAAATCAAACTGGTTGAATCTGAAGTGGGGTTTGATAGATCTTGGAATATTGGGTTGAAATGGATAATACAACAGCATCAGCTCAAGGACCAACATCACCAGCTGAGGCAGGGCATGCTCGATTAAAGCAGGAGATGTCTAAGCTCACGATTTCTGATGATCCCAGTTCACAGAGACAAAGGTCACAGAGACAACAGCTTCCTCGTTTTAGTGCTGGTGGTGGCTTTGATGTCGGTGCTGTGGCTATCTGGAAAAGGGGGTCAACATCTTTCCGGCACTCGTCACCATTGCAAAGAGCGAGTAGTAGTAAAGATGAGGGAGAGAGCAGTAATGGTGGTGGACATGCCACTGTGAAGTTTACTGATAGACACTATTTGAATATATTAGAGTCAATGGGACAATCATTGCATATATTTGATGTCAACCGTCGTACAATTTACTGGTGAGTAATTGAAATAGACTTCCTATCTTTTGCCTTCCCATTTTTCCTTTTGTTCATTCGGAATTGGGAGAGAAAATAAGTGGGTGGGATAGATTGAGTTTGTGTCTGTAATTATCTGAGCTTGCTTTTTAGTTAGACTATGATTGGTGTTTGTCACATTTGTTCATGTTATTATTAATATAAGAGTTTAATTTGAGCCATTGTTAGACTTTGATTGGTGTTTGTCACATTTTCTCAATTTTATTAGTATAGGAGTGTGATTTGAGCCATTGTTGCACAGGAATCGAACTGCTGAACAACTATATGGTTATTCTGCTGAAGAAGCTCTTGGACAAGATCCCATTCAGCTCTTAGCATATGCTCAGGATTATGCTGATGCTAATAACATTGTACATCTAGTGATGAAAAGGGGTGAGTGTTGGTCTGGACTGTTTCCAGTTAAGAATAAGCGAGGGGATAGATTCCTAGTCATTGCTACCACTACCCCTTTTTATGACGATGATGGTACTTTCGTAGGTGTTATTTCTGTAACAAGTGATGTGAGGCCTTTCCAAGAAACAAGGCCTGAATCAATGGGAGTGAAGCAGTTGGATGCTGATGCAGGATTTAGAGCCAGAAAACTTGCTTCTTCCCAACTTGGACTTGATTCCGAGCAGCCTCTGCAAGTAGCCAGTGCCTCCAAAATATCTAATTTGGTTAGTACGGTCTTTGTTTTGGGTAGTTGCCTGGTTTTCTTTTGCTTTCTTTTGGTTCTCTTTACTGTCTGTATACAAGGATGGGCATATGCTGACATGACGAAACCTCATAACAGGCCTCAAAGATGAGCAACAAGGTTACGTCAAAAATAAAGACAGGAGAGAGCAGCGTGCTTCGTGAAGGTGGAAGTGGAGATAGTCATTACTCTAACCTTGCATTTTCCGAGGCTGCTTTGTCAGATAGCAGGGAGGACACAAATTACACTGGAGCGAGTACGCGTAGGGGAGATGTTCACTCTTCTCTTGGATTATTTTCTAATCTTGCAAAAGAGGAGCGATCCCTGGGGAAACCCTCTGGGGATGAGACTGAGGGAAAACAAGGTATTTATAAGACTATCACCTCGAAGGCAGAGGCATGGATGGCAAAGAAGAGCTTACTGTGGCCATGGAAAGCCAATGCGCGAAAAGCGTCAGAGGCAAGGACTACACAGTCTGAACGGCCTTGGCTAAACAATGACCAAGACAACGAGTTTAATTACAGTAACAGTAATAATGCATTAAAACCAGACAATCAGTTTATTAATACTAACTGGACAACCACCAATGAAGCTTCGGGGTCCTGGTCTACTTCATTTAATGGCAACAGCACAAGCAGTACTAGTAGCTGCGAAAGAACCAGCAATAGTGCTGTTAATAAGATCGACACAGATACTGACTGCCCTGATTATGAAATCTTGTGGGAGGACTTAACAATTGGAGAACATATTGGAGAAGGTACGTGAAATTCCTTTTACGGGTTAAACTGTCAAAGACAAGTCTATCAGTTATTCCAAACTTGATTGTAGAATCTTTGGAATCGGGCAAGGATGTATTTTGCTTTCATTTTCTCTTTCCAGCCATTATAGATGCTTCTGTTTTGAACAATAATCAGAAGTTTGTAGTCAATTGCACTTAACCTTTTGTATATCTCTTTCCGAAGCTGCTGCATTTGATAGTTTTAACCATCGCCTTTTCCTTTACGTCTTCATTCTCACTTTTCTTTTAATCTGTGTTTCTCTAGGTTCTTGTGGAATGGTTTATCATGGGATGTGGTATGGATCAGTATGTTCTTTGCCTCTTCTCTTATTATTAATTTTTTTTTACCAAGAGTTCTTTGCCCCTTCTGTTATTAAACTTTATGGAGAAAACTATGTTCTAAGCAATTATTTGTCAGTTATTTAACATACTGCAATGTTGATTAGATGTCATCGTAAACATATCATTTGTTCGAATATATATTTGTATGTTACCATTTACTCTGGGAGCTTATGCTTATAGCGTGGTACCACAATGGCTAATTCTGGCTTCTTGGCCCTATCATATGGATGATGTCAAAGTCTAAAATTTCTATAAGCCAGTATTTGTGTTGTATATTACATGAGGTTCCTCACACTCTCTTTCTAATCAACATTGAAATCTGGATCTACTAGCTTTTTTGTTTTTTTCTAGAGGGAAAATCCAGGAAAGTGTGACTTTGCTGGTTCTTCTTTGTAACATATTGATGTCTTTGCTGTGCAGGATGTCGCTGTTAAGGTATTTTCCAAGGAAGAATATTCTGATGAAGTGATATATTCCTTCAAACAGGAGGTCAGTCTTTTTGTTCATAAATTTGTCATGAAATGCTTTTGCTTCTTTTTTTTTCCTGATTAAATATTTGTTTTCCCATAGAACTTTAAGCTATATGGCTGGTCTTTCAGTTATTTCCTAGAAATCGCCATAAAATTGCTGTAGCCTTTAATGAAGTCTTAGATGCAGTGAACAAGGTCAAACGTACCAACAACTTTTTGCTACAAATTATATGCTTTGAATTGTTGGAGAGAAGGACAAAGCTGGATTATACTCACTGATCACTAAAATGGAGCTTTTTATGCTCTTTGTCAGTGTGATTTCTTGAAAATTTGAACTTCTTATTGTAATCAATCCCAGTTAATGCAGCATCAATGCGAAAAGTAATTTGCAAATGATGAGTATTAAGTTTGTCTAAAACAAAAATACCACTTCTCAGTTCATTAGAGACTATAACAATAGAATCCATGAAAATATTAACCAAATATGATAAGGTACTAGTTGAAATTAAAATTCTCAACAAGAGAAAAACATAAATAAGTGGTAAATTATTTAATAAATGCACTTAAACAAGGAACAAAGACTCAGAGCTATCTGTCTTCCAGTTCTTCTCTTGCTGAGTCTTGGTTGTCTGCAAAATTGTAAATCGGACATCCATGGTTCTGAATCTATCTATAGTATTCTATTAATTTCGATCAACTTCCACTTGGAGTTCCTCCTTTTATTTTCCAACTCAGATGCTATCTGATTTTATAGATTTAAAGGCCAAAGAAAATAGTTCTACGACATTACAACTCATTCATAGTATACATTGGAAAATGTTATTTGCCTGATACTAGTGCATGGAGACTTAAGTTTAATGCTTTTCCTCTCCAATTCAAGTAAGGTTATGCTAAATCCAGAAGCATCTCTGACAGGCTTTATGCTTATTTTTTGTAGGTGTCCCTTATGAAACGTCTTCGACATCCAAATGTTCTTCTTTTCATGGGTGCAGTAACTTCACCTCAACGCCTCTGCATTGTCACAGAGTTCCTGCCACGGTAAATTGTCTACCTTCTTTATGCTGAATAACTTGTTCCTCTTTTCCCCTTCTGTGTGACAATTTATTTGGTTTTATTCTTTGTGACTGTATCAGCATTTTTTCGTGTGTAACTGATAAACCATTTCACCTTTTCCACTATTGCAGGGGAAGTTTGTTCAGGCTACTACAGAGGTATTCATCCAAATTAGAATGGAGACGACGGATCCACATGGCTTTAGACATTGTAAGTTCCTATAAGACTTGGAAGACCAGTTACTTTATATATATATATATATATATATATATCAGGCCAAAACTGAGTGCCCCTCGACAATTCCACCGGTACCACCAGTTATATTAAATATTACCATGAGTAGCATCATTTTTGTATTTCCTCCTTCATGTGTGGCTGATCATCAAATTCTTTCTGTTAGTATTATAATATTTATCTCAGATATTTGGAGCTACTAGGGTTATTCTTTTAGGTTGACACTCATGTTCACTTTTGCTGCCTTTTTCAGGCTCGTGGCATGAATTATCTTCATCATCATAACCCACCTATTGTTCATCGAGACTTGAAGTCATCAAATCTTCTTGTGGACAAGAACTGGACTGTTAAGGTCTGGCTTCAGTTCATCTGACTGTCATCGTTTCTCTTTCTCACCAATCTCCTTAATGTCTATTACTAAAGAGGTTTTAGTATGTGGAAAAAGAGAATCTCACCGTGAAACTATTAATAGGTTGGGGACTTTGGTCTATCACGTCTTAAATATGAAACGTTTCTAGCAACAAAGACGGGTAAAGGAACGGTATCAGCTTGAACTCAAATCTCTTCCTTACTGTGGTAGTAAGAGCTCTTTTAATTCACCTATGTTGTTTGAACTTCTGCTGACTTATATCATTTTCTACCTAAATTCCCCTGCAGCCTCAATGGATGGCTCCAGAAGTTCTTCGAAGTGAACCTTCAAATGAGAAGTATGTCAACTATGAGATACATGCATTTTTAGGCAGATTCCTGAATATTTTAATGATATCAATCCTTCTTTGGATGTGCATTTAGGTCTGATCTATACAGTTTCGGGGTGATACTATGGGAACTCGCCACTGGAAAACTCCCTTGGGATAACCTCAACCCAATGCAGGTATTGTCATTTTTCTGTAATCTCACTTGCACAACATACCATAAAATCCGATCATCTAGCTCAGGTTGGTGAAGCCCCCCCCCCCCCCCCCCCCAACCCCCGTTTTTTTCTTTTCGAGATGATAACATGCTGTGTATATTAAAAAAACAGTACATAGGTTGTACTGAAACCATATTTACAGTCATTCAAAAAAAACAAAAAAAGATACACTGTTCTGCAATCCTATCAAGAAACTAGAATTCCTACGATAGAAGTAGTATCTTCTCTGTAATGCTGATTACCAAAAACAAAATACAATTTAGTTTGATCTTCTCAATACACCTGGCATTCCTCTCATTCCAGATTGTCCACCAAATACATACTGGGACACTCCTCCATCTATCTCTGTCTCTAGCTCCACTTCCAGCTTCATCCCAACTCAAGAGAGCTTTAGTAATCTTGTTAGGCATAGTCCAGGATATGCCTCTGAGATTAATAAAGATTTTCCATAACTGGTCTGTTATCCTGCAGTATAAAAAAGATGGCCGACTGTCTCTGCTTGTTCCCCACAAAGAAAACACCTTGAACATAATCGTATCCCTCTCCTGATGAGATTTTCATGGGTCAAAACAGCGTCCTTTGCTAAAGCCAAGTGAAGCAGGCTAAGGGATCATGACTTTCCAGATATGCTTCCATGGCCAATTTGTGATCTGTTGGTTTGGCTGATTCAGTAATTTGTATGCTGTATTAACCTTGTAAATTCCCCTGCTGTGTCCCTGCTGCCATAGTGTATCCACCCCATTCTGTAAGAGACGGGGTTTGACAGAATTCTATGACCCCCCCCCCCCTTCACGCATAAGATAAGTAAAAGATAAAATTGGATTATTTTTCATCATAATACATATAAAGAACAACTATTTGGAGTTGATTGCAGGTGATTGGAGCTGTAGGATTCATGAATCAGCGGCTAGATATCCCAAAGGATGTTCATCCGCAGTGGGCTTCTATTATTGAGAGCTGTTGGCACAGGTTTGCATCTTAGTTCTTTCTACCATCATAATTTGTTTTGCTGAAGCAAATAGCCCTATGAGGAATGCTGAAAACTTCTGAGGCGTACTGCATTGACATTCAAATATATTCTGAAGTTATAAATGAGTCGTCCTTAGCAAACCAGGCTGAGATGACATCGGAACATATACAATATCGTCCTCGCCAATCTGAGAGAAAATAAAGAAGACATTAATGGAGAATATGTAACCTGGGTAGCCTCTTGCAATGATATTAGTTTATATTGATGTCTGGGACATTGAAGGTTTTATGTCAATCCCAGGTAATTCTGATGCTGCTTAGTGACTTCTGGAAAAAACCCACAAATTCCTGCTGAATCAGCTTAGGTTCAGTTAATCTCTCATCATGTTCAGTGTAGATGCAGTATACTCTGTTTCTAGCTTTCAACTGGGCATGGAAATACTTGGGGGTCATTTGGTAGGATGTATTAGGGGAAAACAATACATCTATTAGCTTTGATATTATTAATCCTTGTTTGGTAGCGTTTTTTACCACTTATTTGTTGTCTCTTAAGATGATGTTATTACTTTTCTGGCTTCTTTTGTTGTTACAGACCTTTTCTTTTGTTTCTTTTATGATATTATTATCTCTTCTGTTGAGTCGAGGGTCTTCCGGAAACAACCTCTCTACCCTTCCCAGGTAGGAGTAAGGTCTGCGTACACTCTACCCTCCCCAGATCCAATTAGTGGGATTTTACTGGGTATGTTGTTGTTTGGTGGCGTTTTTCAACCTATGTATAACTAATACATGTATTAGTTATACCCCCTATTTGGTATAATCCTATATATAACTAATACATAGCAAACCATTACATTAGTAATACCATGGTTTTTAATACATGGATAAGCATGTATGCACCCTTATGCAATGCATGTACGATTGATCCATGTATAAGCATGTACACACCCGGAAACAGCCTCTCTACCCTTCCGGGGTAGGGGTTAGGACCATGTAGGCGCTAGCCCTACCAACCATTTTTCGTCGAATCACATTAATTTTTCTCATCTTTTTGACTGAGCTGGTATGAAACTTTACTGTTTTGTCCAACTCAGTGAACCACAGTCTCGCCCGTCTTTCCAAGAATTGATGGAGAAATTTACCGGTCTGCTGAAGGAGTATGTAATTCAAGCACAGACAGCACGTAGCACTGCAAGAGATTGCAGCCATAAGGAACAGTAAATACAAATAGAGCGCTTATGCTTGAGTTTCATCGGCATTTTAATAACTCTTCAAGGTCTTACGGTTGTCACATAAAAGTTGGTCAGACAGAGCTCATGGGCTGCTTGTATTCTTAGATCCTAAGTTCAGAGGGCTGTTCGTGCTGGCACGTTCGATTGGTCTTATTGGGTAAGTTGAGCAAGCCTCAAATGCCATTTTGCGCTGCACTTCCATTTACGATTCTTCTATGCTAAAACGGAAATTTAGTAGTCGCTAAACGATTGAAATATACCTCTTTGAATGGCACTATAGCAGGCACACTTTTGATCAGAAGAGATTGAAGCAGCCTCTGTACGGTCACCCACCTATGGATGTTCTCTACACCAAGTGAAGACTGAAACTCTCAATAGCAACAGGCAGAAAGTTGCCTGCTCTCTATCCAGCATTCTATATAGAAGTGTTTTGTTTGCCTTTTGTTGTGGCCATTCTTCATGTTGTAGACTAGTATTTGTACTCCTAAGTGGTTGCTAAGCATTTCTTTAAATTGTTATAAGAGACAACTCTTTATCGGAAATAACCTCTCTATCTTTACAAGGTAGGGATAAGGTCTGCATATATACTATACACTACCCTCCCTAGATCCTGAGTTTTTTGTTGGTGTTATATAAGAGACAACTCTTTTCATTAATTTCAAGCGAGGAGTTTTCGCCAATACAGAAATGATAGCATTCATTGTTATTCCAGCTAATAGCTTGTTCATTCCCTATGAGGTGCTCTTTTTGGATTGAATCTTGTTATAAACTTATTGCACAAGTTGTTTTAAAAGACTTTACAAGTAAAGCTTGAATAGAATTATGTATTAATTAGCATTCAACTTAAAATCACTGACTGCAAAATTTTATGTAATATCAAGTATCAGGTCATTTAAAAACTATTTATATTACTGGTAATTGTCTATCTTATGCATGAGTTTGTAACCCCAAAAATAAGGTATTAACATGTTACAACAGATTAACTATACTAACAGTGGCGAAATATTTTTGCCTTGTAAGTGTATATAAGTTAATTATCGGTAATTAACCGAATGACTGTTAATTCATGTCAAGAATTTTGGAAGGAACATTGAATAGAATTCTTGCTATGGTAATATAAACTTTAAAGACAGATTGATAGAAAAACGTTACATTCGTATTATAGGAAATGATAGAGTCAAAACTATATAATAAACAGTAATAGAGGTTAAATAAATCAAGTGGAAAGGGCTATAAGACACTCATTTGTTTTAAAAAAAACTTATTTACAAAAAAATTATATATACACATTCTTTTTTCCAGAAAACATGTTGAAGACAATCCTGAAAAGTCATTCAGGATTAGGAATTTAAAGTATCTTTTGGGTTAAGTTGAATAATTAACCTAAATAGCCGCGCTTAAACTAAAAATAGCCAATGAATATATAGTATATGTATATAATTGTGTATAATACGTTACTGGAGGTTTGAAGACAGACCCTGGAGTCAAAAGGTTTCAAATTGAGCAAGACCAAAACGGAATACTTGGACTGCAAGTTCAGTGACGAAATTCATGAAGCGGATGTGGAAGTGACGCTTGACACTCAAGTCATCCCCAAGAAAGGGAGTTCCAAACACCTTGGTTCAGTAATTTAAGGTAATAGGGAGATTGACGGGGATGTCACACATCGTATTGGAGCGGGGTGGATGAAATGGAGGCTCACATCCGGCGTTTTATGTGACAAGAGAGTGCCGCCTAGACTTAAATGTAGGTTTTATAGAGTGGTGGTTAGACCGACTTTGTTGTATGAGGTAAAGTGTTGGCCAGTTAAGAACTCTCATGTCCAGAAGATGAAAGTGGCAGAGATAGATTTGTGGGCATACAAGGAGAGATAAAATTAGGAATAAAGTTATTCATGACAAGGTTGGAGTGGCTGCCGTGGAGGACAAGATGCGAAAGTGAGGTTAAGATGGTATGAGCATGTGAAGAGGAGAGGTGCGGATGCCTCTATAAGGAGAGGTAGAGGTAGGCCTAAGAAGTATTGAGCGAGGTGATTAGGCAGGACATGACGCAACTTTAGCTTACTGAGAGAATGAACCTTGATAGGAAGGTGTGGAAGGCGAGGATTAAGATAGAAGATTGCTGGTAGTTAAGTGTATCTCTTTGCCATACCAGACTACCAGTTGCATTAGTATTAGTCTTGTATTTTCTTGTTCGTAGAGTTATATGACTATTTGGTATTTCTTTCGCATTATTATCTTATTATATCACTGTTGTTACTACTTTTTGATACTGCTTCTTTTCATTTTCCTTGTGCCGAGGGTCTTCGGAGACAACCTCTCTACCTCCACAAGATAGGAGTAAGGGTTGGGCACATACTATCTCCTCAAACCCCACTTGTAGGATTACACTAGATATATTGTTGTTGTTGTTATATAATCGTGTGTAATTTGTGTATATTCTATGTAAACCGGCTAGAAAAAGTAAACAGTAAATCTAGTCCTACTGACTATTAACAGTCGGGCCAGAGCCGTTATAAGTCAAAAATTTCAGAGAGGTCAATTTCAACCCCTTTTTTTCACTAAACAAATTCAACCCTTTGGCTGTATAGCAGCTGCACCCTGCAGATGTTACCCAAAAATATAATGCAGATGAAGCTAATTTTCTAGTCATGCTGAAATTAGGGAGGCATGACATCATCAAAATTGGTACTCATGCTAAGTCCTTGCCTTTCCAATGCTTATTTAGCTATATGTGCATTTTGGGGTGCATGACTGACATCACTTTACTGAATCCTATGTTGAATCTATTCCAGAAATTCTGGAAAAATCTGACATTAATTAGTCAATATTCAATTTTCTGGTTTTAGCAGAAATTTTGGACTGCCTTTTATGTAATTGGTGTACATGGGTAGCAGCGCAAGCTGTGAGAAATTTTAGGTCAGTAGTTATGGGTAAGGATTTATATGGTATTTTTAAATGATAGTTCGCATTACTTTGAATATATCCTTTGTTCTAATAAATTGGAATCAAGGTAGTGCTTCTCCATTCGTCGGGCATGCTACTACTTCATGGTGTAGCATTAAATAGCTCGGTAAGCCATCCTACTCCAACCTTGCCAAGACACTTCTAAACTATGATTAATATTTTCCAAGACAACTTTTTGCTAATTGATGAAACAACGAGAGTGTAAACCAAAAGTTTGAACTATGCAGAAGCACTCTAGAGTAAGAGTTTTTGGATACATAGAAGTAAGATTGAACGTATGTATTGCAAGTTTAGTCAGCATAAGAAGAGGGAAGTTGAGGTAGGATTAGACTGGATTCTGATGCCTAAATGCAAATAATTCAGATATCAAGGCTCGTTGTACAATAGCTGCAGATGAGGCCAATTTTCTGGTCATTGGTTTGACCTCCAATGTATGTGAACCATGAGAGGCCTGAGATGATCAAAATTGGAACTGATGTTAAGACCTTTTCACCTTTTCAAAGGCCATTTTGCTAGAAACTGCATTTGGGGCACGTGACATCACTTTACCGAATCTTATACGGGTCCATTCCGTGAATTCTGGAAAACTATGGCATTTGCCCAGGTTATATAGAATGAATCACTAATGTAGAGTTCAACAGCACTTGGATCTGTTGCGTCATTAACCTTTGACAGTCATTATTTAACGGAAATGATATGAGAAAGCTAGCTGTCAGGGGCCGAAAAAAGTGGCTTCTTGAACTTAAAAGGCGACCATTTTCTCCATTTCAGCAAGAAATGCACTTCAAAATTTTCAGTTGTATATTGCTACATAGACACAGATATATAGTGGGGTGTCAGTAAATTAGTCATAGATACATCCTATTGTTTTTTTCTCAGAGCATTGGAGGAAGGAAAATCAAACTGGTTGAATCTGAAGTGGGGTTTGATAGATCTTGGAATATTGGGTTGAAATGGATAATACAACAGCATCAGCTCAAGGACCAACATCACCAGCTGAGGCAGGGCATGCTCGATTAAAGCAGGAGATGTCTAAGCTCACGATTTCTGATGATCCCAGTTCACAGAGACAAAGGTCCCATTCTATCTCCCCACAACAGCCGCCTCGTTGTAGGGCTGGTGGTGGTTTTGATGATGGTTCTGTCGCTGTTTGGAAGAGAGGGCCAACGTATTTCTGCCATTTGTCACCATTGGGAAGAGAGAGTAGTAGTAAAGGCGAGGGTAACAGCAGTAATGGCGGTGGCCATGCTGCAGTGAAGTTTACTGATAGACACTATTTGAATATATTACAGTCAATGGGACAAGCATTGCATATATTTGATGTCAACTATCGTATAAATTACTGGTGAGTAATTGAAGTAGACTTCGTATCTTTTGCCTTTTCATTTTTCTTTTGTTCATTTGGATTGGGAGAGAAAAGAAGTTGCTGGGAGAGATTGTGTTTGTGTCTGTGTCTGTAATTAGCTGAGTTTGCTTTTTAGTTAGACCATGATTGCTGTTTGTCACGTTTGTTCAATGTAACATAGGAGTGTAAGTTAAGCCATTGTTAGACCTTGATTGGTGTTTGTCATGTTTTTCAATGTTATTAATTTAGGAGTGTAATTTGAGCCATTGTTGCACAGGAATCGATCTGCTGAACGGCTATATGGTTATTCTGCTGAAGAAGCTCTTGGACAAGATACCATTGAGCTCTTAGCTGATGCTCAGGATTATGGTGATGCTGCTAACATTATAGACCTAGCGGTAAAAAGGGGTGAGAGTTGGACTGGACAGTTTCCAGTTAAGAATAAGCAAGGAGATAGATTCGTAATCATTGTTACGACTAGCCCTTTTTATGATGATGATGGTACTTTTGTCGGTGTTATTTCTGTATCGAGTAATGCTAGGGATTTCCAAGAAACAGGGTTTGCATCGATGGAAGTGAAGCAGTTGGAATCTGATGCAAGATTTAGAGCCAGAACCCTTGCTTCTTCCAAACTTGGACCTGATCCCCAGCAGCCCCTGCAAGTTACCATTGCCTCCAAAATTTCTAATTTGGTTAGTACTCACTTTGTTTGGATAGTTGCCTGGTTTTCTTTTAGTTCTCTTTACTGTCTGTATACTAGGGTAGGCATATGACGAAATCTCATAACAGGCCTCAAAGGTGAGCAACAAGGTTAAGTCAAAAATAAGGACAGGAGAGAGCAGCGTGCATCATGAAGGTGAAAGTGGAGATAGTCATTACTTGAGCCGTGCATTTTCTGGGGCTGCTCTCTCAGATCACTGGGAGGATGCAAATTCCATTGGAGCGCGTACGCGTTTGGAAGATGTTCACACTTCTCCCTTTGGATTATTCTCTATTCTTGCAAAAGAGGAACATTCTCCGGGGAAACTCTCAAGCTATTCTGGGGATGAGAGTGGGGGAAAACAAGGGATTTGTAAGGCTATCACCTTTAAGGCAGAGGCATGGATGGCGAAGAAGAGCTTACCATGGCCATGGAAAGGCAACAATCGAGATGTGTCAGAGACAGAGAGTACGAGACTTGTACGGGCTTGGCTAAACAATAACCATGAAAATGAGTTTAATTACATTAACAGTTATAATGCATTAGAACCAGACAATCAGTTTATTGATACTAACTGGACAACCACCAATGAAGCTTCGGGATCCTGGTCTACTTCATTTGATGTCAACAGCACAAGCAGTACTAGTAGCTGCGGAAGCACCAGCAGTAGTGATGTTAATAAGGTGGACATGGATACTGACTGCCCGGATTACGAAATCTTGTGGGAGGACTTAACAATTGGAGAACATATTGGAGAAGGTGCGTGAAATTCCTTTTACAGGTTAAATTGTCAAAGACAAGTCTATCAGTTACTCCAAACTTGATCATAGAATTTTTGGAATCAAGTTTATGCTTATGGCGTGGTACCGCAATGGCTAAATTCTGGCCTCTTGGTCCTATCATATGGATGATGTCTAAGCCTACTCTAAACCAGTATTTGTGTTGTTAATTTCATGATTTCTGACACTCATCTTTCTAATCAACGCTTGAAGACTAGATCTTACTGGCTATTTTTCTAGAGGGTCGCATAGTGGTTGATGTTGGTGCTGGTAGTGGCATTTTGTCATTATTTGCAGCTCAGGTGATCTGTTTGTACCAATGCATCTTGTGCTTGTCAATGAACGATATCAACCATAGCACAGCCATTTATGCTGATATCTCTACTCTATATCTTTTCTTTTTCCCACCTCTCCACACCCAAAAAACCTCATAGGCTGGTGCAAAGCATGTTTATACCATAGAAGCTTCTGAAATCGCCGAATATGCCAGAAAACTGATTGTTGGAAGTCCATCACTGAATGACAGAAATACAGCAAGTGTTCTTTTACTTGTTTAAGCTGACTCCACTTAGTATGGGATTGAGGTGTTGTTGATTTATTGATTGTTCTCTTGTTTTGTTCCTGTGCCTTCTCCAATGCTATCCGACATATTCATATGGTATCTTGGTAGTGCTTCTTATGTTTTTTTGTTAACGTTTCATCTGTGGATGTTTAGGTAATCAAAGGAAATGTTGAAGATGTAGAGTTACTTGACAAAGCTTATATTTTGATCTCTGAGCCAATGGGTAAGCCTGTCTAGTTAGTCTCATTTTTAATTTATTATTTGATCATGTTAACTTCTACGATGAAGCATTGTGTATACTTCGGTCGTGCTGCAAGTTTGCTAGAACTTTAGGTTATTCCCCTGGATTGACGACTAAAGTTCTTCTTGAAACATCACTACAGCTATATCATTGTCAATTATTTGATTTTCAAGAACCTATACTATTAAAGACGGAGAGTATATGGAAGATTAAGACAATGGAAACATCTGATCTGATGAATGCTTTGCTATCTGTGGACCAAACAGAAGTGAAGAGAAGATCCATTTGCCTATGTGCTGGGAACATTTCCGATTGCCTATAAAAACTGAGAGCATAAAACACATATATACATGTTCAGTAGCCAATACACATCCTAATAACTTTCACACATAGTACACATTGAGTTGCATTTTAAATTTGTACTGCCTGATTGTCCACTATTTTCCACGCTAGCCCTGGCAACTTTTGGCTTTGAATCTCTTTAATTTTCCCCATCTTCTCAACTGACCTGGTATGCAACTTTACTGTTTCGTTCAACTCAGTGAACCACAGTGTCGCCCGTCTTTCCAAGAATTGGTGGAGAAACTTAACGATCTGCAGAGGGGGTATGTTATTCAAGCCCAGACAGCAAGTAGCAATGCAGGACGTAGCAGCCATAAGGAATAGTAAATACAAAAGGCGCTTGTGCTTCAGGTTGATCGTCAGATTGCTAGCAGAATCATTTTGCTAACTCTTCAAGGTTTTATGGCTGTCACATGAAAGTTGGTCAGCCAGAGCTCACAAGTTGCTTGTGTTGTCCGATCCAAAGTTCAGAGGGATGTTCGTGCTGGCACGTTCTATTGTCTTATCGGGTAAATTGGGTAATGATTCAAATGCCATTTTGTGGTGCACTTCCATTAACTGTTCTTCTACATTAGACCGAATTTCTAGTCTCTATACGATTGAAACATGCCATATTTGAATTCCAGGCACACATTTGATCAGAAGAGATTGAAACACTGTACCAAGTGAAGACTGAAGACTCTAAATAACAACAGCCAGAAAGTTGCTTGCTCCCTAAAAAGTGTTTTATTAGCCATTTGTTGTGATCATTCTTCATGTTTTAGACAAATATTTTGTACTCCCAATGGTTTCTAAGCATTTTTGTAAGTTTGTAATAAGAGACAACTCCTATATATGAAAGAAATGATACACTTTTTGTTATTCCTATAGCTTGTTCATTCCTATGTTGCTCGGACTATCCGAAAATATCGATGGGTGCATGTCGGATCCACTATTTTTGGAGGATGCGACGCAGGTGCGGTAACTGTTTTGGAGAGTCCCCGCAACATAAGTTCATTCCCTCAACATAGGTCCATTCCTTGTGATGTGCTCTTTTTGGAATGAATTATCTTGTTATGTGCTTGTTGCACAAATTGTTTCAAAAGACTTACAAGTTAAGCTTGTTGTTAATTGAGATTGAATAGATTTTTGGAATAACCCCATATGATAATTAGAGTTTAAATTAAATACACAGACTATTATTTTATATACCATTCGATATCAGGCCATTTAAATGCTAATAACTTGTTACTCTTCTATCTTATGCATGAGTTTGTAACCCCAAAAATAAGGTAGTAACGTGTTATAACAGATTAACTACTCTACCGACAAGGGTTGTGGTGGAGTGGTAAGTACTCCTTCATCTTTAACAGAGGTCTCGGGTTCGAGCCCCTGGGTATGGAATCGTCTTTTGTTAGGAAGCGCTTTATCCCCCAATGTAGGATTTTCCGGCGCGAATCTGGATTTAGTCGGGCCCCAATGTGGGTACCGGACACCGGGTGGGAAACCAAAAAAAAATCAACTACTCTAATCGTGGCAATTTTTTTTTTTTCATTTTTAGTTTATGTGAGTTATTATTGGTAATTAACCGAATGGTTTTAAATAAATCAATGGCAACGAGCAGCTGTTAGGATCAATATAGATTGCTATTATAATAGGCAATGATAGAGTTAACACTATATAATACAAGAGTAATAGAGGTTAAATAAATCAAGAGGAAAGGGCTATTAACACCACTCATTTGTCTTAAAACAAACTCATTTATAAAACAATTATACATACACAATTTTTTTTTCTTCTAAAAAATTTGTTAAAGACAATCCTAACAAGTCATTTGAACCTATATTCTCTGCTCTGCTTTAAACAAATTTCACATTATAATAGAATGGAAAAGTTAGACGTCATCAAAATCAAGATCAAGAATTCAATTGTTGAAGCACATTTTGGATTAAAGCCTGAGTGGTAAATAATGTAATATATTGACAGTTGAACCTGAATCGTTACAAGTCAAGTTTTGGTGGGGCAAACTTCATCGAGGAGGTTGAATACCTAAAAAGGTAAAATGTAACAATCTCCCACGAACAATAAATTATTGCATACGTATCCAAGAATTCCTGAGAGGTCAAATTCAACCGTTTGAGAACATCCGATAAAATTGGAAAGTTGTATAATAGCTATGTCATTCAGGGACATCCGATAAAATTGGAAAGTTGTACAATAGCTGACGATGTTACCAAAAAAGAATAGCTGAAAATAAGACCACTTCGACTTCTCTAAGGCAATAAGGCATGTGTTTGCCAGGGGTGGATTTAGGGGAGCGCAAGGGGGTTCACCCGAACCCCCTTCGCCGAAAAATTACACTGTATATATAAGGCAAAATCTGTTTTTTACCTCTATATATTAAGTTTTGAATCCCCTTAACATAATCCAAAAGTGTAGTTTAGTGGTCAAGGGGATTCAAAATCTACATAAGATTATGAGTTCAATTCCTACTAGCTACAAAATAAGTTTTTTGAATCTCCTTCGTGGAGATTCTGCCTCCGCCACTGGTGTTTGCTATAGAAAGTGCATTACATCACTTCACTTGAATCCTATAATATGCAACCATTCCAAAAATTCTGGAAAAAACTTACATTAATCAAGTTCCATGTTTCTTGTTTTAATAGGAAGTTTGGATTTGCTGGAAAATTACTATTTTCGGATCCATTCATAAGGGGTGCTAATTAACTCGTTACCCATTAGCTAGTCCTCCTAAAGCCCTAGTTCTAGTCTATAAAAAACACCATTATGGGTGTTGAAAAGAGAGATTTTCACTAGCAACGACTTGAGTTTTACATATCAATCGATCAATCTTTGCACCGAAGGGATATTTAGGCTTTGAAAACAAGGGAGTTCATCTGTGAGGATATCCGACGACCGGTGAGACAAGCCGTGATTGCTGCAGATCTGCTGCCGACTATGTCAGTGGCTTCGTGTAAGCAGCGTTGACTTTTTAAATGATATATTATAATTTAGATTTGAGGTATTTTTGGGTTATAAAAGTTTCATTTCGTATCTCAAATTGATATTTACTTTTCAATATCATAACTGATAATCTTAATACGTAATTAGCTAATTAACAAACTTTAAAAGATCAAGCGAGTTGGCATATATGTTTTTCTTGGAGATTCTGGAAAAATCTTACATTAATCAAGTTCCATGTTTCTTGTTTTAACAGGAAGTTTGGATTTGCTGGAAAATTACTATTTTCGGATCCATTCATAAGGGGTGCTAATTAACTTGTTACCCATTAGCTAGTCCTCCTAAAGCCCTAGTTCTAGTCTATAAAAAACACCATTATGGGTGTTGAAAAGAGAGATTTTCACTAGCAACGACTTGAGTTTTACATATCAATCGATCAATCTTTGCACCGAAGGGATATTTAGGCTTTGAAAACAAGGGAGTTCATCTGTGAGGATTTCCGACGATCGGTGAGACAAGTCGTGATTGCTGCAGATCTGCTGCCGACTATGGCAGTGGCTTCGTGTAAGCAGCGTTGACTTTTTAAATGATATATTATAATTTAGATTTGAGGTATTTTTGGGTTATAAAAGTTTCATTTCGTATCTCAAATTGATATTTACTTTTCAATATCATAACTGATAATCTTAATACGTAATTAGCTAATAACAAACTTTAAAAGATCAAGCGAGTTGGCATATATGTTCTTCTTGGAGATTCTGGAAAAATCTTACATTAATCAAGTTCCATGTTTCTTGTTTTAACAGGAAGTTTGGATTTGCTGGAAAATTATTATTTTCGGATCCATTCATAAGGGGTGCTAATTAACTCGTTACCCATTAGCTAGTCCTCCTAAAGCCCTAGTTCTAGTCTATAAAAAACACCATTATGGTTGTTGAAAAGAGAGATTTTCACTAGCAACGACTTGAGTTTTACATATCAATCGATCAATCTTTGCACCGAAGGGATATTTAGGCTTTGAAAACAAGGGAGTTCATCTGTGAGGATTTCCGACGATCGGTGAGACAAGTCGTGATTGCTGCAGATCTGCTGCCGACTATGGCAGTGGCTTCGTGTAAGCAGCGTTGACTTTTTAAATGATATATTATAATTTAGATTTGAGGTATTTTTGGGTTATAAAAGTTTCATTTCGTATCTCAAATTGATATTTACTTTTCAATATCATAACTGATAATCTTAATACGTAATTAGCTAATAACAAACTTTAAAAGATCAAGCGAGTTGGCATATATGTTCTTCTTGGAGATTCTGGAAAAATCTTACATTAATCAAGTTCCATGTTTCTTGTTTTAACAGGAAGTTTGGATTTGCTGGAAAATTATTATTTTCGGATCCATTCATAAGGGGTGCTAATTAACTCGTTACCCATTAGCTAGTCCTCCTAAAGCCCTAGTTCTAGTCTATAAAAAACACCATTATGGTTGTTGAAAAGAGAGATTTTCACTAGCAACGACTTGAGTTTTACATATCAATCGATCAATCTTTGCACCGAAGGGATATTTAGGCTTTGAAAACAAGGGAGTTCATCTGTGAGGATTTCCGACGATCGGTGAGACAAGTCGTGATTGCTGCAGATCTGCTGCCGACTATGGCAGTGGCTTCGTGTAAGCAGCGTTGACTTTTTAAATGATATATTATAATTTAGATTTGAGGTATTTTTGGGTTATAAAAGTTTCATTTCGTATCTCAAATTGATATTTACTTTTCAATATCATAACTGATAATCTTAATACGTAATTAGCTAATTAACAAACTTTAAAAGATCAAGCGAGTTGGCATATATGTTCTTCTTTTTAGCTAAAAAAACTATAGTGGCCCCGAGCGTGAGAGAATGTTAGACGTTTGGTAATTTTTCCTCCGATCAAAATACAAAATCTTATCGAAGCTGCTAATCTCATGCATAAAATGCGATACAAATAAAGATAGAGAACGAATTACCTACTTTTAGCGAGAAAATCGAGTTTTCTTATTCTGAATTAAAAATTATTGAATAAATTCAATATAACAAAAGCTTGTTGGCATTCATGTCTATGTCCTTAAATTTGGTCAATGTTTTAATATCACATTAATTGGATTAATAGCTTTGTAAAATCTCAAGCTAGGCCGGTGCAAGAATGGTAGATATGCTGATGTATAACCCGGTCCAAGTACACCCTACATCTAACTGTTCATTTGCTTATGTGGTAGGAAAAAACAGTGAAAGCTCAATCTAATATGTGGCCTAAAGCTAAAACTTAAAAGAGGCCTTAATTCTTTTAGTAAAATTTTTATATATTAATTTGATATTTATTCCTATAGCTTCATGAAATTCAAGAAAGTTAATTATATTTGGGTAATTAATTTTTTCACTTAATAATATGGTTAGTACGTGTAATTCTCATGAGACATTGTTAATCTTAAGTTATATCTCATTGATTTTAGTTTACAAACTTTTTTCAACCGATGGAACAATTAGAGAAAATATTAAAATTATTCTATAAGCAATAGAAACATTTAAAAAATTAGAGTATCATGATTTACTTGTACAATTTTTATCTCACTTTTAATTCCAAAAATTGATAAAATCATCAATTTCATAGATTATTATGATTTAAAAGATATTCAAGATTAATATATTGTTTAATCAAGCTTCTCCAACCTCCCCCCTCCCCCTCCAAAACGTATATTTTTAAGAAATTTGATGTGTTTGACCAAGTTTTTAGGAGGAATCAAGCTACAATAAGGTAGCATATTTTCTAATCTAATCGTTTAATAATCTAGTTAGCTTGAGCTTGAAAATATTTAAAAAGACATTCAGAGAATTGAAAAAATTAAATCTTACAACACTAAAGTTATAAACAAGAATGATTCAAGTTCAAATGCATTAGACAAAATTAAGATAGAAAGTAGCTACAAATATAATTGCCTACTATTTTCAACCATAATTACATTATATATTTTAAAATGTACATAGTATAAACTTTGAAATATAGACGTAATGATTGATAAAAATTGAAAACATATGATTGCAAAAATTTATTTTTACTACAATAAATATATATATAATTATTTATATTATATATATGATTAATTTTGGAGTCTTAACTTTTTGGGGCCTAAAGCCACTGCTTTAGTGGTTTTAGGGTTGAGCCGCCTCTGGGAAAAGAACCAAGATTCTGCCTTACCAGTAAGATATAAAACTGCAATCTCCAATTTTTCTTCTGGATCAAGAATCTATATATATACTGAAAGTATCTCTCCCCTTTTCTCAACCACGCGCAGGGATCAATATATTCAAAGAAAGAAAACTCAAATCTAGAGCGTTGATTGTTCTGAGTTCTTCCTGCTACTGTATCAAAGTGCTCTCCTCTGTGTGATCGACTTCCAAAAGTTCCCAGTTGAAGATTATTCCTGGGTGCATTGCCCAGAATACCATCCGTATTAGGAAGAAGCCTCTCCATCAACATGTCAAGCTTCCTACCCAATTCATCCAATTTCGAGTCATGAGACTCAAACTTCTTGCTAGATCAGCTATGTAATTTTGTAATTGTGTTTTCACTTTCTTAACACCTTCTTCAGTGGATTGATCTTGTTTTTGGGACTGTCATCTTGGCCAGGAATGTGCTCTGATACCAATTTGTTATGGCTTAGAATTGTAATGAACAAATTCGAGAAATTATAAAGACAATTCGACAACTGAAACTTTTATTGATTGCAATCAGTTTGGGTTATACCGAATACAATGTCAAATGAAATTACAATTAACATACAACTCTACAATGATAACTCAATTGATGAATTCTCGAAGAAGAAGGCGAAAAGCATGGAGGTTACAGGAAGGATAGAAGAAGAATCTGCATAGACCAGAGAAGAGAAAGAGAGAGAAGGTCGTTGGAAATAGGGTTGTGCATGGATCAGATCGAATTTCGCATATTTCGAATTCGGATTTTGGATTCTACAAAATGCAATTCGAATTCGAACCGAATTAATATCAGATCGGATTGGATTTTAAAGTTTGGATCGTATCAATATTTCGGATTCTGGATCGGATTATACGTATTATTAAGGTTATTGCTAATCTAATCGGATAATGCATCTGCCTTATCTGCTTCTTCTATGTTCTGTGCTAATACAAACATCTCTTTGTTTTTCATCTCTTTTATCAGCATTGCATCCTAAGAAAATATTTCTCTAGATGTTCGAGTTGTTATGTCTCAAAGTTGCAAACTCATGCGGATATTTCTTTTGTAAAAGAGGCAATACAGCAAAAAAATTGATGTTTCTGCAATTATGAGGGTACTATGGTGCCAATATAGCTAAATCCAGCAATTGTAAAGGTAATAACTAGGAGAAAGATGTAAAAGAACTACTAACTATCCGAAATTAAAGTTTAGTATTTCTACATGCCTTAATAATTTCGGATTGGATCGGATCGGGTTAAAATTATACCAATCCGAATCCGATTCGAATATCTAAAATTTTAATAAATATAATTCGAAATCCAATCCAAATATCTAAAATCCAAAATTGAGTGAATCGGTTCGAATTTCAGATATCTAATCTAATAAAGTTGTAAATACAACTAGTTAGTAATTAATCCACAACTCGTCTTCGGAAATGTATTGACGAACCGGTAGTCAAGCTATCTGTGTTGTCTAGTAATTAATCAAGATTTTTTTTTTATACATGAATACAAAATTCATAATATATTGCTCATTGTTCACCTCAATGGTATTTGGTTGCAGCAGAAGAAGTCAGTGTAATCTCACAAGTGGGGTCTGGGGAGGGTAATATGTACGCAGACCTTACCTCTACCACGAGGGGCAGAGAGACTGTTTCCGGGAGACCTCAGTGTACAGTGATCATTTTTAATTATATAGTAAAATTATTGACCCATGTTTAAAGTCTCCAAATATCTAATCTCCACCGTTCCTTCTTATTTATTTTAGTTGTAAATGTAAATGTAAATGTAATCTATATATACGTCCAAATTTGATTATAACATGCCACCTGTATCATGCCACGTGGCTCCTCGAAAAAGACCTAATATGAGCTCTACTTTCCTAATTTCTATTCCCAGTTCTTCTCAGATAAGGCTAATACCTAACAATAAATTAGTCATTGATACATCCGATTAGTTTTTCTCAGAAAGAAAATCAAACTGGTTGAATCTGAAGTGGGGTTTGATCGATCTTGGAATATTGGATTGAAATGGATAGTACAACAGTATCAGCTCAAGGACCAACTTCACCAGCTGAGGAACTGCTAAAGAAGATCCAAGAACTGGAGGCAGATCATGCTCAATTGAAGCAGGAGATGTCTAAGCTCATGATTACTTACGATTACAGGTCACAACAGCCGCCTCGTTGTAGGGCTGGTGGTGGTTTTGATGGTGGTGCTGCCGCTGCCTCGTTAGAGTTGTACGATCACAGGTCAACTTATTTCAGGCATTTGTCACCATTGGAAAGAGAGAGTAGTACTGATGGCCATGCTGCAGTGAAGTTTACTGATAGACACTATTTGAATATATTAGATTCAATGGGACAAACATTGTGTTAGGATTTGCCTGAATTTCTAATCTATTAGGACTTTCTTTCTTGAAGGAATGGAAAAAGACTCCTAAAAGGATTAGATCTCCTTAATATGTCATCTTTTCTTGGAAGACAAGTTTTGCACATGTATAAATTAAGTATCTTGTTTAGCGGGAGATTTTTCTCTCGATAGTTTTTCTTTCTTTTATATTAGTTTTATCATATGTAGATCAATTAACCAAACCATTATAAATTATTATGCTTAGTTTAGTATATTTTTCTTTTGTCGTCTGATTTATCGTCCACCAAGCTTGTTATTGTTAGTTTTCGCATGCACCATGTTATTTCGATCTCAACAAGTGATATCAGAGCCAATGATTCAGAGTCAACGGTTGAACGAGGTTGAAGACAAATTCAATGCGTGTTTAGACAGGACGATAATGAAGATTTATTCAACATACTACATGTGGAGATAAATTTACAATCACAATTGTATTCAAAACGCGTGCGGCTACATCTCTCCTTTTAACCCATATTTTGGCACTTTTAACCAATGCCAGTTTTAAGTCATGCCTACTTGTAACGCATGAGTTCCAATGTCAGTTTTAACTCACGCTTCTTTTTAATGCATGAGCTTCTTTTACCCCATGTTTATTCTTAACACGTGGGTTCCTTTTAACCCATACTTGAGCTTCTTTTAATCAATACCAAGATTTTCAACCTTTACCGATTTTTAATCATGACAAGCAGCAGTGATGAAGATTATGTGAAGAACGTGAATCAACCTTGTCAAGAAAATTCAAGCCAAGGGGAGATTGTTAGGATTTGCCCTGAATTTCTAATCTATTAGGACTCTCTTTCTTGAAGGAATGGAAAAAGACTCCTAAAAGGATTAGATCTCCTTAATATGTCTTATCCTTTTCTTGGAAGACAAGTTTTGCACATCTATAAATTAAGGATCTCTACTTCTCACAAGAGGACAACAAAAATATCCACAATGTAGTCATTAAAGAGTTTTGTTTAGGGGGAGATTTTTCTCTCGATAGTTTTTCTTCTTTTATATTAGTTTTATCATATGTAGATCAATTAACCAAATCATTATAAACTATTATGCTTAGTTTAGTATATTTTTCTTTTGTCATCTGATTTATCGTCCACCAAGCTTGTTATTGTTAGTTTCCGCATGCACCATGTTATTTCGATCCCAACACATTGCATGTATTTGATGTCAACTATCGTATAAATTACTGGTGAGTAATTGAAGTAGATTTCGTATCTTTTGCCTTTTCATTTTTCTTTTATTCATTTGGATTGGGAGAGAAAAGAAGTGGCTGGGAGAGATTGAGTTTGTGTCTTTAATTAGCTGAGTTTGCTTTTTAGTTAGACTATGATTGCTGTTTGTCACGTTTGTTCAATGTAACATAGGAGTGTAAGTTGAGCCATTGATGGACCTTGATTGGTGTTTGTCATGTTTTTCAATGTTATTAATTTAGGAGTGTAATTTGAGCCATTGTTGCACAGGAATCAATCTGCTGAACGACTATATGGTTATTCTGCTGAAGAAGCTCTTGGACAAGATACCATTGAGCTCTTAGCTGATGCTCAGGATTATGGTGATGCTGCTAACATTATAGACCTAGCGGTAAAAATGGGTGAGAGTTGGACTGGACAGTTTCCAGTTAAGAATAAGCAAGGAGATAGATTTGTAATCATGGTTACGACTAGCCCTTTTTATGATGATGAAGGTACTTTTGTCGGTGTTATTTCTGTAGCGAGTAATGTGAGGGATTTCCAGGAAACAGGGTTTGCATCGATGGAAGTGAGGCAATTGGAACCTGATGCAAGATTTAGAGCCAGAACCCTTGCTTCTTCCAAACATGGACTTGATCCCCAGCAGCCCCTGCAAGTTACCATTGCCTCCAAAATTTCTAATTTGGTTAGTACTCACTTTGTTTGGATAGTTGCCTGGTTTTCTTTTTGTTCTCTTTACTGTCTGTATACAAGGGTAGGCATATGATAATATGACGATATCTCATAACAGGCCTCAAAGGTGAGCGACAAGGTTAAGTCAAAAATTAAGACAGGAGAGAGCAGCGTGCTTTATGAAGGTGGAAGGGGAGATAGTCATTACTTTAGCCATGCATTTTCTGGTGCTGCTCTCTCAGATCATAGGGAGGATGCAAATTCCATTGGAGCGAGTACGCGTTTGGGAGATTTTCACCCTTCTCCCATTGGATTATTCTCTATTCTTGCAAAAGAGGAACATTCTCCGGGGAAACTCTCAAGCTATTCTGGGGATGAGAGTGAGGGAAAACAAGGGATTTGTAAGGCTATCACCTTGAAGGCAGAGGCGTGGATGGCGAAGAAGAGCTTACCATGGCCATGGAAAGGCAACAATCGAGATGTGTCAGAGACAGAGAGTACGAGACTTGTACGGGCTTGGCTAAACAATAACCATGAAAATGAGTTTAATTACATTAACAGTTATAATGCATTAGAACCAGACAATCAGTTTATTGATACTAACTGGACAACCACCAATGAAGCTTCGGGATCCTGGTTTACTTCATTTGATGTCAACAGCACAAGCAGTACTAGTAGCTGCGGAAGCACCAGCAGTAGTAATGTTAATAAGGTGGACATAGATACTGACTGCCCGGATTACGAAATCTTGTGGGAGGACTTAACAATTGGTGAACATATTGGAGAAGGTGCGTGAAATTCCTTTTACAGGTTAAATTGTCAAAGACAAGTCTATCAGTTACTCCAAACTTGATCATAGAATTTTTGGAATCAAGTTTATGCTTATGGCGTGGTACCGCAATGGCTAAATTCTGGCCCCTTGGTCCTATCATATGGATGATGTCTAAGCCTACTCTAAACCAGTATTTGTGTTGTTAATTACATGAGGTTTCTGACACTCATCTTTCTAATCAACGCTTGAAGACTAGATCTTACTGGCTATTTTTCTAGAGGGTCGCATAGTGGTTGATGTTGGTGCTGGTAGTGGCATTTTGTCATTATTTGCAGCTCAGGTGATCTGTTTGTACCATTGCCGCACCCGTGTCGGATCCTCCAAAAATGCATTACTTGTGGAGGATCCAACACACATCCAGCGACATTTTCGAAGAGTCCGAGCAACATAGTCATTATTTGCAGCTCAGGTGATCTGTTTGTACCAATGCATCTTGTGCTTTTTGATGAACGATATCAACCATGGCAAAGCATGTTTATGCCATAGAAGCTTCTGAAATGGCCGAATATGCCAGAAAACGGATTGCTGGAAATCCATTACTGAATGAAAGAATTACAGCAAGTGTTCTTTTACTTGTTTAAGCTGACTCCACTTAGTATGGGATTGAGGAGGTGTTGAATTATTGATTGTTCTCTTGGTTTTTTCCGGTGTCTTTTCCAATGCTATCCAACATATTCATACAGCATCTTGGTAGTGCGTCTTATGTTTTTTTGTTTATGTTTCATCTATGGATGTTTAGGTAATCAAAGGAAAGGTTGAAGATGTAGAGTTACCGGAGAAAGCTAATATTTTGATCTCTGAGCCAATGGGTAAGCCTGTCTAGTTAGTCTCATTTTTAATTCATTATTTGTTCATGTTAACTTCTAAGATGGAGCATTGTGTATGCTTCGGTTGTGCTGCAAGTTTGCTAGAACTTTAGGTTATTCCCCTGGATTGACGACTAAAGTTCTTCTTGAAACATCACTATAGCTATATCAGTGGTAATTATTTTATTTTCAAGAACCTATACTATTAAAGACGGAGAGTATATGGAAGATTAAGACAATGACAACATCTGATCTGATGAATGCTTTGCTATCTTGTGGACCAAACAGAAGTGAAGAGAAGATCCATTTTGCCTATGTGCTAGGAACATCTCCGATTGCCTATAAAAACGGATTGCATGAAACTCAAATATACATGTTCAGTAGCCAATACACATCCTAATAACTAAGTTTCACACGTAGTACAAATTGAGTTGCATTTTAAATTTGTATTGCCTGATTGTCCACTATTTTCCTTATAGGGTGAAGATTTTTCAGTATTTGTTGTTTGTTATATTTTGTTTTCATATCGTAGAATCTGAAGTCCTATATTACTGCAAACAGCTGCAGCTTTTGCCAGAAACTTCATTCTCAGATGCATATAAGACAATCATGAAAGAACTTTGATATTTTCCCGTGATGGGGTTCTGTGCATTTCATTTACAAGTGACTAATAAGTACCTACGACTTAAAGCAATTTTGACTCACCTTTGCTGCTGCACTAAAGCTTTCCTTGTGCAACTATTTTACCTTATTTTCGCACTATAATTTTCGACAAAGGGATTTCAATCTTCTCAACTGACCTGGTATGCAACTTTACTGTTTCGTCCAACTCATGTGGTTGTCGCCTGTCTTTCCAAGAATTGGTGAAGAAACTTAACGATCTGCAGAGGGAGTATGTTATTCAAGCCCAGACAGCAAGCAGCACTGCAGGACGTAACAGCCATAAGGAGCAGTAAATACAGAAAGCGCTTGTGCTTCAGGTTCATCGTCAGATTGCTAGCAGATGCATTTTGCTAACTCTTCAAGGTTTTATGGCTGTCACATGAAAGTTGGTCAGTCAGAGCTCACAAGCTGCTTCTGTTGTCCGATCCTAAGTTAAGAGGATTGTTCGTGCTGGCGCGTTCTATTGGTCTTATCGGGTAAGTTGGCCAAGTTCAAATGCCATTTTGCGGTGCACTTTCATTAACTATTATTCTACATTAGACCGAATTTTAGTCTGTAGACGATTGAAACGTGTCGTTTTTGAATATCAGGCCCACATTTGATAAGAAATTGAAATTTGAAGCTCTGTACCAAGTGAAGATTGAAGACTATCTAAATAACATTAGCCAGAAAGTTGCCTGCTCCCTAAGAAGTGTTTTATTAGCCATTTGTTGTGATCATTCTTCATGTTTTAGACTCTCATCTACTCTCTAGTCGAAGGTCTATCGGAAATAGACTCTCTGCCTGTCCTACTCTCCTTAGATCTCACTTGTGGAAACTTACTAGGTTTTGTTGTTGTTGTTGTTGTTGTATTCTTCATGTTTTTGACTAGTATTTTCTACTCCCAAGTGGTTTCTAAGCATTTTTGTAATTTTGTTATAAGAGACGACTCCTATATATGAAAGAAATGAATACATTCATTGTTATTCCTATAGCTGTCCATTCCCTGTGAGGTGCTCTTTTTGGATTGAATTATCTTTTTGAAATAACCCCATATGATAATTAGGGTTTAACTTAAATACATTGACTCTGCAAAATTTTATATACTATTAGGTATTAGGTCATTTAAAAGCTAATTACTGGTTATTGTCTATCTTATGCATGAGCAGTTGGGAGGCAGGATTTCCACAAAAGAATTTAAAAGAGAAAAAAGTTAAAATTTAAAGATACTATGGCTAGTGGGAATAGAATCAGTGACCTTACAAAAGTTTTGAACCCTTTGATCACTGAGTTATGCTTTTGCGCTATGTCAAGGGGATTCAAAATATAATAAATAGAGGTACACAATAGATTTTGCTTTATATATACAATATAATTTTTCGGCTATCCGTCCTTATGCATGAGTTTGTAACCTCAAAAATAAGGTAGTAATGTGTTACAACAGATTAACCACTATAACAGTGGCGAAATATTTTTGGGAGAAATTCAAAAAAATAGCGAGATTTATAAGCGATCATTTAAAAATAGTCACACTTTCAAAAGTAATCGAAATTTAGCCACTTTTTATGTAAAGATGAATCTGAACGAAAATATTGTTCAAAATTCGGAAAATACTCCAGTATATTATACTGGAGTTCCAGCATATTATTGGAGTTCCGACATAAGTACACTGGAACTCCAGCATAATATAATGGAGTTCCAGCAAAGTATATTGGTCCAGTATAATAAGCTGGAAGTTTATACATAGGTGCTCGAATCTCCAGTATATTATGCTGGAACTTTTCGCGTGTTGGAGTTCCAGCATAATATGTTGGAAGTTCATACACAGATGCACCGAACTTCAGTATAATATGCTGGACCGGTCTCTGTTGCAGCAAAATAGTGTCTGTTTTGCAATGACTTGGAACATTGGCTATTTTTGAATGACAAGTCCGAAAACTGGCTAGCCCATGCTATTTTTACAATATTTTTGCATTGTTAGTTTATATATCGTTTATTATTGGATAATTAACCGAGTGATTTTAAATCCACATCCCGTGGTAACGAGCAGCTATTAATTTCCTACACCGGAAACTAAACGAATAATCTTGGGAAATTGGTTAACTTGAATTCTTACAATGACAAATATTAAAATTTCAGATTGAAACAGATTTATAGAAAAACCTTACATTCCCATTGTAATAGGAAATGAGAGAATTCAATTTTTGAAGCACATTTTGGATTAAAGCCCAAGCGGTCAAATTAAAGTGTTGAGGATCCAAAAGTTAAACCAAAACAATTAGTGTAATACATTAATAGTTGAACCTGAATCGTTACAGGTCAACTCTGAGCAGGACAAACTTCATCGAAGAGATTGACTACCTAAAAAGGTAAAATGTAACAGTTTGGGCATGAACAATAAATTATTGCTTACGTATCCAAGAATTCCAGAAAGGTCAAATTCAACCCTTCGGAAAAATCCATTAAAATTGGAAAGTTATATAATAGTTATATTCTTCGGGGACATCGGATAAAATTGGAAAGTTGTACTATAGCGGCAGATGTAACCCCCCCCCCCCCCTTCCCCCCAAAAAAAAAGAATAGCTGCAGATGAAGCCAATTTTCTAGGCATTTGTTAGAGGCCTGAGATCATCAAAATTGGAACTAATGTTAAGACCACTTCACTTGAATCCAATAATATGGAACCATTCCAAAAATTTGGAAAAATCTGACACTAATCAAGTTCCAAGTTTCTTGTTTTCACAGGAAGTTTGGATTTGTTGGAAAATTGCTATTTTTGGGTCCACCTATAAGGAATGCTAATTAGTCCCTTAGTTCTAGCCTATATAAATATTACTATGGGTATTGAAAAAGAGAGATTTTTCACTAGACTAGAAACGACTCGGTTTTACATACCAAAAGGTTAATTTCTGTATCAACTAGATTTTTAGGCCGTAAAAATAAGAGAATTCATCCGTCTTATGAGGATTCCCGACGATAGGTGACACAAGTTGTAATTGCTGCCAATCTGTTTCCGCAACGGAGAACCCATAAGTCTGCTAAACTAGTCTTTACAGTTAAATACTTCAAGATTGATTCGTGTAAGAATCGTTAACTAATTATCAATTATACCATAATTTGGATTTGTGAAATATTGGGTCATAAAGTTTTATTTCGTATCTCAAATTAATATTTACTTTTCAATATCATAACTGATAACCTCAAGTATGTAATCAGCTAATTAACAAACCTTAAAAGATCAAGTGAGTTGGCATATATGTTCTTCTTTTTTTCTTTCAAATAAAAACTTTAGTGGTGCCGAGAGTGAGGAAATATTAGACTTTTGGTAATTTTTCCTTCAACCAAAATAAAAAAATCTCATTGAAGCAGCTAATCCCATGCATAAAACGCGATAAAAACAAAGGCAGAGAACGAATTACCTAATCTGAACAAGCAACGCAAGTTTCTTTATTCTGAATTGGGAATTATCGCTTATCAGATAAATTCAATATAATAAACGCCTAGGCGGATCCAGACTTTGAAGTTTATGGGTTCCTATAACGATCTCAAGTTATCAATTGGGTTCACAATCAAATATTTATAAATATTTTAATGAATTTTTTAATCAATATACAACGACCGTGCAAAAGCTACTGGGTTCTCGGGAACCCGCACGTTACCCTCTAGATCCGCCACTGTAATAAACGCCTATTGACATTCAAGCTTATGTCCTTAAATTTGGTCAATGTTTTAATATCACATTAATTTGATCAATAGCTTTCTAAAATCTCAAGCTAGGCCGGTGCAAGAATGGTAGATATGCTGATGTTTCTTTGTTTAGGATTGAAAAGGAAAAAAAAAGTTGGAGATAGAGATATATAATGCATCTTTAATTTTACTGCTAAAATCACGTAAAATTTAATAATAAACATACATATTGTTACAACCCATATCCACATGTGTTAGTTCATGCCATATATTAGTTAACATAAATCCAAGAAGGAATTATCTTTGAGATGATAAGAAGTCAATCCTATTGGTCTTAAGTGATACAAGAGTGTATAAGGGTGATTAACCAATATTAGAAGTTAAACGAATCAAGGATGTTGTAACTCGTATTTTCAGGTAATCTAGCGGTGCTTAATACACTCAAGAGGTCATTTATTAAGGTATTTTAATCATATAATATCCGTATCATAAGTCTTGAAGTCAAACGAGTTATGAAACAAAAGTCGACAAAAGTTGTCGCAACTTAGGTTCATAATTTTACTTAAACATTAGGTCAAATGTTTCTAATCTTTTCTCATAATTTACAAGGAATTACAGGGTGATCTACCCACCAAATTAAAGATCTATGAGTCTAGTTTCCAACGCATTAAACCGTTCATCGATACGATCTCGGAGTAGAGAGATATTCACGTTTTCGCGAGACTGCGCCAAGCACCTCTCTATGGGGCCCACTAAGTCGGTTTAAGATATTTGGACTTATATAGGATGACCACAACCCGTTTTTAGTCATTTCTTTTCACTATTTTCAGAACTTAGAACCCTAGGAACATCCTCTCAAGGTTCTCTCAAGATTCAAGACCCAAAAAAGGGCAAACAACACAAATCAAGTGTCGGGAATTCCGTGGCGCTAGTAAGTCTCTTGTTCTTCTTGTTGTTGCTCATTTTTGTGTCGTTTCAACTCGTGTGGGAGGTTGTTTTAAAGGGTATATGTTCTGTAAATACTCCCTAATGTTCTTAATATTAATCCTAGGTGATTTCAAGCCTTCTAAAGTGATTCTAGTGCCGAAAAACACTAATTGATCGCTAGTTTCATTTTTTTGTTGTTGTGGCAGCATTGGAGGGATATTTCTTGGAAATTTAAGGTCAAATTGGAGTTGTTCTTTCTGTATAAAGGTAAGGAACCTCTTACTCTATATGTATTTAAGATTATCCAAGTTGCGGCTAAGCCATTGAAGCTAGAACTTGTGAGATATATATCGAAAGGTTTGGTAGTAGTGTTATTGTTTTGTGGACTGTTTTGCGTTGTTGTTGGGCTGCGTATTTTACTACTATCTTGTGGAGTTTTGGAGGAGGAAGGGTGTGGAGAAACACCATATATATGTAGGTTTATGGGCTGATAGTTATTCGTAACATTTCCAGGTTGTTTGACACGACTACGGTGGTCGTCGTATGTATGGAGTGATTAGGCTGTGTGTGGACTATTTCGGGAGGCTCAATATGTTTATTATTGATGATGTTTGGGCTGTTTGGTGATTGTTTTGAATGGTGTGAGGTCATATATATAGGGGAGGTGCTGTCCGTTTCATCGTAAAATAGTTTGTGGTCGATACATAATAGTTATGACGCTTAAATGATAACGATAGTATCGTTTCTCTTATTGTAGACTAAGGAGTTTTGACAATTGCATAGCTTGAGATTGGGGCAGTATATACAAGGTATGTGAGGCTATCCCTTTCCTTCTTTTGCACGACTCCGATTGTACATAATGTAATGAACGAGCTTCCAAGATACTCTACTCTTAGAAGCTAGCAGTACTTACATTGTTTTCCCTCTTATGGAACGATTGATGTTAATGTTGCTTCTCTTATTCTTATGTTATCAATGTTGTTCGTACTTCCTAAATCTTATAAGGTTCATAGTGAAGAGTTAGTCCTAATAACGCGTACAGAGGATACCGACCTTACGTCACTCCGAAAGGTTTAGAATGTGATTCCATGAGTCGAGCATGCATTATATATATGTATCTATTTTACTCTACCGAGCCACGCTATAGTTGGCCGGGTACGACACCTATTGTGCAACCACTGATCAGTTGGGTTTTACCGAGCTCCACGTGGCCGGGTACGATTCTACCGAGCCTATTATGGCCGGGTACGATATGATGATGATGATGCCCACAGAGGCGAATGCTTTAAAGGTTTATGTATTTATACATATGTATCATGCATTTCATGTAAGTAGCCCTCAGAGGTACTAAGATGTTACAGGTTGTATATTCTCTATCCTTGCTTACATTACTGATCGTATTTATGGTTCCTTGCCTTACATACTCAGTACTTTATTCGTACTGACGTCCTTTTATTTGTGGACGCTGCATGTCGTGCTGCAGGTCCTGATAGACAGGTAGGTGCAGCTCCCCCACCACAGTAGACTGTCCAGTTCAGCGGTGATTGGCGAGATCCCTTCTCCGGACTTGCCTTGGTCTTGGTATGCAATTTTTGTTATAGACATTATGGGTATGTCGGGGCCCTGTTCCGGCTATGTTGTAACACTTATGTTCTTTTAGAGGCTCATAGACAGGTGTCGGCTCATGTATAGTTTGGTATGCCTTGTCGGCTAGTTTTTGTTGTATAGTCTTTCATAGTAGCGTGGTAGCTCATACCTTATATGTAGTTTCTTGATTGTCTGGTCATCCCCTGCTATGTATATGCATGCCATCATATTTTATTGCTGGTTGTCCATGATCTAGGTCTACCATTTATATTGATCTCGTCAGCCTTAAAAGATAATAATGAAGGTTAGATGAAATGTACGTTGGTGCTCGGCAAGTGTGGTCGGGTGCTAGTCATGGCCCTTCAGTTTGGGTCGTGACAAACTTGGTATCAGAGCAAGTCTGTCCTAGGGGTTGTCTATGAGCCGTGTCTAGTAGAGCCTTGATTATGGATGTGTAGCGCGCCACATTTATAATCAGGAGGCTACATGACATCTAGGGTTGTTACCTTCTTCCTGAATCTAGATCGTGCGTAGAGTTGAGTCGTAAGTGTTTGTCTCTAATATTCACCTTGTTATTTTTCAGTGATGCCTTCGACTAGGAAGCAAACGATTAGTAGGCGGCTTGATACAGCAGCGGAAGAGGGTACCAGTCAGGTGCCCCAAGTCAGAGCAGGACAAAGTGAGGCTCAAAGTGAGATGCCCTCTCATACCTCATCTACTCCATCTCCTCCAGAGGATATTAGAAGGCACCCAGCGCCTCCAGTTCCTTCGTCTGACACTCCAGACCAGGATATGCAGAGTGCTTTGCAGTTATTGACTAGCTTGGTAGCTGCTCAGGCTCAGAGGCAGAATATAGGTGCTGCTGAGAAACCAGTTAGTACAAGAGTTCGTGATTTTATTAATTTAGACCCTCAAGTGTTTACCGGATCAGACCCCAAGGAGGACCCACAGACGTTTATTGACCAGGTTCATCGTACACTTCGTGTTATGCATGTTAGTGATACAGAGACAGTAGAGTTGGCTTCTTATCGGCTACGGGATTTAGCGGTTCTCTGGTATGATAGTTGGGAGAGATCCAGGGGTCCGAACCCTCCTCCAGCTGTGTGGAAGGAATTTTCTGAGGCCTTTCTTCGTCACTACTTGCCAGTTGAGATACGACGAGCTAGAGCTGATAAGTTCTTGAACCTTAGACAAGGTAATATGAGTGTACGAGAGTACAGTATGCAGTTTGATTCTTTGGCAAGGTATGCTCCCCATATGGTGGCCGAGATGAGTGATAGGGTGCATATGTTCGTGAATGGGTTGGGACCACATCTGATAAATGAGTGTACGACAGCCTCCTTGGTGGAGGGCATGGATATTTCCCGTATTCAAGCTTATGCCCAGACCCTAGAGGATCGTAAGCGCCAGCAGAGGGCAGTTAGGGAGCAGGATAGAGGCCAGCATAAGAGGGCGAGATTTGCAGGGTATTCTGATGACTTCAGAGGCCGCATCAGGCCACAGTTTTCGAGGAGTTCGGCGCCACCTGTAGCTAGTGCTCCTCCACAGTTTCAGAGGCCTCGATATGATCGATCCTATTCTGGTCCAGGTCAGAGTTCGCGGGCATCTGGCTCGCAACATCACAGGGATACTAGTCAGATGAGACCCCCAACACCACATTGTGATCAGTGCGGCAAGGCCCACTTTGGACTGTGTCGTCGAGGTTCTGATGCATGCTATTCGTGCGGGCAGCCTGGCCATATGATGCGGGATTGTCCTAATAGAGGAGGTGATGGTATGGCTCAGCCGACTGGATCTGTGTCTGGTTCTTCCTCATCAGTTCGACCTCCAGCACGGGGTTTTCAGCAGTCGACAGGTCGTGGTAGGGGTAGAGGTGCAGTGCCGAGTTCGAGTGGTGCTCAAAATCGAACCTATGCTCTAGTAGGTCGACAAGATCTCGAGTCGTCTCCAGATGTTGTTACAGGCATTATATCTGTGTTTTCTTATGATGTATATGCGTTGATTGATCCGGGATCTACATTATCATATGTTACACCCTTTGTGGCTAATAAGTTTGGCATTGAACCTGAATTGATAAGTAAACCCCTCACGGTATCTACTCCGATAGGAGATTCTGTGATTGCTAGAAGGGTATATAGAGGTTGCACTGTGATGATTTGTAGTCGTCAAACCTCGGCAAATTTATTTGAGTTAGAAATGGTTGATTTTGATGTGATAATGGGAATGGACTGGTTGGCCTCATGCTATGCAAATGTTGACTGTCGTACGAAGATGGTTAGGTTCCAATTTCCGGGTGAACCCATCATTGAATGGAAAGGGAACATTGCTACACCGAAAGGTAGGTTTATTTCCTATCTTAAGGCAAGGAAAATGATCTCAAAAGGTTACATTTATCATCTCGTTCGCGTTAGGGATGTGGAGGCGAAACCGCCTACTTTACAATCAATCCCTGTGGTCAACGAATTCCCAGATGTTTTCCCAGATGAACTCCCAGGCCTTCCTCCTGAAAGGGAGATTGAGTTTAGCATTGATGTGTTACCTGACACTCAACCGATCTCTATTCCTCCATACAGAATGGCCCCGGCAGAGTTGCGAGAGTTGAAGGTGCAGTTGAAGGACTTGCTGGATAAGGGCTTTATTAGGCCTAGCACTTCACCTTGGGGTGCACCAGTCCTATTCGTGCGGAAGAAAGACGGGTCGTTACGGATGTGTATCGACTATCGACAGTTGAATAAGTCTACTATAAAGAACAAGTATCCACTTCCAAGAATTGATGACCTGTTTGACCAACTCCAGGGTGCCAAGTATTTCTCCAAGATTGATTTACGTTCAGGGTATCATCAGGTAAGGGTTAGGGAGAAAGATATTCCAAAGACGGCCTTCCGGACAAGATATGGGCACTTTGAGTTCTTGGTGATGTCGTTCGGGCTAACAAATGCCCCAGCAGCTTTTATGGATCTCATGAATACTATATTCAGGCCCTATCTTGATGTGTTCGTGATTGTATTCATTGATGACATTCTAGTGTATTCTCGTTCGGAGGCGGAACACGCGGGCCACTTGCGGATAGTATTACAGACGCTTCAGGATCGTAAGTTATATGCTAAGCTCTCCAAATGTGAATTCTGGCTGAACTCAGTAGCATTCCTTGGCCATGTGATATCTGATGAGGGTATTAGTGTCGACACTCAGAAGATCGATGCAGTAAAGAATTGGCCGAGACCTACAACACCATCAGAAGTCCGCAGCTTCCTAGGACTAGCAGGATATTATAGGCGGTTTGTAGAAGGATTTTCCTCTATATCATCACCATTGACTAAGTTAACACAAAAAGCTACCAAATTCCAGTGGTCTGACACTTGTGAACGTAGTTTTCAGGAGCTGAAGAATCGATTGACATCTGCACCAGTGCTCACTCTTCCTGAAGGAACAGAAGATTATGTGGTATATTGTGATGCCTCAGGTATAGGTTTGGGGTGCGTATTGATGCAGCGTGGGAATGTGATTGCTTATGCATCAAGACAATTGAAGAAGCATGAAAAGAATTATCCAACCCATGATTTGGAATTGGCTGCAGTAATATATGCTTTGAAGATATGGCGGCACTACTTATACGGCGTCCATGTTGACATCTACACAGATCACAAGAGTTTACAATACATCTTCAAGCAGAAAGAGTTGAATTTGAGGCAGCGTAGGTGGCTTGAATTATTGAAAGACTACGACGTCGAGATATTGTATCATCCCGGTAAAGCCAATGTTGTGGCAGATGCTCTCAGCCGTAAATCAATGGGAAACTTAGTACATATTGAGGCGGGTAGATGGGGGTTGATTAAAGAGCTTCATCAGCTAGCCAATATGAGAATCAGATTGTTAGACTCTGATGACGGAGGTGTTACTGTACAGAATACATCAGAATCATCTTTGGTAGCCGAGGTAAAAGCACGACAATATGAAGATCCTATCTTAGTACGATTAAGAGAAAGCATTCAACAGTGTAAAAGTATGGCTTTTGGGATCGGAAAAGATGGGGCACTGAGATACCAAAGCCGATTGTGTGTGCCTAATGTGGCAGGGTTGCGAGAGAAGATTATGAATGAGATTCATCAATCCCGATATTCCATCCATCCCGGCTCGACAAAGATGTATCATGATGTCAAGGAGCAGTATTGGTGGGATAATATGAAGAAGTCTATTGCAGAATTTGTGGCCCAGTGTCCCAATTGTCAACAAGTAAAGATAGAACATCAGAAACCCGGTGGATTGCTTCAAAATATAGAGATTCCGACCTGGAAGTGGGAGGTGATTAATATGGACTTCATTATTGGATTACCTCGCTCTTATCATAAGTTTGACTCCATCTGGGTGATAATTGATCGACTTACAAAATGTGCCTATTTTCTGCCAGTGAAGACAACTTACACGGCTGAAGATTATGCGAAGTTGTATATCAAGGAGATTGTTAGGCTTCATGGTGTGCCCATATCTATTATATCAGACCGAGGAGCTCAATTTACGGCTAACTTTTGGAGGTCTTTCCAGAAGGGTTTAGGCACACAAGTAAATCTCAGCATTGCATTTCATCCGCAGACTGACGGACAGGCTGAACGTACCATTCAGACACTGGAAGATATGCTACGAGCATGTGTTCTAGATTTTAAGGGGAATTGGGATGATCATCTTCCACTCATAGAATTCGCCTATAACAATAGCTACCATTCCAGTATTAAAATGGCCCCATACGAGGCACTATACGGGAGGAGATGTAGATCACCAGTTGGATGGTTCGAAGTCGGTGAAACAGAATTATATGGGCCAGATTTGATTCACCAAGCTATTGAGAAGGTGAAAGTGATACAGGAGCGATTGAGGACGGCACAAAGCAGGCAAAAATCTTATTCTGATGTCCGACGTCGTGATCTAGAGTTTGAGGTTGGTGATTGGGTTTTCCTGAGGATCTCACCAATGAAGGGTATTATGCATTTTGGGAAGAAAGGTAAGCTGAGTCCAAGGTATATCGGGCCGTATAAAATTCTTCGACGGATTGGACAGGTTGCTTATGAGTTAGAATTGCCATCCGAATTGGAATTTGTCCACCCGGTATTCCATGTATCTATGTTGAGAAAATGTATTGGAGACCCTTCTTGAGTCGTCCCTATCAAAGATGTACAAGTTACAGAGGACCTATCATATGAAGAAGTGCCAGTGGCGATATTAGATCGGCAAGTCCGCAAGCTGAGAACAAAAGATGTAGCTTCCGTCAAAGTATTGTGGAGGAACAAAAATATGGAAGAAATGACATGGGAAGCAGAAGAGGAGATGAAGTCTAAATACCCTTACTTATTCCAGAATGAAGATAACAAGGATGCTGGTGAAAGACAGGATACATTGGAAGAAGAAACGGCTTTATGAGGTAAGCAATAATTTGAGAATACTCCTCCTTAATACAAAATGGTGATATGTAGATAATGTAAATACGCATAATGCTTTGTGTAGCCTTGTGAAGCCATATGTTGGGCTTAATTACATGCAAGTTTTGCTAGTGACCATTTTATAGGGGAAAATTGATCGGAAATTTCCATTGGAATCCACGGTGATTTAAACTCCCCCTAAACCCTTACATTCGAGGACGAATGTTCCTAAGGGGGGGAGGGTGTTACAACCCATATCCACATGTGTTAGTTCATGCCATATATTAGTTAACATAAATCCAAGAAGGAATTATCTTTGAGATGATAAGAAGTCAATCCTATTGGTCTTAAGTGATACAAGAGTGTATAAGGGTGATTAACCAATATTAGAAGTTAAACGAATCAAGGATGTTGTAACTCGTATTTTCAGGTAATCTAGCGGTGCTTAATACACTCAAGAGGTCATTTATTAAGGTATTTTAATCATATAATATCCGTATCATAAGTCTTGAAGTCAAACGAGTTATGAAACAAAAGTCGACAAAAGTTGTCGCAACTTAGGTTCATAATTTTACTTAAACATTAGGTCAAATGTTTCTAATCTTTTCTCATAATTTACAAGGAATTACGGGGTGATCTACCCACCAAATTAAAGATCTATGAGTCTAGTTTCCAACGCATTAAACCGTTCATCGATACGATCTCGGAGTAGAGATATATTCACGTTTTCGCGAGACTGCGCCAAGCACCTCTCTATGGGGCCCACTAAGTCGGTTTAAGATATTTGGACTTATATAGGATGACCACAACCCGTTTTTAGTCATTTCTTTTCACTATTTTCAGAACTTAGAACCCTAGGAACATCCTCTCAAGGTTCTCTCAAGATTCAAGACCCAAAAAAGGGCAAACAACACAAATCAAGTGTCGGGAATTCCGTGGCGCTAGTAAGTCTCTTGTTCTTCTTGTTGTTGCTCATTTTTGTGTCGTTTCAACTCGTGTGGGAGGTTGTTTTAAAGGGTATATGTTCTGTAAATACTCCCTAATGTTCTTAATATTAATCCTAGGTGATTTCAAGCCTTCTAAAGTGATTCTAGTTGCCGAAAAACACTAATTGATCGCTAGTTTCATTTTTTTGTTGTTGTGGCAGCATTGGAGGGATATTTCTTGGAAATTTAAGGTCAAATTGGAGTTGTTCTTTCTGTATAAAGGTAAGGAACCTCTTACTCTATATGTATTTAAGATTATCCAAGTTGCGGCTAAGCCATTGAAGCTAGAACTTGTGAGATATATATCGAAAGGTTTGGTAGTAGTGTTATTGTTTTGTGGACTGTTTTGCGTTGTTGTTGGGCTGCGTATTTTACTACTATCTTGTGGAGTTTTGGAGGAGGAAGGGTGTGGAGAAACACCATATATATGTAGGTTTATGGGCTGATAGTTATTCGTAACATTTCCAGGTTGTTTGACACGACTACGGTGGTCGTCGTATGTATGGAGTGATTAGGCTGTGTGTGGACTATTTCGGGAGGCTCAATATGTTTATTATTAATGATGTTTGGGCTGTTTGGTGATTGTTTTGAATGGTGTGAGGTCATATATATAGGGGAGGTGCTGTCCGTTTCATCGTAAAATAGTTTGTGGTCGATACATAATAGTTATGACGCTTAAATGATAACGATAGTATCGTTTCTCTTATTGTAGACTAAGGAGTTTTGACAATTGCATAGCTTGAGATTGGGGCAGTATATACAAGGTATGTGAGGCTATCCCTTTCCTTCTTTTGCACGACTCCGATTGTACATAATGTAATGAACGAGCTTCCAAGATACTCTACTCTTAGAAGCTAGCAGTACTTACATTGTTTTCCCTCTTATGGAACGATTGATGTTAATGTTGCTTCTCTTATTCTTATGTTATCAATGTTGTTCGTACTTCCTAAATCTTATAAGGTTCATAGTGAAGAGTTAGTCCTAATAACGCGTACAGAGGATACCGACCTTACGTCACTCCGAAAGGTTTAGAATGTGATTCCATGAGTCGAGCATGCATTATATATATGTATCTATTTTACTCTACCGAGCCACGCTATAGTTGGCCGGGTACGACACCTATTGTGCAACCACTGATCAATTGGGTTTTACCGAGCTCCACGTGGCCGGGTACGATTCTACCGAGCCTATTATGGCCGGGTACGATATGATGATGATGATGCCCACAGAGGCGAATGCTTTAAAGGTTTATGTATTTATACATATGTATCATGCATTTCATGTAAGTAGCCCTCAGAGGTACTAAGATGTTACAGGTTGTATATTCTCTATCCTTGCTTACATTACTGATCGTATTTATGGTTCCTTGCCTTACATACTCAGTACTTTATTCGTACTGACGTCCTTTTATTTGTGGACGCTGCATGTCGTGCTGCAGGTCCTGATAGACAGGTAGGTGCAGCTCCCCCACCACAGTAGACTGTCCAGTTCAGCGGTGATTGGCGAGATCCCTTCTCCGGACTTGCCTTGGTCTTGGTATGCAATTTTTGTTATAGACATTATGGGTATGTCGGGGCCCTGTTCCGGCTATGTTGTAACACTTATGTTCTTTTAGAGGCTCATAGACAGGTGTCGGCTCATGTATAGTTTGGTATGCCTTGTCGGCTAGTTTTTGTTGTATAGTTTTTCATGGTAGCGTGGTAGCTCATACCTTATATGTAGTTTCTTGATTGTCTGGTCATCCTCTGCTATGTATATGCATGCCATCATATTTTATTGCTGGTTGTCCATGATCTAGGTCTACCATTTATATTGATCTCGTCAGCCTTAAAAGATAATAATGAAGGTTAGATGAAATGTACGTTGGTGCTCGGCAAGTGTGGTCGGGTGCTAGTCATGGCCCTTCAGTTTGGGTCGTGACACATATAGTATTTTGCCTATTTTGTCTATTCTCATTTGTCTTTAAATAAACATATTCATCCATGTTTAATTACATGTATCGGGTTTATGCCTTAAAAGTAGAATCGTCTCTGATAAAGAGCACTTTACCTTCAAATGAGACTTCCCAGCGTGAATCCAAATTCGTTAGGCGGAAAGTAATAAACCAAAAAATAAATTAACTAAGAATATTATGGATAGAAAATATCAGTTGCTTTTATTGATAATTTTCAACTCAATTTTGCGTAATGTAACTCTTAAGGACCGGTTCAAGTCAAACGTTATATATTAATAAATATCTTCGTTTACAAATTAAGATTAAAATAATAATTAGTTGCTTTATATCCTTGTTTCATAAAAATTGGTTTTCCGAACAATGTTCGATATCCATATTGGAACCTGATTAATCTGAATTCGCGGTGCGTAAAGCCTTTTAAAAGGAAAAACTTTCCCCAACAAATTTTTATTCATTCCGAAGGTTCGAATTTGAGACATCTTATTAATGAAGAAGGGATTATATCCATCCTACTATAATCCTTAATATTTTTATTTAACAAAATAATCATACAAAATATCCAAGAAAAAGTTTAGGACTCGTTCTAAAAAGATATAAAAGAATGTAGCATAGCTCGGTGGAAAAACATTCGGGTTAACACAAGGTTTGGATTAAGAGCTATATCCTAAGGGGGTGTGATATAGGCAACATACCCTAATATAAGCATTAGTGGCTGATTCTACGGCTTGAACTACTGACGTAAAGGTCACACGCAGAAAACTTGACCGTTACTTTGATATTGACTTGTGTGTCTTTGTGAAGCAATGCACAAAGAGAGATAGGGAAATAAAGAGATCTATGGAAAACCATTGCCTTTTCCCACTTTCCCTAAACAAAGGGGAAAAGGGACAAAATGCATTTAGAAACAAGATATACATTACCATTATGGAACCAAAATGCTTCCACATGAAAGGAAATAATTCAATCTCCAAAAAACCAATACTCTAAAAAGTTATCCTACAAACATGTTAAATAAAAGGGAGTATGAAATTAAAAAATAGCCAGATTTATAAGTGGTAATTGAAAAAGAGGCATAATTTTAAAAATAACCGAAATTTAGTCACTTTTCATATAAAGATAAATCTGAAAGAAACACTGTTTAAAATTCGAAAAATATTCCAGCATAATATACTGAAGTTCGATTTTTTTACATGTGAATTTTCAACATAATATATTGGAGTTCCAGCATAATATACCGGAGTTCCAGCATAATATACTGGAAGTTCATACATAGGTGCACCAATCTCCAGTATATTATGCTGGTGCAGTAAAATAGTGGTTATTTCTCAATAACTTTGCAAATGCTAACTATTTTTCAATTACCAGTCCGAAAACTTCACAACCCGTGCTATTTTCATCAAAAAGAAGACTTCCTATTGAAATATATTTTTCTTTTGCATAACTTACATAATTCTTTTGGACTAGGTGCTCGGTATTGTATTGTGGTCCCAATTAATTTGGATTCACGACGCGCACGGTCCAGTTTATCGGAAAAAGTCATCTAGTCTATCAGAAACAATTATCCAGTCTATCGGAACAATCTCTATATCTTCACAAGGTAAGAGTGAGGTAAGGTCTGTGTACACATTACCCTTCTCAGACCCCACATATAAAATTACACTGAATATGTTGTTGTTGTTACCGCGCAAAGCTCATTCAAGGAGAAAACGTTCTATATCAACAAAAAAAAAAGGATTCATTTTCATGGTTTGAATCCGAAACATCAAATTAAGAGTGGACAGATCATATTTGTCCCACAACAAATACCTTTTGTGGTATAACTTATCTTATCCAACCTTTGACATAACTTTGTTGAACTGTCAAAACTTTATCCATCTACTCAGCTTACCACTTCTATTATTTTCTTTGTTTTTTTTTTCCATTTAATATACAAAAACTTGCCATTGCTGTGGGCAGAAACAATAATTTGGGAATTAGGTGCACTCTACGTAATCAAATTAAATCAAATTAAATGTACATTCATAAAGGACAACTGTTGTTGGACTTAGCTTTATTTAAATTATTATATGAGGACTTTATATTTGCTTAGAGATATTTTGGGGGGTCTATTTCCGTTTTATATTTTTTTAATATTTGTTTTTTAACCTAAACATTATTTTATTCTAACAAAAAAATAACACTATTGCAATAAAAAGGTTGTGATTTATACTTCCTCCATCCTAATATGTTATAAATATTTGACTGGATATATTCAAGAAAGAAATAAAAACTTCAATGCTAAGTTAAATATGTACATAAAATAACAATCATTTCAATGAGATACATCACAAATATATCAATTTTTATAAAAGTAAAGTAAACAACTAACAACAACAATAACAAGTCTGAATGAAATTTTATAGTGGGAAAGGACAATGTGTACGATCTTACCCTTACCTCGCGAAGGTAAATAGGTTATTACCGAAAAATGCTTGACTCAAGAACAGTAAAAATAGTGCAATAAATAAACAATAACAATAATTAGGTAATAAACGTATAGTAATGTAAAAATGTTAAAATAGATGAATATGATTTCTTCGCGCCTCCATGCTTTTAGATATAAAGTATTTTCTTTTAATGAACCTTATTGTCGCAAATTTAAATTAATCGATGCGAATATTGGACTCTGGATAAAAATTTTAAGAGAAAAAAAAAAGGCAATAGAAAAAAAAACAGAAAAACAAAAGTAAGTTCTCATTTTCACGCACATAATTCTATCGTTAACCTCCTCCACCATATAAAATCCAAAATTATCATTATCATTGGTTGTTATGGCGCGTTTACCAAACGCCCTTCATTTGAGAGTAGGATTAAATCACTTGGCGGTCATAGCTATAAACAAAAATTCTGTAACTCAAGTTGAAGGAGGAGAGAGAAAAAGAAGGCAATGAAAGAAGAAAAAAAAAACAAAGAAGAGGAGAGAGAAAGTAAGAAGAGAGAGAAAGAGCTGAAAAGGGCGTCCATTTATGTGCATTTTTCAGCTAGAAATGAACTCCTTTTTTATTTCTATATGATTACATAGAAAAAAATATAGTTGGGTTTTAGTGCAATTAGTCATAGATCCATACATAGAAAGTAAGAAGAGAGAGAGAGAGAGAGCTGAAAAGTTGGTTTCTTGAACTCAAAGGGTGTCAATTTTTGTGCATTTTTAGCAAGAAATGAGCTCCAATTTTGCAAATATTGATTTTCTTATGGCTATATAGAAACAGTTATATAGTGGGGGTATCAAGACAAATTAGTCATAGGTCCATACCTAGAGAGAGAGAGAGATGGAGAGAGAGAGAGAGGGAGAGAGAGATGAAAAAGTGGCTTCTTGAACTTAAAGGCTGACCATTTTCATGATTTCATCTACAAAATGAACTTGCAAATTTGCATATATTGATTTCTGTATGGGGTAGCAGTTGCAATTAGTCATAGATCCAAACATAGGAAATAAAGAGTGTGTGTGTGTAAGATAGAGCTGAAAAAGGTGGTTTCTTGAACTCAAAGGGCAACCGTTTTATTCATTTTCAACAAGAAATGCACTTCAAGTTTGCAGATATTGATTTATATATGGCTATTTAGACATATATATAGTGGGAGTTAGTGAAATTAGTCATAGATAAATCCTATTGTTTTTTTGTTTGTTTTTAGTATCCTATTGGTTCTTTAATCCGAAGTTGGGGTTTGATCAATCTTGGAATCTTGGATTGAAATGGATAATAATAATAATACTGCATCAGCTCAAGGACCAACACCACCAGCTGAGGAGCTGTTAAAGAAGATTAAAGAACTGGAGGCAGGTCATGCCCAGATGAAGCAGGAGATATCTAAGCTCATGATTTCTGATGATCAGAGATCACATAGACAAAGGTCCCACTCAATCTCACCACAAAGGCCGCCTCGTCTTAGGGGTGGCAGTGGCGGTGGCTTTGATGGTGGTGCTGTTATGTGGAAAAGGGGTTCAACCTCTTTCCGCCATTCGTCACCATTGCAAAGAGAGAGTAGTAGTAAAGGTGAGAGAGACAATGGTAATGGTGGAAGCCCTGCTGCAGTGAAATTTACTGATAGACAGTATTTGAATATATTACAGTCAATGGGACAAGCAGTGCATATATTTGATCTCAATGGTCATATAATTTACTGGTGAGTAATTGAAATGTACTTCTTATCTTTTGCCTTTTCATTTTCCTTTCGTCCGTTAGGACTTGAGTGAGAAAAGAAGTGGGGTTGGAAAGATTGAGCTTGTGTCCTGTGATTATCTGAGTTGATTTTCTTAGTTGGCTAGTCCATAGTTGCAGTATTGAACACTAAAAACTTTGTGCAAATAGGTAAGAACATTTTATTTGGCCTTAGTTAGACTTTGATTGGTGTTTGTCATGTTTGTTCAGTGTTATCAATATAGGAATGTAATTTGAGCCGTTGTTGCACAGGAATCGAACCGCTGAAAAACTATATGGTTATTCTGCTGCAGAAGCTCTTGGACAAGATCTCATTGAGCTCCTAACGGATGCTCAGGATCACAATATTGCTAATAACATTGTATACCGAGTGCTAAGGGGTGAGAGTTGGACTGGACAGTTTCCAGTTAAGAATAAGAGAGGGGATAGATTCGTAGTCGTTGCTACCGATACCCCTTTTTATGATGATGATGGTACATTGCTCGGTGTTATTTGTGTATCGAGTGATATGCGGCCTTTTCAAGAAACAGGTCTTGCATCGATGGGAGTAACACAGTTGGAAGCTGATACAAGATTTAGAGCCAGAACCCTTGCTTCTTCCAAACTTGGAAATGATCCCCAGCAGCCTCTGCAAGTTTCAATCGCCTCCAAAATATCTAATTTGGTTAGTACTGTCTTTGTTTGGTTAGCTGGCTGATTTTCTTTTGCTTTCATTTGGTTTCCTTTACTGTCTGTATAGTGTATACAAGGATGGGCATATGCTGACATGACGAAACCTCATAACAGGCCTCAAAGGTGAGCAACAAGGTTAAGTCAAAAATAAAGACAGGAGAGAACATCGTGCTTCGTGAAGGTGGAAGTGGAGATAGTCATTATTCTGACCATGCATTTTCTGAGGCTACTCTCTCAGTCTCAGATCACAGGGAGGATGCAAACTCAAGTGGAGCAAGTACGCCTAGGGGAGATGTTCACCCTTCTCCTTTTGGAGTATTCTCTGATCTTTCAAGAGATTCTGTGGATGAGAGTGAGGGTAAACAAGGGATTTCTAAGATCATCACCTTGAAGGCAGAGGCATGGATGGCGAGGAAGAGCTTATCATGGCCATGGAAAGGCAACGAGCAAGAAGCGTCAGAAGCAAGGACTACGCGATTTGTATGGCCTTGGCTAAACAATGACCAAGACAATGAGTTGAATCGCAGTAACAGTTATAATGCATTGAAACCAGAGAATCAGTCTATTGATACTAACCGGACAACCACCAATGAAGCTACTGGATCCTGGTCGTCTTCATTTAATGTCAACAGTACAAGCAGCGTTAGTAGCTTTGGAAGCACCAGCAGTACTGCTGTTAATAAGGTGGACATGGATACTGACAGCCTGGACTACGAAATCTTGTGGGAGGACTTAACAATTGGAGAACAGATTGGAGAAGGTATGCTGAATTCCTTTTACAGGTGAATTGTCAAAAACAAGTCTATCAGTTATTCCAAACTTGATCGTAGAATCTTTTGGTATCAGGCAAGGATGTAATTTACTTTAAATTTCTATTTTCCAGCCATTATAGATGCTTCTGTTGTGCACAATAACCAGAAGTTAGTAGTCAACTTCACACGTTAATTTCACAACGAATAATCCATACCAGCTTTATAGCTATGATATTCTTATGTATTTGACAATTTTTACCGCCTTCTCTTTTACTTCTTAATTCTCACTTCCTTTGAACTGTGTTTCTCTAGGTTCTTGTGGAACTGTTTATCATGGGCTGTGGTATGGATCGGTATGTTCTTTGCCTCTTCTTTTGTTACAGTTTTTTCTCTGCCAAGAGTTTTTGGCCTCTACCGTTCATTAAATTTCCCGCAGAAAGAATCTTATAAGCAATAATTTGTAAGTATTTCTAAACATACTACAATGTTGATTAGATGTCATTGTATAACATATCGTTTGTTCAAATATACATTTGTAAGTATCATTTGCTCCGGAAGCCTATGCTTATAGCCTGAAACACAAGAGCTAAATTCTGATTTCTTGGTCCTCTCATATGGGCGATGTCGAAGTATTTCTCTAAGCCAGTATTAGTGTTGTATATTACATGAGGTTCCTCATACACTGTTACTACTATCTGTTTTTCTAGAGGGAACACCCAGATAAAAAAGGTGACTGCCCTGGTTCTCCTTTGTAGCATTATGATGTCTGTATGCCTTAGCTTTATCCAAAAAGCATAATGGTGTCTTTGTTGTGTAGGATGTCGCTGTTAAAGTATTTTCCAAGCAAGAGTATTCCGATGAAGTGATATATTCTTTCAAACAGGAGGTTAGTTTGTTTCTCATAAATATGTCATTAAATGCTTTTTCCCCCCCTGATCGAGTATTGTTTCTCCATAGAACTTTAAACTATATGACAGTCACAATGATGGCCTTTCCAGTTATTTTACCGCTAATAAGGTCTTGGATTCTGGTAATGATGATGATATGATTGAGTTGACTTAAAGAAAGAAATGAGGATTCATATCGCCGACCCCAACTTGTTTGGGATCGTAGTTTTTTTATTTCCAAAAAATTCCCTCCCAATTAGGAGGATCTATAGTGTTTCCACACTTCCCCTCCGGCGTGACTCGAATCCAGCAATGTATTGTCATTATATGCCTTGAATTGTTAAAGAGGACAAAACAGGAAGATACTCAACGAGCACTAAGAAGAGCTTTTTGTTTGCTCTATATCAATGAGATTTCTGGAAAATTTGAACTATCTTAGTGTATGAACCAGTTGATGCAGCACTAATGCGAACAGAAATCTGCAAATGATGAGAGCTAAATGTGTTTAAAAAAAATACTGTCTTCCTAGCTCATTAGAACTATCACAATTCACAATGCAAAACTAAGTCTATACTAACACGGCAAGGTAGTAGTTGAAATTAAAATATCAGTAAGAGTAGTACGTTAAAAAGTGGTAAAATTATTTGTTAAATGCTAACAGAGAATCAAAGTCCTTAACCCCCTGCCATTACGCTCCACATCACTTTTGAAGCCCTATGCTCTTAAACAAGGTATACCGATTGGGAGCTGTCTGTCTTGGAACTGTCTTGCTTGGGTCTTGGTTTGTCTGTAGAATCACATCATCCATTAGTTCCGAGTGTATCTTTTACAACAACAACCACAAATAAGGTATAGGGAGGGTAAGATGTACGCAGCCTTACCCCTACCCCTGGAAGGGCAGAGAGGCTGTTTTCGATAGACCCTCGGCTAGAGAACGACTGAAAAAGAAAAGGTAATTGCAACAAGTAGGAATAACAACAAGATGAAATGAGATTGAATCCAAGAATGCAGTCAAACTCTAGGTAGTAATAGCCATCTATGGATAAAAGATATCATACTAACACTAATGCTAGCGAACTGAGTAACACAAAGAGAAACACTCGACTACCTACGAACCTTCTATCATAATCTTTGACCTCCACACCCTCCTGTCTAGGGCCATGTCCTCAGTCAGCTCCAGTTGCTCCATGTCCCACCAAATAACCTCTCTCCAAGACTTCTTAGGCCTACCTCTACCCCTCCTGCTACCTACCGAGGCTAACCGCTCGCACCTTCTAATTGGGACTTCTATACTTCTCCTCTTAACATGCCCGAACCATCTCAACCTAGCCTCCTGGCTCCCGTATCTTATCCTCCACAGGGGCTACTCCCACCTTTTCCCGAATAACTTCATTCCTAATAATATCCAACCGGGTATGCCCACACATCCAGCTCAACATCCTCATCTCAACTACTTTTAGCTTCTGGGTATGAGAGTTCTTGACCGACCAACACTCTGCTCCATACAACATAGTCGGTCTAACTACAACCTTGTAGAACTTACCTTTAAGTCTCAGCGGCACATTCTTATCACACAAGACACTGGAAGTGAGCCTCCACTTCATCCATCCTGCTCCGATACGATGCGTGACATCTTCATAAATCTCCCCGTTACCTTGTATCATAGATCCAAGATACTTGAAACTACCTCTCTTGGGGATGACTTGCATATCAAGCCTCACCTCCATATCCCCTTCCTGGGTACCGAACTTGCACTCCAAGTATTCCGTCTTGGTCCTGCTCAACTGAGTGTATCTTTTGCATTCTATAAATTTCGATCAACTTCCACTTGGAGTTCCTCCTTGCTTTCTGATTTTGTATTAGAGGATAATTGCCACAGAAAATAGTTCTACAATGAGAAGGCTCATGCATAATTCGTCTTGGGAAAGGTTCTTGTGCCTAATATTAGTGCATGGAGACTTAGATTTAATGCTTTTTTCACTTATTAATTAGTACAATGAGAGCATCTCTGACGGGCCTTGTGCTTACTTTTTTTGAAGGTTTCCCTTATGAAACGACTTCGACATCCAAATATTCTTCTTTTCATGGGTGCAGTAACTTCACCTGAACGCCTCTGCATTGTCACAGAGTTCCTGCCACGGTAAATCCTCTTCCTTCTTCGTACTGAATAACCTGTTCACGTTGTTTTGCTCCTAGTCTTTGTGACTGCATCAGTCTTGTTCGTGTGTAACTGATAAACCATTTCACCTTTTCCGTTATTGCAGGGGAAGTTTGTTCAGGCTATTACAGAGGAACTCATCCAAATTAGAATGGAGACGGCGGGTCCATATGGCTTTAGACATAGTAAGTTCCTAGGAGATCTGTAATACCAGTTATATTAACAATTACCAAGAGTAGCATCCATTATTTTTAGCGGATTTGCCCATATTCTTTTCCTTTTTATTTTTTGCTTGTCTTTTTTCCTTCATGTGTGACTGATCATCTAATACTTTCTATTAGTACTATAATATTTTGTCTCTTAGGTTAACCATCATGTTTTTCTTTTGCTACTTCATTCAGGCTCGTGGTGTGAACTATCTTCATCATCTTAATCCTCCTATAGTTCATCGCGACTTGAAGTCTTCAAATCTTCTTGTGGACAGGAACTGGACTGTTAAGGTTTGGCTTCATTTCATTTGACCGTCATTTTTTTTTCTCTTTCTTACCAATCTCCTGAGTGTCTATTACTACAGAGTTTTTACTTTTTAATACGTTGAAAAAATTCTCACCATGCAAATATCGATAGGTTGGGGATTTTGGTCTGTCACGTCTTAAACATGAAACATATCTAGCAACAAAGACGGGTAAAGGAACGGTATTCAGCTTGAACTCAGGAACTCTTTATCTTACTGTATCAATATGAGCTATTTTAGTCACCTATTATGTTGTTTGCACTTCAACTGACTTATATCACTTCCTACCTTAATTCTCCTGCAGCCTCAATGGATGGCTCCAGAAGTTCTTCGCAATGAACCTGCTGATGAGAAGTATGTGATCTATGAGATACACACACACACACACACACACACACACACACACACACACATATATATGCATTTTTATGCAGATTCCTGTGTATTTTGATTATATCGATCCTTCTTTGGATGTGCATTTAGGTCTGATGTATACAGTTTTGGAGTGATTCTATGGGAGCTTGCCACTGAAAAAATCCCTTGGGATAGCCTCAACTCAATGCAGGTATTTTCATCTTCCTGAGATCACACTTGGACAACATTCCATAATATTCAGTTATCTGGATTCTGGCTCAAGTCGATGAAAAGCAGTGGCATAGCAGGAATTATCATTAGCGGTGTCAACAGTTGAAAAAGTGAACAAATGAATATTTACCATTACAGCAAGCGGTGTCATTTTTATATTTGTACCCAATATTTTTATTTTTCTTATTATCTAGTCATACATATTTACGAACAAGATTCGACGAAGACAAGGTGCCTACGCCCCTGGTAAAGAGAGCCCGCTCCTTATGTGTACAAAAAGTAAAAGATAAAAATGGATAATTTTTCATCATATTATGGTACATAGAGAATAACTTGTTGGAGTTGATTGCAGGTGGTTGGAGCTGTAGGATTCATGAATCAGCGGTTAGATATCCCGAAGAATGTTAATCCACAATGGGCTTCTATAATCGAGAGCTGTTGGCATAGGTTTGCATCTTTGTTCATTCTGCCATCATAATTTGTTTTCTTGAAGAAAATAGCCTTGAGGAATATATTGTCATGTCAAAAACATGTGCTGAAGATTATGAATTATTCTTATCATCATTTGGAGGACTTCTTAAGTTATAGCAGAATAGTCCTTAGCAAACCAGACTGATGTTCGTGACATTGAAGGTTTTAATAATATGGTTAGTAATGAAACCATTTTAGGAAAAGGAGGTTGGAGTCCAATGCATTTTATTTAGAAGTGACTAATAAGTATTATTGGCTGAATTTGATTCTCTCGACTAAATTTTTAGATAAGCTTATCCAATGACTTGATCAATTTGGCAGCAACCATTATTTTTCCTATTACTATGGCGTTGGGGACAGCTTGTGCAGCTCGACTATTTCACCGACTACCTGCTACCCTCCACCAGCACAGGGTGGTCCTTTACCTACCAAACTTAGTCTAGGAAGAAATAACATAGTTTTTTTTGTTTATACTGGAATTTGAACCCTTATCTCTCATGGTCTTCACCTACTTCATTGGATGCCACGTCACACCCTTGGATGCGGCAACCATTTTTGCTTTTAGTCACGTTAACTTCACTCATCATTTGAACTGAACTGCTATCTTACTGATAAAAGAAACCTTCTTTTCAACTGAGCTGATAAACGACCTTACTGTTTTGTCCAACTCAGTGAGCCACAATCCCGGCCTTCATTTCAAGAACTAGTGGAGAAACTTAAGGATTTGCAGAGGCAGTATCTTATTCAGGCGCAGACAGCACGTAATGCTGGGGGAGATAGCAGCCAGAAGGAACAGTAAATACATTTGTGCTTGAGTTTCATCTGAAGATTGCTAGGAGATGCATTGCTAACTCTTCAAAGTGTTATGGCTGTCTCGTGAAAGTTGGTCAGACAGAGCACACAAATGGCTTGTGTTGTCGGATCCTAATTCCAGAGGCAAAAATGACAGGATGGCTGTTATTATAAGGAAGTCTGGTAGAGAAAAAACAGCTGCTCTTTTAATGGATTAGTTGAGTCAGTCGGTGACTACATGAGTTCTAACATGATTCTGTTCAGTGAATTCACAGTTTGCATCGTTAAATGTCTTGTGGTGTGAAGTGAATTCCGCTTAAATCACTGTGTGTTTTATATGGTTACGGCATTCAAATACTTGTATATTGAATGAAAAATTAGTGTTCAAGTTAGTACATTTAAGTCTTAGAAGTTATTTATTTTCTGATCTTTGCTGTTGCTCCTTTGAATGCAACCTTAAATTTGTTTGTCTAGGGCACCACACAAGGCAGTAGCCAACGAAGTGATACTCTTTTTAAGTCTCATTGAAGTTTAGCAAGGTGAGTCTGTAACAGAGACTCTCATCCTCAAAAGTACCAACCTAATGCATTTGGGGATTCAGTATACGTTTTCTGTTTTTCTTTCTTTTTTTAACAGCGGTGTTCGAGTCAAGCAACTCGACTATCACTAGAGACCTGCTACCTTACACCAGTACAAGCACCGAGTAAATCTACGCTTATGGAAATGGAAAAGGCCAACCAAGCATTATTTCTCTGCTGCAATTTGAACTTGGTTTCCCATGGTATTGACCTACTTTATTGATTGCTAGGCCATACCCGTAAGTAATTTCACATATACTTCACAACATTTTGGATAGCTCTATTCCAAGAGCTGAATATGGAATGGAAAAAGGGCAACCTTAGAGATCAAGTCCTAAGAAAACCAAGATTTCCCTCGAACTTGCTCACTATCTCACACGTTTAATTTTTCCCTTCAGTATTAGCAATGACCAATCGACGTAGCATAAACATTTCATAGTCTCTTTGTTAATACATTTCGGAATGAAAACAAAAATTTCTGGTACTGATTCTCTTATCTTTTGCATTACATTAATTCAGCAAATGCCTTATTGCAGCTACAGCATCACCTTTATGTTCTCTCAAAGTCCTTTCAGCAACCTTCTTGTCCACCTATTCCACAATTAAAACACCATGACTCATGAGAGACTTAAAATAAACCAACAGAAAACAATAGGTATAGATGTAAGAGGAAACCAACCTCTAGTTCATTTGCAATTATATCAATATCAGCAGCATTTATCTTAACAGCAGCTAGTTCCTTTTCCCTGTAATGAACACAAATTCTTGATGTCATCTAATTTATCAAGGACTGAGATTTCACAAGAAGCATTAGAGACATTATCAGAGCAGGAAAAAGACACTGAAATAGATTCAAGAGCTAAGCACACATATGGAAAGGTAATATTGCTGTTTATATGAATGTCATATACTTGTGCCTAATATGTCTTTTTCCCTTTGCGGATCCGAGAGACAACAGACTAAATCTTAGTGGATTGTGGCAACAATTCCACTCTACCATTCTGTCACTCTTATCATTTTCAGTTTAAGTATGAGAAGACATCTCAAACAAATTCAATTATTTATTTTGGATTAAGTCGTAGTCCCTTGCACATATCAAGTTATCAACTAAGGCCATGTGGAAAAACTTGTGGACAGCTCATCTATATAATAAGGTTACCCAAATTGGAATTTACAAGCAATGCTTCCCAAATTTCGCGTAAGGACTTGAGAATTGCAACTTCACCTTACCAAATAGTCGAACACTCTTCAACTCTCACGAAGCAACAAATTCAACTCAATGCACAGTACAAACACCTTTCATATAAACAAAGAAGTATTTTGGGTATGATTAACAAAAGAGATTCAGTGATTAACAACAATCATCATATAATCAAACAGCCTCTATCAAACAATTATTTTATCTCTGATTACAAAAAAGTCTTACTGTTTTAATTATAAAAACTATAATACTATAATTTTTAAATATGTAAATCTTATTTAAAAAAAGAGGAAATAACTTCTGAATGTACTTCAAAGTTTAGATGATGTGATGCTTGTATTTGTTTGAGTGATAGAAACTATTAAGAGTCAAACCCATCCACCAACTTCCCAGCTACCAAGATTTGAAAAGGCTATAGCCTAATTATTAGTGCATCAATTTTAAAATATAATTTACATTGTTATGATCTATATAAAAGATACTACTATTAAGAAATATTTGAAAGGGTCTTTGTTAAGGAAAATTACTGTTTGACTCTCCAAATAGTAATTCTCAAGATACTCATTCATTAGCACAAGCAACTAAATCACTATATATTTAGAAACAGCATAAAAACAAAACATATATACATATAACAAAATTTTATTGGTAAAAATATTTGAAAATAATACAGTTAAATGAAGGGATAAAATGCGCTTTTGATCCTTCAATTATTGATAAATTCTGATTTTGATCCTTGTTATATTTGGCTAAGTATGTTTAACCTTAAAGTAAATTAAATGTGTGAGTTTTGTCTTTTATATAGAAAGTATGTTGCATATAGGTTATTTTTAGAACAATATTGCCTTCAAATAAGAAATAATATTACAAATTTAACATAGCACACGGCTAACTGAATGGTTTAACAGTTAATAATTCATTAAATTTTGAAAATTCAAAAGTAGAGGGATCCATCAAAAGTGTACTTTATGGTTAATTCAATGGTAAATATACTTAATATCAGATATCAGGACTAAAATCAAAATTTGTCAATATCTCAGGGACTAAAGGTGCAAATTTCCCTTAATTAGTGAACAAACCTCATCCTCATAGCTTGAAGATCAGCTTCCTTGGATGCATAAATTGAAGCCATAGCCTAAAGACACAATTTTTCAGCATTAAAAATTGAGCCAAAAAATGTCAATAAATACAAAAAATATATATACTGAAGCAAATTCGAAATTGCAACTATTCGTGTAAAAAAATGAATTTTGATGTGAAAAAACGGTACCGTTTGAACACGAGAGGAATCGAGCTGACGATCTTCGACATGGTCAGTGAGCTTATCAAGGGCTTTGCTTTGCTGCTGCAAATCCTTTGAGTCCACCATCTCTAGTGCTTCGTCTCCCGCTTCCATTTTTACTTTTTTTGCTTTGACTTTCAGATTCTCTTTCAGTTTCAGAGAGTGGAGAAGAAAGTGTTCACCATTGTAATTGGAGCCCTAAGATCTGTTATTCCATGGGCCGGATCTGGTATTTGGGCTTTGAAAAGCTCTCTTGGACTATTGTTTGACTTTGAGGTGTAATACTAAAGTTTTTGCAAAAATAGGATATTTTGGTTAAAATAACACGGGATAACCAGTTTTTGGATTGGTAATTGAAAAATAGCTAGAGTTTGTAAAATCATCGAAAAATAGCCACTATTTTGCTGAAACATGGAAGTTATAGCATAATATGCTGGATTATGGAGCTCATGTGTATAAACTTCTAGCATATTGTGTTGGAACTCCAGTACACGGAAAGTTCCAGCATAATATGCAGGATTATGGAGTTCATGCGTATAAACTTCGAGCATATTATGTTGGAACTCTGGCATATTATGAATTTTCAGTACATTATGCTGGAATCTCATGTGTAAAAAAATCGAACTCCAGCATATTATACTGGATTTTTTCCGGATTTTTAAAGGTGTTTGTGTTTAGATTTTTTTTAACATGAAAAGTGGCTAAATTTTGATTACTTTTGAAACTGTGGTTATTTTTCAATTGTCAGTTGTAAATCCGGCTATTTCTGATTTTTCCCCTTAATCCAATAAAAGCATATTAAACACATAGATTCACCATTTACACAAATAATCAATTGAATTCACTATTTACTTTTCCTAGCCAGTATTATCTAGGGTCTCCCTTGCTTTCCCCACTTTTCTTGAATTAGACGTGCAGAGTTTAAAAACTGCACCTTTCTTTTTGGAACACAAAAAGCATCAAAATAATACATAACTGTAACTATAATCATAGATGTGTAATTATTCACTATATATTCCGTGTGAAACTTTACACTAACTGTTTAAATAACTAAAATGTTTAGCCAGAGGCATCATAATTAACACAAGATGCACTTCATGGCTAATAGTAAGATTAACTAATAAATATATTCGTCTATCTTCTATGATCTGTATATCATTTAAAGAGGCAAATTAATTTATAATCTTCCAAAATAATCAATTTTAAAGCCAAGCTGGAAGCCATTCTTTGCCTTGGATGAAATCTACAGAGAGAAATGGCATGGCTTCTTTGTCATTCAATTGCTTTGACCATGGGGCACGACCTTCTGCACCAGACCCTGGTCCATAGCACTTGTATTCAGCATGATATAAATTCCTGCACCAAGTTACATTATTGGAATTAGTCGGGTTCAGAATTTAAATTTAATGGATTCAATATTTATATTCTTATTGTTGAACTATTCGAAATTATAGGTTCAAAATTAACATTTATTAAACTTTTAGTAAATTTTCATATATATTGACCCTTCGTGTCAAGAAATTGAGTTCAGTTGAATCAAACAAACCAGGCTATGTCTGCCTCTGGTTAGTATAATTGCGTATGAAGTACCACTATCTCAAATGTTTTATTCAAATAATGTGTTCTAACTTATTTGCGGGTAAAGTTGTTGCCACGTAACTAGAAGGTTACGGGTTCGAGCCGTAAAAACGGTCTCTTGCAAAAATGAAGGGTACGACTACGTACGATAGACCCTTGTAGTCTGACCCTTTCTCGAACCCCACAAATAGCGAGAGTTTAGTGCACCGTGCTGCCCTTTAATATGTTCTAACTTAGCAAAAGCATATAAGACTTAGGTTTCGGGATGAGAGAATCTTATACTAGGAGCAGGGGTGTAACCAGCTCTTCGGTAGCGAGTTCATCTGAACCACCACTTTCGATATGAAACATAAATTTAGGTGTAAAAATTTACTAAAATTACAACAAATAGTTGTATGAACTTATAGCTTTAACAATGTAATGAGTTCAATGCTAAAAATCTTAAAAGTTGAACCCATAAAGTTTAAATCCTGGATCCACTTCTGAATAGGAACGATAATAACCGATCAAGCCATTAGTCGTCATTTCGTTCAAAATTGATGCAACCGGAATCAAGGAAGGGGAGCCTTGGCGTAATGTTCGAACCGGGAAACAGTCTCTTACAGAAATACAGGGTAAGACTACATACAATAGACCCTTGTAGTCCGGTCCTTCCCCGGACCCCGCGTATAGCGGTAGCTTAGTGCACCGGACTGAATGCAAGCGGAATCAACAAGCCACTACATTAGCGGCTCATAAACTATATATGTTCGCCCATTACTAAATAAGTCTGTTCAGTGGTCGTAAGCTTATAAATCTAATAAAAAAAAATCTCAATTTAAGATATGAAAAGTTTATCTTACTTTGTTGATCCTGGAGAGCTCCAATTAGTCCAGCCTTGAGGTACAATTGTCTTAGACAAGTAAGTATGTGCAAAAATGACCCTGGAATAAGCCCCTTTGGCTCTTCCTAAGTACACACCTCCAATTCCATATACCTTTCCTTCAACAAACACAAAACCACTGTTTTCTTTGGCACTATATCTACTTTGTGCTGTCACTGAACCCTGAATCTCTACCCTTCTATCTGCAATTACAAATATCTCACAGCTCTGCAATATTTTACCAAAAAGAAAAAAAAAAGGGATCAAATGTCAATGAAGAGATAATATTTTCAGCATCATTTTGCAAGCATTGACTTTTAAATGAGTTTAACGTTTATGCACTGTAAAAGAATTTTCACCACTAACGGCCACGCAAAGGGTAATGAGTTTAACTTCTACATATTGATGGCATAAAAAGTATAAAAATTAATCAGTGTCATCTAAATATCTCATAGTTTTGTTGTTGGGCTGAACTAACATGTGTGCGATATTGTCCGTTTTGAAAAGTCTCATTTTTCTCCAAAAGCCCTCATACCATTAAGAGAATCACACACTTTATATGTCGCTTACCATTTTTTTCGGCTACCAATGCCGGATTTTGTTCACATACCCAATAACAATTTTTTTTTATTGTTTTACAAAAAAAGGGAAAAAACTAAATCAAATGTATATTGTATTTTAACTAATTTCAATCTCTATCAGAGGCGGATCCAGGAAATTAATGCGACGGGTGCATAATATTCTATTCAATCAGTTTCCCTAAAGGCTTTTAGCGTTAAGGGTGCCAAGTGATTTAAATTAACCATTTTCAAGGTGTACACATATGCATATACAAATTTTTTGCCGAAGTTTACGAGGTTCGGTGACCCCTCAACATAAGTCATAGATCCGTCTTTGATCTCTATACACTAACAAACTCACCTTATAAAAGAATATTATTAAGTCACCAAAAAGATAATTATAAATAGGTTACCTGTTATAAACGGATTAAAATATAATAATGTAAAAATTAAATAAACTGTCAATATATATAAGTTAAAAATTGATGAGTACAAAGCAAAGGTTGGAAAAAACTCACATGAAATAAAGATTGGCCACGGCCAAAAATGAAGTCTATGGAACCTTGAATGTAACAATCATCATAATAGTGTCTGCCTTTGTAGTCAAAGAGAGTGTTGTGAGAGCTCAAAAATGCACAATGATAGAAGGCAACTTTGTCTGCTCCAACCAAAGCTGCTACTGATGACTTGTTTTGTGAGGTAGAAGTTACACCATTAAGTGCTTGATTCTAGCAAAAAATCAAGTTCACAGTTAGCAATATTAGAAGAATTTTCACAATATGTCAATGTAGCAACACATTTATATTTTAGACAAGTTAGGTTAGGTAGGTTGTCTAGATCATACCCCTGGAGTACGGCCTTTTTCCCCCGGGCGAAGCTCGAACACGACCTACGAGTTCGGTCGAACCTAGTAGCTTTTATTCCAACTATGTATTTGTCTTAAAAAAATTCATTGAATATGCATAATTTATTAATTTAGAATTCAATAACTTAAACAAATTAGATTCCCAAACCCATAAACTTTAAATCTGGACTTCGCCTCTGCTTTTCCGGACCCTGCATGAACGTGGGACACTTCGGACACCGGACTGTCCTAGGTTAGATTTGGATATATGTGTTTGATACGATGAAAGTTATTTTTCAATAAAATAGAGTATATTAATTTTCACATAGGAATTTATTTTCTGATACTTGGTTATCAAACATGTTTTTTCAAGGAAAACATTTTCAATCAAAAGAGGTATAAAATAACTTCCCTCGCTGATGGACGGAAGCTATTTTTTCTTACAACAATTTTAACTTTTAATTTCGTATTTCTTGCTTCAACCAGGACTTAGCTAGGCATTATTATCAATTTTTAATTAGAACGCAAAATTTTAATCATAAAACTATTTATTTTGCTAATATTATTATCAATCTTTAATATTTTCTATAAAAACGACTTTCATCATATCAAACATATATTAAGCTTAATATTTTAGCTCAAACTCAAGTACTTAACGCACATACGGACAAAGTAAATATTATAAGCATGCATGACAAATATTCGCTAAATATTTAATAAATTAAAGTAGTATGATGGTACAAAAAAATTAAAGAATATAATATGAGGATGGATAGGAAATTATTATACCTTGAAGCTAATGCCAAAGGCAACGAAATTAGGAGCTTCAACTCTAAAAGTAGCAGATTTGGAGTTGTCTGTAGAACTTTCTGCCCATACTATGGATGTTCTTCCTTTTCCATTGCCTCTCATGAAAATGTATGGCTTCTTTAGAGGTACATGAACTTTTTCTCTGCAAAAAAAAAAAAAAAAAAAAAAAAAATAAATGTATGGCTTCTTTAGAGGTACATGAACTTTTTCTCTGCAAAAATATATAAAACACAATCTCAAACAAATTGATCCCTAGTTTTATATTTATGTTTTAATATGATAATCAAGGGACAAGTTTCTTTCATTTCCTTTTAGACATTAATTTACTAGTTATAATATTTGAAGGGAATTATGAAGGGCCCAACCATGATTAGATTTGGAAAACTAACACGCTCAATAAGTTAAAATACTTCCTATGGACCGTCCCTCTCAACAAACTTCCCACAACTCACATGCTCTCCAGAAGAAACATCTGTCCTAATTGGACTTGCACTATTTGTGGTATAGGAAAAGAAGACATCGAATACGTTTTCTTTGGTTGTGTTTACTCTAAGGCAATATAAGCACAAACATGCACTTACCACAACTACCCCCAAGGCCAGAATTATACAAATGATACCATGTGTAAATAACTGGCTTAGAGATCAATTGAAGTCTAGAAAGCCCTACAACAACTATGTCAACTAGGCTTTGTTGCTGACGCGTCTTAAATGTTTTTCCAGGTTTGTATGACGTCTCCACATTTGATGTTATTTCCGATGTAGGTCATAATTACTTCCCTTCCTACTATAGCATATATAGACCACCAGAAATGATATTGTTTTCAAGGATAATAAATCCCCCCCCCCCCCCCCAAACCCTAATGTCAATGTTCCAGTGAGTAGGGCAATAGAATTCGTGTTTGCAACTAATAAGCTAGCCAAAAATCCTAGAAGGAACACCATTCTTATTAAGTGGGAACCACCACATACCGGTTTCTATAAACTTAACATAGACGGGGCTTGCATTGGTAATCCAAGAAACGGGGTATAGGGGGAGTATTTAGGGATAACAACAACCCATGGATCCTGGGTTTTAACATGAGTGTAAAACACACGACAAATATATACATGCTGGTACTGCTTCACGGGGTTAAACTAGCTATTGAAAGAGGCTTGATGCTGTTAGTAATTGAAACTGACTGTCAAGAACTTATTAATTTGTTGGCTATCAATGATTGTTTCTATCAAAACTTGATTGATATGATTGCAGGCCCCTATTGAGGAGCACGAGTGATCCACCACTAAAACATGTATTTAGAGAAGCTAATGGAGTGGCAGAACAATTAGCAAAAAAATGCATGCAAAATGGATGTTTTTGGAAGATTGTTCACTTATCCTTTTCTTCCCGCTTTTGTTTGTACTGCTTTTGAAAGAGATGGAATAGGTACTCTGTTACCTAGGAGAATCTCCCTTTGTAATATATATATATATATATATATATATATATATATATATATATATATATATATATATATATATATATAGAGAGAGAGAGAGAGAGAGAGAGAGAGAGAGAGAGAGAGAGAGAGAGAGAGAGAGAGAGAGAGAGTGTCTCCATATGACCTATAGGTCACGAATTCAAGCCGTAAAAATAACTACTAATGCTTGCATTAGGGTAGGCTTTCTATATCATACTCCTTAGTGTGGCCCTTTCCAGGACCCTAATACTGAATGCAAAATGCTTTATACACAGGATTGCCTTAACAGTTATAATATTCGCCTCAATGGCAGATCTAAAACAAAAGGCATGAAGAATATAAAGTAATTTTGAACTCAAGGGTGTGGTTTACAACGATTAATAAGGTGAGCAAAAGTTATGGTAGATAAGTAGAGACGAAGCTAGCATTTAAAGTTTATAGGTTTAGGATTTTAGTACTTTTTAAGTTATTGGGTTCTAAATTAATAATTTATAAATATTCAATGAAATTCTTAAGAGAAATACCGAGTTTAAATTAAAACTATTGTGTTAGGTCGAACCCATATGACGATGCTAGCTTCGCCCATGTAGATAAGAATTCAAATGGCAACATAAACGCTAGTTGTTTATTTTACATATGTGTAAGATTTGGTGTACAGAGTTATCCTAATAATCAGGGGCAGATCTATAGCCCAATGTACGGGGCACGTGAACCCATGGTCTTTCGACCAAATTAGGTTTTTTTTAGAATTGATTAAATATTACCTACTGGTACCCATGCTACAAAAAGACAAAATGTTGCACTTGGTTAAATGCTAAGTTATTTACCTAGAGGAATAAGGATCAATTCCCACTTAATACTTAATTTTTTTTCCTTTTTAGTGGTGCACCCATGTTATAATAATTTTAGACCCGCCTCTGCTAATAATACCCAATGAAATAATCATAGATATCTAGCGAAATAATCAGAGGTATGCGTAAACTATTATGAAAAATTAAAAGAAAACATAGAGCAATGTACCTATAAGTCCCTTTTCTAACATGGATAATAATCCAATCAGAATTCCCATCTGGAACTGAGTTAATTGCAGCTTGAACAGATTTAAAATTCCCTTGGCCATTAACATCTACAATTATTGTACGATTGGTGTCAATCTTCTCTGTTAAAAGAGGAGAATCAATCACTTTTTTCACAGACAAACCATGAACAAAATTCAAGCAAATGAAAAATATAACAAGGAAAATGGCCAAAAATGCAAAGTTATTCATCTTAAAGACTGTTGAAGAATTTTGAAAGGAAGATAAAGGAAAATTCTCAATAGTGTATAGTTAATTTCTAAGTGTACTTCATTTCCTAAGTAGATTTGGATAAGATTAAGATTAAAGTTTGTTGGAATTTGCTAATTTGGCGCATTAAAATTGGTAAAACTTAATTTTTCTTTCTATGTTAGAGGACATCCAAAGGATTCTTTTGTGGTTGAGGCTTGAGATGAAATTGTATATAGTACATCAAGTTCGAAATTTCTATGGTTATTATTGTTGGGCAAAGATCTTAATTAACTAGAAGTCAAGAGCTCAGCAACAATTTAATATAAATTGTGTATGATATTTCCTTTTACTTAATAAAACTATTAAAATTAAAATTGATAAACTAATTTAACATTGTATAGTTATACAACGTTCTAAACAAGAGTGGGTTGCTTGCACCTTCCACTTCCAACCAAAAGGTTGTGAGCGTCTGCGTACACACTACCCTCAGACCCATAAGTAGAATTATACTGGGTTGTTGTTGAAGTTATACAACTTTCATTAGTAAAGCTACTTTTGTCCCTTACCAACTAATTTGTGAAGTTTTACTATTATAATAAAAATTCAATAAGATCAATTTTTTTGAAGTTTTCTCTTTTCTAGGATACACGTTGAAACACAAGTACAAAAAATATGTATGTTACATTTTATGACGTGAATAACTAAAAAGCATTTAAGTAAATTCTGAAAACTATTATCACTCAACTTTAAACTTCTTTATAAGTCTAAATTGTAACACTACCTCGATATCACTAAGCCTAAAATTTTACGTATGCCATTAGAAATATATGTGATTATATGCAGTAGCGGAGCCAGAATTTTCAATGAGTAGGGTCAAAATATAAATGAGTACGCATACAAAGAAATCGAGGGCAGTCAACATATGATATATACACATAAAAATTAAGAATTTAACGTATCTACGCTGTATAATTTTCCAATAAAAGAGTTTCAATTGACTCCCCTTGCCAATTGAGTGGCTCAGCCACTGATTACTTCAAGACTTGACGGGTTTAAGCATATCCAGTTTCAAAAGACGAGGCTTGAAGTATTAGCAAAATATTTATTTTAGTATGAATACTCCCTAAAACTTATTCAAGTAATGTATTTGCATTTCACAATACATATTAAACATGTCATGTAGGCCAAAATCTTTTATGTGATTTGGAACTTTTCCTAACATTAGTACCTTATACCAAACATGTGTTATGTCATGGGCTGCTTTCCAGCCACGCCCCATGACCCCTTGGACGCACTCCATGGCGTCCTAGCAAGCCTCCCAACGCCTAGTGCCATGGTCGGCCCCGTGGTCTTGGCAAAGTCAAGTGACAAACATGCATGTGCATTTGTCGCCCCACCGATAGCCTTCGCCAGTGCCCTGCGGCTGGCAGATGCCAACAGTGCCACACACACATATAATGCCGCGCACGCAGATCCTAATGCCTCGTCAGCGCCCAGATGCAGGAACATTCCAACAACGCCCTATGCACAGACCCTGATGCCAAGCACCAGAGCCCAACTGCAGGCAATTACAACAAGTGACGCGCGCGCCAACAGCACCGCGCACAGACCCTGACCCGAAAAACAAAGGTGCTGCCAACGAACTTATTTCTACCTTGTTTTAGATTAAGTCCTTTTTATTGTAATTATAGAGTAGTTTTACTTTATTTTCATTAAGTGTGTTTCTCTAACTTAGCTAGGTCAAGTCTTGTAACTTTGGTTTATTTTTTAAGTATTATTATGGGAGATCAAACAATCATTTCTCTGTACTGGTATCTCTCCCCCTCGACACCGTATCATTTTGTTATAGCTTTCATTCATCAATAAAGTCATCAGCTTTCATTCATAATTGCTCATTTCAATTCTCTCAATTGCTCACGGCATTGATTTTTCCGTACGACACTGATAATCTAGTCTAGCATACGAAGGGACCTCGGTTGACAGACAACAACCGCACTGACATTGGTATCTTAGTCTTACGTCGCTCTTCCAAGGAACATCAGAAAGTTGCCACATAATAGTTGGTATCAAAGCCTAGGCTCGACAAGGATGAGGGAACACATTTGCCATTACCACCATTTTTTACCATGGTGAATTATGGGGAGTGCATTGCGTCCTTAGAAGAGACGATTGATGTATTACGGCCCATCGTGGATACAGTTCCTGATCTAAGCACCAACCTAATGCAAAAGTTGGACGACCTAGACCACAGAATGCGGCAGGCCGAAGTTGACATAACAAACACCAGTCGCGACTTTGAGGAAGACCGACAAATGACTACTGTTGAGGCAGCCAATATTCATGGTAAAATCGAGGACCTCCAAAAGGAGCGTGCCGAGGATTTATCTCATCGGGAACAAGAGGCAGACAGACTGACTGCCATGTAGCAAACCATAGACAACTTGACAGGCTAGCTCAATGTTGTCAATGCTGCCCTACAAAGCCTACCGAAAACCAAATCAAGGGTGCTGTGAATCACACCCCCATGCCACAAAAACTGAAAATTCTGGAGCCAAAGTCATACGACGGATCCCGGGATGCTAAAGAAGTGGAAAATTTCATCTTCGACATCGAATAAAACTTCGATATCATGGGCCAGTTGGAAGAAACCAAAAAGGTAGCAACTTTTGCCATGTATCTTCAGGGTGATGCTAAACTATTGTGGTGGGTCAAATACGAAGCCATTAGGGCCCGTGAAGATACTCTCCAGACATGGGCAGAACTGAAGGCAGCCATACGCCTGCAGTTCTTCCCCAAAAACGTGGAATACAATGCACGAAGAAAGATACGGGAGCTCCACCAGACTAGGTCAGTGCGAGATATGTGCGGGAATTCTCCGCGCTCATGCTAAACATATGGGATATGGGAGACAATGACAAACTCTTCACATTCATAGAAGGTGTGAGCACGTGATTTTTGCCCTACATGAATTACTCCCATAAATTCAAAACAAAATAATTTCTTTCAGTGTTTGCAATTTTGAGGATTTTCGTGGCATTTTCTATTAATTGTCTGCTTTGTTTGTACATGTTTATTTTATTCTAATTTATGGAAAATACAAAAAAATGTGTTGCATGTGCATTTAAGAGTTAATTTTGCATTCTAAGGATTAATTGGTAATTAGTTTTTGTATATAAAAAGGAAAAATCACAAAAAAAAAAATAGTTTAATTTGCACTTTTAACTTTAATTTTTGATTTTAGTAGTTTTCTTTTTAATTTGTTAGTTGGTTAATTATCATTTAGGTCTAATTAGTGTTTTTAGGTTAATGGAGCTCTAGGAAGTAATTTAGATTTTTTATTTTAATTTTAGGAAAAAGAAATTAATTAAAAAAAATTTAGAAAGGGAATTGAAAAGAAAAGAAAGAGAGGGAATTGAAAGACAAATTTGTGCTAATTTGTACTTAAAACACTCAGCCCCAAACGGACTCCTCCCCCAAACCCGTTAAGCCAAGCCCAATCCGTCCCCTGACCTGGCCCCTCACCTCCCCAACTCAAAACGACCCCGTTTCCGTGTCTAGTGATCTCAGCCGCCGAGGTTGGCCCAATCCAATGGTGGGGAAGTGGGGTGGGTTTATTATTTGTGTGTTCGAATCTCGTAACCCCCCCATCTCATTTCCTAGACCGCATCGTCCCCAACTAACCCTAACTGAGCTGCCCTAATTCCCACCACCTCAGGCTAGCGGCGCCACCTCCGATGACCATCATATTCACACCCTAAACTCCTCATCCCTTCCACAATCCCAATCCACAACCAACTTCGTTCGAACGCACTCAGAACCCCTCGAATCTGAGGTTGAAGGCATAAACCCTAGCGCCGCCCTCATTTCCTCCGGTGGCGGCGCTACCTCTGTTCACCACCAAATTGACACCTTAGAACTGCCATGACCCCCTTGTACCAAATCCATACTCTGTTCCCCTCGAATTTTGCTAGAATGTCTCGAATCTTAAATCTAAGGTTCGAGCCCCAGAAGCCAAAGCCAAAGCTATGCATGCAACGGTGTTTTCCCAGTTTTTATGAGTGTTCCGGGCCAGTTCTACCACGGAATAACTTTATTCGACAAAGAACAAGTAGTTGACGATATTCGGGGTTTTAAATCGGAAAGTCATTTGAAGGGTCGAGCCCGAGTCGGTGAGTTTCTTTCTTTCCCTTCGTTTTCGCTTGTGATTCCTTCATCTTTCTTTCCTCTTCTCTTCTTCTCGTTCCCTCCGGTTAATTAAAATAAAGTTGAACGAGTTTTCTAGCTGAGATCAAGTACTGTCCATTTTTGTTCCGTCTCAATTTTCTGTTCCAAGTTGGTTCTGTGATTTTTGTTTGGTCGGTCTAGTTTCTTTTGTTAACAATACGATTAATTTCTGATTTCATTTTGTTTGTTTAGCCCTGACTAGTTTAATTAGGATTATATGACAATTTAATCCCTTAGCTTAGATTTTAAGTTTTCTGAAAGTTGTTTGCTAAAGTCTGCTCAACTTGGGTTCATTTCATTTGGGCTCTGAATTCATTTCATAAACCATTCTAAGAGTTCAAATGGATTTTTCGAGCCCAAGTCTGGTTTGATCATTGGGTCATTTGACCCATGACCCATTTGAGGCCCCAGGGGTAATAAGCAGGATTGTTAAGAGTAATATGGGTAATATAGGTAATGGAATCTTTTGTAACAACCTAAGAAAACTTCTAGGAAGCTAGGGTAGGGGCTAATATGAAAATCTGAGTTTGAAGTTAAGGGTATTTGAGCAGAAACGAAAAGATCAGAAGGTTAAAAATGCAAATTTGAATTTTTTTATGCTACCCTAATAGCTTGCCTATAAAGGCATCCTAACTTGACATTTAAGGGAGAGCTGGAAGGTTGAAATAGCTAAAAATACAGGAGAAAAAACAGAGCCAAAATTGTTTAATAAAGTGACTGTTTCATTGAACTCCTTTTGGGAATTTTTGGAGTTTTCAATTTGCAGAAGTAATTTCTAACTCGGGCTAGTGCTGAATTGAATTGAATTTTGGGTTTTAAAAGGTTTTGATTTGAAATTTTCTGGGTTTGTTCGACTGAAACTGGTTTTGGACTATTGACCATCATTTTGGGGATTTTGAAATTGGTTCTATTGGTCGTTTATTGTCGCTGGGCTCTTCTATACTGTTACTGCTGATTCCTCACTTCTTTTCCTTTTAATTTCCAGGTACACACTCTACAACTTGTATAAGGTGAATGCTTGACTTGAAGGGTGAAATGAAAAAATGGAATTGTAGAGCTTAACATTAGTTTGTTATTCATAGTTTAGTTCATCTCTTTCTTCTTTTTCTGAATCTTCATTCTCTGAACCTATAGTAGCAAATCTGCTTTTGTGGTGATAAATGAACTATGGACTTTAGCTATTCAGTTTTCTTCTAATGAGTTCGAATGTATGCTGGATAAAGGAGTCGTTAGGCTTTGTCACAGAGATTTAATTTAATGCTTTGGGGTTCTACACCTTTGTTTAGTTTATGTTGAAGATCAATGTAGTTTTAGCTGTGATGGCCGTTTGAATCCATTGAAATGCTAAGTATTGGCTTGTATGTATATCAATTTACCTAGACTCTATTTTGTAAGCATGTTCATTCTCGAAGTCAAGGTTCATATTCATGTTGAAACTAGTTAACAACTGATTTCAAGCGTAATGTTTAGATAATTGCTTGATTTGGAAATTTGTGGTCATAATGTCTATTTGGTCATTTCATGTTGGAGTAGTTAAGATTAAAGAGCTAGATAGGTAATTGGTGTTTGATATTTTGAAATCGGGGTTTAGGTTGGCTAAGTCAATTTCATGTTCCAAGTTAATGTCATTAATTTTCATTCCCTGATTGGCATAAAAGTTTGGGGCATAAAACTAGGGCCTAACGCAGGCCCAGCTGAATGGTGCGTCGAATGCGGATCCCTGGGCGCCTCTGCTTCATCAAAAATTGGGCTGGGCTTGAGCCCAATTCCTAAAGACATTTTAAAAGGGGTCTATTCAATGGTGTTTGAAATAGTTTCTCTTCGGGTCTTTAATTCTCTAATACAATGCGTCTAGTAACTTGTAGGGTAGAACCCTTAGTTTAAACAAATAGAAGTTTGTCGCAAATTTTTCTGAGCTGATTTATTGGGCTTTTCAAATGTAAATTGGAGGTGAGCCATATTTAATAACATAAGCAGATTATGGCCCTCATATTGACTTCATAATTTAGATATAACAAATAACCAATTATCGTAGTTTGCTTTAGGCACGTTTAATGTATTATCGTGGTCGTGGACACGTTCGCGTGACATGATTATAATCGTAAAAACAAAACCGGAGTATGCGTTCGCGTAACTGTGTCCATACTTTTCTTAATAAAGTGCTATTAATTGTGGACACGTTCGCGTGACATGATTTTTGACGCGCCAAACAGATGGGTACACGTACACGTGACTCATTCCAAGATAATTTTTCTTTATTAAAAGCTATAAAAGGTAAAAGCACATAGGTTCTAAATTCAGTCAAGCCAAGTATAATCAAAGCGACTGTGCTAGAACCACAGAACTCGGAATGCCTAATACCTTCTCCCGGGTTAACATAATTCCTTACCTGGATTTCTGTGTTTGCGGACCGATAACAGAGTCAGACTTCCTCGATTCGGGATTTTAAACCGATGACTTGGGACACCCTAAATTATCCCAAGTGGCGACTCTAATTTTTAATAAATAAACGATCCCGTTTCGATTGTCCTTTTATTGGAAAAACTCCCTTTATGCCTTTTATGGGGTGTAAGTAAAAAAGGAGGTGTGACAGCTTTGGCGATTCTGCTGGGGACTGAACCCAGAATCTATGGTTCAGGGTTCAAGAATTCGAGCTTGTTAATATGATTCTGCTTGGTTCTATTTATTGTTGATATTACTGTATTCTGTGAACTTTTTGTGCTAAATGTTATATGTTTACTGCTTAATATTATCTGGATTGTATATAACTGTCTTCTTACGCCACCCATCTGAGTCTTCTGAAAATGGTGCATACGTTCGCGTAGCCCGCTTTCTCTGTAGAAATTTTACCAAGTAGAACGAGGCTGGGCAAGCGACAAGGCCGAGTAGACTTCAGTGCTCCCGGTACGTCGCCCCCTCCTCGGCCCCAGTTGTCCGCTCGGGTACCCCAAGTCTAGACCAAAACCCCAAGATTTAAACCTAGAAAAACACAGGCCCATGCCGGATCCCTAGTAGGAACGTTTGTTTGTATCATGTGCATTTGACTTAAGGGACTCAACACAGGGGTTGGGTCCGTCTAGGACAGGTGTGCCCGAAATAACAGACCATCCTGATGCATCCTATATGCTATGTGAACATTTATTTGTTTTGGCTTGCATGTTGACCGGCTAGGGAAAATAAAGCAAAAAAAAAGAGAGGAAAACCAAGAGTGATATAGGGAAGGAAATAAAACCTTGTTCTAAACATCCCGGTATTTGAAAAGCATCCTGAAACTCTGCCCAAAATTTTTTCAAAAAAAAAAATAGAAAAATAGTTATTTTTAAAAGAGTCAAACACTGTGTTCTTTCAAATGTGTCAAAACTGACCGAACTACGCAGGTCTGATTCTCACCGGATGTGGGATATGTAGGCAACCTACATAAGGTTCAGCCTTATTTTTTTTGAAAAAAAAGAAAAGAAAAAAAAGGAGGAAAGTCGGCGGTCAAGTGAATGCAGTCCAGATTTTTTAAAGCCGATCCAGCTTTAGCCATGTCTTAAATCGTTCTTGCCGAGATAGCCTTAGAGTATTTTTTAGTTGTCGAAAGGCTATTTTCGTAAAAGCATGGACAAGTTTGTGAAGGGTCATAAAATAATCCTCCCGGCCTCAAAATTTATGTGAAATTGGGAAGGGGCCGTGTTTGCAAAAATAGTCACTTGGCTAAAATTGGCATATAGGGGGAGAAATCACGGTCCTTTGATTTGTTTTTTTTTCTTTCTTTTTTCTCTCGTTTTTTCTTTTCTTCTTCAAAAACCTGTTTACAAAAGGGTCTATTAGAGTCAACCTTAACTTTAATCTTCCACAGGAATAAAATGAATCCCATCCAGGATCCGCCAGAAGTGGTCAGGGAACAAACTCAGTTGCACTTGCGTATGTGGTGGAATGATCTAGATGAAGATGGTCAGAAATGGGTGAAAAAGCAATTGGGTGCTCTTATAAACATTTTTGAGATCAGACCACGGGACGATCTGATCAAGGCTTTGGTAACTTTATGGGATCTTGTCCACAATGTCTTTCGTTTCTCGGATTTTGAGATCACCCCTACTTTGGAGGAAATAGCCGGGTACATTGAATTCGGACGGGATTTGAGGAAGCAACAACTTATATTTCCAAGGGCTCCATCGGTGCACAAATTCTTTGACCTCCTAAATATTTGTAAATAGACGAATAAAGAACGTGTGAGCAACGGGTCTTGTGCTTTCCATTTCTTATACTTCAGGTTCGGGCACTCTGCTGGTTTTGAAACACATGAAAAGGGTCTGATCAACAAACAAGACAAGGGCCTTTGGAAAATTCATCGTCGGTTCGCATTTATTGTAACATTCTTGGGGATCATGATTTTTCCAAATGAGAAAGGGACGGTGGATATTCACATGGCTAGAATTGCACAAATCCTCACTACCAAGGAAGATCATACACTTGCCCCGTTGGTGCTGGCAGATATTTATCGAGCATTGAGTTTATGCAAAGTAGGGGCTCAATTTTTTGAAGGTTGCAGCGTCCTTCTGCAAATGTGGTTGATCGAGCACCTTCGCCATCATCCCAGATTCATGAGTTATGGTTCAAGCCCGAATAACTTCATCACTAGTTACGAGGAGAGGGTAAAAGATTACAACGCAGCAGAAGGGTTTGAAGCATGTGTTTCTCACTTGAAGGTTCTTAACGCAGGTCGGGTCGAGTGGACCATAGGATGGCTCCCGAGGACAGAAGCCATCTATATGACTGCTACCAAAGGTTAATGGGCGTAAAGAGTATTCAGCCATATGCACCGCAGAGGGTCTTGAGGCAATTGGGAAGGTATCAGATTGTGCCTGAAGATGAAGATCTAAGCACCCAGGTCATAGAGTGACATCCAGAGGCCGCATTGCCCGAGGCTGTAGTTCAGTAGGATTGGAATAGCTGCCGGTATCTAAAAAATGGCACCCAAGTTCCAGACGTCGCCAAGGGAGAAGTAGATCCAAATTATGCTGCTTGGTTTGAGAAAATGTCTTATGTAAATAACGAGCTAGAGCCCGAGAGGCCCGCCAAAAGGCCTCATGTTCAAGCCTTTGATAATAAAATTCAGGAGAGGTTAGCCTGGGGGGATAAGGAAGAGGAATATAAGGCCACCATCCATGGTCTACAAGAGGAGTTGAGAAATGTCACCTTCAACAATGATTTACAGGCACAAGAGGCCGAGGGTGAGAGGAGAAGATTGGTGCAAGAAAATGAAGCTCTCAGAGCTCAGATTCAACAATTGAAAATTGAAGCCGAGAACCCAAGACGAAGCAGGAAAGATGAAAGGCTCATTTACAACCTCACTCAAAAGGTACGTGACTATGAAGATGACCTGCAGAAAGCTGAGTCTGAACTAGCAAAAGCACGGGCAAGGTTGGCTAAAAGCGCCGAAGGGCGTGCAACTTTCGTTCAACAGATGAAAGAAAGATATGAAAGAGGGGTCACAGGTTGGGAAAAGGCAATCAACAACCTCGAGGGTAAATGGATAAACAAGCCAAAAATTTTGAGGCTGAAAGAGAACATTGTTACGCCTTAATGGCACGGCTAGAAAGGGACTTGCAACAACTCCAAGAGCAGAACCAGGTAGCCGAATGAACTTTGGAAGCCAAAACCGAACAAATTGGGCGTTTGTTGCAAGAGAAGGGCGTCATAAGAGAGCGAGTCAAAAGGGTCGCCAACTATATCGCAATGAAGTGCAGTAGCTGTGAGGATATGATGAGATCTATGTTCTTCGCTACTGTGATGATTTTTTATTCGCCAGGTAATGGAAGATCTCTACCACCTTCAGGGGGATTTAGCGAGTCGGCCCGCAGCAAGGCCGAATGACGCCCCGCGGGTCCCAGGGACAATTGAGGCATTAATATATTTGTGATTTCTTGAGTCTGTGTTTTATTTCCGTTAAAGTCTGCCAGTTGTTTTGGAGTCTGTATTTCTGTTATCAGAGCATGTGGGTTGTTTGTTTTTAAGACTGTATCTCGAGTCTGTTAGTTTCTTTCGAGTCTGTTAGTTTCAGTCTTTGTAATAACGTTTTTATATGAAAATTGAAAATCCCAAAATGTTTTTACTTTATTTTACACTTATCCCCAAGAACTACGCTTGGTCTGATTCATGCGGGGTCATGATACGTATGCAATATCCATAGTATTCGAGCGCAACCAAATAAAAAAAAAGAGAAGAAAAAAAAGGGGAAAGAAAATAAGAGGAAAAACAAGAGAGTAAAGAAAAGGAAAGAGCGGAAAAACAAGAAAGAAAAAGAGAAAATAAGAGAGAGTAAAAACAAAAAGAGAATAGAGGCCAGAATGAAAGGAAAGAATAAAAAAGAGAGAAAAGGGGATGTTTGCATTTGAAAGAAAGAAAAGGCCGGGATGATGCATGCAACCGATCAAATACATAATTGAAACGGTTAACTGTTTAGGTGCATTCATGCCCAATGTGCGGTTACCAATCTGTTAAAGCCTAATTGCTAACAAGGTTGTTTGTTTGATGTATTAAGTCTAGGCAGGTGGTTAGTTGACTGACATTCTGGCAACTCACTCCTACAACACCGATCGAAAGACACGCTGAATATGGTCGACCAGGAAGTAGAAACAAGTTTTGTCGACCCATCGAAAGAGGTGGAAGAAATGGACGTTAATGAGATGAGGGAAGAAATGTATAAGCTGAAACAACAGATGGCTGAAATGTACCAAGCTTGGGCGAAGGGGCAACTGCCACCGGTTTATCTCGCCAACCCTGCTTATATCCCACCATCAGCCCAACCTCCGGAGCCTCCCGCTGTGAACTCATCTCCAGCCTTTCCCCTCTACCAACAATGCCATGCAACCACTTCCCATACTTCTCAAGCTCCACCACTCAAACAAGTCCCATACCCTCCTACACCAATTACACTTATTTTTGTGGCACCTCCACCTACTACATTACACCGATCTTCCAGTGAACCCCTATTCCAAACTCACGACAAACAGTACTATCCCCCTGAACCCACCTTCAAAGTTCTAGAGCCATATCATTACACTCCTCATCTTGATATCCCGGCAGAGACCGAGAAACCGCCTAAAAACCCCGAGCATGAAGAGATGATCAGAAAGGTCAAAAGCTTAGAGCAATCTTTCCGAGATATGAGGGGGCTGAGAGGTCAAGTGAGTGTGGCCTATAAGGATTTATGTCTTTTCCCAGATGTTCAGTTGCCAGCAAGTTTCAAAATGCCCAAATTTGATCTGTACGATGGGCATGGTAACCCGGTAGCACACTTAAGAGGATTCTGTAGCAAGATGAGAGGAGCAGGTGGAAGAGACGAATTGCTGATGGCATATTTTAGCAAAAGTTTGAGTGGGTCGGTGCTAGAATTGTATACCAGACAAGATCATAGCAGGTGGTACACATGGGATGATTTGGTGTACCATTTGGTCCCATGTGTACCACCATCATCCCAGATTCATGAGTTATGGTTCAAGCCCGAATAACTTTATCACTAGTTACGAGGAGAGGGTAAAAGATTACAACACACCAGAAGGGTTTGAAGCATGGGTTTCTCACTTGAAGGTTCTTAACGCAGGTCGGGTCGAGTGGACCACAGGATGGCTCCCGAGGACAGAAGCCATCTATTTGACTGCTACCAAAGGTTAATGGGCGTAAAGAGTATTCAGCCATATGCACCGCAGAGGGCATTGCCCGAGGTTGTAGTTCACCAGGATTGGAATAGCTGCGGTATCTAAAAAATGGCACCCAGGTTCCAGACGTCGCCAAGGGAGAAGTAGATCCAAATTATGCTGCTTGGTTTGAGAAAATGTCTTATGTAAATAACGAGCCAGAGCCAGAGAGGCCCGCCAAAAGGCCTCATGTTCAAGCCTTTGATAATAAAATTCAGGAGAGGTTAGCCTGGGGGGAGAATGAAGAGGAATATAAGGCCACCATCCATGGTCTACGAGAGGAGTTGAGAAATGTCACCTTCAATAATGATTTACAAGCACAAGAGGTCGAGGGTGAGAGAAGAAGATTGGTGCAAGAAAATGAAGCTCTCAGAGCTCAGATTCAACAATTGAAAATTGAAGCCGAGAATCCAAGACGAAGCAAGAAAGATGAAAGGCTCATTTACAACCTCACTCAAAAGGTACGTGACTACGAAGATGACCTGCAGAAAGCTGAGTCTGAACTAGCAAAAGCACGGGCAAGGTTGGCTAAAAGCGCCGAAGGGTGTGCAACTTTCGTTCAACAGATGAAAGAAAGATATGAAAGAGGGGTCACATGTTGGGAAAAGGCAATTGGCAACCTCGAGGGTGAAATGGCTAAACAAGCCAAAAATTTTGAGGCTGAAAGAGAACATTGTTACGCCTTAATAGCACGACTAGAAAGGGACTTGCAACAACTCCAAGAGCAGAACCAGGTAGCCGAACGAACTTTGGAAGCCAGAACCGAACAAATTGGGCGTTTGTTGCAAGAGAAGGGAGTTATAAGAGAGCGAGTCAAAAGGGTCGCCAACTATATCGCAATGAAGTGCAGTAGCTGTGAGGATATGATGAGATCTATGTTCTTCGCTACTGTGATGATTTTTGTTCGCCGGGTAATGGAAGATCTCTACCACCTTCAGGGGGATTTAGCGAGTCGGCCCGCATCAAGGACGAATGATGCCCCGCGGGTCCCAGGGACAATTGAGGCATTAATGTATTCGTGATTTCTTGAATCTGTGTTTTATTTCCGTTAAAGTCTGCCAGTTGTTTTGGAGTCTGTATTTCTGTTATCAGAGCATGTGGGTTGTTTGTTTTTAAGACTGTATCTCGAGTCTGTTAGTTTCTTTCGAGTCTGTTAGTTTCAGTCTTTGTAATAGCGTTTTTATATGGAAATTGAAAATCCCAAAATGTTTTTACTTTATTTTACACTTATCCCCAAGAACTACGCTTGGTCTGATTCATGCAAGGTCATGATACGTAGGCAATCTCCATAGGATTCGACCGCAACTAAATAAAAAAAAGAGAAGAAAAAAAGGGGAAAGAAAATAAGAGGAAAAACAAGAGAGTAAAGAAAAGAAAAGAGCGGAAAAACAAGAAAGAAAAAGAGAAAATAAGAGAGAGTAAAAAAAAAGAAAGAACAGAGGCCAGAATGAAAGGAAAGAATAAAAAAGAGAGAAAAGGGGATGTTTGTATTTGAAAGAAAGAAAAGGCCGGGATGACGTATGCAACCGATCAAATACATAATAGAAATGGTTAACTGTTTAGGTGCATTCATGCCCAATGTGCGGTTACCAATCTGTTAAAGCCTAATCGCTAACAAGGTTGTTTGTTTGATGTATTAAGTCCAGGAAAGTGGTTAGTTGACTAGCATTCTGGCAACTCACTCCTACAACACCCGATCGAAAGACAACCTGAATATGGTCGACCAGGAACCAGAAACAAGTATTGTCGACCCATCGAAAGAGGTGGAAGAAATGGACGTTAATGCGATGAGGGAAGAAATGTATAAGCTGAAGCAGTAGATGGCTGAAATGTACCAAGCTTGGACGAAGGGGCATCTACCACCGGTTTATCCCGCTAATCCTGCTTATATCCCACCATCAGCCCAACCTCCGGAGCCTCCCACTGTGAACTCATCTCCAGTCTTTCCCCTCTACCAACAATGCCATGGCACCACTTCCCATACTTCTCAAGCTCCACCACTCAAACAAGTCCCATACCCTCCTCCACCAATTACACCTGTTTTTGTGGCACCTCCACCTACTACATTACACCGATCTTCCAGTGAACCCTTGTTCCAAACTCACGACAAACAGTACTATCCCCCTGAACCCACCTTCAAAGTTCCAGAGCCATATCATTACACTCCTCATCTTGATATCCCGGCAGAGACCGAGAAACCGCCTAAAAACCCCGAGCATGAAGAGATGATCAGAAAGGTCAAAAGCTTAGAGCAATCGTTCTGAGATATGAAGGGGCTGGGAGGTCAAATGAGTGTGGCCTATAAGGATTTATGTCTGTTCCCAGATGTTCAGTTGCTAGCAGGGTTCAAAATTCCCAAGTTTGATCTGTACGATGAGCATGGTAACCCGGTAGCACACTTAAGAGGATTCTGTAGCAAGATGAGAGGAGCAGGTGGAAGAAACGAATTGCTGATGGCATATTTCAGCCAAAGTTTGAGTGGGTCGACTCTAGAATGGTACACCAGACAAGATCATAGCAGGTGGTACTCATGACCAACTTCATTTTCAGTATAATCTTGAAATCATCCAAGACCGTTTGTCATTGATGAAGATCAAGAAGAAGCCCGGTGAGAGTTTCCGAGAATATGGGTTCCGTTGGAGAGAGCAAGCAGCGAGGGTTGACCCCCCAATGAAAGAGAGTGAGATGGTTGATTATTTCTTGCAGGCTTTGGAACCCACTTATTTTGGTCATTTGGTGTCAGCAGTGGGCAAGTCCTTTAATGAAGTTGTGAAAATGGGAGGCATGGTTGAGGAGGGACTCAAGTCCAATAAGATCATGAGTTACTCAGCAATCAAAGCAACCACCCAGGCCATTCAAAACGGTACTGGGGGTGTACTCGGAAAGAAGAAGAAAGAGGATGTTGCAACGATCGAGTCGGCAGCTTGGGGTGGATCCAGGAACCTTCCACCATTCTACAACCAGCCTCGACCCTATCCCCAAACCTACCCCCACACACCATATAGCACCACAACATTACTACCCACCGTCAGATCCCCATTTTTCTGTCTATCACGCACAAATCTATACCCAACCTCCCGCACGCGCAATGGCATACGCCAGCTCCACAAAATCCATACCAAGCTCCACAAAATAACTATCCACCCCTAAAAGCCTACAAAAATCCTCCTGGAACAAGTTTTCGACCCAATCAAGCATTTAAGAATGAGAGGCTGCAGAAGCAGAAGACTTTTACTCCATTGGGAGAATCCTATACTAGTCTATTCCATAGGCTGAGACAGTTGGGCATGTTGAATCCGATCGAAGCCAAACTTCCGAATCCCCTTCCCTGAAATCTTGATCGCTCGGTGAGTTGTGAGTATTGTTCAGGAGCCCTGGGCCATGACACAGAGAAATGCTGGAAACTAAAAACAGTTGTACAAGAGCTCATTGATACTCATCGGATCGAGGTTCAGGCCCTAGAAGCACCAAATATCAAGCAGAATCCGTTACCAGTTCACTATGAGACCCATATGATTGAGTTGATACACAAGGGAGGGGAGGATAAGAAACCCTCGCAGATGGTGATGATGATCCGCTCCAGTGAAACCAGTTCAAAGGAAAAGGTAACCAGTGGGAAATCAGTGGTCCAGTTGAAAGGGGTAGACAATAAGCCAGCCGTGGTAGCCGAGAAAGGGTCTTCAAGCACTGTTGCAGTGCAACCAGAGAAAGCTAAAGTGGTGGTGTAAGGGGTTACAAGTAAACCTGTTGTGGTCGTGAAGGGTGCTCGCACAGAGCCTGTTATTATACAACTAGTAACTCAGCTTCCAGTAATCAACAGCAAGGCGGTCCCGTGGAATTATGAACGAGTGACAGTAACTTACCTGGGGAAATAGGTTAAAGAAGAAGTGTGTGAGACCTATGGGTTAACTCGATCGAGGAGGTGCTTTGCCTCCGAAAAGTTAAGAAAAGCTAAGACCTAAAAAGATAATCCAGTGTTGGTGAAGAAGTAGTGACTGAGGAAGAAGCAGAATAATTTCTGAGAAAGATGAAAGCGCAGGACTATTCCATTATGGAACAGTTAAGGAAGACACCAGCTCAGATCTCGCTCTTGTCATTATTGATCCATTCAGACGAACACCGTCGTTCTTTGACGAAGATCTTGAACAAGGCTCACGTTCCTGACAAAATCTCAGTAAACCACTTGGAAAAGATAGCTAACAAGATATTTGAGGTAAACCGAATCACTTTTTCCGATGATGAGTTGCCCGTGGAGGGTACCGAGCACAATAGACCCATTTATCTGACAGTGAAATGCGAAGTTTCCGTGGTTAATCGGGTACTGATTGACAATGGGTCTAGCGCAAACATCTGTCCTCTCTCCACATTGAACAAGCTACAAGTGGAGGATGAAAGAATTCACAAGAACAGTATTTGCGTTCAAGGATTCGACGGTGGAGGGAAAGATTCAGTCGGGGACATAGTGCTTGAGCTCACAATAGGGCCAGTTGAATTTACTATGGAATTCCAGGTGCTCGATGTGGATGTTTTGTACAATCTGCTGTTGGGACGACCCTAGATCCATGAGGCCAAAGCGGTCCCGTCTACTCTGCATCAAGTGGTCAAGTTTGAATGGGATCGACAGGAAATTGTTGTACACGGCGAAGATAATTTGTGTGTGCCCAATGGTGCCATCGTTCTGTTCATAGAGGTTGACGATGATAAGGGACCATGGGTTTATCAGGTTCTCGACACAGTATCGGTAGAGAAAATTCCGGAAAGAAAGTGTGTTCCAACTCCAAAGATGGCTGCGACATCAGTTATAGTAGCTATTGAAATGTTGAAAAATGATTTCGTACCGGGCAAGGGTTTAGGTGCATCTCTGCAAGGGATTGTGTAGCCAGTTTCTCTTCCAAAGAATCTGGATACTTTTGGTCTGGGGTTCAAGCCTACCGTTGCAGACGTGAGAAGAGCTAGAAAAATGAAACAGAAAGCATGGGCATTGCCAAAGCCAATCCTGCGTCTGTCTAGGTCATTCGTCAGGCTAGGTATCAAAAAGCAACTGTTGTCAAATGTCCCTGGACCACTGATTGGTGCCGATAGAGACTTGGAGAAGGAGTTCGAAAGGTTATTCGCCGAGGTCAATATGGTTCAGGCTGGGGAAGGGTCCAGCAAGGCAGATGTACAATTTGTGGGAGCACGTGCAAAAGTCCACAACTGGGAAGCTACTACTCTTCCTACCCGTAGGGAGTCTTGGTAGTGGGTTTTGATTTTCTTTTAGTTGTCTGGATTATTCCAGGGTCTGTAGTTCAGATATTATGTTCCGTCCAGTTGGATGTGTTAAAACCCTGTTATCCTTATATTCAATGAAATGCAATTGTTCCTTTTCCTTCATTTCTTCTAATTTTATTTTTTCTTCTTTGTACAATTCTTTTTATGCTGATATCAATGACATGACATGCACGAGGAATCTTCGGCCCAATTTTAAGAGCCAATCTAACTCTGAAATAATAATACAAGAAATCGAGTGTGATGACGAGTTGGAATTTGAGGATGATGAGGCCTATGAAGAAATTAGTAAGGAACTAAGTCATTTTGAGGAAAGGCCCAAACCTAATTTGAACGATACAGAAGCAGTTAATCTAGGGGGCCAAGAAAATGTCCGTGAAACTAAAATAAGTGTCCATCTGGAACCTCAACTCAGGGAGGAGATAATTAAAGCACTGTTCGAATACAAAGACGTTTTTGCATGGTCCTATGACGACATGCCGGGTCTGAGTACTGATTTAGTGGTTCACAAGTTGCCCACCGACTCGGCGTTCCCTCCTGTCAAACAGAAGCTGAGAAAGTTCAAACGGATATGAGTGTAAAGATCAAAGAAGAGGTCACCAAACAGTTCGATGCGAAAGTTATTCGGGTCATGCGGTATCCTACCTGGTTAGCCAATGTTGTGCCTGTGCCAAAGAAGGATGGCAAGACCAGGGTGTGCGTTGATTATCGGGATCTCAACAAAGCAAGTCCAAAGGATAATTTTCCCTTGCCAAACATCCATATATTGATTGACAATTGTGCCAAACATGAGATTGGTTCTTTTGTGGATTGTTATGCAGGTTATCATCAGATCTTGATGGATGAGGAAGATGAAGAAAAGACGGCATTCATCACGCCGTGGGGAATGTAATGCTATCGGGTCATGCCATTCGGTTTGAAAAATGCTGGGGCAACCTACATGAGGGCAATGACAACAATATTCCATGATATGATACACCAGGAAATCGAGGTGTAAGTGGATGATGTGATCGTGAAGTCTAGAAAGCAGTCTGACCATGTCAGGGATCTGAAGAAGTCCTTCTGAAGGCTTCGCAGGTACAATCTCAAGCTTAATCCTGCAAAGTGTGCTTTTAGGGTGCCGTCTGGAAAGTTGTTGGGGTTCGTAGTCAGCCGCCGAGGTATTGAATTGGACCCATCAAAAATCAAGGCCATCCAGGAACTGCCACCTCCGAAGAACAAGACCGAGGTGATGAGTTTGTTAGGGAGATTGAATTATATCAGCAGGTTCATCGCTCAGCTCACGACAACTTGTGAGCCTATCTTCAAGCTATTAAAGAAAGACGCTGCGGTCAGGTGGACACACAAATGTCAGGAGGCGTTTGATAAGATAAAGGGGTATTTGTCAAATCTACCCGTGTTGGTCCCGCCAGAACTAGGGCGACCTTTGATTCTATATTTGACGGTATTGGACAATTCATTCGGCTGCGTATTGGGTCAACATGATATCACTGGCAGGAGGAGAAGGCCATCTATTACCTCAGCAAGAAATTCACGTCGTACGAGGTTAAGTATACTCACCTTGAGAGGACATGTTGCGCCCTGACTTGGGTGGCACAGAAGCTGAAACATTATTTGTCATCTTACACTACCTATCTCATATCTCGCTTGGATCCATTGAAGTATATCTTTCAGAAGCCTATGCCCGCAGGGAGGCTTGCAAAGTGGCAGATCCTTCTCACAGAGTTTGACATTGTCTACGTGACTCGAACTGCAATGAAAGCACAGGCCTTGGCGGACCATTTGGCCGAGAACCCGGTTGATGGAGATTATGAACCTTTGAAAACTTATTTCCCTGATGAAGAGGTGATGCACATTGATGAGTTAGAACAAGTTGAGAAGCCTGGATGGAAATTTTTCTTTGATGGAGCCGCAAACATGAAGGGCATAAGGATAGGATCAATACTTATTTCTGAAACAGGGCAACACTACCCTGTTACGGTTCAGCTTCGTTTTTACTGCACCAACAACATGGCTGAGTACGAGGCATGCATCCTAGGTTTGAGGTTAGCTGTGGATATGGGTGTCCAGGAAGTCTTGGTCTTGGGAGACTCGGACCTCTTGGTGCACCAAATTTAGGGAGAATGGGAAACACGGGATTTGAAACTCATACCATACAGACAGTGTTTGCATGATCTTTGTCAACGATTTCAATCAATAGAATTCAGGCATATCCCAAGGATCCATAATGAAGTCGCCGATGCTTTAGCTACTCTAGCGTCAATGTTACATCATCCAGATAAGGCTTATGTGGACCCTTTGCAGATTCAGGTCCGTGATCAGCATGCTTACCGTAATATGGTAGAAGAAGAACTTGATGGGGAGCCATGGTTCCATGATATCGAAGAATACCTCCGGATGGGGGTATATCCGGTATAGGCCACTGGTGATCAGGAAAGAACAATTTGACTATTGGCAAGCGGATTTTTCTTCAGTGGAGGGGTGTTATACAAAAGAACTCCAGATCTTGGATTGCAAAGATGCATAAATGCCAGACAGGCCACAATTATCATGACTGAGGTACACTCCGGGGTTTGTGGACCGCATATGAGTGGGTACGTTCTGGCATAGAAGATTCTCCGAGCAGGTTATTACTGGCTCACTATGGAGCGAGATTGCATTAGTTTTGTGCGAAAGTGTCATCAATGCCAGGTGCACGGAGATTTGATTCATTCCCTACCATCTAAATTACATACAATGTCGGCACCATGGCCTTTTGTTGCTTGGGGCATGGATGTCATTGGGCCAATCGAGCCAGCAGCATCAAACGGACACAGGTTTATTCCGGTAGCCATTGATTATTTCACCAAGTGGGTTGAAGCGAAAACTTTCAAATCTGTGACCAAGAAAGCAGTGGTTGATTTTGTGCATTCAAATATCATCTGTCGGTTTGGGATTCTGAAGGTAATCATCACGGACAATGGCGCTAATCTCAAAAGTCATCTGATAACAGAGACATGTCAGCAGTTTAAGATTATACATCGCCATTCCACACCATACCGCCCTAAGGCGAATGGAGCAGTCGAGGCAGCCAACAAGAATATAAAGAAGATACTTCGAAAAATGGTGGAAGGTTCTAGACAGTGGCATGAAAAGTTTCCGTTTGCATTGCTGGGTTATCGCACTACTGTCCGTACTTCAGTAGGGGCCACCCCTTATTTATTGGTGTATGGCACGGAGGCGGTGATACCTGCAGAAATTGAAATCCCATCCCTTCGGATTGTCGCTGAGGTAGAAATTGATGACGTTGAATGGGTCAAAACCTGCTTGGAGCAATTAAGTCTGATTGATGAAAAGAGATTGACAGCAGTATGTCATGGTCAACTATACCAATAGAGAATGGTGAGAGCATATAACAAGAAGGTACGTCCACAGAAGTTCGAAGTGGGTCAGTTAGTGTTGAGAAGTATCTTGCCTCATCAGGCTGAAGCAAAAGGAAAGTTTTCCCCAAACTGGTAGGGGCCATTTGTCATAACTAGGGTGTTTTCCAATGGCGCGCTATATTTGACAGATGTGGAAGGGAAGTGTGTAGAAATGGCTATCAATTCCGATGCGGTCAAGAGATACTATGTATGATTTCTTTGTTTGATTGTACTTGGTTGTATTTGGCATATTTTGAAGATTGAAATGACAAAGGCATTCTGTTCTGCTATCTAAACACTTGATCCCTCGTCACCCCTTTTGAGCCTTATTTATTTTCTTTCTTACCCCTCATTCGAAATCAGTAGTGAATATCAGAAACACAAGCATGAAAGATAAGAAAAGGAAGAAAGTAAAAGAGAAAGAAAAGGAAAGAAAAAGAGGAAAGTAAAAGAGAAAAAAAGAAGAAAAGAAAAAAAATAGAGAAAGAAAAGAAGGAGAAAAGAGAAAATCACAACAACAAAGTAATTCCTATGTCATGAACTACGTTCGACCTGATTCCTTTTAAGGATACATAGGCAGCCTCACGGTTCGGTCTCATCAAAATAAAAATCCAAAAGTCCCCAAGCAAGAAACTGGGGCAGAAGTTGTGGTTGTTGTAAGAAATCTGATTCCAAAAGTTGTAATTTTGAACCCATGTGAATTATTTTGAGCCTTTTTATATCCTTTCCTTCTAACCCTATCCAAAAGCCCGCATTACGGTTCAAAGAAAGACCTTCTGATCAGTCTTTAAGAAATGCCAAGTCGAGCAGGTAAATGTAATTCATGTCAGGGGCAACACTCTGGTTCAAGCAGGAAAAATAAAAACGAGAGAGTCTTATTGGTGAAAACCTTCACAGGCACCGTAAGGCAACGGGAGTTGAGAGAAGTAAAAATGAGAGAGTCTTATTGGTGAAAACCTTTTCAGGCACCGTAAGGCAATGAGAGTTGAGAGAAAATGAGAGAGTCTTATTGGTGAAAACTCTCACGGGCACCGCAAGGCGAAAGTGAGTCAAGAGATGAACGAATGAAAGAGGTCTGTTGGTGAAAACCTTTCAAGGCGCCGCAGGATGAACAAGTTCAAGGGTTGGGTAAAGCAATCAGGTCATGGAAATGTTGAGGCAACAAAGTACGGCAACTGAAAGTTGATTGGTTGGACAGATTGGGCCGATTAATCCGAAATGCATGTCATGATCATTGGTACTTGCTGTTCCACTCAGATAAGTTTCTTTTTCTTTTTCCTTTTGTAGCAGTCATCTGGTTTTGGATTCTTCTTATCCTTAACCCGCAAAGTCATTGCATTTCATTTTTCTTTTGGGGTTTATTTGTCTAAGATGTTTCAATGTCAGTCCTACTCAAAGCAAGTGAAAAAGGATTTCAAAGCTCACTACCAACTTCCAAAATTGCAAAGCACATCGTGGTTGGAGCATACTAAGGATAACATGATGTAAGAGGGGGGTACAAGGAATCACCAGAAGTTTCATAGGTGGAATGGTTTGGTAATGTCATGGGTGATGCAAAAGATCAGATAAAGGGGTCAGAGATAAAACAACAGCAGGGGTATAGAACACTCAGTTCGTCTAAGGTCGTGGGGTTTGAAAGTCAGTCAGAAAGTCAAAGCGGTTTAGGGCCAGTTCGGAGAAATCAGCCAGAACAAAACGATGCAGCGGAAAGATCTTCAGTAAGAATGCCATCAGCTAACCACCATTTTAAACTGGCAAAATTTTCTTTGATTGAAACAGGGGCAGAAAATTTGTTTGTTTCGGAGAAACCCTCCGTGGAGAAAGGCAGTCACCAAACAGGTTTGATTTTTCGATTTTCAGGACCCTCGTGGAAAATGAGACCTAGTTTAAAGTTTGGAAATAGCATAATCTAGCATAAATGTATCCCAAAATATAAGTTAGCTTAGAAGTTTGCATGATTCGAGATAGGATTCAATTAGGAGTCTCCAGGACCCTCCTGAATAATGGGACTTAGCTCTAAGATTTCGATTAGATAACAACATTCAGCGTAAACTCTGTTGTAGGGTAGTGTAATTCAGACATAAAGGTTGTCACCCTTAAGATAAAATTTGACCTTTGATTTTCAGGACCCTCCCGGATAATGGGGAGTAGTTTAAAGATTCTCTTAGATAACAAGATTTAGCAGAAGTCACACCTGTAGAAGATATAACTTAGATTTAAAATTGTCGTTTAGTTAAGAGTTGTCAGGACCCCCTGCATAATGGGACCTAGCTTTCAAATTCTTAGTAATATTTGGTAATATGATTCAGTTTAACACTCACATATGTGCCTAGTTACCAAACTAGGGCAGAAAAATTTTCTTTGTTTTTGTCTATTTTGTTGAAATCAGGTACCCGCTTGGAGAACAGGGAAAAGTAGTTCAAGTTCAGCAATCAGGAGCCCGCCTAGAGAGCAGGGAATACTTTCAAAATTCAGCAATCAGGAGCCCGCCTGGAGAGCAGGGAATACATTTCAAGTTGAGATCAGGAGCCCGCCTGGAGAGCAGGGAATACATTTCAAGTTGAAGTCAGGAGCCCGCCTGGAGAGCAGGGAATACATTTCAAGCGCAGCAGTCAGGAGCCCGCCTGGAGAACAAGGGAGTACAATTTATGTTTTAGCTTTAAAATTCTTTGATTTGTTTATCTAGCAGTCAGGAGCCCGCCTGGAGAGTAGGGAATACATTTCAAGTTGAAATCAGGAGCCCGCCTGGAAAGCAGGGAATACTTTCAAGTTCAGCAGTCAGGAGCCCGCCTGGAGAGCAGGGAATACTTTCAAGTTTAGCAATCAGGAGCCCGCCTGGAGAGTAGGGAATACATTTTAAGTTCAGCAATCAGGAGCCCGCCTGGAGAGTAGGGAATATATTCAAGTTCAGCAGTTAAGCGTCCACCGGAAGAAAAGAAACATATCTCAAAGTGTAGTTGGCAGTCAGGCATCCACCTGGAGAAAAGGAAAACATCTCAGATTACAATTCAAGGCGGCAACAAAGGGATTCCACCAGGAGAATACAAGTCAACAAGAACCACAAGAGCAAGTTTGAAGATATAGATAGGATTTTGTAATGCACAAACCATAGTATAGTCTAGCTTCTTTTTATTTTATCATGGTGTAATAAGGGGATGCGGTAAGCAGCAGCAATAGCAATAACAACAACAGTGAAGTCACAGCTTCATGGTAGTCCCAACTATCAAAACTTCCCGAACTACACTGACCTGATTCCTCTTTAGCCAAGGATATGTAAGCAACCTCGGAAGCAGGTTGCGGTCAAATCTTTCAAAAATGCTTCCCACGGAGTATTCAAACGGGCAAAAAATCACTCGTATCCGCTCACTTTATCTTTGCCCGAAAACTCTTCGTGTTTCCGAGCAAAGAGGGGCAGCTGTGAGCACATGATTTTTGCCCTACATGAATTACTCCCATAAATTCAAAACAAAATAATTTCTTTCAGTGTTTGTAATTTTGAGGATTTTTGTGGCATTTTCTGTTAATTGTCTGCTTTGTTTGTGCATGTTTATTTTATTCTAGTTAATGAAAAATACAAAAAATGTCTTGCATGTGCATTTAAGAGTTAATTTTGCATTCTAAGGATTAATTGGTAATTAGTTTTTGTATAAAAAAAGGAAAAATTACAAAAAAAAAATAGTTTAATTTGCACTTTTAACTTTATTTTTTGATTTTAGTAGTTTTCTTTTTAATTTGTAAGTTGGGTTAATTATCATTTAGGTCTAATTAGTGTTTTTAGGTTAATGGGGTTCTCGGAAGTAATTTAGATTTTTTATTTTAATATTGGGAAAAAGAAATTAATTAAAAAAAATTTATAAAGGAAATTGAAAAGAAAAGAAAGATAGGGATTGAAAGACAAAGTTGGGCCAATTTGTACTTAAAACACTCAGCCCCAAACGGACTCCTCCCCCAAACCCGTTAAGCCAAGCCCAATCCGTCCCCTGACCCGGCCCTTCACCTCCTCAACTCAAAACGACCACGTTTTCGTGCCCAGTGATCTTAGTCGTCGAGGTTGGCCCAATCCAACGGTGGGGAAGTAGGGTGGGTTTATTATTTGTATGTCCAAATCTCGTAACCCCCCCATCTCATTTCCTAGACCGCATCGTCCCCAACTAACCCTAACTGAGCCGCCCTAATTCCCACAACCTCAGGCCGGCGGCGCCACCTCCGATGACCACCATATTCACACCCTAAACTCCTCATCCCTTCCACAATCCCAATCCACAACCAACTTCGTTCGAACACACTCAGAACCCCTCGAATCTGAGGTTGAAGGCACAAACCCTAGCGCCGCCCTCATTTCCTCCGGTGGCGGCGCCACCTCTGTTCACCACCAAATTGACACCATAGAACCGCCATGACCCCCTTCTACCAAATCCACACTCCGTTACCCTCGAATTTTTCTAGAACGTCTCGAATCTTAAATCTAAGGTTCGAGCCCCAGAAGCCAAAGCCAAAGCTACGCATGCAACAGTGTTTTCCCAGTTTTTATGAGTGTTCCGGGCCAGTTCTACCATGGAATAGCTTTATTCGACAAAGAACATGTAGTTGACGATATTCAGGGCTTTAAATCGGAAAGTCAGTCGAAGGGTCGAGCCCGAGTCGGTGAGTTTCTTTCTTTCCCTTCATTTTCGCTTGTGATTCCTTCATCTTTGTTTCCTCTTCTCTTCTTCTCGTTCCCTCCGGTTAATTAAAATAATGTTGAACGAGTTTTCTAGCTGAGATCGAGTATTGTCCATTTTTGTTTCATCTCAGTTTTCCGTTCTAAATTGGTTCTGTGATTTTTGTTTGGTCGGTCTAGTTTCTGTTGTTAACAACACGATTAATTTCTGATTTTATTTTGTTTGTTTAGCCCTGACTAGTTTAATTAGGATTATATGATAATTTAATCCCTTAGCTTAGGTTTTAAGTTTTCTGAAAGTTGTTTGCTATAGTCTGCTCAACTTGGGTTCATTTCATTGGGCTCTGAATTCATTTCATAAACCATTTGAAGAGTTCGAATGGATTTTTCGAGCCCAAGTCTGGTTTGATCATTGGTTCATTTGACCCATGACCCATTTGTGGTCCCAGGGGTAATAAACAGGGTTGTTAAGGGTAATATGGGTAGTATAGGTAAGAGAATCTTTTGTAACAACCTAAGGAAACTTCTAGGAAGCTAGGGTAGAGGCTAATATGAAAATCTGAGTTTTAAGTTAAGGGTATTTGAGCAGAAACGAAAAGATCAGAAGGTTAAAAATGCAAATCTGAATTCTTTTTATGCTACCCTAATAGCTTGCCTATACAGGCATCCTAACTTGACATTCAAGGGAGAGCTGGAAGGCTGAAATAGCTAAAAATACACGAAAAAAAATAGAGCCAATTTTTTTTAATAAAGTGACTGTTTCATTGAACTCCTTCTAGGAATTTTTGGAGTTTTCAATTTGCAGAAGCAATTTCTGACTCGGGCTAGTGCTGAATTGAATTGAATTTTGGGTTTTAAAAGTTTTTGATTTGATGTTTGTTGGGTTTGTTCGACTGAAACTGGTTTTGGACTATTGATCATCATTTTGGGGGTTTTGAAATTGGTTCTATTGGTCGTTTCTTGTCGCTGGGCTCTGCTATACTGTTACTGCTGATTCCTCACTTCTTTTCCTTTCAATTTCCAGGTACACACTCTACAACTTGTATAAGGTGAATGCTTGACTTGAAGGGTGAAATGAAAAAATGAAATTGTAGAGCTTAGCATTAGTTTGTTAATCATAATTTAGTTCATCTCTTTCTTCTTTTTCCGAATCTTCATTCTCTGAACCTATAGTAGCAAATCTGCTTTTGTGGTGATAAATGAACTATGGACTTTAGCTATTGAGTTTTCTTCTAATGAGTTCGAATGTATGCTGGATAAAGGAGTCGTTAGGCTTCGTCACAAAGATTTAATTTAATGCTTTGGGGTTCTACACCTTTGTTTAGTTTATGTTGAAGATCAATGTAGTTTTAGCTATGATGGCCGTTTGAATCCATTGAAATGCTAAGTATTGGCTTGTATGTATATCAATTTACCTAGGCTCTACTTTGTAAGCATGTTCATTCTCGAAGTCAAGGTTTAGATTCATGTTGAAACTAGTTAACAACTGATTTCAAGTGTAATGTTTAGATAATTGCTTGATTTGAGAATTTGTGGTCATAATGTCTATTTGGTCATTTCATGTTGGAGTAGTTAAGATTAAAGAGCTAGATAGGTAATTGGTGTTTGATATTTCGAAATCGGGGTTTAGGTTGTCTAAGTCAATTTCATGTTCCAAGTTAATGTCATTAATTTTCATTCGCTGATTGGCATAAAAGTTTGGGGCATAAAACTAGGGCCTAACGTAGGCCCAGCTAAATGGCGCGTCGAATACGGATCCCTGGGTGCCTCTGCTTCATCAAAAATTGGGTTGGGCTTGAGCCCAATTCCTAAAGACATTTTAAAAGGGGTCAGTTCAATGGTGTTTGAAATAGTTTCTCTTCGGGTCTTTAATTCTCTAATACAATGCGTCTAGTAACTTGTAGGGTAGAACCATTAGTTTAAACAAGTAGAAGTTTGCCGCAAATTTTCCTGAGCTGATTAATTGGGCTTTTCAAATATAAATTGGAGGTGAGCCATATTTAATAGCATAAGCAGATTATGGCCCTCATATTGACTTCATAATTTAGATATAACAAATAACCAATTATCGTAGTTTGCTTTAGGCACGTTTAATGTATTATCGTGGTCGTGGACACATTCGCGTGACATGATTATGATCATAAAAACAAAACCGGAGTATGCGTTCGCGTAACTTTGGCCATACTTTTCTTAATAAAGTGCTATTAATTGTGGACACGTTCGCATGACATGATTTTTGACGCGCCAAACAGATGGGTACACGTACGCGTGACTTATTCCAAGATAATTTTTCTTTATTAAAAGCTATAAAAGGTAAAAGTACATAGGTTCTAAATTCAGTCAAGCCAAGTATAATCAAAGCGACCGTGCTAGAACCACGGAACTCGGAAATGCCTAATACCTTCTCCCGAGTTAACAGAATTCCTTACCTGAATTTCTGTGTTCGCAGACCGATAACAGAGTCAGACTTCCTCGATTCGGGATTTTAAACCGGTGACTTGGGTCACCCTAAATTATCCCAAGTGGCGACTCTGATTTTTAATAAATAAACGATCCCATTTCGATTGTCCTTTAATTGGAAAAACTCCCTTTATGCCCTTTATGGGGTGTAAGTAAAAAAGGAGGTGTGACAGAAGGTTTGAAATCTCATGCCCGTATGGAGCTGCAAAGACAAAGAGTAGATACCCTGTCCAAGGCGATCCAAGGTGCAGAACGCCTTGGGGATTATCACATGAGAACTCAGAATGATAGGCCTCAGCCGCCTGTCCGAAGGGGATACAATGGGAGCCATCCTAGAAATGGTGGCCCAAGCAGAAGTGGGGGAGATCAAGGTACATCCAAAACTAAGACTCCTTCCTCAAGCAGTAACAATGTTGCATCCATCAACAACAATCATGGGAGAAAGCCCCATTTAGAATGTCGTCATTGCGGCAGGCCACATTGGAACAATGAGTACCCACATACATAGATCAACGCTCATCAGACTGTTGAGGATAAGTCAGATGATTCAGATGACGCAAACCAAGTGGGTGCCTTCAATGCAATTGTTGGCTTTATCCCTGATACCTTGGCGGGAACCAATGCAGGTACTCGTAAGAATGACTCATGACCAACTACAAAGAAAGGGAAAGAAAAGATGGACGATCGACCTCCTCCTACACAAGTGAGGACCTTAATATTCATCTAACTGAAAGTGAATGGCAAACCCATTCGGGCAATGATAAACACGGATGCTACCCATAACTACTTAGCTTCAACTCAAGTAGAGCGCCTTGGTCTAGTTGTGAAAAGGAGTAAAGGCCATGTCAAGGCCATCAAGTCACCACCTCAGACATTGGTGGACCAAACAAAGAAGTGTCGGTGAAACTTAGTCCATATGAAGTAAGAATCAACCTACATATCGCAATCATAAATGACTTTGACATGATAGTGGGATTGGAATTCCTGAGGCAAACCAACACATTACCGGTACCATATGTCAACATGCTCCTGATGATGGGAGAAACAGGGTCAAACCCCGCGTCATACCATGAATACCCATAAAGATGGCCGCTGAAAAAATCTCAGCCATGCAGTCGAAGAAGGGAGACAAAAGACATGAACCTATGGTTCCGGCTACCCTCTTCAACAAGAATCAGAAATCATATCATCAGCCTCAAAGAAGTGATAATGCCCATCAACGTGTGAAGACTTGTCAAGCAAGCCATAAGGACAAGTCGGACCACTTATCACAGTCGGGACATTGCAACCACTATATGTCCCAAAAAGACCTTGGGAAAGTGTTTCCCTTCACTTCATCACAGGATTGCCTAAAGTCGAGAATCTTGAATCCATCTTGGTGGTTATAGATTGGTTTTCCAATTATGTCACTTTTATAGCAACCCCACAAAACATATCGGCAGAAGATACATTTCGACTTTTCTTCTTGCATATTTTCAAATATTGGGGCCTGCCAAAAGATATCGTTAGTGAAGGCGACTCACACTTCACTAGTAACTTTTGGACCTATCTCTTCAAGTGCTTTGGGTCAACATTGAGTCACAACCCAAGGATCCATCCACCATCGGATGGCCAGACAGAACGGTTCAATGATATGCTGGAGGAATATCTCTGCCACTTTGCAACCGGATCATAGAAGCATTGGGTAAAGCTTTTGGATGATGCTCAACTGTGTTTCAATTCTTAAAAGAGCCATCATACAAACAAAAGCACTTTTGAAATTGTTACCGGACAACATCTGCATCTCCCACAAACAGTGAATGCATCAACCGTGCCGAAATTTCCTTGAGCTACCAACTCCTTGAGGGAATAGGAGCGCAATATGGGGATAGTGCAGAGCTATCTCTTTGGAGCCCAAGAGCAGGCAAAAAGGTTCACCGATCAAAATCTTCGCTTTGTCCAACATCAAGTAGGAGACAAAGTGACGCTAAACATCCCAAGGCGGTACATGTTTGCAGAGAGGACCCATGACCATCACCTACTACAAAAATACGCCTACTTCGAGGAGGCAAAAACCAAATCGAGGGTGCTGTTAACCACGCCCCCATGCCACAAAAGCTAAAAATTTCGGAGCCAAAGCCACACGACGGATCCCGAGATGCTAAAGAAGTGGAAGACTTCATCTTCGAGATCGAATAAAACTTCGATATCATGGGCCAATTGGAAGAAACCAAAAGGTTAGAAACTACTTCCATCTATCTTCAGAGTGATGTTAAACTCTGGTGGTGGGTCAAATACGAAGCTATTAAGGCCGGTGAAGATACTCTCTAGACATGGCCAGAATTGAAGGCAGTTATATGCCTGCAGTTCTTCCTCGAAAACGTGGAATACAATGCAAGGAGAAGGATACAGAAGCTCCACTATACTAGGTCAGTGCGAGATTACGTGCGAGAATTCTCCGCACTCATGCTAAACATACGGGTTATGGGGGAAAATGACAAACTCTTCGCATTCATAGAAGGTTTGAAACCTCATGCCTGTATAGAGCTGCAAAGACAAAGGGTAGATACCCTGCCCAAGGTGATCCAAGCTGCAGAATGCCTTGGGGATTATCATATGGAAACTCAAAAGGATAGGCCCCAGCCGCCTGTCCGAGGGGGATATAACGGGAGCCAGCCTAGCAATGGTGGCCCTAATAGAAACGGAGGAGATCGAGGTGCATCCAAATCTAAGACTCCTTCCTCAAGCAGCAACAGTGTTGCATCAATCAAGAACAATCATGGGAGGAAGCCCCCTTTAGAATGCTGTTATTACGGCGGGCCACATTGGAATAATGAGTGCCTACATAACCAGATCAATGACCATCAAACTGTTGAGGATGAGTCAGAAGACTTAGACGATGCAGACCAAGTAGGTGCCTTCAATCTAATTGTTGGCTCTATCCCTAATACCTTAGCGGGAACCAGTGCAGGTAACCGTAAGAATGACTCATGCCCAACTACAAAGAAAGGTAATGAATAGGTGGAGGAGAGGCCTCCTTCTACACAAATAAGGACCTTAATATTCGTCAAACTGAAAGTGAATGGCAAACTCATTCGGGCAATGATAAACACGTGTGCTACCCATAACTACTTAGCTTCAACTCAAATAGAGCGCCTTGGTCTAGTTGTGAAAAAGAGTAAAGGCCATGTCAAGGCCATCAACTCACCACCTCAGACATTGGTGGAACAACCAAAGAAGTGTCGGTGAAGCTTGGATCATATGAAGGAAGAATCAACCTATGTATCGCAATTATAAATGACATCGGCATGACAGTGGGACTGGAATTTCTAAGGCAAACCAACACCATACAGGTACCATATGCCAACATGTTCCTGATGATGGGAGAAAATGGGGCCAAACCCGGCGTCATACCATGAATACCCATAAAGATGGCCATTGAAAACATCTCGGCCATGCAGTCGAAGAAGGGAGACAAAAGACATGAACCTATGGTTCCGGCTACCCTCTTCAACAACAATCAGAAATCATATCATCAGCCTCAAAGGACTGATAACGCCCCTCAGCGTGTGAAGACTTGTCAAGCAAGACACAAGGACAAGTCGGACCACTCATCAGAGACGGGATCATTGCAACCATTATATGTCCTATAAAGACTTGGGAAAGTGTTTCCCTCCACTTCATCACATGATTGACCAAAGTCGGGAATCTTGAATCCATCTTGGTGGTAATAGATCGATTTTCCAATTATGCTAATTTCATAGCAGCCCCACAAAACATATCAGCAGAAGATACAATTCAACTTTTCTTTTCGCACATTGTCAAATATTAGGGCCTGCCCAAAGACATCGTTAGTGAATGCGACTCACGCTTCACTAGTAACTTTTGGACCCATCTCTTCAAGTGATTTGGGTCAAAATTGAGTCACAACCCAAGGATCCATCCACCATCGGATGGCCAGACAGAACAGTTCAATGACATGTCGGATGAATATCTTTGTCACTTTGCAACCAGATCATAGAAGCATTGGGTGAAGCTTTTGGATGCACTTTTGAAATTGTTACCGGACAACAACCGCTTCTCCCGCAAACAGTGAATGCATCAACCATGCCGAAATCTCCTTGAGCTGCCAACTCCTCGAGGGAATGGGACCGCAATATGGGGATAGTGCGGAGCTATCTCTTCGAAGCCCAAGAGCGGGCAAAAATGGTTAACCGATCAAATTTTTTGCTTTGTCCAACATTAAGTAGGAGACAAAGTGATGCTAAACATCCCAAGGCAGTACATGTTTGCCGAGAGGACCCATTACCCTCGCCTACTACAAAAATACGCTTACTTCGAGGAGGTAAAAACCAAATCTAGGGTGCTATGAACCATGCCCCCATGCTACAAAAGCTGAAAATTTTGGAACCAAAGCCATACGACGGATCCCATGATGCTAAAGAAGTGGAAAACTTTATCTTCGACATCGAATAAAACTTCGATATCGTGGGCCAGCTGGAAGAAACCAAAAAGGTATCAACTATTGCCATGTATCTTCATGATGATGCTACACTCTGGTGGTAGGTCAAATACGAAGCCATTAGGGTAGGTGAAGACACTCTTCAGACATGGGTAGAATTGAAGGCAGCCATACGCCTGCAGGTTTTCCCCGAAAACGTAGAATACAATGCACGGAGAAAGATACAGGAGCTCTACCAGACCAGGTCAGTGCGAGATTACATACGGGAATTCTCCGCGCTCATGCTAAACATACGGGTTATGGGGGACAATGACAAACTCTTCGCATTCATATAAGGTTTGAAACCTCATGCCCGTATGGAGCAGCAAAGACAAAGGGTAGATACCTTGCCCAAGGCGATCCAAGCTGCAGAATGCCTTGGGGATTATCAGATGAGAACTCAAAATGATAGGCCTCAACCGTCTGTCAAAGGGGGATACAACAGGAGATATCCTCGCAATGGTGGCCCAAGCAGAAGTAGGGGAGATCGGAGTACACCCAAAACTAAGACTCCTTTATCAAGCAGTAACAATGATGCATCCATCAACACCAATCATGGGAGGAAGCCCTCTTTAGAATGGTCATTGCAGCGGGCCACATTGGAATAATGAGTGCCTATATAAACCAATCAACGCCCATCAGACTGTTGAGGATGAGTCAGAAGACTTAGACGATGCAGACCAAGTAGGTGCCTTCAATACAATTGTTGGCTCTATCCCTGATACCTTAGCGGGAACCAATTCAGGTAACCGTAAGAATGACTCATGCCCAACTACAAATAAAGGGAATGAATAGGTGGAGGAGAGACCTCCTCCTACACAAGTGAGGACCTTAATATTCATCGAACTGAAAGTGAATGGCAAACCCATTCGGGCAATGATAAACACGGGTGCTACCCATAACTACTTAGCTTCAACTCAAATAGAACGCCTTGGTCTAGTTGTGAAAAAGAGTAAAGGCCATGTCAATGCCATCAACTCACCATCTCAGACATTGGTGGAACAACTAAAGAAGTGTCGGTGAAGCTTGGCCCTATACGAACGAAGAATCAACCTACGTATCACAATCATAAATGACTTCGACATGATAGTGGGATTGGAATTCCTGAGGCAAACCAATGACATACTGGTACCATATGCCAACATGCTCCTGATAATGGGAGAAAACGGGGCTAAACCCTCCGTCATACCATGAATACCCATAAAGATGGATGTTGAAAATATGTCGGCCATGCAGTCGAAGAAGGGAGACAAAAGACATGAACCTATGGTTCTGTCCACCCTCTTCAACAAGAATCAGAAATCATATCATCAACCTCAAAGGAATGATAACGCCCATAAGCGTGTGAAGACTTGTCAAGCAAGACACAAGGACAAGTCGAACCACTCATCAGAGATGGGATCACTGCAGCTACTATATGTCCCCGAAAGACCTTGGGAAAGTGTTTCCCTCCACTTTATCATAGGATTATCCAAAGTCAGGAATCTTGGTGGTAATAGATCGGTTTTCCAATTATTCCAATTTCATAGCAGCCCCACAAAACATATCAGTAGAAGATACAACTCGACTTTTCTTCTCGCACATTATCAAATATTGGGGCCTGCCCAAAGACATCGTTAGTGAACGCGACTCATGCTTTACTAGTAACTTTTGGACCCATCTCTTCAAGTGCTTTTGGTCGACATTGAGTCACAACCCAACCATCCATCCACCATCGGAAAGCTAGACAGAACGATTTAATGACATGATGGAGGAATATCTCCGCCAATTAGATCACAAAAGCATTGGGTAAAGCTTTTGGATGCTGCTCAATTGTGTTTCAATTCTCAAAAGAGCCATCATACAAACAAAAATGCTTTTGAAATTGTTACAGGACAACAACTGCTTCTTCCACAAACAGTGAATGCATCAACCATGCTGAAAGCTCCTCGAGCTAACAACTCATCAAGGGAATGGGAGCGCAATATGGGGATAGTGCAGAGCTATATCTTCGGAGCCCAAGAGCGCCCGCTTTGTCCAACATCAAACAGGAGACGAAGTGATGCTAAACATCCCAGGGTAGTACATGTTTGCATAGAGGACCCATGACCCTCGCCTACTACAAAAATACACCGAACCCTTGTCCATCGAAAGACGCATTGGGAAATCCACATACCAGGTGAAGACTCCATCCTGGTGGAAGATCCATCCATTTTTCCGTGTCAGCCGTCTGAGATCATTACATTGTTCCCAAAGCCATCTCACAACACAAAGGGGAACAAACCTCCAAGCCAACAACAATTCGATCAATCATCAACATGCAGGTAAGGCTCCGAGGACGTTGCCAACTTAGGTAGGGGAGAATGTTATCGGCTGCTTTCCAGCCACGCCCCATGACCCCTTGGACACTTCCCATGGAGTCCTAGCAAGCCTCCAAACACCAAAAGCCATGGTCGCCCCGTGGTCTCGGCAGCGTCAAGTGACAAGCGCGCATATGCCTGTGTCACCCCACTGATAGCCCTTGCCAGTGCCCTACGACTGGAAGATGCCAACAGCGTCGCGCACACAAATAATGTTGCGCAAACAGATCTTGATGACTCGTCAGCGCCCATCTGCAGGCACATTCCAACAGCGCCTTGCGCACAAACCCTGATGCCAAGCACCATCTATCACGACCCTAAACTCGGACCTGGTCGTAATGGCGCCTCTCGTGAAGACAAGGCTAGCCGACACTTCCCATTTTCCAATTATTAATAGTTAAGCATTAAGAAACAATCTAAACATGAATAGATAAACCAAAATTTAAGCAAATTATAGAATAATATGCGGAATACAACCCAAACACAACCCAATACGGGGGTGTCACAAGTCACGAGCATCTAACAACACGGGATACTCCAAAGCAACTACAGAGTTCAATACAGAAAACCAAAATCAGGAAGGAATAAGATAGGGAAGAGCTCCGGGCTGCGAACGCCAACAGCTACCAAGAGACTCCTCAGATCCGCCTGAGCCGAAAATGATCAGCACTCGGGAGCGGGACCAGCTATGCCTGAATCTACAACAGGGTACAGGGAGTAAAGTGAGTACTCCAATTCAGTGAGTAACAAATGTAAATAAAGACTGAAAGTAAGAAATCACGTAAGGCACAAAGCATACTATAATGAAGTAGTAAAACCATTTAAAATAGTAAATCAGTGAAAGATAGATGAAAACCCTTTAACTCAAATGTAATTTCATGAAAGACCTTTTTCAACTATTAAGCAGGTAATTAATAGGCAATTAAGGAAAAATAAACACACAGAGGTTCGCCGCTCGGGCACAGTATCAACAAATTCGCCCCTCGAGCAACATCTCAGAATAGTACCAGCCCCTCGGGCTCAATCTTACACAACAATGGGTACTCGCGCTCACTTGGGGTGTGCAGACTCCTGGAGGGGCCCCTTACGTCCCAAGCGCAATATCAAGCCATCTCGTGGCGTCATCACTAGGCTCTCGGCCTCTTATCAATCAAGCCACCTCGTGGCGTACACATCTCAGGCCCTCGACCTCAAATCAATATCAATGTTTCCTCACAACATAGACCCTCAGCCCTACTCAGTCAAAAATCCTCACAAGCCGCTCGGGCAATAGTAAAATAGTGTTTCTCAGCCCAATTATCATTTAAAAGATCATCTAGGTATTAAAACTGAATAAGTATGGCTGAGTATGAAAACACTAGAAAAATAATATGACTGAGTTCAAGTATAAAGTCAAAACAATGAGGAAATATCTATAAAAATCCCCAAAAGGTTCAAATAGTTGGCTCGAAGCCCAAATATGGCATTCAGCCCAAATAGTGATGATAGCAAATAAATTTCAGTCAACTACGCGGTAAAATCATCAATCGGGACGAATCAAGTCACAATCCCCAATAGTTCACGACCCTATGCTCGTCATCAAGCGTGTGCCTCACTTCATTATAGCACTACGATGTGCAATCCGGGGTTTCAAACCCTCAAAACATCATTTACAATCATTACTCACCTCAAACCGGTCAAATCTCTAGCTCGCGACGCCTTTTCCCCTCGAATCAGTCTCCACTCGCATTGAATCTATCCAAAATCAGAACGAGGACGTCAAAAATAGGCTAAGGGAACGAAGCCCAAGCGAAAACAATCAATATATGACACAAATCCCGAAATGACCAAAACCCGACCCCCGGACCCATGTCTTGGAATTCAATAATTTTTACATAAATAGATTGATTATCTACCCACGAGTTCATACATATCAAAAGTTCTGAAATTCGACCTCAAATGGTCCATCAAATCCTCAATCAAAGGTCTCCAATACTAAGCCCTAGTTTCCCCAATTTTCACCCATAATTTCCATAATATCTAGCTCTAATCCGTAAATAATAGCATAGGAACGAGTTTTAGGTCCGAATTCATTACCTCAATGAAATTCCCTTGGAATCCCTCTTTCAAATCGTCCAAAAAAAGCTCCAAAGCCGAGATAAAAATGGTGAAATAGCTCGAGGATAAATATAGACGTCTCCGTACCGATCCGCAAGACTCTACTAAACCTGCTCATGACTCGTGAGAACTATGTAACCTAGGCTTTGATACCAACTTGTCACGACCCTAAACCCGGACCTAGTTGTGATGGCGCCTCTCGTGAAGACAAAGCTAGCCGACACTTCCTATTTTACAATTATTAATAGTTAAGCATTAAGAAACAGTCTAAACATGAATAGATAAACCAAAGTTTAAGCAAATGATAGAATAATACGCGGATTACAGCCCAAACACAGCCTGATACCGGGGTGCCAGAAGTCACGAGCTTCTAACAACATGGGATACTCTAAAGCAACTACAGAGTTCAATATAGAAAACCAAAAATAGAAAGGAATAAGATAGGGAAGAGCTCCGGGCTGCAAACACCAACAACTACCTAGAGACTCCTCGGATCCGCCTGAGCCAGAAATGATCAGCACTTGGGAGCGGGACTAGCTTCTCTTGAATCTGCACACAGGGTGCAGGGAGTAAAGTGAGTACTCCAACTCAGTGAGTAACAAATGTAAATAAAGACAGAAAGTAAGAAATCACGTAAGGTACAAATCATACTATAATGAAGCAGTAAAACCATTTAAAATAGTAAATCAGTGAAAGATAGATGAAAACCCTTTAACTCAAATGTAATTTTATGACAGACCTTTTTCAGCTATTAAGCAGGTAATTGATAGACAATTAAGGAAAAATAAACACACAGAGGTTTGCCCCTAGGGCACAGTATTAACAAATCTGCCCCTCAGGCAACATCTCAGAATAGTACTAGCCCATCGGGCTCAATCTCACATCACAATGGGTACCCATGCTCACTGGGGGTGTGCAGACTCCTGGAGGGTCCCCATACGACCCAAGCGCATATCAAGCTATCTCGTGGCATCATCACTAGGCTCTCGGCCTCATATCAATCAAGCCACCTCGCAGCGTAAACATCTCAATCCCTCAACCTCAAATCAATATTAGTGTTTCCTCACAACATAGGCCATCGGCCCTACTCAGTCAAAAATCCTCACAAGTCATTCGGGCAATAGTAAAATAGTGTTTCTCATCCCAATTATCATTTAAAAGATCATTTAGGTATTAAAACTAAATAAGTATGGCTGAGTATGAAAACAATGGAAAAATAACATGACTTAGTTCAAGTATAAAGTCAAAACAGTGAGGAAATATCAATAAAAATCCCCGAAGGGTAATAGTTGGCATGAAGCCCAAATATGACATTCAGCCCAAATAATGATGATAGCAAATTGATTTCAGTCAACTACACAGTAAAATCATCAATAATGATGGACCAAATCACAATCCCCAATAGTGCACAACCCCACGCTCGTCCTCAAGCGTATGCCTCACTTCAATATAGAACTATGATGAGCAATCCGAGGTTTCAAACCCTCAAAACATTATTTACAATCATTACTCACCTCGAACCGGTCAAATATCTAGCTCGCGATGCCTTTTCCCCTCGAATCGGCCTCCACTCACGTTGAATCTATCCAAAATCAGAATGAGGACGTCAAAAATAGGCTAAGGGAACGAAGCCCAAACGAAAACAATCAATATATGACATAAATCCTGAAATTACCAAAACCCGACCCCCGGGCCCACATCTCGGAATTTAATAATTTTTACATCAATAGATTCCTTCTCTCCCAACGAGTTCATACATATCAAAAGTTCTGAAATCCGACCTCAAATGGTCCATCAAATCCTCAATCAAAGGTCTCTAATACTAAGCCCTAGTTTCCCCAATTTTCACCCATAATTTAAAAGATTTCTAGCTCTAATCCGTGAAATGCTATCATAGGAACGCGTTTTAGGTCCAAATTCCATACCTCAATGAAGTTTCCTTGGAATCCCTCTTTCAAATCGTCAAAAAAAAGCTCCAAAGCCGATATAAAAATGGTGAAATAGCTCAAAATTCGCGAAGGCCACAATTTATACTTTCTGCCCAGACATTTCGCATCTATGGCCAAATTACCGCTTCTGCGGTACTGCATATGCGGCCAACTAACCGCTTCTAAGGTTCCTCACTTAACGGCCAAAACCACTCCTGCGATCAACCTTCCGCACCTGCACCTTGGCAGGTGCGGTCCCATAACCGCATCTGCGATTCCTGATAACTCCTCAATAATCTGCTTCTGCGGCTCCTCTTCCGCATGTGCAGCATCGCACCTGTGGTCCCCAATCTGCAGGTAAGGAAATACCAGAAGCAACAAATTCAGCAGCTGCAACAAAGTTTCAAACTACCCGTCAACCATCCAAAATCACCCTGAGGCTCCCGGGACCTCAACCAAAAGCAAAAGCATATTCTAATACCTTATTCAAACTAGTACCAATCATCAAAATACCTCAAACAACATAAATCAACCAAAACACATCGGATTCAAGCCAAACTTTCTAAAATCTTCCGAATTTCGCTTTTGATCAAAAACCCAACCAAACCATGTCCAAATGACCTGAAATTTTGCACACACATCCCAAATGACCCAACAGAACTACTGCGACTCTCAGAATTCTATTTCGACCCCTATATCAAAATCTCGCCAACCAACCAGAAATCGCCAAATTATCAACTTCGTCAATTCAAGCCTAAATCTACTCCGAACCTCCAAAACTCATTCTGATCACACTCCTAAGTTCCAAATCACCTCCGGAAGCTATACAAACTATTGGAACTCACATCCGAGCCCTCTAACACATAAGTCAACATCCGGTTGACTTTTCCAACTTAAGCTTCCTTAAACCTTACCAAAATCATTCTGGATTCGATCTGACCAACCCGATACCTGATCGAGGCCTACCCTACACTACTATTGAGCATTGAGAGAGGGTCTAAGTAGCCTTTACCCAATTTAGGGTCGGGATTGATTTTCACAAAGAGCTAGAAGTTGGAGTCGGGTATCTATCCAATTTAGATTTGTGTATGTGTTCCAAATTGCACTTCTAAATATTTTTGGGTTTTTGTTTTACTTCTAATTTTATCAAACTATAATGCTAAATTAAATTAGAATAAGCTAAGAGTAAACTATTGCGAGTTGTTCAAATAGTTTAAAAGGCACTAGGGTAGTTCACCTAGGTGGTCAATTGACGGGTACTTAATTCTAAGGAATGATTGACATATTTGGGGAGTATGATATAACCTTTGCACAATTTTACCCACTCTATACCTCTCGGTGGTTCGAGTGATTTTGTCCGAATTGACTTTCTCAAGACCAAATGAGTTTGCAAATTTGCACAAGCAATCAAGGTTCAAGTCGGGTATTACTCTCTCGAGGTTTAACCCTTTAATTGGGGCTATCAATCTCTTGAATACGCCCCAATTCCTTGTTGGACCAATTTTAGAGACTTAGGCTCTCTTTCTCAAGAAGAGCTCAAGTCAACTAAACATAAACTAGTGTTTGCAACCACTAATTCAACAATTAAATATGAAATTAGCCCATATATCAAACACCCATAATCAATATAGCCCTAAAATACAAGACCCATTAATTACTCACACTAGGGTTGAGTCACAACCCTAGCTTATGGGTCTAGCTACTCATAATTAAAGAAGAAAAACAAGAAATAGATGAAGAAAACTCATATTAATTAATTGTTAAGATTAACTAGAAGATTCAATGTTGAAATGAAGATAAAATTACCCAAAATAGCTAAAATATTCGAAGTCACGAGCGCAGCTATTAGCTAAAACTATCTGATGACCTAAAAATGGGAAAAGAAGCTATTTATACTAAGCTGAAAAATCTAGACAAAAATACCCCTATAGGGCTAGTGCGGACCACACAAAATCACGTGCGGCCGCACTAAGGCTCTTGATATAAAATTCCAGCTCTCTGAATATGGGCAATGCGGACCGTACAGAATCGAGTGCGGCCGCAGTGGCTTCTAGTGTGTTCCACATGAAATGGAGCACGGACCGCATTGGCTTCAATCTCTAAAACTAGCACCTCTCTGATCTTTGGTTCTGCGGACCACACTAAATCGAGTGCGGCCGCAGTGACTTCAGTGTGGACCACATTAAATCTCATGTGGCCGCATTGCTTGTTGGCCTGAAAATCACCTTCTCTGAACCTCACTTGTTCAGACCGCACAGAATGGTGTGTGGCCGCATTGGGCCTGTTTTGCCTGAGCTTTGTCTTGTCTTGATACTTGTGCAAGTTTCACTCCTTTTTGAGCTGATCTTTGACATCTTGTCACTTTGTTGATCAAACCTGCAATCAAGCACAACTTGTGAGCCTTTTGGGACTATTTTGTACAAATTTCTAATCAAAACATAAGCAATAAGGAGTATAAAATGCATCAAAATTCCTAGTTATCAACTCCCCCAAACTTAAGCTTTTGCTTGTCCTCAAGCAAACAAAATAAGACTCACCCCTTAAGGTAAAATCCAAGAAAATTTAGATGTCCTAAAGTGACCACATCTAGCATCAGTTGGGACTAACAATTGCCCTTAATACAAACGAATCATTAACAACACTTAATCTTTCAAACACCATGGATTAAGTGCGACAAAGGAGCATCAAGAGTTGACTCAACACATCAAAGAACTCTTTCTATTACTTTGGTCATTGTGGAACCCAAACTCACACATCCTCAACTCTCCCTAAGCAAACCTTACCTTTAGAATAGTGGCACTCAGAACGAGGTCAATGGAAATTCACTCATCTCTCTCAAGAAAAAGTCACAAGTCCGGCTCTAAGTACCATATGCTTGCCCCTTATGTGAGTCACCACTAATGTAAACTTCATTCAACTCAATATCATATAGGACTTTTGTGGAGACTTAGTAAAGGCTTTTTGTTCATGGTAGGCAATGTTTGGTCTAAGTAGGTTTCATCTTCCCTTAAGCACTTCTTTTGTTTCATTTTGGCACACATTCACTTGACTTTCTGAGTCTTTTCACTTCTTTCTAAGGGGTTAGAGAGACATGCTGTCACTCTTTCTTGTTCATTTCAAATCTTTTCTCCTTTTTCAACTTTCCACACCTTTCATTCTTTGCTTTTCTTGGATCCCTTTTTATTCTCTAACATATTGAACATTCTTTTTGTCTTTTTGCTTTTCTTTCTCTTTCATTGCCTTTACTTTTCTTCATTTTTGTACCCTTTTACCACTTTGTTGAGATCCTCGTCTCTCCCCCCAAACTTATACTTTTTCCATGTGCTAAAGGAAAGATCGGGTGCCAAGAGAGGGTATCTTTTAGAATGGGTAAAGGCTTGTATCATGGTTCTTGAAGGAAAAAGGTCTAAGGCTCAAAAGGCTTGACTAAGGATCTTATCATTGGTAGGTTATGGAAGTGTTCAAGCTATCATTTGGACCAAGGAGAGCCTATAATCATGTCTCAAGTCAAAATTCACTTAGGATTTCGCCTCAACAAATATTCAGGGCAAGTTCTAGACCAATGGCTCGGCACTTGGACTAAAGATACAGAGTCGGGAACTCACAATGACCTTAGATAAGATTTGAGCATACAATGGTCCCGAAAAACCACTTGATGATTATCGGTCAACACAAGAGTCTCAAGGTCACGACTTTCACCATCCTAAATACAACAATTTATTTTTGACCATGAGATCAAAGGCAAATGTGCTAGGCCCAAGTGAAGCTTTGCTTGAGGCACCCTTATCACTAACTATTAAAAACAAAAAGAAAACGGACTCAAACCATTAAGAAGGTTGTCACGCCATCCATCATTGGGAAGAGCCACCCGGTTCACACAACTCCACCTTTGGAAAGAACTGTGGCATTAAGAAAACCAAAGGCTTATTGTAAATTTTCAAAACAAGAAGCTACAAACATAAATAAGAAACTAAGAACGAAAAATTGTGGAAAGTAAAACGAATATATACAAAAGGGGATTTGTCGAATATACAATAGATGGGATGAATATGTATAATGTAACATAACTTTATATACAGACCCCAAGTAAAATAAAAGTACTAGGAATGTAACAAAATGTTAAAATTATATACAAACCAAAGATGAAAAACAAAGAAAGCATAAAAACTGTCAAATATATACAATAATTCAAATTCATAAAAGTAGGGCCTACCCCCTCAAATTAAAGCTGGCATTGTCCCCAATGCCAACTAAACTAAATAAGCACCAAAAAGAAAAAGGAAAAAGGATATAGAGACTCCCTATGGCCCGTTTGTCTGCATGGGCTCCTGAGTGGTCCTTGGGTCCTCAATATGCTCGGGAACCTCAGACTGGTTCCCTATGGCCTACTATTCTACTACTGGGACCTGGGCCTGGACAGGCTCCTGAGGTGCATCCTGTTACTGACTGGAGGAGGTCTCCGGTGGGTCTGCCAACTGGATGACTGCATCGTCTGCTCTAGGAATCATCCTCTTCCTCTTGGGATGCCTCTGGGACTACTCTGGCTGGGGATGAGCTGCTGGCACATGATCCTGGAGCAATAAATCCAAAGGCAGTTGGTCTGCCTTCAACCTGTCAACATCAACCCTCAGCTCCTTCACGGACTCTTTGGAAGCCCGCGTCTTCCTCAACTTCTTGTGCTCCCTAAAAGGCTCCTTGAAAGCTTTCCCATGAGAATCCATAGCATCTGTGAGCACTTTCTGAATGTTAAGGATTTTCTTCTGGTTGGCCAGAATCTCCTTGAGGGCATCCTCTATAGACTGCAGGACTTGCGGAGGCAGAGGTGCCGACTAAGCTTCCACTGTAGTAGTGAGTATAGACAACTTGGATGAAGCTGTCTGCATCCAGTTGTTGATGCTGAGAAGAGCCTGGCTCAGTCAGTGTACCGTCACTAGGTAAGCTCGGGAAGAGGGTATCTCAGGATCTGCTGAGGTGGATAGGCCAGGAGGAATGTCTGTGGAGGTGGAGGCAGGCTGAATAGGAGCCACTACCACAACTAGCTCTTCATACTGGCCAGTTAGAGCAGTGGTTGTTCCCTTGAAATTCTTGCTATTTGGGTTGTCATCACCCTGCATGACATACTACGAGAACGGGGCCTTTGTCTTGTCCTTTATATCAAATGGCCTCTTGTCAACCTTGAGGTCCCTGAAGTACATGGTCAAAAAGATTAGGAAAACGTAATTTATGTCACCCTCACGGACTACCTGAGTGATCACCCGAGACATAACATTCCCGACATTTATCGGGTACCCCGCCATGATCGATGCCACCAAAACAGCCCGGTGAAGAGGGAGGGAGTTGTGATGAGTAGTGGATTCCAATCTGCTGCACACAAATGTTTCTCACCCTTTGGTTTCGAAATTCAGACTTCTTCTCAAAATTTTCACTCCCGCATTTAGCCAATCGGGGGTGGTACCTGGGATTGCCACATACTGAGCCAACCAGGGACGGACCTCCTCACCTAATTCCATCTTTGCCATATACAGTGCCTCATCCTCCTCATCAAAGCCGAGGTAATCATTTATTATTTTCCTGTCAAAAAACACCTTCAGATTTCGCACCTTGGTCACTTTTGTACCCTTTTTGATGTGGGCAACATTGGTATAAAATTCCTTGACCAAGTGCTCATTGGCCTCTACACACTCTCCCAAAAAGTACTCCTAGCCAACTCTCTCCCTAAACTGCCTCCTTACATTGGGATTGTGAGGTAATAAGTCTCTATCAACAAAGCTCCTCTCCGGGATCAACTTCCTCACCGGCCACCATTCCCTAAATTTGTGGTATGCTACCTCGCTCACAAACAGGTCTTGCCACACCTCCGGTTTCCTTGTTCTTGCAACACCTCCCACTTGAGGTTCACCTCCTTCTCCTACTTATCCTACTACCCCTTCTCCCCCTTCTTCCTCATCGTCCCCTACTGCACCCTCTTCGGATAATGAAGTTGTGGGAGAGGTAGAGTATTCCCCACTACCTTCAGCTGAGTCTTCAGACAACCCAGAAGATACATTCACTAACGCTTGGGCAGTGGGGGAAGGTGGAAGAGTGTCTCTTAACCTGTTCCTCTCCGGCCAGTCAGGGATGTAATCTGGCACGGAGTCTAAAGAGATCTCCCGGGAGGGCTCGTACTCACTCCTTGACATGTCAATGGCTCTATCAGCCGCTTAAATCAGCTTCCTTGTGTTTTTAATATTTTGCCGAGCTTGAGTAGTCAGTCTTATCATTTTCTGTTTCCCTCCCCTGGAGGATTCTCCTCTACCTAGTTGTTTAGATCCCTTTCCTATTTGTTTCACCATTGTCTGCAAACACAATCCATTAGGCTTGTTAGTATCAGTAGAAGCAATTAAGAGCAGAGTTGCAGAAAAGAAGAAGTTGCAAACAGTTACAGAGGCTACACAGTACGAACCACACAAAATGTAGTACGGCTGCATAGAGGTCTATGTGGACCGCACAAAATGGTAGTGCGGTCCGCACAAAGGTGGGGTTCAGACTACCCACTCCTTGTATCCAGGCAGCGCGGACCGCACAAAATGTAGTGCGGACACACAGGGACCAATGCGGACCACACAAAATATAGTGCGACCACAGTCCCCAAAGATCAGATTTCAGGGCTTTCAGCAATGCGATCCACACAGAATGTTATTGCGGACCGCACAAAGGCATCGCGGACCGCACAAAATCGACCCGGTCTGCACTGAGTGCCCAACTGCGACACTAACTTAGGGTTGTTGAAATTATGATTTTAAGTCCACTTTTACACCTAGTAAAGGTCCCTAAGTGTTTGCCCAGTGATTTTAACTACCTAACTCAACTTTAATCAAGAAATCAACTACCCTAACCTAACCAATTGAAGAAAATATGGGAAGAAAAGAATAATAGACAAGAAAACAAAAAGTAAAGGAAGAATAACAAAATTGAAACAACTAAAAAGAAGGTGATGTTACTATATGTGAGAAGAATGAAAATGAACAATTCCAAGCAGTTAAGTGCGACTAAAAGAACAGATGGACAATGATTTATAAGTTCTGAGAGTCAAGAGATCGAAAAGTGTAACAGGAGGGCCTCAAGCCCTATTTATAGAAAAGGACGTGGGGCCCAGTCTTACCAACCCAGTGCGGACCACACAGAATGGATTACGGTCTGTACCACATAACTTGTTTCAAGTTTGAGAAGGCAACCCACTGCGGTCCGCACAAAATGCCATGCGACCGTAGTGGTCCACCGCGGACCGCACAAAATGTAATGCGGTTGCGGTGGCAAACTTCAGAGAGTTGGACATTTCATCTTTCACCAGTGCGGTCCGCACTAAATGTAGTGCATCTGCATTGACAACTTCAGAGACCTGAACACTTTTTCCACTATGTCCTACACTGTATCAACACAATCCTGTAGCATCTCACAACCAAATAGTCCAAAAATCAATCCTATACTACAATTAAAATCAAATAAAAACAAGAAGAAAGACACATGGGTTGCCTCCCAAGAAGCGCTTGATTTAACGTTGCGGCATGACGCAGGTTACCATCAAATCATTTGAGGTAAGGAAGTGCCACCATATGGCTGTCATCAATTTTTCCCAAGTAGTGCTTGACCCTATGCCCATTCACTCTGAAAACTTCACCATTTTTGTTCTTTAAATCAAGAGCACCAAACGGGGTCACACACACCACTTCAAAAGGTCCACTCCATTTTGACTTGAGCTTTCCCGGAAACAGACGTAACCGAGAATTGAACAAGAGAACCAAATCGCCCACTTTGAACTCCTTGCTACGAGCATATTTATCATGAATGTACTTCATCTTGTCCTTGTACAAGGACAAACTGGAGTAGGCATGGAATCGGAATTCATCAAGTTCATTAAGCTGCTCCATACGAAGATTAGCTACAACATCCCATTCAAGATTTAGCTTCCTCAAAGCCCACATGGCCTTGTGCTCTAACTCAACCGGTAGATGGCAAGCTTTCCCAAACACCAACCGATACGAAGACATACCAATCAGAGTCTTGTAAGCAGTCCTATAAGCCCATAGAGCGTCATCCAACTTCTTTGACCAATCGGTCCTATTTGCATTTACCGTCTTTGACATATGCTTTTGATTTCCCTATTGGAGACTTCAACTTGACCACTCGCTTGAGGATGATATGGAGTGGAAACTTTGTGATTGACACCATACTTTGCAAGCAAAGTGTTGAAAGCTCTATTGCAAAAATGAGACCTCCCATCACTTATGATTGTACGAAGAGTACCAAACCTTGTAAAAATGCTCTTCTAGAGAAATGCAACAACACTTCAGGCCTCATTATTGGGCAAAGCCACGGCTTTAACCCACTTTGAAACATAGTCCACCGCCATAAGAATGTATGTGTTCCCACATGAGCTAACAAATGGGCCCATAAAATCAATGCCCCATACATAAAAAATATCAACCTCAAGGATGGTGTTGAGAGGCATCTTATCTTTCTTCGAAATTCCACCCGCTCTTTGGCATTCGTCGCATCTCTTTACAAAATCACCCGCATTTTTGAACAAAGTTGACCAATAAAACCCACAACTAAGAACTTTGGAAGCCGTCCTCGCCCCGCCATGATGGCCACCATAGGAAGAGGAATGACAAGCCTTCAAGATACTCAATTGCTCTTCATCCGGGACACACCTTCGGATCACACCATCCATGCAAATCTTGAACGAGTACGGCTCATCCCAATAGAAATTCAAACTATCCTGCTTGGGCTTCTTCCTTTGGTTAGAAGAGAGCTCACACGGGATTATACCAGTCACAAGGAAATTAGCAGCATCGGCAAACCATGACATATCATTCATCGACACCGAAAGGAGTTGTTCTTTGGGAAATGAATCATTGATCTCTAGGCCGTCACAAGGCCTCCCCTCCTCCTCCAAGCGGGACAAGTGGTCCGCCACTTGGTTCTCACTACCATTCCGGTCCACAATCTCCAAATCAAACTCTTGAAGTAACAAGACTCATCACATCAGTCTAGCTTTGGAGTCCTTCTTCGTTATCAAGTACCAGAGTGCGGCATGGTCGGTATGAATAATAACCTTAGCACCCATAAGATACGGCCGGAATTTTTCCATTGCGAACACAATAGCCAAAAGTTCTTTCTCGGTCACCATGCAGTTCACTTGAGCATCATTCATTGTCTTGCTCACATAGTACACCAGATGAAACATTTTGTTCACTCTTTGACCCAAAAACGCCCCAATCGCAACATCGCTTGCATCACACATGAGCTCAAAGGGCAAGCTCCAATTAGGCATGGTAATGATAGGAGTGGTGGTCAACTTATGCTTGAGAAGTTCAAAGGCTTGCATACATTTTTCATCAAACACGAACTTAGCATTTTTTTTCCAACAACTTGCATAAGGGATTCACTACCTTCGAAAAGTCTTTGATAAATCTCCGGTAGAACCCCGCATGCCCATGAAAACTTCAAACTCCCTTGACAGATGTAAGGGGAGCCTTGAAATCACATCAATTTTTCTTTGTCTACCTCAATACCATGCTTCGAAATTTTATTCCCAAGAACTATCCCTTCTTCCACCATAAAGTGGCATTTCTCCCAATTGAGGACAAAATTGGTTTCTTCACAACGGGCCAAAACTCAAGATTCTTCAAGCACTCATCAAATGAATCCCGCACAACACTAAAGTCATCCATGAACACCTCCAAAATGTCTTCCACCATATCGGTGAAGATGGCCATCATACACCGCTGAAATGTAGTCGGTGCATTACACAACCCAAAAGGCATCCTAGAAAAGGCAAATGTACCATATGGACAAGTGAATGTGGTCTTCTCCTGATCTTCCGGAGCAATCAAGATTTGGTTGTACCCAGAATACCCATCCAAGAAACAGTAGAAGGCACGCCCAGCAAGTCGGTCTAACATCTGATCAAAAAAAGGTCAAGGAAAGTGATCCTTGTGGGTCACTTTATTCAACTTCTGGTAGTTCATGCATACCCTCCAGCCGGTGACAGTTCTTATAGGAATCAACTCATTTTGTGAATTTGTAACCACGGTCATGCCACCATTCTTCGGTACACATTGCACCGGTGAAGTCCAAGAGCTATCAGAGATAGGGTACACAACCCCGTCATCCAACCACTTGATCACCTCCTTTTTCACAACTTCTTGCATTGCCTCATTCAACCTCCTTTGATGCTCCAAGGAGGGCTTTGCATCATCTTCCAGAATAATCGTGTGCATACAGAATGTGGGGCTTATCTCTCGAATATCAGCTAAAGTCCATACAATTGCCTTTTTCCACTTTTGAAGCATCGCCAATGTGGAATCGACCTCCATGTTAGTAAGGCAAGAAGAAAGAATAACTGAAAAAGTAGAATTTGAGCCTAAGAACTCATACTTGAGGTGTGTAGGCAGTGGTTTCAACTCCAACACCGAAGGCTCCTCAATTGACGATTTTGTAGGTGGAGTCTTTCTATTCTCGAGATCCAAAGATAATTTCCTAGGCTCATAAGAATAAGAGCCCATCCCATGTAAAGCATTCACACACTCAACTCGGCTTGTATCATCATTGACATCAAGGTTTAATAATACGGCCTCCAATGGGTCCTCCACATTGATCATTGCACTGGTGTCATCAATGATCACTGTTGTGATGAGGTCCACAAAAGAGCACACCTCGGTGCTGTTGGACTGCTTCATTTATTTGCACACATGAAAGACCACCTTTTCATCACCTACCCAGAAGGTGAGTTCCCCTGCTTCCACATCGACTAAGGCCTTCCCCGTAGCAAGGAAAGGTCTTCCCAATATGATAGGAACTTCATAGTCCACCTCGCAGTCCAAGATCACAAAGTCAGCTGGCAAGATAAATTTGTCCACTCGGACAAGCACATCATCAATAATACACAATTGTCTCTTAATCGATCTATCTGCCATTTGTAACCTCATGGAAATCGGCCTAGGTTGCCCAATACCCAAGGTTTTAAAAACTGAGTAGGGCATCAAATTGATACTAGCCCCCAAATCATATAGAGCCTTGGCAAAATCTGCACTTCCAATGGTGCAAGGAATGGTGAAAGCACCGGGATCTTCAAGCTTCGGGGCCATTGAATGCACTATAGCACTAACTTGGTGAGTCATCTTTATAGTTTCACAATCTATGGACCGCTTCTTTGTAACCAAGTCCTTCATGAATTTAGCATAGCCCGACATTTGTTCAAGAGCCTCCACCAAAGGCACATTAATGAATAAGCTCTTCATCATGTCAATGAACGTTTTTAACCGATTCTCATTTTTCTGCTTCGCGAGCCTTTGAGGATAAGGTGGAGGTGGCCTTGGCAAAGGAACCTTGGCTTTAGGCACAACCGGCTCCGGCATATCTATTATGTGTTCCCTAGACGAGTTCACATCATTTTGAGTTTCCACCTCGACATCTTGAATATCAATCCTCACTTCTTCATTCACATTTTCATCAATCACATTCTCAACCACCAAAGGAACGTCATCTTCTTGCAACTCAACATCATCACTCAAAACTTGCTTTTGCTTGGAGGCATTCACATCACCGCCTCGTCCACTCCTTGTAGTTACCTCCATCACATGATTGTTCCCACCCTTCGGGTTCATTACCGTATCACTTGGTAGAGCACCCTTAGGGCGTGTATTCAAGGACTGAGAGATTTGGCCTAACTGCACCTCTAAGTTTCTAATAGAGGTATTGTGGGAAGCCCATTGAGCATCCGAATCCGCATTCTTCTTCATCATCTGTTCGAACATCATTTCAATTCTACCCATATCATTGCTAGAATAACTAGGACCTTGGGATGGAAATGGGGGTGGATTGTTCGGTTGTTGGTACATTGGGAGCCTTTGAAAGCCTTGCCCTCGGTTTCCTTGGTTTCTATTGTTCCATCCACCTTAATTGTTATTGCCACCCCAATTGTTGTTATTACCATTCCAATTTCCTTGGTTGCTTTGATTATTGTTGTGATTGCCCCAGTTGTTGTTTTGGTTGTTGTTCCCCCAATTACCATTGCCTTATTGTTGATTGCCCCAATTGCCTTGAGGTTTCCATTGTTGTTGGTTGGCAGAGTTACCCCGTTGGCCTTGATAATTATTCACGTATTGAACCTCTTCACTTTGTTCATCATAACCATCATTTTGAAATCCACCACAATCATTGTCAAATTGCTCAGAATTCCCTTGGTTTTGTTTCCCTCTTTGCCTTCTTTTGTTGACAAGCATATTGAAACTCTCCATGGCATTCACTTGGCGAGGATTTTGAACTTGTTGCAACTGTGCCTTTGTGAGTTGGTTCATAGTAGTTGTCAGCTCAGCTATAGCCTGCCCATGATCATGTAATTCCTTATGCAAATGAGTGACCATGGGGTCACCTTGGGGCACATTGTCTCCACTTTGCCACGCAGAAGAAGTGTTAGCCATCTCGTCAAGAATATCACATGCCTCATCATACGACAGCTTCATAAAGTTTCCCCCAACAAGTTGGTTCACTATACATTGGTTTGTTGTATTAATACCCCGGTAGAAGGTTTGTTGGATCATCGACTCGGTCACATCATTGTTGGGGCATTCTTTCACCATTGTTCTATAACTCTTCCAAATCTCATGCAAAGGTTCCGTGGGCTCTTGCTTGAAAGCCAATATCTCCTTTCGCAATGCCACCATATGCATGAACCTGTCCGCCAACTCATCCCAAGTAGTGATGGAATGATTGGGAAGTTGCTTGAGCTAATCCAATGCCTTCCCTCTAAGTGAGAATGGGAAGAGTCTCAACCTAAGAGCATCCTCAGACACATTAGTCTGCTTGCTCCCTCAATATGTATTTGCGAACCCCTTGAGATGTTTGTAAGCATTTTGATTTGTAGCTCCCGTGAAATACCCACGCTGCTCTAGTAAGGTCAACATCACATTGGTTATTTGAAAATTGCCCGCCCGGATTCGGGGTGGGAAAATAGCACTTGCATACCCTTGGTTCAGAAGCACTCTGGGAGCCACTCTTGGAGGTGGCGGAGGAGGTTCTGGAATATTGTCATTAACATTAGCATTGGCCTGGCAGCCTCTACGTTGTCCTTGAAGTACAAGAGGCACCTCATCATCTCTGACATCATCTACCTCCTCCCCCGCAATCACATTTTCAAGAGGGTCATTAGCATTGTTCGCTGCCATTTGGTACCTAAGTTGTGACACAACCAAGTTAGTAACAAAGAAGGAAAGAAGAACAATACACAAAACTAGCTAGATAGATAGCCAAAACCGTTAGCTCCCCGGAAACGGCGACAAAAAGTGATCGAGGCCTACCCTGCACTACTATTGAGCAGTGAGAGAGGGTCGAAGCAACTTTTACCTGATTTAGAGTCAGGATTGATTTCCACAGAGAGCTAGAAGTTGGAGTCGGGTATCTATCTAATTTAGAGTTGTGTATGTGTTCCAAATTGCACTTCTAAACATTTTAGGGTGTTTGTTTTACTTCTAATTTTATCAAACTACAATGCTAAATTAAACTAGAATAAGCTAAGAGTAAACTATTGTGAGTTGTTCAAATAATTTAAAAGGCACTAGGGTAGTGACTTTCACCTAGGTGGTCAATTGACGGGTACTTGATTCTAAGGCATGATTGACATATTTGGGGAGTATGATATAACCTTTGCACAATTTTATCCACTCTACACCTCTCGGTAGTTCGAGTGATTTTGCCCGAATTGACTTTCTCAAGACCAAATGAGTTTGCAAATTTGCACAAGCAATCAAGGTTCAAGTTGGTATTACTCTCTCAAGGTTTAACCCTTTAATTGGGGCTATCAATATCTTGAATACGCCTCAATTCCTTGTTGGACCAATTTTAGAGACCTAGGCTCTCTTTCTCAAGAAGAACTCAAGTTAACTAAACACAATTGCAACCACTAATTCAGCAATTAAACATAAAATTAGCCCAAATATCAAACACCCATAATCAATCTAGCCCTAAAACACAAGACCCGTCAATTACCCACACTAGGGTTGAGCCACAACCCTAGCTTATGGGTCTAGCTACTCATAATTAAAGAAGAAAAACAAGAAATAGATGAAGAAAAACTCATATTGATTAATTACTAAGATAAACTAGAAGATTCAATGTTGAAATGAAGATAAAATTGCCCAAAATAGCTAAAATATTCGAAGTCACGAGCGCAGCTCTCAGCTAAAACTATCTGATGACCTAAAAAGAGGAAAAGAAGCTATTTATACTAAGATGAAAGATCTAGACAAAAATACCTCGGCGAGGCTAGTGCGGACCGCACAAAATCACGTGCGGCCGCACTAAGGCTCTTGACATACAATTCCAGCTCTCTGAACTCGGGCAATGCGGACCGTACAGAATCGAGTGTAGCTGCGGTGGCTTCTAGTGCGGTTCACATGAAATGGAGCGCGGACCGCATTGGCTTTAATCTCCAAAACTGGCACCTCTATGATCTTTGGCTCTGCGGACCGCACTAAATCAAGTGCGGCCGCAGTGACTTCAGTGTGGACCGCATTAAATCTCATAAGGCTGCATTACCTGTTGGCCTGGAAATCATCTTTTCCGAACTTCACTTGTGCAGACCGCACAGAATGGTGTGTGGCCGCATTGGGCCTGTTTTGCCGGAGCTTTGTCTTGTCTTGGTACTTGAGCAAGTTTCACTCCTTTTTGAGCTGATCTTTAACATCTTGTCACTTTGTTGATCAAACCTGCAATCAAGCACAACTTGTGAGCCTTTTGGGATTATTTTGTAGAAATTTCTAATCAAAACATAAGCAATAAGGAGTATTAAATGCATCAAAATCCCTAGTTATCAATACCACATAACACGGATAAACAAAGCATAAAGAAGCAGAAATGGGGGAAACAGAGCGGTAACTCATGAGACGATTGGTCGGGTCGTCACATCCTCCCCAACTTAAATAAACGTTCGTCCTCGAACGAGTCAAGAAACATACCTGAAGCCTCAAACAGGTGCAGATATCTACTCCGCATCTCCCGCTCGGTCTCCCAGGTATCCTCCTCCACGGGCCGACCTTTCCACTGCACTTTCACTGAAGCTATATCCTTTGACCTCAACTTTCGAACCTGACGACCCAAAATAGCTACTGGCTCCACCTCATAGGTTAAATCATCATCCAATTGAACCGTGCTGAAATCCAAACATGAGACGGATCCCCAATATACTTCCGGAGCATAGAAACATGAAATACCGGATGCACACTCGACAAGATGGGTGGCAAAGCAAGCTCATAAGACACCACCCCAATCCTCTGAAGCACCTCAAAAGACCCAATGAACCGTGGACTCAATTTCCCTTTCTTCCCAAATCTCATAACACTCTTCATGGGCGAAACCTTCAACAGAACCTTTTCACCAACTATGTAGGACACATCTCGAACCTTCCTGTCAGCATAACTCTTCTGCCTCGACTGCACTGTACGAAGCCTCTCCTGAATCACCTTCACCTTCTCCAAAGCATCCTGCACCAAATCTGTCCCCAATAGCCTAGCCTCACCGAGCTCGAACCAACCAACTGGAGATCTACACCGTCTCCCATACAAAGCCTCATATGAAGTCATCTGAATACTCGACTGGTAGCTGTTGTTATAAGTAAACTCTGCGAGCAGTAGAAACCGATCCCATGACCTTCCGAAATCAATGACACAAGTACGCAACATGTCCTCCTATATCTGAATAGTGCGCTCGGACTGCCCGTCCATCTTAGGGTGAAAAATTGTGCTCAACTCAACCTGAGTACCCAACTCTCGCTGCACAAACCTCCAAAACTACAAAGTAAACTGAGTGCCCCTGTCTGAAATGATGGAAACGGGGACACCATCTAAACGAACAATCTTCCGGATATAGATCTCCGCCAACCGCTCTGAAGAATAGGTAGTACACATAGGAATGAAGTGCGCGAACATTGTCAGCCGGTCCACAATCACCCAAATAGCATCGAACTTTCTTAAAGTTCGTGGAAGTCCAACAACAAAGTCCATAGTGATCCTCTCCCACTAATTGAGACACCTGAGCCACAAATCCCATAATGTCTTTCTTCATTCTTCTCCACCAATAGTGCTGCCTCAAATCCTTATACATCTTCGCGGCACCCGGACAAATGGAATACTGCGAGCTATGGGCCTCCTCCAATATCAACTCATGAAGCCCATCCACATTGGGCATACAAATCCGGCCCTGCATCCTCAACACCCCATCATCACCAATGGTTACATCTCTGTCATCATCATGCTGAACTCTGTCCTTAAGGACAAGCAAATGCGGATCATCATACTGGCGCTCTCTGATGCGATCATATAAGGAAGACCGAGAAACCACACATGTCAATACCCGACTGGGCTCCAAAATATCTAACCTCACGAACCGATTGGCCAAGGCCTGAACATCAACTGCAAGAGGTCTCTCCCCAACTGGGATATATGCCAAACTCCCCATACTCACCGTTTTTCGGCTCAAAGCATCGACTACCACATTGGTCTTTCCCGGACGATACAATATGGTAATATCATAATCCCTAAAAAACTCCAACCACTTTCGCTGCCTCATGTTGAGATCCTTCTGCTTGAACAAGTGCTGGAGGCTACAATGATTAGTGAACACCTCACAAGACACACCATACAAGTAATGCCTCCAAATCTTCAACGAGTGAACTATGACAGTCAACTCCAAATCATGAACGGGGCAGTTCTTCTCATGGGGCTTCAACTGACGAGAAGCGTAAGCAATAACTCTACCCTCCTGCATCAAAATACAGCCAATACCAACTCTCGAAGCATCATAATACATGGTATATGAACCTGAAGCTGATGGAAAAACCAACACTGGAGCTGTGGTCAAAGCTGTCTTTAGCTTTTGAAAGCTCTCCTCACAATCGTCTGACCATACAAATGAAACCCCCTTTTGAGTCAACTTGGTCAAGGGCGATGTGATAGATGTGAATCCCTGAACAAACCGGCAATAATAGCCTTCCAACCCAAGAAAGCTATGAATCTCTGTGGCTGAGGATGGTCTGAGCCAACTCTGAACCGCCTCTATCTTCTTCAGATCAACCTGAATACCCTCGCTGGACACCACATGCCCCAAGAAAGCCACTGAACTGAGACAAAACTCACACTTGGAGAATTTTGCATAAAGCTTCTCCTCCCTCAATATCTGCAACACAACTCTCAAATGCTCTGCGTGCTCCTCCTAACTACACGAATACACCATAATATCATCAATGAAGACTATGACAAACGAGCCGAGATAATGCCGGAACACGCTGTTCCATCAAATGCATAAATGCTGCTGGGGCATTGGTAAGCCCAAAAGACATCACCAAGAACTCATAATGACCATATCGGGTCCTAAAAGCCATCTTAAGAATATCCGAGTCCCTGATCTTCAACTGGTAATAACCTGAACAGAGTTCAATCTTGGAGAACACTCTCGCTCCCTGAAGCTGGTCGAATAAATCATCAAAGCGAGGCAAATGATACTTGTTCTTAATTGTTACCTTGTTCAATTGCCTATAATCGATGCACATCCTTATAGTGCCATCCTTTTTTTTCACAAATAGAATCGGCGCACCCCAAGGTGACACACTAGGCCGAATGAACCCTTTATCAAGGAGTTCCTGAAGCTTCTATTTTAACTCCTTCAACTCCACTGGTGCCATACGATACGATGAAATAGAAATGGGCTGAGTGACCAGCACCAAGTCGATACCAAAATCAATATCCCTGTCCGATGGCATTCCCGGCAGGTCTGTAGGAAACACATCAGGAAAATCCCTCACAACTGGAATAGAATCAATATTGGGAGTCTCAACACCGACATCCCTCGCAAAGGCTAGATGCGAAAGACAACCCCTCCTAACCATATACTGGGCTTTTAAGAAAGAGATCACTCTACTAGGAACATAATTAGTCACACCTCGCCACTCGATCCGTGGCACCTGGCATAGTCAATGTGATTGTCTTAGCATGACAGTCCAGAATAGCACGACACGAAGATAGCCAATCCAAGACCAATACATCAAAATCTACCATACACAATAATAAAAGGTCCACACGGGTCTCCAGACCCCTAATAGTCACCACACACGACTGGTACACACGGTCTACAACAACAGTATCACCCACCGGGGTAGATACATGAACAGGTGAAGCAAGAAACTCACAGGGCATACCCAAATAACGAGCAAAGTATGATGACACATAAGAAAAGGTGGAACCGGGATCAAATAATACAAAGGCATCTCTGTGGCAAACTAAGACAATGCATGTAATAACAACATCTGAAGTAATAGCATTGGGTCTGCCTAGAAGAGCATAGAAACAGGCCTGACCGCCACCTGATCAACCTCCCCCTCTGGAGGACCCCTAATTGACTAACCTTCACCCCTAGCTGGCTGGGCGGGTGGTGGTGAAGTAACTGGCGGTGAGGCCGATAACTGACCCCTCTGCTGAGATGAACTAGCAAGGCGACGAGGACAATGCCTCCACATATGACCCATCTCTCCGCACTCATAACAACTCCCAAGTGCTGGAGAAGGGGACTAAAGGGAACCCCTCGCACCAGAGTGACTAGCAGATGCACTCGGCATAGAAAAGCCCTGAACTGATGGAGCACGGGTCGAACTCTGAGCTGGAACGACACTAAGTGATGACTGGCCCTGCTGAGAACTGTGATAACCATGACCCAACAACGTCCCACGATAACCTGGGCAAGCTGGCTGAGCCTGCCTGAATGGACAGCCTTTGCCGTGCTGAAACTGACCTCTCAATGAAGCACCAGTATAACTACCAGATCCTCGAGGCTACTTGGCCTCCCTCTCCTCTCGCTCCTGGCGACAAACAGACTCAATCTCACGGGCGATATCCACAACCTGCTCGAAAGTAGCACCAGTCACCCTCTCTCTGGTCATGAGAATACAAAGTTGGTAAGTGAGACCATCAACAAACCTTCCAATCCTCTCTCGATCTGTCGGAACCAACCAGATGGCATGACGAGCTAATTCGGAGAACCTTAACTCATACTGTGACACAGTCATCTCCCCCTGACGCAACCACTCAATCTGTCTGCGCAGCTCCTCTTTGCGGGACTGCGGCACATACTTCTCCAGAAAGAGAATGGAGAACTGTTGCCAGGTAAGGGGTGCTGCACCAATACGCCTACGCCTCTCAAAATCCTCCCACCAAGTGAAGGCAACTCCAAAAAACTGATAGGTAGTGAAAGTGACCCTGCTGGTCTCCAGAATACCTGTTGTACGAAGCATCCTCTAACACTTGTCCAAAATGCCCTGGGCATCCTCGCCCTCTGCACCACTAAAGGTCGGAGGCTGAAGTCTACCAAACCTCTCCAACCTACACTGCTCGTCCTCTGGCATGACAGGAACTACATAGTCCTGAGCAGCTGCAACCGGCTGGGCTGGATGCGCCCCCGTCATCTGAAGTCCCTAAACGACCTGCTCAGGTGTGCGAGCGGCGGGAGTTTGATTGCCTCCCCCGGACTGAGAAGTAGCTGCGGTTGTAGTGGCTAAAACCGCCTGAGCAAGGCCAGTGCAAACTGATAAGATCTGAGCCAAGGCCCCCTGAAGACCCGGAATAACAATGGGCACAGCTGGTGCCTGAGCTGGTACTGCTGGAGCGTCCAAAATTGGGACCTGATCCTGAACTGGGGCAAATGGTGGATTTTGCAGGTGCTGCCCTAGCTGCTCTACCCCTACCACGACCACAGCCGCATCCTCGGCCTCTAGTGGCCATAGCTGGTAGTACTGGTGGTCGTCCATCCTGACCGGTAGCGTGTGTCCTCACCATCTGTGAGAGAATAAAATAATAGAAGTTTAGTACTCGGATCAACAAATTCGCACGACAAGATTTTCAACAATATGAAGTTTTTCCTAAAGGTTCTGCAGCCTCTCGAGGATAAATACAGATGTCTCTGTACCGATCCACGAGACTCTACTAAACCTGCTCATGACTCGTGAGACCTATGTAACCTAGGCTCTAATACCAACTTGTCACGGCCCTAAACCCGGACCCGGTCATGATGGCGCCTCTCATGAAGACAAAGCCAACCGACACTTCTCATTTTCCAATTATTAACAGTTAATCGTTAAGAAACAGTCTAAACATGAATAGATAAACCAATGTTTAAGCAAATGATAGAATAATACGCGGAATACAGCCTAAACACAGCCCAATACCGGGGTGTCACAAGTCACGAGCATCTAACAACATGGGATATTCCAAAGCAACTACAAAGTCCAATACAGAAAACCAAAAACAGGAAGGAATAAGATAGGGAAGAGCTGTGGGCTGCGAACGCCAATAGCTACCTAGAGACTACTCGGATCCGCTTGAGTCGGAAATGATCAACACTCGGGAGCAGGACCAGCTACGCCTGAATTTGCACATAGGGTGCAGGGAGTAAAGTGAGTAATCCAACTCAGTGAGTAACAAATGTAATTAAATATTGAAAGTAAGAAATCACGTAAGGCACAAAACATACTATAATGAAATAGTAAATCAGTGAAAGATAGATGAAAACCCTTTAACTCAAATGTAATTTCATGAAAGACCTTTTTCAACTATTAAGCAGGTAATTGATAGGCAATTAAGGAAAAATAAACACACAGAAGTTCGCCCCTTGGGCACAGTATCAACAAATTCACCCTTCCGGTAGCATCTCAGAACAGTACTAGCCCCTCGGGCTCAATCTCATATCACAATGGGTACCCACGCTCACTGGGGTTTGCAGACTCCTGGAGGGGCCCCTTACGGCCCAAGCGCAATATCAAGTCATCTCGTGGCATCATCACTAGGCTCTCGGTCTCATATCAATCAAGTCACCTCGTGGCGTACACATTTCAGGCCCTCGGCCTCAAATCAATATCAGTGTTTCCTCACAACATAGGCCCTCGGCCCTACTCAATCAAAAATCCTCACAAGTCACTCGGGCAATAGTAAAACAGTGTTTCTCAGCCCAATTATCAATTAAGAGATCATTTAGGTATTAAACTGAATAAGCATGGCTGAGTATGAAAACAATGGAAAAATAACATGACTGAGTTCAAGTATAAAGTCAAAACAGTGAGGAAATATCAATAAAAATCCCTGAAGGATTCAAATAGTTGGCACGAAGCCCAAATATGGCATTCAACCCAAATAATGATGATAGCAAATAGATTTCAGTCAACTACGTGGTAAAATCATCAATCGGGACGGACCAAGTCACAATCTCCAATAGTGCACAACCCCACGCTCATCATCAAGTGTGTGCCTCACTTCAATATAGCACTACGATGTGCAATCCGGTGTTTCAAACCCTCAGAACATCATTTGTAATCATTACTCACCTCGAACTGGTCAAATATCTAGCTCGCGACGCCTTTGCCCCTCGAATCGGCATCCACTCATGTCGAATCTATCCAAAATCAGAACGAGGACGTCAAAAATAGGCTAAGGGAATGAAGCCCAAGCGAAGACAATCAATATATGACACAAATCCCGAAATTACCCAAACCCGACCCCGGGCCCACATTTCGGAATTCAAATTTTTTTTACATCAATAGATTCCTTATCTCCCCACGAGTTCATATATATCAAAAGTTCTGAAATCCGACCTCAAATGGTCTATCAAATCCTCAATCAAAGGTCTCCAATACTAAGCCCTAGTTTTCCCAATTTTCACCATTAATTTCCATAATTTCTAGCTCTAATCGTCCAAAAAAAGCATCAAAGCCGAGATAAAAATGGTGAAATAGCTCAAAATTCGCGAAGGCCACAATTTATACTTTCTGCCCAGACATTTCACATCAGCGGCCAAATTACAGCTTCTGCGGTACCGCATATGCAGCCAACTAACTGCTTCTGTGGTTCCTCACTTAACGGCTAAAATCGCTCCTGCGATCAACCTTCCGCACCTGCGCCTTCGCAGGTGACAACTCCTCAATAATCCGCTTCTACGGTTCCTCTTCCGCATGTGCGGCGTCGCACCTGCGGTGCCCAATCTGCAGGTGCGAAAATACCAGAAGCAGCAAATTCAGCAGCTGCAACAAAGTTTCAAACTCCCCGTCAAACATCCAAAATCACCCCGAGGCCCTCGGGACCTCAACCAAAAGTACAAACATATTCCAATATCTTATTAAAACTTGTATCAATCTTCAAAACACCTCAAAACAATATCAAATCAACCAAAACGCATCGGATTCAAGCCAAACTTTCTAAAATCTTGCGAATTCCACTTTTGATCAAAAACCCAACCAAACCACGTCCGAATGACCTGAAATTTTGCACATTCATCCCAAATGACCCAACGGAACTACTGCGACTCTCGGAATTCCATTCCGACCCCTATATCAAAATCTCGCCTACCAACCGGAAATCACCAAATTATCAACTTCGCCAATTCAAGCCTAAATCTACTCCGAACCTTCAAAACTCATTCCGATCACACTCCTAAGTCTCAAATCACCTCTCGAAGTTATCCGAACCACCGGAACTCACATCCGATCCCTCAGACACATAAGTCAACATCCGGTTGACTTTTTCGACTTAAGCTTCCTTAAAAGAGACTAAATGTCTCAAACCTTACCAAAATCATTTCGGATTCGATTCGACCAACCCGATACCACATAACACAAATAAACAAAACATAAAGAAGCAGAAATGGGGGAAATGGGGCGGTAACTCATGAGATGACTGGCCGGGTCGTCACACCATCGCAACCGCAAGCAAATACAACAAGTGTCGCGCGCACCAACAACACTGCGCGCAGACCCTGACCCGAGAGATAAAGCTGCTGCCAACAGGCTTGTTTCTACCTTGTTGTAAACTAAGTCCTTTTCATTGTGATTGTAGAGTAGTTTTACTTCATTTTCATTCAGTGTGTTTCTCTAACTTAGCTAAGGTCAAGTCATGTAACTTTGGTTTATTTTTTTAAGCATTATTAGGAGGGATCAAACAATTAACATTTTCAAGCAATCATATCTTTGTACTGGTATCTCTCCTCCTCGACACCGCATCATTTTGTAATAGCCTTCATTCATCAATACAGTCATCAGCTTTCATTCACAATTGCTCATTTCAGTTCTCTCAATTGTTCACGATATTGATTTTTCCGTACGACACTGACAATCTAGTTTAGCGTACGGAGGGGACCTCAGTTAGCAAACAACAACCGCGGTTGCATCCCTCCAAGGAATATTAGGAAGGCACCCTGTAAGCACGTGATTTTTGACCCTCCCCGAGGATTTTCACATTTTTTTAGCATAAATATGTAATTGGGTCTAATATAGCCATTTTAACTATTTTTACTTTATTTCGTTGCAAAAAGAAAAATCACAAAAAATACATATATAAATTTTAGTTTATGTATTTCTCATAAACTTGAAAAAATACAAAAATTGCACTTTATTTTGTAATTTATATAAATTCGAAAATTACAAAAAAATATATAGTTCTATTAATGTTTGCAGTCATTATAATTTTGAAAAAATACAAAATATTACTTCATATGTTATCTTTATATATAAAAAAAACGAAAATTACAAAAAAATAGTTTATTAATATTTTGTAGCTATTTTAAATCTTGAAAAATATTTAAAAAGATATAGTTTTGTTTAAATACTAGTCTTATTTTTGGTAGTTATTTTGCTTACATAGGACTAGTTAAGCAACGTTTTCCTATTTCTCGGGTCCGGGCAAAAGAATAATATTCGGGTTCAAACTACCCGGTTTTAGGCCTACTTTCGGACCTAGCCCATAATAAACCGAGTCCAGGACACATGGGGAACCCCACCACGCGTGGGGGACACAAATCTCGAACCCCACCACGCGTGGGCTCATTTTTTTGGGCAAACCCATTACAAAACACGGATGAAACATTTTGAAGAAAAAAAAATTTTCAAAAAATTAAGAAGAGGCCACTGTTCACGCTTCTTCTTCCTCAAGAAGAAGAAGAAGAAACCCTAGCTAACCCTCTCCGTCAACGACCCTTCCAGCAGCCCCCGACGTCGGAACCCACTCCCTCACGTCGTTACCCTAGCTAACCCTCTCCGTCACGACCCCTCCAGTGAAACCACCATAAACAGACCCCGCTACCTAGCCTACCACCTCTAAGCTCCCCGCGTCAACCACTGCCCAAACAACCCACCCAAACTCCATCGTAACCACCGGAGCCCCGACGAGCAGCTGTCGCTGCTGCTGCTGCGTCAAGTTCCTCCCCTCCAAACCAATTAAACCCTAAACCTCCATAGCTGCTCTCTCCTCACTAACAGACCCGTCGACACCCGCGCCTCCGCCTCTGTCAAACAGCAACTGTTGTTGCTTGCCCGTCACCCTTCCAAAACCTTTCCGTCACCTCCCTATCGTAACCTCAAAAACCAGTCGCACCACTACTCCCTCACGGCGTCACTGCTCCGACGACCACTGCTGTCCGTCGCCCCCATGTCCAGCGACGCCTCCGGCCATTAAAGATTGCTTGTCGACCCCACAGTCGTCGACCAAACAGTCCGTCAGCTTCACGCCAAGCAGCCCTGCGGTGTCGAAGTCGAGTTCCAGTCCAAAGCCCAAAAGTTGAGTCGAGGTCCGGTTCGTCAAGTTTGTTCCGAGGTTTCGTCGTTGTTCCTCGTTCAGTGAGGTCCGGCTTGAGTTCCGTCGAGGTTGTTGTCCGAGGTTTCGTCCCAGGTCCAACGCATCGGACGATAATATCAAGTAGGTCATCTCTGTCGCGTCCTTCATATTTGCTGTTTAGTAACATGTACATGTGTTTTCTTGAAATACAATCCTAGTTCATGTGAATAGTATGCAAATGAGCGAGACATATTCATATGATGTTTGCAAATTGCTATTTCTTGTTAATTAACTCCGTATGATATCGAAATTTGGTCGTGAATGTATTTCCTTTGTTTCGTCATGTTAAGTAGTTATTCGGCATTTTGTTTCTCCATGTTCAGATTATTGTTATCTAAATGTTTGTCTTAATGGTTGTTTGTACATGTAGTAGTAATGTTAAAATCATAGTAGTAATTTAATCCCGCGAAAAAATACTCGTTTCATCAAATAAGTTTAATCTACAACCCATGACCCCGCAAAGTAGCAAAGAAATGTAGTCATTTTAGCCTTGTCCTTTTTCTAAAAAAAAGAGAAAAAAAAAGAATAAATAAATAAATAAAAATGAGACGAGCCTCGCCAAATAAAAAATACAAGATGCGGGCCCTCTAAATGTATATATATTAAAAATACTTAGAATTCGGGACATGCCGTTTAGCAAATTTTGCGGTCTTCTCCAAAATAACAATACGTTAGTTGCTTTAGGTGCGTCTTAATAACGTATTTTTCTTAATTCGGGTGCACATTTATGTGACCCAAATCCAAATCTCAACCGAGTCGAGATATGTCAATAACCACGGGTGCATTGATGTAACGTGGTTTGAGATATATTTTCACGACGTTGCAATTCTCGTAAAAAATAATAATAAAAGCGGTCAAGAGTTTAAAACTCGCACATAGGTTTTAACATGTATAAAATCAGATAATCAAGCCAAATATAACAGTTGAGCGACCGTGCTAGAACCACGGAACTCGGGAATGCCTAACACCTTCTCCCGGGTTAACAGAATTCCTTATCCGGATTTCTGGTACGCAGACCATAATATAGAGTCATTCTTTTCCTCGATTCGGGATTAAAATTGGTGACTTGGGACACCCTAAATCTCCCAAGTGGCGACTCTGAAATAAATAAACCAATCCCGTTTCGATTGTCCTTTAATTGGAAAAAACTCCCTTGCACCCTCTCGGGTATGTAAAAAGGAGGTGTGACAGCTCTGGCGACTCCACTGGGGACTTACACCTAGAACCGCTGGTTCAGGGTTAAGAATTCGAGCTTAGAATAATTGTTATAGTTGGCTTTATTTATTATCTGATTTTTACATGATATATGCCTAATGTGCTAAATGATGCTTTTACCGCTTTAATATTATTTGAATTGTGAATATATACAACTGTTACGAAACCCCCTTCTTTCTGAGTCTTCTGAATTTATGGTGTACACGTGCGCGTGACCCACCTTTCTGTTAAAGTCATACCAAATAAGACGGAGTTGGGACAAGTAACTAGGCCGGGCAGACTTTCGTGCTCCCGGTACGTTGCCCCCGCTTCGGCTCAAACTGTCCGTTTGGGTAAGCCAGGTTTAGAACAATCAACCTCAGGTTTCACACTTAGAATAACTCAGCCATGTACCGGATCCCTAGTAGGAACGTTTATTTGCATCATGTGCATTTGACTTAGGGGACTCAACACAGGGGTTGGGTCTGGCTAGGACTGGTGAACCCGAAATAAATAGACCATCTTTTGGCATCCTATGTGCTACATGTTGTATTTATTCAAGGGTGAATGGGTCATTTGACGGACCAATGATATTTGCGGACAAATGACACTCCTTATCATGTTGATCACGTTAAATAAGAAAGTTGCACGATTTTTTAGATAAGCATGCTATTATGTTAATTAAGCACATGGGGAACATTGTGGAATTCAAGAAGTCTTGGTATTCCATATGTCCCCCACGCTTCATTTTTTGGGAAAAGCACATGGGGAACATTTGTGGAATCCAAGAAGCCTTGGTATTCCACATGTCCCCCATGCTTCATTTTTTGGGAAAAGCACATGGGGAATATTTGTGGAATCCAAGAAGTCTTGGAATTCCCTATGTCCCCCACGCTTCATTTTTGGGAAAAGCACATGGGGAACATTTGCGGAATCCAAGAAGTCTTGAAATTCCCTATGTCCCCCATGCCACATTTTTGAAAATATAATAAATATAAAAAATAAAATATATATGTATATATAAAAAAAAACATTGAAAAAAAAACATTGAAAATTCAAAAGAAAGATTATGTATGTTTTCATCATCATCCACAAATTAGAAAATAGTGGAAAAGAGGAGAACATAACAGTGTAGAGATGTGACTACTTATTGTTAGGAAAAAAAAAAGCAAATGTCCAAGTAGTGTCGAAACTCTGCCGGAATTTTGAGAAAATAATAAAAAATATATATGCCTTATTAGTTTGTTTTATTAAAAGCAAAGGAAAAGTAGAAAAAATCATCATTGTTTTGTCTTGTTTTTCTAAATAAAAAAAAAGTCTTGTTTTTAAAATAGGTTTATTTATTTGTTTATGAAAATGCCGAAATAATCCAAAAATATTTTCCATTAATGACTTCTTTAGAAAGTCTTTCTAATTGTTTTAAAAAAATAAATATATATATATAATAATAAAAAAAATCCAAAAATATTTTGATTCTTCTTTCAAAATTGAAAAGAAAATTCAAAATTCAAAAAAATTTTGAGAAGCATTTCTTTTATTAAAAGTAAAATTCCGAAAAATACTTTCTTCTTCTTCTTTAGAATAAAAAAAAAAAGCAAATGAAATTCAAAAAATATATCTTAGAAGTATTTCTTTCAAAAAAGAAGATCAAGCAAAAATCCAAAAAAAAAAAAAACTTCAGTTATTCTTTTAAAGTAGTTCTTTCACAAATTCACAAAAAAAGAGGAGTTAGTTCATCTACTTATTCCTGATTGCCCGAACTACACGGGTTTGATTCTCACCGGATGTGAGATACGTAGGCAACCCTCATCGGGTCCAACCCCACCTTTTGCTAAAAAAGCCAAAAACGAATAAGTAATAAAATAAAAAAACATGTCATAAATAAGTCGGGTGATGTCCAACCCACCTTTTGCTAAAATAGCCAAAAACAAATTAAAAAAAAAACATGTCAAAATTTCAATTCTGTCATAAAGAGTTCGGGTGATGCTGTTTTGTCATAAATAGCCGAATGTTCCCGAAAGGGACGCCGGAAGGCTGACTTTGCATAAACAGCCACCTTCGGGTCATTTTTTTAAGATTTGGTCCAGTTGACCCACACAGCCTTAAAAAATCTTCGTCTCTGAGACGTTGAAAGGCCGTGTTTGCAATATTGAGTTTTCTAATTTGAAAAACGATAAAAAGAGTCATAAATAAGCCGGGTGATTCTGTTTTGTCATAAATAGCCGAATGTTCCCGAAAGGGACGCCTGAAGGCTGACTTTGCATAAACAGTCACTTTTTGGGTCATGTTTAGGATTATTGGTCTAGTTGACCCACACAGCCTTAAAAATCTTCGTCCCCGAGGCGCTGAAGGGCCGTGTTTGCAACTCCACGTTTTCATTGTAATTTGAAAAAAAAAAACAAAGAGTCAGCAGTTAGGTGAATACCATTCGGATTTTTGGTCAAAATAAGCCGACCCAGCTTCGGCCGCGTCTTAAACCGTTCTTGCCGAAATAGCCTTAGAGTATCTTTCAGTTGTCGAAAGGTTATTTTCGTAAAAGAATGGACAAGTTTGTAAAAGTGTCATAAAATAATCCTCCTCGGCCTCGAATTCATGTGGGATTTGGAAGGGGCCACGTTTGCAAAAATAACCGTTCGGTTGCATTTGTCAAACAGAGAAAGGGGGCAGCCTTTTGTTTTTGAGTTTGTAAATCTTTTGATTAGAATATGAGGGTTGTTTGATTTTCAAGTTTGCAGGTCATCTTCAAACCTTTGAAACCTAGTTTGTTTTAAAATTGAAAAAATGTGAATTATTGTTTAGCTTTTATTGGTCCGAACTACGCAAGGTCTGATTCATGCGGGGTCATGATACGTAGGCAATCCCCATAAGATTCGACCGTTTTTAATAAAGAAAGAAAGAAAAAAAGAGAGAAAAAGAAAATACAAAATAAAATAAAATACAGGGTTTCCCAAAGTGCTTTAAAAGGGGACAAATGAGCAAGCCGGGATGACGCATGTTGTTTGAAGCAAAGCATGTAGAAACGGTTAACTGCCTAGGAGCATTACATCCTCTATGTGTTGTGGTCAAATCTGTTAAACTCTAACGCTAGCAAAGCTTGTTGTTGTCTGAAACCAGACGGTTAGTTGTTAAAGAGTTCTGGCAACACACCCTTACCAAACCAGATCCAAAGGACCGGTAGCAACAAGCATGACTACTTCGGAGAATAGTACCGAGGAAGAAAGGCCGATGAGCCAGTTGTTAAAGGAAGCGATGGAAAAAATAGAAAGGATGGGATTAGAGATGAATGCAATGCAGCTAGCTCTAGCCAAAGCACAAAAGACCCCTGAGCCACTAGGGCATATGCCGGAATACCTTCACTCTGGCCCCTCAACTAGCCTCCCGAATCACCGTTGTCTTCAGGAGAGAAGCCCCCATGATTCCCAAGCTCCACCGCCCCATCAACCTCTCCCAATACCAAATGTTCCGACTTATATGGGACCCACATCAGCCACCCTGCAAAGATCAAACAGCGAGCCATTACTTCAGGCTCCCGATACGCAATACTATCCCCTTGAGCCTACATTCCATGCCTCCGAACCACATGCCTACAATCCACATTTGGAGGCACCGACAGAAATTGAAAAACCGGTTAAAGCCCCAGAACAAGATGAGGTATTGAGGAAATTCAAAAGCCTGGAGCAGTCCTTCAGGAACCTGCACGGATTGGGCAACCAGGTCAGCGTGGCCTACAAAGATCTATGCCCTTTCCCGGATGTCCAACTCCCGGCTGGATTCAAGATGCCTAAGTTTGATTTATATGAAGGGCACGGTGATCCCATGGCACATTTGCGGGGATTTTGTAGCAAAATGAGAGGGGCAGGTGGCAAAGATGAGCTGCTGATAGCTTATTTCGGCCAAAGTTTGAGTGGATCGGCGCTAGAATGGTATACCAGGCAGGATTCCAGCAGATGGTACACTTGGGATGATCTGGCGCAGGATTTCGCAAGCCATTTTCAATACAATCTCGAGATAGTCCCTGACCGTCTCACATTGCTGAGGACCGGAAAGAAGCCTGGGGAAAGTTTTCGTGAGTTTGGTTTCCGCTGGAGAGAACAAGCGGCCAGAGTTGATCCTCCCATGAAAGAGGGAGAAATGGTAGACTACTTCTTGCAAACACTGGATCCAACTTACTTTGGTCACTTGGTGACAACGGTTGGGAAATCCTTCAATGAAGTGGTAAAGATAGGGGTCATGATAGAGGAGGGCCTAAGGTCTAACAAGATCCTAAATTACTCAGCGCTCAAGGCAACGACCCAGGTTATTCAAAGCGGCACGGGAGGTGCGCTCGAGGTCGCATCAGTCGAAGCAGGTACTGAGTCCAAATTCAAAGGTCCTTCCTCTCATTACCAGCCCAAACCCAGTCATCCAAATTATCCACACACTCCATACAACCTTCCACAACCCTACTACCCACCATCAGAGCCACTCTTTTCAGCCCATCATGCCCAAGCCTGCCCCCGAGCTCCATATAATCCGCCTCAGTATTATCCTCCGAACAAGGCCCGGTCGCAGGGTCAACCATCAGGTCACCCCCAATGGCGAAAGCCAGCACCACATAATGCATTCTTGCCTTCACAACGCTTTCAAGCACCCAACGACCCTGGAAAACAGGGGCATGGGGGAAACAAAGGCAAGGAAACAATTTCACGCCAATTGGGGAGTCCTACACAAGTTTATTTGAAAAGCTAAAGCTTTCAGGACTGATTGAGCCACTCCTTGGCTATACTCCAGATCCATATGCAAAGGGGTTCAATCCTGCTGTACGATGCATGTACCACTCTAATGTCCAAGGACATAGCATTGAAGACTGTCGTTCTTTGAAAAAGGAAATCAAAAGAATGATTCAGGAAGGGGCAATTGTGATCGACGACAGTGACATGGAGCAGGCGAATCATCTTGAGAACTTGTTGATTAATGTTGATAACACTGAAGTTGGGGATGGCCTTGGCAGTGTTGATATGGAGATCAATGGCTAAAATGTCATGCTTTGCAGTTGGAAGATACTCCATTTTGGGTCAGCCCGAGATGCCGTGCTTGGATAGTTGGAAAGACATTCCATTTTTGGTCAACCGGAGAGGATCTTTGATTGGTCTATTTTGTCGTCATTTCCGTTGTTCGGATTATTAGGATTGTAATTCGGATTTGTTTTGTGTCAATATCTTTCCGCCTATCTTTCCGTTTTGTCATAGCGGTTTGTTTAAGTTTTGTCCAGGTTGTTAGGATTTTATTCCGGTTTGCTTTGTTTTTAAAAAAAAAAACCATTTGTTCAGACCAATGCAAAAAATTCAGTCTTTGATTATTCCCATTCATCTTTCTGTTTAGTCATTTTATCATTTTTTATTCAACGCCGATTCTAGTGACATGACATGCGCGCACAGTTTGGGCTTAGCATTTAAAGTTAATCATAAAACCCCGAAAAGGTGATCAGACCATTTAAAGGAAATAAGAACGGTGTGAGATTATTCAGAGCTCGAGTCATGTGGAACTGGGGCAAGTTAAACAAAAAGAAAACCGTTTAAAAGCAAGATTCGCCAAATTGGCATGAGGTTCGTTCATAATAATGAGAAAGAGAGTGTCACCTAACGGTGCTTTAGAAGTGACAAATGAACAAACAGACGTTTAACATAATTGTCAAGTCCAGCACCATCAGAAGGGACTACAAGTTTAAATTGTGTTGTTTGCGCTTGGCATGTTTTGAAGACTGGAATGACGAAGGCATTTTGTTCTGCTACCCAAACACTTTATCCTTCGTTACCCCTTTTGAGCCTTATTTATTTTCTTTCATACCCCTCGTTCGGAATTAGTAGCAACGAATGGAAAGAAAAGAAAACAACAAAATGGGAAAAGAAGAATAAAAGAAAAAAAGGAGAGAAAAAAAAACGACAAAAAGAAAGGAGAAATGAGAAAAGAAAAAGAGAAAAGAAAAATGATAACGAAAAAAAGTCAAATGAAAAAGAGGAATTGGGAACTACGTTTGACCTGATTCCTCAAAGAGGATACGTAGGCGCTTCACGGCTCGGTCATAGTTTTGAAAAATGAAAAAAAAATCAATTAAAATATCCCCAAGCAAGAAACTGGGGCAAAGGTTGTGTTTGTTGTAAATAAATCTAATTCCGAAGGTTGTAACTAATAACCCAGAATTAATGTATTTTTGAGCCTTTTATACCCTTTCTTTCTAACCTTGTCCAAAACCCACATTACGGTCCAAAGAAAGACCTTCTGATCAGTCTTCAAAAGATGTCAAGTCAGACAAATGAAGAGTCTTACCGACGAACATAACATTCTGTTCCACAGCAGTAAGGACTCTAATCTCCAACAGAAAGAGTCATACCGGCAACACTCCAAATCCCCAGCTGGAGAGAGATATAAAAACGAGAGAGTCTTATTGGTGAAAACCTTCACAGGCACCATAAGGCGATGGAAGCTGAGAAAAGAACCAAAAATGAGAGAGACTTGATAGTGAAAACCCTTCGGGCACTACAAGTCGAATAAGATTGAGAATCAGATGGGGAATCGCCAATTGAAGATCTCAAAAGATGATTAACGGCGGAGGACATGCCGCATATGCATGTCATGGCCATTAGAGTCGGTATCTGCGTTTGATAGATTTTTATTTATAGTTTTTTGTTAAAAGGTCATTTTTTTCCTTTTGTCCTTTTATTCTGTTCCCTTTTATCTTTTTCCTTTCATAGAAAAATCCCCAATAGAGTCGGTTTGGTCAGAACAAGTGTGAATTGACTTCAAAATAGGCCATCAGCTTTCCAAAATGAGATCTGACTAGTACATCCAAGTGGTATAGTCAGCAGGGAACAAACGCGAATGTCAAAAGATATCCCCAGCAAAAGGGAATTGACAGAAGGATTGACAAGTGTCAAGAGGGATACCATTGCCTTTATCAAAAGTTATAAGCCTCAAGGCCAAGGCCCATGAACAGAAAGAAGAGGGATATCCCCAGCAGAAAGGGATTGTACCCAGCAAATAAAATCGTCCCCAACAAGTTGTGCAACACAGCGTAATGAAAGAGAAAGGGAAAGTCATCCCAATAGGAGTATCACAGCCAAACACCATGTTTTAAACTAACAAATTTTGTTTGATTTGAAACAGGTAAAGGAAATGGCATTGATGCAGAAACGCATGCCACAAGGGATATTATCAAACTGGGGCAGAAAATTTTCCTTCCATTTAGAAAATTTTCTGGAAGTCAGGTACCCCCAGCTGATAACATTTTACCCCCAACAGGTAAGTAAATAATCCCCACCAAGTTTTCGCGTTAAGACATTTTCAAGTCTTAAGGATATTTTGGGTTCATCCGCCCTCAAATAGAATATGTTGGGTTCATCCGCCCTCAAAACAGGATATGTCGGGTTCATCTGCCCTCAAATAGGATATGTCGGGTTCATCCGCCCTCAAACAGGATATGTTGGGTTCATCCGCCCTCAAACAGGATATTTTGGGTTCATCCGCCCTCGAACAAGATATGTTGGGTTCATCCGCCCCCAAATAGGATATGTCGGGTTCATCCGCCCTCAAACAGGATATGTCGGGTTCATCCGCCCTCAAATAGGATATGTCGGGTTCATCCGCCCTCAAACAGGATATGTTGGGTTCATCCGCCCTCAAATAGGATATGTTGGGTTCATCCGCCCTCAAAACAGGATATGTCGGGTTCATCCGCCCTCAAATAGGATATGTTGGGTTCATCCGCCCTCAAACAGGATATGTTGGGTTCATTCGCCCTCAAACAGGATATGTTGGGTTCATCGGCCCTCAAATAGGATATGTTGGGTTCATCCGCCCTCAAAACAGGATGTCGGGTTCATCCGCCCTCAAATAGGATATGTTGGGTTCATCCGCCCTCGAATAGGATATTTTGGGTTCATCCGCCCTCGAATAGGATATGTTGGGTTAATCCGCCCTCAAACAGGATATTTTGGGTTCATCCGCCCTCAAAACAGGATATGTCGGGTTCATCCGCCCTCAAATAGGATATGTCGGGTTCATCCGCCCTCCAATAGGATAGTTCGGGTTCATCCGCCCTCAAACAGGGTATGTTGGGTTCATCCTCCCTCGAATAGGATATGTCGGGTTCATCCGCCCTCGAATAGGATAGTTCGGGTTCATCCGCCCTCAAATAGGATATTTTGGGTTCATCCGCCCTCAAAACAGGATATGTCGGGTTCATCCGCCCTCAAAACAGGATATGTCGGGTTCATCCGCCCTCAAATATGATATTTTGGGTTTATCCGCCCTCAACTAGGATATTTTGGGTTCATCCGCCCTCGAATAGGATAGTTTGGGTTCATCCGCCCTCAAATAGGATGTTATTTTCAAAATTATTGATGAAGACAGGCGCCCACCTGAATAACGAGAGGAATACATTTCAGTCTTTAAGGTTCTTGACAGGCGCCCACCTGAATAACGAGAGGAATACATTTTTGTCTTTTTATTTTGTTCTAGGTCACCCACTAGTATAATGCGGGAATACATTTCTGTCTTTTCATTTCTGTTCTAGGTCACCCACCAGTATAATGCAGGCATATCATTTTTCATGTCTTTACTGCCAGGCGCCCACCTGTATAACGAGAGGAATACATTTCAGTCTTTAAATTTCTTGACAGGCGCCCCCTGAATAACGAGAGGAATACTTTTGTCTGTGCATTTCATATTTTAGGCGCCCACCTGTATAACAAGGGAATACATTTTGTGTCTTTACCATTAGGCGCCCACCTGTATAACAAGGGAATACATTCCACGTCTTTACCCATAGGAGATGCACTTCCTAAGTTCAGTTTTACCATAGGAGACGCACTTCCTAAGTTCAGTTCTACCAATAGGAGACGCACTTCCTAAGTTTATTGTACCCAATAGGAGACGCACTTCCTAAGTTCAGTTTTACCATAGGAGACGCACTTCCTAAGTTCAGTTCTACCAATAGGAGACGCACTTCCTAAGATAAGTTCTACCAGTAGGAGACGCACTTCCTAAGTTAAGTTTTACCAATAGGAGACGCACTTCCTAAAAATAATTTCACCAATAGGAGACGCACTTCCTAAGGAGACGCACATCCTAAGATAAGATTCACCAAGAGGAGACGCACTTCCTAAGAACAGTTTTTCCCAATAGGAGACGCACTTCCTAAGTTCATTGTACCCATAGGAGACGCACTTCCTAAGTTTATTGCACCAAGAGGAGACGCACTTCCTAAGATAAGTTTCACCCAGAGGAGACGCACTTCCTAAAAAAAATAATTTCACCAATAGGAGACGCACTTCCTGAGGAGACGCACTTCCTAAGAAGTTTCACCAATAGGAGACGCACTTCCTAAGAATAGTTGTACCAATAGGAGACGCACTTCCTAAATTCAGTTTTACCATAGGAGACGCACTTCCTAAGTTCAGTTTATCATAGGAGACGCACTTCCTAAGTTCAGTTTTACAATAGGAGACGCACTTCCTAAGAAGTTTCACCAATAGGAGACGCACTTCCTAAGAATAGTTGTACCAATAGGAGACGCACTTCCTAAATTCAATTTTACCATAGGAGACGCACTTCCTAAGTTCAGTTTTACCATAGGAGACGCACTTCCTAAGTTCAGTTCTACCAATAGGAGACGCACTTCCTAAGTTTATTGTACCCAATAGGAGACGCACTTCCTAAGTTCAGTTTTACCATAGGAGACGCACTTCCTAAGTTCAGTTCTACCAATAGGAGACGCACTTCCTAAGATAAGTTCTACCAGTAGGAGACGCACTTCCTAAGTTAAGTTTTACCAATAGGAGACGCACTTCCTAAAAATAATTTCACCAATAGGAGACGCACTTCCTAAGGAGACGCACATCCTAAGATAAGATTCACCAAGAGGAGACGCACTTCCTAAGAACAGTTTTTCCCAATAGGAGACGCACTTCCTAAGTTCATTGTACCCATAGGAGACGCACTTCCTAAGTTTATTGCACCAAGAGGAGACGCACTTCCTAAGATAAGTTTCACCCAGAGGAGACGCACTTCCTAAAAAAATAATTTCACCAATAGGAGACGCACTTCCTGAGGAGACGCACTTCCTAAGAAGTTTCACCAATAGGAGACGCACTTCCTAAGAATAGTTGTACCAATAGGAGACGCACTTCCTAAATTCAGTTTTACCATAGGAGACGCACTTCCTAAGTTCAGTTTATCATAGGAGACGCACTTCCTAAGTTCAGTTTTACAATAGGAGACGCACTTCCTAAGAAGTTTCACCAATAGGAGACGCACTTCCTAAGAATAGTTGTACCAATAGGAGACGCACTTCCTAAATTCAATTTTACCATAGGAGACGCACTTCCTAAGTTCAGTTTATCATAGGAGACTCACTTCCTAAGTTCAGTTTTACCATAGGAGACGCACTTCCTAAGTTCAGTTCTACCAATAGGAGACGCACTTCCTAAGTTTATTGTACCCAATAGGAGACGCACTTCCTAAGTTCAGTTTTACCATAGGAGACGCACTTCCTAAGTTCAGTTCTACCAATAGGAGACGCACTTCCTAAGATAAGTTCTACCAGTAGGAGACGCACTTCCTAAGTTAAGTTTTACCAATAGGAGACGCACTTCCTAAAAATAATTTCACCAATAGGAGACGCACTTCCTAAGGAGACGCACATCCTAAGATAAGATTCACCAAGAGGAGACGCACTTCCTAAGAACAGTTTTTCCCAATAGGAGACGCACTTCCTAAGTTCATTGTACCCAGAGGAGACGCACTTCCTAAGTTTATTGCACCAAGAGGAGACGCACTTCCTAAGACAAGTTTCACCTAGAGGAGACGCACTTCCTAAAAAATAATTTCACCAATAGGAGAGCACTTCCTAAGTTCAGTTTTACCATAGGAGACGCACTTCCTAAGTTCAGTTCTACCAATAGGAGACGCACTTCCTAAGATAAGTTCTACCAGTAGGAGACGCACTTCCTAAGTTAAGTTTTACCAATAGGAGACGCACTTCCTAAAAAATAATTTCACCAATAGGAGACGCACTTCCTAAGGAGACGCACATCCTAAGATAAGATTCACCAAGAGGAGACGCACTTCCTAAGAAGTTTCACCAATAGGAGACGCACTTCCTAAGAATAGTTGTACCAATAGGAGACGCACTTCCTAAATTCAGTTTTACCATAGGAGACGCACTTCCTAAGTTCAGTTTATCATAGGAGACGCACTTCCTAAGTTCAGTTTTACCATAGGAGACGCACTTCCTAAGTTCAGTTCTACCAATAGGAGACGCACTTCCTAAGTTTATTGTACCCAATAGGAGACGCACTTCCTAAGTTCAGTTTTACCATAGGAGACGCACTTCCTAAGTTCAGTTCTACCAATAGGAGACGCACTTCCTAAGATAAGTTCTACCAGTAGGAGACGCACTTCCTAAGTTAAGTTTTACCAATAGGAGACGCACTTCCTAAAAATAATTTCACCAATAGGAGACGCACTTCCTAAGGAGACGCACATCCTAAGATAAGATTCACCAAGAGGAGACGCACTTCCTAAGAACAGTTTTTCCCAATAGGAGACGCACTTCCTAAGTTCATTGTACCCATAGGAGACACACTTCCTAAGCTTATTTCTCCCAATAGGAGACGCACTTCCTAAGTTCAGTTGTACCAATAGGAGACGCACTTCCTAAGAAGTTTCACCGATAGGAGACACACTTCCTAAGAACAGTTTTGCCCATAGGAGACGCACTTCCTAAGTTTACTTTTACCCCATAGGAGACGCACTTCCTAAATTAAGATTTCACGCATAGGAGACGCACTTCCTAAATTATTTTCATAGGAGACGCACTTCCTAGTTCAAAATCATTGAGGTTTCACCCATAGGAGACGCACTTCCTAAGACTATTTTACCCCTAGGAGACGCACTTCCTAAGTTTAATTTCATTCACTGGAAACGCACTTCCTGAATTAAGTTTTCATTATTAGGAGACACACTTCCTAGTCTGGTTCGCTCAGGTTATACTTTTGCTTAAGGAGACGCACTTCCTAGTTTGGCTTTTTAGATTATATTTTATTTCAGGAGACGCACTTCCGGAATTGATATTTCGCCCTTAGGAGATGCACTTCCTAGTTTGATTCGTTTTAAGTTCGACCATAGGAGACGCACTTCCTAGTATAGTTTTTTGAAGTTTACCCGTAGGAGACGCACTTCCTAATCGAGGTCTTTCAAGTTTTTTAGGAGACGCACTTCCTAAATCGAGATTTTATTCATAGGAGACGCACTTCCTAGTTCTAGTCACTGAAGTTTTCACCCTTAGGAGACGCAATTCCTGGTTTAGCTCATTCCGATTCAACCATAGAAGAAGCACTTTCTGGTTTGAGTCATTGAGGTTTTTATTTTAGCAGACACATTTGCTAGCAAGAGTTTTGGTTTTACCCGTAGGAGATGCACATCCTAGCCTAGTCTTTAGTTTACTCTCATCATTGCATCAGTAGGGTAAGTGAGTTACAAATTTGCTAACGACTCACAAATCTTCCCAGTACAAACTGGTTAGGAAATTTTGTTTGTTTTGTTTGTTTTGATTGTCAGGGACCCGCCTGTAGAACGGAGGAACAATTTTCAAGATCAAGTAGTGACCCACTGGAAAGCAGAAGGTTACAACAAAAATCCCCAGCATTCAACCAAGTTATAAATAGCAGAAGCTCGCCTCAAGAATGCGAGTCAACATCTGAGATGGTCGACAAAAGCTGGACACAACATAAAAGAAAAAGAAAAGAAGAAGAACAAGAAAAGAGAAAAACAAAAAAGGAGAAAAATAAGAAAGTGGAGAACAAATGTGGTCTGCTCAAGAACTAGCACCTACAACCAGCAAGTGTCAAGGTTCAAATCCAAAGTCTGTATGAAGCACCATTCAAGACTCAAGATCAAGTTTCAGAAGAGTTATAGATAGGAATCCTTGTAACTAGCAGCTGATAGGTTTAGTTAGTTTTTCTCATTTTCATTTTGATGTAACGACAGGACCGCGGACCGGAACCTCAACGGAACGGCACCTCGATCGGCTCTCCACCTCGATACACTTCACCATCTCTCTCATTTCCGAACTACACGTGGCCTGATTCCTGTATAACCAAGGATATGTAGGCAGCTCAGATACCAGGGCTCGGTCACATTCCCTTCCTTTCCTCAGTGTAATCCCTCAAAATAATGGTCGGGTCAAAAACACGTCTAGTCGTTCTTTATCGGAAAACTCTTCGTGTTTCCAGTCAAAGAGGGGCAGCTGTAAGCACGTGATTTTTGACCCTCCCCGAGGATTTTCACATTTTTTTTAGCATAAATATGTAATTGGGTCTAATATAGCCATTTTAACTATTTTTACTTTATTTCGTTGCAAAAAGAAAAATCACAAAAAATACATATATAAATTTTAGTTTATGTATTTCTCATAAACTTGAAAAAATACAAAAAATGCACTTTATTTTGTAATTTATATAAATTCGAAAATTACAAAAAAATATATAGTTCTATTAATGTTTGCAGTCATTATAATTTTGAAAAAATACAAAATATTACTTCATATGTTATCTTTATATATAAAAAAAACGAAAATTACAAAAAAATAGTTTATTAATATTTTGTAGCTATTTTAAATCTTGAAAAATATTTAAAAAGATATAGTTTTGTTTAAATACTAGTCTTATTTTTGGTAGTTATTTTGCTTACATAGGACTAGTTAAGCAACGTTTTCCTATTTCTCGGGTCCGGGCAAAAGAATAATATTCGGGTTCAAACTACCCGGTTTTAGGCCTAATTTCGGACCTAGCCCATAATAAACCGAGTCCAGGACACATGGGGAACCCCACCACGCGTGGGGGACACAAATCTCGAACCCCACCACGCGTGGGCTCATTTTTTTGGGCAAACCCATTACAAAACACGGATGAAACATTTTGAAGAAAAAAAAATTTTCAAAAAATTAAGAAGAGGCCACTGTTCACGCTTCTTCTTCCTCAAGAAGAAGAAGAAGAAACCCTAGCTAACCCTCTCCGTCAACGACCCTTCCAGCAGTCCCCGACGTCGGAACCCACTCCCTCACGTCGTTACCCTAGCTAACCCTCTCCGTCACGACCCCTCCAGTGAAACCACCATAAACAGACCCCGCTACATAGCCTACCACCTCTAAGCTCCCCGCGTCAACCACTGCCCAAACAACCCACCCAAACTCCATCGCAACCACCGGAGCCCCGACGAGCAGCTGTCGCTGCTGCTGCTGCGTCAAGTTCCTCCCCTCCAAACCAATTAAACCCTAAACCTCCATAGCTGCTCCCTCCTCACTAACAGACCCGTCGACACCCGCGCCTCCGCCTCTGTCAAACAGCAACTGTTGTTGCTTGCCCGTCGCCCTTCCAAAACCTTTCCGTCACCTCCCTATCGTAACCTCAAAAACCAGTCGCACCACTACTCCCTCACGGCGTCACTGCTCCGACGACCACTGTTGTCCGTCGCCCCCATGTCCAGCGACGCCTCCGGCCATTAAAGACTGCCTGTCGACCCCACAGTCGTCGACCAAACAGTCCGTCAGCTTCACGCCAAGCAGCCCTGCGGTGTCGAAGTCGAGTTCCAGTCCAAAGCCCAAAAGTTGAGTCGAGGTCCGGTTCGTCAAGTTTGTTCCGAGGTTTCGTCGTTGTTCCTCGTTCAGTGAGGTCCGGCTTGAGTTCCGTCGAGGTTGTTGTCCGAGGTTTCGTCGCAGGTCCAATGCATCGGACGATAATATCAAGTAGGTCATCTCTGTCGCGTCCTTCATATTTGCTGTTTAGTAACATGTACATGTGTTTTCTTGAAATACAATCCTAGTTCATGCGAATAGTATGCAAATGAGCGAGACATATTCATATGATGTTTGCAAATTGCTATTTCTTGTTAATTAACTCCGTATGATATCGAAATTTGGTCGTGAATGTATTTCCTTTGTTTCGTCATGTTAAGTAGTTATTCGGCATTTTGTTTCTCCATGTTCAGATTATTGTTATCTAAATGTTTGTCTTAATGGTTGTTTGTACATGTAGTAGTAATGTTAAAATCATAGTAGTAATTTAATCCCGCGAAAAAATACTCGTTTCATCAAATAAGTTTAATCTACAACCCATGACCCCGCAAAGTAGCAAAGAAATGTAGTCATTTTAGCCTTGTCCTTTTTCTAAAAAAAAAGAGAAAAAAAGAATAAATAAATAAATAAAAATGAGACGAGCCTCGCCAAATAAAAAATACAAGCTGCGGGCCCTCTAAATGTATATATATTAAAAATACTTAGAATTCGGGACATGCCGTTTAGCAAATTTTGCGGTCTTCTCCAAAATAACAATACGTTAGTTGCTTTAGGTGCGTTTTAATAACGTATTTTTCTTAATTCGGGTGCACATTTATGTGACCCAAATCCAAATCTCAACCGAGTCGAGATATGTCAATAACCACGGGTGCATTGATGTAACGTGGTTTGAGATATATTTTCACGACGTTGCAATTCTCGTAAATAATAATAATAAAAGCGGTCAAGAATTTAAAACTCGCACATAGGTTTTAACATGTATAAAATCAGATAATCAAGCCAAATATAACAGTTGAGCGACCGTGCTAGAACCACGGAACTCAGGAATGCCTAACACCTTCTCCCGGGTTAACAGAATTCCTTATCCGGATTTCTGGTACGCATACCATAATATAGAGTCATTCTTTTCCTCGATTCGGGATTAAAATTGGTGACTTGGGACACCCTAAATCTTCCAAGTGGCGACTCTGAAATAAATAAACCAATCCCGTTTCGATTGTCCTTTAATTGGAAAAAACTCCCTTGCACCCTCTCGGGTATGTAAAAAGGAGGTGTGACACGCCCTATAACAGATTATGTGATTCTAATCCATGCTCATTGAATGTGCACATTTTGAGCACAAAAATAAAGCGTGTGATTTTGGTCAAGCTCAGCTTACACGACACTGCATAACCGTATTTATTTCAACCAATTGCTTCTTAAAAGACTCGTAAATTCTTAATAATTGCTAGAAATCAATTTTAGAAATCTAAAAAAGGCAATAAAAAGGTAAGTATTTAATTTCTTTAAATAATGACGATGAATTATGGAGAGACTTGTCAATGAAGCAGGTCAATTTTTTTTTGGGTCCTTTTTTGCCTTTTCTTTTGTTCCACTTTTTCCTTTTCCATTATTTTTTCCTTTTTTTAGGACCAAAAAGAGAGTCTAAAATCAGAATAATAAGACATTGTACTTAGAGGGTGTTTGGATTGGCTTTTAAGCTGGTCAAATCAACTTTTAAATTCCTTTTAGCTTTTCAATGTTTGACAGTTAAAAAATACTTAAAATAAGTTAAAAACTGCTTAAAACAAGCCAAAAGCAATAAGTTGGGCAACCCTAACTTATTATTATTTTTTAGATTAAAAATTATTTCAACTGAAAAATTACCTTTTTAAGTCAATCCAAACGGGCTCTTGGTGGCCCTGTAATTCAAGGTATTAGGTGGGCTATTTTGATATAAATTTTGAGATTAAATATATACCATGTTTGGTTATGCTTATTAGCTAAATTAATATTTATTATACCAAAATCTTGGTATAATTTGTCTCAAATAAAATGTGGATAAGTTATTCAAATTTTAATCCCAAAATTATAATCTTGGAGTAAGCTTTTGAACTAAACAAACCCTAGCTAATACTTTGACTCGTAGTAGAGTTTTATGTGTATTAGGATTTCTAAAGCTACACGATAATTTACCTAGAAGAACAAGAACTCTTTATGGAGATGGAACACAATAATTACAATAACTCAATATTAACTCATTAATACTTTTTAATTATCAGTCTTTAATATCAGATTACTGAAGACGAATAAGAAGAGAAAGAACAAGCATGGCTACTGCTTCAGGTACCTTTTCTTTTCTTCCTTTTTAGTTTTTAATATCATATTCAAACTCAATCAACTATGACTCACCGGCCTTAAACTAGAGGTTTCGGGTTGGGGTCCTGGAAACAGTAACACTCTGAATTAGTCAGGTATAATGTAGATATACCGGATAACGGGCGGAAAGCCAAAAAAATATGTGACTCAATTTCAAACTAATTGGGGTCGATATGAATCCTCTACATTTGTTCTTAAGACATGAACATAGTAATATTCGCCTTTAACAAGGGGTCTCAGTTCGAGCCAGAATAGAAAAAATCCTAGTAGAGAGTGTTTCCTCTTTAGTGAGCCTAATGTGACGTGCATCTTAATTAGTCGGGACCTGAAATGGGTATTGGACACCGACGGATGATAAATAAAAATTTTTTATGTATATGCTGTTTTCTCCCTGCAGCTATCTTTTTAACAGGAAGTTTACTTTTCTTTGTTGTTTGTGGAGAAAAATTTTGTTGATGATTTTCTAGTGTTCTATGATAGAGAGGCTAGGTTATAATTGATAGAGTGAATAATATGTCTTTTCTTTCTTTAATGAATATAAATAAGATATCTTTTTTTGTTTTGTTTTAGTAATGGTAGCCATATTTTTGTATTTCCTGATTCTTAGATTTTTTTTACTACCTGATTTATTTATGATTCGATTTTACTATTATCTTGTTGTTGTTATTTCCACTACATCAGTAGCTAGCAATCTCAAAAAGGTTTTGAACCCTTTGACCACTGAGCTACGCTTTTGGGCTACAATGCTAATTGGATTCAAAATATAATATATATATATATATATAGAGAGGCACAAAACAGAATTTGCAGTATAATTATCCGGCGAAGAGGTTCGGGTGAACCCCCTTCCGCCCCGGGGCAGATTTCGCTGGAAAATTATGTTGTATATATATATGACAAAATATATTTTTACCCTCCATATATTATGTTTTGAACCCCTTGACATAGCCCATAAGTAGGTCATTGGTTCAATTCCTACTAACTACAATCTTTTTTAATTTTTGAAGTTTTTTCTTTTTTTGAACCCCTTTAGCGGAAATCCTGCTTCTGCCCCCTAAATCCACCCCTGCTCTACACTGATGTGATTATGCATGCAAGTTTTAAGCCTAGGGTCTATCGAAAATAGTCTTTCTACATGCACAAAGGTGGGGATAAAGCTGCATACTCACTACCCTCCTCAGACCCCACTTGTGCGATCACACCGGATATGTTGTTGTTGCTTTTGTTTTATAAGCCAGATTGATATGCTTGCTTTTGAAAAACTCTGTTTGTGCTCATGTTACAATATCTCTCTTTTGAGAACTCAATAGTAAGTATTTGTTAAGCAGGTGAGGGACAAAAGATCCAATTCCCACATTTTGATGTAGTTTCAGATGAATCAGACCACTATTACCTCAAATCAAACCAATCCAGAAAGGATAAAAATAGTTTCAAAGATGCAAACACTTCTACCTGCAGAAACATTATGAAAGAATGGAAAATCCTTGAGAAAAATCTTCCTGAATCCATTTATGTTCGCGCTTATGAGTTACGAATGGATCTGCTACGAGCAGTAATTATCGGTGCTCCTGGTACTCCTTACCACGACGGGCTCTTCTTCTTTGATATCGTGTTTCCTTCCGATTACCCGAGGCATCCTCCCAAAGTTTACTATCATTCACGCGGCTATCATATGAATCCTAATCTGTATCCTAATGGTACAGTTTGTTTGAGTCTTATTAATACTTGGAATGGTAGCAATCAGGAAATGTGGACACCTAAAAATTCTACAATCCTTCAGCTTCTCGTTTCGATTCAGGGGCTAGTACTCAATTCTAGACCTTACTTCAACGAGCCTGGACACGAAAACTATACCACGTCTGAGAGGTGGAAGAACACGTCGTTAGCTTACAATGAGAAAGTGTTCATTTTATCTTGCAAGACAATGTTATGTCATATTCGTACTCCTCCAAAGAATTTTGAAGCCTTTGTCTATGAGCATTTTCGTGAACGTGGTGAATTTATATTGGCAGCTGTTAATGCTTATAGTGATGGTAAGGCGATTGTTGGTTGTTATCAAGGAGATAACCAGACATCGTCTCGAGTTAATGTGTCTGCTGAGTTTCAGAGAAATTCAAAGAAAATGTATGTTGAGTTACAAAAAGCATTCAAGAAATTTAGCATTTCAAGTCCAAATCAGGTGGAGATGAAACCAAAGGAACAAGCTAAGAAGAAGAAAAGGAAAAATAAAGAAAACTCAAGTGGTGTTAAGCCAAAAGTAACAGAGGAAAAGTCTAAAGGTGGAATTATGCAGAAGATAGTAGGTTTTATTAAGCACATTTTTGAATTTGAGAATTAGAATTATGTTTTTAGATTTCAATATACTGGAAACAGTTTGCACCAAATGGAACATTGACTTAGATTTAGTTGTTATTGTCTGTCTCATACTCAAGATTTCCCTTGTTTTTGGTAGATTAATTATTGGTTATGAAGTCTGAATTTGTGTTGTTTTCTTAGTTATTTTCTTTCCTTGTTAGAGAATTTCTTAAATGGGGTCAAGAAATTATTGGTTATGAGTTTAGGTCAAGAGTTGTGGGGTTTTAAAGCTTTTAATCGTATTATCTTTTTAAGTGGTGTTGACTCACTATATATATATATAGAGAGAGTGTTATTTTTCGAAGTTTTTTAGCTGTGATTTATATAATTCTTAAGGATCCATCAGTAATTAATTACTATACAAAGTGTATGTTGGCACGAATTTATGGTTGGCTATGTGAGTTCAGCTGAATTTATTGTTTTTGGTTCGAAACATATGCATAAAAAATTCAAATGTATACATATCATACTCATTTTAAAGACACCTGGCTCTAGATTCTGAATTCATCTCTATGCATACAGAGGAATTAATCATTCTTTTTATATATAAAAAAAAGAGTAGTTTCGTACAAAGCTTTTTTTCATTCCATTGTTTAAATGAATCATACAGTTATTCAACCCTTACTATTAAAACAAAGATACACTATGCTCATACTCCTACACATGCACCAATGAAAACATCTAATGTTATCACCGAAATAAATACGACTTAATTTGTCTTTCTTGAAATAGAAAACATCGATTATCGATAACATTAAAGTTCCTACAATTTTTTTTTAATCATACTATAAAATATAAAAAATCATATAAAAATCTATGTTTCTATCAGTACGTTAGTAATCTAAAACTGATACCAAATCTTTGCAATTGAAATCATAGTAATTTGGAACCAGCCATTCCTTAAGCCGGAGGTCTATCGACTATCAGTCTGTATACACACTATCCTCCGCAGACCTCACGTGTGAGATTACACTGAGTTTATCATCATTTTATTGTTATGGAACCAGCCCAAGAAATCAGTTGGTTTTCCACTGGCATTGTATTGAATCAAGAAGATGAACAAGACATAACAAGTAAGAAATTACTTCCTTCTGATTCAGATTTTGATACAGTTGATGATTGGGATTTCGACGTCGAAAACGAAACAAAAAATCATCTTTATGTCACACCTGAGAGTTTAATACATAACAAGAAGTCAAGAACTTCGTCGATTTCTTCACTTAACATATTGAAAGACTTTGGAAATGGATTCAGAAAATTAAAGGGGCAAAAAATCACTATTCAAACTAGTGAAATTGAATGTGCAAATAATGGTAAATTGTCTACAGATTCAATTCTTCGTTTAGGCGGACAAAATTTTATTCAATCTTTTGAATCTTCAGTTGATCATCCATTTGTTAGTTCCTTGTTAAGTATTTCAGAGGAAGATTCTAGAAGTGTTGAACTCGTCGAATGCCTTTTATTTTGCGCGGAGAAAGTGTGGCAAAAGCAATATGATCGCGCGATTAACCTTTTAAATGAATGTGACAAGTTTAGTTCCAAAACAGGAAATCCTGTTCAAAGACTTGTTTACTATTTTTCCCGTGCCCTACGTGAACGAGTTGATAAAGAAATCGGAAAAAATAGCACGAAAGGTTTGGAGATATATGGAATGCAAGATCTTGAGAACGCGTTAAGGAGTATAAATCAATGTACGATTGCAGTTCAAGACATGCCTCTTTGTCAAGTGATAAAATTTGTTGGAATTCAAGCGATAGTAGAAAATGTAAGAAACTCGAAAAAGATTCATATAATTGATCTTGAAATTAAAATGGGGGTACAATGGACAATCTTGATACAAGCACTTGTAACTCATCAACAAGAATCTCAATCTCCCTTTGAATATCTCAAAATAACTGCTATAGGAAATACTCAATCAAGGACTAAACTCGAGGAGACAGGTAAACGACTGATGAGTTTTGCTGAGTCTTTAAACTTACTATTTTATTTCAAGAGCGTTATAATAGAAGATATCATGGATCTCAAGAAAAATGACCTAGATATAGATCCTGAGGAAACGATTGCAGTTTACGCGCAACATTTTCTGGCTAACATGATAATGCAACAAGAAAAGCTTGATTTCTTGATGGGATTTATTAAAGGTATAAATCAGCGTATAATGGTCATTGCTGAAGTTGAGGCAAATCATAATTCTCCAGTTTTTGTTAACCGTTTTATTGAAGCATTATTCTACCACGGTGCTTTCTTCGATTTATTTGAAGATTGTATGAAAAATAATGAATCAAACAGAACGACTATGGAATCAGAGTTTATGTGGCAAGGAATAAGGAATATTGTAGCAGCTGAAGGAGAGGAAAGGACTATTAGACATGTAACAATTGAATTATGGAGAGAGTATTTTAAGCGATTTGGAATGGAGGAAATGAAATTGAGTAATTCGTCGTCGTATCAAGCGAAAATGCTGCTCGAAAAATTCAGTACTCGGAATTCTTTTACGCTTGAAATGAATGGAAATTTTCTAGTTATTGGGTGGAAGGAAACTCCTCTGAATACACTTTCTGCTTGGAAATTTCGTAAAAGAAGTATTTCTCATGGTGCTTGCTTCTTCACTCTTTAACATTAACGGGCACCCCGATGCATAAAGCATTTCGCGTTCACGTAGGGTCCGAAGAAGGGCCGCATCCCAAGAGGTGTTATGCAGACAGCCAAACCTAATACAAACACTAGTTGTTGCTTTCATGGCTCGAACTCGTAACATATAGTTAATGTACTACTTATTATGTTTGATCAAATAGATGTTTTGTTCAACTCCTTTATTTTCTTCTAACAGTTTAAAAAGGCCTACTTGTAATGAAAGCTATATAGATTTTTCAACCACAATTCCTCCCCCCTCCCCCCCCCCTGTACTTTCAATTGGTATCAGAGCAAGGTTCATGTCTGCTCCTTAATTTTAATGTTCTTTAATTGCTTTATTGTTCTAAAAATGAAGTATAATTATATTTGTCATACCTGTTTGTCAAGTTTTTAGTGACACAGATTGTAGAATTTAATGAATCAATTTTTGTAAACATTGTGGTTATATTATTATTTCTAATGGCATAATCCTTTTTGACACCATTTAATGTGATAATTTTTATGCTTGTATTTGCAGCAACTAAAAATAACTTCTATTACAGCTAATGGTCATATGTTCCATTGTGATTCTTGTGTTTTTCTTAATCCTCCATTTGGGGATAGATGAGATTTCTCTACTCTTAAACAGAGTCTCGTGTTCGAGCCCTAAGATGAAAAACTCTTGGTAGGTAGTGCCTTCCCCTTTAATATGTCATACGCGATCCAAATTCGAATTAATTTGACGAGTGGGTTCCAACATTTTCGGGGTTCCTAATTGAAGAATTAAACAAAATAGCCGCCCACCCAGCTATTTAAACTAAAAATAATTGGTGGATGTATAATATATGTATAATTTATATATTTATGTGTATAAAGTTAATGTATAATCTATGTATATGGTTAGAAAAAGTAACCAATGAATTTGGTCGGCTATTTGTATAAAGATCCCTTTTCGTTTCCGCCACTCAATGGACTGGGCTGTGACCCGACGACCTCCTGGGCCGGCCTCTATATTCTGTTTTTCCATGGGCTTATAAGTACAATCCATTCGAAAAATTGCAAAATATGACACTTTTTGAGGTGGTTTTAAATTAAATTTTGAACCCCACTTGCTCTATGGATAGAATTTTAAGGTCAAAAATTAAAAATGTTGTCAATGAGGCAAGCGAGGGGTAACATTTGTTTGCATGCGACGTGATAAAATTCAAGACCATCCACTTTAAGGGCTATTTGTGTACTTCACCCCAATTCATTTGTTACCCGTATTATTAGTAATCTTAAAGATTATATATAGTTGTAGAGAGGGATAATTTTACAAAGAGTGTTTTACAATTAATATGGTTGTTGTTGTTATAGGCAAAAAACTATTATAGAGAGGTAATATATATATATAACTTAAAAATTCGGTTCTAAGGAAAACTTAGCTTTTATATAAATTATTTTTCTGACCAGCTATTTGGATAAAGCTGATCGCTGAGAATTGTGCTGAGACATAACTAATGAAAGCTTATTTGCATGGTTAATGGAGAACGTATGTACAACCAGGGGCGGATTTAGGGGGCGACAAAATTTATTGTTTGCCTGTATATGTTATGTTTTGCAGAGGCGGATTCAGGAATTAGATTTTATGGGTTCAACTTTTAAAGTTTTTGCATTGAACCCATTGTATTTTTAAAGTTATGGGTTCATACCTACCATTTTCTGCAATTTTAATAGATTTTTACACATAAATTTATGCTGCGCAGCAAAAATACTGGATTCAGATGAACCCGTCGGACATACTCTACATCCGCCTCTGATATTTTGAATCCCCTTGACATAATCCAAAAGCATAGCTTAGTAATCAAGAGAGTTCAAAACCTTTATAAGGTCATTGGTTCAATCCTCACTAACTACAATTATTTTTAACTTTTGTTTTTTGAACCCCTTAGCGAAAATCTTTCCTTCGCCACTACATACAGACATATGTCTTATTTCATTGTCTGAGATTTTAATTAATGTTCAAGTGATTGTTTAGTGACAGAGACATGAGTGAGGATTTCATTTCGAATATTATAAAACTTTGTGTGAACCTATTTGTTTAAATTTTAATGGACAAAATTAATTTGAAAATATGTGGTTTGTGGTGGGTAGATTGTACTGGTGGTGGATTAATAGATTGATACCCGCCCGTTGTTTAACACACCAATAATTTTTGTTAATATTGACGATGTAAAATATATTTATAAAATTACGTCATTCAAAAATAATTACAGCTAAGTCTTTTAAATGACATTAATTGATAATTTTTAATTATTAATAAATAATCAGCGATAACAAATTAAATTAAACTAATAATGTAAAAATTTATTATATTCTATGTATATAACTTAAATTATATAAAAATAAATAAAAGAGTATTAGGCTAACTAGTAACTTGATCTACTAACCAATAAGGGTTGTGATGGAATGGTAAATACTTCTTTATCCTTAATCAGAGGTCTTATATTCGAGCCCCTGGGTATGGAGTCGCCTTTGTTAGGGAGCGCTTTACTCCCAATGTGAGACTTTCCGGTGCGAATCCGAATTTAATCTGGCCCCAATGTGTGTACCGGACACCGGATGGAAAACCAAAAAAATACTTGATCGACTAGATGAGGCTCAATCAAGAGGACGAATAAGATGGTGACACGTACAACTGTTAATTCTATGTCATTTCATTTTCAAGAAAGAAACTTCACCCATCAATTAAACTTGCAGTCGTTCTAGCATTGAGCAAAAAACTTAGCTAACATTTCTCTCTGTATCTTTTTTTTTTTTTTTTCTGAATTTCAATTTGTTGCATTGTCCTCATTAAAACATTAGATCCTCGTTAGATCATATTTAAATTTAAAAAAAAATTCCCGTATTTACTTTTAGACTTTAGTGTTGCTAATCTCAAAGTAAAAATTACTACACTAGTATAATATTCGTATAATTTGACTAGCTGCAGTCGCTTGTACCCAACCTCTTCTTTATGTTACCAATTAATAATTTTGTACAACTATATTTGCAGTAGACTTTTAAGTGAACGATCTGAGTAATTACTTTTTAGGTTATTAAGGTTTAAATTGAAGAAAAATAAGAAAACCCAAGGACAAAAAAAGAGAGGGAAAAAAATTATAAAATTTCTAATAGAGACTTATCTTTTTTGTTTGTCCATTCAGTGTCCGACATCCAATCAGCGTTTGATTAACTCGAATCCCCACCATGTAATCAGAATTCAATGTCCGATATCCTAAGTTGCTCCGACACAACGGGGCATTTGCATCTATACCCGCTTTTTGTGTCACGTTTTAACTTGTGTTCGTTTTATAAAAAAAAATTGCAAGCGTATCCGCTTTTTCGCATAATTTCAGCATACGGGGCTGAAGTAGCAAAGACAATCACGCAAAACTTCAGCATTCTAGTAGCCGGGCCTGAAGTTCAGCTCTAGAGCTGAAGTTATTGTTTTGTAACTATCGAACTTCAGCTCTAGAGCAGAAGTCTTTGTTTGTAACTGGCGAACTTCAGCTCTAGAGTTGAAGTTTTTGTTTAATAACTGTCGAACTTCAGCTCTAGAGCTGAAGTTTTTTATTTTTAACTAGCGAACTTGAGCTATAGAGCTGAACTTTTTGTTTGTGAAGTTCAGCTCTAGAGCTGAAGTTTTTGTTTTGTAACTGTCGAACTTCAGCTCTAGAACTGAAATTTTTGTTTGTAACTAGCGAACTTCAGCTTTAGAGCTGAAGTTTTTATTTGTAACTGGCGAACTTAAGCTCTAGAGCTGAAGTTTTTAAAATCCTTGAGTATGTAATGCTGAAGTTTCTATCTTTGGGGGAGGAACCATACCTTATATACATGACCAGTACTGCAGAAAAATCATTGATTAACTACCCTTTATCCACATGATCTTTCTGCATGCGAGAGTTTGAGATCTGATAACTTAGTACTATTTTAGCTGTTGGGGATATTATAGCTCCATAAATGTCAAGAAGATTAGATTCTTTTTAGATGCAACACTTTAAATTGGGATTCCGGTAATACAATTGACTTTTCTTTTGACAAACATTGAAGAAGCAGATTGAAAATAAAGATTTCGAATCGCCTCGGTCTATAAAATATTCATTTCACAAAAAGGTTTTCTTACGTTACAATTATTTTAATTATGTATAGTAAGATGACTTCTAATAAATTGAGTGAAGCCACAGAAGGAGAGATATTGTTACATCAATATTAAGTTCCGGAGAGATATGGAGATCACTAGGAGAAGGAAAAGGAGAAAGGGCTGAAGTTTTTTTAAAAAAGTGGGTACAAGTTAAAAAAATTTAAAAAAATGAGTTTAGGTTAAACGGGGGCGACCAAATAGGGCGCTCCGTGCAATTTTTACTGACAAAGCGGTATGAGTATGAGATCCGTACCAAATTTGATCAAATAATTTTGGATAATTTGATCAAATAATTTTGGATACTTTGATTATGGCTGACAGAAAAATTCGAGACGAAATACAATTTGATTCCCGAAACCAGAACCAAAACTAGGGTAAATTTGAAGAAAAGAGCATATATTACATAGGAAATCAATCATTTACTTATTACTTATTTACAACTTGAGAATAAAAAAGAAATTCACACTTTACAAGCTATACGTAAGTATTTAGTAAAATTTCTTATAATTTAGAGATATTTTTATATTTTTGAATTATTTTAGTCGGATCCCTGCATCCCTATCCGTACTAAGATCCGTATCCCCAAATTTTAAAATTTATATTTTGAATTATCCAATCTCTAAATCTGCATTCGTGTCGGCCATCTTTGTCTATGTCCGAAGTTTCGATTAATTCGAATTTGCTTATATGACGTGGACTACTAACTGAATAAGAGTGTTACACGTGTGAATACAGAGGTACCTCATAATAAATTCCTGATCGATAATATTGTTACACTTGTATAAGAGCAGTACATACATATCACAATAGATTTCTCACAATAGCTCTACCAACATCAGAAAGTTCATGAACGGCGACGTTTAATGCAGAAAATGGTGATTTACTACCCTTAAAATACTCTTCACATTCTTGTGCATCTCCAGATGAACCTACCATTCCATCTTCAGCAAATTTTGGATCCCCTTTGGTTAAAGCTTCAATTGCTTCAGGCAAACTTGCTGTTAAAATTACCTGTTGAAATTTAAACATTACGTTAATTGATTATAACTTGAAAAAATTACTGACTTTGATTTAAAAGCAATAATTATGCCTCAGTCACATAAAAGTTGAGGTGAGCGTGGCTTAATCTTAGTTGTAAATAAAATATAAGGAATAAATAAAGATGATACTTAGGTTATATGTGGAATAAATAAGCTCCAGTAACTATTGATGTGTGATGACTGACGTTCTCTATAAATAGAGACAACTCCTAATATTTTCTTTTAATTTATTTTAAAAAAGATATTGTTTATATAATTAGATAGAATTAATGAGATAGATTTGTAGCCACATAAATATTTATGACATATTTAGATCATAAATTTCAAAGTTTTTTTTCTTAAACTTTTCGTGCCCAGTTAAACATTCTCACACAGACGGAGCCAAAATTTGACTAAGAAAATTAAAATATGAAAAAGTAAATTTATAAAAAAGCCAAGAGGAATCAATCTATATATATAAGTAAAAAAATTATAGAGCTATACAGTGTAATTTTTCGCTTGACACCCCTTGAATACATGTGACTCTAGTATAAGAATAACGCTTACACAATCTGTTTCTTGAGTATATGTTTGGTTCTTTCTTTCTTTAACTACAGTTAAACCTCTCTATAACGGCATTCTTATATAAGAAGACCTCACTAAAAAAGCGAAGTTTTTTCGGAACCAAATTTCATGTTTTGTTATAATATATCTTTTCTATGACAAGAATTTGTTATAATATCCAAAAATATTTGAAACAAACGAGGCTGTTATAGAGAGGTTTGACTGTCGTAATAACATGTTATGATTAAATATTTTCTATAAATAGATGACAATCCCGGTTCTTAATTATTCTAGAAATAACCATAACGTATTATGTTTCCTTGAGTACATGATACGTAGTTTTTGTCCACAATTTGCTGCCACTATTAAATAATTGAGCTGAAAGGTGCACTCTTCGTTTCAATTATGTTTTGCTCAGCATGGAGTTCTTAAAAAATTAAAATTTGTGGTCCAAAACAAGGGAAAATACTTGTATAATTATAAATTATGTCATTTAAGTAAAATAACAAAAATTAAATAAAATGACAAGTTTAAAGTTAAATTATTACTAAATATAAAAATATATTTTGGGGCGAAGGGAGTACTATATAAATTTCTTATATTACCTTATATGAAAAGGCACAGTTTTTCAAAGGACCTTTCCAAGCTGCCGGAGGATTCGAATGCCGGAGTTTTGAAATTGTGACTGCAGCCTGATTAGCCTTAGATTTTATAGCATCGACCATAATTAGTGCCAACGTTGTAATATCCCCTGTTTCACTTCGTTTGTCCGAAAGCAGAGTTTTCAGACAAAGTTGGTAATTTGGTGTGTTCTTGCATGTAGTTTCTACTAGATTATTGGCGTTTGTTTGTAGTAGTATTGTCAGCAACATCATTAGGACAATCAAATTCTTCATTTTGAAGTTGGAAAAGAGAAGAGAGAGAACCAAAGTTGGATTTTTTTTATGGAGAAATTTAAGGTTGGAGTGTGTTTTGTAGAGGGGTTTGGTTTTTATATAGATCAGCTTACGGAGGCAGACCTATGTGTAATCACGAAGGGTTCACCGGATTCGTAAACTTCGATAAAACTTTTGTATATTCAGACCTATCTATAATAGTCATATTTTGTAATAGCATTTTACTATAACGGTCAATATGAGTGTTTATAGTTCGGTTTTGATCTGTTTTTTCCTAAAAAAAACAAATCAAGTAAGTTAGTTTTCAAATATTAAAATCAAACAAAACAAATTAAGTCGGTTTTTTCTCGATTCGGTTTATGTCGGTTTTTCGGTTTTTCGGATTATTTGTCGGGTTTTTTCTTAAATATAAGACATACACTACCAAATACATATTTCGGCGACCACATTTTTAACGTAACACTATCAAATCAATTGCCCTTTGAGAGATCTATTATTTAACAAGATATATTGATGATAATTGAATCAAATAGTGATGAATAATTTAAGAACTCAATTAAAAATATATTATTTTTAACGTGAAATAGATTCTTGCACATAACAAAAGAAAATTACCAATCAAACTAGAATTTAAATGTAAAAAACTGTACTAAAAGTGCAAATGATTAACATTTACTATAAAACTTTTGAAACTTTGATATAAATTTTTAAAATTTTTGTATAAAAGTATACATATATATAGATGTAATAATAAATTTAAAATAGCTACTCCTATATTCGGTTTGGTTCGTTTTTTTTATTAAAACCAAAACCAAACCAAATTTGATCGGTTTTTAAATTTCAAAACCATAACCAAACCAAACCTAAAAAGTATCAATTTTTTTGGTCGGTTTGGTTTGATTTTTCGGATTTTTATGAACTCCCATACTCAAGGGAGTAGTCTATTGACCAATGAAATGAGTGAAAGAATGATGAGGTCCATGGGCCAAGCTACATTATGATAAGGGTGCAGAGGCAGACCTACGTGTAATCATGAAGGGTCACCGGATCCGTAAACTTCAGAAGAAATCTTATACATTCAAACCTCTATATAATAACTCATATATATAATAACACTTTACTATAACTGTTAAATATTATGTTATAATATATGTTCTCTATAACAACATTTCACTATCAGAGGCGTATCTATATTTTCATTCTATGGATTAAATATTTAAAGTTTTTAACATTGAACGCATTATATTTTAAAGTTATGGGTTCATATCTACTATTTATTACAATTTTAGTGATTTTTACATATAAATTTATGCCCCGCATCAAAAGTATTGGATTCAGTTGTACAAGGTAGCTCTACGCTGCATCCACCCGGCCCTGTTTACTATAGCAATCAAAAAATATCAGAACAAACGAGGCTGCTATAAAAATGTTTGATTGTATATATATTTGTATACCTTAAAAATGGTTAATTCAAATTACTCGGCATTCTAAACACTAAAAATCTTTAAATAATACTGATTGAACAGAATATTGGTACCTCTGACGCGTTAATTAAATCTTAGGTCTGCCTCGTTGTGTGCATATCTGTTTCTCCTTTTCGGTGGGGCTTGTGGGGAGAGATAGTTTCTAAAGAAGACACGCTGCTTCTGAACATCTTTGGATCATTAAATCAGACTCTATATGATAAGACTTGGAACTACCAAAGTGTACACAAACCAAAAAGCATATCACTTGTACACAAACCAAAAACATATCACTTGCCCTTCTATTTCAAAAGGTGTGGATCCAATAATTTAAAGTTAGTGAAGTGTAGATTTTGGTCAAAGTACCTAAAAGCAGTTGACCAAATCCGCTACGGATCCCACACCCATGTCGTGTCAAGACGCAGGGGCGGATGCACCTTCAACGAAGCGGTGTCACGCGACACCGCTTCGTCGGCTAAATATATGCATCAATACCGTGAGAAAACGAATAAGTAGAAAAAAATGACACCACTTGATACAAATTGCCTCTTGGCATGTTGGTTAAGTATTTGATTTTGCTCTAATAGGTCAGAGGTTCAAACCTCAACTGATTATGTAGAATTGAACTAGGACCTTTTCTAACTTAAGATTAAAATCAATGGTCTAGGGTTATTTTTTGTTTAAAAATATGATAACTAAAGTTATTTATTTTCGTTCTTTTAAAACTTTCGACACCACTTATAAAAATTTCTACATACGCCCCTGTATATATAGTGATGTGTGACGTCCAGGTTGATGTGCCCTCAGCCTAATGATTTCGAGCGCAACTTATGCTTAAAGACTCGATAATTTACTTGATTATGCAATTCAAACCAAATATCCTATTTCGCTACGTTCTTCATTGATGCGAGAGTGGAGATATCCATTGTTGTTTATGCATACGATAATATTTAACTAGACATTAGGTTTTTTAAGAAATAAAAGAAAGATTCTTGAAACATACTAAAAATACTCTTGAAACTTGAAAGGTGTGATATTAAATTTGATATTTTTAAAGTTATAAGAACATAGCATTAAGGCTAAAATCATATAATATAGAACATAGAAATAGAGATAGTGCATGATTCCTTTCGTTATCGTGATCATGATAGTGGGATGCATCATTTTATTGCCTTTTTCTTATCTCTTCTTTTTGGGTTGATTTATTGGAAGCTCTGAATTATTTTCTCTTGTTGTTTGATTGAATGAAATAATTAGATAATGGAGTGATGCAATACATCTAGTGGTCGATAAAATTGCGTAATATTATTGGCGATGCATTTCTTTGTGCAATGCATTTCTTTCTTTGCAATGCTTGCGTATTATCCTTCACTATCTGTTTTCTAAAGATGACAATAAACAAAAAAAAAAAAAAAAAAGGATTTAGGGATAGCAACATTTTTTTGCTAATCCGTCTTTGAATAAGATTAACCAAATTTTCATTGCTTAAAATGAACAGATCGGTGCACAGCGCATTCTGATGCACGAAGGCTTCAGGAAAGAGCCGCACCCTAAAGGATGTAATGTAGATAGACTACTCTAATGCAAGTATTAGTGACTGCTTTTACATCTTGAACCTGCAACATATAGGTTACATGAAAACTACTTTATCGTTGCTCTAAAATTAATTAGATTTTTCTTGTTTAACGACAAAATTTGTTCATCGGAAATTTCTGTTTTTTTTTTTTTTGTAGATTGTTCGTCAAACTTATTCAATCGTACGAGGTAAATTTCTCATGTATATTTTATTCTTTTTTTTTTTTTCAAATTTCTTGTATTTGCAACATGCTAGATCTTTAACATGAAACGTATATAGAACGTAAGACGGCCAATTAAAACTTCTGAAAACACGCACATGGGGAAGTATATTGAGTTCTATTACCTTTTTAGGCAGAAGTGTACAAACTAAACCAGATCATCAAATCGAAAAGTCGAACCAACTCGATTAAAAAAGAGATATTATTATTTTTAGCCTGCATCAAAAATTATATATATCTGATAATCAAAAAAGTGTATAAAATTTATATAATTTTTGTATATAACACCTACAGAATGTATATATATGCAAAAATATACAAAGTTTATACATTTTTTTGGTTATAATTTTTACAACGGCTATACAATATTATTTTTTCATTAAAATATCGATTATATTTGGTTTGATTTGGTTTGGTATTGAGTAAAAAAAATCGAACCAAACCGCCATATAAATATATAATTTTATATATACTTTTAACACTATTTATAGTATTTCTTTAAAAATGTCAAGAAATATTTGCGATTCTCTTATGGGATGTAATATTTAATTAAATATGAAGTGCTCCATATTTATTAACTTTAAATAATGGGTTGTATGATCACTTTCTTATCAAGTGTTAGTGAAATGCGTCAATCTTTTTGTTCTTCCATATTCATATGTCAAGATCTATTAAATTTTTCTATCTTTTTTGAATTTGAAAAGGTATTTCAATAATTTAAAATTAAATAGAACATATCACTATATAGGTTCGTATCTATTTTTATGTTTAATTATTAATTCGGTTAGCCTTAAAAGTGTACATCAATGTAATATTATTGTCAAAAGACTAAAAAATACCTATCATGTGTTACTAAGAAAATTCTTCCATAAGATATTTAAATAGCTCATATATTGTCAATTTTTCTAATTTTTACTAAACATATTATCAAAAATTTCTCCTGGAATTAGGGGTATACATGGACCGAGTTGGTTCAAATTTTATCAAAATCAAACCAAACCAAATATATCGGTTTGGATTGGTTCGATTTTGTCGGGTTTAGTTACATGGCATTTGTCTTTATTTTTCGAAATGATCTAATACTCCGCACTCTACTCTGTATTTCTGTAAAATGTTGTTTTCATGACTCGAACCAGTAATCCCTTGGTAAGATGACAATAACTTTACCAATTATGTCAAGGCTCCTCTTGTAATGGAAAACAACAAATGTTCTCGATTGTATCATATTTTTTTTTGACCAGGCATGGAATTTAGAAAAGAATGGAATATTTTTAAAACTTTTGATGAAATAAGTTTCAAAATATTTAAAGTTAAATTTCTTATTTACATTAAAAAATCATCACATAAATGGGAACTAACACATTTCCCTTTCATGCATGATCATATCAGGACCTTGAAGTTGTCGTGGCCCAATTTTGATTAAAAAGCGTTTTGCACTATACATACTTTTTTGACATTTTGCGTTATATCTTTTATTATCTACTAGTAACTAGTAATAATTTACTATCTAGCAAATTTCAAAATACACCAATGTGAAACTAGTGTCGTTTTCAGGATGGAAAAATACAAATATTACTCAATAAATAACAATAATCTGTTATCGTGCCCCACACCCATGTGCTGAGAGCTGCGCAATTTGTCTAAAGCGGCCGCTGGTTTTGGTTTAAGAGAAGAAATCTAATACTCCCTCCGCTTCAATTTAGGTGATGTAGTTTGATTCGGTACGGAATTTAAAAAAAAAAGATTTTTGAAATTTGTGATCTTAAAAGGTTAAAGGTAAAATCTTTGTTACGCCATGATATTTTGATTAAAAAAACTTCTCATTAAAAGTAAAATGAGTAAAATAAAGAATTTAAAACTAAATTATTTCCAATCGTAGAAATTTATGCCCCGTCTCGAAAGTTATGAGTTTAGTTGAACCCGTAACTATAATGCTAGATCAGTGGCAGACGCACGTGGTGGCAAGCGGGTTCAACTGAACCCGCTTTACCGAAAAATAATACTGTATATATGTATAAATTACGATTAAAGCAGCGTAAGTTTTGTATAAATATTTTATTTGAACCCACTTGACAACTACTATTTTATAATTAAATTTATGTACTTTTAAGATTGAACCCGCTTGCATAAAATTCTAGGTCCGTCATTGTGCTAGATACGCCTCTGGCGGAACAAAAATTTGAACATTATAAGTTCGGGACTGTAATTCTTTTAAATTAATAAATTATAAATTAATAATTTTATATATATTTAATAAATTTATTAAAATAAATATAAAATCTAAATAAAAATTATTAAGTTCAGCGGAACCCGACTCTAACTTCGCCCCTGAGATTCACATAATACTCCCATATCGGCGCTGGGACATAAGAAAATAGGCCAAGTGGACATGTCTTATCCACCAAAGTAATTGAATCAACGTTTACATTGTATAGAAAAGTCAGTGTCAGCATACCTAGCAGAGCACCATAAGTGACACCTGTTCCTCCAATCTCTCACATCTGTTCCAATTAAGAGTAACAAATAACTGTTTGATTTGAAAGATGAATTCTCTCGATTTTGTGGTTGCTGGAAATGAAATTTATCTATGCATTGTTATTTGTTACGGTTCAAAATAAACAAGCAGCGAAAATAATAGAGAACGATAACTAAAAATAAAATAAAATTAATCAACATAATCGAAGGTAGTCTGAATAATCAAGTAGAAAAGAAAACTTAAATACCCGTCTTCTTGAGTCGAGGGTCTATCGGAAACGGCCTCTCTAGCTCTTGAGATATGGGTAAAGTCTACATACACTCTGCCCGACTTCACTTGTAAGATTTTTCTGGGTTATTATTGTTATTGTTGAACATTTTAGACAACAATCAAGGCTAATCCAACCGCTTCCAAAGAACGATGAACTACAATCCTAAATATAAAGAAAATGAGAAAAAGATTATCCTCAAGAACCTAATTCTTGAAAGTACGTAATTCCCGAACACAAACCAAGAGGTCTAATTCTCCCTCGAGGAGTTTTCGTATGTCAAAATACGCTAACTGCTTAATAAAATAACCCTAGACTTAGAAATACGTAAAATAAGCAAAGTTCCAATATCTTGCGCGCTTCGCGCACCGTGAAGCCATGACTTCAGTGGTTCTACCCTTTGGGCGCGCACTCAAGTGCGTTCTCGAACTGCTTCGCTCGCAACATCCTTCCCAAGCATCAGAATATGATATTCTTCGTACGAATCCTCAAATTGACTCTCCAAACACCTTCTAGTTAATCGTTGAAGATCCTGCATCTCTTTAGCGTACATTCCTTGAACGTTTTTGGACTTGAAACAAATTAAGTTTTAGATAATTCTGGGTCATTCAATGTTCTCGGAGGGTCTGATTAATTTAATTTTACATCGGAAAGTCTCACTTTACTTTGGAGGTAAAATGCTTCGTACTAAAAGAAATTTCATTTCCGAGGTACGAATATAAAACATCTGGTTAGTATGAAGATGTATTTACTAATTAACCACAAACTTTAGTATTCTAATTTTATTTACAATTAGAAAAATTTAAACTATATACAAACCAGATAAATAATTTATATAATACTAGTGTTTAGTGGCTTATATATAGTAGATAATAGATAATATATCAAATCTTCTAGATCATAGATTCACGTTTATTAGACACTTAAGTAAGTTGATTTTAAGTACTTTTACATAATTTGATTGTTAACCATCATTTCAAAAGATGCATTGTTACAGGTGGAAAACGTTTTTTATTTCCCTAATTGAATATTAGTAAGCAAAACCTCTTCGATTGTTACTCGTTAACTTAAAATAAGCATATTTTATGCTAATAATTAGGTAAAGATTAAAGGAATTAGTATCTAATCTTACATGATTATCCCAAAGTATGATTGTATTGTATGAGTATTCATTAATCATTACATATTGTTAAGAGAAAATGACATTGTATAGCCGATCTCAAAATAATAACAAATATATATATATACACAAAAATTATATAAATTTTATATATATTTTTTGACTGCCAAACATATAGTTTCTGATGTGAGCTAAAAGTAATAATACCCCGAACTGTTCAACTTACGTAACTCATTATACTTGTTATGGGTTAAACGACTCTCTCTCTCTATATATATATCCACACACACTTCTTTGTTAGCGAATGTAATTAGTTTCGTCCGACCAACAAATTTTATATTTTGCCCATATTATTATGAGTATGTTTTCACTTTTAATCCCTTAATTGTTGATAAATTATGATTTTGATCCCTGTATGGGTCAAAATATGTCATTAGAGTATGTTCCCAAGTCGTCTTTGGACGAGATATCCCAAGAAGCAGCGAATTTGTGGTCGAAAAGTCCACGTGAGCCGTAGTTGAGATGTCAGCAAGGGTTGAGGCCGAGGTCGAGGTCGGATACCATTAACAGAGCTGTAACGGCTGGTTTTCAAGATAGGATACTAAAGAGAATATTCTAGTAGATATTCTCTGCATTTGTACTATTAGGGTTTTTTTAGGAATATGTCCAATATAAATAGAAAAAAAGACAATTAGAGGGGCATGTGAGATTCATTGTAAAAAAGACACTTTGACTAAAAGATTCGGCACTCACTTACTAGCATACAAACATTACCTTTTACTCTATGATTTTGGTCGAGATTATTCCATCATATCCAAAAATAACTCGAATATTCAAAGATCTGTCTATCATTCGCTATCAAGAGAAAGATCCACGTATTCCATCCTTTATTGGGTTAAAATTCCTCTTATTTACTTGAATGTCATTTATTATTGTTCATTATTATTGAATGCTACATTATTGCCACTAATTTCTAGAACATTTATTACACAATATTACCACTGTTCGTCCAAATCTGTATGACATCAGTTGCTCTTTTCAAAACTAAGATCTAAGGATATTATTGTAAGCTAAGATTAACTCTTATTTATAGAAATTTAATTATTTGAACCAAGATTTATAATTTTTGGTCAAATAATTTGGCGCTGTATGTGGAGTTTTCCTAGTTAAAATTTTAGTTTTCTCTAGATCTACAATTAAACAGGTCACTAACGTCACAAAACCCAAGATCTTTTTTTTTTGCATATACAAAACCCTACATCGCAGGTAACCGAGAAGAAAGGACGAGAATAACAAGTGACCTCCTAACCAATCTCATGAATGTCATCAAAGAAACCTATGAAACGATGGGTGAGGACACGACTCCCAGTGCGTCCCCTAGGTGGGATGGGTCACCACCCACACACTGTAGCATAATGAAACCCCATAGTAAAGGAGCCTCCATGTTTGTAGAGGAAGTGGCACCTCTAGCTGTACAAAAACTCCTCGAGGCATGGCTGACTGACACACTAACAAGCATCCTCAACAAACCCGCTCCAGGCTCGACTGCAGAAATCACAAGGACTGGCACAACACAACAAATAGACGAGCAGTGCAACCAACCCTCTCCTCCAACTACAGGTATAACTCACAATGTCGTCGATAATGCAGATGACAATGCCCTCGCAACTATCTTGAAAAGGATGGACGAAATGGAGAATAAAAACAAGACGCTCCGAAATTAGATGAAAGAACACTAAGAATAGGTTGGCAAGGTACTGGGAGCTCCTAAGTTGCTGCCGAAAAGGGACGCCAGTAGGTTCGTAGAACGGCCATGCAGTGACGGTGTAACCCTGCATGCTATACCAAAAACTTTCAAAATGCCGCCCTACCTCAAGATATACATAGGCACAACTGACCCTGAAGATCATATGATTCATTATGTCACTGTCGTGAAAGGCAATAACCTCTCCAAAGAACAAATGTCTTCCTTCTTGCTGAAGAAGTTTGGTGAAACCCTCACTAGAGTGGCATTAACATGGTATTCGCAGCTACCAGCCCGTTCCATAGAAACTTTTGAAGAAATGGCCGACAAGTTCGTAACGGCTCATGCCGGAGCCAAGAAGGCCGAGGCGAGAACGATTGACATATTTGCTATTAAACAGTCTCTAGGAGAAGGATTGAGGGACTTTCTCGCGCGGTTCAACCAAATAAGGATGACTCTGCCAAACGTATCAGAAGGGATGACAGTGGCAGTCTTTCAGAACCGGCTGAGTAGAGATAGTTCAAGAGAAACTAGAAAGTTGTTGAGTCGGTTTATGAAGTATCTCCCAACGACTTGGGACAAACTCAACAGGCCAACTCACCAACTGACTTTGGTACAAGCCGAATCAACAAAGGATCTAAAAGACAACGCCAGAAAAGATCATTCAATTTCGCGACCTAACAGGGAATGGCATCAACCATATATCAGGTTGGTCGCCGCGCCCTCCCCCCGCTATAAAGAAGGTCCATCTAGACCAAGGATAGGAACTCATCAGAACGATAGAGGTATGCCCCTTATTATCTGTGATGACCCTAAAGGTCATCTCTTGTTTTAGAAGTCAAAACTGTATTCCGATGCCTTGAAACCTATTTTTGTCTCACCTCAATTTGCGTGCGTAGTTCGGGCATGTTTTCGGAAAGCTTTTATGTGAAATTTAAGAAAAAATTAAAAATGGGAAAAGGTAATTAATTGTAATGGTTGGCTTGCCTAGCTTTCACGAGTAGGCGCCATCACGACTCCCGGGGGTGGAGAATACATGTCTTGACAAGTTGGTATTAGAGATCTAGGTTTCTTAGGTCTCACAATTCACGAACAAGCTGGGTAGCGTTTGAGAGATCGGTACGGAGACGTTTGTGCTTATACCCTAGAGGCTACAGAGTCTAGGAATAATTTCACATCTATTCTTCTCTGTTGTGCGATTTGACTTCTCAATGCTAATTGAACTTCTACTCTATTTTTTCGCAAATGGCGAGAACACGTTCTTCTTCATCCGATGATCAGTAGCCCGAGCCCCCAGTGGCAGCTCCTACGATGGGCAGAGGATGAGGTCGAGGCCGTGCCAGAGGCCGAGGCAGGGACAGGACTCAGCCTAGAGCAGCAACACCATCGACGGAGCCTTAGGTAGAGTTCGAGGAGGAGGTTCCAGCCCAAAACGTTCCAACGGGGCCAGCTCAGGTCCTAGAGGGGTTCATCGCCACTCTGGTACTCCAGGATGCTTTTGTCCATCTAGTGGGCCTTATGGAGAGTGTTGCCTAGGCAGGCTTACTTCCTGTAGCACCAGTCGTCTCTCAGGCTGGGGGAGGAGCACATATTCCCGCTAATCGCACTCTGGAGCAAATGGCTCCCCAATTTCAGACTCCAGCAGCTCAGCCAGTTAGGGTAGTTCAGTCGGGTGTTATGGCTCAGATCGGTGATGGAGCAGCTATGTCTGCTGATGCTTTATGGAGGTTGGATAGGTTCACCAAGCTCTTCACTACTACTTATGGCGGTACATCTTCAGAGGATCCCCAAGACTATTTGGACAACTGTCATGAAATTTTTCGGAACATGGGGATAGTAGAGACCAATGGGGTTGACTTTGTTATTTTTCGTCTGTCAGGTTCTGCCAAGACTTGGTGAAGGGATTATTGTTTGGCTAGACCAGCTAGGTCACCGGCTTTGACTTGGGATCAGTTCTCTCAGCTCTTTCTAGAGAATTTTCTACCTATCACTCAGAGGGAGGACTATCGGAGGCAGTTTGAGCGCCTCCAGCAGGGTTCTATGACCGTCACGCAGTACGAGACCAGATTTATCACCTTGGCCCGTCATGCTCTTATCATACTTTCCACCTAGATAGAGAGGGTGAGGAGGTTCATTGAGGGACTCACTCAACCGATTCGATTGCAGATGGCTAATGAAACAGGAAGCGAGATTTCTTTTCAGGATGCGGCCAATGTGGCTAGGAGAGTTGATATGGTTCTATCATAGGGGAGCGGTCAGGGGTCTGATAAGAGGCCCCGTCATTCGGGCAGGTTCAGTGGTTCCTCATCTGGAGGCAGGGATTCTTTTGGTAGGGGCCATCTTTCCGGGCCGTTTCATTCAGCACTTCAGGCTTCTTATGGTGCTCCAGGTGGCCGTGGTTCTCATATGCAGTATTCTGATCAGTTTCCCTACAGTGAACCACCATCTCCTATCAATACACCGCTGCTCCAGAGTTTTCAGGGTGGTTACTCAGGTCGTCAGGGTCAGTAGTCTCAATAGCTGAGGGTTTGTTATACTTGTGGCGATACGAGGCATATTGCTAGATTTTGCCCTCGATCACCGAGCAGTTCACAGCATCAGGGTTCCTGTGCCATGGTTCAGGCACCGAGTGTTCCACTACCCGCTCAGCCAGCCAGAGGTAGGGGTCGAGGTGTTAGAGGTGGAGGTCAGACCATTAGAGGTGGAGGTCAGACAGCTAGAGGTGGAGGCCAGCCAGCAGGAGGCCATCCTTGGAATATAATTCAGAGTGGTGGTGCCCAACCCCGATGTTATGCTATTCCAGCCAGACTTGAGGCTGAGGCTTCCGATGCAGTTATCACAGGTATAGTTTCAGTTTGCAGTAGAGAGGCCTCAGTTCTGTTTTATTCAGGGTCTACATATTCCTATGTATCATCTTATTTTGCCCCTTATCTGGTTGTGCCTCATAATTCTTTGAGTGCACATTATATGTGTCTACACTGGTGGGTGATTCTATTATTTTATATCGAGTCTATCGCTCGTGTGTGGTTATTATTGGGGGTCTTGATACCCGTGTAGATCTCCTACTTCTCGATATGGTAGACTTCGATGTCATTTTAAGGATGGACTGGTTATCCCCTTATCATGCTATATTGGACTATCACGCCAAGACTGTGACTTTGCGCTTGCCGGGTTTTCCTCGATTGAAGTGGAGAGGGACTACCAATCATTCTATCAGCAGGGTTGTTTCTTATATAAAGGCTCGGCGTATGATTGACAAAGGGTGTTTGGCTTATTTGGCGTATGTTCGTGATTTTAGTGTTGAGGTTCCTTCTATGGATTTTGTAGCTGTTGTTCGTGAGTTTCCAGAGGTATTTCCTTCAGACCTGTCGGGGATGCCACCCGACAGGAATATTGACTTTTGCATTGGTTTGGCTCCAGGCACTCAGCCCATTTCTATTCTGCCATATCATATGGCCTTGCCAGAGTTGAAAGAATTGAAAGAACAGTTGCAAGACCTACTTGATAAAGGCTTTATTAGGTCTAGTGTCTCGCCTTGGGGTACGCCGGTGTTGTTTGTTAATAAGAAGGATGGATCGATGAGGATATGCATAGACTATCGGCAGTTGAAGAAGGCCACAATCAAGAATAAGTATCCATTGCCGAGGATTGATGATTTGTTTGATTAGCTTCAGGGTGCCAAAGTGTTTTCGAAGATTGATTTGAGATCTGGCTACCATCAATTGAGGATTAGGGCATCCGATATCCCTAAGACAGCTTTTCACACTCGGTACGAGCATTATGAGTTCTTAGTAATGTCATTTGGGTTGACAAATGCCCCAGCAACTTTCATGGATTTGATGAACCGAGTGTTCAAGCCTTATTTGGATTCCTTCGTGATTGTCTTCATTGATGATATTTTGATCTATTCCCGTAATCGGAAGGAGCACGAGCAACATCTTTGAGTCGTTCTCCAGACTCTGAGGGACAGTCAGTTATATGTTAAGTTTTCAAAATGTGAGTTTTGGTTGAGTTCAATTGCATTCTTGGATCATGTTGTATCAGTAGAGGGTATTCAGATGGATCCTAAAAAGAATGCGGTAGTCAAGGACTGGCCTAGACCCACGACAACTATAGAGATCCAGAGTTTCTTGGGTTTGGCGGGTTATTACCCCCGGTTTGTGGATGGGCTTTCATTTATTGCAGCCCCAATAACCAGGTTGACCCAGAAGGGCGCCCGATTCAGATGGTCAGACGAGTGTTAGGCGAGCTTTCAGAAGCTCAAGACAACTTTGACTACGGCGCTGGTTTTGGTTTTGCCCACAGGTTCAGGGCCATATACAGTATATTCTGATGCATCTCATATTGGACTTAGTGCAGTGTTGGTGCAAAATGGCAAGGTTATTGCATATGCTTTGCGACAGTTGAAGATCCACGAGAAGAATTATCCAGTTCATGATTTGGAGCTAGCAACCATTGTTCACGCGCTGAAGATTTGGAGGCATCATTTATATGACGTGTCATGTGATGTGTTCACAGATCACAAGAGTTTGCAATATTTGTTCAAGAAAAAGGAGCTCAATTTGAAGAAAAAGGAGGTGGTTGGAGCTATTGAAAGACTATGATATCACCATCTTGTATCATTCAGGGATGGCCAATTTAGTGGTCAATGCTTTGAGTAGAAAGTCAGCTAGTATGGGTAGTCTTGCGTATATTCTGGTCGGTGAGAGATCGCTTGCTTTGGATGTTCAAGCCCTAGCCAATCAGTTCATGAGGTTGGATGTTTCTAAGCCCAGTCATGTGCTAGCTTGCACAGTCGCTCGCTCTTTATTATTTGAGTGTATCCGAGATTGGCAATATGATGATCCTCATTTGCTTGTCCTTAGGGACACGGTGTAGCAGGGGGGTACCAAGCAGGTTACAGTTGGAGATGATGGAGTTTTGAGGATGCAGGGTCATATTTGTGTGCATAATGTGGATGGACTTCGTGAGTTGATTCTAGAGGAGGCCCATAGTTCTCGGTATTCCATTCATCCGCACGCCGCTAAGATGTATCAGGACTTGCAACAGCATTATTAGTGGAGGAGAATGAAGAAGGATATTGTTGCGTATGTAGCTCGGGTGTTTGAATTGTCAGCAGGTAAAGTACGAGCATCAGAGACCTGGTGGTTTGTTTCAGAAGATCAAGATTCCTCAGTGGAAGTGGGAGCGTATCACTATGGATTTTATTGTTGGACTCCCACGGACTCAGAGGAAGTTCGATGCAGTATGGGTTATTGTGGATAGGCTAACCAAGTCGGCGCATTTCATTCTTGTGGAAGTTTCCTATTCTTCATAGAGGTTAGCCGAGATCTATATACGGGAGATTATTTATCTTCATGGTATGCTCGTGTCTATTATTTCTCACTGAGATACGTGGTTTACCTCGCATTTCTGGAGCGCATTACAGCGTGAATTGTGTATACGGGTCGAGTTGAGCATAACATTTCATCCTCAGATGGACGGGCAGTCCGAGCGTACTATTCAGATTTTGGAGGATATGCTCTGAGCATGTGTTATCGACTTTGGAGGTTCTTGGGATTAGTTCTTTCCATTAGCAGAGTTTGCCTACAACAACAGTTACTAGTCGAGCATCTAGATAGCTCCCTATGAGGCCTTTTTATGGTAGGCAGTGTCGGTTGGTGGTTGGATGGTTTGAGCCGGGTGAGGCTCGGTTGTTGGGTATAGATCTAGAACATGATGCCTTGGACAAGGTTAAGATCATTCAGGATAAGCTTCATATAGCTCAATCCAGGCAGAAGAGTTATGCCGATCGCAAGGTTCGTGATGTGTCATTCATGGTCGGAGAGCGAGTGTTGCTTCGGGTGTCACCCATGAAGGGCGTGATAAGATTTGGGAAGAAGGGCAAGCTAAGCCCTAGATTCATCGGTCCTTTTGAAATTCTTGATCGAGTGGGAGAGGTGGCTTACAGACTTGCATTGCTGCCGAGTTTATTAGCTGTGCACCCAGTGTTTCATGTGTCCATGCTTCGGAAGTATCACGGTGATCCATCTCATGTGTTAGACTTCAGCACTGTCCAGTTGGACAAGGACTTGACCTATGAGGAAGAGCCGGTAACTATTCTAGAACGGCAGGTTCGTCAGTTGAGATCGAAGAATTTCCCTTCAGTTTGTGTGCAGTGGAGAGGTCAGCCTATTGAGGCAGTGACCTAGGAGTCTGAGTCCAATATGCGAAACCGTTATCCTCATTGTTACACCTCCTTTTTCCTACCCAGTAAGGGTATATGGGAGTTTTTTCAATTAAAGGACAATCGAAACGGGATTTGTTTATTTAATTCAGAGTCGCCACTTGGGAGATTTGTGGTGTCCCAAGTCACCGATTGTATCCCGAATCAAGGAAAATATTCGACTTTCCAAATGAAGTCTGCGAACCAGAAATTCTAAGTAAGGAATTCTGTTGACCCGAGGGAAGGTGTTAGGCACCCCCGAATCCCGTGGTTCTAGCACGGTCGCTTAAACTGTTGTAATGGCTAGATATCCGATTTTAATACATATTATAATTCATGTGCTTTTATCAACTTTAAACCGCTTTTATTATTAGAGAATTGCTACGTCGTGAAAATGCATTTCGAACCATGTCGCAATCAATGCACCCGTGGTTGTTGACACATTTTGACTCCGTTGAGATTTGGGTTTGGGTCGCATAAATGCACACCCGATTTTAAGAAGGTAAGATTATTAAGCACGCGCCTAAAAGACTATCGTGTTATTATTTTGGGAAAAAGGCCATGAAATTCGCTAAGCGGCCGATCCCGAGTTCTAAGCAATTAATATATACATTTGTGAGGGCCCCGCAATTTGTAATTTATTTTTTTGGCGAGGCACGCCTCATTTATTTTGAAGGGTAATCCTAGAGTGACTACATTCTACTAATTAAGTTCGTCTCTAAAGATGAAAGAGAAAAAGTCCTAATTAATTACATGCTTAATCGGGCCGTTGTTTATTATTTACCAACTTACGACCATTGTTGAAAAGTAAACATCACCAAAATTGAAATTGTAAATAAAGTACAAAATTGACAAGTAGTATTTTTCAAAAGAAACTAAACATCTTATAACTATCCTAAGCCCATTTTGTTAAATGAACAAACCATGGGTATTAACTACTTACAAATATTGGCAACTAGAATTAACTTTAATTGCTAATGCTCTCTCGAAAAAATATTGAACTTCAATATTAACTCATTTTGTACTCGACTCATGTCTATTGTATTAATGTTCTTAGCCTTGCTATATTGATTCACTCTTCAAATATACTAAACCCGCTAATTCTACAAGTTAAGGGTCCCTATGTTTGCCTAAATTTGCGGGTCTTTGTTACTTAAAGATTCAACCATTACAAAATTGCGAATTACTTCTATTCTAATGTTCGTGAGTTCAAAGCTAGATTTTTGTTAGCTAACCAATATTAAATTGATATCCTACATGGATTATGTGCCAAAATGATTCCGAACTAAGGTATTTGATAACACGCATTAACAAAACTGACATTATTTAACTATGAAACTCACGCGAGACTTAAAAGTTCAAAAACCTACATCTTACTCAAATTGAACACACATATTATACTAATTGATGCTCATATCTTTTCAAGGAATTCAGTCCACAATTTAATGTTACTTATCACTTATTGCTAATAAAATGATCTTATAAAAGAAACAGTCATACTTATACAAATGTCTAACATTCATTTAACATAAAACACATAATTGAAGTCTATCTAAGATACAAAACTTCTATAACTAAACATGCTAAAATTCTGCCATCTCATTTCATCTTCAAAGCGTACATCAAAATGGTTTGTAGAAGTGTACCTGGTATGGACACAAGAAGAAAAGAGGAAGATCAGCAGGAAGTGTGCAACAAACAACAACGCAACAGCCACAACTGTAATCGCTAAACCAATAATCAGAAATCTCAGTAGTACTGGAAAACCAACTTGTGATTTTCAGAAAAACCCAACAGATATACCAGAAACCCAGGAATGATACCAAAACCCCGACAGTATCACAAGCAAAAACGGAATGTATTCAGAAATGAGATATGACAGTAGATTTTCTGATTTCTGTTCTTTCAGCTCCCAAATAAAGACACTAGACCCTCAATTTAAACAATAACAAACCGATTTTGACTTTCAATAGTGAAAGAAAGTAGATCTCCTCAGTTTAAACTCTCGAACTCTGGAATTTTTAAGGTTCAAAAAGCCCCTATTTCTGTTTTTGTTTTATTTCTGAAAATCTGCTCTCCCCTATTTCCTTCTGAAAATTTCAGCTTATATCTCCACTTCAACTCTCAATCTCTAACCAAAAAAAATTATTCCTCTCAATCTCTAACCAAAAAAAATTATTCCCCCTTTTATGTCAGATTCACAGCTTCTTCAATAAGCATTTCAGTTAGTGCATCCTCCACTTAATATTCTACTTTTCATTTCTTAATTAACCCATTATACTAGTGCTAATTATTTTAACAATTAGTGCACCTTTCAGCCCCTTAAAATCAGCAATAAATGTCATTCCCATTAAGAGATGTTTCCACTTAGTCTAATAGAGCCCTAGTTTAATTAGTAGGTATCCTAATTCCCAAACTACCCCTGATATTACTGCATTGCCCTAAGTTTACTAGTCTGGAATTAAAAAGTTCAAACCCAAAACTGATTTCTAACTATCTCCTAATTGTTTACAGTTATATCCCAATTCATATCCTAAGCTCAACTCAAAATCAGATCATAAGGGGTGTCAATCAAATGACATGAGTTGATCAAATTGGAAACCAATCCTGATCAGCTCATATCAGATGATCAAGAGGGAGAAAACAATGAAGCAAGCTTCTTTCAATACAAGCTCTAAACACAGAGAAGAAAAACATGCTGGTAATTACACTGAAACGAACAAAATCATGCTTCACTAATTTTTTTAATCGATTTTAATTGACGACACTTATTTAATCGACTATACGAACTATTACATGTAACAACTAATCAACAAACAACACAGACTAAACAAGTCACCAAATGACTTCAACTTTTTGGACACTTAGCATGGAACATTTAATGAGTTTTAATCCAGTTGAACACATAGTTCATCATACAGATATGTTTAACAGTCAAACAGAAAAATCGACCAAATAAAAGATCTGTGGGAGATGAACAAAACTGAAAGAAAAATATAAAATCACATCAATTAAACTAACAAACAAACAACAAATAATATATAAAATATGAATAGAAGGAAAAGAAAAACTTATATTTGAAAGCTTATGAATAAAGGACCTAGGGCTCAAGTGGACTCGACCATTTTAGGCCGAATGGACATTAATCAGGGTGTTCTCAGTTGAGAACACCTATATTAAGGTCTATTTGACCTCAATCTCCCGCTAATTCGGACAAACCCCCAACTTTTGGATTTCTAGGGTTCACACAGGTGTTTTTGGGATTCGAGGGTTTCTGGTTAGATTCGAACCCAACCTTCGTTGGTTTAGGCCTAAGGGGGGTCAGGGGAGTGTTAGGTATCAATTTGGGGTGGGTTGGGGTAGGTTTAGGTTATGCTCGAATCTTCGATTGAAGATTCGAGAGGTTGTAGGGAGATTCGAAGTAAAAGGTTAACAGATCCATGATGAGGGTGGTCAGGGGATGCTGTGGTGTTAATTTGGTGGTCATCGGAACATGTGGAGTTTTCAGACGAACTCTTCGATTGAAGATTCGAGAAGGTTGGTGATGATTCGAAACAAACGGATACTGGATTTGGATTGGGGGTGGTTAGGAGGTTCAGAGGTGTTATTTTGGTGGCCGGCGGTGTCGTTGCCGCCGGGTTTCAGGCAAAGGGGAGTTAGGGCGGGTAGGGTTTTTTGGGGTGGGGGCATCGTCTTCAGAGACGATGATGAACAGGAAGACCGGGGGGTGTTTGGTTTGGGGCGTGGGGTGAGATTGAGGGCTTATATATAAAAGGGGGGAATGGATCCTGGCCGTTGGATCAGGTGAGATTGATAGCCAGGATCTCTTCACTTAAGGCAACGGTGCCGTTTTGTTTAAACAGGGGGTTTGGGTCGGTCTCAGATGGAAGTGGGTCGGGTCATGAAGGAAGGCCTGGGAGCCATCAGATCAAAAGCATTGAACGGTCCTGATCAAACACACCTAAAACGGCGTCGTTTCAATTATGCAGGGGCTGAACTGGACCGTTTGATTGAAACAAATAAACGGCTCAGATTTGAGACGTCAATACGACGTCGTTTGGATTAATTGCAGGCGGACTGGATTTGACCAGGTCTTTTGGAATGTTTGGGCCTGATTTTTGGGTCTAAATTTTTGGCCCAGATCTGATTGGCCATATATTTTAACTCTTTTCATTTTCTTCTTTTAATTAACAATTCCTAATTAAATTGTAAAAAATAAATAAAAAATAAAAAATAACACTACACAAATATTTATTAATATTTACCACAATTAACACACAAATTAAAACCTTAAATAAAATCACACAATGACAACAGATAAAATAAAACGCATATTTTTGTGATTTTCTTTTATAGAGCAAACTGACGATTTTAATTAATTCCTAAATGCATAATTAAATCCTAAATATGCATACAACATGTATTTTTATATTTTTGTTTTCGTATTTTTCAATTAACTACAACAAGGTAAATATTTACGGACAAAACACAAATAATTATCCAAAATTGCCACGTAAATCCTAAAACAATTGTACATCAAGAGAATTTTGTTTTATTTTTTGGTTTCTTTTGGAGTAGTTTTCGTGAAGCAAAAATCATGTGCTCACAACTGCCCCTCTTTGTCCGAAAATACGAAGGGTTTTTGGGCAAAGATAAAGTGAGCAGATACGAGCGATTTTTGCCCGTTGGAATACTCCGTGTGAAGCATTTTTTTGAAAATGACTTAACCGAACCTTTGCTTCAAAAGTTTCCTACATATCCCTGGCTAAAAGGGAATCGGGTTAATGTAGTTCGGGAAGTTTTGGTAGCTGGGACTACCATGGGATTGCTTTTTTGCTATTAGTGCTGTTGCACGCTGTTGCTACTGCTTACCGATCTCCTTATTACACCGTGCCAAAAGAAAATAAGAAGCTAGACTAAGCTAGGAAGTACAAAATCTTATCTATCTTCCACTTGCTCTGGTTGCCTTGCTTTCTTGTCGGCTTGTGTCTCCTCTGGTACTTTTCTTTCGAAAACTGTTGGGGATGACACTGGCCTTTTGCCTTTCTGAGTACAAGTTTTATTATTCTGTTCTGTCTGCTGGGATATTGCTTCCTACATTAAAGCTTGTTATGCTGGGGATTTTTGTTGTACCCCTCCTCATTACTGACTTCTGTTTGATCTTGAAATGTATTCCTCTGTTCTGCAGACGGGCTCCTGACTTTAATCTTAACTTTTGAAAGATGACACAACCTCCATTCTACAGGCGGGCTCCTAACCTTAATAGCTTCTTGAAAATAATTCAGCCTTCATTCTCCAGGCGGGCTCCTGACTTCAACAACTTAAAAATATAACACCTTCATTCTCCAGGCGGGCTCCTGATTTCTTCAACTTAAAAATAATTCAGCCTCCATTCTCCAGGCGGGCTCCTGACTTCTTCAACTTTAAAATATAACAACCTCCGTTGTACAGGCGGGCTCCTGACTTCAACAACTTAAAAATATAACAACCTCCGTTCTACAGGCGGGCTCCTGACTTCTTTAACTTAAAAATAATTCAGCCTCCATTCTCCAGGCGGGCTCCTGACCTTCTTCAACTTAAAATAATTCAGCCTCCATTCTCCAGGCGGGCTCCTGACTTTAACCACAACTTAAAATAATTCAGCCTCCATTCTCCAGGCGGGCTCCTGACTTCGACAACCTTTTCAAAATAATTCAATCTCCATTCTCTAGGCGGGCCCCTGATTTCTCCAACTTTTTAAATGTAACACCTCCATTCTCCAGGCGGGCTCCTGATTTCTTCAATCTCCTCAAAATAATTCAGCCTCCATTCTCCAGGCGGGCTCCTGACTTCAACAATTGCTTAAATTTTAACACCTCCATTCTCCAGGCGGGCTCCTGACTTCTTCAACTGCTTCCTTCCAAACTGGTGTTTTGTTCCTCTGAAAACTGCTGGGAATAACACCGATATTCTATTTCACAAATATGTCATCTTCCTTCTTCAAAGACTATTTTCTTTAAAGATTAGTGCTTCCACTTCCCTGAACCCTGCCGGGAATAACACTGCTGGGGAATTATCTTCCTCCTTTTAATAATGGTGGGGATGATATTGATTCACAAGTCATTGCTTTTACAACTTTGGGTTGTCTTGATTCTTCCAAGATTGTTCTCCTTTCAAAACTTGTATCTCCCTTCTTGTATACTGCTGGGGATTTTATTTCCTTCGAAAATTGTGTTATCTTCTCTTTTTCCAAATGGTTATCTGATTTCAAGAAAATTTTCGTGAGGAGAGAAAATTTTCTGCCCCAGTTTAATAATCTTCTTTGTGACCCGGCTTCCTGCTGTCAATAATATTTCCTTTCCCTGTTTTAAATCAAGAAAAATTTGTTAGTTTAAAACGGGGCAAGTGGTCGTGCCACTTCTGCTGGGGATGGTTTTTCCTTTTTTTTTTCTTTTCCTGCTTTTGCTACAAAACTTGCTGGGGACATGTATTTGCTGGGGATAATACTCCTGCTGGGGATGGTTTTTCTTTTCTCTTCCTTCCCTGCTCTGTGTTGTCCGACCATTGCGGAACTTTGTCGAGAATCTGTCAGAGTTGTTCCTGTATCTCGCAAATCTGCTGGGGATCCTCATAACCTTTTAACTGTTGCTTTTCCGTTTTTCTCCAACTTTCCCTGGAAATTTGGTCCTCTTGGGATCTAGACTTATTCATCATTTGGTCTTGCGACCAACTTCTTTTTGCTTTGTCGCCTTATCTTTGGCATGTCCTATTTGTATTTTGCTTTGCGCCATTTTGGCAACTGGTAGTAAGCTCTGGAAATCCTTTTCAAAAACAAACTGCTGGGGAGGTAAAGTCTTTAAACCAAGAAATGAAAAAGTGATGATTTCAAAATAGAAAAAGAAGAAGTCTTTCTGAACAAATGCTGGGAAAAAAGAAAGAAAAAAACTTATCTGAATGATATAACCGATCCTAATGATCATGTCATGCATTTCGGATTGATCAACCCAGTCTATTTGTATTAGTCAATCTTTCGGATGGCCTCATTTTGCTGGGGATAAACAGGCATTCAACTTTTTACCAAATGCGGATCCTTTCCGCCAATCTTGTCTTGTCGCCTCATAGTGCCCTTCGAGGGGTTTTCACTAATAAGACTCTCTCGTTTCTCTCAACTCCCATCGCCTTATGGTGCCTGTGAAGGTTTTCACCGATAAGACTCTCTCATTTTATTTTATTTTTTTTCAGCTGGGGATTGGAGCGCTGCCGATATGACTCTCTCTGTTGGGGATTCTTTCGGCTATCAATTCATTTCCGGTTTATGATCCTCTTCTTTGCTGGGTATGAGAGTCTTGTTCCCGACTTCCGTTTGCATGACTTGGAACTTCTCGGATACTGATCGGAAGGTCTTTTTTAGACATCAATATGGGTTTTCGTGTCTGGCTAAAAGAAAAGGCTATCAAAATTCAAAAATATCTTTGATGGGTGAAACATTACAACTCTTGGAATCAAACCTCTTTTGAAACTTTAAAACATAACTTCTGCCCCAGTTTTCTTGCTTGGGGGATTTTTATTTTTTGTTACACTATGACCGAGCCGTGAGGTGCCTACGTATCCTTCTTTGAGGAATCAGGTCAAACGTAATTCCTAATTCCTTTGTTTTCTTGTGACTTTTCTTTTGTCTTTATTATCATTGTTTTTCTCTTTTTCTTTTTCTTTTATTTTAATTACTGATTCCAAAAGAGGGATATGAAAGAATAAATAAGGTTCAAAAAGGGAAGCAAAGGATAAAGTGTTTGGATATATGAAAGAATTGCCTCCGTCATTTCATTCTCCGATAAATGCCAACCACAAACAAACAACAATTACAATCAAAAGAAATCATACATAATATCTCTTAACTGGGTCGGAATTGATGGCCATGTCGACGCATTTCCCGTCGATATCTGTTAAACATAAAGCGCCATTGGACAATACTCTGGTTATAATGAACGGTCCTTGCCAATTCGGGGAGAACTTGCCTTTTGCTTCGGCCTGATGTGGCAGGATTTGTTTCAACACCTGCTGCCCCACCTCAAATTTTCTGGGGCGCACCTTCTTGTTGTAGGCTCTCGCCATCCTCTTTTGATATAACTAGCCATGACACACAACTGCCAATCTCTTTTCATCAATCAAGTTTAACTGTTCCAAATGGGTTTTGACCCACTCGTCATCATCAATCTCAGCCTCAGCGACAATCCGAAGGGATGGAATTTCAACTTCTGCCGGTATTACTGCTTCAGTTCCATATACCAACAAATAAGGGGTTACCCCTACTGAAGTCCGGACAGTGGTGCGATAACCCAACAATGCAAATGATAATTTTTCATGCCATTGTCTGGACCCTTCTACCATCTTCCTCAGTATCTTCTTGATGTTCTTGTTGGCTGCTTAACTGCTCCATTCGCCTTGGGACGATATGGGGTGGAATTGCGGTGTGTAATCTTAAACTGTTGACATACTTATTTCATCAAATTGCTGTTAAGATTAGCACCATTATCCGTGATGATCAATTTTGGGACCCTAAATCTACAGATGATATGGGAGTGAACAAATTCCACCACTGCCTTCTTGGTTACTGATTAGAAAATTTTAGCTTCAACCCACTTAGTAAAATAGTCGATGGCCACCAGAATGAACCTATGACCGTTGGTAGCTGCCGGCTCAATAGGTCCAATGACATCCATGCCCCACGCAACAAATGGCCATGGCGCTGACATTGTATGCAATTCTGTCAGCGGAGAATGAATTAAATCTCCGTGTATCTGACATTGATGGCATTTCCGCATGTAATTGATACAATCACGCTCCACAGTGAGCCAATAATACCCTGCTCTAAGAATATTCTTCGCCAATACATATCCGCTCATATGTGGCCCACAAACTCCAACATGTACCTCTGTCATAACTGTCGTGGCTTGACTGGCATCTATACATCTCAGCAATCCCAAATCTGGGGTTCTTGTACAACACTCCTCCACTAAGGAAGAATCCATTTGACAATAACCGAATGGCTCTTTTTTGATCTCCGGTGGCCTGCTCCGGGTATATCCCCGTCCTGAGGTACTCCTTAATGTCATAAAACCATGGCTCGCCATCCACTTCTTCCTCTATCATATTGCAATAAGCATGTTGATCACGAACCTGGATGTGCAACGGGTCAACATAAATTATGTCTGGGTGGTGCAACATTGATGCTAGAGTGGCCAATGCATCAGCAACCTCATTGTGAATTCTAGGGATGTGTCTGAACTCCACTGACCGAAATCGCTTGCTCAGATGCTATGGTATGAGTTTCAAATTCCGTGTTTCCCATTCACCCTGAATCTGATGCACCAGGAGGTCCGAGTCTCCCAAGACCAAAACATCCTGGACATCCATGTCTGCAGCCAGTCGTAGACCCAAAATGCATGCCTCATACTCAGCCATGTTGTTGGTACAATAGAAACGCAGCTGAGCTGTAACAGGATAATGACGTCCTGTTTCAGAAATAAGTACCGCTCCTATTCCAACACCCTTCACATTTGCGGCCCCATCAAAGAAAAGCTTCCAACCTGGTTCCTCAAGTAATTCCAACTCATCTATATTCATTACTTCCTCATCAGGAAAATACGTCCTCAATGGCTCGTATTCTTCATCAATAGGATTCTCAGCCAAGTGATCCGCCAGCGCTTGGGCCTTCATGGCTGTCCTCGTCACATAGACGATGTCAAACTCCGTTAGTAATATTTGCCATTTCGCTAACCTCCCTGTGGGTATAAGCTTCTGAAAAATATACTTTAACGGATCCAAGCGGGAAATGAGATAAGTAGTATATGAAGACAAATAATGCTTTAATTTCTGGGCCACCCAAGTTAGGGCGCAACATGTCTTCTCGAGTTAAGTGTACTTAACCTCATATACTGTAAATTTCTTGCTAAGATAATAGATGGCTTGCTCCTTCCTTCCTGTAATGTCGTGTTGCCCCAACACACAGCCAAACGAATTCTCCAGGACCGTTAGATAAACAATTAACGGTCTCCCTAGCTCAGGTGGAACCAATACAGGTGGATTTGATAAATATCCTTTGATCTGGTCAAATGCCTCCTGACATTCCGCCGTCCATTCTACCGCGGCATCCTTCTTCAAAAGCCGAAAGATGGGTTCACAGGTTGCTGTGAGTTGTGCAATAAATTTGCTGATGTAATTCAACCTTCCCAACAGACTTATTACTTCTGTCTTGTTCTTCGGCGGGGGCAAATCTTGGATAGATTTGATCTTTGACGGGTCCAGTTCAATACCTCGCCGACTGACGATGAATCCCAACAGCTTTCCAGATGGAACACCGAATGCACATTTGGTCGGGTTGAGCTTAATATCATACCTTCGAAGTCTTTGAAAAAACTTCCTTAGGTCTGCTACATGGTTTTCCTGACGCTTAGACTTTATGATCACATCGTCTACGTACACCTCGAATTCTTTGTGGATCATGTCATGAAACACAGTAGTCATTGCTCTCATGTACGTTTCCCCAGCATCCTGCAAACCAAATGGCATCACCCGGTAGCAATAAGTTCCCTATGGCGTGATAAATGCTGTCTTTTCCGCATTTTCTTCATCCATCAGAATCTGATGGTACCCAGCATAGCAATCTACAAAGGATCCAATCTCATGTCCGGCGCAATTGTCGATCAAGATATGAATGTTGGGTAAAGGAAAGTTGTCCTTTGGGCTTGCCCTGTTCAGATTGCGGTAATCGACACACACCCTGATCTTTCCATCTTTCTTTGGCCCCGGCACCACATTAGCCAACCAATCAGGATATCGAGTGACACGGATAACCTTTGCTTGCAGATGCTTGGTTATTTCGTCTTTAATCTTCACACTCATATCCGTTTTGAACTTCCCCAATTTCTGCTTGACGGGAGGGCATGCCGGGTCAGTGGGCAATTTATGAACCACTAAATCTGTGCTTAACCCCGGCATGTCATCATATGACCATGCAAAAACATCTTTGAACTCAATAAGTGTTTTGATCAATTCCTCCCTGATATTTGGTGCAATGTGGATGCTTATTTTAGTTTTTCGGATATCGCCGACATCCCCTAAATTGATGGCTTCTGTGTCATTTAAGTTGGGCTTGGATTTTTCTTCAAACTGGCTTAACTCCCTGTTTATCTCCTCGAAGACTTCATCCTCATCGTATTCCGATTCATTATCATAATCGACCTCTTGTATAGTTAGTTCGGAATCAGATTGATCTTTTAGACTAGGTTGAAGATCCGTTGTGCATGCCATGTCGTTAGAACCAGTATGAAAAGAACTGTTCAGAAAAAGAAACGAAGGAAACAAAATTAAAAATAACATATAAAATAAGAAATAAAGAAGAAACTTTTCGTTTTATTGAATTATAGGATAAAAAGGTTTCACACTTTATTGAACACAATAAAAAGGAATCTGGATTACAACCGTAGAATAATCCAGAAAACAAAAAGGAAAATCAGAGCCAACTACCAGGACTCCCTCCGAGTAGGAAGAGAAGTAGCTATCCAATTGTTGACCTTGGCCTTAGGACCCACAAACTGTATGTCTGCCTTACTGGAACCCTCTCCAGCTTCTATCATGTTGACATCTGCGAATATTCTTTCAAAGCCCTCATTTAAATCTCCATCTGGCCCTGTCAAGGGTCCAAGGACTTCCGGGACTGGCAACTTTCTGCACCCTGCTTTGACAAATGATCTGGACAGGCGTGGGATTGGCTTAGGAAGGACCCAGACTCTTTTCTTCAATTTACGGGCCCGTTTTACATCCGTTGCGGTAGGTTTGAATCCCAACCCAAAAGTATCCAAGTTCTTAGGCAAGGAAACTGGCTGGATCATTCCCTGCAGATCAATCCCCAGACCTTTCCCTGGTATAAACCCACTGTTCAACATCTCTGAGGCTATCATGAAGGTTGCAGCTGTGATTCTGGGAAGTGGAAGGCCCCCACCCTCAGGAATTTTGTCTACTGAGACTGCATCGAAAACCTGATAAACCCATGGGCCCTTGTTATCGTTGGTTTCTATGAAGGGCACAATGGCATCGCTAACGGCATGTGTACCGTCATCCCCGTGTACCACAATCTCTTGTCTATCCCATTCAAATTTGATCATTTGATGCAGTGTAGAAGGCACTGCTTTAGCTGCGTGGATCCAGGGTCGTCCCAACAAAAGATTTTACGATACCACCATCTCTATCACTTGAAATTCCATGGTGAACTCGACTGGACCAATGGTTAATTCCAGTACGATATCACCCACTGTGTCAGTACCGCCCCCATCAAAACCTCGGACGCAGACGCTGTTCTTGTGGATCCTATCATCAGCAACCTTTAGTTTGTTCAGAGTGGCCAAAGGACAGATATTGGCACTTGACCCATTATCAATTAGTGCTCGAGTGACCACCGATTCTTCGCATTTTACCGTTAGGTAGAGTGATATGTTGTGTTCAGTACCCTCTATCGGTAACTCATCGTCAGAGAATGTCACTCGGTTTACTTCGAAGATTTTGTGCGCTATTTTCTCCAAATGGTTCACTGAGAGCTTGTCCGGGACATAGGCTTCGTTCAGAATCTTCATTAAAGCCTGACAATGATCGCTTGAATGGATTAATAAAGATAGCAACGAAATCTGGGCCGGGGTCTTCCTCAACTGCTCTATAATTGAGTAGTCTTGTGCCTTCATCTTCTTTAAAAACTCCTCTACTTCTTCCTCCATTACTGGCTTCTTTATTGTTACAGGATTGACCCTTTTTAATTTTGCGGGAACAAAACACCTTCCCGAATGAGTTAGTCCCTGAGTTTCGCATACTTCTTCCACCACCTCCTTTCCCTTATGCATCACTGTCACTTGACTGTAGCTCCACGACACAGCTTTCTCACTTGTTACCGGCAACTGCATGACTGGCCTGATAACAACTGGTTCTATATGGACCCCTTTTACCACCAACAATGGTGTGCTGGATACTCCCTGCAGTACTGCCTTGGCTGACTCTGGCTTCTTCGCAGCAACAGACGAACCTTTCCCTACTACCACGAATGGCTTATCATCTGCCTTTCCCAACCGTACCACTGCCTTTCCACTTGTCAAATTTTCGTTCGGACTGGCACGAATCATCATTACCGTTTGTGAGGGTGTTTTAAGCTTCCCTCCTTCGGGCACAATCTCGTTCATGTGGGCCTCATGGTGCACCGGTAATGGGTTTTCATTGATGTTGGGTGCCTCTGGTGCCTGAACTTCGATCCTATTTGTGTCAATAATATCTTGTATGGCAGTCTTCAATTTCCAAAACTTCTCAGTATCATGCCCCGGAGCTCCTGAACAATATTCACAGCTTACTAAATGGTCCAGATTTCTGGGAAGGGGATTTGGAAATTTGGGTTCAACAGAATTTATTAAGCCTATCTGTCTCAACTTGTGGAACAGAGTAGTATAGGTTTCTCCTAACGGAGTGAATGTTCTCGGCTTCTGCATCCTTTCATTTCTGAAAGCCTGATTTCCGTGGAAGCTTGGCCCTGAAGGATTCCTGTAGGCCCTTAGTGGTGGATATGTGTTTTGTGGAGGGGGATATGTGTTTTGTGGAGGTGGATATGTATGTTGGGGAGTCGGCACACGCCATTGCGGACGAGCCGGAGGCTGGGTGTAAGTTTGGGTGTGATGGATGGAGAAATGTGGCTCTTGTGGTGGATAATATGGTTGTGGAGGGTTGTATGGATTGTGTGGATAGTTTGGGTAATGGGGTCTGGTTTGATAGCGAGGGTCTGGACTTCTTGATTTAGACCAAGTACCTGCTTTGACTGTTGCGACCTCCTCTCTCTTCTTTTTCCCAAGCGCACCTCCCGTGCCACTTTGGATAGCCTGAGTTGTGGCCTTGATCGCCGAATAAATCATTATCTTGTTGGACCCGAGTCCCTCTTCAACCATGCGGCCCATTTTTACTAATTCATTGAAAGATTTACCAACCGACGTCACCAGGTGACCAAAGTAGGTTGGCTCCAACGTTTGTAAGAAGTAGTCCACCATTTTACCTTCCCTCATTGGCGGATTGACTCTTGCCGCTTGTTCTCTCCAACGGAATCCGAATTCCCTGAAGCTCTCTCCTGGCTTTTTCTCAAGTTTTAACAGTGTGAGACGGTCGGGGACGATCTCAAGGTTATACTGGAAATGTCCTGCAAATGCTTGTGCCAGATCGTCCCAGGTATACCACCTGCTAGGATCCTGCCTCGTGTACCATTCTAATGCGGACACGCTTAAACTTTGACCGAAATAAGCAATCAGCAACTCATCCTTTCCACCTGCCCCTCTCATTTTACTGCAGAAAACTCGTAGATGTGCCATGGGATCACCATGTCCCTCATATAAGTCAAACTTTGGCATCTTAAAACCTGCCGACAATTGAACATCGGGGAAGGGACACAGATCTTTGTAGGCTACACTAACTTGGCTGCCCAATCCATGCATATTCCTGAAGGATTGCTCCAGGCTTTTTACTTTACGGAGCACTTCATCCTGCTCCGGATTCTTAGTTGGCCTCTCAGTTTCTGTAGGGAACTGAAGGTGAGGGGTGTAAGTGTATGGCTCGGGTGGTTTGAAGGTGAGTTCAGGAGGATAGTATTGATTATCTTGAACCTGAAACACTAGTTCATCAGGTGATTTTTGCAACGTGGCGGGTGGAGGTGCCACGAAAATAGGAACAGCTGGTGGAGGAGGGTTTTGTTTAGGTGGTGAAGTTTGGGGATTATAGGAAGTTTCCCCCTGATAGTATTGGGCAATGGGGAAGCTCGTTGATGGACCAGTGGAAGGGTGCTCCGGAGTTCGAGCTGGTGAAAGGGTTGAAGTAGGGGGAAGCATTGGTGGTGTTTGTCCCTTAGCCCAGGCTAGGTGCATCCCAACAATCTCTTGTCTCAACCTGTCCATTTCCTCCTTCATCACTTGTATCTCTGTCTTTTCCTCCTCAACACTTTTGTCCGAACCAGACATACTTTCCGGAATGGGCCTTTTTGATCTTGTGTGGTAATGGTAATCTACCAGAACATTCTAACGAGCTAACTGTTTTGAAATCTCTTTCTCTGGTATAAACAACAAACTTGTTAGCGTTAGAGTTTAACACATATTGTAATTTCACATTGGGGAATGCAATGTTCCTAGGTAGTTTAACCGTTTCTAACATGTTTTTGCTTCGATTGCATGCGTCATTCCGGCTTATGTCCTGTATTTAATCACTTTACCCTTTCTTTTTATCTTTTAGTGGTGGTCGAATCTTATGTAGATTGCCTACGTATCATGTCCCCGCATGAATCAGACCGGGCGTAGTTCTGCCATAAGCAAAAATAAAGACACAATTTTGCATTCTATTACCAAAATATGCTATTACAAGCTATTATTTGAAAAGAAAACAAACGAAATACAGACTCCACACTATTAACAATGTTTGATATGAAAAGAGAACAGAGGGGTAGACAACAGACTCTTAAAAACAAACAAGTGCAGACTTGAACTAGGGATACATTAAAGCCTTAAATTTTGGTGCCCGCGAGGTATCGTTCGGCCTTTCCGCGGGCTTTTGTGCCAGGACTCTTTGCAAGCTTTTTAATTCCTCCATGATCCGGTGGACATAACCCATGACTGAGGCAAAAAGGATATCACAGGGCATTTCTTCACATGCTAGGCACTTCGTGGTGATGTAGCGCCCAATCTCATTGATCCTACCCCTGATTCTATCCCTTTCTATGCACATCTGTTCTATTCGTTGATTCTTTAGTCCCAATACTCGAGTGTTGTCAATGAGCTGATCTTGGAACCTCTCCATTTATTCTTCCATTTGGGCTATTGAATCATAGCAGCGTTCCCTGTCTGTTCTAGCATCTCGGGCTTGTTTAAGGACCCGATCACTGAGAGTGGAATTTATTTCTCTTAATATTGTAACGCTCCCTTCATAATCCCTTCTCACTTGCCATAGGTGCTTTTTTCGGGCTGTTGTACCTTTTGCCCATCTGGCCCGTATTCTTGCTATGCTAGCCTTGGATCTTTCCAAGTCTTTTCGGCTTTCAGCGACCTGATTCCTTAACCCTGCTATCAACCTTTTATCGGCCCGGCTTCTCCGTTAGTTGTCGGCATCCATTTTCATCTTCCGGATCTGAGCTTTGAGGATCTCGTTTTCTCTGGCTAGTTTGCTCTTTTCTCCTTCGTCGGCAGCAACCTGCACTTTGTTCTCAAATTTCAGATCCTTAATCTGCTGTTTCAGCTTGCCTATTTCGGCAAGATATTCCCGCTCTTTGGCCAACCAGTCCCAATGCTCTTGTGAGGACTTGGAAAATTCTTGAAGGTGAGGTCTTTTAGCCGGCCTTGCGGACGACATTTCCCTTTTGTACCAAGCCTGATATCCGGGTGAAACTTCCCCCTTTATCTGATTCAATACACAAGTATTTGCCCCTAAGTATTGACATTGGCCCCAAATCTGGCGGACCCTTGCTTCAGGAAACTGGCCATCGGAACTGATCTCAATCACCTGGGTGCTTAGATCCTCATCTTTCGGCACTATCTGACACCTCCCAAGTTGCCTCAAAACCCAATACGGCGCATAAGGTTGAATGCCCTTAAGTCCCATCAAGAGAAAATGGGACCTAGCTGCTGGCATGTATATGACTTCGTCGATTGGTAACCATACCAGCATCCACTGTATTTGACTGGCGTTGAGGGTCCGGAAATATGAGGTCCATGCCGAGACTCCTTCAGGTAGGCGGACCTCATTAATTTTGGTGTAGAACTCCTCTATGCAGGTCTTTTCAGAAGATCCATGGCTTAGGAACTGGGCTCGGTGACATAGGTGTTTAGTCATCCACATTTGCAATAACAAGTTACACCCTTCGAAAAAGTTTCCTCCGGCTTTGCAGGCCGTGAGAGCTCGGAACATATCAGATACAATCATGGGCGCAAGCGTGTTGTCCTTTTGAGTGAGCAAAGTACTGACGACCCCAACTATCTTTATGTCAATATTCCCGTATTTTCTTGGGAACACTAAAAGCCCTAATAAGGTTATCATGAAAGCAACCCGTCTATGTTCATCCCACTTTCGACGGTTACTTTTGCTGCACAACTTATTTTCTGGCTTGTCGAATCCTCCTATGTGGCCGTATCTTTGGTATATGAAGCTCAGAGTGCAAAAACCTTTTGCCAAGTCAGGGTTATGGATCGTTCTGACTATCTTTAACGAGTCCAAAAACCGGTGCACCGCCACGTCTCTTGGAGCAACCAGGTATTTATGCCTTAACGGAACCTCAGCACTGCCGATGTACCCTGCTATTTCTTCTAAAGTTGGGGTGAGTTTGAAGTCCGAGAAGTGGAAGACATTGTGCGCAGGGTCCCAGTAAGGGACCAGTGCCCTTATAATATCCCCTCGAGGCTTGACACCCAACAAACTTGTGAGACCTTTCAGATGTCTCTTGATTTCGTCATGCCCTTCTTTGCCTAAATCATTCCACCATAGCCACAACTGGAGGGAGATTTTATTCATGATTGAAAAAGGTTCATTTTGAGTCGTGCTCATTCTGCACATTTATTAATATGATTAAACAAAAGAAAATTTATTTGACTCAAAATGATTTGATCATTTTTAAAAAAAAACAGATCTTCCGAACACGACCTTTCAGCACTTCAGGGACGAAGATTTTAAGGTTGTGCGAGTTAACCAATCAATAATAAAAATAAAAAATGACAGAAGTGGTCGTTTATACAAAGTCAGCCTTCCGGCGTTCCTTTTGGGAACATTCAGTTATTTTTGATAAAAATGGCATCACCCGACTTTTATGACGAAAAATTAAAATTTTGACACATTTTTTTTGTGTGGCTATTTTTGCAAAATGGGCGGTTGGACCCGACGAGGGTTGCCTACGTATCTCACGCCCTGTGAGAATCAAACCGGCGTAGTTCGCCCAACATAAACTAAACTTGTAAACAAGACTCCTTTCTTTTGTTTTTCAAATAAATCAAACAAAAAAAACAAAAAAAAATTCATTTTTCAAAATTTCGGCAGGGTTTTGACACTACTTGGACATTGGTTTTATTTTTCTAAAAAGTAGTTATCTCCCTACACTGCTACTTTTCTTTTTTTTTCTTTTTTCTTTTCACAATTTTCAAAAATTCCCAATTTTAGAAGCCGGTTAGCATGCAGATTTGAAGCAAATAAATGTGCAAAACAAACAAGATGCAGCAGGATGGTCCTTTTCATTTCAGGTTGCTTGTCCTAGACGGACTCAACCCCTGTGTTGAGTCCCCTAAGCCAAATGCAATATGATGCAAATAAACGTTCCTACTAGGGATCCGGCATGAAGTCAAGTTATTCTAGGTTCGACCTGGGTATATGTTCTAGACAGTGTACCCGAGCGGGCAATTCGAGTTGAGGAAGGAGCTCATTTCCGGGAACAAAAAGGCCAGCCGGCTTAGAAACTTTTCGAGCCTTTTTTATTTAGGGTATGACACTAACAAAATAGGGAGTCTCAACCAGTAAGCACATCCCCGGAGGTAAGAAGAGAAGGTTTCGGCACAGTTTATATGTACAGTTCAAATAATATCAAAGCAGTAATAAGCAGCATTTTGCATATTAAGCACAGATCATATGAGAAATCAGATAATAAAGCCAAAATACAACAATCTATCAAGCTCGAATTTCTAACCCTGAACCGGTGGTTCTGGGTAAAGTTTACGTCCCCAGCAGAGTCGCCAGAGCTGTCACACCTCCTTTTTCCTACCCCGTAAGGGTATAAGGGAGTTTTTCCAATTAAAGGACAATCAAAACGAAATTTATTTATTTAATTCAGAGTCGCCACTTGGGAGATTTGTGGTGTCCCAAGTCACCGATTGTATCCCGAATCAAGGAAAATATTCGACTTTCCAAATGAAGTCTGCGAACTGGAAATTCTGAGTAAGGAATTCTGTTGACTCGAGGGAAGGTGTTATGCACCCCCGAATCCCGTGGTTCTAGTACGGTCGCTTAAACTGTTGTAATGGCTAGATATCCGATTTTAATATATATTATAATTCATGTGCTTTTATCAACTTTAAACCGCTTTTATTATTAGAGAATTGCAACGTCGTGAAAATGCATTTCGAACCACGTCGCAATCAATGCACCCGTGGTTGTTGACACATTTTGACTCCGTTGAGATTTGGGTTTGGGTCGCATAAATGCACACCCGTTTTTAAGAAGGTAAGATTATTAAGCACGCGCCTAAAAGACTATCGTGTTATTATTTTGGGAAAAAGGCCATGAAATTCGCTAAGCGGCCGATCCCGAGTTCTAAGCAATTAATATATACATTTGTGAGGGCCTCGCAATTTGTAATATATTTTTTTGGCGAGGCACACCTCATTTATTTTGAAGGGTAATCCTAGAGTGACTACATTCTACTAATTAAGTTCGTCTCTAAAGATGAAAGAGAAAAAGTCCTAATTAATTACATGCTTAATCGGGCCGTTGTTTATTATTTACCAACTTACGACCATTGTTGAAAAGTAAACATCACCAAAATTGAAATTGTAAATAAAGTACAAAATTGACAAGTAGTATTTTTCAAAAGAAACTAAACATCATATAATTATCCTAAGCCCATTTTGTTAAATGAACAAACCATGGGTATTAACTACTTACAAATATTGACAACTAGAATTAACTTTAATTGCTAATGCTCTTTCGAAAAAATATTGAACTTCAACATTAACTCATTTTGTACTCGACTCATGTCTATTGGATTAATGTTCTTAGACTTGCTATATTGATTCACTCTTTAAATATACTAAACCCGCTAATTCTACAAGTTAAGGGTCTCTACGTTTGCCTAAATTTGCGGGTCTTTGTTACTTAAAGGTTCAACCATTACAAAATTGCGAATTACTTCTATTCTAATGTCCGCGAGTTCAAAGCTAGATTGTTGTTAACCAACCAATATTAAATTGATATCCTACATGGATTATGTGCCAAAATGATTCCGAACTAAGGTATTTGATAACACGCATTAACAAAACTGACATTATTTAACTATGAAACTCACGCAAGACTTAAAAGTTCAAAAACCTACATCTTACTCAAATTGAACACACATATTATACTAATTGATGCTCATTCTTTTCAAGGAATTCAGTTCCACAATTTAATGTTACTTATCACTTATTGCTAATAAAATGATCTTATAAAAGAAACAGTCATACTTGTACAAATGTCTAACATTCATTTAACATAAAACACATAATTGAAGTCTATCTAAGATACAAATCTTCTATAACTAAACATGCTAAAATTCTGCCATCTCATTTCATCTTCAAAGCGTACATCAAAATGGTTTGTAGAAGTGTACCTGGTATGGACACAAGAAGAAAAGAGGAAGATCAGCAGGAAGTGTGCAACAAACAACAACGCAACAGCCACAGCAGTAATCGCCAAACCAATAATCAGAAATCTCAGTAGTACTGGAAAACCAACTTGTGATTTTCATAAAAACTCAACAGATATACTAGAAACCTAGGAATTATACCAAAACCCCGACAGTATCACAAGCAAAAACAGAATGTATTCAGAAATGAGATATGACAGTAGATTTCTGATTTCTATTCTTTCGGCTCCCAAATAAAGACACTAGACCCTCCATTTAAACAATAACAAACTGATTCTGACTTTTAATAGTGAAAGAAAGTAGATCTCCTCAGTTTAAACTCTCGAACTCTGGAATTTTTAAGGTTCAAAAAGCCCCTATTTCTGTTTTTGTTTTATTTCTGAAAATCTGCTCTCCCCTATTTCCTTCTGAAAATTTCAGCTTATATCTCCACTTCAACTCTCAATCTCTAACCAAAAAAAATTATTCCTCTCAATCTCTAACCAAAAAAAATTATTCCCCCTTTTATGTCAGATTCACAGCTTCTTAAATAAGCATTTCAGTTAGTGCATCCTCCACTTAATATTCTACTTTTCATTTCTTAATTAACCCATTATACTAGTGCTAATTATTTTAACAATTAGTGCACCTTTCAGCCCCTTAAAATCAGCAATAAATGCCATTTCCATTAAGAGATGTTTCCACTTAGTCTAATAGAGCCCTAGTTTAATTAGTAGGTATCCTAATTCCCAAACTACCCCTGATATTACTGCATTGCCCTAAGTCTACTAGTCTGGAATTAAAACGTTCAAACCCAAAACTGATTTCTAACTATCTCCTAATTGTTTACAGTTATATCCCAATTCATATCCTAAGCTCAACTCAAAATCAGATCACAAGGGGTGTCAATCAAATGACATGAGTTGATCAAATTGGAAACCAATCCTGATCAGCTCATATCAGATGATCAATAGGGAGAAAACAATGAAGCAAGCTTCTTTCAATACAAGCTTTAAACACTGTCACACCTCCTTTTTTCGTCCCCGCAAGGGGTGAAGGAGTTTTTTCAATTAAAGGACAATCGAAACGGGATTTATTTATTTATTCAGAGTCGCCACTTGGGAGATTAGGGTGTCCCAAGTCACCAATTTAATCCCGTATCGAGGAAAAGAATGACTGTGTATTACAGTCCGCGAACCAGAAATACGGATAAGGAATTCTGTTAACCCGGTAGAAGGTATTAGGCATTCCCGAGTTCTGTGGTTCTAGCACGGTCGCTCAACTGTCATATTCTGCTTGTTTATCTGATTTTATACAATTATGAGCTCATGTGCAAGTTTTAACTTTTAGCCGCTTTTATTATTTTTATTTATTGTTATTATTTTACGGAGAATTGCAACATTGTGAAAACGTATTTCAAGGCACGTCGCAATCAATGCACCCGTGGTTATCGACACATTTCGACTCCGTTGAGATTTGGATTTGGGTTACATAAATGCACACCCATATTTAAGAAAATAAATTGTTAAAAAACGCGCCTAGAGCGACTAGCGTATTGTTGTTCTGGGAAAGGCCGTGAAATTTCACTAGACGGCCAACTCCGATGTTCTAAATAATTAATGCATACATTTGTGAGGGCCCCGCATTCTATACATTTTACTAGGCGAGACTCATCTTATTTATTTTAAATGGACAAATCTTAAAGCGACTACATTTTTCTATTAAAATTAGTCTCTAAAATAAAGAAAGAAAATCCTAATTAATTACGAGCCTTTTTTTTTTGAAGAAGAAGAATTTAAGAAAGCATGGCGTACTAATTGCTAGATTAATACAAATATTGTTGAAAAGGAATCAAATATAGCTAGATTAAAACTCGCATTGTTATAAAAAAAACTATTGAGATTAATTATTCACAACCATTTGAAAACTAGATTTAACCATAACTACTAAAGCTTATTAGAAAGTTTATTAAACTTAAACGTTCTTCTAATCTTGTTTGAACTCAAATCATGCCTTAATACCTAATTCACGAAATTTAGTTTAAATTCATGTCTTAGCTAAATTTAGCTACTTGTTCACGATTAACCTACTGTCGATAATCTTAAAACCTTCATAACTAGTGAATTAACCCGTTACGCCAAACCGATTCATTAAAGACTAACTTATGTTATTTTCTCTTATTCCAATTATTATTCAGTAATACATGAAAGAGCCTAAATACAATCAATAAAAGGAACAAAGAAAAAGCGAAATTAAAACTTCAAAATTCCATTCTTCATATGTATTCATGCTTCCACATTATTAGCTTGCAATAGCTAGTATTACAGTCATGTACCTGGTATTGGAAACAAGAGAAGATGAAGATGAGAATCAGCAGCAGTAGTAACAATACAGCACAGTAACAACAGTCCAGCAACAGTAATAGACCAGTATCAGAGTTTACAAACCGATGGAGTAGTAACCCCAAGAAAGAAGCTTCAAGCTTCGATGAAACAATAGCAATTAATGCTGATTTCAAACAATGAAGGAAAGTAGAAGATTTTTTTTCAGTTTTGTTCTCTTTCTTGCTGTCTTTTTTTTTCTATATCTTTTTTCTGTCCCCCCCCCCCTAAAATCTGATCAAGTCCCCCTTTTTATCTTCCATCCCAAACCCTTTAATCAATTAATAAAACAACCACTTTCTCCTACCAAACCCACTACTACATAAAAAATACAATTATTACTCATTTAAACAACTTTTCTTGAGCCCCGATATCCCACTATGTCTTGTTCCCCACTTTTGATTAAACAAGTACATTATCCTCCCCCATTATATCTTGTTCCCCATGCTTATATTAAACAATTGTATTATTCCTCACCATTATATCTTGTCCCCCATTATTGATTATTTTAATATTATTTTAATCTTAATGGACAGAGCACTCAAAATAAATAATTGTTCAAAATTTTAATTCTAAAAATACCCCTCTGACCTTACTGAAATTACCATTTTTGACCCTGAAAACATTGTAATTTACCAATCTACCCCGTCAGCTATAACAAGTTCAACTAATCAATTCTAACCAAAATATAACAGCTATAACCAATTCCTAATCAGATTTTATGAACAAACTCAAACTATATGATGAACAACAAAGAAACAACTAGAATTATTTTGATTGAACAATCTTTAAACAACAAATCTACTTTCCGATTCAACAACAATAACAAATAAGTATATTCAAATCATGAGCTCAAATTCAAATTAAACTTAAACAAAATAAATAAACAGATTCAAATCACTAAACTCAAATAATCAATTGATCTTCAAATTAAATACAACAAAATACAACAAAGATACATGATTCAAACTAAATAAAAAAAAATAAAAACCAAAACATAAACTCACATTAAATCACTAAATTAAAAACGAACTTCAAACAAAATGAACATGAATTAAACAACAAACATGACAGATCCAAATGATTAAACCAACATATTTCTATATTACAACTAAATTCTTTTAAACAAATAAAAACAAACCGAAGAAGAAACAACATTAAAATTAAACTAACAACATTAATTAAATTTCAATTTGAATCTAACAACATTAAAATTAAACTAACAATTTTCACATGAACAAACTGAAAAATTAACAAAACGATGAACAACGAACAAAACAAGAATTAAACATTTACCGATTTTAGATTCGAGAATATCAAAACAAAATACGGACAAAAATGAAACTCAAACCCACTAACCGGATCGAAACGACGAAGAACTTGGATGAAAACAAATCTGTCCGGAAACGATTGTCGCACCAAGACTGCCAACGACCTAACGGATCTTGAATTCAACGACAAACCCACCTTCCTTTTAACCTTGACGAACTCAAAACAACAAATGACGACCTCGACCAAAGCTCGAATAAACGAAATGGTGAGGTCTCGTTTTGGTTTTGGACTGAGGGCGACGAAAACAAAAGTGAAGCAGCTACGATTTGGTTTTAAAATAGCTGCTCGTCGTGGCAGCAACAACGTAGCAAAAGCAGTCGCTGGACGGGCCAAGGCAGCAACGGGGGTGGTCGTTTGACGATGGACGTTGGTGGTCGACTGAAGAAGATGAAGTAGTAGCGATGGGGTTGAGAAGAAGACGCAGCAGCAGCCATGGGTGTCGAGCTCAAGCTCGAGCTTGACGAAGAAGATGAAGGCAGAAGCAGCGAGGTCTATTTGGACGTAGCAGGAGACGCAACAATGGGACAGTAGGGTATTTGGTGCCTACTGCTACGTCCCGAGCTTGAGTCTCGTTGCTTCCATCGTCGAGGTCAAGCAGAAGCAGTTGAAGTAGCTGGAGGTAAAGCAGAAGACGCAGCCACGCAGCAGTGAAGCAGTAGCAGCTGAAGCAGAAGCTTGGAGCTTGACTGAAGTAGAAGCTCGTCGAATTTGAAGACACAGCCATGGCAGCGAGGGGACGTCGTGGGGGGTGAGGGTGGTTGTGTTGTGTGTGTGTGTGTGTGTGGTGTATGTTGAAGGTGAAGGACGGGGGGGGGGGGGGGAGGGCAGGTTTCGTTTGAAGCTAGAGCTTGGAGGGGTTTGGTCTTGGAGAGGAAGAAGGAAAAGAGAGGGGGGCGGGTAATTTAGGGTTTCTTAGGTTTGGGTTTCAGCAAAAAATGAAAAATGGGAGGGGGTTGGGCGGATAGTTTAGTTATGGGGCGGACCGGGTCGACCCGTGTTGAAATGGACTGGGTCATGGGGAAGGTTGGGTATTTTTTTTTTGGGCCTGTGGTTTGAAATTTGGAGAACAGGCCCAATTCCGATTTTCTTTATATTTTTTTTTATTTTCTTCTACTTTCTAATTAATAAAACTAAAATTCTAAATTAACTTATAAAAAATACTAATTAATTCCAAATAACTATTATCGCACATTTAAATAGCAATTAACGATAAAATCGCACAATTTAGACGTAAATGCTAAAAATGCAACGTACATTATTTTTTTTTATGATTTTCTCATTTTTGTAAAACAAACTTAAATAAATACGAAATGAAAATGCGACATATTTTATATTTTTATTAATTTAAACAAATAAACATGCACAGACAAAAATACAAATAATTATACAAAAATACCACAAAAATACAAACATTGCACACAAAGGAAAATTGTTTTATTTTGAATTTTTGGGAGTGATTCTCATATAGGGCGAAAATCACGTGCTCACAAACACAGAGAAGAAAAACATGCTGGTAATTACACTGAAACGAACAAAATCATGCTTCACTATTTTTTTAATCGATTTTAATTGACGACACTTATTTAATCGACTATACGAACTATTACATGTAACAACTAATCAACAAACAACATAGACTAAACAGGTCACCAAATGACTTCAACTTTTTGGACACTTATCAGGGAACATTTAATGAGTTTTAATCCAGTTGAACACATAGTTCATCATACAGATATGTTTAACAGTCAAACAGAAAAAACCAACCAAATAAAAGATATGTGGGAGATGAACAGAACTGAAAGAAAAATATAAAATCACATCAATTAAACTAACAAACAAACAACAAATAATATACAAAATATGAATAGAAGGAAAAGAAAAACTTATCTTTGAAAGCTCATGAATAAAGGAACCAGGGCTCAAGTGGACTCGACCATTTTAGGTCGAATGGACCTTAATCAGGGTGTTCTCAGTTGAGAACACCTAGATTAAGGTCTATTAGACCTCAATCTCCCGCTAATTCGGACAAACCCCCAACTTTTGGATTTCTAGGGTTCACACGGGTGTTTTTGGGATTCGAGGGTTTCTGGTTAGATTCGAACTCACCCTTCGTTGGTTTAGGCCTAAGGGGGGTCAGGGGAGTGTTAGGTATCAATTTGGGATGGGTTGGGGTAGGTTTAGGTTATGCTCGAATCTTCGATTGAAGATTCGAGAGGTTGTAGGGTGATTCGAAGTAAAAGGTTAACAGATCCATGATGAGGGTGGTCAGGGGATGCTGTGGTGTTAATTTGGTGGTCATCGGAACAGGTGGAGTTTTCAGACGAACTCTTCGATTGAAGATTCGAGAAGGTTGGTGATGATTCGAAACAAACGGATACTGGATTTGGATTAGGGGTGGTTAGGAGGTTCAGGGGTGTTATTTTGGTGGCCGGCGACGTCGTTGCCGCCGGGTTTCAGGCGAAGGGGAGTTAGGGCGGCTAGGTTTTTTTTGGGGGGGCATCATCTTCAGAGACGATGATTAACAGGAAGACGGGGGGCGGGGTGTTTGGTTTGGGGCATGGTGTGAGATTGAGGGCTTATATACAAAAGGGGGAATGGATCCTGGCCGTTGGATCAGGTGAGATTGATGGCCAGGATCTCTTCACTTAAGGGAACGATGCTGTTTTGTTTAGGGGTTTGGGTCGGTCTCAGATGGAAGTGGGTCGGGTCATGAAGGAAGGCCTGGGAGCCATCAGATCAAAAGCATTGAACGGTCCTGATCAAACACACCTAAAACGGCATCGTTTCAATTATGCATGGGCTGAACTGGACCGTTTGATTGAAACAAATAAAGGGCTCAAATTTGAGACGTCAATACGGCGTCATTTGGATTAATTGCAGGTGGACTGGATTTGACCGGGTCTTTTGGAATGTTTGGGCCTGATTTTTGGGTCTAAATTTTTGGCCCAGATCTGATTGGCCATATATTTTAACTCTTTTCATTTTCTTCTTTTAATTAACAATTCCTAATTAAATTGTAAAAAATAAATAAAAAATAAAAAATAACACTACACAAATATTTATTAATATTTACCACAATTAACACACAAATTAAAACCTTAAAATAAAATCACACAATGACAACAGATAAAATAAAATGCATATTTTTGTGATTTTCTTTTATAGAGCAAACTGACGATTTTAATTAATTCCTAAATGCATAATTAAATCCTAAATATGCATACAACATGTATTTTTATATTTTTGTTTTCGTATTTTTCAATTAACTACAACAAGGTAAACATTTACGGACAAAACACAAATAATTATCCAAAATTGCCACGTAAATCCTAAAAAAATTGTACATCAAGAGAATTTTGTTTTATTTTTTGATTTCTTTTGGAGTAGTTTTTGTGAAGCAAAAATCATGTGCTCACACTCATCTCTTCACCGACTCAGGTACTTTTCTATGTCCGTTCGAGGACAAATGGTTATTTTAGAGGTGGAGAATATGATGACCCTAAAGGTTATCTCTTTTTAAGAAGTCAAAACTGTGTCCCAAGGCCTTGAAAACCTCTTTTTGTCTCACCTCGATTTGTGTGCACAGTCCGGGCACCTTTCCGAAAAGCTTTTATATGAAATTTTAGGAAAACTAATGAATTTGGTCATAAAAATTGGTTAAAGTTGACTTTGGTCAACATTCTGGGTAAACGAACCCGGACCCGTTATCGGACGGTCTCGTAGGGTCCATAGGAAAATATAGGACTTGGTCGTATGTCTGAAATCGAATTCCGAGGTCCTAAGCTCGAGAAAAGATTTTTTTAAAGAAACTTGTTTGCTAGAAAATATAAAGACTTTTTGAAATGAAATTATGCATGTTCTTTACTGTATTGGGCCAATATGTTGGTTCCGGAGCCCGGTACAGGTTTAAAATAATAATTAAGTTGAATCTGTGAAATTTAGTAAGAATCGGAATTGGTTCGATATAAATCGGACCTATAGTTAAGAAAATGAAAATTTTGATGTTCTTAAGGTATTTCATGAATTTGAGGTTAAATTCGTAGTTGTTGATGTTATTTTAATGATTTGATCGTCGAGCATGTCCATATGATGTTTTTAGATTTGCGTGCATGATTGGTTTGGAGTCATGAGGGCTCGAGTGAGTTTTGGATAGGCCACAGAGTGAATTTGGACTTAGGAGAATTGCTGGTATGTTGTAGTTGTGTAACATGCTTCTGATCTCGCAATTGTGAGATTAGGCTTCGCAAATGCGAAGTTCTCAGGTTTGGAAAATGCGACCACAGTGTCGCAAATGCGAACCAAGCCTGGGCAGGACTTCTTCGTAAATGCGAACACTGGGTGGGAATTGCGAAGACAGCCCATCGCAAATGCGACATTTTCCTTCGCAATTGCAAAGATGACAGGATTCCAAAGGGTTCGCAATTGCGACATCTAAGACCAGTTAAGTGGGATTTTTGATGGGATTCTTCTTCATTTTCCAACTTTTTCAAACCTAAACATCCCATAGGCGATTTTCTTGACGAGAGTTCTTCCCTAAATCATAGGTAAACGATTTCTAACTTATTTTCTTCAATCTATAACATCTTTTTACATAATTTCATTTCAAAATCAAGGGTTTTTCATGGGAAATTGGGTGTTTTTGGGTAGAACTTAGGATTTTCAAACTTTGGGTTCGTGAGAGAATGAGTGATCGGGATTTGGTTCGAACTTCGGGTTTTGACCAAGCGGGCCCGAGGTCGATTTTTGACTTTTTGGGAAAAATAATGGAAACCTATTTTCATGCATTAGAATTGGTTTATTTAGCATATATTAATGTTATTAAGTACATTGTGACTAGATTCAAGCAAATTGGAAGTGGAACCGAGAGGTAAAGTGGTAGTTGAGGCTTAATTTGTCTGTGGAATCGAGGTAAGTGTTTGGCCTAACCTTAGCTTGAGGGAATAGAGTTGTGGTCTATTTGCTATGTGTTAGTATCGAGTACAGCGTATAGGTGTGGTGACGAGTATCTATACGTTGGTTTTAAGCATGCCCGTGAGTCTTATATCATGATTTTTGTGACTCTATTATGTATCGATCATGCTTAAATTGATGACTATTAATGTTGAACAAAGCTTATGAAAGTTTTCTTGGTATTTGATTAGTGTTGAGAATTGGCACAAGTTCAGTTTCATTTTTGTAAAGTAATTATCGAAAATGATATTGGGTATAGTTGAATCCCTTGCCGGGATGTAATTGTTGATATTGTTGATTCCTTTGCCGGGATGTTATTGTTGATATTGTTGATTCCCTTGATTAGACATATTGTGTTCTATTATTTGGTTGAGGAAGAGTGTAAAACACGAAGGGTGATGTCGTGCATGATATTGTGAGTGAGTGTAATGCACGAAGGGTGATGTCGTGCCGATATTATGAGTGTTAATGCATGAAGGGTGATACCGTGACATGATTTGAGAGTTAATGCATGAAGGTTGATGTTGTGCCGATATTGTGAGGAATAATGCACGAAGGGTGATGTCGTGCCATGATTATGAGAGGTAATGCACGAAGGGTGATGCCGTGCCATTTCTGTTGTTTCATATGGTGAGGATGAGAGTAAAAGCATGACGGGTGATGTCGTACACGTGTTACCATTTCATTATCTTCTTGATTTAAATGTGATGCTCATTATGCTTCGTTATTAATGTTTCTTTGTTGGCTTATTGTTAGAATCTGTTATTCCTCGCAGCATGTCCCTTTCCCACTTTATTGTGTTGATTCCTGTTATAATGATTCTGTTTGTATATGATTTAACTGCATAGGTTTATTTGATAGTCGTGTCCTAGCCTCGTCACTACTTCGCTGAGGTTAGACTCGACACTTACTCAGTACATGGGGTCGGTTGTACTGATACTACACTCTGCACTATTTTGTGCAGATTTCGGTATCGGACCCGGTGAGTAGCTGAGGTAGCTGCCTTCTGTCCAGAAAGACCAAGGTAGATCTGATGGCGTCCGCAAAGCCTAAAGTCCCCCTTCACTGTTTAGCTTTTCTACTGTCTCTTTTCATTTCGAGAACAGTTGTACTTTTCTTTCCAGACTTGTATTTATAGTAAAAATCTTAATCGTTCGTGAATTAGTGACACCAAATTCGTGGGTAGACATGTAATGAAGTATTTGGATTTATTTTAATTCTTCCGCGCTTTCATTTGTGTAGCTATACTTACTGTTTATAACTGTTTAGGTTGAATGTTAATGTGTAAAACCGTAATGGTTGGCTTTCCTAGCTTTCACGAGTAGGCGCCATCGCGACTCCCAAAGGTGGGGAATCCGGGTCATGACATTATCTGCTCACAATTTTTGTGTGTCACCTACAGGGATACTCTACGCCCTAGAGAAGCTCGGGCCAAAGTGAAGTGGCCGCCAAAGATGAGATCGGACCGAAACACTAGAAAGTCTGACGCCCTCTATGATTTCCACCAGGAACGAGGGCACAAAACTGAAGATTGCATCGCCCTGAGTAATGAAATCATGAACATGTTACGACAAGGATACCTTAAAGAGCTACTAAGCGATAGTGGGAGAACCAATTTCGCTAGAGGATGCAAACACCAAGGACCGCCTATGCCACCCTCACCAGCTCGTACCATCAACATGATCATTGGTGGCGATGATGACGCCTCCATCAACAATGTAAAGTTCACTACTACCTACAAACTCAAGCGATCTATCACCCGCGAATGCTACGACGAACTCAAAGAAAGTATCATCTTCGACAAGTCAGATGCCAACGGTTTGACTTTTCCTCACAATGATGCCCTCGTTATTATTTTACAAATTTTAAATACCGATGTTAAACGCATTATGGTAGATGAAGGGAGAGGTGTGTGCATTATCCATCCCCGAGTACTTACCTAAATAAACTCGAAGATAAGATACTACCGTGATGCATCACGCTAACTGATTTTTAACAATGCAGTTGAACGGATATCCGGGGAAATCACACTCCCCATTTGGCCGGCGGTGTAAATCTAGAAACAACAATCCACATCATGGACCAGGATACCGCATACAACGCCAGAGTGGGACGACCATGGATACACCCCATGAAAGTCGTCCCCTCCAGCTTATACCAAGTCATCAAATTACCAACTCTATGGGGAATATTCAGCATATGAGTAGAGCAACGTACATCTCAGGAGTGCTACCGCATCGGCTTAGATAGCACGACCACCCAACAAAGAAAGGACAAAAAAAGAGGCTATCACGACCCAAAAACGTACCGAGCGAACCAAACCATGTGATGCACCCAAATCATATGCATGAAAATCGATTTTTCTGTGGAAGCTCCTTTCAAATCATATACATTTTCAAGTTAAATGATAAAATATTTTCCAATTCAAAATTACATAAAATGTCTTTCATGATAATAACAATGAGACTAAGTAAAATAAATATATATTCATGTATGTCGTGTACAACCCCATTACTATAACTTTTTACAACTATCTATATATCCTCTATACCAAAGAATAGAATTAAATACTTGGGCTAATACCCGACTAGCATAAATTAAGAAAGCAACATGAAAGCTACCACGAAATAGGAGTGGTACCTCACCATATACCTCAGGAAGAGAGTCATCCTAGCCCTGTCCGCATGTCACGTATCATACCTCATCCTTAAACGTGTAAAGTAAGCAGGGCCCAGGAGGGCCCCCCTAAGGGCTGAGTACACCACATCGGTACTTAATAAGTGTCATAGACTCTCTCTAACTTAAGTTCTTGGGACAAACTTTATAAAAATAATACACCAATATTTGATATAAAATGATAAGCAATTTTATCAATTCATGATACTTGTCATTTTAAATAAAAGCCAAGTGAAATATAACCCACAATATAAACTTTTAAAATATTTATATCAATCCAAGCTTTTTGGATAAAATCATACAAAATCATTTCCATTTGCTTTAACTCATTGAAATAACTTTCGGCTCCTTAGGCCTAAACATAAATAAATTATCCTTACCTTTCACCGGGGTACTATACCATCACCAACATAAAAAGGTCAACTAGGTTATATACCTAGAGACAAGTATCATATACCCTACTTGTTTAGGTCGTCTCATTGTATTGCCGTAAGAATTGACTCATCCATGCTAACAATAGCACAAAATAGTACCCTCTTGAAGGAGAGCACTCTGCCGTAGTCTATACCACAAAGTGGTCATCTACGCCTACACCAACACGTGTAGTTTCATAACGGCGAATACAATATATCCGGAGTCAATCTCGGTTAACATAAGTAACTCAAAAAATATTTGATACTTCAAAATTTAATTCATAGTATAGTAGCCTCAAAGGATCTATGTTTATCAAATCATAGCATTAAAAGAAAATCTAAACCATTTGAACAAAAACTAAATAAATAACCTTTTACATGTTAAAGCCTTTGGCAATTTAACATCAATCATTAAAAGATACTACAAGTGCTATTATACTTATCAATTTTCAAAATAAATACTTTCCATGAAAACTTATCTTTAGCACTCAAGTATGTATACTCTTATCAATACATATATTTTTATAAAACTTATAACATTTACCGTGAGAATTATTTTACCAACAAGATTTAAAATAAAATTATATAAAAAAACAATATGACACTGCATATGCAACATAATATTTTACTACATGGAGACATATGTACTTGTTTGTCCCCACAAGCACGAAAGCACATTTGCAAACATCTTTAGAATTAACTCGAAACATACTTTTAGGGAAAATCCCTCAAGAAGAGTAAGTTCTAATCAACTTACCTCGCTTTTGTTTTATTAACATTCACAAGCTTTCAATCCTCTTCTATCGTTCCAGTGTTGATTAAAATGCTTAAGCATCACCAATAAGTCGATATCTACAATTAGATATCCTAATCACATCAAAGTATGACCTAAAAATTGATCAATATCCATTTATGGCTCATAAGTTGGCTACAATCCTCCAACAACTCAAATCTCCGAATAGAGCCACATGCTAGCTCATTCAACTTCATTCTTATATTTTAATACCCATTCGAAGTTATTAATGATACTACATCAATTGTCCAATGTCACCAAGTTACTATTCATCGTCTTCCATGATCAACACTTGCAATATATACAATTCAGGTGATTACTTAGTTGATCACTTCCAACTTTTGCTAAAAAATAATTCCATAGATTCATTGTATTCATCAACTTCATCACCAAGATTACTAGTCATCTTCTCTCTTATTTTCTCAAAAGTACTATTCATTCCATGAACTAGAGTTTTACAATCCAATCTTTCAGCCATTAAAACTTGTAATAAATGCTTCAAATACTTCTAACTACTCATAATAAACGAGTTTGAAGCATTGGAATTACCTCTAGTAGATCAATCTTGAAAAATCACAAATTTGATGATTTTTGTATTTTTGAGGATCTGATGATGAAATCTAGTATTTGGATGCAAGAATGATATTAGAACTCATGTATATTGAGTAAGAATCAACCCAAAATATCATTAACAACTTACCTTAGTTGGTTGGGGTTGATTTGAGATTAAAATTGCCTTTTCACCTCAAGAACCCTAACCCCCAATACTCAAAATATTCTCTTCCCCCGATATTGTACTTATAGGCCCAAATTTCTAGATTTCGGATGTTGCCCCGGACACTTCGCGTACCCAGTTCACCCCTCCTCCAAGCTCGAATGTGGACTCGGATTCTATGACAGTACCTCACTGCCAGCCTTTACTAATTTGATCATAACTTCTTGTAGGAATGTCTTACTGACGAATGGTTTGAAGAGTTAGAAACTAGACTCTAAGATCTTTCATTTGATAGGTTGTCCATCACATAACTAATATCTCTTTCTCTCTCTCTCTCTCTCTCTCTCTCTCTATATATATATATATATATATATATATATATGATTGTCCAAAGTTAGGTCTTGTGCGTACTCATTTGAAACTTTAGTCTATCATGTAATTTCCAACTTGACTTGGACTTAGGGCTCTCCTTAGACCCCAAATCACTTATAATATGCCTCGTACACTTATTATCATATCAAATTAACATTCATCATATTAATAGTCCTTGCCTACACACAAAATAATGTAATTAGTGCACATCAACTTTCTTAATAGAGCTTAAGCACTTCAAAAAAAATTTGGGGTGCTACAGAGGCATAGAAATCAGTAGGGTCGAGTTCGGTGCACAATGAGACTGGGGGCAGCATCAAAGACCCCGACATGATCGAATCTGCAGGATCGACCATAGAAGACCTCGACCCTGTCCAACTGGACCACAATGACCATAGCAAGAAGGCCTATATCGGTTGCAAACATCAAGAACCAGGTAAATTCAGTCAATTCTTAAAAGCTGACGCATATCTATTTGTTTTCAGCCATGCAGATATACCAGGCATATCGAAGGAAATCGCCACACAAAAATTAAATGTCAACATATTTACCCACCAGTGAGACAGGTCAGGCGTAAATTCAACTCCATAATTAATGATGCAGTGTGCGATGAGGTGGAAAAACTGTTAGAAAATGGTTCCATCAGGGAATCGAAGTACCCAAAATGGGTCGCCAACATAGCAATGGTTAAAAAGAAGAATGGAAAATGGCGGATTTGCGTGGATTTCACATATTTGAACAAAGCATGTCCAAAGGACTCATTCTCGTTGCCTCATATCGACCAACTCATCGACGCAATAGCCGGGCATGAACTACTAAGTTTCATGAATGCCTACTCAAGCTATAATCAGATCCTCATGGAAGAGGAAGATCAGTAAAAAAAGCACGTTCATCACCCACCAAGGAACATATTGCGACAGGGTCATGCCTTTCGGACTAATGAATACATGGGCTACTTATCAAAGGTCGATAACAAATATGTTCAAAGATCAGCTCGGTAAAATAATAGAAGTATATATAGACGACATACTAGTAAAGTCAAAAATGGAAGAGGATCACATTGATCATCTAAAAGAAACTTTCGACATACTTAAACGGTACGGAATGAAGCCGAACCCGGAGAAGTGTGTGTTCGATGTAGCCTCGGTAAATATGCCTTCTGAGTGCATCTAGGCTCTGCGATAACTAAAGGCATACTTATCATCGTTGCCTTTGCTTTCAAAACCTGAGCTGGAGGAGTGTCTCCTCGTCTATCTGGTCGTATCTGAGGTAGACGTAAGTGTAAACTTAATTCAAGAAAACAAAGGTACACAGTCTCCTATCTATTAAATTAGCAAAACACTCATCAATGACGAGACGAGGTACCCACACCTCAAAAAATTTGCTTTGGCCTTAGTCGTAGCTTCACGAAAGCTTAGACCATATTTCCAATGTCACCCCATCTCAGTCGTCACAAATTTTCCCATAAGAAGCATTTTATATAAACCCGAGCTATTGGGAAGGCTGGCCAAATAGGCCATCGAGCTGAGTGAGCATGATATCACATATCAGCCGCAAACAATGATAAAGTCGCAAGTGCTCGCTGACTTCGTAGTCGACTTCAGCACAAAAATAATGCCTAATTTTTGTCCAAAGTTAAAGCCTCTATATCAAACAACTCTTGCAATTATCACCTAGGAGCTTTGGAAAATGAGAAACACCAACAAGAATGGAGTATCAATGTCAGTTCATAGGGTTATTCATAAGATCAATAAGACACTGCACTTCTTAGCCAAGACTAGGTATAACTGGCTGCCTCACATGCCTTTTCTTTAGCCGAATATAATCAGATACTTGGAGGAGTACAAGCCTATTATTGTGGCCAAAAGAGTAATATGGCAACTTCCATACAATGGCTGGTACAAGTGCAGTACATATGGGGCTTCAAGAGGTAACCCTGATCGTAGTGATAAAAACCAACCCTACACTACTATTGAGTAGCGAGAGAGATTGAAGCAGCTTTTACCCGATTAAGGTTGGGATCGATTTCTACAGGGAGCTAGAAGTTGGAGTCGGGTGTCTATCTAAAGTGGAGTTGTGTATTTGCTCTTAATTGCACTTCTAAACATTTTGGGTTTTGTTTTACTTCTAATTGTATAGAACTACAATGATCAATTAAACTAAAATAAGCTAGGATTAAACTATTGCAAGTTATTCAAATGATTAAAAGGCACTAGGGTAGTGACTTTCGCCTAGGTGGTCAATTGACGGGTACTTGAGTCTAAGATATAATTTTCATATTTGGGGAGTATGATATAACCATTGCACGCTTCTACTCACTCTGCACCTCTCGGTAGTTCGAGTGATTTTGCTCGAATTGACTTTTTCAAGACCAATTGGGTATGCAAATTTGTACAAGCAATCAAGGTTCAAGTCGGGTATTACTATCTCTAGGTTTAACCCTTTAATTGGGGCTATCAATCTCTTGAGTACGCTCCAATTTCTTGTTGGACCAATTTCAGAGACTTAGGCTCTCTTTCTCAAGAAGAGCCAAAGTCAACTAAACACAAACTAGTGTTTGCAACCACTAATTCAGCAATTAAACATAAAATTAGTCCAAATATCAAACACCCATAGACAATCAAGCATCAAAACACAAGACCCATCAATTACCCATACTAGGGTTGAGCCACAACCCTAGCTTATGGTCTAGCTACTCATAATTAGAGAAGAAAACAAAAAAAATAGAAAAAGAAAAACTCATATTAATTAATTGCTAAATTAAACTTGAAGATTCAATGCTGAAAATGAAGCTAAAATTACTCAAAATAGCTAAAATATTCGAAGTCACGAGCGCAGCCAGTGTACAAAACTATCTGATGACCTAAAAATGGGAAAAGAAGCTATTTATATTAAGCTAAAAAATCTGGACAAAAATACCCCTGCGGGGCTAGTGCAGACCGCTCAAAATCACGTGCGGCCGCACTAAGGCTCTTAACTTGAATATCCAGCTCTGAACTTAGGCAATGCGGACCGCACAAAATCGAGTGCAGTCGCGGTGGCTTCTAGTGCGGTCCGCGTGAAATGGAGTGCGGACCACATTGGGCTTCAATCTTGGAATTGGCAACTCTCTGATCCTTCTCCCTACGGACCGCACTAAATCTAGTGCGACCGCATTGATCCCAGTGCGGACCGCACAAAACCTCGTGCGGCCGTATTGCCTTTTTTTCCTGAATAACAGCCTCTCTGAACCTCACTTGTGCGGACCGCACAGAATGGTGTGCGGCCGCACTGGCCCTATTTTGCCTGAGCTTTATCTTGTCTTGGTACTTGTGCAAGTTTCACTCCTTTTTGAGCTGATCTTTGACATCTTGTCACCTTGTTGATCAAACCTGCAATCAAGCACAACTTATGAGCCTTTCGGACTATTTTGTACACATTTCTAATCAAAACTTAAGTAAGAAGGAGTATAAAATGTATCAATCCCTAGTTATCACCTAGTTCTTTAGGTTTTTATGTAAGGGATAGTGCAGGAGATTTGGTGTATGCTAGGGCACAATAATTGGAGGAAACAACTAACATAGTAGCTGAGGCTAGGGCAATCAGAGATGGGCTACATTACTCTGTAGAACATGACTTACATCCTTTTATTATGGAGACTGCTTCACTTTTGATGTGGAAGATTATAGATGGGGAATGGGATCCTCCATGGTGTGTTGTGGCTGAGGTGAATAGTATTAAGGAGATGAAGGAGCATGTCAATGTGATATTCCAGCATGTGTTAAGGGAGGGCAACACTGTGGCAAATATTTTGTCTAACCTTGTGTTTTTTTTGTAAGTGCAATTCAGTTTCATTCCTTCTCTGAACTGCCTAGTGCAGGAAGAAGACTAATTAATCTTTACAAGTCACAAGTCCATAATCTTAGGATTAGGGTTGCTAAAAGGAAAGCTCCAGATTGATGAATAGGTATGTTATTTCATTGTTAGATGTTGCTTAATGTCTAGTTAGTATTTGTTTCTGTATATTACTAGGTCATTTTCCAGTGGTATTAGTATGTTATCATGCTCAATCTAGTAGTGAACTAGGGGTGTATAGAACAATTCATAAAAGCAGGCAGTTGGTTTTTATATAAATGAAATCATAAGGATTCACAGTCTTTAATCCAAACTCCTGGTATATGTTACATTGTGATAAGCTGGGAAAAAGGTCAGACTTACAGCTTTATTCTTACCCTCTTATAACACTGGTTTTTGAAGACTCAAATAGTACAGTCAAGCAGAAATCCAACAGCTGTTTGTTGTTTACTATTGATGATCTAGGTGCTGTTATGGTATTTTCCAGTAGTATTGGCATGGTTACATGCCCAACCTGGAGATACTATGGCAATACTTGGGATTGGTTTGTAATGCAGGCAATATGCAACTGGTTCTATGTTAAATGGAAGGATAGCATGATGTTGGCTATTTGTTGGGTTGTGCTTTACACACTTATATATGATATTGCTTGTAAGGAGTAAGTTTATGCTTCTTACCTCGACTTGGTCTAGTGATGAGTTTAGGAGATGACCACATTTTTTGTCTCCGGTTGTGATGCTTTTGGTAATTGCGGCTAGTTTAGTGAGGTTGTTTGCCTCGACATTCTGTGCTCGTGAGATTTGGTCGAGCTGGCGTTTGTTGAATTCAGGCAACAACTTGCAGATTTTGGTCTAGTATTTTTGCAATCTTTGTTCCTTGATTTGGAATGTCCCTGTGACTTGGTTGACTACGAGGTAGGAATCACAACATCGTTTCAATCGTTTTGCTCCATACTTCAGTGCCATTCTTAAACCTGCAATTACGGCCTCATACTCAGCCTCGTTGTTAGTCATATTCGGGCACCTTATGGACTGACGAATTACTTCTCTTGTTGGTACTTCGAGTACGAGTCCCAGTTTAGACCCCGACGTGTTGGATGTGCCATCGGTGTATAGGACCCAGAGGTCTTGTGTTTGGAGGGAAGTTTGGACAGCTTTTTTTTAGCAAATATACTACTAGGAAAACTTCCTAGTGGCGAGTATATAAATAAGAATCAGAAACAAGGATCCAATGTTTACAATTTGTCCAACAAAATCTCAAAAATGCTAAGCTAAATCTAATAAAAAGATAAATGCTAACTATTACACATGATCTTATAGCCAACTCCCCATATAGGATGATGTGTATATCCACAAGCCAAGTGCAAAAACTCAATGTAGCATCTTTAATGCTCTCACCAGGCGCCAAGTTTTTCGTTCCAACGGACAAGGAAAATGTGAAACTCCAAACAACACCACCAAATTCTGGAGTTGACCAATCCAGGAAGAATACCAATGCAATGAGAAACCTAGACCATATATATGATGTAAGCTACTTTCCCAAACCCAAATATGCCTGCACCTTGGACCACAAACGAGCCTTAGTAATGATACAATTTGCTCAAGATAAGTTGTAATAAATAGTGTATCCTGCAAAATAAACCACATGCCTGCTTTGCGGTGCCTCCTCCACGATGGACATGTAAACGTGTTAATACCACTGAATGAAGACATATATTAGAAAGCATATATAACATCAGTTCTTATTCCTTCTAATACCATTGGATCCCATCTTTGACTTCTCAAAATAATATGCAGAACTTGAGTGCATTGAGCTGTAAACTTGAAGCTCCAAAAGTCTTAGGAATGGTGCAATCGTATTATCACATACTTGCAGGAGGACACACTCCCAGCGATAAAAAAGATGCCAAGAATCTGAGAATGCAAGCGGCCAGATACAGTATCCTCCACAACGACCTATATAAGAGAACTTACGGTGACCCTTTAGCGAAGTGCCTGGGCCCGAACCAAACTCGGTGAGTCCTTGAAAAAGTTCACGAAGGACATTGCGGGGCTCATTCCGGCAATCGAGAACTGGTTAGATACCTCATATGGGAAGGATATTACTGGCCCACCATGAAAAAGAAGGCTGCAGACTTCGGAAAAAGATGCAAACAATGCCAAAAGTATGCCCAATGATTCACCAAGCAGGTGAACATCTCCACTCGGTCACCTCACCTTGTCCATTCATCAAATAGGGAATGGACATCGTGGGGCCCCTCTCAACAAGGTAAGGTAATAATATTCCTTTTGGTTTTAACTGACTATTTCTCTAAGTGGGTGGAAGCAGGGGCATTCGCCCAAATACGAGAACAAGATGTAATCACCTTTATATCGAAAAATATCATCTGCTAGTTTGGCCTTCAAAAAGAAATCAGGCGACAATGGACCCCAGTTCACAGGAAAGAAAACCACTGAATTCTTCGAAAAATGGCATGTCAAAGGGATACTCTCGACCCTGCATCACCCCGCGGGTAATGGACAAGCAGATTCCTCTAACAAGTCGATACTAAACATCATGAAAAGAAGCTCGAAGATGCCAATGGACTATGGCCGGAAATACTACCATAAGTATTTTGGGCCTACAGAACCACTCTGAAAACGAGCACAGGGGAGACGCCCTGCTCTTTGGTCTATGGGATCTAGGTAGTAATACGAATCTAGATCGGAGAACCTAACCTAATTTACTCCCACGAGAGCGGTACGAGTAACGACGAGAGCAGGAGGCATGGACCTGACGAAGTAGACGAATAAAGAGATATGGCCTATATAAGAATGGTTGCCCAAAAATAACAAGCAGAACGCTATTAAAACAAGAAAGAAAATGTCAAGCCGCTCAAAGCCGGGGACGACGTACTAAAAGCTAAAACTCAAGAGATCAAAGATCCCAGGAAAGGCAAGATGGGAACAAATTGGGACGGTGCGCACAAAATCACAGCAAAAGCAAATAAGGGTTCATTCAAACTACAAACAATGGAAGTAAAGCTACTACCAAACAACTGGAATATCAACCACCTCAAATACTTCAACTTCTAAGAGAAAAGGCATCCCCCAAGTCGTACTCTTTTTTCCCTTACTTGAGTATTGTCCCAGTTGGGTTTTCTCAAGGAGGTTTTTAACGAGGCGATGAAGGGAACACTTCAAGTCAAAGCGTGTGAAGGCAGGGTCATAATTGCTATTTTACTGCTTGACCTCTTAATATTGTCCAGGTCAACTAATGAAGGGACTAGATAGACTTGGACTGGGACTGGAATTCCAGCAAACACCCAAAAAATCTGTAAATTTCTCCAAGTAAGTAACCAAAGCAGCAATATTAAAGCAATAAGAAATTTATGCTTATCAATACGCCTTCTACATGTTAAGGTTATGTTCAACCTCGTTCGAACGAATACCTATCCGCCCTCGATCGCAATTCTAACAAAAGCTTATGTTCGACCTCATTCAAACGAACACCTATCGGCCCTCGGCTACAATTCTAACAAAAGCTCACGTTCGACCCTGCTCGAACAAACACCTAGTAGCCTTCAGTCGTAAAACTAGCAAAAGGTTACGTTCGACCCTGTTCGAACAAATACCTATTGGCCTTCATCCGCAAAACTAGCAAAAGGTTACATTTGACCCTGTTCGAACAAACACCTATCGGCCTTCGGCTGCAAAACTAATAAAAGGTTATGATTGACCCCACTCGAACAAACATCTATTGACCCTAAGCCGCATTTTGGCGAAAGGTCATGATCAATTACGATCAAACAAACACATATCGGCCTTCGACCGCTTCTCAACACAGAAAACAAAAAAATAACGCATAGTCGGCTTGGTTCCAACGCCATGGCCAACTAAAAAACAATACCAACAAAGGAAAGAGCGAAACAGGCAAACAATAGAATTAAAAACATAAAAGTTCAAAAAGTAAATCACATGAAAGGAAGGAAATGCATGAAACAATCTTGGCATTCCATACTTATAACAATTTTACAATGGCTCATGAAGACGCCGACAAAAAAACACATAAATATTACAAAGAAAAAACAAAACTACTGATCGACGCCATGATCTTCAGTACCTTTACCACCTTGGCCATTGATGCCCTCACCACCTGGATCGCCTTCAATATTGCCGCCTTCGCCCTTAAGATAAGCAGTATCATACCAGGCATCCTCTTCAAGCCGGTCTACGCCCTCATCGTCTCCTTCATCGCCTTCGGGAGTAGTGGGATCATACCCTCAAGTGATTCGGGCTTCACGAGCCTTAACGCGAACAACTTCAAGGGCGACCTCGAAAACGGATCTCGCCTTATGCAATTCCCGAAACACATCCAACTGAGCCTCGGCGTGAATCCATTCGTTGTATAATTTCGAAGTACGATAAAAAGATGGTTGCGCAATCAGTTGGTCCTTCTCAGCTTCCAAAACGGCCACCCGGTCATGAAAGATGACTTTATCCTTTTCCAGCTCCCCGATCCTCATCTCTAGTCGACCTTTCTTAGCTATCACCATAGATTGATCATTCTCCCGCTCGGTCCAGAGGGTCCTATTCGCCAACTCAAATATCTTCGACTTCCTCTGAGCATCCAAAAGGGTGGATTCCTCTTTCTCAACTCACTCTTCTTCTTAGCAACTACACCAGTGAGGCCCTCTAGCTGAAACCGACATTCTTCCAATTTCCTGCGCAGTTCGATCACTTGTGCTTGAAGATCACCCCATTAGGCCTCCACACCCCTGTTAATATCAAGCTCTTCTTCCTTACTCCTCAACGTCCTCTCGAGGATGCTACACTTCTCAATGGATTTTACTAGGTCATCGTCCTTCTCTTCAACTCGTTGCAAAGGGCTTGCATGTCGCCACCTTCATCAAGTCACCGGCGAAACTCTCGGTACTTGCTTCGATACTCAAAGTATTTGTTTTTCAACCTTACAAAATTTCCCTACGCCTCTCCTCCCTTCGGACGCCCTCAATCTCCAAAATCATCATCTGCAATCACAAAAATAGAAGTCAAAAACGAAAATGCCCCAAAAAACAAAGAAAAAAATAGAAGAAGAACAAAAAAAATTAACACTCACTCTAAGGGCAAGACTAGAAATGCTCCTCGACAAAGTAACGACATCCAACTCATTAAGGGTCTTGCCCTCTATCTCGGAACAAAGGGGGATGAGGTCGGGGACCACGTCCTCCGTATTCTTCAGCAAATGACAATCCATAGGGATCGCAATGGTCCTCGTAGACCCCTTCAATCTTATCTCAAGTTGGGTAAACCCTTCCTCCATCATCTTCAAGTCGCCCGTATCAATGTCAGAGCCTAACTCGTAGCCCTCCCCGGTATAGACTTTGACTTTCTTATTGGCTATTAAGGAAGTATCAATAGCTGGTCGGGAAGTTGATGACTTCTCTTGCCGCGAAGTATCAAGAACATTGGTGGCTGTCCCTTTTTCCTCTTCTACCACAGAAGGAAGAGATGCACCCACGTCGGCCTCCGCCAATATCGGAATATTGGATCTCAGCTTGACGTCGTCCTCGATGATAACGGTCGCCGTCTCGTGCTGCAAAAAATCACCCACCATCAAGTCAACGGCCAAGGCGCCTGCATCTGCAGATCTCCTCTTATGGGGCATCAAATCCCCCTAGCTAGAAACAATCTCGCCGTCTTTATCTATAAGACGGTATAATGGAGAAGCTGAGGTTTCCACAACTGAAGCTCCCACAGTCGAAGAAGGAATAGGTCTGAACATTGCAACATGAGGGACTGGGGCACGTGTAAAAGCAGCCACAGTCGATGAAGAGACTAGAGCACGAATAGAAGGGGTTGCAGCCGAGGATGGGGCTGAAGCTGACGACACGGTAACTTTTCTCTTTCCGAACGAAGGTACGGGGGCTTTCGACCTCTTCAAAGATCCCCTGGTCGAAGCTAAGAAAAAAACAGAGAAAGGGGAAGATAAGCAAAGGTAAGCAAAATGGAAAGTAACCAAGACTTAGATAATAAAAGGGACTTACCAGCCGAAGGGAGAACAGGCCCAACAAATCTCTTGAAGAAGCCCGGCCACTCACGGATCCCTACGATATGAGGAAGAAGCCGACCAACCCAGTCAGAAAAGTCATCGACCAAAGAAGGAGGCGAGTTTTTAGCTACACGAGAAAAGAACCAGAGGTCAAAGCCCACAAACCAAGCAAGGAAGAAAAGTCAGATACCTACAAACAATGAAACTAGGTACTTACGAGTAAAATTCCAAACCTTAGGAAAATCGTCGTCATTGTCCACCACGTCCTCGGTTTTGACGTAGAAGAAGTTGAACCAAATTTGGCAGTTAGCTTTGTCATCCATCTTCACCACCAAGAACTTGCCTCCTCGTTGGCGAAGATTCAACAGTGTCCCCCTATAAAAGCTAGGGGCAAACATGTGTATTAAATGTCGAAGTGTGAGTTCGACCTAGGCCGGTTCGGCAACTTTGGTGAGCATCATTATGAGTTTGTAAAAGTATGATGCGAGCTGAGCCGGAAAAACGCTATAATAACGATAAAATTTCTCCACCAGCGAAAGGAGAGGGAGAGTATAGCCGACTTGGAAGGGGTAGGTGTAAAAGGTGCATTACCTGGGCGGTGGACTTGCATCGTATCCCACCCAGCCGGAATTAATTCGAGTTGATTGGGAATGGCGAACTTAGCCCTAAGCTCTCCCAATTCCTTCTTCGCCATTACTGACCGAAAGGCTCCAGGGTCGACATCAGGTGATTTGGAGAAGTCAAACCTTATATCAGGGTTGCGAGGAACTATCTCCTCCACCAAAGAGAAGCTTCCATCCTCGACGGCAGCAGGAGCATTCTCCTCGTAAGGGGGAAACAACATCGGTAAAGGGATCGCTTCACTCCCCTCACTGGATTCAGAAGGTATGTTAGACATGCTTTACCAGATGAAGGAGAAGTATCAAACAATAAAGGATTGGGAACGACGAGAATCATTGGAGCAAAGAAGAAAGGTGTAAAGCTAGGGAAGAGAAAGAAAGGGATACGGGGTTTCGGAACAAAAAACTTGAAACTTCAAAATCACACCCTAACATCTCTATTTATAAGAACCTGGCCACGAGAACCGAAATCAGTTCATCATTACCTGGCACCGGAACCAAAATGGCAGGATCAATCAAGGGTCGCACGTAAAACGAAGAAATGCATCGGGATATGTGTCATGATGACGCACGGCGTCATGACGCCATCTTAATTCGTGGACAACATAACTCCAACAAGCCAACCGGAAAATCGAAGTGTTTCGAAATAAATGGCCCACATAGGGCCACAATGCCAGTTCGTCGTACCCATCACAACCTGCACAGCTCGTTCGATTGCTTCGACCACGGCAAATAACATTCGCTAACCGAACCCGCTTGAAGCTAGCCTCAATAAATGGAGGGACTAACTGTATGGGTAAAAATCTGTCATTAGAGTATTTATGCCAAGATAATACTAAGGGAAGAGTTCCCAAGTCATCTTTGGACGAATGGCTGAAGAAGCAGCAAAGTTTGTGGTTGAAACGTCCACGTGAGCCGTAGTCGAGTTTTCAGCAAGGGTTGAGATCGAGGTCGGGGTCGGATATTGCTGACAGAGCTGTAATGGCTAGTTTTCAAGATAGGATACTAAAAATAATATTCTAATAGATATTCTTTGTATTTGTTTTATTAGAGTTTCTTAGGAATATGTCCCATATAAATAGAAAAAGAGACAATGACAGGGACATGTGAGATTCATTGTAAAAAAGACACTTTGACTAAAAGATTCGGTACTCACTTACTAGCATACAAACATCACCTTTTTCTCTAAGATTTTGGTCGAGATTATTCCATTAGATCCAAGAATAACTCGAATATTCAAGGATCTGTCTATCATTCGTTGTCAGGGGAAAGATCCACTTATTTCATCCTTTGTAGAGTGAATCATTCCTCTTATTTACTTAAATGTCATTTATTATTGTTCATTATTATTGAATGTTACATTACTGCTACTGATTTATAGAACATTTATTATACGATATTACCACTGTTCATCCAAATCTGTATGACATTAGTTTCTCTTTTCAAAACTAAGATAAGAATATTATTGTTAGCTAAGATTAACCCTTAGCTTGTTTATACAAATTTAATTATTTGAACCAAGATTTATATTTTTTTGGTCAAAGAACCTCCTAATGTAGAAATATATCGTATTTGTAATATTTTTAAAACAATATTACCCTAAATGGTAGAGTAACAATATAAATTTAACACAACAAATGAATAATTATAATGGTTGAAATGTTAATAATTTCATCCAAAATTGTGAAGATTCACAAGCACAAGAAGCATATACACACATTTCAATTAGTTGAAGGTAAAAAATATACTTAATTAGGTATCACAATGCCCAAAACCGCAATTTGTTGGTATTTCAAGTACTACAATTGCAAACTTCCTTATTCTCTTAGTTTAAAGTTTAAAGATAAGAATATGCTTCTATTTTTTTATACATACTAATATTCTTGTTCTCCTTTTTTTCTTTCTTTTTGGAGATAATGGGGTACAGATCATCATTCATCTTTAGGCAAAATGACAACACCCGTTTTGCTTTTCTTCTAACTTTTCCATATTTACTACAGAACCTTAAAGCATAACCATGATTACCTAATAAAATAACTATAGACATTATGATATGCATTTTAATATTTTAACTTACCAAAAAAAAAAATGTGCTCATTGGAGATTTATTTAGTCTAAAACTATATACGAATCATATTTATCTAAACGCCACTTCCACTTTACAGACAGTCCTAAAGGAAGAAGACGAATAGAAAACATCCCGTGTTCATACAGGATTCAAGAAAGGGTTATACTTTTAGGGCTGATTTTACTGTTCGAACTCATAACCTATAGATCACACGGAGAAATTTTACCATTATTTCAAGGCTCTCCTTCACAATTTTCATATCTTAAATACAGGATATTCGTTTCACATTTATACAATGAGATACTATCACATGTTTAATATTTACCGACAATCAGATATTTAAATCAAATAATTTAATCTTAGCAGTAAAAACTCTAAATTAAAAATATATCATCATATAAACATAATATATTTTGCATTTATTGATTTGATGTGATTAACATCTGAGTGCGCATAAATTTCAATAATATTAAGCTCTTATCCCCTCCCTGGCCCTTTATAAGGAATCGTGAAATTTGGTAGATTCAGCAAATATTAATTTAACATCTCAAATTGTTATTATTTTATTGTCTGTGTTTGAGGTTTTGATTTTTAATATTATTTTGTTTAATCATATTACTTTTACTAGAGGAAAAACATTGGAAAAGAAAAAGATTGGGGAAGATTTTTGTAAATCCTATTCCTAGAAGGTTTAGTATTATTCGTGGAGACATCCTACATAAAGTTGAAATGACACAAAACATATTGACAATTAAATTTGAAGAAAATAAAATAAAGATCGGTTTAAGTTTTGATGACTAACTACATGCTAACATAATTTTTGTTGATAGAATTCAAATCGTAACAGAGACAAAAATATTAAATAATTTTTTTCATCATCCATTTTGGTGGATAAAATTATGGAATACCTACACAATTAATTGGAATTTCATCTGTTTTTTCTCCTTAATTGGATATCGAAAGTGATTGAGCCCGTTTGGACATAAGAATTTTTTTTTTTTTCCAAAAAAAAAGTCACTTTTTTTCGAAATCAGCGTTTGTTCATAAAATTTCCAACTTTCACTTGAAGATGCATTTTGAAATTTTTCAAAAATTTGAAAAAACTTCAAAAAACTGTTTTTCAAAATTTTCACTCAAATCACTTACAAGACTTCAAAAACAATCTAAAATTACATTCATGTCCAAACACAACTCTAAATTTCAAATACCATTTTCACTTTGAAAAAAAATTTCATCCTCTTTTTAAATTTTACAATTCTGATGTCCAAACGCACACTTAGATTCTCTTTCAAGAAAAGGAAAAAAGAAGTGAAAGCAAACCATCACCACGTATAATATTTTCCTTTATGTGCACGCACCAGCCAAACCATCATCAGAAAGCAATAATGAATTTTAAGGAGCATTAATTTTAAACTACAGGCTGAAATTAATTATTTTTAGCATGTAGGATGGTTGGTTCCTTTATTTTTAATTACAGGTTTCGGGTTTGAACCCTAAGGATGAAAACTTCCAGTAGCGAATATTTTATCTTGACTCACTGGCACGAATCCAGATTAATCAGACCGGTGGACTTTGACTACTAAATGATTAAGCCAAAACATGAGGGAAAAAACAGAAATAGTCATATTTATAACTGATAATTGAAAAATAGCCAATATTTCAAAAGTAATCGAAATTTAATCACTTTTCATGTAAAGATAAAATCTGAACAAAAACACTCTTAAAAATTCGGAAATATTCCAACATAATATGTTGGAGTTCGAATTTTTTACATATGAACTTGCAACATAATATGCTGGAATTCCATCATAATATACTGGAAATTTATATGCAAAAGCTCCATAATCCCGCATATTATGCTGGAAGTTTATATGCAGGAGCTCCATAATCCAACATATTATGCTGCATTTTTTCGTGTTTCAACAAAACTATGATTATTTTTCAGTGACTTTACAAATGCTCGCTATTTTTTAATTACTAATCCGAAAACTGGCTAGCCCGTACTATTTTTAGCAACATAAGATATGAATTAGGTCCAAACCTTTGAGACAGGGCTCAATAGAGTATTTAATGTTCTGTTGTGACGATAAGTTCCAATATTTTTACTTTCTTTTTATTAGTTGAAACATTGACAAAATAAGTGGCGCACAATCAAAGAATATATCGTGTATATAGTTTTAAGACGATGCAATTCACCATATCTTATTCTCATATGCCATCATTCCCTTTCTTTTCTTTCCCCTTTTATTTCTTCCTCTCTAAACAAATAAGTGTAAAATGTTAAAACCATAAGTAAACACTTGAACAGACACAATTCTCTACGTTAATTAATAATATTTGAAACGATTTAATTAGCTTATATATACCGATAATAATGCAAGTAATATTTATACTACTAGCGTATTTATAATTTGTTGTAATAGTAGCCTATACTTTTATTTCAGGTTACTTATTAATTATATATATTTTTACATAGTCGATGTATATAAAATTTCACTAAATTCCTCTGAAAATGGCGGCTCGGTGCACTAGTATATCCTGCGTTCATGCAAGGTGACCATACCTCGAGGGATATATCTGTTAACTAATAATTAATTCCTGCCTTTTGCTTTTTGGGGGTGGAAGGAAAAAGAAAACGTAGGGGAGGGATAGAATCACTGCACTATCACGACCAACTATATCAAATCCTTAATTTAAGAATATATTTAATGATATTTATGAAATTAAATAATAAATAAATAGTAATAAAATTACTTTATCTTGGATCTTGGGCGGATAGCGAGATGTAGGTAACTTACCCTAATAGAAGTATCGGTGGCTGATTCCACGACCCGAACTTTTAACCTATAGATAACATAAAGACTACTTTACTGTTGCTCCAATTTCTTCTCTTAAATTCTAAATCTCTATTTATGTATAATAAAGACCACATTCGCTTACACCCACACCCAAAGAAAAGAGATAAATACACTTAAACATAAAAAACCTGTACATAATTATGCAGGAGTAATTTCTAATCTATGTTTATGTTTGACATAATTCACACTCATTTTCACATATACACACAAGCACCCAAATGAAATAAAAAAGACAGGAATATAAAAATCCTATTACAGCACTAATAAACTAACATAACCAAGACCTTGTATTTTCTTAATAAAAAAGCAGACCGGTTTACTAAACTTTCGATATGCACGAGGTCCGGAAAAGAGCTTGACCACAAGGGTCAATTGTACACAGTCTTAGTACTGTGTTACTGCAGAAGGCTATTTACACGCCTCGAACCCGTGACATTACGCCCAAGGCTTCCCTCAATATCCTCACAATAGCATTCTAATAATGGATTTAGCCACAGAAGAGAGTTCAATAATCTCCCTATTCACATCAGAAACTGGAGAAACCAATCCATTATACTTAAAACTAAACTCACAAGTTTCTGCTTCTACAGCAACATCAACCATTCCATTTTCAGCAAATTTAGGGACACCTCTTTTTAAAGCTTCAACAGCAACAGTTACATCAGCATGAAGAACAGCATAATACACTATGTAACATTGGCTAAGAGGTAGTCTTAACTCGGGGTTCGATTTTTCGAGTTTTTTAAAATTTTCCATTAGTTCAATGGACTTTAATTTTACCGCATCTACCATGACGAGGCCGAGAGTGGTGAGGTCCGCCCCCTCGGCCTCGGAGGTACGCGGATCGGATTGAAGGGTAGTGAGACAAAGTGGGTAGTTAGGGGTGGCTCTGCAGGTCGAGTTGATGAGATTATTATTGTTGTTGTCGTTGTTGAATGCCAGATTGGTGATTAGCATAAATATGGGGAATAAGTTTCTCATTTTTTTTTGAGAGTGGTGTTATTGAAGATGAAAGATATAATAGGAGGAGAGGAGAAAGGAAAGGTGTTTGGTTTTGAGTAGATGACTAGCGAAGCACAAACAACTAATGAAGTAAAGCTACTACTTTTTGTTGAGATATTTATAGGGATAGCGACCAAAAGGATGAATATTTAAGATTTTAAATTAATAGGTGGGAATCAAAGTATACACATTATCTTTAATTTGAAATATATGTATATTAAATTGAATCTTTTGGCGAGGTTCTTTTTGGAAACAATTTCTCCATTCCTTCGGGATAGGGTAAAGTCTGTGTACATAATACTCTTCCCAGACCTCATTAGTGAGATTTTACTGAATTATTATTATTGTTGTTGTATACAATAGACCCTTGTGGTCCGACTCTTCTTCGAACTCCGCGTATAGTCGGAACTTAGTGCACTAAACTGTTTTTTTTTTTCCACACATGTATCAGGTATTAAATCCTCATCCACTATGATAGAGTGTATAATATTAGTGAGTGTAAGTCTTTAGATCTGCTTCTTGAGATGGTATACTCACTGAATTCTACTAATGATAATTCGTGACAAATGATGCGAATTACACATATATTCATGTATAAAGAATTTGTACACTATAAATATATTTCAATATATCGTAGTAGAAGATATAATTTGTTTCATTTCTTATTAGCTTACTAATTCCATGTATCACGAACAATTACCTATATTAAAGCTTATGCAGTAACTTGAAAAAAAAAGGGGGTGGGGGTGGGGGTGGGAGGTTAAAAATTTATTCGAGTAAACGAATAGATACATGATGTTTATCCTTAAAACGGATAACAATTAAATTTATACGCGGTTTTAAGGATATGTGGATTGATTCAACACAAATAATCAATAATATTAGATAAACGAGTTAAAGACAAAATGAACAATCAAACCAATTATAATGTCACGGTCCGGCTCGAACTCATATTGAATAGTAGTTTTACCTTCGATCGAAGCCTTGGTCTGAATCCAATTAGGAACGAAGAACAAACAATAAAATAAGAACTCTGCAATAGCTAAAGAATAGAAAAATAAATTTATATTGCCTTGATTCGCGTGTTACAAATTGTGTTATCAAAGAAAAGCTTCCCCTTTATATAGTAGAAGAATTTCATCCTTACAACAAATCTAAAAAAGGTAACAATCTTTCTTTTTCATTAACTACTGATCCTGTCGATTGCGGATATCACGACCCTCTATCCGTCGTGTGCAACCGTTCATTGTATTTTCCGAAGTCTCAAAATTCATTTTGGGTCCGGGGAGCGTTGCTTTATCACGTCTGACGATGAGCACATCATTCACCTTTTATGGGTCTTGGTACGAAAGGCTCGCAGTCTCGATTTCAACCTCGTGTGCACATGCCCTTCTTCCGTCTTTGCCTCCAAGAAATCACAATATGCATTGTCCCCGATATTACTCGTATATAGATAGTCCCCTTATTTTTCAAAGAGTAGGTTTACCGTAATGATGGAAAACGAATAGATGAACCTCAGTTTCTTCCCTCGTACGCCATAACTGAGATGACGGGTAAATCAAAACGTCCCGTCAGTCGCATCGTTCAGATTTCGGACACGTGTTGGCCATCGGTTGGATGTATTTGAATGTGAAACATCCGTACTGATTGCATTTTCCCCTATAAAAGCTTCGACCCTCTTCACTTCTTCCACTTTCTGTTACTAGACTTTTCCTTCGAATATTCTAACGGCTTTTAAGTTCTTCAGATCTTCATACATTGTTCATTGAACCTTAATATCTTCATAATACATCCTATTTGAACCTTTATATTCTTTCTTAGACCTATATTTTCCATATTATAATGGCTAAAACTTCTAAGTTAGTGCCTCAGTAGGTTGTCCCTTCATCTTCCCACCCGGCCGCAGATGCCAAAGTAGCCAATACCGAAGTGGCTCAGGAGCCCCTAGGAAGAGCTTCATACCCGGGGGCTGCTCTATCGGGGATGACTTCAAGGTCAAGAAGGCCTCTGTTCAACAGGACCGGGGCAAAGGAGCGTGGAAATACATATGCTCTGTCACTGAAGATACCCTTCCCATAGTCCGAGAAGACTGTAAGTGGGAAGGTAAAGACGTGATTGTCCCCGGGCCTAATAACGATATTACTACCCATGTGAAGGAGTATTTAAGTGTTTATATTTACCCTTTCACGCTTGGCCCGGTAGACCCCGCAATCCTGGCTTTTTGCAAGTGGTACGAGGTGTGTCTCGAACAAATCCAACCGTCCTTCTAGAGGATCATGATCCTGTTACGCCATTTTGAGAACAACAATGAATCTCCTCGGTTTACCCTCAACCACCTACTTTGTCTATACAATCCCCAAATTTTACGATGGGGATTGATCAAGCTCATTCTTCAAGCAAGCAAGGCCCCCTTCTCAAGCATCGACGAGGATCGAGACCGAGGCTGGCACGAGAGGTTTGTTCGGGTAAAAATCGAAGACTTGAGAAGTGAAACGCATCTCGTAAGTGTCGTCTTCCTTAAGTATTAACTTCCTTTATTCTTTCTCTCACTGCTTGTATTTACGGCCATGCAGTTGTTTCCCGAGTTCCTGATGCGATCCCCGGGTTGAAGGAGTGGATCAAAGGGATCTGTAAATAGATGTCATATTCCGAGTGCACCTGGTGCAAATTTTTGAAGGGAAAATGGGAGGCCCGTTCTCATGGTGAGGTTCTTCCTTGTATTGTTTCCACTACATCCCCAACATACACAAATACTAACTTTTTCTCTTCTTTTATAGGTCTGCCTACGACCACCGAACTTATGCTGCTGAACGGGGATGAGGATACGTCCTTACCCGCGAGCCCTCCATTTTAGGATAGCCCAAGACTTCCACGGAGAAGGAGAATAAGAGAAAAAGAAAGTCCTCGGTTCCCCAGATCCCAAGGCGAAGAAGAAAAAAATGGTGTCTACATGTGTCCGGAATCCCAAGAAGACTACCAAGCCTAGGGTACCGGACCCTAACTTCCTCTACCGGCTCAGGGATGAGCCCGAAGAAGATAACATCTTTGTTGCCCATGGATCAACCCCTACTAGGGAGAAAGCGACGATCGAGAAAGGGTGCCACGAGGCTTATCCCCTTCCGACTCGGGAGGCCGAGGGGAGATGGAGGCTGCAACCTCCCAAGAAGCCATTCATATTCTAAACGAAGAAACCACTGTGATCGATATCACCGAGATGACCTCCTATACCGAGTCCATGCTCGAAGAGGCCCAAACGGGCAAAGAAAAGTCAAGTAAGGGAGTACAAGGTTCAGATGATCCCCTCAACTCCTTTTTCGATGGCATGGACATGTCCACATTGGAGGATTTCTTCGAGCTGGGTCACCTGGATATCCCGAAGAAGGACGTGCCCTCGGGAGCTGGCGAGCCAAGTTTCGAGCCCAAGATTGGTGAAGCAATTTCTCAAGTCAAGCGCGAACCTCGAGCACAAGAGAACAGTCGTTCTCACAGTCTCGGAGGATGCTCGGGTCCTATCTGCTCCGATGGGTGTAGCCAACTACCTCCGATGTGTGGTGGCTGAGGAAGACCAATCAAAGATGAACGAGTTGGGCACATTAGTCTCTTCAACGAGGTGCAAGAGGCGCTGAACCGAGTAAGGCGCTAACACTTTCATACTCTTTTATGAATCCCACTTAAGTTTTTCTTTGATGTCTCTTACTAATTTTACCGTTTTACAGGCTTCAGTAATTTATCATGAAAGCTTCCTCCCGTACCGTTTGTAAATCAGCCAGCTTGAGTTCGAGTCCGGAAGAAGGACATGTACAGGGCTCTTAGTAAGTAACATGATGAGGCCCTTAAAGACCTCCCGATTCTCCAGGCCGAGCTAGAAAAAGATCAGAAGGAAGCCTCGACCCTGCGGGAACACGCCGACTTGGTTGAGAAGGTAAAGATCTTTGAAGCTAAAAACGAGCAGCTAGTCGTGGTGACTAATAACACAACTTCGCAGGTCCAGCAGAAGATAGACCTGATCGACAAGCTGCGGGCTCAGATGGATGAGGTCGACGCCCGGACCGAAGTGTGGAAGGTTAGGATAGACCCGCTGGCCTCGGAGTAGGAAGTTGCGAAGGCGAAGTTGGCGTCAGTCGAGAACCAATTTCGGGTGGCGAAGGACAAAGCCAACAAGTGGTCTAGTTTGAACGACGATCTCCGGGCACAACTGAGCTCGGTCGTCGTGGAATGGGATGCTCTCGGAAGAGAATATGCGGCACTGGGGGCCAAATTGGACATAGCCTCTACTAATGCCGAGGAAATTGTGGCTCAGAATAAGGATGATGTAGAGGCAGCCGAGACCCGCTTAAAGACAAAGACTGAATATTTGAAGCGTTTGTCTCGAAAAGAGACCCTCGAAGAGATTCATGGCTGAGGTTTTGACCTATCGACCGAGGTTGAAGAAGCCAGGAAGTTCGAGGCTGAGGCGAAGGAACTATACAAGCCTGAGTGTCCCGAGGATTCCGAAGGCTATAAGGACTCCGACGGTTCTGGCGATGAGTCGGGCCCCAATTAAGACCAAGCGTAGGTGCCTTAGTATTTTTCCAGCTTTTCTTATGTGTATATTTTTTTATTATCCCGAGTCCATTCTGTCGGACCTTTGTAAATATATTTTGGAATATATAAAACTTTTCCCTTTTTGGCAATAACGTATCTTTATTTTTCTAGCATCTTCTTGCAATTTCTATTTGTGTATTATTTTTTGATGTCTTAGCATAGAATTCGATGTGGTTCTGGGGCATTCAATTTTTGGAGGTTCGAACGAAGCCGACTTTGGCCCAACTTTGCATGCTCGTGGATTCGAACCCTCGGTGAGATCGGAGGGTTTTAAGATACTTAAGTGTTTTTAGACAACGTTTTAGCCGAAGATAACCTTTTAATAGGTTTCAAATTTTCGTAAGGGCCTTACTTTCTAGTTTCGGAATTCGTATGTCTCTGAGCCGTTTTTAGGATGGACGTAACCTTTTATATTTGAGCACCTCCTAATAGGTTTGGTGTCTCCAAGATTTGGCAGCCTGGGCTACTCGAACTTTCATCGGGCGATAATCCCCGAGTAGGGGTAGCCCGTAGGCTCTATAGTCCCCGAGTAGGGGTAGCCCGTAGGCTTTTAGGATCCGGGATTAAAGAAACAAAACGCGAAATGACAAAGTGTAAGGGAAGTGTAATTTTCTTTTATCTCTTGGTATGAAAGGTACATTATTTAAAGCGGATAAAACTTGTGCCATGGCTAGAACGAATTATGTGGGCACGATTCATAAGACCGTTTGGCCCTTACAATGTATCCTAACCGCCAAGCCTTAGCTTTTAGCATATTAAGTTTTCTTCTTTCCTTGCTAAAGACCTTAATCCGATGGTATCATCGACTCCGGTTTGAAACCGGTCTTCAAATCTTAGTTAGCACGTTTTACTGTTGCCTCGTTAAAAATCTTGTCAAAGCCCAATTTGGGACAAAACCGATTCAAGAAAAAAAGAGTGCAACACGTGCTTTCAGACCTAATAGCCACATCCGTCCTTGGTCGTTTACTTGCATATGTTAGGCTGATTTATAACATGATTAAAAGGTAATTGAGTTCGTACCTTAACAATAGTACCGCTTTAAGTGTGCCACGTTCTAGTTGTTCGGTAATTGTATGTCGTTTCCCGCTTCGATTTTATATGAGCCTTTGCCGGTTATTCCGATGACCCGATACGGTCCTTCCTATTTCGGTATCAGCTTCTCCTCGTTCGAGTTCCTGGTGTGTAATGTTACTTTCCTCAACACCAAGTCCCCGACTTGAAAGTATCAGAGGTTGGCTCTTCGGTTGTAGTACCTTTCTATACTGTTTTCGGGCGGCCAACCGGACCAGTTTGAATCGTGATCATGGCCTCACCATTTGACTCTCTGTCGCATATTAGAACTTGAGGCTCGGTTCTCCCACTTCGACTGGTATTAAGGCTTCGGCTCTGTAGACCAACGAAAATGGGGTGGCCCCGGTACTAGATTTTGAGGTCGTACAGTATGCCAATAGGACATCGGGCAGGATTTCCTTCCATTTCTCTTTCGCACTGGTAAACCTCTTTTTTAGGTTTTGAAGTATGGTCTTGTTTGTTGATTCTTCCTACCCATTCCCACTAGGGAGATAAGGTGTTGATAGTATCTTTTTGCTCTTGTGATCTTCCAAATCGACATATTATGTGGTCCCAAATGAAGTCAATGACTTCTTTATCCCGGACTTTTTCGAATGCTTGAGCTTTGACCGATTTGGAAAAATAATCAGTCATGGATAGTATGAATTGAGAGTTACCGGGTGCCCATGGTAGGGGACCGACGATGTCCATTTCTCACTTCATAAATGGCGAGAGGGATAAAATTGAGCGGAGTATTTCTCCCGGTTGATGGATCATCAGGGCGTGTCTCTGGCAGTCATCGCATTTCCATACGAAATCCTTCGCATCTTTCTCCATTTCGGTCCAGTAATAACCGGCCCTGATTAACTTCCGAACCAAAGATACTACCCCCGAATAGTTCCCGCAAGTGCCTTCGTGAACTTCTCTCAAGCCATATTCGGTATCTCCTAGTCCCAAGTATCTAACTAGCGGGCCGTCGAATGTTCTCCCGAACAATGCCCCTTCGACCAAGCTAAATCTGGCAGCCTTGGTATGCAGGGCTCTCGATTCTTTAGGATTCGAAGGAAATTTTCTAGTCTTCAAGTAGTCTATATACTTGTTCCTCTAATCCCAAGTTAAACTCGTTGAGTTTACTTCGGCGTGGCCTTTTTCTATCACCGACTTCATGAGTTTCACTATTGTTTCTGAACCGAATTCATCACCATCAACCAATGACCCCAAGTTAGCCAGAGCATCGACCTCGGTGTTCTAATCTTGGGGTACGTGCTGCAGGGTCCATTCCTTGAATTGATGCAGTGTTACTTGTAATTTATCTAAGTACTTTTGCATCCGTTCCTCTTTTACTTCGAATGTCCCGTTAACTTAATTTACCACGATGAGGGAGGAGATTTTAATATGATGCCGAGCCCGGACCCCTTTGTGTTTGAGGCACCGTCCATAAAAAGGGTTTATATTCCTGAGGTAGTCCTCAAGGTTAACAGTAATTCCCTTTTGACTTCGAGTATTAAGACCTACGTAAAGTCGGCCGCGAAGTCTGCCAAAATCTGAAATTTTATGGCCATTTGGGGTCAATACTTGATATCGTACTCGCTGATTTCGATAGCCCATTTGTCCAACCGGACCACTGATTCCCTTTTTAGGCACTACCACTACATTAGCTAACCAGTCTGAGTATTTCGCCTCCCGGATGGACCTAATTTTAAGGATTTTGGATACATCATCCTTGATGAACACATGTTTGACCTCGGATTGCGGCCTCCTCTTCTGCTTAACCGAATGGAACTTTAGGTCCAAACTCAGCTTATGAGTAGTCACCTCCGGTGGGATCCCTGTCATGTCACAATGGGGCCAAGTGAAACAATCTATGTTAGCTTCAAGAAAATCATTGAGTTTCTTCCTGAGCTCGGGGTTTAATCCCCGTGCCCAGGTATACCTTTCGATCCGGTTGGTGTTCAATTAGTATGACTTGATCCAACTCCTCGACCATCGATTTGATGGGGTCAGTATAATCAGGAGCTATGAACAATCTCGAAACTTCGTAATCATCCTCCTCTTCTACTCCCCGTTTCTCCGGTTCGGCCGAGACCGTCATCGGTGATTGCTATTTAATTTCTTTCTTTTTGGTCGCCTTCGTGTTTATTGATGCCGAAACTGCTGGTACTGGGATTACCTTGTTGACTGCAAACATCTCCTTTGTGGCCGGCTACTCTCCGTAGATCGTCTTAACTCCTCTCGACGTAGGGAACTTCAATGTCTGATACAAGGTCGAGTGTACCGCTCTCATGTTGTAAACCCACGACCTTCCAAATAGGGCATTGTACCTCATGTCCATTTCGATCACGTAGAACTTCGTCTGTTGGATCGTCCCGGCAGTGTTCACTTGTAGGGTTATCTCCCCTTTAGTGGTTTCGCATATAATATTAAATCTATTCAACACCCAGACTGTCAGCACTATTTGGTCTTGTAACCCCAATTGCTCTACGACCCTCGATCTGATGATGTTGGCTGAGCTACCTGAATTAATCAACACAAGTTTAACTCGATATTTATTGATAAGCATGGATATTACCAATATATCATTGTGAGGTTGTACGATGCCCTCGGCATCCTCATCACTAAATGAAATGGTTTCCTTTGAGGCATAATCTCTGGTGCATTTTCCCTTGTGATAGATACTTTAGTTCACTTTATCATTGGGTCTTGGGGGACATAGACCCCTCCAATGATCATGTTGATCAAGTGTTGAGGCTCCTCCTATTCAGCCTGTTTGTTGGCGTCCCTATTCCTGAAGTGGTTTTTGGCCCCATCACTCAAAAATTCTGAGAGGTGCCCGTTATTGAAAAACCGGGAAACTTCCTCTCTCAATTGTCAGTAATCCTTGGTCCTGTGGCCATTATACTTACACATCAAGTTAGAATCTCTTTGGGTAGGGTCAGATTGCAATGGTCGAGGCCATTTGATTTCCTTGATGCGCCCGATATTTGATACGATGTTGGCATCATCAACATTGAAGTTATACTCTGATAATCTTGGCGCTTCCCTACCCCCGTGCAGCCTGTCGAAACCATTTTTGCTCATCAGATCTCGGCTATTGGGCCCTTGATCGCTTATTTTTTCGTTCCTTGTGGGTTGACACCCCGACCTGTTTCCCCTTTGATCCACGTTGTATGGTTGGTACTGATCCTGGATCGGCCTTGGCTCATGATTGACGGCTTTCTTAGACCTGTCGTTGTCTCTGATGGGATAAACAGACCCAGAAAGGGGTCCGAGTTGATCGTCATCGACTCTAATTTTTGACTGGTACCTATTGTGGACGTCGACCCAAGTTACCGCTGTACCAAATTTTGTTTTAGATGTTGTGAAACCAAGGAGCTTTGAGGGTTAAGTCCTTGAGTGAATTCCTGAATGGCCCAATCATCTGCAACCGGAGGCAGGTCCATCTGTTCCATCTGGAACCTTGGCACGAACTCCTTGAGCATCTTGTTATCTCTTTGTTTAACCTTGAAAAGGTTTGATTTTCTGGTCTCAGCTTTGATGGCACCGGAATGAGCCTTCACAAAGCATCTACAAGCATAGCAAGCGAGTCAATGAAATTTGGGGGTAAGTTGTGATACCATATTATTGCTCCTTTTAACAGAGTCTCCCTGAACTTCTTCAGTAACACCGACTCGATTTCATCATCTTCCAAGTCATTTTCTTTGATGGTGCATGTATAGGAGGTCACTTGCTTGTTCGGATCTGTGATTCCACTATATTTTGGACTATGGGGAATACGAAACCTCTTCAGGATCGGCTTTGGTACCGTGCTCGGAGGGAAAGGCTTTTGGATAAATTTCTTGGAATCTGGTCCTTTCAATATCGGGGTTGCTCCGGGGATTTTATCGACCCTGGAATTGTATGTTTCCACCTTCTTATCGTTGGCATCAATTTTCTTCTCACCTGATCCTCACCCGCTTCGTCAATGCTTCAAGTATTTTCATTATCTCGTGGTTGACCCTAGGCTTAGCTTCACCTAATTTCTCGGTGGTTTGTTAGTTTCTTCGGGTGCTTTCCCGCGATTGTTCGTGCTCGACCCTGCTAGGGGTAGGCCTTGACTCTGTAGCTGTGTTATCGCTGTCTGTTGAGCCTGCAATATTTTGAAGATTAGCTGCAGGCTTACCCCGTCACCTTCGACTTCAGGCGCTTCTCGAGCTGTTGGTCGGGGTCCTCCATGAACGTTTTTTTTCGGAATCAATTGGCAGATTAAAGTTGATAGCCACCTACGAGTTGGCATCGACTGGATTGGCAACTGGGACTCTGTTGGGATCAATATGGGGCACCTTATTGCTAGGCTGATCTGCAATAAAAACTTTAAAGAATAAACGTAAAATAGAGTGTGTTATGGAGATTTGTATCAAACAATCACTATTATCCTTAGCCCCACAGGGGACGCCAAACTGTTTACCTTTGAAACGGATAATAATTAATTCCCCACAGTGGACGCCAAACTGTTTATCTTTAAAACGGATAACAATTAATTTGTACGCGATTTTAAAGATAGGTGGATTGATTCAACACAAATAATCAAGAATATTATATGAACGAGTTAAAGACAAAATGAACGATTAAACCAATTGCAATGTCACGGCCTGGCTCGAACTCAGATTGAATAGTAGTTTGCCTTCGATCGGACCCTTGGTTCAAAGCCAATAATGAACGAAAAACAAACAGTAAAATAAGAACTCTACAATAGCTAAAGAGCAGAAATATGAATTTGTATTGCCTTGATTCGCGTGTTACAATGTGCGTTATCAAAGAAAAGCTTCCCCTTTATATTATAGGAGAGTTTCATCCTTAGTACAAATCTAGAAAAAGTAAAAATCTTTTATTTTCATTAGCTACTGATCCGTAATCGGTATCGAGCGAGATTCGTGCTGTGATACCCGGCCGGTTGCAGACATCACGGTCCTCTATCCGCCATGTGCAACTGTTCATTGTGTTTTCTAAAGTCTAAAAACTCGTTTTGGGTCCGGAGAGCGTTGCTTTATCACGCTCGATGATGAGCACATCATTCACCTTTCATGGGTCTCGGTACGAAAGGCTCCCAATCTCGATTTCAACCTCGTATGCCCATGCCCTTCTTCCGTCTTTGCCTCCGAGAAATCGGGATATGCATTATCCCTGATATTACTTCTATTCACATAATATATGTTTACATGTCTCACTTTATTAAATCACTTAATCATGATAAATTAATATGGTTTGGTGTAAACACGTAATGCAGATATCTAAGAGTTTCATTCCCGCAAGTCCTTGTCTAAATAGGGTAAGGTTGAGTTAATTAATGTGGTGTACAAGTCTTATAAAGCAGTTTATGTGCACTGATCATATAACAAACGTACCCCTTAATTAAGACAAGAAGACATACTCTATTCATGATAAGAACATTTCGATGCTCCTTCCACTTAATCTCATTGATGTCTTTATTTTTGTGACAATTTTTGTCAAGTTGGATCAAATTGAGCAATTCTAATTTTGGTATGATATTGCTTAAAAGACATTACAACAAGATCAGAAACACGGCTTTCTTGGTCATTCTGTGGGCTAGATATCTATTTTAATTTGTAGCACACAGTATGGAACCAAAACTTAAAGTCAATGCCTTAATGATTCCTATTGAATTAGAACTTTTCAATTAGTATTCGACGGACAAATTCTGTAACTAAACAACAAAATTCGTTGCTAATTGTACGAAGTGATAGTTTAGCAACAAATTATCAAAAAGTTCTGCTAACTTCCAGTGATTTAGCAAATTCTAATTTTTTTTAGTAGCCTTGTCGCTCCCATCAAAATTTTGATCAAATCAAAATATAGCCTTAATACTACTCATAGACTTAATTTAAGCAGATATAAACCTAAAACCTCATCATAGCTTGAAAAAAGTAAAGTTATTGGCTGTCGGTTCTTAAAATTTTAATTTAAAATGATACTAGCTACTGTTAAAAAAGATTTTATGAGAAAGTAAAATCTAGAAAGGTCCAGAAAGGGTTAATTTAAGATTTTATCCTGTTTTACATTCATGAATATTTTAATGAGCTTTGGAACAAGTATTTTTAATTTAAGGCCAAATATACTGGCCCAATTTTTTATTTTGGCACTTTAATTCAACCTTGTTCCATTTTGGCCCTCTAACTCCATTTTTTTTTTCCACTTTGACACAAAAGCTAACTAGATTCCATGTTTGATTTGCCTCACCCTTGTAGGCGCGTGAGAGCCATTTTTAAGCCAAATTTCATACTCCCAACGTAGAGGCGGATCCAGAATTTAAATCCTATGAATTCAATTTTAATGTTTTTAACATTGAGCTCATTATATTTTTAAAGTTATGGGTTTATATCTATTTTTTTTACAATTTTAGTGAATTTTTATATACAAATTTTTACTCCGCGTCGAAAGCTATGGATTCAGTTAAACTCGTAGTTATTACTGAAAATATATATAAAAAAATATTTTTTTCCCCGGGATGTGGGCAGAAAAAACGAAAAAAATAATAATTTAAAATTACAAAGAAAAGGAAAACTTTTTTTTTGCGGGGGATGGGGGTGGGGGCGTTGTGGGATGGGGGTGGGGTAGCAGCTGGGTATTTGCACGTGCTGTACTTTTACCTGGGAGAAATTTTTTGTGTCAAAGTGGAACAAAAGAAATGGGGTTGGAAGGCCAAAATAGAACAGGCTGAGTTAAAGTGTCAAAATAAAAAATTGGGCCAAATTTAATGGTCTGTATATGTATTTTACCTTAATTTAATTTGTATAATAAGGAGCCAAAATGACCAATCTACCCCTGAACGGGTAGGTCAAACACAAACAATAGAAAATGATTATACATACAGGGTTGTGACAATACATTTTGATAAGAATTTTAGTACAGTCAATCCCTCGATAACAATCATTTCTATAAGAAGACTTCACTGTACCGGCCGAGTTTTTTTGAAATTAATTTTTTATATTATGTTATAATATATATTTTAAAAAATAATATTGTACTATAACAGCCAAATATCGAAACAAATCAGGCTATTACAAAGGTTTAATTGTATAATAAAATAAAATAAAAACTACAAGTGGACGTAATCTTTGTCAAATTGCCATTCGAATTAAGTGAAATGATTTTCTAGATAGAAGCCCTGAAAAGCTGGAAATTTAGTAAGATTTTCCCTTATAAAAAGTTTCTTTAGAATTCCTTTGTTTAAACAAGTAGCCAAGTAGTATATAGTAGGTAATTACCTGATTGCGATGTTAGCTACTTGTGCTAACTAGCAAAACCTTTTGAACCGTCAAAATTAATTGTTTTAATTATATTCCTAATCAAAGCATTAACAAAAATAATTAAGCTCTTGTTTCTTGTCACAAAATATTCTTCCTTCATATCCTACCTTTCATTTTCCACTATTTTGGATAAACTCGATAGAAAAAAAAAATCAAAATGGGTCTAACGAATTCCGCCATTCAAAATTTTTTAAGTACGTACCATAGTAGCATGCCATGGCCGATTTCGTGCCTTTGACACTGGTCTGCTACGGCCAATGTCGTGCCTTTGATCGATACTGACTTGCCATGACCGACGTTGTGCCATTGATGCTGACATGTCACGGTCATGGCATGCCTATGTCAATGGCACGAAGTCAGCCGTCGTAGGCCACTATGGCACGAGGTCGGCCATGGCAGGCCACTATGGGCCGAGGTATCGTTCTATAACTTTGCACGGATAGAACAATATAAAAAGACATTAGAAGGTATATTTTGGTTAATTTTCTCTCTTCACTAATGATGGTAAGATATGATGGTTAGGATCCTTCCAGTTTAAGTTTTCAGCTCGAACTTTGGAAATAATTTTTTTTTGATAGGAAATGTTTTATCTTCTTAGTGGGTGTATCGTCTATCCGACACACATTGAATGAACTGAGAGTAGATCGTGAATATCGGGATACCTAATCCCGCCCTCCCCCCTCCCCCTACAAAAATAAAGAAAAGGAAAATGATATTGTATAACGCTCTCAAAATAATAGCCGAAAAATATTCGTTGAAGGAAAAGAAGACATAGTCGATCGATTCGTGATAGAACATTTTCATGCTCCTTTTTAATCTCATTGATCTTTTTATTTTTCTGATAGTTGATTGGACATGTTCGTCAAGTTGGATTAAAGTGAGCAACTCCATTTTTGGTATGATTATTGCATAAAAGAAATTAGCACAAAAAAAACATGGCTTTTCTTGGTCGCCTTAACGAATCCATATATTGAATAAACTTTTTAGCCGGCACGGAGTTACCGGGGGCTTCATCCTCGAGTCCTGTCATGATCGCGCACTCGACGAAAGAGCTTTCTAAGCGGCATTGCCCTTCTTCACTCACACGATATTGCTAGATCGGGCTTTCGCCTATTGTCCAAGATTCCCCATTGCTGCCCCATGGAAGTCCGAGCCTTGTCTCGGTCCCAATGGGGCTGATCATCCGAAAAATCAGCTAAGCATCATTAGCTTGGTCAGCCTTTACCTGACCAAGCATTAGCGTATCAAAATAAGTTAAAATAAGTGATATCAAAATAAGTGGAATGAGTAATTTGATAAATCAAATTAACAACATAACAAGTTAAAATTACACTACTGTTAATGAAGAAATCTTTAGAGTATTAAGTTAAATCATTTTAATTATATAAAAACTGAAAGTGTACATAGTATTTGCCAAATTGCCCCGTAAAGTGACAATTGTTTGCTAGGTGAAAGCGCTACAAATTATCATGGTGAAGCGATAAGTACTCCTTCATTCTTAATCAGAGGTCTGCAATTTACGCAATCGTCTTTTTCGCTTTCAAAGTGAAAAAATTTCTATGTGAATCTAAAGAAAAAATTTCTTTAGACTTTCTTTGTTTAATTATGTAGCCAAGTAGCAGTAGGTGATTTCCAAATTGCGATGTTAGCTACTTGTCGTGCCAACTAGCAAAAGTTTTTGAACCGTCAATTAATTTTTTTTTAATTATATTCCTAATCATAGCATTAGCAAACCATCTCTTTTTCTTTTGCCACCAAATATTCTTCCCTCATATATTTTACTTTTATTTTCAGCTATTTGAATATCCTTAATAGATGAAAAAACGAAAAATATTTATTATAATTTCGAAACGTGTCTAACGAATTCTGCCCATATGTTGGTTGGTTGAGTGATTTCCTACATGGGAGACTGGGGATCGATTCTCCTTGCCATCAGTCTTCTTAGTCAGAGTTGTCTTGTCTTGTGCTCGTCAGAATTGTCTTGTCTTATCTGGTTTGACGAGCTCTGACTAAGAAGACAACTCTGACTAAGAAGACTGTGTGGTTTACATCTCCTGTGGCTTACAAGCTATTGCACAGTAAATAAGTTATTCAGTGTGCACCAGAAGGATAGCGGTTGCGGATTTCCTAGGAATTTTCCAAAAAAGAGAAATAATTCTGCCCATTCAAAAATTTTAAGGTATCTACTATCATGGGCGGATGTAGTGTATTACTATCTGGTTTAATTGAATCTATAGCTTTCGACGCGGAGCAAAACTTTATATATAAAAATTCATTAAAATTACAAAAATAGTAGATATGAACCTATAACTTTAAAATATAACAATTTAAATGCTAAATCCTTAGAGGTTAACCCATAAAATTTATATTCTGAATCAGCCTCTACCTATTATTATTATTTAAATTTGTACGGACAGAACAAACTTACAATAGAAAAGACAAAAGAGGGTATGCTTCTCTTTATTTGTTATCTCTAATTTTTTGTTTTTCACTGGCTCCACCAATTTGACTACTCAATTGAAAGCTAACGTTCACTCAATCAATAGAATTAATTAAATTAAAAAATGGTACGATATTGATAATGTTTGGAAATGGCAAGACATATTTAACATATAAAGTTTGTAGATATTTTGATTTGATGTAATTGACGACACAAAGAAGAGTACTTTGAAAAAAAAAATTAACAAGAGTTGATTGACGTTGTCGTAGGATTCATTAATTTATTCACGACTAATAATGATAAATTAACTTTTAAGATTATTGCTTCAATTATTCGTGATTGTAAACAAATTGCCCTAGATAAGAAAAAGATCTTAGGTAGTGGGTGCAGTTTGTTTTCTTAAATTAAAAGATTATATAATTTAAAAAAGGATCAATAAAACAATGATGAAAATGGCATCTTTCAAAGTGCCTTTCTTGCTCACTTCTTTTGTTGCATTTATAAGTAAATAACTTTTGATAATTATGTTGTCCAAGAATTCATTATTTAGTGTCAGAGGCGAATCTAAGATTTTAAGCTCCCATTTGGTCATAGATTTTGTCATTATTGTTTCAAAAAAAAAAATTATTGTTTGTTTATGAAATATGATCAAGTTTATTTTGTCATTATTTTTTCAACACAACTTCAAAATTTCAAAAAAAGTGAAAAAATTCTTATGTCCAACCGGGCTCTAAGTTTATGAGTTCCTACAGAAATCTCAAGTTAATATACAATAATAATTGGATTAAGGGATTGAGTTCCAAGTTAAATATTCTTATATATTTAATGAATTTTTCAATACAAATACTAGATCTAAATAAAAGTTACTAGGGTTCACGAGAACACATATAACTGTTAAACTGGATCAGCCCCTGATCACAATTAGTAATAATGGATTTAACTTATATACACTGATAATGATGATACCTTTCTACCCTCTCAGGTTAGGGGTAAGGTCTGCGTACACACTATCCTCGTCAAATCCCATTTGTAGGAACTCATTAAGTTTGTTGTTATTGTTGTTGTCGTTACACTAATAATGATAAGCTATTTTTATATTTTATAGAAAAAACTAACTTATTTTTCAAGTTATTAATTCCAACTTTGATGGACGATTACCTATACTTATCTTGTAACAGTTCCTTTATTATTTATTATTGCTAGTAAACAATTTTACAGTCGAGAAAATATCTTAGCTAGTGGAGAAATTTGCTTACTTCAAATCAAAGATTATCATCATCTAAACGACTAATAATCCAAAGATAAAAATGGTATCTTTTCAATCCTTGGCATAAATAAGGTTATCCCTTTTAAAGGTTCCTTATGTAGTCTCTATCATATACATGAAACCATAGACTTTGACATATACTAGCTAGCTCCTTTATTTTTATGAAATGACTTCTAGATTTTGGTATGAAATAATTTTGTCGTCATTCTCACAGCTTGAAATCAAGACCGTTAACTCATTCTTAGCACTCGAAATCAAAACCGAGCTCGAAACACGAGACTTTTAGTTACATGGGAATAATTCCAAACGGAGTTATTACTGTAGGCTTATAGATTTTATTAAAATTAAATCCATAAAATAATTTGGATTATATTTTAAATTCAAGATATATTGGTCCAAATAAATATATGGGCTAATATAATTGAATTAATTATATAAGTCCAATGTATATGGATTAAATAAATAAGTCTTAATCTATTGGGCTAGCCCATTTAATTGGGCTAAAGTGATGAGCCCACTTCATTAAGCCCAAGATGATATCTTCCTAGAGGCCCAGTTTGGTGTCACGTATCAAATGACGTGGCGCGCCAAGCCAAGCGGAAGAGCCAATAGGACCATGCCACGTGTCAAAATGACAAGGCATGCCCAATCACACTAAAAGGCCAATGAAATCGCGCCACGTGTGCAAGTGACATATTCTGGCCAATCAAATGTGGTCATGTCACACTTCAATTTGATTGGTCGGAAAGAGTTTGTTCTTATCATGACTCCTCCCTTCCACAACTATAAATAGGGGTCTTCATAACTCAGAAAAGACACCAGAAGTTATAACAAGAAGCAAGAGAGAGCTCGTGGATCAAACGCCGCAAATTTCTCTACAAGTTTCAAGCTTCAATCAATCAAGTTCAAGTTCAAGAAATCAAGTTCAAGCTCAAGAACGAAGAACAATTCAAGTATTCAAGATCAAGAACGAAGCCAAATCAAATACAAGGCGTCCAAGATCAAGGCTACTTGTTTGTGATAAAATTCGTGGCAACAATCAAAGTGTTCGTGACGGATAAATCAAATTACAATTCAAGATCAAGCTCAAAGGCCCTTGAATTTATACTAGAAAAGTAGAATCAGAGGAATCATAGAGATTGTAACACTCAAATATTTGAAATAAAATACTACGATTGTTGCGATATTTTTCGGTCTTGATTTTATTTTCTCGACCCAAATTTATTGTCTACAAATTCTGGCACGCCCAGTGGGACAATCTCTACCTCTCATCTCAACTTTTCAATCACCAAAGTTCAAGAACATTGAAATGGCTTCGAAGAAAATCAACTCCAGATCAACATTCCTGGATTCTGATGTGCCAGCCATTTTCGAAGAACTCCTCGAGTTAAATCTCATCGAGCTTCCGGAGATGAAGTGACCAAATGAAGCTGGGAAAACAAATGACCCAAACTACTGCAAATATCACCGACTTGTAAGCCACCCTCTAGAGAAGTGCTTTGTCTTCAAGGATAAAGTCATGGACTTGGCTCGCGAAAAGAAGATCGTGCTTGAAGATGAGAAAGCAAGCGCAAACCAAGTCTCTATCACCTTTGGCACATTCAGTCCGGATGAATTATGTAATTTTAAAGAAAGTAAAAATGAAGAATTACTGGAGAGCGACAAAGCTGAAGTCAACCAACGTGATGATGATGAAGGTTGGACGTTGGTGACTCGTCGTAGGCGCCACAAAAGGAGCCCACAAAAAGAATCAGTGGAACAACCAACAAGGAAGATGATGGTAAAAAGACCAATAAAAAAGAATCCAGTTAGTCATTTGAAGAAAGCAAAAGTGGAGATGCACCACCCTCAAAAGCCACGAAATCCAGTGACCTTGGAGGAGTTTTTACCAAGTTGGTTTCGCACGAAGATTTCCCATGAGGGCACTGATGCCTCTTGTTGCCATGCTGACAAAGGGGAAGAAAAGAGTGATGACCTACCGTTGGCACCATCTTCGGAAAAGCCATCGAGTCCACTCCTCAAGAAGTTAATGCTTGTGAGGAAAAGGTCACGTTCACAAATGGCGATCTTTTGCTAGGTGACACTCCTCATAACCGCCCATTGTACCTGGTTGGCTATATGCGCGATGAGAGGGTAAATCGGATTTTGGTTGATGGAGGATCATCAGTGAACATTTTGCCAATCCATACTGTGAAAGAACTTGGTATTCCCATGAATGAACTCTCAGAAAGTCGTGTGATGATCCAAGGATTTAACCAAGGGGGGCAAAGAGCCATAGGCGCGATCAGGCTGGGAATCACTATTGAAGATATGCAATCAAGTGCATGGCTGTATGTGATCGACGCGAAGACTTCATACAATGTTTTGCTTGGGAGGCCTTGGATACATGAGAATAAAGTTGTTCCATCTACCTACCATCAATGTTTAAAATACTATGAGGGTGAAGTCGAGAAGACGGTAGTTGCTGATGATGAGCCATTCACCGAGGCTGAGTCACACTTTGCCGATGCAAAGTTCTACTTGAAGAACCGCATTATGAAGGAGCTGAAAGTTGATGATGGTACGAAAAGCAAGAATGACGAACCCATAACTAAAAGAGCTGATGTGACTATTGGTAACGCCAAAACTGTTACTGAGGAGGTACCCGCCAACGTGAGTAAATCTCATAAAGGGGGTATTGCGTCTTATGGAAAATAAGTAAGTCTCGCGCTCCAATATGTCCCTAAAAGAAAGAAAGACGAGGGCGGATCACATAATCTCCAAACCAAGACGCTAAGGGAGTTAACTCTTCCGGTAAAACGAATTGAGGCAGTAAAGTTGTCCTCAAAGCCGCTTGCAGGGTTTGTAGCCCAAAATCATTTGCAGAATGTGGCACTCCCTACAAAGCGAACAGATGAAGGTTTCGATCCTAACGCTTACAAGCTATTTACAAAAGCTGGATACAATCCCAACGAGCCGTCAAAGTTAGGGAAGCTCCCATCAGAAGCTGCAACGAGGCAACCCCGTGAAGGTCTGGGATACAAGCAACTGTCACCAGTGCGCATCTCAATAAGAAGGGCAAGTAGCAATTATATCACTGTAGAAGATGAATCTGCCGCTTCTAACAGGCCTTATGTCTTTGATCGGCTTGGAAAATCAACTGTGAGAACTTCTGTATTTGAGAGATTGGGTCCATTAAAGAAGGGGAATAAGTTCCAGAGAAATCATCGAAATACAAGAACACCCGCTTCACCCAAAATTCAGGAGATCTTTAATGATTTCCAAAGTTTAGTTCCTTCCAGAATGAGGCGACAAACAAAACTGGTGGTTTCATGTGAAGAAGTACTGAAGGTAAAGCCATATACTGTGGTCTACACTAAGGAACGTAACGAAGATGAAGAAATTGTAGGTTCTTCGTATCATATCACTGTACAAGGCGAGAATGGTATTTCGTCTTCGATGGAAGATAATGCGGAATTGGAGGATGTTTCGCCGTGTTATCACATATCCTTCAATGATGGGGACCCTCAAGAAGATGAAGATGCGAAAGATGCTCCACCTGAACTTGAAGAAGGAGTGAAGACGATAGTTGATGCCTTAAAAGAAGTTAACCTAGGCACCGATGAGGAACCAAGACCCACCTACCTAAGTGATTTACTAGAAGCTGATGAAGAGAGCACTTATATTGAGTTACTCAAAGAATTCAGGGATGTCTTTGCTTGGAGTTACAAAGAGATGCCTGGCTTGGACCCGAAAGTAGCAGTCCATCACCTTGCAGTCAGAAATGGTGCTCGCCCTGTTAAACAAGCTCAAAGGCGTTTTAGGCCAGACTTGGTTCCCCTGATTGAAACTGAAGTTAACAAACTCATTGAAGCTGGATTTATTCGGGAAGTTAAATACCCAACATGGGTTTCAAGTATTGTCCCTGTAAGGAAGAAGAATGGCCAAATTTGGGTATGCGTTGACTTCAGGGACCTCAATAATGCATGTCCCAAAGATTGAATTCCCGCTTCCTATTCCAGAGCTGATGATCGATGCTACTACTGGTTATGAGGCAATGTCTTTCATGGACGGTTCATCGGGCTATAACCAAATTCGCATGGCACCAAAAGATGAAGAGCTTACTGCATTTCGCACCCCCAAGTGTATTTATTGCTACAAGGTAATGCCTTTTGGCTTGAAGAATGCTGGTGCTACTTACCAAAGGGCTATGAAGAATATTTTCGACGATCTTCTCCACAAAAATGTCGAATGCTATGTTGACGACTTGGTGGTGAAATCAAGAGAGAAGGGTGACCACATGAAAGACTTGAGGATGGTATTTGAATTGCTCCGGAGGTACCAACTTAGGATCAATCCGTTGAAATGTGCCTTTGGAGTTACTTCTGGAAAGTTCCTTGGTTTCATTGTCCGCCATCGAGGGATCAAAATTGATCAAGCCAAAGTGGATGCCATTTTGAAAATGCCTGAGCCTCGAGATATCCATGAATTTGAAAAGTCTGCAAGGAAAGCTAGCATACCTTATAAGATTCATATCAAACCTGGCTGGGAGGTGTCAACCATTTAGTCACCTCATGAAGAAAGGCATTCCTTTCAAGTGGGATCAAGCTTGTAGAAATGCCTTCGAAAGTATCAAAACCTACTTGATGAAGCCTCCAGTTTTAGAAGCTCCTATACCAGGAAAGCCATTGATATTATACATTGCGGCGCAGGAAAGGTCTATTGGAGCATTATTGGCCCAAGAAAATAATGAGGGGAAAGAAAACTCTCTTTACTACTTGAGCAGGATGATGACACCTAACGAGTTGAACTATTCGCCAATTGAAAAGTTGTGTTTGGTGCTACTCTTCTCAATTCAAAAGTTGAAGCACTACTTTCAAGCTCATGTTGTCTGTTTTGTTTCTAAAGCAAATCCCATCAAGTTCGTGATGTCAAAACCTGTTCTTAATGATCGACTAGCGAGATGGTACCTCTAATTTCAACAATTCAAGATTTTGTACATCCCTCAAAAGGCTGTAAAAGGACAAGCATTGGCAGACTTCTTGGCAGATCATCTGATACCTAATGACTGGGAGCTAACTGATGAACTACCTAATGAGGACGCAATGGTCGTTGAAGTTCAACCTCCATGGAAGATGTACTTTGATGGTGCTGCGCATCGTGGGGGAGCCGGGGCTGGCGTAGTTTTTGTCACTCCCCAAGGTGAAGTCTTGCCCTACTCCTTCACATTTACACAACTCTGTTCCAACAATGTTGCTGAATATCAAGCATTAATAGTTGGGCTTGAAATGGCCGTTGATATGAAGCAATTGCAATTGCAAGTCTTTGGTGACTCCCAGTTAGTGGTCAATCAGCTTTTGCGTAGTTACGAGGTCAAGAAGCCTGAACTACGCCCATATCATGATTACGCTAAAAAGTTGATGGGGTGGCTCGGTGATGTGACTATTCAGCATGTGCCAAGGAAAGAAAATAAGAAGGTTGATGCTTTAGCTACTCTAGCTTCATCATTAACCTGCCTGACCAAGTGCAAGTTACCATCTGTCAAAAATGGGTAGTACCACTGCCAAATGAGGCTGAAGGTGAAGAAAACGAACCCAAGCATCTTGTTATTGTTTCTGAAGTTGAGAAAGAAGAATGGCGACCACCCATTATCGACTACTTATGCTATGGGATACTTCCAGAAAATCCGAGGAGAAGGACTGAAATCCGTCGTCGTGCACCTCGCTTCCTTTACTACAAGGATACTCTATACAGAAGGTCGTTCGAGGGAGTACTCTTGCGATGCCTAGGAGAAGAAGAAGCTCTCCAAGCTTTGCAAGAGGCACATTCTGGGGTATGTGAGTCACACCAGTCTAGACCAAAGCTCCACTTCCATATAAAAAGGATGGGATATTATCGGCCAACGATGGTAAAAGATTGCTTGGACTACGCTCGAAGATGCAAGGCTTGTCAATTTCATGCGAATTTTATTCATCAACCTACTGAAGTGTTGCACCCGACCGTTGCATCCAGGCCATTTGACGCTTGGGGATTGGATGTTGTTGGACCACTGCCAAAGTCCTTTGGTGGGCACCTATAAATCTTGGCTGCAATTGACTACTTCTCAAAATGGGCTGAAGCTATTACTCTTAAGGAAGTAAAGAAGGAAAATGTTGCAAGTTTCATCCGAGTAAACATTATTTATTGTTTTGGCATTCCTTGTTACATAATAACGAATAATGGAAAGTCATTCGATAATAGGTTGATGAACAAGATTTGTGATCTTTTTGGCTTCAAGCAATGTAACTCTTCGATGTATAATGCTGCCGCCAATGGTCTAGTTGAGGCATTCAACAAGATTCTATGCAACTTGTTAAAGAAAGTCGTCTCCAAATCCAAAAGAGATTGGAATGACCGTATGGAAGAAGCTCCATGGGCATAAAGGACGACTCACCGCACGCCAACACAGGCGACTCTTTATTCACTCATTTATGGAGTCAAAGCCGTCTTGCCATTGGAGCGTCAAATACCTTCGTTACGACTGGCTATTCAAGAAGGGATCACTGATGAAAAAAATGCTCGACTTCGGTTAGCAGAGTTGGAAGCTCTTGATAAAAAGAGATTGGAAGCTCAACAGAGTCTTGAATGTTATCAAGCTTGATTATCTCGTGCCTTCAATAAAAGAGTTCGCCCGAGATCCTTTCAAGTAGGAGATCAAGTCTTTGCCATACGAAAACCCATAATTACTTCCCATAAACCTGTAGGGAAGTTCACTTCAAAATGGGATGGGCCATATGTCGTACAAGAAGCTTACTCAAGTGGGGCTTACAAGCTGGTTGATGCAGATGGTATGGGATCGGCCCTATCAATGGAAAGTTTTTGAAGAAGTATTATCCTTGAAGTTGCAACGCTCCTTGACGCACAAGCCTAAACTGTATGTTGCTACACTCCTGGCCCACAAGAGTATAAACTGTGTACGACCCAAAAAAAAGTCTGCTAGGTTGAAAATCTCGAAAGAGGAGGCCTAGGCAAAAGTTAGGATGTAAAAAAAATCTACCTAGTCTGAACTACGGTATGACTTGATACTCTTCACCGAGGTACGTAGGCAGCTTAGAGTTTCATTCTAAGTTCAGTCGCGTAAGTTCAAAAGATACATATTGCCCCAATTGTTGTTCGAATGAAGTATGAAGGAATGTAAGATCAAGCTGAAATGCCATCCTCCTACTGAACTTTGACCTTATTTGATTTAAAGGGGGCAACCCTTAATGGTAAATTGATATCTTCGATGGGGCAATTTTAGGAGGATGTCAAGTATTTGCATTGAAGTCTAGGGATTCTCTATGTCTTCAGGTTTGCCAAACCTTCAAGTTTGTTGGTCTCCAAGTCCGCCCTCTGCCTTATAAAAAAGGGGAAGAGAAGAGAGACATCAAAAGGAAACACAAGTATAAGGAAAGGATTGTTTGGCACAACGTTTCAAATTCAGTGAGACTTGAACTCAAGATATTTGTGAGAATATGGCTCTTAAATTTCGATGAATGGCAATTAAGACATCTTCCGATCTCGAGGCTTCTATACCAAGATATGAATTTTTGTGAGACTGCGCAAATCTGGAATTGATGGCGTGCTGCAATGTAAAGTTGATTTCAAAATATTATCTGGGACGATTCCGAAGTTGTTTTATTGAGAATTTTGCATATATTCTAGATCTTGAAGTCTAGTTTTCAATAAATCAAACAGTTCCTAATTCGACGGTCCTACACCAAGATATGAATTTTTTTGTTGAGACTGCGCAAATCTGGAATTGATAGCATGGTGCAATGTAAAGTTGATTTCAAAATATTATTTGGGACGATTCGGAAGTTGTTTGATTGAGAATTTGGGACACATTCTAGGTCTTGAAGTCTATTTTTCTTGAAATCAAACGGTTTGCAATTTTGATATTTCTACACCGAGATATGAATTTTTTTGTGAGACTGCACAAATCTGGAATTGATAGTGTGGTGCAATATAAAGTTGATTTCAAAATATTATTTGGGACGATTCTGAAGTTGTTTGATTGAGAATTTTGGATATGTTCTAAATCTTGAAGTCTACTTTTCTTGAAATCAAATGGTTTGCAATTTCGATATTTCTACACCGAGATACGAATTTTTTGGTGAGACTGCGCAAATTTGAAATTTTTAACATGGTGAGATCAAAAGTTGGTTTCAAAATATTATCCGGCGCGATTCTGAAGGTTTTTGATTCTAAGTATTGGATATATTTTAGATATTAAAGTCATCAAACGGTTCATTATTTGGACTCTCCTACGACAAGATATGAATCATTTGTTACAAGCACGTAAAGCTGAAATTTATGCAACTAAGATAAAAGTCGAACAATGTAAAGCAAAAGAGAAGCTAAAATATTTAAACCCTCGAAGTCTCCATGTTGAAGTCTTCAAGTGTATTCAAGTTGAAGTCCCCAAGTTGAAACCTTCAAGTCCGTCGCTCTTCAAGTTGAAATCTTCAAATTCGCTGATCGTCAAGTTGAAATATTTAGGCCCTCCAAGTCTCAAAGTTGAAGTCTTCAAGTTCGTCGGTCTTCAAGTTTCAGTCTTCAAATTCGTCGGTCTTAAAGTTGAATTGTTTAAGCCCTCCAAATCTTCGAGTTGAAGTCTGCAAAGTCCGCCAAATCTTCAAAGTTTTCCAAGTGTTCAAGTTGAGGTCGTCTTCAAGTTGAAGCTATATAACTTTCCAATCTTAAAGTGGACATATGAGTCCCTTTCCACCTTAAGTTGGCCTCGCCGATAGTCGAGCCACATTGCGAGTAATCTCTCTAATAGTCAGGACACATTGAGAGTAATCTCTCCCATAATCGGGTCGTTTTGAGAGTAATCTCTCCGATAGTCAAGCCACATTCTGTGGACATATAAGTTTTCTAATCTTAAGATGGACATATAAGTCCCTTTGCACCTTAAGTTGGCCTCACCGATAGTCGAGCCACATTGAAAGTAATCTCTCCGATAGTCAGGCCATATTGAGAGTAATCTCTTAGATAGTCGGGTCATTTTGAGAGTAATCTCTCCTATAGTCAAGCCACATTCTGTGGACATATAAGTCTTCCAACCTTAAGGTGGACATATAAGTCCCTTTGCACCTTAAGTTGGCCTCTTCGAGGGTTTGTCCTTAAAAGGAACTATAACTTTCCAATCTTAAGGTGGACATATGAGTCCCTTTGCACCTTAAGTTGGCCTCGCCGATAGTCGAGCCATATTGAGAGTAATCTCTCTAATAGTCAGGCCACATTGAGAGTAATTTCTCCGATAGTCGGGCCACATTGAGATTAATCTCTCCGATAATCGGGCAATTAAGAGTAATCTCTCCGATATTTGGGCAGGGATGAGTAAATACCCTAAGAACGCCTTCTTCATGTGTAGATCATTTTGTTGAACAAGAGCATATCTTTCTCGCCTGACCTATAAAAAAAGGTAAAAAGACAACAAAGGAAAAAAAACACAAGAAAAGAAGAAGAAATTACCTTCACATTAATGCTTCTGAGTCCGCAAAAGTAGACTCAGTATGACTTACGAATACTACGAATTGATGCTTAATAAATACGAGCATGGGGTTTATATAGAGTTGGCAAAGCGGCAGTCGAAAACATATTTTCGACATGGGATTGTTGTCACAATTGTTCTCCTATACGGACTCGGTTGGCTAAGGGCGGCACGACAGAAGTCTCCTATTTCAATTCGAGTTTGATGGAAGAAATTTGTCCCAAACAATATCTGATTCGGCGGACTTGAATCCCTTGGATAAAGCCGATGATGTTGCTGCATATTAAATGAAAGATGGTTGTGATTTGAATTACGTAATTCATGCAACGTCACATATTAACTGAATTGGAATTGTTTGAAGTGTACCTGGGAGAGCTAACATATTTTGGAGTCTTTTAAAACTGGAAAATCATGACTTTGAGATTTACAATTCAATAGCTTTTATATATTGCGTGATTAGTCACAGAACAATGAATTTGAAATTTAAAGTTCAATGACTTTAATATTTCATGTGATCAAATGTACAAACACAAATACTTCAAGCCTAGTCTTTAAAAGTTTAAAGACTTTGACAAGTCTTGAAGTAGGGGGCATTTGTAGGCTTATAAATTTTATTAAAACTAAATCCATAAAATAATTTGGATTATATTTTAAATTCAAGATATATTGGTCCAGATAAATATATGGGCTAATATAATTGAATTAATTATATAAGGGGTTTTGACACAATTACCCACAAAAATAAAACTATTTACCCTTGTCTATCCATTTATTTTTCTACCCATAAACTAATTACATTTCCTACCCATAGTAATTTTTGTAGGGAATTCTTTCTTTATTCTCCAATTCTTTTTTATTTCTATGCTTCTTTTCTTTTTTCCTTTTTTCTTTTCTTTTCTCCTTTTCTTTTTTCTCATTTTCTTCCTTTTTTTATTTTTTTTTCTCTTTTATTCATTTATTTTTGCCCAAATTGTATTATTGTTATTTCTACCATAACTTATTTCACACTCAAATTTGACTCCTTCTTTATTTTTTTATTTTTATTTTTTTCTTTATTTCTTGTTTCTTTTTTAATTCCACGTGATTGCCACGCAAACCTTAATCTTCTTCCCTACAAATATTAGTATATACTCTACCTTTAGCAATAACACCAACCAGCGATGGAGCAAGACAATATAATCTACGGCCACTAAATCTCCATATATTCTAGTTAGAATAGAAAATAGAAATGATAATAAATATTGGAAAATGCAATAAAAATATAAGTAGCAAAAAAGACTTCTAGTACCACATGATACCAATAATGTATACATGTATACCAACAGAGTATATGATTGCTCTACAATATTGCTACAACTATCTGTGACTATACTACTGTACCAAAACATTAAAGGATACAATAAAAGTATGAGAAAATTACATGCTCGCATTGCAAGTTAAATATTCGCAAAGCAACTTGGTCATTCCATATACTAACAGGGTATATACTTGTATGGGTTGTTCCAACAATTGCCTATAATTATAAAAATTATTACATAATCTATATCCATAAGCACAAAAAAATTTCAGCACTGCAAATCACGTTCATATAAATAATTTCATAATAGAATTCCCTTAAAAATGCAGCCAAAACAATCAAAAAAAATGTTCAAACTACCATATGATACCAATATGGCATATAACTATACCAACATGGTATACAATTTTACTGGTTAATTCCCGGCAACTATATGACTATACTACTATTACATAATACACATGCATAAAGAGAAAAATAAAAAAATAGTGTACAACATATTAATGTAATAAAGTATTTCAAGATATTGAACTATATTGCTATTATTAAAAGAAAATCAAATATTGTACTAATAAATGCAGATAATACAACCCAAAAATGATTCAACTAGCATATGATATCAATATAGTATATAGCTATACTAATAGGGTATATAGTTGGAATGAATTGTACCAAAATGGTATATTTGTATACTATTTGAGTATACAATACAAATTCGTCTTCTTCTCTTGTTCAGCTATATTTCAACCCAAACTTCTAAAATCTACTACAAAATCTCCACCAAAATGACTAAAACTTTAGCTACAACCTCCAATCAACTTTCCAAACAAACCCATATAGGATCGGATCAAAATAATTAAAAACTCAAACAAACCAAGTTATGAGCTTCAAGATTCAAGGTCCTTCAATGGTGGATTAGAATTTTTGTGCAATAAATCTCCAAAAACGAGTTTGGGTGAAGAGAAAGAAGAAGGTATCAGTGAGAAACAAGTGTGAATTGCTATTGATGATGAACCCCAGAATACTACAATAAGAGAAAATCATTTTAGAATTAAACCCCATAATAGAAATGGAAACGAATTCAAGTGTTAACTCTAGAAAACTAATGGGTTTAGAGAAGAAGAAGAAAATAGAGGAAGAATGGAACTCCATTTACAGCTCTAAGCACCAACCCTCTCGTGCTGACTTCCTTCCCCAATTCATATTCGGCGTTGTTATGCTTACTAGGTTTCTTCCACTTCTATTTTATTTTAACCGGGTAAATAGTTTTGGCCCCATGGGTAGGAGTAGTAAATAATTTGGGTCTGGACATTAAAGGGTAAATAGTTTAGAATTAATGGGTATAAAGTGAGATTTTCTCATTATATAAGTCCAATATATATGGATTAAATAAGTCTTAATCTATTGGGCTAGCCCATTTAATTAGGCTAAAGTGATGAGCCCACTTCATTAAGCCCAAGATGATATCTTCCTAGAGGCCCAGTTTGGTGCCACGTATCAAATGACGTGGCGCGCCAAGTCAAGCGGAAGAGCCAATAAGACCATGCCACGTGTCAAATGACAAGGCATGCCCAGTCACACTAAAAGGCCAATGAAATCGCGCCACATGTGGAAGTGACATGTTCTGGCCAATCAAATGCGGTCATGTCACACTTCAATTTGATTGGTCGGAAAGAGTTTGTTCTTATCATGACTCCTCCCTTCCACAACTATAAATAGGGGTCTTCATAACTCAGAAAAGACACCAGAAGTTATAACAAGAAGCAAGAGAGAGCTCGTGGATCAAACGCCGCAAATTTCTCTACAACTTTCAAGCTTCAATCAATCAAGTTCAAGTTCAAGAACAAAGAGCAATTCAAGTATTCAAGATCAAGAACGAAGTCAAATCAAATACACAGCGTCCAAGATCAAGGCTACTTGTTTGTGATAAAATTCGTAGCAACAATCAAAGTGTTCGTGACGGATAAATCAAATTACAATTCAAGATCAAGCTCAAAGGCCCTTGAATTTATACTAGAAAAGTAGAATCAGAGGAATCATAGAGATTGTAACACTCAAATATTTGAAATAAAATACTACGATTGTTGCGATACTTTTCGGTCTTGATTTTATTTTCTCAACCCAAATTTATTGTCTACAATTACCTCTAAAATTTAGTAGGCGTTTGGACATAAGAGCTATAAAATTTCGGAATAATTAAAAAAAAATCAAATTAAAATGAAATTTAAAAATTAAAATTGTATTTGAACATGAATATAATTTGAAGTTGTTTTTGAATTTTAGTGACTGATTTGAAATGAAAATTTTGAGAAACAACTTTTTTGAATTTTTCAAATTTCCGAAAAAATTCCAGAATCCAACTTCAAGTGAAATTTAAAATTTTCATGGCCAAACTCTAATTCTGAAAAAAAAATCCAAAAAAAGACTGACTTTTTTATGGCCAAACGGGCCCTTAAAGAAACTGCAGCATTGAAACCACAAACAGCAATCAGATAGAGATGCTCATGATAATTCAGGCAGTCGACTGTACAAAAATCACAAAAACCAGTATATTGATCATTTTTATTGACTAAACCTTTTCATTACATCAGTATTCAACTTTTCTTCACCTAGTTAGTAGCAAAAAAAAAACATTTACATGGTTGTTGAGGGTCAAATGAGTACTAAAGATAGCACAATTCAAATGTACAAAGTTTTTTTTCGCGGTATGTGTGAATTGACGAATATATGCAGTGTCAAAACCTGTGTCAAGATCAACCAAAAGATGTTAAGCAGAAAGAAACAGAACACCAGCAGCCTATCCTCCGGCGCTAGGGTACTCGGGACTATCATTCGTAGGCAAATATTTATCAGCACAATGAGGCTTATACTTGGACTGTGGATTAGTTTTTTTGCGATTGTCATCGACAACCCTCCAGCATGGCTTAGTGTTCTTTCGTTCGAAAGCAAACTGAGCTTTTTTAGGCAACTGATTTGCTTTCACGATCGATAACTTCATCTTTCCGGTCGAGCCTTGATATCCATTGTCAATGCTCTTTAGAAAGTATTCCTCCACAAGATCAGCGTCTATTAGATCGCGTCTATTAGTTGGTAATCCCCAATAGAGGATGACATTAGGCTCTGATGCATCTGTGTCAACATATTCAGTCGGGTTGGGGTCGCAAAAACCTAGTAACTCCTCCAGCTGGATAGAAAGAACGAACGCCTCAATCAAGAAAGACTCCATTTGATAGTACAGACTAAAAATTCCCCGAATCATCTCAACAATTTAACACAACTAAACATACAGAATAATCTCATAAAGAAAAGGCGCATGTCGTTCTTAGCTAAAAAAAACCCTCCTATTTACTATTTGTGTTCACCAATATACAAATATGTCTGTACTATTGCTATTCATGACTCTCACATAACACCGGTAACATGGCCATTATCCACGCTTCACTATTATCACATGTCATTAATTTTTATCTCCAACTAGACGTTGGACAATGATTTAGAAATGGTCCTTTCCGAAACATATATTGTGCAGACAGTATTTTGTACTATAACGAGCATAGGAAAAAACAATGTCCGGAAAATAGGCAAAGAAAGAGCACAACAAACTGGAAACTCTTGATTCTGAGGATGGTCATGAAACTTGTACAATTACTTCTCAAAAGTAGTGGTGCAGTAACAATATAGCATCAGTTTACGATTGTTGTGATAATTGCCTTCCTGTTTGAGATTCATCATTATGTTCAGTACAAATCTTAGTTTACGATGGAGACAGTAAGAGCCGGGAAAAAAACTTTTCGGTTTCAGCATGGAAGAGTGGAAGTCACCTAAGAACAATGCAGAAATAAATTATCCTTCAAAGTCGATATGCATATAAGGGTTCAAGCCTCCACAACTGTACAAAAAAAATTAGATCAAACATGATTGGGATGTCTTATGCAGGACTAAATCTGTCTCAGAATTTGATCAGTATAACTTATCGGATTTTAATGGGGCCTACTCTGTTCAGTAAATCCTAGCAGCCAAAATGCCCATGCAGTAAGCTAAAATAGTGGTGATATCATTACTGTAACAGAGAAAACAAGTCAGCCGCAGGTACATACCTTGACCAGTAAAGAGCGAAAGCGTGACTTGATCCAACCAACCCAGTCTCCTAACTCATCTTTGTCACAAGCTGAGAGGAAAATTTTGACGAATAGTCCGTATCTTCTTGCATAAGGAAATGGCTCAAAAAGGATATTCCAATCAAAATCTGGCCTCAACATATCCTGCAGTAAAATTATATACAGCGAGTGGTGAAGGGAAAAAAAACTACATTCATGCACACGACCTTTTGAGTCCTCGAACTCCCTCAAACGTCAAGAGGACTAAGGATTAGCTTGAATATAAGAGGAGAAAAGAAGAACAAAAGAAATAACCAGGACGACACATGACAGGATATATTAGAAATTATCATATACCTTTGTCAGCATATGCCCTCTTAGGAACTCTGTCCTGATTTTATAGAATGTACTTCTGGTAATGTTGGAATGACAAAATTCGTATGGGCTACACGGTAACTGGATTGGCATCCACGAAACCTTATCGGCGGGGATGAATGGCCGAGCTATAGTCTCTTGCAATATTACCGGAGTTGGCCAAGGCCATAAGCCAAATGTCTTGAAGAAAAGTAAAATGAGTGCGCTTAAGCTGGCGGATGGATGCCTTTGGCAGATGAACGCTGAAAGCACTGCCAAGTGAATTCCTCCAAAGAATCCAAGCAACTGAAGGTTATCGGACAATTGGTTTTGATTTGTGGCCGGCAAAAGATAATGTTAGCACAAGTATAAAAGCAAGTGAAGCAGGGCACCAAGTCATGAATCTTACATTTCCATAAACTCCTCGTCTTTTGGCCCAAAATTTGATGCAACGCAGCACTGCTTGGAATATCTGTAGCATATTAACCAAGAATGTTATAACGGCAACTCTCACACTAAGTCAAATTAAATGATTCTTACTAATCACGTAATGTCAAACCAAGCAATTCCTATCAACTACTACAATATCTGCAAAAAGAAATTTCTCTTTGCTTATACCAGATATCAGAAAGTTGATGCATGACTACTTTCGGCAATCGGCAATTTCATTCTTCAGTAAACAAAAATTTTGACCCATTATCAAACACATTTCAGATTCTACCTTACCAAAATTTTTGATTTTAAGCTTAGGTGAAGATGGTTTAAACAGAAACTGCAAATAAAATTAAGAAAAGGTATCATTTTCTTATGCCTACTGCCAAGCCAACGGCTCTAGACAGACCAAGTTTATATGACGAACTCAACTTTCAAGCAACTCTACAAACTAAAAGAGTGACAAGTTGACACCATTACTTGCCTCTATGTTTGGCACAAGATGAAGAATGCTCCTATTGGCACGCACACCAGACAAACTTTTCCAGGTCGTGTCATCGATATTCTTCAGAAAGAATGGATTGAAAACATCCACATTCTAGATATAAAGAGAAAATCAATAACATTTAGTAAGTTTATAGTATCTGCAGAGGAAGGCACTTAGGACTTTTTGAACTGTAGTGAGCAAATTAACAGCAATATAACTGTAAACTCACCTCAGGGATGGATATTACTTTGAGTCGTGCATAGGGAAGATCAATGGATATCCCATCAAATTTGAATCGCATCAGAGGAACTTTTGCATCCTTGACACAATGGATTTCCGATACTTCAGGCCTGCTCGCAAGCATGTTATGCAGAACGATGAAAAAATCTTCCTACAAAAGCAACAATGAGATACACATGACATGTATCACTATAAGGAATTGCACAACCTCATATTAGATTCAAAGAAGCTAAAAAGGAAAAAAGACTCACAGCTATAGTGGCAAAGTAGGGACCAACACACAAAGCATCAATATCTGACTCTGAATTATAAACCTGCAAAACGTGGAAAGTGTCAGAAGATGAGGAAGCTGCAGCAGAAAAACAAGCAGATTAGCTCTTATGTCGCAACAAATTATCAGTTGTGATGCTAAAATGGAGGGAGTGACAGAATAATGCTTCTGCTATACAGCATAGACCGGATTGACATTGTTAAAATACAGTTTCAATCATCTCCTAGAAAGAATAAAACGGTTTTAGGAAATTTTCAAATTTAAACTACGGTTCATAACAAGAAAATGTGAATCGGATAACCAAAACAGCACTTATTATCCAACATAAATATCTGTGATCAACAATAGTTCATTTTCCAACAAGACCAAAAAATCAAAGGAAATTGAAGGAATAATTATGGAATTAGACTTACCCCTAGACCATACGATCCATATGTCAATATTGTCCCAGAGGCAAACTTAAGGTATTTTTTTGGAAGACCTCGCTGATAAGTCACCGTTTTAACCCATTCCACTACTATCTGCAAGATTATATCGTATAAACAACGTGGCAGAAAAGCCTTTGTAGCTTTATGGAATCTAGAAGTCAATCACAAAATTAATATAATTGGAAATGACTGAAACCCAACATAAAACACTAAAACTCCCAAGTAACAGGTGATTCTTATTCGTCTTTTGTTTTCCTTTTCTTTTTCCTATGGCTGATATGTTACAACAGCAACATACCTAATGTAGCCCCACAAGTGGGGTCAGGGGAGGGTAGTGTATACGCAAACCTTATCCCTACCTTTAAGAAGGCGGAAAAGGCGGTTTCCGGTAGACCCTCGGCTCAGGAAAGATAAAGGGAAGGGGCCATAACAAGTAAATCAATCGAAAAACCGAAGCAAAAATACAAAACTAACACTAGGTAATGCAATCAGAAAACCGAAACAAAGGCAACAACAAGTAATAACAGAAGTCTAGGAATACGAAAATTTGAGACCTTATATCATAAATTTGATATAAGGTAGTCAGATGAATGATCAACTGGACCTTATATCATAAATTTGAGACCAATTACATAACCTTTAAGTAATACAACTTGTCAACAAAGGCAGATTCTGGATTTTAAGCCTATTGGTGCAGAATACCACTACATCCACTACTTCTTTACTACAATATGTTTGGACTTCGATAACAACTGCATCTCAGTCCCAAACAAGTTGGGAGTTTTTGGATTTAACATTATAATGTAAAATTTATACTTGTTGAAAATTTACAACTATGATTATATAACTCGAATCGGAGCAGCGGATGCACCCACACCTGCTGCTTTCCATAAACAGACATTCTATTCAAACAAATGAGCAAAATATATATCAAATACAGAAAAATAAATAGGCCAAATAAACATTATGCTCAATAAAGAACCTTTTTAAGCTTGTCGATAGCATTTCTCCTCTTCATTTCCTCCTCTGCAGATGGCACTAAACCTTCATTTACCATCATCTTCAAACAATTAAAACCATACTAATCAGAAACAAGAGAAAATTAATTTTAAAAAAAAAAACAAATGATCACAATTCACATGCATGCAAAAATACACACACACACATACACTACCTGAAAAAGAGACATTGATCTTTCCATTTCCATTCTCAAAATCACATCTGGGCTTCGTCTGAAACCCAGAATTCTTGTAAAGGGTGGATTCAAATGGCTTAATTGGTTTTCAAAAATTCCAAATTCCATGAAAAATTGTCAACCAAAAATTCAAGAATCTTGAAATTCCAAACGATTCTCTCAAGAATCTCGAAAACTACAGAATCAGAGGATCCCCAACTATTCAGGGACTACGGAACTATATTGACGGACGGGTATTAAGGCCTTGTTTGGTTTATGTATAAACTATGCTAATACTTTGCATAAAATTCAGCATTAGTAATACATCTTGGTCACCTTTTTAATACTCTTGCGTAAAATTCAGTGTTAGCAATCCTGACACGTAGGTGTTTGGTGTCAGAATTTCGGGATGTAGTACTTTAATTTTTAAGTTACTTTTTAAGTTAATAAATTCCAAATTAATATTTTATACTCCTAGTTCACTTTTAGTTGTCACGTTGTGACTTTTCACGCTCTTTAAGAAATAATAAATGAAGTGCATAATTTACTAGTAATTGATGCATATTATTAATGATTTTGAGAAAAAAATTTAAAATGCAAAAATAGACAAGTAAAAGTAAAAATCTATTTTTAGAATAGTGGACTGGTAAAAGTAAACGGGGAGTACATACTTAATAAAAAATTTAAAATGAGATTTGAAATAAAGCTATTTATTTCAATAAATTATACTTTAGCTTTGCCGTTTTAAATAATACTAAATGCAGCTGAGCCACAGTGTTGGTTGCGGGTTCGATGGAACCAGTAATTTTTGTTTAAATTTTGTATTTGTATAATAAATTCAATGAATATATATAAATTATTAATTTAGAATTTAATAATTTAAAAATATTATAATCCATGAACTCATAAGGTTCAAATCCAAACTTCGTATCTGGCTATTACGTAGAATAGAATGTAAATAAGAATTTAAGAGTCAGTAATATAAGAATTAAAATAAGTAAAATATCCAATATAGCCATATCTTAGTGTTTGTCCTGCTCTATTCCAAGATTCTAGAAATTTGTGTCGTCTGTCATAAGTCGTGAAAGCAGTCCTATTCGTATTTCAGACGCCTTTTTGACAATATGTGATAATTAACTAACAATGAGACTCTATTAGTGCTTGTTTGGTACAAGCAGCAACAACAACAATCCAGTAAAACCTTACTAATGGAGTTTGGGGAGGGTAGTGTGTACGCAGATCTTATCCCTACCCCGAAGGAGTAGAGAGACTATTTCCGAAAAATTCTCGACTTAATAAAACAAAAGGACAAAAGCAGAGAATATTAGTATCACCACAGAAATAATAAGAAAAAAATATGAACGTGAAATCCAGAAGAAAGATGCAAAGTAAAGCGATAGCTTTTAAATACGTCATGCACTGAAATAGTAAGACACAACAATGGCACTAGCTATCTTAGGTAAAAACCCTACCAGACTAGTCTCGCAAAGGTATAAGTAAGGCAAGACTCAACTACCTCCTAACCTACAACCTTAATACTCGACCTCCACAACTTCCTATCAAGTGTCATGTCCTTGGAAATTTGAAGCCTTGTCATATCATGTTTGATCACCTCTCCCCAATACTTCTTAGGCCGCCCTCTACCTCTTCTCGTGCCCTCCACATCTAGCCGCTCGCGCCTCCTTACCGGAGCATCTGGACTTCTCCTCTGAACATGCCCGAACTATTGAGCCTCGCTTCCCGCATCTTGTCCTCAATGGGAGCCACTTGCGCACCTTCTCTCGAATATCATCATTCCTAATCTTATCCATCCTAGTGTGCCCGCACATCCACCTCAGCATCCTCATTTCTGCTACTCTCATCTTCTGGGTATGTGAGTTCTTAACAGGCCAACACTCAGCTCCATACATCATTGTCGGTCTAACCACCGTTTTATAGAACTTACCTTTGAGAATCGGTGGCACTCTCTTGTCACACAAGACTAGCCTCCACTTCATCCATCCTACCCCAATACGATGTGTGACATCCTCGTCGATCTCCCCTCCCCCCTGGATAATCAACCCAAGGTACTTGAAGTTTCCTCTACTTGGGATGACCTGTGATTCAAGCCTCACATCCACGCCCACTTCCCACGGCTCAACGCTGAACTTACACTCCAGATATTCCGTCTTCGTCCTGCTCAGCTTGAAACCCTTAGACTCAAGAGCTTGTCTCCAAACATCTAGCCTCTCGTTAAGACCGGCTCGCGACTCATCAATCAGAACTATGTCATCGGCGAATAGCATGCACCATGGCACATCCCCTTGAATATGGTGCGTTAACGTGTCCATCACCAAGGCGAATAAGAACGGACTGAGTGCAGAACCTTGGTGTAACCCCATTACAACCGAAAAATGTTCAGAGTCTCCTCCTACTGTCCTAACCCGAGTCTTAGCCCCATCATACATGTCCTTGATCGCCATAATGTACAGTACCGACACACCTTTTGCCTCCAAGCATCTCCAGAGAACTTCTCTAGGAACCTTGTCATATGCTTTCTCCAGGTCAATAAACACCATATGCAAATCCTTCTTTCTCTCTCTATACATTTCTATCAACCTCCGGAAAAGGTGTATAGCTTCTGTAGTCGAACGACCCGGCATGAATCCAAACTTGTTGTTGGATATAGACACAGTCTTCCTCACCCTTGCTTCAACCACCCTCTCCCACACTTCTATGGTATGGGTAGTTTGGTACAAGAGATAAGAGATAATTAATTTCAAAATTAAATTTAAGATGAGTTTATCCCATATATTGGAATAAAATTGTGGTATATCTAATCCCGAGATTAGTTATCCCTGAACTGTAGAGTTATTTTTATCCCTACGGAAAGATGGAATAACAATCTCAAAATAATTAATCTTGAGATAACTTATTTCCAACCAAACGACCCCTTTGTGGATGCGGCAAAATGTATGACTGAATAAATGCAACAGCCAAAGCTGTTTAGTTCATAGATTAGATACACAAAGATGATGATGTAACAATGATTGATACGCGATGAGTAATAATGTAAGTGGGCGTTTGGACATAAAAATTGTAAAATTCCAAAATAAGGTGAAAAAAATTTTCAATTGAAAATAGTATTTGAAATTTAGAGTTGTATTTGGATATGAATATAATTTTGGGTTGTTTTTGACGTTTTGTGAGTGATTTGAGTGAAAATTTTGAAAAACGATTTTTTGAAGCTTTTCCAATTTTTCAAAATTTCCAAAATGCATCTTCAAGTGAAAATTGAAAATTTTATGAACAAACGCTGATTTTGGGAAAAAAGTGATTTTTTTTTAAAAAAAAAGGAAAAATTTCTTATGTCCAAATGGCCTCTAAGAATTGTTATTTGCCGACTAAAAAAAGTAGAATTTGTTGTGCATGAATGCCTATTTTCAATTATTTTTGAATTTAGATACTCTTTACTATGTATTGTATGTAATTTACGTACTCGTAATTGATATTTTATCGCGCATGTAATAATACAAAAATATTCGCTTATGTTAGTGCAAACATTTGTAATGCAAGGTTTTAAAAGTGGAGACGTGTATTAGTATTCAGAGTCTTAAGCCAAAAATCAAATAGGGGTCTTTACATAAATAGCCAGACATATTCATTCTTTAATTTTCTTAACCGGTGTACATAGATTGTACATTTATTATATATACATAATTATTCATATATACCTGGATTATTTATATGATATATATCTATCGGCTATTTTAAGTTTAAGTAGTTGGGTAGACAACTATTTAGGTTAATAGCATGTTTGGCCAAGCTTTTTTTCCGGCCAAAAGTGCTTTTTTGCCAAAATTAAGGTGTTTGGCCAAGCTTTTTGAAGGAAAAAAAGTGTTTTTGAATAGAAGCAGAAGCAATTTTGAAAAAGCAGAAAAAAGTAGTTTCTCTTCAAAAACATTTTTTTTAAAAAGCATTTTTGAAAAAAATATACTTAGAAATACTTTTTAAAAGTTTAGGCAAACACTAGTTGTTGCTCAAAAGTGCTTTTCAAATTAATTAACCAAACACAAACTACTTCTTATCAAAAATACTTTTTTGAAAAACACTTTTGAGAAAAGCGTTTTTCAAATAAGCAGATTTTAGAAGTTTAGCCAAACAGACTATAATTCTTCTGACAAAATGACAAAAGAGATTGCTTTAGCATGGAGAGCTTTATGTTAGATCAATTTTTGAAGTCCAGTTTGTGGGCTACTCTTTTATTTCTATCAGATAGCCCTGATCTTGGCCTGCTACATTTTGGATTCTAAAACAATCTGCTCAGATTCTCAACTCCTGCATTTTTTTTGCTTGAGAAAGCAGAACTGACTAATTTTTACCTTTCCTCATCATTAGTTACCGGGGAGAAATTAAAAAATAGCCAGATTTATAAATAGTCATTCAAAAATAGCTACAGTGTTAAAAATAATCGAAATTTAGCCACTTTTCATGTAAAGATAAATCTGAACGAAAATACTGTTCAAAATCTGGAAAAATACTCCAGCATAATATACTGAAGTTCCGGTTTAATATACCGGTCCAACATAATATGCTGGAAGTTCATACACAGGTGCACTAAACTCCAGTATATTATGCTGGACCGGTCTCTGTTGTAGCAAAATAATGGTTATTTTTCAATGACTTGACAAACGCTGACTATTTTTGAATGACCAGTCCGAAAACTGGTTAGCCCATGCTAGATTAGAAGTATATATTTACTTGTTTAAAACAACAGTCAAAAAAGATTGGCTGGTTTCAAGATTGTGGTTGCACTGTTACCAAGAGATTTTATCTTTTGCAAGAATGGCTATGCAGTCTATCGAAATAGTTTCTCGATCTTCACAAGGCAGGGGTAAAATCTGCTATGCACTACCCTGTCCAGACCTCACTTGTAGGACCATACTAGGTTGTTGTTGTTGCTGCAAAGAACATGTGGGCACTGAACAAATGTAGCATCATCATTAGAAAATACTCTCATCGTTCGCCAATGGAATGAAATGAAGGTTTTCAAAGATATAGTAGGATGAGAGGAGTCTAAATAACTCAAAATAACCTCAAACTTCATCTGTTCATCTCACAGCTGGTCATATTTCCAGGTTAGAAGCTCTAAATCTGGCTCTAATCAGTAAAGAATATGTTTTGGTGGTTTTGTCATTGTAAACAGAACTTTGGTGTATCCTCCATTTCACCACCAGAATGAAAGAGCATATAAACCAAACTATTTCTTCCTATAGAGATAAAATGATATGAGAAAAAAAAAGGGCACCCCTGTGCACTAAGCTCCTGCTATGCGCAGGGTCCGGGGAAGGCCGGACCATAAGGGTCTATTGTACGCAGCCTTACCCTGCATTTCTGCAAGAGGCTGTTTCCACAGCTCGAACCGAATGCAAGTCAAATAAATATTTTTTTGGGGGGGTGGGCGAGAACTTATGAACAACCAACAGCGAGACCACATCATAGTCAGCTTCATATGGAACAAAAGACTGCAATATCATAGCAACTTTACATCATATTCAGACTATACTGAACAGATATCAACATATAAATTCACTACATTCATGTCGAAACCACCCTTAAAGGTTCCACAAAACGTACACAGTATGATAAAAAATCAAGTCAATGACCACTCAAAGAGATAAAATTAGACTAATGATGGCATATGTACAATAGTTGAATAGGGAAATGTACACGATCGTCGGATCAATGGCAGGAAAAAAGAGTGCTTCTAAAGGCATGTGCTGAGAACCATAAAGGCAAGGTTGAGCTGTCCTTTACAGAGTACATCTCCTTCCATACACGGCTGTTTCTTTGATATATCAAAACTTGCTTATGTGTAGCAAGGTAAACATAGTTGCCAGTTTGACTTATTGGGAAAATGCCCGGTACCATCCCTCTAATGCAACGAAGACTCACTTTGTCCACCATTCGCCATTCTTCCCTCTCATAATTTTCCATTACCCAAATAACCATCCAAGCCTCGTATATCTGAATCACAGACAAGCATCCATCCAATTCCAACAAATAAACCCGACTCCTAACTCCACAACTAATTTCCTCAGGCAATTGTATTTTCCTCCAAACATCAGTAGCCAAATCAAGAACAAGCATACACGAACAACTATCCGTCAACCAATGCAATCCACCATTAATAAACACAACTTGGTTCTTATTCATACGCGTGAATGCCTGGTACCATCCCTCTAATGCATCGAAGACTCACTTTATCCACCATTCGCCATTCTTCCTTCTCATAATTTTCCATTACCCAAATAACCATCCAAGCCTCATATATCTGAATCACAGACAAACATCCATCCAATTCCAACAAATAAACACGACTCCTAACTCCACAACTAATTTCCTCAGGCAATTGTATTTTCCTCCAAAAATCAGTAGCCAAATCAAGAACAAGCATACACGAACAACTATCCGTCAACCAATGCAATCCACCATTAATAAACACAACTTGGTTCTTATTCATACGCGTAAATTGATCGTCCTGCAACGACACAAACTTCCTCCATTTGTTCGACTCCGAATCATAGACCATGCATATAAACGTCCTCTCGGGCCTATGACCAAATGACCTATGATAACCAGCTAAAACCACATTGTACTTTTGTGTTATCAAATCACAAGCCAAACCAACAAGAGTGGCTTCGCCATCGGGATGAAACCTAGTAATAGGTCTTTCCCTACTTCTAGGAAGCAATTTATATTCTCTAGTCAATGGATTACAAACATAATAAACATCCTTATCAGGTATACTAGACAAACATAATAAACCATTACAAGAACCTCTAACTTTGACCCGATCTTTAACAAAATCCAATGAAAATTCAGACACCCCTTTCAAATTATCAACACAAATCAAACTAGATCTTGATTCAGATGAAGGCTCACTGACCTGAACAAGTACCATAGGATTCTTAACTGAGAGTTCATTATATAGATTTGTAAAATATTTATCAGATATTAATTTGTACCAAAGTTTGCATACAATTTTTGTCTTAAAAAGTGATTTAACAGGTAATCTAGCAAGAATCTGAAGAATTACTTCATCTGGGAAAACCCCAAATGGTGAATTCATCTTAAAATTTGTTTTTGGGGTTAAAAAATATGAGAAAAAAATTATAGAAATGGAGGAAAGACTCACCCTTTTTCACATTTTTGAGGTTTCTTTTGCAATTTGATGAAGATGGGGGGATTGAATTAGTTTGTAAATGGAAGAAAATAAGGATGAATTTGTGAAGCTGAACTATCAAATTTTGATGTTGGAATAGAAAAAGAAGGTTATCAATTTCTGAGAAGATCAGTGAAAATGAAACGGCTAATTCTCGATTTTGTAACAGAATATGCCCTTTTATTACACTTTAATAATGACACATTATGATTTAAATATTTATTTATATAAAAAAATAATAAAATTTAATTAATAAGAAAATTTTTATATATAATATTACAACAATCATCTAAATACCAAAAAATATTGTTACATTAGCATAATACGTGAATTCAAAAGGAAAGAACATCGTCGTAACCTACATAAATGATCAATTTTAGTCATGTCAAGTAGATAATTACGTATTGTAGTTTAAAGGTATCTAATGTGATGTCATCTTACCGACCACTTCTTTATAAACGGTGTTTTATTTGTATATGTTTCCTTATAATACTTTGGTTATTCTGCCATAACCAGAACTCATGTTGTCGATATTGATATCTCTATTGAAAGTGCAACATATAGTTACTCGCATAAGAAAATATATTATGGTAAATATAGTCCAATATTTAGGATGTTTGCGCTTGTGCTTTATTTATTATAACTACAAAACATAAACATACTGAAAATTATTTTTACACAAATTTAGAAGGATATTCTTTAGTTTCGGAAGACGAAAGTTAAATTTAGGGATAAACACATACTTAGGAGCACATTGATCAGTATCATAAGTTTTGCATGTATGACGTTATTATCAAAACTTCTATACATCATATGTGTACTATTACATAAGCTATTTAGCAGATCTAAGTTTGCAGTAGCATGACTGACATATTTTTCTTCAAAATCAACCTATATGCAATGAAAGATCAATTTTAACTTAGCCTATATATATATATATATATATGGTCACAGTAACATAGTTAAGAAATAATGAACTTGACAACAAATATGTACATTAGAAGACCATTTGGTATTAAAGTATTTAAATATTCTTCTTGGTAATAATTGTTGGTATCATCTTCTGGTGAGTCAAAGTCAAAACTAAAAAGTATTTTATTTTTACCATAAAACTTAGCAATCAACATTTTATTTAGTGGATCAACAAATTCATTCTTACTATCTAAGATAGCTCTTTAATTTCAATCATGTAATTCTCCTAAATTGCGTTTAATCCAATAACGAAAATATTCTCCTTATTAAATGCATTATTATTACCATTGGGGTTGATAACCAAGTGTTCTACAAGAACCAAATCATCTTTTATTGGACGTTCTTCTTCGTTTCCGAGACGAAGCAAGAAGTCACTGAATGTTGAATCTGTTCTTACTTTTATATTTCTTGTCATTTGAGTATTTTTCATTTGAGGTCATAAGTATAATTAAGGCAAGCTAGCTTTTACGGTTTCTGATTTCGTCAATTTTTCGTACTTGACAGAAATCACCTCCCTAAAATCTTTTTTTAACTTGAAAAATAATTTTACTCATATGAAGATTTTAAAAAATAATCTAATTGGATTCTCTTGCTAAATAATTAATTAATTTTTTTGATTATTTGGTTTAACATAAAATATAATTTATTTTCTATTGATTTACATTCTTAATAATAGTTCATCTCATATTTGAATATTTAACCGTAATTATAATTTTATCCACCATAAATTTATTTTTAAAGAGTAAAAAGATCAATTTGACATTCCACTTTTAGATCTTTATGTTTGCAAATCATTAGTAGTATTGGCTCTTACCAATCTTTTTTTTCTCACACATTTATATTCTTAAAAATTTTCTTAGTTGTTCTTTAATAACTGGATATATTTTTCTACATTACACGAAAAATTAATAATAATAAAAATATTATTTGAGTAGAGAGCAGTTCAGATATAATATAATAATATATTATTGCAGGGATTTTTTTTCTCAATTTCAACGCTCTATGCAATCCTTTTAGCATTTTTTTTATTTTTTCTTGGTATTGAATATTATAGAGTGGTAATGTATTACCACCACTATGGAGGATTCTTATGAAATTTTATTTTTATTAAACTTTCCTACATATTTTTAATAAGAATCCAATAGATAAGATTGTATTAATTTTAAAATCTTAAATATTAAAAAAATTAACATAGAAGTTATTGTAGTTCTAAAAAATAAGTTATTACAACTATGTCGTTTCCGTGTGAGTTCTTCTGTTTAATATTTTAGGGTTATTTTGGTATATTCAATATTATATTTGTGATTTTATAATAATATAGGCTCTCTTGTTTTTCTAAATGGATTTAGACAATATAATACGTTTTCAAATTAAATTAGCAATAGAAATTTTTTAAGAAGTATATCATAAAAGTAATAGGATTACATGTCTAAAAAATATATCCATATCCCAAAAGTAATTATACTAATAGAAAATCTAACATGTTCCTAAATTTATTATGTTTACATGCTAACACGTAGTATTATATATCTATGCCCGAACATAATTACACTAATGGAATTTCTAAAGGTAATCATGTAGGATTCCTAACGTGTAGTATTATGTCCTAAAACTAATAGGATTACAAGGCTAATGTCTAGAATTCTGGTTATGTCCTTTTATTATGAGTTATTATACTTTAGATGATTGTTGTATTATTACAACAACAACAACAACAACAACAACAACAACAACAACAACAACGACCCAGTATAATGCCACAAGTGGGGTCTAGGGAGGGTAATATGTACGCAGACCTTACCCCTACCCCGAGGGGCAGAGAGGTTGTTTCCAGGAGACCCTCGGCTCAAGAAAGCAACAAGAGACGATATATTAGTACCACCAATAGACTCATAATAAAATAACAGGAATATAAGAGATACGAAATACGGAATACGAAATACGAAATAGATGGATGGTATAGTAAAAACCAACAGATAAAGTTCTACATCAGTAAACGACCAATAGCATCCTCAGACTAACTCCTAACTGGCTAGGCTCACTTTATTGTGCTGTTGAAATATTCAGAACTTTTTCTTAACCTACAACCTTAATGCTCGACCTTCATAATTCTTTGTCAAGGGCCATGTCCTCAGTAATCCTAAGTCGCGTCATGTCCTGTCTGATCACCTCTCCCCAATACTTCTTAGGTCGCCCTCTACCTCTCCTCGTGCCCACTACAGCCAGTCGCTCACACCTCCTCACCGGTGCATCAGTGCTCCTCCTCTGAATGTGCCCGAACCATCTGAGTCTTGCTTCCCGCATATAATAATAATTTGTATTATTATATATATAAATTTATCTTATTAATTAAATTTTATTGTTCATTCATATAAATAAATATTTAAATCATCATGTGTCATTATAAAAGTTGGAACCCCAAAATTTAAAATTAAATTATTGAAATAACAAAAATTATTGAAATAACCTTCTAAATAATTGCAATGTACCTTATTTAATTATTTAATAATATTAAAATAAAAGAAAGTGACTTTTGGACATTTACGAAACGTCCTTTTAAGGAGATTCTTGAACTTTTCATAAGAGTGTGCTGACATTGCGTAGTGTAAATTTGATTCTTTTATATATGAATTTTAGTAGTAACATAACCTAACGTATAGTATTATGCTTAATATTTATATTCTCTAGTCAATGGATTACAAACATAATAAACATCCTTATCAGGTATACTAGACAAACATAATAAACCATTACAAGAACCTCTAACTTTGACCCTATCTTTAACAAAATCCAATGAAAATTCAGACACCCTTTTAAATTATCAACACAAATCAAACTAGATCTTGATTCAGATGAAGGCTCACTGACCTGAACAAGTAACATAGGATTCTTAACTGAGAGTTCATTATATAGATTTGTAAAATATTTATCAGATATTAATTTTTACCAAAGTTTGCATACAATTTTTGTCTTAAAAAGTGATTTAACAGGTAATCTAGCAAGAATCTGAAGAATTACTTCATCTGGGAAAACCCCAAATGGTGAATTCATCTTAAAATTTGTTTTTGGGGTTAAAAAATATGAGAAAAAAATTATAGAAATGGAGGAAAGACTCACCCTTTTTCACATTTTTGAGGTTTCTTTTGCAATTTGATGAAGATGGGGGGATTGAATTAGTTTGTAAATGGAAGAAAATAAGGATGAATTTGTGAAGCTGAACTATCAAATTTTGATGTTGGAATAGAAAAAGAAGGTTATCAATTTCTGAGAAGATCAGTGAAAATGAAACGGCTAATTCTCGCTTTTGTAACAGAATATGCCCTTTTATTACACGTTAATGACACATTATGATTTAAATATTTATTTATATATATAAAAAAATTAATTAATAAGAAAATTTTTATATATAATATTACAACAATCATCTAAATACCAAAAAATATTGTTACATTAGCATAATACGTGAATTCAAAAGGAAAGAACATCGTCGTAACCTACATAAATGATCAATTTTAGTCATGTCAAGTAGATAATTACGTATTGTAGTTTAAAGGTATCTAATGTGATGGCATCTTACCGAACACTTCTTTATAAACGGTGTTTTTTTTGTATATGTTTCCTTATAATACTTTGGTTATTCTGCCATAACCAGAACTCATGTTGTCGATATTGATATCTCTATTGAAAGTGCAACATATAGTTATTCGCATAAGAAAATATATTATGGTAAATATAGTCCAATATTTAGGATGTTTGCGCTTGTGCGTTATTTATTATAACTACAAAACATAAACATACTGAAAATTATTTTTACACAAATTTAGAAGGATATTCTTTAGTTTCGGAAGACGAAAGTTAAATTTAGAGATAAACACATACTTAGGAGCACATTGATCAGTATCATAAGTTTTGCATGTATGACGTTATTATCAAAACTTCTATATATCGTATGTGTACTATTACATAAGCTATTTAGCAGATCTAAGTTTGCAGTAGCATGACTGACATATTTTTCTTCAAAATCAACCTATATGCAATGAAAGATCAATTTTAACTTAGCCTATATATATATATATATGAACTTGACAACAAATATGTACATTAGAAGACCATTTGGTATTAAAGTATTTAAATATTCTTCTTGGTAATAACTGTTGGTATCATCTTCTCGTGAGTCAAAGTCAAAACTAAAAAGTATTTTATTTTTACCATAAAACTTAGCAATCAACATTTTATTTAGTGGATCAACAAATTCATTCTTACTGTCATACCTCCTTTTTCCGCCTCGCGAGGGTACAAGGAGTTTTTCCAATTAAAGGACAATCGAAACGGGATTTGTTTATTTATTTCAGAGTCGCCACTTGGGAGATTTAGGGTGTCCCAAGTCACCAATTTTAATCCCGAATCGAGGAAAAGAATGACTCCATATTACAGTCTGCGTACCAGAAATCCGGATAAGGAATATGTTAACCCGGGAGAAGGTGTTAGGTATTCCCGAGTTCCGTGGTTCTAGCACGGTCGCTCAACTGTTATATTCGGCTTGATTTTCTGATTTTATACAAATATGAACTTATGTGCAAATTTTATCTTTTTACCGCTTTCATAATTGTTATTATTATTTTTACAAGAATGTGAACATTGTTTAAAACATGTCTTTGGATTACGTCACATGAAATGCACCCGCAATCCGGAACACATTTTTATTCAATGTTTTGGGATTTGGATTTGGGTCGCATGAAATACGCACCCGAGTTTAAGAAGATAACATTATTAAATACGCGCCTAAAGCGACTAGCGTATCATTATTTTGGGTAGGGCCGTGAAATTTGCTAAAACGGCTCCTCCCGAATTCTAAGCAATTAAATGTACATTTATTGAGGGCCCCGCAATCTATACATTTTATTAAGCGAGGCTCATCTCATTTATTTTAAATGGACAAATCTTAAAGCGACTACATTTTTCTATAAAAATTAGTCTCTAAAATAAAGAAAGAAAATCTTAATTAATTACTAGCTTTTTTATTATTTTAAGAAAACATGGCATGCTAATTGCTAGATTAATACAAATATTGATGAAAAAGGAATTTTACTCAAAATTTCGAAATTATAAATAAAATAAAAATTCGACAACTAATATTCAAAAGAATCAAATACAACTCAGCATTGTTTTAAAAAAAATTATTGAGATTAATTATTCACAACCATTTGAAACTAGATTTAACCATAATTACTAAAGCTTATTAGAAAGTTTATTAAACTTAAATGTTCTTCTAATCTTGCTTGAACTCAAATCATGCCTTAATGCCTAATTTACGAAATTTAATTTAAATTCATGCCTTAGCTAAATTTAGCTACTTATTCATGATTAACCTACTGTTGATAATCTTGAAACCTTCATAACTAGTGAATTAACCCGTTTTGCCAAACCGATTCATTAAAGACTAACTTATGTTATTTTCTTATTCCAATTATTATTCAGTAATACATGAAATAGCTTAAATACAATCAACAAAAGGAACAAAGAAAAACGAAATTAAAACTTCAAAATTTCATTCTTCATATGTATTCATGCTTCCACATTATTAGCTTGCAATAGCTAGTATTACAGTCGTGTACCTGGTATTGGAAACAAAAGAAGATGAAGATGAGAATCAGCAACAGTAATAACAATACAGCACAACAACAAACAGTCCAGCAACAGCAACAACCCAGGAACAGAGTTTGCAAACCGGTGGAGTAGTAATCCCAAAACAAAAGCTTCAAGCTTTGATGAAACAACAACAATTAATGCTGATTTCAAACAATGAAAGAAAACAGAAGATTTTTTTAGTTTTTTTTTTTTATTTGAAAGTTTTAATATTTTTCAGAATTTTTCTTTCTCTTAAATATTCAGCTCTTTTTTTTTCTCTCTTATTCTCTCTGTCCGTTCTTTCCCTTATTCTCCTCTTTTTCTTGTGTGCCCTCTGTATTTTTTTTAAAAAAATCTGATCAAGTTCTTTTATTTATATCCCATCCCAAAACCTTTTAATCAATTAATAAATCAACCACTTTCTCCTACCAAACTCATTATCTTCTCACTTATCCCCCACTACAATAAACAAATATATCAACCCCAACCCATCACATCTTGTACCCCATGCTTATCATAAACAATTACCATATTCTCCTCCACTACATTATGTCTTGTCCCCCATTATATTAAACAATTATATCACATACACCCCATTACCTTTTGTCCCCCATGCTTAACATAAAGAATTACAAAATGTACAATTCCTAAACTACCCCTCCGACCTTATTGCAATTACCATTTTACCCCTGAATGTACTGCAATTTACCAAACTACCCCCATCAGCTATAACCAATCAATCAATCAAACTCAAATAAAATATAGCCAATATGACCAATTTCTACACAAATTCGAGCAACAAATTCAAACTAAATGATGAACAACAAAGAACAACTAAAATTTTGATTGAACAATATTTTTAGCAACAAAGAAACCTACTTTCAGATTCAACAAAAACAACAACAAACAAGTATATTCAGATTTCTAAATTCAATAATCATTTGAACTTAAAATCAAATCTAACAACAATACAACCAACAATTCCTATATTAAACTTAAACAAGATTATGAGACAAACTCAAGAAATAATCATAAATGATAAACAATAAACAAGAAAATCAAACTTATACTAATTTCGGATTCAAGAACAATCAAACAAAGTATGGACATAAATGAAAAAATTCAACAACAATAACAAGCAAGTTTTATTCAAATTCGAATTAAACTTGTATTAAGCTTAAACAAAACAAATAAACTTATTCAAATCACTAAACTTCAAATAATCAATTTAACTTCAACTTAAATCAAACAAACATCATAACAAAAATGAACGATTCACACTAAAATAAACACTCGAGATTAGATTACTTGATGAAGAACTAACAAACTTCAAACATAATAAACACGAATCTGTCACCTTCATGAATTTATCAACAAATCCAAACAAATCGGGGGTGCAACAAGGCTGTCATTTCTATGTAAAGCATTTACAAATTAACAACAGGCATTAAGAATGGAGAAACGGAACCTTTCGTTGAACGACCAACTCGAGTTGACGTACAAAAGAATCGACGGACCAAAGCTTGAACAAATGACGACACTGGTCGTTCATGGCTGTGTCGACGTAGTGGATACAGTAGAAGCTCGATGTTGAGGTAACGTAATGGCAGTCATGGCTGCCTGTGTCGATGAGGCAGAAGCTGGACGAGGCAGCCATGTCCATGCTGAGTCGACGAGGCAGAAGCTGGAGCAGCTGGACGACGCAGCAGGGGCGATGGCATCCGTTTGGTCGCCGATGGTTCTCGCGACTGTGGTCGGAGCTCGCGACTATGGTCGCGCTGGCTGGGGTTCGACGACGACGATGATGGAGGCTGGGAGTTGCTGGGTGCGTCGCGAAGAAAATGAAGCTGAAGGGGGTCGTTCATGGCTGCCTAGATGGGGACGATGATGGGATGAAGTAGATGTCGGGGGAAGCTGTGCGTGTGTGAGTGTGTTGCAGCTATGACAATAGCCATGGCTGCGTGGTGAAGGGGTGGTTGTCGAGCAGCAGCAGCGTTTGGGTGGCTGCAGCTGCTGGTCGGAGCAGAAGAAGAAGCAGCAATGTAGCGGGGGGAAGCCATGGGAGCCGGGGTTTGGAAGGGATTTTGGAGAAGAAGAAGAGGGATGGGGGTCGGAGCAGAAGAAGAAGAATAGCCATGGCTCCGATTTTCTTTATTGTTTTTCTTTTTTCTTTTTTTTTTTGTGAAAATGTAAGATAGGGGGGTGTTGGGGTCTTTGGGTTATGGACCGGGTCGACCCGGTTTGAAATAGACCGGGTCGTGGGGAGGGTTGGACAATTTTTTGGGCTTGTGGTTTGAAATTGAAGAAGAGGCACAATTCCGATTTTCTTTATATTTTTGCTCTCTTTTCTTCTTTTATTTTTCTAAAAATAATTATAAAAATACTTAAATTATTATTAAAAACTAAATTAAGTTATAAAAGCGCAAATTAACTCCCAATAACAATTAACGCACAATTAAGTAATAATTAAGCATAAAATTGTATATTTGGACATTAAATGCTAAAAATGCAAAAGATGCCTATTTTTGTAATTTTTTAATTTTTGTAAAACAAACTTAATTACTAACAATTGTAGAATTAAATCCTACATGCAAAATGCGATATATTTTTGTATTTTTATTAATTTAACAAATAAACATGCGCAGACAAATACAATAATTATTCAAAAAAAAAATCACAAAATTGCACACCAAGGAAAATCATTTTATTTTTGAATTTTTTGGGAGTAATTCTTTCATAGGGCAAAAATCACGTGCTTACAGCTGCCCCTCTTTGCCCGAAGACACGAAGGGTTTTCGTGTAAAGATAAAGTGAGCGATTTTTGCCCATCCGAGTACTCCGTGTGAAGCATTTTTTTTAAAAAAAAATTTGACCGAACCTTTGCTTCAGAGGTTTCCTACATATCCTGGGCTAAACAGGAGTCAGGTCAATGTAGTTCGGGAAGTTTTGGTAGCTGGGACTACCATGGGACTGCGAGGTTACTGTTGTTGCATGTTATTACCACTGCTTACCGATCTCCTTGTTACACCGTGCTAAAAAGAAAACAAGAAGCTAGGCTAGACTGCAACTTGTTCTTGTTGCCTTGCTTTCTTGTCGGCTTGTGTTTCCTCCGGTGCTTTTCTTTCGTGAATTTGGGGATGACACTGACCCTTTGCTTTTCTGAATGCCAATTTTTCATCATTTTGTTCGGTCCGCTGGGGACATGGCTTCCTTCATTAAGCTTTTCGGCAGTTCCTCTGAAGATACGGCTTTCTTCATCAGATTTGTTATGCTGGGCATAATTTAATGTTCACAGACCGCTTCTTTCAAGACGCGTCTTTTCTTCCTTTTGACTCATGCGCTTGAATTTGTGCTGAGACCTCTTGTTGCCACCTTCTGCTTTCCGGTGCTGGGATTTTTATTGTTTCCTGCTGGGGATTCCTGTTGTAACCTTCTGCCTTCCGGTGGGGTTACTGATTTCAAAAGTTGCAGTATAAGACTGAAAATTATTCCTCTCGTTATACAGGTGGGCACCTGACTTCAACAAACAACTTTGAAAAATAAAATGCCTTTCCTCTCTTCAGGCGGGCTCCTGATTTCAAAAACAACTTTAAAATAAAAATGTCATTCCTTTCTTTAGGCTGGCGAAATTTCAACAACTTTTAAAAATAAAACGTCATTCCTCTCTTCAGGCGGGCTCCTGACTTCAAACAAACAACTTTTAAAATAAACGTCATTCCTTTCTTCAGGCGGGCTCCTGACTTCAAACAAACAACTTTTAAAATAAACGTCATTCCTCTCTTCAGGCGGGCTCCTGACTTCAACAACTTTGAAAAATAAAATGTCATTCCTCTCTTCAGGCGGGCTCCTGACTTCAAACAAACAACTTTTAAAATAAACGTCATTCCTCTCTTCAGGCGGGCTCCTGACTTCAACAACTTTGAAAAATAAAAATGCCATTCCTTTCTTTAGGCTGGCGAAATTTCAACAACTTTTAAAAATAAAACGTCATTCCTCTCTTCAGGCGGGCTCCTGACTTCAACAACAACTTTAAAAATAAACGCCTTTCCTCTCTTCAGGCGGGCTCCTGATTTTAAAAACAACTTTAAAATAAAAATGCCATTCCTTTCTTTAGGCTGGCGAAATTTCAACAACTTTTAAAAATAAAACGCCATTCCTCTCTTCAGGCGGGCTCCTGACTTCAACAACAACTTTAAAATAAACGTCATTCCTCTCTTCAGGCGGGCTCCTGACTTCAACAACAACTTTAAAAATAAACGTCATTCCTCTCTTCAGGCGGGCTCCTGACTTCAAACTTAGGAGGAAATGCCTCTCCTATGGGTAAAACTAAACTTAGGAGGAAATGTCTCTCCTATGGGTAAAATTAAACTTAGGAGGAAATGCATCTCCTATGGGTAAAACTAAACTTTAGGAGGAAATGCATCTCCTATGGGTAAAAATAAACTTAGGAGGAAATGCATCTCCTATGGGTAAAACAAACTTAGGAGAAAATGCATCTCCTATGGGTAAAAAAATAAACTTAGGAGGAAATGCCTCTCATATGGGTAAAACTAAACTTAGGAGGAAATGCCTCTCCTATGGGTAAAACTAAACTTAGGAGGAAATGCATCTCCTATGGGTAAAGAAACAAACTTAGGAGGAAATGCATCTCCTATGGGTAAAACAAACTTTAGGAGAAAATGCATCTCCTATGGGTAAAAACAGACTTAGGAGGAAATGCATCTCCTATGGGTAAAACAAACTTTAGGAGGAAATGCATCTCCTATGGGTAAAAACAGACTTAGGAGGAAATGCATCTCCTATGGGTGAAACTTTAAACTTAGGAAGTGCGTCTCCTATGCGTGAACCATTTCCTTCTTCCTGAATTATTTACTTACATGTGTTGTCTTCCCTCGAAACTGCTGGGGATGAATTTTCCTTTTCTTCCTTACCCACTCTGGGTTGTCCGACCCTCTTGAAACTTGGTCGAAACATTGTCGAGGATGCTTCTACATCTCGATGATCAGCTGGGGATAACACTGCGAACTGCTGAGTAACCCTGCTGGGGATAACACTGCTGAGGATAACTCTGCTGAGTAAATATGTTATCTTACTCCTTCCAAAATTACCTCCTTTTAAGTAGGATGCTTCATTCCTCTGCAAACTACTTCCCCTTTTTTTCTTTTTCTTTTTTTTCTTTTTTTTTTTTTTTTTTGCATAGCTTCTTCCTTCGAAAACTACTTCCCTTAAGACTCGTTTTGCCTTTTCCCGAAAGGAACCGCTGAGGATACCGATTTTCACCAAACTTGTATTGGACTCCTCGAAACTGCTGGGGATAACACTGTTGGGGAATTATTTACTTACATGTTGGGGGATAAAATGTTATCAGCCGGGGATAACGCTGTCGAGGATAACACTGCTGGGGGATTCTGATTCCTTCAGAACTAGTGCTTCACTCTTCGGAAGGCTGTTGGGAATGATATTGGCCTTCTGCTTTTCCTAAGCTCAAGTTTCATCCCTTTGTTCTGTCTGCTGGGGAACAACTTCCTCCATTGAAACTTATTATGTTGGGGGCAACACTGATTCAAAGACCACTTCCCTTGAGACTGGTGTTATTTTTTATTCTTCCCCAAATGGGTACCTGACTTCCAGAAAATTTTCTAAATGGAAGAAAAATTTTCTGCCCCAGTTTGATAATCTTTCTTGTGGCATGCATTTCTGTCATCAATGCCATTTCCTTTACCTGTTTCAAATCAAACAAAATTTGTTAGTTTAAAACGCGGTGGTTGGTTGTGATACTCCTACTGGGATGGATTTTCCCTTTCTCCTTCCCTGCTCTGCGTTCCAAACTTGTTGGGGATGATATTATTTGCTGGGGATAATCCCTTCTTGCTGGGGATATCCCTCTTCTTTTGTGGCATAGCTCGGAAACTGGCATTTCTCCGACCTTTTAGTCTCGCATGAATTTCCCAAATCATGCTCATTGCTTTCCTTGATTTGTCCACGGGCCTTGGCCTTGAGGTTTATAACCTTTGATTTCGGCAAGGGTATCCCTCTTGACACTCGTCAATCCTTTTGTCAATTCCCTTTTGCTGGGGATATCTTTTTTTGACACTGGCCTCGCGCTTGTTCCTTGCTGACTATACCATTTGGATGTACTAGTCAGATCTCATCTTGTATGATTGGAAAGCTGATGGCCTATTTTGAAGTCATTTCTTACTTGTTCTGACCAAACATACTCTACTGGGGAATTTTCTATGAAAGGAGAAAGATAAAAAGGAACAGAATAAAAGACAAAGAAAAAAGATGACTCTTTAACAAAAGAAACTATAAATAAAAACCTATCAGACGCAGATACCAACTCTAATGGTCATGACATGCACATGTGGCCTATCCTCCGCCGTCAATTGTCTTTCAAGACCTTCAATTGGCAATTTCCCATCTGATTCTCAATCTTATTCGACTTGTAGTGCCCGAAGGGTTTTCACTATCAAGCCTCTCTCATTTTGTTTTTTTTTCTCTCAGCTTTTATCGCCTTATGGTGTCCGTGAAGATTTTCACCGATAAGACTCTCTCATTTATATCACTTTCCAGCTGGAGATTTGGAGTGTTGCCGGTATGACTCTTTCTGCTGGGGATTAGAGTCCTTTCTGCTGTGGAACAGAGTGTTATGTTCACCGGTAAGACTCTCATTTGTATGACTTGGCATATTTTGAAGACTGATCAGAAGGTCTTTCTTTGGACCGTAATGTGGGTTTTGGATAGGCTAGAAAGGAAGGGTATTAAAGGCTAAAAAAAACAAAATAAATTTGGGGTTCAAAATTACAACCTTCGAAATCATATTTGTTTACAACAAGCGCAACCCTTGCCCCAGTTTCTTGCTTGGGGATTATTTATTTATTATTTTATTTTTATTACACCATGCACACTATGCACACTATGCACCCTATGACCGAGTCATGAAGCGCCTACGTATCCTCTTTGAGGAATCAGGTCAAACGTAGTTCCCAATTCCTCTTTTTCATTTGACTTTCCTTTTTTCTTTTTGTTATCATTTTTTTTCTCTTTTTCTTTTCTCTTTTTTTTTCCGTTTTGTTGTTTTCTTTTCTTTCTCTCTTTTTTTCTTTTTATCTTCCATGTTCTGTGTTTCTAACCTGCTGTTACCGATTCCGAATGAGGGGTATGAAAGAAAAATAAATAAGGCTCGAAAGGGGTAACGAAGGATAAAGTGTTTAGGTAGCAGAACAAAATGCCTTCGTCATTCCAGTCTTCAAAACATGCCAAGTGCAAACAACATAATTTAAACAAAGATTTGTAGCCTCTTCTGACGGTGCTGGACTTGACAATTATTCACATTTGCCTTTCCATTTGTCATTTCTAAAGCACCGTTGGGCAATACTCTCACTTGATTTTATGGTTTTTCTTTATGTTTTATTTGCCCTAGTTCCGTATGACTCGGGCTCCAAATAATCTCAAACCGTTCTTATTTCCTTTAAATGTTGTGATCACCTTCCCAGGATTTTATGATTAACTTTTAAGATTAGGCCCAAACTGTGTGCGTATGTCATGTCACTAGAATCGGCGCTGAACAAAAATGATAAAAGGACTAAACAAAAAGATGAATGGAAATAATAAAAGACAGGATTTTGTATTAGACTACCGGTGAAATGGTTTGAATAATAAAAACAAACAAAACAAACTAGAATAAAATCCTAAAACACACTGGACAAAACATAAACAAACCGCTATGACAAAAATGGACAGATAGGAAGGTTTGACACAAGACAACATCCGTATTACAATCCTAAGAATAATCCGGACAATAGAAATGACAACAAAATAGCCACCAAAAGATTCTCTCTTGCTAACCAAGGAACGGAGTGTCCTCCCATTTTATCAAAACTGGCATCTTAGCCACTGAGCTTTGCATCAATACTGCCAAGACCATTACCAGCTTCAACATCATCAACCTCCGTCAACAAGTTCTCGATAGGGTTCGAATGCTCCATGTCACTGTTATTGATCACAATCCGCCCTTTTTGGATCATTTTCTCTACTTCCCTTTTCAAATTACGACAGCTCTCAATGTTGTGCCCTATGACATTGGAGTGGTATGCGCATCGTGCTGCCGGATCAAAGTTTCTTGCACGTGGATCTGGAGTATATGCGGGGAGCGGCTCAATCAAGCCAGCATGTCTTAGCCTTTCAAACAGACTTGCATAAGATACTCCGATAGGGGTGAGAGCCTTTCCTCGTTTCAGCAACCTCTCGTTCCTAAATGCTTGATTGGGCCGGAAACCTGATCCAGGGGGCTTCCGGTAGGCTTGTGAGGGTGGATAGGCCTTCTGTGGAGCTGGGTATTTGGACAGTGAAGCCCGTCCTTGGGAATCTCGTGGAGAAAAGTAGCGTTGGGGAGGGGAGTAGTGTTGACGAGTGATAGAGCTACTCGGGTAGCTGGGAAAGCTGCCATAAGTGGGTTGGGATGGAGAGTATGGGGGATTTTCCGTTATGGTGTTGGGTGCTTGGGTAATGACAGAGTTCAAGAGGCTTGGCGGTGGAGGGGCGGTGTTTTCCTAGTTATCCATGCCTGATACATGTCTGCCACATGCTGTCTCAGCATTTTCACTTCTTCTACCAAGCCGTTGTTCCGTTCGACCAATTGTTGTCGGTCATCAGTACCGACCCACTCGGTTCTGTGGTTCTGAGTCATTGTCCTTTGACTTTGCTTTGCAGGGAGGAGTTACCACAACCAACCACTTTTCTATATATGAACAACAACAAAGTGAAGCCATCATGTTAGTGTTAGGACATTTGACAGACAAGCATATATCAGAGATACAATGCACCTAAGCAGTTAGACAATTCTTGTAATTGTGCCCCTCTGAAAATCTCCTCCACTTTCCTTTATTTTTTTTTATTTTTATTTTTCCAGTGGTGGTCGAATCTTATGGAGATTGCCTACGTATCATGACCCCGCATGAATCAGACCTTGCGTAGTTCGGACAAAATGAAAGGTAACAACAATGAGACATTTTTTTTTCTTTATCAATTTTCATAATAAAACAAATTGGGTTTCAAAGGTTGAAAGATGACCAACAAACTCAAAAATCAAACAACCCACATATTCTAGTCAAAAGATTTATAACCTCAAAACAAAAAGGCCAGTTTCCTTTCCTCGTTTGACAAATGCAACCAAATGGCTATTTTTGCAAATGTGGCCTCTTCCAAATCTCACATGAATTTTGAGGCCGGGGAGGATTATTTTATGACACTTTACAAACTTGTCCGTTCTTTTATAAAAATAGCCTTTCGACAACTGAAAGATACTCTAAGGCTATTTCAGCAAGAACGGTTTAAGACGCAGCCGAAGCTGGCTCGGCTTATTTTTGACTAAAAATCCAAACGGTATTCACCTGACCGCTGACTCTTTGTTGTTGTTTTTTTCAAATTACAATAACACCTGGTGTTGCAAACACTGCCCTTCAGCGCCTCGGGGACGAAGATTTTTAAGGCTGTGTGGGTCAACTGGACCAAAAATCCTAAACATGACCCAAAAGGTGGCTGTTTATGCAAATTCAACCTTCCGGCGTCCCTTTCGGGAACATTCGGCTATTTTTGACAAAACAACATCACCCGACTTATTTATGACTCTTTTTATCGTTTTTCAAATTAGAAAACTCAATATTGCAAACACGACCTTTCAACGCCTCGAGGACGAAGATTTTTAAGGCTGTGTGTGTCAATTGGACCAAATCTTAAACATGACCCAAAAAGTGGCTGTTTATGCAAAGTCAGTCCTTCGGCGTCCCTTTCGGGAACATTCGGCTATTTTTGACAAAACAGCATCACCCGACTTATTCATGACAAAATTAAAATTTTGACATATTTTTATTTATTTATTTATTTATTTTTGGCTATTTTAGCAAAAAAGGGGGTTGGACCCGATGAGGGTTGCCTACGTATCTCACATCCGGTGAGAATCAAACCCGCGTAGTTCGGGCGATCATGAATAAAGTAAATAAACTTTTTTTTTTATTATTATTATTTATTTTTTGAAGGAAAGACTTATAAAGAAGAAAGAAAATATTTTTTTGGAATTTTACTTTCGATTAAAGAAATGCTTCTAAAAAATATTTTGAATTTTGACTTTTCTTTTCAATTTTGAAATAAGAATGAAAATATTTTCGGATTTTTTGGAAGAAATTAAAAGAAAATATTTTTTTTTTTATTTTTTTTTATTTTTTTATTTTTATAAAAACAATTAAAAAGACTTTCTAAAGACATCAATAATGTAAAAATATTTTTGGATTTTTTCTTGAATATTGGGGGTCTAAAAAATATTTTTCTAGAAAGGAAATAAAGAAAAATACTTTTTGGATATATATATATTGCAACAAATAATAAAACCACGTTCAACGCAAGACTCTTCTTATTTTCATTTTTGGCATTTTCATAAACAAATAAATAAATACAAAAAAACCATTTTAAAAACAAGACTCTTTTTTCATTTTCGTTTTTCATGGCAAGACAAACAATTTTTCTTTTTCTTCTTTTTCTTTATTTTTAAAACAAGACAAAGCGAATGATTTTTTTTTTCTGTTTCAACAAAATGACCATCCTATTCTTCAACCTAAAAATAAGAGACTTTTTTTTCCATTTTTTCTTTTGCTTTTTGAGTGAAACAAACTATATAAAAAAAGTATTTTTCATTTTTTTTTTCATTTTTTCAAAATTTCGGCAGAATTTAGCCAATATTTGGACATTGTTTTTTTTTTCAAAACAGAAGAATAACTCTATACACTGTTATTTCCCTTTCTTTCTCTTTTTTTTTTAATTTTTCCCAATATTCAAAAACCGGACATCATGCAAGTCCAAAGCAAATAAATGCACAAGCAGTGAGTAGGATGCATCAGGATGGTCTTTTCTGTTTCGGGTTGCTATTCCTAGACAGACTCAACCCCTGTGTTGAGTCCCCTAAGTCAGAAATGCACATGATGCAGATAAGCGTTCCTACTAGGGATCCGGCATGTGGCTTTGTTATACTAGGTTCAGAACCTGGGTGTTTGTTCTAGACCTGGCTTACCCGAGCGGACACCTCGAGCCAGGGGGGGCAGCGTACTGGGAATACAGAAGCTTCACCAGCTTAGCAACTTGTCCGAACCTCGTTCTAAATTAGGATTTGACACTATACAGAAAAGAAGTCGTACGAAGTACACCCTTCTTCATGATTCAGAAGACTCAGAGAGAAGATGGGCTTCGGCACAGTTTATATACAGTTCACGTAATATCAAAGCGGTAAAAGGCAACCAATTAGCATATTGAGCTAAAAACATGTAATAAAATCAGATAAAACCAAATATAATAATTTATATAAGCTCGAATTTCTAACCCTGAACCAGTGGTTCTGGGTCTATCCCCAGCAGAGTCGCCAGAGCTGTCACACCTCCTTTTTCCGCCCCGCGAGGGCGCAAGAGAGTTTTTCCAATTAAAGGACAATCGAAACGGGATTTGTTTATTTATTTCAGAGTCGCCACTTGGGAGATTTAGGGTGTCCCAAGTCACCAATTTTAATCCCGAATCGAGGAAAAGAATGACTCCATATTACAGTCTGCGTACCAGAAATCCGGATAAGGAATTCTGTTAACCCGGGAGAAGGTGTTAGGCATTCCCGAGTTCCGTGGTTCTAGCACGGTCGCTCAACTGTTATATTCGGCTTGATTATCTGATTTTATACAAATATGAACTTATGTGCAAATTTTATCTTTTTACCGCTTTCATAATTGTTATTATTATTTTTACAAGAATGTGAACATTGTTTAAAACATGTCTTTGGATTACGTCACATGAAATGCACCCGCAATCCGGAACACATTTTTATTCAATGTTTTGGGATTTGGATTTGGGTCGCATGAAATACGCACTCGAGTTTAAGAAGATAACATTATTAAATACGCGCCTAAAGCGACTAGCGTATCATTATTTTGGGTAGGGCCATGAAATTTGCTAAAACGGCTCCGCCCGAATTCTAAGCAATTAAATGTACATTTATTGAGGGCCCCGCAATCTATACATTTTATTAAGCGAGGCTCATCTCATTTATTTTAAATAGACAAATCTTAAAGCGACTACATTTTTCTATAAAAATTAGTCTCTAAAATAAAGAAAGAAAATCCTAATTAATTACTAGCTTTTTTATTATTTTAAGAAAACATGGCATGCTAATTGCTAGATTAATACAAATATTGATGAAAAAGGAATTTTAATCAAAATTTCGAAATTATAAATAAAATAAAAATTCGACAACTAATATCCAAAAGAATCAAATACAACTCAGAATTTTTTAAAAAAAATTATTGAGATTAATTATTCACAACCATTTGAAACTAGATTTAACCATAATTACTAAAGCTTATTAGAAAGTTTATTAGACTTAAATGTTCTTCTAATCTTGCTTGAACTCAAATCATGCCTTAATGCCTAATTTACGAAATTTAATTTAAATTCATGCCTTAGCTAAATTTAACTATTTATTCATGATTAACCTACTGTTGATAATCTTGAAACCTTCATAACTAGTGAATTAACCCGTTTTGCCAAACCGATTCATTAAAGACTAACTTATGTTATTTTCTTATTCCAATTATTATTCAGTAATACATGAAATAGCTTAAATACAATCAACAAAAGGAACAAAGAAAAACGAAATTAAAACTTCAAAATTTCATTCTTCATATGTATTCATGCTTCCACATTATTAGCTTGCAATAGCTAGTATTACAGTCGTGTACCTGGTATTGGAAACAAAAGAAGATGAAGACGAGAATCAGCAACAGTAATAACAATACAACACAGCAACAACAGTCCAGCAACAACAACCCAGGAACAGAGTTTGCAAACCGGTGGGGTAGTAATCCCAAAACAAAAGCTTCAAGCTTTGATGAAACAACAACAATTAATGCTGATTTCAAACAATGAAAGAAAACAGAAGATTTTTTTTAGTTTTTTTTTATTTGAAAGTTTTAATATTTTTCGGAATTTTTCTTTCTCTTAAATATTCAGCTCTTTTTTTTTTCTCTCTTATTCTCTCTGTCCGTTCTTTCCCTTATTCTCCTCTTTTTCTTGTGTGCCCTCTGTATTTTTTTTTTAAAAAAATCTGATCAAGTTCTTTTATTTATATCCCATCCCAAAACCCTTTAATCAATTAATAAATCAACCACTTTCTCCTACCAAACTCATTATCTTCTCACTCATCCCCCACTACAATAAACAAATATATCAACTCCAACCCATCACATCTTGTACCCCATGCTTATCATAAACAATTACCATATTACTCTCCACTACATTATGTCTTGTCCCCCATTATATTAAACAATTATATCACCTACACCCCATTACCTTTTGTCCCCCATGCTTAACATAAAGAATTACAAAATGTACAATTCCTAAACTACCCCTCCGACCTTATTGCAATTACCATTTTACCCCTGAATGTACTGCAATTCACCAAACTACCCCCATCAGCTATAACCAATCAATCAATCAAACTCAAACAAAATATAGCAAATATGACCAATTTCTACACAAATTCGAACAACAAATTCAAACTAAATGATGAACAACAAAGAACAACTAAAATTTTGATTGAACAATATTTTTAGCAACAAACAAACCTACTTTCAGATTCAACAAAAACAACAACAAACAAGTATATTTAGATTTCTAAATTCAATAATAATTTGAACTTAAAATCAAATCTAACAACATTACAACCAACAATTCCTATATTAAACTTAAACAAGATTATGAGACAAACTCAAGAAATAATCATAAATGATAAACAATAAACAAAAAAATCAAACTTATACTAATTTCGGATTCAAGAACAATCAAACAAAGTATGGACATAAATGAAAAAATTCAACAACAATAACAAGCAAGTTTTATTCAAATTCGAATTAAACTTGTATTAAGCTTAAACAAAACAAATAAACTTATCCAAATCACTAAACTTCAAATAATCAATTTAACTTCAACTTAAATCAAACAAACATCATAACAAAAATGAACGATTCACACTAAAATAAACACTCGAGATTAAATTACTTGATGAAGAACTAACAAACTTCAAACATAATAAACACGAATCTGTCACCTTCATGAATTTATCAACAAATCCAAACAAATCGGGGGTGCAACAAGGCTGTCATTTCTATGTAAAGCATTTACAAATTAACAACAGGCATTAAGAATGGAGAAACGGAACCTTTCGTTGAACGACCAACTCGAGTTGACGTACAAAAGACTCGACGGACCAAAGCTTGAACAAATGACGACACTGGTCATTCATGGCTGTGTCGACGTAGTGGATACAGTAGAAGCTCGATGTTGAGGCGACGTAATGGCAGCATGGATGCCTGTGTCGATGAGGCAGAAGCTGGACGAGGCAGCCATGTCCATGCTGAGTCGATGAGGCAGAAGCTGGAGCAGCTGGACGACGCAGCAGGGGCGATGGCATCCGTTTGGTCGCCGCTGGTTCTCGCGACTGTGACCGGAGCTCGCGACTATGGTCGCGCTTGCTGGGGTTCGACGACGACAATGATGGAGGCTGGGAGCTGCTGGGTGCATCGCGAAGAAAATGAAGCTGGAGGGGGTCGTTCATGGCTGCCTAGATGGGGACGATGATGGGATGAAGTAGATGTCGGGGGAAGCTGTGCGCGTGTGAGTGTGTTGCAGCTATGGCTATGTGGTGAAGGGGTGAAGGGGTGGTTGTCGAGCAGCAGCAGCGTTTGGGTGGCTGCAGCTGCTGGTCGGAGCAGAAGAAGAAGCAGCAATGTAGCGGGGGGAAGAAGGGCAGCCATGGGAGGTGGGGTTTGGAAGGTTTGGAGAAGAAGAAGGTAAGAGAGGGGGGGCGGATAGTTTTTCGGTTTTTTAGGGTTTTTCTTTTTTTTTTGTTTGTTTTTCTTTTGTGTTTTGAAAAAAAAATGATAGGGGGGGTGTTGGGGTTTTTGGGTTATGGGCCGGGTCAACCCGGTTTGAAATGGACCGGGTCGTGGGGAGGGTTGGACAATTTTTTGGGTTTGTGGTTTGAAATTGAAGAAGAGGCCCAATTCCGATTTTCTTTATATTTTCGCTCTCTTTTCTTCTTTTATTTTTCTAAAACTAATTATAAAAATACTTAAATTATTATTAAGAACTAAATTAAGTTATAAAAGCGCAAATTAACTCCCAATAATAATTAACGCACAATTAAGTAATAATTAAGCATAAAATTATATATTTGGACATTAAATGCTAAAAATGCAAAAGATGCCTATTTTTGTAATTTTTTAATTTTTGTAAAACAACCTTAATTACTAACAATTGTAGAATTAAATCCTACATGTAAAATGCGATATATTTTTGTATTTTTATTAATTTAACAAATAAACATGCGCAGACAAATACAATAATTATTCAAAAAAGAAAAAAATCACAAAATTGCACACCAAGGAAAATCATTTTATTTTTGAATTTTTTGGGAGTAATTCTTTCATAGGGCAAAAATCACGTGCTTACACTTACTATCTAAGATAGCTCTTTAATTTCAATCATATAATTCTCCTAAATTGTGTTTAATCCAATAACGAAAATATTCTCCTTATTAAATGCATTATTATTACCATTGGGGTTGATAACCAAGTGTTCTACAAGAACCAAATCATCTTTTATTGGACGTTCTTCTTCGTTTCCGACACGAAGCAAGAAGTCACTGAATGTTGAATCTGTTCTTACTTTTATATTTCTTGTCATTTGAGTATTTTTCATTTGAGGTCATAAGTATAATTAAGGCAAGCTAGCTTTTACGGTTTCTGATTTCGTCAATTTTTCGTACTTGACAGAAATCACCTCCTTAAAATCTTTTTTTAACTTGAAAAATAATTTTACTCATATGAAGATTTTAAAAAATAATCTAATTGGATTCTCTTGCTAAAAATTAATTAATTTTTTTGATTATTTGGTTTAACATAAACTATAATTATTTTCTATTGATTTACATTCTTAATAATAGTTCATCTCATATTTGAATATTTAACCGTAATTATAATTTTATCCACCATAAATTTATTTTTAAAGAGTAAAAAGATCAATTTGACATTCCACTTTTAGATCTTTATGTTTGCAAATCATTAGTAGTATTGGCTCTTACCAATCTTTTTTTTTCTCATACATTTATATTCTTAAAAATTTTCTTAGTTGTTCTTTAATAACTGGATATATTTTTCTACATTACACGAAAAATTAATAATAATAAAAATATTATTTGAGTAGAGAGCAGTTCAGATATAATATAATAATATATTATTGCAGGGATTTTTTTCTCAATTTCAACGCTCTATGCAATCCTTTTAGCATTTTTTTTTTTGGTATTGAATATTATAGAGTGGTAATGTATTACCACCACTATGGAGGATTCTTATGAAATTTTATTTTTATTAAACTTTCCTGCATATTTTTAATAAGAATCCAATAGATAAGATTGTATTAATTTTAAAATCTTAAATATTAAAAAAATTAACATAGAAGTTATTGTAGTTCTAAAAAATAAGTTATTACAACTATGTCATTTCCGTGTGAGTTCTTCTGTTTAATATTTTAGGGTTATTTTGGTCTATTCAATATTATATTTGTGATTTTATAATAATATAGGCTCTCTTGTTTTTCTAAATGGATTTAGACAATATAATACGTTTTCAAATTAAATTAGCAATAGAAATTTTTTAAGAAGTATATCATAAAAGTAATAGGATTACATGTCTAAAAATATATCCATATCCCGAAAGTAATTATACTAATAGAAAATCTAACATGTTCCTAAATTTATTATATTTACATGCTAACATGTAGTATTATATATCTATGCCCGAACATAATTACACTAATGGAATTTCTAAAGGTAATCATGTAGGATTCCTAACGTGTAGTATTATGTCCTAAAACTAATAGGATTACAAGGCTAATGTCTAGAATTCTGGTTATGTCCTTTTATTATGAGTTATTATACTTTAGATGATTGTTGTATTATTACAACAACAACAACAACAACGACCCAGTATAATCCAACAAGTGGGGTCTGGGGAGGGTAATATGTACGCAGACCTTACCCCTACCCCGAGGGGCAGAGAGGCTGTTTCCAGGAGACCCTCGACTCAAGAAAGCAACAAGAGACGATATATTAGTACCACCAATAGACTCATAATAAAATAACAGGAATATAAGAGATACGAAATACGGAATACGAAATACGAAATAGATGGATGGTATAGTAAAAACCAACAGATAAAGTTCTACATCAGTAAACGACCAATAGCATCCTCAGACTAACTCCTAACTGGCTAGGCTCACTTTATTGTGCTGTTGAAATATTCAGAACTTTTTCTTAACCTACAACCTTAATGCTCGACCTTCATAATTCTTTGTCAAGGGCCATGTCCTCAGTAATCCTAAGTCGCGCCATGTCCTGTCTGATCACCTCTCCCCAATACTTCTTAGGTCGCCCTCTACCTCTCCTCGTGCCCACCACAACCAGTTGCTCACACCTCCTCACCAGTGCATCAGGCTCCTCCCCTGAATGTGCCCGAACCATCTGAGTCTTGCTTCCCGCATATAATAATAATTTGTATTATTATATATATAAATTTATCTTATTAATTAAATTTTATTGTTCATTCATATAAATAAATATTTAAATCATCATGTGTCATTATAAAAGTTGGAACCCCAAAATTTAAAATTAAATTATTGAAATAACAAAAATTATTGAAATAACCTTCTAAATAATTGCAATGTACCTTATTTAATTATTTAATAATATTAAAATAAAAGAAAGTGACTTTTGGACATTTACGAAACGTCCTTTTAAGGAGATTCTTGAACTTTTCATAAGAGTGTGCTGACATTGCGTAGTGTAAATTTGATTCTTTTATATATGAATTTTAGTAGTAACATACATTGGTTTTTTTTAAATAAAAAGAATAAAATCTAATTCATAAAGGTAATCATTGTAGGATTCCTAACGTATAGTATTATGTCCTAACACTAATAAGATTACAAGGCTAATATTTAGAATTCCGATTATGTCCTTTTATTGTAAGTTATTATGCTTAATATTAAAAGGTTATTTTTGTAATCCAACATTTTATTCATGTTTTTATAATAATATAGATATATAGAATATAAAAATATTAATTATTTTTTAACTCTTTTCCTACTCGAATAATATTTTTATCTTTATTAATTATTTATAATATTAAAATATACATTCACTAATTTAAAAAATATTTAATTAAATGTAAACATCTCACTTCTATTGAATAGTAAGAAGCGTCCCTTAGAATTCTAAGTGCCCCGTAATAAGAATAATGTCAAACATTTCATTGATTTTGTCGTAAGAAAAAGAAACGTAATACTCCTATTTCTCTAAAATAATAGTTTTCGGATGTCAAAACTATTAGGATTTTACAATTTATACGCAATTCAAATAAGGAATGATTCAATAACCAAAATTTTAGTTGATTTCAATTTCATAAAATTTAGAAAAATAACTAAATTACGATTTTGTCTAACATAAAGTCTATTTTTAAAGGGTAAAAAAGGCGAACAACATTTCGCTAAAGGCTTTCGTACTTTTAATATAGTATAGATATAGATAGATATAGATATGGGCCTTAAAATGCTTGAATAGTACAGTTTCCATTTTGGGCTGAAGCCAATAAACAAGTGGAAACTACGCCAGATAGCCACTTTTAATCATGTTGTTTAAAATATGTTCATAATTTATAACGTATTTAAAGATTAGCCAATTCGCTCAAACTTCTGGATATGATATTCTGAAGTTTAAGCCTCAAAGTTCAAACTTCAGGATATCGTGTACTAAAGTTCGAAAATTATGTCCAGAAATTTAAATCTAATGTCTTGAATCTTAAATTAGCGGTTCAAAAATTCAGGACTAAGTGTCCTGGATTTTAAATTGACAACTCAAAAATTTAGGACACTAACTCCTTAATTTCAAATTGACAGTTCAAAAATTTAAGATACTTAGTCCTGAAGTTTAGGTGAATTACTAATCTTTAAATATATTGTAAATTACGAATATAATTAAATAACGGACTTAAACGTGGCTACTGGTCCGCTTCGTCCAGCAAACAACACTCCCCCTTAATTTTACTATTATCTTCAATTTCATTTATTAAGTCTATTGTAAAAATATCCAATTCTAATAAGTATTATAAGTCACCAATTTTTATAATTAAAAATATTGAATAAATGTTTAAAAAGGTGTAGCAAAAGAAGGATAGAGTTTTCAATAGTAGTGTGATGTCAAATAAAATAGATAGAATACTATTTTAATTTTGTATAGTTTTTAAAACTTTTTCATACATTTCAATTGTCGTTATAAGTCAAATACTTATAAGAGTTAGCAAAGTTGACGAAGGATGGATGACAATTAGGGGTGGACATGAAATCCGAAAAATCGAATTCTAAACCGAACCAAATTAATTTGGTATTTCAGTTTCGATTTTTTTGATATTTCGGTCTAATTCGGTACTGGATTTTCGGTATTTCGGTTCGGTTCTCGATATTATAATTTTACAATTTCAGTAAACCGAAATACCGAAAATTTGGTGAACCTATATAACATACATGACTATATCTATTATCTAAGCCCAATTACCTATATAATATATAAGACTATATCTAAGCCCATAGCCCCATACGGCCATACCATCCCACCCACTCCCAGCTCCCCCAAGCCCCAAGCCCATTACTCTTCCTCTCTAATTTCTTCTCTTCTCTTAGACCATCTGAATCAATAGGATATCATCTGAATCGAGAATCGACTGCGAGTCTAAGAGTTACGACTGACGACCAGTCGACAGTCGAGCTTAGGATATCATCTGAATCAAATTAGGGCATTAGGGCTTAGGATATCATCTGAATCGAGAATCGACAGTCGAGCTCGAGTCTCATCTCATCTTCACCCTTTAACTTCACTACTTTTGTAAGTTTTGTAAGTCTCATCTCATCTCATCCCAGTACTCTCTGAGGAACTGTTATTATACAAGCAAATGAATTAAACAGCATGAACGTGATACAGATGATATTTGCCTACTAAAGGGAAAAGCTCGGAACAACAGTTCATTCAATCAGCAGTACAACCAAAAGAAAACGAAACATACCTTTGAAATTGAAATTGAATCGAGCTCGGAACACTGGAACAGAACAGCAGCGTCTTCGACACTTCGTTTTCCCGGAATTTGTGTGGAGTGAGGAATCGAATCGAGCTGGAAATCGCCGCCTATAACCCTAAATTAGTTTGATGCAGAAAATCAGAAATTAAAAAAATTATGCGTCTCAACTCTGAACTCAAAAAGTTCAAAACTTAAAAATATAAAAACTCAGAAGAAACCTCAGAGAGTACTGGGATGAGATGAGACTTACAAAACTTACAAAAGTAGTGAAGTTAACCGGTGAAGATGAGATGAGACTCGAGCTCGACTGTCGACTGGTCGTAAGTCGTAACTCGTAGACTCGCAGTCGATTCTTGATTCAGATGATATCCTAAGCCCTATTGCCCTAATTTGATTCAGATGGTCTAAAAGAAGAGAAGAGAAGAGATTAGAGAGGAAGAGTAATGGGCTTGGATAATTGGGCTTGGGGGAGCTGGGAGTGGGTGGGACGGTATGGCCGTATGGGGCTATGGGCTTAGATATAGTCATATATATTATATAGGTAATTGGGCTTAGATAAAAGATATAGTCATATATATTATATAGGTTCACCAAATTTTCGGTATTTTGGTTTACCGAAATTGTAAAATTATAATACTGAGAACCGAACCGAAATACCGAAAATCCAGTACTGAATTAGATCGAAATACCGAAAAAACCGAAACCGAAATACCAAATTAATTTGGTTCGGTTCGGAATTCGGTTTTTCGGATTTTATGCCCACCCCTAAGGTAAAGGAGGTGCTTGACAGCTAACAAAGACGTGTTGCTTAACAACTATTTTGTTCATTTTTCTCGTTTTCAAACACATTAATTCCATTTCTCTCTTCTTCTTTTTTCTTGTTTATTAAAATTGCAATTGTTGGGCTTAAAAGTTTTAGCATTTAGTGGAATATTTTCGGTAAAAATTATGTGGGTAGCCACTTTTTAAAGTGGTATTTACTTTTTATTCAGCATTTGCAATGCTTAGCAATAGTAGCCACTAATCTATTAAAATTAATATGAAAAGACCGTGTTACCCTTTCTCCTATCTCTTTCATGTTAGGAAGAAGAACTATGCCGCCGTCTGTGAGAAGTTTATTGTTTTCAGAAGAAAAGCAATACAAAAAACAAAACTTGCATTTTCTTTTTCCAGAAAAGTGAACCCCACATCAAAATATTCAGTCAGAACTACAAACATATTTGTAAACTACTATTCTCCACATCAATATACGTTCACGAAAAAACAAAACGAAATTAAACAGAAACAAAAAAGGAAAACCTTTTGTAGTCCATTTCAGCTAGTGAAGGAATTGGAGATAACCGCCATAGACATAACCAACACCCCTGAACATAGAATTACAAGTTCAAAAGTTAAGGACACTTGGTCCTGAACTTAGACTAACAAGCTCAAAAGTTAAAGACAATAGGCCCTGAACTTACCGTTACAAGTTCAAAAGTTAAGGACAATAGGTCCTAAAGTCCTGAACTTAGACTAACAAGCTCAAAAGTTAAGGATAATAGGTCATGAACTTAGACTTACAAGTTCAAAAGTTAAGGACAAGTAGTCCTTAACTTAGAGTTACAAGCACAAAACTTAAGGAAAAGTGGTCCTGAACTTCGAGTTCAAAGTTCAAAAGTTAAGGACATGTAGTCCTGAACTTAGAGTTGCACATTCAAAAGTTAAGGACATGTAGTCCTGAAATCCTGAACTTAGAGTTGTAAGTTCAAAAATTAAGGACATTTGGTCCTGAACTTTATGAGCAAAAGAGTGTTTTCGTCCGGGCAGGTAAAGTTTATTGAAGCAGTGACTAAAGGCTAAAGACATTTTAAACAATGACTTAAAAGTAATTACATACTCCCTCTGTTCCAGTTTATGTGAACCTATTTCCTTTTTGGTCCGTTCCAAAAAGAATGAACCCTTTCTAAATTTGGTAACAATTTAGCTTAAAGTTACAACTTTACCCTTAATGAGAAGCTTTTATAACCACACAAATACTCTGGGCCCCATTTGAACTTGTTTAGGACCACAAATTCCAAAAGTCTTCATTTTTTACTTAAACTCCGTGCCCAATCAAACAGGTTCACATAAATTGAAACGGAGGGAATATGTTATTAGTGGCTAACCAACCGTGCACTTCCCCATGGCCGGCTCAAAAGTGGCTATCCCACCCAATTTTCCCTGTCCTGTGGTGTATGGGCTCAATTTAGAAGTGAGCGGTGGCCCATTGACAGCTCGTTTTCCTCTAATTCATAATCCAGTAATCCACCATAACAGATAAGTTCTGAGCACTCACTCGCACCCCGCACATCTCTTACTCTTTCTCTATGCCTTCAACTAGGTATTTAATCCTTCTTTCTGTTTCGAATGTTTTTTTTTCGCCTTTGTGTTTTTGCGGAAGTAGGGCTATTTTTGAAGCATAAATGAGTGCATTTGTTATTATTCAATTTTATGGTCTTCGCCTTTACAACTATTTGTCGACTTCCACAATGTAATAATCTTGTAACATTGGAATTTAGGGGGTTTAAATATGATAGTTGTGAAAGTAATGTTGTTGAGTCTGCCATTTTGAAGCATTTATGGGGTCAAATTTAAGTTTATTCTAAATTTTGAATAACAAAAGTTTAGATTTTAAAAAATTCAATTAGTTTCGATTCAATTGCTTCTTATTAGTTTTATGCATCCTAATGTAATGTAATATCCAAACCATTCAGTTATTTCAAGCTCAACATTTGAAATACACTCACCTGACAGAATAAATTGAGTGTTTCTGGCCTTATTTTGTTATTGAAGTTTTTCTGGCTTGAGGGCCTTGGACAACTTCACCTTTTTCCCCCTTTCTTTTTGGTTACTAAGTAGAGTAGGGGCTATTTGAATGTACAATTTGAATGGGTACAATTGATAGGAAGGTGTATAGGTCGAGAATTAGGGTAGAAGGTTAGTACGTAATCGAGAGTGTTTCTTCCCCATACCAGTAGTATTAGTAGTTAGTCTTCTATTCTATTATTGTTATATCTTTATTACTACATCTTTTGCTTTGTTTTCTTATTATATTGATGCTGTTACTGTTTGTTGGTAGTGCTTTCTTTTTATCTTTCCTTGAGCTGGGGCTCTATCGGAAACATCCTCTTTACCCTCAAGGTAGGGGTAAGGTCTGCGTACACGCTACCCTCCTCCCACTTGTAGGATTATACTGGGTTTATTGTTGTTGTTGTTGTTTTCCCCCTTTCTTTTTGGTTACTAAATAGTGTAGGGGCTATTTGAATGTAAAATCAATTTGAATGGGTACTAAATAACTGTAGTTTATAGTATTTGAAACCACGAGGAGCATTACTAATGGTTTGTGTTGGCCATAAATTCATATAGTTGTACTGCAGGGTTATGGAGACAGGAAAGTATTTCTTTCCATGCATAAAGACAAACTTCTATTGTATTGGGGATTTGCCATATTATTTACTAATTACTGATGGTAGAATACTTCCAGCGTCTGCATCTGATATTCAATCAGTTGTATATGCATTTGCTTTGTTTAGGCTACGTTTGCTTCTAATACTTCTCCATAGAGTTTGTGGATTTTTTGTCTGCTTGGTCTTTAACCCCCATTCCCTGTGGTTCTGTCCGATTTTCTTTTATGTAGAACATCTCCAAGGGCTTGAATATGATCCTAAATGGGTGCTCCTTAAGCCTCTCCAAGTCCTATGGATCTGCATCATCAAGCAGTTCACTGCTGCTGTCTTCTAAGGTTGTAACCTCATGTGTTAGACGTTCACCAGCACCTCATCGGTGCTATCCGACATCCTGCTCCAAAGGTGTGTATGACATCTTTGTGCTGATCCTTTTGCCTGTCATTATTTCAGTATGTATTTATGATTTATAATAAATGTGTTATTGAAATGGTGGTTGCTGTTGCATCATATGCAATAACTGCAACAAAAAATAGAATGATATTTCGTCTCTTAATGAGGGGGCGAAGTCCTCAGCAGGCTATAGCTCTTTAGCTTGAGAAAGCTGATTTTTTCCAAAGAATAAATCTGATTTTTATGTTGGTTCTGTGTAGCTCGTTTTGTTTCTATTTAATGAAGGGTTCAATCATTGGGATCTCCGCTCATTAAGTGCATTTGTTTTTTTTTTCCTTTTACAACCACTTCTTTTTTCTTAATTGGTATGATTCATTGACTTTCGATTAAAGATTCCTGTGAAGATGACATTTTATCGCTACTCTATTCATTACCACCGCATGATCATTAAAGACATAGTTCAATTAAAGATCCCAGTGGCATTTTTCACTGCTCTATCAAACTACCACCGTAGGACCACCACAATCACGAACTTCCACCACATATCCATGACCGCCAACCACCACTAGTGAGTAGTGACAACCTTCACCGCTAGCCACCATGTCAACCACTACTACCACCAACTACCTCTATCACCAGACACTACCACCACCAACTACCACCACTTCATAAGTTCTTAAAATGCATGTAAGGAAGTTAGGAAGTGGATTTAGCTATGGAGATATGTCGTTATATTCTTAAAGGTGTATTCTTGTTTTTTCCGTCTTTAAGGAGAAATATGTAGTTGTTTTTTCCTCAAAGACTTCAAACTAAAAACTGAAATGGCTTGATTCCTTCTTGATGGTGTTGTTTATTAGAGATATGTATCCTTCCATTCACTTTTTCTACTGTTCTCATACACTTCAAACAGACCAATGTGCGAAGCTGGAATACTGTAAAAAAATTAGAGGACAAAAGTTGTATGGTAAGTCAAATGTAATTCTTTTAGCATTCCGATTATAAGAAGCATGATAGAGAGAACAAAGCGGTTGACAGATGCTTAAGTATTATATCTCAGCTCTACAACCTCATAGTATAATTGATTTTCGCTAGCTCTAGTAGTTGAAAGAATTTAAAGCTAGTTACACTTTTAAAGTTGAGTTGTCGGTGCAGGATTCAGCTTCCTTGATCTTTCTTCTGCATCATCACCTCTTTTCAGTGGTGAATATGGTGGCCTTTCGCACGCTGTACCCCAGTTACCAAGGCGAAGCCAATTTTCCCTTGCCCCTAGAGCGTCAAAAGATGTCCCATATAGTTACAGATTCCCTGCGATGACCACAAAGCCAAAGTGGTGGTGGAGAACCTTAGCATGCCTCCCTTATTTGATGCCTCTTCACGAGACTTGGATGTATGCTGAGACGGCATATCATCTCCACCCCTTTTTGGAAGATCTTGAGTTTCTGACATACCCTTTCCTGGGAGCAATTGGAAGATTACCAAGCTGGTTTCTAATGGCATACTTCTTTGTTGCTTATCTTGGTGTAGTGAGGAGAAAGGAATGGCCTCATTTCTTTAGATTCCATGTGGTGATGGGGATGCTTCTTGAGATTGCCCTGCAGGTTATCGGGACTATAAGCCGTTGGATGCCACTTGCTGTGTACTGGGGCAAAGTTGGCATGCATTTTTGGACTGCCGTCGCATTTGCCTATCTGTTCACTGTTTTAGAGTGCATAAGATGCGCCCTCGCAGGGATGTATGCAGACATTCCATTTGTCTGTGATGCAGCTTATATTCAAATACCTTATGATTAATGGCTGCCAACATATGTTTCTTATGCCTTTTAGATAGAACATTGAGGCTGGATGGAACTGCAAATGATCAGTCTGTTTTGGATTGTAAAACTTAAATCTTTTATATAATGGACCTGTAAAACTAAACTTATGCGAGTGTTGTTCTTTCCTCTTCCATTTTCTCATTGCTGTCAAATTGGTTTTTTGTTTGTTTTCTTAATCTCAATTGCATTTATTCCGAGCATTCTAAATCCCTTTTACTCTTTCTTTCTCTTATCTTTGCCTGCTTTCCGCTCTCTCTTCACTTGTTCACTATCGAAGAAGCTTGTAATCAAACAAGATCTCATAGAAAAGCAGCTTAAATCCTTTATAAATTGACTCAAGTAGTTCTTTCATTAGTACAATAGAACTCTAGCCAATAATATAATCCTTAAAGTAAATATGCAACTCGCCAACTATTGTCAACATTAAAATCTCATTTGGCTTTAACAAAACTAGTAGTCGTACCCGCGCGATGTGCGGTCAATATTAAAAAAATATTAATTAAATTAAATTATGATCAGACTTGTTTGATCCTATTAGATCGTATTGCTTTAATAAAATTCAATTGTCATCTTATTTGTCAATACAATATACCCAATAATGAAATCTCTATTAAATCAAACGTACTTATATAGTCAGTGAATAACTTTTTGTTCTATTTTTCTTTATTATATTAAACAATATTTAGTATTCGCTTTCTTTTTGTAATATATGAGAAGATATATAATTTATTACTATTGAATTTTTTTTTTTTAAATTTTATTATGTTCTTAATAATATTATCTAAATTTTAGTGAATAAAATCTATGTTAAACTAACGGGACTTATACAGGCAGCGCATCGAATAACGTTTTTGTTATGTATTTTTCTTTATTATATCTTTCAATATTTAATACTATTACTTTGTTAATAGAAAGTTTCATTAGCATATTACGTTATTTAATATTTTTCTCTGAAGTTTTTTTTATTACTTTATTATTTTTTTAAAATAATTTTAAAAATCCAACTTAAAACTACTCCCCAATTTGAATTGGTAATTTATTATTTTTTAATTTTGTTTTTTATATTAAAATTATATTAAAACTCCAACTTGAACTACTCCCCAATTTGAATGGGTAGTTTTTTTTTTCTCTTTTTTCGTTTTTTATAGCTTTTTTATTTTAAAATAATTTTAAAACTCCAACTTGAAACTACTCCCACCCAATTTGAACGGGTAGTTACTTTTTTATATATTTATATTTTCATTTTCTAATTATAGTTAATTATAAGATATCTATTTTTATTTTAAAATTATTTTAAAACTCCAACTTGAAAGTCTCCCCGATTTGAATGGGTAGTTTTTCTTCTCTTTTTTTTTTGTTTTTTTATAGATTTTTTTTTGCTTTTTTATTTAAAAATAATTTAAAAACTCCAACATGAAACTACTCCCACCCAATTTGAATGGGTAGTTATTTTCTTATATATTTATATTTTCGTTTTTTTTTATTATAGTTAATTATAAGATATCTATTTTTATTTTAAAATTATTTTAAAACACTAACTTGAAACTACTCCATGATTTGAATGAGTAGTTTTTCTTCTATTTTTTTTTATTTTTATAGTTTTTTTTGTTTTTTTATTTTAAAATAATTTAAAAACTCCAACTTTAAACTAATCCCACATTGAATGAGTAGTTATTTTTACATATATTTATATTTTGATTTTTTTTATTATAGTTAATTATAAGATATCTATATTTATTAATTCAATTAAAGTAACCAATATATATATATCTTTTAATTATAGATAGATAGATGGTAGTTTTATATTTTTTTATTATTTTCGTTTTTATATATATTTAAATTCAAAAATAATAACCAATAACTAATTATTAATTAAAAATAACTACCAATTTGAATGGGTAGTTATTTTCTTATATATTTATATTTTCATTTTTTTATTATAGTTAATTATAAGATATCTTTTTTTATTTTAATTATTTTAAAACTCCAACTTGATACTATTCCCCGATTTGAATGGGTAGTTTTTCTTATGTTTTTTCCGTTTTTGATAGCTTTATTTTTTTTTTGCTTTTTGATTTTAAAATAATTTAAAAATTCCAACTTGAAACTACTCCCACCCAATTTGAATGGGTAGTTATTTTTTTTATATATTTTTTTATTTTTTTATTATAGTTAATTATTAATATAGATATAGATAAGAAATCTATATTTATTAATTAAATTAAAGTAACCAATTAATATATATATATAACCAATTTTTTTTTTATATATATATATATATACATATATATGGTAGTTTTTTAATTATTTTTATTTTTTAGATATATTTAAATTAAAAAGAATAACCAATAACTAATTTAATAACTAATTATGCCATGTGTCATTCTATTGTTCTGTCATTTGGCTTCATGAGGTGCTTTTGTCTTCTGCTCTTAATTATAGATAAAACGAATTAACTAAATTAATAACTAATTATGCCATGTGTCATTCTATTGTTCTGCCATTTGACTTCATGAGGTGTTTTTGTCTTCTGCTTTTAATTATAGATAGATTTAAATTCAAAAATATTAACCAATAACTAATTATTAATTAAAAATAACTACCAATTTGAATGGGTAGTTATTTTCTTATATATTTATATTTTCGTTTTTTTATTATAGTTAATTATAAGATATCTTTTTTTATTTTAAAACTCCAACTTGAAACTATTCCCCGATTTGAATGGGTAGTTTTTCTTCTGTTTTTTTTTTTCGTTTTTTATAGCTTTATTTTTTTTTTGCTTTTTGATTTTAAAATAATTTAAAAATTCCAACTTGAAACTACTCCCACCCAATTTGAATGGGTAGTTATTTTTTTATATATATATTTTATTTTTTTGTTATAGTTAATTATTAATATAGATATAGATAAGAAATCTATATTTATTAATTAAATTAAAGTAACCAATTAATATATATATACATATATATGGTAGTTTTTTTAAATTATTTTCATTTTTAGATATATTTAAATTAAAAAGAATAACCAATAACTAATTTAATAACTAATTATGCCATGTGTCATTCTATTGTTTTGCCATTTGGCTTCACGAGGTGCTTTTGTCTTCTGCTTTTAATTATAGATAGATTTTGCTAAATAATGAAGGATAATTTCCAAATAATTGACCATTATATTTGCAAAAAACTGATGCAGAAACCGAGATCAACTTCTAAGGTAACTGGCTGTATTGTGCTAAAACTGATTCGAAATGGAACAACATTTGTAATTAACTAACATGCCCTTCAACTTTGTGAGTAATTCGTGAGTGATCTTTATTTCATGGGGAAAATGATGATGCGAATCTAAAATACGGAAGACAAGAAATTTGAGAATAGACCCAATAAAGTATTAGTTGCAAAACAATTGATAAAAATCAATCACCAAATAATTACATAACAAAATGAATCTAAACTATAGGAATACCTTCAAGTGGAAGTGTGATTCCACTTGAAGAATATACCTTGAATAAATTGTCATCAACAATGGCAAACCACCATTACACCTCTCAAAAGAATATTCATCATTCATCAAAGTTAGTCTCTATAAAATAAAAGCCTTAAGGGTTATTTATACTAGATTGAGTACTTGACTTCAAATGACCCAAATACCCCTAAGCTAATTTTAAGGAACTAAGTGTAGTCACTTATTACAAGTATAGCCTCCAATTACATGCAGCCTTCAATTGATGACAAATTACACACATAACCTTCAATTGCGAAAGTAGCCATCAATTGACATCTAAGGAGCACATTGGCTATCTTGGATCGTATCATCCTCCCCTTCTTGAAAAGAATTTGTCCTCGAATTCGAACCTTGCAAACATGGAAAGGACTGGGGAAAAGTATAAATTCATGAAGAGGCAAATATATGCATGGTAATGATAAAACAAGAAAGTGCCCATGCATTCTTTTGACCCAATTCTTCCTAATAGGCACAAAGACTCCTCTAAGAATCATGTAAAAAAATCATCACATGGAGTCATAAAATCTCCCAAGTAAGCACAAAGTATGACTCTTATGAACTTAATAAATAAAGAAAATGAATTAGGTAGTCCAAACATAGAACCATACCACATGTATAGAGCATATTTAGATCTACCAACTTTCTTATCATTCAAAGTCACTTCATGCCAAGAGTCAAAATAATCAAGCTCAAATTTTCATAAAGACCTTTTAATGCCTCCCTTATTTGATGCCTCTTCACGAGACTTGGATGTATGCTGAGACGACATATCATCTCCACCCCTTTTTAGAAACAAAACAAGCATTTCATGCTTACAAACAATTGTGCATAGTAAAGACACTTCACAATTAGACTCATGCACCATTTTAAACCAAAGAGCTCTACCACATGTATAAAAGTGAACCCTCTTGAAGTATAAACAAGCATCCTTAAGATCAACAAAGAACACATTTTCAAACAATATAATATGCACTTGGCTCAAACGCAAACCACAATCATAGAGTGAATCACTAGGATCAAGCACAAATGTTCTTCCCACATCATCTCTATGTTGACCATTTGGAAGCTCACAACATGAATATAATAGCAAAATCAACAAATCATAGTCAATAAATACAAGGTTGCTACTATAAAAGTCAAGGGTATAGCCAATTACCACCATGGCTTTAGAAAATCCAAAAATAAGCACTAACCAATCAAACGTACCATTATTGCCTTGGATAAGTATTGAAGTTTCAAAACCTTTTGTTGTCCCAAATGGTAGCGCCAAACATCTATCTCTCTTATGGTTCCTCATTTGATAATCCTTCACAAAGAAGTTCAATATATTAGTGAAGTCACCACAAGAAGATTTATCACATGTAAAATCAAAGAAGTTATTTCATGCTTCAAATTGATCATTTTTGCATTTCATCCTAGAAACATTTACAAAGCTTGACCAAAATATATCCTCAGAGCGTAAAGTAGAGAAAGTAAAGAAATTAGTACTAAAGCTAGCATCATTTAGCTCACTCCCCTTTTTATCAAAAACCTCTTCATCCTTGGGCATATCATTAGGAATTGTCTTCTCAATTGCACCAAGTAGATATAAGCAAGAATCATTCACATTAAACTTGAAAGATTCAAATTCACTCTCAAACAAATAAGGTTTTTGACTTACTTGCAAACAAGAACAACTATCCAAGATGGATCCACAAAACTCATCAATTCACTTTCACTAACCAAGAGACTTTCATCCTCTCTCAAATTTTTACTCGCATAAGTGTTTCTTGTAGTAAAGGAAGAAATAAATTCATTTTCATTGCAAACATTCAAGAAAACACCTTCAAAATCATGATTCCCAACCAAACACACAACACTAGTTTGAAGCTTTAAAGTTCACAATCAATAACAAATTTAGCTCTCAAATCATATTCAACTAGTGTATTATCACAAATTTCCTTTTGCATTTCAACACAAAGTAAAGAATTATTAATATTACAAGTCGTAAGACTACCACTCACAATCAAGTTACTAACAATGTCATTTGAAGTAACTAGAGAGTTAGAACTAGCCATTTTACCTTGAGAAGCAACTACAGAAACTTCCTTACCTTGATCGTTCAAATTTAAGCTCACTTGCTTACTTGAAGTAGGAGTTTCAATTTCCTTTTGTTCCTCTAATTCTTGAAGTCTTTCCCATTTTGAGTCATTTTCGTGCTCATTATAGGCATATAAATTTTATGATAATTAAATTCATAAAATTATTTGAACTATATTTAAATTAAATATATGTTAGTCCAAATAAATTATATGGGGTAATTATTTAAGTTCAATAAATACAGATTTAATAAATAGTCCAAATGCATTGGGCTAACCCATTCGGTTGGGCTATAAATGATGAGCCCACTTCATTAGGCCCAACATATCATCTTTCTAGTGGCTAATTTGGTGCCATATGTTAAATAACGTGGCACACCAAGTCAAACGGAAGAGCCAATAGGATCATGCCACATGTCAAAATGACAAAGCATGCTAAATCACATTAAAAGGCCAATAAAACTATGCCACGTGTGCAAGGGACATGTTCTGACCAATCAAATGCGGCCTTGTCACACTTTAATTTGATTGGTCGATAAGAGTTTATTCTTATCATAACTCTTCCTTTCCACAACTATAAATAAGGGTCTTTATAACTCAGAAAAGGGACCAGAAGTTATAATAAGAAGCAAGAGAGAGTTCGTGGATCAAACGCCGCAAATTTCTCTACAAGTTTCAAGCTTCAAGCAATCAAGTTCAAGTTCAAGAAATCAAGTTCAAGCTCAAGAATGAAGAACAAATCAAGATTCAAGGAGTACAAGTTTAAATCAAAGTTCATACTAGTTGAATGCAAGATCATTGTTCTTGTCAACAACTACATATCCAAGATCAAGCTCAACGGCCCTTGAATTTCATTAATATTGGAAAGAAGAATCAAAGGATTCATAGAGATTGTACACTCATATTATTTGAATCAAATACTACGATTATTGCGATATTTTTGGTCTCGATTATTTTCTCGATGCAATTTATTGTCTACAAATTCTGGCACGCTTAGTGGGACAATCTCTACCTCTCATATCAACTTTTCAATCACCAAAGTCCAAAAACGTCAAAATGGCTTGAAAGAAAATCAACTCCAGATCAACATCCACCAAGGCTGCTAACTCCAAGTTCTATGCTGATGTGGAAAGTATCTTTGATGTTACCTTTGGAAGCTTTGGACCAGTTACAAGGAGCAAAGCAAGCTCTTTAGGAAAACAAGCACTCCAAGTGCCGTCCGCTTCAACCCCTATTTTCGGATCTTTATCCTTAAAAAGAGCAAAATCCTCTACGAACGTACTCGAAGGAGGAAGCGATATTGTCGAAAAGATCAAGAAAACTCTAGCTCTGCTTGACCTATCCGGATCCAAGAACTCTTTTGTGAAGGAAGATGATAATATTCAAGTGATGGATCTTCCCCACTTATACCACATAGCGTGAGCCATTCGAGAATCAATTTGTGTGAAAATCCATGCTACTCCCCATCATCTACAACAATCATGCAAGCCATGGTGACAAACACTTCATCTGTGGAAGAGCAGTTGGCAAACTTGACGGAAGCAATCGATGGCTTGACCAAGTGTATGCAAAACCAAGATGCTAGAATTGACAAACTAACAGACAAAGTGGGAATCTTGAAGGAAGAAGAATCCACCCATGCACCTGGCAAGCTCCCAGAGGTTCTAGAGTAATTCTCCCCCAAGACAAGTAGCATCCACTAAGGCTATCCATGTCTCATCTGAAGGGATGATTCCAATCGATCAACTGAAAAAGTTCATTGAAGGAACTATTAAAAACAAGCACGAAATTTCTACCAAGTCCTCTCTTACATACTTAAAGCCATATACTGCAAGGATGGATATGTTGAAGATGCCTAACGAATTCCAACCTCCAAAGTTTCAACAGTTTGATGGAAAAGGCAATCCAAAGCAACACGTGGCACACTTCGTTGAGCCATGCAACACTGCTGAGACTTATGGAGATTACCTCGTCAAGCAGTTTGTTCGCTTGCTAAAAAGAAATGCTTTTGATTGTTACACTGTCACGACCCAAAAAAAACCACAAGTCGTGATGGCACCTAACTCAACCCGCTAGGTAAGCCAACTAACATGAAAAACACAATATGACTGAGATGATAAGAAAATAGAGAACAACTAATTGAATCTGTACAAGTTTACCAAGACCTGGTAGTACGAATCCCGAGCTTCTAAATTTGGAATTTCAAAACTGATATAAAAAAATACACGTTCTGTTTGAAGGTTACATAAACAGATTAGCAATAATCTAAACTACCAAGGACAAGTGGTGGCTATCCAAACGCACGAAGATCTTCCGAATCAGCACCCGATGTCACCAGCAACTCCACTCCAAAATCTGCATGGAACGTGCATAAGTGCAGTATCAGTACAACCAATCCCATGTACTGGTAAGTATTCGTCGAAGTAGTGACGAGGCTTTTAGTTAAAAAGATGATTATTGCAATAACCTGTACAATAGTTTAACAGTAAAGCATTTCAAAGTATAATGTATAAAAGTATCATATGCAACTCGGTGAGACAGTCAATAATTTCTAAAAAGAACCACAGTAGAATTTCACGATCTTTCCTTGCACGAGATATATGTCAAAAATGTCAAATGTCAAATTACATGACACGGTAACATCCTTCGTGCTTTTATCTCATCCTCACCATGTATAAATAAATTTATGTAACAATTCTATTAGCACGGCAACACCCTTCGTGCGTTCAACTCATCTTTCCCAAGTGATCGTATAATAGAGCCAACCAAATCACAATAACACAATAATAGGAATTACTAAGTAGGGGATGCGCAAGTAACAACAATATACAAGGATACACATGTGGGTCACAATAAAGGACTAAATAGAAAGCATGTGAGTAACAACAACAATTGGAAAACAAGAGGTATCAACTTCAATTAACTACCATATTGGAAGCCTAAAATACAAATATAACGATTAAGAAGAAAACACATGTTCTTTACAAGTTAACAAGTAAGGGCATGAATGGCTAGCATGGTGGAATGCTTATACTAAAATACAACAAAATAGATACAACATGAGTATAAATATAAAAGCAGGAATAGACATGGTAATTGCAAGTTAAGCAAGTAAAAGACATGGACAGTTCAACAACAATTGTGATAACGGTCAAGTATAGGACAATAACAACAAGTCACTCCAAATATGTAAATACAATAACACAGCTCCGTATACAGGGGAAACATATATCACATCATAATGCATGTCCCTCGTCCTCACCTGCATGGAAACACCCTTCGTGCCATGACCTCACCATAACATACAAACATAAAAATAATGAAATGGCACGACATCACCCTTCATGCTTTACACTCTTCCTCACATGATAATGAATAAAAATGGCACCGCATCACCTTTCGTGCTTTACACTCTTCCTCACATGATAATGAATATAAAATGGCATGGTAACACCCTTCGTGCTATACACTCTTCCTCACATGATAATGAATATAAAATGGCACGCCAATGTATTCTTACAATTTTCATCTCGTTGATCAAGTTATAACAAACTAAGTCTTGATATCTATCATTTAATTTTATGTCCTCAGTATGTAAGAGTCAAGTAAGGTATTAAGCAGAATGTCACCAAAATTTTACAAACAGAATTATAACATAATCCACCTCCCGAGCATGAAACCCTCGCACATACATATACGCTCGTCACCTCATATATGTATTACCCCCGCATGTAGCATACAAATGAAAACTAGGAGGAAAAATTCCCTCAACAAAGCTAGGCAAAATACTTACCTCAATTTGGCTAATCCAACACTAAATTTAGCCTTTTCCTCTCCAAATTCGCCTCCGCTCGACTTAATCTAGCCAATGACGACTTGAATACACCACACAATACGAGAGAAAACAATTTTAATTAATAAAGCTATAATTTTTATTCAATTTCTAAAAAGTCAAGAAAAGTCAAACCCCGGGCCCGCCTGGTCAAAACCCGGGTCCAAAGGTAGGTATTGACTACCCATAGCCCCACAAATCCAAATATGTGTTTTGTTTTCAAATCTGAGTCTTATTCGACCCTCAAATCTCAAATTTTCATTTTCCAAAACTTTGACAAAATTCCCAAATTTTTCCATAGTTTTCCCATGAATTTGATGTTAAATCTTGTATAAAATCATGAAATATAGTTGTAAGTTGATTAAAGATACTTACCCAATGATTTGGTATGAAAATACCCTCTCAAAATTGCCTCACCTAGAAGCTAGGGTTCAAAAATATGAAAAATGAAGCAAAAACTCGGAATTCTCAGCACTTAACAGGCTGCAGATGTGGCATTTGCGAACAAAACTTCGCATTTGCGAATGAACAGTGTTTTCGCAATTGCCATAAAAGATTGGCAATTGCGGATGAACAGTGTTTCCGAAATTACCATAAAAGGTTGGCAATTGCGGATGAACAGTGTTTTCGCAGTTGCCATAAAATGTTCGCAATTGCGAATGAACAGTGTCACACCAGAAACCAGCAAAACCCAAACTTCTCCGAAATGATCCGAAACCACCCCGAAACTCATCTGGAACCTCTCGGACACAAACCATATATGAATTTCAATCATAAAATACGCTACCGACCTGCTCACGCACTCAAAACACTGAAAAGAGGTCGTCTTAACCCGATATTGACCATGGTCAAACTCCCAAATTTCTTAACTTTACTAGTCTCTCAACCAATGATCCAAAAATACACCCAAGCCCCTCGGGACTCCAAAACAAAAGTGCACACCAGTCTAAAAAAATCATACGAATTAGTTCGCGCGATCAAATCGCCAAAATAACACCTAGAACTATGAATTGGACACCAAATCAAATGACATTTTCAAGAAAGCTTTGAAATCTCTATTTTTACCACCGGACGTCCAAATCACGTCAAACCGACTCTGTTTCCCACCAAATTTCATAGATAAGTCAAAAATATATATTGGACCTATACCGGGCTCTGAAACCAAAATACGGACCCGGTATCAGCAATGCCAAACATTCAATCAATTCTTAAAAATATTATTTTTTTCAGACTTTTAATTTTCAATAAAAATTCGTAACTCAAGCTAGGGACCTCAGAATTCGATTATGGGCATATGCCCAGATCCCATATTTCAATACGGACCCACCGGGACCATCAAAATATGGGTCCGAGTCCATTTACTCAAAACATTGACCGAAATCAACTAAAATTAACTTTTAGGCAAAAATTCTTATTTTTATCAGTTTTGCTTTAGCGTATAAGCCTCTCAGGTCAATACTCAGACTGCGCACGCAAATCAAGAAAGGCTAGAATAAGGCTCTAAAGGCTTCGAAACACAGAGTTTGGTCCTAAATCACCGAGCGAAGTGCAAATACTCAAAAGGATCGGTCGGGTCGTTACATTCTACACTACTTAAACACAAGTTCGTCCTCGAACGTGCTAGGAGTCGTTCCAAAGCTATCAAATCACGGTGTAACCTTACTATGCATAACCCCGGGGTGATCCCACATCACCCTGTTCCACATAAGCCTGCCAACACAACACAATTAGAGATCCTTATTTCAACCTTGGTCCTGAAACCTTAGAACTCAATCTCTATCATCCAGAATTCATTGCAAGACCCGAATCCCACATCTACACACTATATAAGTCTGAACAAGCTGTATCAAGTCACAACCATAACCTAAGATGTAATCACATGATATACCCCATCACTTCGACACTCACAATAGAATCTGCTGACCACAATTACTACCCAAAACAAATCCAAAATAAATCTAGTGCCGGTAGCAAACCTCATATCGATTAGAACCTCATTCAAAACCTTCATACCCTACTGATGATGAAAGAAACACGCATAACCACTTAACCACTCATCTGATCAATAAGCCAAGAAACTCTTTCGCCCGACCAAGGCTATTGTCCACATCCTCAACAAAATATAGTGTTATTCTTCCAAACCTTCCTCATCCCAATACGATAGCGCAAATCTCAGGTCTAGAAACCTCATCTCAGCCAATACGAGCAGCCACACACAACCCGGTTCCATACACTAACAAGTAATAATTCAGACATGACAGATAACAGTAAGAAAACTAAATAAGAAAACTACTAAGCAAGTTAAGCAAGCAGGGAAATTTTAGCATGTTACTATGAACTATTTTCAACAGGGTGAAAGCAATATACACGAAATAGAAGGAGCCACATTTCATCACTGTACTGTTGCAACGTGCAACCCGATCAAATCATATCAATATATATATAGGGTACCCTTCGAGCCATAATGCTCGGGTTCACTAATCACATGTGCATCAATATCAAGAGCAACCGAGTGCAAAAAATATAACAGTGGGAAAAATTATTGGGAACAAACAATACTGAGAAAGACAAGCACAACTATGGTGCAATAAGAAAATCATCATCACAAATGCTACCTCGCCCATAATGCCATGAGGCCTAAACTGAATCGTAATACGTGTGTAAAGAATCACGTAACACTTACAACCCGTCATATTATGAGAGAGAAATATATATCATAAACCAAGTGTTACATCTCGCGTTTTCGTACGTTAAAAGTTTCGTCTTCAGTTAATTGACATAGACTCGGGGATGAGATCATCATGACGTTAAGGTATTTATGCTATTTATAACAAGCGATAAAGAAGTGTCATGAAGGATAAAGGGTACATGAATTAAAGAAAACGAGTTTTATTGAAAGTGGCCAATTTGGGATAAAATACGGGTCAAGCAAAAATACCCGATAATTATTGAGTAATACCATGCAAGATACAATATGACCACGGTAGTATAATGTATAAAGTATATATGAAGTAAGTAGAATTTTAAGTAATTTTTGGCAATTTTTAAATTATACGGGTAATTGGTTAATTACCGAATAATGAAACATTACCCAGTTAACTTATAAGTGGATAAAAATTAACAAAATTACACCCCAAATGAAACGTGGAAGCCAACCACTTTCCAAACAATGACTCATGGTCACGTTTGGAGTAGGTGGCTACCTAAGGATTAATTAACATTTAATAAGTAGCTTACTACTTCCTTTTTGACAAGAGAACAAAAGATGTTCTTAATTAAAAAGTAAGAAACGTTAGTTCTTTGTTCTTAGTTATCTCATTTTAGGATCAGAACACACCATGAATCATTGATTGATATATTAATCTTAGATCAAAAGAAACATTTGAAGCAGAAGCAAAATTTCGTTTCAAAAAAGCTTCATAGATCAGAAGCAATTTTCGTTCAAAAATTCAAAGAAGCACAAGCTTAGTTTCGTTCAAAGTATTTCAGCATAATTCCATCAAAATTTTGCGGTTACAAAAGAGTACGGTGCAATCTTCAAGAATATTATACGGAGTTTTCCTTACTCCAGGTATGTTTAGGTCATCCCTTCTTTCTTTTGGCATGGTCCAAATTATACAGAAGAAACAAGCAAACACACAGTTTCCATAAATTACTCTATTCATAGAAATAGTAGGGGTGTCTATATTCTTGATTTCCCTATGAGAATTATTATTATCTTCTGTTCATGGGTCTCAGAATAATACGCAGTTAAAAAAGTTTATCCGGAAGGGATATTGAGATTATTACGTATTTTTCATGCATTTCACCCATTTATATATGTGTATTGACCCATGACCAGATGACGTTATATACGCGTATATATGTAAATATATGTATATGGGATATGGGAAAAGGTTACGACGTTATATATGCACCACCACCTAATCAGTTGGTATATGTTGATCATGTTGCCCATAGTGGCCGAAACGATATGATGGGATGCCCTCGGTGGCTTGATGATATTATGTACACTCATACCTATGCATGGCATGACATTTTTATGCACGTGCATACCATTATGAATGTTTCAGAATTTACAAAGTTATTCAGATTTAAAGACGTGTTTCTTTATTCCATGTTTCATCTATGTCTTTTACGTACTAATTTTTATGCCTTACATACTCAGTACATTTTTCATACTGACTCCCTATTTCATGGGGCTTGTATTTCATGCCCACAGGTTTAGGTAGGTAAGCTGACGGTCCCCCTTTTTAGGATCCCTGATCAGCAAGAGTTGGCGTGCTCCTCTTGATCTGGAGCTGCTTTTGCTTTTGGTACGATACGTTTTTATATATACATGGGTATGATATGGCTCAGTCCCGTCTTTGTACAGTTATTTTTCTATTAAAGATCTGTAGATAGTATGTCTAGTTGGGTTGTATGTGGCCTTGTCGGCTTTCAGTTTTGGATGTATAGTTGTCTATAGCAGCCTTGCTGGCTCGCCCATTGTAATTTGCATGTATATGTACATATGCCTTATTGGTAGGTTTCCTTCATGTATATTATTTTCATAATTCAGTAGATGTTATTCAGGTTCATGTCTTAGATGATTGCTTCGGGGTGTTTGATAGGTAGGACTCAAGCACCCGTCGCGGCCCATCGGTTTGGGTCGTGACGAAAGTGGTATCAGAGTAGTTCTGTCCTAGGATTGTCTACAGATCATGTCTAGTAGAGTCTTGGTTATGAGTGTGTTGTGCACCACACTTATAGACAGGAGGCTACATGACATATATGATGTTATCCTCTCTTTTTATATTAGATCATGCGATATAAGAATTCATGTTCCTAACGATATGTTATATTTCAGCGATGCCTCCAACGAGTACGGCCGCCCAGAAGGGAAAGTCCGTGATTGGTGAGACTACTAGTCAAGCGCCACGAGTTACCAAGTCTCGGGGAGAGTCTCATGGTGAAGTTCCATCTCAGACTTCACATATTTGCCATTTCCAGAAGAGCTCCGAGGGGCACCAGCTCCAGTGCCCGTCCTTGTACATTCAGCAACTCATCCAGATACACTGGGTCAGGAGATGAGAGATGTTATTCAGCTATTAACCCGATTAGTAGCCGTGCAGGCTCGACGCCAGGAAATAAGTATTGGTCATGCAAATAGGTTTGTCAGTGCGAGGGTTCTGACTTCATTAATTTAGACCCTCCGGTATTCACTGGGGCAGATCCGAATAAGGACCCTCAGGTATTTATTGACAGAGTGCAAAGGACATTACAGGTAATGAAGGCCACTGCGACTGAGTTAGTTGAGCTGGCTTGCTATAGACTCCGAGATGTTGCAGTTAATTAGTACGAGTCTTGGGAATTGTCTAGAGGCGAGGATGCCTCTCCAACAATATGGAAGGAGTTTACAGAAGCTTTTATTCGTCATTATCGCCACCAGAGCTTAGGCGGGCCAGAGTTGATAGGTTCTTGACCCTTCGACAAGGTTACATGAGTGTTCGGGAGTACATTCTTCAGTTTGATTCATTGTCTAGGTATGCTCCCACTATTATATCTAAGATGGAGGATCGAATTCACCGGTTCGTGATGGGATTAGAGCCTCACTTGCTTAACGATTGTATGTCGGTCTCACTTCAGCCAGACATGGATATTTCTCGTATTTAGGCATACACTCAGGGTGTAGAGGAGCGTAAACAGAAACAGAGGGCCGATCATGGGCATGATAGATCCCAGAATAAGAGAGTGAGGTCTTCGCATCCTTCAGCTAGCGCACCCCCTCAGTTTGGTGGTAAGAGATTTTATCATTCCACATATTCAAGATCTGGTCAGAATTTCAGGGCCTCAGATTCTCAGTATAGGGGTGAGCCAAATTAGATGAGGCCACCTTTGCCACGATTTGCTCAATGTGGTAAGTAGCATATCGGGCAGTGCCATATGGGATTAGGTGTTTGTTATACTTGTGGTTATCCGGGCCTCGTTATGAGGGATTGTTCGATGAGAGATGATGCAAGCATAGCTCAGCCAGCGGGATCTGTAGCTGGTTTGTCATCATCAGTACGCCTCATGGTCAAGGTCCACAAGCACCAATGAGTCGTGGTTGAGGCAGAGGTGGAGCATCTAGCTCGAGCAGTCCTCAGAACCATATTTATGCGTTGGCAGGACGATAGGACCAGGAGTCATCACCTGATATTGTTACATGTATATTATCAGTCTCCTCATATGATGTATATGCACTGATTGACTCAGGTTCCACCTTATCATACGTTACCCCGTTGGTTGCTAGTAAGTTTGAAATAAAACATGAATTGGTTAAACCTTTTGAGGTGTCTACACATGTTGGAGACTCAGTGATAGCTAAGCAAGTATATATGGGTTGTATAATAATAGTTCATGGTCGATCTACTGTAGTAGACTTAATCTAGTTAGATATGGTAGAATTTGATGTTATAATGGGCATGGATTGGTTGGATTCTTATCATGCCAACGTTAATTGTAGAGAAAAGATAGTCCGATTTCAATTTCTAGGGGAGCCTGTTTTAGAGTGGGAAGGTAATACGGCGTCGCCGAGAGGTAGATTTATTTCCTATCTCAAGGTAAGGAAGATGATCGGAAAGGCTATATTTATCACTTAGTTCGAGTTCAGGATATGGAAGTGGAGTCACCAACCATTCGGTCCATTCCTGTGGTTAATGAATTTCCCGATGAGCTCCCAGGTCTCCGCCAGAGCGAGAAATTGAGTTTGCTATTAACCTACTACCAGATACTCACCCAATATCTATTCCTCCCTATAGAATAGCCCCCACAGAGCTAAAAGAGTTGAACGAACAACTAAACGACTTGCTTGAAAAAGGCTTTATCAGACTAAGTACATCACCGTGAGGAGCACCTATGTTATTTGTAAGGAAGAAAGATGGTTCCTTACGGACGTGTATTGATTATAGACAGTTGAATAAGGTGACGATCAAAAATAAGTACCCGCTCCCGAGGATTGATGATTTATTTGATCAATTGCAAGGTGCCAAGTGTTTTTCAAAGATAGACTTGAGGTCCGAGTACCATCAGGTAAGGGTTAAGGATGAAGATATTCCAAAGACAACATTCAGGACCAGAAACGGGCACTTTGAGTTTTGTGTTATGTCATCAGTTTGAACAATGCCCAGCTGTATTCATGGATTTGATGAACCGTGTGTTCGGGCCCTTTTTAGATCTGTTCGTAATTGTATTTATCGATGATATATCGGTGTATTCTTGTTCAGAGGCTAAGCATGCAGTTCATCTGCGTACTGTGCTCAGAGTTCTACAAAAAGGGAAGTTGTATGCCAAATTCTCTAAGTGTGAATTCTGTAGCTTTCCTTGGGCATTTCGTTTCGAGTGAAGGCATCCGGGTGGAAACACAAAAAATTGAGGCAATAAAGACTTGGCCTAGACCCACGACACCGACGGAGGTTCATAGCTTTCTTGGTTTGGCAGGTTATTATAGGAGATTTGTAGAGGGATTTTCTTCTCTTTCATCACCTTTGACAAAGTTGACTCAGAAGGGAGCAAAGTTTCAATGGACTGATGCTTGTGAACGGAGTTTCCAGACATTAAAGGACAAATTAACGTCAACACTAGTTCTAACGCTTCCAGAAGGGACCGATGGTTACGTTATCTATTGTGACACTTCAAGCTTTAGGTTGGGTTGTCTGCTAATGCAGTATGGTAAGGTTGTGTCTTATGTTTCTAGGCAACTAAGAAAGCACGAGAAGAACTACCCGACCCACGATTTAGAGTTAGCTACGGTGATTCATGCACTAAAGATGTGGAGGCACTACTTGTATGTCATTCATGTTGATATCTATACGGATCATAAGAGCCTCCAGTACATCTTCAAGCAAAAGGAATTGAATCTACGTCAAAGAAGATGGTTGGAGCTATATAAAGACTATGACGTTGATATTTTATACCATCCAGGGAAGGCGAACGTAGTATCCGACGCCCTCAGCTGTAGATCTATGGGTAGCCTATCATATTTACAGCCAAAAAAGAGGGGAATAGCCCATGAGGTTCATCAGCTAGCTAGTCTTGGAGTTTAGTTACTAGACTCAGGTGATATTGGAATTGCTGTTCAGGATACGACAACATCCTCTTTAGTAACTGAAGTAAAGCAACGCTAGTACGAGGATCCTGTGTTAGTTCATTATAGGGATACCACCCTTCAAAAGGAGAAAAATCCGTTTGAAATTATAGAAGATGGGGTTCTCAGATATCGAGGAAGATTATGTGTGCCTAATATTGCAGGGCTACGTCGGCAGGTTATGGGAGAAACTCACTATTCTCGTTGTTCTATCCATCCAGGAGCAACAAAGATGTATCATGAAATCAGGGAAGTGTATTGGTGGGACGGAATGAAAAAGGATATAGCAGAATTTGTTGCTCAGTGTCCTAACTATCAGCAGGTCAAGATTGAGCATCAAAAACCCGGTGGGTTATTGCAAGCTATGGAGATTCCGACTTGGAAATGGGAAGTAATCAATATGGACTTCATCGTAGGTTTACCTCGTACCCAGCGTAAGTTCGACTTGATATGGGTGATTGTTGATAGGCTTACAAAGTCAGCCCATTTTTTGCCCGTTAGGACTACATATTCCTCAAAGGATTATGCAAGGCTTTATATTAAGGAGATAGTATGACTACATGGTGTCCCCATATCTATTATCTTGGATTAAGGAGCTCAATTTACAGCTAACTTCTGGAGGTCCTTCCAAAAAGGATTGGCGACTCAAGTAAGTCTTAGTACAACATTTCATCCCCAGACAGACGGATAGGCTGAGTGTATTATTCAGACATTGGAGGATATGTTACGAGCTTGTGTAATAGACTTCAAAGGTAGCTGGGATGATCATCTTCCGCTTATTGAGTTCGCGTATAATAATTACTACCATTCCAGCATTCAGATGGCTCCATACGAAGCTCTTTACGGATGAAAGTGTAGGTCGCCTATAGGGTGTTCGATGTTGGAGAATCTGAATTACATGGGCCAGACCTGGTTCAGCGAGCCATAGAAAAAGTAAAGTTGATCGGGGATCAGCTATTGACAGCTTAGAGTCGTCAGAAGTCATATTCTGATATGCGGCGATGAGATTTAGAGTTCGGGATTGATGTTTGGGTATTCTTAAAGGTGTCACCTATGAAGGGTGTGATGAGATTTGGAAAAAAGGGCAAACTTAGCCCACAGTATGTTGGGCCTTATAGGATCATTCGGAGATTGGACCAAGTATCTTATGAGTTAGAATTACCCTCAGAATTGGAGTTTGTCCATTTGGTTTTTCACGTATCTATGTTACAGAAGCACATTGCCAATCCTACCTGAGTGGTGCCCACGGATGATGTACAAATTACAAAGGACTTGTCATACGAGGAAATTCCAGTTGCCATCTTAGACCGACAAATCTGCAAGCTACGGAATAAGGAGGTAGCCTCTGTGAAAGTACTTTGGAGGAACAACAATGTGAAAGAAATAACTTGGGAAGCCGAGGAAGACATAAAGTCTAGATATCCCTACTTATTTCCTCCTCTAGAGAAGGGTCCGACTGAGACATCATAACCATAAGGTACATGTATAAATTCTTGTGTTGGTTATTGTCATTGGTCGTGTGAGGCCATTGCCGTTTTTCATTATTATGGTCCTGTGTGGTGTTGGATTATTAAGCTTTTACAGTGAGAGTTGGTAGTAGTGTTGTTACAAAGGCGAACCTGCCAAAGTTATATAAATCACGGGGAGTTGAACATTCGAGGACGAATGTTTTTAAGGGGGGAGGATGTTACATCTCACGTTTTCGTACGTTAAAAATTTCGTCTTCAGTTAATTGACATAGACTCGGGGATGAGATCATCTTTACGTTACGTATTTATGCTATTTATAACAAGCGATAAAGAAGTGTCAAGAAGGATAAAGGGTGCACGAATTAAAGAAAATGAGTTTCATTGAAAGTGGCCAATTTGGGATAAAATACGGGTCAAGCGAAAATACCCGATAATTATTGAGTAGTACCATGCAAGGTACCATATGACCACGGTAGTATAATGTATAAAGCATATATAAAGTATATTAAAAATAAGTAGAATTTTAAATAATTTATGGCAATTTTTTAATTATGCGGGTAATTGGTTAATTACCGAATAACGAAACATTACCTAGTTAACTAATAAGTGGATAAAAATTAATAAAATTACACCCCAAACGAAACGTGGCAGCCAACCACTTTCCAAACAATGACTCATGGTCACGTTTGGAGTAGGTGGCTACCTAAGGGTTAATTGACATTTAATAAGTAGCTTACTACTTCCTTTTTGACAAAAGAACAAAAGATGTTCTTAATTAAAAAGTGAGAAATGTTAGTTCTTAGTTTTCTCATTTTAGGATCAGAACACACCATGAATCATTGATTGATATATTAATCTTAGATCAAAAGACACATTTGAAGCAGAAGCAAAATTTCATTTAAAAAAAGCTTCATAGATCAGAAGCAATTTTCGTTCAAAAATTTAAAGAAGCAGAAGCTTAGTTTCGTTCAAAGTATTTCAGCATAATTCCATCAAAGTTTTACGGTTACAAAAGAGTACGGTGCAATCTTCAAGAATATTATATGGAGTTTTCCTTACTCCAGGTATGTTTAGGCCATCCCTTCTTTCTTTTGGCATGGTCCAAATTATACAGAAGAAACGAGCAAACACACAATTTCCATAAATTACTCTTTTCATAGAAATAGTAGGGGTGTCTATATTCTTGATTTTCCCCATGAGAATTATTATTATCTTCTGTTCATGGGTCTCAGAATAATACGCAGTTGAAAAAGTTTATCCGGAAGGAATATTGAGATTATTACGCATTTTTCATGCATTTCACCCATTTATACATATGCATTGACCCCTGACCAGATGGCGTTATATACGCGTATATATGTAAATATATGTATGTCGCGCCCCCTTTTTTTCCTTCTTGACGGGGAAGTCTGGGTTTCGACATTCATGGGGGAAATAACTCGTTTCCTTTTGAGAATTGGGTATTTGAAGAGTCGCTACCTAATGGATTATGGTGCGTTAGGGCACTTTGATCAATTAACTCATGGACTAGTTTGCATTACTAGAGATTTAGGGTAATGACTCAAAATAACCTTGAGGGGAAGGTGTTAGGCACCCCTCGCGGTCCACAACAGTGGGTCCCGTCCGAACTTAAACTATGTGAATTAGTCATTTTAGCAAATAAACAGTTTTAACATGTTCTTGCAAGTAAAGGCATGTTTTGACATCCTAAGTACATGTATGGTTCAAGTAATGAAAACAAGGGAAAAGGTTTGAACATATGTAAAGAGAAGTAAATTCATCTAAAACATATAGGAATTGGGAAAAGAGGGGTCCTAGGTTGGTTAGCTTATAGGATCATACCCACACAATGCCCGGTAAACACTCTTCAACGAGGAGCTACACGTGACATTAGCGCGTAGTCATCATATCGTTACTACCCAATTCCCTCCGCTTAGTCATAACCTAAAGTGTTCTAGCAACCTTTAAAGATATCCTATGAGTGCACTACCCATCCCTTCTTTATGGCCCTGGAGGTAGTCGTGACCTCTAATTTAGGTAGTTTCTAGACCATCCTAAGGTACTTAAAGGAAAAAAATCTAGGCGTCAATCAAAACAGTTAGGGATGCATTTAAAGAGGGAACAAATAAAGGCTCATATTTACCTCCATAAATATAACAAGTAAGTGGACGTCTCAAACAACAGTTTCAGGCACTTAAAAACCTTAGAACATGATATCTAGGTGAGCAGAAAGTATACAACATTGAATTAGGACCAGAGTGTCAAAGAATTGGATCCTACCGATTTTAGACCTGTTGATTATGAGCAATCACTGGTAACAGAACACAGTTTTGTAGTTTATAGAATTTTAATCGCCCTATAGGCTTGCCTAAGTGCGTAACAGTGATGTCCTAAGAGCATGATATCTATATTGATTAGGAATGCAGTAAAACAGTAAAACGATTTTTAAACGGCAATTTGGGATCCTATGGACACGTTTTCTAGCGGTATTAATTGAGGCAGCGTTTGAAAAACTTTTTAAGAAGCGACAGATTTATTTAATTAAACCACTTCAAAATATATAACCACGAATTGAATTGACTTTCTAACTAAACTGTTTAAGTCCTATAGGCATGATTTTTAGTTAAGCAAGGCAAAACAAATAACAGTCATTTAACCAAAGCGAAACCCCTATAGGCATGACTTCTATAGAGCTGATTTTTAACCCTATAGGCATGATCTCTATTATTAAAGCCATTTTAGATCCTATAGGCGTGGTTTCTAATTGTGTGGAAGTAAAGCAAACATAACAAACACGTTGAATCAGCATGGACCCTATAGGCATGGTATCTACCCAATTTACCCAATATATATAACTACCATCCCTTTTTCACTAATCACCCCACTATTTATTTACAATAATTATTACAGACCAATGAATTGAATAAAAATTAAAGAACAGAAATTAATCTATAGGGAGCCTGAAGTAGGCCCAAATGATTTCCATGCCTCCAATAGCCTAAAATGCCCAATGTTCATAGCCAATTCTATGTCTTGGTGTGTCAGAGTTCCCTAAGGACCTTAAGGATCCCGGGAAGTGCTCACACCTAGACCTTTCTCAAATAACAACTGATTTAAGTGCAGTGTGGAAATGCCAGCCCTGACATGCCAGAGTTCAGAGAGATCTTAAGGGTCTCAAGGCAATACACATATCAGTGGGACAAAACCTAGTATTTTAAGAGTAAGTGGAAGTGCATAGTAGTTTGAAAAAGTTTAATAGAAAGGTCTTAGGACTTAAAAAAACTTCTGAAAACCAATTAGTGCTAAAACAGTTTGAGGGGAAGTGTGAAGAAAACAATTCGCCATCAGAACACAAGTCATAAAACAAGTTTTAGGAACCACTTTCACACAAGGGGATATGTCACGACCCCAAAACCGACCCGATCGTGATGGCACCTATCGTGAAACTAGGCCAGCCGTCACAACTCCCGAATCAACCATTTTTCAATAAAAGTTATTTTTTTACCATTTATAAACAATAGTTCTCATAATGAAAATTTTTAAAGAAAAGTGCGGAATAATTACACAAGCCCGACATCGAGGTGTCACTAGTCATGAGCATCTACCAAGGTCTGAATACAACAAGAGTCTAAAAATGTAGTAAATACAGTAATGAAAAATGAGGGAGGAAAGTAGTGCTGCGAACGTCGTGCAGCCACCTAGCTAACTCCGACGACTCCGCCTCCGAGCAATCAACACCCGCTACCGGGTTCCAAAATACTTGAATCTGTACACGAGGTGCAGGGACTAATGTGAGTACTCAAACCCAGTAAGTAATAAGAGTAAATAAAGACTGAGCAGTAGGAAACGATGAATCCACATTTATGATAAACTCAATAAGCACAACAGGCTTTCAAATAGAATATGAGTCAATCGTCTCATTTAAAATCCATCTTTTGGTAAAAATCATTTAAAAATGCTTTACAATAGTTTCAGTAAGGGTTCAATACCATATATAATAAAAGAGATAAAAATCATAATCGGCCCCTCGGGCAAACCATAGTTCGTATACAGCCCCTCGGGCAAAACAGAAATCATAAACACCTCATATCATAAAAGTCTTAGTGGAAATAACAAAGCCAAAATCAATGATTAAATACCGAATATCTCATAAAAACTCCAGCTTAAATGAAAGTTGTTTGAAAGCATTTGTTCAACATTTTCAACAGAGGCTCAGTATAAAGAGGAGTGGAAACATCAATTTCATAAAAAAGCCCCTCGGGCAAAGCATAACTCATATATGTATACAGCCCCTCGGGCAAGCCTCTCAGTCACTCATGACTCACTCTTACCGGTCAGCGCTCACACTCAGCACTCACACTCAATAGGTACCATATAGTAACTGTTGCGGCGCGCATCCCGATCCATATATAGCTGCGGCATGCAGGCCGATCCATATATCTCGTCGAGGGCGATCACTGGGGGTGTGCAGACTCCGGAGGGGATCCTACAGCCCAAGCTCTATATCGCTGCGACATGCAGCCCGATCCATACACACACACACACGCACACACACACACACACACACACACACACACACACACACACACACACACATATATATATATATATATATATATATATATATATAGAGGCGTGCAGCCCGATCCATAAATATATAATCCTCACAACCAGGCCCTCGGCCTCTCTCAATCATTAACCTTACCATCAGACCCTCGGTCTATCTCAGTAAATACCCTCACAATCAGACCCTCGGTCTATCTCAGTCAATACCCTCACAATCAGACCCTCGATCTATCTCAGTAATCAACCTCACAATCACTCGGACCATCAATAAAATAGGGAACTCAACCCAAATAGTTTTCACATTTTTTAAGAATTAAAGTGATAAAACCAGGTTTAAACAATATACAGGTAAATCATGATTGAGGATATGCTTTCAAACATGGCATACAGCCCAAAATAAAGACTGAGGTCGGCACAAGGCCCTAAACATGGCATACAGCCCAAAATATAATATCAATATCTAAAATATGGAATATCATAATATTTAAAATCAAATATGCGACTTAAGAGTCGTACGGGATGGACCAAGTCACAATCCCCAATGGTGCACGACTCCACGCTTGTCATCTAGCGTGTGCATCACCTCAAGTAGCACAACGACGTGAAATTCGGGGGTTTTAAACCCTCAAGACAACATTTACAATCATTACTTACCTCGATCCGGTCCAAACTCTAGCCCGCGATGCCTTTGCCCTCACGAATCAACCTCCGGATGCTCCAAATCCAGCCACAACCAGTACATAATTGTTAAAATATACTAAGGGAACAAAGCCCACTCAAAAATATCCAATTTACATCAAAAATCCCGAAAGTGCTCAAACTCGCCCCCAGGGCCCATGTCTCGGAATCCGATAAAAGTCACATCAATAGAATCCTCTTCCTCTCACGAGTCTATACATACAAGAACATCAAAATCGGACCTCAATTGCCCCTTCAAATTCCCAATTTACACTCTCCAAATCCAAGCCTTAATTCCCCAATCTTTTAGGCTTTAATTTCCACATTTTTCATGATTAAACAAGTAAGAATCAACATAGGATCGAGTATTGAGTTCAAAAATCTTACCTCCAAGTATTTCCCTTCGATTCCCTCTTCAATCTTTCTCAAAAGCTCCAAAAATTGCTCAACAATGGAGAAAATAGACCAAAAATCGCGAACTCACTTTTTAAACATTCTGCCTCAAGCCTGAAATCCTTCATCGCAATCACGGAGCTTCCTTCGCGATCACGAAGCACAATCTACCAGGCCCTCAAATTTACTCTACGCAAACGTGGTGAGGTCCTCGCGAACGCGATGCTCAAAACTTTAAACCTACACGAACGAGGATAGATCCACGCGAACGAGATGCACCACTTGCCCAACTCATGCGATCGCGACTCACACTACACGATCACGAAGAACAACCTGACCTGCCCTCATCACAGCCCTACGTGATCGTGAGACTCCCTACGCGATCGTGAAGGAGAAATCTCTGCAACAGCTGAAACTCAAAACCTACAACTCCAAACAACAAGGAATGGTTCGATTGACCACCCGAAACTCACCCGAGGCCCTCGGAACCTCAACCAAACATGAAAACATATCCCATAACATCATTCAAACATGTTCCAACCTTCGGAACTCTCAAAACAACATCAAAACACCAAATCACATTGGATTCAAGCCTAAGAATTTCAAGAACTTCCAAATTCCGCTTTTGATCAGAAACCCAACTAAACCACATCTGAACGACCTGAAATTTTGCACACACGTCATAAATGACATAACGGAGCTATTGCAACTTCCGGAATTCCATTCCGACCCCTATATCAAAATCTCATCTATCAACCGGAAAACGCCAAAATCTTAATTTCGCCAATTCTAGCCTAAACCTTCCACAGACTTCCAAAATGCATTTCGATCATGCTCCTAAGTCCCAAATCACCTAGCAGAGCTAACCAAATCATAAAAACTCCGATCCGAGATCATATACCGACAAGTCAAATCTTGGTCAAACTTTTTCAAATTTCAAGCTTCAAATTGAGAACTGTTCTTCCAATTTTATTCTGATTACCCTGAAAATCAAAACCAACGACTTACATAAGTCATGATACATCACACGGAGCAAGTCATGCCCGAGAACTGGCCAGCAAAGTGTAAAAGCTCAAAATGACCGGTTGGGACATTACATCCTCCCCCACTTAAACATACGTTCGTCCTCGAACGTGCCCAGAGTTGTTCCAAAAGCCTATCAATCGCTGAATTACCTTACCATGAACATACCCGGGGGAAATCCCACGTCACCCTATCTCATATAGGTCCGATAACACAATGTAACTGAAATTTCACCATTCAACCTAGCTTATAAACCCTAGGACCACATTTCCAATTCTGAAATCATCCACAAGATCAAAATCTCACATTTATTCCCCGAATAGGCCCGAATAAGCTGTAATAACCCATAACTGCAACCTTAGTGCAATTACATGATATAACACATAACTCAAACGCTTGTAGCGATAACTTCTAGTCACAACAGCTGCGCACAACAACCGAATATCGATAGAAACCTCTTATCAACTAAAGTCTCATTCCAACACTTTCATATACTACCAATGATAAATGAAACACACAGTAAGCCATAACTGTTTTCTCAGATCAACCATTTATTAAGCCACTTCTCCTTTAGCAAGGACCATAGCAAATTTCCGCGTCGAACCTCGATGTTATCCTTTCAACATGCTAATATCAAATCCGTTTGCAGTCATTAAAGATCCCGACGATCTCATCTAATCCAACATAACTACGCTGGTGACATTGACACATCAATACAGACTAAAGCCATGACTTGTACAATCCATGCACCAATAAGCCACAATCCGAACTTACTCAAATCATGAAAATGACTCAAATGAAAGAGATGTGCCGCAAGCTCACTAGTACCACCACAATACAAGGCTGAGAATCCGCCACACATTGTAGAAACAAAACACACGAATCTAACCCACAGGATCATACTTCCACATAGCTTCACTCCAATGCGCGACCTCGTCCAAACACAGGTCCACATGAGACACCTTAAGTTACTATGCTCAAAATCGACAACCGTGAGCAATATGATGTCTAAAACCAAAGCAATCATCATAATCACCGCGAGGCAATTACATTACACCACACAACTCGAAATGACATAACCGATACGCCATCCACCGAGCAATACCCAGTGCTCTTCCCGCTCGAATTCCACTTAAAGGCCCTAATAACACCGCACTACATGAGCCTATAACCAACAAATCCTAACGTCTCGCATTCCAGAAAGATAATTCATAAATCCCCCTAATTACTAATGGCTCAATAACAACCGAATCAACATATCCCTCACCAATAGCAACCCGAAGTCAACAAAGCTGTCTCGATACAGAACACACATCCATACAGGTCTACCAATGAGCCACACCTCAACTCTAGTTACCCATAACAGATCCTCCGAAGCTTCACAATGACTGATTCATAGCATATACTGTCATCTGACTAACTTACCCACATCTTTGCCGTCCATAACCACGAGCTAACCTATATATGAGAACTTCCAATCTCCAAGTCTATAAAACACACGAATTACCATATCTGATCCCAATTTCGCCGCTCGCATATATAACACACCTCTAATACTCAATCATCTCATGAGAGGTACACCTATAATTCTTCTGAGCCACCAAGCAAGCTCGAATATCATCCGTCGATTAGACAATATAGTGCCGCAATACCAATAAAGCATCCGTAACTTAAACACATCGCCCTTTCTGAAATGTTACACCCTCATCAAACCACACCAATCAGTGATCTCATTTATCTAGTCACCTGAAGCTGCCTATGCTATCTAAGAATTTGTGACCTTCCTTTCAAATCTGAACCGTGTCCTTACACATGCAAATCTCAATCCTACACAACATACCACATAAACCGTACCATCCTAGGATAACCACGAGAACTTCATATCCCTTATGAGCCACAAGCAACTATGTACTCCACTTGCCAAAAACTTCCCATTGATCCCATCAAAATCACTATACATCCTACGCTCCTCATGCCAATAGGAAAAATATACCCCTTTAACTGTGGTGGAAACCATCTAAAACTCTCCGAATTCCTTTTGCACAACTCTAAATCGGTAGGGCTGAGTCCTTCTAACTCAATCGAGCTACACAGGTCACTAAAACACAAAAGAATTGCCGCGAAAACACCTATAGAAACTCATTACCTTGTAAGCATCCAAGAACTAATCATATCCTTACTATACCGACTCGGCCTACTACCAAGCTATCCCATTTATTCGAGTTCCATTCTAATTTACCTTCAACTTGATACTCCTTCTTGCTATAACATCACCATTCCTCAACCCAGACTCACCACATGAGACCCAAGCACAAAACCACACCGTCTAAGACTCATAAGCCGCTGAATACTCTCTTAAATATTCCCAAAAGCACCACATTCAAAATACTTTACTCTGAAGAGACTTCCTGCAAATCTAAATCCGTTAACTTTACCTTCCTGATACTGATATATAGAATCCCATAATTGATATATAAATGCCACGAATCTTGACATCTTCCAATGAAAACTCAGTTTCTAGCCACACATACAACTTGAAAATACCCTTGATCAGCTGAGCAAAACTCTGGCACAAATTTCTACCCTAGCTTTGCTGCAAAGTTCCGATGCACATAAGAATGCCTTGTTGAAGGTGCTGAGTGAGGCATATATACCAAGCAACATCACCAGAGGAGAAATGACAAACATGGTAGGGAAGGTATTGGAAAGTCACAAGATCACTTTTTATGAAGATGGGCTGCCACCAGAAGGGTTGAGTCACAACAAAGCATTGCACATAACCGTGCAATGCAAAGATTATTTTATCACTAGGATCCTGATTGATGGAGGGTCCAGTCTCAATATTTGTCCGTTGGTAGCATTCAGAACATTGGGAAAGGGGCTGCATGAGATCAAGGATGGGGCCATCAACGTCAAAGCTTTCAACGGTTCCCAAAGGTCCACTATTGGGTAAATTAGTTTGTGCTTGCAAATGGGACCTACTTGGTTTGATGTCGATTTCCAAGTAATAGATGTGACGACATCTTACAACTTGCTGTTGGGACGATCGTAGATTCATGCTGCTGGGGCTGTAGCGTCAACACTACATCAGGCAGTGACGTTTGAGGGGAATCACCAAGAGGTGATCATTCACGGCGACGGTAGCAATCCCATATATAGTCGCCAAACCATACCAACGATCGGAGGAAGAAGAAAGATAGGCGGGGAAACCTATCACCACATTGAGCGAGTCAACGCCGTTGACAAAGACAAATGGCGGGACAACAAAATTGAAAGCATATTGAACTGGAGAGGATATGAACCTGGCAAGGGACTTTGCAAGAACCTCCAAGGAATAGCCAAGCCTATCAAACTAAAGAAACATGGCACCACTTTCGGTCTAGGATACGAGTATACATGGGAGGAATTCAACAACTGGTCACTACCATGGCGTGGTCCATACTACCTACTGGAGCATCCAATACCACATTTGGAGCAGACTTTCTAGCCGGTCGATGTTATCTATGGGTCGAAAGAAGAGGAAGCACTGGCAGTAGTGAGGAATTTATGCCTAGAAGATGATAACATAGATTGTTGTGTCATCTTCGAGGAGGAGGGGAAGGAGGGCCCTTCCATACAGGCCGTAAGCCGAGGAGCATGCCTCAACATTTGGACCATCAGAACCACCAGAACCTGGAAAGCGTCGGGGTAGCAAGGCTAAACAAAGCATCATGCACTATCTTTTATTTTTACTAGTTGATTTTCCTTTCGCATTTTGAATTTTCGCAATAAGATCTTCCAATGTTCAAAATAGTTTATGAAATTTATCAAAGCATTTCGGTGTCCTTACAAATCTTACTCTTATTATTTTCTCTCATTACATTATTTATACAGCATTACTATTACCTATCTTGATGAACCAATGACTGTGACGTGCAACGAGATAATGCAACAAACGGACATAGATTCAGAGGAAGATGATATACCAGAAGAGATTGTTAAAGAAGTCGAGAATTTCGAAAATAGGCCTAAGTCCAACCTGGACGAAAAAGAAGTTGTCAACCTGGGAGATGCAAAAAACGTCAAAGAAACACGAATCAGCGTCCACTTATCACCATCAGAAAAAAGGAATACACAGAATTTCTAAGAGAATATGAGGACATCTTTGTGTGGTCGTATGATGACATGACTGGTCTAAGTACGTCTATTGTGGCTCACAAACTGCCAACTGATCCAACATGTCCACCGGTAAAGAAGAAGCTCAGAAAATTCAAACCTGATATGAGTTTGAAGATCAAGGAAGAAGTCACCAAGCAGGTCAAATCCAAAGTTCTTAGGGTAGTGGAATACCCAACGTGGTTATCCAACATTGTGCCAGTACCAAAGAAGGACGGAAAGGTCAGAGTTTGTGTCGACTACCGGGATCTCAACCGGGCCAGTCCGAAAGACGACTTCCCATTGTCGAACATACACATCCTGATCGATAATTGCGCCAAGCATGAGTTGAAATCATTTGTAGATTGTTTCACTAGATATCATCATATCTGGATGGACGAAGAAGATGCTGATAAAACGGCTTTCATTTGCCGTGGGGAATATACTGCTACAAAATGATGCCATTCGAGTTAAATTGCAAATCCTACTCAGAAACGCACACTTCGGAGGTTGTCCAACAATTTCTTTTACAACGGAGGAATCCTGTATAGGAGGACTCTTGATTTAGGATTGCTAAGATGTGTCGACGCAAAAGAAGCATCTAAACTACTAGAAGAAATCCATGTTGGGACCTGCGGTCCACATATGAACCGACTTTGTCTTAGCCAATAAGATACTCCGGGCTGGTTACTTCTGGATGACTATGGCAACGGACTGCATCCAGTATGTCCAAAAATGCCACCACTGCCAGATACATACAGACATGATCAAGGTGCCCCCAAATGAGCTTACTACAACAAGCTCACCATGGCCGTTCACCACATGGGGAATGGATGTTATTGGACCAATCGAACCCGCCGCATCAAACGGGCACAGGTTTATCCTAGTAGCAATTGATTATTTCACCAAATGGGTTAAAGTAGCATCTTACAGGGCAGTGACTAAGAAAGTCATGGCGGATTTTGTCTGTGACCGTATCGTGTGTCGGTTCGGAATTCTAGAGTCAATCATTACTATAATGGCTCCAACCTCAACACTGATTTGATGAAATCCATGTGTGAAACCTTCAAGATCAAACAAAAGAATCTACAGCCTACAGACCTCAGATGAATGGAGCCGTAGAGGCCGCCAGCAATAATATCAAGAAGATACTATGGAAAATTATAGAGAAGCATAAGCAGTGGCACGAGAAGCTATCATTTGATTTATTGGGATACCGCACCACAGTCCGCACATCAACTGGGGCAACCCCCTACATGTTGGTATATGGTACGAAAGCAGTCATTCCCGCTGAAGTAAAAATTCCCTCCCTAAGGATCATACAGGAAGCTGAGCTCGATAATGCAGAATAGGTGAAGAGTCATTGCGAACAGCTAGCTCTTATAGACGGAAAGAGAATGAATGCAGTTTGCCATGGTTAGCTTTATCAGAACAGAATGTCCAGAGCCTTCAACAAAAGAGTCAAGCCAAGACAATTCATACCAGGGCAGCTAGTATTAAAGAAGATTTTCCCGCATCAAGATGAAGCCAAAGGGAAATTCTCTCCCAACTGGCAGGGTCCGTACATAGTTCACCGGGTTCTAATAGGAGGAGCCCTCATACTTGCAAAAATGGACAGGGAAGTTTGGCCAAAGCCGATCAATTTAGACGCAGTCAAGCGATACTATGTATAACCTTTATGCTTTCTTTTTATGATGTAATATGAACTATGCCTGACCTAATTCCTGTTTAAGAGGGGGTACATAGGCGGCCCTATGTCATGACCCAAACTGGAGGGCCATGACTAGCAACCGACCATACTTGCCGAGCACCAACATACATTTTATCTAACCTTCTTTATTATCTTTTAGGTTGACGAGATCAATATAAATGGTAGACATGGATCATGGACAACCAACAATAAAATATGATGGCATGAACATACATAACATGGTATGACCAGACAATCAAGAAACTACATATAAGGTACGAGCTACCACGCTACCATGAAAGACTATACAACAAAAACCAGCCGACAAGGCATACCAAACTATACATGAGTCGACACCTGTCTATGAGCCTCTAAATGAATATAAGTGCTACAACATAGCCGGAACAGGGCCCCGACATACCCATAATGTCAATAACAAAAATGCATACCAAGACCACGACAAGTCCGAAGAAGGGATCTCGCCAATCAATGCTGAACTGGACAACCTACTATGGTGGGGGAGCTGCACCTGCCTGTCTATCAGGGCCTGCAGCATGACATGTAGCGTCCACAATCAAAAGGACGTCAGTACGAATAAAGTACTGAGTATGTAAGGCAGGGAATCATAAATATGAACAGTAATGTAAGTAGGGATAGAGAATATACAACCTGTAACATCTGAGTACCTTTGAGGGCTACTGACATGAAATGCATGATACATATATATAAATACATAAACTTTTAAATCATACGCCTCTGTGGGCATCATCATTATCATATCGTACCCGGCCGTAATAGGCTCGGTAAAAAAAACGTACCCGACCATCATAAGACTCGGTAGTATCATACCCGGGCACGTGGAACTCGGTAAAACCCAACTGATCAGTGGTTGCACAATAGGTGCCGTACCCGGCTGACTATAGCGCGGCTCGGTAGAGTAAAATAGATACATATATATAATGCATGCTCGACTCATGGAATCACATTCTAAACCTTTCGGAGTGACGTAAGGTCGGTATCCTCTGTACACATTATTAGGACTAACTCTTCACTATGAACTTTATAAGAATCAGGAAGTACCAATAACATTGATAACATAAGAATAAGAGAAGCAACATTAACATTAATCGTTCCATAAGAGGAAAAACAATGTAAGTACTGCTAGCTTCTAAGAGTAGAGTATCTGTGGAAGCTCATTCATTACATTATATACAATCGGAGTCGTGCAAAAGAAGAAAAGGGATAGCCTTACATACCTTGTAAATACTGCCCCAATATCAAGCTATGCAATTGTCACAACCCCTTAGTCTACAATAAGAGAAACGATACTATCGTTATCATTTAAGCATCATAACTATTATGTATCGACCACAACCTATTTTTCGATGAAACGGACAACATCTCCCCTATATATATGACTTCACACAATTCAAAACAATCACCAAACAGCCCAAACAACATCAATAATAATCATATTGAGCCTCCCAAAACAGTCCACGCACAACCTAATCACTTGATACATACGACGGCCACCATAGTCGTGTCAAACGACCCAGAAATATTATAAAGAACTGTCAGCCCACAACCCTACATATATATGGTGTTTCTCCACCCCCTTCCACCTCCAAAACTCCACAAAATAGTAGTAAACCACGCATCCCAACAGCAACACAAAACAGTCCACAAAACAGTCTGCTACAAGTGAATAACTCGAACTCACGGCTTTCGATCACCGTCCCGTGAGTTCTTACATGTATAGAACGAATTACCATGAATTCACAGAAGAAAAAATGTATGAAAGAGGGCAGTAACTTACCTTACTTGTTGGATAACTCAGCCCTTCCCTTGGTTCTTCAAACTCTAGGTTTTATCTTCAATTAGAACTTGAAAGAGAGGAAAAATCGATTAGGGTTTGTGTGGGATTTTTGGAGAGGAGTTGAAGGGGTTTAATTTGGTTTTGAAGGTCTGAAATAATAGTGAAATAACTGAGTTTATAATCCCTTAAAAGTCCTCTCTTGGCCGACTTTAGGACTTTTACTTTTGTCCTCTCCTTTTGGCAAGTAGGTGATGCACCTACTTGTCACCTACCAATCTGCGCAGACTTGCAAAAATACAAATATCTCTATACTTTGAGATCGTATTGACAAACGGTTTAATGCATTAAAAACTAGACTCATAGATCTTTAATTTGGTGGGTATCTCACCCCGTAATTCCTTGTAAATTGGGAGAAAAGCTTAGAAACATTTGACCTAATGTTTAAGTAAAATTATGAACCTAAGTTGCGACAATGTTTGTCGACTTTTGTTTTATAACTCGTTTGACTTCAAGACTTATGATACGGATATTATATGATTCAAATACCTTAATACATGACCTCTTGTGTGTATTAAGAACCTCTAGGTTTACCTGAAAATACGAGTTACAACATCCTTGATTCGTTTAACTTCTAATACTTGTTAATCACCCTACACCCTTGTATCACTTAAGACCAATAGGATTAACTTCTTATCATCTCAAAGGTTATTCCTTCTTGGATTTATGTTAACTAATATATGGCATGAACTAACGCATGTGGATATGGGTTGTAACACCCTTCCCCCTTAGAAACATTCGTCCTCGAATGTAAGGGTTCATGTGGAGTTTAAATCATCGTGGATTCCGGCCAAGTTTCTCCCATAAATAGAGGAAAAACTTGCAAGAAGTTAACTCAACGTATGGCCTTACAAGAGTATGCAAAGCATTATGGACATGTACATTATCTGCATATCACCATTTTGTATTAAGGAAGAGTATTCTCAAGTTATTGCTTACCTCATAGAGCCATTTCACCTTCCAATGTATCATGTGTTCCACCAACATCCTTGTTATCTTCATTCTGGATAGGTATGGGTATTTAGACTTCATCTCCTCTTCTGCTTCCTATGTCATTTCTTCCATATTCTTGTAACTCCACAATACTTTGACGGAAGCTAAATCTTTTGTTCTCAACTTGCGGACTTGTCAATCTAATATAGCCACTGGCATTTCTTCATAAGATAGGTCCTCTGTAACTTGTACATCTTTGATAGGGACGACTCGAGAAAGGTCTCCAATACATTTCCTCAACATAGATACATGGAATACCGGGTGGACAAATTCCAATTCGGATGGCAATTCTAACTCATAAGCAACCTGTCCAATCCGTCGAAGAATTTTATACGGCCCGATATACCTTGGACTCAGCTTACCTTTCTTCCCAAAACGCATTATACCCTTTATTGGTGAGATCCTCAGGAAAACCCAATCACCAACCTCAAACTCCAGATCACGACGTCGGACATTGGAATAAGATTTTTGCCTGCTTTGTGTCGTCCTCAATCGCTCCTATATCACTTTCACCTTCTCAATAGTTTGGTGAATCAAATCTGGCCCATATAATTCTGTTTCACCGACTTCGAACCATCCAACTGGTGATCTACATCTCCTCCCGTATAGTACCTCGTATGTGGCCATTTTAATACTGGAATAGTAGCTATTATTGTAGGCGAATTCTATGAGTGGAAGATGGTCATCCTAATTTCCCTTGAAATCTAGAACACATTCTCATAGCATATCTTCCAGTGTCTGAATGGTACGTTCAGCCTGTCCGTCAGTCTGCGGATGAAATGCAGTGCTGAGATTTACTTGTGTGCCTAAACCCTTCTGAAAAGATCTCTAAAAGTTAGCTGTAAATTGAGCTCCTCGGTCTCATATAATAGATACCGGCATACCATGAAGCCTAACAATCTCCTTGATATACAACTTCGCATAATCTTCAGCCGTGTAAGTTGTCTTAACTGGCAGAAAATGGGCACATTTTGTAAGTCGATCAATTATCACCCAGATGGAGTCAAACTTATGATAAGAGTGAGGTAATCCAATAATGAAGTCCATATTAATCACCTCCCATTTCCAGGTCGGAATCTCTATATTCTGAAGCAATCCACCGGGTTTCTGATGTTCTATCTTTACTTGTTGACAATTGGGACACTAGGCTACAAATTCTGCAATAGACTTCTTCATGTTATCCCACCAATACTGCTCCTTGACATCATGATACATCTTTGTCGAGCCGGGATGGATGGAATATCGGGATTGATGAATCTCATTCATAATCTTCTCTCGCAACCCTGCCACATTAGGCACACATAATCGGCCCTGGTATCTTAGTGCCCCATCTCTTCCGATCTCAAAAGCCATACTTTTACACTACTGAATGCTCTCTCTTAATCGTACTAAGATAGGATCTTCATATTGCCGTGCTTTTACCTCTGCTACCAAAGATGATTCTGATGTATTCTATACAGTAACACTTCCGTCATCAGAGTCTAACAATCTGATTCTCATATTGGCTAGCTGATGAAGCTCTTTAGACAACCCCCATCTACCTGCCTCAATTTGTACTAAGCTTCCCATTGATTTACGGCTGAGAGCGTCTGCCACAACATTGGCTTTACCGGGATGATACAATATCTCGACGTCGTAGTCTTTCAGTAATTCAAGCCACCTACGCTGCCTCAAATTCAACTCTTTCTGCTTGAAGATGTATTGTAAACTCTTGTGATCTGTGTAGATATCAACATGGACGCCGTATAAGTAGTGCCGCCATATATTCAAAGCATATATTACTGCAGCCAATTCCAAATCATGGGTTGGATAATTATTTTCATGCTTCTTCAATTGTCTTGATGCATAAGCAATCACCATCCCACGCTGCATCAATACGCACCCCAAACCTATACCTGAGGCATTAGAATATACCACATAACCTTCTGTTTCTTCAGGAAGAGTGAGCACTGGTGCGGATGTCAATCGATTCTTCAGTTCCTGAAAACTACGTTCACAAGTGTCAGACCACTGGAACTTGGTAGCTTTCTGTGTTAACTTAGTCAATGGTGATGATATAGAGGAAAACCCTTCTACAAGCTGCCTATAATATCCTGCTAGCCCTAGGAAGCTGCGGACTTCTGATGGTGTTGTAAGTCTCGGCCAATTCTTTACTGCATCGATCTTCTGAGTGTTGACACTAATACCCTCGTCAGATATCACATGGCCAAGGAACGCTACTGAGTTCAGCCAAAATTCACATTTGGAGAGCTTAGCATATAACTTACGATCTTGAAGTGTCTGTAATACTATCCGTAAGTGGCCAGCATGTTTTGCCTCCGATCAAGAATACACTAGAATGTCATCAATGAATACAATCACGAACACATCAAGATAGGGCCTAAATACAGTATTTATAAGATCTATAAAAGCTGTTGGGGAATTTGTTAGCCCGAACGACATCACCAAGAACTCAAAGTGCCCGTATCTTGGCCGGAAGGCCGTCTTTGGAATATCCTTCTCCTTAAGCCTGACCTGATGATACCCTGAACATAAATCAATCTTGGAGAAATACTTGGCACCCTGGAGTTGGTCAAACAGGTCATCAATTCTTGGAAGTGGATACTTGTTCTTTATAGTAAACTTATTCAATTGTCGATAGTCGATACACATCCATAATGACACGTCTTTCTTCCGCAAGAATAGAACTGGTGCACCCCAAGGTGAAGTGCTAGGCCTAATGAAGCCCTTATCCAGCAAGTCTTTCAATTGCACCTTCAACTCTCGCAACTCTGCCGGGGCCACTATGTATGGAGGGATAGAGATCGGTTGAGTGTCAGGCAACACATCAATGCTAAACTCAATCTCCCTTTCAGGAGGAAGGCCTAGGAGTTCATCTGGGAAAACATCGGGAAATTCGTTGACCACGGGGATTGATTGTAGAGTAGGAGGCTTCGCCTCCGCATCCCTAACGCGAACGAGATGATAAATGTAACCTTTTGAGATCATTTTCCTTGCCTTAAGATAGGAAATAAACCTACCTTTCGGTGTAGCAATGTTCCCTTTCTATTCAATGACGGGTTCACCAGGAAATTGAAACCTAACCATCTTCGTACGACAGTCAACATTTGCATAGCATGAGGCCAACCAGTCCATTCCCATTATCACATCAAAATCAACCATTTCCAACTCAAATAAATTTGCCGAAGTTTGACGACTATAAATCATCACAGTGCAACCTCTATATACTCTTCTTGCAATCACTGCATCTCCTATCGGAGTAGATATCGCAAGGGGTTTACTTATCAATTCAGGTTCAATGCCAAACTTATTAGCCATAAAGGGTGTAACATATGATAATGTAGATCCCGGATCAATCAACACGTATACATCATAAGAAAACACAGACAATATACCTGTAACAACATCTGGAGATGACTCGAGATCCTGTCGACCTACTAGAGCATAGGTTCGATTTTGAGCACCACTCGAACTCGGTGTTGCATCTCTACCTCTACCACAACCTGTCGACTGCTAAAAACCCCGTGCTGGAGGTCGAACTGATGAGGAAGAACCTGACACAGATCCAATCGGCTGAGCCATGCCATCACCTCCTCTATTAGGACAATCCCGTATCATATGGCCAGGCTGTCCGCAAGAATAACGCGCATCAGAACCTCGATGACACAGTCCAAAGTGGGCCTTGCCGCACTGATCACAACGTGGTGTTGGGGGTCTCATCTGACTAGTATCCTTGTGATGTTATGAGCCTGATGCCCACAAACTCTGACCTAGACCAAAATAGGTAAATCGATCATATCGAGGCCTCTGAAACTGTGGAGGAGCACTAGCTACAGGTGGTGCCAAACTCCTTGAAGACCGGGGCCTGACGCTGCCTCTGAAGTCATCAGAATACTCTGCAAATCTCGCCCTCTTATGCTGGCCCCTATCCTGCTCCCTATCAGCCCTCTGCTGGCGCTTACGATCCTCTAGGGTCTGGGCATAAGCTTGAATACGGGAAATATCCATGCCCTCCACCAAGGAGGCTGTCGTACACTCATTTATCAGATGTGGTCCCAACCCGTTCACAAACAGATGCACCCTATCACTCATCTCGTCCACCATATGGGGAGCATACCTTGCCAAAGAATCAAACTGCATACTATACTCTCGTACACTCATATTACCTTGTCGAAGGTTCAAGAACTTATCAGCTCTAGCTCGTTGTATCTCAACTGGCAAGTAGTGACGAAGAAAGGCCTCAGAAAATTCCTTCCACACAGCTGGAGGAGCATTCGGACCCCTGGATCTCTCCCAATTATCATACCAGAAAACCGCTAAATCTCGTAATCAATAAGAAGCCAACTCTACTGCCTCCGTATCGCTAGCATGCATTACCCGCAGTGTACGATGAACCTGGTCAATAAAAGTCTGCGGGTCCTCCTTAGGGTCTGATCCGGTAAACACTGGAGGGTCTAAATTAATAAAATTATGAACTCTCGTACTAACTATTTTATCAGCAACACCTGTATTCTGCCTCTGAGCCTGAACAGCTACCAAGCTAGTCAACAACTGCAAAGCACTCCGCATATCCTGGTCTGTAGTGCCAGACGGAGGAACTGGAGGTGGGTGCCCCCTAATATCCTCTGGAGGAGACGGAGTAGATGAGGTATGAGAGGGCATCTCACTCTGAGCCTCACTTTGTCCTGCTCTGGCTTGGGGCACCTGACTGGTACCCTCTCCCGCTGTTGTATCAAGTTGTCTACTAATCGTTTGTTTCCTAGTCGAAGGAATCACTGAAAGAAAACAAGGTGAATATTAGAGACGAACACTTACGACTCAACTATACGCACGATCTAGATTCATGAAGAAGGTAACAACCCTAGATGTCATGTAGCCTCCTGATTATAAATGTGGCGCGCTACACATTCATAATCAAGATTCTACTAGACACGGCTCATAGACAACCCCTAGGACACACTTGCTCTGATACCAAGTTTGTCACGACCCAAACTGGAGGGCCATGACTAGCACCCGACCATACTTGCCGAGCACCAACGTACATTTTATCTAACCTTCTTTATTATCTTGTAGGTTGACGAGATCAATATAAATAATAGACATGGATCATGAACAACCAACAATAAAATATGATGGCATGAACATACATAACATGGGATGACCAGACAATCAAGAAACTACATATAAGGTATGAGCTACCATGCTACCATGAAAGACTATACAAACAAAAACCAGTCGACAAGGCATACCAAACTATACATGAGTCGACATTTGTCTATGAGCCTCTAAATGAACATAAGTGCTGCAACATAGCCGGAATAGGGCTCCGACATACCCATAATGTCTATAACAAAAATGCATACCAAGACCACGACAAGTCCGAAGAAGGGATCTCGCCAATCACTGTTGAACTAAACAACCTACTGTGGTGGGGAAGCTGCACCTGCCTATCTATCAGGGCCTGCAACACGACATGCAGCTTCCATAATCAGAAAGACGTCAGTACGAATAAAGTACTGAGTATGTAAGGTAGGGAACCATAAATACGAACAGTAATGTAAGCAGGGATAGAGAATATACAACCTGTAATATCTGAGTACCTCTGAGGGATACTGACATGAAATGCATGATACATACACATAAATACATAAACTTTTAAAGCATACACCTCTGTGGGCATCATCATCATCATATCGTACCCGGCCGTAATAGGCTCGGTAAAAAAATGTCCCGGACATCATAAGACTCGGTAGTATCGTACCCGGCCATGTGGAACTCGGTAAAACCCAACTGATCAATGGTTACACAATAGGTGCCGTACCCGGCCGACTATAGCACGGCTCGGTAGAGTAAAATAGATACATATATAATGCATGCTCGACTCATGGAATCACATTCTAAACCTTTCGGAGTGACGTAAGGTCGGTATCCTCTGTACACGTTATTAGGACTAACTCTTCACTATGAACCTTATAAGAATCATGAAGTACCAACAACATTGATAACATAAGAATAAGAGAAGCAACATTAACATCAATCGTTCCATAAGAGGGAAAACAATGTAAGTACTGCTAGCTTCTAAGAGTAGAGTATCTTTGGAAGCTCGTTCATTACATAATGTACAAGTGGAGTCGTGCAAAATAAGGAAAGAGATAGCCTCACATACCTTGTATATACTGCCCCAATCTCAAGCTATGCAATTGTCACAACTCCTTAGTCTACAATAAGAGAAACGATACTATCATTATCATTAAGCATCATAACTATTATGTATCGACCACAACCTATTTTACGATGAAACGGACAGCACCTCCCCTATATATATGACTTCACACAATTCAAAACAATCACCAAACAGCCCAAACAACATCAATATTAATCATATTGAGCCTCCCAAAACAGTCCACGTACAACCTAATCACTTCATACATACGACGGCCACCGTAGTCGTGTCAAACGGCCCGGAAATGTTACGAAGAACTATCTGCCCACAACCCTACATATATATGGTGTTTCTCCACCCACTTCCACCTCCAAAACTCCACAAAATATTAGTAAACCATGCATCCCAACAGCAACACAAAACAGCCCACAAAACAGTCCGCTACAAGTGAATGACTCGAACTCACAGCTTCCGATCACCGTCCCGTGAGTTCTTACATGTATAGAACGAATTACCATGAATTCACAGCAGAAAAAATGTATGAAAGAGGGTAGTAACTTACCTTACTTGTTGGATAACTCAGCCCTTCCCTTGGTTCTTCAAACTCTAGGTTTTATCTTCAATTAGAACTTGAAAGAGAGGGAAAATCGATTAGGGTTTGTGCGGGATTTTTGGGGAGGAATTGCAAGGGTTTAATTTGGTATTGAAGGTCTGAAATAAAAGTGAAATAAATGAGTTTATAATCCCTTAAAAGTACTCTCTTGGCCTACTTTGGGACTTTTACTTTTGTCCTCTCATTTTGGCAAGTAGGTGATGCACCTACTTGTCACCTACCAATCTGCGCAGACTTGCAAAAATATGAATATCTCTATACTTAGAGATCGTATTGACAAACAGTTTAATGCGTTGAAAACCTAAACTCATATATCTTTAATTTGGTGGGTAGATCACCCCGTAATTCCTTGTAAATTGGGAGAAAATCTTAGAAACATTTGACCTAATGTTTAAGTAAAATTATGAACCTAAGTTGCGACAACATTTGTCGACTTTTGTTTCATAACTTGTTTGACTTCAAGACTTATGATACGGATATTATATGATTCAAATAACTTAATACATGACCTCTTGAGTGTATTAAGAACCTTTAGGTTTACCTGAAAATACGAGTTACAACATCCTTGATTCGTTTAACTTCTAATACTTGTTAATCACCCTTATACACCCTTATATCACTTAAGACCAATAAGATTAACTTCTTATCATCTCAAAGGTAATTACTTCTTGGATTTATGTTAACTAATATAGGGTATGAACTAACGCGTGTGGATATGGGTTGTAACACCCTATGTGTTCGGTCGCAATTCAATAAAATTTTCATTTCCCCCGCTATTGGAAACTGGGGCAGAATTTTGAGGAGGTCCCTCAAAATTCCGAAGTCGATTCCAGGCATTTATCATTAACAACCATCAGAAGCAGCAGTCAAGTAAACTAGGGCAGAATTTTGAGAAGGACCCTCAAAATTCCGGTGCAAGAGAAGTTGCAATGTCTTGAACCACATCGCAGTCGTCGGTTCATCTAAAGAAAATTATTCTTAATTATATACTTATGTTATGCTTTTACTAAAATTGTCTTGTTTAGCAACGCTACCCCAGTTATATATATAGTATCGCCGGATAAATGTCGAGCAGGTCAAGCAAAGCCAACGGGGATACGAACTAACCTTTCCCCCTTTACAAACTCGCGATTTTTTTGGATGCAGGCACTTGAGTTGCAAAATCATCAAATATACTATACGCTCACTCACAAAGTTCAGGAATACAACTCTCTAAACCGTTGCACTTTCTTGCAACTGCTATCCACACACAACAGTGTCCCCAGCAGGCATAATATCCCTAGCAATCACGATACCGCAATCCGCTATCAGCTAAAAAACTCTATTGCCATTTGCCATTTTTACTTCCTGTATAAGGCTACCATTCTGCCTTCCGAGATTAAGCTCTGTCTCCATCTGCATTCTCTGTATTGCATAAGGCTACCATTCTGCCTTCCGAGACTAAGCTCTGTCTCCACCTGCATTCTTTGCATTGGATAAGGCTACCATTCTGCCTTCCGAGACTAAGCTCTGGCTCCACCTACATTCTCTGCATTGCATAAGGCTACCATTGTGCCTTCCAAAACTAAGCTCTGTCTCCATCTGCATTCTCTGCATTGCATAAGTCTACCATTCTGCCTTCCGAGATGAAGCTCTCTCCCCATCTGCATTCTCTACATTGCATAAGGCTGATATTTTGCCTTCCGAGACTAAGCTCTGTCTCCATCTGCATTTCCTGCATTACATAAGGTTACCATTCTGCCTTCCGAGGTTAAGCTATACCTCCATCTGCATGGCTGAAAGATCGCCACTTTATTTACATTCTGCATGGCTGAAAGATCACCACTTCATTTACATCTTGCATCGGCTGAAAGATCGCCACTTCATCTACGTCTTGCATGGCTAAAATATCGCCACTTTATTTACATCTTGCATCGGCTGAAAGATTTTCACTTTATTTACATCTTGCATCGGCTGAAAGATCGCCACCTTCTGCATCTCATGGGTTGAAAGATCACCAATCTTTCCAAAGGCATCATTGTTCGGAGGCACCATTTTCATAGCCCGAGAACGCCATGTCATGGCCTGAGGACCCCTTTATCTTTTGCATATCATTATTCAAAGGCGTCATAGTTCGGAGGCATCATTCTCACAGCTCGAGAGCATCATTTCATGGCCTGCAAATCCCTTATCATACGCTTCATGGCCCAAGACGTCATGGTATGAGGACGTCATCCTAACCGTCCAAAGACAACATTCATGGTCTGACGGAAACTTGCATCACGTTTAAATTTCCGCACAATATACACTTGTATTGCTTATTTGCAGGTAAACCGTTGAGAAATGACCGTCTCAGCAGGAGCAATCCCGCTCCAGTTCCCGCAGCCTTGTTAGACTTTAACCATCCATCCCAACCCAAATATCGCGTCCGTCTTGAAAAATCTCCATCGGCATATTCCGCCGACGGATCCTGAACTACATATGGCCTGATTCCTGTAAGACCAGGGATATGTAGGCAGCTCAGGAGCCAGTGCTCGGTCAAATTCTTCAAACCATTCCGTTCGGTCAAATTGGCCATCATATCTTTACCCGACAACTCTTTCATCCTTCTCGGGTAAAAAGGGACAGTTGTTGATACCCAATTTTTCCCTATACTTTTTATATGCAAAATTCCTTTCAAATAGCATGTATATGCCTATATAAGTATATCGTTTTTTAAAAAAAAATTTAAATCAATTTACTACCCTATTTTATCAAGAAAAACCCAATAATTATCCCCAAAATTATCATTTTAGTAATTCATTTATTGGATTCTCATATTTATACTAAAAAATAGCTAGTATGATTTTGGTACATTTTTACAAATTTATTTAGTATTTATAAAGCCAAATTGCGTATAATTGCAATATTAGCCCATTTTAAGATTTAATTAGTTTATAATTACAAAATTGATTCCTGTATTATTAATTTAATATTTATATATTATTAATTAATTTACTACCTTTAATTTGTTTTCAGAAATTATTTTACTATTTATTATAAAATAAATAAGAAAAAGTGGCTATTTAAATACTAGCCCTACTTATTTCAATTTTAGCCTAATTTACCCCAATTAAACCCAGTTGAACCACAACCCAATTCCTAAAATTACCCTCCCCAGACACAATAAAATCTAACCCGCCCGGCTCCCCGTTTAATCCAGGTCGTTGATCAAAATGATCAATGGCGGCATTCTCTCCTTTCCTTTTTTAATTCACCAACCCCACTAACCCTAAGTCATTTTCACTTACCCGCCGCCTCTAAAACCCTCCACTCTCTCAAACTCTCTCTAGTCTTCTCAGAACCCTAGCCGCCTCTTACCGCTTCCACCCTGAAAACCACCAGAATCCATGGCTTCCAGGGCTATAGGAGTCTTATACCTACCTCATGTTGCTCTTACACACCTAATCTCTGAAGATTCAAGGCCTAACCTTGAAGGTTTGCCCAGACCTCTGTCGATTCGAGGTTCCACGGCCATCTCCGGCCTTGCTCCGGTGTGCCATGGGTGTTTGAGCCTGATCCTGACCTCTCCGACTCAGATCGGTGACTTTTCAAAACCTTTCTCATTTCTAGGGTTATTCTGAAACCCTAACCCTTCGAGGTTTTTTCGATTCCCTTAGATCTGTTCCAGATCCATGCTTTCCTTAAGGTCTTAAATGTTTTCCTGACTTTTCTTTCAAAAAACTACTTTCAAAATCTTTCTTTTCTGATCTAGGGTTTTCTGAAAGTATTTAAGTGTTTTCTAACTTTCTTTTTCCTTTTATGTGTATTTGTTTCTACTGGGTTCTTGTATTTTCTTCTACCATGTTCTTACGTGCTTCTTCTGCTGTATTTTCCTATACTATGTTCTCATATGCTTTTCTACTGTATGCTTTCTCTACTGTGTTCTGATATGTTTCTCCTACTATATTTTCTAACTAAGTTCTTAAGTTTTCTTATTAAGTTCCTTTTACTGAGCTCTGTTTAAAGTTTCTTCTAAAATTTCTTAGCATGCTTCTTCTATTGTTCTTATCAGTCTTCTCTATTATGTTTCATATTAGCTTCTTCTACTTTATTTTTCTTTGAATTCTGCTACTACGTTCTACGTGTTACTTGCTATCATTGTTTTAGAACCCCTAACTCTTTCAGACCAAATTCGAGTCTCTGAACCGAGTTTTTTTTGCGATCCTCTAGGCAAGTGCCTAAGGCTAGTTTTTTATATATAAATCAAAAGAGAAAATTACAACAATTACAAAATTTAGGAGGTCTTAAATGATGAAAGAAGTAAAATATGAGTGCTACATAAATCCTATTACCAATGTTTAGCAAAATACTCCACATTGATAGTACAATTTGCATACTAAAAGAGCACCTACTATGATGATGTATAATCTTATGAATTATACTTTTTAGGCTCAGTCCTGCTACATAGTACATGTACACGCTTATAGCTTTGGTCCAATTAGTTTTCTCCCAACCATTGCCATTAACATTCATTGCCCAAATCATCTTGCATTTGACAATATTTTTCTTTTGATCCTTGCTACCCATTGTACAGAACAGTTGTACTGCCCATATGATCCTTTTGTATCCCTGCTTGTTTGCATCTTCATTTTTGGTTGCTTCTGTCCAGATCTTTATTGGAATTACTTGTTGTTGCGTCCATTTCTAATGTTGTTTTGATATGCAAGCCCATGTGGATCCCCAGTTATCCTTTAGGTGTAGAAAAACTTGCCTTGTTATTTGCCTTTGCCATTCATGCCTCATTGCCTCAGTTTGAACGTTTAGCATGTTGTTGTTGCCTTCATTTTCGAGGAAAGAGGAAGGTTTAGAATTTATCATCAAAAGAACTATCATCGTACCCATTAAATTGCTGCACCTCCAGTTTTGCATTAAGATCCTGATGACAGCTCTCATGCTTGTGCATGCCTCTTTTCCTTCTTCAAGGGAATAAGCACATGGTGCTAATACCACCCTTTGAAGTCGTAGTAAGAGGCAAGGCATGAGTACAATAATATTTCCTGCAAAAAAATTACTTAGTCACATAATCACAACACAGATATCAGCAAGAAGGAGTCGCTAAGCGGTGCCATGGAATGAACCAGGCCACAATTCTCACGGTGCACGCCCATTCGCCCGTCACTTGGCATTTGCGTCACCTCAATATAAATCACATAACACATAGTTCGGGGTTTCGAACCCTCAGAACCAAGTTTGGAAGCGTTACTTACCCCAAACCAAGCCAAATCCTACTTCGCTACGCCTTTGCCTCTGGAATCGGCCTCCAAACGTCCCTAATCAAACCAAAAACAATAAAATGCAATCAATATAGGCCAAGGAATCAATTCCAAACAAAACTAGCAATTCAACCCAAAATCCTGAAAATTCACCCAAACCCGACCCCCAGGCCCACATCTCAGAATCCGACCAAAATTACAAAACTAGAAACTACTTTCACTCCCCGAGTCTATACATACTAAAATCATCAAAATACGACCTCAAATGGTCCTCAAATCCTCAATCAAAACTCTCCAAAACTCAAGCCCTAACCCCTTCAACTTCTCCCTAAATTCCCACTAATTTCATGATTAAACGGTGGAATATCATCACAAACACTAATAATAAAGCCAAACTGATAACCTTCGATTCCTCTTGAAAATCACTGCCCAAAGCTCCAAACTCGTCCAAAATGGTGAAGAATGGGAAAAATCCGCGAAGCATGGCTTTTATACTTTCTGCCCAGAAGTCTCACACCAGTGGTCCAAATTAGCGCACCTGCGCTATCGCATCTGCGGTCCATCAAGCGCACCTGCGGATTCCACTTATCCGCAAAACTACGCATATGCGGCTATAACCTCGCACCTACGTTCAAGCTTCAACTGGAAAAAACCGCATCTGCGGCCTCCCCTTTGCATCTACGACCTCGCACCTGCAGTCCCCAATCCACAGGTGCAGAAATGATAGAAGTAGGAAATCTCAACTGCACCAACTCAATTCCAAGTGTTCTATCAACCATCCAAATTTATCCCGAGGCCCTCGGGACCTCAACCAATGTACCAACAAGTCACATATCACCATTCAAACTTATTAAACCTTCGAAACACTAAAAACAACATCAAACACCAAATCACCCTCGGATTCAAACCTAAGAACCTCCAAACTTCCGAATTCTGCAAACAATGCCGAGATAGACCAAATTACCTCCGAATGACTTGAAATTTTTCACACACGTCAAAAATGACACTACAGACATATACCAATTTCCAAAATTTCATTTCAACCCCGATATCAAAATTTCCACTACCGATAGAGAAATGCCAAATTTCCAATTTCGCCAATTCAAGCCTAAATCTACCACAGACCTCCAAATCACATTCCGGACACGCTCCCAAGTCCAAAATTACCTAACAAAGCTAACCGAACCATCAAAATTCCTATCTGAGATCATTTACACATAAGTCAATATCCGGTTGACTTTTTCAACTTAAACTTCTAAATAAGAGACTAAGTGTCTCATTCCACCCCAAAACCACTCCGGACTCAAACCAACTAATATGATATGATACAATACAGCTGACAATAAATAAAGAAGTAGAAATAGGAGAAATGGGGCTACAATTCACGAAACGACTGATCGGGTCGTTACATATCTGCACTAGAAAGAGGACTTTATTAGTTTTTCAATGCACAAAAGGGGACCTCAAATTAATCATCTTGGCTATGCAGATGATTTGATTCACTTCACCTCTGGGGACAGAAGATCAATCAAACTTATCATGAGGCAACTCAATAGGAACCAACAAGCATCAAGTCAAGAGATTAAACAAAGATAAAAAGATATTCTTGACCCATGAGAACACCAATAGACGTTCCAATAGAAGAATAAGGAAATAGACAGGGTACAAAAACTCACCATTCACTTTCACTTATCTTGGTTGTCCCATCTACTCAGGCAGGAAGAAGATCTGCTATTTTGCAGACATTTCCAAAAAGTTCATTAACAAAATAGCAGGTTGGCAAGACATGTTTTTATCTCCAAGTGGAAAAGCTATTATTATTAATCATATCCTAGAGTCCCAGGCTCTTCATATATTTTCCGCTCTTCAACCTCCAAAAACTATCCTAAAAGAGTTAGAGGTGCACTTTTCCAACTTTTTTGGGGGCAAAGAGATAGAAAAAATAGCTATCACTAGAGTTCCTGGAGCAAGATGTGTTACCCTAAAGAGGAAGGAGGTTTAGGATTTAAGAGTTTACTTGATATATGTAACTCATTCTCTGCTAAGAGGTGGTGGAGATTGAGAACTGAGAACTCTCTTTGGTCTGAATTCTTTAAATCAAAATATTGTCAAATGAGCAATCTACTCTCTAAAGTGATCAGCTCTAAGTACTCCAGAAGTTGGAAAGATCTTCTCACCATTAGAAGAGGATTGAGCAAAACATAAGTTGGAAAATCAAAAAACGAAATAGTCTTTTTTGGTGGGATAATTGGACCTGTAAAGGCTCCCTTTTCCACTTACTAGAACTTACTCCTAAACCTGGCAATGAAAAAGTCTGCTCTTTTGTTCATGATAATCATTGGGACCTGGGCAACATCACATATGATATGCCAGGTTATCTTATAGATATTATTAGTGATATTAACATTGAGGTTCCTACTTTCAATGACAAGGCTATATGGAATCTCTCTCCAAATGGGACTTTCTCATGTTCCTCAGCCTTCTAATTTCTCAGAAAGAAAAAACAGCCCCTTCCTACAACTTCTTACATTTGGATTAAAGAAATTCCTTTCAAAATTTCATTCTTCATGTGGAAACTCCTCAAAAAGAAATTACCTCTTGATGATTTTATGCATAGGTTTACTTTTAACTTGGTTTCAAGATGATCTTATTGCAAGGTTCCCAAGAATGATACAACTGATCATGTTTTTTATTGGAAGCGACACTGCCAAATTAGTCCTGGAGGCAAATCTCTATTCCGTTAGGGATTATGTTTACCGGAGATAATGTCATAAATTGCTTTTGGCAATAGTGGAAGGCACCAACTAAAAACTATGTCTACAAGTATCTTCTCCATATCACCCCTAGCATTTTATGTTGGGAAATCTGAAAAATAAGGTGCAAGAGTAAGTATGAGCAAACACAAATATCTTCTAATAGCACTTATCACCATTTTCTATTTCAGGTAAAGGTGACAATGGGGAAGAATTCAGCAAAATAGAGTACACCTGGAACTGGAAAGATGTTTGCTTTATAACAGAAAATTACAAACCAAGAATTACTAGTATCATGGTGAACAGGAAAAAGCAGACTAGTAATTCGTGGAAACTCAATACAGATGGAAGCTATATGAAGTCTTAAAATAAGGCATGAGCTAGGGGAATTGTCAGAAATAGAAACGGGGACATGAATATGTCTTTTGTATATCCCACCCAATTCTACACTAACAATTTTACTGAAGCTCACACAACTTTAATTGGGATCTCAAGGTGTTGTGATCAACAAGTCAACAAGTTGGAGGTGGAGTTGGACTCCATGATAATTGTTAACATGATCAATGGACAGTCCAAACCACCATGAAGATTACAATCAATAATTGAAGGTATATATCCTGGAAAAGATAAAGCAGAGTGTAACGATCCGGCCGGTCGTTTCAAGAGTTATAGCCCCATTTCCCTATTTCTGCTTCTTTTCTTCTTCAACTATATTATGATATGTCAGCTCAACTGGTTTGGGTCTGGAGTGGTTTTTGAGAGGATTTGAGACACTTAGTCTCTTTGAGATGAGCTTGAGTTAGAAAGGTCAACAGGATGACTTATGTGTAACGATTTCGGATTTAAATTTTGATGATTCCGTTAGCCCCATTAGGTGATTTTGAACTGAGGAGTGCATCTGGAATGTGTTTTTGGAGGTCCATAGTAAAATTAGGCTTGAATTGGCGAAAGTTGAAAATTCGGCGATTTTGGTCGGTAGTGGAGAATTTGATATCAGGATCGAAATGGATTTTCGAAAGTTGGAATAGGTTTGTGGTGTCATTTATGATGTTTGTATAAAATTTGAGGTCATTCGGACATAGTTTAATAGGTTTCGACGTCGTTTGCATAATTCGAAAGTGTAGAAGGTCTTAGGCTTGAATCCGAGGATAATTTGGTATTTCGATGTTGTTTTGAGTGATTCAAAGGCTCGACTAAGTTTGCATGTTGATATATGACTTGTTGATATGTTTGGTTGAAGTCCCGATAGGCTCGGGGTGATTCCAGATGGTTAACGGGGAGTTTGGAACCAGAAAAATGCAGATGAAGCTGTTGCTGCTGGTGTTTCTGCACCTGTGGAGTGGGAGCCGCAGGTGCGCTTGGGGAGCTGCAGATGCAAAAATAGAGGAACTGGGCTGGAACCGCAGGTGTGCAAGAGCGGTCACATCTACGAGCCCGCAGATGCGAGGCTAAGTGGCAGATGCGGAAGTGAAGAGTTTGGTCTTTTCCGCAGAAGCGGAAGGTGATGCGTAGGTGCGCACCGCAGGTGAGAAAGGGTTGGCCGTAGATGCGGAACCTGGTGTATTAAGTGAGTTTTGTACCTGCGATGGAAATTTCGTAGGTGTGGTGTCGCAGAAGCGGGCAAATGGACCACAGGTACGATTTCACTGGGCAAAAGGTATAAATCGAAGACTTCACGAATTTTTGCTCATTTCCACCATTTTCAAGTCGGACCTTGGAGCTTTTGGGGTGATTTTTGAAGAGGATTCAAGGATATTTACTGAGGCAAGTTACTTGAGCCCTATTATCATTAACTATGGTGTTTTTCCTTTGATTTTCCACCTAATTAGTAGGATTTTTGAAGTGAAATGAGGGGTTAGTGCTTGGGATTTTGGAGAGAGTAATTTGGGTATTTGAGGGACCAAATAATATCAGATTTTGATAAAATTGGTATGGGTAGACTCGTGAGTGAATGAGATTTCTAGTTTTGTGACTTTTGTCGGATTCCAAGACGTGGGCCCGAGGGCCGGGTTTGAGTCGATTTCAGGATTTGGCTTATAATTTGGTAATTTTCTTGTGGAGTTGGTTCCTTTAGCCTATATTAATCGTATTGTATTGCTTGTGACTAGATTCGGGACATTTGGAGGCTGATTTGATAGGCAAAGGCGTCGCAGAGTAGGATTTTGTCTTGGTTTGAGGTAAGTAACGCTTCCAAACTCGGTTTTGAGAGTTCGAAACCCCGAACTATGTGTTATGTGATTAGTATTGAGGTGACGCACATGCCAAGTGATGGGCGTGTGGGCGTGCACAATGAAAAGTATGGCTAGGGTGATTTCATGGCACCGTTTAGTGACTCTATCCAGTTGATATCCATGTTTTCATCATGTGATAATGTAGTTGAGCTGTAAATCATGCTAGATATCATGTTTAGGCTTTGTGCTGGTATTCTTTGGACCCTTAGCGGTCGTTCCTTGCTTTCATCTCACTAGTTTTCACTTAATATTCCATACATAGTCATGATCATAAATTTTTATATCATATCTCAGTCTAAGTTAATTATTGACTTATCATATCATTGTTCTGGGTTGTTTTCATGACATTGTGAGCCGTGGTGAGACTGGAGAGGCTAATAACTGAGTGAGGCTGAGATCCTGGTTATGAGTGACAACTATGGGATAGGGTTGCACGTTGTAGCGGTTATATTGATGATTATGATAGCGCTTGGGCTGCAGGAGCCCCTCTGGAGTCTGTAACACACCCCTAGTGAGCGCAGTTGATACTATTGAGGGATGGATCTTCCCTGGACATGGATCTTGTCCAAAGCATTGATACCTGGAGATGGATCTTTTCCACAGGGCTAGAATGGCCTTCCTCGATATTGAGTGACTGTTATAAGTGATGTATATATTCCGGGATGGATCTTCCCTGGGTTGGATGGCCATATACAGTACCGAGTAGTTGAGCACTTGAGAGTGGAAGTACATGGTACATTTCATACATTCTGTGCATTGGCACGTAGAGATTAGCTGAGCTTTATACCTCACATTGTCCAGATCTGTATTTACTTTACTGCTTGAGTTGAATACTTGAATTGAAAGCATGCCTACTTTCTGCATAGTTTACTTCTGTTTACCTATTGAGATTAAGTTCATCACTACCTATCATTCCATAGCTTGTACTTGTTACATACTGAGTTGGTGTACTCACGTTACCCCCTACACCTTATGTGCAGATCCAGGTATCTCTGGCCACGGTAGCAGCTGCTGATTATTTTCTGTTGTTGATCATTGAAGATAGTAAAGTAGATGCCTGGCGACCGCAACTCTGCTTTCTTCTTCTCTATCTTCCCCGTAGTTGTATTTTGGATTTTTCCCAAACTATATTAGTCTTGTTTTCATTAGAACCGTTTGTAGTAGTGGCTTATGAAGCATTGACACCCTGATGTTTGGGGCTTTACTTTTCGTATTCTATTTTGAGTTCAACTCTTGTTCCTTTTATGAAATTTTGCTTTACAAGATGTCTTTTGGCATAGCTTTTAATGAATTATTTTAGTACTATGGAAGTCAACTGGCCTAGTACTATTGTTAGGCGCCATCACGACAGTTTGAGTTTAGGGTCGTGACACAGAAAACATCCAAGTGAGTCATTGTTATAGAGAAGGAAACGAGGTGGTAGATGCTCTGGCAAAGGCAGCCACTACTATACAGGAGAACAAGATATATTTATATGAGAACGATAATCTAAAAGACTTTTGAGAATGAACAAGTTGCAGCTTCCATCCTTCAGGAGAAGGGCAAAAAAACACTCCACTAGTGTTTTAACCCTCCTTGAAGTTCTGAGATATAGTACTAGTACTATGTTTTAATTTTTGTTGCTTGAATTTAAAATGTACTAGTACTTAGAACTCTCAGGTTCTTGACCATTAATCGTAAGTAGGAAACTGGTTCTAGTAACCTGTTCTCTTATATGGAGGTTGAAAGTACAAGGGGATGAATTGCAGTATTTTTAAATTTCTAGTCAACTACTCTTCAGACCTAGTCGACTTATGCGGAGACAGCCTGCACCAAAACTGTTAGTACTTCAATTTAATTAGAAACTACTCACAACAAATAGTAAGGTGTATTATAAAATATGAGCGCAGTAAAATAAATGATACCGGGAATTTTATACAGGTTCGAAACCAATGTGGTATCCTAATCTAGTCTCCTTGGGTTGCAAGGATGTTATCTCTTGAGCTCTTTGTAATTTGGGTTAAGTACAACTTGTGTGATTTTCAACTTTCACCACCAACGTTTACAGGGTTGGTTTTCAAGCGTTCACCAACAACGACCCTTTGATTTTCACTCTCTCACCAAAGAAACGAACAACGACACAACCTCTCGGACACACTACCTCTCCAATATTTTTCTGTCTCTTTTCTCTCTTTTGTGTAAACAGTAAATTTAAAAGTGAATTGCAATGCTTGTTAAGAGTAGAACAAAGAACTTGTTGTTGGGTAGACAATTGTATAGAAGGTGTCTTACTTTATTCCTTCATAGAACTTGTATATTTATAGCCCTTTTAACTTGTTCTGGCTATTGCATAACCCAAGGAAATTTGACCGTTGCTCTTTTATTTGTTTCCATAATTTGCAGCTCCAGCACTTGTATGAATATGGATAGTATGTTGACTTGGCACTCCTTTGAAGATGGATATACCGTAGGCATCTTTGCAATATTGATTTTCTTTCCTTGTTTGACTTCTTGTATTTGGACAGATCTTAATTGTCTCCACTTTTCTTTCTTGAATATGTAAAATCTTCATTGAGTACCATTATGAGAATCCTTGTGTAGAGGATTCTTTTCCTTTTATGGTAGTAGAATATTTTCTCATTATTTGGATGCAATATCTTGGTTGATCTTCTTTATAAAACCTTGCATTTCATAATTAATTTATGATGCATCTCCACGTGCATCGTTCTTCAACCTTCGATAGTCTTATTTAATATTCATGAGTTTCCATAAGAGCAATAGTCATTCTTTATATGGAACTCAAACGTACTTCCATACATTATTCTCTTTCCATACCAAAGAGGAAATGTAGTAAGAATATTTTTTCATAAACAATAGTGGCATCTTTGAACTCCTATTGGAGATATTCCTTTCTTGATCTTGGAAAATAATCTTCCATAATATAGATATTTGTTTTCATAGAAAATATATTCTTCTCCTATTATTGTTACACCCCATGTTTTCATATGTGAAAGTACACCATAAGTAAATTGATGGAAGCTAGAAAATAAGATGTTACATCCTGCATTTACGTACGTTAAAGTTTCATCGTAAGTTAATTCACGTAAGTTCGGGAATGAGATTATTTTGAGATTATAAACATTATGCTATTTCAAACAAGTGATAAGTAAATCCGTAAAGATGAGAGGGAAAGCGAATCAAAGAAAATGAGTTTCATCGAAGTTTGATATTTTGAGATAATATACGGTCCAAGGTATAATAACCGGTATTTATGGACTAGTGCCATACAAGGTACTACAAGACGATGATATTGAGGTGTATAAAGTATGTTAAAAGTGAATGGTATTTTAAGTAATTCAAGATAATTCTTAATTATGTGGATAATTGAGTAATTGTGGATTTTTAAGTGAGAGATTAACTTGTAAATTGAATTTTGAGGATAATTATTTAAATGAGGTTTGAATAACTGTTAGGGGGACAATATCCACGTGGGTTTATGGAAACATGGCAGCAAATTGCCAACTATCCTTATACATAAGGAGGTGGTGGCACAATCCATATGCACCTTATCAAATTTTTGGGAATGAAAGATTCTTTAAGAAGGCTTCTCTAAATTTCACAAAGTGAAAAGGCTAAGACTTTGTGAAATTATAGCAACAATACGGATGGAGATTAGGATCAAATTCACAAAGTGAGATAGATTGGCAATGTGATTTCGCTTCGACAAAATTTTATACGAAGTTATACTGCGTAATAGCAACGGGATTTGCAATTCTAAGAGAGCATGGTACAATTTTTTCTCAAGAATATCACACGAATTTTTCCCTACTTTGATCTGTCATTACGTATTTTTACAAAAGACACATGTTAGAGGGATTTTAAAGAGAATCGGTTCAGGTATGTTAAGGCTATCCCTTCTTTCTTTTGGCATGATCTATATGACATAACCGAAACGAGCAAATGCACAATTTCCATAAATGACTCTATTCATATAAATACTAGAGATTCTTATGTTCTTAATTCCCCATGTGTCATATTATTCTATCATCTGTTCATGGGTCTCAGAAAATACGTAAGTTGATAAAGTTTATTTCATGATATTACTCAAGGGCATAATAGTCTTATGACCTTCCGAGAGATTTTATTGACGTACTTCTCACGTATTGCATTTATTTGTACATGTACATTGACCACCCATGACCAGATGGCATTATATACACGTATATATGTATATTATATGTATATGGGATATGGAAAAAAGGTTATGGCATTATATACACACCACCACCTGATCAGCTGGTATACAATGATGATTTTGCCCACAGTGGCCGAGATGATATGATGGGATGCCCTCAGAGGCTTGATGATGTTATGAATACATACATCTATGCACGACATGATATTTATAGACATATGCATGACATTATAATATTAAATGATTTACATAGCTAATCATACTTACATGTTGAGTCTTTTTACTCCATGTTACTCTCATGTCTATTGTTTACTGATTTTCATTCTTACATACTTGGTACATTATTTGTATTGACATCCCTTTTGCTTGGGCACGCTGCGTTTCATGCCCGCAGGTCCCGATAGACAGGTCGAGTGTACCTCAAGTAGGCTATCAGCTCAACGGAAGATGTTGGTGCGCTCCATTTGCTCCGGAGTTGCTTGTTTAGTCAGTATGATTTAGACGTGTATTGTTTGGTATGGCGGGGCCCTGTCCCGACTTTAATTGATAAGTATGTACTCTTAGAGGCTTATAGACAGATGTCATGTATAGGGATACTTGTATGTCCTTGTCGGCCTATATTTTAAGTATATAATGGATCATATAGGCCTTATAGGCCCATATGTCATAGGTATGAGTTTCTATATACGGATTGGGTCGTTCTATGTCAGGTATTCCCTCATGTTTATTCTGGTTATCCCATGATGACACTTTTTGGCCCATTTATCAATGACAGTACGATAAGAAAGATATGTTATGTTGGTACTCGGTTGAGTAAGGCACCGGGTGCCCGTCGCAGCCCTTCGGTTTGGGTCGTGACAATTATATTGAAAATATTCCTTTCTTGATCTTGGAAAATAATTTTGTAACGACCCAACCGGTCTTTTGAGATCTAGCACGTCGTTCGGCGGTTTGAGGCCACGAGCAGCTACACTTTAGGTATTACAACTTGTTTACATGGTCGCAATTGAAATTCGGGAAGTTCGGAGTTGATTTGGAAAGAGAATTCTCATTTCAGAAGCTTTAAGTTGGAAGATTCTGACTAAGGTTGGATTTTGAGTAAACAACCTCGGAATCAGAATTTGAAGGTTCCAATAGGTTCGTATTATGATTTTGGACTTGGGTGTATGTCTGTATCGAGTTTAGTATAACCCGGGAGCGTTTCGGCACCTATTGTGGAAGTTAGCATTTTGGAAGAATTTCATAAATTTGGGTTGAAGTGAATTTCAGTGTTATAGATGTCTGTTTGGGATTCCGAGTCTGGGAATAGCTCCATATGATGATTCTGTTGTTGGGAGCGCATCCAGAAGTGAACTCGGAGGTCCATAGGTCATTTTGGGGTCATTTGGCGAAAGTTAGAAATTTGAAGGTTTTTGAGGAGTTTGACCGAAAGTGGACTTTTTGATATAGGGGTCGGAATCTAATTTCGGAAGTTGAAGTACGTTCGTAATGTCAAATGTGACTTGTGTGCAAAATTTGAGATCAATCGAACGTGATTTAATAGGTTTTGACATCGAATGTGGAAGTTGGAAGTTCTAAAGTTCATTAAGCTTGAATTGGGGTGCGATTCATGATTTTGATATAGTTTGATATGATTTGAGGCCTCGAGCAAGTCCGTATTATGTTATGGGACTGGTTTGTGTGATTGGACGAGGTCCCGGGTGTCTCAGGTGAGTTTCAGAGGTTTTTGGGTTGTATCGCGCTCTTATTTGATATTTCGACGTCATTTTTTTAGGAATAAAGGGAACTATATTGAGAAAATAACCTTTTATTTGGGATTGAATTGAATCATTAGATCAGTATTGTAATTGCGGATCGAATATTGATGTCGTTTGAGAGAGTTATGCCCATTTCTGTGTCGGACAAAATTGTTGGTTTCTGGTGCGAAGATTTGTTCTTCGCGAACGCGAGAGAGGTTATGCAAATGAGAAGAAGGATTTCTGGGTTGGCCAGTTAATGCGAAAAATTTCTTTTCGCGAACGCGAAAGTCTCCCGCAAAGGCGATAAAGAAAAGTCGCCTAGACAGTGTTTTAAAATGAGAATTTTAGTATTTTGGGCATATCTTGAGTTCTAGAGCTCCGTTTGAGGTGATTTTCGGGGCGTTGTTCTCGTCTCAACAAGGGGGTAAATATCTTACCTTTATTTTGATGTTTCTCCATGATTATTTCTGTTGGTTTCTATTTTTATCCGTATTTGGATAGTAGAAATTGGGATTTTGAGCTCCAAAGTTGAAAATGGTAAATCCTTAATTTGAGGGTCGATTCATGGAAGAAATTGGATGAATTTCTGGAGATAGACCATATGAGTTATGGGAAATATTTATTTTCAATAAATTTTGAAATTCGGGCACGTGGGCTCGAGGGTGATTTATCAACTTTCCGAGCGGAGTTGGGAATTGTTGTAAATAAATTTTTTTATGAGTATTAGAGTATATTTTCATTGGTTTGCACATTTTTGGCTAGTTTTGAAGCGTTGGGTATCGATTTGAGGTGTTAGAGTGGCGTTGGAGCCGGTTATGGAACTTCAGAGCGAGGTAAGTCTCCTTTCTAACCTTGTAAGAGGGAATTAACCCCATAGGTAAACTAAATTGTTATGTGCTTCTATTTGTGGGAGCTACGTACGCACGAGGTGATGAGAGTCCATACGTAGCTACTAGCTATGCCTATGTCCGGGTAGTTTTAGGCTTACATCATGCCTTGTTGATATTGGTGTTAATTTATGTTTTTGTTTGTCTTGAGAAGAGGCAGACGTCCTGGCGCGTCCTGCGTCGTGCCATGGCCACGCCCTGCCATGTCCTGCGACGTCCTGAATGGAAATTAGACAAGGTTTTCACTATTACTGTGGACAATGCTTCTTCAAATGATGTCACTATCAAAGAATTGTCTAAACAGTTAGATATGTGGAAAACTAATATGATGAGTGGTAAACATCTTCATGCGAGATGCATGGCTCATATACTAAATCTAATTGTGCAAGATGGTTTGAAAGAACTTGATGCTTCTGTGACACGTGTTAGAAATATTGTGAGGTATGTGAGATCTTCGCCTGTAAGGACCTTAAAGTTTAAACAGTATTGTGCACATGTAAAGGTAGAATGTACCAAAACATTGTATTTGGATGTTCCTACCAGGTGAAATTCCACCTATTTGATGTTGGATACAGCATAACACTTTGAAAAGGCCTTTAACAAGTTGCATCTTTTTTATGATGGATTTTCTGCTTATCAATGTTCTCATCTTTGTGAAGATGGTGGTAATGCAAGTCCTCTTGAATCTGATGATTGAGTAAATGTGAGGAATGTGATAGAGTTTCTTGCAAGATTTCACGAGCTAACTAAAAAAGTTTCAGGTTCACGTTATGTCACTTGTAATTCTCATTTTGAGGATGTATCTGAACTTTATTGTCATTTGAAAATGTGTTTAGCTAGTGAGGATGAGCATTTGAGAAAAATGGCTCAGCAAATGCAAGAAAAGTTCAAGAAGTATTGGGGTGAGCCTGAAAAGATGAATAAAATGATTTTTATTGCTTCCGTCTTGGATCCACGTAACAAATTTGAATATGTTGAGGGAGCACTTGAAGAACTTTTTGGGGAGGAAAAAGGGAAGAAAATAAATGCTGAGGTGTATGCTTATATGAATTTTTTGTTTGGAGAGTATCTAAAAAAGTATTCAACCGAATCTTGTCCTCAATCTCCATCTAGTTCTACTTCATCTAACAACACATCTAATACACCTAGTGGGAGTGTTATAAGTGCATCAAAAATAAGGACTAAGCTTAGCTTGAAGAAACAAAAGGAAGACAATGGAAGTGGGGGTGCTAAATCGGAGTTGGATAAATACATTAGTGAAGAACAAGAGCCTTTTAGTGAAGAATTTGATATCTTGAGTTGGTGGAAAACACATGCTCCTAGATTTCCTATTCTTTCGGAGTTGGCTCGTGATGTGTTGGCAATTCCAATTTCTAGTGTGGCGTCGGAATGCGCGTTTAGCACTGGTGGCCGTATTCTTGATTCATTTAGGAGTTCATTGACTACTAAATGTGTGCAAGCTCTTATTTGTGTTCAAGATTGGCTTAGAGAAGAGAAGAATCCTATTAGTGTTGAAGAAGACTTGAAGTATCTTGAGGAACTCGAGCTTGGTAAGCTTTAATATTTTGTGTGTATTTTAATTCAAAATAATATATCATGCTTTTTCATTTGTATGACATATTTGGTCGTATTATCTTTAGATATGGAAAATAATGGAAGCACTACTAGCATTGTTTGATGTATAGTTGCAACTTGCATCTTGAGTGGTAAGTTTAATACTCTATTTGTTTGGTGATAATGATATACTTAATATTTTGTAGTTTTGTTTTATTATCATCAAAATATAATATTCTAACTTATGATTTATATTTTTTTTAGGTTCAAGTGCAATCATGCCCCGTGCTACTGCTCAACGCTCCGATATTTGGGAATACTTTGTGGTGAAAGAAGATAACGGAGAAGTTCGCAAAGTAGAGTGCAAACATTGTGGTCAAGTATATAATGTTAATCCAAAGAGGAATGGAACAATTGGTTTAAGGAAGCATATTAAGCGTTGTCTTGCGCGTCTTCCTGGAATTCATGTTTAAGAATTAAGACTGTTTGTTGAGGGATGCCCTCTCTGTTTTTGTTGCACTATGTTTAACTGTTTAAGTGTTAAGACTGTTAAGACTGTTGCAGTTGGCCAGTTGCACTGTGTTTAAGTGTTAAGACTTTTTTTGTTGGACTGTGTTTTTATTGCACTGTGTTTAAGTGTTAAGTGTTAAGTTGTGTAATATGTAGTTGTGTACATATTCAATTGTGTACTGTGTTAAGTGTTAAGTTGTGTAATGTGTTGTGTAGTTGTGTACAGATTTTATTGTGTACCGTGTTAAGTGTTAAGTTGTGTAATGTGCAGTTGGTCAGTTGATTGCAGTATTGCACTGTGTTTAAGTTGTTTAATATAGTTGTGTAATGTGCATTGTGCAGTTGGCCAGCTTTTGCTTTTCACTTGTATACTGGCGTGCAGAATGCAGATTGTAATATTGTATAATATGATATACTGGCGTGCAGATTGTAAAGAACTTGTTGTCTTGTTCAGCTTTTGCTTTTCACTTATTCAATTGTGCATGTGCCATCAGCCATGTGCATTGTTATATATCGGAAAACAGATTTTTTCAGAGTGAAAATTTCAATTGTGCATGTGCACTGTTAGCATTGATTATTCATTGATTGTTAAACCGAAACCGTACCGAACCAAAATAAGAAATACCGAACCGTACCGAAATATTTTGGTATGGTATTTGGTATACACAATTGATAAACCGAATACCGAAATACCGAACCGAAATTCTTAAATACCGAACCGAAATACCGAACGCCCACCCCTAATGACAACATCGAGTCTAGGTAGGTTTGAACTAAAAACAACTTCTGTTAATGGACTAATGCGTGACACGATTTTAGCAGTGTTTTTTTGGTTTTCCACCCGGTATTCGGTACCGGTATTGGAGCTCAATTATATTCAGATTCGCACCGCGTAGGGCCCCATTCGGGGGGAAGCACTCCCTACCAAGGATTTTTCCATACCCGGGACTCGAGCCAGAGACCTCTGATTAAGGGAGGAACAGTCTCATCCACAGCACCACATCTTTGGTGGTGATTTTAGCCGTGTTGAATGAATGATTGATTTAGAATCAGACCAAATAACTTTAAAAGTGGTTATGGCATTAAATTTTTAAGAACGAACAACCTAACCAGAGTTATTATTCGGTAAGCGAATCAAATATTCAAATATAGTAACTCCATAATAATTTATTTGCACCAAAAGACTTGTGACAGTGACATCCCAAGTAATTTGCTGAGTCTTTTTTTCTCAAAATTTTTTAGTACTAAAAAGAGAATCCACTTTGTAGTTGCATTTGATTGTCTAGCTGTTATAATCTCTGAAGTCTTGATTCTTGTTACTGTATAACCAAGAAAGAAGTTCAATGCTACAGTGAAAGGTCAACATGTCTCCGCCCTTAAGTAGTAGCAAACATCATGTAACTTCGTGTAGTAAAACGACAGAAAGATGTTTATTAGAGATTTTATTATGGATACAATTGACGTTTATCTATGAGCAGGGAGTTCTTCACCAGTTAAGAAGGAATGGATGAGGGTTAGAGCTTCACTTGGCTTGTATAGAGGTACTAGATGACCAGCTCCTCTTACTGTCACGAACGTTAGCCCTTCGTACTCCACTATCCGTCCTGCCACCTGCATATTTACATACATTAACGTCTCTCGTTGTCCTCATTTTACCACTTGTTAGCTGTTACTATACATACTGACAATGCAAATAAATTTTACACTCTCGGTATACTTTTACCATGTTGTAACAAGCAACCTGAAAAATATCTGCTTTAGTTTTCTGGTTGCACTCCAGTAACCAAAGATTCTTAGCTTTTCGTGTACATATCAGCAACTTTCAATCGGTTAAATAGAAATCATATTTGTCTTGCTCGTGTTGTAATATTTTGTCCCACATTTACCACGTTGTAACCTGCCTTATTTTTCAGGTTACACTCCAGCAACCAAAGATACTTGGCTAGTTAGCTTTTCGTTTACATATCAATAACTCGTGCTTTAATGTTTTGTTGAACATTGCATTGTTTAAATAGTTTATAAACAACACAGCAACTACACCTTAGTCCCAAATGGTTATAAGATTGAAATACTGTTGACTCAACGAGCACTAATTTTATCGAGACAACTATCTTTAGAAGGAGGATAAGTTACCTACATCCGTTAATGGACTCCGACTGCATGTTCTGGTTCAGGTGGGGGCAGGGGGTCGCGACTGGGAGGAAGAGGAAACATGAAAATTTACCTTTTTCATGTTATCGCATGGTTTTCTGTTTGATCATTATTTAACTGTTATGAGTCAACAATTACGACAAGAACTGACCTGATGATTGTGGAACCACGAATGCCATTCGGACTTCAGAGTCAGATTAAGAGCTTCAATGCAGTATCGCGTCCCAATTACTGGTACTCGCCCATCTGCATCCCCACTTTTTGATAATAAAAAATACACGGGGTCACATGAATGTAAGCTTATAGAAAATGAGTATTAAAAGAAAATCAGGATGCATTTCAAGGAATCGCAAGGCATGATCCAATTTTGGACAGTAAAGAGAACTTAATAGGCAGACAAACTATACTTTGTTCAGCCAACATAATAAATTGTAGTCCCTAAACCATTAGATGCTGAGAGTTATATGGAGAGAGCGAGTCCTTTATAACTTAAGAATGTGAACATTTTCTGGCATGCATATGAATTACAACTAGGATACATGCAACTATAACTATAACAAGAACAAGAACAAGGGAAAAAGCAAAATAAAGACAGATAAAAAACTCAAATACCTAAAAATCCAAATCTTCAGGCCCCCTTGGATAAGCTTTTTGTATATTGGCAGGACAGAGAACACATTATAGTTGTACTTCTGGAACACTGGATCACTAATAAAGTACGTAACAGAAACCAAGTTAGTAAATAATAAACAAATATTGCAGGAAATTCGGGCAAAAATAACCATGACATGATTCCAGAATGTGAAGGAGAATTAAGCTGAAACTTGAACTTACCTGCAACTTTGCCATTTTACTCTAGTATGACGCCCTTCACTGTTTGCGTGGAGGGCAATTTGAACATCTAACCGATTGAAATACTCTTCAGTAAACGCAGTATAGCAGGGGTCATAACCCCCCGGAATTCGTTTCATCCTCCTGAATCCATAATTAAGTGCCTGCAACTAAGTACATCGTCAAAATCAAGCATAGTTTCAGGTCATGTTTGCCAAGTTTCTATTTGATTCGTGAAGATTGCATGTTGATTTCGAGCTATAAAATGAATAAGCTTGTAACAGTCTTTTGAGAAAAAAAGGAATATACAGTGAACAGATATGTCAGACAAGAACACTAATTGCAATACGCAATATTGTTATGTCTTTAGGCATAAGGAATGGCCTGCTCAAGGCTCAAAGACTATCAAGTATTTTATGCATACCGACTAAAATGCACTCATGTGATACAAGATCATTCTGAAACTTCGGGGTAGAATAATCACCTTGAGTTTAGAAGATTCATGTCCACTGACAGCAAGACTAGCAGAAGAAGAGGAACTCGTGTTCCGGAGACATTTGGGAGCATAAATGTTGTAGATGTCGATTTCTTCATATTTATCCCATACTACTTTCATCGCGGCGTTACATGCATCCGACCAGTTGGAGAGATTGAAATCACATACTTGTTTGGCCTTTTCATACTGTGAATCATAAATTACTGCATGGCTCCAAGCATATTCTAATATCCCTTTATAATCGTAGTAATCATTCGTCTCAGGATTTCCAACCTGCAAGTCATTGTATTAGATTAAATAGTGAATTTTGCAGTGATGTGCCATTGGGATAAGAACAATGATAGAGTATGGCATAAGTATGAACGCGAACTTACTATGAGACCTTTGAGATTAATATATGGATACTTTTTGCTGTCTTTATTTCTGTTGTACACGAGCTCTGCCAGTTGGGGCACGTAGTGTCCTATGATTACAAAAGAAATGAACATTTTTACGCACATTGGCATAGTCTTAAATCATTAAAATGAACGTTTATCGAAAAATTTATGTCACCTGCATACATTTTTACGCACATTGGCATAGTCTTAAATCATTAAGACGAAAGTTTATCGAAAGATTTATGTCACCTGCATAGCTCTCTCCTGATATGAAAAACTCGCGGTTCTTGAACTCGGGGAACCTTTCCAACCAATTCACCAGGAAATTGTAAGCATCTTCAGCTGTATCAAGCCAATTATGTTACTAAGTTAGCATAAACACTATACATGCACACTCTTCTTGGAAACGTATTTGCATTTCTCAGGTTGTAATTACCAGCAAAGTCGTCATCTAAGTTGGTTAAATCGGAGGATGTATTGGTGTATGAGAATCCCACCCCAACTGGAGACTCCAAAAACAGCAAATTGGCTTCTGCAGTTGAGATAACCACAAGAAAAATACTATCACACTCTTGTAGTTTAGATATTACTCTTCAGCTACTAAGCCTTGCAAAGCTGAAACTTCTATCAATTTGTCATTCTCTACTTTTGATTCTGTCTCAACAACAGAATATATAGAGTCAATATATTGTATATCATGTGGGTTCATCATAAACTGATAAATAATATAAGGTCAAATAGAGCATACAACAATAACATCATCCACAAGTCGGGTCTGAGAAGAGTAGAGTGTACGCAGACCCTATCCCCTACCTTACGAGGGTAGAGAGGTTGCTTACGATAGACCCTCGACTCAAGGAAAGATGAAAAAGAAGCAATAGCAATAATAGCAAGCAGTAAACAAAGGCACATAAGGTCAAAGTAGACTATAAATGAAATGAAATAAGATATGACCTTTATTCCAAGAATAACTGTTGAAGTCAAGACCAGCCCCATTGTTTTTAACTAGCAAAGGTCCTAACTCCACAGCAGCACCATATCCAACTGAAGAGCAACCAGGGCCTAATAGAGAAATCACACAAGTGAATGCTAAGAAACTAAAGCAATAAGTTGACAATAGTAACTAACGGCAGCCCGGTGCACAAGGCATTCCGCATTCACGCAGGGTCCGGGAAAGGCCGCACCCAAGGGGTGTGATGTAGAATGTAGACAGTCTATCCTAATGCAAGCATTAGTGGTTACTTTCACAGCTCGAACCATGACCTATAGGTCATACAGAGACAACTTTACCGTTGCTCCAAGACTCCCCTCCGGTTGACAATAGTAACTAAAGACAAAAAACACCCTTAGAGTAATCAATTCTCACATAACAATTCTTGCATAATTATTCATTTTATAATAATCCCAGTATTATTTTCACATGCATAAAATACTCTTGCATTATAATCCCTACATAACTACTAAACAAAGGGCAACCCGCCGCACTAAACTCCCGCTATGTGCGGGGTCCCGGAAGGGCTGGGCCACAAGGTTCTATTGTACGCAGATTTACTGTGCATTTCTGCACGAGACAGTTTCCACGACACGAACCCTGACCTCGTAATCACATGTTAGCAACTTTATCATGTCAGCAACTTTACCAATTATGCAGGGGAACCAAGAATTATGGTCATAGAGCCACAAAATCCAAGTACAACAAGAACAGAATTAATATCCAAACTTTCATATAAAAAAAGAAAAGGAGAAAATTGGGTTCACTTTTTATTAAAAGATATGAGAATTTACCACCATTAAGCCAAAGTAGGAGGGGTTTCTTGAAAGATTCAGACTGAGAAGGAAAAAACCAGTAAAAAAGAGCCCTTCCATTAGTTTTATTGACTGTAATATAACCAGAAAATTGTGAGACTTGTGGTGTAGTTGGTTGCCCAGGCAATTTTGTTACTTTGTCATCTTCTTGAGTTCTTGCAAAAACTTTATTCCAACAAATAAGGAACAAAAATATTAGAACTATGTTTCTGAAATTCTTTGGAATTGAAGTTTCCATTTCAGTTCTACTTTTCCTAGTACTGTGTGTCTGTGTGTGTTTTCTGAACTTTTAAGATAAAGTGATCTAAGTCTTGACTATTGGGTTGACTTTAATAATTGAATAGTCATAGCACCGCTGACATATTTGGTTAAAGTTTTTTTTAAAAATAAAGAATTTGAGTTTTGCGAAAATATATATGTATTCGTTCTTGTGTTTGAATATAAATTTTACTTGGAGAAATATTAAAATATTTGAAATAAAATTCGTATAGGTAAAAACTGTATTGCCCTAGATGTTACAGTAGACCATACTAATTTTTCATGATTAAATAATAATTTAAGGTGTGATTGTTATTAATTAATCATGATTTAAATCTCGTATGCGAACACATGTATCATGTAAGTGATGTAACCATTGGGCTAGTGTGTAAAATCCACATGTATCATAAACAAGTTTGTTAACATTAACTAGTACTAGTATTAGTACTCGTGCGATGCACGGATAAACTCTTAAATATATTACTCATCAAACTTGTGAAATATTTTATTAAGGTACATTAGACATTTTTCTTAAATTTCAATTGTCAACGCAATGAACCTAATAACAACCTTTCTAATAAAAGGAAAAAAATCATTTAGTCACAAAATAACTTGTTTGTAATCTTCTCTTTTCTCCGGAGCTTCATGAATATTGCCATTTGCCATTTGCCCCCTTCTTCAATTGACATTTGGATATGAGCTATACTTCGCTTATTTTTCTTTATTATATTTTTTTTTTATCAAAGTTGATGCAGTGTTCTATGAACTAATTGTTCACCTTTTTCATAATTGTCAAACTTGATACAAATTTTCTCTTCAATCTCGAAACCCTCTTGGCAAGCTAATTGACAACTCATATGTTCTTCATTTAATAAGTCACTCGCTCAAACTTATAAGAAAATAATATTTTATCCATTCTTATATTTGTCCAAACGGGTGGAAAAGGCCAGTATGGGTTAACTAAAGTCTAGGAAAATGAATCATATTCTAATGTGATTTCTATGAATTATTTTTTCATAAAAACAAATAAAAGAGATAAATTTGGATTTTGTGAAGAAAAGAGATAAAATTTATTACCTCACAGCAAAGGGGCAATATTCCTGAAGGCATTGATCGAAATTCTTTTATCATGATTCTTATTTAAATATAATTTGATAACCACCTTTACTGTCCAAATTGAAGAAAATATTAATAATACCGGAAATAACATATGTTTTTCTCTCTTTCTCTGACGTTGTTCCATAAATCAACTACTTTCTACTCCAAGTTCCTATAAGATTTGCAATATGGCAAACTAATTGGCGTTCATCTGTATCCCTATACTAATTTAGTGTTACAAAGGTACTAAATTAAGCAAGAAAAACATTGATGAGAAGGCAAGGGAAAAAAGCATCAATACTGCATTTTTTTCTCTCGAAACACTCTTATATGATTGTTTAATTATATTTGTTGAAAATGGGGATTCTAACTCACCATGCCACAGTGATCTTTTTCTTTTACTTATTATTATTGGACTTTTGGTCCAAAACACGTTCGGAAAGGATTTTCCCCTTCCATTTTTACCACAATGTCAATAAAATATTTCATACCTTTTCTCTTACCTATATTAACTCAAAGCATTAACTTAAAAATTTGGAACATCTGTCTAAAAGGAAAAGGTATTTGCATAGATTGTACTTAAAACAATAATAAAGAAGATAGATTATTTTAATATAATACAAATCTATATTATATTAGGTTTAATACTATTTGCTTATGTTCTTTTTTTTTTTTAATTAATGCTTGCTTTATTTTCTCACTTTGAAGGAAACCATGAATATTCATTTCCTTATATTCTTTTCGCTAATTAATGGTTAATTTATTTATTTACTTTAAAGGAAATCGTGAATATTATTTGTCATATAATATTACTCTAAATATAGTCACGGACAACTCTAATATGCAATTCCTAAGGAAATATTTTCTTTTCAATTATTAATTAAATGCAAAAGAATATCAATTAGTAAATTTTTAATATTATACAAATATAATCCAACAAATAGATTCTTTAAAAATGCCCAAATATTTACGCCATTTGGCATAACCATATGCTTCATTACCCACCTTTTAATATAATATAGATATAAATTTTTATTATTTTTTATTTTTCATAAATAAAATTTCAATTTCGTGATATTATCCATAGTTTGAGCATTCTCATCATAGTTTTAAGAACTTTCTAATCTCAAACTCAAATAGTCTTTCCCTTTCATTTCTAATAGTAAATTTTTAATAATTGAACGTAATTTTGCTATTTTTATTAAATCTAATATATAGTCTTATTGCGTTTTGTGTGACTTTTCATTACTTGTAACTTTATTTAATATCATTATCAACTACTATTCTTTAATATAATATATAATTTCTCAATCATAAAATAAATATTTATTTGAAAAATATTGCTTGAAAATTTTAAATTATTTTAATTTTAATAATATTTAAGTATTGTATATTTACTTTATTTTATTTTCTAAATGTATGATTTATAAATATCCTCATATTATCTCTAATTTATTTTATTATTCAATATTTTTAGTTTTTAATTTTATCTATTAGACTTGAGTTACGTGAACTTATCTATATTATGCCTTTTCTTATCACAATATCAAAAAAACTTTCATCTCAAATTTAAATTAGTGTTACCTTTTTTCTCTATGATAAAAAATCTGAATTTTTATTTTTTCTCTATTTTTTTTTTTTGATATTATATTATTCAATTCCTAATATTATTACACTGTCATGTGGATCTTTATTAGCTTGTTTGAATTTAATACATATTTCTACCACACTCAATCTATATAATATATATAAAAATTGAATAACTTTCTCATCTCAAATTCAAGTAAGTTTTATTATTCTATTTTCTAAATTGGATCGTATTTTTCAAAAATATATGTCCTGCTTTCAAACTTAAACTAACTGCACTCAATTCAAATATTAATCATACAAAAAAAATCTTAATTGTTTGAACATATTATATCTTGATGTTGTCGTAATATTTACGTATAAAATATTTGTTTGCCCGGTTTATCAATATTAATATGACTTTATTATTCTTGTTATTAAAATAATTTTTGCTAATTATTTAATTTTTTCTTACTTTATAAATAATTTGCATACTTTATGTAAGATCTTATTTTGCTTCTTGAATTTATTTAATTTTAAACTTAATAAATCTTTAAAACTTTAAGTAAATTTTAGTTTTATTTTATATTTTAACTTACTCCAAAATATAAATAGTCATAGGTTATCTCAATTTACGTATATTTATATTTTTTATTATAGTTTTTAATTAATTTTTTACCTCGATATTTCTAACTAACATAGAAGAAAATCTATGATTGGATCAATATATAGATACAAATATACATATAAATATAAATATAGATATAGATATATAAATTAGATTTGTCTAAGATATATTTAGATTGTATAAGATTCATTAAACTACTTCCATTAATTATGTTTTCATTTATAATTTCTAATTATTAATGTTGTCCTAAAATTGCCAAGTGGCTTTATTTTAGCTTGCCACTTGGCTTAACCAAAATGCATACTACTCTCCTTTTAATATAATACTAGTATTAGTACCTGCACGATGCGCGGACATAAATCATGTCGGATTGTGATTTGGATTATTTGAATTATGTATAAATAACTTTAAAATACAAACCTTCTAGATAAAATTTATAGATAATCATTAGATATTAATTAAGAAACAAGACATGAAACCATTTCGCAAATCTCATATTGGATAACCTGTTTTCTTTTTCTATATTTATATAATCCAATAGGTTAATTTTAGTACTTGAATTTCATTTCGTTATCAATATTAAAAATTACTAACTATGTCATGTGGTGATTTGTCTCGTTTAAACATATTAAATTATATTATTTTAATAAAATTCTCAGTATTAGTTTATTTTTTTTGTCTAAAGCTTAAATAAGTCTTATTCTTTTAAATTTTACACAATTGTTTTTGTTCTTTGCTTATAATTATTAAATTATTTATTATTTAATATTATTATACTTTCATGTGAGTTTTTCGGCTTACTAATTGACTTAATATTTTTCTTATTATCCTTTTAATAATTATCGATAAATATTATTTTTTTATTCTTGAAATTTAAAATATTTTACGCTTTTATCCTCTTACTCGAAACTATTTTACTATTTAAATCTATAAATAATATTTTGGAAAATTATTCAATTATTTAATTTATTTTATTTTAAGTTAATTTAATATATTCTCACATTATATCTATTTTATTTTCTTTATACAGTCTCTTCCCTACTAAGAAATTTTTAATTAATATTTTACCTGTAATCAAAATAATATCATATTTGACTTTAAGTTGTAACTTTGATTAGTATAAAATATTAATATATAAGTTCCTTGATTATTATATTCCAAATCTATTAAGTTTTTTATATTTATTTTTTGTATTACATGCAATAAAAAAAATCTCTTTTAGTTTCAAGATACAAAATTTGACTTTTAATTTTAGTCAATAAAATTACTTATATTAGATATTTATTTTATATTTTTTAAATTTTAATTCTTATCTAGTAAGACTTTAATTTTTGGTGGTCATATCCATAGTTTGAGCATTCTCATCATCAATTTAAGAACTTTCTAATATTAAGCAAAATAGTCTTTTCCTTTCATTTCTAATATTTAATTTTTAATTATTTTTTTACTTTTGCTATTATGTTATCAAATATATGATATTATCACAGTTTTATACGACTTTTAATTAATTTGCCACTTTATTTAGTATTATTATCAATTACTATCCTTTAATATAATATAGATAAATTTAGAAATATTTTAATCTTAAAATAAATATCTATTTTATTTTAAAAATATTGCTTGAATTCTTAATTTTTTAAAATTTATCAATAGTATTTTTAAGTATTTTATTTCACTTTATTTTATTTTCTAAACTAATTCTTAGCATAAATATTCTCACACTATTTTTAATATTTTTAAGTTCTTATTTTATCTGTTAGACATAAGTTGTGTGGTATTATCCACAATATCATCTTTCTTATCTTAATAGATAAATGACAACTTTCTCATCTCAAATTTAAATAATTTTTATCATTTTTCTTTATGATGAAAGTTTTGATTAATTTCTCTCTATTTATTCCTTATTTTTGCTATTCTATTATTCAATACATAATATTATTACATTGTTATGTGGCTTTCATTAGCTTGTTTAATTTAATATCTATTTCTACCACACTCATTTTACTTTTAATCAAAAAAGTTAATTTCTTATTTGTTTGAATACATTATATCCAATGATAATATTTTCACTATCATTTTATTTCTCCATGTACTATTTCTAAAAATAATAAAATTATGAAATGAAAGAAAGCAGATCAAGTGGTTAGTTAATAATTATATTTGGAAAGCTATCAAAATTTATTTAGTATATGAATGTGAGTCAATTTTAATTGATTTCCACCATAAATTAAATTTGATCAAATCTAAGTTGTTTTAATCCTTATTAAATTTGTCTAAAAATCTATTTAGATTATGTCTTAAAAATACTAAGTAAAAATATTTCTATTTAGATTATTTCTCTATGTACTATTTCTAAGTGACATTTTCTGAATATGCCACTTGGCTTAATGTCATGCCTCACTATATTCCTTTTAATATAATATATATATATATATATATATATATATATATATATATATATATATATATATATATATAATATTTTAGTTTTTTCTTATCTTATAAATAATTTTATACTTTACGTAAGATCTTATTTTACTGCTAGAATTTTTTAAATTTTTGAAGTCAATAAATCTTTAATATCTTAAGTAAGTTTTATTTTATATTTAAACTTACTTCAAAGTATAAATAGTCATAGGTTATCTCAATTTACGTCTTTCTATATTTTTTATTTTTTTCTATTTTAGTTTTTTAATTAATTTTTTACCTCCATATTTCTAGCTAATTTAGAAGAAAATCTATGAGTGGATCAATATATATATGTATGTATGTATAAAGAGAGAGAGATTAGATTTGTCTAAGATATATTTGGATTATGTATAAGATTCATTAAACTACTTCCTTTAATTATGTTTCCATTTATAATTTCTAATAATTAATGTTGTCCTACAATTGCCAAGTGGCTTCATTTTAGCTTGTCACTTGGCTTAACCACAATGCATACTACTCTCCTTTTAATATAATATACTAGTATTAGTACTCGCACGGTGCGCGGACACAAATTATGTCAAATTGTAATCTATGTTGTTTGAATTAGGTGCAAATAATCTTAAAATATAAACCTTTCATATAAAAATTATATAACATTAGATATTAATTTTGAAGCAAGATATGAAATTATTATTCAAATCTCGTAGTAGACAACTTTTATTTTATTTGTAGCAACCTAATCCCTTGATTTTAGTACTTGTATTTCGTTTCGGTGTCAATATTAAAAAATACTAAATATGTCATGTTGTGATCTGTGTTGTTTGAGCACATTATATCATATTATTTTAAGAAAATTCTTATTATCACTTTGTTTTTGACTGAAAGTCAAATATGTCTTATTCATCACATCATTTTATGCAAATTCTTTTTTATTTTTGTTCTTTTCTTATAGTTATTGTATTATTTATTATTTAATATTATTATACTATCATATAATTTTTTATTAGCTTAATAATTTAATTAATATCTTGCTTATTATCTTTTTAATAGTCTTTAATAAATATAAATATTTTATTCTTGAAATTTGGTATATTTTTATGCTTGTATCCTCTTATTCGGAATTTTTTAATCATTTAAATTTATCAGTAATATTTTTAAATATAATTTAATTATTTAATTTATTTATTTTTCAATTAATTTAAAGTATAAATCACACTACCTTTATTTTTTTATACATCTCTTCCCTACTATATTTTAAATAGTTTTTATATTAATATTTACCTATAACCAAAATAATATCATATTTTATTTTAAATTATAATTTTGAATTAGTCTAAAATATTAATACATAAGTTATTTGATTATTACGTTCCAAATATATTTAGTTCTCTTATAATTATTTTTGTATTAGATGCAGTTAAATTTTCTTTTCTTTTTAGCTTTAAGATACAAATTTTATTTTTAATTTTCATTAGTAAAATTACCTATATTAGAAATTAATTTATATTTTTAAAATTTTAATTTAATCATAGAAAAATATTTCTTAATTGTTTGAATACATTATATCTAAATGTTGTAGTAATATTTTTACTGTTTTATTTCTTTACATGACATTTCAAAAATAAAAAAAAAAATCTCATCTTAAATTTAAATAATTCTTATCATTCTATGTTGTAAATTGGACCGCATTTTCAAAATATTATGCTATGCTTTCAAACTTAAACTATCTGCACTCAATTCAGATATTAATCATAGGAAAATATTTTCTTAATTGTTTGAACACATTATATCTAAATGTTGTAGTAATATTTTCACTGTCATTTTATTTCTTTATGTAAATTATTTTCTTTTTTAGTTTTAAGATTAAAATTTAATTTCTAATTTTCATTAGTACCTATATTATGTATTTTTAAATATGTATTTGTTTTTTTATTTTTCATAAATAAAACTTCAATTTCGTGGTATTCTCCATAGTTTGAGCATTCTCAACATAGTTTTAAGAACTTTCTAATCTCAAATTCAAATAGTCTTTCCCTTTCTTTCTAATAGTAAATTTGTAATAATTTAATATAATTTTTCTATTTTTTAATCTAATATATAGTTTTATTACATTTTATGTGGCTTTTCATTAATTTTTAACTTTATTTAACATCATTATCACTACTATTCTTTATATAATATAGATAAATATATATAAATTTTTGTAATCATAAAATAAATATTTATTTTGTTTTAAAAATATTTCTCGAAAATTTTAAATTTTTTAAGTTTTAATAATATTTTTAAGTATTGTATATATACATCTATTTTATTTTCTTAACTTATGATTTACAAATTTCCTCACATTATCTCTAATTTATTTTTATTATTCAATATTTTAGTTTTTGAATTTATCTATTAGACTTGAGTTATGTAGACTTATCCATATTATGACTTTTCTCATCATAATATAAAAAACTTTCTCATCTCAAATTTAAATAAATTTTACCCTTTTCTCCATGATAAAAAATCTGAATTTTTATTTTTTCTCTATTCATTAATATATATAAATATTTGTAATCATAAAATAAATATTTATTTTGTTTTTAAAACATTTCTCGAAAATTTTAAATTTTTTAAGTATTGTATATTTACATTTATTTTATTTTCTAAACTTATGATTTACAAATTTCCTCACATTATCTCTAATTTATTTTTATTATTCAATATTTTAGTTTTTGATTTTATCTATTAGACTTGAGTTATGTGGACTTATCCATATTATGACTTTTCTTATCATAATATAAAAAAATTTCTCATCTCAAATTTAAATAAGTTTTACCCTTTTCTCTATGATAAAAAATCTGAATTTTAATTTTTTTCTCTATTTATTCTTTATTTTTAATATTATATTATTCAATAACTAATATTATTACATTGTCATGTGAATTTTATTAGCTTGTTTGAATTTAATATCTATTTCTACCACACTCATTCTAATATAATATTGATAAAAATTTAAAAACTTTCTCATCTCAAATTTATTATTATTCTATTTTCTAATTTGGACCGTATTTTAAAAAAGTATGTTATGCTTTCAAATTTAAAATAACTGCACTCAATTCAAATATTAATCATAGAAAAATATTTTCTTAATTATTTGAACACATTATATCTAAATATTGCAGTAATATTTACGTATAAAATATTCGTTTGCATGATTTATCAATATTAATATGACTTTGTTATTCTTGTTATTAAACTATTTTTTCTTGATTATTTAATTTTTTTACCTTATAAATAATTTGTATACTTTATGTAAGATCTTAATTTGCTGCTTGACTTTGTTTAATTTTTAAACTCAATAAATTTTTAATATCGTAAGTAAATTTTAGTTTTATTTTATAGCTCCAAAGTACAAATAGTCATAGCTTATCTCAATTTATGTCTTTCTATATTTTTTTATATTTTTTTTATTCTAGTTTTTTAATTAATTTTTTACCTCCATATTTCTAGCTAATATAGAAGAAAATCTATGAGTGAATCAATATATATATATATATATATATATATATATATATATATATATATAAAGATTGGATTTGTCTAAGATCTATTTGGATTATGTATAAGATTTATTAAAATTACTTTCATTAATTATGTTTCCATTTATAATTTTTAATTATTAATGTGGTCCTAAAATTGCCAAGTGACATCATGTTAGCTTGCCACTTGGCTTAACCACAATGCATACTACTCTCCTTTTAATATAATATAGATAGATTTTTTTAATTTTTGAAGTCAATAAATCTTTAATATCTTAAGTAAGTTTTATTTTATATTTAAACTTACTTCAAAGTATAAATAGTCATAAGTTATCTCAATTTACGTCTTTCTATATTTTTTATTTTTTTCTATTTCAGTTTTTAATTAATTTTTTACCTCCATATTTCTAGCTAATTTAGAAAAAAATCTATGAGTGGATATATATATATATATATATATATATATATATATATATATATATATATATATATATATATATATATATATATATGAGAGAGAGAGAGAGAGAGAGAGAGAGAGATTAGATTTGTCTAAGATATATTTGGATTATGTATAAGATTAAATTACTTCCTTTAATTATGTTTCCATTTATAATTTCTAATAATTAATGTTGTCCTACAATTGCCAAGTGACTTTTCATTTTAGCTTGCCACTTGGCTTAACCACAATGCATACTACTCTACTTTTAATATAATATAGATATAGATATAGATGTTAAATATATATATATATATATAAGTTTTTTCTTATCTTATAAATAATTTTATACTTTACGTAAGATCTTATTTTACTGCTAGAAGTTTTTAAATTTTTGAAGTCAATAAATCTTTAATATCTTAAGTAAGTTTTATTTTATATTTAAACTTACTTCAAAGTATAAATAGTCATAGGTTATCTCAATTTACGTCTTTCTATATTTTTTATTTTTTTCTATTTTAGTTTTTTAATTAATTTTTTACCTCTATATTTCTAGCTAATTTAGAAGAAAATCTATGAGTGGATCAATATATATAAAGAGAGAGAGAGAGAGAGAGATTAGATTTGTCTAAGATATATTTAGATTATGTATAAGATTCATTAAACTACTTACTTTAATTATGTTTTCATTTATATATATGTATAGAGATTAGATTTGTCTAAGATATATTTGGATTATGTATAAGATTCATTAAACTACTTCATTTAATTATGTTTCCATTTATAATTTCTAATAATTAATGTTGTCCTACAATTGCCAAGTGGCTTCATTTTAGCTTGCCACTTGGCTTAACCACAATGCATACTACTCTCCTTTTAATATAATATAGATTTTTTTAATTTTTGAAGTCAATAAATCTTTATATCTTAAGTAAGTTTTATTTTATATTTAAACTTACTTCAAAGTATAAATAGTCATAAGTTATCTCAATTTACGTCTTTCTATATTTTTTATTTTTTTCTATTTCAGTTTTTAATTAATTTTTTACCTCCATATTTCTAGCTAATTTAGAAGAAAATCTATGAGTGTATATATATATATATATATATATATATGTGTGTGTGTGTGTGTGTGTGTGTATGTATGTATAAAGAGAGAGAGAGAGATTAGATTTGTCTAAGATATATTTGGATTATGTATAAGATTCATTAAACTACTTCCTTTAATTATGTTTTCATTTATCATTTCTAATAATTAATGTTGTCCTACAATTGCCAAGTAGCTTTATTTTAGCTTGCCACTTGACTTAACCACAATGCATACTACTCTCCTTTTAATATAATATAGATTTCCGAAACATTAAAGTTGAAATAATGTATAAAATTATAAAACAAGTATGAAATCTATATATAATAAAAGGAGAGACAGAAGCATCATATCAACACAAGTGGTTTGACCAGAAAAAGTCATATGGCATAATTAAGACAAAACAAACCAACTTTCTAATTAAAAAATCTTCTCAATTTTAAATTTTGAATTAATTGGTTAATGTAGAAGTTTAAATTAGTTTCAAACCTATTATCTAGAGTAACTAGAGTAATAGATTCCACTACTTACAACTGCTAATTGTGGTTTCTCCTACGAAAGGTAGTTGTTCCCACTACCTGCAGATAATCTAATCTAATAATTTTAAAAATTGAAAATCTAATATGTAAAATGTTTTAAAAGGTAGTTCCTATCTTAAAATTTTGGCCAAATATAGTAAAAAATATAAATTATTGAAGTGTTGTTATATAGGACATATCCTATAACATAACATAATAATCGGTTTCGAGAAAATTTGGCTTTTATAGTGAATGAATGTTATATACGAATGTTACTATAGAAAGGTTTGACTGTAACAAATGTTATGGGCGTTAGAATCAGACACACGCTTGACGATTACAATGACATTTGGAAGATATAACACACAAATTAGAAATATGAATGAGAAGAAAAACTTAAGAAGCTTTTGTTTCCTTTTTAACCGCCTAACACTGGTGGACAAAGTTGCTCCGTACCTGTGCTGGTATAAGATAGCAGGTACGCGGTTGAATTAGTCGAGGTACGCCATACAATAAATGGAACAAACTAAAATTCGAACAGCACAATTCACAACCAATAAACTCGATAGTTATATTCCTCACCAAAAATTACAAGGAACTGAATGTTTGAAAGGGAAATTACTGGAAATTGACATAGAAGAAGGAGATGAGAAACTAGAAGAAGGGGATGAGAATTACAGACTTCACATAACAAAATTGCCTGCCTAATACACTATTCTTTCTGTTATTTATACTAACTTTGCACCAGTCCTCTTCACGCTTTTCCCCCCTTGCCTTGCACCACAAAAGTCGCTAACTTCTTTGAAGGCTGCCTTACGCGTTTGCTTCTCCTCAAAACAAACTGATATGGAATCACGTGGGCCTCTGCTGAGTCAGCATCCACGCCAGCATCCACGTTGGTTGTATCATTCACAACAATACTCCCCTCCTGGAAAAGAACCTTGTCCTCAAGGTTCTGTGACGAGGACTCAGCTGGTTGAGCAAAATCAGACAAGTCTAGGGGCGTAATCTGGGACTCAGGTGTGCCAATGCAGCGTTTGAGCATTGAGACATGGAACACAGGGTGTATACGGGCAGAGTCAGGAAGATGGAGCTTATAGGCCACCTCGCCAATGCGTTTGACCACTTTGTAGGGACCAAAATAACGACGGCCTAGCTTTGGATGTTGGTGATTGCGCACAGTATTTTGGCGATATGGTTTGAGTTTGACAAAGACCCAATCATCAGGAACAAAGGTGAGTTCCGTGCGATGTTTGTCAGCCACCTTCTTTATACGAATTTGAGCCTTCATCAGATTATGCTTGAGAAGTTCAATGACCTCATCTCGGTCAACCATGCACGCCTCAACTAGATCATTAGTACTGCTCCCCAAAATATATCTTGCAATTGTAGGTGGTTTCCTGCCATAAAGGGCCTGCAATGGCGTCATACTAGCTGAAGACTGAAAAGAAGTGTTGTACCAATACTCAGCCCACGGGAGCATGGCCACCCACCGATGAGGAGCATCAGCTACGAAGCATCGTAGGTACTGCTCGACGCACTTGTTCAATGCCTCCGACTGCCTATCAGTCTGAGGGTGATAAGTCGTACTCATAGCAAGTGTTGTGCCCTGCTGCCTGTTAAGTTCCTTCCAGGATGAGTGAAGGAAGCGTGGATCTCGATTATATATAATTGTTCTAGGTGGTCCATGAAGGCGGATGACATCCACAATAAAGGCTTGCGCGACTGTATGAGTTGAAAATGTGGAACTTAGAGGAATGAGATGGCCATACTTCGTCAACCTATCCACCACAGTCATGATGGTGGACTTCCCCTTCACATGCGGAAGGCAGGTAATAAAATCCATGGCTATGTCATCAAAGGCTAAGTCCGGAATGGGAAGAGGCTGCAATAGACCTGCTGGTGAGTGTGTGGTGTCCTTCATGTGCTGGCAAACCTGACAAGCAGCAACAAAACTTTGTACATCCTTGCGCATTTGTTTCCAGAAGAAGTTCGACGCTACACGATGGTATGTCCGGGCGATGCCGGCATATCCCCCAAGTGCAGTGTTGTGGAACTCAGCCAATAGAACTTGGCGTAGTGGAGAAGCAGAAGGTATCACTATTCTGCCTCGGTAGAACAAGATGTCATCACGAAAAGCATATCCACCAAGTGTCTCAGGTTGCTCTGCCGGTCCCTTTTGCAAGTGTAGTAGCTCAGGATCACTTCTATTCAAGGTCCGTAGTTCATGCTCAAGTTCATAACGTTGGGACGAGATAATGAATAGAGCAGCCTCTGGTGCGCGAGATAAAGAATCTGCAGCCTGCTTCAGTCGTCCAGGGCGATAAACAATCTGAAAATCATACCCCACTAACTTTGTAAGCCACTTCTGCTGCTCCGGGGTTTGAATGGTTTGATTAGTCAGGCTCCGCAAGGACTGCTGATCGGTATAAATGGTGAACCTCCTACCAAGCAAGTATTGTCGCCATTTTCCTACTGCTTGTGTAATGGCATACATTTCGCGATGATAAGTGGAGGCTCCTTATATTAGAGTGCTCAATTTTTGACTAAAATAAGCGATGGGGTGTCCATTTTGTGACAAGACAGCCCCTATGCCTTGGCCCGAAGCATCTGTTTCTAGCTCAAATTCCTTGGAGAAATCTGGCAAGGTCAGTACTGGCGTGGCACTAAGTTTGGCCTTTAATGTTTCAAAAGCAGCTTGCGGAGGTACTCCACACAAATGCATCCTTCCTTAATAAATCTGTCAGTGGCCCCGCTATAGCAGCATAGTGATGGATAAAGCGCCTGTAATACCCCGCAAGACCAAGGAAACTGCGCACCTCCTTGACATTCTTGGGCACGGGCCACTGCTGAATAATGATTATCTTATTGGGATCTACACTCAGTCCCCTACTAGACAGAACATGCCCAAGATATTCCACTGTGGTCTGTCCGAACATACACTTAGCTCGCTTGGTAACCAATTGGTGTAGACGGAGCAAGGATAAAACTGAACGCAGATGTTCCAAATGAGCCTCCCACGATGGACTGTAGATCAAGATGTCGTCGAAAAAGACTAGGACAAATTTGCGGAGGTGCGGACGAAAGATTTCATTCATCGTAGCTTGGAAAGTGGAGGGTGCATTAGAAAGGCCAAAAGGCATTACTAAGAACTCGTAATGGCCTTCATGTGTGCGAAACGCAGTCTTGGCCACATCTTCCTGTCGTACCCTGATCTGGTGATACCCAGATAGCAGATCCAGCTTGGAAAAATAAACCGCGCCATTCAATTCATCATAAAGCTCATCAATCGTCGGTATAGGGAACCTATCCCTTACAGTTACTGCATTAAGAGCTCGATAATCGACACAAAATCTCCAGGTTCCATCCTTCTTGCGTACTAGGAGAACTGGAGAAGAGAAAGGACTGGTACTCGCCCTTATTACTCCATCTTTGAGCATATCCGACACCAATTGTTCCATAACATGTTTCTGAAAGTATGGATACCTATATGGTTTAACATTTATCGGACCAGCCCCAGGATCCAAGTGTATCGCATGGTCCTATGGCCTGCTAGGAGGCAACCCATGAGGCTTCTAGAAGACTTCACAAAATGAATCTAAGAGCTGGTGCAGTTCAGGGGGCAACAGATTTGCTGGTGGCGGTGCTGGTGGAATTTGATTTACAGTGGAAGTAGGAACATCTGATGGTACCACTTGTAAACAAAAATATGAGGAAATGGCATCTGTAGCTGTGTACCGTCTCAAGCTATGCAATTGGACTGGTTGTGCTTCCACTGGCTCCCCACTCTTCCAACTGACAACGACTACATTGAGCGTGAATTCAAATAGACGATCAGCATAGTCAGTCACCACCCGCCCCAAGGTAGCTAGCCAAGAAACACCGAGGACCACGTCTGCTCCATGAACGGCCAGCAAATACAAGTCCAAGACGAAAACACTTCCTTGAACAAACAATGATACTTGGCATGCAACACTATTGCAGGGCAGTCGCTGGCCGCTTCCCACCACCACCGAGAAGGTGGGTACCTCGGTGATCGGTAACTGTAGGAATTTTGCGGCCCTTGCTTGAACAAAATTATGGGTGCTGCCACCATCGACTAACACCTTGACTGCTGATCCATTCACCTGTCCGGTAAAACGAAGAGTGGTACCCGAACTACCACCGGTGAGCATGGTAAGAAATAGCGGAATGCTCCTGTACCTCCAAACATTGCAGCTCCTCGGCCAAAAAATGATGCTGGAAACAAATATTTCCAGCATCATTGGATCAATATCGGATCCATCAGTGAGAAGCATCAATTGGGGAGGAACCTTGCACTTGTGGCCAGCAGTATACTTCTCATCACAATTGTAGCACAGACCCTGCTCACGTCAGCTCTGGAGTTCAGTATGAGTCAATCGTTTTAGGGGTGGCCGGTTGGGTGTTTGAGGAGTCAAAATGGTGGACACATGAGTCGTGGGTGTTCTGTGAAATGACGATGGGCTAGGGTTCGGTAATAATGAGGGTGTTTTGTTGGCAAACGCAGGTTGGGACGGTCCTTTTTCACTAAGAATCCGCTGCTCATGGATGTGGGCTAAATTTAATGCATCCTCATACGTAGTGGGCTGATGGGCCAAAACCGAGTTCTTAATGTCATCACGCAGCCCAGAGATAAACAGACGGGCCATGAGCCTATCAGAGATGTCATCAGTCTCGTTCGCCACCTTCTCAAAACGACTCTGCAACTCCGAAACAGTGGTTATTTGTCGGAGCTTAGCCAGCCGTCCCTCAGCCGATTCAAGCCCCTTTGGAAGGAAACGAATGTGTACCTTCTCTGCAAAATGTGCCCATCCTGCTAGCTGCTTATTCCGAAACAACCAGCAGTACCATTCTAAAGCTTCGCCGTCGAGGTGAAACGATGCTATAGTGAGCTTCTCATCTTCCGCAATTCCATATTGATCAAAATAGCGCTCCGCTTGAAACAACCAGGCTTCCGAATTCTCACCACAAAAGCGGCCGAATTCCATAGGCTTGTGGCGGAGGGTGGTTGTCGCCGGTTCTCGTCCTGCTGGCAGTCTGTTACCAACAACCTCCATGAGAAGACCACGAATTTCAGAGAGTTCCTTAAACACTGAGTCCTTGACTTCCTGAACCGAATTATCGACTAAAGCCTTGAGTAACTTTTGGTCCTCCATGAATGACCTCTGGATGAAAGGACCAATGGAACAAACTAAAATTCGAACAACACAATTCACAACCAATAAACTCGATAGTTATATTCCTCACCAAAAATTACAAGGAACTGAATGCTTGAAAGGGAAATTACTGGAAATTGACATAGAAGAAGGAGATGAGAAACTAGAAGAAGGGGATGAGAATTACAGACTTCACATAGCAAAATTGCCTGCCTAATACACTATTCTTTATGTTATTTATACTAACTTTGCACCAGTCCTCTTCACGCTTTTCCCCCTTGCCTTGCACCACAAAATCCGCTAACTTCTTTGAAGGCTGCCTCACGCGTTTGTTTCTCCTCAAAACAGACTGATGTGGAATCATGTGGGCCTCTGCTGAGTCAGCATCCACGCCATCATCCGTTGGTTGTATCATTCACAACAACAAATATATAAACAAAGAAGCACACGATATCCATATGTACAGGAAAGCTAGACCAAGAGAGAAGTTCAAATTGAAAGGAAGCAAAACAATACATGCATTGGTTTGTGCAGTATTCCACCTGTATTGTTCCCAAATATGTTAAAAATCAAGGCGATGTTAAGGCAAAGCGCCGTCAGGAAAAATATCTGGGTCGCTGTCGTTGACATCCATTTCATAAGAGCAATTCGTTGGTGGCTTAAACCCTAAGAGGAATCTAACTCCTTCTGCACATATTTGCTTAAATCTTCGCTTCATTTCCTCCGTTGACAACGTCGCGTTTCCTCCTCTTCCTCCTGGTTGCGACGGTGACGGTATAGATTCTACCATTTCTCAGATTGATTTTGACGCAATCACAAAATTAATTAGGCAAAATACCTTACAACTTGACATGGATTATTAATTATAGCTTTAAACTATTCGTAGTAAGTTACCTCTCAACTTGGTCTTTTGAGAGCGAGTAACCTGGACGCTGATGTGCCAAAAAGTGTGGGTGCATTCGCCTGCCATGTAGATTTTTCTGCACATGTGGAATTTTTTTTGAAAATTAAAATATATTTTTACCTTTTTAATTATGTTACTTTTTTAGATAATTTTTTTTCGAATACAATTTATAATAAAACTTGGATAGAACTATATTATTTAGGCTAAGTTTTTTTATTTGGCTAAATATAATAAAGTTTTAGTTAATCTTTTTTTGAATTTGACATGATAATAAAGATTTATACAATTAAAATAAATAGGCGAGGCATCTAAAAGGTTATAAAAATACATAGTTTGAAATTACTTATTTTGGCTATAATTTTTATATAGATCTAAATTATGGTGCTCTAAAAATATATTTTTTTACAGAAAAATCCACGTGGCAGGCGAGTGCACCCACACTTTTTGCCACATCAGAGCCTAAGGGGGTACTGGCTCTCAAAATATCAAGTTGAGGGGGGTAATTAAGACCACGAATAGTTTAATAATTCGTGTCAAGTTTAGGGGAATGGTAAGGTATCTTGCCAATTAATTAGGTAAAAGAGCTGGATTATATATATATATACCTTTGTGCCCTTTGCTTCGCTATTTATATCGTCTAACTTTATATTTTTCCAAACATATCTTCGTCTAAAAAAATGGCAAAATACCTTATCAACCCCCCTAAACTTGATACAGATTATTAGTTACAGCCATAGGGCAACTTTGTGAAAATCAATAGTGATGTTAATGCTCTCAATAATCCGGGGAAAATTGGAGCTGGCACCATCATAAGGGATCAACATGGGAACTTCATTCATGCTATCGCCACCCCCCTTGGTGAAGGAACCAATAATCAAGCAGAACTGAAGCTGATATTATTGGTATTCAGTGATGCTTGGAAAATAGATATACCAAAGTACATCTGGAAGCTGACTCTACATTGCTGATTAATTGGATCAATAACACTTCTGAGCCTCCCTGGACTCTTCAAATGATCATGCAAAAGCTAAAGTACCTCAGTCAGCACTTTGAGGAATTCAAATGTTCTCATGTCTATAGGGAAGCCAATTTCCCAGCTCATTCATTATCTAAACTGAGTCATGATCTGGAACACATGACACATTTCAACTGTGTTCAGGAACTGCCACCACACATCAGAGGGCAGATCAGACTTGATCAATTAGATACTCCAGCTTTTAGACACAAAATCACAAATAGGTTCCATATACCCACTCATAATGCCTCCACATCCAGCTCCTCTAATAGATATGGTTAAATTCAGAAGGCCATTACAACCTTCCCAACAGTCCAACAGTCTAAGTTAAGAACACTTTGAACATGAGAAAGCACCAGTCTGGCACTATGAAAGAAAATACTACAGCAGCAGTATGCATCAATAACCACCAATGTTCTGAATCCATTCCAATAACAATATACAACAACAATTTTACAAGAATCTCATTCCATATCTCACTCCAGCTTACACTCTCATACAACCCACCACAACCACATCACACACACACACCACATAAACCAAACAGCTCACACAAAAAAACCATAACTCCAGCCAACAATACACCAATCTCTACAAAACATACAACCATCTACCTCACAATTTCCCTACCCTAATATCATACATCACATGACACCACCTTTTCACAAAAAGCCTTTCTCTTCCCCCACTAATCTAAAATAATACTGCAATCACAGAAGCAAGGATACATGGTTTTTCCCTAACTTTGGTTTTTCTTTTGTAGGTATTTCCAATGAAGGATTGCTAGGCCAATTGGCATATTATCAGTGGGTGGTATCAACACTTATGTTGTTCATCCTGTTGAAAGTATGCCAATTACCTCAATCATTTCACGAATCTGATAAACAAGAGCATCAAAAGCAGAAAAATCACCTCATCCATGAGGTATTCTACCATCTCCAAGACCATCAATAACAAGAGCCCTACTTCACCTCCCACAATCAACAAAATACCACCCAGAACCCACAAGAACCTGGGGGGTAGTATTACAGTTCAAAATTAAACAGGGAAAGGAAACATTGGCCTGGTGTGATAGCCCTTACAATTGACATGTTTGCCAGAATACACTAACCTTCCAGAATGACAACCTACACATACCTCTGTCCAACTACCAACACACCCTCATCACCCTAAAACCAAATCATCACACTACTCTCAGAACACACAAGAACCTGAGGGTAGATCCTTTTCCACTAACAAGTTTGTTTCCTTTTGTAGGTACTATGGATAGATTCAGAGTATTGCTGCACTTACAAGGTGTGATATTAGCAATCTCCGATTCTCAGTCCCTTGCAAATGCAGCAATTCTTCTGGGCCTATCAGAAGGGCAATCTTAAAATACCTCACCTACAGCCACACATCACACGCAAAATTCACAATCAGCAGGGGTCACATACCTCCAGATATAACAACAACAACAAGAATAACAATAAGCCAAGTTTGGACAAATCAGAAGCTAAGCAACCACACATCCAAGATGTCATCTCTTCTGTTTTCTCACCAGAAATAGCTGTATACAAAACAAGCTGCATTTTGTGCAGAAGTTCCACAGGAAAATGAAGGGATTCAGACCTATGTTTCAACAAAATAAAGCCATCAGTTTCAAGCAGCAGAAGATCATATGCTGCAGCAGCAATACAAGTAGCCATAATTTATCTGTAAACATTGCAATCTCCAAGATTTCTTGGATGATGACACCAGGAAAATGTTCACTATTTTCTGTCAAAATAACCAGGCAGAATCAACATACATGGCCATCTTCTGGGGTCCCTTTTGGTAACTTTCTTCAACTAGGCTTTCTGTGGTTACCCTGGCAAAGCAAAGTTGAAGAATGTGTGGACCGTGCTCATTTTTTGTCATACTCCATAGAAAGTTGTATATGGAAAATGCACTTCCAACTAATGTGCTTAGTAAAGTTAGGATCAATTTGTATAGTTGACCTAGGCTTTTTTCACCATTTTTTTCGTATACCCAGTAGTCTACCAATGTTGGATAGACAACCAGAGTTTCTCCATAGATCTAACTTCATATAGAAATTTAGGTCCATTTGATTGTCTTTTTTGGATGATCAAGTGTACAATCATCTCTTGGGAGGTAAGGTTTATGTCCCCCTATAATTTACTTTATATTTATGAAAATTAACACTAGGAACAAGGCCTAGTGGACTTTGATTGAAAAAAAAAGATTATTAGTTACAGCCTTAAACTAATTATGGTCTTAATTTCTCCCCTCAACTTGACCTTTTGAGAGCCATTACCCCCTGGACGCTGATGTGGCAAAAATATGGGTGCACTCGCTTGCCATGTGAATTTTTCTGTATATATGACATTTTTTTGAAAAATAAAATATATTTTTATCTTTATAAGTATGTTACAATTGCAAGAAATAACTTATTATTTCTAACATACTTATTGCTCTAAAAATGTATCCATAGAGTAAATTATTTCTTGCAATTGTACACTCTTTTTCTCTTTTCTTTTAATACAATGAATATTTATTTCAACTGTGTATTTTTTACTTGTTTCGAGTAAAATCTGAAAAAGATACTATTTTTAGAGCACCATAATTAAGAGCTATATAAAAAAATTATAGCCAAAATAATTAATTTCAAACTATATATTTTATAACTTTTTAGATGTCTTGACTATTTATTTCAATTGTATAAATCTTTATTTCAGGTCAAATTTAAAAAAAGATTAACTAAAACTTTATATTTTTAGCCAAATAAAAAAATTTAGCATAATAATATAGTTCTATCCAAGTTTTATTATAAATTGTATTCGAAAAAAAATTATCTAAAAAATTAATATACTTAAAAAGGTCAAAATATATTTTATTTTTCAAAAAAATACCACATATACAGAAAAATCCACGTGGCAGGCGAATGCACCTACACTTTTTGCCACATCAGCGTCCATGGGGGTAACGGCTCTCAAAAGGCCAAGTTGAGAAGGGTAATTAAGACCACGAATAATTTAAGGCTTTAACTAATAATCCATGTCAAGTTTAGGGGGACGGTAAAGTATTTTACCCAGAAAAATAGATAAAAGAATTCCATAACTTTGCATTTATTTCACAATTTTCTAAACAAAAGCAAGTTAACTGATTTTGGCTTTTTTTTTTTTTTTTTTTCGAATTGTGAGCAAATAGCTTTTCTGTAAAGATGTTTGAATATGCTGTTGGATTTAACAATTATACACTTTCAAGCAAGCTAGATCTTTTCTTAATTAACTTAATGCTCCTAAGAAGTAATATTAGAATTTTGACTTTAGATATACAGTTTAGGAATTGTAACCTAAGATCAGTACAGAGACAAAAAACGGATCGTTAGGAAATTAAGAAATGAAAGATGGTGGCTTAGGCTTGTGCTACCTTTAATTGAATCATACAAAGTTTATATTCTACTCCCTCCTATCCGCAATAAGTGATCTTTTGGCCTTTTATTTTGGTCCAAAATAAATATTTTTTAATAATCAAGAAGGAATAATTTTATTTTATTTTTTAAATTTGCCCTTATTTACATATCACAATGTGTCAAGGTAACAATTAATTAAGGGTAATTTAGTGAATACATCTTTTTTTCTCTAGGAGTTCGTATTTTCTTAAGGGATATGCCAAAGACTAAAAAGTCACTTATTATGAACTGGACACGTCATGTTGATTTAGGTTAATAACAACAACTCTCGCTGTTTCAATTTAAATGACACACTTTTTTTATTAGTCAGTTAAAAAAAATTAACATATTTTTATATTTGGAAACAATTTAACTTTAAACTTATTTTTCCAACTTTAACCTTATTGATAAGCTTTTACCGTCACAAAATTATCATGACCCCACAAAGTTTTTGGCCCTTAAACTTTTAGGACCACATGTTTAAAAAGTCTTTTTTTCCCCTTAAACTTTTTACCAAGTCAAACTACATTACCTAAATTGAAACAGAGGGAGGAATAATTTATCAGGGTTATCATACTTAGGGATGACAAACGATTTGGTGCGGTGCGATTGCGGGGTAAACCCGCGTAAACCCGCAAGGATTTCAACCCACCCTCCCCGCCCTGCCCCGCATAGCATTTCCCGTGTTTACCCGCCCCACACTAAAACCCGCGTCCACCCGCCCCGCTCCGCATAGCATTTCCATCCGTGTTCACCCATCCCACACTAACACCCGTGTCCACCCGCTCCGCCCCGCATAGCATTTCCATCCGTGTTTACCCGCCCCACACTAACAACCGCGTCCACCCGCCCCACACCACATAAGTTTTTTTCTTCATTTTGTTTGTTTTTTTTCTAGATTTTGGATGGAATTTTCGATTTAATAAAAATAAATGCAAGATCTTTTATTGATCATGTACTAAATTCGTCAATTAGAAATAAAAAAAAATTTGTTGCTCATTGCAAACATTTTCCCCTTTTCCCCAAACATTTTTCTGTTAACTTGTAGTAACAGAACTAGTTGTTTTCTTTATTTTAGGGCTATTAAAATCAAGAATCAAAAGCTTTATTAGAACGGAAGCAAACCCAGAAAAATTATAGGGGTAAAACGTTTGTTATTACCCTACTGATCATTTAAAATCTTTTAGGATCGTTTCTGGACAAATGTGAAACCAACTAAGTAGGGAGCGAGCCCTATATGATAAAATCCTTAGTAGGAGTGCCCCCCACCCCCTCATAAGACCCTACGCGGTACGAATCCGGATATAATCGGGCTTCAATGCGGGTGTCGGAAGAAACAAAACAAAAAAAAGTCTGATCACTTTTCAAAGTTAAAGGGCTCATAATTTAACAAAGAAGTCATGTCACCTCTCAAAGTTAAAGCACTCATAGTTACAGAAACTGAAATGTTTCTACTAAATTAAGAAAACTATGGGATCCAGGTGAATAATATTATCAGACCAGATTACACATTAAAGTAAAACGATTAAACTATTAAATAACTAGAGTTCAAGGGTCTTTCTCTTTCCCTTCAGTGACACTTCCCTCTCCATCCTGCTTGGCAATTGCAACCAACCCCTGTTAATTAGTTCAGATGGAAAAAACCAAAATATAAAGCTAGCTATCAAGTAAAAGTGCATTTTCCACAAATAACAAATGCGTAGGATTACTATTTCCACTCAATCTTATTCCATACACACCCATAGTAATGTATTTTGGGGGGAGGGGGGGGTCGTCGCCTCCCGAAATTCAGCATACCGATAGTGTTTTCACATATCTATAGAACATTGGTCGATCAACTCACTCATAATACCATTACCCCCACAGTTGAGCGACTAAATCCAATTGCCACAGAAACGCGGAAAAAGAAGAAGAATAAATTGCAAACCAGAAACGCGCCCAAAAAATAGGAAGGCAAATTGTAAAACTCGATAGGTGTTTACCCCTCCTTTTGGCAGGCAACTAAAGACTTTTTTGGTACCTGCAACAGCAATCAGTCTGCCAGCATGTATTTGAAAAGTTTCGATAGAAGAACCAAGAGTGAGATTTAAGACTTTAACAGTCATAAAATATTCTTCAATCCCGTCAACCGATAGTTCACCTTCTCAATATTCAAGAACTTGTACTTAAAAACCTGCAAGCAGAGCCACTATCAGTTGAAAAAGAAAACATGCCAGGAAGAAAATAAAGGAAGGATAGTGGAGGTGGACACTAATCCCCCAAAGCAAAGGTGCTTAGGGGACAAATACATACATTGCACTCTTTCTCATTGTATTGCTGGATAGCGCCAGTTCCATCATTATCTCACCATACTTAGTATGGGACTTGTCTAATGGCAGCACATCAGCCAGCATAGAACAACCAGGATAGATATCAAGGTCAAAACCCTGTCAAACAAGCCAACAGTGATAAAGCCCATCCAAACTGGAAGAAACAAGAGAGATCATAATCGAATTGGACAAACCTAACAAAATAACACGAAGTAGATTCAGCCACTCGAAATTAAAAAACTTTTTGTCTTTCTATAAGGGAACGACAAGTCAATTAGTTTAAAAGCGAACATGGGGCCAGCCAACACCGCATAGGAAATCAGTTGAAGGTTTAATGCCAAAGGAACCAAAAGAATCATCAATTTCTAACAGAAGTAGTAGTAATAGATCTACAACTAGTAGGAATAGATATATCACAGAAATCACAATAGATATATCACAGAAATCACAATAATAACAACATGATTTGCATGGCGCTAGGGCTTGGTACCAGTATGAGCGGAGAAGGCTCAGAGGTCACATGATTAACATGTTATGCTCCAGACATAATTAAATAAATACATTCTTTTGAGAAGAAAATATATACATTCTAACAATTCAAATACCCTAAGTAACAGCTAAATTCGTATTTGTGTGCAGTGGAAACATATAAACATAAATAAACTCCTATTTAGTACTTGATACTGCAACTTAGGAACTGAATTGGCTTAAAATTAGTGAAACAGATTACAAATGGTCTAAGCTTTGATATAAAATTTGAACTAACAACATGCAATTATTTTTTGCCCAAAAGGATTAAAAATAACAGGCTTTAGAATCAGACAAAACATGACAATTATCAATGTTATTTGGAAGGTCTAATACACAAATTAGCAATATGAATGAGAAAAGAAAAATTTAAGAAGCTTTTGTTTCCTTTTAATCTGCCTAACCCTAGTGGACAGAGTTACTAGGTAGTAGAAGTAATAGGTACCTGGTGTGCTACACAACAAATATATAAATAAAGAAGCACACGACATGCAAATGTATATGGAAGTTAAGGCGAGAGAACTTAAAATGAAAGAAAGCAAACAAACATGGGTTGGTTGAGTTTGCCGGTGGTATAGTGACCAAATAAGGAAAAATTGAGGGTGATGATGCTCAGGTGAAGCGCCAACGGGCAAAATCCAACCACACAAAACTAAAGTACCTTTTCTGGTATTTTTATAGGGAAACAGAACGTTCAATTAGTTTTATAGCCTGTTTGGTTAAGCTGGAGAAATAACTTATTTTGAGAAGTGTTTTTTTCAAAAGTGCTTTTGCAAAAAGTACTTTTGGAGAGAAGCAGCTTGTGTTTGGCTAATCAGTCTGAAAAGCACTTTTGAGAAATAATTGGTGTTTGGCCAAGCTTTTTAGAAAAGTGCTTTTAAGTGTCAAATTACGAATAAGGACATGAATAGATTTACTTAATAATTAATATTATAAGTAAATAAATAATATCAAAATTTTGTTATTACATGCAATAATTAAAAAAAATTCATTTTATTTAAGTAAAATATGAAAATAAAATTAAAAAGTACTTAATTCTTTTAATATAAGTTAAATATATTAAAATTCCTTCAACAAATATAAAAGCATTCATCCCTAAAGTCACTATATATTAGAAAGTTTTCCTAAAAATAAGAAGAAATATTTATAAATTAATATCCTAAGTATTAGGTTTAAGGGTTATTTTGGTATATACTATATTTTGTTAAGGGTATTTTACGTAAGAAGAAAAGCCAAAACTGCTTCTGCTTTTGGAAAGAAGCTACTTTTTTCTGTTTCTTCCCAAAAACACTTTTTTTTCCAAATAAGCTTGGCCAAACACCTCAAATTCGGGAAAAAAAGTGCTTTTGGGAAAAAAAAAGTGCTTTTGGGAAAAAAAGCACTTTTTTTCTCTTGAGAAGCTTGGCCAAATAGGCTATTAGTATGCCAGAGGAACCAAAAGAGTCATGAATTCCTAACAAGATTTTGGTCCAAAGGAAGCAAAGCAGTGGAGCAATAAATAAGACATGAAAACCACAAAAACCCTATTCAATTCGAATAACCAAAGAAAAAAACTAAATCACATTCATGGACAATGGGGAAACTTGTGTTATCAGGGGAAAAACATCTCCATTGGCTTACAATTAGTGAGACATATACAGTTAGACCTCTCAATAACAGCATCCCCATATAACAATCATCACTATAAAAGCCATATTTTTCTCGAAACCGATTTTTATATTATGTTATAACATATGACCTCTATAAATAACACTTCACTATAGCAACCAAACAATATCGGAACAAACGAGGCTATTGGTTTAGTTTTGATAAAGACCTAAACAACATATAAGTAATTGTTTGCCCAAATCAGACCAGGTACTTCGGTTGAATTAGTCGAGATGCATAATACACTAAATATTATATAAATAAAGCACATGATATATATCTATAAGGAAGGAAACAATACATACATTGGTTTGTGCAGCTTGGTGGTGATAATACATACATTGGTTTGTGCAGCTTGGTGGTGATAATGGCGCCAAATATGGTAAAAATCAGGGCGATGCTCAGGCAAAGCGTCATCAGGCAAAAGCTCGTCGTCGCTATCGTTGGCATACCTTTCATAAGAGTAATTGGCTGGTGGTTTAAACCCCCAGAGGTATCCACCTCCTTCTGCAACTTTTTGCTCAATCTCCGCCGCCGTCAGTGTCGACGTTCCTCCTTCTGCAATTCTACGCCTCATCTCCTCGGTTAACACCGTCACCCTTCTGATTCCTCCTCCACCTTCTGATTCCCCTATTTTTCAAATTGATTTCGACGCCTCCGCCCAGAATTTGTATATGCAAAGAAGTAAAAATATATGTATATATATAAGTTCAGATTTTCGATTAAGAGAAAAATTAAGGCATGTAGTTTTTTTTCCTTAAATTGTAAATTTGTAATTTAATTTTTCTTTGTGATCCATAATATTCCTTAAAACTTTTTTTTTTAAGTTGTCTTTAATATAAAGAGCCTACAAATATTTATTGTATTTTTAATGAACAAATTAAGATTAAGATGAATAATTTTATTATTAATTAATATTAAAAAGTGAATTCTTTAATATGTGTGAAAAAGGCTGGACAACCGCTTCATGATTCGACCTTTGTGTTTAGGCGAATCTCAGTTGCCTCCACGTTGGCCTTGTACTGGACCAACATTTCTTCATATATATATATATATATTTCGAAGTATATTTACAAAGGCTCGACATAACAACCTCAAAACAAATGTCCACGACTAATACAATCCCAAGTTAGGTTATATAGCTTCGCCCCTTTGCTTTGCTATTTTTCTCAACTCTCTTTGTTAGTGGAGTCAAAAATAATGATTTTTTAAAAAAAATAAAAATCTACCGGACTGATCACATTTTGTTATAAATATATTATATTATGGATGTTCATTTAGTATTCCGTTGTAAATTATCTTCCTGAAGAAGCTTATCCATATGAGACTCCACCGTAAATATGTTTATCTATTTAGTACTCTATTGGAAATAAGCTTCCTGAAGAAGCTTATCACTTCGGTACCCGGTTATGGATAAACATTACCCTAGGTAGAAGATTATCCATACCGGGTATAATAAGCTTATCCATTCGGTACTCCGTTATGGATAAACATTGCTCTCAGTAGAAGATTATCCATATCTGGTATAGTAGCAGCTTACACAGCAGTTTGCAGTAGCAGCTTACACATCAGCTTGTAGTAGCAGCTTACACAGCAGCTTACACAACAGCTTATAATAGCAGCTTACACAACAGTTTGTCGTAGCAACTTACACAGCAGCTTGCGTAGCAGCTTACACAACAGCTTCCTTTCTTCTATAAATAGAAGAGATTTCAGTTCATTATGTACATCAGTTTGAATTCGAATAATATATCAGTTTCTCTCTATACTTGTCTTTACTTTACAGTCTTTATTTTATAACACGTTATCAGCACGAGACTCTGCCATCTCGAGCAAATACTTTGAAAGTATCAAAGGTACGAACTTTCTTTTTGTAAATAATGCCAAATCTTTCTAAACGTGAATTTGTAATATTGGATATATCGGGCAAAAGCTATGTGTCTTGGGTGCTTCATGCTGAAATTCATCTTGGTATGATGGGTCTAGCAGACACCATCAAAGATAAGTTATGCGTTTTACTTGCTATGTGTGCTACTGCCATTAAAATAAAATAAAAAGGTACTTAGGAACCTAGTAAGTGAGCCATAATCATTGGACGAGATTCTGGAGCATTTTATGAATTTTAAAACACTATAATTTGTATATCTTTATGTTTCGTTTTTCACTTACTCGTTTTCGAATTAAGATTTTAATTTTACTCCGGAAGAGAAATATTTCATAGGAAACTATAAAGTGGATGACATTATTAGATCCACTTATACTCCAGCAGAGTTTGCAAGAAATATACAACCATCAGAAGTGGTTATGTTTCGCATATCTCGTTGTACCTACATTTTTGTTAACCAACAAAAGTGGTATCTGCCTATGACCACTAGAAGTGATAATTTAGGCTTTCTGTGGTTACAATTGAAGATAAACTAGAGAAATATTCTCTATAGTACATGCATGCATCGATTTGCTCCTGAAATAGCATTATCGTAAAAGAGCTTCTAAGACATCACATGATTTGGTGTGATTAATGCACATTCAAATAATTATGTTCCGTTCCCTGAAGGATGAGAACTTTTGATAAATATTAGCCCATTCCTGAAGTAAATGTGACAATATTAATAAAGGGCGTAAATAGGAACACGTTTTTGATGTGAATATATTACAATTCACCTCCAGAAGAGGTAATATGATTGAAGAAATATATACTCAATATTTCGTATTTTAAATTTGCTCCTGAAGAAGTAACACAATTGAAATTTTCTCCTGAAGCAGGAAAATATTATGAAACTGTGTCTTTCTGTGCTTAAACAAAATAATAAGCTATTCAAAGTAATTTTTGAAGCACATTTTCATTCCCTAGAGTGAATGAAGAAATACCACAACTCACCTCCTGAAGAGGTAGAATAACAAAGGATATAAATTTTGTTTTTGTGGCATAAAGATCATTACCGCACGTACCCGTTGTGCGTAAAATATCTTGAATAATTTTATTAAATATCATTCTAAGGCAAAAAGCATTCTTGTAGAATGCTTTGTACTACAACCACATTAATATTTTATGGTTAGTTATCGAGTTCCCCGAAGGAAATAACAACTCATGTATCTTTCCCTAAAGGATGTAATGATTATGTGGTTGCCGCTTTGATATAAAATATTCAGATGTTAATGGCGTTTCTCCCTGAAGGAGATATTTGTCACAAAGTTGGTGGTAAAAATACTGAAAATTTTAATTTCTTACATTTATAAATTTATAATGTCTTTATAATGTTCATTTTATTAAGAATTTCTCTCATGATACCAGAAGTGTCTGAGCAATATTTGATAGTACAAAATATATCAACAACTCCTGAAGAGCTAACTGTTTGTCTAGAAGACATATGACACCAGTAATGTCTGATAAATATTAAATTGTGGATAATAAATGAAGGCTCTCGAAGAGTTTATATACAAATATGTCATTCATATTATATGATTATGGTCAAAACATATGTTGTAGTAAACCTGAGGTTTACTAATACAAATGACTATCATATTGAGACTACAAATGATTGGAAGATTAAAAATCTTCATGTTTCCACAATCATAGGGGGTAAAATAATATGTATGTGTGAAGTTACCCGCCTTATTCTTCAATTTTGTACTATATCATGTATCAGAGTAAACCAGAAGTTTACTAATGCAAAAGCAGTCATAGTAAATCAGAAGTTTACTAATGCAAAAGTTTATGCCATAGTAAACCAGAAGTTTATTAAGAGATAGCACATGACATGATAAACTTGAAGTTTTCATTTGCCATTCTTAAATGAGCTATTTGAGAATTCAGATAAGCATATACTAAAGAACTAGAAGATTCTTCAGGAATTCTCATGTGTTGCTTGTTCTCATAATAAATTGATTATACCAGCTAAAGTTGGGACTAAGACCCCTGATTCTGAAATATAAAAGGTAAATATGGGCCCGTTCACCTATCATGTGAACCACTTATAGGTGCATATATGAGATGGTTACATGTGTAATTATTGTCAACCTGCAGTTTGGCATTTGGAATTGCTTTTCTCGATTAAGAGCATAATTTTCAGATTATGAAATCAAGACAGTTCATCTTAATAATGCTGGTTTATATCCAAGCTGGTTTAGCATTGAATACCTCCTATTAATGGCTAAACCATTGCTTATGAGAACAAAGCTTCATGTGTTGGTCTAAGATTTTCTAAATTGCATATAACAGCACTTGTATGCATCAGATCAACAATATATGATAAGTCCTCCCTTCACAATTGGTTTAGGATCAGAAACCAAACATTTTTACTATATTTTATTGTGTGGTATATGATTAATTTCTCTACCATAATACACAAAGATATGTTTTCCAAAGATGATTGGGGATATATGTTAGTTTTTCTAACATTTGGGGGATGGAATAAACAGTTGAAAAATATGCTATATGAATCGAATTATCATGATCCTCACTTAGAAGATAATTCAAGTCGAATGCCAGAAGCATTTGCTGATCCAAAATTAAATATCATATTTCAGCTGCAAATGCTCCTATTAAAATTAAAGTCCCTGAAGGATAGAGTCTACTGTACGCATGAAGCGTGGTAGACCAATCGGTTCCAAAGGTAACAATCCTTGAAAAATAGTAGGAGCTAATGATCAAAATGAGGAGGAAATAAGCTCTAGAAGAGCCCACGACATAACATTTCATGAAACTCCCGAAAAAGTTCAGGTACCTGAAAATAAAGTAAGTGATGAGATCTCCACAAGTTATGTCGCTTCGGAACTGCCACAAAATGATCGTCGACGATATATTTAATACAATATAGTGCACAATATTGTAAAAGATTGTGAGGATCGGACTAGCAGTCCAGACACTTGAAGATGTCATACCATTTAGATACAATTCTTAACCTATATGACTTATTTGGCTAAATCTATATGAAGATCCTTGAAGGATTGAAAATGCCCGAAGCATATAATTCAAAGTCTTTAGAAATGTACTCGATCAAATTATAAAGATCTTTGTACGGTTTAAAGCAATCTGTGCGCGTGTGGTATAATCGCCTCAGTAAATATTTGCTGAAAGAAAGTTACATAAATTATGTTATTTGGCCATGTATTTTTATAAAGAAAATGTCATCAAAATTTGTTACACTTGCTGTTTATGTTGGTGACATAAATCTTATTGGAACTCCGGAAGAGCTCCAAGAGGGTCTTAAAAATACTTTTACATGGACAAAGTGTACCCATTAAGTACACCAATGAATATTCAATCACTTGAAGTGAATAAACATCCGTTCCAACCTCTAGAAGAGGATGAGGAGCTCCTTGGTCCTGAAATACTCTATCTCGGTGTAGATGGTGCACTTATTTATCTTGCTAATGCTAACAAAAGTGGTGCAGATCGTATTGGTAATGCAGATGCAGGTTATTTATCCGATACCCATAAAGCTCGATTTCAAACCGGCAAGCAGGGAGTGCATATGATTGAGATCAGTGATTCATTCGAGAAACATGTGGGTTGGAATGTGATAAAAGACCCACAATATTATACGGAGACAATGTTTCATGCATAGCACTATTAAAGGGAGGATTTATAAAAGGAGATAGAACGAAGAACATTTCACCAGAATTATTCTACACACACGATCTTCAGAAAAGTGGTGACATTGATGTGCAACAAATCCGTTCAAGTGATAATCCAACAGATTTATTCACTAAATCTTTGCCAACTTCAACTTTTGAGAAGATGGTATACAAGATTGGAATGCAGAGACTCAAATATTTGAAACAAGGTTTTCATCAGGGGGAGTAAAATACGCGATGCACTCTTTTTCCCTTACTAAGGTTTTCTCCCATGAGGTTTTCCTTATAAGGTTTTTAATGAGGCACCTAGCAATGCGTATTACTAATGTGTACTCTTTTTCCTTCACTAGGATTTTTTTCCCACGTAGTTTTTCCTAGTAAGGTTTTAATGAGACACATTATCTTTTAATGAACATCCAAGGGGGAGTGTTATAAATATATTATATTATGGATGTTCATTTAGTACTCCGTTGTAAATTATCTTCCTGAAGAAGCTTATCCATATGGGACTACACCGTAAATATGTTTATCTATTTAGTACTCTATTGGAAATAAGCTTCCTGAAGAAGCTTATCACTTCGGTACCCGGTTATGGATAAACATTACCCTAGGTAGAAGATTATCCATACCGGGTATAATAAGCTTATCCATTCAGTACTCCGTTATGAATAAACATTACTCTCAGTAGAAGATTATCCATATCTGGTATAGTAGCAGCTTACACAGCAGCTTGTAGTAGCAGCTTACACATCAGCTTGTAGTAGCAGCTTACACAGCAGCTTGTAGTAACAGCTTACACAACAGCTTGCGTAGCAGCTTACACATCAGCTTCCTTTCTTCTATAAATAGAAGAGATTTCAGTTCATTATGTACATCAGTTTGAATTCGAATAATATATCAGTTTCTCTATATACTTATCTTTACTTTACAGTCTTTATTTTATAACACATTCCCTATTTTGACCGGATTAAATTTTCAATTTGTTTTTTAATCCGTCCAAATATATCTTAGTTTGTGTATTTGACATCCTTAATCACAATTCACACCTAATATTATACAACCTACTCCTAAAAATTTAGGTTGAAACACTATGATACCTTAACTCTTGCGGTCGTTTTGTTACAGGGATAAGAGATTATAATCTTAGAATATAATGTGAATTAATTAATTTATCCGGCTTGATTAAATTTTTTATTTTAATATAAACAATCTTAGAATTACATATACTACATGCCTAATGTGGAACAATAATCACGGAACTGAACACAAAATGATACATTTATTTTTCTTCAAAAATTCTCCCCGACGGTGTCTCACTCATCTTCTGTACATCTTTGTCGTAATAATTTCGTCGACACCTGTCACCATAAAATAGGTCCATGTGGTGAGCCTATTTTTCACTAATACAGTTTTAACATTTTTTATAAAATAAAAAAGAAACTTTATTTGCTTAAATTTCATTGCAAGATAGCTAAATTCAATCGAAACAAAAACTTAATTATTCTTTTTCCTTTTAATCAATTTTGTGTAAAACTGAGTTGGCGTAGGCTTGCTTAGCAAAATGATACTAGGGTGAATACCATATGCTAATTGTATGGGTCCAAATTTGGACGACCACGACCACTGACGAGTAAAGCAAGGGAAGGGACCCTTACGATACAACGTCCTTTGGTCGTTGAGGAAGGCGATGATTGGCAGCGGTTAGAGAATGTACGACATTGACAATAACGTAGGTGCAACACGAGGCCTTCAGAATATACTTTCGAATATTCTTTTTTGTTATATCTTTTAGGGTTCAAGAGGGAATTGTCCCTTATAAATAGAAGGAGAAGGCTCTGTAAAGGGGGATATTTTTCTTTGGGCACTTGACTTCTAAACAAGAATATTCATTACGATATCTTCCTACATTCAAAGTTATCAGATCGATGTTTAATCATTCGATTTCGCAATATTAATAAACATTATTCATTGTGCTCATTCCTTGTATCTTTCAATCTAGAGTCCATTATACTTAGCTGAGATTTACCTCTTCATCTTCTCTAATTGATTTAATCAAAAAGGTTTCGATAACTTTTGGTCAAACAATTTGGCGTCGTCTGTGGGGATTTCTTTAGCTAAGATTTTAGTTTCATCTAGATCCTTGAAAGGGATAATCACCTCTTCTTAGCCTTGCAAAAATCGACAATGGCAGAAAAGGGGGACGCAAGATTAAAAGCAATTGCAGGTGTCACAAACAACCTTCTAGATTCCATCAACGAAGCCAGTAGGGAAGATATTGAAAACGCGACACCAAGCGCTACACCTGAGGGAGATACCTCAAACCCCCCCCGCACGAAAGCGTGACTGCCTCCCGCGAGAGGGGAGCCTTAACATCCGCAACAGGAGAAACACCACCGGCTGTGAAAAGGCTGTTAGAAGAGTGGCTGACAAACACTCTGAGCAACATACTCGACAAACCCGTTCAAAAGGATATCGAAGACACAATACACACCGCAACTGTCGCCGGTGAGCTAGAAACTTCACGCACAGGCAACACTCATATTGTCGTTGATGCAGGTAACGATGCACTTGCAGCCATCTTAAAGAAAATGGAAGAAATAGAAAATGAGAACAAACCGCTCCGTGATCAGATGAAGGAGCATCAAGAAAGGGTCGATAAAATACTGGGCGGTCCGAAGTTGCTACCAAAATGAGATGTCGACCGATTCGTCGAGCAACCATACAGTGAAGGGGAAACCCCCCACTATATCCAAAAAACCTTCAAAATGCCACCATACTTGAAAATATATGATGGTACTACGGACCCGGAAGATCACATAATCCACTATGTCACAGCCATAGAAGACAACGATCTATCGAAAGAACAGGTGTCATCGGTGCTGCTGAAAAAGTTCGGCGAAACCCTGACAGGGGGAGTACTGATATGGTATTCCTAACTACCGGCACGATCAATATCAACGTTCGAAGAAATGGAAGACAAATTAGTCACCGCTCACGCAGTAGCGAAAAAGGCAGAAACTAGGGTAAACGACATCTTCGTCATTAGGCAGACGACGGGCGAAGGACTCAGGGACTTCCTAGACAGATTCAACAGGGTAAGAATGAGCCTACCGAATGTATCAGAGGGGATGGCGGTAGCGGACTTCCAAAATGGGTTAAATAGAAATGGGTCGAAAGCAACCAAAAAACTGCTAAGTAGGCTCATGGAATACCCTCCCACCACTTGGGAAGAGATCCATAATGCCTATTGTGCCGAAGTAAGGGCAGATGAGGATGACCTAAATGGTTCGATCCAATGGCTAACATCAGTCCAAACCGAAACAAGGAGAGATCGCCGCAACGATGGCCGAAGGGATCAACTAACCCATTTCAGTCGAGAAAGGCATCAGCCCTACATCCGAACATCCATCCCACATCCTCCCCGACATGCAGATGCCACTCCTCGACATACCGCACCACACCGAAACGAAAGAGTATGCCTCCAATGTTATCTGCTCATAACTTTTGTGTTTTTCCTTCCAAAATCTCGGCACAAAGGTGCAGTGGCGGCAAAAGATGAAATTTGATCCGAGCTCCCGGAGATCGAATGTTCTGTGGGAATTCCATTAGGAAAGAGGGCATAAGACCGAAGACTGCATAAGCATGCGACAGGAAGTAGTAAGAATGCTAAACCAGGGACACCTGAAAGAACTGTTGAGCGATCGAGGACGTATTAACTTTGCTTGTAGGCGCGACCAACCTCAAGGACCCCCATTACCACCTTGACCCGCTCGTACCATACAAATGATCATCGGCGGCGGCGATGATACGGTAATAAACCATGTGAAATTCACCATCACACACAAACTCAAGCGAACAGTCGCTCACAAATGGTATGATGACTTCAAAGATAGTATCATCTTCGATAAGTCAGATACCAACATTTTGTATTTCCCTCACTATGATTCTTTGGTTATAACTTTTTGTATTGCGGATACCGATGTAAAAAGAATAATGGTGGATGACGGAAGCGGCGCGTGTATTATTCACTCACGAGTCCTCATACAGATGAGACTCGAGGATAAAATAATACCGCGCTGCATAACACTAACGAGTTTTAATAATACAATGGGAAGAACCTTTGGAGAGATAGTGCTGCCCGTTTTGGCAGGAGGATTCACTCTGGAAACAACGTTTCACGTCTGAACCAAGAAACAACATACAACGCCATCATAGGGCGCCCATGGATACACGTCATGCGGGCCGTCCCATCAAGTTTCTATCAAGTAATCAAATTTCCTACTCCATGGGGAATATTTAGCATCCGTGGCGAGCAACGCACCGCCCAAGAATGCTACCGAATCGCCCATGATTGCACACACACCCAGCAACTAAAGGGAGAAAGTGCGGAAGCACAACAATCAGCCATATTGGGAACCAAACCCGACATACAAATAAAGGCCATCAAAGACCCAGATGTCGTAGAAGCCTGCAAGGCAACCGTAGAGGACCTCGATCCCGTTTAATTGGACAACAACGATAGCACGAAAAAGCTTATATCGGGCACAACCTCTCAAAACCAGGTAAGTTTCATGAATTCTTAACTAATAACGCCGATTTATTTGCCTTTCCCATTCAGATATGCGAGGAATCCCAAGGGACATTTCTACATAGGCTGAATGTCGACCCCCTTTACCCGCCTGTGCGGCAAATGAGGAGAAAGTTCAACGCCGCAATCGACGACATAGTCAGCGAAGAAGTTGATAAGCTGCTCGATAATGGTTCCGTCGGAGAATCAGAGTATCCTTAGTGGGTTGCCAATGTGATCATGGTGAAAAATAAAAATCGGAAGTGGCGGATGTGTGTCGACTTCACCAACCTAAACAAAACATGCCCAAAAGATTCCTTTCCGTTACCACACATCGACCAACTTATCAATGCAACGACGGGGCATGAATTATTAAGCTTCTTAGATGCCTATTTTGGTTACAACCAAATTCTAATGGCAGAAGAATACCAAGAAAATACCACTTTTATCACTCACGGGGGAAAGTACTGCTACAGAGTCATGTCGTTCGGACTCAAGAACGTGGGAGCAACATACCAAAGGTTAGTCACCAAAATGTTCAAAGAACAACTTGGAAAGACTATTGAGGTCTACATCGATGATATGCTAGTAAAGTCAAAAAGGAAGAAAGATCACATTGATCATCTATAGGAAGCCTTCGGAATATTGAGGCAATATGGAATGAAACTGAATCCCGATAAATGCTCATTCGGCGTAACCTCAGGTAAGTTCCTCGTCTTTTTGGTGTCTCAAAGAGGCATTGAGGTCAACCCATATCAGATCAAGGCCATCAAAGGAATACCAGAGACATTAACCAGGAAAAAGCAGGTACAAAAATTGACAGGATGAATAGCCGCCCTGTCGAGATTCATCTCACGATCATCAGACAAGTACCATAAATTTTTCAATGTATTAAGGAAGGACCACAAACTACAGTGGAATTCAAAATGCGTTGACGCCTTAAGAAAACTGAAAGCGTACCTGTCCTCGTCGCCATTACTCGTTAAGGCAGATCCAGGTGAATGCCTCCTGGTGTACCTAGCAGTCCTCGAAGTCGCGGTAAGTGCAGTTTTGGTCCGCGATAACAAAGGTACGCAGTCTCTAATTTATTATATCAGCAAAACCTTAATTGATGCCGAAACAAGGTACCCCCGCCTTGAGAAATTAGCTCTGGCATTAGTCATAGCTTCACGAAAGCTTAGACCATATTTTCAATGTCACCCCATAAAGGTGGTGACGACCTTCCCCCTCAGGGGCATCCTGCAAAAACCCAAACTATCGGGTAGGTTGGCCAAATGGGCCATAGAATTAAGCGAGCACGATATAACATATCAACCGCAAACTGCTATAAAGTCGCAAGTGCTCGCCGATTTTGTCACCGATTTCAGCACGAAAATATTGCCCGAAGTGGAGCAGGAGGCGCTCAGCACTACCGCACGATCCGACCTCTGGGTCCTCTACATCGACGATGTGTTGGGATCGGGATTGTGACTCGTCCTTGAAGTCCCTACGGGCGAAGTGATTCGCCAATCCATACGGTGCCCGGAGATGACTAACAACGAGGCCGAGTATGAAGCTGTGATTGCAGGATTGAAATTAGCCCTCAAATATGGCGCTCGACGACTCGTCCTCCATTGCGACTCTCAACTCGTTGTGAATCAAGTCACTAGGACTTTCCAAATCAAAGAACAAAGACTGTAGAAGTACCATTCAGAAATTTACAAACTACTACCAGAATTCGATGAATGTCGCCTCAACCAAATACCTCGGGCGTAGAATATCGAAGCAGATGGTCTCGCCAAGCTAGTGGTAGCCACCAGAAATATCAGCAAAGAAAATATGGTCACCCTTCTCCATTCCTCGATAGACCAGGTCGAGGTACATTCTATAAATTTAACTTAGGACTGGCGCAACTGTATCATAACATATTTGTAGGAAGGAACGCTCCCTCAAGATAAGAAAGAAGCCAAAAAGCTCCGAATACAGGCGGCTAGGTATAGCCTCGTGAACTATGATCTTTACAAAAGGACGTTCGGCGGCCCCCTGGCCAAATGCCTTGGGCCAAATCAAACAGGCGGGTACTAGAAGAAGTACACGAGGGTCATTGCGGTTCCCATACGGGAAACTATGCCCTCATCCGATGCCTCATCTGCGCAGGATACTACTGGCCTACCATGAAAAAAAGAAGCCATGTATTACATTAGGAAATGTGAGCAGTGCCAAAAATACGCCCCTATGATACACTAAGCAGGAGAACTCCTGCATTCTGTTACTTCGCCATGGCCATTCATAAAGTGGGGAATGGATATTGTCGGACCCCTCCCAGTAGGGCGAGGTAAGGTGCCATTCCTTTTGGTTTTAACTGACTATTTTTCTAAATGGGTGGAAGCAGGTGCATACACTCAAATACGTGAGCAAGAAGTCATTGCATTCATATGGAAAATATAATATGCCGCCTTGGCATTCCCAAAGAAATCAGTTGTGACAACGGACCTCAGTTTGTCGGGAAGAAAACAATCGAGTTTTTTGAAAAATGGCACATCAAGCGAATACTCTCTACACCATACCATCCCGCCGGCAACAGCCAAGCTGAATCCTCCAACAAAATGATACTAAATATATTGAAAAAGAAGCTCGAGGACGCCAAGGGGCTATGGACTGAACTGCTACTAGAATTACTATGGGCATACAACACCACGCCAAAAACTATCATAGGCGAGACGCCATATTCATTAGTCTACAGGACTGACGCGATTATACCCGTCAAAGTCGGAGAACCTAACCTGAGATACTCTAACGAGAGTGGACCAAGTAACGACGAAAGCAGATTACAAGACTTGGATGAAGTCGAACAGCAAAGATATATAGCTCACATAAGAATGATATCCCAAAAGCAACAAGCAGAAAGGTACTATAACAAGAAGGCCAAAGTACGACCACTCAAAGTCAGGGACTATGTTCTCAAAGCCAAAACACAAGCAGCGAAAGACCCAAATGAGGGAAAACTGAGACGGGCCATACAAAATCACGGCAACAACAAACAAAGGAGCATTCCAATTACAGACAATGGAAGGAAAACTACTCCAAAACAGCTGGAATGTCGCCCATCTCAAATACTTCCACTTCTGAAAAAAGGCACCGCCTAAGTCGTACTCTTTTTCCCTCACCCGGGTTCTGTCCCAATCGGGTTTTCTCGATGAGATTTTTAATGAGGCGACAAGGGAGACATCTCGAGGTCTGAAGTATTATTCATTGCTCTGCCTGCCAACATCATCTCCAGGCCGAGCAATGAAGGGACTAGGTATAGATAGTCAAATCTCCATTGTTTGTACGAAGTCAACATGTATTTCTAACAGGAATATAATCAAATCTCCATTGCATGAACGAAGTCAACATATATTTCCGATAGGAATATAGTAGAATCTCCAGTGCATGAATAAAATCGGCATATGCGACACTCCAGCAGATACAATGTCTAAGTCCATCATCGAAGTAAAGAGTTCGACATCACTCGAACCACGATGGGATACTACTTTGATGCCAGCTTGAAAGTAACATCCCAATGGCTAAGGCTATCATCGAAGTACAGAGTTCGACATCACTCGAATCAGGACAGGATACTACTTCGATGCCAGCTCGAAAGTAACATCCCAATGGCCAAGGCCATCATCGAAGTAAAGAGTTCGACATCACTCAAATCACAACGGGATACTGCTTCGATGCTAGCTCGAAAGTAACATCCCTATGGCTAAGGCCATCATCGAAGTAAAGAGTTTGACATCACTCGAACCACGATGGGATACTACTTCGACGCCAGCTCGAAAGTAACATCCCAATGGCTAAGGCCATCATTGAAGTAAGGAGTTTGACATCACTCGAACCACGATGGGATACTACTTTGACGCTAGCTCGAAAGTAACATCCCAATGGCTAAGGCCATCATCGAAGTAAAGAGTTCGACATCACTTGAACCACGACGGGATACTACTTCGATGCCAGCTCGAAAGTAACATCCCAATGGCTAAGGCCATCATTGAAGTAAAGAGTTTAACATCACTCAAACCACGATGGGATACTACTTCGATGCCAGCTCGAAAGTAACATCCCAATGGCTAAGACCATCATCGAAGTAAAGAGTTCGACATCACTTGAACCACGACGGGATACTAATTCGACGACAGCTCGAAAGTAACATTCCAATGGCTAAGGCCATCATCAAAGTAAAGAGTTCGACATCACTTGAACCACGACGGGATACTACTTCAACACCAGCTCAAAAGTAACATCCCAATGGCTAAGGCCATCATCAAAGTAAAGAGTTCGACATCACTCTAACCACGACGGGATACTACTTCGATGCCAGCTCGAAAGTAACATCCCAATGGCTAAGGCCATCATCAAAGTAAAGAGAGTCTACAGGAAGAACCAGCCAAGACTCAAGATCAAGCATTAGAAGGTTTATAGATAGGAATCTTGTAACTCATAGTTGATAGCTTTAGCTAGTTTAGCTTTTCATCTTTTATTTCGGTGTAATAAGAAGCTCAGCAAGCAGAAACAATAGCAGTGAAATCACAGTTTTCCGGTAGTCCCAGCTACCAAAACTGCTAGAACTACACTGACCTGATTCCTTTATAGCCAAGGATATGTAGGCAACCTCCGAAGCAAGGTTCGGTCAGACTTTTTCTGAAAATGATTCCCATGGATTTTCAAATGGGCAAAAATCGCTCGTAATTGCTCATTTTATCTTTGCCCGAAAACCCTTCATGTTTTCGAGCAAAGAGGGGCAGCTGTGAGCATGTGATTTTTTCCCTATTCAAAATACACCTATAAAATCAAAGAAACAGATTTTTTCCCAAATTATTTTCCATTTTATAGGATTTTTTGTAGGATTTTATTAATTGTTTGCATTTGTGCACGTTTAATTTTTATAAAAATCATGAAAATGCCCCAAAAATGTCAAAAACATCATGCATTGCATTTAGATTTTGTTTTTCATATTTTTAGGAGTAATTAGTTAAATAATTACTTTATTAAAATGAAAATCACAAAAAAAAAATTGGTTCATTTTTACATTTTAGCTTTTAATTTTAGATTAGTAATTCTTCTCTTTTTAATTTAGGATCAACTAATTTTTATAAATATTATAACTAGATAATTAGATTACTTTTATAATTTAGATTAATTTAGGAATTTGATTTTAGGATAAATAAAAATAAAAATAAAAATAAAAAGAAAAAGGAAATAAGGAAAAAAATTGGGGAAAGAAAGGGCTTAATTTGAATTGGGCTAATTTTATACCCAAAAATCGGTCCAAACCACCCAGGCCCAAAACTAGGTTACACGGTCCAACCCTTACCTCCCAAAATGACCTCGTATTGTCTCCCTTTCATCCCAGCCGTTGATCATTACAAATCTAACTTTTGGCCCAAGAACATGTGAAGTTTTGAAGACTGACAAAAGAACATAGCCATGGACTAGGTCCATCTTGTGAAGCACAGTCGTGATCAACTTGTACATATGAGATGCACGTAAAGGAGATGATGTTTAGCTTAAAGTATATATATTTCTATGTATATCACCTCATATTTTACTCTTGTTTCATGAATTTGGGATGTTAAATGCTATGATTTATATTAATTTGAAGTGTTTTTACTTGTAGGAATGATTCGGGAGCAAATGGGGGCGAAACATGCAAGATTTGAGCTAAAACGAACAAAATTGAAAAAAGGCCTGACGTCACCTGTGGCGCTGAAACAGTATGTGCAATTTGGGCAGCACCCTGGTGGGTGCCTGGCGCCGAGCTGGGCGCCGATGACGCGTATTTCATCCTATTTTTCTTGGGACACGATTATTCGACCCTAGACCTATCCAACACGTATAAAAGGAAGACTATGCCTAATTTTGGAGGGAGAGACGCCACTTTGGAGAGAAAACACACACGGGATCGTGAGGAAGCGGAGAATTCTCAGTTTTCTTCACCTTTTTCTTGTATTTCCAATTGATTCAACACTTATGCAATTGTTTGATTAGATCATGAGTGGCTAAACACCCATTGTTCTGGGGTTGTGATTTATCCATGAATATTGTTGTTTGATATTAGCTTGACCTTGATTATAATTCACCAATATATGGTTGTTTCTTCTATTCTGTGATTAATTGCTTAATTGTCTGGCCAGCAGTTAGGTTCTATTTACTATCTATGCTATGCTTGGGAAAGTCGTATTTAGATTAGAGAAGAATTGAAGAGAGCATGATCTTAACCCTTAGGGGGAGCGAATTTGTGGTTAGGATAGGAATATACCTAGTCACCGTGCTTAATTAATATCGTAATCTTAATGCATTCTTAATAGATTAATTTCATAGGAATATAGGCGTTAATCTATTGAGAATAGGTAAGTAGTACTTCGGGAGAAAGCTATGAGAGCATTTATCGATTAATTAGCAACCATGAGTGAATTATATGAAAGGGAGAGTTAATTAGAACACAATACGAATGGTGAATCGATCACAAACCTGGAATACTTGTCTCTACTGAATACATAACAATCAACTCGATACTTGATAATTAAGTTATTATTTAGAATCGTAGTATCACATAATCATATTATTGGACTGTGATTTTAGCTGGATTGAATAACAATTTTAGTGATTTAGTGAGTAGTTTATACAGGTCTCTGTGGGTTCGACACTCAACTTATCATTATATTACTTGTCGACCACGTATACTTGCATGTGCGTTTAGGAGCAACAGGAGATAATCTAAATTATCAAGAAGCAATATCTCCTGATCGTATTGAAAAGGTTTCATATTGGATAAGGAGAGAAAGACTCCTTACATGAAGAGAACACAATCTAGGAAGAAGATAGTGTTAGAGTTTGAGATCACCTTGAACTCTTCTACGATAGAAGAGTAGCATTTGAATCCCAGTCAATCTTAATTACTAACCCATTAAATATCAGTATTGTTCTCTTTTACAGGTAATGCACATAAGCAGAAGTTAAACTTAAATTGAGAGCAAAAGAGCAAGGCAATTTTGCAAGAAATTTATGTGTGATTCGAGTGTGCAATCCTGAAGCTACTTGAAGAGAGGGTGAATGTGGTGATGTGAGGGGAAAAGGGAAAGGAGTGGTTGATCATTCAGCCACTGCTGATTCATCTGTGCCTACTATCTGTGGGGTTAAACAAGAAAATATTGATGAGAGTGGCAAGAAGTCAAGGGGAAGTGGTTCTAGTGAAGTTGCTGAATGGTTAGTTAATCTAAGCACACAAGGAGATGAACCTGGTTCATCAACTGAAGAGACCCTAGCAGACCTGTTGAAAAAGGTTGGGGCAATTATGACCCAAAGAAAAGACGAACTCCCACACCAAACCCCCTAGTGTTGCTAAACCTTCAAAGAAACGAAAGACTTCCTCCCCAACACCTACTGAAACTTCCTTGCCAAAGGGAAGAGCCACAAGAAGCAGGGTGAAATAGAGTGAGAGTACTCTACAAAATGCTCTGGCTGAGAGTAAGAAGAAAAGGATGGATAAAGGAAAAGGGAAGGTTGCAGAGTCCTCAGAAGCTGTGGAAGTTGATGAGATGGAACATGTCCATTAGGAGACAGTTACAACAGTGGAGGTTCAGACCCCCAAGCCCAAAAATCCCAAGACTTCTTCCAAGAAGTCTACCTTTATGTCTAAGGGTGTTGAACCTTCATTAGCCAAGAGGACAAGGTCTGCAGTAAAAAGTAAACAAGTTAGAATTTCTGAAGATGAGGCATGGAGTGGTGAAGAAGAAGAAGAAGAAGAATCTGATGGTGAACAAGACAAGCTGGCCAAGCTTGGCAAGAGAAAAATTCTGAAGGTTAGGTTGCTGAAAGACCTGGTGGAACCAGGAATGATGAGACTGGTGGATGCCTTAGCTGCTCAAGGCTGGAAGGACATGGTCCTTCAGATACATGGAAGGCTGACCAGGAATGAAATCATTAAGTTCATGGCAAATGCAGAGGTTAAGGATGGCAGAGTTAGCAGCATGGTGAAAGGAGTTCACGTGACTTTTGATGCAAAGGAGCTAGGCGAGATACTTGACATACCCTCTGTAGGGTTTAATGACTATACAAGGCAAAGTTGGCCATGTCTGGACTCCCTACTGCCCTTGAAATTACTAGGAGATTCTGTGATGTTGCAGATGTGAATGAGGCTAGATCTGTTCAGAAGAGTGAGATGAGGCCACAACACAAAGTCATTTTTGAGTTTGTCAACAAGTGCCTACTGCCTAGGCAGGAGAGAAGGCATACTGCAAACTATATGGACTTAGTTCTGATGGAGTGCCTGGAAAGAGGAAGGCAAATTAATTGGCCTGCATTCATCATAAAGCTACTAGACAGGGTCATCAATGGATCCAAATCTCATCTTACCCCCTATAGATTTATTCTGACTATAGTTCTAGATAGTTGCAATGTGCCTCTGAAGAAATGGGAAATGGCCTCAAGCAAGGATCACTTTGGCATTAATACTCTGCTTGCTTGTGACTATTTAGTTAATGCCATTCCAAATGAACCTGGTTCATCCAAGAAGACTCTTATCAACAGTAAGGTCAGAGCTCTTGTTCAGGAATGTGAAGCCAAAGATACTGAGATAGCAAGGCTCAAGGCTTGTGTGGCAGAGGTGGAATCTGAGAGGGATGCTCTCAGAACTGAGCTTACCAGGAAAAGGAGAAGAATTATGGAATTCTTCGCAATATGTTGAATCTTTTCCAAGACCAAAACCAACCCTCTAGCTTTCCCAAGCCTTAGGAATTCTAGCCTTTATCTCTTAAACCTGTCTAGTACCTTCAGTGGCCCTGATTATGGACTTTTCTTTCTTTTTGCTCATGCTTTAATTGTTTTTTTTCTTTCTAGTTGTGGATTGTGGTAGCAACATCTTCTATCAATGATATCTACTGTTTTTGCTCTTGTTCAATGTTAATCTTTCCTTGATAGTTTTAATATGTTTGCTTGATTACTGATGATTAAACCATGATTTCACTTGCAGTTGCCCCAGTGGCCATGGGTACTTATTAAAATCTGGGACCCACACTTTGTATGCAACTTTTCGATGATGCCAAAAAGGGGAAGATATATTGTGTTTTACACATTCTGAATAAGTGATATTTATAACCTAATTAACCTGGTCCTTAATGATAAGTAAATTTTCTAAACTTTGTATTGATGGTTAAGTTGAGTTCTTATAGGATCCAAGTAAGTAAAAAGCACAGAGTTTGTCATTATCAAAAAGGGGGAATTTGTTGGCCCAAGAACAGGTGAAGTTTTGAAGACTGACAAAAGAACTCAGCCATGGACCGGGTCCGTCTTGTGAAGCACAGTCGTGATCAACTTGTACATATGAGATGCACATGAAGGAGATAAATCTAACTTATCAAGAAGCAATATCTCCTGATCTGATCGAAAAGGTTGCATATTGTATAAGGAGAGAAAAACTCCTTACATGAAAAGAACACAATCTAGGAAGAAGATAGTGTTAGAGTTTGAGATCACCTTGAACTCTTCTACGATAGAAGAGTAGCATTTGAATCCCAGTCAATCTCTAATTACTAACCCATTAAATATCAGTGTTGTTCTCTTTTACAGGTAATGCACATAAGCAGAAGTTAAACTTAAATTGAGAGCAAAAGAGCAAGGCGATTTTGCAAGCAATTTATGTGTGATTCGAGTGTGCAATCCTGAAGCTACTTGAACGAGATAGAAGAACCAGTTCCAAGTGTCTATCTTTTATTCTAGTTCAATTGTAGTAGGTGATTTTACATTGTACCTTTCATAGAAGCAATTGTACTAGGTACCTAGAGTGTTCAAGTTAGAGTTAACTTGAAGTTGTCGCAGCAGTTGAGGATGTGTGCCCAAAGGGATTAGAATTAATCCTTAAGTTTACAAAGAGTTTTGTAAATGTTGTTTTGGCTCAGTGATTTTAGTGGAAGTTTGGGAAAATCCTACCGAGTGGTAGGTCGTAATTTTTTCACCTTTTGAGCCAGGTGTTTTTCACGTAAAAGTCTTTGTGTTCTTTATTTTCTTTACTTATTATTCTGCAAATAGTAGTGGTTGGAATACATAGAAGAACCAGGTCCTTCTATAGTTCGGTTAAGCGAAAATTGGGTACCACACAAATCACCCCTCCCCCCTCTTCTGTTGTATTGAAGTCTAAAACATCACTAACGGCTGGGAACTGACCATCCAATTAACATAAAACTGTCTGAACGAGACCGAACCCCCCTCCCCTATTCAACCCTTTCATTCCGTCTCTAACCATCTCAAATGCGAAACCCTAGCCGCCCTTATTCCCTCACCGACTCCGCCTTGATCTGCCGCCCGGAATTCGCTTTACGGCAGTGGAGTTTCTCTAAACCCTACCAGAATAACACCATGTAATCACCTTCTCATCCTCTCTCCAAATATCACTACAATTCTTTTCGAATCAGTCCCAATCTCCTCGAATCTTTAATCTGAGACCCTAAATACCCTAGGCGACCCCCTTTTTTGATTTTTCTTCTGGTCCTTCGAGTTTAAAGAAAACAACTTGGGTCTAAATTTACAATAACTAATCGTTCTCATCAAGAACAATTTCTTGTTGTATTTTTGAACCTATTTCAAAGCATGATCGAAGCCTAGCCAGCCTTGTACGATCCCGGGGTCCGTTCCTTCTTCCTATACCTCACTTTGTATTACCTTCTCCTTGTTTCTTATTTTTATTTTTTATTTTTATCTGTTTTTGGTCCACAACGGTTGAAAACAAAAGAAAATGAAAAAAATGTGTTGATTAGGTTTTATTTTATGCATCTCTATTTTTTTTCTTGGTTTGGTTAATTAATTAGTAACGTGAGTTAAATTTTAGGATAGATTCCTTGTATTGTTTTTCTTTTCCTAGTTTTGTTTTCTTTTTCTTTTTCTTTTTTGTTTTGGTGTTTAATTGTATGCTCTAGTTTATTTAGGTTATTGTTGTCAGTTTGATTTGAACTCTTCATACTGGTTCATGTTTCACTGTTCATCTCTTAGATTCAATTTGATTGGTATGACATACTGTTGTAGTTTGAGTAGTATTAGGTTTCTGGTTGTTTAAATAAGAGGTTCATCATGAAATTAGTTCATTTTAGGTTTTTTAAGTGTCCAGATGTTTAAAATTCAATCATTGTCAAGTTTTGTTGTTTGATTTACATTGGCCTGCATATTTGTGTTTACTTTGATCTGCAAATTATTAGAAACTTATAGGGACCTAATTAAACTAAAAGGAAACTTAGAGGAATTTCAGAACTTTTAAAAAAATAAATATCTAGGAAGAGAAAAGTTCTAGAAGTACAAGCTGTCCAAAAAATGGTTTTAAACGATGCTGAAATGGACAACTGGACATTTGATCCTCTGAAAATATGATGTACTATCCAAGAATTAGGGTAGAATATTCCTTAGATGCCATTTTTGGACCTACTCTATAAAAAGGAAATAAAAGCTGCACTCATACACAGATAATAGATTTCAGGACCCTAAAAAATACTCTAAAAGTTTCAGCAATGCTGTTTTCTTAGCATTTGGATCTAAAATTCTGATCTCAAAAAGAAAGAATTTAGAACAAGTTTTCTCTTTGGACGTTTTGGTTTTCAAAAAGTTCAAGCATGGTTTAAGTTTAGAGTGGCCTTCCTGCTGTGTTTCTGTTGTTGATTGCACCTGTTGTTTCCTGTTCTCTGTCCATTTCAGCTTACTATTTCATTTTTTTTCCTTTGTATCCAGGTAAATCTTAAGCCTTTGAATGCTGAATGAAATATAAGCATGTGTTGAAAGATGTGTTGCTGCTGTTGGATTTTAATTTAGCTTCTTTTGATGTCTTCTTCAAGTCATATTTGCTTTTGTTCTTTAGTTTCATCCCTTCTAGCTTCTACCTCAATACATTAAAGCTGCTGTATTGTTCCTTGAATTAGCTAGGATATTTAGTATTGAAGGTGTTGAATAGCTTCTCTTTCATGTGTTTGAATTTCAATTTAGATAGTTTAGCTTAAAAAATATTAAATTTCAACCTTCTCCTGCATGTGCTTTTCTTAGGTTATTTAGCTATTCAGCTCTTTCAGCTTTTGTACAAAGTGTTTTGGATCTATTTTGATGATCAGTAGTTTAGTGGTGAATTTGACATGTAAATGTTCAAATTAAATAATATTTAAATCGACTCTTCATGTACTGATTCAGGACTTCATGTTTAGTGCGGCTCCAATAGTTTAGTTGGCTATATCTTAAATGTTGACTAGTGTATTATGCATGTTAAAAATGCAGTGTTTGGCTGTTAAGTACATTCAGTTTTAATTATTACTAATTCCAGCATTTTAAAGTGACTGTTTATCTCGGTTTAAAAATAATTTATGAATAGTTTAAGATTCAATCTTGTTTTTGTTATTACTAAATACATGATAATGAGTTAAGGCCCAACATGTTAGGCATTTCGTTTAGGATTTGTGCAAATATTGGTATACATGAACTGGCATGATTTAAGCCTTAGCAGGCTTTGGCGTTTGAAGTTTTTTTTTTTGTGATTGGGCCTGGCGATGCCCCAAACAAGGCTGTCAAGCCAAAAGGAGGCTTCCTTTGTTTCTATCCTTCTCTGTCTTCACGTTTGGGCTCAGTTTTGAGCCCAGTTGGCATCAACTTTTATTTTTCTTTTATTAACTGCTCTTAATAATATAATGGGCCTGCTATCGGCTCAGTTCCTTTCAAATAACTAAAGACCTCTTTTATATTGCCATACCTATAATTAATAGCCTTATATTGAATTGCAAGATAGTTTTAAATATGAACCCCATAGTTTTCTTTAAGTGAAATACAAGTTTTTTAAAATAAATCGAGGTGTGTCATTCATAATTGAATCACCTAATCTATGACCCTCACATTAATATTATAACTTAGGTATTAAACATTCTTTAACATTCGTAGCTTGCTTTAGGCGAGATTTAGTCTATTATTGTGATTATGTATACGTTCGCGTAACATAGTTATGATTTTTTCTAAAAGTAAATCGAGGTATGCGTTCGCGAAACTTCGTCCAAACTTTCGTAATATTAATAAAGCGTTATTAATAGTGGGCACGTACGCGTGACATGATTCTTGACGCGCCAAACAGAATGAGTATACGTACGCGTGACTCATTTCTGGTTATTTTCTTAATTAAAAGCGGTAAAAAGTAATATACACATAGGTTCTAAAAATACGTAATTAAACAAATTTAAGCCACGTATAAATTTCTAAGCGACCTGCTAGAACCACGGAACCCGAGAATGCCTGACACGTTCTCCCGGGTCAACAGAATTCCTTATCTAGAATTTCTGGTTCGCAGACTTTTAAATAAAGTCGAAAATTTCCTCGATTTGGGATTTAAAAATAAATCGGTGACTTGGGACACCAAATATAAATTATTCCAAGTGGCGACTCTAAAATTAAATAAATAATCCCATTTCGATTAATGTCACTTTAATTGAAAAAACTCCCTTATATTACCCTCGGGTGGTAAAAAGGAGGTGTGACAGACACAGCATCACAAACCTCAAGGGAAGGTGGACAAACAGACATAGATTCAAGGCCTGATGTCATCCAAGAGCCAGAAGAAAATGAAAATATCAAAACAACAATAGAAGAACTCGAGGGTATCACACTTTCTGAGTAGTGGCCAGATAGAAAAGTTTATACCGAAATGAAGCTAAGCCCAGAAATGAAAGGTAAACTTGTCAAATTTTTACAAGCTAACACATATTGCTTTGCTTGGTCGCATTTAGAGGTATCTCACCGGAGGTGATGACCCACAAGCCAAATGAAGATCCATCTTATCCACCTGTCAAACAGAAGAAAAGAAAGCAAGGATCCTTAAAAAATCAGGTGATCCAGGATAAAGGACAAAAACTTTTAAAAATTGGGTCCATATGAGCGGTAAAATATCCTAAATGGCTAGATAATATTGTAGTAGTACCAAAAAAGAATGAAAAATGGCAAGTTTGTGTAGATTATATTGACTTAAATAAAGCTTGTCCTAAAGACTCATTTCCTTTACTGCATAGACACAAATCTTCCAACTCTTGGAGTGTACCCCCTTTTTAGCCATTTTCAAAAGGGCACACTCTCTCCTGGTAGGGCTTTTTAGTGAAGGAAAATTGATTGTATTTCTACTCTTGTCCTTTGAGAAGCCATTGTTCATGTGTCATTATTGGTTGCTCCCCTTCACTACTCTCTGCACACTAAAATCAAGGATTAGATTTAGGAACCCAAACGAGTTTGGGTCCCTTTTTAAGAGAAAAGGGATGAATGAGTGCTCTCTTAGTCCAAGCAAGCGAAATGCATTTTCTATTTGAGGGTTTCCTATTTAAAGGACCAGGTCCTCTTGCAGTAGTTGCTCTCTCAGCAAAGACTTTATTTTTATGATGAGACTGAACCTTGGCCAAGAAATTTTCCTTGAGGTGTTGCTGTAGCCAAAAGACACAAGAGTAATTATGTTGCTGTGATTGAGCTTGTGTAGAGTGGAGATATAAGTTGGTTGAAAGCTATTGAAGACAATGCTGAACTATGAGACAAAAGACTGGAGCATTGTAAGTTGTCTGTCTCTAAACAAACTGGATTTGAAGAACCTGGTTCGTGGTCTGATCAAGTTGAGCAACAAGTAACATGAAGTGTGAAATGCCTGTGCAAAAGGAAAGCATGTCATATGTTCATTCAAGCCCAAAAGGGGGAGATAGCACTTCAGAACCAAGGATGAGATCTTTCGAGAAACTGTGGCTTTTTTCAAGAAGATCCAGGTACAGATAGAAACAAATGCGGCTTGCATTGGATCAAATCATGGAACAAGTTTGGATAATGCCATAAGTGGATGAATTCTATATTCAAAGAAGAATTACTCAACCACTTAGCTCAAAAAACACCACATCAGATGGAGTTGTTGAAAAGAAGAAAATGACTCTTGAAAATTGGGCACGGTCAATATTAATTGACAAGGGTTTCCTACACAATGCTTCTAACTAAGCTAAGTAGGAGTTAAAAGTGAAGAACAAAATCATAAAGACTCAGCAATCCTAAGGACTTAAGATAACTTCAATCTTTGGATCTGATCCTTGAGGTTGCAGTAGCTTTGTTCTTGAGAGATATGGTGGCTAGCACTTGAGAGAGAATTTTCTTTTCATTTGCAAGTGTTCAAGTAATTGTTTTACCTTCCTTGATGTTAATAATAAATGTGTGACATCACTTATAATGATGTAAGCAAGGTAGGTAAAAAGATTTCCACAGAAATTTGACTGCTGCACTGTTCCTATACTGTAGCGTGTGCAGCCAGCAACTTTCCAACTGGAGAGTTGACTTCGTACAATCACCTCAGGAACTGGTAGGAACCTGTTCCCTTAGCTGTTCCTTCGACTCTGAAGAGTTGAGCCATATCCCAAACGGGATCCCAACCTTAAACCTTGTGATCTTAAGGTCTTGAGAATGTTTAAAGCTGTAGAGTTGAATATTTGATAACTAGGGGAACTGATCCATATCTGTTCCCTTATCTGATTTCTTTGAGAATTAAACCAGACATCTAACTGGTTACTTTAAACTCAAGAGAACTAATTTTATCAAGTTCCTTATCTGGTTCTCTCATGAAGTTTGTCAAATCATCAAAACAAAAGACGCATAACTTATCATAGATCAACTCATTGATTCTATTGCAAGACATGAATTGTTGAGTTCTTTAGATGCCTATTTAGGATATAATTAGATAAAGATGGATACTTTAGAAGAGGAAAAAATATCCTTTATCATAGATAGGGGGCTTACTGTTATAAAGTCATGCCTTTCAAATTAAAGAATGTTGGAGCCACGTACCAAAGATTGGTAATAAAAATGTTCCAAGAACACCTGGGAAAAACTATGGAAGTCTACATTGATGACATGATGGTCAAGTCAGCACAGGCGGGGGATCATATCCAATATTTGTCAAATACTTTTCAGATTCTCCGCACGTTCAATATGAAGTTAAATCCCAAAAAATGTGCCTTTGGCTTGGCTTAAGGTAAGTTTTTAGGTTTACTTGTTTCCAGCTGAGGTATTGAAGTAAACCCTTCATAGATCAAATCCATTGAAGAAATACTAGACATACTCACGAGCAAAAAAAAGGAGCGAGGCTGATAGGTAGGATAACAACTTTGGGAAGGTTTATTTCTATGTATTCGGAGAAAAGTTTTAAGTTCTTTTTAGTGTTGAAAAAGCAAAAACAATTCGAGTGGACTGATGAATGTCAACAAGCACTCAAATACTTGTCAAACCCACTGTTACTGGCTAAACCAAAGGATGGAGAAAGGCTACTCATCTATCTCGTTGTATCATAAATGGTGGTAAGTGCAGTATTAGTACGTGAAGACAAAGGTAAACAAACTCCAATCTATTATGTTAGAAAATCTTTATTGGATGCTGAAACTCAATATCCGCACTTATAAAAACTTTCTTTAGCAATAATTATGGCATCTAGAAAGTTGAGGCCTCATTTTCAATGTCACCCTATCTCTGTAGTAACTACTTACCCCTTAAGAAATATATTGCATAGGCAAGAACTGCCAGGTAGGTTAGCCAAATGGTCTATAGAACTCAGTGAATATGATGTCGTGTACCAACCTAGAACTGCGATAAAATCACAGGTTTTAGTAGATTTTGTGGCAGACTTCAGCCTAGGGATAGTTCCTGAAGCAGAAAAGGAACTACAAGTATTCATCGCATCTAATCCGGGTACTTGGACCCTATTTACTGATGGCGCCTCGAATGTTAAAGGAGCGGGTTTAGGCATTATTCTAAACCCACCTTCAGGAGAAACCATAATGCAAGCAATAAAGTAGCATCCCATTACTAACAATGAAGTAGAATATAAAATTGTAATTGCAGGTCTGGAATTGGTACGAGAGCTCAGAATAGAGCAGATTATAATCAAAAGTGACTCGCAGCTTGTAGTTAATCAGATGAAGGGGACTTATATAGCTAGAGAGGCACGGATACAACAATACTTGGAAAAAACACGAGAATTAATCAAACAATTCCAATTATGGAAAATCGTGCAAATACCCAAGGAGGAAAATGCGGAAGCAGACGTGTTGGTTAATCTCGCATCTGTTGCAGAAGTAACGAATGAAGAAAATGCTAGAATAATATATTTGTTTCATTCGGCACTCGATCAGGATAAATATGAGGGAAATTTCAATAATTTAACTTGAGATTGGAGAAAGGAGTTCGTTAATTTCCTACAGTACGTGATTTTACCTGAAAACAAGAAAAAGGCTCAATCACTTCGACAAAAAGTTGCCCGTTATTGTTTGGTTCGTGGAAATTTGTATCGAAAGATGTTTAGAGGGCATTTAGCAAGATGTCTCAGACCTTCTCAAATAGAATATGTGATGATAGAAGTACATGAGGGACACTGTGGAAATCATGCAGGAGGAAGATCATTGGTAAGAACTTTAATTAGAGCAGGATATTATTGGCCAAAAATGGAAGAAGATGCAGAATGTTTTATGGCCAAATGTGACAAATGCCAATGATATGGCAACAACATGCATTGCCCAGCGGAGCTATTGCATCCGGTTATTTCACTATGGCCTTTTATGAAATGGGGGATAGATATCGTGGGTCTACTACCACAAGCCAAAGGAAAAGTATGATTTTTATTAGTATTAACAGATTATTTTACCAAGTGGGTAGAAACAGGTGCCTTCAAACAGGTGCAGGAGAAAGAAATCAGGGACAATATTTGGCGAAACATCATGGCCCACCTATGGCCTGCAATTCATAGGTGCGAAAATCACATAATTCTTTAAGAGTTGGCAGATTAAAAGGATAACTTCAACACCTTACCATCCTATGGCTAATGGAAAATCCGAATCGACAAACAAAATTAATATTAATAACTTCAAGAAAATATTAGAGGAGTCAAAAGGTCAGTGGCCAGAAGTGTTACCAGGAGTCCTATGGGCTTACCGAACGACAACAAAAACAGGTACGTGAGAGACTCCATTTTGACTTGTGTATGGTGATGAAGCCTTAATCCCAATTGAAATAGGCAAACCAAGTACAAGATATACCCAAGCAACTGAAGAATCAAATGAGGAAGAGATGCGAATAAATCTAGATTTGCTTGTAGAAAGAAGAGAAGCGGCTCTAAAAAGGATGGCAGCACAGAAACAAATTATTGAGCGATACTACAATCGAAAAACTCATCTTAGATACTTCAAGATTGGGGACTTCGTGCTCAAAAAGGTTTTTCAATCGACAAAAGCAGCCAATGTAGGAAAGTTTAGTCCAAATTGGGAAGGACCCTATATGATTCGAGGCATTGTTGGAAAGGGTGCTTATGAGTCGGAAACCATGGAGGGAAAAGTACTACCTTCGAATTGGAATGATATTCATTTGAAGAAATATTAGGAAATACCCACGATCAGGTATCGCTTAATTATGATTTTATTTTGTTCTGTTAAATTATACTAATAATTTTAGATGATAGGCAAAAATCTAGCCCACACCAAATGATGATATTAGACCTGAAAGATATGCGGTATACAAAATTATTCTCGGTTCTAGTTACAACCTTTTTGATGGAGATAAAAAGGGTTAAGCAATCATCATCTAAAAATATACCTCCGAGTCCCATATGTATTTTCTTTTTCAGGAAATGGACCAAATAGAAGGAATAATCAAGTGCTCGAGATCATACTTCAAAGCTCTAACACTTGGGGGACTATAGATATGAAGGCAAAGAAGACTGAAAGTCAGAGAAGACTAAAAGTCAGAATTCAAGCGTGGATCAACCCAAAAATCAAAAGTCAAGAGCCAAAAAACAAGCCTGATTCAAAAACCTTTGTAATAAGGTTTGATAAAGTATAAACTCGTCGACATAAATTACAAGATCCTGCGAGTACTTAGGTTAAGGGTAATGATTAGTCATGGGTTGCAAGATACACCCTAGAAAATTTTGAAATTTTTTAAGAAAAATAGTTATGAAAGAGTTGTAGATGTCATACAAAAAGTTGATTGAATACTTGTAAAGTGTTATGTAATTTAAAAGTTCAAAACATGAAACTTCCTCAAATTATTCATGAAACTTCTTCAAAATATGTATTTTCCTACTTCTCTCATATACTTATATCATTATGAAGTTGAGACTCTTCTTCACTAGTATCGTTTATAAAAGGGCCCTATTTTATAAAATTTGTGTCTATGCCAAAATCACGAAATATTAAAACATTTTTAAATGCAAGTCAAAAGAGTAAAACAAAAACTTAAATTAAACAAAAGATCATATATTAAACTTGGATAAAACTAAGTATATACTTAGTTAAAACCAAAATATTTGTTTGATAAACAAACCCCAAAATGAACCTGTGGTAAAAACTAACCAACCATTCTATAAAGTAAAAAAAAACTTCCCATCAAAAGTTCAATAACAAACTAAGTTCTGAAATAACACTAAGGGGAAGAATCCAATATGGCATCATCAACAACGGGAGAAAATTCAACTTGAGTAGAAGAAGCTTGAATACCAGCTTCACCAGGAACAAGTTCATCACCTTCGGGAATTCCATCTTCAGGTGAAGGAAAGTCTTGACTTTGCTAAGTTTTTTCGATTGCCTCTTTAGCTTTAGCAATTTCAGCACTGAAATCAAAACCCTCCTGGATGGCTTCCATTAAGGTCTCGAGGTGAGTATTCAGAAAATCTCTACTTACGTCAAGTGACATCTTATCCTCGAGAGCCTCATAATCTCTCTCCCACTGATCGATTTCAGTCATCGACTCCACCTTTTTTATTTTAGAAGCGTCAAAAGTTGCCTTCAAATGAGTTAGAGAAATTTCTAAGAACTTAACCTTATCAGCAGAGGCACGAAGGTCTTTTTGAGTTTGAGTTAAAGTTTGAATTAACTCTCCTGAATAAGCCTCTTTTTGGTTAAGGAGTTCCCTCAAACCCCTTATCTCATCAGTTTCCTTTGAAAGCTGCTCATCAAAAGAAGACTCAAGGATATCCTTATCTTTACCAACTTGGCTTGAAGAATATTTTTCAATTGCCAATTGAGCAGCGATCACATGCATTTGTTGCTCTAAGGCATCCTTCTCCTCTGTCAATACTTCCTTCTACAGTTGAAGACCTTCAAACTACTCTTTCCAATTGTCAGCTTTGGTACGATAATCAACAATTTGTTGGTCAGCATGAACAATTCTTTTCATAAGTTTCGTGCCTATCAAGTTGATCTACAAAAGAAAATAAAGAAGCGATTTTCAAACAAAAGTAAATAACCACGAGGAAAAGAAAGGAAAAGGCTAAAACTTGAACCTTCAAAGATGAATGAACAATATCATTCATCCATGTCAAGGAGCTGTGGCTTTCCAACTTTGACTTCTCAACTGGGCCAAGTAGAGGTTTCAACCAAACGTCAGCTTGACCAAAGTTTTTCAACAGATTACCACCTTCAGGGACTTCTATGGTAAAATATTTTCATCACCCTATTGCTACTACAAGTATCAACTTCAACATGAGAAGTAGTTGAGGAAGTGAAAGTAGCCACGGGAGGAGTAGTAGCAGCAGCAACAGCAACAGAAACAGTAGATTAAGAACAAATTCGGACTAATGCTGGAAGAGGAGCAAGGGGTAATTCTTCAGAAACGGGACCAAAATATTCACTATCAAAATCACGGGAAAATAGCTGATCAGTAGAGTCATGAGGGGGAGCATTCATCTCTTCATCAAAAATCACTAAAGTAGCACTTTCAGGCTCATTCAAAGGAACTAAACTTTGAGGATGGGTGGTTTCATCATCTGAAATAATGCGCCTCCTAGCCTAAGGCCTATGCACTAAGGGACCTTTTTCTTGTTCCTCCTCACCTTTAGAGCTACGAGCTCCGTCTACTTTTCTCTTTCATGAAGAGTTCAGAATCCTTTCTTGAGAAAGACTTACTGTAAGTTTTGTAGATGAAACAGAAGCGGTATTAACACCACGAATGGGAAATCCTAACAAAAGAAAAAGTTCACGGTGAGAAACTCTTAAGTTAGCAAAAGAGAAAAAGAAGAAGACTAAGCGAGAAAAAGTACCGTGTGTTTTAACTTTCCACCAAAATCTCTGAGAGAGATACTTCCAAGATCTTCTCGCCATAGGGGCAACAGATACCAACTTTCCTACCCTAGCACGGAAGTTGGGGATTTCCTAAAAAACTTCCATAGTTGCTGAAAAGGAAGGGATGAGAATACCTGAGAATCAATTTTGAGAAAGGAAAAAAAGGTGAAATGCAAATACTTACGTACACAATTTCACTTTTCTGGAAAAGGCATATTTCTTCACCCACCAAAGCACTAGTGGGAGCAGCAATGAAGCGAGCATACCAGCCTTGATCTTTATCATCTTTAGGGCTAACTAATACTCTCTTACTTTTGGACACAAGGGAAAAAAATCCTTTACGAAATAGTTTAGGGGAGTAAAGATGGAGTAGGTGACGAAAATTAAAGGTCATAGAAGCCAAGTTTGACAAATGGCATGCAACAGCTCTCCAAACAGTAGGACCAATCTGCCCTAAACACACATTGAACTAACGATAGAACTCAATGATTACTGGTTCAATAAGAGGTCTAAATCCTAGGGTAAAAGGATATGTATAAACGAAGGAATAACCAGTTAGGTATGAAGTTATTCTTCGGTTGGCACCAGGAACTAAAATTGGGAAATCAGGTTTCCAATTACATTCTCTTCGAACCAGAGCAAGAAAACCAGTAGTAATCAAAGTTGGGTAACAATCAACACGATCAAGGGAAGAAGCCATGGAAGAAAATTTACTCTTCATAGATTCAGTATCAGTTACAAAGGATAGTTCTTAAGGAACAATTTCATCAATAGTGGGTTCACGTAGAGCTTCATGTAACGACTAGACTGGTCGTTTTGAGCAATTGCATCTGGTTTGGTAGTTTTAGGTCACGAGCAGCTTCATATTATGTATATAGACTTGCTTGCCTGGTTGAATTCAGCTATCAGATAATTCAGAGTCAAAATGGGAGAAGGAATCTAGTTTTGGAAGCTTAAGCGGCGAGAATTTGACCAGAACTGGACTTTTGAGTAAACGGCCCCGGAATGGGTTTTGGGTGATCTCAACAGCTTTGTATGGTAATTTTGGACATAGGAAAGCATGCGGATTCGGATTTGGAGGTCCGTAGAGTAATTTGAGGCGTTTCGGCGAAAGTTGGAAAATTGGAAGTTTGGAAAATGGAGAAGTTTGACTCATAGTTAACTTTTGTGATATCGGAGTCGTAATGAGATTCTGAGAGTTGGAACAGCTTCGTTATGTCATTTTGGACTTGTTTGCAAAATTTGGCGTTATTCCGGGTTGATTTAATAGGTTTCGGCATACGTTTTGGAAGTTGGAAGATTGGAAAGTTCCTAAGTTCGATTCATGGTGTGAATCGTTGTTTCAGTGTTTTTTTATGTGATTTGAGACCTCGAGCGAGTCCATGTTATGTTATATGACTTGTTTGTGTGTTTAGATGGGTCTCGGGGGCTTCGGGTGTGTTTCGGGTGGGCTACGGGTCATTTTTCCTTGTTTTTGAACTGTTGTTTTCTGCTTCTGGTATCCTCTTTCACGATCGCAAACCGCCTTTCGTGTTCGCGAAGCTTTGTTGCTGACTACATGTAAATCCTTCTTCATATTCACATTTAACACCTATTATTTGCAAAGCTCTGCCTTCTCCTTCATCGCGTTCGTGTTCCCCTCACGCGTTCGCGTAGTTATGCCTTTCCACTCTTCGCGTTCGCGTACTAGTTCACGTGTTCGCAAAGAACAGTCTCTGGGCCATAATATTTTTCTTCTTTGTGTTCGCAGATGTGTTGTCGCATTCGCGATGAGTAACCTAGGCACCTTCCTTTTCTTTCTTCGTGAACGCGATACTTCCTTCGCGTTCGCGATGCTTTAAGACCTTGGCAAAATAAATAGTACTCTATTCCGAGGGTTTGCTATTTTCACCATATTTGGAGTTCAAGAGCTCGGTTTCGGGCGATTCTTTGTGGGTTTTTCAAGCAAAACGATTGAGTAAGTGTTCTTCACCTAGAATTGATTATATTCCATGCTTTTCTCTTCCCTTTTATCATTTAATTTGTGATTTGGGTTAAGGAAAATGTTGGTTTTTGAAGAAAAATTCTAAAATGAAAAATCATGATTTGAGGGACCAAATGGTATCGGAATTTGATAAATTTTGTATGGTTGAACTCGTATAGGAATGGGTATTCGATTTTTGTTAAATTTGTCGGGTTCTGAGGTGCGGCCCTAGGGGTCGACTTTTGGACTGATTTTTGGATTTTGTTAAAGATTGATACTTTATGATCCATAATAGTTTCTTATGTGTTTTATTTGTGCTTTGAAGTTAATTTTGTTAGATTTGAGCCATCCGGAGGTTTTTCAATCGAGAAGTGCATTTTAGTATATCGGTTTGTCGTCTTTGAGGTAAGTATCTTGCCTAACCTTATGTAGGGGACTTCGCCTTAGGATTTGAGTGTTCTATGCTAATTGTAATCCGTGCATGCGAGGTGGCGAGTGTGTGGTCGGACTTATTTGTGGAAAATTTGCCTCTAGGGTTCTTAGGTCCTTATGTTCATTATGTGGAAAGTATTCAGTTATAATTGAGTTTCCTAATTGCTTAAATTACCTCTATATGCTCCCTATGATGTTGTTAACTTTCCTCTAATTCATACGTGTTACTTGTCCCTTAATTACCTTAATTGAAGTGATTGCCTTCCGTATTGTTTTGATACTTCTTGATTGTGAGTTCCTCTATGACTTCGTGCAAAAATGTTACATGTCCAATTGTTATGGTTACCTGTGTAGTTATCACGTGCTTATTATGTCTTGTTGTTTTGTTGAGGTTATTATGCTTCTTGGTTTTTCTTTGATCCTTATTATGTACTATTCATGCTTAAATTAACAATTATTCATATTGAACAAGACTTATGACATTCTCTTGGTAATTATCCATTTTTGAGTATTGACTCGAGTTGAGATCTATATTGCAAAGCTAATTGTTGAAACGAGATTGGTTATTGTTGATTCTCTTGACGGGAGGTTATTGTTTCTATTGTGGATTCCTTTGGCGGGATGTTATTGTTTTTATTGTTGATTCCCCTGTCGGGATGCTATTGTTTCTATTGTTGATTCCTTTGCCGGGATGTTATTGTTTCTATTGTTGATTCCCTTGCCGGGATGCTATTGTTTCTATTGTTGATTCCCTTGCCGGGATGTTATTGTTCCTATTGTTGATTTCCTTACCGGGATGTTATTATTTCTATTGTTTGGGTAAGGAAGAGTGTAAAGCACGAAGGGTGATGCCGTGTATGATATTGTGAGGAAGAGTGTAAAGCACGAAGGGTGATGCCGCGCATCATATTGTGAGTGAGTGTTAATGCACGAAGTGTGATGCCGTGCCGATATTGTGAGTGTAAAAGCACGAAGGGTGATGCCGTTCCACATTATTGAGAGTAAAAGCACGAAGGGTGATGTCGTGCCACGATTATGAGAGAGTTAAAGCACGAAGGGTGATGTCGTGCATATTTCTATTTATGCATATGGTGAGGAATAGTGATAAAGCACGAAGGATGATGTCGTGCACTTTCTGTTTGTTGTGTTTATTTGTGATTATCAATTTAAATGTTTTAATTGTTCAGATTCCTTTACTACTGTGATCATTGTGGTGGAACCCCATAGTGTTTTGAATACTTCACCGTATTTATATATATTTTCAATACTTCAAATTTCAATAATTGTTTCATTTTTAATTCAATTAGTTACTCAATTAAATCCTCTTAAACCGTCTGAGGTTGTATTTTTCTTAAAAAGGAATTTCTACTAAGTTAATTTCTTAAATCCCATGTTAAAGATAATAATTAATTCGATGTTGTATTTTAATTGAAAATGGTACTTTCTTTATTCAAATGATTTCTAAAAATCACTTCATCTTTTCTTGCTGAGTTCCTAATTGGATAAGAAGTTGTACTATACTTTATGTTATGTAAATGAGACTCCTGAAACATCTTAATTGCATTGGTTGTGTGTTCTATGTACTGAGTAATAGGAGAACGTTGTTGTGCAAACTGAGACAAAATATGTGGCCACAAGGTTCCGGGTGTTCTAAAGGTTTGGAAGTTGGGGTTATGATATGAGGTATCGAGTTCTGAGATGGCTAAGGTTGTGCACCAGAAACGATATGAATGATTGAGTTGACACTGTCTTCCTTGCTTGAGTTCACTCTACTTCTCTGTGTTCCAGCTATGTTAGCATTGATTTACCTGGTTATCTTTCATTTCCATCCGAGTTTCCTTTTATTATTTTGACTATTTGTAGATTGATTTATCCCTGCTGTTGATATTACTTCTTTACCTTTATCTTGATATTTGTTATCATATCCTGTTTAATCTGTCTGACTAGTAGGTGTCTTGACTGTTCCTCGTCACTACCCCACCGAGGTTAGTCTTGATACTTACTGGGCACCACCGTGGTGTGCTCATACTACACTTCTGTACATTTTTGTGTACAGATCCAGGTATTGATCGATAGTAGTTGTGCGGGTTGTTGCGATGGAGACTCAAGGTAAACCTGATGCAGCGTTCGCAGGCCTCGGAGTCACCTTCATTTGTACTTATTTCCATTTGTTTCTTTTGTTTCGGAACAATGATGTATTTATTTTGTATAACTACCCTTAGAAAAGCTTATGACTTGTACCACCGATTTTGGGAGTTGTAATTTGTTAGGAGTTATTTAAATTAATGTTAGCAAATATTAATGTTATCTCAATTAATGTTAGGCTTACCTAGATTAGAGACTAGGTGCCATCACGACTCCTTTAGAGGGATTTTGGGTCGTGACACTTTAGTTGAATCTTTATCTTTAGAAGAAGATCTTAGGGTTGCAGAAGCCCTAGGTCTAGAAGAAGATTAATTGGCAGCACTACTTTGAGAGGGGGAACTACAGTTAGAAATAGAACCGAGGCGACGCAATCTACCACCTCTCTACTTCTAGTAGGTACATTGGAAGAAGCAAACTCATCAACAATGATAACTTTGCAAGGATCAGGGGAAGGCATGATTAATCAAAGAAATACAAGGAGAAGATGCAGAAAGAAGTAAGACAAGAAGATGAAGTAGGAAAGGCTTTAGAAAATTGGAAAAAAGGGGGTAAGTATTTATAAAAAGATATGACTATTGAGGTCATTGTGAAGCGTCATAATGGAACCGTCACTTTGTGACTGATGAGGTTGAAGGAAAACCCTAAAAAATGCAGAAGAGCTGAAGGACCAGTTGATAAAAGCCATGTGGCATGGTCATTAAATGAAAGTGATGAACGTCACATCGGTTCAGAAAAGGGTATGATTATATTCGAAAAAACAGTGGCAGAGAATTCCCGCCATAAAAAACCTTCCACTTCCCCGAATATTCAGTGGAGAATATTCAAGAAAGTGGGGGGACTATCTATATTGGTGGTGAAAAAGAACTACATGTGGAATATTATACCTCTGACATGGCATAACCCGTGGAACAATAATATAGCAATACGTGGAAACCTTATTTGATAGAAAAATAAAAAGGAACGGGAAGAAATACCCACGAGACAGCACCGGGTCTAACAGCTGGTAAAGAATGAATAAATAGTAGAAAGAGGGAAAGATACATGGACCGGTGTCACGACCCTAAAACCGACCTGGTCGTGATGGCACCTATCGTGGAACTAGGCCAACCGACACAACTCTCGAATTAACCATTATTCAATAAATGTCATTTTCATACCATTTATTAATCAATAATCTCTTAATGTAAGTCTAAATGAATAGTGCAGAATAAATACTCAAGCCCGACATCGGGGTGTCACTAGTCATGAGCATTTACTATAACTGTCTAATAACATAAAGACCAACATGGTCGGAAAAATCACAAGAATACATAAGGAAAAATAAGGAGGGATAAAAGCAGGCCTGCGATTGCTAGGCTAACTCCGATGAACCTGCCACCGAGCTCAGAAATACCTGAATCTGCACACAAGGACAGGGAGTAATGTGAGTATGCCAACACAGTAAGTAATAAAAGTAAATAAAGACTGGGCAGTAAGAAATCACGTAAACCACGTCATAGCACCACAGTAGGTACAACATGTTTCCAAAACAGGATACAAATCAAATCATCTCGTTCAACTCCCATTTCGGGAAAATCCTTTGAAAAATGTCTTTCTAACAGTTTCAGTAGAAGTTCAACGTAATTTATAGTGAAAGTGACGAAAATCATAATTGGACCCTCGCCAAAACATAGTTCGTATCCAGCCCCTCGGGCAAACAGAAATTCATAACCATCGCATAACTTAAAAATCTCAGTGGGAGTAACAAAGCCAAATCATTGACTAAATTCCGAACACCTCGTAAAAACTTCAGTTTAAATGAAAGTTATTTAAAACATTTGTTTAACATTTTCAATAGAGGCTCGGCCCAAATATGAGTGAAAACAGTAATTTAATTAACATATTCAATAGAGACTCACTTTAATGAGGAGTAAAAACAGTAAGTTCATCAACAGGCCCCTCAGGCAAAACATCACTCGTATATGTGTATATGTATATATAGCCCCTCGGGCAAGCCGCTCAGTCACTCGTGACTCAAGTCTCAGCAATCAGCACTCATACTCAGCACTCACGCTCAATAGGTACCTTATCACCACCGTTGCGGCTTGCAACCTGATCCATATATCGCTGTGGCATGCAACCCGATCCATATATATAGTCAATTGCGCTCACTAGGGGTGTGCAGACTCTGGAGGGGCTCCTACAGCCCAAGCGTTATATCGCTGCGGCGTGCAGCCCAATCCATATATCGCTGCGTCGTGCATTCCGATCCATATATATATAGCTGCGGCATGCAACCCGATCCATAAATATATAATCCTCACAACCAGGCCCTCGGCCTCTCTCAGTCATTAACCTCACAATCAGACCCTCGATCTTTCTCAGTCATTAACCTTACAATCAGACCTTTGGCCTCTCTCAGCCATCAACCTCACAAGCCACTCGGACTATCAGTAAAACAGGTCCATATATATATATATATATTGCTGCGACGTGCAACCCGATCCATAAATATATAATCCTCACAACCAGGCCCTCGGCCTCTCTCAGTCATTAACCTCACAATCAGACCCTCGGTCTTTCTCAGTCATTAACCTCACAATCAGACCTTCGGCCTCTCCTAGCCATCAACATCACAAGCCACTCGGACTATCAGTAAAATAGGGCATTCAGCCCAAAAATATCATTTATAATAAAAAATTGAGTAAATAAGGCCGAGTTAAGAAATCAGTAAAACACATCATGACTGAGTACAACTATTAAGTCAAAACAATGAGGAATAGTAGTAAAAGCCCCATAAGGGTCTAAAACAGTTGGCACGAGGCTCAAATATGACAATCCGTCCAAAACATAGCAACACTTTTCAGAACACAATGATATCAAACAGTTTTCAATAAAATACGCGACTTATCAGTCATATGGGACGGACCAAGTCATAATCCCCAACGGTGCACAACTCCACGCTCGTCATCTAGCGTGTGCGTCACCTCAAGGTAGCACAACAATGTGAAATCTGGGGTTTCATACCCTCAGGATAGTATTTACAATCATTACTTACCTCAATCAGGCCCAAACTCTAGCCCGTGATGCCTTTGCCCCTTGAATTGGCATCCAATTGCTCCACATCTAACCAAAATCAGATTCATACAATCAAAATATGCTAAGGGAACAAAGTCCACTCGACCAATTTACATCAAAAATCCCAAAATTGGCCAAACCCGACCCCGAGCCCACATCTTGAAATCCGATAAAAATCACATTAATGAAATCCTTATCCTCCCACGAGTTTATACATATCAAAAACATCAAAATCGGACCTCATATGACCTTTCAAATCCCCAATCAAACCTTTCCAATTAACCAAGCCCTAATCCCCAAATTTACCACTGATTTTCCCTTAAATTTCATGCTAACAACGATAAAAATCACCATAATAATGAGCTTAAGAACCAAGGACCTTACCTTGATGAATCCCTCTAAAAATCTCCCTTGAAATGGCTCCCAAAAGCTTCACCCCGAATGAAATATTGAGAAAAATGGCCAAAAATCGCGAAGGGTGAGATATATACCATCTGACCCACCTGCGGTCATTTCCCGCTTCTGCGGTCTAACCCACCGCACCTGCGGTTTTCACTTAAAGGTCTGGGACCGCACCTGTGGTTACTCTCTCGCACCTGCGCCATCGCAAATGCGTCCAGATGATAGTATTCATTCTAGGTCCAATGACATCATCTCATCCAAAACAACCACTCTGATGACATGACATATCAATACTATTCAAAGCCATAACATGTTCAACTCGTGCACCTAATAGCAACATCCCAAATGTACTTAAATCATGAAAACAATGACTCAAACGAGAGGATTGTCCCGCAAGCTTAACAAGTACTGCTACAACAAAATACTGAAAATCCATCACACCCCGTAGGACCATCACACGAATCTAACACAAAGGTTCATACCTCAACATAATTTCGCTGCAATGTGTGCCCCATCCAAACACTAATCCATTGCATATACGTCAAGCCACCTTGCTCAAAATCAATAACCACGCGCAACGACATCAATTACTCAAAGTGCATTACCATAACCACGGAGAAGAAAATGACATAACACTACACAAAACCTGTAAGCACGTGATTTTTGACCCTCCCCGAGGATTTTCACATTTTTTTAGCATAAATATGAAATTGGGTCTAATATAGCCATTTTAACTATTTTACTTTATTTCGTTGCAAAAAGAAAAAATATCATAAAATATATATATAAATTTTTGTTTATGTATTTCTCATAAACTTGAAAAATACAAAAATTGTACTTTATTTTGGTACTTTATATAAATTCGAAAATTACAAAAAATATATAATTCGATTAATGTTTTGTAGTCGTTTTAATTTTGGAAAAATACAAAAAATATTACTTTATATTTTTGTCTTTATTAAAAACGAAAATTACAAAAAAAATAGTTTTATTAATATTCTATAGTCATTTTAACTTTGAAAAATACAAACAATATTGCTTCATATTTTATCTTAATATTTAAAAAACGAAAATTACAAAAATAGTTTTATTAATATTTTGTAGCTATTTTAAATCTTGAAAAAATATTTAAAAAGATATAGTTTTGTTTGAATACTATTCTTATTTTTGGTAGTTATTTTGCTTACATAGGACTAGTTAAGCAACGTGTTCCTATTTCTCGGGTCCGGGCAAAAGAATAATATTCGGGTTCAAACTACCCGGTTTTAGGCCTAATTTTCGGACCTAGCCCATAATAAACCGAGTCCAGGACACATGGGGAACCCCACCACGCGTGGGGGACATAAGTCTCGAACTCCACCACGCGTGGGGCTCATTTTTCTTGACAAACCCATTACAAAACACGGACAAACATTTGGAAAAGGGGGACTTTTGGAAATTTTGGAAAAAAAACCAAAAAATCATTGTTCATGCTTCTTCTTCCTCCTCCTTTGAAACCAAAAAAACCCTACTGTAAAATAACGAACTCCCCCTCCACCAGCTTCACGAGCACCATCAACAAACCTACTCCCTCTCCGTCCCACGACCAACAGCAACCACCCTACTGTCTGAACGCGATTCCTCCATCACCACCATCAACGACCAAACAACCCGTCACCTCCACGCCATAACCACCACCCAAGCGACCACCCTCCTCCCACCTTCACCACCGAGCAACCAGCCCCCGCTCGTCGTCATTTCCAGACGACAACAAAACAACCCGTCGACCTCGCCCAGACCACCACCCAAGCGACCACCTTCCTCTCACCCAAACCACTGTCAGCCTCCAGCTCCCCCCCTCGCGCTTCAACCACCATCCCCTCACGTCCAAAACGCCACCACCTACATCCGCAACCTCCCAGCTCCACCATCGTCAACCAAACAGGCCCGTCGAACCACCGTCGACCACCTGCCCGATGCCATAACCACCAACCTTCAACGAAAACCCACCAGCTCATCCAGTCGCACCCCCACGTCCAAACGACTGCCTGCATCGTCCAAACACCACCTTCGACCAACAACCTCCCGTCGAACCCCCTCCTCCTCACGTCCAGCAAAACCACCAGCCCCATCACCCAACCTCGCACCCCGGCAACGAACCACGACCACCTCCATAGCTGCCCCTTCCTCACATCCAAACGACCCTTCTGCTGCAGCTTCATGTACCAGTTGCTACGTCGGAGATACAGCAGCAACCAACAATCTTGGGCGTTGACAGTTTTGGGGTCCAAGCTTTCCATCGAGGTCGTCTTTGGTTCGTCGAGGTGTTTGTCCGAGGTTTCGTCGTTGTTCCGCGTCTAGTGAGGTCTGGCTTGAATTCCGTCGGGGTCGTGTTTGTCGTCCTGACTTTGCCAAGGTTCAAAGGTTAGTAAACCTCAAGCATTAAATAAGGAGATGTTATGTCAAAAGTTCAAAAAAATGCAATATAGAAATTGGTATGATAATTTTTTGCTTATGTTTTCACCATATGCGTTTTGTTCATTTGTGGTGTTATGTATTTTTGTTTATTTGATATCATTTAATTAAGTAGGGTTAGTTGTTCTATGACACAGTTTAACGTCAATTTGTTCGTCTTTCCCCTTGCTTAGTTCATTCGGACAAAACTAGCATTACTTGTTGTTATTACTTCCAAAACACTCATTTTGCTAGATTCCTTTTATTAAATATGTAACGAGTTATGAGATTTCAGTTGTAAATAGGCTATAAGGTTTAGTATTGTTAAAGCCGTAAAAATGGCATCCTTTTAAAAAATAAAAAGTAAATAAAAACAAATAAATAAATAAAAAAAAAATGAGACTAGCTTCGCCAAAAATAAAAAATGTACAGATTGCGGAGCCCTCACAAAGTATATGTATTAAACACTTAGATTCCGGGACGGGCCGTTTAGCAAAATTCACGGCCCTACCCAATATAATAATGCGCTAGTTGCTTTAGGCGCGCCTTTAATAATGTTATCTCCCTAAACTCGGGTGCACATTTATGTGACCCAAATCCAAATCTCAACGAAACCGAAATGTGTCTCTAATCACGGGTATATTGACTGTGACGTGGTATGAGATGCATTTCCATGACGTTGCAAATTCTTTTTTTTTAATAATGAATGAGACGAGCCTCACCAAAATAAAAATGCAAATTGCGGGGCCCTCAATAATTAGTCATAATAAATACTTAGAATTTGGGATGGACCGTTTAGTGAATTTCACTGCCTTCCCTAAAGATAATAACGCGTTAGCCTCTTTAGACGCGATTTAATTAAATTACTTTCTTAAACTCGGGTGTGCATTTCATGCAACCCAAATCCAAATCCTAAAACATCAAATAAAATATGTTTCGGATTGTGGGTGCATTTTATGTGACACAGTCCAAAGATATGTTTTAAGCGATGTTCACATTCCTAAAAAATAATGATAATAAAGCGTTAAAAGATAAAATTTGCACATGGTTCATAATGGTATTAAAAATCAGATAAATAAGCCGAATATAACAGTTGAGCGACCGTGCTAGAACCACGGAACTAGGGAATGCCTAACACCTTCTCCCGGGTTAACAGAATTCCTTATCCGGATTTCTGGTACGCAGACTGTAATATAGAGTCATTCTTTTCCTCGATTCGGGATTAAAATTGGTGACTTGGGACACCCTAAACCTCCCAAGTGGCGACTCTAAAATAAATAAACCAATCCCGTTTCGATTGTCCTTTAATTGGAAAAACTCCCTTGCACCCCCGCGGGTGCGGAAAAAGGAGGTGTGACAGCTCTGGCGACTCTGCTGGGGAACAAACCCAGAATCTCTGGTTCAGGGTTAGAAATTCGAGCTTAGATAAATTGTTATATTTGGTTTTATCTGATTTTGTTACATGATCTATGCTTAATGTGCTAATTGGTTGTCTTTTACCGCTTTGATATTACGTGAACTGTATATAAACTGTGCCGAAACCCCTATCCTTTCTGAATCTTCTAAATCATGAAGAAGGGTGTACTTCGTACGACTTCTTTTCTGTATAGTGTCAAATCCCAATTTAGAACGAGGTTCGGACAAGTTGCTAAGCCGGTGAAGCTTCTGTATTCCCGGTACGCTGCCCCCCCTCGGCTCGAGCTGTCCGCTCGGGTAAGCCAGGTCTAGAACAAACACCCAGGTTCTGAACTTAGTATAACAAAGCCACATGCCGGATCCCTAGTAGGAACGTTTATTTGCATCATGTGCATTTGACTTAGGGGACTCAACACAGGGGTTGGGTCCGTCTAGGACAAGCAACCTGAAAATAATAGGCCATCTTTTGACATCCTATGTGCTTTGTACTTATTCAAGGGTGAATTGTTATGTTGATCGCGTTTAATAAGAAGGCCGTACGTTTTTCTAGCATGATCTTATTTTAATCAAAAGCATGGGGAACATTGTGGAATTCAAGAGGCCTTGGTATTCCATATGTCCCCCACGCTTTACATTTTGGGAAAAAGCACATGGGGAACCTTTGTGGAATCCAAGAAGTCTTGGAATTCCCTATGTCCCCCATGCTTCATTTTTGGGAAAAGCACATGGGGAACATTTGCGGAATCCAAGAAGTCTTGGAATTCCCTATGTCCCCCATGCCACATTTTTGAAAAAAAATACCCCCCATGCCACATTTTTGAAAAAAATACAATAAATATAATATATATATATATAAAAGAGCATGAAAATTCAAAAGATTTTGTATGTTGTCATCATTTTCCATAAATTAGAAAATCGTGAAAAAAGAGGAGAAAATAACAGTGTAGAGATATAACTACTTATTTTTAGAAAAAAGCAATGTCCAAGTAGTATCGAAACTCTGCCGAAATTTTGAGAAAATAAAAAAAAATGTCTTATTAGTTTGTTATATTAAAAGCAAAGGAAAAATAGAAGAAAAATCATCATTGTTCTGTCTTGTTTTTTTTTTTTCCAAAAAGAAAATAGTTTGTTGTGCCATTAAATAAAAATAAAAAAAAAGTCTGGTTTTTTTTTAAAAAAAAATGTTTTTTTAATCTTATTTTGGTTGTCTATGAAAATGCCAAATAAAAATAAAAAGAGTCGGGCGTTAACGTGATTTTATTATCTGTTCCAAAATAAATATATATATAATCAAAAAAAAAATTCAAAAGAAAATTCAAAATTAAAAAAAAATCCGAAAACATTCTTTAAAAGCCAAAATTCAAAAAAATATTTTTTAAGCAAGGTAAAAATTCCAATTTTTTTTTCTTTTTCTTTAGAATAAGAAAAACAAAGGAAAAAGAAGGAATGTTTTATGTTTTTTGTATGTTTTTTTGTTAATTTGTTTGTTTGTTATGAATGAAAAATAATAGTCTATTTGATTGTTGTGGAAAAAATATAATAAAAAATAGAAAATGGAAAAGGGTCTTCTCCAAGTTAGTTTATAGCCTGAACTACGCGGGTTTGATTCTCACCGGATGTGAGATACGTAGGCAACCCTCATCGGGTCCAACCCCACCTTTTGCAAAAATAGCCAAAAATCAAAAAAATTTAATCTTGTCATAAATAAGTCGGGTGATGTCCAACCCACCTTTTGCAAAAATAGCCAAAAATCAAAAAATTTTAATCTTGTCATAAATAAGTCGGGTGATGTCCAACCCACCTTTTGCTAAAACCGCCAGAATCAAATAAATAAAAAATATATGTCAAATTTTAATTTTGACATAGCCGAATGTTCCCGAAAGGGACGCCGGAAGGCTGACTTTGCATAAACAGCCACCTTTGGGTCATTTTTTAGGATTTTTGGTCCAGTTGACCCACACAATCTTAAAACATCTTCGTCCCCGAGGCGCTGAAGGGCCGTGTTTGCAACACTACGTTTTTACCGTAATTTGAAAAAAAACAAAGAGTCAACGGTCAGGTGAATATCGTTCGAATTTTGTCATAATAAGCCGAGCCAGCTTCGGCCGCGTCTTAAACCGTTCTTGCCGAAATAGCCTTAGAGTATCTTTCAGTTGTCGAAAGGTTATTTTTGTAAAAGAATGGACAAGTTTGTAAAGTGCCAAAATAATCCTCCCCGACCTCAAAATTCATATGAATTTGGAAGAGGCCACATTTGCAAAAATAACCATTTGGTTGCATTTGTCAAACGGAGAAAAGGAGCTGATCATTTGTTATTGGATTTTGTAAATCTTTTAATTAGAATATGTGTGTTGTTTGATTTTTTTTCAGTTGTAGGTCATCTTCAGACCTTTGAAACCCAGTTTGTTTTAATATGAAAATTGAAAAAATTGTTTGTTATTGTTTATCTCTTAAGTCCGAACTACGCAAGGTCTGATTCATGCGGAGTCATGATACGTAGGCAATCTCTATAAGATTCGACCACAACAAAAAGAAAAAAAAGAAACGAAAAAGAGAATGAAAAAAGAATGAAAAAAAAGAAAGGAAAAAAGGAAAAGAGAAAAACAAATGGCAAGCTGGGAATGAGGAATGAGTTTTTATTTTATTTTACTCTATTTTCAAAAAAAAGAGAAAAAGAAAAAAAATAAATAAAATAAAATAATAAGCTAGTTAGTTTATAACCCGAACTACGTCGATTTGATTCTCACCGGATGTGAGATACGTAGGCAACCCTCATCGGGTCCAACTCCCTTTTTTATTTTACCAATAATGATATACCATAAAGCATATATGTACACACATGTATATAAATACATATATTGTTTGTTTTGTTTTCCAAGATTTTTGTTTAGAGTCAAAATAAAGGTTTCTGTTTTCGCCTAAAAGGTCACCTTAATAAATGTGCAGGATGAGCACAGAGCAAAATGAACCATTCTCGGCCCTCAGCGAGGTCCCCCTACAACTCCACATGTGGTGGAATGATTTGGAAGCCAATAGCAAAGAGGTAGTAGGAAGAATATTGGGAGGTTTTGTAAATTTATTGGGCGTTAGGCCAATGACAGATATTCTTGAAGCTCTAATACCATTTTGGGACCCAACCCGCAATGTATTCCGTTTTGTTGACTTTGAACTTTCACCAACACTTGAGGAAGTCGCCGGATATGCGGGATTGAATGAGAGGTTAAGAGGGCAATATTTGCTTTCGCCAAGGCCAGTGTCACCGCATGCGTTTTTGGATCTACTAAGCATCAGTCGGAAGATACAACATGACGATTTATCGAGAGGATGTTGTGATCTCCATTTCTTGTATCAGCGGTACGGAGCCCCGCAGGGTTTCGAGGAACCGAACCTTGGGCTAACTCACGGCGGGAACAGAAACAAATGGGAAGCAAGACGTACTTTGGCTTTTATCACAGCGTTCTTGGGAGTCATGGTCTGTCCAAGGAAGGATAAAAAGATAGAGATAGGTCTGGTAGGTATGGCCGACGTTGCAATCAAAAGAACCAATAGTACTGTGGTTCCTTTGATTTTGTCCGAAATCTACCGGGCTCTGACTATATGCCGAGAAGGAGGCAAGTTCTTCCAAGGTTGCAACCTGTTACTTCAGCTATGGATGCAGGAACATCTCCATCACCGAGTAGGATACATGAACCACGGGTTGACCGAGAGGAATTGTATCAGCGGATTCAAGAAGCGCATGACAGGCGCCAGATTTCCTGAAGGTGTCGAAGCATGGTTTACACGGTTAAGGTCAACAACAGCTGACCAAATTGAATGGGCATTCGGTTGGTTGACTGATACTGAGGTGATATACATGTCGGCTGAAGAATGTCATGTTCTCTTAATGGGGCTTCCCAGCATCCAGCCATATGCCCCTCATCGGGTATTACGACAACTGGGCAGGTTTCAAGTAGTCCCTACTGATGAAGATCTGAGCAAGCATGCCATGGAATTAAGCCCGAGAGTCATATTCCCCGAGGGGAAGATTAGAAAACTGTGGCATGAATGTAGATTCTTGGAGCCCAAGACCATGGTGCGAGAACTAGCTAAAGGTGAGGTAGACCCAAAGTACGACGCTTGGTTCGAGAGAAGGTTTCAGATTCGGCAAAGACCTGCTAAAAGGGCCCACGTCCAACACTTCACAGATGATTCACAAGAGCAATGGGGATGGTTAAAAAGGGAGGAAGGTTACCGGGTTGAAATCGGGAAGCTAAAGCAACAAGTCGAAAGGCTTGTATTTGAGAACAATGTGCAAGCCGCCTCGGAGCAGGCTGAAAGAAACAAGCTAGCCCAAGAAAACCAAATCTTGAAGGCTCGCCTTCACCAAGCCAGTAAGAGTAACGTTGACCGACAGAAGCGTCGCTCCGACGAAAGATTGATAGCAAGTTTGAGAAGTCAGGTCATCCAGAGCCAAGAAGAATTAGAACAATCAGAAACTTGCATAGCAAGGATGAAGGTCAGATGGGAAAGGTACACAATGGCCCAGAAGCAGCGTTTGCAACAGGTCATAAGGGATTATGAAATGAGCGTCGGAATATTAAGGGAGACGAACTCCACTCTACATGATCGGATCGTCAAACAAGCAAGAGATGCCCAAGCCGACAGAAGGCGATGTTACGATGCAATGACCAGAATGGAAAGACAGATGGAGATATTCCAGGATCAACTTGCCAACAATGCGCAAACACTGGGATTGAAGAACCGACAGATAAGGCATTTGTTTGCAGAAAGGGACAACATTCGAGGAAGGATCGACGAGATTGGGCATTACATCTACATGAGATGCCTGGCATGCGAGCAAATGCCTCGGAAGACCCTCCTTGTTTCCACCATGGGTTGCGTCCATCGAATCATGAATGAGTTGAAAAGCCTGCAGAGGGACCTCACACCAAGGGCCGCGGAAAGGCCGAATGATGCCTCGCGGGCCCCTAAGTTGGAAAATTAATCTTTGGTTGAGTCTTGTTTGTTTGGCTTTGTTGCTTTTCCATTTGTTGTTTTCTTTTCTTTTAGTCAAAACGGGTTAAGAACTGTGGAGTCTGTACTATTGCTATTCCTTGCTTGAAGTAATTTGTAATAGCAAAATTTTGAGAATGAATTTAACGATTTCATAAGAATTTTGTGTTTCTTTACTTTAAGGCAGAACTACGCGTGGTCTGATTCACGCGGGGACGTGATACGTAGGCAATCCCCATAAGATTCGACCGCTTTTAATAAAGAAAGAAAAGAAAATACAAAATAAAATAAAACACAGGGTTTCCCAAAGTACTTTAAAAGGGGACGAATGAGCAAACCGGGATGACGCATGTTGTTTGAAGCAAAGCATGTAGAAATGATTAAATGCCTAGGTGCATTGCATCCTCTATGTGTTATGATCAAATCTGTTAAACTCTAACGCTAACAAAGTTTGTTGTTGTCTAAATCAAACAAATTAGTTGTTAAAGAACTCTGGCAACACACTTCTATCAAACCAGATCCAAAGGACCGATAGCAACCAGCATGACTACTTCAGAGAATAGTAATGAGGAAGAGAGGCCGATGAGCCAGTTGCTAAAAGAAGCGATGGAAAAGATTGAAAGGATGGGACTAGAGATGAATGCAATGCAGCTAGCCATAGCCAAAACACAAAAGAGCCCTGAAACACTGGGGCACATGCCAGAATACCCTCACTCTGGCCCTTCCACAAGCCGCCCAAATCCCCTTTATCATCAAGAAAGAAGCCCTCATGATTCCCAAGCTCCACCACCCCATCAACCTCTCCCAACACCCAATATTCCCATTTTTGTGGGACCAACATCAGCCCCTTTGCAAAGAACGACCAGTGAGCCATTGTTTTAGGCTCACGATACACAATACTACCCCCGAGCCTACGTTTCATGCCCCCGAACCACAGGCTTACAATCCACATTTGGAAGTGCCGGCAGAGATTGAGAAGCCGGCTAAGGCCCCTGAACAGGATGAAGTATTGAGAAAGTTCAAAAGCCTGGAGCAGTCCTTCAGGAACTTGCACGGGCTGGGCAATCAAGTCAGCGTAGCATACAAAGATCTGTGCCCTTTCCCAGACGTCCAACTCCCGGCTGGGTTCAAGATGCCTAAGTTTGATTTATATGAAGGGCACGGTGATCCCATGGCACATTTGCGGGGATTCTGTAGCAAAATGAGGGGGGCAGGCGGCAAGGATGAGCTGCTGATAGCTTATTTCGGCCAAAGTCTGAGCGGATCTGCACTAGAATGGTATACCAGGCAGGATTCCAGCAGGTGGTACACGTGCGATAATCTGGCGCAGGCTTTTGCAGGTCATTTCCAGTACAATCTCGAGATAGTCCCTGACCGTCTCACATTATTGAGAACTGGGAAGAAACCCGGGGAAAGTTTTCGCGAGTTCGGGTTCCGCTGGAGAGAGCAAGCAGCTAGAGTCGATCCTCCCATGAGAGAGGGAGAGATGGTGGACTATTTCTTGCAGACACTGGATCCAACCTATTTTGGTCACTTGGTGACAACAGTTGGAAAATCTTTCAACGAGGTGGTCAAGATAGGGGTCATGATAGAAGAGGGTCTGAGGTCTGACAAAATCTTGAACTATTCGGCACTCAAAGCCACAACCCAGGCTATTCAAAGCGGCACGGGAGGTGCGCTGAGAAGAAAGAAAGAAGAGGTTTCCACGATCGAGGCAGGCAGTTGGTCCAGGGCTGGCAGGCCGCACTACAACCAACCCAGACCTCACAGGTCAAACTACCCATACAACCCACCACAAAATTTCTATCCGCCTCGAGAACCACATTGTTCCGTACACCAGGCCCAAGCATACACTCAGCCTCCGGTTCGCCCACAATGGCGCGCGCCGGCTCCCCAGAACATATATGCACCACCACAAAACACCTATCCTCCACCGAGGGCGTATAGAAACCCTTCAGGGGCAGGCTTCCGGGGAAATCCAGATGCTAGGAATGACAGGTTGCGGAAGCAGAGAACTTTCACGGAGTTGGGAGAAACCTACACCGCTTTGTTCCACAAGCTGAGGCAATTGGGTTTGGTTAGTCCTGTCCAGACTCGAGAACCAAATCCCCCACCTCAGAATTTGGATCGATCAATAAGTTGTGAATACTGCTCAGGGATGCTCGGGCATGACACCGAGAAGTGTTGGAAGTTAAGGCATGCCATACAGGATCTTATCGACACCAATAAGATCGAGGTCCAGACACTAGAAGCTCCTAACATCAACCAAAACCCACTGCCAGCGCACCACGAAACTCACATGATTGAGTTGGTGTGTGAGGGAGGAGAGTTGAGAAAACCCTCACAAACAGTGATGATGATCCAAGCCACCCCGAAAGAAGTCTCGACCAGTGGAAGGACGAGTGTACAGTCGTAGGGAGAAGGCGTCAAGCCAGTAGTGATATTGGGAAAGAGCCCGTCCGCCATAACAAGCAAACCCGAGCCAAGCAAGTTGGTAATATCAGGAATCCCGCCCACACCGGCAGTCGTGTTAAAAGGGGTATGTAGAGAACTGGTGACCATAAAGCCTGTGGTCCAGCTGCCGATGATTGACAGCAGGGCTGTGCCTTGGAAATATGAAAAGGTGGTGGTGATGTACAAAGGAAAATAGGTGGAAGAAGTCAGTTGTGAAGCGCAAGGGCTGACTCGATCAGGTCGATGTTTTGCTCCGGTGGATCTAAGAAGAACCAACCCAGTTGCAACCAAGAAACCTGTGTCCGAAGAAGAGGCTGAAGAGTTCCTAAGGAAGATGAAAGTACAAGACTATTCTGTGGTCGAACAGCTGAGAAAAACACCGGCCCAGATCTCACTGTTGTCGTTACTGATCCATTCTGAGGAGCATCGTCGGGCCCTGCTGAAGATATTGAACGAAGCTCATGTACCCAGTGAGATTGCTGTAAACCACCTGGAAACCATTGCCAGCAAGATTTTCGAGGTGAACAGGGTAACATTCTCAGATGATGACCTGCCGGTGGAAGGTACGGAGCATAATAAAGCTCTATACCTAGCTGTCAAATGTGAAGACTCGGTGGTAACTCGAGTATTGGTGGATAACGGCTCAAGCGCCAATATTTGCCCACTATCTACTTTGAACCAGTTGAAGATCGACCACGGAAGGATCCACAAGAACAGTATCTGTGTCCGAGGGTTTGACGGAAACGGAACGGCCACTGTAGGGGATGTTGTACTTGAACTGACCATCGGTCCGGTCCTGTTTACCATGGAATTCCAGGTATTAGACGCCACGGTATCTTACAACCTGCTGTTAGGTCGACCATGGATTCATGCAGCCAAAGCGGTGCCTTCCACCCTACATCAGATGGTGAAGTTCGAGTGGGAAAGACAAGAGGTCGTGTTACACGGCGAGGATACAACATGCACCATGGGCGGAACCATTGTACCTTTCATAGAGACCGCTGATGACAAAGGTCCTTGGGTCTACCAGATTTTCGATACAGGGTCGGCCAACAAAATTTCTGAAGGAGAAATCATCCCGCACCCTAGGGTAGCTGCCGCAACAGTCATGATGGTCTCAGAAATGCTGGGTAATAGATTTGTGCCGGGAAAAGGCCTGGGAGTCGAGCTTCAAGGGATTGTCCAACCTGTCTCCCTTCCTAAAAATCTGGAAAATTTTGGATTGGGGTTCAAACCAACCGCAGCAGATAGGAAGCAAGCGCGAAAAATGAAGAAGAGGGTCTGGTTTCTGCCTAAACCGGTGCCACGCCTCTCAAGGTCTTTTGTTAAAGCAAGTGCCAAGGGGTCACCGGTCCCAAAGATTCTAGGACCTTTGATCGGTATAAATGAAGACCTGAATCAGAGTTTTGAGAGGTTATTCGCGACAGTGTGGTGGAGGCTGGAGAAGGGTCCAGCAGAGCAGAGATACAGTTTGTGGGGCCTGAGGCCAAGACCAACAATTGGATAGTTACTCCTCTTCCTGTCCGAGGGGAGTCTTGGTAGTAGGCTTTGATTTGTGTTTTGTGTGTTTTGTTTTGTCCGGATTATTCAAGGGTGTAATCCAAATTTTACTTTCGTTTTTGTAAAAGTGTGAACCCTTATATCCCGCAAGTTTAATGAAGTTCTTTTCTTTTGTCCCATTTTAATTTTGTTTTGTTCTTTTTCTTTCTGAACAGTTCTCTTTTTACTGGTTCTAATGACATGGCATGCACAGCGGATATTCGACCTAGTCTAATAAATCAATCTGATTCCGACTCAATGATGCAAGAGGTCGTTTGTGACGATGAATCTGAATGTGACGAAGGGGGAGCCTTCGAAGAGATAAACCGAGAACTGTGCCAATTTGAAGATAAACCCAAGCCTAACCTAAATGACACTGAGGCTGTGAATCTAGGAGACGCTGATAACGTCCAAGAGACCAAAATTAGCATCCACATTGAGCCGAATGTCAGGGAAGAATTGATCGAAACCCTCATGGAATTCAAAGATGTTTTTGCATGGTCATATGATGATATGCCAGGATTAAGCACCAATTTAGTGGTTCACAAATTGCCCACTGACCCGGCATACCCTCCGGTCAAGCAAAAGCTAAGGAAATTTAAAACAGAAATGAGTGTAAAGATCAAAGAAGAGGTGATTAAGCAGTTGCAGGCGAAGGTCATTCGGGTCACTCGATATCCCGAGTGGTTGGCCAATGTGGTACCAGTCCCAAAGAAGGATGGAAAAATCAGGGTGTGCGTCGACTACCGCAACCTCAACAAAGCAAGTCCCAAGGACAATTTTCCGTTACCCAACATTCATATCCTGATCGATAATTGCGCTGGGCGCGAGATCGGATCCTTTGTGGATTGCTATGCGGGTTATCATCAGATCCTAATGGACGAAGAGGATGCTGAGAAGACAGCGTTTATTACTCCATGGGGAACCTACTGCTATCGGGTAATGCCGTTCGGGTTAAAGAATGCCGGGGCAACGTACATGCGAGCAATGACTGCTGTGTTTCATGACATGATACACAAAGAAATCGAGGTGTACGTCGATGATGTGATCATCAAATCTTGGCGTCAGGAGGACCATGTAGCAGACCTAAGGAGATTTTTCCAAAGACTCCGGAGGTATGATATCAAGCTTAACCCGGCCAAATGCGCATTCGGGGTTCCATCAGGAAAGCTGCTAGGATTCATCGTCAGTCGACGGGGGATTGAGTTAGACCCATCCAAAATTGAATCCATCCGAGATTTTCCACCGCCAAGGAACAAAACAGAGGTAATGAGTTTGCTGGGTAGACTCAATTACATCAGCAGGTTCATCGCTCAACTCACAGCAACTTGTCAGCCCATATTTCGGTTGCTGAGAAAGGATGCTGCGGTAGGTTGAACGGCAGAGTGTCAAGAGGCTTTCGACCAAATCAAAGGGTATCTGTCTAATCCACCCGTATTGGTCCCGCCTAAGCCCGGGAAGCCCCTAATTCTTTACCTGACGGTCTTGGAAAATTCATTTGGTTGTGTATTGGGGCAACATGATGACACAGGAAGGAAGGAGCAAGCCATCTACTATCTTAGCAAGAAATTCACAGTACATGAGGTCAAGTACACTCAACTCGAGAAAACATGTTGCGCCCTAACTTGGGTAGCTCAGAAGTTGAAACACTACCTGTCTTCGTATACTACTTATCTCATATCCCGTTTGGACCCATTGAAGTATATCTTTCAGAAACCTATGCCCACGGGAAGGTTGGCAAAATGGCAAATTCTGCTCACAGAGTTTGATATCGTCTATGTAACGAGGACGACCATGAAAGCCCAGGCGCTGGCAGACCATTTGGCAGAGAATCCCGTTGATGAAAAATACGAGCCCTTAAGAACGTATTTTCCTGACGAAGAGGTAATGCATACAAATGAGTTGGAATTTCCTGAGGAACCGGGTTGGAAGCTTTTCTTCGATGGAGCTGCAAACGCGAAAGGGGTTGGAATAGGAGCAGTACTCATTTCTGAAACATGACGGCATTATCTTGTTACGGCTCAACTACGCTTCTATTGCACCAACAATATGGCCGAGTATGAGGCTTGCATTCTGGGTCTGCGCTTGGCTGCTGACATGGATGTCCAAGACGTCTTGGTCTTGGGAGACTCGGACCTCTTGGTACATCAAATTCAGGGTGAATGGGAAACACGAGATCTAAAACTCATACCATACCGACAATGCTTGCATGATCTGAGCAAGCAATTTCGATCGGTGAAGTTCAAACACATCCCGAGAGTTCACAATGAGGTTGCGGATGCCTTGGCCACCTTAGCATCAATGCTGCACCACCCTGACAAAATGTATGTTGATCCTCTACACATCTAGGTCCGTGATCAGCACGCCTACTGCAATGCCATAAAAGAAGAAGCAGATGGCGAACCCTGGTTTCATGATATAAAGGAATACCTCAGAATGGGGATATATCCAGAACATGCCTCTAGAGACCAAATAAGAGCCCTTCGGCGTTTGTCGAATGGTTTCTTCCTCAGTGAGGAGTATTGTACAAAAGAACCCCGGATTTGGGATTGTTGAGATGCATAGATGCCAGTCAAGCAACGACGGTTATGGCAGAGGTACATGCTGGAGTTTGTGGGCCACACATGAGCGGATATGTATTGGCAAGAAAGATCCTTCGAACAGGGTGTTATTGGCTCACCATGGAACACGACTGTATCACTTTCGTGAGAAAATGCCATCAGTGCCAGATACATGGAGATCTGATTCATTCTCCGCCAACAAAGTTACATACGATGTCAGCACCCTGGCCGTTTGTAGCATGGGGTATGGATGTCATTGGACCTATCGAACCAGCAGCATCCAACAGTCATAGGTTCATTCTAGTGACCATTGATTACTTCACCAAATGGGTTGAGGCTAAAACCTTCAAATCAGTAACCAAGAAGGAGTGGTGGACTTTGTTCATTCCCATATCATCTGCAGATTTGGGATCCCAAAAGTGATCATCACGGATAACGGTGCGAATCTTAATAGCAGCCTGATGAGAGAGGTATGCCAACAATTCAAGATTACACACCGCAATTCCACCCCATATCGTCCCAAGGCGAATGGAGCAGTCGAAGCAGCCAATAAGAATATCAAGAAGATACTGCGAAAGATGGTGGAAGGATCCAGACAATGGCACGAGAGATTACCCTTTGCTTTGTTGGGTTACCGCACTACGGTCCGAACTTCCATAGGCACAACTCCTTATTTGTTGGTGTACGGAACTGAGGCCGTAATACCAGCGGAAGTCGAAATTCCGTCCCTCCGAATTGTCGCTGAAGCCGGGATTGATGATGATGAATGGGTCAAAGCTCGATTGGAACAGTTGAGCCTGATAGATGAGAAAAGATTGGCAGCAGTGTGCCATGGTCAGCTGTACCAGAAGAGAATGACAAGAACATATAATAAGAAGGTGCGCCCCAGGAAGTTTGAAGTAGGGCAGCAGGTATTGAAGAAGATCCTCCCACATCAGGTCGAGGCAAAAGGCAAATTCGCCCCAAATTGGCAAGGGCCTTATATCGTAACCAGAGTATTGACCAACGGTGCTTTGTGTTTGACAGATGTCGAGGGGAGATGTGTCGACATGGCTATCAATTCTGATGCAGTCAAGAGATATTATGCGTAATTTCTTTAATTATGGCAATTTTTGGTTTATTTGTTTGTATTTGGCATTTATTGGATAAGGAGATGACGGAGGCAATTCTTTCTTCTATCCAAACACTTTTAACCCTTGCTTCCCCCTTTGAGCCTTAAGTAATTCTTTCATACCCCTCTTTTGGAATCACTAATGGAAAAGACATGAAAAAAAAGAGAAAAAGAAAAGAGAAAGAAAATGAAAAGAAGGAAAAGAAAAAAAAAGGAAGATAAAATCATAAGAAATACAAAACCGTGGGAACTACGTTTGACCTGATTCCTCAAAGAGGATACGTAGGCGCCTCACGGCTCGGTCATAGTATGCATCATAGTGAATATAGGATGCATAATGTACATAGTGTGCATAATAGGCACAGTGTGCGTAACGCACATAGCGCAACATAAGTGTAAAAAAATAAATTCCCCAAGCAAGAAAACTGGGGCAGAGGTTATGTTTTAAGTTCCAACAAAGGTTTGATTCCAAAAGTTGTAGCACATCACCCATCAAATTATTTTCATTCTTATAGCCTTTCTTTAACCCCACACCAGTGCCAACATCAACGTCCAAAAGACCTCCCGATCAATGTTCAAGAGATGTCGAGTCAGGCAAATAAGACCGAGAATAATACACCGATCCCTAGCAAAGAAGAGGATCGTAAGATTGGGAATGAATCGATGATCAAAGGAATCTCCAGAAGAGAGGGTCGTATCTACAACACCCCGATTCCTCGAAAGAAATAAAAGAAGAGAGTCTTATCGGTGAAAACCTTCACAGGCACCGAGAGGCGATGTAAGATGAGGAATATGAAATGAGAGAGTCTTATTGGTGAAAACATTCACAGGCACCATAAGGCGCCAGGAGATAAGAGGAAATGAGAGAGTCTTATTGGTGAAAACCTTCACAGGCACCATAAGGCGCCGGGAGATGAGAGAAAAGAGAGAGTCTTATTGGTGAAAACCTTCACAGGCACCATAAGGCGCCGGGAGATGAGAGAAAAGAGAGAGTCTCATTGGTGAAAACCCCTCGAAGGGCACTATGAGGCGACAAGACAAATCAACAAAAGCTACCACATTCGCAACGGAATGGACACTCATTTATCATCCCCAGCAAGTTAGACCATCAGGCAAATCGATTGATACAAATAGACTGGGTCGGGAATCTATGGTGCACGACATGATCACGAGGACCAGTCATGTCCTCCAGATAAGTTCTTCTAAGTTTCTTATCCCACCAAATATTGATTCAGAAAGATTTGCTCCTTTTCTATCTTTTATTTCCTCTTCCTAAAAATTTGTCTTGAAAAGGATTTTTCAAGGCTTACTACCAGAAACCGGAGGGGAATTCATCCAATGCAGGATAATACAAACAGTCTTAAAGGCCGATCCCAGGCAATGCAGTGATCGTGCCCGGCAATTTTGGAGGAAGTAAGCTCATAAAGGGAGTGGTTTCAGGAGTTAAAAACAGACTCCCACAGCATGTGCTTAAAGAGAAAGCAGGAAAGGGGATTAATTGAAAGCCAATCCCCAGCAGGCTAGAGACCCCCAGCAGGCAACTCTGCCCATTAATCAATTAGGGGGACATAGAGCAAGAAAAGGGGAAGAGAGAAAAATCGTTCGCCGGAAAGGCACCCTCTACCACCACGATTAAAACTGACTAAATCCTTTTTTCTGCTGCAGGAGAACAAAGGATTGATAATGGCAACAAGACGCAACGCCAGGGAAACCACCAAAAACCGGGGCAGAAAATTTTCTACCGATTGTCAAAATTTTCTCGGAAGAACGGGGAAACAATTTCAAATACATTTAAGTTCTAGGTCGCCCACCAGTATAATGCAGGAATACATTTAAGTTCTAGGTCGCCCACCAGTAAAATGCGGGAATACATTTAAGTTCTAGGTCGCCCACCAGTAAAATGCGGGAATACATTTAAGTTCTAGGTCGCCCACCAGCAAAATGCGGGAATACTTTTAAGTTCTAGGTCGCCCACCAGTAAAATGCGGGAATACATTTAAGTTCTAGGTCGCCCACCAGTATAATGCGGGAATACATTTAAGTTCTAGGTCGCCCACCAGTATAATGCGGGAATACATTTAAGTTCTAGGTCGCCCACCAGTAAAATGCGGGAATACATTTAAGTTCTAGGTCGCCCACCAGTAAAATGCGGGAATACATTTAAGTTCTAGGTCGCCCACCAGTAAAATGCGGGAATACATTTAAGTTCTAGGTCGCCCACCAGTAAAATGCGGGAATACATTTAAGTTCTAGGTCGCCCACCAGTAAAATGCGGGAATACTTTTAAGTTCTAGGTCGCCCACCAGTATAATGCGGGAATACATTTAAGTTCTAGGTCGCCCACCAGTAAAATGCGGGAATACATTTAAGTTCTAGGTCGTCCACCAGTAAAATGCGGGAATACATTTAAGTTCTAGGTCGCCCACCAGTAAAATGCGGGAATACATTTAAGTTCTAGGTCGCCCACCAGTAAAATGCGGGAATACATTTAAGTTCTAGGTCGCCCACCAGTAAAATGCGGGAATACATTTAAGTTCTAGGTCGCCCACCAGTATAATGCGGGAATACATTTAAGTTCTAGGTCGCCCACCAGTAAAATGCGGGAATACATTTAAGTTCTAGGTCGCCCACCAGTAAAATGCGGGAATACATTTAAGTTCTAGGTCAACCACCAGTAAAATGCGGGAATACATTTAAGTTCTAGGTCGCCCACCAGTAAAATGCGGGAATACTTTTAAGTTCTAGGTCGCCCACCAGTAAAATGCGGGAATACATTTAAGTTCTAGGTCGCCCACCAGTAAAATGCGGGAATACATTTAAGTTCTAGGTCGCCCACCAGTAAAATGCGGGAATACATTTAAGTTCTAGGTCGCCCACCAGTATAATGCGGGAATACATTTAAGTTCTAGGTCGCCCACCAGTAAAATGCGGGAATACATTTAAGTTCTAGGTCGCCCACCAGTAAAATGCGGGAATACTTTTAAGTTCTAGGTCGCCCACCAGTAAAATGCGGGAATACATTTAAGTTCTAGGTCGCCCACCAGTATAATGCGGGAATACATTTAAGTTCTAGGTCGCCCACCAGTATAATGCGGGAATACATTTAAGTTCTAGGTCGCCCACCAGTAAAATGCGGGAATACATTTCAGCTCTAGGTCGCCCACTAGTAAAATGCGGGAATACATTTTGTCTGTTCATTCCATATTCCAGGTCGCCCACAAGTATAAATGCAGGCATGTCATTACCAATAGGAGACGCACTTCCTCAGTTTAGTTTCACCATAGGAGACGCACTTCCTAAGTTTAATCTTACCAATAGGAGACCCGCCTGTAGAACGGAGTTTGTTGTAGGACAAAGAAAAATAGAAATCAGGCGTCCACCTGGAGAACAAGGACAAAGAAAAGAAGTAATCAGGCGTCCACCTGGAGAATAAGGACAAAGGAAGGAAGAAATCAAGCGTCCACCTGGAGAACAAGGATAAAGAAAAGAAGAAATCAGGCGTCCACCTGGAGAACCAGGACAAAGAAAAATAGACATCAGGCGTCCACCTGGAGAACAAGGACAAAGAAAATAGAAATCAGGCGTCCACCGGGAGAACAAGGATAAAAGAAATAGAAATCAGGCACCCACCTGGAGAATAAGGGAATACAATTGAAGTATTGAAGTCAAAAGCCCGCTCATATGAGGAAGGAGCACACTTAGAATCAATGAAGCAGAGGAATACAACAGGAATCTCCAGCAGGAAGCAATAAAATCCCCAGCATTCACAAAAGGCTGGTCAAAAAAAGACAACAAGAAAACAAGAGGGGAAAAGAACCCAAGGTACGGAAGTGGAGAACAGATGTGGTCCGCTCAAAGAACTAGCACCTACAACTAGCAGTATCAAGGTTCAAATCTGAAGTCTGTATGAAGCACCATTCAAGACTCAAGACCAAGTTTCAGAAGACTTACAGATAGGAATCCCTGTAACTAGTAGCTGATAGGCTTAGTTAGTCTTTTTTCAGTTTTCATTTTTTGTTGTAATGACAGGACCGCGGACCGGAACCTCAACGGAACGGCACCTCGATCGGCTCCTCACCTCGGTACCCTCTACCATCTCTCTCATTTCCGAACTACACGTGGCCTGATTCCTGTATAACCAAGGATATGTAGGCAGCTCAGATGCCAGGGCTCGGTCACATTCCCTCCCTTTCCTTAGTGTAGTCCGTCCAAGTAATGGTCGGGTCAAAAACACGTCTAGTCGTTCTTTGGCGGAAAACTCTTCGTGTTTCCAGTCAAAGAGGGGCAGCTGTAAGCACGTGATTTTTGACCCTCCCCGAGGATTTTCACATTTGTTTTAGCATAAATATGAAATTGGGTCTAATATAGCCATTTTAACTATTTTACTTTATTTCGTTGCAAAAAGGAAAAAATCACAAAAATATATATATAAATTTTAGTTTATGTATTTCTCATAAACTTGAAAAATACAAAAATTGTACTTTATTTTGGTACTTTATATAAATTCGAAAATTACAAAAAATATAATTCTATTAATGTTTTGTAGTCGTTTTAATTTTGGAAAAATACAAAAAATATTACTTTATATTTTTGTCTTTATTAAAAAACGAAAATTACAAAAAAAATAGTTTTATTAATATTCTATAGTCATTTTAACTTTGAAAAATACAAAAAATATTGCTTCATATTTTATCTTAATATTTAAAAAACGAAAATTACAAAAATAGTTTTATTAATATTTTGTAGCTATTTTAAACCTTGAAAAAATATTTAAAAAGATATAGTTTTGTTTGAATACTAGTCTTATTTTTGGTAGTTATTTTGCTTACATAGGACTAGTTAAGCAACGTATTCCTATTTCTCGGGTCCGGGCAAAAGAATAATATTCGGGTTCAAACTACCCGGTTTTAGGCCTAATTTTCGGACCTAGCCCATAATAAACCGAGTCCAGGACACATGAGGAACCCCACCACGCGTGGGGGACATAAGTCTCGAACCCCACCACGCGTGGGGCTCATTTTTCTTGACAAACCCATTACAAAACACGGACAAACATTTGGAAAAGGGGGACTTTTGGAAATTTTGGAAAAAAAACCAAAAAATCACTGTTCATGCTTCTTCTTCCTCCTTTGAAAACCAAAAAAACCCTACTGTAAAATAACGAACTCCCCCTCCACCAGCTTCACGAGCACCATCAACAAACCTACTCCCTCTCCGTCTCACGACCAACAGCAACCACCGTACTGTCCGAACGCGATTCCTCCATCACCACCATCAACGACCAAACAACCCGTCACCTCCACACCATAACCACTACCCAAGAGACCACCCTCATCCCACCTTCACCACCGAGCAACCAGCCCCCCTCATCGTCATTTCCAGACGACAACCAAACAACCCGTCGACCTCGCCCAGACCACCACCCAAGCGACCACCTTCCTCTCACCCAAACCACTGTCAGCCTCCAGCTGCGCCCCCCCCCCCCCCGCTTCAACCACCATCCCCTCACGTCCAAAACGCCACCACCTACGTCCGCAACCTCCCAGCTCCACCATCGTCAACCAAATAGGCCCGTCGAACCACCGTCGACCACCTGCCCGGCGCCATAACCACCAACCTTCAATGAAAACCCACCAGCTCATCCAGTCGCACCCCCACGTCCAAACGACTGCCTGCATCATCCAAACACCACCTTCTACCAACAACCTCCAGTCGAACCCCCTCCTCCTCACGTCCAGCAAAACCACCAGCCCCGTCACCCACCCTCGCACCCCGGCAACGAACCACGATCACCTCCATAACTGCCCCTTCCTCACATCCAAACGACCCTTCTGCTGCAGCTTCATGTACCAGTTGCTGCGCCGGAGATACAGCAGCAACCAACAATCTTGGGCGTTGACAGTTTTGGGGTCCAAGCTTTCCATCGAGGTCGTCTTTGGTTCGTCGAGGTGTTTGTCCGAGGTTTCGTCGTTGTTCCGCGTCCAGTGAGGTCTGGCTTGAATTCCGTCGGGGTCGTGTTTGTCGTCCTGAGTTTGCCGAGGTTCAAAGGTTAGTAAACCTCAAGCATTAAATAAGGAGATGTTATGTCAAAAGTTCAAAAAAATGCAATATAGAAATTGGTATGATAAATTTTTGCTTATGTTTTCACCATATGCGTTTTGTTCATTTGTGGTGTTATGTATTTTTGTTTATTTGATATCATTTAATTAAGTAGGGTTAGTTGTTCTATGACACAGTTTAACGTCAATTTGTTCGTCTTTTCCCTTGCTTAGTTCATTCGGACAAAACTAGCATTACTTGTTGTTATTACTTCCAAAACACTCATTTTGCTAGATTCCTTTTATTAAATTTGTAACGAGTTATGAGATTTCAGTTGTAAATAGGCTATAAGGTTTAGTATTGTTAAAGGCGTAAAAATGGCATCCTTTTAAAAAATAAAAAGTAAATAAAAACAAATAAATAAATAAAATAAAATAAAAAAAAACGAGACTAGCTTCGCCAAAAATAAAAAATGTACAGATTGCGGAGCCCTCACAAAGTATATGTATTAAACACTTAGATTCCGGGACGGGCCGTTTAGCAAAATTCACGGCCCTACCCAATATAATAATGCGCTAGTTGCTTTAGGCGCGCCTTTAATAATGTTATCTCCCTAAACTCGGGTGCACATTTATGTGACCCAAATCCAAATCTCAACGAAACCGAAATGTGTCTCTAATCACTGGTATATTGACTGTGACGTGGTATGAGATGCATTTCCATGACGTTGCAAATTCTTTTTTTTTAATAATGAATGAGACGAGCCTCGCCAAAATAAAAATGCAAATTGCGGGGCCCTCAATAATTAGTCATAATAAATACTTAGAATTTGGGATGGACCGTTTAGTGAATTTCACTGCCTTCCCTAAAGATAATAACGCGTTAGCCTCTTTAGACGCGATTTAATTAAATTACTTTCTTAAACTCGGGTGTGCATTTCATGCGACCCAAATCCAAATCCTAAAACATCAAATAAAATATGTTTCGGATTGTGGGTGCATTTCATGTGACACAGTCCAAAGATATGTTTTAAGCGATGTTCACATTCCTAAAAAATAATGATAATAAAGCGGTTAAAAGATAAAATTTGCACATGGTTCATAATGGTATTAAAAATCAGATAAATAAGCCGAATATAACAGTTGAGCGACCGTGCTAGAACCACGGAACTCGGGAATGCCTAACACCTTCTCCCGGGTTAACAGAATTCCTTATCCGGATTTCTGGTACGCATACTGTAATATAGAGTCATTCTTTTCCTCGATTCGGGATTAAAATTGGTGACTTGGGACACCCTAAATCTCCCAAGTGGCGACTCTGAAATAAATAAACCAATCCCGTTTCGATTGTCCTTTAATTGGAAAAAACTCCCTTACGCCCTCGCGGGTGCGGAAAAAGGAGGTGTGACAAAACCTGAAAAGCATAACCAATACGCCATCCACCAAGCAATACCCAATACTCTTCTCGCTCAAATTTGCTATAAGACCCCAATAGAACCGTACCATATGTGCATATAACCAACAAATCATAACCCCTCGTAACATAGAAGAGTAGCTCATAGATCACTCCAGAACATGAATAAGCTCAACAACAATCGAATGGCACATCCCTCAACAATAGCAGTTCGGAGTTAACAAATCTGACCTAGTACAGAACACCTCCATGTTGGGCCTACCAATGAACCCCAAATTAGCTCTGGTCCCCCACGATAGATAAATAACCCTCCAAAAGTCTACAATGACTGAATCAGAACACATACTAACCTCTGACTAACCTTGGCTACTTTTTACGGTCCACAACCACGAAACAATCTACTCACGAGAACTCTAAGTCTCTAAATACATAGAACATACAAATCACCATCTCTGATCTCAACTCCACCACCTGAATGCTCACACTTCTCCAATTACACAGTCACCCCACGAGGAATACTTCTAAAATTCTTCTGTGCCATAAAGCAAAATTTGAACTCCAGCAGTCGATCAAATAAGAGAGTGCCACAATACCAATGAAGTATCCGTAACTCCCACACATTGTCCTTTCTGAAATATATGCTTTCATCAAGCCATACCAGTTAGTGATCTCATTTATCTAGTCATCTGAAACTGTCCATGCTACTTAAGAATTTGTGACCTTCCTTTCAAAATTGAACTGTGACCTTACACATGCAAATCTCAATCATACACAACATACCACATATACCATACCATCCTAGGATAAACATGAGAACTTCATATCCATTCCGAGCCACAAGCAATTACATACTCAACTAGCCAAGAACTTTCCATTGATTCCAGCTAGAAGAGAATCACTATACATCCCATGCTCCTCACTCTCGTAGAAAATATACATCTCTAACCGTGGTAGAAACCATCAAGAGCTCTCTGAATCCCCTTTGCACAAAACCAAACTATTAGGACTGCCTCCTTCTAACTCAACCAAGCTACGCAAGCCATAAAAACGCTCTTGAGCATTGCCACGAAACACTTGTAGAAAACCACCGCATCATAGGCACCCAAGAACCGATCATATCTCTTATCATGCCGATCCAATCTACTACCAAGCTGTCCTAATTCTGTGAGTTCCTTCCAAATTACCTTCAAATTGATACGTTTCCTTTCTAGTACACCACCATCCATAACTAAAACTTGCCCCACAAACTTCAACATAAACCACACCGTCTAAGGCTCATAAGCTGCTTAATACTCTCTTAAATATCTCAGAAGTACCACATTCCAAATACTTACCATGAAGAGACTTCTTACAAATCTAAAACCATTACCTTCACCTCCTTGATACTGATATGTGGAATCCATAATGACATAGAAATACCACGAGTCTTGAAAACCTCCAATGCAAACCTCAGTTTCTTGCCAAATATACAACCTGAAAATCCCCAATTATTACATGTAAAATCTTGAACCCATTAGAACCATTCTCGAGAGTCATCCACTCTACTCAAACCACAATTAGACCGATCAAACGAACCAGATGACTTGTGCTCCATTAGCACTCCGACATCACAGAATGTAACCTCACCTTAATGCAACCAAGCAAATTCTTGTTCTATGCACCGTACATCCTTTACCAATAATAACTCAAGTCATTCCATGATTTTCATACACCCATAAAGCATAACATAACCTTTATTGAAATTACCTTTACTCAAGCCATCCTCGGTCTCAACCTCTGTAAGCTATAACTGATTCACCAGTACATCTCAAATTGGAACCAACATAGCATATAACCGTGCAATCAACTAATCAATAGCAGACTCCCCCACTTGGCTCAAAGCCATAGATCAAAACACACAATAACTCATAATGCATATACTTTATTACTGTCATAATACCATAGTGGGATTAAACTCAATCCTTCATAAGCTCGTGCAATATAGACCATCTAGTACTTCAAATCTTCTGCAAATCTCGCATTCACCCTCGTAACAGTCAAGCCCACTCTCTTAAGCGACCCAAATTCAAATTGCAACACATATATATTTCACTAGTAAAAGAGATCTTCCAACAAACAACATAAGGATCACACAAACTTCAGAACGCTCCGCAGGAGATAACCCACCTGTTTCGCCTCAAACTAACATCTCTTTATACCCTTCCACCATCATAAACATTACACAGTCACTTAATCTTCCTGAGTCTGAACTCATATTTCAACGTGAAATCTACTTCACTTCCCAACTAGACAACATGAAAAGATCCTTCAACACACCTGCAACTCGGGGCTATACTTCAAATCACAATGGAAATCAGGCACCAGATAGTTCTTGCTACCCCCAAGCAGACCCTTCTCATCTCATTCAATTCATATAAACACATCTCGATGTCACATCACACTCATCACGTAACTATCCAATCATCACTTCCCTTAATAGGGACACTATCAAACATATAAATCGAGAAACACATACTCCCGCAATCAACAGCTTAGGGCTCAAGCTATATGCAAGGCCGGACTCAAGTCCTACAGACTGGCTCAATATCAACACACAGATATCACATCTTGCCCCTCGATCAGGGAATCATAAGCTGTCGACGCACAACCGATATCGAGCACTCATGCACGCATACGAACGTGTGGAAGGAACTCAAAGAGTTACATTTCAAGCTGAATCAAGGACGCACGATAAGAATTCAAGATTGTGAAGTTTTTCCTAAAGGTTTTGCAGCCTCCCGAGGATAAGCACAGACGTCTCTGTACCGATCCGCAAGACTATACAAAACCTGCTCATGACTCGTGAGACCTATGTAACCTAGGATCTGATACCAACTTGTCACGACCCAAAAACTGACTCGGTCATGATGGTGCCTATCGTGAAACTAGGCCAACCGACACAATTTCCGAATTAACCATTTTTTAATAAAAGTCATTTTTAAGCTTTTAACTAATCAAATATCTCATAATATAAGTCTAAATGAACAGTGCGGAATAAATACACAAGTCCGACATCAGGGTGTCACAAGTCACGAGCATCTACTAAGGTCTGAATACAACGAAGAGTCTTAAAATTATACTAAAAACAATCTAAAAAAGACAAGAGGGAGAAGAGCAGGGCTGCAAACATCGGGCAACTACCTTGCTAACTTCGATGACTCTGCCACTGAGAAATCAACACCCGCTACCGGGCTCAGAAATACCTGAATCTGCACACAAGGTGCAGGGAGTAATGTGAGTACGCCAACTCAGTAAGTAATAAAAGTAAATGAAAGCTGAGCAGTAAGAAAACACATAAACCATGTCATAACGCTACAGCAAATGCAGTACATATCCAAAATAGTACAGAAATCATTTACTTCGTAAATCAAGCTCAGTTTCAGTAAAACCTTTTAAAACAACTTTCAATAGTTTCAAACGAGTGATAAAAATGTGAGTGAAAATGATAAAAACATAAATAGCCCCTTGGGCAAAACATCATACCATAAACCAGCCCCTCGGGCATAATATCAGCAGAACCAGCCACTCGGGCTACCTCACAATCACTTGTAATCATCCCCTCGGGCATAACATGAATCAATAACGCCCCTCAGGCAAAACATGGATCAAGAACAGCCCCTCAGGCCACAATATAAAACAACAACAGCCCCTCGGGCTACATCATATCACTCACACTGGGTACCCGCGCTCACTGGGGGTGTGCAGACTCCGAAGGGGCTCCTACAGCCCAAACGCTATAACAAGCCATCTCGTGGCATAATCAAATAGGCCCTCAGCCTCATAACAAGCCACCTCGTGGCATAACAAATCAGGCCCTCGGCCTCATAATCATGAATCAGTACAACACTACTGCGACACGCAGCCCGATCCCATAATATCCTCAGAACACAGGCCCTCGGCCTCACTCAGTCAGAAATCTCTCAAGACACTCGGGCACAGTAAAACATGATGCTCAACCCAAAATGTCATTTAAAATATCAAAACGAAGTAAATATGGCTGAGTTATGAAAATAGTAGAATACATCATGACTGAGTGCAAATATGAAGTCAAAATAGTGAGGAATAGTAGTAAAAATCCCCTAAGGTCCAAAACAGTTGGCACGAGGCCCAAATATGGCATTCATCCCCAAACATGATAATAATTTCCAAAACACAATGATATCAAACAAGTTTTAATCAAATGCACGACTTAACAATCATACGGGACGGACTAAGTCACAATCCCCAATGGTGCACGACTCCACGCTCATCATCTAGCGTGTATGTTACCTCAAACTAGCACAACGATGTGAAATTCGAGATTTCATACCCTCAGGACAACATTTACAATCATTACTTACCTCGATCTGGTCCAAACTCTAGCCCGCGATACCTTTGCTTCTCGACTTGGCCTCTGAATGCTCCAAATCTAACCAAAAATAGATTCATACCATCAAAATATGCTAAGGGAACAAAGCCCACTGGAAAATAACCAATTTACACCAAGAATCCCGAAATTGGCCAAACCCGATCCCCAGGACCACGCCTCGGAATCCGATAAAAATCATATCAATAGAATCCTTATCCTCCCACGAGTCCATACATACCAAGAACATCAAATCGGACCTCAAATGGCCCCTCAAATCCCCAATTTACACTCTCCAATTTCAAGCCATAATTCACCAATTTTAGGCTTTAAATCCCACTAATTTCATGTTTAAACAAGTAAGAATCAACATAGGATCCAGTATTGAGTTCAAAAATCTTACCTCCAAGTGTTTCCCTTCGATTCCCTCTTCAATCCTTCTCAAAAAGCTCCAAAATCGCTCAACAATGGAGAAAATAGACCAAAAATCGCGAAAACCACTTTTAAAATATTCTGCCCAGAGATTACTTTCCTTCTTCGCGAACGCGGCCGCCCTCTCACGTTCGCGTAGACCAAATTATACTACCTCTCCACCTTACCCTTCGCGAACGCGATGCTTTTCCAGCCCAGGCTTTCACAAATGTGGCACTAATCTCGCGAAAGCATAGAACAAGGACCAGTGGTCCCCAACGGCCTCACTCCTCTTCGCGAACACGAGCCCAATCTCGGGTCCGCGATACACATGCTGCCTTAAACTTCGCATTCATGTCCTCTCCTTGACAAACGCATAGAAAAAAATCACCATCACAGAAAACACCCTTCACGAACGCGATGAACCCTCTGCGAACGCGATGAACAAAATCTTTGTAATAGAAAACCAGCAAAATCTACAACTTTCTAAACCAAGAATTGGTCCGTTAACCACCCAAAACTCACCCTAGCCCCTAGGGACCCTGTTCGAACATACCAACAAGTCTCATATCATAACACAGACCTACTTGAGGCCTCAAAGCACACATAACAACATCGAAACTATGAATCACACCCCAATTCGAAATCTATGAACTTGAAACTTCAAACTTCCACAACTGATGCCGAAACCTATCAAATCATGTCCGATTGACCTTAAATTTTGCACGCAAGTCACATTTGACATTATGGACCTACTCCAACTTCTGGAATCAGAATCCGACCCTGATATCAAAAAGTCCACTCCCGATCAAACTTTCCAAAATTCCAACTTTCGCTATTTCAAGCCAAAGTCTACTACGGACCTCCAAATTATAATCCGGACGCGCTCCTAAGTCTAAAATCACCCAATGGAGCTAATAGAACTATCATAAATCCAATTCGAGGTCAAATTCTAAAAGAGTCAAAACTTGGTCAAACCTTTCAAATTTAAAGCTTCTAGCTGAGAATCATTATTCCAAATCAATTCCAAATAACCTGAAAACCAAAACCGATGATTCACATAAGTCATAATACTTCTTATGGAGCTACTCATACCCTCAAACAACCAAGCGAAGTGCAATTACTCAAAATGGCTGGTCGGGTCATTATATAGTGTCCATGAACTGTAGCTTACGACCCATGACCTCCTAAAAGCCCGGTGCTGTCATGAAATCTACCAGGGCTTGCTCTGCGGTAGGCACGTTTCCCTACTCCTCCATGATGTGATCCTCCACTAGATCCGCTGGTGGTGCTACTGGGGCAGCTTTGGGATGCCCTCATCTCCTACCTCGGGCCGATGCCCTCCCCCGTCCTCTGCCTTGGCCTCTAGCAATAGGGGGAGTAGCTCCTCCCAGGTTTTGAAAGTCTGTTGTACGCGTCCTCACCATCTATGAGAGAATAGAAGAAGGAAACTTAGTATACCATCAACTGAAAGATATGAGATTAACAAAAAGTAATTTCCTAACACCCTATAGCCTCTCGAAGATAAGCACAGACATCTCTACAACGATCTGCAGGACTCTACTAGGCCTGCCCATAACTTATGAGACCTACGTGAACCTAGTACTCTGATACCATATTTTCACGCCCAATTCCATCATAGGCCGTGATGGCGCCCAACACCATTGCTAGGCAAGCCAACACTGATCAAACTAGTGTTTCACATCTTATAAATTACTAAGTGGATAAAACTCTTTATCTGTTAAAAGAATTAGAAATTTAACAATGAATCCAAGTTAAAAGGAAACAACGAGTACAAACCATAATCATGTATACAATATGAAAATCATAAGTCTACTAGTGCTTGTGCCAAGACCTGGTGTCACAAGTATGTGAGCAATCTAATAGAATATACAAAAGAATGCTAGTCTACTGTCTGAAAGGAAATAGACAGAAAATAAAGCATAAGAGAGACTCCAACTGATGCAGAATGACTCAAAAGGGTAGCTCACCGGGAAGTCTCGAGCTGGGGAATCAAATCTACGCATCGGACTGGTGACCAGATGCACCTGCCTCAAATCATGTACAATCAAGTACAGAAGTGTAGCGTGAGTACATAAAAATATGTACCCTGTAAGTATCTAGTCTAACCTTGAAGAATTAGTGACGAGGGGTCGACTCTGACACTTACTAGGGCCAACAATATAATAATATGAAATTATAAATAAACAAGATATGTAGAGATATCAATATAACTCACAACAAGAAATAGCTGAATAATTCTTTCATCATATTTAATAACCCAAAACACTTCCTTCATTTAAAACAAATGATCTTTATACTATGAATTTATATAAGTTATAAAAGGGACTTCCATTCCTACTATCACACACAAATTCCATCAAGGACGTTCGGCCCGATCCAACATAAATGTAAATTGTGTACTGTCGAGGGTCGAACGACACGAACCATAGATGCATCTATTCACCCCGCTGGTGAATCATACATGCGACATCGTCAAATATAAATTTAAGGAATTACCCCGCTCGCAGATCATACGTGTGACGCGGTCAAGTATAAGTTTATCATTTAAATGATAACCCTTTCTTGATTCTTTTAAAAATAAAGACAATTCAACTTGAAGCCTTTAAATCCTCGGTAATCCTTAACTTAATTCCTTTTGTTACAATTGGCAAGTATAATCAAATAACGGTGTCCACAATGCATGGTGTAAACCTAAAACTATTCGGACATAACAGGAATAGTAGCTACGTACGGACTCTCGTCACTTCGTGCGTACGTTGCCCCCACAAATAATCACATATTAATTAAGTTCACCTATGGAGAAATTACCCTCTTACAAGATTAGAAAAGAGACTTACCTCATCTCAAAGCCTACTTCCAACTCAAGAATGTGCTCAAACCCTCAAATCGGAGCCGAGCGATCCAAAACTATTCAAATAGTATAAAAACTAATCAATATATGTTCAAGAGTTCATATTCTAACTATTAAAGTAATTTTCCACCTCTAGATGCAAGATTTCTAAAATTCATCCCCTAGCCCACATGCCCGGATTCCAAAACTTTTCGAAGAAAATTATTACCGTAACCTTAGGAACATAAATATATAATTTTCATTAAGTTTCATAACCATTTTTGTGGTAAAACAACATTTTTATCAAAACTCTAAGTTTTTCTCTAAACCCATAATTTTCAGTAATTTTTACATGTTAATCTATCCATAATCTAAGTATTTAACTCACATATGGTAGAAATTACTTACCTCCAAAAGCTAGGTGAAATTCCCTCTCAAGAAGCTCCAAGAATCATCCAAGGAGTGAGTGAAATGTGTAAAAATTTGTCTAAGTCCCATATTAAATGAACCTCAGTGCCTCCAGCTTTTCCGCACCTACGGTGCCTTCGGTCCCGCACCTGCGGAGAAGCCATCGCAGGTGCGCATTTCCCCCCTACTAGCCAATCTCCACACCTGCGAGCTCAAGGAACCACATTTGCGCCCATGCCCGCACCTGCGACCACTAACCTTGCACCCGCGGTCCCGCAGGTGCGCCAAAACCACCGCACCTGCGGTGCCCGGGGGTGTCCTCCTTTCTTCGCTTCTGCGGCTCGTGGCTCGCACCTGCGAGCCCGCACTTGTGCGGCTGGCCAAACGCAGGTGCGATTATGACTGAACTAGGGAGCTTCAACTGTTATGACCCAAACCAATGGGCCGCGACCGGCACCCAGTACCTTACTCAACCGAGTACCAACATAACGTGTCTTTCTTATTACATCATTATATACATGTGACATATGGGCCTAGTAGGCCAACATAATTATTTATAAACTCAAACATAGGCCGACAAGGACGTACAATCTTTCACGTATACGACATATGTCTACAAGCCTCTAAGAATACATAAATGTCATAAAGGTCGGGATAGAGTTCCGCCATACCAAAAAATACACGTCTAAATCATACTAACCAAACAAGCAACTCCAAAGCAAATGGAGCGCACCAACATCTTCCGCTAAGCTGATAGCCTACTTGGAGGGCTCTCGACCTGTCTATAGGGACCTGTGGGCATGAAACACAACGTCCCCAGGCAAAAGGGACGTCAGTACAAATAATGTACCGAGTATGTAAGGCATATAAATAAGTACATAAGAGATATGGAAGAAATATAGAGTGCATGACTCCTCCTGCTAGTCTGAATAACTTTGTAAATCATAAATTACCTTTAACGTCATGCATATGCGTATGAATGTCATGTCGTGCATAGGTACATGTTTCATAACATCATCAGCCTCTGAGGGCATCCCATCATATCATCTCGGCCACTGTGGGCAAAATCATCATCGTATACCAGCTGATCAGGTGGTAGTGCGTATATAACGCCATAACCTTTTCCATATCCCATATACATATATATACATACATATATACCGTTTGAATACATACATATATATATATATATATATGCGTATATAATGCCATTTGAATACATACCCATATATGCGTATATAACGCCGTTTGAATCATATTTCAGCCACTGTAGGCAACATCATCATCATATACCAGCTGATCAGGTGGTGGTGCATATATAACGCTATAACCTTTTCCCATATCCCATATACATATATTTACATATATACGCACGTATATAACGTTGTCTGAGCCATGGGTCAATGTACATGTATAAATGCATGAAATGCATATGAAATACAATAATAAAATTTCTCGATACGTCATAAGACCATTATACCTCTGATTACTATTATAACATTATTTTACATATTTTTCTAAGACTCATGAACAGACGATGGAATAATAAGACATATGGAGATTCAAGAACATAGGCACTTCTAATACGTCTATGAATAGAGTCATATATGGAATTTGTGTATTTGCATATTTCGTTCGTATCGTATAGATCATGCCAAAAGAAAGAAGGGATACCCTTAACATACCTGAACCGATTCTCTTTTGTGAAAACATGTAACGGAGAATCGAAATAGGAAAGAATCCGTATGATTCTTGAGAAAGTTTATACTGGGCCTTCTTTGACTTAGCATTTTCACGTTGGACCTTGACCTCATCCACATTAATTGTGAGGAAAGATATAGTATTTTCGTACATAGAAGCCAACTCCTCCATAAAGGGGTTCATTACAAAGGAGTGAATACACCAAACAGCAGTAAAGTGTGCATCCTTGAACAATGGCTTGATTAACTTAAAAATCCCATGATTCCATAGTCTACCTTCATAACTCTTGATTTGGTCCCCTGTTCTTGGTCTTCCATTCGTACTGTGAACTCACTATTAACAAGGCCAAATTTGTGTTTATCCTAAATAGAAGAGATGAGAAAGAATGTCCGTTTTCAATAGAATTAAGCAGTGGACCCCACCTTTTTAATGTATTTTTGGTTAAGCATGGAAATTTTGGACTTTGTTCAAGTTTCTTCCTTATCTGGTTTTGATAACGTCAATTGGGAGTAGATATTAAGCATGAAAGTTTGGAACTTTATCCAACTTGTTTTTCTTTTAACATTTTTATAATGACAATTGGGTTAGCCACCTAATCTAATGTGATAATGAGTCACTTGTTGGGTTAGTGTGTTGCTACCACGTGGAAGTGGGGGAGAAATTTTAATGTTTATCCCACTTATTAGTTAATCGGGTAATATTTCGTTACCTGGTAATTAATCTATTACCCGCATAATTTTTAAAACTGTCTCAACTTAATTAAATATCACTCTCTTTTAATATACCTTGTACACTTTACTATCATGGCAATGTAGTACCTTGTATGACACTAGTCCATAAATGTCGGGTATTTTAACTCGGATCGTATTTTATTCCAAAATGCCAAACTTTGACAAAATTTATTTTCTTAGACTTGCTCCCCCTTTCACCTTCATGAATGTACTAATCACTTGTGAAATAGCATAATCCTTATAATCCCCTCGTAATCTTTTCCTTGGACTGATGTCAATTACCTTGCGACAAATTTAACGTAAAATATAGCAGGGTGCAACATCGTAGTAACTTATTATTGCGAAGCGTAATATCACTGTAATGTAATATTGTCGGGTACAATACTGTCGTAATATAATGCCGCAAGACGTAATATTGACGTAATATTGGAGGCATAACATTATTCCCCCCTTTGGAACATTCGTCCTCGAATGTTGACTGATGCTCTTAACATTTTCGTAACTTATAGCTCTTATGAATACATTAATACTCTACTTGCCATTCAAGCAGTTTCTCTGTGAATAAATCCAAAGTCTATGGTATTCCTCCCTTTAGTCTTTTTGCTTATATCATGACCTGTGGTCGAAATCTTCCTAATCATGCAACTTCTATTACCTCTTGTCAAGTGGCCTGTATGACCCTGGCTTTGTAGGTGCACTTACGCGATTCATCTTTCCTTTTTCTTTTTACCTTTTAGTCGATCTGTAGGCCTTACTTTGTATATATAAGGCTTAATAGGATGCCTCTCTGGGCCTCTATAGGTATACTGAAGTCCTTTGCTCGATACTTTGTAGAACTTGCGAATATGGTCATATCATATTTCATAGATCTGATTATCCATTCATATGACTTTACTGCATTTACATGGGTTATACTATACCATAATTTTTACTTCAATCTACCTCTACTGAGCTATGCTTACCAAGCTCCCAGTTACTTTTGTTGCCTATCCTTTAGGTATAAATCTCAGTCCTTCAATGCTCCTTCATTACCGTTCGTCTTAAGAATGGCGGCTTAATCTCATCTCATACTTTGTGACTTTTGTCCATCCATCATTGATTCACCTCAATATTAATCTATAACCACTGATAACTTTAAACTTCTTATGTCATACATTTCCACTAGGGCTTACGTTCCATCGAGGAATATTTGAAGTGATTTTCTTGATCCACTTAGGGGTGATACTATACTTCAATGACCATATTTTATAGCATCCCAATGTGATTCACTTATGTGGGTATTTTAATCTCGTACAATCCATGAAATCCTCTTCAAATCATTACTCACTCGAAGGCCTAAACGTCATTCTTTATCCATCACAATTATCAGGGCAGCGTTCCATCTTTTTTAAATGCTGCTAGTCTTAGACTCCTTTGAGTTCATTCAGGCTATACTGAGCTTTATATAACTTAGAGAAACCATCAGCTCTTCTTGTTTTCATGGTCTTAATTCCGAGGACTTATCCATTCTCGTCACCTTCTCACTCGCCTTTCCTCATTCTTACTCATATTTTCTTAAAACTTTGTCGCTCTACCATACTTTAGCTTGCGACCTATAAATATCCATTTATAATACTCATAACTTTCCGTCAGCTTGCTTGCACCATAGATTTCCTTATGTTATTCTGGAATGTTAAGTGATACATCACATCGTCTCTAACTCTTCTATACTCTTTTAACTACACTTCTCGATACGTAGAAACCATAGGCTGGATGATATGCCACTAACAATGTCACTATCATTCCTGGATATTGAATCCCCGTGCTTATAACCTTCTATCCGAAGTATGGACTTTTCACAACTTTTTGCATTTGAGTATCTTGTACGTTGTTCACTTTTACCTTACTTACTTAAAATCTTGTATCATATCTTTTATCTCCTTCATAACCTCCCTTCCACCTAGGTGTAATTCACGCGCATAACTTGAAGCTCTATTATAATACTTGCACCTCTGGTACATACACAGTCCTGTGGGAGCTTCATACTGACTTCTTATGAGGCTGATACTTCTTCTAACTGGCTTCCTTGTAGAGTCATTATAGATTATGGTTGTTGTGTTATTTCTCTTGAACATCTGATATTAAGAGTGATTCTATCATGTTCTCCAGCACAACTTCTATAACTTTTCTAGGTCCAATAATCAGACTCCTGATTTACTTCGGTGATGTAATTCTATAGTTCCCTCTTCCTTCTGATCAATCTTTACGTAGGCTTAAGCTATCTTCCGACCTTTGGATCATGGTATCAGTTATTACCTTAGCCTTTCATGGGCGTTATGGAATATCCAAGATACAATCTTCTAACAATTCAATCCTTTGTCTATGCCCTGGGCTCAATTCTTTCTTTTAACTTATATCGGAGTCTTCTATGGCTGTATGATTATCAACAAATATGTTGTCTGGATAATGCTCCAAAATCTTGAGTGTATCCATAACGTACTAACTCTGGATCATTGATCCTTTCGTTCCATCTCAGCTTTCTTTCAATGTAAGCTATTACTTTCCCTGGTCTTTCTGCCCCTTATTGCGTCCATACTTAGCTTATCCTAGTACCCACATTTGCCAGAGTTTTCATACAACTCATATGATCTCGAATATTACTTTTAATTCTTACTTCCCGTTCATTAGCCACGGTAGGTGCCACTTTCCTTTGGAATGCTTATAATGTTGTCGCGAGATTGTTGTTACACGACCATTTCCTCTTTAGGTCGTTGTGCTTAGATTGAAGCCTTCTTCCTTATTTCTTCAGCTAGTCTTTCGTTGTAGTACTTAGGGAAGACTCTCTGACTTCTGTAAAGTTGTGAGCCTATTACATTGTATTCTCGACGGACCTTCTGATGTCCTTCCTTGCCTATATTTATCCATAGTTACTTACTTCCACACCATTGTGCTTGTAGGGTTGCTTTTGAAGTAATATTTTAACTGTCTTCTAGTGGCACTCTTATTTATTTCCGTAAAACTCATACGGTACCTTTAACTACCCTGAATCTTATTTGAATATATTTCCAGTATTATAATGACATTACTGCGAGGCTGAATTCTCCATGTTGGGGTATACTACATTTATCTTGCATGATCTGTTGATTTGTCTGTAACGTCGTGACTAGCCATAACTAGGCTCTCCCTAAATCAACTACTAACTACTCGTTGGCCCATCCTCATGTCACTATTCCGCGAAATCTTTCTTGGGTTATTTCCTTGGTCTTAACTTACGTCTCGCACTGGCTCCTTAATTATCAATAACATCTCAGGTAGTAACCCTTAATTCTTCTCCTTGACGTCACGCTTGTATAATGTTCTGAAATTGTATCATATCTGTAGCATTTGATAAGTTCAATCTCATTCCTTTCTTATTTTTATCAAATTCTTCCTTTTATACTTCCATATTCCCCCCTTTTAAGGGAGTACTAAGAGTTGGAGCTACGACGACCTGCCTATAGATGTTTCACCTTTTCATCTTTGGCATCTTTTCACATCATCGATGACTCTTACTCGCCTTGCGGTAATCCTTATGTACCAAGGATAACAAATTCCCTTACTTGCAAGGGTGATACTTAATGTAATTAGTACATACAGTCCCTTAAGCTTAACTTTGCTCATAATGCTTGCTCTAGGGAAGCGTCTCCCTGAATGACTATTCTCTGACTTCATCGTGAATCTTCTTCTGTGGTCCATTCTATTACCGCCGGAACGAAATCTGAAATTCCCACGATGCTGATTATTTTCCAATCTTTCGGTTCCTAATTCATATTTTAGTTTATCTTGTTTACCAGCCCATACTGATTTCTATTACTTTGAGTATTAACTCTCCTCTCTGGTAGTCGCGTTGGAATCACGAACTTATTTCTCGAAATGAGAGTATAACCTTATGGCCTATATTCTTTCGTTGTCTTAAGGCCTATCACCTTTCGTCTCTTCCTTCATTTGACAATAGGTTCTGTAACACTCTACTGTTTTCATCAATGTATCACATCTTATTCATAATGCTTCCTTATTTCTCTTCTCATTATTCTGCTAATATTTCTTCATATCCTTTTTCTTGTGAAAACTTCAATACGATATTCTTTCGCTTTTAGATTTCCTTTGCTCCATCCAGTGGCTCTTTAAGTTGCTTAACGTTTTCGCTTTACTAGGGGCGCGGACCACACTAAGGTAATATTTATCCCTTCAAGGCTTATACTGCATGTCTTTGTAGTACTCATATCTGGCTGCACTATTTTAGAGTGCACCATCTAGGTGTCTCATAAAGAGATCTATTAGCACATTTGCAATATCCTTCGGCAATGTCAACTAACATAAGCAATCCATTTACCAATTTGGGTTACCCTAACCCCAGTCAGATCTTGATATCCCGTCCTTTTCTTAACTATACATGTTAGCCCCCATAGGGTATAACTGAAATGGATGTAACCAATTGTACATACCTCTGTTACTATTGAATATATCTTAAAAAGCTTATGTTCCTCTGCCTCAACTATAAGCGTTGTTAACCTTCATTAACTGTACCTCTAACCCCTTTTTTCACCTTGCTCCTTTTACTTGCTGAAACTGTACTTATCTTCTTAATCTCTCATTGTCTTTTACCATAAAGATGGATAGACATTCTTGTCTTAAGGCTCCTTATCAAGAGGCTTACACCTTTCAATACGCACATGATCTGCTGAAGACCTCACATTTACTTATCATAAGCATGATACAAAGTCGAGTTCCTCTAATTCAACACTTCCACAGCTATATCTCTTATCGGTCATCTTTTTGAACGTAGGCATCGTCTTATTACGAATAAAAATAGAAGCTTGGGACTTGAATTCTTATAAGTGAGCTCTACCACACGATCTAGAGTAAGAAGAAAGAGTGACAATCCTAAATACCCTGTAGCCTCCTGTTTATAAGTGTGGTGCACGACACACCCATAAACAAAACTCTACTAGACACGGCTTGTAGACTCCCTAGGACAGAACTGCTCTGATATCACTTTTGTCACGACCCAAACCGATAGGCCGCGACTTGCACCCAGTACCTTACTCAACCGAGTATCAACGTAACATATCTTTCTTATTACATCATTATATACACGTGATATACGGGTCTAGTAGGCCAACATAATTATTTATAAACTCAAACATAGGCCGACAAGGCCATACAATCTTTCACGTATACGACATATATGCTTACGGCCGACCTAGATTTTGTTTTTGCTAAAAACTTATTCAACCAAAGAAGCAAATGACCTTTAACCTGAAGCAAAGTAATAAAATTACTTTAACAAGGATAATGACTTAAAAAGAAACACCAACAAACTTTAAATGATCTAAATCAACAAACAAATGACATATTAAGTTAATTGGCAAAAAAAAAGGATAAGATCACTCCCACCCATTCTTGGTTGTTCCATAAGCTGCTCCTATACCTAAAAATATTCACGCACAAAATACAAGAATGTTTCTTGTAAAATAAATTACCCTTCGTAGTTTCATTAGTCCTCTTCGTTGTCAATGCATTTAATCTATATATATATATATATAAAGCTAGGAATTAGAAAGATTACGTGGCACCCCTCAAAGCTCAAAGAAGTCCTTTATCTTTTTTCTTATTTTTTTGGCATTTATCCCTTATTTGATGTCAACAAAATCTGCAGAAAATCAACTGTAATGGACTACCTTCCATAGAATTTAATGTTAACCTATAACTGTAAAATTAATACCAAAAAGGACAATAAAGAATCATGAATGCAATAAAGAATTGCAGTAAGTCAGGATAATGAAGAATCATGGTAGAATCCTTTTCCTCGTGAAGATAAAGGCTCCCTATAACTTTTATATCACTAAAAGTGCACTAGTTGAGACAACTCATTTCTGCTTCAAACGAATCCTTTTTTTAGTGGGTAAGAAGAATTGTTCTATTAATGAATAATGACTATTGAGCTTCCATTTGAAGTGTAGACAAAAAAGAATGCATCAGGTTTTTTCCTTTTTTCTTTTTATAGACGATAAGGTTCAGATATGTGCTTTCCTTGAAAATCTAAATTATGCATATATTGGCCCTCTAATGTTGAATATAGTATTTTTTTAGTGCAAAATCTAGACATAGCAAGAAAAAAATGATTTCTTCTTTTCATGGAAAATTATTGAAGCTTATTTTGCAGGGATTGTTTGGGAAAGTGGGACATCTAGAAAGATCAAAATTCTTAAGTATATGGAATATCTATAATACTTCCTCGTCTCATTAAGTTGTGTATTTTATAAATCTGTACTAACTTGCTTCAAATGCTTGCCACGGATATCAATGAGAAAACTAGCTTGAGGTTGGTCTCCCAATAATTGAGAAAACTAGCCCCTGCACTTCCTTTTCTTGACCAAAATCTAAATGTAAGTACCACCATTAAGGTTATATTGTTTCCTTTTTCTTTTCTATTTCTACAACTCGTATTCTCCCCCTCTTTTATTCTGACTCATATTTTTGTAGAAATTTAGTAGAATTCTTCTCTTTTATTGAATTAATGATATGATGTACATAATGCCTATTTTATATAGTAATTTGAGAATAAACCAAGTACAGTTTACAACTATACGAAAAATACAAGTGGCTAATTCTTAATTGTTGTCCTATTCATATTTTCACTATGATATGTACAACTATACATTGCATTTGGATTCTTAAATCTGGAAGGGTTAAGTATGCCTTCCAGCTGTATCCATTGTGCCTTCCAGCTGTATCCATTGTGCTAGATTAAAGAAGTGGACTGATTCTTTAAACAAAAAGGGCCAGACCTTAGCTTGTATTTTGGGTTTTTGAGTTGTGTGTTGGGCCAATTGATACTATTGGCCTAAAGCTTATGGCCAATTGATACCTAAATCATAATATGTTGGTCTTCTGCTTTTTAGGTCATTTGATACATTTCTTATCTCTTTCTTTCTTCGTCTTCTTCGACTGTGCCTTCTTGTGTCGACCAGCTTTTGATTTAGGGGCTAAGGTTTCAGATTCTGGTCCAACAGTAATTAATCATCATTAAAATTCTAAATCTAACAAAAACTACTGGGGTACTAATGTATGTAAGTTGAATACAAACTGCGATTTTGACGGAACAAACGATAAAGAGATCAGTCCAGCGAGGAAATTTTGACGGACAAAGTGCGAATCAATTTCCACGTGCTTTGTGCACTCGTGGAAATAGGGGTTTTTGCTATGTGAATAGCCGCCTGGCTATTTGAATGAAGAGAGACCGGAAAGGTGGGTGAAAAGGAGATATCCGTGAAAAGGCGAACAAGCCTTGTTAGTTCTGAAACGACCTTCTTCATAGATCTGTATTCGGCTTCGGCGGAGGAAAGTGAGATGGAAGATTGTTTCTTTGATTTCCATGAAATAGGGGATCCACCGAGTTTGATATAAAAGACACAGATTGAGCGATGAGAGTCCATACAAGACCCCCAATCGGAGTCGCAAAAAGCTGTTAATTGAAAAGAAGGGGATGAATTCATAAAAAAGCCCAAGTGATGGCGAAGACAACATATAACAGAGAACGTGTAATCCGGCAGTAAAATTAGGTTGACGGGGGCTTTGCATATATTGGCTCAGATGCTGAACTGCGAAGTAGAGGTCAGGGCGAATATGGGTTAAAAATTGAGCTTTCCTAATAGTCGCCTGTAGATGGTTGGGTCTTTAAGAGGTTCGCCAACATCCGCTCGAAGCTTTCAGCTAGGATCTAGTGGAGAGGAGGCTGGTCGTGAATCAAGAACACCAAACTCATAAAGAAGCTCCAAGGTGAACTTTCTTTAACTGATAATCAGTCCATGTTGTTCTCGTAGTATTTCCATTCCTAGAAAATAATTAGCTTCTCCAAGATATTTAATTTTGAATTCTGAATTGAGGAAGTCTTTTAGATTAGAAAGTTCTGAAGGGTCATCACCTGTGAGAAGTATGTCATCGACATAAACAGCAACAATAGAAATTCCAGTATCTGTATTCTTAAAAAATAAAGAATAGTCGCTAAGAGAGTGAGAATATACTTTGAAATTGAGTGCACCAGTGAGTCGTGCGTACCATTGCCGAGAAGCCCGTTTGAGGCCGTATAAGGACTTTTTTAACCTGCAAACATGATTATTAGAAGGTGAAGGCAATCCCGGGGGGAAACTCATATACACTTCTTCTTGTAGATCACCATGAAGAAAAGCGTTATTGACATGTAATTGAAATAATTTCTATTTCCTTTTAACTACAATAGCTAAAATGCATCTAATAGTGGTCATTTTCACCACTGAACTAAAAGTCTCAGTGTAGTCTATTCTTTCCCTTTGTATGTCCTCACAGATAACTAGTCGAGCTTTAAACCTTTTAATATTTCCCTCAGATCTATATATAACCTTATAGACCCATTTACAAGGTAAAGGTTGCTTGCCTCTCGATAGTTCAACCACTTCCCAGGTTTGATTGGTTTCTAATGCTTGAAGTTCTTTTGCCATTGCCTCCTGCCAACTAGGATGTAAAATTGCCTGGGAGAAACTTATAGGTTAATTATGTGAGAGATAGAGTTAAGAAGTGATTGGTTTGTAGGAGCGAGGTCTATGAAATTCATAGTAGTAGGTGAGATTGGTGCTGCAAGACAAAAATTAGTTAGATCAGTCAAGTGCACAACATTGCATACATAATCTGCCAGATACGATGGTGGATTGTGTCCTCTAGTAGACCTCCTTAGTTCAGGTTGAAGTGGAATGGAATATGGAGAGGAAATGATTCTGGAAATAGGAGATGAGTTAGATATGTGCTAGGTAAGACTATTGGACCAGAATCTGAAACTAAAGAAAATTAGATATCAGATTGAGAGGGGTGATTTGAGTCTTGAATAATAGAAACTTCTTTAGGAAAAATGGGTGGTTCAGATGAAGTAGAGAAGAAAGGGAATATTTCCTCATAAAAACTATATTTCGTGAAATAAAAATGTCCCTAGAGTGAAGATCCAACAATTTGTAGCCTTTCTTTCCAAAAGGATATCCTAGAAAGACACATTTTATTGATCTAGTCTCAAGTTTGGCTCTGTGATGAGGTAAAGTAGAGGCATAACATAGACAACCAAAAGTTTTTAGAAAATCATAAGATGGAACTTTTCCAAAAAGAATTTCAAAAGGTGTTTTGAAGTTAAGCACTTTAGAAGGAAATCGATTTATTAGAAAAGTAGCAGTTAACAAGCAATCACCCCAATACGTGGTGGGGAGATTAGATTGAAATAATAAAGCCCTACATGTTTCTAGTAGATGTTTGTATTTTCGCTCAACCACTCCATTGTGTTGTGGTGTAGAAACACAAGAGGTTTGATGAAGTATTCCATTAGAAGAATGTTTTTTGAAAGGATAGATCATGATCCTAATTCCAAAGCATTATCTGAACGAATGATTTTAACTTTTGTGGAAAACTGTCTTTCTACCATAATTAGAAAAGATTTTAGAACCGAAAAAGCATTAATTTTTATTCTTAATAGGTAAGTCCAGGTTCCCCTACTATAGTCATCGACTATAGTTAAGAAATATCTGTAACCGTCATGAGTTGGGATCTTGTAAGGTCCCCAAGTATCAACATGAATTAATTGAAAAATTGAACTTGTGTTGATGTTACTTGAATGAAAAGGCAATTTTGCCTGCCTAGCTTGAGAACATACATCACAAGGATGATTAAATTTGGCAAGAGAAGGAAAATAAAAACGGAATATATTTAGCATACTAGATAGAGGCATATGCCCCAATCTTTTATGCCATAGGCTTACATTAGAGTTGACTCTAGCAGAACAAGAAACTAAATGAGATATAATGTCTTCCCTAAGGTTCTTGCAAGCTGAATAAGATTGAAAAACTGATTGATTTCCACAAACTAGACCTGAACTTAAAGAAGCTGATTTAAGTAGATATAGACCTTCCTTCAGTTCACCAACTACCATTGACCTCTTTAGTGAAGGGCCCTGCAAGAATGTACCAAAAGATGAGAAGAGTAAGGTACACATGAGTTGTTTAGTGAGTTTGTGAACTGAAATTAGATTAAACTTGAAATCTGGAACATATAACACATTGTTTATGGTTAAATCTGGCAGAACATGCACACTACCAACTTGACTAACCTTGACTTTATATGAATTTGGGAGATTTATGTATAGAGATTTGGCTATAGGCTTGACATTAAATAAAATGGAATAATCAAAAGTCATATGTTCTGAAGCTCCAGAATCTATTATCCAGGGGGGTAGAATTCATGTTAGGAAAATAAGAAAGACAATATAGATTAGGAGAATTGATTGTTTTACCAGCACAGTTGGCACTGGCATTTGCATCAGAAATCTGCTCATCATGTTTCACCTTTACTTGTTGAAGAAGTTGATAGAGCTGACTGTATTGTTCTTGAGTTATGCCTTTGCCTGTTGTATTTTCTCCCATTGTACTTGCTAACTGAGTTGTGTTTTCTTCATGCATGATGGCTGCATTGCTTCGAGGCCCTCCATGATACTTTTTTGATTTGGTGAACTTGAAAGTGGAGGGAAACCCAATAATTCTGTAACATTTGTTGATAGAATGATCAGGTTTCTTGCAATAGTTGCATACCAGGTTATTCTTCTTCCCTTCAAGATTTGCTTTGAACTTTCCTTATCCATTAGCATACCTTTGAAAATGTGCTTGCTGATTTCTTGCTAGAAAAGCATTTTCTACTGGATGTTGTGAAACATGAGTTTCTCTTTGTTTCTCATCTTGAATGAGAAGAGAATAGGCTTGATTGACACTAGGAAGAGGGGTAAGCATCAAAATATTGCTCCTTACAGCTGAATATATATCATTAAGTCCCATGAGGAATTGGATGAGCCTTCCATCTTGAAGAGACTTTGAAGTCCTTGACATTCCTCCACGGTTGCATTCACAAGTACAATGCACACAAGTGTTCAAGGCATCTAACTCATCCCAGATCCTTTTCACCTTTGTATAATATCCTGCTATGTCGGATGTTCCTTGCACTGCATCACTCAACTCTTTTTGCAACTGATAAAGTTGAGCACCATTACACTGTCCAAATCTAACTTCAAGTTCTTTCCAAATGTCATTTGCAATTTTAGAATAAAGGACACTTCCAGCTATGTCCTTGGATAGAGAGTTTAAAATCAATGATATAACCATATCATTGCAACGGTTCCACTGTTTGAAGTCAGTGGAAGAAGAATCTGGTTTAGAATATGTTCCATCGATGAAACCAAGTTTGTTCTTGGCAGATAGCGCAATAATTATGGCTCTATGCCAACCTCCATATCCTTTTCCATCAAAAACTGAATTGACAAGAACCATTCCTGGTGAATCAGATGGATGAAGGTAATAGAGGTGAGTGGAATCGATGACCATAACAGCTGGTTGAGTAACTGTGCCAGCTGCAGAAACATTTGAAGAATCATCTATGGAGTTTGGTGCCATTTCAAAAGAAGAGAAAAAATGTAGGCTATGGTTTCAGATAGCTATTGCTCTGATACCATGTAGAAATTTAGGTGAATTTTTCTCTTTTATTGAATGAATAATATGCTGTACATAACGCCTATTTTATATAGTAATTTGAGAATAAACCAGGTACAATTTACAGCTATACAAAAAATACAAGTGTCTAATTCTTAATTATTGTCCTATTCATATTTGCACTATGAGATGTACAACTATATATTGCATTTGGATTCTTAAATCTGGAAGGGTTAAGTATGCCTTCCAGCTGTATCCATTGTGCCTTCCAGCTGTATCCATTGTGTTACATTAAAGAAGTGGACTGAATCTTTAAACAAAAAGGGATAGATCTTAGCTTGGATTTTGGGCTTTTGAACTGTGTGTTGGGCCAATTGATACTATTGGCCCAAAGCTTATGGAGCCCGATATACCTAAATCATAATATGCTGGTCTTCCGCTTTCTAGGTCATTTGATACATTTCTTATCTCGTTCTTTCTTCGTCTTCTTCGACTGTGCCTTCTTGTGTCGACCAACTTTTGATTTAGGGGCCAAAGTTTCATATTCTGGTCCAACAATTTTCGTTCATTTTTGTCGATTTGTTGAAGGCCGACTTGCAGTGTCTTCCCGGTCAAACCTTGTGTGATTTGGTAAAATTTATTGATGTACATATTGTTATAGATAATTATGGTATTTGCATGAATCTTATTATAGACCTTTATTAGTGCTCGAAGTTTTTGTTAGAATTTATAGTTTTTATGAATTTATGTTCTTTATTAGGCATCGAGTGCTCTGCTGGCTAATTATGCACTTTCTTATGTTGGCATACAGTTCTCTCCAGATATATAGAAGATTTGTTCGATCTTTTCCATCAAGTACATATTTTTTTTAATGTTTTTACCAATAATTTTTGGTTGGATAGTAATTAACAACATCATGATGTTTAATTCCATGTCTGCTGCCCCGTAGATGTTCAGATTTATGGCTTATAGAAAGAGCACGCGCTTTGTGCTTCAGAAAATAATACTTATACTTTAATAAATCTGAACAATTATTGGTATGCTTATAACCTATATATTGAAAGACGTATGACTTATGTCTTATGTATTCAGAAACAATACATACTGATTTTAAAGTGATTTATTCTTATGTAGCTTGGGTCTTTAAAAATGTCAGTGTATTTTATCTGTATAATTGCTGATAAATGCTAATAAATGAAAGATCCATATCATGGGTTCAATGATTTGACATAATATTTATGCACCGGTTCATAACTCAATTAAAATACAATTAAAGTTTAACATCTCTCATCACACTCATTTTTTTTGGGTGAACGTCTAAATGAGGTAGACAAATTAGACAATAAGTATTCACATACGATAGATCGACAAGTCAACCACTATTAAATGTAGAAAATTATAATCCAAGCGCATAATATTATTAGAAACTTGGATAAACACGGAGAGAGGTCAGATTACATATCAAAGTAAATTAAGAGCTTAAATCTACATACGATCAAATCTCAATTCATAACTTAAATAACTATAGTCCAAGTGGCTTCTCCTTTTGTTCTCCATTATTCAACCATCAACTGCCTCTTCTTTCGGCCGGCAACAAAGAATAACTTTATCATTATTATACACACGTTTGGCAGCATGAATCTGAAAAGTTTCGATAGGAGTAGCAAGGGTGAGATTCAAGACTTTAACAGTCATGAAATACTCATGGTATCCCGTCAGCTGATAGTTCACTTTCTCAATCTTCAAGAACTTGTACTTGAAAATATTACACTCTTTCTCATTGTATTCCTGAAAAGAACGGTTAGCGAGTTCAGTCAGTAGTTCAGCTTTTTCATTGAATTCCGGATATGGTACTATTCCAGCCAGGCTAGATATACCGGGATAGTCATAAATGTCAAAACCATTACTTTGCTCAATCTGGCGGTAGTAGCTGGACCAAATAGGAAAAAATAGGGGGCGATGTTCCGGCAAAGCGCCGTCGGGCAAAAGCTCCTCATCGCTGTCGTTCGCAAAGTCGTAATTCGGGTCGTGCTTGAACCTAGAGACGTATCCACATCCTCCTGGACGTATTTGCTTACTCTCCACGGATGACGTTGTCACACATCCTTCTTCTGTAAGTTTTTGCCTCTTCTCCGATGCCGACACACATTCCGCCATAACTAAGACAGCTAACACAAAATTAGGTCGAAGGTTACTAACACTTTTGTTGGTTGTTTCGTGATTTTGGCCTCTTATATAGAAGGAAAAAAAGACAAAGATGCGATCGGAAACGCTATGTTAACCCTAAGCCTTGTTAAACGTGGATTGGGATATATGCAGAAAAAGGAAATTAGTATTTTTACTTTTTAGTCCTTGTATTATACTTTATTATTTTAGTTTTGATCCACTTAATACATATTTAACATTCAATTGACTATGTCTGCGCTTCCAGTCCATTTACTAACGGACATCAAACACAATTATAGTTTGTTAAATATTGTAAGACAAAGTGCACCTTTTATGTTTGCTATTTAAAATATATTTTCAGTTTATAATGTATTTACAGATTAATCTATTTATCCAAACTTTAAGAACAAGCATTCTGATTATATTCTGAATTTTTGAGCTGCTAATTTGCATTGAGCCAAGAAAAGTCGAGCTTGAGCCGAGTCCAATAGAGTTTACTCGGGAGAAATTCAAAAATAGCCAGATTTACAAGTGGGCATTCAAAAATAGCTTCATAGCCTCAGGAAGATAAGTACAGACGTCTCTGTACCGATCCCCCAGACTCTACTAAGCCTGCTCGTGAATTGTGAGACCTAAGCAACCTAGTGCTCTGATATCAACTTGTCACGACCCAGAATTCCAACCTTCGGGACTGTGATGACACGTAACATTTAACTTTATAGGCAAGACGTTAGAGAATCATTAAGCCAATTTTTATTCAATTCAGTAGATAAAGTCAATTAAGTGAAAACGAAATAAAACTGAGTGCGGAATACTATAAACGCTCATAATATTAACTACAATCCGGATCTGAAGTCACAATTCACGAGCTTCTACGATTTACTACAAACAGAGTCTGAAAGAAATACAACTATTTTGAACGAAATGAAACAGTAAAAGTAAGGGAAAAGAGCAGGAGACTTCAAGGTCTGCGGACGCCAACAAAACTACCTTGAGTCTCCACTGAACAAGTCTGAGTTGCTACGCCTCTCGATCAGCTGGGACCAATGCCAAAATCTACACAAGAAGTGCAGAGTGTAGTGTGAGTACAACTGACTCCATGTACTCTGTAAGTGCCGAGCCTAACCTCGACGAAGTAGTGACGATGCTAAGACGGGTCACTCACACTACAACCTGTACGCAGTATATAATAAAGACAGAAAAGGAAATTACATAACGAAATAAGGTAGTTAATTGAAAATAATAGCTACAACTTCAGGAAAATAAGCCAGTGACGTTCAGAATTACCAATCTTTAAGGTTCAAAAGAAAATACTGTAAAACTAACACAACTTAAGGAAATTGAAACTCATATGTTGTTGCGGCGTCGCAACCCGATCCCACCGTACATCACATAATCCTCCCTTATTTTCTCGTAACAACATTATATATATATATATATATATATATATATATATATATATATATATATATATATATATATATATATATATACTTTTGTGGGTGTGTGTATATGTTTTGCGGCGCGCAACCCGGTCCCACCATATCACAATATCGGTATCATAATTCATCCTTATTCCACCAAAATAATCTACCCTTATTCCACTTGTTGCAGCGTACAACCCGATCCCACCGTACAGTACAGATTCACCCTCATTCCACCACGTCAATCCATCCTTATTTCACCTGTTGTGGCGTGCAAACCGATCCCACCATATCAATACCAAGTATTCAATGTGCACAGTAAAACTTACAATTCAAATCACGGGAAGCCTTCATGATCAATAAATAACAAACTGAACCAAATAGGAAACCTTGTACAACATGCGAATCTATATAGGTAATACTACACAGCGAGACCATCCCAGAATTTTTACAACTAGAAGGTGTAAATAAACCAACTTAACCCAATAGCAGGAGATCATGAAACTATGAAACGATCTAACGTCATTAACAGGAGAAGACATTAATTAACATGCAACAGTTAAGCATGGAAACACGTCTAAAGCATATAACAATTAAGACAGGGAAAGAGATAATTAAGGAAAAGCTGGAAAACAGGGAAAATAGATAATTTGGCGGCGCATAGGCACTCGTCACCTCGCATATACGCCGCTCACATGAAATTCACATAGCATACAGTCCGAGGGTTCCTAATTCCCTTAAGTCAAGGTTAGACATGATACATACCTCGCTCCAAAAGCCCACTCATAGCTTAACCATACCTTTGCCTTTCAAACAAGCTGTCGAACCAATATAATCTAGCAAATTACCAACCAAACGATTAAAAATAAGCCTTAGTAACTACCCACGATTGCAAATGATTAGGTCATTATTGAAAAAGTCAACAAAAGTCAACTCCCGGGCGTGCTTGGTCCAAACCTGAAATTCGGACCAAAACCTGATTACTCATTCACACAAGCCCCTTTATGTGATTTGTTTTGGAATCTGACCTCGATTTGAGGTCTAAATCCCTATTTTATAAAAATCTCTAATTCTACCGAGAACTCCCAATTTCCACCATGAAAACACAAGATTTTTATTGAAATCTTAGGAAATGTAGAGAAAGATTGAAAGAAAATAGTTTAGAATCACTTACCAATGATTTGGGGAAGAAAGGTTCTTTGAAAAATCGCCTCTAGGGTTTTCTTGTTTTGAATATTTGAAGAATAAGCAAAACTGTCATCTAAGTCCATTTGATCACTTGAATATGTCGCATCTGCCGCCCGAGGTTCGCACCCCGCAAATGCAAAGACCTTCACATCTTTGCTTTCATCGCATTTGCGATGAATAGTTCGCAAATGTGAACTCTGATTTTTCGCAAATGCGACCACCTGATCGCAATTGAGATCCTGCACCCCGCTGACCCACTTCGCAAATACGAAGTATTTTTCGCAAATGCGAACATAAGGTGGCCAGCTACTCTTCGCAAATGCGATGAGCTGCTCGCAAATATGAAACCATCAGAGGTCGCAAATACGATGCCTGATCTCGCAAATGCGAGATCAGAGGCCTGCACCCGAACTGAAACACCAGCTGAGGTTTTTAAGTCCAAACAACTTCGTAGCCTATCTGAAACTCACCCGAGCCCTCAGGGCACTAAACCAACTATGCACACTGTCACGACACTAAACCCAAACCCGGTTGTGATGACGCCTCTCGTGAAGACAAGGCCAGCCGACACAACACCCAATTCATTTTAAGCAATTAAGACAATACAATTTAAGTCTTTAACATGATTAAATCTCAAATAAACAGTGAAACAGTACAATTTACGGGAAAACCAATATAGCCTAACATCGGGGTGTCACCAGTCATGAGCATCTAACATAAGTCTAGGAATACGGAAAACGGACTACACCGTCTATTACAAAATCTAGTACAAGGGGAAAAAATAATGATAAGAGGGATAAACACTAGGTTGCGAACGCCGAGCAGCTACCTAGTGGACTCCGAAAATATGCTGGAAGCTATCAACCCTCACTAGCAGGACCTGAAGCGCCTGAATCTGCACACAGGGTGTTAGGAGTAAAGTGAGTACTCCAACTCAGTGAATAATAACAATAAATGAAGACTGAGCGATAGAAAATCACGTAAAAACACAACAACATGCTATAAAGAGGCAGAGTAAAACCAATAAAGTGCAATAAAACAGTAAAATCTCATAAAACACCTTAGTTTAGTATAAGCTTCTTTAAAATACCTTTTTAACAGTTAAACAAGTAAATGGTAGGCAGCTAGAAAAGATAAACATATAAAAACCGTCCCTCGTGCACAATACCAACAGAATCACCCCTTCGGGCAACAACATGGAACAACACCAGCCCCTCGGGCTATATCTCATATCACAATGGATACCCGCGCTCACTGGGGGTGTACGGACTCCGGGAGGGCCCCCTTACTGCCCAAGCGCAATATCAAGCCATCTTGTGACATAATCAATAGGCTCTCGGCCTCATATCAACAAGCCAACTCGTGGCGTACAATCTCAGGCCCTCGGCCTCATAATCATAAATCAGTGTATCACTGTTGCGGCGTGCAATCCAACCCAAAAGTATCCTCACAACACATGGCCTCGACCTTACTCAGTCAGAAATCTTTAAAAGCGACTCGGACACAGTAAAATATGATGTGCAACCCAAAATATCATTTAAAGTATAAAAAACAGAGTAAACATGGTTGAGTTATGAAAATAGTATAATATAGCATGACTGAGTACATATATAAAATCAAAACAGTAAGGAAATAGAAGTAGAAATCTCCTAAGGGTCCAAATAGTTGGCACGAGGCCCAAATATGACATTCAGCCCAAAACATGATGATAGCAAATAGTTTTCAATCAAATACGCGGTAAAACAGCCATTCGGGATGGACTAAGTCACAATCCCCAACGGTGCACGACCCCACGCTCGTCATCTAGCGTGTGCGTCACCTCAAATAGCACAACGATGTGAAATCCGGGTTTTCATACCCTCATGACAATATTTATAATCATTACTCACCTCAATACAGTCCAAAATCCCGCGATGCCTTTGCCCCTCGAATCGGCCTCAACTCGCATTGAATCTATCCAAAATAAGAATCACGACGTCAAAATATGCTAAGGCAACGAAGCCCATGTGAAAATAATCAATTTACAACATAAATCCCGAAATTAACCAAAACTCGACCCCGGGCCCACTTATCGGAATTCGATAAAATTTACTTCAATAGATTTCTTAGCTACCCACGATTTCATACATATCAAAAGTCCTAGAATCCGACCACAAATGGCCCCTCAAATCCTCAAGTCAAGGTCTCCAATACTAAGCCCTAGTTTCCCAATTTTTATCCCTTAATTTCCATTAAATTTAGGTTAAATCAGTGAAATAATGTCGTAGGATCGATTATTAGGTTCAAAAATCTTACCTCCAGACGTTATCCCTTGAACCCCTCTTCAAAATCTCCCAAAATGCTCCAAAACCGACTTGAAATGGCGAAGGACAACTCAAAAATCGCGAAGGATTTTTTTATACCTTTTGACCCAGGCATTTCGCACCTGCGGTCCATATCTCGCTCATGCACAACCGCTTCTGCGGTCGCCACTTAAATCCCAGGCGCCGCATATGCGAAGTAAATCCCGCACCTGCGCTATCGCAGGTGCGCCACCTCAACCGCTTCTGCGGTCCCAGCTGATGCCTTCCTTGGCCGCATTTGCGGCTCCAAACTCGCTTCTGTGAGACCGCACCTGCGGTCCCCTAGCCGCAAGTGCGGTTATGACAGCAATGGGATAAACTTCAGCTGTCACAACCCAACTCAAATCTTCCGCCAACCATCCGAATAACCCCGAGGCCCCTGGGACCTCAACCAAAAGCACCAACAAGCCATATACTACTATTCAAACTTATACCAATCTTCAAAACACCTTGAACAATATCGAATCAACCAAAACATATCGGATTCAAGCCTAATGTTCCCAAAATCTTCCGAATTACGCTTTTGATCAAAAAGTCTACCAAACCACGTCTGAATGACCTGAAATTTTGCAAACACATCTCAAATGACACGACGGATTTATTGCAACTCCCTGAATTCCATTCCGACCCTTATATCAAAATCTCACCTATCAACCGGAAAACGCCAAAATTCCAATTTCGCCAATTCATGCCTAAATATACTCCGGACCTCCAAAACACGCTCAGATCACACTCCTAAGTCCCAAATCACCTCCCGAAGCTATCTGAACCATCGGAACTCACATTCGAGCCCTTTAACACATAAGTCAACATCCGATTGACTTTTCTATCTTAAGCTTCCTCATAAGAGACTAAGTGTCTCAAACCTTACCAAAACCTCTCCGAACGCAAGCCAACCAACTTGGTCACATATAGTACCGATAAACAAAGCAATAAGAAGCAGAAATGGAGGAAACGGAGCGGTAACTCATGAGACTACTGGCCGGGTCATCACATCCTCCCCCTTTTAAACAAACGTTCATCCTCGAACAAGTCAGGAATAATACCTGAAGCCTCAAATAGGTGAGGATATCTGCTTCGCATCTCCCGCTCAGTCTCCCAGGTAGCCTTCTCCATGGGCTGACCTCTCTACTGCACTTTTACTAAAGCTATATACTTTGATCTCAACTTTCGAACCTGATGCTCCAAAATAGATGCTGGCTCCACATCAAAGTCAAATCACCATATAACTGAACCGTGCTGAAATCCAGAACATGAGACGGATCCCCGATATACTTTGGATTATAGAAACATGAAATATCAGATGCACACTCGACAAGCTGGGTGGCAAAACAAGCTTATAAGCCACCTCCCCAATCCTCCGAAGCTCCTCAAAAGGCCCAATGAATCGAGGAATCAACTTACCCTTCTTCCCAAATCTCATAACACCCTTCATGGGTGAAACCTTCAACAGAACCTTCTCACCAACCATGTAGGACACATACTGAACCTTCCTATGAGCATAACTCTTTTTTCTCGACTACGCTATACGAAGCCTCTCCTGAATCACCTTTACCTTCTCTAAAGCATCCTACACCAAGTCTGTCCCAATAGCGTAGCCTCACCCGGCTCAAACCAACCAACTGGAGATTTACACTGCCTCACATACAAAGACTCATATGGAGCCATCTGAATCCTCAACTGATAGCTGTTGTTATAAGTAAACTCCGCGAGCGGTAGAAACTGATCCTATGACCCTCCGAAATCAATGACACAAGCGCGCAACATATCCTCCAATATCTGAATAGTGCGCTCGGACTGCCCGTCCGTCTAAGGGTAAAAAGTTGTGCTCAACTCAACCTGAGTACCCAACTCTCGCTGCACAGACCTCCAAAACTACGAAGTAAACTGAGTGCCCCTATCTGAAATGATGGAAACTGGGACACCATGCAAATGAACAATCTCCCGAATATAGATCTCTGCCAACCGCTCCGAAGAATAGGTAGTACACATAGAAATGAAGTGCGCGAACTTGGTCAGCTGATCCACAATCACCCAAATAGCATGGAACTTCTTCAAAGTCTGTGGGAGCCCAACTACAAAGTCCATGGTGATCCCCTCCCACTTGCACTGTGGAATATCCATTTGCTGAAGCAAGCCACCCGGTCTCTGATACTCATATTTCACCTACTGACAATTGAGATACCGAGCTACAAATCTCATAATATCCTTCTTTATTCTCTTCCACTAATAATGTTGTCTCAGATCCTGATACATCTTCGCGACACTCAGATGAATGGAATACCGTGATCTATGGGCCTCCTCCAAAATCAACTCCCGAAGCCCATCTACATTGGGCACACATATCCGGCCCTGCATCCTCAACACCCTATCATCACCAATAATCACATCTCTGGCATCATCGTGCTGAACTCTATCCTTAAGGACAAGCAAATGAGGATCATCATACTGGCGCTCTCTGATGCGATCATATAAGGAAGACCGAGAAATTACACAAGCAAATACCCGACTGGGCTCCGAAATATCTAACCTTACAAATTGATTGGCCAAGGCCTGAACATCAACTGCAAGAGGTCTCTCCCTAACAGGAATATATGCCAAACTCCCCATACTCACCGCCTTCTGACTCAAAGCATCGGCCACCACATTGGCCTTCCCTGGATTTTACAATATAGTAATATTATAATCCTTTAGCAACTCCAACCATCTCCGCTGCCTCAAATTGAGATCCTTCTACTTGAACAAGTGCTGGAGGATACGACAATCGGTAAACACCTCATAAGACATACCATATAGATAATGCCTCCAGATCTTCAACGCTTGAACAATGGCAGCCAACTCCAAATCATGAACATGGTAGTTATTCTCACGGGGCTTCAGTTGATGAGAAGCATAAGCAATGACTCTACCCTCCTGCATCAATACACACCCAATACCAACTCTCGAAGCATCACAATACACAGTATATGAACCTGAAGCTGATGGAAAAACTAACACTGGAGCTGTGGTCAATGCTGTCTGGAGCTTCTGAAAGCTCTCCTCACACTCGTCCGACCACATGAATGGAGCACCCTTCTGAGTCAACTTGGTTAAGGGCGATGCGATAGATGAAAATCCATGAACAAACCGACGGTAATAACCCACCAAACCAAGAAAGCTGCGAATCTCTATGGCTGAGGACGGTTTGGGCCAACTCTGAACTGCCTCTATCTTCTTCAGATCAACTTGAATACACTCGCTGGACACCACATGCCCCAAGAAAGCCACTGAACTGAGCCGAAACTCACACTTGGAGAATTTTGCATAAAGCTTCTCCTCCCTCAATCTCTACAACACAACTCTCAAATGCTCTGTGTGCTCCTCCTGACTACATGAATACACCAGAATATCATCAATGAAAACAAGGACAAATGAGTCGAGGTAAGGCCGGAACACGCTATTCATCAAATGCATGAACGTTGCTGGGGCATTGGTCAGCCCAAAAGACATCACCAAAAACTTATAATGACCATATCGGGTCCTGAAAGCTATCTTAAGAATATCTGAGTCCCTGATCTTTAACTGGTGATAACCTGAATGGAGATTAATCTTGGAGAACACTCTCGCTCCCTAAAGCTGGTTGAATAAATCATCAATGCGAGGCAAATGATACTTGTTCTTAACTGTTACTTTGTTCAACTGCCTATAATCAATGCACATCCTCATAGTGCCATCCTTCTTCTTTACAAATAGAACCAGCGTACCCCAAGGTGACACACTAGGCCGAATGAACCCCTTATCAAGGATTTCTTGAAGCTGCTCTTTTAACTACTTCAACTCCGCTGGTGCCATACGATACGGTGGAATAGAAATGAGCTGAGTGCCCAGCACCAGGTCAATACCAAAATCAATATCCATGTCCGATGGCATGCCCGACAGGTCTACAGGAAACACATCGGGAAAATCCCTTACAACTTGGACAAAATCAATATTGGGAGTCTCTGCACCGACATCCCTCACAAAGGCTAGATACAAAAGACAACCCTTCCCAACCATACGCTAGGCCTTCAAGAATGAAATTACCCCACTGGGAACATAATCAGTCGAACCTCGCCAGTCAATCCATGGCATACTCGATATAGCCAATGTCACTGTCTTAGCGTGACAGTCTAGAATAACACGACACAGAGATAGCCAATCCATGCCCAAAATAACATCGAAATACACCATACATAACAACAAAAGATCCACTCGGGTCTCCAGACCCCCAATAGTCACCACACACAACCGGTACTCATGGTCTACAACATTAGTATCACCCACCAGAGTAGATACATGAACAGGTAAAACAAAAGATTCATGGGGCGTATCCAAATAACGAGCAAAGTATGATGACACATAAGAATAAGTGGAATCGGGATCAAATAATATAGAGGCATCTCTGTGGCAGACTGAGACAATACCTATAATAACATCATCGGAAGCAATAGCATCGAGTCTAGTTGGAAGTGCATAAAAATAGGCTTGACCGCCACCTGATCGACCTTCCCCTCTAGGGCGACCCCTAGCTGACTGACCTCCACCCCTAGCTGGGTGGGTGGGTGGTGGTGAAGTAACTGGCACTGAAGCTGATGGCTGACTCCTCTACTGAGATAAACCCGCAAGACGACGAGGACACTGCCTCCACATATGACCCATCTCTCCACACTCATAGCAACTCCCAGGTACTGGAGACGGGGACTAAAGGGAACCCCTAACACTAGAATGACTAGCAGATGCACCTGGCATAGAAGAGCCCTGAACTGATGGAGCACAGGACGAACTCTGAGCTGGAAGGGCACTAAGTGATGACTGGCCCTGATGAGAGCTATGAGAGCCATGACCCGATGATGCCCCACGATAACCTGGGCGAGCTGGATAAGCATGCTTGAATGTGCTGAAACTGACCTCTCGAAGGAGCACCACCATAACTACCAGATCCTCGAGGCCTCTTAGCCTCCCTCTCATCTCACTCCTGGCGACGAACTGACTCAATATCATGAGCAATGTCAACAACCTCCTCAAAAGTAGCACCAGACACCCTCTCCTTGGTTATGAGAATACGAAGTTGATAAGTGAGGCCATCCACAAACCTCCTAATCCTCTCTCTATTTGTCGGAACCAACCAAATAGCATGATGAGCTAACTCTGAGAACCTCATCTCACACTGTGTCACAGTCATCTCTCCTTGACGCAACCACTCGAACTGCTTGCGCAGCTCCTCTCAGCGAGATTGCGGCACATACTTCTCCAAGAAGAGAACTGAGAACTGCTGCCAGGTAAGGGGTGCTGCACCAACAGGCCTACGCCTCTCATAAGCTTTCCACCAAGTGAAGGCAGCTCCAGAAAACTAAAAATTAGTGAAAGAGACCCCGCTAGTCTCCAGAATATCCGTTGTACGAAGAATCCTCTGACACTTGTCCAAGAAACCTTGGGCATCCTCGCCCTCTGCACCACTGAAAGTCAGAGGCTGAAGTCTACCAAACCTCTCCAAACTGCTGCTCGTCCTCTGGAATGGAAGGAGCTACATAGTCTTGAGCAGCTACAACCGGCTGGGCTGGATGTGCCCCCGGTGTCTGAAGTCCCTGCACGTCCTGCTCAGGCGTGCGAGCGGCGGGAGTTTGATTGCCTCCCCCGACCTGAGAAGTAGCTGCGACTGTAGTAACTGAGACTGCCTGATCTAGGACAATGCATACTGATAGAATCTGAGCCAAGGCCTCCTGAAGACCCGGAATCATAATGGGCACAGCTGGTGCCTGAGCTGGTGCTGCTGGAGCGTCCACAATTGGGACCTGATCCTGAACTGGGCGGCTGGTGGATCTGCATGTGCTGCCCTAGTTGCTGTGCAGGCCACACCACTGCCCCTACTACAACCACGACCGCATCTTTGGGCTCTAGTGGCCACAACTAGTGGTACTGGTGGTTGTCCATCCTGACCGGTAGCACGTGTCCTCACCATCTGTGAGAGAATAGAATAACATAAGTTTAGTACTCGGATCAACAGATTCGCACGACAAGAATTTCAAGAATATGAAGTTTTTTCCTAAAGGTTCTACAGCCTCTCGAGGATAAATATAGACGTCTCGGTACCGATCTGCGAGACTCTACTAAACCTGCTCATGACTCGTGAGACCTATGTAACCTAGGATCTTATACTAACTTGTCACGACCCTAAATCCAGAACCGATCGTGATGGAGCCTCTCGTGAAGACAAGGCCAGCCGACACAACACCCAATTCATTTTAAGCAATTTAAACAACACAATTTACTCCCACCGTTTCAATTTATGTGAACCCATTTGACTGAGCACGAAGTTTAAGAAAAGAGAGAAGACTTTTGATCTTGTGGTGTAAAATGAGGCACATATATTTTGTGTGGCTATAAATCATTGTGTAGAGGTAAATTGTTTCCAAATAAGGAAAGTGGTCATTCTTTTTGGCACGGACTAAAAAGGAAATAGGTTCACATAAATTGAAACGGAGGAATTATGTCTTTAACATGATTAAATCTCAAATAAATAGTGTAACAGTACAATTTGCGGAAAAACCAACATAGCCCGACATCGGGGTGTCACCAATCATGAGCATCTAACATAAGTCCAGGAATACGGAAAAAGGACTACACATTCTATTACAAAATCCAATGCAGGGGAAAAATATAATTATAAGAAGGAGAAACACTGGGCTGCGAACGGCGAGCAACTACCTAGTGGACGCCGAAAAACTACTGGAAGCTATCAACCCTCACTAGCAGGACCTGAAGCGCCTGAATCTGCACACATGGTGCAAGGAGTAAAGTGAGTACTCCAACTCAGTGAGTAATAACAATAAATAAAGACTGCGCGATAGAAAATCACGTAAAAACACAACAACATGCTATAAAGAGGCAGAGTAAAACCAATAAAGTGCAATAAAACAGTGAAATCTCATAAAATACCTTAGTTTAGTATAAGCTTCTTTAAAATACCTTTTTAACAGTTAAACAAGTAAATGGCAGACAACTAGAAAAGATAAACACATAAAAACTGCCCCTCTAGCAGAATACCAACAGAATCAGCCCATCGGGCAACAACATGGAGCAACACCAGCCCCTCGGGCTATATCTCATATCACAATGGGTACCCGCGCTCACTAGTAGTCTAGAGACTCTGGGAGGGGCCTCTTACGACCCAAGCGTAATATCAAGCCATTTCGTGGCATAATCAATAGTTTCTCGGCCTCATATCAACAAGCCACCTTGTGGCGTACAATCTTAGGCCCTCGACCTCATAATTATAAATCAGTGTATCACTACTGTAGCGTGCAGCCTGAACCAAAAGTACTCTCACAACACAGGCACTCGACCTTACTCAGTCAGAAATCTCTAAAAGCCACTCAGGCACAGTAAAATATGATGCTCAGCCCAAAATATCATTTAAAGTATTAAAACAGAGTAAACATGGCTGAGTTATGAAAATAGTATAATATAGCATGACTGAGTACAGATATAAAATCAAAACAGTGAGGAAATAGAAGTAGAAATCTCCTAAGGGTCCAAATAGTTGGCACGAGGCCCAAATATGCCATTCAGCCCAAAACATGATGATAGTAAATAGTTTTCAATCAAATACGCGGTAAAACAGCGATTCGGGATGGACAGAGTCACAATTCCCAATGGTGCACGACCCCATGCTCATCATCTAGCGTGTGTGTCACCTTAATATAGCACAACGATGTGAAATCCGGGGTTTGATACCCTCAGGACAACATTTACAATCATTACTCACCTCAATCCGGTCCAAACTCTAGCCCGCGACACCTTTGCCCCTCGAATCGGCCTCAACTCGCGTTGAATCTATCCAAAATAAGAATCACGACATCAAACTATGCTAAGGGAACGAAGCCCATGCGAAAATAATCAATTAACAACATAAATCCCGAAATTAACCAAAACCCGACCCCCGGGCCCACGTCTCGAAATTCAATAAAATTTACTTCAATAGATTTCTTATCTACCCACGATTTCATACATATCAAAAGTCCCAAAATCCGACCACAAATGGCCCCTCAAATCCTCAAGTCAAGGTCTCCAATACCAAGCCCTAGTTTCCCAATTTTTAACCCTTAATTTCCACTAATCTTAGGCCAAATCAGTGAAATAATGCCTTAGGATCGATTATTAGGTTCAAAAAGCTTACCTCCAGACGTTATCCCTTGAATCCCTCTTCAAACTCTCCCAAAATGCTCCAAAACCGACTTGAAATGGCGAAGAAAAACTCAAAAATCGCGAAGGAATTCTTTTATACCTTCTGGCCCAGTCATTTCGCACCTGCGGTCCATATCTCGCTCATGCGCAACCTCTTCTATGGTCCGAGCATTGCTTCTGCGGTCGCCACTTAAATCTCAGGCGCCGCATCTGTGAAGCAAATCCCGCACCTGTGCTATCGTAGGTGCGCCACCTCAACCATGTCTGCGGTCCCAGCTGGTGCCTTTCTTGGCCGCATCTGCGGCTCCAAACTCGCTTCTGCGAGTCCACACCTGTGGTCCCCTAGCCGCAGGTGCGGTTATGACAACAATGGATAAACTTCAGCTATCACAACCCAACTCAAATCTTCCGCCAACCATCCGAAATAACCCCGAGGCCCCCGGGACCTTAACCAAAAGTACCAACAAGCCATATACTACTATTCAATCTTATACCAATCTTCAAAACACCTCGAACAATATCGAATCAACCAAAACACATCGGATTCAAGCCTAATGTTCCCAAAATCTTCCGAATTCCGCTTTTGATCAAAAAGTCTAAAAAAACCATGTCTGAATGACCTGAAATTTTGCACACACGTCCCAAATGACACGACGGACCTACTACAACTCCCCGAATTCCATTCTGACCCCTATATCAAAATCTCACCTATCAACGGAAAACGCCAAAATTCTAATTTCGCCAATTCAAACCTAAATCTACTCCGGACCTCCAAAACACGTTCCGATCACACTCCAAAGTCCCAAATCACTTCCCGAGCTATCCGAACATTCGGAACTCACATCCGAGCCCTTTAACACATAAGTCAACATCCAGTTGACTTTTCCAACTTAAGCTTTCTCATAAGAGACTAAGTGTCTCAAACCTTACCAAAACCTCTTCGAACCCAAGCTAACCAACCCGGTCACACATAGTACTGATAAACAAAGCAATAAAAAGTAGAAATGGGAAAAACAGAGTGGTAACTCATGAGATGACTGGCCGGGTCGTCACACACACAAGTCTAAACACATCACACAAACTTGCTCGGGAGATCAAATCACCAAAATAACACCTAGAACTATGAATTGAACATCATGTCACACCTCCTTTTTCCACCCCGGAAGGGGTATATGGGAGTTTTTCCAATTTAAGTGATAATCGAAATGGGATTATTTTGTTTATTCAGAGTCACCACTTGGGATAATTTATGGTGTCCCAAGTCACCGGTTTAAAATCCCGAATCGAGGAAGATTGACTCTATTTACGGTCTGCAAATACAGAAATCCAGTTAAGGAATTATTTTAACCCGGGAGAAGGTGTTAGGCATTTCTAGGTTCCGTGGTTCTAGCAAGGTTGCTCAACTATTATTATTGACCTAATTATATGATTTTAAAATACTTTTAAACCCATGTGCATTTTTAACTTTAAAACCATTTTTATTTGTTTAAGGAATTATTTCAAGGTTATTTAAAACATATCGTGAGCCACGCTACAAGAAATGCACCCGTGAGTCACGACACATCCTATTTAACCTTGTTAGAAATTAGAACCGGGTCACATGAAATGTACACCCGGATTTAATAATAATTGTGATAATTATAATTAGCGCGCCTAAAGCAATCTACGATGTTCAAGGTTAATATCTAAATTATAACATGTGTGAGGGCCACAGATGATTTAATTGCTTATGGCACACCTCAAGTTTATTTCTTCAAACGATTTTCTTGGTCTAGTCTTATGAGGGCCATAAATTATATGTTTCATTGATATGACACACCCCACTCTAACTAACAAGAGTCTAATTAGTTAAAGAAGTCTAAAGGAGCTCGGATTTATTCTAAGTTGATTTTCAATCTAAGCCTAATAGTTAATGGATTCACACTGAATAAAATCAGGTGATTGAATACTTGAAAGGGGCCTGGGCTGGCAACAGGCCAAAACGTCATGTGCAAGCTTCCATGACAAAACCCAAAAGAAAACTAGGCTACCATGGATACTGAGAACGGAATTAACGAGAGGCATTTGGTCATAAATGAGCTAACGACAACAGCCCAGTTGCACAACTAATCGCGGTTGCCTGAAACACATTACATCACACGAGAACCTTGGCATTACATCATGTATTTTGACAAAGTGTGAATGAAAATAAATGCTCACTCAACTTAAAAGGAAAATGCCCCAATTGGGGAAGGGGCAACTTTGATTTAGGCCCATAACAAGCCTCATTTGAAGACTCAGCCAAGTTCCATATCACAGCCCAAGTTCTTGCAAGTTTTAACCCAATGTAAAGCATGCTTCCATGTCAAACCAAATTACTATAATGAAGATGCAACACTTGAGGTTATAACAACTCCTACACAATTTATCTCATTGTTAAAACATAACAGAATTCGACTTTTAACCAAATGCTAACATGATTTCAAAAATACATCTACTAGCATGGATTCAACCCTGTCCAATCCCAGACTTTTAAAAAATGAATGATTACTGATTTTAGGACAAACATGTCAAAATATTTGGCTGTCCAAACTCATATGATAGTCTCACAACCATAGTTTAGCACAGTCCCAAAATAGAATTCTATACAGATTTAGATTTGAACCCTCAAATTCTAAATCTTACTAGGGAATAATGTATTGATGCTGATATTTAATTACAACTAGAAACATTGACTATCAAACTAATTAATACATGTAATGTTAAACTAAAGAAGAAAAAATCTGGAAGGGAAATCTAATATCATTTAACACATTGAAACTCCAACTTTATTTGGCACTTTCAAAGTTTGAAACATACCTGAAACAACCAAAAATAACCAGTAATTCGGCAAGGAACACAATCACAGTAGATCTTAAAACAGCAACAAACAACAGCCTATTAATCTGCTTCTCATATTTTGAACCCATAAGATTATAGCAACTCAATCTAGCTTTTAAAACCAAGAGAAATAAAAACACCAACTACCATGGAACAGTACATGTGACTTTTTTTTTGTATTTTCTTTCTGATTTTTCTGACTCTATCCATATGTATATTTCTTCAGTCGTTTCTCAATTTTTAGGTCTGATCTCTTTGCCTAGAGGAATGAAGAAAGTGAACCTTTTATAGATAGATTTTAGGGCAGCCAAGTTGATTTTCAAACTTTTCCATTTACCCCTTTCCCCAATTTCTTTTTTTTTTTCATTTTAGACCCCAAGTTTTAGCATGCTTATTAAACCAGCCCATTCCCCACTTTCCTGGAAATTTCCCAGGCAGTTGTGAGAGATTACCCTATCTAATTTCCCTAAACTACCCCCTCAAATGCTTAATAATTACTTCAACAAGCAGACCTTAAACCAAATTGCCCAAATATCTTTGGGCTACTGCATTAGCAGATTCTAACAGCCTTTGGGCTTCTGAACTAGCAAGCCCAACCTCCAATCCCAAACAAATAAATCATAAGAATTCCAGATCCTTTCTCTCTTTTTTTAAAAAGAAAAATCAAGAAAAAAGGAACAAGGAAAAGAGACGAATGAAATTAAATACTGCTAACCAATCATTACTAAATTAAACAATTACAAATTAATGTGGCCTATCATGCAACAAGACATGGATTTGACCAAGAAAGAAAGAAAGAGGGAGGAAAATCAGGAGAGGACGAAGACAGAAACAAGCGAATAAAAACAAAAGAAAACCCTAGATTCCAAAGGAAATAGAGATGAGCGACTAGCCACTTGAAATGCTTATTCAAAGCCTGAAAACTTCCCTACAAACCCAACCCCGAAATTAGGTTACAACCATAGATTCCAATTTTGGTAAATTCGAGGGTTCGTTTGGGAAAATTGCCAGGATTTGTGGAGATATAGTGACTGTAGGGTGCGAATTTGGGTAGGTTAGGGTTCGAGGGTCCAACCTTCGATCTCATATTCGAAGAGTTCGATGACGATTTGAAGGAAAAAGGTTGTGGATTTGGTATGAGGGGACGAAGTGGATTCTATGGGGTAATTTTGAGGCGGATTGGAGTGGTATAGGGTTGTGCCGCCACCGGAGATGGTGAGGGGTTTCAGGGCGGCAGGTTTAGGGTTCATAGGGAGTCTATGAGTGAGAAGATGAATGAGGGGGTCGATTGGGGGGGGGAGGGTCATTTTTGACATTTAAATGCAAGTGAGTCCCCAGTTCCCAGCCGTTCGATGAGTGGAAATCAACAGCTGGGATAAAGAGCCTCAAAATGGCGTCGTTTGGCTAGGCCAGGGACACTGGACCGGGTTGGGATTGGGCCTGGGTGGATGGGGTCAAAATTGTTTGGACTTCTACTGACTTGCCCCAATTTCGACTCTAAATCTACTTTCAAATTTCCCTCTATTTTGTTTTCCCTTTCCCTTTTTAAAAATATTTAAACCTAAATTAACCCTTAAATTAATTTACACAATTAAGCTAATTCCCTAATATACTATTTACAACAAATTAATTACTCCTAAAAAAATTACTAATTTAAATCTAAAATGTCAAAAATGCAAAAGTGAGCCATTTTTTGTGATTTTCATTTTTTATAAAACAACTAACTTGCTAATTAACCTAAAATATAAAATAAATCCCAAATGCAATGTTGGGTATTTTTGTTTTTTTGTATTTTTTCACGATTTAAATAAAATAAACGTACACAGACAAATGCCAACAATTAACAAAAATCCTACAAAAAATCTACGAAATTGTAAATAATGGAAAATTTTATTTTCTTGAATTTATGGGAGTAATTCGTACAGGGAAAAAATCACGTACTCACATCTGCCCCTCTTTGCTCGAAAATCCGAAGAGTTTTCGTGTAAAGATAAAGTGAGTGGATACGAGTGATTTTTGCCCGTTAGTATACTCCGTGGGAAGCATTTTTTGAAAAACTTGACCGCACCCTGCTTCCGAAGTTGCCTACATATCCTTGGCTATAAAGGAATCAGGTCAGTGTAGTTCGGGAAGTTTTGGTAGCTGGAACTACCAGGAAGCTGTGATTTCACTATTGTCGCTGCTGCTACTGTTTGCTGAACTCCTTATTACACCAAGGCAAAATAAAAGAAGCTACACTAAACTATGATCTATGAATTACAAGAATCCTATCTATATCTTTAAACTTGATCTTGCAGTTCTTGTTGCTCTGTTGAGTCGTACTCTCCATGTGAAATTCCTTTGTTGCTGACTTGAATTGCATTATGAAGTGCTTTCCCTTTGTTCTCCAGGAGGGCGCCTGATTGCTGAACTTGAACCGTCTTCCTTTGAACATTGCTGTTTTCTTTTTATTTTCCAGGTGGACGCCTGATTACCAACATTTGAATTATCTTCCTTTCCTCCGAAACTTGACTTGTTTTCCCTTTGTTTTCCAGGTGGGATCCTGATTACCAATACTTGAATTGCTTCTCCCTTTGTTCTCCAGGTGGGCTCTTGATTACCGACACTCGAATTGCTTTTTCCTTTGTTCTCCAAGTGGGCTCCTGATTACCAACACTTGACTTGCTTTTCCCTTTGTTCTCCAGGCAGGCTCCTGATTACCGACACTTGACTTGCTTTTCCCTTTGTTCTCCAGGTGGGCTCCTAATTACCAATACTTGAATTGCTTTTCCCTTTGTTCTCCAAGTGGGCTCCTGATTACCGACACTTGACTTGATTTTCTCTTTATTCTCCAGGTGGGCTCCTGACTGCTGAACTTGAATTGTATTCCTTTCCTTTGAAATTTGAATTGCTTTCCCTTTATTCTCCAGGTGGGCGCCTGATTGCCACAACTTTAATTGCTTTTCCTCGGAACTTGATTTGTTTTCCCTTTGTTCTCCAGGTGGGATCCTGATTACTGAACTTGAATTACTTCCTCTTGCGATTGTTTTTCCTTTGAACGATCTTCCCTTGTTTCTCCAGGTGGGTGCCTGATTGCTTGAACCTGAACTGCTTTCCATTCTTGAAACTCATGTTTTTCTCCCTTGCTCTCTAGGTGGGCGCCTGATTACAATAGAATAGACAAAACAAAGGAAATTTCCTACCCCAGTTTGGTAACTGGGCACATTGGTGAGTGTTAATTGAACCATGTTACCAAATATCCCTAAGAATTTGAAAGCTTGATCCCATTATCCAGGAGGGTCCTGAAAACTCCTAGTAAAATGACAGTTTTAAAGCTAAATTATATTTCCTAAAAGTATGACTTCCGCTAAATCTTGTTAGCTATGAAGGTCTCAAAACTAATCCCATTATCCAAGAGGGTCCTGAAAATTTCGAATTGAATCTTATCCTAAGAATGAAAACTTCAAAGCCAACTTATACCTCCTCAAGGTAAGCTTATGATAGATCTTGTTACTCATGAATGTTTTGAATTTTAAACTAGGTCCCATTGTCTAGGAGGGTCCTGAGGATTTACGGTCGAACCTGTCTGGTACTTGCTTTCTTTACGGAAGGTTTCCACGAAACAAATGGAATTTTCTGCCCCTGTTTCAAATCAAAGAAAAATCTTGTTAGTTTAAAATGTGGTGGTTGGTTTGTGGCATTCTTACTGAAGGTGGCCTCTCCGCTGTCGTGCCTTGCTTTGACTGACTTCCTTGAACTGGCCAAGAACTGTTTGACCTTCTAACTAACTCTCAACCGCAGGACCTTGGATGACCTGAGTGCTCTACACCCAAACCGTTGTTTTACATTTCTGACCCTTCTACCTGAATCTCTATATCTCCCACAAGATTACTAAACCATTCGACTAATGGAACTTTCACTGACACCTTATTTCCCACTTTACATCATGCTATCTCTGGTATGCTTTGGCCGCACTTTGCTTTGTGAAATTTTGGAAATTGGTAGTAAGTTTTGAAATCCCTTCTCACTTGCTCAAAAAAAACTAACATTGGAAAAATCTTAGAGAAATAAACCCAAAAGAAATGAAATGCAATGACTTCAAGAGTTAGGAATAAAGAAGAAAATCCAAAACTGGATGACTATTTGAGGGAGGAAAAAGAAAAGAGACTTATCTGGCGGAACAGCTGGAACCAATGATCACGACATGCATTTCAGATTAATCAACCCAGCCTATTCAACCAATCACTTTTCAGTTGTCATACTTTATGCCCCGAGATCTCCAAGACCCAATTTCTTTGTCCAATCACTAATCGTGTTTAACATGTGGTGCCTTGAAGGGTTTTCACCAATAAATCTCTCTCATTTGTTCATCTCTCAACTCACTGTCGTCTTACGGTGCTTGCGAAGGTTTTCACCAATAAAACTCTCTCATTTTTAATTTCTCTTAGCTTTCTATCGTCTTACGGTGCCCGTGAGGGTTTTCACCCATAAGACTCTCTCATTTTTAATTTCTCTCAGCTTCCCATCGCCTTACGATGCCTGTGAGGTTTTTCACCAATAAGACATTCTCATTTTTTTCATTTTTCCTGCTCAGAACGGAGTGTTGCCCCTGATATGAATCACCTCTACTTGCTCAACTTGGCATCTCTCGAGGATTGGTCGGAAGGTCTTTCGTTGGACTGTAATGTGAGCTTTTGGATAGGGTTAGAAAGAAAGGTTATCACGAAGGCTCAAAACAACTTGAATGGGTTCAAAATTACAACTTTTGGAATCAGATCTTTGACATAACCACAACTTATGCCCCAGTTTCTTTGCTTGGGGACTTTTGAATTTTTATTTTGATGGGACCGAACTGTGCGGCTTCCCATGTATCCTTAAAAGGAATCAGGTCGAACGTAGTTCATGACATAGGAATTGCTTTGTGGTTGTTACTCCTCTCCTTTCCTTTCTTTCTTTTTTTTCCTTTTGCTTTCCTTTCTTTTCTTTCTTTTTCCTTCTTTCTTCTCTTTTTTTTTCTTTTCTTTTCTCTTTTTCTTTCTTTTCATTCTTTTTCCATTCTTTCCTTTTCTTTTCTCTTCTCTTTCCTTTTTTATTTCTTTACTTACCTTTTGCATTTGTGTTTCAGAATTTTGCTACTGATTCCAAAAGAGGGGTATGAAAGGAAATAAATAAGGCTCAAATGTGTAACAAGGAATAAAATGTTTAGATAGTAGAACAAAATGTCTTCGTCATTCTAATCTTCAAAACATGCTAAGTACAAACAAACACAATTTAAACTAAAGAAATCATACATAATATCGTTTGACTACATCAGAATTGATAGTTATGTCTATACATTTGCCTTCTATATCTGTTAAATTGGACAACACTCTCGTTACGATGAACGACCCCTGCCAATTTGGGGCGAACTTGCCTTTCGCTTCAACCTGATGTGGAAGGATGCATTTCAATACTTGCTGACCCACTGAAATTTTCGCAGATGCACCTTCTTGTTGTATGCTCTCTCCATTATCTTTTGATACAACTGGCCATGTCACCCTGCTGCCAATTATTTTTCATCAATCAAACTCAATTACTCCAGACGGGTTTTGAACCACTCGTCATCATCAATTTCGGCTTCAGCGACAATTCGAAGGGATGTGATTTCAACTTTTGCGGGTATCATTGCTTCTGTGCCATATACCAACAAATAAGGAGTTGCACCTACTGAAGTGCGAATAGTAGTGCGATAACCCAACAATGCAAAGGGCAACTATTCATGCCATTGCCTGGAACCTTGCACCATTTTCTGAAGTATCTTCTTTATGTTTTTGTTGGTTGCCTCGACTGCTCCATTCGCCTTGGGGCAGTATGGGGTGGAGTTTTGATGTGTAATCTTAAACTGTTGACACACTTCTTTCATCAGATGACTGTTAAAATTAGCACAATTATCTGTAATGATCACCTTTGGAATCCCGAACCGACAAATGGTATTTGCATGCACAAAATCGACCACTGCCTTCTTGGTCACAGATTTGAAAGTTTTAGTTTCAACCCACTTAGTTAAATAGTCAATGGCCACCACAATGAACCTGTGTCCATTGGATGTTGCTGGCTCAATTGGTCCGATGACATCTATACCCCAAGTAACAAAAGGCCATGGTGCAGACATTGTGTGCAATTTAGATGGTGGAGAATGAATCAAATCTCCGTGTACTTGGCATTGATGACATTTGCGCACGATACTGATACAATCTCGCTCCATGGTGAGCCAATAATAACCTGCTCAGAGAATTTGCTTTGCCAAAACATACCCACTCATATGCGGTCCACAGACTGCGGAATGTACTTCGGTTATGATAGCTGTGGCTTGTCTAGCATCTATGCATCTCAACAATCCAAGATCTGGAGTTCTTTTGTACAATACTCCTCCACTGAAGAAAAATCTGCTTGCCAAATGTCGAATTGTTCTCTTCTGATCCCCTGTGGCTTGTACTGGATACACCCTCATCCTAATATACTCCCTGATGTCATGGAACCATGATTCACCATCGAGTTCCTCCTCAACCACCTTGCAGTAAGCATGCTAATCACGGACCTAAATATGCAATGGGTCAACATAAGCCTTATCTGGATGATGTAACATCGACACCAAGATAGCCAAAGCATCGGCAACCTCATTATGGATCCTTGGAATGTGCCTAAATTCTATTGATCGAAACCGTTGACAAAGATCATGCAGACATTGTCAATACAGTATAAGTTTTAAATCCCGCTTCTCCCATTCTCCTTGAATCTGGTGCACCAGAAGGTTTGAGTCTCCCAAGACCAAGACTTCCTGGATTCCCATGTCTACAGCTAACCTCAAACCCAAAATGCATGCTTCGTATTCAGCCATGTTATTAGTACAGTAGAAATGAAGCTGAGCCGTAACAGGGTAGTGATGCCCCATTTCAGAAATGAGTACAACTCCTATCCCAACGCCTTTCATGTTAGCAGCCCCATCAAAGAAGAGTTTCCAACCGGGCTTTTCCTCCTTCCCGACCTCATCAATGTGCATTACCTCTTTATCAGGAAAATAAGTCTTCAAAGGTTCATATTCTTCATCCATCGGGTTCTCGGCCAAGTGGTCAGCCAACGCTTGGGCTTTCATCGCCATCCGAGTCACATATACGATGTCAAACTCTGTGAGCAAGATCTGCTACTTTGCGAGCCTTCCTTTGGGCATGAGCTTCTGAAAGATATACTTAAAAGGATCCAGACGAGAGATGAGGTAAGTAGTGTAGGTTGACAAATAATGCTTCAACTTCTGTGCTACCTAAGTCAGGGCGCAACATGTCTTTTCAAGGGGAGTATACTTAACCTCATAAGATATGAACTTCTTGCTGAGATAGTAGATGTCTTGCTCTTTCCTGCCAGTGATGTCATGCTAACCCAACACAAAACCAAATGAGTTATCCAAGACTGTCAAATAAAGAATCAAAGGTCTTCCAGGTTCTGGCGGGACCAATACAAGTGGATTTGAAAAGTACCCCTTTATCGTATCAAATGCTTCCTAGCACTCATCAGTCCACTTGGCTGCATTATCCTTCTTCATCAACTTAAAAATAGGCTCACAAGTTGTTGTGAGTTGAGCAATAAACCTGCTGATGTAGTTCAGTCGCCCGAGCAAGCTCATCACCTCAGTCTTGTTCCTTGGAGGTGGCAATTCTTGGATAACTTTGATCTTTGATGGGTCCAACTCAATGCCTCAACGACTGACTATGAACCCCAACAGTTTTCCAGATGGAACACCAAATGTACACTTTGCAGGGTTGAGCTTAAGACTGTACCTGCGGAGCCTTTGGAAAAACTTTCTCAAATCTCTGACATGGTTAGACTGCTTCATGAACTTTATGATCACATCATCCACGTAAACCTCGATCTCCTTGTGTATCATGTCATGGAATATGGTTGTCATTGCCCTTATGTAAGTTGCCCTAGCATTTTTCAAACCAAAAGGCATGACCCTGTAGCAATATGTTCCCCATGGCGTGATGAATGCAGTCTTTTCCACATCTTCCTCATCCATTAAAATCTGATGATAGCCTGCATAACAATCCACAAAAGACCCAATCTCATGCTTGGCACAATTATCAATCAAAATGTGGATATTTGGCAATGGGATAATCAAATGTGGATATTTGGCACAATTATCGAGCTGCTTTGCGACTTCTTCTTTAATCTTCACATTCATGTCAGTTTTGAACTTTCTCAACTTTTGCTTAACGAGAGGGAATGCTGGATCAATTGGCAATTTATGGACCACCAAATCGGTACTCAAACCGGGCATATCATCATACGACCATGAAAAAATATGCTTATACTCAAACAATGCTTTAATTATCTCTTCCCTGATTTGCGGTTCAAGATGGACACTTATCTTAATTTCTCTAACATTATCTGGGTCCCCTAGATTGATTACTTCCGTTTCGTTAAGATTAGGCTTGGGGTTTTCTTCAAAATGACTTAGTTCCTTACTAATCTCTTAAAAGGCTCCATCCTCATCATATTCGAATTCATCATCACACTCTATTTCTTGGATTATTATTTCAGAATTAGATTGACTTTTAAGACTGGGCCAAAGATTCCTCATGCATGTCATATCATTGAAACCAGCGTAAAAAGAACTGTACAGAGAAGAAAAGAAAACAAAAATAAAACTATCAGGAGTGATGGAAAGGGAAATTGCATTTCATTAAAATAAAGGATAACAGGGTTTGTATATCAACAAGCGGAAAATAAAAAATATGGGTCACAACCCTGGAATGACCCAGATAGAAAGGAAAACAAAACAAACTACCAAGACTCCTTCCGAGTAGGGAGAGGAGTAGCCTTCCAATTGTTAGGCTTTACATTCGGCCCGACGAACTGCACGCCTGTTTTGCTAGAACCTTCTCCAACTTCCACCATGTTCACATCATCAAAAAACCTCTGGAACCTTTCAATTAACTCCTCATCAATGTCAACCACAGGATTTGGAACTGTCTTCACTGGGCGCTTCCTAGCACCGGGCTTGACAAAAGACCTAGAGAGACGTGGAACAGGCTTTGGAAGTGCCCACGCCTTCTGTTTCAACCTTTTAGCCCTTTTCACATCTGCTGCTGTAGGTTTGAATCCAAGACTGAACGTACCCAAATTCTCGGGGAGGGACACTAGCTGTATGATAGCCCTTTATCTTATCAAATGCTTTTAGCCCTTTAGGTTTGAATCCAAGACATTTGATAGCCCTTTATCTTATCAAATGCTTCCTGGCATTCATCAGTCCACTTGGCCGCATCATCCTTCTTCAGCAACTTAAAAATAGGCTCACAAGTTGTTGTGAGTTGAGCAATAAACCTGCTGATGTAGTTCAGTCGCCCGAGCAAGCTCATCACCTCAGTCTTGTTCTTTGGAGGTGGCAATTCTTGGATAGCTTTGATATTTGATGGGTCCAACTCAATGCCTCGACGACTGACTATGAACCCCAACAGGTTTCCAGATGGAACACCAAATGTACACTTTGCAGGGTTGAGCTTAAGACTGTACCTGGGGAGCCTTTGGAAAATCTTTCTCAAATCTCTGACATGGTTAGACTGCTTCATGAACTTTATGATCACATCATCCACGTAAACCTCGATCTCCTTGTGTATCATGTCATAGAATATGGTTGTCATTGCCCTTATGTAAGTTGCCCTAGCATTTTTCAAACCAAAAGGCATGACCCTGTAGCAATATGTTCCCCATGGCGTGATGAATGCAGTCTTTTCCACATCTTCCTCATCCATTAAAATCTGATGATAGCCTGCATAACAAACCATAAAAGACCCAATCTCATGCTTGGCACAATTATCAATCAAAATGTCGATATTTGGCAATGGGACAATCAAATGTGGATATTTGGCACAATTATCGAGCTACTTTGTGACTTCTTCTTTAATCTTCACACTCATGTTAGTTTTGAACTTTCTCAACTTTTGCTTAACGAGAGGGAATGCTGGATCAATTGGCAATTTATGGACCACCAAATCGGTACTCAAACCGGGCATATCATCATACGACCATGAAAAAATATGCTTATACTCAAACAATGCTTTAATTATCTCTTCACTGATTTGCGGTTCAAGATGGACATTTATCTTAATTTCTCTAACATTATCTAGGTCCCCTAGATTGATTATTTCCGTTTCGTTTAGATTAGGCTTGGGTTTTTCTTCAAAATGACTTAGTTCCTTACTAATCTCTTAAAAGGCCTCATCCTCATCATATTCGGATTCATCATCACACACTATTTCTTGGATTATTATTTCAGAATTAGATTGACTTTTAAGACTGGGCCAAAGATTCCTCATGCATGTCATGTCATTGAAACCAGCGTAAAAAGAACTGTACAGAGAAGAAAAGAAAACAAAAATAAAACTATCAGGAGTGATGGAAAGGGAAATTGCATTTCATTAAAATAAAGGATAACATGGTTTGTATATCAACAAGAGGAAAATAAAAAATCTGGGTCACAACCCTGGAATGACCCAGATAGAAAGGAAAACAAAACAAACTACCAAGATTCCTTCCGAGTAGGGAGAGGAGTAGCCTTCCAATTGTTAGGCTTTACATTCGGCCCGACGAACTGCACGCCTGTTTTGCTAGAACCTTCTCCAACTTCCACCATGTTCACATCATCAAAAAACCTCTGGAACCTTTCAATTAACTCCTCATCAATGTCAACCACAGGATTTGGAACTGTCGTCACTGGGCGCTTCCTAGCACCGGGCTTGACAAAAGACCTAGAGAGACGTGGAACAGGCTTTGGAAGTGCCCACGCCTTCTGTTTCAACCTTTTATCCCTTTTCACATCTGCTGTTGTAGGTTTGAATCCAAGACTGAACGTACCCAAATTCTCAGGGAGGGACACTAGCTGTATGATACCCTGCAGAGATGCACCCAGACCTTTACTGGGCACAAAGCCATTTTTCTGTATTTCAAAGGCTACCATGATTGATGCAAAGGTTATCTTTGGGGTTGGGACACATTTCCCTTCTAGAACCTTCTCCACCGGCACTGTTTCAAAAACTTGATAAACCCAAGGTCCTTTTTCATCTTCAATCTCAATGAATGGGACAGAGATATCACTGTGAGCACACAAGTTATCTTCACCATGCACGACGATCTCCTGTCTGTCCCATTCGAACTTGACCATCTGGTACAGAGTGGACGGGACTGCTTTGGCAACATGAATCCAAGGTCGACCCAACAACAAATTTTAAGAGGCGGCTACGTCCAGCACCTGGAACTCCATGGTGAATTCCACCGGTCCTATTGTTAACTCAAGCACTATATCACCAACTAAATCTTTCCCTCCACCGTCAAATCCCCGAACGCATATGCTGTTCTTGTGAATCCTCTCATCATCCACTTTCAACTTGTTCAGAGTAGAGAGAGGGCAGATGTTTGCACTGGAACCATTGTCAATTAATACCCTGGTAACTATAGAATCTTCACATTTTACTGTAAGATAGAGAGCTCTGTTGTGTTCAGTACCTTCCACAGGCAACTCATCATTAGAGAAAGTGACCCTGTTCACCTCAAATATTTTGTTGACAGTCTTTTCCAGATGGTTCACTGAGATTTTGTCGGGAACATGAGCCTCGTTCAGAATTTTCATCAAGGTCTGACGATGCTCGTCTAAGTGGATTAACAATGAAAACAAGGAAATCTAAGCAGGCGTCTTCCTCAACTGCTCCACGATGGAATAATCTTGTACCTTCATTTTTCTCAGAAATTCCTCCACCTCTTCTTCAGTTACTGCCTTATTTACTAGGTCTGGATTATCTCTGGATGTTTTAGCTTTCCTTAACTCTTCCGAGGCAAAGCATCTCCCCGAACAAGTTAATCCATGGGCCTCATTGACTTCTTCTTTCACTTCCTTTCCCTTATAGGTCACTATCTCCCCTTCATAGTTCTATGGGATAGACTTGGTGCTGATTACAGGCAACTGGGTTACAAGTTTGATGATGACAGGATCCATACGGGCACCCTCTACAATTATGATAGGCTTGTTTGCCACCCTGGCACAACCATTTTTGACTTTTCTTGCTTCGCCGCAACATCACTTGGGGATCCTTCCTTGACTACCATAGATGGTTCACTGTTTGTCCTGCTCAACTTGTTCATTGATCCTTCAACTATTAATTTTTTAACTGGCTGGACCTCACTGGACCGAATCATCATGACGGTCTTTGAAGGCTTCTTGGGCTCCCCTTCTTTATGTACTATCTCGATCATGTTTGTTTCCTGATGGGTTGGCAATGGGTTCTAGTTGATGTTGGGTGTCTCTGGAGTTTGGACTTCAATTCGGTTTGTGTCAATGAGCTCCTGGATGGCATTTTTCAGGTGCCAACACTTCTCCGTATCATGCCCCGGAGTACCAGAACAATATTCACAGCTCACGGAGTAATTAAGATTCTTTGGATGAGGGTTTGGCAATTTTGACTCAATTGGCCTAAGCATATCCAAGTGCCTCAATCTGTGGAACAAACTAGTATAGGACTCCCCCAACGGGGTGAAGGTTTTTTTTCACTGCAACCTCTCATTTTTGAATGTTGGATTGGGCCAGAAACCTGGGCCGGCAGGATTTCGATAGGCTCGTGGGGCTGGGTAAGCATTTTGTGGAGCTGGGTAGGTGTTTTGTGGGGTTGGGGCACGCCATTGTGCATAGGCAAAAGGTTGAGTATATGTTTGGGCATGGTGGACAGAAATATGAGGGTCTAGTGATGGGAAGTAGTGTTAGGGTGGATATATGGTGTTTGAGTGTAGGTTCGGTGATGGGTTCGAGGCTGGGTATATTGGTGTGACGGGCCCCTAGGTCCAAACCATGGTCCTGAATTGATTGTTGCCACATCTTCTTTCTTCTTCTTTCCAATCACTTCCCCAGTACCGTTCTGAATGGCTTGGGTTGTTGCCTTGATAGCCGAGTAACTCATGATTTTGCTTGATTTAAGTCCTTCTTCCACCATGCCACTCATCTTCACTGCCTTGTTGAAAGACTTGCCTATGGCCGATATCAGATGGCCAAAATAGGTAGGCTCCAGAGCCTGTAGAATGTACTCCACCATTTCGCTCTCCTCCATCGGGGGGTTAACTCTTGCTGCTTGTTCTCTCCAGCAAAAATCGTATTCTCTAAAACTTTCACTAGGCTTGTTCTCAATTTTAGTCAAAGACAAACGATATGGAACAATCTCGATGTTGTACTGGAAATGACGAGCGAATGCTTGGGCCAAATCATCCCAGGTATACCATATGTTGTGATCCTAACGAGTGTACCACTCTAATGTCGAGCCACTCAGACTCTGGCTAAAGTATGCCATCAATAGCTCATCTTTCCCACCGACTCCTCTTATTTTACTGCAGAATACCTTTAAGTGGGCCACCGGGTCTCCATGCCTGTCAAACAAATCAAACTTCGGCATCTTAAATCCTACAAGCAACTGAACATCGGGAAATAGACACAAATCCTTGTAGGCTACGCTCACCTGGCCTCCCAATCCCTGCATGTTTCTGAACTACTGTTCCAGGCTTCTAACCTTCCTGAACATTTCCTCTTGTTCAGGGGTTTTAGGTGGTTTCTTAGTCTCAACAGGGAGGTCGAAACGAGGAGTGTAGGAGTAAGGTTCCGAGGCCTTGAAAGTAGGCTCTAGGGGGTAGTATTGGTTATCCTGGGTCTGGAATAAAGGCTCATTGGAGGATCGATGGAGTGTAGCGGGTGGGGGTTCCAGGAAGACAGGGGTGACTGGTGGAGAAGGGTGTGGGACTGGTTTGGGTGGTGGTGCTTGTGGGGTTTGGGAAGTGGTGCCTTGGTAGTGGTGGTAAATGGGAAAGCCTGGAGATGAATCAACAATGTGAGGTTCTTGGGATTGAGCCAGCGGCGGGACAAACGCAGGATTAGCGGGGTAGGATGGTAGTGGATGCCTTTTTACCCATGCCTGGTACATCTCTGCCATCTGGTGTTTCAGCTTATACAACCCCTCTTTCAGATTAAAATCAGACTCTTCCCCCTCTCTTGACGGATCAATAACACTTGCATCTAGTTCTTGGTTAGCCATGATCAACTTGTCTTTGGACCTAATGACTTCACTGACCGAGAGCCACCCAAATGTCCATTCAATCTTATTTGCAGTCAGGGAACTCAAGTGTGTAAACCATGCTTCCGTGCCCTCCGGAAACTCATAGCCCTCCACCCATTGCTTATGTTTTTCAATGCATTGAAGACCGGTCATCCCAAGGTTCATGTACCCCGGCCGGTGACACAGGTGTTCCTCCATCCAGAGTTGTAGAAGCACATTGAATCCCTCAAAAAACTTCCCTCCTTCTCGGCAAACAGTTAGAGCTCAGTAAATCTCCGCCAAGATCATCGGTACAATGGTGCAATTTGCCTTTTTAGTCATGAAGTCGGCTATTCCCATAATCCCCAATTCTATGTTTCTATCTTTCCTTGGACAAATCAAAACACCTAGGAATGTCATTATAAAATCCAGTCCCCGCCGAGCTTCCCACTTATCTTTGTTCCCCGAATGAGTAAGACCGGTATCTGGCATTTCCAAACCGCGGGGATTCCCATAATGTCGGTACAAGAAGTAGAATGTGCAGAACCCTTTAGCCAAATTTCCATCTTGAACTTCCCGACTGATGCTTAGTAGATCCAGAAACTTATGAGGCATCACTGTTCTAGGTGCCACCGGGTATTAGTTTCTGAGATTCCCATTAAAACCGACGTAGCCTGCTACTTCCTCAAGCGTAGGAGTTAGCTCAAAATCAGCAAAATGTAACACATTATGTGCTGGGTCCCAGAAGGGTATCAAAGCCTCAATTATATCCTTCCTCGGCTTAATCTTCAGAAGCCCAACAAGACCACCCAAAGCTTTTATCACAGTTTTTCTGCTAACTTCTCCCAAATTATTCCACCACATATGTAGTTCTAATGGAATTTCCTCGCGAACTGTGAAATGTTCATTTTCAATTGTGCTCATCCTACACATTTATTTAAGCTGATTGATTAAAAGACTGTGGTTTACTTTGACTCAAGAGAAAAACACAATTTTCATAAAATTTAAACAAAAACATTTTTGCACATACAGTCCTTCAGCACCTCAAGAAAGAAATTTTTAGGGCTATTTTTGTTAATCAACCAAAATTTTGAAAAAGGACCCTAGGTGGCTATTCTTGCAAAAACAGCCTTCTGGCGCCTTTTTGGGGTATTTTGGCTTTTTTGGACAAGAACGGCGTCACCTAATTTCTTTGTGACAAAAATAGCAACGCTTCATATTTTTTTGGGGTTATTTTGCAAAAAAGAGTTGGACACGATGAGGGTCGCCTACGTATCCCACATCCGGTGAGAATCAAACTTGCGTAGTTCGGTCAATTTTGACGCGACAGAAAACACAATCTTTTGAAATAGCTTTTTTCTTATTTTTTTCCCCTTTTTTTCTAAAAATTTTGGCAGAGTTTCTGGGTATTTTGGACACCAGGTTTTTCACCGGCGAGCAATTTTCCTCTCTCACCTCAATTTGTTTTTTCTCAATTTTTCTCCCTTATTCTAGAAACTGGTCAACATACAATCCAAGTCAAATAAATGTGCAAGTAGCAAGTAAAATGCATCAGGATGGTCTTTTAATTTTGGGTGCACCTGTCCTAGACGGACCCAACCCCTGTGTTGAGTCCCCAAAGTCAAAATGCACGTGATGCAAACAAGCATTCCTATTAGGGATCCGCATGAGGCTATGTTATACTAGGTTCGAATTCCTGGGTTTATTTTTTCTAGACCTGGCTTACTCGAGCGGACAGCTCGAGCCGAGGGGGAGGCAGCGTACCGGGAATATAGAAGCTTCACCGACTTTGCATATTGTCCGAACCTCATTCTAAAATTGGGATATGACTCTAACAGAAGAGAAGCTATACAAAGTGCACCCTTCTCAAATGATTTAGAAGACTCAGAGAGAGGAGGGATTCGTAACAATTTATATGCAGTTCAACAATATCAAAGTGGTAAAAAGCAACATTTAGCACATTAGGCCCAAACATGTGAATAAAATTAGATAATAAATAAAGCCAAATATAACAATTATTCTAAGCTCGAATTCTTGAACCCTGAACTAGAGATTCTGGGTTCGGTGCCCAGCAGAGTCGCCAGAGCTGTCACACCTCCTTTTTCCACCACAGAAAGGGTATATGGGAGTTTTTCAAATTTAATTGACAATCGAAACGGGATTATTTTGTTTATTTAGAGTCGCCACTTGGGATGATTTATGGTTTCCCAAGTCACCAGTTTTAAATCCCGAATCGAGGAAGATTGACTCTATTTACGGTCTGCGAACACAGAAATCCGGGTAAGGAATTCTGTTAATCCGGGAGAAGGTGTTAGGCATTCCCGGGTTCCGTGGTTCTAGAACGATCGCTCAACTATTATTATTAGCCTAATTATCTAATTTTAAAACACTTTTAAACCCATGTGCATTTTTAACTTTAAAACAGCTTTTATTTGTTTAAGGAATTATTTCAAGGTTATTTAATACACATCGTGAGCCACGCTACATGAAATGCACCCGTGAGTCACGACACGTCCTATTTAACCTTGTTGGAAATTAGAACCGGGTCACATGAAATGTACATAAGGATTTAATAATAACTGTGATAATTATAATTAGCGCGTCTAAAGCAAGCTACGATTTTCAAGGTTAATATCTAAATTATAACATGTGTGAGGGCCACAGATGATTTAATTGCTTATGGCACACCTCAAGTCTATTTCTTCAAACGATTTTCTTGGTCTAGTCTTATGAGGGACATAAATTATATGTTTCATTGATATGGCACACCCCACTCTAACTAAAAATAGTCTAATTAGTTAAAGAAGTCTAAAGGAGGTCGGATTCATTCTAAGTTGATTTTCAATCTAAGCCCAATAGTTAATGGATTCACGCTGAATGGAATCGGGTGATTGATTACTTGAAAGGGGCCTGGGCTGGCAGCAGGCCCAAACATCATTTGCAAGCTTCCATGACAAAACCCAAAAGAAAACTAGGCTCACCATGGAGCCCATACTGAGAACAAAATTAACGAGAGGCATTTGGGCATAAATGGGCTAACGACAATGGCTCAGTTGCACAACTAATCGCGGTTGCCTGAAACACATTACATCACATGAGAACCTTGGCATTGCATCATGTATTTTGACAAAGTGTGAATGAAAATAAATGCTCAATAAACTTAAAAGGAAAACGCCCCAATTGGGGAATGGCAACTTTGATTTAGGCCCATAACAAGCCGCACTTGAAGACGCAGCCAAGTTCCCTATCACAACCCAAGTTCTTGAAAGTTTTAACCAAATGTAAATCATTTTTCCATGTCAAACCACATTACTATAATGAAAATGCAAAACTTGAGGTTATAACAACTCCTACACAATCTACTAGCATGGATTCAACCCCGTCAAATCCCAGACCTTTAAAAACATGAATGCTTACTGATTTTAGGCCAAACATGTTAAAATATTAGACTGTCCAAACTCATATGAAATCCTCACAACCATAGTTTAGCACAGTCCCAAAATATAATTCTATACAGATTTAGATTTGAACACTCGAATTTTGAATCTTACTAAGGAATAGGGTGTTGATGCTAACATTTAATTACGACTAGAAATATTGACTATCAAACTAATTAATACATGTAATGTTAAACTAAAGAAGACAAAATCTGGAAGGGAAATCTAATATCATTTAACACATTGAAGCTCCAACTTCATTTGGCACTTTCAAAGTTTGAAACATACCTGAAACAACCAAAAATAACCAGTAATTCAGCAAGGAACACAATCACAACAAATCTTAAAACAGCAACAAACAACAGCCTATCAATCAACTTCTCATATTTTGAACCCAGAAGATTATAGCAATTTAATCTAGCTTTTAAAATCAAGAGAAATAAAAACACCAACTACAGTGGACCAGTACTTGTTACTTTTTTTTGTATTTTCTTTTGATTTTTCTGACTCTATCAATGTGTATATTTCTTTAGCCGTTTCTCAATTTTAGGTCTGATCTCTCTACCTAGAGAAATGCAGAAAGTGAACCTTTTATAGACATATTTTAGGGCAGCCAAGTTGATTTTCAAACTTTTCCATTTACCCCTTCCCCTAATTTCTTTTTTTTTTCATTTTAGACCCCAAGTTTTAGCCTGTTTATTAAACCAGCCCATTCTCCACTTTTCTAGAAATTTCTCAGGCAGTTGTGAAAGATTCCCCTGTCTAATTTCCCTAAACTACCCCTCAAATGCTTAATAATTACTTCAACAAACAGACCTTAAACCAAATTGCCCAAATGTCTTTGGGCTACTGCATTAGCAGATTCTAACAGCCTTTGGGCGTCTGAACTAGCAAGCCCAACTCCAATCCCAAACAAACAAATCATAAGAATTCCGGATCATTTCTCTTTTTTTTTAAAAGAAAAATCAAGAAAAAAGGAACAAGGAAAAGAGACGAATGGAATTAACTACTGTTAACCAAACATTACTAAATTAACCAATTACAAAATAATATGGTCTATCATGCAACCAAACATGGATTTGAATAAGAAAGAAAGAAAGAAAGAGGAAAACCAGGAGAGGACGAAGACAGAAACAAGCGAATAAAAACAAAAGAAAATAAAGAAAAATATGAATGACTAACCGAGGAAAATGGCGAACTGTGGCAAAGGAAATAGAGATGAGCGACTGGCCACTTGAAATGCTTCTTCAAAGCCTGAAAACTTCCCTACAAATCCAACCCCGAAATTAGGTTAAAACCCTAGATTCCAAATTCGGCAAATTCTAGGGTTCGTTTGGGAAAATTGCCAGGAGTTTTGGGTTTGGGGAGACATAGTGATTGTAGGGTGCGAATTTTGAAAGGTTAGGGTTCGAGGGTCCAACCTTCGATCTCAGATTCAAAGAGTTCGATAATGATTTGAAGGAAATGGGTTGTGGATTTGGTATGAGGGGACGAAAGGGATTCTATGGTGTAATTTTTAGGCGGATTGGAGTGGTATAGGGTTGTGCCGCCACCGGAGATGGTGAGGAGTTTCAAGGCGGCGGGTTTAGGGTTCATAGGGAGTCTCTGAGTGAGAAGATGAATGAGGGGGTCTATTGGGGGGGGGATAGGGTCATTTCCGACATTTAAATACAAGTGAGTCCCCAATTCCTAGCCGTTCGATGAGTGAAAATCTACGGCTGGGATAAAGAGCCTAAAAACGGCATCGTTTGGCTAGGCCAAGGACACTGGACCGGGTTGGGATTGGGCCTGGCCGGATGGGATCAAAATTGTTTGGACTTCTACTAACTTGGCCCAATTTCGGCTCTAAATCTACTTTCAAATTTCCCTCTATTTTGTTTTCCCTTTCCCTTTTAAAAAAAAAATTAAACCTAAATTAACCCTTAAATTAATTTACACAATTAAGCTAATTCCCTAATATACTATTTACAACAAATTAATTACTCCTAAAAAGAAAATTACTAATTTAATTCTAAAAGGTCAAAAATGCAAAAGTGAGCCATTTTTTGTGATTTTTATTTTTTGATAAACAACTTTTCTATTTTATTCCATCAAAAGAATATACATTACATTCAGCAGATGATGACCATCTACTCATCCTTTGTTATAAACTCTAGTCTGAGGTTCCTTCTTAAGTTAGGACTATACATGACAATCCAGTACTCTTATGCTATTACACAAGAAACCAGTAAAGGACTCTAGCATACTAAGGGTAGCAGTTTATCTTCTGCAGAGCTTCTTTCCAGTTTTGTATTGAGACCCCCTTCAGGTGTATGTGGATAGCTATTTATTTGCAGATGTTGTTGATTATCAGTTTACCTCCTTGGAATCTCAGCTTATTTCTTTCTCTCCATATAGCATTCACAAGCATGCCAAATACACAGGTAACTATTGCACATTGTCCATTTCTCCTTTTAGCATTCTTGCTTACCCATTCGACTTCACTCTGCCAGTCACAAATAGGTCTGTCATATCCCAACCATCTTAGCAGCCTCAACCATAGTTCCTTTGTCAGCGAGCATTTAAAGGAAAGATGGTCAAAAGTCTCAACAACTTGCTCGCAAAAAATACACTGCTGTGGAGTTTGTATACCAAACTTCAGTAGCCTCTCCACTGTTGCCAATCTATTATGTAATGCAAGCCACAATATAAATTTAAATCTTGGATGTATGTGTTGCTGCAAGATAATGCTCTTCCACTGGACCTTTTGATGTTGAGGGAATTGAAGCCTGTACAATTTTTTAATGCTGAACAATTCACCCCTCTGTAGCTTGAAGCTCATTTATCATCCTTCTTGCCTCAAAACTTTTCTAACTACCCAGGCTGCATTCCTAGGTATAGGCATATCTTCAATTGTATAGTTGTTTATGTAGTAAATGTGCATCTATTTTATCCATAGACTATCCTTCTTCTTTGCCACTGCCCATAGATGCTTTGCAATAGCAGCTTTATTCCAGTATAGCATGTTCATTATATTAAGCCCCCTGTACTCTGTGGCAAACATATTATTTCCCAAGAAATCAAAGCTCTCCTTGACACAGTAGCTGAACCAGTCCACAAAAATGATCTGCAGATTGCCTCAATCATCTTCATCACTTTCTTTGGTAATAAAAATATTTGTGTCCAATACGATTGCACACCAAATAAAACTGATCTTATCAATTGAAGTCGCCCTGCATATGATAATAATCTCGATATCCAGCAATTTATCTTCTGAGTTACCTTCTCTACTAGTGGCCAGCACTGAGCAATGGATAGTTTTTTAGAATCCAATGGTACCCCAAGGTACTTGAAAGGTAGGCTACCTTCAGGGAACCCCAACTCTTGTAAAATTTCCTCTTTTTCCAAATTGAAACTCCAGCTATATAGACAGAACTCTTGTCAGCATTTGCTTGAAGACCTGATACAATAGATAATTTATGAAAAGCCTGTTTTAATAGCCTGACAGATTGTATATCAGCCTTGCAAAATATTAGCAAGTCATCCGCAAAACAGACATGTACCACACCCAATTTCTTGTACCTAGTATGGAATTTGAAGTCTTTCATCTTTGTCAATTGCATGACTCCCTTTGCAAATACTCCATGGCCAGGACAAAGAGATAGGGAGACATTGGGTCTCCTAGCCTTATGCCCCCTTGCCTTTAAAAGGTGTTGTGCGTCCACCATTTATGTTTAGAGAATATGTAACTGATGAAATGCATTCCATTACCCATCTTGTGAATTTGTACGGAAACCCCATATCAGTAAGCAATCTTTCTAAAAAATATCATTCTACTGTGTCGTAAGCTTTCCTCAAATCCACTTTAAGAACATATCTTGGGGAGATACCCTTTCTATTATATCCTTTGAACAATTCATGTGTGAACAAAATATTGTCTGTAATACTTCTACCTTCTATAAATGCTAACTGTGATCTCCCAATTAGACCTCCAATGACTGGTTTTAGTCTTGCTGTGAGGACCTTTGTGATGATCTTATACAATGTTGTACAACATGCTATGGGCCTATAGTCTTTAACTTGACTAGGATTTTGTACTTTAGGAATCAGTGTTACAGCAGTACTGCTCACTCTTTTATGCAGCCTCCCAGTCACAAAAAAATCCTTCACAGCCTCATATATGTCATCACCTGCTACTTGCCAATGTTTTGTGAAAAATTCAATTGGAAACCCATCCACTCCTTGTGCCTTATCATGGGGCATATCTTTTATTGCCTAAAGTATTTCATCTCTTGTAACTACTTTGATTAGGTCCTCCTTCTGCTGCATATTAAGACAAGGTCCTTGACGTATGACCTTAGAGTTTGGACATTCACATGTAGTGTTATTCTCTCCCAGTAGCTTCCTGAAGAACTTGACAAACTCTTCCTCCACCAGTATAGGATCATATACTTTGTCTCCCAAGTCAGTGTAGATAGAGTTTATAGTATTTGTGTTTGTCCTCAGCTTCAATTGTGCATAGAAATACTTAGAATTTGAGTCTCCACAAGCTATCCAATGTGATCTAGATTTCTAATGTAGAATTTATTCCTCTATGCTGCTCCATTTCTCTACTTACATCAAAGCCATTTTTTCTTGATCAATCAACCTTTGATCCATATGTTTGTGCTTTAGTTCACTCTGAATGGCTTCAAGTTTCTGCCTGGACTTATTGAGCTGAAGCCTATAGGAAGCCATATAAGTGTTCAATTCCTTCAGTTCAGTTTTCAAATCTTTAAGCTTATTCCATACCCTGTGCATGTTGCCTCCATTTACCTCTTGATTCCATACCTTTTCCACTATGCCTGCAAAGTCAGCATGATCCATCATAGAGCTATACAATTTAAAGGGTTTAGGATGCGGGTTGCTTTTTTGATCCACAACCTTGCATTGTAGTAGAATAGGGGAGTGGTCTGACACCTCAAGATTTAAAAAATCTGCTTCAATATGACTGTACTTCTGCATCCACTCAACATTCCCCAGTGCCCAGTCAATTTTATTGTATACCCTCGTTTCCAATTGTTGTTTGTTGCACCAAGTATAGAACCATCCCAAACTCTTCAATTGTGTGAGTTGTAGGGTAATAATTGCATCCTGGAACCCCTTGATCTCACTTTGTGTAACTAGAGCCCCTATCCTATCATCAGTGTGGAGGACATTATTGAAGTCTCCACTAAGTAGCCAACTCTCCTTAATAGTTGCTCCTAAATTCACAAGTTTATCCCATAACTGCTGCCTTTTGTTTACTTCATTACTTTCATACACCACAGTTATCAAAGTCTTGAAAGTGGAACTTCTTTCCTGGACTTCACAATGTATAGAATGTTCATCAAGCAACAGTATCTGCACCTCAACATTTTGTTTCCACAATAGCCAAATCCTTCCATTTGGATGTTCCTTGTAGTTATAGCAAAATCTCCAATCACTGCATACTTTATTCATTATCCTTTTAGCCTTCATTTCCTTTACTCTGGTTTCTAAATAGCCTATAAACTCAACCTTATGTTTCCTTAGAAAGATTTTTAACTCTTTCTGCTTATGGGCCATGTTCAGACCCTTATATTCCAGGTGCATAGGATCATTTTTGGGTGAAGCTGGATGGGCCAGCGTCCCCTGGATCATCTGCTATCTGCAGCAATGAGAACCTGTTTGTGGACTGCATTATAACTATTGCACTTTGTTGTACACTTTTCCCCTTCATTTTCCCATTATCAGTAAGCTTATCATCTTCTTTGTCATTGGTTTGTTGCATGTCCCCTTCATTTCTAGTATGTTGAATCACATCATCCTTCCTCTTATCTTTAGGCATCCATTTCAAGGTCCCTCTCTGTTGTTTCTTCTTTTTCCCAGTATCCCTTTGTTGGACTTTTACTTCCACTGCCTTTTCCTGCACTTCCTTGAGCCAACATTCATTTGAATTATGCCCAAATCTAATGCAGTCACAACAATACTTTTGCTTCTATTCATATTCAATTTGCTGAGTTATTACTCCCCTCTTAGTTTGCATTTCAAAACTATCTGGTAATGGTTGGGATATGTCAGTTTCCACTAAAACTCTTGCATAGGACACCTTTTCCATTTCAGTAGTGATCTTATCAGTGTACAAAGGCTTCCCAACAACACTAGCTAGTTTACTGAGTGCTTTTGTAGACCAAAAACCCAGTGGTAGACCTGGAAATGTGATCCACAAGGGAATCACACTCACACTTCCTGGATCAAATTTGAAATCCATTCTCCATTGTTGCAGCACAAAAGGCTTGTTGTGATATGTATAAGGTCCTGCTTGGAGTACTAGGTCCCTATCTTCAGTATTTTCAAACTTGAAAATATAGTATCCATCCTCATGATATAGAATTTGAGGCTTCTCAACAAAATTCCATATATTTGTGACATAGTTGTCCATTGCTTTCTCATAAGGGTTGTCACCTAGCACAAACCCAATCAAAGCTGTGCTCCAGTTGGTCTTCTGTTCCTTCGTATCCTCATCTTCAATTTGCACGACAAAAGTACCATCCCTCATAGCAGGCGGTACATAGTATAATGTTTTCCCCTTTTGAGAGCTTCGATTCTTCTGCATGGCTTCCTTTTTCCTCCCAACTTCCACTAGACATGTCATATCTTGCCGGATCTGCCCTGAGTTTACTTGTGCTGAAAATTGCAATCACCGATGGACTTGCGCAGCTTCCGTGGTTTCCTTCAGCAGAGTTTGCGCTTCATTTTCTTCAATTTCTTCCCTAATTGGCTGAAATTTTTGTGGCAAAAAACTACCAAAAGTTACCGGAAGTAATCTCTGTTGAATACATGTATCCGGCGTCACTGTCGTTCCGTCAGTTTTCCCATCCTTTCCTGGTTTATGAAAACTATATGTGCACTACCCATTCCTGTTAACCAGCGACTAGGTTGATTGTGAGAAGGTGTTTCCTCCTTTCCTTCATATTCCTTAGCTTCCGATGGCGATGGAAGCTTCTTCCTATGTCTAGCCATGGCTGAAGCGCAGGTTAGCTAAAACTTGCTTAACATGCGCCTGCAGAGCTCCTCCGAATTCCTCTTCTCTTATCGTTTGACATGTTTCCTAATTTAATATTTAAAAAAAATATAGATTTTCCTTACACCTGTAAATTTGATCTATTCACATTGATCTGTTGCTAAAAAATTCAGGCATTATTTATATTTTTTTATATTATTTGTGAGTATTATTTATATACCCTGGCATAACTTGAATTTTCCTCTTTATGTATATCGTATTATTATGTTACTCAAATTAATTTTAAACTATTTAATGCTTTTCCTCTTAACTCAATTAATTGATCTTGAAATCCTAATTTACAAAATTACACTACTAGCCCTAAAGAAAAATGAGAATCTATTTTACAAATCAACATTTGAAATATTGTTGAGTGTAGCTACTAACTTCATTAAATAACTTCCATTAATTGTATTTTCTTTTTTATACATAAGTATCTTCTATATTATATTAAAAGAGGGTAGTATGCATTGAGGATAAGCCAATTGGTAAGCTAAAATGAAGTCACTTTGTAATTTTAGGACAACATTAATAATTAGAAATTATAAATAAAAATATAATTAACGGAAGTAGTTTAATGAATCTTATACATAATCTAAATTGATATTAAACAAATCTAATCAATATATCTATATTTATATGTATGTGTATATTTATATCTATAAATTGATCCACTCATAGATTTTCTTCTATATTAGCTAAAATATAGAGGTAAAAAATTACAATAGAAAAATATGAAAAATATAGAAAGACGTAAATTTAGATAACATAATATCTTGAAATGTGGTCCAATTTATAAAATAGAATGATAAGAACTTTTTGAATTTGAGATGAGATTGTTTTTTGAAATATGATAAGAAAAATGATATTTTGGAATATGAACAATAAAGTCAAAGTTACTATTGAAATTCTTTTTTGTCACGACCCAGATTTCCTCCCATCGGGTGTTGTGATGGCGTCTACTATCGGAGCTAGGCAAGCCAAATATTTAAAATACTTTTTCCTGCTTTCTTTCAAACAATATAACAATCGAGATAAAAATTTAAGCGGAAGACTTTAAGTCTAAAGCAACTGAGAACCAAAAGTGCGGAAGTTTGAACCAAAATACTACCCAGAGTCTGGTGTCACTAGCTCACGAGCTACTACAGAATACAACAAACAATGTCTGAAAGGAAATACATCATGTTTGTCTGATACAAGATGAACAAACGAAAAACATGGAAAGAGACTTCGGCCTGCGAACGCCAGCTAGGCTACCTCGAGAGTCCTTGGACTGAAGATAGCTCCCAGACGTCCTACTACTGCGGTACGTAAGCTACTCTCTGATCTGTGCACAAAAATGCACAGAGTGTAGCATCAGCACAACCGACCCCATGTGCTGGTAAATGTCTAGCCTAACCCCGACGAAGTAGTGACGAGGCTAGACAGGACCTACCACAATTGACCTGTACATATATATAAAACAAGTGCAAGAAAACAATAAAAAGATAATACAAAGTAAAACTGGGAGGGGACATGCTATAGGGGAGTAACAGATAAAAATGAAATATCGGATATAAACAGAAGAAAACTCCGTTTTCCATGATATATACATATATATATATATAGTGGACGACGTTCCACACGATCCCATACTATCATATATAAGTGGACGGCGTGCCACACGATCCCATAATATCATATATAAGTGGACGGCGTGCCACACGATCCCAATTCATGTCATATATAAGTGGACGGCGTGCCACACGATCCCAATTCATCTTTATCACAATGCACAATATGTCACTGGCAACGGAGGCCAATAACCAAGTGGACAGCGTGCCACACGATCCCATATAATAACTGTTGCGGCGTGCAACCCGACCCAATATAACAACTGTTGCGGCGTGCAACCTGATCCAATATAATAACTGTTGCGGCGTGCAACCCGATCCAATATTATAACTGTTGCGGCGTGCAACCCGATCCATTTTAGTTCATCACACAATCACAAGACATCCCGGGAAGGGAACATATCAACTCAACAAATTCCCGGCAAGGGAGTAAATCTATAATACCAATAAAACCTCCCGACAAGGGAGCAACGCCATAACCTACACATCCCGGCAAGGGATTTATCACGTCTCTCTCCTTTCCTTAAACATTCTTAATCAATAGTATTTATATCGTTCGAGCCAACGCTCCAGCGAATTCACAATTCATAACTAATCCTCGTACTTTTCGCATCATGTAGAATTCATCAATTAACATGGAGGCATCCCCAAAATATCAAATAAGTGCAAACAAAGACTCACGGTCATGCTAGACACCGGTGCATAGATACTCGTCACAATGCCTATACACCGTACTCAACAAGAAGCAAGTAGCAAATATAACTCAACTCCTAATCCCTCAAGCTAGGGTTAGACCGAATACTTACCTCGATGCCTTGAACACCACTAAAGTCTCAATTATAGCTTTGCCTCTTGATTCCACCCCAAACCGCTCGAATCTAGTCACAAGATACTTGAATGCATTAATAAATACTATTGAAATTAACCCCAATGCATAAAAATAGTTTTTACAAGGTTTTTCCCAAAAAGGTCAAAAATACCCCCGGACCCACGTGGTCGAAACTCGAGGTTCGGACCAAAACCCGGTTACCCATTCCCCCATAAATCCAAATATATGATTTGTTTTGAAATCGGACCCCTAATTGAGGTCCAACTTCTCAATTTGTAGAAAACCTAGGTTTTACACAAAACACTCAATTTGACCCATGAAAATCTTTGATTTGAAGTTGAAATTATGTTAAAAGATGTTAAGGAATAAAGAAATTAAGTTAGAAATCACTTACCAATCGTTTTGGAGAAGAAAGGTTGTTTGGAAAATCGCCTCTTAGGTTTTGGGTTTTTGAAAAGTGGAAAAATGACTAAAAATCCCGATTTTATATACTCAGGCTGGGGAGCTGGCGCGGACCATGCAGAAATTTACCGCGGCCGCGTGGCTGCCGACGCGGACCGTGCAGAAATGACCATGGCCGTGCCGAGGTAGGGAAGAAGTGGGCTCTCTCTGAACCCACCCAACGCGGACCGCACTGATTTGGTGCGCGGCCGCGCTGGTCGACCTGAACAACCGACCCTCAGAACTCCACCACGCGGACCGCACAGAAAGGCACCACAGTCGCATGGTTGCCAGCGCAGACCGCGCGGAAGTGACCGCGGCCGCGCTGGGCCTGCAACAGCTGAACCTGCATTTTTTAATTCTAAGACCCTCCCGGGCCCCACTCAAAACTCACCCGAGCCCTCGGGGCTCCAAACCAAACATACATATGATCTCGAAAACACCTTACGGACTTACTCGTGTGATCAAATCGCCAAAATAACATCATATACATAGGATCAAGCCTCAAAATACATGATTTTCTCTCAACTTTCATAAAACTCAAATTCTCCATTTTAAGTCCGAAACACGCCATATGACGTCCGTTTTTAGCCAAACTTTACAGATAACGCTTAAAACATATTTAAGACCTGTACATGACGCCGGAACCAACATACGGGCCCGATACCTATATTTTCTAACTCATTTTCATTTCAAATTTTCATATCATTTTCAGAAAAACAATTTCACACTAAAATTTATTTCTCGGGCTTGGGACCTCGGAATTTAATTCTACGCACACGCCCAAGTCCCATATTTTTCTACGGACCCTCCGGGACCGTCGAATCACAGATCTGGGTCCGTTTACCCAAAATGTTGACCGAAGTCAATATTATGCATATTAATATTAAAATTCATCAAATTCTTCACATAATTCGCATATTTCAACATAAAAGCCTTCCGGCTCCACGCCCAGACTGCTCATGTAAAATCGAGGCAACTAAAAGTGATGTTTTCATGGCCTCGGAAGCACGGAACAAGGAAGAATTACGGTGATGACCCTTTGGGTCGTCACATTCTCCACCTCTAAAACAACCGTTCGTCCTCGAACGGACAAAAGAAAGAAGTTCCTGAGTCGGGAAATAGATGAGGATAATGGCTCCTCATATCAGACTCGGACTCCCAGGTTGATGCCTCAGGAGGCTGACCTCTCCACTGAACACGAACCGAAGGAAAATTCTTCAACCTCAACCGATGAACCTGCCGGTCTGGAATAGCTACCGGCTCCTCCTCATAATATAAGTCCTTGTCCAACTGGACAGTGCTAAAATATAACACGTGGGCTGGATCGCCGTGATACCTCTGAAGCATGGATACATGAAAAACTGGATGCACGACTAACAAGCTAGGCGGCAAGGCAAGTCTATAAGCCACCTCTCCCACACGCTCAAGAATCTCAAATGGGCCAATGAACCTAGGGCTAAGCTTGCCCTTCTTCCCAAATCGCATCACGCCCTTCATAGGCGACACACGGAGCAACACTCACTCACCAACCATGAACACAATATTTCGGACCTTGCGGTCTGCATAACTCTTCTGCCTAGACTGAGTTGTCCGAAGTCTATCCTGAATGATCTTGACCTTATCCAGGGCCTCCTGAACTAGGTCTGTACCCAATAACCGAGCCTCTCCCGACTCAAACCATCCGACTGGGGACCGACACCGTCTACCATACAACGCCTCATACAGAGCCATCTAAATGATGGACTGGTAGCTGTTGTTGTAGGCAAACTCTACTAAAGGAAAGAACTGGTCCCACGAGCCTCTGAAATCAATGACGCAGGCTCGGAGCATATCTCTAATATATGAATAGTCCTCTCGGACTGACCGTCCGTCTGAGGATGAAATGTTGTACTCAACTAAACCTGGGTGCCCAACTCTCACTGAACCGCTCTCCAGAAATGCTAGGTAAACTGCGTACCCCGGTCCGAAATGATAGATAGCGGCACCCCATGAAGGCAAACAATCTCCCTGATATAAATCTCAGCTAACCTTTCAGACGAATAGGTGGCTGCAATAGGAACAAAATGCGCTGACTTGGTCAGCCTATCAACAATAACCCAAACCGCATCAAACTTCTTCCGAGTCATCGGAAGTCCAGTAACAAAATCCATAGTAATCCTCTCTCACTTCCACTCGGGAAGCTCAATCCTCTGAAATGAACCACCGGGCCTCTGATTCTCGTACTTAACCTGCTGACAGTTCAAACAACGACCCCCATACGCAACAATGTCTTTCTTTATTCTGCACCACCAATAGTGCTGCCTCAAATCCTGATACATCTTCGCGGCGCCCATGTGAATAGAATACCGAGAACTGTGGGCCTCTGCTAAGATCAACTCTCGAATCCCATCAACATTAGGCACATAAACTTTCCCCTGCAATCTCAATACACCATCATCATCTAAGGTTACTTTCTTGGCACCTCCATGCTGCACCGTGTCTCTCAAGACACACAAATGGGGATCTTCGAACTGCCGATCATGGATACGCTCCAATAACGAAGAACGAGCGACCGTGCAAGGTAATACTCGACTAGGCTCAGAAATGTCCAACCTCACAAACTGATTGGCCAAAGCCTGAACGTCCAAAGCAAGCAGTCTCTCACCGACCAAAATATAAGCAAGACTGCCCGTACTGGCTGACTTCCTACTCAAGGCATCGGCCACCACATTGGCCTTCCCCAGGTGGTATAAGATAGTAACATCATAATCCTTCAGTAACTCTAACCACCTCCTCTGCCTCAAATTCAACTCTTTCTGCTTGAACAGATACTGAAGACTCTTGTGATCAGTGTAAACCTTACACGTCATGCCATATAAGTAATGCCTCCAGATCTTCAAGGCATGAACAATGGCTGCCAACTCGAGATCATGAACCGGATAATTCTTCTCGTGGATCTTCAACTGCCGCGAAGCATAGGCAATGACCTTGCCATCCACATCAACACTGCACCAAGTCCAATACGCGATGCATCACAATAGATTGTATAAGGCCCTGATCCTGTGGGCAAAACCAATACCGGTGTCGTAGTCAGATCTGTCTTGAGCTTTTGGAAGCTCGTCTCGCACTCATCTGACCACCTGAACTGGGCACCCTTCTGGGTCAATCTGGTCATCGGGGCTGCAATAGATGAAAACCCCTTCACGAACCGACGGTAGTAACATGCTAACCCCAGGAAACTCCAAATCTCTGTAGCTGAAGCTGGTCGAGGCCAGTTCTTGACTGCCTCTATATTCTTCGGGTCTACCTGAATACCTGCTGCTGATATGACATGACCCAGGAATGCGACCGAACTCAACCAAAACTTGCACTTTGAGAACTTGGCATACAACTGACTATCCTTCAGGGTCTGAAGAACCGCTCTGAGGTGCTGCTCATGCTCCTCCTGACTGTGGGAGTATACAAGAATATCGTCAATGAATAATATCACGAACAAGTCCAAATAAGGTCTGAACACTCAGTTCATCAACTCCATGAACGCTGCTGGGGCATTAGTCAATCCAAATGACATGACCAAAAACTCGTAGTGCCCATACCGAGTGCGAAATGCTGTCTTAGGGACATCAGACGCCCTAATCCTCAGCTGGTGGTAACCAAATCTCAAATCTATCTTTGAAAACACCCTCGCACCCTGAAGCTGGTCGAATAAATCGTCAATCCTCGACAGTGGATACTTATTCTTAATCGTCACCTTGTTCAATTGCCGGTAATCAATGTACTTCCTCATCGAACCATCCTTTTTCTTCACGAATAGCACCAGTGCGCCCCAAGGCGAAACACTGGGTCTAATGAAACCCTTCTCAAGCAAATCCTGAAACTGATCCTTTAACTCTTTCAATTTTGGCGGCGCCATACGATACAGTGGAATGGAAATGGGCTGAGTGCCCGGAGCCAGATCAATACAAAAATCAATATCCCTGTCGGGCGGCATGCCCGGCAGTTCTGAAGGGAAGACCTCGGGAAACTCCCGAACAATAGGAACAGAATCAATAGACGGGACCTCAGCGCTGGAGTCGCGAACATAAGCCAGATAAGCTAAACACCCCTTCTCGACCATGCGTCGAGCCTTCACATAAGAAATAATGCTGCGAGTAGAATGACTAGGAGTCCCTCTCCATTCTAAGCGGGGCAAATCCGGCAACACCAAGGTCATGGTCTTGGCATGGCAATCTAAGATCGCATGATACGGGGACAACCAATCCATCCCTAAAATCACGTGCTTACACCAAGAGCAACAAGTCAACATGGGTCTCAAGACCCCTGAATACCACAACACATGAACGATGAACCCGATCCACCATTATAGAATCCCCCACTGGCGTAGACACATATACAGGAATACTCAAAGCCTCACTAGGCATAACCAAATAGGGTGCAAAATAGGGCGACACATATGAATACGTAGATCCGAGATCAAATAGCACAGAAGCATCCCTATCACAGACCAGAATGGTACCTGTAATCACAGCATCTGATGACTCAACCTCTGGCCTGGCTAGCAAAGCATAGCAACGGGGCTTGGGCCCCACCTCCCTGAATCATATCCCTGGGACGATCTGCTGCTGGCTGACCCCTACCTCTAGCGGTCTGAGCTCCACCTCTAAGACCTCTACCTCCACCTCTATGTCCTCTACCCCCGCCTCTAGCTAGCTGGGCAGGCTGTGGGGCAACTGGTGCCTGAATCATCGGGCGAGGACCCTGCTGCTGCGGCTGTGTACCTCTCAATCTCGGGAAAGCTCTCCTGATGTGCCCATACTCACCGCACTCGTAGCACCCACCTGACTGCTGCAGCCGAGAGGGCTGAGACTGACCATGTCGACCTGAATGACCTCCTTGAAAGCTCTGAAGCGGTGGTGCACTAATAGGATGCTGATCAAAATAGTGCTGCTGAGGACCACTACCTCCTGAAATGCCATGAGAAGTCTGGAGAGCTGACTAAAAGGGCCTCAGAGGATGGCCTCTACCATAAGAATCCCTACCTCCAGACGAGGTACTGCTGAATCTACCAGAATGATGGGCCCTCTTATCCGACCAATGACCACCTCCCTAAGAAAGGGCCAACTCTATCCGGTGGGCACCATCCGCCGCCTCCTGAAAAATAATCTCACTCCCGGCACTCATGGCCATTTGAACACGGATCGGCTGAACCAACCCATCAACAAACCTCCGCACCATCTCTCTCTCGGTGGGAAGTATCACAATGGCTTGGCGTGCAAGATCAATAAACTGTGTCTCATACTGGGTAATTGATATAGAACCCTGCTAGAGACATTCAAACTGCCTACGAAGGGCATCCCGCTGAGTAACTGGAAGAAACTTCCCCAGAAATAACTCTAAAAACTAATCCCAGGTCAATGATGGCGACTCTGCTGGCTTGGCTAAACAGAAATCTCTCCACCAAGTCTTGGCGGATCCTGCTAGGCGAAAAGTAGCGAAGTCGACCCCATTGGTCTCTATAATGCCCATAGTCAGTAGAACCTCATGACAGCTGAAGATGAAATCCTGAGCATCCTTTGAGGGAGTGCCACTAAATGTGGTAGTGAAGAGCTTGGTAAATCGATCTAGCCTCCACAGAGCATCCGCAGACATAGCCGCACCATCACTGGACTGAGCCGCAATACCTAGCTGGACCACTGCAACTGGCTGAACTGCCACAGTTGGCTGAACTGCTGGAGCCTGGGCCGGAGGAGCTACCAGCTCGGGAGTATGAGTAACGGGAGTTTGAACTCCTCCCCCAGCCTGAGACGTGTCTGGTGCTACGGGAAGCAAACCCGCTCTAGAAATGCCCTCCATAAAGCCTACCAATTGGACCAAAGCATCCTGAAGCACTGGAGTGGCTATGAAACCCTTTGGGACCTGAGCTGGGCCCATTGGAGCTACTGGAGCTAGAACCTCCTCGTCATAGTCAACATGAGGCTCCACCTCTGGGACTGCTGCTCGGGGCTGAGCTCTGCCCTGGCCTCTGCCCCGGCCTCGGCCTCTGCCCCAGCCTCGGCCTCTGCCTCGGCCTCGGCCTCGCTCTCTGCCCCTGATAGGAGCTACTGCTGGGGGCTCGGGCTGCTGCGTGGTAGAAGAGGAAGCACGTGTTCTCGCCATCTATGAAAGAACAGAGTAGGAAGACAATCAATAATTGAGAAACCGAATCGCACGACAAGAATGAACAAAGTGAAGTTTTCCTAACTCAGCAGCCTCTGCGGGATAAATACAGACGTCTCCGTACCGATCCCTCAGACTCTACTGAGCTTGTCCGTGAGTTGTGAGACCTATGTAACCTAGTGCTCTGATACCAACTTGTCACGACCCGGATTTCCCACCATCGGGTGTCGTGATGGAGCCTACTATCGGAGCTAGGCAAGCCAAATATTTAAAACACTTTTTCTTGCTTTCTTTCAAACAATATAACAATCGAGATAAAAATTTAAGCGGAAGACTTTAAGTCTAAAGCAACTGAGAACCAAAAGTGCGGAAGTTTGAACCAAAATACTACCCAGAATCTGGTGTCACTAGCTCACGGACTACTACAGAATACTACAAACAATGTCTGAAAGGAAATACATCATGTTTGTCTGATACAAGATGAACAAACGAAAAACATGGAAAGGGACTTCGGCCTGCGAACGCCAGCTAGGCTACCTCGAGAGTCCCTGGACTGAAGATAGCTCCCAGACGTCCTACTGCTGCGATACGTAAGCTGCTCCCTGATCTGTGCACAAAAATGCACAGAGTGTAGCATCAGCACAACCAACCCCATGTGCTGGTAAGTGCCTGGCCTAACCCCGGCGAAGTAGTAACGAGGCTAGACATGACCTACCACAATTGACCTGTACAGATATATATAACAAGTGCAAGAAAACAATAACAAGATAATACAAAGTAAAACTGGGAGGGGACATGCTATCGGGGAGTAACAGATAAAAATGAAATATCAGAAATAAACAGAAGAAACTCCGGTTTCCATGATATATATATATATATATATATATATATATATATATATATATATATATATATATATATATATATATATATATATATATATATATATATATATATATATATATATATATATATATATATATATATATATATATATATATATATATATATATATATATATAATATCATATATAAGTGGACGGCGTGCCACATGATCCCAATTCATATCATATATAAGTGGACGGCGTGCCACACGATCCCAATTCATCTTTATCACAGTGCACAATATGTCACCGGCAACGGAGGCTAATAACCAAGTGGACGGCGTGCCACACGATCCCATATAATAACTGTTACGGCGTGCAACCCGGCCCAATATAACAATTGTTGCGGCGTGCAACCCGACCCAATATAACAACTGTTGCGGCGTGCAACCTGATCCAATATAATAACTGTTGCGGCGTGCAACCCGATCCAATATTATAACTGTTGCGGCGTGCAACCCGATCCATTTTAGTTCATCACACAATCACAAGACATCCCGGGAAGGGAACATATCAACTCAACAAATTCCCGGCAAGGGAGTAAATCTATAATACCAATAAAACCTCCCGGCAAGGGAGCAACGCCATAACCTACACATCCCGGCAAGGGATTTATCACGTCTCTCTCCTTTCCTTAAACATTCTTAATCAATAGTATTTATATCGTTCGAGCCAACGCTCCAGCGAATTCACAATTCATAACTAATCCTCGTACTTTTCGCATCATGTAGAATTCATCAATTAACATGGAGGCATCCCCAAAATATCAAATAAGTGCAAACAAAGACTCACGGTCATGCTAGACACCGTTGCATAGATACTTGTCACAATGCCTATACACCGTACTCAACAAGAAGCAAGTAGCAAATATAACTCAACTCCTAATCCCTCAAGCTAGGGTTAGATCGAACACTTACCTCGATGCCTTGAACACCACTCAAGTCTCAATTATAGCTTTGCCTCTTGATTCCACCCCAAACCGCTCGAATCTAGTCACAAGTTACTTGAATGCATTAATAAATACTATTGGAATTAACCCCAATGCATAAAAATAGTTTTTACAACCCCAAAAAGGTCAAAAATACCCCCGGACCCACGTGGTCGAAACTTGAGGTTCGGACCAAAACCCGGTTACCCATTCCCCCATGAATCCAAATATATGATTTGTTTTGAAATTGGACCCCAAATTGAGATCCAACTTCTCAATTTGTAGAAAACCTAGGTTCTACCCAAAACACCCAATTTCACCCATGAAAATCTTTGATTTGAAGTTGAAATTATGTTAAAAGATGTTAAGGAATAAACAAATTAAGTTAGAAATCACTTACCAATCGTTTTGGAGAAGAAAAGTTGTTTGGAAAATCGCCTCTTAGGTTTTGGGTTTTTGAAAAGTGGAAAAATGACTAAAAATCCCGATTTTATATACTTAGGCTAAGGAGCTGGCGCGGACCGCGCAGAAATGTACCACGGCCGCGCGGCTGCCAGCACGGACCGCGCAGAAATGACCGCGGCCGCACCGAGGGAGGGAAGAAGTGGGATCTCTCTGAACCCACACAGCGCGGACCGCACTGATTTGGTGCGAGGCCGCGCTGGTCGACCTGAACAACCGACCCTCAGAACTCCACCACACGGATCGCACAGAAAGGCACCGCGGCCGCGTGGTTGCCAGCGCGGACCGCGCGGAAGTGACCGCGGCCGCGCTGGACCTATGACCCCTGAACCTGCATTTTTTAATTCTATGACCCTCCCGGGCCCCACTCAAAACTCACCCGAGCCCTCGGGGCTCCAAACCAAACATACATATGATCTCGAAAACACCTTATGGACTTACTCGTATGATCAAATCGCCAAAATAACATCATATACATAGGATCAAGCCTCAAAATACATGATTTCTCTCAACTTTCATAAAACTCAAATTCTCCATTTTAAGTCCGAAACACGCCATATGACGTCTGTTTTTAGCCAAACTTTACAGATAATGCTTAAAACATATTTAAGACCTGTACCTGGCGCCAGAACCAAAATATGGGCCCGATACCTATATTTTCTAACTCATTTTCATTTCAAATTTTCATATCATTTTCAGAAAAACAATTTCACACAAAAATTCATTTCTCAGGATTGGGACCTCGGAATTTAATTTCGGGCACACGCCCAAGTCCCATATTTTTCTACGGACCCTCCGGGACCGTCGAATCACAGGTCCGGGTCCGTTTATCCAAAATATTGACCGAAGTCAATATTATGCATATTAATATCAAAATTCATCAAATTCTTCACAAAATTCGCATATTTCAACATAAAAGCCTTCCGTCTCCGCGCTCGTACTGCGCACGCAAATCGAGACAACTAAAAGCGAGGTTTTCAAGGCCTCGTAAGCACAAAATAAGGAAGAATTACAGTGATGACCCTTTTGGTCGTCACATTTTTAATTTCTATCTATATTCTATTTGAATGAGTATGGTAGAAATAAATACTAAATTCAAACAAGCTAATAAAAATGTAATAATATTAGGTATTGAATAAAATAATAGCAAAACTATAGAATAAATAGAGAAAGACAATAAAAATTTAGATTTTTTATCATAGTAAAGGGGTAAAAGTTATTTAAATTTTGGGATGTAAAAGTTTTTTATATTATGATAACAAAGGTCATAATATGAATAAGTTCACATAACTCAAGTCTAATAAATAAAATCAAAAACTAAAAAAATTTAATTATAAAAATAAATTAGAGATACAACAACAACGACCGAATATAGTCCCACAAGTAAATTAGAGATAATGTCAGAATATTTATAAATCATAAGTTTAAAAAATAAAGTAAATATACAACACTTAAACTATTATTAACATATTTAAATAATTAAAATTTTCTAGCAATATTTTCAAAACAAAATAAATATTTATTTTATGATTAAAACTTATATATGTATCTATATAATATTAAAGAGTAGTTGATAATGATATTAAATAAAGTTACAAGTTAATGAGCCACATAAAACATAATAAAACTACAAAATAGATTTAAAAATAGCAAAAAGAAAATTATTAAAAATTTACTCTTAGAAATGTAAGGGAAAGACTATTTGAATATGAGATTAAAAAGTTCTTAAAATTATGATGAAATGCTCAGACTATTGAGTATAGATATAATTTAACTTATTATATAGCAATTTTAATAAATATACAAATAGGAAGAAGAATTCAATTTACTTTATTTTTGAAAATAATATAAAAATAATAATTATTACAATTATTAGTAGATTTATGACATATAATAGATATAATGTGATTCTATCCACACTTTAAATTTATTTGGTAGAATTAAGTAAATAAATAACACTCAAATATATTATTGATAAATTTATGTGATTACTATATGATGTGTATTGTAATGACCCGGCTGGTTATTTTGCGTTTTAGAACCTCGTTCCCTTAAATAAAATATCTTGCACTTGCTTTAACTAATTTACGATCTGCGGGGTTGATTGGTTCAGGATTTGGAAGAGTTTGAGTTAAAATATTCTCATTTTATTCCTTAAGATTTTCTTAAACGGCTAATGACTTTGGCCAATATTTTTAGCACGGACCCGGATTCATTTTTTGACGGTCCCGGAGGGTCCGTAGGAAAATATGGGACCTGGGCGTATGCCTGAAATCGAATTCCAAGGTCCCTAGCTCGAGTAATGAATTTTTATTAGAAATTGTTAAACTGAAATTCTAAAGATTTAAAAAAATTAATTAATGATTGATCACGTTGGTATCGAGCTCGTATATTGGTTTCGAAGCCCAGTACAGGTCCAATATAATATTTAAGTCTTACCCACCAAATTTAGTGTCAATCTGAGTAGTATAAGTACGTTTCGGCACGTTAGAAGTGAATTTAAGAACTTGAAGTTCATAGGTTTGATCCAATTGGTTTTAGGGGATGATTCGTAGATTTAACGTTATTTTGGGTGTTCCGAAGGTTTGAGTGGGTCTCTTTCATGATTTCAGACTTATCGGTATATTTGAGCAGGGCCAGGGAGCCCCGAGCGACAATCGAACGAGGCTTGAATGAAGTTAGAAAAGTTGAGAAGAGCTGAAGCATCTGGTTTCTGTCATAACCTGTGATGACCCAAAGGGTCATCACCGATTTTCTCCCTTTTCCGTGCTTTCGAGGCCTTGAAAACCTCACATTTAGTTGCCTCGATTTGCGTGTGTAGTCCGGGCGCGTAGCCGGAAAAGCTTATGTGTTAAATTATGTGAAATTTGATAAATTGTGGCTTTAAAATGGTTAAAATTGACTTTGGTCAAAATTTTAGGTAAACGGACCCAGACCCGTGATGTGACGATCTCGGAGGGTCCGTAGAAAAATATGGGACTCGGGCGTATTCCCGGAATCGAAATCCGAGGTCCCGGGCCCGAGAAATGAATTTTTGAAAGAAATTATTTTCTGAAATTTAATATGAAAATTTGAAATAAAAATGAATTAGAAAGCATTGTTATCGGGCCCGTATTTTGGTTTCGGCGCCCGGTACAGGTCTTATATGTGGTTTAAGCGCTTTCTGTGAAATTTGATTGAAATCGGACGTCGTTTGACGTGTTTCGGACCTAAATATCTAAAGTTGAGAGTTTACGAAACTAGAATGAAAAAAATAATGATTTTGAGGCTTGATTCATTGATTTTGATGTTATTTTGGCAATTTGATCGCTCGAGTAAGTTCGTGGGATGTTATTGAGTTAGTGTGTGTGTTTGGTTAGGAGCCCCGAGGGCTCGGGAGTGATTCGGAGGCGGTTTGGGGTGTTTTTGGCCTTAGGAAGTGTTGCAGAATTTCTGCAGTCAGTGCCCAGTCATTTTCTTCTATGCGATCGCGTTATAGGCCATGCAATCGCGTACCCCTGCAAACTCATTCTATGCGATTGCACACTCCCTTCTGCGATCGCAATTCACAAAAGGCCCCCCACTTTGACCCTCTATGCGATCGCACTCGTCATCCCGCGATCGCAGTGACCAGCCTACCTTACCCTATGCGATCACATTCCCTTTCCCGCGATCGCATAGGGCAATTCCGCCCAGTTATTTTAAAAGTCTAAAACATACCCATTACGGGAGTTCTACCATTTTTCTTAAAACTTGTCTTCTCCAAGCTCTAGGGGCGATTTTTGAAGCTCTTCGTCATCAAAGTCTTTTGGGTAAGTAATTTCCCACCTATTTCCTTCACTCTTCTTCATTAATTACTGAAATTCTAGACCTAAATCATGAAATCAAAGTAGAAATTAGGGGTTTTGGGTAGAGTTAGGTTTTTGGGAATTTTGAGTGATTCAACCTCAATTTGGGGTCAGATCTTAAAATAAATTATATATTTGAACTCGTGGGGTTATGGGTAATCGGGTTTTGGTCCGAGCCTCGTGTTTGGACCATGTGGGCCCGAGGTCGAATTTTGGTATTTTTGGAAGAATGCTAGAAACTTCATATCTAAGCTATGGAATTTTGTTATTGAGTCTTTATTGATATTATTGAATTAATTATGCCTAGATATCGTTGTTTCGAAGTCGGATTATAAAGGAAAGGCGGTATTTGAGGGTTGATTGCTATTCTTTGGACCGAGGTAAGTGTTTGTTCTAACTTTGACTTGAGGAAATAGGATTAGAGTGATGTTTGCTATTTGCTAATTGCTGAATACGGTGTATAGGCATGGTGACGAGTATCTATACATTGGAGTCTAGCATGACCGTGAGTCTTATTTGTGTTTATTCGGATTTTGTGATACCTCTTCCTTGTTAAATTGATAAATTTCATATAATGTGAAGAGTTTGAGGAAGAATTATGATTTGTACATTCTTGGAGCATTGGCTCGAGTTATATTATAAAACGTGAAAGTCTATGAAATGATGGAACCCCTTTGGAATGTTGGCTCAGGTGGTAAAGTGAGATGAGCGGTAAAAGTGATAGGAAGAGAAAGAGTTATTGAATTTTTCCTTTGCCGGGATGTTTGTTGCTTTGTTGATTATCTCCCTTGCCGGGATGTTGAAATTTATTGATTTTGCTCCCTTACCGGGATTTAACTGTTTAATTGTGTTCCCTTGTCGGGATTCCTATTATTAATTGTTCACTCCCTTGCCCCTTTGTTTGTGATTGTTGGTTGGGTGAGGAAGAGCGATAAAGCACGAAGGGTGATGCCGTGTATTGTTTGTTATTGTGAGGAAAGAGTGTAAAAGCACGAAGAGTCATACCGTGCCACGTTTTGAATATTTATGCATGAAGGGTCATTCCGTGCCATGTTTTGAATATTTATGCACGAAGGGTCATACCGTGCCACGTTTTGAATTTTTATTCACGAAGGGTCATTCTGTGCCTTGATATGAGATTTTATGTGAAGAATAGCATGAAGGTTAATGTCGTGTACCTTATATGATTGTTTTGGTGAGGACGAGAGTAGAAGCACGAAGGTTGGTGCCGTGCAACTGTTGATTAACCTGTTCTCCTTAACTGTTGCTATTGTACAGTTTCACTTCTCTATCTGTTGACTTTATAATTGAACTGCTACACCCCCATAGCATGCTCCCCCCTCCTAGCTGTTTAAATTATGTATATTTCCTTTTATTGCATATATCTACACAGGTTATTTTTGGTAGGTCCTGTCTAGCCTCGTCACTACTTCGCCGGGGTTAGGCCAGACACTTACCAGCACATAGGGTCGGTTGCGCTGATGCTACACTCAGTGCATCTTTTTGCACAGATCCAGGAGCTGCTTTCAGACCTCAGCAGTAGGATTTGATCGGGAGCTGACTTCAGTCCAGGGACTTTCGAGGTATCCTAGTTGACGTCCGCAGGCCGGAGTCCATTCTTATTTTACTTGGATTGTTTCCCTTTTTTATCGGAATAAAGCATTGTATCTTTTATTCAAACCTTGTTTGTAGTACTCTCTAGTAGTTCGTGGGTTAGTGACACCAGACTCTGGGTAGAGATGTATTTAGACTTCCTCATTTGATTTCAGTTATCTAAGTTTAAAGACTTTCGCATTTATTTAATTGTCTCGTCTTATTTATATTGTTGCGAATGTTATCAGCAATGTTTTAATACTTGGCTGGCCTAGCTCCAATAGTAGGCACCATCATGACTCCCGATGGTGGGAAATCCGGGTCGTGACAAGTTGGTATCAGAGCACTAGGTTACCTAGGTCTCACAACTCATGAACAAGCTCGGTAGAGTCTGAGGGATCGGTACGAAGACGTCTGTATTTATCCCGCAGAGGCTACTGAGTTAGGAAAACTTCACATCTTTTCTTTAATATCGTGCGGTTCTATTTCCCCAATACTGATTGAATTTCTACTATGTTCTTTCGCAGATGTCGAGAACATGCGCTTCCTCATCTACCGCTCAGTAGCCCGAGCCCCCGGCAGTAGCTCCCACTAGGGGAAGAGGGCGAGGCCAAGGCCGTGCTAGAGGCCGAGGTAGGGGCAGAGCTCAGCCCTGAGTAGCAGCACCAGTGGCGGAGCCTCAGGTTGATTTTGAGGGGGAGGTTTCGGCCCCAGCAGTTTCGGTGGGCCCAGCTCAGGTCCCAGAGGGGTTCATTGCCAACCTAGTTCTTCAGGATTCCCTGGTTCGATTGGTGGGCCTTATGGAGAGTGTCACCCGAACAGGTTTGCTTCCTGTAGCACCAGCCACTTCTCAAGCTGGAGGAGGGGCTCAGACTCCTGCTACACGCACTCCGGAGCAAGTAGCTCCCCAGATTCAGACTCCAGCAGTTTATCCAGTTGGAGTAGTTCAGCCGGGTGCCATATCGTAGACCGGCGATGGAGCGGCTATGTCTGCTGATGCTTTGTGGAGACTGGATAGGTTCACCAAGCTTTTTACTTCTACTTTTGCCGGTGCATCTACTGAGGATCCCTAGGATTATCTAGACAACTACCATGAGGTTCTCAGAAACATGGGTATTGTTGAGACCAATGGGGTTGATTTTGCTACATTTTGCTTGTCTGGATCTGCCAAGACTTGGTGGAGGGATTATTGCTTAGCGAGACCAGCCGGATCGCCATCTTTGACTTGGGAGCAGTTTACAGTGTTGTTTCTAGAAAGGTTCCTCCCCGTTACTCAGAGAGAGGCCTATCGGTGGTAGTTTGAGTGCCTCAAGCAGGGTTCCATGACTGTTACCTAGTATGAGACCAAGTTCATCGATTTATCTCGCCATGCTCTCATCATATTTCCCACCGAGAGAGAGAGGGTGAGAAGGTTTATTGATGGTCTTATTCTGCCGATTCGTCTTCAGATGGCCAAAGAGGCTGGGAGCGAGATCACATTTCAGGAGGCAGCCAATATGGCCTGCAGAGTTGAGATGGTTCTGTCACAATGAGGTGGTCATGGGTAAGATAAGAGGCCCCTTCATTCAGGCAGATTCAGTGGTACCTCATCCAGAGGTAGAGATTCATATGGTAGAGGCCATCCTCCTAGGCCCTTTCAGTCAGCTCTCCAGGTATCACATGGTACTCTAGGTGGTAGTGGTTCTCAGCCATATTATTTTGAGCAGCAGTCCTTCAGTGCACCACCAGCTCCCATCAGTGCACCACCACTTCAGAGCTTCAGGGGTGGACATTCAGGTCGACAGGTCCAGCAGTCTCTGCAGCCGAGGGCTTGTTATGGTTGTGGTGACCCGAGTCACATTGTTAGATTTTGCCCTCGAGCTTCAGGTAGTTCTCAGCAACAGGGTCCTAGTCCTATGATTCAGGCACAAGTTGCTCCACAGCCTGCCCAGCCAACTAGAGGTGGGGGTAGAGGACATAAAGGTGGAGGTAGAGGTCATAGAGGTGGAGCTCAGACTGCCAGAGGTAGGGGTCAACCAGCAGCCGATCGTCCCAAGGATGTGATTCAGGGAGGTAGGGCCCAACCCTGATGTTATGCTTTGCCAGCTAGGCCAGTGGCTGAGTCATCCGATGCTGTTACTATAGGTACTTTTCTGGTCTGTGATAGATATGCTTCAGTGCTATTTGACCCTAGATCTACGTATTCATATGTGTCGTCCTATTTTGCACCCTACTTGGTTATGCCTAGTGAGGTTTGAGTATTCCTGTATATGTATCTACACCAGTGGGTGATTCTATATTGGTTGATCGGGTTCATCGCTCCTGTGTTGTGGTGTTTAGGGGTATTGAGACCCGTATTAATTTGTTGCTCTTAGATATGGTGAATTTCGACGTTATATTTGGGATAGATTGGTTGTCCCCGTATCATGCAATCTTGGATTGTCATGCCAAGACTGTGACTTTAGCCTTACCGGATTTGCCCCATTTAGAGTGGAGAGGGACTCCTGGTCATTCTACCCGCAGTGTTATTTTGTATGTGAAGGCTCGGCGTATGGTCGAGAAGGGGTGTTTGGCCTACTTAGCTTATGTTCGTGATTCCAGTGCTGAGATTCCCTCTATTGATTTTGTGCCCGTGGTTCATGAGTTTCCTGAGGTTTTCCCATCAGACTTGCCATGGATTCCACCCGATAGGGATATTGATTTTTGCATCGATTTGGCTCTGGGCACTCAGCCCATTTCCATTCCACCGTATCGCATGGCCCTACCAGAGTTGAAAGAGTTAAAGGATCAGCTTCAGGATTTGCTTGAGAAAGGTTTCATTAGGCCCAGTGTTTTGCCTTGGGGCGCACCGGTGTTATTTGTGAAGAAAAAGGATGGTTCGATGAGGATGTGCATTGATTACCGGCAATTGAACAAGGTGACAATTAAGAATAAGTATCCACTGTCGAGGATTGATGATTTGTTCGATCAGTTTCAGGGTGCCAAGGTATTTTCAAAGATTGACTTGAGATCTGGCTACCATCAGTTAAGGATTAGGGCATCTGATGTCCCTAGGACGGCATTCCGCACTCGGTGCGGGCATTATGAGTTCTTGGTTATGTCATTTAGGTTGACCAATGCCCCAACAACCTTTATCGATTTGATGAACCGAGTGTTCAGGCCTTATTTGGACTCGTTCGTGATAGTCTTCATTGATGATATTTTAATATATTCCCGCAGCCGGGAGGAGCACGAGCAACATCTTAGAGTGGTTCTTCAAGCCTTGAGGGATAGTCAGTTATATGCTAAGTTCTCGAAGTGCGAGTTCTGGTTGAGGTCAGTTGCATTTCTAGGTCATATTGTATCAGCAAAGGGTATTTAGGTTGATCCAAAGAAGATTGAGGCAGTCAAGAACTGGCCTAGACCAGCATCAGCCACAGAGATTCGGAGTTTCTTGGGATTGGCAGGCTACTACCGTCGGTTCGTGAAGGGGTTTTCATCCATTGCAGCCCCGATGATCAGGTTGACCCAGAAGGGTGCCCTATTCAGGTGGTCAGACGAGTGTGAGGTGAGCTTTCAGAAGCTCAAGACAGCTCTGGCTACGGCACCGGTATTAGTTTTGCCCACAGGTTCAGGGCCTTATACAATATATTGTGATGCTTCCCGTATTGGGCTTGGTGCAGTATTGATGCAGGACGACAGAGTCATTGCCTATGCTTCGAGACAGTTGAAGATCCATGAGAAGAATTATCCGGTTCATGATCTTGAGTTGGCAGCTATTGTTCATGCTTTGAAGATTTGGAGGCATTATCTATATGGTGTGACATGTGAGGTTTACACTGATCACAAGAGTCTTCAGTACCTGTTCAAGCAAAAAGAGTTGAATTTGAGGCAGAGGAGGTGGTTAGAGTTGTTGAAGGATTATGATGTTACTATCTTGTATCACCCGGGAAAGGCCAATGTGGTGGCCGATGCATTGAGTAGGAAGTCCGCCAGCATGGGTAGTCTTACTTATATTCTAGTCAGCCTGAGATCGCTTGCTTTGGATGTTCAGGCCTTGGCCAATCGTCTTGTGAGGTTGGATATTTCTGAGCCTAGCAGAGTGTTAGCTTTCACGGTTGCTCGTTCTTCATTATTGGAACGTATTAGTGAGCGGCAGTTTGATGATCCTCATTTATGTGTCCTGAGAGACACGGTGCAGCGTGGAGGTGCCAAGAAGGTGACTTTAGGTGACGATGGTGTTTTGAGATTGCAGGGGCGAATTTGTGTGCCCAATGTTGATGGGATTTGAGAGTTGATCTTAGCGGAGGCCCATAGTTATCGGTATTCAATTCACCCAGGCACCGCAAAGATGTATCAGGATCTGAGGCAGCACTATTGGTGGCGTAGGATGAAGAAGGATATAATTGCATATGTGGCTTGATGTTTGAACTGTCAGCAGGTTAAGTATGAGCACCAGAGGCCCGGTGGTTTATTTCAGAGGATTGAACTTCCCGAGTGGAAGTGGGAGAGGATTACCATGGATTTCGTTACTGGACTTCCGATGACTCGGAAGAAGTTTGATGCAGTTTGGGTCATTGTTGATAGGCTGACCAAGTCAGCGCATTTTGTTCCTGTTGCCACCACTTATTCGTCCGAGAGATTAGCTGAGATCTATATTAGGGAGATTCTTCGCCTTCATGGGGTGCATATATCTATCATTTCGGACCGGGGTACGTAGTTTACCTCGCATTTCTGGAGAGCAGTTCAGCGAGAGTTGGGCACCCAGGTTGAGTTGAGTACAACATTTCATCTCGAGACGGACGGTCAGTCCGAGAGGACTATTCAGACTCTTGAGGATATGCTCCGAGCCTGTGTCATAGATTTTGGAGGCTCGTGGGACCAGGTTTTGCCTTTAGCAGAGTTCACCTACAACAACAACTACCAGTCCAGCATTCAGATGGCTCCTTATGAGGCATTGTATGGTAGGAGATGTCGGTCTCCAGTCGGATGGTTTGAGTTGGGAGAGGCTCGGTTATTGGGTACTGATTTGGTTCAGGAGGCCTTGGATAAGGTCCGGATTATTCAGGATAGACTTCGTACAGCTCAGTCCAGGCAGAAGAGTAATGTAGAGCGCAAGGTCCGAGATGTTTCTTTCATGGTTGGTGAGCGAGTATTGCTCCGTGTATCGCCTATGAAGGGCGTGATGAGATTCGTGAAGAAGGGAAAGCTTAGCCCTAGGTTCATCGGTCCATTTGAGATTCTCGATCGTATGGGAGAGGTGGCTTATAAACTTGCCTTGCCGCCTAGCTTGTCAGCAGTGCATCCAGTGTTTCATGTATCTATGCCCCGGAAGTATCACGGTGATCCATCACACATGTTAGATTTCAGCACTGTCCAATTGGACAAGGATCTGTCTTATGAGGAGGAGCCGGTAGCTATTCTAGACCGGCAGGTTCGACAGTTGAGGTCGAAGGGTTTTCCTTCAGTGCGTGTTCAGTGGAGAGGTCAGCCTTCTGAGGCATCGACCTGGGAGCCCGAGTCCGATATGCGAAGCCGTTATCCTCATCTATTTTCCGACTCAGGTACTTCTTTCTTTTGTCTGTTCGAGGACGAACGGTTATTTTAAAGGTAGAGAATGTGACGACCCAAAGGGTCATCACCAGTTTTCTCCCCTTTTCCGTGCTTCCGAGGCCTTGAAAACCTCACCTTTAGTTGCCTTGATTGCGTGCACAGTCCGGGTGCATAGCCGGAAAAGCTTATGTGTTAAATTATGTAAAATTTGATAAATTGTGGCTTTAAAATGGTTAAAGTTGACTTTGTCAACATTTTGGGTAAACGAACCCGGACCCATGATGTGACGATCCCGGAGGGTCCGTAAAAAAATATGGGACTCGGGCGTATTCCCGGAATCGAAATCCGAGGTCCCGAGCCCGAGAAATGAATTTTTGAAAGAAATTCTTTTCTAAAATTTTTTATGAAAATTTGAAATAAAAATGAATTAGAAAGCATTGGTATCGGGATCGTATTTTAGTTCCAGCGCCCGGTACAGTTCTTATATGTGGTTTAAGTGCTTTCTGCGAAATTTGGTTGAAATCGGATGTCGTTTGACGTGTTTCGGACCTAAATATCTAAAGTTGAGAGTTTACGAAACTAGAATGAAAAAATGATGATTTTGAGGCTTTATTCATTGATTTTGATGTTATTTTGGCGATTTGATCGCTTGAGTAAGTTCGTAGGATGTTATTGAGTTAGTGTGTGTGTTTAGTTAGGAGCCCCGAGGGCTCGGGAGTGATTCGGAGGCGGTTCGGGGTGTTTTTGGCCTTAGGAAGTGTTGCAGAATTTCTGCAGTCAGTGCCCAGTCATTTTCTTCTATCCGATCGCGTAGGTATGTCTGCGATCACGAAGAGTTATTTTGGAGTTGCCCAATTTTGTTCTATGCGATCGCGTTATAGGCCACGCGATCACGTACCCCTGCAAACTCATTCTATGCGATCACACACTCCCTTCTGCGATCGCAATTCACAAAAGGCCCCCTACTTTGACCCTCTATGCGATCGCACTCGTCATCCCGCGATCGTAGTGACCAGCCTACCTTACCCTATGCGATCACATTCCCTTTCCCGCGATCGCATTGGGCAATTCTGCCCAGTTATTTTAAAAGTCCAAAATGGACCCGTTACGGGAGTTCTACCATTTTTCATAAAACTTGTCTTCTCCAAGCTCTAGGGGAGATTTTTGAAGCTCTTCTTCATCAAAGTCTTTTGGGTAAGTAATTTCCCACCTATTTCCTTCACTCTTCTTCATTAATTACTGAAATTCTAGACCTAAATCATGAAATCAAAGTAGAAATTAGGGGTTTTGGGTAGAGTTAGGTTTTTGGGAATTTTAAGTGATTCAACCTCAATTTGGGGTCGGATCTTAAAATAAATTATATATTTGAACTAGTGGGGTTATGGGTAATCGGGTTTTGGTCCAAGCCTCGTGTTTGGACCATGTGGGCCCGGGGTCGAATTTTGTTATTTTTGGAAGAATGCTAGGAACTTCATATCTAAGCTATGGGATTTTGTTATCGAGTCTTTATTGATATTATTGAATTAATTATGCCTAGATATCGTTGTTTCGGAGTCGGATTATAAAGGAAAGGCGGTATTTGAGGGTTGATTTCTATTCTTTGGACCGAGGTAAGTGTTTGTTCTAACTTTGGCTTGAGGGAATAGGATTAGAGTGTTGTTTGCTATTTGCTAATTGTTGAATACGGTGTATAGGCATGGTGACGAGTATCTATACACCGGAGTCTAGCATGACCGTGAGTCTTATTTGTGTTTATTCGGATTTTGTGATACCTCTTCCTTGTTAAATTGATAAATTTCATATAATGTGAAGAGTTTGAGGAAGAATTATGATTTGTACATTCTTGGAGCATTGGCTGGAGTTATATTATAAAGCGTGAAAGTATATGAAATGATGGAACCCCTTTGGAGTGTTGGCTCAGGTGGTAAAGTGAGATGAGAGGTAAAAGTGATAGAAAGAGAAAGAGTTATTGAATTGTTCCCTTGCCGGGATGTTTGTTGCTTTGCTGATTATCTTTCTTGCCGGGATGTTGAAATTTATTGATTTTGTTCTCTTGCCGGGATTTAACTATTTAATTGTGTTCCCTTGCCTGGATTCCTATTATTAATTGTTCACTCCCTTGCCCCTTTGTTTGTGATTGTTGGTTGGATGAGGAAGAGCGATAAAGCACGAAGGGTGATGACGTGCATTGTTTGTTATTGTGAGGTGAAAGAGTGTAAAAGCACGAAGGGTCATACCGTGCCACGTTTTGAATATTTATGCACGAAGGGTCATTCCGTGCCATGTTTTGAATATTTATGCACGAAGGGTCATACCGTGCCACGTTTTGAATATTTATGCACGAAGGGTCATTTCGTGCCTTGATATGAGAGTTTATGTGAGGAATAGCACGAAGGTTAATGCCGTGTACCTTATATGATTGTTTTGGTGAGGATGAGATTAGAAGCACGGAGGTTGGTTCCGTGCAACTGTTGATTAACATGTTCTCCTTAACTGTTGCTATTGTACAGTTTCACTTCTCTATTTGTTGACTTTATAACTGAACTACTACACCCCCATAGCATGCTCCCCCTCCTAGCTGTTTAAATTCTGTATATTTCCTTTTATTACATATATCTGCACAGGTTGTTTTTGGTCAGTCTTGTCTTGCCTCGTCACTACTTCACCGGGGTTAGGCCAGGCACTTACCAGCACATGGGGTCGGTTTTGCTGATGCTACACTCTGTGCATCTTTTTGCACAGATCTAGGAGCAGCATTCGGACCTCAGTAGTAGGATTTGATCGGGAGCTGACTTCTAGGAACTTTCGAGGTAGCCTAGCTGACGTCCGCAGGTCGGAGTCCCTTCCTATTTTACTTAGATTGTTTCCCTTTTTATCGGAACAAAGCATTGTATCTTTTATTCAAACCTTGTTTGTAGTACTCTCTAGTAGTTCGTGAGTTAGTGACACCAGACTCTGGGTAGAGATGTATTTAGACTTCCGCATTTGATTTTAGTTATCTAAGTTTAAAGACTTTCACTTTTATTTAATTGTCTTGTTTTATTTATATTGTTGCGAATGTTATCAGCAATGTTTTAATACTTGGCTGGCCTAGCTCCAATAGTAGGCGCCATCACGACTCCCGATGGTGGGAAATCCGGGTCGTGACATAACCGCACCTGCGGTTGGTCAGACGTAGGTGCGAGACCGCAGAAGCGGTCGTCCCTCCGCAGATGTGGCCAAGACAGGCCAGTTCCAAAACCACAGAAGTGGCTTCAAGACTGCAGAAGCGGTCCCAGCCCTTGGCCAATTCCGCAGATGCGGCCTCTTCCTTGTAGAAGCGGGACCGTAGATGCGAAAATCACTGAAGCAGTGAGCTTAATTTAATACGGGTTCTAAGTTATTTTTGCCACTTTTCACTCTTCCATTGGGTGATTTTGGAGCTTTTGAGAGAAGACTTCCACCTAGCATCTTGAGGTAAGTTTATCCCACCTATTCCTAGTTTAATACTTGTGTCTTAGGTAGATTAAACACTAGGATTAATGTAAAATCATGGAGTTAGAGCAAAACCTAGGGTTTTGACAAAATTTAGATTTGACCATGAAATTTGTTATGAAATGAATTAGAAATCATATATTATTGATCCTTAGGTTATAGAGAACAACTTTCTTCGAAAAATTTCGGAATCCGGGCACGTGGGTCCGTGGTCGGATTTTAGGAAACTTGTGTTAAGGGTTGGGAAATTGCTTAAATAGGTAGAATCCGATCTTGTGAGCTTGTATTAACTAGTTCCTACCTCATTTGATTAGTTTTGGATCGTTCGGCTCCAAATTGAGGGTTTGGGCTCGTTCTTGGTATTGGAAGTACATTTCGGAGCGAGGTAAATCTCCTTTCTAACCTTATAAGAGGGAATTGTCCCCATAGGTATAATAATTGAATAATTTGCTACTAAATGCGGCGGCTACGTACGTACTAGGTGACGAGAATCTGTGCTTAGATACTATTATGTTAATTGTTCAGGTAGTCTAGGACCCGTACCATGCCGTATTTGCGGATGTCTTTTGATTTTCTTGCTAATGTGATCACCTAAGATATGTGATGTCACGACTCAAAATTCACCAAGGGTCGTGATGGCGCCGGACATCGCTGTCAGGCAAGCCAACCAAAATACTTAATTAAACTCCAATTTTAGTATTTGTTGAAATCATTTTCTTTATACATTAAATAATAAATAATGAAATTTACAGAAATAACCATGGAGTCTTTAACAAACTTAATATTGAATAATCCATAAATCATCCCAGAGCCCGGTGTCACAAGTGCATGAGCTATCCCTAGGAAACAATATAATACAACAACCGTCCGGAAATACAAATTGGACAGAAAGTAAATACAGTAATCTGAAAGAGACTTTGCTGGCTGCGGGTCGTCTTGAGAAGTTCAGCTCACCCAAGTCTCCGTATCAACCATGCTGCTACGCCTACTAGGCCATTAGAGATGCATGTACCTGTGCAACAAAAATGCACAACAAGTGTAGTATGAGTATGAAAACAACTCGTACCCAATCAGTATACTGTCTAATCTCGAAGAAGTAGAGACGAGAGGTCGATTTCGACAATTACTAGTGGTCCAATAATAATATTTGTAAAAATGGGAGGAGATCATGGATTTTATAAAGTAATTATAAACTCATAAATCCGGATAATAAGTAAACAACTTCTCAAATAGTAATGGATTCCAAAGATTTACTTTTCATCATCTTTTATCAATTTATCTCCGACCAGGAAAGGCAATTATCAACATTTATAAATCTCAGACAAACAATACAAGCATGCACATATCATGTCGAGGCCGTACGGCCCGATCCAACATAAATGTAAAATGTGCACTACCGAGGGTCGAACGGCACGAACCATAGATGCATCTATTACCCCGCTCGCAAATCATACATGTAACGCGGTCAACATAAATAAACAAATACCCTGCTCGCGAATCATACATGCGACGCAGGTACACATAGAAATACATGCTCAAACAGCAAATTAAGAATTTATCGGGGAACGTTTATCCAAATAAAAATCAATTCCCTTCTAGCGATTTAAGAAAATGAAGTTTTATCCTTTTAGAAATTCTTTTACCAATTCGATAAGATTTAAGCAATTCAACTGCCAACAAGATTAGAGATATTCCAAGTATAGCATGATTTTGGGTCCTAGACTATCCGGACTTACACATAATAGTAGCTATGCCCGGACCCTCATCACCTTGTGCGTACGTAGCCCCCACAAATAAGAGCACATAACCAATTATATCACCTATGGGGACAATTCCCTCTTACAAGGTTAAAAACGAGATTCACCTCGCTCTAAAGATCCATAACCGGCATTCCACGCTCTTCCGAAGACTCGAATCGATGCTAAATGCTCCAAAACTAGCCAATAATTATGCAAATCCATTAACATATGTTCAATTACTCATTACAATCCAATTTATAACAATTCCTAACTCCCGATCGAAAAGTTGACAAAATCGCCCTCGGGTCCACGTGCCCGGATTCCTAAATTTTTCGTATATAAACATTACCCATAAACTTACGAACTCAAATATATAATTTACTCTCAATTTCATACCCAAAATCGTGGTCAAATTCCAAGAATATCAATTTTCTAGTTTTCCCTCAAACCCAAAGTTTATACTTATTTACATGCTAAAATCCATACATAATCGATATATTTAACTCAAGATAGGTGGGGTTAGCTTACCTTGTTGATGATGACGAAAAACCCCACTTGAAGCTCTCCAAAATCGTCCATACCAAATGAAAAATAGGGGAAAAATGACCATCTCCCGAGTTTAAAAGAATACACTGCCTCCAGCATTTCCGCACATGCGGCCACTTGACCGCTTCTGCGGTTCCGCAGGTGTGACCTCCTAACCGCTTCTGCGGTTTCTCACCAGGCCGCCCTTTTCTTCTGCGTCCTCTCCACCGTAGGTACGGTCCCGCTTCTGCGGTGACCTGACCACATCTGCGGTCCCAGCCTAGCCATCCATTTCCACTTCTACGGCACGAAGGCCGCTTCTGCGGCCCTTGCCTCGCAGGTGCGGTTATACTAGCAACCAGCAACTTCAGCCCTTTCCAAAATTCCAATTTTGATCCGTTAACCACCCGGAATCCACCCGAGGCTCCCGGGACCCCTAACCAATCATACCTACCAGAACCAAAACACATTGCGGACTTGCTCGAGGCCTCAAATCATATCAAACAATGCTAAAACCACGAATCAACCTCTAATCCAAGCTTTATGAACTTTAGAATTTCAAACTTCTATATTCGATGCCGAAACCTATCAAATCATATCCGATTGACCTTAAATTTTGCACACAAGTCATATTTGATATTACGGACTTATTCCAACTTCCGAAATCGGAATCCGACCCCGATATCAAAAAGTCCACTTCCGGTCATACTTCTCAAAACCTTCAAATTCCTATCTTCAGCCAAATAACTTCAAAATGACCTACGAACCTCCGAATTCACTTCCGATCGCGCTCCCAACTCCAGAATCACCATACAGAGCTACTCCCAGACTTGGAATCCCATACGGACATTGATAACACTGAAATGCACTTCAAGCCAAACTTATGAGATTTCTTCCAAAAATGCTAACTTCCACAATAGGCGCCAAAACGCTCTCGGGTCATCCAAAACCTGATCTGGGCATACGCCCAAGTCCAAAATCATCATACAAACCTACTGGAACCTTCAGATCCTGATTCTGAGGTCGTTTACTCCGAAATTCAATCTTAGCTTTCAACTTAAAGCTTCAGAAATGAGAATTCTCTTTCCAAATCAACTCCAAACTACCTGAAATGCAATTCCGACTTTGCGCGCAAGTCATAATACCTGAAGTGATGCTGCTCATGACCTCAAACCGCTGAACGACGCGCTAGAGCTCAAAACGACCGGTCGGATCGTTACATTCTCTCCCACTTAAACATATGTTCGTCCTTGAACGTGCTAAGAACTGCGCTGGAGTTATCCGAAATCACTGTTTAACACTTCGAGCACCTACCCGTGCTACCACAACTCAACTAGGCACCCTAGCTCGGTCAACCTGAGGATAGCCTTTTTCGCTTAAGCAAATAAGCCTTAGAACCCAATTCCAACATCCGAAATTCTCTGCCAGGACTGTTTCCAACATATGATCACCAAATCAATCACTACACTATGTACCCCAAACATGACTGCATACCTTTGCTTAATTCATACCTTGCACCACTTTACTCAAACGACCACAATAACATTCTCTGATCAAATTAGTCGAAATTCCCCGAATCTGATGCTCTCAATGCACCTCATGATATACATATAAGTCTTGCTATAACTCTTAAAATACCGCCACGATTGAAGAGATATGTAGAAATTCATAACCAACTGCCAAATCAACAATTATTGGGTCTATACACCTGACAAGAACCATCACCTCATTCTGAACCTAATAATAGTCTTTGCTCCTTAATATACTTCATATAATCAGATTGCACTGATCCTAAATCCAATAATCTCGTCTCACCCAGTACGAACTGCACAGGCAATAAGCCACACCGGACATGATCGAAAGTCTCATATGATGGCACAATGTGCCAATAGGCTACCAATTCGAATGCGATACAAAAGGAAAACGAACTCTGAAAAGGAAATCCAATTACCCCGCTCGCGAATCATGCATGCGACGCGGTCAACATAACTAAACAGACACCCCGCTCGCGAATCATACATACGACGCGGGCACACAGCTAATATGAGCTTTCCTCAGAAAAATAGGAAACAAAACTCATAAAAACAAATACGGGGAACTGTACTCAACATCACATTGTTGTGACATGAAACCCAATCCAAACAACATACCCATGGTGGCGTGCCATCCCATTCACTCATAAAATTCACATAAGGAGATACACACCGAGCTAGATTGCTCATTACAGCAAAATACCGAATGTTGGTCACAAGCACGCTAAATGCATAATACCACCCCTGGGGATACACATAGCGCTATAAGCTACAAACTCAAGCACAACTGAGGTGCAATATACGATCTGAATCTCAAGAGCCATTCTGCTCATATGACATCATTTCTACGCGGAACCTCAACACATAAAAAATTCACCAAGCCATCTTACCCTTCACACGGCACAATATATCATTACATGAAATAGCTGACGACGAAATAACACCTCGACTACTCTTCCATAAGGAGTGCATTGCTGAACGAACACATCTGGCCTGATATTGAGCCCATATTCACATTTAAGTCCATCCACAGACCTCAAGCTGATTTTGATCACACTGAACTAGGCTAATAACTTTTCATGGGTCCATAATAACCCCCTTTCCTCATAACACATAAGATCAACCATCATAATCGGAGCAATCCTCCATAGTCCACCACCCAATAAATCGAGTGCCCTCCAGGCATAAATTCTCAAATTAATGACATCACTACAATCTTCATGCTTGGTTTAACTCTTCAATCAATTAAGTGACTACATGCCACACTTATACCACCTTCCCGTGGGGCACGCTCCCACAACCTTCCGTAACAAATAACAGGTCTATACACCCAAACCACGACCGCACTAACGCTGAAAAGCGATCAAGAATCCTTAACCAGGATGCAAAGCCTCTTTCACAAAACACCGATCTCAGGCGACGCCGAAGACAATACCAACTTTCCTTAAACATCGAAACTCCTTTCCTGCTCGCCTGAGCTCGTGATATCCTTGGCAACACCGAACTGCAGCCTTGATTCTCACTTCAAATTCCATACCACTCACTGCACCCAACATGCCAATATACTATACGACTTTCATCATAACTCCGGAACCACTAATAGATTAACACTTCATCATATAAAAACTTTTCACTTAACTCACTTTGGGGGAACTATAGCAAAACACAGGTGAATGCTCATAACCGTAAAATATACAAATCTCTAAGTAGTGGTCTAAGCCATCATAGCCCTTCTAGGATCCGCCTCTACATAACAGGCCATAACAGAAGAATGCTTCTGAATAACATCGATTACAGCAGCCGACAAGCCTCACATATACCGCCACAAATCACATGCATAACTTGATCATGCTGAAGGGACTGATCTCTACCACCAACATGCCAACTCAACTATGGCTAACCAATCTATCTTCTTTTGATTTACCCTGATTGCCTTAGAAATAATAATAACTCCATTCAACGTATAACACACTCCATCCGTACTTACCCCAAGTGACCTTGAATCACGAGACCATGCTGTCTCAAATCCCACGAACCATTTCATACCTCCCAATTGCTACACTGCAGGTCAAAACATCCTAGAACATTCTGGGCACCTTCTCATAAGCTGCTGCAAAGTTTGATTCTTAACTGTACCTATAGGCTCGAAATTATTAGGCACCACACTTTACCCCTTTGAATCCACTATGACCGTTGTTGAGAGCCACCCGCTCTGACTGGGCCCCGAATATAATCAACTCCATGATTCTTTTAACACATGCATACCCTCTCGACGAAGCACCCGGCAGAATCACTTCCCTTGAAACCTGCATCTATACAAAGCATAAATCCTGAATCCTTCCCCAAGTCTGAACATGAGCCAATAAGGCCAACCATGACACACTTTTAACAATTACTTCGCTCAAATTACCACTTATGTTCTTTTCCCGTAGCTGAAATAACCCATCAATATGCTAATAACCAGAAACCTCGCAAGTAGTTAACCATGTAACCCAATCATAGGCGGTGGGACTCTTCCACTTAGCTTGAAGCCACTATTACACAACTCTGGAATTCACCAGGATTCTTTATCTCTTATTGACATAATCTTGCTCAATCAACCACCAAAATTCTCGGAATCTTACTATAAAACCCCTTTTTATACTATGAATCATCAACCACATTCGCACGACCGATCTCTTTGCTGTATAACCAATAGAATTCTTCGCAAAAGCTTCGCCAACCATAGAAGCACCGATCTGCTTACTGGAGATAACCCACCTGTAGAATTTACGTGCTGACATCTTCCAACGTTGCTGCACGAGGTACAATCACTACAACATCAATAACCCATGCTTCAAATTAAATCTGTAGACCCCAATCACCAATCACTAAAATTTCCAAATCATTCCAAACTCTCCTCAAGGTGCGTAGTCATCCTACCACAAGGCCCATATACAACTCTGCCACTCTCCCACTTTGGCAGAGCTCACCCCTTTAATCGACTACTCGACCTTTGCTTCTTATACCTAGCCTCCTAGAAGTTTTAATCACCGCCATGTACTTCCTCATCCTTTGCTGCTTAGTTGTTGCCTTAAATAAAATCCATCTTCGTAGCACTTGAACCCACAAGTCGCTGCTAACTTTAAACCTTTCCGAAGACCATCTTTCTCGTGCCATCAACACTAGGAACACCGATTCCATCCTGAACCACCACACCCCGCGATATATGACCGTTGCTTCTTCAATACTGACCCGCAATATCCTACTCCAAAGGCGAATTGTAGAAGATCATAACACCGGTGAACTTAGTACATTTAATAAGGACAACGACACTTCATCATAGAAGAAAACTCCATTACGCTCACAAATACCAAGTCTCGTTACCCCATCAATCCAAACTTGAACATTCTCAGCCCGATTGCCTTTCCCCTACCGGGAATAAAATACCAAATCTCTAGATCATGCACTGAGTAAACCTCCCTTCAAGTCATTCACCACCCCGACACGTAGGCAAACATCCTACCATCATATCAATACCGTGTAACAATCGTTCATAAGCATCATAGAAACTTGTGCCTAGCCTCAGAGCTCTCAGAAGTACCGCTACTTAGCTGAAACAATAGAATATCCTTCCACAAGGCGACGATAATAGCTCAAACAACCCTGCAAGGAGAAACACCTCACACCACATTTGTAGTACCATTACAATCCTTAAATTCTCGATTTATAACCAGCGGTTCGCGTTCCGTAAGATTGAGTAGGAAGGAAGCAAGGGCATAAGCCTCAAGGAATCAAATCGCACGATGAGGAATCAAGAAGGGAAGTGCTCCTAACAGCCCTGTAGCCTCCCAAAGATAAGTACAGACGTCTCCATACCGATCCGCGAGACCCTACTAGACTTGCTCATGACTCGTGAGACCTACGGAAACCTAGTGCTCTAATACCATGTTGTCACGACCCAAAATTCACTAAGGGTCGTGATGGCGCCGGACATCGCTGTCAGGCAAGACAACCTAAATACTTAATTAAATTCCAATTTTAGTATTTGTTGAAATCATTTTCTTTATACATTAAATAATAAATAATGAAATTTACAGAAATAACTATGGAGTCTTTAACAAACTTTATATTGAATAATCCATAAATCATCGTAGAACCCGATGTCACAAGTGCATGAGCTATCTCTAGGAAATAATATAATACAACAACCGTCTGGAAATACAAATTGGACAGAAAGTAAATACAATAATCTGAAAGAGACTCTGCTGGCTGCGGCTCGTCTCGAGAAGTGCAGCTCACCTAAGTCTCTGTATCAACCATGCTGCTACGCCTACTAGGCCATTAAAGATGCATGTGCAACAAAAATGCACAGCAAGTGTAGAATGAGTACGAAAACAACGCGTACCCAATGAGTATCTCGTCTAATCTCAAAGAAGTAGAGACGAGAGGTCGACTTCGACACTTACTAGTGGTCCAATAGTAATATTTGTAAAAATGGGAGGAGATCATGGATTTTATAAAGTAATTATAAACTCATAAAGTCGGATAGCAGGTAAACAACTTCTCAAATAGTAATGGATTCCAAAGATTTACTTTTCATCATCTTTTATCAATTTATCTCCGACCAGGAAAGATAATTATCAACATTTATAAATCTCAGGCAAACAATACAAGCATGTGCATGTCATGCCGAGGTCGTACGGCTCGATCCAACATAGATATAAAATGTGCATTGCTGAGGGTCGAACGGCGCATACCATAGATGCAATCATACATGCAACGCGGTCAACATAAATAAACAAACACCCTGCTCCCGAATCATACATGCAACGCAGGTACACAAAGAAATACATGCTCAAACAGCATATTAAGAATTTATCGGGGAACGTTTATCCAAATAAAAGCCAATTACCTTTTAGCGATTTAAGAAAATGAAGTTTAATCCTTTTAGAAATTCATTTACCAATTCGATAAAATTTAAGCAATTCAACTGCCAACAAGATTACAGATATTCCAAGTATAGCATGATTTTGGGTCCTAGACTAACCAGACTTACACATAATAGTAGCTATGCGCGGACCCTCGTCACCTCATGCATACGTAGCCCCCACAAATAGGAGCACATAACCAATTAAATCACCTATGGAGACAATTCCCTCTTACAAGGTTAGAAAGGAGACTCACCTCGCTCTGAAGATCCATAACCGGCATTCCACGCTCCTCTGAAGACTCGAATCGATGCTAAATGCTCCAAAACTAGCCAATAATTAGGCAAATCCATTAACATATGTTCAATTACTCATTACAATCCAATTTATAACAATTCCTAACTCTGATCGAAAAGTTGACAAAATTGCCCTCGGGCCCACTTGCCCGGATTCCTAAATTTTTCAAAGATAAACTTTACCCATAACCTCACGAAGTCAAATATATAATTTACTCTCAATTTCATACCCAAAATCGTGGTCAAATTCCAAGAATATCAATTTTCTAGGTTTTCCCTCAAACCCCAAGTTTTTACTCATTTACATGCTAAAATCCATACATTATCGATATATTTAACTCAGGATATATGGGATTAGCTTACCTTGTTGATGATGACGAAAAACCCCTCTTGAAGCTCTCCAAAATCGTCCATACCAAATGAAAAATGGGGGAAAATGACCATCTCCCGAGTTTAAAAGAATACACTACCTGCAGCATTTCCGCACCTGCGTTCACTTGACCGCTTCTGCGGTTCTGCATGTGCGACCACCTAACCGCTTCTGCGGTTTCTCACCAGGCTGCCCTTTTCTGCTTATGTGTCCTCTCCACCGTGGGTGCGGTCCCGCTTCAGCAGTGACCTGACCGCATCTGCGGTCCTAGCCTAGTCATCCATTTTTGCTTTTGCGGCACAAAGGCTGCTTCTGCTGCCCTTTCCTCGCAGGTGCGGTTATACCAGCAACCAGCAACTTCAACCCTTTCCAAAATTTCATTTTTGATCCATTAACCACCCGGAATCTACCCGAGGCCCCTGGGATCCCCAACCAATCATAGCTACCAGTCCCAAAACATATTGCGGACTTGCTTGAGGCCTCAAATCATATCAAACAACGCTAAAACCACGAATCGACCTCTAATCCAAGCTTTATGAACTTTAGAATTTCAAACTTCTATATTCGATGCCGAAACCTATCAAATCATATCCGATTGACCTCAAATTTTGCACACAAGTCATATTTGATATTACGGACCTACTCCAACTTTCAGAATTAGAATCCGACCATGATATCAAAAATTCCACTTTCGGTCAAACTTCTCAAAACCTTCAAATTCTATCTTTAGCCAAATGACTTCAAAATGACCTACGGACCTTCGAATTCACTTCCGATCGCGCTCCTAACTCCAGAATCACCATACGGAGCTACTCCCAGACTCTAAATCCCAAACGGACATCGATAACACTAAAATGCACATCAAGTCAAACTTATGAGATTTCTTCCAAAAATGCTAACTTCCACAATAGGCGTCAAAACGCTCCTGGGTCATCCAAAACCCGATCCGGGCATACACCCAAGTCAGAAATCATATATATGAACCTGCTGGAACCTTTAGATCCCGATTCCAATATCGTTTACTCTGAAATCCAATCTTAGTTAATTCTTTCAACTTAAAGCTTCCGAAATGAGAATTCTCTTTCCAAATCAACTCCGAACTACCCGAAATGCAATTCCAACTATGCACACAAGTCATAATACCTGAAGTGATGTTGCTCATGGCCTAAAACTACTAAACAACGTGCTAGAGCTTAAAACGACTGGTCGGGTCGTTACATGCTAGAGAATTGGAAAGGAACATAAGTGAACATATATACTTGTTGAACACTTGTATGAATTTATTTGAATATAAATGTTCCTTCATATGTTTTCCTGATTATAATTGATATATGTGGATCGGGCCGATCGCCTCAGTAGAAATAGATGCATCTATAGTTCGCGTCATGCGACCCTCTGACAGTGCACATTTTATTTTATGTTGGATCGGGCCGTCGACCATGGCATAATGTGCGCATGATATTTATGTGAAATCTCATTCATTACTTGCCTTGTTAAATATTTGAAATGTAAATGGTTAACTGTAATATTGTTAGGAACATGACTTGCTACTTCTTGCTACAAACTGTGATTATTTGTGACTTCCATGCTTAGCATAACACTTTATTATGTTATTTGACCCTAGTAAGTATCAAGTCGACTTCTCATCTCTACTCCTTCGAGATTAGACGAGATACTTACTAGGTACATATTATTTATGTACTCATACTACACTTCTGTACTTAGTTGTACAGGATCTGAGCCAGGTATATCTGGCTATCAGTCTGGTGCGCATCCCTGAGCATATTCCGAGACTTCCACGGTGAGCTGCTCCCTTCCTGTGCCGTTCAGTAGCTTGATGGAGTCTCTCTTTATTTTATTAAGCTGTCTATTCTATTTCAGATAGTAGGGTAGATTTATTCTTTTGTATATTTTACTAGTTTCCCACTACTTGTGACACCAGGTCTTGACACACACATTAGTAGACTATTATTTTGGGGATTGTATAATTATTTCTGGTACATTACTGATCATTTCTCGTTTGAAATTTAACTTAAGAAATTTCCCTCTCCTATTCTCTCACATATGGTGAGGACACGTGCGGCTGATGTTCCAGACCCGGGAGGAGCTGCTCCCCCTGTTGCTAGAGGCTGAGGTCGAGGCCAGGGGAGGGCACTAGCCCGAGGTAAGGGACGAGGGCATCCCAGAGCTATTCCAGTAGCACCACTAGCAAATCCTGCGGGGGATCCTATTACCAAGGAGCAGGGCGAGGTGCCCGCAGCTGAGCCTACCCCGGCAGACTTTATGATAGCATCGAATTTTTAGGAGGTCATGGGACGTATGCTACGGTTCATGGATTCCATGACTCAGGCTGGTTTATTTCCAGCGGATCCAGCTACATCACAGGCAGGAGGGGGAGCACAGACTCCTAGTACTCAGGCTCCTGGTCATACAGCTACAATGTATCTGACTTCGGGTGCACTACCTGCAGATGGGGCCCAGCCAGTTGCTGCAGTGGTGCCCCAGCCCAGACCAGCTACAGATGGCGACCCGTAGAAGTTATTGGATAGATGGACTAGACTTCACCCTCCGGTCTTCGAGGGTGAGTGTCATGAGGATGCCCAGGATTTCATAGATAGGTGCAGGGACAGACTGCACAACATGAGGATATTGGAGTCGTATGGTGTTGACTTCACTACTTTTTAGCTAGAGGGCAGGGCCCGTAGATGGTGGCAGTCCTATGTTCTTGGCAGGCCAGTAGGTTCTCCTCCCATCACTTGGAGTCAGTTCACACGGTTATTCTTGGACAGGTATATTCCACTCTCTAAGAGGGAAGAGCTATGGTATCAGTTCTGAGTTATCTCGCCATGCATTGATGATACTTCCTACTGACGCAGAGTGGGTGCGGAGGTTCGTTGCAGGGTTGTATTCTGGCATTAGGGCCAACATGGCCCGAGAGATGGAGATGGGGACTCCTTATCAACTAGTGGTGGAGATTGCTCGGAGGATTGAGGGCTACCGTCTGAGTGGTAGAGAGCAGATACAGCAGGATAAGAGGGCTAAATTCTCCGAAGAGTTCAGAGGTGCCCCGGTTAGGGGTAGAGGTCAGTTTGGGAGGGGTCAGCCCAGCAGGCCCCCATATTCAGCACCACCACCTACTCGGGGTGCTCCAGCGTACCCCTGTTTTAGCGCCATGCCATAGAGTTCTTATCGCCTGCCAGCTATTCAAGGTTCCTCCAGTGGGTATTCAGGTAGGGTTCTTCTAGTTCCTATTTTAGTGCTATGCGGAGAGTTCATACTGTCCATTGGCTATCCAGGCTTCTTCCGGTGGGTCTAGGGTTACCAGGGTCAGCCATTAGGGCAGCAGGTCACCGTACTGAATGGTTGTTTTGAGTGCGGAGACCTTGGTCATATGAGGAGATACTGCCCAGGCTTCGGGGCAAGGTAGTACAGCAGGGTTAGCAGCCTATGATTTCAGCAACGGTAGCCCAATCGTCTAGAGGTGGAGGGCAGACTGGTAGAAGTTGTCCTAGAGGTAGAGGCTAGATAGGGAGAGGTCAGCCATCTACTGCTCAGTTAGGTGGAGGCCAGCCAGCCAGTGCTCCAGCCAGATTCTACGCCCTTCCAGCTAGGCCAGATGCATTGGCCTCAGATGCTGTCATCACAGGTATTATTTTCATCAACGGTAGAGATACTTCGGTATTATTTGATCCAGGGTCTACTTATTCATATGTATCATCTCTGTTTGCTCATTTCCTAATTATTTCTCTTGAGCCTTTGGGCACTTATGTTCATGTGTCCACTCCTGTGGTTGTGGATCGGATTTACCAGTCCTATGTGGTCATATTCTGTGGTTTCAAGACTAGAGCGGATCTCCTGTTGCTTGATATGATCAACTTTGAGGACATCCTGGGCATGGATTGGTTATATCCATATCATGTTGTCCTAGATTGCCATGCCAAGACTGTTACATTAGCAATGCAGGGTTGTCGAGGTTGGAGCGGAAGGGTTCCACAGTTGATACGTCTAGCCGGGTTATCTCTTTCCTAAAGGCTCGGCATATGATCGAGAAGGGGTGTTTGGCTTATCTAGCTTATGTTCGGGACACCACCGCAGAGTTTCCGATGATTGATTCAGTTTCGGTAGTTCGGGAGTTTGCCGACGTGTTCCCTTCTAATCTTCTTATCATGCTACCGGATTGTGATATTGATTTATGTATTGATTTGGCTCCAGGCACCCAGCTTATATCTATTCCACCGTACTGTATGGCTCCTAAAGAGTTGAAGGAGCAGCTTGAGGAGTATTAGCAAAGGGGTTTGTTAGACCCAGTGTATCACCTTGGGGTGCACCAGTGTTATTTGTGAAGAAAAAGAAGGATGGGACTATGCAGATGTGCATTGATTACCACCAGTTGAACAAAGTCACCATCAAGAACAAGTATGCATTGCCTTACATTGATGATTTGTTTGACCAGTTGTAGGGTTCTAGGGTGTTCTCTAAGATCGACTTGAGGTCACGGTATCATCAGTTGAAGATTCGGGACTCGGATGTCCCAAAGACTGCATTCCGGACCAGATATGGCCACTATGAGTTTTTGGTGATGTCCTTTGGCTTGACTAATGCCCCAGCATCATTTATGGACTTGATGAACAGGGTGTTCAGACCTTATATTGATTCCTTTGTCATCGTCTTCATTGACGACATCTTGATATACTCACGTAGCCTGGGAGAGCACGAGCAACATTTGAGAGTAGTGCTTCAAGACCTTGCGAGAGCAAAAGCTATATGCTAAGTTCTCCAAGTGTGAGTTTTGGCTAGAGTCAGTGGCATTCTTGGGGCATGTTGTGTCAGGAGAGGGTATTAAGGTAGATCCCAAGAAAATTGAGGCAGTTCAGAGTTGGCCACGTCGTACTTGAGTGCCCGGGATCAGGAGTTTCCTGGGGTTAGAAGGTTATTATAGACAATTCGTGCAAGGCTTTTCATCTATTGCATCACCTTTGACTAGATTGACCCAGAAGGGTGCTCCTTTCCGTTGATCTAATGATTGTGAGGAGATCTTTCAAAAGCTCAAGATAGCTTTGACTACGACACCATTTCTTGTATTACCTTCTGGTTCGGGGAAGTATACGGTATATTGCGATGCTTCACGCATTGGATTGGGATGTGTATTGATACAGAAGGGGCGAGTTATTGCATATACATCGCGACAGCTGAAGATTCATGAGAAGAATTATTTTGTGCACAATCTAGAGTTGGCCGCGATTGTTCATGCTCTTAAGATATGGAGGCATTATCTGTATGGGGTGTCATGTGAGGTTTACACTGATCATCGCAGCTTACAGCATTTGTTCAAGTAGAGCGATCTTAATTTGAGGCAGCGCAGGTGGCTTGAGTTACTGAAGGATTACGACATCACCATTCTTTATCATCCGTGCAAGGCAAATATGGTCGCGGATGCCCTAAGCAAGAAAACAGAAAGTATGGGTAGCTTGGCATTCATTCCAGCAGAGGAGAGGCCACTAGCTTTGGACATTCAGTCATTGGCTAACAGACTTGTGAGCTTGGATATTTCTGAGCCCAACTGAGTTCTTGCATATGTGGTTGCTCAGTCTTCACTATTGGGGCAGATCAAGACCCGCCAGTTCGATGATCCACATTTGGCGGTTCTTAGAGAGACGGTGCTTCAGGGAGGTGCCAAGGAGGTTTCTATTGGCAATGATGGTGTTTTGCGACTCCAGGGTCGTCTATGTGTTCCTAATGTTGATGGTTTGAGGGAGAGGATTCGAGATGAGGCATACAGTTCACAGTATTCCATTCATCTGGGGTGCTACGAAGATGTACCATGACTTGAGAAAGCATTATTGGTGGCGGAGGATGAAGAAATACACCGTGGAGTATATGGCGAGGTGTTTGAATTGCGAGCAGGTCAAATATGAACACCAGAGGCTAGGTGGCCAACTTCAGCAGATGCTTATACCAGAGTGGAAGTGGGAGTGCATTACTATGGACTTCGTGGTTGGGTTGCCCCAGACTTAGTGGAAGTTTGATGCAGTATGGGTCATTGTTGACAAGTTGACCAAGTCGGCCCACTTCATTCCAGTGGCGACTACGTATACTTCAGAGAGGTATGCTTAGATTTACATTCGGGAGATAGTCAGGTTGCACGGCGTGCCTGTTTCCATCATATCAGACAGAGGCCCTCAGTTCACTTTCCATTTCTGGAGAGCTGTTCAGAGTGAGTTGGGGACCCGCGTAGAGCTTAGCATATCATTCCACCCTCAGACAGACAGGAAGTCGGAGCGGATAGTTTAGATCTTAGAGGACATGCTCAGAGCATGTATGATTGATTTTGGAGGATAGTGGGATCAGTTCTTACCCTTGGCAGAGTTTGCTTACAACAACAGCTATCAGTCCAGCATAGAGATGGCTCCATTCGAGGCTTTATATGGTCGACGGTGTCGTTCTCCTATCGGGTGGTTTGATCCTGGTGAGGCTAAGTTATATGGTACAGACTTAGTGCAAGATGCCTTGGACAAGGTAAAGTTGATTTAGGAGAGGATTTGCACAACTCAGTCCAGACAAAAGAGCTATGATCGAGGCCAACCCTGCACTACTATTGAGTAGCGAGAGAGGTCGAAGCAGCTTTTACCCGATTAAGGTCGGGATCGATTTCCACAGGGAGCTAGATATTGGAGTCGGGTGTCTATCTAAAGTGGCGTTGTGTATTTTCTCTTAATTGCACTTCTACACATTTTTGGTTTTGATTATGATTCTAATTTTATAAATCCACTATGCTCAATTAAACTAAAATAAGCTAAGGTTAAACTATTGCGAGTTGTTCAAATGGATAAAAGGAACTAGGGTAGTGACTTTCGCCTAGGTGGTCAATTGACGGATTTTTGAGTCTAAAGCTAGATTGTCACATTTGGGGAATATGATATAACCATTGCACAATTCTACTCACTCTATACCTCTCGGTAGTTTGAATGATTTTGCCCGAATTAACTTTCTCAAGACCAATTAGGTATGTAGATTTGCACAAGCAATCAAGGTTCAAGTCGGGTATTACTATCTCTAGGTTTAACCCTTTAATTGGGGCTATCAATCTCTTGAGTACGCCCCAATTCCTTGTTGGACTAATTTCATGGACTTAGGCTCTCTTTCTCAAGAAGAGCCAAAGTCTACTAGGCATAAACTAGTGTTTGCAACCACTAATTCACAATTAAAACCCTAAATTAGCCCAAATATCAAACACCCATAGACAATCAAGCATCAAAACACAAGACCCATCAATTACCCACACTAGGTTTGAGCCACAACCCTAGTGTATGGGTCTAGATACTCATAATTAGAGAATAAAACAAAGCAATAGATAAAGAGAAACTCATAATAATTAATTGCTAAATTAAACTTGAAGATTCTATGTTGAAATCATGCTAACATTACTCAAAATAGGTAAATAAGGCAAAGTCACGAGCGCAGCTCTCAGTACAAACTATCTGATGACCTAAAAATGGGAAAATAATCTATTTATACTAGGCTAAAAATTTTGGACAAAAATACCCCTGTAGGGCTAGTGCGGATCGCAAAAAATCGAGTGCGGCCACACTAAGGCTCTTGACTTGAATATCCAGCTCTCTGAACTTGGGTAATGCGGACCGCACAAAATTGAGTGCAGCCGCGGTGGCTTCCATTGCGGTTCGCACAAAAAGGACCGCAGACCGCATTGAGCTTCAACCTCCAAAACACCACCTCTCTGAACCTTGGCTCCGCAGACTGTACTAAATCGAGTGCGGCCGCAATGATCACAATGCGGACCGCACAAAACCCCTTGCGTCCACATTGCCTTATGGCCTAAATAACAACCTCTCTGAACTTCACTTGTGTGGACCGTACAGAATGGCGTGCGGCCGCACTGGCCCTGTTTGACTGAGCTTTGTCTTATCTTGGTACTTGTGCAAGTTTCACTCCTTTTTGAGATGGTTTTTGATACTTTGTCACCTTGTTAATCAAACCTGCAATCAAGCACAATTTGTGAGCCTTTGGGACTATTTTGTACACATTTCTAATCAAAACTTAGGTAAGAAGGAGTGTAAAATGCATCATATTCCCTAGTTATCAAGCTACGCGGATCAGAAGGTGCGTGATGTATCATTCATGGTTGGCGAGAAGGTTCTCTTGAAAGTCTCGCCAATGAAAGGCATTATGAGGTTCGAGAAGAAGGGCAAGTTGAGCCCAAGGTTTATTGTCCCCTTTAAGGTGTTGAGACGAGTTGGGGAGGTTTCTTACGAGCTTGCTTTACCCCCCAGCTTATCGGGAGTTCATCCGATAAAGTTAGATTTTTACAAAAGTTAGATTTGACCACAAAATTTATTATGAAATGAATTATAAATCATATATTATTGATCCTTAGGTTATAGAGAACAACTTTCTTCGAAAAATTTCGGAATCAGGGCACGTGGGCCCGGGGTCGGATTTTAAGAAACTTGTGTTAAAGGTTGGGAAATTGCTTAAATAGCTAGAATGCGATCTTGTGAGCTTGTATTGACTAGTTCCTACCTCATTTAATTAGTTTTGGATCGTTCGGCTCCAAATTGAGAGTTTGGGCTCGTTCTTGGTATTGGAAGTACACTTCAGAGCGAGGTAAGTCTCCTTTCTAACCTTGTAAGAGGGAATTGTCCCTATAGGTATAATAATTGAATTTGCTACTAAATGCGGGGGCTACGTACGCACTAGGTGACGAGAGTCCGTGCGTAGCTACTATTATGTTAATTGTTCGGGTAGTCTAGGACCCGTATCATGCTATATTTGTGAATGTCTCTATATTTTCTTGCTAATGTGATCACTTAGGATATGCTAGAGACTTGGAAAGGAATATAAGCGAATGTATACACTTGATGAACACTTGTATGAATTTATTTGAATATAAATGCTCCTTCATGTGTTTTCCTGATAATAATTGACATTTGTAGATCGGGCCGATCGCCTCGGTAGAAATAGATGCATCTATGGTTCGCGCCATTTGACCCTCTGACAGTGCACAATTTATTTTATGTTGGATCGGGCCGTCGACCTCGACATAATGTGTGCATGATATTTAGGTGAAATCTCATTCACGATTTGCCTTGTTAAGTATTTAAAATGTAAATGGTTAACTGTAATATTGTTAGGAACTTGACTTGCTGCTTCTTGCTACAAACTGTGATTATTTGTGACTTTCATGCTTAGCATAACACTTTATTATGTTATTTAACCCTAGTAAGTATCAAGTCGACTTCTCGTCTCTACTTTTTCGAGATTTGATGGGATACTTACTGGGTACATATTATTTATGTACTCATACTACACTTCTGTACTTAATTGTACAGGGTCTGAGGCAGGTACATCTGGCTATCAGTGTGGTGCGTGTTCCTGATTCATAGTCCGAGACTTCCACAGTGAGCTGCTCCCTTCCCGTGCCGTTCAGCAGCTTGATGGAGTCTTTCTTTACTTTTGCTGTCTATTCTATTTCGGACAGTAGGATAGATTTATTCTTTTGTATATTCTACTAGTTGCCCACTACTTGTGACACCAGGTCTTGACACACACATTAGTAGACTATTATTTTGGGGATTGTATAATTATTTCTGGTACATTACTGATCATTTCTCGTTTTAACTTTAACTTAAGAAATCGTTGCACTTATCTTGGTGAAAGTAAAAATGAGAACTTATTTATATTTCCGCTTTGGCTTGCCTGATAATGGAGTTGTGCGCCATCATGACTTATAACAGATATGGGTCGTGACACGTATCATTTGATTTTGTATAGATTTATTATATTTCTGTAAACTACAATAAATAATAAAATAACAAGTAATATCTTTTAGAAAATAGAATGATAAGAATTTTTTGAATTGAGATGAGATTGTATTTTGAAATACGATAAGAAAAATCATATTTGGAGTATGAACAATGGAGTCAAAGTTGCTACTGAAACACTTTTTAATTTTTATTTATATTATATTAGAATGATTTAAGTATTAAATTCAAACATGCTAATGAAAAGCCATATGACAATGTAATAATATTAGGTATTGAACAGTATAATAGCAAAACTAAATAATAAATAGAGAAAAAAATAAAAATTCAGATTTTTTATCATAAAAAAGCGTAAAACTCATATTATGGAGTATGAACAATAAAGTCAAAGTTACTTAAATACTTTTTAATATTTATCTATATTATATTAGAATGATTGGAGTAAAACTAAATATTAAATTCAAACAAGCTAATGAAAAGTCACATAACAATGTAATAATATTAGGTATTGAATAAATTAATAGCAAAACTAAAGAATAAATAGAGAAAAAAAATAAAAATTTAGATATAATATGATATATTAGATCATTATATTATAAGATTAATAGTCTACATCGGGTTCTAACATTAGTTCTAGATTTGTATTGCCAATTTCTTACTTCTTGGGTCCAGCCCATAGGATTTTTCCTTTTTATATCTAGCAAGTTGTTTGAACTGTTAAATCCTGTGGAACCCTAGAAATTCCAATTATTCATTTTCTCAGCTATTTCGGGAATGGATTATTGGGGAGGAGCATTGGAAGATTTCGGGGTTGCTATTAGCGCTGGGATAAGATGACTTTTTCTCTGTAATTGGTGCCATTTTGCATATTTTAGGGATAAACTTTTTATATAGGTTATTTACAATTTAATTGTTCCTTATTTCTTTTTTTTTTTTGGGTTGTATTTTAGGCTACAAGGTCTTGTAGGATACCAAAATTGGTTGCGTGAGTATTGCAACTTTTTGCATTGCTTTTTACGTTCTATTCTACGATGTTTTATTTGAAAATGCTTACTTAGTTGTGTATATTTCTGTGGTTTGCTTATGTAAGTTCAACTGATCATTACTTTTTGTTATGCGTTCATTCTGCGTGTCGATTCTTGTTGGACTCTTTTATTGGGAAACCATGATGTTTGCTTAGAGTTTTCAACATTTTGCAGCATCTTATCGTCTGATTACGTTGACTATTTGCTGTTTTCTGATCATCATACATTCTTGTGACCTTTCAGTTTTAAATTTAAATGCTGAAATAGTTTGTTTGCTTGTGTTTGGTGTTGTGTGTGTTCTACCTTGTTTGTTTGAATTTGCTTCCAGAGCTGTGTTTGCTTCTGTAGTTTGCTTATTTGTGTTCAGGTTAGCATTATTACATGTCACGCTTACTGCCCGTGCGTCTATTTCCATCGACCTCTGTTATAGGGAAACCACGGCATGTGCATAGAGTTTTCAACATTTTGCAACATAATCAAAGACGTTATAATAAAACTCGTGGCCTAAAGCAAAGTTTTAGTACGGGGCCTTGATTTTTTTTGTCTGTAGTATAATTATCTTGCAAAATATAGTATTAATATTACCTTGGTTCCTTTTTTTCTTTCTTTCTTTTTGTCTATAGTATAGTTATCTTATAAAATATAATATTAATATACCCACCGGTAAGAAAATTCAAGTTAATAAGATGTTAGCAACGTATTTACATTTGGTTACCTTGGATCTCATTGTAAAAAAAATATTATTTATCAATATGAAGATTTGAGTATCTTAATTCAAAGTTCTAAAATATTTCTATTGTTAAAAAATAGATAGTCTTTCTTTGCATTTTTATAAGGATTTAGTATTATTTTTTTCTATAAACTTCAATATTGTCTAAGCGAAATAGTAAATCCACAACTAAAAATATTTTTGGGGCCCTAAAATTTAGGAGGCCTAAAGCAAAGACTTTACTAGTGTCACGACCCAAAATCTAACTAGTCGTGATGACACCTAACACATCCCGCTAGGTAAGTCAACTCATCAAGTCAAATACAATATAACTTACTGAGGAAAAATAAATGATCTCTTATACACCTCCCCAGGACTGGTAGTACAAATCATGAGCTTCTAAGAATAGAGTTTACAAAGTTGATATGAAAAAAAAAATACATCATCTGTTTGACAAATACATAAACAGAGTTTAAAATTCTAAGGCTACAATGAACAAGAGGCAGCTACAACAGTGGCGCCAGTACATTTTCCAAGTCAGCTCCCATCGAACACAGCAACTTCGACATTCGAAATCTGCACGCAATGTACATGAAGTGTAGTATGAGTACAACCGACCCCATGTACTCAATAATTAACAAACCTAAACTTAGGTTGAAAGTAGTGACGAGCTTGTACCACGGTCAGTGTCCACACCAATATCTAGTAACATCTCATAACAATATAATTAAAGCATCATAAGGAATAACGCAATAATAAATTGCTCAGCTCGTTCACAGTTCCAAAAAAAATATTTTCTTTTCAAGTATAATAGTAAAAGTCAATTCTTTTCACTGAACTCACCAAAATATGGGTAAGTCTAAAAACTATGATCTTTCCCATAAAACTTTCTTTCAAAATAGGAGATTTCATTTTTCAAATGACATGAGGAAAATATATTTTTATGCCTATATTTCAATGTGCATGCCAATGCAATGCAAAATAGTGACAAAACCATATGCGTACTCTCAGAGTATCAATTCAGTCAGTCCTCTCTGTCACTCAATCCTCTTAGTCACTCAATCCTCCCAGCCAGCCTCACAATCACTCAATCCCCCCAAGTTACTCGGCGCTCGCACTCAGCACTCGCACACAGTAGGTACCTGCGCTCACTGGGGGTGTGCAGACTCCGGAGGGGCTCCTTCAGCCCAAGCGCTATAACAAGCCATCTCGTGGCATAAATCAATCATGCCCTCGGCCTCACTCAGTCATAAATCAGAAACAACATGCTGTGGCGTGGAGCCCGATCCCATAATCATCCTCACAATTAGGCCATCAGCCTAACTCAGTCATCATTCTCTCCAGTCTCTCGGGCTTAAAATGTCAGGAAAATCAGCACACAAATGATGATATAATGTATTAATAATAACAACTGAGACTGAGATATTATATGAATAAATGAATATGATTGAGTATGAAATATCAATGAAATCAGTGAGATGACAACAAGAAATGACCACTATGGGTCCCAACAATATCGGCATAAAGCCTAAACATGATATCTATCATGATATACAGCTCAATTTACTTATCACATGGTAAAAACACAGATATTAACAAAGTAGGACCACTACACAATGTCCTCAATAGAGTCACCATTCACAGGGTGCACGCCCATACACCCGTTACCTAGCATGTGCGTCACCTCAACATCAATCACATAACACATAATTCGGGGTTTTATACCCTCATCATTAAGTTTAAAAGAGTTACTTATCTTAAACCGTGAAGTTCTTTACTCTGCTATGCCCTTGCCTCATAAATCGGCCTCCGAATGCCTTGAATCTAGCTGCAATTAATGTGATTCAGTCAATACAATTTGTAGAAATTAATTCCATGTGAAAATATTAATTTTTCACAAAAATCCGAAATTTAGCTAAAAATCGCCTGTGGGGCCCACATCTCGGAATCTGGCGAAATTTACAAAATCCGACAACCCATTAAATTACGAGTCTAACCATACCAATTGTACTTAAATCTGACTCCGGATCGATGTTCAAATCTCAAAAATACATTTTATGGAATTTTAGAAAATTCGTCCTTTTCTCTTGAAATATCAATAATCTAACTCCAAAAATTAAGATTAATTCATGGAATATAATCACAAAGGAGTCGAGAATACTTACCCCAAGTTTTATGGTGATTTGCCTCTGAAAATCGCTCAAACCGAGCTTGGAAGTCCAAAAATAGAAGAAAACTCTGACTGCTCCGCTATACACTGTCCAGAATTTTTGTGGTACTGTTCACGCGTATTACTGTTCACGCGTGTTGCTGTTCACAGTTACTGTGAAAAAATGCAGCAACTTTTCTTCAAGTCTAAATTGATCTATTAACCTTCTGAAATCCACCCGAGGCCCTCAGGACCTCAACAAAATGCATCAACCAGTCCTAAAACATCATACGAACTTAGTCGATATCTCAAATTACATTGAACAATACTAAAACATGAATCACACCCCAATTCAAGCCTATTCAAAACTAATAAATTTCAAATTCTACATTCGATGCCGAAACCTATCAAATCAATTCTAATTGACCTCAAATTTTGCACATAAGTCATAAATGATATAACGAAGTTATTCCAATTTTTAGAATCATATATCGATCCCGATATCAAAAAGTCAACTCCCCGATCAAACTTCCAAACTCAAATTTTCTAATTTCGCCATTTCAAGCCTAATTTAACTATAGACTTCCAAAAAGAATTCCGGACACGCTCCTAAGTCCAAAATCACCATACGGAGCTATTGGAATCGTCAAAAATCCATTCTTGGGTAATTTACACATATTTTACCATCCAGTCCATTTATTCAACTTAAGCTTCCAAAACATGGATTGTTCTTTCAATTAAATTTTGAATCATCTGAAAACAAAACTTGACCACTCTCGCAAGTCATAATACACAAAATGACGCTACTTAAGACTTCAAATAGCTGAATGGGATGGAAATGCTAAAAATGACATGTCGGGTCGTTACATCCTCCCCCACTTAAACACACGTTCGTCCTCGAACGTACCAAGAGTCGTTCCCAATTCCATCAAACCGACGTGTAGGCTTACCATGTATATACTCGGGGTGATCCCACGTCACCCTATCCTATCTAGGTCTGATAACTCCACATAACTAAAATTTCGTAATTCAACCTGCCCTATAAGCCTTAGAATCCAAATTTCCAACCTCTGAAATTTCCTACAAGATCTAAACCTCACATTTATACACTGTATAATTTTGAACAAGTTGTACCAAGTCATAACCATAACTCAAATACCATATATCTCAATGCTCGTAGCAATGCTTTTTAATTACAGTAGTTGCTCAAATTAACCCGATGCCGACAGTAACCTCATATCAAAGACGACCTCATTCTAAAACCTTCGTACATCGCCAAAAATGAAAGAAACATACAGGAACTCATAACCACTCACTAAATCAACATGTCATGGAGCTTTCTCTCGCTTAACAAGTACCATAGCCAATTGTTTATGCTGAATTCTAAATTATTTTTCCAGTTTGCTGTAATCAAACATTATAGTACCCATTCTAGGTCCATTGATCTTATATCACCAAACACAACTATTCCAGCTATTTCGGTGTAATCCTGCCTTTCCGACACAAAAAATTATTTAAAACCAACAAATCAATTTCCGTGAGAAGACCATCTATGTGTGCATGCACAAAATTTTGTCAAATTGCCCTGATCAGAAAATATCATAATATGTAGAGGAAGGAAGCAATTAATTTGATAGACGGTCAAGGAGATGCGATTTCGACACCAATATAACTCAAGCCTCAATTGTGCAATCCGTACACCCAAAAATGGAAAATGTCTCAAAGAAGAGAGTTGTTTCGCAAATTCAATAAGCATCACCACAACCGCAATGTTATGAGCTCATCATTCATAGTATAACTGTCGCACCTCCTTTTTCCGCGCCCGCGAGGCGCGTGGGGATTTTTCTCCAATTTAAGGACAGTCGAAACGGGATTTATTTGTTTTGTTTCAGAGTCGCCACCTGGGAATTTTAAGGCATCCCAAGTCGCCAATTTTAATCCCTGAATCGAGGAGAATATGACTCTGTTTGTTATTCTGCGAACCAAAAATCCTGAGTAAGGAATTATGTTAATCCGGAAGAAGGTGTTAGGCATTTCCTAATTCCGTGGTTCTATCACGGTCGCTTAACTGTTATTATATTTGACTTTGATTTATTAAATGCATATTTATTGCCCAATTTTATTGTTACCGCTTCTATTTAGACTGCTTGTAATTAAGGGCCCTTCTTTGAATCGAATCATGCGTACGTATATTCGTGTTATAGATTATATTTTTTAAAACATGCGGAATTGTGTCACGCGCACGTGTACACGATAATATAGATAATATATTTATTAAAACAATTATTTTCGAAATTGTGCCGAAACAAAATTAAGAATATTCGTCTTTCTTAAATAGTAAACCGCACATCTCGGGTTTTATGAAGTTAATTTAATATTTTCCGAAGAAACCCATTTTTATCAAGTATTTGTTCGAAGTTGCGCGGACGCATAATCCGAATTTTCTTTTAGAAATATAATCAGGTTACGCGAACGTATCCCTAATCACGTGGAATATTCTTGACAGTAATATAAATTCTCTACAAATGTTTATTGCATTCATCTATTTTTAAATGTAAGAGTCATGGAGAATCACCGATTGGGATGCCACCAAATTTCTTGGCAAAGAATTTAAAATTTATTAAGCGTTGCTACAAGTCTTATTTTACGCGTATGAATTATATACCTCAAAACTATTCAAATTTTAAAGAATTAATGATATGAAAAAGAAACAAATAACATGTAACTAAAAATACTACCATTTTTATCGTGGATACAACATTAATATATCAAAAAATCGAATCGCATTTAAAACTGGAAAAAAAGAATTAATTTGATAAACAAATTAATAGTTTCTGAAGAATTTTTATTGTTATATTTAATGCGAACTCTATTTCTACATATCCTTGACATAAAATGTTGCAATTTGTGCTTATAAATCCCATATCCTTCTCATATACTTGTTTTTAGTCCAAAGTTATAATTGTTTGGTTAATTTGTTTACAATGGTAGATAAGAATCAAGTTGATAAGAAAGAGAACTATTATACAAATTGATTCAATAAAATTGCATTACATGCAACATAGTTGTACGTCTGAACCGTTCATAACATTCTAACATCGTAACGAGCTATATCAACTCACCTTCCACATATGATTATATATATACTCATCATCATGCCATATATGAACATACAACTTATATCAATCTAAACCAAAATCAGATTTTTTACAAGATATACTAATAATGTAATTTCTTGATACTTCCATTCTACTTTACATTTAGCTAACAATATTACGGGATGGAATTAATGGCCCATTTTATGCCATGTTTCCCTACCTTGATATTTCAATCATGACTTCACTTAATGAAAATTCCGAAATAGGTGATATTATTACAATACTTAAACGAACTTTAAGAGGTAACAATTATCTTATATTCATTACGCCAAACGTACTACTATATTAATCAACGGAAACAAAAACCAAAATTTTAACTAATGAACTTGAACGAATGGAAAACAGAATTATAATTCCCGAACTTCATTAATTTGTCATGTTGAAGCTTTTCGTGACATGAATTTACAGATATGTACCTGATATTGGAAGCAAAAGAAAATGATGATGAGAATCAGCGGCAGTAATAACAATACAGCAAAAACAATCCAGCAGCAGTAACAACCCAGGAACAGAGTTTGCAAACCAGTAGAACAGTAATCCCAAAAACAAAAGCTTCAAGCTTTGAATGAAACAACAACCATTAATACTAATTTCAAACAAAGAAAGAAAGCAAAAGAACTTTTAGTTTTTATTTTTATTTTTGAAAGCTTAAATATTTTTCGGAATTTTTCTTTCTCTTAAATGTTCAGCCCTTTTTTCTCTCTTCTCTTTTTCTTCCCAGATTCGTGTGTGTTTTTCTCTATCTCTCTATATATGGTTTTTTTCTCTATTTCTCATTTCAAGACTTCTTATAACCCATCCCATAAATCTTTCCATTAATTAAAATCAATACTTTTTCTCTACCCAACCCATTATCTTCCCACTCATCCCCATTACATTAAATAAACATATCACACCAACCCCATTATATTTTATCCCCCATGCCTAACATAAAATAATACAAGATTCTCCCACACAAAAATTTGTCTTGTCCCCCCTTTATATTAAACAACTATATCACAACCCATCCCATTTCATTTTGTCCCCCATGCTTCATATAAATAATTACAAAATGTACAATTCCTAAACTACCCCTCCGACCCTATTGCAAATTACTATTTTACCCCCGAAAGTACTATAAATTACCAAACTACCCATCAGCTATAACACATCAATTAATCAAACTTAACCAAAATATAGACAATATGATTAATTTCTAACAATGTTCAAACAACAAATTTCATGAACATGATTTCTTCAACATTTCAACAACAAATCACATGAACATGATTTCTTCAACATTTCAACAACAAATCAAATGAACACAAATTGAACAACAAAGAACAACTAAAATTTGATTGAACAATATTTTAGCAACAAACAATCCTATTTTCGGATTCAACAACAACAACAAACAAGTATATTTAGATTTCTAAATTCAAGAATATTGAACTTAAAATCAACTACTCTAACAACATTACAACAAACAATTCTTATATTAAACTTTTAAACAAGATTATGAGACCAATTCAAGAAATAATCATAAATGGTAAACAAGAAATCAAACTATACACATTTCGGATTCAAGATCAAACAAACATAATATGAACATGAATTAAATCTAAAAATAAAAACGACGGATTCAAATGATTAAAACCAACATACTTCCCTTATTACAACTAAATTCTTTTAGGCAAATGACAAAACAAAACCTAAGAAGAAACAATTATGAATTTAAACTTGAACTTAACAATATTAACAATTTCCGGAAAATACATAAAATACATGAAACAAATTGAAGAAACAATTAATTAAACTTCAATTTGTATCTAACTAATATTAAACTAACAAATATTCACTTAAACAATAATACAAACATGAAATAAACATGAAAACAACTAATTAAACTTCCATTTTGAAAAATCTGAAAATTAATCAACAAAACATATGAACATGAACAAAACAAAAAATCAAATATCTAACCATAGACATGAACAAAACAAACATAGATGAGTTGAGATTCGAAAAATATCCAAACGAAATACGGACAAAATAAAACTTAACAACTACTAACCGGATCGAAACGAAATATGTATGGACTATTTCGACGAGCCTCGACCAAAGCTCAACCACACGACGAAGACGAAGAAGAAGTAGAAGCAGCCCGCAGCTGGAACGATGAAGTGAAGCAGCGACGCCGATTCAAAACAGCAGCAGCTCGACCTCGTCGTGACTGGAAGGAGGAAATAAACAGCATCACGGCAGCAGCAACATCGCGGCAGCAGCAGCGGCGACCATGGCAACAGCTGTCCGTCGAGGAGGACGACGGGGAGAAGAAGGAGCATCGGCAGAAGCAGCGGGGGCAGAAACGAGAAGCATCAACGCAGCTGAAACAATCTCGAGCTGGACGAGGCAGTCATGACGAGGAAGCAGCTGCAACGGGCGTGTTTGGACGTAAGGTTTGAGTTGGTTGTCGAGCAAAACGCAGCAACAACGTTGCTCGTAAATGGCGGACGGGGAGGGGCGTTGTTTGTTTGACGAAGATGACGGAGCTTTGGGCAGCAGCTATGGCTGCTTGGAGACGGGACGAGGAATGTAAGTGTGTGCGTGGTGACAATGAAAAGCCATGGATGAGCTTGAGGGGGGGGAAGCCATGGGAGCTTGAGAAACTTGGAGAAGAAGAAGATAGGAAAGGGGGGGTGGCGGATTGGTTAGGTCTTTTTAGGGTTTTCTTCTTCTTCTTTTTTTTTTGTTTTTGTGTTGTTTGTAAGATAATAGGATGTTGGGTTATGGACTGGGTCGACCCAGTTCGAAATGGACTGGGTCGTAGGGAAGATTGGGCCATTTTTTGGGCCTATGGCTTGAAATCGAAGAAGAGGCCCAATTCCGACTTTCTTTATATTTTCGCTCTTTTTTCTTCTTTTATTTCTCTAAAACTAAATTATAAAAATACTTAAACTATTATTAAGAATTAAATTAAGTTATAAAAGCGCAAATTAACTCCCAATAACAATTAACGCACAATTAAGTAATAATTAAGCATAAAATTGTATATTTGGACATTAAATGCTAAAAATGCAAACGATGCCTATTTTTGTAATTTTTAATTTTTGTAAAATAAATTTAATTACTAACAATTGTAGAATTAAATCTTATATGCAAAATGCGACATATTTTGTATTTATTATTAATTTAGCAAATAAACATGCACAGACAAATACAAATAATTATTCAAAATATCACAAAATTGCACACCAAAGAAAAATCATTTTATTTTTGGATTTTTTGGGAGTAATTCTCATATTGGGCAAAAATCACGTGCTTACAGCTGCCCCTCTTTGCCCGAAGACACGAAGGGTTTTCGTGCAAAGATAAAGCGAGCGATTTTTTGCCCATCCGAGTACTCCGTGTGAAGCATTTTTTTGAAAAAGATTTGACCGAACCTTTGCTTCAAAGGTTTCCTACATATCCTGGGCTAAACAGGAATCAGGTCAATGTAGTTCGGGAAATTTTGGGTAGCTGGGACTACCATAAGACTGTGATGCTACTGCTGTTTCGTGCTGCTTTTACTGCTTGCTGATCTCCTTATTACACCTTGCTTCAAAGGTAATACAAAAAGCTAAACTAGACTATGGTACATGAATTATAAAATCTTATCTAGATCATGCCCTTCCGTTTCTTGTTGTCTTGATATCTTGGTGACTCTTGGGCATTTGGCTTATTCCGCATTCCCTTTCATTGTGTCCCGTATTTTGTTTCTCTATTTGGGACTCTTGTTGTTTCCTGCTGGGGACTTTGTTGGACTCCTCTGCTTTATTGTCCTCTGACTTGGTCTTGAAATGTATGCCTCTGTTGTATGGGCGGGCTCCCAACTTCAATACTTGAAAATTAAAGACTGAAATGTATGCCTCTGTTATCTGGGCGGGCTCCCAACTTCAAATAAATAACTTTTGAAATAAACGTCATTCCTCTCTTCTGGTGGGCTCCTGACTTCAACAACAACTTTGAAAATAATCGCCATTACTCTTTTCAGGCGGGCTCCTGACTTCAACAACTTTAAAATAAAATCCTATTCGAGGGCGGATGAACCCAAAATATCCTATTCGAGGGCGGATGAACCCAAAATATCCTATTCGAGGGCGGATGATCCCATTATATCCTATTCGAGGGCGGATGAACCCATTATATCCTATTCGAGGGCGGATGAACCCATTATATCCTATTCGAGGGCGGATGAACCCAAAATATCCTATTCGATGGCGGATGAACCCAAAATATCCTATTCGAGGGCGGATGAACCCATTATATCCTATTCAAGGGCGGATGAACCCATTATATCCTATTCGAGGGCGGATGAACCCAAAATATCCTATTCGAGGGCGGATGATCCCATTATATCCTATTCGAGGGCGAATGAACCCAAAATATCCTATTCGAGGGCGGATGATCCCATTATATCCTATTCGAGGGCGGATGAACCCATTATATCCTATTCGAGGGCGGATGAACCCAAAATATCCTATTCGAGGGCGGATGAACCCAAAATATCCTATTCGAGGGCGGATGAACCCAAAATATCCTATTCGAGGGCGGATGAACCCAAAATATCCTATTCGAGGGCGGATGAACCCAAAATATCCTATTCGAGGGCGGATGATCCCATTATATCCTATTCGAGGGCGGATGAACCCATTATATCCTATTCGAGGGCGGATGAACCCATTATATCCTATTCGAGGGCGGATGAACCCAAAATATCCTATTCGAGGGCGGATGAACCCAAAATATCCTATTCGAGGGCGGATGAACCCAAAATATCCTATTCGAGGGCGGATGAACCCAAAATATCCTATTCGAGGGCGGATGAACCCAAAATATCCTATTCGAGGGCGGATGATCCCATTATATCCTATTCGAGGGTGGATGAACCCAAAATATCCTATTTGAGGGCGGATGAACCCAAAATATCCTATTCGAGGGCGGATGAACCCAACAATATCCTATTCGAGGGCGGATGAACCCAAAATATCCTATTCGAGGGTGGATGAACCCAAAATATCCTATTCGAGGGCGGAGGAACCCAAAATATCCTATTCGAGGGCGGATGAACCCAAAATATCCTATTCGAGGGCGGATGATCCCATTATATCCTATTCGAGGGCGGATGAACCCATTATATCCTATTTGAGGGCGGATGAACCCATTATATCCTATTCGAGGGCGGATGAACCCAAAATATCCTATTCGAGGGCGGATGAACCCAAAATATCCTATTCGAGGGCGGATGAACCCATTATATCCTATTCGAGGGCGGATGAACCCATTATATCCTATTCGAGGGCGGATGAACCCAAAATATCCTATTCGAGGGCAGATGAACCCAAAATATCCTATTCGAGGGTGGATGAACCCAAATATCCTATTCGAGGGCGGATGATCCCATTTTCAAAATCTTGGAATTGTCTTAACTCCGACTGTTTTTCTTCGAATCGTGTTGTCTTGCTATCTCTTAAAACTTGAATTGATTTCCCCGTTCTTCCGAGAAAATTTTCGACAATGGCAAAAAATCTTCTGCCCCAGTTTTGGTGCTTTTCCTTGTTCTCCAGGTGGACGCCTGACTTCTGATATTTCAACTGTTCTTCCTTGTTCTCTACGTGGACACCTAACTGCTATTTCAATTCCTCATCCTTGTTCTTTAGGTGGACGCCTGATTGCTATTTCTTTTCTTCATCCTTGTTCTCCAGGTGGACGCCTGATTGTTGTTTCTTTCATTGCTCTTCCTTGTTCTCCAGGTGGACGCCTGATTGCTAATACTTCCATTACTCATCCTTGTTCTCCAGGTGGACGCCTGACTTCTAATACTTCCGTTGCTCTTCCTTGTTCTCCAGGTGGACGCCTGATTGCTAGGGATAATACCACTGGGGGAGTCTCCTTTCTTTCCCTCCTTCAAATTCAATTTTTTATTTTTTTATTTTTTTTTAACACTGCTGGGGATAAAAGTGTTATCTTCTTGGGATAACGTTATTGAGGATAACGCTGCTGGGGAATTTTATCCCTTCAAATCGATGCTTCATTCTTCTGGAAGCTGCTGGGGAGGATAATGGCTCTTTGCTTTTCTGAGCACAAATGTCATCCCTTTGTTCTGTCTGCTGGGGATCAACTTCCTCCATTAGAAGCTTATTATGTTAGGGGCAACCCTGGTTCAAAGACCACTTCCTTGGTGCTATCTTTATTCTTCCCCAAATGGGTACCTGATTTCCAGAAAATTTTCTAACTGAAAAGAAAATTTTCTGCCCCAGTTTGCATTTTCCCTTATGGTCTTCACTGCCATTCCCTTTACCTGTTTCAAACCAAACAAAATTTGTTAGTTTAAAAACCCGGTGGTTGGTTATGATACTCCTACTGGGATGGTTTTTCCCTTTCTCCCTTCCCCACTCTATGTTGTCCGACCCTCTTGGAACTTGGTCGAAAATCTGTCGGGGATGCTCCTACATCTCGATGATCTGCCGGGGGCCCTCTTGGAATTAGGTCCACAATTTTCTCAACTGTTGTTTTCCTGTTTTTCTCCAACTTCCCTTGGAAATTTGGTCCTATTGGGATCTAGGCCCCTTTCATCATTTGGTCTTGCGACCAACTTCTTTTCTCTTTATCGCCTTATCTTTGGCATGTCCTATTCGCATTTTGCTTTGCATCATTTTGGCAACTGGTAGTAAGCTCTGAAAATCCTTTTCAAAAACAAACTGCTGGGAAGGTAAAGTCTTTTAAACCAAGAAATGAAAAAGTGATGATTTCAAAAAATAGAAAAAGAAGAAGTCTTTCTGAACAAATGCTGGGGAAAAGGAAAGAAAAGAACTTATCTGAATGATATAACCGATTCCAACGATCATGTCGCGCATTCCGGATTAATCAACCCAGTCTATTTGTATCAATCAACCTTCCAGATGGCCTCATGTTGCTGGGGATAAACAGGCACTCAACTCTTTGCCAAATGCGGATCCTTCCCGCCAATCTTGTCTTGTCGCCTCATAGTGCCCTTCGAGGGGTTTTCACTAATAAGACTCTCTCATTTCTCTCAACTCCCGTCGCCTTATGGTGCCTCTGAAGGCTTTCACTGATAAGACTTTCTAATTTTATTTTATTTTTCAGCTGGGGATTGGAGTGCTGCCGATATGACTCTCTCTGTTGGGGATTCTTTCGGCTATCAATTCATTTCCAACTTATGATCTTCTTCTTTGCTGGGGATCAGAGTGTTATTCCCGACTTCCATTTGAATTGACTTAGCACTTCTCAGATACTGATCGGGAGGTCTTTTTTGGACATCAATAGGGGTTTTGTGTATGGCTGAAAGGAGAAGGGGGTATCCAAAGTTCAAAAATAATTTTTAGGGGTAAAATAGTACAACTCTTGGAATCAAACTTTCTTGACAAAATTACAAGCGCCAACTTCTGCCCCAGTTTTTCTTGCTCGGGGATTTTTATTTTGTCACACTATGTTACCTTATGCACACTATGTTACACTATGACCGAGCCGTGAGGCGCCTACGTATCCTTCTTTGAGGAATCAGGTCAAACGTAGTTCCCAATTCCTTTGTTTTTTTTTTGTGACTTTTCTTTTGTTCTTATTACTTTTTTTTCATTTTCATTACTGATTCCAAAAGAGGGGTATGAAAGAGTAAATAAGGCTCAAAAGGGGAAGCAAAGGTCAAAGTGTTTGGGATAAAAGAAAGAATTGCCTCCGTCATTTCATTCTCTGATAAATGCTAAGTACAAACAAACAACAATTACAATTACAAGAAATCATAATATCTCTTAACTGCGTCAGAATTGATAGTCATGTCAACGCATTTCCCTTCGATATCTGTTGATCATAAAGCGTCATCGGGCTTGCTCTGTTTAGATTGCGATAATCAACACACACCTCAGATTTTCCGTCTTCTTCTTATGGCACCACATTAGCCCACCAATCAGTATATCGAGCGGCCCGAATAACCTTAGTATTCAGCTGTTTGGTCACTTCTTCCTTAATCTTCACACTCACGTTGGTTTTGAACTTCCTCAATTTTGCTGGACGGGGGGTAATGCCGGGTCAGTGGGCAATTTTTGAATCACTAGATTGGTGCTTAAGCCCGGCATGTCGTCGTATGACCGTGCATAATGTTTTGAATTCAGTAAGTGCTTTGATTAGTTCTTCCCTGATGTTTGGTTCCATGTGGACGCTTATCTTAGCTTCCCTGATGTCATCCGCATCCCCTAGATTGACGGCTTCCGTGTCATTTGAGTTGGGCTCTTTTTTTTCAAATTGGCTCAACTCTCTGTTAATTTTTTTGAAGGCTTCATCCTTATCGTATTTCAACTTATCATCACAATCTTGTACTATAAGTTCGAAATCAGATTGATTTTTTTTAGACTAGGTTGAAGATCCGTCGTGTATGCCATGTCATTAGAACCAGTAGAAAGAGAACTGTTCAAAAGAGAAAAATAAGAAGAAAAATTAAAACAAAATAAGGAATGAGGAAAAAAAAACTTTCACTTTATTAAAATACGGGATAGCAAGGTTTCACACTTTGGCGAGCACAAGAAAGATCTGGATTACAACCCTGGAATAATCCAGACAACAAAAAAAAGAAAATCAGAGCCCACTACCAAGACTCCCTTCGTATAGGAAGAGGAGTAGCCATTCAATTGTTGATTTTTGCTTTCAACCCCACAAACTGCACATCTGCCTCGTTGGACCCTTTTCCCAACACCATAACTGGCTTGTCATTCCACCTTTTCCAACTATACCACCGCTTTCCCACTGGTTAACATTTCTTTTGAACCGACACGGATCATCATCACTGTTTGTGAGGGTTTCTTTAGCTTCCCTCCTTCGTGCATTAGCTCAATCATGTGGGTTTCAAGGTGTGCCGGCAACGGGTTCTGATTGATGTTGGGTGCCTCTGGTGTCTGAACCTCAATCTTGTTGGTGTCAATAAGATTCTGTACTGCATGTTTCAACTTCCAACACTTCTCGGTATCATGTCCGGGAGCCCCCGAACAATACTCACAGCTTATCGAGTGGTCCATATTTTTGGGAAGGGGATTTGGCAATCTGGGCTCAACAAGACTCAACAAGCCTAACTGCCTTAATTTGTGGAACACAACAGTATAGGTTTCCCCCAACTCAGTGAATGTTCTTTGTATTCTTTCATTTCTGAAAGCCTGATTTCCCCGGAAACCTGCCCCTGGAGGGTTCTTGTAGGCTCTTGGTGGTGAATAGGTGTTTTGTAGTGGTGTATGTGTGTTCTGGGGAGCCGGCGCGCGCCATTGCGAGCAAACCGGAGGCTGAGTGTATGTTTGGGCTTGGTGTACGGAGAAGTGTGGTTCTTGAGGTGAATAGTAGTGCTGTGGTGGGCTGTATGGGTAGTTTGGTCTGTGGGGTCTGGGTTGGTCATAGTATGGTTTACCAGACCTGGACCAACTGCTTGCCTCAATCGTGGCAATTTATTCTTTCTTCTTTCTTCCCAGCGCACCTCCCGTGCCGCTCTGAATAGCCTGGGTCGTTGCCTTGAGTGTCGAGTAATTCAGGATTTTGTCGGTCCTCAAACCCTCCTCTATCATGACCCCTATCTTTACTACTTCATTGAATGATTTACCTACCGCTGAAACCAAATGGGCATAGTAAGTTGGTTCCAAGGCTTGAAGGAAGTAGTCTACGATTTCACTCTCCTTCATAGGAGGATCCACTCTCGCTGCCTGTTCTCTCCACCGGAAGCCATACTCTCTGAAACTTTCATTGTGTTTTTTCTCAAATTTTGTCAAAGATAGTCGATCTGGGATGATTTTCAGATTGTATTGGAAATGGTATGCAAATGTCTGTGCTAGGTCATCCCAGGTGTACCATCTCCCATGGTCCTGGCGTGTATACCACTCCAAAGCTGATCCGCTTAAACTTTGACTGAAGTAAGCCATCAATAATTCGTCTTTTCCCCCAGCTCCTCGCATCTTGCTACAGAAACCCCTTAAGTGGGCTACTGGGTCGCTGTGCCCATTGTATAGATCAAATTTGGGCAACTTGAAACCAACTGGCAATTGTACATTTGGGAATAAGCATAAATTTTTGTAGGCCACACTGACCTGTCCTCCTAACCCTCGCATGTCTCGGAACGATTGTTCTAGGCTTTTGACCTTTCTGAACATCTCTTCCTGTTCAGCATTTTTGACTGGTTTGTCAATTTCGGTTGGGAGGTCAAAACGAGGAATAGTTGAATGGATTTCGAAGGCCTTGAAGGTGGGCTCCGGGGGGTAATATTGGTTGTCCTGGGCCTGGAATACGGGCTCACTAGGAGATTCGTGGAATGTAGCCGGGGGAGGTGCTACGAAAACAGGAGTCACTGGTGGAGGAAAGTATGGAACTGGTTTAGGAGGGGGAGACTGCGGTGTCTGAGAGGTGGTGCTTCGGTAGTGTTGGTAGATGGGGAAATTTGGGGATAATTTAGTGGTAAGATTATCCTGAGTTTGGTCCATTGATGGAGCAGGGTTAGTTGGGTAAGATGGGGTGACCGCCTTGTAGACCAGGCCTGGTACATTTCAGCCATTTGCTGCTTGAGTTTAAACATCTCTTCTTTCATTTTCCCGACATACATCTCCTCTAGCTCAATACCTGTGTCAACATCTGGGATAGACATACTTTCGGGTATTGGTCCTTTTGATCTCGTGTGATAATGATAATATGCCAGTATACTCTTTAGAGAAACCAACTGCTTGTATTCTGGAAATGAACAAACTTGTTAGTTTTGAGAGTTTAACACATATATAATTACACGTTGAGATGCAATGCTCCTAGACAAATAATCCCTTTCTATTATGCATTTGCTCGGGTGCTTGTATCGTCCCAGTTTTCTTGAAATTTTTATTGTTATTTTATTTTATTTTTTATTGTGGTGGTCGAATCTTATAAAGATTGCCTACGTATCATGCCCCCGCATGAATCAGACCTTGCGTAGTTCGGACAAAAAGACAATCACTTTTATTTATTTCTTGAAATAATACAAGGATGGAACAGGCGTTACATTTGGAAAACATTATATGAAAAATGGTTTAAAACCCGACACACACCCCAAATCAATTAAAAGACATAGCTCTTAACAACTCATTTTTTCCAATCAATGAATCATCTGCTCATGGTTGATTTTGGGTGGCGCTTATTTTGTATCTGAAATTAATTTTAATAAAAATCAGACTCAAAAATAGACGCTATATATATATAAAAAAAAAAATTTTTTATTTTTAAAAAAAACTTTTAAAAATTATTATTATTATTTTTTTTTTCTAAAATAACCCATTTTATTCCTCGGCTCTCACACTGATTTTTTCAATCAAGCTGGTCAACAAGCAAATCCGAGGCAAATGAATGTACAGGTAGCAAGTAGGATGCATCAGGATGGTCTTTTTATTTCGGGTTCACCTGTCCTAGACAGACCCAATCCCTGTGTTGAGTCTCCAAGGCCAAATGTACATGATGCAAATATACGTTCCTACTAGGGATCCGACATGAAGCTGAGTTATTCTAAGTGAAAAAACCTGAGGCATATTGATCTAGCCCTGGCTTACCCAAACGGACAGTTTGAGCCGAAGCGGGGGCAACGTACCGGGAGCACGAAAGTCTACCCGGCCTAGTTACTTGTCCCAATTTCGTCTTATTTGATATGACTTCTAACAGAAAGGTAGGCCACACGCACGTGTACACCATAAATTCAGAAGACTCAGAAAGAAGAAGGGTTTCGTAGCAGTTTTATATACACAATTCAGATAATATAAAAGCGGAAAAAGCATCATTCAGCACATTAAGCATATATCATGTAAAAATCAGATACTAAATAAAGCCAACTATAGCAGTTATTTTAAGCTCGAATTCTTGAACCCTGAACCAGTGGTTCTGGGTTTTCTTTTTTCCCCAGCAGAGTCGCCAGAGCTGTCGCACCCGCGAGGCGCGTGGGGAGTTTTCTCCAATTTAAGGACAGTCGAAACGGGATTTATTTGTTTTGTTTCAGAGTCGCCACCTGGGAATTTTAAGGCGTCCCAAGTCGCCAATTTTAATCCCTGAATCGAGGAGAATATGACTCTGTTTGTTATTCTGCGAACCAAAAATCCTGAGTAAGGAATTCTGTTAATCCGGAAGAAGGTGTTAGGCATTTCCGAATTCCGTGGTTCTAGCACGGTCGCTTAACTGTTATTATATTTGACTTTGATTTATTAAATGCATATTTATTGCCCAATTTTATTGTTACCGCTTCTATTTAGACTGCTTGTAATTAAGGGCCCTTCTTTGAATCGAATCACGCGTACGTATATTCGTGTTATAGATTATATTTTTTAAAACATGCGGAATTGTGTCACGCGCACGTGTACACGATAATATAGATAATATATTTATTAAAACAATTATTTTCGAAATTGTGCCGAAACAAAATTAAGAATATTCGTCTTTCTTAAATAGTGAACCGCACATCTCGGGTTTTATGAAGTTAATTTAATATTTTCCGAAGAAACCCATTTTTATCAAGTATTTGTTCGAAGTTGCGCGGACGCATAATCCGAATTTTCTTTTAGAAATATAATCAGGTTACGCGAACGTATCCCTAATCACGTGGAATATTCTTGACAGTAATATAAATTCTCTACAAATGTTTATTGCATCCATCTATTTTTAAATGTAAGAGTCATGGAGAATCACCGATTGGGATGCCACCAAATTTCTTGACAAAGAATTTAAAATTTATTAAGCGTTGCTACAAGTCTTATTTTACGCGTATGAATTATATACCTCAAAACTATTCAAATTTTAAAGAATTAATGATATGAAAAAGAAACAAATAACATGTAACTAAAAATACTACAATTTTTATCGTGGATACAACATTAATATATCAAAAAATCGAATCGCATTTAAAACTGGAAAAAAAGAATTAATTTGATAAACAAATTAATAGTTTCTGAAGAATTTTTATTGTTATATTTAATGCGAACTCTATTTCTACATATCCTTGACATAAAATGTTGCAATTTGTGCTTATAAATCCCATATCCTTCTCATATACTTGTTTTTAGTCCAAAGTTATAATTGTTTGGTTAATTTGTTTACAATGGTAGATAAGAATCAAGTTGATAAGAAAGAGAACTATTATACAAATTGATTCAATAAAATTGCATCACATGCAATATAGTTGTACGTCTGAACCGTTCATAACATTCTAACATCGTAACGAGCTATATCAACTCACCTTCCACATATGATTATATATATACTCATCATCATGCCATATATGAACATACAACTTATATCAATCTAAACCAAAATCAGATTTTTTACAAGATATACTAATAATGTAATTTCTTGATACTTCCATTCTACTTTACATTTAGCTAACAATATTACGGGATGGAATTAATGGCCCATTTTATGCCATGTTTCCCTACCTTGATATTTCAATCATGACTTCACTTAATGAAAATTCCGAAATAGGTGATATTATTACAATACTTAAACGAACTTTAAGAGGTAACAATTATCTTATATTCATTACGCCAAACGTACTACTATATTAATCAACGGAAACAAAAACCAAATTTTTAACTAATGAACTTGAACGAATGGAAAACAGAATTATAATTCCCGAACTTCATTAATTTGTCATGTTGAAGCTTTTCGTGACATGAATTTACAGATATGTACCTGATATTGGAAGCAAAAGAAAATGATGATGAGAATCAGCGGCAGTAATAACAATACAGCAAAAACAATCCAGCAGCAGTAACAACCCAGGAACAGAGTTTGCAAACCAGTAGAATAGTAATCCCAAAAACAAAAGCTTCAAGCTTTGAATGAAACAACAACCATTAATACTAATTTCAAACAAAGAAAGAAAGCAAAAGATTTTTTAGTTTTTATTTTTATTTTTGAAAGCTTAAATATTTTTCGGAATTTTTCTTTCTCTTAAATGTTCAGCCCTTTTTTCTCTCTTCTCTTTTTCTTCCCTGATTCGTGTGTGTTTTTCTCTATCTCTCTATATGTGTTTTTTTTTCTCTATTTCTCATTTCAAGACTTCTTATAACCCATCCCATAAATCTTTCCATTAATTAAAATCAATACTTTTTCTCTACCCAACCCATTATCTTCTCACTCATCCCCATTACATTAAATAAACATATCACACCACCCCATTATATTTTGTCCCCCATGCCTAACATAAAATAATACAATATTCCCCCACACTAAAATTTGTCTTGTCCCCCCTTTATATTAAACAACTATATCACAACCCACCCCATTTCATTTTGTCCCCCATGCTTCATATAAACAATTACAAAATGTACAATTCCTAAACTACCCCTCCGACCCTATTGCAAATTACTATTTTACCCCCCGAAAGTACTATAAATTACCAAACTACCCATCAGCTATAACACATCAATTAATCAAACTTAACCAAAATATAGACAATATGACTAATTTCTAACAATGTTCAAACAACAAATTTCATGAACATGATTTCTTCAACATTTCAACAACAAATCACATGAACATGATTTCTTCAACATTTCAACAACAAATCAAATGAACACAAATTGAACAACAAAGAACAACTAAAATTTGATTGAACAATATTTTAGCAACAAACAATCCTATTTTCGGATTCAACAACAACAACAAACAAGTATATTTAGATTTCTAAATTCAAGAATATTGAACTTAAAATCAACTACTCTAACAACATTACAACAAACAATTCTTATATTAAACTTTTAAACAAGATTATAAGACCAATTCAAGAAATAATCATAAATGGTAAACAAGAAATCAAACTATACACATTTTGGATTCAAGATCAAACAAACATAATATGAACATGAATTAAATCTAAAAATAAAAACGACGGATTCAAATGATTAAAACCAACATAATTCCCTTATTACAACTAAATTCTTTTAGGCAAATGACAAAACAAAACCTAAGAAGAAACAATTATGAATTTAAACTTGAACTTAACAATATTAACAATTTCCGGAAAATACATAAAATACATGAAACAAATTGAAGAAACAATTAATTAAACTTCAATTTGTATCTAACTAATATTAAACTAACAAATATTCACTTAAACAATAATACAAACATGAAAACAACTAATTAAACTTCCATTTTGAAAAATCTGAAAATTAATCAACAAAACATATGAACATGAACAAAACAAAAAATCAAATATCTAACCATAGACATGAACAAAACAAACATAGATGAGTTGAGATTCGAAAAATATCTAAACGAAATACGGACAAAATAAAACTTAAAAACTACTAACCGGATCGAAACGAAATATGTACGGACTATTTCGACGAGCCTCGACCAAAGCTCAACCACACGACGAAGACGAAGAAGAAGTAGAAGCAGCCCTTAGCTGGAACTATGAAGTGAAGCAGCTACGCCGATTCAAAACAGCAGCAGCTCGACCTCGTCGTGACTGGAAGGAGGAAATAAACAGCATCACGGCAGTAGCAACATCACGGCAGCAGCAGCGGCGACCATGGCAATAGCTGTCCGTCGAGGAGGACGACGGGGAGAAGAAGGAGCATCGGCAGAAGCAGCGGGGGCAGAAACGAGCAGCATCAACGCAGCTGAAACAATCTCGAGCTGGACGAGGCAGTCATGATGAGGAAGCAGCTGCGACGGGCGTGTTTGGACATAAGGTTTGAGCTGGTTGCCGAGCAAAACGCAGCAACAACGTTGCTTGTCAATGGCGGACGGGGAGGGGCGTTGTTTGTTTGACGAAGATGACGGAGCTTTGGGCAGCAGCTATGGCTGCTTGGAGACGGGACGAGGTATGTAAGTGTGTGCGGGGTGACAATGAAAAGCCATGGATGAGCTTGAGGGGGGGGGGGGGGGGAAGCCATGGGAGCTTGAGAAACTTGGAGAAGAAGAAGATAGGAAAGGGGGGGTGGCGGATTGGTTAGGTCTTTTTAGGGTTTTCTTCTTTTTTTTTTTTTTGTGTTGTTTGTAAGATAATAGGATGTTGGGTTATGGACTGGGTCGACCCAGTTCGAAATGGACTGGGTCATAGGGAAGATTGGGCCATTTTTGGGGTCTATGGCTTGAAATCGAAGAAGAGGCCCAATTCCGACTTTCTTTATATTTTCGCTCTCTTTTCTTCTTTTATTTCTCTAAAACTAAATTATAAAAATACTTAAACTATTATTAAGAATTAAATTAAGTTATAAAAGCGCAAATTAACTCTCAATAACAATTAACGCACAATTAAGTAATAATTAAGCATAAAATTGTATATTTGGACATTAAATGCTAAAAATGCAAACGATGCCTATTTTTGTAATTTTTAATTTTTGTAAAACAAATTTAATTACTAACAATTGTATAATTAAATCTTACATGCAAAATGCGACATATTTTGTATTTATTATTAATTTAGCAAATAAACATGCACAGACAAATACAAATAATTATTCAAAATATCACAAAATTGCACACCAAAGAAAAATCATTTTATTTTTGGATTTTTTTGGGAGTAATTCTCATATTGGGCAAAAATCACGTGCTTACAATAACCAAGACATATGAATCTAATAATAGTAACCAACTCTCCTATAGCTCAGATTAACAACAATCGTACGAGCAACTCAGTTGCCAATAATATAATCCACATGTCATGGTCATAGGCCTCCCGTCCAAGCATATCATATAGGAGCAATCCAAAAGTATGCACGTACATGCTAAATGAAATAGGATTCTCATGCTCCTAGACTGGCATAAATAACACGCTATACTGTAGGCATGAGCAAATTGCGCTATCACAGCTCAAATCGGCAAGTTAACGCAGAATTAGCAACAACCAAGTTTATTTTATAAATTAGCCTCTTTGTAACCTCAAGTATAGCCAAGATAGTTCTCAACAAAGGTACGAATGCGAGAAACATTATAACTTTAAGCTTAACAGTCAACTCTAGGCATATCATAGCCTAAGCTTCTTCCCGAGCATGAATAATTGCCCCGATGCTCGCACATGGGTTCAAACCTCACGTATATGCACACTCACAGCGAGTAGCTATAACAATCAATTAGCGCAACTAGTACCTTCACCGGGTTTAAATAAAATACTCACATCAAGCATGCCGCAATTCTCGAAATAGTATACTTCTAGAGACTCCTAGTCTCCAAATTCATAGAACACATGAATCACCGTAATTGATCCCAACTACAGTACTAAAATGACTAAATCATCCCTCATGCACGATCATCCCACTAAAAATACTTCTAAAATTATTCCGTTCCACATAGCAATAATTTGAATATTCGTAGTCTATTATCCAAGTGAGTACTACAATACCAATGAAATATTTGTAAGTCAAAATACAATGTCCCTTCTGAAATGCACAACCATTCTCAGGAAATATCAAGCAGTAATAACATTGATTTAAATATCTAAAATTGGCCATGCTGTCCAAAATTTATATCTTTTTCTTCAAAACTGAACTACCACCTTATACATGCAATTCTTAATCCCACATGACACACCACCCCTGTTAGACCATCATACGAAAAGTACGAGCATTTCATATCAACTCCAAGTCACCAGTAGAATACATACCCAATTAGTTAAAAATCATCCATCTGCTCCCTTTCCATGTGGAAATCACAATACACTACGCGTTCCTCACACCGGTAGAAAATATCCGACTCAAACACTTTGAAATCTATTTGTACATAATCAAGATATAAAAAATGAATTCCTCTAACTCGAGCAAGCCACATAGGTTACCAAACCCAAGAATATTTCCACCAAAACATCTGTAAAGCATCACCATATCATTATTATAGAAAAGAACTGAGCGTTGAAAGAAGGCTTGTTGGCCCAAGTTCAGGTGAAGTTTTGAAGAATGACAAATGAACTCAGTCATGGACCAGGTCCATCATGTGAGGCACAGTATTTATCAACCTAGACATGTGAGATACACGTGAAGGAGATAAGTCTCAGTGATCAAGAAGCAATATCTCCTGAACTGATCGAAACATTTGCATATTAGATGAGGAGAGAAAGTCTCCTTATAGGAAGAGGACACAATCCGGATAAAGGATAGGGTTGGAGTTTGTATTGAACAAGGACTCAACTTCGATGGAAGATAAGCAATTGAGTCTCAATCAAACTCTGATTAGTAACTCATTAAATAACAGTGATTGTTCTCTTTTACAGGTGTTTCACATACGCAGAAGTTAAACTAAATTGAGAGCAAACGAGCAAGGCAATTTTGCGAGCAATTTATGTGAGATTTAAGTGTGCACACCTGAAGCTACTTGAACGAGATAGAAGAACCAGTTCCGTTGTGTTTATTCTTATTCTAGTTCAATTGTAGTAGGTGGTTTAAAGTTGAACCTTTTCAGCTTTCATAGAAGCATTTGTAATAGGTACTTTGAGTGTTCAAGTTATAGGCTAACTTGAAGGTGTCGCAACACTTGAGGCTGTGTGCTACACAGGGATTAGAGTTAATCCTTAGGTTTACAAAAAGTTTTTGTAAATGTTGTTTTGGCTTAGTGATTTTAGTGGATGTTTGGGAAAATCCTACTGAGTAGTAGGTCGTGATTTTTTCACCTTTTGAGCCAGGTGTTTTCCACACAAAAATCTATGTGTTCTTTATTTTCTATACTTTTAATTCTGCAACAGTAGTAGTTAGAACACCTAGAAGAACCAGGTTCTTCTAGATCGAAAAATTGGGTACTACACAAATCACCCCCTCTTGTGTGGTATTGACGTTTAGAACATCAATTGGTATCAGAGCAGGTTATCCTTGAAGAGGCTAACACCTTAGGAAAAGATCAACATGAGTGCACCACCTGGGAACTGGGAAGGCCAATCCACTGCCAGGCCTCCACTGTTCAATGGACAGTACTACTCTTGGTGGAAGAACAAGATGAAGGATCACATCATAGGAGAAGATTATGAGCTCTGTGACATAGTCACTGATGGTCCTTTGGCAACTACAATGAAAAATGAGGAAGGAGTGGTTGTATAAAAGACAAGGGCTGATTGCACTACTGAAGACCTAAAGAAGTGGGAGAAAAATGCTAAGGCCAAGAAATGGCTTGTGTGTGGACTAGGTCCAGATGAGTACAGTAGGATCCAAAGCTATACTATTGCTAAGGAGATATGGGACACTTTGCAAGTGGCTCATAAAGGAACACCTCAAGTGAAAAGATCCAGAGGAACACTGATGTATTCTCAATATGAGAATTTTACTATGAAGGAAGGAGAAACTATCCAAGAGATGTATACTAGGTTCACTACACTGACAAATGAACTTAAGTCTCTTGGAAGGATTATTCTTGAAGAAGACAAGGTTGAGAAAATCCTGACAAGGGTTCTGCTAGTCTCATGGGAAAGCAAAATCACTGCCATTTAAGAATCCAAGAATATTGCTACTCTCATACTGGATGAACTGATTGGAAATCTTACTGCTTATGAACTGAGAAGGCAAACCATGAAGATGAATACACCTAAGAAGGAGAGAAGCCTAGCTCTTAGAATTGCTGAAGGTTCAGATCTGGAAGATGATGAGATGGCTATGATCACTAGAGATTTCAAAAAGTACCTGATGAGAAGAAAGGGTTCTTCAAGAGGAAAAACCTTCAACAAGTCAAGATCTCCTGAGAAACAGACCAATGAGGGTTGCTACAAGTGTAGTAAGACTGACCACATGATCAAGAACGGTCCTCAATGGGAAATTGAGTGGAAGAAAGAAAGGGCTGAACGAAGAAACATGAAGAAGGAACAGGTTCAACCAAAAAGGAACAAAGGTTCAACCAAGGCTATGGTTGCTGCTTAGGGAGAAACTTCAGATGAAGACTCAGAAGATGAAGCTGAAGAAGAGCAAGCACTGATGGCCATCGGAGAATCAGATGATGAACAAGAGGTAAGTATCCTTCATCTCAAAGACAAGATTAAATTTTTGTCTAAAGAAAAGTTGGCTAAGCTATTACTAGACTTCATTGATGAGTTTGAGATAATTAACAATGACAAGGAAGTTCTGTCTAGGGAATGTGTGATCCTAAAAGTAAAATGCAAAAGTCTAGAGTCTAGGGATAATGAGAGTGATAACACAAATTCTGAGTTGAAGAACCAGGTTCTTGAACTTGATAACAATGTCCTAGAACTTAGGTCTGAAAACTTAAAATTGAAACTAGGAACAGGAAAGAAGAAAGTTGATCACACATATCTCACTCTAGAAGAAAATTTGGGAAAAATGAAAGATGAATTGTATAAGAAATATGAATTCATCAAAGTACTAAAGGAAGATCTAGGAAAGGTGAAACATGAACTAGACAGAACTTGCAAGTGGAACAAGGCTTCTGATGCACTCTCTTGGCTGCAAGAGTATCACAGTAGCAACAAAAGAGGACTTGGCTATGGGACTCAAGCTCCAAAATGGGACCCTAGAAGCAAGTACCTCACTCTTCCTGAAAATAAAATCTGCACACACTGTGGCAAGGCTGGCCATTACAAAAATTAATGTAATGCAAAAGAAAAGGCCAGTCAAAAGAACAAAGTCTTTGTTCAAGAGAAAAACAAGTTGCCTGGGTGGGCAAGAAGGAATCTGATTCATCCTTTTGCCTATAGAAAGGGACCCAAACTAGTTTGGGTTCCTAAGACTAACCCTTGATTTCTTTTTGCAGGTCCAAGTGAAAGGGATGAGCCAAATATGGTATATGGATAGTGGCTACTCAAAACATATAACTGGGAACAATGACCAGTTCCTTTCACTTGAGGACTTAAAAGGAGGTAATTGGTAATGCAAAGAAAGGTGAGATCATTGGGGTTGGAAAGGTAGGCAAAACATATTCTCATTCCATAGAGAATGTCTACCTGATAGATGGCTTGAAATATATCCTAATAAGTGTGTCACAATTGTGTGATAGAGGTAATCTTGTATCTTTTACCTCTACCAAATGTTTTGTGATTAACCTTACCACTGACAAGATTGTTTTGCAGGAAAAAAGAGTTAACAATATTTACATTGTAGATTTGTCTACTCTTTCAGAAAATGAACTCACTTGCTTAAGTGTGTTGGTTAATAATCCCCTCCTGTGGCACAAAAGACTTGGTCATGCAAGTCTAAATCAGCTAAACAAATTAGTCACTAAAGACTTGGTGATAGGGTTACCTAATATCAAGTTCAAGAAAGACAAAGTTTGTAAGGCATGTGCAAGGGGGAAACAGGTAAGATCATCCTTCAAAACCAAGAAAATGGTAAGTACAACCAAGCCGTTGGAACTGGTCTATATAGATCTATGTGTTCCAATGAGAATCATGAGCAGGGGTGGAAAGAAATATGTAATGGTGCTTGTCGATGATTATTCTAGATTTACCTGGGTTCTATTTCTAACCTCCAAAGATGAAGCATTTGACATGTTTATTGCATTTGTTTGAAAAACTCAGAAACAATTAGGAAGTCAACTTGCATTCATTAGGTGTGATCATGGAACTGAATTTGAAAATTCCAAATTTACTGAATTCTGTGATGAAAATGGTTTAGATCATAATTTCTCTGCCCCTAGGACCCCTCAACAAAATGGAGTAGTTGAAAGGAAGAATAGAACTCTTGAGGACATGGCTAGAACCATGCTGCTTTCTAGTAAATTGCCCCATAGCTTCTGGGCAGAGGCCATAAACACTGCATGTTACATAATCAATAGATTCATGACCAGACCTCTGGTAGAGAAGACTCCCTATGAGTTACTTAAAGGGAGAAAACCAAACATATCCCATCTTAGGGCATTTGGTTGCAAGTGCTATGTGCACAATAATGGAAAAGGATCCCTAGGTAAGTTTGATCCCAGAAGTGATGAGGGAGTGTTCTTGGGATATTCTTCACATAGCAAAGCATATAAAGTTTTTAATAAAAGAACTCTATGTGTAGAAGAAAGTGTACATGTAGTATTTGATGAAACTAACATTCTTTCTGAAAGACAAGAACATGAAGATGAAGCCATTGGATTGGTAAAGGAATTGACTGAATCCCCAGCACAAGTCAAAGTTGCATCAAAAGAAGGAACATGTGATGGAACAGGTCCTTCAAATCAGGGCAACCTAACAGGGGGAATTAATCAAGGAGAAATTGAATCAAACCCCCTAGAGGAACCTGTTCATGAACTTGTTCCTCAGCAACAGAACATGGGAGAGACATCTAGCAGAAACCAGTTGGTTGTGAAACCTCACAAGTGTCAAAGTTCTCATCCTATTGGGAACATTATTACTGATCCAATATCTGGAGTCAAGACTAGATCACAGCTAAAGAATCTGTGTGCTTTTGATGTTTTCCTATCTCTTATTGAACCTAAAAATATTGTTGAGGCTTTGCAGAATGCAGATTGGATGAATGCAATGCCGGATGAACTCAACCAATTTGAAAGAAGTCAAGTTTGGCATCTAGTTCCGAGACCCAAGGACAAATCAGTCATTGGTACAAAATGGGTCTTCAGAAACAAACTTGATAAAGATGGAACAGTTACAAGAAACAAAGAAAGACTAGTGGTACAAGGATACAGCCAAGAAGAGGGCACAGACTATGATGAGATATTTGCTCCAGTTGCAAGACTAGAGGCAATCAAACTCCTCATAGCCTTTGCAGCACACATGGAATTCACTCTTCATTAGATGGATGTCAAAAGTGCCTTCCTGAATGGCTACCTAAAGGAAGAAGTGTTTGTGAAACAACCTCCAGGGTTTGAGAGCAAAGAATGTCCTGAGCATGTGTACAAGTTAGACAAGGCTCTTTATGGGCTCAAGCAGGCCCCAAGAGCTTGGTATGAACGACTATCCAAATTCCTACTGGAGCATGGTTACAAAAGAGGTAAAATTGACAGTACCTTATTTTTAAGGGGAAAGGTAAAGATCTCCTTGTTGTGCAAATATATGTGGATGACATCATATTTGGGGCTACCACTGATAGGCTGAGTAAGGATTTTGCAAAACTAATGGGGAGTAAGTTTGAAATGAGCATGATGGGTGAGCTTAACTTCTTTTTAGGCTTGCAGATCAACCAAAGTCCAAATAGAACCATGATCCATCAGCAGAAGTATACAAAAGAGCTAATTAAAAGGTTTAAAATGGAGGAATCTAAAGAAATAGACACACTCATTGCAACTGCCACTAAATTAGACATGGATGAACCTGGTTCATCAGTTGATCAAAAGTCGTATAGGGGTATGATTGGTTCACTCTTGTATCTTACTGCAAGCAGACCTGATATTGTTTTCAGTGTAGGGCTTTGTGCTCATTTTCAGGCAAATCCAAAAGAGTCCCACTTGACTACTGTAAAGAGGATACTGCGATATCTAAAAGGCACCACTGATCTGTGTCTTTCGTATCCTAAAGGTAGTAATTTTGATCTAGTAGGATATGTTGATGCTGATTATGCAGGTTTCTTAGTGGACAGGAAAAGCACCTCAGGTATGGCACACTTCTTTGGTTCATGTCTTGCGACATGGGCTACCAAAAAGCAAAATTATGTGGCCCTATCTACTGCTGAAGCTGAGTATGTTGCTGATGCTTCTTGTTGTGCTCAATTGCTATGGATCAAACAACAGCTGGTAGATTTTGGAATTGAAGTGGGATGCATTCCAATATTCTGTGATAACACTGGTGCTATAAGTATGACAAAGAACCATGTTCATCATAAGAGGACTAAGCACATAGATGTTAGACACCACTTCTTAAGAGATAACTATGAGAAATGATTGATTTCAATAGAATTCTGTGCTACTGATAAACAAATAGCTGATATTTTCACTAAAGCACTGAGTAGAGAAATTTTTTAGAGGAACAGGTTGGAATTAGGGATGATTAAGTCACCTAATAGGTCCAGTTCAGAATGCACAATGATTTTTTTTTTTGGTTAGGAGTTCTAACTTTGTGTAAATATCTAGATCAATTCTTACTCAGTTTCATACTTTAATTAGTATACTCCAGTGACATGTGTATGACTCACTGATCTCTTACAAATTTCTTCTATTTTGGCATTTGAGGCATGTTCAAGAGAGTTCTATATAAAGAACTTGGTTCATTAGTATGTGTTCATATAAAAAGCTTAGGTATATTTTCTATACTCTGCACAATTAGAAAGATTATTTTCCCAATCATGAGCAGAAGTCCTACATTCATCAAATTCCCAGAAATTCTATCCGTTGAGCATTGAACCAGTTTCGTTCCCCTAGAACTTTAAAAACCGGGATTTTTGCCTAAAATCTAGGGATGCTTAATAATCACTAAGAGACCGGAATTACACCTTGATTACACTTCTAATTGACCTCTGAAAAAGCTGTCGTTACTGCATTTTTTAATCTAATCATCTTTAAATACACACCACACCTCTTCTTCATTAGTCCATAACCGTCAAAACTCTTCTCAAGTTCTGATCGCCCTTCTTCTCTCCAAAAAATTCCCAAGTTTTTCTCAAGAAACAATCCACTATGACTAACCCCCAAGATAATCCTGGCACTCTCCCACCAGTATTCCCTTCTAATACATCCTCATCTACACCCCCTAGTGAAACCCCAAAACCTAGGTTTCATAGGCAGAAAATGTTGGCCAGAAAAACTGTAGCTTCTGGAGCTCTAAGAAAAGTTCTAATTGAGAAATTGAAGGCTATACAAATGAAGGAAAGTCCTACTCAATAATTTGACTCAAGCTCTGAGCCTGAAGATTTTATTTCTACCAGCGAAGGTGAAGAACATGGGTCTTCTGACACTGACAAAATTCAAGAAACCCCTAGTGAGGTAAGTTCTTGTGTGGTATTCTCTACTGTAGTTGAAAATGTAGAAAATAGGTTTATCTTGGTTGGTCCTATCAAAGATGTAAAGGGGGCTGAATCTAGTAGAAGTGGAGCTAAAAAAGAAAGAATAAGAGAGAGAGAGAGAGAGGGAGCAAGTGGTGATGAGAGGGGAAATGGGAAAGAAAAAGTTCTGGCTATCTTTGGAGGTGTTGAAGAAGGTGGAAACAAGTTAGGGGGAAGTGGTTCTAGGGAGGCGGCTGAAGGGCTTGTGCATCTAAGCAAGCAACAAGATAAACCTGGTTCATCTGCTGAGGAAACACTAGCTGGTCTTCTGAAGAGGGTTGGGGCCAGTTATGATCCAAAGAAGCATAAATCTTCCACACAAAAGGCTCCAACTGCTTCAAAGCCAACAAAGAAAAGCAAATTGTCATCCCCAAAACCTAATGTACCTTCAGTACCTAAGGGAAGAGCCACTAGAAGAAGGGTCAAACAAAGTGAAGCTGAGTTATAGAAAGCTCTGGACGAAAGCAAGAAGAAAAAGAAGGAGAAGGGAAAAGCAAAGGTTGTGGAAAGTTCTGAGGTTGCAGAAGAAGAAGAAGAATAGGAGACGGAACTGGTCCATCAAGAAAGGAGAACAACTGTGGAGGTTCCTACACCCAAACCAAAAAGGGCCAAGGCTTCTTCCAAGAAGTATTCCTCTGAACCTGTATCTGCTAAACCCTTTTTAGCCAAAAGAACCAGATCTACAGTAAAAGGTAAGCAGGTAAAAATTACTGAAGAAGAAGAGGAATCTGAAAAGGAACAAGATAGGTTTGCCATCTTTGGCAGAAGAATTTTTTTGAAAGGAAGACTGTTGAGAGACCTGGATGAGCCAGGAATGCGAAGATTAGTGGATGCCCTAGCTGCACAAGGTTGGAAGGACATGGTCCTTGAAATGGATGGGAGGTTAGCTAGGAAAGAATTGATTAAGTTTATGGCCAATGACACAGTGAATAATGGGGTAGTCACCAGTCTGGTGAAAGAAGTAAGGGTGCAGTTTGATGCACTCAAATTGGGTAAGATTCTAGACATACCTAGTAAGGGGTATGATGATTATACAAGGCAAAGGTGGCCATGTCTAGATTCTCTCCCTACTGCTCTTCAAATCACTAGGAATTTTTGTGATGCTGCAACTGCTGAAGATTTGCCTAAAGCCAAGTTTGTGCAGAAAAGTGAGATGAGGCCTGAGCACAAGGTCTTGTTTGAATTTGTTAACAAGTGCCTGCTGCCCAGACAGGAGATGAGGCACACTGCCAACTACATGGACCTGGTTCTTATGGAGTGCCTCGTGAGAGGAATGCAGATCAATTGGCCTGCCTTTATTGTCAAATTACTGGACAGGGTCAATTATGGAGTGCCTTGGAGTGCCTTTATTATCAACTCCAAGGCTCATGCCACCCCATATGGGTTCATATTGACTACTGTTCTGGACAGGCTGAATATAACTTTGAAGAAATGGGAGATGGCATCAAGCAAGGAACACTTTGGCGTCAAGACTCTTCTGGCTTGTGACTATCCAATCAATGCCACCCCAGTTGAACCTGGTTCATCTCTGAAGATACCTGTGAACAGCAAGGTTAGGGCTTTGGTTCAAGAGTGTGGATCTAAGGATGCTAAAATTGCTAGGCTCCAGACTCGTGTAGCTGAACTGGAAATTCAAAGAGATGGACTTAGAACTGAGCTAGCAAAAGAAAAGGAGAAGAGTGATGGGATGCTTCAGAATATGCTTAACCTTCTCCAAACCCAGCCCTCTAGTCCCTCCAAGCCTTAGGATGTCCAGTTGTTGTCTTCTGAACCAGTCTAGTACCCGCAATGACCTAAATTAGGGACTTTTTCTGTTTTGTTTGCTCATGTTTTGGAAGTTTTTCTTTCTTTTTGTGGTTTGCTGGTGGAAACATATCTGATCAATGACAACTGCTATTTCTCTTGTTCTATGAAGATTCTGATCTTCATAGTTTGAATATGTTTGTTGATTATTGATAATTTCATCCATATTTTCACTTGCAGTTGCCCAAGTGGCCATGAGTAATTACTAAAATCTGGGATTCACAATGTATGCAACTTTTCGATGATGCCAAAAGGGGGAAGAGATATTGTGCTTTACTCTTTATTCTGAATAATGTGATATTTATAACCTAATTAAGCCTGGTCCTTGATGATAAGTAATGTGTTGATGGTCAAGATGCATTCCTACAGGTTCTTTGATTAGTAAAAGCACAGAGTTTGTCATCATCAAAAAGGGGAAATTTGTTGGCTCAAGTTCAGGTGAAGTTTTGAAGAATGACAAATGAAGTCAGTCATGGATCACGTCCATCATGTGAGGCACAGTATTTATCAACCTAGACATGTGAGATACACGTGAAGGAGATAAATCTCAGTGATCAAGCAGCAATATCTCCTGACTTATCGAAAAGTTTGCATATTAGATGAGGAGAGAAAGTCTCCTTATGGGAAGAGGACACAATCCGGATAAAGGATAGGGTTGGAATTTGTATTGAACAAGGACTCAACTTCGATGGAAGATAAGCAATTGAGTCTCAATCAAACTTTGATTAGTAACTCATTAAATAACAGTGATTGTTCTCTTTTACAGGTGTTTCACATACGCAGAAGTTAAACTAAATTGAGAGCAAACGAGCAAGGCAATTTTGCGAGCAATTTATGTGAGATTTAAGTGTGCACACATGAAGCTACTTGAACGAGATAGAAGAACCAGTTTCGTTGTGTTTATTCTTATTCTAGTTCAATTGTAGTAGGTGGTTTAAAGTTGTACCTTTTCAGCTTTCATAGAAGCATTTGTAATAGGCACTTTGAGTGTTCAAGTTATAGGCTAACTTGAAGGTGTCGCAACAGTTGAGGCTGTGTGCTATACAGGGATTAGAGTTAACCCTTAGGTTTATAAAGAGTTTTTTGTAAATGTTGTTTTGGCTTAGTGATTTTAGTGGATGTTTGGGAAAATCCTACTGAGTAGTAGGTCGTGGTTTTTTCACCTTTTGAGCTAGGTGTTTTCCACGTAAAAATCTCTGTGTTCTTTATTTTCTGTACTTTTAATTCCGCAATAGTAGTAGTTAGAACACCTAGAAGAACCAGGTTCTTCTAGATCGAAAAATTGGGTACCACACAAATCACCCCCTCCCTCTTGTGTGGTATTGACGTTTAGAACATCAGTGTTAATCCAACTTACTACCAAGCTATTCTATATCTTTGAGTCCTTTCCGAATTACCCTCAAGTTGACACTCTTACTTGACGTACACCATGAACGTTACCCAAAGCTCACTGCTAGAGTTCCCAGCATAAAACCACACGGTCCTAAGGCCCATAAGCCATTGTATTCTTCTTAAGCACCCCCATAAGTATCATAACTGAAATGCCCACTCTGAAAGTACCTTATGTGACTTTAAAATCGTTCTCTTACCTCCCTTACACTAGAATGTAGAACCCGAAGTCATACAGAGTTACCGCAAGTTTCAATACCATCGAATGCAAATAATTGATTCTAGCGGTATATGAATCCAAAAAAATTTCAATTGCTACATATACATTTCTGAATCCATAAGAATTCTTTCAAGAGTCATCTACTCTACTCAAATCTAAATTGCACCGCCTAAACAAGCCAAATGACACATGTCCCATTAGCACAACAACACTCAAGGGAGTAACCCTGCCTAAACACCACTGGTCGCATTCACATTCCATGCGCATTACATTCTTCACAATTAATAACTTAATCATACCATGATTTTAATATACTCATAAAGCGCAATATGACCCGTACTCAGGAATTTCATTATTCTAGTTTTCCCCTGATCTCAACCTCTGTAGGTCATAACTAACCCACGAGTATGTTTCAAATCAAAACCTAAATTTAACATATAACCATCAAAATTGAATTGTCAATAGCAAGCTCCCCCACTTGGCTCAAAGCCATAGATCAAACATTAAATAATTTTCTATACCCATATTCATTTACTGTCATAACACCGTAGTGAGACTTAACTAAATTCTTCACAAGCTCATGCAACACAACCTATATGGTTTCTCAAATCATCCACAAAGCTCACCTCCATTCTCGTGACAGTCATGTCAACTTTCTTGACAAATTCAAATTCCACTACCACTACCCTACCGGTACTAAAGAAAAAAAAATTCTCCACTCAATATTGTAAGGATCACACATCTGTAGTTTACTTCGCAGGTGATAACCCACCTATTTAGCTTCAAACTGGCATCTCTCTATGACCTTTCACAGCCACAACTATTAGGCCATTAATTAATCTTTCTGAGTTTGGACTCATCAACAAGACATGAAAATTTTAATTTGTCTCACAATTTCACAACATGAAAGATCCTTCAACACATTCATAACTCGAGACTCTACGTCAAAATCGAGACTGGAGTCATATACTCAAAAGTCTCCTTTTTCACTTTCAAACCACCTAAACACATCCCGCAGTCATCTCATACTCATCATATCACCATTTAACCACTCATCGAGCCACATATTTCAACTCATAAGGACACTACCAGACACATAAGTTCAATACATATGTTGTTACAACTGAAACTACCAAGCGTAAGCTGCGGTCTAAACCTGGCCTCAAGTCCTCCAGACTGGACCATTACTGAAACACAAATTACACATCTCGAATCTCGTTCATGGAATTATAAGCCTTCAATGCACACCTGATACCGAGTGCTCACATGCACGCACGCATACGTGTAACGAATTCAAAGAGTTACATTTCAAAGCTGAATCAATTCCGCACGATAAGGAAAGAAAGATGGGAAGTTTATCCTAAATGCCCTGTAGCCTCTCGAAGATAGGTATGGACGTCATCATACCGATCCGCAAGACTCTACTTGACACTTGCTCATGACTTGTAGAACTTATGAACCTAGGGCTCTTATACCAACTTGTCACGACCCAAAATATAACTAGTCGTGATCGCACCTAACCCATCCTGCTAGTCAAGCCAACTCATCAAGTCCAATACAATATAACTTACTGAGGTAAAATAAATAATCTCTTATACACCTCCCCAGGACTGGTAGTACAAATAATGAGGTTCTAAGAATAGAGTTTACAAAGCTGATATGAAAAAAAAATACATCATCTATTTGACAAATACATAAACAGAGTTTAAAATTCTAAGGCTACCATGAAAAAGAGACAGCTACAATAGTGGCGCCGGTACATTTTCCAAGTCAGCTCCCATCGAACACAGCAACTTCGACATCCGAAATATGCACGCAATGTGCAGGAAGTGTAGTATGAGTACAACCGACCCCATGTACTCAATAAGTAAAAAACCTAAGCGTAGATTGAAAGTAGTGACGAGCTTGTACCAAGGTCAGAGTCCACACCAATATCTAGTAACATCTCATAACAATATAATTAAAGCATCACAAGGAATAACTCAATAATAAAATGCTCAGCTCATTCACAGTTCCAAAAAAAATATTTTCTTTTCAAGTATAATAGTAAAACTCAATTCTTTTCACCGAACTCACCAAAATATGGGTAAGTCTGAAAACTATGATATTTCCCATAAAACTTTCTTTCAAAATAGGAGATTTCATTTTTCAAATGACATGAGGAAAGTACATCTCTATGCCTATATTTCATTGTGCATGCCAATGCAATGCAAAATAGTGACAAAACCATATGCATATTCTCAGAGTATCAATTCACTCAGTCCTCTCTGTCACTCAGTCCTCTTAGTCATTCAGTCCTCCCAGTCACTCATGCCTCACAATTACTCAATCCTCCCAAGTCACTCGGCGCTCGCACTCGGCACTCGCACTCAGTAGGTACCTGCGCTCACTGGGGGTGTGCAGACTCCGAAGGGGCTTCTTCAGCCCAAGCGCTATAACAAGCCATCTCGTGGCATAAATCAATCAGGCCCTCGGTCTCACTCAGTCATAAATCAGTAAAAATATACTGCGGCGTGCAGCCCGATCCCATAATCATCCTCACAATTAGGCCCTCGGCCTCACTCAGTCATCAATCTCTCCAATCTCTCGGGCTCAAAATGTCATGAAAATCAGCCCAAAAATGATGATATAATGTATCAATAATAACAACTGAGACTGAGATATTATATGAATAAATGAATATGATTGGGTATGAAATATCAATGAAAATCAGTGAGATGACAATAAGAAATGACCACTATAGGTCTCACCAATATTGGCTTAAAGCCTATACATAATATCTATCATGATATACAGCTCAATTTACTTATCACATGGTGAAAACACAGATATCAACAAAGTAGGACTACTACACAGTATCCTAGAAACAATAGAGTCACCATTCATAGGGTGCACACCCATATGCCCGTCACCTAGCATGTGCATCACCTCAATATCAATCACATAACACATAATTCGTGTTTCATACCCTTAGCACTAAGTTTAAAAGAGTTACTTATCTCAAACCGTGAAGTTCTTTACTCCGCTATGCCCTTGCCTCGTAAATCGGCCTCCAAACGCCTTGAATCTATCCACAATTAATGTGATTCAGTCAATACAATTTGCAGAAATTAATTCCATGTAAAAATATTAATTTTTCACAAAAATCTGAAATTTAACTAAAAATCGCCCGTGGGGTCCACATCTCAGAATCCGACGAAATTTACAAAATCCGACAACCCATTTAATTAGGAGTCCAACCATACCAATTTTACTCAAATCCGACTCCGGATCGATGTTCAAATCTCAAAAATACATTTTATGGAATTTTAGAAAATTCCTCCATTTCTCTTGAAATATCAATAATCTAACTCCAAAAATGAATATTAATTCATGGAATATAATCACAAGGGAGTCGAGAACACTTACCCCAAGTTTTGTGGTGAACTTTGCCTTTGAAAATCGCTCAAACCGAGCTTGGAAGTCCAAAAATGGAAGAAAACTCTGACTGATCTGCTATACACTGTCCAGAATTTTTGCGGTACTGTCCACGCGTGTTACTGTTCATGGTTACTGTGAAAAAATGTAGCAGCTTTTCTTCAAGTATAAATCGATCCGTTAACCTTCCGAAATCCACCTAGGCCCTCGGGACCTCAACAAAATGCATCAACCAGTCCTAAAACATCATACGAACTTAGTCGATGTCTCAAAATACATTGAGCAATACTAAAACATGAATCACACCCCAATTCAAGCCTATTCAAAACTAATAAATTCCAAATTCTACATTCGATGCCGAAACCTATCAAATCAATTCTGATTGACCTCAAATTTTGCACACAAGTCATAAATGATATAACGAAGCTGTTCCAATTTTCAGAATTGTATTTCGATCCAAATATCAAAAAGTCAACTCCCCGGTAAAACTTCCAAACTCAAATTTTCTAATTTCGCCATTTCAAACCTAATTTAACTATAGACTTCCAAAAAGAATTCCGGACATGCTCCTAAGTCCAAAATCACCATACGGAGCTATTGGAATCATCAAAAATCTATAATTTACACATATTTTACCATCCGGTCCATTTATTCAACTTAAGCTTCCAAAACATGGATTGTTCTTTCAATTAAATTTTGAATCATCTGAAAACAAAGCTTGACCACTCTCGCAAGTCATAATACACAAAATGACGCTACTTAAGACTTCAAATAGCTGAACGGGATGAAATGCTAAAAACGATAGGTCGGGTCGTTACAACTAGTCTCCCCCAGGGGTGGCTCAAGGGGAGGCTAGTAAAGCCTTTGCTTTAGGCCCCCTAAATTTTGGGGTCCCAAAAATATTTTTAGTTGTGGATTTGCTATTTCACTTAGACAATATTAAAGTTTATAGAAAAAAAATAATACTAAATCCTTATAAAAATAAAAAGAAAGACCATCTATTTTTTAACAATAGAAATATTTTAGAACTTTGAATTAAGATACTTAAATCTTCATATTTATAAATAATATTTTTTTTACAATGAGATCCAAGGTAACCAAATGTAAATATGTGGCTAACATCTTATTAACTTGAATTTTCTTACCAATGGGTATATTAATATTATATTTTATAAGATAACTACACTATAGACAAAAAGAAAGAACGAAAAGAATGAACCAAGGTAATATTAATACTATATTTTGCAAGATAACTATACTATAGACAAAAAAAATCAAGGCCCCGTACTAAAATTTGGCTTTAGGCCACGAGTTTTATCAAGACGTCTTTGCCTCCCCCTTGAGCCACCCCCGCAGATAATGATGCTACTGACTTTTCAAAGTCTGAACTAATGGAGTGTGTTTCGAGGGAAAATTCTACCCTCCTATTTAAACATGTTTATCCTTACATTATGGATAAGGGATTGAATAGGGAGACTGATTATTCCTATTTTGGCCATTACATACAACCATGCACATGTCCTTTGAATAAGGTAATTTGAAATTTGTTATATTTGTGATTTAGTTATGTTTATAAAGACTCGTCGACATTTGCTTACACTTGTGTTTCAGGGCTTCCCGAAAATTGGAATTTCGGGTTGGGAATATCTAGAGGAGTATGAAGTGACTGGTGCTTTGGATCTTGAGCCTGTTACTGCTTCAATTGATGTTTATCCATCCTTGCTTACCCATCACGGAATGGTAAAACTTTAATATTTTATCTTTTTACAAAATTAATAGCTTGAGACTCTTCTTTTCCTTTTTATTATTTGTTTCTTGTTTCTTGTATCAGGCTGCTTGGTACCCTAGGTTAGTTGAGATCCCCATCTTGGTTCCGGATTCAGACAAAATTCAACGCCATGCCCTTCTCCTTATGGGGTATCGTGTAGACTTATTTGGCATTCCCTATTACATTGGGAAGGGCGCTTGGACAGTTGATTCTTGGATGAATGGGTACATCCGAGTTCGTCGTGACTTCGTGAAATTTATTGTGAAGATTAGGGGCCAAATATTTTGGAGGGAAGATGGAATTAGAGAATTTTTACAAGTGAATTCTGTTATGTAAACATTTAGGTCCAAATGTTGTAATTGATGTCCACTTAGGGGTCGTTTTGTAGGGTGCATAAGAATACTGCTGAATATGGTGTATTAGTAATGCTGGTATTAGTTATGCTTGCATTAGTTATGCTGGCATTAGTCATGCTGACATATTTCTTATCCATTGTTTGGTTTGATGTATTAAAGCATTGCACAATTTCTAAAAGAATTGCTTGTTTACAAAAATACCCTCAAAACCAGTCCATCACTCTAAAACTTTTTAAAAGAAACATATGTTGAGAAATATTTTTATATGAAAAAATTTAAAAAATTATTTGATTTGTATACCTATATTGTAATATAGAACTAAATATTTATTTATAAAAAAAGGAAATATGCTAAGTATTTATTTATTTACTAGAGATATAATTTTATTTCTCACTATTTGAATTATTTTAAACTTGCATTAATATAATAACTAGCATATTTTAATCAAGCATAAATTTTGAATGACAATTTTGTCTTTAACTAAGCTAATGCATGCATTAAAATCCATTGCATTGCTAATACCATGGTTTTCTATGCATTAGTTATGCATATGATAATACCAAATAGGATGTATAACTAATGCTTGCATAACTAATGCATAGGTTCAAAATGTCTACCAAGCAAGGTATTATTAATACACAAAGTTAATGCAAGTATTATTTTATCTAGTGCATCCTACCAAACGATCCCTTAGTATTAGAAGCAACTGATACAAAGACAGCTTAGTACATACAAAGTCAACTTAATATTTGTAAAAAATCTAAGTCCATCGTACAATTTTTCCACTGTTATACTCAAAGGAAATATCTACCAACCTTTAAATTGTGTATCATGTTTGTCACAATTATTTCCCATACAACCGTTGTTTACCTCAATCCCAAACTAAACTAGTTGGGAACAAGTTTTGTCAACAAATATTTCATTTTTTATGTTGCTAATTACTTTCATTTTTCTCCCTTATTGTGTAATCATTTTTACATGCAGACCCAGTACACGCTCGCACGCATCTTTATAACGAATATGTGCTTTTAATATCAATTCAAATCTAACTGTATTTGGTCATGTTCATTTTGTTAAAAAAAAGTTGTTCTGTTGGTACGTCTCGCAATATCTACTAAAATTTTTTACAATGCTTATCAGGGCATCGGGCATTTACCTAGATTAATTAATTCTACATTAATGCAATAAATCATGTACACTAATCATTGGCCCTTGAACATCACGAGCACACCAGCTACGTTTCTCAAAAGAAAACTGATTATGGTCAGCTTCAAGCAGACTATACGAAGTTTCTTGACATGTGATTATTTCAGGATTATTGCTTGCTTTTATCCTACCTAGGTGTGGCAGGGTAGAAATGGCGTGGGGTAGCCAATGTTTAAGCTGATATTTACTTTTTATCCTGCATTTTTAATGCTTAGCAATAGTATCTACTAGTCTATTAAAATTAATATGAAAAGACTGTGTAACCCTTTCCTTCCCGAACGGAAATACACCAATTTGTCATTCTACCTAATTTGATTTCCCCCTTTCTCTCTCACCTTTTGCTCTCCATCGGCTCTGCCAAGAGCAAACTGAAGTCTTTTTTTTCCTTATAATTTTGCTTTTTATCCAACTCTTCCTCTCTTGATAGTTTCCACAAGTTAAATACAGAAATCTCCTCCCTTTATATTTGTGTGAATGGCTTATATTTCCGTCAAGCTTTATATAGAGTATAAAAGACTTGAAAAATTAAAATCAATTCAAAATCAAAACATTACTCCATTGATAGGAGCAATTTACAGGGACGAAAATATTATGGTAGAAATGTCTTGAATCTTTCTCATTTTTAATTTATTTTAAGGATAAGTAATGGAAAAGAAAAATGATTACAATTGCTAACTGAAAAGGAAGAGTCACCAAAGTTAAGGACATGTAGTTCCGAAGTCCTAAAGTTAAATTCAAAAGTTAAGGACATGGTCCTGAACTTAGAGTTTCAAGTTCAAAAGTTAAGGAAATGTAGTCTTGAAGTCCTAAAGTTAAGTTCAATAGTTAAGGGCACAAGTTCAAAAGTTAAGGACAAGTAGTCCTTAACTTACAGTTACAAGTTCTAAAGTTAAGGACAGACAGTCCTTAACTTAAGGACAAGTAGTCCTTAACTTACAGTTACAAGTTCTAAAGTGAAGGACAGGCAGTCCTTAACTTACAATTACAAGTTCAAAAGTTAAGGACAATAGGTCCTTAACTTTGATTTTCATGTTCAAAAGTTAAGGACAGACAATCCTTAACTTACAGTTACACGTTCAAAAGTTAAGGACAAGCAGTCCTTAACTTACAGTTACAAGTTCAAAAGTTAAGGACAATAGGTCCTTAACTTTGACCTACAAGCTCAAAAGGTAAGGACGCTTGGTCTTGAAGTTTGAGTTCCAAGTTCAAAAGTTAAGGACATGTAGCCTTGAAGTCCTGAACTTAGAGTTCCAAGTTCAAAAGTTAAGAACAAGGACACTTGGTCCTGAACTTACAGTTACAAGTTCAAAAGTTAAGGACATGTAGTCCTGAAGTCCTGAACTTAGAGTTCCAAGTTCAAAAGTTAAGGACATGTAGTCCTGAAGTTAAGTTCAAAAGTTAAGGACATGAGCAGAAGGGTATTTTCGTCTGGGCAGTTAAAGTTTATTAAAGCAGTGGCTAAATACTAAAGACATTTTAAACGGTGGCTTAAAAGTAAATACATGTGTTATTAGTGGCCAACCGTGCACTTCCCCCCGTGTGGCAGGTGGGTTGTTTGGGCTAAGTTTGAGTTGGTCAAGATGGGCTGCACTAATTAATGGGTTAATACCTAATCCAACCCAAAGTTTACTTCGGTTTAGATGGGCTAAATGATGGGTTAACCTGCCCAACTTGACCAAAATACTTACAATGTTATCAATTGTGAAAATGAGAGGAAACTTTTTAGATTTTTCCAGTACAGGTGACTGGTCATGCACTAGTACAAAAGAAGGTTTAACTCGAGCTCACATGAATTCTTGTAAATTTGTCCAACTTATCTGAATTGAAACAGAAAAAAAAAGAAGTAATATGGGAAGAAATGCAAAAATAGCCAGATTTAGAAGTGGTCATTTAAAAATAGCCACAGTTTCAAAAGTAATCGAAATTTTGCTACTTTTCATGTAAAGATAAATCTGAACGAAAATAATGTTCAAAATCCGGAAAATACTCCAGCATAATATACTGGAACTTCAGTATAAGATACTGGAACACCAGGATAATATACTGGACTTCCAGCATAGTATACTGGAAATCCGGTATAATATACCGGTCCAACATAATATGCCGGAAGTTCATACACATGTGCACCGATCTCCGGTATATTATGATGGAACTTTCCTCGTATTGCAGCAAAATAGTGGCTATTTTTCAATGACTTTGCAAACGCTGGCTATTTTGAATGACCAGTCCGAAAACTGGGTAGCCCATGCTATTTTTACAGTAGTGTATCTCTACTTTACTTTTTACTTTAAGTAGCCCGGCATTATTTCTCAACTTTATCAAGTCGGCTTTATTACAACCACTTACTGATCAACTTTAGGTGCATGCTATTCGTCGTGACATAGTTCTGATTGATGAGTCGCGAGCCGGTGTTAATGAGAGGCTGGAGTATTGGAGACATGCTCTTGAGTCTAAGGATTTCAAACTGAGTAGGACGAAGACAGAATACCTGGAGTGTATGTTTAGGGCTGAGCCGGGGGAAATAGGCGTGGATGTAAGACTTGAATCACAGGTCATTCCAAGCAGAGGTAACTTCAAGTACATTGGGTCGGTTATCCAAGGGGACGGGATATCGACGAAGATGTCACACACCGTATTGGGGTAGGATGGATTAAATGGAGGTTAGCATCTGAAGTCCTATATGATAAGAGAGTGCCACTGATACTCAAAAGTAAGTTCTATAAAGCAGTGGTTAGATCGGCCATGATGTATGGGGCTGAGTTTAGGCCTGTTAAGAACTCACATATCCAGAAGATGAAAGTAGCTAAAATGAGGATGTTGAGGTAGATGTGTGGGAACACTAGGATGGATAAGATTAGGAATGGCATGATGCGGGAAGCGAGGCTCAGATGGTTCGGGCATGTTCAACGGAGAAGCCCAAATGCTCTGGTAAGAGGGTGTGAGCTGCTGGTTGTGGAGGACACGTGAAGAGGTAGAGGACGGCCTAATAAATATTGGGGAGAAGTGATAAGGCAGGATATAGCGAGACTTTAGATTTTCGAGCACATGACACTTAATAGGAAGATGTGGAGGTCGAGTATTAGGGTTGTAAGTTAGGAGATAGGAGAGTCTTGCTTTACTTCGTACCTTTGTGAGACTAGTCTGGTAGGGTTTTTGTGTAAGATAGCTAGTGACAATCTTGTGTCTCACTATTTCACTTTTCAATGCAGGACATATTTACTAGCTAACGCTTTTGCTTTGCATCTTTCTTCTGGATTTCATGTTGTTCCTATTTTTCCTATGATTTTTGTGGTGATACTAATATTGTCTCCTTTTATCTTTATGTTTTCTTGAGCCGAGGGTCTTTCATAAACAGCCTCTCTACTCCTTCGGGGTAGGGGTAAGGTCTGCGTACTACCCTCCCCAGATCCTACTAGTGGAATTTTACTAGGTTGTTATTATTGTTGTTGTTGTTGTTGTCACTGATCAACTTTCAGCTCTATATCTACGTGCTAGCTAACACATAGTCATGTACTAACAAATGTTATTGTACGAGAAAATAATATTGAGAGATGGTCTGGCATAAAATTCCAAGATAGCAAGTTTATTCACAAGAATCACACCCTGAAACCATTACCAATGCTACCATTTAAATTGAACTTAATGAGATTAGCCTTTCAAACAGCATATGTTGCATATGTTGCATTAATTACAGGGATTGCATATCGATATATTTGAGCAACAATGATGAAATTTTACATTTTACAAGAAAACAAAAAGAGAAAAAGAGTTGCAATCTCACCTTATCTAATGGCCAAAATTCGAGATCCAGAAAAAATATCCAGCTAAGAGTTTGCCAGAGAGAAGGAAGTCACTAGAGAAAATGAAGTCACTGGAGAAAAGGCCAACCAGAGAGCAGGGGCAGCTCAAGCGTATATGGGGCCTAAGGCGGTAATATCGGGCCTTATTTTTCATTGTTTGTCAAAAATTTGTCAAAAGCTACTTTTTGAGATTTTATTAAATTTTCAACTTTTCTTTTCTTTTGTATTTTGAATAACCGGATATATATTTTCTTGTTGACATAATTATATTATAAAAAAAAATTAAACAATATGTATAAAGTAAAATTAATAAAATAATAAATAACAAATAAAAATTATACTAGAAAGTTAGAATGATATTACCCATTGATTGACTGATTCAAGAAGTTTGAAGACTTTGATTCCAAAATATCTAGTTGTTGGCTTGTTGGATTCTTGGAGAAAGAAAGAGATCCAATAGAAAGAACTAAGAAGATGAGCATGAATCATGAATAAAGAGGAAGGAAAAAGATATGTCTGTTGGAATATGAAGAATGAATGAATACTAGCACAAGAATTGAAATGTTGGCTAGGGATTACTTAGAAGAATAAAAAGTAGAGTTGTCAAATCAAATCAAAGTGACAACTATTTTCCTACTATTTTAAACTTTAATTTATTAATATATCTAAAGTTTTCTTTCTTTTTATATGAAAAGTACAAAAGTACTATATACATATTTTTTTTTTAAAAAAAGAAAAACCTATAAACCTATAAAATATATTCCTTATTTTTAAAAAAATGGGGCCCCCCAAAATTGGGGGCCTAAGGCACTTGCCTTACCCCACACTACGTTAGAGCCGGCCTTGCCGAAGAGAAAGGCTCATTTTTTAAGTTCAGAGAGTGCATAGAGAGAAAGCTTCTGCCTTGTTTCTATCGCTAGCATTGATTGATGTTAGGTTTTAAGAGTTTGACGAGTCATGTTTTGAGTTGTAGCTAGGCCAATTATTTTTACGGGTTAAAATGGGCTCATCCTAGAACGACCCATTAATAAAAAAAATTCATTCCCAACCCATTATTTGTTGGGCTGGTTGGGCAGTTTAGTTGGGCTTGGGCTCAAAATTTCACTCGTAATCCTACCATCTCGCATGATAACTGCTTTGCAATGACATTGAAGTATCGCCTAGAGGTGGGTCTATTACGGTTAGTAATGTAACAATCCATCCCACTAGGTAAACTGTCCACTTAGGGTCTGGATTCGTACGACTTTAAAATGCGTCATTAGGGTTTGAGACTTATTTGCTAATACACACAGTATCTCTTCGGTATTTTATCGATGTGTGATTCGTTAGGGGTGTCAAATACACCCCTCTTAGAGACTCAGCATCCTCGCTGAGATTTATCCTGCTATCATTGTAAATTGCATGGGGGAGTGGTTCTAATATCATATTTGTCATGACCCAAGCCCGTAGCACGTATTATTCGTTTTGAGCATAGGCCTGTACAGATTTATCTTTCTGGATACGTTACAATCAGCCCCAAAAGCACGCATACCATATGAACTTATGTCGCAGCTTATAAAACTCTTTACTTTTCTCTCTCATTCCGATGTAGGATTCGCTTAAGGTGACATATACACCATTATTCAGAAGTATGCGAGCCTAGAAGCCTGTTAGTCCTACTTGACCCGCCCTCATCAGCCTACCTTCCATCATGAGCGTAATCCCACATCCGTCAACTATTCATGACGACCTAAGCCCATGACACGTATTATCTGCTTTGGGTCTGGGCCCACATGGATTTGTCTTTTGGGCTACTGTCACGCCCCAAAACCGAGGAGCGCGACCGGCGCTCGACCGGGTAGCCCCAGTCAAGCGGACCTGGGTGCCTTTTCTATCCCACGTGTTACCCCGCATTTTCCTTTATCCGTCAACCAAGTGAAATAGCCATTTGTAAATTTGAACACATTCTTACGAGATTTACATAACATACCTAGTTACTTAGCGTGGTTTACAAGTTACACTGCCCAAATACAAAATACATAAGTGCATAACCTACATTTCCTGTCTACGGAGCCTCTAGGGATACAAAAGAGTGTTACAATACTTCCCGGTAACAAGGCTCCGGCTATACCTTATGCAAATACCAAAATAAGATTGCTGGGAGGAAAAGCGGCATGAGCCACGCAAGGCCCCGAGAGGAAAAAGTGGCTCACCAATACAACTGACGGAAAGTGAAGGAGTGATACTGTCGGTAGACTGGAGTACCTGCTATAGAACCACCTACAATCATAACACGAATGTAGTGCCCCCGGAAAAAAGGACGTCAATACATTTGAATTGTACTGGTACATATATGAACAAACTTTACCCCAAGTAAAATCAAGAAATACTCAGGTAACAAACAATAATAGAATCAACAATCCAATGCATATGAAAGGAACAACCAAAGCCAAACAAGTTCCACAATCTCTCCTTTTCCCCTTTCAACATTATTTCATCACATCAATGGTTTCACAACTTTCACATATTTTCATTTCAATAGTGATTTCGATCACTTTTCCACCCTTATTACCTCGTCCACCCTTATTACATCGGACACCCTTATCACCACAACCCACACCTTATAACTTCATATTGCGGCGCGCAACCCGATCCCACCGGACAATTACATTTCACACGACAACACAACAAGTCACAAAGAATTTTCATAGACATAAATACCATTTCCATCATATGCAACAGTCCGTATACAATTTAAGTCACAATGATAATTGCCGCGACAAGTCACGTATGATATTACCACAGTTGTTATAATTGCATCAATTACGATTTCTTTCCATCATTTATTACACAGCTCTTACCACATAAGCACCTTCACACACACACGTTTGGCTTGTTGCCATTTACTTACATCATTAAATCAGGAAACTTAACCAACAACGTTCAAGGCATATTAATCACAAGAATTCACAAATGGTCCACATAAATAACACATACAAATTACTCGTACACCAAACAAGGTGACTTTACAAAGGTTAAAGTTAGCCATACATACCTGAAACTTGCCCCCTTAATGACACTACATTGATCCAATACCCTTAAGTAACTTCAATCTATAATACAACATTCAATAGGGCCAATATTAGTAATAAATTCCATAACTTATGCCATTTAGGCATATTATCAAACACCTTGTAGGCAAGATATTTACACCTCATCACTATAGTATTGGTTCATCCAACTATAACCATTAACCAACAATTTATTTCACCATCAATCCTAACCAATTTATAACTTCCAACAACATATGTATGACCATTCATTCATACCCAACCATCAACCTCCTTAATTAACCCATTTCACAATATCTACAATTAACACAATCTAGTTTAGGCACTTATGGCTTTCCATCATCATCGCATGAGTTGTAATGTATATATCATACATAAATAATCACCATAGAGTAGTTAGAGATGATAGGCATACCTCTTGCAGTAAGAATCTTGAGAATCCCCACTTGTAGTGTTCTTGATCAATTTAGGGATTTGAATAGAAATCTATGGATTTTCAGGATTAATCCTTGTTAATATAAGTGTTTAGGAGTAGTAATCAACTAAAAATACTCCAAAAACCTTACCTTGGATCATAGGAATGAAGTATGGGACGGATTTCCTTGGTAGAGCAAGCCTTGCTAAAAACAAAATATGACCCTTTGCATTTATTTGGAGAAATGAGGTCGTTTTATAACAAAAGCCCGATTTTTTGCACAGCCACGCCACATGGGGCGGCATGATAATGACAAATGTGTTTAGAAATGAAATTGGAGGTGCTCTGATAATTTACACAGCCGCGCCGCATGGGGCATCGCGATAGTGAAAAATTCTGTGCTGCTTTTGGTAATTTGGCCATAACCTTTGGTAGGAGTGTCTGAATGACGAACGGTTTGAAGATTTGGAACTAGACTCAAAGACCTTTTATTTGATAGGTTGTGCATCACACAAATCCTTATATAACTGGAGATATGATTGTCCAAAGTGAGGTCTTGTGCGCACTCATTTGTAACTTTCGTCTCTTATGAAATTTTCCAACTTGGCTTAGACTTAGGCCTCTCCTTAGACCCCAATTCACTTCTACTATGACTTATACACTTATTAACATATCCAATTTATATCCATAATATCCTTAATCCTCATATGCACACAAGATAAAATATTTGGCCTACCTTGGCACCACGAAATCTTAAATTACTAAGCAAGATTTTCTGGGGCTTTACATTCTCCCCCGCTTAAGATCATTCATCCTCGAATGAGGATCAAGTTTCATCCATTAGCCATCCTTATGTAACTTCTGCTTTTTCACATTATGAAATATATCATCAGCCCCAAATTTGGCTAACTCCTTAAATTTTCGAAAATTTCGCCAGAGTTTCCTTTGTAACTAGGACTATCCACCTGTCAGAGGGCCCCAGATACATATCCTAACAGCATATACATGTTCCATAGACATAACATAACTGGTTCAACACCAACCATGGCCGCATAGGCAACATACATAGTCAAAATGGAATAGTTTAATATAGATCAAATCAAAAGATAAGAGTTTACAAGAACCAAATGCATGAAAGCTATTACATAACTATTCAAACAAATGTGGGTACTTCTTTCTCATTTCTTCCTCGGTTTCCCAAGTGGCTTCCTCAACCTGCTAGTTCCGCCATAACACTTTTACAGAGGCAATTTCCTTAGTTCTCAATTTCCAGACTTGCCTATCAAGAATGACAACTGAAATTTCTTCATAAGATAGTTCTTCATTAACCTCAATAGCTTCAATTGGCATAATAACAGACGGATCCCCCACTACCTTCTCCAACATAGACACATGGAAGACCGGATGTACCAACGACATCTCGGGTGGCAGCTTGAGTTTGTATGCCACTTGACCGATCCTCTGAATGATTCTATACGGTCTGACATACCTTGGACTTAACTTCCCTTTCTTCCCAAATCGCATGATGCCCTTCATGGGGGAAACCTTCAAAAATACCCAATCATCTTCTTTGAACTCTAAATCTCTGTGATGAATGTCCGAATAAGACTTTTGGCGAATCTGAGCAGTTTTCAACCTCTCCTAAATAATCCTGACTTTCTCCATGGCCTGATATACGAGGTTCGACCCTATCAATTCTGCTTCTCCAACCTCGAACCATCCAATGGGATACCTACATCTCCTACAATGCAGTGCCTCGAATGGTGCCATCTGGATACTAGCATGGAAGCTGTTGTTGTAAGTAAATTCTATGAGTGGCAAATGGTCATCCCAACTACCTTTAAAATCAAGAGTACAAGCTCGTAACATGTCCTCAAGCGTATGAATAGTCCGCTCTGCTTGCCCATCAGTTTGAGGATGGAAAGTTGTGTTGAGATTTACCTGCGTGCCCAAGCCCTGCTGAAATTTCTTCCAAAAGTTGGCCATGAACTAAGCCCCTCGATCTGAAATGATTGAGACTGGAGTGTCATGCAACCTGACTATTTCTTTGATATACAACTGGGCATACTGTTCCGCTGTGTTGGAAGATTTAACTGGCAAGAAGTGCACTGATTTTATGAGTCGATCAACGATCACCCAAATTGAGTCGAACCTGCGCGGAGTGCACGACAGCCCTACTACAAAATCCATATTGATCATCTCCCATTTCCATATTGGAATTTCTATGCTTTAAGTCAATCCACCAGGTTTTTGATGTTTGGCCTTCACTTGCTGATAGTTCGGACATCTAGTCACAAAGTCTGCCACACCCCTCTTCATACCGTTCCACCAATAAGTTCCCTTGAGATCATGATACATTTTTGTAGAACCTCGGTGCACAGAATACCTGGAATTATGAGCCTCTGCCATTACCCTCTCCCGAAGATTATCCATATCTGGAACACATAGCCTACCTTGACATTGTAATACACCATCCCCGCCACCGAGTGAAAATGCCGAAGTCTTGTTATTCAAAACTGCCTCTTTCATCTGTGCCAATGCTGGATCAATGAACTGCTTTTCCTTGACTTCCGCTACCAGTGACGATTCTGCTCCATTACGTACCATAACCTTCCCCTCATCTGAGGTCGAAATACAAACCCCTAGACTGGCTAATTGATAAACCTCCCGAGCCAAAGGCCTCTGATCCTCTCCCAAATGAGCCAAACTACCCATGGACTTCCGACTGAGAGCGTCAGCCACCACATTCGCCTTACCTGGATGGTATAAAATGTCCATATCATAATCATTGATCAATTCTAACCACCGCCGCTGCTTTAAATTCAACTCCTTCTGCCTGAACAAATATTGGAGACTCTTGTGGTCTGAGAATACATCCACATGGACCCCATAAAGATAATGTCGCCATATTTTCAAGGTAAATACAACTTCCGCAAGCTCCAAATCATGCGTCGGATAATTCTTCTTGTGATTCTTGAGTTGCCTTGAAGCATACGCTATAACCTTCCCATGTTGCATCAACACACACCCCAAATCGACCCTGGAGGCATCGCAATAAACCATAAATCCTTCTGTGCCCTCCGGTAAGGTCAATATCAGCGTCGAGGTCAATCTCGACTTCAATTCCTGAAAACCTTTCTCACAAGCGTCGGACCATTGGAACTTAACTGCTTTCTGCATCAACTTAGTCAATGGGGAGGCAAGGGTAGAGAATCCATCCACAAACCTCCGATAATACCCCGCTAAACCCAAGAAGCTACGGATCTCCGTCGGGGTCGTTGGTCTAGGCCAATCTTTCACTGCTGCAATCTTTTGGGGATCCACCTAAATCCCTTCACTGGAAACAACATGACCTAGAAAGGTAATGGACTCCAACCAAAATTCACATTTTGAGAATTTAGCATACAACTGCTGTTGATGAAGAGTCTGCAGAACTGCTCTGAGGTGATCGGCATGATCCTCCCGGCTCCGCGAATAAACAAGGATGTCATCAATGAAAACAATCACAAAGAAGTCTAGAAATGGCTTGAAGACCCGATTCATAAGATCCATGAAAGCTGTCGGGGCGTTGGTTAGCCCAAAAGACATAACCAAGAATTCAAAGTGACCATAACAAGCTCTGAAAGCGGTCTTAGGAATATCCTACTCTCTGATCTTCAATTGGTGATACCCGGACTGTAGATCAATTTTGGAGAATAACCTTGCACCTTGCAATTGGTCGAACAAATCATCTATCCAAGGCAAAGGATATTTATTCTTGATGGTGACTTTGTTAAGATGCCGATAATCAATACACATCCGGAGCGACCCATTCTTCTTTCTGACAAAAAGAACCGGAGCACCCCACGGCGACACACTTGGCCGTATGAACCCCTTTTTTCTAATAAATCCTTCAGTTGTTCCTTTAACTCCCTTAAGTCCACTGGCGCCATTCTGTATGGTGGAATAGATATTGGCTGCATATCTGGCAATACATTCCAAAACATAATGGTTCCACCTATTCAAAACTAAGAGGGGATGCTGCCTACTACTAAAATCCCGGTTTTTGCAACAGTTGTGTTCTTTTATGCAAGAAGAGGACTTAGAAAGAACAAAGAAGTTTGGATTCGAAAAAGTATGCTTAGGCAGTTCTTTCGCTGAGCACAACAGAATGAAGAGGAATTTGTATCATTTCAAATCCCTATTCTTATCGAAGAGAAGGAACGAGAAAATCAATCCCGAAATCAATCTCCCTATCTGGCGGGATCCCTGGAAGCTCGTTCGGAAACACTTTAATAAACTCATTCACGACTGGCACGGACTCGAGGACAAACATTTCTAAAGTGGAGTCCGCCACCCGGACCAAATGGAAGATACACCCCTTCTTAATCATCTTCGAAGCCTTAAGGTAAGAAACAAACCTACCCTTCGGCACCACACCATTTCCCTTCCACTCAATAACCGGCTCATTAGGGAAGTCAAGCCTCATGACTCTCTTTCGGCAGTCAAGTTTAGCAAAGCACGAATAAAGCCAGTCCATTCCCATAATCACATCAAAATCCACCATTCCAAGCTCAATAAGATCGGTCGTGGTAGCACGACCACATACCATGACAACACAATTCCTATAAACTTGTGCGGCTGTGATAGAATCACCAACCGGAGTCGATATAGAGAACGGCTCATGAAGCTGTTCGGGTTCTACCCCAAAACTTGAAGCAATGAATGGGGTGACATAAGACAAAGAGGACCCCGGATCAATAAGAGCATAACAATCAATGGCCTAAACAGACAAGATACTTCTGACAACATCTGGAGAAGTCTATGCACTCTCGTTACCACTTAAAGCGTAAAACTGGCTAGGTCCACCTCTGCCACGAGCTCCACCCCTAATTGCACCATGCCCTACTGGAGCTGGAGGGCGCACGGATGATGTGGCGGCTGAAGAACCGGATGGCTAAGCAAATCCCCTACCCGTGCCCTGACTGGGTGCACGACAGTCCCGCTGGATATGACCTCTCACCCCGCATCTATAACACACCGGGATATCCAAATAACAAGTCTCAGAATGGAACCTCCCACACTTGGGGCATGAAGCCCTCCCTGCTGCTGTGATCTCCCTCCTGGACGACCGGACTGATGGGGTTTCCTACGATCTGAACCTGGTCTCAAGTGACTGCTCTGTTGATAACTATGAACCGATGGTGGTGCGCTCGCTGTGGACTGGGCATATGACTGGGATGACCCTGATGGCCCCCTTCTCTGAACTGGTCTCCCTGAGTGACCCACTGATCGGGCCTTGTTGTTACTCTCCCTTTCTGCCCGTATTTTCAACTTCCTAGCCTCTTGGCCTGAGTAAATCCCACAATATTCCCATAATTCATATCTGAGTGTAAGGCCGCTGTAGCAGCCTCGTTCACCACTAAAGGAATAAGACCCTGAACAAATCGTCGAACTCAAGCATCCATGGTCGACACTAACTGAGGAGCATACTTGGACAACCTCACAAATTCCATGTGGTACTCCGAAACACTCATACTGCCCTGCTTGAGGACCTCAAACTCAGTGGCACGGGCCGCCATTGTCTCGGCAGGCAAGAAGTGGTCCATGAATGCATCTACAAACTCATCCCATCTAGCCGGAGGTTTTCCCTCCCCACGGGAATCCTCCCACATCTCGAACCACGAATATGCTGCTCCCCTCAACCTGTATGAAGCCAACTCAACCCCCTCCGTCTCTGTAGCCTTCACCACTCGAAGGGTCTTATACATTTCATCAAGGAAATCCGGCGGATCGGCCTCTGGGTCTGTGCCTGCGAACTCAGGAGGGGCCAACCGCAGAAACTGGTTGACTCTGGAGCTGGCGGAATCTCCCTGTCCGCTGGAGGACACATGGGCATCATGATATCTTTGGGCCTGCGCGGCCCTAATTGGGTCAACATATGGATGGCTCCTCTAAGGTCCCCATTAGAAATCCCGGGATCGGAAGCTGGAACTGCATCAGGATCAGGAATATCAGCGAGAGGGATGGTAGCACCCTCTGCCGCAGTTGGAACAGGAATACTTGGATCTGGAATAAATGGGCCAGGCAGATTCAAGACCGGGGAGTCACTCTCACCCACAACATCAGGTACATGATTCATAGCCACTCTTGGGGTGGCATTAGCCCCAAGGCCAAGTCTAGCTCTCTTCTTAGGTGGCATTACTGAAAAATTCGAAACAGAGCACAATTTAGACGTGAATACTTCCACTTTTCACTTCATCGCACGATATAGAATAACAAAGAAGAGGGTAATTTCCTAAATGCCCATGTAGCCCCCTACTTATAGATGTAGTTGACAACACACCGATAAGAAGGGCTCTACTAGGCACGGCTCCGAGACATCCTAGGACCCTTTTAAAACCCTAATGCTCTGATACTAAGTTTGTCACGCCCCAAAATAGAGGGGCGCGACCGGCGCTCGATCGGGTAGCCCCAGTCAAACGGACCTAGGTGCCTTTCCAATCCCACGTGTTACCCCGCGTTTTCCTTTATCTGTCAACCAAGTGAAATAGCCATTTGTAAATTTGAACACATTCTTACGAGATTTACATAACATACATAGTTACTTAGCGTGGTTTATAAGTTACACTGCCCAAATACAAAATACATAAGTGCATAACCCACATTTCTTGTCTACGGAGCCTCTAGGGATACAAAAGAGTGTTACAATACTTCCCGGTAACAAGGCTCCGGCTATACCTTAAGCAAATACCAAAATAAGATTGCCGGGAGGAAAAGCGGCATGAGCCACGCAGGGCCCCGAGAGGAAAAAGAGGCTCACCAATATAGCTGACGGAAAGTGAAGAAGTGCTACTGTCGGTTGACTGGAGTACCTGCTATAGAACAACCTACAATCATAACACAAATGTAGCGCCCCTGGCAAAAGGGACGTCAGCACATTTGAATTGTATTGGTATGTATGAACAAACTTTACCCCAAGTAAAATCAAGAAATACACAGGTAACAAACAGTAATAGAATCAACAATCCAATGCACATGAAAGGAACAACCAAAGCCAAACAAGTTCCACAATCCCTCCTTTTCCCCCTTTCAACATTATTTCATCACATCAATGATTTCACAACTTTCACATATTTTCATTTCAATAGTGATTTCGATCACTTTTCCACCCTTATTACCTTGACCACCCTTATTACCTCGGCCACCCTTATCACCACAACCCACACCTTATAACTTCGTGTTGCGGCGCGCAACCCGATCCCACCGGACAATTACATTTCACACGACAACACAATAACTCACAAAGAATTTTCATAGACATCAATACCATCTCCATCATATGCAACAGTCCATATACAATTTAAGTCACAACGACAATTGTCGCGACAAGTCATGTATGATATTACCACAGTTGTTTCAATTGCATCAATTACGATTTCTTTCCATCATTTGTTACACAGCTCTTACCACATAAGCACCTCCACACACACGCTTGGCTTGTTGCCATTTAGATACACCATTAAATCAGGAAACTTAACCAACAACGTACAAGGAATATTAATCACAAGAATTCACAAATGGTCCACATAAATAACACATACCAATTACTCGTACACCAAACAAGGTGACTTTACAAAGGTTAAAGTTAGTCATACATACCTGAAACTTGCCCCTTAATGATACTACAATGATCCAATACCCTTGAGTAACTTCAATCTACAATACAACATTCAATAGGGCCAATATTAGTAATAAATTCCATAACTTATGCCATTTAGGCATATTATCAAACACCTTGTAGGCATAAATATTTACACCTCATAACTATAGTATTGGTTCATCCAACTATCATCATTAACCAACAATTCATTCCACCATCATTCCTAACCAATATATAACTTCCAACAACATATGTATGATCATTCATTCATACCCAACCATCAACCTCCTTAATTAACCCATTTCATAATGTCTACAACCAACACAATCTAGTTTAGGCACTTGTGGCTTTCTATCATCATCCCATAAGTTCTAATGCAAATATCATACATAAATAATCACCATAGAGTAATTAGAGATTATAGGCATACCTCTTGTAGCAAGAATCTTAAGAATCCCCACTTGTAGTGTTCTTGATCAATTTAGGGATTTGAATGGAAATCTATGAATTTTCAGGATTAATCCTTGTTAATATAAGTATTTAGGAGTAGTAATCAACTCAAAATACTCCAAAAACCTTACCTTGGATCATAGGAATGAAGTATGGGACGGATTTCCTTGGTAGAGCAAGCCTTGCTAAAAATAATATGACCCCTTGCATTTATTTGGCGAAATGAGGTCGTTTTATAACAAAAGCCCGATTTTTTGCACAGCCGCGCCGCATGGGGTGGCGCATGGGGTGGCGTGGTAGTGTAAAATTCTGCACTGCTTTTGGTAATGTGGTCATAACCTTTGGTAGGAGTGTCCGAATGACGAACGGTTTGAAGCGTCGGAAACTAGACTCAAAGACCTTTTATTTGATAGGTTGTGCATCACACAAATCCTTATATAACTGGAGATATGATTGTCCAAGTGAGGTCTTGTGCGCACTCATTTGCAACTTTCGTCTCTTATGAAATTTTCCAACTTGGCTTAGACTTAGGCCTCTCCTTAAACCCCAATTCACTTCTACTATGACTTATACACTTATTAACATATCTAATTGATATCCATAATATCCTTAATCCTCATTTGCACGCAAGATAAAATATTTGGCCTACCTTGGCACCATGAAATCTTAAATTACTAAGCAAAATTTTCTGGGGCTTTACAGCTACGCAACATCGAGCCTTAAGAGCGCGCATATCATGTGAACTTGCACCATGGGCTAATAACGTTCTTCAGTTTTCTCTCCTATTCCGATGATGGATTCTCGTGAGGTGACATATGCATCTTCTTCAGAAGCTTGCCAGCCTAGAATGTCACATGTTTTCTTTTTAGTCAGTTTAAAAAAGAATGACAATTTACTAAATTTAAAAAGAATTTAACTTTATACTAACCGATATAATCCCACTAGTGGGGTCTAGGAAAGATAGTGTGTACACGGACCTTACCTCTCCACATTCAGAAAATCTGGAGACTGTTTCCAATAGATCCTCAAATTAAAGAAGAGGGATGATATATAGGCAGAATATATCGGTAGGCCATTAAACTTGTCCTCACTTTTCGCTTTGACACTTTATTTTAGTTCCGTTCCATTTGAGCACTCCAACCACATCTCCAGTGCATTATTTAGACATAAATTTATAGGCAAACAAACTTAATAGATGCATGAAATTCACACGCCAGAGTAACCAATAGGATGAAGACACATGAGTTTATTAAATGTTGCCCTTATTAAAAATTAAAAAAAGACTTTTGAGAAAAGAAAAAAAGAAAAGAAAAACAAGAATCCCAACCCACCCCTCCCCTTCGTCATCTTTCCCATACCCCCTTCTTTTCCGTCTTCTTCTACCAAACGAAAGAACAAGGCAAGTACTCTCATAACCATGGCTAGGCTCAGTTCTAGGCGAAATTGCAAATTCTAAATAGTGAAATTTATTCCCCACCTCCGGATCTATCCTTTTCACAAAATTTCAGACCATTCCACCATCGAAAACATCAGCCCCAATATTTTGCAAAACTCCAACGAGCTTCAGTTGCCGGAAATGGAGTTTCAGGGTTCCAAATCGAATAGAACGAATGCAAAATTTTGCAATCACCGGAAATGGTGAAGATTTGGGTGAGATTGGTTCGTTTTGGGTCGCCGAAGCACGATGAAACACTTCCAGTTCTTCAGTTGACGAACTTGCAAGAAATTGCAATTTTGGGTTCAAAATTTGGTAGGATTTGGTAGTAATCCTATGAACAAATCTGAAAATTTAAAAAGAGAAGTTCACCTGAAATTTTTTTCGACATAAACTAAGCTCGAATCTGTTGACTGTCATAGGCTTTTTAAGCCATTTTTGTTATTCCTTTATTTTCGTAGCCAGAGCGCTTTTGATTTTTTCAGTTCTGATTGCAACAGGCAATCTCCGTTGGTAACCATGGTGTGGGAGGGAGAGAGAGGGGAATCTGTTAATGTATAAAAGAGTAGGAGGAAAAGAGAGAGAAAAGAATTTTAAAAAGAAAAATTTATCTCTCACGCTCTGAGAAATAGTATAACACACGCATTATGCCACATCACGAAGTTGTGTCTAAATGACACATTTGAGATGTGGTTGGAGTGTTCAAATTGAATGGAACTAAAATAAAGTGTCAAAGTGAAAAGTGAGAACAAATTTAATGGCCTGCCGATGTATTCTGCCGGATATATAATTCATACATAATAGTATTGTTTGATCAAAAAGTGTTAAACCTTTTGTTAAACCAATTAATGATGAAGTAAACAGTGAATCTTAGTTAAATTTAATAAACTCTAGATCAAGTTTAGTAAGATATTTACGAGATGAATAATGTCTGAGAATATTAAATAGTAGATTTGATATTTAATGATTAGCAATGAATATGGTAATACGAACATGCAATAAATATGGATAATAACAATAAATGTAATAAGAAAGGATCTACCACCCAATTATTATATGATTGGGATATTCCTTTCTTCTGTCAGTGACGTGGAAGGATGAGAAGTGAAGATGGATATGGAATCTTTGAATCTTGTAAACAAAGATAGAATAACGTGTGCTTGAATAATGTAATTAGTGAACAAGACAACTTTTGTACATTCTTTCTTAGTCAACCTGTCACGATCAGGATTTTCCACCCTCGGAAGTCGTGATGGCGCCTACTAATTGGAGCTAGGCAAGTCAAACCTTAACTACTTGCTACCCTTTCATTTTTGCTTCTTTTTAACAAACATTAGTCGATAATATGATAAAAGCGGAATTTTAAATAAATAAGCGGAAGTCAACAAGTATATATCTTAAGGTTACGTCTATTACAACTTTTAAAACCTCAAATACCCAAAACCTAATGTCACAGTGTCACAGACTGTCTAAGAGTCACTACATACAAGGTCCGAAGAAATACAATACACTGTTTCTGAACAAAGAAAAAGAAACAGGAAATAGAGATAGAGGGAGACGCCAGGGCCTGCGGATGCCTGCAGTCTATCTTGGGTCTCCGAGTGGACTGAAGGAAGCACTCCAACTACTATCCGAAAGTTGCCCTTGGATCTGCACACAGTGTAGAGTGTAGTATCAGCACAACCGACCCCATGTGCTGGTAAGTGTCTAGCCTAACCTCGGCGAAGTAGTGACGAGGCTAGGCCAGACCACCAAATAAACTTGTGCAGTTCATATATATATACAGCAGAAAAGAAATACAGAAATAACCAGTCGATATGGGAGGGGGAAACATGTTATGGGGAAGATAATAATTCCGAATAGAAAGGCATCAAATAAGGAAAGAAACAACATAACTAAAATATCAACAAGGAAGCAGAAATCAACAATTGTACGGCATCACCCTTCGTGCTTTTACTCTTGTCCTCACCAAAACATTCATATAATCAAAATGTGCACGACATCACCCTTCGTGCTTTTACTCTCTTTCCTCGCCATATAATCAATAGAATCGGCACGGAATGGTACGTCGTGCGGCACGGCATCACCCTTCATGCTTTACACTCTTTTCTTACAATAACAAACAATGCACGACATCACCCTTCGTCCTTTAACACTCTTCCTCACCTAGACAACAATCACAAGCAAAGGGGCAAGGGAATAAATAAAATAGTAATAGAGATCCCGGCAAGGGAACAACAGTTAAACAATTAAATCCCGGCAAGGGAACAACAAGTAAATCAACAATATCTCGGCAAGGGTGACAACATAATGATCTCTTCTCTTTCTCAATTTTACTTCACAATTCACTTCACAACTCGAGCCATTGCTCTAGAGGTTCGATTATCACTTATACTTTCACAATTCATTTCATAACTTGAGCCAATGCTCTAAAAGTTCAATTGTCACTTATACTTTCACAATTTCACTATACATCTTGAGCCAACATTCCTCAATGTTCATAGGTCACAATTCTTTCCACAAACTTTATAAAATAATTAGAAATCTTCATCAAGGCATGAATAATACAACGAAATCATGAAAATCACAATATAAGACTCACGGTCATGCTTGACACCAACGTATAGATACTCGTCACCATGCGTATACGTCGTACTCGACAAGAAGCAAATAGCAAATAGGACACAACTCCTAATCCCTCAAGCTAAGGTTAGACCAAACACTTACCTCGATGCCTCGAACACAACTCAAGTTTCAATTATAGCTTTACCCCTTGATTCCATCGCCAATTTGCTTGTATCTAGCCACAAGTTAGTTAATTACATCAATACACTAAATGAATCAATTTGAATGCATGAAAATGATTTTTCCAAAGTTTTTACCCAAAAAGTCAAAATCGCCCCGGGCCCACGTGGTCAAAACCCGAGGTTCAAACCAAAACCCGATTACCCATTCCCCCACGAACTCAAATTTATAATTTGTGTTGAAATCGGACCTCAGATTGAGGTCCAAGTCCCCAATTTTTGAAAAACCTAGGTTCTACCCAAAACACCCAATTTTCCCCATAAAAATCATTGATTTGAAGTTGAAATCATGTTAAAAGATGTTAATGATTGAAGAAAAGTAGTTAAAACGTCTTATAATTGATTTGGAGAAGAAAGGTTGTTTGAAAAATTGCCCCTTATGTTTTTGGGGTTTTGAAAAATGAAAAATGACTGAAAATTCTGTCTATTTATACCCCTCTCAGACCCCCTGTGCGGACCGCACAAAATGGACTGCTGCCGCACAGGTCTTCCTAAGGTACTGCAATCCAGTGCCCTGTGCGGACCGCACGAAATGGACCGCGGCTGTACAGGAGCCCACCGCGGACCGCAAAAAATCGAGCGCGACCGCGAAGGCTTGGACTTGCTCACCGCGGTCCACGAAGCCTGGCTTCAGATACCTGCAACTTCTGATTTTAAGTCTAAAACATCCCGAACCTACCCGAAACTCACCCGAGCCCTCGGAACTCCAAACCAAGTGTGCATACTAACTCAAAAACATCGTATGGACCTACTCGTGAGATCACATCATCAAAATAACATGTAAAATCATGAATTAAACCTCAAAACTAAATATTTTCATCAAGAACTCTCAAAGTTCCTAACTCCTCAACCGGAAGTTCAATTCACGTCAAATAAAACTCTGTTTTTCACCAAATTTCACAGAAACGTCTTAAATCATATATAAGACCTGTACCGGGCGCCGAAACCAAAATACGGGTCCGATACCATCATGTTCTACTCAAAATTCATTTCAAATTTTTTTAAACAATTTCAGAAAATAATTTTCTTTGAAAATTCATTTCTCGGGCTCGGAATTCGATTCCAGGCATACGCCCAACTCCCATATTTTCCTACGGACCCTCCGGGACCGTCAAATTATGGGACCGGGTCCGTTTACCCAAAACGTTGACCGAAGTCAAATTAGCTCATTCTATAATCAAAACTTATCATTTTTCACAGATTATCATATTTAAGCTTTCCGGCTATGCGCCCGGACTACGCACGCAAATCGAGGTGATTCTAAATGAGGTTTTTAAGGCCTCAGAACACGGAGTTTCATTTTAAAACAAGTGATGACCTTTTGGATCATCACACCACCTTGACAATGTGCTAGTGAAGATCCATTTTTGTTCTCTATCTCTTCCTATTTATAATGAATATTCCCAAAAAACCCTAAAAAATACAATGTAAGGAATATCCAAGGGAATATTCCTGGTGTCCTTTTCTAAACTTATTCTATTGTTACCATTATAACTCCAGTTGCTCGTCACAATGCCGTGGTCGACCCTATCCTCGACATGACTTATCTTCAATTACCGAGTTATCAATTTTTGACCAATACAAGTATAAGTATAACTATGCATATAATGTATAGCGGCTAGGTAAACATTTAAGGAATTTTTACCTCCTATAGCAAAGGTTAACACCTTATTTATTTTAAATAAATACCATTTAAAAAAATTATATTCTATAGATACCTTTTAATGTTTATTGCAAAATATCTAATTTTGGTTACCTCTTAACCCTATGCCACTAAATACGCTATTCAGTTATACTATTTTCTTTCTCTTTCTACTTTGATACATGCTATTCTCTTTCCCCATTCCTTGAAAACACGATGCTCAATCTCAAAATTTCTCTCACCCATATCACCTATGTTCTCTCCGATCCCAATTTCTCCAATTCCATCGGATCATGCATATATGTTACCCATTCAAATATGTTGACATATGGTTTCGACAATATGGTTTCATCAAATTTCGTCACTAAGCAATAGAAGAGGAACTGAAGAGATACCAACAGGGGAGTTCATCCCTTTCTCCTTAAGAAGCCTGACAACACTGCCCACAGGCAATGAGAGGATGTGAAAGAGAAAATCAACGCAATCCTTTTCAGCCTCCGCAAATACAACTTTCTATCATCTTCAATACAAGATTCAAGCTTTAATAGAGTCCTTATTTTACCACCATTGCTCGGCGACAGATTCGCCGGAAATTAGAGTTTGTTGTTGAACAAATATGACGGAGTTTGGGGCTGAGCAACTTAAATTTTCTGTTAATATATTTCAATGTATCTCACTGTATTTCCATGTATTTCATTCTATTCATTATTTTTTTCATTATATTTCAATGTATCTCGTTGTATTCCATGTATTTCATTGTATTCACTGTCTCGTTATATTCCATGAATGTATTCATATATTTTTTTAATTAATATAATTTATGTATTCAGATGTATTATATAATTTCTCTGAAGATTGCTATGTTTTTGGGGTGTTTTTCGGTTGAGAATATTTTTTATAACTGGAAATACAAAATTTGTGTGTTATAATTGAGTTTGTTGAGTTATATTAGGAGTCTATTATATTAATTGATTCACTTTCCATTTAAAAACAGTGTAGTCCCCTGTTTCACGCCATGAATACAGTCGAATACAATAATCTGTCCAGCTATAATCCCATGTTTCACGTCATGAATACAGTCGAATACACTCGAATACAACAACTGATTAACTGGACTTCCCTGATTCACGCTATTTTTGCTATTTTATTTATGAATACAGTAGCTTAAATACATCTAATACATTTTATAACAACAGAAAACATATCTACAATCCATAATATAGCAAATGGTATCTATAGATAGCTAATTACCATTAAAAGATAGTGCTTTATGAAAATTTCTCAACATTTAATCTGACCAACTATTTGCGTAAAAATCCCTAATTCTATTAGGTCCAACCAGTTACTTAAAGGCTCCAAAATGCAAAGGATGACCAAGTTTTTCAATTGGGCTTTTTTCTTTCCTATACCATATATGAAACTTTATTACCAAATATGTGCATAGTTTCTAATTTACCCGCCCTGTCCATACTTTTTCTACAATTATTATATCATTCATTAAATATTAATTATTAGTAGCTGAATCTTCCTAATTAGGCGTGCTAAAATTCAGGAACAGAATCTTTTAATTGATTTAGCCACAAATCAAGTCTGTTCAAAAGCTCAATTCGTCAGAAATCAAATCTGTTCAAAAACTTAGATCTGTTCTGAGATATTTTCGCTTAAGCCACAAATCAAAAGCTCAGTTCGTCGAAATCAGAAGCTCAATTTCAAATTGTAGAAATCAGTTCTGCAAAAACTTTGTTCGTCGACATTCTCTCTACATCTCTCTCTATTTCTCAATCGCAAATTTCAGTGATAAAAAAAAAATAAAAAGAGAGCAGCAATTCCACCATTGACAGCCATTAAAAAGCTTGAAAGCTTTGAATTCAAATTTGGGTTTTCAAAAATCATTATTTGTTTGGATTGAGTGTTGTTGAAAATAATCAAGAATATGGTTTGGAGTTTATATCTCAGTTTTGAGGGGTTTTGGTGAAGATTAGACTTGGTTTTGACTGAATTTCAGATTGAAACTCGAAGAAGAAGAAGAAGAAGAAGAAGAAGAAGAAGAAGAAGAAGAAGACATATTGCAGAAATTGTAGATAAATTGTAGATTATTTGTATTCTGATTGTAGATGCTTTATTTTCTGTTTTCACAAATAAAAAACAGCTAAAACTTCTACAAATCTTCTGAAAAAATGCAATTATGTCAAAAATTACAATTATGCTACAATTGAATGGGAGTTGGGATATAAAAATTCAATGTACCCAGTTTGTAGACATTTTGTAGGTAAATTATAAATTATTTGTAATCTAATTGTAGATGCTTTATTTTCTGTTTACACAAATCAAAAACGACTAAAAACTTCTACAAATCTTCTGCAAAAAATGCAATTATGTCGAAAATCTCAATTAAACTACAATCAAATGGGAATTGGGATATTAAAATTCAATATACCCAGTTTTTAGATATTTTGTAGATGAATTGTAGATTATTTGTATTCTGATTGTAGATGCTTTGTTTTCTGATTTCACAAATCAAAAAGACTAAAACTTCTACGAATCTTCTGCAAAAACAATCTGCAATTTTTTTACAATTTATCTACAATTTCTGCAATATGTCTTCTTCTTCTTCTTTTTCTTCTTCGAGTTTCAATCTGAAATTCAGCCAAAACCAAGTTTAAATCTTCACCAAAACCCCCTCAAAATTGAGATATAAACTCCAAAACATATTCCCAATTATTTTCAACAACACCCCAATCAAAACAAATAATGATTTTTGAAAACCCAAATATGAATTCAAATCTTTCAAGCCTTTTAATTGTTGTCAATAGTGGAAGCCTGTAAAAAGAACGTGGGTATGGGTAAAACGTGGGTTAGGAGAGAGAAACGTGGGATGAGTGGGGATCTTGGAATTAAACGGAAATCCTTTAATTAAGGAGTAAAAATATCTCATTAATTATACCCTTAATTAATTGTGGTATAGAATTGTTAATTTGTGGTATAGGAGATGTAAAAATTCCTTTTCAATTTTCATACAGCTGGCCCAAACAACGCTGGCCTAGCCCACATCTGTAATTATCCAAAGCAAATTTCCAATTATAGTTGACGAGAAAGCTATCGTTAGATCAAGCAACTATATTCAATACAAAAATATCCCCGTTTTTGTACAATTCAGTCTCAAATCTCCTTATCTACAGAAGTTTTTTTCTATTTTATTTATATTTTCTCCATCGAACGACCAATTTTGACTTGAAATCATTGTTGCAGAATACAGAATTGTATTTTCAGTGTGAGATCGGACGATAATTTGGGTTTGACGACTCTAATTTTTGTTGCGATTGGAGTTATTGCGTCTCTATGTGCCAGAATTTGCTGCAGTAGAAGCCCTTCTACTAATATGTACGGTTAATTTGTTCCATTTGTCTTTGTTTCCTTCAAATGTTGCTTATCATTATTCTCTTAGGGCTTGCTTGGTTTGTGGTATGAGAAAAAAGAAAAGTTTGCATAGAAGTCTGACTTATATTAATACAAAATGCTTGAGTTTTGTATAAAACACTGAATTATTGATGTAGCTTTGCATTACTAATATAGTACTTCTGCCATACCATTTTATGCGAATCTATTTGGCTGGAGTTTAGTAAAGAATAATTTCTTTCGATGTAACTGTAAACTTCTTATTTTACCATTAATTTAGATGATTTATATCCACACAAATGTTTATGGATTATTTCAGATCACAAGCTTCAAAAGTCTTCCAGTATTTCTTAAATTCCGTGCGCAGTCAAATAAGTTTCACTTAAATTAAAAGTGAGGGAATATTGATTTCAACTTCATTGCATGTTGTAATTCCTTTAGGGCTTGTTTGGTTTGTTGTATGAGAAAATATAAGTTCGGCATAAAAAACTCTGCTCTCAACCGTAACAACAACAACAACAGCATACCCAATATAACCCACAAATGGGGTATGGGGAGAGTTATGTGTACGCAGACCTTACCCCTACCTGGGAAGATAGAGAAGCTGTTTCCGATAGACCCTCGGCTCAAGAGAAGGTGGGTCTATAATCTATGAGTAAATATCACAAATGGAATTTGGCTTATATGAAATGCTTTCCGGGGAAATGCATATCATAATTCTCTGCACAACTGGGGCTGAAATTTCAGTATCTCAACCTCCCATGTTTAATTCTTTGAAGCCTTCTCCCACACATTACAATATCCCCTTATACTAATTTGATTTTTCAGCTGATTTTTCACCCCTTATACTAGTAGCTAACTGAATTTTGTGATGCAGGTTACACATGACATTGATCATCACCGCTACAGTATGCTGCTGGATGATGTGAGTTTGCTTCTCTCTCTCTCACTCACTCACACAGACACACACGCCCGCACGAACCAGACGTAACGTAGATGCTTTATCTCTCAAAAGTACTTATAAAAGAAACTCTCTCTTTCAAAACACGGCAGCATGAGTTCATTTGTTTGACTTGAAGCTAGGGGCTTGTAAGATGTTTTCCTGAATTTACTTTATTACATCTCCTGTACTTAATCTTTTGATGTCAAAGAGGTTGCATAAATAGAGAAATCACTTACCAATCAAAAAATAAAAGATAAAAGATAAAAAAATAGAGCAATTACGAAGTTACATAATTGTTGTCCCATAAACTTTGTGAGAGGATTTAAATGATGATTGACTTCCTAGGATGAACTTGGATGTTGGTTTTTGGGTATTAATATATACATATATATATATATATATATATATATATATATATATATATATATATATATATATATATATATATATATACATATACATATACATATATATACATATACATATATATATTAAGGATATTCGAAATTGATTTGGTCTCTTTCAAAAGGAATGAAGGAAGGAGTCGACGCATTGTTTCGCGATTTAATGCTTCCAATTTTGCCAGGTCCATCGCCAGTGTGTCGGGAAGCTGATACATTCTTTTTGTATCAAAATATTTGTCAGTAAGAATTCATATTGTCGTCTGTGAGAATTTATATAGTCGACCTCATCTTGTTCGGGATGAGGCATTATTGTTGTTGTTGTATTTGTTTAAACTCTTGGTCGGGGACGGAGCATTTCAGCTTTTGCGTGCAAGATGTGCTGCAATTTTATGGATTTGTTAATTTAAAAATAGAGCTTTTCTTCCTTATTTTAGTCTTGTTCCCAAGTAGGGATGGCAATGCGGTGGAGCGGGTGCGGGGCGGGTTTGGAAAACCCACAAAATTTTCAACCTGTCCCGACCCGACCCACATAGTTATTTTTTCAGTTTTCAACCCGCCCCGCTTAATTTTTTTTCTCCCTTTTTTCTCTAATCTCCCCCCCCCCCTCCCCCAATAGAAATACATAATGATATTAGATTTAGACGTTCTATAACAGAAACAAATAGACAATATACTAAAATTGCATAATAGACAAGCTGTTTTTCTATTATTACTGATTTACTTCACCTTAAATTCTCAAAAATTATTTTAACAAGATCCAATAGTACTCTATCCCGCCATAAACAACAGAAAACTTTTTAACAAAAACATAGGATCAAAACATTTAAACATGAAGCAATGTCACCTAATTTAAGCTCCATTAGCTCCCACTGATGCCTTCTTCTTCAACTCCTCATTGGCAGTATCTTCAGTTCCTTTCCCATTCGATTCATTAGTCGAAAAATTAAATTTTCTTGAAGATATTTCAGATGTTAAATCATTCGAAGCATTTCTTAATAATTCATTTTCAGCTTGAATTGTCTCCGGTTGCTGCTTCACATCCAAACACACCTTTGCCAAATCAGCATTCTCTAGCTCACTCTTCCTTTTCTTAGAATCGTCTTTCGCCATGTGATCTATGCCAATCTCATTAAAATAGGAATTTATAATTACTATTTCAATTATAAATCAATATAATATTCGTGCTAGTAAAGAAGAATGTGAAATTGTAGTTGAAATGATTGCTTTATTTCAAAAAATATAGAATTCAAAGTTGCCCCGCATTAAACCCGCAACCCGCCCCGCTTTTAAAAATTTTAAAAATTGTTTAACCTGCCCCGCCCCGCACCTGCATAAGAGTAAACCCGTCCCGCATCAAACAAAACCCGCCCCACCCCGCACCCGTCCTGCCCTATTGCCATCCCTATTCCCAAACAGGATGAATTGAAAAAAGGAGGAAAAAACGAACAGTAGGATCTACTTTGTTGTAACTTTTTAGTACACAAAGTATTTGCTTGTGCTAAAGTATTTATATGCCTGCTCTCTTTAAAGAAGACAAAACTAAAAATTAAGATCGTTCATCTGTTCAAACTGGAGCAATTCTAAGAAAGAACCTATTTTTTAGTGTTCGGTCATTCCTAACAAAATATAAAGGACATGTTCGTTGCCAATTTGAAGTTCTTATGAAAGATAGGACTGCAAATACACTGTGATTCTGCTCTGAAAGAAGAATAAAGAATAGAGTAAGAAAGAGGTACCCTCGGAATGATATGTGAGCCTTCCTCAAGCAATCCCATGTGACAATTTTTATTGTGCGAGATTTATAGAGACAACCAGATAGGTAATCACGAACCTTATACTCTTTTTTTTAGCAAATTATACTACTAGGCAGGCTGCCTAGTAGCTATTTTATTAATAATAAAAAGAAAAGAAACCATAAAGGAAGAGTACAAGGGGCAAAAGCTACAATAGTGTTATTGTGATGACTCAAAGGGTCATCTTATGTTTTAGAACTCAATTCCGTGTCCCAAGACCTTAAAAACCTCATTGTATTTCTCTTCGATTTGCGTGCGCAGTTCGAACGTGATTCTGGAAAGCCTTTATGTGGAAAATTTATGAAAATAACAATTTTTGGCCTAAAAAGTTGATTTTAGTTGACTTCGGTCGAAGTTTCGGGCAAACGGATCCGGACTCTGACCCGTGTTTTGATGGTCCCGATAGGCCCGTAGTAAAATATGGGACCTGGGCGTATGCCCGGAATCGAATTCCAAGGTCCCAAGGTCGAGAAATGAATTTTTGATGAAAATTGTAAGACTGAAAAGTTAATAATTTAAAGAATTTGATCTTGTTGGTATCGGGCCCGTATTTTGGTTCGGAGCCCAGTACAGGTCCGTTATGATGTTTATACCTTATCTGTGAGATTTGGTAAGAAACGGGACTTATTTGACGTGATCGCACGAGCAAGTCCGTATGATGTTTTTAGACTGTATGCATGTTTGGTTTAGAGCTCCAAGGGCTCGGGTGAGTTTCAGATATGTTACGGGGTATTTTAAACTTAGACAAATCTAGTATTTTGCTGCAGCAGTTGTTCTGATATGCCCTTCTTCACGTTCGAGTAGGCTGTATCGCTAACGCGAAAGGTAAAAATGGGGCAAGGGGAATTCTTCTTCGCGAACGTGTAGGCCAATAGAGCCATAGCTTCGCAAACGCGACAGGCCTCTCGCGAACGTGAATAAGGTCTGTCCAATGATTTTAAAACAGAACCAAAGGTAGGATTTCTTAAAAAATTCATATATTCTTCACTAAACTCAACCTAAGGTGATTTTAGAAGTGGGCCCAAAACATGAACTTTCATTAACACTTGCATACTAAACTGAATGAATATATGATTACTGAATTGTTGAGATACTGAATTGATGACTACTGCATTGACTGAATATTGGTCTCCCATGGATACGTGAATACTGAACTAACATGGATATATGAATATTGAACTGGCATGAATATTTGAGTACTGAACTGACATCAATATTTGATTACTAAGTTGGCATGAATATCTGAGTATTGGACTGACAGGAGTAGCTGAGTATTGAACTGACATGAGTATCTGAGTACTGAAAACTTGAAATACTAGTTGTACCACCGCTAATTATGGTGGCAACTCCAACTCATAAGCTATTTGTCCAATCTTTTGTAGGATCATATACAATGTGATATATTTGGGACTGAGCTTTTCTTTCTTCCCAAATCTTATAACACATTTCATAGATGAAACTTTCGGAAACACCCTATCATCAGCTTGGAACTCTAACATCTTCAAACGCTCTAGAATCAACTTGACTTTCTCCATAGTTTGATAGGCCAAATTTGGTGTCAACAAATCTTCTTTGCCAACTTTGAACCAACCAATTGGCGATGTACACCTTCTCCTACACTGAGCTTCTTCTGTTGCCATCTTGATACTAGAATGGCAGATGTTATTATTAGCAAACTCAATGAAAAGTACATAATCATCCCAATTGGATCATGCTTTCAAAATGAGCGAGATAATCCTGTTATAAAGTCTATATATTTACCATTTTCACACATATTCATGGTATATCACTAGGTTTTCTGTTGTTCGACTTTCACTTGCTGATAATGCGGAAATTGGCCAAAACGTTTGCGACGTTCTTTTTCATGTCATTCTACCAATAAATCTCTTAAGACTATGATACATCTTTGTGGAACCTGAGTAAATAGAATACCTGAAATTTTGGGCTTCAGACATAATCCGTTTTTGAGCCTTTCTATGTCTGGAATGCTAGTCTGCCTTGGTATCTCAAAGTACTTACATCTCCCCCTCGTTCGAAAGACATCGCCTTATGCTTGTGTATCCCCTCCTTCAGATGAGACAAGTAGGGATCATCAAACTATTTCTCCTTCACTTCGGCTACTAAGGAGGAACAAGTCCCGTTCTAGACAATAATTCCACCATCTTCGGATTCCAAAAGTTGAACTCCTAGACTTGCTAAGCGGTGAACTTCTTTCACTATATATCTATTGTCTGCCTCAATCATGAGTTGTACTTCCCATACTTGATTATCCTTTTAAAATACTTCCTGAAAACACTTATAGAATTGTTGTAAGCTATGTCTATACTCCGAAGATTAGAGTCTCATGTGATGGCACTACCCTAGTGATACATAACTGGGCATGATTTTATAGTTCTCTTTTTTTATATCCCATGCTAACTATGCGGGTTTCAAATCTACAACTGGACTTACTGACGATTTTAACATCTTCCCCTTAGACCAAAAGTTAAGGTCTTGTACTTGAGGATCCTTCTCTTATGTTGTTATCCAAACAACTTTCCTTATCTTCTGCAATTCTTTGCACTCTACGTCAATGACGACTTATCTTTCGACTTACTTCTGATCAATATTTCTTACTAGGAAAAACTAAATTACTTATATAAACGGAAAGCTAATGTATTCACAACTATCATATATAATCTTAATGATTTAACTCTGCTCACACTGTCAATCTTGGGGAAACCTCTTTTCGACAGCTCTTAAAGGGTATTTTTCTATAGCTTGCTCTCTTACTATTGAGCTGATTTTTTTTGTCTTCCACTATCACTGAACTTCGGGTTTAATTTAAACTCTTTGGGTTCTAACATGCGTTCAGTATTTCAAATTTTTACCCTATTTCAAATTTTTACTCACTCACTAATGTTAACCTAGCTAAGTAAATCAAATCGTACCTCTACTAGCTCAGATGAAATTGCTAATTCACTGTATCTACTCAAAACTTACTTACTATTCCTTTACTAACCACCTGCTAGCATCATGTTTTCTTCTTCTGCTTTGAATAACTAAAGTGAAGCATAAGGTTATTCCTAACTTCCCTCACCATCCGACCATATTCTACGATCACATACTATTTTTTTTTTTAAAAACTATGTACATGGATCATACTTGGGGAATTCATCTATCTTAAATGAAATTAGATATCTAACCCTCAAACTTTCTATACACTTCAAAATCATATCAGACCATAAACATTCGGGGTAAACACTTTGGGTGTATTTGGTATAAGGGAAAATATTTTCTTGAAAAATAAGTAGTAATCTTATTCATTTTTTCGGTGTTTGGTATGCAAATTAAGGAAAATGACTTCTCAAGAGTATTCATAAATAATTTAGATATAATAAACATGAAGCCATAAATTTTCAAACTAACAACCTTCCGAACCCACAAATTTCATAAACTTTCGAACCGCGGAATTTCAAACCCATAAACTTTATAATTTCTAAACTCGAGTAAACTTCCAAACACATAAACCTCCGAACTCATACTTTTGGAACTTGTAAAATTTTGAACCTTTAAACCGATAAATAAAAAAAATTAAAACTGAAAAATATATTTTAAATTTTTTTTTCGAGGGGGGGAGGGGGGGCGAGGCAGTAAAACAAAAAAAAATAGAAAGTTAAATTACAAAATCTTTTTTGTGCGGGGGGAGGAGGGTTGGGGTGGGTGGTGCAGAAAAACAAAAAAACGGAAATTTAAAATTGCAAAAAAAAAAACTTAAGGTAAAAAAATAATTTTTTTGCAGTGGGGGGTTGGGGGTGGGGTGGAGTGGAGAGGTAGTAGGGTGGGTGATAACGAAAAAATTGAAATTTAAAAAAAAGCCTTTTTTGAAGAGGGGGTGGGGTGGGTTGGTGAGGGTGAGAAAGGTTGATAAAGAGTTTTGGAAATTGTTTTCTCTTCTCTTGATAAGGAAAACATTTGGTGGAAAATGAGTTCATGAGGAAAATATTTTCCAAAACATTTAAGCCAACCAAACATGGAAAAATTGAAAAATATTTTCCGGAAAATGTTTTTCTTCATATCAAACACACCCTTAGTCACATAATCTAAGGGAGAACTGTCACATCTTTTATCTCGCAATAATAGCTGCTTCATATAGTAACTTACTAACGTGGTACTTTTAGTTCTGATTTGAATAAATGTAAACAACTAAATATCATTCCGTGAAATTCAATATCGCCTGCTCTTGTTCTCATTTAGTACATCATATCTTCTTAGTTATATGTATGAGTCGTACAAAAAAAACACATCGTTGGTAATGACTAATGTTTCTGACTCCTAGGTATTTTTTCCTTAAGCCCTTTTTCTGTCCAAAACTATGTGCCTGCTGCAGTTAAATTCTTAACCTGTTACACTATGAGGTCTGACATTTGAACTATCATCATCCAATTTGTGGCTCTATTTCTAATAACTAAAAATAAAATTATTCTGTGAGGTAAAACACATATGGATACACTACCATACACAAACTTTTCCTTTAGAGTATTCCATCATCTTATAAATCACTTCATGCATCGTCTGGTGAGTCTTGGGTCTTAATTCGGACCTAACATATGCGAAGATTTTGCTATTATCACTGTCACTTAAACTTTTCTTTTAGCACCCATAGGCATTACTGTATATTCACAAGTCACGAGAATTTGGATGCACTAAAAATTAGAGATCAGGTAACTGAATACTAGTATACTAAATAACCATAAACCTACTAACTGAAAGATTGCATAACTGGTAACTGAGGTAAACTGATAACCATAAAACATAATAACTGCTTTTGTACTTTCTAGTAAGATTATGCTATGATATGTACTACTATCCATTGCATCCCACTTCTAACATCCTCTCAAGTCTCATTTGTTACTAACCTGTACTCCATAGTTATACCCCAATGGGAAATCATCCTCTCTAGAACCTTGGATTTTTCTTGCTCGTCGCTTGGGTATTCGATACATCTGGAATTCGATAGGAAGAGAAGGTTACCTATTGCTCTAAGCTTCATGGCACGATATAGAGTAGAAAGAAATGAGACAATCTTGGATGTCTTGGTAGTTAACCATTTATATGAGTGGCCGACACACATATATAAAGGAAACTCCACTAGACACGGCTTCATAAACTCCCTAAGACACTTGAACCTAGTGCTCTGATACTAAGCTTTTTCACTCCCTGAACATAGGCCTGGACATAACACGACACCCGGTGTCTGACTACTGTGACCGAGCGAACCAACTGGCTTGTTGAATCAATATGTGATATCATAACATACTGAATGCAGAAGATAAATTTACACATGTTGATATACTGAAAGCCTATATGATATAAATCAAAGTGTGGAAATGCTAATACAATTCTGAAACATATTTGTAGCCAACATAGCTTAACATGAAAAGCATGTGACTCTATCTAATTGTTACTCTAGTCTATGAAGCCTTTGAAGCACTGAAAACACTAACAGTATGAAAATACTGAAGACTGTAAGGTAATGATAATGCCTCAAAAGAACTGGGGATCACCGAATAGCTGGTACGAGAATCCTAGAGCTCTGAATTATCAACCTGTAAATCATTATATGCATCGTGAGATGCAGGCCCCGAGCAAAAGGGATGTCAGTACATTTGAATTGCACTGGTATGTAAAGCAACTGAAAGAAAGAACTGTAAATGCTGAAACTAAATTTGAGCTGATGACTAAGAAATGACAATTGATAACTGAAATGATAACTATTGAAACTGAAACTGAAATGATAACTGATAACTGATAATTGATAACTGATAACTAAACTGAACAAAGGAAGTAAAGATATGAATACTCCCTCTTCTGAATGATGAACAACCCATTTATCTGAATAAACTACGACTCGGGCCCAATATATATATGTGCACAAGCTACAGCCTCAGGCCCAAGTATGCGTATACATAACTACGGCCTTACGCCCAAAATGCCACGAAGCATCAACTATGGTCTCGGGCCAAAAAATGCATAAAGCATAAACTACGGCCTCAGGCCCAAATATGCACAAAACATATAAACTACAGCCTCATGCCTAAATACAGGTATTCAACATTTAGGGATTTAAATTCAGGAACTGAGAATCATACTACAATATGTGATGTTGATATCCAATTTTTCCCTTTTATTTTTTAAATATACATATATGCCTTTACAATAGTGCATATGCATCATCACTTGATTTATAGACATATACAAGCATTTTTCATAATTTTTATAATTTTAAAAGGGGTTTAAATCAATTTGTTCCAACATTTTATTATATAAATAATCATTAATTGCATTACAAATTAGTTTACAAATATCTTATCATCTAATTTCACCATTTATATCCATACTATGTTATTACATATTTTTAACATATTTGTCATAATTGCATTTGCATTTTTAAGGCTAAAATTGCAGATTTGCAATAATAGCCTATATGTATCTACAATTACTTTATTTATGCCAAAATAATATTTTTATAATTTTTATAATGTTAAATAAATATTTTTACTATTGTTATGCACAAATGATATTTTTACTATTTATTTATCATTTTTTACAAATTATTTATTAATTAAAATTGGGTATTTAAATAAAACCCATTTTTAGGCTTATTTCGGACTGATCCCTAGCCCAATTACCTAAAATATACCAGTCCAACACCCCAGCCCAAGTCAGATAAACCCTGACCCAATAAACCAACTAGTACCCGTTCTTATACCCGAACCAAACCCTCATTTTTAATCCTGCATGTTGATCTTTTAAGATCAACGGCCCCCGTTCACCCTTCCCTTTTTAATTAACCATCTCTAACCCTAATACCTCATTCCCTAACCCCCCTCCCCCACCCTCAAACTCTCTCTTCTTCTCCTCTTCTAAAATCCTAGCGCCGTAATCCCGCTCCCCTCTGATTCCAACTCAAAGATTGAATCCATAGAAGATTTCCTTACCTTATTATCCGTCTCATATTACTGGTTAACTGATTATGTTATTACATAATCACTTGCCTAACATGGCAAGAAGATCTCTCTTACTTTGAACTAAATCTAGTTCGAACCTTCACTTCTTTCCATCTATGTTCATTCTTCGTCTTTTTATGGTATGAATCTCTAAGCTTTTCTCGATTCTTCATTTACCCTAAAGGTAGGGTTCAGATCTTTCAAGATCTGTTATAGTTCTTCTATTTTTTTAAAAAATATTTCCCTTTAATGTTTCCTAATATCTATCTATGTGCATCTCTATTATGATTTTTGCAGATATTTTTGACTAATTTTTTTACCCTAAAAATTAGTGTTTTTGAGTCTTAAAAATCAAACAAAATCTTGTTCAATCTTTAATGTTTCTATGCATCTTCATTATAGCTTTGCCTTTGGTTATTTCCGTCAATTTTACTTACCCTAAAAATTAGGGTTTTTGATTCTTTATTTCATTTTTTCCTTCAGTGATTCTGTCTATCTGTTTTTATGACTCTTGCCGTTACTTGTTGACTAATTTCACTTACCCTAAACTTAGGAGTCTTTGATTCCCCAAAACTATTTGAGTCCCTAATTACTGTGTTAAAATCTCTGACTATATGTTTTATGCGTCTATGCACTTGTTACTTCTGGTATACCTTAAATAAGGTTCTGAGTTTTCTTTTCTTAATTAACTATTAGGTGTTTTGCTTGATTGATTATTACCTTATTTGTGGGCTCTAGTCTACTGCTATTTAAACCCCTCCCCCCTTCAGACATACTTAGAACTCGAGTATTTCTCACTACTAAAACTATATACTGGTATCATTCTGCTTTGGTTCCTGGCTGCTAGAAGCCAAGGCCAAAAATCTTCTATTGTTTGCTGATGTTGATGATCATTGCTGCATTGCTAAACTTCTTTCTATTTCATCTGAACTAGTAAGTTGTTGAAACTTCTCTACTGTGTCACTTGTTCAATATGTTATTGTTATTAGACTCATTGCGCTATGTGTTTTAGACATGTTTAACTCATTAGACTAATTGATAAAACATGTTTAATCATGTATAACTCAAAACTATTTTTTAATATTGAGAATGCTTCGATAGCTTTCAAACTAGTTCACTATGCATACTTTAGTTGTTAAATTTGTTATCATGATTCTGTATTCTCCCTGCTATAACCTCTTTATTAGTTCTAACTGATAACTAATATGCTTTTTGACTCATTAATTGATCAATGAACCCCTTTCTATGATTTGTCCTAATATGAATTATGTATTATATTTTGTGAAAGAATGCTCATGAGTTGGTCATTATCAGTTTATGACTTTGTTAATTTTCAAACTTGTTAAGTCTGCTCAGTTTCAAAGTGTTGGTCTCTGTTTTATGTGTGATTCTATCTCTAAGTGTACTTCCCAATCCTATCCTGCACCCTTCTGAATCCTAATTCTCTGCTGGTTAAAAGTCAAAGTAATCTAAGTACTATCACTTGGACTTCCTGGTGCGAGCACTGCTTAGGGTTCTTATGAGACCCTCTTGAACTCTAACACATCAGGATTTGATTCATAGTTTTCCTTGAATTGGTTCTGATCTTTCTACTCTAGTTGGAGCACTACCCAGGGTTCGTGAAGCCCTTGGGAACTCTGACACACTAGAGGATTGTGCTTGGTATGCTTATCCTTGAAACAAAGGTGAATCAGTCATTTTTGGTCACTATGAACACTGACTTTTGGAGATATTGTGGATTGAAGGGCCAGGCCTACTGCAGGCTTCATATAGTCTATATATTTTGTAACTTATTTATTCGATTCTGGTCTGTAATAATTATTTGTAAATACAATTGGGGGCAATAATAAAATCGAGAAATAGGCTTATTTGATATTCTATATGAAATGGGTGGATAACATGCCTATAGGTATTTATGCTATTATATGTTAGATAACATGCCTATAGGTCTTTCTGCTATTATATGTTAGACGACATGTCTACAGGTGTTCAGTATTATTGTTAGATAACCTTCCTATAGGTTTTACATTACGCCAAGAAATATTCTGCTGGAAACTTGTCTAAATGTTTAGGTTTTCCATTGCATGATTAGATATCATGCCTATAGGAAATGCATTAACTAAGTTCAACTTACAACATACTCAAAACTGCTTCTTTAGAAATCATGTCTATAGGTTTTAATTAATTGTCACACTCGCTTAGTTAATATGCGTATCTCTAGGAATTAATAAGCAGCAATCACCAAAAGTAGAATTCATGCCTATAGGGATAACTATCATTTGTGCCGAATACTAAAATTGGAACTCTCTGCATAGCGTATTGCTAAATGCCACTAGAAAACATGCCTATAGGAGTAACTAAATAATTCTGAGCATTTTGTTGTTATCATTGTCAACTGCTGAATAAGTCACCTAGATAACATGCCTATATGTTCAATCACTTTAATTGTAATCAGTAGGCAATTACATAGTCACCTAGAAATTGCTTCTCATAAATTGCCAGTATGATTAAAATCCAGAATCACATAGAAATCATGTCTATAGACCTAACAACCTTAACTGTTAAAATTGTCGATACGCTAATCTGTTTACGTGCATTTTCTGCCTAATGTATGGAGGCTAAATTGAGCCTTTATTTGCTCTTGTATGAAAGGTCCAACTTGTTTTGTATGTCGCCTAGTTTTACAAATTTTGAGCAACCTAAGTTAAGTCTAGAACTATCCAAAATAGAGGCTCCAATGCCTCCAGGACCACAAGTAAGGGACGGGTAGTGCACGCATAGGATACGAGTTAGAATTGATTAGAGTGCTTTAGGTAAATAACTTAAAGATAGTAATCGGGTAGCAGAAGATGATAGTTTGTGCCCGTTGAATAATATGAGTAACACCCCCGTCTTGTCGGAGTTACGAAGTATTATTTATGTTGCACGGGGTGATCCTTTAGGCTAAAAAACTTAGGACCCCCCATCCCTATTAAATAATTCCCTCGCTTCTTTATTAGACTAATTCACATAATTTAAGTTCGGCTAGGACCCACCGTTATGAACCTCAAGGAGTGCCTAACACCTTCTCCTCGAGGTACTTTGAGTCCTTACCCGACCTTTGGTGACGCAACTAGTAAAACCTGAGACAATTGCAATAGGTTCCCTAACACACCTTAATCTGTTAGGTGGCGACTCTCAATAAGCAATTCCTTCCCTTCTTAAAAGGAGTAGTCAATGTCGAAACCCAATTTCGCAAGAAATAGGCGGCGCGACAACATGACGACTTTGTTGGGGATTTCTTTAGGCTCTTACCATAACTAATTTGGTCTATTGAATTAGTCTCTCTCTATAAGCGTGTCGTTATTATTTTGCTAATGCCTGAACATCCTGCTCCTATTTACCCTCTTTATTGCTACATGCACACCCCCTTTCATATTTTTCCTTTATATGAACTGCAATCCTTCGTTTAATCTAGTTACAATATGCATTCCCTCCATTATTTCCAAATTATGCTCACTAGAGTCAATCTTTAAATTTTGTTATGTCTTTCCCAATCCCTACCCCTTTTATCGCTTTATTATAATTTTTCTGCTATACGAACTAACTCTTTCCTTGTTTTTCTTTCTTTTTTGTCTATACGTTTATTAAATACTGCATTTATCACTTTATCTTGCAAAATATTTGACAACATGTTATTTTCTTTTTGCATAAATATATGCTCTGCATCATATTCTACTCGTGTGTCATTAATACCATAGCGGCACTCGATGAGTGTCCTCACTCTTCCTGTATCACCCTTTTTAAATTTGGAAAGGCTTATTTGCGGTAAAACTAGTCAATCAGCGGTGCAGTCGATGGTTCCGTGCCTTTCCCTCTCAAGTTGTCCACTTGAGAGTACCGGTCTAGACCTTTATAGAAAAACCTTACTCTGATGATAATTGTACATGCATCATGTTCAAATCTAGCATGAGTTAGTATGTTGTCTGCATAATAACCCTATAAGGAAAGCCTTGTTAAAAGCCCATCGAAATTTCCATAATCCCAACGAGTACAACCGATATGTGCATTATTAGGAGAAAAAGTGCCGATATGCTAATCATTAATGTATAAGTAGTCAAATCCGAAAGGGAAAAGGGCTAAGTTTATCTATTTTGCAGAAAATGAGGCACGAAGTCCCCAAGTTCGACATGGTCCGGAATATTTCACCTTTATTGCTAGACTGGTGGGAAAATCTCTCGCCAAGCGACAAGAATCATGTGAAAAGAATTCTTGAAAATTTGCCATCTTAAGTGGACATTCAACCAAACAATGCGCTGATCGAAGCCACTACTATGTTCTGGGATGAAAAGAGTGTTGTTTTCCATTTTGGTAACATAGAGATGACTCCTCTTCTTGAGGAAATAGGAGGTTTTGCTGGGCTACCCTGGGATAGCCCTGGTTTGTTAGTACCAGAAAATCGCATTTCTAGAGGGTTCTTGAAAATGATGGGTCTTAGAAAAAATGACGAGTTAATCTACTTGAAGAAGTCCTACATACCTTTCGACTTCCTTTACAAGCGTTATGGGCACAACAAATCCTACTGTATCTATCATGACGAGTTTGCCATCACTTCCTTGGGATGGATCCATCGTCGGGTGTTCGTATTCATCGTCTGTTTTGTGGGGATGATAGTATTTCCAACTCAAGGAGACAGGATTCACACTCGTTTGGCTATGGTTACCAAGACTTTAATGGAAGGGATTTAGGGACAGACTTACACTATTTTCCCAATGATCGTAGTAGAAATATACCGAGCCCTAGACCGTTGCAAGAAGGGGTTCAGACATTTTGAGGGTTGCAATTTATTGCTGCAGATATAGTTGTTGGAGCAACTTCAAAGATGACAGTACCATCAAGAATTTCCACGAAGACCATGGAATGACCACATAGCCTTCCACCATCTAAAAAGAATGACTTTCATCCCAGACAAGTTTGCACAACTCGAAAACGTTGTAGATTGAGTACGCTTTTCAACAATCTGACTGATGATAAGGTCCATTGGATGTTCGAGTGGTTCCCTACTAGCGAATTCATCATCAGGTCCAGGGATGTTCCTCATTTGGTGCTGATCGGGTAAAAGGGCATGTATCCTTATGTTCCTATTAGAGTCATGAGACAGGCCTGGAGAAAACAGGTCATACTGCGAGTCTCCAAGATGAGTCATTACAAAGCAGATCTTCAAGGAGATGCCATTCCATACAAATGTGAGGCCAAACACATGTAGAATTTGAAGATTATTGTAGAAAAAGATACCATTGAGCCAGATTGGTACCACGCTGGTCATGCGTATTTCTACTTATCATGGTTGGATGATGACATAGTGGGAGAAGTCGAGTCAGGGGTCGATTGAAGAAATAAGGTCATAGATGAAGCTGTCGAAGCACAAGTAAAATACAAGAGGTTGCACGAAAGAATCCTTGAGTTCGAGGCTAGGCATCTGGAGCAACACAAGTTAGACATAAAATCAATCAAGGAGTGGGGGGAAATTGCTACAAAGTCAATGGAAAGGTTGGAATGTTTAGAGCAGGGTCTGATTGAACATGAAGGGAAAATGAGGAAAAGGATATCGGACTGTTAGAATACAGAGAGCAATGAAGGAGAACACCTAGCAAGGGCGTATCTGCTGCTGGACATGCGCGACCTAGGGAATCTGATCGATAGGACCAAGAAGGCCAAGCTTGGAGAAGGTCCCTCCGAGGCCAAGTAGATTAGAATTATTGTTTACTTAATTTTCTAGGGTCGTTTTAGAATTTTTATTGTAATAAGGCAAATGCCATTAGTGACTCATTTATTTATTGTCGTTTAGCGGTCTGACTTACTTATTACATTAATAAAATGAGACAATTATCAGCATTAAGTTTCTCCAAATCTACGTGTCGCTAGGCATACCCCAGACACAATGAGGTCCCGAAAATTAAGACGCGATTTATAATGCATGTTTAAATACTGCAAATATCCTTTCCAAAATTACCTACTGACTTGTTACCTTTTCGCTTTTCTTTATTTTGATTATTCCCATCCCCTAAAGTTGGTTCGTGCATACTGGCATCATCAGCATACCATACCAGATCTAGAGGCCCTCCACATCTTTCTCCTCCAAGTGATCCTAAAAGTAAGGGAAAGGCTAAGATGGATGATATAAGTGGTATCAGGAAAGATAACACGACACATGCAGAAAATGTTGAGACTTCAGATGGTCGGAGTACTCCGACGCAGAATGATTTGATTCTAAGATTGGAAAAGAAAATATTGGAGTTACAAGGGGAACTTGAGCAGGTTCGCAACTTGGCAAACCTCTCTCTCACCTTAAACGTCCCAGATATTAACTAGCAAAATGACTAGAACCCAGTACCCCCTCAAAACACACCAAACCAATATCCACAAAATCCTCTCGCACCTCATCAATATGCAACACCTCCCCAAAATCCTAATCCTCCACTAGTACCAACTCCTCCTCAATACTAACATTTTCCAACTCAGTACCCGCAAACCTCTACCTACCATACTTCTCAAAATACACCACAACCTACTCCCGATTTGCAGAATTTAACTAATGATCACCATTACACTCAAACTCCCGGTATCCACCAAAATAACCCTATATATGTGGAAACCTTACCTCACCCCACTCAACAAACCTCATGCACATCAGAATCTGCCGAAAAGGACCTGCTCATTAAGAATATGGCAGAGGAACTTAAGAAACTCACAAGCTGAGTCCAAGGTGTCAAAAGAGGAAAAGGCATTGAGGGTTTGAATTATGAAGATCTGTGTATTCAACCCGATATAGAACTGTCGGAGGGTTACAAACCTCCTAAGTTCGAGATGTCTGACAGAACAGGTGATCCAAAGGTGCATTTAAGAACTTACTGTGACAAGCTCGTGGGAGTTGGGAAAGATGAGAGGATTCGCATGAAGCTGTTCATGAGAGTCTCACTGGAGACGCCCTATCTTGGTTCATCAGTCAAGATCCCAAGAAGTGGGTTAGTTAGGTAAGCATGGCATTAGATTTCATGGATCGATTCAGGTTAATACAGAGAATGCACAGAACATCTTCTACATACAGAACCTCAAGAAGAAACCAACGGAGACTTTCCGTGAGTATGCTACTCGGTGGAGGTCAGAGGCTGCAAAAGTAAGCCCGACATTGGAAGAAGAGCAGATGAACATATTCTTCGTCCGAGCCTAGGATCCATAATACTATGAAAGATTAATGGTCATCAAAAATCACAAATTCTTCGACATCATCAAACTAGGGGAAAAGATTGAAGAAGGGATCAAAACGGGATAGTGACAAATTTTGAGGCATTGCAGGCTACAAACAAAGCATTGCAGTGAATGGGTATATCAAAGAAGAATGAAGTAGGGGCCATGATGGTAGCCCAAGGTCCAAAATCTCCACTCACATACCAAACAACTCCACCCGCATATCAACCTTCATCTCCCAGATATCCGCAACCCGCCATTACCTACCATACTTTCAACACCCAACCAACATACTATCACTCACCGCTAACACTCCAAAACTATCAGAAACCAATACCTAACTTTGACCGTAGGCCACCGAGACAATACACCCATATAACTGAACCCATCGACCAATTATACGAAAGATTGAAAGTTGTTAGATATTTTACCCCTATTCCCATTATTGCCATGGAAAATTCCTCTCAATGGGTCAATCCAAACAAAACATGTGTATATCATTCCGGCATGAAAGGGCATACCATCGATGAATGTCGCACTTTGAAAGACAAAATCTGGACATTGATTGATACCAAGGTCATACAAGTAAAGGAGGTCGCACCCAATGTCTGCAACAACCCTTTTCCGGATCATAGGGGTGAAGGAGTAAATGTAATAAAAACTGATGAAGAATGGGATCCGGAAGGGTCAATTGGAATTATTCAAGAAGGGGATGATCCTAAGAAACCTGCAGTCACCCTTACTCCCATTGTGCTGTAGTTACAACCAACATTCGAAGTTGAAATAGTCACGCCAACCCCGTTCGAGGTGGAAGTAACAAAACCTACCGCTGCACTTGCTCCGTTTAAAGTAGAAGTGACTGATCAAAGCCTACCCTGCACTATTATTGAGTAGTGAGAGAGGGTCGAAGCAGCTTTACCCGATTTAGGGTCGGGATCGATTTCCACAGAGAGCTAGATGTTGGAGTCGGGTATCTATCTAATTTTGAGTTGGGTATGTGTTCCAAATTACACTTCTAAACATTTTTGGGTTTTTGTTTTACTTCTACTTTTATCAAACTATAAAGCTAAATTAAACTAGAATAAGCTAAGAGTAAAATATTGCGGGTTGTTCAAATGGTTTAAAAGGCACTAGGGTAGTGACTTTCGCCTAGGTGGTCAATTGACGGATACTTGAGTCTAAGGCATGATTGACATATTTGGTGAGTATGATATAACCGTTGCACGATTTTACCCACTCTACACCTCTCGGTGGTTCAAGTGATTTTTCCCGAATTGACTTTCTCAAGACCAATTGGGTATGCAAATTTGCACAAGCAATCAAGCTTCAAGTCGGGTATTACTCTCTCGAGGTTTAACCCTTTAATTGGGGCTATCAATCTCTTGAGTACGCCCCAATTCCTTGTTGGACCAATTTCAGAAACTCAAGCTCCCTTTCTCAAGAAGTTCTCAAGTCAACTAAACACAAACTAGTGTTTGCAACCACTAATTCAACAATTAAACATGAAATTACCCCAAATATCAAACACCCATAGTCAATCTAACCCTAAAACACAAGACCCATCAATTACCCACACTAGGGTTGAGCCATAACCCTAGCTTATGGGTTTAGCTACTCATAATTAAAGAATAAAAGCAAGAAATAGATGAAGAAAAACTCATATTAATTAATTACTAAGATAAACAAGAAGATTCAATGTTGAAATGTAGATAAAATTGCCCAAAATAGGGAAAATATTCGAACCCACGAGCGCAGCTCTTAGCTAAAACTATCTGGTAACCTAAAAATGGGAAAAGAAGCTATTTATACTAAGCTAAAAAATCTGGACAAAAATACCCCTGTGGGGCTAGTGCGGACCGCACAAAATCATGTGCGACCGCACTAAGGCTCTTGACATAAAAATCCATCTCTCTGCTCAGGCAATGAGGACCGCACAGAATGGGGTGCGACCGCGGAGGCTTCTAGCCCGGTCCGCATGAAATGGAGCACGAACAACATTGGCTTGAAACTCGGAACTGGAAACTCTCTGATCCTTCTTACTGCGGACCGCACTAAATCGAGTGCGGCCGCATTGATCCCAGTGCGGCCATATTACCCTTTTTGCCTGAATATCATACTCTCTGAACCTCACTTATGCGGACCACATAGAATGGTGTGCGGCTGCACTGGCCTTGTTTTGTCTGAGCTTTGTCTTGTCTTGATACCTGTGCAAGTTTCACTCCTTTTGAGTTGATCTTTAACATCTTGTCACCTTGTTGATCAAATCTGCAATCAAGCACAACTTATGAGCCTTTGGGACTATTTTGTACACATTTCTAATCAAAACTTAAGCAAGAAGGAGTATAAAATATAGCATAATCCCTAGTTATCAATGACCACACCCTTCATTGTGACAGTAGCATCCACACTTTCCTTTAAGTCCAATGTCATACCCTGGGACAATGTTGCAGAAGCTAGGAGGAAAGTAAAAGCAAAAATGGAAGAATCTGGTGCAACACAAGGGATGACTAGGACTGGTAGAATTTATACACCCGAGAACTTGGGAGGAACAAGTAAAGAAGCCGCTCCCAAGCAGCCTATCATTGAAACATGCCCGGATGATCTTTGGAGAAAGGTTCAAGCGAGGGAATATTCTGTGGTAGACCATTTGAACAAAACTCATGCACAGATATCCATCCTATTACTATTACAAAATTCTGAGGCGTATAGAAATGCATTGATGAAAGTATTGAACGAAGCTTATGTACCCAATAATATCACCAGCGGGGAGGTGGCTAACATGGTATGACAAGTACTTAGAGAGCCACAAGATCACCTTCCATGAAGACGAATTGCCACCAGAAGGATTGAGTCATAACAGGGCACTATACAACACAATGCAGTTTGAGGATAAATTCATTGCCAAGGTCTTGATAGATGGGGTTCGAGTCTCAACATTTGTCCATTGACTACTTTGAAGAGGTTAGGTAAAGGGTTGAATGAGATACGAGCGGGAACTATGAACGTGAAAGTATTTGATGGGTCTCAAAGGCCTACAATTAGAGAAATCAACCTTTGTTTGCGGATGGGTCCCACTTGGTTTGATGTTGAGTTTCAGGTATTGGACATATCTGCTACGTACAATTTGTTGTTGGGACGACCTTGGATACATGCTTCTACGCTACACCAGGCTGTGAAGTTCGAATGGAATCATTAGGAGGTGATCATCCATGGAGACAGAAGTAATCCTGTTTACACTAATCAAATTGTTTCGGTCGTCGAGAATAAAAGGAAGCTGGGTGGAGATACTTATCACCGCATAGAGCGCGTCAACACAATAGAGAAAAACAAGTGGTAGAGTAATAAGATCGAAAGCATACTGTTATGGACAGGGTATGAACCCGGTAAGGGTCTCGACAAGAATCTCCAGGGTATTACCAAACCGATACAACCAAAGCATCACGGTACTACCTTTGGGCTTGGATATCAGTATACATACCAAGAATATGATGATTGGTCGCCGTCATAGCATCGCCCTTATTACCCTCTTGAGCAACCGGTGCCATATTTGAGCCAATCCTTTCATCAGGCTGACACAATATGTAGATCTGAAGAAGAGGAAGCGTTAGCTCGTCTAAGGAACCTGTTATTGGAAGATGAAGACATGGATTGCAATGTGATAGTCGAGGAGGAGGAGTAAGAAGGCCTCGTCATCCATACGGTGGAGAAGGGAGCAGTTCTCAGGAATTGGACCGCCACACCATCCAGGGCCAGACGAGTCCCGAGGTAGCATGGTTGCTAGTGTTATTCATTTGAAAACAATTCTTTTGAGCATTTTTGTTTTAAAACATCTTTCTTTCCTTTCAGTATTTTGTTTTGGAAAACATTGTTTGAAGTCATTAAAACTTTGCTTTGTTTAATGTTCAATACTTATCAACAGATTGATGTTTTATTATTATTATTATTATCTTACATATTTTTTTCTCTACATCATTACTATTTCTTACCTTGATGAACCAACGATTGTGACATTTAATGAGACAATGCAACATAAGGATAGTAACTCAGAAGAGATAGAAGAAGATGTGATACTTGAGGAAATCATCAGAGAAGTTGAGAACTTTGAGAATAAACCTAAGTCCAACCTGGACGAAACTGAGGTGGTCAACTTGGGAGATTCTGAAACCGTCAAACAAACTCGCATAAACATTCACTTGTCACTATCAGAGAAGGAAGAATACACTCATTTCCTGAAAGAATATAAAGAAATTTTTGCATGGTCGTATGACGATATGACCGGGTTGAGCACATCCATAGTAGCTCACATGCTGCCTACTAATCCAATGTGTCTGCCAGTAAAGCAGAAACTCAGAAAGTTTAAGCCAGATATGAGCCTGAAAATCAAGGAAGAAGTCACCAAGTAAATCAAAGCCAAAGTCCTCAAGGTAGTGGAATATCCAACTTAGTTAGCCAACATTATGCCAGTTCCAAAGAAAGACGGAAAAGTCAGTGTGTGTGTTGACTATGGGGATTTAAACAGAGAAAGTCCCAAAGATGATATTCCACTACCAAATATACACCTACTGATTGACAATTGCGCCAAGCACGATCTCTAGTACTTTGTCGATTGCTTTTGTGGGTTATCATCAAATTTGGATGGATAAAGAGGACGCAGAAAACACAGCCTTCATTACACCATGGGGAGTACATTGCTATAAATGATGCCATTCGGTTTGAAGAATGTTGGGGCCACCTACATGAGGGCCATGGAAATTATTTTCCATGACATGATACATAAGGAGATAGAAGTATATGGGGACAATGTCATCATCAAATCCAAGAAGGTCGCAGATCACATCACAGATTTGAGAAAAATCCTTTGACTGACTGCGGAAGTACAATCTAAAGTTGAACCCCGCATAATGTGCCTTTAGAATTCCTGCTTGAAAATTGTTAGGGTTCATTGTCAGCTTCCGAGGAATTGAGTTAGACCCGTCAAAGGTCAAAGCTATCCAGTAGTTACCACCACCAAATAATAAGAAGAACATGATGTGTTTCTTGGGACGTCTCAACTATATCAGCCGTTTCATAGCACAATCAACTGTAATATGTGAACCAATTTTCAAAATGCTGAAGAAGGATGCCGCAACCAGCTGGACTGAAGACTGTCAGAAGGCTTTTGACAAAATTAAGGAATACTTGTCAACACCACCAGTCCTATTCCCGCTAGAACCGGGTAAACTACTACTACTCTACCTTTCCATATTAGATGGGACTTTTGGTTGTGTCTTGGGACAACATGATGATACCGGGAGAAAAAAATAGGCTATATATTATCTTAGCAAGAAGTTCATACCTTACGAAGCACGGTACTCCCTACTAGAACGCACTTGATGTGCTCTGACATGGATAGCTCAGAAATTGAGGCACTACTTTTGTGCTTATACCACATATCTCATATCGAGGATGGATCCTCTGAAGTACATCTTTCAGAATCCTATGCCTATAGGAAAGCTGGCTAAATGACAAATATTGTAGAGTGAGTTTGATATCATCTATGTAGCACAAAAGGCGGTCAAGGGACAAGCATTAGCAAATCATCTTGCCGAAAATCCTCTAGGAGGGGAATACAAACCACTAAAATATACTTTCCTGAAGAAGAAGTGTCGTTCGTAGGAGAAGATATTGCTAAAACCTACGACGGCTGGAGAATGTTTTTCGACGGAGCTGCAAATTTTAAGAGAGTCGGTATCGGAGCCGTCTTGGTATTAGAAACTGGTCAACACTACCCGGTGTCTGCAAAACTCAGGTTTCCATGCACCAACAATATGACGGAATATGAAGCCTGCATATTAGGATTCAATTTGGATGTCGACATGAGCATTCAGGATTTGCTAGTAATTGGTGATTCAGACCTGCTGGTGCATCAAGTACAAGGAGAGTGGGATACAAAGAATACCAAGATACTACCATATCTTCATCACGTACAAGAGATGATGAAGAGGTTCACGAAGATAGAGTTCCGACAAGTCCCCAGAATCAAGAATGAATTTGCAGATGCATTGGCCACTTTGTCCTCCATGATAAAACACCCGGACAAGAATTTCATTGATCCCATTCCGGTGAGAATCCGTAATTGGCCAGCTTATTGCGCCCATGTTGAAGAAGAAACAGATAGGAATACGTGGTTCCAAGATATCAGGGAATATTTGGCAAAAGGAGAATATCCAGAGCATGCAAACCACACTAAAAAACGTACACTTCGGAGGTTGTCCAACCGTTTTTTCCAAAGCGAAGGAATTCTGTATAGAAAAACTCCTGATCTAGGGCTATTACGATGTGTTGATACCAAAGAGGATTTAAATTTGCTTGAAGAAATACATGCCGGAACCTGCGGTCTACATATGAATGATTTTGTCCTAGCCAAGAAGACACTCAGAGCCGGATACTTTTGGATGACTATGGAAACAGACTGCATCCGGTATGTCCAGAAATGTCACCAGTGCTAGATACACGTAGATATGATACGAGTGCCACCAAATGAACTTAACGCAACAAGTGCACCTTGTCCTTTTGCTGCCTGGGGAATGGATGTCATCGGTCCAATCGAACCCATCGCTTATAATGGGCACAGTTTCATTTTAGTGGCCATTGACTATTTTACAAAATGGGTTGAAGTTGCATCTTACAAAGCTGTAACCAAGAAAGTCGTCGCAGATTTCATCAAGGATCGTATTGTTTGTCGATTCGGGGTTCCAGAATCCATCATCACTGACAATGCTGCCAATATCAACAGTGACTTGATCAAAGCCATGTGTGAGACCTTCAAAATCAAGCACAAGAATTCCACAGCATACATGCCTCAAATGAATGGAGCCATGGAGGCCGCCAACAAGAACATCAAGAATATACGAAGGAAAATGGTAGAGAATGACAAACAATGACACGAGAAGTTACCATTCGCCTTATTGGGATACCGTGCCACACTTCGCGTATCAACCGGGGCAACTCCTTTATTATTGGTCTACGGTACTAAGGCCGTCATCCCCGCCGAGGTAGAAATTCTATCTTTGAGAATCATACAAGAAGCTGAACTTAGTGATGCAGAATGGATAAGAAGTTGCTATGAGCAATTAGCTCTCATTAATGGGAAAAGAATGAATGCAGTGTGTCATGGCCAGCTCTATTAGAACAGAATGTCCAGGGCTTTCAACAAAAGGGTCAAACCTAGACAATTCACACCGGGGTAACTGGTGTTGAAACGGATCTTCCCATATCGAGATGAAGCCAAAGGGAAATTCTCACCCAACTGGCAAGGCCCTTACATGGTTCATAGGGTACTAACAGGAGGAGCACTCATACTCGCAGAAATGGATGGAGAAATTTGGCCAAAGCCTATCAATTCAGATGTAGTCAAAAGATATTATGTGTAAATTATTTGCATTTCTTCATATGATGTAACTGAACTATGTTTGACCGGATTCCCGTTTAAGAGGGGATACGTAGGAAGTCCTGTGTGTTCGGTTACAATTCAATAAAATTTCTATTTTCCCCATAATCAGAAACTAGGACGGAATTTTGAGGATGACTCTCAAAGATTCCGAAGCAAGTTCAGCCAATGATAGTGTGCGCGGTACAACCAAAAGTTTGTTTAGGTAACTGGGGCAGAATTTTGAGTACCCTCAAAATTCTATATCAAGAAGGCCACAATGTCTCTAATAATGTCACAATTACTGGTGCATCTAATCAATTTTAAATCGCATATTACTATGTTTTGGATAACTATGCACACATATTTTTGAAAATTTTATTTTAGCCAAATGCTACCCATGGTGACTCGAACAAGACTCTTGCACGGAGAGGAACAAAGTAAGTATACATAGGCACGAACCAACTTCCCCCGCAAGACTCACGATTTTTCTTTGGGTACAGGAACAAGGAATAACCACAAGTATCTTCATAACGACAAAGCCACCAGATGCAAATATATCTCTAGCTAAGAAATACTTCGCCCTACTTACTACTCGTCCATTTGCATGAGACTAAGCACTGTCTCAAAGTCGTGCACGAGGCTAAGCCCTGCCTTCTCATTTGCATAAGGCTAAGCACTGCCCTTCGTTTGCATGAGACTAAGAACTGTCTCAAATCTTGCATGAGGTTAAACCCCGCCTCTTTATTTGCATAAGGCTAAGCATTGCCTTTCGTTTGCATGAGACTAAGCACTATCTCAAATCCTGTATGAGGCTAAGCCCTGCCTATTTATTTGCATAAGTCTAAGCATTGCCTTTCGTATACATGAGACTAAGCACTGTCTCAAATCCTACATGTGGCTAGCCCTACTTCTTTATTTGCATAAGGCTAAGCATTGCCTTCTCCCTGCATGAGACTAAGCACTGTCTCAAATTCCGCATGAGGCTAAGCCCTGCCTCTTTATTTGCATGAGGCTAAGCCCTGCCTCTTTATTTGCATAAGGCTAAGCATTGCCTTCTCCCTATATAAGACTATGCACTGTCTTAAATCTTGCATGAGGCTAAGCCCTGCCTCTTTATTCGCATAAGACTAAGCATTGCCTTCTCCCTGTATGAGACTAAGCACTATCTCAAATCATGTATGAGGCTAAGCCCTGCCCCCTCATTTGCATAAGGCTAAGCTCTACCTTCCCAGCACAAGACTAAGCATTGTCTCTCTTTGCATAACCACAAATGTTGCTATATCCCAAACCCTGCATTATTCTCTTCTTTCGGGGCTAAGCTCTGCCCCAGCTCTACACAAGACTAAGCTTTCTCTTGCCTCCGGCATCATGACTCTGCATCCCATAGACTGATTTATAGCCAATTTGTCCAAAGGCGTCATAGTCCGAAGGTATCATCTATGTGCATCTCAATTATGATTTTTCGTAGATATTTCTGACTAATTTGTTTTACCCTAAAAATTAGGGTTTTTTATTCTTAAAAATCTAACCAATTCTGGTTCAATCTTTAATGTTGCTATGCATATTTATTATAGCTTTTCCTTCGATTATTTCCGTCAATTTTACTTACCCTAAAAATTAGGGTTTTCGATTATTTATTTCATATTTTCCTTCAGTGATTTTGTTTATATGTGTTTATGACTCTTGCCGTTAATTGTTGGCCAATTTCACTTAAACTAACTTAGGAGTCTTTGATTCTCCAAATCTTTTTGAGTCCCTAATTACTGTGTTAAAATCTTTGACTATATGTTTTATGCGTCTGTGCACTTGTTAATTCTTGCTTACCTTAAATAAGGTTCTGAGTTTTCTTTCTTTAATTAACTGTTAGGTGCTTTCCTTGATTGATTATTGCCTTATTTGTGGGCTCTAGTGTACTGGTATTTAAACCTCTCCCTCCTTTCCACCCTTTAGACAGAGTTAAAACTCGAGTATTTCTCACTACTAGAACTATATACTGTTATCATTCTACTTTGATTCCTGGGCGGCTGGAAGCCAAGCCAGAAATCTTCTATTGTTTGCTGTTGTTGATGATCGTTGTTGCATTGCTAAACTTCTTCTTTATTTCATCTGAACTTGTAAGTTGTTAAAACTTCACTATTGTGTCACTTGTTCAATATGCTACTCTTATTAGACTCATTGCTCTATGTGTTTTAGACATGTTTAACTAAGTAGACTAATTGATAAAACATGTTTATTCATGTATAACTCAAGACTGTCTTTTAATATTGAGAATGTTTCGATACCTTTCAAACAAGTTCACTATGCATACTTTTGTTATCAAATCTGTTGTCATGATTGTGTATTCTCCATGCTATAACCTCTTTATTAGTTCTAGACTTCTAGCCGATAACTAATATGCTTCTTGACTCATTCATTGATCAATGAACCCCTTTCTATGATTTGTCCTAATCTGAATTCTGTACTGTCTTTTGTGAAAGCATGCTCATGAGTTGGTCATTATCAGTTTATGACTTTTTAAATTTTCAAACTTGTTAAGTCTGCCTAGTTTTAAAGTGTTGGTCTTTGTTCTATGTGTGATTCTATCCCTAAGTGTACTTCCCAATCATGTACTGCACCCTTCTGAATCCTAATTCTTTGTAGGCTGAAAGCCAAAGTAATCTAAGTACTGTCCCTTGACCTTCCTGGTGTGAGCACTGCTCAGGGTTCTTATGAGACCCTCGTGAACTCTGACACACCCGGATCTGGTCCATAGTTTTCCTTGAATTGGTTCTTATCTTTCTACTCTAGTGTGAGCACTGCCTAGGGTTCGTGAAGTGCTTGGGAACTCTGACACACTAGAGGATTGTGGTTGGTATGCTTATCCTTGAAACAAAGGTGAATCAGTCATTTTTGGTCACTATGAACACTGGCTTTGGAGATATTGTGGATTGAAGGGCTTGGCCTATCCAAATATATTTGAGACCGCTGCAGGCTTCATATAGTCTATATACTTTATAACTTATTCATTCGATTCTGGTCTGTAATAATTATTTGTAAATACAATTGAGGGTAATAATAAAATCGAGAAATGAGCTTATTTGATATTGTGTATGAAAGAGGTGGATAACATGCCTATATGTCTTTCTACTGTTATATGTTAGATAACATGCCTATAGGTCTTTCTGCTATTATATGTTAGATAATATGTCCATAGGTCTTTCTGCTATTATATGTAGATAACATGCATATAGGTCTTTCTGCTATTATATATTAGATAACATGTCTACAAGTGTTCACTATTATTTTTAGATAACCTGCCTATAGGTTTTACTTTACGCCAAGAAATATTCTGCTGAAAACTTGTCTAAATGTTTAGGTTTGCCATTGCATGATTAGATACCGTGCCTATAGGAAATGCAATAACCAAGTTCAACTTACAGCATACTCAAAACTGCTTCTTTAGAAATCATGTCTCTAAGTTTTAATTAATTGTCACACTCGCTTAGTTAATGTGCATATCTCTAGGAATTAGTAAGCAGTTTCAATCACCAAAAGTAGAATTCATTCCTATAGGGATAACTATCCTTTGTGCTGAATAATAAAATTGGAACTCTGCATAGTGCCTTGCTAAATGCCACTAGAAACCATGCCTATAGGAGTAACTAAATAATTCTGAGCATTTTGTTATTATCACTGTCAATTGCTGAATAAGTCACCTAGATAAGATGCCTATATGTTCAAACGCTTTAATTGTAATCAGTAGGCAATTACATAGTCATCTAGAAATTGCTTCTCATAAATTGCCAGTATAATTAAAATCCAGAATCACATAGAAATCATCTCTATAGGACCTAACAACCTTAACTGTTAAAATTGTCGATATGCCAATCTATTTGCGTGCATTTGCTGCCTAATGTGTGGAGGATAAATTAAGCCTTTATCTGCTATTGTATAAAAAGTCCAACTTGTTTTGTATGTCGCCTAGTTTTACAGTTTTGAGCAACCTAAGTTGAGTCTAGAACCATCCAAAATAGAGGTCCCAATGCCTCCAGGACCATAGGTAAGGGACGGGTAGTGCAAGCATAGGATACGAGTTAGAATTGATTAGAGCGCTTTAGGTAAATAACTTAAAGATAGTAATCGGATAGTAGAAGATGATAGTTTGTGCCCGCTGAATAATATGAGTAACACCCCCGTCTTGTGGGAGTTACGAAGTATTATTTATGTTGCATGGAGTGATCCTTTAGGCTAAAAAACTTAGGACCCCCCATCCCTATTAAATAATTCCCTCAATTTTTTTATTAGACTAATTCACATAATTTGTGCGGTTGGGACCCATCGTTGTGGACCTCGAGGAGTGCCTAGCACCTTCTCCTCGAGGTAATTTGAGCCCTTACCCGATCTTTGGTGACGCAACTAGTAAAACCTGAGTCATTTGCAATAGGTTCCCTAATGCACCTTAATCGTTAGGTGGCGACTCTCAATAAGCAATTCCTTCCCTTCTTAAAAGGAGTTGTCAATGTCGAAACCCGATTTCGCGAGAAAAGGGGGGCGCGGCATGTGATACTTAAATACTGAATCATATTGAGTTACATGATACTGGAATACTGAATAGGACTAGATTGAGACATATATTCTTGAACTGATTAAGAAAACTGAAACATCAATTGTTTATGACATGCTGAGAAATCTAGACTGAGACTCATGGGCATAAACCCAAGTCTATATTGATTATGCACTGAGCTCACAACGTTCAGAATGAAAGTCATGAATGAGTTATGAATCTAGATAATAGAAGCTCTGCAACTATTCAAGGAACTAGGCTTAACTATATTTCTGAGGCAATTAGTACTGTCGTAAAAGAAACATAGTGTAGGGAGAATCATTAACATTCCAAAACATAAAGAGTTATCCTCACATACCTTAGCTTCTTGCTCTTAAGCGTAATACAACATTCACCAAACCTTTCAACATTAATCTATATCAATACATGTCAAAAGGATTCCATATTAGCAATAATATTCATGTTTTGGTCACTCGAGCATTTTATTAAATACCTTATGGGCGTAAAGCCACATAACCCTCATTAATGGTGTTTCTACACCCAACAAGCCACTCTTTTTCTCCTAGATAAATTCTAAAATCTCAAATTTCTTATAATCAATATCATTCTTCTTTACTCATAAGATAAACAATACTGTTAACCAATAATCAACAATCAATAACCCAAACATATAATTGTTCATGCTTTTTATCAAACCCATCAACTTATATCTCATGAACATAGAGTCTATAATCATTAATCCAATGGTATAATCAATTAGAGGGTGCAAATATTACCTTTTTGAAGTTCAATCCTTCTGAATTCGAGTTCTAGGGTTTCTTCTCTCAACAATGATGCTCCAATCAAATATCTAATGATTTGGAGGGTTTACCCATATTAATAAGGTGTTGAGGGATTGAAATCAACTTAGAATCATCGTTGGAACTTACCTTGGATGGTGGAGGGACCTTTGAGGAGTTAGGTTCTTGAGAGTTTCCCTTTTTAGAGTAAGTTTTTGTATTTTGGGACGTGGGGGACAAAGTAAGGCTTTAAAAATGACCCCCCGGTGCGCCCCCCGTACCTGAATGCGCAGAATGGTAGTAGCACTGCCACAAGTGCGCGGCCGCGCACGTGACATCTTGGCACGCAACTGGGCGTGCATATTGTGTACTGCTATGTAAAATGCACATAACTTTCTACACATAGAACCGTTCGGGCTACAGAATATATCATTCGAAAGCTATTTCAAAGGGATACAACTTTTGTGTTTTGAGTTTTCCCAGATTCCTTACACATTTTCACTACATCCTGCTGCAAGATCGACCTTTTGTAAACTCAGTTGATTTTATCAAATCATATGCACCTCACTTTCTATATTGATCCCAAAACATCTATTTTCACCCATACACATCCCGCTAGGAATTCTTTTGTCTAAAATATCTAACTAAGATCCTTTTAACATATCCACACCTAGTCCGAATGTACGGGGTGTTATATAGGGGCCGAGAATTGCCAAAACTATTAATCAACCATGACAAACCAGTCCATTGAATATATCTGAACTTAACGCCATCACTACCATGTAAGATTAATTTCCTACATACTAATAGAACGACAAAAACAAATTCATTGGATGAAACTTATCCGAACAACCGCGACATCAAGTCGTTGTAGTTTTGTTATTATGCCAATCCAAAATACTGCACTCGCTCGTAAAAAGGAATGGCCATTGTTTCTGTCTACTTTTTCCTTCCATCAGCCATCCCGAATATAATTCTTATTAAATTCCTTAAGATTGTTATCAATTTGTGTTAGTAACCAGAAAAATAGAGGGAAAAGAAATAGTAGTTCAATAAACAAATCGTAAAATAATTCCGAGCCCACACGTTGCTTATGTGTCCTTAAGGAATTTAATCCGCCCATTGTTGATCAATTTATGGATTACTTCCTCTCAGAATAGAATGGAAAAAACTATTTTATAATATTGGCAATCGAAATTACAGAACTTCAACGAACTCAACAAATGGAACAAATCACACTTAACACTTTGTTTATTTGGAAAAACAAATTACATATCCTTGGAGGTCTTCCCATTATGGGTTTTCCGTAAGAAGAAGTGGTACTAAGATAGGAGAACTCATCGGTTTGGACGAAAAACAGATGAGATTTATTCCTCGATCTTGCAAGTATTTATTTGCTACCTTCCATCACCTTAAGAAAGGTACGGGTATTAACTAAAAGGTCTCCTTGAGCAAGTGGATAAAGTTTGGTATGAGAAAGCTTTAATATATAAACATGCCCCACTACAAAAGAAAAAGAAATATGTGCACCTAGAGTTGACATATAATGCTAACGGAGTTATTCCCGAGACAACTAGGTGGTCGAGTGATCAAGAAGCTATATTCTCCACGCGAAAACCCTTCGTGTCTTCGTGCAAAGAGGGGCAGCTGTAAGCACGTGATTTTTGCTTTACGAGCAATCGCTCCAAAAGAAAATAAAAATAGTGACAAATGATTTCGCTGTACAATTTTTCGATCTTTCCGTGACATGTGTTGTTAGTCGTTTGTGAGTCTGTCCATTTTGCATCTAGTCCTTATCAAACAAAAATACAAAAAATATATGTGGCGTTAAGAGAAAATTCAAAAAAAAAATATAAATATACGTGCATCGTCCGTTTTAGGTTGTGATTTAACTTACTTGGTATGATAATTATGTTGAAATGCCATATTGTTATTTGTTTTAATTTCATTTGTTTTATTAGTTATTTTTATTTTTATTTTTCTTTAAATTGGAAAACAAAAGAAAGTTGAAATCAATTTGGGCCCAAAAGAATAAGACAAAAAAAGGCCCAAACCAACGATCTGACCCGGTCCAAACCGGCTGCCCAAGCACCTCCTGAAACGACGTCGTTTCAGGCAAATCAATCCCAGCCGTTCCAATCAATCCAATCCAACGGTCCAGGATCATTTTCGGCAACCCGTGTTCAAACCCGACCCAATAACCAATCCGACCCAACCCCTCACTTAAACCAAACGACCTCGTTTAACTACCAAACGACCCCGTCTCATTTCTCACCATCAGATCCAAGCCGTTGAGATCATTTGATCTAACGGCTCAGATCCAATCCCCTACTCCGTATATAAACCTTCCCTTACACCCACGCCCCCTATACCAACACCCCACCCCTTCGTCCCCAAGCTCAAACCCAGACCTCTCATTAGAAACCCTAGCCGCCCCCGTCTCCCTCGCCATTAAAGCCGGCGGCATGGACGCCGGTGGCCACCTCCTGAACACCCTAGGACCACCTCACTGTCCTGAACACGAATCCACTAACCACGAGCCTCGAATCACTTCCGTTCGTCTCGAATCTTCATTTGAAGATTTGAGTCGAACCCGGATCTATGCCAAACCATCCCATCTTCATACCAGACACTCCCCTGACCTTCCTCGTGACCAAACCAAACTTGGTTTGGTCCGAATCTACCCACAACTCCCTAAAAATCAGATCTGGAAATCCAGACTTTAGAACACATGCACCTGGGGAATCCGGGCGGTTTGGACATGGGTTTGAGGTCTAATAGACCTTAATCAAGGCGTTCTCATGTGAGAACACCCTGATTAAAGTTTGTTCAGCCTCAAAAGTTCGAGGTTAAATCAGATTTGGGTCTGTTTGATTTAAACATTTTCGGTAAGTTTTCCTTTCTTTTGTGTTAGTTTTGATTAAGTGGTCAGCATGTTTCGTTGTGTTTGTTTGTTATTTTGTTATTTTTCATTCGGACTTCTTTCATCTCTGTAAAGACCTTTTATTTGGTCAATTGCTTTCTGTGTATGATTTGAATGTATTCTGTGATGTACATGTTCAATTAGAGTAGTCGTCAAGCGAATTAATTCATATAGCCCTAGTAATTGAACAAAAAAACTGTCTGATGCCCTTTAGGTCCCTGTATGTGTTGTTTATTTGAACGACTGATTATTACCTGTTATAATTAGTATAGTCGACTCAATAAATGTCGTCGATTAGTTTTCTATAACTAATGAATCGAATGAGCTAATAATGTCGCATGACTAATGAGCCTGTATTGTGATTTGAATGTTGGGCATTACCCATGATTGGTAGTCTGTAACTACATTGTAAACAATTAAAGGCCAGGTTGGGGCAGTTCTGAAATCGAACGTTCAAAGCCCAAAGTGCCCTGATGCTGCAATAGGCAGGGCAATAATAATCCAGGGTTAACAAGGGCATTTTGGGGTGTCGGAAAAGACAGAAAAGATTAGTATAAATGGGCTGACAAGTAGGGTACTAATTTAGGATTAAACTAATACCAATGGGGAACAAGACACAAGGGTATAGGGTTTAAATTGAATAATAAAATGATGCCCATAACTCCTGATTAAACAAAACCAGGCGTGGGGAATAAAGGGGGCTGACACCAAAAGATGCTGAGGCATGGGGCTTAAAGGGGTATGGGCAGGCTGCAAGTTGCAAAAAAAAAAGGCAGCTTAACTGCACTGGTTCATTTGGCTTATAAATAAGCCATTTGAGAACTTAAAAGGGGCTGGACTTTTAGTCATCAGAAAAGAGAGAGAAAAGACTGGAATTTTTAGTCTCGAGGCTGGACATTTCTTAGTCTTCAGAAAAGAAAAACAAGAAACAAAAGTCTCAGAATATTGTAACCAAACACTGACTGAAAATTACATAAGAGTTTATGTTGGTTTAGCTGTCTTGGCCAATTACTGTTAGTTGCCTGTTTGAGCTGTTTGTGGTTGTTGAATTGCTGGGGTGTTTACATTGAATACTCTGCTGTCTCTGCTGGTTCATACTCTGTTTCGGGGATTGTTGTTTGTTGCTCGACTACTCGGGAGCTTCATCTTTGTTGGTTGATTTTGTTGCTGTGTTGTTGCTGTGTATCTGCTGTTGCTGTGTATCTGCTGTTGCTGTGTTTACTACATACTGCCCAGCTGATCATTCATTTCTTCTTTGTCTTCTATACCAGGTACACAACCAATGCACTGTCAAATGTAATTGGGAAATTTGAGCATGAGTATAAATGAAAGTCCTGAAGAATGTCTTTATACATAGATGGTTACATTAAACATTCATGTAATATGTAATAGTTTGCATCCTTGTTTAGATACTGAAGGTAGCCTGTGTGCCCAATAGATGTCAATATGTGGTGATTGAATGTTAGTTTGTATATGTAGGTTGATAGATAAAAGGGTCTCAAATGCAGTAGGTTGTATCTTAGGTTTTTTTATGGTTAGCATGTCCTTAAAACATAGAACTAACCATGTTAGTTAATTTCATGTCCTTTTGATAAATTGTCTCCTTATAATTGACAAACCATTGCTTTAAAATAAACGTCGCAAGGCTGCACTTCTCAACCTCCCGAAGGTCGAGCCCGAATCAAACGAACCCAGCAGCCTTTCATCAGAAAGGCACTGGCCCAGGTCCAGCCAATACCGTGTGGGCTGGGTTTGGGCCCACGGTGCTCGATTAGCTGCCCATGGGCACGATCATGTTTTCTTATTCTGCAAAGGCACTCGGGATTCCGTTATAATAACCTGCAAGCATGTAATTGAATAGGGTCATTTTTAACCTCAACTAGTAGAGACAAATGTGACAAGAAACGTAGTTGCTATAGGATATCCTGTTAAAATAAAGACGAGATGAGCTTCGACAAATAGAAACGCACAAGATGCGGGGCCCTCGTTAAACGTATATTATCAAAGCATTTAGTTTCCAGGACGGGTTGTTTAGTAAATTTCACAACCCTCCTAAAATAACAATACGTTAGACTCTTTAGGACGCGCCTTAATAAATCTTACCTTCTTAAACACGGGTGCACATTTATGTGACCCAAATCCAATTCTCAACGGAGTCGAAATGTGTTTCTAATCACGGGTACATTGATTGTGACGTGGTTCGAGATGCGTGTTCATGACGTTGCAAATTCATTTTGAAAAAAAAAATAAGAATGAGATGAGCCTCTCCAAATAAAATACAAATTGTGGGGCCCTCAGTAAATATTTGCTTTAAAAATTATTTAGACTTCGGGATGGACCGTTTAGTAAAATTCCACGGTCATACCCAAAATAAATACGCTAGTCGCTTTAGGCGCGCCTTTAATAATTTAATTTCCTTAAACTCGGGTGCACATTGATGTGACCCAAATCCAAATCTCAACGGAGTCAAAGTGTGTCGACGACCACGGGTACATTGATTGTAACGCGGTTCGAGATACATTTTCACAACGTTGCAATTCTTGATAAAAACAGTAAATGATAAAAGCGGTTAAAAGTTAAATTTTGCACATAAGTTCAGACTTGTATAAAATCAGATAATCAAGCCGAATATAACAGTTGAGCGACCGTGCTAGAACCACGAAACTCGGGAATGCCTAACACCTTCTCCCGGGTTAACAGAATTCCTTATCCGGATTTCTGGTACGCAGACTGTAATATGGAGTCATTATTTTCCTCGCTTCGGGATTAAAATTGGTGACTTGGGACACCCTAAATCTCCCAAGTGGCGACTCTGAAATAAATAAATAAATCCCGTTTCGATTGTCCTTTAATTGGAAAAACTCCCTTGCACCCCCTGCGCCCTCCCGGGCGCGGAAAAAGGAGGTGTGACAGCTCTGGCGACTCTGCTGGGGACCTACCCAGAACCACTGGTTCAGGGTTAGAAATTCGAGCTTAGATAAATTGTTATATTTGGCTTTATCTGATTTTTTTTAGATGTTTTAAGCCTAATGAGCTAAATGTTGCTTTTACCGCTTTGATACTATGTGAACTGTATATAAATTGTGCCGAAATCCATCTTCTCTCTGAGTCTTCTAAATAATGAAGAAGGGCGTACTTCGTATGACTTCTTTTCTGTATAGTGTCAAAACCCAATTTAGAACGAGGTTCGGATAAGTTGCTAAGCCGGTGAAGCTTCTGTATTCCCGGTACGCTGCCCTCCCTCGGCTCGAGCTGTCCGCTCGGGTAAGCCAGGTCTAGAACAAACACCCAGGTTCTGAACCTAGTATAACAAAGCCACATGCCGGATCCCTAGTAGGAGCGTTTATTTGCATCACGTGCATTTGACTTAGGGGACTCAACACAGGGGTTGGGTCCGTCTAGGAATAGCAACCTGAAATAGAAAAGGGCCATCCTGATGCATCCTACTCACTGCTTGTGCATTTATTTGCTTCAAACATGCATGATGACCGGTTTTGAATGTTGGGAAAATTTTACAAAAAAATTATATATATATATATAAAATAAAATAAAAAAAAGAAAAAAGAAAAAAGGTCACCCTAATAAATGTCGGGTCCAACTCTTTTACCAAAAATGATATACCATAAAGCATATATGTATATATACACATGTATATAAATAATTTTTTTTTGTTTTTGTCCAAAGATTTTGGTTAGAGGCAAAATAAAGGTTTTTGTTTTCACCTAAAAGGTCACCCTAATAAATGTGCAGGATGAACACAGAGCAAAATGAACCATTCTCAGCCCTCAGCGAGGTCCCTCTACAACTCCACATGTGGTGGAATGACTTGGAAGCTAATAGCAAAGGGGTAATAGGAAGAATATTGGGAGGTTTTGTAAATTTGTTGGGTGTTGAGCCGAGGACAGATATTCTTGAAGCTCTAATACCATTTTGGGACCCCACCTGCAATGTATTCCGTTTTGCTGATTTCGAACTTTCACCGACACTTGAGGAAGTTGCCGGATATGCGGGACTGAATGAGAAGTTAAGAGGGCAATATTTGCTTTCGCCAAGGCCGGTGTCCCCGCATGCGTTTCTGGATCTACTAAGCATTAGTCGGAAGGTACAACATGACGATTTGTCGAGAGGGTGTTGTGATCTCCACTTCTTGTATCAGCGGTACGGGACCCCGCAGGGTTTCGAGGAACCGAACCTCGGGCTAACTCACGGCGGGAACAGAAACAAATGGGAAGCAAGACGTACTTTGGCTTTTATCACAGCGTTCTTGGGAGTTATGGTCTGCCCAAGGAAGGACAAAAAGATAGAGATAGGTCTGGTAGGGATGGCCGACGTGGCAATCAAAAGAACCAATAGTACTGTGGTTCCTTTAATTTTGTCTGAAATCTACCGGGCTCTGACTATATGCCGAGAAGGAGGCAAGTTCTTCCAAGGTTGCAACCTGTTACTTCAGCTATGGATGCAGGAACACCTCCATCACCGAGTAGGATACATGAACCACGGGTTGACCGAGAGGAACTGTATCAGCGGATTCAAGAAGCGCATGACAGGCGCCAGATTTCCTGAAGGTGTCGAAGAATGGTTTACACGGTTAAGGTCAACAACATCTGACCAAATTGAATGGGCATTTGGTTGGCTGACTGATACTGAGGTTATCTACATGTCGGCTGAAGAATGTCATGTTCTCTTAATGGGGCTTCGCAGCATCCAGCCATATGCCCCTCATCGGGTATTACGACAACTGGGCAGGTTTCAAGTAGTCCCTAATGATGAAAATCTGAGCAAGCATGCCTTGGAATTAAGCCCGGGAGTCATATTCCCCGAGGGGAAGATCAGAAAACTGTGGCATGAATGTAGATTCTTGGAGCCCAAAACCATGGTACGAGAGCCAGCTAAAGGTGAGGTAGACCCAAAGTACGATGCTTGGTTCGAAAGAAGGTTTCAGACTCGGCAAAGACCTGCTAAAAGGGCCCACGTCCAACACTTCACCAATGATTCACAAGAGCAATGGGGATGGTTAAAAAGGGAGAAAGGTTACCGGGTCGAAATCGGGAAGCTAAAGCAACAAGTTGAAAGGCTTGTATTTGAGAACAATGTGCAAGTCGCCTCGGAGCAGGCTGAAAGAAACAAGTTAGCCCAAGAAAACCAAACCTTGAAGGCCCGCCTTCGCCAAGCCAGTAAGAGTAACGTTGACCGACAGAAGCATCGCTCTGATGAAAGATTGATAGCAAATTTGAGAAATCAGGTCATCCAAGGCCAAGAAGAGTTAGAACAATCAAGAGCTTGCATAACAAGGATGAAGGTCAGAGGGGCAAAGTACGCAATGGCCCGGAAGCAGCATTTGCAACAGGTCATAAGGGATTATGAAATGAGCGTCAGAATATTAAGGGAGACGAGCTCCACTCTACATGATCGGATCGTCAAACAAGCACGAGACGCCCAGGCCGACAGAAGACAGTGCTACGATGCAATGGCCTGCATGGAAAGACAAATGGGGTTGTTTCAGGATCGAATTGCTGACGATGTTCAGGCACGGAGGTTAAAAAACCAACAAATCAGGCAGTTGCTCAGTGAAAGAGATGACATCCGAGCAAGGATTGATGAAATAGGGCATTACATCTACATGAAATGCTTGGCATGTGAGCGAACACCCCGGAAGACCCTCCTTGTTTCCATCATGGGCTGCGTCCGCCGGATTATGAACGAGTTGAAGAACCTGCAAAGAGACCTTACACCTAGAGCCGCGGAAAGGCCGAATGATGCCTCGCGGGCCCTTAAATTGGAGAATTAGTTTTGGTCAAGTCCTGTTTATTTGGCTTTGGTTGTTTTCCATATGTTGTTTTCTTTTCATCAAACCAAGTTTAAAACCGTGGAGTCTGTACTTCTGCTATTTTTATTTTAAGTACTGTGTAATAGCAAATTTTGATAATGAAATTAAGTGACTCCAGAAGAATTACTGTGTGTCTTTGCTTTGAGGCAGAACTACGCCTGGTCTGATTCACGCAGGGACGTGATACGTAGGCAATCCCCATAAGATTCGACCGCTTTCAATAAATAAAGAAAAGAAAATGTAAATAGAATAAAACACAGGGTTTCGCAAAATACTTTAAAGAGACGAATGAACGAGCCGGAATGACGCATGTGGTTTGAAGCAAAGCATGTAGAAATGGTTAACTGCCTAAGTGCATTGCATCCTCTATGTGTTATGATCAAATCTGTTAAGCTCTAACACTAACAAAGTTTGTTGTTGTCTGATATCAGACAGTTAGTTGTTAAAGAATTCTGGCAACACATTCATACCAAACCAGATCCAAAGGACCGGTAGCAACAAGCATGACTACTTCAGAGAATAGTAATGAGGAAGAAAGGCCGATGAGCCAGTTGCTAAAAGAGGCAATGGAAAAGATTGAAAGGATGGGACTAGAGATGCATGCAATGCAGCTAGCCCTGGCCAAAACGCAAAAGAGCCCTGAAACACTGGGACACATGCCGGAATACCCTCACTCTGGCCCTTCCACAAGCCGTCCAAATCCCCTCTATCCATCAAGAAAGAAGCCCTCATGATTCCCAAGCTCCACCACCCCATCAACCTCTCCCAACACCCAATATTCCCATTTTTGTGGGACCTGCATCAGCCCCTTTGCAGCGAACGACCAGTGAGCCATTGTTTCAGGCTCACGATACACAATACTATCCCCTGAGCCTACATTCCACGCACCGGAACCACAGGCTTACAATCCCCATCTGGAAGTACCGGCAGAAGACGAGAAGCCGGTTAAGGCCCCTGAACAGGATGAAGTGTTGAGAAAGTTCAAAAGCCTGGAGCAATCCTTCAGGAACTTACACGGGCTGGGCAGTCAAGTCAGCGTGGCATACAAAGATCTGTGCCCTTTCCCAGATGTCCAACTCCCGGCTGGGTTCAAGATGCCCAAGTTTGATTTATATGAAGGGCACGGTGATCCCATGGCACATTTGCGGGGATTCTGTAGCAAAATGAGAGGGGCAGGAGGCAAGGATGAGCTTTTGATAGCTTATTTCGGCCAAAGTCTGAGCGGATCTGCACTGGAATGGTATACCAGGCAGGATTTCAGCAGGTGGTACACGTGGGATGACCTGGCGCAGGCTTTTGCAGGTCATTTCCAATACAATCTGGAGATAGTCCCTAACCGTCTCACGTTATTGAGAACTGGGAAGAAACCCGGGGAAAGTTTTCGCGAGTTCGGGTTCCGCTGGAGAGAACAAGCAGCTAGGGTCGATCCTCCCATGAGAGAGGGAGAGATGGTAGACTACTTTTTGCAGACATTAGATCCAACCTACTTTGGTCACTTGGTGACAACGGTTGGAAAATCTTTCAACGAGGTGGTCAAAATAGGGGTCATGATAGAAGAAGGTTTGAGGTCGGACAAGATCTTAAACTATTCGGCACTTAAGGCCACAACCCAGGCTATTCAAAGCGGCACGGGAGGTGCGCTAAGAAGAAAGAAAGAAGAGGTTGCCACGATCGAGGCAAGCAGTTGGTCTAGGGCTGGCAGGCCGCACTACAACCAACCCAGGCCTCACAGGTCAAACTACCCATACAACCCACCACAAAATTTCTATCCACCTCGAGAACCATATTGTTCCGTACACCAAGCCCAGGTATACACTCAGCCTCCGGTTCGCCCACAATGGCGCGCACCGGCTCCCCAGAACATATATGCACCACCACAAAACACTTACCCTCCACCAAGGGCATATAGAAATCCTTCAGGGGCAGGTTTCCGGGGAAATCCAGATGCCAGAAATGACAGGTTGCGGAAGCAAAGAACCTTCACCGAACTGGGAGAAACCTACACCGTTGTGTTCCACAAGCTGCGGCAATTGGGTTTGGTTAGTCCTGTCCATACTCGGGAACCAAATCCCCCACCTCAGAATTTGGATCGTTCAATCAGTTGTGAATACTGTTCAGGGATGCTCGGGCACGATACCGAGAAGTGTTGGAAGTTAAGGCATGCCATACAGGATCTTATTGACACCAATAAGATCGAGGTCCAGACACCGGAGGCTCCTAACATCAACCAAAACCCACTGCCAGCGCACCACGAAACTCACGTGATTGAGTTGGTGTGTGAGGGAGGAGAATTAAGAAAACCCTCACAAACAGTGATGATGATCCAAGCTGCCCCAAAAGAAGTCTTAACCAGTGGAGGAACAAATGTACAGTCGCAGGGAGAAGGCGTCAAGCCGGTAGTGATATTGGGGAAGAGCCCGTCCATCATAGCAAGCAAACCCGAGCCAAGCAAGTTGGTAATACCAGGGATCCTGCCCACACCGGCAGTCATGTTGAAAGGGGTATGTAAAGAACGAGTGACCATAAAGCCGGTGGTCCAACTGCCAATGCTTGACAGCAGGGCTGTGCCCTGGAAATATGAAAAAGCAGTGGTGACGTACCAAGGAAAACAGGTGGAAGAAGTCAGTTGTGAAGCGCAAGGGCTAACTCGATCAGGTCGATGTTTTGCTCCGGTGGAGTTAAGAAAAACCAACCCAGTGGCGACCAAGAAGCCAGTGTCAGAAGAAGAGGCTGAAGACTTCCTGAGGAAGATGAAAGTACAAGACTATTCTGTGGTTGAGCAGCTGAGAAAAACACCTGCCCAGATCTCACTATTGTCATTACTCCTCCATTCCGAGGAACATCGTCGGGCCCTGTTAAAGATATTGAACGAGGCCCATGTACCCAGTGAGATTTCTGTAAACCACCTGGAAACCATTGCCAGCAAGATTTTCGAGGTGAACAGAGTGACATTCTCAGACGATGACCTGCCAGTGGAAGGAACGGAGCACAATAAAGCTCTATACCTAGCTGTCAAATGTGAAGACTCGGTGGTAACCCGAGTATTGGTGGATAACGGCTCAAGCGCCAATATTTGTCCATTATCCACCCTGGACCAGTTAAAGATTGACCGTGGAAAAATCCGGGAGAATAGCATCTGTGTCCGAGGGTTTGACGGAAACGGAACAGCCACTGTGGGGGATGTTGTACTTGAACTAACCATTGGCCCGGTCCTGTTTACCATGGAATTCCAGGTATTGGACGCCACGGTATCTTACAACTTGCTGTTAGGACGACCCTGGATTCACGCAGCTAAAGCGGTGCCTTCCACCCTACATCAGACAGTGAAGTTCGAGTGGGAAAGACAAGAGGTCGTGTTGCACGGCGAGGATACAACATGCACCATGGGCGGAACCATTGTGCCTTTCATAGAGACCACTGATGACAAGGGTCCCTGGGTCTACCAGATTCTCGATACAGGGTCGGCCAACAAAATTTCTGAAGGAGAAATCATCCCGCACCCTAGGGTAGCTGCCGCAACAGTCATGATGATATCAGAAATGCTGGGTAATGGGTTTGTGCCGGGAAAAGGCCTGGGAGTTGAACTTCAAGGGATAGTCCAACATGTCTCCCTTCCTAAGAATCTGGAAACTTTCGGGTTGGGGTTCAAACCAACCGCAGCAGACAGGAAGCAAGCGCGAAAAATGAAGAAGAGAGTCTGGTTTCTGCCTAAACCAGTGCCACGCCTCTCAAGGTCTTTTGTTAAAGCTAGTGCCAAGGGGTCAGCGATCCCAAAGATTCGAGGACCTTTGATCGGCATAAGTGAAGACCTGAATCAGAGTTTTGAGAGACTATTCGCGGATGTCAGTATGGTGGAAGCTGGAGAGGGTTCCAGCAGAGCAGAGATAAAATTTGTGGGGCCTGAGGCCAAGACCAACAATTGGACGGTTACTCCTCTTCCTGTCCGAGGGGAGTCTTGGTAGTAGGCTTTGATTAATGTTTTGTTTGTTTATTTGTTTGATCGGATTATTCAAGGGTGTAATCCAAATTTTACTCCCGTTTTGTAAAAGTGTGAACCCTTTTTATCCTGCAAATTTAATAAAGTTCTTTTCTTTTGTCCCATTTTAATTTCTTGTTTTGTTCTTTTTCTTTCTGAACAGTTCTCTTTTTACTGGTCCTAATGACATGGCATGCACAGCGGATCTTCGACCCAGTCTAAATAATCAATCTGAATCTGACTCAATGATGCAAGAGGTCGTTTGTGATAATGAATCCGAAGGTGACGAAGGGGAAGCCTTCGAAGAAATAAACCGAGAACTGTGCCAATTTGAAGAGAAACCCAAGCCTAACCTAAATGACACTGAGGCTGTGAACCTAGGAGACGCTGATAACATCCAAGAGACCAAAATTAGTATCCACATTGAGCCAAATGTCAAAGCAGAATTGATCAAAACTCTCAGGGAATTCAAAGACATTTTTGCCTGGTCATATGATGATATGCCTGGATTAAGCACCAATTTAGTGGTTCACAAATTACCCACTAACCCGGCACACCCTCCGGTCAAGCAAAAACTAAGGAAATTTAAAACAGAAATGAGTGTGAAAATCAAAGAAGAAGTGATCAAGCAGTTGCAATCGAAGGTCATTCGGGTCACTCGATATCCCGAGTGGCTGGCCAATGTGGTACCAGTCCCAAAGAAGGATGGAAAAATCAGGGTGTGCGTCGACTACCGCAACCTCAACAAAGCAAGTCCCAAGGACAATTTCCCGTTACCCAACATTCATATCCTGATCGATAATTGCGCTGGGCGCGAGATCAGATCCTTTGTGGATTGCTATGCGGGTTATCATCAGATCCTAATGGACGAAGAGGATGCTGAGAAGACAGCGTTTATTACGCCATGGGGAACCTACTGCTATCGGGTAATGCCGTTCGGGTTAAAGAACGCCGGGGCAACGTACATGCGAGCAATGACTGCTGTGTTTCATGACATGATACACAAAGAGATTGAGGTGTACGTCGACGACGTGATCATCAAATCTTGGCGTCAGGAGGACCATATAGCAGACCTAAGGAGATTTTTCCAAAGACTCCGGAGGTATGATATCAAGCTTAACCCGGCCAAATGCGCATTCGGGGTCCCATCAGGAAAGTTGCTGGGATTCATCGTCAGTCGACGGGGGATTGAGTTAGACCCATCCAAAATTGAATCCATCCGAGATTTGCCACCGCCAAGGAACAAAACAGAGGTAATGAGTTTGCTGGGTAGACTCAATTACATCAGTAGGTTCATCGCTCAACTTACAGCAACTTGTGAACCCATATTTCGGCTGCTGAAAAAGGATGCTGCGGTAGGTTGGACGGCAGAGTGTCAGGAGGCTTTCGACCAAATCAAAGGGTATCTGTCTAATCCACCCGTATTGGTCCCGCCTAAGCCCGGGAAACCTCTAATTCTTTACCTGACGGTCTTGGAAAATTCATTTGGTTGTGTACTGGGGCAACATGATGACACAGGAAGGAAGGAGCAGGCCATCTACTATCTTAGCAAGAAATTCACAGTACATGAGGTCAAGTACACTCAACTCGAGAAAACATGCTGCGCCCTAACTTGGGTAGCTCAGAAGTTGAAGCACTACCTGTCTTCATACACTACTTATCTCATATCCCGTTTGGACCCGTTGAAGTATATCTTTCAGAAACCTATGCCCACGGGAAGGTTAGCAAAATGGCAAATTCTGCTCACAGAATTTGATATCATCTACGTGACGAGGACGGCCATGAAAGCCCAGGCACTGGCAGACCATTTGGCAGAGAATCCCGTTGATGAAAAATACGAGCCCTTAAGAACGTATTTTCCTGATGAAGAGGTGATTCATACGAATGAGTTGGAATTACCCGAGGAACCGGGTTGGAAGCTTTTCTTGGATGGAGCTGCAAACGCAAAAGGGGTTGGAATAGGGGCAGTACTCATTTCTGAAACAGGACGGCATTATCCTGTTACGGCTCAACTACGCTTCTATTGCACCAACAATATGGCCGAATATGAGGCTTGCATTCTGGGTCTGCGCCTGGCTGCCGACATGGATGTCCAAGACGTCTTGGTCTTGGGAGACTCGGACCTCTTGATACATCAAATTCAGGGAGAATGGGAAACAGAGATCTAAAACTCGTACCATACCGACAATGCTTGCATGATCTGAGCAAGCAATTTTGATCGGTAAAGTTCAAACACATCCCGAGAGTTCACAATGAGGTTGCGGATGCCTTAGCCACCTTAGCATCAATGCTGCACCACCCTGACAAAATGTATGTTGATCCTCTACACATCCAGGTCCGTGATCAGCACGCCTACTGCAATGCCATAGAAGAAGAAGTCGATGGCAAACCCTGGTTTCATGATATCAAGGAATACCTCAGGATGGGGATATATCCAGAACATACCTCTGGAGACCAAAAAGAGCCCTCCGGCGTTTGTCGAATGGTTTCTTCCTCAGTGGGGGAATATTGTACAAAAGAACCCCGGATCTGGGATTGTTGAGATGCATAGACGCCAGGCAGGCAACAACGGTTATGGCAGAAGTACATGCTGGATTTTGTGGGCCACACATGAGTGGATATGTATTGGCAAGAAAAATCCTTCGAACAGGGTGTTATTGGCTCACCATGGAACACGACTGTATCACTTTCGTGAGGAAATGCCATCAGTGCCAAATACATGGAGACTTGATTCACTCTCCGCCAACAGAGTTGCATACGATGTCAGCACCCTGGCCGTTTGTAGCATGGGGCATGGATGTCATTGGGCCCATCGAGCCAGCAGCGTCCAACGGTCATAGGTTCATTCTAGTGACCATTGATTACTTCACCAAATGGGTTGAGGCTAAAACCTTCAAATCAGTAACTAAGAAGGCAGTGGTGGACTTTGTTCACTCCCATATCATCTGTAGATTTGGGATCCCAAAAGTGATCATCACGGATAACGGTGCGAATCTTAATAGCAGCTTGATGAGAGAGGTATGCCAACAATTTAAGATTACACACCGCAATTCCACCCCATATCGTCCCAAGGCGAATGGAGCAGTCGAAGCAGCCAATAAGAATATCAAGAAGATACTGCGAAAAATGGTGGAAGGGTCCAGATAGTGGCACGAGAAATTACCCTTTGCTTTGTTGGGTTACCGCACTACCGTCCGGACTTCCATAGGCACAACTCCTTATTTGTTGGTGTATGGAACTGAGGCCGTGATACCAGCGGAGGTCGAAATTCCGTCCCTCCGAATTGTCGCTGAAGCCGGAATTGATGATGATGAATGGATCAAAGCTCGCTTGGAACAGTTGAGCCTGATAGATGAGAAAAGATTGGCAGCAGTGTGCCATGGTCAGCTGTACCAGAAGAGAATGGCAAGAGCGTATAATAAAAAGGTGCGCCCCAGGAAGTTTGAAGTAGGGCAGCAGGTATTGAAGAAGATCCTCCCACATCAGGTCGAGGCGAAAGGCAAATTCGCCCCAAATTGGCAAGGGCCTTATATCGTGACCAGAATATTGTCCAACGGTGCTTTGTGTTTGACAGATGTCGAGGGTAGATGTGTCGACATGGCTATCAATTCAGATGCAATCAAGAGATATTATGCGTAATTTCTTTAATTACGGCAATTTTTGGTTTATTTGTTTGTATTTGGCATTTGTTGAATAATGAGATGACGGAGGCAATTCTTTCTTCTATCCAAACACTTTTAACCCTCGCTTCCCCCTTTGAGTCTTAAGCAAATTCTTTCAATACCCCTCTTTTAGAATCACTAATGGGAAAGATACGAAAAAAAAGAAAAAAAAAAGAAAAGAAAAGAAAAAGAAAAAGAAAAAGAAAAGGAAAAGAAAATGAAAAGAAAGAAAAGAAAAATCAAGGAATATAAAACCGTGGGAACTACGTTTGACCTGATTCCTCAAAGAGGATACGTAGGCGCCTCACGGCTCGGTCATAGTATGCATCATAGCAAATATAGGATGCATAATGTACATAGTGTGCATAATAGGCACAGCGTGCGTAACGCACATAGCACAACATAAGAGTAAAAAAATAAATTCCCCAAGCAAGAAAACTGGGGCAGAAGTTATGGTTTGATTCCAAAAGTTGTAGCGCATCACCCATCAAATTATTTTCATTTTTCATAGCCTTTCTTCAATCCCACACCAAAACCAACGTCAACATCCAAAAGACCTCCCGATCAATGTTCGAGAGATGCCAAATCCGGAAAATAAGACCGAGAATAATACACTGATCCCCAGCAAAGAAGAGGATCGTGAGACTGAGAATGAATTGATAGTCAAAGGAATCTCCAGAGGAGAGGGTCGTATCTACAACGCCCCCATTCATCGAAAGAAATAAAATGAGAGAGTCTCATCGGTGAAAACCTTCGCAGGCACCGAGAGGCGACGTAAGACGAGGGATATGAAATGAGAGAGTCTTATTGGTGAAAACCTTCACAGGCACCATAAGGCGCCGGGAGATGAGAGAAAAGAGAGAGTCTCATTAGTGAAAACCCCTCGAAGGGCACTATGAGGCGACAAGATAGAGCAGCAAAAGCTACCACATTCGCAACAAGATGAACATCCATTTATCATCCCCAGCAAGTCAGACCATCGGACAAATCGATTGATACAAATAGACTGGGTCGGGAATCTATGGTGCACGCCATGATCACGGGGACCAGTCATGTCCTCCAGATAAGTTCTTTTGATTAGCTCCTCCCACAAAATATTGGTTCACAAAGTTTTTCTCTTTTCCATATCTTTATTTTCTTTTCCTAAAATGTGTCTTTAAAGAATTTTTCAAAGCTTACTACCAGAAATCGAAGGGGAATTCATCCAATGCAGGAGAATACAAACAGTCTTAAAAGTCGGCCCCTGGCAATGCAGGGATTGTGCTCGGAAATTTTGAAAGAAGTAAGCTCCAAAAGGGAGTGGTTTCGGGAGGTAGAAGCAGACTCCCACAGAATATGCTTAAAGAGAAAGCAGAAAAGGGGATAAACTGAAAACCGATCCCCAGCAGGCTAGAAACCCCCCAACAGGCAACTTTGCCCGCCAACCAATTATGGGGACAAAGAGCAAGAGAAGGGGAAGAGAGAAAAATGGCTCGCCAGAAAGGCACCCTCTACCACCACGATTAAAACTGATTAAATCCTTTTGTCTGCTGCAGGAAAACAAAGGATTGATGATGGCAGCAAGATGCACCGCCATGGAAGTCACCAAAAACCGGGGCAGAAAATTTTCTGCCAATTGTCGAAAATTTTCTCGGAAGAACGGGAATACTTTTAAGTTCTAGGTCGCCCACCAGTATAATGCGGGAATACATTTAAGTTCTAGGTCGCCCACCAGTATAATGCGGGAATACTTTTAAGTTCTAGGTCGCCCACCAGTATAATGCGGGAATACATTTAAGTTCTAGGTCGCCCACCAGTATAATGCGGGAATACATTTAAGTTCTAGGTCGCCCACCAGTATAATGCGGGAATACATTTAAGTTCTAGGTCGCCCACCAGTATAATGCGGGAATACATTTAAGTTCTAGGTCGCCCACCAGTATAATGCGGGAATACATTTAAGTTCTAGGTCGCCCACCAGTATAATGCGGGAATACTTTTAAGTTCTAGGTCGCCCACCAGTATAATGCGGGAATACATTTAAGTTCTAGGTCGCCCACCAGTATAATGCGGGAATACTTTTAAGTTCTAGGTCGCCCACCAGTATAATGCGGGAATACATTTAAGTTCTAGGTCGCCCACCAGTATAATGCGGGAATACATTTAAGTTCTAGGTCGCCCACCAGTATAATGCGGGAATACATTTAAGTTCTAGGTCGCCCACCAGTATAATGCGGGAATACATTTAAGTTCTAGGTCGCCCACCAGTATAATGCGGGAATACTTTTAAGTTCTAGGTCGCCCACCAGTATAATGCGGGAATACATTTAAGTTCTAGGTCGCCCACCAGTATAATGCGGGAATACATTTAAGTTCTAGGTCGCCCACCAGTATAATGCGGGAATACATTTAAGTTCTAGGTCGCCCACCAGTATAATGCGGGAATACTTTTAAGTTCTAGGTCGCCCACCAGTATAATGCGGGAATACTTTTAAGTTCTAGGTCGCCCACCAGTATAATGCGGGAATACTTTTAAGTTCTAGGTCGCCCACCAGTATAATGCGGGAATACTTTTAAGTTCTAGGTCGCCCACCAGTATAATGTGGGAATACATTTAAGTTCTAGGTCGCCCACCAGTATAATGCGGGAATACATTTAAGTTCTAGGTCGCCCACCAGTATAATGCGGGAATACATTTAAGTTCTAGGTCGCCCACCAGTATAATGCGGGAATATATTCAGCTCTAGATTTTGGAATCAGTCACCCCACCTGAAGACAGAAGGTTACAACAGAGATCCCCAAACAGGAAACAATAAAATCCCCAGCACCAAGAAGCAGACAACTGCAAAAGCAAGCGCACATTCAAAGGGAAGAAGGAACGCGTCTCAAAAGAAGTAGTTTGGGAACGTTGTAGCATGCCCAGTATAACAATTCTGATGAAAAGCCATACCACTGAAGAAACCATTGGAAGATCTAAAGAAGAAAGCCGTGTCCCCAGCAAATCAAGCAAAGTGATGAGAACTGACATTCAGAAAAGGTGAAGGACCAGCATCATCTCCAAGTTCACAAAATAAAGGCGTCGGAGGAAAGCATTAGCCGACAAGAAAGCAAGGCAACAAGAACAAGTTGAAGATGGATGAAATTTCAGGATCCTCAGTTTAACTTAGCTTCTTGTTTTCCTTTTAGAGCAATGTAATAGGGAGATCGGTTGAGCAGTAGCATCCTACAGCAGCATACAACAGCGCACAACAACAGCAAACACTACAGTCACACGGTAGTCCCAGCTACCAAAATTTCCCGAACTACATTGACCTGATTCCTGTTTCATCCCAGGATATGTAGGAAACCTCTGAAGCAAAGGTTCGGTCAAATCTTTTTCAAAAAATGCTTCACACGGAGTATTCGGACGGGCAAAAATCGCTCGCTTATCTTTGCGCGAAAACCCTTCGTGTCTTCGTGCAAAGAGGGGCAGCTGTAAGCACGTGATTTTTGCTTTACGAGCAATCGCTCCAAAAGAAAATAAAAATAGTGACAAATGATTTCGCTGTACAATTTTTCGATCTTTCCGTGACATGTGTTGTTAGTCGTTTGTGAGTCTGTCCATTTTGCATCTAGTCCTTATCAAACAAAAATACAAAAAATATATGTGGCGTTAAGAGAAAATTCAAAAAATATAAATATATGTGCATCGTCCGTTTTAGGTTGTGATTTAACTTACTTGGTATGATAATTATGTTGAAATGCCATATTGTTATTTGTTTTAATTTCATTTGTTTTATTAGTTATTTTTATTTTTATTTTTCTTTAAATTGGAAAACAAAAGAAAGTTGAAATCAATTTGGGCCCAAAAGAATAAGACAAAAAAAGGCCCAAACCAACGATCTGACCCGGTCCAAACCGGCTGCCCAAGCACCTCCTGAAACGACGTCGTTTCAGGCAAATCAATCCCAGCCGTTCCAATCAATCCAATCCAACGGTCCAGGATCATTTTCGGCAACCCGTGTTCAAACCCGACCCAATAACCAATCCGACCCAACCCCTCACTTAAACCAAACGACCTCGTTTAACTACCAAACGACCCCGTCTCATTTCTCACCATCAGATCCAAGCCGTTGAGATCATTTGATCTAACGGCTCAGATCCAATCCCCTACTCCGTATATAAACCTTCCCTTACACCCACGCCCCCTATACCAACACCCCACCCCTTCGTCCCCAAGCTCAAACCCAGACCTCTCATTAGAAACCCTAGCCGCCCCCGTCTCCCTCGCCATTAAAGCCGGCGGCATGGACGCCGGTGGCCACCTCCTGAACACCCTAGGACCACCTCACTGTCCTGAACACGAATCCACTAACCACGAGCCTCGAATCACTTCCGTTCGTCTCGAATCTTCATTTGAAGATTTGAGTCGAACCCGGATCTATGCCAAACCATCTCATCTTCATACCAGACACTCCCCTGACCTTCCTCGTGACCAAACCAAACTTGGTTTGGTCCGAATCTACCCACAACTCCCTAAAAATCAGATCTGGAAATCCAGACTTTAGAACACATGCACCTGGGGAATCCGGGCGGTTTGGACATGGGTTTGAGGTCTAATAGACCTTAATCAAGGCGTTCTCATGTGAGAACACCCTGATTAAAGTTTGTTCGGCCTCAAAAGTTCGAGGTTAAATCAGATTTGGGTCTGTTTGATTTAAACATTTTCGGTAAGTTTTCCTTTCTTTTGTGTTAGTTTTGATTAAGTGGTCAGCATGTTTCGTTGTGTTTGTTTGTTATTTTGTTATTTTTCATTCGGACTTCTTTCATCTCTGTAAAGACCTTTTATTTGGTCAATTGCTTTCTGTGTATGATTTGAATGTATTCGGTGATGTACATGTTCAATTAGAGTAGTCGTCAAGCGAATTAATTCATATAGCCGTAGTAATTGAACAAAAAACTGTCTGATGCCCTTTAGGTCCCTGTATGTGTTGTTTATTTGAACGACTGATTATTACCTGTTATAATTAGTATAGTCGACTCAATAAATGTCGTCGATTAGTTTTCTATAACTAATGAATCGAATGAGCTAATAATGTCGCATGACTAATGAGCCTGTATTGTGATTTGAATGTTGGGCATTACCCATGATTGGTAGTCTGTAACTACATTGTAAACAATTAAAGGCCAGGTTGGGGCAGTTCTGAAATCGAACGTTCAAAGCCCAAAGTGCCCTGATGCTGCAATAGGCAGGGCAATAATAATCCAGGGTTAACAAGGGCATTTTGGGGTGTCGGAAAAGACAGAAAAGATTAGTATAAATGGGCTGACAAGTAGGGTACTAATTTAGGATTAAACTAATACCAATGGGGAACAAGACACAAGGGTATAGGGTTTAAATTGAATAATAAAATGATGCCCATAACTCCTGATTAAACAAAACCAGGCGTGGGGAATAAAGGGGGCTGACACCAAAAGATGCTGAGGCATGGGGCTTAAAGGGGTATGGGCAGGCTGCAAGTTGCAAAAAAAAAAGGCAGCTTAACTGCACTGGTTCATTTGGCTTATAAATAAGCCATTTGAGAACTTAAAAGGGGCTGGACTTTTAGTCATCAGAAAAGAGAGAGAAAAGACTGGAATTTTTAGTCTCGAGGCTGGACATTTCTTAGTCTTCAGAAAAGAAAAACAAGAAACAAAAGTCTCAGAATATTGTAACCAAACACTGTCTGAAAATTACATAAGAGTTTATGTTGGTTTAGCTGTCTTGGCCAATTACTGTTAGTTGCCTGTTTGAGCTGTTTGTGGTTGTTGAATTGCTGGGGTGTTTACATTGAATACTCTGCTGTCTCTGATGGTTCATACTCTGTTTCGGGGATTGTTGTTTGTTGCTCGACTACTCGGGAGCTTCATCTTTGTTGGTTGATTTTGTTGTTGTGTTGTTGCTGTGTATCTGCTGTTGCTGTGTATCTGCTGTTGCTGTGTTTACTGCATACTGCCCAGCTGATCATTCCTTTCTTCTTTGTCTTCTATACCAGGTACACAACCAATGCACTGTCAAATGTAATTGGGAAATTTGAGCATGAGTATAAATGAAAGTCCTGAAGAATGTCTTTATACATAGATGGTTACATTAAACATTCATGTAATATGTAATAGTTTGCATCCTTGTTTAGATACTGAAGGTAGCCTGTGTGCCCAATAGATGTCAATATGTGGTGATTGAATGTTAGTTTGTATATGTAGGTTGATAGATAAAAGGGTCTCAAATGCAGTAGGTTGTATCTTAGGTTTTTTTATGGTTAGCATGTCCTTAAAACATAGAACTAACCATGTTAGTTAATTTCATGTCCTTTTGATAAATTGTCTCCTTATAATTGACAAACCATTGCTTTAAAATAAACGTCGCAAGGCTGCACTTCTCAACCTCCCGAAGGTCGAGCCCGAATCAAACGAACCCAGCAGCCTTTCATCAGAAAGGCACTGGCCCAGGTCCAGCCAATACCGTGTGGGCTGGGTTTGGGCCCACGGTGCTCGATTAGCTGCCCATGGGCACGATCATGTTTTCTTATTCTGCAAAGGCACTCGGGATTCCGTTATAATAACCTGCAAGCATGTAATTGAATAGGGTCATTTTTAACCTCAACTAGTAGAGACAAATGTGACAAGAAACGTAGTTGCTATAGGATATCCTGTTAAAATAAAGACGAGATGAGCTTCGACAAACAGAAACGCACAAGATGCGGGGCCCTCGTTAAACGTATATTATCAAAGCATTTAGTTTCCAGGACGGGTTGTTTAGTAAATTTCACAACCCTCCTAAAATAACAATACGTTAGACTCTTTAGGACGCGCCTTAATAAATCTTACCTTCTTAAACCCGGGTACACATTTATGTGACCCAAATCGAATTCTCAACGGAGTCGAAATGTGTTTCTAATCACGGGTACATTGATTGTGACGTGGTTCGAGATGCGTGTCCATGACGTTGCAAATTCATTTTGAAAAAAAAAAATAAGAATGAGATGAGCCTCGCCAAATAAAATACAAATTGCGGGGCCCTCAGTAAATATTTGCTTTAAAAATTATTTAGACTTCGGGATGGACCGTTTAGTAAAATTCCACGGTCATACCCAAAATAAATACGCTAGTCGCTTTAGGCGCGCCTTTAATAATTTAATTTCCTTAAACTCGGGTGCACATTGATGTGACCCAAATCCAAATCTCAACGGAGTCAAAGTGTGTCGACGACCACGGGTACATTGATTGTAACGCGGTTCGAGATACATTTTCACAACGTTGCAATTCTTGATAAAAACAGTAAATGATAAAAGCGGTTAAAAGTTAAATTTTGCACATAAGTTCAGACTTGTATAAAATCAGATAATCAAGCCGAATATAACAGTTGAGCGACCGTGCTAGAACCACGGAACTCGGGAATGCCTAACACCTTCTCCCGGGTTAACAGAATTCCTTATCCGGATTTCTGGTACGCAGACTGTAATATGGAGTCATTATTTTCCTCGCTTCGGGATTAAAATTGGTGACTTGGGACACCCTAAATCTCCCAAGTGGCGACTCTGAAATAAATAAATAAATCCCGTTTCGATTGTCCTTTAATTGGAAAAACTCCCTTGCACCCCCTCTGGTGCGGAAAAAAGAGGTGTGACAGCAACCTTCTTATCATGTTGGCTATGTGCTTTTGTATTTCCCTATAAGGCGGAGAACTTCATTCGTCCCGAGACTTTTAAGATGGCAAGCATAATGGCAAGCAGACGAAAGATTAGCCTAGTGGTCCCAGTTTTGGCGAGTATTTATCATGGTTTGAATAAGATTTTGTGTTCTTCCTAACTTGATCAGGTCAACGTTTATTTTCCCATCCATTATGTTTACGGTTGGCTTGCACATTACCTCAAAACCAATTATCTACTTGCTAAGGGTCCGTTTGTCCCTTTGATGGTGGCATGCTCAGGAGAGGGAGCCACGAGGTACTTTGATAAGAAGGATGCAAGAAAATTCATCCACAATGGAGAGTATATAGTTTGGACACCAACAATGTTAACTAACTCTCGTCCTTATTATTTTGTGGATAACGAGGCCCCTCAAGATTTGGAGTCAAATTACATCATGAGCTTACATTTTAATTACCTCCCTTTAAGTTATGATAACTCATTCATCATCGATCCATATAGCAAGCATTAGTTTGGTCGTCAATTTGGGTTTTACCAGAACGTTCTCGAATTTTTGGAGAATGATATCCATAGCGCCTCTCCAGACGAAGGACTCCAATTTTGGAGGATTTGCATACTGTATCAGTCTATGTCACATGTGGATTTTCCCCTAAGGGGAAATCCTGTGGAGAAGCTTTCCTCCATCAATTATATGTCATGGTGGGAGAAAGCGCATGTGAAGTTTCTCGAGGATAATTTACAAGCTATGGTAGAAAATGTTAGGCTAAAATCTACTACTCTTTTAGGAGATGAAGATCAAGGTGTTGAAAAAACGCTCTCAAAAGTCAAAGAACCACATACTCCAATCCCAAAAAGTAGTTACACAAAATAAGAAAAGGAAGCTTAAATCCCCAAAGGCAGCTTTGAAGGAGGTGGTGTGCACTTCAACAGATATAGAGAAACACCCTCCAGTTCTTCCATTTAGCACGCGAGTTCCTCAAGATACAGGCCAGAGCACCAATGAAGATCAAAATTGGAAAAGGAAATGGCCTAACCCAGTAGAGATCGTAGAGGTTCCAAGTGTTAATAGTCCCTCAAGAACGCATACAACTTGTAACAAAGAGGTAAAATACAGTCACCTAGCCTTTTTCCTTTTTTGTTTGAACGAATTACTTTCTTTGACTTTTCCTTATGCAGCTAAATGCCATTGGACATCCGATGGTATCCCCACATGACAAGCCGCAAGTGAGTGATGAATCTATTGGAGGGATTACGTCTAAAGTGAAGCCGTATTCAAAGGAATCATCCCTTCCTCATTACAAAGTCCTAAAGAGACAAACTTCAAATGGGATAACTCGCGTTCCACTAATAACAAATGCAAAAGTATCTATTTTTGAAGGAAAGAGCATTGTCTTTAATCATAAAAAGGAATTCATCTTGGGACTTTTGGAGGATATTTTCAATAGACTCTTCAAAACTTGTGTAGAATTTCTCTCATCTTATAAGGAGCAAATCACTGATATTTTCGAGGTTATGAAAAAGGTGAATATTTTAGATCTTTATCCATTAGAAGAATCATGGGGTTCTCCCAACATACATATCCAGGGGTGCAACTATTTAGTAGTGTTTACTGGATTTTCTTTTCGAGCTTGCTGCTTCATATGACCAAGAGCGATCCAATTTGGCTGATAAGACGAGTGAAAATGAGAAGCTAGAGCTGATTTCCAAAGCTAAGGAGCGTCTCGAATCATTCAAACTTGAAGCAAGTGAAAAAGTCAAGAAAGTTTTCTCTAGTGAAAAGAAACTGAAGAGAGTTGTGAAGAAGTTGCAGACATTATAATAAGAGAGGGAGAATCTCGAAGGTGTTATAGAAACGACTCAAAAGGAGGTTGAAGAGATTCAAGCAAAAGTTTCAGCTGCCAAGACTGAGTTATCTTCATATGAAAACGTAAATTTGCTGACTGTTGGTGATTTGTCCAATCTGGAGGAGGAGAAGAAGAACCTAGAGACTAGCTGCCAAGAATTAATCAACTACAAGTTCTGTTTAGATTAGGCTATTAGCATTATCTCCCCTTTTATCTTTATGTTAGATTGACCTAGTGGATATTTATTTCATATTAAATAAGATTGCTTCTCTTTTGCTTTACATTATCTAACTTTTATCTTAGTTGCTTAATTTTCAGCTTTACACGCTAGTAACAAAAGATTCATATCTTGTCGTGGGATAGTCCAAATAACGAACCGTTTGATTTCTCAAAAATTAGACTTCAATATTTAAAACAACTCCCGACACCTAGCATGCGCGTCACCTCAAGTAAAACGACACGAAATCCGAGGTTTCATACCCTCGAAATCCGAGGTTTCATACCCTTAGGACTAGATTTACAATTGTTACTTATCTCAAACCGATCAAATCTCTACTCCGCAATGCTCTTGGCCCTCGACTCGGCCTCCAAATGCTCTGAATCTATTCACAATTAGTACAATACCATCAATATGCGCTAATGGAATGAATTCCACACGAAAAACTATCAATTTAGACCAAAATCCTAAAATCCCCTCAAACCCGGCCCCAAGAAAAATCACAAAACTAGAAAGCTCATTCACTCACGAGTCTATCCATACCAAAATCATCAAAATCCGACATCAAATGATCATCCAAATCCCCAAAATCATCTCCCCCGGATTCAAGCCTAAGAACTTTTAAACTTTCAAATTTCACAAACGACGCCAAAACCTATCAAATCACGTCCGAATGACCCCAAATTTTGCACACACGTCACAAATGACACTACGAACCTACTCCAACTTCCGGAATTTCATTCCGACCCTGATATCGAATTTTTCACTGCCGACCAAAATTGTCAAATTCCCAACTTTCGCCAATTCATGCCTAATTCTACCACAGACCTCCAAATCACATTCTGGACGCGCTCCTAAGTCCAAAATCACCTAACCGAGCTAACAGAACCATTAAAATTCAAATACACTGTCGTTTACACATAAGTCAATATCCGGTCAACTTTCTCAACTTAAGCCTTCACAAAAGAGACTAAGTGTCGCAATTCACTCCAAAACTACTCCGAACCCGAACCAACTAACGCAATACGATCAAATATAGCTGAAGAACACAAAAGGAAGCAGAAATACGGGAAACGGGGCTATAACTTATGGAACGACCGATCGGGTCGTTATAGGGAAGCTCTTATCCTAAAAGTTGAATTACTAAATTACCCTTCTTAAAAAACTAACTACCCTACATGTAAAATAAAAAATTCAACACCTCCAAATAGTAACTTTTTCTAATCTTTTATTAATAGTCACAACTAATCAAATCTATCTTCTTTTTAAGTTAGATCAATATTATTTTCTACACTACAATATCCTTCCATTCACTTTTGAAGTTCTCGATTATTACCGTATGTAAATGAGGATTTCATACGGTTTCTGGTTTCACTCGACAAACCAAGTGAATCGTCGCTCAATAAGTTGATTTTAAAAGCGATCGGTGCATTAAATATTTTCCCCAATAAAGATATTCCTTTTTTCATTAAGAAAATGTACAAGAACGAAATAATATTGCACGTCGATTGTGAGTTTAAAGTTGAACTTAGAGGTTAATAGCATTCCAGCAACTTGATTGCATGGCTCTTGCAATCATGGTTGTAGTTATTATAACAGTTATGGACAAAAGCATATTCAAATCTTGGCTTCATATCTATCCGCAACATCACAAAAATTATAATAACAACAAGATTCCTCAAATTTTGCAATAACAAATTAGAAGGTATGATCTGTCTAAATTCCTAAGTCCCTGCCCTTATTATATGTTTATAAGGAAGAGTCGATTTGATATAGGAAAAAAAATGATAAGCCAGTGTTTCACCTAATTCTTTTTTATACATTCGGGTTAAACTAATATCTGTGATTGAGATTTTGGATACCTAGGGTTCCAGGATTTAGATAGAAACTTAATTGTTCATTATATTATTAGTGTTATTGTTGCGACCAAAAACACTCACGTAAGTGCACGTGATCATCAAGTAATAGAGTAGTGAGTACAGTATCGTTCCCACGAAGACTTATGATTAACTGTTGACTAATTCAAACTCAATTAATTTGTCTGTCCAAGAGGTTTTTCACAAAATAGAGATGTAATTGTTTTACTACCTAAACTACCAAGCAATAATCTAACTAGAGCAATTAACCAAACAAATAACAATTTCGAGTAACAAACAGTAGGAGAGGATATTCCAGAGTCACAGGCTAGTTAACAATCGTGTTATGTTCTTAGCTTAAAATGACTAATTGATTTACCTGGATTGTTGATTGACAGGGTTAATGTTACTCATAAGAATCTATCGAGTTCTTACTCGCCTATTCAAGTTAACTCAATGCCTGTATGTCTATGGAATTAAGATTAACAAGAATGCATTTACAATTCCTATATTTCAACCAAGCAATGCAATTGGGTATATGTCTATCCCAATTGCTAATCCTTTCCCCGAGGCCCGGGTTCAAGAACTTGCCCTATTTAATTCTATATGCAATCTAAAGTTCCCACTTTCGAGTTCAACTAAAGATTCGCAAATAGTATTTCATTGTTAGCTACTCAGCAAAATAATTAAAAGCAAAATTAAATAAACAACCCAATATGATAAACCAACTTTGTCAAATTAAACTTCAAACAACAACATTCATGTTTCACCTATGATCCTAGAACAATGGGTTTTAGCTACTCATGCTAGTGTTCATCACAAATAGATTCAATTTCATCTCAAATAACAAAAACCAAGAGAAGAAAAGAAGAACTTGATAGTCAAATCTCCTCCTTGCCTCTTGTCTCTCTATTTCTTGCACTAGACTATGAAAAACTTCCCCTTTTTTCTTCCTTGGGCGAGCTTGACTTTATATAGGTTAAATGAGTTTTCCTCCAGATTTCCAGTTCTGCCCTTAAATAACTCTTCCCGGATTTTGGACTAGCGCGACCGCGCACCTGGACGCGCATCTTGCCGCGCTAATTGGCTGAGATTCTGTCATGGACGCGCTAAAAGTAGCGCGGTCGCGCACCTGGGCGCGCATGTCCAGTTCTGTGTTTCATCACTTCTGTTCCTCGTCTTCAAGCGTACTCAGCTCTGGGGGGTCTTTCTTGCTCCAAAATGGTTCCAATCACAACTGTTTAAGGCATCACCTAGGCTCCTCATCCTGCAATATATACAATTCACAATTAGAGCCTATTTTTCATCAATTAACCATATTATGATATTGGAATATAATCAAGTGGGAGCATAAACAATCGCCAAATTACCTAGATTTAACCTATTATCAGATATATGTATCATGAAAAAAAATAGTCTTAATTATCTGTATAGCTACGGTAACATGGTAGTCAAGATTAAGATTATTTAGTAGTTTAACCCTTCTTTTGGTACATGAAACATTTATAAAATTATTAATTAAGACCATAATCGTTGACAAATTTGAAAATTTTGCAATGTTCTAAGCTCAATACTCTTCGTGAGCATGAACTGATCATGGAATAACCAATTTGGTCATCTATATTTAGAAGTTGAAGCCGTTGGTTAAGGTCAAATATTTTATGGTAATTTTAGCACGTTTTCAAGTTAACAGACGAGTGGGAAATGCTTTCTTCATTTCACTGTTTTTTTACAAAGTTTGGTATCTTCATTCTTTTCTTAAGACTAAGTTTTTTTTGATTTCTCATTCGGTATCTGGTACTTATATTGGGGCCCGACTAATTCAGATTTGCGCCGGGAAGTCCCACATAGAGGGTAAAGCGCTCCCTAACAAAGGCGACTCCATACCTAGGGACTCGAACTCAAGACCTCTGGCTAAGGATGAAGGAGTACTTACCACTCCACCACAATCCTGGTTGGTAGACTAAGTTAATATTTTGTTGAGTACTACTATTGCCTCTCTACTTTTTAAAATATTCTTTCTTTTTTCTTTAGTACATATCGCTCGGTATTTTTTAAAATAAGACCCCTAACTCATGCTCCATTTATCACGGTGACAACTACATAGAAATAAGAATGGCCTTGGCATATATGCTATGAAGGTAGTTTCGTAATTTTTTTTACAGCTTAGAAGGAATGATCATAAACCTTTCAAAAGATGACTGGATACTTTTAACACTTTGATAAGTTAAAAATCTTCGGTGTGTGTGATGCTACTTAGTACTTTTGATTTATTGGATAGTGTCCAATCTTGCTAATTTAGCATCTGGGTTAGTTTCATTCATAGAAAAATATTTGATGAATATTTTTATGAGAAATAATTTATTTTATTTGATGAATATTTTTATGAGAAATAATTTATCTTTAAAAATCAAGTTTATGTTATAATCATATTGTTGATAGGTACTGTAACAATCCGGTCGGTCGTTTTGAGAGTTAGCGCCCCGATTCTCTAATAACTATTTCCCCCATGTTTGTTTCTGCTTATGGGACTTTCCAGAGTGATTAGTTGTGGATTCCGGAGAGTTTTGGGACACATAGTTCCTAAATATGAGTTTAAGCCTTAGAAACCGGACCGTAGTTGGAACTGTGTGAAAGTGGATTCGAAATGGAATTTTGTCGACTCTGTTAGCTCTGTTGAGTGATTTCGGGGTTAGGAGCGCATCTAGAATGTGTTTTCGAGGTCTGTAGTAGATTTAGGCTTGAATTGGTGAAAGTTAGAATTTCGGCGATTTCGGCCGATAGGTGAAATGTTGATATCGGGCTCGGAATGAGATTCCGAAAGTGTCTGTAGGTTTGTAGTGTCATTTGTAACTTGTGTGTCGAATTTGAGGTCATTCGAACTAGCTTTGATGTGTTTCGGCATCGTTTGTGGATTTTGGAAAAATGCTAAGTCCTTAGGCTTGAATTCATGTGTAATTCTTGTTTTTGGTGTTAAGTGATGTGATTCGAAGGCTCGACTAAGTTCGAATGACGTATTAGGACTGGTTGATAGGTTTAGTTGAGGTCCGGGGGGCCTCGGATGTGTTTCAAATGCTCAACGGGCTAATTTTTGGACTTAAAAGATATCAGATTTTGTTGGTGTTGGTTTCCATCTATGCGATCGCGTGAAGGGAGTCACGATAGCGTAGGCTAATCTGGGACAGGGAAATTTTGTTCTTCGCGTTCGCGTGACGATGAATACGAACGCGTAGGCATGGCCAGTGCTGAATCGCGAACGCGTGGGCTAGGCCGCGTTCGCGTAGATGAAATAAGGCGGCAGTAGATTTAAGTGTTTCTCTACGCGGTTGCATGAAGCCAACCGCGATCGGGTAGGTCTGAGGGAACTAAAGCATCGCATTTGTGTAAGTGTTTCCGCGTTCGCGTAGAGTAAATCTGAGGCGCGTGGTTTTTGCTCTTCACGATCTCGGCTGGGCTTCTGTGATCGCAATGAATGCATACTTGGGCAGAATTGAATAGATTTGAGCCATTTGGAATCGGGTACTCGTGGCAAGAACGTGATTTCGAATTGAGTTGAGCAGTCGAGGTAAGTGGCTTGCCTAATTCTGTTTTGGGGACTTCCCCTTAAGTTGTTTTGACATTTATTTGTTGTGTGGGCGCCGTGTACGTGAGGTGACGAGCATGTACGCGGACCATTGTTGCTAAATTCCATTTTTCCTTCACAAATTATTAAACCATCTCTCTCCTATTACATTGCTTAATGTGTTAATTGTTTAGCTTGGATTAGGAAAAGCATGCCTGCCAGTTTTATATTAAATTGCCTATCTGATACTCTCTGCGCCATGTTTAGTTAGTTTTATTGCTTTGCCTACCTGGGATTTGATGAACTGTTTAAATTAATGCCTTATCTGACATTCATTTTGCATCGCATATTTAAATTGGGGACTACGAACGTATTTGGGAGATCCCCTGTATTACATATTTAAATTAGGGACTAGGGACGTATTCTGGGAGATCCCCCTATACTGGATATTTAAATTGGGGACTACGAACGTATTCTGGGAGATCTCCCCTGTACTGCATATTTATATTTGGAACTACGAGACGGTATTCCGGGAGATTCCACTTTGTGATACGTTGTGCTAAGCCGATGGCTCTTTTTACTGTTATGTTTTAGATTAAACTGCTTATGGTAGAAATTACTTATCTTCCATATTGTTTTAAACTTTATTATTTAGAAATCCAGTAGAACTTTAACCTGACCTCGTCACTACTTGACCGGGGTTAGGCTTGACACTTATTGGGTACCAATTGTGGTGTACTCATGCCCTTTTTTATACATGTTTTTCGTGTGCAGATCCAGGTACGAGTTTCCAGCCGCGTGGCTAGAGATCGTTGCAGCAGTTACCAGGAGACCGTAAGGTATTTCTGCCGCGTCCGCAGAATCCTCCGAGTCACCTTCCACTCTGACCTATATACATGCCGAGCGGCGTTGTTATTATTATTTAGATTTCTCCCTTCAATCTTTATTTCATCGCATTTTAATTAAGTTTTATTCGTAAATTTAGGTTTACCTAGTCGTAGAAATTAGGTGCCGCCATGATGTCTTTCGGAGGGTAAATCGAGTCGTGGCAGGTAATGGTCACAAACAAAGTAATTTGTTTCACATACTCAGTATATCAATCTTGTATCTGTTTGTTGATTTTTATTTTTTTATTTTACAAAATTTTACACTCTCTTTGGTAGATATTGGTAAAGACATAGTGCTACACATTTTGATAAGTTAAATCACACACTGCTGTGTGTGACGCTGCTTAATACGTTTGATTTATGAGATATTGGTTCATAATTAATTCGTTTTTCACAAAATTAAAATATTACTTTGAACTGTAACCAAGCTTGCAAATTTTAGTGAGCTTCATAGGAAGACAGAATATTCTGACAAATATTTTTGTGACAAATATTTTATCTAGAAAAAAAGTTAATATCGTAGCCATATCATTGATAAAGGTGCAACTCACAATTCAAATGCTCACTAACATTAAATTTTAATATGTTCTCCAAGTATCCTTATTTTAAGAAATTTTGCCTTTTACTGATTGGCGTTGGATAATATTTACGAAAATTTTCAATAGATTTGTGATGATTGTTTTTGCTGCAATAATTTCGAACTTGATTCATGTGCAAAGTTATTCTGGTAATTGTATAGAGACGAGATTCAGCTTTTTTAGTGTTTAGAGTTGGTATAAATACGACATGTATCTAATTATACCTAGATTGTTTATCTTCATAGGTACAAATGATATCAAATCATATTGACTTCGATAATAAGTCATCACACGTTGATCGTTCACATAAAACTGTACTTTAATGTATAATTATTTACTCAAACTTTCATTATAATAATATTGATATTGTTTTACAAAATGATATATGACTCAGTATACACGTGCAACGCACGTGGCGAGAAACTAGTATATATATATATATATATATATATATATATATATATATATATATATATATATATATATATATATATATGTGACGCTCTTGAGCTAATTCAGCCTTAGTTTGGGTCAATAGACAAAACACAATTCTTCCAATCCACGTTTAAAAGGAAAGGAAAAGGTTGAGGGTAATACCAACCTAATTTTGCAGGAGTTGGAACCACTAGAGAAATGGCCGAATCGACAGAGTTGAAGAGGCAAAACCTTGAAGGAGGAGGAGGATCTGAGCCACCGTCATCCGCATCTGAGCCACCGTCATTGACGGAGAAGAGTAAAAACGGATTTGAGCCACCGTCATCATCGCCGGAGAAGGGGGGTCAAAACCCTGAAGCATGCTGGCTAAACCCTCACGATGCCTGTGAGGAGCATGTTCCTGATTTTTTCAAAATTTGGATGAATTACAGACGTCAGACTTATGATTCCAATGTTTGCTTCCTTTTACTTATCTCTCTCTCTATATATATATTACATTTTTCCTATTAAAGTTCAATATTGTGTGCTTTATTTAAATATTATGATGAATTAAAATGTATGTATTCCTAAAATCAGTTCTGTTATTAGATTGAATCCATGGTTACTACTGCTACCTTTTTCAGGGAAAAAATAATCAAAGTCTTGTGTAATTTGGCATTAAATCGCTTTAAACTCGTTAATTCCATTATGATCCCTCCCTCTTCGACTGATACACTGTTGGCTTGTTACAGGGTTTTGACTGTGACTATTATCCATGTTCATCTTTCGGTACTCTTTTATACCCAGTTATAAATCCTAATACCGCTGAGGCTGAATTAATGATGGAACTGGCTAACTTGGCTATCCAGGAATATAATGAGAAAGAGTGCAATGTATGTATTGAAAGATGATATACACTGGAATTATAAGTCTCTCCCTCACCCCGACTATAATGCTATATATCATGACTCTCCTATCCTTGCAGGTTTTCAAGTACAAGGTTTTGAAGATTGAAAAAGCAAATTTTATGATATCAATATCGCATGACTGTTAAAGTCTTAAATCGCACTCTTGGCACTACTATCGAAACTTTTCAAATCTTTGCTGCTAAATGGATCTTTAGACCTCATGTCAAAGAAGTCCTTATTTGCCGGCCAAAAGACGGGACTAAAAGAAGAGGTAAACACCTAATAACGCTTACTAAATGCCTCTTTTTGTGTGTGTGTGTGCTCGTATGCAACGGCAGACCCATGTGTATGGGTGAGCTGTGTCACTGGACCCCGTAAACTTCGGCCAAACTTTTGTATATATATGCGTATATACCTTGAAATGGTTAATTTAAAACAGTTGGCATCCTGAACACTACACAAGACTTTAGGAGGCACCGACTAAGCATAATAATGTGCATAAAAAGTATGGGTCCGCCTCTACTCGTATAGGCCTTTTCTAAATGAGTATTTGTTTTTCTTTTGTTTTAGTGGTAATTGGTCTTTTAGTTGCTCAATTTTTTCTATCAGATGATTAACCTGTTTCGATTGGGATAACTATGTGCAATCGCTAGTTGATAACATGGATTTTGGTAGAAGCCCAAACAAAATATGCTTATACCATGCACAACGTGTTTGGTATGACGTAGTAAACCATTTTCTAATGTTACCTTAAATTGCTTAACTTGTTTTTCCGCAACTGCGAAAGAAAGTCATTTTTCTAGTGTTACAAATATTATTTCATATTTCTTGTACTCAAACAACCGCTAGTCGGAAATTTCTATGTGATATATTTCGTGTTTGATACTGTTGCCGACCCTTGTCTGGATACAACAACAACAACAAACCCAGTTTGATCCCAACAGGGGAGGTAGGGAAGGGTCTGTACGCAGACCTTACCCCTAACTAATGCAGGTAGAACCCTTGTCCGGATAGAAACACAAAAATGATTAAGCATGATAGCCATTGAACTTTTTGATTCTCGTTTTCCTTTTGTGCTCTTGGTGGCTTGAACTACCTTAAGTGGATCCTAACTAGGTGCTTCATCCGCTCAAGTTGGTGGAGCACATATGAAATATTATGTCGTTAATGCATGCAGAAAATACAAAGTTGAGTTTCGGATTCGGATTTCGTGATAAATTATGGAGTAGAAGGGATTAAGGGACTGGATATTGTAACAGTAGGCATGGGCATTTGCTTTATGTGGAAAATGCACTTGTAATATATAACAAACTTTGGTTCTTCCTATGAACACATTTACAGGCGGGTTTGCTTTTGACGTGCCGAAGCCAAAGCCAAAGCCGAATGGAGAGGAGTGTCACAGGAACAACGGAAGAGGCACGTGAACTATAGTTTTAATATAAGCATCATGTAGTTTTCATGATGTTGTACTGATTGGGAACCATTTCAATTTCTGTAGTGATGAACCCCTTTAACTTTGAGAAGTCTTCTAACTTATAAATCTTAGTTATTCCCAAGCAGACTTTGGAACAGTCTCTAGTCCAGTTTATGTATTAAAATCTTTAGTCATTTCTGATCTGCGTTTATAATTTGTCAGCAAAGGGAATTTCTAATGACAGTTTAGGCTTACCCTTAACCGTGTAGTTATCTATGAAGCATTAAGGACACTCTAAAAAATGTGAATATCTTTGACATTAGTCACAAAATGTATCACTCTTGTTAGCTCCATTGACCTTTCAATAGTTTTAGTGCAATTATTTTCTTTCATCTTTTGATTCGAAATAACTACTTTAAGGGGTCATTCACTGAAATTTGGAGGAACAAAGTGAAGCATGACCAGAAACCCCTAGCCTAGTAATCAAATTAGTAACATCTCTTTAATTATTGGAGTAGGGGTAGTTTCGTAGATGTGGTAGATTCATTGTTCTAATGCCTGCTTGCGTTTCTGTTCTCGTAGTCGCTCCTTTGAGTTGTTTTTAGCTCTCGGCTTCGTAGCTTGTAGCCCTTCGTTCCCGTTTTTGGTTATTAGTGGTAGTGTTTACCTAATACTTTTTGCTTATAGTGGCGGTAGTGAATAATGTGAGAGTAAGGTCATGTCCTCGAGTGGGGCTGGGGGTGGGGTCCAGGGGTGGGAAGCTGGGTAAGAAAACCTCTAGGCTGAGAATTCGGTCATGGAACATTGGGACGTTGACGGGAAAGTCTATAGAGTTAGGTAAGATTCTTCAGAAGAGGAAGATCAACATAGCGTATGTTCAGGAGACTAGATGGAAGGGTACTAGGGCACGAAATGTAGACGGGTTTAAACTATGGTACTCAGGGAGCACTAGGGGCAAGAATGGGGTAGGTATTTTAGTAGACAGGGAGCTCGTGGTTGAGGTTAGGAGGGTAAATGATAGGTTGATGAGTATTAAGCTGGTAGTTGGTTGGTTACTGTAAACGCGATTAGTGCATACGCTCCTCAGGTAGGTTTGGACCAGGAGGTCAAGAAGATACTGGGAGGATTTGGACGAGATGGTGCCTAGTATCCCGCACACAGAGAAGTTGTTCATTGGCGGAGATTTCAATGGCCATATTGGGGCTAGTGCTAGGGGTTATGATGATGTGCATGTCGCGTACGGTTTTGGGAATATGAATGAGGGTTCTAATTCACTGTTGGATTTTGCTAGAGCTTTTGATTTGGTTATAGCTAACTCGAGTTTTCCGAAGAGGGAAGAGCACCTGGTCACTTTCAGAAATTCAATGGGCAAGACTCAGATTGATTACCTTCTCTGTAGGAAAGGCGATAAAGGTCTGTGCACTGACTGCAAAGTCATCCCAAGTGAGCACATCACGACTCTACATATGCTCCTAGTTATGGATCTGGAGATCAAGATGAGTAGGAGGAAGAGGGCGGGGTGCAGGCAACCTAAGATCAAATGGGGCAACTTGACCAAGGACAAAGCTGAGGAGTTAGGGGAGAAGTTGTTGGCTATGAGGGCCTGGATGAGTATGGGGGACACGTCTAGTATGTGGTTCACGACTGCAGATTGCATTAGGGTAGCTGCTAGAGAGGTCTTAGGGGTCACGAAGGACGATCCTGGGGGTCATAAGGGGACTAGTGGTGGAATGGAGAGGTTCAAGATAAAGTGGAAGCTAAGAAAGCTGCTTATTTGAAGCTAGTAGAGAGTACAAACGAGGAGGAAAAAAAGACTTATCGGGAGTGTTACAAAAAGGCAAAGAAAAAGGCAAAGTTAGCAGTTACGACGACTAAGAACACGGCGTTTGCTCGTTTGTACGAGGATCTCGAGGGCAAAGGCGGGGACAAGAGGTTGTACCGGTTGGCCAAGGTAAGGGAGAGGAAAGCCCGCGACTTAGACCAAGTAAAGTGCATCAAGTCTGGAGATGGAAAAGTGTTGATGGACGAGACACTCATTAGGAGAAGATAGCAGACATACCTTCATAAACTGTTGAATGAGGAGGGGGATAGACGCATTGTGCTGGGTGAGTTGGAGCACTCCAAGATCCGGCGGGACTTTGGGTACTGTAGGCGGATTACGATAGAGGAGGTGGAAGGGGCGATGCATAAGATGTGCAGGGGCAGAGCGACGGGGCCAGATGAAATTCCGGCAGAATTCTAGAAGAGTGTGGGGCGGGCAGGTTTGGAGTGGCTCACTGGGCTGTTTAGTGTTATTTTTAAGACAAAGAAGATGCCTGAAGAATGGAGGTGGAGTACTATGGTTCCGCTTTACAAGATGGTTCCACTTTACAAGAACAAGGGTGATATCCAAAATTGCAACAAATATAGGGGTATCAAGTTATTGAGTCATACTATGAAAGTTTGGGAGAGGGTGGTGGAGGCCAGGGTGAGGAGGTGCGTGTCTATTTCCGAGAATCAGTTTGGATTCATGTCGGGGCGTTCGACTACGGAAGCGATTCATCTGGTAAGGAGATTAGTGGAGCAGTACATGGAGAGGAAGAGGGATTTGCATATGGTGTTTATTGACCTTGAGAAAGCGTACGATAAAGTCCCGAGGGAGGTCCTGTGGAGGTGTTTGGAGGTTAGCGGCGTTCCGTTAGCGTACATTAGGGTGATTAAGGACATGTATGATGATGCTAAGACTCGGGTGAGGACTGTGGGTGGTGACTCGGAGTATTTCCCTGTGGAGATGGGGTTGCACTAGGGATCAGCTTTTAGCCTATTTTTATTTGCCTTGGCGATGGATGTACTGTCGCGTCACATCCAAGGGGAGGTGCCTTGGTGCATGTTATTTGCCTAGAGCTGTCAAAATGGGCTAGTCCAAGCCTCATGGGCTTTTAAATTTGGTTGGCTAGGGCGGGCCGGCCCTTCATCTATATGGGCCTTAAAATGGCCAGCCCACCCTAAGAGGGTCGCGGGCTAGGGAGGGCCGGCCCTTTAGTTTTTTTAGAAAAATATATTTTTCCAAATCTTTAGATATTTTTTTGTGACATAATCTCTTAATCATATGAACGACTTCTGTTTATTTAGAGTGTACAAGAATCTTGATATTTGACAAGGAATCTCGTAATTGAAATGCAAATTTTCTATATCTCTAGCTCTTCTTTTTTTAATGTTACATGAATATTTTTTTAGTACTTTTCTTTCACTTTCCTTAGGTTTAGGAATTGCATCAATAAGTTTATATGTTAAGGTTTTTTTTAATTTAGGTTTAACATTATTTGTTGATTTCATCATTATAATCCATAGATTTTTAAAATTCGTAAAATTTGCTAGTGTTGTCAATTGTTTTGGTTATTAAAACTTGACCTTTTTCTATACTGAAGGGTAATTTAATAATTAATAATATATTAAAGTAACTAAACTGATTATTGGTCACTTAAAGTAATATTCTTTTGAAAAAAAATTATTATTGGCCACTTAAAACTTTCCTAGTTCGTTGTTAGTTAAGCAAAAGAAAAACTAATCTTGTCATACTACATGCATGTCAAAAATATAAATTCTAGTTGATATGGAAAGGTAAATGAGCAATCTAAGATTGAAAATGGAGATTATATATAATTAATACTTTTTAGTTTTTACGTTTTTTATATATTTAAATTTAAATTTAATTAATTTTTGGCCCACGGGCCGGCCCAGGTAGGAGTGGGCATATTTGGGTCGGAACCGAATAAACCGACCGAACTGAAATTTTTTTTATTTCGGTTTCGGTTATTTGGTTTGTTCGGTCGGTTTCGGTTTAAAATTTTAAAATTTCGGTTTCTCGGTTCGGTTTTCAGTTATTAAGTTTTTTAGTTCGGTTAACCGAAAAACCGAATTATTAGCATATATATTCTTTAAGTTATACATGGGCTAAGCCCATAGGTAATAAATTAATACTATTAGGTCCAATCTATCAAAGACTCAACCCAATTAAGTAAGTCCATCAACTTTCCAATATTAAAGACTTCTAGTCTATTAAAACTTCCATAGCATATGTGATAGATACCGGGAGAATTTCATACAGAATTGTAATTTACACTATGTTTGAATTTTATGATCCATAATAGTGTGCAAAGTTTAGTTTATTTTTTTTTCTATAAACACAATATTTCCAACAATTTCGAAGTTTTGGGAAAAATCAACAAATTCGCCGATCGTATAATTACATAGAAGGAGTCCAATATGATAATGTTCAAACAGAAAACCGAATCGAAATTAAAAAAACCGAACTGAAGTTACTACTTTTACAAAATCGAAAACCGAATAACCGAACCGAATTTCTTCAAACCGAACCGAACCAATCGAATGCCCACCCCTAGGCCCAGGCCTAGCCTCGGTCAAGCCTCAAGGGCCAGCGGGCTGACTTGGGCCGGGCTTATAAGCCGCAATTTTAAACGGGCTAAAAAAATCTCAACCCAGCCCCACCTAAGTAGTGGGCTGGGTTGGGCTGGCCTCACGGGCCAAGCCCATTTTGATGGCTCTATATTTGCCGATGATATAGTGTTGATTGACGAGATGCGTAGCGGAGTTAACGCGAGGTTGGAGGTTTGGAGATAGATCTTGGAGTCTAAAGGTTTCAAACTTAGTAGAACCAAGACAAAATACTTGGAGTGAAAATTCAGTGACGGGACTCATGATGCAGACGTAGAGGTTAAGCTTGATGATCAAGTTATCTCCAATAAAGCAAGTTTTAAGTATCTCGGGTCTATTATCCAGGCTAATGGGGAGATTGACGAAGATGTCGCACATCACATCAGAGCGGGATGGATGAAGTGGAGGCTCGCTTCCTGTGTTTTGTGTGATAGGAATGTGCCTCTAAGACTTAAGCATAAGTTTTATCGAGTGGTGGTTCGACCGGCTATGCTATATGGGTCTGAGTGTTGGCCAGTCAAAAACTCCCACGTGCAGAAGATGAGAGTAGCAGAGATGAGGATGTTGAGATTGATGTGTGGGTGTACCATGAGAGATATGATTAAGAATGAAGCTATCCGGGACAGAGTAGGAGTAACCTCCATGGAGGACAAGATGCGGGAGTCGAGACTGAGATGGTTCGGACATGTTAAGAGAAGGAGCATTGATGCTCTTGTCAGGAGGTGTTATAGGTTGGCCATGGAAAGTTTGTGAAGAGGTCGAGGTAGGCCTAAAAAGTACTGGAGAGAGGTGATTAGGCAGAACATGGCTCTGCTCCAGCTCACTAAGGACATGACCTTTGATAGGGGGTGTGGAGGTCGAGAATTAAGGTAGAAGGTTAGTATTTAGTAGGTAGTTTATAGTTGTTCACCGATAGTCCTAGTAGCATACATGTCCCTTCATATTCTTAGATTTTTACTACGTCATATGATTTTGTTTACCTCAGGTATTGTATTCCATATTGCTATTATTTGGTACTACTTATCCTTTATATCTCCCTTTTCTTTTCTCTTCCATCTTTCTTTCTTCCTTGCTTTCCTCTTCTTCTTCTTGCCTTTCCTGAGCCGAGGGTCTATTGGAAATAGCCTCTCTACCTGCATTAGGTAGGGGTAAGGTCTGCGTACAGATTACCCTCCCTAGACTATACCTGTTGGGATCAAACTGGGTTTTTGTTGTTGTTGTTGTTGTTGTTGTCTTTAATTATTGGAGTATCACCCTATTAGAAGAGTTTCCGTTGGAGAGGCTTTGTTTCCTTGTAAATTTCTTGGTCACCTTTTCCTGCTACAAATTCATGCTTCTTTGATCAAATATTCCTTGTGACCCTTTCCTTGCTGTACGGATTTGTCAATTGACTTTTCAAATCCTTTACTTAATTGCTTAAAATGAGGGGAGAGGTGAGGCAGGAAGATTATTTCTGATAGGCCCTCGGTTAAAGACAAGATAAAAGAATCAGTAGCAACACGTGGTAACAAAAAAAAAAATTAAGAAAGATGAAAGCGAAAGAATGCAATCAAAGAATAGACAGCACCATCAATCCAAGACTAAAAAGATACCATGCTAACGCTATTGCTACCGATGTTAGAAAGAACAAAAATGCACTGCCTACTAATCGTCCATCCTAATTCTTGATCTCCACATCCTCCTATCAAGGGTCAGGTCCTCGGTAAGCTCTAGATGTGACATCTCCTACCTAATTACATTTCCCCATTACTTCTTTGGTCTACCTCTACCCCTCCTCATACCCACCAAGGCCAACCTCTCACATCTCCTAACTAGGGCAATTGTGCTTCTCCATTTCACATGCCCGAACCATTTCAGCTTCACCTCTTCCATCTTATCCTCCACAGAGACCACTCACATCTATTCCCGAATAACTTCATTCCTAATCTTATCCAACTTAGTTTGCCTTCACATCTATCTCAACATACTCATTTCAGCTACTTTAATCTTTTGAACATGAGAGTACTCTTGACCGGCCAACACTAAGCCTCATACAACAATGTCGGTCGAACCACCACTTTATAGAACTTATATTTAAGTTTTAGTGGCACATTCTTACCACACAAGATACTAGAAGTGAGCCTCAGTTTCATCTTTTGCTCAAGACCTAAAATATATACGCGCGCGCACGCATGTGAGTGCTTGTGTGTATTGGGGACAGAGCTAGATGGCTGATTAGTTGCATGCATTTTTAGAGTTTTTAAACCCTTTAGAGAGGGGCGGATTCACATTGATGTGGGTGGGTTCGGGGGGGGGATTTAGGGGCTGGAAGGGTGTTCATCCGAACCCCTTTGTCGAAAAATTACACTGTATATAAAGCAAAATCTGTTTTTTACCTCTATATATTATGTTTTGAATCCCTTTAATATAGTCATAAAGCATAGCTTAGTGGTTAAGGGGGTTCAAAAGCTTTGAAAGTCATAGGCTCTCTATTCCCACTAGCTACGACTTTTCTAACTTTTTTCTTTTTTTTGAACCTCTTGGCTATAATTCTGCCTCCGCCACTGGTGGGTTCACGCAACCTCTCCCTAGTCCATATATAGCTACTACTTTCTTTTGTGTTTTCCTTTTCTATCTTGGTTACCCTTTAACTTTTTTTTTTTTTTTTTTGTCATTGTCCTGAGTTTTAAAATCCCCAAAACACAAAAATATCTATTCTCAAACACCTCTGCTACACATTCTATTCAACATCTTAAATCATCTCTTCATATATTTTTTAAACCTTATTCTCCGTAGAGCATTGTCTCTAGACCTTATTTCTCTCCCTTTTTTTCTCTTCTTTTTCTTTTGTTTGGTAGGTCTAAGCTAAGAGACCCAAAATTCTATATTCACTCGCTTTTGCGTGGTGGAATTTTTTATACGGTTAATGATTTGCAACTTTAAAACCTTATATTGAGTTTGGTAATAACAAGTTTTGGGATGTCGATTTCTAACTTGATAGTTTCATTTACTTTTTAAACTAACTTTGATTTGTTTTGCTCGTTACTATCGCAAGCATACAACAACAACAATAACAACAACTCAGTATAATCCCACAAGTGGGGTTTGGGGAGGGTAATATGTACGCAAACCTTACCCCTACCCCAAAGGGTAGAGAGGCTGTTTCCAGGAGACCCTCGGCTCAAAAAAGCAACAGCAACCAATATATTAGTACCATAAAAATGCATAATAAAATAACAACAATATATAAGAGATATGAAATACAGAATACGAAATACGAAATAGATGGCTGGTATAGTAAAACTAGAAGGTAAAGCCCTGCATCAATAGACGACCAATGACATTCTTAGTCTAACTCCTAACTGGCTAGTCTCACTCTATTGTGCTGTAGAAATATTCTCAACTCTCTCCTAACCTACAACCTTAATGTTCGACCTCCATAATTCCCTGTCAAGGGCCATGTCCTCATAAAAAGAGCATTTTTATCTATGAAGTACATAAAAAATAATCTACGTAATAGAATGGGTAAAGAATTTTTGAACGTTTGTTTAGTTTGTTATATAGAGCGTGAGGTACTTAATTATGCTATAATTTTAATTTGTTCATCAACTTATTGTCTATCGTAAAATTTTATATAATCAAATAAAAATTTTATCTTAAAGGTAGAGATACATCCATCCTCTAGAAATTCTGAATACGCCTCCTCTAGAAATGTTATCTAACAGTCAAAATTTATAACGTATGATGTAGAGGTTTTCCAACCTGTCGAGCATGCCATATACTCAGCCTATCTGAAAAATGTCTACTAGCCAAAATAATGAATTATGACATGTGGTAAAGAATACAACATTCAACTACAAGCTAAAAAAGAAAAACGGAATACTCCACTATAACAACAACAACATACTCAATCTCTAGGGAGAGTAGTGTAACCCCTACCTTACGAGGATAGAGAGGTTGTTTCCAATACACCCTCGGCAATTTAAATATTTTTGTTTCCTCAACTATTAACTTAAATATACAAAGCAAAAATAACATCTCTTTAGCAAGAAAGAAATCATTGTAAGCACAGACTGCCCATCAATAGTTTACATATAAAGGGATGACTAACAAAAATTAGCTTCATAACAATTGACTATTTTTGATTAAAACAATTACTCATTTAAGTGAAACAATCCAAACCATAATATAACTAGAAGAGTATATGAATTACACATAATTTAGATGACTAATATTTATCAAATACTTGTACAACTAATAGAGAGGTCAGTCAATATTAACCGCTTTAATTATAGACGATAGTGTTGGCAACTAGCAGAAGATTCAGAAAGCTATAGTTCAACTCTTTCTTTCCTTGCCTCCTATGATGCTTCCTCTGATTCAGCTTAGCAGATAATTAACAAACTGCAAAATAGTTCAGAAAAAAAAAAACCAAGGTAAATTAGCCATCAAGTTAGATGCAAACCAAAGCAAATTAGCTATCAGGTACAGGTCAATATTGTTTACTCCAACTCTTTAACCACTAGACCACCAGTAATGCAAGGCAAGTCCTCAGTTATTACTACATTATCACATTTACAACAACAACAACAATTACCCAGTAAAATCCCACCGAGTGGGGTCTGGGGAGGATAATGTGTATGCAAACCCTACCCCTACCCTGATAGAGCAGAGAGGCTGTTTCCGATAGACCCTCGGCTCAGGAAGACGGAAATAAAAAACAAGAAAAGATAATTCATTAGCAACTCTAGTAGAAACCGTAATAGTAACAGAAGCATAACAACCAAAAGATGAATGACATGCAATAATAGTAACCAGTATCTAATGCTCGGGGCTAAGATAAACAACAAGTATAGTGTGGATTCAACATAAACTGCAAGCCATCTAAGATCAACCCTAATCCAACCTCGCCTCACCCCGGTATGAAGTAAGGAAAGTTCTACTACCCCTAACCTACATTATCACATTTAATTTAATTAAAATTGTATTTTCCCAAGGACAAGAAGGTACAGGAACAGCAATTCTCATATCAAATTTTCACCTCCTACCACACGTAATTCATCTCATAATACCCATTTCCACAAAGATTGAGCAACCAAAGCAAAACGAAACGACAAAAACAAATAAGCACTAAGAGCCATCTAGCAAATGAACCATCCCCCCCCCACCCCCACCCCCAAAAGAAAAAAGGAAAAATAGAGGGGAGGAAATTGTTTACCTCACTTCAGAACTTTTTGTCTGCAAAGGCGGACAATATTCTCCTCATGTGGTCCCTTGTATGCATGAATTTGGAAGGTTTCTAGAGGTGTACGCAGAGTGAGATTGTTAACTTTGACAGTCAGGAAAAATTCACGACATTCGGCCCAAATAAAGTTCACTTTTTCAATACACAAAACCTCGTATTTGTAAACCTACAAGGCATGAAGAAAATACTGTTAGGACACTATGGTTGAGGGGAGTTTATTCACCCCAAAGAAAAAAAGATGAATAGAGGCGTACACTGGTTTCTTTATTGTTGTATTCCTGAATAGCATGGTTAGCCAGTTCCATCAGCATGTCAGTTTTTTCCTCTAAATCCAGATATGGTATATATGTAGCTGCCTTAGCTTCACCGGGATAGATGTCAATGTCAAAACCCTGTCAAATAAGCCAATCAGTCATGAATTCATATCCAACAACAACAACAACAACAAACCCAATGAATTTCCACAAGTGGGGTTTGCGAATGAATTCATATCTAAGTCGTAACAAAAATAGGGTCTAATTGAATTGCACATATCTATCCAGATTTTAGTTTATACATAGATAAGTTAACAACAACAATAAACCTAGTGTAATCCCACAAGTGGAGTCTGGGGAGGGTAGTGTGTACGCAGACCTTATCCCTACCTTTAACAAGGCAAAGAGATAAAGTTAAAATAAGTGAATTTCAAAGTTCAATTTAAGTGAAGAATTTCAATTGCATGGAGCTAAAATGCTCTTTTAGTATTTGGTCTATTAGCTTAAAAAGAAGCAGGGACTAATCAAGGAAGAAGAATCACTTAAACTAAAAGCACCACTAAAACAGACATGAATTCCTATATTTGTTTTAAAAGGTAACCAAGAAATAGTTACTTGTAAGTAAGCCCCACAATCTTTTGTGCCACACTTAAGTCTCTAAAAGCTTGGAGATGCTCAGACAGGACGGAGCTTGGCACATCTGTAGCAATTAGATAAGAGAAAAATAGTCGGGGAAGGCAATGTGGCTTTGGGCAGAGAAGTGAGCTAAGAGTAGCTGTGCCAAATGGACGGGATGAGTTAAACGTGGATGGATCAAAACGGGTCAGGTCATTGAACATGTCATAACCCAATCCGTGGATCAATAGAGGTTGGATCATGATGTTTAACTAACGGATTATGACCCAACCCGTGGATCAGTAGAGGTTGGGTCATGATGTTTTAACTAACTGATTATGACCCAACCCGTGGATCAGTAGAGGTTGGATCATGATGTTTTAACTAACTGATTATGACCCAACCCGTGGATTAGTAGAGGTTGGATTATGATGTTTTAACTAACGGATTATGACCCAACTATTTTTTTCTCCACCATACTTAATGGGTCAAAAGGGCATTGGTAAGAGTATGTATTGGTACTATTTCGTCCAAGTTTAATTTTTTCTCAACCATACTTAATATACCAATACATGCTCTTTGCAGTAACTAATCATTCTTTGTCTCAATCAATGCCCTTTTGAACTATGAAAGCAAGTTCTTTTCAAACTTTCTTATTCTCTTTGTTATTATATTTATACTAGTCAAAAAGAGTTTTCTTGCTGATAGTGACAGAGTCACGACTTTCATCGAGAGGATTCAAAATATAAAGAAATAAAAACGTCGAAGAAGCCAAGGGATCGAACATCTATAATATAAACATAAAAAATAACTTTGAACTTTCATATACTGATATACAACATAATTTTCCGGCAAAGGGATTCGGATAAACCACTATGCACCCCCTCCTTCCCTCTGCCCTTGTTGGGTTAAGACTTGATTTTCACATGAGATTTTAACTATTTCCTTCGATTTCAGGAGGTTAAATTGGTTGTATAAAAGAAGAAAAAGCTTTTGGCTTTTTTGAGCGTAAAAGATTTACAGTAAGCACGCAGCCCGATGCACAAAGCATATTACATTTACGTAGGGTCCGAGAAGGGTTATATCCTAGGAGTGTGACGCAAATAGCCTACCTAATGTAAGTATTAGTAGTTTCTTTCACGGTTCGAACCCTAGGTGACGCAGAGACAATTTTACCGTTCCTTGGTGCGAGTGCTAGCGTGCAGGTGTTGTGTGTGCATACATATAATAAAAGGAGTAGTGAAAGAGGACAAACATCGGTTTCACAAATCTGACGGAAGTATCTCGAATAAATTTTGCGAAATAGATCACGATGCTCCATTGAAGCGCCTTTGGGCATAAAATCGTCGTCATTCCATAGATCCTCATCAGCCAAATACTTTCGTGGCAGTTCCCTCTTCCAGGCAATTTGTTCTTCTGCAGAATTTTGCTTCTTCTCCAGCGAAGAAGATCCAGTGTCGGCCATTGCGAGCCAAATCGTAGTACCAAAAAACTTCACGTTTATATGCTCTTCCTTAACCTTCTTTTTCTTATGGGAAAAGGGTCAAATATGCACCTATACCAGTGAAAAAGGTCTAATATTGCCCTCCGTTATACTATCAGTCCAAATATATTTGTAACGTCATACTATCGGTCCAAATATATCTTTAACATTATAAAAGTGGTACAAACTTGCCTTTTCTCCGTTAACTGCCTCCCTATGACAATATTTCATTGCCACCTCACCATTATACTCCCATTTTCATCCCTTCCCCACAACCTTTCTTTCTCGTTCATTTGAAGAAAAATCACAGATCATAGATATACAAATAAACTATATCAAAAGAAATGTTAATAACTAAAGATAATATGAAACAATGTGAACCGAGAAAAGAATATAATTATTTTGATTGTTACTTAAATTTTATTGTATTGTATCATTAAATTCGTTGTTACGTAATGATAAGAAATTTCACTTTATGTAACGACCGATTTGGTGGAATTGCATCGTTATCTTATCTATTTTCTCTCAACTTGTCATTCCTTATTATTAAATAATCTTTTTTTTTTATCTTTTATCCTACCTTTTTATATAATAATTCTCTCTCGTATCTCACCTTTTTTAATAATATTACAAGTTTATTTTTCATATTGTTGGTGTATAACATCATGAAACAACAACAAACAATATTATTGATTCGAGCATCGATATATCAAAACGATACAGTACGATACAATACAATTCAATACATTGTGAAACATACATAATACCATCCAAATAAGTTGTAAGAGAGGTGGGCTTATTAATTAGACGAAACCTAGAGGGTGTTTGGATTGGCTTTTAAGCTGGTCAAATTAACTTTCAAGCTCTTGTTTTTAGCTGTTTGACAAAATTAAAAAGTGTTTAAAATAAATTAAAAACTGCTTACAACAAGCCAAAAACAATAAATTAGTTGAGTTAAAAGCTATTTCTGCTGCCACATTTTTTAAGTCCATCCAAACGGCCTTATAATCATCACTGATTTGGTCTACTAAAAACTAAACCCAAAAGCCAAAACTAATCACTAAAAACTAAACCCAAATGCCATAAAGTTCCAAATGGCGGAATCAAAAGTTGGAAAGGAGGGAGGATCTGTAACACCGAAGATGGGGCCAAAATGCTTTTGCAGTTTACCAGGAGGAGGAGGATGCGTTTGCAATCCAGATTTAGCCCCGATTATTCTTGTTACCTCTCTGATGATGATAATTCGGTTGAATTACCACCATCAATCGAAAAAATCCAATGTTTGCTTCCTTTCTTTTTTTTCCTATTAAAGTTGTCACGCCCCGCACTTGGGCCTGGACGTAACACGGCACTCGGTGCCTGACTACATGTGACCAAGCGAACCAATTGGTTAGCTGAATCAACATGTGATATTATAACATACTAAATGCGGAAGATAAACTAACACACGATGATTTATTAAAAGTCTGAATGATATAAATCATTGCGCAAAAATACTAATACAATTCTGAAATATATTTGTAGCTAACATTGAAAAACATGAAATGCATGTGACTCTATCTAACTGTTAATCTAGTTTATGAAGCCTCTAATGAAGTACTGAAAACACTGATTGTTTGTAAATACTGAAAGACTGTAAAGTAATGATAATGCCCCGAAAGAACTGGGGATCACCAAATAGCTGGTACGAGAATCCTAGCACTCTGAATCATCAACCTGTAAATCATTACCTGCATCCTGAGATGCAGGCCCCGGGCAAAAGGGACGACAGTACATTTGAATTGCACTGGTATGTAAAGCAACTGAAAGAAAGATTATAAATGTTGAAACTGAAACTAAGATGATAACTGAGAATTGATAATTGATAATTGATAACTGAAATGATAACTATTGAAACAGAAACTGAAATGATAACTGATATTTGATAACGCGTAACTGAAATGATAACTAATAATTGAACTGAACAAAGGAAGTAATGATATGAATACTCCCTCTTCTGAATAATGAACAACTTGCTTATCTGAATAAGCTACGGCCTCGGGCCTAATATATATGTGCACAAGCTACGGCCTCAGGACCAAGTTACGTATACATAATTACGGACTCATGCCCAAAAATGCATAAAGCGTAAAACTACGGCCTCAAGCCCAAACATGCATAAAGCATAAACTACGGCCTCAGGCCCAAGTATCCATAAAGCATATAAACTATGGTCTCAGGCCCAAATACATGTGTTCAATATTCAGGAATTGAGAATCATACTGAAATACATGATGCTGAAATACTGAACCATACTAAGGTACATGGTACTTGAATGCTGAATAGAGCTAGACTAAGACATGTATTCATGAACTGATTATGAAAATTGAAACTTCAACTGTTTATGACATACTGAGTAATCTAGACTGAGACTCATGGGCATCAAAACCCAAGTCTATATTGATTACGCACTGATTTCACAACATTCAGAATGAAAGTCATGATTGAGTTACGAAGCTAGAGAATAGAATTTCTGCAACTATTCAAGGAACTAGGCTTAACTATATTTCTAAGACAATTAGTAATGTCGTAAAAAAATGTAGTGTAGGAAGAATCATTAATATTCCCAAACATAGAGAGTTAGTCTCACATACCTTAACTTCCTGCTCTTGAGCGTAATACAATGTTTATCAATCCTTTCAAATTTAATCTATAGCAATACAAGTCAAAAGGGATTCTATATTAGCTATGATACTCATGTTCTGGTCACTTAAGCATTTTATCAAACACTTCGTGAGAATAAATCTTTATAGTCGTTATTAATGGTGTCTCTACACCCAATAACCCATTCTATTGATCCTAGATAAATTCTAAAGTCTCAAATGGTTATAATCAACATCATTCTTTATCACCCATAAGGTAAACAACACCCTTAACCGATAATCAACAATCAACAACTCAAACCTATAACTGTTCATGCTTTTCTATCAAACCCATCAACTCATATCTCATGAACTAGAGTCTATAATTATTAATCCAATGCTAGAATTAATTTGAGGGTGAAAACATTACCTTTTTGAAGTTCAATCCCCCTGAATTCGAGTTCTAAACATTACCTTTTTGAGGTTCAATCCCCTTGAATTCGAGTTCTAGGGTTCCTTCTCTCAACAATGATGTCGCAATCGAATATTTAATAATATGGAGGGTTTACCCATATTAATAATATGTTGATAAATTGAAATTAATTTAGAATGACCATTAGAACTTACCTTGGATGGTAGAGGGACCCTTAAGGAGTTAGGTTTTTGAGAGCTCCCTTAATAGAGCAAGTTTTTGTATTTTGCGGGTGTGGGGGATGAAGTAGGGCTTTAAAATGACCCCCAAAGTGCGCCACCTCCCCCCCCCCCACACCTGAAGGCCTGACCATGCATCTGACCGCGCAAAATGGCAGTAACACTGCCACAAGTGCGCGGTCGCGCACGGGGCGCGCATATTGTGCACTGTTCTGTAAAATGTATATAACTTTTTGCACAAAGATCCGTTAGGGATCTTTAATATATCGTGGAAAGCTATTTTCAACGGTTCTATAACTTTCATGTTTTGATTTTTCCCAGATTCCTTACACACTTTCACTAAATCCTGCTAGAATATGGAGTTTTTGTAAACTTAGTCGATTTTATTGAATTTTATGCACCTCACACTTCATCTTGATTCTGAAACAACTATTTTCACCCATACTCATCCTACTAGGACTTCATATGTGTATAATATCAGATTAATACCCATTTAACATATCCACACCTAGTTCGAATGTACGGGGTGTTACATTATCTCCCCCTTGGGATCATTCGTCCTTGAATGATTCTCCTGATTATAACTTCTGCTAACTCCGAACCTTAAACGGGTCTGGTGGAAACATGAACTTTCATTAACGCTTGCATATTAAACTGAATGAATACATGACTACTGAACTGTTGAGATAGTGAACCGAATGACTACTGTATTGACAGAATATTGGTCTGCCATGGATACGTAAATACTGAACTAACATAGGTATATGAATATTGAACTGGCACAAATATTTGAGTAATTTGAGTACTAAGTTGGCATGAATGTCTAAGTATTGGACTGATATGAGTAGCTGAGTATTGTACTGACATAAGTATCTGAGTATTGAACTGACATGAGTATCTGAGTACTAGAAACTTGAATGCTATAGCATAATACGTGAAATACTGGTTGTACCATCGCAAATTCTGGTGGCAACTCCAACTCATAAGCTAATTGACTGATCCTTCGCAAGATTCTATATGGCCCAACATAGCAGGGACTATGCTTCCCCTTCTTCCCAAATCTCATAACGCCTTTCATAGGCAAAACTTTTGAAAATACCCAATCATCAACTTGAAACTACAGGTCTCTATGCCGCACGCTCGAATAGGATTTTTGGTGGCTCTGAGCCATCTTCAAACACTCTTGAATCAACTTAACTTTCTCCATAGTTTGATAGACCAATTTTGGTCCCTACAACTCCTCTTTACCAATTTTGGACCAACCAATTGGCGATATACACCTTCGCCCATACAGAGTCTCGCACGTGCCATCTTGATACTAGAATGGTAGGTATTATTATTAGCAAGGTCAATGAGAGGTATGTGATCATCCCAATTACTTTTAACATCAAGGACATATCCTCAACTGTTTGAATAATGCACTCTGCTTGGCCATCTTTCTAAGGATGAAAAACTTGTGCCTAATCCTTTCTGAAAGAACTTCTAAAAGTTCATTTTAAACTGAGCACCACAGTCCGAAATGATGGACAACGGAGTTCCATGCAATTAGACGATTTTCTGAATGTACAACTTAGCATAATCTTCTGTTGAATCTGTAGTCCTCATTTGCAAGAGGTGAGCCAACTTGGTAAGTCGGTCTACAATCACCCAAATCGAAACATGCTTCTGAAACGAGCGAGGTAGACCTGTTATGAAGTCCATGTTTATCATATCCCATTTCCAACGGGAATTTCTATACTCTGAGGTAAACCACCAGGCCTCTGGTGTTCGACTTTCACCTGTTGACAATTTGGACACTTAGCCACAAAATCTGCTATGTTTTTTTTTCATATCGTTCCACCAATAAATCTCCTTAAGATCATGATACATCTTTATGGAACCTGGGTGAATAGAATACCTAGAATTGTGGGCTTCTGACATAATCCGCTCTTTGAGCCCATCTACGTCTGGAACGCATAGTCTGCCTCTGTACCTCAAAGTACCATTATCTCCCCCTTGTTCAAAAGCTATCATTTTATGCTTATGAATCCCCTCTTTTTACTATAACAAGTAGGGGTCATCAAATCGTTTCTCCTTCACTTCGGATACTAAGGAAGAACAAGTTCTATTCTGGACAATAATTCCACCATCTTCAGAATCCGAAAGCCAAACTCCTTGCTTGACTAAGCGGTGAACTTATTTCACCATATTTCTTTTGTCTACCTCAATAATGAGCTATACTTCTCATACTTGATTATCATTTTAAGGTACTTCCTGAAAACATTTACAGCATTTTTGTGACCTAAGTCTTTGACCAATACTCCGAAGATTATAGTCTCGTGCAATGGCACTATCCTCATGACAAATAATTGTACATGATTTTATAGTTTTTATATCTCGTGCTCACTATGCGGGTTTCAAATCTCCAACTAGACTTGCTGACAATTTCCACATATCTCTCTTAGACCAAAGGTTAAGGTCTTATACTTGCGGGTCCTTCTCTTTTGTTGGGATCTGATAACTTTTCTTATCTTCTGCAATTTTTTGCACTTTACATCAATGACGACTCATCTTTCGACTTACTTCTAAGCAATCTTTCTTGCTAGGATAAACTAGATTACTTACATAAATGGAAAGCTACTGTATTTTTTCTTAACTATCATACACAATCTTAATAATTTAACTCTGCTTACACTGTTAATCTTGGAGAAACCACATTTTGATAATTCCTAAAGACTATTTTTCTATAGTTTGCTCTCTTACTGCTAGCTAATTATTTTTCCCACTATCACTGTACTTCGGATTTAACTTAAACTCTTTGAGTTCTAACACATGTTCGGTATTTCGAACTGTCATCCGCTTACTAGAGTTAACCTGGCTAAATGAATCAAATTGTACATCTACAAGCTCTGCTGAAATTGTTAATTCACTGTATCAACTCAAAACTTACTTATTATTCTTTTACTAAACACCTGCTAGAATCATGTTGTCTTGTTCTACTTTGGATAACTAAAGTGAGGCATAAGGTTATTTCTAACTTCCCTCACCATCTGACCCTATTCTACGGTCACATATTTATCATTTTTTATTAGACCATGTACATGGATCACACTTAGGGAAAGTTCATCTATCTCAAACAAAATTAGAATATGTAACCTCCAAACTTTCTATATAATACAAAATCATTTCATACTATAAACATCCGCGGTAATCACTTAATCACATAACCTAAGGGGGAACTGCCATATCTTTTATCTTACATCAATAGCTACTTCTTACTAATGTGGTACTTCTAGTTCTGATTTGAATAAATATGAACAACTTAAAATCGTTTCTTGAAATTCACTATTGGCTGCTCTTGGTTCTCATTGCATACATCATATCTTCTAGTCATTTTCATGAGTTTTACGAAATAATATCTTTGGTAATAACAAACGTTTCTGACTCCTAGGTATTTTACCCTTAGGCTTTTTTCTGTCCAAAACTATAGTGACAAATGTTAGGGTATGACATCTGAACTATCATCACCCAACTTGTGGCTCCATTTTCAAGAATTAAATGAAGTTGTTGTAGGAGGTAAAACACATACGAATACACTACCATGCACAAACTTACCCTTCAAAGTATACCATCATCTGATAAATCACTTTCTGTGCCATTCGGTGAGTTTTGGTCTTAATGTAGACCTAAAATATGCGAAAATTTTGCTATAATCACTGTTTCTTACATTTTCTTTTAGCACCCATAGGCGTTACTGTATACTAACCCGCCACCAGAATTTTGATACACTGAAAATTGAAGATCTAGTAAATGAATAATTGATAACTGGGATCCTGAATAACTGGAAGATTGTATAACTAGTAATTGAGGTAAACTGATAACCATAGAACATGATAACTGCTCTTTTTTTACTTTCTGATAAGGTTATGCTATAATCTTTACTACTACCCATTGCATCCCACTTTTAACATCATCTCATGTCTCATTTGTTACCAACCTATATTCCATAATTATAACCCAATGGGAAATCATCATCTTTAGAACCTTGGTATTTTCTTGCCCATCGCACATCCATGTCTGTAGCTAAACGTAAGCCCAGAATGCATGCTTCATATTCAGCCATGTTGTTGGTACAATAGAAACGTAGCTGAGCTGTAACAGGATAGTGATGTCCTATTTCCAAAATAAGTACCGCTCTTATTCCAACTCCTTTTGCATTCGCAGCCCCATCGAAGAAAAGCTTCCACCCTGGTTCCTCAGTCAGTTCTAACTCCTCTATATGCATCACTTCTTCGTCTGGAAAATACGTCCTTAAAGGCTCGTATTCTTCATCAATAGGATTCTCAGCCAAGTGATCAGCCAATGCTTGGGCTTTCATGGTCGTCCTCGTCACATAGACAATGTCGAACTTTGTGAGTAATGTCTGCCATTTTGCCAATCTTCCTGTGGGCATAGGCTTCTGGAAAATATACTTCAATGGATCCAGGCGTGAAATAAGGTAAGTAGTATGTGACGATAGATAATGCTTAAACTTTTGTGCTACCCAAGTTAGAGCACAACATGTCTTCTCAAGTTGAGTGTACTTATTCTCATAGACTGTAAACTTCTTGCTGAGATAATAGATGGCTTGCTCTTTTCTTCCTGTGATGTCGTGTTGCCCCAACACGCAGCCAAACGAATTCTCCAGGACCGTTAGATAAAAGATTAATGGCCTCCCCGGCTCAGGTGGAACCAACACAAGTGGATTGGATAAATATCCTTTGATCTGGTCAAATTCCTCCTGACATTCTGCTGTCCATTCTATCGCAGCATCTTTCTTCAGTAATCGAAAGATGGGTTCACATGTTTCTGTGAGTTGAGCAATAAATCTGCTGATGTAGTTCAACCTTCCCAACAGACTCATTACTTTTGTCTTGTTCTTCGGCGGTGGCAAATCTTGGATAGATTTGATCTTTGACGGGTCCAGTTCAATACCTTGCCGACTGACGATGAATCCCAACATCTTTCCAGATGGAACACCAAAGGCACATTTAGCCGGGTTAAGCTTAATATCATACCTTCTAAGTCTTTGAAAGAACTTCCTTAGGTCTGCTACATAGTCTTCCTGATGCTTAGACTTTATGATCACATCGTCCATGTACACCTTGATTTCTTTATGGATCATGTCATGAAACACAGTAGTCATTGCTCTCATGTACGTAGCCCCAGCATTCTTCAAACCAAATGGCATCACCCGGTAGCAATAAGTTCTCCACGGCGTAATGAAGGCTGTCTTTTCCGCATCTTCATCAGAATCTGCTGATACCCAGCATAGCAATCTACAAAAGATCTGATCTCACGTCCGGCACAATTGTCAATCAAGATATGGATGTTGGGTAAAGGAAAGTTGTCCTTTGGGCTTGCCCTGTTCATATTGCGGTAATCGACACACACCCTGATTTTCCCATCTTTCTTTGGCACTGGCACCACATTAGCCAACCAATCAGGATACCGAGTGGAACGAATAACCTTTGCTTGTAGCTTCTTGGTTACTTCTTCTTTAATCTTCACACTCATATCCGTTTTGAACTTCCTCAATTTCTGCTTGACGGGAGGACATGTCGGGTCAGTGGGCAATTTATGAACCACTAAATCTGTGCTTAACCCTGGCATGTCATCATATGACCATGCAAAAACATCTTTGAACTCAATAAGTGTTTTGATCAATTCTTCCCTGATATTTGGTGCAATGTGGATGCTTATTTTAGTTTCTCTGATATCGTTGGCATCCCCTAAATTGATGGCTTCTGTGTCATTTAAGTTGGGCTTGGATTTTTCTTCAAACTGACTTAACTCCCTGTTTATCTCCTCGAAGGCTTCGTCCTCATCATATTCCGATTCATTATCATAATGGACCTCTTGTATAGTTAGTTCGGAATCAGATTGATCTTTTAGACTAGGTTGAAGATCCGTTGTGCATGCCATATCATTAGAACCAGTATGAAAAGAAATGTTCAGAAAAAGAAACGAAGGAAACAAAATTAAAAATAACATATAAAATAAGGAATAAAGAAGAAACTTTTTCGTTTTATTGAATTATGGGATAACAAGGTTTTACACTTTGTTGAGCAGTAATAAAAATAAAAAGGAATCTGGATTACAACCCTGGAATAATCCAGAAAACAAAAAGGAAAATCAGAGCCAACTACCAGGACTCCCTCCGAGTAGGAAGAGGAGTAGCTGTCCAATTGTTCACATTGGCCCTAGGCCCCACAAACTGTATGTCTGCCTTACTGGAACCCTCTCGAGCTTCTATTGTGTTGACATCTGCGAACATCCTTTCTAAGCCCTCATCCAAATCTCCATCTAGCCCAATCAACGGTCCACGAATTTTCGGGACTGACGACCTTGTGACACCTGCTCTAACAAAAGATCTAGAGAGACGCGGGACTGGCTTGGGAAGAACCCAAACTTTCTTCTTCATTTTCCGAGCTCGCTTTATATCTGCTGCAGTTGGTTTGAATCCCAATCCGAAAGTCTCTAAATTCTTGGGCAAAGAGACAGGTTGAACAATTCCCTGGAGCTCAGCCCCCAGACCTTTTCCAGGCACGAACCCATTACTTAGCATCTCTAAAACTATCATGACGGTTGCGGAAGCTATCCTGGGGTGTGGAATGCTTTTACCCTCGGGAATCTTGTTTGCTGACACTGCATCAAAAATTTGGTAAACCCAGGGACCTTTGTCATCGTTAGTTTCTATGAATGGACAATGGCACCTCCCATTGTGCACGCAGTGTCTTCCCCATGCAGTACGACATCTTGTCTGTCCCATTCAAACTTGACCATTTGATGCAATGTGGATGGAACTGCTTTGGCTGCGTGGATCCACGGTCGTCCTAGCAAAAGGTTATAAGATACCGCGACATCCAATACCTGGAACTCCATAGTAAACACGACCGGGCCGATGGTCAACTCGAGTATAATATCCCCCACGGTATTTGTTCCACTTCCGTCAAACCCTCGGACGCAAACGCTGTTCTTGTGGATTCTATCATGGTCAATCTTCAACTGGTTCAATATGGATAATGGACAAATATTGGCACTTGAACCGTTATCCACCATCGGCCGAGTAACTGCCGCATCTTCACATTTGACAGTCAAGTAGAGAGCTTTATTATGTTCTGTGCCCTCCACTGGCAAATCGTCATCAGAGAACGTTACCCTGTTTACCTCAAAAATTTTGTTGGCAATTGTTTCAAGGTGGTTCACTGAAATTTCATTGGGCATATGAGCTTCATTTAGTATCTTCATCAGGGCCCGGAGATGCTCGTCCGAATGGATCAATAGTGATAACAACGAGATCTGGGCCGGTGTTTTCTTCAATTGTTCAACAACGGAGTAATCCTGCATTTTCATCTTTTTCAGGAACTCCTCCGCCTCTTCTTCTGATACGGGTTTCTTTGTTACTGCCGGGTTGGACCTTCTCAATTCCACGAGGGCAAAACACCGTCCCAACCGAGTCAGTCCCTGCACCTCACAACTATCCTCTTCCATTTGCTTTCCCTTGTACATTACCACTGCCTTTTTATACTTCGAAGGCACCGCCCTACATCAATCACTGGTAATTGGACTACCGACTTTATGATGACCGGTTCCCTATAGACCCTTTTTACACCAACTACGGGTGCAAATGATGCTCCCGATATCACCAACTTGGCTGGCTCTGGTTTCTTTATAGCGGTGGATGGATTCTTCCCTAATATCACCACTGGCTTGACATCTTCCCCCTTCAACTGTACCCCTTCTTCCCCACTGGTCGATTTTTCTTTTGGAGTGGCACAAATCATCATCACTGTCTGTGAAGGTTTCTTTGGCTCCCCTCCTTCGTGCACAAGCTCGATCATGTGGGCTTCGTGGTGCTTTGGTAATGGGTTCTGGTTAATGTTGGGTGCCTCCGGTGCATGTACCTCGATCTTGTTAGTATCAATAAGATCTTTTGTCGCATGTTTCAGCCTCCAACATTTCTCGGTATCATGTCCGGGAGCCCCCGAACAATATTCACATCTTACCGAGTGATCCATATTTTGGGGTAAGGGATTTGGCAACCTAGGCTCAACAGGATTTAATAAACCCAACCGCCTTAATTTGTGGAACAAGGCAGTATAAGTTTCTCCCAACTCAGTAAAGGTTCTTTGCCTCTGCAGTCTTTCATTTCTGGAAGCCGGATTTCCCATGAAACCCATCCCTAGAGGGTTCCTGTCGGCTCTTGGCAGTGGATAGGTGTTTTGTGGTGGTGGGTAGGTATTATATGGAGGTGGGTATGTATTGTGGTGAGCTGGCGTGCGCCATTGCAGGCGAGTCGGAGGTTGAGTATATGTCTGGGCTTGATGGACGGAAAAATGTTATTCTTGTGGTGGGTAGTAGGGTTGTGGAGGGTAATTTGGAATGTGTGGGTAGTTTAGATGATGGGGTCTGGGTTGGTAATGAGGGGAAGGACCTCTAGATCTGGACCAATTGTCGGCCTCTATTGTCATGACCTCTTCTCTCCTTTTCTTTCCGAGCGCACCTCCCATGCCGCTCTGAATGGCCTGAGTCATTGCCTTAATTGCCGAGTAACTCAGGATCTTATTGGACTTAAGTCCCTCTTCTATCATACCTCCCATTTTCACCACTTCATTGAATGATTTGCCAACTGACGTCACCAAGTGACCGAAGTAAGTTGGCTCGAGAGTTTGTAGAAATTAATCTACCATTTCTCCCTCTCTCATTGGGGGATCAACTCTGGCTGCCTGTTCTCTCCATCGGAACCCAAATTCCCGGAAGCTCTCTTCGGGTTTCTTCTCAAGATTTAGCAATGTGAGACGGTCTGGGACTATCTCAAGGTTGTATTGGAAGTGTCCTGCGAAAGCCTGTGCCAGATCATCCCAGGTGTACCACCTGCTCGGATCTTGTCTTGTATATCACTCTAATGCCGACCCGCTCAAACTCTGGCCAAAGTAAGCTATCAGTAGCTCATCTTTGCCCCCCGCTCCCCTCATCTTGCTACAAAAGCCCCGTAGATGTGCCATAAGATATCCATGCCCTTCGTATAAATCGAATTTGGGCATCTTGAACCCTGCTGGTAATTGGACGTCAGGGAAAGGGCATAGATCTTTGTAAGCCACGCTGAACTGGTTAGCTAACCCGTGCATGTTCCTGAAGGACTTCTCCAAGCTTTTAAATTTCCGCATCACCTCGTCCTGCTCTAGGCTCTTAGCCGGCTTTTCAATCTCCGCCGGGACCTCAAAGTGGGAATTATAGGTATGTGGCTCGGGTGCTTTGAATGTGAGTTCATGGGGGTAATATTATGTATTGTGAGCCTGAAACAATGGCTCGCTAGACGATCTGTGCAATGGGGCTGGGGCAGGCGCCACAAAGACGGGAACATTTAGTGGAGGAGGGTTTTGACTAGGTGGTGGAGCTTGGGGATCATAGGCCTCTCTTCCCTGATAGTAGTGATGGCTTGGAAAACTCGTTGAAGGACCGTGAGAGGGGTATTCTGACGTGTGTCCTGGTTGGAGAGTAGGAGTAACAGGTAGTTCATGCCCCTTTTGGGCTCTAGCTAAGGCTATCTGCATTTCATTCATTTCCAGCCTCATCTTTTCCATTTTTTCCATGGCTTCCTTCAGCATCTGATTTGCTGTCTTTTCCGACTCAACACTGTTGTTTGAACCAGTCATGCTTTCTGGTATGGGCCCTTTTGATCTTGTTTGATAATGGTACGGTGCCAGTACGCTTTAACAAACTAACTGGTATTGATTGGAAAAACAACAAACTTGTCAGTGTTAGAGTCTTAACAGATATTGTAATTGCACGTTGGGAGATGCAATGTTCTTAGGCAGTTAACCATTTCTAACATGCTTTTGCTCTGACCGCATGCATCATTCCGTCTTATTTTATTTGTGCCTCTTTTGAGTGTTTCAGGGACCTCTCTTTTCTTCTTCTCTCTCTTTTTCCTTTTTTTAATTACGGTCGAATCCTATAGAGATTGCCTACGTATCGTGACCCCGCACGAATCAGACCAAGCGTAGTTCATGCAGAAAGATTTTCAATTTTTCATTACTTAAAACAAACTATTACAAACTAAAATCCTTTTTGCAGAAAGAAAATAACAAACGCAAACTAAGGTCAGATACAAGTTCCCATACTACAGAAATACTTTGATGCGAAAAGACAATGGACAGACAAACCATAGGCTAAAAAAAATATAAAGAAATACAGACACGAACTACGCATACTCTAAAGCTTCAAATATGGGTGCCCGTGGGGCATCGTTCGGCCTCGCCGCGGGCCTAGGTTCCAAGTCCCTTTTGAGCTGCTCTAATTCATTCATTGTCCGTTTCACATAGATTAGCACTGCTGAGACAAAAGTAGCATGGGTCATGTCTTCACAAGCGCGACATCTTCTAAAAATGGCGCGGGCAATGGCTCTAATCCTGTCCCTTGCTTGCTTCTTTTCTATAAGCAGGCATTTTATCTGATCACTGCATGTTTTTAACGCCTGAGAATCCTGCATATGCTGATTCTTCAGTTGCCGCACTTCTACCTCCATTTGGGCCAACAAGTCGTAACAGTGTCCGCTTTCAATTTGGAAATCCTCAGCCTGCTTAACTGCTTTACCCTCAAGTGTAGCCACCTTTCTCTTCATGTTGGCAACAGTTTTCTCGTGGTCGCGTTTCAATTGATTCAAGTATCGGCGACGCTTATCTGCTCTTGTACCCCACTGTGCTTTGAGTTCTGCCATGATGATCTCAGACTTTTCTAAACTATCCCGCCATTCCCTGACTTCATTTTTCAGCCCTTTTATCAACTGCTCATCTGATCGACTCATTGGTTGTTTATCAGGAGCCATTCTCAATTTCTGGATTTGGGCCCTAAGTTCTTCATTTTCTTGGGCAAATTTTGCCTCGATCTATTCTTGGGCTGTCACACCTCCTTTTTCGCCCGCGCCGCCGCAACTTGCATACTATTATTGAATTTCAGACTTTCAACCTGTTGCTTCAACTCACCGATCTCCGCCCGATAACCCTTTTCCTTTGCTAACCAGTTCCATTGCTCCTGGGATGACTCAGCGAAATCTTTGAGATGAGGTCTTTTAGCTGGTCTCCCACAGGACATGTAACCTCTGAACCAAGCGTGATACCCCGGGGAAACTTCTCCTTTAGCCGTATCCAACACACAAGTATTTGCCGTCAAATGTTGACACTCACTCCAGATTTGGCGAACTTCTTCTTCGGGGAACCAACCGTCAGGACTGATTTCAACCACTTGGGTACTCAAGTCTTCATATTTCGGAACTACTTGATACCTCCCAAGTTGCCTCAAAACCCGATACGGTGCATAGGGTTGTATGCTTTTAAGTCCCATCAACAGAAAGTGGGGCCTGGTTGCCGGCATGTATATGATTTCCTCAACAGGCAACCATCCGAGCGTCCACTGGATTTGGTTGGCAGTGAGAGTTCGGAAGAATGACGTCCAAGCTGTGACTCCCTCGGGTAGACTAACCCCTTTGATTCTTGTGTAAAATTCTCCAATACAAGTCTTCTCGGGCGAACCGTAACCCAAGAGCTGGGAGCGGTGGCATAAATGATCGGTCATCCACATTTGCAACAATAGGTTACATCCCTCGAAAAAGTCGCCCCCGGCTCGGCAAGCAGTGAGATCCCGGAAGATGTCAGCCATAATCATAGGCGCCAGAGTGCTTTTATCCTGGGTGAGCAAGGTACTGACGACCCCAACTACTTTCAAATCAATGTTTCCGTCTTTCCTTGGGAACACTATAAGACCCAAAAAAGCTATCATAAAAGCTACCAGCCTGTGTTCATCCCACTTTTGTCGATTATCTCTACTACATAGTTTGAAGTCTGGCTTATTGAACCCGCCCACGTGGCCGTATCTAGCATATATGAGGCGGAGACTGCAGAAACCTTTTGCAAAATCTGGATGGTAAAATGTTCGGGGTATTTTTAGGAAATCCAAAAATCGGTGTACAGTGACGGCTCTGGGTGCAATCAAGTACTTGAACCTTAACGGAGCTTCATCACTTCCGATGTATCCCGCTATTTCTTCCATTGTCGGGGTGAGCTCAAAGTCCGAGAAATAAAATACATTGTTTTGTGAATCCCAGCAAGTGACCAATGATCTGATAACATCACCCCGAGGCTGGATGTCTAGTAAATCCGGGAGATCTTTCAGATACTTCTTTACTTTGTCTTGCCCTTCCTTGCCTAGGTCATTCCACCATAATCGCAACTCAAAAGGGATCTTGGTCATTATTGAAAAGGGTTTGTTTTGTATTGTGCTCATCCTGCACATTTATTAAGGTGATTATGCCAACGAAAAACTTTTATTAGACTCAAAATAAAACTATCTATGTTCTTTTCCAAGATTTTTTTTCTAAAACGATCGACTCGGTTTTCAAATGCGGCCTTTTAGCACTTCGGGAACGAAGATTTTAAGGCTGCGAGGGTCAACCGGTCAAAAATAAAAAATGATGACCAAAGATGGCCGTTTATGCAATGTCAGCCTTCCGGCGTCCCGCTTAGGAACATTCGGCTATTTTTGCAAAAAAACGGCATAAAGTGGCAACATTTTGTCATTTTTTCTTTTCTGGTCGTTTTTGCGAAATGGGAAGTTGGACCCGATGAGGGTTACCTACGTATCTCACACCCTGTGAGAATCAAACCGGCGTAGTTCGGGTGATCATGAATAAAGTAAATAAACTAACTCTTTTTTTTTGAAGAAAGGACTTATAAAAAAGAAAGGGAGCATTTTTGCAAAGAAGGATTTCTAAAGAAAAAAGATTTTAAATTTTTTTTTTGAATTTCGAAAGAAAAACTTCTAAAGAAGAAAGAAAATATTTTTCGAATTTTACCTTCAATGAAAGAAATGCTTCTAAAAATATTTTTTGAATTTTGAATTTTCTTTTCAATTTTGAAAGAATAATGAAAATATTTTCGGACTTTTTGGAAGCAATTAAAAGAAAATATTTTTATTTTTTATTTTATTTTTATTATTATTTTTTAAAAAAAACAATTAAAAAGACTTTCTAAAGACTTCAACGCACGACTCTTTTTATTTTCATTTTTGACATTTTCATAAAGAAATAAAAAAACCATTTTAAAAACAAGACTCTTTTTCATTTTCATTTTTCATGGCAAGACAAACTATTTTTCTTTTCTTTTTTTTATTTTGAAAACAAGACAAAGTGAGGATTTTTTTTTCTTTTTCGTTTCACCAAAATGAAACCTATTCTTCCAAACTTAAAATAAAAGACTCTCTTTTTTTTTGAGTGAAATAAAAGAATTTTGACAGTATTTGGGTATTGTTTTTTTTCTTTCTAAAATAGGCAATTAATTCTCTACACTGTTACTTCACTCTTTTTTCACAATTTTCCAATATTCCTGATTTTTCGAAGCCGGTCAGCATGCAAGTCTGAAACAAATAAATGCATAAAGCAAATAGGATGCAGCAGGATGGTCTTTTCATTTCAGATTGCTAGTCCTAGACGGACCCAACCCCTGTGTTGAGTCCCCTAAGTCAAATGCAACATGATGCAAATAATCGTTCCTACTAGGGATCCGGCATGAAGTCATGTTATTCTATGTTCAAAACCTGAGTCGGTGTTCTAGACTGTGTACCCGAGCGGACAACTCGAATCGAGGAGGGGGCAACTTTCCGGTAACCAAAGGGCCATCCGGCTTAGTAACTTGTCCGGCCTCTTTCTTATTTCAAGGTATGACACTAACAGAATAGGGAGTCTCAACCAGTAAGCACATCCCCGGAGGTGAAGAGAGAAGGGTGTCGGCACAGTTTATATACAATTCAGATAATATCAAAGCGGTAACATTTAGCACATTCAGCATAAAACATGTAGGAAAATCAGATACAATCAAATACAACAATTTATCTAAGCTCGAATTCTGAACCCTGAACCAAAGATTCTGGGTTTATCCCCAGCAGAGTCGCCAGAGCTGTCACACCTCCTTTTTCGCCCGCAAAGGGGCACGGAAGGGAGTTTTTTCCAATTAAAGGACAATCGAAAAGGGATTTGTTTATTTATTTCTGAGTTGCCACTTGGGAGATTTAGAGTGTCCCAAGTCACCAATTTTAATCCCGAATCGAGGAAAAGAATGACTCTGTATTACAGTCCGCGAACCAGAAATCCGGATAAGGAATTCTATTAACCCGGGAGAAGGTGTTAGGCATTCCCGAGTTCCGTGGTTCTAGCACGGTCGCTCAACTGTTATATTCAGCTTGATTATCTGATATAATACATATTATAAACTTATGTGCAAATTTTATCCTTTAGCCGCTTTTATTATTTTTATTTATTGTTATTATTTTACGGAGAATTGCAACATTGTGAAAACGTATTTCAAACCACGTCACAATCAATGCACCCGTGGTTATCGACACCTTTTGACTCCGTTGAGATTTGGATTTGGGTTACATAAATGCACACCCATATTTAAGAAAATAATTTGTTAAAGACGTGCCTAGAGCGACTAGCGTATTGTTGTTTTGGGAAAGATCGTAAAATTTCACTAGACGGCCAACTCCGATGTTCTAAATAATTAATACATACATTTTGTGAGGGCCCCGCAATCTATACATTTTACTAGGCGAGGCTCATCTCACTTATTTTAAATGGACAAATCTTAAAGCGACTACATTTTTCTATTAAAATTAGTCTCTAAAATAAAGAAAGAAAATCCTAATTAATTATGAGTTTTTTTTTATTATTTTTTTTTATTTTAAGAAAGCATGGCGTACTAATTGCTAGATTAATACAAATATTGATGAAAAGGAATTTCACTTAAAAAATTTCGAAATTATAAATAAAATAAAAATTCGACAACTAATATTCAAAAGAATCAAATATAGCTAAATTAAAACTCGCATTGTTATAAAAAAAACTATTGAGATTAATTATTCACAACTATTTGAAACTAGATTTAACAATAATTACTAAAGCTTATTAGAAAGTTTATTAAACTTAAATGTTCTTCTAATCTTGTTCGAACTCAAATCATGCCTTAATGCCTAATTCACGAAATTTAGTTTAAATTCATGCCTTAGCTAAATTTAGCTACTTGTTTCACGATTAACCTACTGTTGATAATCTTAAAACCTTCATAACTAGTGAATTAACCCATTTTTGCCAACCCTATTCATTAAAGACTAACTTATGTTATTTTCTCTTATTCCAATTATTATTCAGTAATACATAAAATAGCCTAAATACAATCTATAAAAGGAACAAAGAAAAAGCGAAATTAACACTTCAAAATTCCATTCTTCATATGTATTCATGCTTCCACATTATTAACTTGCAATAGCTAGTATTACAGTCGTGTACCTAATATTGGAAGCAAAAGAAAAGGGAGATCAGCAGAAATTCAGTAGCATACAACAACAGCAACACCCAGCAACCAGTAACCAGCAACGAGAAACCAGTGACAGATTTTGAAATCAAGATAAAAATCCAGAAACACCGACAACAATCAACGGACAGAAGCCAAGGGAATCTTTTCAGATTTAAAAGACTAATTAATTGTTCAACCCTTAATTTCTGAATCAGTATATCAGAATATTTAAATTGTATACTACTCTTTTAATTTCCAGAATGTTTTTATTTGTATTTTTTGAAGTTTTTATATTTTCGGAATTTTTCTCTCTCTTCAATATTTAGCTCTCTCTTTTTATCTCTCCCTTCTTTTTTTTAAATATGTCCAAGTCCCCTCTATTTATTACCATCTTTCAGCATTTTTTAAACATAAAACTCACTATCTTCCCACTCATCCCCCTTTTAATCCCACTACCTAATGTTTTGTCCTCCACTACATTAAACAAATACCTCATTATATCTTGTCCCTCATGCTTATATTAAACGATTGTATTATTCTCCACCATTATATCTTGTCCCCCCATTATTGATTATTTTAATATTATCTTAATCTTAATGGACAGAACACTCAAAATAAATAATTGTTCAGAATTTTAATTCCAAAAATAACCCTCTGGCCTTACAGAAATTACCATTTTGACCCTGAAAACATTATAATTTACCAATCTATCCCGTCAGCTATAACAAGTTCAACTAATCAATTCTAACCAAAATATAGCAGCTATAACCAATTCCTAATCAGATTTTATGAACAAACTCAAACTATATGATGAACAATAAAGAAACAACTGGAATTATTTTGATTGAACAATCTTTAAACATCAAATCTACTTTCAGATTCAACAACAATAACAAATAAGTATGTTCAAATCATGAGCTCAAATTCAAATTAAACTTTAAACAAAATAAATAAACAGATTCAAACTCTAAACTCAAATAATCAATTGATCTTCAAATTAAATCCAACAAAGATACATGATTCAAAACTAAATCAAAAAATTAAAAACCAGAACATAAACTCAATAAATCACTGAATTAAAAACGGACTTCAAACAAAATGAACACGAATTAAATCTATATTAAACAACAAACATGACAGATTCAAATGATTTAAACTAACACTCTATATTAAAATTAAATCCCTTTAAATTAATAAAACAAATTGAAAAATAATTAATTGAATCTTCAACTTAAATCTAACAACATTATAATTAAACTAACAATTTCTATCTAAAAATAAATAAGAAAAATGAAACAAACTGAAGAAATAATCAAAGTGAAAATAACGAACAAGAAAAGAATCAAACTTATACTAATTTCAAATCTGAAAATATCAAACAAAAATACGGAAGAAATAAGGGATAGAACAACTGACCGTAAATGACCAACGACGAACTCGAACGAATTTAAACGAAACCAATGAAACCTTGACATAAACGGACTTGAAGACGACGAAGCAATAGCTGCGATGGCAGCCATGGTAAAAGAAAAGAAGATGAAGGAGCAGCAGCAGTGAAGGAGCAACAGTAGCGACGAGGTGGAGCTGGGTTTCGATGAAGAAGAAGCAGCAACGTCCATGGCGACGTGAAGCTGGCAGTAGCAGCACGATGGAGCAGCAGTGACGCAGCAGTGAAGGATGAAGAACGTAACAGCAGTAGTGTCGGAGAAGAAGAAGGAGACGCGCAGCAAGGAGCTTGACGAGCTCGTTAATGGCGGAGCTTGGCAGGGTGGTCGATGGACTGCTGTGGTTGGGCGAGTGAGTTGGTGTTCAGAAGAAGAAGAAGAAGGAGGGCAGTCCATGGACGAGCTTGAGCTCGAGGGTGGTCGTTCATGGCGAAGCTTCGAGGGTGGTCGTCCATGGAGAAGCTTCGAGGGGGGTCATCCATGCTTCGTATGTTTGATGTGTGTGTGCTGTGTATGTGTGTGTATGTGGACGTGTGTGTGTGAGTGTGACGGTGTGAGGGGGAAGGGCTGGAGGGGTTGGTCATTGGGCTAGGGGAAGGGCAGCCATGGGAGAGGATTTGGAGGTTTGAAGAAGAAGAAGGTAAGAGAGGGGGCGGATGGGAGTTTTCAACAGTGAAATTTTTTTAGGGTTTTGTTTTTTGAAATGAAAGATAGGAAAATGGGGTGTTGGGTCTTTGGGGTTATGGACTGGGTCGACCCGGTTTGGAATGGACCGAGTCGTAGAGGAAGGTTGGGTATATTTGGACCTGTGGTTCAAAATTGAAGAAGAGGCCTAATTCCGATTTTCTTTTATATTTTTTTCCCTCTTTTCTTTTACTTCCTAATTAATAAAACTAAAATTCTAAATTAACTTATAAACTAAAATAACTTATAAAAAATACTAATTAATTCCAAATAACTATTATCGCACATTTAAATAGAAATTAACAATAAAATCGCACAATTTAGACGTTAAATGCTAAAAATGCAACGTACATTATTTTTTATGATTTTCTCATTTTTGTAAAACAAACTTAAATAAATACTAAATGAAAATGCGACATATTTTATATTTTTATTAATTTAAACAAATAAACATGCACATACAAAAATACAAATAATTATACAAAAATACAAACATTGCACACAAAGGAAAATTGTTTTATTTTGAATTTTTGGGAGTGATTCTCATATAGGGCGAAAATCACGTGCTCACACCTAGTTCCTTGAATAGTTGCAGAACTTCTATTCTCTAGCTTTGTAACTCGTTCATGGCTTCCATTCTGAACGTTATGAAATCAGTGCGTAATCAATATAGACTTGGGTTTGATGCCCATGAATCTCAGTCTAGATTACTCAGCATGTCATAAACAGTTGAAATTTCAATTTTCATAATCAGTTCATGAATACATGTCTTAGTCTAGCACTATTCAGCATTCAAGTATCATGTAACTCAGTATGGTTCAGTATTTGAACATCATGTATTTCATTATGATTCTCAGTTCCTGAATGTTGAATACTTGTATTTGGGTCTGAGCACGTAGTTTATATGTTTTATGCATACTTTGGCCTGAGCCCGTAGTTTATGCTTTATGCATGTTTGGGCCCGAGGCCGTAGTTTATACTTTATGTATTTTTGGGCCTGAGGCCGTAGTTATGTATACGTATACTTGGGCCTGAGGTCGTAGCTTGTGCACATATATATTGGGCCTGAGGCTGTAGCTTATTCAGATAAACAGGTTGTTTCTCATTCAGAAGAGGGAGTATTCATATCCTTACTTCCTTTGTTCGGTTCAATTATCAGTTATCATTTCATTTACCAGTTATCAATTATCAGTAATCATTTCAGTTTCAGTTTCAATAGCTATCATTTCAGTTATCAATTATCAATTCTCAGTTATCATCTTAGTTTCAGTTTCAGCATTTATAATTCTTTCTTTCAGTTGCTTTACATACCAGTGCAATTCAAATGTACTGACGTCCTGTCGCGCCCCAAAAACCGGGGGGCGCGACCGGTGCCCGACCAGGTAACCCCAGCCAGGCGGACCTGGGTGCCTTTCCTATTCCACGTGATACCGCGCATTTCCATTACCCATTAACCAAGTGAAATAGTCATTTATAATTTAAACACATTCTTACGAGATTTACATAACATACATAGTTACTTAACGTGGTTTACAAGTTGTACTGCCCAAAATACATAAGTACATAGCCCACATTACCTGTCTACGGAGTATCTAAATACAACTGAAGAATAATACGGAAATGTCGGCAATAAGGCTCCGGCTATACCTTACACAAATACCAAAATAAGACTCCGGGAAGAAAAGCGGCATGAGCCACGCAGGGCCCCGAGAGGAAAGGGGCTCACCAATTCAGCTGACGGGAGGTGAAGGAGTGCTACTGTCGGTGGGCTGGAGTACCTGTTATGGAACCACCTACAATCATAACACGAATGTAGCGCCCCCGACAAAAGGGACGTCAGTACATTTGAATTGTACTGGTATGTATGAACAAACTTTACCCCAAGTAAAATCAAGAAATGCACAGATAACAAACAATAATAGAATCAACAATCAAATGCACATGAAAAGAATAACCAAAGCCAAACAAACTCCACAATCTCTCCTTTTCCCCCTCCAACATTTTTTCATCACATCAATGGTTTCACAACTTTCACATATTTTCATTTCAGTAGTGATTTCGATCACTTTTCCACCCTTATTACCTCGACCACCCTTATTACCTCGGCCACCCTTATCACCACAACCCACACCTTATTACCTCGGCCATCCTTATTACCTCGGCCACCTTTATCACCACAACCTACACCTAATAACTTCGTGTTGCGGCACGCAACCCGATCCCACCGGACAATTACAATTTCATACAACAACAGCAGTTCACAGTTAAATCACATGGCTTCAGGCCATCCAGAATATCATTTCACAACAACAACAATTCACAAGAATTTTCATAAACATCAATACCAATTCCATCATATACAACAACCCGTATATAATTCAAGTTACAACGATAGTTTCCTACAACAAGTCACGGATGATATTATCATCGTTGTTTCAATTTCATCAATTACGATTTTCCCATCATTTGTTACACAGCTCTTACCACATAAACACACTCATACACACACACACACACACTTGGTTTGTTTCCATTTACTTACACCATTATATCGGGAGACTTAACCAACAACGTTCAAGGCATATTAATCACAAGAATTCGCAGATAGTCCACGTAAGTAACACATACCAATTACTCGTACACCAAACAGGGTGACTTTACAAAGGTTAAAGTTAGCCTTACATACCTGGAATTGAATTCCCTTTTTCTCGCTTCTATTTTCAATTCACCAACTACCTAGTACCGTCAATCTAGTTCACAAGTTAACAAATATAACTTAGAATTGAAGTTCACAAACTCAACCCGAACTTACTTAGGTTATCCACCCCTCTTTTGAAAATCTTTAGTTCTACCTAATTCCTCTTACTAGATTCTAGGTTTTAAAGGACATGCATATGTATATCAACTTCCATTTTAAAGAATTAACGCATGAGAATCCCCCTTTTTGTCTAAATCTGGAAACAATGAAAAAGGGTTGGGGATTTTACCTGCAAGAACGGAGATGAAGACAATTACTTGAAATTCCCCGGCCCGAGTGACTTTGAAGAATCAAATTGATGAAGGTAGGACTTTATCTCTCAAGAATTCTCTCTTCCCTCTCTCTAGTTTTGTTCAGAAAATATGTTAAAATGAGGGGTTGGGGTGTTTTATTGAAGAAGGGGTCCAGTTTAAAATTTAGAAAAATAGGAGCCCGAGTTAGGTATGCGATCGCACTTTGCGATCGCAGAGTGGAAATGAGGTCCGCAGAATGGACCGCAAAAGTGCTCCCAAAATCTGAACACACTGCCTGGGTATGCGGCAGAAATGCGGTCCGCATACCCATTATGCGGTCGCATAGTGCACCGCAGAACTGCCCCTCACAAAATCCCAAGGGAAATATGCGACGACTATGCGGTCCGCATACCCGTTATGCGATCGCATATTGGTCTGCATGTTTAACCTCCAATTCGACCAACACACTTACACTTTGCGGCGATTATGCGGTCCGCATATCTGTTATGCAACCGCATTCTAGACCGCAGAATTGCATTTTCTGGAAAACAGTATTTCTTGACTTTTTATAACATAAATCAATACCAAAAAGGTCCGAACCGCGGAGAGCTTGAATTTTACACATTCCTAACATATATTCGGGACTTGGCACCACGAGCTACTAGGTTTTGAGTACAAGTTTTCACGGGGCCTTACATCCTCCCCCACTTAAAATCATTCGTCCTCGAATGAGGATTTTGTAAATCGGTTGGTTTGAAAACATGATATGCAAACTCCCAATTTTTTTGAAAAAATTTTTGCCAGAGTTTCCTTTGTAATTAGACTTATCTACGATCAAAGAGCCCCCAAAACACTATTTCCAAGCACCATTACGCTATCCCTATCATCCCTACAACTGGTATACAATTCATTACCTCAACACCTGCACATAATTTGGTCACTTCAATGAGTTCCATAAAATTCAACCACTTCAATACACTATACGTACTCCAATTAATCATTACCAATCTACACTGCCTTTAATCATTCACTTATCACATGAGTTCTTGAAAAACTTTCATTTACCAAAAAGGGGCTTGTGCATGACTCAAATAATTACGACACATACAATTATTGCACAACTTGAGGAGTTACAATAGTAAAGCATTTAGGGAAAAATATGGGGTGTCTTCGCGCCATATTGAACACAACATCAGTTCACTTAGAGACAAGAGTTCGCACGATCACTACTAGACTTGTTCAAACAGATGGGGATATTTTTCTTTCATTTTACGTTCCGCTTCCCATGTGGCTTCCTCGACTTGTTGACTTCGCCATAGCACTTTAACTGAAGAAACTTCCTTGTTTCTCAATTTGCGGACTTGCCTATCAAGAATAGCGACCGGAATTTCTTCATATGATAACTCTTCATTGACCTTGATAGCCTCGATAGGCACGATGGTGGATGGGTCTCCAACCACTTTCTTTAACATAGACACATGGAACAACGGGTGCACTAATGACATTTCCGGGGGCAATTCCAGTCTATAAGCCACCTGTCCTATCCTTTGAGTGACCCGATACAGGCCGACATATCTAGGAGTCAACTTTTCTTTCTTCCCAAATCGCATGACTCCCTTCATAGGAGATACCCTTAAGAACACCCAATCATCTACTTGGAATTCCAATTTTCTTCGACGAATGTACGCATAAGATTTCTGGCGACTCTGAGCAGCTTTCATCCTTTCCGGAATGATCTTAACTTTTTCCATAGCCTGGTGCACGAGATCTAGCCCTAAATCACTTCGAACCATCCAATCGGAGACCTACATCTCCTCCCGTACAATGCCTCAAATGGGGCCATTTGAATGCTAACATGAAAGCTGTTATTGTAAGCAAATTCTATAAGTGGCAAGTGATCATCCCAATTACCTTTGAAATCCAAGACACAAGCCCGTAACATATCTTCAAGCGTCTGAATAGTCCGCTCCGCTTGACTATCAGTCTGCGGATGGAAAGCCGTGCTGAGATTCACCTGAGTACCCAAACCTTGCTGAAATTTCTTCCAAAAATTAGCTGTGAACTAGGCCCCTCGATCTGAGATAATAGAAAGTGGAGTGCCATGATGCCTTACTATTTCATTGATATACAATTGAGCATATTGTTCTGCAGTATCTGTGGACTTGACTGGCAAGAAGTGAGCTGATTTGGTGAGTCGATCCACTATTACCCAAATTGAGTCGAACTTGCACTGAGTGCGAGGTAACCCTACCACGAAATCCATGTTGATCATCTCTCGTTTCCACATTGGTATTTCCATAAACTGGGTTAACCCACCGGGCCGCTGGTGCTTAGCTTTTACTTGCTGACAATTCGGACATTTAGATACAAAGTCCGCCACACCCCTCTTCATACCATTCCACCAATAAATTTCCTTGAGATCACGGTACATTTTCATAGACCCTGGGTGCACAGAATACCTGGAATTATGAGCCTCCGCCATTACCCTCCCCTGAAGATTATCCACATCTGGAACATATAGCCTACCTTGAATTCGTAATACACCATCCTTACCACCGAGTGAAAATGTTGAAGTCTTGTTATTCAAAACTGCCTCCTTTATCTGTGCTAATGCTGGATCAATGAGCTGTTTTTCCTTGATTTCCGCTACAAGTGACAATTCTGCTCCATTACGCACCATAACCTTCCCCTCGTCTGAGGTCGAAATACAAACCCCCAGACTGGCCAATTGATAAAACTCTTGAGCCAAAGGCCTCTGATCCGCTCCCAAATGAGCCAAACTACTCATGGACTTTCGATTGAGAGCGTCGGCCACCACATTCGCCTTCCCTGGATGGTATAAAATATCCATTTCATAATACTTGATCAATTCTAACCACCGCCGCTGCCTTAAATTCAACTGCTTCTGCTTGAACAAATATTGGAGACTCTTGTGGTCCGAGAACACATCCACATGGACCCCATAAAGATAATGCCTCCATATTTTCAAGGCAAATACAACTGCCGCAAGCTCCAAATCATGCATCGGATAATTCTTCTTGTGATTCTTGAGTTGCCTCGAAGCATACGTTATAACCTTCCCATGTTGCATCAACACACACCACAAACCGACCCTGGAGGCATTGCAATAAACCACAAATCCTTTCATGCCTTCCGGCAAGGTCAATATCGGCCCCAAGGTCAATCTCGACTTCAATTCCTGAAAACTTTTCTCACAAGCGTCGGACCATTGGAACTTAAATGCTTTCTGCGTCAACTTAGTCAAAGGGAAGGCGAGGGTAGAGAATCCCTCCACAAACCTCCGATAATACCCCGCTAAACCCAAGAAGCTACGGATCTCCGTCGGGGTCATGGGTCTAGGCCAATTTTTTGTTGCTGCAATCTTCTGGGGATTCACCTGAATCCCTTTACTGGAAACAACATGGCCCAGAAAGGTAACGGACTCCAACCAAAATTCACATTTTGAAAATTTAGCATACAGCTGGTGCTGATAAAGGGTCTGCAGAACTGCCCTGAGGTGATCGGCATGATCCTCCCGGCTCCGCGAATAAACAAGGATGTCATCAATGAAAACAATTACAAAAGAGTCTAGAAATAGATTGAAGACCCGATTCATAAGATCCATGAAAGCTGTCGGGGTGTTGGTTAGACCAAAAGACATGACCAAGAATTCAAAGTGACCATAGCGAGTTCTGAAAGTAGTCTTAGGAATATCCTGTTCTCTGATCTTCAATTGGTGATACCCGGACCGTAGATCAATTTTGGAAAAGAACCTCGCACCTTGCAATTGGTCGAACAAATCATCTATCCGAGGTGAAGGATATTTATTCTTGATGGTGACCTTGTTAAGCTGCCAACAATCAATACACATCCGGAGCGACCCATCCTTCTTTCTGACAAAAAGAACCGGGGCACCCCACGGTGACACACTTGGCCGTATGAACCCTTTTTCTAATAAATCCTTCAGCTGTTCCTTTAACTCCCTTAAATCCACTGGCGCCATTCTGTATGGTGGAATAGATATCGGTTGCATATCTGGCAATACATCAATACCGAAATCAATCTCCCTATCTGGCAGGATCCCTAGAAGCTCGTCCGGAAACACTTCAAGAAACTCATTCACGACTGGCATGGACTCGGGGACAGACACTTCTGAAGTGGTGTCCGCCACCCGGACCAAATGGTAGATACACCCCTTCCTAATCATCTTTGAAGCCTTAAGGTAGGAAATAAACCTACCTTTCGGCACTATACCATTTCCCTTCCACTCAATAACTGACTCATTAGGGAACTCAAGCCTCATGACTCTCGTTCGGCAGTCAAGTTTAGCAAAGCACGAATAAAGCCAGTCCATTCCCATAATCACATCAAAATCCACCATTTCAAGCTCAATAAGATCGGCCGTGGTAGCACGACCACATACCATGACAACACAATTCCTATAAACTCGCGTGGGTGTGATAGAATCACCAACCGGAGTCGATACAGAGAATGGCTCATGAAGCTGTTCGGGTTCTAGCCCGAAACTTGAAGCAATGAATTGCGTGACATAAGACAAAGAGGACCCCGGATCAATAAGAGCATAACAATCAATGGCCTAAACAGACAAGATACCTGTAGCAGCATCTGGGGAGGCCTCTGCACTCTGGCGACCACTCAAGGCGTAAAACCGACTGGGTACACCTCTACCACGAGCCCCGCCCCTAACTACACCGCACCCTGCTGGGGCTGGAGGAAGCACGAATGATGTGGACTGAAGAACCGGATGACTGAGCAAATCCCCTACCCATGCCATAACTGGGCGCACGGCAGTCCCGCTGGATATGACCTCTCATCCCGCATCTATAACACACCGGAATATCCAAATAACAAGTCTCAAAATGGAACCTCCCACACTTGGGGCATGAAGCCCTCCCCTGCTGTTGTGATCTCCCTCCTGGACGACCGGAATGATGGGGTCTCCTACTGTCTGAACCTGACCTCAAGTGACTCCTTTGCTGATAACTGTGCACAGATGGCGGTGCGCTTGCTGAGGACTGGGCATATGACCGGGATGGCCCTGATGGCCCTCTCCCCGAAACTGGTCTCCCTGAGTGACCCGTTGATCGGGCCCTGCTGCTACTCTCCCTTTCTGCCCGTATTTTCAACTTCCTAGCCTCTGTGGCCTGAGAGAATCCCACAATCTTCCCATAATTCATATCTGAGTGTAAGGCCGCTGTAGCAGTCTCGTTCACCACCAAAGGACTAAGACCCTGAACGAGTCGCCGAACTCGAGCATCCATGGTCGACACCAACTGAGGAGCATACTTGGACAACCTCACAAACTCCATGTGGTACTCCCAAACACTCATACTGCCCTGCTTGAGGACCTCAAACTCTGTGGCACGGGCTGCCATTGTCTCGGCAGGTAAGAAGTGGTCGATGAATGTATCTACAAACTTATCCCATCTAGCCGGAGGTCTTCCCTCCCCACAGGAATCCTCCCACATCTCGAACCACGAATATGTTGCTCCCCTCAACCTGTATGAAGCCAACTCAACCCCCTTCGTCTCTGTAGCCTTCATCACTCGAAGGGTCTTATACATTTCATCAAGGAAATCCTGCGGATTGGACTCTGGGTCTGTGCCCGTGAACTCTGAAGGGGCCAACCGCAGAAATTGGTTGACTCTGGAGCTGGCGGAATCTCCCTGTCCACTGGGGGGCGCAGGGGCACCATGAGATCTCTGGGCCTGAGCGGCCACTAACTGGGTCAACATATGGATGGCTCCTCTAAGGTCCCCGTCAGAAACCCCGGGACCGAAAGATGGAATTGCATCAAGATCAGGAATATCAGTGGGAGGGATATCAGCACCCTCTGCCGCAGCTGGAACAGGAACACTTGGATCTGGAATAGATGGGCCAGGCAGATTCAAGACCGGGGAGTCAATCTCACCCACGGCATCAGGTACATGATTCGTAGCCACACTTGGGGTGGCATTGGCCCCGAGGCTGAGTCTAGCTCTCTTCTTAGGTGCCATTACTGAAAAATTGGAACAAAGCTCGAGTTAGATGTAAATACTTCCACTTTTCACTTCACCGCATGATATAGAGCAACAAAGAAGAAGGTAACTTCCTAAATGCCCATGTAGCCTCCAACTTATAGATGTGGTCGACAACACACCGAAATGAAGGACTCTACTAGACACGGCTCCGAGACATCCTAGGACACTCTAAAACCTTAGGCTCTGATACCAAGTTTGTCACGCCCCAAAAACCAGGGAGCCCGACCGGCGCCCGACCCCAACCAGGCGGACCTGGGTGCCTTTCCTATTCCATGTGATATCCCGCGTTTCCATTACCCAATAACCAAGTGAAATAGTCATTTATAATTTAAACACATTCTTACGAGATTTACATAACATACATAGTTACTTAACGTGGTTTACAAGTAGTACTGCCCAAAATACATAAGTACATAACCCACATTTCCTGTCTACGGAGTCTCTAGAGATAAAAAGAGTGTTAAAATACTTGCTGGTAACAAGGCTTCGGCTATACCTTACGCAAAAACCAAAATAAAATTTCCGGGAGGAAAAGCAGCATGAGCCACGCAGGCCCCGAGAGGAAAGGGGCTCACCAATTCAGTTGACGGGAGGTGAAGGAGTGCTACTGTTGGTGGGCTGGAGTACCTATTATGGAACCACCTACAATCATAAAACGAATGTAGCGTCCTTGGAAAAAGGGACGTTAGTACATTTGAATTGTACTGGTATGTATGAACAAACTTTACCCCAAGTAAAATCAAGAAATGCACAGATAACAACAGTAATAGAATCAACAATAAATTGCACATGAAAGGAACAACCAAAGCCAAGCAAACTCCACAATCTCTCCTTTTCCCCCTCCAACATTTTTTCATCACATCAATGGTTTCACAACTTTCACATATTTTCATTTCAGTAGTGATTTCGATCACTTTTCCACGCTTATTACCTCGGCCACCCTTATCACCACAACCCACACCTTATTACCTCGGCCACCTTATTACCTCGGCCACCCTTATCATCACAACCCACACCTTATAACTTCGTGTTGCGACGCGCAACCCGATTCCACCGGACAATTACAATTTCATACAACAACAACAAATCACAGTTAAATCACATGGCTTCAGGCCATCCAGAATATCATTTCACAACAACAACAATTCGCAAGAATTTTCATAAACATCAATACCAATTCCATCATATACAACAACCCGTATATAATTCAAGTTACAACGATAGTTGCCTACAACAAGTCACGGATGATATTACCATCGTTGTTTCAATTTCATCAATTACGATCTCTTTTTCATTATTGGTTACACAGCTCTTACCACATAAACACACTCATACATACACACACACACACTTGGTTTGTTTCCATTTACTTACACTATTATATCGGGAGACTTAACCAACAACGTTCAAGGCATATTAATCACAAGAATTCGCAGATAGTCCACGGAAGTAACACATACCAATTACTCGTACACCAAATAGGGTGACTTTACAAAGGTTAAAGTTAGCCTTACATACCTGGAGTCGAATTCCCTTTTTTTCGCTTCTATTTCCAATTCACCAACAACCTAGTACCGTCAATTCAGTTTACAAGTTAACACATATAACTTAGAATTGAAGTTCACAAACTCAACCCGAACTTACTTAGTTTATCAACCCCTCTTTTGCAAATCTTTAGTTCTACCCAATTCCTCTTGCTAGATTCTAGGTTTTAAAGGACATGCATATGTATCTCAACTTCCATTTTCAAGAATTAATGCATGAGAATCCCCCTTTTTGTTTAAATCTGAAAACAATGAAAAAGGGTTGGGGATTTTACCTGCAAGAACGGAGATGAAGACAATTACGTGAAATTCCCCGGCCCGAGTGACTTTGAAGAATCAAATTGATGAAGGTAGGACTTTATCTCTCAAGAATTCTCTCTTTTCTCTCTCTAGTTTTGTTCAGAAAATATGTTAAAATGAGGGGTTGGGGTGTTTTATTGAAGAAGGGGTCGAGTTTAAAATTTAGAAAAATAGGAGCCCGAGTTAGGTATGCGATCGCAGAGTGGAAATGAGGTCCGCAGAATGGACCGCAAAAGTGCTCCCAAAATCTGAACACACTGCCTGGGTATGCGGCAGAAATGCGGTCCGCATACCCATTATGCGGTCGTATATTGCACCGCAGAACTGCCCCTCACAAAATCCCATGGGAAATATGCGACGACTATGCGGTCCGCATATCCGTTATGCGATCGCATATTGGTCCGCATATTTAACCTCCAATTTGACCAACACACTTACTCACTTTGCGGCGATTATGCAATCCGCATATTTGTTATGTAACCGCATTCTAGACCGTAGAATTGCATTTTCTGGAAAACAGTATTTCTTGACTTTTTATAACATAAATCAGTACCAAAAAGGTTCGAACCGCGGCGAGCTTGAATTTTACACATTCCTAACATATATTCGGGACTTGGCACCACGAGCTACCAGGTTTTGAGTACAAGTTTTCACGAGGCCTTACATGTCCCTTTTGCCTGGGGCCTGCATCTCACGATGCAGATCATGATTTACAGGTTGATGATTCAGAGCACTAGGATTCTTGTACCAGATATTTGGTGATCCCCAGTTCTTTCGGGACATTATCATTACTTTACAGTCTTTCAGTATTTACATGTAGTTAGTATTTTCAGTACTTCATTAGAGGCTTCATAGACTAGAGTAATAGTTAGACAGAGTCACAGGCATTTTATGTTTTATAATGTTGGCTACAAATATGTTTCAGAATTGTATTAGTATTTTCGCACATTGATTTATATCATTCAGACTTTTAGTATATCAGCATGTGTTAGTTTATCTTCCGCGTTTAGTATGTTATAATATCACATGTTGATTTAGCTAGCCAGTTAGTTTGCTCGGCCGCATGTAGTCAGGCATCAGGTGTCATGTTATGTCCAGGCCCAGGTTCGGGGTGTGATAAAGCTTGGTATCAGAGCACTAGGTTCAAGAGTCTTAGGGAGTCTATGAAGCCGTATCCAGTGGAGTTTCCTTTATATGTATGTGCCAACCACTTATATAAATGGTTAACTACCAAGATATTCAGCATTGTCTCACTTCTTTCTACTCTAGATCGTGCCATGAAGCTTAGACCAATAGTTAACCTTCTGTTTCTATCGAATGCCATACGTATCTAATGCCCAGTCTTGGTCTTGGGAGACTCGGACCTTCTGGTACATAAGATCCAGGGTGAATGGGAAACTCGGGATTTAAAGCTTGTACCATATCGACAATGTTTGCATGATCTGAGCAAGCGATTTCAATCAGTGGAGTTCAGACACATCCCGAGAGTTCACAATGAGGTTGTCGATGCCTTGGACACTTTAGCATCGATGTTGCACCATCCAGACAAGATCCATGTTGACCCGTTGCATATTCAGGTTCGTGATCAACATGCTTATTGCAACATGATAGAGGAAGAAGTGGATGGCGAGCCATGGTTTTATGACATCAAGGAATACCTCAGGATGGGGATATACCCGGAGCAGGCCACCGGAGATCAAAAAAGAGCCATTCGGCGATTGTCAAATGGATTCTTCCTCAGTGGAGGAGTGCTGTACAAAAGAACCCCAGATTTGGGATTGCTGAGATGTATAGATGCTAGTCAAGCCACGACAGTGATGACAGAGGTACATGCTGGAGTCTGTGGGCCCCATATGAGCGGGTATGTATTGGCAAAGAAGATTCTGCGTGCGGGATATTATTGGCTCACCATGGAGCATGATTGTATCAGTTTCGTGCGAAAATGCCATCAGTGTCAGATACACGGATATCTGATTCATTCTCCGCCGACAGAATTACATAAAATGTCAGTGCCATGTCCATTTGTGGTGTTGGGCATGGATGTCATTGGACCCATTGAGCCGGCAGCTTCAAACGGTCACAGGTTCATTCTGGTAACCATAGATTATTTCACCAAATGGGTGGAGGCCAAGACTTTCAAGTCAGTGACCAAAAAGGCGGTGGTGGATTTTGTCCATTCCCATATCATCTGTAGATTTGGGATCCCGAAGGTGATCATCACGGACAACGGTGCTAATCTTAACAGCAATTTGATGAAAAAAGTATGTCAGCATTTCAAGATTACACATCGTAATTCCACCCTGTATCGTCCCAAGGCGAATGGTGTAGTGTAGGCAGCCAACAAAAATATAAAAAAAAATTTGAGGAAGATGGTAGAAGGGTCCAGACAGTGGCATGAAAAGCTACCGTTTGCATTGTTGGGTTATCGCACTACTGTTCGTACATCAGTAGGTGCAACTCCTTATTCGTTGGTATACGGAACGGAAGCAGTGATACCAGCAGAATTTGAGATTCCATCCCTTCGAATTGTCGCTAAGGCCGGGATTGATGATGATGAATGGGTCAAAGCCCGACTGGAGCAGTTGAATTTAATTGATGAAAAAAGATTGGCAGCAGTATGCCATGGCCAGTTATATCAGAAGAGAATGGCAAGAGCATACAATAAGAAGGTGCGCCCTAGGAAATTTGAAGTAGGGCAGCAAGTATTGAAACGGATCCTCCCACATCAGATCAAGGCAAAAGGCAAGTTCGCCCTGAATTGGTAAGGGCCGTATATTGTATCTAGAGTATTATCCAACGGCGCTTTACGTTTGACAGATGTCGAAGGAAGATGCATCGACATGGCTATCAATTCTGATGCAGTCAAAAGATATTATGTGTAATTTCTTTTGTTGTTTATTTTGTATGTACTTGGTGCTTATCGGATAATGAAATGACGGAGGCAATTCTTTCTTCTATCCAAACACTTTTAACCTTTGCTTTACCCCTTTGAGCCTTACTTATCCTTTTATACCCCTATCTTGGAATCATTAATGAAAAAGAAAAAATGAAAAAAGAGAAAATAATAATAAATAAAAAAAAAAGAGGAAGGTCGCAAGAAAAACAAAGGAGTCGAGTGAACTACGTTCGACCTGATTCCTCAAAGAGGATACGTAGGCGCCTCACGGCTCGGTCGTAATGTAACAAAAGTCAAAAATTCCCCAAGCAAGAAACTGGGGCAGAAGTTATGTTTAAAATTTTGAAAAAAAAGGTTTTGATTCCAAGAGCTGTAATGTTTCACCCATCAAAGTTATTTTGAATCTTTTAAGCCCCACATAAAACCCATGCTGATGTCCAAAAAAGACCTCCCGATCAGTATCCGAGAGGTGCCAAGATATGCAAATGAAAGCCGAGAATAACACGTTGGTCCCTAACTGAATAAGGATCATGAGTTGAAAGAATTGATAGCCATAAGAATTCCCAGCAGAGAAAATCTTATCGGCAACACTCCAATCCTCAGCTGAGAAAATAAGATGAGAGAGTCTTATCGGTGAAAACCTTCACAGGCACCATAAGGCGACATAAGCTGAGAAAAACAAAATGAGAGAGTCTTATCAGTGAAAACCTTCACAGGCACCATAAGGCGACAAGAGCTGTGAGAAATGAGAAAGTCTTATTAGTGGAAACCCCTCAAAGGGCACTATGAGGCGACAAGATAGATTGGCGGAAAGGATCCGCATTTTTGCAAAGAGATGGGCACCTATTTATCCCCAGCAAGTGAAGACATCAAAAAGATTGATCGACACAAATAGACTGGGTTGATTAATCCGGAATGCACAACATGATCATTGGAATCGGTTATACCACCCAGATAAGTTCATTTCTTTTCTTTTTCCCATCATTTGTTCAGAAAGATTTTCTCTTTTTCTATCTTTTTATTTCTTTGTTTGAAAGACTTTTTCCAGAAATTTATTTTTGAGAAAGGTCTTTCAGAGCTTACTACCAGTTGCCAAAATAGTACAACGTAAAATGTGAAGAAGGCAGGCCAGAGACAAGGCAATAAGACAAAAGACGTTGGTTGCCAGGCCGAATAATATTGGTCTAAAATGGCAAGGAAAGTACGGGGAAGAACCGGAAAAAAAAAACATGTTGAGGAAATTGTGGGCAAAGTTCCAAGAGGATCCCCAGCAGGACTCCGATCGAATATCGAAACAAGTTCCGAGGTGGTCGGACAACACAGAGTGGTAAATGAAGAAAGGAAAATCCATCTTCAGCAAAATAACCCCCAGCAAGTTTTGAGATACAGAACGGGGAAGGGATAAATGGAAAACCATCCCCAGCAGAATGTTATCCCCAGCGAATAACATCATCACCAACAAGTTTTGGGAACGCCAAGCAGGAATAAGGGGAAGGGACCAATCATCCCCATCAGGAGTGACATGACCACTCGCCATATTGTAAAAAAAAAAAACTAACTAAATTTTCTTTGATTTGAACAGGAAAATAAAGTGTTGATGATGGCCGAAAGACACGCCATAAGAAAGATCCCCAGAACTGGGGCAGAAATATTTTTGCCACAAGTGAAAATTTTCTCGGAGAATCGAGGAAACAAATTCAAGTTATTCTTTACCATTAGGCGCCCACCTGTATAACAAGGGAATACATTTCATGTCTTTACCATTAGGCGCCCACCAGTATAATGCGGGTATACATTTCTGTTTTTCATTTCATGTCCTAGGTCGCCCACCAGTATAATGCGGGTATACATTTCTATTTTTCATTTCATGTCCTAGGTCGCCCACCAGTATAACGCGGGTATACATTTCTGTTTTTCATTTCATGTCCTAGGTCGCCCACCAGTATAATGCGGGAATACATTTCTGTTTTTCATTTCATGTCCTAGGCGCCCACCAGTATAATGCGGGAATACATTTCTATTTTTCATTTCATGTCCTAGGTCGCCCACCAGTATAATACGTTCTGTTTTTCATTTCATGTCCTAGGCGCCCACCAGTACAATGCGGGAATACATTTCTGTTTTTCATTTCATGTCCTAGGTCGCCCACCAGTATAATGCGGGTATACATTTTAGTTTTTCATTTCTAGGTCGCACACCAGTATAATGCGGGTATACATTTCTGTTTTTCATTTCATGTCTTAGGTCGCCCACCAGTATAATGCGGGTATACATTTCTGTTTTTCATTTCATGTCCTAGGTCGCCCACCAGTATAATGTTGCGGGTATACATTTTTGTTTTTCATTTCATGTCCTAGGTCGCCCACCAGTATAACGCGGGTATACATTTCTGTTTTTCATTTCATGTCCTAGGTCGCCCACCAGTATAATGCGGGTATACATTTCTATTTTTCATTTCATGTCCTAGGTCGCCCACCAGTATAACGCGGGTATACATTTCTGTTTTTCATTTCATGTCCTAGGTCGCCCACCAGTATAATGCAGGAATACATTTCTGTTTTTCATTTCATGTCCTAGGTCGCCCACCAGTATAATGCGGGTATACATTTCTGTTTTTCATTTCATGTCCTAGGCGCCCACCAGTATAATGCGGGTATACATTTCTGTTTTTTATTTCATGTCCTAGGTCGCCCACCAGTATAACGAGGGAATACATTTCATATTTTTTCATTCAGGAGCCCACCTGTATAACGAGAGGAATATTTTTCAGTCTTATACTGCAGATCTTGAAATCAGTAACCCACCGGAAGGCAGAAGGTTACAACAGGAATCCCCAGCAGGAAACAATAAAAATCCCCAGCACCGGAAAGCAGAATGTTGCAACAAGAGGTCCCAGCACAGTTCAAGCGCATGAGTCAAAAGGAAGAAAAGACGCGTCTTGAAAGAAGCAACCTGTGAACATTAAATTATGCCCAGCATAACAAAGCTTAATGAAGGAAGACATATCCCCAGCGTATTTAATAAGGGATGCAAACTGGTGATTCAGGAAAGCAAGAGGCCGGTGTCATCCCCTTCAGTTCTCGGAAGAAAGAAGCACCGGAATTGACACAAGCCAACAAGAAAGCAAGGCATCAAGAACAAATGAAGAGATTTTGTAATCCGTAGTCTAGCATAACTTCATGATTTTTCTTTAAGCATGATGTAATAAGGAGGTCAGCAAACAGTAAAAGTAGCATGCAACGGCAGTAACATTGCAGTCTCATGGTAGTCCCAGCTACTAAAACTTCCCGAACTACATTGACCTAATTCCTGTTTAGCCCACGATATGTAGAAAACCTCTGAAGCAAAGGTTCGGTCAAATCTTTCAAAAAAAATGCTTCACACGGAGTACTCGAACGGGCAAAAATCGCTCGTATCCGCTCACTTTATCTTTGCACGAAAACCCTTCGTGTTTTCGGACAAAGAGGGGCAGCTGTGAGCACGTGATTTTCGCCCTATATGAGAATTACTCCCAAAAATTCAAAATAAAACAATTTTCCTTTATGTGCAATGTTTGTATTTTTGTGGTATTTTTGTATAATTATTTGTATTTTTGTCTGTGCATGTTTATTTGTTTAAATTAATAAAAATATAAAATATGTCGCATTTTCATTTATTATTTATTTAAGTTTGTTTTACAAAAATGAGAAAATCATAAAAAAATAATGTACGTTGCATTTTAGGCATTTAACGTCTAAATTGTGCAATTTTATCGTTGATTGCTATTTAAATGTGCGATAATAGTTATTTGGAATTAATTAGTATTTTTTATAAGTTAATTTAGTTTATAAGTTAATTTAGAATTTTAGTTTTATTAATTAGGAAGTAAAAGAAAAGAGGGCAAAAAATATAAAAGAAAATCGGAATTAGGCCTCTTCTTCAATTTTGAACCACAGGCCCAAATATACCTAACCTTCCTCTACGACCCGGTCCATTCCAAACTGGGTCGACCCAGTCCATAACCCCAAAGACCCAACACCCCATTTCCCTATCTTTCATTTCAAAAAACAAAACCCAAAAAAATTTTCACTGTTGAAAACTCCCATCCGCCCCCTCTCTTACCTTCTTCTTCTTCAAACCTCCAAATCCTCTCCCATGGTTGCCCTTACCCTAGCCCAACGACCACCCCCTCCAGCCCTTCCCCCTCACCCCGTCACACTCACACACACACGTTGTACAGAGATTCTGTAAAACGTACATAACTTTTTGTACAGAGATCCGTCAGGCTCCTTAATATATCGTTGGAAAGCTATTTCAAAGAGCTACAACTTTGATCTTTTGAGTTTTTCCAAATTCCTTACTTGATTTTACTACATCCTGCTGAAATACGGACCTTTTGTAAACTTAGTCAATTTTGCCGAATCTTATGCACCTCACACTTCATCTTGATTCTGAAACAACTATCTTCACCCATACTCATCCCGCTAGGACTTCATATGTCTAAAATATCAAATTAGTACCTATTTAACAAATCCACACCTAGTTCGAATGTACGGGGTGTTACAAATATTCTGTTGTTCAATTTTTGGTCAAGCCTTTGATTCGTCTGCTTTATTTATATTTCATGCCTTCATACTTTTTTTTTTTTGAGCCTATGATTCGTCGTATGCTATAACTCTGTTATTTCTATTCAGTTTTGCCCCTGATAATAGGTTTCGATTCTCCATGAATATGATTAAGACGAATGTTTATTTTTAATTATGTTTTTGGAAGGAATTGTTTTGGTCTCTTTGGCATCAATTCTTCGATCCCAACTGTTTGGCCCCCTTTTCCCTTTTAACTAAGTGACTGGTCGGTTCCAACGACATTATTTTAGCTTCCTGTGTTTGAATTTGTTTGTTTTAATTTGGATAGATTTGTCCAATTCCATTATGATCCCTCTACTTTCTTCCAGTTTGGAGGATAAGTTTCACCGCTGTTGGCTTGTTTGTCATGATGTTCCAATAACACGATATCTGGATTTCAAGATCCATAATTTGGATTGTTTTAGATTTCATCAGTTGCACTTTCAAGCGCTTTACTTTGATATGTTATCTCACCTCTTTGTTAATTAAAGTACGACAAGACATCTCTGAAACAACATCCTTATATAACAATCATTCACTATAAATATCAAGCTTTTCTCTGAACCGATTTATATATTATGTTATAATATATATGTCCTCTATAACAACAGTTGACTATAACAGCCAAAAAATATCAGAACGAATGAGGCTGTTTTAGAGAGGTTTGACTCTACCTGAGATAATATTGTGCACATAGACTACAATTTTTCTAAATTTAATACTGGTCGAGAATATTTCAATCTCTGTAGTTATAAGCGCTTTACTTTGAGAGTGATCTGACATCTTGTATGCACTGGTTTATTAGCTATTTCCAATGAGTTCATAATTTTTATTTATAGATTAGAAGAGATTGTCTACTCAATATAATGGTTGCGCAACATATTTCTACTCAAAATTGAAAGTATATGGTATATGTGAGTTTGAGACGAATTGAATGCTACAATATTTGATTGATTTTTAATTTCTGGCTGGAATTTTTTTTTCTTATTCTGTAGACTATGTGAAAATTTCGAACCCGCGCCCCACACCATGTGATTTCTTTTTTTTTTTTTATAAAAAAAATTAAACCCGCCCCACCCCTCACCCGCGAGCTCTCTAACCCGCCCGCCCTGCAGACTTTTAGACCTGCATCGCCCTGCACCGCCCTATTGCCATCACTATGTGAAATTGTAAATGTTAGAAATACTTGACACAGGTGTACCTCATCCAGTTAAATTAAACGAGGCTCCCTTCCTATGTTTTCACATATATTTAATTTGTTTGTTCGGAAGAATACAAAGTACTAGTAAACTCCTTTATGCTTATGACCACTAGAAATGATATTGTTTTCGAAGGCTCACTATGAATAGTTTTAATAATAATTTTCTCTATATTTCCTTTTTCAAATAAACAGTATAGCAATATAGGTTAAGAGATATTACAAATTTATTTCAAGTCCTCTTATGATTGGGGCAAAACAACGAGCTATTATTTGAAAAATAATGAAGTACGTCTATATTTATGATTATGTTTCATTTCTTGAAGTGAATTCTACAACTCTTGAATACATGCCGAATGTTTTAAAGTTTATGAAGCTGATGCTGTATTCTTAAAGTTAGGTATTTCAGCGTGTGGGATCGATGTTGAAATCCCTACTTAAGCAAAAATATTAGGTGACTTCTTCTCATATGTGTAAGTCTTGGTGGTTAGAGTTACTCGATATTTATGTTGATAAGAGTTAACAAATACCCCGTGAAACTAATCGAAGTACACGCAAGATAATCTGGATACCACAGTTAAAGAAAAACTTAATCGAGGTTGAAAAATAAGTCTTGAGAGTGGTGTACTATGCTAGGTTAGGAAGTAGGAGGTTAGTATGGGTTCTGTCTCAGGTCCATATTACTTCTTTAAGGCTGCAGGTTAGGTCGTAGGAGACTAGTCTGGGGCAGAAGAGGTGGGAGAAGGAGTGTCAACAAAATCAGGAGATGGAGCTGTAAAAATAGGAGAAGGAGAAGCATAAGGAAAAACAAACTCATGAAATACAACATCCCTAGAGTAAAAAATGGAATGAGCGGATAAATTCAAGAATTTGTATCCTTTCTTTCCACAAGGATAACCAAGAAAGATGCAAGAAATTGCCCTAGATTGGAATTTATCCCCTCCCAAACTTAAGTGAGGTTGCAAAACATAAGCAACCAAAGGACTTGAGATGATCATAGGAAGGAGGGTGATCATGAAGCTTTTCATAATGTGAGATGTTATTCAAAACAGTAGAAGGGAATCTATTGACAAGGTAGATAGCAGTTAAGACACAATCACCCCAATATTTGGAAGGTAAGTTAGATTGAAACAACAAAGCTCGAGATGTTTCCATTAAGTGCTTATGTTTTCTCTCTACAACCCCATTTTGCTGTGGGGGTGTGCGGAATGGTGGCCTGGTGTAAAATACCTTGGGAAGAGAAAAAGGATTTGGCCTCAGAACTAGTACCAAGCTCAAAAGCATTATCAGATCTAAAACTTTGAACTGAAATGTGAAATTGTGTATTACCATAGAAGTAACAGCTTTAATAACAGATAAAGCATTACCCTTGCATGAGAATAGATGGGTCCACGTGACTCTTGTAAAATCATCTACTAAAGTCAAGAAATATCTGAAACCCTCATAGGTATTAGTGTTGTAGGGTCCCCAAATGTTAATGTGTACTAATCATAAAGGAGCAGATGTGTGGATGGAGCTATCAGGAAATGGTAATCTTTGTTGATTAGCCATAGGACAAATAGAGAAAATAAAAGATTGTTTGGAAGAAACTTTGCTAGAAAAAATGGAATAGACTTCATTCTAGCAAAAGGTATGTGGCCTAGTCTCAGGTGCCAAAACATATCAGTTTTATTGATACTAGAAATTGAATTACAATGGGGAGTAAGGAGAAGAGGAGTTACAGGATTAAGTGCAGAAGTAGAAACATTACAAGACTGATAAGTAAAAACAGGGGAAAAAGATGCAGTAAAATCAGAAACATTGTAAGCAGCAGATGGGACTGAGATAGATGATGGAGCAGTATCGTCAAGATGGAGAAAATACAGACCATTGGTAGCTTTACCAACTTTAAGTGACCTCTTCAGAGAAGAGCCCTGTAAATAGAAATTAGAAATGGTGAGTATTGCAAGACAATTAAGTTGAAGAAGAAGTTGATATACTGAGATCAAGTTAAATTGAAAAGAAGACACAAGAAGAATATTATGTAAGGTTATGTCAGTCCTAAGGTGTAAAGAGTCAGTTGAGACAACCTTGACTATATATCCATTAGGAAGAGTGATTAAGAATGGATTAGATAATGGTTTTAAAATGTGAAGAAACTGTTTATGAGGTGTCATGTGGTTAGTAGCACCAGAATCTAAAATCCAAGTATCATCACTTAACTGAGAAAATGTACAAACATGAAAATCAACAGAATTAACCACAGAAGTTTTCAACAACCTGCAAAGTGAGCATAGCCAAAAGTTTCTCCAGAAGAACCATTGTTGTTGGTACCAGGAGAAATATTTGCTTGTTGAAGAAGAGAGACAAGATGTGGATATTGCTCCTAGCTTAAACCATGAGTAGATGAAGTCCCGAGTTAGGAAAGTGGAGCTTGAACTGAAGACTCAATGGATGAAGTGTGACCATGAACACATGAGGCAGACCTTGACCGTGTGAATTTGAAATCAGGAGGGAACCCATGCATCTTGTAGCACTTCTCAATGGTGTGCCTTGACTTTTTATGATACTTGCATGATACTCCCCTACCTTGCCCAGGCTTTCTTGACTTAAACTGAACCCTTTGATTAAAAGTTTCTGATTACCAGAAGGTGCTGAGAAAGAAACTGGCTCATTAGAGAAGCCTGGTGTATGAGAAGATTCTCTCTATTTCTCATCAATGTCGTAGCATAGAATAAGCTCTACTAAAAGTAGAGACTAGTGTCATCATACGAATGTTACTCTTAACTGTAGAGTAAGATTCATTAAGGCCAGCTAAGAACCTGTCACGACCAAAATTAGGACCGTGACTGGCGCTCGGGAGCTAGTGCTCCCAAGTAAGCTTCATCGGAAAATTTACAGAAAATCGGACAGAGTTTTCCCTGTTTTTGGACCATCCCAAAAGTTTTCCTGTCTCAAATCAGCAACCAAACATCCTAATAGAAATTCAAATGACAATGACTTTATCAATTAACCAAAATAAATATCTACCTTTAACAGTCCACTCACTAACAACTAGAAATACTACTATATTTCCAAATTTGATAAGAATGAGCATTACTCAACATAAGTCTATAATAACAAAGACTACTCAAGACACTAAAAGAAGGACCATGGAGCGACTCTAAGAGTTCAAAGAAGACCATAAAATAAATAAAATCTCTGCTCACGCGAACACGTGCGAGGCTCACCCAGAACTATCAATCTGTGCGCGCTAATTAACAAAATCCTCGCCTGCATCAGCTGCTGTCTCTGTAAAAAAAAATTAGCATGGAATGAGTCACTAGCTCAGTGAGTAATAACACTTAACCACAACCGTTTTTATTGGGGGACAAGTCAAAAAATATGCTAGTATCTCAAACAGAAAATAACATAAAAATGCCCTTTCAGAAACAATAAATAATTTTCAGCCTCATCATGTTTTTCTTGTAGTATAATAAAATTAATAATTCAGTAATAAGCTTGGTAACCACTGTATAATATCAATATTCAAATCTGGGAGGTTTTAATGAACGGATCATGTAATCGGTATAACTGTGGACTTCTTCGCAAGAAGTCAAATATAATGGTAGTCCCTACTCGAGGAAAATCGGTAACGGTATGCTAGTTCTACCTTCCCACTAGCGAGGGCTATAACTGTACTATGTAATCGGTAAATACAAGGTGCACCAGGTCTAACGAACCCGCCGTTAGCTTCGAGATCCTTCAATGTCTACTCCCATTTATACTTGTCTCTGCATTCGTATATACTCATAGGAAAATATTTTAAAACAATATAGGGCATTTCGGTTCTTATCAAATCATGTAATTTCATTTCAATAACAGTAAATTCAAGTAACGGTAGAACATATCTAGTGACAACAAGAATATTTAAAATAACGGTTATCATCTCAAATAACTATTTCGGTATCATATCGAGTAAAAGACTTGTCCCACATGTAACTCAAAATAATCGGTAATATATTCATATTAAAAATCATGTGTAAATCAAGCAAGTTATGAAAACACAAATTGCGGTAAGATTACTACTCACTATACTCGTGCTGAAATACCAAGCGCGTAACTTCGAGCGGTCCGTACAACTTCTTTCGATCAATCTATATTATCACAAACACTAGTTAAGTATCAACTTCATGAACTACCAATATAGTCGGGTATTATTCTGTCAAATTCCTCCTTATTCCACTTGAAATAACCTCAATTAGGCTGCTATGTCCCTATTAAACTAATTCTCTGTAATTCCTTCGTATCACTAATTCAACAACTAATCAATTTTATCATAAAAGCCCATATCTAATACTAATCCCTATAATTAAAGACCAAATTAAATCCCAATATTATAATGGAAGAGTTAAACAATATAAAACTAAAATTCTTCCAGAATACTCACGTTGCTAGTTTGGTAGTTTCTTGTTACAACTCTTTGATGCCAAATAGAGCACTTTTTATTCAAGAAAAACAACTGGTGCATCTTGTTCCTCTTCAAGCCTCGTGTCCTTGTCTCTCCGGGCCAATAATTTGGTTTTGACTCCCTACTATTCTGATGGGTTTTGGCCTCATAAGTTGCTTTATTTCTTTTTTTTTAATTGTTAGCTAAATGACCAATGTGCCCTCGGATTAAATTATGATGTATTACATTCTTCCCACCTTATGAAATTTGGTGCCTGAATTTAATTCTGGTACGTACTAGTAGACTGAAATAAGAGAGGGTACTTGACTCGCATATTATCCTCTATTTCCCAAGTAGCTTCTTCAACGGCATGATTTCTCCATAAAACTTTTACGAACACAATTTCTTTTGACTGTAGCTTTCTTACTTGTCTATGAATAATTGCCATCGGCTCTTCCTCGTAAGACAACTTCTCATCAAGCGCTATAGTTGGTGCTTGAAGCACCTGAGATGAGTCTGATATACATTTTCTTAGCATTGAGACATGAAACACTGGGTGAATAAAAGATAACTCAGGAGGAAGTACCAAACGATAAGCCACCGCTCCCACGCGGTGTAGTATCTCATACGGTCCTATAAACCTAAGGCTCAACTTGCCTCTTTTCCCAAACCGCATCACACCTTTCATAGGGGAGACTCGTAGGAACACTTTGTCTCCAATTGTGAATACTAAATCTCTTCTTCTCTTATCAGCATAAGACTTTTGTCTGCTTTGAGCTGTAAGTAATCTCTGTCTGATCAACTGGACTTTGTCCATAGCTTCTTGTAATAAGTCGGGTTCAAATAAGTTAGTCTCACCAACTTCAAACCATCCTATAGGAGAACGATATCTTCTACCATACAATGCTTTATACAGTGCCATTTGAATACTGGACTGGAAGTTATTGTTGTAAGCAGATTCAGCTAATGGCAGATAAGTTTCCCAACTACCTCCAAACTCAAGAATGCAAGCTCTTAACATATCCTCCAAGATCTGTATAGTACATTCAGACTGCCCGTCTATTTGTGGATGAAATGCAGTACTAAGATCTACTCGTATACCTAATGCTTCTTGAAAAGATTTCCAAAAGTGTGAAGTGAACTGTGATCCCCTATCAGAAATTATGGATATTGGAACTCCGTGGAGTCGGACAATTTCGTTCATAAATATTTGTGCATACCTCACTCCGCCATATGTAGTCTTCACTGGCAAAAAGTATGCTGATTTCGTCAGTCGATCTACAATCACCCATACAGAGTCATAACCTCTAAGGGTTCGTGGTAACCCGGTGACAAAATCCATAGTAATTCTTTCCCATTTCCATCCTGGAATCTCAATTTGTTGTAGTAGTCATGTGGGATACTGATGCTCAGCCATGACCTGTTGACAAGTCAAACAACTAGAAACAAAGTTAGCAACATCTTTCTTCATACCTTCCCACCAATAAAATTGCTTCAGGTCATGGTACATTTTTGTGGATCCAGGATGTATAGTGTATTCAGAGTTGTGGGCTTCTTTAAGAATAGCATGTCTCAACCCATCTACGTCTGCTACACATAGCCTGTCACCCATTCGAAGAACACCATCACTTTCAACAATCATATCCTTGTTTTTACCAGCTAAGGCCTCATCTCTATATTTGCATAATTGTTCATCGTCATATTGGGTGGCCTTAATGTGCTCAACTAATGAAGACTTAGCTTGAGCACAAGCCAACAATGCCTCTGAATTTCTGACACTGAATCTGATACCTGTGTCTTCTAGTCTCTGAATATCTTTGGCCAAAAATCTCTTTGCATGAGCTACGTATGCCAGCCTCCCCATAGATTTTTTGCTCAATGCATCAACCACCACATTGGTTTTTCCAATATGATACAAAATAGAGCAATCATAGTCTTTGAGTAGTTCCATCCAACGATATTGTCGAAGATTCAGATCTCTATGCTGAAAGATATACTTCAGACGTTTATGGTCAGTATAAATCTCACAAGTTTTGCCATATAGGTAATGCCTCCAAATTTTTCGAGCAAATACCACTACAGCCATCTCCAAATCATGTGTAGGATATTTTTGCTCGTGTTTTTTCAATTGTATCGAAGCATAAGCTACAACACGACCATTTTGCATGAGAACACATCTTAATCCCACCCTCGAGACATCACAGAATACTGAAAATCCTCCAGAACCTGATGGTAAGGCTAATATTGGTACAGTTGTCAAACATGTTTTGAGTTTTTGAAAGCTCTGCTCACATTCCTCTGTCCACTGAAACTTTGCATTTTTTTATGTTAGCTTGGTCAGCGGCGCTGCTATTCTGAAGAAATCTTGCACAAAACGCCTGTAATAGCCTGCTAAGCCTAAAAAGCTGTGAATCTCTATAGGAGAAGTAGGTCTGGACCATTTCTGCATAGCTTCGATCTTCTTAGGATCTACCATAATTTCATCTTTGGATACAACATGCCCCAAAAATGCTACCGAGTCTAGCCAGAATTCACACTTCGAGAACTTAGCATAAAGTTGATGTTCTCGCAATGTCTGCAACATAGTCCTGAGATGATTCACGTGTTCTCCTTGGCTACGAGAATATATCAGGATATCATCAATAAATACTATTACAAATCTATCCAGAAACGTCTTGAACACCCTATTCATTAAATCCATGAATGCAGCTGGAGCATTTGTCAGTTCGAAAGGCATCACAAGAAACTCATAGTGCCCGTATCGAGTTCTGAAAGCAGTCTTAGAAATATCTTCATCTTTGATTCTAAGTTGATGATAACCAGAACGGAGGTCAATCTTTGAAAAGTGGGCAGCTCCTTGTAACTGATCAAACATGTCATCTATACAAGGAAAAGGATATTTATTGCGGATTGTTATCTTGTTCAACTGCCTGTAGTCAATGCACATTCTCAGGGATCCGTCTTTCTTCTTTACGAACAATACTGGTGCACCCCATGGTGATACACTAGGTATAATAAAACCCTTATCAAACAAATTTTGTAATTGTTGATTTAGCTCCCTCAACTCTGTCGGTGCCATTCGATATAGGGGTATTGATATGGGTCATGTGTCAGGTGTCGCGCCCCCTTTTTCTCGCAAAATCGGGTTTATGACATTTGGGAGGACAACTCATTCCCTTTTCGGAATTTGGGTTTGCATTTGAAGAGTCTCCACCTAATGATTAAGGTGCATTAGGACACCAAGAAGGTTTGATTTGAGTAAGGGCTTGAAATTATTCCAAGGGGAAGGTGTTAGGCACCCCTCAGAATTCACTAGTGTGGTTCTCGGCCAGACTATTGTTGTGAATTTAGGTGCAAATAACATGCAGGCAAATAAAACTTCAAATAAGAGGGGATTTTCACATAATGGTTACAAACAAAATTGGAAAGAATTAAAAGGAAGCTGATTTTCTTAAAAGAAATAGTTTGAAATCTTTAGAAGAAATAAAGAAACAAAAGGGAAAAAGGGGGGGTCCTAGGTTTATTAATAATATGGATCACCCCATACAACATCCGGTAATCACTCCTCAGTGAGGGGCTACACGAGACGTTACTGTGTGGTCATCATATCCATATCTACCCTTTCCCACCCTGTTGAGGTATTAAAGCGCGAAATGGTCTCGATTACTTATTGCATGCTATTACCCATCTCAATCCTATCAGTCCGGAGGCATTTAGGACTACTAATCCTAAGAGAGAGGGATATTAGGATTATTTGTAGTTTCAAAGGTAAAATTCTAAGTCGACATACAAAAATATGTATAGCAAGTTGGGGAAAGCACATAACAAGTAAAAGACTCAGATATACCCCTCGAACAAAGAAAGCACATAATTAACATGACTTTCACATACTGTTTATGGTCTGATTAAGAGCTTAAAGGTTGAGGCAGACTGATTGATTACATAATTCAGATAAGAAGCCCGAATCAGGCCTGCCTGGTGGTTGTAGTTAATAGCACAGATTCAGTTTATAACTTTTATCCTAAGGCTTGACTAAGTGTCGGACAAGGATCCTATAGGCAGGGTATCTATTGAATTCAGGAAAGCCATGAAATAATAAGGTCTCAAAAAATAAACTAAGTACATGCTGGTAAAAAAAGGGAAGTCAGAGAAAGCACACTTTAATAAAAGTTATAGGCTCTGAAACTGATGATACTCGCTATTACTAGTTTTAACTCTAGACGTGAATGAAGCGACTCAGATTCGATTAATAGTTCCTATAGACATGCTTTCTATGCATTGTTGATTTTAAACCTTTTATAGACATGGTAAAATGCAGCAACCTTATAGGCATGATATCTAGGTGCTGAATTTTGTTTAAGACCTATGAACATGATATCTAATTGCAGTTGATTGTTTAAGACCTATGAACATGATTGCTAGATAAAAAAATGGATATACAAGATTCAGAAGGGCCTATAGGCATAATTTCTATATGCATATGCAGAATTCAGATTTCCAGATACTTATGGACATGATTTCAATATGAGAGAATGTTGAATTCAGAAATACCTATAGACATGGCATCTATGTGAGAAATGCGGAATTCAGAAATACCTATAGGCATGATACCTATGTGAGAATGCAGAATTCAGAAATACCTATAGGCATGATATCTATGTGAGAATGCAAAATTCAAAAATACTTATAGGCATGATATCTACCCTTTGCATACATAGTTATCCCCCCTTTCATTATCCAACCCCAAATATTTATTACAAAATTATTACAGCCCATAATAGAGTAAAATACATCAGAAAAAAAGTACAACCAAAGGAGAGCCTGATTCAGACTTCATGTCTGAAATATGAGGTAAACCAACTCCATAAGATCAAGATCCAAAGCCTTTCTCCTATTCGAGTGTGTCAAAGTTCCCTAAGAGCCTCAAAAGGACTCCGGGAAATGCTCACACCCAAATGTATTATCAGATTAGGACAAGTGTAGTGTGGAAGGGCCAGCCCTCAAGTGTCCAAGTTCAGAGGGAACTCAAGGTCCCAAGGCAAGGCTCACAAGAGGGGGGCAAAACTTAAAGACTAGGAGGGAGTGCAAGTGCAGAAAAGAATTCTGAGGGAGGGAAAAGGGAAGGGAAACAACTACAAATAAGTACACATAGGGGTACATGGGAACATGGAGGTTTTAAAGAGCCAAGGGCAGGCTATGGGCATACCCAGCAATGGTGAATGCTAGCACACCCATAAGCCTGTTAGAACACACTATTAGAGGCTAGGATCCCAAAAGATCAAGCTTAATTCATGGACAATAATTTGCATATTGCCATGCCTTAAGCCATAGCTCAAACACATAGGGGGCAAGGGTTTGGGATCCATAATAGAAACAGGCAGAAAGAAATCAGCATGCTAATTTAAGTGTTGAACTATACAGAAACAGTAAGTAGGCATGGATACAAAAACAGTAAATAAACACATTGTCGTGGTGCTAAAACTTAAATCAGAACATACTAGTTTCAAAGAAACAAATAGAGAAAAGCAGTAGGTCTTGTAAACAGGCCACGATGCAAGCAAATAAGAGAGAATACTATTGCGTGTAAGTGTAGTTTCAGAAGAAAACTATGAGTGAGGGCTTGATTCCTTGTGCTAATGAAAGAGTAGTGTATTTATAGTGTGAGAAATAGGCAGAAATAAGGTAAGAAAATAATTAAGGGACTAGGGTATCAATTAAAAATCAATCAATACAAGATTTTCCTTAATTAAGGAACTCAGATTCAAACGGGAAAACTATTTAAGGGAAGAAATCAAATAAACATCTTGTGCAAAGCATGCAATTAGGGGTAAATACATAAGAAGATACTTAAGGGCAGAATTTTGAAATACACGGTTACATAAATAAGGTAAGAAAAATCAATAAGTAGCTAGTAAATCAAGGATTAGAGATTTTGTAATCACTGGTCCATGAGTGAACCAACTTAGAAAAGCTGAGAAAAGTTTTAACTTAAGTCGGGTCACAAGGAAATCAGCCAACAAGGAAAGAAATCAATCAAACCTATACATAAGGATGTCTGAAGTAATCACAAATTTGAAAGCCATTTTAGAGGGAAGTTCAGCACATATAAAGAGCATACAAACATGCTAAGCTGAAAGAAAATGACGTGTCATTGCAAAATCAGTAGATAATAGACTACAGGAGCATGGTAGTCACATAGGTTAGCGATGTAGAAGAGAAGTAGCATCAAATAGCATACAAATGGTCCAGTGTAAAAGACCTTAGAAGAGTTCAGTGGAAAGTCAGAATTGCTTAAAGAGATAGAGGTTGAAAGATTTCGAGACTCAGTTGAGAAACAAATTCAGAAACTCGAAATAGTTAGGGTTTTTGAAATCAGACGGTTTTAAAGATGAAGAACAAACATATCACATAGCCAATGTTCTCAAACTCGGATGAACCCCAAATTCTAGGGTTTTACCATCAATCGAGTGCCGAGATGAGAGGACAAGTAAGAAGAAGATACTATTCGAAAACAAGTTCAAAGATCTTAGAAGGGAACTAGGGCCTTCGACATGCTTTTTTAGTAACGGAAACTCATGAGAAACATAGTAAAAGAGTAACATGTGAATCACAGTAGAAGAGCTCAAAGAAACACAGTAGAAGAAGCGAATAAGAAACATAGTAGAAGAAGATTAATCAGAACACAATAGGAGAAGCATATAAAGAAACATGGTAGAAGAAACTAATTAAGAACACAGTGGAAGAAACTTAATAAGAAACTCATAGAGAACATAGCAGGAAAAACGTAAAAAAAACACAAAAGGAAAAGGAAATCAGAGAAGCCTCTAAATAACTCAGAAACCCAAGGTTAGAAAAAATAAAGGGTTTTGAAAACATAGCTTTGAAAGAAATATCAAGAAATCGTTTAAAAACTTAGTGAAAACACGGATCTGGAACAAATCTAAAAAGATCAGAAAAACCTCAAAAGCTAGGGTTTCAGAGGAACCCAAATGGTGAGAAAGGCCTGGATCAAAGAAGGAGGAATCGAAGCCAAGCTCGAAACAGACATAGCTTGCCGGAGCAAGGCCGGAGATGGCCATAAAACTTGAATCAACGAGGCTTGGACGAAGCTTCTTCGTGGTCAGGCCATGAAACCTCAGTAAACGAGCGTGTATGCACCATGGAAGGTTGGTAGGTGGTGAGACCACCATAGATTCAGGCCAGGAGATGGCCGGAGAAGATGGATGAGACTCATCGGAGAGGAGGGGGAAGGGGAAGGTTCTAGAGAGAAATAGAGATGGAGAAATAGAGAGAGAGTCGGTTGAGTAAGGGAAATGAGAGGGGTTTGGGGGGGGGGGGGGCGTTTGGTTTAATTTAGGAAGGGTGAATGATGGTCATTGATCATTTTGATCAACGACCCGGATTAAATGGGGATCCGGGCGGGTTATTCAAACGGGTTGTGGGTCGGGTAGATTTAGGATTTGGGCTGGGTAATTGGGTTTGAGATTGGGTTTAATTAGGGGTTCAAATCTGGCCAAAATTGAAATGAAATGGGCTAACATTTAAATAGCCACTTTTTCCCTTGTTTAATTTATAAAAATAGTAAAATAATTTCTAGAAGTAAATTAAAGGTAATAAAATGATTAATAATACATAATTATCCAATTAAAAATACAGAAGTTAATTTTATGAATATAAACACCATTAAATCTTAAAAAAGGCTAATATCGCAATTACGTGCAATTTAGCTTTAAAAATACTAAATAAATTTATAAAAAATATGCAAAATTATGTTAGCTATATTTAATGCAAATATGATAATCCAATATATGAATCACCAAAATGATAGTTTTGGGAACAATTATTGGGGTTTTCTTGCTATAACAAGGTAATAAATTGATTTAACAATCTTTAAAAATAAGAGAAAAAAATATTAAACCCTTGGGACATACTTATATATGCATATTCATGCTATTTTGAAAGTATTTTTCATATTAAAAATATACAAAAAAAATTGGGTATCAACAGCTGCCCCTCTTTACCCGGGAAGGATGAAAGAGTTGTCGGGTAAAGATATGATGGCCATTTTGACCGAACGAAAGGGTTCGAGGAGACTTAGGTTGTACTCTGGTTTTTGATCTACCTACATATCCCTGGTTTTACAGGAATCAGGCCATATGTAGTTCAGGATCTGTCGGCGGAGTAGGCCTGATGGAGACTTTCAAGAACAGACGCAATATTCAGGTTGGGGTGGATGGTTGAAATCTGATAGGGATGCGAGAACTGGAGCGGGATCGCTCCTGTTGAGATGGTCGTTGCTTGTTGGTTTACTTGAAAATAAACAATACAAGAATATATTGTGCGTAAAATTCAACATGATGCAAATTCCTGTCAGACCATGAATGTTTGTCCTCTGACGGTTAGGATGACGTCCTCAGATCATGGTGTCCTGGGCCATGAAGCGTATAATAAAGGATTTGCATGCCATGAAATGATGCTCTCGGGCTATGAGAATGATGCCTCCGAACCATGATGCCTTTGAATAATGATATGCAAGAGATTAAAAAGGAAAAGGGAGGGGGGTCCGCAAGCCATGGCATGGTGTTCTCGAGCTATGAAAATGGTGCTTCCGAACAATGACGCCTTTGGACAATTTGGCGATCTTTCAGTCCATGAAATGCAACAGGTGGCGATCTTTCAGCCCATGAGATGCAAATGTAAAGGTGGCGATCTTTCAGCCATGCAAATGTAGAGGTGGCGATCTTTCAGCCAATGCAAATGTAAATAAGATGGCGATCTTTCAGCCAATGCAAATGTAAATAAGGTGGCGATCTTTCAGCCAAACAAATGTAAATAAGGTGGCGATCTTTCAGCCATGCAAATGTAGAGGTGACGATCTTTCAGCCATGCAAATGTAAATAAGGTGGCGATCTTTCAGCCAATGCAAATGTAAATAAGGTGGCGATCTTTTAGCTAAGCAAATGTAAATAAGGTGGCGATCTTTCAGCCCATGCAAATGTAAATAAGGTGGCGATCTTTCAGCCAATGCAAATGTAAATAAGGTGGAGATCTTTCAGCCATGCAAATGTAGAGGTGGCGATCTTTCAGCCAATGCAAATGTAGATGTGGCGATCTTTCAGCCATGAAAATGTAAATAAGGTGGCAAACTTTCAGCCATAAAAATGTAGATAAGGTGGCGATCTTTCAGCCAATGCAAATGTAAATAAGGTGGCGATCTTTCAGCCATGCAAATGTAGAAGAGCCGATCTTTCAGCCATGCAAATGTAAATAAGGTGGCGATCTTTTAGCCAATGCAAATGTAAATAAGGTGGCGATCTTTCAGCCAAGCAAATGTAGAGGTGGCGATCTTTCAGCCATGCAAATGTAAATAAGGTGGCGATCTTTCAGCCATGCAAATATGGAGGTGGCGATTTTTCAGCCAATGCAAATGGAGGTAGAACTTAACCTCGGAAGGCAGAATGGTAGCCTTATGCAATATAGAAATGCAGATAGAGGTAGAGCTTAACCTCGAAAGGCAGAATAGTAGCCTTATGCAATGTAGAAATGCAGATGGAGATAGAGCTTAGTCTCGGAAGGCAGAATGGTAGCCTTATGCAATGCAGAAATGTAGATGGAGACAGAGCTTAGTCTCGGAAGGCAGAATGGTAGCCTTATGCAATGCAAAAATGCAGATGGAGGTAGAGCTTAACCTCAGAAGGTAGAATGGTAGCCTTATTATTGCAAGAATGCAGATGGAGACAGGGCTTAGTCTCAGATAATAGCAGATCGCGATATTGCAACTACTGTGGATACTGTGTCTGCCGGGGACACTATGTGCGGATAGCAGCTGTGAGTAAGTGCAACGGTTCTTAGAGTTGTATTTCTGAGCAATGTGAGTCTCATGAGTGTATAGTATATTTGATGATTTTGCAACTCAAGCGCCTGCATCCAAAGAAAAATCGTGAGTTTTGTAGGGGGGGTTAGTTCGTATCCTTGTTAGCTCATATTGACCTTCTCGGCTTGGATCTGGTGATACTGTATGTATCATTGGGGTAGTGTTGCTAAACAAAGCGATTTCAGAATTAAACATGCATGATTTTGTAAAAAATATGACATAAGTGTATAATCAAGAACAACTTTTAGATGAACCGGCGACTGTGACATGGTCCAAGACATTGCAACCTTCCTTGTTACGGAATTTTGAGGGTCCTCCTCAAAATTATGCCCCAGTTTATTGGGTTGCTGCTTATGACTGCTGCTAGTGATGATTGGCTGAAATTAACTTCGGAATTTTGAGGGTTCTCCTCAAAATTCTGCCCCAATTTTCAATTGCGGGGGGGGGGTGGATGAAAGTTTTGTGGAATTGTGACCAAACCCATAGGGCTGCCTACGTATCCCCTATTAAATGGGAATCAGGTCAAGCATAGTTCAAATTACATCACAAAGGAAAGCATAAAGATTACACATAGTAGCGCTTGACTGCATCTGAATTGATCGGATTTGGCCAGACTTTTCCATCCATTTCAGCAAGTATGAGGGCTCCTCCTGTTAGAACCCGGTGAATCATGTATGGACCCTGCCAGTTGGGAGAGAATTTTCCTTTGGTTTCATCTTGATGCGGGAAAATTTTCTTTAACACCAGTTGCCCCGGTGTGAACTGTCTTGGCTTGACTCTTTTGTTGAAGGCTCTGGACATCCTGTTCTGATAAAGCTGATCATGGAAAACTGCATTCATTCTCTTTCCATCTATAAGAGATAATTGCTCGTAATGATTCTTTATCCATTCTGAATCATCTAGCTTTGCTTCCTGTATGATTCTTAATGAGGGAATTTCCACTTCGGTGGGAATGACGGTTTCTGTACCATAAACCAGCATATAGGGGGTTGCGCCGGTTGATGTGCGGACTGTGGTGCGGTATCCCAATAAAGCAAATGATAGCTTCTCGTTCCACTACTTATACTTCTCTATCATTTTCCTTAATATCTTCTTGATATTCTTATTGGCGGCTTCTACTACTCCATTCATATGAGGTCTGTAGGTTGTAGAATTTTTGTGTTTGATATTGAAGGTTTCACACATGGCTTTCATCAGGTCACTGTTGAGATTGGAACCATTATTAGTGATGATTGATTCCGGAATCCCGAACTGACAAACGATGCGGTTGCAGACGAAGTCTACCACGACTTTCTTAGTCACTGCTTTGTAAGATGCTGCTTCGACCCATTTGGTGAAATACTCAATTGCTACTAGGATAAACATGTGCCCGTTGGAGGCGGCAGGCAGCGAACGACCACAGTGAGCTTGTTGCAGTAAGTTTGCTTGGAGGTACCTTTATCATGTCTGCATCTATCTGACAGCGGTGGCATTTCCGGACATACTGGATGCAGTCCGTCTCCATAGTCATCCAAAAGTAACCAGCACTGAGTATCTTCTTTGCTAAGACAAAACCGTTCATATGTGGGCCGCAGGTCCCAACATGGTTTTCTTCTAGTAGTTTAGATGCTTCCTTCACGTCGACACACCTTAGTAATCCCAAATCAGGAGTCCTCCTATATAGGATTCCTCCGCTGTAAAAGAAATTATTGGACAACCTTCGAAGTGTGCGCTTCTGAGTAGTGTTAGTAAGTTCTGGGTATTCTCCTTTTGCCAAATATTCCTTGATATCATGAAACCAAGGCTTTCCATCTACTTCTTCTTCGACATGAGCACAGTAAGCTGGATGATCATAGATCTTTACCGGAATGGGATCAATGAAGTTCTTGTCAGGATGTTGTATCATGGATGATAGGGTGGTCAATGCATCGCCGAACTCATTCTGGATTATAGGAACATGTTGGAATTTCGTCTTTGTGAACCTCTTTCTCAATTCCTATACATGATGCAGATAAAGGAGTATCTTGGAGTTCTTGGTCGCCCATTGTTCTCGGACCTGATGTATAAGCAAGTCTGAATCCCCCATTAATAGCAACACTTGAATGTTCATGTTGATGGCCATTTTGAGACCTAAGATGCATGCTTTATACTTAGCCATATTGTTGGTGCATGGGAATCTGAGTTTGGTGGACACCGGATAATGCTGACCGGTTTCCGATACGAGGACTACTCCTATGCCAACTCCCTTGAAGTTTACGGCTCCGCCGAAAAACATTCTCCAACCGACATAGGATTCTGCAATAGTTTCTCCTATGAATGATACCTCTTCATCAGGAAAATACGTTTTCAGGGGTTCGTATTCTCTATCCACGGGGTTTTAAGTAAGGTGATTTGCTAGTGCCTATCCCTTGATTGCTTTCTGAGTTACGTAGACAATGTCAAATTCACTCAATAAGATTTGCCACTTGGCTAGCTTTCCAGTGGGCATGGGCTTCTGGAAGATGTACTTCAAAGGATCCAGCCTTGATATGAGATATGTAGTATAGGCACAGAAGTAGTGCCTCAGCTTCTGAGCTACCCAAGTTGAAGCACAACAGTGCGCTCTAATAGAGAATACCGGGCCTCGTACGGGGTGAACTTCTTACTGTGGTAATAGATGGCATGTTCATTCCTCCCCGTTTCATCATGTTTCCCCAGAACACAACTGAATGCTCCATCCAATACTGCGAGGTAGAGTAACAGAGGTCTACCTGGCTCAGGCGGGACTAAGACTGGTGGTGTTGATAGGTACTTCTTGATTCTGTCGAAGGCCTTTTGGCAGTCATCAGTCCATTTGGTAGCGGCATCCTTCTTCAATATCTTAAAGATTGGCTCACAAATAACTGTAGATTGTGCTATGAACCGGCTAATATAGTTAAGTCTCCCCAAGAAACGCATTACGTCCTTCTTGTTCTTTGGAGGTGGCAACTCTTGAATAGTTTTGACCTTTGATGGATCCATTTCTATTCCTCGGCGACTTATAATGAACCAAAGTAGTTTTTCGGCAGGAACCCCAAATGCGCACTTTGCGGGATTCAGTTTTAGGTTGTAACTTCTCAGTCTATTGAAGAACTTTCTCAAATCTTCCATGTGATCAGTGGATTTCTTGGACTTGATGATAATATCGTCTACATATACTTCAATCTCCTTGTGTATCATATCGTGGAAAATGGTGGTCATGGCCCTCATGTAGGTGGCCCTGGCATTTTTTAATCCAAACGACATCATCTTGTAACAGTACATCCCCCACAGCGTAACGAAAGCTGTTTTCTCAGCATCTTCTTCATCCATCCAGATCTGATGATACCTTGCAAAACAATCTACAAATGACTGCAACTCATGCTTGGCGCATTTGTTGATTAGGATGTGTATGTTCGGCAAGGGGAAGTCGTCTTTTGGACTGGACCGGTTGAGATCCCGGTAGTAGACACAGACTCTGACCTTCCCGTCCTTCTTTGGTACCGGCATAATGTTGGCTAACCACGTAGGATATTCTACTATCCTGAGAACCTTGGCTTTGACCTGCTTAGTGACTTCTTCTTTGATTTTCAAGCTCATATCAGGCTTGAACTTTCTAAGTTTTTTCTTTACCAGCGGACATGTCGGATCAGTTGGCAGTTTGTGTGGCATAATAGATGTACTCAGACCAGTCATGTCATCATACGACCAAGCGAATATGTTTTCATATTCCCTTAGAAATTCTTGTGCATTCCTTCTTTTCTGATGGCGATAAGTGGACACTAATTCTCGTTTCTTTGACGTTCTCTACATCTCCCAGGTTAACAATCTCGGTCTCGTCTAGGTTGGACTTAGGTCTGTTCTCAAAATTCTCAACTTCCTTAACAATCTCTTCCAGTATTTCATCTTCCTCTGAATTTGTGTCTATTTGTTGCGTTGTCTCGTTGCATGTCACAGTCATTGGTTAATCAAGATAAGTAATAGTAATGTTGTAGAAACAAAGTAATGAGAGAGAATAATAAGAGTAAGAATTAAAGGGAAAATCGAAATGCTTTGAAAAATTCCATAATTGTTTTGAAAATTGAAGATCTTATTGCAAAATTTTAAAATGCGAAAGGAAAGTTAACTAGTAAAAATGAACGATAGTGCATGATGCTTGTTCAGCCTTGCTACCCTGAGGCTTTCCGGGATCTGGTGGTTCTGATGTCCCAGTTATTGAGGCATTCTCCTCTACTCACTGCCTGTATGGAAGGGCCTTCCTCCCCCTCCTCCTCAAAAACAACACAACAATCCATATCATTATCTTCCAGGAACAAATTCTTTACTGCTACAAGTGCTTCCTCTTCTTCTGACCCATAGATAACATCGGCTGGCTGGAAAGTCTTCTTCAAATGTGGTATTGGCTGCTCCAGCAGATAGTAAGGACCGCGCCATGGTGGCGACCAGTTGTTGAATTCCTCCCAAGTGTACTCATATCCCAGACCAAAGGTGGTGCCAAGTTTCTTTAGTTTGATAGGCTTAGCGATTCCTTGGAGGTTCTTGCCAAGTCCCTTGCCAGGTTCGTATCCTCTCCAGTTCAATATGCTTTAAATTTTATTGTCCCACCATTTGTCCTTGTCGACGACATTGACTCGCTCGATGTGGTGATAGGTCTCCCCACCTATCTTTCTTGTTCACTAGGTCTTGTAAACAGGCCACGATGCAAGCAAATAAGAGAGAATACTATTGCGTGTAAGTGTAGTTTCAAAAGAAAACTATGAGTGAGGGCTTGATTCCTTGTGCTAATGAAAGAGTAATGTATTTATAGTGTGAAAAATAGGTAGAAATAAGGTAAGAAAACAATTAAGGGACTGGGGTATCAATTAAAAATCAATCAATACAAGATTTCCCTTAATTAAGGAACTCAGATTCAAACGGGAAAACTATTTAAGGGAAGAAATCAAATAAACATCTTGTGCAAAGCATGCAATTAGGGGCAAATACATAAGAAGTTACTTAAGGGCAGAATTTTGAAATACACGGTTACATAAATAAGGTAAGAAAAATCAATTAGTAGCTAGTAAATCAAGGATCAGAGATTTTGTAATCACTGGATCATGAGTGAACCAAGTCAGAAAAGCTGAGAAAAGTTTTAACTTAAGTCGGTTCAGAGGGAAATCAGCCAACAAGGAAAGAAATCAATCAAACCTATACAAAAGGAAGTCTGAACTAATCACAAATTTGAAAGCCATTTTAGAGGGAAGTTCAACACATATAAAGAGCATACAAACATGCTAAGCTGAAAGAAAATGACGTGTCATTGCAAAATCAGTAGATAATAGACTACAAGAGCATGGTAGTCACATAGGTTAGCGATGTAGAAGAGAAGTAGCATCAAATAGCATACAAAAGGTCCATTGTAAAAGACCTTAGAAGAGTTCAGTGGAAAGTCAGAATTGCTTAAAGAGACAGAGGTTGAAAGATTTCAAGACTCAGTTAAGAAACAAATTCAAAAACTCGAAATAGTTAGGGTTTCTAAAATCAGACGGTTTTAAAGATGAAGAACAAACATATCACATAGCAATGTTCTCAAACTAGGATGAACCTCAAATTCTAGGGTTTTACTATCAATCGAGTGCCGAGATGACAGGACAAGTAAGAAGAAGATACTAGTCGAAAACAAGTTCAAAGATCTCAGAAGGGAACTGGGGCCTTTGACATGTTTTTTTAGTAACGGAAACTCATGAGAAACATAGTAAAAGAGTAACATGTGAATCACAGTAGAAGAGCTCAAAGAAACATAGTAGAAGAAACTAATAAGAAACATAGTAAAAGAAGACTAATCAGAACACAGTAGGAGAAGCATATAAAGAAACACGGTAGAAGAAACTAATTAAGAACACAGTGGAAGAAACTTAATAAGAAAATCACAGATAAAATAGTATCAGAAACATAAAAACACACACAAAAGAAAAAGAAAATCAGAGAAGCCTCTAAATAACTCAGAAACCCTAGGTCGGAAAAAATAAAGGGTTTTGAAAACATAGCTTTGAAAGAAATATCAAGAAATCATTTAAAAACTTAGGGAAAACACGGATCTAGAATAGATCTAAAGAGATCAGAAAAACCTCAAAAGCTAGGGTTTCAAAGGAATCCAAACGGTGAGAAAGGCCTGGATCAAAGAAGGAGGAATCGAAGCCAGGCTCGAAACAGACATAGCTTGCCGGAGCAAGGCCGGAGATGGCCATAAAACTTGAATCAACGAGGCCTGGATGAAGCTTCTTCGTGGTCAGGCCATGAAACCTCAGCAAACGAGCGTGTATGCACCATGAAAGATTGGTAGGTGGTGAGACCACCATAGATTCAGGCCAGGAGATGGCCGGAGAAGATGGATGAGACTCATCGGAGAGGAGGGGGAAGGGGAAGGTTCTAGAGAGAACCAGATATGGAGTGATAGAGAGAGAGTCGATTGAGTGAGGGAAATGAGAGGGGTTTGGGGGGGGTCGTTTGGTTTAATTTAGGAAGGGTGAATAGTGGTCGTTGATCATTTTGATCAACGACCTGGATTAAATAGGGATCCGGGCGGGTTATTCAAACAAGTTGTGGGTCGGGTAGATTTAGGATTTGGGCTGGGTAATTGGGTTTGAGATTGGGTTTAATTAGGGGTTCAAATCTAGCCAAAATTGAAATGAAATGGGCTAACATTTAAATAGTCACTTTTTCCCTTGTTTAATTTATAAAAATAGTAAAATAATTTTTGGGATTAAATTAAAGGTACTAAAATAATTAATAATACATAATTATCCAATTAACAATACTGAAGTTAATTTTATGAATATCAACACCATTAAATCTTTAAAAGGCTAATATCGCAATTACGTGCAATTTAGCTTTAAAAACACTAAATAAATTTATAAAAAATATGCAAAAATTATGTTAGCTATATTTAATGCAAATATGAGAATACAATAGATGAATCACCAAAATGATTGTTTGGGAACAATTATTGGGTTTTTCTTGCTAAAACAAGGCAATAAATTGATTTAAAAATACTTAAAAATAAGAGAAAAATATTAAAACCTTGGGACATACTTATATATGCATATTCATGCTATTTTGAAAGTACTTTGCATATTAAAAATATACAGAGAAAAATTGGGTATCAACATCAGGTAGCAAATCAATACAAAAGTCTATTTCTCGTACTTGAGGCAATCCTGGTAAATCCTCAGGAAATACATCAGAAAATTCTCTCACTACTGGTACATTTTCTATACTAACTGTTTCCTTTCTTTTGTCATTTACAATAGCTAAGAGACTCAGGCAACCTTTTTTCAGAAGTCGTCGAGCCTTCATAAAAGATACAATTTTGCAAGTCTCTGGAACCTGACTCCCTCCTAGAATAAAACTGGGTTCATTTTGTATCTCAAACTTAACTATCTTTGCATGACACTCGACTATAGCATAGCAAGAATCTGACAAGCACGGTACACGTATTCAGCTAATAGAGACTCTTTAACAGGACTAGCAACTAGAAAAAGATCATTCAATAGCTCAGGATGTCTACTAAAGCTCAAAGAAAAGTACGAGGACACATAGGAGTGAGTAGATCCCGGATCAATCAATACAAGTGCATCAAATGAACAAACAGAAAGAATACCTGTAACCACTACATTCGAGGCCTGAGCATCCTGTCTAGTAAATGCAAAAACTCTCGCCTAACCTCTACCAACATTTCCTTCTCCTTGATTCACAATACCATGGTCTCAAGCACCTCGACCTCTATTTCATGTACCTGTAGCACCTGAAGTATTACGAGTAGTCTGAGTCGGTGCAGCTGACTGAATAGAAGCCTGGTTGAAATTTCTTAGAGGCTGAGGGTAATTCCTCAAGTGATGTCCCAACTGGCCACACTGAAAGCACTCTCCAGTTAGAATACAACATTGGCCCAAATGTGATCTACCACAAGTATGGCAGATTGGGGTGGTGATATATATCTGCCCAGAATTACGATGTCCAGAAGATGATGGTCCATATTATCTTGTCTGTAATATGGTCTGTATGTGGATGTGTGTCCCTGTCTTAGAACCCCGTTGTTGTTGTTGTCCTTGATTTCTTACTCTTCTATTTTTACTAAAACCACCACTGAAAGCCCCTCCTGTCTTGGCCTTCTTACGTAAATCACTAGTTGCATGCTCCTCACGTCCCTTGTTTTCAATCTTTCTAGCAAGGTCGACTATATCAGAGTAGGATAAAGTCTTCATCTGTGGGGCTACTGTAGTGTATAGACGACCAACCAATCCATCAACAAACCTCTGAACTCGAGCTTCTTCGGTAGGCACTAAGTGAGGAGCATATATAGCCAGCTTACAGAACTTAGTGTTATATGTTGACACATCCATATCTGGAGTCTGAACCAATCTCTCAAAGTCTCTAGCATATTGTTGCATCAGACTGTCTGGAAAAAAATGATTCTGGAACAACTTAGTAAACTCGTCCCACGTCAATGGTGGTGCTCCTGCTGGCCTTCCTAGCAATACCGTTTCATACCATTTGTTGGCCATATCCTCTAGTTTGTATGTTGCAAGCTCCACGGATCTCTCACTAGAACATCAAAGAGCACGTAATGCCTTAAGTGTCCCATCCAAGAAATTTTGAGGATCTGCTGAATTATCGGAACCTGTGAATTTTGGTGATTTCAATTTCAGAAACTCTTGTAGGGATACTTCCTTATTCCCGAAAGCTCGAGTTTGTGTAGGTGCTTGTGTCTATAAAGTAGCCTGAGGAGTTGAACATCCTCCCTAAGTGGGCACCAATGCCTCTCACACATTCAATAACCTTGCCATTGTATCTGTAGGTAAGGCAACAATAAATACAACAGTTGGCACTGGTGGTGGAGCGTTCTAAAACTCCCTACTCTTGCACTTGATCTGGCATAACAGCTTGGGTTTGACCCATGTTCCCAACTTGAGGTTGAGGAGTAGTCTGTCTTCTAGTTTGATGAACCCAACTTGACCACCACCCCGGATAGCACCACGTCCAGCAGATGAGGGTGTGCTTGTCCTAGCCATCTACGAAAGAAATATTCCAAAGTCAATCTCAAGTTATCTCAACGCACGATCAAAGAATGAAAGAAGGGAAAACATTCCTAGATGGTCAGTAGCCTCAAAATCATAATTATGGGCGCCTACATACCCATGAACAAGACTCTAATAAACATTGTTCCATGCCTCGGGACTAAAAACCTAGCTCTGATACCAACTTTATCATAACCGAAACTAGGACCGTTACCGGCGCTCAGGAGCTAGTGCTCTCAAGTAAGCCTCATTGAAAAATTTACATAAAATCGAACAGAGTTTCCCTTGTTTTTGGACCATCCCAAAAAAATTTCCTGTCTCAAATCAGCAACCAAACATCCTAATAGCAATTCAAATGGCAATGACTTTATCAATTAACCAAAATAAATATCTACCTTTAACAGTCCACCCACTAACAACTAGAAATACTACTATATTTTCAAATTTGATAAGAATGAGCGTTACTCAACATAAATCTATAATAACAAAGACTACTCAAGAAACTAAAAGAAGGACCATGGAGCGACTCTAAGAATTCAAAGAAGACCATAAAAATAAATAAAATCTCCGCCCACGCAAACGAATGCGAGGCCCACCGAGAACTATCAATCTGTGCGCTCTAATTAACGAAATCCTCGCATGCGTCAGCTGCTGTCTCTGTAAAAAAAGAAATTGTAGCGGGGAATGAGTTGCTAGCTCAGTGAGTAATAACACTTAGCCACAACCGTTTTTATTTGGGGACAAATCAGAAAACATGCTAGTATCTCAAACAGAAAATAACATAAAAATGCCCTTTCAGAAACAATAAATAATTTTCAGCCTCATCATGTTTTTCTTGTAGTATAATACAATTAATAATTCAGTAATAAGCTCGGTAACCACTGTATAATATCATTATTCAAATTTGGGAGGTTTCAATGAACGGTCATGTAATCGGTATAACTGTGGACTTCTTCACAAAATGTCAAATATAACGGTAGTCCCTACTCGAGGGAATCGGTAACGGTATGCTAGTTCTACCTTCCCACTAGCAAAAGCTATAACTGTACTCTGTAATCGGTAAATACAAGATGCACCAGGTCTAACGAACCCGCCGTTAGTTTCGAGATCCTTCAAAGTCTACTCCCATTTATACTTGTCTCTGTACCCGTATATACTCATAGGAAAATATTTTAAAACAATATAGGGCATTTCGGTTCTTATCAAATTATGTAATTTTATTTCAATAACAGTATATTCAAGTAACGGTAGAACATATTTAGTGATAACAAGAATATTTAAAACAACGGTAATCATCTCAAATAACTATTTCAGCATCATATCGAGTAAAAGACTTGTCCCACATGCAACTCAAAATAATCGGTAACATATTCATATTAAAAATTATGTGTAAATCATGCAAGTTATGAAAATACAAATTGCGGTAAGATTACTACTCACTATACTCGTGCCTAAATACCAAGCGTGCAACTTCGAGCAATCCGTACAACTTCTTTCGATCAATCTATATTATCACAAACACTAGTTAAGTATCAACTTCATGAACTACCAACATAGTCGGGTATTATTTTGTCAAATTCCTCCTTATTCCACTTGAAATAACCTCAATTAGGCTCCCATGTCCCTATTAAACTAATTCTCTGTAATTCCTTCGTACCACCAATTGAACAACTAATTAATTTTATCATAAAAGCCCGTATCTAATACTATTCCCTATAATTAAAGACCAAACTAAATCCCAATATTATAATGGAAGAGTTAAACAATATAAAACTAAAATTCTTCCAGAATACTCATGTTGCTAGTTTGGTAGTTACTTGTTACAACTCTTTGATGCCAAATAGAGCACTTTTTATTCAAGAAAAACAACTGGTGCGTCTTGTTCCTCTTCAAGCCTCGTGTCCTCGTCTCTCTGGGCCAATAATTTGGTTTTGACTCCAAGTTGCTGCTAAATCCTCGCGCTCTCAATTTGATTACTGATTAGAATTGTAAATGTTTTCCATGTTTTCTTTTATGTACTCCATTTGTTGGCAGGAAAGTCTTTCCTCTCCAAACCCTTATTAATTCTCACGCCCTACTATTCTGATGGGCTTTGGCCTCATAAGTTGCTTTATTTCTTTCTTTTTTTAATTGTTAGCTAAATGACCAATTTGTCCTTGGATTAAATTATGGGGTATTATAGAACCAAAAGAGCTTGAGTTCTTCAATGAACTTGGATAAGGCACCACAAGAACAAACATGACCTACATATGTAGTACTCATTTCATCCCAAAGACTTCGCAACCTAGTAAAATATGATGCAATATCAGAAGTCCCTTGAGAGATTTTTCCAATTTTCATCTGGATCTAAATGAATTTGGACCCATTAGATTGTCCAAATCTTTCATTTATTTCTAACTAGATTTCCCTAGCAGTGTCGTACCCTAATATACTAGTAGCAATAACTATAGAGAGAGAATTAGTGATCTAAGTGTTCACTATGTCATTGCACCTTTCCCAAAAAGGATAATAGGGAGAATCTACTGAAGGTTTATTATGCCGACCATTAATCAGGCCTAGTTTATTTTTGACAGACAAAGAAACAAGTATACTTTTCCTCCATGCGACAAAATCAGTACCAGCAAACGGAGGAGAAGCTAAATGAGTACTAGAATTATCTGACGGATGAACATTGAAAGGGTGAGAAGGATCTAGACTAAAAATAGCAAAATCCTTAGAGGAGATGGACGAAGATGTAGTTTCAGCATCTACGGTTATAATAACAGCTATTATTTCTAAAATCAAATGATATTTCTAAGAAAGCTTCAAAGTAGAATCACATATATACGGTAACGAATAGGAGTAAGAGTAGATGATACCGCTCTTCCTCTGAAATGGTGAAAAACTATCGAGGCTTTGAAATTTAATCAAAACTCCATGGACAACATCAGAAAAGCTTCATCTTTGAAGTAATCGACCACAATATCCATAAACCACATTGATATGTAAAAAATTCCAAATTTTGGAATATTAAGGTTTGTATGTGAAACCGAAACTTGTAAAACTAAGGTCGAGGGTAACATCGCTCGACTCAGACAAGAGAGCTGATACCGATTCTCGGCTTTGATACCATGTTAAGTGAGAGGGGCTCAATTATTGTACAAGCTCCATTATCAGATAAGGAGAAGTGAGCGATGGAGAGAGAGAATATCTAATCTTATTGAAATGAAAAATATTTCACTGCTCTTTATTCTAGAACCATCTATTTGTTTATATGCAAGTGTAAGTGGCTATCAAGTAAATGCAAAAATGTGTCTAGCTACTACAAAATATGTCTATTACATATAAGAGTATAACATATACAAAGAGGATGCTTCAGCTATAATTGGACTGGTGGTTTATTGGGCCTGTGTTGTCCAACACTATAGTGTAGTGTCTTATGATGCTAGTGGCTCTTGTTGTATCCATATTACTCTATTGTGTTTGTAGTACTGTGCTATTGTTACTGCTTATTGTTATTGCTTTTTCCTCTATTTTCTAGTTATTACGTTGCTGATCTTTCTCTTTTTCTTTCTTACTTCCTCTGATATTACTGCGCCACTCTCTCTTCTCATCTTCTTGAGCCAAGGCTCTATCGGAAACAGCCTCTGTCACGCCCCAACCTCGGGAGGCGCGAACGGCGCTCAATCGAGTGAACCCAACTGAGTAAGCCTTATCGAACACTTTCTACCCAACTCAATATGATTAAGGAAACCAAGCTTTCGTTTATTTAAACAATAGGAAAGATTGCACATTCAACATTTTTAGTTCATTTTACATCACAACCTTAAACCGTAGTTAAGTTCCCAAGATTCAGTACAATTTCATTTTAGAGAAACAAGAGTTAGAATTACAACATCGTTCATAGTCCCATCCAACACCCGTACATAACCCACACATATGTCCATGGAGCCTCTAAGGATACAAAAGACAATGATGACAACGCCGACAACAAGGCCCCGGCTATACCTCAAAAGTGGATATCTCTATCAAAAGATGTACAACATAGCCCCTTGAAGGAGAAAGGGGCTCACCAAGACTTTGAGAAGAAGGTACTCCGCTACGCGCGATCGGCACTATCCGCAATGGAGCCACCTACAATCATTTAAAAATGGAGCGCCCCCGGCAAAAGGGATGTTACTACCATGGAATAGTACTAGTATGCATAACTAAACACCATCTAGTTAGAAAGAACTTTCATACAAGAATAAGGAAATCACAAGTATAACTCAAGCACTTTAAATGATAACAACATCATCAAATAAAAGAATCATACAATTTTCACATCATTTTCCCATGGCTTTTAGTTTTGGGGCATGTCATACTATTTATCATTGACTACAATACCACCGATATCTTGAGCAGAGTCCGATCTCGACCCGATCAGCTAGGTTGCCTCATTTGAGACATATACTTAAATCACAAATACAATACCATCATGTGTGCGGCATGGCGTCCGATCTCGCCTGATCTACTAGGCCGCCTTATCAAGGCGTTTTCCTTTTTCATCAATCATCTCATTTCAATCTTCGTTTCACATATATCATTTTATAGGCACTTGGGGCCACAATTATCACATCATTTCCACTTTCAATGTTAGATTTGTAATTTAGGATAATATGTGCACACAAGAGCAAATAAAATTGTAAGCATAAATGAGTCTTCACATAGATGGCATAATATATGCAGCTTCAATCTCACCTTAAGGTCTAAGCATCTCAATACATGATTCATATTCCTTGCACCCCTTCAAGTTTTCAAGAATAGCACATTGATCTTACATCTTTCACGCATATAAGGTCGCAACCCCAAATTCATGTGAAACAACTATCAATACAACAATTCAACTTTAATCTTACCGTATTTACACAAACACCAACGGAGCTCAATTTCTAAAAAACGGGGTTTTAGCCATACATACCTCAGTAGAGCTTTCCTTAAATCCTTACAATAAATTCCGGAATTTCCTAGCAACTTCAATCTATTTTATGAAAATTACAAGTTGAACCAAGAATTAGAGGCATGAAAGAGATTCTAACTCGTTCAAGTAAATTATCAAGCACAAAGTGTGCACAGTGATTTTAGAACACTTTTGTGAGAGATTTTCATCATCCTATACCACAATTGTTATCTCTTTTGATTCACAACCACCCCATACCCCCATTATCTTTTATGCATGCAAGATTATCAGTTCTTATACCCATAAACCCCCTTGCTAATCACTTATTTTAATGGAAATTTCGAAATTATAGATGAGGGTACAAGCTCTTACCTCTTAGAGTGAAGATCTAGCAATTTCACTTGACAATCTTCAAGTATTTGGGTCAAGGATGGAGTGGAGACTAGATGAAGATCACTCCTTCTCTTTCTAGAACTTCCTCTCTCACTCTATATACCGTGAAATAACAGGAAAATTGTCAAATGGGGTGTTTTTAATGGGATGGGGTCGAGTTATAAAAATTAAAAAATAGGAGTCCCAACACGATTTGTGATCGCATATGCGATCGCATAATGGACATGCGGCCCGCAAAATGGACCGCAAAAATGGCCCCAAAATCTAGACAAACTGTCTGGGTATGCGACAGAAATGCGGTCTGCATACCTGTTCTGCGGTCGCATAATGCACCTCAGAACTGCCCTTCACAAAAATTCCAAAGGGATTATGCGATTACTATGCGGCTCGCATATTGATTATGCGATCGCATAATTGGCCGCATAGTTGGCCTCAATTTAACCAACATACTGACTGGTTCTGCGGTGACTATGCGGTCCGCATACCTATTATACGACCGCATAATGGACCGCAAAAATGCACTTTTCTCGCAAACATAATTCTTAACTTTTTAATGCACCGATCAATTCAAAGGGTCCGAACCACGGCGAGCTTTTTAATGAATTTCTAACACATGATCCTATCTTGGCATCACGAGATTCGGATTTTTGAGTAGAAATTTTCATGGGGCCTTACAACCTTTCTACTCTTCAGAGGTAGGGATAAGGTCTGCGCATACCCCAGACCCCATTTATGGAATTCCACCGGACTATGTTGTTGTTGTTGTAGTGGTGTACTATGAACAATTTTCATTAGCAAATTACATTTGGGATGTGGACTTGTACCAGTTCTTGTGAACAGATTTAAGGACTAATGGAAATGGGTTAAAAGTCGTCATTTGTGCAGTGGGTTTTCATTAAAGGTATTAAATGAACGAATTAAGTCCATAATGAGTGGATTAAAATGAGTTGAGTCAATGAATATGTCATGATTCAAAAAAATTCATTTCAAATAATAAGGGGAAATTTGCGAATTTTATCCCTGAAATGTCGATAAGTTATTACTATGACATTGGTGCTAGTAATATGTGATAAGCATACATTTATTCCTTCAATTGATTAAAACATACATTTCTGTACCCATTCGTTTGTTAATCTAGAAAAAGATTAATATGTTATTAACTGTTAAATCATTTAGATGAATTGACTTTGATTACACTTATTTTGACCATTAAATGAATATATTTTCTAACTTGTCCAAGTTTGGGCATATTACACATTTATAAGTCAAATTTGTTACTTTGTTTTCTATCTCTAAATATACCAATGACTTGAGCAAGTTGAATTTATAGGTCATAATTGACACACGCACGGTTTTTGGTCATCAAAATACCAACTTAAGCCGTGATCTTATTATCCAAACTCTAAAGTATATAGTATTGATTATCAGCTTATTGACCCAAAGAATATTGTTCGTTTCTAATATTATAATTAGTTGATTGACTTAAGGCTGCTGCTAATCAATTTTATTAACATAGCATCCACGTCCTTAATAGTAAAAAGTTATCCATTTCTAGACACGGTCGGATATACTAATAAAATAGGAATTAACAACCGACAAATTTTATAGGTAAACAGAAAAATTCGTCGTTAATGACGGATTATCAAGGAAATCTGTTAGCTACGAGTGATTTAACGACATATTAGCGATAAACTTCGAAGCTAATTTAAAAAAAAAATAGTGGATGAAAATATATATATAATAAGTAAAATAAAAACATCAGGTGTAAATATAAGAAATAACATTGTTTGTCATTACCGTAATTTATTCATTATTCACTTCTACAAGTATTGACACCATTTATAAAAAATTATGCGTAATAAAATAGAGAGATCTCCACTTTCTGATAAATTAACGTTGATTTATTATATGTTAATGATAATATTTTTTTCTAAATTCTAAGAGTGTTGAACAATCCACTAAGATACTACGGCCACACGTTTTAAAAAGAAGTAGTAGTAGTAGTTTGCTTTTTGACTCTTAAAAATATTTTATTATTATCGCTTAATATTCTAGATGATAATGCATCATCTAGAAGACGTGGTTTATTTAATGTGACATTTCCTTTTAAGGTTATGATTAGCACACAAAATGTTTCATTTAAGTAACCATTAAGTATATTAAGTAGTAATAAAATAACAATTAGGAAGTAGATTAGAATCACAATGCTATCTTCTCCTAAAAGAGTTGGTTAATACGGCTTTCATTCGGTCTTCGATATCTGTAGTAAGGCCAAGTATTTTAGGATTCACGCCATGAAATTTTTTACATTAAAAGGTAAAGTATTTTCTAACAAACGCGACTTTCATAGCTGAAAGTGTTGGTTAATACATTTTTCCTCGGTTTCCATGCGGTTTTCGACGCCAAGAAGTATTACATTGACGGTAAAGTATTCCCTAATAAACGCAATTTTAAATCGGAGGTCGAACTCGAGTGTTGGTTAATACGTAATTAAGCTACATCACTGATCATCCTTCTGGAATTTGTGGACTTGAGAGCTTGGACACTTGCTCTGCTCTCTACTAGCTTTACTACGTATGAAAAATACAATTAAGAAAAACTTAAATGTATTTTTCTTCAAATATATATATATATATATATATATATATATATATATATATATATATATATATATATATATATATATATATATATATATGACCGGCACCTAGGAGCAAGTGTCCCCAAGTAAGCCTTATCGGTATTTTACAGAAAATCGGACAAAGTTTTCTCTATTTTTGGACTATCCCCAAAATTTTCCCTGTCTCAAACCAGCAACCAAACATCCTAATAGCAATTCAAACAATCGACCACTTATCAATTAACTAAAATAGTTTTCACCATTACTAATCAACCCACTAACAACCAGAAATATTAATTTGTCTCCGACTCTGATAATAAAGAACGATACACGACATAAGACTAATAACAAAATAATACTCATGACACTAAAAGAATGACTATGGAGTGACTCTAAGAACTCAAAGAAAAGACCATAACAATTGATAAAGTTTCCGCTCACGCAAACAAGTGTGAGGCTCACCAAGAATTCTCAACCTCTGCACTCTAGTTAACGAAATCCTCGCCCGTGTCAACTACTGTCTCTGGAAAAAAACAACTAGTTGGGAATGAGTCGCTAGCTCAGTGAGTAATAACACTTAACCACAACCGCTTTTATTGGGGACAAGTCAGAAAATATGCTAGTATCTCAAACAGATAACATCAGAATGCCCTTTCAGAAACAATAAAAAAAATTTCAGTCTCATCATGTTTTTCTTGTAGTACAATACAATTAACAGTAAAGCAATAAGCTAGGAAACCATTGTGTAATATCAATATTCACATTTGGGAGGTTTTAATGAACGGATCATGTAATCGGTATAACTATGGACTTCTTCGCAAGAAGTCAAATATAACGGTAGTCCCTACTCGAGGGAAGTCGGTAACAGTATGCTAGTTCTACTTCCCACTAGCGAGGGCTATAACGGTAATCTGTAATTACAAGGTGCACTAGGTCTAACGAACCCGCCATTAGCTACGTGATCCTTCAATGTCTACTCCCATTTATACTTGTCTCTATAATCCGTATATACTCGTAGAAAATCTTTTAAATCTATATAGGGCATTTCAGTTCTTATCAAATCATATAATTTGATTTCGATAACGGTAAATTCAAGTAACAGTAAAACAGATCTAGTGACAACGAAAATATTTAAAACCACAGTAACCATCTCAAATAACTATTTCGGTATCATATCGAGTAAAAGACTTGTCCCACATGCAACTCAAAATAATTGGTAACATATTCATATTAAAAAAAATCATGTGTAAATCATGCAAGTTATGAAAACACAAATTGCGATAAGATTACTACTCACAGTACTCGTGTGAAATACCAAACTCGTCACCTCGAGCGATCCGTACAACTTCCTTCAATCAATCTATAACCACATCAACATCGACCTCGTGTTAATTGCCTTATTTAGGCTAAATTCATCACTAATTTAGAATACTCAATCCTTCGAGTTTTATATTTTATCATCAATTGCCGAGTTATATTTACCCATGCTACGAGTAATTTAAATTAGTCCAAAATCTTTTAAATAAAAAGGTATTTATATGGTTTATTCCGTTTACTGTTCAATTTCCTTAATCGTGTTCTCCAATTGAAACTGAAATAACTTTACTGTCCATAATATTCCTTCTTAATTGGTACTTATCTTTTGTACTCAATACTAGACTTACCACATTCAAAACCAAACCCGATATTGTCATTGCAATATAGTTAAACACCAAAACTCAATCCTTGCACCCTAACTTAATTTATACCTAACAAAGATCATATATAATGAGACTAGTTTAAGTACAAATACATCAATACCCTTCTTTTTTTCCATTTATGTAATACCCTATTTGTATATATATATATATACTTTAAATATTTCAAGTTAAAGGAGTTCTCCAATTTGTTTTTTAAATATATACACTCTTGTAGCATGCCTCCTCCAGAAAATACAGTATACAATTAAAAAATACGTAAGCTTCTGAGTCATTCAGTTGTATATTTTTTGCGACAACGAAACCATGTTTCATCATTTAATTAGAGCGTGTACATGGAAAACTTAGAATAACAATATTGATTCCCACGGAAATTGGATTGATGGATTCTCATGCTACATATTGGCCTCATCGCCTATACATGCATGCAGAAATAACTGCACTACTCAAAGGTTTGGAACTCACTTTCACAAAAAATAGAATACCACTTATAGTGGAGATGGACTGCTAGGTATTAATTTTCTTATTAAATAACAAATGCGATAACAAAACGTACGTTAATTTTCTACATGACTGCAGGTTCCTTCTCAACGCAATGGACCAACCGGCCGTTAGGCATATCTATCGTAAAGGGAACCAAGTGGCGCATACATTGGCTAAATATGGGAGCACTGTATTGGGAAAATCGAGTTTACATATTGAAGTGATTGGAAGATGACGTGTCAGGACACAAAGGCTGGTCAAAGAGTGATGATTGGCAAAGAGGCACGAGTTGCAACAGATACGAGCAGAGGTACAAGTAGAGGCACGAGCAGTTATTCAAAAGACTCAACGCTCGTACCTATTTATACCCAAAAATCAAGGAGAATGAATCTGACAGCACATTCAGGGGCGTTTTGGTCATTTTTCCTAATTTCGCGTATTAGCTTCTATATTAAATTACAATGATTTTGTAACATAGCATTTAACGCCTTTAATTGTCTATAATGGCCTTATTATGACAAAGACAAAACGTATATCTTTGAGATAGCTATAACAAGGAGAGAATGGATCATTTGTAAGGACACGAAAGATCATCTGAATATACTGGTTTACTTTATTTTCTTTTGTCTATCTTATTGTTAGGAAAATCACTTTCCTTTGTTCAGTTTTGATTATCAGTAACCCGTGTTTTTCTAAATTAAAGTTTTTGACTGAAATTCCACTTTTTAGTTAAACAAATTGGTTCCGTTGCTGGGAATATGATAATCTACTCTTTCTTAGCCTAACCTTTTTTGTTGCATTAACTATGTCGAACATCAATGACAAGACCCAAGGAAACCAAGGAAACCAACAACTCCAGGAGAATCCACAGGATGATCACACCCTAATCCCTTCTCCTCAAAGCTCCCCTCGACGGTCTCGAGAAGGCACTCTTGATGGATCTCATGCAAATGGAAACGCTCAATTTGAAAATGATGAAGCTATCAATGAAGCTTTGCAGAAGCTAATCGCTCAACAGGTCAATAATGCTCTTGAGGCCTTTGTCAGCCAGTTACCTGTTACACCACCCACACCCACTCCAAATAACAACACTTTGGAAAACCTTCATTCTGGGCTTGCTAATTCAGGAAGTGGTGGAATCTCCAGCGAGTCACGAGAAGGAGAACCAGGTAACTTAGTCAATTATGATTTACAAAATTTAGTACTAACATTGCAGAAATAGCTCAAGGAGAAAAGTGACCGCATAGAGCAAATGCCTGGAGTACCACTCATAATCAAAGGGATAGATATGGATAAATATTCACAACAACCTTGGAAGTCAAGTGTTGCTCCCCTCCCAATTCCAAAGAAGTTCAAAATGCCTGATATTCCAAAATGCGATGGAACAACTGATCCACGAGATCATGTGATTGCATTCACAACTGGCGTAAAAGGCAACGACTTGACCAAATAGGAAATTGAATCAGTATTGGTCAAAAAATTCGGTGAAACACTCACTAAGAGAGTATTAACATGGTATTCACTTTTACCCAAAAATTCAATAAAATCTTTTACTGAGCTTGCAGATTCATTTATCAAAGTACACTCTGGAGCTCAAAAAGTCGAAAAAAGAATGGAAGATATTTTCAAGATTAAGCAAGGGGACTCAGAGTTGCTTAGAGAGTTTGTAGATAGGTTCCAGCGTGAAAGGATGACGTTACCGCATGTACCTGACAATTGGGCAGCTATAGCCTTCACTAGTAATTTGAGAGAAAAAATTTTAGAAGCCACGAGGTGAATCAAAGAAAGTCTTCGTGAATTCCCTGCCACAACGTGGAATGTCGTTTACAACAGGTATAGCACGAAGCTAAGGATAGAAGAGGATATTATTTCACGATCTCAAAAAGAAGAAAAGATAAGTTCCACACGGGTGGAAATCGAAAAAAGGTTCGGTAAAAATAGGTACAAACCATATATGGTCCTAGCGGGAAACGGTCAAAACACGATAATCCCAGGTACGATCATAGGTCGAGAAATAGAGAGTCGGGCTCGTCATCAAGATTTGGGAATGATCGAAACATGCGAGAGTCACGGGATGATGATAGAAACTTGAAGGCAAGATTTGGCGGTTATAATTTTAATGTAAGCACTTCCGAGCTCGTAGATGTTTTAAGAAGCATGGGTGATAAGGTGCGGTGGCCAAAAGAAATGAGATCGAATCCAAACAGGCGCAATCCTGATCACTGGTGCGAATTTCACAACGATCACGAGCATAAAACGGCAGACTGTAGGTTGCTATAAGGTGAAGTTGATCATCTATTAAAGAAAGGGTATCTCACTGAATTATTCAGTGAGAGAGGTAAGCAAGCATACATGAAGAATAGGCAGGAGCCCCCTAAACCACCTTCTCCCAAAAGGACCGTTAATGTTATAAGCGGAGGTGAAGACATCAATGGTGTGACATACACAGCAACCAATAAAATTTCCAAAGTCACAATTATCCACGGGAAGCGGGTGCGACATGTCTTAGAAGAAGAAAGTATTACATTTGATGATGCATATGTGGATGGCGTATTATCTCCATATAACGATGTACTGGTAATATTACTTGTACATGATACTAATGTGAAACGAGTTTTGATTGATCCAGGAAGTTCCGTGAACATAATTCTGCTAAGAGTACTGCGCGAGATGTAAGCTAAAGATAAATTAACACCAAAGGCGCATACTTTGTCTGGATTTGACAATTCCAGCGTCGTGACAAAAGGGGAGGTAATATTTACTACATTCGCAGAAGGATTTGTCAAAGATACAAAGTTTCAGGTGGTAGATATGGAGATGGCTTGCAATATGATTCTCGGAAGACCATGGATCCACGAGATGGATGTCGTTCCATCGACCTTACACCAAGTAATTAAATTTCCATCACCATGGGGAGTATGTCAAATCCGTGGGGATCAACAGACATCCAGGAGCATCAACTCTATAACAGATTCAAGTGCGATAAAAGAAAAAAAATAGCAGTTACAGAATCCAGTTGAGGGTGCCACAATACAAACCTCAACTGAACAAGGGCGAACAGATGTGGACTCAAGGCCTGATGCCATTCAATAACTAGAGAAAAACGAAAATATCAAAACAACAATTGAAGAACTGGAGGCTGTAGTGCTATTCACACAATGGCCTAAAAGGAAAGTCTACGTAGGGGCCAATCTAAGCCAGGACATGAAAGGTAAGTTGATTGAATTTTTGAAAACTAACATGGATTGTTTTGCTTGGTCCCATTCTGATATGATGGGAATACCACCGGAAGTAATGACTCACAAATTAAATGAAGACCCATCATATTCGTCTGTCAAACAAAAGAAGAGAAAGCAAGGAACTTTAAAAAATTAGGTGATTCAAGATGAGGTCCAAAAATTACTAAAAATTAGGTCTATCAGCGAGGTAAAATATCCTAACTGGTTAGCCAATACTGTTGTGGTACCAAAAAAGAATGGTAAATGGCGTGTTTGTGTAGATTACACAGACCTTAACAAAGCTTGTCCTAAAGATTTTTTTCCATTACCACATATAGATCAACTAATTGATGTTATTGTAGGGCATGAGTTGTTAAGCTTTTTAGATGCGTATTCAGGATACAACCAGATCAAAATGGATCCTTTAGATGAAGAAAAAACTTCATTTATAACTGACAGGGGGACTTACTATTATAAAGTAATGCCCTTTGGTCTTAAAAATGCTCGTGCAACATATCAAAGACTAGTGACCAAAATGTTTCAAGAATATTTAGGAAAAACTATGGAGGTCTATATAAACGATATGCTCGTTAAAACTCAACATTCAGGGGATTATATATCTTGTCTGATACATTTCAGATCTTGCAAAAATTCAATCTAAAATTAAATCCTGAGAAATGTGCATTCGATGTTGCATTAGGTAAGTTTTTGGGTTTTCTTGTTTCTAACCGTGGTATTGAAGTGAATCCCGTACAGATTAAGGCCATTGAAGAAATTCCTAACATGCTTACAAGTAAAAAAGAAGTATAGAGGTTGACAGGAAGAATTGCAGTCTTGGGGAGATTTAATTCTAAATCATCAAAAAAGTGCTTTAAATTCTTTTCAGCTCTTAAGAAACAAGATTAGTTCGAATGAATTGAGGAATGTCAACAAGCACTCAAAAATTTGAAGACATACTTATCAAATCCGTTGTTACTCGCCAAACCAAAAATTGGGGAAAGATTGCTCATCTACCTTGTTGTCTCCGAAGTAGCGGTAAGTATTGTGTTAGTTCGTGAAGATCAAGGTAAACAGCCTCCGATTTATTATGTCAGTAAATATTTATTAGATGCAGAGACGGGGTATCCTCAATTAGAAAAGCTTGCACTAGTCATGGCATCTAGAAAATTAAGGCCTTATTTTCAATGTCACCCTATTGTTGTAGTAATTGCTTATCTATTATGCAATATATTACACAAACATGAGTTGTCAAGTAGATTAGCCAAATGGGCTATAGAATTAAGTGAATATGACATCACATACTAGCCTAGAACTGCGATAAAATCTCAAGTGTTAGCAGATTTTGTCGCTGATTTTAGCCAAGGAATGCAATTGGAAGCAGAAAAAGAATTACAGGTGTTCAACGGATCTAATCCAGGAATTTGGACCTAATTTACTGATGGTTCGTCTAATGTGAAGGGTGCAGGTTTAGGAGTTGTTTTGGTACCACCTACGGGTGAAACCATTTGACAAGCCATTAAATGTCATTCTATAACTAACAATGAAGCAGAGTATGAAGCTGGGATTACAGGTTTAGAACTAGCACGAGAACTCGGCATTAATCAGATTGGTATCAAAAGTGATTCGCAGCTCGTAGTTAATCAAATGCTAGGGACTTATACGTCCAGGGAAGCACAGATGCAGCAATACTTAGAGAAGGTACGGGATCTAATCAGGCAATTCCAAACCTGGAAAGTTATGCAAATACCAAGAGATAAAAATGTCGAGGCTAACGCCCTAGCCAATCTCGCATGTGCGGCAGACATGGAAAGCAATGGAAATGCTTCCGTGATCCATTTGTTTCATTCAGTACTCGATCCAGATAAAAATGAGGTAAATTTTAACAACTTAACCTGGGATTGGAGGAACGAGATTATTGCTTTTTTGTAGTATGGAACCGTACCTGAAGACAAGAAAAAAGCTCATGTGCATCGAAAAAAGGCTGCTCGATATTGTTTAAAGCAAGGAAATCTTTATCGAAAAATGTTCGGTGGTCCCTTAGCAAGATGTCTCGGGCCTTCTCAGACAGAATATGTAATGAGAGAAATACACGAGGGGCATTGTGGTAACCACGTCGGAGGAAGATCACTGGTAAGAACCATGATTAGGGCAGGTTATTACTGGCCTAAAATGGAAAAAGAAGTGGAAAGTTTCGTGGCTAAATGTGATAAGTGCCAAAGATACGGTAATAACATGCATAAACCTGCAGAGTTATTACATCCGGTCATTGCACCGTGGCCATTTATGAAATAGGGGATGGATATCGTGAGTCCATTACCACAAGCAAAAGGACAGGTAAAATTCTTGCTTGTACTCACTGATTATTTTGCTAAATGGGTGGAAGAAAGAGCATTCAAACAGGTGCGAGAAAAAGAAGTTAGAGATTTTATTTGGCGAAACATCATATGTCGATTTGGTGTACCAAAGAAAATCGTGTGTGATAATGGCCCTCAATTTATAAGCTCACAAATCACAGAATTTTTTCAGAGTTGGCAGATCAAAAGGATTACATCCACACCTTATCATCCGGTGGGTAATGGACAAGCTGAGTCAACAAACAAAGTCATTATCAACAATTTAAAGAAGCGTTTGCAGGAATCCAAAGGTAATTGGCCAGAATTGTTACCTGGTCTTTTATGGGCATACCGAACAATAGCAAAAATAAGTACGGGAGAAATACCATTTTCGTTGGTTTATGGAGATGAAGCCTTAATTCCAGATGAGATAGGAGAGCCAAGCACGAGGTTTACACAAGCGTCAGAAGAATCTAATGACGAAGAAATGCGCATAAATCTTGATCTGCTTGAAGGAAAAAGGGAAGTTGCATTTAATAAGAATGGCAATACAAAAGCAGGTCATAGAACGATACTACAATCGAAAAGCACGCCTAAGATTCTTCAAGATAGGGGACTTCGTGCTCAAAAAAAAAATTTAATCTACGAAGGCAGCCAATACGGGGAAATTAAGTCCAACCTGGGAAGGACCCTACAGGATTCATGATATCGCAGGGAAAGGAGCATACGAACTGGAAACCATGGATGACAAGATACTACCTTCATATTGGAATGTCGTTCACTTGAAGAGATACTATTTCTAAGGAATACCCACGGTCAGATATCCATATTTTATTTATTTTTTAATTGTTAAAATCTTACTAACAATTTTAGATGATAGGCAAAAAGCTAGCCCGTACTAAATGACGAATCACGACCTGCAAGGCACGTTGAATAAATTAAAATTTACGGTCTAGGGTTACAACTATTCTGATAGAAATTCAGACTGGTTAGGCAGTCTTCATCTATAATCGCATCTCCGAGTCCCGTGTGTTTTTCCTTTTAAGGGAAAGGACCAAATGAGAGGAACAATCAAGTGCTCGAGGCTTCATACTTTAATGCTCAAACACTTGGGGGACTATATAATATATATAGACATGTGTATAAAGAAGGTAAAGAAGATTGAGAAATAATCAAAGATCAAGCCTGAGAAGTTCACTCATTAATGAGTCAAGTACAGAGCTAAGTCACGATCTAAGGCCAAAGAAAAACCTTATCATAGTTAGGGTAAAGGCAATGTACTGAAACAGGTTATAAGTAAAAACCTTATTTTTATTTTCTTTTTTGAAATCCGTTATAAGGATAACAGTTGCGAGAAAGTTATAGAAGTAATTCAAATACATGTAAAGAGTTATTCAAAACTTGACAAAAGTTCAAATAAAAACTCATCAAAGTTATTTCAAGAAACATGTGTATTCTTATTTCTTTTGTCGTACATTAACACCATTATGAAGTTGAGACGTCTTCTTCATTAAGTGTCGAATATAAAAGGGCCCTCTTTTATAAAATTCATGATTAATTCAAGTATTCATGAATTTAACATAAGCATTTTTGAAGAATAAAAATGCAAGTTATTCAGTAAGTCCTGAAAAATAAAGGTAAGAATAAACAAAACAGAAATTCAAACAGTAACGGAAACTTCTTAATATTAAAAAGTTTAGACTAAGTATGAACTTAGTCTTAAACTAAAAGTTGTCTATACAAAGTTCCCCATAAAAGGTCTGGGGACTTAACATTTTCAACAAACCCTTAAAAAGACCAAGGGTCACAATCACATACCTCCAAAAGAAAAAAAAACACAAAAGAATTCAAACAACATAAACTTTTCACTGAGAAGATGAAGGAACTGAAGCAGGGACATCAACAGCAGCAAGCTCAACTTGATTTGAAGGAGTGGGGATACTCGTATCATCTTCAACATTTTCAGAAACTTTAGCCACGGGAGAAGAAAAATCTTGGTTCTGCTGAGTTTTATCAATAGTCTCTTTGATCTTGGCTAACTCAGATTCCAAGATAAAATTCTCCTGGCTAACTTCAACGAGGGTATCATGGTGAGAATTTAAAAACGCCCAACTCACTTCAATGGCAATTTTATCTTCAAAGATCTCGTAATCTCTTTCCCAGTCAGCAATCTCATTTCTTAACTTTTCATTTTTAGCCAAGGCAGATTCATAAGAAGCTTGAAGAAAAGCGTGAGAATTTTCTAAAGAACAAACCTTATCAGAAGATACCCGGAGGTCTTCTTGAGTTTGAGTCAAATTCTGCACGAGTTTACTAGCATATGCTTCTTTTTCACCCAAGAGAGCCCTCAACTCTCGGAAAAAGAGGTTTCCAGACGAGCCTTTTCCTTACTTGCTTGATTTGAAGAAGCTTTTTCAACTGCCAACTCTGAAGTCAAAGCCCATACCTGCTGCTCTAAGGTACTTTTACTTTCTTCTAAAATTTCCACATCGAACTGAAGTCTTTCACACTGTTCCTTCCAATTATCCGCCTCCACTTTGTAGTCACAGACTAATTGCTCTGAGCGGGTAGCCCTTTTTATCATCTCCATGCCAATTAGATTGACTTAAAAAAGGGGAAAAAATGAGAATCCTGAAGATAGAAAAATGACAAAGTAAAGCTTGAAAAATGAATACCTTTAAACAAGCATGCACTATATCATTCATCAAGGTCACAGAACTATGGCTATCAAGCTTAGCTCTCTCAACTGGACCAGTCAAAGGCTTTAGCCACACGTCAGCTTGACCTGATTTCCGTAAAAGGTTACCTTCAGTGGGGACTTCAATGGTAACTTGCCTCACAGTACCACTCCTACTTGAAGAACCAACTTCTATGTAGGAGCAGTTGAAGGAGGAGTAGTCGAGGGAGGAACTGTGGAAACAATCATAATATCCTGGGAAGGAACGGTAACAGCCACGACCGGCAAAGGAGGAATCACAGGAATGGGAGTAGAAAAAGAAGCAAGAGGTGCTTCATCAGAAATCGGACCTTAAATTTCACCACCAAACCCACGGTTAAAAAGTTGCTCAACTGAATAATGAGCAGCAACGGGAACTTCATCATCAGGGATCGTCATCGGGGCTTCGATAGACTCGGTAAGAGGAACAAAATGAGGTGGGGATGCTTCATCATCACAAATGATTCGCCTACGAGCTCGTGGCCTTTTTACCAAGGAACTCCCATCTTCCACTTCTTCAGAGTCTTGGTCACTAGCAGCTTTCCTTTTCGATGAAGAACCCCGAGATTTTCTCTTGGGCTCTTTCTAAAGAAATACGGGAAGCCACGACCGCCTCGGCACTAATCCCTCAAACAACAAATCCTGATAAAAAGAAGGATTAAAATAAGTTCTGGGAAAAACAATAAATAGTTAAATAAAAAAAACTCTTACCATGAGTTTTCACTTTCCAACCAAATCATTGGGAAAGATTCTTCCAAGATCTACCCTCCATTGGGGCTGTATTCAATAACTTTTCTACCCTACCACGGAAATTGGAAATTTCCTCAACAATTCCCATGGTTGCAGAAAAATAAAAGGAAAATAAGAATAATGATCATCAAAATTGAAGAAAAAAGTACGAGAAAGTTATTAAAAAAGAAAACTCACGTGCAAAATTCCACTTCTAGGGGAAGGGAACATTTTCATCACCCGCTAAACCAATAGTGGGGGCAGCAACAAACCTGGCGTACCAGGCACGGTCTCTGTCATCTTCTGGACTAACCAAAAATCCTTTACTCCTTACTACTAAAGTAAAAACACCTTGGCGGAAAAGTATGGGAGAGTAAAAGTGAATTAAATAAGCAAAAGTGAAAGGCACACCGGCCATGTTAGTCAAGTACCTCAAACAGGCAACATCCCTCCACAATATAGGGTCAATTTGACTTAAGCAAACATCGAAAAAAGGACAGAATTCAAGAATAATAGGATCAATAGTAGGTTTGAATACTAATGTAAAAGGGTATGTATAAATAAAGGAAAATCCAATTAAATAAGAGGTGATTCTTTGATTCGCGTTGGGAATTATGATAGGGAAGTCATGACTCCAATGACAGTCTTTATGAACTAAAGAAATCAGACCCTCTGTGATCTGAGTTGGATAGATATTATCACGATCTAAAGAGGACACTTGATTTCTAAGGGACTCCCTATCATTGTAGAAAGATAGTTCTGCAGGAACTATTTCTTCTATTGTAGGTTCATGAACAGGTTCAGCGGGTTCCTTACCCCTGAAAGAAGATCTTTGTGAGAAAGAACCTCTGGTTCTGAAAGAAGGACTGGAACTAGATGAAGGAAGAGAAGAACTACGTAAAGAAGAAGACCCTAAATTGCGAAGTCTACCTCCTCTTCTACTCCTGCTAGGGGCAAGAGGAAAGTTATCAGCTATGGAGACTCTTCTAGGGTTAGGGTCTGATGAAGACATGATAGTACGAGGAAGAAGCAAACAAAAATTCAAGAATTGAATATTCAGAGAATGTTATGTGATAAGGATGAAGACGAAAACTATATTTATACTAAGAAGCAACCGTCAAAGGAAAAGGTGCAATGATGGAAAGGTCATAATGAGAACTGTCGCTTCGTGAATAGTGAAGCCGTAAAAAAACCTTAAAAAGTGCTGCAAAGTTGCAGAGCCAATAAAAGGGTGCCACGTGTGATAAGCATTAAATGGAAGTGACAATTGAAGCGTCGATTCTACCGTAGCCTTAATAGCGGCAGATATTTCTGCTTTAATAAAACCCATTTCCCAAACATTCAATTGATGAATAAATGGCAAGTGGGGGGACTATCTGTATTGGAAAAATCGAGTTTACATATTGAAGTGATTGGAAGATGACGTGTCATGACACGAAGGCTGGTCAAAGAGTGATAATTGGCAAAGAGGCACGAGTTGCAATAGATACGAGCAGATGTACAAGTAGAGGCACAAGCAGTTATTCAAAAGACTCAACGCTCGTACCTATTTATACCCAAAAACCAAGGAGGATGAATCTGATAGCACAAGAGAGTACAGATACAGTATTTAATAAGCATTAAATACTAAAAACGTTAGAGAATCTGTATTAAATTACAATGATTATGTAACGTAGCATTTAATGCTTTTAATTGTCTATAATTGCCTTATTATGACAAAGGCAAAACGTATATCTTTGAGATAGCTATAAAAAGGAGAGAATGGATCATTTGTAAGGACACGAAAGATCATCTGAATATACTGGTTTACTTTATTTTCTTCTATCTATCTTATTGTTAGCAAAATCACTTTCCTTTATTCAGTTTTGATTATCAGTAACCCGTGTTTTTCTAAATTAAAGCTTTGACCGAAATTTCACTTTTTGGTTAAACAAGCACCTAGACTCACATACTTATGCTTAGCGCCGAGACTATTTTAGGAGTGAACCACCTCTTTTTTTTTTTTAATGTTCCGCAAAAACTTTTTAGGGACTACATCGTTAAGATCAGTCCCATGTTGTGATAACTAGGGCTTTGCACGGATCGGATTGGATCGGATTTAGCATATTTCGGATTCGAATTTCGGATTTCGGATTCTGAAAAGGGCAATCCGAATCCGATCCGAATTAACATTGGATTGGATCGGATTTTAAACTTTGGATCGGATAATTTTTCAGATTGTCGGATCGGATTGTCACAAAATTTTTCAACAATTTAAAGTTCATTCGGTGTCTCTATCTCATCTTCCATCTACCAAAACAAACAAAAAAATCAAAATAAAATCAAAAGTTGAAGAATAGAACATGAAATATACATAAAAGACAGAAGAGAAGAGAAGAGAGGCGGAAGAAAGAGACATAAAATCAAAGTAAAATCGGAAGTTTGAGTCATTGAGACTCTTTTAGTCTTCACTGAAGAGAAGAGAGGTACAAGAGAGGCGGAAAAATCTAAGTGAGTGAGGGGGTGTGTGAAAAATAAATAAGCATAACCCTAAAATTTTAGTGTGTATTTATATAGGTACATATAATTTCGGATATCGGATCGGATCGGATTAAAATCATACCAATCCGAATCCAATCCGAAAATCCGAAATTTCATAAAACACAATCCGTATCCAATTCGAAAATCCGAAATTTGAAATCCGAAAATCCGAAATAGAGTGGATCGGATCGGATTTCGGATATCCGATCCAAATGCACAGCCCTAGTGATAACACTTCTTAATTTTTTGCTTAATAATAAACTTTTCTGATTAGCCAAAAAAACAAAATGAATAAAAATCTTGCGAGATGGGCATAATAGCGTGTTTGGCATAATAAGGATATGTGTTATACGTAATTATTCCCACGATCCATATTAATTGAGTTTTAATGCAGGTATCAAACATTCGATAGAAAACAAAGTAGAGTGTTCTCATAACACTGTTGGAGACAAAGATGTTCTTTCTAATAGTGGAAATGGGATGATAAAAATTGCAATATCTATTACGGGTTAGAAAAGAATTCTATGTCAAACAAGAAACCCCAAAAAAATTGGAATTAGTAATGATAGAGAATACCTTTTCTTTACCACAATACAACTTGTGGTAATGAGATTTGAACAAGAAAATGTATTCTTCGTAACTTCCCTTTCAACAAATACCTTCACGCAATGGATCTTTTTGAGATAAATGAGAGAGCATTACGAATTTTTGTCTTTGACGGCTAGTGGTTAATGTTATGTTCTCACTATTCTTTCGTTTTCATAGTGTCGGCCGGTTTATTTACTAGTTATTGCTTTTGCTTGTCATCTAATTATTTCTGGTCTTTATGATACTGTTATTATTCCTATGGTATCTGTTGACTATATTGATATATTGTTTCTTTTCGTCTTCTTGAATCAAGAGTTTTTTTGGAAACAACCTCTCTACTCCATTGAGGCAGGGGTAAGGTTTGTGTATACACTACCCTCCCCGGATCTTACTATTGGGATTTTAGTGGGTCGTTGTTATTATTGTTGTGAGAGAGCATTACGAATTAAGAGAAGCATACCAATTAAGAGCAGATTCAGTATTTAAACTTTATTGCTTATAAATTCTAAAACGACTTTAAATACTAATGACTGAATTCTAAATTTAAAATTTATAGATATTTAGTAAATTTTACATAAATATAAATTTTAGGGCACACACTGGATCCAATTGAACCCGTAAGTTGTCATCTAGCTTAATTATATCTTAATTAATTACTAGTATATGTTATTTGATATATTTAGGTTGAGGACTATTGTTATATAATTTTAAAATGGTGTTCATTTAATCTCTTAATGCCAATAATGAAATTATTATACGGGTAGTTGTAGTATTTTTATTTGTTTTTTGGGGAAAAAAAAAGAGTAAAAGAACTTCAACTTCATTTGCACTAACCTTTTTAGAGCGAAAATGAAATAAGTAAAGGATGGGTTCTCTGGAAGCTACGGGATAGACATGAGAAAAATTACATAGACTTTGTATGAACAAACCATATTAATTTCTTATAATTTAGTAATAAATTATGCTAAAATGTATACTAATATCAATTCTCAGTAAATATTTTCCGAGACAATATAGTAATAATTATTTTTATGAGGTTATGTGTCATGTGTTTTTTTTTTGTTTCTCACATGGTGTTTCCGAGACAATAGGATTCGCACGGGTAGGGCCCCTCTTACCAAGAATTTTTTTATATTTAATGCTCGAACTCGAGACCTCTGGTTAAGGAAGGAGCAACCGATACAGATGAAACATGTATACGTGGCGAGAGGGTAGGAAGAATTGACATTTGAGAGGAACCGATAACTTTTTAAAGATTTTATTTGCAGATATGGCCTATGGCTGCTTTAGTTAGGAAACCTACTAATAGGTATAATTTATTTACGTGGATATCTCTTAACAATAACACCTCTTTTAATTTTGGGACCACTTTGATGGCTTATTTGCAACAAGGCACCTGTAGTACAAATATTCCTATTTCCTTTTTAAATTATTTGTAGTTTTATATGTGTAGATAAGAGGGGTTGCTCTGATGGTAAGCAACTTCCGCTTCCAACTAAGAGGTTGTGAGTTCGAGTCTTCCCAAGTGCAAGGTGGGAAGTTCTTGGAGGGAAGGATGTCGGGGGTCTATTTGGAAACAACCTCTCTACCCCAGGGTAGGGGTAAGGTTTGCGTACACACTACCCTCCCCAGACCTCACTAAGTGGGATTATACTGGGTTGTTGTTGTTGTAGTTTTATATGTGTAAATTTCTCTCGTGTGAGCATGCCAATTAAAAAATAATACGTAATAATATATTAGCGCCTAAGCTAACTATCTCGACTGGTTGGAGATGGAGCTGCAGAGGGTAGTTCCGGTAAGAAAGGGAAACTTTTATTGATAAGCCATGGCGGAGCCACATTCAACCAAAGGGTGTTAAATAGACACCCTTTTGTCGAAAAATTACACTGTATTACTAGATAATATTTTTTGTTTCATATATATTTATTATACGTTTAACACCCCTTAACTTTTTGATATATCTAAATTTTTATATTCTGATACATTTCAGTGAAAATTCTGGTTCTGCCACTGTTGCTAAGGACAGTATGTGAAATTGTGAATGGTGAATTGGCACAAATCTGATATGAAGTACTATGTTGCCGCGAATCAGCTGGAAGAATTTCATCATGCCGTATTTTATTGGAAAAGCCGACTTTATTGGCCTAAAGCTAATTAAACAAAAATAAATCCAAAGAGACTTTGTTTGTACGACGGAAGAAAATAAGGCCAAATAAGAAACGAATTTGAGATTTGTTCTTAAAATATTCTCATAAATTAGTCATTAGTGACATTTGAAGCCACTAAGGTAGCATTCACACGATATTATGATAAGATTACACTATTGGGGAGACACTTATTAATGAGAACGGCAGTTAAATGCGGATTCAGAATTTGAATTATCGATTTTAAATTCCAAAAAAACAACTTATTAGAATCTGAATAAATTATATATACATATTACATAAATTTTTTATTATAATTATAAAGTTATGCTGAACTTATAACTAGAATGCTCGCTCCGCTTCTGACGGCAACAACTGGAAATTAGTTTTTTATAAATAATGGAGTATAGAATTTTAGAATATTGCCACTTCTTCTTAATCATTGTTGTGTACTTATTTCTCCTTTTGCAGATTTTAGAATAAGGACAAGGGTCTATCTTGTTAATACTCCACTTGTAATCTGATTCACGCCCCATAGACTATGTTTTAATTATTAATTTTTAAAATTCCATGACTTGAGTCCAAGATTAGAATAACAAGCAACAACGACATTTTTATTAGTAAACATATATAGTGAAACCAATTATACCCTCTTTCGAGATTATTATATTCATTTTACAGTAATAACTTTTTTCTCTATTAATTCTCTTCTTTTAATGCAATCATAATTAAGTTTATTATTAAAAGAAAACAAGTTGTTTGATTGGAACAAAATCGAGGATAATTAATCCGGTAGTATTTTTTTTTATCCCTATGAGAGGGTGTGATAACTAATTTCGAGAAAATTAATCATGGGATAACTTGGTTTCCCGGCCAAACAACCTCTTAGAGTATGGCTAGAGCTTGGAAAATTGAAAGCACAATATATAGCACTTGCAGAGGCAGACTCAAAATTCGAAAGGAGGGGGCATCATTGCCAAATAAACTTTGAGCAAATGATGGAGTCGAAAATTGACAAATACAACCGCCAAAGATTTGAATCTTATGGCATCAATCAAAATATATACATGTTATTTCAGATATATATATATATATATATATATATATATATGCACATTTTTTCGAAGTTACTGGAGGCCGATATATAACCTCTTTACCCAATATATATATATATATATATATATATATGCACATTTTTTCGAAGTTACTGGAGGCCGATATATAACCTCTTTACCCAAAGGGTAGTTCCGCCTCTGCACTCATAAAAGAAATTGTCCATTTAAAGAATAAAATTTAACAAGAAGCAAATTAAATGTTACAAATCCTTTCAAACCCTTAACTACAAAAAAGAAAAATAAATTCTAAGATTGTATTACATGCAGATTACATGTATATATCTCTTCACAAAGGCTAGCAAATATATATCTCATAAAAAAGAAAAAAGAAAAATTCCTGTGTTTTGGTGAGTTATAATGAGTAATAACCCTAATTTTACTTCTACACTTGAATTAACTCTAATTTGTTTTAAACCTCAGACATCATTGTTGAGTTGCTGCTGTAAAAACAACATGTCCTCAATATTCCACAAATTGTCTGAAACATCTTCAGTACCCTCCATCCATTGGCTCATGTTTTGCTGATTATTATAATCCACTGTTCTAAAGTCTAATGCACCATTTTGAAAGTAACCTGTGGGGCTAATCAATAATTCTCCATAATCATTTTGATTAATAGGGTAATTATTGTAGCAACAGTCAGATATGTCAGAAACTGGTGAAACTTGTGTCCCCATTGAGTTTTCTGATGATGCTGTCACGCTCGAATTTTCCTGCGTGACGCTCGTGCTTACATGATTATTATTGTTGTTGTTACTGTTGTTGGTGGTGGTGATAGTAGTGGTGGCGGCGGAATTGGAAGAAGCTTGAATTCTTTCAGCTAGCCTTGGCATCCAAAGATAACGTAGTGTATCTTTGAATTGTTTGCTATTGACATCACATTTTAGCTGTTTGGCATGCTTTTGCACTCGAGTTCTCCAGTAGTTCTTGATCTCATTATCAGTTCTTCCTGGCAAATGTTGAGCAATTTTGGACCACCTGCATTCAAATAAAATAATATTAGATTGAGACGGCTTAAAATATGGAGTAATATAGATTGTAACAATTCATATAGTCAATTTCAACTTGGTTGAGATTCAATCGTAGCTATTATTGTTTGCAGTTGAAAAAATAGTACTCGCTTTGTCCCATTTTTATATGAGGGGTTTAGAGTACAAAGGCGTAAAATCGTTTGAGATATGGATTCTTTAAATTTTTTAAAATAAAATTTACATATTTAAAATGACGTAAAAAGTATTATAAGTCTTAACATACCGATTGCCCCAACGAGAATGAAGTTCAAGAATCAAGAGTTGTTCTTCAAGAGTAATATTTCCTCGTCGAACATCTGGTCGAAGATAATTAAGCCATCTCAATCTGCAGCTTTTCCCTGTTCTTTTCAAACCTGTTATTTTATTCCATCAACATATTAATTATCGGAGCATAATTAATACTACTAAAAAGATTAATTACTTAGTACGGAAAGAAATTACTATCAACCAACCTAGCTATTGGTTAAGCGCGCGCATACACAAAAAAAAAATATTTAAAAAATTCTTTTGCACTGTCAGTATATATATAGAAATTTACCAGCACATCGAGCGAGAGAATTCCAACGACCTTCGCCATGAATAGCGATGTGATTTATAAGAGTGAAATCTTCTTCAACAGTCCATGAACCTCTTTTAAGGTCCATATGATCTTCATTAACATGTTGCATATCCATCAATATGAAATATTTTCTGTAAATTTTGATGGATTTCTTGTTTTATGTATAGAGAGATAGATATTTTTAGAGAGAGAAAGAGAAAGATGAGACGTAAAGAGATGTATCGATTTGTTCACGAGGAGATAAAAGGAAGTGATGAGGGTTTATATAGATTCAATAGAAAGAGAGAAAAGTTTGAAAAATGGTGAGTTAAACGTGGAATTAGATGGGAAAGAAGAAGAAACTTGTATTTAATTTAATTAATTAATAGTGAAACTCGTCTTCTTTTTCCACTTGTTTAATTCTAAAGTTAAGTTGATGAAGTGTATAGTGTATTATAATTAATTACACTTAATGACTTAAACTCGGTTTGACACTTTTGACTCTGCCCATATGACTATAAATTTTAATATTAGTCCCACAAAATCAATATATTTACATTTCTTTTTCCCTTCTTACACCCACCAAGCAAGTTGTCATGGTTTTGCTGACTTTCTAACTTCATTTTTTCTTAGTTAGTTAATTTCCTAAATTCCTTGCTTGAAAATGGAATAGGATGTCCACTAACATTTGAAAATGAAAATTTATGGTATTTTTTAAAGTTTTACGATGAATTAGAGACGTGGTTATAATTAGCAATTAACTTTAATTAACAGCTAAAACATTTGGAGAATTTGACCCAAAAAAACAAGGAAAGAAAAAAGAAAGAAAACAAGATTGATGATATCTTGTCGTTTCTCGTTAATCTAAGATAAAACATATTTATTGGCAAAAACCCAAATTCTCGAACTCAAAAATAAAATTGAAAATAATTTAAGGTTGAAATAGCATATAATGACGGTCGTGCTCATCTTGGACTTGATCGTACTCTTTGGATCGTCCATGCTCATGTAACGCCGACGTCAATAAAGATTGCAGGACACTAAAAAAACATGTAGCATATAGAGTATAACTTTTTGGGCCAAAAAAAATAAGAAAATAGAAAAGGTCCCCAAGTGCTTGAGGGGGAGGGGTTCGAACTTGTTTTTTTGTGTGTCTTCCATAGTTGAGGTGAAGGGTTCAAACCCCATATGTAGGCGCAGAATCCCTTTAATCTTTACCCCCTTCCCTTCTTAGGGGCGAAGCCAATGTATAAGTTACGGTTCCACTAAACTCAGATTCTGTATTTGTCTTAGGAAATTCATTAAATATGTACAAATTATCAATTTAGAACCTCATTAACTTAAATTCACTAAAATTCTGAACCCCTAAGCTTCAAATCCTGGCCTCTCATCTGCCCCTTCTCCCCTTTTTTCCATCCTCTCCCTCCCCTGATTAATTAAGAAAAACCATGTTATATCGTCAGTTAGAATTAGTATTATCGTATATACTCATGTATCATTAGTATAAAGATTCAAAATACATACATTAACAATATAAAACTCTTTTATATTGTCAGTGTATAAAATTTTAACTTTTAATATAATTAAATACAACATGCAAAACCCTAATTAAACTAACTAGGGTTATTCTGTTCTTTAAATATCCCCATGTCACCAACTCTCGCCTCCTATATCCTGCTACGTCTGAAAAGGCTAAGTTCTTCAATCGGCTATTTGTCTATTCTTTAACTATAGAAATTTAGCCAACTATCGTTTGTGGTGTCTCGTTAAAGTAGATATGCGAATAGGAACTATGCACGCAGTTATACTATTGAGGGCTATATAATTTATAAATTAGTAGAATATTTCCCCTTCAAGCCTTTTCCTATGGGGAGTATTTATGATTCAATAAATGTGTGAATCCTACTCTATGCTTAGTACCTTTCTTTTTATAAAGCTTATTAAGTATAGTGATAGTTGTTATGAATGCGGAGCCGGCAGGATTTCAAGTTTGTGAATTCGGAATTCTAATCGTTTTAAATTATTGGTTCTAAAATAATAATTTATACATATTCAAAATTTAATAAAATTTTTAAAACAAATACGAAATTCGAATCAAAGTTACTGAGTTCGGCCGAACATTCTCGGTACTCTAGCTCTACCCCTGGTTATGAATGAAGATAGCCAAGAGGCCACGGTGGAGGACATAGTTGGGATTTGGGAACTTATATATGTGACCCAGGGTAATATATTTTGGGCCAAAAGTATTTTTTTAAAAGTTAAAGTGTTTCGCCAAACTTTTAGAAGGAAAAGAAATGCATTTGAGTAGAAATAGAAGTGGAAAAAAGTAGAATTCTCCCCAAAAGCACTTTTTGAAAAAACACTTTTGAGAAAAATAAACTTAAAAAATATCTTTTAAAAGCTTGGTCAAATTTTAGTTGATGCTCAGAAGTGATTTTCAAATTAAATAGTCAAACATAAATTGCCCACCAAAAGTATTTTTTGAAAAGTATTTTTTAAAATAAGTTGATTTTAAAAGCTTGGCCAAACATAGCTATAAATTTCATGTAAAAAGGAATATGACACCGGTAGCGAATACACAACACAAACTTATTTTATATGTATAAATAATACTTTTTGTAAAGAATATATTTGTACATTGCACCTATAGAGCCTGACATAATATAAAGTAATTTTTAATTTAGGATAGCTTGAAGGTCCAAAACAGCCAATTACGCCCTCTTTTTTAATTTGAGGAAAGTAAAATCACAAAAGTCTAAAAATACACGTGGAGGATCTATGATTAAATTAGTGCAAGAATTAAAATTTATTAATCAAGAATATACGTTATACATTTTAAGCCACCGGCCATCCTTTTGGTTGCATTAGTTAATAATCTACACTGTAAAATATATTTTATTTTATTTATGTTCTCTAGCTTCTTACTAATTACTAATTAATACAAGGGCTGCTACTATAAATAGATATTCATGGACCACTATGAGACTACAATTTTTGAAATGTTTCCATATTCATTGCATTGTTTAAGCTACCGGATTAAACAATAAACTTCTTTAATTTTATCCGTTTAGCTGTCCCTTTTTTTTTAATAAAGAAATAAAAAGTAAAATGGTACGGCGCACATTTTCAGAATTTATGGCTAATTAATTTAAAAGTAAAAGAGGATATATAAAGACATTTACGTAAACAAATTAATTTACAAAATGAGTATGTCGTGGTCAGAGACGGAGCTAGGATTTCAATCATTTTAAGTTACTGGGTTCTAAGTTAATAATTTATACATATTCAATATATATATAAGACAAATATAAGGTTCGAACCAAATCTACTGAGTTCGGCTAAATCCGCTCCGGACATTCTAGCTCCGCCCTGGTCGTGGCATGGCAATCACGTGTTCGTGATATTAAAATACATGCAACCAGATGATGTACTTCAGATTATTAAAGTGTTATTATATTGATGAAAAAAAGGCGATAGTATAGTTTTTTGTTAGTTACTTAGTTTGTCTAGTTTAAATTGTTATTTACTTATTTTGCTCTCATTTTATTGCTTGAGATGTCTCATGTGATAATATATAGGTATTACAAGAAAATAGGCAAAATACATAAGTTGGCACTCGAACAATGGACCAAATCCATGTTACACACTTTCTGTGGACACAAATAATATTACACACTCAACCTTTTAAAAGTGTATCTAATACACCCCACTTTTTTCTTGACCACTTTACCTAAATATGGGTAATGTCACGCACCAATAAGGTCGTAACACGTGTCATTAACATAAATAAATAAAACAAAAAATATAAAATTACACATATACCCTCATCTTCTCCAACCCCATCTCTTCCACCTCCATCTCCTCCTCCACGGACCACCCAAAAAATTAGAACGCACAATTCAACCCAAAAATTAGGAGCCCAAGTGATTTAATCCCAGAAAGAAATAAAAACATCAAAAGCCAATAAGCCACGGCTCACACCACCGTATCATCACCACAACAAGGCCATTGTTCAAAACAAAATGCAACAATGGCAAAGGTAGATCGAAAATTACAACTGCTTGGGTACCATATCTATTGAAGCTTATCTACATCAACAAAGACATAAACGAACTATTTTCATTTATAGCTCTCTTCCAAAATTTTGTTTGTCATTTCCATGGCTGCCATCGCCACCACCAACTTTCAGAATAAAAAATTCAGCCTCCTCTTCAAAATAGATTGGAAGGTTGAGATTAATGCAAAATATGTATATTTAAGAGAAAATATGAAAGAAAAAAAAAAAGAAGAGAAGGGATTTGGTGGGGGGGGGGGGAGGTGTTGGCTGGCGGAAGAGAAAGATAGAGGAAGGGTGGGGAAGATGAGGAGATTGCAGACACATGGCATAAAATAAATAATTAGACAGTATTTTTATTAGTAGACGCACTTCTATCGTGGTGTTTTACACATGCTGAGTCCTGGTCAAAAACGGTGTGTATTAGACACACTTTTAAAAGGTTGCGTGTGTAATATTATTTGTGTCCACAGAAAGTATGTAACAGGGATTTGGTCCATTGTTCGAGTGCCAACTTATATATTTTGCCCAAGAAAATACCTAACATAAAATACTACTACTTCTAAACGTTATTAACCTACGCCATTTTGGATGAATTATCATTTTGCCGCTAAACTTTTTAAATTACTTCTTCAAAAAATACCTTAACAATGCATTAAAACAATCCCTGTAATTAATTTATGCTACTTTTTTTTAGTAAACAAATTTTTTTTTATAACCATTTGCGATATTTACAAGCAAAACTAAACAATTGCAGTTTGACACCTCCAAACCGCAGCAAAGCAACAGACTAACTATGACATCAATAGTTTTTGGATCTCTTTGCTTAGCTTGAAATACTCTTTTGATTCCTTTCTATCCACAAGTAACACACATGTACTGCCACTATCATTCGATAAATTTCTGCAGTTGCACTTCTTCTTCTAGCACAAGTCTTCTGCCCATTTCAGCTCCTCTAGCCAAGGCATGGCTGCTTTATGAATCCCCTGCCGTTGTAATAGTTTACACCACACTTGAGTTAACATATCACATTTTTTTTAATGGACAAAAATCACTTTTAGTCTATTTACACACGATAGCCGTAAAAGTGTCATGACCTAAATTTTTCTCCGTATGATATCGTGATGGCACCTAGTCTTAGGGACTAGGTAAGCCTAACACTTACTAAATTAATGGCAACTCAATCAACAACTATTAAATATGAAACTGAAATTTTCTATACAAAGCCAACAATTCTAAAACCGATAGTACAAGTCATAAGCTCTACTGAATTTAATAGGAAAATCATTAAGTACAACTGTTTCGGAATAGAAATAAACAGTACAAGTACAATATCAGAAGATGACTCCAAGGCCTGCGAACGCGACGACAGGTATCCTTGAGTCTCCACAGCAACTTTCGAACAACTAGCTAATGATCAACCAACTCCGTAGTACTTGGATCTGCACAAAAATGTGCAGAAAGCGTAGCATGAGTACACCACAACAATACCCAATAAGTATCAAGATTAACTCCGGTGGAGTAGTAACGAGGTACAGTCAAGACACTCACTAGACAAAATAACATGTGCAGTATAGCAGTATAAAGCAAATAATGGAAAGTAGGAATCAGCGGATAGCAACAAGAATCAACCAATGATATAAACAGTAAAGCAATAAGAACACCGTAGAGTATCTTTCAAAACAAATAAGGAACATAAGGACAACCAATTAATCAAGCCTTTCTAACACCAAGTTTTCACAACAAGGTCACTCCGTGGTAACTCATCTCATAGTTACCAATCACGGGTCTCAAACCCACCATCTTACTCACAGCACCATGTGTCCACATCTCGAATCCCAACCGCAAGGACAACTCACGTGCCAATAATATCAATATATGGATTCGCACGGACAGCTCACGTACTAATAGAACAACTCTGACACAGAAGGCAAGTAGACGAGAGTACATGTAAATGGTCAATATCATCAGAATTCATCTTCTTAAACTGCTATGGGTGATTAATTACGTGTATGCTTGTGCAAGTATTCTATCACAACTCAAGTCAACAAGTAAGAGTAGAGGAAATGAATGGCACAAAAGACATGATCACCACAAAATGTACAAAGTATAACTCACACAAGGTAGGTACACCACTACACAAATGTTAACAATAACAAAGCCCCCCAGGCCATCACAAGTCATCACAAATCATTTTCCGACATAGCCCACCTTGTCTCGCCACGTGCACAACAATAATGTCAATACCCGCTTTGTCTCGCCGCACGCACAAAATAATAATATTCCCACCTTGTCTCACCACGTATACAATAATAAAGTAAATGCCTGCCTTATCTCGCCACACACGCATTATAATATTCCTACCTTGTCTCGCCACATATGCAAACCCACATATATAGCCCACCTTGTCACGTTGCATGTGCAATATCAATGATAATAATAACACGGATAACTTACGCGCTAACACCCCGACAATCCTCTCAACAATATTACATGTGCCAAAAAAAACATAACAACACAATATAAGGACTTGCACCACCTGTGCCCATATACCACAATATTTCTTAAAAATAATTTCAATATCACAACCACACATAGCCCTCGGCTCAACTACACTAATTACAACAACAATAATGACCTGGGAGTACGGCAAGTAGATCAATAAAAGAATTACAAAAGAACAATGAAACATAAGAACAACCTCACAATGAAGACATAACAAGTAATAATGTTTTCAACAAGAATGGCTCAACAAAGAGAGGGATAATGTGTAACAATGATTCCAAGTAAGGATAAGTCAATGATGAAAGGGATAACAACAACTTCAACTAAGGTTAAGCAATTACGGAAGAAATAATAATAGTAATAACTTCAATTAAGGCACATAAGAGTTTAATTGGCAACAAGGGTAGAACATGAATCAATTAATTCTAAATAAAATACGTAAGGGTGAATTTGGTAAATAGAGGATTTAACATGATAAAACAACTTCATCTCTAATAAACATAAGAACCCTAAACGATCAAATTTTCACAAATAAGCTCAAGTACGTACTCGTCACCTCGCGTATACCGCTTTCACATTACACAAGTAGCCCAAACGACTCAAATCCTAAGGGGTATCCCCCCCCCCCACACAAGATTAGACAAGATACTTACCTTAACGAAGCTAGGCCGATATTCTAAAATGGCCTTCTCATGTATAACAACCTTCAGACGACTCAAATCTAGCTAAAATAATTTTCTAACATAAATAAAACTCATAGAAAATAATTCTGGATAATAAAATTTTGATTTTTAATTTAACACTAAAAAGTCAACCCTAAAGTCAATCCTAGGCCGCACCTCGGAATCAGATAAACATTTATAAAAATTCGAACACTCATTCCGATACGAGTCCAACCATACCAAAATTATCAAATTCCGATATCGAATCGATGCTCAAAATTCAAAAATTCATTTTATAAAATTATAAACAAAACCTCAAATTCCTCTTTCAAAATCGATAATCAAACGCCGAAAAACGTAGATTGATTCATGAAATATAATCACAACCGAGTTAAGAATGCTTACCCCAATTTGTGTGGTGAAATTCCTCCCCAAAGTCGTCCAAAACCAAGCTCCAATCCCAAAAATGTGAATAAAACCTCAACCCCCAAAATACATGCTTCTATCCAGGTTTTTCGCACCTGCGAACAGAAACACGCATTTGTGAGTCCGCATTTGCGAGCTATGGCTTGCATCTATGAAGACAACATACCAGGCAGAGGTTCGCATCTATGAAAAAATTAAGTCGCATCTGCAATTGCGCAGAAGTGCCAAACGAGCCGCAGAAAGCCTTTTTAATAAAATTTATGAGAGGTCAACCGGGGTACGGATGATTTATTTATCACCAGGTAGAGATGAATACTATATGGTAGCGGCAGAAAATTCTTTAGCCTTAAATCGAGATATTCAGGAAGAACAGGTTGTTCCAGCTCGATACCGTCAAGAATTCTTAACTATTGCATGGGAATAGGTTCATCTTCGAAGTATTTTTCTTTTTCAATATTTTTCTATTGGAGCTTCCCTCATTCCTTTTATCATAAAACAAATTCTTATTTCCCGAATCATTGTACATTGCAATTTGAATTAGGAATTCTGTATCCAACTCTAAGCAGCCATTAACTACATATGCATCTGATCATATATGTATTATCTATTCCAACAAATAATACAAAAAAGGAGGTTTTTCAATGCGATATCTAAAAACATATCTCTATGTGACGCCAGTACTAAGTACGCTATGGTACGGGGCTTTAGCATGTCTATTGATAGAGATTAATTATTTTTTCCCCGATGCGTTGATATTCCCCTTTTTCCATTCTAGTTATTGTCATGGGAAGGAATGAAGAAGATTAGAGATCCAATCAAATATTGGTGATGAATCCCTCTCCCCCTCTTTTCTCTTTTTTACCTTTTTAGAATAAGGGAGGAAAGAGAAAGAATAAAAAAAGTGGATTCAACATTCGAGCTCAAGTTCGAATTAACTGAATTTTAATAATAGAGGAATGGGGGTAGAATAGAAGATCTAGGGCAAGAGTATTATACAATATACTTAAATGATTACTTCAATTTGAAATATACTTTAAAAAAATCGTTGTATTTTACTATGACTTTGCTTTACTATTACTTTATTTTTCTGATTTTAATCTTTTACTTTTAGAATTGGATTTCAAGTTAGTAACTTCTATTTTATCCATTCTTCAATTTGAATCGAAAATAGAAGAGTTGAGTAAATCAAAAATCCCGAGGAGGTTCATGACCAATGGAAAGATGTCCGAGTAACGGTGATTTTGGAATGTACTAGTTGTGTCCGAAATAGTGTTGATAAGGTATCAAGAGGTATTTCCAGATATATTACTCAAAAGAACCAGCACAATACACCTAATCGATTAGAATTGAAAAAATTCTATCCCTATTATTACAAACATACAATTCATGGGGAGATAAAGAAATAGAGCGAACCAAGTAATTGTGTCTTACCCTTTCAAGGAAGGGGGAAAAATGAAATTATATATATAACATATTTAAATAGAAAATAAAAAAATCTTATTTTTTAAAATCCTATTTTGGGTGGATTTAAACTTAATTAGAATTAAAATATAGGATTTTAGGGATAAGTAATAAATTAAACAAACAAACCATGGATAACTCCAAGCGATCTTTTCATAGGCGTTTTCCCCCGATTCAATCGGGGGATCGAATTGATTATAGAAACATGAGTTTAATTAGTCGATTTATTAGTTAACAGGGAAAAATATGATCAAGATGAGTGAATAGATTGACCTTGAAACAACAACGATTAATTACTCTTGCTATTAACCAAGTTCGTATTTTATATTTGTTACCGTTTCTCAATAATGAGAAACAATTTGAAAGAGCCGAGTCGACCGCTAGAAATACTGGTTTTAAAGCCCAAAATAAATAAGCTTACTTTTTCTTCACTTGAATTATAATTATAAGAATCTATATTTGAGTATCGTGTCATAAGAAAAATAAATAAATCGGAAAAAAAAGATTTCTTTTTTTATTGAATTGAACGTGTTCATTCCTTTTGACTATTTTAGCATATTTTCTCATATTAATTTCTACTCTACCTTCCCGGAGTTCATTCTCCGGGGAACTCCATTTAAATTATTCTGGTGGATTCTTTCCAATCTACTTTCTTTATGATTCCGTTCGAAATCATATAAAGACAATTCCTATTTGATATAACTATTTGTGGAAGTATTTTACGGTTAAGAAGCAATTGTCTCTTGTACAGATCGTGCATTAATATACTATAAATATAGGATACTGTCCTTTTGCGAATTACTGGATTTATCCGAGTGATCCACAAACGAAGAAAATCTCTCTTTTTCCTATCCCTATCCCGAAGAGCCGAAACTAAAGCTCTTATTTTCTGTTGAGTAATAGTTCGAGTAAGCCTCGAATGAGTCCCCCGAAAGCTTGATGCAATAAACGAATTTTTGTTCTACGTCTCCGAGCTATATATCCCCGTTTAGTTCTGGTCACTGAATAAATAAAACTTTAGCGAATAACTAATCGATTGCCTTTCTTTCAGTTATTCTTTCTCCCCTTCCTAGTTTATTAATAACAAAACAGTTTTTTTCAATATATGAAATAAAAATTCCAATGGCTTTGGCTACTGTAACCTTCCCGACCACGATTTCTCTTCTTCTTCTTCTTCTTCTTCTTCTTCTTCTTCTTCTTCTTCTTCTTCTTCTTCTTCTTTAGGTATTTCACTGCGAAATAAGAAAGAAATAAAAAATTGTATTTTCCTAGGTATCAAAAATCTAGTAAATAAAAGAAATCAAAAAATAAATAGTGGATTCCTTCGTTTCTGTGGTTACTTCTTAAACGGTGAGGTCTGCTCTATACACCGGAGCCTTTACTTTATACTTTAATTTAATATTTAATCAACTAATTAATGTTATTGGGAACTTGTATAGTTCACACTCTTTGGCTCTACCCATGAATTATCCAGTAATAGATCTTTCACAATCAGATATACCTATACGGTAACGATATTTAATTATGAAAGTTTGTTGGGTAGCTGACCTTCTTAGTCCGTTCTTGCCAGAGTGGGAGCCTGCATAATCTTTACGTTTTATGCTTTTTAAATAAGATTTCCTCCGGTTAATGGATAACCATTTATTACCAATGATTGAATTTCTTATCATCTTAAACTCAGGTGATTAGATTTACACCAACGGAAACCATAAACTTCATACACAATAGAGGGATATGATGGATTTTTTTTTAAATAATGAATGGAGTTCCTTCTTCCATCTTATCCCATTCACCGGTACTGATCATTGATACTGTAAAAGTCATTTTCTTGCTTTTGTGCCAGCTCATGAACTAAACGAGTTGCACATACACCCTAGTACATGTTCCTCGACGCTGAGGGCACCACCCAAGAGCGGGGGATTTCGTGACATTTCTGGTTAGCTGTCTTGTATTTCAATAAGTTGTTTAATAGTTGGCATGTTGAATCGTATACATAATATAATGGGTTGGTTTAGATTGATCCTCACCGAATGATGATGAATTACTTCCATTTAATAGAATATTCAATTCGAAGATAAAATCTTAAATCACAGATTTGCACGAAATCCATGTTATTTTCATTCAACTGCTACAAAATCAATAATTCTATAAGCTTGGGCTTCTGTTGCTGACATAAAAACATCTCTTTTCATATCTTCGGATACAACCCATAAGTGTGTCCCCATTCTTTGTACGTAAACCCTTGTGAGGGTTTCACGCAGTTTCAGCAGTTCTTCCGCTTCCAGGACAAATTCGCATGTTTGTGCCTCATAAAAAGAATTAGCAGGTTGATGGATCCTTACCTGATGATATAATAAAATAAAAGCTTCCCCTAGCTCGCATGATAAAGCAAAGAGAAAAGAAAGATAAAAAATAGAAAAAAGATAGAATTGAACAACCGTACAAGCATCTTTTGTGCATACGGCTCTTCAAGAAAATTGACCTCCCCTCCTTTCTATTGAAGAAAGAGAAGAATAGAATCTATCAGACTCAGCTTGATTCTGGCTAAGCTTCTATCTCTAAATAATTGGAATTCTGGTATGGCAGGAATACTGTCGACCATTATGAGCGATAATGAAGCCAAGCCGTATAAAGGCGAGCAGCCTTATAGCAATAACAAACGTCGGGGATTCGTTTCTCCTCGGGCAACTCGTCCACGTCTGCAAGATACTTGACGGTGTCGACGAGTTTTTCCAGCATGAGTTCGTCCCGCACTCCTCCCTGCTCACGGGCAACTTCTCTTGCCTGCACACAGATTTCTTGCAAGAGCCTGTCACCGCAGAAGCGGCTTTCGCACCTGCATGCAAAACTCTCCAGAAAAGAAGCTTCCTCCTAGGACTCCACTTCGTAGAAGTGATGCAAATCGCGCAGAGGCGGAGCCGCACCTGCGCTCCAAAATGTCGCAGGTGCGAAGCACGAGAACCAAACCTGCCCCAAGCAGGAAAAATGATCTGAAACTCATTCGAAACTCACTCGATCCTCTCAGGATCCTGTCCGAATATACCAACAAGTTCAATAACATAATGTGAACCTACTCGAGGCCTCAAATCACATCAAACAATGTCGAAACTACAAATCGCACCTCGAATCGAACTTATGAATTTTCAAATCTTCCAAAATTCGTGCCGAAATATCAAATCAATCCGGAATAACCTCAAATTTTGCATATAAGTCTCAAATGACATAACGGGGCTAATCCAACTCCCGAAATCGCAAACTGAGCCCGATATCAACTAAGTCAACTCCCGGTCAAACTTCTCAACCTTCTAAAACTTCAACTTTTCAATTTTCGCCAAAATACTTCAAATTATCCTACGGACCTCCAAATCTAGATCCGGACGCACGCTTAAGTCCAAAATCACCATACGAAACTATTGGAATCATCAAAACGCCATTTCGGAGTCGTCTACGCAAAAGTCAAACTCCAGTCAACTCTTACCGCTTAAGCTTCTAAAACAAGAATCCTTCTTCCAAATTGATCCCGGATCTTCCGAAAATCAAACTCGAAAATACGAAGCTGCTCAAGACATTAAGTTGCTGAACAGGACGCTAATTCTCAAAACGACCGGTCGGGTCGTTACAAAAAGATATAATATATATATATATATATATATATATATATATATATATATATATATATATATATATATATATATATATAATATACACATGTATTTTCGATTATTATTTTGAGAGCAACTATAAAATATCATTTTCCCTTTTTGATATTGTATGTGATTGGTATAACCATTGGCAAATGCTGAATAGTATTTCTCATTCATCAAATAGTCAGTTATATTCTCCATCTCAAAAGAAAAATCAAAAAAATAATCGCATTTAATTTAATCCCATCATAGAAAAGTATTCGCCTACACAGAAAACTGGCTAAAAGCATTAAAATATTGGCTTAGGATGCAAATCCAGTTACCTTGTAAAACATTCTCACGTGTATCTATATAAAAATAAAATATTTCTTTTTACTTATTCCCCTCCTTTCACTAAAGAACATACTGAAAAATAATTTCTTTTTCCTTAAACTAATCCATTTTCCATGTTATGAATGGACGATATTATTTATGAATTAGCCGCAAAATAAAAGGATTAGAAAAAGGGTTAACCCACCAAAAATGTCTCATTACTAAGATGCACGCTTCCCTTTTAAAGCATATTTTTAAGATTAAAATATAGGCTAATGTTTCCTCTAATGTATGCCAATTATATATATGTATAGTGCACGTAACTATGTTGGTTTCCAACTCTATTTTTATACTTTATGCTACCCCACTATTGCGCGCATAATCAATCATATTTCTTTTTTTATTTCTCGTTCGGTTTCCGATACCTGCATTGGGACACGATTATATTCGGATTCGTGCCGCGCACCGCCCCATTCGGAAAAGCACTCCCTACCAAAAAAAATTTCATACATAGGGTTTGAATCCGTAAACCTCTGGTTAACGGAAAAGCAATCTCGTCCAGTGCATGGTTAATAATCAATCATATTTTGAGTGGATTAATTCTAATTTACTGTTTTAATAGCGTGTTGTATTTGGCACTAGCTTATAGGCCCCTTATAATATAGCTAGGTTGTTGACTTAGTTGATGATTTTGATTTGATTGTTCAATGTACCAATCCTTTTTCTTCAATCAGAGTTCACACTAGTGAAGAAAGAAGTGACAATAGTAACACTAATTACCCTCGACGAAATTAAAATATATCCTGGATTTAGCATATAAGTAATACATAGGGATTTAATTAATATATTTTAAATAAAAAGTTTCATGCCCATGAAAACGTTAAAAATTATAAAGAGCTTGATTACCATGATCTCATCATCTTGATTATATAAATACACACACAATTAAATAATTTTAATATGCCGAAGGTCTATTGAAAACAATATTCCTATTTTCAGGAATAAGTGACCTTATGAATGAAAAAAAGAGATAAAAGCAACAAATATGGAGATGGAAAGGACTTGTGTTTTAGTTTTTACAAGTTCGAGCATCGTGCCAAGCAAACTAATTAAGTCTGATATTTAAGTAAAAAAAATGGCAGAAAGCTATGGTTAAGACATGTAATTAAGACATATTAAGCTCCTAATTAAGACATGTAATGAATTATCACTAATCTTTTTTTTTTTCAATCTATATTTATATTCTATATATATATTAAAGCAAGAAAGTTACTATATATAATTGACATTATGGTTAAGCCAAGTAGCAAGCTAATAAATGTCAATAGTATATGGTAAATTTATTCTATATTTGACTATTTTAGTTAAATACAAATATATATATATATATAATATGAATTAAAAGATAATTTTGAATTTATAGATAACGTTCTAAAATTCTAATTTAAATTAAAAATAAAATTTATTTTTTTATCATGTTGTCATACTTAATTCGGTTAATGATCATATGCAATCATGTTAGGAACTTTTGTTATTTTTTCTAATTATTTAAATACTACTTCGCCTCTAACAAAAAAAATAACTACTTCATATAACTATAAAACTATTTCACATTTAAAATCCTATAAGTATAGTTCTTTGAAACACTGTAGCTAGATTTGAATAAAATAATTTTTTTTAAAAAAATAAATGTAATATATTGGGTGCACGTCTATGTTTATCTAAATAAAAAAAAAGAGTTTACAAAACCAAATAAAAGTTTACTTACATATATAATAAAGTAAACATACATGCTGGAGAAAGAAACATCACAAAATAAGTCAATATTAAAAAAAAGTTGTTTCTTTTTTCTTCTTGAAGAATATTTGTTTGAATAGTCAATTTGCATTAATGGACATCAAACAAATAACAAAACTTTGGCTATAAAATTGCTATCATTAATTTTAATTTAGCACATTCAAGGAATTGAAGGGTATAAGCTGAAACCCCTTCATTTAACTATAGTCAGGCCAATATTGCAAGGGTATAATTTTTTTTTCGTTGAAGAATATTAGTTTTGAATCATTAGATTATGTGGAAGTTTTTTTTTTCAAACTCAACAAGAGAGAAATTGGTTTCTAATTGATAGTTTCGATAGCGACTTTTAAGTGTAACAAAGAGTATATATAAAGAAAAAATTGTTATGACGTGAAATATTTTTTTTAAATGTAAACAAATTATTTCGAAAAAACTCTTTACTTTTTTTAATTCAAAGATAATAAATAGATAAGATATTTTTTAATATTAGTAGAGAGTTTTAAAATTATTATAATAGAAGTTATATTATGGATAAACTAAAAAAATCAAAATCTTATGGAATATTTACATAATTTCCGGCCAGATTTATTGTTTACTTTTTATAGCTAATATAAATAGATGCTATATCGATAACACACGATTATACACATATTATGTATGGATTATATATAAATTACACATCATTCAATTTTTTAATTTATGTGGTCCGGTGAGTACATATATAGGCTGATTAGATAAAGCCAAACAAATATAAAATAATTTCAACCAAAGACTAAAAATATAATTAAAGTTCATATGTAGACAATTTTTATTAAAACTCATCCTTTTATAGTGAAATAAATTAATTTTTTGTAATAAAAGAAATAATAACATAAAAAATAAGATAAAAGAAAATAAATATTGAAAAAAATGTTAGAAAGATCTAAAAACGAGAAATAAAAGATGACAACAAATTTCTTCTTATGTTTCATCTTTGTTAAGTATGAAAATTTTGAAAGTTAATTTTAAATTAACGAAAATATCTTCACTTTCATCATTATAAAGATAATCATTATTATAATATATATAAAGTTTTAGAAATTGAAATATCAAAATAGAAATATTTTTTGAAAAATAAAATCATACCAACTAAGATTTCACATCGTAGTATAAGAGTCACGTCGTAATCAAAGAATCATTTATATCGTGTCAACCTTTGTGCTTTGCATAAATATGAGTTATTATTTCACTTTGTGGCTATTTTTAGGTTCCAATGACACCTATGAGAATAGTGCAAAAATAAAATTATCACAACGAGAATTGAGAAAATATTAGTCTTTTTTCATGTAGTGTTTCTTAATTAATATCTGACGATTATATATAATTATTTAGAAGGTTTAAATGTTAAGGTTATTTACATATAATTCAAATAACTCAGATATTTAACATGGTTAATGTCAAATATCAAAATGGAGTAAAAACAATTCACTAGCTACAGAATTTTTATATTTTTAGATAGCCAACTAAAATGAGCTTCGAATTAAGAATAATATTTTCAATTACATTATTATAAAAATAATTATTATTGAAAAATAATGTTTTAGAAACTGAAATTTTAAGAAAGAAATATTTTTTAAGAGATATCAATACACCAAATAAGAGTTCAAGTAGTAGTAAAAGAGTTAAATTTTATCCAAAAAGTCATTCATTGTCTCAACATTTGATTAGTTTGCCATAAATATGAGTTATTATTTTGTTTCCTGACTATTTTTAGGATCCAATGACACCGACAAGAATGGTATCAAAAAAGAAAAATAGAAGAAATGGTTAATTTTTTTCATGTAGTTAATATCCAATTATTATTTATATTTACTTAGAAAGTGTAAATTTTAAGATTATTTACATACAATCCAAATAACTTAAATATTTAACATGATTAGTGTTCGCGCATCCGCGCGGGTACTAATACTAGTTTGAAGATATAGTTAAGAAAATAAAAGTATAATCTAATTTCTAAAATTCTTTTTAAGTAAGATGATCATACAATTCAATATTATATATCGTAAGAGACAAACTATTAATTCAAAACTTATCGGCGATCATTATTAAAACATAATTTTTTTTTAAGTTCACTCCTTTTTTTGCATGATAAAAAAATGAAGAATATTTGAAGGTAATGTAGATGTAACCACAATTTCACCATCAAAGATTTATAGAGCGGTTGTAAGTATTTCTTTATTTTTAACTAGGCGTTTAAAATTCGAATCCTGAAAAATGAAGTTACGTTTAGTTGTGTGTTACTGTATTTTATCTTTGAAGTGAGATTTTACCAACATAAATCTAATTAATCAAGCTCCAAAACGAATATCGTACAAGAAACCTTTAAATCAGAGTATCATGAAAACCACAGCTCGAAATTATGACTAATGATGGCGACGGATCGAATTGAACTGCAAATCAATAGTAAAATCAAATATATTTGACCAAGAAAACTAGAATGATTAGGTCTAGATTCATTGGCACCATTTAGAAATCAAGTCCATGCTGGAAAAAAGACTGTGACGTGTCCTTTTGAATTCATTCCCTCTTTATCTATTTTCTTCTTTAATCAAGTTACATTTGCACTATACTAATTGGAAAATTCCTTATTAATGAGTTGTCGATTCTTAATAATTACTAGGAGCATGTTACTGATTTATTCACCCTTTCTTGAGCTGAGGGTCTATCGGAAACAGTCTTTTCTACCTGGCTTTCCAGATAGAGTAAGATTTGTGGACACACTACTCTCTCCAGACCCACTTGTGGAATTATACTTGTATGATGATGTTGTTGTTGTTGTTGTTGTTGTTGTTGTTGTATGTTACTGATTTAGTTTTGGACCCATCCTTTTTTTCTTTTGGTGTATGATAGCTGTATTAGAGCCCGATCAAATTTAAATTCATGCCGAAAAGTTCCATATATTAAGGGATAAAACACTCCGTAATAAAAGTGACTTTATATCTAGAACTCGAAATCCCTAGACCTATGATTAAGAATGACGGAATACTTATCGCTCTACTACAATCCTTGATGGTCACATGATTTTCTCTAATCATCTTGATTCAATAGATGCAAAGGTATTCTTTTAGGGTGAAGTTTAAGTTTGCCAATTTTAATGTTACAAATTTTACTACTTTAGAAGAGTACAACAACAATCCCGTAAAATTTCACCAAGTAAAAAAATAGTAGGAACCACGCGAACGCAAGCCCCGTCTGCCACAAATTATGATGTAGACTCGATCACTTGGGCCGACGTTAGACTAGCACCCTTCCAAAGTGCAATGGAAGTCACTAGCCTAGGCCATGGGCTTTCTTGATCGTCCATTAACCCCCGTCGAGGTAAGTACTACTTTAGAAGAGTATGCATTTAAATTGTCACCTATCCACCAATTAACAAGGTGATTTACATAAATTGATTAAACAATTATTCATGTTAATAAGTAATATTATATTAATAAGATATGATCATCATTAAAGTATGTCAAGTATGAAAGGAACAAGCCAGCACTAATAGAAGGCAAAGTAATTTTTGCTGCTTTCTTCCAAAGTTCAAAAGTAGACATTAGTGCTTCTGCCGTTTTATATTTTATCTAATACTGTCGTTTTTATATTAAAAAAAGACAATTAAGTGTACTAAGTTTTTACTATATGCGGGTCTCGAAAAAAGGATATAATTATCTTTAATATGCACTTTTACATTATATTTCTTCAAAAGATTATTTACATTTCTTGAACTTATGACCTCTTTGTCATATAGTAATAAGTACATTTACAGTTACACCAATGTTTCCCTTTATTTAAAGCTATTAATCTATAATATCAACGTTTATAGCTTAGTAATACCAGCAAAAATCTTTTACACAATAGATATGAGTTTGATTAAAATTATCATTTTCCCTGTTGGAAAAATGACATTGTATAACAGCTCTCAAAATAATAGCTAAAAAAATATATTTTTTTGTATAATTTTTTTTTGTGTATATATATATAAATTCTAAACACTTTTGCGGCTACTGAATATAAATATTTTTTGTCGGGGGCAAAAAATGATCTTTGCATAGAAAAATAAAAATAAAATAAAATAATCGAAGCAAAATACATGTTGAAAATTTTATAATTCAATTATTAAAAACAGCAAACCAAGCCATCATATATCTTTAATTTCTTGAAATTTTTTTCTTCTTCTTGTCTTTGTACTGATCCTATAACTCTATAAAGTCGAAGACATCTCATTAATTTCTTTGTGATTGACCGTGCGTGCGTTAACTAGTCAACAAAAGAAGCTTCTAAAGTTAATTAATTCTAATTACGAAATTAACTAATAGATCAATCTAGGTTGCTCGAGACTAAATAATAATTTTTAAATCCAAAAACCTTTTTGTGATACATGTATCATACATGCACTTTGCTTTGCTACCCCATCTTTACACACAATTAGCTACTTAGTTCAAATTTAAAAGGAAAAAAAATAAAAAATAGTTCAAACGTCTTAGTGGGCGTTTGGACATAAGAATTGTGAAATTACGAAAAAAAGTAGGAAATTATTTTTAGATTAAAATGATATTTGAAAATTAGAATTGTGTTTGGATATGAATAAAATTTGGAACTGTTTTTGAATTTTTGTGAGTGCTTTGAAGTAAAAATTTTGTAAAACAAATTTTTGGAGTTTTTTAAATTTCGAAAAATTTTGGAATCAACTTTAAGTGAAATTTGACATTTTCATAGCCAAATATTAATTCCGAAAAAATACAAATAAAATAAAAAATCGAAAAAAAAGGAAAAAAGAAAAATTATGGCCAAACGGGCCCGTAGTAAGAGTTTATCATTTTAAAACTTGCCAAAAGAAATATTTATATTACTGATGAGTCAAACTCAAAAAGTCAAAGTAAACAAAGAATAAACTAGTCCCTAACGCAAGAAATCTAATTGTCCATTATAAGCTGCAAAATATATCTAAACTATTCTTAAGAGTCAAATTTTATTTGTCACCACCAAAGATGAATTAGGACTCTTAATTTGGATTTAAGTTACGTACACACACATTATCATAACTTTTTACACAACTGAGGATTTATAGCAAAGTAGCTATCATTTAAATTAGGTTACGAATTAACACATATCAAAGGAAGTTATACATGAGATATACATTTAGAATTTTAGATGTGTATAAATATATATATATATATATATATATATATAGTAACCATTCAGACAGTAGCGTTCAAACGCAAAGTGTTCAGACACATATTGGGGCCCGATTAAATCTGGATTTATGGAATGTCCCATATTAGGGGGTAAAGCGCTCCCTAACAAAGACGACTCCATACCCAGAATTCGAATCCAAAACCTCTGGTTAAGAATTAATGAGTACTTACTAGTCCACTACAACTTTTGTTAGTGATATAAATATATTTTATTTATATCGTCAGTGCATCGAACTTTAACTGATCTTTGGCAAACTGTGGGAAGTGTTTAAATTGTAGCTCAACAACCTAATTTCAATTATGACAATTTGTAAATTGTAAGAAAAGAGAGCAGTGGACTAAACATCAACTTCCATTAGAGATGCTTCCACGGTTAGCAGAATATCATATCAGAGTTGGTCAAATTTGAAAATCCAAGGAGTCCAGTTTATTTCAAATTTGGTCTTCTTGGAAGACTTTTCTTTAGATGAATTAATCTAAATAGTCTTCTACTCAATCACTTAAACTGAAATAGCTATTATATATAGAAATTATATATAATATATGTATAACTATATATAATATGTATATAATTTATATATATCGACTAAAAAAGTAAAAATTAAATCTAGCGGGCTATTTGTCTAAAGATTCTCTAATTTTTTTAAACCATGTTATTGGGCACCTACTGGCAAAGGCGGAACTATGTTGTAAAGATAAGGGTCATCGGCACCTAGATGGGCTTCTTCTCAGAAGGCTTTTCCTTAGTAGAATCAATCTAAATAACCGGTCACCCGGTCATTTAAACTAAAAATAGTTCGTAGATATAAAACATATGTATAATTCTTATGTAATATGTGTTCAACCATGTATAGTTTGTGTATAATCTATGTATATCAACTACTAAAAATTAAAAGTGAATCTAGCCAGCTATTTGTGTGAAGATTTTCCTCTTCTTTTTTGTTTTAACTATGTCATCGGACACCTTTGGCCAGATTATTTCAGATTCACATTGTATAGTGCTTATTAAAGAAGGAAACGCTTGCTATTAAGGATTTTTCATTTTCAGGTTCAAATCCAAGACCTTTAATTTGAGAATGTAGGGATCTCATCCGGTCATCCATCTAATTACATTCGTAACTTGATGGTAATTAAACAGTTTTTTTTTCCAATGATTTAATTTCCCCAATAAGCATTTATTAATACTCCTAATCCCTTCACCCTTGTAACTAGTGAATACGATTAATATTATATTTTCCTTATAATGCATTTTCAGTACTTTTTACTCTCGTGCTACGATAACAGAGATATAATGACGACAACAACAACAAAAAAAAATAACAATAATATCCAGTACTTTTTTCTTCTTTTCAGCTGACTTTTTCTTCTTGAAAGGGATTTTTGGAGCAACGATAAAGTTGTCTCTGTATGATCTCACGTGCTTAAGCCGTAAAAACAACCACTAATGCTTGCATTAGATTAGGTTGTCTGCATCACACCCCTTGGGACGCAGGGCTTTCCTAAATTTTGTGTGAATGCGAAATACTTTGTACACTGGGTAACAGGCGAGACTAAACAGAAATACAAAGTGTAGGTAATTCTTTATCCACTCTGCCGTTGCCTTATTTTTATTTATTGGGGATCACTCTACACACTATTGGTAGCTAGAGAATTTGTTTTTGAGGTGTTTGAGCATTTAAATATTAAAAAATTGCTCGTATTAGTAGCTTCTATGTTTGAGATTAGTTGTCCTAATTTTTTGTGTAACTATTAAGATCAGTTGTTCCATTATTTGTATGCAGATTAATTAGCCACTACTACCTCATGTTCTTACAACTCTTTGCTCATATAATTTTTTTTTTGGGTTATTACTCTTTACATGCATCTATAAAATTGAATAGTTCTTCCTTGTGATGAATTTGACGATGGATGAATGTATTTTAGTTGTATAATTACGCACGAAACGAGAAAAGAGATATATATGTGGTGGAAATATACTTTCATATAATAGTTGACTGGAGTTAATAAAGCAAGCTGATAAGTTAATTATACCTAGAAATTTAACTGTGGATTGTAGTTAAAAGTAAGTTAGTTAGTACGGTGTTAGAAGGTAGTTATACTGTAGCTTTATAGATACACGGTTGTATCATTTTTTTCTCTTAATAACAGATTCTGTTTTCTCTCATCCTCTGAGTGTTGCCTTCTCTTGCATGTCTTCTTCTTTGAGCTCAACCTTCAGATCCATGGCAACTAACATGGTATCAGAGCCACCAGAGTAGATCAAAGGCAGTTCTCAAGCTAATCCTTACTCTCGTTACCTCAATTTCACAATTTTGTGGTAAATTGTCCAATTGTAGCGTATAGCTAAAAGACTAGGGTTTACTCTTGAGAAGCAACTGAAAATGGCAATTGGAAAAGAAACGTTAGCTAAAGATTCATTTCAAGCAACTACAACCTTTGGTAATGTCTGCCACTGGCGCAACTGTATCTCCATCAATTGACCACAATCACCCACTCTTCCTTCAACCAACAGACACTCCAGGTAGTACTCTGATTTCTCTTCAACTTACTGGTTCAGATAACTATGCCTATGGAGTAGGTCTATGAGGATTGGTTTGTTAGGGAAGAACAAGTTAGGTTTTGTAGATGGTCGATTTCCTAAGTCTAAGTTTGAAGCTAAACTCAATGGGAGAAATTTAATACTGTAGTTCTCTCATGGATAATGAATGCAGTAAGGCCAGGTTTATTTAGTAGTGTTTTATATGCTTCTAATGCTCACAAGATTTGGTAGGACTTAAAGGAGAGATTCAACAAGGTAAATGGATCTAGGGTTCTATATCTACAAAGAGAGATTTATACCCTCGCTCAATGTACCATGTCTATTGCTGACTACTTCTCCAAATTGAGAGATCTCTGGGATGAATTTGATGTATTAATACCCAGTCTTGGCTTTTCATGTCTTGAGTCTAAAAATATACCCAACACTTTGAGTATCACATGCTACTTCAGTTTCTGATGAGATTGAATGAGTTATACTCACAGTCAAGGGGCCAGATCATGATGATATCTCCAATTCCTAGTATCAACAAAGCCTACTCTATACTGATTGATCAAGAGAGTCAAAGGGGCCTGACTAATTTCACTCCAACTACTGAAGGCATAGAAGGAGTTGTATAACAACAATAACATATACAGTATTATTCCACACTGTGGGGTTTGGGGAAGGTAGTGTGTACGCGGACCTTACCCCTACATTGTGAGGATAGAGCGATTATTTCTAATAGACCCTCAGCTTAGGAAATAATAAGCACCGTATTAATAAAAATATAAACAAGAAGAGACATCACCAAATATAAAAGCAGAATAAAAATAACAAGATAATAAGGTGAACATAGAAAGAGATGTATTCCATAGTAATAAGGACCCAGCAAATGCATGTGGAAACTTCAAGTATAGAAAGAATTAGGTTCAGTGTGAATACTGTCATTATAAGGGGCACACAAAGGAGAATTATTACAAACTTCATGGCTATCCATTAGACTTCAAAGGAAAGAAAAAGGGGCATAGTTCTGGAGTGTATGCAAATAGTGTGGGTAGTCCAATGTTTCCAAATGCTGCAGAAGCAGGCACTCAACAAGTCTCTTATTGAACTCAACCAGGGATGTAGCAAGCCCAGCATGCTTACATGCCTCAGTTTACACAAACTACTCTCAACAATACTCATGTTGTTCCTTTCTTCACTAAAGAGCAGTACCAACAAATTCTTTAGATGTTGTCCAAAGGGAATGAAGAAGGTCCAAAATCATCTACCAAGTTAGCTGCTGCAGGTACTCTAATTACTCTAACGTCCAATTATCTCAAGCATAATTGGATTATAGACAGAAGAGTCTCAAATCATATGACTTCACAACTTGATGCTCTTACCACTTGTCAAGCAATCCCTAATTTAGAGAGATGCACTTTTCAATTACCTACTGGGAATGTAGTATTTGTATCACATAAGGAACTTCATTAGTACTTAAAAATAACAATATCTCTAATGTGCTATACATTCTAGATTTTAGATGCAACTTGCTCTCAGTGTCTCAACTCACCAAAGAACTTCAATGCATGGTTGCATTCTTCCCCGACTTCTGCATTTTTCAGGATCTCTACAGTAGTCAGGTGAATGGTATTGGTAAGGAGGAGCATGGTTTGTAAATCCGTCAAGGAGGATCATCATAGTATTCTGCAACAACACCAGAAAATAAGTGTGCTCACACAACCAACTTACTTGATTTTGAAATAGTATGGAATAGGAGATTAGGGCATGCTCCTATTGATGTAATAATGAAGTTAGATGCTCTTAGTACCTTAAAAACAGGAACTCATCACTGTCTTGTATGCCCAGTTGCTAAACAGTCTATATTGCCATTTCCTTTAAATACATCAGTGTCGCAATCTGCATTTGACTTAGTTTATTGTGATATCTAGGGGCCATATAGAGTTCCCTCTCATAGTGTTAAGAGGTATTTTATCACAGTAGTTGATCACTATACCATATACACTTGGATTTTTCTATTCAACTTCAAGTCAGAAGTTATAGTTGTACTAAGACACTTTCTAACTCAAATAAAGAACATGTTTTCAGCTTCAATAAAAGTCTTAAGGACTGATAATGGTAGTGAGTTTTTCAGTAATTACTTTAAACATTTGCTCTCCGGTCTTGGTATTTTCATCAGAGTACATGTGTCTACACCCTCAACAAAATAGAATTATTGAGAGGAAACATAGAACTATCTTAGACATGGACATGTCTCTTAGGTTCCAGGCTGTTGTTCCTCTAAGGTTTTGGGGTGAATGTAGCACCACTGCGGTCTACCTCATCAATAGGATAGCATCTTGAACACTTGGGTATAAATCAACTTTTGAGTTGATTTACTTGCATCCTCCTTCACTGCAACACTTAAATGTCTACTATCACTTTGGCTGCAGAATGGGAATGAAGGTTGAGGAGGTAGGGAAGAAAAGGTCTTTAGTTGTCTATGTTATGTAGTATGTCCCAGAATTGTTGACAAGTTTTCACCAAGAGCCATCCCTACTATCTTCCTGGGCTATTCTTCATCTCAAAAGGGTTATGTTCTGTATGACTTGAACTCTAAGTCTCTATTTGTTAACAGAAATGTTGTTTTCCAGGAAGACATCTTTCCTTTCAGGCATATGTTATCTCTTGGTAGCACTATCTTTCCTATACTGGATCAGCTCTCACCAATTAGTGCAAATCCCAGATTCTGCTCCCGGTGCTGATGTTCCTCCACATGAGGTTGGTATTACATCTGAGGGGGAGCCTCCTCTTTATCCTGTTGCTGCTCCTCACCATACACCAGACTATTATACAAGTCCTACAAATCCTGCAGGTGACCTCCCAAATAATATAGCACATGTTGATGCTCATACTGAGGCTCACCTTGAGTCTACAGAACTTGTTGATGCTACAGAACCTATTGCAGTAGTTAACTCACCTGGTGTTGTACCTTCTCAGGTCAGAAAATCCTCTAGGCCTAGAAAGCCTCCCTTATGGATGCAAGATTATGTAGTGCAGTCAAAAACTACTAACTGCTCTTATCCTATCTCAGCTTATGTGAGTTATTCTCGCATTACTTCCTCATACAGTCAGGTCTTGTCTGCTTATTCAACCTGTTTTGAGACTCAGTTCTTTAGTGAGACAACCACTGATCCTCAATAGATAGAAGCTATGAAGCTGGAGATTGCAGCCTTAGAGGAAAACAAAACCTAGAGCATCGTTGATCTGCGCCCTTGCAAAACACCAATAGGGTGCAGTTGGATCTTCAAAATCAAGTACAAGGCCTCAGGAGAGGTTGAAAGATACAAGGCCATACTTGTAGCCAAAGTCTATGGTCAAAAGGAAAGGCTGGACTACAGTGAAACCTTCTCCCTTGTAGCCAACATAGTAACAATTAGGTCCATTGTAGCTTTTGATGCCTCTCAGCAATGGATGATTTACTAGATTGGTGTTCATAATGCCTTCCTTAATAGTGAATTGTTTGAAGAGGTGTATATGCATATTCCATAGGGGTTTTCCAGACTGGGGGAGACTAAGAAGGTCTGCAAACTCCACAAGTCCTTATATAGTCTTAAACAATCACCAAGGCAGTGGAATATGAAGTTAACAGAGGTACTTTTACAGTTGGGTTTTAAACAGAGTCACTATGATTATTCATTGTTCATAAGAGGAACCAATAGTGACACAGTTATCGTCCTTGTGTATGCGGATGATCTATTGATCACAGGGAACAATGATAAGTTACTTTGTGACACTAGAATAGAGTTGCAGAGGAAGTTCAAAATGAAGGATTTAAGGGAATTGAAATTCTTTCTGGGAATTGAGTTTGCTAGATCAAAGAAAGGAATCCTTATGTGTCAAAGAAAGTATGCACTAGAGTTGATATCTGAAGAAGGCTTGGGTAGAGCAAAGCTTTCTGGTACACTATTAGAGTTGAATAAAAAACTCACATCTTTAGAGTATGACAAATGCATTTAGAATTGCAAACAAGAAGGTGATCAGGAACTCAAGAATCCTAATTGCTACCAGAGACTTGTGGGAAAGCTGCTATACCTCACTATGACAAGACCATATATTGCCTTTGCAGTTGAGGTCTTAATTCAGTATAGGCACTGTCCTAAGGTGTCACACATAGAAGCTGCTCTTAGAGTAGTGAGATATATCAAAGAAGCACCAGGCTTGGGGTTACTTATACCTGCAGAAAGTACAGACAAGTTGGTTGCCTACTGTGATTATGATTGGGGATCATGTATAGCATCAAGGAGATTAGTTACTAGGTACTTGGTCAAATTTGGAAATGCATTGGTGTCTTGGAAGTCAAAGAAACAAATGACTATGTCCAGAAGTTCAACTGAGGTTGAGTTCAGAAGTATGGCTTCATGTGCAGCAGAATTACTTGGATGGTAGGGCTGTTCAAGGAACTTGGAGTTAGAATTCAGCAGCCTATAAGTCTAATATGTGATAGTAAGGATGCTATACAAATAACTTCTAATCCTATCTTCCATGAAAGGACCAAACATATTGATATTGATTGTCATTTTGTTAGGGAGAAAATATGTCAAGGACTGCTAAAGACAGATTATGTACATACTAAAGATCAACTAGCAGATTTACTGAAAAAGAGCTTGGGGAAGTTTCAACATGATCATTTACTGAACAAGCTATGAGTGAAAAATGTATATCAACCATCAGCTTAAGAGGAGTGTTGACTGGAGTTAATAAAGCGAGCTGATAAGCTAACTATAGTTAGAAATGTAACTGTAGGCTGTAGTTAAAAGTAAGTTAGTTGGTACAATGTTAGAAGGTAGATAAGTGAGGGTTTTTATTAATTATTAGCGCCTTTTAGCTTTTATTTTAGTCTAAAAGCGTTTAATTATGTTCCCGAAACTAATGAAATGTGCAAAATTGCAGGAATGTTAGAAGTTGGATTCCTGAGATGAAATCCGACTCAAAAAGGAGTAATAATAAAACAAGGCAACAAAAGAGACAAGAACTTGCAAAGTGCGGACCGCAGAATTCTATCTGCGATCGCCAACAATGAAGAAAATTCCAACAGGCTTCCTAGCAAAATGCGGTTTGCAAAGGAATTGTGCGGCCGCAATTGAAGAATTGGAAATAAACTTTAGAAGGTGTGAAATTTGCCAAAGTCCAAGTTCCTCAAGATTGCGGACCGCACAAGAAATGTGCGGCCGCAAAATAAGTGCCTTGTGGCCGTAGAAAGAAAAATACGGACCGCAAATCAACAGATTGCGTTCGTAGTGATAAATCTGCGCACGTAGAATCATTGCCTCGCGGCCGTAGTGGATAATTGTGCGGTCGCAGAATCCCAGCTCTTGCAAGATGAATACTTCTACTGACTATACATAGAATTGTGCATCCGCAGAACCTCCCGAAGGGCATTTTTATCCGAAATTTTCAGTCATGTATAAATAGACGAGTTTCACAAAATTAGGTCAACTTTTGACATCAACAACTATAGTAGTCATTTCTCTTTTCTTCTTTTAATAGTCTTTCAAATTTTGGGATATTTTAACACAGATTTCATCATTTTTATTTTACAACATGAGTTTAATTAGTATCTCTTCTTCTATTTTTTTCAATTCCAAGCATGAGTAGCTAGATTTTTACTAAGGTTGTGACCCAATCCCGGTATGTAAACCTTATGGGTGTTTAATTTAATGCTTATTTATGGTTGGGTATTTATTATTTAGCCTTGTTCATGCTTTAATATGTGGAATTAATGATTGCAAATATTAGTTCATGCCTATTTGACTTAGTCTCTACTTGAGAAAGAGAGACTTGAAAACTTGACTAACAAGAAATTGGGTAAATTGATAGGTTGATAATCCCAATTAAAGGGTTCAACCTAGAGATAGTAATAATCCGACTAGAGCTTTTATCAACCGTTTTGAGCAATACCCATTTTGACTTGAGAAAGCCAAATTGGACAAAATCACTCTCTGACCGAGAGGTATTGAGTGGGTAATTGAGTGTTGATAGCTATAATATACCCTGATCAATAAAATAATTATTAAGGTTTATATCTCATTAGGCAAACACCTAGGTGATGGTCATAGTCCTAGGCTTTTCACAAAACTTGAAAAATAACAAAAACAATTTCCTAATTTTATTTTTTAACTCTGCAATCTTAGTTTAAAATAGACATAGAAACAACACCATTTTGTGGAAATGTAAATTGAGATAGTTCATGCCCATGTATTATAATATATACTACTAAATCCCTTATATATATCCCTATGAAAATCGACCCAGACTCTTATTGGGTGTTACTATTGCAATCGACCGTTTTATGTCCTTGATTTGAGGTGTGAATTGGACGAGATCAATTTTTGGCGCTGTTGCTGGGGAGCTAAAAATGGTTTTAGCTATATATTTGGTTTTGTGTGTGGATTTTCTTCTTTTCCTTTCGTGTTACTAATTTGTGTGAATCAATTGTAGGTGCAACAATGGCAAACAACATTGATCAACTTGGAAACATGCCTTTGGGGATGTGGATGTTGAGGATGAACAAGTTGAAGAGGTTTCTCTTGAACCTCAAGCAAATAGAAAAGGTCGGGCGCCTCAAGACAACGTCCCAGTTCCACCCCCACCTTCACCAAGAGCGACTCCATACCGAGTGTTACCAAATAAAGGGTATGCAACTGCTATAGTCCCGCCCAGCATTAGGGCGGGAAACTTTCAAATCACTAATGTAATACTCACATTGCTAGAGCAACGAGGTTTCTTTACCAGAGCTCCAAGTCAAAATGCATACAAACACTTGAAGGGGTTTATGGATACTTGTTGGGGGAGTAAACAAACAAATGTCTTCGGGGATTCTAGCATTCAAACAATGACGGAGTGCCCCAAACAAATGTCTTAGAGACGAGATTCTAGCATTCAAACAAAAGACCAATGAGTCGTTATATGAGATATGTGAGCGGTATAGAATAATGGTCAAAGAGTGCCCCAATAATGACATGACGGAGAATATGATTCAACAAACTTTCTATCGAGGGATCAATATGACCAATCAGTGCGTGGTAAATTAACTTACCGATGAAAATGTCATGACAATGACGTATACAGAATATTCTAAAATTTTAGATTAAATGGCGGATACCTTGTCGGCATGGAAATCTAGGGCTAATGTTCCTCAAGATAATCCGAACGTAATTCACCTCCATAAAGAGTTACATGACCATGGACAAGCTATTGCTGAATTGACCACCATAATGAATCAATTAGCAAAGGATCAACTTCAACAAGTGCAAAATTCCAAGCAAGTTAATGACATGGAGGGTGTAAGCATGATGGTGAGCAAAAGAAGGACCAAGGGTTCACAAGTGCAAAACCGAGTGGAGAATTATGTGCAAGAAGACAGTGGATTTGATTAAGATGAATCTTAAAATGAACAAGAAGAGGAGGTACAATAGGTGAACAACTACCAAGGGAAAAGAAACAAATCTAAAGGCTTGAATCAACAATAATGGTGACCTCAAGGTAGTCAAGGTAATTGGAATTCTAACAACTAAGGTAATTGAAGCGATGGAAATAATCAAGGGAATTGGCATAACAATAACAGTCAAGGAAATTGGAGTGGTGGAAATAACCAAGGAAATTGGAGTGGTGGCAATCAAGAAAATTGGGGAGGTAACAATCAAGGGGAATAGAACAATAATCAAGGCAACTGGGGGTCGGGTTTTCAAAGGCCCCCGATGTATCAACAACCGAGCAACCCGCCTCCTTATCCTTCCCATGGTCTAAGTTCTTCCGACAATGAAATGGGGCGTATTGAGAATATGTTCAAGCAAATGATGGAGAAGAATGTCGATTCCGATACCAACTTGCCTCACACAAAATATCAATCCGTAACTTGGAAGTTCAAATGGGGCAAATCTCTCAAGTTCTAAATACTTGTTTTAAGTGGTCACTACCAAGTGACACGGTGGTGAACCCAAAGGGTGGGAACAACAGGAGGCATGCCATAGATGTTACTATAAAGAGTGAAAAAGGTGGGAATGCACCCACCTCAAGCCAAAGGCAACTTGTGGATGAAGAGCAAGTAGTGCAAGAAGAGGAGATCCCGAACAATGTTGATCAATCCAATGATGAGGTTCAGATTGATATTGATGATAGTGTGGAAGAGACTCGAGAGGAGGTGAACCCATCTAGGGATCACATTATTGACATGCCGGAACCGATAGTGCAAAAAGCTAAAGCACCATTTCCTAAGCCTCCACCTCCATACCCTCAAAGACTTGCAACGCAAAATGGTGAAAACCAATTCAAAAAGTTTATCCAAATTATGAAGAGTCTCTCAATTAATGTGCCATTAGTTGAAGCCTTGAAGCAAATTCCTGGTTATGCAAAGTTCATGAAGGAACTTGTGACAAAGAAGCAGTCGATGAATTTTGAAACTGTAAAAATAACTCATCAAGTAAGTACAATTGTACATTCAATGGCTTCCAAGTTGGAGGATCCCGGTGCTTTCACGATTCCTTATACAATTGGAAGTGCCAATTTTGCAAAAGCTCTTTGTGATCTTAGGGGAAGTATAAATTTGATGCCTTATTTGGTTTCCAAGACATTGGGAATCGGACAACCAAGGCTTACCTCTATGAGATTGCAAATGACCGATCGAACAATGAAGAGACCCTTAGGAGTGATTAAGGATGTTTTGGTTCGCGTTGATAAATTCATTCTCCCATTGGATTTTATCATTCTTGATTGTGAGGTTGATTATGAGGTGCCAATTATTCTTGGTAGACCTTTCCTTGCTACGGGGAAGACTCTTTGTGATGTTGAAACCGGAGAACTTACTTTCCCGGTTGGTGATAAAAAGGTGGTTTTCCATGTGTGTAAGTCCATGAGGCAACCTAATAGCAATGATGTGTGCTCTTTCGTGGATTTGGTGATTGATGTGATTGTGGATGAAACAAGTACTATGGTAAATGTTGGTGATATGTTGGAGGAAGTCTTGCTCAACTTTGATGATGACGAGATGGATGGCTTCATGGAATGTGTGAACTCTTTGCAAGAAATGGGTCATACACATATAAACCCACAAATTGTCCTTGGATCTTGAAAATAGGACAACTCATCCTACAAAGCCTTCAATCGAAGAGCCCCATATCTTGGAAAGAAGCCATTGCCTCCACATCTTCGATATGAATCTCTTCGCCCTTCTTCTACTTTACTGGTTATTTTTTCCTCTTGTTTGACTAATGTGCAGGTGGACTCTACATATACAGTGCTATAAAAGAGAAAGAAGGCTATTGGATGGACATTGGAGGATATTCGGGGGATAACCCCGCATTTTGCATGCACAAGATTAACGTCGAGGAAGGTGCCAAACCATCTATTGAACATCAAAGAAGACTAAATGAAGCCATACAAGAGGTTGTCAAAAAGGAGATTATCAAGTGGTTGGATGTCGGGGTTGTCTACCCCATCTCCGATAGTTAGTGGACTTCTCTGGTTCAATGTGTCCCAAAGAAAGGGGGCAATGACGGTGGTCACCAATGACAAGAATGAGTTAATTCCTACAAGAATGGTGATCGGGTAGATAATGTGTATGGACTATCGTAAGCTCAATAAAGCCACAAGGACGGACCATTTTTCACTTCCCTTCCTAGATCAAATGCTTGATATTGGCCGGCTGCGCTTTCTATTGTTTCCTTGATGGGTATTCCGGCTACAACCAAATTCTTATTGCTCTGGAGGATCAAGATAAAACCACCTTTATATGTCCTTATGGTACTTTCGCCTTCAAGCGGATGCCATTTGGGTTGTGCAATGCACCGGCGACTTTTCAAAGGCGTATAATAGCTATCTTTATGAACACGGTGGAAATCTACCTTGAAGTCTTCATGGACGACTTCTCGGTGGTCGGGAATTCTTTTGATGATTGTCTCGGAAACTTAGATAAGTGTTGGCAAGATGTGAAGAAACAAGTTTGGTGCTAAATTGAGAGAAATGTCATTTCATGGTCGAGGAAGGCATTGTCCTTGGCCGTAAGATCTTAAAAAATAGCATTGAATTCGACAAGGCAAAGATTGAGGTGATTTCTAAACTTTCACCTCCAACTTTGGTGAAGGGCGTGTAGAGTTTCTTAGGCCACGCGGGGTTTTACTGGCGTTTCATCAAGGATTTCTATAAAGTGGTTAACCCGTTGTGTAATCTTTTGGAGAAAGATGCTAAGTTCCACTTTAATGATGATTGCATGAGAGCCTCTGAATTTTTAAAGTTCAAGCTGAATACTAATCCCATTATCACCGCTCCAGATTGGAGTGTTCCTTTTGAGCTCATGTGCGATGTAAGTGATGTAACTGTGGGGGCTGTTTTGGGGCAACACATCAACAAGATTTTTTATTCGGTTTACTATGATAGTAAGACCATGAGCAATTCAACTATATCGTTACGGAGAAATAGCTCCTTGCCATTTTGTTTGCTATTGAGAAGTTCCACCCATACTTGATGGGTGCAAAAGGGATTGTCCACACGGATCATGCGGCACTTCGTTATCTTATGAGCAAGAAAGATTCCAAAGCCCGATTAATGAGATGGGTTCTTTTATTGCAAGATTTTGATATTGACATCCAAGATTGAAAAGGAAGTGAAAACTAAATGGCGGACCACTTGTCTCGTTTGGAAGAGGAGGGGAGAACGCATGATGGACTTGAAATCAATGACTCCTTCCTAGATGAGAAACTCTTGGCTATTTCAATGAAAGAGGTGTCATGGTTCGCGGATCTAGCAAATTTTCTTGTGAGTGGTATCATCCCGGATGAGTTCTCTTCAAATCAAAGGAAGAAGCTCAAACGGGATTGTTAAGACTATTATTGGGATGAATCGTACATTTTTCGGATTTGTACGGATGGAGTGATTAGAAGATGTGTACTGGATAAGGAGTAACGTAAAATTCTTGGGGATTATCACTCTTCGCCATATAATGGTCACCATGGTAGAGCGAGAACGACGGCCAAAGTGCTAAGTTTCGGTTTCTATTGGCCCAATATTTACAAGGATACAAGTGATCGAGTGAAACGATATGATGAATGTAAAAGGGTTGGTGGAATCTCAAAGAAAAATTAAATGCCCCTCACCACTGTTTTGGAGATTGATATTTTCGATGTGTGGGGTATTGACTTCATGGGTCCTTTTGTGAATTCTTGTGAAAACACTTACATCTTGGTCGCGGTTGATTATGTGTCCAAATGGGTTAAGGCTGCTGTTTTACCCAACAATGAGGTGAGAAGTGTGATAGTGTTCTTAAAGAAGAATATTTCACAAGGATTGGTACTCCGCGGGCAATCATAACTGATAGGGGGTCACATTTTTGCAACAAAGCCTTCGAAACCTTACTCACCAAGTATGGTGTCACTCATAAAGTCACGACTCCATACCATCCACAAGCAAGCAGTTAAGTGAAAGTCTTCAACCGGGAGATAAAAAGCATTTTGTCCAAAATAGTGAAGGCTAACCGGATGGATTGATCCGAAAAACTTGATGATGCTTTATGGGCTTATAGGAAGGCTTACAAAACACCTATCGGAATGTCTCCATATCGTTTGGTGTTCGGAAAAGCTTATCATCTTTGGGTGAAACTTGAGCACAAAGTCATGTGGGCTTTAAAGAAGTTAAATCTTGAGTAGGATGTCACCGCTAACTTGAGGGTGACACATTTAAATGAGTTGGATGAGTTCTGGTACCATGCATTTAATTGTGTGCCCGGAATTGATGAATGTGCAAAATTGCAGAAATGTTAGAAGTTGGACTCTCGAGATGAAATCCGACTCAAAAAGGAGTAATCAAAGCACAAGACAACAAAAGAGTCAAGAACTTGCAAAGTGCGAACCGTAGAATTCCATCTGTGGCCGCAAACAAAGAAGAAAAAATCCAACATGCTTCCTAGAAAAATGCGGTCCATAAAGGAATTGTGCAGCCGTAGTTGAAGAATTAGAAATTAACTTCAGAGAGTGTGAAATATGCCAAAGTCCAAGTCCCTCAAGATTGCAGACCGCACAAGAAATGTGCGGCCGAAGAAGAAGTGCCTTGTGGCCGCAGAAAGAAAGATGCGGACCACAGATCGACATATTGCGGCCGCAGTGATAAATCTGCGAACGGCAGAATCATTGACTCGTGGCCGCAATGGAGAATTGTGCGGCCGCAGAATCTCAGCTCATGCAAGATGAACACTTCAGTGGACCGCACATGGAATTGTGCGGCCGTAGAACCTACCAAAGGGCATTTTTATCCGAAATTTCCAACCATGTATAAATAGATGAGTTTCATAAAATTAGGTCAACTTTTGACATCAGCAACTACAGTAGTCGTTTCTCTTTGCTTCTCTTAATAGTCTTTCATATTTTGGGATATTTTAACATAGATTTTATCATTTTGATTTTATAATATGAGTTTAATTAGCATCGCTTCTTCTATTTCTTCAATTCCAAGCATGAGTAGCTAGATTTTTACTAGGATTGTGACCCAACCTGAGTGTGTAAACCTTATGGGTGTTTAATTTAATGCTTGTTTATGGTTGTGTGTTTATTATTTAACCTTGCTCATGCTTCAATTTGTGAAATTAATGGTTGCAAACATTAGTTCATGCCTATTTGACTTAGCCTCTACTTGAGAAAGAGAGGCTTAGTCTAGAAAAACTTGACTAACAAGAAATTGAGTAAATCGAGAGATTGATAATCCCAATTGAAAGGTTCAACCTAGAGATAGTAATAATCCGACATGAGCTTTTATCAACTGTTTTGAGCAATACCCATTTGGACTTGAGAAAGCCAAATTTGGCAAAATCACTCTCTGGCCGAGAGGTATTGAGTGTTGATAGCTATAATATACCCTGATCAACAAAACAAGCATTAAAGTTTATATCTCATTAAGCAAACACCTAGGTGATGGTCATAGCCCTAGGGTTTTTACAAAACTTGAAAAATAACAAAAACTGTTTAATAGTTTCATTTCTTAACTTTGCAATCTTAGTTTAAAATAGACATAGAAACAACCCCAATTTGTGAAAGCGTAAATTGAGATAGTTCAAGCTCAAATAATATAATATATACTCCTAAATCCCATATATAGATCCCTTTGAAAATCGACCCCGACTCTTGTTGGATATTACTATTGCAATCGACCGTTTCATATCCTAGATTTGAGGTGTGAATTGGACGAGATCAGTTATACTGTAGCTTTATAAATATACCGTGCACTCATGTATAGATACACAGTTGTATCATTTTCTTCTCAATAACAGATTTTGTTTTCTCTCATCCTCTGAGTGTTGCCTTCTCTTGCATGTCTTCTTCCACGAGCTCAACCTTCAAATCCATAGCAACTAATATGGTATCAGAGCCACCGGAGTAGATTGAAGGCAGTTCTCAAGCTAATCCTTACTCTCGTTACCTCAATTTCACAATCTTGTGGTAAATTATCCAATTATAGCGTGTAGCTGAAAGGCTAGGGTTTACTCTTGAGAAGCAGCAGAAAATGGCGATTGAAGAAGAAACGTTATCTGAAACTTCATTTCCAGCAACTACAACCTCTGGCAATGTCAATTTCGCCACCGGCGCAACTGTATTTCCATCAGTTGACCACAATCACCCACTCTTCCTTCAACCAACAGACACTCCAGGTAGTATTCTGATTTCTCTTCAACTTACTGGTTCAGATAACTATGTGTTATGGTGTAGGTCTATGAGGATTGGTATGTTAGGGAAGAGCAAGTTAGATTTTGTAGATGGTCGATTTCCTAAGTCTAAGTTTGAACATGAACTTCATAACAACAATATATATACAAAACTTAAAAAAGCCTTTTTCTTCTTGAAGAAAAATGATGTTCTTGTGATGGAAATTTGGACTCAACAACATGTACAAAACTGTTCATCTGTTATATTTTGAAGTGGAAAAGTCAAGAGTATTACTATACCTATATATGATAATTTACTCTCTTTAAAAAAAAAAGATATTTGCAGCTCAACTTGAAGAATAATTTGTTCTTGAAATTCTCAAGTTTACTTGTAATTTTACAAATCTTGACAGTCAAAGATTTAAAAAAAAAGAACTACTCTATTTTTGCACTAGTTAATGTCCTCTTTATTTTCTACATTTGTTGATGTTTACTACTCCATATTATAATACTATCGTTAAGTTGCCTGAACAAGAAAAAAAATGGAACAATTCATTTTTCGCCCACAACTATGTTTCCTTTGGACCCTTCGTCCACCTGCCACCAGCAAAAGCAAGCTAGCCCCTTATGTTCGAAATTTGGGAGAAGCATTTTCATCGTGAAAGATTCAATCTTGCTTCTCTAAGGGCCACATATCTTCATTAATGTTCCACAAATTTTCGAAAATATCTTCACTTTCCATCCATAATTGTATGTTTTGTTGATCCGTTGCTTGGGAATGTTCGTAGCATAGTCGATAACTATGATTAACTTGATAATAATCTGGACTAATACTGCTAATTTGGTTAACAGGGTAATCGTAGCAACAATCAGACAGGTCAGAGAGTGGTGTCACACTGGAATTCTCTGATACAAAGCTCGTGCTCGGATTACTGTTATTATTATTATTGTTGTTGTTATTCGCCACTTGAAATAGCTCGAGCTCATTGATGTCTGTATTTGGAATGGGCTGCTGAGTCACTTCACTACAAGAATTACTGGGAATTTTGGCTGCTTGAATTCTCTCAATAAGCCTTGGCATCCAAAGATAGCGCAGTGTATCTTTGAATTGTTTGCTGTTGACATCACATTTTAGTTGTTTGGCATGCTTTTGCACTCGGGTTCTCCAGTAATTTTTTATCTCGTTATCAGTTCTTCCTGGCAAATGCTGAGCAATTTTTGACCACCTACACTCAAAATATATATATATAACAATTATAAAAAAAATCAAGTTTTACCTGTTAATAATCTTTAAAAAAAATACATTGTACTAAGATCTAGTAATAGCAAATAGAGTTGAGCTTTCTATGCATTAATAAAGTTCAAAATTTTTTACACTACCATGTTGTCTAATTGATAACTACAAGTACTCTCTTCTATCAACAATAAATGACTATTTTACTTTTTATTTTGGTCCAAAATAAGTGTTCATTTACATAATCAAGAAGCTAAGTAATTAATTTTATTTTTTCACAAATTACCCTTATTTACATATTCTAATATGGCAAGGTAACAGTTAATTAAGGTTAATTTAGTAAATACATCTTTTTTCTCTAGGAGTTCGTATTTTCTTAATGGGTGTGCTAAAATTGTCACTTATTGTGCACCGGAGGAAGTAAAATATCTTGCTAGTAAACAAATTCTTTTATACTGCCACTATATATATATATAGAGAGAGAGAGATATTTTACGAATGAACATACCGATTGCCCCAACGAGAATGAAGTTCAAGAATCAAGAGTTGTTCTTCAAGAGTAATATTTCCTCGTCGAACATCTGGTCGAAGATAGTTTAGCCATCGTAACCTGCAGCTTTTCCCCGTTCGTTTCAAACCTGTTATTTAACGACTTGTTAATACCAAACGACTTAAATCCTTCAAATATTAATTCAGTGATAAGTATAGCACACATATATATATGGGAATTAAGATTAAATTATTTACCAGCGCAGTGGGCGAGGGAATTCCAACGACCTTCACCATGAAGAGTGATGTAATTAATAAGGGTGAAGTCTTCTTCAACAGTCCATGGACCTTTTCTAAGGTCCATTGTTACTTCATCAATAAGTTGTTGATTGTTGTTACTACAAAATCCATATCTTTCACTGCTCAAACCAACTTTAACATGATGATGATCCATCAAAATCACTATAATTTCCTGTAAATGAAGTAACTGATTGATTGATATAAAAAGGACTCGATAGATTTGTTAAGTGTTAGGGAGAGAGAGAGAGATTTAGAGATAGAAAGAGAAGGATGAGATGTATTGATTATTACACGAGGACGCAGAGGAGGAGGTGGGGCTTTATTATATAGATTCATGGAAAGTGAGCAGAGGCGGATTTAGAATGTTAAACTTATGGATTCCTACAACGATCTCAAATTAATATACATAATAATTGGATCAAAGAAGTGAGTTCTAAGCTAAATATTCTTACATGGTCTATGTAAAAGTTATTGGGTTCACGGGAACCCGTAAACCTTGCATTAGATCCGCCCCTGAAAGTGAGGAGTAGTTTGGAAAATGGACGGGATCCTTAAAATAACGGTAAAGTTGTCTCTTTGTTACCTATAGATTACGAGTTCGAGTTATGAAATCAACTATTGATACTTGCATCAGAGTAAGTTGTCTATATCAAATCTCTTGTTGTGCAACCATTCTTCAGACCTTGCGTGAATACGTAATGTTTTATGCACCGAAAAAAAAGGTGGTTTGGAAAATAGTGAACAAAAGGTGGCATGTGATGTGAGGGAGCTCTTTATTTTTATTCCCACTTTTTAATTCTAATGTTTAAATAAAGCATATAGTACATTAATACGACTTATTAATTAACTTGTTTTGCACCTTTGAGTTTGCCCGTCTTAGCATATATATTAAAATATTGCATCCCTGGAAATCATGAATAGAGAGATCTAGAAATACCACTTTACCATCCAAGTGGGAATACAAATTAGTCGGACACAAAAGCAAGTATCGAATACTCAAGTGAAAAAACAAAAAATAAAAGTGTTATTGATATTTTTGACTCTTTCTAATTTCATGTGTTGATGTTCCTTAATTCATTGCTTGAAAATGCTTGAAAACGTAATAAAATGTCTGCTAATATTTGTTCGAGTTGAAAGTAATGGTTTCAGTTAAATCTGCCTCATTTTTATTATTCCGTCCGATCCACAATAAGTGATCAATTTACTTTTTTATTTTGGTTTAAAATAAGTATCCATTTATATAATCAAGAAAAAATTCAATTTGTTTTTCCAAAATTACCTTTATGTATGTATCCTTAAAAATTCATTTACTCCTCACATTTGAGAAGAGAAGTAAATGCTACTATAACTATGATGCAATATTTAATGACGGGTAGTTTAGTCACACAAACTATTTTTGTCTAAAATTTAGTATTTCTTTAGTGGGTGTGCCAAAACAAATTGGGATATCCTAGTGGTATTAATTTACGGTACTGTAAAACATATCTACATCTTCAAATTTCTTTTAAAAAAATTGTAAGCAAATATTTACACTAAATGTAGGTTAATAAATAGAATTTAAGTATACACACTGATAGTGTAAAACTCATTTAACAAGAAAATTTAGCATTGTATAATGCTTTGGGGTAAATCTAGATTGGTTATTTGCTGCCAATTGTTTTAGGCTTCAATTGCAAGATCTAATCTTTGGCTAAAATCCTGCCAATAGTAACTAACATGCTTAATAAATCATGCTTAATTTTGTTACGTTGCGCCTCCTAAGATTCCTTGGAAGGGCGACATAAGGCTAAGCAATTGATGTTAGTGCAGTTACTATCCGCCAACTGAGGTCCCCTCTGTACGCTAGACGAGATTTGTCAGTGTCGTACGGGAAGACCAATATCAAGAGCAATTGAGAGAACACCAATGCAAATTAAGAATGAAAGAAAACTTGATTGCATTAATGAAAGCTATTACAGAAAGGTAACACAGTGTCGAGGGGGAGTCAGACCAGCACAGAGAATTGTTTGCTTGCTAGAACGTTTGATTGCTTCATCCCCCTAATAGTGCTTAAAAAAATAAACCAAAATTACAAGACTTGACCTAACTAAGCTAGAGGAACATAATGGAAGTACATGAAATAAAACTACTCTATATTTACAATGAAAAGGTTTTAGTTTTCTACAAGGTAGAAACAGGTCAGTTATCAGCAACTTTGTCTTTGGCATCACGGTCTACGCGTGCGGCGCTATTGGCATCTACCTGCAGCTGGACGCTGGTGAGGGCTATCGGTGGGGCGACAGAGACACATGCGTGTTTGTCACTTGGCGCAGCCAAGACCACGGGGTCGTCCATGGCACTAGGCGTTGGGAGGCTTGCTAGGACACCATGGAGCGCGTCCAAGGGGTCATGGGGCATGGATGGAAAGCCAACCATGACATTTTCCCCCACCTGAGTTGGCGACTTACTTGCAAGATAATCATCAATAAGGCTCTTGTAGGATTTGAGGTTTGTTCCCCTCTCCCAAGTATTCTCTTCTACATCACAGCCCTGCCATTTCACCAAGAACTCTTGGTGATCTTTCCTTGAGGTTGTTTAACCAAAAAATGGGATAATCAAAAGAATATATGAAAGGAAGTAATTTGGCTAGCAATAATATAATCAGAAGAAAAACAAGTAAATCAATATATTCAGATAGTATTTCGTGTCCCTACAATTGATCAGTTATATCCTTTTTATAGCTATTTGGGAGTTATGTGTTTTGCCCTTGTCATAATTAGACTATTATGAGTAATTAAAAATATTGAATACTACGTTACACAATCATTGTATTTAATACAGATTCTCTAACGTATTCAGTATTTAATGCTCATTAAATATTGTATCTGTACTCTCGTATATTGTCAGATTCAATCCACTTATTTCCTGGACCTAAATGACTTAAATAGGTACGGGCGCCGAGTGCTTTGAATATCTGCCCGTGTCTCTTCCTTTGCCTTTGCTCGTATCTGTTGCAACTCGTGTCTCTTTGCCAGCTGTAACTCTTTGACTAGTCTATGGACTTGACACATTATCTTTGTTCCACTTTAATATGTAAACTCAATTTTTCCCAATACAGATAGTCCCTCCACTTGCCATTTATTCATCAATTGAATATTTGGGAAGTGGATTTCATCAAAACGAGAATTTTTGTCACCATTAATGCCATGACAAAATTGACGCTTCAATTGTCACTTCCATTTAATGCTCTTCACATGTGTCACCTTTTCATTAGTTCTGCAGTTTTGCAGCCCTTTTTAAGGCTTTTTCACGGCTCCACTATTCACGAAGCATCAGTTATGATTATTATGGTACTTCCATCATTACACTTTTTCCTTCGGTGGTTGCTTATCAGTATAAATATAATTTCTTTCTTTGTCTTTTCCACATAAAGTTTACTGAATATTCAATCTCTCAAATCCATGTTTGCTTCTTCATCGTATCATCCTCATTCATCATGTCTTCTTCAAATTTTAACCCTAGAAGGGTTTCCATAGTTGATACCTTCCCTAATGCCCCTATTAGAAGCAGAAGGGGAGGTAGGCTTCGTAATTTAGGATCTGTTTGCGGTTCTTCCACTCCTTTACCTAGTTCTGGCCCTTCTTCTAGAACTAGGGGTTCACTTTCACAAAGATCCTCTTCAAGATATAAATAACCCTCTAAACCTCTTCGTGAGCCTACAGTCGGAACTATCTTATTATCATGACAGAGAATCTCTTAGGAACCAAGTCTCTAGTTTAGATCGTGCTGATATTTATCCCACTTAAATTACAGAAGGTTTGATTTCTATAGTTCGTAGAGACTGTCATTGGAGTAGTGATTTCCCTATTATTATCCCTAATCCGAATCAAAGAATCACCTCTTACATAACCGGGTTTTCTTTTGTTTATACATACCCTTTCACATTAGGGTTTAGACCATCTATTGACCCTGTTATTCTTGAGTTATGTCGTTTCTTCGATGTTTGTTTGGGTCAAATTGTCCCAATCATATGGAGGGCTATTGCCTATTTGAGGCATTTGACCAACACAGTCGGTGTTCCCTTTACTTTCCCTTATTTGATTCACCTTTACTCCCCTAGACTCTTCCGCAATTGTGTTTTCACACTAGTAGCCAGGAGCAAGAGAGTTTTGGTGAGACCTGAGGATGACAAAGACCGTGGCTGGTATGCTAGGTTTGTTGCTGCCCCCACTGTTGGTTTAGTGGGTGATGATAATGTTCCCTTCCCTGAGAAGTGGAATTTTGCACGTAAGTCTTTTTAACTTTCTCGTACCTTTTTTCTTCAAGTTTGTCAACTTTTCTAATTTTTCTTTTTTTAGCAACCATGAGAGTTATGGAAGACGTTCTCAATTTCCGTGATTGGGTAGACAAGCTATTGAAGATTGCTCCAATGGATTGTAGATCTTGGAAAATCATTTTTCAACGATTTGGTTGGAAAGTAAAAACTCATGGTAAGAGCTTTTATTTTATTTCATCTTTTCATGTATATTTTTTTTATTGCACTAATTTCTATTCATATTTTTATCAGGATTTGCTATTCGTGGAGTCACTATCGAGGCAGTCGCGGCTTCCCGCATCTCTTTGGAAAGGGCTCAAGAAATAATCTTGGGTTCTTCTGCAAAAAGAAAAGTCGTTGCCGTTGAGGAACAAGACTCTGAAGAGGAGGAAGACGGGGGCTCTTTGGTGACAAGGCCACGAGCTCGAAGACGCATCATTTCTGATGATGAAGCAGAGGTATCCCCCCGTCGTTCTGTTCCTCTTACCGAGTCTTCTGAGACTCCGGTACTGATTCTTGATGATTACGTTGCTCCTGCTGCTGCTCATGACTCTGCTGAGCAGCTTTTTATTAGCGGGTTTGGTAGTGAAGGCTTAGGCCCTGTTTTAGATGAAGTGCCCTTGGCTTCTTTTTCGACACCCATGTCTGTAACTCATTTTTTGCTAGTCTCGATTATTTCTGTTCCTCCCCAGACTATTTTTACCACTTTTTCTGTTCCTCCTTCGACAATTCCTCCTCCAAACATTCATCTCACTGAGGTTGGCTCCTCAAGTAGTAGTGCTGCTATGAGGCGAGTAGTCAATGAAGTTCTTGCTGAGGGCAGTCTCTTAAGGAAATCAGGTCAAGCGGATGTATGGATAGAGCCTTTAATTGACCCAATTGAGAAAGCTAAGCTAGAGAGCCATAGTTCCTTGACCCTGATGAACGATATTGTGCACACCACTTTGAAGGTATTCCCCTTCTCTTTTTTCTTTTACTTTGTACTTTTTCTATCTTTGAGGATTCTTATTTACTTTTCCCCTTTCTAGGCCAACCTTATTGGCACAGAGATGATGAAAAGAGTTGCCCACTCAGATCAGGTAGTGTGTAATTCTCAGTTAGAGGCGTGCAATTGGAGGGAGCAATTTGAGAGCTTGCAAATTGATGTGGAGTATTTAGAATAAAGTAAGAGTACCTTGGAGCAGCAGGTACGGGCTTTGACTTCGGAGTTGGAGGTTGAAAAGGCTTCCTCAAGCCAAGCAGATAAAGAAAAAACTTGCCTTGAAACTTCCTTCTCAGAGCAGCTATCCAAGGCTAGTGAAGAAATCAGAGAGTTGAAGGCTCTTTTGAGTAAAAAAGAAGCTTACGCTGGGGAGCTCGTACAAAATTTGACTCAGGCACAAGAAGACCTTCGAGCTTCTTCTGATAAGGTGTGTGCTTTAGAAAGCTCCCGTGCCTCTCTCCAGACTTCTTACACATCTGCCTTGACTGAAAATGAGAAGTTAAAGAACGAGATTGCTGACTGGGAAAGGGATTATGAGATCCTTGAAGATAAATCTGTTATTGAAGTAAGTTGGGCGTTTTTGAATTCACGCCATGATACCCTAATTGAAGTTGGCCAAGAAAATTTCAATTTGGAATCTGAGTTGGCTAAAATCAATGAAACTATTGAGAAAGCTCAGCAAACTCAAGAGTTTCCTTCTCCCGTGGCCGAAGCTTCCGTGAATGTTGAAGTCGATACTGGTATCCCAACTATTTCAAGTCCAGTCGAGCATGTTGCTGCAAGTCAAGTTGAGCCCGTAATTGTTGATACTCCTGCTTCAGTACCTTCAACTTCTCAGTGACCAGCTTTAGTTGTTTGAATATCTTTGTTTTTGTTTTATTTGGAAAATTGTGATCAAACCCTTGGTTTCATTTGAGGGTTTATTTTGGAAACGCAAGTCCCCAGACCTTTACATGGGGCAATTTGTATAAACAATTCGTAGCTTCACAACTAAGTACGTACTTAGTCTTAAGTTTTTTTTTTTAAAATATTAAGAAGTTTTCTTGTTATTATCTTGAACTTCTGTTTACTTTATTCTTGCCTTTATTTCTAAGGACTTACAGAATAATTTACATTTTTATTCTTCAAAAATGCTTCTGTTAAACTTATGACTAATTAATTTAAACATAAGTTTTATAAAAGAGGGCCCTTTTATATTCGACACTTAATGAAGAAGACGTCTCAACTTCATAATGGTGTTTAACATACGATAAAGGAAATAGGAACACACATGTTTCTTTGAAATAACGTTGACAAGTTTTTATTTGAACCTTGTCTAGTTTTGAATAACACTTTACATGTATTTGAATTATATCTATAACTTTCTCGTAACTATTTTTCTTGTAACAGATTTGAAAAAAGTAAAAATAATAAACTCGAGGTTTTCATTTATAGCTGGTTTCAGTACATAGCCTTTACCCTAACTATAGTAAGGTTTTCTTTGACCTTAGTTCGTGACTTCGTGACTTTTACTCTGCACTTGACTTCTTTGCCTTCTTTATACACATGCATGTGTATATTATATAGTCCCCCATGTGTTTGAGTGTTGAAGTATGAAGCCTCGAGCACTTGATTATTTCTCTCATTTGGTCCTTTCCCTGAAAAAGGAAAAACATATGGGACTCGGAGGTGCGATTATAGATGAAGACTGCTTAACCCGTTTGAATTTCTATCAGAATAATTGTAACTCTAGGCCAGGAAGTTTAATTTATTCCATGTGCCTTGCAGGTTATGACTCATCATTTAGTACGGGTTAGCATTTTTCCTATCATCTAAAATCGTTAGTAAAATTTTAACAATTCAAAAGTTAAATTTTAAAATATGGATACCTGACCGTGGGTATTCTTCATAAATAATATCTTTTTAGATGAACAGTATTCCAATGTGTCGGAAGTATCTTGCCATCCATTATTTCCAGCTCGTAAGCTCCTTTACCTGCAATATCATGAATTCTATAGGGTCCTTCCCATGTTGGACTTAATTTCCCCAAGTTACCTGCCTTCATAGATTGAAAAACCTTTTTGAATCTGAGGCGTGCTTTTCAGTTGTAGTATCGTTCAATGACCTGCTTCTGTGCTGCCATCCTTATTAGTGCAGCTTCTCTTCTTCCTTCGAGTAAATCAAGATTTACACGCATTTCCTCGTCATTAGATTCTTCTGTTGCCCGTGTGAATCGTGTACTCGGTTCTCCTATCTCAACTGAAATTAAAGCTTCAGCTCCATAAACCAATGAAAATGGTGTTTCTCATGTACTTGTTTTTGCTGTTGTGCGATATGCCCATAAAACACCAGGTAACACTTCTGGCCAATTACCTTTGGATTCCTCTAATCATTTCTTTAAATTGTTGGCAATGACTTTGTTTGTTGACTCAGCTTGCCCATTACCCACCAGATGATAAGGTGAGGATGTAATCCTTTTGATTTGCCAACTTTGAAAGAACTCTGTGATTTGAGTGCCTATAAATTAAGGGCCATTATCACACACGATTTCCTTTGGCACACCGAATCGGCATATGATATTCCGCCAAATGAAATCTCTAACTTCCTTTTCTCGCACCTGTTTGAATGCTCCTGGCTCCACCCATTTAGTAAAATAATCAGTGAGTACGAGCAAAAATTTTACCTGACCTTTTGCTTGTGGTAGTGGACCCACGATATCCATCCCCCATTTCATAAATGGCCACGGTGAAATGACCGGATGTAGTAACTCTGAAGGCCTATGCATATTATTATCGTATCTTTGGCATTTATCACATTTAGCCACAAAACTTTCCGCTTCTTCTTCCATTTTGGGCCAGTAATAACCTGTCCTAATTAAGGTTTTTACCAATGACCTTCCTCCTACGTGATTTCCACAATGCCCTTGTGTATTTCTCCCACTACATCTTCCGTCTGAGAAGGTATGAGGCATCTTGATAAGGGACCACCGAACATTTTTCGGTAAAGATTGTCTTGCTTTAAGCAATACCAAGAAGCCTTTTTTCGAAGCGCATGAGCTTTTTTCTTATCACCAGGGACGATACCATACTGCAAAAAAGCAACAATCTCGTTCCTCCAATCCCACGTTAAGTTATTAAAATTTACCTCGTTCTTGTCGGGGTCGAGAACTGAATGAAACAAATGAATAACTGAAGCGTTTGCATCACTTGCCACGTCAGCCACAGATGCGAGATTAGTTAGGGCGTCTGCTTCAACATTTTCGTCCCTTGGTATTTGTGTAACTTTCCAATTTTGAAATTGTTTTATCAAATCCCCTACCTTTTCCAAGTACTGATGCATCCTTGCTTCCTTGGTTGTATAAGTCCCCAGCATTTGATTAACTACGAGTTGTGAATCACTCTTGATTATAATTTGATTTATGCCAAGTTCTCGTGCCAGTTCTAAACCTGCAATCATATCCTCATATTCTGCCTCATTGTTAGTTATAGAATGACATTTGATAACTTGTCGAATGGTTTCACCCGTAGGTGGTACCAATACGATCCCTAAACATGCACCTTTTACGTTAGATGAACCATTAGTGAATAACGTCCAAGTTCCTGGGTTAGCTCCATTGAACACCTGTAATTCTTTTTCTGCTTCTAATTGCATCCCTTGGCTAAAATCAGCCACGAAATCAGCTAACATTTGAGATTTTATAGCAGTTCTAGATTGGTATGTGATTTCGTATTCACTCAATTATATAGCCCACTTAGCTAACCTTTCTGACAATTCATGCTTATGTAATATATTGCGTAATGGATAAGCAGTTACTACAGCAATAGGATGACATTAAAAATAAGGCCTTAATTTTCTAGATGCCCTGATTAATGCAAGTGCAAGCTTTTCCAACTGAGGGTCCCGTGTCTCCGCATCTAACAAAGATTTGCTAACATAATATATTGGAGATTGTTTACCTTGGTCTTCACGGACTAAAATGGCACTTACCGCTACTTCTGAAACATCAAGGTAGATGAGCAGTCTTTTCCCAGCCCTTGGTTTTGCGAGCAATGGTGGATTTGATAAATATGTCTTCAAATTTTTGAGTGTCTGCTGACATTCCTCGTTCCATTCAAAGTGATCTTACTTTTTAAGAGCTAAAAAGAATTTAAAGCACTTTTCTGATGACTTAGAAATGAATCTTCCCAAGGCTGCAATTCTTCCTGTCAACCTCTGCGCTTCTTTCTTGCTTGAAAGCATATTAGGAATTTCTTCAATGGCCTTAATCTGTGCGGGATTCACTTCAATACCACGGTTAGAAACAAGAAAACCCAAAAACTTACCTGACGCGACACCAAATGCACATTTCTCCGGATTTAATTTCATATTAAATTTGCGTAAAATCTGAAATGTATAAGACAAGTGTGATATATGATCTTTCGAATGCTAAGTTTTAATGAGCATATCGTCTATATAAACCTCCATGATTTTTTCCAGATGTTCTTGAAACATTTTAGTAACCAGCCTTTGATATGTTGCACCAGCATTTTTGAGACCAAAAGGCATTACTTTATAATAGTAAGTCCCCCTGTCTGTTATGAATGAAGTTTTTTCTTCATCTACCGGATCCATTTTGATCTGATTGTACCCTGAGTATGCATCTAAAAAACTTAATAGTTCATGCCCTGCAGTAGCATCAATTAGCTGATCTATATGTGGTAGTGGGAAAGAATCTTTAGAACAAGCTTTATTAAGGTCTAAGTAATCCACACGAACTCGTCACTTACCATTCTTCTTTGGAACTACGACAGTATTGGATAACCAATTAGGATACTTTACCTCGCGGATGGATCCAATCTTTAGCAATTTTTGAACCTCTTCTTGAATCACCTGATTCTTGAAAGTTCCTTGCTTTCTTTTCTTTTGTTTGACAGGAGGGTATGTTGGGTCTTCATTCAATTTGTGAGTCATTACCTCCGGTGGTATTCCTTTCATGTCAGAGTGGGACCAAGCAAAATAGTCCACGTTAGTTTTCAAAAAACTCAATTAACTTACCTCTCATGCCTTGGCTTAGATTAGCCCCATACGTAGACTTTCTTATCAGGCTATTGTTCAAATAACGTCACAGCCTCCAGTTCTTCAATTGTTGTTTTGATATTTTCGTTTCCTTCTGGTTCTTGAATGGTATCAGGCCTCGAATCCACATCTGTCCGCCTTTGTTTAGTTGAGGTTTGTGTTGTGGTGCCCTCAACTGTCTTCTGTGATTGCTATTTTTCTTCTTTTTTCGTACTTGAATCTACTACAGAATTGATGCTCCTGGATGTAAGTTGATCCCCGCGGATTTGACATATTCCCCATGGTGATGGAAATGTAATAACTTGATGCAAGGTTGAAGGAACAACCTCCATTTCATGGATCCATGGTCTCCCAAATATCATATTGTAAGCCATTTCCATATTTACTACTTGAAACTTTGTATCTTTGACAACTCCTTCTGCGAATGTGGTGAGTGTTACCTCTCCTTTCGTCACAACACTAGAATTGTCAAATCCAAATAAAGTATGCGCCTTTGGTATTAGTTTATCCTCAGCTTGCATCTCACGTAATACTCTTAGCAAAATAATGTTCACAGAACTGCCTGGATCAATCAAAACTCGTTTTACATTAGTATCATGTACAATTAAAGATATTACCAGTGCATCGTTATGAGGAGATAATACGCCATCCGCATCAGTATCATCAAATGTCATGTTGTCTTTTTCTAATACATGTCGCACCCATTTTCCTTAGGTAATTGTGACTTTGGAAATTTTATTAGCTGCAGTGTACGTTACGCCATTGATATCTTTACCCCCGCTTATAACGTTGACGGTCCTTTTTGGAGAAGGTGGCTTCGGAGGCTCCTGCTTGTTCTTCATGTAAGCTTGCTTACCTTTCTCACTGAACAACTCAGTGAGATATCCTTGTTTTAATAAATGATCAAGTTCACTTTGTAAAAACCTACAATCTGCCATTTTATGCCCATAGTCATTATGAAACTCGCATCAATGATCAGGGTTGCGCCTGTTTGGATTCGATCTCATCTCTTTTGTCCATCGTACCTTATCTCCCATACTTCTCAAAACAGCTATGAGCTCGGAAGTGCTCACGTTGAAACTATAACCGCAAAATCTCGCCTTCAAATTTCTATCATCATCTCGTGACTCATAGGTATTTCGATCGTTTCTAAATCTTGATGAAGAACCTGACTCTCTATTCCTTGATTTATGATCATACCTTTGATTATCCTACTTTGATTGTGAGTCTTTTCCCGCAGGTCCCATGTATGGCTCGTACCTATTTTTACCGGATCTTTTTTCGGTCTCCACACGTCTCAAACTTACCTTTTCTTCTTTTTGAAGTCGTGGAACAGTATCTTCTTCTATCCTCAGCTTCGTGCTATACCTGTTGTAAACGTCATTCCACATTGTAGCTGGGAATTCACGAAGGCTTTCTTTGAGTCACCTCGTAGTTTCTGAGCTTTTTTAATTCAAATTGCTTGTGAAAGCTATAACTGCCCAATTATCTGGTACACGTGGTAATGTCATTCTTTCACGTTGGAATCTTTCCACAAACACTCTAAGCAATTCTGAGCCCCCTTGCTTGATCTTGAAAATATCTTCCATTCTTTTTTTGATTTTTTGAGCTCCCGAGTGTGCTTTGATAAAAGAATCTGCAAGCTCAGCAAAAGAATTTATAGAATTTTTGAATAAAAGAGAAAACCATGTTAATGCTCCCTTGGTGAGTGTTTCACCGAATTTTTTAACTAATACTGATTCAATCTCCTGCTTATTCAAATCGTTGCCTTTTACGCATGTTGTGAATGCAGTCACGTGGTCTTGTGGGTCTGTTGTTCCATCATATTTTAGAATATCATGCATTTTGAATTTCTTTGGAATTGGGAGGGGAGCAGTACATGATTTCCAGGGTTACTGTGAATATTTATCCATGTCTATCCCTTTGATCATGGGAGGCACCCCGGGTATTTGTTCTATGCGGTCACTTTGCTCCTTGAGCTGTTTCTGCAATGTTAGTACTAAATTTTATAAATTAGAATTGACTAAGTTACCTGGTTCTCCCGCTTGTGATTCGCTGGGGGTTCTACCACTACCTGAATTAACAAGCCCGGACTGATGGTTCTCTAAAGTGTTGTTATTTGGATTGGGTGTGGTTGGTGCAGCAGGTAGCTGGCTAGCAAAAGCCTCAAGAGCTTTATTGACTTGAGCAGCAATTAGTTTTTGCAAAGCTTCATCGATAGCTTCAACATTTTCAAATTGAGCGTTTCCATTTGTATGAGATCCGTCAGGAGTGCCTTTTCGAGACCGCCGAGGACAGCTTCGTGGAGAAGGGACCGGGGTGTGAGTACCCTGTGGATCTCCCTGAAGTTGTTGGTTTCCTTGATTTCCTTGGATGTTGTCATTATTTTTCGACATGATTGATGCAACAAGGAAAGTTAAGCCAAAAGAAAATAGATTATCAAATTTTCGGTAACGGAACCAATTTGTTTAACCAAAAAATGGGATTTCAGTCAAATCTTTAATTTAGAAGAACTCGGGTTACTGATAATCAAAAGAATATATGAAAGAAAGTAATTTGGCTAGCAAATATAATCAGAAGAAAAACAAGTAAATTAATATATTCAGATAGTATTTTGTGTCCCTACAATTGATCAGTTATCTCCATTTTATAGCTATTTGGGATATGTGTTTTGCCCTTGTCATAATTAGGCTATTATGACTAATTAAAGACATTGAATACTACGTTACACAATCATTATATTTAATACAAATTCTCTAACGTATTCAGTATTTAATGCTCATTAAATACTGTATCTGTACTCTTGTATATTGTCAGATTCATTCCTCTTAATTCCTGGACCTAAATGACTTAAATAGGTACGAGCGCTGAGTCTTTTGAATATCTGCCCGTGCCTCTTCCTTTGCCTTTGCTCGTATCTGTTGCAACTCGTGTCTCTTTGCCAGCTGTAACTCTTTGACTAGTCTACATGTCTTGACACGTCATCTTTATTCTACTTTAATATGTAAACTCAATTTTTCCTAATACAGAGGCGTGAATCATTCGATCGTCAAGAATAGCTTCAACACGCCTTTTCCTGGTTGAATTAGGCCTCGAATGCTGGGTATTTTGAGTTGGATCCGTGAAGGATCCTCCATGTCTTCCCGAAAAGATTTCAAAAGACTGACATGGAAGACATGATAGATTTTCCACCAGGCTGATGTATCTACCCGGTATGCAACTTTCCTAATGTGTCTTTCAATGGACAAGGGCCCAATGTATTTTTGCAATAGGCGAGAGTCACGGACTCCTACAAACAAGTACCATTTTGGTATTTTGATCATCACTTTGTCTCCTACTTATTATTCAACAAAGTGACAATTTTGATCAGCATGCCTCTTCATCCACTTTTGAGCTTTGACAAGATAGCTCCTCACTATCTCCAAATTTCGTTTCCATTCTTTTGAGAAGCTAGTAGCTCGATGAGATTTTCACATGTTGGGTGCATTCACAGTGTGGGAGTAGCGGTTGCTATCCGGTAACAATTTCAAAAGTGTTTTTGTTTGTACTAGAGCTCTTTTATGAATTGAAACACAGTTGAGCAGCATCCAGAAGCTTCATCCAATTCTTCTGCGATCCGGTTACAAAGTGGCAGAGATATTCCTGTAGAATGCCATTGAACCGCTCCATCTGGCCATCAGATTGTCGGTGGAAACTTGAATTGTGACTCAATTTTGACCCGAGGCACTTAAAGAGTTGGGTCCAAAATTGCTAGTGAAGCGTGAGTCGCGATCACTAATGATGTATTTAGGAAGGCCCCAATATTTGACTATATGAGAGAAGAAGAGTCGAGTTGTATCTTTTGCTGATATATATTGTGGGGCTGCTATAAATGTAGCATACTTGGAAAACCGATCCACCATAACCAAGATAGTTGTGAGATCTCCGATCTTGGGAAATTTGGTGATAAAATCCAAGAAAACTCTTTCCCAAGGTCTCTTTAGGACAGCTAGTGGTTCCAATAGTCCCGTTTGTGTCAGGCGGTCCAACTTGTCCTTTTGGCATACTAGACAAGTCTTCACATACTAAGCGACATCATCGACCATTTAAGGCCAATAATATGCATGACAAAGTAATGCCATGGTGCGTTCTTCACCGGGATGGCCAGCCCACAAAGTATCATGACATTCCGCCAGAAGAGTCCTTTACAGATATCCTCCTTTTGGAACATAAAGTCGGTTCCCTTTCACTTTCAGAAAACCGTCTTCCATATAGAACTGGCGAGTCTTGCCTTGTACTACCAAATCAACCAAATATTATGCAGTATGATCCTTGATGAGTAGATCATGTATCTGGTCTTTTAAGGTGGTGGTTACTTCACTCTCCCTTAGGGTGGCAAGTAGGCACTCCGATGCTAGATCAGCTCTCCGGCTGAGTGCATCAGCAACATGATTAGTCTTCCCACTTCGGTACTCCAGGTTGAAGTGAAATTCCGCTAGGAGTTCCTGCCACCTGGCCTGTCGACCATTCATCTTTGGCTGGGTCATGAAATGGCTAACAGTTGTGTTGCTTGTCTTGACCACGAACGGGGTTCCCAGCAGATAGTGCCTCCAAAGGCGTAAGCAATGAACGATAAACAATAATTCTTTCTCGTGGACAGCATAGCACCGCTCTGCATCCTTCAACTTCCACTCTCGTATGCTACATAATATCCTTCTTGTAGCAAGACTCCGCGAAGGGCATAGTCGGGGGCATCCGTTTGTATCTCGAATGGCTTGGACAAATCAGGAAGGGCCAAGACGGGGCTACTAGACGTAGCCGCTTTAAATGGGTTGAAGGCCTTCGCTCTCCTAGGTCCCATATCCTAAGGCATGACCTTTTTGAGGAGTTCTGTCAATGGCACTGCGATGAGGGAGTATTTTTTCACAAATCACCGATAGAAGTGGCATAGTCCAAGGAACCCCCTCAAGGTGTGGATATCCTTAGGCGGTGGCCAATCTATGATAGCCTGAATCTTCTGTTGGTCCATCTTGATCCGCCCTTCCTCGATGACATGTCTGAGCAAGCCAATCTATTTTTGAGCAAATGAGCACTTGGATAGCTTCGCATATAATTCGTGTTCCCGCAATCAGGCTAGGACCTTCCGCAAGTGCACTAGGTATTCTTCCAATGTTTGGCTATATACCACAATGTCATCCAAGTAGACCACCACGAATTCGTCAATGTACTTTCAGAAGACTAGGTTCATTAGGGTGCAAAATGTGGCTGGCGCGTTAGTCAATCCGATTGGCATAACCAAGAAGTCGTACGACCCATATCTTGTCACACAGGTCGTCTTTTATTCATCATCCTATGCAATCAGAACTTTCCAATAACCTATATTTAGGTTTACTTTAGTGAACACTATCGCACCACCGAATTTATCGAATAAGTCTGCCATTTGCGGAATAGGCTACTTGTTCTTCACAGTGATTTTGTTTAGAGCCCGATAATCCACGCAGAGTTGTAGGCTGCCATCATGTTTCTTTTGGAATAGAACAGGGGACTCGTATGAGAACTTAGAGGGAACGATGATCCCTATGTCTAGCATTTTCGTCAACTGTCTCCGAAGCTCGGTGAGTTCGGGTTATGACATTTTATAAGGCGTCTGGGTGGGTAGCTTCGCACCTAGCATCAACTCAATCTCATGGTCCACAGTGCGCCTAGGCGGGAGTCACTTTTGGCATGTTCTGTGGCATAACATCTTCAAACTCCAGTAGCATCTCCTTTACGGGTACAGGAATGGGACCTGAGGAGCGTTCTATATCTTCAATGCAGAGGGTAGCCTAGAACGTAGGTTTATGTCTTTTGACCCCCTTCTTCAACAGCTAGGTCGATATGTTCTCAGTGGCCACGCGCCGGCTGAATTTTCCTTCATAAGGGCCAAGCTTTACTGGTACTTCTTTAGCTATTCCACCTACTGGATGAGGAGGTGAGTTGATAGCCTTGACACGACCTCTACCCTTTCCTACAACTAGACCAAGGTGCTCCACCTGAGTCGAGGCTAAGTTGTTGTAAGTAACACTCATATCTATCATTGCCCGAATAGGCTTGCCATTTACCTTTCATCTCGACGAACATTAAGGTCCTCTCTTGTTTAAAAAGAGTCCTCCCATCCACCTTCTTTTTTTCTTTCTTGGTGATTGGGCAGGGGTCCTTCTTCTTACGGATACCAGCACTGGTTCCCGCTAAGGCCTCAGAAATAGAGCCAACAATTGTATTGAAGGCACCTACTGGTTCGGTTTGATCTGCATCATTTGTGTCATCATCCGTCCCATCATCAAAAGCTTTATGGGCATTCATCTGTATATGTGGGCATTCATTATTCCAATGTGATCCGCCGCAATGATGGCATCCTAAAGGGGTTTCCTCCGCGGATTGTTGTTTTTAGATGCAGTGCTAGTACTTCCTGAGGAGGGAGCCTTAGATTTGGTTGCACTTCGATCTCCTCGATTTCTGCTAGGGGCACCAGTGCAAGGCTGACCCCCTTTATATCCCCCTTGGACAGGTTGTTGAGGCCTATCCTTCCGAGTTTCCACTTGATAGTCCCCATGGCACTTTGCTGCTTAGATCGCCTTGGGTAAAGTGTCTACTTGTTCTCTTTGCAGCTCCATACGAGCATAAAGTTTTAACCCTTCCAAGAATGTGAAGAGTTCATCTTTGTCCCCCATGTCACGTATGTTCAGCATGAGCCCGGAGAATTTTTGCACGTAATCTCGCACTGATTTGGTCTGGCGGAGCTCCCGTAGCTTTCTCCTTGTATTGTACTTAACATTTTTTGCGGAAGAGTTGTTGGCGTATGGCCACCTTCAGTTCTGCCCATGTCTCGAGAGCATCTTCATTGGCCTTGATGGCTTCGTACTTCACCCGCCACCAGAGTTTAGCATCATCCTAAAGATATGTGGCAGCAGTTGCTACCTTCTTAGCTTCTTCTAGGTACCCCACGACATCGAAGTACTATTCGATGTCGAAGATGAAGTTTTTCACTTCTTTGACATTCCAAGCTCCACTGTATGGCTTTGGCTCAAGAATTTTCAGTTTTTGTGCCACGGGGGCGAGGTTCACAGCACCCTTGATTTGGTTTCTGTCTCCTCGAAGCAGGCCTTGTAAAGTAGCATTGACAATACTGAGTTGGCCTGTCGAGTTGTCTATTGTTTGTTGCATGTCATTCACTTTGTCTTCCTCTTGTTGTAGGCTAAATCCTTGGCACGCTCATGTTGGAGGCCCTCGAATTTATCAAAAATTTTGGCTACCTCTGTGGCTGCCGTTTGCCGATCTCCTTCAGTGTCGCGACTAATGTTTTCTATGTCAACTTCGGCTTTGAGTGTTCTGCGGTCCAGGTCGTCAAACTTTTGTACTAGGCTGGTTCTTAGTTCAGGCACCGTATCCACGATGGGCCTTAATACGTCAACCGTCTCTTCAAGGTCCGCAATGTGATCCCCATGATTCACCATGGTCAGAAATAGTGGTAATGGCAATGTGTTCCCTCGTCCAATGTCGAGCCTAGGCTCTGATACCAACTGTTATGCGGCACCTTCCTGAGATTCCTTGGAAGGGCAAGGAATCGCGATGTAAGGCTAAGCAACTGGTATCAGTGCAGTTACTATACGCCAATTAAAGCCCCCTCCGTATGCTAGACAAGATTGTCAGTGTCGTACGGGAAAACCAATGTCAAGAGCAATTGAGAGAACAGAAATGAGAATTGAGAATGAAAGAAAGCTTGATTGCATTAATGAAAGCTATTACACAAAGGCAACACGGTGTCAAGGAGGAGAGACACCAGTACAGAGAATTGTTTGCTTGCTAGAGCGTTTGATTGCTTGATCATCCCTAACAGTGCTTAAAAAATAAATCAAAGTTACAAGACTTGCCCTGACTAAGCTAGAGGAGCATAATGAAAGTACATGAAATAAAACTACACTATATTTACAATGAAAAGGACTTAGTTTTCTACAAGGTAGAAACAGGTCCGTTGTCAGCACCCCTTGTCTTTGGCATCACGGTATGCGCGTGCGACGTTGTCTGTGCGCGGCGCTGTTGGCATCTGCCTGCGGCTGGGTGCTGGCGAGGGCTATCGGTGGGGCGACAGAGGTAAATGCGCGCTTGTCACTTGGCGCAGCCAAAATCACGGGGACGTCTATGGCGCTAGGCGTTGGGAGGCTTGCTAAGACGCCATGGGGCGCGTCCAAAGGGGTCAGGGGCATGGCTGGAAAGCCGCCCATGACATTAATAATGCATAATTAGGTTACTTATTAGTTGATTATAACAAGTAAATCTTTTAATAAACATTAATTAGTATCTAATATAAATAGTAATCAATATGTTCTCATTTATTAAAGTTTACCGATGATCAGTGTATATAACTTATACCGTAAGACTCTTTTAGGCTCTGAGTGCGTCGTTAATTAGAAATTAACACTTTCATTTAAAATCATATTCTCTTCTTGGAATGAGAAGGAAAAGAAGCACCTACTAAAAACCTGCATCAATTTTAATTTATGATTTAACTTAAAGGAAGCAAACGTGTCGTGCTTTAATTTATTGTATAAAAATGTTCAAGAATTGTGTTAATTTAGGGGGCGGGCTAGATTATTAGGTACCGATAGATAATTTGCTCAGACTTTGTAGTAAAAAAATATTTAATATTTAATTACAAATTCAATAATTAAAACTGAGATAGTATATATATATATATATATATATATATGCCGTTTTCTTACTTTTTTCATTGTCACCCTTCAATGTTCAAACAGTAGACATTCGGTTGCCAAAAGCACCAACATGATTATTATTAATTAGTACTTAATTATTCCATTTTTCTACTTTTATCTAATGCTTTCTCATGCTTCACATACCACTTTGCGGCTTCCATTAGTAAATGAACTTCGCCTTGAATTTTAGTTAATTTAGTTAATTATATGAATCGTTTACATCTATTCAATTTTATTCATATCAGTTTCACTCATTAAAATTAATCATAATTAAAATCCTTTTGCAATATCTCTTAACCAATCTTTTCTTGTGTCCGAACTTGGGATCAGTTGTAAATTATCTAAGCCTTATTACCTTAATCAACTCACCAAAGCATTATACATTTGAGAATCTAAAATTAATACAAGTAAAAGAAGCAGCCTAATTCACTACCTTACATTTGTTAATGTGCTTATTTTCTATCTTTTTTGGGTTCCTATTGCGATCTTAAGTTAGTACTACAATAATAACTGAATTAACAACTATGCTCTCATTTGGCTATAGATTTGACTGTTTTTTTTCAATTTTTTTTAAAACAGTGTTTGTTCATAAAATATTGAAAAAAAAATTCAAGTTTCCAAAACTGGTTTAGGGCAGGGAAAAGTTTTCATTCCCACACAAAACTTTAACTTCTTTTCAAATAAAATGCATGTCCAAACATAACTACAACTTTAAAAAATTATTTTTCTACACAACTTCAAAAACTCTTTTTCAAATTTCAATCAAATCTATATCCAAATGTCTAGCTAAATATATATATATATATATATATATATATATATATATATATATATATATATATATATATATATATATATATATATAATAACAAAATATCACTAAATTTACGAAATCAAGCCCGGGGACTCTGCTTGAATATAACTTTTAATTCTTAGGTTTCAATCCAAAAACATAAATCGAGAGTCAAAGACATCTCAAATCTTTGTAGTTGACCATGTGTTTGAGTCAACAAAAGAAGCTTCTAATAATGGTTTTATTAATTAATTTAGAGATTAATCTAATTTGCTTTAAACTAAACAATCATTGTTAAATCCAAGAACCTTTTTAAGGTACATGAACTTTGTTTTGCTATTTTTCTTTACACGCAAGTTAATTGCTCACAATTCAAAAAGCAAAACTCAGTTCAAACTATAGTAAGAGTTTAGCATCTTAACTACCTAAAAAAAATATTTATATTATTGATGGGTCAAACACAAAGTCAAAGCAAATAATGAATTAGTTCCTAACAGAAGAAAAATATGTTCTTATAGTTAGTATTATAATCTGCAAAGTGCGCCTAAAATATTGTTAAGAGGCAAAAAGAACAGTCAACATAAAAGGATGTATTAGCCGTCCAGATCTATGTGTTCAAACTTTAAGGTTCTTAGTATTAAACTCAATATATCTTTAATGAGTTTACCCAATAATTTGATATGAAGACCTCTCCACAAAATCGCCTCTCACCGAGTCTAGAGCTCAAAAGATGATAAAATGAGGCTAAGTCCCAAAATACTCGGCTATAAACAAACTGTAGATGTGCGAACCCCGCAAATGCGGAACCTCAATCGCAAAAAGCGAACACTGACCCAACCTGATGAAGTCGCAAATGTGACACAAATCTCGCAAATGCAAGAACTGGATCTTTGCAAAAGCGGTAGGAAATGTCGCAAATGCAGAATGTCTCCTTCCCAGGTGCCATCGAAAATGCGATGGAATTATTCGCAAATACGAACCCCCTGTTCCCAGCCCAACATCGCAAAAGCGGGAAGGATCTCGCAAATGTGGAGATTACAAATGTGATAAAAACCTCGCAAATGCGAGAACAAAACACCAAAACCAGCTGAACCTTCTACAAACTCTCCAGAACACGTCCGAAACTCACCCGAACCCTTGGGCTCCACCAAATATCAACATAAGTCTAAAAATATAATACGAACTCGTTCGCGCAATCAAACCGTCGAAATAATATCCAAAACCATGAATCGGACCTCCAAAATACATGAAATTTATATGAAACTCAAGAACTTCTAAAACACAACCGCACGTCCGATTCCTATCAAATCAACTCGGAATGACGCTAAACTTTGCAGACAAATTTCAAATAATATAACAGACTTATTTCAAGTCCCAAAACTAAAATCCAAACCCAATAACCATAAAGTCAAACCATGGTCAAACTTGAGAAAATTCTAAGCCTTTAGTTTTGCCTCAAACACAAAATCTTAGAAAATGATAGATCATTATAATTTGAAACCGATATCCATCTCCAACTCAATGTTGCAATACCATTTTCGTTTTATTGATATCCACGCAAATCAATCAAATCTTGAACTAATTTAACTGGGACCATAAATGCAAGAGACTTGAGACTTGTGACCCCAGTAATAAATAAATAATGCTAATTGCTCACAGTTCAAAAGGCAAAACTCAGTTCAAACTATAGTAAGAGTTTAGCATCTTAATTATCTGCAAAAAAATATCTATATTATTAATGGGTCAAACACAAAAGTCAAAGCAAATAATAAATTAGTTCCTAACAGAAGAAAAATATGTTCATACAGCTAGTATTATAATCTGCAAAGTATGCCTAAAATATTTTTAGATGCAAAACCAAAAATAAAAAGGTCAATACAAAGGATGTATTAGACCCTAATATATATTAAACTAAGTTATCATTTGCAAATTGACCTTAAAAACAGGATCATGGAGATCTGCAGGAAGTAAATGAAACTGCAATTTAACCTAATTGTAGTTATGAAATTTATAAGCAAAGAGGATTATTAGACTTTGTATCAACGTCCATTTTTTATTTCTTTTTTTTTTTTTTTTGCTAATGAAAGGAGTATTTTATAATTAAAAGCGTAAGAAATTCAGTTATTACATAACACAGGGGTAGATCGCATCGCGATTCTCCCCGATCTGTCTTTATTGAAAGCATTTAAAACAAAGTACAAAGAAGTTTCTCAAAATATTGTGTTGTCTCCCTGTGTTATATTGGTAGTTGCATGGATCTTCTATATTTTGCTAGAGTCTCAGCCACATAGTTGTCTTCCCGATATATATGAGTTATAGCATCCAATCCACCAACATCAAGAAGAATGCAACCATTAAGAAGATGTGGGTACCGATGTTGTTCAACCTTAAATAAACTACATAATACATGGGAATTTATTTCCACTATAAATGAAAAGAGATTTTTTATGAATGATAATTCCAATCCTGCTAATAGTGCAAGCAGCTCAGCATGTTCTGCGGATATTGCAGATGCCTTCTGTGCAAAACCCACGATAGTAAGAGTCTATGTTGCTCGGACTCTCCATGGCCGGATACGTGTCGGATCCTCCAAAAGTAGTGCATTTTTTAAGGATCCGACACGAGTGTGGCTACATTTTGGAGAGTCCGCGCAACATAGGTAAGAGTTTAGCATCTCAGTTATCAGAATAAATATCTATATTATTGATGGGTCAAACACATAAAAGTCAAAGCGAAAAATAAATTAGCTCCTAACAGAAGAAAAATATGTTCTTATAGCTAGTATTATAATCTGCAAAGTATGTCTAAAATATTGTTAAGAGGCAAAAAGAACAGTCAACACAAAGGATGTATTAGGAACCCAAACGTGCGGTCTACTGGTTAATAAATTCGATTGAGAATCATATATCTCAGATTCAAATTTAAGGAAGGCAAAAATATTATGTGATTTTTTATCATCTATTAGCAAAGCATTAAAAACCTTACCTTAAATGTGTCAAAATTGAAGTTATCTCATTAGCAGTAATGATATTGTTAATGAAATATATATGCATACAATAGCGGATTTCGTTCTATTAGTTAAATTCACTATCCATTATGGTCTTATACATACAAATAACGAACGAGCCGACTTTTACATCAGGAAATGCAATTTTAGTAAAGGTCGATAACGCAAAAGTAGCACTGCTTCGTGTATATAATAAAATTTTGAACAAGTCTGTGAAAAGGCTGAAAAATAAAGTTATAAAAATAAGGATGTAATAGACCCTAATAAATTTGTGGGTGTGGGGGAGGGGGGGTCTGAGTTTTGGTCGAAGGTCAACAAATTAAACAGTATTATCTTTTGAAATTGAACTTAGAAAAAAGATCATGGAGATTTGCAGGAAGTAAATGAAATTGCAATGTAACCTAATTGCAGTTCTGAAATTTACAATCAAAGAGGATTAGACTGAGGGTATTAGAAACTATTTTTTCAACGAGTCCAATTAATTTCAGAGATGGTTTACTATATAACAACAACAACAACAACAACAACCCAGTATAATCCCACTTAGTGGGGTCTGGGGAGGGTGGTGTGTACGCAGACCTTACCCCTACGGTAGAGAGACTGTTTCCAAATAGACCCCCGGCATCCTTCCCTCCAAGAAGTTCTCACCTTGCTCTTGGGGAGACTCGAATTCAAAACCTCTCGGTTGGAAGTGGGAGTTGCTTACCATCAGAGCAACCCCTCTTATCAACTGACTAAATTCCCGATCACTTGATAAGAAAGTGATCATATAAACTATTACTTAAGGTTAATAAAAATGGAGTACTTCATTTTTTATTAAATATTACATAGAGATGGTTTACTATATAGAGGCTAATTTTTCAACTGACTAAATTCCCCTTCAATAAGTATTTTATTGTCGTGGCCATCGCTATCACCATCACCATCGCCATCACCATCATCGTCGGACTAATTTCTCGGTGTTGAATTATAGATTATATTTTGTGTTTATGCATATTTACGCTTTTTACTTCTGCGCAACAACAGCTGCTTCAAAGCCAATGTGATGTTCCTTGGTCAATGACCAAGATATTTGCGAATATCACAAATGATCGAGCAAATAGTGCATATAATCGTGTGAAAATCATGAGCGCCAGTTGCTAAGATAGTATAACAACAACATACATCAACGTAATATTCAGAATCTTGTGTTTTTCTTTTTCCTTTGTAGTTCTCTTGGCTCATAGTTCTTTTTGGCTACTACGCTATGCATGTATATGGATCGGATTGGTTCGGTTTTTATTAAAACAAAATCAAACCAGCTATATTTGTTTGGATTGATTCGGTTTTGTCGGGGTTTTCAGGTTTTTTGTTACATGAATATTATTTCAATCTTACTTTGTTAAATTTTTTATAAGTAAATATATGTTTAGTAAAAATTAAAAAAATTAACAAACATATGCTTTATTAAAATAATTTTATGGGACAATTTTGTTAATAACACATTATAGTTACTTTTTTAGTAGTCGGACAATAATTTTTCGTTGATGTATACTTTCAAGGTTAAACAACAACAACAACCTAGTATAATCTCACTTAGTGGGGTCTGGGGAGGGTAGTGTGTACGCAGACCTTACCCCTACCCTAGGGTAGAGAGACTGTTTCCAAATAGACCCCCGGCATCCTTCCCTCCAAGAACTTCCCACCTTGCTCTTGGGAGACTCGAACTCACAACCGAGGTTGGGAAGTGGGGGTTGCTTACCATCAGAGCAACACCGCCTACAATTAGTAAAAGTGAAATCATACTTGGACCCATCCGATAATATTTTATAAATCTTGACATATGAACATGGAAGAACAAATAGATTGACGCATTTTCAGTAACACTTGATAAGAAAGTGATCATATAACCTATTACTTAAGGTTAATAAAAATGGAGTACTTCATTTTTTTATTAAATATTACATCCTATGAGAGAATGCCAAATCTTTCTGGAATTTTTGTAAATAAAATTCTATACAAAGTCTTAAAGTATATATAAATATTATATATTTATATGTTGATTTGGTTCGGATTTTTTTATTCAATATAAACCAAATCAAACCAAACCTAATCGAGTTTTTTAATCAGTTTGGTTTGACTTTTCGATTTGGTGCGGTTTTCGATTCGGTTTGTACACCCCTTGTGGTAAAGAAATAGCTTGAGCTGTGTTAAAAAGAGGTTCAATTGACCAAAGATAAAGTAAAAATTAAAAGACTAATATAGGTGACTAATAAAAACTCATTATGCTCATTTGTTACTTCGAGACCGCAGCGAAGCATTTGCATCTATACTTGCTTTTTGTGTCACGTTTTAACTTGTACCCGTTTTGCCAAAAAAATTGCAAGCGTACCCGTTTTTTCGCATAACTTCAGCATACGGGGCTGAAGTAGCAAAGGCAATCACGCAAAACTTCAGCATTCTAGTAGACGGGTCTGAAGTTCAACTCTAGAATTGAAGTTTTTGTTTTTGTAATTGGCGAACTTCAGCTCTAGAGCTGAAGTTTTTGTTTTGTAACTGCTGAACTTCAGCTTTAGAGCTGAAGTTTTTGTTTTGTATCTCGTTAGAGCCATATCGACAAATAAAATTTGCTTCCAATCTTTTTGAACGGAACCAAGAACAATTCAAAAAGAAATCAGAGATATCACGATTTCGCTCAAGAAAATACTATGGAAGCTCAGAACGACGGTCAAAATAATGTGTTTGTCAAGTTTTGATGGGAAACTGATGTTCATAGCGTGTTGATCTCAAAGAAGTACGCAGAGGATCATTTCCCTTGTCTTGCACCAAGTGATTGTTGACATATGGGGATATGATATCTATTTATAAGAAGAAAAACCAAAATGCAAATGATACAGGATCAGAAGATTTGGGTGATCAGGATTTATATGTAATCTTTTGTTGGAAACTGGTTACGAAAGATGAAGAGGGTGCGAGATTGATCATATCACAATTGATCATAAAACTTTGAGGAGGAGGAGGAGGAGGAGGAGGAGAAAAGAGGCTGAAATTGTTTAAAAAGTGGGTACAAATTAAAACTTTTTAAAAAAAATATGTATAGGTTAAATGGGGGCGACCAAATAGGGCGCCCCGTGCAATTTTTACGACCCAATGCATTCTTTCTCTAATTGGACCCATGAGGTATATTCATTGTTTACTTTTTCTACTAAATAAATTACACATTAATTATACATAATTATACACATATAATATATAAATTATGCATGTATTTTTAGTTTAAATGATTGAGTGGACGACTATTTAGGTTAATTCTTCTTTTTAAACTAGGCTGCTATTTGGATCCACAAACTGAGTTGGCCCACAAATTTTCATAAAGCACTATCTTTTAGTAGTAATTAGCTATCTATAGATACCATTTGCTATATTACGGATTATAGATACCTTTTCTGTGGTTATAAGATGTATTTGATGTATTTAAGCTAATGTATTAATGAATACAGTAGCAGGCGTGAATCGAGAAAGTCCAGCTAATCAGTTGTTGTATTCGAGTGTATCCGACTGTATTCATGGAGTGAAACATGGGATTACAGCTGGACAGATTATTGTATTCGACTGTATTCACGGCGTGAAATAGGGGATTACACTGTTTTTAAAACGGAAAGCGAATCAATTAACATAATAGACTCCTAATATAACTCAACAAACTCAATTATAACACACAAATTTTGTATTTTCAGTTATAAAAAAGATTCTCCATCGAAAAATACCCCAAAAACATAGCAATCTTCAGAGAAATAATATAATACTTCTGAATACATAAATTATATTAATTAAAAAAACATATGAATACATTCATGGCATATAACGAGACAGTGAATATAATGAAATACATAGAATATAGCGAGATACATTGAAATACAATGGAAAAAAAGACAATGAATACAATGAAATAGCACGAGATATATTGAATTACAATGAAGAAAAAGACAATGAATACAATGAAATACATGAAAATACATTGAAATATATTAACAGAAACTCAAGTTGCTCAGCCCCAAACTCCATCGTCTTTGTTCAAGAACAAACCCTAATTTCCAGCGGATTCACCGGAAGCCAGTAGTGAAAACGCGCCGCCTTGGGGAAAAGAACAGGGAAAAATATTCTGGTCTAAACGGGATAATACACTTGATATTGGAGTCTTTATGAAACAATTGCTAAAGGATAGAACGGATGTTACATGTACAGAGCTGGGAATATCAGCTATAAGAGAAAAGTTTCTCAGAACTGGAAGAAGTTGTATCAGGCAGGCGGCAGGCGGCAGCCATACTGATGAAGATTGAAGAATGATTAGAGGAAACTAACTGCCTTCAAGCCTTCAATGACGAATTGATAAAGAGGAAACTTACTGCTTATAGCGTATCAAAGTAGAGAGAGAAAGAAAATAGTGTAACTGGATAGCGTATTTAGTGGCTTAGGGGTAGGAGGTAACCAAAATTAAATATTTTGCTATAAACATTAAAAGGTATCTATAGAATATAATTTTTTTAAATGATATTTATTTAAAATAAATAAGGTGTTAACCTTTGTTATAGGAGGTAAAAATTCCTTTCTCAATTGCAAGATGGAAACTTGTTGGGCTTTCTCAAGTGGCCCACTCTAGAAGCTACTAGTTATCGCCTTTGGGATGGAATGCATATAGTATATCTTTACGAGAAATTTTCACAAACCACTATTATTTAGTGGTTATTAGCTAGTTGTAGCTACTATTTACTATATTACTTCCTATAGTTATGTTTTCAGTTTTTTAGAGTATTAGATGTATTTAAACTACTGTATTCATGAATACAGTAGCAAAACTAGGTGTGAAACAGGAGAGTACAACTAGGCAATTATTGTATTCGACTGTATTCACGATATGTATTTGTGAATACAGTAACGTAAATAGCGTAAATCATGGTCTATTCAATTATTTTTAAACGGAAAATGAATCAATTAACACAATAGACTCCTAATATAACTCAACAAACTCAATTATAAATTTGAATACATAAATACATCTGAATACATAAAATATATTAATTTAAAAAAACATTGAATACATTCATGAAATATAGCGAGATAGTGAATACAATAAAATACATGAAATACAGCGAAATATATTGAAATATAATGAAAAAAAGACAATGAATACAATGAAATACATAGAATACAACGAGATACATTGAAATACAATGAAAAAAAAGTTAACAGATTCTTCAAGTTGCTCAGCCCCAAACTCTGTCGTCTTTGTTCAAGAATAACCCTAATATCGTCTTGTCGATTGCAGATTTCAAACCTTCATTGTCAGCCCCAATTTATCCTGTGTCAGATTTCAACATTGATACAAAACATAATGTATTGTTTCGTATCATTGTTGTAAGGTTGAACTAATGTATTGTTGATCATGCAGGATTTATTCCTTCCACGAAACCCATCTTGGAATTCTATTTTGCACAAAAAGGACCTGAGATCTCACATTTGAAGCAGCATGTTGTTTCTCTATGAATTATTACCACTTGCGCTTCTGCTTAATGGAGTCTTCACTGTGTGCGAATTTGTTGATGTTAGGAGCAAGAGATCCAGCCCTTGAAGGCGTAGGCAAGCAAACTCACGCTGGGTATGTTCTACTCTCTGATTTCTTCTCGTATATGTGTATTGGAAAAAATTGTATTTAAATATAAAGGTGACGTGTCGAGACACGTAGACTGGTCAAAGAATTACAACTAGCCAAAAGGCACGAGTTGCAACAGATACGAGCAAATGGCAAAGGAAGAGGCACGGGCAGTTATTCAAATAACTCAGTGTCCGTACCTATCTAAGTCATTTATGTCCGAGAATCAAAAGGAATGAATCTGACAATAGAAAAGAGTACATATACGGCATTTAATAGGCATTAAATATGGAATACGTTAGAGAATTTATATTGAATGTAATGATTATGTAACATAGCATTCAATGTCTTTAATTACTCATAATAGCCTCATTATGATTTGGGCAAAACGTATATCTCCAAGATATCTATAAAAAGGAGATAGCTGGTCAATTGGAAAAAAAACTATTGGAAGAAACTTTGGTTTACTTGTTTTTCTCTTGATTACTCTCTTGCTACTTAAATTACTTCCTTTATACATTCGTTTGATTATCAGTAACCCGTGTTCTTCTAAATTCTAGCTTTGACTAAAATTTCATTTTTTAGTTAAACAAATTGGTTCCGTTACCGGGAGACTGATAATCTATTTTATTTTCACTTAACTTTCCTTGTTGCATCAATTATGTCGAACAACAATGACAACACTCAAGGAAACCAAGAGAACCAACAAAATCAGGGAGATCCACAGAATATTAACACTCAAGCTCCTACTCCACGAGACTCTCCACGGCAATCTCGTAAGGGTACTCCTGATGGGTCTCAAATAAACGAGCATGCTCAATTTGAAAATGTTGAAACTGTTGATGAAGCTTTGCAGAAATTAATTGCTGCTCAGGTCAACAAAGCTGTTGAGGCACTTGTTAACCAGTTACCTGTTGCAACACCCACACCTACTCCAAATAATAACACTTTGGAAAACCCTCGTTCCGGGTTAGTTAACTCAGGCAGCGGTGGAACTCCCAGTGAATCACAGGAGAGAGAACCAGGTAATGTAATTAATTCTGGTTTACAAAATTTAGTACTAACATTGCAGAAACAACTCAAGGAGCAAATTGAGCGCATAGAGCAGATACCTGGGGTTCCACCCATAATCAAAGGGGTAGATATGGATACATATTCGTAACAACCCTGTAAGCCAAGTACTGCTCCACTCCCAATTCCAAAAAAGTTCAAAATGCCTGATATTCCAAAATATGATGGAACAACAGACCCACGAGATCACGTGACTGCATTCACAACGGGCGTAAAAGGCAACGATTTGACTAAGCAGGAGATTGAATCAGTATTTGTCAAAAAATTTGGTGAAATGCTCACCAAAGGAGTGCTAACATGGTATTCTCTTTTATCCAAAAATTCTATAAATTCTTTTATTGAGCTTGCAGATTCTTTCATCAAAGCACACTCGGGAGCTCAAAAAGTAGACAAAAGAATGGAGGATACTTTCAAAATTAAGCAAGGGGACTCAGAACTGCTTAGAGAATTCGTGGACATATTTCAACGTGAAAGAATGACATTGCCGCGTATACCTGACAACTGGACAGCTATAGCTTTCACAAGTAATTTGAATGAAAAAAGCTCGGAAGCTACGAGGAGACTCAAGGAAAGCCTTCGAGAATTCCCAGCTACAACGTGGAATGATGTTTATAACAGGTATAGCACGAAGCTGAGGATTGAGGAAGATATTGTTCCACGATTTCAAAAAGAAGAAAAGGTAAGTTCGAGACGTGCAGATACCAAAAAAAGATCCGGTAAAATTAGGTACGAGCCTTACATGGGACCTGCAAGAAAGGACTCACGGTCAAAGTAGCATAATCAAAGGTACGATCACAGATCAAGAAACAGAGAATCAAGTTCTTCATCAAGATTCAGGAACGAGCGAAACGACTATGAGTCATGAGATGATAATATAAATTTAAAAGCGAGATTCGGTGGTTACAACTTCAACGTCGGCACCTCCGATCTCGTAGCTATTTTGAGAAGCATGGGAGATAAGGTTTGATGGCCAAAGGAAATGAGATCGAATCCAAACAGGCACAACCTTGACCATTGGTGTGAGTTTCATAATGACCACGGACATAAAACAACAGATTGCAGATTTTTACAAAGTGAAGTTGATCATTTATTAAAACAAGGATATCTTACTGAGTTGTTTAGTGAGAAAGGCAAGCAAGCTTACATGAAGAACAGGAAGGAGCCTCCAAAACCACTTTCTCCCAAAAGAACTGTCAACATTATAAGTGGGGGTGAAGATGTCAATAGTATATCATATACTGCAGCTAACAAACTTTCCAAAGTAACAATTACCAAAGGGAAACGGGTATGACATGTTTTAGAGGAAGACAACATTACATTGAATGACACAGATGCAGATGGCGTATTAACCCCTCATAACGACGCACTGGTAATATCTTTAATTGTACATGATACTAATGTGAAACGAGTTTTGATTGATCCAGGTAGTTCCGTAAACATTATTTTGCTAAGAGTATTACGTGAGATGCAAGCTGAAGATAAAGTGATACCAAAGGCGCATACTCTATCTGGATTTGAAAATTCTAGTGTCCTCACGAAAGGAGAGGTAACACTCACCACATTCGCTGAAGGAGTCGTCAAAGATACAAAGTTCCAGGTGGTAGATATGGAGATGTCTTACAACATGATTCTTGGGAGACCATGGATCTATGAAATGGATGTTGTTCCTTCAACCTTACATCAAGTTATTAAATTTCCATCGCCATGGGGAATCTGTCAAATTCGTGGAGATCAACATACAGCCAGGGCTATCAACTTTGTTGCAGATACAAGCACGAGAAATGAAGGTAAATAGCAATCACAGAAGGTAGTTGAGGACACCACAACACAAACCTCAACTGAACAAGGGAAAACAGATGTAGACTCAAGGCCTGATACCATCAAGAACCATAAGAGAATGAAAATATCAAAACAACAATAGAGTAATTAGAGCCTATCGTGATATTTGCTCAATGGCCTGATAAAAAAGTCTATGTTGGAGCCAATCTTAGTCAAGGTATGAGAGGTAAGTTAATTGGATTTTTGAAAACTAACGTGGACTGCTTTGCTTGGTCCCACTCTGACATGACAGGAATACCATCGGAGGTGATGACTCATAAACTAAATAAAGATCCATCATACCCTCCTGTCAAGCAAAAGAAAAGAAAGCAAGAAACTTTCAAGAATCAGGTGATTCAAGAAGAAGTCCAAAAATTGCTAAAAATTGGTTCCATTCGTGAGGTAAAGTATCCTAACTGGTTAGCTAACACTGTTGTAGTTCCAAAGAAGAATGGTAAGCGGCGGGTTTGTGTAGATTACATAGATCTTAATAAAACCTGTCCTAAAGATTCTTTTTCACTACCATACATAGATCAATTGATTGATGCAACTGCAGGTCACGAACTATTAAGTTTTTTAGATGCATATTCAGGTTATAATCAGATTAAAATGGATCCGGGAGATGAAGAAAAAACTTCATTCATAATAAACATGGGGACTTACTGTTATAAAGTAATGTCTTTTGGTCTAAAGAATGCAGGTGCAATGTATCAGAGGTTAAATATCAAAGTATTTCAAGAGAATTTAGGAAAGACTATGGAGGTATATATAGATGATATGCTTGTTAAAACTCAGCATTCAAAAAATCACATATCACACTTACCTGACATATTTTTAATTTTGCGCAAATTTAATATGAAGTTAAATCTCGAAAAATGTGCATTTGGCATTGCATCAGGTAAGTTTTTGGGTTTTCTTGTTTCTAACCATGGTATTGAAGTGAATCCTGCACAGATTAAGGCCATTGAAGAAATCCCTGATATACTTTCAAACAAGAAAAAAGTTCAAAGATTAACAGGGAGAATTGCAGCCTTGGGAAGATTCATTTCTAAATCATCAGAGAAGTGTTTTAAATTCTTCTCAGCCCTTAAGAAGCAGGATCATTTGAATGGAATGAGGAATGTCAACAGGCACTCAGGAATTTGAAAACGTACTTATCAAATCCACCTTTGCTGGCAAAACCAAAGGTTGGGGAAAGACTACTCATTTACCTTGTTGTTTCGGAAGTTGCTGTAAGTGATGTTTTGGTCCGAGAAGAACAAGGTAAACAATCTCCTATCTATTATGTTAGTAAATATTTGTTAGATGCGGGATGCGGTATCCTCAGTTAGAAAAACTTGCACTTGCATTAATCATGACATCTAGAAAGTTAAGACCTTACTTTCAGTGTCATCCTATCGCTGTTGTAACTGCCTACCCTTTACGTAATATATTACATAAGCATGAGTTATCAGGTAGGTTAGCTAAGTGGGCAATAGAGTTAAGTGAATACGAAATCACATACCAACCTAGAACTGCTATAAAATCACAAGTGTTAGCTGATTTCGTGGTTGATTTTAGTCAGGGGATGCAATTAGAAGCAGAAAAAGAATTACAAGTATTCCATGGAGCTAACCCGGGAACTTGGACTTTATTTCCTCATGGCTCATCTAATGTAAAAGGTGCAGGTTTAGGGATTGTCTTGGACCACCTACGGGTGAAACCATTCGACAAGCTATTAAATGTCACTCTATAACTAACAATGAAGCGGAGTATGAGGTTGTGATTGTAGGTCTAGAATTGGCACGAGAGCTTGGCATAAATCAAATTATAATCAAGAGTGATTCGCAACTCGTGGTTAATCAAATTCTGGGGACTTATACAGCTAGGGAAGCAAGGATGCAACAATACTTAGAAAAGGTACGGGAATTGATAAAGCAATTTCAAACCTGGAAAGTTATACAAATACCAAGGGATGAAAATGTTGAAGCGGACGCCCTAGCTAATCTCGCATCTGCAGCTGATGTAGAAAGCGATGCAAACGCCTCAGTTATACATTTATTTCACTAAGTTCTCGATCCTGATAAGAATGAGGTAAATTTTAATAGTTTAACTTGGGATTGGAGGAACGAGAATGTTGCTTTTTTGCAGTATGGTATCATCCCTGGTGATAAGAAAAAAGCTCATACACTTCGAAAGAAGGCTGCTCGGTACTGCTTAAAGCAAGGCAATTCATATATCGTAAAATGTTCGGTGGTCCCTTAGCAAGATGCCTCAGACCTTCGCAAACGGAGTATGTAATGAAAGAAATACATAAGGGACATTGCGGGAATCATGCAGGAGGAAGGTCATTGGTAAGAACCTTAATTAGGGCAGGTTATTACTGACCGAAAATGGAAGAAGAAGCAGAAAGTTTCGTGGCCAAATGTGATAAATGTCAAAGGTACGGTAACAATATGCATAGACCTGCGGAGTTATTTCATCCGGTCATTGCGCCATGGCCATTTATGAAATGGAGAATGGATATTGTGGGTCCATTACCACAAGCAAAAGGACAGGTAAAGTTTCTACTCGTACTCACTGATTATTTTACTAAATGGGTGAAGGCAGGAGCATTTAAACAGGTGCGAGAAAAGGAAGTCAAAGATTTTATTTGGCGGAATATCATATGTCGGTTCGGTGTACTAAAAGAGATCGTGTGTGATAATGGCCCTCAATTTTTTGGAGCTCAAATCACGGAATTCTTTCAAAGTTGGCAAATTAAAAGGATTACGTCTACACCTTATCATCTGGCGGGTAATGGACAAGCAGAATCAACAAACAAGGTTATTATCAATAATTTAAAGAAACGATTAGAGGAATCAAAAGGTAGCAGGCTTGAAGTATTACCTGGAGTTTTATGGGCATATCGCACAACTGCAAAACCAAGTACAGGAGAAACACCATTTTCATTGGTTTATGGTGCTGAGGTTTTAATTCTAGTTGAGATAGGGGAACCAAGTACACGGTTCACACAGGCGACACAAGAATCTAATGACGAGGAGATACGGGTCAATCTAGATTTACTCGAGGGGAGGAGAGAAGATGTATTAATAAGAATGGCAACACAAAAGCAAGTCATAGAACGATATTACAACCGAAAAGCACGCCTCAGATTCTTCAAAGTGGGGGACTTCATGCTTAAAAAGGTTTTTCAATCTACAAAGGCAGCTAACGCGGGTAAATTAAGTTCAACATAGGAAGGACCCTATAGAGTTCGTGATATTGCAGGAAAGGGAGCATAGGAACTGGAGACAATGGATGGCAAGATACTACCTTCACATTGGAATGTTGTTCATTTGAAGAGATACTATTTCTAAGGAATACCCACGGTCAAGTATCACCATTTTAAATTTAATTTTTGAATTGTTAAAATTTTACTAACGATTTTAGATGATAGGCACAAAGCTAACCTGAATTAAATGATGAGTCACGACCTGTAAGGCACACGAAATAACCTAAAATTCCTGGCCTAGGGTTACAATTATTCTGATAGAAATTCAAACGGGTTAAGCAGTCTTCATCTATAATCGCACCTCCGAGTCCCGTATCTTTTTCCTTTTCAGGAAAAGGACCAAATGAGAGAAACTATCAAGTGCTCGAGGCTTCATACTTCAACACTCAAACACTTGGGGGACTACATAATATATACAGACATGTGTATAAAGAAGGCAAAGAAGATTGAGGAGAAATCAAGCCAAAAAGAGTCAAAGGCAGAGTAAAAGTCACAAAGTCACGAGATGGAGCCACGAGCTAAGGCCAAAGAAAAACCTCACTATAGTTAGGGTAAAGGCTATGTACTAAAATGGGTTATAAGAAAAAAAACCCGTGTCTATTATTCTTCTTTTGTAAAAAATTGTTACAAGAAAAACAGTTATGAGAAAGTTATAGATGTAATTCAAATACATGTAAAGTATTATTCAAAACTTGTCAAAGTTATTTCAAAAAAACATGTTTGTTCCAATTCCTTTTATCGTATGATAACACCATTATAAAGTTGAGACGTCTTCTTTATTAAGTGTTGAAATATAAAAGGGCCCTCTTTTATAAAACTCATGTTTAAATTAGTTAGTTATGAGATTAACAGAAGCATTTTCGAAGAACAAAAATGCAAATTATTCTATAAGTCCTTAAAAATAAAGGCAGGAATAAAGCACACAGAAGTTTAAGTTAATAACATGAAAAACTTCTTAATACTTAAAAACTGAAGACTAAGTACGAACTTAGTCATAAAACTATGAAATTGTTTACACAAATTGCCCCATAAAAAACTTGGGGACTTGCGTTTCCAAAACCAACCCTCAAATGAAGCTAAGGGTTTGATTACAATTTTCCAAAATAAAAACAAAAACAAAATCATTCAAATGATTAAAACTGACACTTCGTGAATAGTGGAGCTATAAAAAAACCTTGAAAAGGGCTGCAAAACTGTAGAACCAATGGAAAAATGACACGTGTATGGAGCATTAAATGGAAGCGGCAATTGAAGCGTCAATTTTGTCATAGCATTAATGGTGACAAAAAATTTCTTTTAATAAAATCCACTTCCCAAATATTCAACTGATGAATAAATGGAAAGTGGGGGTGACTATCTGTATTGGGAAAAAATGTATTTAAATATAAAGGTGACGTGTCGAGACACGTAGACTGGTCAATGGTCAAAGAATTACAACTAGCCAAGAGGCACGAGTTGGAACAGATACGAGCAAATGGCAGAGGAAGAGGCACGGGCAGTTATTCAAATAACTCAGTGCCCGTACCTATCTAAGTCATTTATGTCCGAGAATCAAAAGGAATGAATCTGACAATAGAAAAGAGTGCAGATACGATATTTAATAGGCATTAAATGTGAAATACGTTAGAGAATTTGTATTGAATGTAATGATTATGTAACGTAGCATTCAATGTCTTTAATTACTCATAATAGCCTCATTATGATTTTGGCAAAACGTATATCTCCAAGATATCTATAAGAGGGAGATATCTGATCAATTGTAAAAAAAATACTACTGGAATAAACTTTGGTTTACTTGATTACTTTCTTGCTACTTAAATTACTTCCTTTTATACATTCTTTTGATTATCAGTAACTCGTGTTCTTCTAAATTCTAGCTTTGACTAAAATTTTATTTTTTGGTTAAACAATATGTACAGTGTAATAAGCATATTTCGAACCTCCATCTATCTCTCTAGGGCTTGATTTCGACATTGATTCAGAGCTCCAAGCCACTGACAATGAAAATTTCGTTCGACAATGGAGATGAATCAGTGGAGAATCATGGTTGTATTCATGGAGAAAGACTGGTATTGAGGGAGAGAGGGTGGAGAAAAATCTGAGAGAATCAGTGAGAAAAATAAGACAAAGTTTATTTTATGGCTTAAGGGTAGGAGGTGACCATAAATAGATATTTGACTATAAAAATCAAAAGGTAGCTATGGAATATAATTTTTTAAAAGGTTATTTATTTAAAATAAATAAGATATCAACCTTTGCTCCTATCTTTTTACCGGCTATTTTTAGTTTAAGCAGTTGGGTAAGCGCCTACTTGGGTTAATTTTTCAAATATTTTGGGAGAAACACAAAAATAGTCGGTCGGTTAAAAGTAATTACATTCGTTAGCCGAAAAACATATAAAATATGTATATTATACATTTATAATACCTATATATACAAAAAAAATACATTTTGTATGATATTATTTTTGGGAGCATCGAAAAATATACATTTCTCAAGTATTTACCTAGAATCATCTATTCGTGATTCCACGACCTTGATCCCAAGGCTAGTTGAGGCTTAAATTGTTCTAAATTTTTCAGAACATGAGAAGAATGTTGGGTTATTCATTTTTAGACCTTGCAACTTCAAAAATATTAGTGTCTCATTTACTGCATCATATTAACTCTCTTATAATGTAAGATTTGAAGTGCTTGCTTTCAAGTGTATCACAAATGTGGTATTATTTTGTTTAAAATAACTAGTGATATTCCTACATTTATCAGATGAGCAAGTGCCATTGCAACGCAATAAAATATCATGTTATGGTTTTAGAATAGTGTATTACGTAGTTCATTATAAAAATGATAATTTTGTGCTAAACTTATCTATTTTCAGGATTATGGTTTGTGATAATGATAATGAATGATATCTATGAAGGTACTGCATATATAAGATTAGCAAGTTTGTTTGGTATTGTTGGGTATTTTTGATAGTTTTTAGAACTTATGATACAAGTCACATTTCATGTGTTTTTAAAAAAAAAAAAATGGGGTGAAATATGTTTTGAAAAATTATGTCCAAACAGATTTTCATCGTCAACTCAAATTTCACCCAAATTAAAAAAGAAATTGAATAAATTTGGGAATCTATGACCATACGCTAGCTTAGTAAATCTTAAAATCTAAAAGAATACATAAACGTAAGATCATCAGACTAGGTGAGAAGTCATATAGGAAAGAGTAAAGCTAGTGCCACTGGACCTGATAAATGTACAGATACAAAAATATGTAAAATTAATTTGACTTTAAACTTCCTATTTTACTCTTAATAAAATAACTTATAGTCACGCAAATATTCATGGCTTGTTTTGACTACAAGTTTCAAAAGTCTTTCTTTCTTTCCTAAACTATGTGCCGAGTGAAAAACCACAACATAAATTGAAACAAATGGAGTAAACAACCTCCGGTCCTACCAAAAAACACAACCCAATTTCAATGGTAAATGATCCATTGAAAATGGTATAGACTACATTACCAAAATCTTTTCTTTACTTCGAATCAAGAATGTGCTTCTTGAAAAAACTGTTGTTGAACTTGGTGCTTCTACAAGAGCAGTTTTGGGAAGTTCATTCTGCAATATTATGTTATGCTCACCTGGATCATTTTAGGACGAGATCCACGGGTTTGTTTCCCAGGCTTTCTTGTTGAATTCGTTTAGCAGAAGCCTCAAGCTCGGGCTCACACCAACAACAACAACCCAGTGTAATTCCACAAATGGGGTCATAAGCTTCTTGAACGGAAAAAATAGATGCTTTCATGGACTACTTTGACTTTAGGGATTTGCTTCAAGTCTAATTGTCCGATCAATAATCACCCAAATGGCGTCATGTTGCCTCGCAGTCTTGCAATACAGAGACAAAGTCCATGGCTATCTCGTCCCACTTCCACAGTTCCAATGTGGTATCTGAACTGGCTATAAGGGTCATGTTGGTCTCTGGTGCTCAGCCTTAACCAGCTGGCACATTAAGCATTTAGCCATGGGGTCCGGGGAGGATAGGATATACGCAACCTTACCCCTACCCTGAAAAGGCAGAGAGACTGTTTCCTGGGAGCTCACACCATTTTATCTAAATTAGTTGTAAAGAGTGGATATCTGCAAACTCAATGGGTATCTATTCCAAATTAGTGCAGTTTTTAATCATGAGGAGGAGCTCAAGGACATGAAAATTGTCATTAGTGGCTTTCCAGTACATGAGGTCAACCATCTCAATTCGCCAAAAATATCAAACGAGTAAATCCGCCTGCAATTGGACACTATTCTTCGCCACAAGCAACAAAATATAAGAACAATTTACCTATGATGTTCACATCCACCCACCTTAGAAGAGTTTCGAACAACTTAAAGTCCAAGATTCTGAGTAAATTAACATGAAAAAGCTATTAGTTGAGAGTAAAAGTTAAAGAAAAACTATAAGAACACCGAGTGTTCTCTTTTTCTGCATCTGAATCATCGAATACAATGTCATTCATGATGAAGAAGTTTTGGCTTTCAACGGCTCTCAAACACAGCTCGAATATTAGATCATGAACCTTACATGATTTAATTTTTGTTTCATTCCTACATCTCTTGCAGTCAAGAACTACACATCGGGCGATAAGATCTTGTAAACACTTATTCAGCCTCTCCTTTCAAGTCTTTTTCCATCTTCAGAAACCCCTCAGCCATCCATAATCTCACCAATCTCTGCACTGAAATCTCATTGTCTTCCCGAAAAATTCAATAATACAGAAAGCATGGTTTTAGGTCATTGATCAAGTGATTGTAACTCAAACCCAAGCACATATAAACATTGTTCATCAGGATCATTAGTGACAAATGACTTGACATTTTCAGCAACAATTTCCCAATATTTTATTCTCCTTTCAAATTTGGATAGAAGCTCAGCAACCACAGGTCCACAACAATAGTTAGCGGTAACCCTTGACATTTGTGTACAATTTGCTTCGCAGTAGTTTCGAATTCATATGGTGTTATTTCATTTGCAAACACCACACTTTAAAAGAGGTTCCAACTCTCATTTGGATTCATGAAGCCCATCTACAAAAAAAAGATTCTATGTACTAGCATAACAAGCTACTTCATCATTACGAGCTCCAATTGGAACAAAGGTTGGGTTTGTTCTGGGAGCATTTGCCTCCTCTCGACCCTAAGGCCGTAGCAAATATGATGCAAGAGAACCATAATCACATTCCCGGTCTTAGAGATCCAGAACTATATTCGTGGTTTGTAAGAGAATTGGCACATTTGCCTCTTCTTGACCCTGAGACCATAGCAAAGATAATGCAAGAGATCTGCAACCACATTCCCAGGTCTGGAAGAGACTGGGAGCATTTGCCTCCTCTCGACCTTGAGGCCGTAGCAAATATGATGCAAGAAATCCGGAACCATATTCGCGGTTTGGAAGAGAGTGGGTGCATTTGCCTCCTCTTGACCCTGAGGCCGTAGCAAATATGATACAAGAGATCCGGAACCACATCCGTAGTCTGGAAGAGAGGAAAAAGGCCCTTCTCCAGGAATGGAGGGAACTAAGTGCGCGGGTCGTCCTCACAGCTTCGGATTCCCATAGAGAGTAGAATAGAAGAGTCCGTCGACTCTTTTTAGTTTAAGGAAAGGGTGGTCAACAATATTCGACTCCATTGTTTTGACTTGGAAAGCATTGTCTCACGTCATTCCATGCACAAACATCAAAACAAGATCGAATAGATACATTGAACACTTCTTTCCGTACTGTTGTCTTACCGATACCTCCCATCCCGACAATCCTGATGACTTTGGGTTCATCAAAGAAAACTCTAGTCAGATCGTCTAACGATTTTTCCCTTTCATCATCACGTCCCACCATGTTGTTCTTAACAAGTAGAATATGTTTTGCTGAACTTGAATCTTGAAACAAACATTTGTTTGATGTTTGTTTGCCTTTATCTTGAATCTTTGTCGACTCTTTCTGGACCCGATCAATATCCTTTGCCACTTGTTGCAAGCTAACACAAAGCCTTTCATGTGCCTTCTCTTTCTGCATTTTATCATTTATCATTGTGCATCAACAACATTCGCAGCTTCTTTTATTTGTGCTACCAAATCAATCATTTCCCCAGAATCCTTGCTTTTCTCATAAGCTCTTGAGAAATATTTGTAAGGAGCTAACTAACTTCTTCACGAAGAGCGGGAATTCTTCTCTGTAGTCACAAATTTGGATCTCAAGAAGCAACACTAGCATAAGCCATATCTACTGAATTCCCCTTTGTATGACCTGAAAGCTGCAAACTGCAAGAGGTCAATGGTGCTATAAACAACATGATTTGCGAAATTGCGAAAATGTGCTATAGAAAAGCATTAAAGTTCCACGATAAACTCTTTACATTAGGTACAATAAGTTGAAATTTAATTTGTTAGAATTCATGCCTTGTGAAGTAAAATGCACATATATTACATGTATTTTGTTTCAAAAGTGAAAGTACAAATGTTGACGTACAATTTTCAAATACTCTCGTCAAAAAGAAGAAAAAAAATACATTGACAAATCAAAACCATAACAATCTAAGAGCATTAGAAGTCTATAACAGTCTCAAATCGTGAATCCATAATTTCCCTGTTTTTACAACAGCAACATTTTTAGTCTTATCCAACACCGTGGGTCAGGGGAGGATAGTGTGTAACCTGTTTTTCCCTGTTTTTATAATAACAACATACCCAGTCTTATCTCACACCTTATCCCACACCGTGGGTCTGGGGAGGGGGCCTGAGTCCGAAACCTAAATATTGTATTTTTGGACTCAAAATACATAAATAGGTGGGGAAAAAAACTTAGCGACCAAAATATGTAAAACGCCTTAATGAACCATGTTTTACCTTAACGTCCGTTTGGGACGTTAAGGTAAAACGCATTTTAATATTGCGTTTTATATAAAACGCCTTTTAATACCGCATTTTACCCGGAAGCTAAATGGGCGTTTACTTAAAACGCGGTTCAAAAGGACGTTTTACATAAAACGCCTTGATGAACAGCATTTTACCTCTTCAAATATTGTCCCCTTCCCTTCCCCCACGCCCAAACTAGAACGAAACCCCCCAACCCAACCCACCCCCAATTTAAAAAAACGTTCCAGCGGTCCCACCCCTCCATTAACGGCCCAAAAAAACTCGAGTGGACCCCACCCGTCCAGTAAAAAATAAATAGTGTTGGTCCCACATGCTAGCTAAGGCCTTCTCTCAGTGTGGTTGCATGTTTCAGAGTCAAATTTTCAACTCTTCAACTTTCCGAAAAACATAAATCGAGGTATTCCGATTTAATTTTTGTCGAAACTCGTATAAAAAATGCATATTAGCACTCGCAAATCATGAATCCATAAATTCCCTGTTTTTATAACCCGTTAACATCTTGATATAACTTTTGTATTTATATCTTTATACATCTTCCAAAATATTGGATATATCCTAAATATAGACTTGTTCTATATAGATCTGTACTATATCTAGTGCAAAATGTGCAATTAAGGAGCTAAAGCTTTGATCAGCTACTAAAAAGTGTTCTAAGTTTAATAAATTGCAATAATTACTTTGAGAAAAGGGAATATGAATATCAAAAAACAAAGGGGTAAATTTAGCACAAAAGATACAGACTGAAACAAAGATAAAAATGGCGTACCTCTGAGTGGCTGAAATGGTGTCTGCAATCTAGCTACCAACCAAGTTTTAAGAAATGAGATGAGAATAGGGTTGCATCGAGATACGTTATTTGTTTATATTCTTACTTTAAGCTCTCGTTTGGACATTTAAAAAATAAAATAGTATTTGTTCATGAAATTTGATTAATTATTTTAAATAAAATCTTTGGCTCGCAAAATTTTATTTTTTTCAAGTAAAATATATAGTATTCATACACAACTTAAATTTCGAATTTTTTCAAGTTTCAACCAAATCTCTATCCAAATACCTGCTAAATTGTGTGTACTACGATGAAATAGTTTGATTTGATATAAACGCTCGATGGAGATAAAGTATTTACTAGGTAAATGAATTAGGTTAAAATTAAGACATATAAAAACTTATTGAACTAATTAGACTTATTAGAGTTTAATTAGAGTGATTGATATGTGTCATGTGGACAAAAGGTAATCAATGGTTTGGATTTTTTCATTATTCATGATAGTTTTTTTAGCATAAATATTTCTTAAATTTCATACCATTGAAGTTTGTTTCAGACAAAACAAATTAAGTGTGTGTAGTTGTACTTTAAATTTGTTTATAATTTTAGTACAGTGGTATTCTATTCCACTGTACACGGGCAATTTCCAATAATTCATTTTTTCTTTTAATAATGTCAAAAATCAGCTTAAAGTTTCTCTAACGGCTCAAAATTAATCAAATAATGAGCTTCATTACTTACATTATAAACTTGAATAGCAGTAAAATTTATCAGAATAAAATTATATTGAATCAGTACAACAAAAAATCACATACTATGTTAGAAGGCTCGTTTTATACAACTCAACTACAATTAAGAAATACTTGGATGCATTATAAAGAAATAATAATTAAATTAGCACTCTTGTCCATTTAAAGTTTAAGTTATATAAAGTAATTAGTAAAAATATTAGTATATCATTCCTTCAATTTGTTAGAACATAATTTTTGTCTTTTTGTGTTGCGTTAAAGAGAGGATTAAGGGACAAAGAATAATGAAAAAAATCCAAACCATTGATTACCTTTCATACACGTGGCACAATATCAAGCACTCTATTGAAGATTAATGGACAAAATAGTACTGGAGGGGATCCAATCCTGTAGCATACATAGAACATTTCAAAAATGTTTTAGGTTAAATTTGGACCATTTCCTTTATTTTATTGAAGCAAATTAACGGATTTGTTACTCCTAATTAATTAGAATAGCTGAAAATTTGTGGACAATGAAATCAGAATAAAATCCAATGAATTCAGTTCGATTATCACTGAGAAGCAATGTCCATAAAACAAAACAAATTTGTAACACAAGTAGAGGAACTATTTTAACATAATACATGTTAGATATTTGGGAAAATACGTAAATACCCCATGTAATTGCACGAAAAAATCATTTACACATAATTTACGGACGACCTAATACGCCTTAGTAATTGGTATCATCTACAATATCACCTTTCACAACAGCTTGTGCTAGTAATTGGTATTACCAGAAACAGAAAGTAAATGTTAAAAAAAATACTCAGTGTACACCTAAATGCCCCCCCAAACACCAAAACACACGCACACATCAACCATAAATTATCTTCCAATCCTTACAGACTAGGACTGAACTGGCATCAACATCAGCCGCATTTATATCAGGTTACATCTCATCTTTATTATGGGAAAAAAATGCAGAAGAGTATTTATATGATGTATTTGGGATCCCAAATAAAGGGGGAAAAGCGCTGCTCGAGTAAAGATGGCAACAAGAAGCCTGATCTAAGCATTCAAGATTCTCAAAGAAATAACAAAAACATGGGTCCCGAGTATATAACACAAGTCTACATGTGAATGGGCTTGTCATAAGTGGCCATGGCTGCTTCTTTGAGTGCCTCGCTCATTGTTGGATGTGCATGGCAAGTACGAGCAATGTCCTCACTCGATGCTCCATACTGCAATGCCAGGACAGCTTCGTGAATAAGCTCCCCTGCATTAGGCGACATAATATGGACACCCAATATCTTGTCACTCTCTTTCTCAGCAAGTATCTTAACAAGTCCCTCAGCATCATCGATTGCCTTGGCCCTACTGTTTGCGAGGAAAGGAAATTTGCCAACACGATAATCAACTCCGAGTGACTTTACCTGTTCCTCAGTTTTCCCAACAGAAGCCACCTCAGGGTGAGTGTAAACGACACCAGGAACCATATCATAGTCTACATGACCTTCCTTGCCTGCAATGAACTCCACACAAGCAACACCATCTTCCTCTGCCTTGTGAGCCAACATTGGCCCAGGAATGACATCACCAATTGCATATACCCCCGGGACATTACTGGCAAAACGTTTATTCACCAAGATTCGACCAGCCTTGTCAGTTTCAACACCTATTTTGTCCAATCCAAGCCCTGAAGTGAATGGAACTCTTCCAGCAGAAACAAGGACTACATCAGCCTCAAGGATAGTTTGATCACCACCAGATGCAGGTTCAAGGGTCAACTTCACACCATCACCTGCAGTGTCAACTGACACCACCTTAGTCTTAAGCATGAATTTCATCTTTTGCTTTTCAAGAGCACGCTGGAATTGCTTGCGAACTTCACCATCCATGGTTGGAACAATATCAGCTGCAAATTCAACAACAGTCACCTCTGAGCCAAGACGGCCCCAGACAGATCCCATTTCAAGGCCTATGTAACCAGCACCTATAACAACTAGTTTTTTTGGAATTTCTCCCAAAGCTAACGCTCCAGTAGATGATACAACTCTCTTCTCATCAATGGTTATGCCAGGTAGACTTTTGACATCAGAACCAGTTGCAATAATAATATTCTTGCCTTTAACAACGGTGTTATCGCCATCAATGGTGTCGACAGAAACTTCAGAAGGGGAGAGGAGTTTACCATAGCCCTTAACATAGTTTACTTTGTTCTTCTTGAATAAACCCTCAATACCTCGTGTTAAGTTAGACACAGCTTTATCTTTTTGCGCCATCATGGCAGGAAGATCAACCTCAACAGAAGAGAACTTCACACCATGATTGGCAAATGAATGTTGTGCTTCATGAAACATGTGGGAGGAATGAAGAAGTGCCTGTCCACAGTAAGTGAGAACAATGTTAAAAAATTAGACGTAAACACGAAGTATCAGACTTCAAAAAACTGACCACTAAAGCTTCAAGCAGACTCATTGGCAAGATAATTTGTCATAAACCTTGGGCCGTGATGTCACATTAACAGCAGCAAGTACCAGCGCTTGAACTCCCATGATTATGGGTCATCAAAAGACATAGGGGAAAGACATTATTAAGTTCAGGTCATAAGACAAATATCGAATATGCACCCTATGGGTACAAGTTAATAAATCTGTCACTAGGTTATAATTATATATAATCACCAACCAAAATGTCCTCTCAGGAAAGTTAAGTCACTGCACTTGCAAAAAGGACCCACTACTACTTCACATATAAGGGCATCAATGAAAGCAATGTTGGGCACATATACACCCATCTGCTAAGTTGGAGGCACGACCATGAGAAACCACTTTTAAGTTGCACCCTTCAGTAGCCTTGGAAAAAGGCAGAAGAAGGGGGGGAAAAAAAGCTATCTGAAAATAAAAAACTAAAACTGGGACAGCGTGCCTTCTCATTTTACGGCCAATTCAAATAGAAAATATCCTGACAATGTGGAAGTTTGCAGTGAAAGCAGGAGCCCATAATTTTCTGTAAGATACATGACATCACCAAGTTGGAAATCATAACTTCAATTTCCCTTTCAGTAGTTTCCCATAACTCAATTCTCCTCCAACTGAGTTTCTAAGAGGCTCTCAGTTTCTTCCATGGTCTTTCCCACGAATTGCCTGAATCTGCTTTCCATAGGCCTAACTCAAATACTCTCTGGTGTTCCCATATCCTGGAGCTGTCTGAAGTCATAACATTTGGGGAACTAGTACTAGGTTCCTCCAAAATCAATTAGCTCGAACAGGACTTCCTGTTCTAGTAGCAGTTGCAAATCATATTTTGTCCTAGAAAGGAAATTTGTTCTAAATCAACAACAACAATGTCCTTATTGATTCGTAGCATATGACTAAGCAATATAATCAACATCTTCATAAATAATTTATAGTTTTTATCACAAAAAATGGGAAGAAATAATTTAATCACCACAGAATGGTCAGCACTTGCATAATGTTTGGTGTTTTTCCTTTAACAACAGCGTGGCAGTTCTACCGCACCTCGAACATTTCAGGGGTACCTCCTACCTTCCACCAACACAACTATGGGGTAGGCTTAGTGAGATAGGAAGAAATTACAAACAATTTTTTTGTGGTTGCTGAACTTTAAGCCTTTTCCCATGGTTTTCACCCACTTCACTGACTATTAGTCCACACCCTTGGGTGCATATTTGGTGTTTGCTTCTTTCAAAATTTCTTTTGTTAGCAGGCAGAGACAAAAGCATGTGCAAGATTTTATACAAGCGAGTTTGGTCAGAGATTGAGGCAGGGCCACCACAGAACCTACCAATAGAAGTGGCATCGGGCATGGCAAGCAGGTTTTTCTCTACGTTTACTCTAGGTCCTATGCTTTCTTAGGAGTTTTTTAGCCTTTATGTTGCGCGGAGTCCCAAAACAGCTGCCGCAGCACCCGTGTCAGATTTTCCAAAAATACACTACTTTTGGAGGATTTAACACGCTCTCATCAACATTTTTGGAGAGTCCGAGCAACATAATTTAGCTCTATTAGAGATTTTTATGCTCATGGAAAATATAGAGATCTTCTAATACTTTTTATTTTGATTTTTATTTTGTGTAATATTGGCTTGAAACGAATCTAAATGAAGAAACATGGTCACCAAGGGTTCATATAACCGACCCCAACTTTTTTCAGACATAATTGTAGTTGTTATTGTTGTGTGGCCTAAAAGTATCATCACTCTGATTTATGAGACTGCTTTTCTTAAATTATAGTTGGTTAAAACAGCGTCATTTTACGCTAGCAATTTCATTGCTCTTCCATTTCCTAGTTTGAGACAAAAAAAGTTACTGTTGGTAGAGAAGTATCACATTATCTTGACCTAGTTGAGATATACTTCAACAATTATTAATTAACTAAATATATTACAATCTTTAAGAATTTATCAATTATTTAAATCTGATAACCAGACCTAAACTAACAATTCTAAACAACTCTTTCAAAATAATAAATTCTATCAAAAAACTCTTTAAAATAATAAACAGAAACAGCTTCCAGAAGTCGTATACAGTAAATATATCCTTATAAATAAGTCTTCAATCAGCTGCCAAGCCACACCACTAAGGCACATAGTACACATTTAATTCACTCAATCACCCAAGTCAATTACCCAACTGGTGCTTGACAAACATTCTGAAGCCACAATAACGAAGTGCATGAACTCAATACTGTAAAGCACGTAATTTGCTCAATGTTTATCAGTGCAATAAACTCTGCCTAGGTGAGCTTCATAGAGTATAGCCACTGCCAAGTCGGCAAAAGAAAGCAGGTCGCAGTATGTTGAAGCCAGTAAAAATATTCTAATTATGATGAATCCTCTAAACGTATAACCAAATCCAACTTATTTGGATTCATATAGCTGTCGTTATCTCGTTTAGGAGTGAGGTGTAGTTGATATATAGAATCCAATGCAAAATTCTGTCAATTGAGGTAATTACCCTCGTCCTAATTAAAGACGCATAAACACAAACTAAATTTGCACGCAGCAATAGTGGAATCAACAAGCAATATGAACATTAATCTATATTATTATAAAAGCATGAATACAAAGTCGGTTTACAAAAATAACCTTATAATATTAAGCATAATAACTCATAATAAAAGGACATAACCGGAATTCTACATATTAACTTTATAATCCTATTAATTTTAGGACATAATACTACATGTTATGAATCCTATTAGTATAAATCGTATACTTATTTTCTCTTACGTAAACTTTGTACTCGAATTGGATTATCGTATAAAACTTTCTTTATTGTAGTATCTAATGTTTATCTTTTCTATTGTTTATTTATTATTGTTTCTTTAATGCCTAGCTCACTTAGAATAATAACTTGTATGTCTTAATCATATAATTCCAATTAATATAAGTATGGAAATCGAGGGGGAAAAAATAAGTATGGAAATCGCCTTATGCAGATTTCGAAAGGTGTCTAATACGTTCCTTTTTTTATTTAATTTGAACCCTTTTTAACTACAATATCTTTTACGTTAATTGTTTTAATATTTAATATTTTAAATTAATAAAATTTTGCCTATTAAATTATTTTTAAAAAAAATATGAATGAAGGTTTAATAACTAATTTTATAAGAATCCCCAATATTGACAATACATTACCACTCCATAATGTTCAATACCAAGAAAATATAAAAATAATGTTAAATAGACTGCATAAAGAGTTGAAATTGAGAAAAAAATATCCCCATGATAATATATTTCTATATTATATTTGAACTGATTTTCTACTCAAATAATATTTTTTATTATTAAATGTAAAGTAAGAACATATCCAGTATTCAATGTCTTCTTGTTTCGTGTTGGAAACAAAGAAGAGCATCCAATAAAAGATGATTTTGGTTCTTCCTGAACACTTGGTTATCAATCCTAATGGTAATAGTAGTGTATTTAATAAAAGAAATATTTTCAATAATAGAAATATTTCTATCATTAGATTAAAACGCAATTTATGCAAATCACATGATAGAAATAAAAAGATATCTTAGCTAGCAGAAATGAATATGTTGATCAACTAAATAAAAAGTTGATTGCTGAATTTTATAGTAAAAACAAAATGTTTTTCTTCTTTTGACTCAGTAAAAAATGATATCAATAATTACTACCAAGAAGAATAGTTAAATACTTTAATACCAAATGGCCTTCTACCATACATGTTTGTTATTAAGTTTATTATTTCTTACATATGTTAGTGTCACCGTATATATAATAGACTAAGTTAAAATTGACCGTCCATTGTATATAGGTTGATTTTGAAGAAAAATATACATGTCATGCTACTGAAAAACTTAGATACGCCGAATAGCTTATGTGATAGCACACAGATGGTATATAGAAGTTTTGACAATAACGTCATACATGCAAAAATTATGATACCGGTCAATGTGCTTCTAAGTATATTCTTATCCCTGAATTTAACTTTCGTCTTTCGAAACTAAGGAATATCCTTTTAAATTTGTGTGAAAATAATTTTTAGTATGTTTATGTTTTGCAAATATAATAAATAAAGCACAAGGACAAACATCCTAAATATTGGACTATATTTACCGCAATATATTTTCTTGCACGAACAACTGTATGATGCACTTTCAAGAGGGGTATCCAGATCGGCAACAAGAGTTCTGGTTAAGGCGGAGCAACCAAAGCATTAGGAGGAAACATACACAAAAAAATATTGTCCACAAAGAAGTGTTCGTTAATATACCATCACATTAAATACTCTTAAACTGTAATACATAATTATTTGACTAACATGATAAAATTAATCATTTGTGTAAGTTTTGATGTTGTCCTTTTATTTTTAAATTCATGTATTATGCTAATGTAATAATATTATTTGGTATTTAGATGATTGTTGTATTATTATATATAAAATTCTTTCATTAATTAAATTGTATTGTTCCTTCATATAAATAAATATTTAAATCATCATGTGCCACTATTCATAGATACTAGTATTTCTAAAAACCCTGAACTTTACGAAGATGGAAAAAAAACACAGAATCCAAATCTAGATACTAAAGGTTAATCAATCAACAACACCTCAATTCCAAATTAGTTGACATCTTCTCTGTATCCATTCCGCATGTTTTAAGAAAATTTATCTTCATTTGATATTACTCTAAGCTCGTTTAGTGATTAAATGTAGAAATTCTAAAACAAAGAGCGAGAAAATACCTTAGAAGGAATACAACCAACATTAAGGCAGGTTCCACCAAGGGTACCACGTTTTTCGATACATGTAGTTTTGAGACCAAGCTGTGCGGCTTTGATCGCCGCCACGTAGCCTCCGGGACCACCGCCGATCACAACGACGTCGTTTTCATCGGATCCTGAAGCGTAGCCTCTCGTCAGAGAAAATGAATACTTAGAAGTGCTGTAGAGAAATCGGGATGATAAAAATGTTGTAGCCTTTCTTCTAGCTAAGGTCGAAATCGCCATTTTTATAAAGGTTTAATATCGGAATCGTGACTTCCGGTGAATTTCCCGTTAGGTTTTTGGTCAAAATTGGAGATTCGCAGCGAGCTGTTGAGTTGATGAAGACGAGCTTTTTTTCATAGTGCAAAGTTGATTCGCTCTTTTTATTTTGGGTGTGAATTTGCTGCGATGCAGTGTAGGGTAATACGGTGTAATTCTGTATGATTGACGTCATCGTATCCGTAATCTATAACGCAGCCAAATGTAAATAATAGCCAAAAATATATATATTTTGTATATTTATACATTGTGTATGTTATATACAAAATTATATAAATTTTATGCATTTTTTCGACTGTCAAATATATAATTTCTGGCGCTGCTAAAAGTAAAAATGCCCTTGAATAAATGTAGTAGTCCTAAAGTGTACAAATCAAATACATTTCGTTGATATATTGATAGCTTAAGTTGCACCTACTACAAGCGTTCAATTGAAATAAAATCTACATGAAGTGCCTAATAAAAAAATCCTAAAACTTTTGATGTCTCCATATGCATTCAGCGTAAATAATAGTATAGAGGTTATATGTTTGGTTTAAAAGTCAATATAAAACTTATAATTCTAATATACGTTTACTTCTTTAACAAAATAGATTATTGTTTACCATTATAAAAGTTAGATTATCATTTTCATGTGTCAATTTATGTGGAAATAATCATTATTTATATTCTTATTTCACATTTTTTTTGCGTGTAAAATATTTCCTCCATAACTATATGAGTGATACTTGCGATGAAAACCAAAACAACAACTAAATATTATTACTGGTGCTGATTTTTATATGAAGACTGTACTCTCCTTACCTTACCAACCAACTAGCCAGAGTCAATAGAGAAATATTTAAGTATGGAGGGATATCTTTTTCATGAAAAGATCTTACTTGAAAAACCCTCTTCGTAAAAATGCTTTACGTGAAAAATACTTTCCATGTTAAAAGATTTTCTAGGTCATTTCTCAAATGTTTGATTAAGGTATAAAAGTATGTGACACGTAGTAATTGCACAATTTATTTATTATTTTCCAAATCGACTCATTAATTTTCTTTAAAATCAAACCGCATAGAGGTATACAAAAAGCTTTTAAGTGCAATATAAACAAACATTGAAAATACCCTATTTGGCTTGCTTATATTCGATCATTTACCTATAAGGCTATAAGGAAGAAGATCAAAGAAAGATTTAAAAAATTGTAACAAATTGAATTATAGCAGTTTCCCCAACAACTTGTCTTGTGTTTGAAAGTGCCTTGGAATTTTCACAAAAAGCCAAAATTAATTAGAAATAACAATAAAATGATTAGCATTAACAATAAATAACAATATTAAAGAAGAAAAATTAAGTTTGTTTTCTGAGTTAACATACAACGACTAAAGAATATCAAAGTAAGCATTTTGCTTTTCTTTTCCTCTTAATGCTGAGGCATAATATGGAAACATCAAATTCGTTGGAAAACAGAAGCCAAAAGGAAGAAACTTGCACTGTATTTGAAGCAATACCATGCCCAGCCAACACCACCCCAATCCCAAAACAACCTAAAAATTGGTATCTCAACCTCGTTCTCCACGAAAAAATAAAACATTCACAAGGAAACTCATTTGTCGCATCAACTTTTGTAGGACCAAGTAAAATACTATACTGCAGGGAACCAAGTGCTTACCGGGGTAATGCATACTCACTTAGGAACATCATTTCCGGACCTACTGGCCTCATCGCGCTGGAAAGCTCTAGGATCAAGCGGAATTGTTCCAATCGTTAGGAAACCAGAAGACTCGGCATGTCCATTAACTTTAACAGGCATAGATCCCACAGTGACAACATCAACTGACTGGGTGCTTGCCATTGTGTTACCAGTACTATGCACATCCAGGGGCTGGGATTTCGATTTTTTAGGGTTGATAGTTAGTGAACCAATCTTCAGGGCACTCTGAATGGGTGGACCACCTTCAGCCTCCAGTTTGTCACCGTCACTTGGATTCTCTTTGTTGGCTTTAGCATTTGCGGAATCTAGCACTGCAGGAACAGTCATTTTGTCACCATCACTTGCATTATCTTTGTTGGCTTTAGCATTTGTGGAATCCAGCACTGCAGGAACAGTCACTTGGTGTGCACTAAGCTTTGAAATATTCTCACCTTCATCGGAAGGTACACAAAAAACGGAATTTAGCTTGCGAGGAGGATCTAATACAGGCACAAGAAATGGACTTTCATAGCTCCTGATTAGCAGCTTGGCTTTCTCTTCTTGCAAGAGTTTCTGTCTATTTTCGTAATACATGAAGTCATCTAGTAATGATGTCCTTGACGCATAATCCTTGAATACTTTTAACATCTCAATGCCTTTCTTGTAGCGTATCTGCACATTGACAAAGGATGTCAGATTTTTTCAATTTCTTTTGCTGCAGCGTATCATATTCACACAAAAACAGGATATTCTAAAACGTAGAAGCCAGTCTCAGTAAAAAGAAATGTGAGACAATGGCCCCATGCCAGATCTAAACATCATATACTATCAGATACTAAAGATTGAAAATTCTCGATTTCATTGGCAAAGAGAAAACAAGTAGATCGAAAAGAATCTCCAATGTTCTCATAAGTGATATCAATTAGTGCAGTATCATTATCTGCCTTCTGGAGAAACCCTATGAAGGGCAACCCAAAGACAGAAAACACAGAGCAAAGAAGAGCAGTACAAGTATTTCATGCTGGTTAGACAGTCTATCAAACCACTATCATGATCCATAAAATTTAAAGGGTAAGTTATCAACACATATGCAGTTTCTTCTGACATGGCTTTTGTGAAACTTTCACTGACATTGTTACAGCTTTAACATTTACAGTGATATAGCAAGAGTTACGGAGTGGACATTCCCTTTCAGTTGCTAGATAAAGACAGATTTCTTCAACAAATGAGACTAATTTTGAGTTTTATATAAACAAAAAGGTACAATGACGATTATCATGCATGGTGTTTACAAAACCACCTTACCAAATTCTCAAATAACTATGCTTTTTCGATCCCTTCAAATCTGTATACACATGATGCTGTTGTCTAAAGAGGAAGACGCAAAAAAATAGAGAGGATAGAAGAGGACGAGAAGATTATCCTGTTGTTCAATTTTTGTCGAGAGAAGATAAGGAAGAAGGCAAAAAGTGGGGGTTATAAAAACTGCTGGGCAACAAAAGAAACAAGAAAAATATATTATCATACACAGCATAAAGCATGCAATTGAAGGCGAAGGAAACAGGGATAAAATAAGTACTGGAAAGCCAAGAAAAGTTCACAGCATTGACAGACAAGAAGATAAAGAAAAATAAAGATTTGTCAACGCTTGCCTGCACATGACATAAAAATAAATTGCAAAAGTTACTCAGAGACAGTGATAGTTGAGATCAATTACTGCGTGTCACCTCTATTGGCTCCAAAAAGAGAAGATAGAACAGAATAAAAGAGAGACCATACAGAAGAAAAAAACGGAAAAAAAGAGAGCAAGAAGGGAAGGAAAAAATCATTGACATTAAAATTACAGAAATAGAAAAGAGAGACAAGAATCAAGTTCGTTTAGTAGCAGGTTCTATGGCATTGCCAATACACGTTCATATAGTTAACCAGCTCGGAAAAAAAATTATTTCAGGCTGACACACTGATGGATAAATGAGTAGCAAACAAAATATATGTTGCAGCATCCAGAATTAAACAACAAACCTCTTGTGTGTCTCTGCTGTTAGTTACTGGCTTGTTCTCATTGTTCTCTAATATAATATGCCTAAAGTTAGGGTTTGGGACATCCTTTATAAAGTGCCACTTGACAGGGAAGCTACCACTCCACTTATCTTGCTGCCAGAAATCCATGTCCTTGTAGAAGTCTACAGGACCAGTCATTTCAGCAACACCACAAAACTGGCCACTTGCATTAACCTTCATGTTCAAGATTCAAAAACAATAGTAAATTAGTTGAGCTTATGTGAACAATGAAGACATTCATGCATCAAACAGACAATTACAAGAGGAGATAAAGTATTTGGCTATAACAATTGGTGCTTAACTGCTGATTAGACTTAGTGGTAGAAATCAACTAACCGAGAAAAATAGGAATATTGGGCAGCCTCTTGGATCTCCAGCAGCAATTCTCTGAGCGTCTTCATAAGCACCATACAGCTTTTTGTTACCATTAGGGGTGGATGACCAAACATTGTACTTTATACTCTTGTGCACATCATCCTCACTATACGATTTTATGACAAAAAACTTCGCGTTCACAAAATCCATCGGAAAATCACCTCTATTATATTCATTAGCATGAATAACAATATTCCCCTGCGCATCAACATTTCCTGCTCTTGTAGTGTAGGCCTTCACAACCAATTGCTTTTTCGTTTTTTCATTTCTAGGTCCTCGATTCTGTTCGGTCAATGTATCAGGACTAACTTTCTCGCCATTTAGGGCTATTCCATTTAGAAACTTTGCCCTGGCTTTATCTGTATTAGCTCGCTCATGAGCACATGATCTGATATTAGACAAGTCATTTTCAGAGGGAACAGGAGCTCTCAGTTGGCCATGATTTGACAAAGCCTTCCCATGGATAATACTTCCCATAGCTTGAGTAACTTTACCCTATCAAAGGTTTCACATAAAAACTCAGAAAGTGATGCATGAGCCATACTCCCATGAAGAGGAGAAAGAAAAGGTAAATGCCAGACTATCTACAACAAACAGAAGTGCACCCTAGAAATTAGAAGAAAAAAATAACAAATTAACCCACATAAAAGCAGTCCAACCCTATTGGACACCTTACAAACTCAGAGAAAGTTCCTTACCGGGAGTACTTGAGAGGATGGACTGGAAAAACCATACGACGCAGGCTGTTTACTAGATCCCGCATTAAGCTTTGCACTTTCAGACCCCCTGTTTGATGCATTTTTATGGCCTGAAGCTGGCCCTAATGGAATTGGGGTAAAAATTGGAGATGTTGGAGATAAATTACGTTTAAGACGAAGACCATCAGCTCTGTTAGTAGTAGATATAACAGTATCCATTATTGGCTCTGCAGCATTTGCAATAATACCAGATGTAGATGGAACCACCACAGGAAAACCAGGGTTTTCATAAGAGGGGATTGTGTAGTAATGTTGTGGCCCTGCACATGGAGCATCAACTCCTACAACAGCACCAGGAATGTAAGGGTTGTATGGGTTATATGGAGACTGTGCACATCCATAGTTAGGTGTATAATATGCATAGGGGAAAGTTTCAGTTTGAGCATCCTGAAACAAAACGAACAAAGACGAGTTACAAAATATATTCAACACAGACACTACACTGCAATAAAATGAGCTAATTCTTGATGTACTTTGGTAAACTAGGTCCAAGGATGAACTAACCATATACCGAATATTATCTTGACCATCCAGACCAAAAAATCTTTGGTGGCCATCCCAATCACCGGAAGATTCTAATCCTGACCAAATAAAACATTAATATAAGTTGATCCAAATGTCATTGTCATCTCAAGTTGTTTTTCAGTATCATACCTGTACAGAGATAACCATAACTAGTGGCAGATGGATAATATAATCCCTGATCAACAACAAATTCAGGGGCTCCTTCATTATACATAGCTTCAAAGTTTTGAAGGAGCGGACTGGTGATCTGCAGGTTTGCCTCAGTACCCTGAATCTGAACACAGAAAAAATACCTTTATCATTTGAACCATCACATTCTAAAATAAAGTGATGCTGAAAGTCACTGGACATTTTTGTTTGTGATGGAAAATAATATATTAAAATCCCATAGAATGTGATGCTGAAAGTCACTGGACATTTTTGTTTGTGATGGAAAAAATTGTATTAAAATCGCGTCACTAATCAATAATCGTTACTACTTACCATATAAGCATCCGCATGTCCTTGCTGAGGAAAAGTATATATTTCCATATCAGGACTGCCACCCTTCATGGAAAGGAAGTAAACCAACAAATGTAATAAGAGTGTGTCACTCTAGCAGGTAATTTTGACCCGAATAGGCAGCAGATTAGAAGAAGATAGTCTCTGCCATTAAAACTGTAGAAAATCAAGTAGAAACAGAAAAGACGGCAGCAAATATTGAAATTATTTCAAATGAAAAAGAAAATGCAGCAATTCCTCAGAAGTACTAGAAGACAAACAAAAACCTAGTGAACAACCCACAGAGGCAACAGTGAAGGAAAGCTAAAAGGCACTACCATCCATCAACTTCATCAACAAAATGTCATTCTACAAGTTTGACCAAACTCTTACCCCAACACTCTAATGCATCCAACTCACTAAGCCCAACACCCATATGTGCTCATAATTCGCCACATCAATCTCCAGATTGGCCAAAACTCAGTTCATGTAATGACAACAACACACTTGAAAAACAAACAAAACTAACCACAATTATGCTCCAAGCTATAAATCAGAAACATCCCCGTATGCCATGTACAACCAATCAACCAACTACATCCCAATCCCAAACTACCTAACGTCAGCTACACAAATTCTTGTCCTAGTTAGACTATTTTTAATCAGGCTGGCCAACCTACCGCAACCTTACTCCTATTTTTGAGCTTGGGACCGGACCAACTATATTTACGAAGCTCATCTAACCACACTGAATTTTCACTTAAGCACTAGAAGTAAAATTATCACGTTCGAAATCAGAGCTGAAATGGCATGATCGAGTAGCAAATTAGGAATCCCATAAAGCAACACACTCAAACCTTAGCACATAAAATATGTTTAACCCAATAAAACAAAAAGAATATAAGACTGGAAAAAGAACATATCTCATCTGAAATAATACTACCACGCCTCAACCCCAAAACTAGCCGAAGTCAAGTACATTCCACTATTAAACACAACAAAAAAACAAAAAACATATTCTGTCTAAAATACAACTATTATGCCCCTCTCCCAAACTAGTTGGGGTCTATTACATTCTGTCTATTAAGTAAGCCTAAAAGTTATATACTCCATAGTGTAGGCACCAAATACTGAAGCACAACGAAGTCCTAAAAATACTAAATTAATAGAAATTTGCTTACTTGAAATGAATCAATACCGATACTACATTCCGTCTATTAAAAACTAATCTAAGCCATATATTAAAAAAAAACAGCATATGCACCAAATACTTAAGCACAACAAAGTCCTAAAAACACTAACAACAACAACAACAACAACGACCCAGTATAATCCCACAAGTGGGGTCTGGGGAGGGTAATATGTACGCAAACCTTACCCCTACCCCGAAGGGTAGAGAGGCTGTTTCCAGGAGACCCTCGGCTCAAAAAAGCAACAGGAGACGATATATTAGTACCATAAAAATGCATAATAAAATAACAGCAATATAGGAGATATGAAATACAGAATACGAAATACGAAATAGATGGCTGGTATAGTAAAAACTAGCAGGTAAAGCCCTGCATCAATAGACGACCAATGACATTCTTAGTCTAACTCCTAACTGGCTAGTCTCACTCTATTGTGCTGTAGAAATATTCACAATTTTCCCCTAACCTACAACGTTAATGCTCGACCTCCATAATTCCCTGTCAAGGGCCATGTCCTCAGTAATCCTAAGTCGCGCCATGTCCTGTCTGATCACCTCTCCCCAATACTTCTTAGGTCGCCCTCTACCTCTCCGCGTGCCCACTACAGCCAGTCGCTCACACCTCCTCACCGGTGCATCAGTGCTCCTCCTCTGAATGTGTCCGAACCATCTGAGTCTTACTTCCCGCATCTTGTCCTCCATGGGGGCCACGCCCACCTTCTCTCGAATATCTTCATTCCTAATCTTATCCATCCTTGTATGCCCGCACATCCACCTCAACATCCTCATCTCTTCTACTTTCATCTTCTGGATGTGTGAGTTCTTTACCGGCCAACATTCAGTTCCATATAACATGGCAGGCCTAACCACTGCTCTATAAAACTTACCTTTTAGTAACGGTGGCACTTTCTTGTCACACAAAACTCCCGACGCTAACCTCCACTTCATCCACCCCACCCCTATACGGTGTGTGACATCCTCGTCAATCTCCCCGATCCCCTGAATAACCGATCCAAGGTACTTGAAACTACCCCTCTTGGGAATGACTTGAGAGTCAAGCCTCACTTCAACTCCCGCTTCCGTCGGCTCAACCCCAAATTTGCACTCGAGGTATTCCATCTTCGTCCTGCTCAACCCCAAATCCTAAAAACACTAAATTAATAGAAATTTGCTTAATTGAAAAGAAACAACACCGATACTACATTCCGTCTATTACAAAACTAAACTCTATATACTCCACAGTATAGGCACTAAATACTGAAGCACAACAAAATCCTAAAAACACTAACTTAATGGAAATTTGCTTAATTGAAAAGAAACAACACTGATACTAGTATCAGTCTATTAAAAACCAAACTTTATATACTCCACAGTATAGGCACTAAATACTGAATCACAATAAAGTCCTACAGATACTAAATTAATAGAAATTTGCTTAAGCGAAAAGAAACAATACTGATACTACATTCCGTCTATTAAAAGAATCTAAATTTTATATAAAAAACAGCATAGGCACCAAATAGGGAAGCACGATAAAGTCCTAAAGCCACGAAAGTAATAGAAATTTGATTAATTGAAAAGAAACAATACCGAAAAAGTCTAAACTTTATATAAAACAGCATAAGCACCAAATACTAAAGCACAATAAAGTCCTGAAAATACTAAGCTAAATAAAAATTTGCTGAATTGAGAAGAAAAAATACCGATAGCAGAGCAGATTCAACACATGGTTGACTTGCAGAACTCAAGCAGGATTAAACTGAGGAACTTTTGGAGAAAAAAAGGGAATGTCTTTACCATTATATAATCTCTAATCTAAAGTTGTCGAATAATACATGGTTTAGGAGAAAAAAACCCTAACCCTAGATTGAAAAAATTATTGGCGGACTTTTGGAGAATGAAAAATTGGAATACGCGAATTTGAGAGATAAAGAGGGGTGGGTGGGTGAGACGGGTGGGTGGTGTAGATGGGGTGGGTGGTGCAGAGGGGGTGGGTGGTGCAGAGGCAGAGGCGGAGGTGCACGAATGTTTGGATGAGGCCTTCCACACAGCGATTTAGTTTTTATAAGTTGCGGAGGAAAAGAAAATGGAAGTAAACGACGTCGTTTTCTTTCTGTAGAACCATCTAGTACCTAATGAATTTAAAAAGGAATAAATAAAGAAAATAAATAAATAAGCTAGAATCACGAATCACCTAATGGGCTAAAGGCACATGCTCAAGATGGGGAACATGTTTCAACAAATTTTTATTCAGATTCTACTTTAATGAGTTATGGGTAAAACCCATATTTTTTTTTAATTGAAGAATTTTTATAGAGCACTATAGTTTCGAGCCTAGTAACTATAGTTTGCCAAATTATCATTCGTAGCTATTGTTTAATTGTTTGACTTGTATCACATGTATTCAGATGCGCAACGAATACAGCATGTTGTCAACTGTATTCGTTCGCGCAACGAATACAACATGTATCAACTGTATTCGTTTATGCAATTGTAGTCTTCATTCATGTAACAATTGTAATCAAGACGAAATACAAGAGTATATACAAAGAATATAATATGTATCGACTATATACAGGGTGTATACAAAGGATACAACTTGTATCGACTGTATTCATCCACACAACGAATACAACCAAGGAAAAACAGAAATATAAAAAAATAAAATGCTCTCTTGTTGAGAGATGAACTCAAGACCTCCGCTAATTAAACATGCATTCAAGCCAACTGAGCCACGAGAGCTTGTTACCCTCTTGTTTCAATTCAAAACAATTAATATTTTATTTCATCGATTTGCTAAAAAATTCAAATATAACTACAAATGGTGATTTTTTTTTGAAAGTGTAAGTGCTAGTGATATATATATATATATATATATATATATATATATATATATATATATATATATATATATATTGATTTGTCGCGTAGTTTTTTCTTTTTTATTTAGAATACTTTTGCTTTCAGTAATATTTTTTATTTTGAATAAACTTTCTTTCAAAAATATTTTTAATCTACAAAAGTGAAGACAAAAACAAGTACACTTCTAAGGATTCTAATTCATACTCACGCGTTTCATTAATGGATGGATAGCGTAAGCATATATCGCTTTGCTAGTTCTATAATGTTATCTCTAATTCATATATTCATCACAAATATTCCAAAATTATTTATTTTTCTTACTGATCGATAATGTAAGTATACCTCACTTCTATAATCGCGATATTTTATGATGTATTTAGCGTTAAAAATTTCAAAAATCTTATAATCACGTATAATATTAGGAACGGAGGGAGCGTAGCAAAACAACATACCTAGTGTAATTTTACAAGCGGAATACGGGATACTATGTACATAGACCATAATCCTATCTTACGAAGATAAAGAGGTTATTTCCTATAGCCTCCCGACTCAGGGAAAATATAATCGCAACAGTTTCGAAAAAGAAATACAATACTCTCTTCGGTCACTTTAATTTATTTTTTTTGCCTTATTTTTTTGCAGTCTACAATATTTGATTTTTTTCAAATATCAAGAAGGAATTAACTTTTCTTTCCAAAGTTATCCTTGGAGTAAAGAACCTAAAAGTATTTGTGATAGTTCCAATGAATAAATTAAGGTTAATATGGTCAATATTATTGTTAATTAATACTAAAAGATGGATCCCCTAATATTTATGAAAAATAATAAAAAAGAAAAATCAATTAAAGCGAATTGAATGGAGTAGTGGAGAAGCCATGAAAAAAAATAGTAACAATAACAAGAAGAAAATAAAATAATCGAAGCAAAAGGTTTCTACACTCTACTATGGGTTACGTCCTCATTATGCCGAAGATGCGCCAAAAGAATTAAAAAAGATTTAGAGCCCATTTGACTTAGCTAATTTAGAGTAATTGATAAGCATTACGTGCTAAAAAATATTTTTAAGTGCTGAAACTGATTTAAAAAACAAGCAGTTACGTATTTGGATAAAAGTGCTGAAATTAATAATAAACAGCTGAAGAATTGAGTATACGAAAAGTTTTGTTTTAAAAAGAAGTATTTTAAGGATAGAATAGTAAATATTTTGGTCAAACCAAAAGTGTTTATAAGCTGAAATTTGATAAGTTAGGGGACACCAACTTACGGCTTTTGGCTTATAAAAGCTTAACTTATAAGTACTTTTAATTTTACCAAACGCGTAGATAAGCTAAAAAGTGTTTATAAGCCAGTTTAACCGGCTTATAAGACAAAAGGGGTTGCTCTGATGGTAAGCAACCTCACTTCCAACCGAGAGGTTGTGAGTTCGAGTGTCCTCAAGAGCAAGGTGGGAAGTTCTCGGAGGGAAGTATGTCGGGGTCTATTAAGCCAAACAAATATTGTGATTGGTCACTGACAAGCCAGCAATCAGCATCAATCCCAAAGCTTCTACATTTCCCAAAGTGCTTGTCAACAACGCTACAATTTTAACGGAATTAATAACAACGTGAGCCAATAAGCAAACGCCAAAATAAGATCTCTTTAGGTTCTCAGTTGCCACAAACATATATAAAAGGAGTCCCTCTCAGCTCAATTTATCTCTCTTTCGGTGCCAGAGCAGAGGGAAACGCGGCTAAGGACAGCTCCATTTCTAGATCTACGCACTCAATTCTCCGATCGCCGATCTCCGGTAAGTCATTTTCGTCTCTTCGTCGTAGACGTTTTACTTACATGCGCGTGTAGATCTACCTTATATTTGTTCTTAATTTGCTGAATTCTAGATGTTATTCCGTTGCTTATAGAAAATTTGTTAATAGGCCAATTGATTTGCTTGTTTCTGATTTGATTAGCAAATACAAATGGTTAAAATTCACAAATAGCAACTTTTCAGCTCCTGCAATTGACAAATAACCATTGTAATGGAGTTTTGAGTTTCACTTGTATAATTGAAACTCCAAAACAGTGGCTACTTCTCAAATTTTGGATCCAAAAGTGGCTAGTCGGTGCTATTTCTAGAATATGAGTAACAAATCAGCAACTATAACGATATTAGTTGGAGGCTGGTTGGAATTGCTAAGGAATAAGGTCACAATATGTTTTCCGCTTATGTTTGATTTATATCCTGATATGATCATTGTTCAATATACTTTTCACCAATTGTGGAAGTATCTTGGATAGTGGGAATGGATGCAACCAGTGGCAGAGCTAGAAATTTTGATAAGGGGATTCAGAAAAAATCATAAATGCTACACCTAAGATTTGAACCTGTGTTTCTATTATGTTAAGGAGATTCAATATTTCATATATGTATATAGAAAATTGATTTTTCCCTATTTCCGAGTATAAATTTCAGACGAGATTCAATTGAACTCTCTTCCTTGCATGTGGTTCCTACACAGTCACTTGTTCCCAAAAGAAAATATGCACACACACACATATCTGTGTGTATGTGTGTGAAAATAATTTGAAATATATTTTTGTAATTAGTCTCAATCATCATCATATAGGATTAGTGAGTGTCGTGATATTCTGCGCCCATGATTGGTTCTGCCTCCACGTCTTCACATATTAAGGAAATGCTATTTCGAACAGTTCTAGAAATAGAGAGTTGTAAAATGATATTTACACTGTCAATGCCGTACAGAGTTTTGTCTAAATAAGACATTTATATTGGTTTCTACTTTCTAGGAATATCAGTCCCTAAATAGTGCTTCTAATGAGCTTGTCTGGGGATTGATAAGGATAACAAGAACACGACCAGGTCTTCCAATTTTGTATGAAGAGTTGCAATGTGGTTGTTTTCCACAAAAAATGAACTATTCATGTGTCCTACCTTGGGTATTTCTTATACATGACTTTGCGATTGCAACTCTTCATACGTCAGTATTTGACTCGATAGAGAAGTGGCACAACTACAGTATGAAAACATGAAACAGCCTAATTAAAGACCGGTTTTCTGCATAAATGTACAACAAAATACAAAATGAGGCTTACTTCAAAAGTTACATGCAACTGAGGAATTTTCCTTCTCTATTTATTCTCTTTGGATATTAGTTGCATTCGCATATTCATGATGAGCAGACTTAGTGGATTTTCTGGATTGATCCTTCTGATTTCTTAAGAATTTCTTATATTCTTCAGTTATACAGAGATGGGGCTGTCTTTCGGCAAACTTTTCAGTCGCCTTTTTGCTAAGAAAGAAATGCGTATTCTTATGGTTGGTCTTGATGCTGCTGGTAAAACCACAATTCTCTACAAGCTCAAGTTGGGGGAAATTGTTACCACTATCCCTACTATTGGTACGCTTTCTATGAATTCTGATTTCTTTTCATCTCATGAGTTGCACCTTACAATGGAACATAATTTTTGACTTTATTCTGGGATAAACTACTTGAAAGTAAATTATGTTGATCTGTATAGCCAAAAAGATTGCTAGGGTAAAATGCCTCGAAATCTTGCAAAATCCTTTGAGATCATTTGCTGATGCATGTGTTTTTCAGGATCTTTTGTGATTCTTTAAGATCATCTGCATCAGCATGGGAAAATTATGTATTCTTTTGAGATTCAGGATCGTATCTCTGAGGGATTAAATATCTTTTGATGGCTGCAGCTTTGACTATGTATATTCATCAAATGCTTGTCAATTGTCATATGTGTATAGTTGAAGATCCTTCTTTGATCATGCTGAGTTTTCCAGTTTTTGCTATGCAATTGTTCTTTTCAGCAATCTACTTTTTCTATTGCTAGGTTTCAACGTGGAGACTGTTGAATACAAGAACATCAGCTTTACTGTGTGGGATGTTGGAGGTCAAGACAAGGTACAGGAAATTCTAGTGTCATGATAGCTTTTTAGCCATAACTTCATTTCGAACCTTGTAACTCTCCATATTCTTTCTGTTCAAGAAACACGGAGTTAATGTTTATGTAACAAGTTGATTCTTGAAAGAGTTGAAAAGTAATACTGATTTGTTTACTTCTTTATGATCTGCTTGCAGATTCGACCACTATGGAGGCATTATTTCCAGAACACACAAGGCCTCATCTTTGTGGTTGATAGCAATGACCGAGACCGTGTAGTTGAGGCAAGGGATGAGCTTCATAGGATGTTAAATGAGGTACTATTGACCTTTAGGAAGTGAAGTTTGAGGAACGTTTTAGGGTAGATCTTAAATTGGAAATATGACTAATCAGCTTAGGATATGGCATGGGGGTCCTGAATCTGCATTTCATTTCTCTGCAGGATGAATTGAGAGAGGCTGTGCTGCTTGTTTTTGCAAACAAACAAGATCTTCCAAATGCAATGAATGCAGCTGAAATCACCGATAAGCTTGGCCTTCATTCTCTTCGACAACGACACTGGTAAAATACATTGATACCACCATTTGTGCAGTCTGGTCCTAACTAGCAAGGAGCGCATAAGGTCGGACTATCATCTAATGCTTTCTCCTTCTTTCTCTCAGGTATATCCAAAGTACGTGTGCCACTTCTGGAGAAGGGTTGTATGAAGGACTAGATTGGCTTTCGAACAATATTTCAAACAAGGTATGTGTTAAGATTGTGTCACCCTACACCTGGGCAGTCGAACCCCTTGCCTTCACCATTTTGTCGGCTTTTCGTTTCACATTTCTAATTTTGTCCTTTCTGGTCCAATTTCAGGCATAGGGCATCCCATGAGGTTGCACTCCAGCCCACGTTCCTTAATTTGGAGTACAGATGTTAAACACCATAGCTTTTATCATTATCTCTTAGTTTGGTGGTTTAGACTTCTGTTTCATATCTGTGGTCATAGAAGTGATTAAACTCTGAAAATCACCCACCTTTCTTTCATTTTTTGTTTTCTTATTAATGAAATTTCATTGTCAACAATACTTGTGGGTCAGCTACCACATTGCTGGATGTGCTCATTTGTAATGTGAAAACACTAGTACAATATTGGCTTTTGTATCCTAGTGGAGCTACTTTAACCATCTTGATGTCTTTGTTATACTTGATACTGCGACTGTTACACAATGAAAGCAAAGCTCAGTAAAGCAAACACTTGAATTTTGCGATTGCAATTTGCAGGTATCCTTGTGACTACAACAAACAACAACCCAGTATAATCCCACTTAGTGGGGTCTGGGGAGGGTAGTGTGTACGCAGACCTTATCCCTACCCTAGGGTAGAGAGACTGTTTCCAAATAGACCCCCCCCATGCTTCCCTCCAAGAACTTCCCACCTTGCTCTTGGGGAGACTCGAACTCACAACCTCTCGGTATCCTTGTGACTGCTTGCCAGAAAATCAACATAAAAGAAGATGAATATTAGCTTAGTGTGATTGATTATGAGAATGAGTTTAGCAAATTACTCTGTGCTTAGATTCATAATTCCAATCAGTTACTTGTTTACAATTTCTGCATTTCCGCTTGCAATGATCCTACTATTCTCTAGGTTTTTCCAAGTTTTGAGGCTTATTACAACTTAGTTTTTTGTGTTCTTGATTAACACACAATACTTGCTTCGATCGTCGATGGTGGTAAAGTTTTGTTCTATTTTCCTTATCCCTTGTGAGATTCAAGATCAACCATAAGTCTCTACTTTTCTTGGCTTCTTTCTCTAACTATTTTTTCTTCATCTTGTATTCTCGTACTAGTACCATTTAAAACGAGCTCGCCCGTTGATTCAATTTGTTAAGCTAAATCTAAATCAATTGGTTGGGTTTGTTTAGGAGATGATTGCTATATAGTTTACCTTTGGAAATTACTTGAATCTGTGTTCTCCAGCTTTTGACTTGTGTTTGACTGTTAAATGTACTGGTTGTGACTCATCTCATCGCCTTTTGATGCAACTCTAGTCAAAACATCACACTATCTAATGTTTCCATCTATATTATTCAACGTAAAATGTACATACACAAGGTAAAGAATAAAAATGGAGAATGTGTGCAGGGTACCAAAACACAGTGGAAGTGGCTTTTAACATTTTAAAAGCATACTAAATGGAATAGACATGGAATGAATATTTCCATACTTAGAATGTATATCTGAGTTTTGCGAAGTATATTCGGTTCCAAATATTGTTAATGGAATTGAAGGAATTTAGACAAATATTATATTGGTGGATTTATTATATTAAGGTAGAAATGAACTTTATGCTTTTAGTTTACATATTCAAACTTGTAGGTGTATTTAAAAATTTAAGGAAATTTTACCTCCTATAGCAAAGGTATACACCATATTTATTATAAATCAAAATTATTTTAAAATATTATCTTTTATAGCTACTTTTTATATTTTATAGCAAAATACGTATTTATGGTATATACTACCATTGAGGCATGAGATAAGACATGAAATATGCTATTTATGTTTTTCCTCTCTCTTAGATAGCTGGAAATACCTATTTTTAAGGTGATTGTCGTTACTGTATTCACGAGTACATGGCGCGAATACATGTGAATACATGCGCATTCAGCTGCACTGCCTTGATTTTAAGCGCTTTTACTGCTGTAGTCATAAATACAACATCGCGAATACATATGAATACATGCGCGTACAGCTGGACTACCCTGATTTTAGGCGTTTTTTTACTGGTACAGCTGGACTGCCCTTATTTTAGGCGCTTTTATACTATTGTATTCATGAATAGAGCTGTGCGAATACAGGGAATACACTACCGTAACAACTAAATAGTAGCTATAGGAAGTAATTATGTATATGGTAGCTATAGGAAGTTAATAACCACTAAACAATAGTGGTTTCTGAAAATTCATCGAAAAATAAACAGGAAGTAATATTCTTTCAGAGGATTTCGCACTTGGTTGACTTTCAAATCATGACACACTTGTCATCACTTTTGCAACATCAATGGTTTTTATTCTATACTAGGTAAAAAATGAATGGAATGACAATGAGTAGAGAAATTCATTTATTTCTCAGATTGATTACAAATTAATATATGTGTGTGTATGTACACAATGACATATATAAATAAGGAAGGTAAAAGAATGCTCTACTCTATGAGTATCAGTTTTTATGATCTGAGGTATCTTTAGTTGCAGTGTTCTTTCTAAATGGAGAGTATCCTTTCTGCAATACTTTCTCGACTTCCTCGAATTGCATCCCTTTGGTTTCAGGAACAAGGAAGAAGATCGCGACAAGTCCAAGAAGTGAAAACCCCGCGAATAGGAGGAACGTGCCAGAGGAGCCGAGATGTTCAGTTAATGTCAAGAATGTTAAACTAACAATTAGATTTGAAGTCCAGTTGGAAACTGCAGCAATGCCTCCACCTATTCCGCGGAATCTTAAAGGGTAAATCTCAGAGTTGATAACCCATGGTATTGTTCCCATACCTGGAGAATACACTATGATGTATAATCCAAGAAATATGACTGCTAAGAATCCGAACTTGCTTGGACAACCTTTCGTGTACCAAATGCGTTTCTCTGCTTTGCAAGCTCCTTCTAGTGCATCTGTTTTTGCAATACATGCTCCAGGAGCATACTGCACATTAAAACATATTCAAAACCAATGAGAAGTACGTTATGTTAGTAGAAAGGGAGCTAGACGAGCACTTGCAAGAGAGCGACTGGCAGATCTAAAATTGTTGTAGCAATGTAGTGCGGAAGTACCTCCCAAAGGTTCTATCTTTCCCTACATATCTAATTGCCATTTTTTTCTCTTTTTATGTGACTTCCCTTCCATTCCACATCGGTGTGTTACATCTATATGTACACCTCCTTGTCCGAGTCCTCATGCAAGAAGGTATTTTCACGTTGTATATGTGACACAAGAGAGACTTCTACACTCGCTTATAGATTCTAGTTACATGATTCTTCAGTAAAGGACAGCCCAGTGCACAAAGCATCTGGCATTCACATAAGGTCCAGGGAAGGGCCGCACCCCAAGGTGTGATATAGACAGCCTACCCTAATGCAAACATTAGTGGTTGTTTCTATGCCTCGAATCCTTGACTTATAGGTCACACAGAGACAACTTTACTATTGTTCCAAGGCTCCCCTTCAGTTACATGATTCTTCGTATATGACCTAAATATATCTCTGAAATTTAGGTTCGCCTATGAGATATACTTGCATCGATATAAACTCAGCCACCTAGATACTTGCACAAACAATGAATCTAGTCTAGCCACATAGATATCCTACAAGTCATATGCATTTAGGACCTAATTCTAAGATATTCAAAACTACTAGTTGAAGTAAGTTATTTACTAACTTACCAGATCATTGGTATTTGAACAAAATCCACAATCAGCTTCCTTAGCCAAGCATTTCATGCAATTCCAGGACGACGGATTAGGTGAATTGGCATAGGCCTTACAAGTAGCATTACCAAAATGTGCAGATTCATTGCCGCTGATTGTTGGTGCATGAGCGGATGCTTGGAAGAAGATAACGGACAGGACAACGAGGCAAGAAATAATACCCAACATAGAGATAATCATGAGTCTCCTCCTACCATATTTGTCGACAAACGCCACACTAACTATGGAGCCAACAGCATTGAGACCAGAAGTGATAAGTGATAGTGCGACAGCAGTTCTATTGGATGCAAATCCAGCAAATTGGATGATAGTTGGACTGTAATACATGACAGTGTTGATACCGACAAATTGTTGAGCCACTTGAACACAGATTCCTGCATAGAGTGCTCTTCTACATGCTGTATTTCCAAATGCTTGCTTAATTTGAGTAAATGTGCTACTTCCGATGGAACCTTCAATCGCCTTTTCTTCTTCAATTGATTTCTTCATTGCCTGCATTTCCTCCTCTACCTCCTCAGTTGAGTAAATTTTCGCCAAGATTTCCTTCGCCTCGTCCACTTTTCCCTGATGTATACCAATCAAACATCATTAGTACATAAATTTCACCAATATTTCCTTGGCGTACTTCCACTTTTCCCTAATATATACCAATTAAACGTCATTAGTATATAAGTTTTCGCCAAGATTTCCTTGGCCTCGTCCACTTTCCCTAATATATACCAATCAAACGTCATTAGTACATAAATTTTCGCCTATATTTCCTTGGCGTCTTCCACTTTCCCTAAATGTTTAGTAAGAGTTTAAGTTCTATACACATATTGTAATTACAAAATCATGTCATTTATAAGGTATGTACATGTAAATCTTTATGATATGCATTAACAAGTAACCTGACAAAAATGGTCACAGACCGTTATTACAGGTTAAACTACATTGATTTACGTAACTTAGATTCTATGTATCAATCAGGCATTGTTACTACATCTATTTCATTGAATGCGAGTTTATACAATTGATCATCGATCAAGTACCTTTCTGTAAAGCCATCTTGGAGACTCGGGGAGGGTAATCATGAGCAAAAACTGAATAACTGCCGGAAGTCCAGCAATGCCAAGCATCCATCGCCACGTTCCTTTCACCTGAAACAAGTTAGACATTACTTACTATGGTTCTCACAAACACGAGAGAAGTTGGAACGAGATCGATGCAGTTGCCCAAGCATCCAATGCATTTAGTACATATCAAAAGGAAAAGACAGTGAAATAAAAAGTTGTAGTAAATTACATGAGTAAAGGCAAGATTGATTAGGTATGAAATGAATTGTCCTCCTGTAATGAGGAAACCATTCGTGCTGACGAGGGCGCCTCTGATCTTATGAGGAGAAGCTTCTGATATATAAAGAGGAGCAGTCATTGAAGCCATTCCAACTCCCAAACCGACGAATATCCTTCCAAGAATTATCACCCAAGGCGCGGGGGCAACAGCCATAATTATTGCACCAGCAAAGAAGAGAACATCAGCTATAAGAATCGAAAGTTTTCGTCCAAACTTATCATTAAGCCAACCACCAGTAGCAGCACCAAAGATTGCACCAGCAACAGCCATACTAACAATAGTTTCTTGCAACCATGTTTTCTCATCGACGTCGTTAAAATCTTCCCTTATGTAAAGAAGTGCACCAGAAATAACACCAGTATCATAACCAAAAAGAAATCCACCAATGCCAGCTGATAAAGCTAGCTTCATTATATAAGGAGTTTTCCATACTGCACTCCAACATTCTGTGAATTCTGTTTTATCTGCTTTGTTTATTCCTCCCTCTACCATTTTGTTTACTTATTTGCATTCACAATCTCCTCACTATAGTTGTTTTGTTTGGGGAAAAGTGAATTCCTTGTTGCTTGAACTACAAAAGAAAGATTTAAATGGATTATTTGCAGAGTACATATATTCCAACCTTTATAAATCTGCATTATAAACAAAAGTAGAGAGAATTACAACAACAACAATAACAACAACAACAACAAACTCAGCATAATTCCACCAGTCGGGTCTGGGGAGGGTAGTGTGTGCGCAGACTTTACCCCGACTAAACCCCACCTTAAAGGTAAAGAGGCTATTTTCGATAGACCCACAATAAGTAATACTAAAAAATTCTAACAATAATAGAATACAAGATTAACACTTAAACTCTCGACTACAAAAACAATAACTAGATGCGATTAAGATTTAAATTCGATGGGTTCAATATTTATGTTCTCACCACTTAATCCGCTGCTTTTTTGCAATTATGGGTTCATAAGTAGCATTTATTAAAATTTTAGTACTTTTTGATATATGCATTTATGGTCCAAGTAAAAAATACTGAGTTTAATTAAACTTGTTGGGACTACACTGCATCCGCCATTAACATTTAACAATAATTATACCTCAATCTCAAGCAAATTGGGGTTGGCTATATGAATAGTCACACTATCCATATCCGCTCCATTTAAGCTCATCTCAGACCATTAAGAGACGGACGCAATATATAATCAACGGGTTCAATTGAACACAACATTTTTTACACGAAGCATACATATATATTACTAAAAAAATCGCTAAAATAATTAATACGAACCTATAATTACAAAAGATTGTGTTGGGTTCAGTAATGAGAACATAAATGCTGAATTTATCAAATTTAAATCCCCACTCCGCCTCTAAGTCCAGGAAAAAATAAAATAATAAAAATAAATGAAAATGAAACCATATATATATAACCATTGTGCTAATTACTTTTGAAGAGAAAACCCAACCCAATAGAAAGTCTTTAGATGAATTCTTTAACAGTATGAAAATGCAAATGTTTAAAAGTCTGCATCAAAAACAAAAGGCAAACATAATTACAAAGAAAAGATCATGAAAGTCATAATAATTATGCTAATTAATTAATTTCCAAAGAAATAAAAGTAACCGTATATTTACAGGAAGAGATTCAGAAATGAAGGTAGAGGGGAAGGAATATAAGCTTCTAATTTCTTGTAGTTGTTTATAATATCCATTTAAAGACTGGTCGTTGAGCAAAAATAAATTATTGCCATTAATTTTGAACAAATTAAAAGAAAAGAATGGTTTTGCATTGCCTAGACAACCTGCGACAATGGATATTTATTTTTTAATACAACCACTTGTTATTCATTTTACACACAGATATATCGGGAAATTTAAGGTTTACCTTTAATTTCGACAAGTTATATAGCGATTATAATGCGGAGATCTATTTATAGGGGAATAATAATCACTCAATTATCGTGATCTCATCGGATGTTTTAAGATATATATAATCCAAGTCATGTGTTTGTTTTAAATTGGATAAAATTTTGTTTTAACTAAAAGTATTGACCTATATTTGTCATTTGATCACTTTATATTGCAAAATATTAGCATGAGATTGAGTTTAGATGGAATAAAGTGGTTTTTGCGGATTCATATAGCTAAGACCTCGACTTGTTTGAAACTGAAACATAGTAATTGTTCTGGTATTTAATCAAATAAGATAAGAAGTGAAAATTCTTGTTAGAATTTCTTGTGTTTTAATACTCTGACAGATGCTTCAAAATTCTAGGAGCGTGTTTTAAAATTCTAACACGGGGCTATTTTTCAACAATTGCCAAAACGAATACTTATAACAATTGCCAAATTGTTTCTACTTTTTTCTACAATTCACAAAAGTTTGTTGTCGCGGAAAATCTAAGTTAATTGCTGAAATTGGCTTAAATCCTTAAGGACAATGATTCTGCAATCTATTTTTCTAACATCTATAACTATCATTTTTCACTGTTTGCAAATAATGAAAGTTTTTTAAGAGAAAATTAAGGTATGCTAGAATATATGAGACAAATAGATAATATCTTGTATACTACTTTTTAGACATGAGAATCTTATTCTAAACACTTGCAAACCTTATAATTTTGAAATCAACACGGGTTAAACCTTAAGTTTAACCAGTGTTGCCCCTCGCTTGTCCCATGGGTAACATTTTCGATTTTTGACCTTAAAGGTTTGTCCACACTACCCTCATGACAAACCTTTAAGGTCAACAACAACAACAACAACGATCCAGTATTGCCCCACAAGTGGGGTTTGGGGGTAGTGTGTACGCAGACCTTACCTCTACCCCGATGGGGGTAGAGAGGCTGTTTCCAAAAGACCCTCGGCTCAGACCTTATATTACAAAATATAATATAAAGATGATGAAATATAAGGGTTTTGAGTTTGAGTTTGACCACCCATTATTTTTTGCCACTCTCCTCATTTCTTATAACCAGTTCAAAATAAGACTTAAAACATAGTATAACCAGAGTTATTATAAGACATAAAACTTAATATACTCACACAACTTTTTGCAAGAACATAGATCCTAGCAATAGAAACAAGACCAGCAATTCACACAACTTTTTGCAATACTAGAAAGTGAAACAAGAGAAATACAGGGAGTAACAATGATTCTGCAACCCCAGTGCAAAATAAGACAAACAGAATTACAGACTTGCTAATTCATCTAAAAAAATTTACAATCCAAGAATGCTAGATCAAAGTTAACAACTTAACTACAGTTGCATGCCAAACTTTAAAAACTACAGTTCAAGTGCCTCTTTCCATGCATCTTGTGACTCTTCCTCTACATTCAGCTCAGAAAATCAACCAACTTCCTGCAAAGAAAGTAAGAAACCAGATTGGTTATCATAAGAAAAATTAGACAAGTAAATATATAGAAAGATTACCATAGCCGGCCAGATGGTGGGCCCCATGGAGTACAAGATGCGGGAAGTAAGACTCAGATGGTTCGGGCACATTCAGAGGAGGAGCACTGATGCACCGGTGAGGAGGTGTGAGCGACTGGCTGTAGTGGGCACGCGGAGAGGTAGAGGGCGACCTAAGAAGTATTGGGGAGAGGTGATCAGACAGGACATGGCGCGACTTAGGATTACTGAGGACATGGCCCTTGATAGAGAATTATGGAGGTCGAGCATTAAGGTTGTAGGTTAGGGGAAACTTGTGAATATTTCTACAGCACAATAGAGTGAGACTAGCCAGTTAGGAGTTAGACTAAGAATGTCATTGGTCGTCTATTGATGCAGGGCTTTACCTGCTAGTTTTACTATACCAGTCATCTATTTCGTATTTCGTATTCTGTATTTCATATCTATTATATTGCTGTTATTTTATTATGCATTTTTATGGTACTAATATATCGGCTCCTGTTGCTTTTTTGAGCCGAGGGTCTCCTGGAAACAGCCTCTCTACCCTTCGGGGTAGGGGTAAGGTCTGCGTACATATTACCCTCCCCAGACCCCACTTGTGGGATTATACTGGGTCGTTGTTGTTGTTGTTGTTATGCAACGCAGTATTATTTTATCCTCGAGCCTCATCTGCATGAGAACTCATGGTGAACAATACATTTGCCGCTAATTTCAATTCTTTCTGCAAATCAACTCTACTTAAACAACATATACTCCACTAAGTTCAAATCTCTGTATTAAAAGCCGCATACAACTGCTTTTTTTAGGTACAGAATAGAAATGGACATGGAAACTAATCAGGAAGACCATAACGTGCTTTAGTTGGACAGCTATACTGGAGGCCTGCTTGAGACAAGATAACCTTTGTAAAAGAGGTTTTCCTTTGTGCAACACGTGTTTCATGTGTCAGCAAGAACCTGAATACGCCCACCATCTTCTTCTCCATTGCAAAGTTGCTAGAGATGTCCTGAATATGTTTTGGTGTATTTTAGATGCTTTGATGCAATCGCCAAATAGTCTCCTAAAAGTAAGATGTCTTTCATATCTTTTTTGCTGGTCTAACTTATAGTATGTACTTCAGTGAACAACTCGTAGATTTTTTATCTCCTGAAACTGCATCTAAAAGATTTAACAGTGCAACATTCAGCGGTGCAAGAGCAGTATTAATACTAATACATGTTTTCTTATTCTGTATGATTCCCGTAATAGGTGTTTTCTCTTCTTCTAGAGTGAAACCGCCTGGCTACTAATATTCAGGATAATAAGGACGACTTCAAGATCTGCTAGCGCATTGATAGAGACTACATAAATAGGACTTTACCTAGAGGAGTATGCAGTCGAACCCATAGCTTTCGCTCATACCCTGTATTTTTGCCCAAAACATCATTAAATTTGTACAAATAATACATATTGAACTCATTAAATTAGATGAGATATGGCAGAATTGCGAATCTGAACCCATAAAGTTTAAATCATGGATCCGCCTCTGACTTTACCGACATGTAAAAAGGCAAAAAATGATGTAAAAATCCAAGCTAGTATTGTGACGTTAGTATATTGACATTTCGATGAAAACATGAGTCCAAATTTACATCTAGAGAGTATTCTCTATATAGTTTTATTTCATCAAATATAGCTCACTAGTTTAAGAAAGTGTAGGTCTACAAAAGAGAAAATTTGAAAGAAATGATGAAATACCTAAACCAGCTGAATTCCCAGGTTGGTCTGCACGAGAACCTGAAGATATAAGAATCTGCCATCCTACACAAGCATTTCAACGCATTAGTAATTGGAACATAAGCTAAAAATTCTTATGAAAATAAGATTAACTGAAAGTGAAAATTGAAGTTCATACTTCAACAAGCACCTCTCTTGTCAAGAAAGCAATGAGATGGGAAAGTATCCTCTAGTGCAGAAATGTAGTGCAGAATCAGGAGGGTAGTTGCTTCTTACCATTTTAGTGATCTGGATCCATATTTGGCTTCTTAAGTTGAAGACATCTCTTCACCATCAATGAAGATTGAAGGTATGTGTTTAATCTTAGACCAACCCTTACCTTGAAGTTTAAGACAACGTTTCTTTAATAGTGGACAATCTGCTATAGCAAGAGATTCCAGCTTTGATGGAAGTTTTTCCTTAGGAAATGACTGAAGCTCATAACAATAATAAATATTCAAAATTTTGAGAGCGCTAAGAAGTGGAAGCAAGGGGATTGCAACAAGTTTAGGGCAGCATATCACTGATAACTGAAGGAGACATGGAAAATCCCCACTCTTCACGCCTAACTTCTTTAATAAAAATCGCTTTTCAAGCAATAACTTGACCGATTTCAAATCAGTTTTGTGCACAACTATCAAAAACAAAAAATTAAATTTTTCACATAATTAATGTATAAGAAAGAAGACAACGACGACGACAACAACAACAACAACAACAACAACCCAGTAAAATCCCACAAGTGGGGTCTAAGGAGGATAGAATATACATAGATCTTGCCCCTACTCCGAAGGGGTAGAGAGACTGTTTTCGAGAGACACTCAGCTCAGCTCAAGAAGATTAATGTATAAGAAAGAAGCAAAACGGAAAACAAAAACCTTCAATATTTGTTGGTTTTGCAGGAGAAGAGGAAAGGGTTTGTGGTAACTAGAATCTCCTGGAACAATCTCATGAAGTCGAATCACTTCAGCACTGTGACCAACAAGAAAATGGGAACAAATTAGTAGTTGATAAGCAACTGTCTGCAAACTTAAAAAAGAAAGATAAAAAGCACCAAACATTTCACTTAGAAAGTCATTGAGAACCTCTTTCGATGATATTTGGATTTCATTGCAGCTTCAGACTTTGTTCTACATGAGGTTCCCGAAAGTGTCTCATCATTGTCATCTCTTTCTTGTTTTAGGCATCCAACTAGCTGAAGCGATTCCACAGTACTCTGTGTCTGTATAGACAAAGATAAATCAAATATGTGAGTTATGTGTATGTGTAGGGACATATGTTGCAGATTGAAACTCCAAGAAAAGCTCTAATTTCCTCTTAGTGTCCCTCAAAAGTTCATTAACTAATAATATCCAAAGTAAACATATGGGGGGAAATCATATGTAACACTTTTCTTTGCAGAATATATATTGCATGTGCAAAATTTTTTGAATTTTATGATGCACAAGCTCAAACTAATTATTCTACTGTATATATATATTGTATCTCGCCTAATATCTTGTTCTATCAGTTTGTTGCTTAGTCATGATCAAAACTTTGACATATATAATTGTTCATGTGAGTAATCATGTTGGAGAGACAACAAATAGAATCCAAATTTTTGGGATTGTTTGACATTATGCTTTATTATCATTGCAAAATAATAATTTTTCAGATAAATTTAAAAGGCTATACTTTATTTCTGGAGGCGAAAATTAAATTTTGGAGATAAATACATGAAGGCACATTAATCCATCATATTTTGCCACTATTTTGAAGATAAATACATGCTTAAAAAGGGTACAAAGTATCTAAAATTATATATAATTACAAGCTTAGTTATTACTGCGTATATTAAAAATATTTCGAGTTTAAGATAAAAGATAAAGGTCTAAGAGGGTATATTCCTTGTTTTAAACTTGTAATTTACAAGAACAATACTCTTAAAAGTTCACAGAAAACTTAGCTTTACGCTATTAGTGGTGGTCAATTCATTTGCAATACTTCATCTTAATTTCTCTATCAAAAACTCCTTATCAGTCGATATGATTTATTATCAACAATTTTTAATTTTCTTGATCTATGAAAGAAAATTATTTACCTGATTACTATAGAATTGTAAATTAACTATTTATGTTGGTACCTTATAGTGTACTTTGTCAAAATTGGAAAAAATTCCACATTAGAACAATTGGGCTCCCTACTTTTTAATTTTATAGCCCATATTTCAATTTACAGCCAACTAGCCCAAAAATACTAGGCTAAGATTCAACATCGAACTCCAATAGGTTCTCAAAATTACTATTTAATTTTTAAAAAGGATTCCTCAAGATTTTAAATTAATTTTCAAATCAGTAATTGTGACTCAAATATTAGTTCAACAAACCAAATTCATTTGGGTGGTGAAAATTAGATTTTGAACAAGCTTAAATATGTGGGTTTAAATTTCGAATTTGATTTTGTGAGAAATTTGGAGTGAGTGTTATTTAGACTTGTTAGAGATAGAATACGGAGTTTGTATATAAAACCTTAATTAATACCTTATGGTTCCAAATATTCACATCTATTTTTCAATTACAGAATTTGTCATTGCATAGACATCAAATCTATAAATGTTTACCTATGAGATTGCTGCTATGATTTTTAAGAAATATAATGAACTTCTTACTAACAAATGAATACTCAAAAACACCTTTGCTTGGCTTTTTCTTTCTTTCTGAAAAGGTTATAGAATTATTTTCGTTAAAAATAAAAAATTGTAGATATTAATCATGAACATTGCAACTTTCCCTATTAGGGATCTACTACTATCAATAATATTATCTTTAACAGTGTTAGTTTATTTATATATAAATTTATGTATATTAATAAGGGAATAATAGATGGTAAACATTGTAATAAAGTATATCTTCACAATTAACTTTCACTAATTTGTGACATAAATTAGCCAAATCTATGGAAAATAAGAAAATAACCAAACATTAATTACCCATCTATCAATATGTGCAACCTTAAGGTAGGTAAATTATAAAAGATTTTATAATTTAAACCCAATACAATCTGAAAAGAGAAACCTATCAAACATGGTTTGAAGAAGGTTTTTATATTTTCCAAATTAATTTTTTATAGACGGCTGCACTTTTTTAACCCTATTAGGATTTTATAATTTGGAGAAAGTATTTAATAAAATCTCTACTTCTTAAAAACGAATAAAAGAAATAATTAAATTTATATGACTCTTCACGTTGGAAGTTTCACCTTATTATTTTCTTCTTAAACGGATTGACAACAAAATTATAGGAAGAGGAGTCCTGTACGTGGATGGAAAGCCTCTTTATCTTTTTTTGTTATTTAAATGTCGATATTTTATAAATGGAATTTCATAGTGGTATATTCGTAATTGACTTTAAATACTAAAAATGTTAGGTCACGTAGATGCAACAGTTTTTTAAGATTTTAAATTCTTAAATATTAAGGAATTTATTAAAATAACTATCTTGTCTAGTGTGAAATACATTTTAAAGGGTAAAAAATGCGAACGATATTTCGTTAGGGGCTTCGTATATTTAAATAGTATATATAGAAGATAGATAGATATAGATATAGATAGATTGTTTACTTTCACATATAATTTATGTTATATCAAATTTATTCTAAATTATATATTTAAGATTAAATAGAGCAATCCTGTTGGGAATTTGTTATAAAAATCTACTGCTTTTAATATTACATGTATTATGTGTATTTATATTCGCTCTATATCTCTCTTCTATTGTCAAATGCAACTAGAATTTTGATTTTTCATTGCTGATTGCTATCAAGTGACTGGTACCAAGAAAATCATTTTTCCCTAAAATTCCATATTCTGCTTATATTTTCATTATTAAACGTTATTAACTTATTTTTATTGATGCATGACAATTTTTTATTCATAATAAAATTTGAATAGTTATATAGGTAAATGAATATGTAAATTTTAAAAATTAAAGAGAACATAATATCACGACACTAAAATAGTAAAAAGAGACTAGGTAAAAAAGACAAGGTTATATAAAACAAGTAAGCAATCGAAATAATTGAAAATTTGAACTATATATATATATATATGTAAATTTTAAAAATTAAAGAAAACATAATATCACGGCACTAAAATAATAAAAAGAGACTATAGGTAAAAAAGACAAGGTTATGTAAAACAAGTAAGCAATCGAAATATGTAAAAAAAGAAAAAAAGATAGAATTTCCTTAATAAAAAAAGAAAATAAAAACAACATGGTTAGCCATCCAAGCAAAATCATCACAGAAGCACAAAATGATTGCAAAAACAAAAGGGAAAACATATTTTAGCTGACAAAAATCCTTAATTTCATAAGCTGCAAACATAATCCCATAATTCAAATTCATTACATCTTGTCACAAACAAGACATTAGGAGAGTATAGGGCAAGAAATGTGGGGGAAAAACTAGTGCTAAAGTAATAAGCAAAGTAACACTCATCTAATCACCACCAGCCTTCTGGTAAACATAGGTAAGCCCACATTTACCACAATAGTGCCTGTCAAAGTGGTTAGCCATGAAAGTCCCGGCACCACACTCAGCATTGGGACACTCCTTGCGGAGCCTCTGAACCTTACCAGAATCATCAACCTTGTAAAACTGGAGGACGGCGAGCTTAACCTTCTTCTTCTTGTGCTTGATTTTCTTTGGCTTAGTGTAAGTCTTCTTCTTACGCTTCTTTGCACCACCACGGAGGCGAAGGACAAGATGGAGGGTGGACTCCTTCTGGATGTTGTAGTCAGCTAGTGTTCGGCCATCCTCAAGCTGCTTACCTGCGAAAATCAACCGCTGCTGGTCCGGTGGAATGCCTTCCTTGTCCTGAATCTTAGCCTTAACATTGTCAATGGTGTCCGATGACTCTACCTCTAAGGTAATAGTCTTACCCGTCAGGGTCTTCACGAATATCTGCATCTTTGCCAACTATGTGCACCAACTGAACAATTCAACAAGAACACAGATTCAACAAAGAAAACTGGAATCAACCATATAAATCATGTGTACCCATTACTGCATTACGCGCTATTAGGAACAAATCAAAAGAACAAATATTTCATCAATCAAAGAATCCGGCCATGTATTTCAATTCGGGACCGGATTAAACGAAGAACGTACATTCACTAGTAAGAATTACAAGAAACAATGATATGTGAAAATGGGGCAAGCTATATAACATTCTATGTGACCATTCAGTTTCATTTGAGCTAAATAAATGACTATGCTTAGATTACAAACAGAATCGGAGTCGACTATATAAATCAAGTTTACCCATTAGCTCTATTCAAGCCAAATCAAACAAAGAACAAATACTTCACCAATCAATGAGCTAGGCCTCTATTCCTATTAGAGGCCAGATTAAACGACGAACATATATTAACTTGTAAAAACTACAAGAAACAATCATATGAGAAAATGGGGCCAGCTATATGAATTCTTTGATTACTGTTCAGTTCTATTTGAGCCAAATCAGTGACTATGCCTTGATTACAAACAAAACCACAGTCGACTATATAAATCATCTTTACCCATTTAGCTCTATTCAAGCCCAAACAAACAAAGTACAAATACTTCACCAATCAATAAACTAGGAGAGCATACATTAACTTGTAAAAATCACAAGAAACACTCATATGAGAAAATGGGGACAGCTATATGAATTCTTTGATTACTGTTCAGTTCTATTTGAGCCAAATCAGTGAGTACACCTTGATTACAAACAAAACCGAAGTCGACTACATAAATCCTCCTTGCTCGTTTAGCTCTATTCAAGCCAAATCAAACAAAGAACAAACATTTCATGAACTAATGTTCTAGAGTTCTGTACCAATTGAATAATTGGAATTCCTCTGTTAACCATTTCAGTCTACTACAGACCAGATTAAATTAAAAACATGTATAGCTTGTAAGAATCAGAAAAAAAAACAATTGACATGTGAAAAACAGGTCAGCTATAGCCTATATAAATTCTATGTAACTATTACATTCTATTTGAACCCAAATCAAACAAACAATACACAACATATATTAACTTGTAAAAATCACAGGGAACTATGATATGAGAAACAGAAAGCTATCACAGAACTGATAATCCAAGTAAATAAATTTTTTTTGTGTTTTACTAATTAAAATCATTGCAAAGAAAAGTAAAGGATAATGGTTTGGTTATTTAGAGAGAAATAGGAACTTACGAATTGCAAGGTGAGGAGTGCCGCTGCACAAAGAGAAGATAGCGGCGAAGTGAGGGTTTACAAAGAATTTAAGGCGGAGATTTGGTTCGAATTTGGGCTTCATTTGTTATTCAGCCTGCAATCATTCATTTGGGCTTGGACCTAAAAGGGCTTTTTAATGTATTTGGCCGCTCAGTCAAAAATAGGAGGAAGTGCACGGTTAGCGACTAATAACACATGTATTTACTTTTAAGTTACTGTTTAAAATATTTTTAGTCTTTAGTCACTGCTTTAATAAACTTTAATTGCGCGGACAAAAATATCCTTCTGCTCATGTCCTTAATTTTTGAACTTAACTTCAGGACTTCAGGACTACATGTCCTTAACTTTTGAACTTGGAACTTTAAGTTCAGGACTTTAGGATTGCATGTCCTTAACTTTTGAACTTAACTTCAGGACTACATGTCCTTAACTTTTGAACTTGTAACTGTAAGTTCAGGACCAAGTGTCCTTAACTTTTGAGTTTGTTAGTCTAAGTTCAGGACCTATTGTCATTAACTTTTGAGCTTGTTAGTCTAAGTTCAGGACTTCAGGATATATTGTCCTTAACTTTTGAACTTGTAACTGTAAATTCAGGACCTATTGTCCTTAACTTTTGAGCTTGTTAGTCTAAGTTCAGGACTTCGGGACCTGTTGTCCTTAACTTTTGAACTTGTAACTGTAAGTTCAGGACCTATTGTCCTTAACTTTTGAACTTGTTAGTCTAAGTTCAGGACCAAGGGTCCTTAACTTTTGAACTTGTAATTCTAAGTTCAGGACCAAGCGTCCTTAACTTTTGAACTTGGAACTCGAAGTTCAGGACCAAGTGTCCTTAACTTTTGAGTGCTTGGACATTACCAAAAGTGTAATTCGTATTTATTGGATTGAAGGGACACAATGTCGAGCAACTTTGGAGATGGATATGCGACGAGATCATATGAAAACGGTTTTGGAGGCATCTATGGAGGAAACAAAGAGGATGAAGAAAAGATAATCCATGGAAAATCCCCTGGTAATGGTTTATGTTCTATATTTATCTTCTTGCTCTTAATATGTCTTCTAATGTCAATTCATCTTTTTTTTATTGATAAAATAGAGTATGATACTAATCAAGGAGGTGAAGTCAAAGAGAAGGAGAAGACACATAATCAGCAGTATGATACTAAGTAATCAGCGTCAAACAGCATGAAGAAAACTGCCATTCCTGTTTAGAAGAAAGGGTAACACAGTGTTTTTATATTAATTTTAATAGACTAGTGGCTACTATTGCTAAGTATTGAAAATGTTGGATAAAAAGTAAATACCACTTTAAAAAGTGGCTACCCCACAAATTTTTACTCAAAAATAATTACAATTGCTAACCAAATATATAAGAAAATATATACTTATTATGCATAAAATATGTATGTTATATATTAATATATAAAAAGATTATATTTTTCGACTATTATTTTGGAGGGCGTCTATACAATGAAGATTTTCCAACCTATAAAAGTTATACCAATTTAATGAGATATTAATTAGATTATCCATAATTGTGATAATTGATGAAATATATGAGATTTCAATCAAAATCTTGAACTATGAGAAATACCAGTGAGCAAGAATTTTAGGATACGTACAAGTAAAATATAACATATGCAGATGAAATAGGTGAGTATTGAGAAGGTAATGTCATGAGAAGACACCTACCTAAGTAAAAGACAAGTCCCACAAAATATATAATATATTCACAAGATAAGTGGTTCATAAATACAAATATTAAGATGAATATTCTATTAATAATTACATTGTTCAAGTATCTGTTAGAACATGCGCAGCGGAAGCAAGCATACAACCAGGCTTCAAATACATGTAAACTAGACAACGCAATAACAACAAGATTAGAAGCACTAACCTCTTGAAATAGTTGCACAAATCTTCTAGACAGCAAGAATTCAGGGATGCAGTCTTCTGCTACTTGCCTAGTAAAACCTTGGACAATTTTGTTTTTGGATGGGCAAGAACAATACAACTCTAAAAAAGTGAGTTATTGGGTGAAATTAGTCTTCCTTTAATAGAGTTATTTTGGCCGAAAATCCTCCTCCAAAAACGTGTAGGATTCTTCTTCTACAAGTAGAATCCTACTCCAACTCTATTAGATAACTTTTCTCCCAAGTCACTTTTTACCCAAGTCTTGTCCAGTTTTTACTAGGTATAGCAGAGACCACAGAAATAATAAGAGGCTACCAACTATAGTATTAATTCGAAATTAGCATGAATTAATTCTTACTATAATTAATTGCAATTTATTTCACTAAAAAAACTGCAATTAAACTCCTCAATATGAATTTCGAAAATTCAATAACACTTATTTTAACTCCCCATGTTAAGATCTCAAACACCAGTTAATTAAATTAAATCACTGAAAATTTAATTTAATCAACTAATTAAATCCTTTACAATTCCGCTTAAAACATTTCATGTGACGGATACAAAATCCACCGGCTGAGCTTTCATATGAAAACTTATAAGCTTACATAAAGGGGCATCATCAAACTCAAAAACGAATCATGGATTCTATCAACTAATTATTATTCACAAATGTTATTCGCTATTGTCCAATCTATTAGGCATACACTAACTCTAAATAGAGTCGTATCTTTTGATAAATCAAAACAATAAACAAATTACATTGATCATAATAATTATATCAAGATTAGGAGTATAAGCTCATTTAATGAATTAGAGAAAATATTTTATATATTCAGTACAAAAACATCTTTTCTCTACTTGGTCCGTTCAATATACACTGAGTATACTAGCATAAGAAGTTGGAGTAAAACTACTCCCATAATTAAGACAAATTATACTATAATCTTGTGCTACAATCATCAAGATATTTTGGCCAACAATATCTTTGATTGTGAACATAGTTTATTAATTATGAGAACCAACAATTTAATCTTCTATGCATGAGCTAAGACTCCATACACTAAATTGTCTACTACATAATCAAAAGGTTACACATGTAACAAATGATCTATTTAAAGTAGTACTTTATTGAATTGAATAAATTAAAGAAATAATTGTTCCATAAAGAATAAAATATAATACTCTATCTAAACTGCATGGTTAATAGTATATCCCAACAATCTCCCACTTAGACTCATAACTATGTGTCTACTACTCTAACACACATTCCTTCTACATGCTTGTCAAAAATCTTCTGTGTCAAGCTCTTTGTAAACGGGTCTGCCAAATTGTCCTCTGACGCAATCTTCAACACTCTTGCATCACCTCTCTGAGTTATGTCCCGAATTAAGTGATATTTACGCTCAATATGCTTACTCCTTTTATGGCTTCTTGGTTCCTTCAAGTTTGCAACTGCACCACTATTGTCACAGTAAGGTACAATTGGTGCTTGAACCGAAGGAACCACATTAAGCTCTTTCAGAAAGTTCCTGAGCCAAACAGCCTCTTTAGCTGCCTCAAATACAGCCACATATTCGGCTTCCATGGTAGAATCAGCAACACATAATTGCTTGATGCTCCTCCAACATATGGCTCCACCTCCTAAGGTAAAAACATATCCTGGGGTAGATTTTCTAGAGTCTCTATCTGACTGGAAATTTGAATTAGTATAGCCAATGGGTGCAAGATCACCTGAGTGATACACCAACATATAATCCCTAGTCCTCTTCAAGTACTTGATTATATGCTTAATAGCAGTCCAGTGTTCTCGACCAGGGTTAGACCGAAATCTACTAACCATGCCAACAACAAAGCAGATGTCAAGTCTAGTACATAGCATAACATACATAAAACTCCCTACAGCAGAAGCATAAGGGACCACCTTCATCTTTTCTATCTCATCAGTCGTTTTTGGGGACTAATCTTTTGACAGAGAGATTCCATATCTAAAGGGGAGAAACACTTTCTTGGAATCTTGCATGTTAAACCTGGTGAGAATAGTATCAATATAAAGTGCTTGGGACAAGCCTAATATCCTTTGCTTGCAATCTCGTATAAGCTTGATCCCAAGGATATGTGTTGCATGTCCCAAGTCTTTCATATCGAAACGTGAGGATAACCATTCCTTTACTGAATTCAACATGCTCACATTATTTCCTATGAGCAAAATATCATCTACATACAAAACCAAAAATGTGACTTTATCTCCATTCCACTTCTTATAAACACAAGACTCATTTTCACATTGATCAAAATCGAAGGTTTTAATCGATGCGTCAAAACAAGTGTTCCATGCCCTAGAAGTTTGTTTCAATCCATAAATGGATTTCTTTAATTTGTACAACATGTGCTCATTCCCACATTTTATGAAACCAACTGGTTGTGCCATATAGATGCACTCATCAAGACTTCCATTTAGAAAAGCGGTCTTGACATGCATGTGCCAGATCTCATAATCGTAATGAGCAGCAATGGATAAGAGAATCCTAATGGATTTAAGCATGGCTACCGGCAAAAAGGTTTCCTCATAATCGATCCCTTCTTTTTGAGTAAACCCTTTTGCAATAAGCCTAGCTTTAAAAGTTTGCACTTTTCTATCCACTCCTCTCTTTTTCTTATAGATCCATCTACAACCTATGGGTTTGACTCTAGTAGGTGGTTCTACAAGATCCTAGACATGATTGTAGTACATGGACTCCATTTCAGATTTCATACCATCAACCCATTTGTCACACCTCCTTTTTTCGCCCCCGCGTGGGTACAAGAGAGTTTTTTCCAATTAAAGGACAATCGAAACGGGATTGGTTTGTTTATTTCAGAGTCGCCACTTGGGAGTTTTAGGGTGTCCCAAGTCACCAATTTTAATCCCGAATCGAGGAAAAGAATGACTCCATATTACAGTCTGCGTGCGTACCAGAAATCCGGATAAGGAATTCTGTTAACCCGGGAGAAGGTGTTAGGCATTCCCGAATTCCGTGGTTCTAGCACGGTCGCTCAGCTGTTATATTCGGTTTGATTATCTGATTTTATACAAATATGAACTTATGTGCAAATTTTAACTTTTTACCGCTTTCATAATTGTTATTATTATTTTCTACAAGGAATTGCAACGTTGTGAAAATATATCCCGAACCGCGTTACAATCAATGTACCCGTGGTCGTCGACACATTTTGACTCTATTGAGATTTGGATTTGGGTCACATCAATGTGCACCCGTGTTTAAGAAGGTTAAATTATTAAAGGTGCGCCTAAAGCAACTAGCGTATTGTTATTTTGGGAAGGCCGTAAAATTCGCTAAACGACCTGTCCCGAATTCTAAGTATTTTAATATATACATTTAGAGGGCCCCGCAACTTGTGCATTTTTGTTTGTCGAGGCTCGTCTCATTTTTATTTAAAAGGATAAACCTACAGTGACTATATTTTCCTATTAAGTTCGTCTCTAAAATAAAAGAAAATCTCTTAATTAATTACATGCTAAAAACATAACTTATTAATTATTAGTTTACGGCTAATGCGAATGGAAAATTGCGACCGAGTTTGTACAAAGAAAAACTGCTTTCATTCTATATTCTATTATTCAATAATACTAAAACGTGAGATTGACACACCATAATATCAAAACAGATTAACTATTCTTTGATTAATTTAAACTAACATTATTAGATGAAGAAGTTATACATATGTGACATCGTTACTAATTTAATCAATCAACTACATTTTTATACAAAGAAAAGAAAATTATATTCAACCACAAATCTAAACAGGAGGAATTCAACAGGAACAAAGCCTGATTAATATTTCATTTTTGCTTCAAGCCGAGATTGTACAAATGTGTACCTGGAAACAGCAATACAAGAACAAAAGAAGGAGAAGTCGGCAGCAGTAATAACACAGCAACAGCAGATTCAGCAACACCGCAAACCAGTACAATAGGAATAGCAGAAAACCCAGGAGACTATAAACGACTCCAAGTATAGAGAAGAAGTACAAGGCAGGAAGGTTCTGACTATTTCAGATCTTAAGTGAGGCAATGAAGCAGTAACTATTCTTTTTCAACTTCAAAACTCTCCAAAATGAATTCTGCCCCTGTATATTCAGTGTATCCAGAATGTATATCGGGTGTATACTTCTCACTCTGCCCCCTCTTTTTTTCTTCTCTCTATCTAGTTTTTCCTCTTTTTTTCCACCCTCTTCTTCCTAAATTTTCTCTTCTATTTATAGCAAAATTTTCGAAATTTTCAGATTTGTTTTTTTATTATTTTATTATTTTTTAATTAAAAGAAGTCCCACTTACAAATTGCTTTTATTTTTTTAGAAAAAGAAATCCCACCTTTATTTACTTTTATTTTTAAAATTCCAACTTTAATTACTTTATCTTATTTAAAATTCTACTTTTTATTTTTTTAAAAGAGAATCTCACTTTATTTAACTTTTCTTTAAAAAATAAACCACTATCTTTTCTTTTTCTTTTAAAAATGCTACTTTCAATTACTTTAAATTTTTTAAATTTTCAGATACCTTTATATTTATTTTTTAATTCCAACCTTCTTTTACTTTTAAATTTTTTAAAACTTTTTATTTTTTTTTAAATTTTCTACATTCTTTTACTTTTTTTTAATCATTCCCGAAATTATTATATATATTTTTTTTTAAAAATAAAAAAATAAAAAAATATATTTTCGGACTTATTTTATATATAAAAAAACAAAAAATAAAACTATTAATAGTGATAATTCACCTTTTATTTTTTATTTTTTTGGTTTTGTTTTGTGTTGGACAAAAATGAAGAAGGGGTGTTGGGTTAATGGAGCGGACCGGGTCGACCCGGTTTGAAACGGACTGGGTCATGGGGAAAGTTGGGCAATTATTTGGGCCTGTGGTTTGAAATTGAAGAAGTGGCCCAATCCGATTTTTCTTTGTATTTTTGTTCTCTTTTCTTCTTTTATTTTTCTAAAACTAAATTATAAAAGTACTCAAATTATTATTAAGAACTAAATTAAGTTATAAAAGCGCAAATTAACTTCCAATAACAATTAACGCACAATTAAGTAATAATTAAGCATAAAATTGTTCATTTGGACATTAAATGCTAAAAATGCAAAAGATGCCTATTTTTGTATTTTTTTATTAATTTAACAAATAAACATGCATAGACAAACATACAAATAGTTACACAAAATATCACAAAAATTGCACACCAAGAAAAATTATTTTATTTTTTTGAATTTTTTGGGAGTAATTCTCATATAGGGCAAAAATCACGTGCTTACAGCTGCCCTCTTTGCCCGAAGACACGAAGGGTTTTCGTGCAAAGATAAAGCGAGCGATTTTTACCCATCCGAGTACTCCGTGTGAAACATTTTTTTTTGAAAAAGATTTGACCGAACCGTTGCTTCAAAGGTTTCCTACATATCCTGGGCTAAACAAGAATCAGGTCAATGCAGTTCGGGAAGTTTTTGGTAGCTGGGACTACCGTGGGACTGCGATGTTACTGTTGTTGCATGCTGTTATCACTGCTTACCGATCTCCTTGTTACACCGTGCTTAAAAGAAAACAAGAAGCTAGGCTAGACTAAAATTTGTTCTTGTTGCCTTGCTTTCTTGTCGGCTTGTGTTTGCTTCGGTGCTTTTCTTCCTTGAATTTTGGAATGATACTGGCCCTTTGATTTTCTGAATACCAGTTTTCATCATTTTGCTCGGTCCGCTGGGGACATGGCTTTCTTCATCAAGCTTTTCGGCGGTTCCTCTGGTGGGTACGGCTTTCTTCATCAGACTTGTTATGCTGGGCATGATTTAATGTTCACCAGCTGCTTCTTTCAAAACGCGTCCTTTCTTCCTTTTGACTCATGCGCCTGAATTTGTGCTGGGACATCTTGTTGCAACCTTCTGTTTCCCGGTGCTGGGGATTTTTATTGTTTCCTGCTGGGGATTCTTGTTGTAACCCTCTATTTTATTGTTTTCTGACTTGATCTTGAAATGTATGCCTCTATTATATGGGCGGGCTCCCAACTTCAACGCTTGTAATGAAAAAGACTGAATGTATTCCCGCATTATACTGGTGGGCGACCTAGAACATGAATGTATTCCCGCATTTTACTGGTGGGCGACCTAGAATAGAATGTATTCCCGCATTTTACTGGTGGGCGACCTAGAACAGAAAGTATTCCCGCATTTTACTGGTGGGCGACCTAGAACAGAATGAAAGGACAGAAATGTATGCCTCTGTTATATGGGCGGGCTCCCAACTTCAATACTAACTTAGGAGGAAATGCCTCTCCTATGGGTAAAACTAAACTTAGGAGGAAATATCTCTCCTATGGATAAAATAAACTTTAGGAGGAAATGCATCTCCTGTGGGTAAAACTAAACTTTAGGAGGAAATGTGTCTCCTATGGGTAAAACTAAACTTAGGAGGAAATGCATCTCCTATGGGTAAAACTAAACTTAGGAGGAAATGCGTCTCCTATGGGTAAAAGTAAACTTAGGAGGAAATGCATCTCCTATGGGTAAAACTAAACTTAGGAGGAAATGCGTCTCCTATGGGTAAAAGTAAACTTAGGAGGAAATGCATCTCCTATGGGTAAAATGAACTTAGGAGGAAATGCGTCTCCTATTGGTAAAGGCGTGGAATGTATTCCCTTGTTATACAGGTGGGCGCCTAAAATATGAAATGGACAGACAAAAAGTATTCCTCTCGTTATACAGGTGGGCGCCTGGCTTCAACAACAATTTAGAAAATAAAATCCTATTCGAGGGCGGATGAACCCAAAATATCCTATTCGAGGGCGGATGAACCCAAAATATCCTATTCGAGGGCGGATGAACCCAAAATATCCTATTCGAGGGCGGATGAACCCAGAATATCCTATCCGAGGGCGGACGAACCCAGAATATCCTATGCGAGGGCAGACGAACCCAGAATATCCTATTCGAGGGCGGACGAACCCAGAATATCCTATTCGAGGGCGGATGAACCCATCTTCAAAAACTTGGAATTGTCTTACCTCCGACTGTCTTTCTTAGAATCGTGTTGTCTTGCTATCTCTTAAAACTTGAATTGATTTCCTCGTTCATTCGATAAAATTTTCGACAAATGGTAGAAAATTTTCTGCCCCAGTGTTGGTGCTTTTCCTTGTGGCATGTTTTTTCGCCATTAACAAGATTTCCTTTTCCTGCTTCAAATTAAAGAAAATTTGTTAGTTTTAACACATGGTGAGTGGTCGTGTCACTCCTGCTGGGGATGGTTTTTCCCTTTCCCTCTTCCTCGCTCAGTGCTTCATTACGCTATCAAAACTTGCTGGGGATGAATTTTCCTTTTCTTCCTTCCCCACTCTGTGTTTGCGACCAACTTCTTTTCACTTTATCGCCTTATCTCTGGCCTATTATATTCGCCTTTTGCTTTGCATCATTTTGGCAACTGGTAGTAAACTCTGAAAATCCTTTTCAAAAACAAACTGTTGGGGAGGTAAAATCTTTAAACCAAGAAATGAAAAAGTGAAGAATTTCTAAAATAGAAAAAGAAGAAGTCTTTCTGAACAAAATGTTGGGGAAAAGGAAAGAAAAGAACTTATCTGAATGATATAACTGATCCCAACGATCATGTCACGCATTCCGGATTAATCAACCCAGTCTATTTGTATCAATCAACCCTTCGGACGGCCTCATGTTGCTGGGGATAAACAGGCACTCAACTCTTTGCCAAATGTGGATCCTTCCCGCCAATCTTGTCTTGTCGCCTCATAGTGCCCTTCGAGGGGTTTTCACTAATAAGACTCTCTCATTTCTCTCAACTCCTGTCGCCTTATGGTGCCTGTGAAGGTTTTCACCGATAAGACTCTCTCATTTTATTTTATTTTTCAGCTGGGGATTGGAGTGCTGCCGATATGACTCTCTCTGTTGGGGGATTCTTTCGGCTATCAATTCATTTCCAGCTTATGATCTTCTTCTTTGTTGGGGATCAGAGTGTTATTCCCGACTTCCATTTGCATTGACTTAGCACTTCTCAGTTACTGATCGGGAGGTCTTTTTTGGACATCAATAGGGGTTTTTGTGTATGGCTGGAAGGAGAAAGGGTATCCAAAGTTCAAAAATAATTTTTAGGGGTAAGATAGTACAACTCTTGGAATCAAACTTTCTTGCCAAAATTACAAGCGCCAACTTCTGCCCCAGTTTTTCTTGCTTGGGGATTTTTATTTTGTCACACTATGTTATCTTATGCACACTATGTTACACTATGACCGAGCCGTGAGGCGCCTACGTATCCTCTTCGAGGAATCAGGTCAAACGTAGTTCCCAATTCTTTTTTTTTGTGACTTTTCTTTTGTTCTTATTATCATTACTTTTTTTTTTCTTTCATTTTCATTACTGATTCCAAAAGAGGGGTATGAAAGAATAAATAAGGCTTAAAAGGGGAAGCAAAGGTTAAAGTGTTTGGATAGAAGAAAGAATTGCCTCCGTCATTTCATTCTCTGATAAATGCTAAATACAAACAAACAACAATTACAATCATACATAATATCTCTTAACTGCGTCAGAATTGATAGCCATGTCGACGCATTTCCCTTAGATATTTGTTGATCACAAAGCGTCATTGGGCTTGCTCTGTTTAGATTGCAATAATCAACACACACCCGGATTTTCCATCTCCTTTTTTTTACACTGGCACCACATTAGCCAACCAATCAGGATATCGAGCAACCCGAATAACCTTAGCGTTCAGCTGTTTGGTTACTTCTTCCTTAATATTCACACTTACGTCGGTTTTGGACTTCCTCAATTTTGCTTGACGGGGTGAAATGCTGGGTCAGTGGGCAAATTTTGAACCACTAAATTGGTGCTTCAACCCGGCATGTCGTCGTATGACCATGCAAAATGTTTTGAATTCAGTAAGTGCTTTGATTAGTTCTTCCCTGATGTTTGGTTCCATATGGACGCTTATCTTAGCTTCCCTGATGTCATCCGCATCCCCTAGATTGACAGCTTCCGTGTCAGTTGGGCTCTTTTTTCAAATTGGCTCAACTCTCTGTTAATTTCTTCGAAGGCTTCATCATTATCGTATTCCGACTTATTATCACAATCTTGTACTATAAGTTCGAAATCAAATTGATTTTTTAGACTAGGTTGAAGATCCGTCGTGCATGCCATGTCATTAGTACTAGTATAAAGAGAACTGTTCAGAAGAGAAAAATAAGAAGAAAAATTAAAACAAAACAAGGAATGAGAAAAAAAAACTTTCACTTTATTAAAATACGGGATAGCAAGGTTTCACACTTTGGCGAGCACAAGAAAAATCTGGATTACAACCCTGGAATAATCCAGACAATAAAAAAGAAAATCAGAGCCCACTACCAAGACTCCCTTCGTATAGGAAGAGGAGTAGCCGTTCAATTGTTGATTTTTGCTTTCAACCCCACAAACTGCACATCTGCCTCGTTGGACCCTTTTCCAACACCATAACTGGCTTGTCATCCACCTTTTCCAACTATACCACCGTTTTTCCACTGGTTAACATTTCATTTGAACCGACACGGATCATCATCACTGTTTGTGAAGGTTTCTTTAGCTCCCCTCCTTCGTGCACTAGCTCAATCATGTGGGTTTCATGGTGTGTCGGCAACGGGTTCTGATTGATGGGCGCCTCTGGTGTCTGAACCTCAATCTTGTTGGTGTCAATAAGATTTTGTACTGCATGTTTCAACTTCCAACACTTCTCGGTATCATGTCCGGGAGCCCCCGAACAATACTCACAGCTTACCGAGTGGTCCATATTTTTGGGAAGGAGATTTGGCAATCTGGGCTCAACAGGACTCAACAAGCCTAACTGCCTTAATTTGTGGAACACGGCAGTATAGGTTTCTCCCAACTCAGTGAATGTTCTTTGTATTCTTTCATTTCTGAAAGCCTGATTTCCCCGAAACCTTCCCCTTGAGGGTTCCTGTAAGCTCTTGGCGGTGGATAGGTGTTTGCGATGGCGTATGTGTGTTATGGGGAGCCGGCGCGCGCCATTGCGGGCGAACCGGAGGCTGAGTGTATGTTTGGGCTTGGTGCACGGAGAAGTGTGGTTCTTGAGGTGGACAGTAGTATTGTGGTGGGCTGTATGAGTAGTTTGGCATGTGGGGTCTGGGTTGGTTGTAGTATGGTTTTCCAGACCTGGACCAACTGCTTGCCTCAATCGTGGCAATTTCTTCTTTCTTCTTTCTTCCCAGCGCACCTCCCGTGTCGCTCTGAATAGCCTGGGTTGTTGCCTTGAGTGCTGAGTAATTCAGGATTTTGTCAGACCTCAGACCCTTCTCTATCATGACCCCTATCTTTACTACTTCATTGAAGGATTTCCCAACCGTCATCACCAAGTGACCAAAGTAAGTTGGATCCAGTGTCTGCAAGAAGTAGTCCACCATTTCTCCCTCTCTCATGGGAGGATCAACTCTGGCTGCTTGCTCTCTCCAGTGGAACCCGAACTCGCGAAAACTTTCCCTGGGCTTCTTCCCGGTCCTCAACAATGTGAGACGGTCAGGGACTATCTCGAGATTGTATTGGAAATGACCTGCGAAAGCCTGCGCCAGATCATCCCAAGTGTACCATCTGCTGGAATCCTGCCTGGTATACCATTCGAGTGCCGATCCGCTCAGACTTTGGCCAAAATAGGCTATCAGCAATTCATCCTTACCGCCTGCCCCTCTCATTTTGCTACAGAAACCCCGCAAATGTGCCATGGGGTCACTGTGCCCTTCATATAAATCAAACTTAGGCATCTTGAACCCAGCCGGGAGTTGGACGTCCGGGAAAGGGCATAGATCTTTGTAGGCCACACTGACCTGGTTGCCCAATCCGTGCAGGTTCCTGAAGGACTGCTCCAGGCTTTTGAACTTCCTCAATACCTCCTCTTGTTCTGGGACTTTAACCGGCTTTTCAATCTCTGCCGGTACCTCCAAGTGTGGATTGTAGGCATGTGGTTCGGGGGCATGGAATGTGGGCTCAGGGGGATAGTATTGCGTATCGTGAGCCTGAAACAATGGCTCGTTGGAGGATCTTTGCAACGTGGCTAGCGGAGGTGCCCCGATGACGGGGACGATTGGCGGAGGAGGGTTTTGTTTGGGTGGTGGAGCTTGGGGATTATAGGAAGTATCCCCTTGGTAGTATTGGGCAACGGGGAAGCTCGTTGAAGGGCCGGGTAAAGGGTATTTCGGTGTGTGTCCCGGTGGGGAAGTAGGAGTGACGAGTGGTTCGGGCCCCTTTTGCGCCTTAGCCATGGCTAGCTGCATTTCATGCATTTCCAATCTCATTTTTTCTATATTGGCCATCGCCTCCTTCAGCATCTGATGTGCCGCCCCTTCCGACTCAACACTATTTTCTGAGCCAGTCATGCTTTCTGGTATAATCCCTTTTGATCTTGTTTGATAATGGTATGGTGCCAGTACGCTTTAACAACTAACTGTTTGGATTTGGACAAACAACAAACTTGTTAGCGTTAAAGTTTTAACAGATATTGCAATTGCATGTTGGGGAACGTAATTTTCTTAGGCAGTTAACCATTTCTAACATGTTTTTTTTCTACCGCGTGAATCCTCCCGCGTGAAACCCTTCATTCCACCCTTTTTTATTTATTCTTTGTGCCTTTTTTATTTATTCACTTTCTTTTTCTTTTTTTCTTTTTTTTTGTTGTGGTCGAATCTTATGGAGATTGCCTACGTATCATGCCCCCGCATGAATCAGACCTTGCATAGTTCGGACCAATAATAGATAAACAATAATGAACATTTTTTTTCAATTTTCATATTAAAACAAACTGAGTTTCAAAGGTTTGAAGATGACCTACAAACTCGAAAATCAAACAACCCACATATTCTAATCAAAAGATTTACAAACTCAAAAACAAACGGCCAACTTCCTTTCCCCGTTTGTCAAATGCAACCAAACTGATATTTTTGCAAATGTTGCCCCTTCCAAATCTCACATGAATTTTGAGGCTGGGGAGGATTATTTTGACACTTTACAAACTTGTCCATTCTTTTACGAAAATAACCTTTCGACAACTGAAAGATACTCTAAGGCTATTTCGGCGAGAACGGTTTAAGACGCGGCCGAAGCTGGCTCGGCTTATTATGAAAAAATTCAAACGGTATTCACCTGACCGCTGACTCTTTGTTTTTTTTTTCTTTTCAAAATTACGAAAAAACTGGTGTTGCAAACACGGCCCTTCAGCGCCTCGGGGACGAAGATTTCTAAGGTTGTGTGGGTCCACTGGACAAAAAATCCTAAACATGACCCAAAAGGTGGCTGTTTATGCAAAGTCAGCCTTTCGGCGTCCCTTTAGGGAACATTCGGCTATTTATGACAAAACAACATCACCTGACTTATTTATGACTCTTTTTATCGATTTTCAAATTAGAAAACTCAATATTGCAAGCACGGTCTTTCAACGTCTCGGGGACGAAGATTTTTAAGGCTGAGTGGGTCAACTGGATCAAAATCCTAAAATGACCCAAAGGTGGCTGTTTATGCATAGTCAGCCTTCTGGCGTCCCTTTCGGGAACATTCGGCTATTTATGACAAAACAATATCACCTGACTTATTCATGACTCTTTTTATTGTTTTCAAATTAGCAAACTCAATATTGCAAACACGACCTTTCAACATCTCGGGGACGAAGATTTTTAAGGCTGAGTGGGTCAACTGGATCAAAATCCTAAAATGACCCAAAGGTGGCTGTTTATGCAAAGTCAGCCTTCCGGCGTCCCTTTCGGGAATATTCGGCTATTTATGACAAAACAACATCACCTGACTTCTTTATGACATATTATTTTTATTATTATTTATTTATTTTTGGTTATTTTAGCAAAAATGGGGGTTGGACCCGATGAGGGTTGCCTACGTATCTCACATCCGGTGAGAATCAAACCCGCGTAGTTCGGGTCTCGTAAATAAGTAAATGAACTAATATTTTTTTATTGGAACTGTGAAAGAACTGCTCAAAGGAAGTATATATATTTTTTTGATTGATTTCTTTTTGAAAGAAAAACTTGTAAAAATTCCTTTTCTTTTGATTTGAACTTTGAGAATTTCAAAAGTAAAAGGAAGTTTTTTTTTCGAATTTCCATTTGTTTTTTTTATTCTAAAGAAAAAAAATATTTTTGGAATTTTACTTTTGATAAAAGAAATGCTTCTAAAAAATATTTTTTGAATTTTGAATTTTCTTTTCAATTTTGAAAGAAGAATCAAAATATTTTCGGATTTTTTTTTCTTAAAAGAAAATATTTTATTATTTTTGTTTTATCAACAATGGAAAATAAAGATATTTATATTATTTTTTGCAAGACATATCTTTTTGGAATTTTATTTTGAATTTTCTTGGCAAGACAAATACTCTTTGCAACAAATAAAGATATATATATCTTTTGGAAATAAAAAAACTTTTCGGATTTATATATATATATATATATATATATATATATATATATATATTTGCGACAAATAATGAAAGACTTTTTTTTTTTGCATTTTCATAAGCAAATAAATAATAAAAAAAAACCATTTTAAAAATAAGACTCTTTTTTATTTTCATTTTCATGGCAAGACAAACTATATATTTTTTCTATTTTTTATTTTTGAAAAACAAAAACAGAACAACGACTTTTTTTTTCTTTTCTTAGCTTTTAATAAAACAAACTAATAAGACATTTTTTTTTTCATTTTCTTAAAATTTCGGCAGAGTTTTGACAGTATTTGGGCATTTGTTTTCTTTTCAAAAATAAACAATCAATTCCCTAACCGCTATTTCGTTTTTTTTTTCAATTTCAAAATATTATTCCTGATATTCACAAGTCAGTCAGCACACAAGTCCGAATCAAATAAATGCGCAAGTAGTAGCAAGTAAGATGCATCAGGATGGTCATTTTCATTTTTGGTACACCTGTCCTAGACAGACCCAACCCCTGTGTTGGGCCTCCAAAGTCAAATGCACGTGATGCAAACAAACGTTCCTACTAGGGATCCGGCATGTGGCTTTGTTATACTAGGTTCAGAACCTGGGTGTTTGTTCTAGACCTGGCTTACCCGAGCGGACAGCTCGAGCCGAGGAGGAGGCGGCAGTCCGGGAATACAGAAGCTTCACCGGCTTTGCGACTTATCCAAACCTCGTTCTAAATTGGGACTTGACACTATACAGAAAAGAAGTCGTACGAAGTACACCCTTCTTCATGATTCAGAAGACTCAGAGAGAAGATGGGTTTCGGCATAATTTATATACAGTTCACATAATATCAAAGCGGTAAAAGCATCATTTAGCACATTAGGCTCAAACACATGTAAAAATCAGATAAAGCCAAATATAACAATTTATCTAAGCTCGAATTTCTAACCCTGAACCAGTGGTTCTGGGTGTTTGTTCCCCAGCAGAGTCGCTAGAGCTGTCACACCTCCTTTTTCCGCCCCCGCGTGGATACAATGGAGTTTTTTCCAATTAAAGGACAATCGAAACGGGATTGGTTTGTTTATTTCAAAGTCGTCACTTGGGAGTTTTAGGGTGTCCCAAGTCACCAATTTTAATCCCGAATCGAGGAAAAGAATGACTCCATATTACAGTCTGCGTACCAGAAATCCGGATAAGGAATTCTGTTAACCCGGGAGAAGGTGTTAGGCATTTCCGAATTCCGTGGTTCTAGCACGGTCGCTCAACTGTTATATTCAGCTTGATTATCTAATTTTATACAAATATGAACTTATGTGCAAATTTTAACTTTTTACCGCTTTCATAATTGTTATTATTATTTTCTACAAGGAATTGCAACGTTGTGAAAATATATCCCGAACCGCGTTACAATCAATGTACCCGCGGCCGTCGACACATCTTGACTCTATTGAGATTTGGATTTGGGTCACATCAATGTGCACCCGTGTTTAAGAAGGTTAAATTATTAAAGGTGCGACTAAAGCAACTAGCGTATTGTTATTTTGGGAAGGCCGTAAAATTCGCTAAACGGCCTGTCCCGAATTCTAAGTATTTTAATATTACATTTAGAGGGCCCCGCAGCTTGTGCATTTTTGTTTGTCGAGGCTCGTCTCATTTTTATTTAAAAGGATAAACCTACAGTGACTATATTTTCCTATTAAGTTCGTCTCTAAAATAAAAAAAAATCTCTTAATTAATTACATGCTAAAAACATAACTTATTAATTATTAGTTTACGGCTAATGCGAACGGAAAATTGCGACCGAGTTTGTACAAAGAAAAACTGCTTTCATTCTATATTCTATTATTCAATAATACTAAAACGTGAGATTGACACACCATAATATCAAAACAGATTAACTATTCTTTGATTAATTTAAACTAACATTATTAGATGAAGAAGTTATACATATGTGACATTGTTACTAATTTAATCAATCAACTATATTTTTATACAAAGAAAAGAAAATTATATTCAACCACAAATCTAAACAGGAGGAATTCAACAGGAACAAAGCCTGATTAATATTTCATTTTTGCTTCAAGCCGAGATTGTACAAATGTGTACCTGGAAACAGCAGTACAAGAACAAAAGAAGGAGAAGTCAGCAGCAGTAATAACACAGCAACATCAGATTCAGCAACACCGCAAACCAGTACAGTAGGAATAGCAGAAAACCCAGGAGACTATAAACGACTCCAAGTATAGAGAAGAAGTAAAAGGCAGGAAGGTTCTGACTATTTCAGATCTTAAGCGAGGCAATGAAGCAGTAACTATTCTTTTTCAACTTCAAAACTCTCCAAAATGAATTCTGCCCTTGTATATTTAGTGTATCCAGAATGTATATCGGGTGTATACTTCTCACTCCGCCCCCTCTTTTTTTCTTCTCTCTATCTAGTTTTTCCTCTTTTTTTCCACCATCTTCTTCCTAAATTTTCTCTTCTATTTATAGCAAAATTTTCGAAATTTTCAGATTTGTTTTTTTATTATTTTATTATTTTTTTAATTAAAAGAAATCTCACTTACAAATTGCTTTTATTTTTTTAGAAAAAGAAATCCCACCTTTATTTACTTTTATTTTTAAAATTCCAACTTTAATTACTTTATCTTATTTAAAATTCCACTTTTTTTTTTTAAAAGAGAATCTCACTTTATTTAACTTTTCTTTAAAAAATAAACCACTATCTTTTCTTTTTCTTTTAAAAATGCTACTTTCAATTACTTTAAATTTTTTAAATTTTCAGATACCTTTTATATTTATTTTTTAATTCCAACCTTCTTTTACTTCTTGAAACGGACCGGGTCATGGGAAAAGTTGGACAATTATTTGGGCATGTGGTTTGAAATTGAAGAAGTGGCCCAATCCGATTTTTCTTTGTATTTTTGTTCTCTTTTCTTCTTTTATTTTTTTAATGCTAACTTATAAAAGTACTTAAATTATTATTAAGAACTAAATTAAGTTATAAAAGCGCAAATTAACTTCCAATAACAATTAACGCACAATTATGTAATAATTAAGAATAAAATTGTTCATTTGGACATTAAATGCTAAAAATGCAAAAGATGCCTATTTTTGTATTTTTTTTTTATTAATTTAACAAATAAACATGCATAGACAAACATACAAATAGTTACACAAAATATCACAAAAATTGCACACCAAGAAAAATTATTTTATTTTTTTGAATTTTTTCGGAGTAATTCTCATATAGGGCAAAAATCACGTGCTTACACCATTTATCAGCATCTGTATCATGTAGTGCTTCATCGTAATTAATAGGTTTTGTATTAGGCTCTTCAGGGATTCTATCATAAGATTCTCCCAAGAGCGCAAACCGGAGAGGTTTTCTAATAATTTTCCCACTACGACTAGTCACTACAGGTGGAGGCTGATTTTGTTGTTGAATTGCAACATCATTTTCTGGAACTGAAGCCTCAATGTTATCCTCCACACCTTGCGGTGCTGATATATCATTAACTTCTTCCTGGAGTGCAGGCTGCATAACAATTTCAGGTTGTTCAACAATCTGAGGTTGCTCAACATTACTCCCACTACTTTAGGATAGTGAGATGTCAAGCAATTGCTCTTATGCAATCTGCTGCCTATTGACATTTCTCCCACTACGGTAATGTAGTGGTATGTCAATACTGGCTTCCGGGATATGTTCTAGAGATGAGTCTTTAGTTACTCCATTGTTTAATTCCTGTAAAACTAGTTTACTTCTAGGAATATGGTTCGTTAGATAGTCCTCTTCTAAAAATTTGGCATTTGTCATAACAATTACCTTCTTTTCTTTGGGACAATAAAATAAACCGCCTTTAGTTCCTTTTGGATATCCAACAAAAATGCATACTGCTGTCCTTGATTCCAATTTATTCGCTTTCCCTTACAGCACATGTGTTGGACAACCCCAAACCCGAATATGCCGTAAACTTGGCTTGCGCCCAGTCCACAATTCTACTGGAGTTGAAGGTACTGACTTTGAAGGAGCCAAATTTAGAATGTAGTTTGCTGTTTCTAAAGCATATCCCCAAAAGGAAGAAGGCAAATCAGAATAACTTAACATTGATCTAACCATTTCCATAAGGGTCATATTTCTTTTTTTGCCACACCATTTTGTTGTGGTGTTCCTGTGGCAGATAATTGAGATGTAATTCCATTATTTGATAAGTATTTTATGAATTCGATAGAAAGGTATTCACCACCACGATCAGATCGCAATGTTTTGATATATTTATCATGTCGTTTCTCCGTTTCCGTCTTAAATTCTTTAAATTTCTCAAAGCATTCAGACTTACATCGCAATAGATAAATATATTCATATTTTGAGTAATCATCTGTGAAAGTTACAAAATACTCAAAACCACCTCTTGCTTGTATATTCATAGGGCCACACAAATCAGGGTGAATTAATTCTAGCTTATCACTGGCTCTATTTCCTTTTGAGGGGAAATGTCTCTTGGTCATTTTGCCTTCTAAACATGATTCGCATGTTGGTAGTGGCTCCACTTTCAATGAACTCAAAGGTCTATCAGAGACCAATCTCGAAATCCTATTTAGATTTATATGGCCTAGACGTAAGTGCCACAAATAAGTTTGACTCAATTCAGAAATACGTTTTATTTTATGTGGTAGATTAATGTTATTTAGTTCTTTTGGTTGTTGTAGCACATAAGCAGATATATCAAGAATAAAAAGGTTATGTACTCTAGCAGCAGTGTAGATAAGACGTTTATTAAACTTAATAACAACAAAGTTATTAGCAAAATAAATATTATAACCATCATCCATTATTTTTGAAACCGAAATCAAATTCCTTCTAATAGAAGGTACATAGAGAACATCTTTTATAACTAAAGCTCTATCACTACTAAATGAAACTCTAATATCTCCTAAAGCTAAAGCTGGTGCAGGCTCGCCATTGGCTTGAAAAATGCAAACTTCATTTTCACTTAGCCGTCGCGTTTCCTAAAACCCTTACAAAGTAGTGCAGATGTGATTAGTGGCTACCCAATCTACACACCAAAACGTGGTAGAAACAACCGTTAAACAAGTTTCAACAACATTTAAATTTGAATTACCTTACTTATTAAACTTTGCCAGATAGGCAGGGCATTGCTTATTGTGATGCCCAAGTTGCTTGCAATGATAGCACTTGCCTTTAGGCTTTTTCACACCAGCCGCACCACCAGGTGCCAGAACCTTTTGAGCCTTCTTCTTTTTCTTATTGCCTTTCGACTTAGAAACCGAAGTTTTCTCAACATTGAGTTCCACAACTAGAACTTGTTATTTGATAATAGATTCCGCCGCTTGCAGCTCATTCAACAATTTCGCTAGTGACAAATCCATTTTGTTCATATTATAGTTCAAGCGAAACTGTTGAAAACTGTCAGGCAGAGTTTGCAGGACCATCTCAACTTGAGACTCCTTATCAATCACAGCTCCAAGGACCTCCAGTTCATTTAGAAGACTCGTCATCTTCAGAACATGGTCCCTGACCGATGATCCTTCGGCCATCTTGGTGTTCAAAAGGGCTTTCATGGTTGTCTACTTAGCTGCACGATTTTGCTCACCGAACATCTCTTTGAGACTTTCGAGCATATCATAAGCAGACCCCATAGACTGATGCTGATGTTACAAAACATTCGCCATAGAGGCAAGAATGTAACATCGCGCCATCTCATTAGCCTTGTCACACCTCCTTTTTACACACCCGAGGGGTATAAGGGAGTTTTTTCAATTTAAGTGACATTGTTCGAAATGAGATTATTTATTTAATTCTAGAGTCGCCACTTGGAATATTTTAAATGGTGTCCCAAGTCACCAGTTTATTTTAAATCCCAAATCGAGGAAATTTCGACTTTCATTTTTGAAGTCTGCGAACCAAAAATTCTAAGTAAGGAATTTTGTTAACCCGGGAGAAGGTGTTAGGCATTCCCGGGTTCCGTGGTTCTAACACGGTCGCTTACCAATTTATACTCGACTTAAATTGTGTAATTACTTATTTTAGAACCAATGTGTAATTATCTTTTTACCACATTTAAATCACTTGATTTATTCGCAATTAAAGAATTGAGTTACGCGTATGTATACTCTTTTCCTTTGGCGTGTCAAAAATTATGTCACGCGAATGTGTCCACAATTAATAACGCTTCATTTATTTATTTAAGAAAATTTGATTGAGGTTGCGCGAACGCATCCCTCGAGTCTATTTTTAGAGTTAAATTCGCAATTATGTTACGCGAACATATACATAATCACAATACTAATCTAAATCGAGCCTAAAGCAAACTACGAAATTTATTAATTATTTTTCTAAAGCTAAATTAAGATTATTGTGAAGGCCATGTTATGGAAATTAATATAGAAAAAAAATAGATTATTTACAGAAAGATGAAACTAGCTTGTGAATTTTTATTAGCTCTTGGCCAATCAGACTTGAATTATCTAAATCCAAACGGCCAAAAATCTTCATTGCTTCAAGCCAAAATATGAGGTTCGGTTTCTAAACAATTTTTAAACAAAAGGCTCAAGTATGGAAATAAACCATCTACTAATTGAATGCATAAAAAAAAAAGATGGATCAATCATGCCAAACAAACAACAGAGAAAGAAACTTCACAATTGCCTATATTTACTCTAATTTGTGTTATACGTAATGTGTAATGCCGAAAGAGAATCTTTACTCCAATCACTTGAGTGCACAAATAATTCAATCTAATATTTCAAGATACTATAGCCAAAAGCAAAAGCAAAAGTAAAAGCAAAAAGCAAAAAAGGTGCTATTATTTTAACCGCTTTTAATATTTCGGAAAAAATTCAAAGTTATTTAAAACGCATCGTAAGCTACGCTACATAAATATACCCGCGGTCCACGATACATTTTATCTAACGTTGAGATTTGGATTTGGGTCACATGAAATGCACACCCGAGTTTAAGGAAATTAATTAAAATTGCACGCCTAAAGCAACTACGCACTTTCAAGTTTGCGAGGGCCATGAAAAATTCAACTAAATGGCACACCTCGATTTATTTCAAAAGATTGTACTCAGCTAAAGCAAACTGCGGGATCTTGATCATTTATTTTCCTAAAAATAGAATTAATTGGGGATGCTCTAATACTAAGAAATCCATTGCTTGGAAAATTTAGACCTGTATACATTTTATGCAGCAAAGTAGCAATCAAAACAGTGCCTTGAACTGGTATCGGGTCCTTATATTCCATGGCAACCTTTAAAGCTTCCTTCATCATACCTTTCTTACAATCTATGAAGGCAGTATATGTTGCCATGTTAGGTTTAACTCCCTATGTTTTCGATGGAGCCTTGGTACTCCTATACACTGCACACACATAATTCTTTTTAACCAGCACAAGATATGGTCCTTAATTTTAATCCCTTTAACATGCACATGTACATATTATCATACAAAGTTTAGAACTGGCAGAGGTATTCTACGGCAATAAAATGCACACATGCATGAGTAAAGTTCAACCAACCTGCAACCTATCATCTCCGGAAGATAAAATTTAAATTCTAAACTAAAGTTTCAAGCTACTCTAGATACTACTTCTAAATGTAGCCAATTACATGTTTTGTAACAATGAATCTTTCTAGAATAATACATATTTTCGCAATTCGGCTGAAGCAAAACACTAGTTATAAATCTTGATCTCCGAAATAAATTCCTGTCACTAGAAAATTATGTACTTTATGGAGGTATGCTCAACATTCAGTCGATCCTTCCCATATTTTAACAGTCAAAACAAGCCATTTGCTCAATCTCATAAGTGTTCTCTAAAATTTAAAATTATTCAGAATGATCATTAATCTAATGTCATTGACCTGCATGTTGCCCATCAAACAATTTTAATCAAATAAAACACACAACACAATAATAACCGATGTGGATTCAAAAGCCAATTTAACACTGACAAACTAAGCATATAGAAGGCTAAATGAGGAATTTGTTGTCCATATCATCAAAATCTTGTGGAAGCAACAGTAGAAATAGGAAATGATATGAGCAGATTTCAATTGTTTTATCAAAAACGCAATATAGTTTTACAGCTATATACCTCAATCTGCAAGCAAAAACTCAATTAAACCGAATAAAGGTAGGGCAAGCAAGGGATGAAGCTCAGCTACAATACCAGCGACAATCAGCAACAACAACCCCTTAAGCACTCGATTCGACTTTGAAAACCAACCAGATTCGTCCAACAAATCGGCAGAGAATGCGATTTTTCGAAAAATCCATGGTTATTCAACTCTTTTTCGTTTTTTTCTTTGCTCGTTTACAATTTTGGTATCCAAATATGATTTTAACTCTCTTGAAGGTGATATAAGTGTGTATGAAATGATAACTGCTCTTGGTGTTCTTTCATTCTTGAAGAAAAAGAAGCAATTTCTGAGATGGTGAGGTTGGGGAACGGTGCTGGGTCTAAGGGGTCTAAAGATCTGGTGATTTTCGGAAGATGAGAGAATGAGCGTCGTTTTGTTCTAAAATCTGAAGAGGAAGCTCTCTATTTTTCTGTGTGTCCCCTCCTCTTTCAGAAGCCTCTTTCTAAATATGCAGTAGATTAGTGCACACCCTATTCACAAATGCCCTTTCCCCATTTTTATATTTGATTCCACTCAAACCATTTTCTTTAAATTATTCAATTAGTGCATTATGACATCACTTTAGAAGCTTCTTAATTATTTAGGTGAACATATTCCCTAGCCTAAATTCCTAAATTAAACCCTAAACCAAATTATTCTACCAAATTAACTTAATTATCTCTAAATAATAATTACCACACCTAATTAAATACCAAATTAAAATAAAATTACAAAAATTCGAAATTAAACAATAAAAAATGCAAAATATATTTTTTTTGTGATTTTTCATTTTTGTAAAACAACAAATTACTTAATTAATCTAAAAATATAAAATCAAATTCTAAATGCAGATGCTATATTTTTTGTATTTTTAATGCATTAATAAAATTAAATATGCACACAAAAATATGCAAACAATCAGGAAAATTACACAGTAATTCCTAGAATAACACATAATTAAAGAAAAATAAAATCTAATTTTGGGAATTCCTTTGGAGTAATTCGTGTGAGGCAAAAATCACGTGCTCACAGCTGCCCCTCTTTGCCCAGAAACATGATGAGTTTTCGTGCAAAGATAAAGTGAGCGGATACGAGCGATTTTTGCCCGTTTGAATATTCCGCGGGAAGCATCTTTGAAAGATTTGACCGAACCTCTACTTCAAAGGTTTCCTACATATCCGTGGCTATAAAGAAATCAGGTCAATGTAGTTCGGAAATTTTCGGTAGCTGGGACTACCATGAAGCTGTGGTTTCACTGTTACTGCTGTTGCTGCTGCTGATACTGCTTATTGACCTCTTTATTACACCATGACAAAATGAAGAAGCTAGACTAAGCTATAATCTATGCTTTACAAAGATTTATTTTCAAACTTGATCTTGTGACTGATGTTGCCTCGTTGACTTGTATTTTCCTTAGAAGTTCCTTTGTTGTTGTCTTGAATTGTATTTTGAGATGATTTCCCTTTTTCCAGACGGGTACCTGACTGCTTGATTTGATTTGTATTCCCTTGCTCTCCAGGTGGGCGCCTGATTGCCGAAACTTGAATTGTATTCCCTTGCTCTCCAGGTGGGCGCCTGATTGCTGAACTTGAGTTGTATTCTCTTGCTCTTCAGGTCGGCGCCTGATTGCTGAACTTGAATGTATTCCCTTGCTCTCCAGGTGGACGCCTGATTGCTAAAACTTGAACTGTTGTTCCTTGTTCTCCAGGTGGACGCCTGATTACTGAATCTTCAACTGCTTTTCCTTGTTCTCCAGGTGGACGCCTGATTGCTGATACTTCAACTGTTGTTCCTTGTTCTCCAGATGGACGCCTGATTGATAATACTTCAACTGTTTTTCCTTGTTCTCCAGGTGGACGCCTGATTGCTAATACTTCAACTGTTTTTCCTTGTTCTCCAGGTGGACGCCTGATTGCTAGTAATTGGTCACGCTCTTATCTTTAACATCCATGTTGTTCTCCCTGTTCTTTAGATGGGCACCTGACTTCAACAAAAATAGACAAAACAAAAGAAATTTTTTTGCCCCAGTTTGGTAGCTGAGCGCATCTGTGAGTGTTAAACTGAATCATATTACCAAATATTACTAAGAATTTGAAAGCTAGGTCCCATTATCCAGGGGGTCCTGACAACTCTTAACTAAACGACAATTTTAAATCTAAGCTATATCTTTTAAAGGTATGACTTCTGCTAAATCTTGTTAACTAAGAAGGTCTTAAACTACTCCCCATTATCCAGGAGGGTCCTGACAACTCTTAATTAAACGATAATTTTAAAGCTAAATTATATCTATAGAAGGTATGTCTTATGCTAAATCTTATTATCGAAGCCAGTTTTAAACTACGTCCCATTATCCAGGAGGGTCCCGACAACTCTTAAATCAAGTCTTATCTTAAGAGTGACAATTTTACGGCTAAATTATATTACCCTACAACAGAACTTATGTTAAACCTTGTTATCTAATGGAAATCTCAAAACTAGGTCCCATTATTCAGGAGGGTCCTGACAACTCTTAATTAAACGACAATTTTAAACCTAAGTTATATCTTATAAAGATATTATTTCTGCTACATCTTGTTATCTAAAAACAATCTTAAAGCTACATCCCATTATCCAGGAGGGTCCTAAAATTTCGAATTAAAGCTTATCTTACGAATGACAATTTCAACGCTAAATTGTACTCTCTTATAAAAACACTTGCTTATCTAATGGAGTGCTTAAAGTTACGTCCCATTATTCAGGTGGGTCCTGAAAACTCTTATGCGAACTTTGAAGTCAATATATATTCCTTTTGGTGCACATTTGTCCTATATTTACTACTTATGATTGTTTTGGATTTTAACCTAGGTCCCATTTTCCAGGAGAGTCCTAAGAATTTTGTGATCAAACCTGTCTGGTACTTGCTTTCCTTACGGAGGGCTTCCTGAAACAAATGCCATCTTTGCCCCTGTTTCAAATCAAAGAAAATCTTGTCAGTTTAAAACGTGGTGGTTAGTTGTGGCATTCTTGCTAGGGATGGTTTTCTCTTTGCCATGCTTTGCTTCGACCGTCTGCCTTGAACTGGTCGAGAATTGTTTTGACCTCCTAACTGATCCTCAACCACGGGATCCCCAACTGTTATTTTTCACTTCTGACCCTTTTATTTGAAACCATATATCTCCCATGACATTACTGAACCATTCCACTGATTTAAGCTTTGCTCACACTCCATGTCCCACTTTTCATCATACTATCTCTAGCATGTCCTAGTCACATTTTGCTTTGTGCAATTTTGAATCTGGTAGTACGCTTTGACATTCCTTCTTATTTGTTGAAACAAGGCTAACCTTGGGAGAGCTTTAGAGGAGAAAAAATTAATAGCAATGATGATAACAACTAGCTCGGGAATCCAAATTAGAGTAAGAATTTGAGAAGTAAATGCGGAAGCAATAACAACAAGGAATTGAACAACTAGAATTAAAGAGATCAAAATAAAGGATATGGGAAGAATTCAAGGAAAAAATTCCAAGAACTTCCAAGAACGCAAGTTCTATAGCCTTGACAAGATCAAAGTAACAACGTCTTGATTTATAGAAGAAATCAAATGCCTTTACTTAAAAAGCAAATCAAAACAATAGATTCAGATCTTAACCACTTTACGAGTAACTTGAGACAACAATTAATAACTAGTATTAATCGCCTTCTAAGAATACCACAAAGGAATCAAAGATATCATAAAAGAGAAGTAATCTTACTACCTTGAACTAAGAACTAGTAAAGGTTGAAAGATAAATCTCAAAGCACAAGTAACAAAGGTTCAAAAGAACTCTCAAAGTATGATATACTTAATAAATAATGTAGTGTCTTATGAATGAGAAAAACTCCTTATTTATAGGAGTTAAAAGCACTTAAAATAATGTAGGAGGTTGCTAAAAAGTCATCTAAATTAAGTAGGGGGCTGCTAGGGGTTACAATAGCCATCAAACTTAAGTAGGTGGCTCCTAAGGGGTAACAAAAGCCATCAAAATTAAGTGGGGGGCGGCCAAATCCTTTTGGAGCAGATTTGGGCCTTAAAACTATTAGTTTGGACCATTGGTTTGGACTCCAATTGGGCTCCTTTTGAAACACTCCCTTTTGGGCCTCTTTTAAGGTCATTTTGAGCCCTATTGGTGGACTTCAAGGGCTGATTTGGTGACCCAATCTTCCTCCTCTTGGACTTCAATTTGGACCACCATATAATTGTAAAATTTGTACAATTCATCTCCTTTGGCCTTGAGCTCTTCCTCTACAATTAAAAGCTTCTTTATTTGCCATTGAAGTCTAGCAACCTTAGTTTCAACTCTTTAGCTTGAGATCTTGTATATGGCCTTGGAGCTTCCAAAACTCTATCCTTGTCCTTGATGCTATCACCTAGCCAATTCACATCCTTTATCCTTGAGCTCTTCCTCCCAATTAATAACTTCTTCATTTGCACTTGAAGTCTAATGATCTTGTTTTGTAATTCTTTAGCTTGACATCTTATTAAAGGCCGTCTTTGAAATTCAAAAGCTTCATCCTTGTCCTTGAATAGAGTTGAGCTTCCTAGGAAGCTATCAAATGAAATGCAACGATTTTGAGAATTAATAATAAAGAAGAAAATCCAAATTTGGATGACCGTTGGAGATAGGAAGAGGAACTTATTTGAGTGGAGTCACTGGCACCAATAATCATGGTATGCATTTTGGATTAATCAGCCAATCTATTTAACCAATCTCCTTTCCAATTGTTTTACTTTGTGCTCCAAGATTTCCACAACTCAATTTACTTTTCGCCAACTTACGAACCTTGTTCGACTTGTAGTGCCCTGAAGGGTTTTCACCGACAAACCTCTCTCATTTGTTAATTCCTCGATTCCTTGTCGCCTCATGGTGCCTGTGAAGGTTTTCACCAATAAGACTCTCTCATTTTTACTTTCTCTCGGCTTTCGTCGCCTCATGGTGTCCATGAGAGTTTTCACCAATAAGACTCTCTCAATTTTTTTGATTTCTCTTGCTTAATTCGGAGTGTTACCCCTGATATTTCTCTTTACATTTCTTGACTTGGCATCTCACGAAGACTGATCGGGAGGTCTTTCTTTGGACAACAATATGGATTTTTGGATATGTTTGGAAAGAAAAGGGTATAAAACGGGCTCAAAACAACTTCAAATGGTTCATAATTACAACTTTTGTAATCACATTTCTTATTACAAACACAACTTCTGCCCCAATTTCTTGCTTGGGGATCTTTTGACTTTTATTTTACTATGACCGAGTCGTGAGACTGCCTACATATCCTTAAAAGGAATCAGGTCAAACGTAGTTCACACCTGAATTACTTTGTTTTCTTTTCTCTTTTCACTTCTTTTCTTTTCTCTTTTTTTTCGTTATTGATTCCAAAAGAGGGGTATGAAATAAAGTAAATAAGGCTCAAAAGGGGAAACAAAGGGTAGAGTGTTTAGATAGCAGAACAAATTGCCTTCGTCATTCCAATCTTCGAAACAATGCCAAGTACAAACAATCAACAATTGAACCAAAGAAATCATACATAATATCTCTTGACTACATCAGAATTTATACCCATGTCTATGCATTTTCCTTTGATATTTGTTAAACATAAAGCACCATTGAACAGTACTCTGGTCATAATGAATGACCCTTTCCAATTCGGGGCGAACTTGCCTTTTGCTTCAGCCTGATGTGGAAGGATACGTTTCAGCACTTGCTGGCCCACTTCAAACTTCCTGGGAGGCACCTTTTTGTTGTATGCTCTTGCCATTCTCTTTTGATACAACTGGCCATGGCACACAGCTGCCAAACCTTTTTCATCAATCAAGCTCAACTACTCCAAACGGGTTTTGATCCACTCATCATCATCAATCTCAGCCTCAGCAACAATCTGAAGGGATGGGATTTCAACTTCTACAGGTATTACTACTTCAGTGCCATATACCAACAAATAAGGAGTTGCACCTACTGAAGTACGGACAGTAGTACGATAACCCAGCAACGCATATGGTAATTTTTCATGCTATTGCCTGGAACCTTCTACCATTTTCCGAAATATCTTCTTTATGTTTTTGTTGGCTGCCTCTACTGCTCCATTCGCCTTGGGACGATACGGGGTGGAATTGCAGTGTGTAATCTTAAACTGTAGACATACCTTTTTCATCAAATTGCTGTTAAGATTAGCACCATTATCCGTGATGATCACCTTTGGGATTCCAAATCGATAGATGATATTTGAGTAAACAAAATCAACCACTGCTTTCTTGGTTACAGACTTGAAAGTTATAGCCTCAACCCACTTGGTGAAATAATCAATGGCTACCAGAATGAACCTATGCCCATTGGATGTTGCTGGCTCAATTGGTCCAATGTCATCCATGCCCCAAGCAACGAAGGGCCATGGTGCTGACATTGTGTGCAATTTCGATGGTGAAGAATGAATCAAATCTCTGTGTATCTGGCACTGATGACATTTGCGCACAAAATTGATACAATCTCGCTCCATGGTGAGCCAATAATAACCTGCTCGGAGAATTTTTTTGTCAGCACATATCCACTCATATATGGTCCGCAGACTCCCGAATGTACTTCGTACATGACAGTCGTAGCTTGTTGAGCATCTATGCACCTTAATAATCCAAGATCTGGTATTCTTTTATACAAAACTCCTCCACTTAAGAATAATCCACTTGCCAACCGTCGAGTTGTTCTCTTTTGATCCCCCATGGCTTGCGCTGGATATATCCTCATTCTGATGTACTCCTTTATATCGTGGAACCAAGGTTCGTCATCAAGTTCTTCCTCTATTATGATACAGTAAGCATGCTGGTCTCGGACTTGAATATGCTGAGGATCGACATAAGCTTTGTCCGGATGGTGTAACATTGATGCCAGGGTAGCCAAAGCATCGACAACCTCATTATGGACCCTCGGAATATGCCTGAACTCCACTGATCGAAACCGTTGACAAAGATCATGCAAACATTGTCGGTACGGTATGAGCTTCAAATCTCGTGTTTCCCACTCTCCTTGAATTTGATGTTCCAGAAGATCCGAGTCTCCCAAGACCAAGACTTCCTGTACATCCATGTCTGCAGCTAGCCTTAAACCCAAAATGTATGCCTCGTACTCAGCCATATTGTTGGTACAATAGAACCGAAGTTGAGCCATAACAGGATAGTGATGGCCTGTTTCAGAAATAAGCACAACCCCTATTCCAACTCCTTTCATATTGGCAGCCCCATCAAAGAAAAGTTTCCAACCTGGTTTTTAATCTGCTCCAGTTCGTCGATATGCATCACCTCTTCATCGGGAAAATAATTTTTCAATGGCTCTTACTCATTATCGACCGGGTTCTCGGCCAAATGATCGGTCAATGCTTGGGTTTTCATCGCAGTCCGAGTCACATAGATGATGTCAAACTCTGTGAGCAAAATCTGCCACTTCGCAAGTCTTCCTGTCAGCATAGGCTTTTGAAAGATATACTTCAATGGATCCAAGCGCGAAATGAGGTAAGTAGTGTAGGATGACAAATAATGTTTCAATTTTTGTGCTACCCAAGTTAGGGTGCAACATGTCCTTTCCAGGTAAGTGTACTTAACCTCATAAGCCGTGAAATTCTTGCTAAGATAGTAGATGGCATATTCCTTTCTGTCGGTGATGTCATGTTGCCCCAGTACACAACCAAATGAATTTTCCAGGACTGTCAAGTAAAGAATCAAAGGTCTCCCTAGTTCTGGCGGAACCAGCACAGGTGGGTTTGACAAGTATCATTTTATCTTATCAAATGCTTCTTGACACTCATCAGTCCACTTGACCGCAACATCCTTTTTCAGCAACTTGAAAATAGGCTCACAAGTCGTCGTGAGCTGAGCAATAAACCTGCTGATGTAGTTCAACCTCCCTAACAGACTCACCACCTCGGTCTTGTTCCCCGAAGGCGGCAATTCTTAGATGGCTTTAATCTTTGATGGGTCCAACTCGATGCCTTGCCCGCTGACTATGAATCCCAACAGCTTTCCAAATGGAACACCAAAAGCGCATTTGGTAGGGTTAAGCTTGAGGTTGTACCTGCGAAGCCTCTGGAAGAATTTCTTCAAATCCCCGACGTGGTCGGCCTGATGCTTTGATTTTATGATCACATCATCTACGTATACCTCAATCTCCTTGTGTATCATATTATGAAACACAATAGTCATCGCCCTCATGTAAGTTGCCCTGACGTTCTTCAAACCAAATGGCATTACCCGGTAGCAATAAGTTCCCCATGGCATGACGAATGCCGTCTTTTCTGCATCTTCTTCATCCATTAAAATCTGATGATACCCGGCATAACAATCCACAAAAGATCCAATCTCACGCTTGGCACAATTGTCGATCAAAATGTGGATATTGGGTAGTGGGAAGTTATCATTCGGACTTGCTTTGTTGAGATTGCGGTAATCGACGCATACTTTGATCTTGTCGTATTTCTTCAGCACAGGCACGACATTAGCCAACCAAACAGGATATCGAGTGACTCGAATAACCTTTGCATCCAACTACTTGGTGATTTCTTCTTTAATCTTCACACTCATATCAGTTTTGAATTTCCTCAACTTTTGCTTGACGGGAGGAAACGCTGGATCAGTGGGCAATTTGTGGACCACTAAATCAGTGCTCAAACCCGGAATGTCGTCATACGACCATGCAAAAACATCTTTGTATTCGATGAGTGCTTTGATTAACTCTTCCCAGATCTTTGGCTCGAGATGGACACTTATTTTATCTCTCTGATATTATCTATGTCCCCTAAATTGACGGCTTCTGTTTCATTCAGGTTGGGTTTGGGTTTTTCTTCGAAGTGAATTAACTCCTTACTAATCTCTACGAAGGCTTCATCCTCATCGTATTCTGATTCGTAGTCACAATCTACTTCTTGAACTATTATTTCGGAGTCAGGTTGATTTTTAAGACTGGGCTGAGGATTCCTTATGCATGCCATGTCATTAGAGCCAGCGTAAAAAGAACTGTACAGAAAAGAAAAGAAAGACAAAAAGGAAATTATCAGGAATGATAAAGAAAGGGAAACTGCATTTCATTGAATGATGAAAGATAACAAGGTTTGCACACTTCAAACATACTGAAAGATAAAAAAAATCTGGATTACAACCATGGAATAACCCAGACAAACTGAAGGAAACTCAAAATAAACTACCAAGACTCCTTCGGAGTGGGGAGAAGAGTAGCCTTCCAATTGTTAAGCTTTGTTTTGGTCCCAACAAATTGCACTTCCGCGCTGCTAGAACCCTCTCCAATTTCCACCATGTTCATACTGTCGAACAACTTCTCAAATCTTTCAATTAACTCCTTGTCAGGATCAATCACAAAACTGGGAATTGCTGTTACTGGGCGAATTCTGGTACCGGACTTGACAAATAATTTGGAAAGATGTGGGACTGGCTTTGGAAGGACCCATGCCTTCTGTTTTAGCTTTATGGCCTTTCTTATGTCTGCGGCAGTGGGCTTGAATCCCAAACCAAATGTTCCCAAGTTTTCAGGAAGGGACACCGGCTGTATGATGCCTTGCAAAAATGAGCCCAAACCTTTATCGAGTACAAAACCATTCTTCAACATCTCATAGGTTACCATGACTGATGCGGCGGTTATCTTTGTATTTGGAATGTATTTCCCCTCCGGAACTTTCTCTACTAACATCGTGTCAAAAACCTGGTAGACCCATGGTCCCTAGTCATCTTCCACTTCAATGACTGGTACAATGGCATTACTGCGAGCGCATAAACTGTCTTCCCCATGCACAACTATTTCTTGTCTATCCCATTCAAATTTGACTACCTGGTGTAGTGTTGATGGGACTGCTTTAGCGGCGTGGATCCATGGTCGACCCAATAACAAATTATAGGAAACAACTATATCCAGCACCTGAAACTCCATTGTGAACTCAACTGGCCCTATCGTCAGCTCCAGCACTATGTCCCCAACTGAATCTTTACCTCCGCCGTCAAATCCTTGCACGCAAATAATGTTCTTATGGATCCTCTCATCTTCTATTTTTAACTTGCTTAGAGTGGAGAGAGGACAGATATTTGCGCTTGACCCGTTGTCAACCAATACCCGGGTCACCATAAAGTTCTCACATTTTACTGTTAGGTAAAGACCTCTGTTGTGCTCAGTACCTTCTACATGCAATTCATCATCAGAAAATGTGACTCTATTTGCTTCGAAGATTTTGTTGGCTATTTTTTCCAAGTGATTCATGGAGATCTTATCGGGAACGTGCGCCTCATTCAAGATCTTCATTAAAGCTTGACGGTGCTCATCTGAATGGATCAATAATGACAATAGGGAAATTTGAGCAGGCGTCTTTCTTAATTGTTCCACGATAGAGTAATCCTTAGCTTCATTTTCCTCAAGAATTCTTCTGCTTCTTCTTCAGTTACGACTTTCTTTACTAGAGTTGGATTATCTTTAGCTCTTCTTAACTCTTCGGGAGTAAAACACCTTCCCGAGCGAGTCAAACCTTGTACTTCACAGATTTCTTCTTTGACTTCCTTCCCTTTGTACATCATTGTTACCCGTTCGTAATTCCATGGAATAGCCTTGCTGTTGATTATTGGTAACCGGGTTACCGGCTTGATAATAACCCAATCTGCGCGGGCACCTTCCACGATTATGACGGGTTTGTTGGCTGCTCTGGACACAACCACCTTCATCCGTTCCTGCTTCATTGCAACCTTGCTTAAAGATCCCTTCTCAATTGCTACAAATAGCCCAACACTCTTTTTGCTCGACTTGAGCACCGACTCCTCACCTGCTGATTGTTCAACTGTCTTGAATCCACTGGACCGAATCATCATGACAGTCTGTGATGGCTTCTTGGATTCCCCCTCCTCATGCACTATTTCAATCATATTTGCCTCCTGATGGGCTGGCATTGGATTCCTATTGATATTGGGTGCCTCGGGAGCTTGAACTTCAATTCTATTGGTATCAATGAGTTCTTGTATCACACTTTTTAAGTGCCAGCACTTCTCTATGTCATGACCTGGAGTACCAGAACAATATTCACAGTTGATAGTATAGTCAAGGTTTTTTGGAGGAGGATTTGGAAGTTTGGACTGTATCGGTCTCAGCATGTCCAACTGTTTTAGCATGTGGAACAGACTAGTGTATGATTCTCCCAACGGAGTAAAAGTCTTCTTTTTCTGCAACCTTTCACCCTTGAATGCTTGACTAGGCCGGAAACTTGGTCCGGGAGTGTTTTGGTAGGCTCGTAGATGTGGGTAAGTATTTTGTGGAACGGGAGCACGCCATTGCGTGTGGGCAGGAGGTTGGTTGTATGCTTGTGCATGATGGACGGAAAAATGAGGTTCTGGTGGGGGATAGTAGTGTTGGGGTGGATTGTGGTAATAAGTTTGTTGGTGGGGTCGAGGTTGATTGTAGTGGTAAGGTGAACCTCTGGATCCGAACCAAGTTCCTGAATCAACCATTACTGCTTCCTTTCTCATCTTTTTCCCAATCCCTCCTATGCCACCCTGAATAGCCTGTGTAGTTGCTTTGATAGCCGAATAGCTCATGATTTTATTCGACTTGAGGCCCTCTTCTACCATACCCCCCATCTTTACCACTTCGTTGGATGACTTTCCCATAGCTGAGACCAAATGGCCATAGTAAGTAGGTTCCAAAGCCTGTAGGAAGTAATCTACCATCTCACTTTCCTTCATTGGGAGATCTACTCTTGCAGCCTGCTCCCTTCATCGGAAACCATATTCTCTGAAGCTTTCACTGTGCTTCTTCTCCAGTTTAGTCAAGGAAAATCGATCTGGAATGATCTCAAGATTGTATTAGAAGTGACAAGCAAATGTTTGCGCCAGATCATCCTATGTGTACCATCTTCCATGGTCTTGGCGGGTATACCATTCCAATGTTGATCCACTCAAACTCTGACTGAAGTAAGCCATTAACAATTCATCGTTTCCTCCCGCTCCCCTCATCTTGCTGAAAAAACTCCTCAAGTGGGCTACTGGATCACCGTGCCCGTTGTATAGATCGAATTTGGGCATCTTGAAACTTGCCGGTAATTGCACATTCGGGAACAGACATAGGTCCTTGTAGGCCACGCTTACTTGCCCTCCCAACCCCCGCATGTCTCTGAATGATTGTTCTAAACTTTTAACTTTCCTAAACATCTCCTCATATTCGGTATTTTTGACTAGTTTATCAGCTTCTATCGGGAGGTCAAAGCGAAGAGTAGGGGTGGGCATATATCGGGTAAAACCGATAACCCGAACCGTTAATTCTTTATTGGGTTATCGGTATTGAGTTATTGGGTTAACGGGTTAAATTTTTTTTTATTGGGTTATTGGTTCGGGCTCGGTTTGCATTTTTGTTATTGGGTAAAAACCGATAACCCAATAAGAATGATGTAATTTACTAATTTACCCTTAAGTATATACTAGGGTTATTTATTTTCCTAATACCCTCTTCACTCTTCAGTCTTCAGTCGTTTGTTTCTCAGATCTCATTCTTGTTTCCGTCGCAGCCCCCAAGAGTCAAGACGCAAGACTCGCCACTAGTTCTCCACCAGACATCAGTAGATACTGCACAGAAGTGGGAGCGTACTTTTGTTAAGAAACAACAAAAGTTGGCAGTTTACACGTTCTGGCAGTTTGATTTCTTTGTTTTATATATTGCAATTTTTTTTAGTTGTTTTATGTTATTGGGTAAACCGATAACCGAACCGATAACGATATATAACCGATTAACCGATAACCGATAACCAATATCTTATCGGTTTGGTTATCGGGTTATGATATTTGTAAACCGATAACTGATAGGCAAAACCGATAATGTTCAAAACCGAACCGAACCGACCGATGCCCACCCCTAGCGAAGAGTATAGGAATAGGTTTCTGGAGCTTTGAAAGTGGGCTCCGAGGGGTAGTATTGGTTGTCCTGGCCCTGAAACATAGGCTCGTTAGGAGATTTGTGGAGTGTAGCTGGTGGAGGTTCTACGAAGACAGGAGTTACTGGTAGAGGAGGGTATGAAATTGGTTTAGGGGGTGGAGATTGTGGTGTATGAGAAGTGGTGCCCTGGTAGTGTTGGTAAATAGGAAAGCTCGGGGATAGATCGGTGGCAGGATGATCCTGAGTTTGAGCCGGTGGTGGATTGAAGGTAGGGTTAGCCGGGTAAGCTGATGGCGGTTGTCCTTTAGCCCAGGCCTGATACATTTCGACCATTTGTTGTTTTAATTTGTACATCTCTTCTTTTATGGCGTTAACATCCAACTCTTCTCCTTCAATGGCACTGGTGTCTACATCTGGGATAGACATGATTATTTCACCTTTGGATCTGGTTTGGTATGGGCGGGTTGCCAGTATGCTTAGGTGAACTAACTACTTGAATTCTGGTCAACAGCAAAACTTGTTAGTGATTAGAGCTTTAACAAATAGGCAACCGCAAATAGGAATGCAATGCACCTAGGTAAATAGTCATTTCTATCATGTATTTGCTCGGTTGCTTGTGTCATCCCGGTTTTTCCATTTTATGACCTTTCCCTTTTTTTGTTACTCACGTTTATCCTTTATTCCCCTTTTCTTTTTCCATTTTATTCTTTTTCTTTTGGTTGTGGTCGAATCCTATGGAGATTGCCTACGTATCATGACCCCGTATGAATCAGACCGAGCGTAGTTCTGGTGGAAACAATTATTATTATTTTTATTTATTTTAACAAACGAAACAGTACAATGACAGAAATGACATTACATTTGGACAACATTTTAAGAAAATGGTTTAAAAGACTCAACATGGACTCAAACTAAAACATGACTATTATATGAAAAGTTTTAACAACTATGACTATGCTTCACTCCACAATCTTTTGCTTTCAATCACTGGAACATCTGCTCACGACGGAGCTTGACCCGGCTGACCCCCTAATGTACGGTACATCCTCTCTAACTCTACTGCAAGATGACGGGAAAAAGTAGGCGCATGCTACAAAAACCTCTCATAATCCATCCCCTGGCAGTTCATATAACTTTGAGAGGTATAAACGGCCAAATCATGGATTTGTGCTCTGAAATCTTGGAGATTCTGGTCTTGGTTTTGTAATTGCTGTTGGCGAGTGGTGGCTATATCTCTTATGTGGCCCTCGCAATCTAAAGCCGACTCCAATTGATCCCAAAGTCTGGCCTGCTCGAGTCTTACTTGTGCTATCTCCCTATCAATATCTGCATGCTGATGTTCTCTATTGTACCTTCTCATTTCTTCCAATCGTGCATGGAGCTGAGCCTTTGAACGTATCCAACGATCCTTTTCTTTCTCGAATTGAGCCATTTCTTCTTCAAATCTCATTACTTGGTGTTCTTTACTAGATTTGGCCTCCTCATTTAGCTGTATGATTTTTTCCTTAGCTTTGTCTAACGCCTTTTCGGTTTTTGCCAAAATGGAGTCATAATCTTGCATCATTTCCATAAGATTGGCAATGATTTTCTAATCTTTCCAACTTCTTACTGGCGCTTCAGAGGCTTTCTTCATCTGTTGAAACTGAGCGCGGAGAGTTTTATTCTCGCAAATCAGACTCTTCTTTTCACCTTCTACTTCTTGTGCTTGTAAGTCTTTCTCCAAATTGAGGTTCCTCAGGCTTTCTTCTAAGGCATGAATAGTTGCTTTGTACCCCTTTTCCTTTTCACCCCAAGCCAACCGTTCTTGGATTTTGTCATCAAAGGCTTGGATATGCGGTCTTTTTATGGGCCTTCTGGGATCGGGTTCTAGTGCATCATCCACATAAGATCTTTTCTAAAATCGCCTAGCATAACCCGGATCTATCTCACCTTTCGTAGGATCTGAAACTTGGGTATCATCTTTCAAGTATCGACAACCATTCCAAATCCGCTGGATTAAAGCCTCAGGGAGTGTGGCTTCGGGGTGTAGCTCAATCACTTGCACACTCAAATCTTCATCATTAGTCACCACTTGGTATCTCCCTAGTTGTCTTAGAACTCTTTGTGGCGCATACGGCTGGACACTTCTTAAACCCAACAGTAGCAAATAACTTTTTAAGGTTGACATGTGTATCACCTCTATTAACGGGAGTCATCCCAAAGTCCACTCAATTTGACTTGCCATTAAAGATCTTAAATGGGATATCCAGGCTTCCACCCCTTCGGGAGATTTATAATCTTTTATTCTTTCTTCATAACTCTCAATGAAATTGTCCTTGCTCGGACCATACTGCATGAACTTGGGGTGATGTCGGAGATGTTCAGTCAACCACATTTGCAACAAAATATTGCACCCTTCGAAGAATTTTGCCCCGGACTTACACAAAGTCAACGCCCGATAAATGTCTGAGAGAATGATAGGGGCAAGAGTGTGATGTTCCTTGGTAGTGAGGACTTGTACGACTCTGGCCATACAAATATCAATCATCCGCTTTTTGTTTCGGAAGATCATGATTCCCAGAAAAGCCACTATGAAAGCGAAGTGACGGTGAATCTGCCAGGTGTCCTTGTTTTGTTTGTTAGTAAGGCCCTTTTCATGAATTTCAAACCCATTAGGCTTTCCGAACCTTGAATATAGGAAGTTGAAAGAACAACACCCTTTGAAAACGTTGCTCTTTTTTATTTGATTACTGATATTCAGAAGACCAAAGAATCGGTGTACAGAGGGAGCTTTTGGGAATATAAGATTCTGGTTTCTCAAATCTCCGTCAAAATTGGAATATCCAGCTATTTCTTCTAAAGTGGGAGTAAGTTCCAAATCAGAGAAGCGAAAGACATTATGAACAGGGTCCCAAAAAGTCACTAGTGTCGTAATCAAATCATCGCGTGGTTTAACTTTCATAATATCTGTGAGAGCTCCCAAATACTTAGTGACTCATTCTTGACCATCTCCTCCTAATTCATACCACCACATCTGAAGCCAAAAAAGAAATTCATCTACATCTCTGAATGGTGGACTCTGGATGGTGCTCATTTTGTTCTTGTGAGTGATTTTAATTTTTTTTTTTAAAAATCAAGACTCATTTTGACGCAAAAATCATCACTATTTCTAAAAAAATCATAAAAATATCCTGCTTTGTCAATATGGCCTTTCATCACTTCGATGAAGAAGATTTAAAGGCTGTATTTGCTAACCGGCCAGAAATTTTGAAAAATGACCAAAGGGGACTGTTCTTGCAAAAATGGCCTTTCGGCGCCCTTTTGGGGATATTTGGCAAAATTTTGGACAAGAATGGCATCGCTTATTTATAGCAAAACAATGACATTTATGTATTTTGTGATTATTAATTTTTCATTTATTTCTTTTTTTTCCTAAAATAGCTGGGTCCGATATGGGTTGCCTACGTATCTCACATCTGGTGAGAATCAAACTTACGTAGTTCGTAATAAAAAGACCACTCTTAAAAGAAACACAAAATTTTTCTTCTTTTTTTTTCCAAAATTTCGGTAGTATTTTAAAATATTTTGGATTTTTTTTTCTCGAAAACAGCCAATTTTCTTTCTCGGTCCTCACATTTATTTTCCTTTTCTAAATTTTTCCTATAAGCTGGTCAACATGCAAATCCGAAACAAATGAATGCACAAGTAGCAAGTAAGATGCATCAGGATGGTCTTTTCATTTCGGGTACACCTGTCCTAGACAAACCCAACCACTAGGTTGAGTCTACGAAGTCAAATGCACATGATGCAAACAAACGTTCCTACTAGGGATTCGACATGAAGCTGAGTTATTCTAAGTGTAAAACCTGGGGTATACTGTTCTAGACCTGGCTTACCTAAGCGGACAGCTCGAGCCGAAGTGGGGGCAACGTACCGGGAGCACGAAAGTCTACCCGCCCTAGTTACTTGGCCCAACTTCGTTCTATTTGGTATGACTTCTAACAGAAAGGTGGGTCACGCGCACGTGTGTATCATAGATTCAGAAGACTCAGATAGAAGAAGGGTTTTGTAACAGTTTATATATACAGTTAAGATAATATCAAAGTGGTAAAAAACAACATTTATCACATTATGCCCAAACATATAAAAATTAGATAATAATAAAGCCAAATATAACAGTTACTATAATATGGAATTCTTGAACCCTGAACCAGAGATTCTGGGTTCCGTCCCCAGCAGAGTTGCCAGAGCTGTCACACCTCCTTTTTACACACCCGAGGGGTATAAGGAAGTTTTTTCAATTTAAGTGACATTATTCGAAATGAGATTATTTATTTAATTCTAGAGTCGCCACTTGGAATATTTTAAATGGTGTACCAAGTCACCAGTTTATTTTAAATCCCAAATCGAGGAAATTTCGACTTTCTTTTTTGAAGTCTGCGAACCAAAAATTCTAAGTAAGGAATTCTATTAACCAGGGAGAAGGTGTTAGGCATTCCCGGGTTCCGTGGTTCTAGCACGGTCGCTTACCAATTTATACTCGACTAAAATTGTCTAATTACTTATTTTAGAACCTATGTGCAATTATCTTTTTACCGTATTTAAATCACTTGATTTATTCGTAATTAAAGAATTGAGTTACGCGTACGTATACTCTTTTCCTTTGGCACGTCAAAAATCATGTCACGCGAACGTGTCTGTAAGCACGTGATTTTTGCTTCACGGACAATCACTCCAAAAGAAAACAAAAATAGTGACCAGTGACCTCGCTGTACAAATTTTCAATTTTTCATGACATGTACTGCTAGTCATTTGTGGTTCGGTCCATTTTGCATTTAATCTTATCGATCAAAATACAAAGTACGTCTGTCATGGTAATCAAACCGTAATTCGGTCGTTGAAAGAAAATTCAAAATATATATATATGCATCGTTCGTTCTAGGTTGTGATTTAACTTACTTAAATATTTTTGTGATAATTGTGTTAAAATGTTACATTGTTGTTTGTTTTAATTTCATTGTTTTTATTATTATTTCATTTTGGTTTTAAAATTAGAAAAAAACAAAAGAAAAGAGTGAATGAAAATCAGTTTGGGCCCAAGAAATGTAACAAAAATAGGCCCAAAACCGGCACACCAGTCCAGTCCAAGTCCGGCCTGCCCAAGTACGGACCCAAACGACGTCGTTTTAGGGACGGTTAATCTGAGCCATTCATCTCCATTGATCCGATGGCCCTTATTGGCCCTCGTGACCCGACCCATTCCCATTTTAACCGACCCCCTACTTAACCAAACGGCACCGTATTGTTAAGCTTCCCCAATCCTGACCATCAATTGTAATCAATCCAACGGCCAGGATTGAATCACCCTCCCCATATATAAACCTAACCTAACACGCCACGCCCCCTATCCAAACCCCCCACTCATCGTCTTCACCACTGAAACCCCCCCTCCCCAAACCCTAGCAGCCGCCCTGATTTCCCTTTCACCAGAACCCGGCGGTATGAACGCCGATGACCACCTCCTGAACACCCTAGGACCCCCTCACTCTCCTGAACATGGATCTATTACCCCCTAGCCTCGAATCACCTTCCTTCATCTCGAATCTTCATTTGAAGATTCGAGTCGAACCCGGACCTATACCAAACCTCACCATCTTCGTACCAGACACTCCCCTAACCTCCCTCGTGACCAAACCAGGTTTGGTTTGGTCCGAATCTACCCACAACTCCTAAAAAACCAGATCTGAAGATTCAAAACTTAGAACACGAATAGCCTTGGAATCCGGCCGGTCTTAACAGGGGTTTGAGGTCTAATAGACCTTAATCAAGGTGTTCTCGTGTGAGAACACCCTGATTAAAGTTTGTTCGGCCTCAAATGGTCGAAGCTAAGTCGGATTTGGGTCAGTTTGATTTAAACTTTTTCAGTAAGTTTTCCCTTCTCTTTGTTTTAATTTTGATTGAGTTGTTAGCATGCTTTGTTGTGACTGTGTGTTATTGTCTGATAATTTTCTTAATTTCTTCCATCTCTGTCAAAGACCTTTTTATTTGGTCGTTTGTTTTCTGTGTATGTTCTGAATATATTCTGTGATATACATGTTCGATTAGGATAGTCGTCGCATAAATAATTCATATAGGTTCCCAGTAATTGAACAAAAGTTGTCCGATGCCCTTTGGGTCCCTGTACGTATTGTTTATGTGAATGATTGATTATTACATGTTGTATTTAGTATGGTCGACTCGATAAACATCGTCGATTAGTTTTCTATAACTAATTGATCAAATGAACTAATAATGTCACATGACTGATCGAACCATGTCACTAACTGAATGCCCGACACTGTTTGAAATGGGTTTGTTTGCATTGCAAAACGACTGAAAAGATTCAGCCCATGGGCAGTTCTGAATTTGAACTTTTAGAAGTTCAAAATGCCCTGATGCTGCAATGGGTTTAGGGCAGTAATAATCAGGGTTTAACAGGGATAGTCTGGGGTTTGAAAAGAACAGAAAAGCTTAGTTTAAATGAGCTGACAAGTAGGGTACTAAATTGGGATTAAACTAATGTCAATGGGGAACAAGACACAAGAGTATGGGGTTTAAAATGAATACTTAAATGAACCCATAACTCTTGAACAAAAGGAATAAGCCAAGCGTGGGGAACAAATGGCTGGCATCAAAAAGATGCTTAGGCGTGGGATTTAATAGGTATGGGCAGTCTGCAAATTGGCAGGATCCAGGCAGCTTGATTGCACTGGTTGTTTGGCTTATAAATAGGCCATTTCAGAACTTAAAAGGGGCTGGAAATTTTAGTCTTGAGAGAGGTCTTGTGAGTTGAAGAAAAAAAAACAGAAAGAAATTCCCAGAAATACTGTAACTGAACACTGTCCAAAACTGCACAAAGAAACCAAGTTGATTATCCTAACCGGGGCTGTTATTGTTCCATTACTATAGCACAAAATATTCTGGTTCTTTTCTCGATTGGTCTTGTTTCCCATCCTGTTTCCTGGGATTACTTGTCTGTTGCTCGACCAACGTGTGAACTCCATCTTTGTGGCTGTTTGGTTGTTGCTGTGTTGGGTTGTGTTATCTGCTGTTGCTGTGTTTGTTGCGTACCACTCAGCTGATCATTTCCTTCCTCCTTTTGTTCTCTATACCAGGTACACAAATATACTACCAATGTAACTTGAAAAGTTTGAGCATGAATATAAGGAAGAAGATTTGCAGATGTTTATATATACATAGACCATTACGTTAAACCTCATATAATGTATAATAGTTTACATTCTTGTTTGGATACTGGAGATAGTCCTCATGCCTAATAAATGTCAATGTATGGTAATTGAATGTTAGACTGTGTATATAGGTTGGTGATAGAAGGATTTACAGTGCAGTAGGTTGTATCTTATACTTTGGTTAATTGTGTTTAACATATCCTGTAATGCACGCCAAGTATGGAGTTATCCCTTGATAGTTGAATTCATTTCCCTTCAACAAGCTGCCTCATTATAATTGGCAAATCATTGCCTTTAGAATAAATAATACAAGCCTGCATTTCTCAACCTCACGAAGGTTGGGCCTAAATCGAACGAACCCAGTAGGCTTCCGTCGGAAAAGCAGTGGCCCAGGACCCTACCGATACTGTGTGGGCTGGGTTTGGGCCCATAATATTCGGGATGCGACCTGGGTATGTGGCCGTGATTCTGATCGTGTAAAGGCGTTTTGAATCCTGCTATAAATAAGCCTACAAGCATGTAATTAACTAGGACTATCTCTGTTTTCCATTAATAGAGACAAACGCGACAAGAAACGTAGTTGCTATAGGATATCCTTTTAAAATAAGGACGAGATGAGCCTTGACAAAAATAAAGAAAAACGCACAAACTGCGGGGCCCTCGTTAAATGTATATATCGAAGTATTCAGTTCCCAAGGTGGGTCGTTTAGCAAATCTCACGACCCTCCCGGAATAATAACGCGATAGCCTCTTTAAGCGCGTATTTAATAATTTTACCTTCTTAAAATCGGGTGCGCATTTATGTGACCCAAATCCAAATCTCGACGGATTCGAGATGTGTTTCTAATCACGGGTACATTGATTGTGACGTGGTTCGAGATGCGTGTCCATGACGTCGCAAATTCCTTTTAAAAACAAGAATGAGACGAGCCTCGACAAACAAAATGTACAAAAGTTGCGGGGCCCTCTAAATGTATGTATATATCAAAGTATTTAGAATTCGGGATGTGCCGTTTAACGAATTTTTACGACCTTCCCCAAAATAACAAGACGCTAGTTGCTTTAGGCGCGCCTTTAATAATTTATTTTCCTTAATTCGGGTGCACATTTATGTGACCCAAATCCAAATCTCAACCGAGTCGAGATATATCGATAACCACGGGTGCATTGATGTAACGTGGTTCGAGATATGTTTTCACGACGTTGCAATTCTTGTAAAATAATAATAACGACAAAAGCAGTCAAAATTTAAAATTTGCACATATGTTCAATTTGTATAAAATCAGATAATCAAGCCGAATATAACAGTTGAGCGACCGTGCTAGAACCACGGAACTCGGGAATGCCTAACACCTTCTCCCGGGTTAACAGAATTCCTTATCTAGATTTCTGGTACGCGGACTGTAATATGGAGTCATTCTTTTCCTCGATTCGGGATTAAAATTGGTGACTTGGGACACCCTAAATCTCCCAAGTGGCGACTCTGAAATAAATAAACCAATCCCGTGTCGATTATCCTTTAATTGGAAAAACTCCCTTGCGCCCCTCGGGTGCGGAAAAAGGAGGTGTGACAGTATCCACAATTAATAACGCTTCGTTTATTTATTTAAGAAAATTTGATTGAGGTTGCGCGAACGCATCCCTCAAGTCTTTTTTTAGAGTTAAATTCGCAATTATATTACGCGGACGTATACATAATCACAATACTAATCTAAATCGAGCCTAAAGCAAACTACGAGATTTATTAATTATTTTTCTAAAGCTAATTTAAGATTATTGTGAAGGCCATGTTATGGAAATTAATATAGAAAAAAAAAGATAGATTATTTACAGAAAGATAAAACTAGCTTGTGAATTTTTATTAGCTCTTGGCCAATCAGACTTGAATTATCTAAATCCAAACGGCCAAAAATCTTCATTGCTTCAAACCAAAATATGAGGTTCGGTTGCTAAACAATTTTTAAACAAAAGGCTCAAGTATGTAAATAAACCATCTACTAATTGAATGCATAAAAAAAAAGGATGGATCAACCATGCCAAACAAACAACAGAGAAAGAAACTTCACAATTGCCTATATTTACTCTAATTTGTGTTATACGTAATGTGTAATGCTGAAAGAGAATCTTTACTCCATCACTTGAGTGCAAAAACACTTTAATATGATATTTCAAGATATTATAGCCAAAAGTAAAAGCAAAAAGCAAAAGCAAAAAGCAAAAAATGTGCTATTATTTTAACCGCTTTTAATATTTCGGAAAAAAATTCAAAGTTATTTAAAACACATCGTAAGCCACGCTACATAAATGTACCCGCGGTCCACGATACATTTTATCTAACATTGAGATTTGGATTTGGGTCACATAAAATGCACACCCGAGTTTAAGGAAATTAATTAAAATTGCACGCCTAAAGCAACTACGCACTTTCAAGTTTGCGAGGGCCATGAAAAATTCAACTAAATGGCGCACCTCGATTTATTTCAAAAGATTGTACTCAGCTAAAGCAAACTGCAGGATCTTGATCATTTATTTTCCTAAAAATAGAATTAATCTCTAATACTAAGAAATCTATTGCTTGGAAAATTTGGACTTGTATACATTTTATGTAGCAAAGTAGCAATCAAAACAGTGCCTTGAACTGGTATCGGATCCTTATATTCCATGGCAACCTTTAAAGCTTCCTTCATCATACCTTTCTTACAATCTATGAAAGCAATATATGTTGCCATGTTAGGCTTAACTCCCTAAGTTTCCGATGGAGCCTTGGTACTCCTATACACTGCACACACATAATTCTTTTCAACCAGCACAAGATATGGTCCTTAATTTTAATCCCTTTAACATGCACATGTACATATTAGCATACAAAGTTTAGAACTGGCAGAGGTGTTCTACGGCAATAAAATGCACACATGCATGAGTAAAGTTCAACCAACCTGCAACCTATCATCTCCGGAGATAAAATTTAAATTCTAAACTAAAGTTTTAAGCTACTCTAGATACTACTTCTAGATGTAGCCAATTACATGTTTTGTAACAATGAATATTTCTAGAATAATACATATTTTCGCAATTCGGCTGAAGCAAAACACTAGTTATAAATCTTGATCTCCGAAATAAATTCCTGTCACTAGAAAATTATGTATTTTATGGAGGTATGCTCAACATTCAGTCGATCCTTCCCATATTTTAACAGTCAAAACAAGCCATTTGCTCAATCTCATAAGTGTTCTCTAAAATTTAAAATTATTCAGAATGATCAGTAATCTAAGGTCATTGACCTGCATGTTGCCCATCAAATAATTTTAATCAAATAAAACACACAACACAATACTAACCGATGTGGATTCAAAATTTAACACTGACAAACTAAGCATATAGAAGGCTAAATGAGGAATTTGTTGTCCATATCATCAAAATCTTGTGGAAGCAACAGTAGAAATAGGAAATGATATGAGCAGATTTCAATTGTTTTATCAAAAACGCAATATAGTTTTACAGCTATATACCTCAATCTGCAAGCAAAAACTCAATTAAACCGAATAAAGGTAGGGCAAGCAAGGGATGAAGCTCAGCTACAATACCAGCGACAATCAGCAACAACAACCCCTTAAGCACTCGATTCGACTTTGAAAACCAACCAGATTCGTCCAACAAATCGGCAGAGAATGCGATTTTTCGAAAAATCCATGGTTATTCAACTCTTTTTCGTTTTTTTCTTTGCTCGTTTACAATTTTGGTATCCAAATATGATTTTAACTCTCTTGAAGGTGATATAAGTGTGTATGAAATGATAACTGCTCTTGGTGTTCTTTCATTCTTGAAGAAAAAGAAGCAATTTCTGAGATGGTGAGGTTGGGGAACGGTGCTGGGTCTAAGGGGTCTAAAGATCTGGTGATTTTCGGAAGATGAGAGAATGAGCGTCGTTTTGTTCTAAAATCTGAAGAGGAAGCTCTCTATTTTTCTGTGTGTCCCCTCCTCTTTCAGAAGCCTCTTTCTAAATATGCAGTAGATTAGTGCACACCCTATTCACAAATGCCCTTTCCCCATTTTTATATTTGATTCCACTCAAACCATTTTCTTTAAATTATTCAATTAGTGCATTATGACATCACTTTAGAAGCTTCTTAATTATTTAGGTGAACATATTCCCTAGCCTAAATTCCTAAATTAAACCCTAAACCAAATTATTCTACCAAATTAACTTAATTATCTCTAAATAATAATTACCACACCTAATTAAATACCAAATTAAAATAAAATTACAAAAATTCGAAATTAAACAATAAAAAATGCAAAATATATTTTTTTTGTGATTTTTCATTTTTGTAAAACAACAAATTACTTAATTAATCTAAAAATATAAAATCAAATTCTAAATGCAGATGCTATATTTTTTGTATTTTTAATGCATTAATAAAATTAAATATGCACACAAAAATATGCAAACAATCAGGAAAATTACACAGTAATTCCTAGAATAACACATAATTAAAGAAAAATAAAATCTAATTTTGGGAATTCCTTTGGAGTAATTCGTGTGAGGCAAAAATCACGTGCTCACAGCTGCCCCTCTTTGCCCAGAAACATGATGAGTTTTCGTGCAAAGATAAAGTGAGCGGATACGAGCGATTTTTGCCCGTTTGAATATTCCGCGGGAAGCATCTTTGAAAGATTTGACCGAACCTCTACTTCAAAGGTTTCCTACATATCCGTGGCTATAAAGAAATCAGGTCAATGTAGTTCGGAAATTTTCGGTAGCTGGGACTACCATGAAGCTGTGGTTTCACTGTTACTGCTGTTGCTGCTGCTGATACTGCTTATTGACCTCTTTATTACACCATGACAAAATGAAGAAGCTAGACTAAGCTATAATCTATGCTTTACAAAGATTTATTTTCAAACTTGATCTTGTGACTGATGTTGCCTCGTTGACTTGTATTTTCCTTAGAAGTTCCTTTGTTGTTGTCTTGAATTGTATTTTGAGATGATTTCCCTTTTTCCAGACGGGTACCTGACTGCTTGATTTGATTTGTATTCCCTTGCTCTCCAGGTGGGCGCCTGATTGCCGAAACTTGAATTGTATTCCCTTGCTCTCCAGGTGGGCGCCTGATTGCTGAACTTGAGTTGTATTCTCTTGCTCTTCAGGTCGGCGCCTGATTGCTGAACTTGAATGTATTCCCTTGCTCTCCAGGTGGACGCCTGATTGCTAAAACTTGAACTGTTGTTCCTTGTTCTCCAGGTGGACGCCTGATTACTGAATCTTCAACTGCTTTTCCTTGTTCTCCAGGTGGACGCCTGATTGCTGATACTTCAACTGTTGTTCCTTGTTCTCCAGATGGACGCCTGATTGATAATACTTCAACTGTTTTTCCTTGTTCTCCAGGTGGACGCCTGATTGCTAATACTTCAACTGTTTTTCCTTGTTCTCCAGGTGGACGCCTGATTGCTAGTAATTGGTCACGCTCTTATCTTTAACATCCATGTTGTTCTCCCTGTTCTTTAGATGGGCACCTGACTTCAACAAAAATAGACAAAACAAAAGAAATTTTTTTGCCCCAGTTTGGTAGCTGAGCGCATCTGTGAGTGTTAAACTGAATCATATTACCAAATATTACTAAGAATTTGAAAGCTAGGTCCCATTATCCAGGGGGTCCTGACAACTCTTAACTAAACGACAATTTTAAATCTAAGCTATATCTTTTAAAGGTATGACTTCTGCTAAATCTTGTTAACTAAGAAGGTCTTAAACTACTCCCCATTATCCAGGAGGGTCCTGACAACTCTTAATTAAACGATAATTTTAAAGCTAAATTATATCTATAGAAGGTATGTCTTATGCTAAATCTTATTATCGAAGCCAGTTTTAAACTACGTCCCATTATCCAGGAGGGTCCCGACAACTCTTAAATCAAGTCTTATCTTAAGAGTGACAATTTTACGGCTAAATTATATTACCCTACAACAGAACTTATGTTAAACCTTGTTATCTAATGGAAATCTCAAAACTAGGTCCCATTATTCAGGAGGGTCCTGACAACTCTTAATTAAACGACAATTTTAAACCTAAGTTATATCTTATAAAGATATTATTTCTGCTACATCTTGTTATCTAAAAACAATCTTAAAGCTACATCCCATTATCCAGGAGGGTCCTAAAATTTCGAATTAAAGCTTATCTTACGAATGACAATTTCAACGCTAAATTGTACTCTCTTATAAAAACACTTGCTTATCTAATGGAGTGCTTAAAGTTACGTCCCATTATTCAGGTGGGTCCTGAAAACTCTTATGCGAACTTTGAAGTCAATATATATTCCTTTTGGTGCACATTTGTCCTATATTTACTACTTATGATTGTTTTGGATTTTAACCTAGGTCCCATTTTCCAGGAGAGTCCTAAGAATTTTGTGATCAAACCTGTCTGGTACTTGCTTTCCTTACGGAGGGCTTCCTGAAACAAATGCCATCTTTGCCCCTGTTTCAAATCAAAGAAAATCTTGTCAGTTTAAAACGTGGTGGTTAGTTGTGGCATTCTTGCTAGGGATGGTTTTCTCTTTGCCATGCTTTGCTTCGACCGTCTGCCTTGAACTGGTCGAGAATTGTTTTGACCTCCTAACTGATCCTCAACCACGGGATCCCCAACTGTTATTTTTCACTTCTGACCCTTTTATTTGAAACCATATATCTCCCATGACATTACTGAACCATTCCACTGATTTAAGCTTTGCTCACACTCCATGTCCCACTTTTCATCATACTATCTCTAGCATGTCCTAGTCACATTTTGCTTTGTGCAATTTTGAATCTGGTAGTACGCTTTGACATTCCTTCTTATTTGTTGAAACAAGGCTAACCTTGGGAGAGCTTTAGAGGAGAAAAAATTAATAGCAATGATGATAACAACTAGCTCGGGAATCCAAATTAGAGTAAGAATTTGAGAAGTAAATGCGGAAGCAATAACAACAAGGAATTGAACAACTAGAATTAAAGAGATCAAAATAAAGGATATGGGAAGAATTCAAGGAAAAAATTCCAAGAACTTCCAAGAACGCAAGTTCTATAGCCTTGACAAGATCAAAGTAACAACGTCTTGATTTATAGAAGAAATCAAATGCCTTTACTTAAAAAGCAAATCAAAACAATAGATTCAGATCTTAACCACTTTACGAGTAACTTGAGACAACAATTAATAACTAGTATTAATCGCCTTCTAAGAATACCACAAAGGAATCAAAGATATCATAAAAGAGAAGTAATCTTACTACCTTGAACTAAGAACTAGTAAAGGTTGAAAGATAAATCTCAAAGCACAAGTAACAAAGGTTCAAAAGAACTCTCAAAGTATGATATACTTAATAAATAATGTAGTGTCTTATGAATGAGAAAAACTCCTTATTTATAGGAGTTAAAAGCACTTAAAATAATGTAGGAGGTTGCTAAAAAGTCATCTAAATTAAGTAGGGGGCTGCTAGGGGTTACAATAGCCATCAAACTTAAGTAGGTGGCTCCTAAGGGGTAACAAAAGCCATCAAAATTAAGTGGGGGGCGGCCAAATCCTTTTGGAGCAGATTTGGGCCTTAAAACTATTAGTTTGGACCATTGGTTTGGACTCCAATTGGGCTCCTTTTGAAACACTCCCTTTTGGGCCTCTTTTAAGGTCATTTTGAGCCCTATTGGTGGACTTCAAGGGCTGATTTGGTGACCCAATCTTCCTCCTCTTGGACTTCAATTTGGACCACCATATAATTGTAAAATTTGTACAATTCATCTCCTTTGGCCTTGAGCTCTTCCTCTACAATTAAAAGCTTCTTTATTTGCCATTGAAGTCTAGCAACCTTAGTTTCAACTCTTTAGCTTGAGATCTTGTATATGGCCTTGGAGCTTCCAAAACTCTATCCTTGTCCTTGATGCTATCACCTAGCCAATTCACATCCTTTATCCTTGAGCTCTTCCTCCCAATTAATAACTTCTTCATTTGCACTTGAAGTCTAATGATCTTGTTTTGTAATTCTTTAGCTTGACATCTTATTAAAGGCCGTCTTTGAAATTCAAAAGCTTCATCCTTGTCCTTGAATAGAGTTGAGCTTCCTAGGAAGCTATCAAATGAAATGCAACGATTTTGAGAATTAATAATAAAGAAGAAAATCCAAATTTGGATGACCGTTGGAGATAGGAAGAGGAACTTATTTGAGTGGAGTCACTGGCACCAATAATCATGGTATGCATTTTGGATTAATCAGCCAATCTATTTAACCAATCTCCTTTCCAATTGTTTTACTTTGTGCTCCAAGATTTCCACAACTCAATTTACTTTTCGCCAACTTACGAACCTTGTTCGACTTGTAGTGCCCTGAAGGGTTTTCACCGACAAACCTCTCTCATTTGTTAATTCCTCGATTCCTTGTCGCCTCATGGTGCCTGTGAAGGTTTTCACCAATAAGACTCTCTCATTTTTACTTTCTCTCGGCTTTCGTCGCCTCATGGTGTCCATGAGAGTTTTCACCAATAAGACTCTCTCAATTTTTTTGATTTCTCTTGCTTAATTCGGAGTGTTACCCCTGATATTTCTCTTTACATTTCTTGACTTGGCATCTCACGAAGACTGATCGGGAGGTCTTTCTTTGGACAACAATATGGATTTTTGGATATGTTTGGAAAGAAAAGGGTATAAAACGGGCTCAAAACAACTTCAAATGGTTCATAATTACAACTTTTGTAATCACATTTCTTATTACAAACACAACTTCTGCCCCAATTTCTTGCTTGGGGATCTTTTGACTTTTATTTTACTATGACCGAGTCGTGAGACTGCCTACATATCCTTAAAAGGAATCAGGTCAAACGTAGTTCACACCTGAATTACTTTGTTTTCTTTTCTCTTTTCACTTCTTTTCTTTTCTCTTTTTTTTCGTTATTGATTCCAAAAGAGGGGTATGAAATAAAGTAAATAAGGCTCAAAAGGGGAAACAAAGGGTAGAGTGTTTAGATAGCAGAACAAATTGCCTTCGTCATTCCAATCTTCGAAACAATGCCAAGTACAAACAATCAACAATTGAACCAAAGAAATCATACATAATATCTCTTGACTACATCAGAATTTATACCCATGTCTATGCATTTTCCTTTGATATTTGTTAAACATAAAGCACCATTGAACAGTACTCTGGTCATAATGAATGACCCTTTCCAATTCGGGGCGAACTTGCCTTTTGCTTCAGCCTGATGTGGAAGGATACGTTTCAGCACTTGCTGGCCCACTTCAAACTTCCTGGGAGGCACCTTTTTGTTGTATGCTCTTGCCATTCTCTTTTGATACAACTGGCCATGGCACACAGCTGCCAAACCTTTTTCATCAATCAAGCTCAACTACTCCAAACGGGTTTTGATCCACTCATCATCATCAATCTCAGCCTCAGCAACAATCTGAAGGGATGGGATTTCAACTTCTACAGGTATTACTACTTCAGTGCCATATACCAACAAATAAGGAGTTGCACCTACTGAAGTACGGACAGTAGTACGATAACCCAGCAACGCATATGGTAATTTTTCATGCTATTGCCTGGAACCTTCTACCATTTTCCGAAATATCTTCTTTATGTTTTTGTTGGCTGCCTCTACTGCTCCATTCGCCTTGGGACGATACGGGGTGGAATTGCAGTGTGTAATCTTAAACTGTAGACATACCTTTTTCATCAAATTGCTGTTAAGATTAGCACCATTATCCGTGATGATCACCTTTGGGATTCCAAATCGATAGATGATATTTGAGTAAACAAAATCAACCACTGCTTTCTTGGTTACAGACTTGAAAGTTATAGCCTCAACCCACTTGGTGAAATAATCAATGGCTACCAGAATGAACCTATGCCCATTGGATGTTGCTGGCTCAATTGGTCCAATGTCATCCATGCCCCAAGCAACGAAGGGCCATGGTGCTGACATTGTGTGCAATTTCGATGGTGAAGAATGAATCAAATCTCTGTGTATCTGGCACTGATGACATTTGCGCACAAAATTGATACAATCTCGCTCCATGGTGAGCCAATAATAACCTGCTCGGAGAATTTTTTTGTCAGCACATATCCACTCATATATGGTCCGCAGACTCCCGAATGTACTTCGTACATGACAGTCGTAGCTTGTTGAGCATCTATGCACCTTAATAATCCAAGATCTGGTATTCTTTTATACAAAACTCCTCCACTTAAGAATAATCCACTTGCCAACCGTCGAGTTGTTCTCTTTTGATCCCCCATGGCTTGCGCTGGATATATCCTCATTCTGATGTACTCCTTTATATCGTGGAACCAAGGTTCGTCATCAAGTTCTTCCTCTATTATGATACAGTAAGCATGCTGGTCTCGGACTTGAATATGCTGAGGATCGACATAAGCTTTGTCCGGATGGTGTAACATTGATGCCAGGGTAGCCAAAGCATCGACAACCTCATTATGGACCCTCGGAATATGCCTGAACTCCACTGATCGAAACCGTTGACAAAGATCATGCAAACATTGTCGGTACGGTATGAGCTTCAAATCTCGTGTTTCCCACTCTCCTTGAATTTGATGTTCCAGAAGATCCGAGTCTCCCAAGACCAAGACTTCCTGTACATCCATGTCTGCAGCTAGCCTTAAACCCAAAATGTATGCCTCGTACTCAGCCATATTGTTGGTACAATAGAACCGAAGTTGAGCCATAACAGGATAGTGATGGCCTGTTTCAGAAATAAGCACAACCCCTATTCCAACTCCTTTCATATTGGCAGCCCCATCAAAGAAAAGTTTCCAACCTGGTTTTTAATCTGCTCCAGTTCGTCGATATGCATCACCTCTTCATCGGGAAAATAAGTTTTCAATGGCTCTTACTCATTATCGACCGGGTTCTCGGCCAAATGATCGGTCAATGCTTGGGTTTTCATCGCAGTCCGAGTCACATAGATGATGTCAAACTCTGTGAGCAAAATCTGCCACTTCGCAAGTCTTCCTGTCAGCATAGGCTTTTGAAAGATATACTTCAATGGATCCAAGCGCGAAATGAGGTAAGTAGTGTAGGATGACAAATAATGTTTCAATTTTTGTGCTACCCAAGTTAGGGTGCAACATGTCCTTTCCAGGTAAGTGTACTTAACCTCATAAGCCGTGAAATTCTTGCTAAGATAGTAGATGGCATATTCCTTTCTGTCGGTGATGTCATGTTGCCCCAGTACACAACCAAATGAATTTTCCAGGACTGTCAAGTAAAGAATCAAAGGTCTCCCTAGTTCTGGCGGAACCAGCACAGGTGGGTTTGACAAGTATCATTTTATCTTATCAAATGCTTCTTGACACTCATCAGTCCACTTGACCGCAACATCCTTTTTCAGCAACTTGAAAATAGGCTCACAAGTCGTCGTGAGCTGAGCAATAAACCTGCTGATGTAGTTCAACCTCCCTAACAGACTCACCACCTCGGTCTTGTTCCCCGAAGGCGGCAATTCTTAGATGGCTTTAATCTTTGATGGGTCCAACTCGATGCCTTGCCCGCTGACTATGAATCCCAACAGCTTTCCAAATGGAACACCAAAAGCGCATTTGGTAGGGTTAAGCTTGAGGTTGTACCTGCGAAGCCTCTGGAAGAATTTCTTCAAATCCCCGACGTGGTCGGCCTGATGCTTTGATTTTATGATCACATCATCTACGTATACCTCAATCTCCTTGTGTATCATATTATGAAACACAATAGTCATCGCCCTCATGTAAGTTGCCCTGACGTTCTTCAAACCAAATGGCATTACCCGGTAGCAATAAGTTCCCCATGGCATGACGAATGCCGTCTTTTCTGCATCTTCTTCATCCATTAAAATCTGATGATACCCGGCATAACAATCCACAAAAGATCCAATCTCACGCTTGGCACAATTGTCGATCAAAATGTGGATATTGGGTAGTGGGAAGTTATCATTCGGACTTGCTTTGTTGAGATTGCGGTAATCGACGCATACTTTGATCTTGTCGTATTTCTTCAGCACAGGCACGACATTAGCCAACCAAACAGGATATCGAGTGACTCGAATAACCTTTGCATCCAACTACTTGGTGATTTCTTCTTTAATCTTCACACTCATATCAGTTTTGAATTTCCTCAACTTTTGCTTGACGGGAGGAAACGCTGGATCAGTGGGCAATTTGTGGACCACTAAATCAGTGCTCAAACCCGGAATGTCGTCATACGACCATGCAAAAACATCTTTGTATTCGATGAGTGCTTTGATTAACTCTTCCCGGATCTTTGGCTCGAGATGGACACTTATTTTATCTCTCTGATATTATCTATGTCCCCTAAATTGACGGCTTCTGTTTCATTCAGGTTGGGTTTGGGTTTTTCTTCGAAGTGAATTAACTCCTTACTAATCTCTACGAAGGCTTCATCCTCATCGTATTCTGATTCGTAGTCACAATCTACTTCTTGAACTATTATTTCGGAGTCAGGTTGATTTTTAAGACTGGGCTGAGGATTCCTTATGCATGCCATGTCATTAGAGCCAGCGTAAAAAGAACTGTACAGAAAAGAAAAGAAAGACAAAAAGGAAATTATCAGGAATGATAAAGAAAGGGAAACTGCATTTCATTGAATGATGAAAGATAACAAGGTTTGCACACTTCAAACATACTGAAAGATAAAAAAAATCTGGATTACAACCATGGAATAACCCAGACAAACTGAAGGAAACTCAAAATAAACTACCAAGACTCCTTCGGAGTGGGGAGAAGAGTAGCCTTCCAATTGTTAAGCTTTGTTTTGGTCCCAACAAATTGCACTTCCGCGCTGCTAGAACCCTCTCCAATTTCCACCATGTTCATACTGTCGAACAACTTCTCAAATCTTTCAATTAACTCCTTGTCAGGATCAATCACAAAACTGGGAATTGCTGTTACTGGGCGAATTCTGGTACCGGACTTGACAAATAATTTGGAAAGATGTGGGACTGGCTTTGGAAGGACCCATGCCTTCTGTTTTAGCTTTATGGCCTTTCTTATGTCTGCGGCAGTGGGCTTGAATCCCAAACCAAATGTTCCCAAGTTTTCAGGAAGGGACACCGGCTGTATGATGCCTTGCAAAAATGAGCCCAAACCTTTATCGAGTACAAAACCATTCTTCAACATCTCATAGGTTACCATGACTGATGCGGCGGTTATCTTTGTATTTGGAATGTATTTCCCCTCCGGAACTTTCTCTACTAACATCGTGTCAAAAACCTGGTAGACCCATGGTCCCTAGTCATCTTCCACTTCAATGACTGGTACAATGGCATTACTGCGAGCGCATAAACTGTCTTCCCCATGCACAACTATTTCTTGTCTATCCCATTCAAATTTGACTACCTGGTGTAGTGTTGATGGGACTGCTTTAGCGGCGTGGATCCATGGTCGACCCAATAACAAATTATAGGAAACAACTATATCCAGCACCTGAAACTCCATTGTGAACTCAACTGGCCCTATCGTCAGCTCCAGCACTATGTCCCCAACTGAATCTTTACCTCCGCCGTCAAATCCTTGCACGCAAATAATGTTCTTATGGATCCTCTCATCTTCTATTTTTAACTTGCTTAGAGTGGAGAGAGGACAGATATTTGCGCTTGACCCGTTGTCAACCAATACCCGGGTCACCATAAAGTTCTCACATTTTACTGTTAGGTAAAGACCTCTGTTGTGCTCAGTACCTTCTACATGCAATTCATCATCAGAAAATGTGACTCTATTTGCTTCGAAGATTTTGTTGGCTATTTTTTCCAAGTGATTCATGGAGATCTTATCGGGAACGTGCGCCTCATTCAAGATCTTCATTAAAGCTTGACGGTGCTCATCTGAATGGATCAATAATGACAATAGGGAAATTTGAGCAGGCGTCTTTCTTAATTGTTCCACGATAGAGTAATCCTTAGCTTCATTTTCCTCAAGAATTCTTCTGCTTCTTCTTCAGTTACGACTTTCTTTACTAGAGTTGGATTATCTTTAGCTCTTCTTAACTCTTCGGGAGTAAAACACCTTCCCGAGCGAGTCAAACCTTGTACTTCACAGATTTCTTCTTTGACTTCCTTCCCTTTGTACATCATTGTTACCCGTTCGTAATTCCATGGAATAGCCTTGCTGTTGATTATTGGTAACCGGGTTACCGGCTTGATAATAACCCAATCTGCGCGGGCACCTTCCACGATTATGACGGGTTTGTTGGCTGCTCTGGACACAACCACCTTCATCCGTTCCTGCTTCATTGCAACCTTGCTTAAAGATCCCTTCTCAATTGCTACAAATAGCCCAACACTCTTTTTGCTCGACTTGAGCACCGACTCCTCACCTGCTGATTGTTCAACTGTCTTGAATCCACTGGACCGAATCATCATGACAGTCTGTGATGGCTTCTTGGATTCCCCCTCCTCATGCACTATTTCAATCATATTTGCCTCCTGATGGGCTGGCATTGGATTCCTATTGATATTGGGTGCCTCGGGAGCTTGAACTTCAATTCTATTGGTATCAATGAGTTCTTGTATCACACTTTTTAAGTGCCAGCACTTCTCTATGTCATGACCTGGAGTACCAGAACAATATTCACAGTTGATAGTATAGTCAAGGTTTTTTGGAGGAGGATTTGGAAGTTTGGACTGTATCGGTCTCAGCATGTCCAACTGTTTTAGCATGTGGAACAGACTAGTGTATGATTCTCCCAACGGAGTAAAAGTCTTCTTTTTCTGCAACCTTTCACCCTTGAATGCTTGACTAGGCCGGAAACTTGGTCCGGGAGTGTTTTGGTAGGCTCGTAGATGTGGGTAAGTATTTTGTGGAACGGGAGCACGCCATTGCGTGTGGGCAGGAGGTTGGTTGTATGCTTGTGCATGATGGACGGAAAAATGAGGTTCTGGTGGGGGATAGTAGTGTTGGGGTGGATTGTGGTAATAAGTTTGTTGGTGGGGTCGAGGTTGATTGTAGTGGTAAGGTGAACCTCTGGATCCGAACCAAGTTCCTGAATCAACCATTACTGCTTCCTCTCTCATCTTTTTCCCAATCCCTCCTATGCCACCCTGAATAGCCTGTGTAGTTGCTTTGATAGCCGAATAGCTCATGATTTTATTCGACTTGAGGCCCTCTTCTACCATACCCCCCATCTTTACCACTTCGTTGGATGACTTTCCCATAGCTGAGACCAAATGGCCATAGTAAGTAGGTTCCAAAGCCTGTAGGAAGTAATCTACCATCTCACTTTCCTTCATTGGGAGATCTACTCTTGCAGCCTGCTCCCTTCATCGGAAACCATATTCTCTGAAGCTTTCACTGTGCTTCTTCTCCAGTTTAGTCAAGGAAAATCGATCTGGAATGATCTCAAGATTGTATTAGAAGTGACAAGCAAATGTTTGCGCCAGATCATCCTATGTGTACCATCTTCCATGGTCTTGGCGGGTATACCATTCCAATGTTGATCCACTCAAACTCTGACTGAAGTAAGCCATTAACAATTCATCGTTTCCTCCCGCTCCCCTCATCTTGCTGAAAAAACTCCTCAAGTGGGCTACTGGATCACCGTGCCCGTTGTATAGATCGAATTTGGGCATCTTGAAACTTGCCGGTAATTGCACATTCGGGAACAGACATAGGTCCTTGTAGGCCACGCTTACTTGCCCTCCCAACCCCCGCATGTCTCTGAATGATTGTTCTAAACTTTTAACTTTCCTAAACATCTCCTCATATTCGGTATTTTTGACTAGTTTATCAGCTTCTATCGGGAGGTCAAAGCGAAGAGTAGGGGTGGGCATATATCGGGTAAAACCGATAACCCGAACCGTTAATTCTTTATTGGGTTATCGGTATTGAGTTATTGGGTTAACGGGTTAAATTTTTTTTTATTGGGTTATTGGTTCGGGCTCGGTTTGCATTTTTGTTATTGGGTAAAAACCGATAACCCAATAAGAATGATGTAATTTACTAATTTACCCTTAAGTATATACTAGGGTTATTTATTTTCCTAATACCCTCTTCACTCTTCAGTCTTCAGTCGTTTGTTTCTCAGATCTCATTCTTGTTTCCGTCGCAGCCCCCAAGAGTCAAGACGCAAGACTCGCCACTAGTTCTCCACCAGACATCAGTAGATACTGCACAGAAGTGGGAGCGTACTTTTGTTAAGAAACAACAAAAGTTGGCAGTTTACACGTTCTGGCAGTTTGATTTCTTTGTTTTATATATTGCAATTTTTTTTAGTTGTTTTATGTTATTGGGTAAACCGATAACCGAACCGATAACGATATATAACCGATTAACCGATAACCGATAACCAATATCTTATCGGTTTGGTTATCGGGTTATGATATTTGTAAACCGATAACTGATAGGCAAAACCGATAATGTTCAAAACCGAACCGAACCGACCGATGCCCACCCCTAGCGAAGAGTATAGGAATAGGTTTCTGGAGCTTTGAAAGTGGGCTCCGAGGGGTAGTATTGGTTGTCCTGGCCCTGAAACATAGGCTCGTTAGGAGATTTGTGGAGTGTAGCTGGTGGAGGTTCTACGAAGACAGGAGTTACTGGTAGAGGAGGGTATGAAATTGGTTTAGGGGGTGGAGATTGTGGTGTATGAGAAGTGGTGCCCTGGTAGTGTTGGTAAATAGGAAAGCTCGGGGATAGATCGGTGGCAGGATGATCCTGAGTTTGAGCCGGTGGTGGATTGAAGGTAGGGTTAGCCGGGTAAGCTGATGGCGGTTGTCCTTTAGCCCAGGCCTGATACATTTCGACCATTTGTTGTTTTAATTTGTACATCTCTTCTTTTATGGCGTTAACATCCAACTCTTCTCCTTCAATGGCACTGGTGTCTACATCTGGGATAGACATGATTATTTCACCTTTGGATCTGGTTTGGTATGGGCGGGTTGCCAGTATGCTTAGGTGAACTAACTACTTGAATTCTGGTCAACAGCAAAACTTGTTAGTGATTAGAGCTTTAACAAATAGGCAACCGCAAATAGGAATGCAATGCACCTAGGTAAATAGTCATTTCTATCATGTATTTGCTCGGTTGCTTGTGTCATCCCGGTTTTTCCATTTTATGACCTTTCCCTTTTTTTGTTACTCACGTTTATCCTTTATTCCCCTTTTCTTTTTCCATTTTATTCTTTTTCTTTTGGTTGTGGTCGAATCCTATGGAGATTGCCTACGTATCATGACCCCGTATGAATCAGACCGAGCGTAGTTCTGGTGGAAACAATTATTATTATTTTTATTTATTTTAACAAACGAAACAGTACAATGACAGAAATGACATTACATTTGGACAACATTTTAAGAAAATGGTTTAAAAGACTCAACATGGACTCAAACTAAAACATGACTATTATATGAAAAGTTTTAACAACTATGACTATGCTTCACTCCACAATCTTTTGCTTTCAATCACTGGAACATCTGCTCACGACGGAGCTTGACCCGGCTGACCCCCTAATGTACGGTACATCCTCTCTAACTCTACTGCAAGATGACGGGAAAAAGTAGGCGCATGCTACAAAAACCTCTCATAATCCATCCCCTGGCAGTTCATATAACTTTGAGAGGTATAAACGGCCAAATCATGGATTTGTGCTCTGAAATCTTGGAGATTCTGGTCTTGGTTTTGTAATTGCTGTTGGCGAGTGGTGGCTATATCTCTTATGTGGCCCTCGCAATCTAAAGCCGACTCCAATTGATCCCAAAGTCTGGCCTGCTCGAGTCTTACTTGTGCTATCTCCCTATCAATATCTGCATGCTGATGTTCTCTATTGTACCTTCTCATTTCTTCCAATCGTGCATGGAGCTGAGCCTTTGAACGTATCCAACGATCCTTTTCTTTCTCGAATTGAGCCATTTCTTCTTCAAATCTCATTACTTGGTGTTCTTTACTAGATTTGGCCTCCTCATTTAGCTGTATGATTTTTTCCTTAGCTTTGTCTAACGCCTTTTCGGTTTTTGCCAAAATGGAGTCATAATCTTGCATCATTTCCATAAGATTGGCAATGATTTTCTAATCTTTCCAACTTCTTACTGGCGCTTCAGAGGCTTTCTTCATCTGTTGAAACTGAGCGCGGAGAGTTTTATTCTCGCAAATCAGACTCTTCTTTTCACCTTCTACTTCTTGTGCTTGTAAGTCTTTCTCCAAATTGAGGTTCCTCAGGCTTTCTTCTAAGGCATGAATAGTTGCTTTGTACCCCTTTTCCTTTTCACCCCAAGCCAACCGTTCTTGGATTTTGTCATCAAAGGCTTGGATATGCGGTCTTTTTATGGGCCTTCTGGGATCGGGTTCTAGTGCATCATCCACATAAGATCTTTTCTAAAATCGCCTAGCATAACCCGGATCTATCTCACCTTTCGTAGGATCTGAAACTTGGGTATCATCTTTCAAGTATCGACAACCATTCCAAATCCGCTGGATTAAAGCCTCAGGGAGTGTGGCTTCGGGGTGTAGCTCAATCACTTGCACACTCAAATCTTCATCATTAGTCACCACTTGGTATCTCCCTAGTTGTCTTAGAACTCTTTGTGGCGCATACGGCTGGACACTTCTTAAACCCAACAGTAGCAAATAACTTTTTAAGGTTGACATGTGTATCACCTCTATTAACGGGAGTCATCCCAAAGTCCACTCAATTTGACTTGCCATTAAAGATCTTAAATGGGATATCCAGGCTTCCACCCCTTCGGGAGATTTATAATCTTTTATTCTTTCTTCATAACTCTCAATGAAATTGTCCTTGCTCGGACCATACTGCATGAACTTGGGGTGATGTCGGAGATGTTCAGTCAACCACATTTGCAACAAAATATTGCACCCTTCGAAGAATTTTGCCCCGGACTTACACAAAGTCAACGCCCGATAAATGTCTGAGAGAATGATAGGGGCAAGAGTGTGATGTTCCTTGGTAGTGAGGACTTGTACGACTCTGGCCATACAAATATCAATCATCCGCTTTTTGTTTCGGAAGATCATGATTCCCAGAAAAGCCACTATGAAAGCGAAGTGACGGTGAATCTGCCAGGTGTCCTTGTTTTGTTTGTTAGTAAGGCCCTTTTCATGAATTTCAAACCCATTAGGCTTTCCGAACCTTGAATATAGGAAGTTGAAAGAACAACACCCTTTGAAAACGTTGCTCTTTTTTATTTGATTACTGATATTCAGAAGACCAAAGAATCGGTGTACAGAGGGAGCTTTTGGGAATATAAGATTCTGGTTTCTCAAATCTCCGTCAAAATTGGAATATCCAGCTATTTCTTCTAAAGTGGGAGTAAGTTCCAAATCAGAGAAGCGAAAGACATTATGAACAGGGTCCCAAAAAGTCACTAGTGTCGTAATCAAATCATCGCGTGGTTTAACTTTCATAATATCTGTGAGAGCTCCCAAATACTTAGTGACTCATTCTTGACCATCTCCTCCTAATTCATACCACCACATCTGAAGCCAAAAAAGAAATTCATCTACATCTCTGAATGGTGGACTCTGGATGGTGCTCATTTTGTTCTTGTGAGTGATTTTAATTTTTTTTTTTAAAAATCAAGACTCATTTTGACGCAAAAATCATCACTATTTCTAAAAAAATCATAAAAATATCCTGCTTTGTCAATATGGCCTTTCATCACTTCGATGAAGAAGATTTAAAGGCTGTATTTGCTAACCGGCCAGAAATTTTGAAAAATGACCAAAGGGGACTGTTCTTGCAAAAATGGCCTTTCGGCGCCCTTTTGGGGATATTTGGCAAAATTTTGGACAAGAATGGCATCGCTTATTTATAGCAAAACAATGACATTTATGTATTTTGTGATTATTAATTTTTCATTTATTTCTTTTTTTTCCTAAAATAGCTGGGTCCGATATGGGTTGCCTACGTATCTCACATCTGGTGAGAATCAAACTTACGTAGTTCGTAATAAAAAGACCACTCTTAAAAGAAACACAAAATTTTTCTTCTTTTTTTTTCCAAAATTTCGGTAGTATTTTAAAATATTTTGGATTTTTTTTTCTCGAAAACAGCCAATTTTCTTTCTCGGTCCTCACATTTATTTTCCTTTTCTAAATTTTTCCTATAAGCTGGTCAACATGCAAATCCGAAACAAATGAATGCACAAGTAGCAAGTAAGATGCATCAGGATGGTCTTTTCATTTCGGGTACACCTGTCCTAGACAAACCCAACCACTAGGTTGAGTCTACGAAGTCAAATGCACATGATGCAAACAAACGTTCCTACTAGGGATTCGACATGAAGCTGAGTTATTCTAAGTGTAAAACCTGGGGTATACTGTTCTAGACCTGGCTTACCTAAGCGGACAGCTCGAGCCGAAGTGGGGGCAACGTACCGGGAGCACGAAAGTCTACCCGCCCTAGTTACTTGGCCCAACTTCGTTCTATTTGGTATGACTTCTAACAGAAAGGTGGGTCACGCGCACGTGTGTATCATAAATTCAGAAGACTCAGATAGAAGAAGGGTTTTGTAACAGTTTATATATACAGTTAAGATAATATCAAAGTGGTAAAAAACAACATTTATCACATTATGCCCAAACATATAAAAATTAGATAATAATAAAGCCAAATATAACAGTTACTATAATATGGAATTCTTGAACCCTGAACCAGAGATTCTGGGTTCCGTCCCCAGCAGAGTTGCCAGAGCTGTCACACCTCCTTTTTACACACCCGAGGGGTATAAGGAAGTTTTTTCAATTTAAGTGACATTATTCGAAATGAGATTATTTATTTAATTCTAGAGTCGCCACTTGGAATATTTTAAATGGTGTACCAAGTCACCAGTTTATTTTAAATCCCAAATCGAGGAAATTTCGACTTTCTTTTTTGAAGTCTGCGAACCAAAAATTCTAAGTAAGGAATTCTATTAACCAGGGAGAAGGTGTTAGGCATTCCCGGGTTCCGTGGTTCTAGCACGGTCGCTTACCAATTTATACTCGACTAAAATTGTCTAATTACTTATTTTAGAACCTATGTGCAATTATCTTTTTACCGTATTTAAATCACTTGATTTATTCGTAATTAAAGAATTGAGTTACGCGTACGTATACTCTTTTCCTTTGGCACGTCAAAAATCATGTCACGCGAACGTGTCTGTAAGCACGTGATTTTTGCTTCACGGACAATCACTCCAAAAGAAAACAAAAATAGTGACCAGTGACCTCGCTGTACAAATTTTCAATTTTTCATGACATGTACTGCTAGTCATTTGTGGTTCGGTCCATTTTGCATTTAATCTTATCGATCAAAATACAAAGTACGTCTGTCATGGTAATCAAACCGTAATTCGGTCGTTGAAAGAAAATTCAAAATATATATATATGCATCGTTCGTTCTAGGTTGTGATTTAACTTACTTAAATATTTTTGTGATAATTGTGTTAAAATGTTACATTGTTGTTTGTTTTAATTTCATTGTTTTTATTATTATTTCATTTTGGTTTTAAAATTAGAAAAAAACAAAAGAAAAGAGTGAATGAAAATCAGTTTGGGCCCAAGAAATGTAACAAAAATAGGCCCAAAACCGGCACACCAGTCCAGTCCAAGTCCGGCCTGCCCAAGTACGGACCCAAACGACGTCGTTTTAGGGACGGTTAATCTGAGCCATTCATCTCCATTGATCCGATGGCCCTTATTGGCCCTCGTGACCCGACCCATTCCCATTTTAACCGACCCCCTACTTAACCAAACGGCACCGTATTGTTAAGCTTCCCCAATCCTGACCATCAATTGTAATCAATCCAACGGCCAGGATTGAATCACCCTCCCCATATATAAACCTAACCTAACACGCCACGCCCCCTATCCAAACCCCCCACTCATCGTCTTCACCACTGAAACCCCCCCTCCCCAAACCCTAGCAGCCGCCCTGATTTCCCTTTCACCAGAACCCGGCGGTATGAACGCCGATGACCACCTCCTGAACACCCTAGGACCCCCTCACTCTCCTGAACATGGATCTATTACCCCCTAGCCTCGAATCACCTTCCTTCATCTCGAATCTTCATTTGAAGATTCGAGTCGAACCCGGACCTATACCAAACCTCACCATCTTCGTACCAGACACTCCCCTAACCTCCCTCGTGACCAAACCAGGTTTGGTTTGGTCCGAATCTACCCACAACTCCTAAAAAACCAGATCTGAAGATTCAAAACTTAGAACACGAATAGCCTTGGAATCCGGCCGGTCTTAACAGGGGTTTGAGGTCTAATAGACCTTAATCAAGGTGTTCTCGTGTGAGAACACCCTGATTAAAGTTTGTTCGGCCTCAAATGGTCGAAGCTAAGTCGGATTTGGGTCAGTTTGATTTAAACTTTTTCAGTAAGTTTTCCCTTCTCTTTGTTTTAATTTTGATTGAGTTGTTAGCATGCTTTGTTGTGACTGTGTGTTATTGTCTGATAATTTTCTTAATTTCTTCCATCTCTGTCAAAGACCTTTTTATTTGGTCGTTTGTTTTCTGTGTATGTTCTGAATATATTCTGTGATATACATGTTCGATTAGGATAGTCGTCGCATAAATAATTCATATAGGTTCCCAGTAATTGAACAAAAGTTGTCCGATGCCCTTTGGGTCCCTGTACGTATTGTTTATGTGAATGATTGATTATTACATGTTGTATTTAGTATGGTCGACTCGATAAACATCGTCGATTAGTTTTCTATAACTAATTGATCAAATGAACTAATAATGTCACATGACTGATCGAACCATGTCACTAACTGAATGCCCGACACTGTTTGAAATGGGTTTGTTTGCATTGCAAAACGACTGAAAAGATTCAGCCCATGGGCAGTTCTGAATTTGAACTTTTAGAAGTTCAAAATGCCCTGATGCTGCAATGGGTTTAGGGCAGTAATAATCAGGGTTTAACAGGGATAGTCTGGGGTTTGAAAAGAACAGAAAAGCTTAGTTTAAATGAGCTGACAAGTAGGGTACTAAATTGGGATTAAACTAATGTCAATGGGGAACAAGACACAAGAGTATGGGGTTTAAAATGAATACTTAAATGAACCCATAACTCTTGAACAAAAGGAATAAGCCAAGCGTGGGGAACAAATGGCTGGCATCAAAAAGATGCTTAGGCGTGGGATTTAATAGGTATGGGCAGTCTGCAAATTGGCAGGATCCAGGCAGCTTGATTGCACTGGTTGTTTGGCTTATAAATAGGCCATTTCAGAACTTAAAAGGGGCTGGAAATTTTAGTCTTGAGAGAGGTCTTGTGAGTTGAAGAAAAAAAAACAGAAAGAAATTCCCAGAAATACTGTAACTGAACACTGTCCAAAACTGCACAAAGAAACCAAGTTGATTATCCTAACCGGGGCTGTTATTGTTCCATTACTATAGCACAAAATATTCTGGTTCTTTTCTCGATTGGTCTTGTTTCCCATCCTGTTTCCTGGGATTACTTGTCTGTTGCTCGACCAACGTGTGAACTCCATCTTTGTGGCTGTTTGGTTGTTGCTGTGTTGGGTTGTGTTATCTGCTGTTGCTGTGTTTGTTGCGTACCACTCAGCTGATCATTTCCTTCCTCCTTTTGTTCTCTATACCAGGTACACAAATATACTACCAATGTAACTTGAAAAGTTTGAGCATGAATATAAGGAAGAAGATTTGCAGATGTTTATATATACATAGACCATTACGTTAAACCTCATATAATGTATAATAGTTTACATTCTTGTTTGGATACTGGAGATAGTCCTCATGCCTAATAAATGTCAATGTATGGTAATTGAATGTTAGACTGTGTATATAGGTTGGTGATAGAAGGATTTACAGTGCAGTAGGTTGTATCTTATACTTTGGTTAATTGTGTTTAACATATCCTGTAATGCACGCCAAGTATGGAGTTATCCCTTGATAGTTGAATTCATTTCCCTTCAACAAGCTGCCTCATTATAATTGGCAAATCATTGCCTTTAGAATAAATAATACAAGCCTGCATTTCTCAACCTCACGAAGGTTGGGCCTAAATCGAACGAACCCAGTAGGCTTCCGTCGGAAAAGCAGTGGCCCAGGACCCTACCGATACTGTGTGGGCTGGGTTTGGGCCCATAATATTCGGGATGCGACCTGGGTATGTGGCCGTGATTCTGATCGTGTAAAGGCGTTTTGAATCCTGCTATAAATAAGCCTACAAGCATGTAATTAACTAGGACTATCTCTGTTTTCCATTAATAGAGACAAACGCGACAAGAAACGTAGTTGCTATAGGATATCCTTTTAAAATAAGGACGAGATGAGCCTTGACAAAAATAAAGAAAAACGCACAAACTGCGGGGCCCTCGTTAAATGTATATATCGAAGTATTCAGTTCCCAAGGTGGGTCGTTTAGCAAATCTCACGACCCTCCCGGAATAATAACGCGATAGCCTCTTTAAGCGCGTATTTAATAATTTTACCTTCTTAAAATCGGGTGCGCATTTATGTGACCCAAATCCAAATCTCGACGGATTCGAGATGTGTTTCTAATCACGGGTACATTGATTGTGACGTGGTTCGAGATGCGTGTCCATGACGTCGCAAATTCCTTTTAAAAACAAGAATGAGACGAGCCTCGACAAACAAAATGTACAAAAGTTGCGGGGCCCTCTAAATGTATGTATATATCAAAGTATTTAGAATTCGGGATGTGCCGTTTAACGAATTTTTACGACCTTCCCCAAAATAACAAGACGCTAGTTGCTTTAGGCGCGCCTTTAATAATTTATTTTCCTTAATTCGGGTGCACATTTATGTGACCCAAATCCAAATCTCAACCGAGTCGAGATATATCGATAACCACGGGTGCATTGATGTAACGTGGTTCGAGATATGTTTTCACGACGTTGCAATTCTTGTAAAATAATAATAACGACAAAAGCAGTCAAAATTTAAAATTTGCACATATGTTCAATTTGTATAAAATCAGATAATCAAGCCGAATATAACAGTTGAGCGACCGTGCTAGAACCACGGAACTCGGGAATGCCTAACACCTTCTCCCGGGTTAACAGAATTCCTTATCTAGATTTCTGGTACGCGGACTGTAATATGGAGTCATTCTTTTCCTCGATTCGGGATTAAAATTGGTGACTTGGGACACCCTAAATCTCCCAAGTGGCGACTCTGAAATAAATAAACCAATCCCGTGTCGATTATCCTTTAATTGGAAAAACTCCCTTGCGCCCCTCGGGTGCGGAAAAAGGAGGTGTGACAGTATCCACAATTAATAACGCTTCGTTTATTTATTTAAGAAAATTTGATTGAGGTTGCGCGAACGCATCCCTCAAGTCTTTTTTTAGAGTTAAATTCGCAATTATATTACGCGGACGTATACATAATCACAATACTAATCTAAATCGAGCCTAAAGCAAACTACGAGATTTATTAATTATTTTTCTAAAGCTAATTTAAGATTATTGTGAAGGCCATGTTATGGAAATTAATATAGAAAAAAAAAGATAGATTATTTACAGAAAGATAAAACTAGCTTGTGAATTTTTATTAGCTCTTGGCCAATCAGACTTGAATTATCTAAATCCAAACGGCCAAAAATCTTCATTGCTTCAAACCAAAATATGAGGTTCGGTTGCTAAACAATTTTTAAACAAAAGGCTCAAGTATGTAAATAAACCATCTACTAATTGAATGCATAAAAAAAAAGGATGGATCAACCATGCCAAACAAACAACAGAGAAAGAAACTTCACAATTGCCTATATTTACTCTAATTTGTGTTATACGTAATGTGTAATGCTGAAAGAGAATCTTTACTCCATCAGTTGAGTGCAAAAACACTTTAATATGATATTTCAAGATATTATAGCCAAAAGTAAAAGCAAAAAGCAAAAGCAAAAAGCAAAAAATGTGCTATTATTTTAACCGCTTTTAATATTTCGGAAAAAAATTCAAAGTTATTTAAAACACATCGTAAGCCACGCTACATAAATGTACCCGCGGTCCACGATACATTTTATCTAACATTGAGATTTGGATTTGGGTCACATAAAATGCACACCCGAGTTTAAGGAAATTAATTAAAATTGCACGCCTAAAGCAACTACGCACTTTCAAGTTTGCGAGGGCCATGAAAAATTCAACTAAATGGCGCACCTCGATTTATTTCAAAAGATTGTACTCAGCTAAAGCAAACTGCAGGATCTTGATCATTTATTTTCCTAAAAATAGAATTAATCTCTAATACTAAGAAATCTATTGCTTGGAAAATTTGGACTTGTATACATTTTATGTAGCAAAGTAGCAATCAAAACAGTGCCTTGAACTGGTATCGGATCCTTATATTCCATGGCAACCTTTAAAGCTTCCTTCATCATACCTTTCTTACAATCTATGAAAGCAATATATGTTGCCATGTTAGGCTTAACTCCCTAAGTTTCCGATGGAGCCTTGGTACTCCTATACACTGCACACACATAATTCTTTTCAACCAGCACAAGATATGGTCCTTAATTTTAATCCCTTTAACATGCACATGTACATATTAGCATACAAAGTTTAGAACTGGCAGAGGTGTTCTACGGCAATAAAATGCACACATGCATGAGTAAAGTTCAACCAACCTGCAACCTATCATCTCCGGAGATAAAATTTAAATTCTAAACTAAAGTTTTAAGCTACTCTAGATACTACTTCTAGATGTAGCCAATTACATGTTTTGTAACAATGAATATTTCTAGAATAATACATATTTTCGCAATTCGGCTGAAGCAAAACACTAGTTATAAATCTTGATCTCCGAAATAAATTCCTGTCACTAGAAAATTATGTATTTTATGGAGGTATGCTCAACATTCAGTCGATCCTTCCCATATTTTAACAGTCAAAACAAGCCATTTGCTCAATCTCATAAGTGTTCTCTAAAATTTAAAATTATTCAGAATGATCAGTAATCTAAGGTCATTGACCTGCATGTTGCCCATCAAATAATTTTAATCAAATAAAACACACAACACAATACTAACCGATGTGGATTCAAAATTTAACACTGACAAACTAAGCATATAGAAGGCTAAATGAGGAATTTGTTGTCCATATCATCAAAATCTTGTGGAAGCAACAGTAGAAATAGGAAATGATATGAGCAGATTTCAATTGTTTCATAAAAAACGCAATATAGTTTTACAGCAATATACCTCAATCTGCAAGCAAAAACTCAATTAAACCGAATAAAGGTAGGGCAAGCAAGGGATGGAGCTCAGCTACAATACCAGCGACAATCAGCAACAACAACCCCCTAAGCACTCGATTCGACTTTGAAAACCAACCAGATTCATCCAACAAATCGGTAGAGAATGAGATTTTTCGAAAAATCCATGGTTATTCAACTCTTTTTCGTTTTTTTTGCTCGTTTACAATTTTGGTATCCAAATATGATTTTAACTCTCTCAAAGGTGATATAAGTGTGTATGAGATGATAACTGCTCTTGGTGTTCTTTCATTCTTGAAGAAAAAGAAGCAATTTCTGAGATGGTGAGGTTGGGAACGGTGTTGGGTCTAAGGGTCTAAAGATCTGGTGATTTTCGGAAGATGAGAGAATGAGCGCCATTTTGTTCTAAAATCTGAAGATGAAGCTCACTATTTTTCTGTCCGTCCCCTCCTCTTTCAGAAGCCTCTTTCTAAATAGGCAGTAGATTAGTGCACACCCTATTCACAAATGCTCCTTCCCCATTTTTATATTTGATTCCACTCAAACCATTTTCTTTAAATTATTCAATTAGTGCATTATGAACCCCATCACTTTAGAAGCTTCTTAATTAGTTAGGTGAACATATTTTCCCTAGCCTAAATTCCTAAATTAACCCCTAAATCAAATTATTTTACCAAATTAACTTAAATATCTCTAAATAATAATTACCACACCTAATTAAATACCAAATTAAATTAAAATTACAAAAATTCGAAATTAAACAATAAAAATGCAAAATACGTTTTTTTTGTTGTGATTTTTCATTTTTGTAAAACAACAAATCACTTAATTAATCTAAAAATATAAAATCAAATTCTAAATGCAGATGCTATATTTTTTAATGCATTAATAAAATTAAATATGCACACAAAAATATGCAAACAATCAAGAAAATCGCACAATAATTCCTAGAATAACACATAGTTAAAGAAAAAAAAATCTATTTTTGGAAATTCTTTTGGAGTAATTCGTGTGAGGCAAAAATCACGTTCTCACAAGCCTTAACCCATTTGTCATAGGCCTAACCTTATCATCAGTAGCATTTTCAGGTTTTTCTGGGCACTCCTCAGTGATTACAAATTTGTAACCTTCAGCAGTTAGGACAATATCAAGGTTCCTTTTCTAGTCAACATAATTCGGTCCTTCTAACTTTTTTGGTTCAAAATTGAGGTAAGTGGGTTGAATGAAGACATGGTTAATCTGAGAGAATAGATCATAGTTATGTATTTAGAATAATTAAATTCAAAATAGCACATTACACATATAATCATGCTCATTGAACAGTTAGATTCGTTAGGGAAACTTAACTATTCATGCAAAATATATGAGTGATGTAAGATATTAACCCCATAAATTTAAACATGACCAACTCAGATGGAGAGTAAACTGTTAATTTAAGATAGGTAAATATCACTTTTATAAACTCTAGTTTCATTCAATCAACATGTAACTCAGTTGGAGAATTAATACAAATAATCAAATAACTAGAGGCAAAAACTACAGTAATCATCTATAATGAATTTATCCGATGTAGAAGAAGACCTATGTCAACATATAAATTCATTATATTACTGTAAAACATGGTTGGAAACAATGAGAATTGAACCCTAACATCACAGATTTCTTTTAATAAAAAAAATTTCCAGAAATAGAAAAATGGCCAAATACTCATCTAAACGACCCCGAATGCCCAAAAACCAACATATTAGCCCATAACTATTGCTCACTGGGCCATTTTTGACAAACTTACCAAATTTGAGGTCAATCGGAGTTAGGCAGAATTTTAGAATTCTAAAATTTCGAGAATTTTGTTTTTGGCGTTTTAAGGGGTTTTAATTATTTTGACTTGTTCAAATCACATACTATACTGATGTATGTTAATATATGATTTCAGAACTCAAAATAGTTTTTTTTATTTAATAAAAATGTGTTTAGACATAATTGTAAAAACAATATGTTTTTCACTAGTCCAAAATGCCACTGTTCATAATTTTGTATATTAATCCAAAATTACAAAACTAATATCATACAAAATAGTCAAGTTTTTATTAATATAACACTGTGATTATGGACAGAACGCAACTAAAACAGATTAATGGTATTAATTCACTGTTTATGCATATGTATATTAACCCATAATTACACAATTAATAGCATTCAAAAAATAGTCACGTTTTTATCAAAAAAAAAATGCTATTCAGCAAAAACGTAATTTAAATAGACTGTTATTTAAATATAACATAACTGTTTATACATGTATACATTAATTCATAATTTCAGAATTACAGAATTAAGATACTAATAAATACAATCACTTTTAACAAAGAATAATCATCCCAAACATGTATAAATAAATAACACATTTTAATATTACTCTATACATGTTGTATTACATTATCTAGTTAGATGTAAGATGGCGTTTGATATCAATGTTAGAACATGCGCAACGGAAGCAAGCATACAACCAGACATCAAATACATGTAAACTAGACAACGCAATAACAACAAGATTAGAAGCACTAACCTCTTGAAATAGTTGCACAAATCTTCCAGACAACAAGAATCCAGGATTGCAGTTTTCTGCTATTTGCCTAGTAAAACCTTGGACGACTTTGTTTTTGGGTGCGCAAGAACAATACAACTCTAAAAAAGTGAGTTATTGGGTGAAATTAGTCCTCCTTTAATAGAGTTATTTTGGCCGAAAATCCTCCTCCGAAAACGTGTAGGATTCTCCTTCTACAAGTAGAATTCAACTCCAACTCTATTAGGTGACTTTTCTCCCAAGTCACTTTTTACCCAAGTCTTGTCCAGGTCTTTACTAGGTATAGCAGGGTCCACAATAATAATAAGAGGTTACCAACTATAGTATTAATACGAAATTAACATGAATTAATTCTTACTATAATTAATTGCAATTTAGTCCACTAATAAACTGCAATTGAACTCCTCAATATGAATTTCGAAAATTCAACAACACTTATTTTAACTCCCCATGTTAAAATCTTAAACACCAGTTAATTAAATTAAATCACTGAAAATTTAATTTAATCAACTAATTAAATCCTTTACAATTCCGCTTAAAACATTTCATGTGACAGATACAAAATCTATCGGTCGGATTTTCACATAAAACTTATAAGCTTACATAAAGGGGTATCATCAAACTCAAAAACGAGTCATTGATTCTATCAACTAATTATTATTCACAAATGTTATTCGTTATTGTCCAATCTATTAGGCATACACTAACTCTAAATAGAGTCGTACCTTTTGATAAATCAAAACAAATTACATTGATCATAATAATTATATCAAGATTAGGAGTATAAGCTCATTTAATGAATTAGATAAAATATTTTATATATTCAGTACAAAAATATCTTTTCTCTACTTGGTCCGTTCAATATACACTGAGTATACTAGCACAAGATGTTGGAGTAAAACTACTCCCATAATCAAGATAAATTATACTATAATCTTGTGCTACAATCATCAAGATGTTTTGTCCAACAATATATTTGATTATGAACATAGTTTATTAATTATGAGAACAAACAATTTAATCTTCTGTACATGAGCTAAAACTCCATACACTAAATTGTCTACTACATAATCAAAAGGACACACATGTAACAAATGATCTATTTAAAGTAGTAATTTATTGAATTGAATAAATTAAATAAATAATTATTTCATAAAGAATAAAATATAATACTATGTCTAAACCGCATGGTTAATAATATATCTCAACAGTGTCAGCAAGAAAAAGTCACTCGAAGTACTTTGACAATCCCAACAACATTAAAGTGTAAAACTGCGATGTTTGAAGGTGTTAAATGAGACCTAGCCCACCATATTTTGAGACTCTGGTGTGTTTGTATAACGGAAAATGTTTTCCAAGAAAATATTTTCATAGAAAACAAGTAGTAATCTTATTCATTTTCTGATATTTGGCACGCGAATTAAGAAAAATAACTTCTCAAAAGTATTTCTAAATAATCTAGATACAATAAACATGAACCATAAACTTTCGAACCAACAACCTTCCGAACCCACAAATTTCATAAATTTTCGAACTGCTAAACTTTCGAAATCGCGAACTTTCAAACCCTTAAACTTTATAATTTCTAAACCCGTAAACTTTCAAACACATAAACTTCCAAACTCATAACTTTGGAACTTGTAAAATTTCGAACCTGTAAACCGAAAGATGAAAAAACTAAAACTGAATATATATATAAAAAAAATCCGGGGGTGGGGGGCGCAGTGGGTGGTGCAGAAAAACGAAAAAATAAAAATTGCACATACAAAAAAAACGTTTAAAAAAATTGTTTTTTTGTGCGGGGTGGAGGGGGGAAGTAGGGGTGGGTGGTGCAGAAAAACGGAAAAACAGAAATTTAAAATTACAAAAAAAAGTAAAAAAATATTTTTTTTTGCGGGGGGGGGGGGGGGGGGGAGTAGCAGGGGTGGGTGGTGACGAAAAAAAACTGAAATTTGTAAAATCAAAAAAAGCCTTTTTGGAGAGAGGAGGTGGGGTGGATGAGGTTGGGTGGTGCGGGGTGGATTGATGAGGGTGCGGAAGGTTGAGAAGGAGTTTTAGAAAATATTTTCCTTCGTACCAAACACACCGTTTAAGTTGTCTCAAAATATCTTAAAATTGCTTAGAATCAATGTAGACCTAGCCAAAAATAAATAAATCATATTTACAGATATTGACATAGGGTAATTGGGACCAAAACATAGTCATGATAGTATGCTACATTGGGTCCAACATTGCAAGGAATTTGTTAAGTATGTTTACATATATGTATGTTAGTAAAAAATGTGATATAATTTGTAATGTCGGAAACTCTAAATTATTCAATATTAAAATGGAAAAACAACAATTGAATTGGTAAACTAATATAAATAATTCACTTGTAAACTAATAGCTTGATATAATATGTTAAATTATATTGATAGTACTTTGAAAATATACACGAGTATATTTCAAATCCATTTACAAATTGCAAATTAGGTGAGAAAAGACCAATTTACATGCTAACTTGCAAAACATGATAACGACGTCGTATGATCACCCACATCGTTAGAGAACTCGGGAATTTGTCTGAAAAAACAATTACAAAGAAAAGAAGAAGAAGCTCGGAATCTTGTTGTGTAGTGATCCTGTTTTTGTTCCTGCTCTCTTCTTCAGTAATTGTTGCCCGAAGAGCATTTAAAGACAACAAGCTAAGTTTCTGATTTGATGAAAACTCATCAAAATCTGTAATTGAAACTTGAAAATGGGAAGGGAAATGTGTTTTGAGTGTCTTCAACGCAGAATTCAATCAGATTTCTCTGACCAACTCATATTCTGTTATGGTCTTTCCGATTCTCCTCTTCCTTTTGGCTCTACCGCCGTTGTTCAGGTACATTTGTATTTGTGTAGCAAGAAGAGTTATGTGATTTTTACTAAATACTAATCCTCTCAATTGTTGATTTTTGCAGCCATCAAGTTCAAATGGAGAAGGGTTGCCACAATTTCAGTTGACTTATATGCCCCTTCATAAAGATAGTTGCTTGGCCACTTACATGTATGAATCTTGTGCTTTTTTTTTTTGTATGATCTTTTGTGTGTGTGTGCATTTCCCATCCCCCACTTGAAAAAAGAAAGAAAAAAGGAAACTTTGTGTCTATGTGATAATAGAAGAAGAAACTTTGTTTCTATATGAAAGCAAGGAAGCATAGCTGGTTCCTGGTTTAGATATTAGAGGATTTATATGGGTAGAAATGACACCAGGTAGCCACCTAATTAGCCAGTGCGTCCCGATTTTCAATTTTTCACTTTAATTTTTTGGGACAAAAGTGTCCGGAATTATCCCGAAGTTAAGATTTTTGGTTTAAAATTTCAAGACAAAATAAATACTGGCTAATCTCTAAATAGCATACCTAAGAATGGCTATGTATGCACTTGCCCCTTTATATGGCTGACTGTAATTAGTTTGAGGCATTGTATCCCAAGTCCTTCGCCTTTAAAGAAAGTCTTATTGTCTATGTGAAAGCTTAGCTTGTTTCAAGTAAGGATACAGGAGGAGCGTTGCGGTATGTTGATAGCTAGTGTAAAAATACTCGAATTAAGATGGATAGTGGATTCATCATTGATGGTGAATAGTGGATTTATATAGCTGATCCCAACTAGTTTTGGATTGATGGGCAGTTGATTAATACTGTCTATATTCTTTATGGACGGAGATGACAGTGATGGTTATTGATCGTTTGAAGAGGCCGATTAGATCCTTTCAGAGAATGTTTCTGGGAACGAGTCAGATTGATATCGTCTGGCACATTGTTTTTGTCAGACTCATTGATTTGTGCAGAGGGGAGTGCGGTAGCATATTATACGACAATATTAAATTTTCTTGTAACTAATGCTACCTTCTATATGGTGGCACTCTTTTAGCACATTTTGAAAATTGCAATTTTTTTTATTGATATAGCTTGACGTCAAACATTTTTTGACGTTCCAAAAGAGTACCATATAAATTGGAACAGAGGGAACATGTTGTTTTTATTTAAAGATGTTGACTTGTTTTGGCTGGTCTGCTTCATGCCAGTTTGGCCCTTTAAAAAGTTGGAATAGTATGTCACTCCACTTTCTCAAGTGGAAGCAAAGAAAAAACTAGAAGAAAACATGTACAGATTTGATAAGTAGTAGACTGATTCTTGTGGACATAGTTGGTCCCAGTATGATCTTATACAACTTAGCGCCCTTCTGTGCAGTGATCAGTATTATCTAGAGGATCTTGAAGCAAGAACGAATAGTGGCAGTGCGCAGGCAGTTCAGGTGGAGATTGATCAGGTTCAAGCTGAGGTCAGTGTTGGACTCTCTAGTGATAAAACTTCTTCGTTAGAAACTAGATCAACTGAATGTGAAGATTTGCAGAATGGTGGCAAACATACATCCCTATATGGACTAGGTTGTCAAAATTTGACTTGTAACTTTTCTGGTACGTTTTCTTGCTTTAGGACTCTGACTGCCCTGGTTCCAGTCGCTCGGATTGGGATTTCTTCATCGGCATTAGTTGAATGTATTATTTCAGAATTCTTGGCTGGATCTCTTGAAGATCAAATTTTACATTCTTTAACTCTCATGATAGAAGGTAAAAGATCAGGACGAGAGAGTGTTAACTTTCTTAGATTAGTGGGGATTCCTTCATTTGAGGAAGAACACTGCCCTGGCTGCATAAGGCATCCAAACATTTCTCCGACTTTAGGAATGCTAAAAAATTCTGGTCAACTTAATTTGTTGCTTCCAAAAATGCCACACACCTTGGAAAACATACTTCACTTCAGCCCTGGTGTCATAAAGTCTGACTGGCATATGCGGTATTTAATCTTTCAGCTATTATCAGGGTTGGCTTACATGCATGGTTTAGGTGTTTCCCATGGTAATGTCTGTCCATCCAGTATATCATTGGTTGATTCTCTATGGTGTTGGCTGCCCATTTGTAATAAGTTCCTCCAGAGTTCCGTTTCAATTTCTAAAATAGAGTGCAGTCCTGATTCAGGAGTTAGTTGCTGTTTTAGCGGGTGCTCTTTACAAGGGCTTTATGCTGATCTAAAGCTCTCCCAATCTACAGATTGGTTTTCTAGCTTTAAATGTTGGTGGAAGGGTGAAATGAGTAACTTTGAGTATCTATTAGTCTTAAACCGATTAGCAGGGAGAAGGTGGGGTGACAATACCTTTTATACTGTAATGCCATGGGTTATAGATTTTAGCGTGAAACCTGATGAGAATACTGACACGGGATGGAGAGATCTAGCTAAGAGCAAATGGAGGCTGGCAAAAGGTGACGAGCAATTGGACTTCACGTATTCGACATCTGAAATTCCTCATCATGTATCAGACGAGTGCCTGTCTGAGCTGGCTGTCTGCAGTTATAAGGCGAGGAGGTTGCCCTTGAGTGTTTTGCGTATGGCTGTTCGTTCAGTTTATGAACCAAATGAATATCCTTCCACCATGCAAAGACTATATCAATGGACACCTGATGAGTGCATTCCAGAATTTTATTGTGATCCGCATATATTCTATTCTATACATTCTGGGATGTCTCATTTGGCTGTGCCCTCATGGGCGGGCACCCCCGAGGAATTCATCAAGTTGCATAGAGACGCTTTAGAAAGCGATCGGGTTTCACGCCAACTACATAATTGGATTGACATCACCTTCGGCTACAAATTGTGTGGTGACGCTGCTGTTGCTGCCAAAAATGTTATGTTGCCCTCATCTGCTCCTTCAAAACCGAAATCAGTGGGACGTCGTCAACTTTTTACAAAACCACATCCTCCTCGGCGGCTTGCTACCGTGAGAATTTGTGACACGTCCAATGAAGCTGAAATGAATCAACTCCCAACATGTGACGTGACTGAGCAAGCTCTGGTTATTGGAACTTCATTCTTGCATGAATTGGAAGAAGCAGCTGCATTCTCCGAGCATGCGCCTCATTTGGCTCCTATTTACAATTTGCATCCAGATGATCATGAAGATCTTGACTCCCCTGGGAAAGGGCTATTAACTAAGAAATTAGAGAATACTACATCCAGAAAAACTGGCTATAGCACCATTACAGTCAAGCCATCTGTCATTGATGTGAACTACCTTCTCAAGAATATTGAAGTGGTGGATGATGTATCTATGGGATATCAAGCACTATTGCTTTGGAAGCAAAAATGTTCTCAGCCACACATTTTGTCTGAAGATGTTGCTAATGATATCTTTGCTGTTGGCTGCATCTTAGCAGAACTTCACCTGAGAAGGCCACTTTTTGATCCAACCTCTTTAGCTGTGTACTTAGAGTGCGGTGTCTTACCTGCATTAGTACAAGATCTTCCCCCTGACACTCAAGTTGTTGTTGAATCCTGCATCCAAAAGGATTGGAGGAGGTATAGTTCTGTATTCACTTTCCTTATTTAAAATCTTGCATTGATATTACCTCCTAACTGCGTTATGTAGTGTCAATATCTGCAGAAGGCAAGGGACCATCTCAAAACTAACTGTTCTCTTTTCCTTCAATAGGAGGCCTTCTGCCAAATGTCTTTTGGACTCTCCTTATTTTCTAGCAACAGTCAAGTCATCCTATTTGTTTCTTGCCCCCCTTCAGCTTATAGCAAAAGATGAATCACGACTTCGTTACGCTGCAGCTTTTGCCCGACAGGGAGCACTCAAAGCAATGGGAACATTTGCTGCCGAAATGTGTGCTCCTAACTGTTTGAAACTAGTCTTGAATCCTTTGTCGGATTCTGAAGCTGAATGGGGTTGCACAGTAATAACAGAACTTTTGAGGTGTCTGACTCCAGAAGCAGTAAAGAAACTGGTCATACCTGCTATCCAGAAGATTCTTCAGGTTAACTATGCTGTCTAAATGTTTGATCTGTCTATCTCCTTGGCTTTTGCTCCCAAAACCTACTTTGTGTTTCTTTTCTATCAGGGTACTGGTCCTTCACATTTGAAGGTTTCTCTTCTCCAAGGTTCCTTTGTGCTGGATATATGGAACAAGATTGGTAAACAAGCGTATGTGGAGACAGTACATCCATTTGTTGTATCAAACTTACTTGGTACTCCTTGCAAGAGCTCTGCTATTGCTGCTTCTGTCCTGTTGATTGGCTCTAGTGAGGAACTTGGCGTTCCTGTTACTGTTCATCAGGTTGTAGTCAACCAAAGTTCCCCTCCTCATCCCCTCTACCCTTTTGATAGGTGGAAGTATTTAGACTTTTTTTTGAATTTTCTGAAAAGGTTATTCTCATGTATGACTAATTCTTTGTTTCTCACCAGACGATCTTACCTCTCCTTCACTGCTTTGGCAAGGGGCTCAGTGATGATGGCATTGATGTCTTAGTTAGAATTGGTATTTGTAAATTATGAAGGATAGACCTATGTTCTGTTTTTACAAATATGCTTCTGATTTCGCAACCTGACTATGCTTCTTATATTTTAGGTGGTCTTTTTGGAGAGAGTTTCATAGTCAGACAGATTCTACCATTACTAAGAATTGTCATTCTTTCGTGCATTGACAATTCATTTGCAAATAAGCATGAAGCTGCACAGAGTTGGGGTTTTTTGGCCCTAATGGACTGTCTAATGACTTTAGATGGTCTCACTACTTCCTTGACAAGGGAGGCGCTTGTTAAGGAGCTTGTTGAGGTATGGAATTTGATATCAAATAATTTTAATTTCATAATAAATTTCAGCATATGTTCCAATTAGTAATGCATTGAAATGCTTTTGTAGGATGGCAGATTCTTATATCTTCAGGTTCTCATGCAGACCAACTTGGGAATTCAGGTGGTCGAGGTATTTCAACTTTTCTCTCAATTTTTCTCTTTTGTCCCTGTTCTTAGCTACGCTTTGTTGCAAACCTGCACTTTCTTGAACTAGGGAGCCACATTTGATGAAATAAAATTATAGAGAGGATACTTTCCAGATTCTTATGCCCCAAAATTTTAAACTCGCTCCCTAACCCCTGCACAACAATTGTGCTTTCGCAAGCGTTACAAAATACTCATCTTCCTGGATCTTTGAAGACAGTGCATGTTGAGGTGACGCAAGTAGAAGATGTTGTATATAACTTTTATATTTTGCTTTGCTGCCATGATTTGGTGTTGAAATTTCTAGTTAAAAGAAAATAGTAGTGATTTTACGCATATTTTTATGAAGTGACAATTTACACTCTGCTGGGACAATAAGGGGAGCTTTCCTCAAGTTCCTAAAGTTACAGAAAACTCCCTTATTCATGAACTATATTTTTGCTGTTATAAAGAAATATGGAGGTTTTTCTTCTATTATTAGAATCTCAGGAGGTTCAAGTGAAAATTCCAAATTCTCTTTCTTTATTTCTTGATTCTTTATGCTTGTTATCTGTGTAGATGATGGAATTCTTTTGCATGCAAGGGTGCTGCAAGAAATCTGCTAGCTCTTTGTCAGCAAATTGGATCAGATTTAACAGCATTACACGTCCTTCCGAAACTCAGGAAACTTTTTGATGAGCTTGCCTTCTCCCAGGAGAAAGCAGGTAATTCTAGCATCCAGGGAGGAATTCGAGGTCCCAGCACCAAGGGGGAAGATGAGAACAAAATTACAAGCCGTTTGGACCTTGTGTGGGTTTTTTTGATTTTTGGAATATGCTGTCGTCTTATCATTTCTCGTATCATGTAATAAACTTTAACCTGTGCAGGATGCTTTTATATCCATCATTTGCATCTCTTCTTGGTATAGAGAAGCTTCGCCAGTGTTGTGCCACATGGTTGCTACTAGAGCAGTTTCTTCTGCGCCGTTATAACTGGAAGGTATGCTTCCTAATACTTCTGTTAATAGGATCTTTAAGTTGTAGAGGAAAAATTCTATATTCTCAAACACTAACATGTCAAGTTCGGTACGAACTCCCTCAAATGGTTATCAAAATCAAGATGGAGTACTAAATGATAGGCTCTTTGCTGCTGACGCTGCTGTGAGGCATTCAATCTGACAAATATAAGATATACAAAATTAGCTTAAGCTCCTAGATAAATTGAGTATTGAAAAGGGATTTATTACTTCAAGTTAAAGCCGCATAAGAAGGGACTTGATTCTGAACAAGACTCCATACTTCTAATGATAGTAGTATAGAACTATGTATTTTTTTCCCAGAACCACCTTAGTGCTGTTTTGGCATCAATAAAATATTACTTATGAAAAGAAAGAACTACATTTTTTCCCTTGTATACCCTTTTCCTTTTTGTGTTGATTTCTGAAATTTCATGATTCAGTGGGAATCCGCAGGGGAATCCTCTCGAAGTGGTCCAGGAACATATGCTAGAAAGCTGTCTCTTGGTGAGAGCTTAACTTCTGAATGTACTCCAGCTAAGAAGTTGCTGAATGGTTTAGGGTGGTCAACACCTCAATCACAAGGAAAAAGAGGCTCCAAAACCCCTACATTAAACAGACATCTGTCTAGCCAGCATCAGGATTCTGCAGATAGGAATGCAAGAGGCTCAGATTTTAGCAAGATGGAACCCTGGTATTGGTTCCCGAGTCCAGCTGCTAATTGGAGTGGCCCTGATTTTATTGGCCGTCCTGGTGGTTCAAAGGATGAACTTCCATGGAAAATCAAAGCATCTGTTCTGCACTCTGTTCGAGCACATCACGGAGTGCTAAGATCTATAGCAGTCTGCCAAGATGAATGCTTTCTTTTCACTGCTGGAGTTGGTCCAGGATTCAAAGGGATTGTTCAAAAGTGGGAGTTGTCAAGAATTGATTCTATATCTGGTTATTACGGCCATGAGGAGGTGTGCCTATTCTATTTCTTTTGTTTGAATTGCATCACCTGTCTTATGATTGAAAGAAAAAAGCTTTTTTTTTAATGATAAAAAAGTTCTTATTATTTTCCCCTGATATAATAGGTTTATAACAAGTTAACATTATGGCACTAAATAGAACGCGGATTCTTTAGTTTCCTTTTTTATTTATGTGCTCCTCCTTTCCTAATTTCTTTGACGCACTTTCTGTGCTGGAATGTGATAAAGAGTTCGACAAACTTCTATAGTAAAAACATCCAAAAGGATATTAAAAGGCTTTAAAAATTAAAACTCTAATGATCATCTAATGTTTTCCCTATCATACCAACTTTCCAAACAAATGCGTTTTTTTTGCTGCTACCACCAATTTCATATGCCAGTCATACGACCTTCTGATCTCTGTGCTCATTTTATCTTATCTTCACCAATAAAATGGGAAGAGAGTGTTTTATTGTGCTTTATTTGGTATACAGATGAAACTTCCGTAGCAGGAAAACCTTAGACCGGAGAATGATTGATTTCTCCCACTGTTCTATTCTGCTTCAGTGATTTGCTTTCCTTATTTAAGAGAATTAACTGTTATAATCTTGGGCATAAGGTGTGCGCCATTTTCTGGTATAATAAGATATTTATTGTTGAGGGAAAGCTGATATAGACACCGCAATGGAATGTCTTATCAGCTTACTTGGCAGTTTTCATGCATTTAAGCAAATTATAATCTGGTATAATGTTCCTGCTTGTCTGTCGGTTTCAATTGATTGACAGATTGTTGTTGATACATAATAAGTATTGCTAAGCTATGTCACATTATGGAACCTGGATTCCTCCCAACAAAAGGAATTTGTTACATGATTTTTGTGAGAGTGCACGGGAGAAAAATCTGTTTTTAACAATGATACATGAGCCCTATATATAATACATATTCTACTCCTACTACATATGGGACTAGGACTTATTCTACTTCTACTACATACTACATATGGGACTAAGACATATTTTACTCCTATTACATATGGGACTAGGACTATTTACACATAACTATCCAACACTCCCCCTCAAGCCGGTGTATACAAATCATATGTACCGAGCTTGTTACATATGTAACTAATACGAGGACCAATGAGTGACTTTGTGAAAATATCTGCAAGCTAATCATTCGACATACAAGACCGCTAGACTGCCTCTGAGCAACAAAACTAAGTGGTTGCTGATAAGCAGAAGTTGGCTGAAAAGCGCCGGAAAATTATAATAGGTTCTAAAACACCACCAGTAAACAGAAACTTTTCTGGAAATTACTATTAGTTATCAGAATTTGATGTAATTTTTACGCGTAGGCTCGGAATCACTGGACGAGTAAGTTGTCCTTAAGAAGTTTTGCCAGAAAGTGGCTGGAACGGCTCACACACACCAGAAAAGTTATTGTAGCTTGTCGGAACCCTAGTTCAGGCGGCACGTGGAGGCGCGTGAGGGACTTTCTGCCGGAGCAATTGACTGGGGTTTTGTTGCCCGACTTTTCCGAATAAGATGGTAGTATTGGTTTTCGCACAACACTTACCGATGAGGAGATAACGCAAATCAAACTTGAGTCGTCAACTGGAAAGGCGCACGGTGACTGACTTTTCTATCTCGATGGAACTAGAATTTCTGGGGTTTGATCGCACAAGGGTTTCGGATTTGGTGGTGGTACTGGTATATGCGCAGTACTACTGTAGCAGTGATGAACCCTGGAAACAAGACGAAGTTGCCGGAAAATTGCACGGCGACGAGATCTTTTTTCCCGGATGTCGCTGGAATGATGCACAACGATAATTTTCTCACTGAAGCTCTGATACCATGTGAGAATGCATGGGAGAAAAATCTGTTTTTAACAATGATACATGAGCCCTATATATAATACATATTCTACTCCTACTACATATGGGACTAGGACTTATTCTACTTCTACTACATATGGGACTAGGACATATTTTACTCCTACTACATATGGGACTAGGACTATTTACGCATAACTATCCAACAATTCTATTTTTCAGCTTCATTGTCCTTTTTTGCTATCAAACAGTAAGCATTCATCTGTACGTTGTGCCTAACGACTTGTTAACTTGTAGTTGTTCTTTGCAAGAGGAACTGAACATAATCCTTACGAAGCATGAGTTGGTTCTGTACCTTAAAAATGCCTTCTATTAAATTTTCCACATAATTAGGTTGAGATATATAGGAAAAAAACCCGCACTGAATTTCTACGCATTTATTTTTCTTCCCTTTACAGGTTGTGAATGACATTTGTCTTTTGGCATCCTGTGGAAGGGTAGCATCCTGTGATGGGACAGTGCATGTGTGGAATGGCCAAACAGGGAAGCTAATATCTGTGTTTGCAGAGTTTTCGACAAGCCCTGCGCAACATACTGGCCCTTTGGCCAAAGCTTCTAAGTTGAATGCAGAACAGGCTAATATGCTACATTTCAATTCATTGTCAGGTGGAATATTGAACACTTCATTTGATGGTAATTTGTACACTAGTATGCATTACTCAGAATATCTGGACAATCTTGTTGTGGGTACTGGAAATGGCTCTCTCAGGTCAGTGCCTTCTGGAGTTGTATTTAATTGACTCAGATACATTCTCTTACATGGTTTATCCAGTCAATGTTATTTTGGCATCCAGATTCATTGACGTCAGACAAGGCCAAAAACTTCATTTATGGAGGAGTGAAGCTACTGAGTCCAATTTCCCTTCTCTGATTTCTTCCATATGCTCATGTGCTTCGACTAAACAGCAATACGGAAATCCTCAATATCCATCTTGGGTTGCTGTTGGGCAAAGTTCTGGCTATTGCAGGTTATTTGATGTGAGGAGTGGAAAAATTATTTCCTCATGGCAAGCTCATGATGGTTTTGTCACAAAGGTAGAGTTGGCTATTACTCCCAGTAGCTTGAAATAAAGGGGTTCTACTTATTCTGGTGTTTTTACTTGCTTGCTGCCTGCAGATAGCCGCGCCAGAAGAACATTTGCTGGTTTCGAGCTCCCTCGACCGCACCTTAAGGATTTGGGACTTGAGAAGGTTACTTTAATGTTCTACATTTGTCTTTAAGTTTTGCAATATGGACTTAATTTTCGTGAAAATGGGGCACAATAAGATTAGGCCCAGTCCGAGATTAGGCCCAGCACGGATTGGCCTAGATCTCAGTCAATCTTATCCGTGACTGAATTCTTGCATACAGTTAGTTTGTCAGTCAGTGTGAAACTGGCTGCATAGCTAGAACCATTGAGCTGCATTTCATCTCCAGTAAACTGCATAGCTTAAAGTCATTGGTATCTTAACTCAAGTCATATAATAATTTGGTCTGCTTTTGTTTCAAATATGTTTCTTTCTAAGTTAGCAATTGCGAAATTTCATGTTTGAGAAAGCCAAAAGCTGAAACCCATGAGATGATGAAGAACAAATTTGATCGCGTGCACGACCTGGCATTTGTTGGCTTTGCATTCTGGAAAATGTCCCCAGAAAGTTTTTGATTTCTACTTATCTTTCCAAGGAACACATACACTTCGTTGATTAGATTCATGTCATGTTTACTCAATGCATTACTTAGCTTTTTCTTGTTTGAGATTTTTAATTTTCGTCTTTTTCTGTTTTACTTCATTTTTAATCACAGAAATTGGAAATCAGAACCCTTGGCTTCCAGATGTCACAGTGATGGTGTTTCTGGTTTCTCCATTTGGGGACAAAATGTGATTTCAATATCCCGCAGTAAAATTGGGATTTCTTCTTTGGCCAGCTCTTCTGATGATGTATGTATCTAGCTGTATCTTTTCACTTTATAGACACTTCTTTTTCCTTCCACTGAATTTTGGATATTCTGCTTGCTTGCGCATAAGATAGTATACAATTTGATATTGTTATATCCTCCTGGCTGGTCTATTTGCCATTCATCTGAAACACAAAAGTCACATATGCCTTGGTGGATCTGTAGAAATTCACTAAAGAATCTGTTTCTGAAATGTAATTAATCTTGTTAAGATAGATGTAGTATATGAAATGTAAGTTGCACAGGGTAATAATTAAGGGGAAAATTAAGACGGTGACATTCTTCTCTGAGTTTAACATCATAGCTGCATTTACTATCTATAAAATGTTATATACTCTAGCTGCACTGCCCCCAGGGCTTAGTTCAAGCGGAGAAGATTGAGGGACTTGTGACTTAGGTCACAGGTTCGAGCCCTGCGCCATGCGCCATCGAAGTAAGCTTGGTATATAGGTGGAGAAGGGTAGAGAGGCGGACCCATTATCCCCGAGTTTCAAAGGTTGCGTTAGTCCTAAGGTTTGACTCCAGACGGATTTCTCAGTCATAAAAAAAGATAAATAGTCTACTGGCATATAAATCTGTAGAATTTATATCATCTAGTTTGTTTTAAGGCTTCTTTATTTATGAGGAATGCATTTCTATCTAGTCTCTTGAACAATGTGTATTAGACAGCGGCATAATCTTGATACTTGAAATTATAGATGTTTATGATGTGAATGGACCTAAGTAGACATATATATATATATATATATATATATATATATATATATTCAAGGTACAAGTAATTCAAAGAACCTTGCTTATTCAAAAAAGAAGGAAAGTATAATCAAATGAAAGATAACCAGTTCAAAATATTAATAAGTTTTTGTTTTCCAGTGAATACAAATTAATATAAAATGCATTTTATCATTAAGTAGCAGAGGATACCTCCGATCACTATAATTTGTACGAATTAGGGCTGTGATAATTCATTGCTTATGAAGAGTATAGTAGCTGCACGACGAATAGCACTTTAATTCCTTGTGATGTAGATTGCTCTGTCGGCTGCCACTATTAATCTTAGTTGGCGGGTGGTGCAAAATAACTAGTTACCGTGCAGAAAAAATGAAATGTAATGTGTGGTGGCTTATTTTCTGTAATCTTCCTCTTTTGAAAAGGGAAGGCTAAGAACTACTACTGGTTATTGTACTGATCATACTTTGGCGCGGAACAAATAAAATATACTGGGGGACTCATTTTCTTATTTTGCTCCTTTACTCTGAAAACTAATGCTGAAATCACTACTTGAGCTATTGCTCTAATTTGCTTCTTGCTGGCTTTAACGAAATGTGGCAGGACGCCCAGCAAGTTGTTACGCCTCAGTATCTATACATGGGTGATCGTGAATCAAAGAACGTGTCTGTTTTATCAAGTATAAATATTCTACCTTTCTCGCGGTTCTTTGTGGTTGGAACAGAAGATGGTCATTTGAAGATCTGTTGCTAGGTTTTACCTGAAGTTAGTTTGTAGGATGATGCAGAGTTCATGTTAATGGAATCCAAAGTCCCTTTACCTCCTATAAGTTATCTAACAATTCTCTATTTTGAACTGTTCATTTAGCACTTTGGCTTCCAAATTTCTTAATCTTTTTCTTAATTATTTCCATTAAGTTGGTAGTTATCTAGTGGAAATTGTTTAATGAATTTTTTTCTAATTTTTCTTTTTGGCTTATGTTTTTCTGCAGCAATGTTTCTTTATTTCCATATATTTTTCGAAGGGCAAAAGAATTTGCATTTTCATTATCTTGTTTAGCTGAATAATAAAAATGGTTACATGTATCATGTAAGCAGAGCACAACTTTGATGCGTGTATAACTGTATATATGAAATGACGATAGTGGGGTATTATTCGCATCTAATAGAATCAAATGTCAAAGATAAATATGCAGACGATTCAAATAATATTTATACAATTAGATCATTTTATTAAGTGAGCGTTTGGACATAAGAATTGTAAAATTTTCAAAAAAATGTGAAAAAAAATTTCAAGTGAATGGTTGTAGACAATATATTGCGTCGAGAAAATAAAATCAAGATCGAAAAATATTGCAACAATCGTAGTATTTGATTTCAAGTAATATGAGTGTACAATCTTTATGAATCCTCTAATTCTTCTTTCTAATAGTAAATAAATTCAAGGGCTTTCGAGCTTGATCTTGAATATGTAGTTGTTGCCACGAACGATGATCTTGAGCTTGATTGCTTGAACTTGACCTTGATTTGTTCTTCATTCTTGAGCTTGAACTTGATTTGTTCTTAAGCTTGAACTTGATTGCTTGAATCTTGAAACTTGTGGAGGAATTTATAGCGTTTGATCTATGAACTCTTTCTTGCTTCTTGTTATAACTTCTGGTGTTTTTTCTGAGTTATGAAGACCCCTATTTATAGTTGTAGGAGGGGAGAATTATGATAAAAACAAACTCTTTCCGACCAATCAGATTGAAGAGTGACAATTTGATTGGCCAGAACATGTCACTTGCACATGTGACGCGATTTCATTGGCCTTTTAATTTGACTTGGCATGCCTTGTCATTTTGACACGTGTCATGATCCTATTAGCTTTTTTCGTTTAACTTGTCGTGCTACGTCATTTGACATGTGACACCAAACTGTGCCTTTGGGAAGATGACATATTGGGCCTAATGAAGTGGGTTCATTCAACGGACTAGCCTAATGAATTTGGGTTAATTTAAATCCCAATATTGGACTTAAAAATTGAACCTTGGGTTTGGGCTTGATATTTCCTTAATTTAGAGATTTATCAAAATTTAATATGGACTTTAATTCCATAGAATTTTCATGTCTACAAATGCCCCTACTTAACGACGAGTCTTGAAGTACCCGTAAAACATTAATCTTGGACGATTGATTGAGTAATTTCCGCATTTGGGTAGTTGCTCCTCTCTGCGAAGAAGCCCGTTACCGGATTACGAGTAATACATTTTCAGTCTCAATAAACAATATTAATCTTGCTGATTTTTTCTTTGTCATATGCTGATGATTCTCGAGACTGACTCCAGCTGACATTGCATTGGTTCTCTCTCTCTCTTCTTTTCAATCACACCATTAGTTTATCAGCACGGCTCCCTCGGGACAGGAGCATAAGGCTGGCATCCGGTCCGGTCCCGGTCCCAAACAGGCTTCGTTGGTCGGGCTCAAACGGACCCAATCTTTGTGGGCCGGGCTTAAACGAACACGAACTTCATGGGCTTTTGGGTGTAACCAGAGGGGGATCGGGACCGTGTAGTAATGTTCTCGGGCTATGTGGCCAGAGTTAAAATTGAGAAGAAGAAAAAATACCCCCACTATAATATGTTTTTACATTATATTTGAATTATTTTCCTATTCAAATAATATTTTTTAATTAATTTTTCATGTAATATTTGAAAAATACTCAATTATTAAACAACAACTAAGAAAAAATTTAAGAATATAAATGTGTGAGAAAGAGAAAAAAAATGGTTGGTGATAGTCAATACCACTAATGATTCTACAAACATAAAGATCTAAAAGTGAAATGCCATATCAATCTTTTACTCTTTGAAAATAAAATTTATGGTGGATTAAATTATACTAAGTAAGATTAAATATTCAAAACAAGAGATGAACTAATATTAAGATCTGAATCAACATATAATAAATTATTTTTTATGCTAAAGCCAAATAATTAAATCTTTTAATTAATTATTTAGCAACAGAATCCAATTCATCATATGAGTAAAATTCTTATTCAAGTTAAAAAAAATCTTTGGGCACATAAATTTATTCCATAAAAAGAAACACAAACTAAAAGGGTTAGTATATTAATAAGAATCAAAATGCTATACAAGTGTCTAAGGAAGCACAATCAAATCTAAATCCTAAACAAGAACAAGTTTTCAAGATCATATTATAAAGAGTCGTCTCTGGTATAACGAGATTATTCTTTGTAGATGCCTCTGGCGGAATCGAAATAATATTTTTTTGTCATGTATTACTTACAAATATCATATCAAAAGGCATGACAGTGTTAATAGTAGCAAGTGGTGTAGCAACAACGATTTTATTACGATACCAACCACTTTAGATTTGATATACCCCTTCAAACAACTTATATAACCATCACAAATATATCAAAGCAGAGCAATGGTGATAAATTTATAAGGAAAGCAAAATTGATAATAAGGGATGAAAGACTTATGGCTAAGTTTCAAACAATCGAAATAATTGAGCGGAGTTCTAGAGATATATTGGATATTAATGAATCGTTTGACAAAAAATTAATGGTTCGGGAGGTGATTTCTGTCAAGTACTACCAGTAGTTCCAAAATCGACAAAAGCAGACACTGTAAAAGCTAGCTTGCCAAAGTTATACTTCTGGCCTCAAACGAAAAAAATTCAACTGATAAGAAATATAAAGTAAGAATAGATCCAATATTCAGTGTCTTCTTGCTTCGTGTCGGAAACGAAGAAGAACATTTAATAAAAGATGATTTGGTCCTTCCTAAACACTTGGTTACTAATCTCAATGGTAATAATAGTGCATTTAATAAGAGAAATATTTTTATCATTAGATTAAAATGCAATTTGTGCAAATCACATAATAGAATTAAAAAGATATCTTAGCTAGCAGAAATGAATATGTTAATAAACTAAATAAAATGTTGGTTGCAAAATGTTATAGTAAAAACAAAATATTTTTCAGTTTTTGACTTAGTAGAAAATGATACCAATAATTACTACCAAGAATAATACTTAAATACTTTAATACCAAATGACATTCAACCATACATTTTTGTTGTCAAGTTTCTTATTTCTTATGTATGTTACTGTCACCGTATATATAATAAATTAAGTTAAAATTGATCTTCTATTGTATATAGGTTAATTTTGAAGAAAAATATGTTTGTCATGCTATTGAAAAACTTAGATAAGCCGAGTAACCTATGTTTGCACCACACAGATAATATATAGAAGTTTTGGCAATAACGTCATACATGCAAAAATTATGATATTGGTTAATGTGTTTCTAAGTATATTCTTATCCCTGAATTCAACTTTCGTCTTCCGAAACTAAGGAATATTGTTTTAAATTTGTGTGAAAATAATTTTTAGTATGTTTATGTTTTGCAAATATAATAAATAAAGTACAAAGACAAACATCCTAAATATTGGACTATATTTATCACAATATGTTTTCTTGCACGAATAACTGTATGTTGCACGGGGATATCAAGATCGACAACAATAGTTCTGTTTAAGGTAGAGCAACCAGCGCATTAGGATGAAACATACACAAAAAAATATTATCCACAAAGAAGTGTTCGTTAAGATACCATCACATTAAATATTTTTAAACTATAATATATAATTATCTAACTAACATGACAAAATTAATTATTTGTGTAAGTTTTGATAATGTCCTTTTATTTTAAATTCATGTATTATGCTAATGTAATAATATTTTTCGGCATTTAGATAATTGTTGTATTATTATACATAAAAATTTTCTCATTAATAAAATTTCATTGTTTCTTCATATAAATAAATGTTTAAATCATCACGTGCCATTATTAACGTGCAACACACGTTCATAGATACTAGTGTGTGTATATATATATATATATATATATATATATATATATATATATATATATATGTATGTATGTATGTATGTATGTATGTATGTATATATATATAGATATAGATATAGTATATATAATATATAAGCTATATAATTTAACACAAATTGTCTCAAATCAACTTAAAAGGATAAATTGTGTGTTGTCTTGTCGGTCTGAAAAACTGACCGACTGCGAAAAAGCTGTTTCGTTTCAAGAAAAGTGAATATGTATAGCGCGTCTCATAATTTTAAAATAACAGAAATTGTCTCAAATTCACCACTCTTGGATTTTCCCTTATTTTTACTAAACATTTTTTTAAGGAATATGCCATCTTAATTATAATTTTACAAAGTAATTAAATAAAACAAAAAAATATATAATATTAAAATTGAAGAGTTGGAACGAGTTTACCGAATTGACAAACAACTTGTTGAAATTAATTATCGTTGAAGACTTGAATACTTCAATTCACCAACTTCACAATTTTTTTTCACACAAGTTGCAACAACAAAGTAACCAATTTTAGAAGAAAATTAAAGAGAGATTGATGATTTGGTGAAGAAAAATGAAAGAATGATGGGGTATTTATAGGACCGGTTGAACCGGCCCACTTAGGAGCCGGTCCCGAGCTTAACGGGCATTTTAAGAGAACCGGCCCACTTGGGCCTCAAACCCCCGGTCTCGGGCTTAAACGGGTAGGCCCGTTTAGGCTCGCGGGCCTGGACCAGGCCCTGACCTAACCCTTAAAGGAGCATCAAAATTACAAAAGATTGATGGTGACGTGCACTCCCCAAGCTGCGACATATGCGAAAATCACGATCGGACAACTTGTGCAGATTTATGAAGGAGGACATAAGGTCTCGATGTCTGATTGAGAAGGTGCATGAGACGTCACAACCACATATGTTGAGGTATCGGGCAACAAGCGAAGCCTTAAAAGTACGTCCATTGCCAATTGATGAAGAACTCTCACTGCGGCCAAACTTGTTGCATCACTCTCTGCAATTGTGGCTTCACCGAGGATACACTTGGCAATTCAGCTTTCAGTCGCGTCTTCGTATCGTAGCGTACGAGCGTCGAAAACACAAGCCTCTTGATTCCTTTGAAACTATACATGGAGTGCCACAACATATCAAAAATTTGAAGCCAAATTCGCTCTGTACTGTCTCGGGTATATTTCTAAATCTTTGCTACAGATTCTGTGTGCTTGACTTCTCAGCTTTGCGCACCTTCACCAAAAAATCCATCGAAATCACAAGCGGTTTGTGGCGCTGAAAACTAGACTCCCAGACCTACAACATATGTAAAGATCACGCTTAGATTGCCCCTGTATCTTCCCTGATATCATCCAGAAGTTAGGCAACATGTGAGCTCCTTTAGCTTTCTAGCACTCTCGCTGGAAAATTCATATCTCAAGATAAGAATGTCCAAATCACAAGCCGCCTGATTCTATGAAACCATTTCAAGGCCTATATTTACACCAAAGATGGAAACTCAACACACTCTGGAATGACCCACACAATTTTTTGAAGTCGACACTAAAATCTGTACGTCGTGACTCGGGCGGTATGCTTCATTCTATTCCCTTTTTTTTTGCAGATTTGGCAAGAGAAAGCTTTTGGCATCCTGATTCTGTGAATGGTAGAAGTTAAAACAAGAATCAGAGAAAAATAAACTGTTAGAAGAATAAAGAAATCTAGAAAACAATAAAGAATCAGAAATATTCCGAGTCTACAATTTTCTTGTGCGTCCTTAAGGAATTTTAACCCCCTCACACGTTGCCAAGGTAATGGATTAAACCCTCCCAGGATAAAACGGAATAAACCTTCCTACAATAGTGGCAATACAAACTGCAGGATACCAACAAACTCAAAGAACGGAGCAAATCACACTTACGAATTTGAGAGACAGAGACTGCGAATTAGGATGCAGTGTATTCAGAAAGAAAGAAGTTCTGGAGTGTTTTTCGTGTGTAGAAAATGGAGCCTTGCCTCAGAATTTATAAGCAATTATCAGAAGAGGTGTCTGGAAAATGTGACTTTTCAGAAGAATACGTTGCCTGCCGCGGTTCTACCGCGACCGCGGCAGAAGCGCAGTCAGAGAGGCTCTCTGAAAATAATCTTATCGATCGATCATTTGACAAATCCAAATCCAAATCCAAAGCCGAGACGACGACGACGATGCGAGGGTTCATTCTCTTCAACTCCTTTTAAGAGCTTTAAGAAGTGATTCTATATATAAACACACAAATGTGGTTGTCCCTCACCAATGAGGGACAAAGTGCAAGACAAAAGTTCACTTCTTCAAATTTTTCATTTTCCCTCCATTTTATTTCCCTCCATTTCCAATTCACACTTCTTCTACTTTAAAGCCCAATGGCTTAAAGTCCAACAATCCCCCACATGAATGGGAATGGCTGTATCAAGAAAGATCATAGATGAAAGCTATGTAATTTTGCAAGTAAGGATTAATTGCATCTGGATACCTTTTAACTTTCCGTAGTGAACATATGTCGGATATACTCGGTCAATCAGTAGATTTGATATCTTTGAACCGTCGAACTTTAGTGTATACCTAGACAACCATATGTCACACAACCAACCCTTAATCGTCTTTTGGTTCTCATTGTTGTGTTCGTTTTAGCCAGGAACACTGCCTGGTCTCATAAGTGCATAGAGAATTGGCCTTACAGAATTCTCCTTGAAGCGGCTACACTTCACACTTACGTAGGTGATTCCTAAACATGTAATCCTTTAGATTGACACTATTTGATAGATACCTCATCAAACTTTGGTAATCATTAAAGAACGTGTAATGTTCTATCCTTGTTACTGAACATTGTCTTCATCACGAGAATGGACCAAAGATTTTATTTTGACAATGTTGAACCGGTCAATCACAACTTTGTTTGAGCTCCTTGAACCTAGATCTCGGAACATCCAAAATTCTAGGTAGAGTTACCGCCATGTTGACTTGTCCTCGGCCATAGTCCCATTCCCTTAGATGATTTCTCAACTCCCTCTCTAGTTAAGCCTTTTGTAAGCGGATCCGCCACATTATCCTTTGATCTTACATAATCAATAGTGATAATTCCACTAGAAAGTAGTTGTCTAACAGTGTTATATCTTCGTTGTATATGACGAGACTTCCCGTTGTACATAACGCTCCCTGCCCGTCCTATGGCAGCCTCACTGTCACAATGTATGCAAATAGTAGCCAAAGGCTTTGGCCAGAACGGAATGTCTTCTAAGAAATTTCGAAGCCATTCAGCTTCTTCATCGACTTTATCCAAAGCTATAAACCCTGATTCCATTGTAGAACGAGCGATAAACGTCTGTTTGGAAGATTTCCAAGATACTGCTACTCCACCAACAGTAAAAACATATCCACTTGTGGACTTTGTTTCTGTTGAGCCGGTTATCCAATTTGCATCACTATATCCTTCGATTACCGCAGGATATTTATTGTAGTGCAAAGCGTAGTCTTGGGTATACTCCAAGTATCTCAGAACTCGTTTCATTGCCACCCGGTGATGTTTGTTGGGATTACTTGTGAATCGACTAAGTTTACTTATTGCACAAGCTATATCAGGTCGTGTACAGTTCATGATGTACATTAAGCTTCCCAACACACGAGCATACTCCAATTGAGACGTACTTTCACCTTTATTCTTTATAAGATGATGGTTTAAGTCAATTGGAGTTCTTGCACTTCTAAATTCCAAGTGTTTGAATTTTTCCAGTACCATTTTCACGTAATGTGACTGAGACAAAGCTAGACCTTGAGGAGTCCTCTGGATTTTAATTCCTAGAATTACATCGGCAACTCCTAAGTCTTTCATATCAAACTTACTAGCAAGCATACGTTTAGTAGCTTGAATGTCGGCAATGTCTTTGCTCATTATTAGCATATCATCAACATATAAGCAAACAATGACTATATGATTTGGAACGTTCTTAATGTAAACACATTTATCACATTCAGTAATCTTAAAACCATTTGACAATATTGTTTGGTCAAATTTCGCATGCCATTGCTTGGGTGCTTGTTTTAGTCCATAAAAGGACTTGACAAGTCTACACACCTTTTTTTTTCCGGAACCACAAACCCTTCAGGTTGGTTCGTGTAAATTTCTTCCTCAAGATCACCATTTAAGAATGTTGTTTTTACATCCATTTGATGGATTTGAAGACCATACAAGGCGGCTAACGTTATTAACATCCGAATGGATGTAATTCTTGTTACAGGCGAGTATGTGTCAAAATAGTCAAGACCTTCTCGTTCTCTAAATCCTTTGACAACAAGTCTTGCCTTGTATTTGTCAATAGTACCATCGTCCTTCATTTTCTTCTTGAAAATCCATTTAGAACCCAACGTTTTGTTACCTAGAGGAAGATCAACCAATTCCCTGGTATGGTTGCTCAATATGGATTCTATTTCACCATTGACAGCTTCTTTCTAATATTGTGCTTCTGAGGAAGACATTGCTTCCTTGAAGGTACGAGGCTCATTTTCTAACAGAAAAGTCAGAAAATCTGGACCGAATGAAGTAGATATCCTTTGACGTTTACTTCTTCTTGGATTTTCTTCATTAGGCATACCATCTGTTATTTCCTCCCGAGGTCGTTTTGACTTTTGGCAGGTCACTTCACTTTCCTTTTTATACGGATAAATAGTTTCAAAGAATTCAGCATTATCTGATTCTATTATCGTATTAATGTGAATCTCAGGATTTTCTGATTTATGAACCAGAAAACGATATGCCTTGCTATTGGTTACATATCCAATAAACACACAATCAACCGTTTTTGGACCTATCTTAACCCTTTTAGGTTTAGGAACTTGTACCTTAGCTAAACACCCCCACACTTTGAAGTATTTCAAGCTAGGTTTCCTTCCTTTCCACTTTTCATAAAGAATGGACTATGTTTTACTATGAGGTACACAATTGATTATCCGGTTAGCTGTAAGTATAGCTTCCCCCCACAAGTTCTGTGGTAAGCCAGAACTTATTAGCAATGCATTCATCATCTCCTTCAACGTTCGATTCTTCCTCTCCGCAATTCCATTAGATTGTGGAGAGTAAGGGGCAGTTGTTTGGTGAATAATGCCATTTTCCAAACAAATTTCTTCAAAAGGAGATTCATATTCGTCACCCCTATCACTTCTTATCATTTTGATCTTTTTGTTTAGTTGCGTTTCAACTTTACTCTTGTATTGCTTGAAAGCATCGATTGCCTCATCTTTACTATTAAGTAAATAAACATAGCAGTATCTCGTGTTATCGTCAATAAAAGTAATAAAATACTTTTTCCCACCGCGAGATGGTGTTGACTTCATGTCGCAAATATCTGTGTGAATTAAGTCTAAAGGACTTGAATTCCTTTCAACGGACTTATAAGGATGCTTAGCATACTTTGATTCCACGCATATTTGACATTTGGAATTAATGCAATCAAATTTTGGCAATACTTCTAGATTTATCATCTTCCGCAATGTTTTGAATTTTACGTGACCTAAACGCGAATGCCATTAAGTGTTTGACTCAAGTAAGTAAGAAGAAACATTCACTTTATTGATAGGAACTGCTATTACATTTAGCTTAAAAAGACTCTCATTTAGGTAACCTTTTCCTACATATACATCGTTCTTACTTAGTACAACACTATTAGAAACAAAAATACATTTGAATCCATTCTTGACAAGAAGTGAGGTAGACACAAGATTCTTGCGAATTTCTGGAACATGGAGGACTTGGTTTAGAGTCACTATTTTTCCCGATTTCATCTTCAACGCAATCTTGCCAACTCCTTCAATTTGGCCGTAGATGAATTTCCCATGAAGATTGTCTCGTCGGGTCATGCAGGGGCATAAGAAGAAAATAACTCCTTGTTAGCACAAACATGACGGGTGGCTCTAGAATCTATCCACCATTCTTTTGGATTTCCTACCAAGTTGCATTCATACAACATGGCACATAAGTCCTCCATTTCATCTTCAACCATGTTAGCTTAATTCTTTTTCTTCTTATCATTCTTTGGCGCACGACAATCCATGGCCTTATGCCCAAATTTTCCACAGTTGTGGCAATTACCCTTGAACTTTTTCTTGCTTGGGTAATTCTTTGGTCCAAAAGCCTTCTTCCTCTTTTTATTTTGTGGCGCCTCCTCAACAACGTTTGCCCCCATTATTGTCGAGTTTCCACATGACTTCTTTTCAGCATTTTTGTTATCTTCTTCTATCCTCAAACGAACAATCAAGTCTTCTAGTGTCATCTCCTTCCGCTTGTGTTTAAGATAGTTCTTAAAATCCTTCCACAACGGAGGTAACTTCTCAATGAAAGCAGCGACTTGAAAGGCCTCATTTATGACCATACCTTCAATAACAAATTCATAATAAATAATAAGATAAATCTTATTAATAAAATTATTGATTCGGGTCATACCTTCAGCAAGGAGGTCATGCACAATGACTTGTAATTCTTGGACTTGAGTTATGACTGACCTAGTGTCAATCATCTTGAAATCCAAAAATCTTGCAGCCACGAACTTCTTAAGTCCGGCATCCTCAGTCTTGTACTTCTTTTCAAGCGCATTCCATAACACTTTTGAAGTTTCCATGACACTATAGACATTGTACAAGCCATCTTCCAAACAACTCAATATGTAGTTTTTGCACAAGAAATCAGAATGTTTCCATGCTTCAGTTACAACAAGTCGTTCATCATTCGGAGTATTTTCAGCCATGACCGGAGGATCCTCCTTGATGAAACGTTACAAACTCAACGTAGTAAGATAGAAGAGCATCTTCATTTGCCAGCGTTTGAAGTCAATACCGGAAAACTTTCCGGGTTTTTCTGCCGGTGCCATAGCATGAGTAGGAGTAGAATGGCTTGACGAGGCAGCAACACTCGTAACAGTAGCACCCATTCCCGCAACACTTCCATTAGTTTGGTTTTCATTCGTCATATTTCTGTAAAGTTGAAAACAATACAGAACTTGTTAAATCAATGAAGTTTTGATATCTTCAACTCAATACCAAACCAAACATACAACACGTAACAATGGTGAAGTTTTTATATACTTCAAACCCGTACGTTTATTATTCCGAAAAAGTTTTTATGTACTTTAAACCGGACAAAAACAATTATTGGAGTAGAAAGCAACAAGGCTTTAGTTTCCAACAAAGTATATAGAAAACAGTTTAATAATCAACACAGAAATGTTAGTAATTGTAAAATTCCTTAAGCTTGTGAATGGTAGAAGTTAAAACAAGAATCAGAGAAAAATAAACTGTTAGAAGAATAAAGAAATCTAGAAAACAATAAAGAATTAGAAATATTTCGAGTCCACAATTTTCTTGTGCGTCCTTAAGGAATTTTAACCCCCTCACACGTTGCCAAGGTAATGGATTAAATCCTCCCAGGATAAAACGGAATAAACCTTCCTGCAACAGTGGCAATACAAACTGCAGGATGCCAACAAACTCAAAGAACGGAGCAAAATCACACTTACGAATTTGCGAGAGAGAGACTGCGAATTAGGATGCAGTGTATTCAGAAAGAAAGAAGTTCTGGAGTGTTTTTCATGTGTAGAAAATGGAGACTTGCCTCAGAATTTATAAGCAATTATCAGAAGAGGTGTCTGGAAAAGGTGACTTTTCAGAAGAATACGCTGCCTGCCAGAGGCTCTCTGAATCTGCCTGCCACGGTTCCACCGCGGTCGCGGTAGAACTGCGACCAGAGAGACCCTCTGAATCTTCAGCAAGATTCTGGCGTATTTCCAGCAGTGATTTGGCATTTAATTAATTATTAAATAATTAAATAAATTTTTCCAAAAAATAATCTTATCGATCGATTGACAAATTCAAATCCAAAGCCGAGCCGAGCCGAGCGAGCGATGACGACGACGGTGCGAGGGTTCATTCTCTTCAACTCCTTTTAAGAGCTTTAAGAAGTGATTCTATATATAAGTACACAAATGTGGTTGTCCCTCACCAATGAGGGATAAAGTGCAAGACAAAAGTTCACTTCTTCAAATTTTTTATTTTCCCTCCATTTACAATTCACACTTCTTCTAATTTAAAGCCCAATGGCTTAAAGTCCAATAGATTCTTCTGGCTTTAGAGAATGAAGTATCAGGCTTTGGTGAAAGGGTATTAGAACGTGCTGTTGCAATGCGAGTCTGTCCGCGCTTGAATTTGGCTTCTACAACCAATCACTTGGGAATTTATCTTTGGTTGATGAGGCTTCGACGAACAACAACTTGGTCTGATCAAGGTTTTGGCGGACAGTAACTTGGTGCATTCACCTTTCTCTGATCGAGGTTTTAGTGGTCAACAACTTGGTGCATCCATCTTATTGATCGAGGCTTTGGCGAACAATCACTTCGGTGTCCACCTTCCACCTTCATGATTACGCCATGTCCTCTATTTGCCTTAGACAGGAGGGTCATGGCGTCCTCTTCTTACAGTTTGGCGAAGGTGTATGAGGCGAGCTCTCCATCCAGATCAGACGAAGAAATAGATGATCCACTCCTTTTTGTAGGCGAGGAGGTGCATAAAACATCCCATTCATAGAACCTTTAGGTAGACGAGCTTTTCTTGCAACTTAGGGAAGAAGTTCATGGAGCATTCTTCTCACCGCTTGATACAACAAACCGTGGAACATTCTATCCTTCCAGATTTGGCAGAGAAGTGCATGTCACAATGTTCACCATCCTCATTGAAGCGTCATGTCACTGACACTGTCGATTGTACTTTTCTTTTTTCGTGCAGATTTATGAAGAAGCACAAACAGTCTCGATATTGTGGGGTCTAGCCCATATGTGAAAGAAGAAAACTTGTTCTCTCTCCCTTTTGTCGAGCCAGCCAATTTAGAAAAGATTGGGGCAGCTAATTTTTTGCAGTAGTGTTGATGTCACTGCACTGCATACATCAACATAGGTATTCTGCAACTATAAATAAGTGTCTCTATCTTCATTGTAAGACATACCAATCTTATAGGAAAAATATATCTGAGAGTTAGAAAGAAAGAGTGAGGTTTCACATACAGGGTATAAGAAAATAGTTTGTGAGAAAAATAGAGAGTGTGATATTGTAGTGAGATGGGAATATCAAAAGAGGGTTATTTCCTTTGAGTGTTGTAATGGTCTTTTGAGTATTTTACTCGGACCTACAAAGTGTAAAATTCCTTGCTATAGTGATATCAGTTGCTCTTCTCAGGAACGTAGTTTTTTCCCTTATTCAAAAGGGTTTTCCACGTAAAAATTTTGGTGTTGTTGTTACTCTTTTATTCTTGTTAATTAATGTATCTCGATGCTATGTTATTATTCCGCTTTTATTACCGTGAATATTATTTTTGTAGGGGTTTATTCCCAACGGATATCAGACCAATAAGATGTAAGTAATGTCTTTTTAGCAGTTTTTACCGAGACAACTTAGAGCATCCGCATTTCTAACGGCATGTATGTGTAGAACAAGTACATGTGCATCTCATCCTTCAGTCTTTGGCGTAGAACCGTATCTTCTTGCAATTTGCCGGAGAAGTGCAACGAGAGTTTCAACCTTCAATCCATGTTGACTTTTCACTCCGTGCAGCTTCAAAATGAGTAATATTTATTTCTTGATGCAGGAGCTACAGAATTAAAACATGGATGATGTTATGAAAATCAGACTTCAACATCTATGATAGGCACAAAGCTTGTGGTCCAACTCTAGCTAAGCCGGATGGGGTGATTTTTTCTTTCACCGTAATAGACTGGAAGCTAATTGTTGATTCTTCCAATCGGGCGTGCTTTGCTAATATCATATCTCAATCTAGGATTATCCGAATCACCTACAATTTGCGTAACTAAAAATTAGACATCCAGAACTTCGACATATCCAAATTTCGGTGTAGAACTCCATCTTGATATAGCAATGTGATTTTTCAAACTTGATCTAGAGCCTGCCTTTCTAACTTTCCAGCTTTACGCAATTTTGTTGAAGAATTCATAACTTGAGTTAGGAGCATCAGAATGGCAACCGGTCTACATCGTTAGAATATAAACTCAGAGACCTACAATACACATGAATTTCATGGCAGAAATTCTTTTAGGCTATCAGCAACAAATTCTTGAAGTTGATCTAACTGCAACAAACTTTCAGATTCGCGTACTTTTGGCGAGAAAACCATATCTTGGGCCTGGAGTGTGGGAATCGCTAGTCCTCTGCGTCTTTGGAAAGTAAGCTTAGAGATCTATAACATATATGAACTTTGCAATAGAACTCTTTCCAGATTGGTTGCCGAAATGTCCAGAAGTTGATCTGTTTGCAGCAAACCTTCAGATTTGCTTATATAAAAGTTTCAAGGCAGAACACCTTCTGGATCAACCAAAGTTACAAATTATGCATTGCTCGACCCTCCAAAACTCAAACTGCAAATGCCCCAACTACTCATATGAAGCATAAGCGGATTTAGGGGGCGCAAGGGTGTTCACCCGAACACCCTTCGCCGAAAAATTACACTGTATATATAAGGCAAAATCTGTTTTTTATCTCTATATATTAAGTTTTGAACACCCTTAACACAATCCAAAATTGTAGTTTAGTGGTCAAGGGGGTTCAAAATCCCCATAAGGTCATGGGTTCAATTTCTACTAGCTACAAAAATATTTTTTTGAACCCCCTTCGTTCAACAACTATACCAAAAATTATGACAGCCACCAAATAATAAATAAAACAATAAAGTAACAATAAAAGGAACACCAAAATTTACGAGATTCGGCCAATTTTTCCTACTTCCTCGGACACAACCAATATTTTATTCCACTCCAAAAATACAAGTGAAATAATACTAAAGAGAGAAGATACAAATGCCTTAAAAAGATAAGAAGTCAAATGAGAGATGTGTCTAAATTATAAACATTTGGCCTTCTTTTATAGGGTGAAGTACCAACCAAAATTGGTACTTCACCGATGTGGGACTTCTACAACTCAACAAATCTCCACCTTGACAAAATTCCACATCTTCAATTTTTTCTCAATAACAAATTTTGGTTGTGTCTCCATCTTCAATCTTCAGTGTTCAACAATGCTGATTAAATCCAAATAATGTTGAAACTTGACCGCAGTCACCACTTTTGTCAGCATATCAGCGAGATTCTCTATAGTATGAATTTTCTTCACCGTGACTCCACCTTCTTCTATGATTTCTCGTACGAAATGATACCGAAAATGTGTTTCGTCCTTGCATGATAAACTTAGTTCTTCACTAATTGAATAACACTTTGACTATCACAAAAAATTGTAATACTTTTTTGTCCAATACTAAGCTCTTTTAGCAATTCCTGAAGCCAAATTGCCTCCTTCACAACCTCTGTAATAGCCATGTACTCTGCTTCTGTTATAGACAAAGCAACTGTTGACTGCAAAGTAGACTTCCAACTAACTGGTGTCCTTGCAAAAGTAAACACATAACCAGTAGTTGATCTTCGTTTGTTCAGATCGCCCGCAAAATCTGAGTCACAATATCCAACTACAAATTGAATGTCTTCCTGCTCAAAAACTAACCCAACATCTACAGTATTATGAATATACCGTAGAATCCACTTTATAGCTTGCCAATGCTCCTTTCCTGGATTATGCATATATCTGCTAATAACTCCAACGACTTGTAAAATGTCAGGTCTCGTACAGACCATTGCATACATCAAGCTACCAACAACATTTGCGTATGGTACCTTTGACATATACTCTCGTTCAGCTTCATCTTTTGGCGATATAGTAGTACTTAGCTTAAAATGGGGAGCAAGTGGAGTACTAATTGGCTTAGTCTTTTCATCTATGCCAAAACGTTGTAGTACTTTTTTCAAATATTCTTTCTAAGATAAACAGAGTTTCTTTGAACGTCTATCTCTTATTATCTCCATGCCAAGAAATTTCTTTACCTCACCCAGATCTTTCATCTCGAACTCCTTCTTCAGTTGAATCTTCAACTTATCAATTTCTTCTGATTTCTTGAAAGCTATCAACATATCATCAACATATAGGAGAAGATATATAAAGGAACCATCTTTAAGCTTGCGCAAATACACACAATGATCGTATTTGCTTCTTGTGTACCCTTGCCGCAATATAAACTTGTCAAATCGTTTGTACCATTGTCTAGAAGATTGTTTCAATTCATATAACGATTTTTCAAGTTTTCACACCATATTTTCCTTTCCTTAAACTTTGAATCCTTCTGGCTGAGTCATGTAGATTTTCTCCTCCAAGTTTCCATGTAAAAATGCAGTTTTTACATCCATCTGAACTAGTTCCAAAAACTGTGCTACCAAAGACAACATAATTCTAATGGAGGAATGTTTTACAACTGGAGAAAACACTTCATAGTAATCAATTCCCTCCTTTTGAGCATATCCTTTGGCCACCAATCTTGCTTTGTAGCGAACATCTTCTTGGTTAGGAAATCCTTCTTTCTTTGCAAAAACCCATTTGCACCTAATTGCTTTCTTTCCCTTCGGGAGATTGGCCAATCTCTATGTATGATTCTGATGAAGGGACTGTATTTCATCATTCATGGCAATCCTCCACTTATCTTCTTTTGATCTTTGGACTGTGTCTTTATAAGTGGTAGGAACATCATCGGCTACAATTGAGATGACACAAGCAACCGTCTCTATAAGACGAACATGTTTTGTTATTGTCCTTTTTGGCTTGCTGGTTGCTATTGATTCAAGTTGTTGTTGAGGTTCCTGAGTTGGAATCTCCCTCTCTACTGGCTCTTCTTCCAGAGGATAATCTTCATTTGTTTCCTCCTCTACTTCTTGTGTAGGAAAAATAAATTTTCCCTCAAACTCCACCTGCTTAGAAGCACCCTCATTTTGTTTGGTATCTTCTGTTACCTTATTTACCATAGCAGATTCATCAAAGGTAACACCCCTGCTGAATATTACTTTCTTTGTCATAGGACACCATAAGCAATATCTTTTGACTCCAGAAGTAATCCCCATAAAAATAGTCTTCTTTGCCCTTGGATCCAATTTTGATTCTGTCACATGATAATATGCAGTTGAGCCAAATACGTGCAAAGAGTCATAATCTACAATAGATGGTAAGCAATTAATGACGTGGCATGCATATGTAATTGCCTCAGCCCAAAATTCTTTGCCCAAGCCAGCATTGGACAACATACACTGTACCTTCTCCAGCAAGGCCCGGTTCATACGTTTGCCACTCCATTATGTTGTGGTGTATGTCTGACAGTGAAGTGTCGGACGATGCCATCATTTTCACATACCTTATTGAAATGATCATTTTTGTATTCACCTCCATTGTCTGTGCGAATACACTTGATCCTTCTGCCTATTTGATTCTCTACCATCGTCTTCCATTTGAGAAAAATTCCCAACACTTCATCTTTGCTCTTCATTGTATACACCCACACTCTTCGGGAAAAATCATCAACAAAGGTTACAAAATAGTGCTTCCCACCCAATGAAGGTGTTTTGGAAGGACCCCAAATATCAGCGTGTACATAATCCAAAATGCCTTTAGTATTATGGATCGCTGTACCAAATTTTACCCTTGTCTTTTTCCCTTTGACACAATGCTCGCAAAAAACCAAGTTGCAAACCTTTACTCCCTTTAACAATCCTTGATCTGATAGAGTTTTCAAGGATTTTCCTCCAGCATGTCCCAAATGCATATGCTATAGCCTGGTTGCTTTTGCCTCTTTTTTGTCACTGGATATCACTGTCGTTGTCCCAATAACTGTACTACCGCAATAACGGTACATGTTATTATATTTCCGATTGTCCTTCATTACCACTAGTGCACCGGAACATACTCTCATCACTCCATTTTCTGCAATGATTTTGAACCCTTTTGATTCTAGGCTCTCACAGCGATGAGATTCTTCTTCAAATCCGGTACATATCGAACATCTGTTAATATTCTGGTCATTCCATCATGGTTCCTTAATCGTATTGAACCAATTCTATATGAAGTAAGAGGGTTGTTGTTCTATATGTATTCTCCTTCTTGAAAATCCACGAACCAGTCCCTGTTGGGACACATATGATAACTACAAGCCGAGTCCATCAACCATATGTCTGATGATGTTGATGACTCTATTGTAACTAATGTGACATCTGAATTAACACAATCAGCTACATTTGAATCCATAATGGCCTTTCCATTGTTATATTTGGCCTTATTCTTCAATTTCGGACAATCTTTCTTCCAGTGCCCCGTTTCTCGACAAAAAACATATTCATCTTTGTTGGGTCTAGATCTTGACTTGGATCTTCCCTTACTTGTCCTCGTTTGATTTTGAGGACGACCCCTCACAACCAGTGCTTCTCCTTCTCCGCCCTTCTATTTTTCTCCCTTTCTTTGTTCATAGGTGTACAAAGCCAAACAAACTTATCTGAGAGAAATTTCGTCATTTCCATGGAGTAGAGTAGTTTCAAGGTGCTCGTACTCATCAGGAAGTGACCCCAACAAAATCAAGGCCAAGTCACCATCATCAAAGGTTGCATCCATATTTTGCAAATCTGTGACCAACTTATTGAAACTGGTGATATGTTCATTCATCGTGGTACCAGGAACACAGGTGAAGCGAAACAATCTCTTCTTTATGTACAATTTATTTTGACTGTTTTTCTTCAAAAATTTATCCTCCAGTGCTTTCCATAATTTACTTGCAGAACTTTCCTTTGTGCATGGATATTTTTGCTCTCTAGCAAGGTAGGATCGAATGGTACCGCAAGCAACACGGTTGATAATTCTCCAATCTTTTTCTCCAATAACATCTGGTCTTTTTTCTTCAATGGAAAGATCTAGACCTTGTTGAAAAAGGACATCTAGAACCTCGCCTTGCCACATCCCAAAATGTCCTGACCCATCAAAAATTTCTACCGCAAATTTCGCATTTGACACAATTCTTGTCATAAGCAAAGTGACAATGATGACGTATTGTTGACACTTGATGTAGATTGTTCTTGTTTATTGTCTCCCATCTTTGACACAAATATTATTTAATAGCTGACGATACAAATCAAGATTATTTCTTTTCTGGTGTGGAAGATCAGACTAAGCTGCAACCACAGAGCATACTCAGACAGAACCTTGACTCAGTTACCAAGATAAATCTTTTCTGATGTGGAAGATCAGACTATGCTGCAACCACAAAGCATACTTAGACAGTACCTTGGCTCTGATACCAATTGTTGCGGAAGCCAAATGTATATAGTGTGAATAAGTCACAACTACTATACCAAAAATTATGACAGCCACCAAATAAAGCAACAATAAAAGGAACACCAAAATTTACGAGGTTCAGCAAATTTTGCCTACTTCCTCGGACACAACCAATATTTTATTCCACTCTAAAAATACAAGTGAAATAATACTAAATAGAGAAGATACAAATGCCTTAAGAAGATAAGAAGGCAAATGAGAAGTGTGTCTAAATCCTAAACATTTGGCCTTCTTTTATAGGGTGAAGTACCAACCAAAATTGGTACTTCACCGATGTGGGAGTTCTGCCACTCAATAGTGTTATCCTTTGAAGGAGTAAGGCAAACTTTATAAGGAATTCAGAACGAGTACAATCCTTTTATTTTTTCATGAGTCGGCTCTTTGAATGGGAAGATTTCTAGCTTTTGCTTATCTCTTTCTTTTTTTTTGCATTGATACATCAAAATCTTGTAATATAAGCAATAAAATATCTTTTTCAGTTTGACCAAAATTGCCTTCTTTCCTTTTGCAATTTACACCTTTATATTAAAATAAATAAATAATGTGATGCCCCAACTTTGATTTTAATGATCATACCATGCTACACCTTTTTTTTAAACTTATGTGATTGAACTTAGAATAAAACTATAAGTTGTCTATGTATCTCCGCAAAGAGGATCAAATCATTACAAGGAGTTTTTGCAACTTGAAGACTTTTCTCTAACTTGAAAAGCTAGAATTTGAAGACTCTGCTCGAATTTGAAGAGCTTTACAACTTTGAAGACTTTCTCGAATTTGAAGAGCTTTGCAACTTCGAAGACTTTGCTCAAATTTGAAGAGAATTACATCTTGAAAATGTGCTCGAATTTGAAGAGCTTTACATTTTGAAGATTTTGCTTGAATTTGAAGAGCTTTGCAAGTTGAAGATTGGGCTCGAATTTGAAGAGCTTTGTGAATTGAAGATTTGGCTAGAGTTTGAAGAGCTTCATGACATACAGTTTAGGCTCGTGTGTCGAGGAACATATAACTTGCAGTTTAGGCTCGTGCATTACGGAGCATCATAACTTGCAATTTAGGCTCGTGCGTTGAGGAGCGTCATAACTTGCAGTTTAGGCTTGTGCATTGAGGAGCATCAGAACTTGCAGTTTAGGCTCGTGCGTTGAGGAGCATTGCAACATGAATAGATTCTTCATTTCCATTTTCGGATGAAAACTTGCCCCCATCCTTGTATTCTTATTTTTCTTCTTCTTCTTCATCGTAAGTCTCAAAGACAGGTAGCTCTTGGTCTCCATGTATCCATACTTAGTTCCATATCATGAGCATGAGTTGCTAGTTCTTCAAATGTTTTAGGCTTTATGCCTTGTAAGATATAGCGAAGACCCCAACGCATGCCTTGAATGCACATTTCGATGCTAGAGGTTTCACTAAGGCGATCTTTGCAGTTGAGGCTTAAGCTCCTCCAGCGGTTGATGAAGTCAATAACTGGCTCATCCTTTCGTTGATGAGGGATTGCAAGTTCAGGCATGCTTATGATATGTCTTGTGTTATAGAACGATTGAGAAACTCTTGCTCTAACTACTCCCAACTATCGATGGAACCAGATTAGAGATCTGTGTACCAATCGAATGCATTATTTTTGAGAGATCGAACAAACTATTTGACAAGATAATCGCCATACATTCTAGCATTGTTGCAAGTTTCAACAAAGTATGCTACATGTTGTCTCAGATTTCCCTTGCTGTCGAATTGTTGCAACTTAGGAGGTTGATAACTAACATGCATCTTCAACTTATCAATTCTTTGTGTATATGGCTTTGCATATGTGAGTGATAATTTGGACGATTCAAGTTTATCTTTGATAGACTCACATGATGAAGTCCTTTAATTTCTCAACGGAAATCAGACCTTCAACGGAGACTTGAATCTCCTTGGTTGTCGTTGCTTGCTTTTCGGAAGAGTCTTCTTTATCTTGTGATCTTTGAAGAGTTAAAGGTGTTTGTGTCGATTCTCCCTCTACTATGCTATCCAATGTATTTGTTAACTTCAAAAGTTTAGCATCTTGATCTTGCATGTGCTTTGATAAGCTTTCAATTGCTTTCGTCAAATTTGAAAGTTGTTCTTCTATAGTAGAAGCTTCAATAACCATTCTTTGTATGATCGCCATAGAGTATAAAGAATAATATGGATCATTGTTGAGCTTAGAGGTCGCATTAATGGAGACTGGATGATATCCAATGCTCAAGTTATCATCATCGGCTTGCATGAAAGGTTTCTTGGACTTAGATAAACTAAGTTGATCAAAAACCTCTTCGATTCTTTTAGCGACATTGTTTCCTTTTTGGGTCATGCTTGTAGAGGGTTTTGTTCTTTTTGAGGATGAATATCTAACAATAAGGCTTGATGCGGACGACACTTGAAGTGTTTGTTGTCCTAAAGAGCTTACTTTGCTCCTTGTGACTGGCCCAAAGCTTCCAAAGGTAATATTGAGGATGTTTTCCACATCAGCATAGAACTTGGAATTAGCAGCTTTAGTGGAAGTTGATCTGGAGTTGATTTTCTTTGAAGCCATTTCGATGTTCTTGAATTTTGGAGAATGAAAAGTTGAGATGAGAGGTAGAGATTGTCCCACTGGGCGTGCCAGAATTTGTAGACAATAAAATTTACGTCAAGAAAATAAAATCAAAACCGGAAAATATTATAACAATAGTAGTATTTTATTTTAAATATTTGAGTGTTATAATCTCTATGAATCCTCTGATTCTTCTTTCCAATAGTAAATAAATTCAAGGGCCTTTGAGCTTGATCTTGAATACGTAGTTGTTGCCACGAACGATGATCTTATTCTTGAGCTTGAGCTTGATTGCTTGAACTTGACCTTGATTTATTCTTCGCACTTGAGCTTGAACTTGATTTGTTCTTTGTTCTTAAGCTTGAACTGATTGCTTGAAGCTTGAAACTTGCGGAGGAATTTGTAGCGTTTGATCCACGAGCTCTTTCTTGCTTCTTGTTATAACTTCTGGTGTTTTTTCTGAGTTATGAAAACCCCTATTTATAGTTGTAGGAAGGGAGAATTATGATAAGAACAAACTCTTTCCGACCAATCAGATTGAAGAGTGAAAATGCCGCATTTAATTGGCCAGAACATGTCACTTGCACATGTGGCGCGATTTTATTGGACTTTTAATTTGACTTGGCATGCCTTGTCATTTTGACATGTGGCATGGTCCTATTGGCTTTTTCGGTTGACTTGTCGTGCCACGTCATTTGACATGTGGCACCAAACTGGGCCTCCAGGAAGATGACATATTGAGCCTAATAAAGTGGGCTCATTCAACGGACTAGCCCAATGAATTTGGGTTTTAATATAGTTTTGGGTTATTTTTTATGTTTTGTGAGTGATCTGAGTGAAAATTTTGAAATAGCTTTTTGGAGTTTTTCAAATTTTTGAAAAATTCTAAAATTCATCTTCAAGTGAAAATTAAAAATTTTATGGCCTAATTTCGAAAAAAGTGAAAAAATTTCGAAAAAAGTAAAAAGTTTCAAATAAAAAAGGAAAAAATTCTTATGTCCAAACAGGCTCTAAGTAATTACAAGTAAATATTTCAATAAACATTAGTTGATAATATATTTATGTGTCTAATCTTCCTCCTCCCCCTCCCTTTTACTCTGTATTTTTACTCAAACGAGTGGAATGGTCAGTTACTGTTAATTTTTTACTCCCTCTATTTCATTTTATTGTATGCTCTTTTTGAGGTTATTTGATTCACAAACTAATCAGACTTATAATAAAAATATTATTATATGAAGATCACAAATACTCATCTAACTATTGCGATTCGTTGCCCTATTAAATTGAGGTATAGGTCATACCAATATTAGTAATATGAAAAATGAAAATAAAAATAAAACAAAGGATTAATAAAAACAATTTTTATAGCAGAATTGTTTTTAGTTTATAAAAACTCGAACTTTAACAGCAATAGGTAACCCAAATTAAAATAAAAACCTTAACATCACTTTCGAGGAATCTGATTAAGGGTGAGGTACGTTCAGGCTTATCGCTACTTTCGACTTAATTTTACTTGAAGGGTTGTCAAGGTCTCTATGGCAAAAATAAGCAAAATATAGAATGTGCTACTTCCGCCTTAATTTTACTTGTATGGTTAGGTCTCTGTGTCAGAAATCGAGAAAATATAGAATGTTCATACTTTAGCATAAATTGTTGTAAAGAGCTGTTTTCATAATCGTGCCCATGAATGAGTACCAAAAATGTACTTCTATCTGCTTAAAGCCAAATTTTAATATGAGAGTTTTTCCTTCATACTTGTTTATACTATTATATTTCAATCAGATTTAAAGTTTTAAGTTCACAATAAAAAACGAATAGTATTATTATTATTTATATTAGTAAGCACAAATTCAAGTTAATAAAATATTAAGCATGTGTTTGCAATACAATACCTTGGATATTGTTATAAAAAAATTTATTTGCTAATATGAAGATTTGAGTAGCTTAATTCAAAATTCTAAAATATTTTTACGATTAAAAAGTAGGCAGTCTTCTTTCTTTGTGAAGATTTTGTACATTTTTTTCCCAGTAAACTTCAATAATTTCTAAGCAAAAAATAAAATCATCAAATTCACTATTAAAAAGTTTTGGCCTAAAGTCAAGTCTTTACTAGCCTCCTCTTAAGCTCCCTAGAGATGATAAATTCAAAGAATTAAGGGTGTGTTTGGTATGAAAGAAAATATTTTCCAATTTTTCCATGTTTGGTTGGCTTAAATGTTTTGGAAAACATTTTCCATATAAACTCATTTTCTTCCAATTGGAGGAAAATGTTTTCCTTATCAAGAGAAGGGAAAATACTTTCCAAAACTTCTTCTCAACCTTCTCCACTCTATTCCCCATCCTCACCAACCCACCCCACACCCACCCACCCAACCCCAACCCCTCTCTAAATTTTTTACACACCCTCCTCCTCCTCCTCCTCCTCCTCCCCCTCCCCTGGGAAAAAAATATTTTTTATATATATTTTCAGTTTTAGTTTTTTCATCTTTCGGTTTACAGGTTCGAAATTTTACAAGTTCCAAAGTTATGAGTTCAGAGGTTTATGTGTTTGGAAGTTTACGGGTTTAGAAATTATAAAGTTTACGAGTTCGAAAGTTTGCGGTTTCGAAAGTTTAGCGGTTCGGAAGTTTATGAAATTTGTGAGTTCGAAAGGTTGTTGGTTCGAAAGTTTATGGCTTCATGTTTATTGTATCTAAATTGTTTATGAATACTCTTGAAAAGTTATTTTCCTTAATTTGCGTACCAAACACCAAAAAATAAATAAAATTACTACTTGTCTTCCAAGAAAATATTTTCCGTTATACCAAACACACCCTAATTGGTTTAGGTTTTCCTGCGTATGCAAGTAAATATGTAATGCATTTTGTCATAAAGAAGTAGAGAATACCCTTCTCCAATCATTAATTTTTGTGCAAATTAAGGCTGGGAATTTTTCAGAAAGCACTATAGTTTATAACCTAGTACCTATAATTTGCCTAATTACCATTCGTAGCTACTATTTAATCATTACAAACTTGTATCACTTGTATTCAAACGCGCAACGAATTGTATCTATTGTAAACGGGGTGTATACAAATAATACACGATGTATCGAATGTATTCTGTAATGACCCGACCGGTCGTTTTGAGCTTTGACACGTTCTTTGGCGGTTCGAGGCCATGAACAGCTTCACTTAAGGTATTATGACTTTTACACATCATCGGAATTGAATTCCGGGAAGTTCGGAGTTGATTGGAAAGAGAATTCTCATTTCAGAAGCTTTAAGTTGAAAGAATTGACTAAGGTTGGATTTTTGAGTAAACGACCTCGGAATCAAGATTCAAAGGTTCCAGCAGGTTCGTATGATGATTTCGGACTTAGGCGTATGTCCGGATCGGGTTTTGGAAGACCCGGAAATGTTTCGGCACCTATTGTGGGAGTTAGCATTTTTGAAGGAATTCCAGAAGTTTGGGTTGAAGTGCATTTTCAGTGTTATCGATGTCCGTTTGGGATTCTAAGTCTAAGAATAGCTCTGTATGGTGGCTTTGGTATTAGGAACGCGATCGGAAGTGAATTCGGAGAGGTCCGTGGGTCATTTTGGAGTCATCTGGCTAAAGATAGAAATTTGAAGGTTTTTGAGAAGTTTGACCGAAAGTGGACTTTTTGATATCGGGGTCGGAATCTGATTTCGAAAGTTGGAGTAGGTCCGTAATGTCGAACATGACTTGTGTGCAAAATTTGAAGTCAATCAGACGTGATTTGATAGGTTTAAACATCGAAAGTAGAAGTTGAAATTCTAAAGTTCATAAAGATTAGACTGAAGGTCGATTCGTGGTTTTAGCGTAGTTTGATATGATTTGAGGCCTCGAGCAAGTCCGTAATGTAATTTGGGACAGGTTAGTATGATTGGTTGGGGTCCCGGGGACCTCGGGTGGATTCCAGGTAGTTAACAGAACGAAAATGGAATTTGGAGAAGTGCTGAAGCATCTACTTCTGTCATAACGGCATATGAGGTTGGTCGACCGCAGGTGCGAGACCGCAGAAGCAGTCATAGCCTTGCAGATGCGGCCCAGAGCTGGCCAGGCCAAACCGCAGAAGTGGTTTCAAGACCACAGAAGCGGTCCCAGCCTTTTTAGCCAATTCCGCAGATGCGGCTTCCCTTCGCAGATGCGGGACCGCAAATGCGGTCCCCTGACCGCAGATGCGAAAACTGCTGAAGCAGTCAGCTTCATTTAAGTCGAGCTCCAGCCATTTTTAACCATTTTGGCACTCGGGTATTGAGCGATTTTGGAGCTCTTGAGAAGGGATTTCCACATAGCATCGTGAGGTAAGTTCATCCCCCTTATTTCTAAGTTTAACACTCGAGTTTTGGGTAGATTAACACCTAAAGATTTGGAGAAATCAAGGGGTTAGAGCTAGACCTAGGGTTTTAGTAAAACTTAGATTTTACCACGAAATTGATTATGAAATGGTTTAGAAATCATATATTATTGATCCTTAGGTTATAGAGAAAAACTTCCTTCGGAAAATTTCGGAATCCGGGCACGTGGGCCCGGGGATAAATTTTAGGAACCTTGCATTTAGGATTGGGAAATTGGTTTAATAATTAGAATATGAACTTTTGAGCATGTATTGACTAGTTCTTACCCTATTTGAATAGTTTTGGATCGTTCGGCTCCAAATTGGAGGTTTGAGCACGTTCTTGAATCAGAATATAGGCTTCGGAGTGAGGTGAGTCTCCTTTCTAACCTTGTTAGAGGGAATTATCCCCATAGGTAAAATAATTGGTTATGTGCTCCTATTTGTGGGGGCTACGTACGCATGAGGTGACGAGAGTCCGTGCGTAGCTACTATTATGTTTAAGTCCGGGTAGTCTAGGACCCAAAAGCATGCTATACTTGGAATATTTGTAATCTTATTGACAGTTTGAATTGCTTAAATCACATCGAATTAGTAAATGAATTTCTGAAAAGATTAAGAATTCATTTTCTTAAATTGTTAAAAGAGAATTAGCTTTTCATTTGGATAATTGTTCCCTGATGACTCCTTGATTGACTGTCTGTGTGTGTTTAAATTCTGGAACGGGCCGAACGCCTCAGTAGATTAAATATATGCATCTATGGTTCGTGTCATTTGACCCTCTGACAGTGCACAATTTAAATATTGTTGGATCGGACCGTACGTCCTCGACATGATTTGCGCATGCTTGTATTGTTTGCCTTGAAACTTATTGAAGTTGTTAATGCCTATTCCCGGCTTGAGAATATATTTGTAAATGATGACAAGGAACTTGGAAATTTCCTATAAAAGAAAGAATTGTTTACTTGCTTCATTCTATTGAATTAAAATCATGTTTATAAAAATCCACGAAATAATATATTATTGATATGTCATTATTGGACCACTAGTAAGTGTCGAAGTCGACCTCTCGTCTCTACTTTTTCGAGATTAGGAAGGATACTCATTAGGTACACGTTGTTTTCGTACTTATACTACACTTCTGTGCATTTTTGTTGCACAGGCGCATGCATCTCTAGTGGCCTAGTGGGTGTAGCAGCATGGTTGATGCGGAGACTTAGGTGAGCTGCACTTCTCGAGACGACCCGCAGCCAGCAGAGTCTCTTTCAGATCACTGTACTTATTTTCTATCCAATATTGTATTCCGGACGGTTGGTGTATTACATTATTTCTTAAAAATTGCTCATGCACTTGTGACACCGGGTTATGGGGTGTCTATGGGTTTATTCAAGAATTTTAAAAGTTGTTAAACATTTCATTAATTATTCAGTGGAATTTAGTGTGTATTGTTTAAACGTAAAAGAAGGGAATTTGAAAAAATTTAAAACGAGAATTTAATTAAGTATTTTGGTTGGCTTGCCTGACAGCGGTGTCCGGCGCTATCATGACCCTTAGTGGATTTTGGGTCGTGACATATTCGTTCGCACAATAAATACAACCAAGGCGAAATACAGAAATACAGAAAAATAAAATACTCTTAAAAATCAAACTCAAGACCTCAACTAACTCAATGAGTGCTTTAATCAGCTAAGCTACAAAAACTTGTTGCTCTCTTGTTTCAGAGCAAAACAATTAATCTCTTGTTTCATGGATTTGCGATAAAATTTAAATATAATTACGAATGATAAACTTGCTGAAAGTATAGCTACGAATGATAAATACAATATAAATATTTGATGTGTTGCATAATTTTTCCTAATTCATTTCGTATGAAGAGTATACTAGCTGCAAAATATGGTGCACCCGTGACTTTTTTTCAAAGGCAAGGACACAAGTCACAACACGTGTTGTTTGGATTTACCGCACTTTTACTTGTTCAAACCTTGTCTCAGACAAAGCCTTATATTTAAATTTGGAGGGGGATAGAGGAGCGGACCTATAATCCCAAGAGTTTTCTACAATCCCCCTCTTTAACGAGAAAAAGCTTAGGAATTACTAGAGAAAAGACAAGACACGTTAAAGACAACTATACAATGTATTATGAAAACAAAATAGCATTTGAGAATTGGAGCAGGTTAAAAAAATTATTACAATAATAACAATAACAAACACAATGTATTTGGGCATCTTCTTTTTACATGTCCGAACCATCTCAACCTCGGTTTTCGCAATTTGTCTACTACGGGGGTCACTCCAACCTTATCCTGAATATTTTTATTCCTAATCTTATCTCTCTTAGTATGCCAGCACATCCATCTCAACATCCTCATTTCCGCTACTTGCAACTTCTGGACATATGAGCTCTTGATTGGCATTCCATACATCACAGTCGGCTTAACAACCACTCTATAGATATTACTTTAAGAGTAGATGTCATGTTCTTATCACATAGAATACCGAAACGAGCATCTATTTCATCCACCCTGCCCCAATACGATGAGTGACATTCTCGTTAATTTCCCAAATACCTTGGATTATATGTGAGCACGTGATTTTTGCCCTACTAGAACTACTCCCAGAAATTCAAAATAAAACAATTTTTCCTTTGTGTGCAATTTTGAGAATTTTCGTGGCGTTTTTGGTTAATTGTTTGTATTTGGCTGAGCATGTTTATTTTGTTTTGATTAATGAAAAATACAAAAATTACATGTTGCATGTGCATTTAGGATTTAATTTTTTTACAAATAGGATTAATTAAGTAACTTGTTTTACGAAAATGGAAAAATCAAAAAAAAATATACTTTGCATTTTTTTTAGCATTTAATGTTGAATTGTGTGATTTTATCATTTAACTATATGTGATAAATATTATTAGAAGATAATTAGTATTTTTAATAAGTTAACTTGGTTTATAATTTTAGAAATAATTTAGGAAGAAAATAAAAAGAAAAGGAAAAGAAAAGAGGAAGGAAATAAATATAGGCCAATTCAATTAATTTCCCAAGCCCAAACACCCAACCCACCAAAAACCAGCCCAAATCACCCCTATCTGGCCCAATCGACCAAGTCAACCAAACGACGTCGTATGGCCACGTTCAATATGAACCGTCGATCTCCTAAGATCGAACGGTCCAGTCCACCCCCATCATCAAAGAAACGACGCCGTTTCAAGCCTGTCGATCCAGGCCGTCCATTTCATTTGATCCAACGGCCGCAAATCGCCCCCCCATGCCCCGACCCATTCCCATCCAAGAACCGATCCGGTCTCGAGGTGAACGAAACGACACCGTCTCTTTAAGTGAGTTGATCCAAGCCGTCGATCTCAATTGATCTAACGGCTAGGATCAAATCACTTCCCCACATATATAATCCCAAACCATACCCCGCCCCCCCCCAAGCCAAAGCCCCCCTCACCTCTTCGTCTCTAAGCCGTAGAGACCAAACGAACCCTCCGCCCCTTACCACCGTGCTCCGCCCACCGGAAATCGCCTCACGGCGGTTCCGGTGTTCCAATGACCCCCAATTTCACACCATAGCTTCCCCTCAACCTCCCCACCCCAACCCCTCAAATCACTACCTTCGAATCATCCCCGATCTTGTCGAATCTTCAATCAAAGAATCAGCCAAAAACCTCACCTTCTCCGATAACTACCAAATTCACACCCCTGAACCTTCTAACCACCCTCAACACAAATCCTTACCCCTTTAACCTCGAATCATCCCGGTTTGTTTCGAATCTTCAATCGAAGATTCGAGCAAAACCCTAAATCTACCCAACCAGTCCCAAAGTTACACTGTTGAGCCACCTGACCTCCCTTGTTCCCAAATCACCCCTACTTTTGTTCGAATCCCATTAGAACTAGTCGAATCTTAAATCGACTAACAAACCCTAAAAAGACCAAGACTGGAACCTGTCCCAAATTAGGAGAGTTTTGAGGTTGTTAATAGACCTTAGTCGAGTGTTCTCAGTCGAGAACACTCTATTAAGGTCCATTTTTGGCCTCAGAAGTTCAAGTCGGAATTACGAAGGTCAATGAGAACGGAGTTCATTTGGTTTCTGATTTTTGAGGTATTTCTCCTCTTTTCCTTTTTCTTTTTTGATTGTTGTTTGTTGTTTGCCTAATTAGGTTTCATTGCTATGTTTGTCAATCACTTCTTCCCCCCTCTTTCGGACCTGTTTCTGGTCCAAATTTTCATCACTGTATTAACTGGATTTTATAGTTAATTGGATTTAGTTGAAATCGCTCGAACCCCAATCAGTTTGTGTCACACCTCCTTTTTGCGCGCCCGCCCCAAAGGGTAAAATGCGCGAGGGAGTTTTTCCAATTTAAGTGACAATATTAGAAATGAAATTATTTATTTAATTCAGAGTCGCCACTTGGGAAAGGTTTGGCTTTTGGTGTCCCAAGTCACCGGTTTATCTTGAATCCCAAATCGAGGAAAATATTCGACTTTCCAAATGAAGTCTGCAAACCAGAAATTCTAAGTAAGGAATCCTGTTGACCCGAGGGAAGGTGCTAGGCACTCTCGAATCCCGTGGTTCTAGCACGGTCGCTTAAATTGTTATAATGGCTAAATATATGATTTTAATACATGTTATAACTGATGTGCTTCTATTAGTTTAAACCGCTTTTATTTTTTTATTTTTTTTTATAGAATTGCAACGTTGCGAAAATGCATCTCGAACCACGTCACAATCAATGCACCCGTAGTTGTTAACACATTTCGACTCCGTTGAGATTTGAATTTGGGTCACATAAATGCGCACCCGAATTTAAGAATGTAATTTAATTAAGTCACGCCTAAATAGTCTAATGCGTTATTATTTTGGGAAGGGTCATGAAATTCGCTAAATGACCCATCCCGAATTCTAAGTATTTAATATATACATTTATGAGGGCCCCGCAGTTTGTGCATCTCATTTGGCGAGGCTCATCTCATTTTATGAAACGGGTAAACCTACAATGACTACATATTTATTATGTTCGTCTCTAAGAAATGGAAGAAAGCAAATACATTCTAATTGAATTGCATGCTTGGCCAACTCCGGATTCTTGTTTAATTATCTGATTAGTTGTTTATGAGGCAGGAATTGTTTCGTGCCTTATTTCATGGGTGAACATGTTGTTATTTTGCTAAAGGAGATTACATACAAGATTAATGAAAATGCTAAACTTACGCTAAATGTTCTTCAAGTTCGAATTTAAACTAACTTATTTGGGCTTGATTAATGAAATCAGCTACTTATTGCATTTTTTCGCCCAAAATTAGAAGCAACCTGATTGACATGTTTGAAACAAGAATAGAGATGAGATTTAACTATTGATATACTAAACACCTATGCATTCCATATCATACAAATGGCTAAATAACCAAGATCACAATATTTAAACAAAACTAAGTTTCAACTAAGTACAAGCTAACCGATGTATTTTTCTGTTGAGCTACTAAAGAATTACACAATTCTAACAAAATTTTATAAAGCCGTAAGTACAGCAACAGCTGATTAAAACTCCTTCGCATCTTTCATTTCATGTTTTTACTGTTACATTAGTGTGAAATTCAAAATGTGTACCTGGAAATTGGACAACAAGAAGGAAAAGAGGAGTGATTAGTGCAGCAACAGTAATAAACAACAAATAGCACTAGCAACACAGCAGTTTCAGCAACCAGATACACCGGGAACATACTCAAACGAAGCCCGAAATGACTTGTGAAACCCAAACAGCAACAAACAGCATGCAAAAGACTCAAATGGACTTGAACTCAAACCAAAGTTGGACCAGTAGATTGCATAGGAAGTTCCAACAAGTTGAAGTCAGACCAGAAGATCAATATCAGCTACTAGGGCTTTGAACTGAACCAAAGCTCAATGGAATGATGTTTTATCTGCCCCTTTTTAGTCAGCTATTTTCAGAACCTCTTTTAACTCTCAAAAAAATGCTCCCTCCCCTCTGTTCTCTCTGTGATTTTATGTTGCTCAGCAATTCCCCCAAAAGATGGTTTTTTAGGGCCCCCTTTTTGATGGCTCCCAACTCCCCTCTATTTAAGCCTAGCATCAGCCCATTCAAAACAGCCTGTTAAACAAACTGCAACCCCTCCCATGTTCTCCTTCTGTTCTTCCACTCACAGATTAAAATAAAAGTCCTCCCATGAGATTCCCCTGACAGCCCTATTTTAAATATTAAAAGTGGTTTCCCTTTTATTAAACTAAACAAGAGTATGGGCAGCCTGAATATGCCCTGACAGCACATGCTGTCCAATTAACCCTAACTCATTCACAATTGATAATGCACATGCTGTCCACGTAGGGACAAAATTCTATGTCAATTTGAACTTTGAAATCTATCTTAAACTGCAGCTATAAGCAATCCTTAAACGATTTCTGATTCAAATACACAAACTATAAGCAGCTATAATCAATTCGTAATTGGATTCGAACGATGCTTCAGCAGAAATCAAACAACGTGTGTCAAATTATTGTCATTCAAAGCTGAAACTAATCGACGACATATATCGAATCGACTATGTGAATTACAATACGCACAATCAATAGCAAATGAATCGGAATCGAGCAGTATTAACAGGGGGTTCAAATTGTACTGACAAAACAGGGGATTACCTTGGGGCTAATTAATCGACCAAAACTCATTCCAATCAATTATACAGTTTAAACACATACACTTATCAATGAACAGACGAAAATTTCGACCAAATAAAAGGTCTGATTTAGAGAAGAAAAGAACAAAGTGAAGGAATTGGAAATAAAATTATTCTAAACAACAGACGAACAACAAAAACAAACAAACAACAATAGATCAAACAGAAAGGGAAAAGAATACCTCGAGCAAACTAGGTGAAACGGGCCCGAACTCAGACTCGACCTTTTTGAGGTCGAACAGACCTTAATCAAGTGTACTCAATAGAGAACACTTTGACTAAGGTCTATTAGACCCTCAAACATCTGCTAATTAGGACAAAATCCTGATTTCTGGATTTCTAGGGTTCTTGGGGCTCAGATTAGGGGTTCAGGTTTTCCTGGTTAGATTCGGACCAAACCAAGCCTGGTTTGGTCACGAGGGAGGTCAGGGGAGTGCCTGGTGTGAATCTGGGGTGGGTTGGTGTAGATCGGGATTTTGCTCGAACCTTCAAACAAAGATTCGAGGCGATGGGGAATGATTCAAGGCAAGGGGGTAGCAGATCCTTGTTCAGGGGGTTGAGGTGTACTAGGGGTGTTAAGATGGTGGTCACCGGCGTCGTTGCCGCCGGGTTTACGGTGAGGGGAAAGGGGGGCAGCGGTAGGGTTCTAAGGTATTTGGGGTTCGGTGAGGGAGACGACCTAAAGGCAAGGGGGGTTTGGCTTAGGGCGCGGGGTGAAGATTTTGGGCTTATATAGTTAGGGGGAAAATTAACCTAGACCGTTCGATCATCAATAATCGATGGCATGGATTAACCAGCTTAAGTGGAAACGATGTCGTATGGGTTTAAGTGAGGCCGGTGGGTCTCTGGGTGAGACGGGTCGGGTTTAAATGTGGGTATGGAGATGTGATCTTGGTCGTTGATCATTCTGAGATCAACGGCCCAGATCAGGTATGACCAAAACGACATCGTTTGGATATCCCTGAGGCCAACTGATCTGGACCGGGCAATGCAGTGTTTTTTGGGCCTGATTTTGGTGCTTTTGGGCCTCGAATTTTCCTAAATAAACTGGCCCAATCCGATTTTTAGACCAATTTGCACTCTTTTCTTTTTATTTTCTAATTTAAACACAATACCTAATTAAAGTAAAACTAAACACATATTAATTAATACTTAACACAATTATCACACACATATTAAAATATTTAAATAGGTAAAATCACACCATGGCAACAAAACATAAGACGAAAAGCATACTTTTGCGATTTTTCTTTAAAAACCAAACTATGATTTAATTAATTCCTAAATGTACAATTAAATCCTAAATAAGCATGTAATATATTTATTTTATATTCCGTGATTAACTACAAAAAGTAAACATTTACGGACAAAAAATGATTACCAAAAATGTCACGCAAATTCTCAAAATTGTGCCCGAAGGTAACTTGTTTTATTTTCGATTTCTTTTGGAGTAATTTTCATGGAACAAAAATCACGTGCTCACAGTTTAGTTTCACTCTGGATTAGTTTCTTCTTTACATTGTTGAGTATTTCGGGTTAGGCAAGTTCAGTGAGTGATTGTATAAAACTGTGATCGTTTGATATTACTGTTGGTTCAAATTGTCTTATTATGTTATGTTTGATTCTTTCCTCTCAGTTGCCAATCAGTTTGTTGCATATGAATTCGTGATATTACAATGTTTCATTCATTTTGTCTAGGTTTGGTTTAGAATTGTGAATGCAGTCAGTTATTCCCATATACATGTGCATCTTAGCAGTTTAATATTAGTTTGCTATTTGATCTAATCTGTGTAGTTTGAGTTGCTGTGTGATTTTGATTAAGGAAATTGGTTATAGCTGATGAGGTACAGGGGATTGGACTAGGACAGTAAATCACAGTAATTTCAGGGGTAATTTGGGAATTGAAAACTTGAAGAAATGGGTAGTTTGAGTGTTCTGTCCACTAAGTACTAATATACCATTAAATAGACATTTGTTTAATAGTTAGTGGGAAACAAAAAATAATGGTATGTGGAGACTTAAAAGGAATTGATTAAAATATAGCATTATCCATACACCTTTGAATTAAACAATGAAATTAGACACTTAGTAGTGATTGTCAGGGAATATGATGGAAGAAACACATTTCTTAATGATTTAAGTGTTAAAACAGGCTGGAAAAGGGGGTCTGTCTTAGGGTATAAAATACAGGGCAGACCTTAGAATAGGGGGGATTTTTTTTGGAGAGTATTGTAAGAGCATTGTTAACAGAGTCTTTAAGGCTGAAAACAGGCTGAGAATTTAGGCATACACACTTGGGTTCTACTGTTCCATTCAGGCCAGGTCTTAGATAATATTCTTAAAAGTTATAGCATTTAACCCTGAAAGGAGCTACTGTTCCATAAAAAAAATGATGTTACATTGGTCTAGAGTTTCATGTTGAGTGATTTTGGTCAAAGTTTGGGTAGATTTTCGATTGAGTTTTGTTGCTGTCAAGATTTCAAAGGTTTGAGACAGCTCGAGATGAGTTTGGGTGTAGTGTGGCAGTAGTGTATTTTTCTGATTTCATTCCGAGGTGGTTTGAGCTGTTTGAGTTTGAGTGTCCTGGTTTTGACTGGTTTCAAATTTACCTGGGTCTACTGTACATGTTACTGGGCTGTTCGTGGATGACTGTTTGTTGTTGCTGTGTTATCTATTGCTGCTGACTATTCCTTTCCTTCTTATTCGTATTTCAACTTCCAGGTACACAGCTGTAACTTTGGCATTTGTAAGCTGAAAACATGAAATTTGAATATACGTGAAGAGTTGAAATTCTGCTTTGGTTTCTATATGGCTTGTGTATTTAAATTCTTCAGTCACTGATGATAGGTAGATCCCTGTTAGTATGTAGCAAGTGGACTGAAATGGAGTTGTATGAGAGATTTTTTTTAAATATAGTTCATACTAAAACATGTTAGCATCCGGTAACTGATTCCTGTAGTTAAAAAGGAGCTTGTTAGACTGTTAAATTAATCTGGACTGTGACTATTAGATTACTGGATCGTCGGATTATGTTCGACTAGTTCTGAATATCAGTTTTTATGCCAATTGCTAATTCAGGAAAGTACTACATCAATTGAAAGGAAAGGAAAGTGTAAAATGTAAATAGTATTGGAATTTGGTTAAAGCATTGACTGTAGGCATTAGCTATAGTTAGTTTAGTGTGTTTGTTCAGTTTAAACACTTAAAGCTAGAAAATAACTGGAGTTAGCATTCTATTTTGGAACCTGTGATATTGTGCTTGCATTAATGGCCGTTGTTCAAATTGGTAATAGCAGTCATGTAAATGTCGAACTAGATGTTAGTATGGCAGTGGCATAAGACGTTGGCTGATCTGTTAGTTAAAAACAAAGTTGGAGTGTCAATTGCATGTTTTGGAAATACAAAATCATTTTGCGAGTTGCTTGCCTGCTTTCAGTGCATTATTAATTCGTTTTAATTACAATAGGTAATGAATTAGTGAATTGGTATTAAACTAGTGGCTTAGAAACTTCATTCAGGATCGTTTAAGTTAATATGAGCAGTCTGGGCTATACCGTTACCCAATTGTATGGATCATTCAAATTTGGTAACAAGCCCACCTCCTTTTAGGCCACTAATATGCTTGCTAGCCCGATGCTTTGATCAAAGGCCCCAAAATTGGGCATGTTTTTTAACACGCAGGTTTTTAAATATAGTAGTTCATAAATTAACTAAGTTTTTTTATTATTTAGAGACAATAAAACTAAATAGAAAATCGTAGTTTACTTTAGGTTTTCCTTTAATAATAAAACGAGACGAGCCTCGCCAAATAAAAAATACAAAGATCGCGGGGCCCTCGTTAAATGTATATATTAAAATACTTAGATTTCGGGACGGGTCGTTTAGCGAATTTCACGGTTTTCCCCAAAATAATAACGCGCTAGTCATTTTAAACGCGCTTCTAATATTTTAGTTTCTTAAACTCGGGTGCACATTTATGTGACCCAAATCCAAATCTCAACGGAGTCGAAATGTGTCAATAACCACGGGTGCATTGATGTGACGTGGTTCGAGATGTGTTTTCACGACGTTGCAATTCTCGTTAAAAATAATAATAATAAAAGCGGTAAAAAGTTAAAATTTGCACATAGGTTCAACATGTATTAAAATCAGATAAATAAGCCGAATATGACATTTGAGCGACCGTGCTAGAACCACGGAACTCGAGAATGCCTAACACCTTCTCCCGAGTTAACAGAATTCCTTATCCGGATTTCTGGTTCGCGGACCGTAATACAGAGTCATTTCTTTTCCTCGATTCGGGATTCAACCGGTGACTTGGGACACCATAAATCTCCCAAGTGGCGACTCTGAATTAAATGAACAAATCCTGTTTCGATTGTCCTTTAAATGGAAAAATTCCTTTACGCCCTTGCGGGCGCAGGTAAAAAAGAGGTGTGACATTATAGACTCAAGATACTTGAACTCTGTCTCTCTTCAAAATGGCTTTTATATCAAGCTGCACTTCTACATTTGCTTCGCGAGTTACACCGCTAAACTTTCACTTCAGGTACTCTGTCATGGACGAATAAAAAGTCATGTTCCATATTTGCTGGTACGATACTTTTGACTCTGAAATTAATTTGGGGCAAAGTAGAGTATGCGTTGAAACAAATTACTTAGGCAGGAGTTTAAGTTATGTGTTCTACTAATGTATAAGATTTTTATACCGTCATGTCAATTTGATTCAAAATAATAGAAACCTCTTCATAGCAAGCAATAACATAGTATAGTAACTTCGAAAATAGAGTAATAAGTTGTTATGATCATTAAAATTATAAGCGACGAATATTTAAAACATGTTAGCCTCAATGGTGTTTTACTACTTACAATAAGAGGGAATAGCAGGCACGTCTCGGTCAACATGAGTGCTTTTATAGAAATAAAAATTGATCTGAGGATATTTCTGTCATTTCAAAGCTATTCAGTCGATCGCTCAGCTTAACACGTGTAGTTCCAGTTTTAACATGTGGCAGCACCTCTGGTTTCTCAGCTAAAAATCTCAACCGAACGTAGAGAACTAACGACATCTCCAGAAAAGTAACGCTCCAGAACATCTGTTCTCTCTCTCTCTCTTTGCTCTCAAGTTTGTACTGCAATGTGTTTTCTTCCGTCAATCGTATTTTCTGGTGGGTATCCCTTCTACCATCTCTTGATTCGTCTTTATCTGTATCTCTTGATTCATGTTTATCTATATTTGTCTTGAGAAATATTTGAGAAAATTCTTGAACGAATACCATTTCTATTGAAGTTCTCTAGGTGTTTGAGAAAATTCTTCAATGAATTACCCTAATTTCTTATGCATATTTCTGTTTTCTCTATTATTTATGTGTTTGAAAAAATACTTGAACAACCAAACTTATCAGTTGAGTTAGCAAGGACGAGGTGACCGCTTCAATTACTAACTATTTGCTATGTTTTTCTTCTCACTTCTACTATGTTTTTTGTTGGTCGTATATATCATCAAATACCTTTGTTTCTTTGTTCGATCTCTGACCTCTTCATTTGTTATCTTTGTTCTCTGTCAATTAATTTTCCAATTATTAGCTTATGCGCTTCTTGTTTTCTCAGTTGTGCGCTGAGGTTGTTTCAATTGCTTTCTGTCGGTTTATTTGGCGATAACTGGGGTATTTGGGGCTTTGACATATTTCTCAGATGCTGACGACCTGTATGTATTTGAGACGGATTCTTTTGCTATTTCCATAATGCATAGACTGTTTTGGCATATTTTTTTATAATTAATTTTTGCCTCTATAAACTATCAACTTGGTGGTTAAATAAAACTAGCTTTTCGATTTATTGACAGTAAAAAATCAACTTAAGATGACCTTAGAGATGCACTTTGCTGGGATTGTCTATAGTACAATCGGTAGGATGTTAACCTAGAAGCGTGTTAAAAGATTACATTTCCTCTGCGCTTGGGATAATTAGATTCAAAGAGCTATTTATATGAACTCACTATTAGATTGAAATAATTACTGATCCAATCAGTTCGGAATTGAGTAGTTGATTGCTTGATTTGTATTGAAGGTATGTCAAAGAGATGCTATAAAATCTGATGAGTTTTACTCCTCAAAATTTTACAATTGGCTGGACAATTTCCAGATCTTCTTTAACCTCTTCATCATTTTCTTGCAACTATTATGAATGTACTAATAATTGACATCATATATATTTGATAGAAACTAAGTGATCCTGTTTATAAAAAATAGATCTTTCACTGTTGTTTTTGTTTGTTGATTCGATTCTACCTTTCTGAATTCATTTTTTCCTGTTAAAATAAAACTCCTTTTTATCGACCACTCCTTTCTTGTTTTATAGTTATACTTTTACCACAAATTTCCACGGCTACTTGTATTGTTTTCTGTTGTGTCTTACAGTTAAATAAGTCCTTCTCTGTTGCCTCGAAAAGTATAGCAGTGGTAGCATATATGACACTCCAAAAAGGTGCTTTTACTAGCAAATCAGGCAAAGGAATTGGACTAAGCACATGTTTTCTGTTGCAGTCATTTCCACTCTTCACCGTGCGTTCCTATGCCATTTCTTTTCTGAAATCATGTGGAGAAGAGTCTCCTAAATATGACACTTCCACTTTTGCAAATGAGCTAAGGGACATTGAGCAACTTGTGCTACTGATTATTTTTGTTTGCTCTTTTTCTACTTAGTTTAACATCTATTGCTATCCTTTCTGTTGGCATAACTTTAATGTTTACAGATTCAAATGCTTAGTCAATATTAGAAGAATTTGTAGCAAACACTTTGTACTTTCTCCTATTGTGGCAGTGTTATTTTGGCAATTGTGAAATTCAAGAGTTGAAGCTATTAAGGTAGATAAGGAATGTTGATTTAGATTATTTGAAGAATGCAAAGTTCAAGTTGAGCTTGTAGCTTGAGACAGGTTAAGGCTTTCATATGTTCTATAAAATATTTTTTTTGCTAATTTAACATTCAGTTATATTTAATATAGTCTTAAATGAGAATGTGATAGTAGTACTAAGTACTAAATGTGATTTTTTGTTGCCAGAAGTAGTTGTGTAATATTCTTTCTAGTCATAAGCAATTACATTTTTTTATGCTCATATTCAGTTTAAACTCATTTACCAACGTGATCAATTCAGTTTTACTCAGTATCTACCTTACTACTTTCTTCATCCTTAGTTTTTCTATTTTTACATCTGCGCTACTTACGTTGTTTTCAAAATAGAGTGTACACCTGGTTAGTCAATTTCTTCTTAGGCATAATGTTTTAACTACACATTAAAGTGATACTCTTCTAGATCTTAAGATATGCACATTTAGTGTTCCAGAGAGCTACTTTAAGGAGTTTTGTGCTTTAGATTCTGTTGATCATATGTAAAAGTCTTATGTACTTGGGCTATGTGAATCAGATGAGAGGATAAAGGCTACTTAGAGTGGTTCATTTGACTGTTGATTTTTATTTTATCTTTCTTAGTTTTTTTCATAACTAATATATAACATCTCTTATCTTTCACCTAAATGCAGTTGTTACAACTCTTACCAAAGAGGATATAATAAGGGATAAGGTATGTGTCTTTGTCAGCAAGGCATAGTGGTGTCATCAACTTTTCCATGTTGGTCTGGTAGATCTTTCCAACGGACTATATTTTCGATTCGGCATAGACTAATTGGCATGTGTATTGCTTGAAAAAAATATTTCTCTTTTTGGATCTATGGTATTTTCATTATATCTAAGATCATGCAAAAGAGCTTTCTGACAAATTTTTATCCTTGCAGTGCAATTGGACTACAGTATAGTCTCTTTGGTATTCATGGAATTATTTGACGCTTGACACAGGTTATTTGCTAAAACTATTTGGAGGTATTATACTAACCCTGCAGAACTCTTTTATATAACCTTTTGTCAATATGATTATTTTAGTGTTCAGCTATGTCTATAGTGCAAAATACTGTTGAGCTAATTATGAGACTTGCAACTAATGTGCTTCATGATCTACAAGTGTTTTCATCACAACTCGATTCCTAAATTATAGTTTATTTTATTATTTACTGAAATCCTGTTGTTATATGATTTCCGCATATTATGACATCTTGTTCATTAACAACCTTTCCTATGTGTTGGATTCACTTGCACTTAATGTTAAGTGACTGTGTTTTAGCCTGCAAAACAGTTGTCTCTGATATTTACATCAGATAGCCATATTATTCTTCTGTTCTTATCATTCTATAGTTGGAACAATAGAAGTTACTTGACTAATCCTTGTTTTCCTAATATCTGGTAATAATTGTAGGGTTCATTTACGCACAATAGACAGTTGGACTGCCTAATGTCAGCGACGCCCAGGAAGATCAACAAACTATTCTGCTCCTCATGCTAACATAAAAAGGAGAAATAATAGTTCAGTCCTTTTCACAAGTAGAAAATTATATGTGGGCAACTTCACTTGATATGCAATTCATATTCCTTGGTATAAAATGTGTTTATGTAAGATAGTATTTTTTTACTTTTGAGAAGAGACAAAAAACCAGTAGTAACCTTACTAGTATTATGATTTATGTGAAAATGACATTCACTTGGTAGTCGTTCAAGTTAAATGCAGCCTTTTTTATTTCCAACCTCAATTTAATGGCATCCAACGTTAACAAAATCAAAGAGGATATGAGCCTTTTGTCAGGAATGAACCGAATTGAAACTAGTACAGATATGAGGAAGGAAAAAATTCTATACACTGAAATGCAAAGATTTTATACTAATAGTGTAGATTTACATGTGATAGCAAGTTAGTAATTATTTTTATTAAGTTACCAATATAGATGCTTCTCTAGTAGAATATAGAAATTATTGCATCGAATTTAAGTTTTATATATTGATGGTACAAAAAATAAAAAATAAAAAATTAAGAGTCAAAATCTACTAGAAGTGAAGCACTAACAAAATGGTATTAAGCCACATGCAGAATATAGATTCCCAAATTTGTTTAGAAAAATCTAATTTGGATGAAGTTTGGGTTGAAGATGAAATTGTGTTTGGACACACGTTTTCAAAACATATTTTTCAAATTTATTTTGAAAAACATGTATATTATTAGCAAGCGTTTGGCCATAGATTCCAAATTTATTTTGAAAAATCTGATTTGAGTGAAGTTTGGTTTGAAGATGAAAATGTGTTTGGACATACGTTTTCAAAACATATTTCCCAACTTTATTTTGGAAAAACATGTATATAATTCCCAAGTTTTGAAGTTTGGGATTTGGGATTTTGCCAAAATGTGGACAAAATTTATGGCCAAACATGAGTTTTGAAAATAAATCCCAAATTTATTTTGGCAAAACTCATGGTCAAACGGGCCTTAGTGTTTGTAAAGATTTTGGTCCAAAAACTAACGAATTTGGGATTTTGCTAAAATATAGGGAAAATTTATGACCAAACATATGTTTGCCAAATAAAATCTAAATTTATTTTGTTAAAATCTATGGCCAAACGGGTTTTAAGTTAGTTGGTGGTTGTTGGCTTTGAATTTGGTGGGGGTTGGAGTAGGGTTAGTACTTGGCAATATCAAAGTGAAAATGATGTTTTAACTTGATGACTTTGTGTCCGCTACATTTGCTATATAATAAACCTATTTCTACCTACCAAATCTGAATATACAAGATATTTTTTGGAATATATATATATATATATATATACAAAATGATGAGCAAAAAGAATCGTAATATTTCCTAGAATGATAGCTAAATATATACAAAATTGTTATAGTTTTAATTCAATCATTTCGTTAGAAGCAAAACAAGAAAAAAACAGCGAGTAAAGATTTATTTATATGAGACAAACTCATCAAATTAGATCAACAAAATCAAATGTATACTACAACAAATTTAAGTTATATGCACTTATAATTTAAAGATTTATTGCACTACTAATGTAGTTTAATCTATTATAATAAATTAGTTGTCATTTGTATCAAATTTGCCTGTTATTATCTTGTAAATATCTCGACCCAAATTTGTTTTCAATAGTGATGTCCGATAATTATGGTAGTATTTTATTTCAAACCATGTATTTTAAAACAAATGGGGGTCCCAAAAAATAGTACATTTTGAAATAAAATAAACATGTAAATATCTTCAGATTATTATGTACTAATATAAGCACTTGCATAATTGGCTTATGTAATGGTTATTTGATTTATTTCTCCCTTTACATGCACGTGAAAAAGGGAGGAAATCGACAAAGTTAATATCATCATTAATTATTAAATCACAATGGCTAATTAATGAATGGTTAATATTATTTCGAAATTAAAAAGGAACATATGGTTGTGTCCTCGTGTGCACGGCGGTATTCTTCAGCAGAAATATTATAAGTTTATTACATGAGCAATTTAAAATGTAACTTGGTAATTGTCCTTTTCTTTTCTGTGGGATTAAAGTATAATCTTCTTAATATTTGGTTTAATTTAACGTTAAGTTGAATAATGAACGTCTACGAGAAAGAGACTGCAGACGTAAACATAAAGAATATTCACATCATATTTCCCAATCATAAGCGCGGATGCATGATTTAAATTTTATGAGCTCAACTTAATTATTAGATTTTTAACATTAAACTCATTATATTTTTAAAATTATGTGTTTATATCTACTAAGATTCTTACCGGACTGACCAAAAGCAACTTGCTCTTATTTTTGTTGATGAGATTGATATAAATTAATATTTTGTAATCATAATAATTCATCTATTCCCCTACTTCATCACACAAAGAAAAAAGAAAAGAGTTTCATTTAAATGATTTTTTTTATTTTGACGAATGCTTTTTTTCCCCTCTCTAATTCCTCATTTTCTTCTTAAATTACTCCCTACTTATCCACTTTAAATTTTTCACGTCCCTTAATAAATAAGTAATTATAGTATATATTTTAAGATATAACCCCTAATAATGATAGTATTGTAAAAAGTCTTGATAAATAATTTTATAAATAAATAATTAATGATGAGGGTAAAACAATAAAAAAAATTATCTTTCTCTTGATTTGTTAAAATGAACGAGCAAAGTGAAGCTATATTTTTAATATAGTGGACAACAAAAAATGAATAGAGCGAACATTATTTACATGCTATCTTCCAAAAATAGGAATAGGAATAGGAATATATTATATAAATAAATATATTATATAAAGAAGAAAACGAGTGGACCGAACCGGAGTTAGTGGTGCGGTGGGACAAAGCCGCGTCGGTTCTATCAGATCCACCGACGGCCTTATATGCTAAATTCCTTAATACTCAACTGGCTCATCCAACGGTTCTCTCGATAACTTAGATTAATCCTAAGCCGTTGATTAAATTCCCTCACCTACCAAAAAAAATCCCAAAATGAATCTAGCCCTAATTATGAGAAAAGGGACACACTCAATTCTTCCTATATAATCTCCTCCTCCATTTCACTTCCTCCTCGCCCTTACACTACTTTCTACTGCCCCACCTAAGGTCAATCTCTCTCTTTCTCTGTATATATGTATCATTTATTGTGAATTTGTTGGTTCCGTTCGGCAAACTTAGTGATTTTGTATTTTTCTTAAGAAATTCTTTAATATGTATAAATTATTAAATTAAAATATAATAATTTAAAGGAGCTGAAATTTCAAACCGTAAATTGTAAATACTGGATCTGTCTTGGTATTGTTCAAGTATTGTAGTTGTTTTCAGTAGATCTGACTTTGTATGTGTTGAATTTAAGTCAAAGATGTAATTTTGATGACAAAACAGTGCTGTTTTAGCTCAAATTTTCCACACGTGTGTTTCATTTTTATGCAAAGGCCATGCTAATTTTTATGTGTGTGCTCTAATTTTATGAGAATGTCTGCTAATTATGGATTCAAGATTGCATTTTTTAAAATTCGCCCAAGTTCTTTTTTGTGAAAGTAGATCTCAATTATAGCTACCGTTTTGTGACAGTTTGAGTTAAAGATGCGATTTTGATGTCTCAATATGCTGCTTTAGCTCAATCTTTTCATCTCTTTGTGTCATTTCTTATGTAAAAGCCATGCTAATTTCACTGTGTTGCTCTAGTTTTATAGGATGTCTACTAGTTATGGCTTCAAGTTTACATTTTTTAACTCGACCCAGTTCATTTAAAAAAAGTAGATCTGAATTATATCATTCTTAGTGGGTTTTGGTTTGTTTTCTATATCTGCAATTTTCCTCCATTTTCTGCCAATTTAGTGGTGCTAATGTGAAATCTGTATTGTTAATATTTTAGGCCAATTAAGAACGAAGACGTATGTGTTGTGTGTCAGAAGACAGCATTTTTTTGTAGCTTTTTAGATATATGTATACTGATTTCGACGTAATTTTTGATCTTCTATATACATATATTGCTTGAGATGCTATATAACTTGAGTTCAAGAGTAGCTGCATGAGTATTAACGGGTTATATGTTGGGTTTTTTAGAAAGACTACTCTTTTCTTTTGCTTTTTATTGATACACCTTTATCTGTGCATGCTAAAGTACTCATAAGATGTAAAATTGAGTAATTTGTCTCAAACCATAAAGGTTACATTGTTGAAGCACCCTCATATTGTTCTTTGCTAATCTTACTTTAATGTCTGTCTCTTCATTCACATATAGAGTACTTCCATGGTCTTTTGCCATAGTTGCTGATGTCATTCAATTTGTCAATGCAGATTTAGAGCAATGGAGACTTTCTTGTTCACATCTGAATCAGTCAATGAGGGACATCCCGACAAGCTCTGTGACCAAGTCTCAGATGCAGTGCTTGATGCCTGTTTAGCTCAGGACCCTGAGAGCAAAGTTGCTTGCGAGACTTGCACCAAGACCAACTTGGTTATGGTCTTTGGTGAGATCACCACCAAGGCCACTATTGATTACGAGAAGATTGTACGTGACACTTGCCGGGAAATTGGATTTGTGTCTGCTGATGTGGGTTTGGATGCTGACAATTGCAAGGTCCTTGTCAACATTGAGCAGCAGAGCCCTGATATTGCTCAAGGTGTTCATGGTCATTTGACTAAGCGACCCGAGGAGATTGGTGCAGGTGACCAGGGTCACATGTTTGGCTATGCCACTGATGAGACGCCGGAGTTGATGCCCCTTAGCCATGTTCTTGCTACTAAACTCGGAGCTCGCCTTACTGAGGTTCGCAAGAACGGTACCTGTGCTTGGCTTAGACCTGATGGCAAAACCCAAGTGACTGTTGAGTACCACAATGACAATGGTGCGATGGTTCCATTACGCGTTCACACTGTTTTAATCTCCACTCAACATGACGAGACTGTCACAAATGATGAAATTGCTCGTGATCTCAAAGAGCATGTCATCAAGCCTGTGATCCCTGAGAAGTATCTTGATGAGAAGACCATTTTCCACCTCAACCCTTCGGGCCGTTTTGTCATCGGTGGACCTCATGGTGATGCTGGTCTCACTGGCCGTAAGATCATCATCGACACTTACGGTGGGTGGGGTGCTCATGGAGGTGGTGCTTTCTCAGGGAAGGACCCTACCAAGGTTGACAGAAGTGGAGCCTATATTGTGAGGCAAGCAGCAAAGAGCATTGTTGCCAATGGTCTTGCTAGGAGATGCATTGTTCAGGTTTCATACGCCATTGGTGTGCCTGAACCTTTGTCTGTCTTTGTCGACACTTATGGAACTGGGAAAATCCCTGATAAGGAAATTCTCAACATTGTCAAGGAGAACTTTGATTTCAGGCCCGGGATGATCTCCATTAACCTCGATCTATTGAGGGGTGGCAACGGCCGATTCTTGAAGACTGCTGCTTATGGACATTTTGGCAGAGATGATCCTGACTTCACATGGGAAGTAGTCAAGCCTCTCAAGTGGGAAAAGCCACAAGCTTAATTGGAATATAATCGTGTTTCACGCCTTGAGTGGTTGTGCTTACTCTAGCTTGTTGGCTTTTGTTTCACTTTTTTCTTGTTCTTTTTTATTTTTATATCTTATTATTTTTTTATGTGGTTTTAGAAATATTGTTCCAAGTTTCTTGGGTAAAGTTTGAGGATAATGGAAAATCATGGATTGAGATGTTAAAGTCTTTGCTTTTGTTATGTTTTTATAGACAGGGTTGACCTTTTTGATAAAAAAAGATTTTTATCTGTAGAGGTCTTGGTTTTGCCACTAAGTTCTAAGCACTGAGTTCTATAATCACTTGCATTCCATGAGCCAACTCTGCTATTGAATTTGCAGAGTTTCTTCTAGAAACAACCTCTACCGGGATAAGGTCTCCTTGCACTTCTTTAGACTTCACTTGTGAGATTTTACTAGATTTATTGTTGTAGTACTAGAAACGTCCACGCATGGCTAAAGTTCAAGTGTCTGTCATGAGAGAATAATGGTTGTGCTTTGCAAGTTAGAAACAAAGGCCTCCAAATGGTCACACACAATCAAGTGAGCCAAATTTCAGTAGTACATACCGAGTAACTCTGCCAATAAAGTTACTAAATATCTATGTTGGTGGGGAATGTATGTACTCGACTAGATGAAATAATTAAGGTGTACATCGATATTAAGACTCAGATTTCAACATATGACATTTCTTTTTACTATCCTTGCACCGAGTTTGTTCATGGGCATGTAGAAAGCCAATGACTTATTTTGGTATTTTCTTTAACAGATGACAAAATCAGATTTCAATTGGAACTCCACAAGCTCTCTTTATACATTATCTCCCTCTATTTTTTGCTTTGCCATAGTCCATCTGCAAATATCTGGTAGTGAGACACCAGAAGGTTTCTTGACCTCTGTTAATTCTTCTAACAGAGAAATGACATGTCATTTTGTACGATCCTTGCGGAGAAATGAGAATCTAAGTACCAGAAGAACCAGTGGATGGCAAATTTTATGCTACAGAAACTGCCACTGTATTCCCCGAACTGTACTTTTGTTTTTATAGGAAGGTCTGGAGGTCAAGCATTAAGGTTGTAGGCTAGGTGGTAGTAAAGCTTTCCCTACTTCATATCCGGGGTGCGGCGGGGTTGGATAGGGTTGATCTTAGATGGCTTGCGGTTTATGTTGAGTCCACACTATCCTTTCTGTTTATCTTAGCCTCGGGCCTTAGATACTGGTTACTGTTATTGCATGTCATTTATCTTTTGATTTTTATGCTTCTCTTACTATTTCTACGGTTTCTGTTAAAGTTACTAATGAATTGTCTTTTCTTATTTTATTTCTGTCTTCCTGAGCCGAGGGTCTATCGGAAATAGCTTCTATGCCCATCGAGGTAGGGGTAAGGTCTGCGTACTCATTACCCACCCTAGACCCTACTTTGTGTTGTTGTACTTTTGTTTTTATTTGCTTGTAGCTTTCTCTATGTTGAGGATTTTGTGTGGAGGCTTAGACATGCAAATCCACCAAATACGTGCATTACCAAAATAACTAGATGTTTCCCAAATAAAAGAAAAGTGAAGAGGGTAACTAGCACTATGAATCCATCATATAACAACAACCACCACCACCACCACCCAGTGCATTCCCACAAGTGTGGTATGGAGAGGGTAGGATATACGCAACCTTTACATCTACTGTAGAAGGGCAGAAAGGCTGTTTCCGATAATCCTTCATATAACAAAAATAGGAAAATGCTGAATTGGTATTTGAACGATAAAAAGCAACAACCAAAAAGTACAGAACAGCACAACCAGCTTGGAGCTTCAAATGCAGCATTCTTGACATAATAAAGAGCTAGCTTGGAAAACAAGACTACTGATACTAAGTCAGAGAACAAACATGGCAAATACCACATGACACTATATTGAGGTTACGCTGATACGGTAACAGTTTTCCATTCATGGCTTAGGTTCCAACTCTTCGTAAACTAACTGACAAGGCGACAGCTGAGTAATTTTATCACTCTACAGCTCAGTAGAAAACCACTAATGATGTAGCTTTGGCGCTCTAATGCATTGTCAAATTAAATTGCATATTCAGTTTTCAAGTAGGCATTAACTCTTGCTTCTCGTCACCACTAACACTGTCATTGAACTTTGAGGCAGACATCATCTGCTTTTCTTGCTCCAAATCATAGATTTTGTCTGTCATACCTTCCTTCCTATATGCATCAACCATAACAGAGTAAGTTGTGTCATCTGGTCGGCACTGCTTATCTTTCATTCGCTTGAAAACTCTCTCCATCTCCACTAAGTCCTCTGCCTTTGCACAAGCATAAATAACAGAATTGAAAAAAGAAGTGTTTTCAGGGATCTCCAACTTCCCTGCTAATTGGACAGTGTTGATCACCTTAGGAAAAAGGTCTGCATTTGCATATCCTCTAATGAGACAGCAAAATGTCTTGGTGTCAGCTCTCACGCCTTCAGTACGCATTTGATCAAATGTGTACTCCATATGCTTTGCATCACCTATATCTGAAAACGCCTCGATGACATTGTTGTAAGTTGATGTTGTCCATGGAAATGAGAGTTTACGCATGTACTCCATCACCGATGACATCTTATCATACATCCTTTTCTTCCCATAAGCACCAATAAGGATATTAAATGTTCGCGTCTCTGGATCAATACCAAAACTACGAAATTTTTCATACCATTTTTCCATCATTTCAATCTGCCCCTTGTTGCCAAATAAGCTCAGAATAGTGTTCATTGTCCATATATCAGGTCTGCTGCTCATGCTCTCAAGCATTCCTGAAAGCACTTTCTCCATTTCTTCATATTTCCCTGCCCTCCCGTAACCACTCAAGACTATATTTTGAGTGACAGTGTTAGGAACTACGGAACGTTCAGCCATTTGTTCATAAAGAGACTCAACCAGATCAAATCGGGATGCATCCACACATGCCTTAATTAATATACTGTATGTATAAACATCTGGCTGACAATGAGGGAGCTCGATCATCCGGTGAAGAATAGTAAATGCCTTGTCAATTATGTTGCTTCTACAGTAAGCACCAACCAAGGCTGTATAGAATTCTGTAGTGGGTTCCAATCCCTCTTCAATCATTGTGTCAAAAAGTTGCTGTGCTTGCCCTGGCTGCCCGCATTTCCCAAGAAGAACAAGAAGCTTCATGTACGTACTTTCTTTCAATTGATAAAAGGGTTGTTCCTTTAACATTTTAAATACCTAGACGCAAAAAAGCAACTATATTGAAACATCCAATTGGCAAAACACCAGCAATAGAAGTACCAAAGAGTTACAATGCAAGAGATGTTGGAATTCAAGCCTAAAAATCAATGAGGTGCAATAAATTTACCTCGAAAAGAAAAAGAAAACAGGTACCCTTCCATTTACCTCTGCGCTTTTCGCGGATACGGGGTGCGAGGAGAACTCATGTGTGCAAAAAATGCAAGGTAAATACTTTGAAAACTCAGAAAAGTGATACTTTCCTGGTTTAATTTATTTGATAGTGAAAATTCTCCAAACAAAGAGCTTAAGGTACTCAGGGTGGTCCTAAATGAAGCGATTACTCCAGTTTTGGAAAGTATATAGGCTGGAAAGCATCTCATTATTCACGGATAAGTTATTAGATAAAAGAAAAATAAGATATCCATTAATGTTCCACACAGAAAATGGTTCTGAATTTCGCCAAGGTGGATGCAGAAGGTAATGAGAAAACTGGATATTTGCTAAAATTAGGAGAATAATAATAATAATAATAATAATAATAATAATAATAATAATAATAATAATAATAATAATAATAAAAATAATAATAATAATAATAATAATAATAATAATAATAATAATAATAATAATAATAATAATAATAATAATATAGGAGTGAGAGGTAGGTATTTAGAAAGAATGAAGCTAGGTAACTGCATTAAGCAATGGAGAGGATAACAAGATCAAATGCATTATGTTTTGAAGATATTATAGGTCTTTTAAGAAAACTTCCGACCTTCTTAATTCAGGTCTACACGATGAGACTGGCCATCAGCCCACAATTGGGTGCCACCCGCCGTGAGTAGTGGTGGTTTGACTAGTTTGTCCGATGGCTGTAGTTGGTCATTAATTGAGTGTGCGGAAAATGCTGGTCGTTACTGAAATTGGGCCACTTCAGCTTTTGGACCAACTCCACTAACGGGCTCTGATGCGCTCAAACAAAGACAACCCCGCAACCACACAAGCAAGAACTCCACTCCGCTCAGAGATGCCCAATCTCACAAATCTATAAACCAGGGCCGGAACTTTCATAGCCATTGTTCCATTTTAGCATCAATAATCATGTAATATTGCACCTATAAACTGGTTTTAGCTTACTTTATTTCTCAATTAAAAGAATAAAAAAAAGTATCTTTACGATAAATTGACTAGTAACATGTCTTCAAAAATCAAATATACACAATCAATTGCTTAAAAAAATGAGGGGGTAGAGGATATGCAGGGGTTTAAGAGAAAAAAGGTTTTTTTTTTTTTGCGGGGGGGGGGGGGGGGGGAAGATATACACAAAATTTAACAAGGATATAGAAAAAAGTAAAATCAAGAAATGAAAGGGATAGTAGCAAGAACTAACCTGAAGCGCTTGAAGCCATTGTTTTTTATCAATATGATCAGAGAGAGCTTCAGTAACAGTATTAACCCAAGCTGTAGCATTATTTTTTCTGTCCAATTTTTTCTTAATATTCTTAATAGGTGTTCTTTTCTTGTTATGGGACCCAGTTTGTTCAGTAAAACCAGGATATTCACCTTGTTTCCAGTGCTTTTTCTTTGGAAATGCCACTGAAAAAGAAGTGGCGCCGGCGGCGGTGATAGTGAGTGGCTGCCGGAAGTGGAAGAGACGGCGAAGGTTACCGCCGGCGGGAGGAAGTAGAGCTGAGGAAAAGAGAGAAGATGAGGAAGATAAAGAAAAGGAATTGGTTGTCATTTTTTTGTCTATTGTCATTTGTGCCTGGGCCTAAACTGCCCTTTTAATAGTGACAAGTAAATAGTGCGATAAATTTAAAAATAGCGAGATTTATCACTGGTCGTTGAAAAATAGCCAAGTTTCAAAAGTTATCGAAATTTAGCCACTTTAAATCTGAGCGAAAATACTGTTCAAAATCCGGAAAAATACACCCGTAAATTTTACGGGAGTTCCAACATAAGTATGCTTACGGGAGTTCCAGGATAACTATGCTGGAATTCCCGCAAATTTTACGGGAGTTCAAGCATAATTATGCTGGAACTCCCGCAAATTTTACTGGAATTCCAGCAAGTATAATTGTCCAGTATAATATACTGGAGTTTGGAGCACTGGTGCTCCAGTCTCCCGCAAATTTTACAGGAGTTAGCAAAGTGTACCGGTCCAGCATAATATGCTGGAGTTCGTACACAAATGCACCAGAACTCCCGTATATTATACTGGACCGGTCCCTATTGCAGCAAAATAGTGGCTATTTTTCATTGACCAGTGTAAAAACTGGCTATACCATGATATTTTAACGTAAATAATAGTCCCTCCATCTTAATTTATGTGACATAATTTAAATTAATACAAAATTTAAAATAATAAGAACTTAGGATTTTATGATTTTGGGCATCATAGTAGCTTTTTGTTAATGGTAAAGAAGTTAAAATTATAAAAATATGTCAATCTTTTTAGAGCGGATTAATAAGTAAATAATATAACGTAAATTAAAACAGAAAAAGTATAGGATATTGAGAAAAAAAATTTCGGGACCAAGGGCCTTTTTTTTTCTTTTTTTTTGGGGGGGAGGGGGGAAGGGAATTTGGTGCTCATTTGTATTAATATAGAATTGCATTTGTAAATAAAACATAGAAAATTCTTGTAAAGTCATTTTATTCTATTCAAATTGTAAGCGGATATAAAATATCATTTCCTCCCTAATTTCACCTATTTGTCTAAACTCTTAAGTAATTCTGACACTAAATTTAAATAATTATACCTACCTTAAAATACATAACTAATACACCTGGTACTTGAACTCTTAACCAACTTTCAGTTAAGATATTTTACCACGTGGCATTCTAATACTGGATTGTTTGTCTTCACCCGTTGATGTAGGTCGTCACATGATGAATCGTGTTAATATCTTGTATCTCCTTTGTTTTTCGACAGAATCCGTCTTAGATTTGCCGGTGCTTCAGATCGGCCATTTTCTGTATACGATTAGTTAACATAATACCCTTTCATGACTCCTCCTCGTTTAAGAGACTCGTAATTCGGATTATACTCGTTAAGTACCTATTCTTTATCCTTTGAACTGTATAGATATGTAAAATTCTCATCAAACATCCATTGACAAGGTTCTGGATCTGTAACACATTGATAATCTGATCGAAATGCCACAAAAGTTCCCATATTTGTGGAGCAATTGAACATTGTAGCAGTAGGAAAAACTCTTCTAATATTTACTTTGAAACTGAATTCTTGATTTGACATCAAATGATTTAATGGAAAACTGTCATCAAAAGAAAAACATCGAATGGTAAGGTAATTTGTGTGGTTGTTTTTTACCACCACCAATTTTTCATTTGGAAGTCTACTTGTGGCTTCAATATTTGAGAAAATATTGATGCAAAAAAATATGAATATTGTAACGGTGACGGTTTTCATGATGTAAATGTTCGGTGCAGATAAATTTTTATCGTTCTTTTTCTGGGTTCTTGTCTCTTTTCTTGAATTTCCTTCCTGAAATATAATAATATAAAAAGAAATTTAGAAAAAGAAAAAAATGCATAGTCAATTTATTAGTATTTTTTGATTATTTGTGATATAAGAAAGTCAAGAAAAAAATCTAAAAATTTTTATGTCAAAAGGAGGATAGGAATTATAATTGCAGAAGTTCATTGAAGAATGATGCAAAAATATCATTTCATATATGATTCAAAAGGGATTTAAGTGAATTTACTTTATCGAAAAAATTATACTATGAAAAAGTTTTTAGAATATCGGTAAAATTTATTCAAACATCTTACTCGGTTACTGAATTTGAATTCCAGGTTTAATAATTGTTTCATTTGTCGAAATTCTTTTATTAAAATTTCTAATTCCGTCACTGATAATCAGTCCCTTGTAGAAATGTAAGGAAGATTTATCAAGATTTAATCAAATTGCATTTGAAGGCTAATTCATTGCATGTATAATAAGAAAATATTTACCTTTATTTCTTTGCTGTAATGGAAGGAAAATTCTATTCTGATTTAATTCCTTCAAAGCTGAATTTTCTTAAGGGTTTTTTAAGTGAGAAACTTAATTTCTTGTTTTTTTTTGGATGATTAAACATTTCGATTATTGAAGCTATTTATAGATTTGACAATAGGGACAAGAATTCTTTTGTGCATATTCGAATCTTTTAGTACTATTTTTATGTTTTTACTATTTTTAAGCCTTTGAGAGAGTTTAAATTTTCCAATTTAGATATTTACATAATTACAACTTTCTATATTTGCGCATAAGGAATAATTACGTAACTCGCGAGTTTCCAAAAGAGGTGTTTAATTGTTGGAAATTTTGTAGAAATGCCCCCTTTGTAGAGTCCGGAACTGAAATAACGCAAAACAATTATTTTTGTCACGGAAATTAAAGAGTCTAAAATGAGAATTTGTTTTTTGCGAGGCAAAAACTGAAATAATACAATTATTCTTAAGTTTTCCACAAACAAACGCCTATGTATTACTGAAATAACGCAAAAAGTACGATAGCCAAAAAGTATATAAAATTTGTATATTTTTTGTATATAACTTACAGAATATATATATATATATATATAAAATATAAAATTTTATATATTTTTTCGACTATTATTTTACATGAGCTATACAATGTTATTTTTCCAAAATTATTTTTGTGACAAAATACACATAACACATGTATTTCGTGCACTATAATTAACGTGTAAAGACCAAATTTCAATAATTTATTTATATCCTTGATGTGAGAAAATTATGTTGTATTTGTCCTTGAGCTTCAATTTAAAATGAGTGAACTTAATATGTTCAAATTACACGAAAAAAGGTCCTTATTTTATCCGTCAATCTTTAACTTTGGTCTAAAGTTACTTACAAGTTTGAGCTCCGTTTGAGGTCAAGAAAAAAGAAGAAGATATTTTCCTAACAAGGGTAAAATTCGACAAAAAATGTAACCAAAAATAAAGTTATTTAATTTCTATTAATACATGGTTTGTCAAATATAATTATATTAAAGAAAACGGAAAGGCCTAAGCCTAACAGCTTGTTTGGACGGTTGTTACTTATTGTATTGTATCAAATTGTTACTTTAAATACGATGTTTGTTTTGGTTGTTACTTAAATTTTATTATATCGTATCGTTAAATCCGTCGTTACGTAATGACGAAATATGTCACTTTATGTAACGATTGATTTGGTGAGGTTGCATCGTTATCTTGTCTTTTTCTCTCATCTCACCCTTCCTTATTATTAAATAATTTTATTTTATCATTTACCCTACCTTTTTATATTATCAATTTACCCCATATTATAATTTTTCTTTATAATATTGTAAGTTTATTCTTCATATTGCTACTGTGTGATATCATGAAACAACAACAAATGATACAATCCATCCAAACATTATATTCATCACACGATACAGTATGTTATAATAATATTATGAAACGATGTGTAACAACTAGGGGTGTACATGGACCGGGTTGATTCGATTTTTATCAAAACCAAACCAAACCAATTATATCGGTTTGGATTGGTTCAGTTTTGTCGGGTTTTCGGTTTTTTTTGTTACATGTATATTATTTCAATCTTACTTTTTTAAAATTATAGATAAAGTTTTGATAAGTGAATATATGTTTAGTAAATATAGAAAAAATTGACAAACATATGATCTATTAAAATATTCTAATGAGAGAATTTTTTTAATAACACATGATAGTTATTTTCTTAGTCGTCTAACAATAATTTTTCGTTAATTTACGCTTTCAAGGTTAATACATGAGAGGATTCCAAATATTTCTATATTTTCTAAAGAAAAATTACTATAAAGTCTTTAAAATATAAATAAAATCTATATATTTATATGTCGGTTTGGTTCGAGTTTTTTACTCAATACCAAATCAAGTCAAACCAAACCTAATCGGATTTTTTAATCGATTTGGTTTGGTTTTCCGGTTTGGTGCGATTTTCCGATTCGATATATATTTATATGTCGGTTTGGTTCGAGTTTTTTACTCAATACCAAATCAAGTCAAACCAAACCAAATCGGATTTTTTAATCGATTTGATTTGGTTTTCCGGTTTGGTGCGATTTTCCGATTCGATTCAAACAGCCGTTGTTACAACCATCCAAAGAAGCTGTAAATGGAGTTACCAAAAAAAGAATGTGTTAATTCCATTCCATTTACAGCAAAAACAGTGTGTGTGTGTGCGCAAAGTACAAACACTTTTTATCTTATGTGTCAGTGCATGTGTAAATAAAAAAGAAGAGCCCAAGTCAAGGGTGGATGACAGAGACGCACCAACTAGCCAACATTATTCTTTTCCACACTGTTTATTCTTTTACTATACTACTAATAATAATAATTTTAAAAAAAAATAATTTATAATATTTGTGTATTACTTGTAGTACTTTTCTCTTATAGCGTGTTACATTGTGTTTTGATTACTCTCTTCTTCCTTTATTGCTCTCTCAGTTCACACATTTTCACAACATTAATTTCCAAGAACGTTACATCTGTTGCAGAATATTGTAAGAACTTCTAATTTCTGCTCTTTTTTGCGGATTTTCTAAAATTCTGTAGGTATATAAATCTTGGGTTTCTTTCAATTTTTGTTTATTTTTTGAAAAAAAAAGGGGGCGACCTATTTTAAAAGATTGTTTTTTTCTTCAATTTTTGTTCAAGACTCTTTGAATTTGTTAAAAAATGAGGGTTTTTTAAGTTGGTTGTATTTTTGCAGAATTTTGTTGAAAAGAAGTATGAGCTGCTTTAGTTGTTGTGAGGAGGATGAAATGCACAGAGCTGCTGATAATGGGCCATTCATGTCACACAATTCAGCTGGTTAGTTTCCTCCATGTACTTTGTTTCCATTTCCATTATATTTTTTCTGTGGAAATTTGCTCAAATAGAGCTGAATGAATATAAGATGATTTATATAGCTGACCAAATTAGTTAGGATTGTGCATAGTAGTAGTAGTTATTGTTGTAGCAATAGCCCCTCTAAGACTTAGCTGACCTTGGCTTAGAGATTGTTGCATAGTAGTAGTAGTAGTAGTAGTAGTTGTAGCAATATATCGCCTTAACTAAATTAGTTTAGGACTGAGGCTAGTAGTAGTAATTGTCATAGCAATATCCCCTCTAAGCCTTAGCTGATCTTAGCTTAGAGATTGTTGCACAGTAGTAGTAGTAGTTGTAGCAATATATCGCCTTAACTAAATTAGTTTAGGACTGAGGCTAGTAGTAGTAATTGTCATAGCAATATCCCCTCTAAGCCTTAGCTGACCAAATTAGCTTAGGATTGTGGTAGTAGTAGTTGTAGTTGTTGTTGTTGTAGCAGTAGCCCCTCTAAGCCATAGCTGTCCTTAGCTTAGAGATTGTTGCATAGTAGTAGTAGTTGTTGTAGCGATATCGCCTTAGCTGACTAAATTAGTTTAGGATTGAGGCTAGTAGTAGTAATTGTCATAGCAATATTCCCTCTAAGCCTTAGCTGACCAAATTAGCTTAGAGACTGTTGCATAGTAGTAGTAGTAGTTGTAGCGATATAACCTTAGCTGTCTAAGTTAGTTCACGATTGAGGCATAGTAGTAATTTTGTTGTAGCAATATCCCCTCTAAGCCTTACCTGACCTTAGCTTAAAGTTGATGCATAGTAATAGTTGCTATTATAGCAATATCGAGCGAGCTGACTAAATTCGTTTAGTATTGAGGCATAGTAGTAGTAGTTGTTCTAGTAATATCCCTTCTAAGCCTAGGAGTTCTTGGAGGAATTACCCTCTCACATTAGAGGTTTCAGATAAGGGAAAGGTTGGGGAAGTGGGGTTTGGTGTCGGGACTTCTAGGGATATGGTGTATGCTTATTTTGCTTAGTGAGAAATCCCCGAGGGCTAGACGCTAGGGTTGGGGTGAATACTTGAACATTGGGAATTTATTTTATTGTTGAAATTGGAAGAAACTGTTGAAACTCTTTACTTGGGTATCAATAAATTGGAAGCTCAAAGATTTAGTATGTTTGTATTTGATGCTTCGTGATCGCGTTCCAATTGAATCGTTGAGAATTGATAAATGATCATGTAAAATGTTCTAGCCTTTGGTTGATTGCTTGGGATTTTAGCTATTATTTTTGGCCCTTTTCTTCATCTAATATCCTGCTTTAATTCTATGAACTTTTTATTTCCATAGAATCCTAACTGGAGAATATTTCATAGGCAACAATGGAGGTCAGCGTGCCACAGAAAGTGCACAAAAAGAGATGCAGACTGTGAACATCCAGCCCATTGCTGTTCCTTCCATTGCTGTTGATGAGTTGAAGGACATCACCGATAACTTTGGTACGAAATCTTTGATAGGTGAGGGATCATATGGAAGGGTATACCATGGTGTCTTGAAAAGCGGCAGGGCTGCAGCCATTAAAAAGTTAGACTCGAGTAAGCAGCCTGATCGAGAATTTTTAGCTCAGGTTAGCTCCTCCGTATTATCTTTTATTTGACTATGTCAAATTGCACATACCTTGGTAACCTTGCCTAGAGATGACGCATGTAATTACAGGTCTCAATGGTCTCAAGACTAAAAGATGAAAATGTGGTTGAATTGCTCGGTTATTGTGTGGATGGCGGTCTTCGTGTGCTAGCCTATGAGTATGCCCCAAATGGATCTCTTCATGACATTCTTCACGGTAAGTTTGCTATAAACTCTATCGGGACCAAGTTTTAATCCTTACCTTCTCATTAGGGGTGGGCAACTTTGGGCAAACCCGAAATCCAAACCGAAATCCGAAGTTCTTGGATTTTTGGTTTGGATTTTCGGATTATGGATTGGATTTTGGATTTAATTTTTAAAATTTTTGGATTTCGGATTGGATATTGGATTTGGTACTTTGAATTTTTGGATATCCGAAAATCCAAAATTCTTATACTTTATATTTAGTCCATTATCCATATGTCAATAGTTATAAGTTCAATACCCTACATCATATATGTTCAATATTAATTACTAAGTTATTATGAGAATACTTTCTATTTGGACATGGTTTTACTATTTCTACTTCTTATCTGACGTATTAACGTCTCTATTGTATTTTTTATATAATAATTTTATTACTTTAATATTTCATTTGGATGACTGCGGTGAGAATGAAGAACTTTTCAGGCAATTTAACATGAGTACTTCATTTGGATATTCATTTTTGTAAAAAGAAGAAACATCTCAACTTATAAGCTCAAAACCGAAAATCCAAAATATCCAAACCGATTAATCCGAAACCGAACTTAAAAAATCCGATCCAATCCGAACTTATTTGGATTGGATTTGGATTGTCATTTCGTCAATCCGAAAACTGAAAATCCAAACCGAAATTTCATACGCAATCCGAACTGCCCGAACGCCCACCCCTACTTCTCATTAGTACTAAAACCTGTAGATTTATCCATAATTCTTTGTGCATTTGGTTCCTCAAGCCGAGATGAGTCAAATTTTTTGGCAAATCCCAAGAACTCGTCTCCGTAGCTTGTGTTTGGAATTTATTGCTATTCAATCCAACTATGTCTAAGTACATTTCAGACTCCACTTTAAGTACTTCATTAATGCGCCGTGCAGTAAAAGACCCCCTTATTAGTGGCCAATACATGCTTCATCCCAAATTCTAAAGTTCTTTTTTAAAGCATTCTCTGACATGTATAATGAAAGTTTTTTGTGAAGTTCCATATTTAAGAGTGTTTGGACCTACGATATCTTCAAAGGACCTTGCTTATTAAGAATCCATCAATTTTTCTTTATTCTTTTTGCTTTTTGTTGTATATAATTCTCTTTTAAAAATATACTCCATCTCAATTCCCATTAACCATGGTTTGGATAAACACTAAAATATAAGAAATTAGTTTTGAAGTTGTTGAAAATTGGTTTAAGAGAAGTATGGGTAGCCCTTTAAAATTTAATTGGTAAATTGGATTGATCAAAGTCCAACAGTTGTATAGAATATTTGTTTTCCATCTCAAAAAAGGAAAAGAAATAGTTGTATAGAATACTATGACTTGTAGGTTTGTGTTGAACATTTCTTCTGTATGTATGGCCAATCTGACAGAGAGAATTGGAACTTTCCGTTGATGTTTATTTTTCTGTGTGTGGCCAATCATGCTTCTTTTACAACCTTTTGTAACATATTTTGTTAATTTGCTGCAAAATGCATAATTTTTCAGTTTGTGATTGCAGGAAGAAAAGGTGTGAAGGGTGCGCAGCCAGGTCCAGTATTGTCATGGGCTCAACGAGTTAAAATTGCAGTTGGGGCTGCAAGAGGACTGGAGTACTTGCATGAAAAAGCGCAGCCTCATATCATTCATCGTGATATTAAATCTAGCAACATTTTGCTCTTTGATGATGATGTCGCTAAGATAGCGGATTTTGATTTATCAAATCAAGCCCCTGATATGGCAGCTCGTCTTCATTCCACACGTGTTCTAGGAACCTTTGGTTATCATGCACCGGAGTGAGTCCATTTCTGGTTGCATAATACAAATAATCAACAGGCTTGGTTAATTTATTATAAGTTGATCTTCCCCGTGACTAATCTAATATTGAACTGAAAGTATTATTCATTTTTATGCTGATGGAATTTCCAACGCCCGCGTTCACCCTCATCCCTGTGTTGCAGATATGCAATGACTGGTCAGTTGAGTTCAAAGAGTGATGTTTACAGCTTTGGTGTTGTGCTACTGGAACTACTTACTGGCCGTAAACCTGTAGATCATACATTGCCACGTGGGCAACAGAGTCTTGTAACTTGGGTATAGCCTTCTAGATTTTCACATGATTTATCTGATACAGTATTTTTCAGTGGAGTAGTTCATTTTGATTTTTTATTGATTTAAACACCACCGCAAACAGGCAACGCCAAGACTTAGTGAAGATAAAGTGAAGCAGTGTGTTGATGCTAGGCTAAATACAGAATACCCACCCAAGGCAGTCGCAAAGGTATGTGCGCTGAAACAAAAAATTCTTGCTTAATGAAAGTATGTATTCCTATCTTTGCGACCAAAGTATGTCAATTAGTAACCAAAGGAGCATCTGAATCAGCTTTAGATGAAACATTTCGTTATATTCTATGATTTCTGTTTGATTTTCATCATCTCCATTTTCTTACATCTCCAATGCTGAAACAGATGGCTGCAGTTGCTGCCTTGTGCGTGCAATATGAAGCTGATTTCCGCCCAAATATGAGCATTGTAGTAAAGGCTCTTCAGCCTCTGTTGCCTCGACCTGTACCAAGTTGAACATCAAGCTTGTGAATTTTCTCCATTCTCCAGCCTTTACATCATGATCACAATATTAGTGGTCGCCTAGGAAACTACTGCACATTAGTGTCCCCCCCCCCCCCCCTCCTTGTTCTGTTGATTGTATGCCAAAGAACTATTGTATATTTGCAGTAATGAAAAATGGCTTTGCATATTGATTTTCATGGGTTCTGTTGAGGTGTATCAAACCACCAGTTATAGGAGACAATCACTGGAAAAGGAAAGCTATAAACTGCAGATTGTATTTTAGCACTGATTTCATATGTATTACAGTTTGTCCTTATGGTGCCATCTTATCATTTCAATTTCTTGAGAAGATAATTACTGTCTATTTGTGTTTAGAGGATACTTATCATGCAACTTGCAATAGTGTCCCCCCCACCCACCCCCACAACACACAGATACCCCCCAAAGTTGCAGGAACATCTTGAGTTGATGCATTTGAAATGAATCATATTTTACCTTGACAAAATTAATCATACAAGAGGTAGTGTTGCCTAGTGGTAAATTGAGATGTGATAAAAACTATGGGAGACGAGAGTTTAAATCCCATCAGAGACAAAAAAAACAAGACGGGTGATTTCTTCCCGCCTATATAAAAGCTTTGGATGGCGAAATTATCCGGCAATTATGTTGGTGAAAGGTAATAGGTATTCAGTGACAGTTGAGGTACGCGCAATTTGACTAGATGTCCACCATTATAAAAGGACAGCCCGGTGCACAAGACATTCCGCGTTCACGTAGGGTCCGGATAAGGACCGCACCCCAAGGGGCATGATGTAGACAGCCTACCCTAATGCAAGCATTAGTGGTTGCTCCCTATAAGTCACACGGAGACAACTTTACCGTTGTTTCAAGGCTCCCCTTTGCGAGGTTAACCTTCAAAATATCCAAGCCGGATAAAAGAAAGAAAAAAGAAAATTAGTGTATCCACTCTCAGGTTATTGGTGTATATTGGGGTTGGCTAGTTGCAGTTGTCTTTTTTCCACACAAAAAATGCTACAACTTACAAACAAGTTTGACACAGCACTTCAATTGTATTGCAGAAACCATTGAACTTTTGCCATTGGCAAGAATAATGTAACAAAAATTTTGGATAGGACAAAAGCATGATGCATGTTAACTAGCTATACATAACCATGTATGTAAAGAAGGCAGAGTAAAAAAATGAGGAACTTATATATACTGACTGATTTTCATGCACATAAAAATGATTCTTTCAAACAATTACAAGTATGATAAGATATACCAAATTGAAAAAATTATGGATCCTTTATGTGCCACTCCTCTCATTTCAGAGACAGTAACTTTAAGTCATCAATCTGGCGATTGCCCCTGTGTGTTTATGTGTTTATTTATCGCTTCTACTCTTCATCGTCAAAATTGGTTTTTCACTGCTATCTGTGTTAGACTTCCGATTATGAGATTCTGTTTCTTCAGCACCTGTCTGGCTCTTTCTCCGTCTTCGACCCTAAAATACCAACAAATTTAGAGCATTGAAAAACTTAAATAACTCAGAAAATCTTCAGTTAGTATGTAACCTCTCGTGGTATTGGATATTCCTCAGATTCAAGCATTCGAACAACTTGACTCATTGTAGGCCTTTTATCAGAATCTGGATCGAGACATCTTAAAGTTGTTAACAGAGCTCGTTTAAGGGCAGTTGTGGAAGGCCTTGTCTCGATTGTTGGATCAACCACTTCTTCTGAGCGTTTGCTGCCAACCATCATCTTGAGCCAATCGACAAGATTTACCTGTACATCAAACAAACAGCATACCAGCACAACAATCATAATGTGGAAAATCAAGATGTGTTCACATGAAAGCATTTTTTGGACCATTTCTCAATTTGTTTCTCATCCCCTTGCGCACGTGACATGCTTTTCTCCCTTTGGTGAATCTACTTAAACTGAAATTTATTCCTAAGTCGCCATTAGACTTTTATCTTACTGTTAAATTATCTAGGTCAACCTAGCTAAATGCTTAAGCGGTCTGAAAGAATAGTTATTTCCTTAGTTAGGTCATTATTGTACATCCAAACATGCAAGCAAAATACTTGCTAGAAGGGCCAAAGACGTGGAGTCGCTCAACTAGCTCCAAAGTTCGTATTACCTTTTTTGGATAAGTTAAAGTTCAAATTACTAACTGTGGTTTCAAAAGGGCCTATAATATGTAGTTCCATTTATGAAATTAAAGCTTTTGATAGAGGTGAGATTTTTAATTCAAGTAGGTTTTCAATAAGAGAATAAAGTTCTGAAAAGATCATAAGAAGCAGAATTAAGAGAGCATAACTTACTGTAAAATGTGCAAGATCGACCGATAAGTTCATTCGATGCGCAATCTCGGCAGTCAACGTGTTTCTGAATAATCTCATTTTTCAATTTTCAGTTATTCTACCATTTCATTTTAACAAGTTCAATGTTAGCCATATTAGTCAACCATTCTCTTTGTGATGCAAAAACTAGATACTATTAGTAACAAGTGGTTTTGCTGGTTGGTTAAGTGGGATACTATATTTCCAAGATTGAACCTTAAATTCCAATAAACCTCATAATCGTCAGATAATGGGCTTTGAACTATGTGCCTGGTGAAAGAGAAAATTCGGAGAGGATTCTATAATTGTGGCTCAAAGCAATAAGCTCGCTGTAGACACTTCTTTACTAATAATAACACTGGGAGAGCATACCTCGGGGGCAGGGCGACCATAATCCACTGGATCTCTTCCGGTGATGGCTTCTAGAAGCACAACGCCATAGCTATACACATCACTCTTCTCATTCAGGAGACCGCTATTTGCATACTCAGGAGCTACATATCTGTTGTGAGAAAAAGATCCAAACACAAGGTGTGAGAAAAGAGAATTACGCGTATCCAAAATAGCTCTATAAAAGTACTTACCCAAAAGTGCCCATAACTCTGGTTGTAATGTGACTCTTCCCCGCACCCAGCAACTTGGCCAGGCCAAAATCAGAAATTTTTGCGTTGAAGTCATCATCTATCAATATGTTGCTTGACTTTATGTCGCGATGCACCACCTTGGGCTCAATTGCCTCGTGTAAATATGCAAGACTACAAGTATGAAAAGCATTAATAACAGGAACAAAAAAATGTGAGACAAGTAAATGCAAAGTTAAATAGGAGAAAACTCACGCTTTAGCGGTGCCAAGGAGAATCTTCATCCGGGCTTCCCATGTAAGGTACCCATGCTGTCGCATAGCTCCATGTAGCCATTGCTCTAAATTCCCATTGTTTACGTACTCATAAACCAATAACCTAAAATACAACAAGGATCACGATACAAAGTGACATCTGAAGTAAGTTCACTTTTCTGAAGTTGCAGAAAGCAGTTTCGTTATTTGTGGTCGGACTAACAATGCTGAAATTTATCTCCACTTATTAACACAAGATAAAAACATGTCTCTTAGCATCACAAAAAGAAGTTTACCAGAAGCCATTATCCTTTCAATTGGTACTAAAGAAGGTAAACTAAACTATTAAATGCGAAAATTTGCACATTTGCGAAAAGAGGTTGACAAATGAATATCATATCCAACATCAGCAGCAAGAGAGGATGGTGGAATATCAGTTTTTACTTTTCCATTGTATCACCTAAAAATCTTGTTTTCTCGTTTTTATTTCCTAAATCAGGAGATGAGGATTGAATCCCAAGTTTTCAACAGAAAAGGTGCAGTTACACTGCTAAACATTGTGGTAAGTTTTTGCACTGCCTATACGATGTAATGAAGAAAGACATACGAGACTCAGGAAACGAGTACCTGTGAGTTCCTTCAATACAGTAGCCCAAAAGTCTAACCAAATTTTTATGTCGCACATGACCAATAGCCTCAACTTCCACATGAAATTCTTTCTCTGCTTGTCCTCTAGAGATAAAATATCCCACATGTCAAATAATCTGTATAGGTGTAAGTGAGGAAACTAACTTTTTGAAGGAACAGTATAAGCATATCCAAACTTACAAATTATTCAGTAGCTTTTTAACAGCAACTTCAGTTCCGTTGATCAGCTGTCCCCGATAAACAATGCCATAACCACCCTCTCCAATTATATTTTCCTTAGAAAACTTGTTAGTCGCCGTTTCAAGGTCGCGCAGAGTAAACCAATGGCCCCAACCCAAGTGAGAGAATTCAGGTAGACCGGATAAAGGGGACGGGACATTCGTAGGATGTGAAGGATGATATACTGTTCCAGCAGCTCCATTTTCCCCTGACTCAAATGTTCCGTCTTTGTCTAAATAAGTAAATGAGTCTGATTGACTGGTAATGTCAAAATCTTTCATCTTGTCAATATTTGAATGAGCCAAAAGCTTATCTGAATCTTTCTCACTGTATGTGTCCTGATATGCAAGGGGATTCCTATAAAGGCCGCCGTATTTGCTTGCTGAATTTTGATCAACCCTTATTTCTTTAGACACATCAGGAATTTGGCTTATGGGTAGTGTATCATGAAACTTTCTGGATTTCTTACGAGAAAAACAAAACGGCAGCAGCAAAAGAATGATTACAATAAAAAGTCCTACAAAGATGGCTAATAAAACCCACACCTTTAGATGGAATATATGGGTTTTCTTAGACAGTTGGAAATTAAGATCAGATGCCATTCTTGGTGAACCTGCAAAATAGAAAATAAGAAAATCAAAAAAATAAAAAGGAAAAAAAAATACAGACAAGCAGCTCCAAAATGAACTAGCGATCATCTATCTTATTCTTATGTATCAATCGATCAATCAACAATGCCTTAATACCAAAAAAAAAAGTTGGGGTTGGCCATATGAATCCTCTATATCAAGTTTGCTCTATTCGGCCTATTTTAGTCAAATACTAATAAATAATTAGTCTTCTAAGGTAAATTGGCAATTTTCTGAAATTGGAGGTTCTCTAAATATCACGCTTATTCCTACACTAACAACCAGACTAATAGCGAAACCTATTTAAGTGTAACAACAATAATCAGTCTTTGATCACAACTAGTTGGCACTGCCTATCATGTAACTTATATATATTAAAGAATTTGTTCATTTAAAAATGGAAACTTTTACTATCTTAATGTATTCATAGATGCAAAATGGTTATTTCAATGGAAAGAAACCCCTCTAATTATCTGATAACTAGCAACTCGTATGATGTAGACGAGAACAACAACAGCAAGCCCAATAATTTCCCACAAGTGGGGAACTAGCAAATCATATGATGCAGACGAGAGGAGGCAAAAAACAGATCAACCATTCAATTATGTCTCAATTCCATATAAGTTGAAATCGGCTATACGAATCCTTCGTATACATTCCAGTATTAGAGGATTATCGTAGTTAGACTATTTTTTAGACAAAAGGTTTGGAACTGACATTTTGCAAGCTCAGATAGGCAGAGTTATGAGGGAAAAAGAGATGATATTAATTCCATAAATGAAACAGAAAGGATTGTTATTATAACTGAAAAGGGAATAGACTAAATACAATCAAATTATGCACTTCGTTAAATATACAAGAAATAACCAAAGCTTCAAACTTTCAATGTTAAAACAAGTGCACAAGTTCACAGGGCAGCCCGATGAACTAAGCTCCCGCTACGCGCGGGTCCGGGGAAGCGCCGGACTACGAGGGTCTATTGTATGCACTCGTACCCTGCATTTCTACAAGAGGTTGTTTCCACGGCTCGAACCCGTGACCTCCCGGTTGTTCACAGAACAACAAAAAATTGCACAAAGATTCATTCTTTACCTATTTAATTCCATATATGAAACACAAAGAATTGTTATAACTGAAAAGGGAATAGATCAAATATAATCAAATTATGCAGTTCTTTAAATATACAAGAAATCAAACATTAAAGCTTCAAACTTTCAATGCTAAAGCAAATGCACAAGCTCACAGAAACACAAATAATGTGTAAAGATTCAATCTTTACTCACAGAAACACAAAAAGATACACAAAGATTCAATTTTACTCACAAAAACACAAAAAAATGCACAAAGTTTCAGTCTTTACCTATTTGCAATGAGATCCCAGAAGCAGAAATAAGCCACCCAAGAACACTATAACACAACTTCTTCCCAAACAATGAAGCAAAATCTAAACCCCAGATCTCTTATACTTCTAAAATGCCCAAACCCCATTTGGAAATAAAGCCATTCAAATCAAATCATAGCCCAAAAAAATCAAAAAAAAAAAAAAAAATCCCATTTTTATGAAAAAATTGAGATATGAAAATATACCAAGAAAAAAAAGATAGAGGGTCTTTTAGAAAATGGAAAATAGACCTTCCTTAATTGAAGCAAATACCAAAAAGGAAACCTTCCTTTGAAGTAAAAGGGAAAGAGAAATCTCAGTTGTTATCAGTGTTTGGTAGTGCCTATAATACAGTAAAAGAGAAGCATGAAAAAAAATTAAAAAAAATAAAAAAGTTGGAGGTTTAATGATTTTGAAATTGAGTCTACTAATGAATGAGATTGATTATCAAGAATCTGAAAATTAATACTACTACAAATAGTACCAGAGTTGCAGTGCTTCTCTGCAAATGTAGCTTCCTCCTGTCTGTTGGGGATATTTCTTTTTAATTAATTAATATCTTATGTGGGGTTTTATATCTTTTTTAATGAATAATTGGTTAGTGAGGTCAAACATAAAATATTTGGTTATAAATAAGAAAAAAGAAGAGGGTTAGTGGGTAGTAATTATAATTAGAGGTTATGAATAGTGGGAGGGGACAGGCAATGATGCAATTTTGTATGAAAATACATTATTATTAATACTTAATTGTAGACTGTCGACTTGCATTATTATTAGAAATATAAGCTATAACAATGTAAAGATTGTTTATACTTCTTTATTTTTTTTAGTTGTTCAAAATATTTTAGTTGAACGATAAATCAGTCGTTCAAAATATTTGGTCTTTATTGAGATCCGATGAGCAAAATAAAACTCTTTAAGAATGATTTGAACAATATAGTTTAGCCTGCCCCAGTTTCCCATATGGGAGACCTGAGATCGATTTCCCTCACTAACAGCCTTCTGAGTTCGTCGCATCGAACTTGCCTAATGTGATTTACATCTCCTGTGTGATTTACGAGCTATTTACACAATAAACAGGTTACCAGAACACTCTATTGCCAAGTAGTACTTCGTTAAAGAATTTACCTATAACTATTTTATAAATACACTCATTCACTATTTTTTATGAAATTAATTTTCATGCTATGTTATAATATACTCCATTCGTTCACTTTTAACTGTTACGTTTTAACTTTTCATGCCTCTTAAGAAATAATAAATGAAGCGTATAATTTACCATGATACTCATATTAATTGATGCATATTTTATTAGATTTGAGAAAATGATTTGAAATAAGTAATAAATATTATATGTATAACAGAATTTTTTTTCTCTTCTCTTGATATGCGTAAAGTAACAAGTAAAAATGAAAATCTATTTTTAATATACATGTCAAGTAAAAGCGAACGGACGGAATATATTCTTTATAATAACATTTCGTTATGACAACCAAAAAAGTCCGAAACATGTAAAGCTGTTGGAGAAAAGTTTGACTTGTATGCGATTGTGCAAATATCAAGTAATGTAATTGTACAAATATCTTTACAACATTAATGTACAAAATTTAAACTCAATAATTTAGTATTTAGTATAATAGTAGTAGCATTATAGATTGTGTAGACAATGGACAGATCTAGGCCCCCTTAACTCTCAGTCACTCTGATTTCTTGAAATTCATGAAGATGGATGGCGGCATCATGGGAATGATTTATTACCTTTTAGTGAAGTTTGGGAATTTCCAGATTTGCATTTATTAATATAAGATCTGCATAAGTTGACTGACTTGGTTGGGTAAGTAATTTTCTACATGAAAAACTTGAGATCGATTTTTCTCAGAAGCAATCTCCCTAGAAATAGCACGGGCTAGTCATTCTTCGGATTTGTAATGAAAAATAGGCAGTATTTGTGAATTTATTAAAAAATAGTCGCTATTTTACTAAAACACGAAAAATTCCAGCATAATATGCGTGATTATGGAGCTCATGTGTATAAACTTTCAGCATATTATGCTGGAACTCCAGTACACGAAATTTTCCAGCATAATATGCAGGATTATAGAGCTCATGCATATAAACTTTCAGCATATTATGATGGAACTCCAACACATTATAAAATTCAAGCATATTATGCTGAAAGCTCATATGTAAAAAAATCCGAACTCCAGCATATTGTTCTAGAATATTTTCGGATTTTTAAGAGTATTTTTGTTCAGATTTTATCTTACATGAAAAATGACTAAATTTTGATTGCATTTGAAATTATGGCTATTTTTTTAATTACCAGTTCTAAATATGGCTATTTCTGATTTTTACGCGCAATCTCCTCAGTTAACGCTCGTCACACCAAACTTGTATAGTGCAGTTTTACATTTTATGTGTGATATGCGAGCTATTGTACAGTAAACAGGTTAACCAGTGCGTATCCAAAGAATAGTGGCCACGATTTTCCCAGAAAATTATTCTTAAAAAAAATTGAATTTAAAAGATTGGAGTTAGCAAGTCAAAAAGAAAACAAGATTTGGACGGTTCATACCACACCAATTCCTGCATGTCTTTTTATGTTTTCAAAATTATATGTTGACTAAACTAAGCTTGCCGGTGGCAGTGGCAATCTACTGTATGAAGTTCTTTTTTATTCCCTCAATTCTTTTTTTTAAAGTGTTGCACGTTCATTATTAAAATCATTTTAAACATTTAAATTCTAAGTGATATAAATTAAATATTTTCTTTAAATCAGTAATTAATGATGTAGAAATAACTAGCACAAGAAAATCTTAATGTGACAAATGAGTTATGAGTATTGTGGTGGTTGTTATAGTACACCTTGATCACAGTAACTTAGGACCTGAATATATGCATGCCTTTGGTAGATAATCGTTAGCGGCGAAACTAGGAATTTTCTTAAATGTGTTCAAACTTGAAAGAAGTGAAATTTTTTTTTTTCCGATTGTCGGCATTGTTGTTTGACATGGTGACGCCTAATAGATAAGATGTAGTTTAAAAGGAAAGATTATCAGATTCCCGGTAACGGAACCAATTTGTTTAACCAAAAATCTGAGTCTTTGGTCAAAGCTAAAAAGAAATTCGGGTTACTGATAATCAGGAGACAAAAATAAAATACTTTTGAGAACGATGGTAAAAAAGCAAATAGATGTGTATTTCAATAAATTCTCAATAGTATTCTGTGTCCTTACAAATGATGATACTTCTTCCTTTTATAGATAATTCTAGGTAAATGAATGAAGCCTCAGCTTTAATGATATAATCATGAGTAATAAATGACATTAAATAAGCCGTTATACAATCATTCCTATTAAATACCAATTTCGTAACGTATCAAGTATTTAATAATGAATTTGGACTCCTTTCTGTCATCAGATCTTTACTTTCAATGCCTTCTATCTGTTGGCTGTAAATAATTTAAATTGGTACGAGACTCGTATCTATACGTCGTCTCGTGCCTATTTAAATTCTTCTTCCCGTGGCTGTTTCCATCCGTGCCTCTTAGTCAATTGCTGCGCTTTGACCATTTAACTAATCCACGTGTCATGCCACATCATCTTTTAATATAAACTCAGTTTTTTCCCAATACAGATAGTCCCCCCACTTTCCATTTTTTTATCAATTAAATAATTGGGAAGTGGATCTTCATGTAAAAGGAATTTTTGCCACAATTAATGCTCATGACAGTATTAACATCTCAGCAGTCTTTTCCATTTAATGTTCTGCCCATGTGTCATTTTCTAATTGATTCCGCTATTCATACCCTTTTTCGAGACTTCTTCATTCTCACTATTTACGAAGTGATAGCTGCCTTTATTATAGGCTTTTCATCATTACACTTCTAAAGTTGACGGTTCCCATTTTACACATAACTTTGTCTTCCTTTGTCTTCTTCACAAATCTTCAACACATACTTCCTTCTTAACAATGTCTTCTTCAAACCCTAACCGTAAAAAAGGTCCAATTCTAGATCAATTCCCCAACACCCCTGTTAGACACAGAAGAGGCAGAGGAGGTAGGCTTCGAACAGGGTTAGAATCTACGCGAGGCGGCTCCTCTGGTTCTTCTTCAAGGAGTTCTATCCCAAAAGTCCCTTCTTCTAAAAGTAGGGAAATTCTTGATTCTTCTCAAGAACCCTCAGTTGATGATATCGTTCCCGGCGATTTGTCTTTTGAAAGTGACAAAACGTCTCTTCAAAAACAAATTAAAAATTTAGAAAGAGCCGATACTTACCCAACAATAGTAACCGAGCTTACAATCCCCACCATAAGAAGAGATTGCAACTGGAAGGATAGTCTCCGAATGTCAATTCCTTCCCCAAATCAAAGAATTTCTTCTTTTAGAAGTGGGTATTCTTCTGTTTACACTTACCCCTTCACTTTAGGTTTTAATCCTCCGATTGACCCAGTTATTCTCGATTTTTGTCGTTTCTTTACAATTTGTTTGGCCCAAATCGGTCCATTGGTGTGGAGAACAGTGGCTTGTTTGAGATATTTATCCTCCAAGGCCAATGTCAATTTCACCTTTTCTCACCTCATTCATCTATACCATCCTAACTTAATACGCCATGGGATTTTTACCTTAACTGCAAGGAGCAAAAAAGTTTTGGTAAATCCTGAGGATGACAAAGATCGTGGATGGTATATCCGTTATGTTGCTGTCCGTACAGTGGACTTGATTGGCGAAACAAATATTCCCTTCCCTGAGAAGTGGAATTTTGAACGTAGGTTTCCTTTTATTTACCGTACCTACTTTTGAGAATTTCAAAAGAAAGTTGTTTTTAACCTCGTCCCTTCTTGGTTTTTTGTAGCAACCATGGGAGATGTGGAACCTATTCCCAGCTTTCGTGGTTGGGTAGACTCACTTTTGAAGATTGCTTCTAGGGAGCAGAGAACTTGGAAATCAATTTCTTCCTTACATGGCTGGAAGGTCAAAACACATGGTATCCCCCTTTATATGAATTTTTTTTACATGTTAAGCACTTTTTCCTCAACTTTAATCATGTATATCCATCCTTTAATCAGGATTTGGCATTAGAGGAATGACGGCTGAAGTAGTTATGGCCATTCGCATGTCTGCGAATGCTGCTCTTGATTTGGATAAGGCTCGAGCCTTGCTGCCTAAAAGGAAAGCTACAAAGGAAAGTTCTGAAGAAGAAGAGGAGAGTACCTCCCTAATTACCAGGCCAAGGGTCAGGAGACGAATAATCATTGATGATGAAATTGAAAACACTCCTGCTCGTACCTCCGCCACCGAGCCTGTTTTGATTCAATCTGACGAGGACGCCGAACCAAGAGATAATAATGAGTCAATTCAGCATCTTTTTGACAGTGGCTTCGGGAGTGGCGAGCTCGGCCCTGTTTTTGATGAAGCTCCTCTTTCCTCATTTATTCCTATTTCCTCCATTCCTCTGCCAGCCGTAAGTATTTCTTTACCAGTTTTGACGACTTCCGTTCTTTTGCCAGTTTCTACCGCTCCTATATCCGTTCCCTTGGTTGTTTCTATCGCACCTGCTTCCGCTCCTGTGTTGGTTTCTACATCTTTTCCTTCCATTCCTTCCACTGCTCCTCGTCCCTCTGTTCATCATACAGAGACAGGTTCTAGCAATGGAAGTATGACTATGAGAAGTGTTACTTTGGAGGTTCCTGCCAATCATAGCCTCTTGAGGAAGACCGGCAGAGCCGATGTTTGGCTCGAACCTCTAATTGGAGATATCGAGAAGAAGAAGATGGAGAGACATAGTTGCTTAACTCTGATGAATGACGTAGTTCATTCTACTTTTAAGGTATTTTTACCAACAAGTTTTTTTTTAATTATCTTCAATCTCTCATTTCAATGACTTACCTCTGTAGGCTAAACTTATTGGCACGAAATTAATGGGAAGAATTTCCCTACTGGAAAGAAAAGCTCGTGAGTCTGAAAAGACTGTCCACGAGGCCGAAGAAATAGCTAGGGGAGCCCAGCTTGAAGCAACCAATTGGAAGGAGCAGTTCGAGAATGCTCAAGGGACCATAGAGGAGTTGCAAGAAGATAAAAATCTCCTGGAGCAGCAAAACCGTGGTTTAACTTCTGAACTGGCAACTGTCAAAGCCTCTTCAAGCCAATTGAAAAGAGACAAAGAGCTTTTGGAATGCTCTTTGTCAGAACAATTATCCAGGGCTAGTGAAGAAGTTAGGGAGCTGAAGGCACTTTTGGCTAGGAAGGAAGAATATGCAGGAGAGTTAGTGCAAAGCTTGACTCAAGCTCAGGCTGACTTACAGACTTCTTCTGACGAGATTCATGCCTTGAAGAGTTCTTATGCTTCTCTTGAAGCTTCCCTTGATTCCCATTTAGCTGAATATCAAATCTTAAAAAACGATCTTGCTATGTGGGAAAAGGAATATGGACTTCTAGAGGAAAATTTTAACATAGAAGTGAGTTGGGCTTTCCTGAAATCTCGTCGTGATGTTTTGACGGAAGCTGCTCAAGAAGGTTTTGACTTGCAGTCTGAACTGGCCAAAGTCGTAGATACCATCGAGAAAAGCCAACAGTCTACTGATACTCCTTCTCCTGCACTTGAAGTTCCTGGAACAGAAGAACTTTTAAATGAAGAAGTGAATACTGCAACAATTGGGATTACAATTCCTGCTTCAGCTGAAAATGTTGCAATTCCAGCTTCAGAGGGTGAAACTTCTATGACTCAGTCTGTGGAAGTTGAAGCTTCCGTGACTCTTGCTTCCCTCATTGATCCTAACATTTCAAGCTCAGCTGAAACCGTTCCTGTTGCTGCTTCTTCAGAAGTTGCCATCGTGCCTGTGGCTGAAAGTGAAATTAATATTGCAACTTCTGATGTGCTAACCCCTTCAATTGGATGATGGTTTTATCCCTTAGTTTTTAAGGGATTTTTTGGTGAAAGTCCCCAGTTATCATAATGGCGCACTTGTATAAACTTTTATTGACTAAATTTCTACTTAGTCTTTTTAATTATATTAAGAAGTTTTGTTAGTACTTTAATGTGTTCTATTCTTGCCTTTTCCTTACTTATTTAGGACTTATAGAATAGTTTAGCATTTTTATCCTTTGAAAATGCTTATTGATTCTTCCCATGACTTATTAACATGAGGCTTATAAAAGAGGGCCCTTTTATTTTATCGACACTTAATGAAGAAGACGTCTCAACTTCATAATGGTGTTATAATACGATGAAAGAAATAGGAAAACACACGTTTTGTATGAAACAACTTTGGCAAGTTTTTATTCATAAACTTTTAACAAGTGTTTGACTGTTACATGTATTACAATACATCTACAACTTTCTCGTAACTGTTTTTCTTGTAACAGATTTGTAAATAACATAAAATAAACAAGGTTTTTCTTCATAACCTGTTTCAGTACATAGTCATGACCATATCTTTACATATTAAGAAGGGTTTGAGAGGTGACTTTGTTTATGAGTTTGAGAGATGACTCTGTTGTTCTCATGAATGCTGAAGACTTCGTAACTTTTTCTCAACACTTGCTTCTTTGTGGCCGATTTTTGTTCGATACTCGTATCTGTTTCTCTACACATATCTGTGTATAATATGTAGTCCCCCAAGTGTTTGAGCGGTGAAGTATGAAGCCTCGAGCACTTGTTTATTTCTTTTACTTTGGCCCTTTTCCTGAAACAGAAAGATATACGGGACTCGACGGTGCGATTATAGATGAAGACTGCCTAACTCGTGTGTATTTCCATCAGATTAATTGTAACCCTGGGCTAGGAATTTAAGAATACTCCATTTTTCCTTGCAGGTTGTGACTCATCATTTGGCACGAGTTAAGATATTTTGCCTAGCATCTAAAATCGTTAGTAAAATATTAATAAACCAAGAGAGAAATTTTAACATGATGATACCTGACCGTAGGTACTTTCTTAAAAGTAATATCTTTTTAAGTGGGCAACATTCCAATGTGAGGGTAAAACTTTACCATCCATTGTTTCCAACTGGTATGCTCCTTTTCCCGCAATGCCACGGACTTTGTATGGTCCTTCCCATGTTGGACTTAGCTTTCCTGAGTTAGCAGCTTTTGCAGATTGGAACACCTTTTAAGCACGAAGTCCCCAATTTTGAAAAATCCGAGGCGTGCTTTCCTATTGTAATATCGTTCTATTACTTGCTTTTGTGTTGTCATCCTTATCAAAGCAGCTTCTCTTCTTCCTTCAAGTAAATCTAGGCTAACCCACATCTCTTCATTATTAGATTCCTCCGTTGCCTGATCTTATCATGTGTTTGGCTCACCTATTTCAACTGGAATTAAGGCTTTCGTACCATAAACCATCGAAAATGGTGTTTCTCCAGTGCCTGTTTTGGTCGTTGTACGATAAGCCCATAGTACTTCAGGTAACACCTCAGGCCAATTACCTTTTGAATCTTGTAACCTCTTTTTCAAGTTATTGATAATAACTTTGTTAGTTGATTCTGCTTATCCATTCCCCACTGGATGATATGGCGTAGACGTTATTCTTTTGATCTGCCAACTTCGAAGAAATTCTGTAACTTGTGCTCCAATGAATTGTGGTCTATTGTCACACACGATCTCCTTTGGTACTCCAAAGCGACATATTATATTTCGCCATATGAAGTCTTTAACTTCTTTTTCTCGTACCTGTTTAAATGCCCCTGCTTCTACCCATTTAGTGAAATAATCTGTAAGTACAAGTAGAAATTTTACCTGACCTTTTGCTTGTGGAAGTGGACCTACGATATCCATTCCCCATTTCATAAAGGGCCATGGGGCTAAAACAGGATGTAGTAACTCAGCTGGTCTGTGCATATTATTGTCGTACCTTTGACATTTATCACATTTGGACACGAAACTGGTTGCCTCTTCTTCCATCTTAGGCCAATAATATCCTGTGAGAATTAACGTTCTTACCAGTAACTGTCCTCCTGCGTGATTCCCACAATGTCCTTCATGTACTTCTCTCATGACATATTCGGTTTGAGAGGGTCCGAGACACCTTGCTAGTGGTCCACCGAACATCTTTCGATAAAGATTTCCTTGATATAAACAATATCGTGCAGCTTTTTTGCGAAGCGCGTAAGCCTTTCCTTTGTCATTAGGCACGGTTCCGTGCTGTAAAAAGGCAACAATTTCATTTCTCCAATCCCATGTTAGATGATTAAAATTTACCTCGTTTTTATCAGGTTCAAGAACGGAATGAAATAGATGTATGACTGAAGCATCTGTATTGTTTGCCACGTCTGCTGCGGATGCAAGGTTTGCTAAAACATCTGCCTCTACATTCTCATCTCTTGGGATCTGCACTACTTTCCAAGTTTGGAATTGCTTTATTAACTCCCGTACCTTTGCGAGGTATTCTTGCATTCGTGACTCTCTGGCTGTATAAGTCCCCAGCATCTGATTAACCACGAGTTGAGAATCACTCTTGATTATAATCTGTGTTATGCCGAGTTCTCGTGCCAATTCTAAACCTGCAATTACAGCCTCATACTCTGCTTCATTGTTAGTTATAGAATGACATTTTATAGCCTGTCTAATGGTCTCACCTGCAAGTGGTACGAGGACTATTCCTAGGCCTGCCCCTTTTACATTAGATGAACCGTCAGTGTATAAAACCCAAGTCCCGGGTTCGCACCATTAAAAACTAGTAATTCTTTTTCTGCTTCTAAATGCATCCCCTGGCTAAAATCAGCCACGAAATCAGCTAGTACTTGAGACTTTATAGCGGTCCTGGGTTGATAAATAACTTCATACTCACTTAGTTCTATAGTCCATTTTTCTAATCTTCCTGAAAGTTCGTGTTTATGCAAAATATTTCGAAGTGGAAAAGCAGTAACTACTACAATGGGATGACATTGAAAATAAAGTCTTAACTTTCTAGATGCCATGATCAAAGCTAATGCTAATTTTTCTAGCTGTGGGTATCGTGTCTCAGCTTCCAATAAGGACTTACTTACATAATAAATAGGAGATTGTTTACCTTGGTCCTCGCGGACTAAAACAGCACTTACTGCGACTTCAGATACGGCCAGATAAATGAGAAGTTTTCCCCCACCTTCGGTTTTGCCAACAACGGTGGTTTGACAAATAAGCTTTCAAATTTCTAAGGGCTTGTTGACAATCTTCATTCCATTCAAAATGATCTTGCTTTTTAAGTGCAGAGAAAAACTTAAAACACCTTTCCGAGGATTTGGAAATAAATCTCCCCAAAGCTGCAATTCTTCCCGTTAATCTTTGTACTTCCTTTTTATTAGTAAGTATATCCGGGATTTCTTCTATTGCTTTGATCTGAGAAGGATTCACTTCAATACCACAATTAGAAATAAGAAAACCCAAAAACTTACCTGATGCAACTCCAAATGCACATTTTTCTGGGTTGAGTTTCATATTAAATTTTCGCAAAATTTCAAAAGTAACAGATAGATGAGAAATATGATCGTGAGATGCTGGGTTTTGACGAGCATATCGTCTATATATACCTCCATTGTTTTCCCTAAATGTTCTTGGAACATTTTGGTGACCAACCTTTGATAGGTTGCCCCAACATTTTTGAGGCCAAAGGGCATTACTTTATAACAGTAAGTCCCACTGTCTGTGATGAAAGAAGTTTTTTCTTCATCACCAGGATCCATTTTAATTTGATTATATCCTGAGTATGCATCTAAAAAACTTAAAAGTTCATGACCTGCGGTTGCATCAATCAGTTGGTCTATATGCGGTAAGAGAAAGGAATCTTTTGGACAGGCTTTATTTAAATCGGTATAATCTACACAAACACGCCACTTACCATTTTTCTTGGGTACGACCACCGTATTAGCTAACCAAGTAGGATATTTTACCTCACAGATTGATCCGATTTTTAATAATTTTTGGACTTCATCCTGAATCACCTGGTTCTTGAAAGCACCTTGTTTCCGTTTCTTTTGCTTTATTGGTGTGAAAGAAGGGTCCTCATTGAGTTTGTGAGTCATCACATTTGGTGGAATCCTTGTCATGTCAGCGTGGGACCAAGCAAAGTAGTCTAAGTTAGCTTTTAAAAATTCGATTATCATACCTCGCATGTTCGTGCTTAAATTGGCCCCGACATAAACCTTCCGTTCAGGCCATTGATCAAATAACATCACTGCCTCAAGCTCTTCAATTGTCGTTTTGATGCTTTCATTTTCTTCAGGTTCTTGAATTGTGTCAGGTCTTGAGTCCAAATCCGTCTTTTCCTGTTCAGTTGAAGTTTGATCTTTTTTACCTTCAACTGTTTCCTGTAATTGCTACTTTTCTTTATTTTCGGCGCTCGTACTTGTTACAGCGTTGACACTTTTAGCCATCTGCTGATCCCCACGAATTTGGCAAATTCCCCATGGTGATGGGAATTTAATAACCTGATGTAGAGTTGATGGGACAACGTCCATATCGTGTATCCATGGTCTCCCCATGATCATATTGTAGGCCATTTCCATATCAACTACCTGAAATTTAGTTTCCTTCACAACACCCATATCAAAAGTTGTTAGAAATACCTCACCTTTTGTTACTACACTTGAATTGTCAAAGCCTGACAAGGTATGCGCCTTGGGTATCATTTTGTCTTCAGCTTGCATTTCTCGTAGTACCCTTAGTAATATAATATTTACAGAACTCCCTGGATAAATCAAAACTCGTTTTACATTAGTATCATGTACAAGTAAAGATATTACCAGTGCGTCATTATGTGGAGTTGTCACTCCTTCGGTATCTGCGTCATTGAACGAAATACTTTCATTTTCAAGGACCTGCCGCACCCGTTTCCCGTGTGTAATTGTTACCTTAGAAACCTTATTGGAGGCTGTGTAGGTTACATCGTGAATGTCCTCTCCCCCGCTTATGACATTCACTGTCCTCTTGGGTGAAGGAGGTTGTGGTGGCTCTTGTCTGTTTTTCATATAAGCTTGTTTCCCTTTCTCACTAAATAACTCAGTGAGGTGCCCTTGCTTCAATAAATGATCCACTTCACTCTGCAGGAATCTGCATTCTGAAGTTTTGTGCCCGTGATCGTTGTGAAATTCGCACCAATGATCCGGATTGCGTCTACTTGGATTTGACCGCATCTCTTTTGGCCACCGTACCTTATCTCCCATGCTTTTTAAAACAGCTACGAGCTCGGAGGTAGAGACATTAAAATTATATCCACCGAATCGTGCCTTTAAACTCCTGTCATCATCTCGTGATTCTTGTCTGTTCCGATCATTCCTGAACTTTGAAGAAGAGCCAGAATCCCGGTTCCTCGATTTTTGATCATATTGCTGGCTATCTTGTTTCAAACGTGGGTCCTTTCCTGCGGGTCCCATATATGGATCGTACCTGTTTTTACCTGATCTTTTTTCGGTTTCTGACCTTCGGGTACCACCCCTTTCTTCATGATTGAGCTTAGGTACGGTATCTTCTTCGATTCGCAGCTTCGTGCTATACCTGTTGTAAACATCATTCCATGTGGTTGCAGGAAATTCTCGAAGACTTTCTTTGAGTCGTCTCGTGGCTTCAGAACTTTTGTCATTTAAATTACTTGCAAAAGCTATAGCAGCCCAATTGTCAGGCACACGAGGTAGAGTCATTCTTTCACGCTAGAATCTATCAACGAAGTTTCTAAGCAACTCCGAATCCCCTTGTTTGATTTTGAAAATGTCTTCCATCCTTTTCTCAACCTTTTGTGCTCCCGAATGTTATTTAATAAAAGAATCTGCAAGCTCAGCAAAAGAATTAATAGAATTTTCAGATAAAAGAGAATACCAGGTTAATGAACCCTTGGTGAGTGTTTCTCCAAATTTCTTGACCAATACTGATTCAATTTCTTGTTTGGTCAAGTCGTTGCCTTTTACGCCGGTTGTAAATGCAGTCACGTGGTCACATGGGTCTGTAGTACCATCATATTTCGGGATGTCAGGCATTTTGAACTTTTTCGGAATTGGAAGGGGAGCAGCACTAGGCTTCCATGGTTGTTGTGAGTATTTGTCCATGTCTACTCCTTTTATTACAGGTGGAACTCCAGGGATTTGTTCAATACGCTCATTTTGTTCCTTAAGCTGTTTCTGCAAGGTTAGTACTAAATTTTGCAAATACGAATTATTTAAATTACCTGGTCCCCCTTCTTGTGGTTCACTGGGGGTTGCTCCGTTTCCAGAATTATCAAGACCAGAACGGGGGTTCTCCAATGTATTATTATTAGGAGTTGGTGTAGGTGGCGCAGCAGGCAATCGACTAACAAGTGCCTGAAGAGCTTTGCCGACCTGTGCATCAATTAGCTTTTGCAAAGCTTCAGTTGTAACTCCTTCAAAATGTTCAGATTGCTCTTGTTGATCAGCACGGGATTCAGTAACAGGAGTGCCTTCACGAGATTGACGTGGTGAATTTAGAGGAGAGGGAACCACGTTATCTTGATTTTGATGTATTTGATTCTCATGGTTTCCCAATGTGTTATTACTATTGTTGTCGGCGTTGTTGTTTGACATGGTGACGACAATTGATAAGATATAGCTTAAAAGGAAAGATTATCAGATTCCCGGTAACGGAACCAATTTGTTTAACCAAAAATCTGAGTCTTTGGTCAAAGCTAAAAAGAAATTCGGGTTACTGATAATCAGGAGACAAAAATAAAATACTTTTGAGAACGATGTTAAAAAAGCAAATAAATGTGTATTTCAATAAATTCTCAATAGTATTCCGTGTCCTTACAAATGATGATACTTCTTCCTTTTATAGATAATTCTAGGTAAAGGAATGAAGCCTCAGCTTTAATGATATAATCATGAGTAATAAATGACATTAAATAAGCCGTTATACAATCATTCCTATTAAATACCAATTTCGTAACGTATCAAGTATTTAATAATGAATTTGGACTCCTTTCTGTCATCAGATCTTTGCTTTCAATGCCTTCTATCCGTTGGCTGTAAATAATTTAAATTGGTACGAGACTCGTATCTATACGTCGTCTCGTGCCTATTTAAATTCTTCTTCCCGTGGCTGTTTCCATCCGTGCCTCTTAGTCAATTGTTGCGCTTTGACCATTTAACTAATCCACGTGTCATGCCACATCATCTTTTAATATAAACTCAGTTTTTCCCCAATACATATACCTTGATCACAATAACTTAATTAGGACCTGAATATATGCCTTTGGTAGATAACGGTTGTTAGTGGCAGCCAGAAATTTCTCTAAAGGTGTTCAAACTTGAAAGAAGTGAAAAAAAGTTCTCCGATAAAGGGTGTTCAATATATGTTATATACCTCTAAAACCTAATATTTTACTTATAGACATAGTGTAATTTTTCGACGAAGGGTGGTCAATTTGTTAGGTGTTTGCCATAATTTTCTTACTATATTTGGTTTTTCTATTTGTTGAAGGAAAAGGGAAATATAATTACCTTAATTTGGTTTTCCTTTTTGTAGAAGGAAATTATAATTCTTCTAGATTTGGCTAGTCCTTTTTCTTGTAGGAAAATGTTTGGAGTTCTATAAATTGAGGATCTTTCTTTCTGATTCAGTAGCATCCACAATGTAACCATAGGGGGCTTGAGAGTCTTGTTTAGGGGGAGAACTTTACGGGACAAGTGTTAGTGTATCACTTGTGTTTGCTTCTTCGTGAGGTTGTTCTCTCGGTATTTTGTACTCTCTTTTTATTATAGTGGATTGCTCATCTCCGTTGTGGACGTATGTCAGTTGACCGAACCACATTATATGTTTGTGTCTCTTTTGGTATTTCTTTTTTGTTGTATAATTTATCGTCGTTCAAGGTTCGCATTTGCTAGCTTCCACATGACACGTGACTTTTTTCGGTCCTAACACAATTGACCACCCGTGATAGGCTGTAGCTTTGCCCTTGTACATTCCTGTTGGGGGTTGCAATGGTACAATCATTTGAAATATGAAACATTTTCATTTAATAACTTAGTAATAGTACCAACTAGCTAAGTACCTGGCTTAATTTTTATCCAGAGAATTCAAAAAATAAAAATAAAAAATAAACGTAAAGAAGTCAGTGAAATTTATCATCTAATATAGATATATATACAAACATAAGAAATTTAATATTATATATACAATATAAGTATTTTTACAAAATTAAAAAATTCTTGGTTAATATTGTGTTTAAAATTAATGAATGCACTAACATGAGTAAAACTAAATATTCTAATTAGTATGACCTATATAGATTTTAAACTCTTTCGTTCTTATCACTAGGATTCACATGAATATCAAGAGATTGTAATCTTTGAAAATATTTTTGTTTTTTACATATGATTTTAGGTCTAACTCGTTCTCTTTTATCATAGTCACCACGTCACACTTACAGACCGATTAAGGGTGGAGCTAGTTTTGTGATTGTGGTCGCGGGTTCGGCCGAACCTAGTAGCTTTAGTTCAATCTCTATATTTGTCTTAAGAAATTTATTGAATATATACAAATTATTAATTTAGAATTCAATTGCTTATACTAATTGAAAAACTGAATACATAAATTTCAGATCCTAGCTTCGCTTTTGAGACCGGAGCAACCAACTATTGAGGACATGATAAAACCATCACAAGAGGTCTTTTATAATTTTATTTTTTATGTGCATTTTGATAATTTTTAATTTAATTTAATCGTGTATGACCTCAATGGATATACATTATTCTTAATATAATATAAATAGTCCATTTATTTCATATAAATATATATAGTTCTTGATTGTGAATGTACGTACACCTACACCTACTGTGTTATATGTTGAATTCCTCTGCCATTGTCTATTGAATTCCTCTGCCATTGTCTATTCTTTACTCTAAAGTCTCTAATAAGGAGAAGGAAGGTGGATTTTATTACCAACGAAGGTTGTGGTGGAGCGGTAAGTATTCTTTTATCCTTAATCAAAGATTTCAGATTCGAATTTTGGATATGAAGTCGTCTTTATCATGGAGCAGTTTACCCTCAATTTGGGACTTCCCGACACGAATTTGAATTTATTCAGGCCTCAATGCGAGTACCGAATATTGGGTGGGAAACCAAAAAAGGAGGTGGATTTTGCTACCAACAAGGGTTGTGGTGAAATGGTAAGTACTCTTTTATCCTTAATTAAAGATCTCTGATTCGAATCCCTATGGAATCGTCTTTATTATGGAATAATTTACCCCCAATTTGGGACTTCTCGACACGATTCGAATTTAATCAGGCTTCAATACCGATAAGGGAACCAAAAAAGGAGGTGCATTTTGTTGACTGATTAAAGACAAGGGACCCAATAACTGAGTTATCAATAACAACATTTGACACACACAATTAGCATTATTAATTGAATTTTGTCATGCTTCATCTGGAGCAGACCAATTTAATCACATTAACATAATTAAATAAACAAATCATATGCTGCTGTTTAAGCTAAAACAGGAAGAATCTTCATATTCTCAACCTCCCAACAAATTAATTTGAAATCTTTCGACCAGCAATTGCACATAGACAGTAGAGGAAGCAGGATTTTTATTAAGGAAATTCAAAAAATTTAAAAAGTAAACACACAAAAAAGTTAAAAAAATTTAACATCTAATATATACACATGAAAAAAATTAATATTATATATACAATAAATTTTCGGCGAATGAGATTCGACTGAACCCCTTTCGCCTATCTAGCTCCGCCCCTGCACATAGGAGTCTAATAAATGTCACATAAAACTCCATCATATAAACAACAACATATCTAATATATGCCCACACAAAGGTGGACCTATGTGTTATAGCGAGGGGTTACCGAATTTCGTAAGTTTCAGCATAAATTTTATATATGCATATGTATATACTTTGAAAATGGTTAATTTAATAAGCACTTGACATCCTCAACATTAAAAGCCTTTAGGGGTACTGGTTGAGCAAATTATTCCCACACGTAGGGTCTGGGAGTATGGTGTACTTAGCTACCTCTATCATGTGTAGGAAGAGAAGTTATTTCCAAAAAACCCTCGGCTGGACCAAACAAAGTCACAGCAGCAAACTCCATAATATAATCAAAAGCATAAACAAAAGGATAAGCTGACACAAGAATCCTATCCTACTTCGAGCAAGTCAAGATTAATTAGTAAACTAATCTCTTTTGTTTAGGCAGATAGCTACCAAATTGTCAGATACTCCTCCAATAGTTTTGTGATAGTGTTGTTGTAGAGAATCTCATACATATATTTTCCTTGTGCTTTTTATTTTTACAGTTTCTAATTTATCTTGTTACCTCTCTTTTTTGTTAAAAAAAACTTTAGTTCATGTTGTAATATACAATGAATAATAATGCAACGATGTCATTCAAATCTTTTTATTTCATATTTTATCCTATATAAAATAAACACATATTCTCACATAACTTATGCGGGTATAATAATGGGGGTAGTTTAAAAGGGCCAACAAAACATTGGGTGTGTTTGGTACGAAGGAAAATATTTTCCGGAAAATATTTTTTAATTTTCCCATGTTTGACTGGCTTAAATGTTTTGAAAAATATTTTCCTTATCAATTCATTTTCCTCCAATTGGAGGAAAATGTTTTACTTATCAAGAGAAGGAAAAATATTTTCCAAAGCTCCTTCTCAACCTTCTCCACCCTCACCAACCCACCTCACTCCCTCTCCAAAAAAAAGTTTTCTTTTTGTCAATTGATAATGACCAACAACCAAGTCACAATTTTTTTTTTTACTTTTAATTTTTTTTTGTTGCAATTTCAAATTTCTATTTTTCATTTTTCTGCACCGCCCATCACCCACCACCCACCCCAACCCCCTCCCCCTCCCGTTATACCAACACACCCATTATGTTAAATTATGCGGTAAATATTCTTTTACGCGACTAATCAAACATTTTATAAGTTATGCAGAATTTTTTATTGGAATTACTTTTGACAGTAGACAGTTGGAAAGAAGATATTTCAGGATTAATTTGTAGTATTTTTTAATGTAAAAATTGCACATGGCACCCTATTTGGTCGCCCCCATTTAAGGTATATCCATTTTTTTTAAACTTTTAACTTGTACCCACTTTTAAACAACTTCAGCTCCCTTTCTCCTCCCCTTCTCCTCCTTCATTTTCTTTTTTCTTCTTCTCCCGTGGCCCTCTTGTGCAGTTTTTCTCTCTACTAGGTTTGCACCCTGTGGTATCTTTTTAATACCTGCGGTTCAACTTCTTTTAACGCAGTACATCTTCATGAAATTCGCTCAAATTAACTAGACCCTTTACTTGAATAGAGTTCAACATTTATAACTCTATTACAACACCAGACTAAAATGACTTACAACAAGCAACTCTGTACAGTATACCCAACACTAAACAAAATAACATGGAATGTTTGTCAGTTTCTTTCTCACCTGGCGACATTTTTCATTTATACGCCTGCTTTATCACACTTCAACATACAAAAACAAAATTTTGGATTCGTGAGATACAAAAAATTCACATTTGAATAGCAATATACAAACATGACCATGTCAATGAAAGAACAAAAATAAATTCCATTTGAATAAGGAGTACTCAGAATTGAGCATGGAGCTTGTTTAAAGCAAAAGAGCTTGTTAAAATCTAATAACTGTAAACTAAACTTGGGTGAGTCATCAAAAACTAGAACATCTTGATAGTGGGATTCTCAGTTACAAAGACAAGAGTTGAAGTTTGCCGGTTACAACACAAAAACTTTAGTTCTAGAGCTGAAGTTTCCAGTTACAACTCAAAAACGAATGCTGAAGTTTTGCGTGATTGTCTTTGCTACTTCAGCCCCGTGTGCTGAAGTTATGCGAAAAAACGGGTACGCTTGCAATTTTTTTTGCAAAGCGAACACAAGTTAAAATGTAACATAAAAAGCGGGTATAGATGCAAATGCCCCATTTTAAATCCTCAAGGAAAGGTGGAATAATTAATCTCGGAATAATTAATCCTGAAATAACTTCTTTCCAACCAAACGACCCCTTAGGCGTATACCCAACGAGGTATCAATACCCACAATATAACCAAAAGCAATCTGTTCCGCTGGAATTCTACTAATATTGCACAAACAAACAAAACCTATGGTTGCGAAAGAAAAGAAAAGGAGACAAAATTAAGATCCAACTCGCACTATGTTTATCTTTCACATATAGCTCTAGAGCTGCACTTGTAAAAAACTTTATCAAGGACTTGAAAGTAAACATAAGCGTTATCTATGAACAACAACCACCACCCAGTAAAATCCCACTAGTGGGGTCTGGAGAGGGTAGAATGTACGCAGACCTTACCCTACCCCGAAGGAATAGAAAGGTTGTTTCTGGGAGACCCTCGGCTCAAGTATTATCTACGAAGAAAAAGGAAAACAAACTCTCTACGACAAATGGGTCTGGTTTTGGTCAATTCCTGTAACAGCATGACTAAGAAGTAGTCATTATTCTAAACTGATACGACGCATCTTGCAGACAAGATTAGCAGTAGGAAGATCAAGCTGATTCCCTGAATCTGTTTTTATTAGATCCTTGAGCTGATTTTTAGGTGTTGAAAAACATGTCTGGAATGTGGCAAGAACTGTAGGAATTGGCATTGATAGAGCTGAAAGTACATTGCTTAGATACTCTATATCGACAGAAAGCTGCTGTGCTCCACGATCTGTTATATACTGGATCCCTCGAAGCTGTTCCATGTAAAGTGCGGTGGCACCTTCAGCAACCTTTTCAATAAAGGCAAAGGAAAATTAGTCAACATATAGTTGTGAGAGAAAATACATTTGGAGACACGGAAATAACTAGTTGGTCAGTGTCTCAGCAATGATGATTTCCTAGAAAGAGCAAACAATGCACACCCCACAAGTAGTTTGTAATCAAACTCAGCTTCTAGATGTTTCCTCGTGATAATTTTAATTTCTTTTACCAAAGTTTATGTTAGTTCAGGCTTTGGTATTCTAGAGAATTTTTATTTGAACATTATAAATGGAGTAATGGTGTTGTTGGCCAGATGAATTAAAGCTCTCGGTTGATAGCACGGATACCTGTAGGTATTTTTTTTTTTCTTCTTTTTTTCCCCTCCCAAATTAGGAGGATACCTGTAGGTATTTGCTCACCAGTTCGTCATAAAATATTCAAGTAAAAAACAATACCTTAAACATCCATTCAGTTGCAAAGTACTGGGCCTCATCAGCATTGGGATCACTGTTGGAAATATTCTCTACAAGTGGCTCTAGCTGTTGGGGTAAAGTAAGGAGATATTCACCAACACCAGTCACATAAGACTGGGGGTATGCGCTGAAGGTTGGAAGGGGCCTAGCACTATGTTCTTCAACAGATGACCATATGGGCAGGCGTGACAGACCAATGAACTGCTGCCGTACTTTTGATATGAGAACATCATAAACAAGCTCACTGACTGCGTCTGTGAAAGCCGTAACTCGTTGTGATGCTACTGGAAGTGCATGGAACCTGGGATCTTTAGACTGCAGAAGGCACAAGAGAGAAGTTATCAATGTAAGATCAAATTTGCATAGAAGAAGATTGGCAAGGACGCATTAAAGGAATAGAAGGATACAATTGCTAAGCGAATAAGAAGAAAGACAAGCTCCCAGATATGTGTAACTATTGTGGGAGCCACTGACCTGCTCCAACAAATTAAGAAGCTTCCGAGCCTTCTCAGGAGTATCCAATAGACTCACAGCTGCCACATCCAAGACCGCCCTTCGAGCAACAGATAATTGCCCACTTCCATCATCATTGACTATATCTGGTTGGTTCTGATCAACACTTGACCCAAAAACTGAGAAAGCGAGACTTGTACTCAACCTAGCAAGAGTAGCCTTGAGGGAAGCTTCAAAGACTGAAGATCTACTGGTTAAACAATCAGCAACGGTGAGGATCTGCAGTGCACCTTGAACAAATGACCATTCCTCCTCACTTGATGTGAAGTCAACTTTACGTGCATTTGGAGCTGCTTCCCTTCTTTCTGCTGAGTCTTTCTTTGTACTAATAGCATCCATATCAAGTCCACAAACAGCTCTCAATGATTTTAGGTTCTCCTGCAAAGTGGAAATGTATTGTAGCATAACATCATCCAGCACAAGAATTAGCTCATCCACCTCAAAACCACCAGTAAAGTTGATGCATCTTTCAACTGCTGCTTCAAGAAGCAAAATGACGTGTGGAATTGACTCTTCCATCCTTCGTACAGTTTCACTAAGTTCAACTCCCTGGACTCCCGCAAGAGTAACAGCAGCTCCTCTGAGATCAAGGCCTGCAATCTCACCAGAGAGAACTGCACGCTCCATTTGTCCATATCTAGATCACAAATTTAAAAGCATTTAGTGTTCTAATACTTGACACCGCAAAAGCAGATGGCCTTGCGATTTCAATAAAGATCCTCATACGGCACCAGGCAAGCTACTTGAACAAAATGCTCAACAGTTTCAGAGAACCACCAAATTTTGAGATTTCTACATGTAAATACTCAACATGTCTGATGGTACCAGGATGATGACAATACCTGAGCAGGAAACCCATGTTAATTGACCTATGAGTTAATACTTATTTATTACAACCAGCTCCAGCTATGCATAAAATTATCAAGGTCTAGGATGTAAGAGAGCAAACAGAAACAGTGTGATGTAAGATCTCGCATATCACAAGAAATTAATTAATCATTATTCCTAAAAACACTTGCAGAAAAGAAATGAAAGAAAAACCTCCTCATCAAAAGCATTAGATTTTTTCAACTCAATCACCTAGTCAAGAACAAAACTTTTCCAACTCAATAATCCAAGACTTGAAAGGACCAACACTGAATAACTTACATGGCAATGGTACTCAACTCGACCTCACCATATAAATGCATTTCAATCAAATAAAAGACCTTCACATAAGACTAAGAGCACTGCTCTTCAAAAGGAAGAACCAGGAAGAATAGAGAAAATTTGGTATCTGGATAAGGGATGCCATATGCAACGGAAAAAATATGTGAATTTGTGAAGTCAAAGGTGATAAACAAGAATATTTGCTTTTTGTATGCTTACCGCCGTTTGAAAGATTCATAAGGAAGGAAGACTGCCTTCAGAGCATCCGACAGAACTTGTGGATCAGCGTCTGAAAACAGGTGTTGAATGTTCCTAGCAAAGCTCCCTGTTGTACTCTGAAGTTCAATTAGGGCCTCCAAATGTTTAGTCTGAATCTTGGCACCTTTTGGCAAATCTCCATTTGAGATATCGATTATACCTGAAATTTAATGTAAAATCTGAGGCATGATGGATGAAAAATATCCAAGAACTTTGAGTATCCAAAAGGAATACCGATAGTGTCATCCAAAAAGAATACAACAACAAAAACGACCCAGTAAAATCCCACAAAGTGGGGTCTGCGGAGGGTTAGTGTGTACACAGACGTTACTCCTACCCCGATGGGGCAGAGCGGCTGTTTCCAATAGACCCTCGGTCATCCAAAAAGAAAATAATAGGTAATTAGAGCTGATTCTTTCCATGCACAAAATGGTGATAGTGACATCCAAATAGCTGATTTGCACTTTGAAACTTCAATTTTCAGTCTTCCATATATATAACTACTTTAAGCCACTTATATGCTTGGAAACTAGTTGGACACCGATTCTTCAGAATGTTTAATGAAACAGAGAAGGCAGCATCATAACTGTAAGATCAGAAAAAAATGATAAACGTTTTCACTTGGATGAAACTACGTGAAACTATGCAAGAGAGCAAGAAGTCTATGTTTAGATCATGGTTCTCAAAACTCCTAAAGAATGATAAAACCTCACCTTTAGCCAAGGCTTTTGTCTCTGGCACAGCATCCCCAGTGGCAAGGTTAATCTGTGATGCAAAGCTCATACCAATAGCTGACATTGTTTCAATTAGTAGGTTTGGTACAAGAGTTCTGAATTCTTCTGGAAAGGCAAGCATACACCTGCAACAAAAAGATCTATTGTTCACTAAGGAACACCAAAGAGAGATGTCCTAAGCTTTGCCTCCTTTAATCTTCTTTATTTTCTTGAGTTTATTTTTATTTTGGTAGGGGAAGTGCCTCCTCTTTTATCTTCTTGAGTTTATTGGGGAGGAGGCCATGGCTGAGTTATAAAGCAAGAGGTTGGTGAATATTGAATCAAAGGCATCTTCCTCATAAATCAGACTAGCAAAGTTAGTAGCTGTGGCATATTAAACTAGTATTTCACCAATTAACCACTCAATTGCCCCCCACCCTCCCCACCCCCCCAAAAAAAAAAAAAAAAAAGAAGAAAAAACTCACCAATTAATCACGTAATGCCGAACCCTTCCCCGGAAAAACCAAGATGCTTTCATGCTTTAGAAAAGACCAAATAAGAACTGCATAAAAGAGGTCGCAATGCCATTCAACATTACATTCGCCAAATCATAATGTTTGAAGAAAGTGATGAGATGATTCCAAAGTTTCTCCTTTTTGAGTAAGGAGAAACTTTTGAATTCTCTCATCACTTTCTCCAAAAAATATGATTTGGTAAATGTAATTTTGATTCCAAAGTTTCTGTGAATACTATATCCTGAATGGGCAAAAAATGTTATGGTTGCATTCAAGCTTCTTTTTAACAGCTCGGATCGGGAATAAATGAATGCCAGTCAATTTGGTCTCTCCTATGATTCTTCCCTCCGAAAAGGCTTTTCTATAGTAACCAAGAGCTCACTCTTTTCCTTCCTTTGACCCTGTTTTACGTCTTACTTTTCTCTTTCTGCTTATCAGTTAGAAATAGTATCAACTTAAATCTGCAGTCTGTCACCCACAGGTTGCATGTACCCTTTGACCTTAGTTTTCGTTTCTTGTTACTAGTAGTGAGGAGGGAATAAGTTTACCAGAGACAAAACAGAGCACCTAAAAAAGAAGATAGAAAAAAGAAATCCAAAAAAAAACATGCAATGTAAATGAAGCCACGAAAGGAATCAGAAAGAACGAGCAATTTTTTTTTATTACATGCTTTTTTTTTCTACATCACCAACTCATCAAGCAGTTTGCTATAGCCCTGAAACGTAGGTGCCAGATAACCTATCTACCGATGTTAGAGCAGATGGGGTCACACTGAGTTTTATAGCAGCAACTTCAACCCTGGTATCTCCAAGTTATTACTCCTATGCCTTAACCACTCAACCACTCATTTCAGGGACTTTAAGTCTTCTGATAGGTAGATCTTTTTCATTCCGTAGCTGTACTCATATAAGAATCGACATCTAGATGTCAATCTAACATATAAGCAGTTCAATCAATAATGAGACTTTCTATCTATTAATAATAACATAACTTCTAGTAAGACAACATTAAAACTTTCTGAAAGCAGGAGAGCATTTGACTTCCAATTACACTCCAGCAGAAAAACGAAGTAGATTTTTTTTTCTTTTTTTGATAACCGAAAACCCCCCAGGTGAGTTAGTTGGCCCACAGTTCAAAACTCGGGACATTATGTACCCCCCCCCCCCAAACCCTACTCATTTAAATTCCGAGCTCCTAGTGAATGGCAGGGTTCTAGCTCATCACATGCGCCCCATTCTCACATCTCACAGTGCGTCAAGCAAAGCCCTAGGGGCAAAACCAAGTAGAATTATGTGAGCAAAAGTTGAAGAAAAGCAATCCATACCACTTCCACTCCTGTTCAAGATAAAGCAACAATTCATCGTAGAAATTAGGCAGCCAACTTGAGAATGATATCATGGATGAATGAAAATCCTGAGCATTTGATAGTCTTTCTGTTTCACTTTTCTCATTTGCAACTTTATTAGCCTGCTGCCTCAAGTCAAAATCTTCCCAAAGCCGCTTTATTGGCTTGATGTGGACCTTGGTGTAGTGCAGCTCTAAGGACTTGAATCTCCCAATTCTCAGTAGAATAGCACGCATTTCTTGGGCAACATCAACCTATAAAGTAGCAACGAGGGTCTTTTACTGTCTCCTATGGTTCAAGGAGAATATGCATTCACTTGAAAATATAAAATGTAACTTTTAGAAAGGGTTACAAAGGAGAAAGACAACTAAAGTCACCTTTCGATTGCTTAGAGCATCTGTTAGTCGAGGTTGGACCATTGAGTCTAGTCTATCTTCTAGAACTTCAAGCTGCCTCCTAATATTAGCAAATTCCGCAACCTGAAAATTGCACGGAACTTTAATAAAGCAAGTGTGACACACATTGTTATGTAACTAAAAACAAGCAAGTTAAAACACCACCTCTCCAACGGCAGCCAAGCAGTGACTCATATTAGCCAGAGTTTCTGCAGCTCGAGGAAGATCACCACTGGCAAATACATCCTCCACTGTTGAGCTTAGTTGAGTTAAACCAGCAGCATCCTTCCAACGAGATAATACAAGTTTTTTAAATACAAGGGAAGTTAGCAGGAAACTCGAACAATTGTTAGTGTAGCCTTAGGGGAAGTTTTTTATCTAGAGTTGAAATTTAAGTTAAACATCACTTTAAGAAAAGTATTACCTGCAAAGTCTCATATGCAGCTTCCATTCTGCGCTTGACAGCATCAACTTTTGCAAGTGTAGCTACAGATTCAGCAGATGATCCCTCAGCCTGCGAAGGAATTCAAAGTTGTGAGAGAGGAGAATTACTCATTGATATAGAGGACCTTTCTACCTGGTAAAACCCCACAATTATTGAACTATATTCTCATAATACCAAGCCTATAACTGAAGACAACAACAACAAAAAACCAAGTGCAATCCCACATGTGCGGTCTGGGAGGGTAATGCGTACGCAAACCTTACCCATACCTTGTGAAGGTAGATAGGTTACTTACTATAGACCCTCGGCTCAAGGAACAGTGATAATAAAGCAACAAACAATAGCAACAACAATGAAATAGGGTAACGGAAGCGAATGGCACAACATGTAATAATAAAGAACCAGGAACAAGAAAATACAAGAATAGTACTAGTACTACTGGTAAGCCTATAATTGAAGACTTGTAAGTAAATTCTCAGAATTACAAATTCTATACACTCAAAAAAAGGAACCCTTAGATTTTCGACATTTCAACTATAGTAACAATGAAATGCGGAACCGACCTTTTTAAGCTTGAGGAGGATGGCGGAGAGAGCGGAGCGAAGGGTGAGAGCATCATCACGGAGGCGGCTGACATCGCGAGTGGTGCGGGGAACACGGAGGAGTGCGGCGGCGCTTTGCTCCTCAAGGGAAGCGGCGATCTCTTCGGAAACCATCTGAAGCTTCATTTCCAGATCCACTAGGTGTTTGTCCACTGGATCCTGTGGATGCCGTGACTGAAACACTTCGTTTATCCATTTTTTCGGGTCGAATTTCTCGTCGGAGAAGGAACTCAGATCCACCATCATCCTTCCCAATCTGTATCTTCTCTGTTTCTCTGTCTGTTAGAACAGTTGAGAGAGATCATGCAATTGTAGCACTGGTATTTTGCTTTTTTACCCCTTTAATTTCTTAAAACTAACAAAATTGCCCTTTGTTTTATATAATTGGTTTCAATTAAAAGACCTTAATTACATAAAAATTATTAAATAATGTATATGAGACAGAAAATATAGATTATTAAAGAAAAAAATGAAAAACTACCTGCTATGTCCATTTATAAGTAACTCATTAAAAAATTGGTCAATTCATAAAATATTACTAATATTAGCCAATTGGCTATTTGTAGTAAAAACAAATGTCAAATTTTTGCTTTCTTTTGAGTGGGTGTTGTTAGAATAGATTGAGTACATCTTAAGGAGCTTGAATCTCAGTTTTGGGATGATTTGGTGAAGTTTTGAGATGGTTTGAATTGAAATTCAAAGTAAAAACTGAACATGAAAAGAAATGATATGTGTATTACACTGTGTATCATTTGTGTATCACATATGTATCATATTGTATCAATTGTGTATCACATGTATATCCATGTATACCTGTGTGTGAGATACATGTATCATACATGTGTTGCAGAAGAATTTTTTTTAACACGATTTAATTACAAAAGTTTGGTACAAAACCAGTCCAAATCACCTCCAATCTTCCTCAAATTTTGTATATTGACTTATTTATATGTTTTTAATAGATTTCAACTATACCCATTGAAAAAGTTCCTTTTTTTGCTTAGATTTTTGGAATATTGTATATATTTTTTTGTATTTCATCACCTTATTTGCTTCCTCATCCGTAAAATTTCCTTTCCGTCTTGCATCTATGTTGCTAATTACGCTTACAAATATGGAAGGTGATTTTTGCATGTAATTTTTTGAGAGAAAGAACCTTATTTATTTGATTTTTCAATTTTTATATGTATTTGGCTAGTTTTGGTAAGTCTATGACTAATGGTTAGAGGTTGGTAAGTTAAGACTTATTTGGGACGTTTGTGTAAGTTTCCCAAAAAAATTAGATCTCCGTATGAAAAAGGTCTAGGTTAGCCAATTATCTTTTAAATAAAATTATACTTCCTTAAAAAAGGTATTCGTAAAATTCCTTACAAAATAAGAAAAAGAAAAAAGAAAATATTCCTCGAGTTCTTAACACAAATAAAACAAAAAAGAAAATACACATCTACTAAGGAATCGCATTGTCGGATTATTTGGTGTATGAACATTTAATATATAAAGATTTTATTATACTGCCTAACGAAGAGAAATTTAAATTTAAGGAATTTATTATACATTGAAGGTCCTAAATATTAGGCCAAGAATATTAATAAGAGTTGATTATATAAAGTCCTAAATAGTAGTAGGAAAGTAACTTAAATTATAATTTTGTGCAATAAAATTTTTATTATAAAAGGATAAAAAAGACAAAGGAACCGATAAGGCCTTTGTGCTTTTAATATAGTATAAATATAAATCTAGATATAGATATAGATTAACATTAATGGTTGTATGGGGTTAATGAAGGTGAAGTGGAATTGGTCATAGTATATAAATATAATTATTTTCATAAATAGAAGGAAAAAAAATCCCCCAAAATCTAATTCCCGCCATTCTCCGCCCTCTTCTTATTCTTATTCCGGTACCAAAATTCGCTATTTCCCCCTTTTTGGATTTCATTTTCCTCCATTTCTCGCATAAAGTTCAATTGTACCTTCTCCTTCGTCTTTTTTTCATTTGAAAGCCATATTCGTAGCTCAGTAATAGTGAATTGAATTTGGAGAGGAAGCTCAGATTCGTCGATGTAAAGCTTGATTTGGCGTCGAGAAAACAATAGAATCCAGAGTTCGGAGGAGAATTGGCCATTCAATCTTGTGAGCTAATGGAGATCGAAATTGGAAAAAGAGATAAGAACGGAGAGGAATAACCAATCGATGAAAGAACATAAAACCATTCTATTTCAATAGAGGTGCGAGAAACGATTGGGGACAATGAAGTAGGTAAAGTGGTTGGATTTTACGAGCTGTTCCAACCACTACTAGATATGATTCCAAGAGCCGAACGGGAATTTTTTTATCTAGTACTTATGATAGTTTAGAAATAGAAATATTGAAGAATCTTATTAAAGGGACTTTTTTGTGGCTTTATTTGATCAAACTAAGTTAAACAGATTCAATCAAGTTTTACTTTTATTCATTTCTACCGGTAAAGTTGAACTCTGCCGATATTGAGATTTTGATTATTAAAATATAATAATGTGGGAAATAGACTCACAAAATACAAAACAGCAAACTTGGAAGTAGATTAGTAGTATTAGATTTCCTCAGACCTTTTTAAAAAAAAATTATTATGCATTCGTCAATTTGGCAAAGATTTGCTTGTCTGGTAAAAGTTTTATTCTTTTTGCTATAGATATGTCGTTGGTATCATTAATTCAAGTTGTTTGTTGCTATCTAAATTAATGAGTTGGTATTCGATATTATCATGTGGGAGGTTTGGCAAGCAAAATAACAAAAAATAATAATAATTATCAATCTAGCTATCAAAAAATAGGTTGGAATGTGAATGTTAGACAGGCCTTTTGGCTCGCTCATAAAATCTTAGGTGCTGCTAAATACTTGAATGAGACAAATATAGGAGTAGAAGAAGTAATGAATATTCAGGAATACTTCATCAGGCTCGTATATGATAAATTTAGAGGTGAGCTACCTAAAGTGGAATGAAAGAGACTAATTTAATAACATAAGTAGCCCAAAATGGATTTTCATCTTGTACTTGGCAATTCTTGGAAGACTATACACGAGAGACAGATTACTGGCTGGGGTATAGCAGTTTGTTCAGACTGCTCATTATGTGGAAGAGTGTCACGCCCCGAACCTGGGCCTGGACGTAACACGACACTCGGTGCCTGACTATATGTGACCGAGCGAACCAACTGGCTGGCTGAATCAACATGTGATATCATAACATACTGAATGCGGAAGATAAACTAACACATGCCGATATACTGAAAGTTTGGATTATATAAATCAAAGTGCGAAAATACTAATACAATTCTGAAACATATTTGTAGCCAACATAGCTTAACATGAAAAGCCTGAGACTCTATCTAACTATTACTGTAGTGTAGGAAGCCTTTATTGAAGTACTGAAAACACTAACTATATGTAAATACTGAAAGGCTATAAAGTAATGATAATGCCCCGAAAGAACTGGGGATCACCAAATAGCTGATACGAGAGTCCTAGCTCTTTGAATTGTCAACCTGTAAATCATTATCTGCATTGTGAGATGCAGGCCCCGGACAAAGGGACGTCAGTACATTTGAATTGTACTGGTATGTAAAGCAACTGAAAGAAAGATTTATAACTGTTGAAACTAATATTGAGCTGATTATTAAGAATTGATAATTGATAACTAAAATGGTAACTATTGAAACTGAAACTGAAATAATAACTAATAGTTGATAACTGAAATGTTAACTGATAACTGAAATGATAACTCATAATGGATAACTGAAATGATAACCGATAGCTGAACTGAACAAAGGAATTAATGTTATGAATACTCCCTCTTCTGAATGATGAACAACCTGTTTATCTGAATAAGCTACGGCCTCGGGCCCAATATATATGTGCACAAGTTACTGCCTCAGGTCCAAGTATACGTATACATAACTACGGCCTCGGGCCCAAAAATGCATAAAGCATAAACTACGGCCTCAGGCCCAAACATACATAAAGCATAAACTACGGCCTCATGCCCAAGTATGCATAAAGCATATAAACTACGGCCTCAGGCCCAAATACAGGTGTTCAACATTCAGGAATTTAAAATCAGGAACTGAGAATCATACTGCAATACATGATAGTGAAGTACTGAATCACGCTGAGTTACATGATACTGGAATACTGGATCACACTGAGTTACATAATACTGGAATACTAAATCATACTGAGTTACATAATACTGGAATACTGAATAGGACTAGAATGAGACATGTATTCTTGAACTAATTATGAACACTGAAACTTCAACTCTTTATGACATGCTGAGTAAGCTATACTGAGACTTAGGGACATCAAACCTAAGTCTATATTGAATACGAAATGAGCTCACAACGTTCAAAATGAAAGTCATGAAGCTAGAGAATAGAAGTTATACAACTATTCAAGGAACTAGGCTTAACTATATTTCTGAGGCAATTGATACGTCATAAAAGAAACGTAGTGTAGGGAGAATCATTAACATTCCCAAACATAGAGAGTTAGCCTCACATACCTTAACTTCCTGCTCTTGAGCATAATATAACATTCGCCAACCCTTTCAACTTTAATTTATATCAATACAAGTCAGAGGGATTCCATATTAGCAATAATACTCATGTTTTGGTCACTTAGACATTTTCTCAAACACTTGGTGGCATAAAGCTCCATAGTCCTTATTAATGATATTTTTACACCCAATAACCCATCCTCTTGCTCTTAAATAAATTCTAAAGTCTCAAATGGTTATAATCAATATTTTTCTTTATCACTCATAAGGTAAACAACACCCTTAACCAAAAATCAATAATCAACAACCCAAACCTATAACCGTTCATGTTTTTCCATCAAACTCATCAGCTCATATCTCATGAACTAGAGTCTATAACCATTAATTCAATGATAGAATCAAGTAGAGGGTGAAGATATTACCTTTTTGACGTTCAATCTTCTTGAATTTGAGTTCTAGGGTTTCTTCTCTCAACAATAGTGTCCCCATCGAATGTCTAATGATATGGAAGGTTTATCCAAGACGTTGGGAAATCGAAATTAACTTAGAATCACCATTAAAACTTACCTTAGGTGGTGGAGGGACCCTTAAGGAGTTAGGTTTTTGAAAGCTTTCCTTTCTAGGGCAAGTTTTTATGTTTTGGGGCTGTGGGGGACAAAATAGGGATAAAGAAATGACTTCTCAAGACCTCCACCACGTCTAGTAGGCATGACCGCGGTCCCGAACGCGGTAAATAGCTGGAGCACTACCTCACGACCGCGGTCGCGGTCAAACACGGTCGAACGCGGTGGTTACGCACTGTTCTGTAAAACGGGCATAACCTTTTGCACAGAGCTCCGTTTGGGATCCACAATATATCGTTGGAAAGATATTTCAAAGGCCTAAAATTTTCATGCTTTTAGTTTTCCCAAATTCCTTACAAGTTTTCGCTAAACCCTACTGGAAGACGAACCTTCTGCAAACTTAGTCGATTTTATCGAATCTTATGCACCTCACTTTTCATCTTGATTTTGAAACAACTATTTTCACTCTATAATCATCCCGATAGGACTTCATATGTCCAAAATATAACCTTTTTACTCTTTTAACCCATTCATACCTAATCCAAATGTGCGGGGTGTTACATTATCTCCCAATTGGGATCATTCGTCCTCGAATGATTGTCCTAACTGTAACTTCTGCTAAGTCCGGACCTTAAACGGGTCTGGTGGAAACAGGAACTTTCATAAACACTTGCATACTAAACTGAATGAATACATGACTACTGAACTTTTGAGATAGTGAACTGAATGACCACCACATTGACTGAATATTGGTCTGCCATGGATACGTAAATACTGAACTAACATGGATATATGAATATTAAACTGGCACGAATATTCGAGTATTGAACTAACGTCAATATCAGAGTACTAAGCTAGCATGAATGTCTAAGTATTGGACTAACATGAGTAGCTGAGTATTAAGCTGACATGAGTATCTGAGTACTGAACTGACATGAGTATCTGAGTACTGAACTGACATGAGTATTTGAGTGCTGGAAACTTGAATGTTATAACATGACACATGAAATACTGGTTGTATCACCGCTAACTCTGGTGGTAACTCCAACTCATAAGATAATTGACCGATCCTTCACAAGATTCTATATGGCCCAACATAGCAAGGACTATGCTTCCCCTTCTTTTCAAATCTCATAACGCCTTTCACAGGCAAAACTTTCAGAAACAACCAATCATCAACTTGAAACTCTAGGTCTGTATGCCGCACATTCGAATAGGACTTTTGGCGGCCTGAGCCATCTTCAAATGCTCTTGAATCAACTTAACTTTCTCTATAGTCTGATAGACCAAATTTGGTCCCATTAACTCCCTTTCACCAACTTTGGACCAACCAATTGGTGATCTACACCTTCGGCCATAAAATCATGCTTTCAAAATGAGCAAGATAATCCTATTATAAGGCCCATATTTACCATTTACACTCAAAATATGTGTATTCTGTGATAAATTGGGCTTTCTGTTGCTCGACTTTCACTTACTGATAATTCGGATACTAGTCCATAAAGTCTGCAATGTTCTTTTTCATGTCGTTCCACCAATAAATCTCCTTAAGACCATGATACATATTTGTGGTACCTGAGTAAATAGATCCTCCTTATTCCAAAGCTATCATTTTATGCCTGTGAATCCCCTCTTTCAGCTACAACAAGTAGGGATCATCAACTATTTCTCCTTCACTTCGCCTACTGGGGGGGGGGGGGACAAGTCATATTCTAGACAACAACTCTACTATCTTTGGAGTACGCAAATTGAACTCCTTGCTAGGCTAAGCGGTGAACTTCTTTTACTAGAGTTGTCTTATCTACCTCGATCCTGAGTTATACTTCCCACACTTGATTATCTTCTTAAGCACTTCCTAAAAACACTTATAGAATTATTGTGAGCTAAGTTTATACTCCGAAGATTAGAGTCTCATGCGATGGCACTACCCTCGTAATACATAACAGGGCATGATTTTTTTATAGCTTTTTTGTTATCACTTTATCATCAATAACTAAGATCGGTGATCATTCTACTCACCTTCTGTTTCTTACACATGCTAGACATAATCCCTGTGGTAATTATACAATTTTCCCTCATTACCGAACTGATTTTCTTTTTCATATCCCATGGTACTATTCGAGTTTCAGATCTCCAACCGGACTTACTGAAAATTTTCACATCACCCCTTAGACCAAAGGTCTTATACTTCTGGATCCTTCTCTTTTTTCTGGGATCCAAATAACTTACCTTATTTTCTGCAATTCTTTGCACTTTACGTCAATGAAGACTCATCTTCTAACTTACTTCTGAGAAATCTTTCTTACTAGGAAAAACTAAATTATTCACTTAACGGAAAGCTAATGTATTCACAACTATCATATACAATCTTAATAATTTAACTCTGCTCACACTGTCAATCCTGGAGAAACCACATTACGATAATTCCTAAAGGCTATTCTTCTATAGTTTGTGCTCTCACTGCTAGCTAATATTTTTTTCCCACTGCTACTGTACTTCGAGTTTAACTTAAACTCTTTGGGTTCTAACACACATTCGGTATTTCAAACTGTCATCCACTCACTAGAGTTAACCTGGCTAAGTGAATCAAATTGTACCCCTACTAGCTCTGCTGAAAGTGCTACTCAAAACTTACTTACTATTCTGTTACTAACCACCTGCTAGCGTCAGGTGTTCATGATTTGCTTTGAATAACTAAAGTGAAGCATAAGGTTATTTCTAACTTCTCTCATCATACGACCCTATTGTGAGGTCGTATACTATCTTTTTTTTTAAAACTATGTACATATATCACACTTAGGGAAAGTTCATATAAACGAAATTGGAATATCTAACCCCCAAACTTTCTATATACTTCAAAATCACTTCAGACTATAAAACTTCGGCCTAAACACATATTCACATCATTTGAAGGGGAACTGTCATACCTTTTATCTCACAATAATAGCCATTTCTTATAGTAACTTACTAATGCGGTACTTCTAGTTCTGATTTGTATAAATCTAAACAACTTAAAATCGTTCCCTGAAATTCACTATTGGATGTTCTTGGTTCTCATTGCATACATCATTTCTTCTAGTCATTTGCATGAGTTCTACAAAAATACATCTCTAATAATAACAATTATTTTTGACTCCTAGGTATTTTACCTTTAGGCTCTTTTCTGTCCAAACTATAGTGACCAATGTTAGGGTCTGACATCTGAACTATCATCATCCAACTTGTGGCTCCATTTCGAAGAATTAAAAGAAATTGCTCTCTGAGGTAAAACACATACGATTATCATACACAAACTTATTCTTCAGCGTATACCATCATATGATAAATCACTTAATGCACCATCCGGTGAGTATTTGTCTTAATTCTTAACACATGCAGAGATTTTGCTATAATCACTGTTACTTACATTTTCTTTGAGCATCCATATGCATCATCGTATACTCACAAGTCTCCAGAAATTTTGATACACTAAAATTCGGAGATATGGTAACTGAATAACAAATAACTAGCATACTGAACAACTATAAACCTGCTAACTGAAAGATTGTATAACTGGTAACTAAGGTAAACTGATAACCATAAGACATGATGACTGCTTTTGTACTTTCTAATAAGGTTATGCTCTAATATGTACTACTACCCATTGCATCCCACTTTTAACATCATCTCATGTCTCATTTGTTACCAACCTACACTCCAAAGGAAATCATCTTCTCTAAGAACTTGAGTATTTTCCTGCACGTCTTTTGGGCATTCGATACGTTTGGAATAGGAAGAGAAGGTTAACTATTGCTCTAAGCTTCATGGCACGATCTAGAGTAGAAAAAAATGAGACAATCCTGAATGTCTTGGTAGTTAGCCATTTATATGAGTGGCCGACACACACATATAAAGAAAACTCTACTGGACACGGCTTCATAGACTCCCTAAGACACTTGAACCTAGTGCTCTGATACCAAGCTTTGTCATGCCCCAAACCTAGGCCTGGACGTAACACGACACTCGGTGCCTGATAACATGTGACCGAGTGAACCAACTGGCTGGCTGAATCAACATGTGATATCATAATATACTGAATGCGGAAGATAAACTAACACATGCTGATATACTGAAAGTCTGGATGATATAAATCAAAGTGCGAAAATACTAATACAATTCTGAAACGTATTTGTAGCCAACATAGCTTAACATGAAAAGCTTGAGACTCTGTCTAACTGTTACTGTAGTCTATGAAGCCTCTATTGAAGCACTGAAACCACGAACTATCTATAAATATTGAAAGGCTATAAAGTAATGATAAAGCCCCGAAAGAACTGGGATCACCAAAAAACTGATACGAGAGTCCTAGCGCTCTGAATTGTCAACATCTATTGTGAGATGCAGGCCCCGGACAAAAAGGACGTCAGTACATTTGAATTGCACTGGTATGTAAAGCAACTGAAAGAATGAACTATAACTGCTGAAACTAATACTCAGCTGATAATTGAGAATTGATAATTGATAACTGAAATGATAACTATTGAAACTGAAACTAAAACTAAAATAATAACTGATAGCTAATAACTGAAATGTTAACTGATAACTAAAATGATAACTGATAACGGATAACTGAAATTATAATTGATAGCTGAATTGAACAAAGGAAGTAAGGTTATGAATACTCCCTCTTCTGAATGATGAACAACCTGTTTATCTGAATAAGCTACGACCTCGGGCCCAATATATATGTGCACAAGCCACGGCCTCAGGCCCAAGTATACGTATACACAACTACGGCCTCAGGCCCAAAAATGCATAAAGCATAAACTACGGCCTTAGGCCCAAACATGCATAAAGCATAAACTACGGCCTCAGGCCCAAGTATGCATAAAGCATATAAAATACGGCCTCGGGCCCAAATACAGGTGTTCAACATTCAGGAATTTAAAATCAATAACTGAGAATCATACTGCAATACATGATAGTGAAGTACTGAATAACGCTGAGTTAGATGGTACTGGAATACTGGATCACACTGAGTTACATAATACTGGAATACTGAATAGGACTAGAATGAGACATGTTTTCTTGAACTAATTATGAACACTAAAACTTCAACTCTTTATGACATGCTGAGTAAGCTATACTGAGACTTAGGGACATCAAACCTAAGTCTATATTGAATACAAACTGAGCTCACAACATTCAGAATGAAAGTCATGAACGAGTTATGAAGGTAGAGAATATGAGTTATACAACTATTTAAGGAACTAGGCTTAACTATATTTCTGAGGCAATTAATACGTCGTAAAAGAAACGTAGTGTAAGGAGAATCATTAACATTCCCAAACATAGAGAGTTAGCCTCACCTACTTTAACTTCCTGCTCTTGAGCATAATACAATATTCGCTAACCCTTTCAACTTCAATCTATATCAATACAAGTCAGAGGGATTCCATATTAGCAATAATACTCATGTTTTGGTCACTTAGGCATTTTCTCAAACACTTGGTGGCATAAAGTTTCATAGTCCTTATTAATGGTATTTCTACACCCAATAACCCATTCTCTTGCTCTTAAATAAATTCTAAAGTCTCAAATGGTTATAATCAATATATTTCTTTGTCACCCATAAGGTAAACAACACCCTTAACCAAAAATCAATAATCAACAACCCAAACCTATAATCGTTCATATTTTTCTATCAAACCCATTAGCTCATATCTCATGAACTAGAGTCTATAACCATTAATTCAATGATAGAATCAATTAGAGGGTGAAGATATTACCTTTTTGACGTTCAATCTTCTTGAATTCGAGTTCTAGGGTTTTCTCTCTCAATAATGGTGTCCCCATCGAATGTCTAATGATATGGAGGGTTTACCCAAGATGTTTGGAAATCGAAATTAACTTAGAATCACCATTAGAACTTATCTTGGGTGGTGGAGGGACCCTTAAGGAGTTAGGATTTTGAGAGCTTTCCTTTCTAGGGTAAGTTTTTATTTTTTGGGGCTGTGGGGGACGATATAGGGCTAAAAAAACAATTTCTCAAGACTGCCACCACGTCCCAGTAGGCCTGACCATGGTCCCAACCGCGGTAAATAGCTGGAGCACTGCCTCACGACCGCTGTCGCGGTCAAACGCGGCCGAACGCGATGGTTACGCACTGTTCTATAAAACGGGCATAACTTTTTTCACAGAGCTCCGTTTGGGCTCTACAATATATCGTTGTAAAGCTATTTCAAAGGCCTGCAACTTTCATTCTTTGAGTTTTTCCAAATTCCTTACACGTTTTCACTAAACCTTGTTGGAAGACGGACCTTCTGCAAACTTAGTCGATTTTGTCGAATCTTATGCACCTCACTTTTCATTTTGATTTTGAAACAACTATTTTCACCCATAATCATCCCGATAGGACTTCATATGTCCAAAATATAACATTTCTACTCCTTTAACTCATTCATACATAATCCAAATGTGCGGGGTGTTGCAAAGAGTAATAGGAAGTCATGATCATCTTTTCTTCAAGTGCAATATTTAACAATAATATGGAGGAAGCTACTACAATGGCTGGGAATAACAAGAGATGTGCAGGGGTGGAATGCTGAGATTCAATGGGGTGTAAGGCATGCAACAGGGAAGAAGCAAATATGTGTAATCTATAGAATGTTGCTAGCTTGTATTGTGTACTACATTTGGCAGGAAAGAAATTGTAGAACATTTCGAGGAACACAAAGGAGTTGCGAGGAGCTGATCAGAGTGATAACTCAAGAGGTGCACTATCGAGGAAGTTTGAATTCTAAGATAGTTAGGAAACTGCAGGAGTTCAATTTTTATCCATAGATATTGTAGTTGAGTAGTCATGTAGAAATGAGGGCACTAGATTTGGGGCTGCATGTCCAAATCTAAGTGAGATTTGATAGGTTTTTTTTTGCTATACTTGTAAATATTTCTCCGGTAATAATAAAATTAATTACAAAAAAAATAGGTTGGATACTGAACTTTTTAAAAATGAGTTAAATATGGATAAAATCCATATTATCCACTATAAAATAGATAATCAATAAGTTTAACTTTTACATTTACAAAGATTCAAATTGCAAAGCCTCTCAAGTTTGGAAGACTAGGAACTCTCCCAAAAGTAATTTTTATATCCATATTATTCGCCGGTTAACCATTTTCGATTCGTATTAGATATGGGTCAAGCCGATTACAGTATCCGTTTTCGACCAGCCCATATCTGACCTGAACCGCCTGTTTGCCTTCCCTAGTCATACCCACGCACCTTCTTTGTTTTATCCCTATGCCAAATCATTAACCGGAGACAATTCAGTTATAGCTTTGAATTTTTTTCATCACAATCATCGCAGATAATGATTGCAGATAGGAATTCGATTTTCAACAGACATAAGAAATCACTACGTGATCTCTTCCTGTTTGTTTAACATCAGTGAACAGAGTTATTCAATATCTATACTAACGGAAAATAATAAGTATCCAATGAAATAGTCAAGGTATGCATAAACGGACTAGATACATCCATTAAGTTTGAACTCATCTTCATAAAAGAATAGCGAATATAACGATATTTTAAACTCACTAACTTTAAATCCTAAATCCGTCTATCCCGACCCCATGGCTCAGCACTTGGCACCTATTAAGGGAATAGCCAGAGGGTCCTTTGTATCTGCAGTTCCAAGTAACCAAAGGAGAAAATTGCAAACCAAACTTTGCATCATAATCCATGTGCATTATCTGCACATTTAGTCATCACTACCAATTTAAACTCTGACCATTCTTCAGAACTGTACCTAGACAGACAAATTAGCACACAGAATGAACAAGAAGTCAACTTTGGATATTTCTAGTGAATAGCAGTTTCAAGTCCAACAGCTTCATGTCACCAATGGGGAAAAGACACCGAAAAATGTGGGGCGGGGGGGGGGGGGGGGGAGGGGGGGCACCATTGGCACCCGAAGAGGGATTTACCACTTCAAAGATAAAGAAATAAACGAAACTCATTCACGTGGTCATCTAAATCGACCTCAAAACAGCATTGTTGGACATACATACATGAAGAAATAGCATAAATGAGTATAGTAGTTGTTTTCTAAGCCTCCTTGCAACTCTTCTACACTCGAGAGTTTACAGAATGAATCCAATGCACCATAAAATCGAAAAGAAGGTGAATACAAGACAAATATCGTGTATGATTTACATAATAGAAAAAAGGAAACAAAAGAAAAAGAAATGCACTAACTTTAAATCCTAAATCCGTCTATCCCGACCCCATGGCTCAGCACTTGGCACCTATTAAGGGAATAGCCAGAGGGTCCTTTGTATCTGCAGTTTCAAGTAACCAAAGGAGAAAATTGCAAACCAAACTTTGCATCATAATCCATGTGCATTATCTGCACATTTAGTCATCACTACCAATTTAAACTCTGACCATTCTTCAGAACTGTACCTAGACAGACAAATTAGCACACAGAATGAACAAGAAGTCAACTTTGGATATTTCTAGTGAATAGCAGCTTCAAGTCCAACAGCTTCATGTCACCAATGGGGAAAAGACACCGAAAAATGTGGGGCGGGGGGGGGGGGGGGGAGGGGGGGCACCATTGGCACCCGAAGAGGGATTTACCACTTCAAAGATAAAGAAATAAACGAAACTCATTCACGTGGTCATCTAAATCGACCTCAAAACAGCATTGTTGGACATACATACATGAAGAAATAGCATAAATGAGTATAGTAGTTGTTTTCTAAGCCTCCTTGCAACTCTTCTACACTCGAGAGTTTACAGAATGAATCCAATGCACCATAAAATCGAAAAGAAGGTGAATACAAGACAAATATCGTGTATGATTTACATAATAGAAAAAAGGAAACAAAAGAAAAAGAAATGCACAACAGAGCAAATACGGTATGCACAACTCAGGCAAGGAGATCACAGTAAACAAACAGCTCTCCATGAATAGCATTCCTCTGATACTTCTTTACAGTGGCACCATATAGAAAATTGGATGGATCCATCCTTACAGATTTACACGAAATCTTGTCCAGGCTTTAGATATAGCAATCTCCTTGAAGGCGCTGGAGGAGCCAGTCCAGGGATATCCCTTATGTCTTTGTTGTGAGGATTCACAATCTGAAAACATAAGAAAAGAAGCCGTTAAACAGAAAATTTAGCACATAGTCAAGTGAAAAGCTTAACAGATTGCAGACATTGAATGCAGAAATAGGCTAAAAATAGTGAGAGCCCGAAGATGTCACCAACTACAATCAACACCTTTTTTCCCTCAGCACTTGCATAGAAAAATATGAGCCCTTTTATGCATCCATGCAGACAGTAGACACTAAAGCATAGCAATAACATATAACAATCTCAAAAAGTGGAAAGCCTTATTCCGAAGTTCCATGACCTACACATCTACAATTTTAAGCAAAACGGCAGCTCCTTTTTTTTTGTAGGTGATAAGTGGCAGAACAGCAATATGTGGTCTTGAGTTGAACAAAGCAAGGATATTGACAATATATTTATTTGCTTAAACTAACCCATGGCATGAGAGACTACCTTCACAACAATAATGGCAACAACACCACAGACAATGAGGAAGAGGAAAAGCATGATGCATTTATCCGTGGCAACCTGAAAAAGTTGGGAGCTAGATTAATTAATCTACGAAGAGAAAGAAAGAACACAAAAAGTCTATGGCACAAATATGGGGGAGTTTACAAACACACCTGCCGTCCAATTTCCTTGACAAGCTGGGATGCCTTTTTAATGGAGAATTGAATTGTGTCAAGCTCATTGACAACACGACCCATTTGATCAGTCTGCGTAACAAAGAGACTACCAAAAATTATACGGATTTCCTAAAACCAACAAAACAAAGGAGATGAACAATTATGATGATACTCACTTGGCCTTTCAAGGTAGTAGCAGTTTGTGTTCCCACTTCAATTGTTTCGTGAACAACCTACAGATTAGATATAAGCTTAAGATATGAATGGTAGATATCCCAAAATAAGCTTAAAATACGGATGATAGATATCCTGAAGCAGCGCCAAAATGAACTATGTACCTGTTTGGACCGTTCAATGGCTTGATCAGTTTCATCCATTGTCTTATTTCCAGCACTGATAAGCTCCTGATTTGACATTGCTGCAAGAAAATTTAAATGAATGAGAAGACCAGAAAATGAGTCCACAAGTTGCTTGGATGCATTCTCATAACGATAAATTAAGATATGAAGTATAAACAGTCAAGTGATGCATCCAACTATTGCTAGGTCAAATTGGATATGCACAGCTAGTATAAACACAAAATTGACACATGAACATGGATGATTTTCCGCTCATCTTCACATAGATGCGGAGCAGACAAGATATAAGACGGAAAGCTTATCAGCACCATTACAAAATAGAACAGGCTGTGACACATAATTGAAATAGTGACTCCTAAGGTAGTAGGGGTAATTAGTCACATGTTATCGTTGCCGTGCCGGTAAAAAAAGATGGTGGCAAGAAAGTGCAGCAGGTCTTTTTGCAATCACAAAAGGCAAAAGGTAATATTTTAATTCTTCATAGCTTCTTAAGGTTGTTTAACAGATGCATGCCGCACTCGTGACAGACTGCCAACGATAGACAGGAAGAAAGGCGGAGAGGACGTCAAATCGGCAATGGCCCTCATGGGCTGGGCTATGCACGTGCTAAAGTGGCAATTACACTGGAAAGGAGGGCTGTAGGTGAGCGAATCCAGAGAGATTGTCTCAGTTCGGATTGTTCTCTACAACTCAGGAACGTGAAGCTGGAATCACTAGTAATCGCAGAGCACGCCGACCGGGGGATATGTACCAGGTGTTCCGGCTTCTAAGATATGGTTAAAAGGAACAAACATAGTTGAATGGAACAGCAGGCCATATACACGTTCTACAGAGCCCATATAAACACTATGCCTCTTTTTTGGGGGGGGCTAATACAGTATAAAGCAATGCATATTAAGATCTATTAATGGAAAACTAAGCAAAAATTACTTCAGAGAAATGCTTCCATCAAAGTCCGAACAATTGGAAAAGAGAAGCTAAACGAAGTCAGAACTTTATTATAAATATGCTCCCTAGACCTCTCCCCTTCAGTCAATTTTGTTTTGACAGTTAGGATTTCTCTTCAAACAAAGGGAAATGGAGCACTTTCACAAGCAAAAACTGTGACATATAGTAAAACAAAAAGCTATGTATACAAGTTGACTGTGTGAATCATGGCTTTCTCATTTCAGAATCTAAACATGGATACATGCTGAAGAGTCGTGCATGACTAGGTGGTGTTTTGTTCAGACATGATATCACACCCAGTTTCCTCCTCTTTTCCTTTTCATATAGAAGTCTATTCCCATTCCACGAATCCATGGCAGCCAATTCTTCCGTCAAGCTTTTTAGACCCCAATATGCCAAGAATCAGATAGAGGGGAAAATGAAAACAACAAGAGTCTAGTTATAAATCTATCTTCAGTTCGACTCTACAACAATCACACCTAGATGGAATTTGAAAATATGGACCACTTTGCCTCATATGTCCTAAGTTTGTGCATTTCAGATTTTGTAGCTTGTGAATTCTTGATTTAAAGTAAAATCTAATGATTTTCCCAGTTGAACCTTTGTACAAAATTTCGCTGTACTAATGGGTTATTGTTCCAACCTGATGCCATTTGGACATTTTCCTCTGCTGTTGGTTCACTTGCACCTCCCATGTCAAATAGTTCAACCCTCTTATTGCCAAGACTGCTCATATACCTGCATAGCAGCAACGGAAAGAAGAGAGGTAACAGATAGCATCCATTAACTGTATCAAAGACCTAAAATAATAATCAGATATTGAAGGAGCAGCATCAGGTTTTTAGGAATTCTTTTCGAGACTCAAATAACTATTCATTGGCCACAATTTTCTTGAACTTTTAAAAAATAAATTCCTTTTCAAAAACTTTGACTTATTAAAAATGTGGGTCTGTACTACTTTTCCATAGTTTCCAAATAGAAGAAATTTTCTTCTGAAGAAGTTAATCTAATTGATGTCAAAAACCAACCCACGAATTAGAAGGTTAGAACTTTGAATGACAAAATCGTGTCAATCAATTTTTGTAGAGTAACTTTATTGACAAGTAATAGCCTATTGATGTATACTGGGATTGCAGCCTTGAGTCGGCTTTGTGTATACACATTATATAATGGACAAACCAAGCCATGCAAATCCAAAAGTTCATTAACAGCAAAGTACATATCCAGCCTCCAAACATTCTACACAATCAAATTCTACGTGATACGGCACCCAAGTTGAGATAAAAAGAGATGAAACTTTTCTGGGAGCAGAAACCAGAGTGGAGAAAGAAAAATTGGAGGAGTTAACTCACGTTTTTCTCAGGGCCACATATGAGTTTAGCTCTTTGATCTGCAAAATTAAGCAAATTTAGAACAGTATTCCGCAGAAGTGGTATGCATAATATTAGTCCAGTAAATGGACCAAACCAAAATGTTAGTCTGGCAAAGACTACTGCTACTATTACTACGCCTCGGTCCCGAACACATTGGGGTCCGCTAAGACAATGCCCGAAATTGATATTAGCACCCACTATCTTGATCCCTTCATAACAACCTTTTTTATGGAGATCCAAAGTGGAAAAGTGCAGCTTGTGATTAATAAGAGAAGACAGACACCGAAAGACAATAACATGATGGTTTTGAAGGATGTGCCACAGGATTGGTGGCTCAAGTTTTATGTGGATTCACAGACAGCTTGATAGTACACTTGGAAGCAAAGAAAATATGAGGAAAGCAAAAATAACCAAAACTATAATGCCGAAGTGCACAAATCATGAAAGTCTCAATTCAATTCCTGTTAAAAGCATAAAAACTTATGTCAATTAGGAACTCATTGCTTATCCAGTAACCCTAAAATTGAGAGTTTAGTAACATAGAATGTCCCTTCCAAAAGTAAACAATGTTAAGTAAATCAAAAGGGATAATTGTTTCTCCATTCAAGGTAATTGCATTTTTTGTAACTACAGTAGGCTGAGACTGTGCGCTTAGTTTTGTTGGTTATTTATTATTTTTCAAATCTCACTCTTTGATAAAAGCTTATGTTCAGAACGACAGTGGCCATAGCGCAGCGCACAGGAAAAGGGAAATGGATGAATCAAAATAAGCATATGGTTATAGAATAAACTAAGATAATCAACCATTGGAGTGCATGGGTTGCTTACCACTGCAAGCCCATATGGGATTCCGACAAACCCCTTTTCTTAATAAGAGATTCCAACTTACCATTGATTGCTTCTCATCATTGAGTTGTTTGCTGATCTCAGGAGGATTTCTACTCTCCTCATCTTTAATTTCACGATCAAACTCTTTAATTAACCTTGAAGAATTGGAAAGTAAAAGTATTAATGATCACTATAACAGGAAAACTAATTATTCGAATTCACAAGTAATAACACAGTTACTTCTGATAAAAGTTGAGCATTCTAATAACCTTAGTAAACTAGAAATAAGAACTCGTAAAGAGCAGACACAATTCAGGAGCAAATAAATACTATAATGTCTTTTGGTCGGTATTGAGTTTTTAAATCTTGAGACCTTTTAGAACATCTCCAAATTCTCTCCATGTAAATTTGGTTTTCAGTGCAACCTATGTACTGATATTTATAATATATACAATAGTTACCAATTCAAAAAAAAATCTTGAGACCTTTTTCCAAAATTTAGAAAATAAAGTTTATTCGGGTTAGACATAAACCCAGTATCCTAATTGTTTGAATTCCTTAATTTATTTTGAAGGATCAAACATAATTCTCGAAAAATTGAAAGAACAAATGTGTCATCACTAAAGATGGGCAATTCCATCTATACAAGTATGGAATCGGGGAGAAGATAAAAAGTGCTACCTTTTACATTCTCTCATCTTCCCTGTAAGCTCTTCCAACTGTTTACTCTGTCTGTTGGAATCTTTGATCTTATCCAGCTTTTGAAAACCATTTCTGAGGAAAAATAGAAAAAAAAACATGCAAATAAGGGTAAAATGTAGTGAAAAGAAATGGTCAGGTCCATGCACAGGTATTGCCTGTTAAGGAACAAAAATCTGGTAGGAAAGAGAAAAGCACCACAAAGCACTCTCAATGAAACAATAGAAACAAAGCACAATCTCCAAGCTAGTGGGGACGGCGTCATGATTAAAACCAGCGAGCTAACAGTTACAATAAAATATCTTCACCGGCAGGCAAAAAGCACAATCTTAATAAGACCAGGCATCCTTTGTAACTAACAAACTATTAGAGCAAGAATGGAATGAACATAATGTATCCCCTATGTACAACTAACAAACTGGAGTATTACAATCTCTCTCAATCCATTAACTAAAGTATATATTTCAAGTTTGTCGTTTAGTGCACTACGTAACGATCTAAAAAGTTTCAATTATGAATGTATTCATAGCCGTATAAGTCTTTCAATATTTTACCATTTTAATTATAATGTCATATCATCCTTCAATTTTGTTCTTCATAATGGGATCGGGGAAAGCGGGTACGGGGATCAAACCTATACCTAAAGTTTGGAAGAATCCCACTGATACTACTAGACTATAAACCTTGGTGGTGTCATATCATCCTTCAATATTTTACTATTTTAACCAAAAAGTTATGAAGAGCGCAATAATGGACAAAGAAGCAAATAGCAATTATGCGGACACGAGTAACAAATGAAAGAGCATTAATTTGTGATATCATAATCTCCTATTATCTATCCCGGTGGAGTTCTGGAAATGCATGGGTAGGACAGGAGTGGAGTGGCTGTCCAGGTTGTTCAATGTGATCTTCAGGACTAAGAGGATGTCGGAGGAGTGGAGATGGAGTACAGTGGTGCCCTTGTATAAGAACAAAGGGGACATCCAGTGTTGTAACAACTATAGGGGTATCAAATTACTAAGCCACACCATGAAAGTCTGGGAGCGGGTGGTTGAGGCGAGGGTGAGGGAGATGATGCCTATATCCGTGAATCAGTTCGGTTTCATGCCGGGCCGCTCCACTACAGAAGCTATCCACCTTGTCAGGAGATTGGTGGAACATTTCAGGGATAAGAAGAAGGACCTGCACATGGTATTTATCGACTTGGAGAAGGCGTACGACAAGGTCCCAAGGGAGGTGCTATGGAGGTGCCTGGAGGCGAAGAGCGTGCCGGAAGCCTACATCATAGTGATCAAGGACATGTACGATGGAGCTAAGACTAGGGTTAGGACGGTGGGTGGCGACTCAGACCATTTCCCGGTAGTTATGGGGCTTCATCAAGGATCTGCGCTTAGCCCCCTCTTATTTGCTTCGGTGATGGTTGCTCTAACACGCCATATTCAAGGGGATGGGCCATGGTGTATGCTATTTGCTGATGACATAGTCTTGATAGACGAGACGAGGGTCGGTGTTAACGAGAGGTTGGAGGTCTGGAGACAGACTCTCGAGTCTAAGGGTTTCAAACTAAGCAGATCTAAGACAGAATACCTAGAGTGCAAGTTTAGCGCTGAGTCGAGCGAAGAAGAAGTAGGCAGGGACGTGAAGCTTGGATCTCAGGTCATCGCCAAGAGGGACAGTTTCAAATATCTTGGGTCGGTGATTCAGGGGGACGGAGAGATCGACGGGGATGTCACTCACCGTATAGGGGCAGGGTGGTCGAAATGGAGGCTTGCATCAGGAGTCTTGTGTGACAAGAAAGTGCCACAGAAACTCAAGGGAAAGTTTTATAGAGCTGTGGTTAAACTTGCCATGTTGTATGAGGCGGAGTGCTGGCCGGTGAAGAACTCTCATGTTCAGAGAATGAAGGTTGCGGAGATAAGGATGCTCAGGTGGATGTGCGGGCTCACCAGGTTGGATAAGATTAAGAATGAAGTTATTCGGGAAACGGTGGGGGTGGCCCCAGTGGATGAGAAGCTGCGGGAAGTGAGGCTCAGGTGGTTCGGGCATGTGCGGAGGAGAGGCCCCGATGCCCCGGTGAGGAGTTGTGAGCGGCTGGCGGTGGTTGGCGCGAGTTGAGGCAGAGGGAGGCCCAGGAGGTATTGGGGAGAGGCGATTAGGCAGGACATGGCTAGAATGCGGGTTTCCGAGGACATGGCCCTTGATAGGAAAATCTGGAGGTCTAGTATCAGGGTTGTAGGATAGGGACTTCTAGAATTTTTCGCACTTCTTTCCCGGGGTTGGGCGGGGTTTGGTGGGGCTCTCCATAGATGATTTGTGTATTGTATTGTGCCCCCTTATGGTAGTTACTGGTCGTTGTTATTGCATGCCATTTTATTTATGGTTTATGGTTACATAATTATTTATGTGATTTCTGCTGGAGTTACTAATGTCGTTTTGTTTTTTGTTTTTGTTTATCTTTTCCTTTTGCATGCCATGTTATTTATGGTTTATGTTTACATAATTATTTATGTGATTTCTACTGGAGTTACTAATGCTATTTTGTTTTTGTTTTTGTTTTTTTCTTTTCCTTTTCCTTTTCCTTTTCCTGAGCCGAGGGTCGATTGAAAACCGCCTCTCTGCCCTTTCGGGTAGGGGTAAGACCTGCGTACGTATTACCCTCCCCAGACCCCACTCTGTGGGACTATACTGGGTAGTTGTTGTTGTTGTATAATCTCCTATTATCTGTTATTGGTCCTACGTACAGTCACTTAGTAAACGCCATAGTTTCTCATTCTCCATTAAGATAATTCATTTAGTAATTCAGTCTCTAACATTTTTTGTCTCATCTATAAAACATCTGGGGCCCATATTATGGGCTTATTTGACTAGCTAAAAAAGTAAAATGGGACTATTAAATCAAGAGCAATAACTTGACAATCATTCCTCAGAAAGAAGAGTTTAAGCAACTATAATAACTAACAAATTTACTAACCAACAAAGATAATTACTCAGTAGATACTGAAACCACATCAGAATTCATGACATGTTAGAAGACATCTCTCAAAGGAGCTCCACCACAAACTAACTTAAATCTCTAACTGACGCCGACCAAACCCCAAGTCCAAATCAATCAATTAACTAACCTTCAATGCCAAACAAGTTGGAACGGGCTATACAAAATCGTGTGTGTCATAATTAGACTATTTGTTTAGTCTAGTCATCAACCTACCACGATACTTTCCTGTGTCCAAGCTCTATGCTTTTGCACATGCACGTAGGCTGAGTTCCACCCCACTTCAAATCAATGAATCACCTAAACCTCAACCCCCAATTAGCTGGGTTGGCAATAAGAATCCCCTATATCATTAGACTATTTGTTTAGTCTATCCATTAACCTACCACAACCATCTTTTCTAATCCAAGTTCTATGCTTTTGCACATGCACACAGGTGGAGTTACACCCAAGACATCAAAATGGGAAAAAATAAAGATTTAACAATCCGGGTTTTTCATTATAGCTATTCTGCTATGAGAGGGAGACTTCTCACATTTCATTGTTGAACCATAAGAATATAAATCAATTAAATTCAGAGCCCTTCCCGCAAAGGAAAGGCAGCCAGGTTTCATTATATTTTATAATATCTCAATTAATTGCTCTATCCTACAGTACAAGCCTGAAAGATTCCATTATTATCTCTACAACGAGAAACAACAACTACAATAACTTCAATCATATCTGAATTAACTGCTCTATCCTACAGTACAAGCTTAAAAGATTCCATTTTTATCTCTACAACAAGAAGTAACTACTACAATAACTACGACTCAATCCGAGCAGAGGCAACAAACAGTAGGTGGCTTTTTCCCATTTGCCTAAGCTTTGGCATGCAAAGTTACCCGGTACCAGTAAGGTAGCAGGTACACATCGGAATGGTTGGGGTACGCACAAGCTGGCCCAGACACCATCGTCATTAAAAATAAAATAACTATGACTCAATCCAAAACTAGTTGTGGTCGGCTATATGAATCCTCTATACCCGTGCTGCTTCATTTAGGCCCCTTTTATTTCAAATTATTATATCTAAACACAAATAATGCACATCAAAATTGGAAAGAAAAAAAAAATCAACAGTATTCAACTATTCATTAAATGAAAAAAGAATAAGAAAAGAAGGGAGAATTTACGCTAGGGCTCGGAAATTATCACGAATTTCTCCATGGATCTGCTCCATTTGTGGGTTCATTTGCAAGTCCAAATTCGCCATTTTTTGGGCCTCCAATTGTCTCCTCTTCTTCTTCGTTTATTGCCGGATTAGAACCCCAAACAAATTCCTCACCGGCAGATCAAAGATATTACAAAAATATCCAACTCTGCAAAATTTGAAAATTTACCCAGAATTCACACCATTTTTAACAAATTAGATATTAAAAGTGGCTATTTTTGCAAATAACTGAAATTGAAAACTGACAGCTCGCAAGTTAGGGTTTTTAACAAAGGACGGGAAATTACATAGAGGGAAAAGAAATTGGATTTGGAATGGTTTAGGGTTCTTGAAAGGGGAAAAAGGGGAAAAGAAGGGAAGAGAAAGAGAAAGAAAAATAAAAGAATTGATTATTTATTTATGTGTTTGGTAATAAGAAAAATAATGATGGAAGTACAGGCTGCCAATGGACTCTTTTTTCTCTTCTTTTCCTTGTCAATGTCCACATGACACCCTTGCATTAGTTTGCATATTAATGTTTTGACAAATATATATATATATATATATATATATATATATATTACTTTTTAGCTATTAAATGCCATTATTTTGATCGACCGGCCAATTTTATATTTTGCCTAATTATTTTTGGGCTCCTTAAAATTTTGATTTATCTAGTGTAAGATTCATTAAGGATCGGTTGGGAAGGTGTATAAGAATAATACTGAGTATTAGTAATGCTATGATTAGTTATGCTAAATTATTTTCCATCGACTATTTGGTTTGGTATATTAAAAATGACATGCATCCCATTATTTTTTTTTAAATGATTTGTTTACAAAAATACCCTTCAACAATTTAAAAAAGATTTTGAAAAGGCAGTTTTATCTTTATACATGCTTATCCATATATTATGTCATAGTTTGATATGTATAAGAATAATACTGAATATGACATATAACTAATAGTACATACTTATTATTTTCTAATATATCCTGCCAAACGACTCTTAAAAATAGAGCACTTTCTCTTATAATTTTTTATTATTTTTAAGGCTCAAATCTAAGACGTGTGATTAATAATAAAGGAATTTTATTTATTGCACCACAATTCTTAATAGTGGCTCCTAATCTCCTGTAGTACTATCACATTCTTCAAAGATAAAAATAATAAAAAGAAAAGAATAAGTATACCTACAGTTAGTGGTTTTTGTTTATTATTGGGATAAAATCTCATGTGAGATTTTTGCCTGATGCCAGTTGATGCAACTCTACTAATAGGGGTGGGCATCGGTCGGTTCGGTTCGGTTTTAAACATTATCGGTTTTGCCTATCGGTTATCGGTTTACAAATATCATAATCCGATAACAAAACCGATAAGATATTGGCTATCGGTTAATCGGTTATATATCGTTATTGGTTCGGTTATCGGTTTACCCGATAACATAAAACAACTAAAAAAATTTGCAACATATAAAACAAAGAAATCAAACTGCCAGAACGTGTAAACTGCCAACTTTTGTTGTTTCTTAACAAAAGCACGCTCCCACTTCTGTGCAGTATCTACTGATGTCTGGCGGAGAACTGGTGGTGAGTCTTGCGTCTTGACTCTTGGGGGCTGCGACGGAAACAAGAATGAGAACTGAGAGACAAACGACTGAAGAGTGAAGAGGGAATTAGGAAAATAAATAACCCTAGTATATACTTAAGGGTAAATTAGTAAATTATATCATTCTTATTGGGTTATCGGTTTTTACCCAATAACAAAAATGCAAACCGAGCCCGAACCGATAACCCAATAAAAAAAAATTAACCCGTTACTGAACCGTTAACCCAATAATCCAATACCGATAACCCAATAAAGAATTAACGGTTCGGGTTATCGGTTTTACCCGATATATGCCCACCCCTACTCTACTTTACTTTTAACTCAAATACCTAGCTTTGTATATAATATTAAAATTCGAATTTAATATGTACGTCTAATCATTCAGATACCAGTTTATATTTATTGGTTTTAGTATAGTTTAATATTTTTAACATGAACCATAAATATAAATTTGAGAAATTACTAAAATTATATAATAAATAACATATTTTGAAGCTATAATTTAAAAAATATAATATGTTCATGAACCCATCAAATTTACATCTGAACCAAAACTACCTACTTATGGAGTAGTTGTTTTATCCGTCCAAAAGTTGTGTAATCAGAAATTAATTAATAATATAGCCAGTACTTGAGCTGGCAATAGACAAGAATCATTACCGTTAAGAAGTCCACTAATTACAATATTTTTCTAACAATCACTTACTTTTGAAAATATATGATTTCATCCTCTAATTTCTTAATTATTCTAATCCATGCTTTCGAGAAACTTATGTTAACTAATTAGGAGAGTCAACCAATGTTTACTGCATTTTCCAGGAGCATGAGTTTTACATAAATACACTTGTGTTTACCATAAAACGGTACAGTTGAATTTATACGTAATTTATAGATAAGCGAATTAATTTAATCTAAAAATTTAAAGATAAATTAGATAGAAATATAAGATTTAGCCTTAAAATTAAAATAGACAACAGATTTTTTGGTTCCGGGCGCAGAGCTATCGGGAGCAATAAGAACAAAGCAAATAAGCAAGAAAATAAAGTGTTATTGAGTTTTTGATAGCATATAGTATATGTTTGTCAGAGAAATCGTGTCTTTTACAATGATGATAGAGCTCACTATTTATAGTTGTACCTAGGGAACAAGGTCCTATGATTAAGCTCTACTAGGATTAAGCTTCTCTTTAATGACAATTTTGAACGCCATTAAAAGGATATGTAACGGTGGCAATGAATGTCATATTCTCTGTAACAGACCATGCATTTAATGTTGTAGAATATTCTTCATTGAATGCTACCAGATGACGACATTAATTTTGTCGTTATGAGCATCCTTCTCTCCGGTGACAAGCGAGATCATTGCCTTCGGGTTTGACTATCTTCTGCATTCGGTTCCACGTGTCGCGTTCTCGTGCGATCATTAAATACGAACATATTTTACCCCATGCAAATAGTCTCCCTATTTCCGGTGACATAACTTTGTGTCATCGGGAAGTTGGTAGAAGTACCTTTTTTGGCAGGAAATTCTCTGAGCCCCCCTGAAAAGTTTCTGATGGTTCATTTGACGCATGTCTCTCTGCATTTAATGCCCCGAACACGCGTCATCCTACGACTTAACATCACTTTTGCTGGTTATTGAGGTAATTATGGCTACGATTTGAGCCGCATGTATCTTTACATATACGCATCAAACCTCTTCATTTATACTTCATAATTCTCTACACTTTCTCGAAATCTCTTTTACTCAACTCGTACTTTGTCTTTAAGCTTTCTTTAACCTTCTTCTTGAGAGAGAACTTCCCTTCTTTTCTGAAAAGAAGTGGCCTGCTCTTCCAGAAACCGAACAAAGGTAAAGCTGATGACGCCAGGAGACGGGAGAAGAGCTAACCTTAGCTCAATTGATGAACAAGTGCGGCCACCATACTCTGCTATCCATCATGGATGATGACAATGATCGTGGGTGGACCATTGTCACCAGGGACATTACTCCGGCTACGGCTTCATCCTTCTCGAAATTATGGAATCGCACTCGTAAGTTCACCATTTCTCTTTTATCCCGTTAAAGATCATTCCATATCGTTATTAACCCATTTTCTTTCGCTTATTTCAGTGACTCGGTGGATTTCACCTAGGGTTGGAGGCCTTGATTAGTGGGTCTAGAAAATTTTGGACGTTACTACACCTGATACTTGTACGTGGAAGGAAATGTCCCTTAAATATAGGTGCAAGGCCAAAATTCATGGTAAAGTAAGCTCATCTTGTTTTTACCTTTTCGTATCAGGAAGTTGTTTAACTTTTCTCTCCTATTGGACTCAGGTCTACCCAAGGCTCAGTTGTCGTCCCCGAGGAGGACATTTTTCCCAGTCCTATTGATGCGGCGAGGTTGCTGCAGGAGGCTTTTACGCATATAGGTGTCCCCGGGCTTGCTTTTGGTATGAGTGCTTCTTCTCGAAGTCCCCCTGTAACGACCCGACCGGTCATTTTTTGAATTTACGCCCCGATCCCCCATTAACTGCTTCCCTTAAGTTTATTTATGCTATTTTGGTTTGCTGGGACGTCCGGTGTTGAGTTTTAGAGAGTTTTGGGACACTTGGTCCCTAAATGAGAGCTTAAGTGTTGGAAAGTGGTCCGTAGTCGTAACAGTGTGAAGACGACCTCGGAATAGAAATCCGATGGTTTTGTTAGCTTTGTTAGGTGCTTTCGGGGTTGGGAGCATGTCCGGAATGTATTTTAGAAGTCCGTAGCTAATTAAGGCTTGAAATGCTGAAGTGTGAATTTTTGAAGTTTTCGGTCCGATAGTGAGTTTTTGATCCGAGGGTCGGAATGGAATTCTGGAAGTTTCTGTAGCACCGTCATGTCATTGGGACGTGCGTGCAAAATTTCAGGTCAATCGGACGTGTTTTGGTTGAGTTTTTTATCGAAAGCGTGTTTTGTTGAAATTTGAAGTTCTTAGGCTTAAATCATTGATTAATTCGAGTTTCAAGCATTTTTTAGGTGGTTTATGGATTGGTACAAGTTTGAATGATAATATGGGATATGTCCGTACGGTTGGTTGAGGTCCCGGGAGCCTCGGGTGTGTTTCGGATGCTCAACGGAGCATTTTGGAGTTTGAAATATTGCAGAAAATCCTTCAGCTGTGCAGGTCCCAGTTTCTTCTTCGTGTTCGCGACTCCTTTCCCGCATAAGCGTAGTTGTGGCCAGTTCCTCTTTCACGTTTGCATAACCCTTCCGTGTTCGCGAAGTTTCACTATTTTCTCTTCGCGTTCACGACGTCGCGTTCGTGTAGCTCATGACCCCCAGGCCTTCTCGTTCGCACTCTTCCCTTTGCGATCGTGAAGGGCATTTTTGGCAACTCAGATATTTCCTTTTCGCGAACGTGACTTTACTCCCGCGTTCGCGATGCATAATGGACATGAACAGTACTTAACATTCAAAAATGAGGGTTTTGCCATTTTTATCAAAATACAAGTTTGAGAGCTCGGATTTGGGAGAAATTTCAAAGGTTTTTCGAGGGCAACTACTGGGTAACGATTCTCTACTCTCTTATGCTTATAACCCACTAATCTAATCACAAATACCCCCTTAATTTCAGATTTTTGAATGAAAATTGGGAAAAATTTCTTAGACCAAACTATTGAGTTTTGAGTGGGTGTTTGACCTCCGATTTGGGAGATTTTTATATGGTTAGACTCGTGAGTGTACGAGGGTTCCAAAAATATGAAAATTATCTGATTCCGAGACGTTGGCCTGAGGGGCATTTTGGTCATTTTACCTATTTTCGCGCCTTAGCCTTGAATTAAATAGTAGAATCAGTTGCTTGCGATGTTATTTATGATATAGAATTGAATTGAATAGATTTGGGCCATTTGGAGTCAGATACTCGTGGCAAAGGCATGGTTTCTAGTTGATTTTGTGCCGGTTCGAGGTAAGTGGCTTGTCTAACCTTGTGTGGGAGACCTTTCCCCTTAGGACATGATTTTTGATATTTGAATGCCTCGTACGTGAGGTGACGAATGCGTACTTGAGCTAATTATTGGAAATCCGTTTCTACTTGAAGAATTTAAATTGAGTTTCCTGCTTACTTGTTTATTCTAAACTGTAAGTTTAACCTGTGTTAGCTTAGAGAAGTATGTTTAGTTGACTACTTGCTTATTTGCTTAAACTATATTACTTGTACTCTGTGAAGCATGTTAGGGTAGAATTTACTATTACTTGTTCGAACTTTAGCATTTAGTCTGATACTTTGAGTTATTATTGTGTGTTTAAATTTGGGACTACGGGACGACATCCCGGGATATCCCTTGCACATGTTATGTTCTGAACTGAGGGTGCGGGATACCAAGAGATTCCATCAATATGTCATATATATATATATATATATATATATATATATATTGAGGATACCAAGAGATCCTCGGGATACCAACAGTGGCGGAACCACTCATTGGCATGGGGAGTCAATTGATACCCCTTCGCCGGAAAATTACACTGTATAAATATGTTAAATTCTTAATTTTATGTGTATATACTATACGTTAACTCCCCTTGATTTTTTTGTTTGCTTACTTATTTATATTTTGACTCTCCTTAGTTAAAATCCTGGCTCCGCCACTGGATACCAAGAGATCCATGGCACAGATGTTATATGTATATTGAGGATACCAAGAGATGACTCGTGTATAAGATGAGGATACCAAGAGATCCTCAGAATACCAAAAGATCCCCGGTTATTCTCCATGTTGTGAGCAGTATTCCCTTGATTGTCTTGTTTTCTGCTTTTCTATTACTGCTTTTGCTTATTAATCCTGTTTAGATTCTCGCTGTAGATTTCATTTAAACTGTTTCTGTTATCTTATTACTTATTATATTGTTTAACCTCAGTAGGGCCCTGACCTTCCTCGTCACTACCCGACCGAGGTTAGTCTTGGCACTTACTAAGTACCGCTGTGGTGTACTCACGCCTCTTCTGCGCATCTTTTTCATGTGCAGATCCAGGTACCTCTACTCAGGCGCACTATCAGTGAGACAGGGAGAGCTACGAACATTTTGAGGTATATCTGCCGCGTCCGCAGACCAAAGAGTCTCCTTCTGATTCTATCATGTAGCATTTAGACTTCTGTCGTACTTTGATATAGACTATTCTGGAGTTTAGAGTTCTTATTGTACTTTCCATTAGCCTATGTTGCCCGTGAGTTTCCGGGTTTTGGGGTAAATTTGTAGACTTCTGCATTATTGAGTTGTATATGCCGAGCGGCACTTATATACATTTTGTTCTTCTAGCTGTTTAGTTTTAATTATTTAAATTCAGCAAATTATGTTGTTTTTTCTGCAATATTAGGCTTACCTAGTCATAGGGACTAGGTGCCGCCACGACATGTTCATGGAGGGAGAACTGGGATTGTGACAAGTTGGTATCAGAGCTCTAGGTTCATAGGAGTCACGGAACACAAGCTGGTTTATTAGAGTCTCGCTGATCGGCACAGAGACGTCTGTACTTATCTACGAGAGGCTATGTAACTATTTAGGAAAAAAATCTTCACTTCATTTGATTTCCCTGTCATGCGATATTTTTGACATTAGTTCTAACCTTCTATATTCTATTCTCTCACAGATGGTGAGGACACGTGCTACTCAGGATGATCAGGCACTCGCGCCCTCTACATCAGCCGTCAGAGGCAGGGGCCGGGGTAGAGGCAGTGGATGCGCACACGATGCAGCTAGATCACCTGTGCGAGCTGCCGCTGAGGTACCGCCAGCAGATCCAGCCGGAGTTCAGGCACCTGACACGCCTATAACTACTACTACTACTCTAGCCCTTCAGGAGACATTAGCTCAGTTCATGTCTATGTACACCACATTGGCTCAGGCGGGGTTGCTTCCCCTCGCTGCAGCCACATCCCAGGCCATGGAAGGAGCCCAGACCCCTGCAGCCCGCACTTCTGAGCAGAGAGCGCACATGGAGCAGGTTCCAAAGATCATTCTTGTACCGCCTGCAGCGCCAGTACAACCCGAAGATGTGTCAGCTGTTTCAAAGGAGGAGCAGTTGAGGCTTAAGAGGTTTAAGAAATACAAGCCTCCTGTCTTTAGTGGTTTAGCATCGGACGATGCCTTGGGATTTCTAGAGGAGTGCCACTGTATTCTTCGCACTATGGGTATAGCAGAGTCCAGCGGGGTTTCCTTTACTACCTTTCAGCTTCGGGGAGCCGCCTATGATTAGTGGCGCACTTATGAGATAAATTGTCCAGTCGAGGCAGCTTCACTGACCTGGACCCAGTTCTCCGATATGTTTATGAGAGAGTTTGTCCCTTAAAGCCTCAGGGACGCATGGCGCGCGGAGTTTGAGCATTTGCGCCAGGGTGCTATGACTGTTTCAGAGTATTGTATCTGTTATACCAGATTGGCTACGCATGCACCGACCTTAGTTGCTATAGTCCATGAGAGGGTTCATCGGTTAATTGAGGGTCTTATCCCACCCATCAGATCTAGCATGGCTCGAGAGTTGGAGATGGACATTCCTTATCAGTAGGTAGTGAGCATTGCTAGGAGGATCGAGGGTATGCTCGCCAAGGAGCGAGAGGAGAGAGAAGCCAAGAGGTCTCGAGAGTCGGGCCACTACTCTGGTTCCCGTACCTCAACAACAGGTCGGCATGGTAGGGGTTATATGGGTCACCCCATTCATTCAGCTCTTCCATCAGCCAGCAGTGCTCCAGCTCCTCCTAGACCCCAAGAGCCTTACTATGTACCTCCGGTTTCTAGCGCTCTTCCTGCGCGGGGTGATTTTAGAGGTCAGTCCAGCAGACCTGGCCCTAGCCAGTCACAACCACCACGTCCTCCTAGAGCTTGTTTTGAGTGTGGTGACACCACGCCATGTGGTAAGGGATTGCCCTAGACTTGGGAGGAGTGCACCTCCACAGACTGCTCAGCCACAACGTGCTCCTCAGAGTTCTCAGGCCACGATCATAGCTCCAGCTGCCACCCCATCTGCCCAGCCAACTAGGGGCAGAGGTCGAGGAGGTAGAGGTTGCCCTCGAGTGGGAGGCCAGGCCAGATATTATGCCATTCCTGCTCGTACCAAGGCTGTTGCCTCTGATTTTGTCATTACAGGTATTATACTCGTTTGTCACAGAGATGTATCAGTTATATTCGATCCAGGCTCCACCTATTCTTATGTGTCTTCTTATTTTGCTCCGCATTTGGGTATAGCCCGAGATTCCTTGAGTTCCCTTGTTTATGTTTCTACTCATGTGAGAGATTCTTTTATTGTGGACCGCATTTATCGGTCGTGTTTGGTTACTATTCGTGGTTTTGAGACCAGAGCAGATTTATTATTACTCGGTATGGTTGATTTTGATATTATTTTGGGCATGGACTGGTTGTCGCCCCATCATGCTATTCTTGATTGTCATGCCAAGACCGTGACGCTGGCTATGCCAGGTATTTTGCGTATTGAGTGGAGTGGTACTTTAGATCACACTCCCAGTAGAGTTATCTACTTTCTTAAAGCTCAACGCATGGTTGAGAAGGGGTGTTCAGTGTATTTAGCATGTGAGAGATGTTAGTGTTGATACCCCTTCTATTGATTCTGTCCCAGTGGTACAGGATTATCCCGATGTGTTCCCAGCTGATCTTCCGGTTATGCCACCTGATAGAGACATTGATTTTGGCATTGATTTGTTGCCGGGCATTCGTCCCATCTCCATTCCCCCGTATCGTATGGCTCCTCCTGAGTTGAAGGGGTTGAAGGATCAATTACAGGAATTGCTTGATAAGGGTTTTATTCAACCTAGTGTTTCATCGTGGGGGCTCCTATCTTGTTTGTGAAGAAAAAGGATGGTTCTATGCGCATGTGTATCGATTATCGTCGGTTGAACAAACTTACAGTGAAGAACCGTTACCCCTTGCCTCGTATTGATTATCTATTTGACCAGCTTCAGGGTGCACATGTGTTTTCTAAGATTGATTTACGCTCAGGTTATCACCAATTGAAGATTCGGGAGCCGGATATCCCGAAGACTGCCTTCAGGACTCGGTATGGTCATTACAAGTTCCTTGTTATGTCATTTGGGCTGACCAATGCCCTAACAACTTTTATGCATTTGATGCACAGTGTGTTCAGGCCCTATCTTGACTCGTTCATTATTGTTTTCATAGATGATATTCTTGTATACTCTTGGAGTCGGGAAGATCATGAGCATCACCTGAGGACCGTTCTTCAGACCCCGAGAGAGAAGAATTTATATGCAAAGTCTCAAAATGTGAGTTTTGGTTGAGTTCTGTGGTATTCTTGGGCCACGTGGTATCGAGTGAGGGCATTTAGGTGGATCTGAAGAAGGTAGAGGCCGTGCAAAGTTGGCCCATGCCGTCCTCAGCTACTGAGATTCGCAACTTCCTTGGCTTGTCGGGTTACTACTATCGTTTTGTGGAGGGGTTTTCATCGATTGCGGCCCCTATAACTAGATTGACCCAGAAGGGTGCTCCATTTCAGTGGACAGAAGAGTGTGAAGTGAGCTTTCAGAAGCTCAAGATAGTTTTGACTACAACCCCTATTTTGATATTGCCCACTGGTTCGGGATCTTATATAGTTTATTATGATGCCTCATGGGTTGGCCTTGGAGCGGTGTTGATACAGGACGGTAGGGTGATTGCCTACGCGTCCAGACAGTTGAAGATACATGAGAAGAATTACCCTGTCCACGATCTTGAGCTAGCTGCTATTGTTCATGCCTTGAAGACTTGGCATCATTATTTGTACGGTGTGCCTTGTGAGATTTACACTGACCATCGGAGTTTGCAGCACTTGTTCAAGAAAAAGGATCTAAACTTGCGCCAGAGGAGGTGGTTGGAGTTACTGAAGGATTATGATATTACTATTCTTTATCACCCGGGCAAGGCCAATGTGGTAGCCGATGCCTTGAGTTGACGGGCGGAGAGTTTGGGGAGTTTGGCATATTTACCAGTTTCAGAGAGGGCTATGGCGATGGATGTTCAGGCCTTAGCTAGTCAGTTTGTGAGATTGGATCTTTCGGAGCCCAGTCTGGTTCTAGCCTCTGTGGTTTCTCGGTCTTCATTGTTCGATCGTATCAGGGAGCGGCCGTATGATGACCCTCATTTACTTGTCCTTAGGGACACAGTTCAGCATGGCGATGCCAGAGATGTGACCATTGGATATGACGGGGTATTGAGGATGCAAGGTCGAATTTGCATGCCCAATGTTGATGGGCTTCGGGAGTTAGTTTTAGTAGAGGCCCATAGTTCGCGGTATTCCATCCATCCGGGTGCCACGAAGATGTATCAGGACTTGAGACAACACTATTGGTAGAGGCGGATGAAGAAGGACATAGATGGTTTTGTATCTAGATGCCTCAACTATCAGCAGGTGAAGGCTGAGCACCAGAGACCGGGTGGGTTGCTTCAGTATATGGAGATTCCGGAGTGGAAATGAGAGAGGATCACTATGGATTTTGTAGTTGGTCTCCCTTAGACTGCGAAGAAATTCAATGCCATTTGGGTTGTTATAGATCGGCTGACTAAGTCCGCTCATTTTATCCCTGTGTGTACTACTTATTCATCGGAGCGATTGACGGAGATTTATATCCGGGAGATTGTTCGTCTGCATGGTATTCTAGTTTCTATTATTTCGGACATAGGTACTCAGTTCACATAACGGTTATGGAGAGTCATTCAGCAGGAGTTTGGTACTCAAGTGACGATGAGCACAACATTTCACCCCCAAACGGACGGACAGCCCGAGCGTACCATTCAAATTCTTGAGTATATGCTCTGTGCATGCGTGATTGAGTTTGGAGGGTCTTGGGATCAGTTCTTGCCATTGGAAGAGTTCGCTTACAATAATAATTATCAGTCCAGCACTCAGATGGCACCGTATGAGGCTTTATATGGTAGGAGGTGCAAATCTCTGGTGGGTTGGTTTGAGCCGGGTGAGGCGAGACTATTGGGCCTAGATTTGGTTCAGGATGCGGTGGAGAAGGTTAAGGTGATTCAAGACAGACTCCGTACAGCCCAGTCCAGACAGAAGAGTTACGCGGACCGGAAGGTTCGTGATGTTTCCTATATGGTTGGTGAGTGGGTTCTGCTTCGGGTTTTGCCTATGAAAGGCGTCATGAGATTTGGTAAGAAAGGGAAGTTGAGTCCGAGATTTATTGGCCCTTTTGAGATTTTGAGGCGAGTTGGGGAGGTTGCTTATAAGCTTTCCTGACCTCCCAGTTTGGCCGGGGTCCATCCAATATTTCATGTTTCAATGCTCCGAAGGTATCACGGTGATCCGTCGCACGTGTTGGATTTCAGTTCAGTCCAGTTGGACAAGGATCTATCTTATGTTGAGGAGCCATGGCTATATTGGACAGGCAGGTCAGAAAGTTGAGGTCAAAGAACATTGCTTCAGTAAAGGTTCAGTGGCGGGGTTAGCCGGCCAAAAAGGCGACTTGAGAGACCGAACGGGATATGCGCAGCCGATATCCTCATCTTTTCACTACTTCAGGTATGTTCTTTATGCTCGTTCGAGGATGAACGAATGTTTAAGTGTAGGAGGATGTAACAACCCGACCGGTCGTTTTTGGAATTTATGCCCCGATCATCCATTAACTGCTTTCCCTAAGTTCATTTCTGCTATTTTGGTTTTCTGAGACGTCCGGTGTTGAGTTTCGGAGAGTTTTGGGACACTTAGTCCCTAAATGAGAGCTTAAGGGTTGGAAAGTGATCCGTAGTCGGAACAATGTAAATACGACCTCAGAATAGAAATTCGATGGTTCCGTTAGCTCCGTTAGGTGATTTTGGGGTTAGGAGGTGTCCGGAATGTATTTTGGAAGTCTGTAGCTAATTTAGGCTTGAAATGCCGAAGTTTGAATTTTTGAAGTTTCCAGTCCGATACTGAGTTTTTGATCCGAGGGTCGGAATGGAATTCCGGAAGTTTTCGTAGCACCGTCATGTCATTTGGGACGTGCGTGCAAAATTTCAGGTCAATCGGATGTGTTTTGGTTGGATTTTTGATCGAAAGCGTGTTTTGTTGAAATTTGAAGTTCTTAGGCTCAAATCATTGATTAATTCGAGTTTCCGGCGTTGTTTTAGGTGGTTTAAGGATTGGTACAAGTTTGAATGATGATATGGGATATGTCCGTAGGGTTGGTTGAGGTCCCGGGGGCCTCGGGTGTGTTTCGGACGCTCAACGGAGCATTTTGGAGGTTGAAATATTGCAGAAAATCCTTCAGCTGTGCAGGTCCCAGTTTCTTCTTCGCGTTCGCGGCTCCTTTCCCGCGTACGCGTAGTTGTGGCCAGTTCCTCTTTCGCATTCGCATAACCCTTCTTCGTTCGCGAAGCTTCACCATTTTCTCTTTGCGTTCGCGTACACGATGTCACGTTCGCGTAGCTCATGACCCCCAGGCCTTCGCGTTCGCACTCTTCCCTTCACGATGGCAAAGGGCATTTTTGGCAACTCAGATATTTCCTCTTCACGAATGCGACCTTACTCCCGTGTTCGCGATGCATAATGGACCTGAACAGTACTTAACATTCAAAAACGAGAGTATTGCCATTTTTATCAAAATATAAGTTTGAGAGCTCGGATTTGGGAGCAATTTCGAAGGTTTTTCAAGGGCAACTACTGGGTAACGATTCTCTACTCTCTTATGCTTAAAACCCACTAATGTAATCACGAATTCCCCCTTAATTTCGTATTTTTGAATGAAAATTGGGAAAAACTTCTTAGACCAAACTATTGAGTTTTGAGTGGGTGTTTGATCTCCGATTTGGGAGATTTTTATATGGTTAGACGCGTGAGAGTACGAGGGTTCCGAAAATGTGAAAATTATCTATTTCCGAGACGCTGGCCTGAGGGGCGTTTTGGTCATTTTACGCGCCTTAGCCTTGAATTAAATCGTAGAATCAGTTGCTTGCGATGTTATTTACGATATGTAATTGAACTGAATAGATTTGGGCCATTTGGAGTCGTATACTCGTGGCAAAGGCGAGGTTTCTAGTTGATTTTGTGCCGGTTCGAGGTAAATAGCTTGTCTAACCTTGTGTGGGGGACCTTTCCCCTTAGGACATGATATTTGATTTTTGAATACCTCGTACGTGAGGTGACGAGCGCGTACTTGAGCTAATTGTTGGAAATTCGTTTCTACTTGAAGAATTTAAATTGAGTTTCTTGCTTACTTGTTTATTCTAAATTGTAAGTTTAACCTGTGTTAGCTTAGAGAAGCATGTTTAGTTGACCACTTGCTTATTTGCTTAAACTATATTACTTGTACTCTGTGAAGCATGTTAGGGTAGAATTTACTAGTACTTGTTCGGACTTTAGCATTTAGTCTGATACTTTGAGTTATTATTGTGTGTTTAAATTTTGGACTACGGGACGGCATCCCAGGAGATCCCCTGCACGTGTTATGTTCTGAACTGAGGGTGTGGGATACCAAGAGATCCCTGGCACCGATGTTATATATATATTGAGGATACGAAGAGATCCCCGGCACAGATGTTATATGTATATTGAAGATACCAAGAGATCCTCGGGATACCAAGATATCCCTCATGTATAAGATGAGGATACCAAGAGATCCTCGGAATACCAAGAGATCCCCGGTTATTCTCCATGTTGTGAGCAGTATTCCCTTGATTGTCTTATTTTCTGCTTTTCTATTACTGTTTTTACTTATTAATCCTGTTTAGATTCTCGCTGTAGATTTCATTTAAATTGTTTCCGTTATCTTATTACTTATTATATTGTTTAACCTCAGTAGGGCCCTGACTTTCCTCGTCACTACTCGACCGAGGTTAGGCTTGACACTTACTGAGTACCACTGTGGTGTACTCACGCCTCTTCTGCGCATGTTTTTCATGTGCAGATCCAGGTACCTCCACTCAGGTACACTATTAGTGAGACAAGGAGAGCTACAGACACTTTTAGGTATATCTGCCGCGTCCGCAGACCGAAGAGTCTCCTTTTGATTCTATCTTGTAGCATTTAGACTTCTGTCGTACTTTGATATGAACTATTCTGGAGTTTAGAGTTCTTATTGTACTTTCCATTAGCCCGTGTTGCCCGTGAGTTTCCGGGTTTTGGGGTAAATTTGTAGACTTCCGCATTATTGAGTTGTATATGCCGAGCGACACTTATATACATTCTATTCTTCTGGCTGTTTAGTTTTAATTATTTAAATTCCGCAAATTATGTTGTTTTTCTGCAATGTTAGGCTTACCTAGTCATAGGGACTAGGTGCCGTCACGACATGTTCACGGAGGGCGAACTGGGGTCGTGACACCCTCAGCTGGAGAACAAGCATCCAAAAGAAGATGTTCTTTCGCGGCCAGGGGAAAAAATAAAAAGGTGAAGAGTGCCACTCCCGAGTCGTCTCCGGAAGTTATGGTGATGAGCCCCCCGCCCTAGCTGGCCATAGACATTGTAATAATTGACAATGATGGGGAAGCCAACAAGGATGAGGCTTCTCTAGATAGAAGATGACGACCTTCCTCAACTCAACAGACTGCTCAATCTGTTGAGTTAGTTACACCAACCGAGGATGATGCCTCAGCCCTCTAGGGAGTATGAGATGGTTCTGAGGGGGAATATCAATTCTAAGTTTGTCATCATTGATAAGTGGGGATTTTGACTACTTATTAGCGTCTTTTACCTTTCGTTTTAGTCTAAAAGCGTTTAATTGTATTCCCCAAAACTGATGAAATATGCTTAATTGGAGGAGTACTGGAAAATGAACCACTAAGATGAAATCCAACTCAAGAACAAAAATCAGGCACAGAAGCTCAAAGTGCGAACTGCAGATTTCCATCTGCTACCACAGATTGTGAAGGAAAGTTTATCAGAATCCAAATGTAAAGTGCAGTCCGCACATAAAATGTGCGGCCGAAGAAGCTATGCAAGAGCATAAGTTCAGAGAATGTTCTCAATTATTGTGCAGCCGTAGAAGTCAGCTACGCGGTCGGACTCAGAAATGTATGGTCCGCAGAAAAGCCATGTGCAGCAGCACCAAGAACTGTGCGGACCGCAAAATATGAGAGATGCGGCCGCGGATCAGAATTGTGCGGCCGCGGATTCAACTTCTTATCAAGATTGAAGCAAAGTGCGGACCGCACATGGAATTATGCGACCACAGAACTTTTGAAAGGGCATTTTTGTCCGAAAATTCCAGCTTTGTGTAATTAGAATAGTTTCACAAAATTAGGTCAAGTTTTGATTATTCAAAGTGTTGTAGCCGTTTCTTCTTGCTTCTTTAGGAACTTTAGGTTATTTTGGTGATTTAACATTGGGTTTCTATCTTTTAATCTTTCAATATGAGTTCTTTTATCTTTTCTTCTTTGTTTTCTTCTATACCCACTATGAGTAGCTAGATTTTTACTAGGATTGTGAGCCAACCTTAGTGTGTAAACCTTATAGGTGATTAATTTTATGCTTGTTTATGAATGGGTGCTTGTAATATATTTAGCTAGGTTTATGCTTCAATTGTGAAAGTAATGGTTGCAAACATTGATTTATGCCTATTTGACTTAGTCTCTTCTTGAGAAAAAGAGACCTAGTCTATGTTAACTTAGCTAATAAGGAATTGAGTCAATTGAAAGATTGATTAACCCAATTAAAGGGTTCAACCTAGAGATAGTAACAACCCGACTTGAGCTCTTATCAGCCATTTTGGTAGATATCCATTTGGTCTTAAGAAAGCCAAATTGGGCAAAACCACTCTCTGACCAAGAGGTATTGAGTGGACAAGATAGTGTTGTGAGCTATATCGAGTCAATAAAACAACATAAAATCTTTATCCTATTAGGCAAACACCTAGATTATGGTCATAAAACTAGGCCTTTTTATATCTTTGAAAATCAACCAAAAATAATCATCTCTACTTTTATTCCGTTAGATTTGCAATCTTTAGTTAATATTAGAAGTAAAAAACAAAACATGTTTGTAGAAGTGCAATCTAGATACTTCACGTACTCACTCCAAATATATACTACTAGTTCCCATCTTTGCTCCCTATGGATTCGATCCCGACTCCTTGTTGGGTTTCATTATTGCAAACGACAGTGTCATACCTCATTAGAGGTGTGCATTTGGACGTGATTAATTTTTGGCATCGTTGCCGCAGAGCTAAAATCAGATTTAGCTATATATTTGGTTTTGTGTGTGAATTATCTTCTTTTCCTTCCGTGTTACTAATATTTTTTGTAAAACAATTGTAGGTGCAACAATGGCTCTCAACAACAATGACCCACTCGGAAACATGCCTATAGGGGACGCGGACGTAGAAGATGACCAAGTTGAAGAGGTTCCTCTTGAACCTCAAGCAAATAGACGAGGCCGACCGCCTCAAGTCTACGTCCTAGTTCTACCCCCACCTCCTCCAAGAGCGGCTCCACACTGGGTGTTTCTGAATGAAGGATATGCAAGTGTTATAGTCCCGCCCCGCATTAGGGCAGGCAACTTTCAAATCATGAATGTAATGCTCACATAGCTAGAGCAACAGGGATACTTTACCGGGGCTCCGAGTCAAAATGGATACAAACACTTGAAGGGATTTGTGGACACTTGTTGGGGGAGTAAATAGACAAACGTCTCCGAGGATGCTTTAATGTTAAGGCTATTTCCTTTCTCTCTATGGGGGAAAGCCTTGTATTGGTTAGAAAGATTGCCAAACCATTCCATCCATACATGGGATGAATTGGCGGAGAAATTTATTTTCAAGTTCTTTTCTCCTGGGCATATGGCTACTCTTAGAGACGAGATTCTAGCATTCAAACAATATCCCAATGAGTTGTTGCATGAAATATGGGAGAGATACCGAACTATGGTGAAAGAGTGCCCAAATAATGACATGACGGAGGCTATGATCCAACAAAATTTCTATCGGGGATCAATACTACCAATCAATGCATGGTCAACCAACTTGTCAGTGGAAATTTCATGACAACACCGTATGCAGAAGCTAGTAAGATTTTAGATGAAATAGAAGATACTTCATCGACATGGCAAAGTAGAGCAAATATTCCTCAAGGTGATCCGAACGTGATTCACCTACATAAAGAATTGCATGATCATGGGCAAGCCATTGCCGAGTTGACCACCATGATGAATCAATTGTCCAAGGCTCAACTTCAACAAGTGCAAGGTCCTAAGCAAGTCAATGCAATGGAGGGAGTTAGTATGATGGTAAACAAGAGAAGATAAAAGGGTCCACAAGTGCAAAATCGTGTGGAGAATTATGTGAAAGAAGATGGTAGGTTTGATCAAGATGAATCTTACAATGAACAAGAAAAGGAAGTACAATATGTGAACAACTTTCAAGGGCAAAGAAATAACTCTCAAGGACCGAATCAACAACAATGGCGTCCTCAAGGTAATTGGAATGGTGGCAACAATCAAGGGAATTGGAATAATAACAACAATCAAGAAAATTGTAATGGTGGAAATAACTAAGGCAATTGTAATGGCAACAACCAAGGATATTGGAGAGGAAACAACCAAGGGGGATGGAACAATAACCAAGGCAATCGGGGGTCGAGTTTTCAAAGGCCCCTAATGTACCAACAACCGAACAACTCGCCTCATTATCCTTCCCATGGTCCAAGTTCTTCCAACAATGAAATGGGTCGAATTGAGAATATGTTCAAATAAATGATGGAGAAGAATGCCGACTCCAATGCTCAACTAGACTCACATAACACATCAATTCGCAACTTGGAAGTTCAATTGGGGCAAATCTCTCAAGCTTTAAATACTCGTCATAAAGGGGCACTACCAAGTGACACGGTGGTGAACCCAAAGGGTGGGAACAACACGGAACATGCCATGTCCATTACTACAAGAAGTGGAAAAGGTGGGGATGCACCCACCTCGAGTCAAAGAAAACTTATGGATGATGAGCAAATGGTACAAGAAGATGAGATCCCGAACAATTTGGCGCAAACAAATGATGAAGTACGGATTGATATTGATGATAATGTAGAGGAGACTTAAGAGGAATTGAACCCGTCTAGGGATCACATTATTGACATACCGAAATAGGTAGTGTAAAAGGCTAAGGCACCAATGCCTAAGCCTCCTCCTCCATATCCTCAAATGCTTGCCAAGAAAAATGGCAAGAATCAGTTCAAGAAATTCATTGACATGATGAAGAATCTATCTATCAACGTGCCATTGGTTGAAGCTTTGGAAAAAATGCACGGTTATGCAAATTATGTGAAGGATTTGGTGACAAAGAAGTGGTCGATGAATTGTGAAACTATAAAGATGACTCATCAAGTGAGTGCAATTGTACATTCAATGGCTCCTAAATTGGAAGATCCCAACACTTTCACAATCCCTTGTACCATTGGAAGTGCCGAATTTGCTAAAGCTCTTTGTGATCTTGGGGAAAGTAACAATTTGATGCCCTATTAGATTTTCAAGACTTTGGTAATTGGGCAACAAAGACCCACATCTATGAGTTTACAAATGGCCGACCGTACCATGAAGATACCATTGGGAGTGATTGATGATGTGTTGGTTCGTGCTGATAAATTCATTCTTCCGACGGATTTTATCATTCTTGATTGTGAGGTTAACTATGAGGTGTTGATTATTCTTGGGAGACCTTTCCTTGCTATGGGGAAGGCTCTAGTGGATGTTGAAGCCGGAGAACTTACTTTCTGGGTTGGTAATGAAAAAATGGTTTTCCAAGTATGTAAGTCTATGAGGAAACCCAATAGCAATGAGGTGTGCTCTTTCGTGGACTTGGTGACCGACGTGATTGTGGATGAAACAAGTGTTGTGATAAAAGTTGATGATACATTGGAGTCCGTCTTGCTCAATTGTAATGATGAAGTGATGGAGGGTTACATGAAATGTGTGAACTCTTTGCAAGAAATGGGCTCGTACACTTATGAGCCCTGCAAATTGTCCTTGGATATTGAAAATAGAACCACTCCTCCAACAAAACCTCCAATTGAGGAGCCTCCCATCTTGGTATTGAAGTCATTGCCTCTATGTCTTCGATATGAATTTCTTGACCCTTCTTCTGCTTTACCGGTTATTATTTCCTCTTGTTTGACTAACGTGTAGGTAGATTCTATATTGACGGTGCTACAAAAGAGGAAAAAGGCTATTGTATAGACATTGGCGGATATTCGGGGGATAAGTCTCGCATTTTGCATGCACAAGATTAACATTGATGAAGGTTCCAAACCATCTATTGAACATCAAAGGAGACTGAATGAAGCCATACAAGAGGTTTTCAAAAAGGAAATCATCAAGTGGTTGGATGTCGGGGTTGTTTACCCCATTTCTGATAGTTCGTGGACTTCCCCGTTCATTGTGTCCCAAAGAAAGAGGGCATGATGGTGGTCACCAATGATAAGAATGAGTTGATTCGTACAAGAACGGTGACTAGGTAGAGAGTGCGTATGGACTATCGTAAGCTCAACAAAGTCACACAGAAGGATCATTTTCCACTTCCCTTCCTAGATCAAATGCTTGATAGATTGGTCGGCCATGCTTTCTATTATTTCCTTGATGGGTATTCCGGATACAATCAAATTCTTATTGCTCCGAAGGACAAAATAAAACTACTTTTACATATCCTTATGTTATTTTTGCATTTTCGCGGATGCCATTTGGGTTGTGCAATGCACCGTCGACTTTTCAAAGGTGTATGATGGCAATTTTCACGGACATGGTGGAGTATTACCTTGAAGTTTTCATAGATGAGTTTTCGGTGGTCAGGAATTCTTTTGATGATTGTCTAGCAAACTTGGATAAAGTGTTGTCAAGATGTGAAAAACCAAACTTGGTGCTCAATTGGGATAAATGTCATTTCATGTTTGAGGAAGGTATTGTACTTGGCCACAAGATCTCAAAGAATGTAATTGAAGTCGACAAGGAAAAGATTGAGGTGATTTATAAACTTCCACCTCTAACTTCAGTGAAAGGCGTGCGGAGTTTCTTAGGCCACGTGGAATTTTACCGATGTTTCATCAAGGATTTCTCTAAAGTGGTGAACCCGTTGTGCAAGATTTTAGAGAAAGATGCCAAGTTTCATTTCAACGATGAGTGCGTGAGAGCCTTTGAATTGCTAAAGCTCAAGTTGGCTACTACTCCCATCATTACCGCTCCAAATTGGAGTGTTCCTTTTGAGCTCATGTGTGATGCAAGTGATGTACGAGTAGGGGCTGTTTTGGGGCAACGTTCAACAAGATTTTTCATCTGGTCTATTATGCAAGTAAGACCATGACCAAGTCTGCCATACCATTATAGAAAAATATATCTTTGTCATTGTGTTTGCTATTGAGAAGTTATGCCCGTACTTGATAGGTGCAAAAGTAATTTTCCATACAGATCATGCGGCAGTTCGCTATCTTATGAGCAAGAAAGATTCCAAATCTCGTTTGATGAGATGGGTACATTTGTTGAAAGAATTTGATATAGAAATCCAAGATAAAAAAGGGAGTGAAAACCAAGTGGCGAATCACATGTATCGTTTGGAGGAGGAAGGTAGGCCACATGATGGCCTTGAAATCAATGACTCCCTCCCCGATGAGCAAATATTGGCTATTTCAATGAAAAAGGTACCTTGGTCTGCAGATCTAGCAAATTATCTTGTGAGTGGTATCATTCCGATTGAGTTCTCTTCAAAACAAAGGAAGAAGCTCAAACGGGATTGTCAAGATTATTATTGGGATGAACCGTACCTTTTACGGATTTGTACGGATGGAGTGATTAGAAGATATGTACCGGAGGAGGAACAAGTTGAAATTCTTGGGGCTTGTCATTCTTCGCCATATGGTGGTCAGCATGGTGGATCATGAATGATGGCCAAAGTGTTAAGTTGTGGCTTCTATTGGACCACTATTTATAAGGATGCAAGTGATCTCATCAAGCATTGTGATGAATGTCAAAGGGCTGGTGGAATCTCAAAGAAAAATGAAATGCCCCTCACCACCATTTTGGAGATTGATATTTTCGATGGGTGGGGTATTGACTTCATGAGTCCTTTTGTGAGTTCTTATGGAAACACCTACATCTTGGTTGCGGTCGATAATGTGTCCACATGGGTTGAGGCAGTTGTTTTATCCAACAATGAAGCGAGAAGTGTGGTGGCGTTCTTGAAGAAGAATATTTTTTTACAAGATTTGGTACTCCAAGGGCTATCATAAGCGAAGGGGGATCGCATCTTTGCATCAAAGATTTCGATACCTTGCTCACCAAGTATGGTGTCACTCATAAACTCACGACCCCCTATCATCCTTAAGCTAGCGATTAAGTGGAAGTCCCTAACCGGGAGATAAAGAGTATTTTTTTCAAAACAGTGAATGCTAACCGGATGGATTGGTCTAAGAAACTTGATGATACTTTATGGGCTTATTGGACGGCTTACAAAATACCGATTGGAATGTCTCCATACCGGGTGGTGTTCAGAAAAGCTTGTCATCTTCCGGTGGAACTTGAGCACAAAGCCATGTTGGGCTTTAAAGAAGTTGAATCTTGAGTGGGATGTCGCCGCCAACTTAAGGGTGGCACAATTGAATGAGTTGGATGAGTTCCGGTACCAGCATACACAAGTTCGTCTTTATACAAAGAGAAGATGAAGTACCTCCATGACAAGTACATTCGAAACAAGAAATTTAAAGAAGGTGATCTTGTGTTGTTGTTCAAGTCTAGGTTACAAATGTTTCCAAGAAAGTTAAAGTCTAAATGTACTGGCTCATTTGAGGTTGTGGTTGTGACACCCTTTGGTGCATTGGACTTGAAGAATAAAAATGATGAGGTGTTTAGAGTCAATGGTCACCGGGTGAAGCATTATTTGGGAAAAGTTGGTGATGGCCACGTCGTGGTAGTAATTCATTTCAAGTGATGGTAATCTGCATCGTGTCATGACGTTTAATCAGGCGCACCCATGTTTCTTTTTTTTTTTCTTTTTCTTTAGATAGGTCTTATTTTGTGCTAACTGGTTTTGAAATGTATTGCAGGAATGAGTGTGCTTTATAGGGACTGTACTAAAAAAAATTGGCTAACTATGAAAAAAGTGCGGACCACACAATTTGAAATGCCACAGCAAAAGGGATCTGCGGCCGCACAATTCTTGTGTGCGCACTACTGGAAAGCAAAAATTGCACTCTCTGAAGTTTGCCTGTCAGAGAAATGGCCAAAGTGTGGCCATACAAGGAAAAGAGCTGTCCGCACTTAAATCTGTGGTCACACAAGTAATTCTGTGGACTACAGATCATTAAAGGGAAAATGCACAACAAGTATCAGAGTGCGGACCGTAGAAGGAATTCTATGACCGCACTCATCTCTTGAACTCTTGCCGAACGCGTTAAGTATAAATAGTGTCCTTCACTCTACTGTTAGAACTTTATGCTCTCTGAGAATTAAAACAAAGGCAAAAACATTACACTCAACTGATTCACTCATCTGACACTTAGTTCATCATCTTTGATCATTCCTTAACACCACTTAATCATTGGTATGTTCAATTCACCTTTAGAATTTTTCAATTTTCTTAATTTGGTTTATAATTTGTTAAGTTTGTGTTAGACCATTTGTCGAATTAATAACCACGAGGGCTATAATTTGTGTTGGGTAAACTCCTATTTGCTATATGGGGGATGAGTATTTGGTTGATATTGTTTAATTGCTACTACTATATTAAATTTGTGTGTAAAAATTAAAATCTGAGTTCACTTCCCGATTGATTTTAAATTGTGCGGTCGCACAAGGAATTGTGCGGTCTGCATATCAGTAGGATAGGTCACTTGGTGTAGTATTATTGTGAAAATCACACTTAAAATTGTGCATTTTGCAGAAATTCAACCGCGGCCGTAGAAAAGTATGTGCGGCCGCAGATCAAGAAATTATCTGTCTTCAGAGAGTTGTGATTTTTGAGATCCCATTGTGCGGCTGCACTCAAAATTTTGCGAACCGCACTTGATGTGCAGTCACACTAAAAAATGTGCGGACCACAGAATCATAATTGCGGCCGCACTTTCAAATTGTGCGGTCCGCACAACCCCATCTGCGGAAGCGCTAAAAAATGTGCAGACCGCGCTTCCTTACCCTGCATAATGTTTTTGTCTGCAAATTTTGCTTATTTATATTTGATCTACCAATGACTCTTGTTGCTATTTATTACGGAAAATAGTTAAATCTCCAGGGCGTGGTGATACATCAAAGGGGAGGGGTGTACCCTCCCGAGGCCGTGGCTAGAGTACTTTACCACTCGCCGTGCAAAGAGTTATAGCCAATAAGGTGACATCCGGGATAGCTCTAGAGAATTCTGAGTCTAGTTTATTTGTCCCGTCAAGGGAAGCATCGGAGGATGACTCTGTGCAAGAGCAACATGATGCTCAATCACAGCCACAACAGCTTCAGGGGAGATTTCAGCTCCGAATGAGCCTTCCACCTCAGCAAGCACTTATGAGGGTTCGGAAGATGATAGTGAGGGTTTAGATCCCTCATCTACACATGCCCCTACTGCACCAACTACTATAGTTTATGATGATGATATTTCGGATGATGGCCGAGGGGGTGATACCGGAGTTGTCGACCTTGAGAGGTCAAAGAAGAAAGAAGTTTAGGAAGATAGATTCATGATACTGACTGCATTCAACAGATTCTGAGAGTGGTGGCCTTAGATATCACTAACTCTTGAGCGTAAGTTTTTTACTGAAAGATTTGGATAGGTACAACCCAAATGTGTCAATACAATCTGGGAGAGAAAAGGGTGGACATGGTTCACTCAAAGTGTGGTGGATGCTAAGGAGCACTTGGTCTGGGAATTTTACACCAAGGTGGCACATATAAAGAAGAGGACCAAGGTGACGAAGGTGAGAAATTTGAAACTAAGGTTCGATCAGAGCACCCTGAACACATATTTGGGGCTTGAGGATGTGGAGCCGGTGCAATATTTGGAAAAATTTGCACTGGGTGATGCAGCTCGCCCATGGCTAGCTGAGATTTTGGTAGCTCCATGAGCTCCACCACTACGGATCACAGTAGGGGTTCCTATTCATCGAAACACCCTCAACTTTAAAGCAAAAGGATGGTAGAACTTTGTGCAATCGACTAGGTCTGTGCCAGAATGACACCAATCTCCCAATCTCGAGGGCAGTTCTAGTTGCTTCCATCATGGTCGGGTACCCAATCAATGTGGGTGACATGATATCGCCCAACATGCCTCTGCTTGGTAGGCAAGGTGACAACTCCTACCCGTATCCAAACACTATAGAGTATGTTATGAATGCAGGGGTGAAGTCGAAGAGCTTTGACACGAAGGTTCGGGCGAAGAAGCCCTTTACTTGGTATTCTCTAAAAGACCCAAGGAACCTTAAGAATAAGGGTCAGCTGACTACTACCGTAGGCCAGTCTGATGAGCCTTCGATAGTAGTTGCAAATTCAGCAGACATGCCTTCTACTGCAGTACAACTGACATGCCTCCACCTCCATCTTCAGGGTCGTAAGCATCAGTCCCCTCCACTTCCACTTTGAGGCCGGTGCCTATGTTTTCTCATCCACTTTTTTGTGCTGTGAGTCTCCCAGACACTAGCGAGCCTCAACAACCGGATGCAGATAACTACTGCAAAGCCGTCTGACCTATCGGGTGCTGTTGCAGCACAATATATACCCCGACACCCTAGAGTCCTCCGACAGTAGAGGACACTTTAAATAAGATTTTGGAAAACCAGAAGACCATCCTGGACACTTTGGTGGCACGTGGAGGAGTGATTGAGGAGCTTGGGAAGTAGGTAAAGAAGATGAGGAAATCCCAGACGTCCAAGAAATCAATGGACAGATTGATACGAGAGATCACCAAGATAGTTGTCGCTGGAGATCTTCCATTTGATTTGCTGATGGAGATAGCTCCAGAAGCACAATAGACCCAACAACACCATCATCATCTAGCCAGTCTGAGGAGCCAAACCTGGATGTCGATACTGCTGAGGTGGTGTGACAGATATTCGCAAACCTAGCTACTCCCTGAGAAGAGGATGATGAGAGCTAGTTGGAGGAGCCTGAGGGTCGTGACGCTACTATGGACACATATATGTCCAAGGCCACATAGGGAGTCCTCTTTACTCTTTCCCTTCCCTATTTTTATTTTGTTAAGCATTGGGGGACAATGCTTATTCTTATTCGGGGGGTGGGGGTGGAGTTTATTTGATTTGATATTTGACATTGGTTTGTAATAACTGATAACATTCTCTTTTTCTTTTAATTATGTACATATTCTTCTCTCTCTCTATTAATGTATATATTTTCTTTCTTCCTCTTTTATTTTGTATATTCATTTATCCTTTCAGTAGCTTACTTTGTAGCTTCTTTATTTTTTTTTAATAGTTAATGTTTAATCTAATAGCTACTTGTTTACTTTAATAGCTTCTTTTTAATCTAGTAGTTTCATTTCATGATTAAGTGATCAATAAGCCTTTGGTTTTCTTATTGCCACGGTTCTTTTCAAAGGTAACTTTTGTGTGAACCGGTTGACTCTTCTCAGTGATGGATGGCATGATTATCTTCTTAAAGGATTGAGTTCGTTTTTTATGTTTAGGTAAGAATAGTAGTAATGAATAAAAATACCTAACTGAGTCATACTAGATAGGAATAATGACACTTGATAGGAAGTTGTGGAGGTCGAGTATTAAGGTTGTAGGTAGTTGACTCTTGCGTTACTTAATACCTTTGTGAGACTAGTCTGGTAGGATTTTTGTCTAAGATAGCTAGTGACAATGTTGTGTCTTACTATTTTTAGTGCATGACCTATTTACTAGCTATCGCTTTTGCTTTGCATCTTTCTTCAGGATTTCATGTTGTTCCTATTTTTTCTATGATTTCTGCGGTGATACTAATATTGTCTCCTTTTGTCTTTTTGTTCTCTTGAGCCGAGGGTCTTTTAAAAATAGCCCCTCTACCTCTTCGGGATAGCGGTAAGGTCTGCGTACACACTACCCTCCACAGACCCCACTAGTGGGATTTTACTAGGTGGTTGTTGTTGTTGTTTTTTGTTGTTGTTGTTGTTGTTGTTGTTGTTGTTGTTGTTGTTGTTGTTGTTGTTGTTGAGTCATACTAGAATAGTCAAACATGCTTCACTTGGTATCAATACACTTAACTACGTGCTTATGATTAAAAACAAGTTCTTAGAAATAAATAGCTCTGGTGAGTGACCTTCTAACTCCTGTGTTGACTTAAGCAATCATCAAGTGGTTTAGTCAAACCATTAGTGATTTTAAATCTTGAATATGGCTGTTGTTCGACTCTATCCTCCTTAACAATCTAGCTGTGTGAGAGGTGAGATGTTTTGTTGCAAGTCCAAGAACCCATGCGAATGGTCTAGAACTTGCCCCAAATGTATTTCTATGTGAAAGTTTAAGTTTTGCTTGGCTTGAAAAGTGATTGTAGGCTCTCCTTGACCCGTTTGAAATTTTTCATGTCCCACCAATGTTGTTATCCCTAGTCAACCCATTTGAGCCTAAACCTTTCCATTTGATAACCATGTTACAAGCATTTACCCGTTTTGTAGTAACCCTCTTTTGGCACCCGACCTTTTCTTAACACTCTTGAGAAACAATTGGTTAAAATATAAGTTTGGGGGATAAACGAGGAGTTTGAAAAAGGTATCAAGGCACAAAAAGAGAAAATGAATAAAGAAAAGTAAAGGCAAAGAAAAATAAAAAAAGAACAAAATGAAAAATGCAAAAAAAAGTGAATAAGTTGACGAGTTGAAAGGATTCAAAGAAAAGTAACGATGCAAAGCATGGATAAAACAAAGAAAGAGAAAATGAATATCATGACCAAAAAAATAGTGATGTTAAGTCTCTCTAGTTCCCCTAAGGAAAAAGAAAATGCCTCAATGAGTCGGCAAAACATGAGCCAAAAAGAGAAGATGGAGTGCTTAAGGAAAGATGAACCCGTTCTATTCCAACATATCCAACATTAGTCCAAAAGCCTTCATTACACTTTGAAAAAGCCCTATGTGATTTCAAGCCGAGTGAACTTACATTAATGGTGATCTACATGAGGAGCAAGCATATGGTACTTAGAGTCGTACTTGTGACATTCTTTTGAAAGAGATGAACGAACTTTTCATAAATCTTTGAATTGAGTGCTACATTCTTAAGTGAGATATGCTAACGGTGAGTAGAGGAGGAGGAGTTTGGGATCCACAATGACTTACATGAAAGAGGGAGCTTCCTTGATGAGTAAAGTCAACTCTTGATGCTCAAATGTCACATTAGAGCTATTTGTTCTTAAAACTTCACATCATTACCTTGTTGATACTTCATAAGTGTTGTGGGTAATTGTTTGTCCCAATTGATGTGTGATTGATGCATCTTAGATTAGCTGGAATAAATCTTAACTTGTGGAGGTGGGAATTACCTTATTTGCTTGAGGACAAGCAAAATCTTAAGTTTGGGGGAGTTGATAAGTTGGGATTTTGACTACTTATTAGTGCCTTTAAGCTTTCGTTTTAGTCCAAAAGCGTTTAATTTATTCCCGAAAACTGATGAAATATGCTTACTTGTAGGAGTATTGGAAAAGAACCACTAAGATGAAATCCAACTCAAGAAGGAGTGATCTGAACTCAAGAACAAAAATTAGGCACAAAAGCTCAAAGTACGGACCGCAGATTTCCATATGCGGCCACAGATTGTGAAGGAAATTTTATTAGAGTCCAAGTGTAAAGTGCGGTCTGCACATAAAATATTCGGCTGCAGAAGCTATGCAAGAGCGGAATTTCAAAGAGTGTTCATGTCAAGAATCGAAGGAAGTGCGAATCGCACAATTATTGTGCGGCCATAGAAGTCAACTACGCAGCCACACTCAAAAATATGTAGTCCGCAAAAGAGCCCTGTGCGGCCGCACCAAGAAATGTGCGAACCGCAGAATATGAGAGATGCGATCGCGGATCAGAATTGTGCGATCACAGATTCAACTCCTGTAAAGACTGAAGCAAAGTGCGGACTGCACATGAAATTGTGCGGTCGCAAAACCTCCGAAAGGGCATTTTTGTCCGAAAATTTTAGTTTTGCATAAATAGAATAGTTTTTACCAAATTAGGCCAAGTTTTGAATATTCAAAGTGTTGTAGTTGTTTTTTCTTGCTTCTTTAGACAACTTTAGCTTATTTTGGTGATTTAACATTGGGTTTTTATCTTTTAATCTTTTAATATGAGTTTTATTATCTTTTCTTCTTTATTTTCTTCTATACCCACTATGAGCAGCTAGAGTTGTACTAGGGTTATGACCCAATCATAGTGTGTAAACCTTAAGGGTGATTAATTTTATGCTTGTTTATGAATGGGTGTTTGTTATTTAGCTAGCTTTATGCTTTAATTGTAAAATTAATGGTTGCAAATATTGATTTATGCCTATTTGACTTAGTCTCTCCTTGAGAAAGAGAGACCTAGTCCGGGTTAACTTAGCTAACAAGGAATTCAGTCAATTGAGAGATTGATTAACTCAATTAAAGGGTTCAATCTAGAGATAGTAACAACCCGACTTGGGCTCTTATCAACCGTTTTGGTAGATACCCATTTTGTCTTGAGAAAGCCAAATTGAAAAAAACCACTCTCTGATCGAGAGGTACCAAGTGGGCAACATAGTGTTTTGAGCTATAATATAACCCAGTCAATAAAACAACATAAAAGTCTTTATCCCATTAGGCAAACACCTAGATTATGGTCACAACCCTAGGCCTTTTCATATATTTGAAAAACAACCAAAAACAATCATCTCTAGTTTTATTCCTTTAGATTTGAAATCTTTAGTTAATATTAGAAGTAAAAATAAAACCCTTTTTGTGGAAGTGCAATCTAGATACTTCAGGTACTCACTCCAAATATATACTACTAGTTCGCATCTTCGCTCCCAATGGATTTGATCCCGACTACTTGTTGGGTTTTATTATTGTAAATGACCGTGTCATACCTCATTAGAGGTGTGTATTTGGACGTGATCAGCCATGCCCGATACTGTGAGGCTGAGTATCGAGTCCCATCCGTCTTCAGTTGATGAGCAACCAACAACCAGCGATGCGCTTGCCGTAACCACTTCTCATCTTTCAAGGCCATCAACTCATCTTCTTCTTTACTAATTCTTCTTTCATCACCAACAACTGCTACATCACCTCCACCGACCGCAACTGCCCGAGAAGAGGATATAACTTTCTCGTAGTCCCTAGTTCATGGTAATTTAGGGCAAAATTATGCTGCCCCTTCTGAAGATCCACCAAATGAGAATAAACGTTAATCTCTCGGTTTCCACCGGTGCCACCTGTTGTCTGGCCAGTGGAACTTGCAAACTATCTTTGGATTTACCAAAGATCTGCCTCTGGCTTCAGAAAAATATAGGAAAAAGATACAAGCTCTCTCGGGAGAGTGTTTGTTGAACAATACTATGCACAATGCAGCAGCTATATATTCTCCACTGCCTTTGTTGTCTCTTCTATATTTGATATAGTAGGATTTTGAATTTGTATTTTTTGTTTTGCAAGCCAACTTTCTTGCTTCCAAGGGACTCCAAAGGTTGATTCGAGACAAGGAGGAACTTAACTCTGAGCGGGATTGACTTTTAGCCGAGCTAGATCAAACTGATGCTCGCCTCTAGCAGCTGGTGGCTAAAGCAGCTGAGGCCGTTGTGTTGAGGCTCGGTTGCTGCAAACCAAGCAAGAAGTAGAGACCCTTAGAGAAGAAGTTTCCCCACTGAGGGTTCAGTTTGAAGAAGTTAGGGCAAAATGTGTTGAAATCCATAATGTCGTTGTTGCTGCACCTGATCGTGAGGCTTCCTTCGCTGAAAGATTGAATAATTTGGAGGCAGCCTTAAACTCTAAAACTGAAAAGCTTGCTGCTGTCGGGGTGAAGTATGCCCGATTGGAGGTGAATCATAAAAAACCATTGAGCATAATAGACTTTCAACTCTACTGTCTGTGATCTTGACGTCAGACTCCGGTCCGTTAGATCTGCACGGGAAAGCCTATCTGTCGAGGCTGACCATACTTAAAGAAGAACTCAAGCACCGAGTGGCTTCCCTCGTTGTTGAGAAAATATATGCTATGTTCAACATGAGGATAAAAATATTGGAAGAGGCTAAAGCGGGTATCATTGACTTCGATGCCGAAATCTCTAAAGCCTGTGAGCTGGAGTTGGCTACTAAAAAGGGTCTTCCGCCCAGGACTAATGCTACCGATTCTTCTAGTACTAGTTCTAAGTTCTTGAGTGTCACACCTCCTTTTTCCGCCCCCGCGAGGGGCGTAGGGAGTTTTTTCCAATAAAAGGACAATCGAAACGGGATTTATTTATTTATTTCAGAGTCACCACTTGGGAGATTTAGGGTGTCCCAAGTCACCAATTTTAATCCCGAATCGAGGAAAAGAATGACTCCATATTATAGTCTGCGTACCAGAAATCCGGATAAGGAATTCTGTTAACCCGGGAGAAGGTGTTAGGCATTCCCGAATTCCGTGGTTCTAGCACGGTCGCTCAACTGTTATATTCGGCTTGATTATCTGATTTTTATACAAATATGAACTTATGTGCAAGTTTTATCTTTTTACCGCTTTTATCATTATTTATTTTATTTTTACAAGAATGTGAACATTGTTTAAAACATGTCTTTGGATTACGTCACATGAAATGCACCCGTAATCCGGAACACATTTTATTCAATGTTTTGGGATTTGGATTTGGGTCGCATGAATGCGCACCCGTGCTTAAGAATGTATTATTGTTAAAATCGTGCCTAAAGCGATTAGCATATTATTATTTATGGGTAAGACCGTGGAATTCACTAAACAGTCTATCCCGAATTCTAAATACTTAATTAAACATTTGTCGAGGGCCCCGCAATTGGTGCATTTTATTGGGCGAGGCTCATCTCATTTTATTTTTAAAAAAAAGGTCAGTCCTAAAATGCCTACATTTTTTATTTGAAATTTGTCTCTACAAAATAAAAGAGATAATATCTTAATTTATTTACATGTTATTACCTAGTTACATTATACTAGGCATGTTCTCAGTTTGTCAAATTAAAAAAATATAGCAATCTAATTTTAATCCTAGACCATTTACATGCTGAAATTAACCAATATTATTTAACTAAACAATATTTCTGCCAAGTTCCTACTAGATGGCCTATTCGTTTGATTTTTGACTCGACAGAGCTACTACACCATTTATTTATTTTTATGCAATATATGTAGATAGTTTATCTGTTAAACTATCATCGGATGTTCCACTATATGTATTAAATAGCTACATGATTCTGATTTTTGCAAGCTAAATAATTTGTACATACTAATAAAATTCAGAATATAATTAAATATGATTCAGAATTTCAATTCTTCATTTTTCGTATTCATGCTTCATATTCGGATTACAATAACCTGTGTGTCAGTTGTGTACCTGATATTGGAAGCAAAAGAAAATGAAGATGAGAATCAGCAGCACTAATAACAGTACAACACAGCAACAACAGCCCAACAACAGTAACAACCCAGGAAAAGAGTTTGCAAATCGGTGGAATAATAATCCCAAAACAAAAGCTTCAGACTTCGATCAAACAACAACAATTAATGCTGATTTCAAACAATGAAAGAAAGCAGAAGATTTTTTCTTTAGTTTTTTTTTTATTTGAAAGTTTAAATATTTTTCGGAATTTTTCTCTCTCTCTAAATATTCAGCCCTTTTTTCTCTCTCTCTCTATCTGTCCGTTTTTTTCCTATCTCTCTTATTCCCTGTCTGTGTTTTTTTTTCTCATATTCGTTCCTCTCTTGTTCTCCTCTCTTTTCGATTATCTCCCCTTATTATCTCTTCAAGACCTCTATATATAACCTCAACCCTTTAATCAATTAAAATCAAACACTTTCTCCTACCAAACCCATTATCTTCCCACTCATCCCCATTACATTAAATAAATATATCACCCCACCCCATTATATTTTGTACCCCATGCCTAACATAAACAAATACAAGATTCCCCCACACTAAAATTTGTCTTGTCCCCCCTTTATATTGAACAACTATATCACAACCCACCCCATTACATTTTGTCCCCCATGCTTCACATAAAAAATTACAAAAATGTACAATTACTAAACTACCCCTCCGACCTTATTACAATTACTATTTTACCCCCAAACGTACTGCAATTTACCAAATTACCCCATCAGCTATAACAAATCAATTAATCAAATTCAACCAAAATATAGCCAATATGACCAATTTCTACACAAATTCACACAACAAATCACATGAACATGATTTCTTCAATATTTCAACAACAAATCACATGAACATGATTTCTTCAACATTTCATCAACAAATCACATGCACACAAATTGAACAACAAAGAACAACTAAAATTTGATTGAACAATATTTTTAGCAACAAACAAACCTATTTTCAGATTCAACAACAATAATAACAAACAAGTATATTTAGATTTCTAAATTCAATAATATTGAACTTAAAATTAACTCTAGCAACATTACAACTAACAATTCCTATATTAAACTTAAACAAGATTATGAGACAAATTCAAAAAATAATCATAAATAATAAACAAGAAATCAAACTATACAAATTTTGGATTCAAGATCAACCAAACAAAGTATGAACATGAATGAATCTATTTTTTTTAAACAACAAATATGACGGATTAAATGACTCAAACAACATTAATAATTTCTGGAAAATACATAACAACATGAAACAAATTGAAGAAATAATCAATTAAATTTCAATTTGAATCTAACAAACATTAAACTAACAAATTTTTACCTAAACAATAAACAAGAACGATAAAACAAACATGAAACAAACTGAAAAATTAATTAATCAAAGTTCCATTTGAATCTGAAAATTTAATCAACAAAACATATGAACAAACTAGAAAATTATTTCAACGACGAACAAACCAAACAAGAATTGAATCATTTATCGATTTTGGATCCGAAAAATACCAAACAAAAATATGGACGATAAATGAGATTCAAAAACCAACTAACCGGAAATGAAACGACGAACATCGATTGTAAACAAATCTGTCCGGGCCTCGACTCAACGAAAGACCTTCGAACTTTGACGATTCGAAGAAGATGAAGCAACGGCAAAACAGAAGCAACTGCTGCGACGAGCAGCAGCAGCAGTCCATCGAGTGAGGAAGAAGAAGCAGCATGAAGCAGATGCGCCGGCAGCAGCACGACGGAGGAAGCAGAAGCAGCGACAACGGGCTGGCAGCGTTTGCGGCAACGGAGGAGCTGGTCAACGGACTATGGTGAAGCAGTAGCATCTCGTCGAACTCAAACTCGATGAAGAAAAAAGAAGCAGGCAGCTATGGGGTTCGTTTGGATGCAGCGAGGGGGAAAATAAAGTAAAAACAGTTAATAACTTCTTTGAACGCGCGGGGGCTGCTGGAGGTCGACGAACCATTCGTCGTCGATGAATGGATGTAGCAGCTGGTCGTTTGGACTTGGGGTTGAAGGCAACCATAGACGAGCCTGAGCTCGCCATGGAGAAGATGAAGACGATGAAGCAACTCATGTCGACGAGGTGGTGGTTTGGACGTGGGGTGGGGTTTGCTTGGAAGTTGGCCGGCTGTGTCGACGTTGGGCAGCCATGGATGATGCTTGGAGAAGCTGCAAGGGGCAGCCATGGGAGGGTTGGAAGGTTTGGAGAAGAAGAAACCAAAGTGGGGGGGGGGGATGAGTTAGTGTATTTTTTAGGGTTTTCTTCTCTTTTTTTTGTTTTGTGTTGTTTGTAAGATAATAGGGGTATTGGGTTATGGACTGGGTCGACCCAGTTCGAAATGGACTGGGTCGTTTGGGAAGATTGGGCCATTTTTTGGGCCCGTGGCTTGAAATCGAAGAAGAGGCCCAATTCCGACTTTCTTTATTTTTTGCTCTCTTTTCTTCTTTTATTTTTTAAAACTAAATTATAAAAAAATACTTAAACTATTATTAAGAACTAAATTAAGTTATAAAAGCGCAAATTAATTCCAAATAACAATTAACGCACAATTAAGTAATAATTAAGCATAAAATTGTATATTTGGACATTAAATGCTAAAAATGCAAACGATGCCTATTTTTGTAAATTTTTATTTTTTGTAAAACAAACTTAATTACTAAAAATTGTATAATTAAATCCTACATGCAAAATGCGATATATTTTTGTATTTTTTTAATAATTTAACAAATAAACATGCACAGACAAACATACAAATAGTTACACAAAAATATCACAAAATATCACAAAAATTGCACACCAAGAAAAATTATTTTATTTTTGAATTTTGTTGGGAGTAATTCTCATATAGGGCAAAAATCACATGCTTACATTGAGAACTGAAAAAGAACCAGAAAGTGAAGATGCTAAAGGCCAAAATGACGAAAGGCAGGATATCAAACCGGCGGGGGATCTACCCACTTCCCCTGGGGCGGGGATGCTTATCTTCCTCCAGGTTCCGGAGATGCATAAGCTTAATTTTTTATTTCTTTATTGCTGTTGTTTGGCACAACTATTGTAAATAAAAACACTTTTTTGTTCAAGTATCGTATAAGTCTCATTTTCTGCGTACTTTCATTTTGTACATTTGCACAAGTTTGTCTTTTGTATCTTTTTTTGTTTAAGTGTTTGTGCAGGTTTTACTGTTTGCGTCTAATTATGCAAGGCTTTGGGTGTATTTTCCCCTGAAAATATATGGATTTTGGGCATAAGTTCTTCCGAAATCAAACCTTTAACATTAGGGTTTTTATAATAGAGGGCCCTCTTATGTTTACAATTCTCTTGAAGATGACGTCTCTTGTTCATTATGACACTACCATTTGAAGTACTTGTTTAAATTTCAAATAATAAAATCAATTCATTTTTTAGACAAGAAACAAGATAGAAATAAAGGACTTTACTTTATTCCTTCCATTTTCAAAGGTACATAAGTATTCGTTGTGCTAAAATGAAATTGCCATTTCTTGTGGCTAACTTGTACAACTTGTTTCTACGAGACTGGTCGTGCAATCCCCGGTCTCGATGATACAATTATATTTCTGGGTTTTGTATTCCGGTTAAAGTGGCAGTTATTATTTCCATATCCTCATATCATCCCCCCCAAGTGTTCAAATGCAAATTATAACATTGGGAGTTTTACACCTTCGAGGATTCCACTTATGAATTACTAGATAATCTTCAGTTCGGTAACAAACTTCTATTCCCCTTAGGAGTTTATGCTATCGATCCAAAGATTATCTACTAATCCCCTAGTGTCTTACACTTGTGAACGGTCGGGTAATCTTTGTTCGACAACAAACTCAACTTCCCAGAAGGAACTTTGCTATCGAGAAAAAGACTATCTAACCGCTCCGTAGTGGTTATTCGCTTGTGCGCCTTGTCATTAAAAGGTCTTATTACTGCTGTTGAAACTTCCTTTGCAATATGTTTTTCGTTGCTGCCTCGTTAAAAACTTTGCCAGAAAAATCCAATCGGGATAAAAACTTGACGAAGGAAGAAAGAGTGTAGCACATACTTTCAGTACATGTGATGTTCATCAGCAATAATATCTCTTAAGGTGTGCCACGTTCCAGTTGCTTGGCAACTTTTCTCCATCTTTATTCTCTGACACGTATGACCTTTTCCTGGTGACAGCTAAAACCCGGTGGGGGCCTTCCCATGTTGGACCTAGCTTTCCCGCATTGAGTTGTTGGGTGTTCTAAGTTACTTTCCCTAAAACCAAGTCTCCCACTTTGAAGTAACGGATGTTGGACCTTCGATTGAAATATCTCTCTATTCGCTGCTTTTGAGCTGCCATCCTTATATGCGCCAAGTTCATGCGTTCATCGAGCAACTCAAAATTAACTAACATTGCTTCATTGTTTGGTTCTTCGTTTGACCAAAAATATCTCATGGTAGGTTCACCTACTTCCACAGGGATCAGGGCTTCTGCCCCGTACACAAGAGAAAAAAGAGTCTCCCATGTGCTTGATTTGACTGTCGTTCGGTATGCCCATAGTACACCTGGATGCTCTTCGGGCCATTTTCCTTTAGCTGTTTCTAATCTCTTTTTGAGATTTTGTATGATCACTTTGTTCGTTGATTCTGCTTGGCCGTTTGCGCTCGGATGATAAGGTGATGATATGATCCTCTTAATTTACAAATTTTCGAAGAATTTGTGATTTTTGAACCTATCAACTATGGCCCAGTGTCGCAGGCTATTTTTTTCGGTATCCCAAATCTGCAAATTATGTTCTCTCACAAGAAATCTACTACTTCACGTTCTCCAACCTTTTGATAAGGACATGCTTCAACCTATTTAGAAAAATAGTTAGTTAAAATCAAAAGAAATCCTACCTTACCGGGGGTTGGGGGCATCGGTTCGACGATATCCGTTCCCCATTTCATGAATGGTCATGGAGACAGAACTGAATGCAGTGTCTTTGCCAGTTAATATACCAACAATGCATAGTGTTGGCATTTATCGCATTTTGAACATAAGCTTTGGCGTCTTGTTCCATATGGGGCTAATAGTATTCTGCCCTTATTAACTTCAGTACTAAGGAATCTGCGCCCGAGTGGATTCCGCAGATCCCTTCATGGACTTCTCGCATAACATAGTTAGTCTCGGAGGCTCCAAAACACCGGGTCAGCGGGCCTTGGAAAGATTTTCTGTATAATTGACCTCTTTTTAAACTATACCATGCGACCTTAGTTCGTAGCGCCCGAGATTCCTCAGGATCCTCAGGCAATTTTCCGTGTTCGAGATAGTCAATAATTTCGTTTCTCTAGTCCCATACCAAATTAGTCGTGTTTACCTCGTAATAGCTATCCACATCCAGAACCGAGTGCATAAGTTGTACAACCATACCGGAGTCCGATGCTTTTATTTCTGTGGATGATCCAAGGTTAGCTAATGTGTCTGCTTCTACATTTTCTTCCCTCGAGATATGCGTGATTGACCACTCCCGGAACCGAGCGAGTAGAGCCTGAACTTTCATTACGTATTGTTGCATGCCTTCCTCCTTGGCTTCGAAGACCCCGTAGACCTGATTTACCACCAACTAGGATTCACATTTGAATTCTATGACCTCGAAGTCTAGTCCCCGGGCTAATTTGAGTCCTGTAATCAAAGCTTCATACTCTGCCTCATTGTTAGTCAACAGGCCTATTCTTATGGCCTGCCTTAAGGTTTTCCCCGATGGTGTAGTTAGTACTATGCCTATCATGGTCCCTTTTTACATTGGAAGATCCATCGTGAATAGGGTCCAAACCCCTGATGTCGATTCTGACGCCAACAGTCCTAGGTTATAAAGTTGGCCAAAACTTGTGACTTGATCACAGTCCTAGGTTTATATTTTATGTCAAATTTACTCATTTCGATAGCCCACTTGTCCAGCCTACCCGAAAGTTCGGGTTTATAAAGGTAATTCCACAAGGGAAAGATGGTCACAACAGCTATCAGATGACGTTGGAAATAAGGTCTTAGTTTTCGAACGGCGACTTCGAGAGCTAAGGCCAATTTTTCTAGATGTTGATAAAGAGTTTCTGCTCCCGTTAAAATTTACTAACATAATAGATAGGATATTATGTACTTTTTTCCTCACGGGCTTGAACAACACTTATCGCTACCTCCGAGACTGCTAGGTAGACCAACCATTTTTTGCCTTTTTCTAGTTTTGATAGCAATGGAGGACTTGACAAATACCTTTTCAAATCCCTCAAAGCCTATTGAAATTTCTGGTTCCATTCGAAGTTCTTCTTGTTTTTGAGCAATGAGAATAAATGATGGCATTTCTCTATAGACCGGGAAATGAATCTGCTCAAAGCGGCCAATCTATCGTTAGCCTCTAAACTTCTTTTACGCTTGATAGCTGGTTTTCGATGGCCTTGATTTTGACGGGGTTAACTTCGATCCCCCTTTGTGGCACCAGGAATCCCAAGAACTTACCGGAGCTAACCTCAAAACCGTGCACTTCTCGGGATTAAGCTTCATGTTATGCTTCCTTAAGATGTCAAAAGTTTCTTGCAAGAGTTTGAGATGATCACCTGCGTTCAAAGACTTAACAAGCATATCATCTATGTAAACTTCCATAGTTTTCCCTATTTGCTTTTCAAACATCTTGTTCACGAGCCATTGATAAGTGGCTCCGGCATTCTTCAGCTCGAAAGGCATCATGTTGTAACAATATGTGCCAAAATTCGTGATGAATGAAGTTTTTTCCTGATCCTCCGGGTCCATTTTAATTTTGTTATACCCGGAGTAAGCATCAAGGAAACTCATACACTCATGCCCGACTGTTGCATCAATCATTTGATCAATGTTTGGAAATGGGAACGAGTTTTTGGGCACGCTTTATTTAAGTCTTTATAGTCTATGCACACGCAAAATTTGTTATTCTTCTTTGGAACTACTACTATGTTAACTAGCCAGTCGGGATACTTTACCTCGCGGATTGAACCTATATCAAGCAGGCGAGCTACCTCTTCCATGACAAATTTATTTCTGGCCTCGAAATAAGATATTTTTTGTGTCTTATTGGAGGAAATGATGGGATCCAAGTTTAGCTTGTGTACGGCCACTTCCGGTGGGATACCTGTCATATCGAACAATGCGACTTGTTCAAGTTCTTCTAATGTGGAATTTGTTGCATCTGTCTCTTCACGTACCTAGAAATACCTTGGCATCTGATAGGACTCTGACGCCCCTTCCCCCTAGTTGATTTTGCTTGACCTGGGAACATACGCCTACTCCTGTAATTGCTATGATGCATGCTTCTTCCCTTTGCTACTGGAAATTGAGATTGCATTCATCTCCCTTGCTGTAGGTTGGTCACCTCTTATTTGTTTAACTTCCTCGGGAGTTGAAAATTTCAGCAATTGATGATACATTGACGGCAAAACCTTCATTTCAAGCAGCCATGGTCTCCCCAGAATAATATTGTAACTCATATTGCTGTCCACTACCTCGAAAAGGATCGTCTTCATCACCCCCTCGGCATTCATAGGCAACAAAATTTCTCCCCGGGTTGTCACACTTACCAGATTTGAACCCGGCGAGGAGTTTTATGGCCGGAATGATACTTCCGATGAGCTTGGATTGCTCCAACACTCTCAATTGGATGATATTGGCCGAACTTTCTAGATCTACCAGAGCACGTTTAATCTTGAAATCTAAGACATTTAAAAAAATTACCAGGGTGTCATTATACGGTAGCAGTAATTCATCAGCGTCTTCCTCCATAAAAGTGATGTCGTCTTCAACAACTTCCTGAAGTCTTTTGTTGCGGGTCACTGATACTTTTGCCTTTTTCGCTGCCAAAAAAGTAACCCCGTTGATCTCTTTCCCCCCAAAAATCATGTTGATCGTCAGACGCGTGGGATCTTCTCCTACTTTTGAAGATCCGCATGATCACGAGTGCGACCATACTTGTTTTTAGTCTGGTCACTTAAAAATTCCCTTAGATGGCCATTTTTATCAATGTCACCACCTCTTCGCGCAGATGTCGGCAACCCCAGTCCGGTGACCGTTTGTCCCGTGATATTTACACCACAAATTAGGAGCCCTCTGGTCGGGATCAGATCTTATAAGCTTCGGTAACCGTGCTTCTTTAATATTCCTCATATATGATGCAAACTACACTACGCTAGCGCTAAAGTTGTATTCGGAAAGTCTAGGGTAGCAAGAATCTGACGTTTCCTTGTTCTGCAATGACTTATTATTTTGGCCGTGATCGGTTCTCCTATCGACAACGATTCTATCTGCCGACCGAAAACCTCTCCCACGCCCTTCGACCCGTTCATAAGGAAAAAACTTACTCCCCGAAGACCTAGATTCTATGTCAAAATCGTCTTTCGGTTTCTTTTTATTCTGCTCCCGGTCCCGACCTTTAATCGACCCCAAGAAACCGAGCTAATCATCTTTAATTCTTATTATAGACTCGTACCAATTGTGAACTTCCACCCAAGTTATTGCCCAAGTCTCGAGCAAACTTTCTTAAAACTTCCATGAGGCGTCAAAACTTCTCAAATTCAGGCCATTGGTGAATGCTTTGGCCGCCCATTCGTCTGGAATGGCCAGTAGCAATATCCTTTCCTTTTAGAACCTAGTTACGAACTCCCGTAGCAACTCGAACTCTCCTTGCGCAATCCTAAATATATTGGCCTTTCGGTCATGTACCTTTTTGGACCCAGCATGAGCCTTGATGAAAGAATCTGTGAGCATCTCAAAAGAGTCTATGGAATGCTCGAGCAAAAACGAATGCTCGAGCAAAAATGAATACCACGTAAGGGATCCCTTCTAAGAGTCTCCCTGAATTTTTTTAGCAAAACAGACTCGATCTCGTGAGGAGCTAAATCGTTTCCCTTCACTGTTGTTGTATAAGTGGCGATATGCTCATGAGGATTCGAAGTCCCATCATACTTCAGCACGTCTGGCATTTTAAACCGCTTCGGGATCAGTTCTGGTGTCGTGCTTGGTTTGTACGGCAATTGTGTGTACTTCTTTGAGTCCGGCCCTTTCAGTACTGGTGGTACACTGAAAATTTGATCTATTTGGGCGTTCACTTCCCTCATAAATCGCATGAGTTTGACTTTAACAAGATCACTCGTTGTTATGACCGGATCAATTCTCTCTGGTCCATCAGAGTTGACCTTGTCCTTCGGAGTGTTGTTGTCAACTCTCTGCGTTGCTTGGTTTGCGGGAGCACCGGGGAGAACTGGGTCTCGCCCATTCACGTTGTTGGAAGCGCCCGTCAATGCCTACTTCAGTTCTGTCATGACCTTATCCTATCGTGTGAGATGCGACCTATATTAGTCTCTTGTTGCTCTTGCAAGACCCTGACCGCTTCGACGATGTGCTCTTCTTCAACTTCATCAGGAGTTGCCTCCCGAACATGTCGCGAATATCGGTCGTTGTGGACCGGCGTGGCCTCGTTCCCCTCATTGCAGGCATCACTAATTGAATCCTCGTGCTGAGGGTGATTTCCTTGGGCTACAATGTTGTGTGTTGTTAACACCATTATCTGTCATTTTTAATAATGTTTTGCTAAGAACAAAGAATAAAACAAGTTAGTAACAAATGAGGGATCAATTCAATTACACGACTGTATATGCCCTACGGTGGGCGCCAAACTATTTATGCGTAAAATGGTACAGTTGAATTTATACGTGGTTTATAGATAAGTGAATTAATTTAATTCAAAAATAATAGATAATTAGGCAGAAATATTAGACTTAACCTTAAAATTGAAATAGACGACAAATATCTTGGTTCCAGACGCAAAGATATCAGGAGCAATAAGAACAACACAAATAAGCAAGAAAATATAGCTTTACAATGATGATAAAGCTCACTATTTATAGTTGTACCTAGGGAACAAGGTCCTAGGATTAAGCTCCTATTTAATGACAATTTTGAAGGCCATTAAAGGATATGTAACAGTGAGCAATAAATGTCATATTCTCTATAATGAACCATGCATTTAATATTGTAGAATATTCTTCATTGAATGCTACCAGACGACGGCATTAATTTTTTCGTTATGAGCATCCTTATCTCCGGTGATAAGCGAGATCATTGCCCTTGAGTTTGGCTATCTTCTGCCTTCGGTTCTACGTGTAGCTTTCTAGTGCGATCATTAAATACAAACATATTTTACCCATACAACTTGGTCTCTCACTCGCATTCTGTACGCGCTTTAGGGTTTGGCGTCTAATCTGAATTCGCACCGAAAAATTTCATTCTAAGTAAAATGCTACTTGCGATGACTATATATTTAAAGTCGAGCCCCGCCAAGATCTACCAATTAAGGAAAAAGGAGTAACACTACCTCCGACCACTATTTTCAGTGTGATTACTAGCTATATTAAGATCAATGTAGACATATGGCTTACTAATCCAAGCTAATTAATTAGGTAGAGTTACAAGACTTTAATATACTTAACCATTGAGTTAAAATGCCTAACATATGTAGTTATGACTTTTTCTTTTTTTGTTGGTTTAAATTCGAATCATTTGCTTTGGTGGAAAATGAGGGGTGGTGAAAAAGGGCGGTGAACAAGATATTGATTGTTGGGGTAAAGAGTGAGGTGATACTGGTTCATGTAATGAATCGGGAGTGTGGTTATCAAGAATTGAATTAGTGAAATTTGGTGGATTATTTTCGTGGATAATTATATCATCAGAGCAATGATGTGCCTTGGATTTCTGAATATATGTTGAGATTTGGTGGGTAATAGTGGGACTAGGTATAGTGGGTAGGGAAGATGATGTGGCTAGTAGTGTAATTTAGGGCTTGGGAGTCTACGTGGACAGTGGTGGTGGTGTCCGAAATTGGGAGGTTATTACTATTGGGATTTGTTTGTGGTGGGCTAGATTGTGTTTGAGCTATTATTTGGGCGACTGGGCTGCCTATGTTACGGGCTTGGGTGATGGAGTCCGACGGAGGATTTGATTCATCTAAGTGAATATTTGCAAATTTATTAGAGTGTGGGTAGAGAGGTAGGTCTTCCTTATCATAATTAGCATTAATTGCTTGTTAACCATATTTATTAGGGGGTATATTAATTGGGGGTAGAAGAGTAGAAGATGTACCTGGTCATAGCGCGTGTGGGATCTTTTCTGGAAGTAGTCGGTGGTAGGCCATCTTCAGAGAATGTTGGTTGTGGACCCCTATGTTTTGTGGTGGGAAAATGTACCGTTTGCCATTCATTTAATTCTGTGGTTGCTGTTGTGGAATTTGGATTGAGTGTAAGGGTGGGGGCGTGTTAGCCAAAGTGGTGTTTGTTGGGAAATTTCTTATTAAATGCCCTAACTTTCCACATGCAATACAAAGAAGGTGAATACTTTCATAGAGAATAACCTGTCTATGAGTACCTATATAGAGATGTGTTTTGAGGGGTTTCTCCAACGGCACCTCAATGCATATTCTGGCGTATTGACCTCGCATTATTCCAGAGGTACAGGTGTTGATTTTCAACAACTTGCCTATTTTGTTATCTATTTTGTGAAGGACGTCAAGGTCATAGAATTCAGTAGGTAACTCGGGGAGACGAACCCAAATTGCAGAGTGTGTGAGCTTAGTAGTGGAGGCGAGGAATTTGGGCTCCCATTGCCGAACTGAGATGAAATAATTTAGTATAAACTAAGGACCATCACGCAGAGCATGAAGCATGTTTTCTTTCTGTTGATATTTGAGCAAAAAAAAAATCATATCCAAGGTCAACTAGTAGGACATTTTCAGTAGGTTTCCACAGGGTGTAAATTTTTTGGCGTAGTGTTTGATGGTTAACTTTATGCCCAACGACCTTGACGATGACCGAGAAATGTCATGGAGAATAAAGACGGGATTTATCTGTAGCTGTTAAGGGGATAAAACTATCTAAGTTTGTGGAGGGGTTAGTTTTATCAGTGAGGTCCATCTTAGTGAGTTGGAGGTTTGGGTTACTAAGGGCAGGGGATAGTTGACTATTTGTGATTACCTTTTCCAAAAAGGAGGTTTTTATAGTGATAGTTGGTGATGAGGGATGATCAATCTGCAAGGTGGTGGCAATTGGGGTTTCGAGTAATGGGGGATTGTAGTTGGGGTACCAGGATCCATGATTATTGGGTTGAGTGGGTGGAGTTGCTGTTAGTTATGGTACAACTGAGAAGAACTGTTATTGGGAGTGGGAGTGGAAGTAGAGAGCATTTTGCTTTCAAGATTTTTCGACCTCTCGACAAAGAAGAAAAATGGTAGAAATGGTCTTCTTCTTTACCATTGGAGCCACACCCTCTCGATCTCCTTTTTCACAACCAGATTCCCTATCTCATTTCCTACTACAAAGCAAGACTAGCCCACTGATTTTTCTCTTATTGCTCCTATTTTCTTTTCCTGAAAAGAGAAAATTTCTCTCAAGACTTACAAACTACTATGACCATGGCCCCTTTCTCTTCAATATTATCACTTCGTCAAATTGAAACAAACACACAAACATAAATCTAGCATACAATTTCACAGAGAAATTCAAGAATACACCCAACAATAAAGAAAGAAAAATGCACACCTAGCTTCGGAAAGAAGAATTTTCGGCTCATCACAATGTCTAATTTCATTTTGCTTTCGTAATTATTGAAGAATTCTCGTTGCTCTCTTTGGGGCTGGTGATGTAAGGTTTGTTGGTTTATTTTCAAAATACTAACTCGTACTTCTATTGTAAGTAGACCTAGAAGCATTTTTTTTCAATTAGTTGCTTCATATTCCATAACAAATTTAGCATTGATTATCCAGTTAGAAAATAAAAACATTGGCCATAATTCGGTGGATCACACATGACATCTCATCGAGAATGATCTTCGATATGATCTACCAGAGGGAAGTCTTAAAAAAAAGTGGGGGGGGGGGGAGGGAATCTTGTGGGGAAAAAGGCCGATGGAAAAAAAATCAAAAACTAACAGAATAAGCTATAAATATTACAAAACTTAGCTCAAAGTAATAAATAGACAAGAATGTAGGGAACAATAGAGATGCGATTCTTATTTCTTCCATGTATTCAAGTGTGTACAATGTGATGCCCAAACCCTCTATTTATAGGATGATATAGGTAATACAAAGGGATGCCATGAACATGGTATTAACTATTGAGAATATGGGGGAAGATCATAGAGGTGTGAGAGTTACATACATAATGGTAAGAAGTAGTGGGAGGTTAATGGAGAAGAGTAGTGGGTGTTACTCCCTTAGGAGTTATGGACATCCACCATAATCAAGTATATCATAACACTCCCCCTTGGATGTCCAAAGATAATGTGCCTCGTTAAAACCTTACTAAGAAAAAACCCTGTGGGAAAAAATCTTTGTGAAGGAAAAAGAGTACACATATCTTGTAATACGCATTACTTGCTGCCTCATTAAAAACCTTGTCAGAAAAATCCAAAGGGTAAAACCTTAGATAAAGAAAAAAGAGTACAACGCATATTTGCCTCCCCCTGATGAAAATATCACTTTATTTCTCGGAGACGATGAATTTCAAGCTTGTATAACAACTTCTCTAATATTGAGATCGGCAATGCCTTGGTGAATTATTCTGCCAAATTATCACTTGAATAAATTTCTTGAACATCTATTTCATCATTCTGTTGAAGATCGTCTCTGCAAAGAAACTTTGGCTAAATGTGCTTTATTTTGTCTTCTTCAATATATCATTCTATCAATTGAGCTATGCAAGCAGTATCGTCTTCAATATTATTGGAATCGTCTCTTCAAAGAAAAGTCACACGTCAAATAGATTGTTTGAACAACGAACTATGCCCTGCATTTGTATAACCAACACAACCTTGACAATATTTATTAGAATAAACAAATCTATATCAAGAATTCCTTTTGCAATATAATACTAATCATATTTCAATATCTCCATATAGCCTTGATACATTCAGCTGTTTGGGAGTATTCGTCCAACTTCATATTTTTCAGATGAAGTCGATTTTCACTGTATATTTTTCATTTGCCCAATCATTTATCTATCCAAATTTCATGACAGATTTGAGATCAAGATCCTCATCAATATTAATAATATTGAGCGCCACATTATATCAACAACATTGTCGTCGATTATTTTACGTTGGTTCCATCCTCAATCAATAAAGACATAACTTATCGAGATCTCATTATTTTCATGTACATGAGCCTCTTTCATGAGGTCTTATAAAGTGTTATGTCATGGTGCTCTTATAAAGCACTTGCCTCCTTATTATGAACACCTTGAACATTTTCTCCTCTCCTTCTTCAAGGAGTTTTATCTTTGGAACCGATTAGTCTATTACGCTTCATGCATCCCATAGACTATGTCTATCATGGAATTTATTCTATTTGGAGCATTAACAGATGAAATATGACATTTAGCTTTGGGTCAACAAATGGGCCTGGAAATATAATTTTGCCTTTAATAACCTTTTATAAGACATGGCAAAATATTTTTTGCGTACCACATGTACGCGACCAATGACATATTCATATAACCACATTGTGATATTCATTATCTTTATTTCTCTCAAACCTCCCTTAGAGGCGAGTTGTGGTATTCATCCAAGCATGCATTGCACGTATTTATTCATTACTTTTATCACATATTGTCACATTCACCTTCAGGAATGGGTTTGCATTCTCAATGCTTATCAAACATCACATCCTCTTCAAGGAATGGATCATAATCAGCGACGTGCTTTATTATTTTTCCATACCAATTTGATGGTAAACATTGCCTTCACATTTTGAAGGACTATTTTGAGAACCATTCTTGTTCTTATTTTTATAATTATCATAATGATGACTATTATTATTTTGGTATTTGATACGCCCACATTCATTCGTCAACCACTTATCTTCATTTAGACTTACTACGCACCGCTACCTCATTCACTTCAATAATGGAGCATATCAAGTGGGACAAGCTTCATGCTTTTTCAAGAAAAATATATTATTTTTCTTTAGTCATCATTATATCATTAATATAGTGTGTAATGACCCGACTGGTCGTTTTGCATTTTAGAACCCCATTCCCTTAAATAAAACTTCCCGCACTTGCTTTAACTAATTTATGACTTGCGGGGACGGGTGGTTCAGAAGTTAGAAGAGTTTTGAGCAAGAATATGTCTGTCAGGACCCAAAAATCCACTAAGGGTCGTGATGGCGCCAGACACTGCTGTCATGCAAGCCAACCAGATTACTTAATCAAATCTCATTTTAACACTTTTGGAAATACATGATTTTTCTTCCATATTTAAAAATTATAAAGAATTCCATTTTCAAATCAAATTTCTTTTAAAGTTAAGCAATTAATACAATATTTCAAACCATCCCAGAACCCGGAGTCACAAGTGCATGAGCATCTACTGATAAGAGAAAAATAAAAATACATCATATGTCCGGAATACCGTGGACGGAAAATAAATACAGTACTGGAAAAAGGGACTACCCTAGCTGCGGCCGTCTCGAATGATGCAAATCTCTAGTCCCCAGAATCATCCGTGCTGCTACGTCCAGTAGACTACTGAAATCACATATACCTGTGCAACAAAATGCACAGAAAGTGTAGTATGAGTACAAAAACAACGTGTACCCAATGAGTGACCCGCCTAATCCCGAAGGAGTAGATACGAGATAGTCAATCCTCACACTCACTAGCAGTCCAATGACTATTTATCCTTAAAATTATATCCAAGCAGTGAATTTGTTTTATAAACAGGATTCTAATCTAGATATGGGAAAACAGGTAGTCATACATTTCTTTCATGGAAAATTTCCTTAGTTTTCTTGTTATTATTAAATAAATGATCTCGAGCCATAATGTGGCATTAAACAACTCAAATGAGTTCAAGATAACAGCACAAACATGCGCAAATAATGCCGAGGCGACGGCCCGCTCCAACAGAAATATAAATTTGTGCACTGCCGAGGGTCGAGCGGCCCGTACCATAGATGCATCCATTTCACCGAGGCGATCGGCCCATTCTAACAGAAATATAAACACACGCAGACAGATAATCAGTCAAACAGTCAGCGTGGAACAAATATCCAAGTAAGGTCCATTCCCTTTTAATAATTTGAGAAAAATATAGCTTTAGTCTTTTTAGAAATCCGCTTATTAATTTAATATGATTAAAGCATTTCAAGCCATCAATGATTTATAAATGATCCAAGTATAACATGCTTTTGGGTCCTAGACTACCCGGACAATAGCATAATAGTAGCTACGCACGGACTCTCGTCACCTCGTACGTACGTAGCCTCCACAAATAGGAGCACATAATCAGCTTAACTCACCTATGGGGTAATTTCCCCCTCACAGGATTAGAAAGGAGACTCACCTCGCTCCGAAGACTCATAACCGCCGCTTCACATCTTTTTGAAAGCTTGAACTAACGCAAAAATGCTCCAAAACTAGCCAAATAACGGCAAACTAATGAGAATATACTCAAATACCCGCTAACAATTCAAATTATACAATTTCCCAACTCCACTTTGTGAAATGACCAAAATGTCCTCGGACCCACGTGCCCGGATTCTGAAAATTATTGAAAATAAGTATTACCCATAACTCATATGGTGTATATCCAGAAAATCATCCAATTTCGTCCATGAATCGACCCTCAAATCAAGGATTTACCATTTTTCAACTTTGGGGCTCAAAATCCCAATTTCTACCATCCAAATACGGATAAAAATAGAAACCAACAGAAATAATCATGGAGAAACATCAAAATAAATGTCAGATATTTACCTCCTTGTTGAGACGAGAACAACGCCGCGAAAATCACCTCAATCGGAGCTCTAGAACTCAAGATATGCCCAAAATACTAAACTTCTCGGTTTTAAACACTGTCCAGACCCATTTTCCGCTTTTGCGGTTCCGCATCCGCGGTCAAATTCCGCTTTTGCGGTTCTGATAGACACCAGCTTCTCCCGACACGGAAGTGAGCATAACTCCCTCATACGATGTCCAAATTCAACGATTCCTTTTCCTATGGCTCCGAAATTTCGATACGGATCTAATGGTTCAAACAAAATAGAATTTGGAGCTCATTTACTTAATATGATACCCCTTTAAGCCCAAAGATACGGCGTTGAAATGTCAAATAAGAGCGTGATCACAACCCGAAACACACCCGAGGCCCCCGGGACCCTAACCAATCATACCAACCAGTCCCAAAATACATTACGGACTTGCTCGAGGCCTCAAATCACATCAAACAATGCTAAAATCATGAATCAACCTCCAATCCAAGTTTGATGAACTTTGAAGTTTCCAACTTCTATTTCCGATGCCGAAACCTATCAAATCACGTCCGATTGACTTCAAATTTTGCACACAAGTCCAAAATAACATAGCGAAGCTACAGAAATTTTCGGAATTCCATTCCGACCCTCGGATCAAAATCTCACCTATCAACCGGAATTCGCCAAAATACTAACTTTGCCAATTCAAGCTTAATTCTACACCGGTCGTCACAAAAATATTCCGGACACACTCCTAAGTCCCAAATTACCTAACGAAGCTATCCGAACCATAAAATTCGCATTTCGAGCCCGATATCAAAATTTCCACTTCCGGTCAAGCTTCTTAAAAGCCTTCAAATTCCTACCTTTAGCCAAACGACTCCAAACTGACCTACGGACCTCCGAATTCACTTCCGATCGTGCTCCCAAATCCAGAATCACTATACGGAGCTACGCCCAGTCTCGGAATTCCAAACGGACAACGATAACGCTGAAATGCACTTCAAGCCAAACTTATGAAATTTTTTCCAAAATGCTAACTTCCACAATAGGCACCAAAACTCTCCCGGGTTATCCAAAACCCAAACCGGGCATACGCCCAAGTCCGATATCATTATACGAACCTGCTGGACCCTTCAGATCCTGATTCCGAGGTCGTTTAGTCAAAAATCCAATCCTAGTTCATTCTTTCAATTTAAAGCTTCTGAAATGGGAATTTTCATTTAAATTTAACTCCGATCTCCCTGAATTTAGATTCCGACCATGCGAACAAGTCATAATACCCGAAATGAAGCTGTTCACGACCTTCGACTGCTGAACGGAGTGCTGGTACTCAAAACGACCGGTCAGGTCATTACATTCTCTCCCACGTAAACATACGTTCGTCCTCGAACGTGCTGAGAACTATGCTGAAGTAGTCTGAAATCATTGTTTAGCATCTTATGCACCTTCCCGTGCTGCCACAACTCAGCTGAGCACATTAGCCCGATATATTCTGAAGATATTCCCTTTTATTCAAATAAATAAGTCTTAGAGCCCAATTCCAACATCCGGAATTCTATGTTAGGCCTGTTTTCATCTAGAGATCACCCAATTATTCACCACACGCCGTCCTCAAATATGACTGCATAACTTTGCTGGATTCTTACCTTGCAACACAAAATCCACAAAACCACGATAATATTTTATGATCAACTTAGCCAAAATTCAACGAATCAGATGCTCCCATTGCATCTCATGACCTACATAGGTCTTGTTCTAACTTTTACAACACTGACACGACGGAAGAGATGCGCCAAAATTCATAACCAACTGCTGTATCAACAAGTCATTGGGTCCATACCTCTGACAGGACCATTACCACATTCTGAACCAAATGAGGATCTCGGCTCCTTAATGTACTTCATGTGCTCAGATTGCACCGATCCTAAATTCCATAATCTCATCCCACCCAGTACGAACTGCTCAGGCAATAAGCCACCTCAGACACAATCAAGAGTCCCATATGATGCCACCATGTGCCAATAGGCTACCGATTAGGATATGATACAAGAAGAATACGAACTCTGAAACGAACATCTAATTACCCCGCCCGCGAAACATACGCGCGACACATGCTAACAACTTATACGTATTTTCCTCCGAAAAATGGGAAACAGAACACATAAAAGAAACTAGGGGGAACTGTACTGAACATCATACTGTTGCGGCGTGCAACCCGATCCAAACAGCATAACCATGGCGGCATACCACCCGATCCACACATCATAACTATGGCGGCGTGCCACCCGATCCAAATAACATACCCGTGGCGGCGTGCCACCCGATCCACATACAGGTTCACATAAGGAGATATTCATTGAGCTAAATAGCTCATCACATCAAAATACTGAATATTGGTCGTAGACACGCTAAGGGTTATAATACCATCCCTGAGGAACCATTTAGCACTATAGGCTACAAAACTCAAGCACAACTAAGGTGCAATACATGATCTGAATCTCAAGAGCCATCCTGCTCATATAACATCACCGCTACGCGAAACCACAACACATAAGAAATTTACCAAGCTATTTCATAACCCATACGGCGCACTACATCACTATCTGGAATAGCTGATGAAAAAATAACACCCCGACTGTTCCTCCATAGGGAACACTCGCTGAAACAAACACAACTAGCCGGATATAAAGCCTTGTCCACAAATAAATTAATCCACTGATCTCAAGCCGATTTCTGATTGCACCAACTTGGCTAATGACCTTTCAAGGTTCATAGTAACTCATTCTTCCTCATAACATATAGGAACAACCATTACAACCGGAGCAACCTCCTCCGTTCATATCCCAATAAACAAAGTGCCCTCCAGGCCTAAATTCTCAAATCGATGATATTACCAAAATCCTCATAATTGGTTAAATCTTTAGTCAATCAAGCAACTGCATGTCACACTTACACAATCTTCCCGTGGGACACGCTCCCACAATCTTCTGAAATAAGTATCGAGTCCGTACCTTTAAAGCTTCAGATACACTAACACTGAAAAGCTATCACGCTGAAGACAATAACAATTTACTTTAATCATTCAACCACTTCCTTGCTCACCCGAGCCCTGATATCCTTGCCAGCCCAAGCTGCAACATTGATCTTTACTTCGAATTTCCATGTTACTCGCTGCAACCAATGTGCCAACCTACGATAGAACACGATTTCCATCTCTACTCTGGAACCACTGATAGACTAACACTTCATCGTATAAAACTTTTCATTTAACCCACTTCGGGAGAACTATAGCAACATACAGGTGGATTCTCATAACCATCGAATATGCCAATCTCTATGTAGTGGTCCAAGCCACCATAACCCTTCCGGAATCCGCCTACTCATAACAGGCTATAACAGAAGAATGCTTCTGAATAACATCAAACGGCCGACAAGCATCACACGCACCGCCACACTTCACATGCATGACTTGATCACGCTGGATGAACTGATCACCACTAGCAATATGCCAAGTTAACCATGGCTAATCAATCTACTTCCTTCCACTAAATCCTTGTTTGCCTTAGAAATAATGCTTCTTCATTCAACACATAATATACTCCATCTGCACTCACCCCGAGTGACCTTGAATCACGAGACCATGCTGTCTCGAATCCCACGAACTATTTCGTATTTCTCAATTCTACCCGTAAGTCAAAATATCATAGAACATTCTGAGGACCTTCTCATAAGCTGCTACAAAGCTTGATTCTTAACTGTACCCATATGATCGAAATTACTGAGGACCACACTTGAACTCCTGAAGTCACTAGGACCATTATTGAGAGCCACCCACTCTGTCTTGGTCCTGAATATAACTCACTCCATAGCTCTTATAACTTACGAAAACTCTCTCGGCGAAACACTCGGCGAAATCACTTCCTCTGAAACCTGCATCTATATGAGGCATAAATCCTGAATCTTTTTCCAAGTCCGAACATGAGCCAATAAGGCTAACCATCGCATGCCTCCAACAATTCATTTGCTCGAATTACCACTTATGGTCTTTTCTCATAGCTGAAATAACCCATCAATATGCTAATTGTCACACCTCCTTTTTGACTACCTACACCTGCAAGGGCGCAAAGGAGTTTTTCCAATTAAAGGACAAACGGAGCGGGATTTAATTATTAATTAATTCAGAGTCGCCACTTCAGAGATTAATGGTGTCCCAAGTCACCGATTGAATCCCGAACCGAGGAAATTTATGACTCTATTAACAGTCCGCAAACCAGATATCCGAGTAAGGAATTCTGTTAACCCGGGAGAAGGTGTTAGGCATTCCTGGGCTCCGTGGTTCTAGCACGGTCGCTTAACTGTTGTATTTAATTGTATCTAATCTTAATACATGCTAGCTTATGTGCCTTTTACTTGTGAAACCGCTTATTATCGTTATTTATTTTAAAAGAATTGCGACGTCGTGAAAACGTGTTTCGAACCACGTCGCAATCAATGCACCCGTGGTTATCAACATATTTCGACTTCGTCGAGAGTTGGATTTGAGTCTCATCAATGCGCACCCGAGTTTAAGAAGGTCACTTAATTAAAATCGTGCCTAAAGATTCTAACGTAATATTATTTTGGGGAAAAGCCGTGAAGTTCGCTAAATGGCCCTCCCAAATTCTAATCATTTTTAATAACCATTTATTGAGGGCCCCACATTTATTTATTTTCGTTCGGTGAGGCTCGTCTCAACTTGTGAACCTTTTTTCTATCATTATTCATTTTATAAGAATTACGATGTCGTGAAAACGCGTTTTGAACCCCGTCGCAATCGATGCGCCCGTGATTGTCAACACATTTCGATTTCATCGAGATTTAGATTTGGGCCGCATCAATGCGCACCAGATTTTAAGAAAAGTGATTTTATCGGATTTTTAAACAATTATGATCCTATGTACTAATTTTCAATTTGCGTGCTCACATGCTAGCGTTTAACAGCTTCAATTTCACTCATCTTTTCTGACTTCAAAGAGATGGCTATACAGAGATAATAAACTAACCACTAGAGCTGAACTATAAAATTCAGTTTTGAACCCTTGCGACGTAGGTAAAGATATATAGAGGAAAGCAGAATATTAATCATGAGCTAACAAAGATGAAACCTTTTTAGGCCATTATTTAAAGGACCATTTTAGATCGTGAAGTCTCACACAACATTCTAAGAACAACAAATACAGTTCCTAAATTCAACCAAAGATAGAAACAATCTCAAATCTAGTCGTAAACCCAAATTCGTTTGCAACCTTACTCAATAGACGCAGGTGTGAATATTTTAAAATCAAAGTACCACACCCTAAGCTATACATGAATGAGCTTGGATGTTTGATACATGGAGGGACTGGATCTAACCCACATTGAACGAATTAATCAAACATACCACTCTCAGATGCACTCAATCAAACAAACTCACAATTAAAATTTGTACAGTGAGGTAATTCAAACTATGGTTGAACATAATTGGACATCACAAATGTCAAACAAATTTCCCATCTCCTTATTCCACTTCCACCTTGAGCCCCAAGTTACATGGTTTGAGGAATATGTACCTGGAAAAGTAAAAGCAAGGAAAAGAGGAAGATCGGCTTGGCCGATGCAATATCGAACAACAACAGTCAACAAAATCCAACAGCAGAACCAGCTTGTAAACCAAATCGAGCAGGAAAAATAGCAGAACAACAACTCCTTTTTACCAGCAAACCACAACAACGTCTTCAATGTAACAGTGATTTCCTTCAGAAATCTACCCTCTCTTCAGGTCTAAAACTCGAAATGAAAAAAAAATATTTTTTGAACTAGTAATGGCTATGTCACTCTGATTTTCTTCTCCCTTCTCCCCCTTTTCACCAGGCAAATGCCATGACTATTTATAGGCAGCCCATCAATTTTTATTTCCTTTTAGTCCCTCTTTCTTTTAGCTTTTTTACCCCCTCTGTTTCTAACTTGCCACACAAGTAAGTGACACTATTCTCTATAAATTACTTACAAACCCCTATCTAGAAGTTCTTAGTGTATTTTGAATTTCCCCAACTGCCCCCTAGCTTAATTATAGAATTACTAACCTGCCACCTTGATTGAACTACAACTAGCTAACCAAAAGAGTTTAATCGACTAATACCAATTTCGAACCCATTACCACAACAATTAACACCTAATCAAATGCCCATATGAAGTTAATTTGAAACACCTAAAACTAAAGAACAAATAAACATATCTTGACGACTGAAACAATTAATCAATTTAAGATGCAAACTACACTTATCACCAACATACCTTCATTTATCAAATTGATGAAACAAATCATGAAGTGTGAATTAAACCACAAGATGAGTAAGGAGAGTTATTAACTATTTAACAGCAACTAGGAAACCATCAACGAAGGAGCTAAGAACCTTACTGATAACAGAAGATGCCAGCCAGTCAAATTATTTCTAAATTCAGCCATACCTAGGGTCGTTTGAGCTCTATTGGCGATCAATTCCTTACGAGGGAGGTCCAGGAATCCTATTGTGTCGATTGCATGCGATTGGACACCTTAGGTGCTTGGCCGGAAATCTTCTTTCCAATATTCGGCCAATTCTAGCCAGATTCGAGAGATACCACTATGGGGGTCGGGTAGAGGATGGTGTGACGATCCTACGATGTAGATTTGGGACCGTTTGGCATAAGTCTCGTCGTGGCCGAAAAATCTTCAAACGATTATTCGACGAGATGGAGAAGGATTCGAGGGATGGCAATATGGGGAATGGGAAGAGGAGGGTATGGTGAATCAATGGTGTTAATTTGGAGGCATGTGGCGCGGGTTTGGTTCACCGGCGGCGAGGATTCCGGTGAGGAGTCAGGGAAGTACGAGGTTGATGAGAAGGGGTACGAGGAAGAGACTGATTTGTCTCTAAGGCTTCAGAAAAGCCTTAATTGAAACAGAGATTCATTAGGAACCGTTGGATGAAAGGTGATGGACGGCCATGATTAACTGATCCAAAACGCCGTCGTTTGAAGTTTAAACAATTGGACCGGGTGGGAACGGGTTATGGGCTGATGGAGCGTGATTTGGGCTGGGGTTGGAATGGGTATTGATTTTGGGCTGGGATCCATTTGGGCTGGGGGGGTTTAAGAACGAAACTGGCCCAGATTTTGGGTCTTTTTAAGACCACCTATTCTACTCTTATTTTCTTTCTCTAATTTTTTTTATAATTTTTACTAATTTTTATAAAGAGGTAAAACTAACATAAAGTCCTAATTATTTCCAAACAAAGACTAATTAATTTCTAAAATTGTTTAAAAACTATTTCATGACAAATTCACAATAAAAATCATTAAAATGCAAAAGTGAACTAATTTTGTGATTTTTCATGTTTTGTTCTAAACAAATTAACCCTTAATTGATGCTAAAAATATAAAACTAAAGCCTAAATGCAAAAATGCATATCTTTGTATTTTATAAAAATTAACATGCGCAAATAGAATGCAACAACTATCAGAAAATGACACAAAAATGCACAAAAATTGTAAAAATAAAGAAAAAATCATTTTGTTTGGGATTTTGGGAATAATCATATATAGGGCAAAAATCACGTGCTCACAGCTGCCCCTCTTTGCTCGAAAACACGAAAGGTTTTCGGGCAAAGATAAGTGAGCAAATACGAGCGATTTTTGCCCGTTCCAATATTCCGTTGTGAAGCATTTTGAAAAGTTTGACTGCATCCTGCTTCAGAGGTTGCCTACATATCCTCGGCTAAACAAGAATCAGGTCAGTGTAGTTCGGGAATGTCTGGTAGCTGGGACTACCAGGAACTGTGATTTCACTGCGCTTGCTGCTGTTACTGCTTGCTGACCTCCCTTATTACACCACATCAAAGATAAAAGAAGCTAAACTAACTATGCTCTATGAATTACAAAAATCCTATCTAAATTCTTCAAACTTGCTCTTGTACTTCCTTGCTGCCTTGTTGTCTTGTGTTTCCTTGTTGCCTCATTGTCTTGTGCTTTCTCGATAAAATTCCCTGTTGCTATTCCCCTGGTGAATTGAGATGTTATTCCCTCTCTCCAAACTGCTGAACTTGAATAAACTCGAACTCGAATGTATTCCTCTGTTATCCATGTGGGCTCCTGACTTCGACTGCTTAAAATTGAAACTACTCCTCTATTATCCAGGCGGGCTCCTGACTTCGACTGCTTAAAAATATTTAACACCTCCATTCTCCAGGCGGGCTCCTGACTTCGGCTGCTTAAAATATTTAACACCTCTATTCTCCAGGCGGGCTCCTGACTGCTGAACTTAAAATTGAAACTACTCCTCTATTATCCAGGCGGGCTCCTGATTGCTAAAATTAAATTGTATGTCTCTATTCTCTAGGCGGACTCCTGATTTCTAAATTTTGAACTCTGTACCTCTGTTCTTCAGGCGGGTTCCTGACTTCAAAACTAAACAAAGAGATTGATGGGAAGCTAACAACTTGCATTGTATCACCTCCGTTCTTCAGGCGGGCCCCTGATTGCTTAAAATTTGAATGGTATGTCTCTATTCTCCAGGCGGACTCCTGATTTTTGAATTTGAATGTATTCCTCTGTTATCCAGGCGGGCTCCTGACTGCTCCAAACAATTATGAACCCAAGGTGTTACTTCTCACTGTACCAAGGCATCTTACCCAGGTATGTGAATTACGTCCTATTATCCAGGGAGGTCCTGACAACTTGCATTTATTCTAATCATGCAAACCTTGCAATAAAATTATATTCCCCTATGCTATTCAGGATTATCTTGTATTTAATCAAACCGCACTTTGCGATCAAACCTGATTACTGCTTGTTTTTCCTTCTTGGAGAATTCCTCCTCAATGGCTAACTTTCTGCCCCTGTTTCAATCAAAGAAAATTTCGTCAGTTTAAAACGGTGGTTAGTTGATGGCATTCTTGCTGAAAAATTCTTCCACTGCCTTGCTTTGTGTTGACTGCCTTCCACGCACTGACCCTGAACCGCTTGACTTTCTGACCAACTTTTAAATTTCCCAACATCTGGCGACCTAAATGTTTTACACCCATGCTGTTATTTCACTTTTCTGACCTTTTGTTTAAGCTTTTGCCTTTCCCACGACATTCCCCAATCATCTCACCGATGAAACTTCCGTTAATTCCCTGTATTCCACTTGACATCAAGTTGTTTTTGACATGCTCTGACCACGTTGAGCTTTACAATTCTGGAAGCTGGTAGTGAGCTTTGAAGTCCTTTCTGCTTGTGTTGACCAAAACTAGTACTGAAACATCTCAGCTAGATAAAACCCTCAAAAGAAAATGAAATGCGATGATTTTTGAGTTAAGGATAAGAAGAATCCAAAACCAGATGACTGTTTGAAAATAGAAGGAAAAGAAACTTATCTGAGCGAGACAGCTAGTACCAATGGTCATGACATGCATTTTGGATTAATCAGCCCAATCTGTCCAACCAAACAACTCTCAATTGCCGTACCTCATTGCCCAGAACTTCCATCACTTGTTTGTTTTATCCAGACCTTAACCTTGTTTCCCTGTGGTACCGTGAAACGGTTTCTATCAACAGACCTTTCTCAGTTTGCCATTTCTTACCTCACCTTCGCCTTGAGGTGCCCGTAAAGGTTTTCACCAGCAAGACTCTCTCATTTATTTTTCTCTCAGCTCTCGTCGCCTTACGGTGCCCGTGAGGCTTTTAACCCATAAGACTCTCTCATTTTTGTCTTTTGTTCTTCTTGCTTGAACCAGAGTGTTGCCATTGCCACGAATTACCGCTACCTGCTCGACTTGGCATTTATCAAAAAATTGATCAGAAGGTCTTCCTTTGGACCGTAATGTAGGCTTTTGTATTGGGTTAGAAAGAAAGGTATGAAAGGCTCAAAACAATTCAAATGGGTTCAAATTATAACTTTCGGAATCCAACTTTCACAACAATCACAACTTCTGCCCCAGTGTTTTGCTTGGGGATTTTTGGATTTCTATTTTGGTATGACTGAACCTCGGAGTAAGGCTGCCTACGTACCCTTTCGGGATCAAGTCAAACGTAGTTCACTGTATCATAATTTACTTTTGTTGTTGTGTTTTTCTTTTTTTTTTTCTTTTTTCTTTTCTTCCTCTTTCTTTTCTTTTTTCTTTTCTTTCTCTTTCTTTTCTTTTGTTTTTCTCTTCTTTCTTTTATTTTGCTTTTCTTTCTTTTTCTTTTCCTTTGTTTTTTCTTTTCTTTTCTTTTCTTTCTTTTTATTTTCCTTTGTTTTTCTCTTTTTATTTTATGTTCGGCGCCTGTGTTCCCTGATAGTGCCATTGATTCCGAAAGAGGGGTATGAAAAATAAGTAAGGCTCAAAGGGGACCACAAGGGATAAAAGTGTTTGGATAGCAGGACAAAACGCCTTCATCATTTCAATCTTTAAGATATGCCAAATACAAACAGATACATTCAGAACTAAAGAAATCATACATAATATCTCTTGACCGCATCGGGATTGATGGCCATTTCTATACATTTTCCTTCCACATATGTCAAATACAATGCTCCGTTAGACAACACTCTGGTTACCACAAATGGTCCCTGCCAGTTTGGGGCAAATTTTCCTTTTGCTTCAGCCCAATGAGGCAAAATCCGCCTCAGTACTAACTGTCCGACTTCGAATTTCCTTGGACGCACTTTCTTGTTGTATGCTCTTGCCATTCTTCGTTGGTATAGTTGGCCATGACACACTGATGCCAATCTGTTCTCGTCAATCAAACTCAACTGCTTAAGACGACTTTTCACCCATTCATCATCATTGATTTCAGCCTCTGCAACAATTCGTAGAGACGGGATTTCCACCTCTGCGGGTATTATTGCCTCGGTGCCATACACCAATGAATAAGGAGTCGCCCCCACCGAGGTACGAACGGTGGTGCGATATCGTAACAATGCAAAAGGTAATTTCTCATGCCACTGTCTAGATCCTTCAACCATCTTCCGGAGTATTTTCTTTATATTCTTATTGGCTGCTTCAACCGCACCATTTGCCTTGGGACGGTATGGAGTGGAATGCCTATGGGTAATCTTAAACTGCTCACATGTTTCCTTCATCAAATGACTATTAAGATTAGCCCCATTATCCGTGATGATTACCTTTGGAATCCCAAACCGATAGATGATATTTGAATGCACGAAGTCGACTACAGCTTTCTTAGTCACAGACTTGAACGTCTTAGCTTCCACCCATTTGGTAAAATAGTCTATAGCTACCAGAATAAACCTGTGCCCATTTGACGCTGCTGGATCAATTGGCCCAATAACATCCATGCCCCACGCAACAAAAGGCCATGGTGCGGACATTGTATGTAATTCTGATGGTGGAGAATGAATCAAATCTCCATGAACTTGGCACTGATGGCACTTGCGCACAAAACTGATACAATCCCGCTCCATTGTGAGCCAATAATAACCTGCTCGGAGAATCTTTTTTGCTAGAACGTACCCATTCATATGCGGTCCACAAACTCCAGAATGTACCTCAGTCATGATAGATGTAGCCTGTCTCGCATCAATGCATCTTAACAACCCGAGATCCGGAGTTATTTTGTACAACACTCCTCCACTAAAGAAAAACCCGCTTGTCAATCGTCGAATTGTTCTTTTCTGATCACCGGTGGCCTGTATCGGATATACTCCCGCCCTAATGTACTCTTTGATATCATGGAACCACGGCTCGCCGTTAATTTCCTCTTCTATCGTATTACAATAGGCATGCTGATCATGAACATGAATCTGCAACAGATCAACATAAGCCTTATCTGGATGATGCAACATCGATGCCAAAGTAGCCAAAGCGTCGGCAACCTCATTATGAATCCTTGGAATGTGCTTGAATTCTATGGCCTGAAAACGTTGACAAAGCTCATGCAGACACTGCCAATACGGTATAAGCTTCATGTCTCGTGTTTCCCATTCTCCTTGAATCTGGTGTACCAGTAGGTCCAAGTCACCCATGACCAAGACTTCCCGTACACCCATATCCACAGCTAATCTCAATCCCAATATACACGCCTCATATTCTGCCATGTTGTTCGTACAGTAGAAACGAAGCCGAGCTGTAACAGGATAATGCTGACCTGTTTCAGAAATAAGTACCGCTCCTATTCCCACGCCTTTCATATTTGCAGCCCCATCAAAGAAAAGTTTCCATCCTGGCTTCTCAGCTTGTTCCAATTCATCAATGTGCATCACCTCTTCATCAGGGAAATAAGTTTTCAAAGGTTCATAATCTTCATCGACGGGGTTCTCAGCCAAATGATCGGCTAGTGCCTGTGCTTTCATTGCAGTCCGTGTTACATAGATAATGTCGAACTCTGTAAGCAGGATCTGCCACTTTGCAAGCCTCCCTGTGGGCATGGGTTTCTGAAAAATATACTTCAACGGGTCCAAGCGAGAAATAAGGTAAGTAGTGTAAGATGACAAATAATGTTTCAACTTCTGTGCCACCCAAGTTAGGGCGCAACATGTCCTTTCCAGATGAGTATACTTAACCTCGTAAGATGTGAACTTCTTGCTGAGATAGTAGATAGCCTACTCCTTTCTGCCCGTAACATCGTGCTGCCCAAGTACACAGCCGAATGAACTATCCAAAACTGTCAGATAATCAAAGACCTCTCTGGTTCTGGCGGGACCAACACGAGTGGGTTCGACAAATACCCCTTTATCTAATCAAAAGTCTCCTGACATTCATCAGTCCATTTGACCGCGGCGTCTTTCTTCAATAATTTGAAAATTGGCTCACAAGTTGCCGTGAGCTGAGCCATGAACCTGCTGATATAGTTCAATATTCCCAACAAACTCATCACCTCGGTTTTGTTTCTTGGAGGTGGCAACTCCTGAATGGCTTTGATCTTCGACGGGTCTAATTCAATACCTCGCAGGCTGACTATAAACCCCAACAACTTCCCAGATGGCACCCCGAAAGCACACTTTGCAGGATTGAGCTTAAGATTGTACTTGCGAAGCCTTTGAAAGAACTTTCTCAAATCTCTGACATGGTCGGATTGCTGTCTAGACTTCACGGTCACATCATCCACGTACACCTCGATTTCCTTATGTATCATATCATGGAATATGGTTGTCATGGCCCTCATGTAAGTTGCCCCAGCGTTTTTCAAACCAAACGGCATGACCCGATAACAATATGTTCCCCATGGCGTGATGAATGCCGTCTTTTCTGCATCTTCCTCGTCCATTAGAATCTGATGATAACCCGCGTAACAATCCACAAAAGAGCCAATATCATGTTTGGCACAATTGTCAATCAGTATATGGATGTTGGGCAGTGGGAAATTATCTTTTGGACTTGCCTTGTTAAGATCCCGATAATCGACACATACCCTGGTCTTGCCATCTTTCTTCGGCACATGCATGACATTAGCTAACCAAGTGGGGTACTGTGTAACCTGAATGACCTTTGCCTCAAACTGCTTGGTAATCTCTTCTTTGATCTTCACACTTATGTCCGTTTTGAACTTTCTCAGCTTCTGCTTGACAGGGGGAGTGCCGGATCAGTGGGTAATTTATGAACTACCAAATCGGTGCTTAGACCTGGCATATCATCATATGACCATGCAAAAACATCTTTGTACATATGTAGTACTTTAATTATCTCCTCCTTGAGTTGTGGCTCCAGATGAACACTTACTTTAGTTTCTCGCACATTGTCTTGGTCCCCTAGATTAACCGCTTCTGTGTCATTTAGGTTAGGTTTGGGTTTTTCTTCAAAATGACTTAATTCTTTACTAATTTCCTCATAAGCTTCATCATTGTTACAATACACCCCATCATCACACTCGATTTCTTGTATTATTACTCCCGAGCTAGATTGGCTTTTAAAACTGGGCCGAAGATTCCTCATGCATGTCATATCATTGATATCAGCATAAAAAGAACTGTACAAAAGAAAAGAAAAATGGAAACAAAATTAGGAACGAAGAAAATTGCATTTCATTGAATGTAAAGATAACAAGGTTTTAACTCATCCAAACGGACGGAACATAGCAACTGGATTACAAACCCTGGAATAATCCAGGTGTCAAAAGGGAAAACAAAACCCACTACCACGACTCCCTCAGAATTGGAAGATGAGTAGCTTCCCAATTGTTGATGTTAGCATGTGGTCCGATGTACTGTACATCTGCTCCGCTTGACCCTTCCCCGGTCTCAACCATGTTCACTTCAGCAAATACTCTCTCGAACACCTTATCCAAATTCCCCTCTGACCCAATCAGTGAACTTGACACCTTTGCCAATGACTGTTTCTTGCTACCCGGCCTGACGAAGGACCTGGACAAGCGTGGAATTGGCTTGGGAAGAACCCAAGCTTTCATTTTCAATTTACGGGCCCTTTTAACATATGCCGCTGTTGGTTTGAACCCCAACCCGAAGGTGTCCACATTTTTGGGCAGGGAAACAGGTTGAATAATGCCCTGAAGTTCAGCCCCCAGACCTTTCCCTGGCACGAACCCGTTACTTAGCATTTTTGATACTACCATGACGGTCGCAGCTGCCACCCTGGGACATGGAATGCTTTTACCCTCGGGCACTCTGCTCACCGGGACCGTGTCAAAGACCTGATAAACCCATGGTCCCTTATCATCTTCAGTTTCTATAAAGGGCACAATGGCATCATTCATGGCGCATGTGAGATCTTCCCCATATAACACAATTTCTTGTCTGTCCCACTCGAACTTGACCATTTGGTGCAGCGTGGAAGGCACGGCTTTGGCCGCGTGGATCCATGGTCGACCCAACAAAAGATTATAGGATACTGCAGCATCCAACACCTGAAATTCCATAGTGAACTCGACTGGACCAATAGTCAATTCGAGTACAATGTCCCCTACTGTGTTTGTTCCCCCTCCATCGAACCCTCGAACACAAATGCTATTTTTGCGGATTCTATCGTCATCGATCTTCAACTTGTTCAATGTGGACAACGTGCAAATATTAGCACTCGACCCGTTATCGATCAGTGCCCGAGTAACCATTGAACCTTCACACTTGACCGTCAAATAGAGAGCTTTATTGAGTTCTGTGCCTTCCATAGGCAATTCATCATCAGAAAATGCTATCCTGTTCACTTCAAAGATCTTGTTAGCAATTGTCTCCAGATGGTTCACTGAAATTTTGTCGGGCACATGAGCCTCATTCAATATCTTCATCAAAGCTCGGCAATGCTCGTCAGAATGAATCAACAACGAAAACAACGAGATTTGGGCCGGTGTTTTTCTCAGTTGTTCAACAATGGAATAATCTTGCATTTTCATCTTTTTCAGAAATTCTTCTGCCTCTTCTTCCGTCACAGCCTTTTTGACTGGCACTGGATTGTCTTTAGCGCCCTTAGCCTTTCTCAACTCTTCGGGAGCAAAACAACGTCCCGACCGAGTTAGTCCTTGTGCTTCACAACTCTCTTCCTCAATTTCCTTTCCTTTGTATGTCACCACTACCTTGTCATATTTCCACGGTACGGCTTTGCTATCAACCATGGGTAACTGGACTACTGGTTTTATGACAACTGGTTCTACGTAGGCCCCTTTCACAACCACCACGGGTGCAGATGATGACCCTGGTACCACTAACTTGACTGGCTCTGGCTTTTTTGCAGCCACAAATGGTCCCTTTCCCATTACCAACACTGGCTTGTCTTTTATTGCTTTTAACTGAACCACTGGCCTTGCACTCACTATCTTTTCTTTGGATTCCGTAGAGCGAATCACCATAACCACCTGCGAAGGTTTTTTAGGCTTTGTCCCCTTATGTATCAGTTCGATCATATTGGCCTCATAATGCGCTGGTAACGGATTTTGATTGATGTTTGGGGCCTCTGGAGCCTGTACTTCAATACGGCGATTATCAATGAGCTCTTGTATCGCGTTTTTCAACTTCCAATATTTTTCAGTATCATGCCCCGGCATCCCTGAGCAATACTCGTAGCTAACAGAATGGTCCAGGTTTCTGGGAAGGGGGTTTGATGCTTTGGATTCAATTGGGGTCAACATTCCCAACTGTTTCAATCTATGGAAGAGAGCAGTGTAAGATTCTCCCAGTGGAGTAAATATTTTTCTGTTTAGGGCCTTCTCACTTCTAAAAGCTTGGTTTGGGCGAAAGCTGGTTCCTGGTCTGTTTGCCCTGGGAGGTAGATAGGTGTTTTGTGGGGGTGGATGTGTGTTTTGGGGATTCGGTGCACGCCATTGCGAGTGCACCGGAGGCTGAGTGTAGGTCTGGGCGTGGTGGATAGAAAAGTGTGGTTCTGGTGGTGGATAGTAGTGTTGTGGTGGGCCATATGGGGTATATTGGTAGTTTGGGTGGTGGGGTCTGGGTTGGTTGTAATAGAGTGGAGAGTTATTGGGCCTGGACAAAGCATTAGCTTCAACCGTAGCAACTTCTTCCTTCTTCTTCTTTCCAAGCACACCACCAGTACCGCTTTGGATGGCCTGGGTGGTTGCTTTCAATGCCGAGTAGCTCAAGATCTTATTAGATTTCAATCCCTCTTCAATCATGGCTCCCATCTTTACCACTTCATTAAACGACTTTCTGACGGATGTCACCAGATGACCAAAATAGGTAGGTTCCAATGTTTGCAAGAGTAATCTACCATCTCACTCTCCCTCATTGGAGGATCAACCCTTGCAGCTTGTTCCCTCCAGCGGAAACCAAACTCTCTAAAACTTTCCCCAGGCTTCTTTTCCAGTTTCAACAATGACAAACGGTCGGGGACTATCTCAAGGTTATATTGAAAATGGCCAATGAATGCCTGTGCCAAATCATCCCATGTATACCATCGGCCGGGGTCCTGTCTCGTGTACCATTCCAGCGCGGACCCGCTCAGGCTTTGACCGAAATATGCTATCAACAATTCATCCTTTCCCCCAGCACCTCTCATTTTGCTACAAAAACCACGCAGATGGGCTACTGGGTCACCATGCCCCTCATACAAGTCAAACTTCGGCATTTTAAAACCCGCAGGCAACTGAACATTAGGGAAAGGGCACAAATCTTTGTATGCGATGCTGACTTGGTTACCTAGACCATGCATGTTCCTGAAGGATTTCTCCAGGCTTTTGACTTTACGAATCACTTCCTCCTGTTCTGTATTCTTAACCGGTTTCTCAACCTCTCCTGGGATTTCAAAATGGTGAGAATAGGTATATGGCTCAGGTGCTTTGAAAGTGGGTTCGGGAGGGTAATATTGGGTGTCATGAGCTTGGAATAACGGCTCACTGGACGATCTATGTAGTGGGGCTGGGGGAGGTGCCACAAACATTGGAACCATGGGTGGTGGAGGGTTCTGTTTGGGGGGTGGAGCTGGAGGAGCGTATGAAGTGGTACCATAGCCCTGGGTGTGCTAGGGGAAGGCTGAAGATACGTGGGGAGTGGTGGGCTCCTAAGCTTGGGCCAGGGGTGGGATGTAAGATGGATTAGCAGGATATAGTGGTGCCGGATGTCCCTGAGACCATGCCTGATGCATTTTAGCCATTTGTGCTTTTAACTTCCTCATCTCTTCTTTCATAGCACCCACATCCGTTACCTCAACTTCATTCGAAGGGTCTACGATGCTGATTTCCGAATCCTGCCCTGTCATTTTTACTTGATCTTTCGACCGGGTGTTGTACAGGTGAGTTGCCAGAATTGCCAATCAACTAACCACCTGCCTGGACTCACACATTTAGACAACCACTTTGTTAGCGATTAGGTTTTAACAGATTTAACAACCGCACGTTGGCATGAATGCACTTATACAGTTAATCATTTCTATTATGCATTTGCTCGATCGCATGCGTCATCCCGACACTTTGTTCCTTGTTTTTTTTACCATTCTTTCAAATTTCCTCACCCCATCCCTCTCTTGTGCTCTTCTCTTTCTTTTGTTTCTTTCTCTTTTGTGTTCCTGCTCATTTCTCTTTTGTTCTTCCGCTCTTTTCTTTCTTTCTCTCTTTCTTTGGTTTTTTCTTTTTTCTTTTTTCTTTTTTTTTTCTCTTCTTTTCTTCCTTCTTCTTTTTTTTTCTTTCTCTTACGATTACGGTCGAATCCTATAGAGATTGCCTACGTATCGTGACCCCGCACAAATCAGACCAAGCGTAGTTCATGAAAATAAATGCAACAATACAGGGTGAATTTTTTTTTGAAATTTTCAATTTTCATTACTAAAACAAACTATTACAAACTCAACACTTTTCGGAATGAAACTAACAGACGCAAATTAAAAGCAAATACAGACTCTAAGACTGCAGACGTACTTGACCTGGAAAGATAACGGACATACGAAAGACTGACTCAAAATGGTAGAAAATTACAGACACAGACTATGCATACTCTAGTGCTTCAAACTTAGGTGTCCGCGGGGCGTCGTTCGGCCTCGCCGCGGGCCTAGGATCCAAATCCCTTTCAAGCTGCTCTAACTCGTTCATGGTTCGCTTCACATAGATCATCACTGCTGAGACAAAAGTAGTATAGGTCATGTCTTCACAAACCCGACATCTCCTGAAAATGGCATGAGCAATGGCTCTAATCCTGTCTTTTGTTTGCTTCTTTTCTATGAGCAAACGTCTTATCTGATTGATGCACGTCTTTAAAGGTCGAGAGTCCTGCAGGTGTTGGTCTTGCAACCGCTGCACTTCTACCTCCATTTGGGCCAATAAGTCGTAACAATGTCCACTTTCAATTTCAAAATCTCTAGCCTGCCTAACCGCTTTTCCCTCAAGGGCAACCACTTTTCTCTTTAAATTGGCAACAATTTTCTCATGGTCCCTTTTCAACTGATTCAAGTACTGGCGACGCTCCTCTGTTCTTGTAGCCCACTGTGCTTTAAGTTCTTACATGATATTCTCAGATTTTTCTACTTCATCCCGCAATTCCCTGACTTCGTTTTCCAGCTTTTTTATCAATTGCTCATATGATCGGCTCCTTGGTTGCTTGTCGACGGTTATCCTCAATTGCCTGATTTGGGCCCTGAGTGCTTCGTTTTCTCAAGCCAGTCTATTCTTTTCACCTTGATCCGCGGCAACCTGTACACTGTTCTCGAATTTCAGACTCTCAACTTGCTGCTTCAGTTTACCAATCTCAACTCGATAGCCTTCTTCCTTTGCTAACCAATCCCACTGCTCTTGGGACGACTTGGCGAAATCTTCGAGATGAGGTCTTTTAGCCGGTCTCCCACATGCCACGTCACCTCTGAACCAATCATGATACCCTGGGGCAACTTCCTCTTTGACCCTATCTGACACACAAGTGTTCGCCATCAAATGTTGGCACTCACTCCAAATTTGGCGAACCTCTTCCTCGGGGAACCGACCGTCAAGACTAATTTCGACCACTTGGGTACTCAGATCTTCATCTCTCGGTACTACTTGATACCTCCCGAGTTGCCTCAGAACCCGATATGGTGCATAGGGCTGGATGCTTTTGAGTCCCATCAACAAAAAATGCGACCGGGCTGCTGGCATATATATGACTTCTTCGACAGGCAACCATCCAAGCACCCACTGTATCTGGATGGCATTGAGGTTCCGAAATAATGATGTCCAGGCCGTGACTCCTTCAGGTAGACTAGCCCCTTTGATTCTTGTGTAAAATTCTCCTATACAAGTTTTCTCAACCGAACCATAACTCAATAGCTGAGAGCGAGGGCACAAATGCTCAGTCATCCACATTTGTAACAACAAGTTACATCCCTCAAAAAACTTGCCCCCGGCTTTGCACGCAGTGAGAGCCCGGAAGATGTCAGCCACGATCATAGGTGCTAAAGTGCTTTTCCCCATGGTTTGCAAGGTACTGACGACCCCCGCTACTTTCAAATCAATATTACCATCTTTCCTTGGGAATATTATGAGGCCCAAAAAAGCTATCATAAATGCCACCCGTCTGTGTTCCTCCCATTTTTGTCGGTTACTTCTACTGCATAGCTTAAAGTCTGGATTATTGAACCCGCCCACGTGGCCATATCTATCATATATGAAGCGAAAACTGCAGAAACCCTTTGCAAAATCTGGATGATGAACTGTTCGGGGTATTTTCAAGGAATCCAAGAATCGGTGTATGGTAATGGCCCTAGGAGCAATCAAGTATTTGAACCTCAATGGAGCTTGATCACTTCCAATATACCCCGCTATTTCTTCCAATATTGGGGTGAGCTCAAAGTCTGAGAAATGAAATACATTATGTGCCGAATCCCAATAGGTGGCCAATGCCCTGATAATATCCCCCCGAGGCTGAATGTTTAATAAATCCAGAAGGTCTTTCAAATATTTTTTCACTTCGTCTTGCCCCTCTTTGCCTAAATCATTCCACCATAATTGCAGCTGAAAAGGGATTTTGGTCATTATTAAAAAGGGCTCATTTATCATCGTGCTCATCTTGCACATTTATTAAAGCGTTTAAGCAAAAAGAAAACTTTTATTCGACTTAAAAAAAACTATCTACTACCCATCTTATTCACGATTCTTACTTCTTCTTTTTTTTTAAGATAAAAATACCCAGTTTTGCAACACGACTTTTCAAAGCCTTGCGGACGAAAACTTAGGGCTGCGAGGGTCGAAATACAAAAAAAATGAAAACATGACCCAAGGTGGCCATGTATGCAAGGTCAGCCTTCCGGCGTTCCGTTTGGAAACATTTGGCTATTTTTGACAAAACAACATCACCCAATTTATTTATGACCCAAAAATAAAACTTTTGACACATTTTTTTTTGACTATTTTTGCAAAGGGGAGGTTGGACCCGATGAGGGTTGCCTACGTATCTCACGCCCTGTGAGAATCAAACCATGCATAGTTCGGGCAAATTAACCGAACTATTTTAAAACATGACACTTTTCCATTTTTGTTTTTGGCATTTCATAAGCGAATAAAAACTATTTTTAGAAACAAGACTCTTTTTTTCTTTTCAACAAATAACAACCTATTTTCCACACTAAAAATAAAAGACTTTTTTTTCCTTTCCTTTTTCAACAAATTATGAAACAACTTATGTTTTTCGAACTAAAACAAAAACTTTTCTTGTCCTTTTCTTTTTCAACAACCCACTTTCCAAAAAATAAAAGACTCTTTTTTTTCTATTTTTCCTTTGCTTTTTTTTTTAGTAAAACAAAATAAAACATTTTCCTTTTTTTTTTTCTCAAAATTTCGGCAGAGTTCCGCCAGTAATTGGTCATTGATTTTTATTTATAAAATAAACAATTAACTCCCTAATTGATATTCCTTTTTTTCCTCTTTTCTCTTTTTTTTCTCAATTTTCCAACATTCCCGAGATTCAGAAACCGGTCAACATGCAAGTTCGAAACAAATATATGTACAAAACAAGTAGGATGCATCAGGATGGTCCTTTCATTTCAGGTTGCTAGTCCTAGACGGACCCAACCCCTGTGTTGAGTCCTCTAAGTCGAATGCAACGTGATGCAAATAAGCGTTCCTACTAGGGATCTGGCATGAAGTCACGTTATTCTATGTTCAAAACCTGGGTCAGTGTTCTAGACTGTGTACCCGAGCGGACAACTCAAGTCGAGGAGGGGGCAACTTACCGGGAACCAAAAGGCCATCCGGCTTCGTAACTTGTCCGGCCTCTTTCTTATTTCAAGGTATGACACTAACAAAATAGGGAGTCTCAACCAGTAAGCACATCCCCGGAGGTGAAGAGAGAAGGGTTCGGCACAGTTTATATACAATTGAGATAATATTAAAGTGATAACATTTTAGCACATTCAACACAAAACATGTAGGAAAATCAGATACAATTAAATACAACAATTTATCTAAGCTCGAATTCTGAACCCTGAACCAGAGATTCTGGGTTCAGTAACTCCCCAGCAGAGTCGCCAGAGCTGTCACACCTCCTTTTTGACTACCTACACCTGCAAGGGCGCAAAGGAGTTTTTCCAATTAAAGGACAATCGGAGCGGGATTTAATTATTAAGTAATTCAGAGTCGCCGCTTGAGAGATTAATGGTGTCTCAAGTCACCGATTGAATCCCGAACCGTGGAAATTTATGACTCTCTTAACAGTTCGCAAACCAGAAATCCGAGTAAGAAATTCTGTTAACCCGGGAGAAGGTGTTAGGCATTCCTGGGCTCCGTGGTTCTAGCACGGTCGCTTAACTGTTGTATTTAATTGTATCTAATCTTAATACATGCTAGCTTATGTGCCTTTTACTTGTGAAACCGCTTATTATCGTTATTTATTTTAAAAGAATTGCGACGTCGTGAAAACGCGTTTCGAACCACGTCGCAACCAATGCACCCGTGGTTATCAACACATTTCGACTTCGTCGAGAGTTGGATTTGAGTCGCATCAATGCGCACCCGAGTTTAAGAAGGTCACTTAATTAAAATCGTGCCTAAAGATTCTAACGTAATATTATTTTGGGAAAAATCCGTGAAGTTCGCTAAATGGCCCTCCCAAATTCTAATCATTTTTAATAACCATTTATTGAGGGCCCCACATTTATTTATTTTTGTTCGGTGAGGCTCGTCTCAACTTGTGAACCTTTTTTCTATCATTATTCATTTTATAAGAATTACGATGTCGTGAAAACGCGTTTTGAACCCCGTCGCAATCGATGCGCCTGTGATTGTCAACACATTTCGATTTCATCGAGATTTAGATTTGGGCCGCATCAATGCGCACCCGATTTTAAGAAAAGTGATTTTATCGGATTTTTAAACAATTATGATCCTATGTGCTAATTTTCAATTTGCGTGCTCACATGCTAGCGTTTAACAGCTTCAATTTCACTCATCTTTTCTGACTTCAAAGAGATGGCTATACAGAGATAATAAACTAACCACTAGATCTGAACTATAAAATTCAGTTTTGAACCCTTGCGACGTAGGTAAAGATATATAGAGGAAAGCAGAATATTAATCATGAGCTAACAAAGATGAAACCTTTTTAGGCCATTATTTAAAGGACCATTTTAGATCGTGAAGTCTCACACAACATTCTAAGAACAACAAATACAGTTCCTAAATTCAACCAAAGATAGAAACAATCTCAAATCTAGTCGTAAACCCAAATTCGTTTGCAATCTTACTCAATAGACGCAGGTGTGAATATTTTAAAATCAAAGTACCACACCCTAAGTTATATACATGAATGAGCTTGGATGTTTGATACATGGAGGGACTGGATCTAACCCACATGGAACGAATTAATCAAACATACCACTCTCAGATGCACTCAATCAAACAAACTCACAATTAAAATTTGTACAGTGAGGTAATTCAAACTATGGTTGAACATAATTGGACATCACAAATGTCAAACAAATTTCCCATTTCCTTATTCCACTTCCACCTTGAGCCCCAAGTTACATGGTTTGAGGAATATGTACCTGGAAAAGTAAAATCAAGGAAAAGAGGAAGATCAGCTTGGCAGATGCAATATCGAACAACAATAGTCAACAGAATCCAATAGTAGAACTAGCTTGTAAACCAAATCGAGCAGGAAAAATAGCAGAACAACAACTCCTTTTTACCAGCAAACCACAACAACGTCTTCAATGTAACAGTTATTTCCTTCAGAAATCTACCCTCTCTTCAGGTCTAAAACTCAAAATGAAAAAAATATATTTTTTGAACTAGTAATGGCTATGTCACTCTGATTTTCTTCTCCCTTCTCCCCCTTTTCACCAGGCAAATGCCATGACTATTTATAGGCAGCCCATCAATTTTTATTTCCTTTTAGTCCCTCTTTCTTTTAGCTTTTTACCCCCTCTGTTTCTAACTTGCCACACAAGTAAGTGACACTATTCTCTATAAATTACTTACAAACCCCTATCTAGAAGTTCTTAGTGTATTTTGAATTTCCCCAACTGCCCCTAGCTTAATTATAGAATTACTAACATGCCACCTTGATTGAACTACAACTAGCTAACCAAAAGAGTTTAATCGACTAATACCAATTTCGAACCCATTACCACAACAATTAACACCTAATCAAATGCCCATATGAAGTTAATTTGAAACACCTAAAACCAAAGAATAAATAAACATATCTTGACGACTAAAACAATTAATCAATTTAAGATGCAAACTACACTTATCACCAACAGACCTTCATTTATCAAATTGGTGAAACAAATCATGAAGTGTGAATTAAACCACAAGATGAGTAAGGACAGTTATTAACTATTTAACAACAACTAGGAAACCATCAACGAAGGAGCTAAGAACCTTACTAATAACAGAAGATGCCAGCCAGTCAAATTATTTCTAAATTCGGCCATACATAGGGTCGTTTGAGCTCTATTGGCGATCAATTCCTTACGAGGGAGGTCCAGGAACCCTATTATGTCGATTGCATGCGATTGGACACCTTAGGTGCTTGGCCGGAAATCTTCTTTCCAATATTCGGCCAATTCTAGCTAGATTCGAGAGATACCACTATGGGGGTCGGGTAGAGGATGGTGTGACGATCCTACGATGTAGATTTGGGACCGTTTGGCATAAGTCTCGTCGTGGCCGAAAAATCTTCAAACGATTATTCGACGAGATGGAGAAGGATTCGAGGGATGGCAATATGGGGAATGGGAAGAGGAGGGTATGGTGAATCAATGGTGTTAATTTGGAGGCATGTGGCGCGGGTTTGGTTCACCGGCGGCGAGGATTCCGGTGAGGAGTCAGGGAAGTACGAGGTTGATGAGAAGGGGTACGAGGAAGAGACTGATTTGTCTCTAAGGCTTCAGAAAAGCCTTAATTGAAACAGAGATTCATTAGGAACCGTTGGATGAAAGGTGATGGACGGCCATGATTAACTGATCCAAAACGTCGTCGTTTGAAGTTTAAACAATTGGACCGGGTGGGAACGGGTTATGGGCTGATGGTGCGTGATTTGGGCTGGGGTTGGAATGGGTATTGATTTTGGGCTGGGATCCGTTTGGGCTGGGGGGGTTTTAAGAACGGAATTGGCCCAGATTTTGGGTCTTTTTAAGACCACCTATTCTACTCTTATTTCTTTCTCTAAATTTTTTTTTATAATTTTTACTAATTTTTATAAAGAGGTAAAACTAACATGAAGTCCTAATTATTTCCAAACAAAGACTAATTAATTCCTAAAATTGTTTAAAAACTATTTCATGACAAATTCACAATAAAAATCATTAAAATGCAAAAGTGAACTAATTTTGTGATTTTTCATGTTTTGTTCTAAACAAATTAACCCTTAATTGATACTAAAAATATAAAACTAAAACCTAAATGCAAAAATACATATCTTTGTATTTTATAAAAATTAACATGCGCAAATAGAATGCAACAATTATCAGAAAATGACACCAAAATGCACAAAAATTGTAAATAAAGAAAAAATCATTTTGTTTGGGATTTTGGGAATAATCATATATAGGGCAAAAATCACGTGCTCACACTAATAACCAGAAATCATGCAAGTAGCTAATCATACAGCCCAATCATAAGCGGTGGGACTCTCCCACTTAGCTTGAAGCCATCATTTCATAATTCCTGAGTTTACTAGAATTCTTTATCTCTCATTGACATAACCTTGTGCAATCAACCGCCAAAATTCTCGGAACCATGCGGTAGAAACTCTGAATCATCAACCTCATTCGCATGACCGATCTCTTTGTTGAAAAACCTATAAAATTCCTTGCAGAAGCTTCGCCAACCACGCGACCGCTAACCTGCTCACAGGGAATAACCCACTCGTAGAAGCCACTTCCGACATCCTTTAACGCTGTTGCACGAGGTATAGTCACCATGACTCCAATAACCTATCGTGAGTCCAAGCTCACTCCCTGACTGCACCAGTCCATTTATTCTCGTGGACATCAATTAAATACGCATCAATATCCTTCCAATTCAAATTATGCTGCATTCTTCTTTATTCCAGGCAGCTCCTTTTTGCTATACAAATCTCTTGCCGCATAATGGCCCATGCTTCAAGTTAGCTATGTAGGCCCCAATCACTTCATCTCTGAGATTCTCAAATCATTCCAAACTCTCCTTAAGGCACGTAGTCATCCTACTACCAAGCCCATATGCAACACCCGCCACTCTCCCACTTTGGCGGAACTCATCTCTTTAATCGACCACTCGACCCTGCTTCTCATACATGGCCTTTTAGAAATTTTAAACACTACTTGACACTTCCCACATGTCCTTCCTCGTACTTCACTGCTCAAATGTTGCCTTATGAAATCTATCTTCGTGGCACTTGAATCCACTATTGCTGCTAACTTTAGAACCTTTCCAAAGGCCATCTTTATCGATCCATCAACATTAAAAAATTCTGCTTCGATCTTAAACCACCGCGCCATGCGATATCTGACAGTTGTATCTCCAATCCTATTTTACAATATCCTGCCATAAGGCAAATTGTAGTGGATTATAATATCGACAAATTTAGTACGTTTTGTTAGGGCCACAACACCCCCTCATAATAGAAAGCTCAACCACGCTTGTAGATACCGGTCTCATTACTTCCACCAGCCTAAATCTGACCATCCTTAGTCCGACTGCCTTTCCCCTTGCCGGGGATAAAATACCGAATCCCTTGATCACACACTGAGTAAAATTCCCTTCAATTCATCTACTGCCCCGACACGTGGGCAAATATCCTACCATCACAACCACACCGCGGAATAATAGCTTATAAGCATCATGGCAACATGTGCCTAGCCTCAAGGCCCTCAAAGTACCGCTGCTGAGCCGAAACAATACGATATCCTTCCATAGAGCGACTATAATAGTCCGATCAACTATACCTGGAGAAACATCCCGCACCACATCTGTAGTGCCATTGCAATTCTTCAAATTTTCAATTTCTAGCAAGCGTTCGCGTCGCGTAAGACTGAGTAGGAAGGAATCAAAGGCATAAGACTCAAAGGAATCGAACTGCACGATAAGTAAATCAAGAAGGGAAGTACTCCTAACAGCCCTGTAGCCTCCCAAGGATGAGTACAGACGTCTCCGTACCGATCCGCGAGACTCTACTAGACTTGCTCATGACTCGTGAGACCGATGAGAACCTACTGCTCTGATACCATGTTGTCACGACCCAAAAATCCATTAAGGGTCGTGATGGCATCGGACACTGCTGTCAGGCAAACCAACCAGATTACTTAATCAAATCTCGTTTTAACACTTTTGGAAATACATGATTTTTCTTCCATATTTAGAAATTCTAAAGAATGCCATTTTCAAATCAAATTTCTTTTAAAGTTAAGCAATTAATACAATATTTCAAACCATCCCAGAACCCGGAGTCACAAGTGCATGAGCATCTACTGATAAGAGAAAAATAAAAATACATCATATGTCCGGAATACAGTGGACGGAAAATAAATACAGTACTAGAAAGGGACTACCCTAGCTGCGGCCATCTCGAATGATGCAACTCTCTAGTCCCCAGAATCATCCGTGCTGCTACGTCCAGTAGACTACTGAAATCTCATATACCTGTGCAACAAAATACACAGCAAGTGTAGTATGAGTACAAAAACAACGTGTACCCAATGAGTGTCCCGCCTAATCCCGAAGGAGTAGAGACGAGATGGTCAATCCTGACACTCACTAGCAGTCTAATGACTATTTATCCTTAAAAATATATCCAAGTAGTGAATTTGTTTTATAAACAGGATTCTAATCTAGATATGGGAAAACGGGTAGTCATACAATTTTTTAATGGAAAATTTCCTTAGTTTTCTTGTTATTATTAAATAAATGATCTCAAGCCATAATGTGGCATAAAACAACTCAAATGAGTTCAAGATAACAGCACAAACATGCGCAAATCATGCCGAGGCGACAGCCCGCTCCAACAGAAATGTAAATTTGTGCACTGCCGAGGGTCGAGCGGCCCATACCATAGAAGCATCCATTTCGCCGAGGCGATCGTCCCGTTCCAACAGAAATATAAACACACGCAGACAGATAATCAGTCAAACAGTCAGCGTGGAACAAATATCCAAGTAAGGTCCATTCCCTTTTAATAATTTGAGAAAAACATAGCTTTAGTCTTTTTAGAAATCCGCTTATTAATTTAATATGATTAAATCATTTCAAGCCATCAATGATTTATAAATGATCCAAGTATAACATGCTTTTGGGTCCTAGACTACCCGTACAATAGCATAATAGTAGCTACGCATGGACTCTCGTCACCTCGTGCGTACGTAGCCCCCACAAATAGGAGCACATAATCAGTTTAACTCACCTATGGGGTAATTTCCCCCTCACAGGATTAGAAAGGAGACTCACCTCGCTCCGAAGACTCATAACCGTCGCTTCACATCTTTCCGAAAGCTTGAACTAACGCAAAAATGCTCCAAAACTAGCCAAATAATGGCAAACTAATGAGAATAAACTCAAATACTCGCTAACAATTCAAATTATACAATTTCCCAACTCCACTTTGTGAAATGACCAAAATGCCCTCGGGCTCACGTGCCCGGATTCTGAAAATTATTGAAAATAAGTATTACCCATAACTCATATGATATATATCCAGAAAATCATCCAATTTCGTCCATGAATCGACCCTCAAATCAAGGATTTACCATTTTTCAACTTTGGGGCTCAAAATCCCAATTTCTACCATCCAAACACGGATAAAAATAGAAACCAACAGAAATAATCATGGATAAACATCAACATAAATGTCATATATTTACCTCCTTGTTGAGACGAGAACAACGCCGTGAAAATCACCTCAATCGGAGCTCTAGAACTCAAGATATGCCCAAAATACTAAACTTCTCGGTTTTAAACACTGTCCAGGCCCATTTTCCGCTTTTGCGGACAATTTTCGCATATGCGGGACCGCTTTTGCGGTTCGATTTACGCTTTTGCGGTTCCGCATCCGCGGTCAAATTCCGCTTTTGCGGTTCTGATAGACACCAGCTTCTCCCGACACGGAAGTGAGCATAACTCCCTCATACGATGTCCAAATTCGACGATTCTTTTTCCTATGGCTCCGAAATTTCGATACGGATCTAATGTTTCAAACAAAACTGAATTGGAGCTCATTTACTTAATATGGTACCCCTTTAAGCCCAAAGATACGGCGTTGAAATGTCAAATAAGAGCGTGATCACAACCCGAAACACACCCGAGGCCCCCGGGACCCCAACCAATCATACCAACCAGTCCCAAAACACATTACGGACTTGCTCGAGGCCTCAAATCACATCAAACAACGCTAAAATCATGAATCAACCTCCAATCCAAGCTTGATGAACTTTGAAGTTTCAAATTTCTATTTCCGATGCCGAAACCTATCAAATCACGTCCGATTGACTTCAAATTTTGCACACAAGTCCAAAATGATATAACGAAGCTACAAAACTTTGGAAATTCTATTCCGACCCTCGAATCAAAATCTCACCTATCAACCGGAATTCGCCAAAATACTAACTTTGCCAATTCAAGCTTAATTCTACAACGGTCGTCACAAAAATATTTCTGACACACTCCTAAGTCCCAAATCACCTAACGAAGCTATCCGAACCATAAAATTCACATTTCGAGCCCGATATCAAAATTTCCACTTCCGGTCAAGCTTCTTAAAAACCTTCAAATTCCTACCTTTAGCCAAACGACTCCAAAATGACCTACGGACCTCCGAATTCACTTCCGATCGCGCTCCCAAATCCAGAATCACTATGCGGAGCTACGCCCAGTCTCGGAATTCCAAACGGACATCGATAACGCTGAAATGCACTTCAAGCCAAACTTATGAAATTTCTTCCAAAATGCTAACTTCCACAATAGGCGTCAAAACGCTCCCGGGTTATCCAAAACCCGAACCGGGCATACGCCCAAGTCCAATATCATTATACGAACCTGCTGGACCCTTCAGATCCTGATTCCGAAGTCGTTTACTCAAAAATCCAATCCTAGTTCATTCTTTCAACTTAAAGCTTCTGAAATGGGAATTTTCATTTAAATTTAACTCTGATCTCCCTGAATTTAGATTCCGACCATACGAACAAGTCATAATACCCGAAATGAAGCTGTTCACGACCTCCGACTACTGAATGGAGCGTTGGTACTCAAAACGACCGATCGGGTCGTTACAATGTCCATTTGCTTCTTTAAGTCTTTCTAAAAAGGCCAAGTTTCACTTCGGTCAACTTTCTTGGGAAACGGACCCGGATTCATGATTTGACAATCCTGGAGGGTCCGTGGGAAAATATGGGACTTAGATGTATGCCATGAATCAAATTCCGAGGTCCCTAGCCCGAGTAAAGAATTTTTCTGTGAAATTACTAACTTGAAGTTTTAAGGAATTAAATAAACTAAGTAATCATTGATTTCCTAGGTATCGTGCTCGAATTTTAGTTCCGAAACTTGGTACAGGTCCAAAATATCAGTTAAGACTTACCCGTAAAATTTGGTGTCAATCCGAGTAGTTTAAGGGAATTTTGACCCGTTAGAAGGAAACTTAGAACTTGAAGATTCAATGATTTGATTCATTTGGTTTTGGGGTTGATTCCTTGATTTAGCATTGTTTTAAGTGTTTTGAGGGTTTGAGTAGGTCCGCCTCGTGATTTCAGACTTGTCGGTATGTTCGGGCGGGGCTCAGGAGCCCCGAGAGTCAAATGGTCGAGGTTCGAGTGAAGTTGGAACTTGAAAAGAACCAAAGTCTGCTGCTTCTGTCATAACCGCTTCTGCGGCTCTTGGACCGCATAAGCGGGACCGCAGGAGCGGTCAATTGATCGCAGAAGCGAAGTAGGGGCAGGCCAGGGGAAACCGCAGAAGCGGCCCAGGGGCCGCAGAAGCGGTTTCGCCTATGCGGTCCAAGAGCCGCAGAAGCGGTCCAACCCCAATTTCCAAAAGGCGCAGAAGCGGACAATCTCTGCAGAAGCGGAAATCCACCCGCATAAGCGAAAATAGCTGGGGCAGAGGGGTTCATTTAATACGAACTCAACCCCATTTCCCTCATTTCTCATTACACATTTGGGCGATTTGAGAGCTTCCAAGAGAGGGTTTCAATATAGGTTGATAAGGTAAGTAATTTCTCTACACTCTTAGCTTAAATACACGCATAATAGATAGATTAAACACTAAAAATTGAATAAAATTAAGGGTTAGAGCTAGACCTAGGGTTTTAGTAAAACTAAGATTTAACTATGTAATTTACTATGTAATGAATTAGAAATTATATATTTGTGATCCTTAGGTGATAGAGAACAAGGAATCCGGGCACGTGGGCCCGGGGTCATAATTTAGGAAACTTGTGGGAAAGGTTGGGAAATCAGTTAAATAGGTAGAATTCAACCTTGCAAGTCTTTATTGACTAGTTCTTACGTTGTTTAATTAGTTTGTGGTCGTTCGGCTTCGCGTTGAGGGTGTTGGGATTGTTCTTGATATTGGAAGTGCACTTCGGAGCGAGGTAAGTCTTCTTTCTAACCTCGTAAGAGGGAATTGTCCCCTTATGACTAATAAATGACAATTTGCTATTAAATGTGGGGGCTACGTATGCACTAGGTGACGAGAGTCCGCGCGTAGCTACTATGATATTAAATGTTTGGGTAGTTTAGGACCCACATCATGCCTAATTTGAGATATCCTTTATTGAATTATCGATATGATCTTTTATGATATGCTAGAGACTATAGAGGAATGAAAAGTGAACATATGAATATTGTTGAACCTTGTAAGGATTTTCCTTGTGTATAAATGAGCCTTTGTGTGCATTCTTGATGTTTTTCTTGATATTTGTGGTTCGGGATGATCGCCTCGGTAAAATATATGCATCTATAGTTCGGGTCGTTCGACCCTCGGCAGTGCACAATTTATATTCTATTGGAGCGGGCCGTCGACCTCGGCATGACTGCGCATGATATATGTACTTGAGCTTAGATATTTCATGATTAATTGCTAAGTATGTGAAAGAGGCGAAATGATAAAAGAAATATGATTAAAAGCATGATTTTGATTTCCATTTCAATTGTTGTTTAATTGCATTATCCATGCTTTATATTGTACATCATTATTAGGATAATATCTTGACCTAGTAGGTATCAAGTCGACCTCTCATCTCTATTTCTTCAAGATTAGACGGGATACTTACTGGGTACATATTGTTTATGTACTCATGCTACACTTCTCTACTTAAATGTAAAGGGTCTGAGGCTGATTCATCTGGTTATCGATCCGGTGCGCGCCAGTGAGTTGTGGCAGAGACTTCTACGGTGAGCTGCTTTTCCTTCCTACGCCGCTCAGCAGCCGGATAGAGTCTTTTTTTGTATTTTTGCTGTTTTCCTTATTTCAGACAGTAGGAGAGAGATATTATTGTATATTCTACTAGATGCCCGTACTTGTGACACCAGGTCTTGGCACACACAGTAGTAGATATTCATTTTGGGGTTGTATAACTATTTTCGATACATTGCTGATCTTTATTGGTCTTGATTTTAAATTTAAAAAACCTATTATAATTGCTTTTGGCAAAGATAAAATGAGAGCTTAGATCACAAATTCCGCAGTCGGCTGGCCTGACAACGGTGTCGGGCGCCATCATGACTTGTTAGGGAAAATGAGTCGTGATGTGATGCATTGAGACTCAAACCCGATGCCTTACCCATATAAAAGAATGCTAGGGCCATAATGAGTTGGGACTCAAATCCAACTATTATCATCATAATACATCAGGACTTGAACCCGATGTCTTACCCTTATAGTGCGCTGGGACTTGAATCCACCGTCGTACCCTCAATTAATAGCATAATAAACCAAAGTGTACTGGGACTCGCCCTCGAGTATTTAAAAGTGTTACATCACTTTAGGCAGCCATGCATACTATATAACTCTGTCATGGTTCAAGTATATTTTCTAATGCAAGACATTCAATTTAAAGAACTATTGCATGATAAATCCTAGGTACTAATAATAAACCAAACCAAAGTAGCAGCAACCAAGTGTTAAGAAATTATCGTAATTCATTGAAAAGCAAATCTTATAAGCGTTCACTGTCAGCTACCACTTATCATCTTTTATTCTTACACCTTTAAATTAAACGTGTCTTAAATGGTGTGACGAAAGCATGTGGACATTCATAAAACATCATAACAATGAAGGGATTTCCAACTGTTTTAGGCAAACTCAAATTAATTTTGAAACGGTAATCCATACACATTATAACCCCATAAAATACGATTAAAAGTACTATCATATCCTTTCATCTTTATTAATATAATATCAACCAATAATAAAACACAAGACAGAGCTATGAATAAACCAAAATTACGGGTTCATTTGGTAAGAGCACATAACCGTATAAATTTTTCTTTCTTTGGTTTTGGACAGTGAGGTAATCACAAAGAGAAACTGACAAATATCAAACATTTAAGAAATTATCTAATAGCTTGGTAGGTTTCTATTATGTTCATGGTTGTCAGATTGAGAGTATTAAGACATTAAGCAATATATTCTAGAGAAGTAACCACTCAATAATATATATATATATATATATATATATCACTTAATTGGCATCCTTATTTGTACCTTAAAAAATAGAGCATGATTATCATAAATGAGGAATGGGTAAAATCAAAAGAAGTAGATTCCATCTACACAATTACATGTTGCAGTACCTATTAGCATACCTAAGCATTACTCATTCTTTCGCAATTCGTGCTGATAACGTATTACAAAACTTAGCTCAAAGTAATAAAACAAGAAAATAGATAAGAATGTGGGGAGCAATAGAGAAGAGATTCTTATTTATAGCCATTTTGTATTTTGACAAATGGTTGTTACATATTGGAGATGTATTCTTTTTAGGGTGATATATTAAGGAGCTTATTAAACTACCTCATGATATATGCATCAAATCATCCAACGATCCAATCGATTATATATTTATTTGAATAGAATAATTTTAAGAAAAACAAAGTTCTACAATCAAATAAAATAAATATCAAAATACCAAAACACATGTATTTAATACTACTTAATAAGTATACTAAGAGATTTGCGTATTAAAGTTGGCTATATACTAAGCTCTACTTAAAAAAAAATAAAAAAAAAATCTAGACATATAGAGGAAAATTTCATCCATTCTTTTCTCGAACTACATATACTCCTCTTTACAAGTAATTCTCTAAACCTAAACATATTGCAGCAAATATGATATTGCCAAAAAATGGAAACTCAAAAGTAGTACCAATCCTATCAAACGACGACTTCGCTTCTCGAACGAGTTGAAGAACAAGTTTCTGACTCCAGGCATTACTATCTTCTTTTTGCTTTTTCTTTAATAATTTGATTTTCCATCATCGGGAATCGTGATAGCGCCTAATGTAAACTAGGCAAGCCAATTATGTGAACAGTTTAGCTTTTTAACCCATCTTATATTCATTAACAATGTCGAAATAATAATATTTAAATAGCGTAATTTAACATAAGCGGAAGAAAAACAAGAAGCTATCCAAACATGAATATCCAATACAACTGGTTGAATTTCGACTACCCAGAACTGGTGTCGCAGTTTCACAGACGGTCTAAGAATACTACAAATAAAGGTTCTAAAAGAAATAAATACAACGCTGTCTCTAGAAATGCATGAAAGAAACATGAATAGTAGATAGAAGGAGACGCCAAGGCCTGCGGACGCCTGCAAGACTATCTCGGGTCGCCTAATGATCAAAAATCATCAATCTCACTACGGTTCAAAGTTCACAACACTGGGGTCTGCACAAAAGAGTGCAGAGTGTAGTATCAGCACAACCGACCCCATGTGCTGGTAAGTGCCTAGCCTAACCCCGACAAAGTAGTGACGAGGCTAGGACCAGACTACAAAATAAACCTGTGCAGTTCAAATATATACAGCGGGAAAGAAATATAGAAATAAACAAGTAAAGTTGGGAGGGGAAACATGCTTCGGGGAATAGCAGGTAAAACAGAATATCAAGAGAATTATTAAGAAATCAAAACCACCCACTAACAAGAAAAAGGGAACAAAGGCAGATTTCACTTTCTTTTCATATCTCGTGGCAGGCGTGCCACCCGCTCCCATTTCACTTGTCTAGTGGTAGGCGTACCACCCGCTCCCATTTTATTATATCTTTGTTGCGGCGTGAAACCCGATCCACATATAATATTATTGCGGTGTGCAATCCGATCCATATATAATGTTGTTGCGGCGTGCAACCCGATCCACATATCATATTGTTGCGGCGTGCAACCCGATCCATGTATAATATTATTGCGGCGTGCAGTTCGATCCACATATAATGTTGTTGCGGCGTGCAACCCGATCCATATATAATATTGTTGCGGCATGCAACCCGATCCATATATAATATTTACAATTATAACGAAAGTCTCGACAAGAGATCAATAAGGTCTACACTGTCCCGGCAAGGGATTCGATAGCATAAGCAATCACGTCCCGGCAAGGGAGAAACAGCTATAACCAAACTTGATACCACACCTAACTACCTCAACTATAACCAAACTCGTTACAACATCTAACCACCTCAGCTATAATCAAACTCGTCACCACACCTAACTACCTCAGTTATAACCAACATCATTCCAACACCTAACTACCTCAGCTATACCCATAATCCCTACCCAACACAAAGAATCATCAACCTAAGCATCCGTAATATCAATTAAGAACACAATGCAAGGGAACCACAATTCAACAATAGCCCGGCAAGGGGGCAACATAATGATCTCTTCTCTTTCTCACTCTTACTTTACAATTCACTTCACAACTCGAGCCAATGCTCTAGAGTTTCAATTATCACTTATACTTTCACAATTTCACTATACAACTTGAGCCAACGCTCCTCAATGTTCATAGGTCACAATTCTTCCACAAATTTTATACAACAATTAGAAATCTTCACCAAGGCATGAATAATATAACGAAATCATGAAAATCATAATATAAGACTCACGGTCATGCTTGACACCAACATATAAATACTTTCACTATGTCTATACGTCATACTCAACAAGAAGAAAATAGTAATAGTACACAACTCCTAATCCCTCAAGCTAAGTTTAGACCAAACACTTACCTCGATGACATGAACACAATTCACGATTCAATTATAACTTTACCCCTTGATTCCACCACCAATTCGCTCGTATCTAGTCACAAGTTACTTAGTTACATCAATAAACGCTAAATGAATCAATTTGAATGCATGAAAATGAATTTTCCAAAGTTTTATCCAAAAAGTCAAAATCGCACCCGAGCCCACATGGTCAAAACCCGAGGTTTGAACCAAAACCCGATTACCTATTCCCCTACGAACTTAAATATATAATTTGTTTTGAAATCGAGCCTGAAATCGAGGTCCAAATTTGCAATTTTGAGAAAAAACTAGGTTTTACCCAAAACACCCCATTCCCCCATGAAAATCATTGATTTTGAGTTGAAATCATGTTAAAAGATGTTAAGGAGTGAAGAAAATGAGTTAGAAATTACTTACCAACGTTTTGGAGAAGAAAGGTTGTTTGAAAAATCGCCTCTTATGATTTTAGGATTTTGAAAAATAAAAAATAACTGAAAATTCCGTCTAAATATACTATTCTCAGATGCCCTGTGCGGACCGCACAAAATCAACTGCGGCCGCACAACACTACTTGTGTTCTGCAGTGACAGGTCTTAGTATTTTGGCCATAATTTTTTCTACATATATACAGATGCCTAATATAATATGTTTCTGAAAACTAGATTCAAAGATATACCACTTTCGTTTTTGAATCATCCCCAAATTCCTTGTAGATTAAAAGATATAGGCTTCCGAAGTCAAACCAGTGAACCTGTGCGGACCGTACAAAATGGACTGCGGCCGCACAGTCACCAGTGCGGACAATACAAAAACTAATGCGGTCAGCACTGTGGGTTCAGAGGTTTTCACTTCTCAAACCTGCAACATCCATGTTTTTAAGCCTAAGACATCCCGGGACCTACCCGAAACTCACTGGAGCCCTCGGAACTCCAAATCAAGTGTGCATACTAACTCAAAGACATCATATGGACCTACTCGTGCGATCACATCATCAAAATAACATGTAAAATCATGAATTAAACCTCAAAACTAAACATTTTCATCAAGAACTCTCAAAGTTCATAACTCTTCAACCGAAAGTCCAACTCACGTCAAATAAACTCCATTTTTCACCAAATTTCGCAGTTATCTTTCAAATACTATAACAAAGTTGTATCGGGCTCCAGAACCAAAATACGGGCCCGATAACAATGGTTTCAAACGTTAATTCTTTTCTTCATTTCTTAGATAATTCAGTAAAATAATTTCTTTCAAAAATTAATTTCTAAGGCTTGGGACCTCGGAATTCATCTCCGGGCATACACCCAAGTCCCATATTTTACTGCGGATCTCCCAGGATCGTCGGAACACGGATCCGGATCCGTTTGCTCAAAAATTGGTCAACCATAATCAAAATTTTAACTCTAAAGATTTCTATTTCTTATATTTTCACACAGAAGGCTTTCCGGACATTGGTCCGGACGACACACGTAAATTAAGGTGGGGTAATAAGGAGGTTTTTGGGCCTCGGAACACTGAATTCACTTGTAACAAGCGCTCTATCACATCATATTCCTCCCCTAGAATATCCAATCGGTACAAAGAAATCAAGCCAAGGTATATTCCTCCATAAGATATAGGACCAACGGCAAAAATTATCATAGACCCTGTAATAACATGTCCAATAATGCCAAAACTAAAATTCTTGACTATCAAACTTTGCATGAAATTTAACAAGTTGTCAGTTGATTTATGAAATTCCTTTGGTGTCATATCATTGAGCTCCTTGGGTAGTTGATTAATAAAATACTCTCTAAGTACTGCTAATGATTTAAAAGAAGACAACATTCTCCAATCAGCTTGCCACTTGTGTAATTCGTCAACTAACTCTTTATATTCTGATGAATATTTGATCATCTCTCTTTTACGTTCTTGTTCATCTAACTCTTTCACACGACAGACAACCCCCGTCTTGTAGGGGACGTGGAATAATAACCTAAACATGGTTTTAATAAAGGGGTTTTTAATAGAATTGTCATAATAATATGGGGTATTATTACTCGTCGAATTAGTAGTATTCTTGTGGTAATTTGAGATTGAAGAGAAGGAACTTGAGATTTTTGGGTTTATTACACAGTGAGAAGAAGAAAAAAGGGAGGATTTTTGTCACGACCCCAATCCCGATCGTAATGGCGCCCAACAATAATTGCTAGGCAAACCCGACCATTTGAACACTCTCAACCCAAGTCCGAAACCCATTACCAATTAATAGAGTTAAATTAACACATGATATAGTTCTAACCAGTGATAATAAATAGAAAATAGTACGGAAACCATAACCACTGCCAATACGACTCCCAATAGATCTGGGGTCATGAGTCTAGAACCTCTAAGTACAACTGAGTAGCAAATCAAAATAAATGAGAGTCTAAGATGCGGAAAACAAAATGATAGGAGAGGAGTCGGGTCCTGCGGACGCCTGACAGCTACCTCGACAACTCCGGGATAAATCTGTGAATAGCAACAGTACGACTAAGCTCCCGATGCTCCTAAATTTGCACACATGGTGTAGGGAGTAAAGTGAGTACTTCCAACTCAGTGGTAATAGACATATATAATGACTGAAAGTAAGAAATCTCGAAAATACCACAATGTAAAGCTGAAATTAACAATTTAACACATTTAACGGCGAAACAACAGCAAATCAATGACAGGTAAAACAAATAGATATCAATGCATGAATGCAATGCTGACCGCTGCAGCGTACAACCCGATCCATTGGGGTACCCGCGCTCACTGTGGGGGTTCAGACTTCGGAGGGGCTCCTACAGTCTAAGCGCAATATCATCGTAGCATTCGCTGCGGCGTGTAGCCGGATCCACAATCAGTCCAGTTATATGCATGCAAGCCACACACACAGAGTCAAATTTATCATTTTCAATTCCAATTATCAGGAATTATAGCTTAAGTGTTTTAAAGCCTTAGAAATTCACTAATCATTTCGACACAGTGTTTAGCTCAGGACTGATATCATGGAAACATGCTCAACATCACGGAAAAAGTGACAATAATCCCTAAGGGATCCAAATAATCGGCACGCAGCCCAAATATACTCATAACAATCAAATTAGGATGTTTACCAATCAATTTCTTGTCAATAACACAGTATGCACATTACTCAGACGGACTAAGCCATAGTCCCCGTCCACAATCGACCCCGCACTCACCGTAGAGTACGTGTCTCGCCTCAATACAGTGTCACAGTGTGATATACTGGGGTTTCAAACCCTCAAGTCATCATCTACATCTATTACTCACCTCAAGCCGGCCGAAGACTAGCCCGCAATGCCCTTTCCTCTCGTATCGACCTCCTCGCGCGTCGAATCTCCAATCACTTCCCTTCAAAACCCTCTTCAATTTCTACCAAAAAAGCTCTTGAGATGGTCAACAATGGAGGAAAATAATGGTTGGGTCGCGGATGAAATGTTTAATAAAAACCCTCTCTGCCCAGCTATTTCCTTCTATGCGAACGCGAGACCCCCTCGCGTTCGCGAAGCACAAGAATTCCTCAGACCAAATTAACCCTTCGCGAATGCGACACTCCACACGTGAACGCGATACTTGAAGAGCTGATACTATGCGAACGCGATCCTTCAACGCGAACGCGAAGCTCAACGATCCCCTCTTAGGCGAACGCGACTTCCACGTCGCGAACGCACTGAACAACCTAGGCAGGGCTCCCAGTACCTTCTAAGCGAACGCGAAGAGCCTACCGCGAACACGATGACCCAGGACATCACCACTACGCGAACGTGAAGACCCCTCCGCGAACGCGAAGGCCAAGAGTGGTCTGCAACTGCTGCTGTTTTTCTGCAATAAATCCTAAGTCCAAACTTCCCGTTTAACCATCTGAAACCACCCCGAGGCCCCCGGGACCTCAACCAAATACACCAACATATCCCAAAACATCATACGAACTTATTCCAATCATCAAAACACGTCAAACAATACTAAAATTATCAATTCCCCACGGATTCAAGCCTAAGTTTCTTCAAAACTTCCGAAATTTATTTTTGATCAAAAACCCAACCAAACCACGTCCGAATGACCTCAAATTTTGCAGACAAGTCCAAAATGACATAACGAAGCTACAACAACTCTCAAAATTTCATTCCGACCCTCGGATCAAAATCTCACCTATCAACCGGAATTCGCCAAAATGCTAACTTTGCCAATTCAAGCTTAATTCTACACCGGTAATCACAAAAATATTTCGGACACACTCCTAAGTCCCAAATCACCTAACGAAGCTATCTGAACCATAAAATTTGCACATCCGAGCCCTATAACTAAATAGTCAACTTCTAGTTGACTTTTCCAAAACAAGCTTTCCTTTAAGAGACTAAGTGTCTCATTTCCATCCAAAACCAATCCAATTCTACCCGATCAACTCAAATACTGATATTGAAACATAGAGAAACATAATATGAGGGAAACAGGGCGGTAACTCACGTGACGACGGGCTAGGTCATCACATCTTCCCCAACTAAAACAAACGCTCGTCCTCGAGCGGGTCGAAACATACCTGAAGTCTCAAATAAGTGGGATATCTGCTCCGCATCTCCTGCTCGGTTTCCCAAGTGTCCTCTTCCACGGGGTGACCTCTCCACTGCACCTTCACCGAAGCTATGTCCTTAGATCTCAACTTCCAAACCTGACGACCCAAAATAACCACTGGCTCCACATCATAGGTCAAGTCCTCATCCAACTGGATCGTGCTGAAGTCTAACACATGAGACGGGTCCCCAACATACTTCCGGAGCATAGAAACATGGAACATCGGGTGAACCCTCGACAATCTGGGTGGCAAAGCAAACATATAGGCCACCTCTCCAATCCTCCTAAGTATCTCAAAAGGTCCAAGGAACTGTGGACTCAGCTTCCCTTTCTTTCCAAACCTCATAACGCCTTTCATAGGCAAAACCTTCAAAAGACCTTCTCGCCCACCATATAAGATACATCTCGAACCTTCCAGTCCGCATAACTCTTTTGACGCGACTGAGCTGTACGAAGTTTCTCCTGGATCACTTTCACCTTCTCTAAGGCATCTTGAACTAACTCTGTCCCCAATAGTCTAGCCTCGCCTGGATCAAACCAACCAACCGGAGATCTACACCGTCTCCCATATAAGGCCACATACGGCGCCATCTGAATACTGGATTGATAGCTGTTATTGTAAGCAAACTCTGCAAGTGGCAAGAACTCAGCCCAAGAACCCCCAAAGTCAATAACACAGGCACGCAACATGTCATCTAATATCTGAATAGTACGCTCGGATTGTCCGTCCGTCTGAGGATGAAACGTTGTGCTCAACTCTACCTGTGTACCCAACTCTTGATGAAAAGTCCTCCAGAACTGGGAAGTAAACTGAGTACCCCTATCTAAGGCAATGGAAACTAGGAACCCATGCAACCGTACAATCTCCCAGATGAAAATCTCCGCTAACCACTCCGAAGAAATAGGTAGTACACACCGAAATGAAGTGCGCGGACTTGGTCAGCCTATCCATAATCACCCAAATCAAATCAAGCTTCTTCGAGGTACGAGGGAGACCACTCACAAAATCCATAGTAATCCTCTCCCATTTCCACTCTGGAATATCCATCCACTGAAGTACACCACCGGGCCTCTGATGCTCATATTTGACCTGCTGACAATTGAGACACCGAGCTACATAACTCACCATATCCTTTTTCATTCTCCTCCACCAATAATGCTGTCTCAAATCCCGATACATCTTCGCGGCACCCGGATGAATGGAATACCGCGAGCTGTGGGCCTCCTCTAATATCAACTCCCGGAGCCCATCCACATTGGGCACGCAAATCTGGCCCTGCATCCGCAACACACCATCATCACCAATAGTCACATCTTTGGCATCATCATGCTGGACCCTATCCTTCAGGACAAGCAAATCATACTGACGCTCTCTACTGCAGTCATACAAGGAAGATCGAGAAACCATACAAGCCAACACCCGACTGGGCTAAAAAATATCTAATCTCACCATCCGATTGGCCAAAGACTGGACATCAACTGCAAAGGGCCTCTCCCCAACTGGAATGTACGCCAAACTGCCCATACTAACTGCCTTTCGTCTCAAAGCATCGGCCACTACATTGGCCTTCCCCGGGTGATACAGAATGGTAATATCATAGTCCTTGAGTAACTCAAGCCACCTCCGCTGCCTCAAATTAAGATCCTTCTACTTGAACAAGTGCTGAAGACTGCGATGGTCCGTGAACACCTCACAAGATACGCCATATAAATAGTGCCTCCAAATCTTCAAGGCATGACTATAGCAGCCAACTCTAAATCATGAACAAGGTAGTTCTTCTCATGGGGATTCAACTGACGAGAAGCATAAGCAATAACTCTACCCTTATTCATCAATACACAACCGATCCCAACTTTCGAAGCATCAAAATACACCATGTAAGAACCTGAAGATTATGGTAATACTAGTACCGGAGCTGTGGTCAAAGCTGACTTGAGCTTCTGAAAGCTCCCCTCGCACTCATCCAATCACACAAATGGAGCATTCTTCTGCATCAACTTCGTCAAAGGCAAAGCACTAGATGAAAAACCCTGAACAAACCTGCGATAATAGCCCGCCAAACCGAGGAAACTCTGAATCTCAGTAGCTAAGGACGGTCTGGGCCAACTCTGCACCGCCTCAATCTTCTTTAGGTCAACCTGAATACCATCACTGGACACCACATGTCCCAGAAAAGTCACAGAACTAAGCCAGAATTCACACTTGGAGAACTTTGAATAGAGCTTCTCCTCTCTCAGTCTCTGCAATACCACCCTCAAATGCTGCGCGTGCTCCTCCTGGCTATGCGAGTACACCGGGATGTCATCAATAAACACAATCACAAATGAATCCAAATATGGCCGAAATACACTGTTCATCAAGTGCATGAATGCGGCTGGGGCATTAGTCAGCCCGAATTACATAACTAGAAACTCATAGTGCCCATATCTCGTCCTGAAATCCGTCTTTATAATGTATGAATCCCTAATCTTCAACTAGTGATAGCCTGATCAGAGATCAATCTTAGAGAATACCTTTGCCCCGTGAAGCTGGTGAAACAAATCCTCAATACGGGGTAGTGGATACTTGTTCTTCACTGTCACCTCGTTCAACTGTCTGTAGTCAATGCACATTCTCATCGTGCCATCCTTCTTCTTCACAAATAAGACCGGTATGCCCCACGGTGACACGCTCGGGCGAATGAACCCCTTGTCTATGAGTTCCTGAAGCTGCTCCTTCAACTCCTTTAGCTCAGCTAGTGCCATACTATAGGGAGGAATAGAGATGGGTTGAGTGCCCGGCACCAGATCAATATTGAAGTCAATATTCTTGTCCGGCGGTATGCCCAACGAGTCTGCTGGAAACACATCAGGGAAATCCCTCACAACGGGGATCGAATCAAGACTAGGAGTCTCAGCTCCAACATCTCTAACGAAAGCCAAGTACGATAAACAACCCTTCCCAACCATCCGCTAGGCCTTTAAGAAAGAAATCACCCTGATGGGCACATAATCAGTCATACCTCGCCACTCGATCCTCGGAACACCTGGAATAGCCAACGTAACTGTCTTGGCATGATAGTCCAGAATAGCATGGTACAGGGATAGCCAATCCATACCCAGAATCACGTCAAAATCTACCATGCCCAATAATAACAAGTCAACTCGGGTCTCCAGACCCCCAATAGTCACCAAACACGATCGATATACATGATCCATGATAATAGTATCACCCACCGGGGTAGATATGTGCACATACAAGGCAAGACAACTATGGGTTGTACCCAAATGATGAGCAAAATATGAAGATACATAGGAATAGGTAGATCCAGGATCAAACAAAATAGAGGCATCCTTGTGGCAGACTGAGATAATATCTGTGATAACAGCATCTGATGCAATGGCGTCCCTCCTATCTGGAAGAGCATAGAATCAAGCCTGACCACCGCCAGTCCGGTCTCCACCCTAGGACGACCTCTAGCTACCTGGCCCCCACCCCTAGCTGACTAAGTGGGTGCTGATGAAACAGGAGCAGAAGATGAGGGTTGATCCCTCTGCTGAGATTGACTACCACAGAGCAGAGGACATTGTCTCCTCATGTGACCAAACTCACCGCACTCATAGCAACGACCCTGAGCTGGAGAAGGGGACTGAAGGGAACCCCTCGTTGCAGATGAACCTTGGCCTGAAGAGGTAGGAGTAGTACTCTAAGATGGAAGGGCGCTAAGTGAAGGTTGGCCCTGCTGATCACCCTGATGACCACGGCTTGAAGAAACCCCACTGGACTCTGTACGACCTGACTGAGGAGGTCTGAAGGAACGACCTCTACCACGCTGGAACTGGCCCCTAGACGGAGCACCACTGAAGCTACCTGAACCTCGAGGCCTTTTGACCTCCCTCTCATCATGCTTCCGACGATCATCTGTCTCAATCTAACGAGCCATATCAACTACCTCCTCAAACGAGGCGGCCACAACCCTCTCTCTAGTCATTAAAATGCGGCTGGGATAGTTGAGGCCATCCACGAACCTCCTAATCCTCTCCCGATCTGTTGAGATCATCCAAGTAGCATGACGAGATAGCTGCATAAACCTCAACTCATACTGGGTCATAGTCATGTCCCCCTGAATCAACCACTCAAACTGACGACGCAACTCCTCTCTCCGGTACTACGGTACATACTTCTCCAGAAAGAGAGTGGAGAACTGCTGCTAGGTAAGGGGCGCTGCTCCAACAGGCCAACCCCTCTCAAACTCCTCCCATCATGTAAATGCAGGCCCTGAGAACTGGAAAGTAGTAAAAGCCACTCCACTCGACTCCAATATCCCTGCAGTGCGAAGCATACGCTGACACTTGTCTAGAAATCCCTGGGCATACTCGCCCTCAGTACCACTGAACATCAGAGGCTGGAGCCTACCGAACCTCTCAAGTCTACGCTGCTCATTATCTGGCACAGATGGAACCACAAAGTCTGGAGCTGGTGCGACTGGCGCAACTGGTGCAACTAGGGCAACTGGGGCAACTAGCTGAGCTGGGGCTGCTCCCGGTGTCTGCAATCCTTGAACACCCTGCTCGGGTGTGCGAGCATCGGGGGTCTGCTGACCACCCCCGGTCTGAGAAGTAGCTGTTGTAGTAGTGGCTGATACGGAATGAGTCAGGCCAGTGCAGACGGATAAAATCTGAGCTAAAGCCTCCTGGAGATCAGGAATCACAATGGGCACTGCCGGTGCCTGAACAGGTGCTGCTGGAGCATCTACAGCTGGAGGCTGGTCCTGAACTTGGGCAGTTGGTGGATCTGCAGGTGCTATCCTCGCTGGTCTGCCTCAACCACGACTGCGACCACGGCCTCTAGCGGGTAGCAAAGGTGGTTGTCCGTCACATCCGGTAGCACGGGTTCTCGCCATCTGCGAGAAAATAGATTACAGAAGTTTAGTTCTTAGAACAACAAAGCCACACGACAAGAGTTCAAAAATATGAAGTGTTTCCTAAAGGTTCTGTAGCCTCTCGAGGATAAATACAGACATCTCTGTACCGATCTGCGAGACTCTACTAACCGGCTCATGACTCGTGAGGCCTAGTAACCTAGGCTCTGATACCAACTTGTCAGGACCCCAATCCCGGTCGTGATGGCGCCCAACAATAATTGCTAGGCAAGCCCAACCATTTGAACACTCTCAACCCAAGTACGAAACCCATTACCAATTAATAGAGTTAAATTAACAGATGATATAGTTCTAACCAGTGATAATAAACAGAAAATATTACGGAAACCATAACCACTGCCAATACGACTCCCAACAGATCTGGGGTCATGAGTCTAGAGCCTTTAAGTACAACTGAGTAGCAAATCAAAACAAATGAGAGTCTAAGATGCGGAAAACAAAATGATAGGGGAGGAGTCGGGTCCTGCGGATGCCTGGCAGCTACCTTGACAACTCCGGGATAAATCTGGGAACAGCAATAATACGACTAAACTCCCGATGCTCCTGAATCTGCACACATGGTGCAGGGAATAAAGTGAGTACTTCCAACTCAGTGGTAATAGACATATATAATGACTGAAAGTAAGAAATCTCGAAAATACCACAATGTAAAGTGAAACTAACAATTTAACACATTTAACGGTGAAACAATAGCAAATTAATGACAGGTAAAACAAATAGATATCAATGCATGAATGCAATGCAATGCACATGACCGCTGCGGCGTACAGCCCGATCCATTGGGGTACCCGCGCTCACTGTGGGGGTTCGAACTACGGAGGGACTCCTACAGTCCAAGCGCAATATCATCGTAGCATTCACTACGACATGCAGCCCGATCCACAATCAGTCCAATTATATGCATGCAAGCCACACGAGCACAGTCAAATTTATCATTTTCAGTTCCAATTATCAAGAATTATAGCTTAAGTGTTTTAAAGCCTTAGAAATTCACTAATCATTTCGAGACAGTGTTTAACTCAAGACTGATATCATGGAAACATGCTTAACATCACAGAAAAAGTGACAATAATCCCTAAGGGATCCAAATAATCGGCACGCAACCCAAATATACTTATAACAATCCAAGTAGGATGTTTACCAATCAATTTCTAGTCAATAACATAGTATGCACATTACTCGGACGGACTAAGCCATAGTCCTCGTCCACAACCGACCCTGCACTCACCGTAGAGCACGTGTCTCGCCTCAATACAGTATCACAGTATGATATACCGGGATTTCAAACCCTCAGGTCATCATCTACATCTATTACTTACCTCATGTCGGCCGAAGACTAGCCCGCAATGTCCTTTCCTCTCGTATCGACCTCCTCGCGCGTCGAATCTCCAATCACTTCCCATCAAAACCCTCTTCAATTTCTACCAAAAAAACTCTTGAGATAGTCAACAATGGAGGAAACTAATGGTTGGGTCGCGGATGAAATGTTTAATAAAAACCCTCTCTGCCTAGCTATTTCCTTCTATGCGAACGCGAGACCCCCTCGCGTTCGCGAAGCACAAGAATTCCTCGGACCAATTAACCCTTCGCGAACGCGGCACTCCACATGCAAACGCGAACAGCTAATACAATGCGAACACGATCCTTCAACGCGAACGCGAAGCTCAACAATCCCCTCTTACGCGAACGCGACTTCCACGTCGCGAACGCACTGAACAACCTAGGCAGGGCCCCCAGGCCCTTCTACGCGAACGCGAAGAGACTACCGCGAATACGATGACCCAGGACATCACCACTACGTGAACGTGAAGACCCCCCCCCCCGCGAACGCGAAGGCCAAGAGTGGTCTGCAACTGCTGCTGTTTTTCTGCAATAAATCCTAAGTCCAAACTTCCCGTTTAACCATCCGAAACCATCCCGAGGCCCCCGGGACCTCAACCAAATACACCAACATTTCCAAAACATCATACTAACTTATTCCAATCATCAAAACACGTCAAACAACATTAAAATCATCAATTCCCCACAGATTCAAGCCTAAGTTTCTTCAAAACTTCCGAAACACACATTCGATCAAAAACTCAACCAAACGACGTCCAAATGACCTGAAATTTTGCACACATATCTAAAGTCACCTAATGGAGCTACTTCAACTCTCGAAATTCCATTCCGACCCTTGGATCAAAATCTCACCTATCAATCGGAATTCGCCAAAATTCAAATTTCGCCAATTCAAGCCTAATTCTACACCGGACCTCCAAATTCAATTCCGATCGCACTCCTACATCATAAATCATCCCCCGAAGCTAGACGAATTATCTGAATTTACATTCGATCCCTCTAACTAAATAGTCAACTTCCAGTTGACTTTTCCAAAATAAGCTTTCCTTTAAGAGACTAAGTGTCTCATTTCCATCCAAAACCAATCCAATTCTACCCGATCAACTCAAATACTTATATTGAAACATAGAGAAATATAATATGAGGGTAACAGGGCGGTAACTCACGTGATGACGGGTCGGGTTGTCACATCACAATAAATGTATTTATATATTAATTGTGATGTAATATAAATATTGCTAATTAAAAAGTCATAATAAAAAAAACATAATCTAAAAGTACTAAGTCATGCTAAAATAAATGACTAATAAGGGAGTATTAATTACATGATAAACGCTAAAGAAAAATAAGTAATATTGTTTGGGCCTGGGCCCTCACGGGTTTAAAACGCGTCAATAGGGTCTAAGGCTTGTTAACTTATATACCCAGCATCCCTCTTGTGTTTTGCCTATGTGGGACTCTGTCTAAAGTCTAGGGTGTTACATACACCCCCTCTTATGGACTCAGCGTCCTCGCTGAGGTTTGCCCCACCGCATGGGATTTGCCTAGACTCAGCACTGAGGTTTGCCCCACCTAATCGGGATTTGCCTAAACTCAGTTGAACTCTGACCCACCATCAGCATGGCTGACACAAGAGTGGCTCTGATACCATCTGTAACAGCGCAACCCGTTAGTGATATTGTCCGCTCTGGGCCTAGGCCCTCACGGGTCTAAAACGCATCAACAGGGTCTAAGGCTTGTTACCTTATATACCTAGTATTCCTCTTGTGTTTTGCCGTTGTGGGACTCTGTCTAAAGTCTGGGGCGTTACAATTTTCTAACAAAATTTGAAGGGATCGATCTATAATCCATTGTTGCTATATGATTTTGAGAGTTGTTCCTACAATATAGCGGGGAAATTACAAGAATTATTATTAATGCAAATATGTTATGATAAATATCACATTATGGTGGATGTCTACTCTTCTTCCATGATTTTAGTCTCAAATGCTTAGTGACATATTCAATGCCATATTTTGTATGTTCCATGATATATTTTCTTCAATTTTTGTGCCTATATAAAGACCTTGTAATAGATAGGAAAATACACACAATTGAAGAAGAAAAATCTCTTCCTTCTCTCTATCTCCATTTCTTGTTCATGTTTTACTAAATCGCTTTCATTTCCTTGTTCTTTGTTGTTACTTTGAGTTATATTTCATAACACGTTATCAACATGAAGTCTCTAACCTCAAGGTTGAATTCCACTTCTGGTAAGGTATATCTGGATGATCTATTGTCATAATATAAACTTGAGCATCTTGTTCATGAATATAGTATAGTTAAATTTTTGTGAACGAATAATAGGTGGCGTGCGTTAGACTACATAATTTACAAAATTACAATTATACTTTATTATGTATGCTTATGGTTTTACCTTATAATACAATTTAGTATGCCTAGTATAATGATTATACATTAGTTTACTGTCACATATAATTAATATAATAATAATAATAATAATACTCGTAACTATTTTATTTTGATAAGATAAAATATTAGTATATGAGGTATGTACTACACCAAATTTTTCATTAATGATAATTCTTATCAAATTAACGTGTTCAATCATTTCTATATGGAAATATATGTCTTTATTTTCTACATCTCTTATCGGACAACGATAATATTCCAAATAAGTCACATTCTATCATTTCTACTCCATCTTGTGGTATGAAAATTCGGTATAATTTGTTTTTCTTTAACTAACTTTGGAGCTTAGTCCCATTAGAAATTGTGAAATAATTTATACTTTGGTACAATTCTCATGGCCTTTTAGTTTCACGGACAGATATATGTTTGATCGGAATAGTTATTAAACTAATCAATTCTTTCCTTGTTATTGGTTACTGCCTTCATTGAATTGTTCATCTAATTATATGAACTAATGACTTTAAAAGCAAAGTAACATGATTTTGCTGGTACCTGGCAATAATGATATCATTATGTTTTATAGCTAGCTAGCCTATTGGAATATGTAAACTGTCTAGCAAAATATTATTACTTTCTTATTAACTTTCTGAAAATTGAATTGTGATATATAATATCTAGGTAGTTCAGTTCCTAGGATGTCTACCCAAAAAATATCATTGGCAAACACCGGAGGAACTACTAGGATTAGCGATTTACACAAAACAAATTCTTCAGCTGCTTCCTTTGCAAGAGCATCAACTACCCTTTTTTGCTCCCTGTAGGTATGCTTCACCTCCACTCTGCCCATCCTTTGTATCAATGACTTGCATTCGCAAATTAAAGGGTAAAATATCAAATTACCATTAATAAGCATATTGATTGTTTCAGCAGAGTCAGTATTGATTTTCAGTGGCAGTAAGTTGTGTTGTTCCGCCAATTGAAGTCCTTTGGTTTGCCCTGATTTCTGCCCCTGTATTTGAGGTAAAGGAGATGGTCTCCATGAAGCCCAGAATCCATTCCCCATTGTGATTTCTGAAGACACCCCCTATTCCTCCTATTCCAGGATTCCTTTTTGCCGCACCATCTGTGTTAAGTTTAAATGATTCCCTTGGTGGAGGAGTCCATTTTAGCATCACTTGATGTTTGTATTTTGCATGCTTGCTGTCACTCAACACACAAATTTAGTAGCTTTCGCAATTGTGTTGTTTGCATTTATAGGCTCTTTTTTGTTGTTAAAGACATTGTTATTCCTGGTTAGCCAGATGTGCCATAGACAGAATGGCATGAGATTGCCCCAGTTGAGGCAATCATTGTACTTAATGTCTTTAATTTTGTTCATAACTGAAGCCCAAGGGATGCCATTTAGGCTAAGGCTTGACACAGTGGAAGTTTTAGCTTTTGCATGTATTGTGTTCCAGAATTGAAGAGCATTTGGGCACTGGGAGAAGATATGGTCAATGTCTTCCTTATCAAACCCACAAAAGTGACACTGCTGTGGGCATTCTAGCCCAATTGAGTGAAGGAAACTCCTTGTTGGCAGTCTTTTATGGGCTAGGAGCCACAAGAAGCTCTTTATTTTTTTGGGTGTGTGGAGCTTCCATAACCCTTTGAAGAGTTCCCCTCCATCAATAGTGGTGTTTTGGTCTGGACTGCTCAGAAGAGAGTAGGCAGAGGAGATTGAGAATTGGCCATTGGCTGTGAGATCCCAGATTAGATTGTCCTCCTAGGTGGACACACTGGGGATGAATATAGACCTCAGAAGGTCTTGTATGTGTGGTAGGAGAGGGAATGATAGGCTTAAGGTATTCCAAGAGCCCATCTAGAGGACAGAATTAACCTTAATGTTAATGTCATTTTGAGTTTGGGGACCTTGGATTAGCTCTCTCAGAGCTGGCTGGTTGGGATCCATTTATCATTGAAGAAATTTACCCTATTCCCTTTGTGCACTACCCATCTACTGCCTTTGTTACAGATTTCCCAACCTTTCAGCATACTCTTCCAAATGGGAGATTTTTGAGTTATAAGCTGTCCCTGACCCTGATTGGGCCTTGACATGTTACAATGCTTGTGAATCAGAACTCTAGCCCAAAGGCAGTTGGTATTTTTGTAGGCTCTCCAAGCTAGGTTTGCTAGAGAAGCTTTGTTTTTTTTGGCAGGCTTTGTGTAGTCCTAACCCCCCTTCTTGTTTAGTTTTAGTAACTACCTCCCATTTGATCAAGTGGATTTTCCTTTTTTTCGGTGTGGTGCCCCAGATGAAGTTTCTTTGGAGTTTATCAATCTAATTGGTTACTTTGGTGAGGAGGGAAATGTATTGCATGACATGACTAGGGATACTGTTCAATGTTGACTTAGCCAAGACTATTCTCCCTGCCATGTTGAGGCATTTAGTCTTCCAACCATCAAGTTTAGAGTGCATATTGTCAATTATAAACTGGAAATCTGCTGTTGTCTGTCTTTTATGGAAGATGGGGAATCCAAGATATTTCCCAAATGATGTGGATTGCTTGATGGAGAGTACGGAGGAAAGGAGCTGAGATGAATCCTGTGAAGTATTAGAGGAGAACATGACTCTTGATTTGGACAAGTTTATATTCTGTCCTGATTGGGTGTTGAAGGTCTCTAGAATAGACAATATAGTGTTACAGTTTTTGTTGTTGGCTTTAGCAAAGAGGGTAAGGTCATCTGCGAAGAATAGATGTGAAATAATAGGTCCTGACCTACTTATGCTAATGGGATGTCACTTGTTCTGGTGGACTACTTGATCAATAGATCTAGAGAACCTTTCCATGCACAGTATGAAGAGATAATGTGACATAGGGTCACCCTGTCTAATGTCTCTTGAAGGCCTGAAGGCTTCAGTTTTCCATCCATTGACAAGGATGGAGATAGAGGATGTGCTAACACGAGACATAATGAGATTGGATAGATTTTTTGGGAAACTGAAGGCATGGAGAGTATCCCTAATGAAGGACCACTCCAGCCTGTCAAAGGCCTTTTCCAGGTCAATTTTTAGGATCATACTGCCCTTTCTTCCTTTCATTTTCCTAAAGTGGTTTATGTATTCCTGGACAATGATGACATTATCACAGGCCCTTCTATTACTTAAGAAACGTGCTTGGCTTGGGCCTATGATGTGGTTCATGATGGGTTTGATTCTATTCACAATGATCTTGATTACTGTTTTGTAAATGGTGTTACAAAGACCAATGGGTATGAAGCTTTTCAACATTGATGCTTGAGGAACTTTTGGGATTAGACAAACAAGAGTTTGGTTCATAGTGTTGTCCATGGAGGAAGTGTTGAAGCAATTCAAACAGAATTGTGAGACAGACTCTCCTACTATGTCCCAGTATTTTTGGAAGAAGAAGAAAGGGTGGAGGCCATCTGGGCCAGGTGACTTGAAAGGCTTGTTGGAGAAGACAACCTTTTTTATTTCATCCATTTGTGGGGGTCTGTCCATGAATGTTTTATGGATTTGGAGTAGAGTGGGTTCCATGGTGGAGTGACTGGTGGCTTCCCAAGGAACATGAGTGAGGGATGTGGTGTATAGATTGGTGAAGAAGTCTACAATGGTGGACTTGAGTTCCTTGGGATCCGTGATCCAGTTTCCATTATTTTCTTTTAGGGAGAGGATCCTATTTCTCCTTCTTCTATTTAAGGTAGAAGTGTGGAAAATTTTTGTGCTGGCATCTCCCTCATTTAGCCAGTTGATCCTGGATTTCATTTTCCAGAAGTCTTCCTCATTCTTGAGGATGAGGTTCAGCTCATTATTCAGTTCAGACTCTAAGTTTTGAAGAAATCTACTGAATTAATAGCTGTTGGAACTTTGGATGCCATTGATTCTGGCAAGGAGTCTCTTTTTTTGGTGAAAAATGTTGCCAAAACAGCCTTATTCTAGTCAGTAGCAAGCTTTTTAAATTCATCTATGGAATGAAGCAGACCTGGCCGGTCTTGGAAAGCTTGGTTTATGATGCTGGGGAAGGATGGGTGGCTAGCTCACATTGTTTCAAACCTGAAGGGCCTAGATGGATTATTGTTTGGGGGCCCTTCCATTTGGATTTTTAAAGGGCAGTGATCCAAGTGGGTCCTAGGTAGGTGTAGCACACTAGCCTCAGGGTGTTGTTTGATCCAACCTTCGTTTGCAAAACACCTATAAATCCTTTCCAGGATTAGGGTATTACAGTTGGTGTATCTTTTATTAGTCCACGTGTACTTACTACCTTTGTACCCTAAGTCAATAAGATTACACTTATTTATGCAGTTCCAGAATTGATTGCTACAATTTAAGTTTGTAGGGTTTCCCCCGAACTTATCACTGGCTTTCAAGACTTCATTGAAGTCTCCCCCAATGAACCCGTTATCATTAGTTGTTCTAGCTATAGTTTTTAGTTGCTCCCATAGGAGCTTTATCACAGAAACAAGATTACTTGTGTAAATAGCAGAAAAAAGCCAAGAAGGATTGTCGGGTTTTACCTTCACCATAGCATGAATTCCTTGGGGTGTAGTGGACACTTACTCCATAGCCACTAAGTCTTCTTTCCACATGAACACAATGCCCCCTGATAAGCCTACCACTGGAGACTGGATTATCATCTCAAAGTCCAGAGCTTAGGCCAGTGCTTGGTGGTTGGCCATTTTGGTTTCTAGCAGAACCAGTATAGCCGGCTTATGCAACTTAACCATTTCAATACAGTGTCTTTTAAACTCAGCTCCATTGCCCCCCTAACATTCCATATGATGTAATTCATTAATGGGGGGGCTGTGGGTGATGGGGTAGAACCCTCCTGGGGACTTAGTGGGCTTTGCATATTGGGCACTCGAGGGGGTGGTGACTTCCTCTTCAGATTCAATATGGGGGTTAGGTTCAGTAGGGGTTTCAACTGACCTTGTGAGTGGGCTAGGACTAAACTCAGTCCATATTTGGACATCACCCCGGGACACAGTACCACAACTACTTCGCTCACTTGGGTGCTGAACTCGATCGATCTCACTGAGTCTAGCAGCATTGAGTCCGTAACTGGGGCTAGGTAGTTCTGTTCTGGCTCCTTCAAAGCATCCTTGTCCTTGAGAATCTCCAGTGTTGTGGTTATTTCTCGATGGATGTTCTACAGTGGGGTGGGGGTGGTATTTTCTTCAGAGGCGATGTCTTATGGATTGGTGAACTGGGGAGTAGAGTAAAGAATGGCTCCGCTGGTAGATCCTCCTTCATTAAGTCCGGGAAGAAAGGTAGTGATTGAAAGCTTTGGAGAATATGGTTGTTTAGGTTTTGAGGGTCTGTGATTGGTGCCGTGCTATCGCTGTTGGCCATTGACTGCCATAATAGAGGCCCAAACGCCATTAATGCCTTGTTTAGGGCTTCCACTATGACTCTGGCAAGGTGAGCTGGGTTCTGCACAATTAGGGTTACTTTCTTGTTGTTGATTGAGAACTCGTAAGAGATTCCCTGCCCCTGTAATGCCACCTCTAGCCAGGAGGTCGGTTGGTGGTCCGGTGGTAATGGGTGGGTGGTGATGGTGGCTGTGGTCGAGTTTTTTGCCATTTTTGTACTTTTTGGCTTTGCTAGATTGGGAAAGAAGTGAAATGGGGGGAGACGACTGATTTCCCATCATAAATCACTCCAGTGTCACATCTTGGAAAGTGGACGGGCTTCCTTGTTTTGGGATTAGGGTTTTTGGCCGGTCATTAATTGTGGAAGTAACGGAGGTGACCTTTGGGGTCTTTTCGATTGTTGAAGGGGGAAGTTGCAGACAGGGCACTCGATTGCCATATCTGTTGCTTGGGATTTCACCATTAGAGGCGTTTACAGTAGACGTGGTAGGGGAAGCATAGGTTTTGGGGGCTAAGTTTTCCGATTCTTTTGGTTGCATGCGGATGGCCCCATTGGGCACATTACCTGAGGTAATAATTGGTGCCTCAGAAGTTGGGCTAGATCCCATTGGTGAGTTGGGATGAGGAGTGTTAAATGTGGGGTCGTCAGGACTGAGCCCCGTTTTCCTTTTGGAGCCCATGTTTTGTAGCTCTGTTGGACTTGGATTAGGCACGTGCCTTGACCCTTTTGGGCTGCAGGTGGCTTTTTTAGTTGGGCCTTGCTGCCTCTTTGGATTTTTTGATGTATTGTTTATTTGATTTTTAACGTTGAAATTAAAAACTTTGGGTAGCAGGGGTTTACCTGAAAATTCATCGGGCTTATTTACCTGACTCGCCTCTGTCTGCATATTGTTGTAATTTCTTATAGGTTGACCTTCCACATTGAGATGTTTTTAGTTGTCCCTGCTTCCGTCTTCTTGGGAATGTTACCGTTTTCCATTGACTCTCCTCCGGTATGGAGTCCGTTTGATGGTGTGGTTGAGAGTCATTGGTTGCTGCTGCTTGGCGTTGATTATATGTGCATCTTATTGACGTGTGTCCTATTCTCCCACAACTTGTGCATAGTGTTCCTTCTCCTTCATAGATCACTGATTGTTTATGGTCACCGATGATCACTGACGTTTCCACTGGTGATTCCAATGGAACTTGAATGCAAATGCGTGCATATCTCCCTCTTAACGTGGATGAGGTACATTGATCGATTTTCAGGAGCTTCCCAAGTTTCCTCCCAACTTTTTCTAGAATGACTTTGTCGTAGAATTCAGTGGGGAGTTGGGGTAGCCTTATCCAGATGGCAGTAGAGGTGAGCGTTGCTTCTTGTGGGACAAACTTTGGTTCCTATTTTCGGACAGAAAGGAAATGACCAGATATGAACCATGGGCCAAGAAGCAATGCCTTCACCATACTCTCCTCTAGATTAAATTTTATTATGAAGAAGTCCCACCCCAGGTCAATCAAAATTAACTCTTCAGATGACTTCCATATTTCAATTAACTTAGAGCGTAGCATGTGATGAGGCATTTTTCTTTTGAAGACTTTGATAATTACTGAGAATTTCCATGGCTGGTATAATCTTTCTTTGTCTTCTGGTGATAGTAGAATTGAACCTTCAATGTGTTTTCCTTTGCACCCTTCTAGGGTGGACTGATTTTCCATGTCATAGTAATTTGCTTAGTTGCATTCCTGTTTGCCTAGGAGTGTTTCCTTATAGATTTGCTTTGGTACTTCTACCTCTATCTGAGTTAGCTTGTCCGGTGGTTCCGATGGAAGGGGTAGTCTGATTAGTGGTGGTTCCATGGGCTATGGTAGTGACCTACGTTTAAAGGGAGAGAGAAAATTCTAGAGTCGGGTAATTGAATTGTTCATCTAATTATATGAACTAATGACTTTAAAAGTAAAGTACATGATTTTGCTGGTACTTGGCAATAGTGATATCATTATAGCTAGCCTATTGGAATATGTAAACTGCCTAGCAAAATATTATTACTTTCTTATTAACTTTCTGAAAATTGAATTGTGATATATAATAAAGCAACAATACTAGTTATGTAGCATTTCAAATCACTTAACTAAATTATTACTGGAATTGCTTGATAAAGACCTTAGTGTAATAAGGGTATTCATATTAACCAGTATTGTTCCTACATGTATTTAGTACATTTTAAGTCATGCAAATTAAGTTATATAATTAATAATGTAAACCATGCACTAACTGGACATACGGTTTAGACATATTTTGGTATTATCTAATTTACGATTTTTGTCAAATTATTATGATATTCTTATATTATATTTGTGCACCACTTAATTCATTTTATTCAAATTAACGGACGTGATATTTGCTTTGGGTTATTGAGATATCAATGTCCAATTTTTAATTAATACCACAATAATTAGTTATTTAGTGTAGAATAATTATTTTTATAGTGTTAGTTCATATGAACTTACAAATATGATATCACTAGAGCACTAATTGATTTTATGCATGTAATCATTATAAATTGGCATTATTTTAAAGCTTGGGGTAAGACATAAATTTGAATCATGATACACCATGATGATAAAAGTTGTGTTTGAGTTTCAAGTCATTATGGTCAAACATGTCTTTATATGGGTAAGACATTAGGTTCGAGTCTCAATGCACCATATTGATGATATAATGATGACTAAAGAAAAATAATATATTTTTCATTAAATGCATGAAGATTGTCCCACTTGATTTGCTCCATTCTTGAAGTGAATGTGACAGAGACGCATAATAAGTCTGAATGAAGACAAATGGTTGAACAACGAACGTGGGCGTTCCAAAGATCAAAATAATAATAATCATCACTATGATTTTAAAGGAGAACAATAAGGGTTCTCAAAATAGTCCTTCAAAATATGAAGGCAATATTTACCATCAAATTGGTATGAAAATAATAAAGCACGTCGCTGATTATGATCCGTTCCTTGAAGAGAATGTGACTTGTGATAAACATTGAGAATTCAAACCCATTCCTAAAGTTGAATGTGGCAATATGTGATAAAAGCAATGAATAAAGACATGCAATTCATGATTATATGAATACCACACAACTCACCTCTAAGGGAGGTTTGAGTGAAATAAAGAGAATAAATATTATTGTGTGATTACATGAATATGTCATTGGTCACGTACATGTGATACGCCAAATATTATTTTGCCATGTCTTATAAAAGTTATTAAATGCAAAATTAAAGCAATAAATAATTTTACTTATGATGATTTTGACCATGACAAGTTATTATGATATAAGTTTTTCCGTGAAGGAGACATTTACCATATGAATAGTTTGATAAAAGATCGTGTATTACAAAAGTTGTTAAGAGCTCCGGATGAATAAATTATTCATGACGTTGGTATTGTAAAGTCTTAGAAGAAACTTTTTGAGTTTCAAAAGTACAAGTCAAAATGATTATCATATTGAGACAATAAATGAAAGAAAGATTGAATATCTCTATATTTCTATAATCATATCGGGTAAATATGAAAGGTTACCTGGTTTTATTTCTATTTGTACTATACAAATATAAACATGATGCTTGAACCATATGCCACAAGTAAACTAGAGGTTTACTAAAATAAATATTAGTTGGCATAATCGGTTGACCATCCCGGTTCAATTATGATGCAAAAAAAATTAATTGAGAATTACATTGGCATATATTGAAGAATAGAAGATTCTTCAAGAATTCTCTTGTGTTACTTATTCTCATGATATACTAGTTAAGGTAGAGATTGTATCCCTTGATTTTTGGAACAAATAAAAGGTGATAAATATATGGGTCCGGTCACCTGCCATGTGGACAATTTTAATAGATGCATCTTTAATAGATGTATCTATTATATGGTCACACGTGTATTTGTTATCAACTTGCAGTTTGGTTTTTGCAAGATTGCTTGCTCAAATTATTAGAGCACAGTTCCAGGATATAAATTATGATAATCTATCTTAGTAATACTGGTTTAAATCCAAGTTGGTTTAGTAAAAATTGTATTCCTCGAGTTATAGCTAAATTATTGGTTATGAGAACAAAACTCTCAAAAATAAATTATTTTATGAGATGTATTATTTAATATACAATAACACTTGTACGCATCTAGCCAAGTTATGAAAATGTTTCCCTATCACAATCGGTTCAGGGTCAGAAACCAAATAATTTCTATATAGAAATATGAATGTGCTATATGATTTAATTATGCCACCACAATGCACAAAGATGAGTTTTCACAGAAGGTTGGGAAATGTGTTAGTGATCCCAACATTAGGGGGAGAAATGGCAGATGAGAAAGTGATACGTGAAATGAATTATTATGAATACATATAGATCCTCGTACAAGAAAATATGAACTTGAAGTTCAAGTGATAATTCATTTACAAATTATTGCCAGACGCATTTGCTGACCCAAAACTAAATATCATATTTCAGCTGCTAATGCTCCAAGCAGAATAAAGTCCAAGGGGAACAGAGTCTATGCCACGCATGAAGCGTAACAGACCAATCGGTTCCAAAGATAAAACTCCTTGAAGAAGGAGAGGGGCAAATATTCAAAATGGTCATAATAAGGAGGCAAATGCTCTAGAAGAGCACCACGACATAACACTTCATAAGACCTCATGGGAGAGGCTCAGGTACCTGAAATATAAGATAAAGAGATCTCAATAAGTTATGTCTTTATTAGGTAATAATAGAACTGACATAAAGTGATCGTCGACGATATTGTTAATATAATGTAGCACTCAATATTATTAATATTGACGAGGATCTTGAGCTCAAATCTGTCATGAAATTTGGACTAATAAATGATTGGCCAAAATAAAATATAAAAAAAATACATAATCAAGATTGATTTCACCTGAAAAATATGAAGTTGGACGGATAGTCCCAACACCTGAAAGTATAAAGCTAGTGGAGGTATAAATGTGTTCTTGTGCGAAGAAAGACAAGTCGATAGACATAAAGACATCTTGTGTCACAAGAAGATTTGTAATTATCCTGGCATTGATTATATAGAGACATGTTCTCTTGTGGTAGATGTAGTCATTTCAGGTTTTAATCTGGCAATACATAAAAAACTTGATATGCATATAATGGAAATCATTGAAGGATTTAAATTTTTCTAAAGCATATTATGGTTTTCCAAGAAATTTATTAAATAAATCGTCAATAATTCTTATATGGATTAAAACAATCAGGGCGCATGTGGTATAATCGCCCGAGAGAGTACTTGTTGAAAGAAGGGCACACGAATAATTCAATTTGTCCTTGTGCCTTTATAAAAGGATCTAGATTTGAATTTGTTATAATCGCCATGTATGTTGATGATTCAAATATAATTAGAACTCCCCGGGAGCTTCCTGAAGCAGTAGACTGTTTAAAGAAAGAATTTGAAATGAAAAATCTTGTAAAGACAAAAATATAATTTTGTCTTGGTCAACAAATTTAGTATATGAAAGATGAAAATTTTATCCATCAATCAGCATACACTAAAAAGATTTTAAAGCGATTCTATATGGATAAAGCACACCCATTGAGTACCCCGATGGCTGTGAGATCACTCGATATAAATAAATATCCATTCAGACCTCATAAAAATAATGATGAACTTCTTGGTCTTGAAGTACCATATCTAGTGCAATTGATGTACTAATGTATCTTGCTAACACTACAAGGCGTGATATAACCTTTTCAGTTAATGTCTTAGCAAGATTTAGCTATGCTCCTACAAGGAGACATTAGAATGAAATCAAACATATATTGCGTTATATAAAAGAGACTACCGATATGAGCCTATTTTATGACAACGATTGCAATCCCGATCTTGTTTGTTATGCTGATGCTGAGTATTTATCTGACCCGCACAAGGCTCGATCTCAAACATGTTATGTATTTACATGTGGAGGCATTGTCATATCTTGGCGATCGACTAAGCAATCAATCGTGGATACTTCTTCTAATCATACTGAAATAATTGCTATTCATGAAGAAAGTCGAGAATGTATTTGGTTGACGTCTATAATATACCTTATTCGAGACAAATGTGGTTTGAAGTGTGACAAACTACCCACAATTTTATATGAAGACAATGCAGCATGCATAGCCCATTTGAAGGGATGTTTCATAAAAGGAGATAGGACAAAGCACATTTTACCAAAATTATTTTTTCACACATTATCTTCAAAAGATTGGTGATAACAATGTGCAACTGATTCGTTCAAGTGATAATATGGCTGATTTGTTCACCAAATCTCTACCGACATCAACTTTTAAGAAACTAGTGTACAAGATTGGAATGTGAAGGGTGAAGGATGTGAACTGATGCTCTCATCAGGGGGAGTTAATACGCATTGTACTCTTTTTTCCTTACAAGGTTTTGTTCCACTGGGTTTTCCTTGCAAGGTTTTTAACGAGGCAACCAAAAGACATATTTATAAACATGTGTACTCTTTTCCTTCACTAGAATTTTTTCCCCATAGGATGTTTTCCTAGTAATGTTTTAACGAGGCACATTATCTTTTGACATCCAAGAGGGAGTGTTATGATAAATATCACATTATGGTGGATGTCTACTCTTCTTCCATGATCTTCATCTCAAATGCTTAATGATATATTCAATGACATATTTTGTATGTTCAATGATATATTTTGTATGTTCAATGACATATTCCATGACATATTTTCTTCACTTTTTATGCCTATATAAAGGCCTTGTAATAGATAGGAAAATACACACAATTGAAGAAGAAAAATCTCTTCCTTCTCTCTATCTCCATTTCTTGTTCATGTTTTACTAAATTGCTTTTATTTTCTTGTTCTATGTTGTTACTTTGAGTTATATTTCATGACAAAATAAAATATATATAGGAGTACGTTATTTCTTGTCAACTAAGAAACTATTTTAGTGGTGGAACAAAAAAAAGTTTTTTTTTACATGGTAAGGTAACTTTGAATCCTATTAGAGGTAAGTTTCTCGATTATTTTTACTCTTTTAATTTTCGAAGTATAAATAAAAAATAGTAGCAGAAGGCAACTTGTACTTTACATTAAACCTAGGGGTGTACAAAGAAAATCGACAAACCGCATTAACCCGATAATTCGAGTCAAACCGAGAAAAAAAATCCGACTATGATTTGGTTTGGTGTTGGAAAAAAAAACCCGACCATAATTGGTTTGGTTTGGTTTTAGCTAAAAAAAATTAAACCGAAACCAAAACAACCCGACATTACATATATAAAATTTTTAGATATATTTAATATATAAATATACTTATTGTGATGTAATTTATAAATATTTCTTAAATTTTTTTATAATTTTATCTTTTAAGGTATTATTTCAAGGTTGGACTTAGAACATTTGAATGCTTCAATAAATTTTATAGCCATTAATATTAGTTAATTAAATAATGCTAACAAAAGTCCAAACCAAAATCAAATTAATACTAGTGCTAACAAAAGACATTCAATTCAATATTACGAACGGGAATGTATTAAATATCTATTTTTTATTTTGCAACAATTTAGATAAAAATGCATAACCTATTTTTATTTTTCTTTAGCATTTAGTCATATAATTAATACTCCCTTATTAGTCTATTTATTTTAGCATGACTTAGTACTTTTAGATTATGTTTATTTTTATTATGGCTTTTTAATTAGCAATATCCGTGTGACGACCCAAATGGTCATCACCGTAATTCTCCCTTTCTCCGTGCTTCTGAGGCCTTTAAAACCTCTTATTTGGTCGCCTCGAATTGCGTACGCAGTCCGGGCGCGAAGCCGGAAATTTTTTATGTGGAAATATATGAACTTTGTGTTAAAAACTATGAATTTTTATAATAATATTGATATAGTTGACTTTGGTCAACATTTTGGGTAAACGGACACGGACCCATGATGTAACGGTCCCAGAGGGTCCGTAGGAAAATATGGAACCCGGGTGTATTTCCGGAATCGAAATCCGAGGTCCCAGGCCCGAGTACGGAATTTTTCCGTGAAATTATTTTCTGGAAATGTTTAAGGAAAATGAAAATGAAATTTGATCAAAAGGTAATGGTATCGGGCTCGTATTTTGGTTCCGACGCCCGGTACAGATCTTAAATGAGCGTTAAGCGCTTTCTGTGAAATTTGGTCGAAATCGGACATTGTTTGACGTGTTTCGGACCTAGATATCTAAAGTTGAAGGTTGATGAACTTTGAAGTGAAATTATGAGTTTTGGAGGTTGATTCTTTGATTTTGATATTATTTTGGCGATTTGATCGCCCGAGCAAGTTCATAGGATGATATTGAATTAGTGTGTGTGTTTGGTTGGGAGCCACGAGGGCTCGGGAGTGATTTCTGGGGTGGTTCGGAGTGTTTTGGACTTAGAAATGCATCAGAAAATTCTGCAATTTTTACACAGGTCTTTTCCTCTATGCGATCGCATAGGCTTGTTTGTGATCGCATAGAGTCCCTTATCAGCCCTCTCATTTTGTTCAATGCGATCGCATTCATTAGTACGCGATCGCATAGTTTGGCCAGCCTCTTCAATGCGATCGCATCTCCTTCTACGCGATCTCACAGCATTAAGCCTCACCTGAAATTTTGCCTTCCCTTTCTTCTATGCGTTCGCATGACCTTGTCTGCGATCGCATAAGCTAACCTCCCACTCCTCTATGCGATCGCATCAGTTGCCCCGCGATCGCATAGACCAATTTCGCCCAGTGATTTTAAAAGCCTAAAAACAGAACAATGACAGGATTTTCACACACTTTACTCACGAACCCTTCTTCTTCACCCTCCATTGAAGAGTCTCAAGCTTCCCTTCCTCCATAACACTTTGGGTAAGTAATCTTAACATCGATTCCTCACTATTCAATCATCTAATCACTAAAATCCTAGCCTAAAAGCATGAAATCAAAGTAGAAATTAGGGCTTTTGGGTAAAGTTAGGTTTTTGGATATTTTGGGCGATTGAACCTCAATTTGGGGTCGAATCTTAAAACAAATTGCATATTTGAACTCGTGGGGTTATGGGTGATTGAGTTTTCGTCCGAGCCTCGAGTTTGGATCATGTGGGGCCGGTGTCGGATTTTGGTATTTTTGGAAGAAGATAGGAAATTCATTTCTAAGCTATGGAATGGTGTTTTTGAACTAGTATTGATAATATTGTACTAATTATGGCTAGATATCGTCGTTTTGGAGTCGGATTCTAGAGGAAAAGCGGTGTTAGAGGCTTGATTGCTATTTTCCGACCGAGGTAAGTGTTTGATATAACTTTGGATTGAGGGAATATATTACACCCCATGTTTTCGTACGTTAAAGTTTTGTCGTAAGTTAATCAACGTAAATTTGGGAATGAGATTATTTTTGGATTATAAGTATTATGCTATCTCAAACAAGTGATGAGTAAATTTGTGAAGGTGAAAGGGTAAGTAAATCGAAGAAAAGGAATTTCGTCGAAGTTTATCATTTCGGGATAAAATACGGCCCAAACTAAAATACCTGGTACTTATAGACTAGTACCATACAAGGTAGCACATGACCATGATAATAAGGTGTATAAAGTGTACTAAAAATGAGTAGCATTTTAAGTAAGTTGAGATAATTCTATTATGTGGATAATTGATTTATTATTAGGTAATTGGAAATTAACTAATTAATTAAAAAATTTGTGGATAAGTTTAATAAGTTATGGATAGGCTTAATAGCCAAAAACGTGTCAGCTACTCAAATATATTTGGTGACTCTTAATTTTTCATAAAAGGTGGCAAAAGCTACACTTCCTAAACGTAAAGAGTTCATAAAAGTGATGGAGATTAGATGAACTAAGCTATTCCATACTTCTTTAATATTTTTATATTGATAGGTGTTCATTCCATTCTCCAACAACCCTTTGAAATAAAGAACAAGAAAAGGAAAATATTAGAACATCTGATTTGCTCAAATAGCCATTCTCGTTAAACAGAAAAGCTTTCTCCGTCATTTTGGTTCTTGACTCTATAGAAGCAGCCAATGATCACCCAATGTTTACCAATTTCAAATTATTCTTTAGCAAATTAAGTTCACTGAGGCAGTGAAGATTTTCATTCTTCAACTAAAATCCAACGAGATTTCTTAGCACATTAGCAATGTAAAATTTTGCGGTTCTAAAGGAGTACGGTACAATCTTCTCCAAGAATATTATATGGAGTTTTCCTACTCCAGGTATGTTAAGGCCCTTCCTTCTTTCTTTTGACATGGTCCAGATTATACGAAAGAAACGAGCAAATACACGGTTTCTATAAATTATTCTATTCATAGAAATAGTAGGGGTGTCTATATTCTTGATTCCCCATGAGAATTATTATTATCTTCTGTTCATGGGTCTCAGAATAATATGCAGCTGGAAAAGTTTATCCAGAAGGAATATCGAGATTATTACGTATTTTCATGCATTTTACTCGTTTATACATGTGCATTGACCCATGACCAAATGGCATTATATACGCGTATATATGTAAATATATGTATATGGGATATGGGAAAAGGTTACGGCGTTATATACGCACCACCACCTGATCAGCTGGTATATGATGATGATGTTGCCCACAGTGGCTGAAATATGATTCAAATGGCGTTATATACGCATATATGGGTATGTATTCAAATGGCGTTATATACGCATACATATGTATGTATTCAAACGGCGTTATATACGCATATATATGTATATGGGATATGGGAATGGTTATGGCGTTATATATGCACCACCACCTGATCAGCTGGTATACAATTATGACTTTGCCCACAGTGGCCGATATGATATGATGGGATGCCCTCAGAGGCTGATGATATTATGTAAATCCATACCTATGCATGGCTTGACATTTACACGCACGTGCATGACGTTATAAACGTTTCAAAATATACAAAGTTATTCAGATTTAAAGATGTGTTTCAGTATTCCATGTTTCATCTATGTATATTACGTACTAAGTTCCATGCCTTATATACTCAGTACATTTTTCGTACTGACGCCCTATTCCACGGGCCTGCATTTCATGCCCGCAGGTGCAGGTAGGCAAGCTGGCGGTCCTCCTTCTTAGGATCCCTGATCAGCGAGAGTTGGCGTGCTCTATTTGATCTGGAGCTGCTCTTGATATGGGTACGATACGTTTGTACATATATATGTATATGAGTATGACGTGGCTTAGTCATGTCTTTGTATAGTTATGTTTCTGTTAGAGGTCTGTAGACAGTATGTCTAGTTGGGTTATATGTGGCCTTGTCGGCTTTCAGTTTTTGATGTATAGTTGTCTATAGCAGCCTTGTCGGCTCGCCCACGGTATTCTGCTTGTATACGTACATATGCCTTGATGGCAGGTTTCTTTCACGTATGTTAATTTTGTAATACAGTAGATGTTATTCATATTCATATTTTAGACGCTTGCTTAGGGGTGTTTGATAAGTAAGACTCAGGCGCCCGTCGCGGCCCATCAGTTTGGGTCGGGACAGAATATGATTAGGATGTTATTTGTTACGTGCTATGTGGATTCGATGCATAGGCATGGTGACAGTTATCTATGCACCCGAGTCTAGCATGACTGTGGGCCTTAAATTGCGTTATTTCGAATGATATGATCTAGATTCTTATTGGAATTGATTTAGTTCACATGGTATGAACGGTTGTGAATAGATAATGACTTCGTATAATTTTGGAGCATTGGCTCGACTTAGCACTTGGTGGTAGCTAACGTGTTTAGAAGTGGAAATTCAGTGATCATTTCCCTTGCCGGGACTTAAATATATTTTGAATTCTCCCTTGCCGGGATATTTGGGCTGTTAGTTGCATTCCCTTGTCGGGACCCTTGGTGTTTTGATGCTACTCCCCTTGCACTCGATTTGCGAATGATGTGGGAGAGTTTTGTTGGTAAAATTGAGGATCGGGTTGCACGCCGCAACGGTACTACTTGTCGAGGATCGGGTTGCACGCCACAACGGATTGATTATTGAGGATCGGGTTGCACGCCGCAACAGAGTTAAATGTTGAGGATCAGGTTGCGCGCCGCAAGGGGAATATGAACTGAGAATATTGTTCTGTGTGTTGAGCTTTTCCCGGTACTTCATTATCAGTTGCTAACTGCTCAGTTTTCATTCTTGTTTAGCTGAATTCTCTATTTGAACTGTTGTACCCCACATCATGCTCCCCTCCCTTTTAACTGTTTAGCGTATTCTCCTGTTATTGTATATATCTATAAAGGTTATTTGTGGTAGGTCCTGTCTAGCCTCGTCACTACCTCGCCGGGGTTAGGCCAGGCACTTACCAGCACATGGGGTCGGTTGTGCTGATGCTACACTTCTGTGCCTTTTGTGCACATGTAAGAAGATAGCTTACAGACCGCAGTAGTAGATTGGGAGTGTGCCTTCAGTCCAGAGATTCCTAGGTAGTTCGCTGGCATGCGCGGGCCCTGAGTCTCTTCTATTTCTTTTCAGTTTGTTTATTTGTATCGAGATAGACTCTTGTGTATTTTCTTTCAGACTGATGTTTTTAGTATTCCTTTAGTAGTCTGTGAGTAGTGACACCAGATACTGGGTAGAGACATGTTATAAACTTCCACACTTGCTATTGTTTTATTAAAAGTCTTCCACATATTTTTAATTATTTATTTCAGTTATTATACTGTTTTAGATTAAAGCTCGTGAAATGTTTAAAAAGGTTGGCTTGCCTAGCTCCGATGGTAGGCGCCATCACGACCTCGGTGGTAGGAAATTCGGTTCGTGACAAGTTGGTATCAGAGCACTAGGTTACTAGGGTATCACAACTCACGGACAAGCTCGGTAGAGTCTGAGGGAAATGTACGAAGACGTCTGTATTTATCCCCCAGAGGCTACAAAGTTAGGAAAATTTCACTTTGTTCATTCTTGTCGTGCGATTTTGTTTCTCAAATATTGATTGTCGTTCTACTCTATTCTTTTGCAGATAGCGAGAACACGTGCGTCTTCTTTTACCGCGCAGTAGCCCGAGCTCCCAGCAGCAGCTTCAGTGAGGGGCAGGGACCAAGGCCGTGCCAGAGGCCGTGGTAGGGGAAGGGCTCAGCCCCAGGCAACAGTTCCAGAGGTGGAGCCTCATATTGACTTTGATAAGGAGGTTCCAACCCCAGCATCCCCAGTGGGCCCAGCTCAGGTCCCAGGAGGGGTTGTGTTTTCCCCGGATCTCCAGGATGCTCTCGTCCGTATAGCAGGTTTTATGGACAGTGTCACCATAGCGGGCTTACTACCGGTAGCACCAGCCACCTCTTAGGCTGGATGAGGGGTTCAGACTCCTGCTACGCGTACTCCGGAGCAGGTAGCTCCCCGGACTCAGGTTCCAGTGGTTCAGCCCGCAGTGGCAGCTCAGATAGGTATTACAGCTCAGGCCGGAGATGGGGCAGCCATGTCTTCGGATGCTTTGTGGAGACTTGATCGGTTCTCCAAGCTTTTCACCACCACTTTCAGCGGTACTTCATCAGAGGATCCCCAGGATTTTCTATTCAGTTGTCATGAGATCCTCAGGACTATGGGTATAGTGGAGACCAATGGGGTCGATTTTTGCACCTTCAGGCTTGCAGGGTCCGCCAAGACTTGGTGGAGAGACTATTGCCTATCTAGACCAGCAGGGTCTCCAGCTTTGACATGGGATCAGTTCGCGGAGTTATTTTTGGAGAAGTTTCTTCCCGTCACTCAGCGGGAGGCACTTCGTAGACAGTTCGAGCGCCTCCATCAGGGCTCCATAACAGTTACACAGTATGAGACTAGATTTATTGATTTGGCACGCCATGCAGTTGTGATACTCCCTACAGAGCGAGAGAGGGTCCGGAGGTTCATTGATGGATTGATTCAGCCGATCTGCCTTCAGATGACCATGGGAGTTGGTAGCGATATTTCCTTTCAGGAGGTGGCCAATGCGGCCCGTCGGGTAGAGATGGCACTCGCTCGAGGAGGTGGTCAAGAGTTAGATAAGAGGCCTTGACATTCTGGTAGATTCAGTGGTACCTCATCTGGAGGTAGGGATTCATATGACAGAGGCCACTCTCAGAGGCCCTTTCAGTCAGCACTCCAGGTTTCACGCGGTACTGCGGGCGGTAGCGGTTCTCAGCAGCACTACTCTGATTAGCAGTCCATCAGTGCACCACCGCTCCAGAGCATTAGGGGAGGTCATTCAGGGCGTCAGGGTCAGCCCCAGTCTTCTCAGTTGCCGCATTCTATTGGGTGTTATGAGTGTGGAGACCTCAGCCACATTCGGAGGTATTGCCCGAGGTTGAGGGTTGCTCGGTCACAGCAGCAGGGTTCTCGTCTGCTTTAGGCAGCAAGTGATCCACAGGCCGCCCAGCTAGCTAGAGGCGGGGGTAGAGGCCATAGAGGTGGAGGTAGGGAGCATAGAGGTGGAGCTCAGACCGCCAGAGGCAGGGGTCAGCCCGCAACAGATCGTCCCAGAGACACAGTTCAGGGAGGTGGGGGCCAGCCCCGTTGTTATGCATTGCCAGCCAGGCCGGAGGTCGAGTCATTAGATGTTGTGATTACATGTACTATACTGGTCTGTGATAGAGGTGCTTCAGTATTATTTGATCTGGGATCTACGTATTCTTATGTGTCGTCCTATTTTGCACCTTATTTGATCATGCCTAGTGAGGCTTTGGGTATTCCTGTATATGTATCCACACCGGTTGGGGATTCCATAGTGGTCGACCGAGTGCATCGTTCATGTGTGGTAGTATTTGAGGGTCTTGAGACCCGAGTCGACTTATTGCTCTTAGATATGGTGGACTTTGATGTCATATTGGGGATGGATTGGTTGTCCCTGTATCATGCTATCTTGGATTGTCATGCCAAGACCGTGACCTTGGCTTTGCCAGATTTTCCTCGACTTGAGTGGAGAGGTACCCGAGGTCATTCCACCCGCAGTGTTATTTCGTATGTCAAGGCTCGACGTATGGTCGAGAAGGGGTGTCTAGCATATCTGGCGTATGTTCGCGACTCCAGCGCAGAGGTTCCATCTATTGACTCTGTTCCTATTGTTCGGGAGTTCCCCGAGGTTTTCCCTTCAGACCTGCCGGGTATGCCGCCCGACAGGGATATTGATTTCTGTATTGATCTGGCTCCGGGCACTCAGCCTATTTCCATTCTGCCATATCACATGGCCCCGACAGAGTTGAAAGAGTTGAAGGAGCAGCTTCAGGACTTGCTTTATAAGGGTTTCATTAGACCCAGTGTATCACCTTGGGGTGCACCAGTGTTGTTTGTGAAGAAAAAGGATGGGTCGATGAGGATGTGCATTAATTACCGGTAGTTGAACAAGGTGACGATAAAGAACAAGTATCCACTATCGTGGATTGACGATTTATTCGACCAGTTTCAGGGTGATAGGGTGTTCTCGAAGATAGATTTGAGGTCTGGTTATCATCAGCTGAGGATTAGGGCGTCTGATGTCCCTAAGACAGCATTTCGCACTCGGTATGGGCATTATGAGTTTTTGGTCATGTCATTTGGATTGACCAACGCCCTAGCAGCATTTATGGAGTTGATGAACTGAGTGTTTCGGCCCTATTTGGATTTGTTTGTGATTGTATTCATTGACGACATTTTGATATACTCCCGCAGTCAGGAGGAGCATGAGCAACACCTCAGAGTGGCTCTTCAGACTAAGGAGGATAGTCAATTATACGCCAAGTTCTCGAAGTGAGAGTTTTGGTTGAGTTCAGTCGCATTCCTGGGTCATGTCGTATCAGCAGAGGGTATTCAGGTGGACCCGAAGAAGATAGAGGCAGTCAAGAACTGGCCTCGACCAGCTTCAGCTACAGAGATCCGGAGCTTCTTGGGGTTAGCTAGTTACTACAGATATTTCGTGGAGGGGTTTTCATCCATCGCAGCCCCGATGACTAGATTGACCCAGAAGGGTGCCCAGTTCAGGTGGTCAGATGAGTGCGAGGCGAGCTTCTAGAAGCTCAAGACAGCTTTGACTACGGCACCCGTATTGGTTTTGCCCACGGGATCTAGGCCTTATACTGTTCATTGTGACGTTTCCCGTGTCGGGCTTGGCGTAGTGTTGATGCAGAATGACAAGGTCATAGCATATGCTTCGAGGCAGTTGAAGATCCACGAGAAGAATTATCCAGTTCATGACCTAGAGTTGGCAGCCATTGTTCATGCCTTGAAGATCTGGAGGCATTATTTATATGGTGTGACGTGTGAGGTGTACACGGATCACAAGAGCCTTTAGTACTTGTTCAAGCAGAAAGAGTTGAATCTGAGATAGCGGAGGTGGTTAGAGTTGTTGAAAGACTATGATGTTTCTATCTTATACTACCCGGGAAAGGCCAATGTGGTGGCCGATGCATTGAGTAGGAAGTCCGCCAGTATAGGTAGTCTTGCCTATATTCCGGTCAGTCAGAGACCGTTTGCCTTGAATGTTCAGGCCTTAGCCAATCGATTTGTGAGATTGGATATTTCTGAGCCTAGTAGGGTGTTAGCTTGCACTGTTGCTCGTTCGTCATTGATGGAGCGTATTCAGGAGCGGTAGTTTGACGATCCCCATTTCGTGTCCTGAGAGACACGATGTAGCGGGGATGTGCCAGGGAAATGACCTTGGGAGATGATGGTGTATTGAGATTGCAGGGGCGAGTTTGTGTGCCCAATGTTGATGGTATTTGGGAGTCGATCTTAGCGGAGGCCCACAGTTCTCGGTATTCTATTCACCCGGGCGCCGCGAAGATGTATTAGGATTTGAGACAACATTATTGGTGGCGCAGAATGAAGAAAGACATTGTTGCATATGTGGCTCGTTGTCTGAATTGTCAGCAGGTTAAGTACGAGCATCAGAGGCCTGATGGGTTATTTCAAAGGATTGAGCTTCCTGAGTGGAAGTGGGAAAGAATCACCATGGATTTTGTTACTGGCCTTCCGATGACTCGGAAGAAGTTTGATGCTATATTGGTTATTGTTGATAGGCTGACCAAGTCAGCGCATTTTATTCCAGTTGCCACCACCTATTCATCCGAGAGATATGCTGAGATTTATATTAGAGAGATCGTTCGCCTTCATGGGGTGCCCATATCTATTATTTCGGACCGGGGTCCGCAGTTTACCTCGCATTTCTAGAGAGCGGTACAGCATGAGTTGGGCACCCAGGTTCAATTGAGTACAGCATTTCACCCCCAGATGGACGGTCAGTCCGAGGGGACTATTCAGATTCTTGAGGATATGCTCCGAGCCTGCGTTATTGATTTTGGAGGCTCGTAGGACCAGTTCTTGCGTTTAACAGAGTTTGCCTACAACAAGAGCTACTAGTCCAGTATTCAGATGGCTCCGTATGAGGCGTTGTATGGTAGATGGTGTCGGTCCCCAGTCGGATGGTTTGAGCCGTTAGAGGCTCAGCTATTAGGTATAGATCTAGTACAGGAGGCCTTGGATAAGGTCAAGATCATTCAGGACAAACTGCGGTCATTTCAGTCTAGACATAAGAGTTATGCAAATCGTAAGGTCAGGGATGTTGCTTTCATGGTTGGTGAGCGAGTATTGCTCCGTGTATCGCCTATGAAGGCCATGATGAGATTCGGGAAGAAGGGCAAGCTTAGCCCTAGGTTTATTAGCCCATTTGAGATTCTCGATCGCGTGGGGAAGGTGGCTTATAGACTTGCCTTGCCGCCTAGCTTGTCAGCCGTGCATCCGGTTTTTCACGTATCCATGCTTCGGAAGTATCACGGTGATCCCGCCCACGTGTTAGATTTTAGTACTGTCCAATTGGACAAGGATCTGTCATATGAGGAGGAGCCGGTGGCTATTTTAGACCGGCAGGTTCGACAGTTGAGGTCGAGGAGTTTCCCTTCAGTGCGCGTTCAGTGGAGAGGTCAGCCTCCTGAGGCATCGACCTGGGAGTCCGAGTCTGATATGCGGAGCCGTTATCCCCATCTATTCCCCGACTCATGTACTTCTTTCTTTTGTCCGTTCCAGGATGAACGGTTATTTTAGAGGTGGAGGATGTGACGACTCAAAGGGTCATCACCATAATTCTCCATTTCTCCGTGCTTCCGAGGCCTTGAAAACCTCTTATTTGGTCGCCTCGATTTGCGTGCGCAGTCCGGGCACGAAGCCAGAAATTTTTTATGTGGAAATATATGAACTATGTGTTAAAACTATGAATTTTGATAATAATATTGATATAGTTGACTTTGGTCAATATTTTGGATAAACGGACCTGGACCCGTGATGTAACAGCCCCGGAGGGTCCGTAGGAAAATATGGGACCCGGGCGTATTCCCGGAATCGAAATCCGAGGTCCCAGGTTCGAGTACGGAATTTTTCCGTGAAATTGTTTTCTGGAAATGTTTAAGGAAAATGAAAATGAAATTTGATCAAAAGGTAATGGTATCGGGCTCGTATTTTGGTTCCGACGCCCGGTACAAGTCTTAAATGAGCATTAAGCACTTTCTGTGAAATTTGGTCGAAATCGGGCGTTGCTTGACGTGTTTCGGACCTAGATATCTAAAGTTGAAGGTTGATGAACTTTGAAGTGAAATTATGAGTTTTGGAGGTTGATTATTTGATTTTGATGTTATTTTGGCGATTTGATCGCCCGAGCAAGTTCTTAGGATGATATTGAGATAGTATGTGTGTTTGGTTGGGAGCCCCGAGGGCTCGGGAGTGATTTCGGGGGTGGTTCAGAGTGTTTTGGACTTCGAAATGCATCAGAAAATTCTGCAATTTTTACACAGGTCTTTTCCTCTATGCGATCGCATAGGCTTATCTGTGATCGCATAGAGTCCCTTATCAGCCCTCTCATTTTGTTCAATGCGATCGCATTCATTAGTACGCGATCGCATAGTTTGGCCAGCCTCTTCAATGCGATCGCATCTCCTTCTACGCGATCTCACAGCATTAAGCCTCACCTGAAATTTTGCCTTCCCTTTCTTCTATGCGTTCGCATGACCTTGTCTGCGATCGCATAAGCTAACCTCTCACTCCTCTATGCGATCGCATCAGTTGCCCTGCGACCGCATAGACCAATTTCGCCCAGTGATTTTAAAAGCCTAAAAACAGAACAGTGACGGGATTTTCACACACTTTACTCACGAACCCTTATTCTTCACCCTCCATTGAAGAGTCTCAAGCTTCCCTTCCTCCATAACTCTTTGGGTAAGTAATCTTAACATCGATTCCTCACTATTCCATCATCTAATCACTAAACTCCTAGCCTAAAAACATGAAATCAAAGTAGAAATTAGGGCTTTTGGGTAGAGTTAGGTTTTTGGATATTTTGGGCGATTCAACCTCAATTTGGGGTCGAATCTTAAAACAAATTACATATTTGAACTCATGGGGTTATGGGTGATTGGGTTTTGGTCCGAGCCTCGAGTTTGGATCATGTGGGGACGGTGTTGGATTTTGGTATTTTTGGAAGAAAAATAGGAAATTCATTTCTAAGCTATGGAATGATGTTTTTGAACTAGTATTGATAATATTGAACTAATTATGGCTAGATATCGTCGTTTCGGAGCCGGATTCTAGAGGAAAACCGGTGTTAGAGGCTTGATTGCTATTTTCGGACCGAGGTAAGTGTTTGGTCTAACTTTGGCTTGAGAGAATATGATTAGGATGTTATTTGTTACGTGCTATGTGGAGTCGGTGCATAGGCATGGTGACGGTTATCTATGCACCCGAATCTAGCATGACCGTGGGTCTTAAATTGCGTTATTTCGAATGATATGATCTAGATTCTTGTTGGAATTGATTTAGTTCACATGGTATGAACGGTTGTGAATAAATAATGACTTCGTATAATTTTGGAGCATTGGCTCGACTTAGCACTTGTTGGTAGCTAACGTGTTTAGAAGTGGAAATTTTGTGATCATTTCCCTTGCCGGGACTTAAATATATTTTGCATTCTCCCTTGCCGGGATATTTGGGCTGTTAGTTGCATTCCCTTGTCGGGACCCTTGGTGTTTTGATGCTACGCCCCTCGCACTCGAGTTGCGAATGATGTGGGTGAGTTTTGTTGGTAAAATTGAGGATCGCGTTGCACGCCGCAACGGTACTAATTATCGAGGATCAGGTTGCACGCCGCAACGGATTGATTATCGAGGATCGGGTTGCACGCCGCAACAGAGTTAAATGTTGAGGATCGGGTTGCACGCCGCAACGGGAATATGAACTGAGAATATTGTTCTATGTGTTGAGCTTTTCCCGGTACTTCATTATCAGTTGCTAACTGCTCAGTTTTCATTCTTGTTTAGCTGAATTCTCTATTTGAACTGTTGTACCCCACATCATGCTCCCCTCCCTTTTAACTGTTTAGAATAGCGCATCCTCTTGTTATTGCATATATCTGTACAAGTTATTTGTGGTAGGTCCTGTCTAGCCTCGTCACTACCTCGTCGGGGTTAGGCCGGGCACTTACCAGCACATGGGGTCGGTTGTGTTGATGCTACACTTCTGTGCCTTTTATGCACAGGTCAGGAGACAGCTTACAGACCGCAACAGTAGATTGGGAGCATGCCTTCAGTCCAGAGATTCCTAGGTAGTTCGCTGGCGTGCGCGGGCCCTGAGTCTCTTCTATTTCTTTTTAGTGTGTTTATTTGTATCGAGACAGACTCTTGTGTATTTTCTTTCAGACTGATGTTTTTAGTATTCCTTTAGTAGTCCGTGAGTAGTGACACCAGATACTGAGTAGAGATATGTTATAAACTTCCGCACTTGCTATTGTTTTATTAAAAGTCTTCCGCATATTTTTAATTATTTATTTCAGTTATTATACTGTTTTAGATTAAAGCTCGTGAAATGTTTGAAAAGGTTGGCTTGCCTAGCTCCGATAGTAGGCGCCATCACGATCCCAGTGGTGGGAAATTCGGGTCGTGACAATTCGTATTACATAAATTTATTGTCTTTATTGTTAAATATTTTAGGATAATATCATGACACATCTCATATTTTGTATTATTTTCTTTAAAAATACTTTATATAGTTGTATCTTACTAGGATTAAAGAAATAGTTTGAGCAAATGTTATATGTTTTGTTCTACGAAGATTTTACGGGAAAAAAACCCGAATAACCCGAAAACCCGAGAAAAACCGAGATTGAAAAACTCGAATTTATTGGTTTGGTTTGGTCTTTAGATTTAATAACCCGACACAAGTAGTTTGGTTTGGTAATTGTCAAATCCGAACCAACCCGACCTATGTACACTCTTAATTAAACCTACATGGATATGATTGGGATTATTACTGCCTTGTTAATTTACCAATATAATAGGAAGGATTAATAGTTACTATGTCTTATTTATTTATTTATTAATTATTACTATGTTGAATTTTAAGGTTTGACACACCAATTAAGACTTTTACTATATGTCTCTTGCCTTTTAAAAGAAGTCGAGAGGAATCGACTAATTAATACTTACAACAAATTAAAGCCACTTCCCCAGTAAAATATGTTTCCTTAATTGTTGCTTTAAGTTCTTAATTTGACTAATTCAAAAAGTTTATGACAGTGCAATCGTCAATATAAAGTTGCACATTACCATTTTTATTGTGCAAGTCTTTAATAAGAACTTTTTGGTTAAACTATTTTTTAAATAACGGTAGTATTTAGTTCAGTTTTTGCACACCAATATAGGTATCATTTATAACAATAATGTCAAATAACTCTACTTTCCAAAACTTAGATGAATAACAAAGTAAATTAGAATGAGTTTGTGATGAATCGAACCTAAAAACTACGATACTTTTAGATATGTTGGTAACAGACACCATATCTTATATTTCCTAAACATGCGTTTATTAGAAGAAAACGTGCTTAAACAAGAGTAAAATTTATCCCGTATTTATATTAAACTATATTAATTTATCAGTGCAAGTGCTCTAGTTTAGATAAGAATGTATATGAATTAATTATAGTTTAGTAATAACCATATTTGTTCAGATATATATTGTAATATTTATTGTATTTATCTCGGGTAAGTTATAATTTTATCTTTTAAAAAGTACTAAGAAAGGTGGTATTCGTTCAGAGTATTCTCGGAATTTCTTACGCCTTTACCTTTTACCCACGTTGTTGAAGTTATAGCCACCAATATGTATTGGGAAAAAGTTGAATTTATATTGAAAATGACGTGGCACGATACGTGGACTGGTCAAATGGTCAAAATATGATGATCAGTTAAGAGGCACGTTCTATCCATTGTTATCAACATGTCAAACAACAACAACAACAACAACAGTGAAAATACCTTGGGAAACCATGAAAATCAAATCCATCAGAATCAAGGAGATCTACCAAACATTGACGTGGTTCCCTCCCCTGCAGACTCACCACGTCAATCTCGTGAACGCACTCCTGCTCCTGAATCTCGTGTTGATCAATAAGAGCAATCTGAACATTTTGAAGGGGGTGCAAATGAAGCTTTACAAAAGCTAATTGATGCCCAGGTCAGCAAAGCTCTTCAGGCTCTAGTTAGTCGATTGTCTGTTGCACCACCCACACCAACTCCTAATAATAATACACTGGAGAATCCTCGTTCCGGCCTTGTTAATTCTGGAAATGGAGGAAACACTAGTGAACCACAGGAAGGGGAACCAGGTAATTTAAATAATTCTTATTTGCAAAATTTAGTACTAACCTTGCAGAAACAGATTAAGGAACAAAATGAGCATATTGAGCAAATCCCTGGAGTTCCGCCTGTAATAAAAGGAGTAGACATGGACAAATACTCACAACAACCTTGGAAGCCAAGTGCAGCTCCCCTTCCAATTCCGAAAAAGTTCAAAATGCCTGATATCCCAAAATACGATGGTACAACAGATCCACGTGACTGTATTTACTACAGGCGTGAAAGGCAACGACTTGACCAAACAAGAAATTGAATCAGTATTGGTCAAGAAATTTGGAGAAACACTCACCAAGGGTGCATTAACCTGGTATTCTCTTTTACCTGAAAATTCTATAAATTCTTTTGCTGAGCTTGCAGATTCCTTTATTAAAGCACACTCGGGAGCTCAAAAGGTTGAGAAAAGAATGGAAGATATTTTCAAAATCAAACAAGGAGATTCAGAATTGCTCAGAGATTTTGTTGATAGATTCTAACGTAAAAGAATGACTTTGCCCCGTGTACCTAACAACTGGGCTGCAATAGCTTTTGCAAGTAACTTAAATGACAAAAGTTCTGAAGCCACGAAAAGACTCAAAGAAAGCCATCGAGAATTCCCTGCAACTACGTGGAATGATATTTACAACAAGTATAGTACGAAGTTGCTAATTGAAGAAGATATCGTACCTAAGTTTCATCACGAAGAAAGGAGTGGTTCCAGAAGATCAGAAACCAAAAAAAGATCAGGTAAAAACAGGTACGATCCATATATGGGACCTGCAGGAAAAGACTCACGTTCAAAATAGGATAACCAGTAATATGATCAAAAATCGAGGAACAGGGAATCTGGTTCTTCATCAAGGTTCAGAAATGATCGGAACAGACAGGAGTCACGAGATGATGACAGAAGTTTAAAGGCAAGGTTCGGTGGATATAACTTTAATGTCACTACCTCCGAGCTCATGGCTGTTTTGAGAAGCATGGGAGATAGGGTAAGATGGCCAAAAAAGATGCGGTCAAATCCAAATAGACGCAATCCTGACCATTGGTGCGAGTTCCACAATGATCACGGGCACAAAACTTCAGAATATAGATTCTTGCAAAGTGAAGTGGATCATCTATTGAAGCAAGGGTACCTCACTGAGTTATTTAGTGAGAAAGGTAAACAAGCCTATAAAAAAAAGGCAAGAGCCACCAAAGCCCCCTTCACCCAAGAGAACAGTGAATGTGATAAGTGGGGGAGAAGATATTCACAGCATAACCTACACAGCTTCCAACAAGATTTATAAAGTAACAATTACACACAGGAAACGGGTACGGCAGGTTTTAGAAAATAAAAGTATTTCATTTGATGATGCAGATACCGAAGGAGTAATAACCCCACATAATGACGCACTTGTAATATCTTTACTTATACATGATACTAATGTAAAACGAGTTTTGATTGATCCAGAAAGTTTCGTAAATATTATACTACTAAGGCTATTACGTGGACACCTTGCTAGTGGTCCACCGAACATCTTTCGATAAAGATTTCCTTTCTATAAACAATATCGAGCAGCTTTTTTGCGAAGCACGTGAGCCTTTCCTTTGTCATTAGGCACGGTTCCGTGCTGTAAAAAAGCAATAATTTCATTTCTCCAATCCCATATTAAATGATTAAAATTTACCTCATTCTTATCAGGTTCGAGAATGGAATGAAATAAATGTATGACTGAAGCATTTGCGTCATTTGCTACGTCAGCCGCAGATGCGAGATTAGCTAAAGCATCTGCCTCCACATTCTCATCTCTTGGGATTTGCATTACCTTCCACGATTGGAATTGCTTTATTAGTTCCCGTACCTTTTCGAGATATTCTTGCATTCGAGTTTCCCTGGCTGTATAAGTCGCCAGCATTTGATTAACCACGAGTTGAGAATCGCTCTTGATTATAATCTGTGTTATGCCGAGTTCTCGTGCCAATTCTAAACCTACAATTACACCTTCGTATTCTGCTTCATGCGCAATCTTCAAAATTGAATCTACCCAACCACGGAAATTAGGAACGGGTTCCACATCTCCCATGGTTGCTATGGAAAACCAAAATAGAAACGAAATTAGAAAAGAAATATACTTAAAAATAGATATGGTAAGTAAAAGAAAACTTATGTGCAAAGTTCCACTTCTCAGGGAAGGGAATATTTGTTTCACCCAACAAATCCACCGTACGTACAACAACGTAACGACAATACCACCCTCGATCCTTGTCATCCTCGGGGTTTACCAAAACCTTCTTGCTTCTTGCAATCAAGGTAAAAACTCCATGGCGGAATAATTTGGGATGGTATAGGTGAATAAGATGGGAAAATATAAAATTAACATTGGCTTTGGTAGACAAATACCTTAAGCAAGCCACAACTCTCCAAACAAGAGGACCTACTTGTGCTAAGCAAATTTTGAAAAAGCGGCAAAATTCAAGTATGACTGGGTCAATGGCAGGATTAAATCCCAAAGTAAAGGGATAAGTATAAACGAAAGAGAATCCAATTCTGAAAGAAGAAATTCTCTGGTTTGGGACAGGAATCATCATACGAAGATTATCTCTCCAATTACAATCTTTCCTAACAGTGGGAATCACAAGTTCAGTTATTAGAGAATGATAGGTGTCAGCTTTCTCTTAGTTTTTAACTTGTTCTTGGAGATATCTTTTATCGTTCCCAAAAGATAAATCATTGGGTACAATTTCTTCAACTAAAGGTTCCTGAGCAGGTTCAGAAAGTTCTTTACCTTTAGAAGAAGGGGTTTTGGGGATAGAACTTCTAATGCCAGAACCAGAAGAAGGAGAAGCAGAACCAGATGAACCACCACGAGTGGATCCTAGGCTCAAGCTCCGAAGCCTTCCTCTGCCTCTCCTATGTCTTACGGGGGCATTGGGGAAGTGATCTAGAATTTGAACTTTTCTAGGGTTAGGGTTTGGAGACGACATTGTTGAAGAAAGATGAACTAAAGGGGAGAACGAGCAAAAGTGAGTAATAAATTGCTTGTTGAAGATATATGAAGAAGAAGACAAAAGAAAGAGGGTTAAGTATGTATATACCAGCAACCGTCAAATAAAGTGCAATGATGGAAAGCCTATAATAAAGGCAACTATCACTTCGTGAATAAAGGAGATGAAGAAACCTTGAAAAAAGGCTGCAGGATTACTAAGCCAATCAGAAGGTGACACGTGTGCAGAACATTAAATAAAAGGTGACATGTATGCAGAGCATTAATTAGAAGGGACAATTGAAGCGTCAGTACTGTTATAACATTAATTACGGCAAAAATTCTCTTTTTATGAAGATCCACTTCCCAAATATTTAATTGATAAATAAATGAAAAGTGGGGGGACTATCTGTATTGGGAAAAGACTGAATTTATATTGAAAATGACGTGGCACGACACGTGGACTGGTCAAATGGTCAAAACATGATGATCAGTTAAGAGGCACGAGTGACAACAGATACGGGGAGAAGAAAGCTAAATAGGCACGAGAAGCAATTCGAATAGTACGAGCTTCATACCTATTTAAGTCATTTAAAGCCAAGGATCAGAAGGCATTGGAGACATGGATCTTATGACGAAAAGAAGTTCAAATTCAGTATTAAATACCCAATACGTTAGAGAATTGGTATTAAATAGGAATGATTATGTAACATTTCATTTAATGTCTTTTATTGCTCATAATTGCCTCATTAAGACTAAGGTATTACACATTTTCCTAGAATCAACTATAAAAGGAGAAGGTCTCAGCACTTGTAGGGACACAGAATATCTTCGATATTTCACTGAAATACAATCTTATTTACTGCTTTATTATTCTCAAAAGTCTATTATTCTTTTCGTCTCCTGATTATCAGTAACCCGAATTTCTATCTTTAGCTTTGACCAAAGAATCATAAATTTGGTTAAACACAATAGTGTCATGTTTCATCTCACACTCAATCTCACAAAACCTAAACCATCCACGAAATGACCCAACGGCCATGATGGAATAATATTTAGTGTGTTCAAAATCGAACCGTAATCGTAAACCCAATCGTAAAAAGGGCTTAATAGTTTATTGTATCGAATTATCGGACTAATGGTTGGTGAGCATATTGAAATTTTATAATTAACGGTTCATCGATTTGGGGGCATGCTCAATTTTCTAATAAGATAAATCGTTAACCCATTAAGAATTATTTATATTTATATTTTTACCCATTATCAAGCAACTTCTTAGCAGCTTGAGCTTCAACACCATCATAGCTTGTTTTTTTGGAGGGGGGGGGGGTACGACTAGGCCTATCAAGATAGCTCTTGATACCTTTCTACTCAAATAAATTATTTAACTTGGTAACTGAAGCAAAACTATATCCAGAATTTATATTAATGTAACTTCTATTACTGGTTAAGGATCCCCAATTTGTATTTTAGCTTGTTTATTGTAAAAGAATTAAAGAAGAAGAAACTATCATTAATAATGAGAGCTTCATTAGCGTACTGGAGTGTGATTAGCGTACTGAAGAAACTTATGGAATTTTTATTGTATATTTAATTTAGCCGATAAATCGTTCGATAATTGCTAATCAGATATTGATCCGCCCGATATCTTATAGGGTGACTAGCATATTAATACATTTAAAAGCCGATAATCGATAAGCTGACCCGTTAACATTAAGCGTACATATCCGCCCAATCTGCCCGATAGGTAGCCCTAATAATATCGATTGGCCTAAGCTGAATCAAAATTCAAATTTTATGAGTTTAAATTTAAGATCTTACCATAATAATTTAATTTACTATGTTCGAAATCAATTATATACTTATTTGGTGAGTTTTTAATACATGCATAAAGTTTGAGCAAAATTATGAAGTTCGAATGAACCCATAACAAACTTCCTATATACGACCCTGTCATTTTGAGTTTCATACACAACTAGTGTAGGTATATCTAGCACAAATCCAAATTAATGAAAATAATGAGTTTTATATATCAAGTGCATAAGCAAACCTAAATTACAATATTTGTATCAATTTAGCTTCAACAATTACAAATTTAAACGAGAATATACGTAACTTATGTGATTAAGTAATAAATACATATAAAATGATATATTTTTCTTATCTATTAGTTTAATATATGAACATGACTTACAAGCAAATTCACTCTTAATGTTACACGGTAGAAATATCTTCATCTCATATATACATTAATTTTTACTAATTTATCATGGTTAAATTATAAATTGAGGAAAATATATGAGTATTAATTGAACTATGATTTAGTAATAAGAGAGTGTACAAAAATATGGGTCAAGTAATCATGGAGTTGATATAAACACGAAATATAAGTTCTTTTGTGTGTAGACACCCTTAGAGCTGGCCTAACATTCTTTTTATTCCTAACAAAACAACGACAACAACAACTCAGTAAAATTCTACAAGTGGGATTTAGGGAGAGTAGAGTGTACGCAGACCTTATCCATACTCCAAGGGGTAGAGAAGCTATTTCAAATTTATTCCTAACAAAATGAAAAAATAAATAAAAACTAGTCAGATATACAAGTGGTAATTAAAAAATAGCCCCAGTTTCAAAAGTAATTGAAATTTAGCCACCATTTTCATGTAAAGATAAAATCTGAACAAAAATATCCTTACATATGAGTTTCTCGCATAATATGTTGGAATTTCATAATGTGTTAGAGTCCGAACATAATATGTGACAAGTTTATACGCAGGAGCCCTATACTCTACATATTATGCTGTAACTTTCAGTGTATTGGATTTCCAACGTAATATATTGGAAATTTATATGCAGGAGCTTCATAATCTCGCGTATTATACTGGACCTTTTCGTGTTTTAACAAAACAACGACTATTTTTCAATAACGTTACAAACGCTAACTATTTTGGATTATTAATCCAAAAACTAGCTAGCCCATATTATTTTCACAACAAAAAAGAGTTCATATTCGAAAACTGACTAGCCCGAGGTTTTTGTAGACAGAACGTAAAAATAAATGGGCATGTGTATAGCACAAGAGAGAGAAACAAGAAAGCAAACCAAGTGTGTACGTATGGGTTTTCAATTAAAGCTAACATGCCACCACCTTCCTACGCTTTGTAACTATCGTAGATAACCACCTTTTTCTATAGTCATTGTTATTCATTCACATGCGCTAACTTCCTTTTCATTTCGGTTCATTAAATTCTCCTTAATCGCCTACATTTTTATAACTAGATTTAGACCATTCTTGGATTATGAATTGTGTCACATTAATTATAGGGTGAACGATTCGAGGTGCCAATTCCCTTTTTTGGGTTTTTTTTTTCTCCTGTCGTCGTCGTCAAAAAGTGTGAATTTTGTTACGTTGTTTAATGGCGGCGAAGAAGCTATGTGATACAATTTCTAAAGAATTAGCAGAGGAAGTGCAAAAATGGGGTTGCATGAAACAGACAGGTGTAAGCTTAAGGCATATGATGAATTTTGGGTCAACAGCTTCTCCTCGTAATTTGTTGATTTCTGCTCAGTTTCTTCATAAGGAGTTGCCTATTCGAATTGCTCGTAGAGCTATTGAGCTTGAAAATCTTCCTTATGGGTTATCTTCAAAACCTGCTGTTTTAAAGGTATATCCATTTTCACCTTTTTTTTTTCTTTCTAATTAGCTAATTTATTATCTTGGTTTGCTCGAAAAAGTGCGATAAAAAATTAATTTAATGACACCCAAAGATGTGGGTTAGTGTTCAACGATGTGGGTGAAAATCATGAAAGACAAGGGTTCAAATCCCGTCAGGGGTGATTTTTTCGCGTTTGCGTAAGCATTGGTGGACAGAATTACTCGGTACCTGTATTGATAGGAGGTATAAGTACCTGGTGGAATAGTGGATACGAGTGTAAACTGGCTTGGACTCCACCATCGAGTATAAAATAATTCAATCAATGATGATTTTGTCCCAAATTAGTTGTATTTGGTTATATAAGTCCTCTGTGCGGGCAGAGTAATGTGCGATAAGCTGGCTGGGACACCACTTTTAATTTTAAAAAAGGAAGAATAATCAACAATGAATAGTCCCAAATTAGTTATTATTGGATATATAAGTCCTATGTGTGGGCAGAATTAACTGGTACTTGTGCTGGTGGGATAGGTACAAGTGGAATATTCGAGATGTCGATAGGCTTTGACACCACCGTTAATTTGAAAAAAAAGAAGAATAATCAATGATGAATTAGTCCCAAATTAGTTATTGTTGGTTATATAAGCATTGCGTGTCCGAGGATTTATCATAGCTAATTTTTTTTATATTGGCAAATCTAGTGTAACCCTCTTCCTTTTTTTGGATTTGAAATGGTTTATGCTTTGTGAAGCTCATGTGGTGGTGAAAGGCTAAAGCAATGGTGGATTAAATTAAATTAATGCTGTTATGTAGGGTCAGGAGATAATGTGTGTTTAGTTTTTAATTGTTTGAGTGTGATTTATGCTTGTGATTGTCTTGATGCAGGATAAAATATGTGGTTAAAGGACGACTCTTTAATATTTTATTTGATTTACCATAATGGGTTTACTTCCTTTTCCTACTTTTAGTTGTTTTAAGCTAGTCCATGAGAGGAATATTTCTGTTTTATTCTAATAAATTTCTGCTATTAACAGTTGAACTTTTTTATTCTTGCTTCTGTTAGTGGTTCATTTGTTTAAATGTACTTAGTGATTGTGCTGTTCTTTTAAGAGTTCATAAACACATATTCATACTTTTGGCATAAATCAATAGCCTGCTAGCTGGTTTTTGTCCCCTGGTATTTGATCAATCAATATGCATCCGGAATTAGTTGGGTTGGCTACACGAATCATATGTATCCATTCCATTATATTTGACACATTTCCAACAAATTCAATATTCAAAGGAGTATCTCAGTTAGCATAGTGAAGAAAATACTTATGTTGGCAGTCAACCCATTGCAACCCTCCTACATTATCCTGGTTGCAACCGACTATTCGTTGCCACCAAATTCAGGCGCTTGTGTTTGATAATTATACTAAATTGCTAAAATCCCATCACATTGTACATTACAAGTACTTACTTCTTTGCTTCTTTTCTTTCTTTTAGGTCCGAGATTGGTATTTGGATTCTTTCCGTGACATGAGATCCTATCCAGAAATAAAGAATAAGAACGACGAGTTGGCATTTACACAAATGGTTAAGATGATAAAGGTCAGGCACAATAATGTCGTTCCTATGATGGCTTTGGGAGTCCAACAACTCAAGAAAGATTGGCCTAAAGTTGATTATGAGGATTTGAGAGAAATACACCAATTTCTTGATCGCTTTTACATGTCTAGAATTGGGATCCGCATGCTTATCGGTTAGCTCTGTACCTTTTCTTGCTTAATTCTTACAATAATGATGTTTATCTTGTATAAGTTGTTAGCTATAACAAATGTTTTTTCACTGCTGAATTTCTGTTAAACTCAGGGCAGCATGTGGCATTACATGATCCTAATCCACCTCCCAATTGTGTGGGCTATATACATACAAAAATGTCTCCCCTGGAGGTTGCACGCACCGCCAGTGAGGATGCTCGGGGAATTTGCTTACGCGAATATGGAAGCGCACCTGATGTTAACATTTACGGGGATCCTGATTTTACATTCCCGTATGTTATTTTGCTCTTAAATCGTTGACTTTATTCGTTATACAAAATATCTCCTCTTTTACTGTCCACCTTTTTTCCCCCTCAGATACTCTTATGCTGTCTTTTACATATCTCTTGTTCTGTTGAGGTTCCAAAGAGCTACTGATATCTACATGCAGTTATGTTGTAGTCCTGTTTCTTTGTTTATGATTCCATTTTTCCATGCAGTTATGTGCCTACACATCTGCATATGATGGTCTTTGAGTTGGTAAAGAACTCCGTCCGTGCTGTACAAGAGCGGTTTATGGACTCAGACAAAGTTGCTCCTCCTATTCGTATAATAGTCGCTGATGGTTTAGAGGATGTCACCATTAAGGCATGACCTCTTTTCAATCTTATTTTTCTCCATAAAAATTCCTTCTTTTACAGTCTAGTTAAGGACTTGTTCCTCTTTATTGTGTATTTTATTTGATTCGGAAAGTCTTCCTTCTGCAGAAGAGGTATGTTTTAGCAATTTTCTTCCACATTACTTAACAAGCATGGCTTGCGTTGATATAGGTTTCTGATGAAGGGGGTGGAATACCAAGAAGTGGCCTTCCCAAAATTTTTACTTATCTCTACAGTACTGCTAGGAATCCGCTGGACGAGCACTTCACAACAACTGACGTGGCTACTTCAAGCACGTTAGCTGGTTATGGGTATGGAATTCCAATAAGTCGTTTATATGCTCGCTACTTTGGAGGGGATTTGCAGATTATCTCCATGGAAGGCTATGGTATGTTAGTTAAATCTCTCAACCTTGTTTGCACCAGTACCATTTTGATTGGTAGATAAACTAACAAAATTGTCTTATACTATAGCAAGTCAGTGTGAGGGTTTGCGGTTAATAGCATCATGTTGTTACAAAACGAAGAAAGAGTCTGTAGGCAGGTTCGATGTGATAATATTTGATATGATAAACAGATCCATACTTGTTGGTTATGTCTTAAACAAATCTCAATTTCTGCTGATGTAAGGGCTCCTTTGATGAGGATGGTGGTATGTACAATCTCTCCAATCTTGGCGTCACAAAGATTGTATGAACCTGTTAAATATCTGTATACTTCTCCATTGAGGAGTACATGATCATTTACGTAGCCTTACCCTGCATTTCTGTAAGAGGTTGTTTCCACGGCTCGAACCTGTGACCTCCTGGTCACATGACAACAACTTTACCAGTTACACCAAGCCCGGCCCGGGGGGTGTAAATTGCTGATATTATTTTTTTGGCCTTTATTGTGGTTATTGCTTGTTTCTATTGTTCCCTTATCTTCCTAAGCCGAGAGTTTATCGGAAACGACTTCTCTACCTCCAAAGGATAGGAGTAAGGTTTGCGCACCCACTACCCTCCCCAGACCGCACTAGTGGGATTTTACGTGCACAAAGCTTCGGCTACGCGCTGAATCATATTAGATCTATTGTACGCAGTCAGTCTTACATGAATGTTATATTGTCAACGTCTTACGTGCACCTATCTCTTGACCTCTTTTGCAGGTACAGATGCTTACCTCCATTTATCTCGGTTGGGAGATTCACAGGAGCCATTGTCTTGATATATGACATTGGGAGCTCAATCTTGTTTTAAAAAGTTGCTCTAGGTAGTTCAATGTGGACTACTTTGAATCCTCATTTTAGGACAACGTAAATGATGTACTAATTGGCAAAGTCTCATTGTCAATGGATTATGATTCTCATTGTTCAATAATTTAGACTTAAAGCATACAAAATGCTTAGTTAAACTTGGCTCACTTTGCAATTTGCACACTTGAATTATGTTATGTTCCTTTTACTTCATGAATTATAATTTTTTATGTTCATTTTCTCTCTTCTCCTAAAATTAGTATAAAAGGAGCACTTCTCTCTTAAATAAATTTACGTGGTGCAAATTGTATTAGTGGAGCTAGTGGATTTCAAATCAGTTCATTAAACAAAAAGGAAAAATATACAGTATAAGCAGTGAAAAAGATTTTTGAATAAAATATGTATATTAATGCTGCTTTAATAAAAATTAGTCTTAAAGTAAATAAATTTTTATATAACACTCGGGGGTCATTTGGATCACAGGTTAGTTATGCTAAGATTATAACCTTGGGTTGTTTGGTGACTAATAATGAATGGATTGTTATTCTAGAATTAAAAATAAAAAAAAATTGTTAAACATGAATTACTTACTCTAAAAGAGTATTATTATTTTGAAATAATTTAATATTTTATTTTATATAAGATAATACATAAATTCTTACCTAACTAATACTATGTTTGGATCATTGTTACTCATCGTTTTATAATGTATTGTACTGTTTCATTTTATAGTTATAACGTTTGGATAAATTATATCGTTTGATATTGTTAAATAACATTTTTGTTGTTTGGTTTGACAGTATCATACTGTACTGTAACTAATAAGTTTACTAAAATATCCTCTATTGTTTTAAATAAAATTTATCAAGAATTACGTATAAAAATAATTTAAGAAACCTCAATTATGTAGCTTGGAAACAAGAGCAAAAACTTGAAGAAAAAAGTTAACTATCATTAGCCAAAAAAAAAAAAAAAATCTAATACGATGGAAAGAGATAAAGAAACGAACAGACATTTGGATGAAAAGAATGACACAAACCAACTTTGGAAAAGATGGACGTGGAAAAAGTATGTTAATAAGTTGGAGATTTGGAGTTAAAAAAAAAGGATAAAGGATAAAATAGAATTATGGAGTAATAAGTAAGAGCATAATTGAAAAAGAAAATACGAAATAATCCCACCACACCAAATCGGTTGTTTCAAAAAATGGGCCTTTTGGTTGTTCCAGAACAATGAATTTAACAATACGATACAATCAATTTTAAATAAACAATCAAAACAAAAATTATTTCCAGATAACAATACAATACGATACAATAGATAACAATCATCCAAACAAGCTGTAAAAACTAATTAAATACTGTTTAATCTATGAGATAATTTATGATGGATTAATTATCTTATACTCTCTCTTTCTAAAATTATCTGTCGTATTATTTTACATGGTCTTCATTACTTAGAAGGAGTTTTTGACTAGTTTACGCTTATTTATGTCTTAAGATAATATTTATTCATTGAATATTTATTTTATTATGTGTCCATCTTCAATTTTCAAGAACAATTACTATTAAAAGTAAAATAAGAAAAAAAATAATTAATTTTATTTTGAACTTTTAAAATTATATTTAATATAATTATTTTAAAAATTACGATGGATAATTTGGAACGGGAGTACTATTTATTGCAATACTTTCCATCATTAGTGAACCCAAACCTCAAATTCTCAGATATAAAGTAGGCAAAGATGTCATATTTACACGTGGCATCCCACTAGCCATAAAATATATACTCCATAATTTCTTTCTTCTTGCCTCCATTTCAATTCTTGAACTCTCTGTAAAAATTCACCAAAATCCCAACTATGGCAATACTATAACCATTTCTCTATCCAAAAAATATGGAGCTCCACTTAAACGACTATACCCTCCATTTTATTAAAAAAAAATCCACACAGTTACTCTTACCAAAATTCCCACGTTACCTCCGCCGCCGTTTCAGGCGGCAGAGTCCGACCAAGATCGCCACCGTGAGAGTTTCAGCTTCGGCTGAAGCATTGGTGGCGACGCCGGAACAACCCGGTGGGAAAATGGTGGTGGAATTAGTGGGTGCTTTTAATGAGCTAACTGAAAGAATGGATAATAAAGTTCTTTCAACTAGTTCTTCAAGATTGCTGTTTAAAGCTCTTAAGCTTTGTATTCCTATTCTTCAGTCTTTGCCTCTTGCACCTGACGGCCGTGCTCCGCTCTCTAGAGCTTTGTCTGTTGCTGTTATTTTAGCTGATCTACGGGTAGGTCCCACATATCCCTCAACTTTACTATTCCTTCCGTTTCAATTTATGGTAATCTATTTCACCGTGCACGGAACTTAACAAAATTTGTGGTCCTAAACAAGTCAAAAAGGGGTACAATGTAGTTGTGTGGCTGCAAAACATTCTTGTTAAAGATCGAATTGGAAGTTCAAGCTAAATTGTTTCTAAATTTAAAAAGGGTTCTTCTTTTTGAAACAGACCAAATAGTAAATAGGTTTACATAAATCGAAACGGAGAAAGTAATAGTAAAGCTAGAAAACTATTTTCTGTTTCATTAAAGTTGCTAACTTTAACCATAGTAAGTTAGTAACCATACTAAGTTACATGGTGTAAAAGTCACAAAGCTATTTTTTTGTTACATTGAAGTAACCTAACTATACCTACTATAATAGTTAAGTTACAAACTTTATCCATTATAGTGCTCGCTATAATAGTAAGGGGTCGTTTGGTACGCAGGTTAAATTATTCCGGATTATAATTCCTAGATTAATTTATTCCACCCGAGAGGTGGGATAATATAATCCCAAGTTTGATGGAATAAGGTGGATATCTTGTATTAATTCTAGGATTAAATTTATACCATGTTTGATATAAACATGGTATAAATTTAATCCCACACCTTATCCCGCGTATCAAACGACCCCTAAAGTTACAAATTTTATCCATTATAACGCTTACTATAATAGTAAGTTTACAAACTTTATTCACGGTGATGGCAAAAACCATGTGATATTGCTATTGTAGCGAGTAAAGTTTTGTGACTTTGCTATTATGATGGGTACACATTTCAGTTACTTTTATGGGATACAAAATAGTTTTGTAAATTTAGTGTTATAGCTAGTAAAATACAGTTACTTTAATATGAAAAAGTAGTTTTATGACTTTAATGTATAGAAGGTAAATTTCAGTGCCCATACATGAAATTAACCCGATATTTACACCATGATTAGTTAATTTAACTTTACGAATTGAGATCCGACGAATAAATAAAAGCTATTTTTAGGGGGGAATATTTAGCTAACAGAATTGTTTTTATGAAGAAGACATGAAGGAGATTACCTCCAAAAATTCTACCTTTACTTAATGTATTGATTAAATAGAAAGTTTTTATGATACAGTCAACACTTGCCTAAAAGATGACTTATATCTAGGAACAAAAAAACACATTTTTGGTATATTTTCCATGTGTAGTTGATTGATTGGTTAATTTGAAGCTATGTCCTCATGCCTAGGTTGGCGGACTCTCCAAGATGCTTCCACACCCGTGTCGGATCCTCCAAATATACACTATTTTTGGAGGATCCGACACGCACCCGACAACATTTTAGGAGAGTCCGAGCAACATAGCCTTAAGCTGTGAGATCACATTGTGTGCTAGTGTTGCCAAAATTCTGGTAATCAGGTGGAGATGTTCACAACTTTATAATGTATTCCTTTGGTTAAAATAGATGTTTTTTAGAGTGCTGATTGTTTAACCAAAAATTGGGATTTCGGTCAAAGCTTATTTTAGAAGAATTCGGGTTACTGATAATCAAATAGAAATAATCAAATAGAAATAAGAATAATTGATAAATAGTAGTTGAATATAATGCAAAGTAAATCAATATATTTCAATAGTATTTCATGTCCTTACAAACGATCAATCTTCTCCTTTTATAGCTATCTCTAGGTAATACGTTTTGTTTCTACCATAACAGAGCCATTATTGACAATTAATGATATTTAATGGCCTTTAATGTAACGTTACAATTGGTAATCATATTTGATTCATTACAGATTTTTTAACGTTTTCCGTATTTAATGCCCAATAATACGTATCTAAACCTCATTTACTATCAAATTTATTCTCTTTAATCATAAAGAGATTCGAGCATCTATCTTTCTGAATATCTGCCCGTGCCTGTTGAAACTCGTGCCTCTTTGATTATTCTTTGTCACTTATCCTCCTTTGACTGATCCACATGTCATAACGTGTCATCTTATAATAATTTCCATATATGAACTTAATTTTTTCCAATACAGATAGTCCCCCACTTGCCATTTATTCATCAATAGAATATTTGGGAAGTGGATCTCATTAAAACGGGAATATTTGCCGCCATTAATTCTTCCCTGGAACTGATGCTTCATCTGTCACTTCCATTTAATGTCCGTAACACGTGGCGTCTCCTGATTGGTTCTGCAATTTTTCAGCGTCTTTTAAGACTTTTTTACGGCTTCGCCAATTACGAAACGACAGTTCTCATTATGACGCTTCTATCATTGTACATTTTCCTTTGACGGTTGCTTCTGACTATAAATATAACTTTTTACCTTTTTTTTTCACAAAAGTTTAGAGTATTCAATTCTAATTTTCTTCTTCCTCGTACTACAATGTCTTCTTCAAACCCTAATCCTCGAAGAGTCCCCATTGTTGACAACCTTCCTCTTGCTCCTGTTAGAAGTAGAAGAGGGGGAAGGCTTCGTAGTTTAAGGTCTTCTTCATCACGAGTCCCCTCTATTCCTTTATCGAGTTCTACTCCACCTTCTATAACCAGGGGTTCACTTTCTCAAAGATCTTCATCTAGGACTAAAGAACCCACTGAACCTCTTCGTGAACCTTTAGTGGATGAAATTGTTCCTGCGGAACTATCTTTCTACAATGATGGAGAATCCATCAGAAACCAATTGTCTTCATTAGATCGTGCTGACATCTACCCAACTCAGATTACTGAAGGCCTGATTTCTGTAGTTCGTAGAGATTGCCATTGGAGTCATGGCCATAAAACGACAGATTGTAGATTGTTGCAAGGTGAAGTTGACCATCTATTAAAGCAAGGGTATCTTACTGAATTATTTAGTGAAAAAGGTAAGCAAGCATACATGAAGAACAGGCAAGAGCTCCCTAAAACTCTTTCTCCGAAAAGGACCGTTAATGTTATAAGTGGGGGCGAGGAAATCAACGGCGTGGCATATACGACGGCCAATAAAGTTTCTAAAGTTACAATTACCCACGGGAAACGAGTCCGACATGTTTTGGAGGAAGAGTATTACATTTGATGATGCAGATGCGGACGGCGTATTAACTCCTCACAACGATGCACTGGTAATCTCTCTACTTGTACATGATACTAATGTGAAACGAGTTTTGATTGATCTAGGTAGTTCCGTGAACGTTATTTTGCTAAGAGTACTAAACGAGATGCAAGCTGAAGATAAGCTAGTACCTAAGGCACATACTTTGTCTGGATTCGACAATTCAACCGTTGTGACAACAGTGAGGTAACACTTACAACCTTCGCAGAAGGGGTTGTCAAAGATATGAAATTTCAGGTTGTGGAGATGGAAATGGCTTACAATATGATTCTCGGGAGACCCTAGATTCACGAGATGGATGCTATTCCATCTACCTTACATCAAGTTGTTAAATTCCCATCACCATGGGGAATACGTCAAATCCGTGGGGATCAACAGACTTCTAGGAGCATCAATTCTATAGCAGATTCAAGTACGAAAAACAAAAAAAGTAGTAATTACAGAATCCAGTTGAGGATACCACGACACAAGCCTCAACTGAACAAGGACGAACAGATGTAGACTCAAGGCCCGATTCCCTTCAAGAACTAGAAGAAAATGAAAATATCAAAATAACAATTGAAGAACTGGAGGCTGTAGAGTTATTTGCACAATGGCCTGAAAGGAAAGTCTACATTGGGGCCAACTTAAGCCACGACACGGAAGGTAAGTTGATTGAATTTTTAAAAACTAACGTGGATTGTTTTGCCTGGTCCCATTCTGATATGACAGGAATACCCCCGGAAGTAATGACTCACAAGTTAAATGAAGATCCATCGTATCCGCCTGTCAAGCAAAAGAAGAGAAAGCAAGGGACTTTCAAAAATCAGGTGATTCAAGATGAGGTTCAAAAACTATTAAAAATTGGGTCTATCCGAGAGGTAAAGTATCCTAATTGGTTAGCCAATACTGTAGTGGTATCGAAAAAAAATGGCAAATGGCGAGTTTGTGTAGATTACACCGATCTTAACAAAGCATGTTCTAAAGATTCTTTTCCATTACCACATGTAGATCAACTGATTGATGCTACTGCAGGACATGAATTGTTAAGCTTTTTAGATGCGTATTCAGGGTACAATCAGATCAAAATGGATCCCCTAGATGAAGAAAAAACTTCATTTATAACAGATAGGTGGACTTATTGTTATAAAGTAATGCCCTTTGGTCTCAAAAACGTTGGTGCCACGTATCAAAGATTGGTGACTAAAATGTTCCAAGAACATTTAGGAAAAACTATGGAAGTCTACATAGATGATATGCTTGTCAAATCTCAACAATCAGGAGATCATATATCACATTTGTCTGATACATTTCAGATCTTATGAAAAATCAATATGAAGCTAAATCCCGAGAAATGTGCATTCGGCGTTTCATCAGGTAAGTTTTTGGGTTTTCTTGTTTCTAACCGTGGTATTGAAGTAAATCCCGCGCAGATTAAAGCTATTAAAGAAATTCCTGACATGCTTACAAATAAGAAAGAGGTGCAGAGACTAACGGGAAGAATTGCAACCTTGAGAAGATTTTTTTCCAAGTCATCAGAAAATGTTTTAAATTCTTTTCGGCTCTTAAAAAGCAAGACCAGTTCGAATGGTCCGAAGAATGTCAACAAGCGCTCAAAAACCTGAAGGCATACCTGTCAAATCCACCGTTGCTCGCAGAACCGAAGGTCGGGGAAAGATTACTTATTTATTTAGCTGTTTCAGAAGTAGCGGTGAGTGCTGTTTTAGTTCGTGAAGACCAAGGTAAATAGTCTCCAATTTATTATGTTAGCAAATCATTATTAGATGCGGAGATGCGGTATCCTCAATTAGAAAAGCTTGCACTTGCACTAATCATGACATCTAGAAAACTAAGGCCTTATTTTCAATGCCGCCCTATTTATGTAGTAACTGTTTATCCATTGCGTAATATATTACACAAACATGAGTTATCAGGTAAGTTAGCCAAGTGGGCCATAGAATTGAGTGAATACGACATCGCATATCAACCTAGAACCGCAATAAAATCTCAGGTGTTAGCAGATATTTTGGCTGATTTTAGCCATGGGATACAATTAGAAGCTGAAAAGGAACTACAAGTGTTTAATGGGTCTAATCCGGGAATTTGGACCTTATTTACTGATGGCTCATCTAATGTGAAGGGGGCAGGTTTAGGAATTATTTTGATACCACCTACGGGTGAAACCATTCGATAAGCCATAAAATGTCATCCTATAACTAACAATGAGGCAGAGTATAAAGCTGTGATTGCAGGTTTAGAACTGACACATGAACTTGGCATTAATCAGATCGTAATCAAAAGCGATTCGCAGCTCGTAGTTAATCAAATGCTGGGGACTTATACAGCCAGGGAAGCACGAATGCAGCAGTATTTAGAGAAGGTACGAGATTTGATTAGGCAATTCCAAACCTGGAAAGTTACGCAGATACCAAGAGAGGAAAATGTAGAGGCAGACGCCCTAGCGTCAATCTCGCATTCGCGGCGGACATGACGAGCAACGAAAATACTTCTGTAATTCATTTGTTTCATTCAGTACTCGATCCAAACAAAAATGAGGTAAATTTCAATAACTTAACCTGGGATTGGAGGAACGAGATTGTCAATTTTTTGCAGTATGGAACCGTCCCTGAAGACAAGAAAAAGGCTCACACGCTTCGTAAAAAGGCTGCTAGGTACTGTTTAAAGCAAGACAATCTTTATCGAAAGATGTTCGGTGGTCCCTTAGCAAGATGCCTCGGGTCTTCTCAAACGGAATATGTGATGAGAGAAATACATGAGGGGCATTGTGGAAATCACGCAGGAGGAAGATCACTGGTAAGAACCATGATTAGAGCAGGCTATTATTGGCCCATAGACCTGTGGAGTTGCTACATCCGGTAATTGCACTGCGGCCTTTTATGAAATGGGGGATGGACATCGTGGGTCCACTACCACAAGCAAAAGGTAAGGTAAAATTCCTGCTTGTACTCACTGACTACTTTACTAAATGGGTAGAAGCAGGAGCATTTAAACAGGTACGAGAGAAAGAAGTCAGGAATTTCATTTGGCGAAATATCATATGTCGATTCGATGTACCAAAGGAAATCGTGTGTGATAATGGCCCGCAATTTATAGGTGCACAAATCACATAATTTTTTCAAAGTTGGCAGATTAAAAGGATTATCTCAACGCCTTACCATCCGGTGGGTAATAGACAAGCTGAATCAACAAATAAAGTCATTATCAACAATTTGAAGAAATGATTGGAAGAATCCAAAGGCAATTGGCCAGAATTGCTACCTGGTGTTTTATGGGCATACCGCACCACAGCAAAAACAAGCACGGGTGAAACACCATTCTCATTGGTGTACGGAGCTGAAGCCTTAATCCTAGTTGAGATAGGGGAGCCAAGCACGAGGTACACGCAAGCGTCAGAGGAATCCAATGAAGATGAAATGCGCATAAACCTTGATTTGCTTGAAGGAAAAAGGGAAGATGCATTAATAAGAATGACAGCATAAAAACAAGTCATGGAACGATACTATAATCGGAAAGCTCGCCTAAGATACTTCAAGATTGGGGATTTCGTACTCAAGAAAGTTTTTCAATCCACGAAAGCGGCTAATGCGAGAAAATTAAGTCCAACCTGGGAAGGACCGTACAAGATTCACGGTATCGCGGGGAAAGGAGCATACGAGCTGGAAACAATGGATGGCAAAATATTACCTTCACATTGGAATGCCGTTCACCTGAAGAGATACTATTTCTAAGAAGTAACCACGGTCAGGTATCCTCATTTTATAATTTTATTTTTGAATTGTTAAAATTTTACTAACGATTTTAGATGATAGGCAAAAAGCTAACCCGCACTAAATGATACGACCTGCAAGGCACGAGGAAGAAAATAAATTCCCGGTCTAGGGTTACAACTATTCTGATAGAAATTAAGATGGGTTAAACAGTCTTCATCTATAATCGTATCTCCGAGTCCCGTATGTTTTATTCCTTTTCAGGAAAAGAACCAAATAATAGGAGTAATCAAGTGCTCGAGACTCCATACTTCAGAGCTCAAACACTTGGGGGACTATATAATATACATAGGCATATGTATAAAGAAGGCAGAGAAGATTGGGAAATAATCAAAGTTCAAGCCTGAAAAGTTTACTCAAGTGCAGAGCAAAGTTACGAGCCAAAGCCAAAGAAAACCTTATCATAGTTAGGTTAAAGGCAATGTACTGTAACGGGTTATAAATAAAAACCTCGTGTTTTATTTTCTTTTTTGAAATTTGTTGTAAAGAAAACAGTTACGAAAAAGTTATAGAAGTTATTTAAATACATGTAAGGTGTTATTTAAAACTTGACAAAGTTCAAATACAAACTTATCAAAGTTATTTCAAGAAACATGTGTATTCCTAGTTCTTTTGTCGTACATTTACACCATTATGAAGTTGAGACGTCTTCTTCATTAAGTGTCGAATATAAAAGGGCCCTCTTTTATAAATTTCATGATTGATTTAAACATTCATGAAGTTAAGAAAGCATTTTATAAAATAAAAGTGCAAATTATTCAATAAGTCCTTAAATATAAAGGCAAGAATGAGCAAAACAGAAGTTCAAAATAACTACGAAAACTTCTTAATATTAAAAAGTTTAGACTAAATATGAACTTAGTCATAAACTAAGAATCACTTATACAAAACGCCCCGAAAAAGGTCTGGGTACTTGATGTTTTCAACAAACCCTCAAATGGGACCAAGGGTTGTAACCACATTCCACCAAAAAAAAGAAAAAAAGGGGAGTCACATATCATAAACTTTGTCACTGAGGAGTTGAAGAAGGAACTAAAGCAGGGTCATCAGCAGCAGTAGGCTCAAGTTGACTTGAAGGAATTGGAACATTCACCGTACCCATATCATCTTCAATATTTCCAGAAGTTTCAGCCACGGGAGAGGGAAAGTCTTGGCTCTACTGAGTCTTTTCAATAGTTTCTCTTATTTTAGCTAACTCAGCTTCCAAGTTAAAGTTCTCTTGGCTAACTTCCACAAGGGTATCATGGCGAGTATTTAAAAACGTCCAACTCACTTCAATTGCGGTCTTGTCCTCAAGAATCTCGTAATCTTTCTCCCATTCAGCAATTTCACTTTTAAGCTTCTCATTCTCAGCCAAGGCAGAATCGTAAGAAGTTTGAAGAGAAGCACGTGAACTTTTTAAGGAATGAACCTTATCAGAAGACTCCCGGAGGTCTTCTTGAGTCTGAGTCAGAGTTTGCACAAGTTCACTGGCATACACTTCTTTTTCATTTAAGAGAGCCTTCAACTCTTTGATTTCTTCACTAGCCTTGGAGAGTTGCTCGGAAAAAGATGTCTCAAGGAGATTCTTGTCTTTACCAGCTTGGTTTGAGGATGCTTTTTCAACCGCCAACTCTGAAGTTAAAACCCTTACCTGCTGCTCTAAGGTGCACTTGCTCTCTTCTAACACTTTCATATCAATTTGAAGGCTTTCATATTGTGCTCTCCAGTTGTCTGCTTCAACTTGATACTCATGCATTGATTTCTCCGTGTGAGAAACACTCTTCATCATTTCTGTACCAACGAGGTTGATCTAAAAAGAAAAAGGAAAAGAGAAAAGGGTAAGAACCTTAATAAAAAGGGAATAGTAAATCATTAAAAGGAATACCTTTAATGATGATTGTATTATGTCGTTCATCCAAGTTAAAGAGTTGTGTCTCTCAAGCTTGGCTCTCTCGATTGGTCCAATCAGGGTTTCAACCACACATCAGCCCCACCTGATTTTCTCAAAAGATTACCATCGGCAGGGACCTCGATGATAACCTGTTTCATTGCTCCACTTCCACTTGAGGAACCAACCTCAGTGTGTTGAACAGTTGTAGGAGGAACTGTGGAAGGAGTCAAAACAACCTGGGGCGGAGCAGCAACGGCAACAGTCACGGCAGGTAGAGAAGATGTCATAGGGACAAACATGGAAAAAGAGGCAAGGGGCACTTCGTCAGAAATTGGACCCAAATTTTCATTATCGAACCCACGAGCAAAAAGTTGATCAACAGAATCATGGGCGGCCGTGGGAGTATCATCATCGGAAATCACCAACGAGGCTTCAACAGGCTCGGTGGAAGGAATAGAACGAGGGGGAGATGCTTCATCATCTGAAATAATGCGTCTTCTAGCTCGTGGCCTTTTTATCAAAGAACCCCCGTCTTGTTCTTCCTCCTCTTCAGAGTCTTGATCAACATTAGCTTTCCTTTTCGATGAAGAACCCAAAATTATCTCTTGGGCTCTTTCCAAGAAATTTTGGAAGTTACGACGGCCTCAGCACTTATTGCTCGAATAGGAAACCCTGACAACAAGAAGGGTCAAAGTAATTTCTAAAGAAAGAAGTAAACAGAAATGCAAAGAATATAAGGGAAAGAAGCACTTACCGTGAATTTTTATTTTCCAACCAAACCAATGAGAAAGGTTTTTCCAAGACCTACCGTCTATCGGAGCAACATTAAATATCTTTCCTTACCAACCACAGAAGTTGGAAATTTCATCAACAACTCCCATGGTTGCTGAAAAAGAAGAGGAAATTAAAATGATGACCATTAAAATTGAGAAAAAGGTATGAGAAAGTTATTAAGAAGAAAACTCAAATGCAAAATTCCACTTCTCAGGGAAGGGAACATTCTCTTTACCCACTAAACCAACAGTGGGGGCAGCAACAAACCTGGCATACCAGCCACGGTCTTTATCGTCTTCTGGACTTACCGGAACTCTTTTGCTTCTTGCCACTAAAGTAAAGATTCCTTGGCGAAAGAGTTTGGGAGAATAAAGATGGATTAAATAAAAAAACGTAAAAGGCATACCAGCCATGTTGGCCAAATGACTCAAGCAAGCAACAACCCTCCATACGATGGGGCCAATTTGTCCTAAGCAAACATTGAAAAAGCGACAGAATTCGAGGATAACGGTCAATAGCAGGTTTGAAACCCAACGTGAAAGGGTATGTATAAACAAAAGAAAACCCAGTTAAATAAGAAGTGATTCTTTGGTTTGCATTGGGGATTATAATGGGGAAGTCATGACTCCAATGGCAATCTCTACGAACTACAGAAATCAGACCTTCAGTAATCTGAGTCGGGTAGATGCCAACACGATCTAATGAAGATAGTTGGTTTCTGATGGATTCTCTATTATTGTAGAAAGATAGTTCCGCAGGAACAATTTCATCCACTAAAGGTTCACGAAGAGGTTCAGTGGGTTCTTTAGTCCTAGATGAAGATCTTCGAGAAAGTGAACCCCAGGTTCTAGAAGGTGGAGTAGAACTCGATAAAGGAATAGAGGGGCCTCGTGATGAAGAAGACCCTAAACTACGAAGCCTTCCCCCTCTTCTACTTCTAACAGGAGCAAGAAGAAGGTTGTCAACTATGGGGACTCTCCGAGGGTTAGGGTTTGAAGAAGACATTGTAGTACGAGGAAGAAGAAAATTAGAATTGAATACTCTAAACTTTTGTGAAAAAAACAAAAGTAAAAAGTTATATTTATAGTCAGAAGCAACCGTCAAAGGAAAATGTACAATGATAGAAGCGTCATAATGAGAACTGTCGTTTCGTAATTGGTGAAGCCTTAAAAGACGCTGAAAGATTGCAGAACCAATCAGGAGACGCCACGTGTCACGGACATTAAATGGAAGTGACAGATGAAGCATCAGTTCTAGGGAAGAATTAATGGCGGCAAATATTCCCGCTTTAATGAGATCCACTTCCCAAATATTCTATTGATGAATAAATGGCAAGTAGGGGGACTATCTGTATTGGGAAAAATTAAGTTCATATATGGAAGTTATTATAAGATGACACGTCATGACACGTGGACCAGTCAAAGGAGGATAGGCGACAAAGAATAATCAAAGTGGCACGAGCTTCAACAGGCACGGGCAGATATTCAGAAAGATAGACGCTCGAATCTCTTTATGATTAAAGAGAATGAATTTGATAGTAAATGAGGTTTAGATACGTATTATTGGGCATTAAATACGGAAAGCGTTAAGGAATCTGTAATGAATCAAATATGATTACCAATTGTAACGTTACATTAAATGCCATTAATTGTCAATAATGGCTCTGTTATGGTAAAAAAAAATGTATTTCTTAGAGATAGCTATAAAAGGAGAAGACTGATCATTTATAAGGACACGAAATACTATTGATTTACTTTGCATTATATTTAGCTACTATTTATCAATTATTCTTATTTCTATTTGATTATCAGTAACCCTAGTTATTTGACCGAAATCCTAATTTTTGGTTAAACACTGATCTGATCCAATAACGACGTGGGAGCATATGTTTATAATCAAACATGGTTTTTTCTTCAATTTTGTTCAGATTGCACCACCTGCAACCCAAAGCATGAATTTGTGACTCCTTGTTGGAAGCTTGCACTTGCTCCTTCTGTGTGTGTATGTGCATGTGCGTGCTCAGCTTAACTGAAAGCTAAAAGGTATTTGCCATTTGTTACAGATGGATGCTGAAGTTATATCAACTGGGCTACTAAGAGAAGTTCTAGAGGCAGGTGCTATATCAATTTATGATGTGAGAGACCGGATTGGTACAAGTACTGCTCATTTATTGCATGAAAGCTTGCGTGTGAAGCATATGTCGTTAAAGGTAGAAGTATTGGATGATGATAGTGCAACCGCATTAAGGAAATTTTGTCTGACATACTATGATGTTAGAGCATTAGTATTAGACCTCGCTATCAAGCTTGATATGATGAGACACCTCGATTATCTACCTCGGTACCGGCAGCAGATGATATCACTTGAGGTTATGAAACTACATGCTCCTCTAGCGCATGCTATCGGGACTAACCTATTATCTCTTGAATTGGAGGATCTGTCTTTTCGATACTTGTTTCCTTACTCATATCTTTATCTTGATGCATGGTTGAGAAGTCACGAGAGTGGAAATAAGCCTCTGATAGACATTTGCAAGGAACAACTGCTTCAGTCCCTTAATTCCGATCCGCTATTAATGCAAATGGTGAGCAAGATATCTGTTGAGGGTCGTTATAAAAGTCGTTACAGCACCATGAAGAAGCTCTTGAGAGATGGTCGCAAGCTTGATGAGGTGAATGACATCTTAGGTTTACGAGTTGTTTTGACTCCTCTCTCTGCTGGAGTAGACGAAATGGAAATTGGAGAAAAGGCTTGCTATAGGGCGCGTGAAGTTGTTCTATCTTTGTGGAAAGAGATACCAAGTCGGTCAAAAGACTATATCTTAAGGCCTAAGGCTAATGGGTATAAGAGTTTACACATGGCTGTTGATACCAGTGAACGTGACCGGACCAGACCGCTAATGGAAATTCAAATACGAACAGCAGAGATGGATATACTGGCCGCTGGAGGGACAGCATCCCATGCTTTGTACAAGGGTGGTGTTACCGATCCTGAAGAGGTAAACATCAAGAGACAAATATTTGATCCCATTTCATAATGCCAGTATAGTTTAAATATAAAGAACCTGTAATTGGAAATGTCATCAAAACTGGATTCAGGAATAACTATTCTTGTTATATATTGCAATAACCGTAATCTTTGTTATCAAATCATACACAGGCGAAGCATCTGAAGGCAATCATGATGGCTGCAGCAGAGTTTGCAGCATTGCGTCTTAAAGATCTTCCTTCGGGAAATCCCAAAGGTCTGGAAACTGACAAGAGAGGTAGGGTGTTCCGTCTTCTTGACAAGAATGGAGATGGTAAACTCAGCATTGACGAACTTATGGAAGTGATGGAAGAGCTCGGAGCACCTGGAGATGATGCACGGGAGATGATGCAACTTCTTGATTCAAACAGTGACGGTTTTCTGAGCTCAGATGAATTTGATTTGTTTCAGGATCAGGTATGTGAACTAACGTAAGGTTATTTAAACTTTTTTGGGATCGAGGCATAGTTGTTGTTTGGAAAGATTGAATGTGGATGTAGTACTTACATTGGCAAAAGTTTCGCCTAATTTCTCTACATTCTAATTCTGAAAGAAATTAGTTTCATAAAATTCGTTCTCGCAGTGGAGGGCAAATTAATATGACGACTATCGTGAATCTTCGGAAAGAATGACCAGCTGAACATTTAGCTTTTGGACTAGATCATTACCTAGAATTGTTAGCTACAGAATATGTCACAGCCGAATATAGATAGTTAGACTTACATTTATGATAATTGATCTGATTCTGGATCATCGAAGGGTAATATTCATACATTGAATTTACATGCTAAACGCTTATCACTCTACGGTACTAAATCCCGTGTTATTGCAAAGTAATGAATTTTCTTAACTACAAAGTATAAATATGGAATTTCTTTCGACCCATTGTTCTCTCAACGTTGCAACACAGTCCTGGTTTTTGATTATTCACTTTATGACCGTTAAGAGAGTTCTTGCAGTTGCATGACATATTAGCAAGTTTCTGTGCAAAATTTTTCTCTAACACGTTCACTTCTGACGTTAATATTAATGTCGTTTCAGATCGAGTTCATCCGGAATATAGAAGATAGAGATGATCAATACCAAACTTTGTTAAATGAAAAGCTGCAAATGGCAAATGAAACTGGTTTGATTCATGTGTACAGTAAAGAGCAAGGTGATACTTTATAACAAATTTAGTACATTTGTAAAATATGTGTGCTTTGTATGTATTCATTGAGCAGGTTGTGCCCTATACAGGGGTTCAAGTAAAGATATTGAATCCCAGTATATAAAGTTATTTGAGAGTTCCCACTGTATGAAGTTATTTAAGAGTTATTTTGAGCATCGTCTCAAATCAAATATCTGTAAAAGAAATTGATTCAGTTTGTATATAGTTATTTGTGCATGGTCTCAATCAAATACATCTGTATGTGCAATACATATCTTTTCTGTTGTACATAGTGTTTTATCAACAAAATATGCATATAAGCATAAGCGGATCCAAGATAAATTTGGTGAGTTCGACCTTTAATGTTTTAGCACTGAATGTTGTGCTTTTGAAATTATGGGCTCGGAATTTAGTATTTGTTTAATTTAGTGACCTTTTACGTACGTACAAATGTTCCATGTCAAAAATACTGAGTTTAGTTGCACTCGTTGTTCAAAAGCTCCAGCCGCCTGCACATTAAGAATGCATAAGGATAAGTAGTGTATCATTTGGATTTGAAAATTTCTATGGCGCACTGACTCATTCTTCAGGCTAGCTTTTGGATCCCGGAACAACATTTCTAAGGTTTCCAACTATATTGTTCCGACTCTTCAAAAATATCGTTGCGTGTATGTCGGATCCTCCAAAACATGGGTGGCTCGACTATAAGGCCAGTAAAGCAATCGCTTGGGGCCCAACTTTTTTGGGGCCCCATTTTTTCCGTAAAGATGTATTGTATATGTATTATTTTAAAAATGTGTGTACATTTAAATATAAAAAGAATTTTTTAAGTGAAAGTATAACAAATCGTTGTAATAATTAGAAAATGGAATAACGTTTAATAAATTGTTTCCTTACATGGGTAGGGTAGTTAATTTTTTTTTTGGCCTCATTTATATCCTAACAACCAGGGGCGGCCCCAAGTGGTGAGAAGTGGGTTCAATTGAACCCGCTTCGTCAAAAAATAATATTGTGTATATGTATAAATTATGGCTAAAGCAAGGTAAATTTTGTATAGAAATTATTTTTGAACCCGCTTGCTTATAAGGTTATACTGCTTATGTTAGTTATGGACTTCTCCGACTGAACCCGCTTGCACAAAATCCTGGGTCCGCCACTGCTAACAACTAATACGGACCCACATTATTATTTATATACTTACCTTTTTCATTCTCTCTTTCACTATTCTTATTCTCAATATTGAAAATTCTCAATCGGCAACTTATCCCGGCTTACAAGTAGTCTTCTTCAAAGCATTACAACAAGAAATCATATATTGAAGTAAAGCAACACTTTTATTATATCAACTTATCTTGCTCTATAGTTTCTTATCGTTTGATTTCTGTTACTAGCTATTCGTTACTTTATTTCCATACTGCATTGAATTGATTGTCCTTATCTGACCTCTTTTTTGCCATGCTTTCTCTTGAGTTGGGAGTCTTTTGAAAACAACATCTCTACCTCCCAAGGTAGAGGTAAGGTCTGCGTACTCTCTACTTTCCCCGACCCTACTTTGTGAGTTTTCATTGTGTATGTTATTGTTGTATATCAACTTATCAAATTCTTAGGCCGGTTTTATTATTCTACCTTTATTTTATACTTTTTCATTGAAAATTTGTCGTTAATATTCTTACTTAGGGTCAGAGACGGTTTTATTATTCTACCTTTATTTTATACTTTTTCATTAAAAATTTGTCGTTAATATTCTTACTTAGGGTCCCTCTCTGAAATTTGGCTTTAGACCCCTAATCTTGTTGAGACGGCTTGCTCCAAAAGTAGTACACTTTGGACATGAATGTAACAATATTTTTGGAAAGTTCAAGCCACGCCGATTTCCACTACTGAGACAAGCTGTCATGTACTGCAACTCAGAGATTGTCTAAATTTAGAAGGGATAGGAGAAACGCCTTGACTCTGCGTGAATTGTTAAGTTTCCTTAAATGCAACTAGGTTTCAAATTATTATTTTTATAGTGTTCAGGAACATTAAAAAGAAAAACCAAATACATATACATGATGTGACGTCATAATAAAGAAAATGATCCAATTCAATAGGTTGCCCACACAAAGAAAAAAGTCCACGACGCATATAGCAATTCATAATAGTGTATAGTAGACAATGAGGCAAAAAGCAAAAGGTATGATACCTTATCGAGGACATGACCCTTGATTGGAGAGTGTAAAGGTCGAAAATTATGGTAGTAGGACATGACCCTTGATTGAGCGTTTTTTCTTTTCTTTTCTTTTCCCAATACCAGTAGTATTAGTATTACTATTTTATCTTTCTTTTCCCAATATCAGTAGTATTAGTATTAGTATTGTATCTTTCTTATTCTTAGATTGCTATTACTATCTGCTATTTGATTGCAATCTTTTGCTGCGGTTTTCTTAATATCTTGCTGGTGTTATTGCTTATTGTAACTGCTTCCTTTAATCTTTTCTTGAGCCGAGTCTATTGGAACCAGTCTCTCTGCCCTCCCAACCATCCCAGAATAGGGGTAGGGTCTGTATACACACTATCTTTCCCATACCTCACTTGTGGAAATTCACCAGCCTTGTTGCTGTTGTATAATAGAGAGCAAGGCAAAAAGCAAAAAGTATAAATGTGCAAAATGGCAGCTACTTCGGACCAACAGAGGGGTAAAAAGAAAGAAACTTTTATTTAACAAGGACTATAATTTCTTACAACAGCTGTTGTATGAGCATTACAAAAAGACATATTTATAGTTGCATCTCATTTACAGTCTTCTACTCTATTACTCCCAGCTCTTGAGGTAAATTCTTTGTTCCCGGATAATAAAGAATGGACTTGACCATTCGCAACAGTTCCAACTTTTCATAATTTGGTGGGCAAGAGCTCTTCACTTTGCTGGACACCCAATTCATTTGATAACCTATTGCACAACTGTGGAACATAAAAATGTTTTGATCAGTGTTTGAAGTTTGAGTTCTAAAAGCTTGGTCAAACACTTCAACTTTGGGAAAAAAAATGCTTTTGGCTTTGAAGAAGCTTGGCAAAACAAGCTATTAGTTGAATCCACAGAACTCGTCCTGGATCCACCTCTGATTGTTACAATGTAGACGAGGATGTCGAGACATACCTCTCTATATACCGTAGAATCCCCTGAAGATTTTTGTAACTCTACAACATACAAGGATGTGCTAATCTCGAAAACCTGCAAATGATAGAATTATTAATTATTCTTTGAAGTATTATTCTCGAATAACAAGGGAAATTAAATATCTCAAATAAGACTTACCTCTGCTACTATTGAAAGACTGGCTTGAGTTTTTTGACTTTTGTGTTCTAGCAATACTTTCAACTACAATAGACATAAACCAAATATATTCTTAACTTTATGTGTCTGCATATTTACTTGTTATATATAGACATTATAATGCAAAGTACAAACATAAGAACATATATCATCTGTACTAACCTTTCCAGGTTTTTTCTGGACTTGAAATCCCATTTGCACTGCTAAATGTTCAATCCTCTCTAGCAAATCTTTTGGAGAGAGATTAGATGTGAATCTGATCTTCCTCTCAGAGGCATCCTATAGTAATTCCAGGTAAGTCGAGGTACTTTTATTGATCAGTCATTGCATGATTCGAAGAAATTAAAGTTAAGAACTTACCTCATTTTCAAAAAATCCAGAAAGATCAAAACATGAGGACATCCCAATTAGCTGAAAGGCATTATTGATAACAGAAGGTGATTCTGGATCTCTTTCTGTGTCAAGTGGCTGTGTCAATGATAAAGAAGACCAGTTAGTCATAAATCATGACATTGCTAAAGATACAATTGAATAAACAAAAAAATATCATCTTTAACGTCTCACAGCCTTGGCGTAATTGGTAAAGTTGTTGCCATGTGACCAGGAGGTCACAGGTTCGAGCCATGGAAACAACCTCTTACAGAAATGCAGGGTAAGCTGCGTATAATAGATCCTTGTGGTCCGACTCTTCCGTGGACCCGTGCATAGCAGGAGCTTACTGCACCGGGCTGCCCTTTTTAATGTCTCACAACCACTCATTATTAAAAAAAAAAATCCAGGTGCTTGGCCAAAGTAAAGGTATCTAGCTCGCACGTACCATCTCTAATAGGTTAAACTTTTAAATGAGATGATCATACAATTCAACAGATGAGCCGAAGGTCTATCGAAAATAGTCTCTCTTCCTTCAAGGTAGGGGTAAGGTCTGCCTACATACTACCCTCTCCCGAGTCCCGACCACACTTGTAGGATTACACTAGATTTGTTGTTGTTGTTGTTATTGTGCACAATTCAACATACATAAGTATAATGAAAGACATGAACAAATTATTCAAAGGTCAAAGTTCATACTGCTTCATGTACTGTCAACACTTCATCATCTGAGGATGCATGATCATCTTCAAAATCTTCCTCTTCATCAGAATTTGCAGGAGTATAATCTTGTTTGAACCATTCATCCTCTTTAATCTCTGCCATTGTTATGCGAGTATGCGGATTTGGATCAAGAATCCTCTTTATAAGATTCTTTGCTCCTTGAGATAACCATTTTGGTATTGGTGCATCCCCCTTAAAAATCTGATATATTCACATCCCTAAAAATAAGATTAAAAACTTCGATACTAAAGAGCCATATAAAAAACATGAAGCAACACATGCGCGAGCAAAAACTAACCTTTTGATAAAGAACTGCAAGATTTCTATCATCAAAGGGTAAAAACCCAGTGAGAATGACATATAAGATGACACCACATGACCATGTATCTGATGTCGCGCCATCGTATCCTCTGTTAGATAGAATTTCAGGAGCAACGTAGTTGGGACTACCGCATGTTGTATGCAATAAGCCATCATCCTGTATATGAGCAAGAAAGGCAACTAAAGCTTAATGAAGAACATGCATGTATATAAGGAATATAACTTATGAACATCACAGTGTAGTAAAATCTTGTCTTATCAATGCAATTTAATCTATGTTGCTCCGGATCCTTCAAAAATGTTATTGCATCATTGTTGGATCCTCCAAAAATGAATAACTTTTGGAGGATCCACACACACCCTGCGGCATTTTTAAAGGATCCGAGCACTATAGAATTTAACCTGCTATAAAAGGTTACTTGTTTTACTTTTCACGTTACTAATTCCACTTGTTATGAAATACATGGACCTGATAGTGTAAAAAAAGTTACGCTATTAGAGTATAGAAGTTAAACTCGTATATAAGTAGTGACTCATCTAATAGTCATGAGTTAAGTTCCATACCCTTAAATGTTGAGGTAATGCACTTAGCCCAAAATCTGTTATTTTTATGTTTCTATCTGCATCAATGAGGACATTCTCTAGCTGCATTCCAGAAACAAATATGAATATACTATCTTCTTGTGAGAATAGTTCAATAAAGAAACTTTGAATTACAAAATAAAAAAGAAAACAACCGCAGCAATCCAGTGATGTCCCACAAGTGGGGGTCTGGGGAGGATAGTATATACACAGACCTTACCCCTTATCTTGGAAGGGTAGAGAGGCTGTTTCCGATTGATCCTCGGCTCAAGAACAAATAAAAAAGAAAAATTGCACTTATTTATATTTGTTTGGAATTAGTCGAGGTGTGCCCAAGCTGATCCCGACACCACGGTTATAAAAAAAGAATTGCATTTATTGTACAACATTACCTTGAGGTCTCTATGGAAGACACCTTTGTCATGGCAATAACTAACACCATCAATTAATTGTTGGAAGAGCTTTCTGCCTTGTGCTTCTTTGAGTTTCCCTTTAGAAGCCTATGAATGAGGATTAATATTGGAGATTGTTAATTTTCAAAACCGAATGCAAGAGCACCAGTTAATGGCAAAAATTACTTACAATTCTGTCAAATAATTCACCACCATTTACATATTCCAGCACCATGTAAATCTTGGTTTTGCTTGCTAAGACCTGTTTATATATGTAATTTGATGTCAGAAATGCACCATTTGGATTTTCAATTTATATGCTAAATCACCTTAAGGCAGTATTAAAAGAGATAATTACAGTATAAATACAATTTCTCTTCCACCTTTTTTTTTTTAAATTTTTATTTAATGCTGACGTAAATATTTGGATAATCAAGTCACTAAGAGACTAACTGTATATAAGTGTTTACATTAAGTATCTTTCGGTAAATTAAAAAATCGGATGAATAATATGTTTGAACCATTAAATTACATGAAGTAATCCATAGCTCGTCTTAATTAATGTGTCTGCAATTAAATATTTACGTATTTTTAATGGATTTTCTAATATAAATATAGGGTCTAAGCAAAAATTATTGAGTTCGGTCGAACATGTATCTCATACTCTAGCTCTGCCCCAGACAGGGTGTAGATAAAACTATTTTTACGTTGTCCTTTTATGAAACTTATAATTTTTTTTCTTCTCAAATTGCAGTCAATGTCACAACTAATAATCTTGCCGAAAAGCCGCTGGGCCTTCTATTATTGAGTGGCATAATTTGTTTGAATTGGGTCATCCCTCCAAAATCCAAAAGTGGGCCCAATTCCTAATATATAAATAATCTGTCTAGTACCATAATAATAAATGACATATAGTCTAGTACACCTTGTTTGGAAGTCAAAATATGGATAGAGATGGCTCGTGTCACCTCCGCCATATTTCTTTCTATCCACCCCCAAAAAAAAAAGTTAAAATAGCACGGTATAGTCAGTTTTCAGACTGGTCGTTCAAAAATAGCCAGCGTTTGCCAAGTCAATAAAAAATAGCTACTATTTTGCTGCAACAGAGACCGGTCTAGCATAATATACTGGAGTTCGTTGCACCTGTGTATGAACTTCCAGCATATTATGCTGGACCAGTATATTATGCTGGAGTATTTTTTCAGATTTTGAACATTGTTTTCGTTCAGATTTATCTTTACATGAAAAGTGGCTAAATTTTGATTACTTTTGCAACTGTGGCTATTTTTGAATGACCACTTGTAAATATGGCTATTTTTGAATTTCTCCCAAAAAAAAAAAGTTATCATTTTAGGCCGCGTCAAAAACTATTTACATTCGGTAACCTTAAAAGTACATAATTTGTATAAATTTTGTATATAACATACAAAATGTAATTAAAAAAAGGGCAACCCGGTGCACTAAGCTCCCGCTATGCGCAGGGTCCGGGGAAGGACCGGACCACAAAGGTCTATTGTATGCAGCCTTACCCTGCATTTCTACAAGAGGCTGTTTCTACGGCTCGAACCCGTAGCCTATAGGTCACACAGAGACAACTTGACATAACTTATAAAATGTATATATATATATATATATATATTTCGGCTATTATTTTTAGAGCGGCTATATAGTGTTATTTTCCTAAAAAAAAAAAGGACCAAATATATCTTCTCAAGTTAACCCCCCTCCCCTTTTAATAACAATGACGTTCGAGTCAGCTTGTTTGTGCACTGAGATTAATTTATCGAATACCCGCTCAAGCTAAGTTATCTATGCTCTTTAGAATTACCTGAATGGAGTTTAGACGCTAAATCGATTTGCTTTTCAGAAATAGAAATAAGCTCAAATTTCAAATTAGTTTGATATTTAGAAAGTAACCAAATCTAATCATTTATTTCCGGAAAAGAAATTAATCCAAACACAACTCAAATACAAATATTTTTAAAAAATATTCTCGTAACAAACATTACTAGCAGTCATGAACTAATATTTTTAAACTATTTTTTGAAAATATTCAGCAGAGGCATCTGCATTTTCCCCTAATGAAATACAAAGAAAAAAAAAAGTAAAGAAAGAAAGGAATATTTTAAACGTGCAAGATTGTGAACAAGTTGTTCTTTGCTTAAAGCGAACATGAATTTTGTCTCTTGCGTAATATCAAAACAGAATATTAAAAAAAATAATGGATCTCCTTACTCAAAGAAGATAATTGAATAAAGGACAAAATTTAAAAGTTATTTAAAAAAAAGAAAAGGAAATACACACGTAGAGAGAGCAAATACTGGTTAAAATTCGAACTTAATATGGAGAAGAGATGTAATTGGCATAAAAACTTATCCGTATCGCGTGTTTACACTAATTTAATACATGGTATAATTATCACAAAATTATAGTTAATTAATACTCAACGTTCACTACCTGGTATAATTATCACAAAATTATAGTTAATTAATACTCAACGTTCACTACATCGTATAATTATCACAAAATTATAGTTAATTAATACTGGACGTACCTCGTATAATCTGACCACATTTGGATGCTTGAGGACTTTTAAGGTTTTAATCTCCCTCTTTATCTGCAATAATCATACAAAGATTATGAAAAATGTAATTAATGTTTTTCTTTTTTAGCAGAGTTATACATTAGTAGAAGAATATCTTCAAGATTCTGTTTGAGAAACTATTTTGTTTATCATAATTAATGTCAAATTAAAAAGGAAAAAATAGGCTTTTATTTGAAAGAATTACAAGAAAATATACATGACTGCACACCATAATAAAAAATGGCCCATGTTTTTAAGTTTTACCCACCTAGCCTATATTTTACATATTTTGAAAACACTAGCTCTTGCACATTCAAAATATGTGTTCTTACAACCATTGCTTCTAAAAGTTATGGAGTTAAATCAGCGTTCTCACAACCATTATTTTCACTCTCTCTTCTTCTCACTTTTTTTTACATATACTTCAAGGGGCCATCCGCCATTACTGCTTCTCCCCCTATAGCACCTGGTTGCAATGTAAAAAAATTGAAGAGTAGAAGTCCACCATTAAAAGGCATTGAAAGCTTTGCTTTAAAAGATATAATTTCTTGTAATTCTTAGTTGTTTGGATTGAGTGTTGTTACAATTGATTGAAAATATCAAAAGGAGTTCAATGTTTAAATTTGAAGTGATTTGGAATAGATTTGTGCAAGATTTGAGTTAAATTTCAGAAAAAACGCAAGGAAGAAGACAAAGTCAGCTTTTTGTATAATTATGTATAATCTTGTATAATAGTGTATATGAGTGTATAAACACATCGTATACACTATTATACACTCTTATACACCTTTATACAAACGTCTGTAGACGAACTTCTTTCACGATTTTCAGTTGCAATTCCTATTCAAAACCAGTCCAAATCTCCATTAAATGACTTCAAATTTTATATACAACCTCCTTATACTATTTCTAACAAGTCTAAATAACACTCACTCCAAATTTCTCACAAAATCAGATTCGGAATTTAAACCCACATATTTAAGCTTGTTAAAAATCTAATTTTTACGACCCAAATGGATTTGGTTTGTTGAACTAATATTTGAGTCACAATTACTAATTCGAAAATTAACTTAAGAGCTTGAGCAATCTTTTTTAAAAATTAAATGGTAATTTTGAGAACCTATTAGAGTTGGATGTTGAATCTTAGCCTATTATTTTTGGGCTAGTTGGTTATAAATTGAAATATGGGCTATAAAATTGAAAAATGGGGAGCTTGTTATGTAAAATTATCCCCTTTTATTTCATATAATGTGCAAAAATCATTCTGTTTGACTAAAAGACCAAAAGCAGACTCTAATTATAGTAAATAGAAAATAGGTACTCTATTTTACTAGTTAATAAACTATTACTAGCAATTTAATCTTCATTATATTTGTTTCTGCTAAAAAAGCAAGAAAATATACCTTTACTCCGGTGATTTCATTTTTTATTCGAACACACAAATTAACTTTCATCGTATTCCAAATCACATTCCGTGAATTAAAAAGGAAAAGAAGAAATATAAGAGTAGTTTTAAACATATATATTGAATTTCTATGAGTTCAACTGAATCAATTGCTTTGGACTCAAACTATACATATAACTGACTCGAGATTTTGAATTCGCTTATGTTCCCAACTAAACTCCCGTTTGAATATTGAGTTTTTTTTTTAAATATAGATAATAATGAAGAGAAAAAAAACATGATTTTTGGTTTAAAAAAAATATTAAAAACATGGTTTGGTCAGGAATTTTGATCAGTTTTGAAAAAAATTGAAGAAAAATTTCCAAGTTCCATAAACTGGTTTGGCAAGTTTTTGGATAAAAATTTTCTTCCACTCACAAAACTTTAATTATTTTTTTTTAAGTAAAATTGCATTTTCAAACACAACTTTAACTTTCAAATACTATTTTTCAACACAACTTCAATTTCTTTTTAATCAAATCTATATCCAAAGCATAACAACAACAACAACATACTCAGTATCGTTCACAAGTGGGGTTTGGGGAGGGTAGACTGTACGCAGTCCTTACCCTTATCTTTAAGAAGTCAGAGACGCTATTTCTAGTAAACCCTCCGCTCAAAAAAGATAAATGGAAGGGTAATTAACAACAAGCAAACCAAATCTGACATCGAAGCGAAAATACTAAGGAACTAACAGAACTAACACTAAGGAATGCAAACAAAAAACCAAAACAAAGGCAGTAACAAGTAATCTATATCCAAACCCAGGAAGCTAAAATGGAGTAGAGAGAGAGAGAGAGAAACCTGATCAGTGATTCTAAGATCTTGAATCCGATTTTTCTCCAAAATCTTAATAGCAAAAGATTGGCCTGAATCTTTGTGTTTTGCGTATTTAACTTTTCCAAAATTACCTTCTCCTAAAGTTTTTCCAAGTTCGTATTTCCCTACTCGCATTCCCTTCTTTCCTCTTTCACTTCTTATTTCTTCTTCTTTCTGTATCAATACCATTCCCACTTTCACAAAAATGAATTTTTATTTAAAAAAAAGAAAAAAGAAAGAATTTTCTGGGTTTTGTAGTTTTGGTATGACTTTGCCAAAATTGGCTTCAAATATTTGTGCTTGAAAATTCAAGTTTGAAGTTTGAATTTTTCTGCGATGGCTTTCGTCAATTGACGCTTAGATTGAGTTTATATAAGTAAGTTTAATTGGACGAATAGTATTATGTGAAAAATAGTGCGACTTTGTCCACAAGCTAAAACCCCATCTTACACGACATACACGACATATACTTTATTGGATATTTAAGTTTTACATGTAAATTTAATATATTAATTATTATATTTATTATATTACTCCATTTGTACTGATATAGTAATACTCTTTCCTTTTTAGTCAGTTTTAAAAAAAATAATATATTTTTATATTTAGTAACAATTTAATTTTAGAGTTTGGACTTTTTATTTTATGTTTAAGATAATGATGTATGTTACACATCATTATAATTAAAGGGGAGTCTTGGTATAACTGGTAAAGTTGTTGTTATGTGACCGGAAAGTCATAGATTCAAACCGTGAAAACAACATCTTGCAGAAATACAAGGTAAGGTTGCGTACAATAGACCCTTATGGTCCGGCCCTTTTCTGGACCCTACACATGGAATAAGCTTAGTGTACCGATCTGCCCTTATAACTATATAAATGTTTATATCTTGTTTTAGACCACAAATGCTTAGTGACACATTTTTATATTTAGTAACAATTTAATTTTAGAGTTTGAACTTTTTATTTTACGTTTAATATAATTATCTATAGCTACACATATATTTATATTTTATTTTAGACCACAATTTTTTTTTCTTTATTTCTTAAATCTCGTATCAATTAAACTTCGTTGTATAATTTGGGATGGAATTAAGAGCAATTAGTTGAAAACTTTAGTTGGATAAAAAATATCATATCGGAGCTTATTTTTACTCTCTTTGTTCCATCTTATGTGATGGTAGTTTATTTTCAAATTGTTCCAAAAGAATTATCTATTTTTATATTTTAAAAATATTTTATATTTAAACTTATTATTTTACTGTTATTGACTTGATTTTACAGTCATACAAATGTTAAGTCTTACTTAAGTTCATTGTTCTAACTAAAAGTTTTATAGCAACATAAGTCATGACACATTTAAGATTGCAAGTTTTAAAAGCCTTTATTTCTTTCTTAATTTTTTTGTCTAATCAAATATGTGTACATAAACTGGAGCAAAAGGAATAATAATATAGATAAGTTATATATATATGTATGTATATAATAATAATAATAATAATAATAATAATAATAATAATAATAATAAAATTAAAACAAAGCTCTTGTAACATTATAAAGTAAAATAGTATTTACAAATAACAAAGAAAAGATATAAAATAATAAGAGATAGCATTTATTTTTCTCATGGCTATATTTAATGGGTTTCCATTGGGACTTTAAAGTTGGAGGACGATATTCATTTGCAATTATTGGCCAAGTGATGAGAATATCAAAAGGGCAGATGAAATTAAAAGGCATTTCCTACCTCCTAGCCTTTTGGAGTTTGGACCCCTCCTATCTTGATATATTTAAGGGCTTTTTTCACCATCCGCGCCAAAAACTATTTATATTTGATAGACGAATAAGTGTATAAATTTTGTATGCAGCATACAGAATGTATATATATACAAAAAAAAAAATATTTTTTCGACTATTATTTTGAGAGTGGCTATACAATGTTATTTTCTTTTAATCAATGTATTGGAAAGTACATGCAGAGAGGTGGCAAACGGACGGGTCGAATCAGATATAAGCGGATCGAAACGGGTAATATAAAAATTGATAAAATATTTGACATACCCATATTCTTGAATGTGATCAGTTTTAGGAGATGGATGAACCCTCAATTTGAGTCTTTGTAAATGTGAAAATTAAACCCATTGGTTATCCATTAAGTATCCATTTTAAGCGGACAATATGAATCTTATCGATATTTGACTCATTTTAAAAAGTTTATTATTCAACTTATTTTTTAGTGAATAATCCAAATGGATAATTATTTTTTTATTCATTTTGTCACCACTACTGATCATGTATATATCAACTCTTTTTATTTATTCTTCAAAAGCAAATATATATTAGATCGTGTTGCATGTGTATGTTTTCACTCGCATTGTAAAAGCTCGAATTTTTAGCTCTCTACCAAATATGACTCTATTCTCATAGTTTAAACCTTATACTTCTAATTAAGCATGATCAGATTACCATTCGACCACATCGCTTAGTGATTAAATCAATCCTGTTATTAGCTTTGCTTGCTGAATTAAAGTGACAATGGAGTCTTAATCAAAAGAAATAACCTATCCAACTTATTAGGGAAAATTCTCAAAATAATAACTGAAAAATATAAATGTTTGAATCGAGGTTTCAAACTGTAAAGCTTATCTGATTTTATTTATTTTAGAATTTTTCTCGAATAAATCATGAATTTTCTAGGATATTATTAAGGATCTCATCGAAAACTTACAGCAGCTTGCCAAACAAAGGCTAAGAGAAAAAAAAACAGAGGTATGACTGGCATAATATCTACGATTGGATTCAAAAAATCATAGGCCTCGGGCAATTTGCCGAAGAAAAAACTACTCGAAAAAAGGGTCGAATTAAGACAGATACCGATCAAACTAAAGGTATTAAGCATAACAGACTTTTTGTTCTTGGAGAGATAATTGCATTTTGATTGAGTTATTGATATAAGGAAAGGGAAAGTAAGTAAGGTAAACAAAAAATTTTAAACCCTTATAAAAGTGAAAAGGATCAATTTTATCGCTAAACACATTTTTCTAACTAGTAACTAGGCTATCATCGTCAGATAACCTTATAGCGCCCTTTCGTTTAATTCATTGGCTACCTTCTCCACAATTACAAGTAAACGTTTTTCAAGTAAATAAAATGATACAGAATATATGAAATAGGGACGGTTTGTCATATACATGACTTATAGGCAATAGCTAACTTTTAGGGTGACTATTTTGTCAAATCAGTATCAGAACTAGAGGAAGATCTAAGATTTAAATATAATAGATTTAACTTTTAAGATTTTTTGTATTAAATTTAATTCATTGTACTATTAAAATTATGAGTTTATTTATAAGATTTGTTGAGGTTTTACTCTCCGTCTCATATTATCAGTCGTGGTTATTAAAAATAATTGTCCCAAATTACTTGTTATTTTATAAGTTCAAGATAAAATTAATTTTTTTCCTTTTTTACCCTCAGTAATAATTGTTCTTAAAAATAGAGATAACACATAAATAGAATAAATATTCACTGAAAAGAAATTTTATCTTAAGAAATAAATAAAGGTAAGATAGTCTAATCTATTTCTTAATTAATATTTCTTAAAAGACGTGTAAAACAGAAACATGACAGATAATTTGAGATAGAAGAAGTAATAAATTTTAACATATATATCTATATTCCGTATGAAAAATTATGGTTCAAATGAACCCGCAGCCGGTAGGCTACATTAGCCCCGGTTTAAAGGGAGGAGAAGTCACCAACTCATGGGAAGGAAAGGTTAGGTTAAGCAAAAGTGGCTATACGTAACCAAGTAGTTGTAACAATTACTGCTTGTTAATGATTAAATATTAAATAATATAACAACAATAAAGAAATTATTGCCTATTTTCACACGCATAAAAGATAGAATTGATGGATCTAAGGTTTGAAAATTAGGAAGAGAACAGTAATATTTTGATGAAACATGTGGTAGGGATGGCTATCTTGAATCTTGACTAATTTTCCCCTTTGCTAAACTTATCGTCAATTTATAACTTTAATTATTTGAGTCTTTTGGCTACTAATGCAACGACCGGCCATCACAAGTCTGCATGCTATTTTCCGCATAATACTGATGAAAGTAGTTCATATATTTGATTCAGAGGCGGAGTCGGAATTTGAACTTTATGAGTTTTGAATTTTAGGATAGCGACATTAGTTGTTTGTAATTGGGTTCTGATCGAATTTAATTTTGTACATATTTAGTAAATTTGTTAATACAAATATAAAGGTTTGAACTAAAGTTATTGGATTCAAATTGAAACTACAGGGTTTGATCGTACCCGTAACCTTCTAGTTGGATATAGTCAACAATGAGTAAGAATATTACACGACGATAAATTTGTAGTTATAAAAATAACGACAGCATACCAATGTAATTTTACATAATTGGGTTTGGAAGAATATTGTGTACATAGACTTTACTCCTACCTTTGTGGAGATAAAAAAGTTGTTTTCGATAGCCTTTGCCTCAAGATAGAGGCACAATTGATTTTGTAGTCATAAAAATCTAGAATGAAAATGATTGTATGTTGAATTTTAAAAAATTAATGAAAATTAAGAGCCTACGAGGGGAGGGGTGATAAGCAATAATTAAAGTATATATCATAGATACTGATTGCATTATAAGCAGTGGTTTAATCTTACAAAAAGATAACTGAATGTGTATGATTTTTTTATATCAATTGTGGCTGCTTTCTGGACCATTTATATTAAAAAATATATCTTCTGCGAACTATATTGAATATTAGTATCCATTTTCTTGTCTTGTTTTAAACAACAACAATTCAGTAAAATTTTACAAGTAGGGTCTGAGAAATGTAGAGTACATGCGGACCTTACTCCTACCCCAGAAGAATAGAGAGGCTATTTTCGAAAGACCTTCGACTCAAGAAGACAAAAATAAACAATAAATCAGTGACAACAAAAGCCAAAAAAATAATATCAGCATCATAAGAGACGGAAAATAGATGGAAAAGCAATAATAATAACCAATAATAATGCCACAGTACTATGAAAAATTGAAAAAATAGTGTGGACACCTCACCCCAATACTTCTTAGGCCGCCCTTTACCTCTTCTCATACTGTCAATGCCAATCGCTAACACCTCCTACCCGGGGCATCTAGGCTTCTCCTCTGCACGTGCCCCAACCATCTAAGTCTCGCTTCCCGCATCTTGTTGTCCATGGGAGTCACGCCCACCTTCTCCCGAATATTTTCATTCCTAATCTTATCCAGCCTAGTATGCCCGTACATCCATCTCAACATTCTCATTTCCTCGTCTTGACGTTTATGGGAACCACGCCGACCTTGTCTTATTTTATACTAATATAAAAATCAAAGTATCTGGTGTATAAACCTTTTAAAGTCTAATAAAGTACTCCAAAATTGCTGCAAAACACAGAAGACTTTGGCAATACTAATAGAGGCAAAGCTATGAATAATATTATATTTTTCGGAATATATTATTAGTACAATCTGACAGAGTACAAAATAATAGTATTACGCTAAGTATCGTTTTTCGTTAGGATTCACATGGACATATATATGCTGTCCCACATATCTAATATCTTAATATTAATATGTCATCCATTTAAAAATTTCATTAATTTTCCCAACGAATATCATGGTCTTGTCCATAAGTTTTGAGTCCATACATTTATTTATTTTACATTTACTTTACTTAATAAATAAATGTATTGGAAAGGTCTAATATTTGGCCGTATAGCGCGCGAATGTCAAAATAAAAACATGATCTCCTATGATCAGTTACAATGAAATAAAATAATCCTACAATAATTTTCCTTGCTGCGGAATTATATAATTTAAATAATATGTAACCCTCTTGAGCATTAGATTGTACATTAAAAACACTTTAACCTTATACACAATTATGGGTTTAATTATGAACAATTGCCTCTAATACCTCCGGTCATAAATATTTATCGTATTGTCAAACTGAATGTATTTCAAAAATATTTAATGCTTTAGAAAAATCAGAAGCATTAATACTTCTTCTTTAAAACACATCCTTACTAATGAATTATGAAACATTTGACACAAAAAACCCCCCACTAAATTGGAACATTTAAAAGAGATAAGATAAATATTCTTATGATTAATAGCCTGTTTGGCCAAACTTCTTCAAGGCCAAAAATATATTTTTTTAATTTTAAAAATTACTTTTTTATCCAAAAAAAAAAGTACTTTTTTTCAAAGTTGAAGTGTATGGCCAAACTTTTAGAAGAAAAAGAAGTGTTTTTCAGTAGAAGCAGAAACAGTTTTGGAGAACAAAAAAAATAGCTTCTCCCTAAAAGCGCTTTTGAGAAAAATACACATAGAAACACTTTTTAAAATCATGACCAAACACTAATTGCTGCTCAGAAGCTTTTCAAATTAATTAGTCAAATACAAATTGTTTCTCACCAAAAGCACTTTTGACGAAAGCGCTTTTGAAAAAAAAAATACTTCTTAAAATAAACTGGTTCTAGAAGCTTGGCCTATTACAGCTTGTTTGGATGGTTGTTACCCATTGTATCGTATCGTATTGTTACTTTAAATATAATGTTTGTTTTGATTGTTACTTAAATTTTATTGTATCGTATCGTTAAATCCATCGTTACATAACGACGAAATGTGTCACTTTATGTAACGACCGATTTGGTGTGATCGCGTCATTACCTTGTCTTTTTCTCTCAATCTCACCCTTTATTATTATTAAATTATTTTATTTAATCATTTACCCTACTTTTATATATAGTAATTTTACCTTGTATCTTAATTTTTCTTTATAATATTGCAAGTTTATTCTTCATATTGCTGGTGCGTGATATCATGAAACGATAGCAAACGACACAATCTATTCAAACATTGTATTTATCAAACGATACAGTACAATACAATACAGTACAATACGATACATTATGAAACGATGCGTAACAACCATCCAAACAAGTTGTTAATGTTTCTTTAAAAAGTACCCAACGTCGTATTTCAGTTTTCAGTCCCTCTCCGTGATTAAAGCCAGTACTCATGCCATGATCTCATCTCCTTCACTTAGTTTTGTTTTTGTTTGTTTTTTCCAATTAGGTAATCCTTTTACACCACATCATAACTAGGACATGAATAATTCCACATTTAATTAATTAGATGACTAATATTCTTTCATATTTAACCAAAGATTTCGAGTTCGAATTCTTTAAATGAAAAAAATTGGAGAGGAAGCTAGTTCTATCCTCTTTAATGAATCTTACGCAACAGAAATTTCGATTAGTGAGACCAAGGCGAATATTGAATACCGAACAAGAAAAAAAAAAATAGGCAGATGGCACTGCACTGATTATGGACAGGACAGGACCGGGGACACAATGAATTTTAAAAACAAGCATTAATATTTGCCAAAATGGGTTCAATATATTTGTGGAAGAAAGGAAAGGTTGATATTGATATTACCTGCTCCTCTCTATCATTTAATTTGACAGTGACACATACCCTACGCTTGAATTAATTATAGAGTGCAACTCAGTTGATGATATACATAGCGGGTTTCTCCGATCAGTACGAATTGTGATGAGATGATTAAGATTCTTTTATCCCAACCAAAGGTTTTGAGTTTGATCGCTAAGTATAAAAAATCCTAATAGAACGTGCCTTCTCCTTTAATGGCCTGACGTAGTGCAAAGTTGAATTAGCCAAGGCCGGCCTAATACAAATACCGAATACTTAGGAAATTGTTTTCTTCACGAGAGAACAAAATGGCGCACATATCATACATATCTCACATGCACCATGCACACAACGGTTAAAGTATGGGGACGATATCTTATGAACCACACACAATATAAAAAACCAGTTCCCTACATTCTGAGCAACTGAGTTAAACATATCTCCAAATTAAGACAGCTCATAAATATATATATATATATATATATATATATATATATTGTTTACCTCGAAAAATGGAAGTAATAATTAAATGTAATTTGTGATTTTAAAGATATACAAGTAATATTAGGTCTATGTAAGAAGAATTGATGAACCAAACCAATATTGCTAGAGCAATAAAGACCTCGAGCTCGATTTTCTTGGGCCTCAGGGTGAGCTAAGAGCAATGAAATATGAACAGTAAAGTAAAAACAATAAAGCTGAAGAACACTTATTGAGCACGGTAAATAAGAAAAGCAGAGTAGAATATTCTATTGCAGTGAATAATGTGTCCTGCAAGATGATTGTGGTCCCCTTTATATAAGAAGGGAAAACCCTAATATGGTATATTTCCAATTATGGTAAAGAATTCTATCGGTACAACTATATAACAACCTAGTACGGACTTGTACTATTTCGTACAGATCTTATTCTATAATTTATGCCCTGACCCACGTGTCCTCGAGAAATTTCCGCTCTTTCTTGAGTGTCTTCGAGATTGTACTGCCCTCGATGTCGGTCGTGCCAGGCCTTCGATCCACTTCCTCGAGGTGTGTGTCCCTCAGTTGGGTCCGACCCCTACTTCGAGTCGCCCTGACTCGAACTCATAGCCCAATTTAAGACTTCGAAATCGGGCTCCTTGATTTTGACGTATACAGATAGTCCCCACATTTCTTAGAATAAGATGATAAGAAATGATTTGAACCTCGATCTTCCCGAGCCCCTCGTGATGACGTCATGCTCGTGATGTAGGTGCTTGAAGTGATCGGAAATGTCATGTCAGCATGCTTCCCCAAAACATCAAATATGTTTCAGATTTTGTCGGCTACTTGCACCACCAGTTCCATCGTTGGCTTTCTATAAATAAGGGGTTACTTGGCTAAACAAAAACTACACTCATTCCTTCTTCATCTACCTTTAGCCCTTTTCCTGCTTTATCTTTTCCTCTAATCACATATTTGTATGGTTCAAATCTGTGATCACAAGGTCACATGACAACAACTTTACTAGTTATGCCAAGACTTCCTTCTTCAAAGCTTTGGCTTGGGACAACGAGAGAAAGGCACCGAATCCTTCCCGTATCAGAAGATATGCGAACTTTACACTGCTGCTCATCTCTCTTAACTTCAACTTGGTTTGGCGCTTCATCACCTTTGCTTTCCATGGAATAAGGTGGCACTATCTTCTACTAACCTTTGCATCCCACATCGGAAGGATGAACACTCTTGGGTTGTTGCTTGTGCAACTTGCAACCCCTTTTGGTTTTTTTTCCTTTTGCTTGTTCTTTCTTAATATATCATGGCCCAAAATTTCAACGGAATGCTCAATCTAGGCTACCAAAGATGTAATTGCATTTATCGGGGGCCTTCTGCCAAACGTTTCCCAAAATCGGAAATGGTGCACCCGAGAAGAGGATTTCCGGAGATGCTGCTCTCGAGGTCGTGGCCTTAAAAGTGAATTAGGATCTTTAGCTTTTTGTTTTTTGCTTCTTTGTTCCTGTGTAAGTATCCTTCGTATGTGCCATAGTTATACTTTGTAATCATTTCTTGGATGTATAAAAGGATCCTTTTGTATCCATTTCAGCCCATGTTGAATTTTATTCAATCTTTATTTGTAAAAGACTCGATTTTATGATTTCAATGACTATCCTAAATATCGAACTTAGGACAAAATAAACCCTTAGATTTTTAATTGATCAATACAATACACCTCGAGGTTTTTGTTAATCCTCGAGCTGAGCTTGAATGTGAACTCGGAACGTCAGGATTCTCGAGCTCGAGTTAGGTGAGAGCAAGATCTCGAGATAAAGTAAATCCTTAGATTTCCTTGCAGTACCTGGGTGGGAAACTTCTCCACCTCGGGTAGCCCTTAGGCTTTTACAGTCGAGCGGGTATTTGCTCGAACTTGTAATAAGGAACTCTTAGGCCTTTTCACAATCTTTGAGTGAGTGATTCCTCAAACTCGGATAGCCCTTGGGCTTAGTGATCGAGTGGATACCCTGCTCGAACTCGGCTTATAGGCTTCTCTTTATGATTTTTGACGAATTAATCCTTGATGCCTTGGTCCTGACGCAAATATCGTAACGTCAGCAGTTGAAGTGACTGAAAAGTTGCTTTTTTGTGCGATTTCCAAAATCATTAATTGGAGGCGGCTGACGGTCGACCTTTTGGCTTCCTTAGCACCCTTAAATGACCTCTATAAATAAATAGATTTCATAACCTTACAAACTTTATTCTCATATTGTTCTCATAGTCTCATTAGCCTTTTTCAATTTCTTTGAACTCTCTCTTCTCTCTACTATCAACACTTTTCATTTTCTTGGAGATTCCGCATTATGATGGCTAAAACCTCTAAACCAATTTCCCAGAAATAAAAAGACTCTTCATCATCTCGATCGACCAAAAGCAAACCCGTAGTGCCCCCTCGTATTGAGGAGTGCATCCCCTTATCGATTGAAATAATATCTGATTTTAAAATTGAGAAACCTGTATCGACACTAGGCCGATACGAGCCTATGTCTCGATATGTTTGTTTGGTGACCAAGGCCGAGCTCAAGCAGGTAAAAGAGGATTGCAAGTGGGACAACAAAGAAATTGTGATCCATTCCTCCGAAGAGGACATCACTACATATAAAACGGGGTACTTGAGCGTATATACCTACCCTTTTATGTTGGGTCCTACATTTTTGACTCAGGATCCCGTAGATCCAGTCATCTTGACTTTTGCCAATGATACCAAGTGACGTTTGGCCAGATCTACCCCTCCTTCTGGCGAATCGTTTACCTAATTAGGTTCTTTTCGAGCCAAATCGAGGGAATATCTTTTACCCTCGATCATCTAATCAGATTGTACAGTCCCCGACTTTATCGTGGGGGCTTGATAAAATTGCAACACTGATCATTAAAATCTCTCTTCTCTAGTATCGATGAGGACAAAGACCGTGGGTGGATGCGCTGGTTTGTCCGATTCAAGACCTCTGATCTGATTCTTGCTGATTAGATGTCGTTCCCCGAGGAGTGGAACATGAAATGTGAGTACGCAACAGGTTTATACCCTTCTTTCTTTTCTCTTCCCTGGTTTTATATTTTTCATTGGTCTCACCTCTTTACGATAGTGCAGCCGCTGCTTGGTTTCCTGGTAGGGTCCCGGACCTCGAGGGTTGGGTCCGAAAGCTGGCCTCCGCCTCCTCTTATTTGGAGCGTTGTTGGTGAGATCTGGCCAAGGGTCGATGGGAGGCCAAAAACCATAGTGAGTTCTCTTGTTTGTTTTCTTGTGCTTCTGTCACGGGATACTTACTTCAGTTTCATATAGGTCTTGGAGATGCCGTTGATTTATGGTCGGCCCCAACTGATGAAGTAGAGGTCCCGAAGACTTCTAAAGAAAGAAAAAGAAGAAGAGAATCATTTGAAAATCCCTCGAAGCCAAAGAAGAGCGTGTCTCGAAGTCCTAAGACCGATACAATGTCCTTATCTCCGAAAATGGCCCAATGCCTTCGGGATCAGGAGGAAGAAGACGACGACGACTTCCTACTGATAACCCGCGAAAGAAAAAATATCGAGGCTTCGAAGCCCATTGAGCCGGTGGTGGTTGATGTGGCTTATTCCAGAGCCGAAGAGATCTACGAAGGGAGTTCAAACAAAGTCCTCGAATCATCATCCCGAAAGAAGGTACCTCACATAGGAGATCATTTGGAGGGAAATGCCAAACGACCTGACCCCGAGCCTCTTCAAATAAAAGAAAATGCTCTGAGTGGATCACTTGGGGTAATCAACGTGGATGATTCACCTCCTGGCCCCGAGTTCTTAGAGGGACAAATCCAAGAGGCTTAGAATTTGAGGTCTTCTGAAGTGGAAGCAAGCCATGAGGGGCATGACATCTTTCGAGAATGTCTCGCAGGGCTTGAAGATTACCCCGACCAAGATGCTTTCTTCATTTTTGAACAAGTGAGTTTTTTGTTTTTTATGCCTACGCCTTTGTTTTAGTTGTTCTGAATCTTATTTCCTCCCTCTTTATGAAGGTTGTGGTGCTCCATAAAAGGTTATTCTCCAAGTCCCGAACCGATCTTGATCGATGCGAGGCTGAGCTTAAGAATAATTCAGAGGAGAGGGACGTTGTCAAAAACCTCTATGCTAAGAAAGAGATGGAGATTTACGATCTCCGAGTTGAGTTAATGCAGGCATGCCAATGGCGGGCCGAGTATGTTGAAAAAGTAACACATCTCTCGAGGGTTTGTTATGCACTAGTTTATATTGGGTACTGATACTTTTAATTTCGCAGTTTCATCAGAAGGCCGACTTGGAGGCGCAACTTTGGGAGAAGCTTAAGATGAAAGAGGCCGAAACCCTGGGTAGAGACAATGTCTGGACAATCTCGCTTCTGAGAAGGAAATTCTGAGAGAGCAGCTAGCCTCACTCGAGTGCTAGCTTCGAGTTGTGAAGGAGGAGAGCCTAACTTGGGGCCTCGAGATTGAGGAACTTAAAGTTAGATCTGCTGTCGAACTGGCCAAGGCCAAATCTGATGTTGCGAAAATTATGACTTCGTATCGAGACGATGCCGAAACAGCTAATGCTCGGGCAAAGGAGATCTCTACTGCGATGGAGGCTAAGTTATCAAGTACCCTTGACCATGCTAGCGACAATCCCGAAGGATGACCCTCGAAGAGGTACATGCTTGTGGCTTCGATCTTTCAGCCGATATTGAAGCGGCGAAGATTTTGGAAGAAGAGGTTGCTGCTTTGATTTCCGATGAGGATGATTCAGCAGTGGATCCGAGAGTGGAGGAGACTGGGATGAATCCCCCGAGGATGAGGCTTTCGAAGATGTGACACCTGAAGATGCGACTGCTAAGAATGTGACCCCGAAGTAGTTTTAGGTTACTTTATTTTGTTTCTTTGTAAGCATTCTTTGTGTATAGGTCTCCTGTAATCATCTTTTGGAAATATGGGGGGAACTTTTTATCTTGCCTTTGGTTTGTGCTGGATTTAACATTGCCTTTATTTACGGAAAAATTTTGAATGATTAGTTCTGGAATTGGCATGGGTTTGGGATATAATAATCCCTTAGATGCTTAAAGTAATCCTTGAGCCAAGTTTAAATTGATCTGACTCAAGCTCGAGATACCGCGACTCTTGAGTCTTGGTCGAGTGAGAATGGAGTCTCGTATAATACGTTTTTGGCCCATAAGCCTTTCGGGGTTGGCCCTTAGGCTCTTATATATCGGCCCTTAATCTCTTTAAATGGCTATATAATTTTTCCCTCATTTTGGCTTAAAAGACTTAGTGAAAATTTAATTATGCCTTAGCATGTGTCTTTTGTACCCATAGGTTTTTTGAAGGTTCGACATATCGGAACCTTATTGGTAATTTGTCTGTGTAAACATAATCGAATACCTTTTGAGGTATTTCCGAAGGCTGATGTTATCGAAGCCCTTGGATTTTTCGAGGGCTGAATTTATCGAAGCCCTTTATATTTTGCTTTTGCCGAGGGTAGCCTAATTTAACCGATTTTTACAAAGTGTTTGAAGGCCTTTAATTTATAGCGGAAGTCGGACGTCTCTAAGCCGCATTATCTTGTTGTAGCCTTTATATGACCGTAGTCTTTAGTATGGCCGTAGCCTTTGGGTATGTCATTTGCACTTTTTTCCCGATAACTCTTCGAACTTATTCGATAGTCCCGAGAATATTGCCCTTGGCCTTTGTTTCGAGAGGGTGCCACTTTGAGGTCTTATTAATCCGACTTTTCGATGACAGTCCCCGAGTATTCAAGGTGCTTCTATGCTTTGGCTCTTAAGGCGTTCCCATAGGATGTAAAGTTCGTTTAGTGGTAGATTTCTTTAAAATACCAAATTTTTTTGATACTAACAGAATTGGTACATGTGTACATGCTTTGCTGTCGAGGCTTGACTGCTATGTGCACATGGTTCATCTGACCGTTTGGCCCATTACAAAGTTTTCCTATCGAGGTTCTTTTAGGCATGAAGTATTTTCCTTGAAAATATAACCTCCGAGGGTGATGCCCTCCAATATTCGGGGTTGATTAAAAAGAAACACTGGATGCTGTTGAGTTTTCCTTAGGCAGCGCATAGTTTTTGCCTCGTTAAAAACCTTGCCGGTAAAACTCATTTGGGATAAAATCTGAGCCAAGGGAAAAAAGTGCAACACATGCTTTAAAACCTACGGCCTTCGTGTAAGAAGGGGTGTCTTCGAGGTCACGAGCCTTTGAAAGCTTCTATCATGCCGAGCTTGTAAGATCCTTTACCAATGAGGCAACGACTCCGAGGTATTGCTATCCGTGATCATGGTAGTTTCGAGAGCCCTGACCTGGTCATGGATGATTCTAATGCATCGATTTGACACCATGAAGCCGAGAAACTCGCTCGTGCCAACTTCGAAGGCACGTTTCTCTGGGTTTAGCTTCGTGCCGCATCGCCCCGAAACATTGACTGTTTCCTGCAAATGAATTAAATTCGTCATCTGCGCACAGGGACCTAACCAGGCATATCATTAATATAGGGTTTGTTATTTTACCTATTTGTTCTTTGTACATCATGTTGACTGGATGTTGATACGAATTTTTTCGAACTGGGGGCCTCCCTTTTTGTTTTACCGGTTTAAACCTGAGATTGTTTCTCAATCTATGTGTGGTGATTTAAGGCTGAATCCCTGTCATATATAAACGGGGCCAAGCAATGCAATTCATATTATGAATAATAGACTAAATGAGTTTTTTCCTTGAGTTTGTGGGTTAATCCCGTTCCCAGGTGTACCTTTCTTTTGAGCGATTGACTTGGTAGCATCGGGCTTCTCGGGGACAACGAAGGTTCGAGGATCTAGGGAGTTCCCTTCTTCACCTTCGATTACCTATTTATCCTGCTTCCGTCTAAACTTAGAGCTGTGATTGCTACTTAGCCACCTGTTTATATTTGGGGCTCGACTTCTACGGGGCAAGGGTTCCGGCATCGGCAACACTTCCTCAATTGCAAACATCTCTTTTGCAACATGTTATTCTCTGTGGACTATTTTCACTCCTTCCTTTATCGGGAACTTTATCATCTGATGGAGGGTCGACGGCGCTGCCCTCATGTTGTGTATCCATGGCCTTCCGAGGAGTGCGTTATACCTCATGTTACCTTCAATGACATGGAACCCGGTGTCTTGTATGGTCCCAGCTACATTTACAGGCAAAATAATTTCTCCCTTTGTTGTTTCACTTGTCATGTTGAAACTATTCAGCACCCGGGTTGCAGGTACAATCTGATTTTGTAGGCCGAGTTGTTTCACGACCCTTAATCTGATTATGTTTGCAGAGCTACCTGGATCCACTAAAACACGTTTAACCTAAACTTTATTTAAAAGGATAGAGATTACCAGACCGCCATTGTGAGGCTGGGATACGTCCTCTGCTTCCTCGTCACAGAATGATAGGGCGTCCTCGGGCACATAGCTTCGAGTCCGTTTCTCTTTTATGATGGATACTTTGGTACGTTTGAATATAGGTCCCTGTGGGATGTCGACTCCACCGATGATCATGTGAATGACATATTGAGGTTCTTCATGTTCATTCTTCCTATTTGCATCTCTTTATCGGAAATGGTTCTTGGGCGGTCTTTGAGAAATTTACGAAGATGCCCTTCGTTGAACAATCGAGCTACCTCCTCCCTAAGCTGCCTGCAATCCTCGGTCCTATGCCCATGAGTACCATGATACTTACACATTAAGTTGGGATTCCTCTAAGAAGGATTGGTCTGTATAGGCTTGGGCCATCTAGTATATCTAATTTTGCTGATGGCGGAGACGATACCCGAGGCATCGACACTAAAGTTGTATTTTGACAATTTAGGTGCCTCCACCGGTCCCGAATGCCTATCAAACCCGATTTTGCTCACGAGTCCCCAGGAACTTTGACCTTGATCCGTTCTTCGATCATTTCGAGGTATGTTACGCCTTGAAATGTTCCTTTGATCCTCGACGTATGGCTGATATCTTTCCTTATTCGATCTTGATCCCCTGTCTGCATTTCCTGATTCCCTTGCTAGTAACTTACTTGGATAAACTGAGCCCGAGGGGTCTCCCAATTGGTCATCCTCGACCCTAATTTTTGATTGGTAACTATTATGCACATCCGCCCAAGTCAGCGCGAGATACTCGACCAAGTTCTGCTTCAGCTGCTTCGAAGCTATCGAACTTCATTCATTTAGCCCCTGAGTGAAGGCTTATATGGCCAAGTCATCGAAGACCGATGGTAACTCCATTCGTTCTGATTGGAAACGAGATACAAACTCCCTCAACATCTCGTTCTCACTTTGCTTTATTTTGAATACATCAGACTTCCTTGTTGCAATTTTTATGGCACCGACATGTGCCTTCACAAATGAATCTGCCAACATAGCAAACGAATCGATAGAGTTCGGGGGTAGGTTATGGTACCAAATCATGGCACTTTTAGACAGAGTTTCCCCAAACTTTTTTAGCAAAACAGATTCAATCTCATCATCTTCTAGATTATTCCCTTTTATGCCTCAAATGTATGTGGTGATGGATCAGTGTTTCCGTTATATTTAGGGATATCTGGCATTCGAAACTTCTTTGGTATGGGCTTCGGAGCTGAACTTTGGGGGAATGGCTTTTGCACGAACTTCTTCGAGTCTAGTCCTTTCAAAATTAGAGGTGCTTCCGGTATTTGATCGACCTTTGAATTATATATCTCCACTTTTTTGTCATTTTCTTCAATCTTCCTTTCTCCGGCCTCAATCCTTTTGGCGAGCTCTTCGAGCATTTTTATAATTGTAAGGTCAGTCCCTAAGCCACTTTCACTGGGCCTTTCTAGCGCTGGTTCAACATGCCTCGAGTTTACTGGTTCGGTTGTGTTTGGAGTTCTATTCTGACGCTGAAGTTGAGAGATGGCGACTTGCTAGGCTTGCAACATTTCGAATATCACATCGAGGCTTACTCTTTCCTCTTCCATTCCTCTTATTCTTTGGCCGTCGAGCCGGGCTTTTCTATGTGCATTCCTTACGGGGTCTGTGCCTGCATCCGTATTTAGAGCGTTATGCGAACTGATATCAACTGGCTCCACATTCGGCACTCCCTCAGGGTTTATGGGTGGTACACCGACCCCTATACCGTTGTTTTCTCCTAGACTTTCGTCCTCGTGAATGGGTGCATTCTGTGTGCTAGATATGTTTAAGCCTGAAATCTAAGAATCTTTGACAAGAAAAAGTGTAAAGAATAACGTGTGTTATCAAAAAACTAGCACTAAAACAATCACTATTATCTTTAGCCCCACGGTAGGCGCCAAACTGTTTACCTCAATAAATGGGAGTATCAATTAAATGTGATTTGTGGTTTTAAAGATATGTGATTTATTCTAGTACTGGTAAATATACAAGTAATATTAGGTCTAAATAAGAAGAATTGATGAACCAAACCAGTATTGCTAGAGCAATAAAGACCTCGAGCTCGATTTTCTTGGGGCCTCGAGGTGAGCTAAGAGTAATGAGATATGAACAAAAAAGTAAAAGCAATAAAGCTGAAGAACACTTGTTGAGCACGGTAAACAAGAAAAGCAGAGTAGAATATTCTATTGCAGTGAATAATGTGTCCTATAAGATGATTGGGGTGCCCTTTATATAAGAATGAAAAACCCTAATATAGTACATTTCCAATTATGGCAAAGAATTTTATTGGTACAGCTGTATAACAACCTAGTACGGACTTGTACTATTTCGTACAGATCTTATCCTATAATTTATGCCCTGACCCACGTGTCCTTGAGAAATTTCCGCTCTTTCTTGAGTGTTTTTGAGATTGTACTGCCCTCGATGTCGGTCGTGCTAGGCCTTCGATCCGCTTCTTCGAGGTGTGTGTCCCTCAGTCGGGTCCGACCCCTACTTCGAATCGCCCGGACTCGAACTCATAGCCCAATTTAAGACTTCGAAATAGGGCTCCTTGATTTTGACCGTATATATATATATATTAAAAATTTTCATCTATGCATATGGTCGGAGCAAGCAATGGGTACATCATATAGAGATTCAGGATCTAAACCTTATCATGAGATCAGTTGTTTTTACAACTAAACTCATTGTACTTTTGAATTTCTATTTTAAAGTTAAGGATGAGTACTTACTATTGAGATATACGAATAATTCTCTTATAAATCAGTTGATAGTTTTTTTTAATTAAATTGTATTAGTAAATAGAACGTAAATAGTAGTGGCGAAGCTAGAAATTTCTTTAAGGGTGTTCAAATTTAAAAAAAGTGGAAATAATTCCGACAAAGGGTGTTGAATATGTGTTATATACTTCGAAAACATAATATTTTACCTATGCAAACAGTGTAATTTTTCGATAAAGGTGATCAATTGACCACCCTTATCAATATGTGGCTTCGCCACTGGTAAATAGTAGAGAAATAACGTGTTTGTTACTGGCGAGTTGCGACGTTCATGCATAGAAACAAGGTTTAGGGATTAATTTAATTATTCATTTTATGATAAGTCCTAAAGCTATTACTATGAATGCCTATCGTGTACGTGTTATCCATTTCAGATAGAATTTCGAAGACTTAAGACTAACTAATTATCTAAATTAAAGTTTTGTGTGTCAAAGACGAAAGTCTAGGGAACATTTATATCTACTTTAGAAAACCCATGTCTCCACTCTCTAGGGCCAACGATGCGTTATATATGGGGCACAATACAGGGTGAGTAGGGGCGGATCCCGTGCTTCAGACACTCAGTTCATCAGAATCTAATATTTTCGATGAAAATATTAAGTTTTATAAAAAGTCAAAAAAAATTAACGAATATTAATTTTGAATATATAAGTTTAAATACAATAAGTTCAATAGCAAAAATTTTGAAGACCGAACTATATATGAAGTAAAGTTTTTGGATTCACCTTTGCAAGTAAAAATCAATTAACTATGTTGAATTAGTATCAATACAAAATATACAATGATGATTATGTTTCGGAAAGAAACGGTTGAATATATAGATGTCTATATCAAAAAAAAAAATGTTAGAAGAAATTTAGGATGGTGGACCAAACAATTTTGTGGAATTGAACGTGTTTGCATGTCATTGTGTTGGGTAAGTAGGATCATTATATTATTACATCGATACGATTTACGATCATGCTACTACTGCTTATTTACGTGTCCGTACATGTAAATAAGTTCTCTAAAAACGTAACATCAACACACACATATATACATATATATAAAAAGATATTATAGTCATTACTAATTAAATGTTTCGGGTTCAAGTCTTATGTATGAATTCACCTTTAGTATAAAGCAATTTACCTTCAAAATGAAACTTTTTAATGCAAATTCGGATTAGTGGGCTCCAAAGCGAATATGAACACTGGAAAAAAAACTCAAAAGATTAAAAGACGATATTAATTAACCGTATGTAATCTATCCTTAATTTCGGGTGGCTGAGTTGGTTGAGCAGAGTACTTCCCAAATGGAAGGTTTAGGATTCGAAAACTACTTGCATACCTCTTCGGTCGAGCCCGTCATACGGGGCTTACCTAGTGCGGTTTACCCTCCTATATAAGTTGCGGGCTATAAGGAGTTGGGATTTACCATCCAAAAAGTAGCGATTGGGAATTTCTTTATTAACAAAAAATAAATAAAATACGTAGTCCATGTTTCACGTTTTATGATCCAACTACCATTCAGCATTGTCAACTTTCATTTAAACCAGAAAAATGGGAAAAAGATGGGGGTGACTACTGAGGCACTGCCACTGACTAAATAAATATTTCTTAGCTTTTCACTCCAAGTTGAAGCTAGCGACTTGACAAATTAAAAATCATGAAAATCGGGGAGAAATTCAAAAAATAGTCAGATTTACAAGTGGTCATTCAAAAATAGTCACAATTTTTAAAGTAGTCGAAATTTAGCCACTTTTCATGTAGAGATAAATTTGAACGAAAATACTGTTCAAAATCCGAAAAATACTCAACATAATATACTGGAGTTCCAGCATAAGCATACTAGAACTCCAGTATATTATAATGGAGTTCTAGCATAAGTATACTGGAACTCCAGCATATTATAATGGAGTTCTAGCATAAGTATATTGGAACTCCAGCATAATATACTGGAGTTCCATATACCGGTCCAGTATAATATGCTGGAAGTTCATACACAGGTGCTCCAATCTCTAGTATATTATGCTGGAACTTTCCGCGTGTTGGAGTTCCAGCATAATATGCTAGAAGTTCATACACAGGTGCACCGATCTCTAGTATATTATGCTGGACCAGTCCCTGTTGCAGCAAAATAGTGGCTATTTTTCAATGACTTTGCAAATGCTGACTATTTTTGAATGACTAGTCCGAAAACTGGCTAGCCCGTGCTATTTTTATTGAAAATCCCTTTCAGAAAATCTAATTTAATTTATTTCACATGTTTTTTGTACAATTGTTCAAACATATAGTTGAAATTACCTGCTTATCAACATCGTATATTGTTCTTAAGAAGCCAAAGTTATAATTATAAACAAAATTTTATCCAATTTATACGTACACACTCATATTTTAAGTAGATTATTATACGTTGTATCGAGTAAACATATGCCCATTTTTGAAAAATTGATACTCGTCTTTACCATTGATCTTACAACTTGCCCAACAATAAAAGGTCAAGCGAACGAAAAAACAGTGTGATGATCAATGAATAATTAGTAAATTTAATAAAGCACAATAGTAGAGGCTCAAGAAATTACATGGACATTAGAGTGTCGCAAATAAATCAACGGTAAAAAAAATGCGTGGTAATTTGTATTGGTAAAAATAAATATTATACGTGAATTTATGTGAATGGCTGATATGACAAGACACGTGGATAATTGAGAAAGCGACAGTTGGAGAGATGCATTAAAAAAGGTATGAGTCGTAATAGATACGAGCAAATCACCCACGAGAGGAGAAGATATGGTCGTTCAAGTTTAAATGGTTATATGAAGAGTTACCGACGGAATGAATCAAGACAGTAAAAAGGAAAGATTCGTGAATCAACAATTAATGAGTGTGAATGAACTCAAACGTTACAAAATCTTCATGAACAGTTACGATTACCAATTATAACGTCTCATTAATATCATTAATACTCATAATGATTCGGTCACAAAAGGGGAAAGACACTATACTCATAGATTCCTAAAAAAGGGAAAGAAATATCATTTCTACAGACACGTTCTGATTAGTATTGGAATACAATTACTTTCTTTTGTTTTCTACTGATTTACTTTGCTATTTCATATTCTTATTTCCTTTCTTATTACGAAAATATTGATTTTCTTGATTATCAGTAGCATGAGTACTTTTAAAAATAGACTTTGACCAAAATTCTTATTTTTTGGTTAAACATAATTAGCATAAACGACACAATTCTATTAATTTTGATGAGAAATTCATTGATATTCACATCATATTGGTGATGGACTGGTGTTATTTATTTGAGCAATTGGTAGTAAGACTTTACTTAATTTTAACTAAAAATTAAGCTTTAGCGGCGACAACTATCACCATTAAAGGTAAAAGTATCGCCACTGATAGTAATACTAGATCGCTTTTCTGACCAACTTAAGGTTTCTAGTGGCGACTAATATCGACACTAAAAGCCAATAGGGTCGCTAAAATTCGAAGTGCATTTTCCTAATTTCTTTTCTTTTTCTGCTATTTGCGGTAAGTTTAGTCGCCACCAAATATTCATTTTAGTAGCGACTTTCCCCAGTCGTCACAAATGACATTCAGTTACAAAATTATTTGACTATGTATTTGTAGAGGCTCACGAAATTAGATGGATATTAGGGTCTGAATGTATCAATCCGGGAAAAAATAAATAAATTAAATAAATAATAAATACACTCAAAAGGTGGCAGTTAGCATTAAGGACTTAGATTGAGTAGTAGTGGTGTCAATGATTCAGTTCGGCCGGGTATTTTATAAAATTTGTACCATATCAATTTTTCGATTATTACCAAAATTAGACTTTTCGAAACCGTCCCAATCATATCGGTTTCTCTTCGGTATTGGTACGGTTCGGTTAATTTTCGGTACTTTTTTAAATATCATGTAAAATTCACCAGTATAACTAGAATGCAATAACATACGTTTTTTATAGGACTTAACAAAACTGTCTAGACATTTTTATTGTTTAATGGGTGATTGAATTAAAAAAAAAAAAGATGAGTAGAGTATAGATCCATCAAATATTCTACAACAACATAAAAGAAACCAAGCAAAGACAAATAAATATAAATCACACGAGTGGAAAGATATTAACCAAGTTTGGACTCAAGAATAAAGTCTATAAAAGATTAAATATTCAAAAAGATAAGTCTAAATTATATGAAATGAAACATATTCAATACATTGTAGTTTGCTACTCATAATCACAAGAATACTTTGCGTCATCCTAATAAAAATACTTGAAATAACTTAGTTTTAGTAGAAGTAGCATAATAGGTTTTAGGAATTACTATTTTGAGTTTAATTACTTGTTGACTTGTAATAGTTTTCATAATTCCAAGGCCCAAGGAAAAATTTAATGCATTATTATTTTAAAACTTACTAGATAAATATATTTTTCATATGTAAAATTTATTCCGTACGCTTCGGTGTTTTTTCGGTTTATTTTAATAAAATAAAAAACTTACCCTAATTATCGGTGTAGTTATAGATTTATATAAAACCTATAGTTTCTTAAAATAAAACTTAAAAATCGGTTCGGTGCAGTACGATTTGGTCGGTTTAGTCGGTTTTCGAATATCCATTGACACCCCTATTGAGTAGTATACTCTATTATTTGCCTTGTTTTAATATAATATAAGAAATTATATGCGTGGTGCTTAATTTTTTATTAAAATCTGACAAAGTATAGAGACAAATGTGAAGTGCTAAAAAATTGTTGCAGAACAGATAAGACTTTGGTAACGATAAAGGAAAATCCAAGACTAACACTGTACAATTTTCATAATATATAAGTATAATCTAACCGATTAATTAATTTTAAGTAATCTGGATCTGGGAATATGATAAGAGTTTGTGTTAAAATCTGATAAAGTATAGACAAGTGTGAGGTATTCCAAATTAATCAAATTGTTGCAGAAGACAGAAGATTTTGGCTACATAAAGGAAAAGCCAAGACTAATATTACAATTTTTTTTTTCATAATATATAAGTATAATAATATTGATTACTTTCAAGTCTGGAATCTGGATCTTGGAAATACGACATGTATTGCGTAATTAAATAGATGTGCCAGTGTCGCTTTTGTTAAATAAATAAATAAATAAAAATAACGTGCACATTTGTTGTTTGAATATGGCTATAACCGTTCATAATTAGTGGAAATAGTAACCTTAAAAATAAAATAAATGACCAACTATAATATATTATTAATAATGTGTGTAAAATACTTATACGTTGAATACTTCATATGTTAAAAGAAAATGGACCTGGGTAAAACTAAAAATCTTAAAAGCTTAACCCATTAAATTTAAATTCTGAATCTGCATCAAACTCTTTGTTGTACAAGTTATAATTACAAAGTAAGTAATGTACCATTCTTTTACCCTTATTAGATCACTTGAAAGTTTATTGCAGGTACTAAGTATGCCTATCATAATATGTGTAATTAGTAATCTGCAAAATAAAATAGGTTATTTTTTTAGCAAGTTAAGTTGTATTGATAAGTGTTAAAAGTTTCATTACACTTACAATATAGACAAATTATGTCAATTACTTTAATTTGCTAACCATCCAACTTATATATGCATAGAATTTAAAGCCAAGTTTCAGAGGTAAAACTCCGATCAAGAGTGTGCATGCACTCACTATTTTAAAATATCTTTTCAAAGTAACTTAAAAATTATTCTTTTTGGTATACCGAAAAATAATTTAATGGATTCTCTTGCTAAATAATTAATCAAAAGATTTGATTATTTGGATTAACATAAAAAATAACTTATTTTCTGCTGATTCAGATTCTTAATATTAGTTTATCTTATATTTGAATATTTAATCGTAATTATAATTTTATCCACCATAAATTTTATTTTCAAAGTATAAGAAGATCGACTTGATAATCCACTTTTAGATCTTTATGTTTGCAAAATTATTTATGGTATTGACTCTTGCCAACTTTTTTCTTTCTCTTTATCACACATTTATATTCTTAAAAAATTTCTTAGTTGTTCTTAAATAATTGGCTATATTTATTAATGTTACACGAAAAATTAATAATGAAAAATATTATTTGAATAAAAAGCAGTTCAAATATAATATAATAATATATTATTGTGGAGTTTTTTTCCTCAATTTTAACGCTTTATGCATAATATTACTTTTATTTTTTTTCATTATTGAATATTATAAAGTGGTAATGTACTACCAATATAGAGGATTCTTATGAAATTGATTTTATTAAACCTTTCTATATATTTTTAATAAGAATTCAATAGACAAGATTGTATTAATTTTAAAATCTTAAATATTAAAAAAATAATAATATAAAAGTTATTATAGTCCAAAAATTAGGTTATTATTGTTATGTCATTTTCTTATGATTTCTTTTATTTAATATTTTAGGATTATTTTAGTCTATCAATATTGTATTCGTGCTTTTATATTAACTTTTTGGACCAAATTTATTTTTTAATAGTAAAATATTAACAAAAATATGTTATTAAATATTTGTTAATAACAGAATATTAATATTAAATCCAATCTGTTATTAACTACCCATCAATTTTTCTTCTTTATTGTTGAGTAAATAGCCATTTATGTAATGGCATTTATGCTGTGGCAGTTTTGCAGAAACAGCCATTCTGAAGAGTTGCACCTCTTCAGATTCAAGCCCAAATTTTGGCTATAAATACAACACTATTCTGCTCAGAATTTCACTACGAATTTCTGAATTTTCTCTCCTTCTTCTGCATACTTTTAGCATACAAACAAAGCAAAAAGTAAGTGTGATTTGCTACTGATCTTTGTGTTCGCTGAAACACTGGCGTTTGGAGTACCACTACACCAGTGTGTAATTCATTCTATCCTGGGAGGAAATAATCCATAACCTTGGGTGCTAGAAGGTGATTAAATTCCTTAAGGAGACACTGTGAATTCAGTGGGCTCGAATTGTTTATGATCATTTCTGTTTATCATAATTTTTATTTATATTAATTTATATTTCCAGAATTGTTTTACAAATACAGTTTAATAACAAGCTTAAGGAATTTAAGATATTTCTGTATTTGTATTATTGTTTCTGGAGAGTAAAACCTTTGTGGTTTTATACTCTATTAAAATCTACGTGATTTTAACGTTGGTGTCATTCTTTTACAGAAATGAATAATGGAAATGAGAACCAAGCTGTTCCAATGGTGATAGCTAATGCATCAACAAGCCGAACGACACCGGCTGCTTTGGCACCGGCGGAGAAACCCGGAAAATTTTCCGGGATTGATTTCAAGCGCTGACAGCAAAAGATGTTCTTCTATTTGACTACCTTAAGTCTTCAGAAGTTCATCAAGGAAGATGTTCCTATGCTGGCCGATGAAACTCCTGATAATGAACGCTTTATCGTGACTGAGGCGTGGAAGCATTCAGATTTCTTGTGCAAGAATTACATTCTTAGCGGGTTGGAGGATGCGTTGTATAATGTCTTCAGCAGCGTGGAAACGTCAAAAGAACTGTGGAATGCGCTTGAAAAGAAATACAAAACTGAAGATGCCGGGTTGAAAAAGTTCGTGGCTGCAAAGTTTTTGGACTATAAAATGGTAGATAGCAAATCTGTTATTACCCAAGTCCAAGAACTGCAAGTGATTATTCGCGATCTCCTTGCTGAAGGTATGAATCAAATTAATATTGATGTTGAAAGTAGTAATCTTAGTATTCTTACTAACGGAAATTTCATTGAAGGTCTTGTTATCAATGAAGAATTCCAAGTAGCATCAATGATTGAGAAGTTGTCTCCTTTGTGGAAGGACTTCAAAAACTACTTGAAACATAAACGCAAGGAGATGTCCCTTGAAGATCTCATTGTTAGATTGAGAATTGAAGAGGACAACAAAGCTGCTGAAAAAAGAGGCCGTGAAAGTTCAACAATAATGAGAGCAAATATTGTTGAAGATAACAAGAAGAGGAAGAAGGCTTCTGGTCCGAAATACAACCCAAGTAAGAAGCGGTTCAGTGGAAACTGCTACAACTGCGAAAAAGTCGGACACAAATCTACGGAGTGCCGTGCTCCGAAACAAGACAAGAAGAAGGGTCAAGCAAACATGGTTGAAAATCATGATGATGTTAATGACTTATGCGTCATGCTTTCCGAATGCAACTTGGTGGGCAATCCTAAAGAGTGGTGGATTGATTCTGGAACCACTCGCCATGTTTGTGCTGTCAAGGAAGCTTTTGCTACTTATGCTCCTGTTGGACCCGTTGAGACAATTTTCGTGGGAAATGCTGCAAAGGCCAAGATTGAAGGATGTGGGAAGATATTTCTCAAAATGACTTCCGGCAAAGTGGTGACTTTGAACAACGTCCTTCATGTTCCCGAGATTAGGAAAAATTTAGTCTCTACTGGACTTCTTGTTAAGAATGGATTTAAGTGTGTTTTTGTTTCCGATAAGGTTGTAATAAGTAAGAATGAAATATTTGTAGGAAAAGGTTACCTTACTGAGGGTCTTTTCAAGCTGAATGTAATGGTTGTGGAAAATAATAATAAAGTTTCAGCTTCGTCTTACTTACTTGAGTCAAATGAATTATGGCATATACGTTTGGGTCATGTTAATTATAAAACCTTGCGGAAAATGATTAATTTAGAAGTATTGCCTAAATTTGAATGTGACAAATCAAAATGTCAAGTATGTGTGGAATCTAAGTATGTTAAACATCCTTATAAGTCAGTTGAAAGGAATTCAAATCTTTTTGACTTAATTCACACAGATATTTGTGACATGAAGTCAATACCATCTCGCGGTGGAAAGAAGTATTTCATAACTTTTATTGACGATAGTACTAGATATTGCTATGTTTACTTACTTAATATTAAAGATGAAGCAATAGACGCATTCAAGCAATACAAAAATGAAGTTGAAACACAACTTAACAAGAAAATCAAAATGATAAGAAGTGATAGGGGTGGTGAATATGAATCTCCTTTTGAACAAATATGTTTAGAATATGGAATTATTCATCAAACAACGGCCCCTTACACGCCCCAATCCAATGGGATTGTAGAAAGAAAGAATCGTTCATTAAAGGAGATGATGAACACATTATTGATAAGTTCTGGTTTGCCACGGAACTTGTGGGGGGAAGCCATTCTTACGGCTAGCCGAATACTAAATCGAGTACCCCATAGCAAAACACAATTAATTCCATATGAAAAATGGAAAGGAAGGAAGCTCAACTTGAATTATTTTAATGTGTGGGGGTGTTTGGAAAAAGTGCAAGTTCCTAAACCCAAAAGGGTAAAAATAGGACCGAAAACTGTTGATTGTGTTTTCATAGGATATGCGGCTAATAGTAAAGCATATCGATTTCTGATTCATAAATCAGAAAATCCTGACATTCATAATAATACGGTTATAGAATCAGATAGTGCTGAGTTCTTTGAAAATATATATCCGTATAAAAAGGAATGTGAGTCGATTGGTGAAGGATCTAAACGACACCGGGAAGAAACAAAAAAAAGTTCACATAACTAGGAGGATCCAAGACGTAGCAAACGTCAAAGAACGTCTACTTCATTTGGACCAGATTTTGTGACTTTCTTATTGGAAAATGAGCCTCAAACATTTAAAGAAGCTATGTCTTCTTCGGAATCATTGTTATGGAAAGAGTCAGTCAATAGTGAAATTGAATCCATACTGAACAACCATACATGGGAATTGATTGATCTTCCTCCTGGAAATAAACTGTTGGGTTCTAAATGGATCTTTAAGAGGAAAATGAAAGATGATGGCATTATTGACAAATATAAGGCAAGACTTGTGGTCAAAGGGTATATACAACGAGAAGGTCTTGATTATTTTGATACATACTCTCCAGTTACAAGAATTACGTCCATACGAATGTTGGTAGCGTTAGCTGCAGTTTATGGTCTTGAAATTCATCAAATGGATGTTAAGACGGCCTTATTAAATGGAGAGTTGGAGGAAGAAATTTACATGGAACAGCGTGAAGGGTTTGTGGTTCCAGGTAAAGAAAAGAAGGTCTGTAGACTTGTTAAGTCCCTTTGCGGACTAAAACAAGCACTCAAACAATGGTATGCAAAATTTAACCAAATAATATTGTCAAATGGGTTTAAGATAAATGAATGTGATAAATGTGTGTACATTAAAAATGTTCCAAATTACATAGTCATTGTTTGCTTATATGTGGATGATATGCTCATAATGAGTAATGGCATTGCCAACATAAATGCTACTAAGCGTATGCTAACTAGCAAGTTTGATATGAAAGACTTGGGAGTTGCTGATTTAATTCTGGGAATTAAGATCCATAAGACTTCTCAAGGTCTGGCATTGTCACAATCTCATTATATTAAGACAGTACTTGAAAAATTCAAGCACTTGGGCTTTAAAGTTGCAAAGACTCCAATTGACATGAATCTTGCATTAGCAAAGAACAAAGGCCAAAGCATATCACAATTGGATTATGCTTGTGTGTTGGGATGCTTAATGTACATCATGAATTGTACACGACCAGATATAGCTTGTGCTATAAGTAAATTAAGTCGATATATGAGCAATCTAGGTCAATCTCATTGGATGGCAATGAAACGAGTTTTGGGGTATTTAGTACATACCCAGGACTTTGCTTTGCACTACAGTAAATATCCTGCAGTCATTGAGGGATACTGTGATGCAAATTGGATCACCGGATCAACTGATTCTAAGTCCACAAGTGGATATGTGTTCACTATTGGTGGAGGAGCGGTATCTTGGAAGTCGTCCAAACAAACTTGTATTGCCCGCTCTACAATGGAGGCTGAGTTTATAGCCTTGGATAAAGCCGGTGAAGAAGCTGAATGGCTCCGGAATTTCTTGGAAGATATTCCATTTTGGCCCAAACCGTTGGCACCAATATGCATACATTGTGATAGTCAAGCGGCAATTGGAAGGGTTGGGAGAGTTATGTATAACGGTAAATCTCGTCATATACGACGAAGACATAAAATCGTTAGGCAATTACTCTCTAGAGGAATTATCACGATTGACTATGTAAAGTCAAGTGATAATGTGTCGGATCCACTTACAAAAGGCCTAACTAGAGAGGTAGTTGAGAAATCATCAAGGGGAATAGGACTGTGGCCGAGAACAAGTCATAGTAGCGGTAACTCTACCTAGAAGACTGGAGATCCCAAGATCTAGGTTCAAGGAGATCAAACAAAGTCATTTATGACGGTTCAACATTGTCAACTAAACTTTTGGTCCATTCTCGTGATGAGACAATGTTCAGTACAAAGGATAAAACATTAAGGCTTTTTAATGATTTCTAAGTTTGATACGGGGTATATCAAATAGTGTATCTACGGATGACACGTTTAGGAATCACCTATGTAAGTGTGAAGTGTTAGTCGCTTCAAGGAGATCTTTGTAAGGCTAGTTCTCTACGCACTTATGAAACCAGCGGTGTTCATGGCTGAAACGAACACAACAATGAGAACCAAATACGGTTAAGGGTTGGTTGTGTGACTTGTGGTTGTCTAGGTATACACAAAAGTTTGACGGTTCAAAGATATCAAATCTACCGATTGATCGAGTATATCCGACATAAGTTCACTACAGAAAGTTCAAAGGGAAACCTACTTATCCAGATGCAATTAATCCTTACTTGCGAATCACACAGTTTTTCATGCATACTTCCATGATATAGCCATTCCCCATTCATGTGGGGGATTGTTGGGTTTTTAAGGTATTTAATTAATATATTAAATACTTAAAAGAGGGTGAATGGGAAATGGAGGGAAATGAAATTTTTGAGTGAAATTTTAAGTTTCCCCCCTGTGGCATATGGACATTGTCCCATATTGGAAGAGGAAGAGATTTTTTATGGGTTTATAAGCAATTGCTCTTCTTCTAGCTCTTAAAGAGTTGAGAAGAAAGCAAGCCTCGTGCCGTCGTCGTCGTCTCTCGCTCGGCTCGGCTCGGCTTCGGTTTCGGCTTCGGCTTCGGATTTGGATTTGGTCAAATGATCGATTGATTGATTAACTTTTTGGACCAGATTTATTTGTTAATAGTAAAATATTAACAAAAATGTGTTATTAAATATTTGTTAATAACAGAATATTAATATTAAATCCAATCCGTTATTAACTACCCATCAATTTTCCCTCTTTATTTTCCATCTTTATTGTTGAGTAAATTGCCATTTATGTAATGGCATTTATGCTGTGACAGTTTTGCAGAAACAGTCATTCTGAAGAGTTGCACCTCTTCAGATTCAAGCCCAAATTTTGGCTATAAATACAATACTATTCTGCTCAGAATTTCACTACGAATTTCTGAGTTTTCTCTCCTTCTTCTGCATACTTTTTGCATACAAACAAAGCAAAAAGTAAGTGTGATTTGCTACTGATCTTTGTGTTCGCTGAAACATTGGCGTTTGGAGTACCACTACACCAGTGTGTAATTCGTTCTATCATGGGAGGAAATAATCCATAACCTTGGGTGCTAGAAGGGGATTAAATTCCTTAAGGAGACACTGTGAATTCAGTAGGCTCGAATTGTTTATGATCATTTCTGTTTATGTCATTTCTGTTTATCATAATTTTTGTTTATATTAATTTATATTTCCAGAATTGTTTTACAAATACAATTTAATAACAGTTTGTATTTTATCGGTGATAATTTAGTCGTATTGCATTAATGATAAATGCCGTTGATGATTTGGTTGTATTGCATTAACGACTATACTATTGCCTAAAAGAAAAATAAAAAGTTATTTTTATTACAAAGAAACCTTAGATATTAGATCTTTTAATGTTCGTAGAATAAAATGAAAGATCATTTATTTGAAGTATAATCTCAATTGAATTTAAACTCTTAAATATCAAGACCTAATTCAATAAGGAAAGATATAATAAGTAAAATTTAATTAATTTCAAAGTCCTAAATTTTAGAAAAGTAACTTAAATTACTATTTTGTTCATTGTAAAATTAAATTTTAAAGGGTAAAAAGGGCGAACGACATTTCGCTAAGGGCTTTCGTGCTTTTAATATAATATAGATAGATATAGGCTCTTATGTTTCTAAATGGATTTGGCAAATATAATACGTTTTCAAATTAAATTTGTAATAATTTTTTTTAAAAGTATATCCAAAGTAATAGAATTACATGGACAAAAATATGTCCACATCCCCAAAGTAATTATATTAATATGAAATCTAACATGTTCCTAAAAGTATTACTTCCCACTTGTCTATACTTTGTCAGATTTTAACAAAAACTCTTATCGTATTCCAAGATCCAGATTACTTATAATTAATTAATCGGTCAGATTAATTAACTTATATATTATGAAAATTGTACAGTGTTAGTCTTGATTTTCCTTTATCGTTACCAAAGTCTTATGTCTTCTGCAACAACATTTGAGTACTTCACATTTGTCTCTATACGACAGATTGTAGTAAAAATTACGGAAAAGGGACATATTTGTCCCTGTACTCTTTAAAAAAAATTATATTTGTCCTTCGTTATACTATTTTGATATATGTATCCTTACCGTTATACTTTAGTATCATATTTGTCCTTGTACTCTTCAAAAAGGGTTATATTTTTCCTTCGTTATGCTTTTTGACATATTTATCCTTACAGTTATATTTTAGGATCATATTTACCCTTCATCTATTAAATCGCCATATCCCACCTTTGTTTTCCTACATAGTGCCTATTGTTAGAACATGCGCAGCGGAAGCAAACAAACAAATCAGGCATCAAATACATGTAAACTAGATAACGCAATAAAACGAGATTTGAAGCACTAACCTCTTGAAGTAGTTGCGCAAACCTTCAAAGCAGCAAGAATCCAGGGTTGTAGTCTTTTGCTATTTGCCTAGTAAAATCTTGGACGTTTTGCTATTGGGTGGGCAAGAATAATACAACTAAAAGGTAAGTAATTAGGTGAAACTAGTCTTCCTTTAATAGAGTTATTTTTGGCCGAAAATACTCCTCCAAAAATGTGTAGGATTCTTCTTCTACAAGTAGAATCCTACTCCAACTCTATTAGATGACTTTTCTCCCAAGTCACTTTTTACCCAAGTTTGTCCAGGTTTTTACTAGGTATAGCAGGGACCACAAAAATAATAAGAGGCTACCAATTATAGTATTAATTCGAAATTAGCATGAATTAATTCTTACTATAATTAATTACAATTTATTCCACTAAAAAACTTCAATTGAACTCCTCAATATGAATTTCGAAAATTCATTAACACTTATTTTAACTCCCCATGTTAAGATTTCAAATACCAGTTAATTAAATTAAATCACTGAAAATTTAATTCAATTAACTAATTAAATCCTTTATAATTCCGCTTAAACTATTTCATGTGACGGATACAAAATCCACCGGCCGGGTTTTCACATGAAAACTTATAAGCTTACATAAAGGGGTATCATCAAACCCAAAACCGAGCCATGAATTCTATCAACTAATTATTATTCACAAATATTATTCGTTATTGTCCAATCTATTAGGCATATACTAACTCTAAATAGAGTCGTACCTTTTGATAAATCAAAACAATAAACAAATTACATTGATCATAATAATTATATCAAGATTAGGAGTATAAGCTCATTTAATGAAATTAGAGAAAATGTATTATATATTCAGTACAAAAACATCTTTTCTCTACTTGGTCCGTTCAATATACACTGAGTATACTAGCACAAGAAGTTGGAGTAAAACTACTCCCATAATCAAGACAAATTATACAATAATCTTGTGCTACAATCATCAAGATATTTTATCCAATAATATCTTTGATTGTGAATATAGTTTATTAATTATGAGAACCAACAATTTAATCTTTTGTGCATGAGCTAAGACTCCATACACTAAATTGTCTACTACATAACTGAAAGGACACACATATAACAAATGATCTATTTAAAATAGTACTTTATTGAATTGAATAAATTAAATAAATAATTGTTCCATAAAGAATAAAATATAATACTATATCTAAACCGCATGGTTAATAGTATATCCCAACACCTATGTGAATTTCTTTTTCTTCCGATTTAAATATGGTATCCTATTTAAGATAATTTAACCCGCCCACCCAATTTAAATATGGTCACATATTTAAGATAAAGTTCTTTTTCAGCTCTATGTTTTCGGGTAGCACCGGCAACATATTGGCAAACAAGAATTTTGAACTCAAAATCACTAATCTGATAAGCTCACAATTATTACAGTAACCAAAGCACATTACGAGAAGTTGCACAATAATGGAGTTAATGACAAAGGTTAGTGCTTAGAATAGAGCATTATCAGAAGCCTAAAACTCGAAGAAAACATTCAAGTTTATTTAAGAAAATGTCAAGATGAGTGAAGTTTTGAATAGCCTCTATAAGCGAGACTGAACCGAGTTGTCATCGTCGGATGGATTAGAGGTAACACTATAGTTTCATTCACTCACTGTCCAAAGTTTTCTCGCTCGGACTTGATTTGATAGGCTGCCGCTGCTATCCGGAAAATATGAAGTTGATCCGGAGAAGATATATGGACGAGTGGGGGTGGGGGATGGGGGGGGTTGGGAATTAGTATTTCAATTTATTTTAGTTAGTGTGTCTAGTTTAATTGGGTGGGCAAGTTAAATTATCTTAAATAGGTGACCATATTCAAATTGGGGGGAGGAAACAAATCCACATAAGCACCATGTAGGAAAACAAAGGTGGGACATGGGAATTTAATTGATGAGGAGAAAATATGATCCTAACGTATCACGCTGCTGGGCAGAAAGACAAGATGGCATGAAACTCGATTACGTACGCTGATTGTTCGTCCACTTCAAACGCTCAAAATAAGAATCTGATTCAAGATTACTTGGACACTGTAAGGATAAATATAGGTTAAAAACGTATCACGAAGGATAAATGTAACCCTTTTGAAGAGTACAGGGACAAATATGATCCTAAAGTATAACGATAAGGTAAATATAACAAAAAAGTACAACAAAGGATAAATATAACCCTTTTTGAAGAATAGAAAAAGGCAAATAATAGAGTATACTACTCAATGTTGTCGTTACTGCTAACTGCCACCTTTTCAGTTCTTTTTTCTCGATTGATACATTCGCGACACTCTAATATATATCTAATTTCATGAGCCTCAACTAATGTCAAATACTATCTTAATTGAATGTTATTTGTGACGACTGGGGGCAGTCGCTACTAAAATGAACAGTGGCGACTATACTTGCAGCAAATAGCATAAAAAGAAACGAAATTCAGAAAATGCGCTTCCACGTTTAGTGGCAATACTGTATCGATCACATCAATAAGCTTTTCATGCATAAGAACAATTCTCAAATTTCTATACCAGTCATCAAAGTTTGGTCCTACCAATTTGTTGATCTCAAGTATTTCACACAGTGATATAACAGACATACTGAGAAATCTAAAATATAGAAAAGAAAAGGCAATAATATAAGAACATATTTGCATATATCATAAATGTGACGACCCAAAGGGTCATCACCGTAATTCTTCCTTTTTCCGTGCTTCCAAGGCCTTGAAAACCTCGCGTTTAGTTACCTCGATTTGCGTGCGCAGTCAGGACGCGAAGCCGGAAAGCTTTTATGTTGAAATGTGTGAATTATGTGTAAAATTTGAAGAATTTTGATGTTAATATTGTTAAAGTTGACTTCGGTCAATATTTTGGGTAAACGGACCCAGACCCGTGATTTGATGGTCCCGGAGGGTCCGTAGAAAAATATGGGACTCGGGCATATTCCCGGAATCGAAATCCGAGGACCTGAGCCTGAGTAAAGAATTTTTGAAAGAAATTGTTTGTCTGAAAATGATATGAAAATTTGAAATGAAAATGAGTAAGAAAATATAGGTATCGGGCCCGTATTTTGGTTCCGGCGCTCAGTACAGGTCTTAAATATGCGTTAAGAGCTTTCTGTAAATTTGGTCGAAATCGAACGTCGTTTGGCGTGTTTCGGACCTAAATATCTAAAGCTAGAAGTTTAAGAAGTTTGAAATGAAAATGAGGATTTTGAGGTTTGATTCATTGATTTTGATATTATTTTGATGATTTGATCACTCGAGTAAGTTTGTAGGATGTTATGGAGTTAGTGTGTGTGATTGGTTAGGAGCCCCGAGGGCTCGGGAGTGGATTGGAGGTGGTTCGGGGTGTTTTTACACTTTGAATGGTAGCAAATTTTTCTGCAATGTTTGCCCAGGGAATTCCTTCTTCGCGTTCGCGGCCTTAGGCTCGCGTTCGCGTACCTTCCCCTGATTCCTTCTCCGCGTTCGCGATTGAGTCCACACATTCGCATAGCTTCAGGCCGCCCTTCATCGCGTTCACGTGATGCCAAACACGTCCGCGTAGGCCAATTTTTCGGGCACCCAATATTTTCTCTTCGCGTTCACATCCCTTGTCCGCGAACGCGATGCTTGCCAATTTCTGTTCATTGCGAACGCGACCGTACTATCGTGAACGCATAGGGTAATTTCACCCAACGATTTTTAAGCCATAAAAACAGAACCATTACGGGATTTATTCCCAAATTTCATAAACCTTGTCTTCTCCACAACACTTAGGCGTCCATTGAAGCTCCTTTTCACCAAGACCTTTTGGGTTAGTAAATCTTAACTCGTTTTCTTCATTTTTCTATCATCAATTATCAAATTCCTAAACCTAAATCATGAAATCAAAGTAGAAATTAAGGGTTTTGGGTAGAGTTAGGGTTTTGAGAGTTTTGGGTGATTCAACCTCAATTTGGGGTCGAATCTTAAAACAAATTGCATATTTGAACTCGTGAGGTTATGGGTGATTGAGTTTTGGTCTGAGCCTCGTGTTTGGACCATGTGGGCCCGGTGTCAGATTTTGGTAATTTTGGAAGAATGATAGGAATTTCATTTCTAGGCCATGTGTGTCACGACCCGAATTTTCCCACCATCTGGAGTCGTGATGGCGCCTACTAATGGGAGCTAGGCAAGCCAACCCTTACTTATCTTTCCATTTTTAACAATATTTATTTAAAGCTATTGTCAACAATATTAAAATTATAGCGGAATAATTAAATTTAGCGGAAGACTTAGGTAAATATTACTAGATGCGATACAGAAATCCAATCATAAACCTCTACCCAAGAACTGGTGTCACAATACTCACGAACTTCTAAGAATACTAAACACAGCCATTTGAAAGAAATATAAAACTGTTTGTCTCGAATACATGAGATAACAGACTGAATAAAAAAAAATAGAGGAGACGTCGGGTCCTGCGGACGCTTGCAAGGCTACCTCGGTGTCTCGTTGATGAGAATGCTAACACTCGCACTACTACTGTTGCTGCTGTCCGAAACCTGTATCTGCGCAAAAAGAGCGCAGAGTGTAGAATCAGCACAACCGACCCAATGTGCTGGTAAGTGTCTAGCCTATCCCGGCGAAGTAGTGACAAGGCTAGAACCAGACACTCACATAAACCTGTACAGTTCAAAAATAAATATATACAACAAAAATGGCAGGAAACAACATTTAACATCCGGGAAGGGAAAACATGCTCTGGGGTAGCAACAAAATATAATAGAAGATATGGAATAAAGGAATTTAATGCCACTTTCAGGTGCAACTCATCTTGTTGCAGGCGTGCAACCCGATCCTATTTCATTTCATATCTTTTGGTAGGCGTACCAACCGCTCCCATTTCACTATCATTTGTGGTAGGCGTACCACTCGCTCCCATTCAATATAATTTGTGGTAGGCGTACCACTCACTCCCATTTCAATATAAATTTGTGGTAGGCGTAATACTCGCTCCCATTTCAATATATATAAGTGGTCGGTGTGCCACACGATCCCATTTCAATATATAAGTGGTCGGCGTGCCACACGATCCCATTTCAATATATAAGTGGTCGGCGTGCCACACGATCCCATTTCATCTATATATAATTTATAGTATATTATTGGCTAGAGAAAACCATAACTCGATGCCAAGGCTCAACAAATAATTCTTTCACAGAATCAATTAAGAATACAAAATTATCAAATTCAAGACCCACGGTCATGCTCGACCCCCAACGTATAGATACTCGTCACCATGCCTATACGTCGGGCACAACACACAATAATTAGCAAATATACTCAACTCCTATTCCCTCAAGCTAGGATAGATCAAACACTTACCTCGAAGGTTTACAACCAACTCAATCCTTAAGCAATGCCTTTCCTTTCAAATTTGGCTCCAATTCAATCGTATCTATACACAATTGATTTAATATCATCAATAATACTTAACAAACTAATCCAAATGGCTAAATATATTTTCTAAAACATTCTGCCCAAAAATCACACAAACATCGATGAAGCTCGATTTCTAAAAGACGGGGTTTTAGCCATACATATCTGAAATTCGCCCCTTAATGATACTACGATGATCCAATATAGTTATGTAACTTCAATCTACAATACCACATTCAATAAGGCCAATATTGGTAATAAATTCCATAACTTATGCCATTTAGGTATATTATCAAACACCTTATAGGCATAGATATTTACACCTCATAACTATAGTATTGGTTCCTCCAACTATCACCATTAACCAACAATTCATCTCACCATCATTCCTGACCAATTTATAACTTCCAACTACACATGTATGACCATCCATTCACACCCAACCAATAAATCCTATCAAATAAACACCTTTAAATTCCTACCATGTTCATGTATTTGAATTGGAAATTTATGGTCTCCAATCACTATACCATAAGTTGTAATACTTGATTCATACTCATATTCCCATAATATATCCATATATGTAAGTCTAAGGTGTAGAATTTACCTTTTGGAAGAAATCTTGCAAAACCCTCATTTGAGTTCTTGAAGAAATTTCTTGAAAATCTAAGTGTTTGATGAGAGGATTTCATCAATAATAGTATAGGAATGATGGAATTTCACACCAAGATGATGGAGATTACTTACCTTGAAGATTGGGGGAGTTGAAGGTCTTAAGAGGGTAAAAGAAGGACCCCAAGTTCGTCCAAATGAAATGGGTAAAAATGAACCCCGAAATGAGTGTTATAGGCTGTTTTTGGGCGCCCCAGGTGGTGCTGGATCCAGTAGCTCAAATTTCTGGGCGCCACGGCTAGCGCCCGGCGCTGCCCAGGGCACTGACGATATGAAAATGGCTACAACTTGCTGTATACACCTCCAAATGACGAACTATTTGATGCATTGGAAACTAGACTGAAAGAGCTTTAATTGGATAGGTTGTGGGTCACATAACTCCTTATATAACAGGAGATATGATCATCCAAAGTGAGATCTTGTGTGCACTCATTTACAACTTTAGTCTATTATGAAATTTTCCAACTTCAAAAGTTCTCGTTAGCCATCCGAAATCATCCCGAGGCCCCCGGGACCTCAACCAAAAATACCAATACATCCTATAATGTTATTCAAAGTTGTTCCAATTATCAAAACACCTCGACTAACACCAAAATCATCGAATTACACCAAATTCAAGCCTAAGTTCCTTTAAAACTTCCAAAACGTGTATTCGATCAAAAACTCGACCAAACCACGCCCGAATGACTTGAAATATTGCACACACATCCCAAATCACCTAATGAAGCTACAACAACTTACGGAACTCCATTTCGACCCTCGAATCAAAATTTCATCTATCAACCGAAAATCGTCAAAATACTCACTTCGCCAATTCAAGCTTAATTTTACACCGGTCATCACAAAAATATTCTGGACGCATTCCAAACCTCAAAATCACCTAACGGAGCTAACAAAACCATCAAATTTCCATTCCGAGGCCGTCTTCACATTGTTCCAATTACGGATCATTTTTCTACACTTAAGCTCTCATTTAGGAACTAAGTGTCCCAAAACACTCTGAATCCCAACACCGAACGTCCCGACAAACCAAAATAGTAGAAATGGACATAGGGGAAGCAGTTAATGGGAGAACGGGGTGTAAATTCTAAAAACGACCGGCCGTGTCATTACATCCTCCCACACTTAAACATTCGTTCGTCCTCGAACGAGCATAAAGAACAAACCTGGAGTAGTGAAAAGATGAGGGTATCGGCTGCGCATATCCGGCTCGGTCTCCCAAGTTTCCTCCTCGATCGGCTGGCCCCGCCACCGAACCTTTACTGAATTGATGTCCTTTGATCTCAACTTTCTAACATATCTGTCCAATATAGCCATTGGCTCCTCAACATAAGATAAATCCTTGCCCAACTGGACTGAGCTAAAATCCAACACGCTTTAATATCTCAAAAAGGGTCAATAAACCTCAAACTCAACTTCTCTTTCTTCCTAAATCTCGTAATGCCCTTCATAGGAGAAACACGAATCAGAACCTTCTCTCCAACCATATCAGAACCATCACGATCTCTTCGATCCGCATAACTCTTCTATCATGACTAGGCTATATAGAGTAAATCCTGAATCACTTTAAACTTTTCCAAAGCATTCTAAACCACTTTCTGTGGCACAAATTTCAATCCTTTTGCTAGAACATATGCTGCAAACTCCAGTGATCAAAATAAATCTCACAAGGCGCGACGTACAAATAATAATGGCAGATCTTCAAGGCATGAACAATATCAGCTAACTCAAGGTCGTACACATGGTAATTCTTTTCATGTATCTTCAACTGTCTATACGCGTATGCAATCACAACCAGTAGGCAATATCAAAATTGGGGCCGTGGTCAAAAGCTCGTCTCACACTCCTATGTCCACTGAAATGGAGCACTCTTCTGGGTCAATCTAGTCATAGGGGCTGCCATCGATGAAAACCCTCCACAAAACGACGGTAGTAACCCGCCAAGCCAAGGAAACTGCGAATCTCTGTAGCCGAGGGTGGTCTGGGTCAACTCTGCACTGCTTCTACTTTCATTAGATCCGCCTGAATACTCTCACTCGATACCACGTGGCCTAAGAATTCCATGGAAAACAACCAGAACTCACATTTTGAAACTTTGCATAAATTTTCTTTTCTCTTAGAGTCTGAAGCACTATCCTCAAGTACTGCTCATGATCTTCCCGACTCCGGGAATACACCAGAATGTCATCAATAAAGGCAATGACAAAAGAGTCGAGATGTGGCTAGAATATATTATGCGTCAAATGCATAAATGCTGCTGGGACATTGGTCAGCGCAGATGACATAACAAGAAACTCGTAATGACCATAACAAGTCTTGAAAGCAGTCTTCGGGATACCTGGCTCCCGAATCTTCCACTAATGGTAACTTGAGCGCAAGTAAATCTTAGAAAACACCTGTGCACCCTAAAGCTAGTCAAACAGATCATCAATATGAGGCAAAGGATAACGGCCCTTCATTGTTGCCTTGTTCAACTGGCGGCAATCAATACACATACGCATAGAACCATCCTTTTTTTTCAAATAACACCGTGGCACCCCAAGTGATACACTAGGCCGAATAAAACCCTTTTCAAGAAAATTCCTATAACTTATCCTTCAACTTCACTGAAGGTTTCACCTCATCCTTAGTTCATAACCTTAGGACAGGACCCAAACTTCAACATCTAACATTCATCATAGGGTCCGAATTCCCCATTGTCACACTGCATTAGTCTTATTTCAACATACTTCAACTTTTCATAGCGCTTAATTACTTCGAAATTGTTTCTTCGGGATGTTACATTCTCCCACACGTAGGGTCATTCATTCTCAAATACAGAACGTAACTTATCTGTTTCTTCGCACATCTTAAAGTCTCAATTTTTTTTTAACTCCCAAATTTTTCAGAAATTTTGGCAGAGCCTCCCCTGTAATTAGGCCTATCCACCTGCCAGAGTAACACCAAAACAACTCCTAACAACATATCCACAACCCAATGAAACACCACAATGTATATGTAAATAATACTAATCTCTGCATTACAAGCATCATATTATTATAATGATATCTGGACATGAAATACGTCATCTGTATGCCCATAACCTCATCTCCGGCCATAATAGTTGTTCATAAATCACAACATTGTCAATTAACCTTATGTTAACAAACATCTCATTTCATACCTCCGCTTTACTCACAACGAGGCATGAAGATCTCATAATTACTTACCCGAATTAACGAGTCACATTTAACGCCACCTGGGTGCCCATCTCGTAGGCTAAAACTCAATGTTTACAACACAAAAATGACTAAATATGAAAAGAAAATACACAAGAATTATCAAATAAGCCTAACAGGCATGACTCCCATTTTTAAAATATAGTACAAAATTTTAAATTTCATGAAATGAGAATTTTAAACATATAAACTTTTCACCGCCAGGACCTTGTCCTTATATAACATCCACCGCAGCTTCTAGCTCGGTTCAAAATATTTCACATTATATAAATATTTGAGGATATCACCCTCAATTCTGAATCACAAGTATTTGCACATTGTGCCAACTCAAATTTTTCATTTTCTTTCTTTCTCTCTTCAATAATTTCCGTCAAAGAGAATCACAACATATAATGAACCCTCATACCGATAGGGCATATAATTTGACAATTGAAATTAATTATCCTGAAATTACATCAAAACCCACTATAGTAAGTAATAGAAAGTCACTTTTAGCCTCATAGATATTCTTAGTGACAAACACATAATGATAGGGATAACTATCTCCATATAATATCCCAATGTGTGTATTCACATAAGTAGATTTGAGGATTACGAAGCTCACTCATTAGTTGATCATATTAAGAGGACTCGCCTCAATTTTTCAAAACTCAAAACCAAATCAAGTTAAGAAAATTTTTACTTTTAATAATTCGAGATCGTACTTGTAACGACACCATCTGGTGTTGCGACCCCAGCCATACCATAGAAAATATATCAACGGCTGGGTCTCCACCTCTAGGAGTCTCACCTCCACCTCTAACATCCTGACCCCTACCTCTGGCTGGTCATATAAGCTAAGTACCGACTGCAATGGGGCACGTAGCTTGAGTTATGTCATAATTTATATTTCTCCAAACTACCACATTCACAACAATTCCTTTGAGGCTCAGCTAACTTATTGAACCTGATGACATATTCAGACATTGTCATGGTGACCTGGCATAACTGTTCAGATCACATATACCACACATTGCAGAGAATCCGGGGGGTAAACTCTTTTAAAACATTTCTTAAAATAGAGTTGAGTAGGTAGTGTTGCATTGGCCAGTCTGCCCTCTTCGTAGGCTTGTCACAAACACCAACGACCAATTTCCTCTTTTGCTATGCTGGCTTAACACTGCTGAGCTACCCTATTTATTCATATACTCTTCATTATTCTTTGGGGGAGATTCTTACCCCTCTTTACGCATAACGATCACAAAGGTAAAACTCCATACAGATAAATCCTAGCACAAACCACATAGTCGAGAAGGTCATCTACCACTGTACTTCCTCCAAAGTACCCCAAATTCGCAACCGTGAGTGCCATACTAAGTAGACCTTTTATAAATTAAAGTTGTTTTCCCTAACTCCCTTGATACTGAAATGTTGGATTATTAAGGAGGCAGACATACCACAAGTTCCAACCTTACCCCCTGCAAAGTACCAAGCCTTAAATATGTATAAATTATTTGGGGAACCTTTCCGTTCCATATATATATATTCCAAGCCAAAACTGACATAACACATGACCATACAGTCCATTCACTGATAGTGGAATTCCCCTTTTGGCGCTAAGTCAAAGTCATAAAATTCGATAATCCACAATATTTGTCCCTCACAACTCAAACAAATCAACCAGACGTCAAGGTCCGTTGAACCCCCACATAATTCATTAGGTGATCTCTTGATACATCTGCATCTTCCGTTGGAACCACAACTGGTCTGGTAAATACATTATCATTCCACTACTTTTATTTGCCATCCGAAGCACAGAAAAATGAACCCCTCGCTTTCCACTATTCTCACGTTCTGCTATACCTCATAGCAGCGGTCAAGAAAATCCCGTAGGTTCTCAAAAGATGCATCACTGAAGGTGGTAGAAAAGAGTTTGGTGAAACCTATCCGACCTCCACAAAACCTCTGAAGGCTTCGTTGATCTATCACCGGCCTGTGCCATTGTTCAGCTGAAGAAGGGGTACGTGACTTCGCCATTCATGGGAATACAAGAGTAGAAATTCAATTAGCTTTGAGAAATAGAACCGCACGACAAGAAAGAACGAAGGTGAAATTTTTCCTAACTCTGTAGCCTCTGGGGGATAAATACAGACGTCTCCGTACCGATCCCTCAGACTCTACTAAAGTTGTTCGTGAGTTGTGAGACCTACGTAACCTAGAGCTCTGATACCAACGTGTCACGACCCGAATTTTCCCACCATCTGGAGTCGTGATGGCGCCTACTAATGGGAGCTAGGCAAGCCAACCCTTACTTATCTTTCCATTTTTAACAATACTTATTTAAAGCTATTGTCAACAATATTAAAATTATAACGGAATAATTAAATTTAGCGGAAGACTTAGGTAAATATTACTAAATACGATACAGAAATCCAAACATAAACCTCTACCCAAGAACTGGTGTCACAATACTCACGAACTTCTAAGAATACTAAACACAACCGTTTGAAAGAAATATAAAACTGTTTGTCTCGAATACATGAGATAACAGACTGAATAAAAAAAATAGAGGAGACGTCGGGTCCTGCGGAAGCCTGCAAGGCTACCTCAGTGTCTCGCTGATCATAATGCTAACACTCGCACTACTACTGTTGCTGCTGTCCGAAACCTGTATCTGCGCAAAAAGAGCGCAGAGTGTAGAATCGGCATAACCGACCCCATGTGTTGGTAAGTGTCTAGCCTATCCCGACGAAGTAGTGACAAGGCTAAAACTAGACACTCACATAAACCTGTACAGTTCAAAAATAAATATATACAACAAAAATGGCAGGAAACAACATTTAATATTCGGGAAGGGAAAACATGCTCTGGGGTAGCAACAAAATATAATGGAAGATACGGAATAAAGGAATTTAATGCCACTTTCAGGTGCAACTAATCTTGTTGCAGGCGTGCAACCCGATCCTATTTCATTTCATATCTTGTGGTAGGCGTACCACCCGCTCCCATTTCAATATCATTTGTAGTAGGCGTACCACTCGCTCCCATTCAATATAATTTGTGGTAGGCGTACCACTCGCTCCCATTTCAATATAAATTTGTTCTCCCATTTCAATATATAAGTGGTCGGCGTGCCACATGATCCCATTTCAATATATAAGTGGTCGGCGTGCCACACGATCCCATTTCAATATATAAGTGGTCGGCGTGCCACACGATCCCATTTCAATATATAAGTGGCCGGCATGCCACACGATCCCATTTCATCTATATATAATTTACAGTATATTATTGGCGAGAAAAAACTATAACTCGATGCCAAAGCTCAACAAATAATTCTTTCACAGAATCAATTAAGAATACAAAATTATCAATTCAAGACCCACGGTCATGCTCGACCCCCAATGTATAGATACTCGTCACCATGCCTATAAGTTTGAGGAGGAGGTTCCAACACCAGTAGCTTTGGTGGGCCCAGCTCAGGACCCAGAGGGGTTCATAGCCATCCCAGTTCTTCAGGGCGCTTTGGTCAGATTGGTAGGCCTTGTGGAGAGCATCATTCGAGTGGGTTTGCTTCCAGGAGTTCAGCCAGCAATGGCTCAGGTCAGGAGTGAGATCACTGTTCAGGAGACGGCCAATGTGGGCCGTAGAGTTGAGGTGGTTTTGCCACAGGGAGGCGTCCATATGTCAGATGAGAGGCCCTGTCATGCAGGCAGATTCAGTCGTACCTCGTCTGGAGGTAGGGGTACTTATGGTAGAGGCCATCCTCCCAGGCCCTTTCAGTCAGCTCCCTATGTCACTTATGGTACTTCAGGTGTTCATTCAGGTCGACAGGGTCAGACCCAGTTTCCTTAGCTGCAGTGTTTGAGTAGATGTTATGAGTGTGGTAAGTATGGTCGTAACAGGAGGGTTTGCCCGAGGTTGAGGGGTGCTCAGCCGCAGCAGACGAGGTTTTGCCATGCTTGTGATGATCCGAGGCACATTGTCAGATATTTCCCTCGAGCTTATGGTAGCTTCCAGCATCAGAGTTCTCAGCTCTGACTACGGCACCGATATTGGTTTTGCCCACAGGATCGAGGCCTTAAACCGTTTATTATGATGCTTCCCGTATTGGGCTTGGTGTAGTATTGATACAGGATGGCAGAGTCATAGCATATTCTTCTAGGCAGTTGAAGATCCACAAGAATAATTATCCAATCCATGATCTAGAGTTGGCAACCACCGTTCATGCTTTGAAGATTTTAAGGCATTATCTATATGGTGTGATGTGTGAGGTATACACGGATCACAAGAGCCTTCAGTACTTGTTCAAGCAGAAGGAGTTGAATTTGAGGCAAAGGAGGTGGTTGGAGTTGTTGAAAGACTATGATGTTACTAACTTATACCACCCGGGGAAGGCCAATGTGGTGGCCGATGCATTGAAGTAGGAAGTCCGCCAGCATGGGTAGTCTTGCTTATATTCCGGTCAGCCAGAGACTGCTTGCCTTGGATGTTCAGGCCTTGGCCAATCGATTTGCGAGGTTGGATATCTCTGAGCCTAGCAGGGTGTTAGCTTGCACGGTCGCTCGTTCGTCGTTGTTGGAGCGTATCCGTGAGCGGCAGTTTGATGATCCCCATTTGTGTGTCCTGAGAGACACGGTGCAGCGCGAAGGTGCCAAGAAAGTGACCTTGGGATATGATGGTGTATTGAGATTGTAGGGGCGAGTTTGTATGCCCAATGTTGATGGTATTCGGGAGTTGATATTAGCGGAGGCCCAGAGTTCTCGATATTCTATTCATCCGGGCGCCGCGAAGATGTATCAGGATTTGAGGCAGCACTATTGGTGGCGCAGAATGAAGAAAGACATTGTTGCATATGTGGCTCGTTGTTTGAACTGTCAGCAGGTTAAGTACGAGCATCAGAGGCCCGGTGGTTTATTTCAGAGGATTGAGCTTCCCGAGTGGAAGTGGGAGAGGATTACCATGGATTTCGTTTCTGGCCTTCCGATGACTCGGAAGAAGTTTGATGCGGTTTGGGTTATTATGGATAGGCTGACCAAGCCAGCGCATTTTGTTCCAGTTGCCACCACCTTTTCGTCCAAGAGATTAGCCAAGATTTATATCAGGGAGATCGTTCGCCTTCATGGGGTGCCTATATTTATCATTTCGGACTGGGGTCCGCAGTTTACCTCGCATTTCTGGAGAGCAGTTCAGCAAGAGTTGGGCACCCAGGTTCAGTTGAGTATATCATTTCATTCCCAGACGGTCGGTCAGTCCGAGAGGACTATTCAGATTCTTGAGGATATGCTCCGAGCCTGCGTTATTGATTTTGGAGGCGCGTGGGACCTGTTTTTGCCATTAGCAGAGTTTGCCTACAACAACAGCTACCAGTCCAACATTCAGATGATTCCATATGAGGCGTTGTATGGTAGGCGGTGTCGGTCCCCAGTCAGATGGTTTGAGCCAGGAGAGGCTCAGTTATTGGTTACAGATCTAGTTCAGGAGGCCTTGGATAAGGTCAAGATCATTCAGGACAGACTTCGGACAGCTCAGTCTAGGCATAAGAGTTATATAGACCGCAAGTTCAGAGATATTGCTTTCATGGTTGGTGAGCGAGTGTTGCTCCGAGTGTCATCTATGAAGGGCTTGATGCGATTCGGGAAGAAGGGCAAGCTTAGCCCTAGGTTCATTGGCCCATTTGAGATTCTTGATCGTGTGGGAGAGATGGCTTATAGACTTGCCTTGCTGCCTAACTTGTCAGCCGTGCATCCAGTTTTTCATGTATTCATGCTTCGGAGGTATCACGGCGATCCAGCCTATGTGTTAGATTTAAGTACTGTCCAATTGGACAAGGATCTGTTTTATGAGGAGGAGCCGGTGGCTATTTTAGACCGGCGTGTTCCACAGTTGAGGTCGAAGAGTTTTCCTTCAATGTGTGTTCAGTGGAGAGGTCAGCCTCCTGAGGCATTGACCAGGGAGTCCGAGTCCGATATGCGGAGCCGTTATCCTCATCTATTCCCCGACTCAGGTACTTCTTTCTTTTGTCCGTTCGAGGACGAACGGTTGTTTTAGAGGTGGAGGATGTGACGACCCAAAGGGTCATCACTGTAATTCTTCCTTTTTCCGTGCTTCCGAGGCCTTGAAAACCTCGTGTTTAGTTACCTCGATTTGTGTGCATAGTTAGGGCGCGAAGCCGGAAAGCTTTTATGTTGAAATGTGTGAATTATGTGTAAAATTTGAAGAATTTTGATGTTAATATTGTTAAAGTTGACTTCGGTCAACATTTTGGGTAAACGGAATCGGACCCGTGATGTGATGGTCCCGGAGGGTCTGTAGAAAAATATGGGACTCGGGCGTAGTCCCGGAATCGAAATTCGAGGACCCGAGTCTGAGTAAAGAATTTTTGAAAGAAATTATTTGTCTGAAAATGATATGAAAATTTGAAATGAAAGTAAGTTAGAAAATATAGGTATCGGGCCCGTATTTTGGTTCCGGCACCCGGTACTGGTCTTAAATATGCGTTAAGCACTTTTTGTGAAATTTGGTCGAAATCGGACGTCGTTTGCGTGTTTCGGACCTAAATATCTAAAGTTAGAAGTTTAAGAAGTTTGAAATGAAAATGAGGATTTTGAAGTTTGATTCATTGATTTTGATGTTATTTTGACGATTTTATCGCTCGAGTAAGTTCGTAGGATGTTATGGAGTTAGTGTGTGTGATTGGTTAGGAGCCCCGAGGGCTCGGGAGTGGATTGGAGGTGGTTCGGGCTGTTTTTACACTTTGAATGGTAGCAGATTTTTTCTGCAATTTTTGCTTAGGGAATTCCTTCTTCGCGTTCGCGGCCTTAGGCTCGCGTTCGCGTACCTTCCCCTGATTCCTTCTCCGCGTTTGCAATTGTGTCCACGCGTTTGCATAGCTTCAGGCCGCCCTTCATCGCGTTCGCGTGATGCCAAACGCATTCGCGTAGGCCAATTTTTCGGGCACCCAATATTTTCTCTTAGCGTTCGCATCCCTTGTCCGCGAACGCGATGCTTGCCAATTTTTGTACATCGCGAACGCGATCCTACTATCGCGAATGCATAGGGTAATTTCACCCAGCGATTTTTAAGTCATAAAAACAGAACCATTACGGGATTTATTCCCAAATTTCATAAACCTTGTCTTCTCCATAGCACTTAGGCGTCCGTTGAAGCTCCTTTTCACCAAGACCTTTTGGGTTAGTAAATCTTCACTCGTTTTCTTCATTTTTCTATCATCAATTATCAAATTCCTAAACCTAAATCATGAAATCAAAGTAGAAATTAAGGGCTTTGGGTAGAGTTAGGGTTTTGATTGTTTTGGGTGATTCAACCTCAATTTGGGGTCGAATCTTAAAACAAATTGCATATTTGAACTCGTGAGGTTATGGGTGATTGAGTTTTGGTCCGAGCCTCGTGTTTGGACCATGTGGGCCCGGTGTCGGATTTTGGTAATTTTGGAAGAATGATAGGAATTTCATTTCTAGGCCTTGGGATTTCGTTTTTGAGCCTTTATTGATATTAGTGAATTGTTTATACCTAGATATCGTGGTTTCGGAGTTGGATTGTAGATGAAAGGCGGTATTAGAGAGTTGAATGCTATTCTTGGACCGAGGTAAGTGTTTGATCTAACTTTGGCTTTAGGGAATAGGATTAGGGTATTATTTGCTAATTGCTAAATGTTGCGTACGATGTATAGGCATGGTGACGAGTATCTATACACTGGTGTCGAGTATGACCGTGAGTCTTAAATTGTTAAATTATCGAATTCTTAATTGTTGTTTATGAGGTATTGGTTGAAAATCTTTAATACTAAGCCAGTAATTATTGAGACTAAGTATGGATTTTATCGTGTTAAGTAGACATTGAATGAGTTTGGTTATAGTTGGGTCTCCCTTGCCGGGATAGTTTATTATAATATTTCTCCTCCCTTGATGGGATTACTTTGTGTTTTGTGTTGAAAGATAAGGGATCGTGTGGCACGCCGACCACGAGATATTATGATTGAGATCGTGTGGCACGCCGGCCATGAGATATTATGATTGGGATCGTGTGGCACGCCGACCACGAGATATTATGATTGGGATTGTGTGGCACGCCGACCACGAGATATTATTATTGGGATCATGTGGCACGCCGACCACGAGATATTATGATTGTGATCATGTGGCATGCTGACCACGAGGTATTATGATTGGGATCGTGTGGCACGCCGACCACGAGGTATTATGATTGGGATCGTGTGGCACGCCGACCACGAGATGTTATGAAATGGGAATGTGTGGCACACCATCCGCTTATGAATTAAGAAATGGGATCGTGTGGCACGCCGACCACTTATATTTGAGTTATGGTATTGAGATAGCTTCGTTGTTATATCCGTTGATCTGTGTTCACTGTATCTCCCCCGATCATGCCCCTTCCCCTTTTAGCTGATTTTTTTTTGTTATTTCCGTTGCTTCTGTATTTGTATATATCTGCACAGGTTGTTTTAGGTAGGTACTGTCTAGCCTCGTCACTACTTTGCCGGGGTTAGACCAGGGACTTACCAATACATGGGGTCGGTTGTGCTGATGCTACACTCTGTGCATCTTTTTGCATAGATCCAGGTGTTGGAGCAGCATTTGAGTAGCAGTAGCATTTCGGGAGCGAGCTTCCAGTCCAGGGACATTCGAGGTAGCTTTGCTGACGTCCACAGGCCCGGAGTCCTTTCAATTTCATCAAGTTTGATATCATTGTACCATAGCAGACAGTTCTATGCTTCATTCGAACCTTGTATTTAGTATTCTCTAGACGTCCGTGAGTAATGTGACACCAGTCTTGGGTAGAGTATTTGTTAAACTTCCGCATTTTTTTCAGTAAATTATATTTGAGACTTCCGCTTTATTGTTAAATGTTTTATTGTTGTTAATATTTTCGATGTTCGTTAAAGAGGTATATGATAATTGGCTTGCCTAACTCCTATTAGTAGGCGCCATCACGACTCCCGAGGGTAGGAAATTCGGATCGTGACAATAAAGACTTGGACTTTTATCTAAATGATATTTCCACTAATTATTTTCAATTATTTACCCTCATTATAGTTTACGAAATCTTTATTTCTGTTAGTGTAGTAAAGGAATCCTTTAATAATATGTATGAGCCCCTTGGAAGTCAAGTCGTTTCTCACATATATTTTAAAAGTAGGTACTCTTACCAATTGTATCCTCATGCAATTTTCTTAAATAGCTCTATGTCAAATAGTCCCCTGGTAGTCAGGTCGATCCTATTGGCATAGTTGAGTTCAACCATCATGATAGCAAAGAACTTATTAAATTTTATACTCCCCCGGATAGTCCAGGCGTCTAGTATAAAATTGAATATTTCTTTCAATCCATACATCTAATGCAATAAATAATTTTAACATATTCTCGAACTATAAGTCTCATGGTAGTCAGGCCGCTCCTTATAACAAGAAATAAGTAAAATTATTACCTTGATGGATAGCTCTATAGTAAAATATCTTATATTTTATTATTTAAGAACTCAAATTTTAGTAAGAGAGAATTGTTACTAAAATAATTTTTAATAATATGAAGATCAAATCTTTTGTAGCATGTGAATTTAATTCAAGTTGTCTACATGCTTAGTCCTAAATTAATTTACATCACATGTAATAAATAATTCAAAATTATGTAATGAACAAGCACATGACATAAAAACGAAATTCAACATCCTCTAACATGTTTATCTTATATATCACATAAAAAGAATTCATGCTAGAATATTATTATTAATTAACATCTCATGAACTAATAACAATTAAAAATAACAATAGAATCATGTAACATATTATAGATTTCCATTGTATCTAATACCAAATTTCAAATTCAAGTTATAAACTATCTCAATAGTTATATGAATATATATTTTATCCACAATAAAATAATATCAACATTCAAACGATTTGACTATTGCACAAGACACATGTATTAAGGTTTGAACTCTTCAAATATAATACTATAATATTTCGTAAATAAATTTTAGACACAATAAACCACGGCTCTGATACCACTGAAGGATTGCGTATAAGTTGTAACGACCCGACCGGTCGTTTTGAGTACCAGCGCTCCGTTCAGTAGTCGGAGGACGTGAACAGCTTCATTTCGGGTATTATGACTTGTTCGCATGGTCGGAATCTAAATTAAGTTGAAAGAATGAACTAGAATTGGATTTTTGAGTAAACGACCTCGGAATTAGGATCTGAAGGGTCCAGCAGGTTCATATAATTATATCGGACTTGGGCGTATGCCCGGTTTGGGTTTTGGATAACCCGGGAGCATTTTGGCGCCTATTGTGGAAGTTAGCATTTTGGAAGAAATTTCATAAGTTTGGCTTAAAATGCATTTCAGCGTTATCGATGTCCGTTTGGAATTCAGAGACTGGGCGTAGCTCCGTATAGTGATTCTGGATTTGGGAGCACGATCGGAAGTGAATTCGGAGGTCCGTAGGTCATTTTGGAGTCGTTTGGCTAAAGATAGATTTGAAGGTTTTTAAGAAGCTTGACTGGAAGTGAAAATTTTGATATCGGGATCGAAATGCGAATTTTATGGTTCGGATAGCTTTGTTAGGTGATTTGGGACTTAGGAGTGTGTCCGGAATATTTTTGTGATGACTGGTGTAGAATTAAGCTTGAATTGGCAAAGTTAGTATTTTGGCGAATTCCTATTGATAGGTGAGATTTTGATTTGAGGGTCGGAATGGAATTTCGAAAGTTTTTGTAGCTTCGTTATGTCATTTGGATTTGTGTGCAAAATTTGAAGTTAATCGGACGTGATTTGATAGGTTTCGACATCGGAAATAGAAGTTGGAAACTTCAAAGTTCATCAAGCTTGGATTGGAGGTTGACTCATGATTTTAGTGTTGTTTGATGTAATTTGAGGCCTCGAGCAAGTCCGTAATGTGTTTTGGGACTGGTTGGTGTGATTGGTCGGGGTCTCGGGGGCCTCGGGTGTGTTTCGGGTTGTGATTACACTCTTATTTGATATTTCAACGTCGTTTCTTTGGAAATAAAGGGGTACCATATTAAGTAAATGAGCTCCAAATTCAGTTTTGTTTGAACCATTAGATCCGTATCGAAATTACGGAGCCATAGGAAAAAGAATCATCGAATTTGGACATCGTATGAGGAAGTTATGCTCATTTTGGTGTCGGAAAAAATTGCTGCTTCTGGTATGCTCGCAATTGCGAACAAAGTATGGGAATTGCGAACCCTGTAAGCTTCGCAAGTGCGAAGAAAAAGGCTGGGAAATGCGAAAACACTGTAGCAAGTTGGGAAATGCGAAAACACTGTAGCTTCGCAATTGCGAAGAAATTTCTGGGAATTGCGACTTCTGCGTCTGGGCAGTGTCTTTTTAGTCCGAGTTTTTGGCCAATTTCCCTCATTTCCCACTTAGCCTTGGGCGATTTTTGATAGCATTTGAGGAGGGATTCCATCATCATCAAAAAGGTAAGTAATTTCTTCACATCATAAGTTAATTACATAGATTATGAGTAGATTTAACATGTGAAATTAAGGAAAATTAAGGGTTTTAGATGAAAAGCCTAGAACTCGGTGAAAACAAGATTTAACGACGAAGTGGAGTGTGGAACTAGGAGTAAATTATATATTTGAGTTCCTAAGGTTATGGGTAACCTTTATCTTAGAAAAATTTCGGATTCAGGGCACGTGGGCCCGGGGGCATTTTTGGTCATTTCACAAAGCGGAGTTGGGAAATTGTATAATTTGAATTGTTAGCAAGTATTTGCGTATATTCTCATTAGTTTGCCGTTATTTGGATAGTTTTGGAGCATTTTGCGTTGGTTCAAGCCTTCGAAAGAATGTAGAATGTCGGTTATGGATCTTCGGAGCGAGGTGAGTCTCATTTCTAATCATGTGCGGGGGAAATTACCCCATAGGTGAATTAAACTGATTATGTGCCCTTATTTGTGGGGGCTACATGCGCACAAGGTGACAAGAGTCCGTGCGTAGCTACTATTATGCTATTGTCCGGGTAGTCTAGGACCCAAAAGTATGTTATACTTGAATCATTTGTAAATCATTGATGGCTTGAAATGCTTTAATCATATTAAATTAATAAGCGGATTTCTAAAATGACTAAAGCTATGTTTTTCTCAAATTGTTAAAAGGGAATGGACCTTACTTGGATATTTGCTCCACGCTGACTGTTTGACTGATTATCTGTCTGCGTGTGTTTATATTTCTGTTGGAACGGGCCGATCGCCTCGGTGAAATGGATGCATCTATGGTACGGGCCGCTCGACCCTTGGCAGTGCACAAATTTACATTTCTGTTGGAGCGGGTCGTCGTCTCGGCATGATTTATGCATGTTTGTGTTGTTATCTTGAACTCATTTGAGTTGTTTTATGCCACATTATGGCTCGAGATCATTTATTTAATAATAACAAGAAAACTAAGGAAATTTTCCATGAAAGAATTGTATGACTACCTGTTTTCCCATATCTAGGTTAGAATCCTGTTTATAAAACAAATTCACTGCTTGGATATATTTTTAAGGATAAATAGTCATTGGACTGCTAGTGAGTGTCAGGATTGACCATCTCGTCTCTACTCCTTCGGGATTAGGCGGGACACTCATTGGGTACACGTTGTTTTTGTACTCATACTACACTTGCTGTGCATTTTGTTGCACATGTATATATGATTTCAGTAGTCTACTGGACGTAGCAGCACGGATGATTATGCGGACTAGAGAGCTGCATCATTCGAGTCGGTCGCAGCTAGGGTAGTCCCTTTCCAGTACTGTGTTTATTTTTCGTCCATTGTATTCCGGACGGATGATGTATTTATATTCCTCTTATCAGTATATGCTCATGTACTTGTGACTCCGGGTTCTGGGATGGTTGAAACATTGTATTAATTGCTTAACTTTAAAAGAAATTTTATTTGAAAATGGCATTCTTTAGAATTTCTAAATATGGAAGAAAAATCATGTATTTCCAAAAGTGTTAAAACGAGATTTGATTAAGTAATCTAGTTGGCTTGCCTGACAGCAGTGTCCGGCGCCATCACGACCCTTAATGGATTTTTGGGTCATGCCAGCATGGTATCAGAGCACTAGGTTCCCTTCGGTCTCACGAGTCATGAGCAAGTCTAGTAGAGTCTCGCGGATTGGTACGGAGACGTCTGTACTTATTCTCGGGAGGCTACAGGGCTGTTAGGAGTACTTCCCTTCTTGATTTCCTTATCGTGCGGTTTGATTCCTTTGAGGCTTATGCCTTTGATTCTTTCCTACTTAGTCTTACGCGATGCGAGCGCTTGCTAGAAATTGAAAATTTGAAGAATTGCAATGGCACTACAGATGTGGTGCGGGATGTTTCTCCCGGTATAGTTGATCGGACTGTTATAGTCGCTCTATGGAAGGATATCGTATTGTTTCAGCTCAGCAATGGTACTCTGAGGGCCTTGAGGCTAGGCACAGGTTGCCATGATGCTTATAAGCTATTATTCCGCGGTGTGGTTGTGATGGTAGGATATTTGCCCACGTGTCGGGGAAGTAGATGAATTGAAGGGAAGTTTACTCAGCGTGTGATCAAGGGATTCAGTATTTTATCCCCGACAAGGGGAAAGGCAGTCGGACTAAGGATGGTCAGATTTGGGCTGGTGGAAGTAATGAGACCGGTATCTACAAGCGTGGTTGAGCTTTCTATTACGAGGGGATGTTGTGGCCCTAACGAAACGTACTAAGTTTGTCGATATTATAATCTGCTACAATTCGCCTTATGGCAGGATATTGTGAAACAAGATTAGAGATACAGTTGTTAGATATCGCATGGCGCGGTGGTTTAAGATTGAAGCATAATTTTTTAATGTTGATGGATCGATAAAGATGGCCTTTGGAAAGATTCTAAAGTTAGCAGCAATGGTGGATTCAAGTGCCACGAAGATAGATTTCATTTAAGGCAACATTTGAGCAGTGAAGTATGAGGAAGGACATGTGGGAAGTGTCAGGCGGTGTTTAAAATTTTTTAGAAGGCCAAGTATGAGAAGCAAGGTCGAGTGACCGATTAAGGAGATGAGTTCCGCCAAAGTGGGAGAGTGGCGGGGGTTACATATGGGCTTGGTAGTAGGATGACTACGCGCCTTAAGGAGAGTTTGGAATGATCGGAGAACTTCAGAGATTAGTGATTGGGGCCTACGGGGCGAACTTGAAGCATGGGCCATTATGCGGCAGAAGATTTGATATAGCGGAAATGAGCTGCTTGACGTGAAGGAAGATGTAGCATAATTCTGAATTGGGAGGATATTGCTGCACATTTAATTGATGTCCGCGAGGGGTGAAGGGACTTGTGCAACTGGAAGGCGAGCTCGGACTCAGGATGGGTTATTGGTGTCGTAGTGAAGGCACCCCGTGTAGCGGCGTGGGAAGATGTTGAGAGGTGATTCCCCCAGATGGGTTATTCCACGTAAGCAGGTTAGCGGTCGCGTGGTTGGCGAAACTTCCGCAAGGAATTATATTGGTTGCTCCACAAGGAGACCAGTCGTGCAAATGTGGATGAGCATTCAGATTATGGAAGATGGGGATTTACAGGAAGATTCCGAGAAATTTGACAATTTATGGCTAAAAAGGATTGGGAGAACTCAAGGGTTGTGAAATGATGGCTTCAAGCTAAGTGGGAGAGTCCCCCCGCCTAAGATTGGGTTGTATGATTAGCTACTTGCGTGATTTCTGGTTATTATCATATTGATGGGTTATTTCAGCTATGAGAAAAGACCATAAGTGGTAATTCGAGCAAATGAATTGTTGGAGGCATGCGATGGTTGGCCTTATTGGCTCATATTCGGACTTGGAAAAAGATTTAGGATTTATGCCTCATATAGATGCAAGTTTCAGAGGAAGTGATTTCGCCGAGTGCTTCACTAAGAGAGTATTCGTAAGTTATAAGAGCTATGGAGTGAGTTATATTCAGGACCAAGACAGAGTGGGTGGCTCTCAATAATGGTCATAGTGAATTCAAGAGTTCAAGTGTGGTCCTCAGTAATTTCGAGCCTATGGGTACAGTTAAGAATCAAGCTTTGTAGCAACTTATGAGAAGGTGCCCAGAATTTTCTATGATATTTTGACTTACGGGTAGCATTGAGAAATACGAAATGGTTCGTGGGATTCGAGACAACATGGTCTCGTGATTCAAGGTCACTCGGGGTAAGTGTAGATGGAGTATATTATGTGTTAAATGAAGAAGCATTATTTCTAAGGCAATCAAGGATTTAGTGGAAGGAAGTAGATTGATTAGCCATGGTTAACTTGGCATATTGGTAGTGGTGATCAGTTCATCCAGTGTGATCAAGTCATGCATGTGAAGTGTGGCGGTGCGTGTGATGCTTGTCGGCCGCAGTGATTGATGTTATTCAGAAGCATTTTTCTGTTATAGCCTATTATGAGTAGGCGGATCCCGGAAGGGTTATGGTGGCTTGGACCACTACTTAGAGATTGACATATATGGTTATGAGAATCCACCTGTATGTTGCTATAGTTCTCCCAAAGTGGGTTAAATAAAAAGTTTTATACGATGAAGTGCTAGTCTATCAGTGGTTCCAGAGTAGAGATGGAAATCGTGTTCTATCGTAGGTTGGCACATTGGATGCAGCGAGTAGCATAGAAATTCGAAGTAAAGATCAATGTTGCAGCTTGGGCTGGCAAGGATATCACGGGCTCGGGTGAGCAAGGAAGTGGTTGAATGATTAAAGTAAATTGGTATTGTCTTCAGCGTGATCGCTTTTCAGCGTTAGTGTATCCGAAGCTTTAAAGGTACGGACTCGATACTTATTTCAGATGATTGGGGAGTGTGTCCCACGAGAAGATTGTGTAAGTGTGACATGTAGTCGCTTGATTGACTAAAGATTTAACCAAGTATAAGGATTTTGGTAATATCATCGATTTGAGAATTTAATCCTGGAAGGCACTTTGTTTATTGGGATATGAACGGAGGAGGTTGCTCCAGTTGTAATGGTTGTTCCTATATGTTATGAGGAAGAATGAGTTACTATGAACCTTTAAAGGTTATTAGTCAAGTTGGTGCAATCAGAAATCGGCTTCAGATCAGTGGATTAATTTATTTGTGGACAGGGCTTTATATCTGGCTAGTTGTGTTCGTTTCAGCGAGCGTTCCCTATGGAGGAACAGTCGGGGTGTTATTTTGTCATCAGCTATTCCAGATAGTGATGTATTGCGCCGTATGGGTTGTGAAACGGCTTGGTAAATTTCTTATGTGTTGAGGTTCCATGTAGCGGTGATGTTATATGAGCATGATGGCTTTTGAGATTCAGATCATGTATTACACCTCAGTTGTGCTTGAGTTTTGTAGCCTATAGCGCTAAATGGTTCCTCAGGGATGGTATTATACACCTTAGCGTGTCTACGACCAACATTCGGTATTTTGATGTGATGAGCTATTTAGCTCAATGAATATCTCCTTATGTGAGCCTGTATGTGGATCGGGTGGCACGCCACCACGGGTATGTTATTTGGATCGGGTGGCACGCCGCCATAGTTATGATGTGTGGATCGGGTGGCACACCGCCATGGTTATGCTGTTTGGATCGGGTTGCACGCCGCAACAGTATGATGTTCAGTACAGTTCCCCCTAGTTTCTTTTATGTGTTCTGTTTCCCATTTTTCGGAGGAAAATACGTATAAGTTGTTAGCCTGCGTCGCGTGTATGTTTCGCGGGCGGGGTAATTAGATGTCCGTTTCAGAGTTCGTATTCTCCTTGTATCATATCCTAATCGGCGGCCTATTGGAACATGGTGGCATCATATGGGACTCTTGATTGTGTCCGAGGTGGCTTATTGCCTGAGCAGTTCGTACTACGTGAGATGAGATTATGGAGTTTAGGATCAGTGCAATCTGAGCACATGAAGTATATTAGAGAGCAGAGATCCTTATTTGGTTCAGAATGTGGTAATGGTTCTGTTAGAGGTATGGACCCAATGACTTGTTGATTCAGCAGTTGGTTATGAATTTCGGCACATCTCTTCCGTCGTGTCAGTGTTGTAAAAGTTAGAACAAGACCTATGTAGGTCATGAGGTGCAATGGGAGCATCTGATTCGTTGAATTTTGGCTAAGTTGATCATAAAATATTATCGTGGTCCTGTGGATTTTGTGTTGCAAGGTAAGAATCCAGCAAAGTTATGTAGTCATATTTGAGGACGGCGTGTGGTGAATAATTGGGTGATATCTTGATGAAAACAGGCCTGACATAGAATTCCGAATGTTGGAATTGGGCTCTAAGACTTATTTGTTTGAATAAAAGGGAATATCTTCAGAATATACCGGGCTAATGTGCTCAGCTGAGTTGTGGTAGCACGGGAAGGTGCATAAGATGCTAAACAATGATTTCAGACTACTTCAGCATAGTTCTCAGCACGTTCGAGGACGAACGTGTGTTTAAGTGGGAGAGAATGTAACGACCCAACCGGTCGTTTTGAGTACCAGCGCTCTGTTCAGTAGTCGGAGGCCGTGAACAGCTTATTTTTGGGTATTATGACTTGTTCGCATGGTCGGAATCTAAATTCAGAGAGATTGGAGTTAAATTTAAATGAAAATTCCCATTTCAGAAGCTTTAAGTTGAAAGAATGAACTAGGATTGGATTTTTGAGTAAACGACCTCCAAATCAGGATCTGAAGGGTCCAGCAGGTTTGTATAATCATATCGGACTTAGGCGTATGCCCGGTTCGGGTTTTGGATAACCCGGGAGCGTTCTGGTGCCTATTGTGGAAGTTAGCATTTTGGAAGAAATTTCATAAGTTTGGCTTGAAGTGCATTTCAGTGTTATCAATGTCCGTTTGGAATTTTGAGATTGCGCGTAGCTCCATATAGTGTTTGTGAATTTGGGAGCGCGATCGGAAGTGAATTCGGAGGTTCGTAGGTCATTTTGGAGTCGTTTGGCTAAAGATAGGAATTTGAAGGTTTTTAAGAAGCTTGACCGGAAGTGAAAATTTTGATATCGGGCTTGAAATGTGAATTTTATGGTTCGGATAGCCTTGTTAGGTGATTTGGGACTTAGAAGTGTGTCCGAAATATTTTTGTGATGATCGGTGTAGAATTAAGCTTGAATTGGCAAAGTTAGTATTTTGGCGAATTCCGGTTGATAGGTGAGATTTTGATCCGAGGGTCGGAATGGAATTCCGAAATTTTGTGTAGCTTCGTTATGTCATTTTGGATGTGATTTGATAGGTTTCGGCATCGGAAATAGAAGTTGGAAACTTCAAAGTTCATCAAGCTTGGATTGGAGGTTGACTCATGATTTTAACGGTGTTTGATGTGATTTGAGGCCTCGAGCAAGTCAGTAATGTGTTTTGGGACTGGTTGGTATGATTGGTCGGGGTCCCGGGGGCCTCGGGTGTGTTTCGGGTTGTGATTACGCTCTTATTTGATATTTCAACGTCGTTTCTTTGGACATAAAGGGGTACCATATTAAAAAAAATGATCTCCGAATTCAGTTTTGTTTGAACCATTAGATCCGTATCGAAATTACGGAGCCATGGGAAAAAGAATCATCGAATTTGGACATCGTATGAGGAAGTTATGTTCATTTTTGTGTCAGAAAAAATTGCTGCTTCTGGTATGCTTGCAATTGCGAACAAAGTATGGGAATTGCGAACCCTGTAAGCTTCGCAAATGCGAAGAAAAAGGCTGGGAAATGCGAAAATACTGTAGCAAGCTGGGAAATGCGAAAACACTGTAGCTTTGCAATTGCGAAGAAATTTCTGGGAATTGCGACTTCTGCGTCTGGGCAGTGTCTTTTTAGTCCGAGTTTTTGGCCTATTTCCCTCATTTCCCACTTAGCCTTGGACGATTTTTGAGAGCATTTGAGGAGGGATTCCATAATCATCAAAGTGGTAAGTAATTTCTTCACATCATAAGTTAATTACATATATTATGAGTAGATTTAACATGTGAAATTAAGGAAAATCAAGGGTTTTAGATGAAAAACCTAGAACTTGGTGAAAATAAGTTTTAACCACGAATTGGAGCGTGGAACTAGGAGTAAATTATATATTTGAGTTCCTAAGGTTATGGGTAACCTTTATCTTCGAAAAATTTCGGATTCCGGGTACATGGGCCCGAGGGCATTTTGGTCATTTCACAAAGTGGAGTTGGGAAATTGTGTAATTTGAATTGTTAGCAAGTATTTGCTTATATTCTCATTAGTTTGTCGTTATTTGGATAGTTTTGGAACATTTTGCGTTGGTTCAAGCCTTCGAAAGAATGTAGAATGTCGGTTATGGATCTTCGGAGTGAGGTGAGTCTCCTTTCTAATCCTGTGTGGGGGAAATCACCCCAGAGGTGAATTAAACTGGTTATATGCTCTTATTTGTGGGGGCTACGTACGCACAAGGTGACGAGAGTCCGTGCGTAGCTACTATTATGCTATTGTCCGGGTAGTCTAGGACCCAAAAGCATGTTATACTTGAATCATTTGTAAATCATTGATGGCTTGAAATGCTTTAATCATAGTAAATTAATAAGCGGATTTCTAAAAAGACTAAAGCTATGTTTTTCTCAAATTATTAAAAGGGAATGGACCTTACTTGGATATTTGCTCCACGCTGACTGTTTGACTGGTTATCTGTCTGCGTGTGATTATATTTTTGTTGGAACGGGCCGATCGCCTCGGTGAAATAGATGCATCTATGGTACGGGCCGCTTGACCCTCAGCAGTGCACAAATTTACATTACTGTTGGAGCGGGCCGTCGCCTCGGCATGATTTGCGCATGTTTGTGCTGTTATCTTGAACTCATTTGAGTTGTTTTATACCACATTATGGCTCGAGATCATTTATTTAATAATAACAAGAAAACTAAGGAAATTTTCCATGAAAGAATTGTATGACTACCTATTTTTCCATATCTAGATTAGAATCCTGTTTATAAAACAAATTCACTGCTTGGATATATTTTTAAGGATAAATAGTCATTGGATTGCTAGTGAGTGTCTGGATTGACCATCTCGTCTCTACTCCTTTGGGATTAGGCGGGACACTCATTGGGTACACGTTATTTTTGTACTCATACTACACTTGCTGTGCATTTTGTTGCACAGATATATGTGATTTTAGTAGTCTACTAGACGTAGCAGCACGGATGATTCTGGGGACTAGAGAGCTGCATCATTCGAGACAGCCGCAACTTGGGTGGTCCCTTTCCAGTACTGTGTTTATTTTCCGTCCATTGTATTCCGGACGAATGACATATTTATACTCCTCTTATCAGTAGATGCTCATGTACTTGTGACTCTGGGTTCTGGGATGGTTGAAACATTGTATTAATTGCTTAAATTTAAAAGAAATAAGATTTGAAAATGGCATTCTTTAGAATTTCTAAATATGGAAGAAACATCATGTATTTTCAAAAGTGTTAAAACGAAATTTGATTAAGTAATCTGGTTGGCTTGCCTGACAGCAGTGTCCAGCGCCATCACGACCTTTACTGGATTTTTGGGTCGTGACATAGGTGTTCGTAACACGCAGTGGAAGACTATAATAATCTTAGGCAGATCTTTTTGTGTTTAAAGTTTATTTACATGTCAATAGATCAGATCTAAGACGTACCTGGTGAAGAGAGTCCCGTTTCAAAATTTCTTCGATAGTGCGAAGACTCTATGCGTATCCACACCGAGATTGATCATTGCTATCAACTCTTTGTTCAATGAAACCCGCGAACAAATTGAACGAAATATTGCGTTGAAATTTTTCACAAAATGATATTTTCACTAATTATTTTAAACTATTTACCCTCATTATAGTTTACGAAATCTTTATTTTTGTTAATGTAGTAAAGGAATCCTTTAACAATATGTATGAGCCCCTTGGAAGTCAAGTCGTTTTCACATATATTTTAAAAGTAGGTACCCTTACCAATTGTATCCTCATACAATTTCCTTAAATAGCTCTATATCAAATAGTCCCCTGGTAGTCAGGTCGATCCTATTGGCATAGTTGAGTTCAACCATCATGATAGCAAAGAACTTATTAAATTTTATACTCCCCCGGGTAGTCCAGGCGTCTAGTATAAAATTGAATAATTCTTTCAATCCATACATCTAAGGCAATAAATAATTTTAACATATTCTTGAACTATAAGTCTCCTGGTAGTCAGGCCGCTCCTTATAACAAGAAATAAGCAAATTATTTACCTTGATGGATAGCTCTATAGTAAAATATCTTATATTTTATTATTTAAGAACTCAAATTTTAGTAAGAGAGAATTGTTAATAAAATAATTTTTAATAACATGAAGATCAAATCTTTTATAGCATTTGAATTTAGTTCAAGTTGTCTACATGCTTAGTCCTAAATTAATTTACATCACATGTAATAAATAATTCAAAATTATGTAATGAACAAGCACATGACATAAAAACGAAATTCAACATCCTCTAACATGTTAATCTTATTGTCACTACCCAAATCCCAAACCCGGTCGTGATGACACCTCTCGTAAAGACAAGGCCAGCCAACAAAACAAACGCTTCCTTGTAATAGTTATTTAACATTTATAAAGCTAAAACGTGATTAGCATAATCATAAGCGTGGAAAAACAATGATAACACCTGGGAACCATCCCGTCACAGCCCGACATCGGGGTGTCGCTAGTCATGAGCTACTACAGAATTCGCTAAAGAACTACAAGTTCGAAAATGGGAAACAAAGTCTGAAATTAATATGAACAAAATAAAATAAGGGAGAAGATCCGGTGTCGCGGACGCTAGCGGTCACCTGGCTCAGCTACGATAACAAATCTTCAATTCGCTAATAACCCGCTACCGGGCGAACAATACCTGCAACTGCACGCGTGGTGTAGAAAGTAAAGTGAGTACTTCCAACTCAGTGGTAATAAGAGTAAATAATAACTGAGAGGCAAGAAATCGCGTAAGAGAACACCAACATGCAATATGGGACAGCACAACTCTTTTAGAAAAACAGTAAGTCGGGGAAAAATCCTTTAGAAAATATCCAGCTCAGTTTAAAACCTCTTTTAGAAATGATCTTTTCAACTATTGCGCATATACTTTCAAAAACAATTTGTGACACTATGCACAGAAATTCGCCCCTCGGGCAATATCCTTGTTCCTGGTCAGCCACTCGGGCCCCAACGATCAATGATCAGATAGCACCAGCAAAAGCAGATAAATATCTCCAGAAATATCACAACAACAAATAATGAACAAATGCATGAATGCAATGCAATGCATATGATGGTACATTCCAGTACCCACTGCGGCGTGCAACCCGAGCCATCCATATTTATTTATCGTCGACGGCGCTCACTGAGGGTGTGTACAGACTCCGGAGGGGCTCCTACAGCCCAAGCGCAATATCTTGGTCAGTCATTGTTACCTGACCGGTTATCCATTATTACCTGACCAATTTATATCATACAGTGCCATTGTTACCACTGTTCAAGTATATCATCCAGTGTCATTGTTACCACTGTTTCAAGTTACATCATACAGTGTCATTGTTTCCACTGCTCAAGTTACATCACACAGTGTCATTGTTATCACTGTTTCAAATTACATCATACAGTGTCATTGTTTCCACTGTTCAAGTTACATCACACAGTGTCATTGTTATCACTGTTTCAAATTTCTGCTCGGTCCAGAAAAATAATATAAGCCCCTTGGGCATTTATAAAACAGTAGTCCTCAGCCCGAAATAACACTTAAAAATATCATTTGAGTTTTCAAAACTTAGAGATATGGCTGAGTTTGCAAAACAGTATTCAAAACCTTGGTCTGAGACCGTATGATATGCAAATTATGCTAAAACAGTAATAACAAACTTCAATTTTCTCTCTCTAGGAAGAAGGTGAATAGTACTTCCGTCACTTTTCATCGAGCTATAACTCCGGCATCCGGCGGTAGATTGTCGCAATCTTGGTGTCAAAAGAAGCATCTACTCTTTGCGCACAATCCTCAATTAATTTTATCCTCAAATTTGTAACCAATATTTCCAGATCTTAAACTCTATCTCGCGAGTTACTGTAGCATCCAGATTTGTTTTCCAGATTTAGGCTTTAATTGATGCTATTCACGTCAATTATGTGATGTTTTGAGCAGCCATGGATGTTGTCGTCTCTCCCCAGCTCCAAGATGTGGGAGAGCAAATGCAAAAGGCTAAGCAAGTTACTGCCCTTAGTAACAACATCACATATGCAGCGTGCGTTAATACCCAACAAACAGTCCCACCTATCACAACAATTCAACTCAAACCTACGGTTCTTGTGCATGGAATTCCTACACTACAGTTTACTTTGGACGAACGAGAGCAATTTGCAAAGGAAGAAGGATTACACCAAGCTGTTGTAATCAAGATAACCTTTGGTGCACCAGATTTGCAAGTGCTAAGAAGTTTACTACCAAAAACCATAGGTATTAAAGGTCATTGTGTTTTAGGTTTACTTGCTCATAGACAAATTTTGCTGCGTTGTGATCAATATGAAGATTTTGTTTGTTCATTGTCACGACCTGTTAATTACTTTCAACACGCTGGAAAGGAACACCAATTTAGAACTTTTCCCTGGAGTGTTGGATATAATCCTAAGGAGGAAACATCTAAGGCGGCAGTTTGGATTTCACTTCCAAATCTGTCACCTGACTTGTTTGCAAGCAAACCTTTAATGTCCATCGCAGCTGCAGTTGGTAGGCCAATTGCCATTGATAAGGCCACACAAGTTAAGTCACGTCCGAGCACAGCGAGAGTGAAGGTGATCTTGGATCTGCTGGATCATTATCCAAATAAGGTGATGATGCAATACATTGATTCCAAATCTGGAAAGATTGTCGAGGACTTCCAAACAATTGTCTATGATAATTTGCCTGCATATTGCTCCCACTGTAAGCATCAAGGACATGAAGATACTCAGTGTCGTTTGTTAAAAGGAAAGAAAATGCAAAATGCTCAAGGTGATGATGATCGTGTAGTGCCTACTGAAGTTTTGGCTTTGGCTGAGGAGATGAGCAAAGTGGAAAAATTACAAGGGGATGCTAGGGATTATTTAAATGCTAAGTTGCAAAAAATAACTAATGCATCAAGTCGTGCCGATATTCCAGTTGATCGAGCTCTAGCTAGAATTTCCAGTGCAGTGAATTTGGTTAAAGCTGGGAATGTGGATGAAGGAACTGTTGAGAATCGAGTGAGGCATGGAGGACAACAAAATGTTGATGTTACTGAAAATGTTAATGGAGATTTGATCGTAGTTAATGCTGGACAAAAAAGAGATGGTGAAGGGATAGTTGCTGGTAATCGAACAGGTGTTCAAGAATTTGATTTGAGTCGAGTAATGACTGGTAATAAGCAACAAGGGATAGCAGTAGGTGATGCATCAGCTCCTATGAAAGCTAAACTTCCAGCTGATATCCATGCTGCCACAATTTTTGCACGAATGAACGCAACTGGTGCTTTGAAGGATGATGTTGATCTAATTGTTACTAGTTCTGGGCAGAATAGTCAAGGGGCAGGACAAGTTGAAAAAGTTGTAAAAATTCCAGCTATTGTAGGATCGAATCAGGAGGTTGTTGTTGCATTGAATGCAACTGAGGATCGACATGCATCTACCATTGTTAATATAGGAGTTGTTGCACCTTGTAAACCTGAGCATCTTCAGTAGATGGTGGAGGACAATGCAACAACAGTAGCTGATCGTGACAGAGCTGGGCATCCTACTGTAGGTGAAGTTTCAATGATCGATAAAGGTCCACCTAAACCTTCACGTGATGTTCCTGCTAAGACAGAATTAGCAAGGATTTTTAATGTGGTGAATCCAGTTGTGGAAGCCTATGATAAGCAGAATTTGTCTAAAGCTTCAACTGGGTGTTTTACAAAAGAATCAATTGACAATCGAACTGAAGTTGCTGCAAAAATTGGTAATGCAGTGAATGGTGTGGCAGATGGTAATCGAGCCTCAGTTGGTGTTGAGCAGATAAATTGGTCAGTTGTGTCACATAATAAAAGGGCTGCTACAGATCTTAAAATGCAGGAAGTTGCATCAGAAGACATTAGGTGTAGTAATGCTTTTGATGCATTGGTCATTGAACAAGAAGATGGAGAGAATGATCATGCTAAGAAATTGGGACTGGTATGTGGAGATACAATCTCAAAATATGGAAAAAACAACTCTCCAACTAGTGGAAAGCAACAACACATTTCTCACAAAACTGGTGCTCGAGTGAAGGAACAGGCTGTTGGGACTTTAACAATACCTGATATCCACGCTGCAGCACATGAGCAGAATAAACTGATGGCAAGATCAAGTAGTAATGAAGGCTTCCAAGCTCATAGTTCCAATGTACCTATGCTGCAATTTTCCAATCCTCATCTAGAGCAAATCATCAAAAATGCCCAAAATGAAATGATGATGAATTGAACATTGGCTAAACAACCTTTTGTCACGCTGAACACTTCCGTGTTTGATGTCTCATCTCAATCAGTGGAGTCGTTTGGGGTGTTTGAAGGTGAATCTGGAAAGCCTAGTTTATCAATAGGATATAATAACGAGGTAATATGGTTGATGGATATTAACTCTAAGTTATGGGCTAACCAACGTGAATATGAAGATGAAGAAGATTTGGGCATAGGTTTTGCGGAGGATTCTTCTGATGAAGGTGAGAAGTGTAGTGGGGATGAGGAGGTGCTGTCAATAGCACCTAAAACGGAAGCTCCACAAAGGTAAACTCTAATAGAAAACTTAATGCAACAACACCAGATTTTGTGCCTCAAGCTGGAAAACAACAGGCTGGACCAAACACAGCAGGTGTTTCTCTACTGAAAAATGCAGCAAGGCCTGGACAACAGCAGCAGAGTAATGCAATCATACCAGCTGTGACATCTGTGGAGGAACATACATCAGAAGCACAAGCAGCTATTGAACAACAACAACACACTGGAAAAAGGCACGATGCTGCAACAATAACTACAACAACTCGAAATGCAAGAGCTGGAAATTTAGCTCACACCTATGCAACACAGTCCAAGCAGCAGCAGCAAGCCATGGAAAACACTCCAACTGATAGGCGTAATGGTGATCAACAAGCAGTAGCTGGAAGATTGGTTCAAACTGTAGAATCGAAGCAGTCCACTACAGTGATTCAAACGATGGGGCAGCAGCAGATTGTGACAACCAATCCTGCTATTTCATTAGAGGAGAGGAAGTTATTGGATACAATGGTAAGTTCCAATCCAATTAACTCTTTAAATCTTACTGTGGGTAGCACTGGACGCATGAGTAGAAGCAGAAAAAATATGCAACTCACTGAACAAAATCAAAGCAAGGCAATAGTGGCTAAAAATCAGGATGGAAACACATTGGTGTCACTTGGGTTTGAACAAAATGATCCACAACCAGTACACTTGGGGAGAGACTTGTATGAAGAAGGAGAGGAAGATGCAATGATACAACAATGTAGAGCAGAGGCCGCAAGAAAAGGAGATTTATCACCTATGCATAGCGGCAAAGGTAAGAAGACACATACAAGGAAAAATAGTTGGGACGACAAGGTCAGTGATTTTTTAAATGTTAGGCGACTTCCAATGAGAGTTGCCAAACAAAAGCAGGCTGCCCCAACTGCATCCACGAGGTCCAACCGCTCAAAAAAGAAGTCATGAATTTTGAAAACATTTTGAAGAGTTGGGACAGTGATGACAAAGAATTACAAATTGAAGAATTTACAAGTTTGGGCAAGAAGGGACAACAATTTAATTCCATCTACATTTTATTCTACCATTATGTTAGTATACTCATTTGTAATATCATCATAGAATATGTTATAAACTCTGTGATGATCATTAAATATTTGGTACTTTCCAGTTCTTTCTTTTTACATGCTTATTAGTAAGCGAGGCTTTTTATTTGCCTCAATAGGATTAGTACGTTAAGGTTTAGCCCGGTTTGTGTTGCCTTGGTCCTATGCCTTTGGAAAAATATCCACATGGCTATGAGATTATATGCCCTCGTGAGACATTGCCGACAGCTACACCATGAATTCTCTACATGAGGCTGTCATCATAAGGCAGTGTGAGGCGCAGAAGAGTGATTATATAGCTAAGGCATAAGGGTAACAATACCGGTGCTATTGTCCCCCTTATTTGTACTTTTCCTAATTGTTGTATTTTCTTTTCTTTTATTAATAAAAAACTACCCCTAGGCGCTTGCCTAGCAGATTGCCAAAAAAAAAATCCCCGAAGGATTCTACAAGTCGGCACAAGGATCTAAACATGACAATCAGCCCAAATTATGATGATAACAAGTAATTTCAATTAAATACGCAGTAAAATCAACAACCGGGACGGACCAAGTTACAATCCCCAATGATGATCTACCCCACGCTCATATCTGGCGTGCAAGTCACCTCAATACAGCACTATGATGTGCAAATCCGGAGTTTCAAACTCTCAGGATATCATTTACAAGTATTACTCACCTCAAGAAGGCCAAAAGTCTAGCTCGATATGCCCTTGCCTCTCGAATTGGCCTCCTCGTGCGACGAATCTGCCCAAAATACACAAACATCGATAAGCTCGATTTCTAAAAGGCGGGGTTTTAGCCATACATATCTGGCTCTTGCCTCTTAATGGTAATACAATGATCCACTACTCTTAGGTAAACTTAAATCCACAATACAACATTCAATAGGGCCAATATTAGTAATAAATTCCATAACTTATTCCATTTGGGCATATTATCAAACACCTTGTAGGCATAGATATTTACACCTCATTATTATAGTATTGGTTTCTCCAACTATCACCATTAACCAACAATTCATCCCACTACTATTCTTTAACAATTTATACTCCTAATATCGCATGTGTGATCAACCATTCACACCCAAACCAATAAAAATTCCATCAAATAAATACCTTTAAATCCCTACCATATTCATGTATTTAAATTGGGAATTTATGGCTTCTAACCACTATACTATAAGTTGTAATACTTGATTCATACTCATATTCTCATAATATATCCATATATGTAAGTCTAAGGTGTAGGATTTACCTTGTGGAAGAAATCTTGCAAAACCCTCCTTTAAGTTCTCGAAGGAATTTCTTGAAAATCTAATGATTTTTAAGATCAATCCATGTTAATATAAGTGTTTGGGAGTAATAATCAACTCAAAGTACTCCAAAAATCTTACCTTAATCATATAAATGAAGAGTGGGACGAAATCCCCTTGAAAGAGAAAGCCCTTAATCCAAAAATGGGTATTTAGGGGCCTGTTACTAGAGCGGCCGCACATCTGGGCGCGCTAGTGACACATGCCCAGTAAAATGGTCATAACTTTCTGTATACATCTCCAAATTACAAACAGTTTGTTGCATTGGAAACTAGACTCAAAGGGATTTAATTTGATAGGTAGATCCTCACACAACTCCTTATATAACTGGAGATATGGTCGTTTAAATTGAGGTCTTGTGCACACTCATTTACAATTTCGTCTATTATGAAATTTCTCAACTTCAAAAGTTCCCATTAGCCATCCGAAATCACCCCGAGGTCCTCGGGACCTCAACCAAAAGTGCAAACCCATCCTAAAACATCATATGAACGGGTTCCAACCATAAAAACACATCCAACAATACAGAAATCACCAATTCTCAACGGATTCAAGCCTAAGAACTTTGAAACTTCTAACTTCCACATCCGATACTGAAACATGTCAAAACTAGTCTGAATAACCTCAAATTTTGCAAACAAGTCTAAAATGACATAAAGAAGCTACCTAACTCTCGAAATTCCATTCCGACTTCCGGATCAAAATATCGCCTATCAACCGGAAATTGTTAAAATACTAACTTCGCCAAAATAGGCTAACTCTTTCACCGAGCCTCCAAAATTACTTCCGGTTGCTCTCCTAAGCCTTAAATCATCCCTCGAAACTAACTGAATCATTGGATATAAATTCCGAGCCCTTTAACTCACAAGTCAATATCCGGTTAATTTTTCCAACTTAAGCCTTATTAAAAGAGACTAAGTGTCTCATTTCTTAATAAAATCACTCAAATTAAATTCTAACGCATCCAATACTGATAATGAAACATAAGGAAGAAGAAAATGGGAAGAACGGGGTAGTTACTCACGAGATGACGGGTCGGGTCGTCACATTCTCCCCAACTTAAACAAACGTTCGTCCTCGAACGTGCCCAGACTTGTTCCAAAAGCCCAACAATTGCTGAATAACCTTACCATGTATAAATCCGGGGATGAACTCACGTCATCCTATCTCACATAGGTCTGATAATACAATACAACTGAAATTTCACAGCCATTTAGACCATAAACCGTAGACCCACATTGCACTTTCCGAAATCATACCCAGAATTAACACGAACCAGCTGTAATAACCCACAATCCAACACTCGGAATGATAGTCTCTATTCACAGCAGTTGCCCACAATACCCAAATACCGATAGGAAACCTCTTGTTAGCTAAAGTCTTATTCCAACACTTTCATATACTGCCAACTATAAATAAAACACGCGATAAAACGTAACTATTTCTCAGATCAACCATTTATAAAGTCATTTCCTCTTTTACTAATATCGCAACAGATTTCCGAGCCGAACCTCGATATTATCCTCCTAACAAGCCGAAATCGATTTTGTTCGTATTCATCACTGCCCCTAATGATCACCTCAAATCTAACACACCACTCTGGTGTTATAACACCCCAATACATGCCTTGCATAATACGCGCACCCATAAGAAACGGTCCGAACATACTCAAATCATGAAAATGACTCAACTGAGAGAGTTGTACCTCAAACTCACTAGTACTGCCACAACACAAGGCTGAGGCCCGGTCTCACATCATAGAAATAGGACACACAAATTTGACCAGCAAAGTCATGTTTCCACACATCTTTGCTGCAACGCACGATCTTATCCAAATACTACTCCACATGAAACACCTCAAGTCACAATGCTTGAAATCGACAACTATGCTCAATTTATGGCTGGAGGCAGAGCAAATCATTACACCCACGGTAATACAAATAACACCTACTACGCAAACCTGATAGAACATAATCCAACTCACCTCGCCACTCAACCCGTGGCATTCCCGGCATAGCCCATGGCACAATAGTTCAGAATTGCCTGACGCTAAGACAACCAGTCTAAATTCTGACATCACATACAAAATCTAACATACCAGCAAGTAACGATCTACTCGAACCTCCAAATTTTGATAGCCGTTAAATAGTACCGACGCACACGATTCACAACCACAATATAGCCTGTACATGAGAACTCCTAGTCTCCAACTCCATATAGCACATGCATCATCATACCTTACCCCAATACTATTGAAGTGACATCAACTTAATCACATTGGCCTTTTTCTGAAACATGTAACCTCTACAAATCACTATGATTAGAAATAAAATTTCCTTAATCATCTGAAGATCATTCACCTTAATCATCTGAAGCTCATTTCTCTAATCACCCAAAGTTGCCTGTACTGCCTAAGAATGTTATGAATTTCCATTCAGGACTGAACCATGACCTTACACACGCAATTCTCAATCCTTCACAACATATCGCATATACCATATCATCCTAAGGTAACATGAGGACTTCACCTCCCCTTCCAAACCAGGAATGTTTACGTACTCAATTAGTCAAGAACTTTCATTGATCCCCTCTAGAAGAAAAACCATTACACATCCCATGCTCTGCATGACACATATAGGTCTTGTTCAAATTCTTACAATACTGATACGACGGATAAGATCTGTATAAATTCATAACACTTCCGAATCAATAATTCATTGGGTCTATACTTCTGGCAAAAACTATCACCTCATTCTGAACCAAAAAATAGTCTTAGCCCCTTAATTTACTTTATATACTCAGATTGCACTGATCTCGAATTCAATGATCTTGTCTCACCCATTACGAACTGCCCAGGCAATAAGCCACCTCAGATATAATCAAAAGCTGCATATGATACCCCAATATGCCAATAGGATACTAATTCGAACGTGTCACAAAAGGAAAACGAACTCTGGAAGGAATTACCAATCCCACGCACTAATACGGACTTTCCTTAGAAAATAGGAAGTAAGGTATACAAAATAGCATATAGAAAACTATACTCAGTATCACACTGTTGTGGCGTGCAACCCGATCCAGATAATATACCCATGGCGGCGTGCCACCCGATCCATACATAGATCTCACATAAGGAGATGCACATCGAGCCAAATTTGCTCATTATAACAAAATACCGAGTATCGGTCATAAGCATGCTAAGTGCATAATAATATCTCTGAGGGACATATAGCGTTATAAGCTACAAAACTCAAGCACAACTAAGGTGCGATGTACAATCTGAGTTTCAAGAGCCAAGATGCTCATATAACGTCATTCCTACACAGATTCTCAACACATAGCAATTTCTCAAGTCGTCTCACAACTCACATGGCGCAATGCATCACTACGCAAAATATCTGACAATGAAACATCAACCTAGCTACTCCTCCATGAGGACCGCGTTACTAAAATGGACACATCTGGCCTGATATAGAGCTATTATTCACATTAAATCTATCCATCGACTTCAAGCCAATTCTGATCACACTGAACTAGTTTGATAACCTTTCTAAGGTCCATAATAACTCCCATTTGATAACACACAAGAACAACCATCACAAATTTCCTACTTGGTTTACATCTTTAATAAATCAAGTGATCACATGCCACACTTATATAATCTTCTCATGGTACACACTCCCACAACCTACCACAACAATGTCTGGAATGTACCTCCAAACCACCAGTTGCACTAATGCTGAAGAGCGATCAAGAATCATTAACCAGGATGCAAAACCCCTTTTTCAAAGCACCGACCTTAGGTGTAGCTGAAAACAATGCCAACTTAGCGTAGACATCGAAATTTATATCCTGCTCATCCGAGCTCATGACATCTTGTCAAAAAATTTCCTTCACTCGTGCCATTCTCGACCCAATTTCCACAACCAGAACTGATTCACTAGTATGCATCAAATCGGAACTAACATAGTAGATAACCGTGCAATCCGCTAACCAGTAGAAAGCTCCCCAACTTGGCTCGAAGCCATAGATCACAACACATATACTCTATTGTTGTCGTAATATCATGGTGAGATCAAACTCACTCCTTCATAAGCTTGTGGAAACATGAATCATCAGAATTTTAACTCTTCTGCAATTTTTGCATTCACTCACACAACAGTTAAGCCCACTTTTTAGGCGACAATTTTTTTTTACTAAGTCCCAAATTTTTCAAAAATTTCGGCAGAGTTTCCTTTGTAATTGGGCCTATCCACCTGCCAGAGAATCACCAAAACCATCCTAACAACACGTCCACAACTTGACAAAGCATCACAATGTATATCAACAACATTAATCTCAATATTACATGTATTATATTATCAAAATTGATACATGGACATGCGTTGCACCTATTTGAATCATAACACATAGAAAATACCTTTCAATCCTCCATTATTGGGCTATTCAACCGAGTAAGAACATATTCTTTCTTTAATGTTTTCGACCCTCAAGGTGGTCTCCTTGACTCAACGATTTCGTCATAATACATTTACAGAAGCGATCTCAGCTCCCAGACTTATCTAACTAGTATGACAAATAGATTCCCCTCATAAGCCAATTACCCACTAGCTTTACCTTTAGTTAATATTTTTTGTATACCTTCCACTGCCATACACATTACACAATCACTTAATCTTCCTGAGTCTAAACTCATACTGTAACATGAAATTTACTTCACTCCAAATAGGAGACATAAAAAGATTCTTCACGCACCCATAACTTGGGACTACACATCCTATCACAATGGAAATCATACACTCAATAGTTCATCTATCATCCAGTAGACCTTCCTCGTCACTTCCAAGTCATATAGATACATCTCGCAGTACTATCATACTCCTCACGTAGCTATCCAGCCATGATTCCCACTAATAGGACTGAACATATAAGGTCATAATACCAGCTCGCAAAATCAGCACCTCGGTGCTCAAGCCATAGGCGAAGATTCGGCCTCAAGTCCTCCAGACTGGCCTAACATCGACTCATAGAAATTACATTTTGCCCCTCGATCGGGGAATCACGAGCCATCAACACACATATAATACTGAGCGCTAATGTGCGCATACAAATGTGAGGAAGGAATTGTAAAAGTTACTTTTCAAGCTGAATCAAAGACGCACGATAAGAATTCAAGAATATGAAGTTTTTCCTAAAGATTCTACAGCCTCTCGAGGATAAATACAGACGTCTCCGAACCGATCCGCGAGACTCTACTAAACCTGCTCATGACTCGTGAGACCTATGCAACCTAGGCTCTGATACCAACTTGTCACGACCCAAATCCCAAACCTGGTCGTGATGGTGCTTCTCATGAAGACAAGGCCAGCCAACAAAACAAATGCTTCCTTGTAACAGTTATTTAACATTTATAAAGCTAAAACGTGATTAGCATAATCATAAGCACAGAAAAATAATGATAACACCTGGGAACCATCCCGTCACAGCCCGACATCGGGGTGTCACTAGTCATGAGCTACTACAGAATTCGCTAAAGAACTACAAGTCCGAAAATGGGAAACAAAGTCTGAAATTAATATGAACAAAATAAAATAAGGGAGAAGATCTGGTGTCGCGGATGCTAGCAGTCACCTGGCTCAGCTACGATAACAAATCTTCAATCCGCTAATAACCCGCTACCGGTTGAACAATACCTGCAACTGCACGCGTGGTGCAGGGAGTAAAGTGAGTACTTCGAACTCAGTGGTAATAAGAGTAAATAATAACTGAGCGGCAAAAAATTGTGTAAGAGCACACCAACATGCAATATGGGACAACACAACTCTTTTAGAAAAACAGTAAGTCAGGGAAAAATCCTTTAGAAAATATCCAGCTCAGTTTAAAACCTCTTTTAGAAATGATCTTTTCAACGGTTGCGAATATACTTTCAAAAATAATTTGTGACACTATGCACAGAAATCTGCCCCTCGGGCAATATCTTTGTTCCTGGTCAGCCACTCGGGCCCCAACAGTCAATGATCAAATAATACTAGCACAACAGATAAATATCTCAAGAAATATCACAACAACAACAAACAATGAACAAATGCATGAATGCAATGCAATGCATATGATGGTACATTCCAGTACCCACTGCGGCGTGCAGCCCGAGCCATCCATATTTATTTATCGTTGACGACGCTCAATGGGGGTGTGTACAGACTCCGGAGGGGCTGCTACAGCCCAAGCACAATATCTTGGTCAGTCATTGTTACCTGACCGGTCAGCCATTGTTACCTGACCAATTTACATCATACAGTGCCATTGTTACCACCGTTTCAAGTCACATCATACAGTGTCATTGTTACCACTGTTTCAAGTTACATCATACAGTATCATTATTACCACTGTTTCAAGTTACATCACACAGTTTCATTGTTATCACTGTTTCAAATTACATCATACAGTGTCATTGTTACCACTATTTCAAGTTACCTCACACAGTGTCATTGTTATCACTGTTTCAAATTTCTTCTCAGTCCATAAAATAATATAAGCCCCTTGGGCATTTATAAAACAGTAGTCCTCAGCCCGAAATAACACTTAAAATATCATTTGAGTTTTCAAAACTTAGAGATATGGCTGAGTTTACAAAACAATATTCAAAACATTGGTCTGAGACCGTATGATATGCAAATTATGCTAAAACAGTAATATCAATCCCCGAAGGATTCTACAAGTCGGCACAAGACCCCAAATATGGCAATCAGCCCAAATTATGATGATAACAAGTAATCTCAGTTAAATACGCAGTAAAATCAACAACCGGGACGGACAAAGTCACAATCCCCAATGGTGCTCTACCCCACGCTCATATCCGGCGTGCAAGTCACCTCAATACAGCACTATGATGTGCAAATTCGGGGTTTCAAACACTCAGGATATCATTTACAAGTATTACTCACCTCAAGACGGCCAAAAGTCTAGCTCGCTATGCCCTTGCCTCTCGAATTGGCCTCCTCGTGCGATGAATCTGCCCAAAATCACACAAACATCGATGAAGCTCGATTTCTAAAAGGCGGGGTTTTAGCCATACATATATGGGACTTGCCTCTTAATGGTACTACAATGATCCACTACTCTTAGGTAAACTTAAATCCATAATACAATATTCAATAGGGCCAATATTAGTAATAAATTCCATAACTTATGCCATTTAGGCATATTATCAAACATCTTGTAGGCATAGATATTTACACCTCATTACTATAGTATTGGTTCCTCCAACTATTACCATTAACCAACAATTCATCCCACTACTATTCTTTAACAATTTATACTCCTAACATCGCATGTGTGATCAACCATTCACACCCAAACCAATAAAAATTCCATCAAATAAATACCTTTAAATCCCTACCATATTCATATATTTAAATTGGGAATTTATGGCTTCTAACCACCATACTATAAGTTGTAATACTTGATTCATACTCATATTCCCATAATATATCCATATATGTAAGTCTAAGGTGTAGCATTTACCTTTTGGAAGAAATCTTGCAAAACCCTCCTTTGAGTTCTTGAAGGAATTTCTTGAAAATGTAAGGATTTTTAAGATCAATCCATGTTAATATAAGTGTTTGGGAGTAATAATCAACTCAAAGTACTCCAAAAATCTTACCTTGGATCATAGAAATGAAGAGTGGGACGATATCCCCTTGAGAGAGCAAGCCCTTGCTCCAAAAATGGCTTGGGAACTCTCTATTCCCAGTCTTGGGGTATTTAGGGGCCTTTTACTAGCGCGGCCGCACATCTGGGCGCGCTAGTTTGCCCAGTATTCTGTCTTGGGCGCGCATCTGGGCGCGCTAGTGACACATGCCCAGTAGAATGGTCATAACTTTCTGTATACAACTCCTAATTACGAACGGTTTGTTGAGTTGGAAACTAGACTCAAAGGTCTTTAATGTGATAGGTAGATCCTCGCACAACTCCTTATATAACTGGAGATATGGTCATTTAAATTGAGGTCTTGTGCACACTCATTTACAATTTCGTCTATTATGAAATTTCTCAACTTCAAAAGTTCCCATTAGCCATCCGAAATCACCCCGAGGTCCTCGGGATCTCAACCAAAAGTGCAAACCCATCCTAAAACATCATATGAACTGGTTCCAACCATAAAAAACACATCCAACAACACAGAACTCACCAATTCTCAACATATTCAAGCCTAAGAACTTTGAAACTTCTAACTTCCACATCTGATGCCGAAACACGTCAAAACTAGTCCGAATGACCTCAAATTTTGCAGACAAGTCCAAAATGACATAAAGAAGCTACTGAAACTCTCGAAATTCCATTCCGACTTCCGGATCAAAATATCGCCTATCAATCGGAAATCGTCAAAATACTAACTTCGCCAAAATAGGCCAACTCTTTCACCGAGCGTCCAAAATTACTTCCGGTTGCTCTCCTAAGCCTTAAATCATCCCCCGAAACTAACCGAATTATTGAAAATAAATTCCGAGCCCTTTAACTCACAAGTCAATATCCGGTTGATTTTTCCAACTTAAGCCTTCTTAAAAGAGACTAAGTGTCTCATTTCTTAATAAAATCACTCAAATTAAATTCTAACGCACCCAATACTGATAATGAAACATAAGGAAGTAGAAAATAGAAAGAACGGGGTAGTTAATCACGAGACGACGGGTCGGGTCATCACACTTATATATCTCATAAAAAGAATTCATGCTAGAATATTATTATTAATTAACATCTCATGAACTAATAACAATTAAAAAATAACTATAGAATCATGTAACCTATTATAGATTCTCATCGTATCTAATACAAAATTTCAAATTCAAGTTATGAACTATCTCAATAGTTATATGAATATATATTTTATCCACAATAAAATAATATCAACATTCAAACGATTTGACTATTGCACAAGACTCATGTATTATGGTTTGAACTCTTCAAATATAATATTAAAATATTTCGTAAATAAATTTTAGACACAATAAACTACGACTCTGATACCACTGAAGGATTGCGTATAGGTATTCGCAACATGCAGCAGAAGACAATAACAATCCTAGGCAGATCTTTTTGTGTTTAAAATTTATTTACATGTCAATAGATCAGATCTAAGATGTCCTGGTGAAGAGGGTCTCGTTTCAAAATTTCTTCGATAGTGCGAAGACTCTATGCGTATCCACACCGAGACTGATCCTTGCTATCAACTCTTTGATCAATGAAATACGCGAACAAATTGAACGAAATATTGTGTTGAAATTTTTCACAAAAATTTCAACTCAATGTTAGAAGAACAAGAAACACTTTTCTTGTAATTATATTTTTTTTCTTGGTTTTGTATTGCACTCTCACTTTCATAAAGTGATTTTTCTTCTCAAGAATTATTGTGACTAGGAATAGGTTTTCTCTCCCAGAAAAATTCTTTTCTCTCTAACTTCTGCGACAGCCTAATACCCTTTTTATATCATCAATAGGAACGTTTTCCTATTAGGTTAAGTAATGGTTAAGGTATTGATTTTCTTTTTGGAGTAAAAGTTTAATTTTACCGTTCTTGAAAATCAAACTCATTCCAAAGGAGAATCGCCGACGTCCTGGACTAACGTTAATTGGATCTAACAAATTAGGCACCATTAATATTTATATAAATATCTTATATAAACAAATATTAATTACATGCACTAAATATATATCACATATATAATTTCAAGAGATATAATTTAATTTTCCATTTCAAATAGAAAACTTCAATTTATTCACAATATTAATTATAACCTCTGTGCTAGCAAAGAATATAATAATATTTCATTTGGACTAATAACTTAAATTCTTTAATTTAATTATCAAATAATAAGTTAATTATTCCTTTAGCAAAGATCAGAACACTCGTTAGTGTGCGACCCCATAGGTTCAATACTAAGCCGGAAGTAAATTGACCACATCAATATACTAATCAAGGTTGGCGTCTAGCAACACTCCTTAACGACCGGATAGCATGAAGTATACAATTTACTCTCAAGAACCAGTAGAAGAATAATCTAGTAATTACTTCTGTCCTTGTAGCTCTGGATCACCCTAGGATATGGTTCAACTGTCAAATCCAAATAGGCGACCTACTATGTGTTCATGTCAAGTATAATTGATCATTGAACAACCTAAGAAACTCTTTTCTTGTTTCATTCAATTGCCCTGGCCAAGGTCTTAGTTTGGTCGTTTATAATTTATGACAACATGGAGCTTAAACACATTACCAGGAGCTGACAGATTCCATCTTGATCAATCACTAATTCTATAAGTATTTAATCGTACCCAATATCCTTTCAACTATCGTCCTAGGGCCATAGGTGTCTAGTATTAAAGCACAATAAATAACTTGTCAATTACTATGACGATCTCATGTCAAAGAAAATTCTTACATCACATTCTTCAAGAGAATATCCTATTGACAGTTTATGGTAATTCTAACCATTAGGAATTATCTAATGAGTCGGTTCAATGATCATATCTCTATATGCATCATTTATCTATGTAATTTAGTTAATGGGATCAACTAATCTTTATCCCATAAAGACAATCACATAAATATTGATCTAACTGGATTACTAATGTCCACATTAATAATCCTAAGATCAAGAACAAATTTAGATTAAATTATAAGAAATTTTACTCTCATTATCATGATCTCCATCACAATGTCAAGTCTCAAAATTTAATCAAGGACCTTGTAAAATTAATCAAGCAATTAATAACAATGATAAAAGAATATCAAATACCATATATATTTTATATCAAATAACGTTCACAAAATATGTTCAAATCATCAAATATGATATTGGATCTAGGGCATATTGTGACGACCCAAGGGGTCATCACCGTAATTCTTCCTTGTTCCGCGCTTCCGAGGCCTTGAAAACCTCGCTTTTAGTTGCCTCGATTGGCGTGCGCAGTTCGGGTGCGTAGACGGAAAGTTTTTATGTTAGAATATGTGAATTATGTGAAACATTTAATGAATTTTGGTATTAATATGCATAATGTTGACTTCGGTCAACATTTTGGGTAAACGGACCCGAACCTGTGATTCGACGGTCCCGGAGCGTCCGTAGAAAAATATGGGACTTGGGCGTGTGACCGGAATTAAATTCCGAGGTCCCAAGCCCGAGAAATGAATTTTTGGTGTGAAATTGTTTTCTGAAATTAATTAAGGAAAATGAAGAAGAAAATTGATTAGAAAATTGTGGTATCGGGCTCGTATTTTGGTTCCGACGCCCGGTACGAGTCTTAAATATGTTTAAGCACTATCTGTAAAGTTTGGCTAAAAACGGACATCATATGACGTGTTTCGGACTAAAAATGGAGAGTTTGAGTTATGAAAGTTGAAGAAAGAAAATCATGTGTTTGAGGCTTGATCCTATGTATATGATGTTATTTTGGCGATTTGATCGCACGAGTAAGTCCGTAAGATGTTTTTAAGGTTGTATGCATGTTTGGTTTGGAGCCCCGAGGGCTCGGGTGAGTTTTGAATGGGGCCCGGGAGGTCTTGGACTTAGAAAAAAGAAAATATTCAGGTTCAGATGTTGCAGGCCCAGCGCGGCTGCGGCCATTTCCGCACGGTCCGCGCTGGCAGCCACACGGCCGCGGTGCTTTTCTGTGCGGTCCGCGTGGTGGGGGTTCAGAGGGTCGACCAGCGCGGCCGCGCACCAAATCAGTGCGGTCCGCGCTGGGTGGGTTCAGAGAGAGCCCACTTCTTCCCTCCCTCGGCGCGGCCGCGGTACATTTCCGCGCGGTCCGCGCTGGCAGCCACGCGACCGCGGTGCATTTCTGCGCGGTCCGCGCCAGCCACCAGCATATATATAAATTTGGGATTTTCAGTCATTTTTTCCACTTTTCAAAAACCCAAAACCTAAGAGGCGATTTTCCAAACAACTTTTCTTCTTCAAAACGATTGGTAAGTGATTTCTAACTCATTTTCTTCACTTCTTAACATCTTTTAACATGATTTCAACTTCAAAACAAAGATTTTCATGGGGGAAATTGGGTGTTTTGGGTAGAACCTAGGTTTTCTACAAATTGAGGAGTTGGACCTCAATTTGGGGTCCGATTTCAAAACAAAGCATATACTTGGATTCGTGGGAGAATGGGTAACCGGGTTTTGGTCCAAACCTCGAGTTTCGACCACGTGGGTCCGGGGGTATTTTTGACTTTTTTGGGAAAAACCTTGAAAAAAATCTATTTTCATGCATTGGGGATGATTCATTTAGTAATTATTAATGTGATTAAGTAACTTATGACTAGATTCGAGCGGATTGGTGGTGGAATCAAGAGGTAAAGCTGTACTAGAAGCGTGAGTTGAGTTTGGAGCATTCGAGGTAAGTGTTTGTTCTAACTTTGGCTTGAGAGAATAGGATTAGGATGATATTTGCTACTTGCTAACATGGAGTACGGTGTATAGGCATGGTGACGGTTATCTATGCACCGGAGTCTAACATAATATTTTCGGTGTATAGGCATGGTGACGGTGGAGTACGGTGTATAGGCATGGTGACGGTGTATAGACTGATATATATACTCTCCCCTGTTGGGATATTTTCGGGCTGTTAGCTGTACCCTTGTCGGGTTAAAGGTATTGAGTTGTTATTCTCCCCTGAAGGGGTCTACTATATGAAGTCAGATATTATGAACTATAATTGGGATCATGTGGCACGCCGTCCACTTATATATGATATTATGGGATCGTGTGGAACGCCGTCCACTTATATATGACATTATGGGATCGTGTGGCACGCCGTCCACTTATATATGATATTATGGGATCGTGTGGCACGCCGTCCACTTATATATGACATTATGGGATCGTGTGGCATGCCGTCCACTTATATATGATATTATGGGATCGTGTGGCACGCCGTCCACTTATATATGACATTATGGGATCGTGTGGCACGCCGTCCACTTATATATGATATTATGGGATCGTGTGGCACGCCGTCCACTTATATATGATATTATGGGATCGTGTGGCATGCCATCCACTTATATATAATATTATGGGATCGTGTGGCACGCCGTCCACTATATGTATATATATCATGGAAACCGGAGTTTCTTCTATTTATTTTCGATATTTCATTTTTATCTGTTACTCCCCGATAGCATGTCCCCTCCCAGCTTTACTTTGTATTATCTTGTTATTGTTTTCTTGCACTTGTTGTATATATATCTGTACAGGTTAATTGTGGTAGGTACTGTCTAGCCTCGTCACTACTTCGCCAGGGTTAGGCCAGGCACTTACCAGCACATGGGGTCGATTGTGCTGATGCTACACTCTGTGCATTTTTGGTGCACAGATCAGGGAGCAGCTTACGGACCGCAGCAGTAGGACTTGTGGGAGCTATCTTCAGTCCAGGGACTCTCGAGGTAGCCTAGCTAGCGTTCGCCGGCCGAAGTCCCTCTCCATGTTTTTCGTTTGTTCATCTTGTATCAGACAAACATGATGTATTTCCTTTCAGACATTGTTTGTAGTATTCTGTAGTAGTCCGTGAGCTAGTGACACCAGACCTTGGGTACTGGTGTGCATTAAACTTCTGCACTTTTGGTTTTCAGTCGCTTTAGATTTAAAGTCTTCCGCTTAGATTTTGTCTCGTTTATTTATTGTTTGAAAGAAAGCAGGAAAGGTGTTTTACATATTTGGCTTGCCTAGCTCCGATAGTAGGCGCCATCACGACACCCGATGGTGGGAAATCCGGGTCGTGACATAATTGTATACTTTATGTAAGATAGGTCTCACAACTCACGGACAAGCTCTGTAGAGTCTGAGGGATCGGTACGGAGACGTCTGTATTTATCCCGCAGAGGCTACTGAGTTAGGAAAACTTTACCTTGTTCATTCTTGTCGTGCGATTCTGTTTCTCAAGTACTGATTGTCTTTCCACTCTGTTCTTTCGCAGATGGCGAGGACACGTGCTTCCTCTTCTACCGCGCAACAACCTGAGCCCCCAGCAGCAGCCCCTAATAGGGGCAGAGGGCGAGGCCGATGCCGTGCCAGAGGCCGAGGCCGGGGCAGAGCTCAGCCCCGAGCAGCATTTCCAGCGACGGAGCCTCAGGTCGATTTTGAGGAGGAGGTTCCGGCCCCAGCTGTTCCAGTGGGCCTAGCTCAGGTCCCAGAGGGTTTATAGCCACTCCAGTGCTCCAGGACGCTTTGGTCCGACTGGTAGGCTTTATGGAGGGCATTTCTAGAGCGGGTTTGCTTCTCGTAGCTCCAGCCACATCTCAGACTGGGGGAGGAATTCAGACTCCCGATACTCGTACTCCAGAGCCGGTAGCTCCTCAGGCTCAGGTTCCAGCAGTTCAGCCAGCCGTGGCAGTTCAGCTAGCTGTGGCAGCCCAGCCAGGTATTGCGGCTCAGTCCAGCGATGGTGCGGCTATGTCCGCGGATGCTTTGTGGAGGCTTGATCGTTTCACCAAGCTCTTCACAACCACATATAGTGGCACACCCTCAGAGGATGCTCAGGATTTCATATTCAGCTGTCATGAGGTTCTACGGACTATGGGCATTGTAGAGACCAATGGGGTCGACTTTGCCACTTTTCGCCTGGCAGGATCCGCCAAGACTTGGTGGAGGGATTTCTGTTTAGCCAGGCCAGCAGGGTCGCCATCATTGACCTGGGATCAGTTTTCAGAGTTATTTCTGGGGAAGTTTCTTCCAGTTACTCAGCGAGATGCTCTTCGCAGGCAGTTTGAGCGTCTCCAGCAGGGTCCTATGACGGTCACCCAGTATGAGACCCGATTCATTGACCTTGCTCGTCATGCCATTGTGATACTCCCCAACAATAGAGAGAGGGTGCGGAGGTTTATTGATGGGTTGGCCCATCCGATCCGTATTCAGATGGCCATAAGTGCCGGTAGTGAGATTTCATTTCAGGAGGGAGCAGATGGTGCCCGCCGGATAGAGATGGCACTTGCTCAGGGAGGTGGTCATGGGTCTAATAAGAGGCTCCGTCATTCTGGTAGATTCAGTGGTACCTCGTCTGGAGGTAGGGATTCTTATGGTAGAGGCCATCCTTCGAGGCCCTTTCAATCAGCTCTCCAGGCTTCTCATGGTACACCAGGTGGTCGTGGTTCTCATCCGCAGTATTCTGACCAGCAGCTCTTTAGTTCACCATCAGCACTTATCAGTGCACCACCACTTCGTTATTCTCAGCAGCCGAGGGCTTGTTATACTTGCGGTGATGTGAGTCACATTGCCAGATATTGCCCTCGAGCCTCTAGCAGCTCGCAGCAACAGGGTTCTCGCCCGATGATCCAGGCACCAGTTGCCCCACCGCCTGCCCAGCCGACTAGAGGCGGGGGTAGAGGACATAGAGGTGAAGGTAGAGGTCTTAGAGGTGGAGCTCAGACCGCTAGAGGTAGGGGTCAGCCAGCAGCAGATCGTCCTAGGGATATGATTCAGGGAGGTGGGTCCCAGCCCCGTTGTTATGCTTTGCCAGCCAGGCCAGAGGCTGAGTCATCAGATGCTGTGATTACAGGTACCATTCTGGTCGGTGATAGGGATGCTTCTGTGCTATTTGATCCCGGATCTACGTATTCATATGTGTCGTCCTATTTTGCACCCTATTTGGTTATGCCTAGTGACTCGTTGAGTATTCCTATTTATGTGTCAACACCGGTGGGTGACTCTATTGTGGTCGACCAAGTTCATCGTTCTTGTATCGTAGTGTTTGGGGGTCTTGAGACCCGTGTTGATTTGTTGCTTTTGGACATGGTCGACTTCGATGTTATATTGGGGATGGATTGGTTATCCCCGTACCATGCTATCTTGGATTGCCATGCCAAGACCGTAACCTTAGCCTTACCGGATTTACCCCGTTTAGAGTGGAGGGGGACTTCTGGTCATTGTAACCGCAGTGTTATCTCGTATGTGAAAGCTCGGCGTATGGTCGAGAAGGGATGTTTGGCCTACTTGGCGTATGTTCGCGATTCTAGCGCGGAGGCCCCTTCTATTGATTCTGTGCCCGTTTTTCGGGAGTTTCCTGAGGTTTTCCCTTCAGACTTGCCGGGTATGCCGCCCGACAGGGATATCGACTTTTGTATTGATTTGGCCCCGGGCACTCAGCCCATTTCTATCCCGCCATATCGTATGGCCCCGCCGGAGTTGAAAGAGTTAAAGGAACAGCTGCAGGATTTGCTTGAGAAAGGTTTCATTAGACCCAGTGTTTCGCCTTGGGGTGCGCCGGTGTTGTTTGTTAAGAAAAAGGATGGTTCAATGAGAATGTGCATCGATTATCGGCAATTGAACAAGGTTACAATTAAGAATAAGTACCCACTGTCGAGGATCGACGATTTATTCGACCAGCTTCAGGGTGCGAGGGTATTTTCAAAGATAGATTTGAGATCTGGCTACCACCAGCTGAGGATTAGGGCATCTGATGTCCCTAAGACAGCATTTCGCACTTGGTATAGGCACTATGAGTTTTTGGTCATGTCATTTGGATTGACTAATGCCCCGGCAGCGTTCATGGAGTTGATGAATCGAGTGTTTAGACCTTATTTGGACTTGTTCGTAATAGTCTTCATTGACGATATTCTTATATACTCCCGCAGTCAGGAGGAGCATGAACAGCACCTCAGAGTGGTCCTTCAGACCCTAAAGGATAGTCAGTTGTATGCTAAGTTCTCAAAGTGCGAGTTTTGGTTGAGTTCGGTCGCATTCCTGGGTCATGTCGTATCAGCAGCAGGTATTCAGGTAGACCTGAAGAAGATAGAGGCAGTCAAGAACTGGCCTCGACCAGCTTCAGCTACGGATATTCGGAGTTTCCTGGGGTTAGCAGGTTACTACCGTCGGTTCGTGGAGGGGTTTTCATCCATTGCAGCCCCTATGACCAGATTGACCCAGAAGGGTGTCCAGTTCAGGTGGTCGGACGAGTGTGAGGCGAGCTTTCAGAAGCTCAAGACGGCTCTGACTACGGCACCAGTATTGGTTTTGCCCACAGGTTCAGGGCCATATACGGTCTATTGTGATGCGTCTCGTATTGGGCTTGGTGCAGTGTTGATGCAGGAAGGCAAAGTCATTACTTATGCTTCGAGGCAGTTGAAGATCCACGAGAAGAATTATCCGGTTCATGATCTCGAGTTGGCAGCCATTGTTCATACCTTCAAGATCTGGAGGCATTACTTATATGGTGTGACGTGTGAGGTTTACACTGATCACAAGAGTCTTCAGTATATGTTCAAGCAGAAAGAGTTGAATTTGAGGCAGAGGAGGTGGTTAGAGTTGCTAAAGGATTATGATGTTACTATCTTATACCACCCGGGGAAGGCCAATGTGGTGGCCGATGCATTGAGCAGGAAGTCCGCCAGCATGGGTAGTCTTGCTTATATTCCAGTCAGCCAGAGATCGCTTGCTTTGGATGTTCAGGCCTTGGCCAATCGTCTTGTGAGGTTGGATATTTCTGAGCCTAGCAGAGTGTTAGCTTGCACGGTTGCTCGTTCCTCACTATTAGAGCGTATCCGCGAGCGGCAGTTTGAGGATCCCCATTTGTGTGTCTTGAGAGACACGGTGCAGCGTGGAGGTGCCAAGAAAGTAACCTTAGATGATGATGGTGTATTGAGATTGCAGGGGCTAGTTTGTGTGCCCAATGTTGATGGGATTCGAGAGTTGATCTTAGCGGAGGCCCACAGTTCTCGGTATTCTATTCACCCGGGCGCCACGAAGATGTATCAGGATCTGAGGCAGCACTATTGGTGGCGTAAGATGAAGAAAGACATCATTGCGCACGTGGCTCGGTGTTTGAATTGTCAGCAGGTTAAGTACGAGCATCAAAGACCCGGTGGTCTATTTCAGAGGATTGCACTCCCCGAGTGGAAGTGGGAGAGGATTACGATGGATTTCATTACTGGACTCCCGATGACTCGGAAAAGGTTTGATGCAGTTTGGGTCATTGTTGATAGGCTGACAAAGTCAGCGCATTTTGTTCCTGTTGCAGCCACCTATTTGTCCGAAAGGTTAGCCGAGATTTATATCAGGGAGATTGTTTGCCTTCATGGGGTGCCGCTATCTATCATTTCGGATCGGGGTACGCAGTTTACCTCGCATTTCTGGAGAGCGGTTCAGCAAGAGTTGGGCACCCAGGTTGAGTTGAGTACAACATTTCATCCCCAGACGGACGGTCAGTCCAAGAGGACTATTCAGATTCTTGAGGACATGCTCCGAGCCTGTGTCATTGATTTTGGAGGCTCGTGGGACCAGTTTTTGCCTTTAGCAGAGTTCGCCTACAACAACAGCTACCAGTCCAGCATTCAGATGGCTCCGTATGAGGCATTGTATGGTAGGCAATGTCGGTCTCCAATTGGATGGTTTGAGCCGGAAGAGGCTCGTTTATTGGGTACGGATCTGGTTTAGGAGGCCTTGGACAAGGTCAGGATTATTCAGGATAGACTTCGTACAGCTCAGTCCAGACAGAAGAGTTATGCAGACCGCAAGGTCAGAGATGTTGCTTTCATGGTCGGTGAGCGGGTATTGCTCCGTGTAACGCCTATGAAGGGAGTGATGAGATTTGGGAAGAAGGGCAAGCTCAGCCCTAGGTTCATCCGGCCCATTTGAGATTCTTGATCGTGTGGGAGAGGTGGCTTATAGACTTGCCTTGCCACCTAGCTTGTCAGCTGTGCATCCCGTGTTTCATGTATCTATGCTCCGGAAGTATCGCGGAGATCCATCGCACGTGTTGGATTTCAGCATTGTCCAATTGGACAAGGATCTGTCATATGAGGAGGAGCCGGTAGCTATTCTAGACCGGCAGGTTCGACAGTTGAGGTCGAAGAGTTTTCCTTCGGTGCGTGTTCAGTGGAGAGGTCAGCCTCCTGAGGCATCGACCTGGAAGTCCGAGTCCGATATGTGGAGCCGTTATCCTCATTTATTTCCCGACTCAGGTACTTCTTTCTTTTGTCCGTTCGAGGACGAACGGTTGTTTTAGAGGTGGAGAATGTGACGACCCAAGGGGTCATCACCGTAATTCTTCCTTGTTCCGTGCTCCCGAGGCCTTGAAAACCTCGCTTTTAGTTGCCTCGATTGGCGTGCATAGTTCGGACGCGTAGTCGGAAAGTTTTTATGTTAGAATATGTGAATTATGTGAAACATTTAATGAATTTTGGTATTAATATGCATAATGTTGACTTCGGTCAACATTTTGGGTAAACGGACCCGAACCTGTGATTCGACGGTCCCGGAGCGTCCGTAGAAAAATATGGGACTTGGGCGTGTGACCGGAATTAAATTCCGAGGTCCCAAGCCCGAGAAATGAATTTTTGGTGTGAAATTGTTTTCTGAAATTAATTAAGGAAAATGAAGAAGAAAATTGATTAGAAAATTGTGGTATCGGGCTCGTATTTTGGTTCCGACGCCCGGTACGAGTCTTAAATATGTTTAAGCACTATCTGTAAAGTTTGGCTAAAAACGGACATCATATGACGTGTTTCGGACTAAAAATGGAGAGTTTGAGTTATGAAAGTTGAAGAAAGAAAATCATGTGTTTGAGGCTTGATCCTATGTATATGATGTTATTTTGGCGATTTGATCGCACGAGTAAGTCCGTAAGATGTTTTTAAGGTTGTATGCATGTTTGGTTTGGAGCCCCGAGGGCTCGGGTGAGTTTTGAATGGGGCCCGGGAGGTCTTGGACTTAGAAAAAAGAAAATATTCAGGTTCAGATGTTGCAGGCCCAGCGCGGCTGCGGCCATTTCCGCACGGTCCGCGCTGGCAGCCACACGGCCGCGGTGCTTTTCTGTGCGGTCCGCGTGGTGGGGGTTCAGAGGGTCGACCAGCGCGGCCGCGCACCAAATCAGTGCGGTCCGCGCTGGGTGGGTTCAGAGAGAGCCTACTTCTTCCCTCCCTCGGCGCGGCCGCGGTACATTTCCGCGCGGTCCGCGCTGGCAGCCACGCGGCCGCGGTGCATTTCTGTGCGGTCCGCGCCAGCCCCCAGCATATATATAAATTCGGGATTTTCAGTCATTTTTTCCACTTTTCAAAAACCCAAAACCTAAGAGGCGATTTTCCAAACAACTTTTCTTCTTCAAAACGATTGGTAAGTGATTTCTAACTCATTTTCTTCACTTCTTAACATCTTTTAACATGATTTCAACTTCAAAACAAAGATTTTCATGGGGGAAATTGGGTGTTTTGGGTAGAACCTAGGTTTTCTACAAATTGAGGAGTTGGACCTCAATTTGGGGTCCGATTTCAAAACAAAGCATATATTTGGATTCGTGGGAGAATGGGTAACCGGGTTTTGGTCCGAACCTCGAGTTTCGACCACGTGGGTCCGGGGGTATTTTTGACCTTTTTGGGAAAAACCTTGAAAAAAATCTATTTTCATGCATTGGGGATGATTCATTTAGTAATTATTAATGTGATTAAGTAACTTATGACTAGATTCGAGCGGATTGGTGGTGAAATCAAGAGTTAAAGCTGTACTAGAAACGTGAGTTGAGTTTGGAGCATTCGAGGTAAGTGTTTGTTCTAACTTTGGCTTGAGGGAATAGGATTAGGATGATATTTGCTACTTGCTAACGTGGAGTACGGTGTATAGGCATGGTGACGGTTATCTATGCACCGGAGTCTAGCATGACCGTGAGTCTTGATTGCTTTTAATTCGAATAATGTGACACAAGCTCCTTGTTTATTTGATGAGTTTCATATAATGTGAACGGTTGAGGTAAAATTGTGATTGGTGTACTTTTGGAGCGTTAGCTTGAACATGAATGTTTTAGTTGAGGAAGAATGGATTTAAGAAGGAGAATGTGTTGTGAATACTCCCTTGCCGGGATGTGTAGACTGATATATATACTCTCCCCTGTCGGGATATTTTCGGGCTGTTAGCTGTACCCTTGTCGGGTTAAAGGTATTGAGTTGTTATTCTCCCCTGAAGGGGTCTACTATATGAAGTCAGATATTATGAACTATAATTGGGATCATGTGGCACGCCGTCCACTTATATATGATATTATGGGATCGTGTGGAACGCCGTCCACCTATATATGACATTATGGGATCGTGTGGCACGCCGTCCACTTATATATGATATTATGGGATCGTGTGGCACGCCGTCCACTTATATATGACATTATGGGATCGTGTGGCACGCCGTCCACTTATATATGATATTATGGGATCGTGTGGCACGCCGTCCACTTATATATGATATTATGGGATCGTGTGGCACGCCGTCCACTATATGTATATATATCATGGAAACCGGAGTTTCTTCTATTTATTTCCGATATTTCATTTTTATCTGTTACTCCCCGATAGCATGTCCCCTCCCAGCTTTACTTTGTATTATCTTGTTATTGTTTTCTTGCACTTGTTGTATATATATCTGTACAGGTTAATTGTGGTAAGTACTGTCTAGCCTTGTCACTACTTCGCCGGGGTTAGGCTAGGCACTTATCAGCACATGGGGTCGGTTGTGCTGATGCTATACTCTGTGCATTTTTGGTGCACAGATCAGGGAGCAGCTTACGGACCGCAGCAGTAGGACTTCTGGGAGCTATCTTCAGTCCAGGGACTCTCGAGGTAGCCTAGCTGGCGTTCGCCGGCCGAAGTCCCTCTCCATGTTTTTCGTTTGTCCATCTTGTATTAGACAAACATGATGTATTTCCTTTCAGACATTGTTTGTAGTATTCTGTAGTAGTCCATGAGCTAGTGACACCAGACCTTGGGTACTGGTGTGTATTAAACTTCCGCACTTTTGGTTTTCAGTCGCTTTAGATTTAAAGTCTTCCGCTTAGATTTTGTCTCGTTTATTTATTGTTTGAAAGAAAGCAGGAAAGGTGTTTTACATATTTGGCTTGCCTAGCTCCGATAGTAGGCGCTATCACGACACCCGATGGTGGGAAATCCGGGTCGTGACACATATCTACTATATCCCTAAGTTTTATTCTCCTGTTACACAACTGATATATTTGTGATAAAGTAATAAATTTCATTAAAAGAAGGGCCAAAAAAACAAAAAAACAAAAAAAACAAGCCAGATTATACCAAAAAAGTAGAAAACCCTTACAAAATGATATGAATTGATAAATATTAAAAGCAAAACAGCTCAAACGATGAAAAACAACATGGTTAGCCATCCAAGCAAAATCATCACAGAAGCACAAAATGATCGCAAAAACAAAAGGGAAAACATATTTTAGCTGACAAAAATCCTTAATTTCATAAGCTGCAAACATAATCCCATAATTCAAATTCATTACATCTTCTCACAAACAAGACATTAGGAGAGTATAGGGCAAGAAATGCGGGGAAAAACTAGTGCTAAAGTAACAAGCAAAGTAACACTCATCTAATCACCACCAGCCTTCTGGTAAACATAGGTAAGCCCACATTTACCACAATAGTGCCTGTCAAAGTGGTTAGCCATGAAAGTCCCGGCACCACACTCAGCATTGGGACACTCCTTGCGGAGCCTCTGAACCTTACCAGAATCATCAACCTTGTAAAACTGGAGGACAGCGAGCTTAACCTTCTTCTTCTTGTGCTTAATCTTCTTTGGCTTAGTGTAAGTCTTCTTCTTACGCTTCTTTGCACCACCACGGAGGCGAAGGACAAGATGGAGGGTGGACTCCTTCTGGATGCTGTAGTCAGCTAGTGTTCGGCCATCCTCAAGCTGCTTACCTGCGAAAATCAACCGCTGGTGGTCCGGTGGAATGCCCTCCTTGTCCTGAATCTTAGCCTTAACATTGTCAATGGTGTCCTATGACTCTACCTCTAAGGTAATAGTCTTCCCCGTCAGGGTCTTCACGAATATCTGCATCTTTCCCAACTATGTGCACCAACTGAACAATTCAACAAACAAAACTGGAATCAACCATATAAATCAAGTGTACCCGTTACTTGATTACGCTCCATTAGGATCAAATGAAGAACAAATATTTCACCAATCAATGAATCAGGCCAAGTATTCCAATTCGGGACCGGATTAAACGAAGAACATATTTTAAGAATTATAAGAAACAATGATATGTGAAAATGGGGCCAGCTATATGAATTCTCCGTGACTATTCAGTTTCATTTGAGCCAAATCAATGGGTATATGTTATCCATTATTCTCTATTATGGCCAAAATCAAACAAAGAACAAAAATTTAACCAACCAATGAACTAAGCCTCTATTTCTATTCGGGCCAGATTAAACAAAGAACATATGTAACTTGTAAAAGTTACAAGAAACAATGATATGTGAAAATGGGGTCAGCTATATGAATTCTCTGACTATTCAGTTCAGTGGCGGACCCAAGTGGTGGTTAGCGGGTTCAACGGAAACCGCTTCACCAAAAAATAATACTGTGTATATGTATAAATTAGGATTAAAGCTGTGTAAATTTTGTATATTTATTTTGTATAAAGCTATGTATAACTGTCTCCAGATTGTAGTTTAAATGTGGTATAACTGTAGTCATGTTATTCATTTGTAGAGAATTTGTAGTTAAAATGTAGTTTAACGTAGTTTAAATGTAAATAAATTGTATTTTTCTTAATACTTTGTAGATAAATTGTGGATAATTTATTTATATGATTCCTGTATTTATTTCATCTTTAGGTTATGTACCTTAATTTCAAATGACAGTTATATACAGAAATTACTTGGCACTTGAATGTATTTTATAAAAATAACTTGAAGATTAAAGGGAAATTGTAAGATGAAGTTGTTGCTGTAAAAATGTAATCAGAGTACTCGAGTATAAGATAATCAAGATAAAGTGCTGTAGAAAACCAAAACGACATATTTCCTACATTGTTTTCTAATTCAACTACAAAATTACACCGACTAAACTAGGAACACAATAGTCTATTTCTTCTTTCGCTGCACTCTAGTCCTCTCTTTTTTTGCAGGAGCACCCTTCCTCCTTGCTAGCCTTCATGTAACCTCACTCTCACTGATTGACGCATCTTCTTGCTTCTTTGTAGCATAGTCCCACAGTAGAGCTCCATAGCGTCTACGGTATTGGTCAATATCAGAAAGATCTTCTTTTGGGATTGTCAAATCTCCAAGGCTAACATACTCCATAAAAGCAGCCACAAATACACCACAATCGCTGCATAAGATCAGATTTTCTCATTATGTAATAGTTAATTAAAATAAAATAATTAAACATATAGAAAGGGAGAATGGTTTTTTACAGTGAGCTTTCCTTTTGTTGTGGAATCTCAGCAACCATCTATTGTATGTCGAGAGGGTCTGTAACTGGTTTCTCAATGTAGGCCTTTGTGGTCTTGAAGTCAATGTCTTTACGTTTCCTATAGAAACTAGTGCATGACAAATACAGAGGGATAATGATTGAAAACTTATTAACCAATGTCTCAACAGTATTATGACGGTTTGAAGACACCATGGAATCATAAAGTTAAAGTTCTCTGTCCGATATGTCAAAAACAAGCAACAACCAATGGAAATTCTCTACAAGGTTCACAGGCATGAGGACATAGTCAACTAGATCCCAGGCAACATTAGCAAGAATTCTGTACCCAAGAATATATTCTGCAACATCATCATCGGGTTTAACAACCGAATACTTTTGTTCCGGCGGAGAACTTATGAACTTGACATAGATTCTTTCAATCTTGGTCTTGAACAAGCAATCGGTTGTTGTGAACCTAGTGTTGTTGTTGGGGCCATATTTGCCTCTTTTTCTCAGATAATACATAATAACATCAATGTGCTGCCAAAATAAAATAAAATCTACTATAAGCTCCAGTGTAACAACAACTATCTACATACCAGCTACATCTTAAACTACAATTTGTACTTATGAAAAAATCTAATAGATTGCTACACTTTAGCTACTATACATAGGAACAAATGCAACATAGCACCTAACATAAGGTCTCAATAATCAACAAATTCAACCTACAGTTAATATTATAAGTCACCATAACCTGCTCTACAATATTACTACAAGGTAACTACAGTTATGGTACACAGAGATTCCAATTCAGTCAAAACTACCAAAATTCCAGTTTCTACATACAATCATCATCACATATGATACATAAGGTCCATAAAAAGCACAATTACATAGCTGAAGACAAAACATAGTAACCTATATATGCTGTCTACAATATAACTATAATAACACATCACAACTGAAGACAAAACTACAATTACACTACACAACTGAAGATAAAAAAGATATTGTGAATGATTCTGTTCTTTATACTTACTGTGTTATTGATGACTTGTCCTGGGTGAGCAAGGGAATAAAACCAGTCCTTCTTATCCACCATTTCACAACCAAACTCCAACAAAGGCTTGATTTGGTTATCCTTTTTGGAAAAGTATTCTTTCCTCCTGTAATAACAAAAAAATATCAAATACAAAAAAATGACAGAATGAATTACAAATTTAAAGTATAAAAATGGTGAAATGAAAGTGTAAAATTAAGCATTCATACCTCTTAGATACTTTGTCACTACAAAGGTATAACTAGTTGGTGAACCTTTCTGTCAAATCAGTATCTACATTTTCACCTATAACACTTGTGAAGGGGTGCTTGAGGTAGAAATATTTAGGTCCAACAGATGTTCTGCCTCCAGAACTATACAGAGGTGTGAAAGGTGATCGTGCATATTTCCCTAGTTGCCTGGTTCTACCCGGATGAATAGGGGTTGCTTCATCTGGTATGGGCTCGCCATACATGACCAATTGTGTTAAGTTGTCTGGCAACTCAAAGTCATCCAATGTCAAACCTTTGTTGTCATTGCTTGAACCTTCAGGAACTTCAATCACAGTCACACCGTGAATTGGCGACTGTGGAACGTTATCTTCAATATCTGTTACATATAAAATAACATACTTAACATCATTGTATAATTGTACAAGCAACAATTATCTATTCAAAAGTATATTATGATACTATACCTTCTTTTTCTACCTCAGCTCCTTCCTGAAATCCTTGTTCATCCTCAACCATTGCTGGCATACCCCCGGGAGAAACTTCACCTTCTGTAGATAAATGTAGAGCTTTGTAGTTATGTACAATATTGTAGATATAAAGTGAATATAATGAGCTTCTGATATTGTACCTGCTTGTTGTGCCTCAGCTACTTCTTCAATTTCTGGTTCTTCCTCAACATGTGGTTGGAGCTGTTCTGTTGAAACTTCATCTTGAATGGATAGTTTAAAAAATGAGAATTGTAGTTATATGTGGGAATTTGTAGTTAAAGTATAAATTATAAAAATTTTGCATTGTAACCTTATTGTAATGAAAGTATGATAGCATACCTGCTTTATATGCCCCAGCTGCTTCTTGAAAATCAGGATATAAGTCAACATGTGCTTGAACATGTTCTGGAGAAATTGCAGCTGCAAAACATAGTGAAAAAGGATTTAATATTATTAAATAATGTTGTCTTGAACTTTGTAGATATGTGTGTAGGAATTCTGTAGATACATGTATTGCTTGTGCTTGCATGCAGTTGATCACCAACATTGAACTGAAATTGCTGGTTGTTCTCTCCTTGTTGTTGGTCAGTATTTTTGGTTGAACTACCAGCAAACTACAATATTGGGAAAAATTTGAGAATACTTGTTTCATATGTCTTAATTAGTTTTTGTACAAAATTATATGTAAATTCTTACCTTTGACTCGTCCAAATCGTACCTCCTGCTTATGACCTTCATCACACTCTTCAAAGAATCATCTATGAACTCTCGAAGGCTTGAGAGTTCCTCAAAAACAGCCTTCCTAAAATCATCTAACTTTCCATCAACCTAAAAATTAAATAAATAATTAGTTGGTAATCTTATTCAATTTGCTACAGTTCCACTACAATTTAACAAAGATGAGTTCAATATAGAATTATACCACAAATTAACTACAATGTATAACATACTATAATTGTTATGGAATGAGGTTAAATTGTAGCAAAAAATGTCAATATATTGAAGTTATTTATATTACCTGCTCAATCCCCTTTTCCAACTTCCTGAGCTTGCTAGTCACAGATTCAGTGTCCTCTTGACCATCTGTATCTTTGGGTTTAAATGTTGGAGAAGCAACAATTGGAAACTTTGATGATTGAGCACCTGTAACCTTATCTTCATATTGAATCTTGTCTGGCAGATTAAGCACTCCAAGCTCTTCTCCAGATTCAGTCATGTTTGTGAACTGAATGATGGAAATAACAGTTAGTTCAAGTGAAAAAAAGAAATGTGTTATAAATGTAGTTATTATGAAGGTAAATGTAGCATCATACAAAGGTGAAAAAATTATACCTTGAGCCACTCATGCTTGATCATCTTCTCTTCAATTGCAGTTAACCAAATTTGGCTCTTTGTAGCTGACCATCTTAAAATGCGAGGTATAGATTCAGAACACCTCGTAGCAAGCTCTGTGCTAACGGACGAGCAACAGTCATATAGCCACACTTACAAGGCTAATGAGCATCCCCGTATCAAATAAGAATGTACATGGGGATTAAGACGATGTCGGACAGATTCAATAACCTGCTTGAAGGATTTGATACCCCATGAGTATGACTCAAAATTACCAGACTTTATCCGAAAGAACATAAACTTGTCTATGAAAGTCACATGGTCTTTATCAGAAGGACAAATAAAAAATTCCAACATATAAAGAATGCACAACTTCACCGCATCCTCATCGTTTGCCCAAGCTTTATTTATGACTACATTTTTCAAATGTCACTTCTCAACCCTTTGTTTGTTCAGAAAATATGTCTTCATTAAATGGCTAACATAGGTGGAAGTGTAACCATAGTCTGAAAACTTATTCACACAATTAAGACCAGTAAGCAACCCAAATTCTCTCAAGGAAAAATTCAATTTTTCACCCTTCAATAGTACTGAAAAATATGAGTCAGTAGACTTTGACAATTTATACTTTATCAGAAGATGAAGTGTTTGGTTTTGCATACAGATTGTGGGGAGACCAAATAAGTAACCAAAATAAGTTTTTTGGAAAAACTTTAAAGCATTTGGAGAGAGTAAAGCTTTTATCTGGCTAGGTATGCTAGGATCACACAAACTGTAGAATCTAAACACACCATAATCAACATTTTGTTGTGCAAAGTAAGGGTCATTCTGCAGAAAATAAAAAATTATTGAACATTAGTAGTTTGCATAAAAAGGAAGTAGTAATCTACATATAACTACATGACAACTACAAAATATAACTAAAAGAAGAACAACCTACCCACACCTATAACTACAAAACAATACAGGACATCTACACATGTAAACATTATCTCAAAATAATAAGGAAGAAAAGGGTAACCATAACTCTAGAACTACAGAAATATAACAGTTAGTTCAAGTAACTCACAAAATGTAGATTAATTATAGTTAGAATGAAGTTAAATGTAGCAGCAATACAACTACAGTGAAAAATACCTTATCTACAATTTAACCATCAAACTACAAAACAACTACAAATTAACTACATTTATGCACTGTCTAAGAATCACAGTTCAAATTAACCTACAAAATTGATACAAAGAATCTACAAAATTAGGACAATACCATATTTTACCAAAAAATACTTGAACAACCAAATAACACTTGAACAATGGATTTTTACAATCAAAATCAAACTAGAAAACAGTAAGGAAAAATAAATAGTGTTTACCTATATCAAAAATTTTTTGTGAACCAATTTTGGTACTTTTTTTTTAGGGTTTCTTCTTTTTTGGTTTTGATGAAGAAGGTGAGACCTTGGGTTTTTTCAAAGATGGAACTTTAGGGGAATCTTCTACAAAATCATCATCAACACTCAACTCTTTCCCCTTGCGTTTGAGTTGTTTCTCAACTGGTTTATCAACTCCACCAGCATCAACATCGTGCAAATACTTACTTCTCATTTCCGCACGGATTTATCTAGGAGATGAAATACTAGTTGTTTGTTCACTTGCATGCGTCGATTGTAGGTTTTTGGGTGGTGAGTTTGGTGTTAAAACACCCAAATCAAAGGATGGAATATCAACTAATGTAGCTTTTGATGCTTTTTTTTTTTTGGGAGTGTTGATTTTTTTCATGATTTGGGAGTTGAAGACAAAGATGGAACTTCAAAATAGGATTTTGTGAAATTAACTGGAGAAGAAACTGATGATAAATGTGGGTGAGAGGAGAGTATACGAAAATGGGAGAAAAAACTGAAGGTAAATCGTGGGGGGGAGGAGGAAATTAACTGAAGGTAAATCGTGGGGAGGGGGGGAGGAGAGAGAGGCGGGTAAACGAAAAAAGTGAATATGCGCTCCTAAAATCACGCCTAGTATAAATAAAGCAATAATTATACCCTTAATTTGAATTATGGTATATAAATGGTAATTGGTATGCTTAAATATAATTAACACATTCCTTAAACAATGAAGGTAATAAGGTTTGATATATGGTATAGGTAGGTAAAAATTCATTATTAAATTGTCAAAAATAGGCACTTGGTTACTTGAGCCTTGGGAGTTGGGCCAAATGCAAATAGTTTGAAATTAATACTATTTTCAGTCCCCTATCAGATTGATTTATTCAATCAAAATGTTTTTGTTTTGTTCATGCAAAACGTTTTTTTAACAGATTTTAAATTCAAAACGGCAATTGTTTGTTACTAATTAAACGGAAAACACCTAAAAATGCCATTCAACTTTCTGAAATGGTCTATCCATGTCATCCGTTAAAAAATGTTATTTCCATGTCACTGCTGTTACAGAAATGGCCCATCTATGTCATTATTTGACTAACGGCTGGAGTTTTTTTTTTTAGATATTTATAAGACTTGAATTTCCACGTGTCGTGCCGTCATTGGTCCGAATTAACCCATGCCCCACTTAATTTTAACTTTGGTTAGGTCCATCTAATTTTAACTTTACCCAAATAATTAACCCAACCTAACCCTTCCAAATCCATCTCCAGTCGTCTTCCCCATATCAAAAATTCCTAAAACCTCCAAATTGGCGAGGATGTGATGATGAAGGTTGTGCTAATTGATGGGCTGGGATGGAAAGACAAGTGAAGACAAACTTTATTCAAGGAAATTAACCATTCAAATTTTTTGGCATATGCATGGATATGCATCCTATTGATTAATTACCCCTCTGTGAATACGGTTGCTGGATTTGGAAGGGTTAGGTTGGGTTAATTATTTGGGATTGTATTTCTGATTATGTTAATTGGTCTTTATTCTTTGTTTTGTGGCGTCAGTAAAATATGCATGTGATTAATATATTGTTGATAAAGTAGAAGTGCAGAGAACATTTCTGAGTACAGTGCTTAGCCCTAAATTAGGCAAAAATTAAAGTTGCACGCTGCTTAAAGGATACATGATATAATTCAACACGAATAGTTAAGAATGATAAATAAATGAATTAAAGACGAAATAAACGATCAATTAACTTATTTCAGCCCATCTATGATTTATCCCTTTAATGGAGGTTTTAGGGATTTTTGATTTGGGGAAGATAACTGGAGAGGGATTTGGAAGGGTTGGGTTGGGTTAATTATTTGGGTAAGGTTAAGATTAGATGGACCCAACCAAGGTTAAAATTAAGTGGAGCATGAGTTAATTCGGATCAATGACGATACGACACGTGGAAATTCAAGTCTTATAAATATCTATAAAAAATAATTCCAGTCGTTAGTCAAATAATGGCATAGGTGGGTCATTTCCGTAACGGCAGTGGCATAGAAATATCATTTTTTAACGAATGGCATGGATAGACCATTTCAAAAAGTTGAGTGGCATTTTTAGGCCTTTTCCGTTAATTAAAAAAGTGGTTGTTGCAAAGTGCCTCTTCCTAAAGGTTGGAAAAAACATCTACGAACAAACTCCTAACGATTTTATAAATACTTAGTACTGCTTCAAAATGAATATAACAATTGCTTAATTGTTTCTACTTTTCTCTAAAATTCACAAAAGTTTGTTGTCGTGGAAAAAACCGAGTTAATTGCTGAAATTGGCTTAAATCCTAAAGGATAATGATTCCCCAATCTATTTTTCTAACATCTATAATTTTTAGGGTGAAATTAAAAAATAACCAAATTTATAAGTGATAATTGAAAAATAGCCACAGTTTCAAAAGTAATTGAAATTTAATCACTTTTCATATAAAGATAAATTTGAAAAAAAAAACATTGTTCAAAATCCGAAAAATATTCCAGCATAATATACTGGAGTTCGAATGTTTTACATGTGAAATTGCAGCATAATATACTGGTGTTCCAACATAATATGCTGGAAGTTCATACTTCATACACAGCTGCTCCAATCTCCAGTATATTTTGCTGAAACTTTTCGTGTGCTAAAGTTCCAGCATAATATGCTAGAAGTTCATACCCCTGCTATTTCTTGTAGGCAGCGTTTGCAAATAATGAAAGTTTTCAAGAGAAAATTTTAAATGAGGTATGCTAATATATGATTCAAATAGATAATATCTTGCACAACTTTTTAGACATGAGAATTTTATCGGGAAAATGACAATACATATATACACACACATACACATTGTATATCATATACAAAAATTATATAAATTTTATATACTTTTTTGCCTACCAAATATAAATAGGTTCTGGAGCATACTAAAAGTAATAATACCCCAATCTTAGTTTAAATAGAATTTTTCACAAAGCACCATCTTTTAGTCCTAATTAGTCATTTATAGATACCCTTTGCTATATTACGTTCTATAGATACCTTTTATGTTTTTAGACAATGTATTTCATGTATTTAAACGGTTGTATTCATTAATACAAGAAAAAAATAGGTGTAAAAACGGGAAATCCAGCTAAGTGTTATCTGTATTTAACTGTATTCAAGCAAAATTTTAGCTGTATTTAACTATATTCTAGCAAAATTTCAGTGAAATACAGTAACTTTTTTGCGCAAATTCTGGGAACTTAAACTTGTTAAAAACGGAAGGAAATCAAATCACATGATAGTCTCCTAATTTAACTCAAAGGACTAAAACGTGTACACACTAATTTGTATTTTTGCTCAAAGAAAGCAACTAAAAAACGTGAAAAGAAGGAAAAACCAGAGCAACACATCTGATCGAACTTCTCAATTCTCTTCTCCTTTTTTTCTATTGAATACAATAAAATACAATTGAATACAGCTGAATAAAACTCTTGAATGCAACAAAATACAATTAACTTCTGCTGAATAAAAGTTGAATATAACTAACTACAACTGAATACAGTTGTATAAAACAGTTGAATAGTACTGTTGAATAAAATAGTTAATTACAACTGATTAAAACCGAATACAAGAGAATAATCACAACTTTTTAATACATCTAAAATATATAAATGAATGCTGCTGAATACATGTGAATACAGTTTCACCTCTTTCATCTGTAAACATGGCTTTCGACAAAATCAAGGTTGAAAACCCTATCGTTGAGATGGACGGTTAGATCTCTTTCTCCTCTACTTTCTCTATCTCTATATTTCTTCCTTTTTTCTTGCTGAAATTTGTTGTTTTATAGATCTGTTTTTGTATGCCAAATAATAATAAAGATTGATTATGCTGTGAAAATACAGAGAGGACAAAGAATTGGAGTAACGTGGGTATGTGGGAGAAGAGAGTAGAGGTGATAATGGCGGAGAAATAGAGATTTAGGGTGGGGGAAGATTTATGAAACGTGGGTTTATGGGAGAAGAGGTAAAGTGTATGGAAGAAGAGAGAGAGAAGCTGATCAGAGGAGATATACGCTAATTAGGTGAGAGAAAATATAAAAAATGAGAGAGAGAAATATTTTGTAGCATATATGGTGCCTTAATTGTAGGATGGAACTATATTTAGATTTTTTGCTATAAACTGTAAAAGGTATTTATAGGATGTAATATTTTAAAATGGTATTTATTTAATATAAATAGGGTACTAACCTATTCTATAGGTGGTAAAATTTCCTAGTTTAAACACCTCCAATCGGTATAATTTTGAAGTCCAATTTACAAAAAATGGCTTTGAAAGTGAGTGATTTTTTTTGACCCTGCTTGCCCATGAGCAGAATTTTAAGTTTAACAAGTATTGCGTCTCGCTTGGGTAACACTTTCGACTTTTGACCTTAAAGGTTTGCCCATGAGGCAAGCGAAGATCAAAAAATCAAAAACATCTATTTTTCAGGTCATTGGGTATAATTTCCTGAAGGAAAAATGCATTATTACTCCCCTAACATGTACCTAAAGTTCCAACTATACACTTTTTCTTTGCGGGATTCCTAGTACCTCCCTAAACTTGTTTTTACCTTAATTATTTGGACCTTTTGTGTTGAGCTGGACTGGTACCCCAGTAAAAATACATGCGGTGTATACACGCGCATCATTTATTAAAGGAAATTTTACCTCTTATAGCAAAGGTTGATACCTTATTTATTATAAATAAATACCCTTTTGAAAAATTATATCTTATAGCTACCTTTTAATTTTTATAGCAAAATATCTATTTATGGTCACTTCCTACCTTTAAGCCATTAAATACCTTATGTATTATTTTCTCTCTCTTCTCTCTCTCCTCCTTTATCTTTCCTCTTTCTTCACTTTTTGCCCCGGTTTTTTCCTCCCTTGCTTTTAGAAACCCTAGCAGGGGTTGTGTTCCGCCAACGACAGATCCGGTTGGCGACCACTTTCCCCCTTCCTTGTTGTGTCACCCCTAACCTCCTCATCCGGTCGGTGATTTCTTTCACACAGTTGTGTTACACATTCTAATTTTTTCTTAGATTTTGCATTGATTGTTCATATTTGCCTTGTGAGATCTGAAGAAGTTCGGTCTCTAGTTTCCGTTTGATCCTTTAAATTGGTGCTTCTCCAATAACTGTCTTCATTTAACCGGCGGCGACGCCCCACATATCGGCGGCCTGGATATTGGTGGATTGGGGACATAGTTTGGGGATGAAGAACTTGAAGAGTCTGTTACATTTTTTTCATTGTATTTCAATATATCTCACTGTATTTCATGTATTTTATTGTATGCACTATCTCGCGGTTAGGTTTTTGACGCGAAACATGAGTGATTGTTTAACGAGCGAAATGGATATCGCACTGGGCAAATGAGCTCCGAATTGAGTTTCGATTGAAGGGTTGTGTTCGTATTATTATTGTGACTCATAGGAACAAGAATCGTCTAATTCTGAGTTCGTATGATGGAGTTAGAGTCATTTTAGTGAAAAATGGTTGTGCTGCAATTTAAATTGGCTGCTGGTGTATTTTTTTAGCAGCAGTGAACAGTAACCCGCGCGTGAACAGTGCCGCGCGGGTGAACAGTAATTGCGAAAAATCTTGGCAGCGAGTTTATATCCGATTTTGGGTCATTTTTCCACCATTTTCAGTCATTTTGAGAGCTTTTGGACGGGGATTGAAGGGAGTTTCAACTGAGATCGATTGGAGGTAAGTTTTATGAGTTAAATACATGATTTTATTGAAGAATCATCCTTGAAATCCATGAAAACACAATCAAATTATAAGAAATTAGGGCTTGAGATTGAAATTCTAAAATGAAGATTTGAGGGGTCATTTGAACTCCAATTTTGGTAAATTTTATATGTACGGACTCGTGGCAAGACGAGGAATTCGGTGATGTGACTTTCGTAATTTTTCGAGAAGTGGGCCCGGGGTTCGGGTTTTGCAAATTTCGTGATTTCGATATTTTTCGAGTCTTTTCGATTGAGTTATATTCCCTTAGCCTATTGTAATATATTCCTTGTGGTTTTGGCAAGATTCGACGCGCGAGGAGGTCGATTCGAAAGGAAAGGGCATCGTGGAGTAGACTTTTGGCCGTCTTGAGGTGAGTAATAGATGTAAATGCTGTTCTGAGGGTTTGAAACCCCGGACTTTCACATTGTAACACTATATTGAGGCGTGACACGCACTTCATGGCGAGTGCGGGGTCGGATACTATCGGGGATTGTGACTTGGTCCATCCCGTGTGATGTTTATACTATACTGGTGATTGGTACACATACTTCATTGATATTACGGGGCTTGATGCCATGTTTGGGGCCTTGTGCCGATTTGTAAAATCCTTCTAGGATTGATATTACTGCTTAGCATGATTTGCATATCATTTAATTTCAGTCCAAGGTTTTAAATGCTGTTTTGCAAACTCAGCCATAATTCTAAGTGTTGAAAACTTAAATGATATTTTTAAATGTATTCTGGGCTGGGAACTTCTGTTTTGTAAATGCCCAAGGGGCTTATTATATTATTTTCTGGACTGATTATAAAGTGAATTGAAACAGTGGTAACAATGACACTGTGTGATATACTTGAAACAGTGGTAACAATGACACTGTGTGATATACTTGAAATAGTGGTAACAATGACACTGGATGATATACTTGAACAATGGTAACAATGGCACTGTATGATATAAATTGGTCAGGTAACAATGGCTGACCGGTCAGGTAACAATGACTGACCAAGATATTGCGCTTGGGCTGTAGGAGCCCCTCCGGAGTCTGTACACACCCCTAGTGAGCGCCGTCGACGATAAATAAATATGGATGGCTCGGGCTGCACGCCGCAGTGGGTACTAGAATGTACCATCATATGCATTGCATTGCATTGCATTCATGTATTTCTATTTATACTATTGTTTAGCTGCTCAGTTCCATATGTTGCTGTATATTTGGATTTTAGCTTACTTTGTGTATTTACTGGATTTTCTTATCTTCGGACTGTAGTTACTTTTATTACTCACTGGGTCGGAGTACTCACTTTACTCCCTGCACCTTGTGTGCAGATCCAGAGCAGTCTCAGGCTCAGTAGATCCAGTTGATCAGCAGATCCAGCTTCTGAGAGTATCGAGGTAGCTGCACGGCATTCACAGCCATTGATCTTTTCCCTCCTATCCTATCTCTTTATTTCCGCATTATCAGACTTTGGATATACCATGTATTAGGATGATATTCTGTATTCTAGAGGCTCAGATTCGTGACACCGGGTCCTAGTGAGATTATATTGTGTATTTTGTTAAATTCTTCAGTACTTTAATCTTGCTTAATTGATATTTCTTTCCGCTATTTTTGATAAATTGGGTTAAGTGTTGAATAATGGTCGGGCTTGCCTAGTAGTGTGCTGGGCGCCATCACGACCGGGACTTGTTTCTGAATAGTCTTCTCCTAGATCCTTATCATCATCACTTTGATCATTTATTTCGTTTATGCTTATTTTTGGTGGATTATCTTGTACCTCTTCTAACTGTAATTTAAATTTTTCTATTTCATTTGTCAGTCTTAACTCTTGTTCTTCTTCTTTGCGTTTTTCTTTTTCTTTTTGTCTACTTGCATATAGCTGTTTTAGTATTTCTAATTTTTTTTCTAATTCTATTATTTTAGTGTTCTTTAAAACTCTCTATCTGTTGTATTTTTTCTCTTGCTTGCTGTTGATACATGGGAGAAAATATAAAAGAAATTTCAAGGTTAATTCCGCTAGCCGCAAAATATTATGAAAAAACCTTTAGCTTATAAAACTTATAATAAACTAAGGGTCCTCCCTATTGAGAAATATTGAAAATATTGAAAATGGTGATGATTTTGTTGAAGATTCACCTAAAATTCATCTGTGAAAAAACCCAAGGTCTCTCCTTCTTAATCAAAGCCAAAAAAGAAGAAACCCTCCAAAAAAGTACCAAAATTGGTTGAGAAAAAGATTTTGGTGAAGGTAAACATTAATTATTTTTCTTTCCAGTTTTTAGTGTGATTTTGGTTGTAAAAATCTGTGGTTCAAGTGTTTTTGGTAAATTGTAGAATTGTCTTAATTTTGTAGATTGGTTGTCTCAATTTTGTAGGTTAGATGTAATTGTGATTTTTAGACAGTTCATAAATGTAGTTATTTTGTAGTTGTTTTGTAGTCATATGGGTAAATTGTAGATAAGGGTGGGTTAAGGTCTATTTTTCACTTTTTATATGTTGCTACATTTACCTTCATACTAACCACAATTGTTCTACATTTTGTGAGTTATAAGGGTGATATAAGAATTTAATACCATCTTAATATTATGTTTGGTTAACAAACCAGGTATAAGTTATTCCGGTATTAATTTTAACACCGGGATAACTTATACCTTATAGATAGTGGGATAATTAGTACCGGTATAACTTATACCTTTTTCTTAGAAATTATGCAATTGTCATTCTTAATACAACATACCAAACAATGAATAAACAACAATCCCAGCATAACTAATCCCAGCATAACTAATCCAACATAACTTATACCGGCATAACTTACACCGGCATAATCCGTAATCCAGCCAAACGACCCCTAAGTGTTGCCACAGGTTCTTCGCATTGACACACTCGAGGAAGATGTGATTTATATTTTCATCCTCCTTTTCACAAAATAGACAAGTAGCATTAGGAATAATGTTGATATGTTTTAAGAAAACCCTTGTTGGTAGTCTATTATGACAAAGGAGCCAGATGAAACTCTTGATTTTTGGGTGGATTGGGAGCTTCCAAAGCTGAGTATAATAAGTAGCTTCCAAAACTCTTATATGCAATGAGCATTCATCCTCTAACTGATTATATATGAGAAATTTTACTTGAGACTCAACCAACAAATCTTGTATGAGGCACCTCTAATTATTGGACATGTGGAAATTTAGGTCCCACATAGCTGGCTCCCCCTTTTATCTTTTTGGCAGTTATATTTTTCCCATTTCACCTATCATTTTCTTAACTTTTTACCCATTTTACTGAATGCAAAATCAAAAATCAGTCATTTTCATTTCTCTCTCTTCTTATTATTTTTTTTCCAGCGTTCTCTCTCTTCCTCACTTTTGAGTTATGTTCTCCTTATCTTCTTAAAAAATATCAAAAAAGGGATCGAATAAGGGATGTTTTTGGGGTTGTTATTCCCATGAATTTTGGGAGAAAATGATTTGTTCAATATTTTTGTAGAAGAATCACTTATTTCTTAAATTTCATGCTTTTCATTTTTGTGTACTACGATTATATGATCAATAGTTTGGTCGAAGTTGATTAATCTAGGCATCTCACTAGTGTGCAGTGATACAAAGAGCCTGTTTGGCCAAACTTTTGGGAGGTCAAAAGTATTTTTTTCAAAAATTTGAGCTGTTTGGCCAATACAAAGAAGTATTATATGCTATTAGTTCCCGAATCTTTAAAACAGTTATCCTATCTTATTTGGGAAAATGATCTACAAATAGGTAATAAATTTACAATTATATTTCATAATCTATCTATATATTATCAAAAGAAGAAAAAAATGCATCCATATTAAGTCAAGTGGCAGTTCACAATACGTCACTTGGCATATTGGGACAAAATTAGTATGGTTATGTAATAATTATTTTTTTAAAATTATATTTTTTTTAAAATAAATAAATTATACATTATGTGTTGTTAATAATTAGTTACTCTTTTTGAATTAGAATTTAAACATACTTAACTATTTCTTTTACGATTTTTTATATATTTAAAATTATTTCTATTTTACGTTCAATGCCATCTTTCAAGTTTGACATTGATGAAATTGTTGAAAAATATTATCATGTGTGAGTGACTTTACTTATTATTTTATGATGGATTATCAATATATATTAATTAATGGATAGATTTCTAATTTATACTGAATGATGTTAATGTAATTATTCATATCATCATATAACAATAAGTAATTATACTACATAATATCATATGCTTTGGTATAACTATACTATATATGTAAAATTATCTTAAATATTTAATATGTTTGTTTACTTTATGCTTTATATTTTAATCAAATAAAATAAAAAAATAATAAAAGTCTCTTACGATAAATATTTAAGTTTATTTTTCTACTTAATAAAGTTATAAGACCTTCGTACTATCTTTTTAAGTAATTTAACACTCAAAAGCACTTTTTAGAAAGATTGGCCAAACACAATTTATTTACCAAATGTTGTAAAAAGTATTTCTTAAATGAATTGGCCAAACACAAACAGTTTTTTTTCAAAAGTACTTTTAAAAAAAATACTTCTGAAAAAAGGTATTTTTTAAAATAAGCAGATTTTAGCAGCTTGACCAAATGGGCTCAAACTCAATTGTACATTTATCTTTTTATTTTGTTATAACTACTTGGGTACATATTTGAATATATTTTAGGTTTGAAGACATTTTCTATTGTGGTGATCTGGTATTTAGGTTTGAATTTTTATGTATACTTTATTTTTTCCATGGTTTAAAATTATAGAGTATTTTCTTAGTGATGCAATGCTAAGTTTATACCATAGTATTTTATTGTTTGAATTGAAGTGTTAATTAAAGTATTTGATATCCTATTCTTTGAGACTGCATTGGAAAAAAGAAGAGGAACGAAAGAGAAATGACATATTTTTATCCTCTAATTGTCATATTTGACTGAAAAAAATTGAAGACGATGCAATTTAGTAAGAGGGGACAGAAGAAAAGTAAATTTGCTGAGAGAAAGAGTGCATAAGCAGTGTTTCTCCGTAAGTCAAATTCAACAGGTTTATTCCTTCCTCCGTGTAAAAACTTTATTATTTTGAACTCATTAGTTTTCTCTCTTTTTATATTTCACTGTTAGTTTGTAAATATGTATGTAATTAGTTTTTTAAGTTCAATGCTTCTCTTGCTCTCTTTCAAAATATTATATGGGATTATATGTATGCATTCTTTTATATGTATTGATTAGATTTATATATAATTTTATTTATTTATTTGGGATTTATAGTTTCATTAGATAATATGGGATTTCACTTATATATAATTATTTGGGATTTATATGTAATTTCACTTTATTTGGGACTTCTATATAATTTCATTAGATAATATTAGATAATATGGGGTTTATATATATATATATATATATATATATATATATATATATATATATATATATATATATATATATATATCACTTATTTATAGTTTTTTTTTTCAAAATTTTATGCAATTTTACCTATTTAATAATATTTTTTATAATTATATTATTTTATAAAATATTAAAAATTGAATATCCATGGGGCTTACGCCCCGCTGAGGCATATACAAAACATATGCAAAATGTCTTGCCTTACACCCGCGCCTTTTAAAACACTATGCATAAGTATCATGGGACCCACCTTTCCACTTATCCAACAAATAATGGTACCTCATACAAGTTTTGTTGGTTGAGTCTCACTCAAAATAAAATTTCTCATTATATATGGATTTTGCCGAAAAGATACCATTATGTGACAATGAACCCTCTTAGTACAAGGTGCGTCCGCCCCTATTAATTCCTATTGTTCGCTCTACTAAAAGGAAAACCCTAGCCCCTATTTCCGATTTTCTCTCCGATGGAGATGTCGTGGGCAGATGTAGCCAGGGATAAAGCCGACCGGTAAACAGAAATTCTCCTTTTTCTTTATCTTCTCTGTATTTTTTAGCATAGTTTTCTTTTTCTTACAAGTATAAAGTGATGCTCTCCTTTTTCAAAGAAATGGCACACATGCTGATGTTCAACCTAACAAACAATAATTACCATGGTGAAGTAATGAGTATTAGTCATTGTTTTGTGGATATAATGAGCACAAATGAGTACATGCTGATTTTGTTAAAAAAAAAAGAAATTGACGGACTTTGATTGTCTGAAATTTGTAGATCCATAGAAAATGGCCTAGTGACCTATATTCATTGCTTTGTTATCACTTTCTTGTTCATTTTTTTATATTTAGGTCACGCAACACGAATTTTAATTATATCCACTTTTTTGTATGTATTAGTACATAGGTAGTAAGCACTTCTTATAAATAAGAAAATTACAAAAAATTAACGTTATGCTAGGCTGGGGCCTGTGTAGCATGGACACTTCCTCACTATCCTTTTCATAAATGACAAACATTCTGGACTTGTTACCACGGCTTTTAATTTGGTTAAGTTTAGTAAATAATGAATGAACTATAAAACAGAAAAACATACCTGTCTGGAGTACAAGGCAAGTCATTTTCAGATGAATGAATATTGATAAGTTACAACGAAAACGTTTGAGTCGTCCACACAGTATAACTTCAAGTTTTCATATGAACCAAACTTATTGTTACATCAAATGAATGAAGGAATTATTTGCAAACTATAAACAAATACTCTATTGTATCGGAATCTCTTAGGTATGAAACATACTGTAAGAAACTTGTCTCCATTTTGACGTACACAAAGCTAAAAGACAATCTTCACTTGGGATTCATTCAAAGCGCCTGCAGTTTGGCAGCTATATCATCATAATCAGGCAGCTTTGGATGTAAATGACTAGCTTTATTCATACTATCCTCTCTGGAAAATTTGTTCCCACTTTGGATGTTGCTCCGAACTCTACCTTTTGTCTGATGGGGCTTCATGCATCTCACCACTGTAAAATTTCCTGGTCAGTTTCTGCGGTACTTGTGTATCAGCAACATCAGCAACATAAGAATTCATGACAGGTTTCTGGGGTTCCTGTACTTTAGCACTGAATGAGTTCCTGCTGGATTTTCTGTCTGAACCCGAGTCGGAATTAACAGCTGCCTCATAGCTCATTTTAAACTTAGAGGAAAAGTTTGTATCTAAGCTGGAGGAAGAGGCTTTAGTCCTACGAGAGAATCCACTACCCAATTGACTTCTACCAGCAAGAGATTGCTCTTTAGGACCAACCTCGGAACCACTGCTATCAGAATCAAAATATGTAGTTGAACCTCGTAAGACCGCATGTTTTGTATTAACTTTTCTTCCTGTTTTTTGCCTGTAGCTTGAAGTCTCTTGTGAAAAATCCTCATAAGAACTGTCAGTATCTGAATCAGAACGGGTGCCTTCCAATCTTGAGCTTGACTTCTCGTCTCCTTTCATCCTCACTCCTAAACCAACGGAACTCTTAGGGGGGCAACAGCTTGTGACCTCAACTCGGGACTTTCGTGAGGTTTCTCTACTGAAGATGAAGCATTATTTAACTGGCTCCTTATGTAAGGTGGAGGGATATGACCTTTGTACTTAAGGCCACCTGTTAACTTCCCAAATGTCAATTCCTTTTCGAAACCAGAAATTGAAGAAGCTAAAATACCATCATCTGTCTGTGTCCCGGGCAAAGCTGGGGCACTGCCGTCGTCCTTTCTATTGTAATTTTGTTCTGTCATAATTAGATTTCTGGGGTAAATACGGATCAATTGGTTTTGTGGCTTTACAAATTTGTTTTTAGTTTTATTAAATCAAGTTTCCTGCATTATAAGCTCCTGTATATCCTGTGGCACCCCACCAAAATAAATGGAGCTCTTTGATGTATTTGCTGTTAGTCCAGATGCCCTTGAAAATTCCATGAAACAATTGTACACCATTTGAATAGAAATAATGTCACTTCTGCTGAATAGCAATAGGTCATCTGCAAACCCCAACTGGATGATATTTAGTTTGTCACACCTTGGATGGAAATTAAAATCTGGCTCATTCCTCAATGTTTTGAAGCTTCTTGTAAGATACTCCATTCCCAGTACAAATAAGAATGGTGATAATGGATCTCCCTGCCTTAATCCTCTTCTAGCTTGAAATGACTCCATTGGTTTCCCATTGATGAGGATGGAGTATGAGACTGTTCTTAAGCATACCATAATCCACTTCACAAACTTCTCTGGTATTCCTAGTTGATTCAGTACTTGCTCTAGGAAATCCCATTCTATTGAGTCATATGCCTTTTGCAGGTCCAGTTTTATCATACTTCTAGGAGATATGCCTTTTCTTCCATACCCTTTTACCAACTCATGACTTAGGATTATATTGTCAGTTATTACCCTTCCAGGTACAAAACCAGACTGCTTTTGTCAACTAGATGATCCATCACTCCTTGTAATCTGTTGGTCAATATTTTTGATATGATCTTGTATAAGACTGTGCAGCAAGATATGGGCCTGAAATCTTTGACAGTTGTAACATTGATAGGTCTATACATTTCTGCTGTGTTGAAGAAGTGGAGCACTGCTTCAGAAACTTCATCCCCTATAATTCCCCATGTCTTCTTAAAGAACTTAGAGTTGAATCCATCACATCCTGGTGCCTTTAATTCATCTATTCCTTTCAAAGCAAGCTGGATTTCTTCTATAGTGACATCTTCAATTAGCTTTAACTGTTGTCTTCTATCTAGCATATTTCCTTCTTTCATGATACTTGGCTGAATGGCTGGTATACTATCAGCTGCTGCTCCCAGTAGCCCTTTGTAGAATCCTACTATTTCTTTTTCAATTGTTTCCCTTGTCTGAATAATTTCTCCAGCAGCATTTTTCAAGGTTCTGATCTTGTTTTTGTTCATTCTATTCTTGGTACTAGCAAAGAAGAAGGCTGTGTTTTGATCTCCTAGTTTCAGCCACTGATTTCTTGACTTCTGCTTGTATATGCTTTCCTGAATATTTATCCATTTTTCTAATTGCTGCTTTAGCTCTTTTTCTTCTTCCACCTTCTGTGCTGTTGCATTTGTTGTTCCCATTTGGCTTTGTAGCTCCTGAAGCTTATGTCTTGTATTTATTACCTTCCTATCAATTGCATTGAATTCCTTTGTGTTCAAACTCTTCTCACTCTTTGCAGTTATAGACCGATTCCCCGGGATCCGGGTACTGATTTTGGAAGTTATGAGTTCAAAATCGGCATGGAGGAGATTGCCGACAACTGTAGTAATGCCATGGTGAAATTTGATAAAAATTCGCATGTATGGATAACAGCTAGTGCCATAAAGTATAAAACATTTAAAGCGGCGGCCAATATGTTTGATACGCATCGCACTATTGTGAGGCACGGGGGTGTTCGTGTTGCACATCCTATTGGTTATACCGAGTTCGAGAGTCAAGGGATTTTGTTTGTGCAGAGTTTGAACACATTGACAAATGTTTTTAGCAAGAGTGATCCTCTTTGGAATGATCAGAAAGGCAAACGTGTGCACTTTGAGGAAAAGTACACGAACAAGTTTGGGTAAGCACATTCTGATCCTGTACAGCTCACACGTTTGTTTTATCTTGATAGTTATGTAATAATTCATTGATGTTTTGAATTATGTAGGCAAATTCTGCAAGGATTGAAGTCTATACATAAGGATAATACATACCATGGACGACTTTCAAAAGGGTATTTGTATGGAGAGGACGGGAATATACTTCTTTATAATCTAGAAGAGCAGGAAGTGCGTATGTATCTCTAATTTACTTAATTTAGAATGAACATTTCAATGTTTTCATGTATGCAATTTTTTAATAAGTTTTTACTTAAATTTTTTGCAGTCAGGCCAGAAAATTATATAGATGATTACAAGGGTTTTTGCTCCTTGATTAAAGGTGTTATCGATTCAAATTTGTATCCACGAAACCTGCCTCCTCACGTTGTACTGTTTTTCAGTATAGTGAACCGGAAATGGCCATTACACCCATTTCACCCCTTTTTTGGAGCAATGCCAAAAAGGGTGCTTTCATCGATTCGTTGGCTTTGGTGATGCAACAAGATAAGCATTTGGTTGAGAGTGATTTCAATTTGCACAATTATTTTGGTCGATGGAATGCTACTTTTGATGGAAAGCCCAGATTTCATGAGTGCTTTAGCTATGAGAACAGACACCTTGATCCAATGAACTGGTACAGAACCTCTAGTGGCGTTATTATATTTTGAAGAAACTTTAGAGCTTATTACGGTTTTGCCAGTGATGTTACTTTGGAACTGGAGACTCAGTTCCCTTATATTGTTGCTGGTACATATTACGCGTTGGTAAAGGGAGAAGGAGGGTTCAAGGATATGAATTTGAAGTTTGGTCCAGTTCATCCAGTTGAGGACAAAGATATGGGTTAGTATGTGATTTTAAACTTACTTTTTAATTTTTGGGTATTAATTTTGTATGGCTCTCTAAACTTGCCATTTTATTTGCAGGGTCATGACATTTCTTAACAAGACATTGGTAGGTTTTACTTTTACATATGCGATCTTTTAATTCTCCCCACCACATTATGCTCACACTAATTGATTTTCTTGCAACAGGCTTATATTGTGTAGATAGGAGCTGCATTCGGGAAATATCATCTCATATTCTAAATCTTTTAGATTACTTGTAAGTTGTTTATCGTGAAGCTTGGGTATATGATGATTAATAATGGTATAATTATGAGAGCCAAAATCATACACGTGTTGGGAGTTGGGACTGCGGTGGTAAAAAAAAAGTTTAGAGGGTGGGTCGGTGCCTACAAAGAAAATAGTGGTATTGAAATCTCATCTAAATGTTATTATTGTTTGCGGCAATATATAAAGCTAATTAAAACCTCATCCTTCGTTCATTCGAAAAATATTTGGGTGGGGCGGCTCGTGAAATAGTAAACAAGGAAAAGATAGAAAGCGGAAGATTTTTGATGAGTAGAATTTTACTTAAATGTTGTTTTGTCTTGAGACGAGAAGAAAGTTTTTTACCTTTTAAAATATTTACTAAGATTTTATGACACATTCGTTCATTCTTTCGTTATAATTTTAATTATAACATACATTTTGCAAATTTTAGCCCTCAACTTGAGAATTCATTCAGGTGTCTGATTCACTGGGGTTAATGTCAAAATTAAATAACTAGCAATAATTGTTAGGTGTTTTGGGATTAATACTGCAAAAGCTAGCTATAGCTTTCTTTATTCTCTAGCTAAACAAAGTATCCGAAGTACTTCGAGGTATAATGTTCAACAGTCCACTGCCAACGTTGGAAAAAGAAAAAACAATGATCTAGCAAATAATTTTCAAGGTAAAATCTCGACATAGCTAGGATATTTTCTATGGAAAATATTTAACCTTATACGTAGCGATGTTAACTTTAACTTTTGCCGTGTTATGAAATATTTAGTAATTGATCGATCAATTATTTGGTATATAAAATAGAGCATTTTATTTTAATTATCTATCAGTAAACTCTATCATTTTAGAAAGAATAGTATAGCATTATTCCGGGAACAAATATATTTTACTCCTTTTATTTACTCAATTTAAAAAGAAAGTAAAGGTTTTGTGATAACTACTAGTTAGGAGTGTACATAAGTCGGATTGGTTCGGATTTTACAATTACTAAGCCAAACCAATTGTGTCGGATTATTAAATCTAAAGACCAAACCAAATCAATAAAACCGGGTTTTTCAATCTCGGTTTTTCTCGGGTTTTCGAATTTTTCGGGTTTTTTCGGATTTTTTTCCGGTAAGATCTTCGTAGAACAAAATATATAACTTGTGCTCAAAATATTTCTTTAATCCTAGTAAGATAAAACTATATAAAGTATTTTCTAAGAAAATAATACAAAATATGAGATGTGTCATGGCATTATCCTAGAATATTCAACAATAAAGACAATAAAATTATGTAATATAAATATTGCTAATTAAAAAGCCATAATAAAAATAATTATAATTTAAAAGTACTAAGTCATGCTACAATAATTAGACTAATAAGGGAGTATTATTTACATGACTAAACGCTAAAGAAACAATAAAAATAGATTATGCATTTTTATCGAAATTATTGCAAAACAAAAAATAGATATTCAATACATTTTCGTTCGTAGTATTAAATTGAATGTCTTTTGTAAGCATTAGTATTGATTTGATTTTGGTTTGGACTTTTGTTAGCATTATTTAATTTACTAATATTAATGGCTATAAAACTTATTGGAACATTCAAAAATTCTAAGTCCAACCTTGAAATAATACCTTTAAAGATAAAATTATGATTTTTTTTAAGAAATATTTAGAAATTACATCACAATAAGTATATTTTAGTATTAAATATATCAAAAATTTCTATATATGTAATGTCGGGTTCAGTGGCGGACCCAGAATTTTTATCAAGCGGGTTCAAAAAAAAAAATTAAAACTCATATGTGACTAGCTAGTTTCGAACTCAGGACCATGTGAAAAACTTGAACCCTCTTTACCAAAAGGTTAGACATTTTACTTGTTTGAAGTGAGTTCAAAATTATATTTATACCTTTTACTTGTTTGAAAACAGCAAAAATATACCTATATATACAATGTTATTTTTCGATGAAGCAGGTTCATATGAACCCACTTGATTCCACGTGGGTCCGCCCTTGGTCGGGTTGGTTTGGTTTCGGTTTGACTTTCTTTAGTTAAAACCAAACCAAACCAATTATGGTCGAGATTTTTTTTTCAACACCAAACCAAATCAAACCAACTCATAGTCAGGTTTTTTTTGTCGGTTTGACTCGAATTAATACCTTTAAAGATAAAATTATGAGTTGGAGAAAGTAAAGGTTTTGTGATAACTACTAGTAGTACCAATAATGAGAACACATGAACTTTTACTATAGCTGCACCATTAACGTTATACCTTGTGCGGTACTACTAGTACCCATACTCTAGTCGATCGAGAGCTCTTGGGAGGAAAAGAGTTAATTTATTGGTAATTTTTAACTAAAAAAAAATAGTTAGAACAGTAAAAGTACTTTAAAAAAAAACAAAGTGAACTCCCAACATGTTGTGTCGTAAAGAAGAAGAAGAGGAAACTAAGTCATAATTCATATTCATGAACATTCCTAGTTTGATTACGTTTTTTGCCTTTCTGTTTGAGTCCGGTTTGTATTTTTTTCCCTGTCGTCAACTGAGCCGAATTTGATGACCAGTGACTTCTAGAATTTTGCTACAGAATGTCCATTGTTTTCACATTTGTACTTCTTTAATTTATACTGATATGTTATCTGGAGCTAGAGTATTCAGTACGGATTCGGTCGAATCCAGTACTTTAAGTCTTAAAATTTTATTTAAAATTTATAAATTATTAATTTGAAATGATTAGAATTTTGAATTCATAAACTTCAAAATCTAACTCTTGTACAGGAGCCTTGAAGCAATGGTAAAGTTGTCTTCGTGTGACCTATAAGTCACGAGTTCAATCCGTGGAAGCAGACACCAATACTTACATTAGGGTGTTGTCTACATCACACTCCTTAAAGTGCGACTCTTCCTTGGATCCTAAATGAATGTCGGATACTTTATGCACCAACTGACTATCATTGTACTTGGATAAAGAACTAATGAATATGTATCCAAGTAGAAATAGGCAAGTGAAAGCTAACTTCTCACTGCTTTTGCACTTAATAGATATATGTTCACTATTTTTCAAACAAAGATTGGGGAATGATTAACATTCATGCACGTTTCCATGCAAAAATGATCTTTTCATTTTTCAAACTTTGGAAATGTCAAAAGTCCAGTTCGGAACTAGCTTCTCAACAAAGGGAACTATATGCTTTTTCTTTCTTGTTTTTCTCTATATTTTATAAAAGAAAAAGTACTGGGCGTGCGTTATATTATATTCTTTGTTTATCATTTTGACAAAAGCAGCTGATAGATCATAGGTGAAGAAACTTGTCTTAAATTTTTCTATTAGATTTAACTTTTATACACTAACAGTTTCAAGAAAATTTTACACTATCAGATTATTTCAAAACTGATACAGGTATTGTGTCTATAGGGCTTAGAGTTAGAGAAATATGAAATATGTAATTTGTTGTAACATGTTAAATTATACTAATCGTTCTTTTTAAAAAAAAATAAAAATTGATGTATATAAATTAAATTGTATTATTATTATTTATTTTTGGGTCCCGGGCCTATGCGCCGTTTAAGGCTGATTTTTTTAAGGGATTTTTACATACATATACCATATACCAAACCTTATTATCTTCATTGTTTAAGGATTGTGTTAATTACATTTAAGCATACCAAATTACAATTTATATACCATAATTCAAATTAAGGGTATAATTATTCTTCCATTTATTGTAGGCGTGATTTTAGGACCGTATTTCACTTTATTTCGTTTACCCGCCTCTCTCTCCTCCCCCCGCCCACCCCCCACGATTTACCTTCAGTTAATTCCCCCTCCCACGATTTTCATTCAGTTTTTCCCCCATTCTCGTACAATCTCTTCTCACCCACAATTACAATCAATTTCTTCTCCACTTAATTACCTTCAGTTGTATCCCCCACGATTTACATTCACTTCCATCTTTGTCTTCAACTCCTAAATCATGAAAAAAACCAACACTCCCAAAAAAAATCATCAAAAGCTATATTAGCTGATCTTCCATCATTTGATTTGGGTGTTTTAACACCAAAATCAACACCCAAAAACCCACAATCGACGCATGCAAGTGAACAAACTACTGGTATTTCATCTCCCAGACAAATCCGCGCGAAAATGAGAAGCAAGCATTTGCATGATGTTGATGCTGGTGGAGTTGATAAAGTAGTCGAGAAACAACTCAAACGCAAGGGGAAAGAGTTGAGTGTAGGGCTGTGCATTTGGATCGGATATCCGAAATCCGATCCGATCCACTCTATTTCGGATTTTCGGATTTCAAATTTCGGATTTTCGGATTGGATACAGATTGTGTTTTATGATATTTCAGATTTTCGGATTGGATTCGGATTGGTATGATTTTAATCTGATCCGATCCGATATCCGAAATTATATGTACCTATATAAATACACACTAAAATTTTAGGGTTATGCTTATTCATTTTTCACACACCCCCTCACTCACTTAGATTTTTCCGCCTCTCTTGCACCTCTCTTCTCGTCAGTGAAGACTAAAAGAGTCTCAATGACTCAAACTTCCGATTTTACTTTGATTTTATGTCTCTTTCTTCCGCCTCTCTTCTCTTCTCTTCTGTCTTTTATGTCTATTTCATGTTCTATTCTTCAACTTTTGATTTTATTTTGATTTTTTTGTTTGTTTTGGTATATGGAAGATGAGATAGAGACACCGAATGAACTTTAAATTGTTGAAAATTTTTGTGACAATCCGATCCGACAATCCGAAAAATTATCCGATCCAAAGTTTAAAATCCGATCCAATCCAATGTTAATTCGGATTGGATTCGGATTGCCCTTTTCAGAATCCGAAATCCGAAATCTGAATCCGAAATAGGCTAAATCCGATCCAATCCGATCCGTGCACAGCCCTAGTTGAGTGTAGATGACGATTTTGTAGATGATTTCCCCAAAGTTCAATCTGTGAAAAAAAACCAAGGTTTCTCCTTCTTCATCTAAACCAAAAAAGAAGAAACCCTCAAAAAAAGTACCAAAATTGGTTCACCAAAATATTTCAGTAAAGGTAAACACTATTTATTTTTCCTCACTGTTTTGTAGTTTGATTTTTGTTGTAAAAATATGTTGTTCAAGTGTTAATTTAGTGTTCAAGTGTTTTTTGGCAAAATATGGTATTGTCCTAATTTTGTAGATTATTTGTCCCAATTTTGTAGTTGTAGTTGAACTTTGATTCCTAGACAGTCTATAAATGTAGTTAGTTTGTAGTTGATTGTAGTCTGATCGTTAAATTGTAGATATGGTATTTTTCATTGCAACCTGTATTGTTGCTACATTTAACTTCATTCTATATACAATTAATCAACGTTTTGTGAGTTCCTTGAAGTAACTGTTACATTATGTAGATAATGTTTACACGTGCATTGTTCTTCTTTGATTGTTCAAGTGTATTTTGGCAGAATGTGGTGTCGTCCTAATTTTGTATATTCTTTGTCTCAACTTTGTAGGTTACTTGGAACTATGACTCTTAGACAGTGTATAAATGTAGTTCGTTTGTAGTTGATATTTAGTCTGATGGTTAAATTGTAGATATGATATTTTTCATTCTAGCCTGTATAGCTCATATATTTAACTTCATTATAACTACAGTTAATCTACATTTATGCAAACTACTAATGTTCATTAATTTTATATTTTCTGCAGAATGGCCCTTACTTTGCACAACAAAATGTTGATTATGGTGTGCTTAGATTCCACAGTTTGTGTGATCCTAGCATACCAAGCCAGATACAAGCATTACTCTCTCCAAATGCTTTAAGGGTTTTCAAAAAAACTTGTTTTGGTTACTTATTAGGTCTCCCCCAAATATGTATGCAAAACCAATCACTTTATCTTCTAATGAAGTATGAATTGACAAAGTCTACTGACTCATATTTTTCAGTCCTATTGAAGGGTGAAAAATTGAATTTTTCCTTGGGAGAATTTGGGTTGATAACTGGTCTTAATTGTGTGAATAAGTTTTCAGACTATGGTTACACTTCCACCTATGTTAGCCCTTTAATGAATACATATTTTTCGAACAAAGAAAGGGTTGAGAAATGGCATTTGAAAAATGTAGTGACTAATAAAGCATGGGTAAACGATGTGGATGCGATGAAATTGTGCATTCTTTATATGTTTGAATTTTTTGTTTGTCCTTCAGATAAAGACCATGTGACTTTCATAGACAAGTTTATGTTCTTTCTAATAGAGTTCGGTAATTTTGAGTCATACCCATGGGGTATCAAATCCTTCAAGTAGGTTATTGAATCTGTACGACATCGTCTTAATCCCTATGTACATTCTTATCTGATACGTGGATGCTCATTAGCCTTGCAAGTGTGGCTATATGAGCGTTGCTCGTCCGTCAGCACCGAGCTTGCTACGAGATGTTCTGAATCTATACCTCGCATTTTAAGATGGTCAGCTACAAAGGGGCAGATTTGGTTAACTGCAATTGAAGAGAAGATGATCAAGCCTGAGTGGCTCAAGGTATTTTTTTCCACTTTTGTATGATGCTACAATTACATTCATAATAACTACATTGAGTCTACATTTTTTTGTCACTTGAATTAACTGTTACTTCCATCATTCAGTTCACAAACATGATTGAATCTGGAGAAGAACTTGGAATGCTTAATCTACCAGACAAGATTCAATATGAAGATGAACATGGTGCTCAACCATCACATGTTCCAACTGCTGCTTCTCCATCATTTGAACCCAAAGATACAGATTGTCAAGAGGACATTGAATCTGTAAGTAGCAAGCTCAGGAAGTTGGAAGAGGGGATTAAGAAGGTATTATGAATAACTACAATATATTGACATAATTTGCTACATTTGACTTCATTACATAACAATTATAGTATGTTATATATTGTAGTTAATTTGTGGTATAAATCTATAACAATTATAGTTTGTTGAATTGTAGTATAACTGTAGCAATTAGAATAAGATTACCAACTAATTATATATTTAATTTTTAGGTTGATGGAAAGTTAGATGCTTTTAGGAAGGCTGTTTTTGAGGAACTCTCAAGTCTTCGAGAGTTCACAGATCAATCTTTGAAGAGTGTTATGAATGTGGTAAACAGGAGGTTTGATTTGGACGAGTCAAAGGTAAGAATTTACATATAATTTTGTACTAAGACTAATTAAGACATATCAATAAAGTATTCTCAAATATTCCCCAAAATTGTAGTTTGTTGGTAGTTCAACAAAAAATAATAACCAACATCAAGGAGAGAACAACCACCAATTCCAGTTCAATGTTGGTGATCAACTGAATGCAAGCACAAGCAATACAGGTATCTACAAAATTCCTACATACATATCAACAAACTGCAACACAGCATTATTTAATTATAATAATCACTTTTTCTATATGCGTTGCAACTGCAATTTCTCCAGAACATGTTCAACCACATGTTGACTTATATCCTGACTTCCAAGAAGCAGCTGAGGCATATAATGCAGGTACAGAACCATTCCTTCATTACAATAAGGTTTTTATGCAAAATTTTAATATTTACACCTTAACTACAAATTCCTACATATACCTATAATTCTCATTTCCAATTATTCATTCAAGCTGAAGCTTCAGCAGAACATCTACAAGTAAATGTTGAAGAAGAACCAGTAATTGATGAAGTAGCTGAGGCACAACAAGTAGGTAATATATTCTCTATATTCTCTGTAATTCCATAATATTGTTCATAACTACATAGATCTACACTTATCTACAGAAGGTAAAGTTTCTACAGGGGGTGTGCCATCAATGGTTGAGGATGAACAAGCAATTCAGGAAGGAGCTGAGGTAGAAAAAGAAGGTATTGTTTCATAATATACTTTTTAATAGTAAATTTTTGCTTATACAATTATACAATGCTGTTAAGTATGTTATTTTATATGTAACAAATATTGAAGATAACGTTCCACAGTCGCCAATTCACGGTGTGACTGTGACTGAAGTTGTTCCTGAAGGCATTGATAAAAAAGTTGTTCCTGAAGGCATTGACAACAAAGGTTTGACATTGGATGACTTTGAGCTGCCAGAAAACTCATCATAGTTGGTCATGTATGGCAAGCCTATACCAAATGAATCAACCCCTGTTCATCCCAGTAGAACTAGGCAGCCAGGAAAATATGCACGATCACCTTTCACACCTTTCTATAGTTCTGGAGGCAGCACATCTGTTGGACCTAAAAAAAATTTACCTCAAACACCCCTTCACAAGTGTCATAGGTGAAAATGTAGATCCTGAATTGACAGAAAGGTTCACCAACTGGTTATACCTTTGTAGTGATAAAGTATCTAGGAGGTATGAATGCTTCATTTTACACTGTCTGTTCACCATTTTTATACTTTAAAATTGTAATTCATTTTGTCAATTTTCAATATTTGATATTTTTTTGTTTTTACAGGAAGAAAGATTACTTTTCCAAGAAGGATAACCAAATCAAGCCTTGGTTGGATTTTGGTTGTGAAAAGATTGATAAGAAGGACTGGTTTTATGCCCTAGCTCACCCCGGACAAGTCATCAATAACACAGTAAGTATAAAGAACAGAATCATTCACAATATATGTTTTGTCTTCATCTTTTTAGTGTAATTGTAGTTTATTCTTCAGTTATGATGTGTAATTGTAGTAATATTGTAGACAACATATATATGTTACTATGTTTAGTTCTCAGCTGTGAAATTTTGCTTTTTATGGACCTTATGTATCATATGTGAAGATGATTGTATGTACAATCTGGAATTTTGGTACTTTTGACTGACTTGAAATCTCTGTGTAGCACAACTGTAGTTACCTTGTAGTAATATTGTAGAGCTTGTGATTGTGCCTAATAATATTAACTGTAGGTTGAACTTGCTGATTATTGGGACCTTAAGTTAGGTGCTATGTTTCATTTGTTCCTCTGTATAGTGAATTAATGTATACAGTACATAAATGTAGTTAATCTGTAGTTGTTTTGTAGTCTGATGGGTCAATAGTATATATAGTACTTGTTCACTATGGTCCATACTAACTACAATTAAATTACATTTTGTGAGGTACTTGGACTAACTCTTATATTTCTGTAGTTATAGTGTAGCTAATGTGCAGCAATCTGTTAGAGTTTTCAATAAATTCAAAATGTAGTTAATCTGTAGCTGTTTTGAAGATAAGTGTGGTTACACTGTAGCTTATTGTATATGTTTATTCTATTTTGGCAGCACATTGATGTTATTATGCATTTATCTGCGTAAAAGAGGTAAATATGGCCCCAACAACAATACTAGGTTCACAACAACCGATTGCTTGTTCAAGACAAAGATTGAAAGAATCTATGACAAATTCATAAGTTCTCCACCGGAACAAAGGTATTCGGTTGTTAAACCAGAGGATGATGTTGGAGAATATATTCTCGGGTACAGAATTCTTGCTAATGTTGCCTGGGATCTTGTTGACTATGTGCTCATGCCTGTGAACCTTGTAGAGAACTTCCATTGGTTGTTGCTAGTTTTTGACATAAAAGACAGGTAACTTTGTGTTTATGATTCCATGGTGAGAGCAAACCGTCATAAAACAGTTGAGACGTTGGTTGACAAGTTTTCAATCATTATCCATCTGTATTTGTCATGCACTGGTTTCTATGGTAAACGTAAAGACATTGACTTCAAGACCACGAAGGCATACATCGAGAAACCAGTTACGGACCCTCTCGACATACAATGGATGGTTGCTGAGATTCCACAACAAAAGGAAGGCTCACTGTAAAAAACTAATCTCCCTTTCTATATGTGTAATTATTTTGTTTTAATCATTTATTATATAATGAAAAATTCTCATCTTATGCAGCGATTGTGGTGTATTTGTGGCTGCCTTTGCGGAGTATGTTATCCTTGGAGATTTGGCAATCCCAAAGGAAGATCTTTCTGATATTGATCAACACCGTAGATGCTATGGAGCTCTACTGTGGGACTATGCCACAAAGAAGCAAGAAGATAAGTCAATCAGTGAGAGTGAGATTACTGGCAGGCTAGAAAGGAGGAAGGGTGCTCCGGCAAAAAATGAGAGGACTAGAGTGCAACGAAAGAAAAATAGACTATTGTGTTCCTAGTTTGGTCTGTGTAATTTGGTAGTTGAATTGGAAAACAATGTAGGAAATATGTCGTTTTGGTTTTCTACAACACTTTTTGTTGATTACATTATACTCCAGTACTTATTGTTATCTGATTACATTTTTACAACAACAGCTTTGTATTACAATTTGACTTTAATCTTCAAGTTAATTTTATAAATACCTTCAAGTGCCAAGTAATATCTGTTTATAACTGTCATTTGTTACATAGCATAAAGATGAAATAAATGCAGGAATCATATAAATAATTTAGCCATTTTTTGTCAACAATTTTTTTCAAAAAAATACATTTTATCTACATTTAAACTACGTTAAACTACATTTTAACTACAACTCCTCTACATATGACTAACAGGACTACAGTTTTACCACAGTTAAACTACACATTCACTACAATCTGGAGACAATTTACGTTGAATGCATTCTTTATTAATATCAGTTTTTTTGTATATAGGAAATAGTAATATTTAACTATTCTATAAAAAATAGACAACTTTAGATGCTTGACAGAATACATAAAAACATAAATAGTGCAGATACACAAATTGATGTTTATACTTCTTAATCATCTTCAAAAACATAAACAATTACACAAGAATATCCGATAATTTGAGCTCACTAACATTTATTTTGAATAACTATTCTAACTACATGATATTCATTTCTTTTTCGGCGCATTCTTGCAAGTTCTTTGTTATGCCCCTCCACAATTGCCACATGCCACCTTGTACTTCTTTGACTTTATTTCATCAAATATTTTATATCTTTCCTTGTGAGGTCTCCCTGACTGCCTTTTATCTCCCGCCGGTGGCTTTACTACCTCATCCAAAATATGTTGTGGCACATCCCATTTGCCTTCATCAGGTAGAGGATTTACTGGCATTTCATAGGTAAGCAGAAGGCTCTTCCTTGTGTAATACGGAGAGCAATAGTTTTCGTATGTTTCATTCCTATGCCTTAATGCTGCCAAAGCATGCGCACAGGGAAGTTCATCAAGTTGGAATTGTCCACAGCTACATTTCTTGTTTTCTAGACACACAATGTACCGTTTCGCACCATCTAACACAGTATTTATATGATCTGTTGAAGCCCTCACCTACAATTGAAGACCAAATAGAAATAATAATACATCAATCATTAAAATGGATTATCAACAATTTACCTACAAATCAGCAACTAATATATTAGAACTCATCAACAAACTACAATTACCTACAATTTGACTACAGGTTAACTACAATATGGAAACACTGCAGCTAGTACTTTTTTTTCCTGCACCAAAAAAAAATATCTTACCCTTAGTTTCTGAGATAATGTACTGTTGTCTTTCAATTCTTTGTTGTATTTGTGACCAAGGTATGTGAAAGTACCCTTTGCCTTCGATAACTTTTCTTTTGCCCAACGTTCAAGAAGAGTCCTCATATACTCAAATAAATCAAATATTGGCAGCTCTCTTGCCTCTTTTGTTACAGCATTCAACGACTCGACAATGTTTGACGTCATAGTAAAAGTTCTATTCACCGTTGCATGTACTCTTAACCATCTATGATAGCCAATATCATATAGGTAAGACTTTACACGCGGGTCTATCTCTTCAATCTTCAACATCCTTTCGTTAAATTCATCCAGAGTGTATGACCGTGCTGTAGCAAAGTACAATTCATGTAATTGTAGATGTCCCTTCTTGAATTTGGACCTTATATTTGTCCATATATGCCACATGCAAGAGTAGTGTTGCCTTCAGTATACTGTCATGCCTATCTGAAACAACACACATTGAAGGTCTTTCACCATATGCCTCCTTGAATTGCTCAAAGAACCACTTCCAAGACGCATCGTTTTCAGAATCAACGACAGCATATGCCAAGGGTAAAATAGTACCTACATTTTATAGACATAAAATATGATTAAATAACAACTACAATATATATTGATAATATAGACAATTTTACTACATTCTTTTATATAACTACAAAATGACTACAACATGACTACAACTAAACTGCATTATAAAAACTGTCTATAAAATAACTACAAAATTATTTCATTTTTTACCTGCTGCATCCATGGTGCTTGCTGTCAGCATAATCCCCCTATAGGCTGACTTTAAGAATGTCCCATCAACCACTACTATCGGCCTACAATATTGCCAACCATTTATTGATGTAAAAGAGCAACAAATGCGTATAAGAAGCAATCATCTGCTGCCTTCTTCAATTTAACAACAGAACCAGGATAATTCTTCTCAAAAATATAAAAATATTTGGGTAATTTGTTGTAGGAATCACACGGATTCCCTCTCAAAAACTGTAAAGCTTTTTCCTTTGCTCTCCATGCTTGCATGTAGCTTAGGTTCAGTCCATGTTCGGATAACATGTCAGTTTGTATGTCCTTTGGTGTGTAAACAGTCTTAGGATCACAATACTTTGGAACGACCATGCTACCAACTACTGCTGCAGTACGTTTGCGTTGTATGAATGTTTCGTCCATTAGGCAGCATGTGTGTTGTCGGCTGAAACTTCTTATCTTGAACATTGCCGAATCATTAATTGATGTTGCCTTGAAATGCCATTTACAGCTTTCAGCAACACATATAAGCTAGTAGCTACAAAAAAAATACAATATTTACACAAATTTATGAAAAACTACAATTAACTACAAACTGGCTACAATTTAACTACAATTTATAAAACTTACCTATGTTCAACAATACACTGATTTTGCTGATATATTATCCACAAATAACTACATACCTTCTATGACTTGATCTTTTTACTCTGAACTGGAACTTGTGCATGACTGAATAATTCCTCATTGCAGCAACTACTGTTTTCTTGTCCTGATAAACTTGTCCTTCTTCAATATATGTTTGCGTAGATTCAGTTATTATTTCACTTTGATATTCCTCTATAGCTGGTGAGGATGGAATTTCTAGTAACTTTAGGGATCCAGAAGAACCTGCAGACAATAAATTCATAAATGTAGTTTCTATGTAGATAATTTTTAAAGCAACATTGCTTTATCCTTTTCAGTAATATGTGAGATTTGTAGTTTAATTGTAGGTAATTGTAGTAATATTGTAGATAACATAGTAACACCATAACTCTCTGCAATGTCGAATCAAATATACCTGCACTGGTGCTTTCATTGATGATTGCCAATTCCATATTGAAATCTCTTACGGTTATACATAAAGGATACGAACCTAAGTTTTTATTCTCCTTTTTCGTTTCCATGTACACACGAACCCCCATATCATTCTTAATCTCCAATGGAGGACAATTCTCGTTCACAATGTATTTGATTTCTACAATTTTATCAGATGTATCAATCGATAATTGTTCTGCAATTGTAGAAATGAGAATTCCGTAGCTTGCATTATCATCAACCACAATGGCATCAACTTCAAAATCTCTAAATCTATCATAGTTATCCCAATTACCATTCGATTTCAGCATTATTGGGATTTTTGACATGATTTCGTGTAGTTGATAGAAAAAAAGACGAAGAACAGATATAATTTCGACAATTTGAGTACTGATGTCGACGAAGAACAATTTTGTATTCTACAATTTGTATTGCGTTGTAGAATTAGTAAAACCAATTTGATTACTGGAGCTTTAGTAGCTTGCGTTTTTTGAGAATTGTAGTCGAGTGAGAGAAGACAGATCTATTTCCGTTGAGGAAGGAGAGAATTACGCAGCAATAAGATCTCCTTCCGTTTCAAAATTCAATTTAATGTCCACATAATCACACGCAGATCTGGTGCCTTATTTTTAGCGCGCTTTTTATGGCAAAATATACCTATTTTTGGATTGGTATATATTTTGTAGAAAAAGTGTGGACTTCACGGGTAAATAACAAATTATAAACAATTTTGGTAATAAGGTTTCATATATGGCATAGATAGGTAAAAATCCTTTTTTTTAATTATATAGTTAGTTAGCTAATTGATTTCCTGAAGAAAGTGATTAATTTCCTATAACTATGGACTAGTTATTAACATAATGAGCCGCTTTTAGCTTGGATTTTAGTAGTTACATCAATCAATAGTATAAATTTTTATACTAAAAATGTATTTTATTAAGAGTTTCAATTTATACATACGGTTTTCGTGTAGTCTCTTTATACTATCAAGTTACCGATTATCTAAAGGATATCTGCAAGTCACCAATTATAATCTTGAAACTATAAGATAAGATACATACTACAACAGGTAAAAATGATTTGATGGTATAAATTTTTTTTACTTATATAATTAGTTATCGTGCTTTCTGTAGATCACCATTATAAACAGTTATTTCTAGCTAGTCTGCTTTAATTTTAAGCAACAAATTCTTTCTATTATTCGTGTATAAAAATTCAAAACAGCTAGCATTAACCTAATATAATTGAAGTTAATTCTGTATGCTCTTTAGTAGGAGTAGTAAAAGGGAGAATTCTTTTGGTCTTAATGACTTAATTATAATTTATAAGCTATATATATACAGGTTCGCTCTTAATTTGATTTCATCAACCACTTTAAACTGGTCTTTGTATGGCTTCTTTGAACGATTAGATTGACCAAAAAAATATTTAATTTTAGGTAGCCATTTCATTCGATGCGTCACTTCAATTATATAAATAGAACAAATGTAATTGGCTATGGTCGTAACTCTTTCTCTTTCTCCTATCTTTCAAAAACAATAATATTCGGATCAATTTATGCACATCTCAACTAATTAGTTACATACATATAATCTCTCACTAGTATTATAGGCCATGTCTCCGCTAATTTATATTTAGACAAAAAAAAAATTACTTAGTATTTTTTTTATCTTTTTATTAAAATTTAAGTCCTAGTGTCTCATTGGTCAATTTGTAATTATAATGTGCATATACATAACAAAGTATTCACATTAATAGGTAATGACTTTTCGGTAGTTTGATTCATAAATTTTTCCTATCATTTTCAATCACAAGATTCGATTCTGATAAATGTAGCATTACTTAAGCATCATTTTCTCGCCGTTCATGTTAATCCTTTTCTTTTTCTTTTTTCCTTTCTTTCATTATTTAATTTTTGATCTTTTTGAAACGTCGTACCATATATCAACGGAAAAAAGAAGGATGAAATCTCACTTATGACTTATGACAATAAGATTTACTAGAAATATCACGAGCTCATAATTATTGTTTGGAATATTATACCGGACTCCTGAGAGTTAATCATATGATCCTTGGATAATAAAAATATTTGGAAGAATTTAAATTATATATATGCACTAATAGTGTAATAATTATTTATATATTAGGTCTAATTTAAAAGGTAATACGATGTACTAACTTATAGTACTAATTGATAATCTTGATCGTAAGTAATCAGTGGCGGATCCAGAATTTTAAACTTATGGGTGCTCGCCTATAAAAATTCAAAAGAAGAGGAAGAGTGAGTTTATTTGTGGATGCTCACTCTATATTTAACTAACTATTTTTATAATTGTCTGTGTAAATTTACTAAATTTGATTACAAGTAATGGGTGCTCAAGCACCCATAAGGGTCCACGTACATCCGCCACTGTAAGTAATATTAAATTGCATTGATAACGCCATAAGTTTATTATATTATCAGTGTATATACCTCAAATCCTTTTTGAAATAATATAATTACCAAAGTGGATATAGGCTCTATTTTTTGGTATATAAAAATCTTGTAATATAGCCGAAACTAGCCTGCTTGTGACCTTATTAATAAAGAGACTTTTTCAAGTCTTCAATGAAACACTTAGCAAATTAAGAGTCATAATATATTATTTCTTCAGTTAAATGAATTCTAAGAGGATATAGAGTTTCACTGAATAGATTAAATTCTTTAATTTATAGGGCTTTTATTTAAGATTAATAAAAGCTATAACTAATTACAAGAATAATAAAAAGGAGGGTCCAATAAATTAATTAATATTACACACGTGTTTAAAGAGGATGGAAGCGATAGCTTAGTCCCTACCTATAAAGCTTGGGGTTGGGGCTAGTCCGTGCTGAGCTCATTTATAAGCTCATTGAAGAGATCTTGTGACAAGCTTAATAAATGGTCTTTGATGTAAAATACTATAGACCGATAAGTATATTATTTATGTTTTTACATCAAATTAAAGAGGGATCTCTGGTCAGGTTGGTACACTTCTATTTGTATCCTTTATTGTTTTTTTCTGACAATGGAAATTCTACTAAAAATAACGAAATTTATGGAATGGCGGAATTATATCAGATTAGTTCTTCCTAGTAAAACAACAAAAAATAAAACAAAGGAATTGAGAATGACGTAATTATATGAAAACTGCAAAGTTTTCTGCTCCTGATAGCACTTTAACTAATCCTATGATCTTGTTGAGACACACTTGAGAGATCAATTATTGAAGCATTTATTTTGCTGTTCTCACCATATGTCAGAGGAGATTTGGTTTCCTTGATCCAAGAATTTTTATTTCTTTAATATTCATCTTCCCTGTCGTGCCCTTCGGACAGACTATGGACAAAACTTGAAGTTTTCTAATCTCTTCACTGTTGGCAAAGAAAAAGGAGCTACGTTAGAAAAGTCCTACTACAACTTGTTTGGTGAAGCAATTGACAAATGAATGTATACATTCAGCAAAGCTGAGCCAACAAGGAAATAAACAATAACTTTGTTTTTTTTTGTATCATTAGTCAAAGGCTTAGAAACTTACATAGATCGTACAAGGAAGAAAGCAAAGTCAAGCCAAAAAAGAGATCAGATTTTATAGTTGAGGCTTTCAGCAACTACTATTAGAGTACCAATATGCTTTACTGGGTGGGAAAATATAAATATAAAAGCCATAAAGTTACATGAAGTAATATTCATCAAAAGCACTTTGTCTGCTTCCTTCACATCAACAATAATCCTTCTTTACAGCTTGAACCTTGTAGGGTAATATACGACAATAGAAGATTCCATTTGATTTTCCTTACTTCTTGTCCTTCGTGTTATGCAAGCCCTTTTTTGTCATTTTCCTACTCTTGTCAATATTTGTGCTCCACTGACATTATTGGTTTTCTGCAAACAACTAAATACATGGTTCATGGACCTAAATCAATACGATTGGAATAAATGGCTTCAATGCTTTATAAGTTAAAAAAGCACCATGTTCCAAAGAGCTAGCTTCATCAAGTTTAAAGTGATCTTCCACGAACATACCTGGGATCGATCCCCTTAAATGTCTTTTGGGTCGAGCTTGTCGTATAGGGCTTGCCTAGTGTGATTTGCAGGCTATTAAACAATGGGGAGCTTGTTGCGGAAGCCAAATGTATATAGTGTGAATAAGTCACAACTACTATACCAAAATTATGACAGCCACCAAATAATAAATAAGACAATAAAGCAACAATAAAGGGAACACCAGAATTTACGAGGTTCGGCTAATTTTGCCTACTCCTCGGACACAACCAATATTTTATTTCACTCCAAAATACAAGTGAAATAATACTAAAGAGAGAAGATACAAATGCCTTAAACAGATGAGAAGGCAAATGAGAGGTGTGTTTCAATCCTAAACATTAGGCCTTCTTTTATAGGGGAAAAATCCCCCCAAACTTAACTCCCAACCAATGTGGGACTTTGGCATTTTGCCAAACTTCAACAAATCTCCACCTTGGCAAAATTCCACATTTTCAATTCTCTCTCAATAACAAATTTTGGTTGTGTCTTCATCTTCAATCTTCAGTGTTCAACAATGTTGATCAAATCCAAACAATGTTGAAACTTGACCGCAGTCACCACCTTTGTCAGCATATCAGCAGGATTCTCTGTAGTATGAATTTTCTTCACCGTGACTCCACCTTCTTCTATGATTTCTCGTACGAAATGATACCGAACATCAATGTGCTTCGTCCTTGCATGATAAACTTGGTTCTTCGCTAATTGAATAGCACTTTGACTATCACAAAAATTGTGATACCTTTTTGTTCAACACCAAGCTCCTTTAGCAATCCTTGAAGCCAAATTGCCTCTTTCACAGCATCTGTAATAGCCATGTACTCTGCCTCTGTTGTAGACAAAGCAACTGTTGACTGCAAAGTAGACTTCCAACTAACTGGTGCCTTTGCAAAAGTAAACACATAACCAGTAGTTGATCTTCGTTTGTCCATATCACCCGCAAAATCTGAGTCACAATATCCAACTACAAACTGATTGTCTTCCTGCTCAAAAACTAACCCGACATCTACAGTATTATGAATATACCGTAGAATCCACTTCACAGCTTGCCAATGCTCCTTCCCTGGATTGTGCATATATCTGCTAATAACTCCAACAGCTTGTGAAATGTCAGGCCTTGTGCAAACCATTGCATACATCAAGCTACCAACAGCATTTGCGTATGGTACCTTTGACATATACTCTCGTTCAGCTTCATCCATTGGCGACATAGTAGTACTTAGCTTAAAATGGGAAGCAAGTGAAGTACTAACTGGCTTAGTCTTGTCATCTATGCCAAAACGTTGAAGTACTCTCTTCAAATATTCCTTTTGAGATAAACAGAGTTTCTTTGAACGTCTATCTCTAATTATCTCCATGCCAAGAATTTTCTTTGCCTCACCCAAATCCTTCATCTCGAACTCCTTCTTCAGTTGAATCTTCAACTTATCAATTTCTTCCGAATTCTTGGAAGCTATCAACATATCATCAACATATAGGAGAAGATATACAAAGGAACCATCTTTAAGCTTGTGCAAATACACACAATGATCGTATTTGCTTCTCTTGTACCCTTGCCGTAACATAAACTCGTCAAATCGCTTGTACCATTGTCTAGAAGATTGTTTCAATCCGTACAATGATTTTTCAAGTTTGCACACCATATTTTCTTTTCCAGCAACTTTGAATCCTTCTGGCTGAGTCATGTAGATTTCCTCCTCCAAGTTTCCATGTAAAAACGCAGTTTTTACATCCATCTGAACTAGTTCCAAATCCAATTGTGCTACCAAAGCCAACATAATTCTAATGGAGGAATGTTTTACAACTGGAGAAAACACTTCATTGTAATCAATTCCCTCCTTTTGAGCATATCCTTTGGCCACCAATCTTGCTTTGTAGCGAACATCTACTTGGTTAGGAAATCCTTCCTTCTTTGCAAATACCCATTTGCACCCAATTGCTTTCTTTCCCTTCGGGAGATTGGCCAATCTCCATGTATGATTCTGATGAAGGGACTGTATCTCATCATTCATGGCAATCCTCCACTTATCTTCTTCTGAACTTTGAACAGCGTCTTTATAAGTAGTAGGAACATCATCAGCTACAATTGAGGTTGCACAAGCAACCGTCTCTATGAGACGAACAGGTTTCGTTATTGTTCTTTTTGGCCTGCTGGTTGCTATTGATTCAAGTTGTTGTTGAGATTCCAGAGTTGGAATCTCCTCTACTGGCTCTCCTTCCAGAGGGTAATCTTCATTTGTTTCCTCCTCTGCTTCTTGTGTAGGAAAAATAAATTTTCCCTCAAACTCCACCTGCTTAGAAGCACCTTCATTTTGTTTGGTATCTTCTGTTACCTTATTTACCATAGCAAATTCATCAAAGGTAACATCTCTGCTGAATATTACTTTCTTTGTCATAGGACACCATAAGCGATATCCTTTGACTCCAGAAGTAATTCCCATAAAAATAGCCTTCTTTGCCCTTGGATCCAATTTTGACTCCGTCACATGATAATATGCAGTTGAGCCAAACACGTGCAAAGAGTTATAATCTACAGCAGGTTTTCCGTACCATTTTTCAAATGGTGTTTTGCCATCAATAGCAGCAGATGGTAGACGATTAATGAGGTGGCATGCATATGTAATTGCCTCAGCCCAAAATTCTTTGCCCAAGCCAGCATTGGACAACATACACCGTACCTTCTCCAGCAAGGTCCGGTTCATACGTTCTGCCACTCCATTCTGTTGTGGTGTATGTCTAACAGTGAAGTGTCGGACGATGCCATCATTTTCACAGACCTTATTGAAATGATCATTTTTGTATTCACCTCCATTGTCTGTGCGAATACACTTGATCCTCCTGCCTGTTTGATTCTCCACCATCGTCTTCCATTTGAGAAAAATTCCCAGCACTTCATCTTTGTTTTTCATTGTATACACCCACACTCTTCGAGAAAAATCATCAACAAAGGTTACAAAATAGTGCTTCCCACCCAATAAAGGTGTTTTGGAAGGACCCCAAACATCAGAGTGTACATAATCCAAAATGCCTTTAGTATTATGGATCGCTGTACCAAATTTAACCCTTGTCTGTTTCCCTTTGACACAATGCTCACAAAACTCCAAGTTGCAAGCCTTTACTCCTTTTAACAATCCTTGATCTGATAGAGTTTTCAAGGATTTTCCTCCAGCATGTCCCAAGCGCATGTGCCATAGCTTGGTTGCTTCTGCCTCTTTGTCGTCACTGGATGTCACTGTCGCTGTCCCAATAACTGTACTGCCACGATAGCGATACATATTATTATTCTTCCGATTAGCCTTCATTACCACTAGTGCACCGGAGCATACTCTCATCACTCCATTTTCTGCAATGATTTTGAACCCTTTTGATTCTAGGGCTCCCACAGAGATGAGATTCTTCTTCAAATCCGGTACATATCGAACATCTATCAATGTTCTGATCATTCCATCATGGTTCCTTAATCGTATTGAACCAATGCCATATGAGGTAAGAGGGCTGTTATCCGCTGTGTGGACGACTCCATATTCTCCTTCTTGAAATTCCACGAACCAGTCCCTGTTGGGACACATATGATAGCTACAAGCCGAGTCCATCAACCATATGTCTGAAGATGTTGATGACTCTGTTGTAACTAATGAGAAGTCTGAATCATCACAATCAGCTACATTTGAATCCATAATGGCCTTTCCATTGTTATGTTTGGCTTTATTCTTCAACTTCGGACAGTCTTTCTTCCAGTGCCCTTTTTCTCGACAAAAGGCACATTCATCTTTGCTGGGTCTGGATCTTGACTTGGATCTTCCCTTCTTTGTCCTCGTTTGATTTTGAGGACGACCCCTCACAAATAGTGCTTCTCCTTCTCCGCCCTTCTGTTTTTCTCGCTTTCTTTGTTCATAGCTGTACAAAGCCGAACAAACTTCTCTGAGAGAAACTTCGTCATTTCCATGGAGTAGAGTAGTTTCAAGGTGCTCGTACTCATCAGGAAGTGACGCCAACAACATCAAGGCCAAGTCACCATCATCATAAGTTGTATCCATATTTTGCAAATCTGTAACCAACTTATTGAAACTGGTGATATGTTCATTCATCGTGGTACCAGGAACATAGGTGAAGTGAAACAGTCTCTTCTTCATGTACAATTTATTTTGACTGTTTTTCTTCAAAAATTTATCCTCCAGTGCTTTCCATAATTTACTTGCAGAAGTTTCCTTTGTGTATGGATATTTCTGCTCTCTAGCAAGGTAGGATCGAATGGTACCGCAAGCAACACGGTTGATAATTCTCCAATCTTCTTCTCCAATAACATCTGGTTTCTTTTCTTCAATGGCCAGATCTAGCCCTTGTTGAAAAAGGACATCTAGAACCTCGCCTTTCCACATCCCAAAATGTCCGGACCCGTCAAATATTTCGACCGCAAATTTCGCATTTGACACAATTCTTGTCATAAGCGAAGATGCCAATGATGACGTATTGTTGACACTTGATGTAGATTCTTCTTGTTTATTGTCTCCCATCTTTGACACAAATATTATTTAATAGCTGACGACACAAATCAAGATTATTTCCTTTCTGGTGTGGAAGATCAGACTAAGCTGCAACCACAGAGCATACTCAGACAGAACCTTGACTCAGTTACCAAGATAAATCTTTTCTGATGTGGAAGATCAGACTATGCTGCAACCACAGAGCATACTTAGACAGTACCTTGGCTCTGATACCAATTGTTGCGGAAGCCAAATGTATATAGTGTGAATAAGTCACAACTACTATACCAAAATTATGACAGCCACCAAATAATAAATAAGACAATAAAGCAACAATAAAGGGAACACCAGAATTTACGAGGTTCGGCTAATTTTGCCTACTCCTCGGACACAACCAATATTTTATTTCACTCCAAAATACAAGTGAAATAATACTAAAGAGAGAAGATACAAATGCCTTAAACAGATGAGAAGGCAAATGAGAGGTGTGTTTCAATCCTAAACATTAGGCCTTCTTTTATAGGGGAAAAATCCCCCCAAACTTAACTCCCAACCAATGTGGGACTTTGGCATTTTGCCAAACTTCAACAAATCTCCACCTTGGCAAAATTCCACATTTTCAATTCTCTCTCAATAACAAATTTTGGTTGTGTCTTCATCTTCAATCTTCAGTTTTTAAGGGCGATTTTCAACACCCGCCACAATACGCCTTGGGTGCCTCTCATTGATCACTATGTACATCCTTGGGTGCCTCTCCTAAGTGGATTTCTAAAGCTCACTTCACAATTTTGAAATTGACTACCATAAGTAAGGCGGTTAAGTTGAGCTAGAAGAAATGGGAGCAATAGAATCACATTATCTGATAAGGTGATACTTATATTTCTAGATGGTACTATACCTTTTTTGTCGGTTTGGGCCACAGTAAAAAATCTTCAATTAATTATTGTGATTATGGAAATCGTATCGTCTAAAGGCCATCACATATTCGTAAGTGCGTTGAGGCCAGATATCTAATTGCCAAAACTATGTCCTATCCAACTATAATTGTTAAAAGGCCGAAATTGCTTCCCTTATACCTTTCTTCCAGCAGTTATCACTCGGGTTTTAGAAGGGAAAAACCTCTCTCTCTATATATATATATATATACACACACTAACTGCTGGAGCCCATTTTTCCTTTCATCGTTTTCAAAACGATGAAAGGAAAAATGGGCTCCAGATAGTATCTTGAAAAAAAGCTTGAACATATCATTCATGAAATTAAATATCATGAAATCCATGAGAAGACACTACTAAAATCATAAAAATCTTTCAAGACACAAAATCAGATATTAGAAAAGGAAAAGCTACAATGTCATGAAGATTTTGAGTTCTCTACTTCACTTACGAGAATAGCGATTAAGAGAATTTACAAAGAACGGGATCCCCTTACCAAGGTGGTGATGAAGCTTTGGATCGACAGTTTTAACAATTTGTGCGAGTGTACTGAGCTGAGTTTGCACTCCCATAGAACTTGTGGTGCACTTGAAATTTTCTCGCTGTTGAAATGAAAGTAGAGTGATTATACACAGTGGAAGGCATAATCACAGGAAACAATGAGCACAAAAGATTGCACAAATGGAAAGAAAATGTCAACTAATGGAACATAAAAATACATGTACAAGTTGACAACCCCTTTCAGGGTGGAGTGCAGGGTGTTTTACCTGAGCAAGGGAACCATTTTCAGAAAATAGATGTGCTTGAAATATGTTTATACGTTAACTGATGGTAGATCATTAAAGAAGAGCAATTCCAAGAATAACAATTCAGTAGAAGCTCAAACAATGATGTGACAGCAATGCCGCTTTTACTTTTTCCATTTGTCATTTGCTGTTGCAACTTGTATGTATGCGTATAATCACTAACCAATAACCATGGTAGAACATTAGAAACAATAGACATACCAATCGACGCATTGCACGCTCAAAGCACCAGAATGCATCTGCTTCACTCTCAAGCAGAATAACCATTGGAGAGCAAATATCACTCATTCCTGTTCACATAAAATGAGAGCAGGAGTTTATGAATGGCCTTAACAATATCAAAAGAGAATGCCTAATGCGACCATAATACCTTGAACATAGCCGATATCTTTATCCATCCAGGCATAGACAGCAAGTGTATCCCAAAGTTTTGCCTGATTAGCTTCATTCTCGTAAAATACAAGAGTACCATCCGTTCGAACAACATCCAGACCTAAATAAACATTGCAAGTTGTGATAGTTTCAGATATCATTTGGAAAATCAATTTATCCTGAAACATAACTTCCTTAGCCGGTCAAAGAAGTGGCTTATTGGTACTTCAGATTCAAGTAATTTAAGCATAGCAGAACTTGGACACATGTGAAATCACCAAGATCAAGTTGATTTCTGTTTCTTCTATCATTAAAGATTACTAAAGTTCTTTCTAAATGTTTTCCTGTCAACAAAGTTCAAACACTCTAAACACATACCACATTAGAGTTGAGAGAGAGAAAAGATAGTAACTCCATCTGTCAAGTGAACAACTTTGAAAATGGAACTTAGCAATATGGTTGTTAAAAGCTTTAAAGCCTTGTACAATTGGAAGGTGTAAGGAGAGAATTGCCATAGCCTCTAGTCACTTATTTTATATCCTAATGTATGAAAAGTGAAAACCAGCATATGCTTTCTTGTTGTACTGTGAAATTCTTCATTCATATCAACAGAGCCTGCGGACAGGAAGTAGATAACTCGATTACCTAGCAAGTTAATTTTTTCAAAGTGATCTGCAAAAGCATCTACTTTTGTGCAAAAGCATGTGGAGTCACTCAGATGAGTTCCACTCTAAAAATATGATCGGATATGTGTTGGATTAATTAAATATAGGTATGATTACATTTTGGAGATTTCGCATAACATAGATTTCATTATCATTTTTCTAATACTTGCTATAGGAACAAATGGTAAAATGGTCCTTAATGTTTGGAGTAGATTCAGAATAATCTCTTAATTATACTCCTAACACTAACACATTTAATGAATTTTCAATACAAATACATATTCTGGACAAAAGCTACTAGATTCACGGGAACCCGCATCCGTTGAACTGAATCTGCCCCTGTTGATGTGACCATAAATCATATGGATTTAATAGTATAATGATCCTACTTACCCAACACAATGACATGCAACACGTTAATTCCACAAAAAATGTTTGTTCCACCATCCTAAATTTCTTCAACTTTTTTGTTTGTTTTTTTTTTGTTTTTTGATATAGACATCGATATATCCAACCGTTTCTTTCCGAAATTTTTTAACTTGATATATATATAGTTCGATCTTCAAAATTTTTGCAATTGAACTCATTGTATTTGAAATTATATATTCAAATCTAATGACATGTACTTTGTTAAATTTTTTTTTTTTTGACTTCTTATGAAAATTTATACTCCTTTCCATAAAAAATATTAGTCAAAGCACGGAATCCTACCCCTACTAACCCTGTCCTGTGCCCCATATATAACGCATCGTTGGCCCTAGATATAATTCTTCCCTATACTTTTCGTCTTTCACACACAAAACAATAATTTAGATAATTAGTTAGTCTTAAATCTTATAAATTCTATCTGGAAAAGGATAACACGTACACGATAAGCATTGATAGTACTAAGTAGCTTTAGGACTTATCATAAATTAATTAATCCTTAAACCTTATTTTTCTATACATAAGCGCCCCAACTTGATTGCCATTAACAAACATGTTATTTCTCAATTAGTTTACGTTTTATACACAAATAGAATTTAAAGAAAAAAAATCAGATAATTTATAAGGTAATTATCCATAAATCTCAATAGTAAGTACTCATCCTTAACTCGGAGTAATATAGATATTCAAAAGTACAGTGAGTTAAGTTGTAAAAACAAAAAACAAAAAATTGAACTCATGATAAATTTTAGATTCTAAAACCATAACTCCCGAAAATTAGAAAGGAGAATGGATTAAGAGATTACAAATAAAATGACAACAAAAATATATGGAAAATGTACTAGACAAACAAACATCTATGATATATATGTATACGGTTAGCTTTGTAGCTTTCGCGGTTAGGATGAGAGTGCAAGCTCGGCCCATGCCAAAGACGATGCCTTGAGCTCTGCAGTTATGGATGTGTCAATGTTGCTCTCCAACATAGCACACAAGTCTCTCATGGAAGTCCTGCTACTGGAATTTCCTATTCGGTGCTCAAGAACTTTAGTTAAGGATGAAAAAATCTTATTCATCCCAACACAACTCGTAGTGATCGATCAAAAACCATTGTATAATATTACCAACTTAGCATCACGTCAGGGGCGAAGCCACCTTTTGTCAAGGGTGATCAATTATCCCCCTTCGTCGAAATATTACGAAAAATTACATTGTTTATAAATATTAAACTTTAAATGTATATGACATATATTGAACTCTCTTTGCCGAATAAGTTTTTTATTTCTTTCAAGTCCGAACATCTTTAAAAAAAATCTGACTTCGTCAGCATGCTATAATTAATTCGAGTGTAGGGTTAGTCCTACCGTCAAATTAAATGATAGAGAGGAGCAGATGGTCCTTAATTATGGTCTCGTAGTAGGCTCATCTGTGGTAATATCAATATCAAACTTTCCTTTCCTTTCTTCCACAATTATTGAACCCATTTTTTGCAAATATTAATGCTTGTTTTTTTAGGTCGTCATTGTGTCCAAGATCCTGTCCAGTCCGTAATCAGTGCAGTTGCCATCTGCCTATTTTTTATTTTATTTTTTTTATTCGGTATTGAATGTTTGTATGACTTCGATCAATTGAAATTCGTGGTACATAAGATCCATTGAGATCTTTGATCAAAAGCGGGAAAATGCATAATTACTCTATACCCGAAATTTTAATTACACATTATTTTTTTTTTCGGGAATCCTATTAGCCCCCTAAACTTATTTTAAATGTAATTTTTTGCACCATTAACACTGACGTGGCAGAGTGTATGCATCTCACTCTCCCAGAAGCAAGAAAAAACGATTTTCAGATTCTTTTTTTTGTTCTTTTTTACCATTTTTTCTTACTTTTTTTTTTCCTTTCTCTTTTTCTTTTTCTTTTTTTTCTTTTACTTTTTTTTTTTTCATTTCTTGTCTAATTCCGGTGGATATTCATTCACCGACGACTTTTTCTAATCGTTTTTCTTTCATTTTTTTCTTTTCACACACAAATTAAACTCTCAAAAAGATCTATTCATAAGCAAAGCAAAATACACTCAGATTGGGGAGGGGGGGATTCATCATCGGAAAACCTTCCCACGCCGAAAAAAATAATGTATTGAAATTTTAACTGAATTTTTTTCTGAACTTATATTCGCATAAATTATACTTTCAAGAAAAGTTTATATATATATAATAAACACACTTAGATCGGGATAACCACACCACCATTTTATATCGCCAGTGACCAAAACAAAAAGAAAGAGAATGAAATAACCAAAAAAATGAGAATAATAAGAAATAAGAAAAAAAGGATAAGAAAAAGAAGAAAGAATAAAAAAAGTACTAAAAATACATGTGGGGGCGCGTGTAGCTCACCACTTGCCAAGAGTTTGGTTGTCAGCATTAAGGATGCAAATAATTACATTTAAAATAAGTTTAGGGGGTAATAGGATTCCCGCAAAGAAAAAATGTGTAGTTGGGCTTTCGGGTATAAGTCAGGGGGTAATTATGCATTTTCCCATTGAAAGCGGAAAGATATTAGTCATCCTCACAATCTTTAGTGGTCCATCTAATTAAATAAATGTTGAATTATTCATGTCTTAGTTATGATGTGGAGCTTACATATGTAAAAAGAGGGTAAGGATGACGACGACAACAACAATATATTCAATGTATTTTCATATAGTGGGTTAGGAAGAGTACGTAGTGTGTACGTCGACCTTACTCCTACCTTGTGATTATAGAGAAGTTGTTTCCAATAAACCTTCGGCTTAGGAAAACATAAGCTCAACAATTTGATTAAATGATAAGGAGCGCTTTACTTCACTTACTAGACCTATTCAAGGTGAATCTTGAATAGTCGGACATTATGCATCAAATCGTGCTAATTAATTTATTTAAAATAATTAAGTAATAAATTATGGTAGGAATAAATATTGACTTAGTCATGCTTTTCCCATCTTTACCATTTATTTGACAGTAACACTTACCAATTATTGCACACACATTGATCAATTGATAAACCTGAAAAGGACCAAGAAAATGCAATGTGTGGACCAAATTTGAGGTTTTTGATAGCCTGAAAATTCACTTTAATTTTCCAAGATTTGTTTTTTTTTTTTCTTTTTCTATACCATATTTACTCTTTTAAGTCTAATGTTTTTAGCCAAGCAGAACCCTGTTCGGACGAAAAATGATCGTCATTAATTTAGACGTGATGACAAAAATTACTTTGTATTTTCACGCACAATGATATTAAACGTGTTTGTTGGAATGATCAATAATTAAAATGTTCCCTAAAGTTTCTTCCAATATATATATGGTGGATTCTTCATAATACATAAAGAAATATGAAGACGCATAACATGTAGAAATGACACCAGGTCACCACTCTAAAGGGCTGCTATTTAGGAATTAGCTAGTGCACTCTGAATTTTAATTTTTTTGTTTAATTTTTTAGGACGAAAAATATCTTGAATTGTCGTGAAATTAAAATTTTTTATTTAAAATTTCTGGACAAAATAAGTACTGGCTAATCACTAAATAACAACCTTAAAAATGGCTATATGTGCACTTGCCCCCACATACGCAGGCATATTATTATTAAAGTACTCTTTGAATGTTAGCCATATTTGTATTTGTATATAAAGCTAAACTAGTATACATATTTTCAACTACATATTATTCCATTGGGTCCTGAATCTCAACCACTTGCTAAGTTTCCATATAAAAAAGATATTGCAAAATCCTAAAATTCCAGTTTTGGGTAGAGTTATATTGGTATGGAAATTGGATCATTATTAATTAGCTGCCAAAGGTACTTGTTGTCATATCGTGCTATAAATTAAGTATAAGTTGGACACGAAATACTAACTAAATTATTACTAAGTCTCTTAAATGGAAAGTAGTTGTTGCAATGAAGTATGCACAAATTCGACAAGGAATATTAACTAAGCTACTTTTTAAAGTTTTACAATTTGGGTATTTTTATCATTTTTGTTGTCAGTACTTTTTTTTCTACAATATCTTCTTTATAGTTTTTTTTTTTACTATTGTTTTTTCTAAACTTATTTTGAAAATGTTTTTCTTTAGCCGAGAGTCTATCGAAAATAGCTTTTTTACGTCATGCAAGATAGTAATAAGGTCTGTGTAAATCTACCCTTCCAAACCCACTTGTGAGATCACACTGGTATATTATTGGACTGGCTTTTTGCTTATGATCACTTTGTTGCACAAGTATTACTTACGAAGTAAGTAATGCACATTATTTACATGGTTATTGCGTATATACCATCAGGGGCGGATCTCTATAACCTCAATTATGGGGAACGTAAATCCATGGTCCTTCCGCCAAACTAGGTATTTTACGTATGTACTAGAATTGGTCCAATATTATGTGTTGGCACCATGCTCCATAAAGGTTGAATGGTGCACTTGGTTCAATACTTAATTATTAGGATCAATTCTCACTTTATACTTGTTCCTCCTCATTTTTTTTAGTAATGCACCCATATTCTTAAAATTATAGATCCGCCTATGTATACCGTAACACGTACTATTAGCAATTTGAAAAATAAGACAAGTAATCTTTTTTAGCAAGGTTAAATCGTATTGATAGTGTTAAAATTTTCATTACACTTTCAGTATATACAAATTATGTCCATTCTTGATTAATTTGATAAGGATCCAACTTATGTATGCATCATTTAAGCCAATTTTCAGAGGTAGAACTCCGATCAAGAGTGTGCATGCGCTTACTATTTTAAAATATCTATTCAAATTAAAGTATTTTAAATTTTATTTTTTTTCGTACGTCGAAAATTAAATTACTTAAAATCTTTCGTAAGCTACATGGCTTGAATCTGTCAGGAGAAGAAACTCCATATATCCTTGAGCGCCACAATATCCTAGATTATCAGAGTTGCTTCATGTTTGTGACCTACATTTGCCAAAAAGTCTGCACATTTGTTTGCTTCCCTCCGAATATAATACAGCCAGACATCTCTATAACAATATCCATATATAATAATCATTTACTATAAAACCTAAGTTTTTCTCAGAATCAATCATTATTTTATGTAATATTATATGTCCTCTGTAACAGCACTGTATACGGATAAAATTGCGCCCGCCCGATTTTACTGATTTGTCGGGGCAAAGAATCGAAGACTGGGAAACGAGGCACGGCCGAGACTGGGTACCGAATTCGGGATTCGAGACGCCTGTTAATATCAAAGTCAGTAGTGATCGAGGTCAAATGGGATCGGCACCGGGCAAGATCGATGACTGCATAATAACGGAAAGACGAGATATCCGTGATTGATCGAAGATCATGGCGATAATCTCGGAACAGATCAAATCAAGGGTGGTTGTTTAGGCTAATCGTGGGCTTTACTTCCGTAATTAGAATTGTACCATAGATAAGATTCATCTAATATATAAAGAAGGTTCTAATCATTTTGTAAGCAGTTACATTTACTCTTATCAGAGCAATACAATACTTTCTATCCAGCTTACATTCTTGTTCGCCAGTTTGCTTGTTTCTTAAATATTCGGGTACCGACCAGTTCGAAGGCACTCAAGCTCGAGGGCTAAATTACGTTTCAACACTGGTTTACTTTATCTTACTGTTAATTTCTATCACTAATCTTTACATTTACCAATTGGTATTAGGTGAATCACGTGTCCTTAAAACTATATTATAAGTTTAATTATTATCGAATTTTAAGGGTAAACAAGTACTTCATTACAGTATTAAAAAATATCGCAACAAACAAGACTATTATAGAGAGATTTGATTGTAGTAGCCTTGTTGATTTCCAACAAATACTTGTACTAGCCCTAAGTGAAGGTGACACTGTACGTCTTTCTCTGTTAAAATTATTTATAGTTACATTAAATTTACACTTATTGTCTCAAATAATAGTGTCTTACATATTGCCTAGACAACTCTAATGTATGAAAGGAAATGAACCATATATGGAAGATTTTCTTGTGGAACCCAACGTGTTTCACTTTCATGTCATTGTATGGAACCGGAAAAAAAAAGTATTTTTAAGGCTCAACATCAGTAGTATAAAGGATAACTCGGTATACTAAGCTCTCGCTATGTACGGGTCCGAAGAAGGGCGGGATCACAAGGGTCTGTTGTGCGTAGTTTTACTCTATATTCCTGCAAGAGGTTATTTTTATGGTTCGAACTGTGACTTCCTGATCACATGACAGTAACTTTACCAATTGCGCCAGGACTCCCCTTCCTCGACATAAGTAGCATCGAGAAATTAAAGTGGTAGTCACCTCTCATTTTCTACACACCCTCACAAAAAGGAAAAAGAAAAATGATACAAAAGAAGAATAGATGGTTGAGACCACATCTTTAATTATTGAAGAAATAAACATAAAATCTAAAGAGAATGTGAAAGATGTATAGAATCATTCAAATCTTAACTAGAGGTCGCGGATTAGTTTGACCAATAAGTGTCTCAGAAATAAAAATATTTCTAATAAGGAGAGCTTCGCCCTATTAACAGACTTTACATAATATGGATCTAAATTAATCAGGTCAATAGGTTCCACAAACTAAATGATTAAATTAAATGCACATACAAAAAAAAATCAGCCATGCTCCAATTTATGACTCAACTACCTGACTTGGCAAATGAAGCCCTAAAACAGGGATGTTTGAGATTGCATCACATCAAGAAAAGGTCTCCCACACATTAGCAATCTTTTTTCTTTTTGATTTTTGATTTTTCACTCGGTGTCAGATTCGTTTTGGAGGGTCCCGATTTATTCGCTTTAGCATTACATAAGGGCTCATTAAATGGGAAAGTAATTTTAATTAGATTTTTTTTAGAGCTCGAACCTGAACTCTAACACTACTAAAAATCGGTCGATTATTTTCACGCAAAAATACAATTAAAGATTACAAATAAAATAAAATAAAAGTCTTAAATAAAAAATGTACTAATGATCTAGTAGTTGAATAGTATGTTGTCACAGACTCCGGTTCGATTCCCAAATGGTACATTTTTTAATTATATAATTAAAAATACCAACCGACTACAGTCAGTTTTTTCGGCAGATTTTTTATTTTTTGGTCCTTTGTGAAATTTAATTGATCGACCGAAATCAATCGAAATTTGAGACCGACTTTGGTCGCTATTTATTGCCAACCATCCTAATTTCGAGGGATTAAAGTCGATCGGCAATCGATCGATTTTTTTAGTCTTCCAACCGATTTAGGTCAATATTTCTGGACGATTTTTTGCAGTTTTCTAGTAGTGTAATTAAAGTTGGAAGAATCTTATACATCCCATCACAACCATTGGCGATGCTTATACTTGATCACAGGGGCGTAGACACCTTGCTTGAAGCGGTGTCACGTGACACTGTTTCGTCAATTTTTTTCCTAATCTGTGTGTATAAATAATTCATAAAATTAAAATACTAGGTGTAAATATAAAAAATGACATTGCTTGTCGTTACAGTAATTTATTCATTTGTTTATTTTTTTTAAATATTGACATCGCTTACGAAAATTCTTGTGTACGCCACTGCTTCATCACACACATGAAAAATATTGAGTCGTTTGACAAGCTAAACGTGTTTAGTATAACATACATTTACTTAACAAATTGAAGTAACCTAATTATGTTAACGTTAGGTTTTCATCTGTTGCTTGTCAACTCTCTTTTTAGTCTTGATTCAGTTAACTCGATAGCCGCATTACAAAGTTTGGCTTTTAACGCATTGCATTAAATACAATATAAACAAAGCAGCATTATTTATGCAATATTTTCAAGTGATGATAATATAGAAATTTACTAGTATATGGAATTAGGGTTGAGAAATTTACCTAGAGAGAGTAACTTAATCATCGAAAATATGTACGACTCTTTTCTTTTTCTTTTTTCTTTTTGTATTTGGTGTACACATGAACTCCATAATCTAGCATATTATGTTGAAACTTTTCGTGTTTCAGCAAAATAGTGGCTATTCTTTAATGACTTTGCAAACGCTGACTATTTTTCAATTACCAGTCCGAAAACGAGTTAGCCCGTACTATTTTATCAATAAAAAAGTTTGACGTAGTTGCAATTCCTTACACTCAATTGGTTTTATGGTTCCTTGTAAATTTTTCTTTAATTTTATGGTCAATCTCCTAGAAAATATTTATTCTTACACGTTAAAAATTCAAAACAACAACAACAACGACCCAGTTTAGTCCCACAAATGAGGTCTGGGGAGAATACTGTGTACGCATACCTTACCTCTACCCCGATGGGATAAAGAGGTTGTTTCCGAAAGACCCCTAAACAAAATACAGAAAAAATATCATGTTATTCAATTCAATTCAAACTGACGAGAGTTATGTTGTACTATTTCCTCCTCTATGACAGCAGCTAGAGTTGGGTCAGCCCACCATTCAAAGCTAATCAGCTAAACGTCCCAAAATGGGGCAGCTCACTAGTCAAAGCAAACCAGCTAAGGTCCAAAAACGACTACTACTAATACTATGAATCTATGTTTGCAATGTTTAGGAAGAAATTCAAAAATAGCCAAGTTTACATGTGGTCATTCAAAAATAACCACATTTTAAAACCAATCAAATTTGGATCGAGAACGGACTGGAGTTCCAGCGTAAGTATACTAGAACTCCAACATAATAAACTAAAATTCCAGTATAATTTACCGGTCCAGTATAATATGTTGGACGTTCATACACAGGTGCTCCAATATCCAGTATATTTTGTTGGAACTTTCCGCGTGTTGGAGTTTCAGGATAATATGTTGGAAGTTCATACACAAGTGCACCGATCTCCAGTATATTATGCTGGACCGGTCCCTTTTTCAGCAAAATAATAACTATTTTTCAATGACTTTGCAAATGATGGCTATTTTTGAATGACCAATCCAAAAACTGGCTAGATCGTGCTATTTTAATATATTTGTTTTCAATTATCCAGCATATATAATTGAAAACAATTTGGGCGACAAGCTGCAACCAAGGTCTACTCATAAAAAAAGGGTGATTTGCATAAATAGGACAATTTGATGTCATTATTGATTTTTTGACCTCGCTTGCCTCATCAGCAAAAATTTTAAATATAGCAATTGTTGCACCTCAACTTACCTTATGTGTAACACTGTTAACTTGTGACCTTAAAGGTTTTTCATTGGGCAAGCAAGAGTCAAAAACTCAAGACCATTTATTTTCAAGATTATGTAATTCCCTGCGTAAACAAGAAGATTCAACCTATATAGTACCCACTAAATTACTTAAACTAATAATAGTCGGTGATATATAATATATGTATAATTTATATATAATATATATAGTTACTGTACAATTTATATATACCGACTAGAAAAATTAAATAATAAAACCTACAGGCTTTTTGTGCAAAGGTCTAAATTTAAAAATAGCCAGATTTATCACTGGTCGTTGAAAAATAGCCAAGTTTCAAAAGTCATCCAAATTTAGCCACTTTTTATGTAAAGATAAATCTAAACGAAAACACTATTCAAAATCTGAAAAATACGCCCGTAAATTTTACGGGAGTTCCAGTATAAGTATGCTTGAACTCCCGCATATTTTACAGGAGTTCCAGCAAGTATAAATGTCCAGTATAATATACTGGAGTTTGGAGCACTGGTGCTCCAGTCTCCCGTATATTATACAGGAGTTAGCAAAGTATACTGGTCCAGCATAATATGCTGGAGTTCGTACACAAATGCACCAGAACTCCCGTATATTTTACGGGACCGGTCCCTGTTGCAGCAAAATAGTGGCTATTTTTTATTGACTTGGTAAACGCTGGCTATTTTTTATTGACCAGTGTGAAAATTGGCTATACCATGATATTTGAAATTTAAAAATAGCCAGATTTACCACTGGTCGTTGAAAAATAGCCAAGTTTCAAAAGTCATCGAAATTTAGCCATTTTTTATGTAAAGATAAATGTGAACGAAAATACTGTTCAAAATCCGAAAAATACGCCTGTAAATTTTACGGGAGTTCCAACATAAGTATGCTTGAACTCTCGCATATTTTACGGGAGTTCCAGGATAACTATGCTGGAACTCCCGCAAATTTTACGAGAGTTCAAGCATAATTATGCTCGAACTCCCGCAGATTTTACGGGAGTTCAAGCATATTTATGCTGGAACTCCCGCATATTTTACGGGAGTTCCAGCAAGTATAAATGTCCAGTATAATATACTGGATTTTGGAGCACTGGTGCTTCAGTTTCCCGTATATTATACAGGAGTTAGCAAAGTATACCGGTCCAGCATAATATGCTGGAGTTCGTACACAAATGCACCAAAATTCTCGTATATTTTACGGGACCGGTCCCTATTACAATAAAATAGTAATTATTTTTCATTGACTTAGTAAATGCTGGCTATTTTTGATTGACCAGTGTAAAAACTGACTATACCATAATATTTTGACGTAAACAAGGGCATCCAAGCCCATTTCTTCAGAGGCTCTCGTCCAAAGCCTACTATCAGTATGGGCCCCCAGCTTTCAACAATATGAAAAATTGACATCTGATGACAATATATAAGGGGAATTGGCAAATTTTTAGCCTTGTATTAGATTTTGGCAAAAGTAGCCCCAAATAATTAGCATTTTATAGTCAAATCCTAAAAACTACCCTATTTTATTATTTATTCTCCTAACCGTTTGCTGCTCTCCCTCCCCCTTATTGTTCGCTGGTCCCCCTCTCCCTTCTTGTTCGCTGCCTCCCCCATTCCCTCCCTCCCTCACTATTCCAAATGAGATTAAAATGGTGGATTAACTTTACCATTGGTTTACTCAGTATTACCCATCAAGTATAGATGATCGAAACTTTAATATAGAGCGACAAATTAATATGTGCATACAATTCTTCGAGGTCCAAACATACATACATACATATACATATACATACATACATACATACATATACATATACATACATACATACATACATACACATATATATACATATGTATGTATGTATGTATGTATATATATATGTATGTATGTATGTATGTATGTATGTATGTATGTATTCATAAGAAATTATATATTATACATTGGTATATGCAGGAAGGAAAGTAATTTTTGATATACATTTTAATATACACAAAGAAGGATAATAAATTTGTGATATATATTTTGATATACACGTTTTATTATGTATTATACAGTGTGATATACAAATAATATAATTAGTTTTTTGTGATACACTTGGATACAAAGATAATAATAAATTATAGACAACTATCGAAGGAAAATAAATTTTTGATATGCACAAAGAAGAAAAATAAAGTTGTAATGTATATATTGGTATACACGTTATTTAACATGTTATACAGTATGATATACAAAAAATAAAATTTATTTGTGTTATACACTTGGATATACACTATGATATACAAACTATATTTATAATTTTTAATGCTTGTGAGAAATAATTTAAAAACCTAGAAAAAAGATTGTAGAAATTTGGGAAAAAATCTTGAAAGATTTTCGAATTCTAACAAAAAGAAAATAAAAGCCTATTTTTAGGGTAATGGTTGGACCATTAGAAGAGAGAGAAGATCATTAAATGTTAAATTTAGGTTACGTGTGCCAAATGCTAAAAGATAGGCTATCTTCTGCCAATTATTGGACTAAATTGTTATGCAATGCCAAATCCTCTTTCAATATAGGAGGCCTAGCCCCCAAAGCCGATGATTTCAGTCTCACGGTTTGCTCTAATTTTCTTGAATAAATAACCTTTGAATATAAGAAAATAACCAACGAATGTATAATATAATAATAATATATATATATATATATATATATATATATATATATATATATATATATATATATTATATACAATCCGTATATAATTTATGTACACTAACTAAAAAAAAATTGATTCGCTATTTGTATAAAGATCTTAATCTGATGGGGGAATTAACACTCGTATATAACTTGAAGGAATGGTAAACTAATTATTATAATTAATTTAATGTTTTTAAAAGAAAAATATAAATCTCTAACATGCTTAACAGATTCATCTCTTCAAGGAAAAAATTATGAACTTTATAAATTAAGAATTCATCTTTCTAACACAATAGCATCTATAATGTAGTCCTTAAAAGAATTTTATTTTGTAAAAATTATTCTCTTAATAATATTTATTTTTATTAATTAATTTTCTCATATATAGTCCTCTTTTATATTTTTCTTTTATTGTCTATTTTATCTATTAGATTCTGAATGCCTTTTTAAGGCTGTATTGTGGGCCGTTCTGGGCCCGAGACCGGCCCAGGACCGCGATCCTAACGGGCCGGTTCTAGTGGGCCTGGGCTTAAGTGGTGCAAAAACCCGTGGTGGGCCGGTTCAACACAAATAGCCCGTGAGCCCGGGACCGTTAAGCCCGGGACTGGCAGGCGGGCCTGGGCCGGTTCAACCGGGCCTAACGGGCTCCAACGACTAATTTTTTTAAAAGAAAATTAAAAAAAAGACCAACGGTCAGATTTTTAAAATCTAGCCGTTGACCTTCAAAATTTATCCATTGGGCACTTTAAAAAATAGCCATTTGGCCCTCAAACTTTTTATAATTACACTTTTTCCCAATTCTCAACTATAAATGCTCCCTCATTCTTTCATTTTTACTCACAAATTCATCAATCTCTCTCATTTCTCAAACTCAAATTGAAGTATTCAAGTCTTCACTCATCTCTCATTTCTCAAACTCAAATTCTTAATTCAAGTGAAATCATGCCCGGTGATTCTACATTGAAGTCATTTGTTTTGGAACACTTTAATGTGGTAGAAGAAAATGAAGAAATTTACATAATAGAGTGCAATAATTGTGGTCGAGTCTACACTCGTCGTCGAAAGGAGGGCACAGGAACTTTAAGGAGACATATAAAGAGTTATCTTGCGCGTTCTCCAGACATTCGTATTCAAGATTTTAAGTTTTTTTTTTTTGAAATCAGCAGGAATATATTATATATTTATCACATAATAGTAACAGTAGCATCGCCCGAGTGGGCATTTTCTACTTGGCTATTACAAACTACCAACAAGTCCCGCAGGACATTGTGGTTACCAAAAGAAGCTAGTCTATGACAAACATCCTTATTGAGATGCCTAATAACATAAGTTTTTCCATCATAGTCTGATTTAATGGCATTAGTAACAAAATACGGGGCATAGAAGATAAAAGTTGTATCCCTGCTGTTGCTATTTCCTTTCAATCCTTCTCTAGCCAGCATGTGTGCCACCTTGTTGGCCTCCCTGAATGCGTGATGTACTTTCTGGACCTTCATTTGCTTCATTAACCATCTGCATTCATTAACAATGTCATTAAATAAAAGTAGTCCATTTTCTAAGCAGCTAATAACATCGGTTGAGTCCGTTTCTATATCCAGCTTTGTGAAACCTTGCTTAAGTGCAGTCGTAAGACCAATCTTAAAGGCCATCAATTCTGCATGCAGAGCAATCCTGAGGTTTTCCCATGGTATCCAGCAATCCATTGGCCCTTATAGCCCCTGAATACCCCCCCCCCCCTCCCATAACCGCATAGTGATTGGTTTTTATTGAACGAACCGTCAAAGTTAAGCTTAATAGAGTCCTTTGAAAGTTTGTTCCACCTAACTTGGACAGGTATTTTTAATGGCTTAACAATTTCTCTACTAGTAAGGAGTTTGAACTCCACTGCAAATTTTATAGCATTTTGAATATTGGTAGAGTGTGTGTTCGTTGTTAAAAAGGTTATTATTCATGTTTAGCCAAATTATCCAAATGATAAAAGGAAATAGGTCTTGCCAATCGATAATGGGATTTTTGAGAGATGGTTTTGAGTCACGAAGTTGTATGAGCCAGTCAGTAGCATTATTCCAGTTTTGTGGGTTGATGCCTAAGTAGGTCCATAACTGTTTGACTGTTATGCACTCTAGGAAAACATGTTTAATAGTTTCTGGTTTAAGAAGTTTCTGGTTGGAAGCTTATTATGAATTTTTTTCCTAAGTAGGTACTTAATTTTGTTAGGACATTTTGTGTCCCATATCCAAGTGAAGTCCTTGTGGCAGATTGGTTGCTCCTCTAGGAGTCTGTAACAGGATTTGCTATTGAAAAATCCATTTGAGCTCAAAGCCCAAAGGGGAAAGTCATAGAGGTTATTACTGATTTGGGTAGCTTTGATTTTATTGATGATAGTTGGTTCTAGGGACATCGAGATTTTGGAGAAATCCCAATTGTTATTGTTTAAGATGTCCTTTATGGTAAGGGATTCATCTTGTAGGGTTAATGGTCTATCACGCAGAGATGTGAGCTCAGGGATCCAACGACTGTGCCAAACACTCAGGGTAGATGATTTGTGAGGCATCCAAGTGATCCCTTTATTACAAATTCCCCAACCTATGATAATACCATTCCATATAAAGGAATTATTAATTACAGTATTTTTTTTTACCATGGAGGCATTGTAATGTTTTGGCCCAAAGAGATTGGGAGTTGTGAAGGAGTCTCCAAATAAGGCTTGCTAGATTTACTAGGTTTTTCTTCTTTGCGGCAAGAATGCCTAGCCCTCCTACCTTCTTGTTTTGAGTTATCTTATCCCATTTTATAAGATGTAGTTTTTTTAAAGTACTATTTGATCCCCGTATAAAATCACGTTGAATTTTGTCAATCTTGTTAAGAATCTTAGTGTGGAGAAGGGTGTATTGCATTGAGTGGTTTGGGAGGGCATTTAGGAAAGAGCTTGCAAGGGTACATCTTCCTGCCATACTGAGAAGGTTAGATTTCTAAGTACTAAGTCTAGATACCATATTATCAAGAACAAATTGAAAGTCTTTGGCCCTAGGCTTGGAGGTTGTGATGGGAAATCTTAAGTATTTGCCAAAAGAGTTACTAATTTTGATATTAAAGGATTGTGAGAGGGTAATTTGTGTATTTTTAGGGCAATGTTTTGAAACAATGATTTTAGACTTGTCCTTGTTTATGGATTGTCCTGATAAGAGACAGAAGGAATTAATACACTCCTTAATGGCATTGATTGATTTTTTATTGGTGTTTGCCATAAGGTCAGGTCATCCGCAAAAAAACAGGTGAGATATTTAAGGATTGTTGTTACCAATTCTAATTGGGTCCCAACACCTTATGGCTACCTTATGGTTAATCAGAATGGACAGCATTTCCATTCATAATATGAAGAGATATGGGGACATGGGGTCACCTTGGCGGATCCCTCTACTAGGTGAGAAATAACTAGTTCTAGTGCCATTAACTAAGATGGATGTTCTATTAGTGGTGACACAACTCATTATAAGTTTTGTAATGTTTGGGGGGAATTTAAAGAATCTTAATGTTTTGTAAATGAAAGACCATTCCAAACGATCGAAAGCTTTTTCTAAATCAATTTTTAGAATCATATTGTGATTTTTGCCACGATATTTATTCATTTTGAGTATTAGTTCTTGAATGATAATGGCATTGTCACATGCTTTCCTATTTTTGAGGAAACTGCTTTGAGAAGGGCTAATTAAAAGGTTTAGAAAGGGTTTCAATCTGGTGGAGATAACCTTGGTGATAATTTTGTAGACAGTGTTGCATAGACCTATGGGTCTAAAAAAAATTAAGTTGTTAGCATTGGGTATTTTTGGAATTAGGCAGATCAGCGTATCATTAATAGAACTAGGAATTATACCCGTTTTGAAAGCTTCTTGGCAGATATTAGTTACTGAATTACCCACAATATTCCAGTAATTTCGAAAGAAAAAGGGGTGAAGTCCATCTGGCCCGGGTGCCTTGAATGGTTTGAAGGAGAAGCAAGCTTTGGTAATTTCAGCATGAGTAATAGGATCGTCAAGGGAGGAGAGATTTAGCTTTGTGAAACAATCAGGGTCATTTTTAATGAGGTTCCAGTCACTATTAACATGGGATGAAGTGAAAGCCATTTCAAAGTAGTTTTTAGTTTGACTAATAATGTCGTCAGGGTTATCAATCCACATACCTTGATCATTCTTGAAGTAATTAATCTTATTAACTCTTTTTCTATTCGTGGCCACAATATGGTAGAATTTTGTGTTAGCGTCACCTTCATTAAGCTAGTGAATTCTAGAGCGGAGTTTCCAGTAATCCTCCTCCATACGTAGAATATTATTGTACTCCTGAGTTAAGGATTGTTCTAAGGATTGGAGGAAGAGACTGTGGTAGTATGACGGGGAGTTTTGGATACTTTTTAGTCTAGAAAGGATGATTTTTTTCTTTCTACCAAGGTCTCCAAAGACAGTGTTTTTCCAACTTATAACAGCCTCATTAAATATTGAAGCAGCCTTACTATGCGAATTGTTGCACCAAGAGTCATTAAATAAGGTTTTAAAATGAGGATGTTTACACCAGTAGGGCTCGAGCCTAAAGGGTTTATCAAGTAGGTAACCCCTTTTAGGAATGAGATTAATTAAGAGAGGATTGTGATCTGAGTGGGTCTTGGGTAAGTGACTAATAGAGGCATTAGGAAAAAATTGAATCCACTCATTGTTTCCAAATACCCTATTCAAATGTTCTAGAATTAGGTCATTGTTACCAAATTTATTATTACACCAAGTATATTTACGGCCTTTATAGCCTAAGTCTTGTAGATTACAATAGTTAATATTGTCCCAAAGTTTAAAGGCACGTCTATGATTGATGGGTATTCCACCAATTTTATCATTAACTGAGAAAATATCATTAAAATCTCCTCCTGCTAGCCAAGGGATTTTATACAAATCAGCTATATTTTTTAGATTATTCCACATAGAATCCCTTTTACTAATGTCAGTGCTCGCATACAAAGAAGAAAATAGCCATATGAAATTAGTAGGACGTACCTCAATTGTAGCATGAATTTCATGGTCTCTACGTATGGCATTGTGGACTGTCACTCTCGTATGGTCCCAAAGGAGCACCATGCCTCCAGCTTGTCCATCTGCTGGCACCTCAATGAGTTCGGAGAAACCAAATTCTTGCAAGAGTGGTGTATGAATATGCATTCTAGTTTCAAGTAATGTGACCATGCATGACCTATGAGTATCAATGAGTTCTCTAAAATTTCTTCTAAATTTTCATTATCCCCCCCAGTGTTCCAAATAATGAAGTTTGTAGCGTTAAACATATTGATATTAGGGGTTTGGTTGTGACCATTTTCCAGAATGTCCCTTGTGGGATTCAGGAGGCTCCTCAGGGTTGGGACAAGTATCATTGCTCGGTTCCCCACTGTTGGGGCGTGGGGGGGGGGGGCGAATGTCCATCGAGCACTTGTATAAGGCTGGTGGGCATGAGAGGATATGCCTCTTCTCTAGGTTTTCCTTTAACAGGAAGACCTTTACTTCATTTAGGCTTCCAAATTCTACCACTGATTCCCCTATCAAATCGATTGGTTCTATCATTTCCTCTTCCATGTTGTTTCCTACGTTTTGAGCTACTGGGGGATTGAGGTTAATGTTCTCCATAGGAACTTCCATGTTGAAGTTCTGAGGTTGAGGTTGTTGGTGATTTTGAGGGGAATCCCATTGCATTAGGATGGGGTTCACAGCCGTTAGTGCTTCCGGTGGGAAAAATGGTAAATCTAGACCTAGGTTCTGGGGGAGAATTGGGACAGGATTGAAATGAGGGGAAGGTTTCATTGGCCTCTCATTTCTTGCACTAGGTTGGGGTTCAAAGCTGGGGCTAAGGGTTGTAAGATATTATTCACCCATACATCATTCAAGTAGTTGTTCATGGCCAAATGTAGTCCTCCGGACACAAGTTGGGCTAGGTATCTCGCATTTTGTAATACATATAATACACCCTTATATATACATATATATATATAAGGCAATATATAATTATATATACACATAATACACCCTTATATATACATACTCTACATACTATATATACTATATATATATTTATATAGCTATATATAAGCAATTTATACTAGTATATACATATATAGTTTACAAGAAAGTGCCTTTGATAATAAAAAAAAACGGAACGAAAAAAGCCCGTTAGGCTCGTTTAGGCCCGCGGGCCCGACCCATTTAGCCCAGGACCATGTGGGCTTAGGACCACCATGGGCCGGTTCCACACTTTGGGACCGTGAAGCCCGGGACCATTTGACCCGGGACCGCCAAAGCCCGACCCGCCTAAGCCCAGGCGCATTTGGCCCAGCCCGTTTAGGCCCATTTGGCCCGGGCCCGGACCACAATACAACCTTATGCCTTGTCATTTCAATCACAACATTCAATCTACATAGCTTTCTTTTAGCAATCGACCTTAGAGTATAATACCAATTTAACTTGCCTTATTTTCAATTGGAGAACTTACAGAAATGTCCCATATAAGTTTCAACTTACCAACCTCTAGCCAATATTCCAAAAATCGAAACAAACAAAGAATTTTTTTAATGGGTATAGTCGAAATTCATTGAAAACGTATAAATAAGTCAATATACAAAATTTGAGGAAGATTGGAGGTGATTTGGACTGAATTTATATCAAAATTCATAATTAAATCGATGTCAAAAAATTCTTCTGTGACACATGTATCAAACATGTATCACCCATGTATCTCACACACAGATATACATGGATATACATGTGATACACAATCGATACAAATATGATACATATGTTATACACAGTGTGATACACGTATCATTTTTTTTCATATTCAATTTTTACTTCGAATTTTCAATTCAAACCACCTCAAAACTTTACCAAATCATCCCAAAACTGAGATTCAAGCTCCTTAAGATATACCCAATCTATTCTAATAGCACTCACTCAAAAGAAAGTAAAAATTTAATATTTTTTTGCTACAAATAGCTAATTGGCCATTTTGGCTAATATTAGTAATATTTTATCAATTGACCAATTTTTATAATGAGCTACTTCTCAATGGACATAGCTGGTAATTTCCCTTTTCAATTACATATCTCATATTATTTTGGCGGTCGAAGATTTTCATACAACCATCAACATAGAAATTTGAAAGGTGTCAAATTTTCATAACTCGGCCAACATTTCCTCATAGCCAACACAGATTAAATGTAAATACTCACATTCAATATTAAACCCAGCAAAATTTTCCAGTATTATCAACCACAGTCAACGTAAATACTTGACGCGCAATATTTAATTGGTTGCCATGTTATTAGGTAAATTTCATAAATAATCATATAATTATAATTTTTTTTATATTAAAGTCATATAACTATATTATTTCATAAAAAAATCATAGAACTTCATAGTGACCAAAAATAACAATTTTTCGATAATACTTATTCCACATTTATTGTTGTTTTTAACCTAATAAATAATAACTCAATTAAAATAAAATAAAAATATTTTTAGCCTCCCAAAAACAATAACCAATGTAATATATATGCGTTTTATGCACGTGCGCACACACCCTATATATTAGCTAATAGCTAATGCACCGATCAATTTTATATATTTTTTTAAATAAAAATAATCCAACCCAACACAATACCCATATACAATAAATTAAAATAATACTAAAAAATAAATCCTTTCCTAAACAAAACCTTACCTATATATTAGCTAATAGCGAATGCACCCGATCAATTTTATATTTTTTTTAAAATAAAAATAATCCAACCCAACACAATACCCATATACAATAAATTAAAATAATACAAAAAATAAATCCTTTCCTAAACAAAACCTTAGTTTAATGCATGATATTTTGACACTGCTAATGCACAAAAACTAAAATATTACAGGTAGGTGCAAATACCAGAGCATTGTCCAAAAAGTATTATTAACAAAAAGTAGCCAAATTAACCCTAATAATACAACGGAAACATAAAAATACTACAAATACAACAATTTCACGACACCTAGAAAAGCCACCTGGAAAAATACCAACAAAAAACAAAATTCAAACTTACGACACCTGCCATCAGCACTGAATTATTACATCATCATGATATAATATATTAACCCGTAATATTCCAAAATTCTAATTTAGAGTTCCTCATCTCGTTTTTTACCAGCTATATTATCCTTAATTTCCTTTGTTTTTTCCTTTGCTGATTCCAAATTTGAAGCTATATTTTCCTTTGCTTTTTCCAATGTTTCACCTGCTTTTTCCTTTGCTTCTTTAGCTTTCTCTTTGGCCCAACTCATATGTTCTTCTGTTTCTCTTTCTGCTTTCTCTCCCATTTCTTTCATTTGCTCTTTTGCTTCTTCTGCTTTTTCTGTTGCTTTTTCTTTTGCTTCTTCTGCCTTTTCTGATGCTTTGTGTTTTGCTGTTTCTGCATCTGAATATGCTTTTTCTTTTTCTTCTCCTGCTTTTGAATAAGCTTCGCTTGATTTTTCTGTTGCTTTTTGTTTTGCTGTTTCGTATGCTTTGTTTTTTGCTTCTTCTGCTGTGTTCTTTAAATCTCCTGCCTTGTCTGCTACGTATTGTCCTGTTCCTGCATTTCAATCATATTTTTCCATACTTCAACTCAGCATCCACATTTTTATAATAATCACTACTAGAACAACGAAAATTAACTACGGACAAATTCGTCCCACAGATTATCAAAAAAATTATAAAATTGTGTTAGCTGCAAGCAATTTAGCGGCTTTTCATTTTTTTTTTTTTTTTTTTTTTTTTTTGGTGGTGAGTGACATTTAAGTTTCATGCTTCACTGCAGCAAAGGGCAGTCCAATGCAGGGGACGAGGCTCGAACTCGAACCACAAGGGTCTAGGACTCGAACCATTCAGCCAATTAATTTCCGCCAATTTCCGCGGTGAGTGCTAAGTACTACTATTAATAGTTTGCAGGATTTCTAGAATAGGAATTGGCTTTTTCTTTAGAGCAAGACTCTTTGCTTGCTTCTCTCCGCAAGCTCAGCGGATGAGTGGCCGTATTCGACACCTCTTTCTCTTACGACTAGTGCGTTAAGAGAGTAAGCTCTCTACATAGTAGGTAAAAATATATATGCTACATAGAACGGAAAATGTAAGAAAAATATTACACCGTCAACTTATATACTAAACTTAAAAAGACAACTAATTATAAGTTCACACTCTTGTGGAACAATTATACTGCAAGTAAAATTACACTTAGACTATGTATATAAGTTAATTACATTTTAATCTATGTCAACCTTGGTACAAAAACACTATAAATTGATACTTCCCCCTCCCAATCCCAATCAATTTATCGTAAATATTTTATTATGGTGCTCGAATCGAGAGTCAAATTCTTTTTGACAGCGAAAACAAACATAAAATATATGTAAACTAAACTACATAAAAAATAAAATAAAAACAGTATAAGCCAAAATAATTAACCTGTAGCAGTATCAGTAATCTTGTCTTTGGCATTCTTAGCAGCATCCATAGTTGATTCAGAAGCTTGTTTAGCAACAGAATCATCATCAGTAGATTTAAAACCAAGACCTTCAGAAATCTTATCTTTAGCCCATCCTGTCCAAGACTCTGAATTCTCTTTACTTTGCTGCTGCTCAATTTCTTCATTATTTTCCTTACAAATCACCAAACCAGATATAGACATAACCACAAATCCAACTAATAACAACACATAAATCAACTCCCTTAAGTTTCTTGAACCCATAATTGTATTAGCCAACTAACTATATGTGAAGAATACTATATCAGCAATGAAGTGATGGTACCACACAATCAAGAAAATGATTTGGTTGAGGCTGGAAAAAATTTCAGATATATATAAGAAGAGTTATGCTATAGGTTAGTGGACGAGTGGCATAATACGTGGGCACACGTGTCAGTTGTATGGCTATTGTAAACACAGTAGTCAATATGAGCTCTCTACGTGTCATTCAATATCTAATATTAGGTTTGGCTCTGTGTATTCATTGTTTGTCTCTATGTCTATCTTTACACTTAGCCCTTGGGTTTGAACACTGCTCTAGAATGTTTGCAAAAAACAATTTTGTTGAAAAGATATCGAAAAACATTTTTGAAATGGTAATTTAAGGTTTGAGTTCAGTTAGTTTTTTGAAGAAAAATATTTATTTGTAAAACCATTTACTACTACTACTACTATTTCAAATTTCCACATTATCTATCTGTCAACTTATGTTAATACCATAACAAATTAACAATATTCAAAAACAACACGTACTAAAGTATGGTTATTTTGTCATATCGTACCAAATTATATCTGTCATGTTAGAAGGATGTTATTCCAAAATAACATGTACTAGATTATGATGAACATGCTCATTTCTATAAAGTAGGATGTTAGTCAATGTATTGGGCCTGGAAAGAAGGGAAATATATATTATAATTAGTGTATATTTTTCATATAATTAACTAGGGAATATAATTATTTTTGGCCGACCGGCCAAAAATATGGTAAAAATAGCATGGTATAGCCAATTTTCGGATTGGTCATTCAAAAATAGTCAGCGTTTACGAAGTCAATGAAAAATAGTCACTATTTTGCTGCAACAGAGACCGATCCAGCATAATATATTGGAGTTCGGTGCACCTGTGTATGAACTCCAGCATATTATGCTGGACCGATATACTTTGCCGACTCTAGTATAATATAAAGCATCGGTGCTCCAAACTCCAGTATATTATACTGGACAATTATACTTGCTGGAACTTCAGTATATTATGTTGGAGTTCTAGTGTACTTATGCTGGAACTCCATCATATTATGCTGGAATTCCAGCATACTTATCCTGGAACTCCAGTATAATATGGTGGAGTTCAAGCATACTTATGCTGGAACTCCAATATATTATGTTGGAGTTCTAGTGTACTTATGCTGGAACTCCAATATAATATACTGGCGTATTTTTCGGGTTTTGAACAGTGTTTTCGCTCAAATTTATGTTTATATAAAAAGTGACTAAATTTCGATTACTTTTAAAATTGGGCTATTTTTGAACGATCAGTTGTAAATCTGACTATTTTTGAATTTCTCCCAAAAATATGCTTTACAAAGAATGCAAATGAATTTCGCGCATTAGGCCCAAGCTAAATGGGTCACTTGTCCAAAGTACAAAATATATAGAGATTTTTACCTAGCTATACTGTATTAGAAACTTATTTACCTATATTCTCTATATTTTGCAGTTTTTAATAAGTATCTAGGGTTTTCTTACAACTTATATACATTGCTTCTTAAAAGGCTCTGACCCATTATTAGTGCCTTCAATTAAGGAATTCAATTACATCCTTTCCTTTTTTTCCCCTTCTCCTCTTCTCTTTTTTTTTTTAAAAAAAATCAAAATCCCTTAATCTACGTCCAGGATCTCCATCTTCTCTCTTCACCATTGCCTACAGCTTTATATTATTAAAAAATATTCAGAAATTGTATGATAACTATATCATAATTGTAGTTGAATTGTATCGGATATATCAATGCCTAAAACATATATGTATCATACTTATATCACAATTGTATCTAACTTATATCTGGTACATTAATACCCAAAATAACACCTGATACGATACTAATAAATTAATATACAATTATCATATTTGTGATACAAATTGTGAAATTCATCACGAATTCACATCTGCTCGTAACAACATACAATGAATATACAATTATCACACATTTGTAATACAATTCCTGCAACAATTATGATACATATACATCTATAATACAATCGCGATACATTTCTAAAAAATTATGATACAATTATAATTTTCATCTTCCTCAAGTTTCAATCACAACTCTACACTAAAAATTTAATATAATAATATTATAATTGTATTAGTTGAATTTCTTCTATATTGTATAAATAAGAAAGAGATTTTGGATGATTGAAAGAAAGAATCGAATATCAAAAGCTTTGGAAGAGGAGTGAGTACGTGAGATATTTGGGTTCGAAAGATTTTGGGTATCAGTGGGTAAGGGAGAATTCTTAAGATGGTAAGTATAAATTTGGATAATTGTTAAAGAAAGAGAGAAGATGTGTTTTTGTAATCCTTTGGAAAAGGAAGAGAGTCTTAAATGTAGGGGGATTATGTGTAACTGATACGCTATATTTAAGGTATGTTGTCTTTTCTCTTTTTTATGGTTTTGTATAAAACTAGTAAATATAAGTATATAAAGTAATTAATAAGGAATCTAAATAAAGATAGTAAATATATTTTTATTATAGTATAACTAGGTAAAAATCTCAAATATATAGCCATAATCCAGGCCTCCTCAACTTGGTGACTGCATTAGCTAAGTAGTTTATACAGTCACAAGAAGGAATGATGCAACGAAGTTAGCAATTAAGTGCAGTTTATACAGTAGAAATGACACCTAAGTAGCCACTTCAAAGGGCTGCTATTTAGGAATTAGCCAGTGCCTCTTGAATTTCAGTTTTTTAATTAAATTTTTCAGAACAAAAATATCCTGAATTGTCCTGAAGTTAAGATTTTTAGTTTAAATTTCAGGATAAAATAAGTATTAGCTAATTGCTAAATAACATCCCTGAGAATGACTATTTGTGTATTTGCCCCGTTTATATACTTAAAAGAAATGACCGTCCATCTTGATATGTTTGGTTCGTTCATGAAACAAAAGATTTCGGATTATATAAAGTGCAACTTTATTGTATAAAAGAAGAGCTAATATAGAAGTAACAAAAAGTATTCCTAAGGCCTTGAAACAATATGTGCAGCAATTCCAATTCATCAAATACATTTCTCATAGATCTACATTATGCTCCAGCAAAATGAAAAAGAAAATGGTGTATTGTTCTTTAAAAAAAATGGGAGCTAGATGCACCAAAAATGAATAAAGAAACTAGCTAGTAACACTCCTTGCTATCATTTGAGAAAACTCCCCAATCTAGGTCACATACCTTAGAAACTCTAGGCTAGAGTATATTTGCAACGAGGGGCATAACTACAACTCTATTTTACGGGTTCGATAGAACCTAATAACTTTGATTTAAATTTTATTTTCGTGTTTAGAAATCATTTAATATATATAAGTAATTTATTCATAACCCAATAAGCTACCTTTTTTATAATTTAAAATCTCTAGATTCTTTTCTTTTGAATATCCTTTTAGTCTAGTCTAGTCTTAAACTCATTAAGTGGACTAACAACCTTATGTTTACCTTGCGATTCTATTAATTACGCAACAAAAGAAAGTTAATTTCTCATATGACCATATAACTTATAATTTTTTCTACTAAAAACAATAAACTAACTTATTTTATGGTGTGGATGTGAGGGATATTTAATGATTTATTTATGTATTTTCATTTAAATATAACGTTAATCTTAACAAAAAACACTTAATTTTGTATATCCTATCGTGACACATTAAAAGATTAACAAACTCATATCCTTCACAAATTCCACTTGACTTTGCATAGTCACACTGTTATTAATCATAAAAAGATTATCAGTCTGGAAAAGAAAATATTTTAACAACTTGAGTTAAAGCTTGTCTTCCCATTAATGGCCCGTTTGGCCATAAATTTTTTTTAACATTTTCGGAAATTTTTAACTTTTTTTCAGAATTAGTATTTAACCATGAAATTATCAATTTTCACTTGAAAATAAATTTCAAAATTTTCAAAAATTTGAAAAACTCAAAATAACTGTTTTTCAAAAGATCACTCACAAAAATTCAAAAACAACCTAAATTCTATATTCATGTCCAAACACAACTAATTTTCAAACACCATTTTCACTTTTAAAAAAATTATTTTTTCCAGAAATTTTATGGTAATTCTTATGTCCAAACGTCCACTAAAACTGAAGAGAGGCAACGCTTTGGAATATTAACCACCCTTCATCTTTACCAAATGGTGAGATTGTGGCTCTGGATCATTTCTAAATAAGAGCAATATAGGCCATTTTATAAAGAGATCTTTACACAAATAACCTATCAGGTTTGCGGTTTACTCATTACTGTGTTGGTTATATCTTTAAGCAGTTCTCTTATATTTTATACTGAGGTAATATTACATACTGTGACGTTTGTCAATTTAGCCCGACCTAACGACGTCGTTTTACTGTTATGCTTTCTTCCTTCCTTACCATATATAAGCTCGACTCAATCCACCTCTTATCCTAAAGTTCATCTTCGAACCAAAAAAGCCATGGCTTGTACTTCACTTTCACTTTCTTTTCTTCACAACGCTTGCGCCGATAACAAGCAGCTGACTCTTTCATTCCGTACCAAATTGGTGACGTCAGCTCGGCCTCTTACGGTTGAAGCCAAGGCCACAACCAGAAGAGAAGACAGAACTGCCCGACATGTTCGTATTCGGAAGAAGGTATTAAACTCAATTCCCTACAATGTATTATGTTAATCTTGTTTTTATTTATATGTGGCAATACAATCTATTCTTTGGGGTCTTGAATTTGTAGTCTAAGTATTCAGAGTTGTACAATTCCCAATTCCTAAATATTGATTTATGTTAGTCTTGTTCTTACCAATATGCTGAAATGCAATCTCTTAATGGGTTCTCGAATTTGTGCTCTATGCATTAAGCATTGTACTAAAAGGGGAGCCTTGACGTAATTAGTGGCAGAGCCAGGATTTTCATTAAGGGGAGTCAAAATATAATGAAATAAACTCACCAAGAAATCAATGGGTGTCAATATATAGTACATACACATTTTTAAAAATTATCCGCTACACAATATAATTTTTCGACGAAGGGGTGCCGATTGACACCCCTTGGATACATGTGGCTCCACCACTGGACGTAACTGGTAAAGTTGCTGGCATGTGACCAGGAGGTCACGGGTTCGAGCCATGGAAACAGCCTCTCGCAGAAATGCAAGGTATGGTTGTGTACAACAAACCCTTGTGGTCCCTCCTTTCCCCCGACTCCGCGCATAGCGTGAGCTTAGTGCACCAGGATGCATTAAGCGTTGTACTAATCCCAGGTCCTAATTGAATTTTTAAAAATTATCCAGCTACACCAGTATAATTTTTCGACGAAGGGGTGCCGATTGACACCTCTTGGATACATGTGGCTCTGCCACTAGACGTAACTGGTAAAGTTGCTGCCATGGTCACGGGTTCGAGCCATGGGAACAGCCTTTCGCAGAAATGCAGGGTAAGGTTGTGTAAAACAGACCCTTGTGGTCCCTCCCTTCCCCCTCCCCCTCTCCCGCGCATAGCGAGAGCTTAGTGTACCGGGCTGCATTAAGGTTGTATTAATCCCAGGTCCTAATTGAATTTGTGGTACAATGGAGGTGTTTAGCTAGCAGAGGAAGCAAAAAAAACCACCTTTCTTAATTGGGGTTTTTTAAGTTTTTAATCTTGTTTTTACCAATATGTGGAATTTGTACTCTATATAGAACTGTAGCAATGGCAGTAAAGTTGACTAGGAAAGCCTCGGAACCATATTTAGCCAAACCGTTAACTTCAAGGAATGAAAGCTTCTCAAGGAGTCCTAGGCAGGCATTACCAACAGCCATGACATACACAAACATCCCAAAAAGCACATGCCAGGGAAGTGAATCGCGTCTAACTTCAGCACTACCCCCAGGGTAGAAGAACACCACAAATCCATAAATCCACTGCAAATTATGCCATCAAGTGATGAGAAACAGCTGTTCATCAGCACAATTCTAATTAAACTGATAAATGAATTAGTGGTATAATGGAGTGTATAACTAGCAGAGCATAACAAAAATCTACCTTTTTCGATTGGGGTTTTCTTTTGGGGGCGTGGAGGGGAGTGGAGAGGATTAATCTTGTTTACCTGTGAAAATGCAAAGCCATTTTTAGCATTTGAGATTGCTTGAAGAAACTTTGATATTGGTCAGACCTGAAAATTGTTCTTTTAGCTAGATGGATCATGTTTGGTGTTTAGCAGCATTACATATGCTTGCTTGAAAAGATAGTTCCTTAAACGCAATGGAATATAGAAAGTCATCAACATTTTGGCACGAAGATGCTTGTTGAGAGAATGGGAGTTGTCTTTTTATATTGATTCCTTAGACAAAGAAAGCACCTCTATTCAAGTGTGTTGAAACTTGAAAAGGATGGCCTCTCTTTTTCCTTGTTGACTTGAGACCTTAAATCTTTTAAATGTGAAAAAATTGGAAAACCAATATATCCGCTTACATAAGACAATTTGCACATGCTTTTATACGTCATATAGACAGGTAATGAACCCTCTATCACCTTTCTCTTTGCTTCCATTTCCACAACTTTTTTTATGGAATACAATTTTTTTGACAGTGGAATAGAATTCTTTTCTTGTTAAACATCTATCTGTGATTGATATGCTACCTGTTTAACTTATTTGACCTGTGGTCACGATCTGGTTTCCCTTTCTTGGTCCTCTTTTTGTTTATGTAAAGTCGCAAATTCTCTTGCACGATTCTTAAGGTGCATTATTCAGCTAGATCAAGTCTACAACACATCTTTTGACTTTCAGGTTGAAGGGACACCTGAAAGACCAAGATTGTGTGTCTTCCGTTCCAACAAGCACATCTATGTTCAAGTAATTGATGACTCCAAGATGCACACACTGGCATCTGCTTCAACAATGCAGAAACCGATCTCTGAGGAATTCGACTACTCCGCTGGCCCCACTACAGTAAGTTCTCAAATATGTTTTCTCAAAAAGGTTAAAAGACATTTTCTTTTAACGACAATGCTTAGAAAAGTATATATTACTATATGAGAGAGTGAGGCAGATCAAGAGATGAAATTCTGAAGAAAAAAAAAACTATGGGAAGGTCCTCCTGAATCAGCTGAATTTGAGTCATGTTCCTAGAATTCAAGGAAACGTTTCCCTTTGTGCTCTGGACTACACATTTTCCTTGTCCTATGTTTTTTATACAAAAACTGGAAAGAGCGAAATCTCTTGAACTGAAAAGTGCTCAAAATACCTGATTCATTTTGCATTAAATACTTAAATTTGGCAAATACATACATATAAAGAATTGAAAGTTTGGTTAGATAGAGGTTGTAAGAAATGAATTATACAAATATATTTTGAATTAGTTCACGACTAAACATGTCCAATAATAAGCTAAAATAATCTTGCTTGTAGTTCAATGATCTCAAGCTACTTTTATCATCCAAAAGAGAAGTAGAGAGCTAGGACTTGAGAAATTTGTACTTTCTTGAGCCAGAAAACTAAATTGGGAGATTCAAAGATATTATAAGAACTACTGACTTTTGGAGCAGAAAAATTAGAGAACTGGCACAACCTGGCAGGAAAACTTCTGCCCAAGTTTTATCACTTCGTCCCTTGTTTGCTGTATAGAAGAAGAAAGAATATACCTCTGACTATCTGAAGTTTTCAATTGTCTGTTGCAGAAAGTTTCAAATTTTACGACAAATACCATCCAAAAATTTTGTTCTCTTTACAATTTACATGATTGCATGTAAATTTATCGGCTTATATTTTCGTAGTGGAGGTGGCATTACAAAAACCTGCCTTCAGAAGAGGACCTTGACTGTAATTTTAGATAACCTGTCCTTAGAAGAGAAAATTTGCTCTTTATATGGAAGGAAGGAATATCCTTTAGAGGCTTTATAGGATTTGTTTGGGGCGGATAACATCCTTGTGAGGCTGGACTTAAAAGATCAGAAGTGAAGTGGGAAGTATAAAGATAATAGTTTAAATCAGAAGATTATGGTAATGCAGATTTAAGAGGGATTATGAGAAGAGCTGTTTGGTCCTCATTATCCAATTTTTGTAGTTCCCGGCAAAGATACATAAGATACTATTGTTGTATTTGTCTTTATTTACTGGGTTTGTTGCTCTTGTAGTTTAAATGCCCTGAGGCTCCATGCTTATAACCTTTTAGAAATGCCATATAATCAATTGAAGTTTACCTTCCCATGTAGTTGATGCATGACTCAATTTGTTCAAGAAGCAGGCCTTTCTTTTCCATTTGGCAAAAAACTTAATTTTGCATTTCCTTTCTTTCTTTCTTTTGGATAGAGGATCTCGTGGATGTAGCTTCTCTTATAGTTCTCATTACAGTTTATTTTCTTATATTGTTAGTGCTGAGTACTGAAACATGTTAATGGCAAGTAGTTTTTGGCACTGTTTATATTGGTTACCATTGCTTTATAACACACTCGTGGCATAAGTAACTACCTTCGCATTATCTCCCTATTTATACATGTGCAGTGTTATGTTCATGGTGGAGTTCTTTCCAGCGATTAGGATCGTGTTGATGCTGTTAGATATTACTCCATAAAATATATACGAACTATCACATGGTTCCGTCAGTTGCAACATTGAAGATTTTGTGTATTTGGTTGATTTCCATTCTCACTTCCAAATTGCATCTCTTTTCTGAACCTCTTAGGCACAGGGAGAACCGTTCCTCTCCTCCATAAGAAAATGATTAAACAAACTAAGAAACAGAAAACAGAAAAACACTTGAAGGGTGAAAATGGACCCGGGGGGGGGGGGATTTATTATTTGATGCGATTGTGATTATCTTGACACTTTTCTTGTATCAGAATTTAGTTGCTTGAATACTTTTTATGCTTGTTTATGAACAGCAGGCTCATCATAACAAGCTTTTGTTTGCAGGACGTGGCGAAGAAAGTTGGGGAGGTTATAGCTAAGGCCTGTCTAGAGAAAGGAATCACTAAAGTAGCCTTCGACCGAGGAGGTTATCCTTACCATGGACGGATTGAAGCTCTCGCTGATGCTGCAAGAGAACACGGCCTTCAGTTTTAGAAAGTGCAGATTTCTTTTGTTCTTTTTTTGTTGTGCAAATTACCTTTTCTGATCTTCCCATTTGTTCCCAGTTTGTAAAACTCATGTCTAAGAAGTAAGATGAACTGGAGTTTAAATGTATGATCTGCAATTCTTTTTGGTTTTATGGCTCCTTTAAATCAGAACTTAGATTCCCTTTGTACTTCCAACTTTTTATGATATTTACTTTCAATTTTTGGGAAACTTAACTAGTGAAGATCATGGTTAATTTAGTTAGTACAGAACTCAGCTAGATTTTTTTGGGATTTTAAGAAATTAACAGGTCCAATACAGGCAGACCTCTCTATAACAACATCCTTATATAATAGTCATTCGCTATAAAAGTCGAGTTTTTCTTGGAACCAAATATTATATTATGTTATAATATATGTCCTCTATAACAACTCTTCGCTGTAGCAACCAAAAATTTTTGGAACAAACGAGATTGTTATAGAGAGGTTTGATTGTAGATGAAAAACGAATTAGGTATATAAAATGAGGAATTCTTTTTTATTTTATTAATATACTAAATTCGAGCATTAAGTTACAAATTAAAAAAATACAATGTTTGGTTGATTGCATATGAAAAAGTAATCATCTTATAATGCAACATTTGGTTGGTTTTATTAAAAAAAAATAGCACAAATAATGCATCATTTAGTTGATAGTATTAAATAACATCCGCATTAAATTATATGAGAATCTATATAGAATCTAAATTTTTATGCGGAATAGAATATGAAATAAGATATCTATAGCAATTCATACATTAAACTATAAAACCATAATAATGTTTTTAAAATAATTTCAGCATAATAATCTCTTCATTATTAATCTTCTTGAAACTGCAGCCCATCCTTTGTGTTCGCGATTCTTCATTATTAATCATCACATAATAATTCCTTCATTATTAATCATATAATATATCAATATTTATCGTATAAGTAATTCTTGCATAATTAGTGTGTGAATCAAACAACAATTGAATGTAAAATTGAAACGGTTTTAGATATTAATGCAAATCCAATACAGTAAAATCTCTCCATGATTTTCCATTAATCATGAGGATTAGCTGAAAAAAAGAAAAAACAAATTGGTATTAAAACAAGTCTGAGCTTGAATACAACCAATTTGTCAACTGTTTCTCTACCTAACCAACTATCTATCTCTTTTTCTTCTCCTTTTTCTTCTTTGTGTAGGGGAAAATACCAAACTAGAGGCAATAACAATTTCCAAATCTTGTTTTTGGGCGTCAGATTATAGCCACCACATCAACAAGATAACAATCAAGTATATACAGATTGGCTTGATTATTGATATATTCTCCAAACAAACTAATGCGAAAAAACAAAGGTTCAATTTCTGGGATTGGACTTGTCTAAAATTGACCACATCACTTGAACATCTTCATATGGACAAGCCATTACTTCAACTTGCAAATTTACTATATGGTTCTCCGGCCCTGCAACCATATAAGAGTTTATGATCAGTCGAAAAACAACGACAGAAAACCAACAGACAACCGACACATGTAGAGACAGATCTAGAATGAGTCAACGGGTTTAAATGAACTCATTGCTTTTACGTCGATTCATAAGCACATAAAGGGGCAGCCGGATGCACTAAGCTCCCGCTATGTGCGGGGTCCGAAGAAGTGTCGGACCACAAGGGTCAATTGTACGCAGTCTTACCCTACATTTTTGCAAGAGACCGTTTCCACAGCTCGAACTCTTGACCTCCTAATTACATGACATCAATTTACGCTTATACAGTATATAGACTCATTTTGTACCTACTGACCGTAAATTCTAGATTCGTTTGTGACACATGCAATATAATCTATGCAATGTACATCACATACCTTCTTGTTGAGACTTCTTATCCCTAGGTGATTGTTGATTGAACAAAGTTCGTCGAGCTTTTCTGAAAGGAGATGTGATTGATCGGACCAACGAAGACACTTTTCTATTCTGATGATAAGTCGTCATGATTGATCTCGTGAAAAGATGTTCTGCTAGAAATCTTCTTAGTACTACCTATCAGGATCTATAACTACTTACTATTGGCTAAGAACACAAAATTGAGTGGTTTATATAGAATGTACGTGTCACCTATAGCTACAATATTTTAAATAAAAGATAGTATGGACCATAAAAGGCAGGCAAGATCCGTGAGAATAGCTCTCTCTATATGTAATTTTAATTAATTTCTCTCTCATTTTAAATGTTTTTGTTATCTCTGCATTTTCAAGTTTAGGTTATTTCCTGTTAGCACATGGCTCTCACGCTCCATTGATGGACCATTCCATGTGAAAACCTTTACTTTTCCATTGTAGAAAGTTACGTTGACGTAAAGTTGAGCTCAAATATCAAAGTAAACAAATTTATAACGAATATAACGCCTAATCTGCAGGTTGAATATTATATTGTTTGACTTTCTATATTTTTTTGCATTTCAATTATATATTTTCTCTAGTGACTTTTGTATTTGTTCGTCAAATCTTTGTTCAATTCCATTCAAGCTCGATTTTGTCTAAATGTTTGTGAAGGAAGAAGCGGCTCAATTCAGTGGCGTAGCCACACTAGGTGAATGGTGTGGTTAAGCAAACGCCCTTCGCTGAAAAATTATACTCTGAATATAAATTAAAATACTATTTTATAAGATTATATATTATATTTTGAACACCCTTAATATAGAGCCCATTTGGATGAGTTTATTTTAAATGACTTTTAAGCCAAAATAGCTTTTAAGCCATAAGTTAGGAATTCTAACTTTTGGCTTTTGGTTTGTTTTTGTCATTTTAGCTTAAAAACAAGTATTTAAAAGCATTTTTTTTACTCTATCCAAACACTACAAAATGACTTGAAAGTTATTTTGGCTTAAAGCACTTAAAATAAGCCAATCCAAACGGGCTCATAGTTGAGTGAGACAGTCCAGTGATCCAGGGTGTTCAAAGTGATGTACTGTTCAGGGGTTCAACGTTATCTGGCCATTTTTTTTCCAAAACTAAACACAGACAGTACCACGTGGTCTATTAGGCTCTTTTTAAAATAGTTTATACCTTTCATTAGCAAAAACTTTATTGACCTGTTTAAAGTTTGAACACCCTTGACGAGATTTCTGGCTACGCCACTGTGATTCATTGGCCACTACATCAGTAGACAGAGGCGGACGAACATTATAAGGAGAGGGGTACTGACACCTGAAAACTTAGGCAAAAACTCTATGTATACTTGTAACTGTCGTCGAGAAATAATCAGATATTAACATAGGCTCCCGTACCAATCTTTATGAGCATTGATAAATTTATAATCATGATGTCTTGCGACCACCAAATCCTAGGTCCGCCTCTGTCTATAGATCCTACTAAATCATTAAACATTTTAGTTCAGCTATAATTAGGACACGAGTTCGAACACAAATCGCAACTGTAATTAGGAAACGTTGGTTCTACAAAGAAAACTTAAACGCGCTGCCGTAGGTAATTAGGAAGCAGCATTTGCCGTTTTTCTTGCTTTCTGTTCCAACCTCCAAGTTTAATTAAGGCTTCAGCCGACCTATCATTGTTAAGTAAAATGTTTATTAATTTTTAAACTTATGTTGGACTTTGATTAAGCCTCATGGGGCGGGAAAGTGGGATTTGAAATTAGTTAAAGGAAGCAAACTAAAATAAAGATGGTTAAGTAGAAACATGCTTGCATACGGGTAAAATCGGGGATAATGCATACCCTGATTTCCCGGTGAAGAAAACGGAAGAAGGGCATGGACGCACGAGATTGAAATCGAGGCTGGGAGCCCTTCGTATCCAGACCCATGAAAGATGAACGATGTGTTCATCATCGGGCATGATAAAGCGATGATCCCCGGACCCAGAACGAGTTCTATGACCTAGAAAAACACGGTAAATGGTTACACACGACGGATAGAGGGCCGTGATATTCGTATCTAACCGGATATCACGGCGCAGATCTCGCTCAATGTTGGTTACAAACCAGTAATTAACGAAAAAGACTTGTAATAGGGATGAAACTCTCCTACTATATAAAGAAAAGGTTTTCTTTTGTAACACGCAAATCAAAGCAATACAAATTCATTTTCTACTTTCTAGCTACTGAAAAAGTTCTTATTTAATCATTATGTTCCTCATTCACAGTTGGGCTCCAACCAAGGGTCCAATCGAGGGCAAAGTTACTCTTCAACCTAGGTTTGGGCTAGGCCATAACATTACAACTGGTTTGATCTTTTATTTTGTCTTTAACTCGTTTATCTAATATTCTTGATTATTTGTGTTGAATCAATCCACGTATCCTTAAAACTGCGTACAAATTTAATTATTATTTGATTTAAGGATACATAGTTTGGCGACCACCGTGGGGCTAAGGATAATAGTGGTGATTTGATATGAATCTCCATAACACACCTTATTTTACGCTTGTTCTTCAAAGTCTTAATTTCAAGTCAGCTCAAATATGTCGAATTCTCAGTCTGCCCACTTGAACGTTGATGCTAAGTCTGGCCATTATGGCGAAAATAGTACTTTGGTGCCTAGCGACGAGGCGCCTCCTATTGATCCCAACGGTATCCCAGTTGCCGATCCGGTCGATGCTAACTCACAGGTGCCCATCAACGCCAATTTGCCAACTGATCCTGAAAACAGCATCCGCGGAGAACCCCGACTAATAGCTCGAGAAGCGTCCGGAGGCAAAGGTGATGGGGTAAGTCTACGGCTAATCTTCGAAATGTTGCAGGCTCAAAAGGCGGCAATAGCACAGCTACAGAATCAAAGCCATGCCCCCAGCAAGGTCAAGCCCGAACAATCTCGGGAAAATGCCCGAATAAACGAACAAATCATTGAGAGATCGGGTGAAGCCGAGCTCAGGGTCAATCCTAAGATAATGAAAATGCTTGAAGCATTAAAGAAACGGGTAGAGTCAGGTGAGAGGAAAATTGAGGCCAATGACAAGAAGGTGGAAACATACAATTCCAGGGTCGATCAAGTCCCGGGAGCACCCTTGATATTGAAGGGTCCGGATTATAAGAAATTTATCCAGAAGCCTTTTCCTCCGAGCGCGACACCAAAGCTGATCCCAAAAAGGTTTTGTATGCCCTATATCCTCAAATATAACGGAACCACAGATCCGAACGAGCATGTGACCTATTATACATACGCAGTCAAGGGGAACGACTTGGAAGACGATGAAATCGAGTCGGTGTTACCGAAGAAGTTTGGGGAGACTTTGTCCAAAGGAAAAATGATATGGTATCACAACTTACCCCCAAATTCCATTGACTCATGTACTATGCTTGTTGATGCTTTCGCAAAAGCCCATGCCAGGGCCATCAAGGCCGAGACCAGAAAGTCAGACTTTTTCAAGGTTAAACAAAAAGACAACAAGGTGCTCAGAGAGTTTGTGTCAAGGTTCCATATGGAACGGATGGACCTGCCTCCAGTTGCAGACAATTGGGCTGTTCAGGCATTCACTCAGGGGCTTAACCCTCAGAACTCAGTGGCCTCGCAACAACTAAAACAAAATTTGGTAGAGTACCCTGGGGTGACCTGGGCCGACGTCCATAACAGATACCAGTTAAAGATCAGGGTCGAGGATGACCAACTCAGAGCTCCTTCTGGGTTTGTTTATCCATCAAGGCCGATGATAGATCTAAGAGAGTCGTTTGATCATGAGCCAAGACCGGTGCAGGATCGGTACGACCATACAACGTGGACCGAAGAGGAAATAGGTCCGGGTGTCATCCCACAAGGAACGAGAAGAGAGGTGATCGAGGGCCCAACATCCGAGGTCTGATGAGCAAATATGGTTTTGACAGGCCGCTTGGGGTAGGGAAGCACCGAGATTATTAGAGTGTAACTTCAACGTTGATGATGCCAGCATCGTGTCAGCCATCGAGCACATCAAAGAGACCAAGTGGCCCCGACCATTGTAGTCTGATCCTACCTAGAGAGATCCTAACATGATGTGTAAGTATCACGGCACTCATGGTCACATGACCGAGGATTACCGGCAGTTGAGAGAAGAAGTTGCCCGATTATTCAAGAATGGGCACCTCCGAGAATTTTTGAGTGATCGAGCTAAAAAACCCTTCAGGAACAGGGACGCTAACAAATAGGTCGAACAAGAGGAGCCTCAGCATGTCATCAACATGATCTTCGGAGGAGTCGATGTCCCCCAAGGACCAATGATAAAGCACACTGGAAAAACGCACCTGGGATTATGTCCCAAAGGGAACCATTTTGTTCAGCGACGAGGATGCCAAGGGCATTGTGCAACCTTATAATGATGCGCTGGTAATATTTGTACTTATTAATAAATCTCGAGTCAAACGTATATTGATTGATCCAGGTATCTCGGCCAACATCATCAGATCAAGGGTCGTAGAGCAATTGGGGTTACAGGACCAAATCATTCCAGCAGTCCGGGTGTTGAACGGATTCAACATGGCATGTGAAACCACTAAAGGAAGATAACCCTACCAGTAAACACTGTCGGGATGATCCAAGAGACAAAGTTCTACGTGATCGAAGGGGACATGATATATAACGCTCTATTCGGGAGGTCACGGGTTCACAACATGAGGGAAGTACCCTCGACCTTGCACCAGGCTTTGAAATTCCCTACACCGGGAGGAGTCAAGATGGTCTACAAAGAGCATCCAGCCACAAAGGAGATATTCGTTGTTGATGAGGTAATCCCGGTGCCTGCGGTTTTGACATCAAGGAACTCACAGCCGGCCAGAAAGGAAGAAATTAAATGGCAATCACTGATGTCGTCCCCGACCGAAATGGAGGAATGAGGAACAAACGAGGAGGACGATTATGGTGTCCTGAGATCATTCATAGCTTCTGATGGTACTAATGCCACCAATTTAACGGTTGAAGAGTTGGAGCAAGTCATATTAATCGAACACCTACTGGACCGAAAGGTATGCCTGGGCACGGGGTTAACCCCCAAGCTCGGGAAAAAAACTTATTGATTTTCTTAAAGTTAACGTAGACTATTTCGCTTGGTCCCATCTTGACATGACAGAGATCCCACCAGAGGTAACCACTCATAAACTGAGTTTGGACCCAAAGTTCCATCCGGTCAAGCAGAAGAGGAGGCCACTGTCAGAGGTCAAACATGCATTCATCAAGGACGAGGTATCCAAACTTATTAAAATAGGATCCATCCGGGAAGTTAAATACCCGAATTGGTTAGCTAATGTAATGGTAGTGCCTAAAAAGGGGAATAAGCTAAGAATGTGTGTAGATTACAAAGACCTAAACAAATCATGCCCTAAAGATTCTTTCCCTTTGCCTAACATCGATCAAATGATCGATGCAATGGCAGGGCACGAGATACTCATCTTTCTCGATGCCTACTCCGGGTACAACCAAATTTGGATGGACCCAGGCGATCAAGAAAAGACTTCTTTCATCACTAAATTCGGTACCTACTATTATAACGTAATGCCATTTAGATTAAAGAACACCGGTGCCACCTACTAACGCCTAGTAAACCGGATGTTCGAAGAACAAATAGGAAAATATATTAAAGTTTATATTGACGAGATGTTGGTCAAGTCCTTGCGAGTAGAGGACCATTTGAAACATCTACATGAAACCTTCGACATACTAAAGAAATACAACATGAAGCTAAGCCCGGAGAAGTGTGCATTCGGGGTCGGATCGGGCAAATTCCTCGGGTTCATGGTATCCAATTGGGGAATCGAGATCAACCCCGACAAAATAAAGGCAATAAAGGACATCACTGTGGTGGACAACATCAAGGCCGTTCAAAGACTGACCGGGGGTATAGCTGCCTTGGGCCGGTTCATCTCGAGTTCCTCGAACAAAAGCTATCGATTCTTCTTGCTATTAAAGAAGAAGAATAACTTTTCTGGACCCCAGAATGCCAGCAAGATTTGGAAGAACTCAAATGGTACCTATAAAGTCCACCCCTGCTGAACACTCCGAAGGAAGATGAACAATTGTACCTCTACTTGGCGGTTTCCGAGGTGGTGGTAAGTGAAGTCTTAGTCCGAGAGGAAGAAGGTGTAGAATTGGCTAAAAGCCTTAGGGCCGAGGTGAACGAAGCTAAGTACGACTCCCTCCTCATGGTAAATCAAGTTAATGGAATGTTCGAAGTAAAAGAAGAACGGATGCCAAGGTACTTGGACAAATTACAGGTAACCCTGCATCAATTCCGGGAATAGATCCTGCAACATGTACCCCAAGATCAAAACAGTGAGGCTGATGCACTGGCTAACTTAGGGTCGTCGGTCGATTCTGATGAATTCAGTTCGGGGGCAGTAGTGAAGCTAATGAACTCGGTGATAGAAGAAATTGACGCCGATGTGAACTCAACGAGTTTAACTTGGGATTGGAGAAACAAATACATAGACTACTTGAAGACAGGAAAATTGCCTTCGAAACCCAAAGAATCGAGAGTCCTGCGCACCAAAGCTGCCAGATTTAGCTTGGTCAAAGGGGATTGTTCAGGAGGACCTTCGTTGGCCCACTAAATAGATGCTTAGGACCGGGAAAGACCAAATATGCCTTGAGAGAAGTTCATGAAGCCTCTTGCGGTAACCATTCGGGGGCAGAGTCCTCGGTTCAGAAACTGATTAGGGTCGGCTACTAATAGACCGAAATGGAGAAGGATGCAAAGGACTTCGTACGGAAATGTGACGAGTGCCAAAGACATGCCCCGATGATCCATTAATCGGGAGAAATGCTCCACTCAGTCCTATCCCGGTGGCCATTTATAAAGTGGGGAATGGACATCGCCGGTCCCCTACCATGGGCACCCGGTAAAGCTCAATTCATATTGTTCATGACCGATTATTTTTCAAAATGGGTTGAGGACCAAGCATTCGAAAAGGTCCGAGAGAAAGAAGTCATTAACTTCATCTGGGACCACATAATATGTTGATTTATGATACTAGCCAAGATTGTTTGCGACAACGGAAAACAATTCATCGACAACAAGGTGAGTAAGTTTCTCGATGATCACAAGATAAAAAAGATACTATCGATGCCTTATAATCCTAGTAGGAACGGGCAGGAAGAATCAACGAATAAGACTACTTCAAAACTTGAAAAAGAGGTTGACCGGTTCGAAAGGTAAATGGAAGGAGATCATGCCCGAAGTCTTGTGGGCATACTGTACGACTTTGAAATCGAGCACCGGGGCCACCCCATTTTCTTTGGTCTACGGAGTCGAAGCCTTAATACCAATCAAGGTAAGAGAACCGAGCCTCAGGTTCCAGTATGCGATCGAAGTGCCAAACGACGAGGCTATGATCACGAGCTTGGAACTATTAGATAAAAGGCGGAAGGCCGCCCTGGTCTGGTTGGCCTCCCAGAAGCAGCGAATAAAAAGGTATTACAATCGAAGAGCCAGCCTCCGACACTTTCAAGTCGGGGACTTGGTGTTGAGAAAAGTAACATTGCATAGTAGGAATCCAACCGAAGGGAAACTGGGCCCGAATTGGGAAGGACCATATCGAGTTGTCGGATAACCGGTAAAGGCTCATATAAACTCGAAGATGGAAATGACGTACAACTACCAAACAACTAGAACGTGACACATTTAAAGCGGTACTACTACTATGGTACGAACTCAATTACTTTTTAATCAGGTTATAAATTGGACTAACGTATGCAGGAAGTCAACCAAGGACGGATGTGCCTATCAGGTCTGAAAACATGTGTTATACTCGTTTTCCCTTGAACTGATTTTGTCCCTGAGTGGATTTTTCGGTAAGTTTTTTAACGAGGCAACAATAAAACATGCTACCTTAGATTTGAAGACCGGTTTTAAACTGGAACCGATGGTCGTTTGCATCAAATCAATAGTATTCGATCCCTCTTGAGTTCGGCCTTGAATACTGGGGGCCAATACCCCCGGGTTAAGATCTTTAGCAAGGGAAAAAGAAAATTTTATGTGCTAAAAGCTAAGGCTTGGTGGCTACGATTCATTGTAAGGGTCAAACGGTCATATGAACCATGCTCACATAGTGCGTTCTAGCCACGACACAATTTTTATGCGAATTCGATCATGTACCTTGCACATTAAACAATGAAAGAAATTTCTACTTCCCTTACTGCACATTTTGCTTCTTCGATCCTAGATCCTAAAGCCCACGGGCTACCCCTGCTCGGGGACTGTTAAGCCCATGGGCTACCCCTGCTCTGGGGACTGTCGCCCCATGAAAATTCGGATGACCCGGGCTACCGAATCCTGGAGGCACCAAACCCACTAGGCAGCGCCCGAATATAAAAGGCTACGGCCACCCTAAAAATAGCTCGTAGATGTCTGAAGTCCGTAACTAGAAAGTAAGGCCCTTACGAAAATTCAAAACCTACTAAAAGGTTACCCTCGACAAAAATATCGCCTAAAAATAATTAAGTATCTTAAAAACCTTCGGTCTCACTGAGGGTTTGAAACCACAAAGTAAAACAAAATTGTATCGAAGTCGGGCTCCATTCGGACCTCCAAAAAAACGGATGGTCCAGAACTACATTTGATTATTCTAAGGCATCAAAAACAATACGCAAATAGAAATTGCAAGTAGATGCTCGAAAAAAAATGACACGGTATTGCCAGAAAGTGGAAAATTTATATACTCCAAAAAACATTTACAAAGGCCCGATAGAACCGACTCAAAATAAACAAAAAAAGATACATAAGGAAAAACTGAAAAAATACTAAGTCATCTACGCTTAGTCTTCACCGGGGCCTGACTCGTCACCAGAACCATCGGAACCCTTAGAGCCTTCGGGACCCTCGAGATCGTAAAGCTCCTTTGTTGCAGCCTCAAGCCTCTTAGCTTCTTCAATCTCGGCCGATAGGCCAAAATATTGGGCGTGGATCTCTTCGAGGGTCTCTCTCCGAGATAGCCGCTTTATGTACTCAGTCTTCGTCTTTAAGCGGGTCTCAGATACATCCACATCGGCCTTATACTGGGCCATCATTTCCTCATCATCGGTAGAGGTTGCATCCAATTTGGACCTGAGTGCGGCATATTCTTGTCCGAGAGCATCACCTTCCGTGACAGCCGAGCTCAGTTGTGCCCGGAGATTATCATTTAGCAGAGACCACTTATCGGCTTTGTCCTTTGCCACCCAGAGTTAGCTCTCGATTGATGCCAACTCCACTTTCACAGTTTCTTTCTCCGAAGCCATCATGTCCATCTTGCCCTTCCACACTTCGGGCGTGGCCTTGACCTCATCCATCTCAGTCCGAAGATGGTCGATCAGGTCTATCTTCTCTTGGACTTGTGAAGTTGTGTTGTTAGTAACCACAACTAGCTACTCATTTTTAACCTCAAAGATATTTACCTTCTCAACCAGGTCGGCGTGTTCCCGCTTCAGGGTCGAGGCCTCCTCGTGAGATTTTTCTAGCTCAACCTGGAGAATCGAAAGGTCTTTGAGGGTTTCGTATTGCTTCTCACTAAGAACCATGTACATGTCCTTATTCCGTACCTTCTCTTTGAGCTCGAACTCGAGCTGGCTAATCTCCAAGCCGTACTAGAGGAAGTTTTTACGGTGAAGCACTGAAGCCTTAAAAACAATGAAGTAAGTGGAGGACGTCAACAACCAAAGTGAGATTCATAAAGGGTTACAAAGGGCTGACGCCTTACCCGATTCAGAGTCTGTTGCGCCTCGTTAAAGAGGCTTGATGTGTCTGATAAGTAGGGATTTTAACGAGTTTCATGTTCCTTCTTGCCTATGCTTTGATTATAAATAGTTACAAAATAGTCCCAAAAGGCTCATAAGTTGTGCTTGATTGCACGTTTGATCGACAAAGTGACGAAATGTCAAAGATCGGCTCAAAGGAGTGAAACCTGCTCAAGTATCAAAGACAAAGTAAACTGAGGGCAAACAAGCCTAGTGCGGACCGCACAAAGTCGAATGCGGCCGCACTAGGTGATTCAGAGAGATGGCAAAACCAGGCTTCAGGCAACGCGGCCGCAGTACATATTGCACGGTCTACGGTAAAGGTTCCGTGGCCGCACTACCTTTTTGTACGGTCCGTAGAAGAGAGATTCAGAGAGATGGAAAATGCCAAAGTTCAAGACATGTGGTCCGCGGTCATGATTGTGCGGACCGCGCCAACTGCCTCCTCGGCTGCGGTCCATTCTACGTTGTTCGCGGAACCCAAGTTCAGAGAGCCCAGAATTGAAGTCCAAGAGCCTAGTGCGGCCGCGGTCCATTTTATGCGGCCCGCACTGACCCCGCAGGGGTATTTTTGTCCAGTTTTTTTAGCCTAATATAAATAGAACATTTTACCATTTTTAGGTCACCGGCTATTTTCTGAACAGAGTTGCACTCGTGAAAAGTTCATCAGATATATCTAGAACTGAGCTGCACTAGTGGGAACCTCATTTGTAGCCATTTTTGATATCTTAGCTTCAAATTAACGATAGATTCTTGTATTTTAATTTAGCATTTAATTAATATGCCTTGTTCTTCATCTATTTCTCTATTTTCTCCTTCAAGCATGAGTAGCTAAACCCATTAGCTAGGGTTGTGGCTCAACCCTAGTGTGAGTAATTGATGGGTGTTGCTATCTATTGTTAGATTGACTATGAGTGTTTGTTATTTGGGTCAATTTTATGGTTTAATCTATGAATTGGTGGTTGCAAACACTGGTTTGTGTTAAGGTGACTTGGCTCTTCTTGAGAAAGAGAGCCTAAGTCTCCAAAATTGACCCAACAAGGAATTATGATGGACTTAAGAGAATTGATAGTCTCAATTAAAGGGTTGAACCTCAAGAGAGTAATTACGCAACTTGAACCCTAGCTGCTTGAGCTAATTTGCCTACCCATTTGGTCTCGAGAGAGTCAATTGGGAAAAATCACTCTCCTTACTAAAAGGTATGAGGGTGGGTAAAATTGTGCAATCGTTATAGCATATTTCCCCAATCATGTCAATCAAACCTTAGAAGCATTTACCCGTCAATTAGCCACTAGGTGAAAGTCACTACCCTAGTGCCTTTCTACCCATTAGATTCAACTCTAGCAATTCTCTTATTAGCATAATTTAGTTCTAATTAGTAATTGATAATATTAGTTTGTTAAAGAAAACTCAAAAGATGTTTGGAAGTGACATTTGGAACAATTACACAACTCTAGTATAGATAGATACTTGACTCCATTCCTAGCTCCCTGTGGAAATCGATCCCAACCCTCATATCGGGTAAAAGCTATTGCGACCCTCTCTTCCTACTCTTTAGTAGTGTGGAGTTGGGAGCGATCACTTTTTGGCGTTGTTATCGGGGAGTTAACGGGTTTGGATATCTATTTAGATTGTTTTGTGTATTGTTCTTCTTTCCTTCTTTGTTACTTACTTGTTTGTGTCATTACTCAGGTACCAACATGGCTTTAAACAACGATAATGATCCTCTTGGAAACATGATAGCGGGGGAGGAGGTAGATGATCTTGAGCAAGATGAGATGCCTCTTGCACCTCAAGGTCAACGGAGAGGCCGGAATGCCAATGCTAATCCAAATGACAATATTCCAAACCCTCCCCTGGTTTCTCCAAGAGTGGCTCCCAGAGTATTACCGAACCAGGGCTACGCAAGTGCTATTGTCCCACCCCGAATCCGGACGGGCAACTTTCAGATAACCAATGTGATGTTGACCTTACTTGAGCAGCGTGGGTACTTCACGGGCGCTGCAAATCAAAATACCTACAAATATCTCAAGGGGTTCGTAGATACATGCTGGGGGAGCAAACAGACGAATGTGTCCGAGGATGCGTTGAGATTGAGACTTTTCCCGTTCTCACTTCGAGGAAAGGCATTGGATTGGCTCGAGAGACTCCCCAACCATTCCATCACAACTTGGGATGAGTTGGCGGATAAGTTTATTGCCAAATTCTTCTCTCCTAGTCATATGGCGGCACTTCGAGATGAAATATTAGCCTTCAAGCAAGAGCCAACGGAACCTTTGCATGAGATTTGGGAGTGCTATAGAGCGATGGTGAAGGAGTTCCCAAATAATGATATGACTGAGGCCATGATCCAACAAACCTTCTACCGGGGCATAAATACTACAAATCAATGCATTGTTAACCAATTGGCCTGGGGCAATTTTATGTAGCTATCTTATGAGGAGGCATGTAATGTACTCGATGAAATGGCGGACACTTCTTCAGCATGGCAGAGTAGAGCAAATGTGCCTCAAGGTGACCCTACGGTTATCCATTTGCACAAGGAATTACATGATCACGGGCAAGCGATAGCTGAGCTTACTACTACTATGAACCAATTGGTGAAGGCACAGTTGCAGCAAATCCAAAATCCGCACCAAGTCAACGCAATGGAAGGTGTCACTATGCTTAAGAGAAGGCAAAGAGGGCAACAATCTCAAGGGAATTGTGAACAATATGACAATGATGGTAGTGGTTTTTCAAATGAGTGTTATGATGACCAAAGTGAAGAGGTTCAATATGTCAACAACTATCAAGGCAATAAAAGCAACTCTTCCAACCAACAATGGCGACCCCAAGGAATTGAGGCAATCAACAACAAGGCAGAGGTAATTGGAATAACAACAATCAACAACAAGACGGAGGTAATTGGAACAACAACAACCAAAACAACAATTGGGGTAATCAAGGCAACCAAGGGAATTGGAATGGTAATAACAATAATTGGGGCAACAACAACAATCAAGGCAGGTGGAACAACAATGGAAACCAAGGCAACTGGGGGATGGGCTTTCAAAGGCCCCCAATGTACCAACAACCGAGCAATACACCCCCTTTCCCTTCTTAAGGTCCTAGTTCTTCCGGAGGTGATATGGAAAGAATCGAAAGTATGTCTGAGCAAATGATGAAAAAGAACCAAGATTTTGATGCTCAATTGGCTTCTCATAATACATTTATCCGAAACTTAGAGGTGCAATTAGGCCAAATCTCTCAAGCGTTGAATACTCGTCCCAAGGGTGCTCTACCAAGTGATACAGTAGTGAACCCGAAGGGTGGAAATAACAATCATGTGATGGCGGTTACAACAAGAAGTGGGAGAGGCGGTGATGTGAATTCCTCAAAGCAAAAGCAAGTTGTGGATGAAGATGTTGAGTTGCGGGATGATGATGTACCTTTGATTATTGAAGATGTAGTTGAAGAGAATATGAACAATGATGTGAGGATTGATATTGATGAGGTCGAGGTAGAGACCCAAGATGCCGTGAACCCGTCTAGGGAACACGTGATTGACATGCCCGAGCCGGTTGTGCCAAAAGCCAAGGCTCCTTTGCCAAAGCCACCTCCACCTTATCCTTAGAGGCTCGCAAAGCAGAAGAATGATAATCAGTTTAAAAAGTTCATTGACATGATGAAGAGCTTATATTAATGTGCCTCTAGTTGAGGCACTTGAACAAATTCTGGGTTATGCAAAATTCATGAAAAACTTGGTTACAAAGAAGCGTTCTATGGATTGTGAAACTATAAAGATGACCCACCAAGTTAGTGCTATAGTGCATTCAATGGCCTTGAAGCTTGAATATTCCGGTGCTTTCACCATTCCTTGCACCATTGGGAGTGCGAATTTTGCCAAAGCTCTTTGTGACTTGGGAGCTAGTATCAATTTGATGCCCTACTTGGTTTTCAAAACTTTGGATATCGGGCAACCTAGGACAACTTCAATGAGACTTCAAATGGCAGATCGATCGATGAAGCGACCTTTGGTCATTATTGATGATGTGCTTGTCCGGGTGGACAAATTCATATTGTCGGCCGACTTTGTGATTTTGGATTATGAGGTGGACTACGAGGTTCTTATTATCTTGGGCAGACCTTTCCTTACAATGGGGAAGGCATTGGTTGATGTTGAAGCGGGTGAGCTCACTTTCCGAGTGGGAGATGAAAATGTCATTTTCCATGTTTGCAAATCTATGAAGCAACCCAATAGCACCGAGGTGTGCTCATTTGTAGACCTTGTCACAGCTGTGATTATGGATGATACCAGTGCTATGATCAACATGGAAGATCCTCTTGAAGTAGTGCTCTTAAACATGGATGTCAATGATGATGCTAGTAGAGTGGAGTGCGTGAACGCCCTACATGGGATGGGCTCTTATTCTTATGAGCCGAGAAAATTATCTTTGGATCTTGAAAATCGGAAAACTCCACCAATAAAGCCATCAATTGAGCAGCCACCGATGTTGGGGTTGAAACCACTTCCTGCAGGAAATAGACTGACTACCGGAGATATTCGTGTTACTTCGCACCTCAGGTATGAATTCTTAGGATCAAATTCTTCTTTACCAGTTATTCTTTCTTCTTGCCTTACTAACATGCAGGTTGAGGCCACCTTGGCAGTGCTTCAAAAGCAAAAAAAGGGCAATTGGATGGACTCTAGCTGACATTCGGGGAATAAGCCTCGCATTTTGCATGCACAAAATCATCTTGGAGGAGAATGCAAAGCCTTCCTTGGAGCATCAAAGAAGATTAAATGAGGCGATGCAAGAAGTGGTGAAGAAAGAGGTTATCAAGTGGTTAGACGCCGGTGTGGTTTATCCTATTTCTGACAGTTCTTGGACTTCTCCGGTGCAATGTATGCTGAAGAAGGGTGGTATGACTGTGGTGACCAATAACAACAATGAACTCATTCCTACTCGCACGGTCACTGGGTGGAGAGTATGTATGGATTACCGGAAGCTAAACAAGGTGACCCGAAAAGATCATTTCCCATTGCCATTCCTTGACCAAATGCTAGATCGTCTTGCAGGGCGTGATTTCTATTGCTTTTTGGATGTTTACTCGGGGTACAATCAAATTTTAATTGCCCCGGAAGACCAAGAGAAGACAACTTTTACATGTCCTTATGGCATATTTGCTTTCTCTCGAATGCCGTTCGGATTGTGTAATGCTTCAGCGACCTTCCAACGTTGCATGATGGCTATTTTCACTGACATGATGGAAGATATCTTGGAGGTTTTCATGGATGATTTCAGCGTGGTAGGGGATTCTTTTGATGAGTGTCTGAAAAATTTGGATAGAGTATTGGCCTGATATGAAGACACCAACCTTGTTTTCAATTGGGAAAAATGTCATTTCATGGTAGAAAAGGGTATAGTGTTGGGTCACAAAATCTCGAAGCGAGGAATTGAAGTGGATAAAACCAAGATAGAGGTGATTTTGAGGCTTCCTCCCCCTACTTCTGTCAAAGGGGTGAGGAGTTTCCTTGGGCACGTAGGTTTTTACCGGAGGTTCATAAAAGATTTTTCTAAAATAGTACACCCTTTGTGCAAATTGCTAGATAAAGATGCGAAGTTCTTGTTTGATGAGAGTTGTATGCAAGCACTAGAACTTCTCAAGCTCAAGTTGACATCTACCCCCATCATTACCGCACCAAATTGGAGCTTGCCTTTCGAGCTCATGTGCGATGCTAGTGACGTTGCGGTTGGGGCTGTTTTGGGCCAAAGGATCAACAAGATGTTTCATCCGATCTACTATGCAAGCAAGACCATGAATGAGGTTCAAAGGAACTACACAGTCACCGAGAAAGAGTTGTTGGCTATTGTATTTAGGGGTAGGCATTCGGTCGGTTCGATTCGGTTTGAAGAAATTCGGTTCGGTTATTCGGTTTTGTAAAAGTAGTAACCGAAATCGAACTGAAATAAGTTCGGTTCAGTTCGGTTATTCTAATTTCGGTTAAGTTATTTCGGTTCGGTTTTCGGTTTGAACATTATCATATTGGACTCCTTCTATGTAATAATACGACCGGCGAATTTGTTGATTTTTCCCAAAACTTCGAAATTGTTGGAAATATTGTGTTTATAGAAAAAAATAAACTAAACTTTGCACACTTTATGGATCATAAAATTCAAACATAGTGTAAATTACAACTCTGTGTGAAATTCTCCCGGTATCTATCACATATGCTATGGAAGTTTTAATAGACTGAAAGTCTTTAAGATTGGAAAGTTCATGGACTTACTTAATTGGGTTGAGTCTTTGTTAGATTGGACCTAATAGTATTAATTTATTACCTATGGGCTTAGCCTATGTATAACTTAAGAACATATATATTAATAATTCGGTTTTTCGATTAACTGAACTAAAAAACTTAATAACCGAAAACCGAACCGAAAAACCGAAATTTTAAAATTTTAAAACGAAACCGACCGAACAAACTGAATAACCGAAACCGAAATAAAAAAATTTGGTTCGTTCGGTTTATTCGGTTCCAACCGAAATATGCCCACCCCTAATTGTATTTGCTATGGAAAAATTCCGACCTTACCTTATAGGGGCCAAAGTTATAGTGCACACCGATCATGCCGCCCTTAGGTATTTGATGACCAAGAAAGACTCCAAGGCGAGATTGATAAGATGGGTGTTACTTCTTCAAGAGTTTGATCTAGAAATTTTTGACCGGAAAGGTAGTGAAAATCAAGTGGCGGACCACTTGTCCCTTGGAGGAGGAGGGGATGCCTTGTGACGGCCTTGAGATAAATAATTCATTTCCCGACGAGCAACTCCTTGCGGTGTCAATGAATGGAATGCCATGGTTTGCTGATGTTGCCAATTATCTCGTTACTGGAATAATCCCGTGTGAGCTCTCTTCTAACCAAAGGAAGAAGCTCAAGCGGGATAGCTTGGATTTTTATTGGGACGAGCCATATTTGTTCAATATTTGAACGGATGGTGTGATTCATCGATGTGTCCCGGAAGAGGAACAATTGGGTATTTTGGAGGCTTGTCATTCCTCTCCCTATAGTGGCCATCATGGAAGGGTGAGGACGGCTTCTAAAGTGCTTAGTTGTGGATTCTATTAGCCGACCTTGTTCAAAGATGCGGGCAATTTTGTCAAGAGATGTGACGAATGCCAAAGAGCAGGCGGAATTTCAAAAAGGGATGAGATGCCTCTCAATACAATTCTAGAAGTGGATATCTTTGATGTTTGGGGCATCGATTTCATGGGTCCATTTGTTAGCTCTTGTGGTAACACTTACATTTTCGTGGCGGTTGATTATGTCTCGAAAAGGGTTGAAGCCGTGGCTTTGCCTAACAATAAAGCCCGGAGTGTTGTGGCATTTCTTAAAAAGAGCATATTCACAAGGTTTGACACTCCTCGTGCGATTATCAGTGATGGGGGGTCTAACTTTTGCAACAAGGCTTTCAACACGTTGCTTTCCAAGTATTGTCAATCATAAGGTTTCTACCCCCTATCATCCTCAAGCTAGTGGTCAAGTGGAAGTCTCCAACAGAGGAATTAAGAGCATCTTGTCAAAACTGTCAATGCCAATAAGACCGATTGGTCGAAAAAGTTGGATGACACTCTATGGGCTTATCAGACTGCTTACAAAACTCCGATTGGTATGTCTCCATATCAGTTGGTGTTTGGAAAAACTTGTCATCTTCCGGTTGAGTTAGAGCACAAGGCCATGTGGGCTTTGAGAAAGTTGAATTTGGAATGGGATGTTGCTGCAAATCTTCGTGTTGAACAACTCAATGAGCTCGATGAGTTTAGATTCCATGTCTACTCAAGTTCATCCTTGTATAAGGACAAAATGAAGTACCTTCACGAGAAATATGCTCGGGTTAAGAGATTTCAAGGTTGGAGATATGGTTCTATTATTCAATTCTCGGTTACATTTGTTTTTAGGTAAGCTCAAGTCAAAGTGGAGTGGGCCATTTGAAGTTGTGTTCGTGACCCCATTTGGTGCTCTTGATCTAAGGAACAAAAATGGTGAAGTTTTCAGAGTTAATGGGCATCGGGTCAAGCATTATCTTGGAAAATTTGATGACAGCCACGTGGTGGCACTTCTTCATCTAAAGTGATGTGCGGGTAACATGCGTCGTACCGCGACGTTAAATCAGGCGCTTCTTGGGAGGCAACCCATGTCTTTTTCTTCTTGTTTTCTTTGATTTTCTTTGTAGTTTACGTTTGATTTTTGGACTAATTGGTTGTGAGATGTTGCAGGGATTGTGTTGATGTAGTGCAAAATATGAGGAAAAAAATTGAACAATCTCTGAAGTTGCCAGTGCGGCCGCATTGCACTTTGTGTGGTCCGCACTGGTGAAGGCCAAGTGAGGTACTCTCTGAAGTTTGCCACTGCGGCCGCATTCCATTTAGTGCGGACCGCGGTGGACCTCCACGGTCGCGGTCTGTTTTGTGCGGACCGCGGAGGTTGCCTTCTTAGACTTCTTCTGAACAAACCCAGCGCGGTCCATGGTCCGTTTTGTGCGACCGCGCTGGTAGGTGAGACTGGGTCCCACGTGTTTTTCTATAAATAGACCTCAGGGGTCACCGGTTACCCTTTTTGAAAAATTGACTCTCAGAGACCCAAAATCTACTGTTCATCATCTCTTTTCACTAAATCCTTGTTTAGATTGATTACTTGCATTCCTTCGTCACATCTGATAACATATCATTCATTTTTCTTTGTTTAATTTTATAATTTCATGTTATTTTCATGTTCATTAGCCTGTAGCTTCTTCTTCTTCCCGTAATTCTTAAATTTCTAAGTTAGTTTGGTTTAACTGTTAATCTTTGTGTGCTTTGTGAGTGTAATGAAATGGGTAATTAAGTAGGGACATTAATTAGGCAAAAACTTGAACTAATTGCAAGATTTGAGAACCCTAACTCAGTGCCTTGACTTAGCACCCTCTGTGGACCGCGGTCATCCTTGTGCGGTCCGCGGTGCTGTGATGCGGTCCGCAGTAACACCTGTGCGAACCGCGGTGAGGATTTTTCAGGAAATTGACCTCCTGCCCAGCACGGCCGCATTGCATTTTGTGCGGTCCGCGCTGGCCCACCACGGCCGCGGTGCTACTTTGTGCGGGCCGCAATGGTTAGATTCAGAGAAATAGTTCTATATATCTTGCCTCAGTGTGGACCGCAATTGCTTTTATGCGGTCCGCGGTGCCCCCAGTGCGGCCCGCGCTGCACTGTTTCTGCAACATTTTCTGCAACTTGTGGCTTCTGTTCTGCAATTCATTTTCCACATCTGTTTCACTGTCTATGCTGATACTAACAAATCTAGATGTTTGTGTTTGCAAACAATGGTCAAACAAAGAGGTAAAGGCTCGAAACAACCCGACCGAGGTGATTCCTCCCGGGGAGGGAAGCAAAAGTTGGTAAAACTCACTCCATAGGCTAGAAAAAACATAAAGAACATGAGGAAAGCAATCAAAGCTGCTGGTAGAGCTTATGACCAATCGGGGAGTGAGTACATACCTTCTCAATACATCTCCTCCGACTCAGTGCCAACTCACTTCGTCTCTAAAATTGGGTTGACTGATGATTCTCCTCCTCCTTCACCCCCTGCCCAAGCTCTAGAGCGTATACATTCTGAGTCATCTGAGGGCTCAGTAGCCAGCAATGGTGATTACTCCACTTCCCCCACAGCTTCATTATCGGGGGAGAGTGCAGACGGAGAGGATGAGAGAGATAAGGAGGTACCTGGGGGTGGTGTGCCTCAGGTTGGGAGTGTTGACCGGACTAGAAATCCTACAGTCTGGGAGGATAGATTTCTTAGCCAGGTGGCATTCCACAAGTTTAGGGAATGGTGGCCACTACGGAAGTTGATTCTTGAGAGGAGTTTTATGACAGAGACCTGCTGCCCCTATACCCCAATGTGCATAGATAGTTTCGAGCTCGAGTGGGTTGGGAGCATTTTCAAGTTGATTGTGTGAAGGCGAATGAGAACATGGTCAAGGAGTTCTATAGCAATGTGGCCCACATCTTGAAGGGCACTAAAGTGACCAAAGTGCGAAACAAAAATGTGGTATTTACCGGAAAGGCACTAAATGAATACCTGGGGTTCAATGAAGAAGATGAGTCCCTTTATAATGAAAAGTTGGCAATGGGCAAGGAGGTTTGTCCGTTGTTAGCTTCATACCTGGCAATCCCGGGTACTACTCCAGAGTGGTTGCAAGCAGGGGCCAAAATACTTCGGAGGACCTTTAACTTTGAGGCTAGGGGGTGGTTGACTTTTGTGTGCAGTCGGCTTGACCCCACTACCCATGATCAGACTATTCCACTTGCCCGGGCTGTTCTTGTTGCATCTATTATGGCAGGATACCCTATCAACATGGGCAATGTGATGTCCCACATCATTTCTGTAGTGGGGGTTGAGCATGATCGAAACTACCCTTTTCCCAACACCCTCACTATGTATTTCCGGGACCTGAAGGTGGAGAAGAGACCTTTTGACATCAAGGTCAAACTTGTGGCTCCGTTTTAGTGGTACAATTTAAAGGGGCCAGACAACCCCAAGGATAAGAATTACAAGCCGCCTACCTCTGCCCCAACTAGCCAGTCTGAAGATCCGGTTGCGGTAGAGCCCTCCACTGAGCCTACCTTCACAGTTGTTGACATGCCTCCCGGACCTTCCACTACTGCTGGTCCCTCTACTTCAGCTGGCCCGGGAATTCCATCTTCCCGGGCCCATCTTATCACTGCCCACCAGCTGATCCAGACACTTCATAGCTTCAACAACTGGATGTCAGCTGCGTTATCCAAGTTGTCCACCTTGACTTCTACCATTGCGGCTCAGTCGGCACCGCAGCCAGCACAGATTCCACAGTCCATTGAGGATACATTGAAGAAGATCCTGGAGAACCAGGAAAAGATTATCAGTACTCAGGGTGTCTTGGCTAAGGCAGTGGATTCACATGGAAAGGCCCTAAAGGAGCTTTCCAGGGAGCATAAGAAGCTACACAAAACATGGGCTTCCAAGGAGTCTGTGAAGGAGCTTAGAGCGGATGTGGACAAACTGAAGGCAGACCAGCTGCCTTTAGATTTGCTATTTGAGGATCCAGCTCCAGCAGCAGTACCAGCAATAGAGCCACAGCAGGAGCAAACACAGAGGCTTCCAAAGAAGAAGAGGAAGCTTCCTAGTGCAGATGAGGCGATCATCCAGTTGGCGGACCCACCGGAGGCTTCCTCCAATCAGCCACATGATGTTCCTGATATTCAGCCTGTCTAGGTCCAGGCCCCAGGCCCAGTAGCTGAGCAACAGGAAACCGGGAACCAGTCTGAGGTTCCCGTGTATACAGAGGACCCGGGGACCACTGATGATCCCATGCAGACGGACACGGCTTAGGGAGTTCTCATATCCTTTTCTTATACTTTTTGGTGCTTATTTGTTTAGTTGGCATTAGGGACAATGCCAGCTTTTATTTGAAGGGTGCGCCCTACATTTTTGGATGATTGTATATATTGTTACATTTTATGTCTTCTTGATTTTCATCTTTGGTCTGTATATAATTTTACGTTTAGTTACTTTTATCGCACTTTTTATCTTTCATTTGGTCTGTATATAAAGTTACATTATTGTATATATTCATCCCCCGTTGTGTATTCAAATCCCCTATTATACATATTCATTCTATTTTCTATTTTTGTAAAAAAAATTCGTTTTTAGCTTCTTATATAGGCTCAGAGCTTCTTGTTTCGTTTTTGGCGTTTTCAATAAGCCTTTGGTTTTCTTATTGTCACAGTTCTTTCCAAAGGTGGAGTATTGTGTGAATCGGGTGGCTCTTCCCGATGATGGATGGCGTGACAACCTTCTTAAGGGTTTGAGTCCGTTTTTTGTTTTTATTTTTGGTAGCTTGTAGTTAAGGGTACCTCAAGCAAAGCTTCACTTGGGCCTAACACATTTGCCTTTGATCCCATGGTCAAAGACAAGTTGTTGTGTTTAGGATGGTGAAAGTCGTGACCTTGAGACTCTTGTGTTGACCAAACAATCATCATGTGGTCTTTCGGGACTATTGTGTGCTCAATCGTGTCTAAGGTTGTTGTGGGCCCCCGACTCTATGTCTTTAGCAATTCTTGAGCTTGTGTGGTGAGAAATCGAATTGTGAGTCCAAGTCCCGAGCCAATGGTCTAGAACTTGCCCTGAATGTCTGTTGAGGCAAAATCTTGAGTGAAATTTGGCTTGAGAAGGGATTATAGGCTCTCCTTGATCCAAATGATAGTTGAACAATTCCATAATCCCCAGTTAACCCTTTTGAGCCTTAAACCTTTTTCTTTCAAGAACCAATACTATAAGCCTATACCCGTTCTAAATATACCCTCTCTTGGCACCTGATCTTTCCTTGAGCAATGGTAAAAGTCTAAGTTTGGGGGGAGAGACGAGAAAGGGAACAAAGTGGTACAAGGTAAAAAAGCGAGAAAAAAAAGGCAATGAAAAAGAAAAGAAAAGAAAAAAGACAAAAAGAAAGGCCAATGTGAAAAAGAATGAAAAGGGATTCAAGAAAAACAAAAGGGAAAAAGGTGTGGAAAAAGTTGAAAAAGGAGAAACGCTTTGAAGTGCATAAGAAAGAGTGACATTATGTCTCTCTAACCCCTTAAAAAGAAGTGAGATACTCAAAGAGTCAAGAGAATTGTGCCAAATGAATTAAAAGAAGTGCTTAAGGGAAGATGGAACCCATTTAGACCAAAAACTTTTCCCACCCTGAACCAAAAGCCTTCACATTGACTCCTCAAAAGCCCTATATAATCTTGAGTTGAATGACGCTTGCATTAGTGGATACTTACATGAGGGGCAAGCATATGGTACTTAGAGCCGGACTTGTGGCCTTTCCTTGATAGAAATGAGTGAATTCCCATTAACCTCGGTTTGTGTGCTAATACTCTAGAATGTGAGGTTTACTTAGGGAGAGTTGAGGATGTGTGAGTTTGGGTTCCACAATGACCAAAGTAATTGAGAGAGTTCTTTGATGTAATGAGTCAACTCTTGATGCTCTTGTGTCACACTTGATCTATAGTTTTTCAAAGTTTAAATGTTGTTAACGATTCATTCGTATTGAGGGCAATTGTTAGTCCCAATTGATGCTTGTTAAAGTTACTTTAGGATAGCTGGAAATACTTGGATTTTCCCTTAAGGGGTGTGTCTTATTTTGTTTGCTTGAGGACAAACAAAGGCTTAAGTTTGGGGGAGTTGATAAGTAGGGATTTTAACGAGTTTCATGCTTCTTCTTGCCTATGCTTTGATTATAAATTGTTACAAAATAGTCTCAGGCTCATAAGTTGTGCTTGATTGCAGGTTTGATCTACAAAGTAACAAAATGTCAAAAATCGGCAAAGGAGTGAAACCTGCTCAAATATCAAAGACAAAGTAAACTGGGGGCAAACAAGCCTAGTGCGGACTGCACAAAGTCAAATGCGACCGCACTAGGTGATTCATAGAGATGGCAAAACCAGGCTTCAGGCAACGCGGCCGCAGTACACATTGCTCGGTCTGCCGTGAAGGTTCCGCGACCGCACTATGTTTTTGTGTTGTCCGCGGAAGAGAGATTCAGAGAGATGGCAAAACCAGGCGTCAAGCAACGCGGCCGCAGTCCACATTGCGCGGTCCACTGTGAAGGTTCCGCGGTCGCACTACCTTTTTGTGTGGTCCGTAGAAGAGAGATTCAGAGAGATAGAAAATGCCAAATTTCAAGCCATGTGGTCCGCGGTCATGATTGAGCGGACCGCGCCAGCTGCCTCCGCGGCCGCAGTCCATTCTATGCTGTCCGCGGAGCCCAAGTTCAGAGAGCCCAGAATTGAAATCCAAGAGCCTAATGCAGCCGCGGTCCATTTTATGCGGCCCGCACTGACCCCGCAGGGGTATTTTTGTCCAATTTTTTAGCCTAGTATAAATAGAACATTTTACCATTTTTAAGTCATCAGATATATCTAGAATTGAGCTGTGCTCATGGGAACCTCATCTGTAGCCATTTTTGGCATCTTAGCTTCAAATTAATGATAGATTCTTGTATTTTAATTTAGCATTTAATTAATATGCCTTGTTCTTCATCTATTTCTCTATTTTCTCCTTCAAGCATGAGTAGCTAAACCCATTGGCTAGGGTTGTGGCTCAACCCTAGTGTGGGTAATTGATGGGTGTTGTCATCTATTGTTAGATTGACTATGAGTGTTTGTTATTGGGTCAATTTTATAGTTTAATCTATGAATTGGTGGTTGCAAACACTGGTTTGTGCTAAGTTGACTTGACTCTTCTTGAGAAAGAGAGCCTAAGTCTCCAAAATTGACCCAACAAGGAATTGGGATGGACTCAAGAGAATTGATAGTCCCAATTAAAGGGTTAAACCTCGAGAGAGTGATTACCCAACTTGAACCCTAGTTGCTTGAGCTAATTTGCCTACCCATTTGGTCGAGAGAGAGTCAATTGGGCAAAATCACTCTCTCTGCTGAGAGGTGTGAGAGTGGGTAAAATTGTGCAACGGTTATAGCATATTTCCCCAATCATGTCAATCGAACCTTAGAAGCATTTACCCGTCAATTAGCCACCTAGGTGAAAGTCACTACCCTAGTGCCTTTCTACCCATTAGATTCAACTCTAGCAATTTTCTTATTAGCATAATTTAGTTCTAATTAGTAATTGATAATATTAGTTTGTTAAAGAAAATTCAAAAGATGTTTGGAAGTGACATTTGGAACAATTACACAACTCTAGTCTAGATAGATACTCGACTCCATTCCTAGCTCCCTGTGAAAATCGATCCCGACCCTTGTTTGATGTTAACCCTTTTATCCTTTCGAATTCAATAAAATGCAGTTTAGTTTCCTATTAAGTTTCCTATCTTTTACTTTTCCTAATTCCTGTCATTTTATTCTCATTTCAGCTGGTTATGCCCACCGAAGCAGACAGGACCTGGGCATCCTCCGGGATTGTAAGAACGACCGTTCTCTTGCGCTCGATATCCACACTCGGAGTAAGGAATTGCTTCACTAGTTTTGGGCTCGAACTCGACCCACCCACTCCTGATGGCGCATACTTCTTCGGGACCTCCAGGTGACCAAGTCCGAAAAAATCCTCTAGTGTGGCCATATCCTTGTCATTGAAGAATGTGTTAAGGGCATCATCTAGGCCTAGCGCCACCTCGCTTGACTTTTGTTTTCCCGCTTGGGCATCTTCGAGCATGGAATCGATATAGGAGGGTGTCTCCACAATTTTTATAACACCGAGTGCCTCCTTCGGGACAAGAGCGGTTTCCTACTGTGTTGCAGCCTCCGCCTCTCCCTCTGGTTCCCGAGTTAGAGGGGGATCGACCTCATGGTCCTCTTTCTTGGATGTCGCCTGCTCCCTCTCATTAAGGTTCGACCCATGAGCAACAAAAAGGTTTCATCATCAGGCTCATCCCTGACCCGATAGAAAGAATCGGGGTCCGGTACCTTGGACTTGGTGCTTTTTTTGGGCTTCCGGACCCAGATGGTCTCTTTCTTATTCTTCGCCTTAGCCTCCGGGAAACCTGAGGACTTTCTTTTCTTCTTCTTCTTCTTCTTCTTCTTCTTCTTCTTCTCCTCCTCCTCCTTCGTGGCAGCCCCGGGCTGCCCTGAAATGGAGGGTTCGGCGAGCAAGGACGGATCCTCGTCCTCCTCGTCCAACGGCCTGAGTTTGATGGTATTAGGTAAACCCGTGAGAAAGGAGAAAGAGTTAGCACCACGTGAGCTAAAAACGAGGAAGTGATTACTCAGGAAAGAACCCCATGAGAGCTTGTGACGTGTGTGCTCGGAGTACGACATCTGCTTAAACCGGGGAATTTCAATAAGAACTTGGGCAACGGCTGCACGACAACAAACAAAGGCAATGAGAGAGGGAATAAAAAGAAATGAATAGAAAGATAATAATTACGGGATGCGTTCCACTCCTCAAGGAATGACAGAAACTCGGGAGGGATCAGGTCTTCGATTTTCACCCGAACGAACCTCCCCTGCCATCCTTGGTCTCGGTCCTCTTCAATACTCGAGAAAAGAGCCTTGCTTGCTCGGCAAACGAGCTTGATTAGTCCCCCTCAGAAGATTCAGGGACTGTATAGGTGGAGTAGATGTTCGATGGTGAGCAGAGGGGCTTTGGTATTGTTCACGAAATGGCGTAAGAGGATTATGATCCTCCAGAAGAACGGGTGGATCTGCCCAAGGAACACCTTATACCTTTTTGCAAAAAGCAAGGACTATGGGATCATGGGGTCCACTGGGGCGAGCATGAAAGGGTAAGCTTAAACACTCAAATACTCTTTCACGTGAGTAGTAATATCGTCATTGGGCTCGGGTACGACCACTTCCTTACCCTCCCATTTACAATCGTGTAATAGCCCAGCCCGCTAGTGATATTGTCCACTCTGGGCCTAGGCCCTCACGGGTTTAAAACGTGTCACTAGGGTCTAAGGCTTGTTAACTTATATACCCAGCATCTCTCTTGTGTTTTGCCGATGTGAGACTTTGTCTAAAGTCTGGGGTGTTACATACACCCCCTCTTATGGACTCAGCATCCTCGTTGAGGTTTGCCCCACCGCATGGGATTTTCCTAGACTCAGCACTGAGGTTTGCCCCGCCTAACCGAAATTTGCCTAAACTCAGTTGAACTCTGACCCACATTGGCATGGCTGACACAAGAGTGGCTCTGATACCATCTGTAATAGCCCAACCCGCTAGTGATATTTTTCGCTCTGGGCCTAGGCCCTCACGGGTTTAAAATGCGTCACTAGGGTCTAAGGCTTGTTAACTTATATACCCAGCATCTCTCTTGTGTTTTGCCGATGTGAGACTCTATCTAAAGTCTGGGGTGTTACAAATCCGCTCAGACTATGGGTAGGGTTTCTTCAGTGATAGAGCATATATATCTCCATGCTCCCTCGTCTCGGTCTTGTTGTCTAGAGGCCTTCTCGATATTAAAGCCATTCCCGATAGAGCAGCCCCTGGGTATGAATCTCTTCATGAAGGGCTCCTGAACCACTTCGGAAACGGCCACCTCGGCATTTGTGGCCAGGTGAGAAGATGAAGGAGCAGCCAACTGAGGCACTAACTTGGAGGTTTTTTCCACTGTAATCTGGGAAATATGAAGGTCTGGAGAAGAATATGAGGTTTGAAGAAAAATATGAAGGATTGAAAATGGTATAAAGGTTTGGGTTGGAGGTTCAAAGAAAATGTATGAGGATTGAAGATGAAGATATGAAGACTCAAAGAACAATATATAAAGATTTGGAGAAGTTAAAAGTCGTTAGAGAGTTCGAGGGTAAAATATGGAATGGGAAAGTGGAAGAAGTGAAAAAAATTGAAGCTTTTATAAGGGAAAAACAATCAATGCGCGATGTTTCACGTTCGAAGGTAGCCAACTAGTGACTGACACGTGTCCGAAGTCAAAATGACGCGATTGATGGGACATTTCGATTTACTTGTCATCTCACTTGTAACGTACGAAGGAAGGAACCGAAGTTCATCTATCGTTTCCCATCGTTTCGGCAAACCTACTCTCCGGAAAACGAGGGGGCTATCTGTATATGTGTAAAATCGGGGATAATGCATACTCCGATTTCCTGGAGAAGAAAATGAAAGAAGGGCATGGACGCACGAGATTGAAATTGAGGCTGGGAGCCCTTCGTATCGAGACACATGAAAGATGAACGATGTGTTCATCATCGGGCATGATAAAACGATGCTCCCCGGACCCAGAATGAGTCCTATGGCATTGGGGAATACGGTAAACTGTTACATACGACGGATAGAGGGCCATGATATTCGTATCTAACCGGATTGCACGGTGCAGATCTCACTCGATGTCGATTATGGATCAGTAATTAATGAGAAAGGAAGATTTTTACCTTTTTTAGACTTATACTAGGGATGAAACTCTCCTACTATATAAAGGCGAAGTTTTTCTTTTGTAACACACATTGTAACACGCAAATCAAAGCAATACAAATTCATTTTTTGCTTTCTAGCTAATGAAAAAGTTCTTATTTAATCGTTATGTTCCTCATTCACAATTGGGCTCGAACCAAGGGTCCAATAGAAGGCAAAGTTAATGTTCAACCTAGGTTCGGGCTAGGCCATAACATTACAACTGGTTTGATTGTTTATTTTATCTTTAACTCGTTTATCTAATATTCTTGATTATTTGTGTTGAATCAATCCATGCATCCTTAAAACTGCGTACAAATTTAATTGTTATCTGATTTAAGGATAAACAGTATTGTTCACTTATACTATAACCTTCTTTTGCATGCCTCTAAACAGTACATAATAAAACCTAAGAAATTAAAAGAGATATAATCTTTATCAGGAGTATTTCCTTTTGTCATTCGTGCTTTATGAAAACTTGTTTTACCTTTCTTGTCTTTTATTACTCAAACTTTAATTAAAAGGAAATCATATATGGTAAATGAAATAGGTTGAGAATCATGAGGTCTCAAGTTTAAATCCTAATAAACGTTGATTTCTTTTTATCTCTATAAGTCTTAGTAGACAGAGTTATCTGATACTTGTGCTCAGGGGTTGTTGCAGTAAGCCAAGGGTTCGAGTTGTAGAAACAACCTCTTGAGAATCGTAGGTAAGGCTGCGTACAACGGATCCTTGTGGTCCGGTTCTTTCCCGGCCCTCACACATAGTGGTAGCTTAGTGCACCAGGTTGCCCTTTTGTGCTTAGAGACGAGGCTACATGTCTTAAAGGATGGTCAATTTATCACCATTCGTCAAAAATTTACTTTGCGTATATAGGTAAAATATGATGTTTAGAGGTATATCACTTATACTTAATACTCTTTGTTGAGGAATTTTTTTCATTTTTTTCAAGTTTGAATACCCTTGAGGAATTTCTTGGCATCGCCACTGCTTGTGCTGGTGACAAATAGCAAGATACTCCACGGAATTAATCAAGATGCGCTCAAGCTAGCCCGAACCACAATTATAAAAAAACTACTAGAATAATCAAAAGAATTTGTAAATGGACGATTAAACAACGCCAATTCTACCTGTTTGTACTTAAGTAAACTTTTAGGTTATTTTGGATCTTTTTTGTCAATTACAACCTCCCAAAATATTGAAATAAATTACTAGGTTTCAATCTCAAGGTAGTTGGAGTCGTTATCCGCTCTATGTATTCCTTTTCGGTATATTAAAAGGCATTTTATTCAAATACTATTTTATTTTTAGAGAAAATTAGGAATTACTTACCTAATATTTTCTCTAATTCTCATATTTACTCATACAAACATATGAGTAGAAAAATGTTAATTAGAGATGGGACAAATGAAGCATGGCGATTGGCGTCAGTACGTAGCAAGGAACATGGCTGTTCTAAGAAGCTAATTAATTGAAGCACGGCGATTATTTACTAACGTCTTGCCATCGCGTGAATGACAATAAATTTAATTACACTCAATCTTTATATCAACTTATATTAATTTATTTTCTGAGGGATATTAGAGTTAACTTCTAAATACTATCTTGGAACATCAATATTATATTTCAGGCTAAATACATAGTTTACCCATCCAACTTACACTCAAATCCCTGTTACACATCTGTTGACCACGGGTATAACTTTATACACCAAACCTTTTAAATGTGTGTCAATTACATACTACTTTTGACCAGCCTCTGGGACGTGTGAAACACGACCAATACAGCGCGTGAAAAGTTATTTTCTGCCTCACCTAACAACTTACAACGACTAATTACTAGAATTGGGCCCATTTTTCTTAACCCTAACGCCCAATTCTTCATCTTCTTCTTATTAAAAGCAACCATTTTCATCTTCTTCATATCAGAAGGAGGCAAACCAATTTCAGAAAAATCCAAACCCCATCTTCACCTTCCACATCTAATATTTTGAAGCTGGTTATATTTGTTCAATTAAAGTGCAATACATTATTATTCTTCTGTCAATTCTCGTATTAGAGTTCATATTGAATGGAGAATTCAGGTCCATTTTGTCGATGTGGAGATGCTGCTGAACTAGTAATTTCATGGAGCACAGACAATCATGGTTGTCGATTCTACGGTTGTAAAAATTACGAGGTAACCTTAGATTGTTATAATCGTTATTTCAAGATTTTATAAGCTTCATCTCAAATTGTTTATGGATTTGCAGAAAGATAAGAAAACTGGCTGTAAGTATTTCACATGGTTTGACCCCCCGACTCATGAACACTTGAAGTCGGTGATTTTGGGTCTGCTTAAGAAGAAGAATCAGCTTGAAGGGCATTTGCAGGAACCCAGAAAACAGAGGAACTGGAGGAGATTTTTTTTTCTGATTTTAGGATTAATCATCATTAAGGCCATTGTATTTGGTAGTTCTCAACACTGCTATATAGTGTAATGATATTCCCATGTATTGGGTCTTCATGTATTTGGCTCATTGAAGTTGTTGTCTATGAGGGTCACTCCCTATTTTATTAGAGAGGTATTCAAGCTCTTTTGTTATATTCCTATTTAGGTAATTGAAGATTGTTAGTCTTGTCTTGTGTTATGTTATTATTTAGCTTTGGTAACCAAACATGAATAATGCAGATTTTGTGTAACCAAAGGAAAGCAGTATAAAAAGAAGACCTAAATATACTTCATTCCACAAAATAGGTGTTCATTAGTAGACACCAAAACTGATTAGCAATATTTTACAAAATATAGCACTTGGTTGACCATAGCAACACTTTACAAAATATAGCACTTTACTTGGTTGTCCATAGCAACACTTTACAAAACATAACACATTGTTATCCATAGCAATACTTAACAAAATATAAAGCTTAAGCAACAACCAAAGTCTTCATTTCTTTTTCTGCTTCTTCGTTGGTTGAGATGATGAACTAGCTTGACTAAGATTGTGTTGTGGTGTTGCATTTCTTTGAAGTTGTCTTTGGCTTATGGCTTTTTTGCCCATCCACCTCAAGCCGACACTTCTTGGTTGGTAATCACATTCCTCTGTTGAAGCTGTAGATCTCTTAGTCTTAGTTCCAGTGCTAATGACCCTTGGATTTTGTCCTCCACTCTGCCAAAGTAAAGTATACTTAGTTACAATATTACATTCAATAGAAGGAAGATACACTAATTATACCTTTAGTTAGTTCACTTACAATAATATAAATGAACCCATTCCTTGCTTGAAACAACCTAAAACCACTGCCTCTACCTCTTCCAACCCCTCTACCTGTTGCAGAAACACCTCTGCCTCTTGCTGATTGTGAACTAGATGTTGTAGTAGTACTAGTTTCTCTTGCTCTTCCTCTTCCCAGCAGTAGCATTTCCAACAGTGGCATTTTCAGCTGTGGCATTTTCAGCAGTGGCATTTCCAGCAGCAACATTCCCAGCAGCAGAATTTTTACTGGGGCATCCCCTCTTGTTGTGTCCATACACACCACAAAGGGAACAAGTCATCTCCATGCCTCTCCTTGAAAGCTTCCCAGATTTTGGATGTTCAGTTTCTTCTCTTTTCCTATTTTTTTTGGTCTGCCAGGCATGTTTCTAATCCGAGAAGGTTCAATAGGGGGGTGGCCTGAAGATGGCCATTGTTGCATACATGGAACAGGCTGGATAAAGGTTGAATAAGCCTTCACGTAAGTGGACTTACGATACCAATGTGCAATGTGGTGAATAGGTTCCATGTCCTTGAAATGCATGCTAGCAATTGCATGACAACAAGGGATACCAATTGCATGTCATATTCACTAAAGATACCACATGCTTGTATTTAAAATCTTCAATCTCATAGCCTGTTTCACCATTCCATCTTGGAGTACACTTCATAGACTTAGCTAAATTATCTTGGTAAATCTTCATTGCTATTGGGGAGATATCACATATCCATGTCTCATAGAACTCTCTCATTTTACATATCCTAATCATCAACTTAATTCTGATTTCCTCTAACATTGTGATGATTGTGTTGTGTCTTTCAGTCAAAATCCAGGAATTGAAAGTCTCACACATATTGTTGTCAATTACATCAGACTTCCTATCATAGTTGAAATAAGCTCTGTACCAGGTTTCTTTTCTATAGTAGAGTAAACTTTCACATATGCCATCCCCAAGCTTGTCTAGCATATCAAGTTGGTCATTCAATTCTGCAATACTAGAAGCCCTTGCACATCTCCAAAAAGTATTCCTCCTCTCCAATCCTCTCAACTCTTTTGACCAATTTGCAAGGATGTGCCTAGCACACATCATGTGTTCACACTCAGGCAACAAGTCTCTTACAACATTAATTAAACCCTGTAGCATTCACTCAAACAGAACAATATTTACTTTCTAGAGAATAATAAAAATAGAACAAGTCTCTTGCAGAATAATAAAACAGAACAACTGAAATAGAACTGAACAATAGTTAATAAAGGAGAACAAAACACTAGTTAATGAAGGAGAACATAAACTGAAGGAAAATAGTTACCTTCTGCATATCAAACATCATTGTAAGGTCTCTTCCATCTTCTAAGCTCAAATCTTCACTAAGACGTTTCAGAAACCAAGTCTAGTTGAATGTGTTCTCCACCTCTACAGCTGCCCATGCAATTGGAAACATCTGATTATTTCCATCTTTGGAGACAGCTACAAGAAGTTGTCCCTTACAAACTCCTTTCAAAAACATCCATCAAGGCCAATAATTCTTCTGCATCCTTCCAGCCAACCCCTTTTCATGGCATGTAAAAAAACATAGATTTTAGAGAATACCAGTTTTCCATCACCTTGATCTTCTGCTTTCATCACACATGTACTTCCAGGATTGGTCTGCAAAATCATATCTCTATAGTCATAGAGTCTTTTGAACTCTTGATGCATATCACCAATGATTTCTTTCAATATCTTAGCTCTAGCCCTATGTGCAGTTGATCTCCCTACATAGAGGTCCAGTTCTTGCTTTATCAATTTTCTCAACTAACAATCCTTCATACCTGGTTGTGACATAATTCAGCTCTTGTATTTTTTTGCAAGATATCTTGAATTACACAACTTGTTCTTGTTGGTTGTATAACACTTGTGCACTGGATTATATCTTTTCGCCTTAAAATTATTGGAACTGCCATTTTTACTAGCTGCTAGAAGCCATCCACATTTAGGTACCATACATCTAACTCTCACCCTAAGTGGCTCATTTATGTACTTCTCAATCTGCACCCGTTTTTGAATTGCATATTTGGTGACTGCTTCCCTAAACTGATCAACACTTTCAAATATCAATCATAACTCCCAAGTGATTTTCTTGGCAGTAGGATCAAAGATCAATCTCTTCTTTTTCTTTTTTTCCTCCATTTTCTTCTTATGTTCTTCACTATCTTAACCTTCCATACCTGATGCAAAGCTTTCAGCATCTCAAGAACCAAAGTATGGCTCATCAGTCCCAACTAAACCTTCATACCTATTTTGCTTACTACCTGTACGCAGCTCATCAAACCTAATATTTACACCTGCTTTATCTATGTTTATATCACCCCGCCCTTTAGGCTTTTCACTTCTTTTTCTCCTGCTTCTCTTCACCTTCTCTCTACCTTCACCTAACTCCTCATGGATATCAGATTGGAGGTCATTCTCATCAGGAACATTTAGGTGAACATCATCAGAACTATCAGAAGTCCAGTCTATGTCTACTTCTCCTTCATTCCCAGCATCATCCGAAACAGCATCATCAGAAGTAGAAGAGTTGTAAGCAGCATCATCAGAAGCATTTCCATCATCAGAAGCACTTCCATCATCAGAAGCATTTCCATCATCAGAAGGATTTCCATCAGAAGCAGCAGAACTGTCTGAAGTGTAGTGTATGTCATCACCATCTTCATCATCTACATCTTCAACCTCTTGGACCTCTATAGGCCTTTTTCCAGAAGCCTTACTACAACTCACACTTTCCCCATTTTCACCAGGGTCATGTACTGATAAAGGGGCAGCATGAGTCACATATATTTCTAGTGTATCCCCATCCTCTAACTGATTGCAAATGTCTAAAATATCTTTATCAGTCAATACATTTATCAGCTTGTCAATCCTATCCATCGGGCATATATACATCTCAGCCACATTAGTTAGGCCCATCTCCCTAGTGTAATCCATAGGCTCAAAGAAGGAAATCCTATCTACATCCACGTCTAAAGTCAAGGTTTGACTGCCCCCACATATCTACTAAAAGAACCAATATTTAACTCACCCCCGTGATACCACTTTAAAGTAACAATTTTAAAAGACATTGTCCCTGAAAGAAGCAGATAACAGGTTTCAATTTCACATGTAAACAAACAATAAAGAAATCAAAATGGACAATAAAGAAAGATATAATAGAATAACGAAAGAAAAAGACAACACAAGCTCAAAAGACAAAAGTTTCCGTAGACAATGACAAGAGATTCCCCATAAAGATGTCTTAAACCCTAAAAATACTCCTGACGAAATACCCAAATAAACCCTAACTATTTCGACCCACCCATCTAAATCAAAATGGTTGAACAACCTAAAATGAGAATACTAACCTGAAAATGAAGAAAGTAACAGCAATAAAGAGCAGATGTGTTCTCGTCAGATTCGCTTCAAAGGTTAGGGCTGAAGAACATGGATTTGAAAATGGAATTATGTTTGTTAACCTGGTCGCGTAGTTGTTTGTAATTAACAGGGTCGAATCTTTTTTGGGTCAAAATTAAGAAAAGGGTCGGTTTGTCCATTTTAATTAAAGAATCGTTTGTTTTTTTATTATAACTAAGCGCTTGTATACACAGCATTGAATATTAATGGGGCTGGTCAAAAGTAGTGTGTAACTGACATTTAAAAGGTTTGGTGTGTAAAGTTATACCCGTGGTCAACATGTGTGTAACAGGAATTTGAGTGTAAGTTGGATGGGTAAACTATGTATTTCACTTATATTTCACGTTCTCTTTTCTTTTTTCAACTCCAATCAATGTCCAAACGTCTAGCATTTTATGTATTTGGACAATATTTGAAATCACATTTGGGAATTTACAATTGAAACTAATTGCAAATCAATTTTTTCTTCTTATTAGTTATTTGATATTGACATTACTTCATTTAAATTTTACTCCACTTAAAACGACTATAAAAATACCTATTCACAACTTATTATTACACATATAAGTATAATTTATATGATTCTTTTAAGTTTATGATAAATATTAATCATTTGCACTTTGTATACAGTCAAAATTGGGCTTGTCTAATTTTGTATGACTAATCGAAATCGGGATGGTAGATCAAAGCTCGGCCTCGGTTATATCGAACCATGGTACGGATATGGATTGGTAAGCTCGTGGATCAATGACTGATCAAGATCGAGACCAGCCGTGATCAAGACCGAAGTGAAAAAGGGATCCAGCGAGATCGAAGAAACCTACTGAGTCAAATAACAGAAAGCGAAGATATCCGTGATCGGGCAAGAATCATGGCAAAAATCTCGGCACGTATCAAATCAGGATCGGTTATTTAGCCTATCATGGGATTTGTTTCTGTAATTAGAATTATACCATAAATAGGAATCCTCTACTATATAAAGAGGATCCTAATCATTTTGTAATCAATATACATTCATGCATAACAAGTCAATATATTACATTTTTTCTCTTGCAAGCTCTATTGTTCAGTTCATATTTTCAGTCAGTTGGTTCGAGGGCGGTTTAGCTCGAGGGCTGCAATTGTTTGTCATATTGGTTTACTCTATTTATTATTAATTTCTAACATTAATTCTCATATTTATCAGTTTGTGCCAAGTGAAATCACATATCCTTAAAACCACTTATAGATTTAATTGTTATCTAATTTTAAGGGCAAACAGTTTGGCGCCCACCGTGGGACTAAGGATAATAGTGATTGTCTGGTACAATTTTTGTAACACACACTAGTTTACGCTTGCTCTTTGAAGTGTCTTTGATTCCAAGACCAACATGTCAAACTTTCAAGTAGAACCCACACACATAGACAATGGCATTAGTTTCCACTGCGAGAACGATAATGTAGCCACCCCAAGAAATGGAGTACCTCCAGTTAACCACGATGGGGCCCCGACAGTGGACCCAATCGAACGTCAGCTCCCATATCACCATTAATGGGAATTTGGGTGTCGATCTTGAAAATCCGCAGAGGTGCTCGAACAACCGATCAGAACGCACTAGGTGGTGAAGAAGGCGGAATTAGCCTTCAAATGATATTCGAAATGTTTCAGACTCAACAAGTTGCAATAGCACAACTCCAAAATCAGAACCGTGCACCAAGCAGGATCAGCCATCAATAGAAATTGTTCATAGAGCAGAATCGGTGCCAAAGAGATCAAATGGAGGAGAATCGGAGATCGATCCTACTATCGTATAAATGCTCGAAGAACTGACAAAACGAATCGAGACAGGGGAAAAGAAGATCGAGGAAAATGATAAGAAGGTGGAAACTTATAAATCCAGAGTCGACCAAATCCCTGGGGCACCACCGGTATTGAAAGGACTTGATTCCAAAAAAATTGTCCAAAAACCATTCCCCCCAAGTGCAGCTCTAAAGCCAAACCCTAAGAAGTTCCATATGCGTGAGATTCCGAAGTATAATAGGATGACAGACCCAAACGAACACATCACCTCATATGCATACGCCATCAAGGGAAATGACTTGGAAGACGATGAGATTGAATCCATATTGCTGAAGAAATTCGGGGAGACTCTATCGAAGGGTGCTATGATATGGTACCATAAATTACCACCTAATTATATTGATTCATTTGCTATGCTTGCAGATTCTTTTGTAAAGGTACATGCCGGAGCCATTAAGATTGCTACAAGAAAGTCAGACCTTTTCAAGGTAAGGTAGAAAGACAACGAGATGCTTGATCGCAGCGGACTCAACCTAAGGAAGAGTGGGCGCTAATACTTTTACCCAATAGCGGTATCAGGGTCAATTTTCCACAGGGAGATTCAATTTGGAGTTGAGTGTTTGTATGGTCTAGGACTATGTTTTAGCTCCTAATTGATCTTCTAATCATTTTTGGTTTTCTTTTGATTATCAACTTAATATATCAACTACAAATTTAAAGCTAAGTTATGCTAAGATATTAATTCTAAGTTGTATGCAATATAGAGAAAGGCACTAGGGTTGTGGCATGTACCTAGGTGGACAACTAACGGGTAGAGATTCCTAATGCAAGAATGATGAATATGAGACTTATGCTATAACCGTTGCACTTTTGCACCCACACCTCTCGGTAGAGAGAGTGATTTTGCCCAATTGACTCTCTCGAGACCAATTGGGTAGGCCAATTTGCACAAGCAACTTATGGTTCAAATTGGGTAATTACTCTTTCGAGGTTTAACCCGTTAATTGGGACTACCATTCTCATGGGTCCATCCCAATTCCTTGCTGGAATTAATCTTGGGGTCATAGACTCTCTTTCTCAAGAGGATTCAAGACTCACTAAGCTAGACTTAGTGTTTGCAACCACCAAATCTTAATGCAAACATAAGATTAATCCAAATAACAAATACCCAACATCATTCATGCACTAAAAAATCACACCCATTAATTACCCACACTAGGGTTGAACCACAACCCTAGCTAATGGATTTAGCTAGACATAATTAAAGAAGAAACTGAAGAAATAGAAGATGAAACAACCATATTAATTAATTGTTAATGTTAAACTACAATAATCTATGATGAAACTAAGCTAAAAATGCCCAAGATAGGCCAAAACATAAGTCTTACGAGTGCAGCAGCTATCAGCCCAAAAACAGAACTAAAAAAAACTCCTGCTAAAAAGTAAAATGTTCTATTTATACTACACAGGAAAAACTGGACAAAAATACCCCTGAGGGTCTGGCACGGACCGCGTACAAATGTCATGCGGCCGCGGAGGGCAATAAGTCTTCAAGTCTTGCTTCTGGAACTGAGGGATGCGGACCACACAGATATGTCACGCGGCCGCATAGGCTAAGACGCGCGGACCGCGTAGAAATTGGATGCGGCCGCATAGTAGATTTTTGCCCAAAACTCAACTCTCTGAACTTTTACCCACGTGAACTGCACTGATTTGATGTGCGGCCGCGTGGGCTTTTGCCTTGATTTTCTGGGTCTCTGAACTTCCATCAGTGCGGACCGCGTGGAATTCATTGCGGACCGCGTGGCTTGACTTCAAACTTGCAAGGTATCTGAACTCTCCTGCGCGGCCGCACACCAAATCAGTGCGGTCCGCGCAGGTCATTTTGTTCTGTTCTAGCTTCTGAACTCTCCTGCGCGGCCGCACACCAAATCAGTGTGGTCCGCGCAGGTCATCTTGTTCCCCACTTCAGTTGTCTTTTGACACTTGGCAGATTTCACTCCTTTTTGAGCCGATCTTTGAGATTTATCATCTTGTCGCTCAAACCAGCAATCAAGTGTAATTTGTAAGCATTTTGGGGCTAATATATGGCAATTAATGCACAAAGCTCAGGTAAGAATGGGTATAAAACATGTAGAAATCACAGTTATCAATGCTCAGAGAATTTGTATCTCGGTTCCCAATGGAACAGATGGATTTTCCACCGGTCACCGATGATTGGTCCATTCAAGCTTTTACTCAAGGTCTTAATGCTCGGAGTTTCGTAGCTTCACAGCAGTTGAAGCAGAATTTGATATCCAGCTGTCACTTGGGTCGTTGTACATAATTGGTATCAGTCAAAGATCAGGGTCGAGGACGATCAACTGGGGGCTCCAAGTGGTTCAGTTTATCCTAACATGCTCGTGGATTGAGTTAAAAGGGATTTCAACCAGATACCACGATCGAACAGAGACCGATATCAGCCATACTGTAGAGATTAGAGAAATAATAGGCTTGGTTGCAACCCTGCTCGGAATGATAGAAGGAATGATCGGGGACAAATCTTCCGAGGTCTCATGAGCAAGAGTGGTTTTGATAGGGATGTCGGATCCAAAGAAGCACCTCGATTGTCAGAATATAACTTCAACATAGATGTTTCCGCCATAGTATCAGCCATTGGACGTATCAAAGATACCAGGTGGCCTAGACCTATGTAGACCGATCTGGCCCAAAGAAATCCAAACCAAATATGTAAGTATCATGGCACTCATGGCTATATAACAGAAGATTGCAGACAGCTAAGGGAAAAAGTAACCCGATTGTTCAACGAGGGCCACTTTCGGGAATTCTTAAATGATCGGGCCAGGAACCACTTCAAAAATAGGGATTCAAACAGACAGAACGAATAGGAAGAGCCACAACACGTGATTCACATGATCATTGGAGGAGTCCATATTCCTCAAGGACCGGTATTTAAATGCATCAAGGTGACGATCACAAGGGAAAAGTGAACACGAGACTATTTACTAGAAGAGACCCAGTCTTTCAACAATGAAGATGCAGAAAGGATCAAACAACCTCATGACGACGCGCTTGTAATATCTATCCTTATGAATAAAATTCAAGTTAAACATGTTTTGATTGGTCCAGGTAGCTCGGTCAACATTATTTGATCGAGGGTCGTATAACAACTTGGCCTACAAGATCAAATTGTGCTCATAGCCTGAGTACTTAATGGCTTCAACATGGCGAGCGAAACCACCAAAAGTGAGATTATTTTGCCAGTGAACATGGACGGGACCATCTAGGAAACAAAATTCCATGTAATCGAGAGTGACATGAGGTACAATGGCCTGCTCGGAAGGCCTTGGATCCATAGTATGAGGGCAGTGCCCTTGACCCTCCACCAAGTTCTGAAGTTCCCGACATCTGAGGAAGTCACAACAGTGTACGAGGAGCAGCCCACCGCTAAGAAAATGTTTGCAATCGATGAAGTGATACCGGTGTCAGCACTTTCTTCAGCAAATGGATCAGATTCAAAGGGAAAACATGAGGCTAAATAGCAACCACAGACACCAGCCTCGACCCGACCGGAGGAACGGGGGGCCGATGAAGACGACAACTATCACACCTCCTTTTTACATACCCGCGAGGGTACAAGGGAGTTTTTTCCAATTAAAGGACAATCAAAACGGGATTCGTTTATTTATTTCAGAGTCGCCACTTGGGAGATTTAGGGTGTCCCAAGTCACCAATTTTAATCCCGAATCGAGGAAAAGAATGACTCCATATTACAGTCTGCGCACCAGAAATCCGGATAAGGAATTCTGTTAACCCGGGAGAAGGTGTTAGGCATTCCCGAGTTCCGTGGTTCTAGCATGGTCGCTCAACTGTTATATTCGGCTTGATTATCTGATTTTATACAAATATGAACTTATGTGCAAAATTTTATCTTTTTACCGCTTTCTTACTTATTGTTATTATTTTACGAGAATTGCAACGTCGTGGAAACATATCTCGAACCACGTTACATCAATGCACCCGTAGTTGTTTGGCATATCTCGACTCGGTTGAGATTTGGATTTGGGTCACATAAATGTGCACCCGAGTTAAGGAAAATAAATTATTAAAGGCGCGCCTAAAGCAACTAGCGTCTTGTTATTTTGGGGAAGGCCGTAAAATTCGCTAAACGGCCTGTCCTCGAATTCTAAGTATTTTAATATATACATTTAGAGGGCCCCGCAGCTTGTGCATTTTTTGTTTGTCGAGGCTCGTCTCATTCATTATTAAAAAGAATTTGCAATGTCATGGAAATACATCTCAGACCGCGTCACAATCAATGTACCCGTGATTAGAGACACATTTCGATTTCGTTGAGATTTGGATTTGGGTCACATAAATGTGCACCCGAGTTTAAGGAGATAACATTATTAAATACGCGCCTAAAGCGACTAGCGCAGGGTTATTTTGAGAAAAGGCCGTGAAGTTCGCTAAGCGGCCGATCCCGAGTTCTAAGTAATTAACACATACATTTGTGAGGGCCCCGCAATCTATATATTTTACTAGGCGAGGCTCATCTCATTTATTTTAAATGGACAAATCCTAAAGCGACTACATCTTTTCTATTAAAATTAGTCTCTAAAATAAATAAAGAAAATCCTAATTAATTACGAGCTTTTTTTTTTATTTAATAAAGCATGGCATACTAATTGCTATATTAATACAAATATTGATGAACAAGAATTTTACTAAAAAAAATCCGAAATTATAAATAAAATAAAAATTTGACAACTAATATTCAAAAGAATCAAATATAGTTAGATTGAAGCTCGCATTGTTATATATAAAAAAAACTATTGGAATTAATTATTCACAACCATTTGAAACTGGATTTAACCATAATTACCAAAGCTTAATAGAAAGTTTATTAGACTTAAACGTTCTTCTAATTTTGTTTGAACTCAAATCATGCCTTAATACCTAATTCACGAAATTTAGTTCAAATTCATGCCTTAGCTAAATTTAAGTACTTGTTCACAATTAACCTACTGTTGATAATCTTAGAACCTTCATAGCTAGTGAATTAACCCGTTTTGCCAAGCCGATTCATTAAAGACTAACTTATGTTATTTTCTCTTATTCCAATTATTATTCAATAATACATAAAATAGCCTAAATACAATCAATAAAAGGAACAGAGAAAAAGCGAAATTAAAACTTCAAAATTCGATTCTTCATATGTATTTATGCTTCCACATTTTTAGCTTGCAATAACTAGTATTACATTCGTGTACCTGGTATTGGAAAACAAGAGAAGATGAAGCTGAGAAGCAGCAAGAGTAGTAACAATGTAGCACAACAACGACAGTCCAACAACACAGGAATAGACCAGTAACAGTAGGAATAGTAGAAAACCCAGGAGACTATAAACGACTCCAAGTATAGAGAAGAAGTAAAAGGCAGGAAGGTTCTGACTATTTCAGATCTTAAGCGAGGCAATGAAACAGTAACTATTCTTTTTCAACTTCAAAACTCTCCAAAATGAATTCTGCCCCTGTATATTCAGTGTATCCAGAATGTATATCGGATGTATACTTCTCACTCCGCCCCCTCTTTTTTTCTTCTCTCTATCTAGTTTTTCCTCTTTTTTTTCCACCCCTTCTTCCTAAATTTTCTCTTATATTTATAGCAAAATTTTTGAAATTTTCAGATTTGTTTTTTTATTATTTTATTATTTTTTTAATTAAAAGAAATCCCACTTACAAATTGCTTTTATTTTTTAGAAAAAGAAATCCCACCTTTATTTACTTTTATTTTTAAAATTCCAACTTTAATTACTTTATCTTATTTAAAATCCCACTTTTTATTTTTTTAAAAGAGAATCTCACTTTATTTAACTTTTCTTTAAAAAACAAACCACTATCTTTTCTTTTTCTTTTAAAAATGCTACTTTCAATTACTTTAAATTTTTTAAATTTTCAGATACCTTTATATTTATTTTTTAATTCCAACCTTATTTTACTTTTAAATTTTTTAAAACTTTTTACTTTTTTTAAATTTTCTACATTCTTTTACTTTTTTTTATTTTTTATATTTTTAAAATCATTTCCGAAATTACTATATATATATATATATATATATATATATATATATTTTTTAAAATAAAAATAATAAATAAAATAAAATATTTTCGGATTTTTTTTTATATATAAAAAAACAAAAAATAAAACTATTAATAGTGATAATTCACTTTTTATTTTTTATTTTTTCGGTTGGACAGGAGCTCCTTCCTCAACTTGAGTGGTCCGCTCGGGTACACTGTCTAGAACACCGACCCAGGTTTTGAACATAGAATAACGTGACTTCATGCCGGATCCCTAGTAGGAACGCTTATTTGCATCACGTTGCATTTGACTTAGGGGACTCAACACAGGGGTTGGGTCCATCTAGGACTAGCAACCTAATATGAAAAGGCCATCCTGATGCATCCTATTTGTTTTCCGTGCATTTATTTGTCTCGTGCCCGCATGCTGACCGGTGTTTGAATATTATGAATATTGTGAAATTGAAAAAAAGGAAATAGCGGTTAGGGAATTGATTGTTTATTTTTGAAAAAACTCAATACCCAAATACTGTCAAAACTCTGCCGAAATTTTGGAAAGAAAAAAAAACGTCTTATTAGTTTGTTTTATTAAAAGCAAAGGAAAAATAGAAAAAAAATCGTTGTTCTGTTTTGTTTTTCAAAAAAAAATATATAGAAATATATAGTTTGTCTTGTCATAAAAATAAAAATTAAAAAGAGTCTTACTTTTTTAAAATGGGTTTTTTATGAAAATTCAAAAAAAAAAATAATAATAATAAAAAAAGAGTCTTTCATTATTTGTCACAAATATATACATGTATATATATATATATCCAAAAGTTTTTATTTCCAAAAAATATATATATGTCTTTATTTGTTGCAAAAATAATTGTCTTGCCAAAAAGTCTAGAAAGGTTTTTAGACCCCCAATTTTCAAAAACAAAAAAAAATCCAAAAATGTTTTCCATTATTAACTTCTTTAGAAAGTCTTTTAACTATTTTTTTTTTTAAAAAAAATGTATAATAAGATAGAAAAAAAATCCGAAATTTTTTTTCTTCTTTCAAAATTGAAAAGAAAATTCAAAATTAAAAAAAAAATATTTTTTAGAAGCATTTCTTTTATTAAAGGTAAAATTCCGAAAAATATTTTCTTCTTCCTTTAGAATAAGAAAAAAAACAAATGGAAATTAAAAAAATATATATATATCTTAGAAGTCTTCTTTTAAAAAGAAAATCAATCAAAAATATTTCCTTTCTCCTTTTAAAGTAGTTCTTTTACAAATTCAAAAAAGGAAGTTAGTTCATCTACTTATTCTTGATTGCCCGAACTACGCGGGTTTGATTCTCACCGGATGTGAGATACGTAGGCAACCCCCGCCGGGTCCAACCTCCCATTTTTTTTGAAAATTAATAAAGTAGCAAAAACGCCAAAAGTGTATTTTTCTTTCACAGGGTCGGGTGACGCCATTTATATCAAAAACAGCCAAATGTTCCCAAAAGGAACCCGAAAGGCTGCCTTTGTACAAACGGCCACCTCTTGTTTTTTCACACAACCTTAAAAATCTTCGTCCCTGAAGTGCTGAGAGGTCGTGTTCAGAAATCCTCTTGAGGAAAGTGAGCATATGTTTTTTTGTTTTGATCAAAATAAGTTTTGTTTGTTAAAATCTTATTAATAAATGTGCAGAATGAGCACGACTCCAAATGAACCCTTTGCAATCATGAATAAAATTCCCCTCCAATTGCGGCTTTGGTGGAATGATTTAGGCAAAGAAGGGCATGACGAAATCAAGAAATATCTGAAAGGCCTCACGAGTTTGTTGGATATCAGGCCACGGGGAGATATCATAAGGGCACTAGTCCCTCACTGGGATCCTGCGCACAATGTCTTCCACTTCTCGGACTTTGAACTTACCCCAACTTTAGAAGAAATAACAGGGTATATCGGCAGTGCTGAGGCTCCATTGAGGCATAAATACCTGGTTGCTCCAAGAGCTGTGGCAGTACACCGGTTTTTGGACTCATTAAAGATAGTCAGAACAATTCGTAACCCTGACTTGGCAAAAGGTTTTTGCACTGTGAGTTTCATATACCAAAGATATGGTCACATAGGAGGATTCGACAAACCAGAAAACCAGTTGTGCAGCAAAAGTAACCGTCGAAAGTGGGATGAACATAGACGGGTTGCTTTTATGATAACTTTCTTATGGCTCTTAGTGTTCCCAAGAAAAGACGGGAATATCGACATAATAGCGGGGGTCGTCAGTACTTTGCTCACACAGAAAGATAGCACGCTGGTGCCCATGATTGTATCCGATATATTCCAGGCTCTCACGTCCTGCAAGGCCGGAGGAAACTTTTTCGAAGGTTGCAACTTGTTGTTGCAAATGTGGATGACTGAACACCTATGTCACCGAGCTCAGTTTCTGAGCCATGGATCCGCTGACAGGACCTGCATAGAGGAGTTCTATACCAGAGTTAATGAGGCCTACCTACCTAAAGGAGTTTCGGCATGGACCTCATATTTCCGTGCCCTCAACGCCAGTCAAATACAGTGGACGCTGGGTTGGTTACCGATCGACGAAGTTATATACATGCCAGCAGTCAGGCCCCATTTTCTCTTAATGGGACTTAAGAGCATTCAACCTTATGCGCCGCATCGGGTTTTAAGGCAACTTGGGAGATGTCAAATAGTGCCAAAAGACGAGGATTTAAGCACCCAGGTGATTGAGATCAGTCCCGATGGCCAGTTTCCTGAAGCAAGGGTTCGCCAAATGTGGGGCCAATGCCAATACTTAGAGGCAAATACTTGTGTATTGAATCGGACAAAAGGGGAAGTTTCGCCCGGATATCAGGCTTGGTACAAAGGGGAAACGTCATCCGCAAGGCCGGCTAAAAGACCGCACCTGCAAGAGTTTGCCAGATCCTCACAAGAGCAGTGGGACTGGTTGGCCAAAGAGCGGGAATATCTTGCCGAGACAGGCAAACTGAAGCAACAAGTTCAGGATATGAAGTTTGAAAGCCAATTACAGTCCGCTACCCACAAGGGAGAAAAGAACAGATTAATCAGAGAAGGCGAGATCCTCACGGAAGATGAAAAGGGAGGCCGACAACCAACTGAGAAGCCGGGCGGATAAAAGATTGATAGCAGGGTTAAAAAATCAGGTTGCAGAAAGCCAGGAAGACTTGGAAAGAGCCAAGGCTAGCACAGCAAGATTACGAACTAAGTGGGCAAAAAGTACCATGGCCCGGAGGCAGCACCTGCAACAAGTCATAAGGGATTATGAAATGAGCATCGGGATATTAAGGAAAACGAACTCCACTCTGCATGATCGGATCAACAAACAAGCACGAGATGCCCAGGCTGACAGAAGACGTTGTTACGATGCAATGGCCTGCATGGAAAGACAAATGGAGATGTTCCAGGATCAGCTTGCCGACAATGCACAAGCACTAGGATTAAAAAACCGACAAATAAGGCAATTGTTCGTTGAAAGGGACAACATTCGAGGAAGGATCGACGAGATTGGGCACTACATCTACATGAGATGCCTAGCATGTGAGCAAATGCCTCGGAAAACCCTCCTTGTTTCCATCATGGGTTGCGTCCATCGGATCATGAATGAATTGAAAAGCTTGCAGAGAGACCTCACACCTAGAGCCGCGAAAAGGCCGAATGATGCCTCGTGGGCCCCTAAGTTGGGAAATTAATCTTCGGTCGAGTCCTGTTCAGGCTTTGTGCTTTCCCATGTGTTGTTTTCTTTTCTTTTAGCCAAATCAAGTTAAAACTGTGGAATCTGTACTGTTGCTATTCTTTATTGGAAGTAATTTGTAATAGCAAATTTTGATGATGAACTTAATGATTCCAAAAAGAATTTTGTGTGTCTTTACCTTATGGCAGAACTACGCCTGGTCTGATTCGCGCGGGGACGTGATACGTAGGCAATCCCCATAAGATTCGACCGCTTTTAAGAAAGAAAAAAAGGAGAAATAAAATAAAATACAGGGTTTCCCAAAGTACTTTAAAAAAGGGACAAATGAGTAAGCCGGGATGACGCATGTTGTTTGAAGCAAAGCATGAAGAAACGGTTAACTGTCTAGGAACATTGCATCCTCTATGTGTTGTGATCAAATCTGTTAAAATCTAACGCTAACAAAGTTTGTTGTTGTCTGTTTCCAGACAAGTTAGTTGTTAAAGAATTCTGGCAACACACTCTTACCAAACCAGATCCAAAGGACCAGTAGCAACAAGCATGACTACTTCAGAGAATAGTAACGGGGAAGAAAGGCCGATGAGCCAGTTGTTAAAAGAAGCAATGGAAAAGATTGAAAGGATGGGACTAGAGATGAATGCAATGCAGCTAGCTCTAGCCAAAGCACAAAAGAGCCCTGAGCCACTGGGGCACATGCCGGAATACCCTCACTCCGGCCCTTCAACAAGCCTCCCGAATCCCCGTTATCATCAGGAAAGAAGCCCACATGATTCCCAAGCTCCACCACCCCATCAACCTCTCCCAACACCAAATGTTCCCACTTTTATGGGACCCACATCAGCCACCCTGCAAAGATCAACCAGCGAGCCATTGTTTCAGGCTCCCGATACGCAATACTATCCCCTTGAGCCTACATTCCATGCCCCCGAACCACAGGCCTACAACCCGCACTTGGAGGTACCAGCAGAGATTGAAAAGCCGGTTAAAGCCCCTGAACAGGATGAGGTATTGAGGAAGTTCAAAAGCCTGGAGCAGTCCTTCAGGAACCTACACGGATTGGGCAACCAAGTCAGCGTGGCTTACAAAGATCTATGCCCTTTCCCGGATGTCCAACTCCTGGCTGGGTTCAAGATGCCTAAGTTTGATTTATATGAAGGGCACGGTGATCCCATGGCGCATTTGCGGGGATTCTGTAGCAAAATGAGAGGGGCAGGCGGCAAAGATGAGCTGCTGATAGCTTATTTCGGCCAAAGTCTGAGCGGATCTGCGCTAGAATGGTATACCAGGCAGGATTCCAGCAGATGGTACACTTGGGATGACCTGGCGCAGGCTTTTGCAGGTCATTTCCAATACAATCTCGAGATAGTCCCTGACCGTCTCACATTATTGAGGACCGGGAAGAAGCCCGGGGAAAGTTTTCGCGAGTACGGGTTCCGCTGGAGAGAGCAAGCAGCTAGAGTGGATCCTCCCATGAGAGAGGGAGAAATGGTGGACTACTTCTTGCAAACACTGGATCCAACCTACTTTGGTCACTTGGTGACAACAGTCGGAAAATCCTTCAACGAGGTAGTGAAGATAGGGGTCATGATAGAAGAGGGTCTGAGGTCTGACAAAATCCTGAATTACTCGGTACTCAAGGCTACGACCCAGGCTATTCAGAGCGGCACGGGAGGTGCGTTAGGAAGAAGAAAGAAAGAAGAAATTGCCACGATTGAGGCAAGCAGTTGGGCCAGGTTTGGCAAACCCCACTACAATCAACCTAGGCCCCACGAGCCAAACTACCCATACAGCCTACCACAACACTACTATCCACACCGAGAACCACATTTCTCCATACACCAAGCCCAGACATACACTCAGCCTCCGGTTCGCCCGCAATGGCGGGCGCCGGCTCCCCAGAACACATATGCACCACCCCAAAACACCTATCCTCCACCAAGGGCATATAGAAACCCTCCAGGGGCAGGCTTTCGGGGAAATCCAGATGCTAGGAATGACAGGATGCGGAAGCACAGAACTTTCACAGAGTTAAGAGAAACCTACACCGTTTTGTTCCACAAATTGAGGCAGTTGGGTTTGGTTAGTCCTGTCCAGACTCGAGAACCAAATCCCCCACCCCAGAATTTGGACCGATCAATAAGTTGTGAGTACTGCTCAGGGATGCTGGGGCATGATACCGAAAAGTGTTGGAAATTGAGGCATGTCATACAGGATCTTATTGATACCAATAAGATCGAGGTCCAGACACCGGAAGCTCCTAACATCAACCAGAACCCATTGCCAGCGCACCACGAGACTCACATGATTGAGTTGGTGTATGAGGGAGGAGAATTGAGAAAACCCTCATAAACAGTGATGATGATCCAGGCCGCTCCGAAAGAAGGACCGACCAGTGGAGGAACAGGGGTACAGTCCCAAGGAGAAGGCGTCAAGCCGGTAGTGATATTGGGGAAGAGACCGTCCGCCATAACAAGCAAACCCGAGCCAAACAAGTTGGTAATATCAGGGACTCCGCCCACACCTGCAGTTGTGTTAAAAGGGGTATATAGGGAACTGGTCACAATAAAGCCCGCAGTTCAGTTGCCGATGTTTGATAGTAAGGCTGTGCCTTGGAAATACGAGAGGGCAGTGGTGATGTACAAAGGAAAACAAGTGGAGGAAGTTAGTTGTGAAGCGCAAGGACTGACTCGATCAGGTCGGTGTTTTGCTCCGGTGGAGCTAAGAAGAACCAACCCCGCTACAACCAAGAAACCTGTGTCCGAAGAAGAGGCTGAGGAGTTCTTGAGGAAGATGAAAGTGCAGGACTACTCCGTGGTCGAGCAGTTGAGGAAAACACCAGCACAGATCTCGCTGCTATCATTACTGATCCATTCTGAGGAACATCGCTGGGCCCTGATGAAAATACTGAACGAAGCTCATGTACCCAACGAGATTTCTGTAAACCACTTGGAAACCATTGCCAACAAGATTTTTGAAGTGAACAGGGTAACGTTCTCAGATGATGATCTGCCAGTGGAAGGTACGGAGCATAATAAAGCTCTCTATCTGACTGTCAAATGTGAAAACGCGGTAGTTACTCGGGTATTAGTGGATAACGGGTCAAGTGCCAATATTTGTCCATTATCCACCCTGAACCAGTTAAAGATAGACCATGGAAGAATCCACAAGAATAGCATTTGTGTCCGAGGATTTGACGGAAATGGAACAGCTACTGTAGGGGATGTTGTACTTGAATTGACCATCGGTCCTGTCCTGTTCACCATGGAGTTCTAGGTATTAGATGCCACAGTATCTTATAACCTTCTATTAGGACGACCATGGATTCATGCAGCCAAAGCAGTGCCCTCCACCCTACATCAGATGGTGAAGTTCGAGTGGGATAGGCAGGAGGTCGTACTACACGGCGAGGACACGGCATGCACCATGGGTGGCGCCATTGTGCCCTTCATAGAGACCTATGATGACAAAGGTCCTTGGGTCTACCAGATTTTCGATACAGTGTCAGCAAACAAAATTTCTGAAGGAGAAATCATCCCGCACCCTAGGGTAGCCGCCGCGACAGTCATGATGGTCTCGGAAATGCTGGGTAATGGATTTGTGTTGGGAAAGGGCCTGGGAGTCGAGCTTCAGGGGATTGTCCAACCTGTCTCCCTGCCTAAAAATCTAGAAACTTTCGGATTGGGGTTCAAACCAACCGCAGCAGATGTAAAGCAAGCGCGGAAAATGAAGAAGAAAGTCTGGTATCTTCCCAAACCCGTGCCACGTCTCTCAAGATCTTTTGTCAGAGCAAGCGCCAAAAGGCCACCGGTCCCAAAGATTCTAGGACCATTGATTGGTATGGATGGGGACCTGAATCAGAGTTTCGAGCGGCTATTCGATGATGTCAGTATGGTAGAAGCTGGAGAAGGTTCCAGCAGAGCAGAGATACAATTTGTGGGGCCTGAGGCCAAAACCAACAATTGGACAGTTACTCCTCTTCCTGTCCGAGGGGAGTCTTGGTAGTAGGCTTTGATTTATGTTTTGTTTGTTTTGTTTTGTTCGGATTATTCCAGGGTGTAATCCAAATTTTACTTTTGTTTTGTAAAAGTGTGAACCCTTTTATCCCGCAAGTTTAATAAAGTTCTCTTCTTTTGTCCCATTTTAATTTTGTTTTGTTCTTTTTCTTTCTGAACAGTTCTCTTTTTACTGGTTCTAATGACATGGCATGCACAGCGGATCTTCGACCTAGTCTAATAAATCAATCTGAATTTGACTCAATGATGCAAGAGGTCGTTTGTGACGATGAATCGGAATATGACGAAGATAAAGCCTTCGAAGAGATAAACCGAGAACTGTGCCAATTTGAATAAAAACCCAAACCTAACCTAAATGACACTGAGGCTGTGAATCTAGGAGACGCTGATAATGTCCGAGAAACCAAAATCAGCATCCATATTGAGCCGAATGTCAGGGAAGAATTGATCAAAACCCTCGTGGAATTCAAAGATGTTTTTGCATAGTCATACGACGATATGTCGGGATTAAGCACCAATCTAGTAGTTCACAAATTGCCCACTGACCCGGCATACCCTCCGGTCAAGAAAAAGCTAAGGAAATTTAAAACAGAAATGAGTGTAAAGATCAAAGAAGAGGTGATTAAACAGTTGCAGGCGAAGGTCATTCGGGTCACTCGATATCCCGAGTGGTTGGCCAATGTGGTACCAGTTCCAAAGAATGATGGAAAAATCAGGGTGTGCGTCGACTACCGCAACCTCAACAAAGCAAGTCCTAAGGATAATTTTCCGTTGCCCAACATTCATATCCTGATCGATAATTGCGCTGGGCGCGAGATCGGATCCTTTGTGGATTGCTATGCGGGATATCATCAGATCCTAATGGACGAGGAAGATGCGGAAAAGACAGCATTTATCACGCCATGGGGAAATTACTGCTATCGGGTAATGCCGTTCGGACTGAAGAATGCCGGGGCAACGTACATGCGAGCAATGACTGCTGTGTTTCACGACATGATACACAAAGAAATTGAGGTGTACGTAGATAATGTGATCATAAAGTCTTGGCGTCAGGAAGACCATATAGCAGACCTAAGGAGATTCTTCCAAAGACTCCGAAGGTATGATATCAAGCTTAACCCGGCCAAATGCGCATTCGGGGTTCCGTCAGGAAAGCTGTTAGGATTCATCGTCAGTCGACGGGGGATTGAGTTAGACCCATCCAAAATCGAATCCATCCGAGATTTTCCACCGCCAAAGAACAAAACAGAGGTAATGAGTTTGCTGGGTAGACTCAATTACATCAGCAGGTTCATCGCTCAACTCACAGCAACTTGTGAGCCCATATTTCGGCTGCTGAGAAAGGATGTTGCGGTAAGTTGGACGGCAGAGTGTCAAGAGGCTTTCGACCAAATCAAAGGGTATCTGTCTAATCCACCCGTATTGGTCCCGCCTAAGCCAGGGAAGCCCTTGATTCTTTATCTGACGGTCCTGGAAAATTCATTTGGTTGTGTACTAGGGCAACATGATGACACAGGAAGGAAGGAGCAGGCCATCTACTATCTTAGCAAGAAATTCAGAGTATATGAAGTCAAGTACACTCAACTCGAGAAAACATGTTGCTCCCTAACTTGGGTAGCTCAGAAGTTGAAACACTACCTGTCGTCATATACTACTTATCTCATATCCCGTTTGGACCCATTGAAGTATATCTTTCATAAACCTATGCCCACAGGAAGGTTGGCCAAATGGCAAATTCTGCTCACAGAGTTTGATATTGTCTATATGACCAGGACAGCCATGAAAGCCCAGGCGCTGGCCGACCATTTGGCAGAGAATCCAGTTGATGAAAAATACGAGCCTTTAAGAACATATTTTCCCGACGAAGAGGTAATGCATACAAATGAGCTGGAGTTACCCGAGGAACCAGGTTGGAAGCTTTTTTTCGATGGAGCTGCAAACGCGAAAGGGGTTGGAATAGGAGTAGTACTCATTTCTAAAATAGGACGCCATTACCCTGTTACGGCTCAACTACGCTTCTATTGCACCAACAATATGGCTGAGTATGAAGCTTGCATTTTGGGTCTGCGATTGGCTGCGGACATGGATGTCCAAGACGTTTTGGTCTTGGGAGACTCGGACCTCTTGGTACATCAGATTCAGGGTGAATGGGAAACACGGGATCTGAAACTCATACCCTATCGACAATTCTTGCACGATTTAAGCAAGCGATTTCGATCGGTGAAATTCAAACATATCCCGAGAATTCATAACGAGGTAGCGGATGCATTGGCCACCTTAGCATCAATATTGCACCACCCTGACAAAATGTATGTTGATCCTTTGCACATCCAGGTCCGTGATCAGCACGCTTATTACAACGCCGTAGAAAAGGAGGCAGATGGCAAGCCCTGGTTTCATGATATCAAGGAATACCTCAGAATGGGGATATATCCGGAACAGGCCACTAGAGACCAAAAAAGAGCCCTTCGGCGTTTGTCGAATGGTTTCTTCCTCAGCGGAGGAGTTTTGTACAAAAGAACCCCGGATTTGGGATTGTTGAGATGTATAGATGCCGGTCAAGCCATGACGGTTATGGCAGAGGTACATGCTGGAGTTTGCGGGCCACATATAAGCGGATATGTATTGGCAAGGAAGATCCTCAGGGCAGGGTATCATTGGCTCACCATGGAACACGACTGTATCACTTTCGTAAGGAAATGCCATCAGTGTCAGATACATGGAGATCTGATTCATTCTCCGCCAACAGAGTTACATACGATGTCAGCACCCTGGCCGTTTGTGGCATGGGGCATGGATGTCATTGGACCTATCGAGCCAGCAGCGTCCAACGGTCATAGGTTCATTTTAGTAACCATTGACTACTTCACCAAATAGGTTGAGGCTAAAACCTTCAAGTCGGTAACTAAAAAGGCGGTGGTGGATTTTGTGCACTCCCATTTCATCTGCAGATTTGGGATCCCAAAAGTAATCATCACGGATAACGGTGCGAATCTTAACAGCAGCCTGATGAGAGATGTATGCCAACAATTCAAGATTACACACCGCAATTCCACCCCATATCGTCCCAAGGCGAATGGAGCGGTCGAAGCAGCCAATAAAAACATCAAGAAGATACTGCGAAAGATGGTGGAAGGATCTAGACAATGGCACGAGAGATTACCCTTTGCTCTGTTGGGTTATCGCACTACCGTCCGGACCTCCATAGGTGCAACTCCTTATTTGTTGGTGTACGGAACTGAGGCCGTAATACCGGCAGAGGTCGAAATTCCTTCCCTTCGGATTGTCGCTGAAGCCGAGATTGATGATGATGAATGGGTCAGAGCTCGATTGGAACAGTTGAGCTTGATAAATGAGAAACGATTGGCAGCAGTGTGCCATGGTCAGCTGTATCAGAAGAGAATTGCGAGAACATACAATAAGAAGGTACGCCCCAGGAAGTTTGAAGTAGGGCAGCAGGTGTTAAAGAAGATCCTCCCGCATCAGGTCGAGGCAAAAGGCAAGTTCGCCCCAAATTGGCAAGGGCCTTATATTGTGACCAGAGTGTTGTCCAACGGTGTTGTGTGTTTGACAGATATCGAGGGGAGATGTGTCGACATGGCTATCAATTCTGATGCAGTCAAGATATATTATGCGTAATTTCTTTAATTATGGCAATTATCGGTTCGTTTGTTTGTACTTGGTGCTTATTGGATAATGAAATGACAGAGGCAGTTCTTTCTTCTATCCAAGCACTTTTAACCCTTGTTTCCCCCTTTTGAGCCTTAAGTTATTCTTTCATACCCCTCTTTTGGAATCACTAATGGAAAAGATATGAAAGAAAAAAAAAGAGAAAAAATCATTAAAGGAAAATGAAAAAAAAGAAGGAGAAAGAAAAGAAAAAGAAGATAAAAATCATAAGAAATACAAAACCGTGGGAACTACGTTTGACCTGATTCCTCGAAGAGGATACGTAGGCGCCTCACGGCTCGGTCATAGTGTGCATAATGTCCATAAGTATGCATAATAGGCACAGTGTGCATAACGCACGTAGCTCAACCTAGAGTAAAAATAAAATCCCCCAAGCAAGAAAACTGGGGCAGAGGTTATGTTTTAAAAATTCCAACAAAGGTTAGATTCCAAAAGTTGTAGCAGATCACCCATCAAATTATTTCATTTTGATAGCCTTGCTTTAGCCCCACACCAAAACCAACATCGACGTCCAAAAGACCTCCCGATCAATATCCAAGAGGTGCCAAGTCATGCAAATAAAGCCGAGAATAATACGCCGATCCCCAGCAAAGAAGAGGATCATGAAATTGGAAATGAATTGATAGTCCAAAGGGATCTCCAGAAGAGAGAGTCACATCGACAACACCCCGATTCCTCGATGAAGAAATAAAATGAGAGAGTCTTATCAGTGAAAACCTTCATAGGCACCGAAAGGCGAAATAAGATGAGAGATATAAAATGAGAGAGTCTTATCGGTGAAAACCTTCACAGGCACCATAAGGCGCCGGGAGTTGAGAGAAAAGAGAGAGTCTCATTAGTGAAAACCCCTCGAAGGGCACTATGAGGCGACAAGACAGATCAACAAAAGGGTCCACATTCGCAAAGAAATGGACACTCATTTATCCCCAGCAAGTAAGACCATCGGGCAAGTTGATTAATACAAATAGACTGGGTCGGGAATCTATGGTGCACGTCATGATCACGGGGACCACTCATGTCATCCAGATAAGTTCTTCTGAATTTCTTTTCCCGCCAAGTATTGGTTCAGAAAGATTTTCTCCTTTTCTATCTTTTTATTTCTCTTTCTAAAAATTTGTCTTGAAAAGGATTGGTCGGTGTTCTAGACAGTGTACCCGAGCGGACCACTCGAGTTGAGGAAAGAGCTCCTGTCCGGGAACCAAAAGGCCAGCCGGCTTAGAAACTTTCCGAGCCTCTTTTATTTAGGGTATGACACTAACAGAATAGGGAGTCTTAACCAGTAAGCACATCCCCGGAGGTAAGAAGAGTAGGTTTTGGCACAGTTTATATACAGTTCAGATAATATCAAAGCGGTAAAGGCAACATTTAGCACATTAGGCTCAAAACATGTAAAAATCAGATAAAGCCAAATATAACAATTTATCTAAGCTCGAATTTCTAACCCTGAACCAGTGGTTCTGGGTCAAAGTTAATCCCTAGCAGAGTCGCCAGAGCTATCACACCTCCTTTTTACATACCCGCGAGGGTACAAGGGAGTTTTTTCCAATTAAAGGACAATCGAAACGGGATTCGTTTATTTATTTCAGAGTCGCCACTTGGGAGATTTAGGGTGTCCCAAGTCACCAATTTTAATCCCGAATCGAGGAAAAGAATGACTCCATATTACAGTCTGCGCACCAGAAATCCGGATAAGGAATTCTGTTAACCCGGGAGAAGGTGTTAGGCATTCCCGAGTTCCGTGGTTCTAGCACGGTCGCTCAACTGTTATATTCGGCTTGATTATCTGATTTTATACAAATATGAACTTATGTGCAAAATTTTATCTTTTTACCGCTTTCTTACTTATTGTTATTATTTTACGAGAATTGCAACGTCGTGGAAACATATCTCGAACCACGTTACATCAATGCACCCGTAGTTGTTTGGCATATCTCGACTCGGTTGAGATTTGGATTTGGGTCACATAAATGTGCACCCGAGTTAAGGAAAATAAATTATTAAAGGCGCGACTAAAGCAACTAGCGTCTTGTTATTTTGGGGAAGGCCGTAAAATTCGCTAAACGGCCTGTCCTCGAATTCTAAGTATTTTAATATATACATTTAGAGGGCCCCGCAGCTTGTGCATTTTTTGTTTGTCGAGGCTCGTCTCATTCATTATTAAAAAGAATTTGCAATGTCATGGAAATACATCTCAGACCACGTCACAATCAATGTACCCGTGATTAGAGACACATTTCGATTTCGTTGAGATTTGGATTTGGGTCACATAAATGTGCACCCGAGTTTAAGGAGATAACATTATTAAATACGCGCCTAAAGCGACTAGCGCAGGGTTATTTTGAGAAAAGGCCGTGAAGTTCGCTAAGCGGCCGATCCCGAGTTCTAAGTAATTAACACATACATTTGTGAGGGCCCGCCAATCTATATATTTTACTAGGCGAGGCTCATCTCATTTATTTTAAATGGACAAATCCTAAAGCGACTACATCTTTTCTATTAAAATTAGTCTCTAAAATAAATAAAGAAAATCCTAATTAATTACGAGCTTTTTTTTTATTATTTAAGAAAGCATGGCATACTAATTGCTATATTAATACAAATATTGATGAACAAGAATTTTACTAAAAAAAATCCGAAATTATAAATAAAATAAAAATTTGACAACTAATATTCAAAAGAATCAAATATAGTTAGATTGAAGCTCGCATTGTTATATATAAAAAAAACTATTGGAATTAATTATTCACAACCATTTGAAACTGGATTTAACCATAATTACCAAAGCTTAATAGAAAGTTTATTAGACTTAAACGTTCTTCTAATTTTGTTTGAACTCAAATCATGCCTTAATACCTAATTCACGAAATTTAGTTCAAATTCATGCCTTAGCTAAATTTAAGTACTTGTTCACAATTAACCTACTGTTGATAATCTTAGAACCTTCATAGCTAGTGAATTAACCCGTTTTGCCAAGCCGATTCATTAAAGACTAACTTATGTTATTTTTTCTTATTCCAATTATTATTCAATAATACATAAAATAGCCTAAATACAATCAATAAAAGGAACAGAGAAAAAGCGAAATTAAAACTTCAAAACTCTCCAAAATGAAGGTTCTGACTATTTCAGATCTTAAGCGAGGCAATGAAACAGTAACTATTCTTTTTCAACTTCAAAACTCTCCAAAATGAATTCTGCCCCTGTATATTCAGTGTATCCAGAATGTATATCGGGTGCATACTTCTCACTCCGCCCCCTCTTTTTTTCTTCTCTCTATCTAGTTTTTCCTCTTTTTTTTCCACCCCTTCTTCCTAAATTTTCTCTTATATTTATAGCAAAATTTTTGAAATTTTCAGATTTGTTTTTTTATTATTTTATTATTTTTTTAATTAAAAGAAATCCCACTTACAAATTGCTTTTATTTTTTAGAAAAAGAAATCCCACCTTTATTTACTTTTATTTTTAAAATTCCAACTTTAATTACTTTATCTTATTTAAAATCCCACTTTTTATTTTTTTAAAAGAGAATCTCACTTTATTTAACTTTTCTTTAAAAAACAAACCACTATCTTTTCTTTTTCTTTTAAAAATGCTACTTTCAATTACTTTAAATTTTTTAAATTTTCAGATACCTTTATATTTATTTTTTAATTCCAACCTTATTTTACTTTTAAATTTTTTAAAACTTTTTACTTTTTTTAAATTTTCTACATTCTTTTACTTTTTTTATTTTTTATTTTTTTAAAATCATTTCCGAAATTACTATATATATATATATATATATTTTTTAAAATAAAAATAATAAATAAAATAAAATATTTTCGGATTTTTTTATATATAAAAAAAACAAAAAATAAAACTATTAATAGTGATAATTCACTTTTTATTTTTTATTTTTTCGGTTGGACAGGAGCTCCTTCCTCAACTTGAGTGGTCCGCTCGGGTACACTGTCTAGAACACCGACCCAGGTTTTGAACATAGAATAACGTGACTTCATGCCGGATCCCTAGTAGGAACGCTTATTTGCATCACGTTGCATTTGACTTAGGGGACTCAACACAGGGGTTGGGTCCGTCTAGGACTAGCAACCTAATATGAAAAGGCCATCCTGATGCATCCTATTTGTTTTCCGTGCATTTATTTGTCTCGTGCCCGCATGCTGACCGGTGTTTGAATATTATGAATATTGTGAAATTGAAAAAAAGGAAATAGCGGTTAGGGAATTGATTGTTTATTTTTGAAAAAACTCAATACCCAAATACTGTCAAAACTCTGCCGAAATTTTGGAAAGAAAAAAAAACGTCTTATTAGTTTGTTTTATTAAAAGCAAAGGAAAAATAGAAAAAAAATCGTTGTTCTGTTTTGTTTTTCAAAAAAAATATATAGAAATATATAGTTTGTCTTGTCATAAAAATAAAAATTAAAAAGAGTCTTACTTTTTTAAAATGGGTTTTTTATGAAAATTCAAAAAAAAAAATAATAATAATAAAAAAAATAATAAAAAGAGTCTTTCATTATTTGTCACAAATATATACATGTATATATATATATATATCCAAAAGTTTTTATTTCCAAAAAATATATATATGTCTTTATTTGTTGCAAAAATAATTGTCTTGCCAAAAAGTCTAGAAAGGTTTTTAGACCCCCAATTTTCAAAAACAAAAAAAAATCCAAAAATGTTTTCCATTATTAACTTCTTTAGAAAGTCTTTTAACTATTTTTTTTTTTAAAAAAAATGTATAATAAGATAGAAAAAAAATCCGAAATTTTTTTTCTTCTTTCAAAATTGAAAAGAAAATTCAAAATTAAAAAAAAAATATTTTTTAGAAGCATTTCTTTTATTAAAGGTAAAATTCCGAAAAATATTTTCTTCTTCCTTTAGAATAAGAAAAAAAACAAATGGAAATTAAAAAAATATATATATATCTTAGAAGTCTTCTTTTAAAAAGAAAATCAATCAAAAATATTTCCTTTCTCCTTTTAAAGTAGTTCTTTTACAAATTCAAAAAAGGAAGTTAGTTCATCTACTTATTCTTGATTGCCCGAACTACGCGGGTTTGATTCTCACCGGATGTGAGATACGTAGGCAACCCCCGCCGGGTCCAACCTCCCATTTTTTTTGAAAATTAATAAAGTAGCAAAAACGCCAAAAGTGTATTTTTCTTTCACAGGGTCGGGTGACGCCATTTATATCAAAAACAGCCAAATGTTCCCAAAAGGAACCCGAAAGGCTGCCTTTGTACAAACGGCCACCTCTTGTTTTTTCACACAACCTTAAAAATCTTCGTCCCTGAAGTGCTGAGAGGTCGTGTTCAGAAATCCTCTTGAGGAAAGTGAGCATATGTTTTTTTGTTTTGATCAAAATAAGTTTTGTTTGTTAAAATCTTATTAATAAATGTGCAGAATGAGCACGACTCCAAATGAACCCTTTGCAATCATGAATAAAATTCCCCTCCAATTGCGGCTTTGGTGGAATGATTTAGGCAAAGAAGGGCATGACGAAATCAAGAAATATCTGAAAGGCCTCACGAGTTTGTTGGATATCAGGCCACGGGGAGATATCATAAGGGCACTAGTCCCTCACTGGGATCCTGCGCACAATGTCTTCCACTTCTCGGACTTTGAACTTACCCCAACTTTAGAAGAAATAACAGGGTATATCGGCAGTGCTGAGGCTCCATTGAGGCATAAATACCTGGTTGCTCCAAGAGCTGTGGCAGTACACCGGTTTTTGGACTCATTAAAGATAGTCAGAACAATTCGTAACCCTGACTTGGCAAAAGGTTTTTGCACTGTGAGTTTCATATACCAAAGATATGGTCACATAGGAGGATTCGACAAACCAGAAAACCAGTTGTGCAGCAAAAGTAACCGTCGAAAGTGGGATGAACATAGACGGGTTGCTTTTATGATAACTTTCTTATGGCTCTTAGTGTTCCCAAGAAAAGACGGGAATATCGACATAATAGCGGGGGTCGTCAGTACTTTGCTCACACAGAAAGATAGCACGCTGGTGCCCATGATTGTATCCGATATATTCCAGGCTCTCACGTCCTGCAAGGCCGGAGGAAACTTTTTCGAAGGTTGCAACTTGTTGTTGCAAATGTGGATGACTGAACACCTATGTCACCGAGCTCAGTTTCTGAGCCATGGATCCGCTGACAGGACCTGCATAGAGGAGTTCTATACCAGAGTTAATGAGGCCTACCTACCTAAAGGAGTTTCGGCATGGACCTCATATTTCCGTGCCCTCAACGCCAGTCAAATACAGTGGACGCTGGGTTGGTTACCGATCGACGAAGTTATATACATGCCAGCAGTCAGGCCCCATTTTCTCTTAATGGGACTTAAGAGCATTCAACCTTATGCGCCGCATCGGGTTTTAAGGCAACTTGGGAGATGTCAAATAGTGCCAAAAGACGAGGATTTAAGCACCCAGGTGATTGAGATCAGTCCCGATGGCCAGTTTCCTGAAGCAAGGGTTCGCCAAATGTGGGGCCAATGCCAATACTTAGAGGCAAATACTTGTGTATTGAATCGGACAAAAGGGGAAGTTTCGCCCGGATATCAGGCTTGGTACAAAGGGGAAACGTCATCCGCAAGGCCGGCTAAAAGACCGCACCTGCAAGAGTTTGCCAGATCCTCACAAGAGCAGTGGGACTGGTTGGCCAAAGAGCGGGAATATCTTGCCGAGACAGGCAAACTGAAGCAACAAGTTCAGGATATGAAGTTTGAAAGCCAATTACAGTCCGCTACCCACAAGGGAGAAAAGAACAGATTAATCAGAGAAGGCGAGATCCTCACGGAAGATGAAAAGGGAGGCCGACAACCAACTGAGAAGCCGGGCGGATAAAAGATTGATAGCAGGGTTAAAAAATCAGGTTGCAGAAAGCCAGGAAGACTTGGAAAGAGCCAAGGCTAGCACAGCAAGATTACGAACTAAGTGGGCAAAAAGTACCATGGCCCGGAGGCAGCACCTGCAACAAGTCATAAGGGATTATGAAATGAGCATCGGGATATTAAGGAAAACGAACTCCACTCTGCATGATCGGATCAACAAACAAGCACGAGATGCCCAGGCTGACAGAAGACGTTGTTACGATGCAATGGCCTGCATGGAAAGACAAATGGAGATGTTCCAGGATCAGCTTGCCGACAATGCGCAAGCACTAGGATTAAAAAACCGACAAATAAGGCAATTGTTCGTTGAAAGGGACAACATTCGAGGAAGGATCGACGAGATTGGGCACTACATCTACATGAGATGCCTAGCATGTGAGCAAATGCCTCGGAAAACCCTCCTTGTTTCCATCATGGGTTGCGTCCATCGGATCATGAATGAATTGAAAAGCTTGCAGAGAGACCTCACACCTAGAGCCGCGAAAAGGCCGAATGATGCCTCGTGGGCCCCTAAGTTGGGAAATTAATCTTCGGTCGAGTCCTGTTCAGGCTTTGTGCTTTCCCATGTGTTGTTTTCTTTTCTTTTAGCCAAATCAAGTTAAAACTGTGGAGTCTGTACTGTTGCTATTCTTTATTGGAAGTAATTTGTAATAGCAAATTTTGATGATGAACTTAATGATTCCAAAAAGAATTTTGTGTGTCTTTACCTTATGGCAGAACTACGCCTGGTCTGATTCGCGCGGGGACGTGATACGTAGGCAATCCCCATAAGATTCGACCGCTTTTAAGAAAGAAAAAAAGGAGAAATAAAATAAAATACAGGGTTTCCCAAAGTACTTTAAAAAAGGGACAAATGAGTAAGCCGGGATGACGCATGTTGTTTGAAGCAAAGCATGAAGAAACGGTTAACTGTCTAGGAACATTGCATCCTCTATGTGTTGTGATCAAATCTGTTAAAATCTAACGCTAACAAAGTTTGTTGTTGTCTGTTTCCAGACAAGTTAGTTGTTAAAGAATTCTGGCAACACACTCTTACCAAACCAGATCCAAAGGACCAGTAGCAACAAGCATGACTACTTCAGAGAATAGTAACGGGGAAGAAAGGCCGATGAGCCAGTTGTTAAAAGAAGCAATGGAAAAGATTGAAAGGATGGGACTAGAGATGAATGCAATGCAGCTAGCTCTAGCCAAAGCACAAAAGAGCCCTGAGCCACTGGGGCACATGCCGGAATACCCTCACTCCGGCCCTTCAACAAGCCTCCCGAATCCCCGTTATCATCAGGAAAGAAGCCCACATGATTCCCAAGCTCCACCACCCCATCAACCTCTCCCAACACCAAATGTTCCCACTTTTATGGGACCCACATCAGCCACCCTGCAAAGATCAACCAGCGAGCCATTGTTTCAGGCTCCCGATACGCAATACTATCCCCTTGAGCCTACATTCCATGCCCCCGAACCACAGGCCTACAACCCGCACTTGGAGGTACCAGCAGAGATTGAAAAGCCGGTTAAAGCCCCTGAACAGGATGAGGTATTGAGGAAGTTCAAAAGCCTGGAGCAGTCCTTCAGGAACCTACACGGATTGGGCAACCAAGTCAGCGTGGCTTACAAAGATCTATGCCCTTTCCCGGATGTCCAACTCCTGGCTGGGTTCAAGATGCCTAAGTTTGATTTATATGAAGGGCACGGTGATCCCATGGCGCATTTGCGGGGATTCTGTAGCAAAATGAGAGGGGCAGGCGGCAAAGATGAGCTGCTGATAGCTTATTTCGGCCAAAGTCTGAGCGGATCTGCGCTAGAATGGTATACCAGGCAGGATTCCAGCAGATGGTACACTTGGGATGACCTGGCGCAGGCTTTTGCAGGTCATTTCCAATACAATCTCGAGATAGTCCCTGACCGTCTCACATTATTGAGGACCGGGAAGAAGCCCGGGGAAAGTTTTCGCGAGTACGGGTTCCGCTGGAGAGAGCAAGCAGCTAGAGTGGATCCTCCCATGAGAGAGGGAGAAATGGTGGACTACTTCTTGCAAACACTGGATCCAACCTACTTTGGTCACTTGGTGACAACAGTCGGAAAATCCTTCAACGAGGTAGTGAAGATAGGGGTCATGATAGAAGAGGGTCTGAGGTCTGACAAAATCCTGAATTACTCGGTACTCAAGGCTACGACCCAGGCTATTCAGAGCGGCACGGGAGGTGCGTTAGGAAGAAGAAAGAAAGAAGAAATTGCCACGATTGAGGCAAGCAGTTGGGCCAGGTTTGGCAAACCCCACTACAATCAACCTAGGCCCCACGAGCCAAACTACCCATACAGCCTACCACAACACTACTATCCACACCGAGAACCACATTTCTCCATACACCAAGCCCAGACATACACTCAGCCTCCGGTTCGCCCGCAATGGCGGGCGCCGGCTCCCCAGAACACATATGCACCACCCCAAAACACCTATCCTCCACCAAGGGCATATAGAAACCCTCCAGGGGCAGGCTTTCGGGGAAATCCAGATGCTAGGAATGACAGGATGCGGAAGCACAGAACTTTCACAGAGTTAAGAGAAACCTACACCGTTTTGTTCCACAAATTGAGGCAGTTGGGTTTGGTTAGTCCTGTCCAGACTCGAGAACCAAATCCCCCACCCCAGAATTTGGACCGATCAATAAGTTGTGAGTACTGCTCAGGGATGCTGGGGCATGATACCGAAAAGTGTTGGAAATTGAGGCATGTCATACAGGATCTTATTGATACCAATAAGATCGAGGTCCAGACACCGGAAGCTCCTAACATCAACCAGAACCCATTGCCAGCGCACCACGAGACTCACATGATTGAGTTGGTGTATGAGGGAGGAGAATTGAGAAAACCCTCATAAACAGTGATGATGATCCAGGCCGCTCCGAAAGAAGGACCGACCAGTGGAGGAACAGGGGTACAGTCCCAAGGAGAAGGCGTCAAGCCGGTAGTGATATTGGGGAAGAGACCGTCCGCCATAACAAGCAAACCCGAGCCAAACAAGTTGGTAATATCAGGGACTCCGCCCACACCTGCAGTTGTGTTAAAAGGGGTATATAGGGAACTGGTCACAATAAAGCCCGCAGTTCAGTTGCCGATGTTTGATAGTAAGGCTGTGCCTTGGAAATACGAGAGGGCAGTGGTGATGTACAAAGGAAAACAAGTGGAGGAAGTTAGTTGTGAAGCGCAAGGACTGACTCGATCAGGTCGGTGTTTTGCTCCGGTGGAGCTAAGAAGAACCAACCCCGCTACAACCAAGAAACCTGTGTCCGAAGAAGAGGCTGAGGAGTTCTTGAGGAAGATGAAAGTGCAGGACTACTCCGTGGTCGAGCAACTGAGGAAAACACCAGCACAGATCTCGCTGCTATCATTACTGATCCATTCTGAGGAACATCGCTGGGCCCTGATGAAAATACTGAACGAAGCTCATGTACCCAACGAGATTTCTGTAAACCACTTGGAAACCATTGCCAACAAGATTTTTGAAGTGAACAGGGTAACGTTCTCAGATGATGATCTGCCAGTGGAAGGTACGGAGCATAATAAAGCTCTCTATCTGACTGTCAAATGTGAAAACGCGGTAGTTACTCGGGTATTAGTGGATAACGGGTCAAGTGCCAATATTTGTCCATTATCCACCCTGAACCAGTTAAAGATAGACCATGGAAGAATCCACAAGAATAGCATTTGTGTCCGAGGATTTGACGGAAATGGAACAGCTACTGTAGGGGATGTTGTACTTGAATTGACCATCGGTCCTGTCCTGTTCACCATGGAGTTCTAGGTATTAGATGCCACAGTATCTTATAACCTTCTATTAGGACGACCATGGATTCATGCAGCCAAAGCAGTGCCCTCCACCCTACATCAGATGGTGAAGTTCGAGTGGGATAGGCAGGAGGTCGTACTACACGGCGAGGACACGGCATGCACCATGGGTGGCGCCATTGTGCCCTTCATAGAGACCTATGATGACAAAGGTCCTTGGGTCTACCAGATTTTCGATACAGTGTCAGCAAACAAAATTTCTGAAGGAGAAATCATCCCGCACCCTAGGGTAGCCGCCGCGACAGTCATGATGGTCTCGGAAATGCTGGGTAATGGATTTGTGTTGGGAAAGGGCCTGGGAGTCGAGCTTCAGGGGATTGTCCAACCTGTCTCCCTGCCTAAAAATCTAGAAACTTTCGGATTGGGGTTCAAACCAACCGCAGCAGATGTAAAGCAAGCGCGGAAAATGAAGAAGAAAGTCTGGTATCTTCCCAAACCCGTGCCACGTCTCTCAAGATCTTTTGTCAGAGCAAGCGCCAAAAGGCCACCGGTCCCAAAGATTCTAGGACCATTGATTGGTATGGATGGGGACCTGAATCAGAGTTTCGAGCGGCTATTCGATGATGTCAGTATGGTAGAAGCTGGAGAAGGTTCCAGTAGAGCAGAGATACAATTTGTGGGGCCTGAGGCCAAAACCAACAATTGGACAGTTACTCCTCTTCCTGTCCGAGGGGAGTCTTGGTAGTAGGCTTTGATTTATGTTTTGTTTGTTTTGTTTTGTTCGGATTATTCCAGGGTGTAATCCAAATTTTACTTTTGTTTTGTAAAAGTGTGAACCCTTTTATCCCGCAAGTTTAATAAAGTTCTCTTCTTTTGTCCCATTTTAATTTTGTTTTGTTCTTTTTCTTTCTGAACAGTTCTCTTTTTACTGGTTCTAATGACATGGCATGCACAGCGGATCTTCGACCTAGTCTAATAAATCAATCTGAATCCGACTCAATGATGCAAGAGGTCGTTTGTGACGATGAATCTGAATATGACGAAGATAAAGCCTTCGAAGAGATAAACCGAGAACTGTGCCAATTTGAATAAAAACCCAAACCTAACCTAAATGACACTGAGGCTGTGAATCTAGGAGACGCTGATAATGTCCGAGAAACCAAAATCAGCATCCATATTGAGCCGAATGTCAGGGAAGAATTGATCAAAACCCTCGTGGAATTCAAAGATGTTTTTGCATAGTCATACGACGATATGTCGGGATTAAGCACCAATCTAGTAGTTCACAAATTGCCCACTGACCCGGCATACCCTCCGGTCAAGAAAAAGCTAAGGAAATTTAAAACAGAAATGAGTGTAAAGATCAAAGAAGAGGTGATTAAACAGTTGCAGGCGAAGGTCATTCGGATCACTCGATATCCCGAGTGGTTGGCCAATGTGGTACCAGTTCCAAAGAATGATGGAAAAATCAGGGTGTGCGTCGACTACCGCAACCTCAACAAAGCAAGTCCTAAGGATAATTTTCCGTTGCCCAACATTCATATCCTGATCGATAATTGCGCTGGGCGCGAGATCGGATCCTTTGTGGATTGCTATGCGGGATATCATCAGATCCTAATGGACGAGGAAGATGCGGAAAAGACAGCATTTATCACGCCATGGGGAAATTACTGCTATCGGGTAATGCCGTTCGGACTGAAGAATGCCGGGGCAACGTACATGCGAGCAATGACTGCTGTGTTTCACGACATGATACACAAAGAAATTGAGGTGTACGTAGATAATGTGATCATAAAGTCTTGGCGTCAGGAAGACCATATAGCAGACCTAAGGAGATTCTTCCAAAGACTCCGAAGGTATGATATCAAGCTTAACCCGGCCAAATGCGCATTCGGGGTTCCGTCAGGAAAGCTGTTAGGATTCATCGTCAGTCGACGGGGGATTGAGTTAGACCCATCCAAAATCGAATCCATCCGAGATTTTCCACCGCCAAAGAACAAAACAGAGGTAATGAGTTTGCTGGGTAGACTCAATTACATCAGCAGGTTCATCGCTCAACTCACAGCAACTTGTGAGCCCATATTTCGGCTGCTGAGAAAGGATGTTGCGGTAAGTTGGACGGCAGAGTGTCAAGAGGCTTTCGACCAAATCAAAGGGTATCTGTCTAATCCACCCGTATTGGTCCCGCCTAAGCCAGGGAAGCCCTTGATTCTTTATCTGACGGTCCTGGAAAATTCATTTGGTTGTGTACTAGGGCAACATGATGACACAGGAAGGAAGGAGCAGGCCATCTACTATCTTAGCAAGAAATTCAGAGTATATGAAGTCAAGTACACTCAACTCGAGAAAACATGTTGCTCCCTAACTTGGGTAGCTCAGAAGTTGAAACACTACCTGTCGTCATATACTACTTATCTCATATCCCGTTTGGACCCATTGAAGTATATCTTTCATAAACCTATGCCCACAGGAAGGTTGGCCAAATGGCAAATTCTGCTCACAGAGTTTGATATTGTCTATATGACCAGGACAGCCATGAAAGCCCAGGCGCTGGCCGACCATTTGGCAGAGAATCCAGTTGATGAAAAATACGAGCCTTTAAGAACATATTTTCCCGACGAAGAGGTAATGCATACAAATGAGCTGGAGTTACCCGAGGAACCAGGTTGGAAGCTTTTTTTCGATGGAGCTGCAAACGCGAAAGGGGTTGGAATAGGAGTAGTACTCATTTCTAAAATAGGACGCCATTACCCTGTTACGGCTCAACTACGCTTCTATTGCACCAACAATATGGCTGAGTATGAAGCTTGCATTTTGGGTCTGCGATTGGCTGCGGACATGGATGTCCAAGACGTTTTGGTCTTGGGAGACTCGGACCTCTTGGTACATCAGATTCAGGGTGAATGGGAAACACGGGATCTGAAACTCATACCCTATCGACAATTCTTGCACGATTTAAGCAAGCGATTTCGATCGGTGAAATTCAAACATATCCCGAGAATTCATAACGAGGTAGCGGATGCATTGGCCACCTTAGCATCAATATTGCACCACCCTGACAAAATGTATGTTGATCCTTTGCACATCCAGGTCCGTGATCAGCACGCTTATTACAACGCCGTAGAAAAGGAGGCAGATGGCAAGCCCTGGTTTCATGATATCAAGGAATACCTCAGAATGGGGATATATCCGGAACAGGCCACTAGAGACCAAAAAGAGCCCTTCGGCGTTTGTCGAATGGTTTCTTCCTCAGCGGAGGAGTTTTGTACAAAAGAACCCCGGATTTGGGATTGTTGAGATGTATAGATGCCGGTCAAGCCACGACGGTTATGGCAGAGGTACATGCTGGAGTTTGCGGGCCACATATGAGCGGATATGTATTGGCAAGGAAGATCCTCAGGGCAGGGTATCATTGGCTCACCATGGAACACGACTGTATCACTTTCGTAAGGAAATGCCATCAGTGTCAGATACATGGAGATCTGATTCATTCTCCGCCAACAGAGTTACATACGATGTCAGCACCCTGGCCGTTTGTGGCATGGGGCATGGATGTCATTGGACCTATCGAGCCAGCAGCGTCCAACGGTCATAGGTTCATTTTAGTAACCATTGACTACTTCACCAAATGGGTTGAGGCTAAAACCTTCAAGTCGGTAACTAAAAAGGCGGTGGTGGATTTTGTGCACTCCCATTTCATCTGCAGATTTGGGATCCCAAAAGTAATCATCACGGATAACGGTGCGAATCTTAACAGCAGCCTGATGAGAGATGTATGCCAACAATTCAAGATTACACACCGCAATTCCACCCCATATCGTCCCAAGGCGAATGGAGCGGTCGAAGCAGCCAATAAAAACATCAAGAAGATACTGCGAAAGATGGTGGAAGGATCTAGACAATGGCACGAGAGATTACCCTTTGCTCTGTTGGGTTATCGCACTACCGTCCGGACCTCCATAGGTGCAACTCCTTATTTGTTGGTGTACGGAACTGAGGCCGTAATACCGGCAGAGGTCGAAATTCCTTCCCTTCGGATTGTCGCTGAAGCCGAGATTGATGATGATGAATGGGTCAGAGCTCGATTGGAACAGTTGAGCTTGATAAATGAGAAACGATTGGCAGCAGTGTGCCATGGTCAGCTGTATCAGAAGAGAATTGCGAGAACATACAATAAGAAGGTACGCCCCAGGAAGTTTGAAGTAGGGCAGCAGGTGTTAAAGAAGATCCTCCCGCATCAGGTCGAGGCAAAAGGCAAGTTCGCCCCAAATTGGCAAGGGCCTTATATTGTGACCAGAGTGTTGTCCAACGGTGTTGTGTGTTTGACAGATATCGAGGGGAGATGTGTCGACATGGCTATCAATTCTGATGCAGTCAAGATATATTATGCGTAATTTCTTTAATTATGGCAATTATCGGTTCGTTTGTTTGTACTTGGTGCTTATTGGATAATGAAATGACAGAGGCAGTTCTTTCTTCTATCCAAACACTTTTAACCCTTGTTTCCCCCTTTTGAGCCTTAAGTTATTCTTTCATACCCCTCTTTTGGAATCACTAATGGAAAAGATATGAAAGAAAAAAAAGAGAAAAAATCATTAAAGGAAAATGAAAAAAAAAGAAGGAGAAAGAAAAGAAAAAGAAGATAAAAATCATAAGAAATACAAAACCGTGGGAACTACGTTTGACCTGATTCCTCGAAGAGGATACGTAGGCGCCTCACGGCTCGGTCATAGTGTGCATAATGTCCATAAGTATGCATAATAGGCACAGTGTGCATAACGCACGTAGCTCAACCTAGAGTAAAAATAAAATCCCCCAAGCAAGAAAACTGGGGCAGAGGTTATGTTTTAAAAATTCCAACAAAGGTTAGATTCCAAAAGTTGTAGCAGATCACCCATCAAATTATTTCATTTTGATAGCCTTGCTTTAGCCCCACACCAAAACCAACATCGACGTCCAAAAGACCTCCCGATCAATATCCAAGAGGTGCCAAGTCATGCAAATAAAGCCGAGAATAATACGCCGATCCCCAGCAAAGAAGAGGATCATGAAATTGGAAATGAATTGATAGTCCAAAGGGATCTCCAGAAGAGAGAGTCACATCGACAACACCCCGATTCCTCGATGAAGAAATAAAATGAGAGAGTCTTATCAGTGAAAACCTTCATAGGCACCGAAAGGCGAAATAAGATGAGAGATATAAAATGAGAGAGTCTTATCGGTGAAAACCTTCACAGGCACCATAAGGCGCCGGGAGTTGAGAGAAAAGAGAGAGTCTCATTAGTGAAAACCCCTCGAAGGGCACTATGAGGCGACAAGACAGATCAACAAAAGGGTCCACATTCGCAAAGAAATGGACACTCATTTATCCCCAGCAAGTAAGACCATCGGGCAAGTTGATTAATACAAATAGACTGGGTCGGGAATCTATGGTGCACGTCATGATCACGGGGACCACTCATGTCATCCAGATAAGTTCTTCTGAATTTCTTTTCCCGCCAAGTATTGGTTCAGAAAGATTTTCTCCTTTTCTATCTTTTTATTTCTCTTTCTAAAAATTTGTCTTGAAAAGGATTGGTCGGTGTTCTAGACAGTGTACCCGAGCGGACCACTCGAGTTGAGGAAAGAGCTCCTGTCCGGGAACCAAAAGGCCAGCCGGCTTAGAAACTTTCCGAGCCTCTTTTATTTAGGGTATGACACTAACAGAATAGGGAGTCTTAACCAGTAAGCACATCCCCGGAGGTAAGAAGAGTAGGTTTTGGCACAGTTTATATACAGTTCAGATAATATCAAAGCGGTAAAGGCAACATTTAGCACATTAGGCTCAAAACATGTAAAAATCAGATAAAGCCAAATATAACAATTTATCTAAGCTCGAATTTCTAACCCTGAACCAGTGGTTCTGGGTCAAAGTTAATCCCTAGCAGAGTCGCCAGAGCTATCACACCTCCTTTTTACATACCCGCGAGGGTACAAGGGAGTTTTTTCCAATTAAAGGACAATCGAAACGGGATTCGTTTATTTATTTCAGAGTCGCCACTTGGGAGATTTAGGGTGTCCCAAGTCACCAATTTTAATCCCGAATCGAGGAAAAGAATGACTCCATATTACAGTCTGCGCACCAGAAATCCGGATAAGGAATTCTGTTAACCCGGGAGAAGGTGTTAGGCATTCCCGAGTTCCGTGGTTCTAGCACGGTCGCTCAACTGTTATATTCGGCTTGATTATCTGATTTTATACAAATATGAACTTATGTGCAAAATTTTATCTTTTTACCGTTTTCTTACTTATTGTTATTATTTTACGAGAATTGCAACGTCGTGGAAACATATCTCGAACCACGTTACATCAATGCACCCGTAGTTGTTTGGCATATCTCGACTCGGTTGAGATTTGGATTTGGGTCACATAAATGTGCACCCGAGTTAAGGAAAATAAATTATTAAAGGCGCGACTAAAGCAACTAGCGTCTTGTTATTTTGGGGAAGGCCGTAAAATTCGCTAAACGGCCTGTCCTCGAATTCTAAGTATTTTAATATATACATTTAGAGGGCCCCGCAGCTTGTGCATTTTTTGTTTGTCGAGGCTCGTCTCATTCATTATTAAAAAGAATTTGCAATGTCATGGAAATACATCTCAGACCACGTCACAATCAATGTACCCGTGATTAGAGACACATTTCGATTTCGTTGAGATTTGGATTTGGGTCACATAAATGTGCACCCGAGTTTAAGGAGATAACATTATTAAATACGCGCCTAAAGCGACTAGCGCAGGGTTATTTTGAGAAAAGGCCGTGAAGTTCGCTAAGCGGCCGATCCCGAGTTCTAAGTAATTAACACATACATTTGTGAGGGCCCGCCAATCTATATATTTTACTAGGCGAGGCTCATCTCATTTATTTTAAATGGACAAATCCTAAAGCGACTACATCTTTTCTATTAAAATTAGTCTCTAAAATAAATAAAGAAAATCCTAATTAATTACGAGCTTTTTTTTATTATTTAAGAAAGCATGGCATACTAATTGCTATATTAATACAAATATTGATGAACAAGAATTTTACTAAAAAAAATCCGAAATTATAAATAAAATAAAAATTTGACAACTAATATTCAAAAGAATCAAATATAGTTAGATTGAAGCTCGCATTGTTATATATAAAAAAAACTATTGGAATTAATTATTCACAACCATTTGAAACTGGATTTAACCATAATTACCAAAGCTTAATAGAAAGTTTATTAGACTTAAACGTTCTTCTAATTTTGTTTGAACTCAAATCATGCCTTAATACCTAATTCACGAAATTTAGTTCAAATTCATGCCTTAGCTAAATTTAAGTACTTGTTCACAATTAACCTACTGTTGATAATCTTAGAACCTTCATAGCTAGTGAATTAACCCGTTTTGCCAAGCCGATTCATTAAAGACTAACTTATGTTATTTTTTCTTATTCCAATTATTATTCAATAATACATAAAATAGCCTAAGTACAATCAATAAAAGGAACAGAGAAAAAGCGAAATTAAAACTTCAAAATTCGATTCTTCATATGTATTCATGCTTCCACATTTTTAGCTTGCAATAACTAGTATTACATTCGTGTACCTGGTATTGGAAAACAAGAGAAGATGAAGCTGAGAAGCAGCAAGAGTAGTAACAATGTAGCACAACAACGACAGTCCAGCAACACAGGAATAGACCAGTAACAGTAGGAATAGTAGAAAACCCAGGAGACTATAAACGACTCCAAGTATAGAGAAGAAGTAAAAGGCAGGAAGGTTCTGACTATTTCAGATCTTAAGCGAGGCAATGAAACAGTAACTATTCTTTTTCAACTTCAAAACTCTCCAAAATGAATTCTGCCCCTGTATATTCAGTGTATCCAGAATGTATATCGAGTGTATACTTCTCACTCCGCCCCCTCTTTTTTTCTTCTCTCTATCTAGTTTTTCCTCTTTTTTTTCCACCTCTTCCTAAATTTTCTCTTATATTTATAGCAAAATTTTCGAAATTTTCAGATTTGTTTTTTTATTATTTTATTATTTTTTTAATTAAAAGAAATCCCACTTACAAATTGCTTTTATTTTTTAGAAAAAGAAATCCCACCTTTATTTACTTTTATTTTTAAAATTCCAACTTTAATTACTTTATCTTATTTAAAATCCCACTTTTTATTTTTTTAAAAGAGAATCTCACTTTATTTAACTTTTCTTTAAAAAACAAACCACTATCTTTTCTTTTTCTTTTAAAAATGCTACTTTCAATTACTTTAAATTTTTTAAATTTTCAGATACCTTTATATTTATTTTTTAATTCCAACCTTATTTTACTTTTAAATTTTTTAAAACTTTTTACTTTTTTTAAATTTTCTACATTCTTTTACTTTTTTTTATTTTTTATTTTTTTAAAATCATTTCCGAAATTACTATATATATATATTTTTTTAAAATAAAAATAATAAATAAAATAAAATATTTTCGGATTTTTTTTATATATAAAAAAACAAAAAATAAAACTATTAATAGTGATAATTCACTTTTTATTTTTTATTTTTTTGGTTTTGTTTTGTGTTGGACAAAAATGAAGAAGGGGTGTTGGGTTAATGGAGCAGACCGGATCGACCCGGTTTGAAACGGACCGGGTCATGGGGAAAGTTGGGCAATTATTTGGGCCTGTGGTTTGAAATTGAAGAAGTGGCCCAATCCGATTTTTCTTTGTATTTTTGTTCTCTTTTCTTCTTTTATTTTTCTAAAACTAAATTATAAAAGTACTTAAATTATTATTAAGAACTAAATTAAGTTATAAAAGCGCAAATTAACTTCCAATAACAATTAACGCACAATTAAGTAATAATTAAGCATAAAATTGTTCATTTGGACATTAAATGCTAAAAATGCAAAAGATGCCTATTTTTGTATTTTTTATTAATTTAACAAATAAACATGCATAGACAAACATACAAATAGTTACACAAAATATCACAAAAATTGCACACCAAGAAAAATTATTTTATTTTTGAATTTTTTGGGAGTAATTCTCATATAGGGCAAAAGTCACGTGCTTACAACAACTATGGGATACCTCGGTCTTTCATAGTTCCCGATGACTCCGGCGCCACCAAATCAATGGTCGAAGAGCTAGAACAAGTCACGCTAACCATCAGCCCGAATGAAAGGTATACCTAGGCACAGGGCTAACCCCCGAGCTCAGGAAAAAACTTATTCATTTTCTTACAGCTAACATGACTTGTTTTGCTTTGTCCTACCTCGATATAACAGGGATCCCACCGGAAATTACCACTCACAAGCTGAGCATCGATCCTAAATTCTGCCCGGTAAAGCAAAAAAGAAGGCCCCAGTCTAAGATTAAACATGCCTTCATCAAGGACGAGGTAACCAAACTTCTCAAAATAGGATCCATTTGGGAAGTAAAGTATCCCGAATGGCTAGCAAACATTGTGGTCCCTAAGAAGGGAAACAATCTCAGAATGTGTGTAGATTATAAAGACTTGAATAGGGAATGCCCAAAGGATTCTTTTCCCTTGCCTAACATCGATCGTATGACCGATGCCACGGCCGGCCACGAGACTCTCAATTTTCTCGATGCCTATTCCGGGTACAACCAAATACAAATGAACCCAGAAGACTAGGAAAAGACTTCGCTCATCACGAAGTATGGCACCTACTATTATAATGTAATGCCATTCAGACTAAAAAATGTCTGTACAACCTATCAACGCCTAGTAAATCGAATGTTCGAAGAAAAAATAGGGAAATATATGGAAGTTTATGTTGATGACATGCTAGTTAACTCCATGCGAGCAGATGACCATTTAAAGTATTTGTAGGAGACCTTCAATATACCGAGCAAGTACAATATGAAGCTCAACTCAGAAAAGTGTGCATTCGGGGTTGGCTTGGGCAAGTTTCTCGGCTTTATGGTGTCCAATCGGGGCATCGAGATCCACTCCGATAAAATCAAAGCTATCGAGGATATCAAGGTCGTAGGTAATGTAAAGATTGTGCAGAGGTTAACTGGGCGTATAGTCGCCCTGGGGCGATTCATTTCGAGCTCCTCAGATAGGAGTCACCGATTCTTCTCATTGCTTAGGAAGAAGAACAATTTTTCATGGACTCCGGAATGCCAGCAAGCGTTGGAGGAACTAAAGCGGTATCTATCGAGCCCGCCACTACTCCATACCCCAAAAGTGGACGAACAACTTTACTTGTACTTGGCCATCTCAGAAATAGCGGTAAGTGGAGTCTTGGTCTGAGAAGAACAAGGTACACAATTCCTTGTCTATTATGTTAGTCGGACCTTACGTGAGGCCGAAACTAGATATCCACACTTAGAAAAATTAGCGCTTGCTTTAATAAGAGCCTTTAGGAAACTAACACCATACTTTAACTTATCCTCTTCGAAATATCTTGCACAAACCCGAACTTACGGGTCGATTAACCAAATGGGCCGTTGAAATCAGTGGGTACGATATTGAGTACCGACCCGAATCGCTATCAAGTCTCAAATCTTGACAGACTTCGTGGTTGACTTTGTGCCGACCCTCGTACCCAAAGTTGAAAAAGAACTAGTGATGAAATTGGGTATATCTTCGAGAGTTTGGACCCTCTTTATGGACTGTGCTTCAAACGTGAAGGGGTACGGGTTATGCATCATACTAAAATCACCTACAGGTAATATAGTTAGACAATCTATTAGACTACGAAATTAACTAACAATGAGGCCGAATATGAGGCCATGATTGCAGGTCTTGAACTAGCTAAAAGTTTGGGATCGTAGGTCATAGAGGTGAAGTGTGATTACTTCCTCGTGGTAAACTAAGTTAACATGACTTTTGAAGTTCGAGAAGACCGAATGCATAGGTACTTGGATAAACTACAGATGACTCTACATCAATTTAAGGAATGGACCTTGTATCATGTACCTCGAGAACAGAACAGTGAGGCTGATGCTCTTGCTAATCTAGGTTCATCGGTCGAAGATAACGAACTCAACTCGGGGACTATCGTCCAACTCATGAGGTCGGTGTTCGAAGAAGGCCACGCCAAAATAAATCCACGAGTTTGACCTGGTATTGGAGAAACACGTACATAGAGTACTTAAAGAACGAGAAGCTCCTATCAGATCCAAAGGAGTCGAGAGCTCTGCACACAAAGGCAACCCGATTTACTCTGTCTGAAAACGGAATGTTGTTTAGAAGGATATTCGATGGATCGTTGTCAATATGCTTAGGACCGGGAGATACAGATTACGTCCTACGGGAAGTTTATGAAGGCACTTGTGGAAATCATTCTGGTGCCGAATTATTGGTCCACAAAGTAATTAGAGAGGGATACTATTGGACCAATATAGAGAAGGACACAAAGGAGTTCGTTCGAAAATGTGACCAATGCCAAAGGTATGCGCCAATGATTCACCAGCCCAGAGAACAGCTCCATTCGGTCTTATCCCCATGGCCGTTCATGAAATTGGGAATGGACGTCGTCGGTCCTTTTCCATCAGCCACAGGTAAAGCTAAGTTTATTTATTTATGACTAATTATTTTTCTAAGTGGGTTGAAGCACAGGCATTCGAGAAAGTCAGAGAAAAATAAGTCATAGACTTTATCTTGGATCACATCATATGTCGATTCTGGATACACTCCGAGATCGTATGTGATAATAGAAAGCAATTCATCGGCAGCAAAGTGACTAAATTTCTTGAGGATCACAAGATCAAGAGAATCATATCGATGCCTTAACATCCCAGCGGAAACAGATAGGCTGAATCGACTAATAAAACCATCATTCAGAACCTTAAGAAGAGATTTACCGATACCAAAGGGAAATGGGGAGAGATACTGCCCGAAATTCTATGGGCATACCGCACGATATCGAAATCCAGTACTGGAGCAATACTGTTCTCATTGGTTTATGGCACCAAAGCTCTAATCCCGATCGAAGTCAAAGAACCCGGCATCAGATTTCGATATGCAACAGAAAAGTCAAATAACGAGGCCATGAATACGAGCCTGGAATTGTTAGATGAAAGACGCGAATCTGCCATCGTCTGATTGGTCGCTCAAGAATAGTGGATCAAAAGGTATAACAATCGAAGAGCCAATCTTTGACATTTTAACATCGGGGACTTGGTGCTAAAAAAGGTCACCCTCAACACCCGAAATCCAAATGAAGGGAAGCTGGGTCCAAACTGGGAAGGACCGTAACAGGTTCTCAAAATTACCGTAAAAGGGTCCTACAAGCTCGGTACAATAAATGGTGAACAATTACTGAGCAACTGGAACATATCGCACCTAAAACGATACTACTGCTAAGGTACGACCCTTTCCATTTTCATTTATATTTTAAACTAACTCCTACAGGTGTTCAATCAGAAACAACATTGGACTCCTCGACACGAAGACTTTAGGTCTGAAAGCAAGCATTGCACTCTTTTTCCCTTAGACCGGTTTTGTCCCAAAAGGGTTTTCCGGCGAGGTTTTTAACGAGGCAACCATTGATCGTGCTTAGAACAATCCAACAGTATCCTAGGCTTCTTTACAATTAACCTCGAATACTGGGGGGCATTACCCTCGAATGTCAACTTTGTTGCGAGGAAATTACTTCATGGCATCAGGGTCTCGAAAAGGAAGATTTGTAAGGGCTAAAATATCAAACGAACCGTGCCCGCATAGTTTGCCCGAGCCCTAGCACTGAACATGTACACATGTATAGTCAATTATAAAGAGAAGTATTTTTCCTTGCCAATATCTCATGCTTTGGGAAAATTTTGTACTTTTTCTACTTTACAATTTTATACTCTCGATTTATTATGGCTTAAGGGTAGATCATAACCAGAGTTCGGATAATTACCCCCACGCTCGAGGACTGCCGTCCGAAAAATAAAAGAGATCAGATTATTAAAACTTTGAGATCATAAGACCTTTTAGGCAACTCTCGGTTTTATAGGCCACAGCTACCCCACTCAGGGACTGACACTTCGGGAAAGCTCGAAGTAAAACGGGAAAACAAGCCCAAAAGGCAAATCCCGGACCAAAGAGTCTACGGCCAAATTAACATAGTTCGGAGACATCCGAATTTCGTAACAAAACAGGCCTTCAAATTCTTTCATAAAACCGGTTAAAAGGGCTACCCCCGGCAAAATCACAAAAGGCTTCGGTAATATCAAGCCTCTAAAACTCTAATGAGTACAAAATTGTTCAAACTCTCGAACGATTCCTTACTTCGTGCTAAGGCATTACATCCTTTGGGAACATGAATGATAAATAAAGGGAAAACTTTAAAAGCCGAAAAGGGTAGAAAAGCCTTATATATGTATGATTAAACTATCATTTCACAAAGGCCAGATCGACCTAATACAAAATTTACAAAGGCCTAAGGGCTACTTTCACTTTGACTAAAAGCCTAAGGACTACCTTATTTCGAGTTCGATCAGGTCCTCACTCAACCACTAAGTTTAAGGGCTACGTAAATTCAAGTTCGAGTAATCATTCTAGGTTCATCGATTGAAAACGGTCAAGGGTAAGGCTTGTTATTGGTCTTCACCATCCCGAACCTAGAGTTCTCGAAAACAACTTCAAAATCTTACGCTAAGGCATTTCTACCCTTACAAGAAATAACAAAAACAAAGGGGCAACCGATTCAAAAGCCATAAATTTAAAAAGTTTCATATATTCATCAAAATTTTTACAAGGGCCATATGGCCCGGTCAAAAATTCTTTACAAAGGTCGGGCGACCTTAGCGGAAAAAAAAAGAAAAAAGGAAAAAAGATCACTAAGCCTAAGTAGCATGATCCTTGCTGGAGGAAGTATCTTCCCCGTCGGAGTCTTCTTCACCAGATCCGCCCATACTCTCTGAGTCCTCCTCGTGAAAGGCCAGCTTTCGAGCCTTCGTTTCCTCTGCCCTAGCAACCTCGATTTCAGTAGACATATCGAAGCTTTGATCACGGACCCCTCGAGGGCCTCCCTTCGAGCCTGCCACTTCGCATGGTTCACCATGCTCTTGGACTGCGCCAGGGTGGCTTCATCATCATCTTTGTATTAGGTCGCGCTAGACTAAGCCTTGACATTGGCCGCGACCAACTCAGATTTGTCCACTTCGAGCTCTTTGGACAAATTGGATGAATGGGATTCGAGCTCCTCGACCCTCTTTGCCTGAACCAAGGCATCCTCTCTTGCTAACTGAAGCTGAGACTCAGCCAAATCTATCTCTGTTTGGACAGCCCTTTTCTGTGCAGCCAATATGTCCATACATCCCTTGAACTCTTCAGCCTTGGCTTGCACTTTATCTATTTGCCTTTAGAAGTCCTTGATTTGTTCGAGCCTCTGTCAGACCTGCAGAATTGGATCATTAGTTGTTATTTCCAACTCATTCTCACTATCATGAAAAACTTGAAATACCTGCTCGTCTATCTCAGCATGTTCATCTCGAGCCGTCACTAAGTCTTCCTGAAGCTTCTCAGTGAGAAGCCTATAGGAATCACATTTCTCGGTGAGGCCCTGAACCTCAGCCTTGCGCTCCTCTCGAATTAGAAGAAAAGCCACATGATGCAACACCGAAGCCTTCAAGGAAAGAAGGAAATATTAGAAATATCTATGACTCAAAGTCATAAAGAGATAAGGGAATGCCCCTCGAACTTACCCGGTTCAGAGCGTGCTGGGCTTCGTCGAACAATAAAACAACTTCCACTTCATCTATCTTTGCTTGGTCCTCTTTAGTAACCAAGCATCGAAGATAACTAGCCACCCCCATGGGGGCAGAGAAAACTCGAGCATCCTCCAGAACCAAGATGATGAGTGGCTGCTTACGCCCGAGGATCGACACTGTGGGTTAAGAATTGGTTGGTCAGTTTAAAGCTCGAGGAAGCTTCACTTGAGCTCTTCCTCGGTACGTCCAAATCACCTAGACTGGTGACATCTTCTACCTCAATGAAATAATATTGGAAGAAATCTTCCTTTCCACGGGCTACCTCCCCGTGACAAGTCTCCACAGCTTGAGCGTCACGTATCATCGATTCAGGAACTGGAGGGAACAAAGGGGAACCCCCGATCTCTATTTCCCCAAGTGGGTCTTTCGCAACATCGTCTTTGTTCTAGGGAGCCTCAAGCCCGATTTCTGCGTTAACATCGATCGCATCTTCGGTAGCCCTCCCACCTCGCGGTGAGGTATCTTCAACTTTTTCTCGCTCGGGCTCATCAGGTCGGGGCAAAGTAGTTTCGGCTCCCGCCAGTCCATTGATTCCTTGAATCTCGATGCCATCTCGCACATGAGTCACCAGCCTAGAGTTTTCTTCTTCTTCATCTTCGTCTTTGGTCTCGTCCTTTTGCTGTTGGACGGACTCCAGAGTTACATGGATGATATTCCTCTTGGGCTTACGGGGCCTCCTAGCCGGCCTTTTTTTTTCGGGCCTGGGGAACTCGGAGCCTCCTTTCTTTTCTTTTTTTTGCCCTGCTTTGGGGCAGATGATGAAAGAAGTACCTCTTTTTTAGCAAATGGGGGCCTCATTGGTACATCCTTACCGAGGCCTACAAAAAGGAAAATATAAATAAGTACGATAACGAAGCCCGAATGAAAACCGTTCTAAGGAAAGAAGATTACCATGATTACAGGCCTCCCATTGACCCTTTGATAACTCCATCCAAGCACTCTTGGAGTAAGATTTTTGTGACATTAATCCCTTGACCCATTGCCTCAGGTTGGGGATCACTTCCGACACAACGGCCACAACTGTAATGCAAAAAACTTAGATGAGGGGAAGATAAGAAGTAAAACAACAAAAATAGATATTCAAAGGCAAAGCAATACTTACACTTCATGTTCCATTTTTTCAAGGAACGACATGTCTTCGGCGGGGATTAGGTCCGAAGTCTTTATTCAGACAAATCTGCCCATCCAACCTCGGTCTTGGGTCTCGTCTATGCTCAAGAATGGGGGTTTGGTGGCTTGGTAGTAAAGCTTGATCATGCTTCCACGATAAAGCCGGGGGCTGTAAAGGCGCATGAGGTGATCGAGGGTAAAAAGATGCCCCTCAATCTTGCTTGCAAAGAATCGGAGGAGGATCACGATCCTCTAGAACGATGGATGGATTTGACCTAAAGTGACATCGTACCTCTTGCGACAAGCAACAATGATAGGGTCTAAGGGACCTATTGTGAAGGGGTAGGTATAGACACTCAGATACCCCTCCTTGTGAGCTGTGATGGATTCTTCGGGGCTAGGAACTACTACATCCTTGCCTACCTAATTGCACTCCTCTTTCACCTTCGCGAGGAGATCTTCTGTAATCGTACATATGTACCTCAACATCGGTTCACATCAACCCGGTGTCGAGGGTGTATTCTCCACCTTGAAATCAACAATAGTGGCACACTTCGTCGAAACGAAGTCCTCGAGGGGATGTTTCGCCACGACTGCGGCCCCGGCGGACTTTGATGAAGAGGCGGCTTCCTTATACGGAATGTTTTTTTAAAGTTTTAGTCATTCTTATGAGTAGAGAATGATGAAACGGGGGAAAAACGCTTAGTGTTTTGCGACAAAAAAAGTAAGAAAATTCAGAGATCTGAAAATATAGAGCTCTGAAGAAGGCAAAGATTTTGAAGATTAGACTGAAGGAGATTTGTAACCAAAGTTTGAAAGATGAAAAAACGATGCATTTATAGGTTGAAGACGACAGTTTAATACTGGTAGTGGCCGACCGGCAATTGACGCGCCTTAAATACCCGAGGAACTGAACCGCCGGGACGTTTCGGTAACCTCTGCCGCTTGCATCACAACACTTACGTCATGGTAAACCAAGGGCAGGTTCGAAGACTCAATTCGTTCCTTATCAGTACACTCCAAAAAATGAGGGGACTATCTATATACGATCAAAATCAGGCTTGCCTAATTTTGTATGACTAAACAAACTCAGGGTGGCAGATCAAGGCTCGGCCTCAATTATATCAGACCATGGTACGGAGATGGATCGGGAAACTCGTGGATCAATGGTCGATCAAGATCGAGCCTAGCCGTGATCAAGACCGAAGCGAGAAAGAGATTGAGTGAGATTGAAGAAGCCTTCTTAGTCAAATAACAGAAAGCCGAGATATCCGTGATCGGGCAAGAATAGTGGCGAAAATCTCGGCACGTATCAAGTCAGGACCGGTTATTTGGCCTATCATGAGATTTACTTCTATAATTAGAATTATACCATAAATAGGAATCCTCTACTATATAAAGAGGGTCCTAATCATTTTGTAATCAATATATATTCACGCATAACAAGGCAATATATTATATTTTTTCTCTTACAAGCTCTGTTGTTCAGTTCATACTTTTCAATAGCACACTCAGTTGGTTCGAGGGCGGTTTAGCTCGAGGGCCACAATTGTTCATCATATTGGTTTGCTCTATTTATTGTTAATTTCTAACATTAATTCTCATATTTATCAGTTTGTGCCAAGTGAAATCACATATCCTTAAAACCACTTAAGTTTAATTGTTATCCAATTTTAAGGGTAAACACACTCTTGGTTTGTAATTCAGTTCTATGCCTTATAGTAATCTAGTTCATTGTCTTTATATTCTAGTTTGATTGGTAGTCCTTGTTTTGTTAAGTTCAATAATTTATTTCATGTTAGAAATAACATATCTTTAATTGGGACATTAAATTATTCATCACTATTTAATTCAATTATAATTAAGATATTTTGATAAATGATAAAATTTCTCAATGAGTAATTTGTTTGTCAGTGTTATGTAGAATTTAGTGGCCAAAATATGCACCTAGCACTGTATGCTTCATATCTTAAGAAAAACCGAAACAAAGAAAACCCCGATAAAAATGACAAAACTAAACCGATAAAACTTAATTGGTTTAATTTTAGTATTTGAAAAATCAAATTAATTTGTTTGGTTTTGTCCCAAACCGAACCATAAACACTCCAAATTAAATACTTGATGGAGACTAGAAGTGATTTCTTTTGGCAAATTTACAGGACTAAACCTGTTCAAGAGTATATATAAGGGACTATTGTAAATCTATTCCAAAGGTAAGGGACCATATTTGTCAAATTGTTCTGCAAAATATCTCTAGTGCAAAACCCCAAAATTTGAAAAGACCCGGCAGCAATTCTTGAATTCAAAATTGGAGTAGAAGCAAGCAAGCAACAGGAGACACCAATTAACCATGGATTTGGATGATTGGGAATTGAGTGTAGAGGAATTGGACAATCTCGAAAGAGATGCCCTAAAACAAATAGCTGAGCGCAACGCATCTTCTTCTACTGCTACTACTAGTGCCGCTTCTCTGCAATCTACACTCCCTTCTGCCTTTCCAGCTACATATAAAAGAGTCAGTTTTTTCTACTCAGTTTCATTTCTACTTCGTTTTTAATCATACCCATTTGGGATTTTTCACCGTTGTTTGATTTTAATTTCTCCTAGGCATTTCTTCAAGCATATTATCTGCACTCTGTAAAATATATTTGTGATTTCTGCTGGTGATATGGTTCGAGTTGATTTGATTTTCAGAATTAAACCAAGTAAATAAATTGTTTGCTCAGGGTTTCTCCCTGTCTTTCATACTTAATTATGTCTTCAAGAGTTTTAATATTTTGGGCATAATTGTTGCTATAACACCACCACCACCTTTCAACAAAATATTTGTACAGGCTTGGCTTGACCAACGAAAAGAATGAGACCTGAAATGAGTTATTGATCTACTCCAGCTATGGCGTTAAGGTTTTAGGTTGAATACATCTGTTTGACTCCTTAGGTTACAGATATTTGCATGTTTAGTCTGTGTTTTCTTACATCTTTGGAGAATTTAGCTGTGCTGTCCATGTTATGTAACTGTCTGTATATGTGCATCACTGGTGAGCCTATAGCTAAAACGGTTGCTCAATATCATTGGTGTTATGGTGATTTTTCTTGACATTATTTGTATATTTTGCCAACTAAATTGTTAGTATTTCTTTTTCGATAAGTAACTAATTTATTAGAATCAGCAGACTTCACGAGAGACAAGACGCAATACAACAACAACAAACCTAGTGATTTCTCACAAGTGAGTGATATCTCACAAGTGTGGTCTTGAGAGGGTAAGATGTATGCAGCCTTACCCCTACCCTGGAAGGGCAGAGAAGTTGATTCCAATAGACCCTCGGCTGGAAAAAGGATGAAAAAAAGTAATGGCAACAAGTAAGAACAACAACAAGACAAGACACAATAGAAGAAAAATATTTATACAGGCGATACCAATTAGTTGGGAATATTTTTTAATCATTTTGATACATCTATGTTAGGTCCTATACTTTCTAGGAGTCTTTTAGCTCTATTAGAGATTCTTATGCCAGTAGGAAATCTAGTGAATTTCTAATACTTTTCATTTTTATTTTTATTTTGCATGATGGCCTGAGATGAATTTTAATGGGAAACATGATCAGTGAGAATTCATATAGCCTACTCAACTTGTTTGCAACTGAGTAGTAGTAGTTGTAACTGAATTAATAGCTTATTGGGTACTCCCATTACTGCCTTTTTTCTGTTGCAGGAAGAAGCATCATCTGCTGCACCTACAATAAAGTCTTCATCAGGGGAAGATAAGGTCTCTGGTGAGTGTTTGCATCTCCCATCTTAAGGTGGTTATATCTGATTTTCAGATATTCCTGACTCCTGACTCCTGTATGCCTGTCCATTAAACACCCTTGACAAAACAAAGGAACAAGCTCTGCTGGAAATTCTGGACCTCATGATGGCAATCATGTGAAACAGCTAAAAGAAAAGCGCTCTGTTAAATTTTTCCTTCATGCAAGTGGAAATATTGCAGCAAAGTTTTCATATGACCAGGTAGCTATTGGCCTACTTGCATCATGTCATTCTGTTGAAGATTTCCTTTTTGGCTTTTGGAAACAATGTGGATCTTATCTTCTACCAGATCCTTGTTGAAGCTTGCCGTAAAATCCCTAAAGCCAGTTGGAGTGCTAAAGAGAGGTATTCTTGTCCTTTTCTTTATTATGCCGCCCTCCACCCATTTCCTTTTCCTTTCAAATATAGTCGAAGCAGGCAACGAAACTGCTGCTACGCAATACCCCCCTCCCCACAACAACTCCACCTCAGTCCCAAGCTAATTGTAGTTGGCAACACCAATCCTCATTTCCAATAAACTTCGAAAAAGAGGAGATATGGGAATTAAAAGTCTAAAAGTAACAAAAAGCACTCCTGTTCTCTGCGACTAGATTTCATCCAAGTAGACAAACTGATAGCAAATGACATTTCATTGTATCCTTTTCTCTCATGACCGAAGACAACCATTGTGTGGATGTCAAATATATTTGTATTCTGTGTTGCCAAAAGAAAGGGCAAATGAAAAAATGTTTTTTTTCCCCGGGGAAGAACTATTCTCCCATCTCTTGAATAGCACCATCCTTAGCACTCACATTTTTTCTTTTTGTTGGAGATATAATTAAGTAAATAAAAGTGTACCCTCTCTAAGCACTTAAGCTTTTAGCTGAGATGGTTATACAATTCAACATGTTATTGGAGTAGGCAGAGGTCTTGAGTGCGAGTCTCACCGCCGGCCATAATCAAAAAGAATTTTCATGTGCTCATGAAAAAAGATCAGGCCACACGTGAGGGGACGTGTTGGAGATTTAATTAAGTAAATAAAAGTGTACTCTCTCTAACAGCTAAAGCTTTTAGCTAAGATGGTTACACAATTCAACACTTTTGTTTTTGGCTTTGTTGTGTTATCAACCGTTAGTTTGTCAGTTGGCCAAGTATCTTAAATCATGTTTGCCAGGGTTGAATTCGAAATTCAAATGCAGTGAGTCCCTCTATATATATGTTGCAGGTTATGGATGTTTCCTTTGTCATCGTTGTCCATAGCAGGAAAAGTTCTTCGTGAAATTTCAGGCTCCAATCTGGAGGTGAGGAGTTGAAAATTCTTTTGCTCTCCTCAAATCACTTTCCCAACTTCTGATGAGAATACAATAAAAATTAGGAGTTAGCTTTGGTGGACCTTGTGCATATGTTTTTTTCCATAGAATCCGGTACTTAAATATCTTGAATCTTCTTTGGTTCCATTTAATTAAGCTAATGTTGGTTCATCTTTAACATGTAAGTTGGAGAATTTAGATCCTCTGGTACAACGTGCCATTGCTGCTGCTTCTGCGATGCCTGACCTTCGAGGTAAATCACTGCTGCTCTGCTATACTGCCGTGGAAATTCCATGGCGATGCTTATCATGAAATAGATTATCAAGAAATAACAGAAATGAGCTAGATTTTTACTGCAATTTTCTATTAGGTGCTTGCTTTGAGATTACTGTGCAGAGTAGATAGTAAATTCAAGTATTAGACAATGTACAAGTTGAACAGCTGGTTCAACGCCACCTTGAACGAATTCTTTTATGCTGGTACTTGTGTCATCTTAGGCCCATGTATTGCCGTCAATACCTATTAGACAATCATTTCTCATGGTATGTATTGTGAAAGAATTTGAGCATCCAATCCAAAATCTTTAGGCAATGGGTGGAGTATGTCAAGACCTTAATACACCTTTGTGATCCTTTACCCAATTAATTTGGGACAATTATGTAACTCAAAACACCTTTCCACACATATAAACTGATTTCTGGGTTTACAGGTAACAAGACTTACGAGTGTGAGAAATGGCTTAGCACACATTTTCGTACCGTGTGAAAGAATATGAATATCTAATCCAAAATCTGAATGCAACGGGTCGAATAGTCTTAGTCCTTCATAAACACCTTTGGTAGCTCTTATACAATTCGTATTAGAAGGGTCGTGCTAGCATATTTTCTGTCCATTTCCTAGATTTTGATAGGACATCTTATCCTCATCTATGTAGCACCTGCTTTTATATATCAATAAAACATTCATTTTGTATACAAGAGCAGTTCGTCTAGCTTTGTATGTGTATTTAGTTTTTCTCTTTTCACCAGATCATTATGAATTCATTCCAAATAGTATTGAATCAAAGCTGATGCCTTTTCAGCGTGAAGGGGTCAGGTATGTTATACAATTCTTTTGAAGTTTTTGAGCTTTTCCTTTATTAGTCAATTTGATCTGTAGGAAGGGCACGCTGTTCTTTGTTCTTTGACTAAAAAAGGAGGTATAACATTTTTCTGTTCAGATTTGCATTACAGCATGGAGGGCGTATCCTATTGGCTGATGAGATGGGACTTGGAAAGACTCTTCAGGTTTTGGCTAAAACTATGCCAAATTGAATGTTGGTTTAGTCATTTACCTGCTACATGCTGATATTTTCATATAACAGCAATATCAAGTTAGTAGCAAATTTAATGTTTATTCTTTCAGGGTACAACGTTTTACTGGTTATGGTATTGTATTTTTTTTTCTTATGATGTCTCACTTTAGGCCCTAAGTTCTAGCTTGATAGCTAGTTGAGTTATTAATTGTCCGGCATGGATGATATAAAGGGTTCTAGTGGACCCCACCTTACCTTAAAAATTGGTTTGGATGTTCATATTATTTTACATAGTAACAGAGCCAACCTATGGTAAGCCGTTCTCGCAAGTGTTAGGCTGTGTTAAATTCACGTGTGTGCTTTAACAAAATGACTGTTTCAGGCTATGTTGCTCGGACTCTCCGAAAATATAGATGGGTGCTTGCCCGATCCTCCAAAAATAGTGTATTTTTGGAGGATCCGACACGGGTGCGGCAACTGTTTTGGAGAGTCTGCGCAACATAGGTTCCAGGCTCAAAAGCACAATGTCATGGCATCAAATATGTGCGTGTTGAACTGTGGACAAAAATTCTTTCTTAAAGAAAAAATAGTGAATAGGACGAGAATTTACTCAAATTTGAGTCAACAATTGTGGCTCATCTGCAAGCTTCGACAGTCATGTACTTCTTCTACTGCTGCTCCTCTGCTGCTATTTATATTTGCATTTCCGCTTTAGTTCTCCTGTCTTGGGTTATGATTATGTTGTTATTTTGCTCCTTCCTTCTATTGTGTAATGTCTAGTCTGACTTTGTTCTTGCATTACAACCCAAAATCACTTTGTCAGATCTTTTTTTGCCTTCAAACTATGAACTTAAGCTGATTGAGAGTCAATGTTGACAGTTGATAGCCAATTGGTTACCTAAATATGCCTTGTCAAAAGTGATCATTTTTTGTTTCTCTCAACTATATTTGACATAGATGGTTTTATATTTTCAGTTAGCATGTGTTTTACACACCTCAATCCGTAACTGATATGCATAATTATATGACCAAATGTGTGACATACGTATAATCAAGTTTTTTATGGTCGGGATTTTCTTTGACATGGATCTTTGGTTGCCCTATCTCTATGTATCATACATGTTTTATTTCTTTTCACATTTGCAGGCTATCGCTGTGGTTTCATGCATCCGCGAATCATGGCCAGTTCTTGTTCTTGTTCCATCTTCCTTACGGCTTCACTGGGCTTCTGTAAGTCATGGTAATTTTTGTATGTTATCAGGAGTTTTGCCTTGCACTCACTGTTTTTGGTGCTTAATGCAGATGATTCAACAGTGGCTGAATATTCCATCATCGGAAATACTTGTATGGTTCGATAACTTTTTTCCTATTTTTCTTTTATAGAGAAGTAAGTTGCTGATGATTGCGCAGTGAAATTTAGAACAGTTGAATGAAATTAATGTTTGTGTAGACGGGTTGAGTTTCTTGATGTTTTAGCATTGTTCGATATCTTGAGATCTAAATATGATGATTTCACAAATATGTATAGTATCATGTCAATTGCTGCATTAGTATTTTACAATTCAATTTGTGGAGTTGGTTATACTTCAAATTTAGCTCTGTGCACTCCTTGTTTTTACATGAAAGAATTCACCCGAGCTCTTAAATCCTCAATTTCACTTCAAGTAGAAGTTTCACGTTTTTGAATGTTACACAAGGAAATAAGGTGTAAATATCATAATAAAGTTAATTTAGTCTGGTGTTATAGATATTTACTATATTACACTAGATTTTGGGATAATTAAAGATGTTAGATAATTAGTATTTCTTGTGCTTGTACTTAAAATTTAGCTTTCTTCATATATGATTAAATTGGTTAATCACTTAAAGAGAAGTTGTATTTACTAGACAACAACTATAACTCAGTCCCAACCAAGTTGGGGTCGGCAAGCTTTAATTACTACAACAACAACAACAACAACCTAGTATAATCCCACTTAGTGGGGTCTGGGGAGGGTAGTGTGTACGCAGACCTTACCCCTACCCTGGGGTAGAGAGGCTGTTTCCAAATAGACCCTCGGCATCCTTCCCTCCTAGAACTTCCCACCTTGCTCTTGGGTAGACTCGAACTCACAACCTCTTGGTTGGAAGTGGAGGTTGCTTACCATCAGAACAACCCCTCACAAGCTTTAATTACTAGAAAATGAAAAAAAACATAAAGGTTATAGGTGAAAGCCAAGGATGGGCCCGAGGTGCCAATCTGAAAAATTAATGTTGGTTAACCTAATTAATATGGTTTAATTTGTTGTATTTCTGCCTAATAATTTGAGTATTTCTTTGTATTCTTAAAATCAAGTTATACACAAATTAATTCTCTTCATCAATAAATCCGACATTGTTCCTCATTTCTCAAACTTTTCTTAAAATCAAGTTATACACAAATTAGTTATCTTCATCAATAAATCCGACATTGTTCCTCATTTCTCAAACTTTCATCATAAAAACTATTCTGTGAACTGGCTTTGCTTTTTCTACCTCGCTCCATAGCTTTTTTGTTCAACTTTCAAATTACTTTGTAAATATTTCTACTGCAGTTTCTTGTTAATGGGTACTGAATAAAATACCCTCAACAATAAATAAAGGAAAGCTTTCAAATTACTCTCGCCAAATTTCACGAATCTCTATCGCTGCGGCAACAACAGTGGCCAAAGGTTTCCACGTGGAAGACAATGGCTCGCAGGGTCAGACCCCCATGTTTGGTTCTCCATTTCCAGCAATAGCCATGCTCTCCCCTTTTTTTGACACCTACTTTCAGTTCAATCTCCTCTGTGAATCAGTAGTCAGTGATCTGGACTGCACACTTCATCAATGATTTCTTCATTTGGTATTAAGAGCAATCTTTTGTCTTGGCAAATTTCTGTAAGGCCATAGGTGCCTTCTAGTCTTCTAAGTTCATTCTACAAATTGGACTGCAAATATCATTGTTCCCCACTATAGAAATACTTGTCGTGCCCTATCTTCTTTGTCTACCACAATGTTATAGATGTAAGAAGGCAAGTTTCTAATGGGCCATCTTTTTAACTCTGGTTCAAAATTTTCTAATGTTGCACCTTAAGTTATCGCAGAATCTAATTATGTTACTGCCTACTTTGAGGTAACTTATGAGAAGCTTTTCATTGCTATTCAATTACTAGGTAAGTTGATTAACAGTTCTATGTTTACGTGCAATGGAACCTTAAAGAGCAAGTGCCACTAGAGAGGAATGTAATGTTACAAACAAGTCGCATTTCAAGTTCCCAGATAATTAATATTTTTCTATTACACAGGTGGTTTTATCTCAATGGGGTGGTTCAAATAAGGCAGGATTTAAAATAGTGCCTTCAAACACTAAGAAGTCCGTTCACCTTGATGGTGTGTTCAACATAGTATCGTACGACATAGTCCCTAAGCTTCAAGATCTACTTATGGCATCAACTTTTAAGGTAAGTACAGTACATTATCTACAGGATCTGACATCTGCTGTAATTCAATTCTCTAATACCTGAACAATTTGAATCCTTAGTACCTTATCTTTTGATGGACCTTGACGTTGTATTCAACATGGCTCAGTATATGTATTTGTCTATTATTGTGAGTGATATAACATGACTGAAAAGTTAAAAGACCTTTTTTGTTATCTGGATTTTATTGCATTCTTATTTGCTTGGATACCCTTTTGTTATAGAGGCTTAAGATCTTCAGTCTTTGGATGTTGATACTTCTCTAACCTCTTGATTATTGTGTTTATATTAAGTGCTTTGTGTTGGATTTCCCCTAATGGTTGGCATTTTCATGCTACTTAATGACTGTTATCCGTGATGATATGTTTATTCAGGTTGTTATTGCAGATGAATCACACTTCTTGAAAAATGCCCAAGCAAAAAGAACCGGTGCTTCACTTCCCTTATTACAGGTCTGCTTCCTTTCTTTTATAAAGAAAAGGTCTGTGTGCATTCTCACTGTGTTCAGGGGTGGGTTTGTTCTATAGTGTTCTCACTCAATGATGATGGATGTATTACTTTTTTCCAAAAAAAGAAAAAAGAAGATGGATATATATCATTGTAGTTACTTGTGCTCGATACATGGAGGCATCTCTTGATACTTTTTACAGTAACCTTCATCCATCTAAAAAAAAAATGGTAAATGGAAAAGAGGCACGCATCAATTAGTTCAGTGCACCACCCTGAACTGTATGCAATATATATTTCAAGATACAGTTCACAACAGAGAAGTTCAACTCATGGTTATCAAGTTGACAAAGTTCAGATGAAATTTCACATCTGCTTTGTCTAAATCTTTCTGTAGTATGAAACATATCGAAATGAACAAGAAAGAAAAGAAACAAAAGTATCAGTTGGCCTCTGAACAAATGACTCTTTGAAAACTTGGTGGGAAATTGGTTGAATACTCCCATCCAAGTTGGTGAGCATGAAAGAGGGATTAAGTGGAACAGAATTGACTGGGTGATAGGGTCATGGAAACGCTTGTTTCTTCCATATATTGGACCTTAGCTCCAACATTTTTTACCAAATCTATAAATGGAAAGGAGTGGTTCTGATGAACTTACATTTTGACTACTGCAGAAAGCTCAGTATGTGATATTGCTCAGTGGAACTCCTGCTTTATCAAGGCCAATTGAACTATTCAAACAGGTATACAATATATTGATAAAAAAGTTTTTTATTGGTACTCTGCATACAGTTCTTAACTACTATCAAGTTTCAAATAGAAGGGAAAAAAATTATTTATTGGGGGTTTGTGATCTAAAACTGTGTGCTTGACAGCTGGAGGCCTTGTATCCTAATGTATATAAGAATGTGCATGAATATGGCAACCGCTATTGCAAGGGTGTAAGTCAAAACTCCCCTGCATCAGAAGCCTTTTCTGACATCTTACAATAACAAAGAAGTGCTCTAACAGGTTTGCTGACATTCTAGGGCATCTTTGGAGTTTATCAAGGTGCAAGTAATCACGAAGAGCTGCACAGTCTAATGAAAGCAACGCTGATGATTCGGAGACTGAAAAAAGATGTTCTTTCTGAGCTCCCTCAGAAGCGGAGGCAACAGGTATAAAATTTGGACTTACATTTTGATGGTTCTGGCCACATGACTTCATCTCATTCTCTCTCACTTCGTTACAGGTTTTCCTAGACTTGGGGGAGAAGGAGATGAGACATGTTAATATTTTATTTCGTGAGGTATTCTTGTATACCTTTGTGATTATACTTTATTGGCCCCTTCCCACCCAATAACTTGAAGGGGACTTTGGACCAGAAATGCTGTTTTTTCTGTTTTTAATCATCTTGGTTTATGCATTCAATGACCTTTATTTATTCCAGTTAACCTCCTTTTGAATTTTCAGCTATGAATACCTTAACGTCTCTTGTGGTACTTCTTACTGGAAACTTATTATTATTTCTTGAAACTTCCTTTTGCTAATTTGAATTTAAAGAAACGGATTTAGAGAAATATATGATGCTTGATAGTCCGGTTCAAAGATTGTAAAGAACTTTCTTTGATAATGATGCCTGACAGTCCTTGATCTTTGAGGAAGCATTTTTACTTAATCGAATGTTGCATCCTGTAGTTGGAGGTCATTAAGGGGAAATATAAATTAGCTCAGTCCGAGGAGGAGGCTAAATCTCTTAAGTTTGCAGAGAAGAGCCTCATCACTAAGGTACATCTGCAAATTTAGATTATGATTACTTATTTATTTCTTTTTAATCAGTTTGGAGAGTTGAGTGCTATATCAAGGATTCTTGAAAATTATACTGATCTTATCCTGGTTTAACTGCATGATATGCTTCTCTTTGCCTCTTGCGCCTTGAGCACTTGACTCACAATATATCCCTTTTCTCCGAAAACTTCTGCTGTCAGAATAGTGCTCCTGTGTGTAGGCCGATTGAAAAACTTGTCCTCTGGGAAGGTAAGTAGACCACAAATAAATTAGGAGTTTATAAGAGAAATTTGCAGATTGAACTCAAGTCAAATTGAGGGACGCAACAATATTCTGTTCTGGCATAATGTGCTGCTAGGGGCACACACCTAAGTGTTTCTGTGTAAAATGAGCGATGTGATTGATGTAGAAAGCATAATGAGCTTCCTCAGTCTCCTAGAGTAATAGGAGCTGAGTCTTTGTGACCTTGTTGTCAAATCCATGCACAATTGTCCTATAAAAAGTTGACAACTACTAAAAGTTAATGCTAGAAGAACAGACCATCCAAGAAAATAATGGCAAAACCACTTAAGAATTGTCTGCAGTCTCAATCATAGTATCTGGCACATAGAAAGTATTGTTGTTTGAAAAAAAATTCCGTATCATTTGCATTGTTCATGTTGGCTAAGTTTTATTTGATCAACTGGAATACCCACCGATTAATACAATATGAGCTGAATTGCTGTTGGCCCGATAGGGTAGATTAATGTGCATGAAGTTTTTATTTGGAGAAGGTAAATGTTACTATAATTTACAGAGATACTGGAATAAACCTGGAAATCTTCTGTTAGTCTTAAATTACTGTCACCTTGTGTTAACAGTGCCTAATCTCAGACATCTTTTACCTGCATGCTGCCCATACTTCTGGGGCTGCTTTAGACTTCTCTGGGCGCCCTATTTCTTTAATTGCTGGTGCGTAATAATGACATTTTACAAATTTGCTCTAGGTTTCTTACATTGCTCACTGCCATTTTTTGGATTTTTTTTGTTTCTAAAAACTTGATTTGGCTGCTTTGTTTTTACCAAAGTTCTAAACCCTATTCTTTGCTTGTTGGGCTGCAGATTTACACTGCCTCTGCTGAGGCCAAAATTCCAGCAGTTTTGGATTACCTAGGAACCATGGTTGAGGTATGGCCTTGGTTTCTTCTACATCCTAGATATTCAGAATACAAAGTGAAAGCATCTCCAGCTGCTCTATTGGAATGTTCTTTCTTTACCTCTTTCATCACGTTGGATTAAAAGACAATACCATCTGTAAGGGAGAAGAGTACAAAGGGAAAAGGAAGCACTATTCTCATGTTGAAGAGCCAAAAAGGAAGATAAAATCAGAAAATATTGGCCGTTGAATTTCTTTGGAAATTAGAAAGATATTGCCTTTCCATTAGATAGAAGAAAGGGAACTCCAGTATCAGATACACAACCTACAGATAAATAAGGATATTGGAAGCGCTGTTTTAACTCGATGTGAGTTTACTCAAAACAACCAAGTTGCAACTTGAGGTCTAGGTGTTTGAGACCTTACTAATAATGACAACACATGTCAACTAAAACTTGTCTGATGTACAACTTCTCATATAAACTTATTTTCGAGTCAAGTGCGAGTTCAACTTCTCATATAAACTTATTTTCGAGTCAAGTGCGAGTTCAACTTCTCATATAAACTTATTTTCGAGTCAAGTGCGAGTTTCAAGTTGTTAAGTGATGCTCGTAGGGTCCTTGCATCAGTTCCATTGTTTACACCAAAGAGTGCTCTGTCATGCAAAAAGTGGCTGTCCTTCTATCCAACACAATGATTTATGTTTTGTCTATAGAGCAGTTGCACGTCCTCTCCAATATGCCAACTTCTTGCTTCTTCATATAAGCTTCGATATCCTTCTTGTTCTTTTTGGTGTAATAACTGTAGTTTTTTCAAACATGCAGGCAGACTGCAAGTTCCTGATATTTGCGCATCATCAACCAATGATTGAATCGATACACAACTATTTACTTGTAAGATTTGCATGTTTTAGTTGAAATTCGAGAATTGTAGACTATTTGAATGTTCCCTTTGTTTTGCAGAAGAAGAAGGTTGGTTGTATTAGGATTGATGGCAGTACTCCATCAGCATTACGACAAGCATTGGTAACAGATTTCCAGGAAAAAGAAACAATTAAGGCTGCAGTGGTAATGTCATGATCTATTATAATTAGTCAAAGAAACTGTGTAATTTGACCATATGACTGGTTTCCTGGTTGATCTATAAATAAAGTGCAAAAGGGAGGTTATGCAAAATGGGAAATAATATTGTTATAACTGTTGTATTATAGCTATCCATCAAAGCTGGGGGTGTCGGGTTAACATTAACAGCAGCAAGTACAGTGATATTTGCAGAATTATCATGGACACCAGGTGACCTTATTCAAGCCGAGGATCGAGCTCACAGAATTGGCCAGGTGAGCAACATAATGTTAGATAATTGTTTGAAGATATTTTTCGTTCCTGAATTATTTTCAAATCCGCTAGTATACATGGCTTGGTTAATTGGCTGTTGTAGCAAGCTGTTGTGATTCATTAGCACTTACAGCAACAATAACAACAACAACAACATACCCAGTAAAATGGGGTCTGGGGAGAGTAGAGTGTGCGTAGACCTTACCCCTACCCCGGAAGGGTAGAGAGGTTGTTTCCGGGAGAACCTCGGCGATTCATTAGCACTTAATGCAACCAAAAATAGGAATATAAAAGGAGTATAAGTTGGAAGACACTGATTCATTTGCAGTATTTCGCTATTTCCTATCTGTATTCCAGTAATTTTGGTTTAAATAACGACTAAATTATGGGTGTCTCTGCATGTTAAGTTAGCAGACTACAGTAGCGTTAATTCTCTAAGAAATCAATATATTCAGGAGTCAGAACTTTAATGGATGTGCTTCCTTTCTAGGTGTCCTCTGTCAATGTGTGTTATCTGCTGGCAAATGACACTGTTGATGACATTATTTGGTACGTCCTGTTGTTACTAATAGAGCTTTCTAATTTATTTGAGAGTGAACATGCTAAAGGTAGAAGTTCTGGTGTAATGGCTATTCTTATGACTTTTGTACAGGGATGTTGTTCAGAGCAAGCTGGAAAATCTCGGACAGGTCTTCTACTTAATTCTCTATTGAATACTTGAGGTACAAAACTAGCACCCTCGCTAATAAAGTTACAAATGTGTATGCAGATGCTTGATGGCCACGAGAAGTCCTTGGAAGTTTCGACTAATCAGTCCTACAGCAGCCCTTCAAAACAGAAGACCCTCGACTCCTTCATAAAGCGGTGTAATAACTCACCACCTCATGAGCTCAGGAAAAAACATTGTCATCAGTGAGCAATGAGCACTCAAAGAACAAATATTAAACCCCCGTCTCATATACACAGTAGAGGAAATCGGTGGTGTGTATATTCGACTAGTCTATGAATACTTGTTTAGCAGTAGTACGGAGCATTCCCTCATTTTGTTTGATAGAGGGTAGTAATATGCTATGTTTCCTTTTTGGGCTATCTAACACCTTTTCAATTTGTCAACTATGTTATGCCTTACTGTCTCAATATCTCGGATATAGAATGTACGTTTAATATCAATCAACTACGCCTTAATCCCAAAAAACCTGAGATGCTTTTGATCATTTTTTCCCCTTCCCCTATTTTGTTAGCCATGCCTATTCTTAAAATATGCTTAATTAAGTCAATGGGAAGAGATGGTGTTATCAGTTCTCTGTATGCTTTAACATGGTGAAACTGTAAAAACGAGCAGGTAAAAATAGGTCCGTATGGTATATTTTAGATGAATAGTATTCGACTGAACACGAAAACTGTAAGTCACTGACAACAGTATTTGATCGAACACAAACATTAAGAAAAATGACTTTTCCCATATCAACTACTAGTAAATACTAGTGCCAAAAGAAGAGAAAATTTAAAAGTAAATAATGTTGCTACAACGGATCAAAAAAAAGGTGCCATATAAAATGAATTGACCAAAGTACAGTATAGCATGACATAACAATCACTAAAGTCTCAGTAAATAATAATATACTATTTACAAAGGAATATAGCAAACGTAGTAAATAATGATAATATTTACATTATCAAAAAGCAATCCAAAACCCATTGCTAATCCTAAAAATCACTTCATATCCTACCTAATGCATTGAAAGAAAAGAACATCTTAACGCACGGCATTGGCTAGCCCTACTTCTGGATATCTACCAAGCAAATTGGCTGCAATCAAACTCACATCCTCTAAACCAACTCCAATACACAAAGAATTATTACTGCTAGGAGCAGAGTTAACAGAGACAGAATCACCGGCTTGGAACGCGTCGAAGCAACTGTCACTACTCACTGAAACCCTGACATTTGGACCAACCTTGCATTTTCCCATGCATTTGCACCCCGAAACTGCAGCTTCAATCCCAACCATCTGCTGAAATTTCTCTAATATCGCCCCAGCGCCTGATCTCTTGCATTTACCCCCCATACATACTTCAATCTTCTTCGTCCCCGCTGCTGTTGTTGTAGCAGCTACAGCTGCATTAGGGCTGCTGCCTACATTGCCAATGTAGCGGTCACTAGCTTCCAAGCAGTGTTCCTCGCTTCGCTCTAAAATAGTAGGGACAGGTACTACTAGACTCGTCATCCTCTCTGTTGAGTCCTCATTGGAAGTTGATGATTTGCTTGAGATCTCTACTGATGTATCCACTTCCGGATGTTGAGTCCGAGGCTCAATCATATGATTCTCTATTGTTGATGTTGCATTCTCGAGTGCACGTTCACATGCCTCCGGTATTGTTTGGGCAAGAGATTCTATTTTCAGGCTTTTCATGTCAACCAAATTTTGACATTCATCATCGCTTGATTCACTTGATTCGGAAGAAGAGCTTGAAGATGATGACATTTCACGGTTCGTTATGCCTTGTACTTGACTTGCTCCTTTCATTTTCATGAGTGCTTTTTCTTCTTTTCTTTTCCTCTTCAACTCTTTCTCCTCTGCCTTTAGCTGTTGAAGTTGTCCTAACAATAGCTCTGCCGTTTCCTGAATAGAGAGGAAAGGCAACATAAACAAACTGGAAGAGAAATATTCCATATAGTTCTAACTTATTTACTACCACAAGAATAGAAATAAAAGAAATTATATTAATATTTGGTTAGTCATCTAACACATCTAATTGCAAGGGTGGATGTAGCCTTAGGGCTACGGTTTCACATGAAATAATAACTTTTGACACAGATATATATATTTAAAAACCTACTAAAATCTCAACAAATATTAGATTTGAACCCATAATTTTAACAGCATAGTGAAGTTCAAACTTGAGAATCCGCTTGTGTATTTGCACTTCTATCTAACTTGTGCAATTTTGTGTGCCCATTAACTAGTCTAAACCTAATACAACTAAACTGGTCGATTCGAGCAATTGATTGAGCAGAATTATATTTTGGAGTATTAAACTATGAAGATCATAAAACAGGGATACGGGTGTCAACAGGGGCAGAGCTAGGTGTGCAGAAGGCGCCAAAAAATACATTGTTTTTCCTCCATGTATATATGTTAGATATTGAATCCTCTCAACTTCTTCGCATGTTTACTTTTTTTCATTTTTTGAACCCCTTGGTGAAAATCCGGCTTCTACCTCTGGGTGTCAAATACCAAATCAGTAAGCTAAATCTAGGATTTTAGATTTGTAGATCTATAGACAACATAGGTGCAAAACTAGGTTTGAACTTAGTAAAATTATATATTTGTATACTAATATATATTGCTCAAACCTGAACACCAACAAAAAGTTGATCATCTCACAAGATCAGTTTAACTTCTGATTTATTACAACAAACAAGACAATAACTTTACACAGATTGAATAATTGCATAACTTAATTTAAACAAACAAGATAATAACAACACAATTCAAATTTGAGAAATACAGAAAATTAAATCATTAAGAACTTACCGAAATAGTCTTCCCTTGAACTTGATCAACCAAACCAATATCAGAACCAAAACCAAAACCAATTCCCATCTCACTCAAATTAGACAAATCCCTAGACAAACCCTTAAGCAATTTCATCTTCTTCTTCGTCTTTTTCAACGCCACGTCATTCTCTTTGTTCTTCTCTTTCTTCCCACACCTAATAATCCTACTACTACCTCTACCAGAAGAATTATAATACTCCAAATAACCCTCATCTTTAAACCCAGAAACCATTAACTTTTTCGATTTCAAACTTCCCCTAATTTCTGTAAAACTTAACATGGACAATTTTGAACTAGAAGAGTTATGGTGAAAGCGGTTGTTGTTAACTCCGGCAACAGCGCCGGCGACGGAAGGAAATCGGCGCAAAACTCCGGTAGAGGCTTCCATTTTTTGTTTAGACGCTGAAGTTCTTTTGATTGAGCTTCACCGTCAAACCGAACAAAGATTTTGGTTTTTATATATACAAAGAATTATTCCTTGTTCGATGTAATAACGGAGAAGTTTCACTAACTGTTTTATGACACGTGGAAGGTATTGGTTGGTTGAATATTACGTGGCAGTGGATTTGTGCTTTGCGCAGGTGAGCTTGCTACCATTTTCGGTTACCCACGTTTTTCCTTCTTCCCGCCATGCTTTTTCTTATGTTTACGACCGTTGGATTGTATTTATTAAAATCGACGGCTAGGATTTTGCCTTGTGTACGCCACGTGGAATGCTTGCTGATTACGTGGCAATTGCTGTTTTTACTTTTTTTTTCTTGCTTCTTTGGTTGTGATATTAATAACAAGAAATCGTAAAGTGGGAACAAAAGGTTAACTGTAATTTATTTAGAAAATTTTAATATAATAGTGAGATGTAGAGATAAATATGATTCAGACATTGAAAGATAAATGTGATTAAAATTATAAATAAAAAAAGGTAATTAAAAGGCAATAAAAATATTGTATTTTTCTATTTTGAGTGATTAAAATGTACTTTTATGTCGAGCTTTAATAGAGGATTGAAAAATCAAACAATAACCATATTAACTTATTAAGTTCCCTTTTGTTTTTGTTTTTTCTAATATGAAAAGGAAATTGTTAAATTATTCAATTAGATAATAATTGAATAATTTTTTCAAGTTGATTCAAATTATTCTAACATTTTTATTACTTATTTATATTTGTTTGGGGTACAAAAAAAACTTTTAGAAAGAGATTTTGCTACGGAAAAAGCCTTTAATGCTATCGAATATTCCTTTCTTTTCCATATTTCTTTACGAACGCATTTTTTTGATTTGAAACTGCCATTTAAAAATTAAAAAAATACAATATACGCTTTTATATATGCTTTGTCGACTTTGAAAAGTGATCGATATCTCATAGGCCAGGCTTTGGTTAGTACCCCTTTTTACGAAATCTTTGCTTGGACGACTTAAGAATTCTCCAAATTTGAAAAGGATTAGTCCTTTAAGTAATCACTTATGAAACAATATAAAATTATTTCTATTTTTCTTTAATTACTTTCCTTATCTATTTTAATAAAATTAAACATTACTTTTACTATCAAATCAAAAACTATAATTAGAGTGAGGTTAAAGTTATTTTCAGAGCTAGTCCGAGAAACATAGAAAATAAGTATCACCATAGAAGAAAAAATAACGACTGACAGGATGGATTGAAAGTAGACTCTGACAGTTGTAATTTTATTTGAATTTAGGTTTTGTGCACTAACAATATTTAGATTCTTGACACTATCAGGTTACATTAGCTTACAATAACAAGTAATTCTTGATATAGAGTCTGATCTGGTGACATGAAAAGATAGAATGATAACCTACTATATGCCTATAATTTTAAGAATTTACAATGTCAAAAATGAATTGACACTGTTATTATATAACTTAAATACATACTTCTTTCGTTTCAATCTATTTGCCGCACTTTCCTTATTACTTTTATCTAAAAAGAACGACACATTTTTATATTTTAAAAAAATAATTTAATTTATCCATTTTACTCTTAATGAAAAGCTTGTTATAGCCACACAAATATTATGGTTCTACCAACTTTTATCTTTTAAGTTTTTGAGACCACAAATTTTAAAAATTTTCTTTTTTTCTTCCTCTTAAACTCCGTGTCAAGTCAAACTATGTCACATAAATTGAGAGGAGTATCATTTTAAGTATAAGGTTGTAGCCATGTCTTCCATCTTTCATTCTCCTACTAGTCAAATGTCCAAGCAATCCCAAAAGCTATTATGAAAGAAAAGAGAGAAGTATTGATGCTTCATTCCTCCATGAGTAAGAAAGAATATGGAATACTCCATTAATAATTGCACAATATGCTCAACAAAAGAGAAAATGAAAGAGATTAAGAAATTGTAGTTCCCTTGCCAACATTACATTTCCTTGTACCTTAATATGTACTGCTTCGTTAGAAATAGCAGGTGCCCGATGAAACAATCGATAGATGCATAAACTAGACTGAATACCATTTAACAATAGAACCAGCGAAATTCTGCAAGTGGGGTCTAGGGATAGTGGTATATACGCAGATCTTATACCTACCTTGTGAAGATAAAGAGCTTGTTTACGATAGATCATCGGCTCAAGAAAGGACTAGACACTAAAAAAAGCAGGCTGGTGCACTAAGCTCCCGCTATGTGGGGGGTCCGGGGAAGGCCGGACCACAAGGGTCTATTGTACGCAGCCTTATCCTACATTTCTGTAAGATGCTGTTTCCACAGCTTGAACCCGTGACACTATTATTATATAAAAAACATGTACTACTTCATAGTGCTAGTAGACTTTGATATTAGAGAAGCATAAATACCATCTTCTCTATTAATCAAAGTTTCATGATTTCCTTTTTCAACAATGACTCCATCTTTGATTACTGCAATAACATCCGCTCCTTTAATTGTGGATAGCCTATGAGCCACCACAACTGTAGTTCTGCCTTCCCTTACTCTATCAAGTGCATCTTGAACTACTTTCTCAGACTCAGAGTCAAGTGCACTTGTGGCCTCATCTAGTAGTAGTATCTTTGGACACTTCACTATTGCTCTTGCAATTGCAACTCTTTGCTTCTGTCCACCAGATAGTTGTATTCCTCTTTCACCAACTAGTGTGTCATAGCCCTGCACATTAAGGTGAAAAGGAAGCAAATTGCATATAGTCTATGAGGCAAGAAGTTGAGAATGAAATGGCAAAGGACATAGATTAAGTCTATCTTAGATGATTCTTTATATATATGTCTTGACATACGCGTGTTGAACGGCTATGACTTTAGATATTCATGTAAATTTTTCGAGATACACCCAAAGTTAAAAAGACTCCATGCATTCATATTTGATTTGTACACGTAATGAATCCATGTAACATAGGACATAATGCAATGCCGTATGCTTGCAGAAGCAGTATCGGCCTATTGTCATAATTCATCTTGTAAGTAGGTTTGGTCTAGAACTATGATGGTTTAAAGTCTACATCATGTCCAAGATAGATATTCGGTCTATTGTATATATACATATTATTTTTTGAAAAAAGTGTTATTACAAGCACACACAAAAAATTCGAAGCAATGCCGGATAACATCCCTTAGTGTGTATGTGAACTTACACACAAGAAAGGTGACCAAGAACCTATTTTAGTGAATCTGATCAATAAAAAAGGCAGCACGGTGCACTAAGCTCCTACTATGCGTAGGGTCCGGAGAAGGGTCGCCGGGTCGGACCACGAAGGTCTATTATACGCAGCCTTTACCTTGCATTTCTGCAAGAGGCTGTTTCCACGGCTCGAACCCATGACCTCCTGGTCACATGGCAGCAACTTCACCAGTTACGTCAAGGCTCCCCTTGTAACAGCTACAATTTCATTCCACAAAATGTTACCTGTTGTAAGCCACTGATGAAGTTGTGAGCATTGGCTAACTCAGCAGCAGCTAATATTTCTGCTTCTGTGGCATCACTTTCTTTTCCATATGCTATATTTGCTCTGATTGTGTCATTGAACAATATAGGCTCCTGACTTACCAGTCCCATTTGCTGTCTCAACCATTTCACTTTCAGATTTTGAATTTCTATGCCATCTAATGTGATTAGGCCTGAATGAGGATCATAAAATCTTTGCAACAAAGAAATAACTGTTGATTTTCCGCTCCCACTTTCTCCTACTAGCGCAACCGTCTAGCATAAAGAAATACATTTTTTACATCAGAATCATTGACAAATCGTGTCATAAGACCGCAAAAAAAAGTTGGAATAATGCATTAGAATTTACCTCACCAGAGCTAATGATTAGGCATAGATCTTTTAGAACTTGAGCCTCAGGTCTACTTGGATAATTGAAACTGACATGTCGAAACTCAATATTTCCCTTCACATTTTCTAATGTCATTCCTGAGTTATCACTTGAGTCTATCTTGGATTGCCTGTCAAGAAGTGCAAAGATAGAAGATGCACCACTTTTGGCTTTGGTGGAATCAGGAGCAAGGCCACCTGATTGAGAAATCGCGGTAGCTGTCAAGCTAAGACCATAGAAAACCTGAAATTCAGAACTAGGAAAATTAAAACAACAAAGAGAAGAAACTTGATACAAAATCTTATCTTTAGCTCACAAGACTTACCCGAAAAACCTCAGCAAATGTGACCTTACCGGACTCAATCAATCGAGCACCAGCATAAAAACTGGCAGCATAGACAGAATACAAGCAGAGCATTGAAAAACCAAAGCCTGCACCACTCAATAACCCTTCTTTTATTCCAGCTCTAACTGGTTCTTCACATTTTCTTTTGTATAGTTGCACCACTTTCTCTTCAGCAGAGAAAGAAGCTACTGTTCTTATACTTCCAACTGCTTCACTGGCAACTTGACTTGCATCCTCGTATAATTTCTGCAGAAAAATTTCAATTGCATTAAGAAAACTCATCTTGCAACTTTTCGTTAGTACGGAAGTTTGGAGCTAACCTTAGCATCAGCGGCGAAACCACTGACATATTTCATGTGAAGATATCCATTTAATCCAATTAGAGGCAACATAACTATCATTATGAGTGCCAATTGCCAGCTTGCTTCAAGTCCAATAACTAAACCAGCTATAGCTGTCGACGTATTCTGCACAACCAAAGCAAGTGACTCTCCAACCATACCTCGCACAGATGCGGCATCTGTAGATAGTCGGGTGCTAATTGCACCAATTGAGTTCTCCTTTCTGTCGAACCAACTTATCTCCATGTAAACTACTTTCTCGAAGCACATTAGGCGAATCCGCTTAATTAACTTACATCCGGCTACAGCAAAAAAGAATGTCCTCAAGGGTGCTGCCAATAAAGTAGCCAATCCTAGGCCAACAAATATCAATGACCAAAATCTTGAATGTTTTCTGAGTTCATGAGCTGGTTCATAGAAAGTCTTGATAACATTAGAAAGAAGTACCCCAAAAATAGGTAATATTATAGCATTAACCACTGCAGCTATACAACCAAGTAATAATTCTGGAATCTCTGGTTTGTTCAAAAAGGCTAAGCGACAAAGTGTGTTGTCTTTATCCTTCCTTAATACAGCTGTTGTTGAATTAAGATCATGACATTCACTAACTTCTTTCTCTGCTGCACTAACTGAAATGGACGACGAATGATGGCTGCTATTCTCGATCCTGAACGAGCCTCTACTTACTGATCTTGTTAGGATATTCTGCTTATTTGATTTGTTTTCAGGAGTTAAGATTATCTCTTCCTTGTCCAGTTCATTTGAATCTTGTTCTCCTGAACATTTGTTAAGCTCTTGCAACTGTATAAGCTGAACATATGCTCCTTCCCTATTTTGCAGCAGTTCCATGTGGGAACCTGAAAGTTTGAAAAGGATAAGAAATATAATCATACATTTTTTGCTATCATTTCTGTTCCGTACTGTTGGTTTTAGGGTTAGTCTGGTAGTTTTTCTTGTCTTGGATCTCTAGTAGTTCATGTTGCTTTCCTATTATCTTTCGCCTCAGTTTCTTAGTATTCTGTTGTTGTTACAGCTCGTTTCTACTGTTTTCTTTCGTTGTTACTATTATCTTTCTGGCCCTCTATGTTGATATTGCTTGTTTCTACTGTTTCTTTTCATTTTCTTGAGCCGAGGGTCTATCAGAAACAATTTTTCTACCTTTCCAAGGTAAGGGTAAGGTCTGCGTACACACTACCATCCTCAGACCCCTCTTGTGGGATTTCACTGGGTTGTTGTTGTTGTTGTACATTTTTTGCTATCATCTTTATAATTACATTCATTTAAATTAACTAGCTAATAATCTTGAATCCGGTGTACTGGAAAAGATAGTTTATATGACACAAACCTTTTTCAATGATCTTTCCCTCTTGGATTACAGCTATTGTATCTGCATTCTTAACTGTACTTAAGCGATGCGCAACAATTACTGTAGTTCGGTTAATCATGACACTGTCCAATGTCTCTTGAACAATCCTCTCAGATTCTGTATCAAGAGCACTTGTAGCTTCATCCAAAAGTAGAATTTTGGGATCCTTCAGTATTGCTCTTGCAATAGCAATTCTTTGCTTTTGGCCTCCCGACAGCTGACTTCCGTGATCGCCCACTCTGGTGTCTAGTCCCTAAATTTGAAGGAATAATGGACAAAGCTAAACTTTCTAAGTAGCGAGAAGAAAATTTGTTAGCTATAAAGGGGCAGCCCGATATACTAAGCTTCCGCTATGCGCGGGGTCCAGAGAAGGGTCGGACCATAAGGGTCTATTATACACAGCCTTACCCTGCATTTCTGCAAGAGACTGTTTCCACGGCTCGAACCCGTGACCTCCTGGTCACACGGCAACAACTTTACCAGTTATGCCAAGGTTCCACTTCTATATTAGTTATCTATAACTTAGATGAAAAATTTAATGTCACAATATTAAATTTCATCAGTAAAATTGCAGGTGGAAGTATGGTTTACAACCAAAGTCTAAAGCCTGACCTGAGGTAAATTATCAATGAACTTGGAAGCATTGGCAAGTTGAACAGCAGCTTTAATTTCTGCAAGAGTTGCATCGTCCTTCCCATAGGCGATATTATCCTTTATTGTTGAACCAAACAGCACAGGTTCTTGGCTAACAAGCCCGATTTTCCCCCTGATCCACCTAAGCTGAAATTCTTTGATATTTATACCGTCAATCAGAACTTCACCAGCCTGTGGATCATAGAACCTCACTATTAGACTTATCACTGTCGATTTTCCACTTCCACTTCGCCCTACTAGAGCTGTTGTCGTTCCCTTTGGTATCGACAGAGAAAAACCGTCAAATATGCTCTCCTGTGGTCTTGCTGGATAACAGAAATAAATATCCTTAAGTTCAATGTCACCACTAATGTCGTGAAGCTTCTGGCCATTCATATCATAAGGATCTATAGCTGGCTTTCTGTTTATCGTCTCAAACATTTTAAATGCTGCAGCCTTTCCAGCAGCAAATGCGCGCAAGCATGGAGATGCATATCCTAAAGAACTGCAATTAAGAGAAGAAAAAGGAACAAAGGAGTTAAAAAGACGAATGACATTAAGGCTTAGTATATCGGTGTCATCAATACATGTGGAACTGTGTGCTTTCGTATGCCATACGTGCCATTTGTTTGCAAAGAGTTTTGGATGTTAGATAAAGAAGCTCCAAGTGAGAGAAGCAAAACATACAAAGAAAAGGCAGAACGGAACCTACAAGGAGCCGGTTAGTGTAGCCATAATGACATTCATTACATCTCCTCCAGTGTAGTTGTGGTCCAAAATCATTTTTGCACCATACCATATAGCTAAAGCATAACTTGTATAGAACACAAACATAAAAACACCGAACCCGAGCCCTGAAGCCAAACCCTCTTGTACACCAGAATGATAAGCTTTGTTTAGAGAATTTTGATATTCAGAAATAGCTCTTCTCTCTCCCGTATATGATGCAACCTGAACGAAAAATCAAGCCGCTTGGTGAAAAAAAACTTATGAAACAGTTGAAAAGTAAATAAGAAAAATGACTCTTTCCAACTTTTCATACAGTTTTAATTGAGCTTATCGTCTGTTCAACCACAGTTGCAGCTTCTGAATAATGAGTCTGTGCGCGTGATGCTAGTTTTGCCAGAAGGATTGTCAAGACAGCAGAAGAGATGACAAGTGGAGGAACTGAAGATAACAAGACTAACGATAGACGCCACCCCTTAATAAAAGCTATTACAAATCCTCCAGAAAATGTAGCTGATACCTGAATAAATTTGCCAACCTGCAGTTTAATGTGAATAGAGTTCATGCTAAATCTTCTAGATATATCAAATGGTAATGATGTACATAGCTTTGTCTTTCAGAATACCTTTTGGCCGATGGCATCTTGAATAGTAAGAGTATCACTACACAGGCTTTCGATAATCACACCAGTGTTAGCCTTCTGATCAAAAAATCCAATATCTTGTCTTAGTACTGTTCTCAGATATAAGTATCTAATCCGAGCAGCCTGCCTTTCACCTGTGACCGTCCAGCAAGCCACCTCTGAAAAGATGCTAATGTAAGTACTGAGTTATTTCACTTAACAATGGCATGCGAATAGAAACAGGTAAATCATTCTGGCAGTTAAAAATACTTACGCGTAAATGTAGCAAGACCTGAACCGAATGCCAGATACATGAATTTAAGGGCTACCTGAAAAAAGTATGACACAAGAGGAAGCAATAAAATGAAATAACACTCTATGGTGGAGCTTAAAAAGGTAAGTATAACAAAGCTTGTACCTTAGAAACTTTACCAACAATTTTTGCGTTATCCACGGTCATTCCAAAGGAATCAACTAACTCCCCAAACAGAACAGCCATCAGGGGAAAACAGATTCCACTACCAACAGCTGTGATCATACCGATAACCATCAATGCATGATCTATGGGGTCCGCAAAGGCGAACAGCTTATAGTATGCAACTTCTTCGGCAGTAGCAGCAGCAGCGTCTTTCTGCTTTTTAGTCTTGTCCGATTCTCGTGGAAAATTAGAACCTTCTGAGGATTCTAAGACTCTCGTTTCCCTGTTATCGATGCCTGTTTCGATAGCATTCTCTTCTGCCATCACTCAACTGCAGCCCGATTTTCCAACTATTTACTCAGCAACTGCTATAGTTGACACGGGAATTTATACAACTGAAGAGATTGATATATAGATCAGAAAAAACTGCAATCAGTTGAAATACACATTTGAAAGCTTAAAACATTACCAAGTAACTAATGAACAATCAGAATTATGAACATTACTTCATAAACTGTGAGTCTAGAAGTATTGTCAATACTCCTGGGGAAAAAAGGGCAGTCTGGTGTACTAAGTTCCCGCTATGCGCAGGGTTCGGAGAAGGACCAGACCACAAGGGTTTATTGTACGCAGTCTTACCCTACATCTCGGCTAGAGGCTATTTCCACGGCCTGAACACGTGACCTCTTGGTCACATGGTAGCAACTTTACCAGTTACGCCTAGACTCCTTTCAAAAACGAAAAAAAAGAATATGATTGCCTTACTAGTTTTTATTCATGCAACTTGATGCTGCTGATCAGTCAGGAATGAGACATATAGAACAATAACCACTCTCTTCTATGAATAGGCATTCAGGTGGACTTCAGATGTCATAGAAAATGATGCTTTAGATATACAAAGATATATCATTTCCTACGGTTCTGACATAATATAATTAAGTCAAAAGTGCGTTCTCTCTAATAGCTTAAGCTTTTGAATGAAAAAGTTACAAACTTAAATATGGTATTCACATCTCAGCGCGTCAATTAAAAAAGAAATGTTTTCAAGTATATTTGATTTATGAAAAAGAATCAAGCACATACATGAGGAGGTGTCTTGAGAGTTAGATATATAATATAATTAAGTTAATTAAAAGTCCGTTCACCGCAACAAAAAGACAATATTTCCACGCGTTCCACCACATGAGGGAGCATGTCGATACATAATAATATAATTACATTAAAAGTTTAATATCTCTAACAACTTAAAATTACGAATGAGATGGTCGCACACTTAGCTAGCGTTTGGCCATACATTTCCAAATTTGTTTTGAAAAATCTGATGGGGTAAAGTTTAGTTTGAAGATGAAAATGTGTTTGGACATAAGTTTTCAAAGCATATTTCACTTTTTTTTTTAAAAACATGAAACATGACTTATACCCACAAGTTCTAAAAACTATCACAAATACCCAACAACACATTTATCAATAACATTCATTATATTATCGCAACCCATATTACTGAACATAAATAAATATTTGGTACAAAATTATCATTTTTATAATGAACTATATGATACACTACCGAGAAGACGAGGCAGCATTGTTATAAAATAATAAATTGTGGGCTCTTTTATAAAATACAAAAGTTTCAAGTAATTTTAAAAAAATATAATAGTGATAATTTGGGCCAAAACCAGCTACCAGCTTTTTGGGATTTGGGTTTTGAGTTTTGGAAATTTGCGAAAATATAGATAAAATCTATAGCCAAATACTTTGATAGCTTTTGGAACCTAAAAAATACTTTGATAGCGCCACAATGACGCTCAAATCATCTGCAGATGGCATAAAATCCTTTTATATATCCTCCAAAATGATTTAATTCCTTAGACGAATCGTCACAAAAAGTACCAATAATTCAATTATTTAATTAATCACTTGTACGGAGTTCTAATTCTTAATTAATATGTTATGCTCAAAGCGTCACTCTATGTTTTTCTGCTAAATATTATACAAACTTAAAACCATAATAATTCTTGATTTGTTTTTGTGGTACATTGATTAATGTAATAAAAGAATATGTCCCATCAAAAAAGGCTAGAAAGATTAAAGGACAGGAATAGTAGCTTTCATAGACACTTTGTGAGGCGTTATCTAAAGACGACTGATATTGGTGGTCTAAAACCAAACCATAATGAAAGACCTTAAATTTATTTAATAAAATTTAATATATTATTTTCCTTTTTCTTTTTTGTAACGATGGTATACTAACCATCGTTTGGGTATCTTAATCATTCACTCATTTATTTGCTAGCTCTCACCATTGAAAATATTTTGTAATTCAACCGGGGGCAAAGCTATATGTTTTGAAGTCTTCGTCGGAAATTACATTATGTATATAGGTAAAATATTAGATTTTAGAGGTATATACCATATATTGACCACTCTTTATCGGAGAATTTTTTTCACTTCTTTTAAGTTTGAACACCCTTGAGTAAATTTCTAACTTCGTCACTGAATTCAACTCACCAAGGCTTAGATAATATTTATACAAGAAATATATATTGACGGTTAAGATAATATTTTTATAAATTCTCATAATTGAATAATATCATACCAATAAATAAATGTCAGTATAATTTCATGCATTTAAAATAGTTCAAGTCTATTTCGAAGTGACAAAATGTCTTAATCTACTTTTTATAAGAAATAATCAACTATAATACTACAATAGACTTCGTTCTTTAATTATCAAAGTTGTCATCAAATTGTTTATTTTCATATATTGCATGGTCATTATAAAACTCGAGTTATTTATTTGAATAACCTTTATCATATTTCAAACAAAGAAGTATGTATAAAATCTAGTATTTTTTATTAATAATTTTATAATATTTAATACTATATAATTTGAAAAGTTTGGGCCCCTTCAATTCTAGGGGCCCAAAGCAATTGCATTAGTGGTTTTCTCCTAGAGACGGCACTGGGCGCTATCCCAACCACCCTCATTAGAATATGATTTTTTTGGATCTAACTTTTGTATATTGACGGTATAAAAGATTTTAACACTATTATTGTATTTTTAAAAATTATAGCAGGTAACTCAACTTATTTTTTATGTTATTTGATTTTCGGAAAATGATGAAAAAGTGCAAAATGTTATAAAATAAAAGTAATGCAGTAAAATGTAAATAAGAAGAGATAGAAAGAAGGGAGAAGTGTTTTCTTCTTTCACTTTGGTGTATTTTTCCATTGCAATTACATGGCCTTTTATAGGCATAAAAAGTAAAGATGATGGACATAAAGTAGGAAATTTAATCTTTAAGTTATTCACAACATGAGCATCCAATGTAGTATCCAAAATAGTATCCAATGTACAAACTATTTATAACACTCCCCCTTGGATGTCCATAATGTGCCTCATTAAAAACTTACAAAAAAGATATTGGGATGTACATAGTTATTTATAATATGCATTGCTTGCTGCCTCATTAAAAACCTTACTAGGAAAACCCAGTGGGACAAAACCTTGGTTAAAGAAAAGAGTGCAGTGTGTAGTTACTCCCCCTGATGAAAAATCACTTAATGTCTCGAAGACAACGCATACCAATCTTATATATCAGCTTTTCAAATATTGACGTTGGTAACGCCTTAGTGAACAGATCAGTCAAATTATCACTTGAACGAACTTGTTGTACATCTATTTCATCATTCTTCTGAAGATCATGAGTGAAAAAGAATTTCGGTGAAATGTGTTTTGTTCTATCTCCTTTGATATATCCTCCTTTCAATTGAGCTATGCTTGCAGCATTGTCTTCATACAATATTGTTGGAATATTCTCTTTCGAAGAAAGACCACATGTTTGTTGAATGTGTTGAGTTATAGATCTTAACCAAATGCATTCTCGACTTGCTTCATGAATGGCTATTATCTCTGCATGATTTGAAGAAGTAGCAACCATAGTTTGTTTTGTCGAACGCCATGATATGGTTGTACCTCCACTTGTAAATAAATAGCCTGTCTGAGATCGACCTTTGTGTGGATCAGACAAATATCCTGCATCTGCATAACCAATCAATGATGGCTTGGATTCATTTGAATAAAATAAACCCATATCAATGGTCCCTTGGAGGTATCTGAATATATGTTTAATACCATTCCAGTGTCTTTGTGTTGGCGAAGTACTAAATCTTGCCAATAAGCTTACTGAGAAAGCTATATCTGGTCGGGAATTATTAGCAAGATACATTAATGCCCAATTGCACTAAGATATGGTACTTCGTCACCAAGAAGCTCTTCATCATTTTCATGAGGTCGGAATGGATCTTTCTTTATATCAAGTGATCTCACAACCATCGGGGTACTCAATGGATGTGTTTTATCCATATAGAATCACTTTAAAATATTTTTGGTGTATGTTGATTGATGGACAAATATTCCATCTTTCATATACTCAATTTGTAGACCAAGACAAAAATTTGTCTTTTCAAGATCTTTCATTTCAAATTCTTTCTTCAAACAGTCTACTGTTTTTGGAAGCTCCCCAGAAGTTCTAATGATATTTAAATCATCAACATATACGGCGATTATAACAAATTCAGATCCAAATTTTTTTATAAAGACACAAGGACAAATTGAATCATTCTTGTACCCTTCTTTCAACAAGTATTCACTCAGGCGATTGTACCACATACGACCTGAATGTTTTAATCCGTATAAAGATTTCTGAAGTTTTATTGCACAAGTTTCTCGAAAACTTTTATATGCTTCTGGCACTTTAAATCCCTCAAGTACTTTCATAAAAATTTCGTTGCCTAATGATCCATACAAATAGGCTGTAACAACATCCATTAGATGCATATCAAGTTTTTCTTGCACTGCCATACTTATGAGATACCTGAAGGTGATAACATCCACTACGGGAGAATATGTCTTCATATAATCAATTCCAGGCCTTTGGGAAAACCCTTGTGCCACAAGTCGCGCTTTATATCTAACGACTTCATTTTTATCATTTCGTTTTCGCACAAAAACTCATTTATACCCTACTGGCTTTATGCCTTCAGGTGTTCGAACTATGGGTCCGAAGACTTCACGTTTTCCAAGTGAAGTTAATTCTACCTGGATAGCGTCTTTCCATTTTGGCCAATCATTTCTCTGTCTACATTCATTGACAGATTTTAGTTCAAGATCCTCATCTTGTTGCATTATTTCAACATCAACATTATAAGCAAAAATGTTATCGATAACAATATTATTTCGGTTCCATCTTTTCCCGGTTGAGACATAACTTATTGATATCTCTTCATTTTCATTATTTTCAGGTACCTGGACCTCTCCTAAGGTCTTATCATTTGTTACATCTTAGGGCTCTTCTTGAGCCACTACCTCTGTGTTATGTTCACTTTGATCACTTGCTCATTTTCTTCTTGGAGGATTTTTATCTTTAGAACCGATTGGTCTACCACGTTTCAAGCATGGCTTAGACTCATTTGCTTTAATTAATTATCCTGTCGGGATATCAACTCGAATTGGAGCATTAACAGCTGGAATATGTGACTTAGTCACCCTTGGTAGGTCAGTGAATGCATCTGGCAATTGATTTGCAATATTTTGTAAATGAATAATCTTTTGAGCCTCTTGTTCACATTGATTTGTTCGAGTATCTAAATGAGACAGTGATAATGCATTTCAATCTATCTTCTTTTTCAGCTGCTTATTTTCTCCCCCTAATGTTGGATATATTGATTCATCAAAATGACAATCAAAAAATCTTGCCGTAAATAAATCTCCAATCATCGGCTCTAGATATTTTATAATAGAAGGAGATTCATATCCAACATATATCCCCAACCTTCTTTGATGACCCATCTTTGTGCATTGTGGTGGAGCAATTGGAACATATATCGCACAACCAAAGATCCTAAGATGAAAAATATTTGGCTCCTGACCAAAAGCCAATTGCAATGGGTAGACTTTATGATAACTTGTGGGCCTTATCCGCACAAGTGCTGTTGCGTGCAAAATAGCATGACCCCATACTGAAATGGGAAGTTTTGTTCTCATAAGCATTGGTCTAGCAATTAATTGGATGTGTTTGATCAATGATTCTGCTAGACCATTTTGTGTATGAACATGAGTAACCGGATGCTCAATTGTTATCCTAGTTGAAATACAATAATCATTAAAGGCTTGGGATGTAAACTCACCAGCATTATCAAGACGAATTGTCTTAATTGCATAATCTAGAAATTGTGCTCTTAGCTTTATTATTTGAGTCAACAATCTCGCAAATATCATATTGCGAGTTGATAGTAAGCACACATGTGACCATCTTGTAGATGCATCTACCAAAACCATATAATATTTGAATGGTCCACATGGAGGGTGAATGGGCCCACATATATCACCCTGTATACGTTCCAGAAATGCAGGGGATTCCATCCTAACTTTAATAGTTGATGGTCTAATAATTAATTTTCTTTGAGAACATGCAGCACAAGAGAATTCCTTAAATTGAAGAATCTTCTGATTCTCCATTGTATGTCCATGTGAATTCTTAATTATTTTACGCATCATATTAGAACCAGAATGGCCCAACCGGTCATGCCTAATAATAAAATTATCTTGATTAGTAAACTTCTCGTTTACTATGGCATGTTTCAATCCTGCTAATACTTGTGTAGTATAAGCCAGAGGAAAAAGCAGGTAACATTTCAAGCACATATTTCTTACCGGACATTATTGTAGTAATATAAAGATATTCAATCTTTTCATCATTTGTAGTCTCAATATGATAGCCATTTTGGCGAATATCTTTGAAACTTAATAAGTTTCTTTGAGATTTACTACAATATAGTGCTTTATCAATAGCCAAATTTATTCCTCCTGGTAGTAATAAATTGGCTCTTCCAAAACCTTCAATTAATCTTGTACTACCGGATATTGTATTAACATTCGCTTCTTTCATTACCAAATAAGAGAAATATCTCTTATCTTTTAAAATAGTGTGTGTTGTAGCACTATCCAGAAGACATATATCATCTTTATTAATCTTGAATCCAACTGAAGACTGGGGAATTTTCATATTCTTCATTAAAAAACAAATAATACATCATAAGAAATATGAAAGACAAGCGGAAAAAAAACATTAAGAAATACATTAGGAATGTAGAAACTAGCAATACATGATGCATTAGGAAAATACACTCAAGAAAAATAAACTAGTTGCAAACATAAAAATAACAACTCTTATAGCTTCATTCCCCAGTAAGATGATTAGTTCTTCAGTCAATATCCTCAAAGAAGTCTCCAACTTCTAAATGAGTAATATTTATTAGGCCTTCAAAATCATCATCTTTATATGCAAGATGTGCCTTAGAATCATATTTATTTAAGGGACCTGCTTCATCATCATTATTTTGAAAGGTCAAGTGTGCCTCCACATTATTTTCTTTTTTCTTGAGGGAGGCTTGATAAAGTTTGACAAAATGTTCTGGCGTACGACAAATGCGTGCTCAATGACCTCTCATACCACATCGGTGACACATACTAGCTTTACCTTTTGAATAATTAATTTGAGAACCCTTATTGTTCTCTAATTTATTTCCACTATAATGACGATAATTGTTTCGCCCCCTGCCACGTCCATGTTTACGACCATGTCCACGACCACGGTAATTATTTTGTTTTCTTTCAAACTTATCATATGTTGCTACAACATTCACTTCCGGAAATGGAGCTGACCCGGTGGGACGAGTATCATGTTTTTTTATTAATAGAGTATTATTCTGCTCAGTCACAAGTAGGCATGTGATTAACTCAGAATATTTCTTAAAACCTTTTTCACGGTATTGTTGTTGTAGCACCACATTTGAAGCGTGAAAAGTAGAAAATATTTTTTCCAATAAGTCTTCATCTGTGATAGTGTCTCCACATAATTTTAATAGAGAACTTACTTTAAAAATAGCAGAATTATACTCACTTACGGTTTTAAAGCCTTGCAACCTTAAATGTATCCACTCATACTGAGCTTTCGGTAATACCGTAAGTTTTAGGTGGTCATATCGATCCTTCAAATTAATCCATAATTCAAGTGGATCTTTTACGGTTAAATATTCAGTTTTTAACCCTTCATGTAGATGATGACGAAGGAAAATCATGGCATTCGCTTTATCTTGATTTGATGCTTCATTTCCTTGTATAATAGTATTTCCAAGACCTTTAGCGTCAAGGTGAATTTCAGCATCAAGAACCCATGATAAATAGTTCCTTCCGGTGTTGTCAAGTGCGACAAATTCAAGTTTTGATAAATTTGACATAGTAAAAACTATCATAAAAGATGAATAAGTTAGAGAAATAATTGTAATAATAAACAATTAATGAAAACAAAACGATTTAGGTAAAAGAAATGAAAATAGAGCTATATCATGTTAACAATCTACTATTTCATTTTATTTTTGCCATAAAGTAGAAATTGCATACTTGTTTCATTTTACTTTATATTATTGATATATATGTGTTAATAGAATTGAACGTGACTAACATTATTTATATGTTCCAATAAATATAAAGTAATTAAAAATTTATTGCTTGTCAATTCATTTCTCACAGTTCTTCAAAATGCCTTAAAGATATGTTTGATCCAGGGAGTCCATGACATTAGTGCATAGCTAGTTTGATGACTTTGAGGTCCTCTAAGAGTTGAGCACGGAAGGAAATAGTTATTTAATCATTGCAATGTACTTAAACTATTTAAGATACTCAAGCGCACAAGTAATCTGCAAACACTGAGCATATGATATGTACTTCCATAAATAAGATGATTATAATGATACATACCTTAATAAAATATGGCTCAACTTAGCGGGAGTTAAAAATAAAATTAGAGCTTCGTGCTGATAACGCGTTATAAAATAAAAGTAATGCAGTAAAATGTAAATAAGAAGAGATAGAAAGAAGGGAAAAGTATTTTCTTCTTTCACTTTGGTGTATTTTTCCATTGCAATTACATGGCCTTTTATAGGCATAAAAAGTAAAGATGATGGACATAAAATAGGAAATTTAATATTTAAGTTATCCATAACGTGGGCATCCAAAGTAGTATCCAATGTACAAACTATTCGTAACATATATAAATTAAACTCTAATTTTTATACTCATTTTAGGTGTGGCTTTGCAAGGAGCTAACACCATATCATGGCTCTTACCTCATTTGGTGTTTACGTCAAATTAATAATATGTGTTCTTCCATATAGATTGTCATCATTAACTATAGTTAATTAATACATATTTTTCCAGTATTCATTACTTATATCATAGTATATTAATATAACTTGGAATATGCATATAAGTATTTTCGAGGACCACTTGGCTCAATTCCATGGACAAGAGACTAGAGTTCGAAATTGTATCAAAAGTTTCTTGTATTAACTAAAAAGAAAGTATAAACAATAAAAAGACTTAACCACTCCATTACTAATATTGAGTGCAGTTGATATTGAGCCACCAAGAGTTTAAGAATCTTATTTGCATAAATTCCAAACATTAACTGACAAAAGCAAAATTAAAATCCGCTGCTTAACCTAGGTAAATCAGAGCAACATACAAGTAATAAACCTTTTTTAAAAATTAATTTTATTAACTGTATTATAGAGGAACAGAGTGGTGGAATGTTGGATTATGACCAACAGTTACCCACAATTCCAAAGACAAATTATAAATTCTAAGTAAATATAGTTGTTTATGTTATAAAATAAAAGCAATGCAGTAAATGTAAATAAGAAGAGATAGAAAGAAGGGAGAAGCGTTTTCTTCTTTTATTTTGGTGTATCTTTCCATTGCAATTACATAGCATTTTATAGGCATAAAAAGTAAAGATGATAGACATAAAGTAGGAGATTTAATCTTTAAGTTATTCACAACATGGACATCCAATGTAGCATCCAATGTACAAACTATGTATAACACTCCCCCTTGGATGTCCATGTAAGATAATGTGCCTCATTAAGAATTTACAAAAAAAAAAAAATTGGGATGTACATAGTAATTTATAATATGCATTGTTTGCTGCCTCATTAAAAACCTTACCAGGAAAACTCAGTGGGACAAAACCTTGGTTAAGGAAAAGAGTGCAGCGTGTAGTTACTCCCCCTGATGAAAAATCACTTAATGTCTCGAAGACGACGCAATCCAATCTTATATATCAGCTTTTCAAATATTGAGGTTGGTAATGTCTTAGTGAACAGATCAACCAAATTATCACTTGAACGAACTTGTTGTACATCTATTTCACCATTCTTCTGAAGATCATGAGTGAAAAAGAATTTCGGTGAAATGTGTTTTGTTCTATCTCTTTGATATATCCTCCTTTCAATTGAGTTATGCATGTAGCATTGTCTTCATACAATATTGTTGGAATATTTCTTTCAAAGAAAGACCACATGTTTGCTGAATGTGTTGAGTTATAGATCTCAACCAAATGCATTCTCGACTTGCTTCGTGAATGACTATTATCTCTGCATGATTTGAAGAAGTAGAAACCACAGTTTGTTTTGTCGAACGCCATGATATGGTTGTACCTCCACTTGTAAATAAATAGTCTGTCTGAGATCGACCTTTATGTGGATCAAACAAATATCCTGTATCTGCATAACCAATCAATGATGGCTTGGATTCATTTGAATAAAATAAACCCATATCAATGGTCCCTTGGAGGTATATGAATATATGTTTAATACCGTTCCAGTGTCTTTGTGTTGGCGAAGAACTAAATATTGCCAATAAGCTTACTGAGAAAGCTATATCTGGTCGGGAATTATTGGCAAGATACATTAATGCCCCAATTGCACTAAGATATGGTACTTCGGTACCAAGAAGCTCTTCATCATTTTTATGAGGTCGGAATGGATCTTTCTTTATATCAAGTGATCTCACAACCATCGGGGTACTCAATGAATGTGCTTTATCCATATAGAATCGCTTTAAATCTTTTTGGTGTATGTTGATTGATGGACAAATATTCCATCTTTCATATACTCAGTTTGTAGACCAAGACAAAATTTTGTCTTTTCAAGATCTTTCATTTCAAATTCTTTCTTCAAACAGTCTATTGTTTTTGGAAGCTCCCCAGGAGTTCCAATGATATTTAAATCATCAACATACACGGCGATTATAACAAATTCATATCCAGACCTTTTTATAAAGACACAACGACAAATTGGATCATTCTTGTACCCTTCTTTCAACAGGTATTCACTCAGGCAATTGTACCACATACGACCTGATTGTTTCAATCCGTATAAAGATTTCTGAAGCTTTATTGAACAAGTTTCTCGAAAACTTTTATATGCTTCTAGCACTTTAAATCCCTCAGGTACTTTCATAAAAATTTTGTTGTCTAATGATCCATACAAATAGGTTGTAACAACATCCATTATATGCATAAGATACCTGAAGGTGATAGCATCCACTACAGGAGAATATGTCTCCATATAATCAATTTCAGGCTTTTGGGAAAACCCTTGTGCCACAAGTCGCGCTTTATATCTAACGACTTCATTTTTATAATTTCGTTTTCGCACAAAAACCCATTTATACCCTACTGGCTTTATGCCTTCAGGTGTTCGAACTATGGGTCTGAAGACTTCATGTTTTCTAAGTGAAGTTAACTCTGCCTGGATAGCGTCTTTCCATTTTGGCCAATCATTTCTCTGTCTACATTCATTGACATATTTTAGTTCAAGATCCTCATCTTGTTGCGTTATTTCAACAGCAACATTATAAGCAAAAATGTTATTGATAACAATATTATTTCGGTTCCATCTTATTCCGGTTGAGACGTAACTTAATGATATCTCTTCATTCTCATTATTTTCAGGTACTTGGACCTCCCCTAAGGTCTTATCATTTGTTACGTCTTGGGGCTCTTCTTGAGCCACTACCTCTGTGTTATGTTCATTTTGATCACTTGCTCATTTTCTTCTTCGAGGATTTTTATCTTTAGAACCGATTGGTCTACCACGTTTCAAGCATGGCTTAGACTCATTTGCTTTAATTTATTGTCCTGCCGGGATATCAACTCGAATTGGAGCATTAGCAGCTGCAATATGTGACTTAGTCACCCTTGGTAGGTAAGTGAATGCATCTGGCAATTGATTTGCAATATTTTGTAAATGAATAATCATTTGAACCTCTTGTTCACATTGATTTGTTCGAGGATCTAAATGAGACAGTGATAATGCATTCCAATCTATCTTGTTTTTCAGTTGCTTATTTTCTCCTCCTAATATTGGATATACTGATTCATCAAAATGGCAATCAGAAAATCTTGCCGTAAATAAATCTTCAGTCATCGACTCTAGATATTTTATAACAGAAGGAGATTCAAATCCAATATATATCCCGACCTTCTTTGAGGACCCATCTTTGTGCGTTGTGGTGAAGCAATTGGAACATATATCGCACAACCAAAGATCCTACGATGAAAAATATTTGGCTCCTGACCAAAAGCCAATTGCAATAGGGAGACTTTATGATAACTTGTGGGCCTTATCCGCACAAGTGCTGTTGCGTGCAAAATAGCATGACCCAATACTGAAATGGGAAGTCTTGTTCTCATAAGCATTGGTCTAGCAATTAATTGGATGTGTTTAATCAATGATTCTGCTAGACCATTTTGTGTATGAACATGAGAAATCAGATGCTCAATTATTATCCCGGTTGAAATACAATAATCATTAAAGGCTTGGGATGTAAACTCACAAGCATTATCAAGACGAATTGTCTTAGTTGCATAATCTGGAAATTGTTCTCTTAGCTTTATTATTTGAGACAACAATCTCGCAAATGCCATATTGCGAGTTGATAGTAAGCACATATGTGATCATCTTGTAGATGCATCTATCAAAACCATATAATATTTGAATGGTCCACATGGAGGGTGAATGAGCCCACATATATCACCCTGTATACGTTCCAGAAATGCAGGAGATTCCATCCTAACTTTAATAGTTGATGGTCTAATAATTAATTTTCCTTGAGAACATGCAACACAAGAGAATTCCTTAAATTGAAGAATCTTTTGATTCTTCATTGCATGTCCATGTGAATTCTCAATTATTTTACGCATCATATTAGAACCAGGATGACCCAACCGGTCATGCCAAATAATAAAATTATCTTGATTAGTAAACTTCTCGTTTACTACGGCATGTGTTTCAATCCTGCTAATACTTGTGTAATATGAGCCGAAGGAAAAAGCAGGTAACATTTCAAGCACATATTTCTTACCGGACATTATTGTAGTAATATAAAGATATTCAATCTTTTCATCATTTGTAGTCTCAATATGATAGCCATTGTGGTGAATATCTTTGAAACTTAATAAGTTACTTTGAGATTTACTACAATATAGTGCTTCATCAATAGCCAAATTTGTTCCTCTTGGTAGCAATAAATTGGCTCTTCCAGAACCTTCAATTAATCTTGTACTATCGGATATTGTATTAACATTCGCTTCTTTCATTACCAAATAAGAGAAATATCTCTTATCTTTTAAAATAGTGTGTGTTGTAGCACTATCCAGAAGACATATATCATCTTTATTAATCTTGAGTCCAATTGAAGACTGGGGAATTTTCATATTCTTCATAAAAAAAAATATAAATAATACATCATAAGAAATATTAAAGACAAGCAAAAAAAAACATTAAGAAATACATTAGGAATGTAGAAACTAGCAACACGTGATGCATTAGGAAAATACACTCAAGAAAAATAAACTAGTTGCAAACATAAAAATAACAACTTTTATAGTTTCATTCCCCAGTAAGATGATTAGTTCTTCAATCAATATTCTCAAAGAAGTCTCCAACTTCTAAATGAGTAATATTTATTAGGACTTCAAAATCATCATCTTTATATACAAGATGTGCCTTAGAATCATATTTGTTTCAGAGACCTACTTCATCATCATTATTTTGGAAGGTCAAATGTGCCTCCACATTATTTTCTTTTTTCCTGAGGGAGGCTTGATAAAGTTTGACAAAATGTTCTGGCGTACGACAAATGCGTGCTCAATGACCTCTCATACCACATCGGTGACACATACTAGCTTTACCTTTTGAATAATTAATTTGAGAACCCTTATTGTTCTCTAATTTATTTCCACTATAATGACGATAATTGTTTCGCCCCCTGCCACGTCCATGTTTACGACCATGTCCACGACCACGGTAATTATTTTGTTTTCTTTCAAACTTATCATATGTTGCTAGAACATTCACTTCCGGAAATGGAGCTGACCCGGTGGGACGAGTATCATGTTTTTTTATTAATAGAGTATTATTCTACTCAGTCACAAGTAGGCATGTGATTAACTCAGAATATTTCTTAAAACCTTTTTCACGGTATTGTTGTTGTAGCACCACATTTGAAGCGTGAAAAGTAGAAAATATTTTTTCCAATAAGTCTTCATCTGTGATAGTGTCTCCACATAATTTTTATAGAGAACTTACTTTAAAAATAGCAGAATTATACTCACTTACGGTTTTAAAGTCTTGCAACCTTAAATGTATCCACTCATACCGAGCTTTCGGTAATACCGTAAGTTTTAGGTGGTCATATCGATCCTTCAAATTAATCCATAATTCAAGTGGATCTTTTACGGTTAAATATTCAGTTTTTAACCCTTCATGTAGATGATGACGAAGGAAAATCATGGCATTCGCTTTATCTTGATTTGATGCTTCATTTCCTTGTATAATAGTATTTCCAAGACCTTTAGCATCAAGGTGAATTTCAGCATCAAGGACCCATGATAAATAGTTCCTCCCGGTGATGTCAAGTGCCACAAATTCAAGTTTTGATAAATTTGACATAGTGAAAACTATCATAAAAGATGAATAAGTTAGAGAAATAATTATAATAATAAACAATTAATGAAAACAAAACGATTAAGGTAAAAGAAATGAAAATAGAGTTATATCATGTTAACAATCTACCATTTCATTTTATTCTTGCCATAAAGTAGAAATTACATACTTGTTTCATTTCACTTTATATTATTGATATATATGTGTTAATAGAATCGAACGTGACTAACATTATTTATATGTTCCAATAAATATAAAGTAATTAAACTAAAAAATTATTGCTTGTCAATTCATTTCTCACAGTTCTTCAAAATGCCTTAAAGATATGTTTTGATCCAAGGAGTCCATGAATATTATAAGTATGACATTAGTGCATAGCTAGTTTGATGACTTTGAGGTCCTCTAAGAGTTGAGTACGGAAGGAAATAGTTATTTTATCACTGCAATATACTTAAACTATTTAAGATGCCCAAGCGCACAAGTAATCTACAAACAGTGAGCATATGATATATACTGCCATAAACAAAATGATTATAATGATACATACCTTAATAAAATATCACTCAACTTAGTGTAGACACCTGATTTTTGACCCTCCCCGAGAATTTTCACATTTTTAGCGTGAATATGTGAAATTGGGTCTAATATAGCCATTTTAACTATTTTTACTTTATTTCGTTGCAAAAGGAAAAATTACAAAAAATATATATATAAATTTTAGTTTATGTATTTCTCATAAACTTGAAAAAATACAAAAATTGCACTTTATTTTTGTACTTTATATAATTTCAAAAATAACCAAAAAATATAGTTCTATTAATGTTTTGTAGTCATTATAATTTTTGAAAAATACAAAAAATATTACTTTATATTTTATCTTTATATAAAAAACGAAAATTACAAAAATAGTTTTATTAATATTTTGTAGCTATTTTAAATCTTGGAAAATATACTTAAAAAATAGATATAGTTTTGTTTAAATATTAGTCTTATTTTTGTTAGTTATTTTGCTTACATAGGACTAGTTGAGCAACGTCGTGTTCCTATTTCTCGGGTCCGGGCAAAAGAATAATATTCAGATTCAAACTACCCGGTTTTAGGCCTAATTTTTGGACCTAGCCCATAATAAACCGAGTCCACGACACATGGGGAACCCCACCACGCGTGGGGGACACAAACTTTGAACCCCACCACGCGTGGGGCTCATTTTTTTTGGCATTGTGTATTAAATACACGGACAAGGCCAAGGCAAAAGGGGGGATTTTTTTTTAAATTTTTTTTTGAACTTTGCACTATTTATCTCCTTCTTCCTGAAGGAGAACGAAGGCAAAAAAAAAACCTACAAGCCCACAGCCATCGTCCCATCTGCCCGCTACCCCGCCATCATCACCACCCAAAAACCACCACCTCCGTCAAACAACCATAAACAGACCCTGCTGCGTCCACCACCTTCAAACCGCCCCGGACTGCCCCCCCTCGACGACCCCAAAATCACCTACGTCAACCACCGGCTCCCCCCCCTCGTCGTCACTGTCCACCAACAAACCACCACCAAACAGACCCTTCCCACCACAAAAACCACCATCGTACCACCTCCATCAACAACCCCGACGTCGTCACCACCCAAACGACACTACCCGTAACCTCCACCTTTCCAAACTTCCCCGTCGAGCAGCAGCGACAGCTTCACGTTCTTCTTCATCAACCACCGTGACCAACCCCATAACCCTCGTCTGCCTCACCACCATAACCACCAGCTCCATTCGTCGCCCCAGCTGCCGGAACCACCATAAACAGACCCAAACACCACGTCCAAACCCACCACGACAAACGACGCCCAGCTCCTCCGAACATTCACCATCGTCGTTACCACCTCCGAACTTCCCCACCACCATGAAACCACCATAACCAAACCAACCAGTCCAAAAACCCTCACCCCAAACCACTGTCCGAACAGCCCCCTCCATCGCCCATCTCCATCCACCTGCTCCAACGACCCACTGCTGCTGCCTAGCTCGTAGTCTCGCCACCAGTTCCCTCCGTCGTCACTGTCCTCGACCCCACTCCCTCACGTCCAAACGCCACAACCAAACAGTAACCTCCGTTCAGCCCCCCCTCGCGTTCAAAGGATCACCTGGAAAAACCAGTAGCAGCCATGGTTCATGCTCAGTCCGTTCGAGTTCGAGTTTTCTAGCGCGAGCTATTCCGTTTGAGTTGTGATGACTGTTTCCATGGTTTCCTGTTTGAAGTCCGTTCGAGTGCCGATGTGAGGTTCCAGTTCGTTGGTCTCGTTGCTTCATTTCGCCGACTATGGCTCCATTCCGGTTTGACGAATGAGTTGTAAAACCCTCAGCAGTGTTTATCATTAGAGGTTCGTTTTTCTAATCTTTGTTTGAGTTGCTATCGGTTACTATCGTGTCCGAGTTTGAATACATGTTATGTTGAAGATCTTGTCTAAATCTATCTGAGTTTTAGTTTTGTGCTTATGTTATTGCTATCTCAAATTGGCATGCTAGACGAAAGTTGTACAAAAGTTTTCATGTTCGTGACTAGCTTGCCGAATTGGTAGTCGGATTGATTTAATAAGTTCTATCATAATTTTGTTAGTCATTATTCTGTTGTTTACCATGCGGTTTAGTGCTAACTGTAAGTTCATGTTTAATTGTAATTCGTCAAGCTTGAGATACTCTCTATTAGCCATACATCCTACTAGCCATCCATCGTTAGATTAATAAATTAGTATTTCCTTTTTAGAGACAAGCAAATTAGAGAATTGTAGTTGGCTTAAGCTTACCTTCTATATATATATATAAAAACAATAATATAAATGAGACAAGCCTCGCCAAATGAAAACGCACAGATTGCGGGGCCCTCACAAAATATATGTATTAAATATTTAGATTCCGGGACGGGTCGATTAGCAAATTTCACGGCCCTACCCAAAATAATAATGCGCTAGTTGCTTTAGGCGCGCCTTTAGTAATTTATTCTCCCTAACTCGGGTGCACATTTATGTGACCCAAATCCAAATCTCAGCGGAGTTGAAATGTGTCTCTAAATCGCGGGTACATTGATTGTAACGTGGTTCGAGATGCATGTCCACGACGTTGCAAATTCCTTTAAAAATAAGAATGAGATGAGCCTCGCCGAATAAAAAGTACAAATTGCGGGGCCCTCAGTAAAAACTTGTTTTGAATTACTTAGAATTCAGGAGGGCCGCTTAGCGAATTTCGTGGCCTTCCCAAAATAATAACACGATAGTCTCTTTAGGCGCGTGTTTAATAATCTACTTTCTTAAACTTGGGTGTGCATTTCATGCGACCCAAATCCAAATCCCAAAACGTCAAATAAAATATGTTCCGGATTGCGGGTGCATTTTATGTGACGCAGTCCAAAGACATATTTTAAGCGATGTTCACATTCCTTAAAATAAATGATAAAAGCGGTTAAAAGTTAAATTTTGCACATAAGTTCACACTTGTATAAAATCAGATAATCAAGCCGAATATAACAGTTGATCGACCGTGCTAGAACCACGGAACTCGAGAATGCCTAACACCTTCTCCCGGGTTAACAGAATTCCTTATCCGGATTTCTGGTACGCAGACTGTAATATGGAGTCATTCTTTTCCTCGATTCGGGATTAAAATTGGTGACTTGGGACACCCTAAATCTCCCAAGTGGCGACTCTGAAATAAATAAATAAATCCCCTTTCGATTGTCCTTTAATTGGAAAAAACTCCCTTACCTCCTCGCGGGTGCGGAAAAAGGAGGTGTGACAGCTCTGGCGACTCTGCTGGGGATTACACCCAGAACCACTGGTTCAGGGTTAAGAATTCGAGCTTAGAATAATTGTTATTATTTGGCTTTATTTATTATCTGATTATTACATGTTTTGAGCCTAATGTGCTAAATGCTGCTTTTACCGCTTTGATATTATTTGAACTGTATATAAACTGTGCCGAAACCTTTCTCTTCTTACCTCCGGGGATGTGCTTACTGGTTGAGACTCCCTATTCTGTTAGTGTCATACCCTGAATAAAAGAGGCTCGGAAAGTTTCTAAGCCGGCTGGACTTCTGGTTCCCGGAAAGGAGCTCCTTCCTCAGCTCGAGTTGTCCGCTCGGGTACACCGTCTAGAACACCGACCCAGGTTTTGAACCTAGTATAACAAAGCCACATGCTGGATCCCTAGTAGGAACGTTTATTTGCATCATGTGCATTTGACTTAGGAGACTCAACATAGGGGTTGGGTCCGTCTAGGACAAGCAACCTGAAAATAATAGACCATCTTTCGGCATCCTATGTGCTACATGTTGTATTTAGTCAAGGGCGAATGAGTCATTGGGTCATTTTCAACATGGTGTTATTTTAATCAAAGCATGGGGAACATTTGTGGAATCCAAGAAGCCTTGGAATTCCCTATGTCCCCCACGCTTGCTTTTTGAGAAAGCACATGGGGAACATTTGTGGAATCCAAGAAGCCTTGGAATTCCCCTATGTCCCCCACGCTTCATTTTAGAAAAGCACATGGGGAACATTTGCGGAATCCAAGAAGTCTTAAAATTCCCTATGTCCCCCATGCCACATTTTTGAAAATATAAAAAATATAAAAAATAAAATATATATGTATATATATAGAAAGAAGCATTGGAAATTCAAAAAAAAGGATTGCGTATGTTTTCGTCATCCACAAATTAGAAAATAGTGGAAAAGAGGAGAAAATAACAGTGTAGAGATGTGGCTACTTATTAGAAAAAGAAACCAATGTCCGAGTAGTATCGAAACTCTGCCGAAATTTTGAGAAAATGAAAAAAAATGTCTTATTAGTTTGTTATATTAAAAGTAAAGGAAAAATAGAAAAAAAAATCATCATTGTTCTGTCTTGTTTTTTTTTTCAAAAATATTGAAAAGAAAATAGTTTGTTGTGCCATTAAATGCAAATCAAAAAGAGTCTGGTTGTTTAAAATGTTTTTTTTATCTTATTTTGGCTGTCTATGAAAATGCCAAATACAAATATAAAGAGTCGGGCGTTGAACGTGATTTTATTATCTGTTCCAAAATAAATATATATATAATCCAAAAAAAAAAGTTCAAAAGCAAATTCAAAAATATTTTGATTCTTCTTTAAAAATTCAAAATTCAAAAAAAATATTTTTTTTAAGCATTTCTTTTATTAAAGGTAAAAATTCCAAAAAAACATTTTTTTTTCTTTAGAATAAGAAAACAAATGAAAAAAAGAGGGAATAATGTTTTATGTTTTTCGTTAATTTGTTTGTTTGTTATGAATGAAAATAATAGTCTATTTGATTGTTGTGAAAAAAAGAATAGAAAATGGAAAAGGGTCTTCTCAAAAATAGTTTATTTGCCCGAACTACGCGGGTTTGATTCTCACCGGATGTGAGATACGTAGGCAACCCTCATCGGGTCCAACCCCACCTTTTGCTAAAAAAGCCAAAAAACAAATAATAATAATAATAAAAAAAATACATGTCAAATTTTAGTTTTTGTCATAAAGAAGTCGGGTGACGCTGTTTTATCAAGACATAGCCGAATGTTCCCGAAAAGGGCCGCCGGAAGGCTGACTTTGCATAAACAGCCACCTTTGGGTCATTTTAAGATTTGGTCCAGTTGACCCACACAGCCATAAAAATCTTCATCCCCGAGACGTTGACAGGCCGTGTTTGCAATATTGAGTTTCCTATTTTTGAAAAAACAATAAAAGAGTCATAACTAAGTCAGGAGATGTTGTTTGTCATAAATAGCCGAATGTTCCCGAAAGGGACGCCGGAAGGCTGACTTTGCGTAAACAGCCACCTTTTGGGTCATGTCTAGGAGTTTGGTCCAGTTGACCCACACAGCCTTAAAAAGCTTCGTCCCCGAGACGTCGAAAGGTCGTGTTTGCAACCCAAGGTTTTTATCGTAATTTGAAAAAAAACAAAGAGTAAACGGTCAGGTGAATGCCGTTTGGATGTTTAGTAAAAAAAAAATGAAAAAATAAAATAAGCCGAGCCAGCTTCGGCCGCGTCTTAAACCGTTCTTGCCGAAATAGCCTTAGAGTATCTTTCAGTTGTCGAAAGGCTATTTTCATAAAAGAACGGACAAGTTTGTAAAGTGTCATAAATAATCCTCCCCGACCTCAAAATTCATGTGAAATTTGGAAGGGGCCACATTTGCAAAAATAACCGTTTGGTTGCATTTGTCGAACAGAGAAAGGGAGCTAGCCTTTTGTTTTTGAGTTTGTAAAGCTTTTGATTAAAATATGTGGGTTGTTTGATTTTTGAGTTTGTAGGTCATATTCAAACCTTTGAAACTCAGTTTGTTCTAATATGAAAAATGTTTAGTATTGTTTATCTTTCAGCGGTCCGAACTACGCAAGGTCTGATTCATGCGGGGTCATGATACGTAGGCAATCTCCATAAGATTCGACCACAACAAAAAAAAATGAAAAAAAAATCAAAAAGGAAAAATGAAAAAAATCGAAAAAAAAAGAGAAAGAAAAAACGGAAAAAGAGAAAAAAAAGAAAAAAGAAAAAAAAACATCATCCAAAAAAAGAAAAAGAAAAAGAAAAAAGATGTTGTTAATAATGAGGACCGACTGAGTCCATTCTAACCTGTTTGTTTCACAAATAAAGTTAAGGTGGTTGGTTTGTTGTAAGTCGGACAATGACACTCAGAATCCTTTACTTGCACCTCATGATACACACTCTGCGGGGATCAGGCCTGATAACAAAAGCACGTGAATCCTAGTGGGAACTTGTTGACGGAGGTTGATGATATTGAAGCTGGTAATGGTCTTGGCAGTATTGATGCAAAGCTCAGTGGCTAAGATGCCAGTTTTGATAAAGTGGGAGGACGCTCTGTTCCTTGGTTAACAAGAAAGAGGCATTGGTGGCTTATTTTGTTGTCATTTCTTTTGTTCGGATTATTAGGATTGTAATTCGGATTTTGTCCTGTGTCAAACTTTCATATCTTTCCATTTTTGTCATAGCAGTTTGTTTAAAGTTTGTCCAGTTGGTGTTAGGATTTTATTCTGGTTGTTTTGTCTATTTTATTATTCAAACCATTTCACCGGTAGTCTAATACAAAATCGGTCTTTTGTTATTTCCAGTCGTCTTTTGTTTAGTCCTTCTATCATTTCGTTCAATGCCGATTCTAGGGACATGACATGCGCACCCAGTTTGGGCCTAATCTTAAAAGTTAATCATAAAACCATAGGAAGGTGATCAAAGCATTCAAAGGAAATAAGAACGGTTTTGGATTATTTGAAGCCCGAGTCATGTGGAACTGAGGCAAGTTAAACACAAAGAAAACCGTTAAAAGCAAGATTCGCCAAATTGGCATGAGGGTCATTCATGATAATAAGAGTGTCGCCCAACGGTGCTTTAGAAGTGACAAATGAACAAACAGATGTTGAATATAATTGTCAAGTCAAGCACCATCAGAAGAGACTACAAATTTAAATTGTGTTGTTTGCACTTGGCATGTTTTGAAGATTGGAATGACGAAGGCATTTTGTTCTGCTACCTAAACACTTTATCCTTCGTTACCCCTTTTGAGCCTTATTTATTTTCTTTCATACCCCTCGTTCGGAATCAGTAGCAACGAAGAAAAAAAAAAGAAAAGAAAACAACAAAATGAAAAAAAAGAAAAGAAGAGAAAAATGATAACAAAAAAAAAGTCAAATGAAAAAAGGGAGGAATTGGGAACTACGTTTGACCTGATTCCTCAAAGAGGATACGTAGGCGCTTCACGGCTCGGTCATAGTTTTGAAAAATAAAAAAATAAAAAATCAAGTAAAATATCCCCAAGCAAGAAACTGGGGCGAATGTTGCGTTTGTTGTAAATAAATCTAATTCCGAAGGTTGTAACTAATAACCCAAAATTAATGCATTTTTGAGCCTTTTACCCTTTCTTTCTAGCCTATCCAAAACCCACATTACGGTCCAAAGAAAGACCTTCTGATCAGTCTTCAAAAGATGCCAAGTCAGACAAATGAAGAGTCTTACCGGCGGACATAACATTCTGTTCCATAACAGAAAGGACTCTAATCCCCAACAGAAAGAGTCGTACCGGCAACACTCCAAATCCCCAGCTGGAGAGAGATACAAATGAGAGAGTCTTATCGGTGAAAACCTTCACATGCACCATAAGGCGATGAAAGCTGAGAGAAAAACCAAAAATGAGAGAGACTTGATAGTGAAAACCCTTCGGGCACTACAAGTCGAATAAGATTGAGAATCAGATGGGGAATCGTCAAGGGAAGGTCTTGAAGTACGATTGATGGCAGATGATAGGCCACATGTGCATGTCATGACCATTAGAGTCGATATCTGCATTTGATAAGGTTTTTATTTATAGTTTCTTTTGCTAAAGAGTCATCTTTTCCTTTGTCTTTTTATCATGTCCCCTTTTATCTTTTTCCTTTCATAGAAAAATCCCCAATAGAGTCTGTTTGGTCAAAACAAGTGTGAATTGACTTCAAAATATGCCATCAGCTTTCCAATTATGCAAGATGAGATCTGACTAATACATCCAAATGGTATAGTCAGCAAGGAACAAGCGCGAGGCCAGTGTCAAGAAAGATATCCCCAGCAAAAGGGAATTGACAAAGGATTGACGAGTGTCAAGAGGGATATCCTTGCCAAAACCAAGGTTATAAACCTCAAGGCCAAGGCCCATGAACAGAGCAAGGAGAGCAGTGAGCATGATTTGGCGAAATTCATACTAGACTAAAAGGTCAGGGAAATGCCAGTTTCCGAGCTATGCCACAAAAGAAGAGGGATAGCCCCAGCAGAAAGGGATTATCCCCAGCGAATAATATCGTCCCCAGCAAGCTGTGGAACACAGCGCAAGGAAGGAGAAAGGGAAAACCATCCCAGCAGGAGTATCACAACCAACCACCGCGTTTTAAACTAACGAATTTTGTTTGAATTGAAGCAGGTAGAAGAGATGGCATTGATGCCAGAACTGCATGCCACAAGGGATATTATCAAACTGGGGCAGAAAATTTTCCTTCCATTTAGAAAATTTTCTGGAAGTCAAGTACCCCCAGCTGATAACATTTTACCCCCAACAGGTAAGTAAATAATTTCCCAACAGCGTTATCCCTAGCAGTTGCGAGGAGTCCAACACAAGGTTGGAAAGTCGGTATCCTCAGCAGTTCCTTTCGGGGAAAGGCAAAACGACTCTCAAGGGAGGTAGTCTTCGAAGGAAGAAGCTATGGAAAAAAAAATAAAACAAAAAAAAGAATAATAATAAAAAAAAAAAAAGATAATAATGAAAAAAAAGAGAAAAAAAGGGGGAAGTCATCCCCATCAAAATAATCCCCAACAGTTTCGAGGGAAGACAACACATGTAAGTAAATAATTCAAAAAAAAAAAAGGAAATGGTTCACGCATAGGAGACGCACTTCCTAAATGAATATGTCATTAATAGGAGACGCACTTCCTAATTTGAAATCATTAAAGTTTTTACCCATAGGAGATGCATTTCCTCCTAAGTTTGTTTCACTTTTACCCATAGGAGACGCATTTCCTCCTAAGTTTATGTTTTACCCATAGGAGACGCATTTCCTCCTAAGTTTATGTTTTACCCATAGGAGACGCATTTCCTCCTAAGTCTAGTTTTACCCATAGGAGATGCATTTCCTCCTAAGTTTGTTTTAGATTCACCCATAGGAGATGCATTTCCTCCTAAGTTTAGTTTTTACCCATAGGAGACGCATTTCCTCCTAAGTTTATGTTTTACCCATAGGAGACGCATTTCCTCCTAAGTTAAGTTTTACCCATAGGAGATGCATTTCCTCCTAAGTTGTTTTTGAAAAAAAAAACAAGACCTAGTCTGATGAACCTTCTCCTAGGATCAAAATCTTAGTCTGATGAATCTTTCTCCTAAGATAGAGATATAGTCTGATGAACCTTCTCCTAGGATCAAAATCTTAGTCTGACGAATTTTCTCCTAAGATAGAGACCTAGTCTGACGAACCTTCTCCTAGGATCAAAATCTTAGTCCGATGAATCTTTCTCCTAAGATAACCAAAAAACAAAAAATGACCTAGTCTGATGAACCTTCTCCTAGGATCAAAATCTTAGTCTGACGAATTTTTCTCCTAAGATAGAGACCTAGTCTGACGAACCTTCTCCTAGGATCAAAATCTTAGTCTGATGAATCTTTCTCCTAAGATAACCAAAAAACAAAAAATGACCTAGTCTGATGAACCTTCTCCTAGGATCAAATCTTAGTCTGATGAATTTTTCTCCTAAGATACCAAAAAAAAACAAGACCTAGTTTGATGAACCTTCTCCTAGGATCAAAATCTTAGTCCGATGAATTTTTTTCCTAAGATAGAGACCTAGTCTGACGAACCTTCTCCTAGGACCAAAATCTTAGTCTGATGAATCTTTCTCCTAAGATGCTAAAAAAAACGTTTGAAACAAAAGAGTCATTTTCCTAAACCCAGGCGCCCACCTGTATAACGAGAGGAATACATTTCAGTCTTTTTCATTTCAAGTGTTGAACCCAGGCGCCCACCTGTATAACGAGAGGAATACATTTCAGTCTTTTTCATTTCAAGTGTTGAACCCAGGCGCCCACCTGTATAATGAGAGGAATACATTCCAGTCTTTACTTTTCAAGTGTTGAAATTGGGAGCCCGCCCATAATAACAGAGGAATACATTCAGTCTTTACTTTCAAGTGTTGAAATTGGGAGCCCGCCCATAATAACAGAGGAATACATTAAGTCTTTACTTTCAAGTGTTGAAGTTGGGAGCCCGCCCATATAACAGAGGCATACATTCAGTCTTTAGATTTCTAGTGTTGAAGCCAGGCGCCCACCTGTATAACGAGAGGAATACATTTTAGTCTTTACATTTCATGTTTCAGGCGCCCACCTGTATAACAAGAGGAATACTTTTTAGTCTTATACTGCAGATTTTGGAAATCAGTAACCCCACCGGAAGGTAGAAGGTTACAACAGGAATCCCCAGCTCCGGGAAGCAGAAGGCGACAACAAAAATCCCCAGCATTCAACCAAGTTATAAATAGCAGAAGCTCGCCTCAAGAATGCGAGTCAACAGGCTGAGATGGTCAACAAAAGCTGGTCACAACAACAAAAAGAAAAAAAAAAGAAAAAAAGAGAAAAATGAATCCAAAGCACGGAAGTGGAGAACAGAGGTGGTCTGCTCAAGGACTAGCACCTACAACTAGCAAGTATCAAGGTTCAAATCCAAAGTCTGTATGAAGCACCATTCAAGACTCAAGATCAAGTTTCAGAAGACTTAAAGATAGGAATCCTTGTTGTCACACCTCCTTTTTGCGCGCCCGGACCCGAAGGGTTAAATGCGCGAGGGGAATTTTTTCCAATTTAAGTGACAATATTCGAAATGGGATTATTTATTTAATTCAGAGTCGCCACTTGGGAAAGGTTTGGCTTTTGGTGTCCCAAGTCACCGGTTTATCTTGAATCCCGAATCGAGGAAATTTTCGACTTTTCCAAATGAAGTCTGCGAACCAGAAATTCTAAGTAAGGAATTCTGTTGACCCGAGGGAAGGTGTTAGGCACCCTCGAATCCCGTGGTTCTAGAACAGTCGCTTAAATTGTTATAATGGCTAAATATCTGACTTAAATACAATGTTATGACTTACATGCTTTTATTAAGTTTAAACCGTTTTTATCATTATCACTTATTTTATAGAATTGCAACGTCGTGAAAATGCATCTCGAACCACGTCACAATCAATGCGCCCGTGATTGTCAACACATTTTGACTTCGTTGAGATTTGGATTTGGGTCACATCAATGTGCACCCGAATTTAAGAATATGATTTAATTAATCGTGCCTAAAGAGCCTAACGCGTTATTATTTTTTGAGAAGGCCATGAGATTCACTAAACGGCCTAGCCTGCATTCTAAATATTTATTATGATTATTTAACGAGGGCCCCCGCAATTTTGCATTTTTTATTTGGCGAGGCTCGTCTCTATTTTAGAAAGGATATCCTAAAGTGGCTACATTTCTAATACATTTGTCCCTAAAATTAAAAAGAAAAGGTACATGCTAATTTAATTATATGCTTTGACCTGATCCGGATTCTTATGATTAATTATTTACAAAGTTAAGAAAACGTTATACTTTAATAGAAAAATGCTTTAATCTGACAAGAAATCGCATACGAGCTAACGAAATATAACACTTAATCCGAACATTTCTTGAGTTGAACTTAACTAAACTTATTTAGGCTAGATTAAAGGATTTAGCTACTAGATATTGTTACCAATGGGACTTTGAATGTGACCCTATGTACTGCCTAATGGAACCCCAAAAAAAAACTAAAGGAAACAGAAACAGCATTGTATAAGGTCGGAGTATACGTACCCCGTACTAACAAACAACTGACGAACTAACATGAAGGGCTAAACTCAACCGAGTATCAATACATACTTTCACACTATTGAATTATAAACTAATCAATTTTTTTATAGACTCGTTAATGTACCATGAATATTACAACTAATACTTGAACTTCTTCAACCTTTTTCATTTCATGCTTTCAAACTGTTTCAGTTACATCAATATGGGACTTGAAATGTGTACCTGGAATGCTGAAATGCAAAGAGCAAGAAGAGAATAACAGGGAAGATCAGCAACAGCAGGAATCAGAGTAACAACAGCAATCAAAACAACACAGCAGAGCAGATTCTATTGCAAGGGATGGAACTATAGTTGAAGAGAGAGTGGCCAAATGACAGCAGCACACAATAGAGTAGAATCAGAACTCCAGGCAGACCAAAACCAGTAGTAAACCAATGAAAATACTCGACTAGTAGACTCAATTGGAACTTCAAAGAATCAGAATTGATTTGAACAGATTAAACAAATAAAACCCAAACAACAATAGGAAGAAACAGTTTCTGATTGTGGATTGTATGCTTTCTATCTCTTAACCTCTCTCTATCTGTTCTGTGTGTATTAATATCTATGTATTTCAGCTCTCTCCTCTCCCTCTTATATCTGATCTCTCTCTCTTTTTTTTTTCTTCACAATTCCCTCTGTCTATGTATATCCCCTTATCTCTCAATGTGCCTCCCTTTTATAAGCCTTAACATCACCCCTTTTACAACTTGTTAGATTAATCAGATACCCCTCCCATGTGCTCCCCTTTTCAGTTCCACTTAGCTATTTAAGTATTAGAAACCCATCATATTCCCTGACAGACTTGCCCTTTTGAAAGAGGTTTAATACTTCTTAACTAAAGCAGGGTAATGGGCAGCAGAATATATCTGACAGCATGTGCTGTCGATTATTTTATTCAAAAGCCCTTATGCAGGGCACAGGCTGTGCACAAATGCACCTGTGGTGCACAAATGCACATGTTGTGCAGAAAGTGCACATGCCCTCCAATTCAGAAGTTAAACAAACATTCTTTTTTACATTTCTGATTCAAATTAACAACTATAAGTAAACAAACTCAGCTCCTAATCGATTCAAACAAATGTGTCCAGAAGTAAATCGATTTGTTATTGTTCAGGCAATTGAAACTAATTGACGACACATGTCGACTCGACTATATTAATCATAACATGCACAATCGTAGCCAAAAATCAGACAGTTAACAGTATCGACACATGATTTGAATTATACTGACTAAACAAAGTGGTATTCGAGGAATCAATTAGTCAGTTCAAATTTGAAAATCAGCTAATTGCACAACACTTACATACACATTATCAGAACCAATAGAAAGACTCAATCAAACAACAGAGGTTCAGGCAAAGTGGACAGGGCACAGTTGATAAAATTCAAGGACACAAACAAAACATGAACAGACCTTTAAAACAATCAGATGAACCAACACAAATAAAGAAAAGAAAGCAAAACTTACCTTAAACCCCGAAAAATCAAAATCTTACTTGGATTCGAACAGACCTTTCTTAAGGCTGAACGGACTTTAATCGAAGTGTTTCTCAGATGAGAAACACTTCGATTAAGGTCCATTAGACCTTAATCTCTTCGGCTTGAACGGATATGGACCAGTGACGAGGAACCCTAAGGTTCCAAAAATCAGATCTGGGATTCATGCTTCCCTGATCAGATTCGGACCAAACCAAGCATGGTTTGGTCACGAGGGGGGTCTGGGGAGTGTCTGGTGTGAAACTGGGGTTAAACGGTGTAAGTCAAGTTCCGACTCGAATCTTCAAACGAAGATTCGAGAAGGTGGGAAGGGATTCGAGTTACGTGGTTAACAGATCCGTGTTCCGGATGGCAAGGGGGTTCTATGGTGTTAAGGGTGGGGTCACCGGCGTCCGTGCTGCCGGTTTTCATGGTGAAGGATACAGGGGCGGCTAGGGTTTTTGGAAGGGGAAGGGGATGAGGACGAAGGCGACCTAAAGCTGGGGTTCGGATAGGGGGGGCAGGGTAAGGTTATGAGTTTATATAGTTAGTGAGGGGTTGATTCCTAACCGTTGGATGGGGTGCGATGAAGGGTCAGGATCTCTTGGCTGATAGGGGACGGTGTCGTTTCATCTTCAGAGGGTTTGGGTCAGTCTGGGTGGAAACGGGTCGGGGTCATCAGTGGGTTATGGGGGGGTGATCTTGGCCGTTGATCATTCAGAGATCAACGGCTCAGATCAGACTCAACCATTACGACGTCGTTTGGACGTCCTTGGTGTCAGCTGGACTGGACTGGGTTGCACAGGGGTTTTGGGCTGAGTTTGTTTGGGCCAATTTGTTTAAAATTGGCCCAAGTCCGAAAAGATTTCTTTTTTTTATTATTATTTTATTTTCTTCTCTATTTTAAAAACAAAAACCTAAGTAAATCAAATTAAAATTAAATAAACACTTAATACAATTGTTTGCACACACCTTAAAATATTTTAAAACAGGTAAAATCAAGCAAGAACAAAATCACGGACAAAGATGCCTATTTATGATTTTCTATTTAACAACCGGATTACGGTTCAAATTATGCATGACACATACATTTTTTGTATTTTGTTTTTAATAAAAATAAAATGGGCAAAAAATCATAAATAATTAACAAAGTGCCATGTAAAAATCCAAAAATTGTACAGCAGGACCAATTGTTATTATTTTTTATTTCTTTTGGAGCGATTGTCGCGCGAAACAAAAATCACGTGCTCACACTTGTAACTAGTAGCTGATAGGCTTAGTTAGTCTTTTTCAGTTTTTATTTTTGTTGTAATGACAGGACCGCGGACCGGAACCTCAACGGAACGGCACCTCGATCGGCTCTTCACCTCGGTACACTCTACCATCTCTCTCATTTCCGAACTACACGTGGCCTGATTCCTGTAAAACCAAGGATATGTGGGCAGCTCAGATACCAGGGCTCGGTCACATTCCCTTCCTCTCCTTAGTGTAGTCCGTCCAAGTAATGGTCGGGTCAAAAACATGTCTAGTCGTTCTTTGTCGGAAAACTCTTCGTGTTTCCAGTCAAAGAGGGGCAGCTGTAGACACCTGATTTTTGACCCTCCCCGAGAATTTTTACATTTTTAGCGTGAATATGTGAAATTGGGTCTAATATAGCCATTTTAACTATTTTTACTTTATTTCGTTGCAAAAGGAAAAATTACAAAAAATATATATATAAATTTTAGTTTATGTATTTCTCATAAACTTGAAAAAATACAAAAATTGCACTTTATTTTTGTACTTTATATAATTTCGAAAATAACCAAAAAATATAGTTCTATTAATGTTTTGTAGTCATTATAATTTTTGAAAAATACAAAAAATATTACTTTATATTTTATCTTTATATAAAAAACGAAAATTACAAAAATAGTTTTATTAATATTTTGTAGCTATTTTAAATCTTGGAAAATATACTTAAAAAATAGATATAGTTTTGTTTAAATATTAGTCTTATTTTTGTTAGTTATTTTGCTTACATAGGACTAGTTGAGCAACGTCGTGTTCCTATTTCTCGGGTCCGGGCAAAAGAATAATATTCGGGTTCAAATTACTTGGTTTTAGGCCTAATTTTTGGACCTAGCCCATAATAAACCGAGTCCACGACACATGGGGAACCCCACCACGCGTGGGGGACACAAACTTTGAACCCCACCACGCGTGGGGCTCATTTTTCTTGGCATTGTGTGTCAAATACACGTACAAGGCCAAGGCAAAAGGGGGGATTTTTTTTTAAATTTTTTTTTGAACTTTGCACTATTTATCTCCTTCTTCCTGAAGGAGAACGAAGGCAAAAAAAAACCCTACAAGCCCACAGCCATCGTCCCATCTGCCCGCTACCCCGCCATCATCACCACCCAAAAACCACCACCTCCGTCAAACAACCATAAACAGACCCTGCTGCGTCCACCACCTTCAAACCGCCCCGGACTGCCCCCCCTCGACGACCCCAAAATCACCTACGTCAACCACCGGCTTCCCCCCCCCCTCGTCGTCACTGTCCACCAACAAACCACCACCAAACAGACCCTTCCCACCACAAAAACCACCATCGTACCACCTCCATCAACAACCCCGACGTCGTCACCACCCAAACGACACTACCTGTAACCTCCACCTTTCCAAACTTCCCCGTCGAGTAGCAGCGACAGCTTCACGTTCTTCTTCATCAACCACCGTGACCAACCTCATAACCCTTGTCTGCCTCACCACCATAACCACCAGCTCCATTCGTCGCCCCAGCTGCCGGAACCACCATAAATAGACCCAAACACCACGTCCAAACCCACCACGACAAACGACGCCCAGCTCCTCCGAACATTCACCATCGTCGTTACCACCTCCGAACTTCCCCACCACCGTGAAACCACCATAACCAAACCAACCAGTCCAAAAACCCTCACCCCAAACCACTGTCCGAACAACCCCCTCCATCGCCCATCTCCATCCACCTGCTCCGACGACCCACTGCTGCTGCCCAGCTCGTAGTCTCGCCACCAGTTCCCTCCGTCGTCACTGTCCTCGACCCCACTCCCTCACGTCCAAACGCCACAACCAAACAGTAACCTCCGTTCATCCCCCCCCCCTCGCGTTCAAAGGATCACCTGGAAAAACCAGTAGCAGCCATGGTTCATGCTCAGTTCGTTCGAGTTCGAGTTTTCTAGCGCGAGCTATTCCGTTTGAGTTGTGATGACTGTTTCCATGGTTTCCTGTTTGAAGTCCGTTCGAGTGCCGATGTGAGGTTCCAGTTCGTTGGTCTCGTTGTTTCATTTCGCCGACTATGGCTCTATTCCGGTTTGACGAATGAGTTGTAAAACCCTCAGCAGTGTTTATCATTAGAGGTTCGTTTTTCTAATCTTTGTTTGAGTTGCTATCGGTTACTATCGTGTCCGAGTTTGAATACATGTTATGTTGAAGATCTTGTCTAAATCTATCTGAGTTTTAGTTTTGTGCTTATGTTATTGCTATCTCAAATTGGCATGCTAGACGAAAGTTGTACAAAAGTTTTCATGTTCGCGACTAGCTTGCCGAATTGGTAGTCGGATTGATTTAATAAGTTCTATCATAATTTTGTTAGTCATTATTCTGTTGTTTACCATGCGGTTTAGTGCTAACTGTAAGTTCATGTTTAATTGTAATTCGTCAAGCTTGAGATACTCTCTATTAGCCATACATTCTACTAGCCATCCATTGTTAGATTAATAAATTAGTATTTCCTTTTTAGAGACAAGCAAATTAGAGAATTGTAGTTGGCTTAAGCTTACCTTCTATATATATATAAAAAAAACAATAATATAAATGAGACGAGCCTCGCCAAATGAAAACGCACAGATTGCGGGGCCCTCACAAAATATATGTATTAAATATTTAGATTCCGGGACGGGCCGATTAGCAAATTTTACGGCCCTACCCAAAATAATAATGCGCTAGTTGCTTTAGGCGCGCCTTTAGTAATTTATTCTCCCTAACTCGGGTGCACATTTATGTGACCCAAATCCAAATCTCAGCGGAGTTGAAATGTGTCTCTAAATCGCGGGTACATTGATTGTAACGTGGTTCGAGATGCATGTCCACGACGTTGCAAATTCCTTTAAAAAATAAGAATGAGATGAGCCTCGCCGAATAAAAAATACAAATTGCGGGGCCCTCAGTAAAAACTTGTTTTGAATTACTTAGAATTCAGGAGGGCCGCTTAGCGAATTTCGTGGCCTTCCCAAAATAATAACACGATAGTCTCTTTAGGCGCGTGTTTAATAATCTACTTTCTTAAACTTGGGTGTGCATTTCATGCGACCCAAATCCAAATCCCAAAACGTCAAATAAAATATGTTCCGGATTGCGGGTGCATTTCATGTGACGCAGTCCAAAGACATGTTTTAAGCGATGTTCACATTCCTTAAAATAAATGATAAAAGCGGTTAAAAGTTAAATTTTGCACATAAGTTCACACTTGTATAAAATCAGATAATCAAGCCGAATATAACAGTTGAGCGACCGTGCTAGAACCACGGAACTCGGGAATGCCTAACACCTTCTCCTGGGCTAACAGAATTCCTTATCCGGATTTCTGGTACGCAGACTGTAATATGGAGTCATTCTTTTCCTCGATTCGGGATTAAAATTGGTGACTTGGGACACCCTAAATCTCCCAACTGGCGACTCTGAAATAAATAAATAAATCCCCTTTCGATTGTCCTTTAATTGGAAAAAACTCCATTGCCCCCTCGCGGGTGCGGAAAAAGGAGGTGTGACACTTAGCGGGAGTTAAGAATAAAAATAGAACTTCGTGCTGATAACGTGTTATAAAATAAAAGCAATGCAGTAAAATGTAAATAAGAAGAGATAAAAAGAAGGGATAAGTGTTTTCTTCTTTCACTTTGGTGTATCTTTCCATTGCAATTACATGGCCTTTATAGGCATAAAAAGTAAAGATGATGGACATAAAGTAGGAGATTTAATCTTTAAGTTATTCACAACATGGACATCCAATGTAGCATCCAATGTACAAACTATTCATAACAGTTTAATCTTTGTTGTGTTTATTTACAACTATTGACATCCTTGTTAAAATGGAATTTGGGAGTATCAAATTTTTAGGGTAAATTACCTTAACATCTCTTCGGGGTAGTTTGGTTTGAAGGCTAAATTATGATGGGATTAATTATGCTAGGATTAGTTATACTGGTATTATTTCTTACTGACTGTTTGGTATGTTGTGTTAATCCTGAAATTATCAACGTTACTACTTTATTATGAGATAAATTAACCTCGGATTACTATTTCACTCTCTGGCACGTATAAGTTATCCTTATACTAATTTATCTAAGAATTAGTAACCAAAAAGGGATAAAGCAATACAAAATTTTTATTCCAGAATTATTTTTGCTTATCCATCGTACCAAACAATCCATTTATGTTCAGCTCTATAATATTTTATCTCACTTCATGCTGTAAAATTTACAAAATACACCATTCTTTCTCTAGCAACAACAAGAAAAGAGCTCCATTATTTCAAAATATTAATTTTACTCCTAAAAAACTAAATTCCTTATATAATTCTATTTTAGAGGGGATTATTTTCACGCCCCGAATTTGGGCCTGGACGTAATACGACACCCAGTACCTGATTACATGCGACCGAGCGAACCAACTGGCTGACTGAATCAACATGTGATATCATAACATATTGAATGCAGAAGATAAACTAACACATGCTAATATACTAAAAGTCTGAATGATATAAATCAAAGTGCGGAAATACTAATACAATTTTGAAATATATTTGTAGCCATCATTGCTTAACATGAAAAGTCTGTGACTCTGTCTAACTGTAACTTTAGTGTCTAATCTATGAAGCCTCTAATGAAGTACTGAAAATACTAGTTGTCTATAAATACTGAAAGACTGTAAAGTAATGATAATGCCCTGAAAAAATTGGGGCTCACCAAATAGCTGGTACGAGAATCCAAGCACTCTGGATAGTCAACCTGTAAATCATTACCTGCATTGTGAGATGTAGGTCCCGGGCAAAAGGAACATCAATATATTTGAATTGCACTGGTATGTAAAGTAACTAAAATAAAGAACTACAAATGTTGAAACTGAAACTGAGCTGATAACTGAGGACTGATAACTGAAATGATAACGGTTGAAACTGAAACTGAAATGATAACTGATAACTGAACAAAGGAAGTAAGGATATGAATACTCCCTCTTTTGAATGACTAACCACATGTTTAGGTGAATAAACTAAGGCTTCGGGCCCAATATGTGCACAAGATACGACTTCAGGCCCAAGTATATGTATACATTACTACGACCTCAGGCTCAAAATATATAAAACATAAACTACGGTCTCAGGCCCAAATATGCATAAAGCATAAACTACGGCTTCAGACCCAAACATGTATAAAGTATAAACTACGGCCTCAGGCCAAAATAAAGGTGTTCAATATTCAGGAATTTAAATTAAGGAACTGAAAATCATATTGCAATACATGATGCTGAAATACCGAATCATATTGAGTTACGTGATACTGGAATTGTGAATAGGACTAGACTGAGACATATATTCATGAACTGATTATGAGAACTGAAGCTTCAACTATTTATGACATTATTGAGTAATCTAGACTACGACTCGTGAGAATCAATCACAAGTCTATATTGATTATGACCTAAGCTCATAATGTTCGAAATAAAAGTCATGAACGAATTACAAAGCTAGAGAATACAAATTCTGCGACTATTCAAGGAACTAAGCTTAACTATATTTTTGAGACCATTAGTAACAGTGAATAAGAAACGTAATGTAGGGAGAAGCATTAATATTCCTAGACATAGAGAGTTAGCCTTACATACCTTAAATTCCTACTCTTTAGCGTAATACAACATTCGCCAACCCTTTCAACTTTAATCTATACCAATATAAGTCAAAGGAATTCCATATTAGCAATAATACTAATGTTTTGGTCACTTAGGAATTTTATCAAACACCTTATGGGCGTAAATCCCCATAGCCCTCATTAATGATGTTTCTACACCCAACATCCTATTTTCTTACTCCTAGAAAATTTAAAATCTCATCTTGCTATATTCAATACCATCCTCCATCATCCATAAGATAAACAACACCATTAATCAATAATCAACAATCAACAACGCAAACCTATAATCGTTCATGATTTTCAATCAAACCCGTCAACTTATATCTCATGAACTTAGAATCATCATTAGAACTTACCTTGGATGAGGAGGGATCTTGGAGGAGTTAGGTTCTTGAGAGATTCCCTTTCTAGAGCAAGTTTTTGTATTCTCGGGGTGTGGGTAACGAAGTAAGGCGTTTAAGAATGGCTTCTTGGGTGTGCCCCCACGCAGCTGAAGGCCCAACCGCGCACCTGAACGCACATCAAAGGCAGTAACACTGCCACAAGTGTGCGGCCGCGCACGGGACCAATTGGACGCGCATACTGTGCATTATCCAGTAAAACGCGCATAACGTTTTTCACATAGGTTCATTCGAGATCCTTAGTATATTATTGGCAAAGGTATTTCAACGTGCTACAACTTTTATGTTTTACGTTTTCTCAAACTCCTAACATATTTTTATGAAATTCTTCTAAAAGACAGACCTTCCATAAACTTAGTCGATTTTATCGAATCTTATCCATCTCTCTTCGTCTTGATTCCAAATAACTATTTCCGCCCATACTCATCCCGATAGAACTTCATATGTCTAAGATGTCACATTAACACTCATTTAACATGTTCACACCTAGTCTGAATTTACGAAGTATTACAATTTTATCATAAGATCATTGAATTCATAACATACTGTGGCAGAGTCGGACACAAAATTTTCATCAAAAAACTCATCATCTATTATATATACATTAAAAAAATTGACCTCCTTCATGCAACAATTTTGCATACCTTTTCAAACCCCCTTCCGCTCCTCCTTATTGAAAAAATAAGTAGTGTTTCGACTTGATCTTGATAAAGATTTCAAGAATCTGATCTAACCATATTGTACTTAATATATTAATTAGGATAACAATACGTAAATCCCATATTAAGGTGTTTTCGTGGACTCTCTACTACCTTGTGAGGGAATCCAAAGCATCTATTTTTTACCAATTTATATAAAACAGCTAGGCTTAATTGTCAATACTTTTGCTAAAAGCTCTGTTCTTTATCATCCTTTTGTAATTAGATACAACCACTTTATCTTCTAAATAACATAGATTCCTTCTAATCACAGCATTTTGGAAATGAACATTTTGGGAACTTTTAATTTGGTCGACATTTTTGGTAATTAAATAATTAATTTGTCTCTCAATTAAGTAATGAATCAAATAATATTTTATAGTTATACAAAATATTTGGTAATTTCCTTGATGAATGAAAACATATTTATTAGGAGTCCAACCGTTTTTAGTGGCAAGCCTCTACAGTTAAAAGTTTTTTTTTTTGTTAAAAATCACAAGCTTAACTATATAAACTCTTGTGACATCTATTAGTTTGACATTATCTTATCGATAAGCATAAGTTAGAAGGCTCTTAGTCTTTTCTAGCGATTTCAATTTTTACTTGAACAACAATGGCTGAAAGTATATTTCTACACGGGGCTCTTATTGTAGCCCAATATAATGAATCAACTGTTTTATTTTTGGTACCAGCAATTAAGAATTATTTCCTCTATTTATTGTGTCAAAAACTACTTTATTTTTACTGAGAAGGATATGTATGTGACTTATTTTTTTCAAACATATGCAAGCAGACTAATCGCTTAGACTCGAACTAGACTAATTGCTAAGTTTAATTATATATTTTGTTTTTATTTTTGTTGAACTAGAGTAATTGCAGATTCATTACAGTAGGTACTTGGTCTATTATATAAATAGGAGTGTACATAAGTCGGGTTGATTCGAGTTTAACAATTATCAAATCAAACCAATTGTGTCGGGTTATTAAATTTACAGATCAAACCAAACCAATAAACTCGAGTTTTTTAATCTTGGGTTTTCTCAGGTTTTCGGGTTATTCGGGGGTTTTCGGTAAAATTTTCGTAGCACAAAACATATAACTTGTGCTTAAAATATTTCTTTAATCCTAAAAAGTGAAGGATTGCGTATAGGTGTTCGTAACACGCAGCGGAAGACAATAACAATTCTAGGCTGATCTTTTCGTGTTTAAAAATTATTTACATGTCAAAGATCGGATCTAAAACGTACTTGGTGAAGAGAGTCTCGTTTCAAATTTTCTTCGATAGTGCAAAGACTCTATGCGTATCCATACCGAAACCGATCCTTGCTATCAACTCTTTGATCAACGAAACCCGCGTACAAATTGAACGAAAAATATTGTGTTGAAATTTTTCTCAAAAATCTCAACTCAAAGTTAGAAGAACAAGAAACACTTTTCTTGTAATTGTATTTTCTCTCTTGGCTTTGTATTGTACTCTCACTTTCACAAAATGTTTTTCTTCTCAAGAATTAATAATAGGCAAATTTCCTACATCATCCTTTATATAACATCACCTATAAACCTTTTTCCTATTTGGTTGAGGTAATAATTTACTTAGGGTAAAAGTTTAATTCAAAAATAAACTTTATGGAAGAAATCGAATCACGTTCCCAAGGGTAACGTTAGTGAAGGTACTTATGTTAAGTCCAATTGGACTTTCACGCCTGTTCGTCCAATTCAACATTGGACTTTCACGTCCTTATGGAATTTACAATTCCAATTCCAAATTGGAGAATAAATTAATATTATATACATAACCTTTATATAAATTAATACTAATTTATTTTGTATATATCACATGTATATTTCAACCAAGAGATACAATTTAATTTTCTATTCCAAATAAAAAACTTCAATTTGTTAACAATATTTATTATATCCTCAGTGCTAGCAAAGAATATAATAATATTTCATTTGGACTAATAACTGAATCTATTTGACTAATTAAATTCCTTAATTTAATTATCAAATAATAAGTTAATTAATCCTTTAGCAAAGATCAGAACACTCGTAAGTGTGTGACCCCATAGGTTCAATACTAAACCGGTAGTAAATTGATCACATCAATATACTAATCAAGGGTGGCGTCTAGCAACACTACTTAACGACCGGGTATCATGAAGTATAAAATTTACTCTCAAGAACCAGTAGAAGAATAATGTAGTAATTCCTTCTGTCCTTATAGCTCCGGATCACCCTAGGATATGGTTCAACTGTCAAATCCTAATAGGCGACCAACTATATGTTCATGTCAAGTATAATCGACCATTGAATAACCTAAGAAACTCTTTTCTTCTTTCATTCAATTGCCATGGCCAAGGTCTTAATTTGATCGTTTATAATTCATGACAACATGGAGCTTAAACTCATTACCAAAAATTGACAGATTCCATCTTGATCTATCACTAATTTTACAAGTATTTAATCATACCCAATATCCTTTTCAACTATCGCCCTAGGGCCATAGGTGTCTAGTATCAAAGCACAATAAATAACTTGTCAATTACTATGACGATCTCAGGTCAAAAGAAACTCTTACATCACATTCTTCAAGAGAATATCATATTGACAGTTTATGGTAATTTTAACCATTAGGAATTATCCAATGAGTCGGTTCAATGATCATATCTCTATATGCATCATCTATCTATGTGATTTAGTTAATGAGATCAACTAATCTTTATCTCATAAAGACGATCACATAAATATTGATCTAACCGGATTACTAATGTCCAAATTAATAATCCTACGATCAAGAACAAATTTAGATTAAATTGTAAGAGACTTTGCTCTCATTATCATGATCTCTATCACGATGACAAGTCTCAAAATTTAATCAAGGACCTTATCAAATTAATCAAACAATTAATAATAACTATGATAAAAGAATGCCTTATATTTTTATATCGAATAACGTTTACAAAAATATGTTCAAATCATCAAATATGAGATTGGATCTAGGGCATATCTACTATATTCCTAACAATCTCCCACTTGCACTAGAGCCAATCGCTCTTATACTTCATTCCCAATTTTTACTTGTGCTTGTCAAACTCCTTTGCACCAAGAGCTTTAGTGAATGGGTATGGAGCATTTTCCTTTTCATCAACCTTTTAAATCTAGACGTCTCCACGTCCAATGATTTCTCTTATCAAGTGATCCATTGTCAGAACGTGTTTGAATTTTTGGTGTGATTTTGGTTCTTTTACTTGAACAATGGCTCTGGTGTTGTCACACAACAATGGAATTGTACCTTTTATTGAAGGAACCACACCAAGTTCAGTTAAGGACGTTTGCATCCATACAACTTACTTAGCAGCTTCACTAGCTACTATATATTCTAATTCAGTCATTGAATCAACTACTGTAGCTTGTTTGGAACTTTTCCAACTCACTGCACTACCATTTAAGATAAATACATAACCAGAAATAGATTTGCTATCATCTTTATCTGAAGAGAAACTTGCATCAGTATAACCTTCAAGTTTCAACTCAGAATCTCCATAGACGAGGAATTGGTCTTTAGTCCTTCTTAAGTACTTAAGAATGGTCTTCACCATCTTCTCACCAAGATTTGCATGATATCGGCTAGTCACTCCAAGCGCATTAGCCATATCAGGACGTGTACATGTCATGGTATACATGATAGCTCCCACTACACTAGCATATGGGATCTTACTCATGCGTTCTCTCTCTTCAGGTGTTTTAGGACAATCCTCCCTACTGAGAGTAATTCCTGTGCCTATCGGTAGACAGACACTTTTGGAATTATCCATATTATACCTCCTTAAGATGGTATCAATGTACAAAGTCTGGGAAAGTCCAAGCAGCTTCCTAGATCTATCTCTATAGATCTTTATTCCTAATATATAAGATGTTTCTCCCAAGTCTTTCATGGAGAACAATTCAGATAGCCAAATCTTGGTACTTTGCAATGCCGGTATGTCATTCCCTATGAGCAATATATCATTAACATACAACAGTAAGAATATAATTGTGCTCCCACTAACCTTTTTATACACGCAAGGTTCTTCTTCGCATCTAACAAAATTGAACTTTTCAATTGTCTTGTTAAAGCGAATGTTCCAACTTCGAGAAGCTTGCTTTAGTCCATAAAATGGATCTTTGTAGCTTGCAAATTTTATTATGATCAGACGAAGATGTGAAACCTTCAGGTTGTGTCAGGTACACATCCTCTTCTAGCTCACCATTAAGGAAAGCTGTTTTCACATCCATTTGCCATATTTCATAATCATAGTATGCTGCTATAGCAAGCAAAATCCGAATAGATTTGAGCATTGCCACGGTAGAGAACGTCTCGTCGTAGTCGACTCCTTCTTTCTGACGATATCCGTTGGCAACAAGACGGGCTTTGTAGGTCTCCACCTTTTCGTTTGCTCCAATCTTTTTCTTAAAAACTCATTTAGAACCTATAGGTTTTATATCATTCGAAGGTTCAACTAAAGTCCATACTTTATTTTCCTTCATGGATTCCATTTCGGATTCCATGGCCTTTTGCCACTCCTTATAATCAGAACTTTGGATAGCCTCTTCATAGGTCTTAGGGTCATCATCATTATGATCAACCTCGTTTGATACATCATCGTGTACCATTAAATTTAATCTAGTTGGTACATGACGTTCTCGTGTAGATCTTCGAAGAGGTACTTGTACAACCCGTTCACCTTGTGCTAGATTTGGCTGTTGTTCAATTTGGTTTGGAATTGGTTCATTAACCTGTTCTTGAACTTCATTTAGTTCTTGAACTTCAACCGTTGAAGATGGCAACTTCCTTGGCAACTTTAAAACATCCAATAAAGGTTCTTCAACTTGAGTCTCTTGATCTTTATATTGTGTTGATTCATTAGTTTCTTGAACTTCATCAAGTTCTATTTATCCATTAGTAATTTCCTTCTAAAAGAAATTCCCTTTCCAAAAAGGTTGCTCCTCTGGCCACAAACACTTTATGGTCAGAAGGGTGATAGAAATAATATACCAAAGTAAGTATGTTGCTGCTTCCAAAGCATATCCCCATAAATTTATTGGAAGATCAGTGAACCCCATCATAGATCTCACCATATCTAATAAGGTTCGATTTCTCCTTTCAGACATACCATTGTGTTGTGGTATTCCTGGAGGTGTCTACTGTGAGAGAATCTCATTCTCTTTGAGATATCTGGTAAAATCTTCACTAAGATATTCTCCACCTCTATCAGACCTTAGTACTTTGATACTTTTACCAGCCTGCTTCTCAACTTCACTACGGAACCTTTTGAACATTTCAAAAGATTCAGACTTGTGTTTCATAAAATACACAAATCCATATCTTGACATATCATCAGTGAAGGTGATGAAGTAAGAATATCCGCCTCTAGCTTGAATTTTCATGGGCTCACAAACATCTGTATGAATTAGTCCCAATAATTCAGAAACTCTTTCTCCACTTTCAGTAAATGGAGATTTGGTCATTTTTCCTTTGAGACAAGATTCACAAGTTGGATATGATTCAAAATCATACTTGTCAAGGTACCCTTCCTTGTACAACTTGTTAACCAAGCCTGCAATGCCAAAGGTATGTATGATTTACATGATCATCTCTTTTCCTCTTAAGACTTGAAACATGCATAATCGAATTAACATTCACATTAGGTAAGACATATACATCATGTTGGAGATAGTCATTCACATATAAATTATCACCATAATTATAGAGCAAATATCATTACCTATAATAATGCGAAAACCATGTTTGTCTAATATAGAAGCTGAAATTATGTTCGAAATAAATTTAGGAACGTAATAACAATCATCCAACATAAGTACTTTGCCCGTAGGCATTATTAAAGAAATTGATCCTACAGCTACGATCGTAATTTTTGCACAATTTCCAACTTGTAGATTAACTTCTCCTTTCTTTAGTTTCCAACTTATCTTGAACCCTTACAATATATTGCAGATATTATAACCAGTGCCAGTATCTTTTAATTGGCTGTTGGTTTTCACTTTTCACTTGCTAGAGAAGTACACTAGAGCGATTTTAAGCTCATTCTGAGAGACAGAACATGCTAATAGATATAGGAATACAAGCCTAAATTGCACCTTGCACCAAGCATCTTTTTATTAACAAGTGATTAATCCTTTTGCCGATTATATATATATATTTGTTAGTCACTTCCATTTTTCTTATTCCTCTAGAACAATCAATATTTTATTTGACTATAGCTTTTGTCTAAAAGTAAGATTTATATGTTAAATGTGCTTCAAAGGTATTAATAACACTGATTTGCATTGCACACCACCTAACTATTAGTCAAATTTAAAGAAAGAGATAAATCAGCAGATGACTAATTCAACCACTTCAAAGTCCCTCTCCTGAATAAAGAAGAAAGAAAAAAGTACCAATACATTTGAGGATAATCTTGTACTGTTATGTTAATCTTGTACTGTTACTTTACATTTGAGGATATTATATTATACTTCAAAAAATAGTTCAAATACATTTTTCCTATATAAAGGGAGCAAAATCACACTTTTCAATTAACTGAGATTAAATGTATTGACTCATATATGATAAAGGACCTCAATTAGCATTTACCAATAATCCAGGGACCAAAAATGCTATTACCCCATCAAATAATATAAAATCAAATTCAAACCCTAGGTGATATTTGGCTTTGTCTACTTTTTTTATTTTACAAAATATATTATATTTTAAAATAGAGTATAAAAAAATAGTGTCAACTTCCTTACAATAGTTGACAAGTAGAGAAAGGGGGAAAAAGTAGCAACTTTCACGATCATTGGCACTACGAAATTAGTAAAGTATAAACGTCACTCTCCATTGTTGAAGTAGCGGCGACTTCCAAATCCTAACTACACCCAATCGAACATTTCTCTTTTTGGGTTTGGGTGTTGGAATTCAGCCGCAAATTTATGCACATGAGGTGTTCGACAGTTTGCCAATCTGTAGCAAGCTGCATGAATATACCAAATAGTACTACTGGAAGTCCTTATCTTCTGCCAAAACCCGTTAAATTCTCTAACAGTGCATTGGTGTTACGCTCGCCTAGTTCGTATGCTCATGTAAATGGGTTCTCTTGCCGCTGCGCCACTACGTCGGTGCCACCTGGCGAAGATGTGTTCTCAGTTGTTACTTCTAACACAAAGTCTGAAGTGGATTACCTTGGTCAAAGCACCAAAGGCGATTTGAACCTCAATTTTGGTACTATTCCATACATCTCTACAAGTAAGCTCAAAAAAAGAAGAGGATTTTGGCCTCTTTGGTTGAGCTTTTGAATTGATTCTGATTAGTTAAGTATGTGTTGCTCATTGCTTAAAAATGCCAGTTTGATGCACTAAGCTTCCACATTTTTTTTGGGTTTGGTTGGGTTGGGGTGGGGATTGGACCATACATTGGGTCTTGTATGCAACGGTCCAAAAATACTCTTTAACACGGTGTAATATTGTCCGTTTTGGGCAAACGTGCACGCCTTTTCCCAAAAGGTCTTCATACCATTAATAAGTAAACCATTTTTCTTTTCTTTTTTACTTCCATGTGGTACTTTGTTCACACCCAACAATCTTCCCCTTGAAGTAAGTTACACATGGCTCATCACCATTCATGGGCTAATTTGGAAGTAATTGTGTGTCACCCACATGATCTTAAGTATTTACGGTCATCGAAGCCCAAAGGCTGTATATGCATCTTCAAAGTCGTAAACCTCGTAGACGGGCAAAGGTACTAAGTCGGGCCCCACGCCACACTCTGCCATCTCCATAGTCCCGCCAAACCGTTGGCTCTTATATCAGTTATTGGACTAAACGGCCCAAAGACACTGTTAACATGGTGTGATATTGTCTGTTTTGGGCAAAGCCCGCACGGTTTTCCCTAAAAGGCCTTACAACATTAATAGTATCCAATTCCTTATAAGTAGATCATTTTTCTTTGCTGCTTTCCACGTGGGACTTTGTTCACACACACTCAACAAGTGTTGTCCCAAGGTTCCCCTTCTACTAATCGCTTAATTCACAAAAAAGCTGTAGCTTTTAAATTGCTTATGGTTATTCAAATCCTCCTTTAGCCCTTTGTTCCAGTTTATATGATACTCTTGGTATTTTGGTTTCCGCTAATTATAATAAAGGTGACTATCAAGAATTTAACTTCAATGAACTATTCAAATTCTAAATTTGATTTGGGTTTTCTTGATCAAACTAATGTTTTAACCACTATTTCACTACACACTTATATAATACGCAAGTCAAATTAACAATCCAAACTTTGTGTCGAGGCAAAAGCATCATAAAATGGAAGATTTTGTAATGACCTGCATCGGAAAAATGAAAGTTTTATTGATCACTTGCATTTGATAATAATAATAATAATAAAAGGTGGCTTTGTAATGATAACTGAAGTTTTAATTATAATGAATGAAATTGATTATTCAAATTAAACAGAGCTTTAAATAGAAAAGCAAAAGAAAAGAAGATACAACTTTTGGTGTATATAGTAGGGTGTTTTCCTTATCATTTTACCTTCGAATGATGCAGGAATTGATGGCCAGGCACTGCAAGGCCCTATTGAGGAGGTGGCAAAAATGGAAGCTCAAGAAGCAGAGAACCTGCTTAAACACTTGGGCATTCCGGTGCTGTAATACTGACCTTGTCTTTGTATTGCATTTATCAAGTTAGCATTTTGTTGTGCGTATCACTTGCTGAAATTTCTTACAATGAGCAAACACTTTTGCTCCGTGTCATGTGCTTACTGTTTGCTATGAACAGTACCGTTCTTTTTTTGGATGTCAATTGGATGTGAAATTGCAACTAGACAATGGTCCATTTAACTGCGCTCAAAATTTATATGCTAATCAATTTTTTGTGTGTAAATGATCTTGTATGATTATGTACAAAGCTTCATCTTGTGATAATCATATAATTACTTGAAGTTTTTTTTAAGTGAATGACCGATTTAGTCTCTTAATTGGCTGAAGCTATAGTAGTAGATTCTTATGTTTCTTATCTTATCGTTAAATATGAGATTTAGCTTTTCCCCCTCTCAACTAGGGAAAAATTAAGCTTATGTATATCTCAGTGTTGAGAGAGGGACATGTGATTCTTGTGGGCTTTTCTGCATGTTATATTCATTGAAATGCTTTTACAGCATGAACTAAAAAAAGGCATTGTATCTTAGCATCTTATTTTGCTAACTGCTTGCAGTGTTTACGTGACATCTCTGATGTTTAAATCCACTGAAGATTTGTCACCTCTTATTTTGGAAGCAGCTGTAGCATTGGCATGTTGATCTTTGCAATATCTGACTCATGAAATGTGCAGGTTCCGCATTCTGCTCGACATTCCCCCCGTGGCATATTCTGCACACGCACATTAAATCTACGATCAATAAGTGTAATTGGTTACGATATGGACTATACACTGATGCACTATAACGTGATGGTAAGTTCTTGTTTCGTGTGACATATTAGTTTGTGGTTTCCTTTTTACAAATGCAGGCAAATGGTTCGTTGCATGTACATTTATTTCTTTTATTTACCACCCCGCATCTGTTATTTTCTTGATTTCTGACTTGCATAGGACAATGATATGCCAATGCTATGCAGGGAACTAGTCCTATAAGGCATCGTAGGCAGTTTTTATCCATATATCTGTTTTATTTGTTACTAATTCTTTTATCTTGGTGCCTTGTGAGGTTTATACTTCTTTTAGGTGTTAGAGGCTATTGAATTCTGATGAAAAGGAAAAAATGCTTTGTGTGTTATCAAAAAAAAGAAAAAGTGCTCTGTTTGCCCTAATTTCATTGACGTTGCTTGTTTGAGTTGCACTTTTTTTCAATTTTATTCTCTTAGGTTGTTGTTGGAAGTGCCATTGATTAGCATTTAGACTATAAAAGTTTTAATACATTGCTGTCATGTATATTCTTTTTTTTTTGTCCCTTGAGGAGCTTTAAATTGTCTTGTTTTTGTCATTGGTTACTGGTATAGTATGACGAAGTCCAATAATGTACAGGCCTGGGAAGGAAGGGCTTATGATTACTGCATGGAAAATCTGAGAAGTGTGGGTTTCCCTGTGGATGGGCTTGCATTTGACCCTGAACTGGTATAGTCTGACCATGTGATCATGTTAATGGTTTGTCTTTAATACCCATTTGAGGACATTTCATTGGAAAACAGGTGATTAGAGGTCTTGTAATAGACAAAGAGAAAGGTAACCTGGTTAAAGCAGATAGATTTGGGTATATTAAGAGGGCAATGCATGGAACGAGAATGCTCTCAACTCGAGAAGTGAGGTATGGCTTGGGATTTTGTGCCTGCTAATCAGTTCCAAATATCGATCCATATATCCATTTTTATAGCAAAGATGGTCCACAAATGTTGTTTTGCAAATTGGGAAAGTTTCAAATTTATTTGCTCCATGAAAATCTGAATGAATGTTCCACATTTTATGTGCTCTGTGGAAAATTGGGTAACATTTTGGGTAGCATCTCATATTTTCTATGTATGGAAGTGAGATTTACGGGAGAGAACTGGTTGATCTGCGTAAGGAGAGCAGATGGGAGTTCCTCAATACACTATTCTCAGTTTCAGAAGCAGTGGCTTATATGCAGGTAGATCACTTGGCCTCCCTCAATATACCATGCCATGACTGCCTACTAAATGACTTTATTTTTTCATGTTTGTCATATACATTTGTTAGGTTTTTTTATTGTGAAAGGATTTGTATGACTTCCATCTGTTCTTTATGCAGTTACTTTCCTATTAAAAAAAAGATCATTGTAGGTTGAGGGTTTTCATTAATCATTGTTTTATTTGTTATGTTTCTTTCTTTTTGGTTGAGGTGATTTGATTATCTGTTTTGTAATTGTTTTAGGGATCTTCTTGAGTTTGGTTTCTTTTTGAGCTATTTATTGATTGATAATAATTTAATGTTCTAGTTTGCTAGGATCAGAGGTTGTATGGCCTGTTTTATTGCCCTGGTTTATATCTTGGTGTCCTCTATAAACGCTTGACCATGAAGGGGATGGACACTCTTCATTCCTGAAAGGTCGCTTCGTTACTGCTCTCTGTTTTACGTTTCCTTCTCCACAGAGGATTCCAGCTAGCTCTGTTCCAACAACTTATTAACGAAAGTGTCATTGATCCTTGAGTTCTTTTTAGGAACTTTCTTAAACCAATTTTTCTTGAAGGTATTTCTGTCATTCCACCGCCTTATAAACTTCTGAATCAAGCAAAGATTTATGAGATTTCTTGATTTTAAAAAAAGATTGGAAGACGAGGGATGTCAAGACAAAGCTTCTTAAGGAAGCGCCAGCTAAGTATGGTGGTGAATTATAGTAAAATATGGTGAAAGTGGGCGGGTAAGTTATTAGGAAGAAGATACGATAGCGATTTTGTATAATAAATCTCTTTATTCTTTTTCCAAGAGTAGTGCATAATGCATTTCTGGCGGAGTAGAAGACTGTAAAGTTGTAGGCTAGTGTTGGCAATACTATGTAGGGACATGTTCAGAGAATGTTTAGTTTGAAAAGTTGTAATGCGATTGATGAGGGAGAAAGATTAAGGAAAAGACCTAAGATAGTCTCATGATTAATTCCATGTGTAGCTTGTCTCCTCAGGCTTGCAATCCTAAGAAAATGATTGTTGGAATAAGCACAACTGAGGGCTTGTGGACTATAGGTGCCTGGTTGAGCTGGAGGCTGATTTAGGTATTGTGGAATATCTTCCTTAAGTAGGTGCTTACTTTAGATGATCTCTTGACTTTGGGCGTCAGATTGTGGTGAACACGAGGTTTGTTATTGGTGCTTTTGCAGTTCAAAAGTGGATATTCTATAGTTGGCATGGCATGGATATTTTTTTCCGATAACTCTCGAGGGCTAGTATCGCACAGTCCGAAACTCGGATGATGATGGGCTCGCCCCTTTATCCTTCTCCACTAAAAGACTGCGCTTTTGTCTACGGCAAGGTTCGAACCCGTGCCGTACGCCTAATCAACACATCACGTGTTGCGCTCTACTGTTAAACCAAAGCCCTGGAGGCGGCATAGGGTATGGATATTGATTGTTTATTGGTTTATTCATATGTGATTTGCAAAGTATTTTTCTAGCTTTGTTCATGAAGCTACTTGTTTTTAATCCTTTCATAGAGGAGAACTTCTCCTAAAAGATGGTTTATCCTTTCTGTAGTTATATTTCCTTTTTTTATAGAAATGGAATACACTCATCTACCACGTATTTGCCAAAAGAGATTGATACCTAGATAGAAAGGACGTCTCCACAAACTGTGGTAAGAGGATAAAAATCTCTGTTTGACCTAAACTATTACTCATCCTACTTATAAGCTTCTCAGGCTCGAGAGGGCAACCTATGCAGAAGTGAAGAGAAGGTCAATTGCAGTCTCTTAGAGGTGCCTTGATATAGTTTGCAAAAGATTTTGGTCTTTGCCATTGCCCAAATTGATCAAAGAAGCGAACTCCGTCTTCAAAAAATATTCATTTCTCATCCCCTTTTCTACAGAAAGAATATTTTCCTTTGTTAAACAAGTTATAAACAAGCTGGAAAGAGAATCTTGCAGAGTTTTGCTCCATAAGATGCTAGATATGTATGCTGAAGTTTGATTGTTCGCAAATGGTTGCTTTAAATTTTCATTTTAAGTTTTTGTTCCGCATTCAGTTAATTTGTTGTTGAACCTGCAAAAGATGAGATCAGTCTAATAAGTAATGTTTACTGAAGTGGTTCTCTCTTTTGATAAACAAATTCTACGATACTCGTAGTACTACTCCTTTCGGTAGAGGCTGATATTTTGCTAAACTATATTTGGGTAAAGTTTCATCCAGTTGCTTGTTTCTGCTTAACGATGTTATATTCGAATTGCATAAATTTCTTGAACATCAGGGGTTTTAACAAAGAAGAATGTATCTAGCTCTAAGTATTGCTTCTTCAGCACTTTAGCCCTATGTCCTAGACACATCTCTTTTGCAGATGGTAGATAGGCTGGATGAAGGAGTTATAGGACCAGATCTCTGTCCACTTGATTATAAAGGGCTTTACAAGGTATGATTTGGATGCTGTGCGTGAATGGATTGTGATCTGAACCTTGAGTTTGCCAACTCTTTTCTATTCTATTTAGGCTGTTGGTAAGGCACTCTTCAGGGCACATGTAGAAGGTCAACTGAAGGTATGTGTTTCGTTGATCCATAGTTTCACATGTTGGGAGCTGGAAATATCACTCTAATCTGTGTCACCCATGCAGAGTGAGATAATGTCCAAACCTGAACTATTTGTAGAGCCTGATCCTGAGCTACCTTTGGCATTATTGGATCAAAAGGAGGTGTAACTCTATCCATTTGAATTAAATATCATTGTTCTATTTTAGAGCCTTGCATGAATAAACTTAATGATTTTAGCCTAGCAAGTCTGTAAAGGTACAATAAGACAATCAAGGGTGAGATTAAGTTGTCCAATTTCATATTTAATATTTATTTGAGCTCCTAACAAAAAAAGATGGTTGATTTAGCATCTAACATTTCATGTTTCGTCAGGCTGGGAAGAGGCTCTTGCTGATTACAAATTCAGATTATCATTACACAGACAAAATGATGCAGCATTCGTTTAATCGGTATCTTCCCAATGATATGAGCTGGCGAGATCTATTTGAGATGGTAAGTAGAACAAGATCACGATAATAGCTAATTTACTTTATCTCCAACAGTTAGCCACTTAAGTCTTGATCTCATAGTATTAATGCATTGAAGAGAAGATTATATAAAAGATAATTTTGTCTTGCCAAATGTCATAGTTAGAATTTGAGGGCTAACTATTTTGACTCTTTTATTGTGTGCTACAAATTAAAGTCCTCTTTCCATTTCCCAATCGTTCTGCTCATATTGAGTTCTGGACAATCAATGCATAAGTTCTCCTTGTTGTTGAGCTCCTCTTATGTTGTTAATTTTAAAAAAAGAACTTTGGTCTAACCCAACTCAAAAGTTAACTCATGATACGAGGATTACCCCGTATTCAATCCATTCCTTCAACCAATACAGGCCACCCCAATACCACGCACGCCTAGTGTTGACAATCCAGAGCGTGGACAACATGACATAGGGACCCAACATTTCATACATCAAGAATAAGGATGGGTCTGGCTCTGATGTCACGTTATGAAAATGTAGCAGGGGCATAAGCCAACTGCAAGGTAAGGATTGTCCAAGACCATAAGGAGACAACAACTTGTTTCCTCATTGAATTTGGGATACTCAACAGTTAAATTGGATGACATAAACTAAATGATTATTAATAACTCTTACCATATCCTACTTGGAAAGAATGGTGTTGCAACTTGCAAATTACAAGAAAAGAGAAAGAAAGAACAAAAAAAGGAAACCATGTAACTCTGACATAAAGGAGAGAACGATCACCTTTATTTGTATTTTTATTTTCTTTTTCAGTAATTTTTTCTTTGGCGATGGGCAAGTACAAAATATTTCTTAGCAGCTATTCTTTTGGACCTGGGTCTAACTCATCCACAAAACTAGTTCATGAACGAGGATTGTCCAATAGTATGTAAGGAAACAATAACTCATTAGCTTAGCCTATGTGGGACACTTAACAGTTTGGCAAAAGCTTCTTTTTCGTTCCCCCTTCATCTCTGTAATAAGTCATAGAAAGTACTTGCTTAACTGCCTTTCCTTTTTCCTCTTTGTTTTGGGGGTGGTGGTGGGGTGGTGGTGGTGGTTGGGTTTCCTTGCTAAATTCATATATGTTTGATACTTTTCAATTTTTTGTTAATTGTACGCTTTACTTCAAAGAAGCATGCTCTTCAATTCTCGCTCTTTGTGTCAACCTCCATGGACCTTGCAATTAAAATAACTAACTTTATTATTAAACCGACCTCCTAACATTGATATTCAACAAAAAGAACCAAACAATCTCGTTTGGATCACGTTTTGCATCATTATTTGGCGGACACACTTCTCTGAAGCGCATGGCTTCACCCATGAAGCGATAAGCCGATAACCCCTTGCTTCGCATTGTTTCATCTTTTTAAGTGACGAACCAATTGTTTTTAATTACACTGGGTGGCCTAGATATTTGTTTGGGTAGAAAATGACAATCCACAAGTTGGATGGTCTTTATGGATTGATTCTTGAGGACAATTAGCAGAATGATTGTTATCATTGAAAGAAACTCTAGAAGGGAAAAATGTCAAAAATTGTGTGGGGTTGGAGCTAGTCTTTTTTGAAATCCTTTTATTAGTAAGAATTTTTTCTAGTCTGGTAATATTGCATTTATGAGGTCTTGTTTTCTCTGTCCAGTGATTAATTTATTGAAACATTAAATGGTTCTGTAACTAAATCTATTTTCCTTCTTTATCATTTGCAGGTTATAGTCTCATCTAGGAAGCCGGAATTCTTCCAAATGTCCCACCCAATGTATGAAGTTGTGACTGGTGAAGGTCTAATGCGTCCTTGTTTTAAGGCTCGCCCAGGTGATTAATTCTTCTAATTAATGATACGAAAATCATCCCTTATTTTGATAAGTAAATGAAATCATCTCCTCCTTATGTCTCATTCTAGCACAATTTCTTTTTCTAACATTTTTCGCCATCTCTGTATATGGTTGGCAAATGAGCCAGATGAGATCCCAGTGGAATTTTGAAAGGACGCGGCCGGAACAGCCTTGGAGTGGCTTACTGGATTGTTTAATATCATTTTTAGGACGAAGAGGATGCCCAAAGAATAAGGTGGAACTTGATGATTCCGTTGTACAAGAACAAAGGTGAAGTCCAGAATTGCAACAACTTTAGGGGTATCAAGCTGCTGAGTCATAGTATGAAAATTTGGGAGAGGGTGGTAGAGAGGAGGGTGCGGAGGAGAGTGTCTATTTCTGAGAACTAGTTCGGATTCATGCCGGGGCGGTCGACTACATAAGCCATTCATCTTGTGAGGGGATTGATGGAGCAGTACGAGGAAGAAGGACTTGCATATGGTGTTCATTGACCTAGAAAGAACTTATGAAAAAGTTTCGAGGGAGGTTCTATGGAGATATTTGGAGGTTAGCGGTGTTCCGGTAGCATACACTAGGGTGATTAAGGACAGGTACGATAGAGCTAAGACCGAGTGTGGACTGTGGGAGGAGACTATGAACATTTTCCAGTGGTAATAGGGTTGCATCAGAGCTCTGCTCTTAGCCCATTTTTATTCGCCCTAGCGATGGATGTGCTGATGCGACACTTTCAAGGGAAGGTGTCATGGTGTATGTTATTTGCAGATAAATAGTGTTGATTGACGAGACGTGAGGCGGGGTTAACGGTAGGCTGGAGGTTTGGAGACAGACTCTGGAGTTTAAAAGTTTCTAGTTGAGTAGGAAGAAAACAGAGTATTGGAGTGCAAGTTCAATGATGGGATGCATGACGCCGAAATGGAAGTGAAGCTTGATACACAAGTCATCCCTAAGAGAGATAGTTTCAAATATCTTGGGTTTGTATTCCAAGGCAACCGGGAGATTGACGAGAATGTTACACATCGTACTGGAGCAGGGTGGATGAAATGAATGCTCGCTTATGGTGTTTTGTGCAGTGTTTTGGAAAGCGTTAAGCGCAAAAAAGCGACGAGGCCTCGCTTCACAGAAGCGAGAAGCGAAGCGCACGCTTTTTTGCTGTGAAGCGCAATTTAACACATAAATAAAAAAAATAGGCATAGATAAATGGCTAAGAACTCATTAAAAATAACACATTAAGCAAATGTTTCAATTCTTGAATCAAGAAGCAAATAATAGATGCTAAAGCTAGATAGTGAATAATCCTCAAAAGTCATAACATATTAAGCAAGTGCAAAACAAAATCACAAAAGGAGCAACATCCTATTCTTCAACAAGATCTCCAAACTCTTGAAGCGTCATCATGTTCGAGTTATTATATTGGTCATCATCATCTTCTTCTTCATCGGAGCTTCATTAATTAAGGTTCTACTTGTACATGTACTTTTACTTGTAGATACTCTTTCTTTGCTCCTTAAAGTACTTCCCCTAAAACCATAAACATTCTCTTCAACTCCACTTGCCATAGCAACATGACCAAAAGTGAGACCTTCTCCTTCAAACACTTCTTCTTCTTCATGATTTTCGGGGCCTCCGGTTAACCATTCATTTGCTTCATCAATGTTATCCAATAAAATTGGATCAATGTTCTATTATATTTTACGAACACGAGATCATTGAGTTTCTTTAGCTCAAGTCTGTTCCTCTTCTTAGTATGAATCTGCAGATGTAGAAAGTAACTAAGAGGAGTACTTAGGACAATTGAGATAAACTTTAATTTAGTAATAATGTAATATAGCTTCTCACATGTTCATAAACACTCCAATTTCTCTCGCATCCGGATGAGCTACTAGCTAAGCTTTGAACTCTAATAGCAAATTGTTGCAAGTTAGGAATATCATAACCAAATTGCATCCACCATTCAACTGTAGAAGTATTATTTTAGAAGTTAATAACTTGAAAGTTAAAGCTCTAAAGAGTAAAACAATTGAAAAAAATTGCTCACCCTGTGCCAATTTGGTTCTGCCTCTAATGGTCGAAGCTAATCCAAGAATTCCATCGGCTTGCATATACACACCAAGCTCTTGCCCTATTTTGTCTTGCATCGCTTCATCTGGCACCAACTTCGCAACACATGCATGGTACCCCTTCCAAATGTTTAAATCTAAAATCTTGTTCTCATTGTTTGTGTAAAACAATCCGGGGTTCAAAATATGCCCTGCTGCATGTAAAGGTTGATGAAGCTGATCATCCCACCTTTTATCAATGATTTCAAACACTCTCTCATATTTCCTCCTATCATGATCACATGCCTTCTCAATAGCTTCTTTAGCCCTATCCATGGCTTCATAAATGTATCCCATTGGTGGTTTTTCTCCCCATCCACCAAACGAAGTACACTAACCAAAAAATTACCAACTTTAAGTGCTTGAACAGTGTCATTCCAAAAATATGGACCAATAATAAATCTCGCAACTTCTTTCCCAAGAGCTTCCTTTGCATAGATACTCTCACTCCATTCGGTTGACAAGACCAACGTTCGCAAATTTTGCTTTTGCAGGTAAAAGGTATGCAAGGTCAAGATAGCTGTTGCGAATCTTGTCTTAGCCGGTTTCACCAAATTTCTTTGTTTTGTGTATCTCTTCATCATGTTCAACAACAACGGCCTTTGACTAATGTAAGAATGTATCTTGATCGCCTTAGCAAAAACTGTACGAAGTCAAATTTCATAGTTAATAAGTATAAGCTATTAACATTAAGGTTAAAAATTTAAAATAGAAAATAAGAACCGCTTGTTCACCTGTAGCATATGGGGCTAACTTGAAAATGTCACCAAACATCAAGTTGATACAATGTGCAGCACAAGGAGTCTAATAAATATTTGGGAAAACTCCTTTCAACATGTCACCCGCTTTTTTATTCTCACTTGCGTTATCAGTGACAACTTGAACCACATTTTCCGGTCCAACATTCAATATTGTCTTCTCAAACAAGTTGAACATTTTATTGGAATTGGTTGAGGAGTCACTAGCATCATAAGATTCAAGAAACACACTACCCCTCGGAGAATTCACCAAAACATTAATGACCATTTTTCCATTTTTTGCAGTCCATTTGTCCATCATAATGGAACAACCATAAACTTTTCATTGCGCCTTATGCTCCTCGACAATCTTGTCTGTCTTCTCCACCTCCTTTTTTAGACAAGGAACTCTTACTTCGTGATTTGTAGGGGGCTTCATTCTCGGGCCATATTGGCCAACGGACTCAATGAATTCACCAAAACTATCGGTGTAATTCACACAATTAAAAGGGAGCCCCGCATCATACATCCACCTTGCAAAAGCATCTACATCACGCTCCCTCAAACTCTTCCTACAAGATTCTAAGTCAACATCTTCACCCTTTCTCTTTTCATTTGGTTTTTGTGAGAAAAAAAATTAAGAGGACCTTTCACATTGCTACTGGTGGTAGATGATCCACTTCCACTTGTTGAATTCTTTCTTTGAGATTTAGAGGGAGGTGGCCTCATTATATCATTGACTTCATCGTCATCCTCATCCATTTGACTATCTTCGCCAAGAAGATTAATCATAGATGCTCCATGGCTCATTGGATTTTTTAACTCATTTTTTTCTCAACATAATCTCTCATTTCTTTCTTAACAGTAACCGGAACACTTGGACATTCTTTGACATCTCTAAAACCACTGATTAGATGTCTCTTCTGACGATGTATTCCACCGTTATAAATTTTTTGACAAAAGATACATTGCACTCTTGAGTTATTATTGCCAACTGCAACTCCATACGCCCAAGCTGGATCTCTTTTTTGGCTTGATGCCATTGAATAATCAAATTAAATTTACTACAATCAACAACCAAAAAAAATTATAATTAATTCACAGAACAAAACAGAAAACAGAGCATAAAGGGCACTTTTAATAACAGAAAACAGAGCATAAAGAACACTTTTAATAACAGAACAAAAAGAAGTCATTTAGGGCAACATATGAGCGCTTAATCTGGAGAAAAAAATTGAAAGAAAAACAGAAGAGAAGAAGAATAACAGAAGAATACAGAAAACATAGCATGAAGAAGAAGAACAGAAGAACAAAAGAAGAAGACTAGAAGAACAGAAGAAGAAGAAGAAGAAGAAGAAGAAGAAGAAGAAGAAGAAGAAGAAGAAGAAGAAGAAGAAGAAGAAGAAGAAGAGACGAAGAAGAAGAAGAAGAAACTTACCTGTTTTGGAGCAGGAGTGGTCTGTCGCAGACTAGAAGAAGAAGAATTGAAGAAGAAGACTAGAAGAAGAAGAAGAAACTTACCTGTTTTGCAGCAACAGTGGTCTGTCGCAGTGTCGCTGGAGTTCGCTGGGCTGGAGAAGAAGACCAGCGAATGTTTTGGTAACAGATGCCTTTGGAGCGTATGTTTATTTGCCCAAAATTTTTAAAAAAGCCCTAGCTTCAGTTAAGCGAGCTTTTTATCGCTTTTCTTAACGCGTCGCTTCTCGCTTAAGCACGCTTTTCTAGTGTGAGTCGCTTTTTTTCTAGAAAAGCGTAACCCCTGCGCCTCGCCTCGCTTCGTCGCTTAAAGCGAGAAGCGAGCGCTTTTAATAACCCAAGCCAAGAAGCAAAAGACGTATAGTTTATGATAAGAATGGACCTTGGGCCTAACTCAACCCCAAAAGCTAGCTTATGAGGTGAGGATTGCCCAAGACCATATATATAAGGATCAGAGCCAGACCCATCCCAATTTATTGTTACCGATGTTGGGCCCCATTCATATTGTCCACGCTCCAGTTGCAGGCCAGGGCGTGGAGGGGGAGGGGGTGTTGAGTTGTATCCCACATCGGTGGGTTATGAGTATTTTGGTCTCCTTATATGACTTGGGCAATCCTCACCTCATAAACTAGCTTTTGGGGTTGAGTTAGGCCTAAGGTCCATTCTTATCAACTTAAAAGGAAAGTTCTACAGAGTGGTGGTTAGACCGACCATGTTATATGGCACCGAGCGTTGACCAATCAAGAAATCCCATATCCAGAAGATGAAAGTAGCAGAAATGAGGATGTTGAGATGGATGCGTGGCATACAAGGAAAGATAGGAATATGAATGAAGTTATTAGGGACAGGGTGAAAGTGGCACCTGTGGAGGACAAATTGCGGGAATCAAGGGTGAGATGGTTCAAGCATGTGAAAATGAGAGACGTAGATGCCCCGGTTAGGAGGTGCGAGAGGTTGATCATGGCGGGTTGAGTACAGGTAGAGGTAGGGTCGAAGAAGTACTTAGGGATAGGTAATTAGGTAGGACATGGCATTGCTTCAGCTTACCGAGGATATGTCCCTCGATAGGAAGATGTAGTGGTCGAGTATTAGGGTTGCAGGTTGATAGGTAGTCAAGAGTTTCTCGTAGTCTTACATGTAGTATTAGTACTATTTTTCTATTTTCTTATTCTTAGATGTTTATTGTTACTCGTTTTGCCGTTCGCTTCCGTTATCTTATTACTTTGTTGTTGCTATGGTTTGTTGCTTCTTTTTCACTATTCCTTGAGCCGAGGGTCTATCGATAACTGCCTCTCTACCTTCACAAGGTAGGGGTAAGGTCTGCATACATATTATACTCCCCAGACTCTACTTGTGGGATTACACTAAGTTTGTTGTTGTTGTATATGGTTGGCTTAATGTGTAACTTTTGTTTTATTTCTCAATGAAATTTGCTTCTTATTGATACATTTCAATTATGAAAGTAGTTGGATTTTAAAGGTCACCATATCCTCGGATGGCATACCATGGAGTAAGACTTGAATAATTGGATTAGACTTGTCAAATTTAGTTTCTTAAGTTCCAGTAAAGCCTACAAACATCTTAGCTTAGTTCAGGGCTTCAGGATTTTCAAGGAGTAAGTATCCGAAACAGAAAGAAAAAGAAGGATGAAACAAGCTAACTGATTAATGGGGTGGTAGCTAATTTTAACAATGCTTAAATGTAATTGTTACATATATTAAAAGAGAAACAGAAGATGGATATTTAGAGAAGGAAAGGCCGAAAGGGGAACGGATAATCTCATTGTTGAAATTATTCTTCATATTTATCTGTTTATACCTGAGGAGTACATACTGCTTTTACGGCGATGAAATAAAGCAGCTTGCAGATGACGGAAACTTAATTGCCTTGGGAAACTTTGAGTTAGAGAAATTCTGCTGCTAAAGATTCGCTTGGAGTTTAAGCTATGTTCCTAGTGTAGTTATCCTGTTGTGGGAGAAGCATGGTGACAGCTGACCGAGTTTTCGATAATGGGCTGTCATTAAAACTACTAAAGGACTGCGTAGGGCCCATAAGAACTGGCACAGTAGCCCAACAGCATGACCCTAACAATGTATTTTGACCCAGAAAAAAGGGTAGGAAGAAAATAGAAATTGATTATCCTCCGATCTCGTCATGCAAAAATGATGTTATTTCTGGATGTAGGATTCTCTTTGTGCTTGAAATACCTCTAAAAAGTTTCTTGCTTTTGATTTAGGATCTGAATTTTGTAGGTGTTAGGCTTCTTTGAGTTTTCACTTGTCAGGAGTTTTCTCCGGCGATCACCATAACATTTGGCCATTGATAATATTTCATAGTTGCTATTGAACATGGACAGGACTTGTCCTTCCTACAAGCCGCAGCTAATTTGCTGGAGTTAATAATTTTCTTATAGGTGGGTTGTACTCTGGAGGAAGCGCTCAGATGATTGAGAGTTCTCTCAATGTCCATGGAGATGAAATCTTATATGTTGGTGATCATATATATACGGATGTAAGCGTATCCAAGGTCCATCTCCGGTGGAGAACTGCTTTGATTTGTCGAGAACTAGAAGAGGAGGTTAGTTAATCTTCGTTAGATCTTTGGGATTGGGTCTTTCCCTTTTGGCTCCATTAGTTGGATTTGGGGGTTCCATTTGGTGGAATCTTTTGGAGTTTAGTATCTTACTTGCTTTCTATTTCAGTGTTATTCAGTATCTTACAAGCTTTTAATTCTTATTCTGCAGTATAATGCCTTAATTCATAGTCAACAACATCGAGCTACTTTGATTGATCTTATCAATCAAAAGGAGGTTCTAGGTGATCTTTTTAACCAACTTAGGCTTGCTCTTCAGAGGAGAACCATGGGACGTCCTGCACAGGTAAGTTTGCTATATCTACCATATATATATTCTTGCTCTTTTGTAGATTAACCTTAAATATTCTTCCTCCCGTTTCATGTTTGCAAGTAATGTCTTCAAAATTCAATTTTACATGTTGCTTGGAACTATGCAAATCAAATGCAAAGTATCACCTGTTAACTCTTGATATTGTATTACGTATCTCATTGAAGGTGTTTACTGCAATGGCAAGCTGAACCTACAGGATTACAAGTTGGTAGAAAGAGTTAATCCTTATTTTTCTGGAAACCATCGAAAGGAAAATGGATGCCTGCAAATTGTATTACAATGTAGCTTTGAAACAGAGTACAACACTCTGTCAGATCATAAGCAGTTTGTTTGAGAATTTCCCTTCTATAGTTCTTTCTCACTTTTCTGGTGGATTATTCTTCGGGGGGAAAATATTGAACTGGATGTATGTTGTGTGGGAATATACTTTTTTATGCTGTTGTTATAGTTCTGTTTTGCTATAGTCTTTAACCAGTATCTGGAAAAAGACAAAAAAGGAAGAAAAAGGTCTGGCTCTCTAACAAGGCTATTTGCAATGTCTTAGTAACTTATGTAGGTTCCTTTGTCCTATCATTTTGTTACTTGATGTAACCAATTTAAAGATGTATTGCCTTATTATGCATCAGACCCTTGCTGCCACACATATGGAAGATAATGAACTCACAGAAAGCATGCAAAAGCTACTTGTCGTTATGCAGAGGCTAGACCAGAAAATTGGTCCAATGTTGGATGAGGACGGAGAGCTTTTCAATAAAAGGTGATTTGGAGATTTTTCTTTTGGAGTTACCTGTCTCTTCAATTCAGCCTCAGATTTCTTACAGTAGTTTTATTTATGGTTTCATTAGCTCTTAGTTGATATTTTAATGTTCAGAGTGAGTCAACATCACCTCGACCAAGTTTAACGTATAAAGGTTGAAGGAATGTTTACTTGCAGATCTGCATGTTTTCTCGATGAGCTCACAGGAATGGTTTCTTTTTCAATTTACGAATTTGGACTTGAGGGTAATCTATCTGCCTTATTTTCTCTTTCAGGTGGGGTTATCTTTCGCGTGCAGGTCTGTGGGATAAAAGCCACTTGATGCGTCAAATTGAGAAGTATGTCAATGTGCTGTGAAAATTTATGTCATTTCCCCTATTAATTGATGGTAAAATATTTTTGTAAGTATCTGGACTGTTTTTACATCTTTTTAACTTGAAACTGCAGATATGCTGATATTTATACTTCCAGAGTTTCAAACTTCCTCCACTATACACCTTTCATGTATTTCCGTGCCCAAGAACAGGTATTCAAGGGTTGCTGGTAACTGTGCATGAAATTATGAGTGCTCTCTAGTAAATAACATCAAGCAAGATTGATTTCTTTTGAAACCTATTACTCCCTCCGGCCCGAATTAATACGACACTCCTTCCGTTTTGGAATGTTCATGAATATTTGAAACTAAAAAATTGGGTTTGAGGTGAAACTTTTTTCTGCTTTCCTAGAGCACGTCTCATTCATGCTAGGAAATCTGTATTTTAAATAATAAGTGGTTGCCCCTTATATCAAGTCCTAGTTTGCTTTCAAAATGCTTACATCTAGTTGGCTGGTTGTATTTATCTATTTCCAATTCTTGGTCATGCCTCAGAAGATTTGATCCAGGGGTAATCCAGAGTTGTCCAACAAAACCTTGGCCTTCTAGTGGTCACTATAGTAAAGGCTCACTTGTATGAGAGTTTGCATTTCCTGTTTCTCTACGTCTTGTCACCCAGAAATTTTGGATAGTTATTACTTTTTGAGATGTGTTTTCTTTTCTTTGATATAATGATAAGACACACCAATAAGTTACAGAATTTATTTTTTGATGGATAAAATTACTCTCTTTGAAGGTAAGCTCTTTACTTTACCAAAAAAATAAAATAACCTTTTTGAAGTTCTGGTGTAATAGAATGCCTGCAACATAGCTAGTTCTGGAACAAACTAATCCCTTGGGATAATGGCTGGACTATTTCATCGAGCAGCACTAATATTGTTCTGTAAATTAAAATGCATCTTCCATTTGTGGCAGCTCTAGCTCCATTTAGTGGCTTTTTCTTTTCAATCTTTTCTTGTTTGTTGGACAGTGAGCTTGTGGTTACAGTTCAGATTGAGTATTCTCTGCTAATCACTGTAGTCTCTTGACATTTGGACCAACATTTTCTCTCTTTCTAATGTACTTCTTTCTTCATGCAGAATCTCGCCCATGATTCATACACATTTGACCATCTACGGCGTGATAATTAACAGGAGTGGTGGAATCTCATTGTAGCTCTATGGCTAGTTCTCAGTTGTATATTAGATGTTAAATTTGGCATCGTCTCTCCTCCACCCTTGTACTCCAACCCCACACCTGCTTCAACGTGCTGTTGCAGGAATCCAGTATCTGCTATCCAATGGCATAGCTATGTTATTGTACAAGTAAACAACTGAGACAGTTCATAATAATCACTAGAAAAACCTAAGTCATCAAAGCCGTCCTGCCAGTTCATTGTATTGACTTATGTTTTAGTGAAATGTAGCTCTCTTTGACATTCTCACTGCATCTGTTTTTACTATTCAGAAGACTTTTTGGATTTGAGAACTTGCCAGATTTTATATTGATATCAATGGCGACTTTGTTGGATATTGTGGAACAGCATGGAGTTATGGAGAACCCCCCCCCCCCCCCCCAACTCCACCAATATTCTTCTAATTTCTTATTCATGGTTCTTTATTATTACATGCTATGCCATTCGCGTCCGTTACCATATTACATTGTTGTTACTATTGTTTGTTGCTTGGTTGCTTTATTTTCACTGTTCCTTGAGTCGAGGGTCTATTGGAAACAAACCTCCCTATCTCTATAAGGTAGGAGGTAAGGTCTGCGTACACACTATCCTCCCCAGACCCCATTTATGCGAGTACACTGGTTTTTATTTTTTTTAATTTTATGTTGTAATGAGCCAGCCTTTAATAGGCTTCCAAGATGTGCAGCAGTATATCTCCCGAGCCATGGATCCTTTCTGTTCCCAAGAGTTTGTGTGATTCTGGTTATCTTTCTAAATTCATTCCTCTATCTGCTGAAGAATTGTGTCTATGTTGGCGGATTAGTCGAGTGTGCCAGTACAGCCTACCAATTCCAAGCCCTGAGGATGATTATAATCCAAATCCATCCAGCATAGGTGGCTAAAGTTGTCCGCTTATGCTAGACTTAGATTAGTTAAATGAGTTGTAGTGTCTTAAACAACAGGATTAATTGTGTCATCCCCTCCACAAAGACCAGTTTAATGATTGAGCAAACTCAGCTATCTTTACGACTCTGGAGTAGAAGTCAAGTGATTTTTGTCTGGTAATTGCAGTCAAGATCTTGGATTATCCTACTCTCTTTGAATTAAATAAAGCAGTAATTCAGAGACAGAGGGTTTAATCTCTTACTGTGAACATCCAAAATGATGGTATCTTACTTTACCAGCTCCACCTTTCTAGAATAGCAACCCCTTTCTTAACAAACCTTTGTTGTTTAAATCATTTTCTTGCTCTTGTATCCATATAGTTTGACAAATCATAGATGTGAAAGCCGATAAGAAATGTTATTTGTTACTCCCTCTGTTTCAATTTATGTACTTATTTCTTTTTAGTCCGTACGAAAAAGAATAACCTCTTTCCATATTTAGAAACAACTTATGTACCTCATTTTATACCACAAGTTAGAAAGTATTCTTTTTTTTCTTAAACTTTGTGCCCAATCAAATAAGTTCACGTACGGAAGTATTATAAACTAACATGGTAGTAGACAGGTTATGGCAAACAGCGATTGTGTGCGTGTGTAATTAGTCTTCTCAATGATAAGGTTCCAAAATTAGAGGTCCAATCTGGATAGTATAAATCATATCGTTATAAATACAATACAATACCAATGAGTACAAATATAATACACAAATTGACAGGACGGAATCCGGTTTTTTTTTTTAATAAAAAAATTATAGACAACCCTCAGTCTCAGGAAATCCTCAACAATCTCACCATGGAAGTTAAGCAATCAATCATACACGCCACTTTCAAATACGGGGAAAATTTTGGAGAAGTCTTATTTTTTTGTCATGTTACAAATGAAATCCTGTCATGATATACCAAAACAGTGCAAATTATCAGTAGAGAATCCAAAACAAGCGAAGTGACAATATGCTCCCTATATTTCTGGAGCAGGTGCAGGAGGAGCCTTCAACAGTGGTTGGAGAGCTTTGACAACAATACTCATATTCGGACGGAACTCAGACTCGTATTGCACGCACAGCGCTGCCACAGCTGCCATCTGAATGAGCCGGAAAATAAGAAAAAGAACATCAACAATCAGAAATTGTAAGGAACTTTTGCAGCACCTTTTTCCAATCAAGACTAGTTAATCACAGTTTTTTCCCTCTTTTTGGTTGTGTTGGGGGCCTTCTTTTTTTTTTTTGTGTGTGTGTGGGTGGGTGGGGGGGGGGGGAGCAGATATTGGAGAAAGGGAGAAGAAGAGACCTTAGCCACTGCTTTCTGAGGATATCCTTTCAGCTTTGGATCGACACATTGCTGGACTTTATCTTCGCTCAGTCTCGGGGTAGCCTACAAATTTAAAGAAGCAATTATACATCAAGGATAGGATCTAAACATATAGCAGAGAAGAGCACATAAGGAATAAAAATGCACGAAAAAAATGTGAAGCTATGCTCACCCAAGTAACAAGGCTCTGCTGTCCTCGAGGCATTGTATGGTCTACGGGTTTTCTTCCGGTCAAAAGTTCAAGCAAGACCACCCCAAAGCTATACACATCACTCTTCTGTGTCAGTTGTCCAGTCATAGCGTATCTGTAATTATTTTTACGATACTTGGGTTAGATAATACTCCTGAAACAAAACAACTTTTTTGGAGCATTTTACACCAATAAAGGAGCAAAGCAGGTGACGGAGATGCCAACGGGTTAAACAACCGGCAGCGAAACAACTCCAGCAAATATCTCACAACTTTGTTATCTAACTTTGTAGAAAGACCTTAATTATCAACTAGAATCACTCAGAGAGAACAAAACTACCTTCACTCAAAAGCTTAAACATTTGGTTATTCGCGAGAAGACAAAACCTTGAGTAGAAAACTGGTTCTATAATTTATACCAATAAATGAAAATATGTAAAGGAGCAAATCAGCAAACTATCTTTGTACATTTTATAACAAGAGATCCTACCATTCCATCCCATATACAAAAGTGGTTAGTTGTTTTTGCCGTCTAAACATATCCAAATGCTAAATGTTACTATAGGTATGGTGGGGAAGAAAAGATGCCATAATTCATGAAAATGAAATTCACCAGTACAAGTAGTTTATATTTGGAAAACTTCGAAATATCAGCTACACTGTTGTCTTCACCAGCTCCTTTCCCATAACAAGCTAACTTAGTGGCAAATTATCTCTTGATAGACGTAAAAATATAACATCCACAATAAAAAAGGGAAACCAACACAAAAGCAAAGATGAGCTTTCGGATTTCCAAGAAAGCCTCTTCGCCTTTTACACCTTAATATTCAAAACTTAATTTTAAAGTATCTTTGGCCTTTTTGAGTTGTATTTAGCTTTTTACCCCAGAAGCGAAGAAGCACCTTACTTATTTAAATCTTTCCTTAGCCCCAGTAGACTCTTTTGTCACATAAAGTGAAGAAACCCGGAAAATCTGCTGCATTACCATTTTCCTATGCCTGTTGAGGCGTGGTATATGCGTCATTTAGCAACTACAAATATTATTTCAGTGGCTAAAACTTACTTTTTCTTACTGATGCTTTGTCTCATCGGGCCCTTATTCTAGAAAACTTTCAACAGCATTAAATCTCATCAATAATTTCTACCAAATATGCTTTAAGATCAGTTAGATGCATCAGAGACTCAATGTTACTATATAGTCATTTACATAACCTATTGCCAACTTTTACCGCAGATCACACCCATTCCTAGTAGCTTCAATTTCCCCACTTTTACACTTAAGTTGTATATTCCTAGTTCAAAATGTATCATACCAAAGAGGAAGTTATTCAAGTGGCTAGATAGAAAACAAGATTCAGCAATATGTTACCAGAAGCGAGGAGTTCAGAAAAACTCAAAAGCGCAAAACATGTGTACAACATTTAAAGAAGAAACAGAGTACCAATAGAACAAATATAAAAGGTTAGTCAGAAGAGAAAGGTGGGAGACATTACTCCGGTGCATGATAGCCAAATGTTCCTAAAACTCGAGTAGAATGAAGGCGAGCAGCCATATCAGGAGCCTGATTTGACAGGTTAAAATCTGCAATCTTTGCTTTGTAGTCTTCGAAGAGGAGTACATTGCTTGATCTTATATCCCTGTGTATTATTGAAGGTTGGACCTTCTCATGCAAATACTCGAGTCCCCTTGCGGCATCAACAGCAATCTTTACCCGCTGCATCCAATCAAGTGTTGGCCCCGGCTGCGCCCCTTGTACTCCTTTCCTTCCTGTAAGCAAGAACATACAAAATACAGAGAGAATATATTATCCATCAAGCTAATAAATTCTCTTGCATTCAAATTTCAAAGACATGAAGTTTTTTTCATACCGTGCAAAATATCATGCAAGGACCCCATCGTTGCAAATTCATACGCTAATACACGAATATTTCCTTCAACACAGTAACCAAGCAACTCAACAAGATTGTCATGCTTCAATCTTGAAACTCTAGCAAGCTTACGGTGAAAAGAGGAAACAGATATCAGAGGGATTTACATGTATTACAGCCAAAAAGAATTACATAAAGAAAATACACTTTTACCTGAGTCAAGAAGTCAACATTAGTCTCAGGCTCGGATGAAACATCAAGCTTTTTCACGGCAACAGCTTTTTCATTGCTTAGATTAGCATAGTATACTCTCCCGTAAGAACCTTCACCAATTAATGCTTTTGATCCAAAATTGTCAGTTTCCTCTTTCAGTTCATCCAAAGACAATGCTGGGACCTCTATAGTTGGTATTGCTTTTTCTGCTTCAGCCTTGGCAGGAGCTGGTACTCTTGACCCGTTCTGATATCCTGGTACCAGATACCAAAGGAAACTAATTAAAACCAAAACTATCTCGCCAATCGGAAAATTGAGACTTGTCTAAGAAGCACTAGAAATTTAGCACAGCCAAACATGCCATAAATAATAGTCCTAAAACGATCCAGACAAATAGATTCAATGTGGCATGAACATATATGTACTCAACTGAAGGAAGATATGCCATACTTCTTTTCTTTTTGAGTGTTCTAAAAGAAATATTGTTGTTGTTAATCACAAGTTTCTTCTGGGACTATGTGTCACCCATAAACTACAACAACAACAACAACCCAGTATAATCCCACTTAATGGGGTCTGGGGAGGGTAGTGTGTACGCAGACCTTACCCCTACCCTGAGGTAGAGAGGTTGTTTCCAAATAGACCCTCGGCATCCTTCCCTCCAAGAACTTCCCACCTTGCTTTTGGGTAGACTTGAACTCACAACCTCTTGGTTGGAAGTGGAACAGTTGGGAAATAGAACAGTTGGGAAATGTTCTTTGTAAGGATGCATTCACTTTTGACATGATATTTCCTTAGCAAACAAGCACATGGGAACCGTCCGAAATACTTTCCAAGGATATCAAGAAAGTATTTTATAACCAAAAAGAATCCAAAATAGACGCGCACATAGAGTCAAATTTCATATTTGAAGTTGACACTAGGTCCTTTAGATTTTTCTTTTTTAAAATTAAATCTGTTAGGAAAGCGATGAAATCTTCCTTCTGCATTGCGAGCGTATCCCCTCTGACTTCCTCGGAGACAGGGATTAACAAAACAAATCAAGAGGCCTACCACTGATATTCATTATAAACAATTCTCAAGCAAATGTTTCTGATACCACAATTTGGAATATCAATAAAATAAATAAACAAGGTTACTTAGGACAAATTACAAAAGTTGGATCAAAGCTGATCTGATCAAATTTTTAATCTTGCTAGGAAACATCAGGATTTAGCTGTAATCAGAATCTTCGGCTACTCCTTTTTCATTAAAATTTTGAGTAGATCTTAATTTCAGCATATCTTAGTGTAGCCAGTCTGGTATCATTTCAAGATTTTGTATTGTAGTCTGGGACAAAACTTATGAATATTGAAAGCGGCAGTTAGCTGTGTGAGCTGATGTCATTCATATTTTTTTTTTGACAAAGGTAACAGTTATGTATTATAAAAAAAGAAACCCAGCACAAAGGTTGTGCTGGTAACCATTTACAGATTCCAAAAGAAGCAAAAACCTATCCTTGTTCTTCTTACAAGGATTCTATGATGTCTAAAATAGTTGGATTTGAATTTAAGAGGATCCTCATTAACTCCACTCACTCAAATTGAATGCAAACAAAAATTCTGGAAGCCGAACTAAGATTGATTTCAACCCTTTTATATAATAGGCAAACGTAATGCCTCAGAAAAGATTTGTAAGACAATATTACACATACATATATATAAAGGGAGCACAATCAGATATCACCATGAGAAGTTCAATTTCTTCTTAAAATTTCCAAAGTATCCTAAATTTGTACTCTAGTGTGTGACAGGGAATCGGGGATGCAATGACAAAATGATCACATCAATCAGCTAAATCAAATGGCACCGACGAGGCAAAGACTCATCTTCAGACAACAAAGGAGAAAAGCAATTTGGTTTTTCCAATAAAGATAGCTTAAGCACAAAATGCAATAATGTACCATCAGCATGAGTTGCAGGGTTTTTAAGGTGCTCAGTTTCATTTGATGGGTAGGATTCCTCTACTTGACAGGTGCAGCACAGCCACCTTCTCATCCTCACTCTCTTTCTCAAATAAAGATCGTCTTCAGCCCTTCTGTTTTCCAACCGTGAAAAGTGACCAGGAGGAGGAGCATGTGCCTGTTCAGTAACTCAAATGTAAGAATGAACATACTTCATTATACACATACTACCACTTTATTTCCCAAATAATTTGATTGAAATGGCATACAACTCTCTCCTTGTTCGGAGGGTAATTTACAAGGTACTTGCAATATTTTTGAAATCTAAATTATATTAGACAGATGAACCCGTCAATAACATAATCTGCTGGATGCCTCTAAGAATGCATCCCTCAGATTCCAGAACGGCAGAACCAAAAATCAATTTCAACAGAAATAAAGCACGAGGAGCTCCATTGATATTTCAAAAAGCAAAAAAAGGGAAAATGTCTAGGCTTGCCAACAAAGAATACCTTAAAAAGCTCCTATTCGGAAAAAGGAAAACAGGGTAAAAGCAGAGAAACCAGAAATACTACCTCTCTCCACCAAAACACTATGAAATTAATAGCAAAAGATACAGAATTTAATATCAAAAGATACAAGATATCAATGCAAGACTACTATATACGTCACAATTTAATGATTCCAATTTAATTTTCTTCTAAGGAATCCCCTTAAATGTTACATTCCTCCACATTGGGCAAAAATGAAACAAAATTTAAACCTAGACAAAACCATCATTAAATCAAAGCACTAAAAATAGAATCTTGAAGTTAATTCCATTTCCATCAAACCAAACATACAATTCACATTTCAAGGCAAACTCACACATAGCCAGAGATCAACCACACAATCAATCAACAACACCTCGATCCCAATACAAAATAAAATCCCTCTTTTATAGCATGAAGCTTTATTAAATTAGATAAACAGATATTTTCAAGAAACCCAAAAAGGGAATTTATATAATCTTACCACTAGCCCTTGCCTGTGAAAATTATCATCCATAGCAATCAAATTAAACAAATATTACAATCCACAATACAAAATGAACAAAAAGAATCAAATCTTGAAAATTTCTCAGACAAGGGTTAGATCCAGAGGGTCCAAAAATGAATTGGGAAAGTTGAAAATGAGAGAAAAAATAAAAATGAAATTTAGTCAAATTCAAATTGATCCCCCAAAAAATAAAAATGAAACCCTGAGAATTGAAAAGAGGGCAAAAGGGTGAGGTACAAAACAACTCATTAGGAATAATTATAGCCATACAAACCAACCGAAATTAAAGGACTTATTTTTATTTATTCCATTTACCTGATAAATAAATAACGAAAATTTCTTCGGCTTCTTTCTTCTTCTTGGGTAATGAGGAAATAAAGTGAAGATACAGTTAAGCAGACAGGTAATGACAGAGAACAATGTGTGTGTGTGTGTGAGAGAGAGAGAAGGTTATGATTTGTTTTAGTCTGTTGTTTGTTTTGTTACGTTGAGAATGAGGATAGAGGAAAGGGAGCTCCAGGGGGCCGAGGGTTATGATTGAGAATATAGGAAATATTGGGAGAAATTCAAAAATAACCATATTTACAATTGGTCGTTCAAAAATAAACCAGTTTTAAAAGTAATCGAAATTTAGCCACTTTTTATATAAAGATAAATCTGAGCGATAACACTATTCAAACCCGGAAAAGACGGCAGTATATTATACTGGAGTTCCAGAATAAGTATGTCGGAATATGATGGAGTTCCAGCATAAGTACATTAGAACTCCAGCATAATATACTGGAGTTTCAGCAAGTATAATTGTCCAGTATAATATACTGGAGTTTGGAGCATCGGTGCTCCAGTCTCTAGTATATTATACTAGAGTTCGCAAAGTATACCGGTCCAGCATAATATGCTGGAGTTCATACACAGGTGCACCGAACTCCAGTATATTATGCTGGACCGGTCTCTGTTGCAGCAAAATGTTGGTATTTTTCATTGACTTCGTAAACGTTGGCTATTTTTGAATGACCAATCCGAAAACTGACTATACCGTGCTATTTTTACGAAATATTTTTGTATATTTAGCTGTCAGTGAAAGTTATTTTATTATTCTCTCTCTTTTATTTATTTATTTATTTATTTATTCATTTATGACGGTAGTGTCGGGTCAACTTATGGGCCAATACTTATTTCTTGAAAAAAAGATACTATATATCCGATGTAAAAATAATAATCGAATATATATACATATATATATCGTTGGAATTGAGGATTAGTTATTATTGTTGGGGTAGTGGTGGCGTCGAGCGTGCAGGTCCACTATTTTATTAGATATCTATTTCTTATAACATAAACTACCTATTATGATATAGTTTATCGATTTCATGTCTCTTAGTTTGACTAGATAAATTTTAAGAATATAAAGACACAATATTTTTACATTTTATGTCAATATATAGCTGTCGTTGAAGGTGCTTCTTAGATAATTTTTTTCTATTAAAATATACGTCCATGATTTTTATGTGTTTTATTAATTTGACAAGACACAAAGTTTAGGAATATTAAAAAATTGCGTGGTCTTAAATCAAAAATACATTCTTTTTAATACGTCTAAGCCTTAGTGGACATAATTACCACGCACGTGTACTGATAAAATATAGTGCACGCTTGAACAAGACTATCATACCATAAGTCATAAGATATGAATAATTGTGTGGTATTCTTTTTTTCAAAAGAAAAAAAAAAGACACATAATTGAAACATAGGATAGTAGTAGTTAATAAGGAAAAATGACTTATAGCCTGTTTGGCCAAGCTTCTTCAAAGCCAGAAGTATTTTTTTTTTAAAGTTGAGGTGTTTGGCCAAGCTTTTAGAGGAAAAAAGTGCTTTTGAGTGGAAGCAGAAACAGTTTTGGAGAAACAAAAAAAGTAGCTTCTCCCCAGAAGCACTTTTTTGAAAAGCAATTTTGAAAAAAATACACTTACAAACAATTTTTAAAAGCATGGCCAAATACTAATTGCTGCTCAGAAATACTTTTCAAATTAATTAGCCAAACACAAACTACTTCTCACCAAAATACTTTTGAAGAAAAAAAAACACTTCTTAAAATAAGCTGATTTTTAAAGCTAGGCCAAACAAGCTATTAATTTGGCAAATTGCGATTCAAACTCGTGACATTATTTACTTTGAACAAGTCTCTAGGGTGATAATCTCATTGTTCATGACATAGAATGACCAAAAATTTTAACACAGTCCTATGCATAAATAATAACAATATAAAAATGAAATGTCCGAGAAAAATAGGTGAAATAATCAAAGAAAAATTAAAGATAGTAAGTATAGTATAAAAATGTGTGTACAAGTTGATCCCAACACAGTTATTACTAAAGTGGCATAAACAACTTAACCAGGTTTGAATCCCTGGATATGGAATCGCCTTTGTTAGGGAGCGTTTTACCCTCCAATTTGAGACTTCCCAGCGCGAATCCGAATTTAATCAGGCCCCATACCGAGTGAGAAACCACCAAAAAAAAGTGGCATAAACAATTAAAACTCAGAGAGTGGAAGAAATGTCTTGACAACCTTTTTGAATGTCTTAACTTGGTAAAAGAAAAGGACAGTGAGTGGATAAAATGTCTTGACAATACTTTTAGAATTGTCTTAACTTGGTAAAAGAAAGGGACAGTTGTATGTTATTGTCAACAACTTCCTTCCTCTCTAATAAACCTTCTCTTTTTCCTCATCTTCTTTTCCTTTGTTGTTTGCATATTCATTTTAACAGTTCAAAAGATAATAGAGTAAGTTTTCACATTGCATATTATATATCAAGACTGTTAAAAGTACACTGCACAAACAACAACAACAACAATTCAGTATAATCCCGCAAGTAGGATCTGGGGAGGGTAGTGTGTATGCAGACCTTATCCCTATCCTGATGGGGTAGAGAGGTTGTTTCCGATAGACCCTCAACCCGAACACTGCACAAACTACATGATCAAAATTCACTTCAATAAGACACAACAAGAAAGCGCGACATCCTTAATCCTTATATACGACTCCCAAACACATAGTTTACACCGGGAGCAGGACAAGCCGATCTTGCTCCACTTATTGGATTATGCTTCTTTTGCGAAAAACGTTGAGGATAAAGCAGCAAATGCAGACTGTCGAAAATCCAAGTTAAGTCTCAAGAAGAAGCAGTTGAGGTGGAGGATGGATTGAAAGGTTTTTGTTCCGCGCAGGTGAGTATATCATGAGGCCCTGCTTCCTCCCGACCAACGCCCATCAAATCGAGGTAATAAAGGTAGTGGGATATGATGTTGTTCATGGAGTCGACATCACCTTGGTTACAGACATTGTCACCGTATAGGATGTTCATTGTGGTGCCAAAACCGGGAACTCGTTTAGACAAAGTATCGTTCTTTGTAGGCTTCCAATTGCCAACAAAGGCATCGTGTGCTGACGGCTGACCCTTTTTAACTGGATTCATCCACTGCCAAATCGCAGCTTGGAATGCCAAGGTCGCGTTTTGTTCAATGTACTCGGGATGATTCAACAGATCTACCTTCAGTGCTTCACCTATAGTTCCGTAGTTGTAGTTCCTAGGTAGAAGTACCCAAGGAAAAACATATCATTAGTGCTTGTATATGCTAGACGAATGAAATAAATTCCTAATCAAATAAAGAAACAGGCATCAGCTCGAGCAGATACTGTGACAAGGACCAGATGAGCTAAATGGCTTTTTCTTTCTCCTGTAACTAAGTTCTATATTGGTAGATCAGCTAAAGTTGATGTGAAATCGCACACAAGAACAACACCATAACAGAGAAGAGAACCCAATGAGATTGAGTGGTGTGTTGATACCAAAGAAGAAATAATAGGTAATCTAAATTGGTAATGCAACGTTTACCAGTATATAGGCAGGGCACCACGGCCATAATATTGGACCCCAGGAGAGCATGGGTAGGTTAACTTGAAGAAGTCATCACAGTAATCTTGGCTAGGACTCATTTCCTTGTTATAGCACAGCCCCCAAGCGAATGGTCCGCCAGTGGCGACTCCATAACCACCTGTTTACATAAAGTCCGTAAATTGGCAGAAAGAGAAGAGAGTTCAATACAAGGGCAAGCACCGCTGAATAAACTAGAGGGTTATTAAAACTTAATATACTGTTATTGAACCCACTAGAAGTAACATATGGTGATACAACCGAAAAAACATCGAACAGACTCCTGAAAACAACTTAAGCAATCATGATCATGACAAGAAGTAAATTCAAAGATCATAATTCTCAAGAAAAAAAAAATTCAAATATCATCTGCTTCGAGGTAAATATAACTCTACCAACTAACTAACCTTATCACTTTTTTGTCTGAACTGGTAAAGTACTAACGAACCATATCACTTGCACTTCTCGACAATTGCTATTACACACACGTCCAAACACACAGAGAGATACAGATCAAGCAACAAGCTAAATGATTTTTTGGCGGAGACAATCTTAAGTGACTGTCTCGAATTGAACATAGACTAGTCAGATTATCAAAACAGAAAGCTAATCTGTTGGAACAGCAAAAGAATTGGTGCCCCATTTTTGGATCTCATAGTGTGGACTAGGCAAACTAAATTGCTCAGACATCTGTAGAATTAGCTCAACAGAAGTTAATTACACCAGATTCTCAAGGCCCTAATCAGTAATCACATTGCTCGAGACTCAAGACACAAGCTAGCCTCAAACAAGATGGTTTCAATCGGTGATTTTCCACAAGCAATTGTTCTTTTCTAAGTACTGTTACGTTCGATCAAATAAAGTTTTAATCATGACCCATATACATCTAAATCCTTATAAGATAAAAACTTGCCATGACCTTCTCTTATTTTCAAAAATATTCTCAACTCCTTGAGTTTCATTAGTTAACCTTCTTAATATTACTTTCAAATCTGAAGGGAATCAAATATCTCCACATTTTAAGCATTTCTTCATTCATCTTTTAAGCATTTTCTGAGCATCAAAAGCATAAAAAAGGGCATCAAAGAAAGAAAAAAAAGAGAAAAACATAGACCTATAAAATACGATTGAAATGAATGAATAACAGGCAAACAATCAACAATGACCCCCAATCTAGTCGGGGCCAGATATATGAATCTACGCCCCTTCCACTCAATCTACAACACGTTTCAGCATAACACTCAATAATTTGTCTTTAAAAAGAAACTAGGAGTTCTATAAAATTAGAAGTTCTCTAAATCTGACATTTATCCATGCATTGACATATTTTGAGCTCATCACTGATGGGTGTGGTGGGATGATAAACTTTTCATCACCCTTAACCAAAGGTCTCCAGTTCGAGCTTAATGAATTTATTCACATATACCTACTTTCTTAGGAATGAAATTCTATCGGATCGGGAGCAATAGAAAACCCCGTCACGTGATTTCTCTGGCACGAATCCTAATTACCCTGGCCAGTGAGAACTAGATGCTTCAACAACAACCACGGCTCAGTCCCCAACAAATTGGGTTCGGCTATATAAAATTCTCGCTTACCACGTTACTCCATTTAACCTCATCTCAGGTCAATATTATGCAACACACACACACACACACACACACACACACACATTGAGAACTAGATGCTCGAGAGAAAAAGAAAGAAGATATACTTTGAGCTTAATTAAAAGAAAAAGAAGAAGAGAACTTACAAGAAGTTTTGCTACCAACATGGCCAAGAAAAGCAGCAATTTCTTTCATCTGCATTTGCTTACCACCAGTAGTACCAAATCCAAGAGGCTGATAAAGAGCTGAAGCAGTAATAAAAGATTTATAATCCCAAAATCCAACAGCATGAGCTACAGGTGAATTCCTCTTAGCAAACAAATTCTCAAATTGGTAAGTCTCAAAATAATCTGAAATTGTTAAATTACAACAAAATCTTGATAACTTATTACATTCCCAATCTTTAACACACATTTTTTTACCCTTTACTATTTTAACTATTGTTGGTGGTTTAGATGATTCATTTTCATCCCCTTTTGCAAATGCAGCAATTGATAGCATTATTAACATAAATCCTAAAACCTTCATTTTTAAAGCTACCATTTTTATGACTTAGGATAAGAAAATGGTGGGATTTTAAAGAGAATTGAAATGGGGAAATGTGTGAAGAGAAATTTAAGGGCAAGTTAATTGAATTTTGAGATGTGGGTGTGATTCAAAATTGAAACTTTTTGGGTATTTATACATTTTCTTGGGTTTTTGGTGAAGTTTTTCTTGCAAGGGAAGAGAAACCAGTGAAAGAAAAAGCTGTTAGATGGAGTATCTCTATCGGGAAAGAAGCAGTACTAACAACATCAATTCCAATTTCCAAGTATTTATTTTGCTTTATTTTAGATTGTTTTATTTTAATGTATTCAATAATATTTACACATTCTATTATTTTACCACTTTTTGTTGCAGTAATTACGATCCACACTTCAACCAAAAAATTTGTTCCAATACTGGAATTCAAAAATCCCGGTTAAGAATAAAAAAGTATTATCACTCCACTACAATCTTTGGTGGTACTAATAATTTTTTAACACAAAAATTTATAATAATTAATTATTGATAAACACTCTAAATATAGGCAAGAATATAGCGAAGTCTTAATCTATTAAAAAACATGGCTTGTATGAATATTTTGTTTCTCTATGTTCTATTTTCTCCATGAATTAACAATAACGCAGAAAATGAAGGCAAATATTATTTTTTAATATCAAAGTTTAGTGATAGTCTTATTTTAACTGAAGCAAGTGGAAATGTATAAAAATTAGACTATTTATGAAAAAACTACTTTTTTATAATATTATATTAGGAAGTATAAGAAGAAAAAAAATCATTTTTCTTTGAGGAGGAACGTTCTAGACTTGGAACAAAGCAAAGCTGAGATCACCTCTTCACCGACATGACAGCTCACCATTTCATATTTGGTGCCACAACAATTTTTATGGCACAGTTGGCATTTCCAATTTTATTTTTTACGCTGCTGACCTGTCCATACTTGTGTTATCGAGAAAGAATTTTTACATTCATATACCATATAGGAAACTATATTACCCTCAATATTTAAGGTTTGATATAATTACATTTAGTATACCTAATTACTAATTCTATACTATAAAGTTTTTTAACTGTACATTAATTGTACCTTATATCACTCCTACATTTATGGTACTGTATATTCTTCCAAATCCCTCCTCCCTCCCCCACGTTTCTCTCTCCCAACCCCACACTCTCACCTAAGTATCACCACACACCCAGAAAAACAATTGAAACCCTATGCTAAATCCAGAAAAACAATTGAAACCCTCTACCATTAACGTCCAAAATCAATGTTTTTTCTTCTACAACCAGTCAAAATTGAAGTCAAATCTTCAAAGTTTCATACACAACAATAACTTTTGATGGTTATGATTTCAGGTTCCTTCAGTAATATAAGAAGAAAGGAAAAGAGAGCAGCAATTCCACTATTGACAGTCATTAAAAAGCTTGAAGCTTTGAATTCAAATTTGGGTTTTCAAAAATCATTATTTGTTTGGATTGGGTGTTGTTTTAAATAACTGAGAATATGGTTTGGAGTTTATATCTCAATTTTGAAGGATTTTGATGAAGATTAGATTTGATTTTGGCTGAATTTCAGATTGAAATTCGAAGAAGAAGAAGAAGACGTATATTGCAAAAATTGTAGAAAAATTGTAGATAAATTGAAGAAAAATTGTAGACTGTTGTTTATTTATTTTTCTTGAAGAAAAATTGCAGAAATATTTTTTTGGATTCCATATTTAGCATAGCAATTTCGTAAGGAGTTGCAAGAGCATATAGGAGAATTACAGAATTGTAGCATAAACAGTATTTTCGACATAATTGCATTTTTTGCAGAAGATTTGTAGAAGTTTTAGTCGTTTTTTATTTATGAAAATAGAAAACAAAGCATCTACAATCAGAATACAAATAATATACAATTTATCGATAAAATATCTACAAACTGGGTACGCTGAATTTTAATATCCTAATTCCCATTCAATTGTAGCATAATTGAGATTTTCGACATAATTGCGTTTTTTGCAGAAGATTTGTAGAAGTTTTAGTTGTTTTTGATTTGTGAAAACAGAAAACAAATCATCTACAATCAGAATACAATAATCTACTATTTATCTACAAAATATCTATAAACTGGGTACATTGAATTTTAATATCTCAATTCCTATTCAATTGTAGCATAATTGGGATTTTTGACATAATTGCGTTTTTCAGAAAATTTGTAGAAGTTTTAGTCATTTTTTTTATTTGTGAAAACAGAAAATAAAGCATCTACAATCAGAATACAAATAATCTAAAATTTATCTACAAAATATCTACAAACTGGGTACATATTTGGACTCGACATACTTCTCCTGAAATGTATGTTTCACATTTTTTATATATATTTTTGTCCAAAACAATACTAAATCATCCACTTCAATATATTTTTTATACAATGTTATTCAACTTTCATACAATAGGTAAATGAATAAAAGAAAAATAAATAAAGAACAGTCTACAATTTTTATTCAATTTATCTACAATTTCTGCAATATACGTCTTCTTCTTCTTCGGCGAGTTTCAATCTGAAATTCAGTCAAAACCAAGTCTAATCTTCACCAAAACCCCTCAAAATTGAGATATAAACTCCAAACCATATTCCCAATTATTTTCAACAATACTCAATCCAAACAAATAATGATTTTTGAAAACCCAAATTTGAATTCAAAGCTTTCAAGCTTTTTAATGGCTGTCAATGGTGGAATTGCTGCTCTCTTTTTCTTTGCTTTGTATTACTGAAATTTGGACATAATTGCGTTTGTTGTAGAAGAATTGTAGAGGATTTAGTCGTTTTTTATTTGTGAATTGTAGAAGAATAATCAATTCGTTTTTTGAATTGTAGAAGAATAATTGTGTTTGATGTAGAGATACTAAATTTGAAACGAAACTGATGAAGAAGATTAATATGCATGATTTGCGTTTGGAAGATCTGGAAGAATATTTAATCCCCCAATTTTAGCGCGCCTAAATAAGGAAGCCTACAGCTACAATGATTTCTTATTTAATGCATGGTCTATATTTTGTAGAAATACTATTAGCATGAAGGGTAATATGCAAACTATGAACATAGTTGGTAATATAGTTTCCTATATGGTATAGAAACGAAAATTTCCCTATTTCTAAATATGGTGCAATAATGAATTTTAAAAATAGCCAGATTTATATGCTAGAAATTCATACACAGGTGCTCCAATCTCCACTATATTATGCTAGAACTTATCGTGTGCTGCAATTCCAGTATAATATGCTGGAAGTTCATACACAGGTGCACCAATCTTCAGTATATTATGCGAGAACTTTTTGTGGTGCAGTAAAATAGTTGTTAGTTATGATTTTACAAACGCTGACTATTTTTTAATTATCAACCCAAAAATTGACTAGGCCGTGCTATTTTCACAAAATATTTCGATCCTTAATTAAAATCTAAGGTTCATGCCATTAAAATAAAGAAAAAGCTTCCTTCGGTAAGATTCTTTTGGTTTCGATTTGACTTGATAAATATCAACCTAAGTCAAATATAGTACTCCCTCCGTTTCAATTTATGTGAACTCATTTGACTGGGTACGAAGTTTAAGAAAAGAGAGAAGACTTTTGAATTTGTGGTGTAAAATGAAGCACATATATTTTGTGTGACTATAAATCATTGCATAAAGGTAAATTGTTTTCAAATAGGGAAAAGGGTCACTCTTTTTGGCACGGACTAAAAAGGAAATAGGTTCACATAAATTGAAACGGAAGGAGTATTTTTTTCCCTCTCAACATCAAATCAAACCAATTACAAATCAATGTTTCTTGTCACTTTTTTAGTCGGTTCGGCTTTTTCTTTTTTCATATTGTTTAAATGCTGTGTAGAAGCATCTAGATTTCGCCAGAGATTACTTGCTAGACCCAAAATATAAGATGCAGAAATGACGTATTAACTTCCTGTCATTTTCTCCAAATTTAACACTAACCAAACTTTTTGTCGTTTCTTTGTAACAAGCCAAAATGCGCTAAGCAATATTTGGATTATCCTAAAAACAAACTGAAAAAGCCAATCCAAGTAAAATGTACTACCAAAAGAGACAACAACAACATACCTGGTGTATAAGCAGATATTATCCTTACCTTTAAGAAGGCGGAGGCTATAACCGGCAGAGGCGGATCCAGAATTTTTAAATTTATGGGTTCCTATATCGACTTTAAATTAATATATTATAATAACCGAACTAAAGAACTGCGTTCCCATCTAAATATTCTTATATATTGAATAATTTTTTAATACAAATACGGGATCTAGCCAAAAGCTACTGGTTCCTGGGAACCCACACTCATACCTTTAGATCTGCCCATGATTTCCGGTAGACCCTCGGCTCCAGAAAAATAAAGGGAAGGGCAATAACAAGCAAATACCTATCTAAAGAATTAATCCAAATAGCCGCTCATCCAACCACTTGAACTAAAAATAGTCGGCGGAGGTATAATATACGCAGAACTTATGTATTATATGCTTATACTTATGTATAATTCATGTATATGATTAAAAAAAAGTAAACAATGAATGTGGCTAGCTATTTGCGTAAAGATCCCAAGAAAATAGTACCTAATTCAAATTGTCAATTTCTGGTTAAGAAGTGTATAAACATCAGCAGATATGTTGTTAAAATAAAAATAGCTTCATTTGTGAAGAAGTGGTTGTTTTTCATCAGGTATTGCTCCATTACTAGCCTGGAAAAAAAAAAGCAGTCCATTATCATTTGAAAATACAACCAAAAAGGTAGCTTCTTGACATATTGATAAATGGACTGTTACCTCCCCATAATTTGTTCCTAATTCTGCAATAATTAAAGAGGATGAATCTCTAGAGCTGAAAACAGCACAATAGGAAAAGAGTTACTGAAACGACTTTTTATTTGGATTTTTAAGCATACAGTAACAATGTGAAGATTTTATCAGCCCGGTGCCCTAAGCTCCCGCTATGCATGGAGTCTGTGCAAAGGGGCGGACTGTAAGGGTCTATTGTATGCAGCCTTACCCTGCATTTCTGCAAGAGATTGTTTCCAGGGGTCGAACTCGTGACCTCCTGGTCACATGGCAGTAACTTTACCAATTACGCCAACGCTGTCCTTCCGGTGACAATGTGAAGATTTTTATATACTGAAATATGTCAAAGATAATACCTATGGCTATCTTGGACATCCGCTAGCTTCGATGTCCCCTGTTGTTCGTCGTCTTTAACTTGTGAAAGAGGTGAAATGTACTAAAGAATAAAACAAAGTTTAAAGTCAACCTGAAGAATACATAAAAAGGCAATAACTGAAGGATTAAATTTCTCTGAATTTCAGTACCAGGTGCATTGAGATGAACACAACAGAAATTCCCAGAATGAAGTTTATCGTCAGCGTTTGACCAAACAACAAAGCAGATGCAATGCCTGTGAATAACGTTGCAATAATCGCGGAATACTTCTACAAAATTGTATCTGATACATATAGAGAAATAATGTAAGTAAATTATACAGTAGAATGTGATGAAGGAAAACAGATCTTGACTTGAACCCGTGACCTCGTGGTCACATGGCAGCAACTTTACCAGTTACGCCAAGGCTCCCTTTCAATTACATAAAGAACTGTGACAAAAAAACCTCACCAGCATATTTGTAGAAAAAAGAGGACAGATTTCCATGAGCTGCGCTAATAAATATCAGAAGCATGGTTTCTTTTGACTGCCCGCAATATATCAAAGCTGCTCGGACCTGAAAATTTCAGAACAAATATTCAAGAAGCTGCTTAAATCTTGTCAAAAAAAGCAACTTAATAATAAATATAGAAAATTGTATAAAACACCTGAGGCATGATCCTATACTAGTAAATTGTCCATCTGAAAAAATATAAGACGTATTTGAACCTTAAATCTCGTATACTGCCACTAATTATTCACCTGTTTACTATTTATCCTTTTTTATTTGCAAAAATGGTTAACTAGAAAGATAAAACTATGATTCAAGAGTCATTGACCTTTGAATATAGCCATCCCTAGAATGGCAAGAAAGTTGAATATAGCACCATATCCATATAAGCATAAGTTCTGCAAATTAAAAACAAACCTGTCAAATGGTCAGGAACAGAATTGAAATCTGTCGAAAAACTTGCATAATCTTTATTGCTATAGAAACAAGATCGATCAAGCATAGTTCAACTTAAATCCAGTTGACATTTTAGTTCAACTGAGGTAAAGTATATAATTTGATAATTGGTGCTGCTATAGTAAAAAAGACCGGTTCAAACCAACTATAGAATAAGGCAAAGGATATAAAAATAGAAAGAGTTAAACTGTCCCATGGAAAAACCAAGACAGCCAACAAATATTCTGATTATAAAGCACACAGAGATATTACAATCAAGCACGATGAAGTTACCTGAAGATAAATGCTTGTGTCGTATTGGCTCTTCAAAGCATATTCATGGTACACTGAGGCCAAAGAAGGCACAATAACCTGCATATATAAGATCCTGGTTTAACCAATAAAAAACAATGGCACATCCAACAACACATTCGCGGGTTGTATAACCAAATACTTTAGGGTCGAACCATATATATATATATATATACACGCACACACACACACACACACACAACAACAACAACAACAACAACAACAACAACAACAAATCTAGCATAATCCCACAAGTGGGATCTGGGGAGGATAGAGAGGTTAGCCCTAGAGGGTAGGAGGAGAGGGAGAAGTAGACCGAAGAGGTATTGGGGCGAGATGATTAGGAAGGACATGGCGCAACTCTAGCTTACCGAGGACATGACCCTTGATAGGAGGGTGTGGAGGTCGAGGATTAGGATAGAAAGATAGTTGGTAGTGGAGCTTATTTCTTTCCCATATTTGTAGTATTAATATTGCTCTTGTATTTTCTTGTGCTTCGTTCTCTTTTGTTACCTGGTGTTTCGGTTTCTCAGTCTTATTCCTACTCTTGTTCCTTTCGCTTCGGATGGTCTACTATCGTGTTATTGTTTACGGCTTGCTGTTATTGCTTTTGCTTTGAATTATTGTGTGTGTGCGCGCAAGCACGTGTGTGATATATATCCAAGAACTCACTCACTCACTCTATTAGTTCACAACTCACTCTGAAACTGCAACTGCTTAAGCACTATCTAGGTGTTTACTAAAGTATCTCAAATTGAAAACATCACAATTGTTGGTAAGAAAGAGGGGCATTGAATTACTCACAGAAATCAGTGTGTAGATATATGCAATTGCTGTAACTGGAAGACCAAAACTAGTGGTACCTTCAGGATGAGATTGAAGTTGATTTATGCTAACTCCAATAAGCAACAAAGCAAGAGCTTCCAACTGTAACATTATCAATACAGTTATAATGATATCAAACTTATATAAACTGTACAGAATCTTTTGCTCCGTCCTGCTCACTATCATTACTTTAACCATCGACTTGAAACTAACCTGAATTATGGAAAATCGACGTCTCATGATAAATTTCAGCAGTACAGCAATAACCAGAACCTGCACTTGGAAAACAGCAAAAAAATATATGCTCAATTAAAGGTCCACTCAGGATAGCATAATATCCACCAGAGGAATACAGCATTTTTTCAAGTCAATAACTTGAAGTGTCAATCACATGACAGGAAAGATCATTGAAGCCAATAAATATGATGATAGCAACATTCAAATTTAGTAGTATACCTTTAGATTGCTCAGCATCTTCACTGTTGCTGGATTGAAATATAACTGCAGAAAAATGTTAAGATCATAATGCATGAGAGGAGAAAATTCTGCGTATCAAGAAGATTTGACGAATAAGAAAATCCCAAGCATGTTGTCAATTAGCTAAGAAACTGTCTTAAATGCTATAAGCTCACTGATATATATGTTAATAGTAATAGAACAGTCAATTAAATAGTAGATGTTATATAGTCACTGTCTTCTAAAATGAAAATCTAGTCAAATTTTGTTTAGTGTTGAGAGGAGAGAGAGAAATCTGCATCACATAGAGGTCCTCCAGCACTAATAGCAAGCACATTGTAAGAATAGGGTAAAAAAAATCTCTTATAAATTGTCGAATCCCCTTAATTGCTGCTAAGAGTATTCATGTGCTGTGTAAGTATTCTTTTAAGGCTCATTGTCAGACTTCCTGGCTCCGCCACGGGCCATAACCAGTGTTATCGAAGGCGCGCTTAAGCGCTGCAGCGAGGCAATATGTTAAGCACTTCGTTTCACTTAACCGGCGCTTCAATATTGTGATCAAGGTTCTAAAGCATACTTTTCCTTGCCAATGAGCATAATCCTGAAGAGGCGACACTATACAATTGACATTTTATTTAATCATAAATTTTCTTCAATTTCTTTGTCCATATATTTGGTATTCATGCTTGTAGATACTAGTTTTGGACTATACATACATATTTGTCATTTTTCTCCATTTGTGCCTTTCTTCGTTAAAGCACACGCTTTATTTGCACTTTGTGCGTAAAGCGCCAACAAACCTTAGAGCTTTTTTGCGCTTTTCGCCTTTGATAACACTGGCCATAACTTTGCTTATGCAAGATTTGTTGTTCTTTATGATGGAATTAGATGAAACTAAGTGCAATTCGAGTTATTAACATAGCAAGTTGCAAGGTATAAAATGCATGAAAAGAATGGAACTATCACTTCGGGCGCTCATAAGTAAAGAAGAATTCAAGAAATATTATTACCTGCATGACAAATTTCATGTAGGTATTGATAGCATAGAGTAATGCAGGTACAGCTAGAAGGACATTGTGTCGCGCACCCTGAAAAAAAATTTAAAATGCTGAAAGTTACCAGTCATTACTTTCCTAATTTGCTTAGCCAGGATATCGATAAAAACATATAGAATATGCTATTTCCCTCTCTATAGGGCCAAGATTTTGGACACTAATAACATTGTCCACAAGAACATTTACCTGTACAAAAGTGGATGCTGAAAGAAGTGGCTTTTCTCCAACTTTTTGATACCTGGACTGCAGAAAGAATGCAACATGAACATATGATTCCGCCAATACCAAATCAATCAATCAATCAACCGTGTCGTCTCAATCCCAAACTAGTTGGAGTCAACTATGTAAATCCTTTATCCATTCCAATTCATTTGGACCATTTCATTCCGCCTCAAGCCACGAGCATCAACAACGAAAATATATCAACTAATCAATCAACTACACCTCAATCACAAATAGTTCAGTTCGCAATATGAATCTTCTATTCTAGTCCTGTCCTTTTTTTTCATTTTGCTATAAAATGAAAAATGTAATGGGCAAACACTAAAAGCAAAGATAAATGTACCTGGAATAAAATAATTACTATTGCAAAGAGAAATCTCGTTGCCTCTGTCAAAAAGTTGACACTTAGGGGATTAAACTTGAATTTTCCATCCACTTTTGACATATAAATCAAAACAGGCTGGAAAACGAAAGAGCATCACTGAGTAAGCCTTTCCCATTGGAAAATCAATCGCAGCAACATAACAGAAAAGACGTAATGACATATAAAAGAAGGAATATAGGTATTAATAACAGTCAGCAATTTGTATAGATATATACTTAAAAGAAACAGTGTGAATTGCTCAGATTGCTGACTCTTCATGTTGCTCTATGGACAAAAGAAGAAGGTTATTGGAATCTAAATTAATAATTTATACATATTAAATAGATTTCTTAAGACGAATACAAAGTCTGAATCAAAGTTGTCGGGTTCGGCTGAACTCGTACTTATATATTGGCTATGCCCCTGTCAATTTTTGACATATTAAAGTAACTAAACTATGTGTGAATTGCTCAGAAAATACAAATGACGGAACAGTCAAATTTCTGGCTCAGAATATACAAATGGCAGAATTTTAAAAAAAAATCTACCGTTAAACATTTTGACTACTGATGATATTTAAAGAACAAAGGATGCTTAAAAAATATTTAAATAAAAAACACAGAAAATTTGACCTTCCAATAATTTGTATCCTTCGAGCATTTATACATTGTTCAGTTACTTTAACACGCATGACACGAAAATAATTTCGTGATTTTACTGTTACAATGGATAAAGTGTTACTTTAATGTGAGAAGATATAGATTTATGATTTTACTATTATAATGGGTAAAATTTAGTAATTATACCTGAAATTAATTCAAATAAGTCAAGCAAACAATATACGTACAGGAAATGACTGCTACTACCTGTAAACCAACGAGGATACAATCACCTACAACCAAAAGGACACTAAGAGCCAGTGGCTTTGACGATTTGTTGCTTCTGTGTTGATCATTTGCACTTGAAATAGTTTCTGTTGTAGAAACAAAATTGGAACAACACGAGCTGCACATTATCATCCCGTTCGTCGTCAAGTTCGTCTTAACAATACAATACTTCAGGAAAAAAATTGCAGAATTTTCCGGCGAGATCCAGAGAACTCCGGCAAGTTGAGCTGAGTCAACGGGCCGGGACTGAAACTTGGACGTAATGAGAGAATTTATAGGATCTTTCTGAAACTTGCGCGCGAGAAATGAATTTATTTACGATGCATGGAACATGCAGAGAAAAAGGAGTTTAATTGAGGAATTTAATCGGGGTTGCTCTGATGGTAAGCAATCTCCACTTCTAACCAAGAGGTTGTGAGTTTGAGTCTTCTCAATAGTAAGGCGGAAATTTTTTGGAGGGAAGGATACCGAGGGTCTATTTGGAAACAACCTATCTACCCCAGTAGGGGTAAGGTCTGCATACATACTACCCTCTCGAGACCCCACTAAGTGGGATTATACTGGGTTGTTGTTGTTGTAATGTTTAATAAGCTAACTTGTGGTACTCTCTCCGAGCAGGGGCACGCAGAGCCAAAATTTGAAGTTTATTTGGTTCATAGTTTTAGCCTTTTTATGTTACTGGATTTTAAAGTACGAATTTGTTTTCACCTTTGTTTAAATCATGGGAGTTTTTGGCAAAAATCATCCTTGAACTACCAAACTTAAAGTACATCCTTGTGATTCCTTAATGAACAAAAAACATCCCTGTACTATTTATACGGTTGCAAAAATCATCCTTCAATTATTTTTTGTCAAAAAAATTAACGGCAGAAATAAACGTGCATACCAAGCACCCCTAAAGTTTCCAAAACTGCCCCTCCTACCAATCATTTTCCACCTTCACCTAAAAAGACAAAGGCTTCAAAAATAAAAGTTATATTAGCGAGTAGATCCAGCTTGGTGCAGATCCAAAGTTATATTACGGGAAGAAGGTCGGCCACGCCAGCTTGGTGCTTGTTGATGAAATCAAGTGTGGAGTGTAATATATTTGTGATGTAGAAGAAACAATCCCAATTAGTTATATGTTCATTGTCAACAATTTCTTTAAATCTTGTGATGAATGATCGTTTTGTGTGATATTTTTAGCTTCAAAATTAATTCTATTTACATTTACTTGAACTATTCCAACAAGTTTCAGACAGGGCAATAATCAATTAATGCTTTTATTAAGATAATACTCACATTCAAAAAAAACTATGTAACAGAATCAAGAGTCAGATAAGAGCATACTCCATAGTTAATTGCTCAAAGCTCACATGTCTAAGGGATGCGGCCAAATGAGCATCTGAAGCACGAATTTGCATCAGTCTTTCTTGCATATTCTGGAATGAAGGACTATTTAACACAACTGGTATTCTATCACCCAGTGATGGGTCCTCTAGAAATTGACAAGAGCTTTTGCAGCATTATCTCTTATTTCCTCTGACTCGTCCTGCAACATATCTACTAATTGCGGAATAGCCCCAGAATTTGCAAGAGCAGCTCTATCTGCTTCATTGTAACTCAACTGGGCGATAGCTCCAGAAACATTCTCCGTCACATCACTGTTTTGGTCTTCCAATAGCTGAACCAGAATCAGAATTTGGAGTAGATCCAAAGTTATAAATTATATATAAGTTTTGTGGAGCTTGGTTGTATTTTAGAGTTTAATCTCCATTTCTGTAGTTTGGTTTTGTGAACTTCTATTTTTGAAGCCTTTGTCTTTTTGGTTGAAGGTGGAAGATGATTGGCAAGAGGGGCAGTTTTGGAAACTTTAGGGGTGTTTGGTATGCACTTTTGTTTCCGCCGTTAATTTTTTTGACAAAAATTAACGGAAGGATGATTTTTGTAACAGTTTAAATAGTACAAGGATGTTTTTTGTTCATTAAGGCATCACAGGGATGTACTTTAAGTTTGAGCTATAGTTCAAGGATATTTTTTGCCAAAAACTCAAATCATGGATCCGCCTTTATTTCCGAGCACGTGGGGAAATGCTATTTTTTTTCGCCAATTTGCTTCGATATTCAATGAGTTTAAGTGTGGAAGTTTCTTTGTATATACTCATAATTAAGGAGTGTGAAAAGTTCAAATGGATGAGCGCTAATCCAATCCGTTAATTAGGAGATTGCATTGGATATTTAATGAGAGAGTTGAGAGTTAGAGTTTAATAAATGTTTTGACCAAATTTTACACGTAGTGCAGCAATAAGTAGATATGTCTACGCAAGTGCTAATTTTTTTGTCCCTTATCAGTTCCGACTTTCTCCGATCAGTTTTAATTATTCACATTTGACTTTGTACTCCTTTTAAGAAAAAATAAATGAAGTATGTATTTTTACAGGGTAAATAGGAAAAAATAATTATCTTTTTCTTGATTTGCTAAAATAGATAAGTAAAAATAAAAATATATTTTTTTATAATAGATATGTAAAAGTGACGGAGGGAGTAGTAGTTTTATTATGTACCGTAAAAACTAGCCATTACGTCTAATTTAATATAAACTATTTTATTTGCTTAATAATTTTATGTCGTCAATTTGCTAAAAGGTGTCACATTGTTGGACACGGACAAACAAATTAAAGTGATTTTACTCATTTAACCTCATATGCTAAAAGCAAATTACTCATTTAACTGGGCCAAAATCTTCCTTGGCCATATGAGTTAATTGTTTAACCAAAGAATGAAATTTTAGTTAAAGCTAGAATTTAGAAAAATACGGGTTACTGATAATCAAAAGAGTGTATAAAAGGAAGTGATTTAGATAGCAAGAGAGTAATTAAGAGAAAAACAAGTAACCAAAATTTTATATCAATATTATTTCGTATCCCCACAATTGATCAGATGTCTCCCTTTTATAGATATTTTGGAGATATACGTTTTGCCCAAATCATAATAAGGCTATTATGAGTAATTAAAGACATTTAATGCTACGTTACCTAATCATTATATTCAATACAAATTCTCTAACGTATTCCACATTTAATGCCTATTAAATGCCGTATCTGCACTCTTTTCTATTGTCAGATTCATTCCTTTTGATTCTCAGACATAAATGACGTGGATAGGTACGGGTGCTGAGTTATTTGTATTCCTGCCCGTGCCTCTTCCTCTGCCATTTGTTCGTATCTGTCGCAACTTGTGCCTCTTGGCTAGTTGTAATTCTTTGACCATTTGATCAGTTTACGTGTTTCGACACGAATTCGACACGTCACCTTTATATTTAAATACAATTTTTCTCAATACAGATAGTCCCCCCACTTTCCATTTATTCATCAGTTGAATATTTGGGAAGTGGATTTCATTAAAAGAGAATTTTTGTCACCATTAATGCTATGACAAAATTAACGCTTCAATTGTTGCTTCCATTTAATGCTCCATATACGTGTCTTTTTTCCATTGGCTCTGCAGTTTTGCAGCCCCTTTTCAAGGCTTTTTACGGCTCCACTATTCACGAAGTGCCAGTTATCATTATTATGGTCCTTCCATCACTACACTTTTACCTTTGGCGGTGACGTATTAATATAAATATAACTTCTTTCCTTGTCTTTTACTACATAAAACTTATTGAACACTTAATTCCTCGCATTATTCTTCTTTGCCATGTCTTCACCAAATCCTAACCCTAGGAGAGTTCCCATTGTTGATACTTTCCCTAATGCCCCCATTAGACATAAAAGGGGAGGTAGACTTCGTAGCTTAGGGTCTACTCGAGGTGGCGGTTCGTCTATACCTTCTCCTAGTTCTTGTCCTTCTTCCAGAACCAGAGGTTCCCTTCCTCACAGATCTTCTTCTAGGGATAAAGAACCTTCTGAACCATTACGTGAACCTTTAGTAGAGGAGATAGTCCCTACAGAATTATCTTTTTACCATGATAAGGAATCTCTTAGAAACGAGGTTTCCGCCTTAGATCGTGCTTACGCTTACCCCACTCAAATTACAGAAATTTTGACTCCTGTAGTTCGCAAAGACTGTCATTGGAGTAATGATTTTCCCTATTATTATCTCTAATCCAAATCAGAGAATCACTTCTTACTTGACTGGGTTCTCTTTTGTTTATACATACCCTTTCACTTTAGGATTCAAACCAGCTATTGACCCAATTATTCTTGAATTTTGCTGTTTTTTAATGTCTGTTTGGGTCAAATTGGCCCAATCATATGGAGGGATGTTGCCTGTTTGAGGCATTTAACCAATTTGGCTGACATTTCCTTTACTTTCTCTCACCTGATTCATCTTTATTCCCCTAAACTTTTTCGTAATGGTGTTTTTACCCTAGTAGCCAGGAGTAAGAGGGTTTTAGTGAGCCCTGAAGATGACAAAGACCGTGGTTGGTACGCCCGATTTATTGCTACCCCCACTGTTGGTTTAGTGGGTGAGAATAACATTCCCTCCTTGAGAAGTGGAATTTTGCACGTAAGTCTTTTATCCATCTCGTACCTTTTTCCTTCAAGTTTATCAACTTCTCTAATTTTTGCTTTTTTTTTTAGCAACCATGGGAGTGGTGGAAAATATTCCCAATTTTCGTGGTTGGGTAGATAAATTGCTGAAGGCCGCACTAATAGATGGTAGGTTTTGGAAAACACTTTCTAACCGTTACGGTTGGAAAGTAAAGACTCATGGTAAGAGTTTTTATTTCATCTTTCACACATGTATATATTTTTCTTTATGGTTCTAACTTCCATCCTTCTTTTTATCAGGATTTGCTATTCGAGGAGTTACTGCTGAAGTAGTTGCGGCCTCTCGTGTCTCTTCGGGAACCCGTATCTCTTTAGAAAGAGCCCGAGAAATAGTCTTGGGTTCTTCTTCTGCAAAAAGGAAAACTGATGAAGAAGAAGACTCTGAAGAAGAGGAAGATGAGGGTTCCCTAGTGACGAGGCCACGAGCTAGGAGACGCATCATCTCTGATGACGAAGCTGAAGTTTCCCCTCGTCTTTCTGTTCCTCTTACCGAACCTGTTGAAACCCCAATAATAATTCCTAACGATTACGTCACTCCCCATGATACCCATGAATCTATTGATCAACTTTTCTTCAGTGGTTTTGGCAGTGGAAGTTTAGGGCCTGTTTTAGATGAAATACTCTTATCTTCTTTCTCAACTCCCGTACCTGTGATTCTTTCCTTACCAGCCCTAGCTGTTTCTGTTCCTTCTTCTACTGTTTTCACTTCCTCTACTGCTCCTCCCTAGACAACTCCCCCTCCTATCGTTCACCATACGGAAGTGGGCTCTTCAAGTAGAAGTGCTGCTATGAGGAGGGTAACCATTGAAGTTCTTGCTGATAGTAGCCTTTTGAGTAAGTCAGGTCAGGCAGATGTATGGCTGGAACCTTTAATCGGTCCAATTGAAAAATCAAAGCTGGAGAGCCATAGTTCCCTGACTCTAATGAATGATATCATGCATGCCACTTTGAAGGTACTTTCCTTCTCTTCCTTTTTTACCTTATAATTTTTTTTTATCTTTGGGATTCTTATATTCTTATTTCCCTTCCCCTTTTTTTAGGCCAATCTTATCGGTACAAAAATGATGAACAAAATCCCTCTCTTGGAGAAGGTAGCACATGATTCTCAGTTGGAGGCGATCAATTGGAAGGAACAATTTGAGAGTGCACAAATTGATATGGAAGATTTACAAGAAGGCAAGAGTACCCTAGAGCAACAAGTGCGTGCTTTAACTTCAGAGTTAGCGATTGCAAAAGCTTCTTCAAGCCAAGCAGAAAAATACAAAGAACGTCTCGAATCTTACTTCTCAGAGCAACTATCTAAGGCCAGTGAAGAAAACAGAGAGTTGAAGGCTTTTTTGAGTCAAAACGAAGTTTACGCTTGGGAGCTCGTGCAAAACTTAACTCAAGCACAAGAAGACCTTCGAGTCTTGGCTGATAAGGTTCGTGCTTTAGAGAGCTCCCATGCCTCTCTTCAAGCTTCTTACAACTCCGCCTTGGCTGAAAACAAAGAGCTAAAGAATGAGATTGTTGATTGGGAAAAGGATTATGAGACCCTTGAAGAAAAATCTGTTGTTGAGGTAAGTTGGGCATTTTTGAATTCACGCCGATATACCCTAATTGAAGCTGGCCAAGAAAACTTCAACCTGGAGTCAGAGTTAGCTAAGATCAATGAAACCATTGAAAAAGCTCAGCAAACTCTAGACTTCCCTTCTCCCGTGGTTGAAGCTCCCGTGAATGTTGAAGTTGATACGGGTATCCCAACTCTTTCAAGCCCAATCGACCCTGTTGTTACAAGCCAAGTTGAAACCGTATCTGTTGATGCACCTGCCCAAATTGAGCCCGCTGCTATTGATGTTCCTGCTTCAGTTCCACAAGCTTCTCAGTAACCAGTTTTAATCATTTGAATGATTTTGTTCTTGTTTTTATTTTGAAAAATTGTAACCAAACCCTTAGCTTCATTTGAGGGTTGATTTTGGAAATGCAAGTCCCCAAGTATTTTATGGGGCAATCTGTATAAACAATTTCATAGTTCTATGACTAAGTTCGAGCTTAGTTTTAGATTTTTAAAGAAGTTTTTCATGTTATTATCTTAAACTTCTGTTTGCTTTATTCTTGCCTTTATTTTTAAGGACTTACAGAATAATTTGTATTTTTGTTTTTCGAAAATGCTTCTGTTAACCTCATGACTAATTAATTTAAACATGAGTTTTATAAAAGAGGACCCTTTTATACTTTGACACTTAATGAAAAAGATGTCTCAACTTCATAATGGTACTGTCATACGATAAAAGAAATAGGAACACACATGTTTCTTTGAAATAACTTCGACTAGTTTTGAATAGTATTTTACATGTATTTGAATTACATCTATAACTTTCTCGTAACTGTTTTTCTTGTAACAGATTTTTTCAAAAGAAGAATAATAGACACGAGGTTTTTTCTTATAACCCGTTTTAGTACATAGCCTTTACCCTAACTATAGTGAGGTTTTTCTTTGACCTTAGCTCGTGGCTTCATCTCGTGACCTTGTGACTTTTACTCTGCGCTTGACTCTTTTAGGCTTGATTTTTCTTAATCTTTGCCTTCTTTATACACATATCTATATATATTATGTAGTCCCCCAAGTGTTTGAGTGTTGGAGTATGAAGCCTCGAGCACTTGATAGATTCTCTCATTTGGTCCTTTTCCTGAAAAGGAAAAACATACGGGACTCGTAGATGTGATTTTAGATAAAGACTGCTTAACCCGTATGAATTTCTATCAGAATAATTGTAACCCTAGGCCAGGAATTTTAAGTTATTCCATGTGCCTTACAGGTCGTGACTCATCATTTAGTACGGGTTAGCTTTTTGCCTATTATCTAAAATCGTTAGTAAAATTTTAACAATTCAAAAATTAAATTTGAAATAGTGATACCTGACCGTGGGTATTTCTTAGAAATAGTATCTCTTCAAATGAACAACATTCCAATGTGAAGGTAGTATGTTGCCATCCATTGTCTCTAGCTCATATGCTCCCTTGCCTGCAATATCACGAACTCTATAGGGTCCTTCCCATGTTGGACTTAATTTACCCGCGTTAGCTGCTTTTGTGGATTGAAAAACCTTTTTAAGCACGAAGTCCCCCACTTTGAAGAATCTGATGTGCGTTTTTCGGTTGCAATATCGTTCTATGACTTGCTTTTGTGCTGCCATTCTTATTAATGCAGCTTCTCTTCTCCCCTCGAGTAAATCTAGATTGACCCGCATCTCCTCGTCATTAGATTCTTTTATCGCCTGTGTGAACCGCGTACTTGGTTCCCCTATCTCAACTGGAATTAAAGTCTCAGCTCCATAAATCAATGAAAATGGTGTTTCTCCTGTACTTGTTTTTGCAGTTGTGCGATATGCCCATAAAACTCCAGGTAACACTTCAGTCCAGTTACCTTTTGATTCCTCTAATTGTTTCTTTAAATTATTGATAATAACCTTGTTCATTGATTCTGCTTGCCCATTACCTCCGGATGATAAGGTGTTGACGTAATCCTTTTAATTTGCCAACTTTGAAAGAATTCCGTGATTTGAGCTCCGATAAATTGAGGGCCATTATAACACACAATCTCCTTTGGTACACCGAATCGGCATATGATATTCCGCCAAAGAAAATATTTGACTTCCTTTTCTCGCACTTGTTTAAATGCTCCTGCCTCCACCCATTTAGTAAAATAATCAGTGAGTACGAGCAGAAACTTTACCTGTCCTTTTGCTTGTGGTAATGGACCCACAATATCCATTCCCCATTTCATAAATGCCTATGGGGCAATGACCGGGTGTAATAATTCCGTAGGTCTATGCATATTGTTACTGTACCTTTGACATTTATCACATTTGGCCACGAAACTTTCTGTTTCTTTTTCTATTTTAGGCCAGTAATAACCTGCCCTAATTAAGGTTCTTACCAATGACCTTTCTCCTGCGTGATTCCCGCAATGTCCCTCGTGTATTTCTTTCATTACATACTCCATTTGCGAAGGTCCGAGGCATCTTGCTAAGGGACCACCGAACATTTTACGATATAAATTGTCTTGCTTTAAGTAGTACCGAGCAGCCTTCTTTCAAAGCGCATGAGCTTTCTTCTTATCATCAGGGATGGTACCATACTGCAAAAAAGCAACAATCTCGTTCCTCCAATCCCAAGTTAAATTATTAAAATTTACCTCATTCTTATCAGGATCGAGAACTGAATGAAACAAATGTATAACTGAGGCGTTTGCATCGCTTGCCACATCAGCTGCATATGCGAGATTAGCTAGGGTGTCCGCTTCAACATTTTCATCCCTTGGTATTTGTATAACTTTTTAGGTTTGAAATTGCTTTATCAATTCCCGTACCTTTTCTAAGTATTGTTGCATCCTTGCTTCCCTAGCTGTATAAGTCCCCAGCATTTGATTAACCTCGAGTTGCGAATCACTCTTAATTATAATCTGATTTATGCCAAGCTCTCGTGCCAATTCTAAACCTGCAATCATAGCCTCATACTCCGCTTCATTGTTAGTTATGGAGTGACATTTAATAGCTTGTCGAATGGTCTCACCCGTAGGTGGAACCAAGACAATCCCTAAACCTGCACCTTTTACATTAGATGAGCCATCAGTGAATAAAGTCCAAATTCTCGGGTTAGCCTCATTGAATACATGTAATTCTTTTTCTGCTTCTAATTACATCTCTTGGCTAAAATCGGCCACGAAATCAGCTAACACTTGTGATTTTATAGCAGTTCTAGGTTGGTATGTGATTTCGTATTCACTTAGCTCTATTGCCCACTTAGCTAACCTACCTGATAGCTCATGCTTATGTAATATATTACATAAAGGGTAGGCAGTTACTACGACGATAGGATGACACTGAAAGTAAGGTCTTAACTTTCTAGATGCCATGATTAATGCAAGTGCAAGTTTTTCTAACTAAGAATATCGCGTCTCTGCATCTAACAAAGATTTACTAACATAGTAGATAGGGGATTGTTTACCTTGTTCTTCTCGGACCAAAACAGCGCTTACCGCAACTTCCGAAACATCAAGGTAAATGATTAGTCTTTCCCCAGCCTTTGGTTTTGCCAGCAAAGGTGGATTTGATAAGTACGTTTTCAAATTCCTGAGTGCCTGTTGACATTCCTCATTCAATTCGAAATGATCATGCTTCTTAAGGGCTGAGAAGAATTTAAAACACTTCTCTAATGATTTAGAAATAAATCTTCCCAAGGCTGCAATTCTCCCTGTTAATCTTTGAACTTCTTTCTTGTTTGAAAGTATATCAAGAATTTCCTCAATGGCCTTGATCTTTGCAGAATTTACTTCAATACCACGATTAGAAACAAGAAAACCCAAAAACTTGCCTGATGCAACGCCAAACGCACATTTTTCGGGATTTAACTTCATATTTAATTTGCGCAAAATTGAAAATGTGTCAGATAAGTGTGATATGTGATCTTTTGAATACTGAGTTTTAACAAGCATATCATCTATATATACCTCCATAGTCTTTCCTAAATGCTCTTGAAACATTTTGGTAACTAACCTCTGATACGTTGCACCTGCATTCTTTAGACCAAAGGGCATTACTTTATAACAGTAAGTCCCCCTATTTGTTATGAATGAAGTTTTTTCTTCATCTCCCGGATCCATTTTAATCTGATTATAACCTGAATATGCATCTAAAAACTTAATAGTTTGTGACATGCAGTTGCATCAATCAATTGATTTATGTGTGGTAGTGAAAAAGAATCTTTAGGGAAGGCTTTATTAAGATCTGTGTAATCTACACAAACCCGCCACTTACCGTTCTTCTTTGGAACTACAACAGTGTTAGCTAACCAGTTAGGATATTTCACCTCACGAATGGAACCATTTTTTTAGCAATTTTTGGACTTCTTCCTGAATCACCTGATTCTTGAAAGTTCCTTGCTTTATTTTCTTTTGCTTGACAGGAGGATATGATAGATCTTCATTTAATTTATGGGTCATCACCTCCGGGGGTATTCCTGTCATGTCAGAATGGGACCAAGCAAAGCAATCTACGTTAGTTTTCAAAAATTCAATTAACTTACCTTTCATACCTTGGCTAAGATTGGCTCCAACATAGACTTTTTTATCAGGCCATTGAGCAAATAACACGACAGGCTCTAATTCTTCTATTGTTGTTTTGATATTTTCACTCTCTTCTGGTTCTTTAATGGTATCAAGCCTTGAATCTACATCTGTTTGCTCTTGTTCAGTTGAGGTTTGTGTTGTGGTGACCTCAACTGCCTTCTGTGATTGCTATTTACCTTTATTTATCGTGCTTGTATCTGCAACAGAGTTGATAGCCCTGGCCGTATGTTAATCTCCACGAATTTGACAGATTCCCCATGGCAATGGAAATTTAATAACTTGATGCAAGGTTGAAGGAACAACATCCATTTCGTGGATCCATGGTCTCCCAAGAATCATGTTGTAAGTCATCTCCATATCTACCACCTGGAACTTTGTATCTTTAACGACTCCTTTAGCGAATGTGGTGAGTGTTACCTCTCCTTTCATGAGGACAATAGAATTATCAAATCCAGATAGAGTATGCGCCTTTGGTATCACTTTATCTTCAGCTTGCATCTCACGTAATACTCTTAGTAAAATAATGTTCACGGAACTACCTGGATCGATCAAAACTCGTTTCACATTAGTATCATATATAATTAAAGATATTACCAATGCGTCGTTATGAGGGGTTAATACGCCATCTGCATCTGCATCATTGAATGTAATGTTGTCTTCCTCTAAAACATGCCGCACCCGTTTCCCTTGGGTAATTGTTACTTTAGAAATTTTGTTAGTTGTAGTATGATATACCCTTGACGTCTTCTCCCCCACTTATAACGTTGACAATTCTTTTGGGAGAAGGTGATTTTGGAGGCTCCTACCTGTTCTTCATGTAAGCTTGCTTGCCTTTCTCACTGAACAACTCAGTAAGGTACCCTTGTTTTAATAAATGATCAGCTTCACTTTGTAAAAATTTGCAATCTGCTGTTTTATGTCCATGGTCATTATGAAACTCACACCAATGGTCAGGGTTGCGCCTGTTTGGGTTCGATCTCATTTCCTTTGGCCATCGAACCTTATCTCCCATGCTTCTCAAAATGGCTACGAGCTTGGAGGTGCTGACGTTGAAGTTGTAACCACCGAATTTCGCTTTTAAATTTTTATCATCATCTCGTGACTCATAGTTATTTCGCTCGTTCCTGAATCTTGATGAAGAACCTGATTCTCTGTTTCTTGATCTGTGATCGTACCTTTGATTATCCTGCTTTGACGGTGAATCTTTTCCCGCAGGTCCCATGTAAGGCTCGTACCTGTTTTTACCGGATCTTCTTTCGGTCTCCGCACGTTTCGAACTTTCCTTTTCTTCTTTTTGAAATTGTGGAACAATATCTTCCTCAATCCTCAGCTTCGTGATGTACCTGTTATAAACATCATTCCACGTTGTGGCTGGGACTTCTCGAAGGCTTTCCTTGAGCCTCCTCGTAGCTTCCGAGCTTTTTTCATTCAAATTACTTGTGAAAGCTATAGCTGCCCAGTTATCAGGTACACGTGGCAATGTCATTCTTTCTTGTTGAAATCTGTCCACGAATTCTCTAAGTAGTTCTGAATCCTCTTTCTTGATTTTGAAATATCCTCCATTCTTTTCTCTAATTTTTGAGCTCCCGAGTGTGCTTTGATGAAAGAATCTGCAAGCTCAGCAAAAGAGTCTATAGAATTTTCGGGTAAAAGAGAATACCATGTTAGCGCTCCTTTGGTGAGCGTTTCACCAATTTTTTTGACTAATACTGATTCAATCTCCTGCTTAGTCAAATCGTTGCCTTTTACACCTGTCATGAATGCAGTCACGTGATCTCGTGGGTCTGTTGTTCCATCATATTTTGGAATATCAGACATTTTGACCTTTTTTGGAATTGGGAGTGGAGCAGCACTAGGCTTCCAGGGTTGTTGTGAATATCTATCTATATCTACCCCTTTGATTATGGGCGGCACCCCGGGTATCTGCTCTATGCGCTCACTTTGCTCCTTGAGCTGTTTCTGCAAGGTTAATACTAAGTTTTGTAAATTTGAATTAACTAAATTACCCGGTTCTCTATCCTACGATTCACTTGGGGGTTCCACCACTGCCTGAATTAACAAGCCTGGAACGAGGGTTCTCCGGGGTGTTGTTATTTGGAGTAGGTGTGGGGGATGCAGCAGGTAACCAGCTAACCAAGGCCTGAGCGACTTTATTGACCTGTGCGGTAATAAGTTTTTGCAAAGCCTCATCCATAGCTTCAACATTTTCGAATTGAGCCCGTCCATTAGTATGAGATCCCTCAGGAGTGCCTTCACGAGATCGTCGAGGAGAGCCTTGTGGAGAAATAATCAGTGCATTATTATCCTGAGGGTCTCTCTAATGTTGTTGGTTTATTTGGTTTTCTTGGTTTCCTTGAATGTTGTCATTGTTGTTCGACATAGTTGATGCAATAAGGAAAGTTAAGCAAAAAGAAAATAGATTATCAGATTCCCGGTAACAGAACCAATTTGTTTAACCAAAAAATAAAATTTTAGTCAAAGCTAGAATTTAGAAGAACACGAGTTACTAATAATCAAAAGAATGTATAAAAGGAAGTGATTTAGATAGCAAGAGAGTAATCAAGAGAAAAACAAGTAAACCAAAGTTTTATATCAATAGTATTTCATGTCCCCACAATTGATCAGATGTCTCCCTTTTATAGATATCTTGGAGATATACGTTTTGCCCAAATCATAATGAGGCTATTATGAGTAATTAAAGACATTTAATGCTACGTTACTTAATTATTATATTCAATACAAATTCTCTAACATATTTCACATTTAATGCCTATTAAATGCCATATCTGCACTATTTTCTATTGTCAGAGTCATTCCTTTTGATTCTCGGACATAAATGACTTAGATAGGTACAGGTGCTGGGTTATTTGTATTCCTGCCTGTGCCTCTTCCTCTGCCATTTGCTCGTATTTGTCGCAACTCGTGCCTCTTGACTAGTTGTAATTCTTTGACCATTTGACCAGTCTACGTGTTTCGACACGTATTCGACACGTTACCTTTATATTTAAATACAATTTTTCCCAATACATTAATCAAAACGTATTTTCTGTCATTTTCGACTAATAACACAAAAGATTAGGAGAAGTTTATGTTTTATAACTTGGTGTGCATACTACCAATAATAATTCAGAAGGTACAAATCCGTGTTCAGGTTTTCCACATTTTCTAAATTTACATATTTGCAGATCATTGGTGCGTATAAGAAACTTTCTTCAAAATATTATTGTAGCCATTTTTGGAGTGAATTTAAGTTATATATACTGACAGTGTAAATATTTTTTAAATCAGTATAATTTAATCAGTTAGAATATGAAACTTAAATTCTTTGTATAATGACAACGAAAATAGGTTGTCAGTAGGCTTGTTCATGAATCGGATTCGGATTTAGCACATTTCGGATTATAATTTCGGATTTTGTAAATTGCAATCCGAATCCGAACTAAATTAAACTCGGATCGAATCGGATTTTAATGTTTGAATCGGATAAATATTTCGAATTTCAGTTCGAATTGTACGCCTAATTAAGATACTAAAATAAATAATTTTAATATGCTATCTCCTACCATTTTCAGTAGCAAAACTCATTCATTTCCATATCCTTTACTTGTAATACTGAAAGGAAAGAAATGGCAAAAACAGTGATAGAAACAACAAAGAAATCTTAGAATTTTTAAAAGAGCACCCCTCACTTTTATATGTAAAATATAAATTTCGGGTTTCGGATTAGTTTTTATGTAAATTGAGCCAAACTGTATAAAAGGGCAGCCCGATGCACTAAGCTCTTGCTATGCGCGGGTCCGGGAAGGGCCGAACCACAAGGGTCTATCGTACGCAGCCTTACCCTGCATTTCTGCAGGACGCTGTTTCCACGGCTCGAACGCGTGACCTTTTGGTCACATGACAACAATTTTATCAGTATCTGATCCGATATTCAAATAATTAAATTAAATATCCGAAATCCACTCCAAAGAGCTAAAATCCAAAGTATTACAAGCGGACGTAAGTTCATTTTCTTCAGTTGACTTTGCTTCTATACTGTCCCATCACTTTTAAAGAAATTTTTAATGTTGTAATAATGCTGTATAATATTGAAACCAAAACAGTAAGAGAGAGATAATATTGAAAATTAGCACATGTATCTGTTGGAAACATGTATATACACATACATAGTGAACAACAAAGAAACAACGAATAGAACAAAAAAGATAATCTTTTTATTAATTTGGTGCCATAGCACAAAAAGGTACAATGAAATAACTCATAATAGCTAATAGGAAAAATGGATTAAAAAAAGAGGACATTTTCTATACAACAATAACTTACGACCCAAAAGATCAATTTTTCCGTAAGCAAAATTGAAGAACTCATTTGATATATTACTTAGTGCTATGTACCGTTGATATTCGAATCTACCAAAACTTAGCAATGAATTGGTGGAGGTGACTTATATATAATACTACTATATAAGTGCAGGTTTTGGTGAAGGCGGATGTGGAGACTTGTAATAACGAGTTTGGTAATAAGGTGGTGATGGAATTTGTAACGTATATCGCGCTTGGAGGAGAAGATGACTTATAATACTAAATAGGTGCAGGTGCTGGTGGAGACTAATAATTAGAAGGAGATGATCGAGACTTAATTACTTGGTGGTGTCCGAGTTTTGTACTAAGGTGGCGATGGAATTTGTAAACATATGTTGGTGATGAAGGCGGAGGTGACTTGTAAACATAAGTCGGTGATTCATTTGGAGGAGATTTGAAGTGGTATCGCGCGCAAGTATAGGCTTGGGCTTTTTGCATACCCTAAAAGATGTCTTAGAAGCATAAGCAAATGGTTTTGCATAGAGTACAACTTCATAATTAGTCTTTGATTTCACTTTGAGATTAGCACCCTTAATTCCCAAATGAAAATTTGTTGGAATGTTACATTTTGAATCTTTTGGTGCCTTTTGAAGTTTAATTTTGCAAGCCTTTGCTCCATATTTGTGATAATCAAATCCTTTGAGAGTAATACTAAATTTGCCATTGATCTTAGTGTTACCATAACTCACAATTTTCTTGTCACCAACATTGCAAGTCACTTGAACAACAGCACCTAATCCATGTGAACAAGAAATAATACTTTAATCAACATTAAAATAATTGAATGGTTAACAAATATTATATACATGTATTTTCCTGATTTATTTTCCTATTCAACATACTATAGAACTAGTTGCACGTAACTAGGGGCGGATCTAGTGCAATAGATATGGGTTTACGTAAATTCAGTAACTTTTGCCTAGATTCTATTTTTGTATTAAAAATTTATTAATTTTATATGAATATTTAGCTTGGAACCCAGTTCCTTGGTCCAATTATTATTGTATATTAGTTTGAGATCGTGTAAGAACCCATAAGCTTAAAATCCTAGATCCTCTAACGTAACCAAGGGCGGATTTAAGGGGGCAGAAGGGGGTTCACCCCCTTCCCCAAAAAATTATTCTGTACATATAAGGAAAAATATTTTTATTTTTTAATAATAAGAGTAGAACAGGGATTTTTTTTGTCTTTATCTTGATTTTTGCTAAAATGAATAAGTAAAGTATAGTGTACAAGTAAAAGTAAACGGACGGAGTACTAGTTTATCATTTTCTTTCTTAATCATTTCTTCTTCACTTTATATAGAAGAACTTTATACAAAAGCTTTGCCAATGTTCATACAAAATGACAAATGTTACTCCAAAACACAGAAAATGATGGATCCTAAGATCCAAATATCAAGAAGACACATCTAACAAATAATACTCCAAGAATTAACGTCAAAAATAGACGATGAATTACATATCCCATCAAAAAGAAAATTTAGTTAAGTGAATAAATGATGAAATATAAACAGAAAATAGAAGAAATAGAGGGTGTGGAATCAGGATTATTGTACCTCTGAGATGTTTCTTGCCATGAGACATTTTTGGGTATTTCCAATTGTAGCATCTTATACAGTAGACTTTTCCAACAACCTTAACCACCAAGTGATGACGTGGACCATAGGGTGCTGGAGGTGAAGAAGGCGGCGGGGGAGGCAGAGGCAGAGGCCGAGGCCGAGGCAGAGATGCATACACATATGGTAGAGGTAGAGATAGCGATGGAAGAGGTGGTGATTTATAGGCATATGATAGTGGAAGTGAAGGCGATGACAGAGAAGAATATACATAAGGATCCGCTGAAGTAACATTAGCAACAACTAATGTAGCCAATATTGCCACGAAAATGCGTGGCAAATGACGACCCTTGGCGGGGCTGTCTTTGCCTCGAAATCTCATCTTCGTCCAAAAATTTCACTGCCAGCCCTGTAATATGGCTAAACAAATCTTATAGAACAAAGGTCATGACTTTGGGATTCAGTTGTCAAATTATTTATAGATGCAATCCTGAGAAGTAATATGAGTTGTCAATTAGATAGGGACAAATTTTATTAGTCTGACTGATGCTCAAGACTTAAAAAAAAAAAAAAAACAGAATTTAACAGTTTCAAATATTTTTTGATCCATTTGAGTTGTCCATTGCACTTCTTTAACAAGTAGTATTTACCATCTAGCCAGACAATGAGAACACAACATGTGAATTTGTACAGAAACACATGTCATCTATTTGTTTTAGGGAAAGACAGTGCTAATTTTTAAATACTTCCTCTCTCTTCCCATTTTGATTTCTTTGTGTTGCATTTTGGAAGCCTAAACAGTAATGGCGGAGCCAGAATTTTCATTAAGGGATGTCAAAATATAAAAAAATAAATACACAAAAAAATTTAAGGAAGTCAACGTATAGTAAATATACACAAAAATATCTAGCAATACAATATAATTTTCTGGCGAAGGAGTTCCTGGGTTGAATGTGGCTCCACCACTGCTAAACATCATAGTCGAAACTAGAAATTGGAGCTTATAAGTTCAAAATTTTAGTACTTTTAAGTTGTCGAGTTAATAATTTATACATAATTAATGTATTTCTTAAAGCAAATACAAAATTTATTTTAAAGCTACTAAATTCAGCCCAACTCGTACCGATATTCTAGCTCCGCCCTTACTAAACAGGATAGTGGGCTCACTGTTAAATTTGTAACAAGATACTTAAATTTGTAACAAATCTCTGTGACTTCACTGCATTATCAGCGTTAGGTCCTAAATAGCCGTAGGAATGACTGTTCAAATACTACACATTTTACTTTTGCATATGAACTTGGTCTATAATTGTAGATTACATTTAACTTTTCAAATTACTTATCTATCTTCTGAGATTAACTAAGAAAATAAATGCATTGAGTTCAGAAATTAAAAATTATACTTCTATATGAATCTGCTCTATAACTTTTCAAATTTTTAACCTTTTGAGGGTATATATATATATGTGTGTGTGTGTTGAAAATAGTAATCCAAAAAGAAGACAAAAAGGTAAAGTTACCGAGTAGGAATCGATTGGAATGGAGCTCAACCCTCATAGTCGAAGCCAGATTGTAGATGGTGTATTGGAAAAATGATAAATAAGTAAATGGAGGAGTGGAAAAGCTGATATTTATAAATTTGTAATTATTATTATTATTATTGTTATAAGGTGAAAGAGTTAACTATTCAATTCACATTTTAAAGATTGATATTAATTGTATAGATAGTGGAAGATGAAAGTTAATCTAAATATAATAGATTACAATAAATGACATTAACTTTAGAAACATATTTGTCAATTTTTCAGATTCAAAACAATCCGTTCACATTTTACATTTAATATATGTACTATACAATTTATTATATATCGAAATGTAAATTTTCATTTTAGTAAATTTGATGGATATTTTCATATTTCAACTTTAGACTTAGTAGTCCTATTTAATTAATTAGATATTTAATTTACTGTTGGGGTAAAATGGTAATCCAACTTTGGGAGTAGGAGCTTCCCACTTTTAGTATAATATGATGATATGATATGATATGTTGATATGTTTTTAATATTTCATCATTAATTTATTTAACTATATATTTTCCTTTTTTGATACTTTATTCGTTACGTTGTTACCAGAATTCGTAAATGTGTCTATTTTATTTGGATCTTAGGATCCATAAAAAGTCCAAATTGGTTTCGTACTATCCAAAATTCTCAATATAATTTTACTTTCCCTTACATATTTGGTCGTCCATCATAGGATTGTCGTTAAAAATCGTCTCAAACTTGCCCATTAAAGGATATATATGTATATGTAGATAAATTTTGAATGATTGGATAGTGTAAAAATTTATGTATCTCGTCTGTGTATATAGTTAAACTCAATTACCAAAAAAAAGAAAAGCCATTTCCATTTTGTTTTATGCTTTTAGTGTCCCTTTAATGTACTCCTCGTTACACTTTGTGTTCAAATATACTCGTATCATTATACTATTGATTCAAATATACCTCTTTTCTATTAAGTTTGTCCAAAGTGGACATTCAATCCTATGTGGCACTGACATTTGATGAGATAGATGTCACGTGGCTTGCCACCTCAGCACCCCTAACCCACTTTACCCCTCTTTTAATTTTTTTCCACCACTAGAATTTCCTTCCCCTCCACCACTATTGCCACCATTACCGCTGCCATGATAAATATTGTATTTTAAGTTTAGTTTTTCATAAATGAATTAGGGGCAGTGAGATGACATGTCATGTGGCACCCACCTCATCAAATATCAGTACCACATAGGATTAAATATCCATCTTGAACAAACTTAACAGAAAAAAGGTATATTTGAACCAATAGTATTACATCACGGTATTTAAATCTAAAGTATAACGAATAATATATTTACATATTTTTTTATAATACAGAAGTGTATTTAGCCCTTTGCCGTTTTCTGATTAGTCAAACCATTTGGGAGGAAAGAACGAAAGAAAAAGATAAAGAAAGAGGTGAGTGACACTTCGACCCATGTAATTGAGTAAGAAAAACAACTTTAATTTTCTAAAGGCTAGTGCTTGGAGTCAATCTACTTCCATAATAGTCCCTTTATTCAAATACTTTTGATTTGTATTACTTGCAGGTAAAGTTGACATATGGGTTTAACGTAAACTAATTAGAGAAAATTTCACTTTATACCCATTAATTCTAAATTATTTACTTTAATATTATGCCCAAACTATTTATTATTCCTACCCATAAAGCCCAAACTATTTACCCGGTATTCTTGACAACAGGGCCTCTTTGTTATTATTGTTCTTGATTTCTTTTTTCTAGGAAAAAGAATTCAATCATGGCTGTATATTTCAAGTATAAAAGTGCTAAAGATTATGATTCAATTCCAACTCTTGATCAATTTATTTCTGTTGGCAATTTGAAATTAAAAATATTTGAATCCAAGCGTTTTGGTAGGGGTAAAGATTTTGACCTTCTTACTACCACTGCTCAAACTAACGAAGATTATGTGGATCAATTCTGCTCCACTAACGAAAATGGCTAATTTCAATTTTGCTCCACTTTTTCTTGATTGTTCTTTCCCTAGCTCTTGCTCTTGCCTTGGCCCTTGAATTTAAAATTTTTATTTTGAAGATTTCTTGTTTGATTCAAAGTGGGTGTTGTTAAATAGTGCTTATAGTATCTTCTGGAAGTTCATACTGAAATTTGATAGCATTTGGAGCTGATTTGAGATCGAAATTTTCAGTTGAAAATCGAAGAAGAACACAACTGCAGTATACTGCTACGGTATACAATATGTTGTAGGAGTATATAGCTATCCTGCAGTAGTATACTATTATAGTTTATAATATACAGCAACGGTATATTGTAATAATCGAAGAAGAACACAGTTACCTAACAGTATACTGCTACAGTATACAATATACTATAGGAGTATATAGTTATATTGCAACAATATACTATTATAGTATACTATAATAATATGCAATATACTGTAATAGTATGTTGTAATAATATACAAGATACTATAATAGTATACTTATTACACGTAAATTTACTTGCCTTTTCCCTTTTTATTTGCTTTAAGCTTTTACCCAGCGTGAGGGGCAAATTGAAAGTGCAAAAACAAAAAAATATTATAGTATGATATATAATGTAACGGTATACTCTTACAATTAGATCCTTTTAGAATTTTTTGAAATTTTTATTGACAACTAATATTATTTCAGTTTAATAATTGAATTAAATTTTTTTAACTCTTTGCGTAAAATTGTATACCTTATTGGTATAGCTATATACTATACTGGTATCATATGTTAGTTAATATTTTTTGGTTGTATTAGCTACATTTAATTACTACACAATTTGATTTTTCTTTAGTAATAGTATAAAAAAAAGAATAATAAAAAATAGTGAAAACAGTAAATGAAATTAGATTATCAATAGAAAAAGAATATAAAAAAAAAGAAGTTAAATGAAATTAGAAAAGGAAAAAAGAAAAAAAGAAGAAACCGAGAAAAAAGAAAAAAAGAAGAAAAGAAGCATAGAAATAAAAAAAGAATTGGATAATAAAGAGAAAATTCCCCACAAAAACTATTATGGGTAGGAAATGTAATTAGTTTATGGGTAGAAAAATAAATAGGTAGACAAGGGTAAATAATTTTGTTTTTGTAGATAACTGTGTCAAAACCCAACTAATTACTCATTAAATTTAAGTATTAATTAAGTCGACCCTCACTCAGCGACCCAACTCTTACTAGTTTTCAAATTATAAAGGGAAGAAAAATGACACTGTATAATCGTTCTCAAAATAATAACCGAAAAATATATACTTTTTTATATATATACATTTTGTATGTTACATACAAAAATTATACAAATTTTATACATTTTTTCGGCTACCGAGTATAAATAATTTCTGACGCAGGCTAAAAGTAATAATACTCCTAAAACAATCCTATCTAGTTATCGAATTTTAGATCATACTCATATACTTCGATGATACTTTGGTGATGTTTGCGCAAAATATGTATATGTTTAAAAGTTAAACTATACTTCCGCTCTAAATTGAGCTTTATCATTATCCGTGAGCTTTTGATTTCAAGTTTCCTTTTATATTATTGGCATTATTTGTTTAAGCAACTTAATGTGAAAGTAAGAGTCTACAACAGTTTCCAAAAATTGAAACTGAATCCACAAGACCTTTCAAGATATTGTTCATTTCAAACAGAAAAACAAGATAAAAGTTGAAAAGTAACCAAAAGAACTTTGCATTGCTTACGACTACGTAAAGAGAACCAGCACCAGCAACAACAACAACAACAAATCTAGTGTATTCCCGCACGTGGGGTCTGGGGCTAAAGAGAACCAGCGAATAGGAGATATAAGAAGAATGATCAAATTCATGAGTTCAGCAAGTCTGGTTTCAATAATCACGAGTCCAAAAAAGTCTACACGTGTATATATGGATCGAGTGGCAAAAAGAGGAACACCGGAGACGGGTGATCCTCGGGTGTATACAAAGCACAACAGCAGAACAATATGAGGGGTCTATGCAAGCAATCTTTGACCCCAAATGACTGATAAATGGTAATGCAATTGCAAAACCCTCAAAAAGAAGGAATCAACATATACTCCCTATATAACTGTTTTCCTTGAAAACTACATGCACCCAAAAAGTAATAACTCTACAACAGAGGGTGAGTTTAATAGGCTTACAGACCAGAAGACATTCTGGATACTATGACACAAATGAGGCACATCTTTAAACATTACTTACGTTCAGAATTGGGCGAAGTTCATTGGTATCCTCCACCATATGGGTGTTGGCCATAGGGACCCATGCCCATCCGGGGATTGTAACCTCCCGGCATAGAAGCTCCAGGAGGAAATCCGGTAGGCTGTTGCATCTGAACTCCTTGACCCATGTTCATTCCCATGCCCATGTTCATAGGTCTATTCATCCCCATGCCATAAGGCTGGTTTACTCCTCCATATGCTCCCATGCCAGGTCCCCCTGCAGGGCCACCAGCACCCATACCCATGCCCATGCCCATGCCCATACCAGAACCTACCATTGGGTGCGATGGAGGAGGCCTTAGTGCACCAGCACCAGCGCGACCAACTCCGGAACCTGAACCCATTGCTTTGCCCATGTTAACAGTTGATATCACGGGGGCTGTACTGGGTTTCTCCATCCTTTTCTCCTTGCGATTAATAGCATCAAAATCAACCCCAATATCAGCTAATGGATTTGTTTTAGCTGCATAACAAAAATTGCAATGTCATAACAAGGGAAAAGAAAGGAAATTTGCATAATCCCAAAAGAAAACACCTACATCCAGAAATGTTCAAATTGACCAGTCCACGACTCAATGTATCTGCCCAAACAGTAGACTTTGTCTCGAATTTGTCTTTGGCTGGTTGGGTGCTGCTGATGGGAGCTGTTGAAGCTGGAGTAGTTTGTGTTAGCACTAGCGCATTACTTGTTTGAGTTTGTGAATATTGAAGAGGCATTTGGGAAGGCATGTGGGATGCAGCAGGTGGCTGTGAAAGGTACGGTTGTCCAGCAGATGTTTGACCCATTTGGGGACCAAATGGACCTGTAGCTCCTAATCCTGTGTTGTAACCTCCAGCATTTGCATTGTTCTGCATAGAGGAGCCGCCAGGACCCCCGAAACCAGACTGTGGATAGAAACCTGTTGCAGAGTGGAAACCAGCAAGAGATGCAGGTTGACCACCTTGGGGTCCAAATCCAGTCTGTGATGCTTGACCAGGTTGAGCTGGAAAACCTCCAAAAGGTGGAGAATTGTTCGCTTGACCAGAAAAGCCCGCTGGAGATATAGTTTGTCCTTGACTTGGAAAACTGGTATGTGGTGACTGTTGGCCAGGTTGAGCTGCAAAACCTGTGGGAGGCGCCGCTGGGCCCGGAAGTGCCAGATAACCTGTATGTTGTATAGTTGCCCCGCCATGAGATTCAAAACCTGCCTGTGTAGCAGGTTGGACACTTGGAGGTGGAGGACCAGATGGTGGGAGAATATCAGCCAATATATCAATCTCCTGGTTGGAGGTGGACAGCTCCTGCTGAGCGTATTGCATATTAGTTGGAGTAACCTGACTATATGTTGCACTTGAGATCTCAGCACCCTGAGGGACCGATTGAGGAAGCTCAGGGCTTTGATTTATATTAGGATGGAAAGATGTAGAGTTCTGCAGATGAGTTTGCATGCTATTCGAGGTCATAGCCCTGAAAGGACCATCACCAAAAGGATCCTCAAACATCTGCAAGAAAAGCAAATATTTCTTCAGTAAGTAAATTGTAGAATGACAGAATCGTAAATGTGTGCAATACAACACATATGGTTAACTCATTAAATGCCCTTGCACTGGTTTTGGTTTATCCACCTGGTTAGAGATGGTAGATCCTGATGATGCTTCCCCAAACATGGTCTCAGTGCCAGTGCCAGTGGTCCCAGAAGGATTAACCTCAGAGGCACCCGAAGCTGCAGGTACAAGGGCTAATGAGTTGGAGGAAAACGGCTCAGACAAGGCGCCAAGTAAATCCATTTCGCCACCAGAAGTAGTTGACACAGGAACATTTGATGGAGCTGGGGCCGCTGCTCATACAGGTGAAAAATTACTTGCATTAGAATGGTAAAGTAACAAATCATTTACAAAACCATTTGAGAAGCACTTGGGAATCAACGCGCAATAAATAAAGATTAATCTGGTGTATAAGGAGCCTGTAATCAATATGATACCAGCATTAGCAGAGCAGACAAAAAATAATGAGGTTCCAATGTGACATTAAGGGACTCCTCAGCTCTACTAATACATCACATTGTGTATTAAACCCTCATTTCTGTGCTTGGAATTCTCAATTACCCTTAATTTAATTCAGAATTTCACTCGCTTCATAGTACAGGCAGTATCATCAGCAAATAGCACCCTAGATATCATAATTTACTGCTGAAAATTACTGCCAACTATTAACCACTTTATGCAGCCTCTATCCTCTGATTTTGCATCTCTTAAGCTTCCATATTAATGGTGTATGAGATGGGCTAGAGGGAGTCATTTTCGTTATTTTGGAACTTCGGACTGAAAATTTAGCTGTGGATATGCACCATTTTATCCATGCAATTCATTTCCTTTAATATTGTGAACAAAAAGTTGCTGTTAACATGATTGAAGGCCTTTTCCATATAGAATTTGCAGGCCACCCATGGAGTTCCTTCTTTTATTGCTCAAAACCCATATAATATAAGCAAAGCTTCAGCAATTTGTTTGTGCGATATTAAGGAAATCTGAGAATCTTTTATCAAATTGCTCGTAACACCTTACACTCTTGTTCTCAGTACTTATGAAATTAGGTTATATACACAACCCAGCGCAAATTTGTTTTTGGTATTAGCGCAATAAATGACACATTGAGGCTCTTCGCAGTGACCATCCTCAAATAAGATGCTTTTACTGCTGCCAGAACTGAAGTAAAGACTGACTGGGCACTTTATTAAGATGAGAAGATAAAAGGTGCAAGTAAATGGAGAGGGCACACGTTGATTTTGATTTCTTAGGAACATAAGTTAGTGAAAAGGTGGGTCTTAAAAGATGTATGTTGTAATAATTCTCTTTATGCGATGCCAAATAAGGATTATTTTAATTTTTAACAGAAAAAAGAAAGGGACGGTTCACATTCACGTTATATAGTATACACAAGTTACACCTTTACCAACACAGCATGGGTCATAAAATGTCCTGTGCATTTTGATTGTCCTCTCTATAACAAACATGTACTTCCCAACTTCACCCACCTTTACCAAAATAAATTTTTAACACATCTGAATTTGCTAATACTTGTAACAAAATCGTAACTTTTGGAGTTTGGTTGGTCCCAATTGTTTATTTAATTGAGCAATTTCCAGCAGCATGCTACACGATTAAACATCTTTGACTGACAGACACACTGCAAGTTACTTTCTCAAAGCACCACATTGAAGGAAGTCTAGTTACTAAAGACAAAATAGGAAACTAGTAGCTCCTTATTATCACCAAATATTTTGGAAATGTTTACTGCCAGTAATATACTTAAAACATTAAGCACTAATTTGGCCATTTCTTTAGTGGGGGTCGTTTTACCTGAAAAAGATGCACGGGGATCAAATTCATCAAAACTCTCAACAACCTTGTTGTCTGGTGGTGGAGCAGTAGCTGCTGCTGGAGCTGGTGGTGAAGCAGTAGCTGCTGCTGGAGCTGGTGGTGGAGCAGTAGCTGGTGCCGGAGAAGGCATATTAGCTGGGCTAGGACTGGCACTTGCATGAGGAGAAGAAGATTTGGGAGCAGATGCTGAAGAAGTGTCTACATCCCTTTTGACAAATAATAAAATAGATCAATATAAAATTTTCAAGGAAATAAACGGGAAAAAGGATCCTTTTTACAACTATTACCTTTCACTATGTGCTGGGCTACGTGAAGCACCAACAGCTTCCTCATAACTAGGAGGTGCACTAAGGTTTTGTTCAGAAAACCTCCTTTCAAGCGGCCTACATGAACAGTGTATCGAAAATTTAAATCTTATCAAATAAATAACACCATTTCTTAATTAAACCAATACTTAATGACAAAAATATATTAGGATAACTAAAAGGCACACTAATAACACCATCCATCCTGAGAGTGATCCTCAGCTCTAGCACCATTTCCTCTGTTAGTCATGAAGATTAAATTAATGCATTATGGGCAAAACAACAACAACAACATACCCAGTGTGATCCCACAAGTGGGGTTTGAGGAAGGTAGAGCGTACGCAGACCTTACCCCTACCTTGTGTGAGGTACACAGGCTATTTCTGATAGACCCTCGGCTAAGGAAATGCATTATGGGCAAGAATAAAAGATTTAAGAATGTGCATAGATAAAACATCAATTTCAGAGTAATGGCAACAGAACCTGCTCGCTAAATTTTATTCCTTTACCTATTAGAATCATCTAACCAATATCAAATTACAAAAGTCCTGACCTTATTTAAACAAAAAGATGAAAAGACAAACCTAGAAGAATATTGACCGTCGTCATCATTGCCACGATCCTTGTACCTGTCAGAACTTCTACTTCTTGATCCATAATTAAAATCATCAGTGCTCCGACTTCTTCCACGATAATCATCATCCTTGTATCCATCTCGGCTGCGCTCATCGTAATCTCTACCATAGCGATCCCCATCACGGCTGTTTGAGTCTCCATATCTGCCATATTTGTCCTCATCTTTGTAGTATTCCCTTTCCCTCCCATAACCATTTCTTTCTTCATCTCTGCCTCCATAACGATCTTCATCAAATCTGTCACCATACCCTCCTGAACCTGAATATGAACCAGGGCGATACATACCACCCGTTGACGTGTTGCGGAATCTATCAAGATGATAAAATTTGTCAGAGAACATTACCTTTGTAGACAGTACCAATGAAATTAGAAATTATATGGCTATAGTCGTCATCAGAGCATAGTCATACATATACCTTTCAATGGGTACGTCAGAACACAAAAAAAAAAAGGATACCACAGATAGACATATATAGGGTACATACAGCTGGATGTGCAAGTAGCATGTGAAAAAATCTTAATGTTTGGATAATGGCTGACTTGAATTAATAATTCACAAATACTCACATGCTTGAGCATAAATAACATGCAGACACTAGACAGATGTTTCCCCTCAAATATAGCAGATTGACAAAACCTTATCTTAGTAATATATGTAAGTTTGAATTAAGACACCATGGGAAATTCAGATATTCTCATACACTCTTTTATGCCGTGACAATTCTCACTTGAACTACGGAACTCATTGGTACCGTAGCCAGTAAATTGAAGTACAGAAACAATAATTAATCAACAAGGTTAATGAGGTTTGTCAAAGGCAAATAGCAAAAAACTCATTGGTAAAGATATAATGCTATGCAAAAAAAAAGAGTAAAAAATAGTCTAAAAAAACTTTAAAACAATGCTTATAAAGGGGCTGAAGAACAACTCCCGTTTTTGCTTTAATTTATTACTGGGGAGAGGGGTATGGCTTGTCAAAGGCGAAAAGGCAAAAGGCACATATAGTTGCTGGGGCTTTATGCAGAAAATGCAATGAAAGCACACACCTTAGCGGAAAAAAAAAAAAGATTTTATACAGGAGGCAAAGTACAAACACAAACAACAATGATATGCATACGTGAATTGGAAATACTTAATATGTAGTAAAGCATGTAAATCAAGTTTAAAACCACTTGTAAAATGTCAAATTCACATGCAAAGATACACTTCTAAATTTTCAGTTCGATTTAGAGATTAGAGTTCAGATACAAATATTCTAATTTCTGATCCATACATCCATAACATCCCCGTTCTCATTGGTCTGATGGGTCTTTTTAGAATCAGTTATTCCACATTCTTTTTGTGTAATCTGATTCCTTAACAATTAACACATCATTTTGATGGGCGATATCTATTATTGCTTCCCTTCAAGAGGGAGATCATGAGCCTATCTTGAAGGTTTTTGTCGAGGCAGGCTCCCAGCCTTAGCTGCACCTCAAGTACAGGGCTTAAGAACATCTCAAGCAGCCATTTGACAACACCGCATGGGAGGGGGGGGGGAGATGAGAAGTGGGAAGTTTAGAGTACATAGTTGTGACTTGTGGCAGAACTATATACATGACCGGAAGCAGAAGAGATGGATACGACTGGAGCAGAACCAACTGGATTGAGTTATACTTACTTGTCCCTATTAGCAGCTGCCTTTTGGCGAACTTCCTGAATTCTCTCCTTATCATTAACAAGAACCACAAGGCTCTGAGATTTCTTTCTGACGTTGCTTCCCTGGTCTCTCCCACTGGAGTCGATATATTGAAAATCGGACAATGTCTGGGCAAAGAGAAGATGAAGACAATACTTAGTTGTTTTCCCCAGATTCCACAAGTTGGCAATCTCATAAGAGTAACAAATTTAACAAGAAGGAAGAAACTTACAGATATTTGGTAAGCATGTTCCCGTATGTCATCAATGACACGTTCAGACCCATGGGCTACCAAATATTCCAAAACAGTTAAACCCTGAAATTCATCGTCAAACATTAGATATAGTTTTTTAGTGAAGCACTTTTATATATAGTAATAGTATTCATTAAAAGCAAGCAAGCATGTCGTATGTATCTTCATCTTAAAAAGAAGGCAGTTGGTAACCTTGAATAATGCAAGATTCAGGAAATATGATCTGACATTATAAGTGCAACTTGGCTAGACAGAGTAAACAAATTCAAGCAGGACAAACCTTGTAAACATGCCGCCAATTTTTTCCAGTATCATTGATACGCTTCCAGATCACAGACATAATCATTTGGTACTCATGACTGCAAAATTTTGAAAATGAATCTCACATATAGAAAAGGATATAAATGACACAACCAAAATACTCAAATCAGTGACTTAAGCTTACTAGTTCCGTGTAGCCTGAGCGATATCTGCAAGAAGTGATCCATGAGGACCCCAGGGCTCATTGCTAGTCGCATCTAGAACCTTGAGAGAAACCAAACAAAAAGATAATCAAATCACTGAAAACAGTATCAAGATCTTCTAGGTACTTATTTTAAAACTCCCCCTCTCTAACAGCTAACAGATTAGACAACAAAAGAATTGACTAGGTCCGCCAATGAGAGCAGGTAAGTGAGATTTTCATGTACCCACTTTGAGCACTTATTCAGCATCAAGCAAAGGAAAATTGTGCAAACAATTAGGCTTGTCGGGGGCCTTGGAGCAGGAGTAGAATAACAGGTCATACCACAAAAGTAAGAAAAGCGAGTAAAAACTAACCAGCTATAACGGCTTCCAATGCCGGAGCAAGAAGGAAGAATCATTATTGCAGAAAACACAAACTACAAAAAAGATCTTTTCCTTCTGCTTATATCTTATCATTATATCAATATGTATTCCATGAACCCAAAACAGATTTGATAATGCCGTATCTTTTCTACTTTTGGCAAGAATAGAGCAAGCACTAATGGTTTTAGTACTGTTAAAGCTATTTACATTTCTAAAGCAACCTAAAAGAGAATAATCTCATGAGAAACCAAGAAAAGAGGGGGGGGGGGCTAGCTAAGGTGACTAGGTATGTTTGGTATGTAACTTGAACAAGCACTTTGAAAGCAATATGATCTACTTGAATCAAGGTATGACCCTCAGCTCCAGGCAACATGCCTCCTCAGCAAACATAAGGGTGTCTCTCATGTGGCCATTAAAACTCATGGATGATTGGAGTATCCAAGGAGAAGGCAGTTTTTCCTCTAAATTACTTATGTTCTCTTTCATAGCAAAAAATCGGAGAACCTCTATTCCATGAATCAATAAAGCAAACTCAAAGTCTGTATGTACGAGCGGCCAACAGGACTATCCATATTAGTTCTTCACCTTGGAACATCTCTTTGATATCATATTTCTGTATAACAGAAATAATGGATTTGACCATCTCTTAATTGCAGTTATTTACCATGAATTCTTTTATATTTCGAGAAGCTTATGATGTTGCTTAAAGGATCAGAATTAAAATGCACCTCTTCGACATGTCGGTTTTGCACTCTCGCCTTCAAAGAAGTTAATTGCAACCCCACGCCTCAAACAAAGATTTGAAGTATTTTAATCAATGACCACCAACGATATTACATTAATGTATATGCACGTACCAAAGTGTTTCAAAAGTGGGGATATGTTGGCGACTTGCGTAGGTCTATCCTTAGCCTATATTGATCTAAGTAAAATAAAGTCTCTAACATTTTTCTTAAAAAACGTTTTAGTGGTACTACAGGAATATAAATGCATTGCACTGAGAAAAAGGACACAAGAATAAGAAAGAAACGAGCAAAAAGGACTTACTTTTTGTTCTATTGAAGGGACCTTAAGAACCTTTTTATTCACCTCTCTCTTGCTGCAAGCAAAGAGTGAAAGCAACAAATGACATATCAAAAAAAGATCCAAATTAACAAATCAAAGACTAAACATCTACAAGATCATATCACATGCTATTTTCTCCATCCATAATGAAAGTTCGGCAATAGAGATGAAATATGCCAAGTATAACTGGCCTGACAGAGATATTGCTATGTCTGTTACGTTGAGAAGTGTAGGATTTGAATTAGCAGACTTACATGTCCCGCACAGTTTGATCAAATGCTTTCTTCATTCTGATATTGTATGCTTAGCAGCCCGATACTCTGTAAATTCTGCACCCCTCAAATGTTGTCTGCAGAAACAGAACAAAACCAATTACATCCACACGGGCCCTTTATCCTCCCACCGAACAACTTCAATGATTTCATTTTCCAGCCTAACCAAGGCCAAACGAACTCTTATATTGACATGTTTTGTATTACTCCCTCTCTCCCAATTATGTGGCACGCTTTCCTTTTTAGTTTGTCCACAATTTACCAGTAAAATTTTCATTTTATCCTTAATGAGATGATATATAGCCTACATAAATGTCTATGGCTTCTTTTTACCACAAATTTCAAAAGTCTTTTTTTTTTATGACAATGGCTTGCGAACCAGCTTGCGCACACCTCGACTAATTCCATCAAGTACCTGCTGCCTCCTACCAGCACAGCTACCGTGTAACTCTGCCTACCAAGGTTGGGCAAATGAGACGAATTAATCACCTAGTACCGGATACCTCTACCCACCAAAAAGTCTGTCTTTTGATGAAGCCCACCAAAAGCCTTTCTTTCTTAAACTCTGTATCGAGACAAATACAGCCACATAAAATGGGATAGGGAGAGTAATTAGTTTAGTATTAATCAATCAACTAGCCAACTACTCCTCAATCTCAAATTAGACAGGAAAGTAATACGAATGCTCGTTTAGTCTACATTTAATTCCAGAAATTAACAATTGCAGCGATTTTCAACAGTTCCATTTCGCGTAAAATCATAAACTCAGCAATAAAATAAATACGTTAAAAAAAATCAATAACTCATGGGATAACAGAATCACGCTATTCACTTCATTTCCATAACGAATCAAATCGCGAAATTGTAAAACCTATCGAGATCATGGGAGCTGAACAAAACTCAATAATACAAATTAACAGCTAAAATTATAGATCTAAATTCACATTAAAAAAAACATAAAATTGATTGTCGAAATTCACAAAATTGATCCAAAATAACAAATAAAAGAGATCTAATTGATTGAACATGAGATTGAACCTGATTCAGATCTGAGATGTGAAGAGAGAGAAATGTAGAATGGTTTTTAGAGAGAGAAATGTTTGAATAGTATTTAGAGAGAGAGAGAAGGGAATAATGGTAAGAGATATACAGAGAGGAAAATTGTGAAACAGAGAGCTGGCTATTGTTGAAGACAGAGGAAAGGGAGAAATAAGACAGCGCACCTCACACGCAGGAAGGAATAATATATTTGGGACAAATTATTTGATTTTTTTATATTTCTTTTCTTTTCTTTTTCGGTTTCTCTACTTTATTTTTGTTCTTTGTATTTGTGTTTTGTGAATAGATTTCAACTAACTGTCCAATTTAAGTTATATTTATTTGTTTTTATATTTTTTATAGAAGAATTAAAGACAAGGATTGAGATTGGACTAATTCTTTTTTGCCAAATTCAATGTATATATATTGAATAAAGTGTATTATAACTTGAGATAAAAAATATTAGAAGGAAATTAGTGAATTGTTTTCATAAGCTAAAGCAGTGGCACCAGGAGTTAGATTTATAGATAGTGGAGAGATTGATCTACCAAAAAAAAAATGAAAAAGCGATTTTTCTGCCACTTAAAGGCTAAAAAAGAATAATTTTGTGCGACCTTATTTATCAAGCCTGAGAATTATATATAGAAAAAGAAAATAGAAAAGCAATTTCGCTACCACTTAAAGGCTAAAAAAGAATAACGTGTACTATCGTATTTACCAAGCTCAATATTATTAAATTGAGCTAGATCATACAATCTAAGTAGGTTTAGACGTCGAGCCCAATAATACCGACTAAGCTCGTTACAATATTGAGTAAAGCCAAGCTTGAGATCATATCGAGCTTTATTAGTACTAAGTTGGGTTGAATCGAACCAAGTGAAGCTCGATCGAATTTTATTATGGTACATCAAACTTGAATACAATCGAGCCAAACCGAGTCATCTCTTTAATATTTGTTTTCACTTGGGTAAAATATCATCTCATTTGGATTGGCGTAAATAGATTTTTTTTTCCTCGTGTTTTATTCTTTGTTTTTCTCATTTTCTGATATCTTATTTGATGTTTTTACTATTTTACTTTAGTTTGTTAGTAAGAAATTAATGTACATAAAGGGATATTGGGTGTAAAGCAGCTAGTAACTAAGATATACTTTAAATTAAAACTAAATAACTCTATACTTATTATTCATTCCAAACAAATACTAGTTAAATAATCAGTGTTACTTTTCTGTAACATAAAAAGGTACAACCTATATGAAGAAGAAGAAAAAAAACTATTGTACATTAATTGCGCTTTTATAAGCTAGGAAAATACTCCATTTTTTCTTTCTACCCATGTTTTGACAATTTGCAAATATCAACGCACAGTTACTAATATTAAATACTCCAAATATTACTATGGTTTAATTCTATGCTTCTTTAACTACTGGCTATTACATAGCACTAAGCCGTAAGTTACAACATTAATTTGGTTTAATGACTATATATGCAAGATTTCAATGCTATAAGCTGCAATAGCTTTTGGGGAGAAATTCAAAAATAGCCAGGTTTACAAATGGTCATTCAAAAATAGTCACAATTTCAAAAGTAATCTAAATTTAGTCACTTTTCATGTAAAGATAAATCTGAACAAAATTAATGTTCAAAATCCGGAAAAATACTCCAGTATATTATACTGAAGTTCTAGTATATTATACTGGAACTTTTCGCGTGTTGGAGTTCCAGCATAATATGCTAGAAGTTCATACACAGGTGCACCGATCTCCAATTATGCTGGAACTTTCCGTGTTGCAGCAAAATAGTGGCTATTTTTCAATGACTTTGCAAACGTTAGCTATTTTTAAATAATCAGTCCAAAAATTGGCTAGCCCGTGCTATTTTTACATAGTTTTCTACTCCACTTTAAAGAGAAAGTCTGGGCCCATTTGGCCATAGAAAATATTTCACTTTTTTGGGAAATTTTTTTTTATTTTTTTCGGAATCAATGTTTGACCATGAAATTTTCAATTTTCATTTAAAGTTGAATTTTGAAAAACTCCAAAAAGATGTTTTTCAAAATTTTCACTTCAAATCACTCACATAAACTAAAAAATAGCTTCAAATAATATTCGTGTCCAAACACAACTCTAATCTTCAAATACCATTCTCACTTGAAAAAAAAATCACTTTTGTTCTGAAATTTCACAATTCTTATGTCCAAACGCCCACTTAGGTAGTTAGGTAGAAAAGAAAGTAAATGATGGTGGTCACGCACAGAACTAAGGGTTCATCCGAATTCCCTATTCTATATGCTAGATTAAAATTATTCTGGATTAAAATTATCTTATCCTTTTATGTATATATATAGTAAATATTGAATTTCCTCACCTCTTCATGTATTTATTTTCTTATACTCTAAATCGCCGTGAAAAATTATAAGCCTACCATAAGTTAAAAAAAAATGAAGACAAAGAAACTTAATATGGAAGGAAAGTGATGTAAAAGATGTTTATGTTGACATCATTCTCCTTAATGCCTTTTCTATATTGTCTTTACTCAAAGAGTAAAGCTGAAAGCTTTTAAGGAAAAACTATTTATTTGTTCTTGTTTAAAAAAAATAAGTTTATAAATGAAAAATTGTGGAAAAGAAAGATTCCAACCACTTGAGAATCAAGAGGTCATAACTTGCTAACTTTATTGTATATGATTGAGAAAAAAGCCCTTTATTATGTATGCTTTTGAAATTGCAGTTTGCTCATTTTGACAGTGATGATTCTATAATGAGATTTTATAGCATTGTATTCCTGAACATGCTCTTATGGTAAGCAACTCCCACTTCCAATCGAGAGGTTGTGAGTTCGAGTCTCCCCAAGAGCAAGGTGGGAAGTTTTTGAAGGGAAGGATGCCGGGGGTCTATTTGGAAACAGTTTCTGTACCCTAGGGTAGGGGTAAGGTCTGCGTACACACTACCCTCCCCAGACCCCACTAAGTGGGATTATACTGGATTGTTGTTGTTGTATTCCTTGACATCTGTCCTTTGCCATTCTCTCCCTTCCAATTTCTTTTTATTTGTTTGCGGGGCGGAGATAGTGTAGTAGCTCCGTATTTACACGAATCTAATAGTTTTTGTTTAAACTTTATATTTGTATTTAAAATTTAATAAATATATTAAAAAATTCAGTTGTGAATTCAGTAACTAAAACGTGCTTATGTTCAATGTTAAGATCAGAACCCATAACCTTGATCATATCTTCGCCTCTGTTCTTTTTTTAAAATTTTAAATTATATACAGTAAAGGACAGTAGATGATAATGAGCAAAAGATCACATCTGGACGAGCGGAATGGATTTATCTTGCTCATAAAGTAAATATTACTATATAGTTTTGCAATTAGAAAGACAAAAGGAATAGATTGGGTGGCATATTGTAAAAATTAGTAAAGATAGGGTGCAAAATGCTCCAAAAAAAGAAGGAAAAACTCTCTCACACCTATGTTTACATCAAATCATATTCATTTATCATTGTTAAGCAAAAAATAGATGAGTAGCATATTGATTAACTACTCATAACTTTAAGAGCTAATACTAAACAATAAAAAAGAAGTTACTTTTATGGATAATGTTAAATAGTAACTAAAACATTATTCTTATAAAAGTTCATGTAGCAGTTATAAATTTTATTAGACTTGTTTTTACCCCAATAAGATTACATGATAAATATTTCTAAGAAAAATTAGTAAATATTTTTACGATGATAGTAATCAACTGAGATTTTTCGGGACTACAAAGGGAATGTTGGATTATTAAAATAAAAATAAAATTGAAAAAAGAGCGTCCGACGTGGCTCTATTCCTCTCTAGCTCACTCAATCAACAGAAACTAAAAATCCACCGACAAGACACAAATGCTTACTATAACATCGTCCGATATGGTCGGTCAAAGGGGGAATTTTAAAATTTTAGTTTCATAAATTTTGAATCACACTTATTTTTTGTTTACTAAGTTTGGTAAAGATTATTTATACATATTTAGTGAATTTTTAATACGATTATAAAATTACTGTATTCTGCCATAACTTATGTCTTAGTTCCGCCCCGATTTATCCCTTTCCTTTGATGTAAGAGATAGGAGTATTAATGGATATTTAAAAACCGACTAAATCGGTCGAACCGTATCGTACCTAACAGAATTTTAGGTTTCTTTTAATAAAACCGTAGGTTTTTATATAAATCTATAATTGTACCGAAAATTAGGATTAGGTTTTTTGTTTTATGAAAATAAACCGAAAATATACCAAATCGTACCAAATAAATTTACAATGTAAAAAATATATTTATATGTTGAGTTTAAAAATAATAAAGTATTAAACTTGTTCTTGGGCCTTGGAATTATGGAACAGTTACAAGCCAACAAGTAATTCAAAATCCTAATTCCCAACCCTATTATGCTATTTCTATTGAAACTAAATTATTTGCAGCATATTCACTAGCAAGACATAAGGTATTGTAGCGATTATGTGTAGCAAAGTATAATGTATTGAATATGTTTCCTTTCGTATGATTTAGATTTATCTTTTTGAATGTTTAATCTTCTATAGACTTTATTTTTGAATCCCAACTTGGTTAATATCTTTCTACTCGTGTGATTTATATTTTCTTTATATTTGCTTAGTTTCTTTTACGCTGTGGTAGAATAGTTGACGGATCTATACTCTAGCCATCTTTCATATTTTATTAATTCATCACCATTTAAACTGTAAAAATGTCTAGAGAGTTTTGCTAAGTCCTATAAAAGTACGTATGTTATTGCATTCTACTTTTACTAGTGACTTTTACATGACATTTAAAAAAATTATCGAAAATTAACCGAATTGTACCGTTACCGAAGAGAAACCGACATGATTGAGACGATTTTGGAAAGTTTAATTTTAGTTATGCATAATAGAATAATCGAAAAATTGGTATGGTACGTATTTTATAAAATAACCAACCGAACCGAACCATTGACACCGTCAGCAAGAGGCCGAGGGTGACCATTTTTTTTTTCTCCTAAAATTTCTCAAATTCCATCGTTTTCTGTAAGGAGTATGTAGCAACCAACCCAATTCTTCTATTTCAAGACATAACAACTCATAGAAAAAAACTACCAACCTTTAATTAATAGCCTATAAAGTTTGTAATAATAATTCTGCTACAATAACGACCATAATTATGCCTTCATTCCCAGCAAATTGGTGTCAATTGCTTATTCGTCGGTCCAAAATAAGTGATTTTTCGGTTATTTTCACACATTAAGAAATTCATCTTTTAATATTAATTAGTAATAAAATTGACCATATTAACCTTTATTATCTCTTCACATACACATTTCTAATACATACTCCAACATTAGTTACTCCAAGAGCAATGTAGGAAAAAAATAATTAATTCATTCTCGAATTCTGGAAAAATCACTTATTTTGGACCACAAGAAAAAAGCAAAAAAATCACTTGTTTTGGACGGAGGGAGTACTTTTTTTATTCTTTTTGTGTTGCTAAATTACGTACTTCTTTATTCTCCCTGACTGTGCATTGATTTTTATATACAGATCACTACTCATCTCGTATATATACTCCTTTTTATATATGAGTTTTCTTGGCAATAAAATATTTAGAAAATCTCAAGTCAAAATATGTCGTTTTATGTTACCACATATTTCTTATTTTAATATGATGTTAATATTTTTCAATTGAAAATGTGCATATGTAGATTGTAAAAGAATACTTAATATATCATTTCAATTAAAAATCGTATTTGGTAATATCTAGTTCTAATTCTTACTATGTTGTAAGCTACCTTTCAATCGGGCATATTGACGTCGAGTAATTAGTACTAATTCATGCATTAATCCAATGGGTCATGTACACTAATCATTGTCCCTTGAACATCGCATGCAGACTAGTTAATTAGTTTTTGAAACGAAATCTGATTATGATCGGATTTAATTAAATACACAATGCAAAACTGCATCGACATATGATTGTAATTTGAGGAATATTTCTTGCTTTCACCTACCATTGCATATGACAATTGCTTTGAGGTGGATTAGCGCTGGTTTATAAGATTTGATTGAACTCATTGCTTTTGACTTAAACTGACCAAAGGATTCTAATTAGGTAATAGGAAAATAGCTAACTTCTCTATATTGGCAGTGTAAAAGAATTTTTATACTATCATGTCACCAAAAATTATTATAGGGAACCATCTATTAAAAATTTAAGATTAGTAACTTAGAAAATAAAGGTAGATTACCTGCTACAATAAGTTAAATTTTGACAAAAGAACATAATAATTTACTAGTACTGGACAAAGAAAAATTTGAAATGGAAAATAAGGTAGATTACCAATTATAACATATTAAAATACATTGATAGAAAAAAGTAGTTAATTTAGTAGTAAGTTACTTCAAGATCAAGGCATTGTTCCTAGTCCAGAGGAAGAGGGTCTTTAATCTGAAGATCAACATTTCTTTGATCATTGTATATGGACGTCGAGCTCGGGGTCGAAGTTCCTTTCCAAGATCGAGGTCAAAAGTGGGCATACTTCAAGATGATGCCGGTATAATTCAGTAAAGGAAAGAGCGAGATACCCGCAACGGACCGAAGATCATGGCGTGAATTTCAGAATGGATTGGTCCTCGACGGTTTAATCAGTTGTCAAATATAATTTCCTACTATAATTAGAAGTGTACCTTATTTAGGACTCCCCTATTATATAAAGGGAGATCCCATCCATTTGTAATGATTATTATTCACTGAGAAGAATATATATATTCATTACTTTCTTGCTATTTCATTTTACTGTTCATCAGAGCTGCTTTATCATTTTTCATTGCTATTATCACACCTCGAGACTACCATACGTCGAGGTTGAGATTTGGCTTGCAGACTAGTCTGATTTATTTTATTCTCTAATTTATCTATTTAATTTCTTGTTTATCAATTGGTATTGGATTAAATCACATATCCTTAAAACCACAATATAAGTTTAATAGTTAATTTTAGGGTAAACAGTTTGACGCCCACCGTGGGGATAAGGATAATAGTGATTGTTTCAGTGCTGATTCTGATAACACACGTTATTTCATACTTGTTCTTGTCAAGTATTTTTGTTCTCAGGTTAAAACATGTCAAAATCACAAAACGCACCCGTACATGATGATGATGGTCTCGGATTTTGCGGGGAAAACAACAATGTAATTGCTCCAGGAGTCGGGGTGCCACCATCTAATCTCGGGGGAGCACCGGTTTCCGATCCAGTCGATATCAGTTCACACGTTGCTCTAAATGCGGACCTAGAGGCAGACCCTGAAAGGAGTGTACGCAGGGAAGGCCGATCTAGTGGTGAAGGTACATAGGGCAGAGGAGATAGAGGAGTTAGCCTTCAGGTGATATTCGAGATACTACAGGCTCAGCAGGCCGCTATTGCTCAGTTGCAAAATCAACATAGGACTGCAAGTGGGGTTGAGCTAGAAATCACTCACTGTATCAAGCCAGTGCCAGAAAGGTCGAATGGTAATCAGGGACTGATTCTGCATTAATAAAAATGCTCGAAGAGCTCACCAAAAGAATTGAGTCAGGAGAGAAGAAAATCGAAGATAATGATAAAAAAGTGAAAACATACAACTCCCGAGTTGATCAGATACTGGGGGCACCCCCAATCCTAAAGGGTTTGGATTCGAAAAAGTTCGTGCAGAAGCCTTTTTCTCAAAGTGTGGCTCCGAAGCCCATTCCTAAGAAGTTTCGTATGCCAGACATACCTAAGTATAACGGGACTACCGATCCTAATGAACACATCACTTCATACGCGTGCGGGATAAAGGGAAATGAATTAGAAAATGATGAAATCGAATATGTGTTGTTGAAAAAGTTCGGAGAAGCCCTTTCGAAGGGAGCAATGATTTGGTATCACAACCTACCACCAAATTCTATCGACTCATTTGCCATGTTAGCAAATGCTTTAGTAAAGGCACACGCAGGGGCCATAAAGGTCACTACAAGAAAATCAGACGTTTTCAAGATAAGACAAAAGGGATAACGAAATGCTGAGGCAGTTCTTTCAAATGAAACGCATGGAGTTGCCACCGGTCACAGATGATTGGGCCGTTCAAGCATTCACTCAAGGGTTGAACGAACATAGTTCGATAGCATCACGTCAGTTGAAGCAAAATTTGATCGAGTATCCAGTTGTGACTTGGTAGATGTGCACAATTGATATCAATTGAAGATCAGGGTCGAGGAGGACAAGTTAGGAGCCCCTTCCGGTTCAGTACATCCAAACAAGTCGGCAGTTAAAACCTCGAGGGACATTGATAGGGAGCCAAGTCCGAATAGAGAACGATATCAACCATATACCGCAGATCGAAGGAACAACGGTTCGGGATGCAATTCTGCCCGGAATGATCGAAGACAGAATTCTCGGGGACTTATGAGAAAAAGTGGTTTTGATAAGCATGTCGATCCCATAGAGGCACCCGGTTATCGGAATACAACTTTAGCATCGATGCATCGGGCATTGTATTGGCAATTGGGAGGATCAAATATACTAGATGGCCCAGACCCATACAGACCGATCCTTCCCAAAGAAACCCAAATTTGATGTACAAGTATCATGGCACGCATGGTCACAAGACCGAGGATTGCAGGAAATTGAGGGAGAAGGTACCCGTATATTCAATGAGGGCCACCTTCGAGAGTTCCTCAGCGATCGAGCCAAGAATCATTTCAGAGAAAGGGACGCTAACAGGAAAAATGAACAGGAGGAACCCCAACATGTCATTCATATGATCATCGGTGGGGTCGACATTCCACACGGACCCATATTCAAATGCACTAAGGTATCAATCACTAGGGGAAAACGAACCCGAGATTATGTGCCTGAAAGTCCTTAGCATTCAATGATGAAGAAGCAAAAAGCATTTCCCAGCCACACAATGACGTTTTGGTAATTTCTATCTTATTAAATAAAGTTCAAGTTAAGCGTGTTTTAGTGGATCCAGGTAGCTCGACGAATATCATCCGATCGAGGGTCATGGAGCAACTCGGCCTACAAGATCAAATTGTGCCCGCAACTTGGGTCTTAAACGGCTTCAACATGGCCAGTAAAACAACTGAAGGGGAGATTATTTTACCAGTGAACATGGATGGAACCATTCAAGATACCAAATTCCATGTGATAGAGGGCGACATGAGGTATGATTCCCTACTCGAGAGGCCTTGGATCCACAACATGAGGGTAGTCCCCTCGACTCTCCACCAAATGATAAAATTCCCAATGACGGGCGGCGTAAAAATAGTATATGGAGATCAGCTGTCGCGCCCTTTTTTTCTCGTGAAATCGGGTTTTGACATTGACAACTCTTTTAAGGAAATGAAGGAATGGTTACTGAAAGAGAGTCGTCACCTAACGGATTAAGGTGCGTTAGGGCACCTATTGCAAATGACTCAGGTTTACTAGTTGCATCACCAAAGATCGGATAAGGGCTTGAAATTACCTCGAAGAGAAGGTGTTAGGCACTCTTCGAGGTCCACAACTGTGGGTCCCGACCGAACTAAAATCATGTGAATTAGTCTAATAGGGAAAATAGGGAATTATTTTAATATGAAAGGGGAGGTCCTAAATTTTTTAGCCTAAAGGATCACCCCGTGCAACATAAATATTACTTCGTAACTCCCTCAGGATGGGGTGTTACTCATATTATCATCGGGCACAGACTATCATCTCCTGCTACCCGATTACTATCTTTAAGTTATTTACCTAGAAACGCTCTAATCAATTCTAAATCATACCCTATGTGTGCACTACCCATCCCTTTCTTGTGGTCCCGGAGGTATTACCTCTATTTCCGATGGTTCTAGACTCAACTTAGGTTGCTCAAAAATGGTAACACTAAGCGACATACAAAATAGGTTAGACTTCCATATAAAAGCAAATAGGGGCTCAGATTAGCCTCCACACATTAGGCAGCAAATGAACGCAAACAGATTAGACGTATTGACAGGTTCAACAGTTAAATCCTATAGACATGATTTCTATGTGATTCTGAATTCTAATCATACTGACAGTTTATGTAGAGCAATTCCTGGTGACTGCGTAGTTGCCTAATGAATAGAAGCGATTTAAACTTATAAATATGTTGTCTAAGTGATCTATTCAGCAGTTGATAGTGATAAGATATTCAGAATTATTCAGTCGTTCCTATAGGCATACTTTCTAGTGATATTTAACAAGAAACTGTATGAAGTTCTAGTTTTAGTACTTAATGCATATGATAATTACCATATAGACATGAGTTTTATCTCTAATGATTGAAACTACTATTAGTTCTTATTAGACACGCATACTGACTGAGCAAGTGTGATAACCAATTAAACCTACAAACATGATTTCTAAAGAGACAGATTTGAATATATGCTGTAATGAAAGTTGAACCTTAGTTATTTTATTCTCTGTAGGCATGACGTCTAATCATGTAAAGCAAAATAGGTAGAACTAATTTGAACCAAAGCAAACCCTATAGGCAGGTTATCTAGCACGTAATAGCGAATGGAGTAAACATCTAAGCAAGTTTTCAAACATGCAATAGTAGAGTGCTTTTGAATAAACTAAAGCCATATGCAGGTTATCTATCATACAATAGTATAAAGTGAACACCTATAGGCATGTTATCTACCCATTTTCATGCAAAATATAAAAAATAAGCCCATTTCCCAATTTATTATTACCCCAATTGTTATTATAAATAATTATTACAGCCCAGAATTGAATGAATAAATTACAAAGTATATAGACTATGGAAGCCTGCAGCAGACCCAAATACACCTGGATAAGCCATGCCTTCAATTCACAATAACTCCCAAATCCAATGTTCATAGTGACCAACAATGAATGATTCGCCTCTGTTTCAAGGATAAGCATACCAAGCCCAATTCTCTAGTGTGTCAGAGTTCCCAAGGGCTTTACGAACCCAGGGCAGTGCTCACACTAGCGGAAAATGGTTAAAACAGTTCAAAGAGGACTAAAGACCAAATCCTAGTGTGTCAGAATTCACGATGGTCTCATAGGAACCCTGAGCAGTGCTCACACCAAGAAGGTCAGGGGACAATACCTAAATTGCTTTTGGCTTTCCACCAACAAAAAGTTAGAATTCAAAAGAGAGAGGTAGGATTGGGAAGTACACTTATGGACAGAATTACACATAGAACGGAAGTAGACCCCCTGAAACTAAGCAGGCTTGAAACTAACAAGTTCGAAGTTTGTCGTGCCCCCTTTTTCCTCGTGGAGTCCGGGTTTAGACATTTTTTGGGAAAACTCATTTCCTTTTGGGAATTGAGTATGGAATTTGAAGAGTCGTCATCTAACGGATTTAAGGTGCGTTAGACCACCTAAAGCAAATAACTTATTAACCGGTTTACATTACCAGAGATTGGATAAGGGCTTAAAATAACCTTGAAAGGAAGGTGTTAGGTACTCCTCGAGGTCCACAACGGTGGGTTCCGGCCAAACTCAAATTAGGTGAATTAGTCTTATAGGAAAACAAAGCAATTTAAACAAATAGAGATTATTCAAACGAGGATAAAAAGGGTCCTAGGTTTATTAGCCTATAGGATCACTTCTGTGCAATACTTGGTAATCGTCCCCAAGTTGGGGTGCTACATATAGCATTAGCGCACAGGTCATCATATCCTTTACTACCCGATTACCCTCCCCTTAATTATTGTTACCTAAGCGTTCTAATAGTATCTAGTACGTGCCTTATGCGTGCATTACCCGTCCCTTACCTGTGGCCCTGGCTTTGGATAGTGAAGATGAAGTCCTTAGACTATGATGTCCGGGGTTATGAATTATAAGATAGGAGATTCACAAGCCATGAAATGGTGTTCTCGGGCCATGAGAATGGTGCCTCTAAACCATGATGCCTTTGAATACTGATGCACAGTGTTGAGGGATCCTCAGGCCATGACATGGTATCTTCAAGCAATGAGGATGGTGCCTTCGGACTATGACGCCTTTGGACAAATTGGCTATACGTCAGCCCATGAAATACAGAGACATGATACCAAAGGTGACAACAAGACAAAGCTTAGTCTTATGTAGAGTTTTGGGGCAGAGCTTAGCCTTGATGAAAGAAGATAGTGTAAATTCTAGAATAGAGCAACAATTATGCAGAGAGTGATCAAGCTTAATCTCACGAGAAGGCAGTGCTTAGGCTTATACAAATACGGAGGCAGGGCTTAGCCTCATGCGAGCTTTGAGACAAGGCTTAGTCTTATGCAAAGGGAAGGCAATGCTTAGCCTTATACAGATGTGGAGGCAGGGCTTAGTCTCACGCAAGATTTGAGATAGGGCTTAGCCTCATGCAAGATGCGAGACAAGGCTTAGTCTCATGCAAATAGAAGGCAATGCTTAGCCTTACGCAAGTAAGGAAGTAGGGCTTAGCCTCATGCAAGATTTGAGATAGGGCTTAGTCTCATGCAGATAGGGAGGCAGGGCTTAGCCTCATGCAAGATATAAGACAGGGCTTAGCCTCATGCGAGGTTTGAGACAAGGCTTATTCTCATGCAAAGAGAAGGCAATGCTTAGCCTTATATAAATGTGGAGGCATGGCTTAGCCTCATGCAAGAATGGAGGCAGGGCTTAGCCTCATGCAAGATTTGAGGCAAGGCTTAGTCTCATGCAAAGAGAAGGCAATGCTTAGCCTTATGCAAATATAGGAGGCAGGGCTTAGCCTCATGCAAGATTTGAGACAGGGCTTAGTCTCATGCAAAGAGAAGGCAATGCTTAGGCTTATGCAAATGCGGAGGCAGAGCTTAGCCTCATGCAAGATTTGAGACAAGGCTTAGTCTCATGCAAAGAGATGGCAATGCTTCGTCTATTAAGACCCTGACAATGAATTTGTCTTTAAACTGTACCGTGATATGCAGTGCCTTGTTGTGACTTAACCCTTCAGGCGGTAGTTCATCCTCGTGGAAGGTGATCTTGTGACTCTCCAGTACTAGCCCTACCATGTTGGCCATTTCTCCACTGATGATATTGTTGGGCACGTAAGCTTCATTTAACACCTTCACCAGAGCATTCTTATGCACCTCTGAATATTGCAATAGTGACAAGATGGATATCTGGGCGGGGGTCTTGTTTAAATGATCGAGACAGAGAATTCCCTCACCTGTACTTTCCTCCAAAGATCGTCTGGTCTAGTTTTAATGACAGGTTGTTTAGTAGCAGCCTCTTTGCTCGATCCTCCCAAATGTTCAGGTATGTAGATCCTTTCAGTTCTAGTCATTCCTTGTGCGGCATCAGATTCTTCCATCTTTTCTTTTCCCTTTCACCTAGCTTCAACAATGTAATCCCAAGGTATGGCGTTGGAATTGAAAGGAGGTGTGGTTGCTACTGCCACTGTGAAAGGTGTGGCCATTTTTACCTCAAATGGAACAGGTGTGGCTACAGGTTGAGCTACCTCTACCTCAAATGGAACCGATGCGGTTACCTCAACTTCGAGTGACGGCTGTATCTGTACCACAATAGGAGTGAGTGTGACTGCGGGTTTAAAGTCATCACCTTTTCGAATAAGCTTAATTGACCCTTAGGATCCCATTCTTCATATATCTCTATCACAAGTACCCTATCACCCCTATGATCTAGGAGATGATTGTTACGGACGTTGGGTGCAGCTTCCTTTGCCTGTATGACCTTGTTATTAATCAATGTCTGGATCTTATCTTTCAATGTCCGACACTCGTCAATGGTGTGCCCCTTCATACCGGAATGATATGCATACGTTTTATATGGGTTGACCCATTGAGATGAATTTTCCATTGCCATAGCAGGAACATGAGTGACATAACCAGCAGTCTTTAATCTTACGTACAGCTGGTCGATGGGTTCAATAATGGTAGTGTATTGTCTAGGTGGTTTGCGATCAAAGTTAGGTCAGGGTTTCTAGTAATTTGGATGAGTTGGAGGTGAATTATAGTAAGCTGGCTGGGTATTATAAGTGTGATAGGCGGTGGCGGGTTGGGAATATTTGGGAGGTGAGGGTTGGTATGCAGGTGGAGGTGTTTGGTATATGAGTGGATATTTTGGACCTTGGGCCACCATTACTGCCCCTACTTCTTTCGTCTTTGACATGCCCCCTGATTGTAATGCTTTGTTCGTGGCCTGCAGTACCTCGAAATTTGTCACCATCCCACTTTTTATACCCTCTTTAATCCTTTCTCCGAGTTTGATGATGTCGGAGAACTTGTGATTCTCAATGACCATTAGCCTTTCATAATACTGTGGGTCCTATGCCCTGACAAAGAACTTGTTCATCTGTTACTCTTCTAGTGCTAGTTTGACCTTGGCTGCTTCCGACCTCCACCGAGTATCATACTCGCGGAAAGTATCAGTTGGCTTTTTCTTTAAGTTCTGGATATAGAAGACATCCAGTGCGTTTTCTGTATTAAACCTGAACCGATCCATAAATTTTGATGTCATGCTTACCCAATTAGCCTACTTCTTAGGATTCTGGCTTATGTACCAGGACAGTGCATCTCCGGTAAGACTTCTCATGAAAAGCTTTATTCAAATCCTTTCATCTTTTTCGACCCCCACGAGCTTGTCACAGTAAGCTCTCAAATGAACCTTGGGATCACCTGTTGCATCAAACATTTCGAACTTGGGAGGCTTGTAACCCTCCGGTAGTTCCATGTCTGGTTGAATGCACAGATCCTCATTATTCAGTCTTTCTATCCCTTTACCTCCTTCAACACCCTGAACTCAACTTGTCAACTTCTTGAGCTCCTCGACCATATTCTTGATAAGCAGGTCCTTTTCAGCGGATTCTGGTGTATATGAGATTAGTTGAGTGGAGTGAGGTACGGTTTCCACGTATATGGGGTTATTTTGGTGAGTTCCATGGATTTGGGTGTAGTGGTGGTCGATGGTTGAGTTTTGAGGATCGAGAATGGGTTGTGGTATGTTCTGAAGAGTATGATAGGTAGTGGTTTATGGGTATTGGGTTGGTTGATGATGGTGCTGAGGTGGAGTGGGTATCGGTAAAGGATTGGGATTTTGAGGTGGTGTGGTGTACTGATGGGGTGCGAGAGGATTTTGTGGACGTTGGTTTGGCGTATTTTGAGGAAGTGCCGGGTTTTGAGCATTTTATTGGTTAACGTCTGGGACGTTCAGAGTGAGGGAGAGGTTAGCCAAGTTATAGATTTGCTCAAGTTCTCCTTGTAACTCTAGTATCTTTTGCTCTAATCGCAAAACAAAGTCATTTCGTACCGGAGTACTCCGACCGTCTGAAGTTTCTGCATTCTCAGCATTTTCTTTTCGTATACCACTCAAGTCATCCATCTTAGCCTTTCCTCTACTTTTCGGATTACTCGGAGGAGGAGGGGGTGGAGGGCCTCTAGATCTGGTGTGATATGCTTATGATGCCAGTATATGCGAACCAACCTTAAGAGATGGAAATAATAAAAATAAACAAAAACAAAAGGTAAACAAGTTAGTAAGGATTCTAAAATGCTTGCAGTATTTAAACACATATTGTGGGAATGTAAATTCGCATCCTAATTTGGGAGCCTCGTTGTGCCCGAGGTAGGCCTAGCGACATGTTGATTTGGAGAATTTTAGTTCCAATAACTGCCTCCTTTCATTAATGTAAAAATAGATGAACCCAAAACGACAGTAAATAAGATAAGTCACTAATGACATTTGGCCTTATTACATTTGAAAAAGCAAATAAGCCTAATCTACTTGGTCCCAAAAGGACCTTCTCCAGGTTGGATGCTCTTTTCGATCAAATCCCCCAGTTCGCGCAGGTTCAACAGTAAGTATGCCCTTGCTAAATGTCCTCATTCGCTCCCTTTAGCGTTCTGGCAATCGGTGACTATCTTCCTCATCTTTCCCTCTAATTCCATCAGACTGTACTCCAGATACTCCAACCTTTCGCTTGATTTAACAACCCTCTCTCTCCATTTATTAATTAGTTCCATATCGGTCTTATGGTGCTCCAAGTGCTCGGCCTCGGACTCATGAACTCTTTTGCGCAGTTTATTATACTTCACCTGTGCTTCGGCAACTTCGTCTATGACCCTGTTTCCTGGACCAACCTTTGGCTCTAATATTCCTCCTATGTTATCATCCAACCATAAGGGGTAGAAGTACACATGACCAGTATGCTATCGATCTGGCTCGATGGTATCCTTTTCCACGATAATCTTCAAGTGCCACATGTGTTGTACTTTACTTTTGTATGGAATGGTGTCACCCTGAAAATTAGCTATGAAATGTATCATTTTAGCAACTCGCGGTATGACCTGCTTCCTGCCTGACTGTCTCATAACCTTGAGGGGAGCATAATGGTATATGCCCCTTAACCCGATCCGTACCAAGTGTGGAACATCCCCGGATCTGATGATGAACTCGTCGGTAAGGAACCACTTGAACATCCATTGAACCTGGTCTTAGGTCAAATTGTTGAAAAACTGTACCCATCCTACAACATCCTCTGTTGAGCAAACCTGTCTGGGATATAGGTCATTTTCTTGGGATGATGGAAGGCTATATGATCATTCCACGACCTTCGCGAAAATTCTTGACGGTATTGGCCTTTTTGGAGATGTTCTAACAGCCAAACTTGCAGTAGCAGATTGCAACCTTCGAAGTATTTATACCCCTTCTGACAGTGCTCCAATGCCTGGTATATGTTTGCTATGATAATAGGAACAATAGTATATGTCTGTCCTTCGATCCCCTCCATTAAGGTTTTGGCTACCATGGCCAATCTGGTGTGGATTCTATCCCCTGGATCGGGAATACTTACATACCCAAGAAACAGACAATGAACACAAAAACCTTGTGGTGGATCCAACCCAAGGAAGTGATGGAGAATTCGTCATCGAAGATGTGATAAGATCTGATGTGACCGTATTTGTTAATAAAAGAAGTCGAAGAGTACGTAGGAATTTTTTAGGCACTCTAGGTCATCGTTCTTCTTTAATCCCATCATCTTCAGAAACCCCCTGGTAGTGTGATTTTCTGGTGCCAGTAAACCGGGACTATCCCAAGGCAACCCATTAAATCCCCCTATTTCTTCCAAGAGGGGGTCATTTCTATATCTCCAAAGCGGAACACGACTCGTTCTTTGTCTCAGAACATTGTGGCAGCTTCGATTAACATGTTGTTTGGATGAAGGCTCAATAAAGAAGGTAGATTTCCCAAGACCCTTTTCATATGATTCTTATCACTTGATGAAAGATCCTCCCACCAATCTAGCAACAATGATGGTATGTTACGTACCATGCCGAATCTGGGGACCTCGTGCCTCATATTCTGCAAAACAAATATAGTTAGGCCCTTTCATCCTCCAGATCTGACTATTTATACAACAATGATTAGCATATTTCTTCAAAATCAATGCACACAATCGTGGTTGCGTCCGTTGGGATTATGGAAAACCCGATGGACCTTTGGACGAGGCTTGTCTTAAAGGGTTATTATGTGGATAACATATTAACCCGGATAGGTTTGACCATGATGCATGTACAATTAATCAGAGTAAGGTTTCCATAGAGGTCTAGACTGGTACCCTCAAGTGGACAACTTGAGGGGAAAAGGCACGGAACCGTCGATTGCACTATTGATCGACTAGTTTTACCGCAAATACGCTTTTTCGAATTTAAAGGGTGATATATAGGAAGAGCGCAAACACTCATCAAGCGTTGCTATAGGATTGATTACGCACGAGTGGAGTATGATGTTGAGCATGATTTATGCAACAATAAATAGCATGTTGTCACGTATTTGCACGTTAAAAATGATAAATATAGTATTTAATAATTGAAAGACGTTAAGAAAGAAAACAAGAAAACAAGTCAGTTTCTGAAATAAAGGAAATTGTAAATGCTTGAAATTTAGGCAATTAAATCCAATTAAAAGGGGAAAGGGAAAGGGTGTACATGTATTAACAGAATAAAACGTGCTTAAGACTATTTCACAAGAACAAGTTTGTTATGGTAAGAGCCTAAAATATTTCCCCAGCAGAGTCGCCATGCTGTTGCGCCCCCTTTTTCCTCGCGGAGTCCGGGTTTAGACATTTTTTGGGACAACTCATTTCCTTTTGGGAATTGGGTATGGAATTTGAAAAGTAGCCAGCTAACGGATTTAAGGTGCGTTAGGGCACCTAAAGCAAATAACTCATAAACCGGTTTACATTACCAGAGATTGGGTAAGGGCTCAAAATAACCTTGGGGGGAAGGTGTTAGGCACCCTTCGAGGTCTACAACAGTGGGTGCCGGCCAAACTCGAATTAGGTAAATTAGTCTTATAAGCAAACAAAGCAATTTAAACCAATAGAGATTATTTAAACGGGGATAAAAGGGGTCCTAGGTTTATTAGCCTATAGGATCACCTCTGTGCAATACTTGGTAATCGTCCCCAAGTTGGGGTGCTACACATAGCATTAGCGCACAAGTCATCATATCTTTTACTAACCGATTACCCTCCCTTTAATTATTGTTACCTTAGCGTTCTAATAGTATCCAATACGTGCCTTATGCGTGCATTACCCGTCCCTTGCCTATGGCCCTGGAGGTGTTTAGGACCTCTATTTAAGGAAGTTCTAGACTCACCTATGTTGTTTTAAAAAGGATAAAACTAAGCGACAAACAAAAAGTCAAGTAGGACTATCACATAAAGATGCAATTAAGGGCTCATATTTACCTCCACAAATAGACAAACAATTGCACGCCTCAAACAAACAGTTTTAAAATTTTAAGAGTCCTATATGTAGGACACCTAAATGAGCATGAACAGAATAGACAGTAGTTATTAAAGCGAGGCAGCAAATACCTAATCAATTTGCCTACTAATTTTATTACTTCCTGAATCTGAGCAAGTTTCAAACAAACTATCACAATTTTAGACCCAGAATTTGATTGACCTATAGGCTTGCCTAAGAGATGATCGGGATGAAACCTATGGACATGATATCTAAGCTGTAAACCAGATGCTAGTCTTAATAGGCAGATTTTATCTTTAACTCCTATAGGTATGGTTTCTAAGTGCTGAAACATATTGAAATCCTATCGGCATGAGTTCTAAGTGCAAAAACTGATTTTAAAACCTTATAGGCATGATATCTAAATGAGGAACTGATTTAAAACCTTATAGGCATGGTATCTAAATGAGGAACTGATTTAAAACCTTATAGGCATGGTATCTAAATGCAGGAACTAATTTAAAACCTTATAGGCATGATTTTTAGGCGAGTAAAGCATCAATCAATTGCCAAGCGGACTCAACAAGGAAATTCCTAGAAATTTGATTTCTAATGCACACACGAAGGTTTTGAAGACATGATTATCGATGCAAAATTGAGAAACGACTCAGAAGTAGGTTTTCTAATGATGCAAAGGATGAAAATTCGGGATTTAAAGAATTAGATGAGTCATATAGGCATGGTTTCTAATGCACATAAGTAAACAAGCATTGCAACAACTTATAGGCATGATTTCTACCCGTTCCCAATAGAGACATATATATAAGATTCCTTCCCAGTTTTACTAATAACCCCAATATTTGTTTACAAACAAAAATTATTACAAACAAATATACATAATGAAATCATTATACTATGGGGAGCCTGGATAGGCCCAAAAGTAAACCTAGGAGCCATGCCTTCAACCAAGTTTGAAACATCTCATAGTACACCAAATGGTCTTCTGGTGCGTCAAAGTTTCCAAGGGCCTCAAGGACCCCGGGAAATGCTCACACCAGAAAACCCTTTAAAAAAAATTTATGAGCAAGTTTTGGAAAAGCCAGCCCCAGTGTGTCAGAGTTCAGAGGAGTCTCATGAACTCCTAGGCAGTGCTTACACTGGAGGGGCAGGGCCCTAGATATTCTAAGAGTAGAAGTTGAAAATAGGAGGTAGTTTTAAGAAAACAATTTGGATTTCTGGTGTAAATAGGAACAAACAGAGTCATTTCAACACTTGGAATTCAAACAAAGATTCCAGCAATCAAACAGTAGACAGAAACAAGATCACAACCACTTTAAACAAATTTTCACATTGCCTAGATTCGACTTAGTTCATTAATTACTACTAAATGGGCATATGGACAAGTATTAAACAAAGAACAGTAGGCTGGGATCAGATTACCATTCAGATAGTCATGTAGAAAGGTAATAGAAGTTGGAGGCATAGAAATCATGAACTAATCAGGAACCTGTTAGGGGGTGAACACTTAAAACTGGACAGAAAGCAAGCTAGTTGAGAAACAAGTAGACATAGGTCTAATTTACATAGAAGCAAACATGTAGACATGCTGAAAGTAGGAAACACATAGGTCAGATTAAACAGAAGTAGATATGTTGATTAGGATCAATAAACATGAAGCACATGGATCTAATTAGATAGAAGTAGACATGCTGATATACTGAAAACAGAAATCATCTAGTTTTAATCACATGGAAATAGGCATGCTGATTCAGAGTAATAACATGAAACACATAGGTCTAATTAGATAGAAATAGACATGCTGATAACATGGAACACACAGATTTGATCACATATAAGTTTGAATGATAGCAGAAGTGGAGACGTACTAGTTAAGAGATAGCAACAGGAAAGTGATGCAAACAGGATCCAAGGGTCTAGCATTGGCTTTTTGCCGGTTAGACAGTGCAACAAACAAAGAATAGGAAGATTGTGATGGAGGATATTGTGTGAATAAGAGCAAGAACCTTTTTGTGTTTTTCTCTGTATGTGTGTGTGTGTGTTTAAAAACAAAGTAAGGCTTATATAACATTGAGTAGAGTAAAGCAAATAAGGTAAATGAGGTTAAGAGTTCACAAATAAGGTAAAGAGAACAATCAGTCAGTCAATTAGGCTTAATCAGGACCAATCAATAGGCAGAATCATGGAGTTATCCAAAAATAACATGGAATTGAGGTCCAAATAAGGTAGGTAATAGGTCTAATAGTCAATTAGAGTCAGAACACAAAAATTCCGGCCAGTAGCAAGGGCAATTAGTCACACAAATAAGGTAAATAGGTAAATTAGAGACCATTTGGGGTTGGTAAAACAATCAACTCCCTAAATTAAGCTTAGTAAGAGTAATTAAGGCAAGTAGTGTCAATTAGGAGTCCCAAAATAAGGAAAGTAGACAAAAATTATAGGAAGTAACCATCTCAGCAAAACAAAGTAAATTTTGAACCCTAGACAGTCAGATAATCAATTAACTACTCAAGGAATAACAGACAAATATTGAAGTGAACAATGAAATAATTAAACAAACTAAAGACTGGAATATAATCATGAAAGAATCAATAGAAAGAGATAATCAAACCCATAAGAACTTTTTAGCAAAGTATTTGCAGAAACAAAACGAAGTGAAACCCTAGTTCTTAGAAAATCGATTAATAATAAGAAAAACAGAAGATCTCTAAGGAAAATACCATAGAAACTGGAAATTGTTTCAGATCTACAAGGATCTGAACAGATCTAAATTGCAAGAGATAAGGGTTTTGAGAAAAGGGGATGAGGTCAAGGAAAAATCTAACCACAGCCACAAAGATAACCAATACTCACAAACATTGATGATCACAAGGTAGGTTCATAAGAAAACGAAGAGTCTAGGTCAATTTTGAGTCGAATCTCTTCGAGATTCCCTCAGATAATAGCAAATATCGAACAACCAGTAGAGGTAGTAGGCTAGATAAGATAGCAAATCACTAGATAATCCCATATCTGGTGAGGGATCGAAGGGGTTTCGGCGTTTCGGGGTGACGACGCTCTAGGGTTGGAGGTGTCTGAGAGAGAAGAGAGACGAGAGCATTTGAGGGCGGCGGTTCTTAGGAAATGACTTAGGGTTTGGGGGGTTAGGTTAGATAAAAAGGAAGGTTTGTTCTGGACCGTTGATCTCTTTAGATCAACGACCAAGATTGGTTTTGGGCTGGGGCGGGTTATAAAATTGGGTCAGGATTTTGGGTTAGGTGAATTGGGCTGGGGTTTTAATTGGGCTAGGGGTGTGTTTTATTGGGCTAGGGGCCCGAAATTAAATATAGTTGAAGGGGTTATTTGTTAAATACCCAATTTATTAATAAAATAATTTATAAAAATAGTTAATTAAATGATAAAAATAATTTTTATACATGAAGATGATTTAAAAATAATTACTTAACATTATAAAAATATAAAAGTCATTTTCTGTATAGATAATGTAGTTATGCATATGTATGAGCTATTATTACAAAATATGCAATTGTAGTCTTAAAAATACAAATGTAATTGTAAGAATATAATTAAAATATTTGAACACCTATATGAGCATAAATGATGAATTTAGATGATTAAATCATCGTAAAGTAATATGAGGGATAATTATTGAATATTTATATAATTAAAAATACTGAAATAAATTGATTTAAGGCCTTTAAAAATTATAGAAAAATTGTAGAAACACTTGTGCATGCATGTACAATATTTTGAAAGTATGTACACATATTTAAAAAATATATGATGGAAAAATTAGATATCAACAAAGTTAACAAAGTCATAAGCTGATAAGGATCAATTCATGAACATGCTTCCCAAAGGACAGTAAAGAATTCAGATTATGATAAGTCATAGAAAGGAGGTTCATTGATCAATAATGAGTCATAAAAACATTAATTAGCAGTAAGAACTGATTAAACAATTTAGCAGAGGTATTATAGCATAGTGAGCACAGAATCAGATGAGTAACATGATAACAAATTTAACAACAAACTGATGGATCCGCTAAGGTATACATGGTGGACTAGTTCTTTTTTTGGGAAAAGGTATCAAAACGTACTTAATACTAAAATATAGTCTTAAGTTACACAAGTTAAACAAATTTACTAATTAATTCACTGAATTCGACATGTCTAAAATACAGAAAGCAACAGTAACATATTAAACGAGTGACAAAGTAGAAATGATTCAACAACTAACCAGTTCAGATAAAATAGAAAGAGAATTTAATAATGTTGCAATGATCACCAATAGAAGCAAGCAATAGAGGATTTCTGGCCTTGGCTTCTAGCTGGCCAAGAAAAACACAGAACAAGAATAGCAGTGTATAGTTTTTGGTAGTGAGAATATTCAAGTTCTTCGTCCCTTTAAAAGGGAATGGGGGAGGGGTTTAAACAACACTTAATTAGAGCAAACAAATATGACAACAATTAATCAAGGTACTAGAAAGGAAATCATCTAACAGTTGATTAAGGAAGGAAAACTCGAAACCCTAGTTTAGGTAAAACACCGACAGAAGTAACTGGTAATGAGACGCGTATAAGCATATAGATAGTAGTTTTGACAAAGTAACTAAAGAATCAAACAGATTTGAAGAATCAAAAACCTTTTAATTTAGGGTAAATAAAAATTAGTCAAAAATTAATGGCAAGAGTTATAATAAAGATGCATAGAGACATATAGATGAGAATAATTAAGGATTGAACCAGATTTGGTTCGATTTCAAAGAATCAAAAACCCTAATTTTAGGGTAAGTAAAAATTAGTCAGAAATATCAAAGAAAAATCATAATAAAATGCACAGGGACATATATATAGAAATACTAAAGGAAAAATAATTAAAGAATCACGAACCAGTATTAGATCTTAGGAAGATCTGAAACCCAGTTTTAGGGTGAGCAAAGAATCGTGAAGAATCTCAGAGATTCATACCATAAAAGAAACGAGAACGAACACAGATGGAAAGAGGCAAAAATCTGAACTAGATTTGGTTCAAAATAAGAGAGATTTGCTTGCCATGTTAGGCAAGCAATTATGTAATACCATAAACGGGTAGCCAGTAATGGGAAATGGTTAATAAGGTAAAGGAATCGTCGATTGATTCCATTTCTAGGTTGGAATCGAAGGGGATTAAAGGTTACATCGCTAGGGTTTGCAGATACGAAGAGAGCGTTTGAGAGAGTTTAAGGGCGATTGATGGTAGAGAATGGGATTAGGGTTTGGGGTTGGGTAATTTAAAATGGTAGGCTAAATGTGGGTCGTTGATCTCTAAGATCAACAACCAGGATTTTAAAGAGGGGTTGGGGCGGGTCAATTAAATGGGTACCGGTTGGGTTATTGGGTTAGAGGTCATTTGGTTTGGACTGGAGTGTTGGGATGGTGTATTTTAGGTAATTGGGCTAGGGGTTGGTCCGAAATAAGCTTAAAATGGGCTGTTATTTAAATACTCACTATTTAACAAATAGTTAACTTATAAAAATAATTGATAAATAACAAAAATATTAATTATGCATGAAAATGATTCAAAATAATTATTTAACATTATGGAAATATAAAAATTCATTTTTTGTATAAATAATATAATTATATATGCATATGTGCTATTATTGCAAAATGTTCAATTTAGCCCTAAAAATGCAAATGTAATTATGAGAAATGCATTGAAAATATTTAAACCCTCTTATTGATATAAATGATAATTTTAGATGATAATCATCATAAAATAATTTTTTTTTGTGTGTGTGTGTAATAATTTGGAGGGTAATTATTAGATATTTATATAATAAAATACAGAAATAATTGATTTAAAGCCTTTAAAAATTATGAAAAATTTGTGAAAAATACTAGTGTATGCTTATAAATCAAAATGATAATGTATATGCACTATTTTAAAAATATATACATATATATATTCAAAATGAGGGGAAAATTGGGTATCAGTAGCAGCATGCCACATATGAAATGTTTGCGATCGAAGAGGCGACACTGGTATCAACGCTATCAACCTTGGAAAGGTCGAGCATCAAAGATAAATAGGAAGCCAAATAGCAATCACAACCATCAGCCTCGACCAAATCAGGAAAGCATGGGATAGAAGAATAAGAAGAAGAGGGTTTTCTAACTCCTCGAACTTTTATTGTTCCCGAAGATTCTGACGCCATTAAATCAACGGTCGAAGAGCTGGAACATGTTATATTGATCGAGTTCCTGCTAGAGCGGAAGATATACCTGGGAACGAGATTAACCCCCGAACTCAGGAAAAAGCTTATTCAATTTCTTATTGATAACATAGATTGTTTTGCTTGGCCCCATTTAGACATGACAGGGATCCTACCGGAGATAAAAATGCATCAACTAAGCCTTGACCCTAGGTTCAAACCGGTGAAGCAAAAGAGAAAGCCCTAGTTCGAGGTAAAGCATGCATTCATAAAGGATGAGGTAACTAAACTTCTCAAAATAGGGTCCATTCGGGAGGTGAAATATCCTGAATTGTTAGCCAATGTAGTCGTAGTCCCTAAAAAGGGAACAAACTTAGAATGTGTGTGTATTATAAGGATTTAAACAATGCATGACCCAAAGATTCTTTTCCACTGCCTAACATCGATCGCATGATCGATGCCACAGCTGGCCACGAGATCCTTACCTTTCTCGATGCCTATTCCGGGTATAATCAAATTCAAATGAACTTGGAAGACCAGGAAAAGACTTCATTTGTCACCAAGTATGGGACATATTATTATAATGTAATGGCTTTCGGGCTAAAAAATACTGGAGCTACTTACCAACGCCTAGTAAATAAAATGTTCGAAGAACAAATAAGTAAGTCAATGGAAGTCTATATCGATGACATGCTAGTTAAGTCCCTGCGAGTATAGGACCATTTGGCTCACTTGCAGGAAACGTTCGAGATTTTGAGGAAATATAACATGAATCTCAACCCTGAGAAATGTACTTTCGGGGTCGGTTCGGGCAAATTCCTGGGCTTCATGGTGTCAAATCGGGGTATCGAGATCAACTCCGATAAAATTAAGGCCATTAAAGATATCACTATCATGGACAGTGTAAAGGTCATGCAAAGGCTAACTGGACGGATAGCTGCTTTAGGTCGATTCATCTCGAGGTCGTCGGGTCGAAGCCACAAATTTTTCTCTCTACTCAAAAAGAAGAATGATTTCTCCTGGACCCATACCTGTCGAACCCGCCACTTATTCACACTCCAAAGGCAGATGAGAAGTTTACTTGTACTTGGTAGTATCAAAAATCGTGGTAAGTGGTGTCCTGGTTTGAGAAGATCAAGGTACACAAATTCCCATTTATTATGTAAGTCGAACCTTAGGAGAAGCAGAAACTAGATATCCACACTTAGAGAAATTAGTACTTGCACTGATAAGCGACTCTAGAAAGTTAAAACCATACTTTCAATGTCACCCCATATGCGTGTTAACCACTTACTCATTTCGTAATATTTTGCACAAGCCCAAACTATTGGGCCGATTGGCCAAATAGGCCGTTGAACTCAGAACGACCATCAAGTCTCAAATTTTGGCGGATTTCATGGCCGATTTCATGCCAACCCTCGTACCCAAAGTTGAAAATGAACTTTTGTTAAAATCAGGAACATCATCAGGGGTATGGACCCTTTTCACAGATGGTGCTTCAAATGTGAAGGGTTCCGGGGTAGGCATCGTTTTGAAACCACCCACAGGTAGCACTATTAGGCAATCTATCAAAACTTCTAGGTTAACTAACAGTGAGGCCGAGTATGAGGCCATGATTGCAGGTCTCGAGTTAGCTAAAAGCTTGGGACCAGAAGTCATTGAAGCCAAGTGTGACTCTTTACTGGTGGTAAACCAAGTATACAACACCTTCGAAGTCTGAGAGGATAGAATGCAAAGGTATTTAGACAAGCTGCAGGTAACTTTGCACCGTTTCAAGGATTGGACTTTACAGCATGTACCTCAAGAACAAAATACTGAGGCCGATGCACTTGCAAATTTGAGGTCATCGGTCGAGGAAAACGAGATTAGCTCGGGGACTATCATTCAACTCTCTAGATCTGTGATCGAGGAAGGTCATGCTTAGATAAACTCTACAAGCTTGACCTCGGACTGTAGGAATAAATATATTGAATACTTGAAGAACAAAAAGCTCCCATTGGACCCTAAGGAGTCGAGGGCACTAAGAACCAAAGTTGCTCGATTTACATTAGATGAAGATGGAATGTTATACAGAAGGACATTAGATGGACCATTGGAAACATGTTTAGGACCAGGAGACACCGATTATATTTTACGAGAGGTCCATGAAGGAACTTGTGGGAACCACTCCGGCGCCGAATCGTTGATTCACAAAATCATTAGAGCGGGATACTACTAGGATAGCATGGAAAAAACACTAAGGAGTTTGTCCGAAAATGTGATAAATGTCAAAGGTTTGCATCAATGATCCATCAACCCGGAGAACAACTTCATTTAGTCATATCCCCATGGCCATTCATGAAGTGGGGGATGGATATCGTCGACCCTCTGCCAACGGCCCCAAGTAAAGCTAAATTCATTTTATTGATGACTGACTATTTCTCTAAATGGGTTGAAGCATAGGCGTTCGAGAAAGTGAGAGAGAAAGAGGTTATAGACTTCATATGGGATCACATCGTATGTCGATTTGGGATACCCGCCGAAATAGTGTGTGACAATAGAAAATAATTTATCGGCATCAAGGTAACAAAATTCCTCGAGGACAACAAAATAAAAAGAATATTATCAACACCGCATCATCCTAGTAGGAATGGTCAAGCCGAATCGACGAACAAGACTGCCATCCAAAACTTGAAGAAAAGGTTGAACGACGCTAAGGGGAAGTGGAGAGAAATTTTACCCGAAGTTCTTTGGGCATATCAAACAACATCAAATTCTAGTACGGGAGCAACCCTATTCTCCTTAGTATATGGATCCGAGGCCTTGATTCTGGTCAAAGTCGGGGAACCTAGCGCCAGATTTCGACATGCATAAGAAGAATCAAATAACGAGGCTATGAATACTAGCCTCGAACTATTCAATGAAAAACGAGAAGTTGTACTCGTTTGGATGGCTGCGCAAAAACAAAGGATCGAGAGATATTCTAATAGAAGGACCAACCGTCACCACTTCAGAATTAGGGACTTAGTTCTGAGGAAAGTCACCCTCAATACACGATACCAAAATGAAGGGAAACTAGGCCCAAATTGGGAAGGACCGTATCGGGTCCTTGGTATCATCAGCAATAGATCTTACAAACTTGGCACAATAGAGGGAGAACAACTGCCAAACAATTGGAATATGTCACTCCTCAAACAGTATTATTGCTAAGGTATGACTTTCCCCTTTCCATTTGTATTTGATACTGACTTATTGTAGTTTTTCGATCGAGGACATCAAGAAACTCTTCAACACAAGGACCTTAGGTTTTAGAGCATGTGTTGTACTATTTTTCCCTTAGATCATTTTTTTAATCCCAAATGGGTTTTTCCGGTGAGGTTTTTAACGAGGCAATAATTATGTGCTACCTAAGGATAATTCAACAATATCCAAGGCTTCTTTGCAATCAACCTCGAATACTGGGGGCATCACACTCGGATGTTATATTTTCGAGGAAAGTACTTCATGTCAAAGGGTCTCGATAGGGAAACTTTGTAATGGGCCAAACGGTGGAATGAACTGTGTCCATATAGATTAGTCGAGTCCCGATGGCAAAACATGTACGCATGTATAAATTATTTCAAGAAGCATTCTTTCTATATCAAACATCTTGTGTCTCAAAGAAAACTTTCTGCTATACGAGCTCCATACTTATGATTTTGTGAGAAATGGCTCAAGGGCCAAGCACGAATATACCTCAAACACTCGGGGGCTGTCAGCGACGATTGACATATTTGAGTTATCTAAACTCGAATTCATAAGACCTCAAATAGGCACCCCTCGATCTATAGGCCAAGGCCATCATTCTCGGAGACTAACACTTCGAACAAGTTTGGAGTGTTATTGGGAAATAATCCCAAGAGGCATACCCAAAGGCTACGTCCAAATTACTGTGGCTCGGAGACGTCCGAATCCCGCAATCACAATAGGCCTTCAAATTCTTTGAAAAACCGGTTAAAAAAGGCTACCCTCGGAAAATAATCAAAAGAGTTTCAGTAAAATCAGCCCTCGGAAAACCCTAAGAAGTATCAAATTATGTTAACACAAACGTGCTAAGGCACAAAAAGCAGAGGGGTTTTAATCGTCATCGAACCCTTAAAAAACCCAATGGGCAAAAAATACATGCTAAGGCATAAAGAAATTTTTACTAAGTATTTTAAGCCGAAATAGGGGAATAATAGCCATCTTTTAGAGGCCATATTGGCCCGATCTAAAGATCTTAAGGGCCAATACACTTAGAGTTTGAGATCTTGTTCTCATTCCACCTGAACCCAAGGGTTCGACTATTCCGAGCCCAAATAAAAATGACTTTGACTATGGCTCGGGGACTCATCATTATGTGACACAAACTATGGTGACTTTGAAGAAGCTAGCCAAAACCAAAATCTCGAACGCACCATTCAAAGCATGACACTGTGCTAAAGTTTTACAAGGCACAAAAAGATAAAAGTCGAGAAGATATTCTAAAGGGAAAATTTCTTTATATATATAGAGACAAAATATGTACAAGGGACCGACAGGGGTCATACAAAAAAAAATCCTAACTATTCCTGGGGCTGGTTTCTCCCTTAGGGGCAGCTTCTCCTTGGGGCCCCTCGTTGTTATCGGACCCGCCTTGGCTGCCTTCATCATCATCGTCCTCATCAGAGGAGACAAGAAACCTGGCATCAGCTTCAAGCGCCTTGGCTTGAGCTATCTCTTTGGAGAGGTCAAAACCTCAAGCATGGATTTCCTCGAGCTATCTCTAGGGATTCTAGCCTCTTTTATGCTCCTTTTGCTTAGGTTTTGGATTAAAAGTGTGTACAAGTATTTTCGAAATCTAACTTATTATGTTTGTTTGCAGTGTTTGATCAAAAAGAGACAAGGAAGTCATAACCAACTCAAAAAGAAATGAAGCCTGCACAAGTTCAAAAGCTGGGTCAAAAGAGAACCCTAAACCCTAAACCCTAAACCCTAAACCTGACAGCGAAGAAACAAACGTGGACGCGGAGGGTCCACTGCTAAGGCAGTATTGACTTTGCTCTTAGAGGTGGCAAGGTTCAGAGAGCTGTAATTTTAGGCTTAACAAGTTACCGTTGCCCGCAGTGAAATTGCGCGGCAGCGGTGGCTTTTGCACGACCACAGTCATTTTATCGTCCTCAGCGGAAGCCAGATTCAGAGAACCAAAAGTGGAGCTAAAAGTTGAAGACCATGGTCCGTGCTTGATTTTGCGTGGTCGCGGTAGTCATAGCGTTGCAGCGGTCCATTTTCCGCTATCAGCGGTACCTCCGTAGGGGCATTTTTGCCTGAAAAATTTGGCTGTGTATAAATAGTTCTTTTTTAATTTTTTAGGTCATCTGTCATTTTGTAAAGCATGTGAACCGCATCCTTTTGCCTTTTTGAGTAATTTTAGAACATCTTTAGCAATTAAACTTAGATTTTAATCTTGTAATTACTTTTTGTGGCTTATATTTTATCTCAATCTTTGATTATGAGTAGCTAAACCCATTAGCTAGGGTTGTGGCTCAACCCTAATGTAGGTATTTAATGGGTCTTCAATTTTAGGGCTTAACCATTTATAGGTGAATAATATTTGGCTTGATTTATGCTTTAAATGTTGAATTGGTGGTTGCAAATACTGATTTGTGCTTTTTTGACTTAGGCTCTTCTTGAGAAAGAGAAACTAAGTCTAGGAAATTCAGGCCAACAAGGAATTAGAGTGCATTTAAGAGATTGATAGCCCCAATTAAATAGTTAAATCTAGAGATAGTAATACCCGACTTGAGCCAATTTTGCTTGTATTATTTGAACACCCAATTGGGCTTGAGAAAACCAATTAGGGCAAGTCACTCAAACTATCGAGGGGTGTACAATGAGTAGTTATGTGCAATGGCTATATCAAGATCTCAATTATAACAAATTTGCCCTAAGTTTTAGATCCCGTTAGATACCCACCTAAGTACAAGTCACTTCCCTAGTGCCTTTAGACCAATTAAGAAAACCTTACAAAAATATCATAATTAGCTTATTTTCCAGCATCATTAGTATTAAAGTAGAATAGTAAGCAAACAAAGAATGATTGGAAGTGCAATTAAGAACATCGCACATTGCTAGATTAGATAGGAACCCAATTCCAAACATATCTTAGCTCTCTGTGGATTCAATCCCGGCCTTTTGGGTAAAAGCTGCATCGGCCGCTTTTGCCACTCTATAGTGGTGTAGGGTTGAAACCGATCACTTTTTGGCGCCGTTTTTGGGGAGCTAAACGGTTTTAGCTATCTATCTGACTAGTTTTGTGTCTTGTTTTTCTTTTCTTCTATGTTACTAACTTGTGTGTGTCACCAATTCAGGTCCAAAATGGCAAACAATGATTCTCTTGGAAATGTTCTCCCGCGGTAGGAGGTAGATAATAATGGTGAAGATGAGGTGCCTCTAGTACCTCAAGGTCAAAGAAGAGGCCGCCAGGCCAATGACAATGTTCCAGACCCTCCCCCGCCTCCTCCAAGAGTCGCTCCTCAGGAGCTGCCAAATGAAGGATATGCAAGTTCAATTGTCCCACCCCAGATCCAGGCGGGCAATTTCCAAATTACAAATATGATGTTAACTTTATTGGAGCAGCGAGGGTACTTCACAGGTTCTCCCTATCAGAATGCATATAAACATCTTAAAGGCTTTGTGGATACCTGCCGGGGAAACAAATAGACCAATGTGTCGAAGGATGCATTGAGATTGAGATTATTCCCTTTTTCACTCAGAGGGAAAGCTTTGGACTGGCTCGAAAGGCTTCCCAACCATTCCATCACTACGTGGGATGAGTTGGCGGACAAGTTTATAGCTAAGTTTTTCTCGCCAGGGCATATGGCTACTTTGAGAGATGAGATTTTGGCCTTCAAATAGGAACCTAATGAACCACTTCATGAGATCTGGGAGAGATATCTGACAATGGTAAAAGAATGTCCGAACAATGACATGGCCTAAGCAATGATCCAGCAGTCATTCTATCGTGGCATTAACATGACCAATCAGTGTGTAGTGAACCAGCTAGCAGGGGGAATTTTATGAACACACCTTATGCTGAGGCGTGTGAGATATTAGATGAGATGGCAGATACTTCCTCAACTTGGAAAAGTTGAGCTAATGTGCCACAGGGTGATCCTACTATCATTCACCTGCACAAAGAGCTCCACGACCATGGCCAGGCAATAGAAGAGTTAACTACAACAATGAACCAATTGGCAAAAGCTCAATTGCAACAAGTTCAAGCGCCGAGGCAAGTAAATGCTATGGAAGGTGTCAACATGTTGGTAAAAAAGAGGCAACAAAGAGGCCAACAAGGTCAAGGTAGTCTGGATCAATATGAGCAGGGTAGTGGTGGTTTCAACCAAGATGATGGGTATGATGAGCAAAGTGAAGAAGTGCAGTACGTGAAGAATTATCAAGGACAAAGGGGCAATGCTCCTAACCAACAAAAACAATGGAGATCCCAAGGAAATTGGGGGAATCAAAACCAACAAGGAAATAGCAACTGGGGGAACAACAATCAGAATTGGGGCAATCAGAAGGAAACTGGACTGGCAACAACAACAATTAGGGAGGAAACAATAACCAAGGGGGTTGGAATAATGGCAGTCAAGTGAATCGGGGGCAAGGCTTTCAAAGACCTCCGATGTATCAACAACCAAACAACTCGCCGACATTTCCTCCTAAGGTCCTAGCTCATCAAACAATGAGATGGAATGATCGAGATGATGGTTGAACAAATGATGAAAAAGAATGCCGACTCTGATACTCAGTTGGCATCCCATAATACTTCAATCCAAAACTTGAAGGTTCCACTTGGCCAGATTTCGCAATCTTTGAATACTCGCCCTAAGGGGGCTCTACCTAGTGATACATTAGTAAACCTGAAGGCTGGGAACAATACTGGGTATGCAATGGCGGTGATAACAAGAAACGGTCGAGGTGGTGTTGTGAATACCTCCAAGCAAAAGGAAGTTGTGAGTGATGAGGTTGAAGTGCAAAAAGATGATGTTTCTGTAGTTGATGAGCAAGTGAGTGAAGAGAATTTGAATGCGAAAGTGAGAATTGATATTCATGATAATGAGGTGGAGACTCAAGATGACGTGAACCCGTCTAGGGAACACGTAATAGATATATCGAAAATGATAGTGCCTAAGGCTAAGGCTCCATTGTGAAGGCCTCCTCCACCTTACCCTAAAAGACTTGCGAAGCAAAAGAATGAAAACCAATTTAAGAAGTTTATTGAGATGATGAAAAACTTGTCGATCAATGTTCCTTTGGTGGAAGCTCTTGAGCAAATGTCGGGTTACGCCAAGTTCATGAAAGACTTGGTGACTAAAAAGAGATCCATAGATTGTGATACTATCAAAATGACTCATCAAGTAAGTGCAATTATGCACTCGATGGCCCCAAAGCTTGAAGATCCCAAAGCTTTCACCATTCTATATACCATTAGGAGTGCGGATTTTGCAAAGGCATTATGTGATTTGAGGGCAAGTATCAATTTGATGCCTTACTCCATTTTCAAAACTTTGGGTATTGGTCAACTGAGAGCTACTTCAATGAGATTGCAAATGGCAGATAGAACAATGAAGAGGCCGCTTGGTATTATTGATGATGTTCTTATCCAAGTGGACAAGTTTATTTTGCGTGTTGACTTTGTGATTTTGGACTAAGAGGTTGACTATGAGGTGCCAATAATATTGGGAAGACCTTTCCTTGCAACTGGGAAGGCATTGGTTGATGTGGAAGCAGGGGAGCTCAACTTCCGGGTGGGTGATAAAAAAGTGGTCATTCATATATGTAAATCAATGAGGCAACTGAATAGTACTGAAGTGTGCTCTTTTGTGGATCTTGTCACGAAGGTGATAGTTGATGATACTAGTGCTATGGTCAATGTGGAGGATCCTTTAGAAGCGGTATTGTTGAACCTTGATGTGAATGAGGATGAAGATCGGGTGGAGTGTGTCAATGCTTTGCACGGAATGGGCTCTTATTCTTATGAGCCCCGTAAGCTCTCTTTGAATCTTGAGAACAGAAAGTCTCCACCAACAAAGCCCTCAATTGAGGAACCTCCTGTTTTGGAGTTGAAGCCTTTACCCTCACACCTCAGGTATGAATTCTTAGGCCCTAGTTTAACTTTACCTGTTATTCTTTCGTCTTGTCTTACTAACGTGCAGGTAGATGCAACACTGGAGGTGCTTCAAATAAGGAAGAAGGCAATTGGATGGACTCTAACTGATATTCGGGGGATAAGCCCCACCATTTACATGTACAAGATTATACTTGAAGATGATGCCAAGCCCTCCGTGGAACATCAAAGGAGGTTGAACGAGGCTATGTAAGAGGTTGTCAAAAAGGAGGTGATGAAGTGGTTAGATGCAGGGGTTATGTATCCCATCTCGGATAGTTCTTGGACTTCGTTGGTGCAATGTGTGCCGAAGAAGGGTGGTATGACTATGGTTACCGATGAGAAAAATAAGTTGATTCCCACCTGGACTGTCACCGGATGGAGGGTGTGCATGGACTACCGCAAGCTGAATAAAGTGACTCGTAAGGATCATTTTCCATTGCCCTTTCTTGACCAAATACTAGATAGATTTGCTGGGCGTGCCGTCTACTATTTCTTGGATGGGTACTCAGGTTACAACCAGATTTTTATTGCTCCAAAAGACCATGAGAAAACCACCTTCACGTGTCTGTATGGAACCTGTACATTTTCTAGGATGCCATTTGGTTTGTCTAATGCACCGACTACATTCCAGCGGTGTATGATGGCTATATTTACTGACATAGTGGAGGACTTCTTGGAAGTGTTCATGGATGATTTCAATGTTGTGGGTGACTCCTTTGATGAGTGTGTGAAGAATCTTGACAAAGTGTTGTCCCGATGTAAAGAGACAAATCTTGTGCTTAACTAGGTAAAATGCCACTTTATGGTCGAGGAGGGCATTGTCCTCGGCCATAAGATCTCAAAGCATGGTATAGAGGTGGACAAAGTAAAAATTGAAGTGATCTCAAAGCTTCCTCCTCCTACTTCAGTCAATGGGGGTTAGGAGTATTCTTGGGCATGCGGGGTTCTACCGAAGATTCATCAAAGAATTTTCTAAGGTAGTAAATCCTTTGTGCAAATTATGGAAAAAGATGCCAAGTTCGTGTTTAATGAGGAATGTATGAAAGCTTTTGAACTTTTCAAGTACAAATTGACAACCACTCCCATTATTATCGCACCCAATTGGAGCTTACCTTTTGAGCTCATGTGTGGCGCAAGTGATGTTGCGGTAGGAGCGGTCTTGGGTCAAAGAGTAAACAAGATGTTTCACCCGGTGTATTATGCAAGCAAAACAATGAATGATGCTCAAGTGAATTACATGGTGACAGAAAAAGAGTTGCTAGCAATTGTGTTTGCAATGGAGAAGTTTAGGCCTTATCTCATGGGTGCCAAGGTGATAGTTCATACTGACCATGCAGCAGGCCGTTACTTGATGACAAAGAAGGATTCTAAGTCTCGGTTGATGAGATGGGTTCTATTGCTTCAAGAGTTTGACCTTGAGATTGTTGATCGGAAAGGGAGTGAAAACCAAGTGGCAGACCACTTGTCCTGCTTGGAGGAATAGGGGAGGCCCTGTGATGGCCTCGAAATTAATGATTCATTTCCTGATGAGCAACTCCTCTATGTATCAGTGAATAGCATGCCTTGGTTTGCGGATGTTTCCAACTTTCTTATGATCGGTGTTGTTCCGTGTGAGCTCTCTTCTAACCAAAGGAAGAAGCTTAAATAGGATAGCTTGGACTACTACTTGAATGAGCCTTACTTGTTCAAAATCTGTAATGATGGTGTGATCCGGAGATGTATTCCGGAAGAGGAGCAAATGAATATTCTGGATGCTTGTCATTCCTCTCCACACAGTGGTCATCATGATGGGGCGAGGACAACTTCAAAGGTGCTTAGCTGTTGTTTTTATTTGCCTACATTGTATAAGGATGCGAGTGAGCTTGTGAAGAGATGTGATGAGTGTCAAAGAGCAGGTGGAATTTCAAAGAAGGATGAAATGCCTCTCACTACTATTCTTGAGGTTGACATATTTGATGTGTATGGCATTGACTTCATGGGACCCTTTATGAATTCAAGTGGAAACATATATATTCTAGTGGATGTTGATTACGTTTCCAAATAGGTTGAGGTTGTGTCTTTACCCAACAACGAGGCCAGGAGTGTGGTAACTTTTCTCAAGAAGAATATCTTTACTCGGTTTGGCACTCCTAGAGCGATCATCAGTGATGAGGGTTCTCATTTCTGCAATAAGGCATTTGATACTTTGCTTGCAAAGTATGGTGTCAATCACAAAGTTTCAACCCCTTACCATCCTCAGGCTAGTGGGCAAGTTGAGGTCTCCAACAGAGAGATTAAGAGCATATTGTCAAAGACTATCAATGCAAATAAGGCTGACTGGTCAAAGAAACTAGATGATACTTTGTGAGCTTACAGGATTGCTTACAAGACTCCGATTGGTATGTCTCTGTACCGGTTGGTGTTTGGGAAAGCGTGCCATCTCCCGGTTGAGCTAGAGCACAAGGCCATTTGGGCTTTGAGGAAGTTAAATCTTGAATGGGATGTTGCAACAAATCTTCGGGTAGAGCAACTCAATGAGCTTGATTAGTTCCGGTTTCATGCATATTCCAGCTCGTTCTTGTATAAGGACAAGATGAAGTACTTACATGACAAGTATGCCCACAGAAAGGAATTCAAAGAAGGTGACTTGGTTCTCTTATTCAACTCTCGGTTACGACTGTTCCAGGAAAAGCTCAAGTCAAAATGGAGTGGACCTTTTGAGGTAGTGCTTGTAATTCCGTTTGGTGCTCTTGATTTGAAAAACAAAAATGGTGAAACCTTCAGAGTTAATGGGCATAGAGTGAAGCACTACCTTGGCAAGTTTGATGACAGCCACGTGGTGGCAATGATCCATCTCAAATGATTAATGGTAACCTACGTCGTGCCACGACGTCAAATCCGGCGCTTCTTGGGAGGCAACCCATGTATTTTTCTTCTTTTTGATTTTCTTCTTAGTGTAGGACTTGTTTTGAACTAACTAGGTGTAAGATGTGTGTAGGAATGTTTGATGCAGTGCAGGACTAAGCTAGAAAATTTTGTAACTGTCTAAAGTTAGACCGCTGACAACGCTCGATTTTCGCAGACAGCGGTGTCCTTATCACGGAGGCAGAAATTGGCGGCGGACTTCTCTGAAGTTTCAACCGCGTCCGCAGTGCATTCTTCGCGGTCAGCGATGCTCAACTGCGGCCTCATTCCATTTACTGCTCTCAGCGGTAGTTTTAATAAAGCAGGTCTTCAGTTCTTCACAAGCGCGGACCGCGGTGATTTACTGTATCTGCGCCAGGTAAGTTGTGTGGGCCCTTGGGTATTTTCTATAAATATGAGAACATGAAGCCTTTTACCCTTTTCGCTCATTTGACGCTCAAACAAAAGTTATCATTGTTCATCCACGCCCTAATCTGCAAAACACAAAATTAGAGTCCATTTTCATCACACATTACATGCCTGGTAATTTCACTCATTCATTATCCTTTAATTTTGTACTTGTTTTTCTTTTAACTGTTAGTTTTACTGCTTCTTCTTATTTTCTTTTAATTTTGACATAGGGTTCCTTAGTGTTAATTAAATTAGGCTTAAATAGTTAGGGTTGATTAATTAATAGCTAGTTAGGGTTAACAATGTAGATGATATTGCTAAAAGTATGAACAAGTTGAAACCCTAGGTTGAATTAGACCGATTTTGACTTCCGCGGCTACGATTGATTTTTCGCGGCGGTGTTCATAAGTTTTATCTGAGTTGGAAGTCCTGATAACCTCAATCAGTGGCAGCAAATTCCGCTGACAGCGGTGCCTCTCCGAGTCCGTGCTTCTTTTCTCGCGGTCAGCGATGCTTAGGCTCAGAGAAACATATATAATGTGTCCACAACCGCGGTTGATTTTCCGTGGATAGTGGTGTAACCTCTGCGGCCACACTCAACTTACTGCGATCAGTGGTGCAATAGAATTAGAGGGTGGGTAGTCTGATCCCATCACCTCCGCCGTCCACGCTGCATTTTCCACGGTCAGCGGTGATCATTCCGCGACCACGCTCATTATCTGCTATCTGCGGTCTGCAATTTTGTTCAAGCACTGTCAATTGTTCTTCTACTTTTTCTGCACTGCTTCTTCTAGCTCTAGTACTAATAGTGTTTCCACTGATTATGTTTGTAGACAATGGTAAAATCTAGAGGTGGTGGTGAGAAACAAAACGGGAAAGCATAGTCCTCCCGGGGTAGGGGATGAGGACAAATTAAGTTAACCCCAACAATATGGAAATCAATGGGGCAACTGAGGAAGAATATTAGAGTTGCAGATAGAGCTGCATCACACTCAGAGTGGAGTGACTATGTCCCCTTCCGGGAGGCCTCAGAGGGTGACTATATGCCAACATATGTACCATACTTCCCGGGGAGACTCAGGTTGATAGATGAGCCTACACCCCCAGCCTCTCCTACTTCTTATGCCTCTTCTGAGTTATCTGATGGCTCAGTGGAGAGTGGTGAGTCCTCATCTTTTGCCTCACCCATAGCTTCGTCACCGGCATAAGATCACATAGATGTAGACGTTGAGGTACCGGATGACGGGAGATGGGGTGATACCCAGACCGGAGGTGTGGAAAGGACAAGAAACCCATAGGTGTGGCAACAGAGGTTAGTCAGTGAGCTGGCATATCACAAGTTCAGGGAGTGATGGCCTTAAAAGTCACTCATACATGAGCGCTAGTTCATAAAGCGGGATCTTCTACGTCACAACCCCAATGTGAAGCAACACTTTAATGAAAGAGTGGGATGAGAGTACTTCACTAGCAAGGTTCCAGATGCTAATGAGCACCTAGTCAAGGAATTCTACGCCAATGCCATCCACATAAAAAAGGGCACAAAAGTGACAAAGGTGCGGAACCTAAAGGTCAAGTTTGATGGGAAGACGATAAATGATTACCTGGGATTCAATGATGAAGATGAGGCACTGTACTTAGAGAAGGTGGCGATGGATGAGGTAGCCCGCCCGTGGTTGGTATCACTTCTGGCTCTCTCGGATACTACTCCAACATAGTTGACAGTAGGGGTTCCTATCTTGAGGAATACCCTAAACTTTGAGGCAAAGGGTTGGGAGACCTTTGTATGCAGCAGACTAGACCCCACTACTCATGACAACACCATGCCGGTTTCCCGGGCGATTGTAGTGGCGGCTATCATGGCGGGGTACCCAATTAATGTCGGAAATATCATGTTAGGGGTGATCACCAGAGTGGTCAACGAGGGTGATAGATCTTACCCCTTCCCGAACTTCCTTACCATGGGTGATCGATGTCATGGTAAAGCCCAAGAAACCCTTCTCATGGTACAGCCTTCAGGGTCCAGGCAATCCCAAATTCAAGGGATCCAAGGGCAAAGCTACTACTTCTAGTGGCCAGTCTGAAGAGCCAGCAATGGTAGTCACTACTTCATAGCCTCCCATTGCCATGCCGGATCTAGACCATCTACTTCCATGGCGTCCTCAGTGCCCTCCTCCTCAACACACCCCTTGACTACTCACAGGTTGAACCAGACACTCACCAGTATTAACAACTGGATGCAGACAACAACGTCTAAGCTGTCTATGTTATCCAGTTCAATGGCAGCCCAGTTAGTTCCCGCATAGCCCCTAGTGCTAGCTTCAGTGGAGGAGTCCCTTAAAGAGCTTCTGGACAACCAGAAGACGCTCCTGGACAACCAAAAGCTTATCATGGATGCTCTTGTAGTTCAAGGAAAAACACTTAAGGTGCTGAGCAAGCAGACAAAGAAGCTGAAAAAGACTCGGGCCTCAAAGGAGTCGGTGAAACAATTGAGGGGAGAGGTGGAGAAGATGAAATCAGCTGGCGACCTACCATTAGAGCTTCTATTATAGGACCAGCTTCCAGCAGCTCAAACAGAGCAGGTTCAGGAGCAGGAGACTGAGGGAGAGCCCAGGAGGAGGAGAGTGATGCCCCGGGTCGATGATGTAGAGATTGAGCTAGAGGATCCTGAGAGAGGTGCCTCTGGTCAGCCACAGGCCCCCGAGCCAGGTGTTCTAGGGACCCAGCCATAGGACCCCATGTAGATAGAGGACCCATATGGAGTTTTCTTTACTCTCTACCCCTTTTTTATCTTATTTTTGGTTAGTTAGCATTAAGGACAATGCTAGTTTTCATTTGAGGGGGTGGTCCTACTTTGACGATTTGGTAGTTGGTTTGTAATGATGATACTATTTTTTCTTTATGCTTATTTTTTTACTTTTGGTATGTATATAATTTTACCATTTATTTCACTTTTCGTTATTTTTCAATCTTGGTCTATATATAAAGTTACTCTCTCATGTATATATTCATTCCCTCTTATGTATATTCGTCTAAATTCCCTATTGTACATATTTAGTTTATTTTCCGCATTTTACTTCATAACTTCTTTTGCAATTTTCCTTAATAGTCTTATTTCATTTAGTAGCTTCTTTTTCGATTCATAGCTTCTTATTTTACAAGTTTTTGTTATCAATAGGCCTTTGGTTTTCTTAATGCCACGGTTTTTTCCAAAGGTGGAGTTTATGTAAATCGAGTGGCTCTTCCCGATGATGGATGGTATGACAACCTTCTTAAGGGTTTGAGTCTATTTTCTTTTTGTTTTGTGTAAATAGTAGCTAGTGAACAACGGTGCCTCAGGCAAAGCTTCACTTAGGCCTAACACATTTACCTTTGACCTTATGGTTAAAAATAATTTGGTGTGCATAGGATGGTGATAGTTTTGACCTTGAGACTCTTGTGTTGACTAAACAATCATCGAGTGTTTCTCGGAACCATTTGTGTTGCTTAAATCTTAGCTAAGGTTGTTGTGGGCCCTCGACTCTGTCTCTTTAGCAATCCTATAGCTTGTGTGGTGAGGTATTGATTTGCAAATCCATGTCTCGTGCCAATGAGTCTAGAGCTTGCCCTGAATATTTGTCTAGGCGAAATCCTAAGTGTAGCTCGACTTGAGAAGTGATTATAGGCTCTCCTTGATCCTAATTGAGACTTGAAAACATCCATAGCCCTCTAACAATGATATCCCTAGTCAACCCTGTTGAGCCATAGCCCTTTTTCTTTCAATAACCATGATACAAGCCTTTATCCATTCTAAAATGATCCTCTCTTGGCACTTGATCTTTCCTTAGCACAAGGCAAAAACATAAGTTTTGGGAGAGAGTCGAGGAATGCAAAAGTGATAAAAGGTACAAAAAGAAAAAGAAAGAAAAGCCAAAAAGTCAAAAAGAAAATGAATAATGTAGAAGAAATGAAGGGATTCAATAAAAGCAATAGATGAAAGGCGTGGAAAGATTAGAAAGGAGAAAAAGGATTTAAATGAACAAGAAAGAGTGACAATGTGTCTCTCTAGCCCCTAAGGAAGAAGTAAATGACTCAAAGAGTCAAGAAAATGTGTGCGAAAATGAAGCAAATGAAGTGCTTAAGGAAAGATGAAACCTTCTTAGACCAATATATCCTATCCTGAACCAAAAGCCTTCATTACATACCCGCAAAAGTCCTATATGATCTTGAGTTGAGTGAGCTTACATTAGTGGTGACTCACATAAGGGGAAAGCTTATGGTAATTATAGCCGGACTTGTGACCTTCCTTTGAGATAGATGCGTCTGTTTTCCACAATCCTCGTTCTGAGTGCTACAATTTAAAAGTGAGGTTTTCTTATGGAGAGTGAGGAGTATGAGTTTGGGTTCCACAATGACCAATGTAATAGAAAGAGTTTTCTTGATGAGTTGAGTCAACTCTTGATGCTTTTGTGTCGCACTATAGCCATGGTGATAAAAGGTTGTTTATTGTTAATAATGCATTTGAGTTTAGGGTAATTGTTAGTCCTAATTGATTCTTGATGAGGTTACTTTAGAACAACTGAAATTTTCTTTTCTTTTATTTTGAGGAGGTGGGAATTACTTTGTTTGTTTGAGGACAAGAAAAATCTTAAGTTTGGGGGAGTTGATAACTAAGGATTCTAGCCTATTTTATGCTCCTTTTTGCTTAGGCTTTGGATTAAAAGTAGGTACATGTATTTCCAAAAGCTAACTTATTGTGCTTGTTTGTAATGTTTGGTCAAAAGGAGATAAGGAAGTCATAACCATCTCAAAAAGAAGTGAAATCTGCACTAGTTAAAAACCTGGGTCAAAAGAGCGCTGACAGCGAAGAAACAAACGCGGACGCGGAGGGTCCACCGCTGAGGTAGTCTTAACTTCGCTCTCAGCGATGGCAAGGTTCAAAGAGCTGTAATTTTGGGCTTAACAAGTTACCATTGCCCGCGGTGAAATTGCCCGCAGCAGTAGTTTTTGCGCGGCCACGGCCATTTGATCGCCCTCAGTGGAAGCCAGATTCAGAGAACCAAAAGTGGATATAAAAGTTGAATACTGCAGTCCGCGCTTGATTATGCGCGGCTACGGTAGTCATAGCGCTGCAACAGTCCATTTTTCGCTGTCAGCGGTACCTCCGTAGGGGGATTTTTGTCTGGAAAATTTAGTTTTGTATAAATTATTCTTTTTCAGATTTTTAGGTCATCTGTTGTTGTGTAGAGCACATGAACTGCCTCCTTTTACCCTTTTGAGTAATTTTAGAAACATGTTTAGCAATTAAACTTAGATTTTAATCTTGTAATTACTTTTTTTGGCTTATATTTCATCTCAATCTTTGATTTTTTCTTTGATTATGAGTATCTAAACCCATTAGTTTGGGTTGTGGCTCAACCCTAGTGTGGGTATTTAATGGTTCTTCAATTTTAGGGCTTAAATATTTATGGGTGAATGATGTTTGGCTTGATTTATGCTTTAAATGTTGAATTGGTGGTTGTAAACACTGATTTGTGCCTTTTTGACTTAGGCTCTTCTTGAGAAAGAGAGACTAAGTCTAGGAACTTCAGGCCAACAAGGAATTGGGGTGCATTCAAGAGATTGATAGCTCTAATTAAAGGGTTAAATCTAGAGATAGTAATACCCGACTTGAGCCAATTTTGCTTGCATTGTTTGAACGCCCAGTTGGGCTTGAGAAAGCCAATTAGGGTAAAGTCACTCAAACTACCGAGAGGTATAGAATGAGTAGTTATGTGCAATGGCTATATCATGATCCCAATTATAACAAATTTGCCCTAAGTTTTAGATCCCGTTAGATACCCACCTAGGTGCAAGTCACTTCCCTAGTGCCTCTAGACCAATTAAGAAAACCTTACAAAAATGTCATACTTAGCTTATTTTCCTGCATTATTAGTATTAAAGTAGAATAGTAACAAACAAAGAATGATTGGAAGTGCAATTAAGAACATCGCACATTGCTAGATTAGATAGGAACCCAATTCCAAACATATCTTAGCTCTCTGTGGATTTGATCCTGACCTTTCAGGTAAAAGATGCATCGATCGCTCTTGCCACTCTATAGTGGTGTAGGGTTGAAACCGATCAGCCCTCGATCGGAAGTCTCCCTCAGTTGTATCTGAGCAGCCTCGGCGTTGGCCAGGTAGACGGCTTTGGACTTGTCAGCTGTGATCTTCGTCTTCTCAACCTTTGCTTTGGCCTCAGCAAGCTCGGCTTCAAGTTCCTCGACCCTTTCGGCCTGGGATTTTTCTCTTTAATACCCCGAAGTTGGACCACAGCCGATGATAGTTTGGCCAAGGCAGCCTCTTTCTCCACAGCAAGGCGGTCCATGTTCTCCTTCCACTGATCACAGTCAGCTTTGATTTGATCGACTTCCCCTCGGAGCAGCTCGATCCTTTCCAGATTTTGCTGCAACTAAGATATTGAAGTATTAGCCTCCACAGTTGGGTTGAGACTGTACTCTTTCAAAATGATAATTACCTGCTCGTCTAGCTCGGCCTCTTCCTTACGAGCCTAGGCCAAGTCTGCTCGAGGGACCCTGAGCTCCTCCTCCTTTTGACCGCAAAGGAGCTTCAAAGCATTCCTGTCCTCCGAGGTCTTCTGGAGCTCATCCTCGCATTGGCTCAGGTCAGCCCTTAACTTGGTGAAAGCCTATGCAAAAGAAAGATATAAGTTAGGATAAAGAGAGAAGAAGGAAAAGAAAATTGCAACAATGGAAATTAGTACTTACTCGAGATAAAAGGCATTGGGACACTTCAAAAAGGGTGGATGCATTGTTAAGGTCAGCGGCATCATCAACCCCGGTAAAGTAATCCCGGAAGGTATCCTCTTTACTAGGGACTCCGCCTATGTCAGGGATCTGTAGAGCCTGAGCATCCCTTATGTCCTCCTCAGAAAAGGCCGGTAGAGAGGGAGAGTGACCAATTGTCATGGCCCCGAGCGAATCGCTCAGGGCGATCTGATCAGCCTTGGGGGTCCCGAAACTAGCCCCTCTGGCGTGCTTGTTGATACCCGAGGGATAATCTCAACCTCGAGTGATTCGGGGGCTTTCCCCGAATCTTTCTTTGAAGCCTCATCATCACGAGGCAGGGTCTTGACAACCACCTCCGACTTGGAAGGCTTGGTGACCTCGGCTGGCTTCCTTGCTCGAATCACCAGCACCGAGTCATTGCCCTCATCTTCATCTTCTTCTTCTCTCAGCTAGCAGGCCAACTTTATAGTCATAGTGATGAGATTTCTCCTGCGTCTTTGAACTGTAGCCCTTGTAGGTTGGGGATCCTCAGACTCCGACACCCTCTTCCTCTTATTATCTTTTCCTGAATTCGGGGCCGTGAACTCGATCTCTTTCCTAGGCGGGGCCGGCCTCATTTCAGCGATATATCCAATGCCTGCATAAAAGAAAGTCAAGAATAAATAAAGAGAAACATTACAAAAAAGGAGGGGGGATCGAAAGCTTACAGAATAAACTTACCATGATGTTTGGCTTCCCATCTGCCCCTTGCCAGGTCACGCCAACAGCGCTCGACATGGGAGGAAGTCATGGCCAACTTCCGAACCTAGTTTTCGAGGTCGGTGACCGCGTGAGGCATCCAGGCAACTGCTGAAAAATACATGTAGGCATTACATAAAGCAAAGTATGGAGTACGAAGACTAATGGATAAAGAACATCACTTACGTTTGGGGTTCCACTTCTCTGGGAACGGCAATTTCTTCTGTAGGATGAGTTTGTTGGTCCTAACCCATACGAATCGGCTCATCCAACCCCGATCTTTGTCCTTATCATTGCTCGCAAAAAAGGCCTTCGTCACTCGGCGTTAGAGCTTGATCAACCCTCGAAAAAACCGAGATTGATATAATCGTATTAGGTGGTTGAGAGTGAACAGCCCCTTGGCCTTGCTGGAAAAGAAGCGGAGCATGATCACTATGTGCCAAAATAAGGGGTGAACCTAGCCGAGGGTGACCTGGTACCTCTTGCAAAAATTAATAGTAACTGGGTCAATAGGACCCACTGTGAAGGGGTAAGTATAGACACTTAGGAACCCCTCACGTGAGTGGTAATGCTCTCTTCAGGATCGGGGATCTGTACCACAACCTCAGACCCCCAGCCACAATCTCTCTTCATATCCTCGAGATGTTTTGCCTTTATCGATCAAGTGTATCTCAACACATGCTCACATCAGCCAGGGATAGATAAAGGGTCTCGACTTTGAAGTTGGACTTTAGGATGCAAGGACCGGGAACATACTTGTGAGGGCGCGGTTCCACCGGTGTTTTATCACCAGCCGACTGGGAAGAAGAAGAATAAGCTTTCTCCTTTTGTGGGATGGTCTTGGAGGTTTTTGCCATTGATTTAGGTAGAAGGAAGCAGAAAGAGATGAAAATCGGTGTTTTAGTACTAACAGAATTGACTCAATGGGTGGTGAAATAAAAGAGATAGAGAGAGGAAGAGACTTAGAAAGCTTGGTGAAGGTGGAAGTAAAATTTTTGATTCAACTAGGGAGCCGGTATTTATAGGCTCACGGTGACGGTTTAGTGGTGCTAGTGGCCGACCGTCACTGGCAAGCATTAATGGTTTGGAAAACTGTATCGACGGGATGTTTCGGTCAACTAGACCACTTACATCACGAGGATGACATCATTCTCGGGGCCTCCAGAAAATCGAGGCTCAAGTCCTTTCTTATTATTTTATTCTAAGAAATAAGGGAACTATCTGTATACGGTGGAAATCACGGCCACCCAATTTCGTCCTTTGATGGAAAAGTGATACCACATCGGAAGGACAGGACGTTGATAACTAGGGATTTTGACGCATTTTATGCTCCTTCTTGCTTGCGCTTTGATTATAAATTCATACAAAATAGTCCCAAAAGGCTCATAAGTTGTGCTTGAATTGCAGGTTTGATCAACAAAGTGACAAGATGTCAAAGATCAGCTCAAAAGGAGTGAAACTTGCACAAGTACCAAAGACAAGACAAACTCAGGAAAAACAAGCCTAGTGCGGCTGCACTACACTTTGTACGGTCTGCACTAGAGAGGTTCAGAGACTCAGCATTTCAGGCTTCGAAGCAATGCGGCCGCAATACACTTTGTGCGGTCCACGGTAGACCTCTGCGGCCGCACTCCCATTCTGTGCGGTCCGCAGAGACAAGGTTCAGAGAGATGCCAAGTTCAGAGGTTCAAGCCTGTGCGGTCCGCGGTCGAGTTTGTGCGGACCGTGCTAGAAGCCTCCGCAATCCATTTTGTGCGGTCCGCGGAGCCTGGGTTCAGAGAGTCAAGATTGCAAGTTCAAGAGCCTAGTGCGGCCACACACCATTTTGTGCGGTTCGCACTAACCCCGCAGGGGAAATTTTGTCCAGTTTTTCCAGCTTAGTATAAATAGAACCTTTTTCCATTTTTAGGGCATCAGATATTATCAGACGTTAGCTGCGCTCGTGAGAAGACTTTTCTTAGCCATTTTGGGTATTTTTACTTAGTTTTTATCACTAAATCTTTGTATTTACCTTAGCAATTAATTAATATGTCTTTATCTTCATCTATTTCTCTGTTTCTCTTCAAGCATGAGTAGCTAGACCTATTAGCTAGGGTTGTGGTACAACCCTAGTGTGGGTAATTGATGGGTGTTGTGATTTAAGGTTATATTGACTATGGGTGCTTGTTATTTGGGTCAATTTCATGGTTTAATCTATGAATTAGTGGTTGCAAAACTAGTTTGTGCTAAGTTGACTTGGGTTCTTCTTGAGAAAGAGAGCCTAAGTCTCCAAAATTGACCCAACAAGGAATTGGGATGGACTCAAGAGAATTGATAGTCCCAATTAAAGGGTTAAACCTCGAGAGAGTAATACCCGACTTGAACCCCAGTTGCTTGAGCAAATTTGCCTACCCTATTGGTCTTGAGAAAGTCAATTGGGCAAAATCACTCTCTCTATCGAGAGGTGTGAGAGTGGGTAAAATTGTGCAACGGTTATAGCATATTCCCCAATCATGTCAATCATGCCTTAGGTTCAATTACCCGTCAATTGGCCACCTAGGAGGATGCCACTACCCTAGTGCCTTTTAAACCATTAGATACAACTTGTAGCAATTTACTCGTAGTTAATCTAGTAGCAATTATAATTTGTAGTTTGATAATAGTAGAATATAAAGAAAACCCAAAAATGATTAGAAGTGATATTTGGAACAAATGCGCAATTCCAACCTAAATAGATACTCGACTCCATTCCTAGCTCTCTGTGGAAATCGATCCCGACCCACAAATCGGGTAAAAGTTATTGCGACCCTCTCTTCCTACGTTTTAGTAGTGTGGAGTAGGTTGTGATCAAACGTCGAGCTCGGGGTCAAAGTTCCTTTCCAACATCGAGGTCGATATTAGTTACCGAGGTCAAAAGAGGGCATACTTCGAGATGATGCCGGTATAATTTAATAACGAAAAGAGCGAGATACCCGCAACAGACCGAAGATCACGACGTAAATTTCAGAATGGATTGGTCCTCGACAGTTAATCAGTTGTCAAATATGATTTTCTACTATAATTAGAAGTGTACCTTATTTAGAACTCCCCTATTATATAAAAAGGGATCCCATCCATTTGTAACGATCATTATTCACTGAGAAGAATATATGCACTCATTACTTTCTTGCTATTTCATTTTACTGTTCATCAGAGCTGCTTTATCATTTGTCATTCCTATTATCGCACCTCGAGACTACCATAGGTTGAGGTCGAGATTTGGCTTGCATACCGGTTTGATTTATTTTATTCTCTAATTTATCTATTTAATTCCTTATTTATCAATTGATTTTGGATTAAATCACATATCTTTAAAACCACAATATAAATTTAATTATTACTCGAATTTTAGGGTAAACAATCATACACTGCTTCATCTTCACAGGAAAGTTAATTTCAGATTCAAGTGACACAAAATTAGAGAACTTAATTGCTCTAAAATTCACCTACTTTTGATGATATGTGGACTTTTCTTCTTCTTATTATTAACTGACATTCTTATAGGCTGACCACCAAAAGATATGGTGCAGCGGATGTGGCTGCTCTTCCCTTAACCAGAGGTCTCAGGTTCGAGCCCTAGGTATAGAAAAGTCCTTAGTAGGGAGCGCTTCCCCCCGAATAAGGTCCTACGCGGTGCGAACTGGATATAGTTGGGCTCCAATGCGGATATCGGACATCGGATGAGAAACAAAAAAAAAAAGAAATTCCTAAGGCTATACTACTTAGATCTCTATTTGGCCAATTGGGCAATTGGGCTATCCAGAGCATAATGCATACTAGGCTTTTTAGCTAAAAACTGGACCAAATTTTTACCTTTAAATTGGGTTCAATCTATCTTATGATAGTTAGACAAAAAACTAGGGGAAGTGCACAAGTATTCCATTTTGGAGCCACTATTTATACCCACTTCGGAAACAACTTTATACATACATGACTGAAGTTGAAAAAATTGTTTTTGCATCTGAAGTTATAAACTTCAGATATAACGGGTCTAAATAAAAATGTTTGAAGTTTGGCATATTATTTGTGCAAGCAAACTTCGACATTTTTATCTGAAACTTGGCCTGGTAGTATCCAACTTTAGACTTTTTAATCTGAAACTTGGCATGACAGTACCCAGCTTAAGATAAAACATTCTGAAGTTTGAGTTTGCTTCAGCTTGTTTTCTCTCCATTTCTTCCTCAAGATAAACCTTAGGAGCAGCACACAATGTCAACATTTTTAATTGAAAAAGATAAGAGTTCCTTATTAAATCAACGCTAATTAATGTTATTTCTTTCCGGCCAAAGTTTGATATGTATTATAAGAAAAAAACTACTATAACCTAAGCCAAACAGAGTATAGCAGTAACAACTACTATATTTACAAACTCCAACAATTATGTACATGTCAATCCCAAACAAATTGGGGTCACCTGTTATTATGATGATGTATACGGCCAAAATCGGGCCTGCCATTTTTGAGAGGCTGATCGAGGATAGAGCACGATAAGTCAGGATCAGTTTTGATTTATGACGGACCATGGCACAGGGATGGATCGCTAAGCTCATGAATCAATGGTTGATTAAGATCGAGACCAACCGTGATCGACACCGAAGTGGGATAACATCGAGTGAGGTCGAAGGGAGCCAGCTAAGTCGGATAACATAAAGCCTAAATATCCATGATCAGGCATGGATCGTGGCGAAAATATCGGCACGTATCAAATCAAGATACTTAGCCTATCATGGGATTCACTTATGTATTTAGAATTGTACCATAAATAAAATTCTCTACTATATAAAGGGGATTCTAATCATTTTATAATGATCACATTCCCGCATAACAAAGGAGTACATTACATTTTCTCTCTTAAGCTCTATTGTTTAGTTCATACTTTCCATTAGCATACTCAGCTGGTTCGACGGCGGTCTAGCTCGGGGGCCATAATCGCTCATTATATTGGTTCGCTTTATTTTTACAGTTAATTTCTAACATTAATTCTCATATTTCTCAGTTTGTGCCAAGTGAAATCACATATCCTTAAAATCACTTATAAGTTTAATTGTTATCCAATTTTAAGGGTAAACAGTTTGGCGTCCACCGTGGGGCTAAGGATAATAATGATCGCCTGGTACAATTTTTGATAACACACAGTGCTTTATACTTGTTCTTGTAAGTATCTATGATTTCAGGATCAACATGTCAAACTCTAAAGTAGCACCTACACACACAGACAATGGCCTTAGTTTCCACAGTGAAAACGACAACATAGCCGCCCCGGGAAATAGAGTACCTCCTGTCAACCCTGATGGAGCCCCGACCGTGGACCCAATCGACGTCAACTCCCATATTGCCATTAATGGGACTTTGGCCGTCGATCCTGAAAGTAGCATCCACAGAGATGTTCGACCAGCCGATCAGAATGCACAGGGCGGTGAAAAAGGCGGGATTGCCTTCGAATGATATTCGAAATGTTACAGACTCAACAAGCTGCAATGGCACAACTCCAAAATCAGAACTGTGCACCAAGCGGGATCGAGCTCGAGCCATCACAAGTAATTGTTCATAGAGCCGAATCGGTGCCAAAGAGATCGAATGGAGGAGAATCGGAGGCCAATCCTGCTATCACAAAGATGCTCGAAGAACTGACAAAGCGAATCGAGAAAGGGGAAAAGAAGATCGGGGAAAACGATAAGAAAGTGGAAACTTATAACTCCAGGGTCGACCAAATCCCGAGGGCACCACTAGTATTGAAGGGACTAGATTCCAAAGAGTTTGTGCAAAAACCTTTTCCCCCGAGTGTGGCTCCGAAGCCAATCCCTAAGAAATTCCGTATGCCCGAGATTCCGAAGTATAACGAGATGATAGATCCAAACGAACACGTTACCTCATACACGTGCGCCATCAATGGGAATGACTTTGAAGATGAAGAGATTGAATCTGTATTGCTGAAGAAATTCGGGGAGGCTCTATCGAAGGGTGCTATAATATGGTATCATAATTTACCACCGAATTCTATTGATTCATTTTCTATGCTTGCAGAATCTTTTGTAAAGGCACCTGTCGGAGCCATTAAGGTTGCTACAAGAAAGTCGGATCTTTTCAAGGTAAGGCAGAAAGACAACAAAATGCTTAGGGAATTCGTATCTCGATTTCAAATGGAACGAATGAATTTGCTACCGCTCACCGATGATTGGCTTGTTCAAGCTTTTACTAAGGTCTCAACACTCGGAGTTCCATAGCTTTACAGTAGTTAAAGCAGAATTTGATCAAATATCCAGCTATCACTTGGGCCGATGTACATAATCGATATCAGTTAAAGATTAGGGTCGACGATGATCAACTGGGGGCTCCTTCCGGGTCCGTTGATAGAGTTAAAAGGGATATCGACCGGGAACCACGGTCAAATAGAGATCGATATCATCCATACGGTGGAGATTGGAGAAATAACGGGGCTAGATACAACCCCGTTCGAAATGATAGAAGGAATGATTGAGGATAGAGCTCCCAAGGACTCATGAGCAAGAGTGGTTTCGACAAGGATGCCGAGCCCAAAGAAGCACATCGATTATCAAAATATAACTTCAACGTAGATGTATCCGCCATTGTGTCGGACATCGGATGCATCAAAGATACTAGATGGCCTCGACCTTTGTAGACCGATCCAGCCCAGAGAAATCCAAACCAAATATGCAAGTATCATGGAACCCATGGCCATAAAATAGAAGATTGTAGACAACTAAGGGAGGAAGTAGCCAGATTGTTCAATGAGGGGCACCTTCGGGAATTCTTAAGTGATCGGGCCAAGAACCACTTTAAAAACAGAGATTCAAAGAGATAGAACGAGAAAAAAGAGCCAAATCATGTGATTCACATGATCGTTGGAGGGGTTGATATTCCTCAAGGACCGGTATTTAAACGCACTAAGGTGACGATCACAAGGGAAAAGCGAACTCGAGACTACTTACTAGAAGAGACCTTGTCTTTCAGTGATGGATGCAGAAGGGATCGAACAACCTCACAACGACACACTGGTAATATCTATTCGTATGAGTAAAATTCAAGTTAAATGTGTTTGGATTGATCCAGGTAACTCGGCCAACATTATTCGATCGAGGTTCGTAGAACAGCTCGGCATACAAGATCAAATTGTGCCCGCAGCTCGAGTACTTAACGGCTTTAACATGGCAAGAGAAACTACCAAAGGTATAATTATATTGCCAGTGAATATGGCCGGGACCATCCAAGAAACAAAATTCCATGTGATCGAGGGTGACATGAAGTACAACGCCCTGCTTAGAAGGCCTTCGATCCATAACATGAGGGCAGTACCCTCGACCCTTCACCAAGTTCTGAAGTTCCCGACAACTGAGGGAGTCAAAATAGTGTACGGGGAGGAGCCCGCTGCTAAAGAGATGTTTGCAACCGATGAAGTAACGCCGATGCTGACATTTTTCTTAGTAAAGGGACCGGATTCGAAGGGAAAATAGGAGGCCAAATAGCAACCAAAGACACCAGCCTCGACACAATCAAAGAAGCAGGGGACCGATAAAAACGAGGACTATTGGATCCCTCGATCTTTCATAATTCCTGATGATTCCAACGCCACTAAGTCAACGGTCGAAGAGCTGGAACAAGTCACACTAGCCGAACATCAACCCGAACTAAAGGTATACCTGGGCATGGGGCGAGGTAACCAAACTTCTCAAAATAGTATCCATTCGGGAAGTAAAGTATCCCGAATGTCTAGCAAACATAGTGGTAGTCCCTAAGAAGGGAAACAAACTTAGAATGTGTGTAGATTATAAAGACCCGAATAAAGCATGCCCCAAGGATTCTTTTCCTTTGCCTAACATCAATTGTATAATCGATGTCGTGGCTGGCCACAAGACTCTCAATTTTCTCGACACTTATTCCATGTACAACTAAATACAAATGAACGTGGAAGACCAGGAAAAGACTTCGTTCATCACTAAGTATGGCACCTAATGTTATAATGTAATGCCATTCAGACTAAAAAATGCTAGTGCAACCTATGAACGCCTAGTAAATCGAATGTTCAAAAAACAAATAGGGAAATCTATGAAAGTTTCTATTGATGACATGCTAGTTAAGTCCCTGCGAGTAGAGGACCATTTAAAGAATTTGCAAGGGACTTTCGGTATACTGAGGAAGTACAATATGAAGTTCAACCTAGAAAAGCGCGTGTTCGGGGTTGGCTTGGGCAAGTTTCTTGGCTTTATGGTGTCCTATTGGGGGATCGATATCAACCCCAATAAAATCAAAGATATCGAGGATATCACGGTTTTAGATAATGTAAAGGTCGTGCAGAGGCTAACAAGGTGCATAGCTGCCCTAGGACGATTCATTTCGAAGTCCTCAGATAATAGACACCGATTCTTCTTATTGCTTAAGAAGAAGAACAATTTCGCATAGACCCTGGAATGCCAGCAGGCCATGGAGGAACTAAAGCGGACAAACAGCTTTACTTGTACTTGGCAATCTCGAAATTGCGGTAAGTGGAGTCCTGGTTCGAGAAGAACAAGGTACGCAATTCCTTATCTATTATGTTAGTCGGACCTTAGGTGAGGCCGAAACTAGACATCCTTACATAGAAAAATTAGCGCTTGCTCTAATAAGCGCCTCTAGGAAACTGAAACCATACTTCCAATGTCATCCAATATGTGTTATTACAACTTATACTCTTTGAAATATTTTGCACAAACTCTAAATTTCAGGTCAATTGGCTAAATGGGTTGTCGAAATCAGTGGGTATGATATTGAGTATCGACCCCGAACCATCTTCAAGTCTCAAATCTTGGCAGATTTCGTGGCTGACTTTGCGCCACCTTACCCCAGGTTGAAAAAGAACCGCTGATGAAATCGGGAACATCTTAGGGAATCTGGACCCTCTTTACGGACGGTGTTTCGAATGTGAAGGTGTCCGAACTAGGCATCGTGCTAAAATCACCCATGGGTAATATAGTTAGACAGTCTATCAAAACTACAAAATTGATTAACAATGAGGCCGAATATGAGGCCATGATTGCAGGTCTCGAACTAGATAAACGTTTGGGAGCGGAGGTCATAGAGGCCAAGTGTGATTCCCTCCTTGTGGTAAACCAAGTTAGAAGGACTTTTGAAGTCTGAACCAAGTTAATAGGACTTTTGAAGTCCGAGAAGACCGAATGTAGAGGTACTTGGATAAACTACAGATGACTCTACATCGATTTAGGGAATGGACGTTACAGTATGTACCTCAAGAACAGAACAGCGAGGCCGACGCTCTTTCCAATCTAGGTTCATCGGCCGAAGACGACGAGCTCAACTCGAGGACTGTCGTACAACTCATGAGGTCGGTAATCAAAGAAGTCCACGCCAAAATAAACTCCACAAGTTTGACTTGGGATTAGAGAAACAAGTATCTAGAGTACTTAAAGAACGGGAAGATCCCATCGGATCCAAAGGAGTCGAGAGCTCTACAAACAAAGGCAGCACGGTTCACTTTGTCTGAAGACAAAAAGCTATTTAGAAGGATGTTCGATGGACCGTTGGCAATATGTTTGGGACTGGGAGATACCGATTGCATCCTATGGGAAGTTCACGAAGGCACTTGTGAAAATCATTCTGGTGCCGAATCATTGGTTCACAAAGTAATCAGAAAAGGGTACTACTGGACCGATATGGAGAAGGACGTAAAGGAGTTCGTTCGAAAATGCGACCAATGCCGAAGGTATGAACCAATGATTCACCAACCCGGAGAGCAGCTCCATTCGGTCTTATCCCCATGGCCATTCATAAAATGGGGAATGGACATCATCAGCCCTCTTCCATCGGCCCCAAGTAAAGCCCAGTTTATTTTATTTATGACTGATTATTTTTCTAAGTGGGTTGAAGCACATGCTTTCGAGAAAGTCATAGAAAAAAGAAGTCATGGACTTCATTTAGGATCGCATCACATGTTGATTCGAGATGCCCTCCGAGATCGTATGTGATAATGGAAAGCAATTCATCAGCATCAAAGTAATAAAATTTCTCGAGGATCACAAGATCAAAAGGATCCTATCATTCCAGCGGGAACGGACAAGCCAAATCGACCAATAAAACCATCATTCAGAACCTTAAGAAGAGAAAGATCGATGCCAAAGGAAAGTGGAGAGAGATACAGCCCGAGGTTCTATAGGCGTACCACACAACATCAAAATTCAGTATCAGAGCAACACCGTTCTTATTAGTTTATGGCATCAAAGCTCTAATCCCGGTCGAAGTCGGAGAACCCAACATCAAATTTCAATATGGAACAAAGGAGTCAAATAACAAGACCATGAATACAAGCCTAGAATTATTGGACGAAAGACGCGAAGCCGCCCTCGTCCGATTGGCCGCTCAAAAACAGCGGATCGAAAGGTACTACAATCAAAGAGCCAATCTTCGACATTTTAACATCGGGGACTTGGTGCTAAGAAAGGTCACCCTCAACACCCGAAATTCAAATAAAGGTAAACTGGATCCGAACTGGGAAGGACCGTACCAGGTTCTCGAAATCATCGAAAAAAGATCCTACAAGCTCGGCACAATGAACGACGAATAGCTACCGAGCAACTAGAATATATCACACCTAAAACAGTACTACTGCTAAGGTACGTATCCCCTTCCATTTTCATTTATATTTTAAACTAACTCTTGCAGGTTTTCGATTATAAACATCAATGGACTCCTCAACACGAAGTCTTTAGGTTTAAAATCATGCGTTGAACTATTTTTCTCTTAGACCAGTTTTGTCCCAAATAGGCTTTTCGATACGGTTTTTAATGAGGCACAAATTGATCGTGCTAACTTAGAACAAGTTAGCAGTATCTAAGGGTTCTTTACAATTAACCTCAAATACTGGGGGGCATTACCCTCGAATGACAATGTTGCGAGGAAATTACTTCATGGCATCGAGGTCTCGATAGGAAAATTTGTAAGGGCCAAACAGTCATATGAACTTTGCCCGCGTAGTTTGCTCGAGCCCTGGCACAGAACATGTACACATGTATAATCAATTATAAAGAGAAGTATTTTTCCTCACGCTCGGGGACTACCGCCCAAAAAATAAACAAGATCTAATTATTAAAACTTCGAAATCATAAGACCTTTTAGGCAACTCTCGATCTTTATAGGACACGGTCACCCCACTCGGGGACTGACACTTCGAGCAAGCTCAAAGCAAAAAGGGAAAATAAGCCCAAGGGTCAAATCCCGGACTAAAGAGGCTACAGTCAAATTAATATAGTTTGAAGACGTCCGAATTTCGTAACAAAATATGCCTTCGAATTCTTTCATAAACCGGTTAAAAGGGATACCCCTGATAAAGTTATAAAAGGCTTCGATTATATCAAACCTCAAAAACTCTAATGAGTACAAAGTTGTTTGAACTCTCAAACAAACTCCTTATTTCATGCCAAGGCATTGCAACCTTTGTAAACACGAATGCTAAATAAAGGAAAAACTTTGAAAGCCGAAAAGGGTAGAAAAGCTTTATATATATAATTAAATGAACGTTTTATAAAGGCCAGAACGGCCAAATACAAAATTTACAAATGCCCAAGAGCTACTTTCACTTCGAGTTCGACAGATCCTTCTCACTTGACTAGAAAGCCTAAGGGCTACCTAATTCCCAGTTCGAGCATGTTCTCACTCGATCATTAAGCTTAAGGGCTACATAAACTCAAGTTCGAGTAATCATTCGGAGTCCATCGATTAGAAAAGGTCGAAGGCAAGGATTATTGTCGCCCCTGACCTTCCTCAAACCTTGGACCCTCGAACACAACTTCATGATCTTACGGTGAGGCATTCTGACCCTTACATGAAATGACAAAAAAGGCAACAGATTCATAAACCATGGAAAGGAAGAAGTTTTATATATTCATCAAAATAATTTTACAAAGGCAACACGAACCGATGGAAATTCTTTACAAAGTCCGAAACGACCTCAACAAAAAGTCAAAAAAAAACTATCTAAAAGATTAAGTAACCTGGTCATCTCCGGGAGAGGCACCTCCGCCCTCGGGGGTCATCTCTGCTTTCGGATCCGCTCAAGCTCCCAGACTCGTCACCATCGTCAGGGTAAGCTAATCTCCAGGTTTCATCTTCGAGCTCGGTAGCACTCTCGATCTCGGTTGTGAGATCAAATCCTTGAGCATTAATTTCCTCTAGGGACTCCCTTCGAGATTAACACTTGGCGTGCTTGGTGATTTTCTCAGCTTCGGCATAAGCCCGGTAAATAGCCACCACTACATCAACATCAATCTTGGTTGCCTTAACTTCGGATTTGGCCGCTTCAAGCTCCATGACCAGACTCTCCCGAGCAAAAACCTCTAAACCCAACTAGGACTGGAGCTTGCCCGCGCCAAGATTTCTTCTTTCATACCCCAGAGCTGGTTTTCAGCTTAGGCCAACTGGGCCCGAGCAGTCTCCTTCTCTGAGGCCAGGCGGTCCATTTTCTCCCTCCAGCCTTTGGCCTCAATTTTTAGTACATCAGCCTCTTCACGGAGTTGCCTGATCACATTGAGCTTTTGTTGGATCTGTTGGTTCGAACCATTAGATACCACGCCCAAATAACCGTCACTAACTTCAAATATTCTTCTTACCTGCTCGACCAGTTCGGCATGATTTTTCTGAGTCGTTTCCAGCTCAGCACGGAGGCCTGTAGCTTCCCTGTCCCTTTGCTCGCTTTAGAAGCTTGAAGGCATCCTTTTCCTCAATCAACCCTTGGATCTCGGCCTCATAACGGCTCAGTTCCCTTAGGAATCGGAGGAAAGCCTCATGATAAAGCACCGAAGCCTGCAGACATAGAAAGGAAAGTTATACGAAGGGAGGAAAATTTAAGTATGAAAATTGATAGGGAAATTAGGGATTACCCAGTTTAGAGCCTGTTGGGTGATGTGTGGCTATAATTCATGGTTTTTTCACATTATATGCTTTGCGTTTTACATGCTTTAATGTTAAATTACACTTTGTTTGAGCGTAATGGAGTCTGTTTTATGTGTAGGTGCATCGAAAATGAAAGTGGAGCTAAAAGGATGCTTAAACGTCGAAAGTGCGCCCGAGAACGGTGAAAAGAAGAAGACGGGCAAAAGCCAGCTCGACCAGGCTTTAGCCTGGCAAGGCCAGCTTAAAGTCAGGCCCAATCAGGCATTATCCTGGCGACACTAGCTTAAAGCCCGGCTGAGGCTAGCGTTAGCCAGGCGATGCCAGGCCTAAGGCTAGGCCCAGTCCGAGTTTTGAAGGTTTTAATTGTTTCCCGGATTGACTAGGAGTTTACCTACACATTTAGGGCTTGTCCCAAACATATAAATAGACCCAAAAATGTCACTTTGAAAGACTTTTGCAACCAGAGGCAAGAATAGCTCGTGGAACACTACTTGGGAGTTGGAATCATTGATTTCAACATCTCTTTATCCTTACTCTGTAATTTAATTATGCAAATTACTTTGGATATTATTACTATGAGTATGAGTAGCTAAACTCATAATCTAGGGATTTGATGGAACCTGTTGAAGGATGATTTCTCGTTATGTTAATATAGATTTGCCATAGTATTATCTCTATTTGTTCAACTATATACTTATTGTTGTTGATTGAAGGGCCCTCAATTAGTTGTTCCTATTTAGTGTGCATTACTCGAGAGAGAGTGCATATTTAGGTAGTTATTAAACATCATCACTCCTAACATATATGAAGGATCAATATGAAGGGTTTAAAGGTGGGATTAGGGATAACGAAACTTTGGGTGCGATCTAAGTGAGCTGTACTTAAAGCTAGCTAGCGTAATTCGGGAGATATGTCTAGTAGTTGTAATTACTCGGGAGAGAGTTACGAATGTCAGAGTGCTCATGATTGATAGAGAAGACTTAGGCAAATTTATAGCAAACATAGCAGAAAGGATTCTGACAAGAGGGGAAATCAGAACCTTAGACCATTCTCATTCTTGCTTACAACTCGTTAGTAGTTAGTTCTTAATTATTGCATTTTTATTACGTAATATTTATTCAGTAAAGATCCAATCTACTACTTAAATATCTTCGATGATTGAATACGTGAATTTGTGTAAGTCCAGTAGCTGTGATTGTAGGTTAATTCCGTATGGGATTTGACTCCGAACTTGTTAGCTGGAATATATTTGCAGCGATCGGTTTGTCCTTTTTATAAGGCTTAGTTGGGTGTGATCAAATTTTGGCACTGTTTCCGGGGAATTAATGGTGTTATTAATTGTAGTTAAAAGAAGTGCAAAAATTCTTAGTGTAGTCAATTTTCTTCAATTTAAACTGAATACATTGAAATTCTAATGTTTGTAGTCTTGGGTGTTACAGGTGCATGCATAGAAACTCCTCAAGAACTAGTGATTTGTTTGAAGCATTATCAGATCCTGAGAAAGTTTTCAAGCCATTGAATCATGCAAACAAGATATCAAACTACAATAGAACTCAACAGAACAAATTGAACCAGACATGGGAGACGAAGTAAACAACAGAAATAATGAGGATGACCCGATCAATCAGAGTGTGGTGCTGTTTGTGCCAGAAGCATCATTGCACGATTGGGCACAACCCACCACTGACAACTTAGCAACTGCAATTGTAGTCCCTCAGATACAAGCAGAATCATTCCAAATCACAAATAACATGCTACATTTGCTGCAGAACAAGGGACTGTTCTCGGGGTCATACGTTGAAGATCCTCAACAACATAGGAAGAATTTCCTGTCAATCTGTGCCACGCAGAGGCAACATAACATGACACCGGAAGCAGTATGACTGTTGTTGTTTCCATTCTCAATGACGGGAGCGGCTCAGACTTGGCTTAATTCACTCCTCATAAACTCCATCACTACTTGGGAGGAATTAGTCAAGCAATTTGTGAACAAATTTCACCCACCCAACAAGACTGATCAACAAATTGATGAGATTTTGAGCTTCAGACAGAAACCAACAGAGACATTACAAGAAACGTGGGAGAGGTTGAAGGGTCTGCTGGTTACATGTCCACATCATGGTATTCCAAAGCAAACGTTGGAGCAGAGGTTTTACATGGGTTTGGCATATAGCTTGAAAGCCAATGTTGATGTTTCAGCAAGTGGAGCATTTTTTAGCAAAACATTCAGAGAAAGCAAGATCCTACTTGACAAGATGGCACAGAACTCAGGATGGACAACAAGAAAAGCTCCAATCACTCCTGTGGTTCACTTAGTTGCTTTAGACCTGACTAACTCAATAGCTGAAAATATGGCCACTCTACTGACACAAATGAGCATCCTCACCAAAAAAGTTGATGAATCAGGCCAGAAGCACCATGTACACATAGTTGATGCAACTAATTGGGGTTATGTACATCATGCATTAATCAACCATATTTCTGCTCGTGGAATGCGGAAGGTGATAACCAATAATATCAGGAGAACATGAATTATGTGGCCAACTATGGGGGATAGAGCCCAGGTGGTAAGAATTAGGGTCAGTAGAATCAACAATATAGACCAGCTCTACAGCAGTACAACAACAACAAAAATCTTAGGGGATATGCGATCACAGGACCAAGTGGTGCCTTACCAAAGGCAACATGGTTATAACCAACAAACTCAGCAGTAGGCTTATCAACAATCTCAACAACAACAAACTGTGAGACATGAAGATGGGTTTGCTAAACTTGAGGGAATGATGCAACAAGTGATTGGGTCCACAGGAAAACTAACTGACAGAGTAGACTCACATGAATCAGCGATAAAGAATATTGAGATCCACAAACACACAAAACAATCTAAAAGAGTAGGTCCCGAAGCAGCTTATGGTAGTGATCTCCGAAATGGTATAGATCTAGATCGGGAGCAAGAAATTTCTCGCGAAAGCAGACCGACTGAGACACTGGTGCCAGTATCTATTGAGATAGATGATTCAGCAGGGTTAACTGAGGTGACGGTACAGCATGCACAAAATATTGCTAACAAAGAAAAAGAGGTTGTGAAAGAGACCGAGGTTGCACCGGAACCGATAGTAGAAGCAGTGCCCGAACAAGAAAAAAATCAAATCACAGGGAAGAAGCGACCTCCAACACCATTCCCATAGTGATTGGCGAAGTATCAAAAAGATGAGCAATACAAGAAATTCTTGGAGATGTTGAAGCAAATTCAGGTAAACATTCTATTGATTGAAGCTTTAAAGGAGATGTCTGGTTATGCGAAAATGATGAAGGACTTGATGTCCCGCAAGTTCGACTTTCAAGCCTTGCCCACAGTTACACTGACTCAGACCTGCAGTGTTGTTGTGACGAGACCCATAGCTGAGAAGTTGTCTGACCCAAGGAGTTTCACAATCCTTTGCACAATAGGCAACTATGCATTTGCTAAGGAACTGTGTGATATCGAGCAAGCATAAAGCTTATGTCCCTGGCTATCTACAAAAGGCTAGGCATTGGAAGAGCTAGACCCACGTCTATGTACTACAGATGGCTGACCGGACAGTGAAGAGACCCTCTAGTATTCTTGATGCTGTATTAGTATAGGTTGGGAAGTTTGTGTTCCCAACAGATTTTGTTATTCTCGATTGTCGGGTTGACGAGGAAATTTCCATAATTTTGGGAAGACCATTCTTGGCTATTGGGAGAGCTTTAATTGATTGTGAAATTAGAGAGCTCAAAATGAGATTAAACGATGAAGAGATAACATTTAACGTGCGACGACCGAGTGAATTTGCTAATTACTCTCTAGTATATGCCGTGGATGTTGTTTTGGAGGAAAAAGATGAGGCATTAAAGATCCTCTAGCAGCCTATCTCATGAACTTAGATGAAGCCAATGGAGAAGATTTGGCAGAGTGGGTACTTGCTCTTGAAGGTCAAGGTTTTTGGAGAAAAGAGCACGAATTTGAGCCTTTACACTTAAAGGACAGAAAAACTCCTCCAGCTAAGCCATCGATAGAAGATCTAACAAAGTTGGAACTGAAGCCACTGCCATCTCATCTCAAGTATGCATTCTTAGGACCTAACTCAACTTTACCTGTTATTATCTCATCTAGTCTGTTAGATGTGCAGGCAGAACAACTTTTTCAGGTACTGACTGAGTGCAAGACTGCAATTAGGTGGACCATTGCAGACATTAAGGGGATCATCCCCGCCTTCTATATGCATAAGATTTTACTAAAAGAGGGGCACAAACCTCTAGAGAACATCAAAGAATGTTGAACCCCAACAAGAAAGAAGTGATGAAGAAAGAAGTGATTAAGTGGTTAGATGTCGGAATCATATTCCCCATCTCTGACAGCAACTGGATCAGCCCAGTTTACTGTGTGCCAAAAAAGGGAGGTATGAAGGTAATGAAAAAATGAGAAGAACGAATTGATCTCTACAAGAACAGTCGCAGGTTGGAGAATCTGTATGGATTATAGGAAGTTGAACTTGGCTACCAGGAAAGACCATTTCCCACTGCTATTCATTGATCAGATGCTAGATAGATTGGCAGGGAGGTCTCACTTTTGCTTTCTGGATGGGTACTCGGGATATAATCAAATTTCCATTGCCCCAGAGGATAGAGAGAAAATGTCGTTCACCTACCCTTATGGTATCTAAGCCTTTCGGAGAATGTCGTTTGGCCTATGCAACGCACCCTCCACATTCCAAATGTGCATGATGGCCATCTTCACAGATATGGTAGAGGAAATAATTGAGGTTTTCATGGATGACTTCTCAGTGGTGGGGAATTCATTCAATGACTGCCTTATAAACTTGAGAAGAGTATTAAAGAGGTGTATCGAGACGAATCTGGTACTAAACTGGGAAAAGTGTCATTTCATGGTACATGAAGGTATAGTCTTGGGGCACCTAATGTCAAGTAAGAGCATTGAGGTGGATCATGTAAAGGTTGATGTGATAGAAAAGCTTCCACCACCCATTTTCATCAAAGCAATCAGAAGTTTCCTTGGGCACGCCGGTTTTTGTAGGAGATTTATAAATGATTTTTCCAAAATTGCTAACCCCTTGTGTAAATTGCTTGAAAATGGTCACCCTTTTGTGTTTTCTGATGATTGCATGGTAGCTTTTAAGGAATTAAAGAAGAGATTGGTAACAACACCTATCATAGTTTCCCCCAACTGGGAGCAACCATTTGAGTTGATGTTTGATGCGAGTGACTATGCTGTGGGAGCAATTTTTGGGCAGCGAAAAGATAAAGTCATGCATCTAATATACTGTGCAAGTAGAACGCTGAGTGGAGCCTAGCTAAATTACACTGTGACCGAGAAAGAGATGTTGGCAGTGGTGTTCGCATTTGACAAGTTCAGGTCATACCTGATAGGTTCAAAGGTAATTGTTTATACTGACCATACTGTTCTCAGGTACTTAATCGAGAAGAAGGATTCAAAATCACGCCTGATTTGATGGGTGCTACTGCTGCAAGAATTTGATTTGGAAATCCGTGACCGAAAGGGAACGGAGAACCAAGTAGCTGATTATTTGTCTAGGATAGAAGTAGCTGAGAAGAAGATTGAGGTAGAAGAGATTCTGGAAACTTTACCAGATGAACAACTACTAGCCACGAGTCTCGAGGAAGCACCATGGTATGCAGACATTGCAAACTACCTGGCGAGTGGTATTGTTCCTTATGACCTTTCCTCTGTTCAAAAGAAAATGTTCTTTCATGATTGTCGCATGTATTATTGGGATGAGCCTTATCTGTTCAGGATTTGTATTGATAACATGATCCGGAGATGTATCCCCGAGATAGACCAGTCTTCTATTTTGCAGGCATGTCACGCGTCACCATATGGCGGGCACTTCGGGAGAGTAAGGACAGTTATGAAAGTCTTGGAGTCGGGCTTCTACTGGCTAACACTGTTCAAAGATGCACATTTATAGATAAAGGGGTGTGATGAATGCCAATGAACTGGGAATATTTCCCGCTGGCATGAGATGCCTATAAACCCAATTCCGGAGGTAGACGTGTTTGGTGTATGAGGGATCGATTTCATGGGGCCTTTCATCAGCTCATATGGAAACAAGTACATACTCGTCACTGTGGACTACGTGTCCAAATGGGTGGAGGCTGCGGCACTCCCTACAAATGATGCAAAGGGGGTAATTGGTTTTTTGAGAAAGAACCTATTCGCCCGATTTGGCACTCCAAGGGCAATAATCAGTGACGGAGGCACTCACTTTTGTAATCGAGCCTTTGCGAAGTTGTTAGAGAAGCATGATGTACGCCACAAGGTGGCCACCCCATATTATCCACAAACAAGCGGGCAAGTGGAAGTCTCGAACAGAGAAATAAATAGTATGTTGACTAAGACTGTGAATGCTACTAGAACATATTGGGCGAGGAAGTTAGATGATGCACTTTGGGCTTATCGAACCGCTTTCAAAACTCTAATCAGCATGTCGCCATACAAGTTGGTGTTTGGGAAGGCATGTCATTTACCGGTAGAGTTGGAGCATAGAGCTTGGTGGGCATTGAGACAATTGAATCTTGATATTGAAGCTGCGGGAACAAGTAGAGTAACGAAGTTGCACGAACTTGATGAGTTCAAATATCACGCTTTTGAGAGTACAAGATTATACAAGGAGAGAATAAAGATGATACATGATAGAAATATTATTGAGCAGAATTTTAAACCCGGAGATACGGTATTGCTATACAACTCAAGCTAAGGTTATTTCCGGGCAAATTGAAATCACAATGGTCAGGGCCTTTTTGTATGGTTGAAATTTACCCCACTAGTGCCGTAGAGATTACTGCGAATAATGACTCTCGCACGTTCAAAGTTAATGGGCACAGATTAAAACATTATGTGGGCATGGATAAAGCAAAGGTAGTGTTAATGATCTATTTGATCGAGCCTCCAATGTTGAGCCTATTATAAATGCGCTTATCTGCATTGTGTCGCGACGTTAAATTAGGTGCTTCATGGGAGGGAACTCATTCATCTATTGTATTCATCATGCCGCGACGTTAACTAAGGTGCTTGTTGGGAGGCAACCCAATTCATAGTTGATTTTCAGTGTAGTTAGAATTTTTGTTTTTGTTTTTAGATACTAACAAGTTTGCAGATGAGTTTGGGCGAGTCGAGCAAGGTTTAAACGTCATGCGAAGTCAGGAAAATGCTAGGGTCAGCCAAGCTTTAGGCTGGCGTTGCCTGGATAAAGTCAAGGTTAGCCAGGTCTTAGGCTGGCGTCGCCTGGATAAAGCCAGGGTCAGCCAGGCCTTAGGCTGGCGACACCTGGCTAACACCAGGGTCAGCCAGGTCTTAGGCTGGCGACGCCTGGCCAATGCTAGGTAGGTATTCTTTGCTCTTTTTAAGTTATTTCTTCTTATTTTGGTCGAAACAAACCTCACAAACATGCCCTCACTCACTGAACACTCTACAAAGCAAACCCTAACCTCACTTCAACCAACACACACCAAGTTCTATAAGAAATTTCACAGAACACAAATACATTGCACAAATTGCTTGTTCACCCACACACAATCACCATCCACATAGAGGTCAAGTTTCATCTTGCTAGTCTTTCACACTTATCCAAAATTCTAAGGCAATCCACTCCTCATAAATCTTCAAAGGTATGATTCTATCTCTTTTCTTGGTAATTTCGAGTTGGGTACATGAATTGAGTGTTGGTTGTGTTTCATTATGGGTGGTTATTCTTCATGGTCTTATTGTGTTTTTATGCCCCAATCCCATGAACCCCTTAGGAATGGTGTTGTGATTGTGAAAATATATGGTAGTACAAAACTCCCAAGCCTATTTGGGAAGATGAGGCAATCTCTCAAGTACATAAGAACTCCCATGGCACTAGTGCTTGTCAAGTGTTTGGTGAAATACCTTGATGGCATTCCTAGTCCCCTTTGGAGCCCAAGTCTCCGAAATTGGTAATCTAGTGTTATGTAATCATGCACCACATTAACATTTTAAGTGTGGGGTGGCTCACGGGTAGCCAATATGTTGTTGTTTGATTCTAATGTTAAGAAAATACGAGGTGAAGTCTGAGTAACCTCGGTAATTTGGGGGAGATTATGTGTGTAGTGTGTAATGTACCATTATCTGGGTACTGCTTGTTTGTGTAGGAACGAAGATGCCACCCAGAAAAGATATAGGCAAGGGAAATGCTACTTCAACGGCCCAAGCTAAAGCAAAGGCGACCTCCGCACCTCCTCTAAAGAAAAGAAATGAGGGAGAAATTGCCTCTAGTATGACTGGTGCCCAAGCGGTAGCAGTTATAGCTGTCATGCGTCCACAACCCCCAGGCCAGCGGGAGTTTGGCATAAATAACATACCTCCACATACGAGGGATTGGTACAAGCGTTGTAGGCCTAAACATATCCATCCCGAGGGAGCTATCCAGGAACGTAGTGTGAAAGTGAAGTATCCGGCTATTTGGAAAGGCATCCAGGATCTGGGGTTAAGCTATGTTTTTAAGAACACAGGGGACATCAACCTCAACTTAGTAAGGGAATTATATACGGGGTTTGATCCACATGACACTTAGGAAATGGTATCGATCGGTGGACGTTTGATAGATTTTTCACCCAAGGCCATATCTGAATTTTTAGGTGCTCCCAATGTTCCTGTGGACCCATTGGAACAATTCATTCGCAGGCCTACTTATAGAGAGTTGAGGCACATGCTTTATAGGGTCAACTCTAGTATTGCATGGGTTCGGTACAAGGAAATGAATCATCACGAGAGGTTCCCTAAGAAGAAGATGAAAGCGGAGGCTTAGGTGTGGCTCAAGTTGATAAAAGCACGGCTCCTACCGTGCAATCATGACACGCTTGTAAGCCATGTGAGGACCTGTGTGCTATATTTCCTCATGACAGGGCAGAGGGTGAATATGGGTCACCTGATTCTCCACCAGATGGCACAAGTGAGAACGGGTAAAAAGATTGATTGAATGTTATTTCCTAATTTCTTGACAAGATTCCTACAACATGAGAGGGTTGAGGTAGAGCCTGAATTTGACCACACTATCGATCACTCATCCGACAAATAGACATCACTAATATCAGGCTGAAAGGCGAGGCTGGGACACTGACAGGTGTTGAGCAGAATGCGCGTGATGACAGTTTCATGGCCCATCTTTATGGGATCATGGATTTGCAGCTGCGAATATGGGGTCGTCCGGCCACATCTGAGGAGAGGGCTGATTTGGAGAAGCGATACCCACTCAATGCTCATGCTCAGAAATTGGTTGGTGTAGGAGAGGGATTCAGACTCCCCGCTGATGATGATGTCAACACACCGGAGCATTCTGAGGCTGAGCCAATGCAATCAGATGGAGAGGGAGATGGTGATGATGGAGAGGACGAACATGATGAAGAGTGGAGAGCGTCATAGGATGACGACGCTACTTGACCAGGGTTTTCTTGCACCCTACTCTTGTTATTTCTTGTCTTATCTATTTGTGCATGCACTGAGGACAATGCATGATTTAAGTGTGGGTTGAGAACTTGTAGCTATTAGTAGTGTTAGCTTGTTTTTATTTTTGTTAGTTATTAGCTTGTTAGAATTTCTTATTTTATTATTGTTGTATTTTCTTGTTAGTAGTTAGATTGTTTTTATTTTTAGAATTTGTCTTGTTTTTTATTTTCTTTGTATTAGTTGTTTTTAGGCAGAAATTATTAAAAAAACATAAATATGTTGGACTCTTCCCAACGATGGATCTCCTAGACAGTTTTCTTGAGGGAAGTAAGTCTAAAGAAAATACCATAATGATTTTTTAAGTAGTATAGTAATTCCCCATTGGTTTTTCTTTGGGCCTCAATTCTTTTCCAAGGGTTTTTATTTGAACCGGGTGCAGGTAGTTTTAATTCTTAGGAGTAGAAATCATGTGGCTAAGCACTTAATCGCAGTAATATCTCTGAGCTTTGTGATGCCTTGAGAATAGTCAGTACTCGGATTGAGACGATTAGGCTCAATTTTTGACTCTAGGATAAATACCTTAAATCGTGGATTCTTGAATTTACTTAACTGCTTTGACTGGAGTGTTAGGATAGAACCAATTCTGAATGAGTTATGTGTCATGTCTGTGAGGTTTGCATGTGTTCTGTGCATTGCATTTGATGTCTAGAACTTGCCTCGTGTGTGTGCAAAGCGAAATAGTAGTCTTGTTCAGTCTGAGAAATGATATAGGTAGTTCTTTGTTAAGCCAGATATATATAAGGTACCCACCTAAATGTTATGTATCGTACTTAACCCTTTTGAGCCTATAACGTTGTTTCTTTGGGAACCACATTACAAGCCATACCCCGTTGTTTGAATAGACCATATATTTGAACCTTGTCACCTCTCGTAATCACTTGAATTGTGATGAATTATTAAAAAGTTAAAGTGTGGGGTGATGGGTTGGCTTTTGCGTGGAACAATAAAATAAGGAGAAAGGTGCACTGTATGAAAAAAAATGTCAATAAAAGCCATTTGGATAGAAAAAGAAGAAAAAAAATATATAGATATATAGTAGTGTATGAAAAAAAAGAGAAAAAATATATAATTTCTGATGGTGGTGGCTCTTGATGTATTGGTGCTTAAAAAAGTAGGGGTGAAATATAGTGAAGTTAAGGTGGAATCTTGGTTTGACATAAGTAGGGGATTGAAGGTTGAAGTATTTGTATTAAAGTGCTTAAGGGAGGTGTAGTCACTTATATCCAAATGTATCCTACCTGACCCGCAGCCTACATTACAACCAATGGAAGTCTTATTTGATCTTAGACTGAATGAACTCGATTAGTAAAGTATTACACTAAGGGCAAGCTTATGGTACGTCATTTGGAGCATATAAATGTTATTTCTGAGAGCGAGTGAATTTTTCCTATCTTGAGTTCCTACATTATTAAAATTCATGGTGTGTAGAACTAAGCTCTTTGATTGGGTGAGGGTACATGATTCATAAAGGAAAGGTAATGTTGTTGACCTCCATGTTAGAGTAAGTAAGTGAATTGTGAATAAAGCATGTTATTTGTGAGTAGATTATTCAGACGAGGATGTCAAGCCTCTGTGCTTAAACTATTTTAAAGATTCTTGGTATAATAAGTTAAGGGAATTGCTTAATAGGTTGTGTCCATAAGTGTATCTTGATTGCTCCAGGACGAGCAAATGTTTAAATGTGGGGTATTGATGTGTGGCTATAATTCATAGTTTTTGCACAGTATATGCTTTGCGTTTTACATGATTTAATGTTAAATTACACTTTGTTTGAGCATAATGGAGTCTATTTTATGTTTAGGTGCATCGAAAATGAAAGTAGACCTAAATGGATGCTTAAACGTCGAAAGTGCGCTCGAGAACAGTAAAAAGGAGAAGCCGGGAAAAAGCCAGCTCGACCAGGATTTAGCCTAGCGAGGCCAGCTTAAAGCCAGGCCTAGCTAACCGTTAGCCTGGGCGACGCCAGCTTAATGTCAGGCTGAGCCTGGTGTTAGCTAGATGACACCAGGCCTAAGGCCAGACCTAGTCCGAGTTTTGAAGGTTTTAATTGTTTTCCGGCTTGACTAGGAGTTGACCTACACGTTTAAGGCTTGTCCCAAACATATAAATAGACCCAAAAATGCCACTTTGAAGGACTTTGCAACTGAGGCAAGAATAGCTCGTGGAACACTACTTGGGAGATGGAATCATTGATTTTTACATCTCTTTATCCTTACTCTGTAATTTAATTATGCAAATTACTTTGGATATCATTACTATGAGTATGAGTAGCTAAACTCATAATCTTGGGTTTTGATGGAACCTGTTGAATGATGATTTTCTCGTTATGTTAATATAGATTTGCCATAGTATTATCTCTATTTGTTCAACTGTATGCTTATTTTTGTTGATTGAAGGGCCCTCAATTAGCTGTTCCTATTTAGTATGTGTTACTCAGGAGAGAGTGCATATTTAAGTAGTTGTTGAACATCATCACTACTAACATATATGAGGGATCAATACGAAGGGTTTAAAGGCGGGATTAGGGATAACAAAACCTGGGGTGCGATCTAAGTGAGTTGTACTTAAAGCTAGCTAGCGTGATTCAGGAGAATATGTCTAGTATATTGTTGCAATTACTCGGGAGAGAGTTACGACAGCTAGAGTGCTCATGATCAATAGAGAATACTTAGGCAAATTTATAGCAAACATAGCAAAAAGGATTCCGACAATAGGGGAAATCAGAACCTTAGATCATTCCAATTCTTGTCTACAAACTGTTAGTAGTTAGTTCTTAAATATTGTATTTTCATTACGTAATATTTAGTCAGTAAACATCCAATCTACTACTTAAATATCTTCGAAGATTGAATATGTGAATTTGTGTAAGTCCAATAGCTGTGATTGATAGGTTAATTCCCTGTGGGATTTGACTCCGGACTCGTTAACCGGAATATATATGCAGCGACTGCTTTGTCCTTTTTATAAGGCTTAGTTGGGCGTAATCATTGGGATTCGTTGAAAAGACAAGGCGCTCCCACCTCGTCCATCTGGTCTCGATCTTCTTCGGTGACCAAACACCGGAGGTAGCTAGCCACACCTACGGGGGCAGCAAGAACCCGGGCATCCTCCAAGATCGTGATAACGATTGTTCGCTTACACTCGGGATTGGCACTAGGGGCCAGAAACTGATTGGTCAGTTTAAAACTCGAAGAAGCCTCACCCGAGCTCTTCTTCGGAACCTCCAAGTCACTCAAACCGGTGACATCTTCTACCCCAACAAATAAACCACGAAAGAGATCATCCTCTCCGCGGCCTGAACATCGCGTATCAACAAATCGGAATTTGAAGGAAACAAGGGTTAATCCCCGATCTCTATTTCCCCAAGTGGGTCCATTGAGGCACTGCCTCCATCTTGGGGAGCCTTGAGCCCAATTTCTACCTCAACGCCCACCACCTCTTCGATGGTCTCTTTGCCCCGAGGTAAAATATCTTTGGTTCCTTTTGGCTCGGGGACTTCGGCCGAAGTCTCCTCCTCGACCCCATCGAGCCTAGGCTGAGCAATATCGACTCCCACCGGCTCCGCGTGCACGAGACACCAGCCTGGAATCATCTTCATTTTCTTCTTCTTCACCTCTTCGAGCTCATCTAGTAGCCGACGGATTGAGTCCATTGTTAGAGGGATGACATTTCCCTTACGGGTTCGCCTCTTTTTGGGCTTCTGCTTATCCAACTTCGTGGAGCTCGAAGCCTCTCTCATTTTCCGCTCTTTCTTCTGTTTCGGAGCGGATGGTTCGGGAAGGTTTTCTTCATCGCCAGATGGGGGCCTCATCTGAACGTCCTTCCCCATACCTTTAAAAGAAAGACGAGTAAGATTGAGAAAAAATTCGAACAATGATCAAAATTGTCGAGTCATACAAAAATTTACCGTGGTTTTGGGCCTTCCATCGACCCTTCGCCAAATCACGCCATGCGCGCTCACGTGTGTCGACTTCGACACTAGGCTTCTAACCCAGTTCTCAAGTTGAGCAATCGCACCCGGCATCCAGGTAACGACTGCACCAAATAAAACGCCGATAAGAAAGAATGAAAAAATAAAGACAATAAGCAGAAATTAAAGATGGAGTTATACTTACATCTCATATTCCATTTCTCTGGAAATGGCATACTCTCAGCTGGGATCAAGTCCGAGGTCTTCACTCGGATAAATCGGCCCATCCAGCCCCGATCCTTGTCCTCATCTATGCTCGAAAAAGCTGCATTGGAGGCCCAACATTCAGCTTTATTAGTCCCTCTCGATAAAGTCGGGGGCTATATAAGCATATGAGGTGGTCGAGGGTAAAGGGAAGCCCATCGACTTGGCTCAAAAAGAAGCGGAGCAATATTACTATCCTCCAGAAGAAGGGGTGAATTTGACCGAGGTCACTTTGTACTTCTTGCAGAAGTCTACAATGACCGGGTCCAAAGGACCCAATGTGAAAGGATAAGTGTAAATACTTAGAAACCCCTCTACATGGGTAGTAATTGACTCCTCAGGCGAGGGTATCACCACGTGCTTGTCAACCCAGTTGCAGTCCTCTTTAACTTGGTCGAGAAAGTCGTTAGTGATCGTGCATATATACCTCAACATTGGCTCGCATCGACCCAAAACTGAGGGGGTCTTTTCAACCTTGAAGTCGGAGTCAAGGAAGCACCCTCCAGGAACGAATTCTTCAGGGCGTGGCTCTGCCACTTGTTGTTCGCCGACCGGGCGAGACGAGGAAGTGTTTTCTTTATGTAGAACAGTTTTAGATGTTTTGGACATTTTATTTTTGTAAGCAAGAGAGAACAGAGATTGGGATATTTGGTATTTTGGGAAAAACAAACAAAGAAACTCAAAAACCTGAAGATAGGAGGTTCTGAAGAAGGCAAAGAAATATGAAGATTAGAATGAAAGAGATTGAAAGTAATGCAAAAGAAGGCAGATACATTTATAGGTTGAAGATGACGGTTCAGAACCGGTAGTGTCCGACAACAACTGACAGACATTTAATGCCTCAACATCCGAACCAAAGGGACAGTTCAGTTCCCACTTGTCGCTGACGGCATGGTCGGGCTCGTCGTTTACGTCATGGCCCATTGAGATGGGCTTGGGAAAGATCAAGTCGTTTCTTGTCATTAATCTCCAAAAAATGAGGGGACTATCTGTATACGGTCAAAATCGGGCCTGCCCTTTTTGAGAGACTGATCGAGGATGGATCACGATAAGTCAGGATCGATTTTGATTTATGACAGACCATGGCACAAGGATGGATTGCTAAGCTCATGAATTAATGACCGATCAAGATCGAGACCAGCCGTGATCGATTACCGAAGCGGGATAGAGATCGAGTGAGGTCGAAGGGAGCCAGCTAAATCGGATAACAGAAAGCCGAGATATCCATGATCGGGCAAGGATCGTGGCGGAAATCTCGGCACATATCAAATCAAGACCGGTTATTTAACCTATCATGGGATTTGCTTCTGTATTTAGAATTGTACCATAAATAGAATTCATCTACTATATAAAGGAGGTTCTAATCATTTTGTAATGATCACATTCACGCATAACAAAGCAGTACACTACATTTTCTCTCTTAAACTGTGTTGTTTAGTTCATACTTTCCATTAGTATACTCAGCTGGTTCGAGGGCAGTCTAGCTCGAGGGCCATAATCGCTCATTATATTGGTTCGCTTTATTTTACAGTTAATTTCTAACATTAATTCTCATATTTCTCAGTTTATGCAAAGTGAAATCACTTCTAAGTTTAATTGTTATCTAATTTTAAGGGTAAACAAATGAATTGGTAAATCTTATACTGGCTGTCAGCTTATCACAATCCTCGTCCTTTAATTTATTCGAACTTGGTCCGGTAATAGGACAACCTTGCACAGGCGAAATTAGTAACAATACATTTATATGAAAAATATGAAGGGAATGTTACGTCTTTGAGTCAACACTGTGTGTGGGTACGTGTGCAGATTTTGACTTTGACTCTCAACACTGCATGAGTGGAGAATAACACGTCTTCCATTTTTTTAATAACTTTGCATGGCCATTTGGCTGTAGAATTTCATTCGTTGATTTTCATCATAGTGATTTTCATCGTTTAATATCACCATTTCATATCATTAATTATTTATACTCTTTTTTATTAGTAGAGTCGGGAATTAATATAAGAAAAGGAAAAAAAAAAAAAAAAGGAGAAGACAGCAGGCTTTGACGCAATATATTTTATATAGTTTGACTCTATGATTCTGTCCAAATTAGAATCTTTAATTTCAAACTTCTGTACAAATTGCTGCAACAGTGTATGTAGAAATTGGATTTGGTAGAAAATATTAGAAGAATTGATCCAAATAGTTGTTCACTCAATCGCTTAAACTAAAAATAGCCGGTAGAGAAATAATATATGCATAATTTATATATTATATATGCACAATTGTGTATAATCAATATTTAATCTATGTGTATATCTAGAAAAAGTAAACAGTAAATATGACTCTGGCTATTTGTGTAAAGATCCCAAAATAATAGTACTTCTGTTGGATGAAGCTTAGTAGATTTGATTACGGCTACCAGTTCAGTCGAACCTAGTAACTTTAATCAAAATATTGTTTGTATTAACATATCTAATTAAATATATCCAAATTATTAAAGCGATGAAATATACACACATCCTTGAAAATCTTTTTTTTTTTTTGGGGTAGAAATAAGGTGATGAAATATGTTATAACATAATATGCATCATTACAGAGTAATTGGCTCCTGCAGAGTAGATTAGGCTATCTATTAATCAATCTGAAAATGATACACTCATCCCGCTCTTTGTTCATTTTAATTCGTCACGAAAACAAACATAGCCAATATAATAAGATGTATGCGAAGCAATTAGAAGTATTTGCTTCACGCCCTTGTTCATAAAAAGATTCGATTCTGACCTCATAGAGTCGGTACCCCAGACCTTTTCTTACGGATATAATACCATCAAATGCAAAATAAAGGACAACATAAAAGTCATCCTTCCTCGCAATAGTCCCTAGTTACAATTGTACAAAAATATACTCATATATTTGCAAACTACAACCTATGATATTTCCAAAAGTATATATTTACCATGTTAATTAAAGCTGCTTATATCCTTTATGCTAGTTCCAACTAACTTCACCAAATGGATGGCAACATTATTTCTCCATTATAAAGCATTGAAATATTGAGCCCCCAAAGGAAAAACTCCTTTGCTCTATTCAAGAAATCAATGCCTTCTTCTCTTTGAACTTGCAAATTACTCTTAGGAATTTTGAGCAAATTGAGATAAGTTCCCAAGTCATGTACACAAGTAGGGTTTTGCATGTTGAAGAAATCTAACAAGATTTCAACTCCAACATGAGCATAACATGAACAACTCCAAGGAACCTCATACTTCCCACCCAATAAAACCCTAAAATTCTCATTCAAAAAAACCCCAGGAAGTTTTGTGATGGGATCATTTACATTCACTATTCTCAATACTTTTATACCTAACTCTTCACATCTCTCTTTGAAGCCAAGATTTCCAACCCTAGGACCTCCAAAGGAAAAAACCGTGACCGGTATGATGTTATTTTCTGATACTGATGGTGATGATTCATATAGTCGATTCTGATGACTTACTTGGGATTCAGGGGCAGTTGTTGTGTTCAATCCCAACTCCGCAATGTCATAAGCTAATAAAAGGGCTAATGCACTTCCCATACTATGTCCTGCAATTGTTATGCTCATTTCCTCGCCTTTATACATATTTATTACTCTCCTTATCTCAGAAAGCAATTGTTCGCGACAACTTCCAAGACCGAACTTTTCATCCTCGTTCGAGGTGTACAAACTCAAAAATCCAGCTTCAACCTTAATTTCAGGCCTGAGATTATTCGGATCAAGATGGGCAGGAGTTAATGTGCTCATCAAATTCGCTATCCATTCAGGATTAGTGACCGTTCCTCGGAACGTGATGAGCACATCTCTCCTGCCCAGTCTCTTAGATTCTTCATTATTTGAAACTGCGACATAACCAATCCATCTTCCACTAGAGCATTTTTGACCAATTGATAAAACATTGATATCTGTAGTAGCATAAATGTATTTTGTTACATTATATCCTGAGTTTCCCAAGCCAACTTCATTCAACATACTATTTTTTCCATACTTGCAATTCAAGTATCTTTTTGAATTTGGATCAAGATCAAAAGCATTGTAACATGCAGCCACAAACTCTCCATACCTAATAATCTCATTTTGTAAAAGATTATCCAATGGATTCACTAAATTTTGCCAATTTTTTGACCCTTGGATTTCTCTCCACATGGAAGCCAATGTATTAGTAGTAGTATTACTACTAATGTTACTATGAATAAATGTTGTAGTCATAATACTACGACAAATGTTATTGGTAGTAATAATATTTTTTCTTGATATTACAAGTGGTTCTCGAACAGAAGTAGAAGCCATAATTGGTATCAATTTTAATGATATTGATGATAATGAAGATGATGGTTTTGTTGGAAACTCACCTGAAAATGTAGAAAATTTCATATTTGGATCTGGCAATTTAAGCATTAATGTGGATGCCATGAAAAATATCAGTGAGTTTCGAATACCGAATGCTTTAGAAAGAAAGGATAGGAGTGAGAGAGATCATAGAGAAAGGAGTATATGGAATTTTGATTTATGGTATGTGTATATATATTTGATTTGGACTGTGATGCCACGGACTGTGTAGATAAGGGAAGGGGAATAAAGGCATGTTTGGTGAGGAATTTTGACTGAAAAAATATTCAGAATTATATAGTATGAAAGTGGACGGTTGGCCTCAAGTAGTTAGTAATTTATTTGTTTTATAATTATATAGTGCTGCAAATACTAACAGTTTTGAGCTGGAACATATATATGTAGTGATAATTAAGATGGTTTGCTCTTTCCTTAGCTCATATATATGGTTGACTTCAAAGGTTTGGTGCTACGTATATAAAAGATTATTACTAGCATATATATATATATATGACTATAGATTTTATATCGAACTTGCCAGCTTACGTACTGATAAATAAGATATTACATGTATAATTGTGCTTGTCACACACAAGCTCAGAGATGCACAATACGCGGGCCTTGTCTTACGAACAACTTTCGATACGTGCACTTCAAGGAGAATAGTTGTTGCAATACCCCGGTCTAAATAAAATATATAATGTGAGCGGGGCAAAAACTTCCACTTGCCATATAGGTTATTCCTTTTCTCCAAGTTCGCTAGTTATTGTTTATGATGGGTGGATAAATATAATAGAATCCATGGTTAGATTAATTGACTGAGAAATTTAACGAGTTTCTGTTATGGTGAAGTAAAAGATCTTTCGATTTTCGTAACATAAATGAAAGAAAGTTAATCAATTTAAAAAATTGTTTGTTAGCACAAGTGTTTAGACTATACTCCAATTATCATTCCTCTTTTTCCCCTACCAAGTCATTATCATTAAGTATCTTAATATCTATATGCTAATATTTAAAAGGGCAAATTTAAAGAGCCTTTTCTAACTAAGAATTCCTATAATTTACATGATCCAATTTCATAATCTTGATTTGGACGGTTATAAAGATTAAGTAGCATCTTAAGGAGAGGTTGTTAGATTCTATATATGGAAAGCTAAAAGTTTAGTTTATAAAGAGATGAGATCTCATTTGAATAAAGGTAGGTCTAATATAAATTGCAAAGTCATATAATATATGTAATGGCTTAACCAGAATAACAGTATATATTCTGTTTTGGCAGATCTAGTATCAAATAAAGGAATAATAAAGGAAGGTGAGACTTACATACGTTTGAGTTAAAGAGTATATATATTTGAATGAGTTCAAGTTATATATACTGCCGGCATAAAAATGTCACTTAAAGAATATTGATAGGTAAGTCTCCTTAATATATGTAATTTGTATTCTTTAAAATAAGACAAGTTCCGTCCATAAAGATTGACTGAGTTGATTGGGTGAGTGGTTTCCCACATGGAAGACTTGGGACAATTCCCTTCACCAGCAACCTCCTCGGTCAGAGCTTGTTGCACCAGACTTGCCTAGTGCGGTTTACATCTCCTATGTGGTTTGCGAGCTATTGCACAATGAGCAGGTTACTCAATGCGCCGTTGCACCAGACTTGCCTAGTGCGGTTTACATCTTCTATGTGGTTTGCGAGTTATTGCACAATGAGCAGGTTACCCAATGCGCACCCGAAAGACAACGACTGCAAAAAATTTCAAAAAAAAGCCAGGTTACCCGCCGCAACAGGCAGGTGAACTCAGTGGCGAAGCCACATGGTCACAAGGGTGGCCAACTGACCACCCTTCATCGAAAAATTACACTGTGTATATAGGTAAAATATTATGTTTTAGAGGTATATAACATATATTGAACACCCTTATCGGAAATTTTTATCACTTCTTTCAAATTTGAATACCCTTGAAAAAATTCCTACCTTCACCGCTAGGTGAACTGATAACTTAAACTCAACTCACAATAATAGCGACCCAAAACAAATACTTAGCATGTATTATCAAATTTTATTAAGGGTCCAAATAGAAAAACAGATTTTTCTTTCTTTAGTGTGTAACTCTGTAGATTTACTAACTAATTTTGGAGAGAGAACAAGAACACTATTTAGTTCACATTACTTTAAAGAAATATATTTCTACTATTAGAAGTTTTAATTAGCTTTTAGTACAACTCTTTGTAACTATTATTTCTATTGGATGAGCTTTAATTAAGGGGATGAGGACCACATAAAATTTGGTAAATGTATTTGATAATTGCTTGTTGTGTGTTTAAAATAACTTGAGTTTACCAAGAAATAAGAACCCTAAAGTGGAAATTAAATGATTTGATTTTTAATGGAGAATGGAGCTTGTTATTGTTCAGGCGTAATGGCTTTCTGGTCACTTAAACTTGTATCGGTTTGTAAAGCCGATACATGAACTTATTTTTCCCATTTGAACACTTTAATTTGATGAAATGAATACTAATAAACACATTTGACCATTGACCAAGCCTATGTGGAAGTGACACAACTGACATGGCTAAATTGTGTGCAAATCACACTGTCAAAGCGTGTGAATAATTTTATTTTTATTAAAACAATATTAGAAATAGAATAAAATATAAATAAGAAAGGGAAAAAAAAGATCTAACTCTCTCCCCTTCTCCCCTCTCCTCCCACCTCTCTCATCTTCCCAAGCAACTCCCCCGTCCTGTAAACGTTTTTCATTTTCTATCCTACTTCCCCCCCTCCTTCCCCGTTTCTTTTTCTCTTTTTCTTCCCTATTCACTAAATGGCTCGTGCACAAGGATGACAAACACAAATCAAAAAATAGTCCAAATTGTTATGTGATGATTTACTGGAAAAAGAAATGTAAGACCGGATATCCGATTCATTAGCATCATTATCATCTGGTTCTCTTTTGGCTGTCACTGAGCTCTTTCAGATCAGACTGGAGCTGTTTTGGGGAAATTTAGGGTTTACCGGTGGGGCTTAGAGAAGAAGTCGTCAATATGAGGAGGGCAGGGTTTGGAATCAAAGTCGAGTAGTTCTCGAGAGGGACTATCCCTGTCTCATTGTATATTGGTGAGGTTTGGAGTTTGGACGAAGCTTTCTTATAGGAGGAAAAAGATGATGGTGGTTGAAAATGGCTAAGGTTTAGAGTTGTTGGATAGGCTGAGTATGGTGGAGAAAAAAGAGAACGAAAAAAGAAATTAAAAATTTTAAAGATTATTTTTTTTTCTAATAATATAGGACCCACAAATCCACATGTCATATAATAAAGACCAAACATGTGACATGGCATTCATGTCAGAGCGATTGGCGAATATGTTCAACAGAAAGTGTTTATTAGTATTCATTCCGTCAAGTTGAAGTGTTCAAATGGGAAAAATATAAGTTCATATATCGGTTTTACAAACCGATACAAGTTTAAGTGGTCAGAAAGCCATTTCGCCTATTGTTTACTTCAATAAGAACGTAAACTATTATTTGGAGGAAATAACGAATTAGTTAATTTGTGTCGGTATTTAGAGAATTTAACATGGTTGAGAGAATGTTTAGGCTACAAATACTTTTGAAATTTTTAAAAGAGATAGGATTTGTTTCCTCGATACACGAGCAATCCAACACGTAGGATTTCTCTTTTTTATTTCTTTTATTTCTTTAATCATCTATTATTTTATGTACGGATGTTGGGTCCAAACTCACATGTAAGGATACGCGGACGACAAGCAATAAAGTAATGAGAAAGTATCGTTCTCACGAGGATTTATGAACTATTATCCAATATAAACAATTTAGAAATTTAATGCTCAAGTGAGTGGGAAGAAAAAGATTGTGATTTTTTATTAATGAAATTACTATGAAACTAATAAGTAAAACAAGAAAATAAGATTGCAAGTAGAGCAAACAAACACTTAGAAAGAATTCAATGAGATGAGAATATTCCGGGGTTATGGGATTAATGTCTCTCCTATTGATTTTTTTCGGTTAATTTCTTCACTTGCTAATTTGTTGATTAGCAGGGTTTATTATGCTCGTGAAATTCTTTCAACGCTTCGCTCGCCTATTCAAGTCAATCTAAGATTATATGTCTGTAGAATCAGAATTAACAAGAACGCGTGTGTATTTCCTGCAAAAATAACCAAATACGGCAACTAGAATGTCTATCCTAATCGTGAATCTATTATCTGATGCCTGGATTCAAGAACTTACTCTATTCAATCTTATATTCAATCTATAGTTCCCACTTTCGAGTTCAACTATAAATTCGTAGACAATACTCTATTGTTAGCTAAGCAATCAAATAATTAAGTGCAAGATTGAATAAATAAATTAATATGATCAACCAAACAAAACAATCAACTGTCAAACTACAATAGTCAATTACAACCCATAACCCCAGAATAATGAGGTTCTTAGCCACTCATATTCATGAAAATAATTAAAATATTATTTTTAAACGTAAAAGCTATGAATACTAGAGGAAGGATGGAAGAATCAACACATTACGTGCTCCTGAGTGTTCCGTACTTGTGTTTTTCTCTCAAAGTGGTGTTTCCCCCTCCAAAATAGGTTTAGACTTACTTTTATATGAATTGGGGGCGTCTTGGGTCAAAATAACCTTGTCTCGGACGAAGTAGGACAATTTCCCGTCACGCAGCACCTAGAGTAGCGTGGGGCGCTGGCCTTAGCACCGGAAATTTTGGTGCTTCTCGATATTGCGCCACCGATAGCGCCCCACGCTAGCCTAGGCGCTACACTGTCCTAATTTTTCATTTTATTTCCCTTTTGCTTCAACTTGTGCACCATCGTCCCACATTGTCTCCGGATGACTCCACATAAGAATACCGCGAATTAGTACAAATTATTACATTATACATCTGAAATCTGCGAAACATGAGTAGAATATGTAGGCTACAAATACTTTGAAATTCTTAAAAGATAAACATGTCCATTTCTTTTAATTTATTTCTTTAAACGTCTATTATTCTATGTACGAAATTTATTGGCCCGACTAAAACGTAATCACGTCGTAGAAAATTATGGGGAGTTTAGTACTGAACGTTAAAGGAGGACTCCATTTGTTAAAGCTCGCTTTTTGAGTTTTCGGCTAATATTGTCTCTTATCTAAGAGGGTAGATCTATTTTGGTTCCTCAAATATAACCCTGAGCATATTTAGTCCCTTATGTATGCTAAAGTGGAGCATATTTTTTGTCAGTTTTCAATGAGAAAATAACACTATATAGCCGCTGTAAATTCATCTTGGATAGATTCTATAGTGAGACTAAAGGTGCTACACTTTAACATACTTAAGGGACTAAATAAGTCCAGGGTTATATTTGAGGAACCAAAATAGACCTACCCTCAAAGATAAGGGACAATATCTGTCAAAAACTCTTCCTTTTTTTCTTTTAATAATTATACGTAAGTCATGGTCGCCTATTACCTTAGGCTCATTAAAGGAGAAATGCTGCCTAACATTAAATTGGGAGAAACTCAAAAATAGCCAGATTTACAACTGGTCGTTCAAAAATAGCCCAGTTTTAAAAGTGATTGAAATTTAGCCACTTTTTATGTAAAGATAAATCTGAGTGAAAATACTTTCAAAATCCGAAAAATACGCCAGTATATTATGCCGGAGTTCCAGTATAAGTATACTTGAACTCCAACATATTATACTGGAGTTCCAGGATAAGTATGCTGGAACTCCAGCATAATATACTGGAGTTCCAACAAGTATACCGGTCCAGCATAATATACTGGAGTTTGGAGCACCGGTGCTCCAGTCTCCAGTATATTATACTAGAGCCAACAAAATATACCGGTCCAGCATAATATGCTAGAGTTCACACCAGGTGCACCGAATTCCAGTATATTATGCTAGATCGATTTCTGTTGCAGCAAAATAGTAACTATTTTTCATTGACTTGGTAAACGCTGGCTATTTTTGAATGACCAGTCCAAAAATTGGCTATACCGTGCTATTTTTACCATTAAATTTGATATATCTAATTAGTGATTAGCAACAAGAAATCTTATTCATTTCACCACCACACCTCTTAGGGGTCGTTTGGTTGGAATACAATTTATATCGGTATAAATTATATTGGGATAAGTTATGCTGAGATTGTTGTTTATTCATTGTTTAGTATGTTGTATTAAGAATGATACTTGCATAATTTCTAACAAGAATGTATAAGTTATACATGTCAGGGGCGGATCTATAGCCCAGTCAATGGGGCACGTGAACCCATGGTCTTTCCGCTAAATTAGGTATTTTATGTACATATTTTTTAGAACTAATAAAATATTACTTGCTGGCACTCATGCTCCAAAAATGTTAAATGATGCACTTGGTTGAATGCTAGGTTATTTACCTAGAGGAATTGGAATTGATTCACACTTAATATTTATTTTATTCATTTTTTTAGTGTTGCACCGATGTTATAAAAATCCTAGATCCGCCTCTGATACCATATCTAATTACCCCACCTTCTATAAGGTATAAGTTATCTCAGTGTTAGAGTTAACACTGGGATAACCTATACCTGATTTGCTAACCAAACAGAATATTAAGATGATATTAAATTTTTACATTATCCTTGTACCAAAGGACCCCTTAGTGGTTGTTTAATGTAGGCGTGATACCTCATACTTTCAATATATTTCAAATTTTGCTTTCATCTTTACACAAAAATGTCATTATTAACTCAATTATCTTGATTTAGTTTCGAATTCTAAAAGTGTAAAACAGACAAGTAATGTAAATTGCTAAAAAAAAATCACAAATGGTGGAGTCGAATGATTGGAAAGTACTAGATTGACACTATAAACAATCCCTTCTTGTTTTTTTTAACACCTTTCTTCTTTACTTTGATTTATTCCTACTTTATTCCATCAATTGCGGACATGGAGTTGCAAACGTGTCACACGTTTTGTTTTTCTTTTTGAATTTAAGTTATAGACACTGCAGTGTAAACATTTATACATTAGTAGTGAATTTTAACTTATAATAGTAGTATGATAACAGGTTAGTTACGTTACCATCTTTATACAAGAATACAGAAAACTTAATTTTTTTGGTACAAATATTAGTTTTACATTTTTTTCGATTTCTTATATAGTGTTCGGGGTCCCGCATTGAGGTACGACTAAATTCGAATAAACACCGGAAAGTTCCACAATAAAAACTAAAGCGTTGCCTAACTAAAACGATTCAATACCCATGGCTCGAACCTAATACTTCTAATTAATTAAGGATGAAGAAGTAATTACCGCTCCATAATTATCCATATTGGTAATATTCAGTTCTTTATTGATTCCATGAATAGGTGGCTTTAATGAGAAATTTTGTTTCCAGTTTCCATGTTGAATCTGGACGTTTTTAATCTTTTGTGAACTTTCTATGGGACAAATATGAACTCTCTATGGGAAAAATGTACCCTTGGCTCTTTTCATTACCACAACAGATTTTATGGATCTTTCCTTTTCATCCTTTAATAATTATTTATTTATCAAAGGGAGTAAAGAAAAAAGGTTTAAGGTGACATAAATTGTGGACACGTGTTGACAATATAAGCTTGTAATTTTCCACAGTAAAGAAAAACAAATTGACCAGCCTTTCAAGCAATACTAAGTAAAGAGATGAGTTGTTGGCTGCTTTAACCTCATTTCCGTTCAACATCGATCCTCTTATATATTTTCTCAACTAACGGAACACTCAATGCCGAGCAATTACACGTTGTGTCTTGACCTTCGTCCAATTTTTGGGCCAATTTTCCCTTACAATAAAAAATATGAGATTTTTATCGAATCCGAGTTTGTTGCTCCAATCATTGCCAAATTAATACCTATTTCGTTTAGTACTTTGGTGCTTTCCTTCTTTTCATCGAGTGAATGCTAATCTATATATGAATTCATGGCGTGAATCCTTCACAATTCACAAATTTACCCTTTTATCTGTCTAATATTAGGGCTCGACTAATTTGAATTAGTGTCGCATGAAAGCTATTAAAGCGGGAAGCATTAATTCCTATAGAATTTTTTTCCATACTTGGGATTTGAACAAAAAAAAACATTTAATTAAGGTGGTCAAAAAAACGTGTTTTAGTAAAATAGTGACTATTTTTCAATAACTTTGTAAACGATAGATATTTTTCAATTACCAATCCGAAAACTGACTAATCCGTGCAATTTTCACATAAATTCCTTAGGATTCTCACCTGTCCCAAACATTGTTTTCAACAATAAGGTTCCTGGAAAGTCCTGATACCAGCTTTGAAGCCCATGTAGTGGGGTGACAAATCTGGACAGAATTTTCTTTTCTTTTCTTTTCTTTTCAACAGTCATGAGTAGCTGCTAAGCTTTGATTTCAAATAGCTGGCAAATCTCCTTATCTAATTCATATGTTTTCAATCTCAAGTCATCAACTTTGTGTGTAAACTAGCCAAGCTAATTAATGAAAAACAATCAAAAAGTTTTTAGTTTGCAGCCGTTTTCACTCGTTTTTAACTTTCTTAGGAGCTCTAGTTTGAACAGATGACCAATTTAACTGTTTCGGTTTTGTCTTCATTAAAGAGAGCAGACATAAATAATTTTAATACTAGCAGATCATTTGTGTACTAAAAAGTTACAACAAATGGACCCCTCCTGTTCGTTTTTTCATTCTTTTTTCATTCACTCTTGCAACTACTGTTAAACTATTATAGTCATTGTTTAACAGAAACAAAGTTCTCTGGGAGCAAGACTAAAAAAAGAAGAAAAGTTTTAATTTTAACACATCCATAAAATTGCAGTACATCTTGCATGTAAAAGTTGAAATGCTCCATCCATGACCAAGAGTTTAAACAAATACAACAACAACAATAATGCCTCAATCCCAAACAAGATGAGCTCGACTATATGAATTCTCACTGACAAATGTGTTGGTAAAAAGGGAACGCAATAGCTTCCCACCGCTTATTGTTTCTTGCCAAAATGAGGCAAAGAGATAGCCAGTTACATCGCCCATCTTATAGTGTTCTTTCAAGATGCTTTATGCAGTCAAAGCTCAGACACTCTAAGATGATATAGAACTAGAAAATAAGTTGTGAATATTATACAAAAAAATGAAATCAAATTTGTCTTGCATCAACGATAAGCACATAAATAGTGATACAAATATGACTTCAGCATGCCACTAGTATTTCGCTTCACTCAAATCGACAAACCTGAGTTTCCAAGAGCATCTTATTCTCCTTCACTCAAAACTGGAACGATGAGTGGTTTCAACTGTGCAAGGTACACGATTGCCCACCTATCCACAAAAAAACACAGAAACAGTGGATTTTCTTCTCAGTATCAACTGATAGATCCAATTTAACAACGAAAATGGCTAGAAAATTACTTGCAACATCTACTACTACTATTATTACACCCCAATCCAGGAGTATTGGTGTAAGTTTTATTATTCCAACATCACACTAATTGAAGTGACAACCCAGTATCATTGATGGGAAATCAAAATAGGAACTATAAATAAGTTCCTTGTCAAGTGATAATTAGGTGCAAGCCTGCAAAATTAAGGAAGCTTATCAAAGACAAAAGCAAAAGTAGCACTCTGCTCCCTGTAGGGCAGCAGAACTAGCAAACATATCCTCAAAGTGATGACTCTCTCTTATAATTCAATCACACACCAACAGAATCGTTTTTGGTTAATGCAGGAAAATGGTTCAAAAATACACAAATCTTTTTTAACAATGCAGAACTGAGGATGCAAAGTAATATTCTGGCCATTGACAATTGATGGAGCACACAGTTGTTTCTATGCATTAAGAAGATAACGTGGCAAATAATTATTGCATTCGTGAAGGAGAATGAATATTTCTTTAGGGAATAAGCTTAGCAATCATGTGCGTTATTTGGAAAGAGAGAAATAGAAAGGCATTTGAAGGGGTGGAACAAGAGTGTATAAAATTGCAAAGTAGTCTTTTCTTTCTAGTTTCTTTTTGGTGTACTCATGAGGTCCCTACTTGTATCACGTATGTTGAGAACCATATTTTGGTGTAGGTTCTCTTTTTTGGTATATGGCATGTACATGGGGTTCCCCCACAAATGTTAATAAAATTAATTACCTTATCAAAGAAATAAGGAATAAGCTTAGTAAAAGTTAGGGGTCCATTTAGAGAGACTATAAGGATTTTCACAGAGAATACTAAATGGAGTTCTGTAGATTCAACCAAAATAATATTAGTGAAAGCATAGCTTCTCCAACTTCCAAAAAAGAGTAAATAAATAATGAATGCTAGTCACTCCACGATACGCCACACATCAGCTTCCCTACCAGATCATTATCACCCGCTATCCCCACATACAAAACAGGAGGAGAGGAGGGAGGGAGCAGGTGAGCGAGAGATAGAAGGGTAGTTCCCAGTCAGCTAAGTCATGAGACAAGCATCAAAATAACAGAAAGAAACATTGAACTTGATTCGTGTTCATAGAGAGAGGAAAAGCAGAATAAAGAAAAAGTAGTGGATACCCACATGATCCTTGAGAAGAAAATTACTCAATAATGAACCCTCAAGAGACAACATTGAAAATCTTACCAACACATTCATCTGTCAATTAAGGGAGGGAAATAATGATGTTGCAAGAAGCAGGGAGACCTTCAACACTTAGTCACATAAGTTCACATGTAAAGAAATTCCATCACATTTCTTACTTTCCAGAATGAGGAACTTCAAAAGTATGGAATAGATATAGCAATCTACACCTCAGCGATTTCAAGAAGAAGCGATTCTATGTTTCATCTATAAGAAGTTACCACTTAATTTAGGGCAGAATATCTATGGGATTTGTGAAGCTAGAACTCACAAGACTAGAACTCACAAGACCATGATTGTTTGACAATACAAATGAAGAGTTTTGTCAAATCAACTAGAAAATTTCAAACTTTAGCTTATATTACGAGCATCCTGATCAGGGAAAACTTAACAACAACGACAACAACAACAAACCCAGCTAAGCCTCAGAAAATATTCAAAGAAAGGAATAACTGCAATATCTTTAGATTTTAGTGGATTCAGATATTTAGCACACTATATATATATATATATATATATACCCAAAAACCAACATCCAAGTTCATCCTAGGAAGTCGATCATCATCTAAATCCTCTCACAAAGATTATGGGACAACAATCATGTAACTTCGAAGTTCTGATTATTGATTACTTGGCTCTATCACAGAGCCAGCCAATTCTTCAAATGGATTAGCTTCATTTAATATTCCAGTGGACAAACTGACAAATGACAGCCCATTTCATAGTTTATGCAGAAGTCAAGCAGATTTGACAGCACAAGCAATACACTGCTTGACAACACAAGCAATACATTCAACAAGCCGAGCAAAACATGGATTCCTCAGCAAAAAGGTATTCTTATAGGTAATACCCATACTTTGCATATGTAATTGCTCTAATTTTTTATCTTTTATTTTTATTTTTTGATTGGTAAGTAATTCTCTATTTTATGCAACCTCTTTGACATCAAAAGATTAAATATGGGAAACATGACGAAGCAAATTCAGGAAAACATTTTACTAACGCCTGGCTTCAAGTCAAACAAATGAACTCATGCTGCCGTGTTTTGAAAGAGATAGTTTCTTTTATAAGTCCTTTTGAGAGATAAAGCATCTACATTATGTCTTGTTCTGCTTTACTTTGTACAAATTTGGTTGTGCGAGCGTTTGCATGTGCGCGCGCATGTGTGTGTGTGTGTGAGAGAGAGAGAGAAGCAAACTCACATCATCCAGCAGCATACTGTAGCGGTGATGATCAGTGTCATGTGTAACCTGCATCACAAAATTCAGTTAGCTACTACAGACAGAGATCAAAAGACGCTTGAATAAAATTTAATACATCGTCTTGAAGCCTGGAGAGCTCAATATAAACTCAAGAAAAATAAGCAGCGGCCCGACAAAAATCACAATTTGCATTTTCAAGTTCAATTGCACGTGCTTACTTTGTTATCTGAAATGACTGAATCATGAAATACAGTCAATTTAATAAAATTTCTAAAAAAACTATCAAAATCTTCATGCTAGAGAGTAGTGATAAAATTAGATAATCACTATCTAGCATCTGACATAGTCAATAACCTGGATATGGATCAAAGACTAGAAAACAAAGAAGCCCTGGACTAAAGACACACAGTTATTATAAGTATATAAAGGAAAGAGAGAAGTGATAATGAGAATAGCTGATTGTACTAATGAAGCATAACACAAAGGACCAAACTAACACTAATTCCTCCAAGAATCTGTTTGGATAGCTGATTAAAAGTAGCTGATAAGTATTAAGTGTAGAGAAACTCATTTAAGTGCTGAAATTGATTTTATAAAGTGCTGAAATTGATAATATACAATTGGAGTGTTTGGATAAAATAGTAAAAAGCTTTGTCAAAATTCAAACCAAAAGTGTTATAAGCTAAAAAGCCATAAGTTGGTAAGGGACCAACTTATAGCTTTTGGCTGATTGGATTATAAGCACTTTAGCGTTTACCAAATACGTAGATAAGCTAAAAAGTGCATATATACGCAAACACCCTCTAAGATACCACCATCAAAGGATTGCAACAACTTTGCTATATATACGCCAAATTTCTATTTTCTCGTACAACAAACCAAACAAGCCCTAAAGGAATTACAATATACAATGAAGTTGAACCCAAAACTATATTAGTAATGCAAAGCTGCATCAATAATTCAGAGTTTTATACAAAAACTCAAGCATTTTGTATTAATAACTCAGAGTTCTATGCAAAGATTTTCTCTTTTTTTTTCATACACAATAAACACAACGAGCCCTAAGGGAATTATGATAAGCAAATCCGAATGAAACAAAGACAAAGGGAACAAATTGACCGTACAGATTAGTAGAAGGTCCTCTATTGCAGCAAATTCTGGCACATAAAGATGCAATAACTCCAATCGCAACAAAAATTAGAGTCGTCACTAAAAACCCCATGTTCGTCCGATCTCACACTGAAAAAATAATTCTGTATTCTGCAACAATAATTTCAAGTCAAAATTGGTCGTTCGATGGAGAAAAAAAAAAGAAAAAAAAAACTTTTTGAGCTGAAATTAATATTAATACCTGTAGATATTGCGATTTGAGATTGAATTCTACAAAAATGGGGATATTTTGGGTTGAATTTCTCTTAATAACAGTTGCTTGATCTAACGATAGATCGATTTGACGCCAACTAGAGTTGGATTGTGGGCCAGGCCAGAGTTATGTTTGGGCCAGCTGTATGAACACTTGGGCTTTCTTTGCCTTTTACAAGAGGGTAGCCGCTCAATGATTTTTTTTCCTTTTTTTTTTTTTGGTTAATGTATATTCTTGATATTATTAAACAAAAACAACATCGTGTATGTCAGCGTGACATGACAACTTTCTTGCGGTTTTTTTCTTTTTTACCTTTTCCTCTCAGTTTTCTCATTTATCTAATTTTTAGAAGTGTAGCTGAAGTGCCGAAATTCCATGCAAAGGACCCATGGATCGACACTCACTGGAATTTTATGTAACGTCCCATGCTTTAGACAGAGTTTTACATCGGTAAAATACAAGAGGGATGCTGGGTATATAAGTTAACAAGCCTTAGAGCTTAGTGACGCGTTTTAAAACCGTGAGAGCCTAGGACCAGAGCGGACAATATCACTAGCGGGCTGGGCTGTTACAGATGGTATCAGAGCCACTCTTGTGTCAGCTTTGCCGATGGTGAGTCAGATCAAAGTTCAATGCTGAGTCTAGGCAAATCTCATGTAGTAGGGCAAACCTCAACGAGGACGCTGAGTCCATAAGAGGGGGGCGTATGTAACACCCCAGGCTTTAGACAGAGTCCCACATCGGCAAAACACAAGAAGGATGTTGTGTATATAAGTTAACAAGCCTTAGACCCTAGTGACGCGTTTTAAACCCGTGAGGGTCTAGGCCCAGAGCGAACAATACCACTAGTGGGCTGGGCTGTTACAAAGGTAGAAATGAGGCCAGGTAGCCACTCTAAAGGCTGCTATTTAGGAATTAGCCGATGTATCCTTAATTTTAATTTTTCAGTTTAATTTTTCCTGAATTGTCCTCATGTTAGGATTTTAGTTTAAAATTTCAAGATAAAATAAGTACTGGCTAATTTCCAAATAACATCATTGAGAGTGGCTATCTGTGCCCTTGCTCCATATTAGAGCCTTTGATGGACCGGTGGGACCTAATAGAATCAGGGTCTTTACACAATAGTCAATCATATTCATTATTTACCTATTCAACATGGTAACCAAATGACTCATTATGCCTATTTTATGAGTATATATATTGGTTTGACAACTATTTAAGTTAATTCTTCTACATTTGTTAAATCTTGGAGCAAGTGCATAGATAGTCATTTTCAGTGATGCTATTTAGAGATTAGTCGATACTTATTTTGTCCTGAAATTTTGAACTAAAAATCTCAACTCAAGACTTTTTTGTTCTAAAAATTTAAACCGAAAAACTGAAATTCAGGACGCACTGATACCGGTCCTTCAGAGTGGCTGCCTAATATCATTTCCGCATATAATGACAACAATTCCATGTTGGACAGCCCAATTAACACTTGAACTTCCCGCTGGAGTTTGTAGCCCAAAAACCTTTTAGTCCAATTTTTTTCTCTTCATCAAATAAAAAAACATAAAAGATTAGTGTATGTGGGTATATAAGTAATGGGGAAGTGAAACCCTAAAGACAGATCCTCCTCAGACAGAATTGGCCGAATTATGACACCTCTTTTGAGGTACCATGAAATATGTCACGGAAAGTGCTGTCTGATTTTCTAAATATAGTTTAGAGAGGATCTAACAATAAAAACCCAGGCATCTCAGAAAGCCATTGTTTTGCTTTTCAATCAGCTTTTGGCTCGCTATGGTGCCTACATACACACACACACACTAGATCTCTATCTTCTTTTGCTCTTATTGTTTTTCAAGTTTATTTCATTTGGCTGATGAAAAGAAGTTTTTTTAAATGCTTATTAAGGGAATCTTGGTGCTCAAGTCTGGCTTTTGTTTGAGTTTGCGAAACAAAATTGAATGTTTAATTTTCTTTTTGGCATTAATTTCTACTATTAAGATTTGCAAACTCCGCTGAGAATTGTTTTTCGTGAGTCGAAACCGATAACCGAACCAATAAGATATCGGTTCTCGGGTATCAGTTTGTCGGTTATCAATTTGGTTATCGGTTTAACCGATAAGAATAAAAATATTCACTAATTTCATATTTTTTTAATAAAAATCGTGATCTTACTGTTAAGAGAAAGGAACTGAATTTTTTTCTCTTAAAAAAAGAGGGATTAAATTTCATTTTTAGAAAAGAAAACTTTCTTTGTATTTGAAAATCTCAATTTTCAAAGTTATAAGTTAGTAGGAGTAAGGAATAAGACATTCAACAATCTAATCTTACTAACTATCTCACTGCGACGGGCATAATTCACAGAAAAATAATAAAATTCCAATCTTATTAATGCTAAAGAATTAGTGCAACAAAAGAAACAAATAGAAAAACTAAAAATTTGAACAATTAATTCTTTAAATTTTAAAACTAAACATCTTAATTAAAGAATTAAGATGAGAAATTCATAAAAGTTTAAATCTTATTCTACGTTGAAGATGAAGAGTAATTGCCAAGAGAATTGTGAGAATGAGAAAATGAAGTTGTAAGGTAGCTTTATATATTTAGTAGGTAATTTTATAATTTTGTTAAAGCTTATTGGGCTATTGGTTAAACCGTTAATAAATTGGGCCAATCGAGACCCGAACCGACAGTCCAATAGTCAAATAACATTAAACCGTTATCGAATTATTTACCCAAGAACCCGATATCGATAATCCAATAACATTTTATCAGTTCGGGCTCTCGGTTATAACAGATATATGCCCAGCCCTAATTTCACAAATGTGAGGATGCTTTATAAAAATTGAGTTTAATCTATGTGCACTTATAATTGCTTCTAACAAATCTGATCTAGCAAAACTAAAACTAGAGTAGATAATGTTAAAATAAATTGATAGTGCAAAAAATTATTTATATATAATTTTAAATCTTTATAAATTTGTTGACCAACCTTTAGTTTTATTGCCTAATGGAAAAATAAAGTTGCGACTGAGAAGAAAATAAATTGTTATGTTAGTGGAAGAATCAGAAAATATAAACATAGAGTTTAAAACAGAGAGCCAGAGAGTATAGATTGGCATTGTTCAATATCAAATTTGATCTTTTTCCTTGTAAAAAAGGTTCATGTGTTAAATATTTCTTACATTAAGTTAACAAAGCAAATTTAGTCTATTTATGTAATGATAAAAATAGATTTGATCTCAATTACTCCTCGTTTAATTTTACTTGTCCAGTATTTTAAAAATAGATTTTCATTTTTACTTGTTACATTTAGCATATCAAGAGAAGACAATTTAGTTTTTCATGTTATACCCACAGTATTAATTATTCATTTCAAATCATTTTCTCAAATCCATTAAAAATATGCATCAATTAATATGAGTATTATGACAAATTATGCGCTTTATTTATTATTTCTTAAAGGGTGTGCAAAATCAAAAGTGGACAAGTAAAAATGAATAGAAAGAGTATTAATGAATGACAAATCTGAACCATTTTACAAAGTTCAGGAACAAATTTGATTTTTCGAAAAGGAAAAAAAATCTTTACTAATTTTAACAATATCTATACAATCTAATTTTCACACAGCCAATCCCAAAAGAATATAAAGTTGACAGAATTTGAATGAAAAAGAAGATGAAATTACAAAAATATTAAAAGTCAAGCATTATGGTTGCTATTAACACCTCTAGGTCCACCAGCTTGGGCAGCCATAGCAAGTTCAAATTGTTTAATGGAAATTGAAGGAAAAGAAATTAATTCAGGAGTTTTCAAATTTTCCCATCCTTTGATAGGGTTAATTGTTGTTGATCCATCCCACCCTATGTGTGTTACATGCTTCACATCTGTTGGATACCCTATTTCTATCTCCATTTCCACTTCTTCTTCTTCCTCTTTGTGCACTACAAAAGAAAAAAAGAAGCAAATTATAAGGATAAAATAAAAAATAAAATAAAAATCGGCTCTGAAAGGGAACGAACTATTGTCTCCTTATATGGTTTTAGACGATTTTAATAATTATTTTAGGTTGAATCAACTTTAGATTCATTTTCTTGATAATATATCAGACTCGTTCTAGTTCTAGTATTTCCGATGTTGGACCCATATATTAGAGTTAGGATACTTATCAGGCGGATCAGACGGATAATTACGCTTAACGGTTCGGCTTATCGGTTATCGGATGATAAATATAGTAATTCGCTAGTTATCCAATAAGATAACGGGTAGACTGGTATCGGATTAACGATTATCAAATGGTTATCGGACGGTTTATTGGCTAAATCAAATATAAAAAAATTCAACAATCCTAGTCTTGTGAATGCCAAATTGCCAAACTACATAGTTCATTGGCTTTTATACCTTCCATTGTGGAACTCCATATGAGCCTCCTCTTTTAGCGACTCCACTATTCTTGTTTCAACTAGTTGGTCTGGTGATTAGATTACTCTTAATTGGTCCTTTATATGTGTTACCCCCATGCAGCTGGTGTCCAAGATCATCAAGAGAGAGACGAGACTGACGAGTGATGAACACAAGAAGATTCAGATTGAGAGAAATTTTGATTAGGGATTTAGAATTACGAGAGATGACTGGTCGACTTCTCACTCTTTACTGCGGACTGAATTTAATTGAGAACTAAAAAGTAGGGATTTAGCCATTTATGGTTTCAATAGTACTTTATATACATAAGAGTAAAAGTGTAAATATAAAAAAATTTAACGAGTTAACAGTTTATCCGATAGGAAAATTGAGTAATCCGCCCCCAAACCGTTAAGACGTTAATTATAAAATCTCAATCCGTTCACCAACCATTACCCTGATATCCCTTTAGCCAATAAGTCATCGGTTCAGTTTGGTTAACGGTTACGGTTCGGTTTTGAACTACCCTAATTAGAGTATCCTATAATGGTCAAAAGAATGTGTGGATAAACTATCTTCACCTACGGAGCGAGAGCTTTTGAGGTTAAGTCTATGTTAATAATTTTTTTTATGTTATTCTCCATGTTTTTAATTTTGATTTTGTATGAATGTGGATTTGTGACTAGTAGGAGAGGAAAGATAAAGAGGAAAATGGTTTGATGAGATTAAAATCTTATAAATACAAGGTAAAGAGGGCAATGGCTACTTACCAAATAATTGGGAGAAACCTTTGAAATGCCTTTTCAATCTTTGAATATTTTGGGAAAATGTTGGTCTTGTCATGGACAAAAATCCCCAAAAGCTCTTCATTTTTACACTTGATGAGCTCACTTCTCCTTCTTGTCTTTCTTGAATAAGTCACACCCAAAGTAATAATGTCAAACACAGAAAAGAATAACAATACAGAGGCACAACAAAAGCAATTGAAAATATTTTATATGATGAGAATAAAACTTACTCGCATTTGGTGTTTACACTAACCCAATAAATATATGAGACATGCCTTATAAAACACTCGTATCACTAAACCATAGTTAAAGAAACACACATACTCATCTTAATTTATGATTTAACCATGATATATGATAAATTAGTATGATTTAATTTAAACATCGGGTGCAAATAAGTTTTACCTATTCAATTTATGTGGTTTAAATGAGAACTATCTATTCATCAAAAGCCTACCATAAATGAAGTAAAAATAGGATAGGCTAGCTTGTTTTCGGATTGATAATTGGAAAATAGCTAGCTTTTGCAAAGTCATTGAACAATAATCACTATTTTATGCGGAGATAAAATCTGGACAAAAATACCTTTACTGAAACACGAGAAGTTTCAGCATAATATACTAGATTTTGGTTTGAAAGGTTTTACTATAGGATTAACCTCTTAATAATACTTAAACTTAATATAAATATTATTAAGTTTATATGAACCCAATATTTTTGACAAAGAAACATAAAAATATACATGAGACATAGGGGAGAGAGAGAGACATACTTGTTTTCTCAGCTGGATTAGTGTTTGTTTTCTCAGATTGGCTGCTGCTACTGCTCACTGCAACACTTGACTCAGAACCACACACTACAGAAAATGGCAACATAAAAAACTTTTCTATTGATTTTTCCTTCATATTTCTTCCAATTAGCATATGAAATCAACAGTGAATTATAGCATATAAATCACAAAAGATGGGAAGAGATATAAAGAGAGAGTTACATTAATGAGATTAATGTGTAAGTAATTAGCTTTATGAAGAAGTTAGAATGATTTAGGCTATAGAAATGTAAGACACACCAAATATTAAAGCAGTTTGGTTTGGTGGCAATGGCATTAAGAGAAAAGCAAAGAGAATATATGAAAATGATGGAGTGGGTTAGAAACTTAAAAGAGTGGATATATTTAAGTTGGTTAAACTGTGCAACTCATGCTCAATATTGGCTCATTACTTGTCCAATTTAAGACATAAACAGAGCCCACTGACCAACTCCTCCACCCCCTGGAAGTTTTCTGTGTGTAAGTGAGTCGAGATTTTTATTAAGGAGAGTCAAAATATAACGAAGAAAGTCAATTTTTTTTACATGTAACATATATATTAATTTTTAGTTTTTACCTATATATACACTATTATTTTTCGGCAAAAACGTGTCAAGTTGACACCCCTTGGGCAAAGATGGCTCTGCCACTGATGGTATATGTGCCACATGAAAACATTCATATAACAAAAGTATTCGTAATATATATATATCAATAGAATTAAAGTTATAGAGGTTAATGACATTATAAATAATTATAAACTATCAGTACAATTTAACTTGTTGTAGCATGCTTAGTAATCCTACTTATTATAGATAATTACCTATAATTATCTTTAAAGTAGCTTAATAGTGTAATTCTTTTTAATTAAATTATCAGCTTATAAAAGTTAAACTCATATCAATATTTCTTTTAAATTACTTTACCTAGCTCGATCACCCTAGTTTCAACTTTTCTAACGCAAACTAGACTTTGGTCATCGGCTTATAGCCTTATACTACTTTGTGTTTTGAATATATTATCTAATTTGACCATAATTTTTAAAATCTTATTGGTAATCTGCAACTAAAATTTAATTGTTTGACTCTATTTTTGTCTTTTGTGTAATAAGTTTTTATTATTATTATTCTAAGTCTTAAATTGTATAGATAACTATAATCCCGGAATTGACCAATTTTGACCATTAAAGTGAACGTAGACATTAAAACAAAGATGAAAAGGTAATTAATGTACTTACTTGATTGCTCTAACATTATAGAATTTATTTGCAATTGTTTTTTTTAATTTCAAGGGGACTTTAGATAGTTGCACTATTTCAAATAAAATAAAATAAAATAATATATATATATATATATATTCTTAACTAGAGATTTTGTATTCAAGTCTTGGAATGAAATCACCTCTGATTGGAAATATTGTAACCCAAAAATTGGACTTTTGTATGTGAATTCGAATTAGTCAGACCTAAAATAGTTATCGAACACGAAATGGTTATTGAGCATGATTTAAGTGGGAGATATGAAGTCATATACTTGTACAATCACTCTTTTTAGTTTAGTAATCCTAAATGAACCTACTCATTCCCAACTCTTCCAATCACATTGCGTGGGAAAGAGTGAATCCAAAGGGAATTTATTATAATATGATTCAAAATAGCGACGAGTATTTCTTCATTTTCACAAAAAGTAAAGAAAGTCAAAGAGTTTGGTGTACTTTGATACTTATTGAACACCAGAAGTGGAATGGAGTGTTCTTTAATTTTCTCTCTTTTTCACTTCCTTCTAAATTTGGTTGCTCCTTTTAGGTAGGCTTTTTCTAACTAAACTATTGTCATTTGCACCATATTTATTTCTTGTTTAATCATTCAGTATTTAAAGCTCATTATTTCGATTAATTTGAATTTGCTCGGAATAAACCCATTAATTAAATGAGGTAAATTACTCCTTATTGAAAGTATTGGGAGCTTGAACATGAAATCTCTGGTACGATTTCGACTTTGATCAAAGGCGAACCTATGTATCGAGTGGAGGGGTCATCGGACCTCGTTAAATTCGATAAATTTTTTCGACACACACACACACTCATTATATATATATATATATATATATATATATATATATATATATATATATATGTTAAAAACAGTCATATACTTTGTTTGAAACCCTAAGACCAAAGGTTCCAGCAGGGGCACTAATTGACCAATCCAATCATGTGCCCTCACCACCTTTAAATTCTAGGTCCACCTCTAACTCTAATAATTGCTTCGTGTACTTTTTGATGAAAATATTCAATGTTAAATTGCTCTAAGTACTATATATGAGGCTGATTATGCTAAAAAATAGAAAAAATAAAATAACCTTTAAACCAATGTGAACTTATTTAATTAGCACTAAACATTTGAGTAGATATTATTATGATAGTTCATCATATTCAATAGACAACCAATTATTAAGTTTATAGTACATAGGCAAATTCAACATTTGGAGTCAATGAATTCATAATGGGTGCGATCTTATTATATGCAGGCATTTTTCTTAGGTATATACACAATTCAAATCAAGTAATGAGTTCAATTAAATTCGTAAAATATATCCTAAATCCGTCTACACTTACAATCAATCCACTAATCTAGTTTCCAAGAAGGTTATTCACTATTTTGGAAATAATTCTGCTAGCTTGAAACTATATTTATATTGTTAAGAATTTCAAAAAAAATATTAAGATCACATCAATTGTTACAAAAGAGTAATGACAGTCTTAAGATCTTGAATCCGCCTCTAACTGCTTCTCGTTGTGGCAGTTCATGTCCTCTGGTTCTTCGAAAAGAATCGGAGAACAATATAAAACAGGACTCTGTATAAAATAGCCCATGCCAACATAATGTCTGAAACTGATTCATAAGTAGCCCTTCATATGGATAACTCATAATTGAAATATAATTCATCCATTTCCAATATGATGGCATGTCATGGCTATTTAAAAAATAGCCACAAAACAAGAAGAACAAAGCAGTAAAAGCAATAACAACAGCATATCCTATTATGTAATTTGGCACCACTGAACTCACAAACACAACAAAAGAGTTTGTGGACAGAAGTGACATGTATAGAACAATCAAGAAGTATATAAATGGTCCGCGAAGAGATAGTGCAAACCAAACAATTAGTGCATAAACTGCAGCTTGAACAGCTAAGAAAGGAAGGCAAGTGACTAGACCTGCAATTGTGTAAGAAGAGGCTCTATACTTATTATGAGATGTCTCGCGGACAAAGATGAAACGTTCTTGAATGAAAGCCGGGACAGCATCATTAGACGAAAAGAAAAAACAGACAAACTGTGAAGATGAAGAAACTAAGGCGATCCGTTATCCCCTGTAGGTTTTCTTTTGGATGCATAAACATTGTGTCCATCATAATTCCCATGACTGTTAGCACAACAAGCCTAGAAAGGAAGAGTTCAGGGGTACGTCGGATGTTTATAAAGTTTCTTCTCATGAGAATCCATGTCTCTGATAAGAATGAATTTGCAAACTTGGGGCCAAGATATTGGTATGTATTGGTGTTGGCTGCATCATATGGAGTCAAAAAATCATTTTCGTTGAGAGTGCATTCACTACTTTGAGTGTGAGGGGTTGTAGTACTTTGATAATTTTCACTAGTATAGGCAAAGTCACCTGGAGATGAACTGCACAAAGAAAAGCACAAATATCATATGGCAGTTAGTCAGATAATATAGATCTAGCTTTAACACAGATCGGATTCTGTGCAAGTTAAACAGCTAACCAAGTGAAAATAGGCGTTAAACATACATGTTTTATTACACGACTAAAATTATCATTAGCTTTCGAATCATGTGCTAAGAAATAGACATCGCGCTTAACTCAACCTCAAAAGTTAGCTCATGAGATGAAGATTGTCCATTCGCTCAAGAGACACTCTTGCACCACTAGCATGCCCAAGGCTAGACATCCAGAGCATGGAACAACCTAACATGATTTTATTTTATTTTTTTGGGGGGGGGGGGGGGGGGGGGGGCAATGGCGGCAAAAAAGGAAAGTTAAAAACTAGAAGAGACTATAGACAGTGGGAATTGAACCAACGACCTTACAAAAGATTTTGAACCCCCTTAACGACTGAGTTATGTTTTTGGCTAGTGTCACGGGGATTCAAAATATATTATATAGAGGCACAAAACGGATTTTGCATTGGGTCCGACTGTGATACCATATTAAGAAAATGGACCTTAGACCTAACTCAACTTCAAAAGCAAGCTCATATAAGGAGACAACAGTCTATTCCTCAGACAATGTTGGACATTCTAACATACTGATCAAGGAATTAGAACAACTCATGCGTAATGCGTTGATATAAAAGAATATTTTACCTTATCGGATTTGGGTTTCTATGATCCGCGCGCTGTGTAGCAGGAGAAAATCCAAGTGTTTGAAGAACTCCACTGTGGCTTGCACTCCAAGACTTAGATGAATTCCAGGGACTTCTCAGACTATGATCAAAATCTTGATCCTTCTTTGCATTTGTTCGCAAATGATCAAGGCGTTTGTTAGACCTGTGTGACGATGCTGGTAATGAAGGGACAACTGACATCTCATGTTCGCCTAATGGTGGAGGTTTCATTCCAGTAAGAGCAAATGCAGCTAATGCCTCAACTCCAAGTTCAGATTGATCATATTCTTGAATCACATTAATCAAATACTCTATTGAACTTTCACCTTTTGGTACTTTTCTCCCCATCCTACCAAGATGTACAGCAACATCTTTTGGTGATACTTGATACATGAGCTGTCAGCGAGCCAGAATAATGAGATGATCAAGAAGCAACTGGATTCGAGACGATGGTTGATGAATCGTTAGGATCACTGTGCTACCAGCTAGCGCAATGGCATGAACTTTGTCAATCACACTATGAGCACCAGTTGAATCAAGACCTGAAGTTGGCTCATCAAAAAATAACAATGAAGGTGCATGTATTATGTCCACCCCTATTGACACCCTACGACGTTCACCACCAGATACTCCTCGTGTCCCTTCATCACTTATGTAAGTGTTCCTAGTCGACTGCCATAAAATAAACAATAAATGGTCAGGGGCAGATCTTGAAGCCTGGATACAGGTCGCCTGAACCCAGTAGCTTATGCTCAAACAGTATATTTGTGTTAAGAAATTTTTTAAATATGTACAAATATTAAATTTAGAACGCAGCTATTAGCACTTGAAGTCGTTATTCTAAAATCCAGAACCCATAAAGCTGAAATCCTGGCTCCGGCTTTATAAATGATTACGATATATAGTAATCTAGTGCATAAAAAATTATGTGACAGTTGTTGATTGACTTACAGATAAACCAAGCTGCTCGATTAGCTTCTCAACGCGCTGTCTTTTATCAGCCATTGAGATTGGTCCAAGCCTAAAATCAGCAGCAAACAGCAATGTCTCATAGACAGTGAGCATTGGAAATAATCTATCATCTTGCATAATATAAGCAGAGGTTCTCTTAATAAAACTTGGTGTCATATCCATTCCATCAACAGAAACTCTACCCCTAAGACTTGAAATTCTACCAGTTAAACCATCTAAGAATGTTGATTTTCCAGCACCACTTGGACCCATAACTGCAGTTACACAACCTTTTGGTGCATAGTGTTACACGATTGCAGGAATTCAAAGGGAATTCGAGGATCGTAGCACTACTCCAGGAATAAATCGAGGAAGCAGTAGAGAATGTTAGAATTGCAGAAGAGCAGAAGAGAAGAAGGAAGAAGAAGAAGAATAGAGAGATTTAGGAGGAAATTGTGTAATTGCATTTCATATCCTGTAATGAAGTTTACAATCCTTATATGTAGTGATTCATACATTCCAAATGTAACTAGATTCTATCTAACAGAATTAATAACAGAATTCTGTTATTCAGCTACTAACTAACGTAACTAACTTTCCCTCTCTTTAACTAACTTTTGGACTACTAACTACTGACTTTCTAAAATCATGTATCAGTACTTCCCCCAATCGAAGATCCTTGACCACAAGGATCAAAAGCAGGAAACCACGTGTGTAAGACAGTAGCAAACTCCCAAGTAGCAGCTTCATTAGGAAGCCCCTGCCATTTAACCAAAACTTGTGCAACCGCCTTGTTTCCTTTCTTCACCATCCTTCTTTGTAAGATAGCCTCAGGATTAGGACAATATGGACTTGCCAAATCCAGAGTAGGCGGATAAGAAATCTGTGATGGGGCTTCATAACATCTTTTCAACAATGACACATGTCCTGTGGGATGGATTTGAATCTTATTCTACGTTGAAGATGAAGAGTAATTGCCAAGAGAATTGTGAGAATGAGAAAATGAAGTTGTAAGGTAGCTTTATATATTTAGTAGGTAATTTTATAATTTTGTTAAAGCTTATTGGGCTATTGGTTAAACCGTTAATAAATTGGGCCAATCGAGACCCGAACCGACAGTCCAATAGTCAAATAACATTAAACCGTTATCGAATTATTTACCCAAGAACCCGATATCGATAATCCAATAACATTTTATCAGTTCGGGCTCTCGGTTATAACAGATATATGCCCAGCCCTAATTTCACAAATGTGAGGATGCTTTATAAAAATTGAGTTTAATCTATGTGCACTTATAATTGCTTCTAACAAATCTGATCTAGCAAAACTAAAACTAGAGTAGATAATGTTAAAATAAATTGATAGTGCAAAAAATTATTTATATATAATTTTAAATCTTTATAAATTTGTTGACCAACCTTTAGTTTTATTGCCTAATGGAAAAATAAAGTTGCGACTGAGAAGAAAATAAATTGTTATGTTAGTGGAAGAATCAGAAAATATAAACATAGAGTTTAAAACAGAGAGCCAGAGAGTATAGATTGGCATTGTTCAATATCAAATTTGATCTTTTTCCTTGTAAAAAAGGTTCATGTGTTAAATATTTCTTACATTAAGTTAACAAAGCAAATTTAGTCTATTTATGTAATGATAAAAATAGATTTGATCTCAATTACTCCTCGTTTAATTTTACTTGTCCAGTATTTTAAAAATAGATTTTCATTTTTACTTGTTACATTTAGCATATCAAGAGAAGACAATTTAGTTTTTCATGTTATACCCACAGTATTAATTATTCATTTCAAATCATTTTCTCAAATCCATTAAAAATATGCATCAATTAATATGAGTATTATGACAAATTATGCGCTTTATTTATTATTTCTTAAAGGGTGTGCAAAATCAAAAGTGGACAAGTAAAAATGAATAGAAAGAGTATTAATGAATGACAAATCTGAACCATTTTACAAAGTTCAGGAACAAATTTGATTTTTCGAAAAGGAAAAAAAATCTTTACTAATTTTAACAATATCTATACAATCTAATTTTCACACAGCCAATCCCAAAAGAATATAAAGTTGACAGAATTTGAATGAAAAAGAAGATGAAATTACAAAAATATTAAAAGTCAAGCATTATGGTTGCTATTAACACCTCTAGGTCCACCAGCTTGGGCAGCCATAGCAAGTTCAAATTGTTTAATGGAAATTGAAGGAAAAGAAATTAATTCAGGAGTTTTCAAATTTTCCCATCCTTTGATAGGGTTAATTGTTGTTGATCCATCCCACCCTATGTGTGTTACATGCTTCACATCTGTTGGATACCCTATTTCTATCTCCATTTCCACTTCTTCTTCTTCCTCTTTGTGCACTACAAAAGAAAAAAAGAAGCAAATTATAAGGATAAAATAAAAAATAAAATAAAAATCGGCTCTGAAAGGGAACGAACTATTGTCTCCTTATATGGTTTTAGACGATTTTAATAATTATTTTAGGTTGAATCAACTTTAGATTCATTTTCTTGATAATATATCAGACTCGTTCTAGTTCTAGTATTTCCGATGTTGGACCCATATATTAGAGTTAGGATACTTATCAGGCGGATCAGACGGATAATTACGCTTAACGGTTCGGCTTATCGGTTATCGGATGATAAATATAGTAATTCGCTAGTTATCCAATAAGATAACGGGTAGACTGGTATCGGATTAACGATTATCAAATGGTTATCGGACGGTTTATTGGCTAAATCAAATATAAAAAAATTCAACAATCCTAGTCTTGTGAATGCCAAATTGCCAAACTACATAGTTCATTGGCTTTTATACCTTCCATTGTGGAACTCCATATGAGCCTCCTCTTTTAGCGACTCCACTATTCTTGTTTCAACTAGTTGGTCTGGTGATTAGATTACTCTTAATTGGTCCTTTATATGTGTTACCCCCATGCAGCTGGTGTCCAAGATCATCAAGAGAGAGACGAGACTGACGAGTGATGAACACAAGAAGATTCAGATTGAGAGAAATTTTGATTAGGGATTTAGAATTACGAGAGATGACTGGTCGACTTCTCACTCTTTACTGCGGACTGAATTTAATTGAGAACTAAAAAGTAGGGATTTAGCCATTTATGGTTTCAATAGTACTTTATATACATAAGAGTAAAAGTGTAAATATAAAAAAATTTAACGAGTTAACAGTTTATCCGATAGGAAAATTGAGTAATCCGCCCCCAAACCGTTAAGACGTTAATTATAAAATCTCAATCCGTTCACCAACCATTACCCTGATATCCCTTTAGCCAATAAGTCATCGGTTCAGTTTGGTTAACGGTTACGGTTCGGTTTTGAACTACCCTAATTAGAGTATCCTATAATGGTCAAAAGAATGTGTGGATAAACTATCTTCACCTACGGAGCGAGAGCTTTTGAGGTTAAGTCTATGTTAATAATTTTTTTTATGTTATTCTCCATGTTTTTAATTTTGATTTTGTATGAATGTGGATTTGTGACTAGTAGGAGAGGAAAGATAAAGAGGAAAATGGTTTGATGAGATTAAAATCTTATAAATACAAGGTAAAGAGGGCAATGGCTACTTACCAAATAATTGGGAGAAACCTTTGAAATGCCTTTTCAATCTTTGAATATTTTGGGAAAATGTTGGTCTTGTCATGGACAAAAATCCCCAAAAGCTCTTCATTTTTACACTTGATGAGCTCACTTCTCCTTCTTGTCTTTCTTGAATAAGTCACACCCAAAGTAATAATGTCAAACACAGAAAAGAATAACAATACAGAGGCACAACAAAAGCAATTGAAAATATTTTATATGATGAGAATAAAACTTACTCGCATTTGGTGTTTACACTAACCCAATAAATATATGAGACATGCCTTATAAAACACTCGTATCACTAAACCATAGTTAAAGAAACACACATACTCATCTTAATTTATGATTTAACCATGATATATGATAAATTAGTATGATTTAATTTAAACATCGGGTGCAAATAAGTTTTACCTATTCAATTTATGTGGTTTAAATGAGAACTATCTATTCATCAAAAGCCTACCATAAATGAAGTAAAAATAGGATAGGCTAGCTTGTTTTCGGATTGATAATTGGAAAATAGCTAGCTTTTGCAAAGTCATTGAACAATAATCACTATTTTATGCGGAGATAAAATCTGGACAAAAATACCTTTACTGAAACACGAGAAGTTTCAGCATAATATACTAGATTTTGGTTTGAAAGGTTTTACTATAGGATTAACCTCTTAATAATACTTAAACTTAATATAAATATTATTAAGTTTATATGAACCCAATATTTTTGACAAAGAAACATAAAAATATACATGAGACATAGGGGAGAGAGAGAGACATACTTGTTTTCTCAGCTGGATTAGTGTTTGTTTTCTCAGATTGGCTGCTGCTACTGCTCACTGCAACACTTGACTCAGAACCACACACTACAGAAAATGGCAACATAAAAAACTTTTCTATTGATTTTTCCTTCATATTTCTTCCAATTAGCATATGAAATCAACAGTGAATTATAGCATATAAATCACAAAAGATGGGAAGAGATATAAAGAGAGAGTTACATTAATGAGATTAATGTGTAAGTAATTAGCTTTATGAAGAAGTTAGAATGATTTAGGCTATAGAAATGTAAGACACACCAAATATTAAAGCAGTTTGGTTTGGTGGCAATGGCATTAAGAGAAAAGCAAAGAGAATATATGAAAATGATGGAGTGGGTTAGAAACTTAAAAGAGTGGATATATTTAAGTTGGTTAAACTGTGCAACTCATGCTCAATATTGGCTCATTACTTGTCCAATTTAAGACATAAACAGAGCCCACTGACCAACTCCTCCACCCCCTGGAAGTTTTCTGTGTGTAAGTGAGTCGAGATTTTTATTAAGGAGAGTCAAAATATAACGAAGAAAGTCAATTTTTTTTACATGTAACATATATATTAATTTTTAGTTTTTACCTATATATACACTATTATTTTTCGGCAAAAACGTGTCAAGTTGACACCCCTTGGGCAAAGATGGCTCTGCCACTGATGGTATATGTGCCACATGAAAACATTCATATAACAAAAGTATTCGTAATATATATATATCAATAGAATTAAAGTTATAGAGGTTAATGACATTATAAATAATTATAAACTATCAGTACAATTTAACTTGTTGTAGCATGCTTAGTAATCCTACTTATTATAGATAATTACCTATAATTATCTTTAAAGTAGCTTAATAGTGTAATTCTTTTTAATTAAATTATCAGCTTATAAAAGTTAAACTCATATCAATATTTCTTTTAAATTACTTTACCTAGCTCGATCACCCTAGTTTCAACTTTTCTAACGCAAACTAGACTTTGGTCATCGGCTTATAGCCTTATACTACTTTGTGTTTTGAATATATTATCTAATTTGACCATAATTTTTAAAATCTTATTGGTAATCTGCAACTAAAATTTAATTGTTTGACTCTATTTTTGTCTTTTGTGTAATAAGTTTTTATTATTATTATTCTAAGTCTTAAATTGTATAGATAACTATAATCCCGGAATTGACCAATTTTGACCATTAAAGTGAACGTAGACATTAAAACAAAGATGAAAAGGTAATTAATGTACTTACTTGATTGCTCTAACATTATAGAATTTATTTGCAATTGTTTTTTTTAATTTCAAGGGGACTTTAGATAGTTGCACTATTTCAAATAAAATAAAATAAAATAATATATATATATATATATATTCTTAACTAGAGATTTTGTATTCAAGTCTTGGAATGAAATCACCTCTGATTGGAAATATTGTAACCCAAAAATTGGACTTTTGTATGTGAATTCGAATTAGTCAGACCTAAAATAGTTATCGAACACGAAATGGTTATTGAGCATGATTTAAGTGGGAGATATGAAGTCATATACTTGTACAATCACTCTTTTTAGTTTAGTAATCCTAAATGAACCTACTCATTCCCAACTCTTCCAATCACATTGCGTGGGAAAGAGTGAATCCAAAGGGAATTTATTATAATATGATTCAAAATAGCGACGAGTATTTCTTCATTTTCACAAAAAGTAAAGAAAGTCAAAGAGTTTGGTGTACTTTGATACTTATTGAACACCAGAAGTGGAATGGAGTGTTCTTTAATTTTCTCTCTTTTTCACTTCCTTCTAAATTTGGTTGCTCCTTTTAGGTAGGCTTTTTCTAACTAAACTATTGTCATTTGCACCATATTTATTTCTTGTTTAATCATTCAGTATTTAAAGCTCATTATTTCGATTAATTTGAATTTGCTCGGAATAAACCCATTAATTAAATGAGGTAAATTACTCCTTATTGAAAGTATTGGGAGCTTGAACATGAAATCTCTGGTACGATTTCGACTTTGATCAAAGGCGAACCTATGTATCGAGTGGAGGGGTCATCGGACCTCGTTAAATTCGATAAATTTTTTCGACACACACACACACTCATATATATATATATATATATATATATATATATATATATATATATATATGTTAAAAACAGTCATATACTTTGTTTGAAACCCTAAGACCAAAGGTTCCAGCAGGGGCACTAATTGACCAATCCAATCATGTGCCCTCACCACCTTTAAATTCTAGGTCCACCTCTAACTCTAATAATTGCTTCGTGTACTTTTTGATGAAAATATTCAATGTTAAATTGCTCTAAGTACTATATATGAGGCTGATTATGCTAAAAAATAGAAAAAATAAAATAACCTTTAAACCAATGTGAACTTATTTAATTAGCACTAAACATTTGAGTAGATATTATTATGATAGTTCATCATATTCAATAGACAACCAATTATTAAGTTTATAGTACATAGGCAAATTCAACATTTGGAGTCAATGAATTCATAATGGGTGCGATCTTATTATATGCAGGCATTTTTCTTAGGTATATACACAATTCAAATCAAGTAATGAGTTCAATTAAATTCGTAAAATATATCCTAAATCCGTCTACACTTACAATCAATCCACTAATCTAGTTTCCAAGAAGGTTATTCACTATTTTGGAAATAATTCTGCTAGCTTGAAACTATATTTATATTGTTAAGAATTTCAAAAAAAATATTAAGATCACATCAATTGTTACAAAAGAGTAATGACAGTCTTAAGATCTTGAATCCGCCTCTAACTGCTTCTCGTTGTGGCAGTTCATGTCCTCTGGTTCTTCGAAAAGAATCGGAGAACAATATAAAACAGGACTCTGTATAAAATAGCCCATGCCAACATAATGTCTGAAACTGATTCATAAGTAGCCCTTCATATGGATAACTCATAATTGAAATATAATTCATCCATTTCCAATATGATGGCATGTCATGGCTATTTAAAAAATAGCCACAAAACAAGAAGAACAAAGCAGTAAAAGCAATAACAACAGCATATCCTATTATGTAATTTGGCACCACTGAACTCACAAACACAACAAAAGAGTTTGTGGACAGAAGTGACATGTATAGAACAATCAAGAAGTATATAAATGGTCCGCGAAGAGATAGTGCAAACCAAACAATTAGTGCATAAACTGCAGCTTGAACAGCTAAGAAAGGAAGGCAAGTGACTAGACCTGCAATTGTGTAAGAAGAGGCTCTATACTTATTATGAGATGTCTCGCGGACAAAGATGAAACGTTCTTGAATGAAAGCCGGGACAGCATCATTAGACGAAAAGAAAAAACAGACAAACTGTGAAGATGAAGAAACTAAGGCGATCCGTTATCCCCTGTAGGTTTTCTTTTGGATGCATAAACATTGTGTCCATCATAATTCCCATGACTGTTAGCACAACAAGCCTAGAAAGGAAGAGTTCAGGGGTACGTCGGATGTTTATAAAGTTTCTTCTCATGAGAATCCATGTCTCTGATAAGAATGAATTTGCAAACTTGGGGCCAAGATATTGGTATGTATTGGTGTTGGCTGCATCATATGGAGTCAAAAAATCATTTTCGTTGAGAGTGCATTCACTACTTTGAGTGTGAGGGGTTGTAGTACTTTGATAATTTTCACTAGTATAGGCAAAGTCACCTGGAGATGAACTGCACAAAGAAAAGCACAAATATCATATGGCAGTTAGTCAGATAATATAGATCTAGCTTTAACACAGATCGGATTCTGTGCAAGTTAAACAGCTAACCAAGTGAAAATAGGCGTTAAACATACATGTTTTATTACACGACTAAAATTATCATTAGCTTTCGAATCATGTGCTAAGAAATAGACATCGCGCTTAACTCAACCTCAAAAGTTAGCTCATGAGATGAAGATTGTCCATTCGCTCAAGAGACACTCTTGCACCACTAGCATGCCCAAGGCTAGACATCCAGAGCATGGAACAACCTAACATGATTTTATTTTATTTTTTTGGGGGGGGGGGGGGGGGGGGGGGCAATGGCGGCAAAAAAGGAAAGTTAAAAACTAGAAGAGACTATAGACAGTGGGAATTGAACCAACGACCTTACAAAAGATTTTGAACCCCCTTAACGACTGAGTTATGTTTTTGGCTAGTGTCACGGGGATTCAAAATATATTATATAGAGGCACAAAACGGATTTTGCATTGGGTCCGACTGTGATACCATATTAAGAAAATGGACCTTAGACCTAACTCAACTTCAAAAGCAAGCTCATATAAGGAGACAACAGTCTATTCCTCAGACAATGTTGGACATTCTAACATACTGATCAAGGAATTAGAACAACTCATGCGTAATGCGTTGATATAAAAGAATATTTTACCTTATCGGATTTGGGTTTCTATGATCCGCGCGCTGTGTAGCAGGAGAAAATCCAAGTGTTTGAAGAACTCCACTGTGGCTTGCACTCCAAGACTTAGATGAATTCCAGGGACTTCTCAGACTATGATCAAAATCTTGATCCTTCTTTGCATTTGTTCGCAAATGATCAAGGCGTTTGTTAGACCTGTGTGACGATGCTGGTAATGAAGGGACAACTGACATCTCATGTTCGCCTAATGGTGGAGGTTTCATTCCAGTAAGAGCAAATGCAGCTAATGCCTCAACTCCAAGTTCAGATTGATCATATTCTTGAATCACATTAATCAAATACTCTATTGAACTTTCACCTTTTGGTACTTTTCTCCCCATCCTACCAAGATGTACAGCAACATCTTTTGGTGATACTTGATACATGAGCTGTCAGCGAGCCAGAATAATGAGATGATCAAGAAGCAACTGGATTCGAGACGATGGTTGATGAATCGTTAGGATCACTGTGCTACCAGCTAGCGCAATGGCATGAACTTTGTCAATCACACTATGAGCACCAGTTGAATCAAGACCTGAAGTTGGCTCATCAAAAAATAACAATGAAGGTGCATGTATTATGTCCACCCCTATTGACACCCTACGACGTTCACCACCAGATACTCCTCGTGTCCCTTCATCACTTATGTAAGTGTTCCTAGTCGACTGCCATAAAATAAACAATAAATGGTCAGGGGCAGATCTTGAAGCCTGGATACAGGTCGCCTGAACCCAGTAGCTTATGCTCAAACAGTATATTTGTGTTAAGAAATTTTTTAAATATGTACAAATATTAAATTTAGAACGCAGCTATTAGCACTTGAAGTCGTTATTCTAAAATCCAGAACCCATAAAGCTGAAATCCTGGCTCCGGCTTTATAAATGATTACGATATATAGTAATCTAGTGCATAAAAAATTATGTGACAGTTGTTGATTGACTTACAGATAAACCAAGCTGCTCGATTAGCTTCTCAACGCGCTGTCTTTTATCAGCCATTGAGATTGGTCCAAGCCTAAAATCAGCAGCAAACAGCAATGTCTCATAGACAGTGAGCATTGGAAATAATCTATCATCTTGCATAATATAAGCAGAGGTTCTCTTAATAAAACTTGGTGTCATATCCATTCCATCAACAGAAACTCTACCCCTAAGACTTGAAATTCTACCAGTTAAACCATCTAAGAATGTTGATTTTCCAGCACCACTTGGACCCATAACTGCAGTTACACAACCTTTTGGTGCATAGTGTTACACGATTGCAGGAATTCAAAGGGAATTCGAGGATCGTAGCACTACTCCAGGAATAAATCGAGGAAGCAGTAGAGAATGTTAGAATTGCAGAAGAGCAGAAGAGAAGAAGGAAGAAGAAGAAGAATAGAGAGATTTAGGAGGAAATTGTGTAATTGCATTTCATATCCTGTAATGAAGTTTACAATCCTTATATGTAGTGATTCATACATTCCAAATGTAACTAGATTCTATCTAACAGAATTAATAACAGAATTCTGTTATTCAGCTACTAACTAACGTAACTAACTTTCCCTCTCTTTAACTAACTTTTGGACTACTAACTACTGACTTTCTAAAATCATGTATCAGTACTTCCCCCAATCGAAGATCCTTGACCACAAGGATCAAAAGCAGGAAACCACGTGTGTAAGACAGTAGCAAACTCCCAAGTAGCAGCTTCATTAGGAAGCCCCTGCCATTTAACCAAAACTTGTGCAACCGCCTTGTTTCCTTTCTTCACCATCCTTCTTTGTAAGATAGCCTCAGGATTAGGACAATATGGACTTGCCAAATCCAGAGTAGGCGGATAAGAAATCTGTGATGGGGCTTCATAACATCTTTTCAACAATGACACATGTCCTGTGGGATGGATTTGAATCTTATTCTACGTTGAAGATGAAGAGTAATTGCCAAGAGAATTGTGAGAATGAGAAAATGAAGTTGTAAGGTAGCTTTATATATTTAGTAGGTAATTTTATAATTTTGTTAAAGCTTATTGGGCTATTGGTTAAACCGTTAATAAATTGGGCCAATCGAGACCCGAACCGACAGTCCAATAGTCAAATAACATTAAACCGTTATCGAATTATTTACCCAAGAACCCGATATCGATAATCCAATAACATTTTATCAGTTCGGGCTCTCGGTTATAACAGATATATGCCCAGCCCTAATTTCACAAATGTGAGGATGCTTTATAAAAATTGAGTTTAATCTATGTGCACTTATAATTGCTTCTAACAAATCTGATCTAGCAAAACTAAAACTAGAGTAGATAATGTTAAAATAAATTGATAGTGCAAAAAATTATTTATATATAATTTTAAATCTTTATAAATTTGTTGACCAACCTTTAGTTTTATTGCCTAATGGAAAAATAAAGTTGCGACTGAGAAGAAAATAAATTGTTATGTTAGTGGAAGAATCAGAAAATATAAACATAGAGTTTAAAACAGAGAGCCAGAGAGTATAGATTGGCATTGTTCAATATCAAATTTGATCTTTTTCCTTGTAAAAAAGGTTCATGTGTTAAATATTTCTTACATTAAGTTAACAAAGCAAATTTAGTCTATTTATGTAATGATAAAAATAGATTTGATCTCAATTACTCCTCGTTTAATTTTACTTGTCCAGTATTTTAAAAATAGATTTTCATTTTTACTTGTTACATTTAGCATATCAAGAGAAGACAATTTAGTTTTTCATGTTATACCCACAGTATTAATTATTCATTTCAAATCATTTTCTCAAATCCATTAAAAATATGCATCAATTAATATGAGTATTATGACAAATTATGCGCTTTATTTATTATTTCTTAAAGGGTGTGCAAAATCAAAAGTGGACAAGTAAAAATGAATAGAAAGAGTATTAATGAATGACAAATCTGAACCATTTTACAAAGTTCAGGAACAAATTTGATTTTTCGAAAAGGAAAAAAAATCTTTACTAATTTTAACAATATCTATACAATCTAATTTTCACACAGCCAATCCCAAAAGAATATAAAGTTGACAGAATTTGAATGAAAAAGAAGATGAAATTACAAAAATATTAAAAGTCAAGCATTATGGTTGCTATTAACACCTCTAGGTCCACCAGCTTGGGCAGCCATAGCAAGTTCAAATTGTTTAATGGAAATTGAAGGAAAAGAAATTAATTCAGGAGTTTTCAAATTTTCCCATCCTTTGATAGGGTTAATTGTTGTTGATCCATCCCACCCTATGTGTGTTACATGCTTCACATCTGTTGGATACCCTATTTCTATCTCCATTTCCACTTCTTCTTCTTCCTCTTTGTGCACTACAAAAGAAAAAAAGAAGCAAATTATAAGGATAAAATAAAAAATAAAATAAAAATCGGCTCTGAAAGGGAACGAACTATTGTCTCCTTATATGGTTTTAGACGATTTTAATAATTATTTTAGGTTGAATCAACTTTAGATTCATTTTCTTGATAATATATCAGACTCGTTCTAGTTCTAGTATTTCCGATGTTGGACCCATATATTAGAGTTAGGATACTTATCAGGCGGATCAGACGGATAATTACGCTTAACGGTTCGGCTTATCGGTTATCGGATGATAAATATAGTAATTCGCTAGTTATCCAATAAGATAACGGGTAGACTGGTATCGGATTAACGATTATCAAATGGTTATCGGACGGTTTATTGGCTAAATCAAATATAAAAAAATTCAACAATCCTAGTCTTGTGAATGCCAAATTGCCAAACTACATAGTTCATTGGCTTTTATACCTTCCATTGTGGAACTCCATATGAGCCTCCTCTTTTAGCGACTCCACTATTCTTGTTTCAACTAGTTGGTCTGGTGATTAGATTACTCTTAATTGGTCCTTTATATGTGTTACCCCCATGCAGCTGGTGTCCAAGATCATCAAGAGAGAGACGAGACTGACGAGTGATGAACACAAGAAGATTCAGATTGAGAGAAATTTTGATTAGGGATTTAGAATTACGAGAGATGACTGGTCGACTTCTCACTCTTTACTGCGGACTGAATTTAATTGAGAACTAAAAAGTAGGGATTTAGCCATTTATGGTTTCAATAGTACTTTATATACATAAGAGTAAAAGTGTAAATATAAAAAAATTTAACGAGTTAACAGTTTATCCGATAGGAAAATTGAGTAATCCGCCCCCAAACCGTTAAGACGTTAATTATAAAATCTCAATCCGTTCACCAACCATTACCCTGATATCCCTTTAGCCAATAAGTCATCGGTTCAGTTTGGTTAACGGTTACGGTTCGGTTTTGAACTACCCTAATTAGAGTATCCTATAATGGTCAAAAGAATGTGTGGATAAACTATCTTCACCTACGGAGCGAGAGCTTTTGAGGTTAAGTCTATGTTAATAATTTTTTTTATGTTATTCTCCATGTTTTTAATTTTGATTTTGTATGAATGTGGATTTGTGACTAGTAGGAGAGGAAAGATAAAGAGGAAAATGGTTTGATGAGATTAAAATCTTATAAATACAAGGTAAAGAGGGCAATGGCTACTTACCAAATAATTGGGAGAAACCTTTGAAATGCCTTTTCAATCTTTGAATATTTTGGGAAAATGTTGGTCTTGTCATGGACAAAAATCCCCAAAAGCTCTTCATTTTTACACTTGATGAGCTCACTTCTCCTTCTTGTCTTTCTTGAATAAGTCACACCCAAAGTAATAATGTCAAACACAGAAAAGAATAACAATACAGAGGCACAACAAAAGCAATTGAAAATATTTTATATGATGAGAATAAAACTTACTCGCATTTGGTGTTTACACTAACCCAATAAATATATGAGACATGCCTTATAAAACACTCGTATCACTAAACCATAGTTAAAGAAACACACATACTCATCTTAATTTATGATTTAACCATGATATATGATAAATTAGTATGATTTAATTTAAACATCGGGTGCAAATAAGTTTTACCTATTCAATTTATGTGGTTTAAATGAGAACTATCTATTCATCAAAAGCCTACCATAAATGAAGTAAAAATAGGATAGGCTAGCTTGTTTTCGGATTGATAATTGGAAAATAGCTAGCTTTTGCAAAGTCATTGAACAATAATCACTATTTTATGCGGAGATAAAATCTGGACAAAAATACCTTTACTGAAACACGAGAAGTTTCAGCATAATATACTAGATTTTGGTTTGAAAGGTTTTACTATAGGATTAACCTCTTAATAATACTTAAACTTAATATAAATATTATTAAGTTTATATGAACCCAATATTTTTGACAAAGAAACATAAAAATATACATGAGACATAGGGGAGAGAGAGAGACATACTTGTTTTCTCAGCTGGATTAGTGTTTGTTTTCTCAGATTGGCTGCTGCTACTGCTCACTGCAACACTTGACTCAGAACCACACACTACAGAAAATGGCAACATAAAAAACTTTTCTATTGATTTTTCCTTCATATTTCTTCCAATTAGCATATGAAATCAACAGTGAATTATAGCATATAAATCACAAAAGATGGGAAGAGATATAAAGAGAGAGTTACATTAATGAGATTAATGTGTAAGTAATTAGCTTTATGAAGAAGTTAGAATGATTTAGGCTATAGAAATGTAAGACACACCAAATATTAAAGCAGTTTGGTTTGGTGGCAATGGCATTAAGAGAAAAGCAAAGAGAATATATGAAAATGATGGAGTGGGTTAGAAACTTAAAAGAGTGGATATATTTAAGTTGGTTAAACTGTGCAACTCATGCTCAATATTGGCTCATTACTTGTCCAATTTAAGACATAAACAGAGCCCACTGACCAACTCCTCCACCCCCTGGAAGTTTTCTGTGTGTAAGTGAGTCGAGATTTTTATTAAGGAGAGTCAAAATATAACGAAGAAAGTCAATTTTTTTTACATGTAACATATATATTAATTTTTAGTTTTTACCTATATATACACTATTATTTTTCGGCAAAAACGTGTCAAGTTGACACCCCTTGGGCAAAGATGGCTCTGCCACTGATGGTATATGTGCCACATGAAAACATTCATATAACAAAAGTATTCGTAATATATATATATCAATAGAATTAAAGTTATAGAGGTTAATGACATTATAAATAATTATAAACTATCAGTACAATTTAACTTGTTGTAGCATGCTTAGTAATCCTACTTATTATAGATAATTACCTATAATTATCTTTAAAGTAGCTTAATAGTGTAATTCTTTTTAATTAAATTATCAGCTTATAAAAGTTAAACTCATATCAATATTTCTTTTAAATTACTTTACCTAGCTCGATCACCCTAGTTTCAACTTTTCTAACGCAAACTAGACTTTGGTCATCGGCTTATAGCCTTATACTACTTTGTGTTTTGAATATATTATCTAATTTGACCATAATTTTTAAAATCTTATTGGTAATCTGCAACTAAAATTTAATTGTTTGACTCTATTTTTGTCTTTTGTGTAATAAGTTTTTATTATTATTATTCTAAGTCTTAAATTGTATAGATAACTATAATCCCGGAATTGACCAATTTTGACCATTAAAGTGAACGTAGACATTAAAACAAAGATGAAAAGGTAATTAATGTACTTACTTGATTGCTCTAACATTATAGAATTTATTTGCAATTGTTTTTTTTAATTTCAAGGGGACTTTAGATAGTTGCACTATTTCAAATAAAATAAAATAAAATAATATATATATATATATATATTCTTAACTAGAGATTTTGTATTCAAGTCTTGGAATGAAATCACCTCTGATTGGAAATATTGTAACCCAAAAATTGGACTTTTGTATGTGAATTCGAATTAGTCAGACCTAAAATAGTTATCGAACACGAAATGGTTATTGAGCATGATTTAAGTGGGAGATATGAAGTCATATACTTGTACAATCACTCTTTTTAGTTTAGTAATCCTAAATGAACCTACTCATTCCCAACTCTTCCAATCACATTGCGTGGGAAAGAGTGAATCCAAAGGGAATTTATTATAATATGATTCAAAATAGCGACGAGTATTTCTTCATTTTCACAAAAAGTAAAGAAAGTCAAAGAGTTTGGTGTACTTTGATACTTATTGAACACCAGAAGTGGAATGGAGTGTTCTTTAATTTTCTCTCTTTTTCACTTCCTTCTAAATTTGGTTGCTCCTTTTAGGTAGGCTTTTTCTAACTAAACTATTGTCATTTGCACCATATTTATTTCTTGTTTAATCATTCAGTATTTAAAGCTCATTATTTCGATTAATTTGAATTTGCTCGGAATAAACCCATTAATTAAATGAGGTAAATTACTCCTTATTGAAAGTATTGGGAGCTTGAACATGAAATCTCTGGTACGATTTCGACTTTGATCAAAGGCGAACCTATGTATCGAGTGGAGGGGTCATCGGACCTCGTTAAATTCGATAAATTTTTTCGACACACACACACACTCATTATATATATATATATATATATATATATATATATATATATATATATATGTTAAAAACAGTCATATACTTTGTTTGAAACCCTAAGACCAAAGGTTCCAGCAGGGGCACTAATTGACCAATCCAATCATGTGCCCTCACCACCTTTAAATTCTAGGTCCACCTCTAACTCTAATAATTGCTTCGTGTACTTTTTGATGAAAATATTCAATGTTAAATTGCTCTAAGTACTATATATGAGGCTGATTATGCTAAAAAATAGAAAAAATAAAATAACCTTTAAACCAATGTGAACTTATTTAATTAGCACTAAACATTTGAGTACATATTATTATGATAGTTCATCATATTCAATAGACAACCAATTATTAAGTTTATAGTACATAGGCAAATTCAACATTTGGAGTCAATGAATTCATAATGGGTGCGATCTTATTATATGCAGGCATTTTTCTTAGGTATATACACAATTCAAATCAAGTAATGAGTTCAATTAAATTCGTAAAATATATCCTAAATCCGTCTACACTTACAATCAATCCACTAATCTAGTTTCCAAGAAGGTTATTCACTATTTTGGAAATAATTCTGCTAGCTTGAAACTATATTTATATTGTTAAGAATTTCAAAAAAAATATTAAGATCACATCAATTGTTACAAAAGAGTAATGACAGTCTTAAGATCTTGAATCCGCCTCTAACTGCTTCTCGTTGTGGCAGTTCATGTCCTCTGGTTCTTCGAAAAGAATCGGAGAACAATATAAAACAGGACTCTGTATAAAATAGCCCATGCCAACATAATGTCTGAAACTGATTCATAAGTAGCCCTTCATATGGATAACTCATAATTGAAATATAATTCATCCATTTCCAATATGATGGCATGTCATGGCTATTTAAAAAATAGCCACAAAACAAGAAGAACAAAGCAGTAAAAGCAATAACAACAGCATATCCTATTATGTAATTTGGCACCACTGAACTCACAAACACAACAAAAGAGTTTGTGGACAGAAGTGACATGTATAGAACAATCAAGAAGTATATAAATGGTCCGCGAAGAGATAGTGCAAACCAAACAATTAGTGCATAAACTGCAGCTTGAACAGCTAAGAAAGGAAGGCAAGTGACTAGACCTGCAATTGTGTAAGAAGAGGCTCTATACTTATTATGAGATGTCTCGCGGACAAAGATGAAACGTTCTTGAATGAAAGCCGGGACAGCATCATTAGACGAAAAGAAAAAACAGACAAACTGTGAAGATGAAGAAACTAAGGCGATCCGTTATCCCCTGTAGGTTTTCTTTTGGATGCATAAACATTGTGTCCATCATAATTCCCATGACTGTTAGCACAACAAGCCTAGAAAGGAAGAGTTCAGGGGTACGTCGGATGTTTATAAAGTTTCTTCTCATGAGAATCCATGTCTCTGATAAGAATGAATTTGCAAACTTGGGGCCAAGATATTGGTATGTATTGGTGTTGGCTGCATCATATGGAGTCAAAAAATCATTTTCGTTGAGAGTGCATTCACTACTTTGAGTGTGAGGGGTTGTAGTACTTTGATAATTTTCACTAGTATAGGCAAAGTCACCTGGAGATGAACTGCACAAAGAAAAGCACAAATATCATATGGCAGTTAGTCAGATAATATAGATCTAGCTTTAACACAGATCGGATTCTGTGCAAGTTAAACAGCTAACCAAGTGAAAATAGGCGTTAAACATACATGTTTTATTACACGACTAAAATTATCATTAGCTTTCGAATCATGTGCTAAGAAATAGACATCGCGCTTAACTCAACCTCAAAAGTTAGCTCATGAGATGAAGATTGTCCATTCGCTCAAGAGACACTCTTGCACCACTAGCATGCCCAAGGCTAGACATCCAGAGCATGGAACAACCTAACATGATTTTATTTTATTTTTTTGGGGGGGGGGGGGGGGGGGGGGGAATGGCGGCAAAAAAGGAAAGTTAAAAACTAGAAGAGACTATAGACAGTGGGAATTGAACCAACGACCTTACAAAAGATTTTGAACCCCCTTAACGACTGAGTTATGTTTTTGGCTAGTGTCACGGGGATTCAAAATATATTATATAGAGGCACAAAACGGATTTTGCATTGGGTCCGACTGTGATACCATATTAAGAAAATGGACCTTAGACCTAACTCAACTTCAAAAGCAAGCTCATATAAGGAGACAACAGTCTATTCCTCAGACAATGTTGGACATTCTAACATACTGATCAAGGAATTAGAACAACTCATGCGTAATGCGTTGATATAAAAGAATATTTTACCTTATCGGATTTGGGTTTCTATGATCCGCGCGCTGTGTAGCAGGAGAAAATCCAAGTGTTTGAAGAACTCCACTGTGGCTTGCACTCCAAGACTTAGATGAATTCCAGGGACTTCTCAGACTATGATCAAAATCTTGATCCTTCTTTGCATTTGTTCGCAAATGATCAAGGCGTTTGTTAGACCTGTGTGACGATGCTGGTAATGAAGGGACAACTGACATCTCATGTTCGCCTAATGGTGGAGGTTTCATTCCAGTAAGAGCAAATGCAGCTAATGCCTCAACTCCAAGTTCAGATTGATCATATTCTTGAATCACATTAATCAAATACTCTATTGAACTTTCACCTTTTGGTACTTTTCTCCCCATCCTACCAAGATGTACAGCAACATCTTTTGGTGATACTTGATACATGAGCTGTCAGCGAGCCAGAATAATGAGATGATCAAGAAGCAACTGGATTCGAGACGATGGTTGATGAATCGTTAGGATCACTGTGCTACCAGCTAGCGCAATGGCATGAACTTTGTCAATCACACTATGAGCACCAGTTGAATCAAGACCTGAAGTTGGCTCATCAAAAAATAACAATGAAGGTGCATGTATTATGTCCACCCCTATTGACACCCTACGACGTTCACCACCAGATACTCCTCGTGTCCCTTCATCACTTATGTAAGTGTTCCTAGTCGACTGCCATAAAATAAACAATAAATGGTCAGGGGCAGATCTTGAAGCCTGGATACAGGTCGCCTGAACCCAGTAGCTTATGCTCAAACAGTATATTTGTGTTAAGAAATTTTTTAAATATGTACAAATATTAAATTTAGAACGCAGCTATTAGCACTTGAAGTCGTTATTCTAAAATCCAGAACCCATAAAGCTGAAATCCTGGCTCCGGCTTTATAAATGATTACGATATATAGTAATCTAGTGCATAAAAAATTATGTGACAGTTGTTGATTGACTTACAGATAAACCAAGCTGCTCGATTAGCTTCTCAACGCGCTGTCTTTTATCAGCCATTGAGATTGGTCCAAGCCTAAAATCAGCAGCAAACAGCAATGTCTCATAGACAGTGAGCATTGGAAATAATCTATCATCTTGCATAATATAAGCAGAGGTTCTCTTAATAAAACTTGGTGTCATATCCATTCCATCAACAGAAACTCTACCCCTAAGACTTGAAATTCTACCAGTTAAACCATCTAAGAATGTTGATTTTCCAGCACCACTTGGACCCATAACTGCAGTTACACAACCTTTTGGTGCATAGTGTTACACGATTGCAGGAATTCAAAGGGAATTCGAGGATCGTAGCACTACTCCAGGAATAAATCGAGGAAGCAGTAGAGAATGTTAGAATTGCAGAAGAGCAGAAGAGAAGAAGGAAGAAGAAGAAGAATAGAGAGATTTAGGAGGAAATTGTGTAATTGCATTTCATATCCTGTAATGAAGTTTACAATCCTTATATGTAGTGATTCATACATTCCAAATGTAACTAGATTCTATCTAACAGAATTAATAACAGAATTCTGTTATTCAGCTACTAACTAACGTAACTAACTTTCCCTCTCTTTAACTAACTTTTGGACTACTAACTACTGACTTTCTAAAATCATGTATCAGTACTTCCCCCAATCGAAGATCCTTGACCACAAGGATCAAAAGCAGGAAACCACGTGTGTAAGACAGTAGCAAACTCCCAAGTAGCAGCTTCATTAGGAAGCCCCTGCCATTTAACCAAAACTTGTGCAACCGCCTTGTTTCCTTTCTTCACCATCCTTCTTTGTAAGATAGCCTCAGGATTAGGACAATATGGACTTGCCAAATCCAGAGTAGGCGGATAAGAAATCTGTGATGGGGCTTCATAACATCTTTTCAACAATGACACATGTCCTGTGGGATGGATTTGAACTCCAGCAGGCAGTAATAACGTATAAGCAACTGAACCCACCCTTTTTAGAATTTGGAAAGGGCCATAGTATTTAGAGGCTAACTTGTGGGAAGCATGATTAGATATAGTCACTTGCTTGTAAGGTTGAACTTTAAGGTAGACCCAATCACCAACCTCGAATTGTCTCTCACTCCTGTGAGCATCTGCTTGTTGTTTCATCCTGTGTTGAGCTCTCATTAGATGGTGCTTCAGCAGCTGGAGCTTCAGTTCCCTGCGGATCAAGGTGTTGTCCACCTCAGCTGAAGCTGACTCCCCTGGCAAGTAGGGTAAATGTAATGGAGGTGGGCGGCCATACAAAGCTTCATAAGGGGTAGTCTGTATAGCTGAATGGAATGAAGTGTTATACCAGTACTCAGCCATAGGCAAGCAAGAGTACCAGTTAGCAGCGTCATCGTTGCAGTAACATCTTAAGTAGGTTTCCAAATTTCTTCAATACCTCAGTCTGACCATCAGATTGAGGATGATATGCAGAAGAAGTATTCAACTGAACTCCTTGTAATGTGAATAGCTCTTGCCAGAAATTACTAAGGAAGACAGCATCTCGATCACTAGTAATAGTGTCAGGAAGACCATGCAATCTCACCACAGTGTCTAAGAATACTTGAGCTACAGATTTAGCAGTATAAGGATGCTTCAATGGAATGAAGTGACCATACTTGCCAAGTCTGTCCACCACTACTAGTATCACCTCATAGCCTTTTGATTTGGGAAGGGCATCAATGACGTCCATACTAATTTGAGACCACACCACATCTGGAATAGGTAAGGGTTGTAACAACCCTGGATAAGCAGCTAAATCAGATTTGTTCTTCTGACAAATATCACATTTCTGCACAAAGTCCTTCACCTCCTTCCTCATGTTTTTTCAGTAAAACAATGTGAGTTACCTCCTTAGGGTAGCTTCAACACCTGAATGACCCCCTTGAGGAGTTGCATGCCATAAAGTCATAATTGTTCTTCTCAATTGTGGTTCTTTGCCTATCACCAATCTGCCTTTTCTTCTCAGTTGGCCTTGGGACCAGGTGAACTGTTTGTGAGTGAGTGGGTCAGCTTCTAAGTCTGCAATGAGTTTCTTCAGTTCTTGATCAGAATTCCAGCTATCAACTATAGCTTGGAAAAGACCAGTATCACCAGATGAAACCATCAATGTCAATATTTCAGCTCCAGTTACCCTAGAAAGGGCATCAGCTACCTTGTTCTCCACACCCTTCTTGTACTCTATTGAGTAATCAAATGGCATTAATTTAGTTAGCCACAGTAGTTGGGAATTAGTGTGTAGTGTCTGCTCCATAAGATACTTCAAGGCCTTTTGATCAGTTCTGATGATGAACTTCTGTCCCAATAGATACTGTGACCATTTAGTCACTACATGTACCATTGCCAATAGTTCTCTATCATATACAGATAAAGCTGCATGCTTGGGTGATAGAGCTTTGATAATAAAAGCTATGGGATGTCCTTCCTGCATAAGTACTGCCCCAATACCATGACCACTGGCATCAGTTTCTACAATGAAGGTCTTGTTATTATCTGGCAAAGCTAGAACAGGAGCTCGAGTGAGTGCTTCTTTCAAAGCTGCATCTGCTGAAGTCGACCACTTGAACCCATCCTTCTTAGTTAAGTCAGTCAGGGGTTTGCAAATCACCCCAAAACTCTTAATAAATCTTCTGTAATAACTAGCTAGGCCTAGAAATCCCCTGAGCTGTTTGAGGGTTGTTGGTGTGGGCCAGTTTTGGACTGCTGCTATCTTTTGAGGATCAGTAGACACTCCTTCAGCTGAGATGAAGTGTCCTAAATACTCAATCCTCTGAACCCCAAAGAAACATTTGCTCCTCTTTGCAAAGAGTTGGTGTTTACTCATCTCCACAAAAACAGATTTCAAATGAGTTAAGTGATCCTCTAAAGTGCTGCTATATATGAGAATATCATCAAAGAAAACCAGTACATGTTTCCTAAGAAACTTCTGGAAAACAAAATTCATCAATCCTTGGAAAGTTGCAGGAGCATTTGATAGGCCAAATGACATTACCAAATACTCAAAATTACCAGAATGAGTCCTGAAGGCAGTCTTAGGCACATCTTCCTTAGCCATTCTGAGCTGATGATATCCAGACCTTAGGTCTATTTTAGAGAAGACCTAGAGCCCCCAAGTTCATCTAACAAATCTTCCACAATAGGAATAGGAAACTTATTCTTCACAGTGTGCTTATTCAAATATCTATAATCAACTCACAACCTCCATGATCCATCCTTTTTTTACCTACTAGTACCACTGGTGATGCAAAAGGACTGCAACTAGGTTGAATGATACGTTGATCTAACATCTGTTGTACAAGACTCTCAATAATATCCTTCTTGACTGAAGGATACCTATAGGGCCTTTTGTTCACAGGTTCAGTACCATTTTGTAATACAATCCTGTGATCAAAGACACCCCTAGAAGGAGGTAATTCAGTAGGCCCTTCAAATAATCCAGAATACTCAGCTAGCAATGTATTAGCCTATAATCTGCCACAAGTTCCTCCTTAGCCTTAATAGCATGCCATTGTTCTTCTGTCTCCCCCATAGGAACCACTTGTATCATGCACAGTTGAGATAGATCCCCTGTATGTTTGACCATTTTATCAGCTTCCTGCACCTTCACCTGATTGCCAGCACCTCTGAGGAGGTGTTTCCTTCCTTTGTACCAGAACTCCATAGTTAACTTCCTAAAGTTCATTTTAATATCCCCAAGTGTTAGTAGCCATTGCACTCCTAACACTACTCCACATGAGCCTAAAGGTAGCAGTAAAAATTCTGCTGAAAACTCAGCACCTTGCAGCAGCCAAGTAATTGTACATACTCTATCTACCATCATGTTTTCCATTAGCATCAGCTACTAATTGAGGTTTGGTAGATTGGATTGTACACCCTAAATGTTTGACCAATTCAGGATCTATGAAATTATGGGAACTACCAGTATCAATCAGTATACTTAGGGCTTCTTTGCATGATAACCAGTAACCTTTAAGGTTCTATACCCCAGTGAACCATTCAGAGCATGGATGGAAATTTCCATTTGTTCCATACCTTGAGATGATTCTAATAGGTCTATTCCTTCCTCTTGAATTTCTAACTCCTGTCCTTCCCCTGCATAAGTCCCTTCCTCTATTTCTTCCAATTCCAGTAGATATAACTGTTTGGAACTGTTACATTTATGGCCTGGCACATACTTTTCATTACAGAAGTAACACAATCCTTTTGCCCTCTATTCATTCATCTCATCTATGCTTAATGCTCTCTTAGTAAACCTTAGTATAGCTAGAACTACCAGAATTAGGAGTTGGCTTGCTTTGTGCTGCATATCTTTTAGTTGAAGAACTTGTTGTATAAGTAGGTTGTTTAGTTGCAGCCAGGTAAACTTCATGATCCTTGCAGTTCTGTACACTTGAGATAGGGTTGTTGGAGTAGTCAGCTTCACAGCAATGTTCAACTCGTGCTTCAAACCCCCAATAAAACAACTGATTGCATTTTCCTGAGACAGCCTCACCCTATTCAAATTTCTTTCAAAGACAGCCTGATATTCTTTCACACTCCCAGTCTGCTTGATCTCCTCCATAGGGTCATCGAAATCAGCCCCAAACCTTTCAACCAGTGCCATCACATATTCATTCCAAGTATACCTCATGAAAGAGAGATGCCACTGAATGGCTTCTCCTTCCAACTGCAATGCAGCTACTTCGACCCTTTCTTCAGCATCCACCTTTTCCATAGAGAAGAATTGTTCAATTTTGAACAACCACGATCTCAGATCTTCTCCATTGAATCGTAAAAACTCCATCCTAGACCACCTAGAGAAGTTGGAGTTGTGATAATTACAACTCGTAGGGCTTTTCTCTCGATGAGATCTAGCTTCAGAAGGTCCATCATCCTCTGCTAATGGAGCTTTATCCTTCTGGTGTTCCCTTGAATTTGTCATCTGTTCCTTCAATTCAAGGACTACCTGATCCAACTACTTTAGAGCTAAGACTTCTCCAGATAGAACTCCTACATCAGCTATCAATTTCTGCATCAACTCTCGTAGATCAGGATTTTCTTCATTCGTACTGTCGGTAGTTCGAGCTCCTTTTGCCATGATTCCAAGGATCACACGGCTCTGATACCAATGTTACACGATTGCAGGAATTCAAAGAGAATTCGAGGATCGTAGCACTTCTTCAGGAATAAATCGAGGAAGTAGTAGAGAATGTTAGAATTGCAGAAGAGAAGAAGGAAGAAGAAGAAGAATAGAGAGATTTAGGAGGAAATTGTGTAATTGCATTTCATATCCTGTAATGATGTTTACAATCATTATATGTAGTGATTCATACATTCCAAATGTAATTAGATTCTATCTAACAGAATTAATAACAGAATTCTGTTATTCAGCTACTAACTAACGTAACTAACTTTCCCTCTCTTTAACTAACTTTTGGACTACTAACTACTGACTCTTTAAAATCATGTATCACATAGCCAGTTATTTGGTGTAATAAATCCACTTCTTGATTTAGCCATTTTCCATCAATATCTTTTATCTTCTTTGTCACAGTGTATGTAAGGTTTGAGAATTCTAGCCCACCTGTGAAATTTACTGGTTTCATACCTATACCGATCGCGTATCGACTCGATGATGACCATTGACATGCCTCATAACTTTGGACAATTATAAAATCTGTGTTCTTTTTTGCTATAACATTATTGTGTCCATTTTCATTCTATTGCTTGTCTTCTTACCTTTCGCATATAGTCAACGTCCCCAATAATTCTCCCTGTTTTATCTTCTTTGTTTTATTATTTTTTCGTGTTAACTTTAGCACGTACAAATTCTTTTTACTCTCGGTACCTATGTTGATGAGAAGTAACAAATAGTCGTGAAATAATCGAGATGTGTGCAAACTAATCTGAACACCATTATAGTCAGTGTCTTCGTGATATTTTACTGTACTCATTTTTCACTTTCACACAATAAAAGTCTTCAACTTTTTAATATCTTTCATATAGTCTTTGAAGATGAAGGGGGGTCTTGGCGTAACTAGTAAAGTTGTTGTCATGTGACCAGGAGGTCACGGGTTAGAACCGTGAAAACAGCCTCTTGCAGAAATGCAGGGTAAGGTTGCATACAATAGACCCTGTGGTCCGGCCCTTCCCCGGACTCCTGCACCGAGCTGCTCTTTTATAACCGTGTATGACCCTCAAACCAAACGCAGTATTGGATTCATTCCCCTCTCCCATCTATAAAAAGATAAACCATAAGTAGTAAGTAAGTAGTAATATATTTATTGCAATATCCCCATCATAACCCCTGTATTATATCTTCTCTTATAGTTGTTTAAATAAAGTCAGAACAAGGACATATACAATAATACACAATATAGAATTTGAAGGAAACCAAAGTTGAAACTTGTATATTTCTAAGAGCAATAAACTGAATCCTTCATATTCCTCTTCTTTCTTAGCTTTCCTACTCCAGGCAAACTTTATAGTGTAATAGTTGCTCCGACAGTTGTCTTTAAATAGTCAATAGCAACCTATATATATCTTGAAATGTACAACTTGGACTCGCGATTTCTTGTATGGAAAGAGTTTTGTGACATCAGGGCTACTACCAGTGTAGCCGATAACTAGCAGCTTGCATAATGGGGTGGAGAAAGTAAGCACCTAATGTCAATGCTGTTATTGATATATATGGCAATCTGATAAATTCCTTGTAATAATCTTCAGGCAACTTTTGGCGGCCATCAATGATAGCTGCAAATGGAATGACACTCGTTCTGTTCTTCACGACTTCAAAAGCCTCACCATGTCGTATGGCTAACCTTCGGTCTCCATTCCAGGCACCAAACAGATGATGTCCTATCAAACCTACTGAGGCTGCCACTGCAACTGAATTCCCGATCCACAGCGTGTGAGCTAAGCACCATATCACCTGCCCAACCATCTGATAGGGAGAACATAGGCTTCAATTAGCTATGAAAGAAAGAATAACAATACCTGGCAATGAAGCAGCAAATAAAAGCAAAAATGTTTAACATATATGCTCAAAAACAATGATAACAATCATGTAAAGGAGACTTGTTTTCTCAAATTTCAAGACTTGAAGGGTTCCTCTTTACTGAAAATCCTCAATTATGGAACAGCTTCATCAATAGGACGGTCTCTTTCCTTTTCTGCACTATCAGAACTGGATTACAATAATCTTGACCTCTTTTCCTGTTAAAGCTCATCATGCGGCAAATCCGTCCTCTTCGTGTAATACTATTCTTTGTGACATGCCTTATTTGACTCCTTTAACAAACCCTTTGAGTTATAGAGTCAATACTTGGATTCTGTGAATCAAAAGTAAAATATAGTTTCACACAGTAAGATGAGTTTTATACACTTGTATAAACCTTAAGAAACTAGTCCTGAACACTTCTGAAATTATAAACACAAATCATCATATCTAAACCTCCTTCCTTTGTTTATTACGTCTTTTATATCCTGGAAAATTAAAAAATAATACAAGGTACAAAGTGAAGTGATATGAATCCATAGTTGAAGTTGGCAGAAAGACTATTGACACTAAAAGGTACAAAATGGTGTTTCAGGACAAGGAACTTTATGGTATCAGATTCACTCGGTATCTTACACAACAGCAAGTCACAATTAAGTGAATGTTGACTAATACCTGTGGATGCCTGGTAATCCTCATAATTCCAGTTTCCCAAAGATGCATCTTGGGCTTGTCAACAGCTGCTACCTCTAGCAAATTGAATGTCGATGGGTATAGGAAGAAGAAGGAAATAAAGTTAGAGAACCAAACTAGTTCATGAAGTCCGGCTATGCTCTGTAATTGCCATAATTGCACTCCATCGTATCGGTGGTTAATGAAATAGACCTGTACACCATTATAAGAACCTTTGGTTATGTTAAATTTCCATTTATCAAGCATTGCACAGGAAAATTATAGAAGTTACCAAAAGATTCTAAATTCTCAGTTTCTGCCAGTGGAGTAGAAACTTACAATTGTGCTGACTGCCAATGGCAAAGATATCCCGGCAAACAATACACGAAAGGCACGTTCTCCAATGAGTTCCTCTCCTTTGTCTCTAAGACTAGCAAGACCGCTGTGGACTATTGCGAAAATCAAGGTGAGGGAAAGCATTACAATCTGCAGAAATATTTGGATAAACACTCAGCAAACAGAAATTTAATTATGCAAAACGAAAGAATAATATTTATGCTGGTGACCAAGAGAGCCAAAGTGGAAGGCAAGAAAGCTTATGAAGAAAGAAACAATAGCGTAGAAGCTTCAGACAACTGTATGTTTGCCACATGATTCGTCAAGAACTCATATGCATCACTTGCCTCGTACACAACAAACAACAACAACTATGCCTAAGTCCCATTCTTCATATCATAAGTAACTTAATTCCAATGTGTTCCTTAATACCTATGAAGTATAGATACACCTCCAACTGTATCACTACCAACAATAGAATAAAAAAGGAAGAAAAAGAAGAAAGAGCACTTTTCTCAAGAGATTCAAAAAAAAGTCTAACAACCTATGCAAAAATATTATTGTCCTGAAATATAGTCCTAAACTCACTCGTAATTAAATTTTTAAAATAACAATTCTTGGAACTGTAAGAATGACATTTATTCCACTGGTTCCAGATATTTCTTTTACCTTCTTCTTTTTAACAAATCATGATTGTAAAACATCTTATTTAGGTCACTAGATAAGTGAAATAATCTTGCATAACTTATGTAATAGAGAGTGACACAAAGAATTGCTAGTCACACATTTTATGACATGATATTTTAGTTACTACAGACAAAAGAGCAGCAATGAAAAAAGAAAAAGAAGGTCAGACAAAACAGTAGCTATTCACCAAACTACCAAAGTTGTAGCCGCAATATGTTAGCGCATACGCCAATTCCAACTTAACTGCCCCAGGCATTAGTCAAGCTCAAATGAGCAATATATTTGCTACAATTAGCACTTATTAACTCAAGCAAGAACCTTAACACCCACCTGAACAGAAAGGTCCTATTATTTATATGCTAAAGTCTAGATAACAGAAATTAAGAATCTTGACCCCTACTTCAATTTCAAACCAAATTTAACAGATAATAGTTAGTAGATGATATTGCACCCAAATGCGTGAGCTAGCAGTCAATGAAACTCAAACAAAGACCTTGTTAGACCAGGGTTCAAATTTCGCAGAGGAAAAAAAAGGAGTTAGGTAATGCCTAACGCTTGGCGGGTAGAGTTACTCGACACCTATACTTGTAGGAGGATATAATTACCAGGTAAAATAGTAAAGGTGCGCAAAAGCTGGCTCGACATCACCATTAAAAAAATATGCATATAGAATATAACCAAGCACGGCAAAAGCATGTTTATTGAGATTGTCAAAATACCAAGTTTGAGTGAAATGCAACAAGGACTGCAAATGAGGAAGAAGTGGGAACTCCGTCCTCTGTCAGAAAACTACAAAATTTAGGATCACTATCGAGTAAAGTTAAAGAAAAAGAAAATAGAATAATGTAACTCCCCTCAAGTAGTTCTCTTTTCATTTAAAATTTCTTCTTTAGAAAAGATTTTCCTATTTCAATTCAATTACAGTTTATGTAACACTATTTACTTATTAGTCCATTAAAAAAGAATGACACATTTTAGTACCTGAAAACACATTTAACTTTAAACTTCATATTTTTATACCCGAAAAACTTTTATAGCCACACAAATGTTATAACGCATATTTAACACCACAAGCTTCTTTTTCAAATGAAATGAATGATATGAAAGGAGTAACAGGTTAAACTAAAACCAAGTAAAGAATAAAACTAAAAGCAATATCTCAAGACCCAATTCAGAAAAAAAAAAAAAATAGAAGATACAAACAGAATTAACCAAAGAAAATAAGCAATAAATATCCACCTCATGGCTATCTGAAATGCTTGAAACAGCATCAATGAATGATTTTCCAAAACCAGTTGAATTGTCAATCCAAATAACATTAAGAACATAAAGAACAACACCAAGAATCCCAGTAAAATAAACCCAAGATGAAATCTTTTGTTTGGATAACTGGAATTCAGCTGAATCTTCCCCCACCAAGATTTCATCTTTATCATCAATTTGTGTTCTTCCCACTGAAATAGACCAAATTTCCTTTCTGGGTTTGTAAGGAAATGGAAAATGGGAGTTGAAAAATGGTTTCTTGGTGTGTTTGATGGAGGGATGGCATGCTATTATGGCTGAGGTTTGTTTGGGAGTTGGAATTTTATGGTGTTTTGATGATAAAGGAGGGAAATGAAAAAGAGGATGTGAGAGGAAAATTGAAGTGGCCATTTTTGCAAAGATTAACTGAGTTTCAAAGTGTGTGTGTGTGTGTGTGTTGAGTTTGGGATTTATGCAAAGGGGAGAGAAGTATCTTAAAGGAGATGTGCTCTTTGGTGTATTTTGGACAGTTAGTGGAGGGAAGTGGGTGATGAGACATTAATTGTAGCTTTTTATGTTAATTTTTGGTTGTTTGGTTTGGGTCGGCAAAAACATATGTCTACCTATAAAAAGATACCTACCTTAGTAAAATCCGTGTATTTAAATGATTTTATTTAGAACGATGTTGTTCGATTCAACTGCAAGGAGTTGTCTACCATCATACCGAGGGGTGTCAATGCATATTCGAAAATCGACTAAATCGATCGAACTGTACCGTATCGAACCGATTTTTAGGTTTCTTTTTAAGAAACCCGTAGGTTTTTATATAAATCTGTAACCGCATCGATAATTAGGGTAGATTTTTTATTTTATAAAAGTAAACCGAAAAAATACCGAACCGTACCGAATTAATTTTACATGTAGAAAATATATTTATTTAGTAAGTTTAAAAGTAATAATGCATTAAATTTTCTTTGGGCCTTGGAATTATGAAAACCATTACAAGCAAACAAGTAATTAAACTCAAAATACTAATTCTTAAAACCTATTATGCTACTTTTACTTAAACTAAGTTATTTCAAGTATCTTTATTAGCAAGATACAAAGTATTCTAGCGATTATGAGTAGCAAACTACAATGTATTGAATATGTTTCCTTTCATATAATTTGGATTTATCTTTTTGAATATTTAATCTTCTATAGATTTTATTCTTGAGTCTCAGCTTGGTATATCTTTCAACTCGTGTGATTTATATTTTCTTTGACTTTGTTTGATTTCTTTTACGCTGTTGTAGAATAGTTGATGGATCTATACTCTAGCCATCTCTTCTTCTTCTTTTTTTTAATTCATCACCCTTTAAACAGTAAAAATGTCTAGATAGTTTTGCTAAGTCCAATAAAATAATGTATGTTATTGCATTCCACTTCTACTGGTGAATTTTACATGATATAAAAAAAATACCGAAAATTAACCGAACCGTACCGATACCGAAGAGAAACCGACATGATTGGGACGGTTTCGAAAAGTCTAATTTTGGTTATACATAATAGTATAACCGAAAAATTGATATGGTACAAATTTTATAGAATAACCGGCCGAACCGAATCATTGACACCCCTAATCATATACTTTACTTTCTTTCACCAGTCCGTTATCCTAAAGTTAATACGTGCACTTTTTACATTAAATGGTAGTCTCCGCCTAATAATTTCGTTAAGGTTAACATCGACGAAGCCTTGAATCAAACGACTCACAGAGTGGGAGCTATAGGGATTTTTCGCAACTCCAACAATTACTGAATCTTTGGATTTACAGTTTAATCTGCTTCTCTGCTACTGAAGCTGAATTAGTAGCACTTCGGCTATGGTTACAGTTAGCTAAGGACTTTAGCCTCTGGGCGCTTCAAGTAGAAACTGATTCGCAGGTACTATGCACCATAGTCGAACATGGCAATGAATTTTATTTACCTATTATTTTTTATTGCAGGTCACTCTGAGTCGCGTGGAGCTTAGACATGTTATCGAGAAGTTAATATTGTAGCAGATACCTTGGCTAAGCATGGCATGAACTTCACACCCTCAGATAGACGACAGCCATAGCATCCCCCATACTACTTATCTCCTCCTCTCTTTGCTTTATCAAATTTCAATAAGGATTGTTCTAAAAACTTGAACATTTGAACAATCTTGACTTGTAATAACTAAAACCGTTACATTACTTACTTTCTAATATAAATCTCCTTATAAGCCCAAAAATAATAATTAAAATTTAGACAAATAGACACAAATTACTTGATGTATCTTTTTTTTTTTTTTTTGTATTTTTGTTTTTCCTAAAATGTGAATCATAGTCTTTTAAAGTCCTTGTCTACTTTATTAACCGGTAGGCTGTGTGAATACATGGAAGTGATTTGCACTTGTCTCGGGTTAACGTTCGAACCATACAAACAAAAGAGTTAATATGGACAACTTGTCCATGTATTCGAGGGAGAATTCTGCCGTGAATAGCGAGTAAGATGCATTAAAACAACAAACTTTAAACAAGAATTAGCGTTGACAAGGGGAAGGTATTTCTTTAATGGACAAAAAATCATGTAAAAAGCTTGAGAGAGCTATTAACTCACTGCAGAGGAAAGAGCAATAAAGCTATCCTCAATGTTGTTGTGCTAAGTTTCTAGCTTTCAACTAGTAAATTGCAACTTCATTCCATTATCGCTTGTGAGAACAGATCGTTTTTCTTTTTCTTTTTTTCAAAAGAAAATTCTTGATGCTTGCTACTTAAGGGAAACTTGAAGAAAATTTAACTTTCTGCCATTTGCTTTCCTTTCCTCTAATTCGCCAAACCAAACATGGGGAAGAAAATTGTACAAACATAGCTCCTTTCTTTTGAATGCACAAGGTATTTCTAAAATTTTTGCATTGTTCGGAGTTGCTTGGTTACATTGTACGATAAGTTTTATAGAAAAGAAAATGTTTACTTGAAGCACGGCTACGATATAAGGAGCTAGTAATATTTTATGGAATACGGTAAAAATTCACATACCCAATCAACAAGGAGTCAAACATTCATATAAGCTAAACTAATCCCACTTTAAAACACAAAAGCATTTTCCTCATCCTGTTCCCTATTGTCTACGGATTCAATCAACACCATAAATGGATCAAGCAACATTTTGTTATTTTTCCAGATCAAACAGGGGCTGTGTCTGACAAAATAACCCCTTGTGAAGCTTGCAGGGGCGCTACCGTTGTTAATTATATTGGTAGTTAAAGCTCATAGAATTTGATGCTGTTATCAGCTGATTAACAAGGTAGACTTGTAAAACCTATATCGAAATCCACCTGCAGGAACTCCTTTTTATAACCTAGAAATCTAAGTCTAGTAGCACACTGTTCGAAACTTGGTGGACAACATGCCCAGCCCTCCATCCTTCTCACCTTAAATACCAAAATTTGTCAGCAGCAAGATTCGAGCCTGTAACGTGCACATTACCCACACATTATGTGTTGAGCTCTAACCACTATACCAAAGCTCAAGGTGCAATTCACCTCCAGCATTATTATGAAGTGGAAAACATAATGTATAAATTAACCCAGGAGCACTATCACACCACTAGGTGAATGATAGATTTCAAGTGTTGCTTCATACTTCCTTTTTCCCTCTCCATTAGGTGTTCTACATCACTACAAAACCAGCATCAGAAAATTCTGATGAGACTAATAGATCAGTTATGCAAGTCTACAACACAAAATTGACCCCTTTCTCCTCTATACTTAACTACTATACAAGGCAAACTGCATTGATAGAACCATCATTTTCAGGGTTCTTCGTCAATAGGGCTGTGTTTCCCTGCATTCACCATCTGAGAAATGAATCATCAGAAACCTATGTTTGCTCGGATCCTCCAAAAATGTCCTTGTCAAATTCAGCAGCATTTTCGAGGATCCAAACAACATAGCAGCAACTAAAAGAAATATCTAGAGAGACGATGGAGTAACAAACACCGAAAGCACACCTTACCCCATACAAATTTTCCAGCAGGGGTGACAAGACCAAGCTCACTGACATTTACCTAGATTCACAGAAAAAATTAAAGATATGAAACATCAACTACATAGACTCGGATGCACCATTAAAAAAGGAAGATTATCTCAATGATGGTTATTGGTTCCTTTGGTTACAACACCCAGCCTAGAGATGTAAAATTTGGACCATTAAGATTTTTTCGCCCCAATGCTCTCAAGATTGAACGTGCATTTAAGTTCAGGAAGTGTCACATGCTTTCAAGAAGGCGCAAACCCATCGGTCCGATAAACCGATAGTTTCATGGTAAAACCTGGCCCAGCAAAAGTTGCTTTTGACCGTTCTCTTCCACTATCAGGATGCACATATGAAAAAGAAATTTATTAAGTCAGAAAGACACGTTCTGTTCAGCCTCAAATACAACAAAAAGTAGACCAATCACCTAATAAGCATCAGGGATCCTACAAATGATTTGAGAGAAAAGGAAAAACCTAAGTAAAAACCTGAGTGAGACAACTGGATTATGCTACACATGGAAATGCAATTACATTATTTAGATATATGGAGGCATTACCATTATGGATTATATCTGATGCTTAAAGATTGCCTCAATCTAAGATAATAGGGACTTAGCAACCAAATAGGCCTAACTAATTAAAACTCCTAATCCCAATCATTACATATCATATAGCAATGACGCTTAAAAATAACCTGCAATATTATGTGAAATATAGGTATACTCCCTCGGTCCCTCCATCCCAATTTATATTGACAACCCTTTCCACATTGGGAGGTCCCAACATGCATGATGCAATTCCAATAATAACATTATTCTCTTTATATTTACAATTCTTAAGAATTCAAATTCAATTAACTACTTAAAGTTTAGACTTTAATTGATGTTTTTTTTCTTCATATCAAACTAACTTGTAGTTGTTACTTTAGCCTTGTCCAGGTAAACACAGCAAATATGATATGACGGAGGAAACAATTAGATGATATCTCATAAAAGAGTAACCCAAAACTGCTAGAAGGGTGTTTCAAAAGTGAACTAAACCCATAAATGAGCTAAAATAATCCTTACAAAAAATGAACTAAACCAATAACTTGATTTTAAAAAGCTCCTTGCATTTTCCTTCATTTGGGCCATTTCAGTATAGCATCTCTTACAAACATATTACTTTGATACTCAAAGCTCTTTGGAGTCGTAAAGGAGAAAACCAAAAATTTCAGATTCAATAAATGAAAGGTATGAGAAAAATTCGAAAGAGATATTGCAAGGGGACTAACTAGGGTAAAACCTTTTGGGCAGTCTGCGAGCACCTGCGATCCTCCTTGTTGCATTTATGCTCAAAGTTATCAGTGATACCCATTTCTCTTCCTGTGCAACTCTATGTAATCTCCCTGCGGCTGTTCCAATTCAAGTTCATAATAACAGTTTACATAATCATATAGCAAACCATGACTAATCACGAAGGAAAAGAAGAGTAAAGTAAGAAACAGAGAGAATGTGATGCGAAGAAGAAAAACCCAAGTTTTGTTTCAAACAAGGGTTTAGCCAAAGTCGGACTAATCAAATCGGGCAGGTCAGTGCTATCAGTGCCCTTGAGTCGAGTCGAGCTTTTTCTTTCAGAAGCTAATACTTAGAATATCAGGGAGAATAACCATGTATCCTGTTAAACCTGTATAGATCATTACAAGCAATGTCATCTCGAAATCAAGCAACAAAACTTAAGAAATAATTTGCCTGGAATATGTAACAGTCAGAAATGAAGAATTATAAAAATGGCAAGGACATTCATTCTTATACAACTGAGTATCTGCCTGGCTGAGCCGAACCAGGAAGAGATGATGCTTGCATGGTAATGTCCTCCAAAACACGTTTCAGTTCTGCTTTTGCTCTCTTGACAGATTGTTCCGTGGGGCCCTCAATGAACAAGTACAGCTTCCTGTCCAGAAGCCCTGGTGCCTTGCCAGGTGGAACATACTGTCCTCGAGTGGTGATGGCAGCTCCCGTCCATTCAGAAATAGGACCCAAAGTCTCCTTGTGTGTCACCTTCCAGCGAGCATTTTGAGGGAAATCATTTATCTCTAATTCCGCTTCATAATGTTCAGGCATTGCATCGGCCTGAATCTTCGCTAAATTGTGCTGCAAGTTCAAGGCAGCTGCCAATGCTGTTGCTCTGGCTGTCACATCATTAGAGCCAACTGGCAGTCCATTTCCAGCAATAGCTGCTGTTGCACCTGGTATATTAATACCAAGTACACCAGGCAATGCAACAGGCAAGCCACCATTGGGAAGAAGCTGACCAGCTGAAACTGGAGTTGCCGCTGAAGCCATACTCGCTTTGGAAGCAGCAACAAGAGCAGCAGCCTGAGCAAGGGCAGCCTGCTGAGAGAGGTCGCCGCCTGCTTTTCTAATTCCATCATCTTCATCCTCTGAATCTGATTTATCTTCCTCAAATCCATATTCTTTTGCCTGTGCTTTTTTGGCTGCTCTTCTCACTTCATCCTCTTCTTCATTAAATTTAAAACCACTACCACCATAACCAGTCCCATGTGCTTGCTCAAGTCCCTGATTCACCTTCGCCATGAAACTATCTGCAAGAGCTTTCAGGTCATCTGGAACAACTTGTTCTGACAGTTGTAAAGCTTTCAAAAGGTCAGGTGCATATCTTGCATCGTCTTCAGATAAGAATGTGATGGCACAACCTTTCCTACCAGCCCGACCAGTCCGACCAACACGATGAACATAGTCCTCATAATGATTCGGAACATCATAATTGATTACCAGTTCAAGCTCCTTGACATCTAAGCCCCTGGCTGCTATACTAGTAGCAATCAACAAATTACACACATTACTTTTAAAGTCGGATATGGTGGACTCGCGATCAGTCTGATCCTTTGCCCCATGAAGGGAGAGGCAGGGATAACCATGCTTAATCAAATCCCTAAATAAAGCATCACATTTCTCCTGTGTGTGAACAAATATCAAAATTTTTCCTTTTTCATACCATTCACCAAGTAATTCAAGGAGCCGAAGGAATCTTTCACCTTCTGGCCTCACCTCAACCAGTTGTGTTATATCCTTGTTCACAACACTCCTACCACCTACCTGTATTTCAACAGGTTTGTTCAATACTTTACGAGCTAATATTTCAACCTGGCGAGGAAAAGTTGCAGAGAACAGGACTGTTTGACGGTCAGGCCGTGTGTTTTGGACAATTCTTGTGATCTGAGGTTCAAATCCCATGTCAAACATTCGATCAGCTTCATCCATGACCAAGTAAGTGACTCTTCGCAGATTCGTAATCTTTCCACCACTTGTGCAAAGTATATCAATCATCCTGCCTGGAGTGCACACAACAATTTCAGCTCCTCGCTTCAATTCACTAATTTGCTGAGCAACCCCAGAGCCTCCATACACGGGCACACAAATGAGACCCATCGCCTTAGTGAACTTCTTAATATCACTATGAATTTGCTGCACAAGCTCTCTCGTAGGGGCCATTATCAGCCCAATAGGACCATCTCCAGACATCAGAGGAGGCTGGTCCTTAATATGTCTTAGCATTGGTAATACAAATGCCAGAGTTTTACCAGAACCCGTCTTAGCAATCCCAATGCAATCTCGGCCGCTCATAATTACCGGCAGAGCCTGAGCCTGAATAGACATGGGCTTCTCATAATTCAGTTTCTTTATAGTGTCTAGCATCTTGGAGGACAGTCCCGTCTGGTGCCACGTTCTGATCGGTTTAGGAACATCCTTTCCATGGATCTTCAATTCCAGTTGTTTCCTGTAAGCAGAAACCTCTTCAGCACTCATTCTTGAAATCTCCTTAACTTCTATGTAAAAATTCTTTCTAAAAGGAGGATAGTCAATTTTCGAATGATCAACTATTGATAGTTTCTCGGCCTTGGTTTTCTTCACGCGTTTCATAAACTCTTCATCATCCTCTTCCTCCAAAGGATCATCACCATCATTCTCAACGTTCCCATAATCCGAATCTGAATCTTCACCAGGGATAATTCTTCCCATAGTCTTCTTCACACTCATCTTCTTAGGCTGTTGTTCTTCTTCGCCTTTATCAGTACCATTTTTAGAATTTCCATCACCAAGATTATTGACTACGGCATTATTAAGCTTCTCAACTTCAGGCAAAACCATAGAGTTCATAAAAGCATCCAACGGGTCAATATCATCATCGTCCTCCATTAACTCATCATTGCCATTTTGAATCACAGGGGAACTAACCACCTTGTCCGTACCATCATCATCATCCATCGCCTTGTCATTATCATCCACATCAATATCCATCCCATGTTTCCCCTCAGCATCTTCATCGTCAGATTCTCCCTCCAAAGTCCAAGTTTTACCCAATTTAGGTTCTTCTTCAGCACCTGCAGAAACACCAAGCTGCTCCCTTTCTGACTCCTCTTTTTTTCTCTTTAGCTCTTGCCATTCTTGAACTCTCCTCCTTCGCTTCTCCATCTCATCCTCTAATTTCCTTTGCTCCTCAGCAAAATCCTCTTCTCGACTCTTCTCATTCTTTTCTTCTGCTAATACTTCATCAGTGCTATCTTCCCTGAGCTTGTTGTTGGATTTGCTACTCCTTTCACGATCCCTCTCCCTCTCCCTCTCCTTATGATCATCATCATTTCTCTTTCGCCTCTTTCTATCTCGATCCTTGGCATCAGCTTCATCATCGCTACCATTTTCTACTTCACGGTGTCTATCCTTTTCCCTGTTCCGCTCCTTTTCTCTCTCCCTTTCCCTCCTCTCCTTTTCTTTCTCTTTCTCTTTCTCCCTTCTCTCTCTATCTCTCTTCTTCTCCCTCTCTTTCTCTCTATCCCTCTCCCTCTCCTTCTCTCTGTTTTCACGATCCTCCTTATCCTTTTTTTCTCGTTCTTTAACTTTATCTCTACTAGGTCTTTCATCATCATTATCATCACGGCCCTTGCTTTTTTCACGCTCCTTATCCCTGTGTCTATCCTTGTGCTTTGCCCTATCTCTATCTCTATCTCTATCTCTATCTCTATCCCTCTCGCCGTACTTTTCATCGGCGCTTTTTTCTCTATCATAGCGGCTGCTTTTCTCTCGATCCTTCTTATCTGATGAGGAACGATGGTGGTCTCTGTCCCTATGCTTGTCGCGATCTCCTCGATCCTCCTTACTATCACGGTGACGCTTCTTCGATTCCTCCTCTCTCTTCGACTTGTGCTTCTCTTCCATTAGAAAATAGTCGGAAATCGGAAGGCAAAAGCAATACACTCCACACCGGAGACAACGGCGATACAGTAGCTTCGATTATCTCCGGCAAAATCCCCAGTTATTACCGGCGAAATCCCCAATTATTTCCGGCGAAATCCCTAATTATCTTCGACTCCAAAATATATGTGCCAAAGGTCGAAGGGAAGAAGTGAAGTTCCCAAACCCTAGCTTTTGCACTTTTTTCTTTTCTCGTACTGGCTTTCTGCTTAATAGTTGAGTCGAATTTTATGATTTTTTTATTTCTTCCGAAGTCGAGTCGAATTGAATTTAGTGGAATAATTTAACTGAGCAAAAAAAAAAAAGAGAGAATAATTTAGGCGGTATTGTTTCTCCCAAAAAAAATAATTTTTTTATCTTTCAATTATTGCAAAATTTATTGAACAGAAAAAAGAGAACGATTTTTTTACTTAATTATGAAAATATTTTCCTAAAGAAGTTTATGTATTTTTTTGAAGAGTGAAAAATAATTTCTAAGAAAAATATTTAGTAAAGATTAGTAATAATGTTAGCGAAATGTTTAGTATTTTGATGAAATTTTGAGTACTAGAGATTGATAATGGTGTCTGAAGTGTAGGTTAGAGCATTCGCCGAAGAATCACCGAAATTATTTTCCTTTATTTGGTGAAAAGTGAAAAACTCAAATACTAAAAAATAAATTATTTATCATAAATATCTTTTTTGAAACATAATATCAATCGTACTTAGTATCAATATCTTTCTTCGATCACTACCAAGGGTTACGGTGGGATGAATAAGATCTCTTCACCTTTAACTAGATGTCTCAAGTTCGAGCTCTGAAAATGATAGGAAGCGCATCCCTATCTAACGAGTCTTATGTGGCAAATTTAGATTTGTCGGGACCCCAAATATAAGTACCTAACACCGAACACCGTGTGAGAAACCAAAAAATAACTTTCTTCAGCCACGTAGAATATTGTATTCTCCAGTTATGTAATGAAAAAAATACCTTACCTTTTAAGATCACTTTTTGGTAGATTTTTTTCAATAATTAGACATTTGAGAGTTACATTAAATCAATAATTACTAAAATATATATATCTTCTGTACACGTACAAATACTTTTGTCAACGACATAATTCTTACTATAGTTTGTAACTCTTATGGCTCGTTTAGTTTGATCTATAATGTCTTGTATAATACATGGATAAAAATAGACATTAGTAATATGCTGTTTGTTTGCCTCTTTCATTGCTCATGTATTATATTACATGGAATAAGATGTGAAATAAAAATATGTGTATTTGTAATACACGATTAAACAGTAAAAATAGTACGGTATAGCCAGTTTTCGGACTGGTCATTCAAAAATAACCAACATTTACGAAGTCAATGAAAAATAGCCATTATTTTGCTGCAACAGAGACCGGTCCAGCATAATATACTGGAGTTCGGTGCACCTGTGTATGAACTCCAGCATATTATGTCGGACCGGTATACTTTGCTGACTCCAGTATAATATACTGGAGACTGGAGCACCGGTACTCCAAACTCCAGTATATTATACTGGACAATTATACTTGCTGGAACTCGAGTATATTATGCTGGAGTTCTAGTGTACTTATGCTGGAACTTCATCATATTATGCTGGAGTTTCAGCATACTTATCCTGGAACTCTAGTATAATATGCTGGAGTTCAAGCATACTTATGCTGGAACTCCAGTATAATATACTGGCGTATTTTTCGGGTTTTGAACAGTGTTTTTGCTCAGATTTATCCTTAAATGAAAAATGGCTAAATTTCAATTACTTTTGAAAGCTATTTCTGAACGACCAGTTGTAAATCTGGCTATTTTTTAAATTTCTCCCGATTATCACTCAAAAAGAACAAAGACATGGAGAGTTACTTGCAGATATTTTTAAGACGACTTGATAATATAAAAAAAAAAAATATTGCAGTGCCAGTATATATATATATAAGTTTTAATTTGCAGAGTTATATGACTTCCGTATGTGTATATATATCAATTGTAGCCAATCTATAACTTGTATGTTACCAAAATGACACTTAAGATTAAATTATTTAATTTGATGTAAACACTGTGTGCATGCAATTTTTTTTGCTGATTCTCCTTTTCCTAAAGCTCCTCTAGTGAAAAGAAAATATTCAGTGAATAAAAATATTAATGTATTGTGTTGCCACTAATTTCTTCATTAAAAAAAATGATTTATGGTGGCAAAAGAGTAACAGTACTATAACTCTACTAGTTTCCAAAAGATAAAATCACTTCTAAAAAGGACTTATATACGGGTTGTTTTTCAATTCCAAGGCTATTAAAGTCAAGAGAGAAATGACGTTTCCTGTTTGAAGATCAAGAAGTGAATTAGTGGGCGTTTGGACATAAGAATGGTAAAATTCCAACAACAAAAAAAGTGAAAAAAAAAGTCAACTGAAAATAATATTTGAAAATTAAAGTTGTGTTTGAATATGAATAAAATTTTGGGTTATTTTTAAAGTTTTGTGAATGATCTAAGTGAAAATTTTAAAACAATAGCTGTTTGGAGTTTTTAAAATTTTAAAAAATTCTAAAATTCATCTTCAAGTGAAAATTGAAAATTTTATTGCCAAACATTAATTTCAAAAAAAAGTAAAAAAAAATTGAAAAATTCTTATGTCCAAACGGGCTCTTTGTCACGTCCCAAATTACCTCCTAGACGTGAGTGGCGCCCAGCTAACACCACCTGCCAGGCAAACCATACTTTCATACCTTAACCATTAATTTGCAATATTTGATTAATTATGAGTACCCAAATCATTTGATAATTAATTATGAACAACTAGTATCTCAAAATATTAAATTAAAACTCTAGCCCAAATTTTACACTAGACCATGAAGCATATAAGAAAATAACAAAAGAAATCAATAAATAAATGATAAAGACTCTCTTGGCAGCCTTCACGAACAATGCAGCGACTCACTTCAATAACTGAATCAATTCTAGCGAACTCGTCAGCTATTATCTCTATCTTCACCAATAGTATCTGCATAGACATGCAGGTAAGGAGTGAGTTATACGTAAATATAACCTAGTAAGATCCTCGACCCGCCACTTTAAATACCTCTGGAACAAGTGTTAGAAAATAAAAACACACTACAACACGAATGATGTAATAAATATGATAATTATACAATAACTCAATATATGTGTATCAACAAAGTTATTAAGAATTAACCGAACAAGAATACCCACTAAGAACTTATCATAATTGCAGTGAAAGAATTTTACCAACACACCTACGAGTCCACAACGACACCACAATGCCTCAAATATGTAATAGAGCATACACAATGCTCACTGAAGCATACACAATGCCCCAAATATCTCAAGAAGCATACACAATGCTCGGGTGATGTACAAAGGCATACACAATGCCCCAACATCATGACGCACAGCCGTATCAAACTCAACATTATGGTGCACAGCCGTATCAAACTCAACATCATGGCGCACAGCCGTATCAAACTCAACATCATGGCGCACAGCCGTATCAAACTCAATATCATGGCGCACAGCCGTATCCAACTCAACACCATGACTCACAGCCGACTCAACATCATGGCGCACAGCCGTATCAAACTATCAAACAACTTATAAAATAATTTTTTTTAATGTATTTTCATAAAATAATATATTTGCGGCTAATCTAAGACCATCGATTCTGCCAAGCGCACACTTGTCCCAACACATGGACCAGACAGAGAAAACACACTTTCAAAATAGGTTTTAGAAAAGCAAAGCTTAAAGTCTCACTTACTTCGTTAATGCCGAATTTTCCAATCTCGTATCGTCTAAAACACCAACCAAACGACCTCCAATGATCTCACTCCAACCAAAGAGAATGAATTCTCGATCCGCAATAAGTCCAACCGCATCTCAAGATACCGAAAAATGTTGTTGGGAGCCATGGGCGAAGCTACCTTGAGCTCGCCGAAAAAAATTATGAAAAAATTACACTGTGTATATAAGTAAAATATTGATTTTAGATATATAAAACCTATATTAAACACCCTTTGTCGGAATTTTTTTCTACTTCTTTCAAGTTTGAATACCCTTAAAAACATTACTGGCTTCGACGGTGTGGGGAGCTCCTATCTTTTTCGTCACTGTTCCAATAACATGGTTCAGGCCTTACTTTGAATGAATTCACCAAAATCATATTCTTCACTATTGATTCAGCAGAGCAATCATAGCTTTATCGCTATTGAATTACCCATTACAAGAGATTGAATTAACAAGTATTTACTTCCTTGTCTGTCCTGTATTTGTAGTAAAACTAGGTTCACATAACTAGGCTTCAACCAAGCTATTATTATGTTACATAAAGATTACAAAGGCATCACATAGTGAGTTAGTGTCCTCCTCAATTACATTTCATATAAAGCTTAAAGTCTATTATATCTCAAACCTTGCTCTTTTCTAAACTATAAACTACGTGACAATTAATTCTCAAATATTAGTGTTAGCCCCTCCGTAGATCGGATTAACTGATCTTGCTTCTTGTTCAATACAGTAAAATTCCAAAAGTTTAATTATATAATTAATAAAATTATTATTCTTGAAAGATACCAATTACTATACCTAATGCCAATTAGTAATACCCAATTAATTCGTTAACATTTTATTTATTTATTTATTTTTATATTAAAAAAATGATGTGCTGCATAATTAATAAAGAAATAATCATTCCCAATTATCTATGAATAATATGAAGCGAGTATGAAAATCAATTGATCGAAACATTAAAGGTTTGAATAAAAATCTCACATGAAAAGAGGCATTCATAGGAACAAAGCGAATTATTTACTGAAGTTCAGAAAATTATTAAAGTCATAATTTATATGTATCATGTATGTAAGTAATATTCCAAAAATATATTCTATAGTTACTCGCTTAAAAAAGTTCACTCTTATAATATCGGGTTAGTACACTCTTAATCTAATATTCTTCAGCAGATTTTTTGCTCATTAGCAATAATCTTGGAGCAACGATAAAATTGTCCCTGTGACCTATAATCTGCGGGGTCGAGCCATGGAGCAACCACTAATGTTTGCATTAGGATAGATTGTCTACATCACACCCCTTGGGATGCGGCCCTTTCTTGGACCCTGCATGAACGCAAAATACCATGTGCACAGGGCTGCACCCTTTTTTTTTAGCAATAATCTTTGTTGAAGAAAAAAATAGGCACCATGTCATTTTCAAAAGAAGCACATGAGAAAGGCTGTATATAAGAAGAAATAAGGCTGTCTCAGTCTGTATAAGGTTTTTCTTAAGGACACTGTACATGGTATAACCAAGATTTAAAACTGAGCCAAGTTCCTAGAGTTCAACATTGAATAAAACCAGAATTAATCATTTCATCACCTCTGAGGAACCCCTATTTCTCCAGTATATCGGCCCGCTGTGAAGAAACAAACCATCAGGGTATTTATGTGAACAAATCAACATATTCAGAAGAATGCCTTCTGTTGTATTGTAGCAAGCTTGCATATGTTCGATCCCAGATTCCGATGTAAAGAGACTCATCATCTGGACTCAGAGATACCCCAGATATCTCACCAAACATGTCAATTTCTTGACGTTTCTGGTAATCCGCGTCAGTATTATAAATATGGACAAAATCTGCAGGTTCAGCCACCACCAAGAACCGCCCATCTGATGAGTAACGAAGAGATCGGACAGCACCCATGTTTCCCTTCAGCACTGCTGTAGGCGAGGACAGGTTTCTCAAGTCCCAAATTCGGCAAGTTTTATCTTGATTCCCAGTGGCAAAGGTACGGCCATCTGGGTGCCATGCAGAAGCAAAAGAGTAGTCTAGATGACCAACAATTGAACCAATCGTCTGATACAGTAAAAGAAATTCTATTAGAACGGACTTAAGGGATCGGAAAATGGAGGACTCACCATGAAAATCCAAACAAAGGGACCAAGGGACACCTTTAAAATAAATAAGAATCTAAAAGTCATTCTGTGGACAGAATAAGCTTCGACAAATTCTTATCAGCTCATGATGGCTGTGCATGGAAAAATACAAGAAACAAATAGAAGTGGAACTCTTCGCAGTTAGTTAATAGATTCTTGCCAAATAAGAATCTCATTACAAATGCAGTAGAGAAATGACCAACATACTTCAGAATCTACTTTCTAAGCTAAGAACTGATACAAGGTAAGCACATGATGAAGAACTTTTCATTTCATCTGATTTGAAGGTAAGTATTTGATACCTTTCCGTTGCAGGAGTCAACAAGTAAACCATTGAGATCATCCCCGACAACAGTAAGAATCTTGCTATCTGGGCTCATTGAAGTATGCTGCATAAATAACCAATGAAATTACGAAATGCATGAGAGTGAAAAGTACCAAAGACACATGCATCCCAAACAAAATCATATGACATCAAGCATGTATAGTAACATTATTTAGTCCAGCAGAAAATCAGATGACGGAGGATATCCTCCTTTGGATAGACAAACTTATTTCATGAACAATAACAAAAAAAATTTTAAAAGAAAGTGTTCACAAAGTCTACAATGGGATGTCAATTACAACGCTTTGCCTTCCCCTCCACAGAACACAAAAGGTAAACAGGAAGAATAAAAAGAGCAGTAAAAGGTAGATAAGAAACTGACATTCACTGGCCACGGGAACTGGAAGTGGTTCATAAGCTGAAATTTTTCCATGTCATACTCTCTCACACCAGAATCATTATTGGCTGCCAAAAAATGAAGCCCACCACTGCAAAACAATTTTAGATATACTTTCAATCAGTTAAATTTCAAACTAGCCCAACAACTGATCTTATATTCACTCTTACCTCGTGCTTTCGTATATCTCAACAGCGTTTGTGATAGCATTCTCCTCATAAGTAGTCCTTGCACAGAAGCTTATACCTGGCTTATCCAAACACTGCATTATTTGAAGCTAAGTCAAGCAAGGATAACAAAGCCGCATGTAGGATAAAGCTTCTGTTCTTATTTCATTCAAATTTAATAATCTCAGCTCGTGCTGATTTAGAAATGGATACTCTTTTCTCCTACAGAAACAGAGCAACCAAATACCAGTTGTCCGCACCTTTCACCCCTCCTATTTATATTTCAAAACCAGCTACTCTTCCGCTATCAATAGTTAATAGAGAAGCAAGAAAGTATTAAAAAGAAATGCTCATGAATGATAATAGAGAAAAACTTGAAGGAGCTTGCCCATAAGCCAACATGACCCTATCCTTGGATCTCTAACTTAATCCACCTATCCATATTTGATTATCGTGGAAGCAGCAAGAAAGTACAAGAAAATAACTTTCTAGTAAAATCTGTTTGCATTTGATTAACACGAAAAGTGATCCCATGCCTTGCATTATTTCGTTCCAGAAATTGTTTTCCACAAACCACTCCTAGAACTCAGTCCAAAAAGTTAGCAAAAGCTCAAATTGCCAATACATCTTCATTTCACTGTTGCCACTTCCTCTTTGTTATCTAGATTATAGAGCACTTCCGATGTAAGTATGTAACAACATCATATCAGAAAGTTCTGACATTTTCATTTCAAAAATGATCTACTCTTCTTAATATGATAAACTAAACAACTCTATATCACAATATTACTTATCACAATTATAACAATCATAAATCCATATTGATTTTATGTCCGTATATAGTTAGGCAGTTAAAAGAAGTCAAATAAACATTTGTAAGAAAGTCAATTTCCACTTCCCCTCTTTCATTTCATGAATCTTCCGGGAAACCTTATTGTCTCATATTTACCTGACGTTCAAAACAAACCCAAGGAAGAAGGTTGAGGAACTAAGAACAAATACAAAAAATTCCAACTGACCTTACAAATGAGTTCTCCTTGGAAGCCCCCAGCAACCATAAACCGATTCTTCACTGCCATTGTGCTGATCTGGGTTTGTGTTAGACCTTCTAACAAACTTCCTGCATGTTTCTAGAGGCCAAAGTAACAAAGAGTAGGTAAGACAGAAGCAATAAGAGAAGAAACAGCAACTAACATTGACATCCAATTGGGAATCAAAGAAAAAATTTTGAAAAACAAAACTCAAGAAAGACTTCCAAAAGTCTGTTTGCTAGACGACCGGGGGATGGGGCGATGGGTACTCCTTCAAACCCCGCCGAAACGCAAACAAAAGAACAAATTGACCAGACACAGAAAAATAAAAGTCCTCTTCTTGGAAACATGACACCAACATAAAGGAGAAGAACTACAGGCATCCCAGAAACTAAAATGGAAAAGGAAACATCACTATTAAGTGTACCATTACCTCTGACGGCGCTATGTGTCCAGAGAAATCGAGGACTTCTGATAGGTTTTGGGAAATGGATGACCAGTGCATAAGTGAGTAGTTCGAAATAAGATACACGTCATGTTTTGATGTAGCCCACACCAAGTTTCTTAGCTGCAAAAGAAGTGGCATAAAGAGTTCATTAAAATCATCCTCTCAGCAAAAAAAGAAGCATTATTTAAGAGGAACAGACCATAGAATAAACCGAATTTCTTCGAAGAAATACGTAGTTCACAAATTCTGTTTTGATAAGTAACTGCAGTCAAGAAGTTATCACAAGAGCAATGGAAATGAGATGGAGATCCTCTAGCGATAATTTTTTTGTCTTAGCATAGTCAAGATTCAAAAACACATCCCAATTTCTTTATTTTTGACCAACCCCTAATTGAAGAGGAAGAGGATACTTCCCAGCTAAATTTAGGCATAGTTTTCTGCATGCTTACTCAGGTTTCTTGTCATATTCAACTGCTTGAGTTTATTGATTGTAGTGTTCAAATTGATGAAACTAATAGTGTCTCTTTTTTTTAGACAGAGATTTTGAGGTTTCCCATTCATACACTATAATTTGGTTCTTATGCACTATATCCCTAAAATTTCATAATTTCATGTGCCAATTATTTTAGATCCTTCTCAATGCAGCTACTCTGTAATACAACTACCCCATTATTTTAGACCCTTTTCAATTGAAAGATCTTTCAAACCCTTTTTACTCCCATCTTCATCTGGGTTCAGAAAACTACTCGCTGCCCTCCAAACAACTGAGACTTCGTAGCATTTTGAGTTTTTGTTGGTTGACGAGTTCTTTCCAGAAAAATAGATGAACAAAGTATATAGTGGCTGGACACCTAAAGCAAACAGATAGCCAAAGCTAGGACATAATAAGTTCACCCAAATTTCGCTTATGAACTGTTAACTTCGACAACTGGTTGTGATATTGCTGTTAAAAATGTTTGTATGTTGACTTTAAAATTGTGATTAAGTTCCAGTTCAAAAAGAATTATGATTGAGTTACTGATGGTAAATGCTCATATAATTGTTTGCAGGTGGGTGTTTAATACTGCTGATATGGGGTTTATATCTGTGTTGACTAATATGTAAGCATTCAAGAGATATCGCATAATATTCCAGTCAGTCATACATAATTGACGGTCAAATGTTCGTATAATCATATTTGAATCCAAGGACCACAAGGGGGTATTTTCTCTAATTCCAAATATCGATAAGTTACTTTCCACACATTTAACATCTCAAGAGAATAAAGAGAGGAGACTAATTCTCCACACAACCACGTATAACCAAATTTTAAAAAAGAAAATCTCATCTCCTTCAATTTCGACTAATCCCTACTATTGAAGAGGAAAAGAGGAGACTTTCCTACTAGACTCAGGTACAGTCTACTGGATGCTTACTTAACCTTTCCTGTCATTTTCAAAGTGAATTGGTTGAATTTATTGCTGGTAATGCTAAAACCTATAAAATTAGCAGGATATGTTCTCTGTCTTTCTTGTGTAGTTTCCTCTGCATATACTATAATCTGGTCTCCTAAGTGTTCTTTTTTTTTTATAAGGTAATATTTTATTAAAAGGGTACCAAGATGGTACAAGTTACATCAGTTCAACATCTGCCACTAACATGGCAACTACAAATCTCCTCTCTCTTCTAAAAAGTTCAAGTATTGCTCCATATTTTCAACAGTACTCCTATTACACCAAAAATACAAGTTCAAAAGACAGCTATTTATAATTCTGAAAACATGTTGTCTTCTCCCTTCAAAACAAACACTATTTCTTTCCACCCATATTGTCCATAAAACACACAAAGAAATTGTCCTTCACACTGTTTGTTTCCTTTTTGCCATTTTCTGATGATGCCATTGTTCCAACAAGCTCGTAACGCTGTTTAGGCATTACACACTTAATGCCGTACATGTTTAAAAAGGGCTCCCAACACTGTTTTGCCTATCTGAAAATGAATAAAGAGATGACGGACTGTCTCTATTTCTTCTTCACACATATAATAAAATCTGTTGCTTAGAGAAAATCCTCTTTTTTGTAGATTCTCCTGAGTAAGACATGCTCTCTTTGCTGCAACCCATCCAAAAAAAGCAACTTTAACAGGTGCCTTATAGCTTTCCATGGCCATTCTATTTCATATAATCCTTGTTGTTTCAGTAATAAACTGAAGCATCCTCTGATGGTGAACTTTCCATCTTTACATGCTGCCAAATCAGTGAATCTCTCCTATTTTCTTCCAATGTTAAGGAGTTGCATCAACTGAACAAAGCCCTCTATCTTCAATCATTGAGACCCCTTCTGAAAATTAGCTACCAACCATTACTTAAATAAAACTCCCAAGTGCTCTTTTTTTGGGAAAATGCACAAGTACCCCCTGACCTATAGCTTATTTATTGAGGGGGGGGGGGGGGGGGGGTTTCCAAATTGAAAATTAAACTTTGTGGGGATCCTATTAACCCCCCCCCCCCAAAGAACTATTTTAAAGTCAAGAAAAATATCCCCTTGAGAGACGACGTGACACAAAAAGTGTGTTCACTTTCTTGGAGGCGTGTGAGAGCATTTATTAATGTCTACATGTGTCATTTTATAATTGGATACTTTACCATTAGTTACATTTTATTAATAAAACAATCTCTAACCCATTTAATTTTTTCAAGATGTTGTAAGGGATTCCCACAAGAACTCTAGCAAACTCCTCGCCTCGCCGGAAAAAATGGTGTCCAGCTCACCATTTTCATCTTCCTCCACTTCTATTTTTACCGTACCTCCCCCTTTTGCAGCAACAACAAAAACCCAGTTAAAACTTCCAACTATTGAGTTAAAATATGAAGATAATGATGGTTTGGGAGAATTCCAGAACTTGAAAGTATCAAAACCACCGGCGATGGTTTTGTCTCCGGCGACGACAACGATTCTACATTTTTTAATTTTTGTACTATCCTCTGACAAGTTCTCGAGGATTAAAAGATCTGCATTTCTTTTTTGTTGTACTCTAATTGATCAACGTTAGATGGAAATATGTTTGTATTAATGTAATAAAGTTCTATGGTTATGGTGGGGAAAATGGAGGTGGCGAATGAAATAATAAGTGAAAATAAAAATGCTAGAACTCAAAATTTTCTTTTGGAAGTGGTAAAGAGATGGTGTCGAGTGAAACGGGTATGATAATGGTGATTTTTGGGGTTGTTGATAATGGAGGCGAGAGAAAAAAAAGGAGAAGATTGAAAAGAAAGAAATAATTAATTTTAGTGGCAGAAAAGATCGAGGCGCGTGTACTCCACCACACAACATAGATGTGGTTGTGACATTTTAAGGGTAAATTTATACCATTTTAAAATAGTTCAGGGAGGCAATAGGACCGCCGCAAGTTTAAGTGTGTAGTTGGAAATTCGGCTATAGGTCAGGAGGTACTTATGCCTTTGCCCTTGATTTTAAATCAGTAGGTGCCCTGAGCACTCTATCGATTCCTCGCCCTGATAATGTTTGAGACATAGTTATTGAGTATGCTCGCACTACTTGGTACATGCACCGAAAGAATGTGTACATGTTATTGGGAAGCGTGACAGGCTAATAAAATTAAACTTTGTGGGGATCCTATTAACCCCCCCCCCTCCCCCAAGAACTATTTTAAAGTGAAGAAAAATATCCCCTTGAGAGACGACGTGACACAAAAAGTGTGTTCACTTTCTTGGAGGCGTGTGAGAGCATTTATTAATGTCTACATGTGTCATTTTATAATTGGATACTTTACAATTAGTTACATTTTATTAATAAAACAATCTCTAACCCATTTAATTTTTTCAAGACGCTGTAAGGGATTCCCACAAGAACTCTAGCAAACTTCTCGCCTCGCCGGAAAAAATGGAGTCCAGCTCACCATTTTCATCTTCCTCCACTTCTATTTTTACCCGTACCTCCCCCTTTGCAGCAACAACAAAAACCCAGTAAAAACTTCCAACTATTGAATTAAAATATGAAGATAATGATGGTTTGGCAGAATTCCAGAACTTGAAAGTATCAAAATCACCGGCGACGACAATGATTCTACATTTTTTAATTTTTGTACTATCCTCTGAGAAGTTCTCGAGGATTAAAAGATCTGCATTTCTTTTTTGTTGTACTCTAATTGATCAGCGTTAGATGGAAATATGTTTATATTAATGTAATAAAGTTCTATGGTTATGGTGAGGAAAATGGAGGTGGCGAATGAAATAATAAGTGAAAATAAAAATGGTAGAACTCAAAATTTTCTTTTAGAAGTGGTAAAGAGATGGTGTCGAGTGAAACAGGTATGATAATGGTGATTTTTGGGGTTGTTGATAATGGAGGAGAAAGAAAAAAAGGAGAAGATTGATAAGAAAGAAATAATTAATTTTAGTGGCAGAAAAGATCGAGGCGCGTGTACTCCACCACACAACATAGATGTGGTTGTGACATTTTAAGGGTAAATTTATACCATTTTAAAATAGTACAGGGAGGCAATAGGACCGCTGCAAGTTTAAGTGTGTAGTTGGAAATTCGGCTATAGGTCAGGAGGTACTTATGCCTTTGCCCTTGATATTAAATCAGTAGGTGTCCTGAGCACTCTATCGATTCCTCGCCCTGGTAATGTTTGAGACAGTTATTGAGTATGCTCGCACTACTTGGTACATGCACCGAAAGAATGTGTACATGTAATTGGGAAGCGTGTCAGGCTAATAGAAGGGGAAAAATATTTAAAAGAGAAAAGCAATAAATTGCACAAGACAAAATTTACGTGGTTTGATAATTTTTCTACTCCACTGCCACACAGAGAATAACTCTATTATTACTGAAGAGAGAAGTATTGTGAGGATGGTTTACAAATTAGGAGCAGAGGTATTTTTATGGTTAGACGGTAAGCTGAAAAAATTTCAGTGAAGATGTGAATAAAATTATTTCTGCGCGACAGGACAACATTGCAATTGTGTGTCTATTTCTTTCTTTCAAACCCTTTAGTTTCCCTCTTCTGTTCCTTTCTTTCTTTTTGTCTTTTTCGTTCTTATCTTTCTTTCTTTTTTCTCGTCTTTTTTTTCCCTGTCGTTTCATATTTGTTTACATATGGGTGTGATCTCCCACTCAAATCCATATACATCAAAAAGGAAGATTTTTTTTGCTATTTTTAGCATGTCGCCTTTACATTATTAGTCTTGAAGGCCAATTGAGGCAACGCACAACCTCAATTTGTAAACACCGACAACTTTGGTTAACATATCTATAGGGTTCTTCGATCCTGGTATCTTCTTTGGGGAAAGAGTTCCTTCACTTCTCAACTTTCGAATATGATAATACCACGTACTTTGATCTAGTATGAAACACTAGATTTTTGGAAAGATGCATTGCACTTTGGCTATTACTGAAAAGTTTACAATTGTCTTGCTCTTTACCCCGCTCTTTCAAAAAATTCTTGAGCCAAATCATCTCTTATCCAGTTTCTAAGATTGCATGTGCTTCGGTGGTAAACAAGTAATACTCTTATGAAGTCTAGACATCCAACTAACAACAATACCACCCAAAGTAAACCCAGACTGTGGTACTTTTCCAACTATCCTAAGTTTGCATCAGAGAAACCTTGTAAGATAATATTTACTCCTTTTAAACCAAAGTGCCTTTTCATCTCCTTATGCCGAGGATCTTTTGGAAACAGCCTCTCTACCCCCAAGGTAAGGGTAAAGTCTGCGTACACACCACCCTCCCCAGACTTCACACGTGGGATATTACTAGGTTGCTGCTGTGTTGTTGTTTAAAGCAAAGTGCCATACGTGAGGTACCTTTGAGGTATCGCAAAATTCATCTTTACATCTTCCAATGCTCCTTTCCTGGATCTAACATGTATGTACTGACAACTCCAACTGTATAGCTATGTCAGGCCTAGCACAAATCATAGCATACATCAAACTTTCTACTGTTGAAGCACATGGTACATTCAACATGTACTTCCTTTGTTCATCTGTCTTTGGCAATTGCACTTCAGGCAGATTGAGGTGGCTTCCTAGTGATTGCTTCTGGTCTTTGCATCATGAAAGACTAAACCTTCTTAGTACCTTTTGTATGTATTTTACTTGAGACAGATTTAAGGTTCCTTCGGACCTGTTTCTCCTAATCTTCATCCCAAGCATTTGGTTAGCTGATCCTAAGTCTTTCATTTCAAAATCAAGGCCCCACACTAGAGGCTAACAAACCTTTTTTTTCTTTCTCGATGTATACAGATATGAGGGGGAGATTGATGGAAACAAATCCATATGTAAACAAATATAAAGAAAGAAAAAGACGAGGAAAAAGAAAAAAAGATAAGAAAGAAAACGGCAAAAAGAAAAAGAGGGTCAAAATAGATAGGTTGTAGAGTCGGAAAGAAGGAAATTAGCACAAAATTTATTTCTGCGTAATCACATCTTCACTGAAATTTTTCAGCTGACCCTCTGCCTATAAAAAGGCCTCTGCTCCTAATTTGTAAACCATTCTCGCAATTTTTCTTTCTCTCAGTATAATAAAGTTATTTTTTGTGTAGCCGTGAATAGGCAAATTGCCGAACCACGTAAATCTTGTATTTTTTTTTTGTTTACATATGGGTTTGTACTCATCACATGCCTATGTTCTACCACAAGAATACCATTGACATTGCTATGGAAAAAACAAAAATTCCTTCTTTTTTTGGTATGGATGAAATTAGCTTTAAGAAGGCATTCGAAGAATAAAAAGACAATAAGTTTGCATTATGCTGTTTAGGTTAAAGTACTGTTGCATCCAAGTGAAAACGTAAACATGGCTAATTGGGGAAGCATAGAGGAAAATGAAACATCCGATAAAATCACTTGAGAGAAATATTTACTGCAAACCAAAAATTACCCAATGTGATTATGGTATTTGCGTAACCTGCAGTAAATGCATACCTGAAAATGAAGTATGGTAGGCTTCACCAATCTTGTATTGTAAAAGAATTCATAGTAGTTGCCACCCTTTTTAACCTGCTTACATTCCTGAAAAAGCAATCACATAGAAGATCATAAAATTTTTAAATTCTACTTTGGCAATACAGAATTAAAGTCCTAATTTTATGTCCCTAAAAGAATAGAGCACGGAAGATACAGACCTTATCTACAGCTTCTCCCGACAAAGGTATGTTTTCATAATTTCTGTATTGTTCGAGCCTTGTCAATCTGTAGCTTTGCCTGGTTATATTCAATCTATCCCATGGAATACCTTGTATATCTTTCCCTTTCCTTGCTTGTGCAGCAGATGTATCAGTCCCTTCTGTTACCTACCCAGTTTCACAAATTTAAAAAAAGTAAATGAGTACACCGTTGATATACAACACCGAAGTAACCAAATATTCATGCTTTCACTTGATGTGTAGTCATTTCAAAATTTCACGGTAACTAAAAAACAGAAGAAATACCAAAAACTCATCTCGGTACTTCAGCACCTGATGAAAAGGGACTCATTTGAAAAAAGGTACTCCATGTGATTACTCCGTCAAACAAATAGGACAATGAAACCCAAAAAGAAAGGTAACATGACTAGGTCAAATTCAATAGGTGCTTGGCTGTTTATCAATAGAACTTTCAAACGAAGAACATCTTTAGGAGGTACATGTTTTGCTGCCAAAAATTACAAAACCAATAAGCAAAACAAGAGTGCAGAATCCAATATACGCGGAAACAATTATTTGCTAAACTGCTAGACCATCTGAAAGACAATACTTTTCAACACCACGTCAACACCAAAACAAAAAGGAGAAGAGAAGGGAAGCGTGTTACAGACCTAATACTAGATAAACATGTTCTCTCTAATGGATTAAGCTTTAGATGAGGTGATCAATAGTTAACATGGCATCATACCAGACAAAGGCTCTTGGTTCAATTCTCACTGACACGCATTATCAAAAGGAATTTCCATGTACTTGGGCCAAAGAAGAATGAGTCAGTCCTGAACATAGGACATATCATCATCAACAACAACAACGATGATCCAGTAAAATCTCACTAGTGGGGTCTGGGAAGGGTAGTGTGTACCCAGACTTTACCTCTACCCCGAGAGAGGAGAGGATGTTTCCGAAAGACCCTCGGCTCAAGAAGACGAAAAGAGACAATATATCAGTACCATCAACAGAAACTATAGAAATAATAACAGCATCCTAAAACCAGAAAATAGATGAAAAGCAAAAGCAATAACCAGTAAATAGACCAGCACTATGAAAAACGAAAGAGTAGCGAGAACACAACATTAACCACTAGCAGTCTAAGACAAAAATCCTATCAGACTAGTCTCACATTGGTACGAAGTAGAAAAAAACTCAACTACCTCCTAACCTACAACCCTAATGCTCGACCTCGACAGCTTCCTATCAAGGGCCATATCCTCGAAATTTGAAGCCACGCCAACCTACTATAACTATATAAACGAATTCTTTCTAACAGGTTAAGCATTCCGTTGATGTGGTCACTCAATGCAACCACGTTAAAGCAAAATTCAATACAAAACCAGAGATAGGATAAGTAAAAGTGTATATGTACTAACCAGCTCAAAGTCATCAAGATTTGTATCGTCGCGGTAGAATACCTCTTCAAATTCATCCATTGAATCTGCCATCTCTTCGTCAAGACTCATGTAATCCAATCGGTCAACCCTTTGGTAAGCCATGATTTCCCACAAAACCCTTCAACCCTGAGTCCAAGAAAAGTCCAGCAAAACCAAACACAGTGTTTTCTTAGATATAGAGAGACAAAAATTAAAAGCCCCAAATTAAAACAGACATAAAAGGAGCAGAAAAAGACCAAAATGTCAGCATTCTCATATCTCTAGGTGAAGAACCCAAATTGCTAAATTGGAAATCACTCCAAAATCCCCCCCACCCCACCCCCAAGCCCCCCAGACCAAAAAATAAAAAACAAATAGAAGGAAAAGAAAGATGACATTTTAACGCAAAATTCAGCTAAAATCCCAAAAAAAAAAACACACACACCCAAATCCCAACAAGAAGAAATTGAATTCTATGAATCTGGAGTTGCATTTAGAGACTATATGTAAGTTGCTAACTTGGAAATTACTAGAAATTCCAACCTCTCCCCCCCCCTCCCCCCCAAAAAAAAAACAAGAAATAAAAACAAATCAAAGAAAAAAAAAAGACAAATTTATGCAAAATTCAGCTATAATCCAATAAACCAGGCACACACCGAAAAACGCAACAGAGGGAAATTGAATTCTATGAATCTAGGGTCCCATTTAAACACTATAAAAATTGCTAACTTGCGAATTACTTCAAAATCCCAACAAAAGAGAACGAATCAAAAGAAAAAAAATGACATTTTTCTTGCAAATTAAGCTAAAATCCAATACAAGTCACCAATTAGGCAAAATTCAGCTAAAATCAAATCTGGGATTGCATTTAAAGACTGATTATAAACATAAAAAAAGTAGCAAAAAGAGAGTTTCAAAGAAATGTACCTAAAGAATTTGCTTCTCTGGGTCAGTGAAACAAACCGTAGCTGTCTCTAAAAAAAATCCAGATGATTATAAATCAAGAAAAAATGATCTTTTTTCACTTCCAATGTATATATCTGCAGTTATATGATAGCGATGTATGCTCTTATAAATCATGGTATGTCGGCCAAGAAGGTTTGTGCCATACCTTTGGTATGATTGTAAAAGATTGTTAGTATAAGGAGGTACAGACCCACGCGCGCAAATATCAAGATTAAGGGACCCACGCGCGCAAATTTCAAGATTAAGGACCCACACTTCCTACTTTTTAATTTCTTTTTATTTTTCAGAATAATAGTAAGAGATAATATCACCTTTGGCCGTTTGTAAATTCTAGTTCTTGTCATATATATGATTAAAGTATATTTAATCCTCAATTTACTAAAATATGTGTTTTGGTCCGTTTTTATGCTATAGTTAGACTGTTTTTAGAATTATATTATTCTCAAACTTAACATAATATATGTATGTCACCCCACTTATGAAATTATACTAAATTTATAATTAAGAACAAGTGTGAAGTAATTATTCCATGTGATGATTCATACAAAAATATAAAAGAATATGAGATTACTTACTTGCACGATCTTAAGGCCGATATCCCCAAAAATCTTTTTCTTCTAATTATATTGCCTTATGATTCACTAAAAGTTAGTACTATCTACTTAATCTTCTATATTATATTAAAAGGAGAGTAGTATGCATCGTGGTTAAGCCAAGTGACAAGCTAAAATGAAGCCACTTGGCAATTTTAAGACAACATTAATAATTAAAAATTATAAATAGAAACATAATTAATGGAAATAGTTGATTTAATCTTATATATAATCTAAATAGATCTTAGACAAATATAATCTATATATCTATATTTATATGTATATTGGTATCTACATCTATATTTATATTTTATATCTATATATTGATCCACTCATAGATTTTCTTATATATTAACTAGAAATATGGAGGTGAAAAATTAATTAAAAATCTATAATAGAAACAAAAAAAAAATATAAAAAAGCGTAAATTGAGATAACATATGACTATTTATACTTTGGAGTGAGTTAAAATATAAAATAAAGTGGCGTCTTAAGAATAAGACACATAGCAAAGTAAGACAAAATAAATAAGAATTTAGGAAAGACTTAGGATAAAGTTAAAAGGATAAGAAGAAAATATAATGTATTACTTTTGTATCACATTCGAAGATTTGAAAAAATTTCATTTTTAATTGGACTAATAAATGCCTAAAGTTATGGGATATTGTAAATCCTATTTAAAATTACTTTGCCGCTTTAATTTTAGGCATTTAAAAGGGTTATTTGTAAGAAATATATATATTCGAAAGGGTAACATCAAAAGAATTTTTTTTAAGCCTATGTGCTTTTTCCTAATTTGACATTGAGTTTTTATAGTATTGTTAACTTCTCGGAAAATCGAAAAATTTATAAACCAAATTCCAAGAGAATATGTGTGTGCGCATATATATATATATATATATATATATATATATATATATATATATATATATATGTGTGTGTGTGTGTGTGTGTGTGTGTGTGTGCGCGCGCGCTTGCGCTTGCGCTTGTGCATTGTGATTAAGCCAAGTGACAAACTATTATAAAGCCACTTGGCAATTTAGGATAATACTAATACTTAATTTAAATTAAAATATATTTTTTTCAAATCTGAATGAAAAGAAAATGAATATTTTTGTAAAGATATTGTTTGTCATATCTTAACTAATAAGATTTTAAAAAAAAAAATTACATTGAAAGATAAAAACAACACCTCTATCTTAATTAATTATAAAGATAAAAATATAGGTATTATAAAAAAATATGATAAATTTAAACATTAATATGATAAATAGAATTAAAAAAATTAAAAGATCAGAGTATATATATATATATATATATATATATATATATATATATATATATATATATATATATATATATAAATTTAATGTAGAAATATTTGGAAGGATAAGACTTATTTGATTTTTGAGAAGAGAAAGTATTTTAAATAATAACGAATAAAATTTGCATTGTGGTTAAGCCAAGTGACAAACTACTATAAAACCACTTAGCAATTTAGGATAATATTAATATTAATACTTAATTTAATTTTTTTTTTGAATCTGAATAAAAAGCAGTGAACATTTTTGTAAAGATATTATCTACCCTATCTTAATTAATAAAATTTAAAAATAAATAAATTGAAAGATAAAAACAACGCCTCTATCTTAATTAATTATAAAGATAAGAATATAGGTATTATAAAAAATATGATAAATTTAAACATTAATATGAACAATAGAATAAAAGTAAATAAAAATTTTACTACAAGAAAAAAAACATATTTTTTATTTATAATATTATAATAGAAGTAACAGACAAGAATATGATAATTTTAAGTTATGAGTAATACAATATGGACAAGAAATTATGGATAATTTTAAGAGATCTGAGAAATTTTTGCTTTTTTATTAACATTTATTTAATGATTATATATAACTTTTACCTAAAAGATTAATATTTTAAAGTACATAAATCAAATAACTCAAATCACATATTTGTGTCCGCGCAAGGTACTAATACTAGTTTATTAGTTAAAAAATCTCAATAATCCTTTATAGTGCTTTAGACCTCACCGGTTTTCTTGATTAGTTTAATTGGCATCCTTAATATTTTAAACTTAACGTAAAGAGTCCTTCGAATATGGGCAAAGTTACGTTGGTGGGAAGGTTCCAATTGAGTTCATCCATTGTGTAGAACTGTAGATTGGTTAAAAGAAATATTGCACACATTTGAAATTTAAGTCTTACGCAGTAACGGTGTAAATATTCAATCAATTGTAAGAAAATTACTACTATAGTAAATATATATGATGGAGCATTAATTGTTCTTTACATTTACATTTAAAAAAATATGTGAATGCCAAGAAAATGATTTACTACATTTTCGGCAATATATGCATATTATAAGTTCTTTTTAATTTTTTGTTGTTGTCTAATTTCTATAGCACTTTTCGCTTAACGAGGGTGATTGATTGATTTTTCAGAAATAAAACAGACTAGATCTAGTTCATCTCAAATTTAAATGCTTAAATATTCAGAAACTAGAAATGCACTAGGTTTAATGATTCAGGACTAGAATATGATAATCTTATAATAGTACCTATTTTTATTTCCTCCAGCATGTAGGCTACAGTTAAGTAGCTAGCGAGAGAAGGTTATAAGCAGATGCAGGAGAAAGAAAAAAAAGAATGACACACACAGAGGAATTCATCATTCTCATATATCAACACAAAATGTTTAAATAACGACAAAAAATGAGTACAAAATTGGCCTACTACATAGATTTCCTCAGTTCTCGTGAAGAGCCTTCATGAGATAAAGTCTACTGAAGCTCTGTCCAGCAACACTGCAAGCAATTCACAAACAAGTTCAGTTCACAAACAATCTTTTTGTGTGTGTGTGAGAGAGAGAGAGTTTTGGTTTTGTTTGGGGGGGGGGGGGGGAAGGGGGTTATTAATGATGGTATCTGAGCCAGCTTACGCGAACTCAACCATTCCATCGAGTAACTTCTGTCCACCAAGCTTAGGCACATGAAAAGGTGATCTGAATTTAAACTTTGTTTTCAGCAGTTTTAACCTACATTATTGACTGTTAAGCGACACCCTTGGATGTGCCTTCCCTACAAACTAATCATGATTCTCCTTTTGCGGATACTACTCAACAACAACGAACCCAGTGTATTCCCTGGGGTCTGGGGAGGGCAGTGTGTACGCAGACCTTACCCCTACCTTATAAAGATAGGGAGGCTGTTTGCGGATACTACTCAAAACTCAAAATAAATACTCACACCTAATAGGTCCGGTTCCTTAAGAGGCCTTACTGAATAATTAAGGTTAAAACCATGTCCCGAAGAAAATGCTAGAACAAATGAAATCAAATAGAAAATCTATGTCACCATATTTTTTTTATTGATACAGAAAAGGATATTGAGATATTTAGATTTTCTATTTGATGGGGAACTTCCTGAATACTTCACTCAGGATGATAGTAGAAGCATTTCAAATCCTTTTTGAAATTATAAAAGTTGACCAAGCTAAAATACTAGGGTATCTAAGGGGTTGGTAAATTGGCAACGCTCAGAAGTGAAGGCTGTGTTTTCCTCAGTTGAACTGTCCCTATCAGCAATGCTTGCAAACATGCATGTAATGATTATCACTTTAGATTGTAACTCACCCATTAATCTGGTTGCAATAGTTTGCTATTTGATTAGTTATGAGAAAGCTTTCCAATCGTGAGGGTTCTGGGATTGGCTTAAAGACGGGATTAGAAGGATCTTCCTCCGGTAGCGGCTCTTCTCCAGCAGCTTTGCGTGACATGTTCTCAGCCCTGCAGAGAACAAAATCCAGAATAGATATCAATTAGAAAGGACCTCTTGAAAAAAAAACAAATAATTGCTGACTTCACCAGGTATATATCATACCACAGCCAAGACATCCAAAAGCTGAAACTTCTAATTAGCAAATTCGACTATCAAGCTGTCACAACTGGTAATGGCTTCCCCCTCCCCACCACCAAGTTAATGAATAAAAAATATTTTCAGCATCCAGAAGATCTGCCATACTATTTCTGCAATTGCTGAAACATCCTATTGTAGAAATATCAGTATCTACCTCCTTATCTTTTTAAACCAAGTTCCAGATAGTCAAAGCAAACCATGATTCAGGTTAGGATAAAAGGTGCTATGATGTAAAAGTAGTCTTTTTATATATAAGCTGGCATGTGGAAGCGCATTCATCAATCTCCTACACTCTGTACTTCAAGGGCGCCTTTAGGAAATCTAATTGTAAAAGACAAAAATTTACAAAAGCGTACAGGGAAAAGGATTTTCAGACTTGGCCTTTGAGTTGATACAGCAACCCTGATACTTGAGATGCTGAACACGTGCAAGGGGCTACAGGTCTTTCCAGACTTGGCTTTTGAGTTGATATGGAAATCCACAAGATTTCCTAAATCATAAGATATTCTCTTTGCGATATACTCTGTTTCAATTTATGTGAACATATTTCCTTTTTAGTTTCGTGCCAAAAAGAATGACCTCTTTCCCTATTTGGAAATAATTTATCTTTATGCAATGATTTATAGCCACACAAAATATATGTAGCCTCATTTTATACCACATGTTCAAAAGTCTTCTCTCTTGTCTTAAACACCGTGCCCAGCTAAATGGGTTAACATAAATTGAAACAGAGGGAGTATTGAATATGCTTCGGATATGGCAGTGACATATGTATTGGATATATCCAGCTACAAATTGTGCCTGTCATTTGTCTCACTGTCAATGCTACATATATAACGGCTTCCACCATGACGTACTAAATATCTTATAAAGTAACTTAATCCCCCCAAAAGTTGAGCAGTTCCAGAGAGGATCTCAATGATGCAATTTCCAATTACAATGTAAAACCCTTTACCCGTGCTCCTAGTAAGAAATGAAAAGTAGAGCAATGAAAGGACATCCTCTCCAATTTTTAAGATATATATGAGATGTTTCGGCTTCACTTTTACGAGATCTATTATCATCTGTAAGCTTATCATATCTGCTATTATGTTTCCTGTAAAGAAGGTGATTGAAAATGTCCCCAAAGGAAAAAGAAGGATACCTTCTCTTTTGAAGCCAAGCTTGCTGCTGAGCTTGTTGACGGGAAAGGTTCCGATAATAAAATTGGAACTGTAAACGGGTAGTAGTGTTAGCAACATCCAAACATATGACACACTCCACAGAAAGGGAAAAATTGACCCAGGAAGAGAAGGACTAACCTTTTGCTGTTCCATTGACAAGTCATCCATGCACTCAACCAAAAATTCCACGTTCCTTTCCAAATATGGATTGGTTGACAACTGTAGGCGCTCATAATCACACTGACACGCAAGGAAAAAGAAACCTTCAGTAACGATTTGTCAAGCTATATCTGATCATTTGAGAATTCTGCCAAGATAAAAACAAAGCTACCTGAGTTACAGGTGTATCAGGTTCCAGTTCAGTCATGAAGGCGCTTATGAGAGCTGAGTTTGAAACTTTAATCTGTCCAAAAGAGATGGCAAAATTGAAATGTGTTAGAAAACTGAAGCATGTTTTCTTCCTGTAACTTTTCTCTCACTAGAAACTACGAACATAACTCATCAGAAGTTTCCATGTTTACAGACTAAAACCAAGATGGTAGTACCACTTCATGGTATTACTCAAAGAATCTTAAATTTATCTCATCAATGAGTGTGGAGAAGAAATACACGTCAGATATTGAGTTTAACTTTAAAACAGGACACCGATCAAAAAAGTGAAGAATCCTCTTGCGGGGCAAAAAGGGCTAATAACGAGACAGTCTTTCGAACTGATACAAGCGCAAAATGGCATCGAGAAGCAAATAATGTCGCATTGTTGAAAAATCTGCTCATACAAGGATAATAGTTACACATGAAAGTATAAGTATGAGAAAAGCAAAGTGGATAAGAAGCATACCGGTATCTCTTCAAAGATGTCGACCCATGAAAGATTCTTTTCCCTCAACCTAGAAATAAACCAATATCAGCAATAGATTAAGTTTGCTATGTCCAGAAAATTTATCCTGGGGGAAAAGAAGAATGCAACAATGAACATACTTCTCTCCAGTAAAGGTGTTACTCTTGTAGAGTTCCATGAAAGAATCGGAAAGCTTCAAGGCCTTCAATGCTAAGACGCCTTGGTCGGATCTTGATGGATCATAGACAATGCAAACACAACGTTTAATATTCTCCTGAAAAACAAAAGGCCATCAAGTCCAAGTACAGGGATATTCACATAAACAATTGGGACAGAAACAATTAAAGAGCAACTGATCGAGTAAGAACATAAGAAAATTCTACAAGAAAACTTATTTCTTAACAGAAATGAATATCCCATTCATCAGGCATCAAGATGAGAAAATTTAAGTATCTTTTCCCATAGAGCAAATACAAAACATAAGAAAGCTCGGAAGAAATTAAAACACCTTCTGTTATTTAGTTTGAAACATTCCATGGGTGTTCTGGTCAAGTTGTTGCTAGGAATTGGCTTTCGGTAGCGAATTAACTCAAGCTCTTAAGCAGGTAAAAGATTTCGTGTTGCACATCTTGGGTTCAGATGATGATATGCGGAAAGCCTATCAAGAAACTTGATATCAATATATTTCCATGGTGGCATGGCACTTTCCTATGCTACTTAAATCCCTCAATACATAACAAGGAGAGAAAAAGGCAAGAGAACCAGAAGGAGATTAGAGTAAGCACTATAGTCACACATTTATGTCCTGAAATTCATTTTCTTTTTTGCAGACTCTTGAATGATGCATCAATCTACAGCACTTCCACAAACTTCTTGACTAAGCAGAAGAAACATAAACATTGCATGAGAGGAGACCCGAGCAAATATGAAGTTATTTTTGTTTTTTCTTGTAAATCACACACACACACACACACCTCCCAGTATTATCAGCACATGAACCAGAACAAGTGTAACTCCATTACCAATACACGCAATTTCAGAATCCAAAAAGAGAGATGGAGACGGACAGAATCATAAATGAGAAATGTACCTGGTAATTCATGAAAGTCTCTATCAATTCCACAGTTTGAAAAGAGCCAAATAAAGTTGATTGATACCTAGAATATAAATACCAAAGAAAAATTCGTAGTCGGGCATATTACCAATAATCATATGACAAGGATAGACGTGGCAATAGGAATGATAATCTGCACCAGGTGTATCCTCTGTGAGGAAGGTAATGAAAATACTCCACGCTTATAGCTGAGATGCAGTATATGTTTTCGAATTTATTTGAAGTAAAATGGTGTGTGTCAGAAACTCCAAATGAACTGCTGCTGAATTGAAAAAGGATAGGACTTCAAGTAGCTGCTAGGATGCTTTGAAACACTGTACTAGCAAATTGTTTGGTCGATAGTCTGGAAGGAAACAAATCAAAGCTACTTTGAGGGCTAGAATTCAAAACATAGATGTATATCCCTTTCTAGCTTTTTGGCTTAAGATCGAAAATGTAAGAGAAGCTGAGGGAATGATAGATTTCCTTAGTTCATTTCATTTGCAGTAAATGAACTTTTTTTATAAGGATTCGATTACGATGAGTAAGTCAGAACTAGCTGGTTGTGGTAAGCAGTAAATGAATTGAACATAGTTTTTTGTAAATGCACATCATAAGCAGCCCCTGGGTGCTACAGATAATAAAATCCCTTATTACGCATAAAAGAACTAGATTTTCTTCTATAACTAGATTATTTTCCCTTGAAGCCAAATTGCAGCAAGAATCCCTGCTTGTAACTTCAAGAATTTTGTTTGCTTGTAACTTCAGGAAATGACTTTGGTACTTCAAGAAAGATGTATGAACTTTGCATGAAACAACAACCACTTCCAAGATTTGAACTATCATTTCACTCATTCTTCCATAATTCTCTCTAATGTAGTCAAACAAGAAAGTAGTCGTACCAACCAACGGTGTTATTGTCAATATTAACCTCCCTCAGGCATCTCATCATTTCAAGCTGATAATTAGCACCTTCAGCCTCGAGCTCCTCATCTTCTTCACGAACCTGAACAAAATATATGTTAAGAAGACATCTACTCATTAATGAATCTGACACAACAAATTTATGCATAAATAATAAGCAAGAAATGCTAGAATCCAACATACCGGAAATGGAAAACAGTTAGTGACTTCTAGAACACTTCCAACATCCAATCCAAGAAGTTGTCCAGTGACCAAAGCTGGGGAAAACTCCTTACAATGCTTTATTATCTTCAGAATGACCTGTTGCACACATACTTAAACCATTAGAATACGATAATTCTACTATCGCGTCCAATCTTTCCAGAACCATCTGGTATCTAACTGTGCGATACAATGCATCATGGGCAACCCTCTCGAAGCAGAAACAGGACAATAATTTAGGATGAGGGAGTATATTAAAGATAAATGATTCATTCCAACGAACTCATTAAAGTCACCATCTATATAAGAGACCCGGTTGAATATAGTAGCCAATGTGTTTCTTACATTGTTTTCTTAACTAGAAGGATGAGATGACCCATCGCCGTTAGTCCTTTGAGTGCTTCAATCACATAATTAACAAGTTTGTAACTCTCCAACATATTTTAGTTCCTCCTAGAAGTCATTCAGTGGAGTGTCATGGAATAAATTAATTGAGTTCAACTCAGTTGTAAGTCAGAAACCATACTGCATTCCTAGATTAACAGAATCTATTAATATTAACTTTTCTTTATGAAAAGGTAAAGAACTGATTAATATTAACTTTAGATCAAAGGAAAAAGGAAAAGATGGCAATCCCCAGTCCAAAATGAAAAGAAGGTAAGCTGGCGCGCATCAGAAAATTACTCAGTTTTGCAACAATAAAAGTGTGAAAAATCCAATGGCAATAAAAACTTCACCTCAATCCAAAGCCAGTTGGGGTCAACCATTTCAATACTTGATAATTTGTCTTTTTAGATGAATCAATCCCGACTAATGTAAGTGTACAAGCACTGGTACGTAATATAATGGTAGCAACAAGATTTTGTCTTATCCCAACTAGTTGGTATTACTTATATGGATTATTTACTTCCAATGTGTTATGTTCTTCACTAAGTCCGCCAGTATTCTAAGTGTTGTTTGTAATAAGCAACTTAAATAAATAATCACGACCAATACTTGAGGTTTTGAAACCTTCATTACAAATACATTATCTCGCATATGGGAAGTAGCTTATAAGATGAGTACCGATACATCGTTGTCTCGGTCAAATTAGAGATGGTGAGGAACCAATTAATTAACAAGTATCAAGTCTTACAAGTCTATCATTACATAACTGTACAAAAATCATGAGTTTTTTAATGATGGTGGTGTCCGGTAAGCTTGTGCACCCCTCGACTATTCCATTAGGTACCTGCTACCTCCCACTAGCGGGTAACTCTGTCTATCTAAGGCTTGATCGGATGGAAAGAAATCGCCTAGTTTTTTTTTTCCGCTTCCGGTGCGATTTGAACCTAAGACCTCATGGTTCTCCTCGCACTTCCCTTTGGTTCGATCGAAGTTTCTACTTTTAGCTAAAAGGACACCTATTTAACAATCCTAATCCACGGTACAATGCCGCTTTAGAATCTATACCGGTTAAAATCAATCAAATTCAAGTGTATAAAATGTAAAGTGGACAGAAACATAGAAAGTACCAGTCCTTCAATCTGAACAACTCTCAGCGGCGGTGCAGCTTCTTCTTCTTTAGCTGCAACTTGCAAAAATGACCTCGGTATTGCTGCATTAACCACACGAAAAGGTCAATTGCCAAACTGATTCTGTACAAAATACCCATTATAGATGCAAAGTGAAAGAATTTTACATACCGTTTGACATTGTGAAACAGATTGAAATATATCACTGTGCTGAAAGCGATCGAAATTGCTCGAGGGGTTTGTGCTGATGATGGTGGAGAGATTTGAGATGTGAGGATTTTCATTTTGGGCTGGCCCGTATGGCCCTATAAATATTGGGCCTGAGGAAGAACATATATTGGGCCAGATTGTTTAATAAAGGATCTTACATAAATAGTCGGTCACTTTTACTGTGTACATTTTTTAGTCGGTGTACATAAATTATATATACTAATTATACATGATTATCTATACTATATTAAAAGCATGAAGGCCCTTAGCGAAATGTCATTCACCTTTTTTACCCTTTAAAATTGGAGTTCACACTAGACAAAATAGTCATTTAATTATTCTCCTAATATTTAGTTCTTTGAAATTGACTAAAATTTTTGTTATTAAATTATTTTCCATTGAACTAGGTAGGAAACCCTAAAATTTAGGACTTTAAAGTCAATTAAAACTTTACCTAACTTAAATATTTTCCTTATTTGAATTATATATGTCACATAATTATAATTCTTACATGTTGCTTTCATGGATATATATTCTGTGAAAAAAAGTAAATAACGTGTGGTTTAAATAAAATTAAAGTAAATAAATGATCCATCAATTTTATGCCTAATATTTTAAAAAGGCACGTAAGAAATAGTGCATTTAAGTCATAGTTTTGATTTAAAAAAAATGAAAACATTAATGATAATTCATATTAAGGTGGCATGAATTTAGACTTTAAAAAGCAATTGTGATATTCTATTTTCTTTTAACAATAAGGACGTAGAATTTGAAATATACTTACAAGTTTTGTCCATTTTTATTGTCTAAATATTAAGAAATAATCAAATGATAATCGTTTTTAAATGTGACATTATTTTAAATGGTAGAATAAGTTGATCAATATATATTTTGTACACAAAAATTGGAATAGAAAAAGAATATATATATATATATATATATATGTAATTGGTCACGAGTAAAAGTACTTTAGAAAGAAATTATAGGTAAAATAAGATAATAATTGAGCAAAAAAAAATAATATAAAAATTGTTAATAATAATCGAGTTCGGATGCCTATATGATTGTTAAGTTATCAATAGAATAAGGTTACAGCTTTAGCAGTACCGTAAAATGAGTAAAGATAAAAAAAATTAATTGTTGGTAAACTATCTTACATAAATTTTTGAATAAGTAACATGAAATATACATGCAATGTACGTACCCAAGTCCTCAAGTAAAATTGAATGATTTTTTTACCTTTCAATCAAACGCTACTCCTATATCTTTTTTTGTACAATAAAGCAAGCAAGAGAAACAACTGAAGGAAGAACTATTAGAGTAGATCAAACTCCTAAGGAAGAACTACTCTTAATTTTATATAATAACATAACATATTTTTGAATATTATTTATTTTATTTATAAAATTTTATTTTTCATTAACACGAGGGACACGCGCAACGCGCGTATACTAAAACTAGTACATATATTATATATTCGCCGGCTAATTTTAATTTAACTAATTAAATGGACTGTTATCTAGGTTAATTCTTCTTAAATAAAGTGATTTTTACCTATCTATACCATATATCAAACTTTATTACCAAAAATGTTCATAATTTGTTATTTACCCGTGTAGTCCACACTTTTACTACAAATTATATACCAATCCAAAAATAGGTAGATTTTGCCATAAAAATGCGCTAAAATGAAGGCACCAGATCTGCGTGTGATTCTGTCAACATCAAATTAGAATTGTTGCGTGATTCTCTCCTTCCTCAATGGAAAGAGATCTCTCTTCTCTCACTCAACTACAATTCTCAAAAAACGCAAGCTACTGAAGCTCCAGTAATCAAACGAAAAGGAGATTTCTGTTCTTCATCTTCATCTTCATCTGTTCTTCCATATATTTTCCACCATTGATAGCCATTAAAAAGCTTGAAAGCTTTGAATTCAAATTTGGGTTTTCAAAAATCATTATTTGTTTGGATTGGGTGTTGTTGTAAATAATTCGGAATATGTTTAGGAGTTTATATCTCAATTTTGAGGGGTTTTGGTGAAGATTAGACTTGGTTTTGACTGAATTTTAGATTGAAACTCGAAGAAGAAGAAGAAGAAGAAGAAGAAGAAGAAGAAGAAGAAGAAGAAGACGTATTTCCAGAAATTGTAGATAAATTGTAGTTAAATTGTAGAATTGTAGATATATTGTAGATAAATTGTAGATTGGGAAGACTAAAACTTCTACAAATCTTCTACAATTATGTCGAAAATGCCAATTATGCTACAATTGAAATGAGAATTTGGATATTAAAATTCAATGTATCTATTTTGTAGATATCTTGTAGATAAATTGTAGATTATTTGTATTCTGATTGTAGATGCATTATTTTCTGTTTTCACAAATCCAAAACGACTAAAGCTTCTACAAAATCTTCTGCAAAAAACAGTCTACAATTTATCTACAATTTTTCTAATTTGACTACAATTTGACTACAAAATATCTACAAATTCTGGAAATATGTCTTCTTCTTCTTCTTCTTCGAATTTCAATCGACTGTGTTATAGATAGGTAAAAATCCCTTAATCAAATGGATATACAATTAGTATAAGGTTAGTGTGGATAACAAATTAAAGAAGCAGCAATCGATATGTTTTGCAAGAATGACCACACCACACATGTCGTTTATTTTGGAAAGATTCTGAAGGCTACGTATGCCAAACTGCTTTAATAGGTGGTGTGGGGGGAGGGGGACCCCTCCAATCACCAATTGTTGAGCCAAGCAAATTAAGACGCTTTCTTAATACCAGAAGCTATTTTTTGTTTGTGCTCTTTCTTTGTGACTTTGCCCCCCCAACGATACAGCTACACCTCATTACGCATGTCTTGACTACTTTTATATATGGATCTTTTTATCCGTCATGATTTTGGGTGAAATCCCTAAAGCTTATGTTTTTTAAATTCATTTGATTGAAATGTCATCTTTTAAGCTTAGAGGGTCAAATAGGCGAGTTGTATTTAATCTAAACAATTTGAATTAATTAGCTGGTTGGATCATATTTTGCCCTATTTTTAGGTCAAGATGAGCTGATAAATTTTTGCTAATGGGTCATAACCCAAACCAAACTCATAATATATTTTCATTTGTTTGTTTGTTCTTTTAAAATTTGTTTAACTACTAATTCGAAATAACGAAAATATTTTTTTTAAAAAAATTATTAGGACTATATTTGACAAACTAAACTTGAAAGATTTATTTTTCAAATATGTTCTGATAGTCTTTTTTACGAGCTAACTTGAGTTATGCTTAAATTGATCTGCCAATAAATATATGTTCAACTCAGTTTTGTCAAAACTTTATCTGATCAAGCGAATTATATCTGTATGAGCTAAATTTGATACACTTCTTTGAGAATTTGGGGGACCTTATAGCTCTAACAACATTTATTATATGGGAACAAATGGATATACAATTAGTATAAATGTGTTGTGTGTGTGTTGTGAACAGTTGAGATGAAAGGAAAGAGAAAGTGGGAAGATAGTCCTATAATTATGCCTAATATAAATGAACCCTTAATTATATCCCTAATTTGAATTATGGTATAGAAATGGTAATTTGATATGCTTAAATGTAATAAACACAAACCTTAAACATTGAGGGTAATAAGGTTTGATATATGGTATAGATAGGTAAAAATCCCTTAAATAAATGTTTCTTTACAAGGGGCGTGACTAATAGAAATGACACGAGGTAGCCACTTGTAGCACCCTATTTAAAATGTATCCAGAATTTTCAAACTATTTCAAGTTAGAAGTTTGAAATTTGAATTCAGCTCAAACTTCAACCTTGGTTATGTTTGATTTTGAGGAGACTGAACCTCAAAAAAGGTTTTAAAATTGGTTACGTTTTAAATGATGCCCTTAAAATCAATTACTTGTGCGATTTGTCCGGTGGATAAGCAATTACGGACCTCCGCTAAAACATGATAAGAATGTAATATGATGTATTTTAATATACAATCTGCTTCTATTTTATATGACTGGTCTTAAGGTACGCGCGTTGCACGTATACCTCATCCGTGAGAATTAAATTTTTAAAAATGGCAAAAATATAACTCATAGAGTATTAAAAATTATTTACTCATTAAGAATTTATTTTGAAATGATAAAAAACTTGATTTGATGTTTCACTTTAAATCTTTTAAATAAAGATTTACTGATAAATGATGTTCAATATCAAACAAATTGATAATTTTGTTAACTATCATATCCTAGTTTGAATTGAAACTTGATAAGTAATTACTTATTTTTTCGTAGTTTAATAACAAACTTTGACTATCAAAATATATACCTAAAAGTGCACGTATAGATTGTTCATACCCAATTATGTACTATGACTATTGGATACAAAATATATAATATCGTATTTATAAGTGAAAATATATGATTTTGAATTTCTAAATATTAGAACTCCTTATCTAGATCAAACAAGGGAAAAAATTTAGTTAAAATCAAAACCCTAAATATTAGAAAAATAATTAGATGACTATTTTTAAATATTAAATTTTTTATTTAATGACCATTCCTAGATATTAGAAAATTAAAATAAATGACTATTTTTTCTAATGTGTACTCTATTTTCAAAAGATAAAAAAGACAAATGACATTTCGTTAAGGACATTCTTACTTTTAACCAAAGTCGTGACTCGTTTAATTTTGGATTCTTCTAATAATTTCTACAAGCATATCTTAAATTGTTGTTGTACATAGTTTTTACCCAAAAGAAAAGCAGTTAAAGTATAATTAAGACAAATAATTCTAATTCAAATAAGGAAAAAATTAATAAGCAAAATTTTTGGTTGATCTAAAAGTCCTGAATGTTAAAAAAATTAAATTATAATTCTTTCCAACTCGATTTTTAAAGGTTAAAAAAGTTAAACGACATTTCAATAAGGCCTTTGTACTTTTAATATAATAGAAGATATAGATATAAATATAGCAGATAAACTAATAATATGCTCGTACCATACACTTGTACATTAGCAACAACAGTTCATCAAGTATGTTTACTGCAATTTCAAACCCCAATACTTTGGAAAAACATGTTTATATCATGGTAAGAATTACCGTAACAATAACAATTGTTGTTGTGTGGCTATCGAGAAGGTTATAAATTTAAATCGCAAAATAACCCTTTTCAAAATTACAAAATAAATGTACATTAATAAAATGGACCTATGTTCACACTTGTTAGAAATTCTAACAATCACGAACAAACACATGTTCCTCGAGTAAATATGTATCAAAATTCTTTACATTGTCAATGAATATTAATTAAATTGAAAGATAAAAGGAAAAAAAAGAACACACACATATAAATATAATCTTGACGTAAAATTATAGGAATACAAAAGCAGAACGTTATATAAGTTTTGTTGACAATGACGAATCTCGTCAAATAAGGACTTAAAATAACTACTATTTGTAACCTATAATAGATACTATTTGTCGAAAAAATACTTCAAAAATAATTACCTAACTAACCAAATTTCAAGAATATCTAAAAAGTTATCAATCAAGCTTCTTAAAAAATATTCACCGAATTAAATGTCATAACTGTAGTCATAATCTAGTCATTCAATCGGATAACCATATTTGCATTCTCAGTATCTAAAGATGAAAGATCCTTCTCCTTCAAGTCATAATCATTCCACTCTCTTGACAATAGCCAAAGCTGGAAAGTATGATTTCCTATGCTCAAATCTGTTCGAGGAATCAACTCAAAGAATCGGCAATTGTTAATCTTTCTTGCAATACACCCATAATTAATAAAAATATATTTAAATAATGCAATAGAATCAAAAGATAATTTTCATTGAATACACTCTTGTGATGACCCAAAAGGTCATCACTTGATTTACAAATTAATTATGTGTTCCGAGACCTTAAAAGCCTCCTTTTATCTCACCTCGATTTGCGTGTACAGTCCCGGCGTATATCCGGAACGCTTTTATGTGAAAATTTGATAAAAATGCTAATTTGGCCTTTAAAATTGATTTTAAGTTGACTTCGGTCAACATTTTGGGTAAACGGACCTGGACGCATGATTTAACAGTCCCGAAGGGTCCGTAGAAAAATATGGGACTTAGGGGTATGCCCGAAATTGAATTCTGAGGTCTCAAGCTCGAGAAATGAATTTTTGAAGAAAATTGTTTAACTGAAATTTTAAGAGTTTTTGGAAATTTAAATGTGTTTGAATTTGAAGGTATCGGACCCGTATTTTGTTCCGGAGTCCGGTACAGGTCTTATGTGGTATTTAAGTTATGCCTATAAAATTTGATAAGAAACGGACTTCATATGACGTGAATCGGACCCTCGGTTGTGAAATTTGAAACTTAGGAGTTCTTGAGATTTTTCTTTGATTTTGATGCTAAACTTGAAGTTCTAGGTGTTATTTTGCCGATTTCACACGAGTAAGTCCGTATGATATTTTTAGGTTAGTGTGCATGTTTGGTTTGGAGCCCCGAGGGCTCGAGCGAGTTTCGGATGGGGTTCGGAATGTTTTGGACTTAGAATTTCTGTTGTCATAGTTGTTGCAGGTGCACAATGATTTTGTTCTTCGCGTTCGCGTGGATCCATTCGCGAACGCGTAAGGCAAATTTCCTCAGGTGTCATTTTGTTCCTCGCGAACGCGGAGCTCAGGACGCGAACGCGAAGTTCAGGACGCGAACGCGAAGCTTTAGGGGGGTTTACCCTTCGCGAACGTGTTCTGGCCCACGCGAACGCATATGGTTAGTGGGCCTGGGGAAAGAGCTCGATTTGTTCTACGCAAACACGGCCCTTTGACCGCGAACGCGGAGGCCTGAGGATCTAAAGCTCTGCGAATGCGAAGGCCATTTGGGCCTGACCCATCGCGAATGCGGTAGGCCCATCGCGAACGCGATGAAGGCTTGCCCATTCTTTTTAAAACAGGTTTCAAAACTGGCAGATCTCATTTTCTCCAAATTTTCGAACTCCCAAGACCTAGAGGCAATTTTCTTCACATAAATTCATCCCCAAAGTGTTGGTAATCAATTCTAAACTCTACTCTTTCAATTACCCAACGTTTTTCATCACTTTTTAATCAAAAATCAAGAACTTTCATGGTAGAAATTGGGAATTTGGGTAGAGTTGGGGCTTTTGAATAATTGGAATTTAGACCTCGTTTTGGGATTGGATTTCGAAATTAATTGCATATTTGGGCTCGTGGGTAAATGGGTGATCGGGTTTTGGTCCGAACATCAAGTTTTGACCAAGTGGGCCCAGGGTCGAGTTTTGATTTTTTTGGGAAAAATGATAGAAAACTTATAAATTAAGCATTGGGTATGAATTCTTTAACGTTTATTGATGTTGTTAAATTAATTTGGGCTAGATACAAGTAACTTGGAGGTGAATTCTAAAGGGAAAGCGGTGTTTGAGGCTTGAGTTGGCCGTGGAAGTTTGAGGTAAGTGTTTGGCATAACCTTAGCTTGAGGAAATAGGTGCTGAGTCTTATTTGCTATGTGTTAGTGTCGAGTACGACGTATATGTGAGGTGTCAAGTATCTATACGTTGGTGTCAAGCATGCCCGTGAGTCTTATAATTGGATTTGTTGTGATCTTATTATGTATTGATCATGCTTAGTTGGATGGTTAGTAACCGTGGCACAAAATTCATGATGAATTCTTAAAAATTGGTAGTTGCCAAGTATTGGCTCAGGTTGAGGTTTCTCTTGTGAATTAATTGTTGAAACTGGATTGGTTATAGTTGATTCCTTGTCGGGATGTCAATTCTTGTGATATTATTTCCCTTGTCGGGATATTGTTATTATATTGTTGTTCCATTGCCGGAATTCTTTGTCATTTAGTGTTGATTTGTATATTGGGATCGGGGTGCACGCAACAATATTATATGAGATTGGGTTGCACGCCGCAACAAGGAGTAATAAGAGAGGACATGTGGGGTCGGGTTGCATGCCGGAACAGTATCATATGATTTAGATCGGGTTGCACGCTGTGAGCATGTGATTTTTGCCTTACGAAAAACTACTCCAAAATAAATCAAAAAATAAAATAAATTTCTTTTACTGTGTAATTTTTGAATTTGCGTGGTGTTAAATACTTGTGTTATGTCCGTAAGTGTTTACATTGTCATAATAAAGTGAAAAAATAAAATAAAATACATATTGAATGCATATAGGATTTAATGATACATTTAAAAGATAATTTAAATAAAATCACAAAAATATGCAATAGTTCCATTTTTATTCCATTGTATGATTGATGTTTTGTCTATGTGTTAAATAATTGTTATAAAATAATTAATATATTTTGCGAATTTAAAATTGTTTTACAATTAAAATAATTGTTAGAAAATCGGACCTGGATTAAAATCCAGGCCCAAATGAATTAATTTCCCCCCCCACAGCCCAATCCAACATTCCCCTATCCGGTCCAATTCGAACCAGACTAAACGACGTCGCATGAGGTACTTCAAATCTGAGCCGTTGATTCATTGCAATCAAACGGTCCAGTTCAGCCCGTGCATAAATAAAACGACGACGTTTAGGGCAACTAGATCTGAACCGTTCATCCATTTTGATCCCACGGTCTTAAAATACTCACTCAAACCCGATCCATTTCAACCCCGGGTTGACCCTTTCCCCAACTTAAATCAAACGATGTCGTTTTGATAAGTGGATTGATCCTGGCCCTTCATCTTACTTGATCGGACGGATAGCATCAATCCACCCCACCCCTATATAAGTCCCAAGCCCTACCCCGGCCCCTAACTGAACACCCCCCCTCCTCTCACTGTTCATCATCTTCCTCAGACCCTCCCCCTTAACCCTAGCCGCCCTAAGATCCCAAAGCCTGAAACCCGGCGGCATCAACGCCGCCGGTCACCAAAACAACACCCTAGGACCCCCTGAACATCCTCTACACGAATATGACCTTAGTTTCCTTCGAATCAGGCCCCAACTCTTCGAATCTTAAATCGAAGGTTGGCCTGAAAACCTGATCTTCTCCGATGGCTTCCAAAATAACACCACAACTTCCCCTAGATACCCTCATCATGGATCTGTTAGTTGCATGGTTCGAATCATACTGGAACTACTCGAATCTTCATTTGAAGATTCGAGTACAACCTGACCTTATCCCAACCTACTTCAAACCCACACCAGTTACCCCCTTGACCTCCCTCGTGCCTAGAACATCTTTGGTTTCCCTCGAATCTAACCAGAAATGAGTAAATCCCAAATCGAACTTTCAAGAACCCTAAAATACCAAACTTTTGGATTCTGTCCAGATTGAATAAAGATTGAGGTTTAATCGACCTTAGTCGAAGTATTTTCAGTGGAAAATACTTCGACTAAGGTCTGTTTGATTTCAAACAAAGTCCAAATCCAAGTCGAGTTGAGTTTAGTTGAATTTAAAGGTTCAGAGGTAATTTCTGTTTCTTATGAGTATTCTATGAGTATTCTATGTTTGTTTTCATTAGTCTGTTTAATTTTTCATATTTTTTTAGTCAATTCTGTTATACTGTCTCATACTCGTCTATTGGATCAGAATCATACTATTGTTTCTGTTGTTTATGAGTGGTCATAATATGTGTAATCGACTCGATTAAGTTCGTCGATTAGTTGTTTTGTAAATTCTTATTGCCATTAATGCTGTTTATAATACCCTGTTTATCCGTTTGGAATTGTTTATTGTCATTGAACTCAGTCAATTAGTTCTTCCCAATTAATTGATTCTCTTTTAATAATTCAGAAAGTTTGTCAATGGTATGTATATATTGTTTTCTGAACAGGGCATTGTCAGTATATTGACAATGATCCTGTATTTGTTTGCTTTTAGTTCAGTTTTGAATTTCAGTTGAAATAATCCTGCATGTTCTGTGTAATGTTAAGGGTGTTTTATTCAGTGTTCAGTTGAGAATCCCCTGTTTAAATTCAGTTCTTGTCAATCAGTTATTAGAAATGTGATATACTGTCTCAAAATCATAGGATTGTTTATAGCTATAAATCAGAAGGATAATTAAGTTTATACAGATTATAGAATCTGTTTTACAGTGGGTTCTGATTTTTCAGTAATAACAGTAGGTTTTCAGGGGTACTACTGGTAATGAAACAGTGAGGTAATATGATATAATAGAGGGCTAAAAGTGGTATGTTAATGGCTATTAGTTAATGATACTAATGGGGAACAAGGGATAATGGGCTGCTAGAAATCAGGAAAAAGTTAACTTGATGGGATTTAAAGTAGTAAAGGCAGATTTTAATGGAATTTTTTCTGTTTTTAAAAGATAAAAGGGGGTCCGGGCAGCACTTAAAAAGGGGGGACAGACCTGTATAAGATAGAGGGAATGGGGACTGATTTAGAGGAGTTTTTCAGAAAACTTGAAGAGAGTTTAAGAGTTTTTTTTGGAGAGATTTCAGAACAGAATTTAGACAGACTTTAAGAGTTTTCAGAGAGAGAGAAATCAGTTTTCAGACATAAATTTTAAAGTTCAGTTTTCAGAGAGATTAGAACAAGGAAAACTGAGATTTTAGGTAGATTTTAAGAGAAGGAACAATCTGATTTAGAAAGGCAGTTTTGTTTTTCTTCAGGTTATCTCTTTAAGAGAGGCTGATTTCCAAAACATTAGGAAATACACACAGAAATACATACACATTTGTGAAAAACAGAAAGAAAGAAAATGTGAAATAGGAATCTGAAACAGGAAGAGGAAAGAAACTGAAATCTGAAATGTTATCTTTCTAGAATCTGTCCGTTGTTTGCTTGTGAATATTGTTCAGTCCAAATCTGAAAATTTTCTCAAGTCTCTGTCACTGTTCATCTGGGTTAACGGGTCTTATTCAGACTTGCTGTGTTATTGGTATATTCTGCTGATTTTGTTACTGCTGCTACTGCTGAAATTTACTCCTTCTACCTTCATTTTCAGGTACATGTCTTTTAAATTTTAAGTTGGAAAGAGATTCAACATGACTCATCAATGAAGCTTGAATTGAAATTCTGTTTTTCCATTTGTCCAAGTTCATCAGTTTAAATTTCATTTTTTCGTTTCATGTTAGTTAATTAGTAGTGAATTCAATTTGATAGCTATGAGCTAATTGTCTTACTTTGAAAGTTCGTATAAAGCTTTGTAATAATGTTAGTCCTTCATCTCATTAGTTTAATCATATTTGAACTGTCAAGGCAAGAAACATGACATAAAGATTGGCTATTTACTAGGCCTTATGGCATTGTTAGAATGGAGTGAAAATATCAAAACTATATTGCTAGTTTATTCTTATACTTGATTTAGTTATGGATGGAATGATATAAGTTATACGTTCTTATGTGGTATGATAACAGGTATTTATAGAACCATTAGTGGATAGTGAGTTGAGTTGTTATGGCTCATTACGAAGTTAAAGTGCTACGAATGTTTCAAGACATACAAATAGGTGGCATGTAAAGCAATGTTGTTAATTAATTTGTACAATAATTCCCTTTATTATCAATTTGATGCCTATTTACCATCCTAAATAAATAATTAGTCCTATTAGATTAAAAGCAAGTATATGAGAATAAGATGAGATATACAAATTGCAACACTTTTTATCAACGACAATTAGAAATAGGACTTGCACTAAATAGAAATAATAAAAGTTCTTAAAAAAATATTCTTCCCTTTATAAATCATTTTTAGTTTCATATACAATTCATTATTGGGCATGTAGATATATATGTTGTATTTGTGAAGAATAGTATTAATCATGTTTTTTATTTAGAATTTGAATAGTCTTGGATGAACATGTTATATGCGGAAATTATAATCAACGGGCAACATTCAACAAATTGTGAATTCTTTTTCAAGAATTAAAGGGTATCTTAAATGAAGATTTCTCATAATATAATAAACAATTTGTGGAAAAAATCCCTAATATCATTACAAATATTTTGCGCAATTAGGGATACGTTCGCGTACCCTGATTATATTTTTAAAAGCAAAAAATTCGGATTATGCGTACGCGCAATTTCGAGCGAATATTTAATAAAAGGATTTTTCCAAAGGCGTTAAATCAATTTCATAAAAACCCGAGATGTATGGTTTACTATTTAAGAAAAACAAATATTCTTGATTCGACACAATTTCGAAAAAATGATTGTTTAATAAATATATTACCAAAAGTTATCGTGTACACGTACGCGTGACACAATTCCGCATTTTTAAATTTATAACACGAATATACGTACGCGTAATTCGATTCAAAGAAGGGTCCTCAATCACAATAAGTATAAGCGGTAGTAAAATCATGTAACATCAATATATTTAATAAAATCAAGATAATTAAGCCAATAATAAAAACAGTTAAGCGACCGTGCTAGAACCACGGAATTCGGAAATGTCTAACACCTTCTTCCGGATTAACAGAATTCCTTACTCAAGATTTCTGGTTCGCAGAATAATAAACAGAGTCATATTTTCCTCGATTCAGGGATTGAAATTGGTGACTTGGGACGCCTTAAAATTCCCAGATGGCGACTCTTAAATAATTAAATAAATCCCGTTTCAACTGTCCTTTAATTGGAGAAAACTCCCCACGCGCCCCGCGGGCGCGGTAAAAAGGAGGTGCGACAGCTCTGGCGACTCTGCTGGGGACTAAACCAGTGTTATTGTAACCCAGAATCTCTGGTTCAGGGTTTAAAGAATTCGAGCTTAAAATATCTGTGTTAATTGGCTTTATTTACTATATGATTTTTAACTGTTTATATGCTAATATGCTAAATGTTTTTTTTACCGCTTTAATATTATTTGAATTGTGAATATATACAACTGCTACGAAACCCCCTTCTTTCTGAGTCTTCTGAATTTATGGTGTACACGTGCGCGTGACCCACCTTTCTGTTAAAGTCATACCAAATAAGACGGAGTTGGGACAAGTAACTAGGCCGGGCAGACTTTCGTGCTCCCGGTACGTTGCCCCCGCTTCGGCTCAAACTGTCCGTTTGGGTAAGCCAGGTTTAGAACAATCAACCTAAGGTTTTACACTTCGAATAACTCAGCCATGTACCTGATCCCTAGTAGGAACGTCTATTTGCATCATACACATTTGGCCTTGGAGACTCAACACAGGGGTTGGGTCTGTCTAGGACAGGTGAACCCAAAATAAAAGACCATCATGATGCATCCTACTTGTTACTTGTGCATTCATTTGCCTCGAACATGCTTGTTGACCAGCTTAAATAAAATCATGGTAAGAAGAAAGGAATAAAATGGGTTGTTTTTTTTTAAAAAAAAATCTTTCGAAAAAAAATAGTTTTAAATTTTGAAATAAAGGTATTTAATAAATAAAAAAAAAAATTTCGAAAATGATTTTTTTTATAAATTTTCAAAAAATGAATTTTGACTTTATCTAAATTAAATTTCAGATACAAAATGAGCACCACACAAAGCCCCTCATCCACAAGTACGGAAGAATTTCTATGTCAGCTTCAAATATGGTGGTATGATTTAGGCGAAGACGGTCAAAAATGGGTCGTCAAGCATTTGGGAAATCTCACGGACATTATGAAAGTTAAACCCCGTGATGATCTGATTGCGGCGTTAGTAACTTTTTGGGACCCTGCTCACAATGTTTTTCGTTTCTCTGACTTCGAGCTTACTCCTACATTAGAGGAGATAGCTGGATATGCTGGTTTTGACGGAAGTCTAAGAAATCAAAGCTTGATATTCACAAAGGCTCCTTCGGTACATCGATTCTTCGGTCTTCTGAACATCAGCAGTCAAATCAGGAAAAGCAATGTCATCAATGGATGTTGTTCCTTCAACTTTTTGTATTCAAGGTTCGGAAAGTCAGATGAGTTCGAAATTCATGAGAAAGGCCTTACTAATAAGCAAAACAAAGACACTTGGCAGATGCACCGTCGATTTGCTTTCATGGTAGCTTTTCTAGGAGTCATGGTCTTCCCAAATAAAGAGCGAACAATTGATATTCGCACCGCAAAATTTGTGCAAATCCTCACCACTAAAGAAAATCACACCCTTGTCCCCATCATTCTATCAGATATTTATCGGGCTTTGACTTTATGCAAATCATGAGCAAAAGTCTTCGAAGGATGCAAAATTTTGTTGCAAATATGGGTGATTGAACATCTCCAACAACAGCCCAAGATCATACAGTATGGGTCAAACAATGATAATTGCATCGAAAGCTATGATGAAAGAACAAAAAATTATCAGGTTCCAGAAGGGATAGAAGCATGGGTATCTCATCTTAAGGCTTTAACGGCAAATCAAATTGAATGGACCCTGGGATGGCTCCCGATGAGGGAAGTAATACATATGTCAACCTCAAATAGTTATCTACTACTATTGGGATTGAGAAGCATTCAGCCGTATGCACCACTAAGAGTCCTAAGGCAACTAGGGAGATATCAAATAGTTCCTGACGATGAAGATTTGAGTATGCAAGTAATCGAATTACACCCAGAAGCCACTATTCCCGAAGCTCTACTTCAGCAGATGTGGAATGGGTGCCGATACTTGAAAAGCGATACTCAAGTCCTAGACGCTACAAAGGGTGAGATAAATCCTGGATATGCAAGGTGGTTCGAAAAACGGTCTCGCGTGGATGATGTACCAGAACCTGAGCTAAAAAGGCCAACAAAAAGACCCCATGTTCAAAACTTCAATGATAAAATCCAAGAGCGGTTGATCTGGGGAGAAAAAGAAAAAGGGTACAAAGCAACTATCCATGCCCTAAAAGAAAATCTAAGAAGCCTCAGTTTGGAGAAAGATTTGCAAGCACAAGAAGCCGAAGGCGAGAAAAAGAGTCTAGCTTGTGAGAATGAAAATCTTCATGCTCGATTCCAAAAAATGAAAAGAGTTTCTGAAACGCCAAAGAGGAGCTGGAAGGATCAAAAAACCATCGCCAATCTCTTTGAAAGAATGCAAGATTATGATTCCATTCTTGCGGAAAACGAAAGGGCATTGAGAAAAGCAAAAGAAAGGATCCAACAATTAAACGAAGAAGCCAGATCTAACAAGGAACGCCAAGATAGGCAATCCGAAAAAGACAAGGCACAATTCAAGAAGGAAAAAGACTATTGGATGCGATCAGAAGACCAGCTTCGTGCACAACTAGAAGAGGCAAGAAGATGTAACAGAGAACATCAACAAGTAGACCTCGACAGGGAAAGATCGCAAGCAAGATTAGAGCAGGCCAGACTCCGAGCTCTGTTAGAATCAGCTCTAGATCGTGAAAACCGTGTCAGAGATATAGCCACCACTCGTCAGCAGCAATTGCAAGACCAAGACCAACGTCTCCAAGGTTTCAGGGCACAAATCCACGACCTGGCAGTCTTCACATCTCAAAGTTATGTAAACTGCCAAGGAATGAATTATGAAAGGTTTACAGAGCATGCGCCCACTTTTGCTCGTCATCTAGCAATGGAGTTGGAAAGGATGTATCGTACGCTGGGAGGCCATCCGGGTCAAGCCCCACATTGAGCATATAACCCAATATTTGACAACAAAAGTGGAAAGTGGGGCACGTTGTGAGATGTTAAGAATTGTATCTTTTATTTTGATTTAAGTGTGTGTGTTTTCAAGCCATTTTCTTAAAGTTTTCAAATGTAATTCCATCTTTGTGTAATGAATAAAAGTGATTGCCTTTGGTCCAAACTACGCATGGTCTGATTCATGTGGGGGCATGATACGTAGGCAATCTCTAAGATTCGACCACCATGATAAAAGATATATATAATAAATAAAAGTGAATAACAATAAAAAAATTTCAAGAAAGCTGGGACGACACAAGCTGCCGAGCAAGTGCATAATAGAAAGGGATTATTTGTCTAGGAACATTGCATCTCAACGTGTGATTATATATGTGTTAAACTCTCAGAACTAACAAGTTTGTTCATTTTCAGAATTCAAGCAGTTAGTTTCTCTAAAGAGTATACTGGCATATTATCACTATCACACAAGATCAAAAGGACCAATACCCGAAAGTATGTCTATCCCAGATGTTGACACAGGTATGGAGATAGAGGAGATGGATGTCGGGAAAATGAAAGAAGAGATGTTTAAGCTCAAGCAGCAAATGGCTGAGATGTACCAAGCCTGGTCTACAGGACAGTTACCCCCATCTTACCCAAATAACCCTGCTCCATCAATGACCCAAACTCAGGATAATATCACCACTGAATTGTCCCCAAACTTCCCCATTTACCAGCACTACCGAGGCACCACCTCTCAGACACCACAGTCTCCACCTCCAAAACCAGTTCCGTACTTTCCTCCAACTATGACTCCTGTTTTCGTAGCACCTCCCCTGCCACATTTCACAAATCTCCTAGTGAGCCTACATTCTAGGCCCAAGACAACCAATATTACCCCCCGGAGCCCACCTTCAAAGCCTCCGAAATCAATTCAACTGCTCCTCGGTTTGATCTCCCAACCGAAATTGACAAGCCAGCCAAAAATGTTGAACAAGAAGAGATGTTCAGAAAGGTCAAAAGTCTAGAACAATCGTTCCGAGACATGCGGGGATTAGGTGGGCAAGTCAGTGTAGCATACAAAGATTTATGCTTATTCCCCAATGTACAATTGCCAGTTGGCTTCAAGATGCCCAAATTTGACCTATACAGCGGGCACGGCGACCCAGTAGCCCACTTAAGGGGTTTCTGTAGCAAGATGCGAGGAGTTGGGGGGAAGGATGAATTATTGATGGCTTACTTCAGTCAAAGTCTAAGCGGATCAACTTTGGAGTGGTATACACGCCAGGACCATGGAAGATGGTACACCTGGGATGACCTGGCACAGGCATTCGCATACCATTTCCAATACAATCTGGAAATCATCCCAGATCGATTATCTTTGACAAAATTTGAGAAGAAACATAATGAAAGTTTCAGAGAGTATGGTTTTCGGTGGAGAGAACAAGCAGCAAGAGTAGATCCTCCTATGAAGGAGAGCGAAATGGTAGACTACTTCCTCCAAGCCTTGGAACCAACTTACTATGCCCACTTGGTTTCAGCGGTTGGGAAATCATTCAACGAAGTAGTGAAGATGGGAGGTATGGTGGAAGAAGGCCTCAAGACAAATAAAATCATGAGCTATTCAGCAATTAAGGCAACTACTCAAGCTATTCAAGGCGGGGTAGGAGGAATCGGAAGAAAGAAGAGGGAGGAAGCAACAATAGTTGATTCAGGAATTTGGTCGGGACCCAGAGGTTCACCGCTTTACTATAATCAACCACGACCTCGCCAATCAGCTTACCACCATGATTCATCCCAACACTACTATCACCCTTCAGAGCCTCATTTTTCCATTAACCATGCTCAAGCATACAATCAGCCACCTGTTCACACCAATTGGCGTGCTCCTGTCACACCAAATACTTACCCACGAGCCTATCCCAGACCAGGTTTCAAGCCTAGGCCAGCATTCCGGGGAGAAAGGGAACAGAAAAAGAAAACTTACACTCCATTGGGAGAGTCTTACACCAGTCTGTTCCACAGGTTGAGACAGCTAGACATGCTGAGACCAATACAATCCAAGCTACCCAATCCTCCTCCAAAGAATTTGGATTACACCATTAGCTGTGAATATTGCTCTGGTGCACCAGGCCATGATACGGAGAAATGTTGGCATTTGAAAAATGCAATACAAGAGCTGATTGATACTAATAAAATCGAGGTTCAAACCCCCGAAGCCCCAAATATCAATAGAAATCCAATGCTAGCCCATCAAGAGGCTAATATGATAGAAATCATACAAGCTGATGGGAAGACAAAGAAGCCGTCACAAACTGTCATGATGATCAAGTCTCATGAAACCAAGCCAGATAAGCAGTTAATGGAGGAGAAGCCGGTGTCTAAGCAGAACAAAAATGGTGATGAACCGTCTATGATAGTCGATGAGGGATCATCGAGCAAAGTTGCCGCAAAACAAGAAAAGCCGAAAGTGATAGTACCAGGGGTTGTTAACAAACCCATTATATTCGTGGAAGGGGCCCGTACAGATCGGGTTATTATTGCACCTGTAATCCAGCTACCGGTCATCAACAACAAAGCCATCCCATGGAGCTATGAACGGGTGACTGTAATGTATAAAGGCAAAGAAATCAAGGAAGAAGTGTGTGAGGTGCAAGGCTTGACTCGTTCGGGAAGATGTTTTACTCCCGAAGAGCTGAGAAAAACTAAAAACAATCCAATGCCAACAAAGAGAGCTGTGACGGAAGAAGAGGCGGAGGAGTTTTTAAGAAAAATGAAACTCCATGATTATTCTATTGTGGATCAATTAAAGAAGACCCCCGCTCAAATTTCACTGTTGTCATTACTGATCCATTCAGAGGAACACCGTTTGGCGTTGATGAAAATCCTGAATGAAGCTCATGTTCCTGAAAAGATCTCTGTAAATCATTTGAGAAAAATAGCCAACAGAATCTTTAAGACAAACAGAATTACATTTGCTGATGATGAATTACCTGTGGAAGGTACCGAACACAACAGAGCTCTTTACCTCACTGTGAAATGTGAAAACTCCATAGTAACCCGGGTATTGGTTGACAATGGGTCAAGTGCAAACATATGCCCTCTCTCCACTTTAAACAAATTAAAGATTAAAGAGGAGAGGATCCAGAAGAATAGTATCTGCGTACGAGGGTTTGACGGTGGAAGCAGAGATTCATTTGGCGACATAGTATTGGAACTAACAATAGGGCCAGTTGAATTCACAATGGAATTCCAAGTGTTGGACATAACTGTTTCTTACAACTTGTTGTTGGGTCGACCATGGATCCACGCTGCTAAAGCAGTCCCGTCAACACTACATCAGGCTGTCAAGTTTGAATGGGATCATCAAGAAGTAGTCGTGTATGGAGAAGAAAGTTTAAATGCTCACAGCAGTACCATTGTACCGGTCGAAGGAACAGAAAATGACCAGGGACCTTGGGTATACCAAGTGACCGACACAGTGTCGATAGAGAAAATTCCAGAGGGGAAATATCTTCCAAATCCAAAGATATCCTCTGCATCAGCCATGGTAGCTTATGAAATGTTAAAGAATGGCTTTATACCCGGCAAAGGTCTGGGTTTATCTTTGCAAGGAATTATACAACCAGTATCTCTCCCCGAGAACTGGGGAACATTCGGTTTGGGGTTCATACCCACTGCCAATGACGTGATAAGGGTTAGGAAGCTGAAACACCAAGCATGGGTTCTTCCAAAACCAGTCCCACATTTGTCAAAGTCTTTTGTCAAGACCGGCGCTAAAAATCGCCCGATAACAACAATTCCTAAATCCCGGATCAATCCTGAGGAGGAATTAATTGAAAGATTCGAGAAATTGTTTAGTGATGTGAACATGTTGGAAAACGGAGAAGGGTGTAGCAACACAGAAGTTCAATTCGTTGGGCCAGAAACAAAGCTCAATAATTGGAAAGCCACTCCTCTCCCAATTCGAAAGGAGTCTTGGTAGTTTATTTTGATTTTCTTTCAATTTGTTTGGGTTATTTCAAGGTTGTAATCCCAAAGTTTATCCTACAGTTGGTTTGAAGTGTACAAAACCTTGTTATCTTTCATCATCCAATAAAAAGCAGTTTCCTTTTTATTATCATTCCTAATAGCTTTCTTTTCTTTTTCTTCTTTCCTGTACAGTTCCTTTTACGCTGGCTCTAGTGATATGACATGCATGGGGAATCTTCAGCCCAGTCTTAAAAATCAATCTGGTTCCGAAATATTAATTCAAGAAATATATTGTGATTATGAATCAGAATATGATGAAGATGAGGTTTTTGAAGAGATTAGTAAAGAGTTAATTCAATTTGAGGAAAAAATCAAACCTAACTTGAGTGATACCGAGGACGTCAATATAGGGGACACGAGTAATGTCCGGGAAACTAAAATAAGCGTCCATCTCGAACCAAAGATCCGAGAGGAGTTAATTAAAGCACTCATAGAATTCAAAGATGTTTTTGCATGGTCGTATGACGACATGCCGGGCTTGAGCACTGATTTAGTGGTCCACAAATTGCCCACCGATCCAACGGTGCCTCCTGTCAAGCAGAGACTGAGAAAATTCAAGCCTGATATGAGTGTGAGAATTAAGGAAGAAATCACCAAACAATTGGAAGCAAAGGTCATTCGAGTCACTCGATATCCTGTTTGGTTAGCTAATGTCGTTCCTGTGCCAAAGAAAGATGGCAAAATTAGAGTATGCGTCGACTATCGCAATCTCAACAAAGCAAGTCCAAAGGATAATTTCCCATTACCCAATATCCATATTTTGATCGACAATTGTGCCAAGCATGATATAGGGTCTTTCGTGGATTGTTATGCCGGGTATCATCAAATTCTAATGGATGAAGAAGATGCAGAAAAGACGGCATTCATCACACCATGGGGAACTTATTGCTACCGGGTAATGCCATTCGGTCTAAAGAACGCCGGAGCAACCTATATGAGAGCAATGACCACAGTGTTTCATGATATGATACACAAGGAAATTGAGGTATACGTGGATGATGTGATCATAAAATCAAAGCATCAGGCCAACCACGTTGGGGATTTGAGGAAGTTCTTCTTAAGACTTCGCAGGTACAACCTCAAGCTTAACCCTGCCAAATGCGCATTTGGAGTTCCATCCGGAAAGTTGCTAGGATTCATAGTCAGTCGACAAGGCATCGAGCTAGACCCATCAAAGATCAAAGCCATCCAAGAACTGCCACCTCCAAGAAACAAAACTGAAGTAATGAGTTTGTTGGGAAGGTTAAATTACATCAGCAGGTTTATTGCTCAGCTCACAACAACCTGTGAGCCAATTTTCAAATTGTTAAAAAAGGATGTTGCAGTCAAATGGACTGATGAGTGTCAAGAAGCGTTCGATAAAATAAAAGGGTACTTGTCAAACCCACCCGTGTTGGTCCCGCCAGAGCCAGGAAGACCTTTGATTCTTTACTTGACGGTTTTGGAAAATTCATTTGGTTGTGTATTGGGGCAACATGACCTCACTGGCAGAAAAGAACAGGCCATCTACTACCTTAGCAAGAAGTTCACAGCTTATGAGGTTAAGTATACCCATCTGGAAAAGACATGTTGCGCCCTAACATGGGTAGCTCAAAAATTGAAACACTATTTGTCATCCTACACTACTTACCTCATTTCTCGGTTGGATCCATTGAAATACATTTTTCAAAAGCCTATGCCAATGGGAAGACTTGCAAAGTGGCAGATATTGCTCACAGAATTCGACATCATCTATGTGACTCGAACTGCAATGAAGGCTCAAGCACTGGCCGATCATTTAGCCGAAAACCCGGTCGATGAGGAATATGAGCCGTTGAAGACTTATTTTCCTGATGAAGAAACAATGCATATCGACGAGGTGGAGCAAATTGAAAAGCCTGGCTGGAAACTTTTCTTTGATGGAGCCGCTAACATGAAAGGAGTCGGAATAGGAGCTGTAATCATTTCTGAAACAGGGCATCACTATCCTGTTACGGCTCAATTACGATTTTATTGCACCAATAATATGGCTGAATATGAAGCTTGCATTTTGGGGTTAAGGCTAGCCGCAGACATGGGTATCCGAGAAATCTTAGTCATGGGAGATTCGGATCTTTTGGTACATCAAATTCAAGGAGAATGGGAAACCCGAGACTTGAAGCTCATACCATACCGACAATGTCTACATGATCTTTGTCAGCGGTTTCAATCAGTGGAATTCCAACATATTCCAAGAATCCATAATGAGGTTGCTGATGCATTGGCTACCCTGGCATCAATGTTGCACCATCCGGACAAAGCTTATGTAGATCCGATACATATTCAAGTCCACGATCAGCACGCTTATTGCAATATGGTTGAAGAAGAATTTGATGGTGAACCATGGTTCCACGACATCAAGGAGTATATCAATATGGGGATATATCCCACACAAGCCACAGGGGATCAAAAGAGGACCATTAGGCGATTGGCAAATGGATTCTTCTTAAGCGGAGGAATTTTGTATAAAAGAACACCAGATCTTGGATTATTAAGATGCATAGATGCCAGACAAGCTACAACTGTCATGTCTGAAGTACATTCAGGAGTTTGCGGACCCCACATGAGTGGATATGTGTTGGCAAGGAAAATCCTCCGAGCTGGTTACTATTGGCTTACCATGGAGCGAGATTGTATCAGTTTTGTGCGCAAGTGTCATCAATGCCAAGTACACGGAGATTTGATTCATTCTCCACCATCCGAGTTGCATACAATGTCGGCACCATGGCCCTTCGTTGCCTGGGGCATGGATGTGATTGGACCAATTGAGCCGGCAGCATCCAATGGGCACAGGTTCATTCTGGTAGCTATTGATTATTTTACCAAATGGGTTGAGGCCAAGACATTCAAATCAGTGACCAAGAAAGCTGTGGTCGATTTTGTCCACTCAAATATCATATGTCGATTCGGAATCCCGAAGGTGATCATCACAGATAACGGTGCTAATCTTAACAGCAACTTAATGAAGGAAGTATGTCAACAGTTTAAGATTACACATCGTAACTCTACCCCATATCGGCCCAAGGCGAATGGAGCAGTAGAAGCAGCCAACAAAAACATAAAGAAGATACTTCGGAAAATGATAGAAGGTTCAAAACAATGGCATGAAAATTACCATTTGCATTATTGGGATACCGCACTACTGTTCGCACTTCAGTAGGAGCAACTCCTTATTTGTTGGTATATGGCACTGAAGCAGTAATTCCTGCAGAAGTTGAGATTCCTTCCCTTTGGATCATCGCTGAAGCAAAGATTGATGATGATGAATGGGTCAAAACCCGTCTGGAACAGTTAAACTTGATTGATGAAAAACGATTGACCGCAGTATGCCATGGTCAATTATATCAAAGAAGAATAGAAAGAGCATACAACAAAAAGGTGCGACCCCGGAAGTTTGAAGTAGGTCAGCATCTGCTGAAACGTATTCTTCCACATCAGGTCGAGGCAAAGGGCAAATCTGCCCCGAATTGGCAAGGACCATTCATTGTAACCAGAGTATTATCGAATGGTGCACTATGCTTAACAGACATTGAAGGCAAATGCATAGATATGGCGATCAATTCTGACGCGGTAAAGAGATATTATACATCACTTTTTGAGTGTTTGTATTTAGCGTTATTTCGAAGATTGGAATGACAAAGGCAATTATTCTGCTATCCAAACACTATACCATTTGTTTCCCCTTTGAGCCATACTTGTTTCTTTCCTTTCCCCTCTTTCTTTCCTACCCTCTCTTGGAATCAATGAAAATCAAATATGAAATAATATTAATAAAAAAAATCACTATTATTTAGTGAACTACGTTTGACCTGATTCCTCAAAGAAGGATACGTAGGCGCCTCACGGCTCGGTCATAGGGTGCACAATATACATAAAATGTGCACAAAAAGAAACATCAAGCGACCCCAATCAAGGAACTGGGGCAAGAATTGTATTGGAAATAAGAAAAAGATTCCAAGAGTTGTAATTTTAAACACATACCAAAACTGTTTAGCTTTAATACCTTTTCCATTTCTAACCCCATACCAGAAAGACCTTTCGACCAATCTTAGAAAAATGCTGAGTCAAGCAAATGAAGATGGTTCATAACATTCTGGTACAAACAAGAAAAGAAAGTAAAAACGAGAGAGTCTTATAGGTGAAAACCCACACGGGCACCATAAGGCGACGGAAGTTGAGAGAAAAATAAAGTGAGAGAGTCTTATTGGTGAAAACCTTCGTGGGCACCATAAGGCGAAAAGGAAGTGAAAAAATGAACAAATGAGGAAAGTTTATCAGTGAAAACTCTTTAAGACATTGCAAATCCAACAGGTCTGTGAAATGAAAAATGAGGTTGGATTATGGGAATTTTGGCAAAAACAAAAATGAGACAATTGAAAGGAGATTGATTAAAAAACTGGGTTGATTAATCCGAAATGCATACCCTGATCATTGGTGCCAGTAACTCCAATCAGATAAGTTTTTATTCTTTCTCTAACAGTCATCCAAACTTGGATTTTTCTTTTCATTCTATAATTGTCGAAATCAGCGTGTCTCGCCACTAATAAATCTTACTTTTCTAAAAAGTTTTGAGATAAGTTTTATTCCAAACAAATAAGAAGGAATGTCAAGGTATACTACCAAGATTCAAGGTTACATGATGCAAAATACGACCACAAAAGGTGGGAGATAAAGGATATGGGTGTAAGAAAGGTGAAATCAAAAGTGGATCAAATTACAGTTAAAAGGGTTTGAAGGAAAACATACAGAGGGGAATCCTATAGTCAAGAATCAATTACGAGGACAAAACAGTCTTTTCAACCATTCCAAGGCAATAAAGAGAGACGAAGAGAAGCCTCACCATCGGCAAAAATACCCCAGTTAACCACCCTGCTTTAAACTAACGAAGTTTTCTTTGATTTAAAACAGGGGCAAATACAATATTTGTGTCAGGAAATATCTCGTAAAAGAATTAAAGAAGTCAGGCGTCCACATGGAGAATGAGGATGAGAAAAGAAGAAGTCAGGCGTCCACCTGGAGAATGAGGATAAAGAATTGAAAAAGTCAGGCGTCCACCTGGAGAATGAGGATGAGAAAAGAAGAAGTCAGGCGTCCACCTGGAGAATGAGGATGAAGAATTGAAGAAGTCAGGCGTCCACCTGGAGAATGAGGATGAAGAATTGAAGAAGTCAGGCGTCCACCTGGAGAATGAGGATGAGAATTAAAGAAGTCAGGCGTCCACCTGGAGAATGAGGATGAGAATTAAAGAAGTCAGGCGTCCACCTGGAGAATGAGGATGAGAAAAGAAGAAGTCAGGCGTCCACCTGGAGAATGAGGATGAGAAAAGAAGAAGTCAGGCGTCCACCTGGAGAATGAGGATGAGAATTAAAGAAGTCAGGCGTCCACCTGGAGAATGAGGATGAGAATTAAAGAAGTCAGGCGTCCACCTGGAGAATGAGGATGAGAATTAAAGAAGTCAGGCGTCCACCTGGAGAATGAGGATGAGAAAAGAAGAAGTCAGGTGTCCACCTGGAGAATGAGGATGAAGAATTGAAGAAGTCAGGCGTCCACCTGGAGAATGAGGATAAGAATTAAAGAAGTCAGGCGTCCACCTGGAGAATGAGGATGAAGAATTAAAGAAGTCAGGCGTCCACCTGGAGAATGAGGATAAGAATTAAAGAAGTCAGGCGTCCACCTGGAGAATGAGGATAAGAATTAAAGAAGTCAGGCGTCCACCTGGAGAATGAGGATGAAGAATTAAAGAAGTCAGGCGTCCACCTGGAAAACGAGGATAAGAAAAGAAGAAGTCAGGCGTCCACCTGGAGAATGAGGATGAAGAATTAAAGAAGTCAGGCGTCCACCTGGAGAATGAGGATGAGAAAAGAAGAAGTCAGGTGTCCACCTGGAGAATGAGGATAAAGAATTGAAAAGTCAGGCGTCCACCTGGAAAATGAGGATGAGAAAAGAAGAAGTCAGGCGTCCACCTGGAGAATGAGGATGAAGAATTGAAGAAGTCAGGCGTCCACCTGGAGAATGAGGATGAAGAATTGAAGAAGTCAGGCGTCCACCTGGAGAATGAGGATGAGAATTAAAGAAGTCAGGCGTCCACCTGGAGAATGAGGATGAAGAATTGAAGAAGTCAGGCGTCCACCTGGAGAATGAGGATGAAAAATTGAAGAAGTCAGGCGTCCACCTGGAAAATGAGGAAAAAAAAAAGAAGAAGTCAGACGTCCACCTGGAGAATGAGGATAAAGAATTGAAGAAGTCAGGCGTCCACCTGGAGAATGAGGATGAGAATTAAAGAAGTCAGGCGTCCACCTGGAGAATGAGGATGAAGAATTGAAGAAGTCAGGCGTCCACCTGGAGAATGAGGATGAGAAAAGAAGAAGTCAGGCGTCCACCTGGAGAATGAGGATGAGAATTAAAAAAGCAGTCAGGCGTCCACCTGGAGAATGAGGATGAAGAATTGAAGAAGTCAGGCGTCCACCTGGAAAATGAGGATAAAGAAAAAGAAGTCAGGCGTCCACCTGGAGAATGAGGATGAAGAAAGAAAAGAAGCAGTCAAGGCACCCACCTGAAGAACGAGGGAATGAAATTGAAGTGTTGAAATCAAAAGCCCGCTCATATGAAAAAGGAGCACACTTAGAACCCATAAAGCAGAGGAGTCCAACAAAATCCCCAGCAAGAAACAACAAGAGTCCCAAAAGAAAATACGGGACACAATGAAAGGAATACGGAATAAGCCAAATGCCCAAGAGTCACCAAGATATTAAGACAACAAGAAACGCAAGGGCATGACCTAGATAAGATTTTTATAATTCATGTACCATAGTTTAGTTTAACTTTTGTATTTCCTTTAAAGTAAGGTGTAATAAGGAGGTCAGCAAGCAGTAAAAACAGCACGAAACAGCAGTAACATCACAGTCCCACGGTAGTCCCAGCTACCCAAAATTCCCGAACTACATTGACCTGATTCCTTTATAGCCAAGGATATGTAGGAAACCTTTGAAGCAGAGGTTCGGTCAAATCTTTCTAAAAATGCTTCCCACGGAGTATTCGAACGGGCGGAAATCGCTCGTATACGCTCACTTTATCTTTGCACGAAAACTCTTCGAGTTTTCGCACAAAGAGGGGCAGCTGTGAGCACGTGATTTTTGCCTTACGAAAAACTACTCCAAAATAAATCAAAAAATAAAATAAATTTCTTTTACTGTGTAATTTTTGAATTTGCGTGGTGTTAAATACTTGTGTTATGTCCGTAAGTGTTTACATTGTCATAATAAAGTGAAAAAATAAAATAAAATACATATTGAATGCATATAGGATTTAATGATACATTTAAAAGATAATTTAAATAAAATCACAAAAATATGCAATAGTTCCATTTTTATTCCACTGTGTGATTGATGTTTTGTCTATGTGTTAAATAATTGTTATAAAATAATTAATATATTTTGCGAATTTAAAATTGTTTTACAATTAAAATTAGAAATTTAAATTAGAAAAAATAAAAAAAATTGTATATATATGCAAAATCGGACCTGGATTAAAATCCAGGCCCAAATGAATTAATTCCCCCCCACAGCCCAATCCAACATTCCCCTATCCGGTCCAATTCAAACCAGACTAAACGACGTCGCATGAGGTACTTCAAATCTGAGCCGTTGATTCATTGCAATCAAACGGTCCAGTTCAGCCCGTGCATAAATAAAACGACGACGTTTAGGGCAACTAGATCTGAACCGTTCATCCATTTTGATCCCACGGTCTTAAAATACTCACTCAAACCCGATCCATTTCAACCCCGGGTTGACCCTTTCCCCAACTTAAATCAAACGATGTCGTTTTGATAAGTGGATTGATCCTGGCCCTTCATCTTACTTGATCGGACGGATAGCATCAATCCACCCCACCCCTATATAAGTCCCAAGCCCTACTCCGGCCCCTAACTGAACACCCCCCCTCTTCTCACTGTTCATCATCTTCCTCAGACCCTCCCCCTAACCCTAGCCGCCCTAAGACCCCAAAGCCTGAAACCCGGCGGCATCAACGCCGCCGGTCACCAAAATAACACCCTAGGACCCCCTGAACATCCTCTACACGAATATGACCTTAGTTTCCTTCGAATCAGGCCCCAACTCTTCGAATCTTAAATCGAAGGTTGGCCTGAAAACCTGATCTTCTCCGATGGCTTCCAAAATAACACCACAACTTCCCCTAGATACCATCATCATGGATCTGTTAGTTGCATGGTTCAAATCATACTGGAACTACTCGAATCTTCATTTGAAGATTCGAGTACAACCTGACCTTATCCCAACCTACTTCAAACCCACACCAGTTACCCCCCTGACCTCCCTCGTGCCTAGAACATCTTTGGTTTCCCTCGAATCTAACCAGAAATGAGTAAATCCCAAATCGAACTTTCAAGAACCCTAAAATACCAAACTTTTGGATTCTGTCCAGATTGAATAAAGATTGAGGTTTAATCGACCTTAGTTGAAGTATTTTCAGTGGAAAATACTTCGACTAAGGTCTGTTTGATTTCAAACAAAGTCCAAATCCAAGTCGAGTTGAGTTTAGTTGAATTTAAAGGTTCAGAGGTAATTTCTGTTTCTTATGAGCATTCTATGAGTATTCTATGTTTGTTTTCATTAGTCTGTTTAATTTTTCATATTTTTTAGTCAATTCTGTTATACTGTCTCATACTCGTCTATTGGATCAGAATCATACTATTGTTTCTGTTGTTTACGAGTGGTCATAATATGTGTAATCGACTCGATTAAGTTCGTCGATTAGTTGTTTTGTAAATTCTTATTGCCATTAATGCTGTTTGTAATACCCTGTTTATCCGTTTGGAATTGTTTATTGTCATTGTACTCAGTCAATTAGTTCTTCCCAATTAATTGATTCTCTTTTAATAATTCAGAAAGTTTGTCAATGGTATGTATATATTGTTTTCTGAACAGGGCATTGTCAGTATATTGACAATGCTCCTGTATTTGTTTGCTTTTAGTTCAGTTTTGAATTTCAGTTGAAATAATCCTGCATGTTCTGTGTAATGTTAAGGGTGTTTTATTCAGTGTTCAGTTGAGAATCCCCTGTTTAAATTCAGTTCTTGTCAATCAGTTATTAGAAATGTGATATACTGTCTCAAAATCATAGGATTGGTTATAGCTGTAAATCAGAAGGATAATTAAGTTTATACAGATTATAGAATCTGTTTTACAGTGGGTTCTGATTTTTCAGTAATAACAGTAGGTTTTCAGGGGTACTACTGGTAATGAAACAGTGAGGTAATATGATATAATAGAGGGCTGAAAGTGGTATGTTAATGGCTATTAGTTAATGATACTAATGGGGAACAAGGGATAATGGGCTGCTAGAAATCAGGAAAAAGTTAACTTGATGGGATTTAAAGTAGTAAAGGCAGATTTTAATGGAATTTTTTCTGTTTTTAAAAGATAAAAGGGGGTCCGGGCAGCACTTAAAAAGGGGGGACAGACCTGTATAAGATAGAGGGAATGGGGACTGATTTAGAGGAGTTTTTCAGAAAACTTGAAGAGAGTTTAAGAGTTTTTTTTGGAGAGATTTCAGAACAGAATTTAGACAGACTTTAAGAGTTTTCAGAGAGAGAGAAATCAGTTTTCAGACATAAATTTTAAAGTTCAGTTTTCAGAGAGATTAGAACAAGGAAAACTGAGATTTTGGGTAGATTTTAAGAGAAGGAACAATCTGATTTAGAAAGGCAGTTTTGTTTTTCTTCAGGTTATCTGTTTAAGAGAGGCTGATTTTCAAAACATTAGGAAATACACACAGAAATACATACACATTTGTGAAAAACAGAAAGAAAGAAAATGTGAAATAGGAATCTGAAACAGGAAGAGGAAAGAAACTGAAATCTGAAATGTTATCTTTCTAGAATCTGTCCGTTGTTTGCTTGTGAATATTGTTCAGTCCAAATCTGAAATTTTTCTCAAGTCTCTGTCACTGTTCATCTGGGTTAACGGGTCTTATTCAGACTTGCTGTGTTATTGGTATATTCTGCTGATTTTGTTACTGCTGCTACTGCTGAAATTTACTCCTTCTACCTTTATTTTCAGGTACATGTCTTTTAAATTTTAAGTTGGAAAGAGATTCAACATGACTCATCAATGAAGCTTGAATTGAAATTCTGTTTTTCCATTTGTCCAAGTTCATCAGTTTAAATTTCATTTTTTCGTTTCATGTTAGTTAATTAGTAGTGAATTCAATTTGATAGCTATGAGCTAATTATCTTACTTTGAAAGTTCGTATAAAGCTTTGTAATAATGTTAGTCCTTCATCTCATTAGTTTAATCATATTTGAACTGTCAAGGCAAGAAACATGACATAAAGATTGGCTATTTACTAGGCCTTATGGCATTGTTAGAATGGAGTGAAAATATCAAAACTATATTGCTAGTTTATTCTTATACTTGATTTAGTTATGGATGGAATGATATAAGTTGTACGTTCTTATGTGGTATGATAACAGGTATTTATAGAACCATTAGTGGATAGTGAGTTGAGTTGTTATGGCTCATTACGATGTTAAAGTGCTACGAATGTTTCAAGACATACAAATAGGTGGCATGTAAAGCAATGTTGTTAATTAATTTGTACAATAATTCCTTTTATTATCAATTTGATGCCTATTTACCATCCTAAATAAATAATTAGTCCTATTAGATTAAAAGCAAGTATATGAGAATAAGATGAGATATACAAATTGCAATACTTTTTATCAACGACAATTAAAAATAGGACTTGCACTAAATAGAAATAATAAAAGTTCTTAAAAAAAAATATTCTTCCCTTTATAAATCATTTTTAGTTTCATATACAATTCATTATTGGGCATGTAGATATATATGTTGTATTTGTGAAGAATAGTATTAATCATGTTTTTTATTTAGAATTTGAATAGTCTTGGATGAACATGTTATATGCGGAAATTATAATCAACGAGCAACATTCAACAAATTGTGAATTCTTTTTTCAAGAATTAAAGGGTATCTTAAATGAAGATTTCTCATAATATAATAAACAATTTGTGAAAAAAATCCCTAATATCATTACAAATATTTTGCGCAATTAGGGATACGTTCGCGTACCCTGATTATATTTTTAAAAGCAAAAAATTCGGATTATGCATACGCGCAATTTCGAGCGAATATTTAATAAAAGGATTTTTCCAAAGGCGTTAAATCAATTTCATAAAAACCCGAGATGTATGGTTTACTATTTAAGAAAAACAAATATTCTTGATTCGACACAATTTCGAAAAAATGATTGTTTAATAAATATATTACCAAAAGTTATCGTGTACACGTACGCGTGACACAATTCCGCATTTTTAAATTTATAACACGAATATACGTACGCGTAATTCGATTCAAAGAAGGGTCCTCAATCACAATAAGCATAAGCGGTAGTAAAATCATGTAACATCAATATATTTAATAAAATCAAGATAATTAAGCCAATAATAAAAACAGTTAAGCGACCGTGCTAGAACCACGGAATTCGGAAATGCCTAACACCTTCTTCCGGATTAACAGAATTCCTTACTCAAGATTTCTGGTTCGCAGAATAATAAACAGAGTCATATTTTCCTCGATTCAGGGATTGAAATTGGTGACTTGGGACGCCTTAAAATTCCCAGGTGGCGACTCTTAAATAATTAAATAAATCCCGTTTCGACTGTCCTTTAATTGGAGAAAACTCCCCACGCGCCCCGCGGGCGCGGTAAAAAGGAGGTGCGACACACGCCACAACAGTATTATATTGGATCGGATTGCACGCCACAATGGTATTGTATGATTGCGATCGGGTTGCACGCTGCAACAATAAAGAATAAAAGTGAATATTGGTTCGTTACTGTTTTCCTTATTCTTGTTGATATGAGATTACGGTGTTCTTTATGCTCCTCTATTGAAATTCTGTTAGTACTTGATATTCCCCGCAACATGTTTCCTCTTCCCATCTTTAACTGCTAGCTTCCGTTATTATTATTTGTCGTATATGCTTTAACTGCACAAGTTTGTTTGGTAGTCTTGTCCTAGATTCGTCACTACTCCGCCGAGGTTAGGCTCGACACTTACCAGTATATGGGGTCGATTGTGCTGATACTACACTCTGCACTGTGTGCAGATCCCGATACTAGAGCTTTTGGACCATAGCGAGGTTGCTGCGTTCAGTCCAGCGGAGACCCGAGGTAGTCCTGCAGACGTCTGCATGCCTTGGCATCCCCTTCTATCTTTTCTATTCTATTTTATTTACTTCAGAGACAGACTTGTATCTTTCTATTCAGACCACTGTTTGTAGCATTCGTAGATGGTCCGTGATATTGTGACACTAGTTCTGGGTAGAGTTGTATTTTAGATTTTTTGCACTGGCATTGGTTAAATTATCAGATTTCGTCTTCCGCATTTATTTTATTATTATTATTATTATGATTCCGTTGTTGATCGCATGTTAGTTTGAAATTGTAAAAAGGTTAAGGAAAGAGGGTAATAAGATCTATAGCACTTGGCTTGCCTAGCTTTCACGAGTAGGTGCCATCATGACTCCCGGGGGTGGGAAATCCAGGTCGTGACAAGTTGGTATCAGAGCTCTAGGTTGCTTAGGTCTCACAATTCACGGACAAGCTTGGTAGAGTCTGAGGGATCGGTACAGAGACGTCTATGCTTACCCCTAGAGGCTATCACTTCTATTCATCTCTATTGTGCGGTTTGGTTTCTCAATGCTAATTGAATTTCTACTCTGTTTTTTCACAGATGGCGAGAACACATGCTTCTTTATCCGCTGACCAGCAGTCTGAGCCCCTAGCAACAGTTCCTACGAGGGCTAAAGGACGAGGCCGAGGCCGAGGCTGTGTTAGGTGCCGAGGTAGGGGCAGAACTGAGCCCAGAGCAGCAGCACCAGCGGCGGAGCCTCAGGTAGAGTTTGATGATGAGGTTCCGACCCAGACACTTCTGGTGGGCCTAGCTTAGGTCCTAGAGGGGTTCATTTCTACCCAGTACTCCAGGACACTCTGGTCCCTCTAGTGAGCCTTATGGAGAGTGTCATCCGGGCAGACTTACTTTCTGTAGCACCAGCCGTCTCTCAGGCCGGGGAAGGAGCACAGACTCCCGCTTCCCGCACTCCGGAGCAAATGGCTCCCTAGTTTCAGACTCCAACAACTCAAACTGGTGATGGAGCAGCTGTGTCTGCCGATGCTTTGTGGAGATTGGACAGGTTCACCAAGTTGTGCACTACTACTACTTATGGTGGTACATCTTTAGAGGATCCCCATGATTATTTAGACAGCTATCATGAGGTTCTTCGGAACATGGGGATAGTAGAGACCAATGGGGTCGACTTTGCTGCTTTACATCTGTCAGGTTCTGCCAAGACTTGGTGGAGGGATTATTGTTTGGCTAGGCCAGCTGGGTCGCTTGCCTTGACTTGGGATCAGTTCTCTCAGTTATTTCTGGAGAAGTTTCTTCCTATCACTCAGAGGGAGGACTATTGGAAGCAGTTTGAGCGTCTCCAACAGGGTTCTATGATCGTCACTCAGTACGAGATCAGATTCATTGCTTTGGCCCATCATACTCTTATTATAATTCCCACCGAGAAAGAGAGAGAGAGGGGAGGAGGTTCATTGAGGGACTCGCTCAGCCGATTCGATTGCAGATAACTAAGGAGACTAGCAGCGACATTTCTTTTCAGGATGCGGCCAATGTGGCCAGGAGAGTTGAGATAGTTCTATCGCAGGGAAGTGGTCAGGGGTCTAACAAGAGGCCCCGTCATTTAGGCAGGTTCAATAGTGCCTTATTTGGAGGCAGGGATTCTTTTGGTAGAGGTCATCCTCCCAGGCCATTTCATTAAGCACTTCAGACTTCTCATGGTGCTCCAGGTGGCTGTGATTCTCATGTGCAGTATTTTGATCAGTAGTCCTACCGTGCTCTATCAGCTCCCATCAGAGCACATCCTCTTCAAAGCTATTTTCATGGTCAACCGGCCCGCTAGGGTCAGTCTCAGTTTCCTCAGCCGCAACACTCAGGTGGATGCTTTGAGTACGGTGAGTATGGTCATATCCGGAGGGCTTGTCTCAGTTTCCTCAGTCGCAACACCCAGGTGGATGCTTTGAGTGCGGTGAGTATGGTCATATCCGTATGGATTGTCTGAGATTAGTGGGTGTTCAATCGCAGCAGCAAGGTTCCCATGCCATGGTTTAGTCACCGGGTGTTCCACCAACCGTTCAGCCAGCTAGGGGTGGGGGTATAAGTGCTAGAGGTGGAGATAGAGGTATTAGAGGTGGAGGTCAGGCCGCTAGAGGTGGAGTCCAGCCAGCAGGAGGCCGTCCCAGGGATGTAGCTCAAAGTGGTAGGGCACAACCCCGATGTTATGCTCCTCCAGCTAGGTCCGAGGCTGAGGCCTCCGATGCAGTTATCACAGGTATTGTTTTGGTCTGTAGTAGAGATGTTTCAGTTCTATTTGATCCAGGGTTTACATACTCCTATGTGTCATCTTATTTTGCCCCGTATTTGACCATGCCTAGTGATTCTTTGAGTGCCCATGTATATGTGTCTACTCCGGTGGGTGATTGTATTGTAGTGGATCGTGTCCATCGTTCATGTATAGTTGTGATTGGGGGTTTTGAGACCCGAGTAGATTTGTTACTTTTGGATATGGTGGATTTCGATGTCATATTGGGGATGGACTGGTTATCACCTTACCACGCTATCTTGGACTGTCATGCTAAGACGGTGACCTTATCCTTGCCGGTTTTACCTCGTTTAGAGTGTAGGGGGACTCTTGGTTATTCCACCCATAGGGTTATCTCATATATGAAGGCTCGACGTATGGTTGAGAAGAGATGTTTGGCCTATTTGGTGTATGTTCGTGATTCTAGTGCCGAGGTTCCTTCTATGGATTCTGTGCATGTTGTTCGTAAGTTTCCAAAGGTATTTCCTGCAGACCTGCTGGTTATGCCGCCCGACAGGGATATTGACTTTCGCATTGATTTGGCTCCGGGCACTCAGCCTATTTTTATTCCGCCATATCGTATGGTCCCGCCAGAGTTGAAAGAATTGAAAGAACAGTTGCAAGACTTGCTTGATAAGTGCTTCATTAGACCTATTTTATCGCCTTGGGGTGCGCCAGTGTTGTTTGTTAAGAAGAAGGACGGATCGATGATGATGTGTATAGATTATCGGCAGTTGAACAAAGTCACCACCAAGAATAAGTATCCATTGCCGATGATTGATGATTTGTTTGATCAACTTCAGGGCGTAAAGGTATTTTCAAAGATTGACTTGAGAACTGGCTACCATCAGTTGAGGATTAGGGCGTCCGATGTCCCTAAGATAACTTTTCGCACTCGGTACGGGCATTATGACTTCTTAGTGATGTCATTCGGGTTGACAGATGCCCCAACAACTTTCATGGAGTTGATGAACTGAGTGTTCAAGACTTATTTGGATTCCTTCATGATTGTCTCCATTGATGATATTTTGATCTATTCCAGCATCCGGGAGGAGCATGAGCAGCATCTTCGAGTCGTTCTTCAGGCTCTGAGGGATAGTCAGTTGTATGATAAGTTTTCAAAGTATGAGTTTTGGTTGAGATCAGTTGCATTCTTGGGTCATGTTGTTTCAGTAGAGGGTATTCAGGTGGATCCTAAGAAGATTGCGGCAGTCAAGGACTTGCCTAGACCCACATCAGCTATAGAGATCCGGAGTTTCTTGGGTTTGGTGGGTTATTACCGTCAGTTTGTGGATGGGTTTTCATCGATTGCAACCTCGATGACCAGGTTGACCTAGAAGGGTGCCCAGTTCAGGTGGTCGGACGAGTATGAGACGAGCTTTCAGAAGCTCAAGATAGCTTTGACTACGGTGCCAGTGTTGGTTTTTCCCACAGGTTCAGGGCCATATACAGTATATTGTGATGCATCTTGTATTGGACTTGGTATGGTGTTGATGCAGAATGGCAAGGTTATTGCATATGCTTCGCGGCGGTTGAAGATTCATGAGGAGAATTATCCAGTTCATGATTTGGAGCTAGCAGCCATTGTTCACGCGCTGAAAATTTGGAAGCATTATTTATATGGTGTGTCATGTGAGATCACAAGAGTTTGCAATACTTGTTCAAGCAGAAAGAGCTAAATCTGAGGCAGAGAAGGTGGTTGGAGCTATTGAAAGACTATGATATCACCATCTTGTATCATTCGGGAAAGGCCAATGTAATGGCCGATGCATTGAGTAGAAAGTCAACCAATATGGGCAGCCTTGCGTATATTCCAATCGTTAAGAGACCGCTTGCTTTGGATGTTCAAGCTTTGGTCAATCAGTTCGTGAGGTTCGATGTTTCTGAGCCCAGCCGTGTGCTAGCTTGCACCGTCGCTCGTTCTTCATTATTTAAGCGTATCCGAGATCGACAGTATGATGATCCTCATTTGCTTGTCCTTACAGACACAGTACGACACAGAGGTGCCAAGCAGTTTACAGTTGGAGATGATGGAGTTTTGAGGATGCAAGGTCATATTTGTGTGCCTAATGTGGATAGACTTCGTGAGTTGATTCTAGAGGAGGCCTATAGTTCCCGTTACTCTATTCATCCGAGCGCCACTAAGATGTATCACGACTTGTGACAACATTATTGGTGGGGGAGAATGAAGAAGGACATTGTTGCCTATGTAGCTCGGTGTTTGAATTGTCAGCAGGTAAAGTACGAGCATCAGAGACTTGGGGGTTTATTTCAGAAGATTGAGATTCTTAAGTGGAAATGGGAGCGGATCACTATGGATTTCATTGTTGGACTCCCACGGACTCAGAGGAAGTTCTATGCGGTATGGGTTATTGTTGATAGGCTGACCAAGTCAGTGAATTTCATTCTTGTGGAGGTTTCCTATTGCTCGGAGCAGTTGGCTGAGATCTATATATGGGAGATTGTTCGTCTTCATGGTGTGCCCGTGTCTATCATTTCTGACCGAGGTACGTAGTTTATCTCACATTTCTGGAGGTCCGATCAGCGTGAGTTGGGCACACAGGTCGAGTTGAGTAATGCACTTCATCCGTAGATGGACGGGCAGTTGGAGCATACTATTCAGATTTTGGAGGATATGCTCTGAGCTTGTGTTATTGACTTTGGAGGCTCGTGGGATTAGTTCTTGCTATTGGCAGAGTTTGCCTACAACAACAACTATCAGTCGAGCATCCAGATGGCTTCCTATGAGGTATTATATGGTAGACTGTGTCGGTCATCGGTTGGATGGTTTGAGCCGGAAGAGGCTCGGTTGTTGGGTACGGATCTAGTACAGGATGTCTTGGACAAGGTTAAGATCATTCAAGATAGGCTTCGTACAGCTCAGTACAGGAAAAATAGTTATGCCGACCGTAAGGTTCGTGATGTGACATTTATAGTCGGCGAGCGGGTGTTACTTTGAGTGTTGCCTATGAAGGGCGTGATGAGATTTGGAAAGAAGGGCAAGCTAAACCCTAAATTCATTGGTCCTTTTGAGATTCTTGATCGAGTGGGAGAGGTGGCTTACAGACTTGCGTTGCCGCCGAGTTTATCAGTTGTGCATCTAGTGTTTCATGTGTCCATGCTCGGAAGTACCACGGCGATCCATCCCACGTGTTAGACTTCAGCATTGTCCAGTTGGACAAGGACTTGACCTATAAGGAGGAGCTGGTAGCTATTCTATACCGGCAGGTTCGTCAGTTGAGATCGAAGAGTTTTCCTTCGGTTCGTGTTTAGTGGAGGGGTCAGCCTGTTGAGGCATCGACCTGGGAGTATGAGTCTGATATGCGGAGCTGATATGCTCATCTTTTCTTCGACTCAGGTACTTCCTTTCTATGTCCGTTCGAGGACGAACGATTGTTTTAGAGGTGGAGGATGTGATGACCTTTTTACAAGTTAACTCTGTGTTTTGAGGCCCTAAAAGCCTTCTTTTGTCTCACCTCAATTTACGTGCATGATCAGAGCGTATATCTGGAACGTTTTTATGTGAAAATTTGATAAAAATGCTAATTTAGCCTTTAAAATAAGTTGACTTCGGTCAACATTCTAGGTAAATGGACCTGGACCCGTGATTTGACGGTCTTGGAAGGTCCGTAATAAAATATGGGACTTAGGCGTATGCCCGGAATATAATTTCGAGGTCCCAGGCCCGAGAAATGAATTTTTGAAGAAAATTGTTTAACTGAAATTTTAAGAGTTTTTGGAAATTTAAATGTGTTTGAATTTGAAGGTATCGGGCCCGTATTTTGGTTCCGGAACCCGGTACAAGTTTTATATGGTATTTAAGTTGTGCATGTAAAAGTTGGCATAAAACGAACTTCATATGACGTGAATCGGACCCTCGGTTGTGAAATTTGAAACTTAAGAGTTCTTGAGATTTTTCTTTGATTTTGATGCTAAACTTGAAGTTGTAGGTGTTATTTTGGAGATTTTATTGCACGAGTAAGTCCGTATGATGTTTTTAGGTTAGTGTGTATGTTTGGTTTGGAGCCCCAAGGGCTCGGGTGAGTTTCGGATAGGGTTCGGGATGTTTGGGACTTAGAATTTCTACTGTCATAGCTGTTGCAGGTGCACAGTGATTTTGTTCTTCCCCCAGGTGTCATTTTGTTCTTCACGAACGCGGAGCTTAGGATGCGAACGTGAAGCTTTGGGGGGTTTACCCTTCGTGAACGCGTTCTGGCCCACGTTAACACATAGGGTTAGTGGGCCTAGGGGAGGGATCTCGATTTGTTCTATGCGAACACAGCCCTTTGACTGCGAACGCGAAGGCCTGAGGAGCTAAAGCTTTGCGAACGCGAAGGCCATTTGGGCCTGACCTATCGTGAACGCAACAGGCCCATCGCGAACGCGATGAAGGCTTGCCCATTCTTTTTAAAACAGATTTCAAAACTGGCAGATCCCATTTTCTCCATATTTTCGAACTCCCAAGACCTAGAGGCAATTTTCTTCACACAAATTCATCCCCAAAGTGTTGGTAATCAATTCTAAACTCTACTCTTTCAATTACCCAACGTTTTTCATCACTTTTTAATCAAAAATCAAGAACTTTCATGGTAGAAATTGGGAATTTGTGTAGAGTTAGGGCTTTTTGAATAATTGGAATTTAGACCTCGTTTTGGGGTTGGATTTCAAAACTAATTGCATATTTGGGCTCGTAGGTGAAATGGGTGATTGGGTTTTGGTCCGAACCTTGAGTTTTGACCAAGCGGGCTCAGGTTCGATTTTTGACTTTTTGGGAAAAATGATAGAAAACCTATAAATTAAGCATTAGGTATGAATTCTTTAGCATTTATTGATGTTGTTAAATTAATTTGGTCTAGATACAAGTAACTTGGAGGCTAATTCTAAAGGAAAAGCGGTGTTTGAGGCTTGAGTTGGCCGTGGAAGTTCGAGGTAAGTGTTTGGCCTAACCTTAGCTTGAGGGAATAAGTGTTGAGTCTTATTTGCTATGTGTTAGTGTCTAGTATGACGTATAGGTGAGGCGACGAATATCTATACGTTGGTGTCAAGCATGCCTGTGAGTCTTATAATTGGATTTGTTGTGATCTTATTAAGTATTGATCATGCTTAGTTGGATGATTAGTAACCGTTGCACAAGATTCATGATGAATTCTTAGAAATTGGCAGTTGTCACGTATTGGCTCAGGTTGAGGTTTCTCTTGTGAATTAATTGTTGAAACTGGATTGGTTATAGTTGATTCCTTTGACGGGAAGTTAGTGTTTATGATATTGATTCCCTTGCCGGGATGCTAATTCTTGTGATATTGTTTCCCTTGCCAGGATATTATTGTTATATTATTGTTCCCTTACCGTGATTCTTTGTGATTTTGTGTTGATTTGTATATTGGGATCGGGTTGCACGCCGCAATAATATTATATGGGATTGGGTTGCACGCCACAACAAGGAGTAATAAGGGAGGACATGTGGGGTCGGGTTGCACGCCGCAACAGTATCATATGATTTGGACCGGATTGCACGCCGCAACAGTATTATATTAGATCGAGTTGCACGCCGCAACGGTATTATTTGATTGGGATCGGGTTGCACGCCACAACAATAAAGAATAAAAGTGAATATTGATTCGTTACTGTTTTCCTTATTCTTGTTGATATGAGATTACGATGTTTTTTATGCTCCTCTATTGAAATTCCGTTAGTACTTGATATTCCTCGGAGCATATTCCCCCTTCCCATCTTTAACTGCTAGCTTCCATTATTATTATTTGTCATATATGCTTTAAATGCATAAGTTTATTTGGTAGTCTTGTCCTAGCCTTGTCACTACTTTGCCGAGGTTAGGCTCGACACTTACCAACACATGTGGTCGGTTGTGCCGATACTACACTCTGCACTGTATGTAGATCCCAGTACTGGAGCTTTTGGACCATAGCGAGGTTGCTGCCTTCAGTCCAGCGGAGACCCGAGGTAGTCCTGCAGACGTCCGCAGGCGTTGGCGTCCCCTTCTATCTTTTCTATTCTGTTTTATTTACTTCAAAGACAGACTTGTATCTTTCTATTCAGACCACTGTTTGTAGCAATCGTAGATGGTCCGTGATATTGTGACACCAGTTTTGGGTAGAGTTGTATTTTGGATTTTCGCACTAGCATTGGTTAAATTATCAGATTTCGTCTTCCACATTTCTTTTATTATTATTACTAGTCTTAGTGTACGCGCGTTGCGCGTGTAAATCATCACATAAATATTATATTAACGTTATGCTTAAATTATAAAATATTAAGTGTAAGCTTTGTAAATGATAATATTGGACCTAAATAGGTAACTCGAAGAAGGGAGAAACTTTGTCACATAAAAGTTCTCAATCACCATTCAATGTAGTCACCTTAAACTTTGTGTCAGTTTTATAATTTTGTTTCTTCAATTTCATAAGTTATCAAATTATTCCATTTTAGTTTAGCTAAGACACACAACCCTCGAATATTTAAGAGTTTTTGTGCAAATATTTTTGAAAAGTTGTACTCAAGTTCATTGGAGAATACACAAATATGATCAAATATACTTTTATTATGATGTAGTTATTGGAAGGGGTCTAATTAAACGACACATGGCAAGTGTAAAGTTAAAAAATAATGGTTTATAATGTAAATACTGGGTGTGAGAATCGTTAGTGAATAATGGCACAAAATGAACCAATAGTGTAACATCAGTGGCATGAATACATCCCATTTTTAACGGGTGGCATAGATATGCCATTTTTTAAAGTTTGATAGCATATTTGAGCCTTTTCCGTAACTCTAAATTGAAAATTGAATCTTTTGTTCTTTAAAATTTGTGAATAAGAGGTGGTGCTATAGCTCATAGAAGAAAATTGATAAAATAAAAATATGAAGCCTAAAAGTAACTAATATTGAGTTAATATTTTACAACAAGTTATTGTTTGTTAGGATGAATGCAAAAATAAAAAAATAATTAATAACAACTCATTTAGGATATATTTTGTCTCTACTATTTCATCATTGTTACATCAAGTTAGGCACTTTTATCAATTTGAGTATTAATACTATATTAAGAATTTTTTCAACTTAAAAATAATTCTTTTTATATGATGAATTTAAAAAGAATTGAGTAAGTTTTTTTTGTCTAATAAGTTGTTTCAAAAACTTAATAATTTGTTACTAAAGAAAATAATTTATATTTTATTATTTAAATATTAATATAAAATCCTCCCCAATTTTAAATATTTAACTGTAAATAACTTTATCTATTAAGAGTTATATTTCCAAAGGGTACAAATAAATATCTTCCTCACATTTTACTTTTAAATCTTTGTTTTGTAGAATTATTTGTGTAATTGACTTTTATCAACCATGCCTTTTCTCTCTCTTTTATTTATTTATTTTTTTATTTATATTATTGAATGTAATTTTCTAATATCATACAAAAAATAGATGAACAAAAAAAATATTATTTAAGTAGGAGACTAAAAGTTATAAATGAATAAACGACATATTTGGTTTAGACTACTCTTTCCAAGTATTCAAATAGATGACTCTAAAATCTATACTCAGAATTAATTATTGTGTTTCACGTAAATAAAATTTATTTATTTACCAAAATTGTGATGTTATTAAAATTAAAGAAGACAAGCGGAATGATATAGACATGATGTTTATTATTTTTGAACCTAACCTAAGTCAATATAATACATCAAATAACTGTAGACGGAAGAAACTAAGCCTAAACAAATAACAAAGCAAATTAATTGTGAAGTAAAAAATAACTTGATTGTAAATTTTCTAAATATTAGAAGTTCTTATATAATTTAAATAAGGAAAGATTTAGTAATCCAAATTTTATTATTTTAAAGTGTTAAATATTTGGAAAATAATAAATGACTATTCCTAAATATTAGGAAAATGATCAAATTACTATTTTATCTAATATGAACTCTATTTCTCAGGTAGAACCATTTCGCCTAGGGGGTCCAGCTCATAGTTACAGGTAGAAGTACTCTTCGCTCAGGATGTTTTACGTAGCTTAACTCAGGTAGAACCATTTCGCCTAGAGGGATCCAGCTCTATAGCACTCGGCTTGCCTAGCTTTCATGAGTAGGCGTCATCACAACTTCCGAAGGTGAAAAATCCGAGTCGTGACAACTCTAAAGAAGTTAAAAATATTATTAAATTTATCTTGCGGTAAAACTCAAGCTTTTGAAACTTTGTAGTAATGGCTAATGGCCTGATTAGACTCCTTTTATAGATCAATTACGATCGATAATAAAAGAATCCTAAACATGCGGCACCTTTGGTAACGTAAACCTAAATTGAATCCTAAACTTAAACAAAGACACGACACACTATAAGTAACATTGGTATAAAAAAATTCTAAATCTAGAATCCTATAAAAAAGAAAAAGAAAATATAATATACCGCAATTCTTGGGGAGAAATCCTAAACATGTAAAGAATCATAAACAAAGAAAATGGTAATATACGTTAGTTTTTGTTTTTTCCCAAAAAATATTACTTATTTGATACAATTATAATTATATCCAACGTAAATTTTATTTTTAAAGAGTAAAAAATGCGAATGACATTTCAATAGTGCCTATAAATATAGATATGTTAAAGTATTGATAGGCAATTTCTTTGCTACTTATTTTAATGACTCGTTAAATGTACTATTATTACCGATTGATGTTACGAAATTAATTCTTGTAAAGATACTATTTTGAGATTAGCATGACTGCTTTTTTTCTTATTCTTATTATTTTTCTTTTTCAACTTATCAATTGTCATATTTAAATAAAAGACACGAATACCTAACAATCTCTTAAAATATCATGGAACCTGTAACGATAGAAATTACATTAAGGCTGAAGGGATTTACATACCACAAAAGAGGGGTTTGTTTCTCTACTTTCTTGAAATTCTAAAGGCAAAAAGAAAGGAAAATTGAGAAAAGGGAGGTTCCAGATCTATAATTCTATGAAACAAAAAAATAAGCAACTTTAACCATGGTCTTTTTGAGCTGATTCCTCTCCTATTTATATCATTTAGTGTAGGGTTGTCCCTTGTTATCTTATCTAACGGTTTGGCAGAGATTGATTCTCTTGGGACCTGGGACCGCATAGTGGTCGCGGTATTTAGATGGGCCTTTCTCCCTGGTACTGCGCCTCAGGCCATCAGATGTGTGCAGTTGATTTGTTACAATGCCGCCCCCGTGGAGACGAACCTTGTCCTCAAGGTTCTGATTGGTAAACTTGTGAAGGAGATTTCTAGGGTCTTCCTATGTGGCATCTCAAACTAGAAGACCTGATCATTTAATCAGACATTGATGGATTTGTTGGCCACTTCAGTAAATGGTTCTGCAGCATAACACATCTTCTGGTAGAAGAACCAGGGAAGAGGATTGGTCCAAAAGATCAATAGGGGTGATCTGGTTAGAGGGATTGCCAAAGCATTTGGGTAGGACTGAAACGTGAAACATAGGGTGAATGTTGGATAAAGTGCTAATTTATAGGCTACAAGACCTATCTTCTGCATAAATTGGAAGGGCACAAAGAAGCGTCTACCCAGTTTAGTATGCCACTGGAGGCGAACTGAAAGTTTACGGTATGGACGAAGATGGACGTACACCTAATCCCCTATATCTAAAATCACTTCTTGGCGGCCCTTATCGGCATTGTATTTCATACGATCTTGGGCCCGGAGTAAATTAGCCTTCAAGGTAGTCAATACTTCATCTCGTTGTAGTAGAGAGGCAGCCACAACAGGATTGGTCGAACAATCTCAAACATACCTCGAAACAGTTGATGGAGGTCGACCATACACTACCTTAAATGAAATAAGTTTAGAACTATGTTGGTATGAGGTGTTATACCAAAACAGAGCCCATGACAACAACGAAAACCAAGTAAATAGAGTGTCTGAGGCAAAGCAGTGAGTATACTTTTCTAGGCACTTATTGAGAGCCTCCGTTTGACCATCTGACTGAGGATGGTATGCCGAACTCATAGCTAATTGAGTCCCTTGCAGCATGTGAAGCTCATTCCAAAATTCAGAGAGAAAGAGAGGGTCTCGATCCGACATAATTGTGACTGGAAAGCCATGTAGACAAATGCATTCACGGACAAACACTTCGACAACCTTTTGACTAGTGAAATGGGAAGGCAAGCCACAAAATGGCTATATTTGGAGACACGATAACCAAAAAAATACTGCGCCCTTGAGAGGATGGAAGACCAGTAATAAAATCTATCGAAATGTCCTTAAAATGACATCTGGTATTAGTAAGGGAGACAATAACCCATCAAGCTTTAAAGTCGAGCCTTTCATTTGTTTGCAAATTTGACATTCACTAACAAATTTCTGGACATCAGCCCGCATGTTATCCCAGAAAAAATTAGAGTACAGTCGATGAAATATGCGGGAAATTCTAGCATGACCACCCATTTTCGAAAAATGGAACTCTTTCAATAACAAAGAACGCAAGTGGTCATTTTTAGGAACCACCAATCGATTGAGAAACAATAGAAGGCCCTCTTGAAAAGCGAAATGAGGTAGCAAGGCAGGGTCTTGTGCCAATTGCTACTGCAAGGACAATATACCAGCATCAGTTTTGTTGAAGGCTCGTAGTTGATCGATTAGAGCCAATTCAGAAACGGCTAAGGATAAGGCATGAAAGGTAGGCATGCGAGACAAAACATCTATAGCAAAATTCAGTTTTCCTCGATGGTAGTGGATGTCAAAATCATATCCAATGAGTTTACTTAACCAACGTTGCTGCTCTGGAGTTTGAATCACTTGACTAGTGAATGATTTCAAAGGTTGGTGATCAGTGATAATGATGAATCGATGTCCCAGCAAATACTGCCGCCATTTTTGTGCAGTCTGTGTTATGGCGAACATTTCCCTATTGTAACTTGCAACCTTAAAAATAGCTTTTGACCGAAGAAAGCAATAGGATGTGTCACACGTCCTTTTTCCGTCCCGCGAGGGTACAAGGAGTTTTTTTTCAATTAAAGGACAATCAAAACGAGATTTGTTTATTCATTTCAGAGTCGCCACTTGGGAGATTTAGGGTGTCCCAAGTCACCAATTTTAATCCCGAATCGAGGAAAAGAATGACTCCATATTACAGTCTGCGTACCAGAAATCCGGATAAGGAATTCTGTTAACCCGGGAGAAGGTGTTAGGCATTCCCGAGTTCCGTGGTTCTAGCACGGTCGCTCAACTGTCATATTTGGCTTGATTATCTGATTTAATACATGTTGAACCTATGTGCAAAATTTAACTTTTAACCGCTTTTATCATTATTCTTATTATTATTTTATACAAGAATTGCAACGTCGTGAAAACGCATCTCGAACCACGTCACAACCAGTGTACACGTGATTTGTTGACGCATTTTGACTCCGTCAAGATCAGGATTTGGGTTACATAAATGCACACCCATATTTAAGAAAATAACCTTATTAAATATGCGCCAAAAGACTACGCGTTATTATACTTTTAGGTAGGACCGTGAAATTTACTAAACGGCCCATCCCGGGATCTAAGTAAAATAAATAAATAAATGAGATTGGAGAATCCTGCAAATTTTTGTATTGTTTACATCTATTTATTTTTAGCGAAATCCTTCCTTATTTTATGAATATCCTTTAATGACTACATTTTTATTATTACTAAGTTTGTCTATAAATATATAATCAATCTCTACATACTTAAAAATAACATATTAAACAGAAGAGAAAAAAAAATATTAACGGAAAGTAATAAAAATTATAATTATAAATACAACATGGAATTGTTAAATAATAAATTTTTTTTTTTAAAAAAAAACTAAATATCCCATAGTCGGATTAAAAATCATATTGTTAGATGACTTGAGCTATTGAAATTAATTATTTACAAATACTGAAAATTAGAAATAATCTTGATTACTAAACTGTATTTCTAAAAATTAAATAATTTAACCTTAACTAACCTTGTTTTAATTCAAATCCTGTCCAAATACTTGATTCGTAAAATTAATTCAGGTTTTAACTGAATTTAGCTACATGATTCTGATTAACTTAACGTTGGCGATACTAAAACCCTTATGAATAAGGAACTTAATCAATTTTGCCAAACTGATTTAATAAAGCCATTTTTACGTTATTTTCTTCTATTTTAATTATTTGACAGTTTAATCAGTAATGAACATGCTTAAATATATACTACCTAATAATCAGGTTAAAGCAAAGAATTATTTAATACATCGCTACAATATGCCTAATTATGCAAAACAACGGCGATTCACAGAATAATAATACATGAAATAACCTAAATGCAATTAATAAAAAAAACTAAATTAAAAATTTAAACTTCCATTCTTCATTTTCAGCTTACAAAAGGCCAAAATTACAGTTGTGTACCTGGTATTGTCAATATAAGAAGAAGAAAGTCAGCCACGTAGTACGTAACGCAACAACAACAATAATAACCAGCAATCCAGTCAACAGAAATCCCAGTGACAGATTTAAAAATCAAAATAAAATCCAGAAACACCAACAACAAACAAAGGACAGAAACCAAGGGAATTTTTAGATTTTGAAAGGCTAATTAATGTTTAACCCTTCTTTTCTAAACCCGTGTATCAGAATATTTATCAGGTGTGTACTACTCTCTTTTCTAATTTCCAGCTCCTTTTTTATTTGTATTTTTTTTGAAAGTTTTAATATTTTTCGGAATTTCTTTCTCTCTTCAATATTCAGCTCATTTTTTTTCTCTCTCTCTTCAATATTCAGCTCATTTTTTTTCTCTCTCTCTCTATCTGTCTTCTGTCCTCCCTCTATTATCTGTGCTTAAAAATCTGATCAAGTTCTCTTATTTATATCACATCCCAAACTCTTTAGTCAATTAATAACAACCACTTTCTCCTACCAAACCCACTATCTTCCCACTCATCCCCCACTACATTAAACAAATATATCAACTCCACCCCATTACATCTTGTCCCCCATGCCTAACATAAACAATTACCATATTCTCCTCCACTACATTATGTCTTGTCCCCCATTTATATTAAACAATTATATCACCCACACCCCATTACATTTTGTCCCTCATGCTTAACATAAAGAATTACAAAATGTTCAATTACCAAACTACCCCTCCGACCTTATTGCAATTACCATTTTACCCCTGAACGTACTGCGATTTACCAAACTACCCCATCAGCTATAACCAATCAATTAATCAAACTTAACCAAAATATAGCCAATATGACTAATTTCTAAACAAATTCAACAACAACTCATATGAACACAGATGAACAACATCAAATTAATGTGAATAAATCAACCATATTGAGAACCAATCCTCGTTAACTTAGACCAAAAATGGATGAGCAATGAAACAACAATATTAACAACACAATACATGATTCATCAACGAATCAAAAACCAAAACATAAACTCACATTAAATCACTGGATTAAAATGAACTTCAAACCAAGATGAACATGAATTAAATTCATTTTAAACAACAAAATATGACGGATTCACATGATTAAACCAACATATTTCCCTATTACAACTAAATTCTTTTAGACAAATAACAAGATCGAAGAAGAAACAATTATGAATTTAAACTTGAATCTAACAAACATTAACAATTTCTGAAAAAATACATAACACATGAAACAAACTGAAAATAATTAATTAAACTTCAATTTGAATCTAATAATATTATAATTAAACTAATAATTTCTATATTAAAAATAAATAAGAAAAATGAAACAAAACAAACTGGAAAAAAAAATGATGAACATGAAATTAATATCAAACATATTTGATTTCAAATCCGAAAAATATCAAACAAATTAACGGACAGAAACGAAACTTACAACTAACCGGAAATGAGCAACGATGAACTCGAACGGAAACGGACAACTCGAACAAACAACCACGTCATTCCGGATCTTGACGAACAGCGAAAACCCCATCTTCCCTTTAAACTCGACGAATTCAAACTGGACTTTGACGAAGCATTCATGGCGGAAAAGAAGATGAAGAAGAAGCAACAACAACATTGGTTAAAGCTCGACGAAGAAGGCAGAAGTAGCGTGAAGCTGAAGCAGCAACGCAGAAGCAACTGCGTGAGCAGCAGCGGCAACACGGAGGAACTGGAGGATGAAACAACAGCTCGTCGAGCTCAAGCTCGATGAAGAAGATGAAGCAGTGGCAGCTTAGCCATGGCAGCCATGTTAGCTCAGGTTCGAGCTCGACGAAATAGTAGCAGCTATGGTTCTTGGGGTCGTTTGGACGTGACGAACTGGACGACGCAAAAGACGAAGATGAAGAAAGGGAGTCGACGGACTGGTTGAACTTGACGTCGACGCAGCGGGGATGAAGAAGAAAAAGCAGCAGCGATGGTGTAAATTAGTTAGGTTTCAACTTGTTCCATTGTTGTTTGATTCATGAGGAAGAAGGTTAAGGTTTGTGTTTGGTTTTTATGTTGAAGAAAAAGGAAGGTCCGGCGGATATGGGGAGTTGGTCGACGCAGCAGCGCTGCTGCTCTTCAATGGCGGACCACAAAGGAGGGGGAGGTTGTGGGGTTTCGTGGAGGGGAAGGGGCAGCCATGGGAGGGTGCTTGGTTTGGAGAAGGAGAAGAAAATGAGAGGGGGGGCTCTCTTTATGGTTTTTTAGTTTTTTTTTTTCTTTTTGTTTTGTTTTTGAAATGCAAGATAGGGGGTGTTGGGTTGTTGGGATTATGGACCGGGTCGATCCGGTTTGAAATGGACCGGGTCATGGGGAAGGTTGGTCAATTATTTGGGCTTGTGGTTTGAAATTGAAGAAGAGACCCAATTCCGATTTTTTGTATTTTTGATCTTTTTTTTTAATTTTTCTAAAACTAAGTTATAAAAATACTTAAATTATTATTAAGAACTAAATTAAGTTATAAAAGCGCAAATTAACTCCCAATAACAATTAACACACAATTAAGTGATAATTAAGCATAAAATTGTACAATTGGACATTAAATGCTAAAAATGCAAAAGATGCCTATTTTGTAATTTTTAGTTTTTGTAAAAACAAACTTAATTACTAACAATTGTGGAATTAAATCCTACATGAAAAATGCGACATATTTTTGTATTTTTTTATTAATTTAACAAATAAACATGCACAGACAAATACAGATAATTATCCAAAAATGTCACAAAATATCACAAAATTGCACACCAAGGAAAATCATTTTATTTTTGAATTTTTTGGGAGTAATTCTTTCATAGGGCAAAATCACGTGCTCACAGCTGCCCCTCTTTGTCCGACGAAAGGTTTTTGTGCAAAGATAAAGTGAGCGGATACGAGCGATTTTTGCTCGTTCGAGTACTCCGTGTGAAGCACTTTTTGAAAGATCTGACCGAACCTCTGCTTCAAAGGTTTCCTACATATCCTGGGCTGAACAAGAATCAGATCAATGTAGTTCGGGAAGTTTTGGTAGCTGGGACTACCATGGGACTGCAATGTTACTGCTGTTGCATGCTACTTTTACTGTTTGCTGACCTCCTTATTATACCATGCTTAAAAGAAAAATCAAGAAGTTAGGTTAAACTACGGCTTACAAGATCTTATCTGTCTTCCCCTTGCTCTTGTTTCCTTACTTTCTTGTCGGCTTGTGTTTCCTCTGGTGCCTTTCTTTCGAAAACTGCTGGGGATGACACTGGCTTTTTGCCTTTTGAGTATAAGTTTTATTATTCCGTTTTGTCTGCTGGGGACGCTGCTTTCTGCATTAAAGCTTGTTATGTTGAGGATTTTTGTTGTAACCCTCTTCATTACTGCCTTCTGCTTGATCTTGACATGTATTCCTCTGTTCTGCAGGCGGGCTCCTGACTTCAATCTTAACTTTTGAAAGATGACACAACCTCAATTCTCCAGGCGGGATCCTGACTTCAACAATATAACAACCTCTGTTCTGCAGGCAGGATTCTGACTTCAGCAACAACTTAAATGTAACACCTCCATTCTCCAGGCGGGCTCCTGACTTCAACAAATCCTTAAAAATAACACCTCCATTCTCCAGGCGGGCTCCTGACTTCTTCAATCCTTAAAAATAACACCTCCATTTTCCAGGCGGGCTCCTGACTTCAACAACTTTTTTTAAAAATATAACAACCTCCGTTCTCCAGGCGGGCTCCTGACTTCAATAACTTCTTAAATTTTATCACCTCCATTCTCCAGGCGGGCTCCTGACTTCTTCAACCTCTTCAAAATTTTATCACCTCCATTCTCCAGGCGGGCTCCTGACTTCAACAACTCCTTAAAAATAACACCTCCATTCTCCAGGCGGGCTCCTGACTTTTCAACTAAAAAAAAATATAACAACCTCTGTTCTCCAGGCGGCCTCCTGACTTCTTCAACTTTCTCAAAAATTTCATCACCTCCATTCTCCAGGAGGGCTCCTGACTTCTTCAACTTAAAATTTAACAACCTCCATTCTACAGGCGGGCTCCTGACTTCTTCAATATATCAAACTCCGTTTTCCAGGCGGGCTCCTGACTTCAACAACTTCTTAAATTCTATCACCTCTATTCTCCAGGGGGGCTCCTGACTTCTTCAACTTCTTACATTTTATCACCTCCATTCTCCAGACGGGCTCCTGACTTCAATCACTTCTCAAAATTTTATCACCTCCATTCTCCAGGCGGGCTTCTGACTTCTTCAACTTAAGATATATCAACCTCCGTTCTCCACGCGGGCTCCTGACTTCTTCAACTGCTTCCTTCAAAATTGGTGTTTCATTCCTCTGAAAATTGCTGGGGATAACACCGATATTTTATTTCATCAATGTGTCATTTTCCTTCCTTAAAGATTATTTCCTTTAAAGCTGGTGCTTTCACTTCCCTGAAACCTGTCGGGAATAACACTGCTGGGGAATTATCTTTCTCCTTTTAACAATGATGGGGATGATACTGATTATCTTGCTTCTTCCAAGATTGTTTTTCTCTTAAAACTTGTATCTCCCTTCTCGTTTACTGCTGGGGATTTTTTCTTCCTTCAAATACTTGTGTTATTTTTTTCTCTTTCCCAAATGACTATCTGATTTAAAAAAAAATTCGTAATGAGAGAAAATTTTCTGCCCCAGTTTGATGATCTTCTCTGTGACCTTGTCTTCCTGCGGTCAATAATATTTCTTTTCCCTATTTCAAATCAAAGAAAAAAAAATTATTAGTTTAAAATGGAGGCGAGTGGTCGTGCCACTTCTGCTGAGGATGGTTTTTTCCCTTTTCTTTTCCTTTCATTGCTATAAAACTTGCTAGGGAGAATATTGATTGCTGGGGCTGATATTCCTGCTGGGGATGGTTGTCGTTCCTCTTCCTTCCCCGCTCCGTGTCGTCCGACCATTGTGGAGCTTGGTCGAGAATCTGTCAGAGTTGTCCCTGTATCTCGCAAATCTGCTGAGGATCATCTTGGAATTTGATCCATAACTGCCCTTGGAAATTTGGGCCTCTTAAGATCTAGACTCATTCATCATTTGGTCTTGCGACAAACTTCTTTTCGCTTTGTCGCCTTATCTTTGGCTTGGTGTTTTCGCATTTTGCCTTGCACCATTTGGCAATTGGCAGTAAACTCTGAAAATCCTTTTCAAAATAAACTACTGGGGAAATAAAATCTTTTAAACCAAGTAATGAAAGAGTGATAATTTTAAAGATAGAAAAAGAAGTCTTTCTGAATAAACGCCGGGGAAAAAGAAAAGAATAGAACTTATCTGAATAATATAATCAATCCCAACGATCATGTCGTGCATTCCGGATTGATCAACCCAGTCTATTTATATCAATCAATTTTTTGGATGGCCTCATCTCGCTGGGGATAAATAAATACTCAACTTTTGACAAAGGTGGACCTTCTCCGCCAATTTCGCCTTGTCGCCTCATAGTGCCCTTCGAGGGGTTTTCACTAATAAGACTCTCTCATTTCTCTTAACTCCCGTCGCCTCATGGTGCCTGTGAAGGTTTTCACCAATAAGACTCTCTCATTTTTTTTCCAGTTGGGGACTGGAGCATTTGTCGATATGACGCTCTTTGTTGGGGATTCTTTCGGCTATCAGTTCATTTCCAGTTTATGATCCTCTTCTCTGCTGGGGATCAGAATGTTGTTCCCGACTTCCACATGCATGAACTTGGCACTTCTCGGATACTTATCGGGAGGTCTTTTTTGGATATCAATAGGGATTCTTGTGTGGGGTTAAAAGAAAAGGCTATCAAAAAGCTCAGAATAATTTTGACGGGTAAAACATTACAACTCTTGGAATCAAACTTTCTTTCCCAAAATTATAAACACAACTTCTGCCCCAGTTTTTCTTGCTTGGGGATTCTTATTTTTTGTTACACTATGACCGAGCCGTGAGGCGCCTACGTATCCTTCTTTGAGGAATCAGGTCAAACGTAGTTCTCACTTCTTTTGTTTTTCTTGTGATTTTCTTTTGTATTTATTATTGTTTTTCCTTCTTTTTATCTTTTATTTTAATTACTGGCTCCAAAAGAGGGATATGAAAGAATAAATAAGGCTCAAAAGGGTAAGCAAAGGTTAAGGTGTTTGGATAGAATAAAGAATTGCCTCCGTCATTTCATTCTCCGATAAATGCCAACCACAAACAAATGACAATTACAATCAAAAAAGATCATACATAATATCTCTTAACTGCGTCGGAATTGATAGCCATGTCGACGTATTTTCCTTCGATATCTGTTAAACATAAAGCGCCATTGGACAATACTCTGGTTACAATGAATGGTCCTTGCCAATTCGGGGCGAACTTGCCCTTTGCTTCTGCTTGGTGTGGCAGGATTCGTTTCAACACTTGTTGCCCCACTTCAAATTTTCTGGGGCGCACCCTCTTGTTGTAGGCTCTTGCCATTCTCCTTTGATATAACTGGCCATGACACACAGCTGCCAATCTCTTTTCATCAATCAAGCTCAACTGTTCCAAACGGGTTTTGATCCACTCATCATCCTCAATCTCAGCCTCGGCGACAATCCGAAGGGATGGAATTTCCACTTCCGCAGGTATTACTACTTCAGTTCCATATACCAACAAATAGGGGGTTGCACCTACTGATGTCTGAACGGTAGTGCGATAACCCAACAATGCAAATGGTAATTTTTCATGCCATTGCCTGGATCCTTCTACCATCTTTCTCAGTATCTTCTTGATGTTCTTGTTGGCCGCTTCAACAGCTCCATTTGCCTTGGGACGATAAGGTGTGGAATTACGGTGTGTAATCTTAAACTGTTCACATACTTCTCTTATCAAATTGCTGTTAAGATTAGCGCCATTGTTCGTGATTATCACTTTCGGGATCCCAAATCTACAGATGATATGGGAATGGACAAAATCCACTAATGCCTTCTTGGTTACTGACTTGAAAGTTTTGGCTTCAACCCACTTAGTAAAATAGTCGATGGCCACCAGAATGAACCTGTGACCGTTCGAAGCTGCCGGCTCAATAGGCCCAATGACATCCATGCCCCATGCCACAAATGGCCATGGTGCTGATATTGTGTGCAATTCCGTTGGTGGAGAATGAATCAGATCTCCGTGTATCTGACACTGATGGCATTTTCGTACGAAACTGATACAATCATGCTCCATAGTGAGCCAATAATACCCTGCTCGAAGAATCTTCTTCGCCAATATATATCCGCTCATATGTGGCCCACAAACTCCAGCATGTACCTCTGTCATAACTATCGTGGCTTGACTGGCATCTATACATCTCAGCAATCCCAAATTTGGGGTTCTTTTGTACAACACTCCTCCACCCTGAGGAAGAAACCATTTGACAATCGCCGAATGGCTCTTTTTTGATCTTCGGTGGCCTGCTCAGGGTATATCCCCATCCTGAGGTACTCTTTGACATCATAAAACCATGGCTCGCCATCCACTTCTTCCTCTATCATGTTGCAATATGCATGCTGATCACGAACCTGGATGTGCAACGGGTCAACATGAATTTTGTCTGGGTGATGCAACATTGATGCTAAAGTGGCCAATGCATCGGCAACCTCATTGTGAACTCTTGGGATGTGTCTGAACTCCACTGATCGAAATCGCTTTCTCAAATCGTGCAAACATTGTCGATATGGTATGAGCTTCAAATCCCGTGTTTCCCATTTACCCTGAATTTGATGCACCAGGAGGTCCGAGTCCCTTAAGACCAAAACGTCCTGGACATCCATGTCTGCCGCTAATCGCAAACCCAAAATGCATGCCTCATACTCAGCCATGTTGTTGGTACAATAGAAACGCAGTTGAGCTGTAACAGGATAATGATATCCTGTTTCAGAAATAAGCACTGCTCTTATTCCAACTCCATTTGCATTTGCGGCTCCATCAAAGAAAAGCACCTGGTTCCTCGGGTAAGTCCAACTCATCTATATTCATTACTTCCTCGTCAGGAAAATACATCCTCAATGGCTCGTATTCTTCATCAATAAGATTCTCAGCCAAGTGATCTGCCAACGCTTGGGCCTTCATGGCTGTCCTCGTCATGTAGACGATGTCAAACTCCGTGAGTAATATTTGCCATTTTGCTAACCTTCCTGTGGGTATAGGCTTCTGGAAAATATACTTTAACGGATCCAACCGGGAAATGAGATAAGTAGTATATGAGGATAAATAATGTTTCAACTTCTGGGCCACCCAGGTTAGGGCACAACTTGTCTTCTCGAGTTGAGTGTACTTAACCTCATATACTGTAAACTTCTAGCTGAGATAATAGATGGCTTGCTCTTTTCTTCCTGTAATGTCGTGTTGCCCCAACACGCAACCAAAAGAATTCTCCAAGACCGTTAGATAAAGAATTAATGGTCTTCCCGGCTCAGGGGGAACCAATACAGGTGGATTTGATAAATATTCTTTGATCTGGTCGAATGCCTCCTGGCATTCCGCCGTCCATCCTATTGCAACATCCTTCTTTAACAGCCGAAAAATGGGTTCACAGGTTGATGTGAGTTGAGCAATAAATCTGCTGATGTAATTCAATCTTCCCAACAGACTCATTACTTCTGTCTTGTTCTTAGGTGGTGGCAAATCTTGGATAGATTTGATTTTTGATGGATCCAGTTCAATACCTCGTCGACTGACAATGAATCCCAAAAGCTTCCCAGATGGAACACCAAATGCGCATTTGGCCGGGTTGAGCTTAATATCATACCTCCGAAGTCTTTGAAAGAACTTCGTTAGGTCTGCTACGTGGTCTTCCTGATGCTTGGACTTTATGATTACATCGTCTACGTACATTTCAATTTCTTTGTGGATCATGTCATGAAACACAGTGGTCATTGCTCTCATGTACGTTGCCCCAGCATTCTTCAAACCAAATGGCATTACCTGGTAGCAATAAGTTCCCCACGGCGTAATGAAGGTTGTCTTTTTCGCATCTTCTTCATCTATCAGAATCTGATGATACCCAGTATAGCAATCCACAAAAGATCCGATCTCACGTCCGGCACAATTGTCGATCAAGATATGGATGTTGGGTAAAGGAAAGTTGTCTTTAGGGCTTGCCCTATTCAGATTGCGGTAATCGACACACACCCTGATCTTTCCATCTTTCTTTGGTACCGGCACCACATTAGCCAACCAATCAGGATATCGAGTGACACGAATAACCTTTGCTTGCAGCTGCTTGGTTACTTCTTCTTTAATCTTCACACTCATATCCGTTTTGAACTTCCTCAATTTTTGCTTGACAGGAGAGCATGCCGGGTCAGTGGGCAATTTATGAACCACTAAATCTGTGCTTAACCCCGGCATGTCATCATATGACCATGCAAAAACGTCTTTGAACTCAATAAGTGTTTTGATCAGTTCCTCCCTGATATTTGGTGCGATGTGGATGCTTATTTTAGTTTCTCTGATATCGCCGGCATCCCCTAAATTGATGGCTTCTGTATCATTTAAGTTGGGTTTGTATTTTTCGTCAAACTGGCTCAACTCCCTATTTATCTCCTCGAATGCTTCATCCTCATCGTATTCCGATTCATTATCATAATCGACCTCTTGCATGGTTAATTCGGAATCAGATTGATCTTTTAGACTAGGTTGAAGATCCGTTGTGCATGCCATGTCATTAGAACCAGTATGAAAAGAACTATTCAGAAAAAGAAACGAAAGAAACAAAATTAAGATAATAGAAAATAATAAAGAAGAAACTTTTCGTTTTATTGAATCAAGGTTTCACACTATATTTGATATAATAAAAGGAAATTTGGATTACAACCCTGGAATAATCCAGAAAACAGAAAAGGAAAATCAGAATCAACTACCAAGACTCCCTCCAAATAGGAAGAGGAGTAGCCGTCCAATTGTTGACCTTGACTTTGGGACCCACAAACTGTATGTCCGCTTTACTAGAGCCCTCTCCAACTTCTATCATGTTGACGTCGGCAAACACTCTTCCAAAGCATTCATTCAAATCTCCGTTTGTCCCCATCAGAGGTCCAAAAACTTCCGGGACTGGCAACTTTCTGCATCCTGCTCTGACAAATGATCTGGACAGGCGTGAGACTGGTTTAGGAAGGACCCAAACTCTTTTCTTCAATTTGCGAGCTCGCTTCACATCCGCTGCGGTAGGCTTGAATCCTAACCCAAAAGTTTCCAGGTTCTTGGGCAAAGAAACTGGTTGGATCATTCCCTGCAAATCAACCCCCAGACTTTTCCCTGGTACAAACCCATTATTCAATATTTCTGCTGCTATCATGAAGGCTGCAGCTGTGATTCTGGGAAGTGGGAGGCCCTCGCCCTCAGGAATTTTGTCTACCGAGACTGCATCAAAAACTTGATAAACCCACGGGCCCTTATCATCGTCGGTTTCTATGAAGGGCACAATAGCATCACTGATGGCATGTGTGCCATCATCCCCGTGTATCACAATTTCTTGTCTATCCCATTCAAATTTGACCACTTGATGCAGTGTAGAAGGTACTGCCTTAGCTGCATGGATCCATGGTCGCCCCAACAAAAGATTGTACGACACTGCCACATCTATTACTTGAAATTCCATGGTGAACTCGACTGGGCCAATGGTTAGTTCCAGTACGATATCACCTACTGTGTTAATGCCGCCCCCATCAAAACCTCGGACACAGACACTATTCTGGCGGATCCTGTCATCAGCAACCTTTAGCTTGTTGAGAGTGGCTAGAGGACAGATATTGGCACTTGACCCGTTATCAATTAATGCTCGAGTGACCACCGATTCTTTGCATTTTACTGTTAGATAGAGTGCTTTGTTGTGCTCAGTACCCTCTACCGGTAACTCATCATCAGAGAATGTCACTCGATTTACTTCAAAGATCTTGTGCGCTACCTTCTCCAAGTTGTTTACTGAGAGTTTGTCCGGGACATAAGCCTCGTTCAGAATCTTCATTAAGGCCTGACAGTGATCGTTTGAATGGATTAACAAGGATAGCAACGAAATCTGGGCTGGGGTCTTTCTCAATTGCTCTATAATTGAGTAATCCTGCGCCTTCATCTTCTTCAAAAATTCCTCTGCTTCCTCCTCTGTTACAGGTTTCTTTATTGCTTCAGGATTGACCCTTCTCAACTCTGCGGGAGCGAAACACCTTCCCGATCGAGTTAACCCTTGTGCCTCGCATACGTCTTCTACAACCTCCTTCCCCTTATGCGTTACCGTCACTTGACTGTAGCTCCACGGCACAGCCTTCTCACTTGTTATCGGCAACTGTATGACCGGCTTGATAACAACTGGTCCCAAATGGACCCCTTTTACTACCAACCTTGGTTTGTTTGCTACTCCCTGCAACACTGCTTTGACTGACTCCGGCCTCTTCACATCAATGGATGGCCCTTTCCCTGCTATCACAAAGGGCTTGTCATATACTTTTTCCGACTGTACCACCGCCTTTCCACTGGTTGACTCTTCATTAGTACTGGCGCGAATCATCATTACCGTTTGTGAGGGTGTTTTTGGTTTCCCTCCCTCGTGCACTAACTCGATCATGTGGGCTTCATGGTGCACCGGTAACGGATTTTCATTGATGTTGGGGGCCCTTGGTGCCTGAACCTCGATCCTATTTGTGTCAATAAGATGTTGTATAGCAGTCTTTAGCTTCCAACATTTCTCAGTATCGTGCCCGGGAGCACCCAAATAATATTCATAGCTCACTGAATGGTCCAGATTTCTGGGAAGGGAATTTGGCAATTTGGTTTCAACAGGACTTAGTAGGCCTATCTCCCAACGGAGTGAATGTTCTTGGCTTCTGTTTCCTTTCGTTTCGGAAAGCCTGATTCCCGCGGAAGCCTGGCCCTGAAGGATTCCTGTAGGCCCTCGGTGGTGGATATGTGCTTTGTGGAGGTGGATATGTATGTTGGGGAGCCGGTACACGCCATTGCGGATAAACCGGAGGCTGGGTATAAGTTTGGGCGTGATATATGGAAAAATGTTGTTCTTGTGGTGGGTAGTAGGGTTGTGGAGGGTTGTATGGATTGTGTGGGTAGTTTAGATGATGGGGTTTGGGTTGGTAATGAAGGGAAGGGCCTTTAGATATGGACCAATTGCCCACCTCTACTATTGTGACCTCCTCTCTCCTTTTCTTTCCGAGCGCACCTCCCGTGCCGCTCTGAATGGCCTGAGTTATTGCCTTAATCGCCGAGTAACTCAGGATCTTATTGGACTTAAGTACCTCTTCTATCATGCTTCCCATTTTCACCACTTCATTGAAGGATTTTCCAACTGACGTCACCAAGTGACCGAAGTAAGTCGGCTCTAGAGTTTGTAGAAAGTAATCTACCATTTCTCCTTCTCTCATTGGAGGATCAACTCTGGCTGCCTGCTCTCTCCATCGGAACCCAAATTCCCTGAAGCTCTCTCCGGGTTTCTTCTCAAACTTTAGCAATGTGAGACGGTCTGGGACTATCTCAAGGTTGTATTGGAAGTGTCCTGCGAAAGCCTGTGCCAAGTCATCCCAAGTGTACCACCTGCTCGGATCTTGTCTTGTATACCACTACAGTGCCGACCCGCTCAAACTCTGGCCAAAGTAAGCTATCAGTAGCTTATCTTTTCCCCCTGCTCCCCTCATTTTGCTACAAAAACCCCGTAGATGCGCCATAGGATCGCCATGCCCTTCGTACAAATCGAACTTGGGCATTTTGAACCCTGCTGGTAATTGAACGTCAGGGAAAGGGCATAGATCCTTGTAGGCCATGCTGACCTGGTTGCCTAACCCTTGTATGTTCCTGAAGGACTGCTCCAGGCTTTTAAATTTCTGCATCACCTCGTCCTGCTCTGGGCTCTTAGCCGGCTTTTCAATCTCCGCCGGGACCTCAAAGTGGGGATTATAGGTATGTGGCTCGGGTGCTTTGAATGTGAGTTCAGGGGGGTAATATTGTGTGTCGTGAGCCTAAAATAGTGGCTCACTGGATGATCTGTTCAATGGGGCTGGGGGAGGTGCTACAAAGACGGGAACATTTGGTGGAGGAGGGTTTTAAGTGGGTGGTAGAGCTTGGGGATCATAAGCCTCTCTTCCCTGATAATAGTGATGGCATGGGAAACTTGTTGAAGGACCGGGAGAGGGATATTCTGACGTGTGTCCTGGTTGGAGAGTAGGAGTAACAGGTAGTTCCTGCCCTTTTTGGGCTCTAGCCAAGGCTACATTTCATTCATTTCCAGCCTCATTTTTTCCATTTTTTCCATGGCTTCCTTCAGCATCTGATTTGCCGTCTTTTCCGACTCAACACTGTTGTCTGATCCAGTCATGCTTTCTAGTATAGGACCTTTCGATCTTGTTTGATAATGGTACGGTGCCAGTACGTTCTAACAACTAACTGGTATTGATTGAAAAAACAACAAACTTGTCAGTGTTAGAGTCTTAACAGATATTGTAATTGCACGGTGGGGGGATGCAATGCTCTTAGACAGTTAATCATTTCTAACATGCTTTTGCTCTGACCGCATGCATCATCCCGACTTATTTTGTTCTGATAGATATATATATATATATTTATTCCATTTTTTTTCTTTTTTCTTTTTTCATAATTACGGTCGAATCCTATGGAGATTGCCTACGTATCGTGACCCCACACGAAACAGACCAAGCGTAGTTCGTGCCATAAGTAAAATAAAGACCCAATATTTTTTTTATTACTCAAAATAATGCTATTACAAGCCATCACAAAAAAACAAACGAAAATACAGACTTCATATTTTTTTTGAGAAAGTTTGAAAAGAACATATGGGTAGACAACAGACTCGAAAAACAAACAAGTGCAAGATTGAACTAGGGATACATTAAAACTTTGAATTTTGGTGCCCGCGAGGCATCGTTCGGCCTTTCCGCGGGCTTGGGGTCCAGGCTTCTTTGCAAGCTTTTTAGTTCCTCCATGATCCGGTGGACATAATCCATGACTGAGGAAAAAAGGATATCACGGGGCATCTCTTCACATGTTAGGCACTTCGTGGTGATATAATGCCCTATCTCATTGATCCTACCCCTGATTCTATCCCTCTCTATGCACAGCTATTCTATCCGTTGATTCTTTAGTCCCAATATTCGAGTATTGTCAATGAGCTGATCTTGGAACCTTTCCATTTGTTCTTCCATCCGGGCTATCGACTCATAGCAGCGTTCTCTATCTATTCTAGCATCCCGGGTTTGTTTAAGGACTCGATTATTGAGAATGGAGTTTATCTCTCTCAATGTCGCAACACTCATTTCGTAGTCCCTTTTTACTTGCCATATGTGCTCTCTCCGTGCTGCTGTAACTTTGGCCCACCTGACCCGCATTCTTGTTATACAAGCCTTGGATCTCTCCAAGTCTTCGCGACTTTTGTTGACCTAACTCCTCAACTCTGCTATCAACCTTTCACTGGACCGAATTTTCTGTTGGTCACCGGCATTTTTCTGTTTTGGCGGATTCGGGCTCTGAAGGCCTTGTTCTCTTGAATCAACTTGCTTTTCTCTCCTGTATCAGCATCAATTTGCAAGCTGCTTTGGTATTTTAGCCCCTCAATTTGTTGTTTTAACTGGCCAATCTCGTCCCGATATTCCTTCTCTTTTGCTAGCCAACCCCATTGTGCTCGCGATGATTCTGCGAAGTCTTGGACATGAGCTCTCTTAGTTGGTCTCTGGTTCTCAAGCTCTCTTCTGTACCATGTGAGGTATTTTGGCGATACTTCACCTTTGGCCCGGTCTTGTACACGAGTATCTACTTTCAGGGTTTGGCATTCATTCCAGATTCTCCGAATGACTGCTTCAGGGAACTGCCCACCAGGCCCGATTTCGATTACCTGGCCACTGAGATCCTCTTCCTTTGGGACTATTTGGTATCGCCCCAACTGTCTCAAAACTCTGTATGGTGCGTAAGGCTGGATACTTTGGAGGCCCATCAACAACAAATGAGATTTGGTGGCTGACATATGTATGATTTCATCTATGGGTAGCCACCCAAATGCCCATTCTATCTGGTTTGTTGAGACTGAACGCAACAAAGTGACCCACTCGGTGACCCCTTCTGGCAGGCTAAACGCATTGATCCTTGTGGAAAACTCTTCTATACAAGTCTTTTGTGACGACTCATATTTCAGGAACTGTGGGCGATGACATAGGTGTTCTATCATCCACATTTGCAGTAGTATATTGCAACCCTCAAAGAATCCTCCTCCGGTTTTGCAAACAGTGAGAGCGCGGAAGATGTCTGCTATAATCATTGGCGCCAGAGTGCTGTTGTTCTGCTTGAGCAAAGTGCTGACGACCCCAACGACTTGTATGTTAATTTTCACGTCTTTTCTGGGGAATATCAGAAGGCCCAGAAAGGCTACCATGAAAGCAATACACATATGTCCTTCCCATTTCAGCTGGTTTTCCCCGCTGCATATCTTTCCCTCGGGATTGTTGAACCCTCCAAAATGACCGTATCTGTCGTACAAGAATGCAAAACTACAAAAACCTTCAGATAATTCTGGGTTGTGTATAACTCTGCGGATCTTCACGGTGTCTAAAAATTTGTGTATGGTCACGGTCCTTGGTGCAATAAGATACTGCTCTCTCATAGGGACTTTGGGACTCCCGATGTACCCTGCCAGCTCTTCCAGTGTCGGTGTGAGCTCAAAGTCTGAGAAATGAAATACATTGTGTGTTGGGTCCCAGAATGAGATTATCGCCCTTATAATGTCCCCTCTTGGAACAATGTCCAGTAGCCCAACTAAGTTTCCTAAGTATATCTTGACTGTATCTCGCCCTGATTCTTCTAAGTCGTTCCACCAGATGCGTAAGCCTAAAGGGATCCCATTTACAATGACCTCAGATGAATTCCTACTCGTGCTCATGCTGCACATTTATTAAGGGATTTAGACAAAAAGCAAAATCTTTATTTGACTCAAAAACTAATTTTCCTATTTTTTTCCTAATTTTGAGGAAAAGAAAAATTGATTCTTTAAATACGACCTTTTGACTCTTCAGGGATTAAGATTTTAAGGCTGTAGGGATTTTGCCAGCCGAAAGGTAAAAAAACCCAAAGGTGGCTGCTTATGCAGAGTCAACCTTTCAGCGCCCCTTTAGGGAATGTTCGGCTATTTTTGCAACATGGCATAGCCTGACTCCTTATTATTCATTTTTGGCATTTTTGTAGACAAATAAAAAAAATCATTTAAAAAAAATAAAACTTTTTTTTTCATGGTAATACAAACTATTTTTTTTTAAAAAAAATATAGGCAATTAATTCTCTACACTGTTACTTCGTCCCTTTTAATTTCAAAATTTCTGATTTTCCAAAGCAGGTCAGCATGCAAGTCTAAAGCAAATAAATGCATAAAGCAAATAAGATGCAGCAGGATGGTCTTTACATTTCAGGTTGCTAGTCCTAGACGGACTCAACCCCTGTGTTGAGTCCCCTAAGTCAGATGCAACGTGATGCAAATACGCATTTTCCTACTAGGGATCCGGCATGAAGTCATGTTTTACTAAGTTTCAAACTGGGCTTTGTTCTAGACCTGGCTTACCCGAGCGGACAACTCGAATCAAGGAGGGGGCTACGTACCGGGGACTCGCGGGGTCATCCGGCTTTGTAACTTATTCGAGCCTCTTTCTTATTTCAGGTATTGACACTAACAGAATAGGGAGTCTCGACTAGCGATCTTCTCCCCGGAGGTAAGAAGAGAAGGGTTTCGGAACAGTTTATATACAATTCACATAATATCAAAGCGGTAAAGGCAATATTTAGCACATTAGGCTCAAACTGTAAAAATCAGATAAAGCCAAATATAACAATTTATCTAAGCTCGAATTTCTAACCCTGAACCAGTGGTTCTGGGTTAGTATCATCCCCAGCGGAGTCGCCAGAGCTGTCACACCTCCTTTTTCCGCCACGCGAGGGTACAATGAGTTTTTTTTTCAATTAAAGGACAATCAAAACGGGATTTGTTTATTTATTTCAGAGTCGCCACTTGGGAGATTTAGGGTGTCCCAAGTCACCAATTTTAATCCCGAATCGAGGAAAAGAATGACTCCATATTACAGTCTGCGTACCAGAAATCCGGATAAGGAATTCTGTTAACCCGGGAGAAGGTGTTAGGCATTCCCGAGTTCCGTGGTTCTAGCACGGTCGCTCAACTGTCATATTTGGCTTGATTATCTGATTTAATACATGTTGAACCTATGTGCAAAATTTAACTTTTAACCGCTTTTATCATTATTCTTATTATTATTTTATACAAGAATTGCAACGTCGTGAAAACGCATCTCGAACCACGTCACAACCAGTGTACACGTGATTTGTTGACGCATTTTGACTCCGTCAAGATCGGGATTTGAGTTACATAAATGCACACCTATATTTAAGAAAATAACCTTATTAAATATGCGTCAAAAGACTACGCGTTATTATACTTTTAGGTAGGACCGTGAAATTTACTAAACGGCCCATCCCGGGATCTAAGTAAAAAAAATAAATAAATGAGATTGGAGAATCCTGCAAATTTTTGTATTGTTTACATCTATTTATTTTTAGCGAAATCCTTCCTTATTTTATGAATATCCTTTAATGACTACATTTTTATTATTACTAAGTTTGTCTATAAATATAAAATCAATCTCTACATACTTAAAAATAACATATTAAATAGAAGAGAAAAACAAATATTAACGAAAAGTAATAAAAATTATAATTATAAATACAACATGGAATTGTTAAATAATAATTTTTTTTTTAAAAAAAACTAAATATCCCATAGTCGGATTAAATATCATATTGTTAGATGACTTGAGCTATTGAAATTAATTATTTACAAATACTGCAAATTAGAAATAATCTTGATTACTAAACCGTATTTCTAAAAATTAAATAATTTAACTTTAACTAACCTTGTTTTAATTCAAATCCTGTCCAAATACTTGATTCGCAAAATTAATTCATGTTTTAACTGAATTTAGCTACATGATTCTGATTAACTTAACGTTGGCGATACTAAAACCCTTATGAATAAGGAACTTAATCAATTTTGCCAAACTGATTTAATAAAGCCATTTTTACGTTATTTTCTTCTATTTTAATTATTTGACAGTTTAATCAGTAATGAACATGCTTAAATATATACTACCTAATAATCAGGTTAAAGCAAAGCATTATTTAATACATCGCTACAATATGCCTAATTATGCAAAACAACGGCGATTTACAGAATAATAATACATGAAATAACCTAAATGCAATTAATAAAAAAAACTAAATTAAAAATTTAAACTTCCATTCTTCATTTTCAGCTTACAAAAGGCCAAAATTACAGTTGTGTACCTGGTATTGTCAATATAAGAAGAAGAAAGTCAGCCACGTAGTACGTAACACATCAACAACAATAATAACCAGCAATCCAGTCAACAGAAATCCCAGTGACAGATTTGAAAATCAAAATAAAATCCAGAAACACCAACAACAAACAAAGGACAGAAACCAAGGGAATTTTTAGATTTTGAAAGGCTAATTAATGTTTAACTCTTCTTTTCTAAACCCGTGTATCAGAATATTTATCAGGTGTGTACTACTCTCTCTTCTAATTTCCAGCTCCTTTTTTATTTGTATTTTTTTTTTGAAAATTTTAATATTTTTCGGAATTTCTTTCTCTCTTCAATATTCAGCTCTTTTTTTTTCTCTCTCTCTCTATCTGTCTTTTGTCCTCCCTCTATTATCTGTGCTTAAAAATCTAATCAAGTTCTCTTATTTATATCACATTCCAAACCCTTTAGTCAATTAATAACAACCACTTTCTCCTACCAAACCCACTATCTTCCCACTCATCCCCCACTACATTAAACAAATATATCAACTCCACCCCATTACATCTTGTCCCCCATGCCTAACATAAACAATTACCATATTCCCCTCCACTACATTATGTCTTGTCCCCCATTTATATTAAACAATTATATCACCCACACCCCATTACATTTTGTCCCCTATGCTTAACATAAAGAATTACAAAATGTTCAATTACCAAACTACCCCTCCGACCTTATTGCAATTACCATTTTACCCCTGAACGTACTGCGATTTACCAAACTACCCCATCAGCTATAACCAATCAATTAATCAAACTTAACCAAAATATAGCCAATATGACTAATTTCTAAACAAATTCAACAACTACTCATATGAACACAGATGAACAACATCAAATTAATGTGAATAAATCAACCATATTGAGAACCAATCCTCGTTAACTTAGACCAAAAATGGATGAGCAATGAAACAACAATATTAACAACACAATACATGATTCATCAACGAATCAAAAACCAAAACATAAACTCACATTAAATCACTGGATTAAAATGAACTTCAAACCAAGATGAACATGAATTAAATCCATTTTAAACAACAAAATATGACGAATTCACATGATTAAACCAACATATTTCTCTATTACAACTAAATTCTTTTAGACAAATAACAAGATCGAAGAAGAAACAATTATGAATTTAAACTTGAATCTAACAAACATTAACAATTTCTGAAAAAATACATAACACATGAAACAAACTGAAAATAATTAATTAAACTTCAATTTGAATCTAACAATATTATAATTAAACTAACAATTTCTATATTAAAAATAAATAAGAAAAATGAAACAAAACAAACTGAAAAATAAAAAAAAACGATGAACATGAAATTAATATCAAACATATTTGATTTCAAATCCGAAAAATATCAAACAAATTAACGGACAGAAACGAAACTTACAACTAACCGGAAATGAGCAACGATGAACTCGAACGGAAACGGACAACTCGAACAAACAACCACGTCATTTCAGATCTTGACGAACAGCGAAAACCCCATCTTCCCTTTAAACTCAATGAATTCAAACTGGACTTTGACGAAGCATTCATGGCGGAAAAGAAGATGAAGAAGAAGCAACAACAACATTGGTTAAAGCTCGACGAAGAAGGCAGAAGTAGCGTGAAGCAGAAGCAGCAACTGCGTGAGCAGCAGCGGCAGTACGGAGGAACTGGAGGATGAAGCAACAGCTCGTCGAGCTCAAGCTCGATGAAGAAGATGAAGCAGTGGCAGCTTAGCCATGGTAGCCATGTTAGCTCAGGTTCGAGCTCGACGAAACAGTAGTAGCTATGGTTCTTGGGGTCGTTTGGACGTGACGAACTGGATGATGCAGAAGACGAAAATGAAGAAAGGGAGTCGACGGACTGGTTGAACTTGACGTTGACGCAGCGGGGATGAAGAAGAAAAAACAGCAGCGATGGTGTAAATTAGTTAGGTTTCAACTTGTTCCATTGTTGTTTGATTCATGAGGAAGAAGGTTAAGGTTTGTGTTAGGTTTTTATGTTGAAGAAAAAGGAAGGTCCGGCGGATATGGGGAGTTGGTCGACGCAGCAGCTGTCACACCTCCTTTTTACGCACCCGAGGGGGTACAAGGGAGTTTTTTCCAATTAAAGGACAATCGAAACGAGATTGGTTTAATTATTTCAGAGTCGCCACTTGGGAGATTTAGGGTGTCCCAAGTCACCAATTTTAATCCCGAATCGAGGAAAAGAATGACTCTGTATTATAGTCTGCGTACCAGAGATCCGGATAAGGAATTCTGTTAACCCGGGAGAAGGTGTTAGGCATTCCCGAGTTCCGTGGTTCTAGCACGGTCGCTCAACTGCTATATTTGGCTTGATTATCTGATTTTATACGCATATGAACTTATGTGCAAATTTTATCTTTCAATCGCTTTTATCGTTATTATTAAAGTTTTTACAAGAATTGCAACGTTATAAAAATGTATCTCGAACCACGTTACAATCAATGTACCCGTGGTCGTCGACACACTTTGACTCCGTTGATATTTGGATTTGGGTCACATAAATGTGCACCCGAATTAAGGAAAATAAATTGTTAAAGGCGCGCCTAAAGCAACTAACGTATTGTTATTTTTGGGAAAGGCCGTAAAATTTGCTAAACGGCATGTCCCGGATTCTAAGTATTTTTAATATATATATACATTTAGAGGGCCCCGCAGCTTTGCACATTTTTGTTTGTCGAGGCTCGTCTCATTCTTACTTTTAAAAAGGAACTTGCGACGTCATGGACATGCATCTCGAACCACGTCACAATCAATGTACCCGTGATTATAAACACATCTCAAATCCGTCGAGATTTGGATTTGGGTCACATAAATGCGCACCCGAATTTAAGAAGGTAAAATTATTAAATATGCGCTTAAAGAGGCTATTGCGTTATTATTCCGGGAGGGTCGTGAGATTTGCTAAACGACCCACCTTAGGGACTGAATGCTTCAATATATACATTTAACGAGGGCCCCACAATTTGTGCGTTTTTCTTCATTTTTTGTCGAGGCTCATCTCGTCCTTATTTTAAAAGGATATCCTATAGCAACTACGTTTCTTGTCGCGTTTGTCTCTACTAATTGAAAACAGTAGATAGCCCTAGTTAATTACATGCTTGCAAGTTATCTATACAGAATTCCGAGTGTTTGCACAAAATCAGAAGCACGGCCACGTACACAGTTAGCCGAGCAAAATTAAGGGCCCAATTTCAGCCCATGCGTGATGGACCAGACCTGGGCCATTGTTTGTTCGATGCAGGCCTGCTTGGTCTGTTTCGACCTGGGCTCGACCTTCGTGAGGTTGAGATTGCAGACTCCGTGTTCTTTGTCTTAAAACATGGTTTACCAGTTATATTGAAGCAGTTTATCAGAAAAGAAAGAACTTAACTAGTAGTGTACGATTTTCATGCTTGGCCTACATTAAAGGACATACTACAAAGTTAAACTAAGTCTAAAATACAACCTATTACATTGGGAATATTTTCACCTATCAGCATACATATATATACTATCATTCAGCTAATCTACATTGATATACACTGGGCATACATGCTACTTCTATTGTCAACACAGGAATGAAAATTATTACAGTACATGATATCTAATGTAACAATCTATGTATGAAAGTCAACTTCAGGTCTTTTCTTTTTGTATTCATGCTCAATTTTCCAATTACATTTGACAGTGTATTGGTTGTGTACCTGGTATAGAGAACAAAAGAAGAAAGGAATGATCAGCTGGGTAGTATGCAACAAACACAGCAACAGCAGATACACAGCAACAACACAACAACAAACCAACAACCACAAGTGTTTTCCACAGTCCACAGACAACCAGCAACAGTTTCCAGAACAAAGAAATCCAACAGATGGTCGAGCACCAAACAAACAATCCCAGAAAAGAGTAGTGAAATAAAAGAAATAATAAAGTATTCGATGCAGCAACACCAGCAGTTCAACAATCACAAGCAGCTCAATCAGGGCAAACAACAGAACTTGGCCAAGACAGCTTGACCAATATGAATTCTTCTGTAGTTTTCAGACAGTGTTTGGTTACAGTGTTTCTGGAAATTTCCTTATATTTTTTTCAGTTTCCTTTAACTCACAAGACCTCTCTCAAGACTAAGTTTTTTTTTCCAGAAGAACCTCCTCTTTTCGGCTCCAAAAGAATCCCCCTTCTAATGGAAAGTCTGCCTCTTTTATAGCCTAACCTTAACACTTTACAGTCTGTTTGACCACTCAAAATTCCCCCTCCCTGTTGTTTTTCCACTCACTCATTTTAAATAACAAAACTCCCATGAAATCCCGGACAGCCCCTCTCTCTTTTTGTTGTTAAAGTGTCCTAATCTCTTGTTTATTTAACCAAAGTACGGGCAACAGGAATATAATCTGACATCACATGCTGTCCAATTATTTTAATTCCTTAAAGCTAACCATACACATGATGCCCACGGTCTAAACCATATAAACATGGCATCATATTTAAAATCAAAGTCTGAACTGCCATTATAACCTTCCCCCTAGATGTTCTTTAATTCAAATTGAACAAAATCAATAGGCAATACAATTCAGTTCCTAATGGGATTCAAATACGATCACAGCAGAAATAAACAACACGAATCAAGTTGTTACCATTAATGACTGAAACTAATTGACGACATATATCGACTCGACTATATTAATCGTAACACATAACAATCAATCGTTCATATAAACAACACGTACAGAGTCCCGAATGACTTCAGACAACTTTGTTCAATCACTGGGAACCTATATGAATTAACTCATTTGACGACTAATTTAATTGACGATCATGTATACCACAGAATACATTCAGAACACACAGAAAATCAACTGACCAAATAAAAGGTCTTTGACATAGATGGAAGAAATCCGAATGGAAAATAACAAAAAATAACAAACATACACAACGAAACATGCTAACAACTTAACTAGCAGTTGAATAAAACAAAAAGGAAGAGAAAACTTACCGAAAAATGTTTAAACCTAACTGACCCAAATCTGACTCAACTTTGACCATTTGAGGCCAAACAAACTTTAACCAGGGTGTGTAAGCACGTGATTTTTGACCCTCCCCGAGAATTTTTACATTTTTAGCGTGAATATGTGAAATTGGGTCTAGTATAGCTATTTTAACTATTTTACTTTATTTCGTTGCAAAAAGAAGATTTCAAAAAATATATATATAAATTTTAGTTTATGTATTTCTCATAAACTTGAAAAATACAAAAAAAATTGCACTTTATTTTTGTACTTTATATAATTTCGAAAATTACAAAAAATATAGTTCTATTAAGGTTTTATAGTCATTTTTAATTTTGAAAAATACAAAAATATTACTTCATATTTTCTCTTAATATTGAAAAATGAAAATTACAAAAAATAGTTTTATTAATATTTTTGTAGCTATTTTAAACCTTGAAAAATATTTAAAAAGATATAGTTTTGTTTAAATACTAGTCTTATTTTTGGTAGTTATTTTGCTTACATAGGACTAGTTAAGCAACGTGTTCCTATTTCTCGGGTCCGAGCAAAAGAATTGTAAGCACGTGATTTTTGCTTTACGAGCAATCGCTCCAAAAGAAAATAAAAATAGTGACAAATGATTTCGCGGTACAAGTTTTCGAGTTTTCCGTGACATGTGTTGTTAGTCATTTATGGGTCTGTCCGTTTTGCATCTAGGCATTATCAAACAAAAATACAAAAATGCCTGTCGTTAAAAGAAAATTCAAAAAAATGTGTATGTGTGCATCGTTCGTTCTCAGCTGTGAGCTAACCATTTTTATTTTTATTTTATTTTTTTCATTTTTGTGTTTATCGTTGTGGGTATCACTCAATATGTGTGTAGGTTTATTTTAATTTTTACATCGTTTTAGGAATTTTGTTTAATTTGAAAAAGAAAAGAGAGAAGGGAAAAGGAAAATCTGATTTGGGCCCCGAAACAAGGCCCAAAACCAAAGTACTGATCCAGTCCAAGACGAGCCTGCCCAAACACGGACTCAAACGACGCCGTATCGGCGTCCCTACCAAAGCCGTTGATCTGACTCAAACGAACGGTCCAGATCAGGCTGTTCAACTCGCCTCAACGACGTCGTTTCAGGCAAGATGATCTAAGCCGTCCAACCCCATCGATCCAACGGATCCAGGCCCTCCTCTAAACCCGTCAACATGACCCGATCCATGCCCTTTACCCGGTCTCACCCACCATCACGCCCAAACGACACCGTCTTTCCTAAGTGGATGGATCCTGGCCATAGATCTCACTTGATCCAACGGCCAGGATCTAAACCCTCAATACATATATAAGCTCTCCATTACACCCCACGCCCCCCAAACCAAACCCCACCTTCCCCACTGTACACCCTCGTCCCAAACACAACCCCTTCTCATCCTCGAACCCTAGCAGCCGCCCCAGTATCCCTCGCCATTAAAGCCGGCGGCATGAACGCCGATGACCGCCTCCTGAACACCCTAGGACCACCTCACTGTCCTGAACACGAATCCACTAACCACGAGCCTCGAATCACTTTCGTTCGTCTCGAATCTTCATTTGAAGATTTGAGTCGAACCCGGATCTATGCCAAACCACCCCATCTTCATACCAGACACTCCCCTGACCTTCCTCGTGACCAAACCAAACTTGGTTTGGTCCGAATCTACCCACAACTCCCTAAAAATCAGATCTGGAAATCCAGACTTTAGAACACATGCACCTGGGGAATCCGGCCGGTTTGGACATGGGTTTGAGGTCTAATAGACCTTAATCAAGGTGTTCTCATGTGAGAACACCCTGATTAAAGTTTGTTCGGCCTCAAAAGTTCGAAGTTGAATCAGATTTGGGTCTGTTTGATTTAAACATTTTCGGTAAGTTTTCCTTTCTTTTGTGTTAGTTTTGATTAAGTGGTCAACATGTTTCGTTGTGTTTGTTTGTTATTTTTTGTTATTTTTCATTCGGATTTCTTTCATCTCTGTAAAGACCTTTTTATTTGGTCAATTGTTTTCTGTGTATGATCTGAATGTATTCTGTGATGTACATGTTCGATTAGATTAGTCGTCAAACGAATTAATTCATATAGCCCCAGTAATTGAACAAAAATTGTCTGATGCCCTTTAGGTCCCTGTATGTGTTGTTTATTTGAACGACTGATTATTACCCGTTATAATTAGTGTAGTCGACTTGATAAATGTCGTCGATTAGTCTCCTACGACTGAATGTTCAAATATTCTGAATGGGCCTGTATTGTAATTTGAATTGGGCATTGCCTGAATATTAGCTTGTAACTACCTTGTAAACAATTAAAAAGCCAGGTTGGGGCAATTCTGAAATCGAATGGTCAAAGCCCAAAGTGCCCTGATACTGCAATGGGCAGGGCAGCGATAATCAAGGGCTAGCAAGGGTAGTCTGGGGTTTGAAAAGAACAAAAATGATTAGTTTAAATGAGCTGACAAGTAAGGTACTAATTTAGGATTAAACTAATACCAATGGGAACAAGACACAAGGGTATGGGGCTTAAATTGAATAAAAAAGGGGATGCCCATAACTCCTGATTAAACAAGACCAGGCGTGGGGAACAAAAGGGGCTGGCACCAAAGATGCTTAGGCATGAGTTTAAAGGGTATGGGTATTCTGCCAATTGGCAGGGCAGGCAGCTCAGCTGCACTAGTGCATTTGGCCTATAAAGAGGCCATTTGAGAACTTAAAGAGGGCTGGACTTTTAGTCTTCAGAAAAAGAGAAAACAAAAGGCTGGAATTTTTAGTCTAAAAGCTGAAACTTTTAGTCTGAAAGAAGGTTTACTGAGTTTAAAGAAAGCTGAAAAACATAAGTTAGTTTCCAAATAGATTATAACCAAACACCATCTGAAAGTTGAATAAGAATTCATATAGTCAAGCTGCCTTGGCCAAGTTCTGTCAGCTGCACTGACTGAGCTGTTTGTTGGTTGCTGAACTGTTGTTATTTGCTGCATCGAACTTCTTTTACTTCTGGTGTTCATTACTCTTCGTCTGGAATTATTGGTTTGGCACTCGACTATTTGCTGGTTTCATTTATTCTGGGAATCATTGTTGGTTGTTCGTGGACTGTGGAAAACAATCTTGGTTGTTGGTTTGTTGCTGTGCTGTTGCTGTGTATCTGTTGATGCTGTGATTACTGCACACTACTCAACTGATCATTCTCCTTCTTCCTTTCCTTTCCTTACCAGGTACACAATTGATACCACCAATGTAACTGAGAGTTTGATCATGAATGCAAAAGAGAGGACCTGCAGATTGTTTTTATGTATACATGAACTGTTACATTAAATGTCATAAAATAGTTACATTTTCGTTTGTATGATAGAAGTAGCCTACATGCTCAGTATATCAATGTAGGTTAATGAATGATAGTCATGTATGTATGCTGTTAGGTGAAAAACATTCCCAGGGTAATAGATTGTATTTTAGACTTAGTCTGATGGTGTAGTACATTCTATAATGTAGGCCCAAAATAGGTAAACTACCCACATGAATTAAAGTTCTTTCCCCTTTTGCTAGTTTGTCACATATAAATTGATAAAGAATAAAGAATCAGTTCTAGGCCTCAACCTCAGGAAGGCCGAGCCCAAATCGAAAAATCAGTTAGGCCTGTATCGGAAAAACAGGGCTCGAGTCTGGCCATCTCGCATGAGCTAGGTTTGGGCCCATAATTTGCGGCTAGTTGTCCATAAGTGCAGTCACGTTTTATTATTCTGTAAAAGCACTTTAAATCCAGTTTTATAATCAACTAAGGCTATTTACTGCTTTCAATAGATAGAGACAAACACGACAAGAAACGTAGTTGCTATAGGATATCCTTAAAAAAATAACAACGAGATGAGCCTCGATAAAAATAAACAAAACGCAGATGCGGGGCCCTTGTTAAATGTATATTAGTAAAGCATTTAGCTTCCAGGACGGGTTGATTAGCAAATCTCACAACCTTCCTAAAATAACAATACGCTAGACTCTTTAGGACGCGCCTTAATAAATCTTACCTTCGTAAACTCGGGTGCACATTGATGTGACCCAAATCCAAATCCCAACGGAATCGAAATGTGTTTCTAATCACGGGTACATTGATTGTGACGTGGTTCGAGATGCGTGTCCATGACGTTGCAAATTCATTTTAAAAAAAAATAGAATGAGATGAGCCTCGCCAAATAAAAATACAAATTGCGGGGCCCTCAGTAAATATTTGCTTTAAAAATTATTTGGACTTCGGGATGGACCGTTTAGTAAAATTCCACGGTCTTACCCAAAATAAATACGCTAGTCGCTTTAGGCGCGCCTTTAATAACTTAATTTCCTTAAACTCGGGTGCACATTGATGTGACCCAAATCCAAATCTCAACGGAGTCAAAGGGTGTCGACGACCACGGGTACATTGATTGTAACGCGGTTCGAGATACATTTTCACAATGTTGCAAGTCCTACAAAAATAACAGTGAATGATAAAAGCGGTTAAAAGTTAAATTTTGCACATAAGTTCACACTTGTATAAAATCAGATAATCAAGCCGAATATAACAGTTGAGCGACCGTGCTAGAACCACGGAACTCGGGAATGCCTAACACCTTCTCCCGGGTTAACAGAATTCCTTATCCGGATTTCTGGTACGCAGACTATAATACAGAGTCATTCTTTTCCTCGATTCGGGATTAAAATTGGTGACTTGGGACACCCTAAATCTCCCAAGTGGCGACTCTGAAATAATTAAACCAATCCCGTTTTGACTGTCCTTTAATTGGAAAAAACTCCCCTGCGCCCCTCGGGCGCGGAAAAAGGAGGTGTGACAGCTCTGGCGACTCTGCTGGGGATCTCAGACCCAGAACCACTGGTTCAGGGTTAAGAATTCGAGCTTAGAATAATTGTTATTATTCGGCTTTATTTATTATCTGATTTTATACATGTTTTGATCCTAGTGTGCTAAATGCTGCTGTTTCCGCTTTGATATTATTTGAACTGTATATAAACTGTGCCGAAACCTTTCTCTTCTTACCTCCGGGGATGTGCTCACTGGTTGAGACTCCTTATTCTGTTAGTGTCATACCCTAAATAAAAGAGGCTTGGAAAGTTTCTAAGCCGGCTGGCCTTTTGGTTCCCGGAAAGGAGCTCCTTCCTCAACTCGAGTTGTCCGCTCGGGTACACTGTCTAGAACACCGACCCAGGTTTTGAACATAGAATAACGTGACTTCATGCCGGATCCCTAGTAGGAACGCTTATTTGCATCACGTTGCATATGACTTAGGGGACTCAACACAGGGGTTGGGTCCGTCTAGGACTAGCAACCTGATATGAAAAGACCATTCTGGTGCATCCTATTGTTTTCCGTGCATTTATTTGTCTCATGCCCGCATGCTGACCGGTGTTTGAATATTTGGAATATTGTGAAAAAAAAAAGGAAATAACGGTTAGGAATTGATTGTTTATTGTTGAAAAAAAAAGAAAAAAAACAAATACTGTCAAAACTCTGCCAAAATTTTGAAAAGTCGTTGTTCTGTCTTTCAAAAAATAAAATATCAATAGAAATATATAGTTTGTCTTGTCATAAAAAATTAAAAATTAAAAAAAAAAAGACCATATTCTTAAAATGGTTTTTTTTCTTATTTTGTCTTAATAAAAAAAAAGAGTCTTATTTTGTCTTAACTTTTATTATTTGTTGCAAATATATGTATATATATAAGTGAAAAATTCAAAAGTTTTTCTTTACTTCAAAATGTATATATATCTTTATTTGTGGCAAAAGTATTTGTCTTGCTAAAAGTCTAGAAAAGTCCTTTCAGGCTCCCAGTTTTCGAAACAAAAATCCAAAATATTTTCCTTTATTAACTTCTTTAGAAAGTTTTTATATATATATATATATATACGAAAATTCAAAATTCACAAAAAATCGCATATATTTTGTTTTTATCAGGATAAGTGTCGTTTGTTAAAATCTTATTAATAAATGTGCAGAATGAGCACGATGCCGAATGAACCCTTTTTAATCATGAGCAAAATTCCCCTCCAATTGCGGCTCTGGTGGAATGATTTGGGCAAAGAAGGTCATGACGAAATCAAGAAGTATCTGAAAGGCCTCACGAGTTTGTTGGATATCAGGCCACGAGGAGATATCATAAGGGCACTAGTCCCCCACTGGGATCCTGCGCACAATGTCTTCCGTTTCTCAGATTTTGAACTTACCCCAACTTTAGAAGAAATAGCAGGGTATATCGGCAGCGCTGAGACTCCTTTGAGGCACAAATATCTGATTGCTCCAAGAGCTGTAGCAATACACCGGTTCCTGGATTCCTTAAAGATAGTCAGAACAATCCATAACCCTGACTTGGCAAAAGGTTTTTGCAGCATGAGTTTCATATATCAAAGTATGGTCACATAGGAGGATTCGACAAGCCAGAAAACCAGTTGTGCAGCAAAGGTAATCGCCAAAAGTGGGAAGAACATAGACGGATTGCTTTCATGATAGCTTTCTTAGGACTACTAGTATTCCCAAGAAAAGACGGGAATATTGACATAAAGATAGCAGGGGTCGTCAGTACGTTGCTCACACAGAGTGATAGTACGTTGGCGCCCATAATAGTATCTGATATATTCCGGGCACTCACTTCTTGCAAAGCCGGAGGAAGCTTTTTCGAGGGTTGCAATTTGTTGTTGCAAATGTGGATGACCGAACACCTATGTCACCGAGCCCAGTTTCTGAGCCATGGATCCGCTGGAAAGACCTGCATAGAGGAGTTCTATACCAGAGTTAATGAAACCTACCTACCAGAAGGAGTCACAGCATGGACCTCATATTTCCATACCCTCAACGCCAGTCAAATACAGTGGGCGCTAGGATGGTTACCGATCGACGAAGTCATATACATGCCAGCAGCCAGGCCCCATTTTCTCTTAATGGGACTTAAGAGCATTCAACCATACGCGCCGCATCGGGTTTTAAGGCAACTTGGGAGGTATCAGATAGTGCCGAAAGACGAGGATCTAAGCATCCAGGTAATCGAGATCAGTCCCGACGGCCAGTTTCCTGAAGCAAGGGTTCGTCAAATTTGGAGCCAATGTCAATACTTAGAAGCAAATACTTGTGTAATGAATCGGGCAAAAGGGGAAGTTTCGCCCGGGTATCAGGCTTGGTACAAAGGGGAGACATCACCTGGAAGACCGACCAAAAGACCTCACCTGCAAGAATTTGCCAAATCTTCACAAGAACAGTGGGGCTGGTTGGCCAAAGAGCAGGAATATCTTGTCAAAGCAGGCAAACTGAAGCAACAAGTTCAGGATATGAAGTTTGAGTGCCAATTACAGTCTGCTGCCCATAAGGGAGAAAAGAACCAGTTAATCAGAGAAGGCGAGATCCTCAAAGCTCAGATCCGGAGAATGAAAAAAGAGGCTAATAGCCAGCTAAGAAGCCAGGCAGATAAAAGATTGATAGCAGGGTTAAAGGATCAGGTTGCGGAATGCCAGGAAGATTTGGAAAAAGCCAGGGCCAGCACGGCAAAATTGCGAACCAAGTGGGCAAAAGGTGTGATGGCTCGGAGGCAGCGCCTGCAACGAGTCATAAGGGAGTATGAACTGAGCGTCGGGACATTAAGGGAAACGAATGCCTCTCTTCGAGAAAGGATCCTCAAGCAAACACGAGATGCCCAAGCCGACAGAAGGCAATGTTACGATGCAATGGCCAGAATGGAAAGGCAAATGGAGATGTTCCAGGATCAGCTTGCCAACAATGCGCAAACACTGGGATTGAAGAACCAACAGATAAGGCATTTGTTCACAGAAAGGGACAACATCCGGGGAAAGATCGACGAGATTGGGCATTACATCTACATGAGATGCCTGGCATGCGAGCAAAAGCCTCGAAAGACCCTCCTTGTTTCCATCATGGGTTGCGTCCACCGAATCATGAATGAGTTGAAAAACCTGCAGAGGGACCTCACACCAAGGGCCGCGGAAAGGCCGAATGATGCCTCGCGGGTCCCTAAGTTGGAAAATTAATCTTTGGTTGAGTCCTGTTTATTTGGCTTTGTCGCTTTTCCATATGCTATTTTCCTTTCTTTTAGTCAAAACGGGTTAAGAACTGTGGAGTCTGTACTATTGCTATTCCTCGCTTGACTTAATTTGTAATAGCAAAATTTTGAGAATGAATTTAATGATTTCACAAGAATTGTGTGTTTCTTTACTTTGAGGCAGAACTACGCCTGGTCTGATTCACGCGGGGACGTGATACGTAGGCAATCCCCATAAGATTCGACCGCTTTTAATAAATAAAGAGAAAAAATGTAAATAAAATAAAACGCGGGGTTTCACAAAATACTTTAAAAAGAGACGAATGAACAAACCGGGATGACGCATGTGGTTTGAAGCAAAGCATGTAGAAACGGTTAACTGCCTAGGTGCATTGCATCCTCTATGTGTTATGATCAAATCTGTTAAGCTCTAACACTAACAAAGTTTGTTGTTGTCTGATACCAGACAGTTAGTTGTTAAAGAATTCTGGCAACACACTCATACCAAACCAGATCCAAAGGACCGGTAGCAACAAGCATGACTACTTCTGAGAATAGTAATGAGGAAGAAAGGCCGATGAGCCAGTTGCTAAAAGAGGCAATGGAAAAGATTGAAAGGATGGGACTAGAGATGCATGCAATGCAGCTAGCCCTGGCCAAAACGCAAAAGAGCCCTGAGACACTGGGACACATTCCGGAGTACCCTCACTCTGGCCCTTCCACAAGCCGCCCAAATCCCCTCTATCATCAAGAAAGAAGCCCTCATGATTCCCAAGCTCCACCACCCCATCAACCTCTCCCAACACCCAATATTCCCATTTTTGTGGGACCTACATCAGCCCCTTTGCAGCGAACGACCAGTGAGCCATTGTTTCAGGCTCACGATACACAATACTATCCCCCTGAGCCTACATTCCATGCACCCGAACCACAGGCTTACAATCCCCATCTGGAAGTACCGGCAGAGGTTAAGAAGCCGGTTAAGGCCCCTGAACAGGATGAAGTGTTAAGAAAGTTCAAAAGCCTGGAACAATCCTTCAGGAACTTGCACGGGCTGGGAAATCAAGTCAGCGTGGCATACAAAGATCTGTGCCCTTTCCCAGATGTCCAACTCCCGGCTGGGTTCAAGATGCCCAAGTTTGATTTATATGAAGGGCACGGTGATCCCATGGCACATTTGCGGGGATTCTGTAGCAAAATGAGAGGGGCAGGAGGCAAGGATGAGCTTTTGATAGCTTATTTCGGCCAAAGTCTGAGTGGATCTACACTGGAATGGTATACCAGGCAAGATTTCAGCAGGTGGTACACGTGGGATGATCTGGCGCAGGCTTTTACAGGTCATTTCCAGTACAACCCGGAGATAGTCCCTGACCGTCTCACGTTATTGAGAACTGGGAAGAAACCCGGGGAAAGTTTTTGCGAGTTCGGGTTCCGCTGGAGAGAACAAGCAGCTAGGGTCGATCCTCCCATGAGAGAGGGAGAGATGGTAGACTACTTTTTGCAGACATTGGATCCAACCTACTTTGGTCACTTGGTGACAACGGTTGGAAAATATTTCAACGAGGTGGTCAAAATAGGGGTCATGATAGAAGAAGGTTTGAGGTCGGACAAGATCTTAAACTATTCGGCACTTAAGGCCACAACCCAGGCTATTCAAAGCGGCACGGGAGGTGCGCTAAGAAGAAAGAAAGAAGAGGTTGCCATGATCGAGGCAGGCAGTTGGTCCAGGGCTGGCAGGACGCACTACAACCAACCCAGGCCTCACAGGTCAAACTACCCATACAACCCACCACAAAATTTCTATCCACCTCGAGAACCACATTGTTCCGTACACCAAGCCCAGGTATACACTCAGCCTCCGGTTCGCCCACAATGGCGCGCACCGGCTCCCCAGAACATATATGCACCACCACAAAACACTTACCCTCCACCAAGGGCATATAGAAATCCTTCAGGGGCAGGTTTCCGGGGAAATCCAGATGCCAGAAATGACAGGTTGCGGAAGCAAAGAACCTTCACCGAACTGGGAGAAACCTACACCGCTGTGTTCCACAAGCTGCGGCAATTGGGTTTAGTTAGTCCTGTCCATACTCGGGAACCAAATCCCCCGCCTCAGAATTTGGATCGTTCAATCAGTTGTGAATATTGTTCAGGGATGCTCGGGCACGATACCGAGAAGTGCTGGAAGTTGAGGCATGCCATACAGGATCTTATTGACACCAATAAGATCGAGGTCCAGACACCGGAGGCTCCTAACATCAACCAAAACCCACTGCCAGCGCACCACGAAACTCACATGATTGAGTTGGTGTGTGAGGGAGGAGAATTAAGAAAACCCTCACAAACAGTGATGATGATCCAAGCTACCCCAAAAGAAGTCTTAACCAGTGGAGGAACAAATGTACAGTCGCAGGGAGAAGGCGTCAAGCCGGTAGTAATATGGGGGAAGAGCCCGTCCGTCATAGCAAGCAAACCCGAGCCAAGCAAGTTGGTAATACCAGGGATCCTGCCCACACCGGCAGTCATGTTGAAAGGGGTATGTGGAGAACGGGTGACCATAAAGCCGGTGGTCCAACTGCCAATGCTTGACAGCAGGGCTGTGCCCTGGAAATATGAAAAAGCAGTGGTGACGTACCAAGGAAAACAGGTGGAAGAAGTCAGTTGTGAAGCGCAAGGGCTGACTCGATCAGGTCGATGTTTTGCTCCGGTGGAGTTAAGAAAAACCAACCCAGTGGCAACCAAGAAGCCAGTGTCAGAAGAAGAGGCTGAAGACTTCCTGAGGAAGATGAAAGTACAAGACTATTCTGTGGTTGAGCAGCTGAGAAAAACACCTGCCCAGATCTCACTATTGTCATTACTCCTCCATTCCGAGGAACATCGTCGGGCCCTGTTAAAGATATTGAACGAGGCCCATGTACCCAGTGAGATTTCTGTAAATCACCTGGAAACCATCGCCAGCAAGATTTTCGAGGTGAACAGGGTAACATTCTCAGATGATGACCTGCCGGTGGAAGGTACGGAGCATAACAAAGCTCTATACCTAGCTGTCAAATGTGAAGACTCGGTGGTAACTCGAGTATTGGTGGATAACGGCTCAAGCGCCAATATTTGTCCATTATCTACCCTGGACCAGTTAAAGATTGACCGTGGAAGAATCCGGGAGAATAGCATCTGTGTCCGGGGGTTTGACGGAAACGGAACCGCCACTGTGGGGGATGTTGTACTTGAATTAACCATTGGTCCGGTCCTATTTACCATGGAATTCCAGGTGTTGGACGCCACGGTATCTTACAACTTGCTGTTAGGACGACCTTGGATTCATGCAGCTAAAGCGGTGCCTTCCACCCTACATCAGACAGTGAAGTTCGAGTGGGAAAGACAAGAGGTCGTGTTGCACGGCGAGGATACAACATGCACCATGGGCGGAACCATTGTGCCTTTCATAGAGACCACTGATGACAAGGGTCCCTGGGTCTACCAGATTCTCGATACAGGGTCGGCCAACAAAATTTCTGAAGGAGAAATCATCCCGCACCCTAGGGTGGCTGCCGCAACAGTCATGATGGTATCAGAAATGCTGGGTAATGGGTTTGTGCCGGGAAAAGGCCTGGGAGTTGAACTTCAAGGGATAGTCCAACCTGTCTCCCTTCCTAAAAATCTGGAAACTTTCGGGTTGGGGTTCAAACCAACCGCAGCAGACAGGAAGCAAGCGCGAAAAATGAAGAAGAGGGTCTGGTCTCTGCCTAAACCAGTGCCACGCCTCTCAAGGTCTTTTGTTAAAGCTAGTGCCAAGGGGTCAGCGATCCCAAAGATTCGAGGACCTTTGATCGGCATAAGTGAAGACCTGAATCAGAGTTTTGAGAGACTATTCGCGGATGTCAGTATGGTGGAAGCTGGAGAGGGTTCCAGCAGAGCAGAGATACAATTCGTGGGGCCTGAGGCCAAGACCAACAATTGGACGGTTACTCCTCTTCCTGTCCGAGGGGAGTCTTGGTAGTAGGCTTTGATTAATGTTTTGTTTGTTTGTTTGTTTGATCGGATTATTCAAGGGTGTAATCCCAATTTTACTTTCGTTTTGTAAAAGTGTGAACCCTTTTTATCCTGCAAATTTAATAAAGTTCTTTTCTTTTGTCCCATTTTAATTTCTTGTTTTGTTCTTTTTCTTTCTGAACAGTTCTCTTTTTACCGGTCCTAATGACATGTCATGCACAGCGGATCTTCAACCTAGTCTAATAAATCAATCTGAATCTGACTCAATGATGCAAGAGGTCGTTTGTGATAATGAATCCGAATGTGACGAAGGGGAAGCCTTCGAAGAAATAAACCGAGAACTGTGCCAATTTGAAGAGAAACCCAAGCCTAACCTAAATGACACTGAGGCTGTGAACCTAGGAGACGCTGATAACATCCAAGAGACCAAAATTAGCATCCACATTGAGCCGAATGTCAAAGCAGAATTGATCGAAACTCTCAGGGAATTCAAAGATGTTTTTGCATGGTCATATGATGATATGCCTGGATTGAGCACCAATTTAGTGGTTCACAAACTACCCACTGACCCGGCATACCCTCCGGTCAAGCAAAAAGTAAGGAAATTTAAAACAGAAATGAGTGTGAAAATCAAAGAAGAAGTGATCAAGCAGTTGCAATCGAAGGTCATTCGGGTCACTCGATATCCCGAGTGGCTGGCCAATGTGGTACCAGTCCCAAAGAAGGATGGAAAAATCAGGGTGTGCGTCGACTACCGCAACCTCAACAAAGCAAGTCCCAAGGACAATTTCCCGTTACCCAACATTCATATCCTGATCGATAATTGCGCTGGGCGCGAGATCGGATCCTTTGTGGATTGCTATGCGGGTTATCATCAAATCCTAATGGACGAAGAGGATGCTGAGAAGACAGCGTTTATTACGCCATGGGGAAACTACTGCTATCGGGTAATGCCGTTCGGGTTAAAGAACGCCGGGGCAACGTACATGCGAGCAATGACTGCTGTGTTTCATGACATGATACACAAAGAGATTGAGGTGTACGTCGACGACGTGATCATCAAATCTTGGCGTCAGGAGGACCATGTAGCAGACCTAAGGAGATTTTTCCAAAGACTCCGGAGGTATGATATCAAGCTTAACCCGGCCAAATGCGCATTCGGGGTTCCATCAGGAAGGTTGCTAGGATTCATCGTCAGTCGACGGGGGATTGAATTAGACCCATCCAAAATTGAATCCATCCGAGATTTGCCACCGCCAAGGAACAAAACAGAGGTAATGAGTTTGCTGGGTAGACTCAATTACATCAGCAGGTTCATCGCTCAACTCACAGCAACTTGTGAACCCATATTTCGGCTGCTGAAAAAGGATGCTGCGGTAGGTTGGACGGCAGAGTGTCAGGAGGCTTTCGACCAAATCAAAGGGTATCTGTCTAATCCACCCGTATTGGTCCCGCCTAAGCCCGGGAAACCCCTAATCCTTTACCTGACGGTCTTGGAAAATTCATTTGGTTGTGTACTGGGGCAACATGATGACACAGGAAGGAAGGAGCAGGCCATCTACTATCTTAGCAAGAAATTCACAGTACATGAGGTCAAGTACACTCAACTCGAGAAAACATGCTGCGCCCTAACTTGGGTAGCTCAGAAGTTGAAGCACTACCTGTCTTCATATACTACTTATCTCATATCCCGTTTGGACCCATTAAAGTATATCTTTCAGAAACCTATGCCCACGGGAAGGTTGGCAAAATGGCAAATTCTGCTCACAGAATTTGATATCGTCTACGTAACAAGGACGGCCATGAAAGCCCAGGCACTGGCAGACCATTTGGCAGAGAATCCCGTTGATGAAAAATACGAGCCCTTAAGAACGTATTTTCCTGACGAAGAGGTGATGCATACGAATGAGTTGGAATTACCTGAGGAACCGGGTTGGAAGCTTTTCTTCGATGGAGCTGCGAACGCAAAAGGGGTTGGAATAGGAGCAGTACTCATTTCTGAAACAGGACGGCATTATCCTGTTACGGCTCAACTACGCTTCTATTGCACCAACAATATGGCCGAATATGAGGCTTGCATTCTGGGTCTGCGCCTGGCCGCTGACATGGATGTCCGGGACGTCTTGGTCTTGGGAGACTCGGACCTCTTGGTACATCAAATTCAGGGTGAATGGGAAACACGAGATCTAAAGCTCATACCATACCGACAATGCTTGCATGATCTGAGCAAGCAATTTCGATCGGTAAAGTTCAAACACATCCCGAGAGTTCACAATGAGGTTGCGGATGCCTTGGCCACCTTGGCATCAATGCTGCACCACCCTGACAAAATGTATGTTGATCCTCTACACATCCAGGTCCGTGATCAGCACGCCTACTGCAATGCCATAGAAGAAGAAGCAGATGGCGAACCCTGGTTTCATGATATCAAGGAATACCTCAGGATGGGGATATATCCAGAACATACCTCTGGAGACCAAAAAGAGCCCTCCGGCGTTTGTCGAATGGTTTCTTCCTCAGTGGGGGAATATTGTACAAAAGAACCCCGGATCTGGGATTGTTGAGATAATTAGATGCCAGGCAGGCAACAACGGTTATGGCAGAAGTACATGCTGGAGTTTGTGGGCCACACATGAGTGGATATGTATTGGCAAGAAAAATCCTTCGAACAGGGTGTTATTGGCTCACCATGGAACACGACTGTATCACTTTCGTGAGGAAATGCCATCAGTGCCAGATACATGGAGACTTGATTCACTCTCCGCCAACAGAGTTACATACGATGTCAGCACCCTGGCCGTTTGTAGCATGGGGCATGGATGTCATTGGGCCCATCGAGCCAACAACATCCAACGGTCATAGGTTCATTCTAGTGACCATTGATTACTTCACCAAATGGGTTGAGGCTAAAACCTTCAAATCAGTAACTAAGAAGGCAGTGGTGGACTTTGTTCACTCCCATATCATCTGCAGATTTGGGATCCCAAAAGTGATCATCACGGATAACGGTGCGAATCTTAATAGCAGCTTGATGAGAGAGGTATGCCAACAATTCAAGATTACGCACCGCAATTCCACCCCATATCGTCCTAAGGCAAATGGAGCAGTCGAAGCAGCCAATAAGAATATCAAGAAGATACTGCGAAAAATGGTGGAAGGGTCCAGACAATGGCACGAGAAATTACCCTTTGCCTTGTTGGGTTACCACACTACCGTCCGGACTTCCATAGGCACAACTCCTTATTTGTTGGTGTATGGAACTGAGGCCGTGATACCAGCGGAGGTCGAAATTCCGTCCCTCTGAATTGTCGCTGAAGCCGGGATTGATGATGATGAATGGGTCAAGGCTCGATTGGAACAGTTGAGCCTGATAAATGAGAAAAGATTGGCAGCAGTGTGCCATGGTCAGCTGTACCAGAAGAGAATGGCAAGAGCGTATAATAAAAAGGTGCGCCCCAGGAAGTTTGAAGTAGGGCAGCCGGTATTGAAGAAGATCCTCCCACATCAGGTCGAGGCAAAAGGCAAATTCGCCCCAAATTGGCAAGGGCCTTATATCGTGACCAGAGTATTGGCCAATGGTGCTTTGTGTTTGACAGATGTCGAAGGTAGATGTGTCGACATGGCTATTAATTCAGATGCAGTCAAGAGATATTATGTGTAATTTCTTTAATTATGGCAATTTTTGGTTTATTTGTTTGTATTTGGCATTTGTTGAATAATGAGATGACGGAGGCAATTCTTTCTTCTATCCAAACACTTTTAACCCTCGCTTCCCCCTTTGAGCCTTAAGCAATTCTTTCAATACCCCTCTTTTGGAATCACTAATGGGAAAGATATGAAAAAGAGAAAATAAAAGAAAAAAAAAAGAAAAAAGAAAAGAAAAAGACATGAAAAAATGAAAAGAAGGAAAAGAAAAAGGAAGAAGATAAAATCACAAATACAAAACCGTGGGAACTACGTTTGACCTGATTCCTCAAAGAGGATACGTAGGCGCCTCACGGCTCGGTCATACTATGCATCATAGCAAATATAGGATGCATAATGTACATAGTGTGCACAATATAGCACAATGTGCGTAACGCACGTAACTCAACATAAGCGTAAAAAATAAATTCCCCAAGCAAGAAAACCGAGGCAGAGGTTATGTTTTAAATTCTAACAAAGGTCTGATTCCAAAAGTTGTAGCACATCACCCTTCAAGTTGTTTTCATTTTTATAGCCCTTCTTCAATCCCACACCAAAACCAACATCAACATCCAAAAGACCTCCCGATCAATGTTCGAGAGATGCCAAATCCGGCAAATAAGACCGAGAATAATACACTGATCCCCAGCAAAGAAGAGGATCGTGAGACTGAGAATGAATTGATAGTCAAAGGAATCTCCAGAAGAGAGGGTCGTATCTACAACGCCCCGATTCATCGAAAGAAATAAAATGAGAGAGTCTCATCGGTGAAAACCTTCGCAGGCACCGAGAGGCGATGTAAGATGAGGGATATGAAATGAGAGAGTCTTATTGGTGAAAACCTTCACAGGCACCATAAGGCGCCGGGAGATGAGAGAAAAGAGAGAGTCTCATTAGTGAAAACCCCTCGAAGGGCACTATGAGGCGACAAGATAGAGCAGCAAAAGCTACCACATTCGCAACAAGATGAACATCCATTTATCATCCCCAGCAAGTCAGACCATCGGGCAAATCGATTGATACAAATAGACTGGGTCGGGAATCTATGGTGCACGTCATGATCACGGGGACCAGTTGTGTCCTCCAGATAAGTTCTTTTGATTGTCTCCTCCCACAAAATATTGGTTCAGAAAGATTTTCTCCTTTCCATATCTTTATTTCTTTTCCTAAAATGTGTCTTTAAAGGATTTTTCAAAGCTTACTACCAGAAACCGAAGGGGAATTCATCCAATGCAGGATAATACAAACAGTCTTAAAGGCCGGCCCCAGGCAATTCAGGGATTGTGCTCGGAAATGTTGGAAGAAGTATGCTCCAAAAGGGAGTGGTTTCGGGAGTTAGAAGCAGACTCCCACATCATGTGTTTAAAGAGAAAGCAGAGAAGGGGATAAATTGAAAACCAATCCCCAGCAGGCTAGAGACCCCCAACAGGCAACTTTGCCCGCCAACCAATTATGGGGACAAAGAGCAAGAAAAGAGGAAGAGAGAAAAATTGCTCGCCAGAAAGGCACCCTCTACCACCACGATTAAAACTGACCAAATCCTTTTGTCTGTTGCAGGGGAACAGAGGATTGATGAGGGCAGCAAGATGCAACGCCATGGAAGTCACCAAAAACCGGGGCAGAAAATTTTCTGCCGATTGTCGAAAATTTTCTCGGAAGAACGGGGAAACAATTTCAATACTTTTAAGTTCTAGGTCGCCCACCAGTATAATGCGGGAATACTTTTAAGTTCTAGGTCGCCCACCAGTATAATGCGGGAATACTTTTAAGTTCTAGGTCGCCCACCAGTATAATGCGGGAATACTTTTAAGTCCTAGGTCGCCCACCAGTATAATGCGGGAATACTTTTAAGTTCTAGGTTGCCCACCAGTATAATGCGGGAATACTTTTAAGTTCTAGGTCGCCCACCAGTATAATGCGGGAATACTTTTAAGTTCTAGGTCGCCCACCAGTATAATGCGGGAATACTTTTAAGTCCTAGGTCGCCCACCAGTATAATGCGGGAATACTTTTAAGTTCTAGGTCGCCCACCAGTATAATGCGGGAATACATTTAAGTTCTAGGTCGCCCACCAGTATAATGCGGGAATACTTTTAAGTTCTAGGTCGCCCACCAGTATAATGCGGGAATACTTTTAAGTTCTAGGTCGCCCACCAGTATAATGCGGGAATACATTTTAAGTTCTAGGTCGCCCACCAGTATAATGCGGGAATACATTTAAGTTCTAGGTCGCCCACCAGTATAATGCGGGAATACTTTTAAGTCCTAGGTCGCCCACCAGTATAATGCGGGAATACTTTTAAGTTCTAGGTCGCCCACCAGTATAATGCGAGAATACTTTTAAGTTCTAGGTCGCCCACCAGTATAATGCAGGAATACTTTTAAGTTCTAGGTCGCCCACCAGTATAATGCGGGAATACTTTTAAGTTCTAGGTCGCCCACCAGTATAATGCGGGAATACTTTTAAGTTCTAGGTCGCCCACCAGTATAATGCGGGAATACTTTTAAGTTCTAGGTCGCCCACCAGTATAATGCGAGAATACTTTTAAGTTCTAGGTCGCCCACCAGTATAATGCGGGAATACATTTAAGTTCTAGGTCGCCCACCAATATAATGCGGGAATACATTTAAGTTCTAGGTCGCCCACCAGTATAATGCGGGAATACTTTTAAGTTCTAGGTCGCCCACCAGTATAATGCGGGAATACTTTTAAGTTCTAGGTCGCCCACCAGTATAATGCGGGAATACATTTTAAGTTCTAGGTCGCCCACCAGTATAATGCGGGAATACATTTCAGTTCTAGGTCGCCCACCAGTATAATGCGGGAATACATTTCAGTTCTAGGTCGCCCACCAGTATAATGCGGGAATACATTTAAGTTCTAGGTCGCCCACCAGTATAATGCGGGAATACATTTTAAGTTCTAGGTCGCCCACCAGTATAATGCGGGAATACTTTTAAGTTCTAGGTCGCCCACCAGTATAATGCAGGAATACTTTTAAGTTCTAGGTCGCCCACCAGTATAATGCGGGAATACATTTAAGTTCTAGGTCGCCCACCAGTATAATGCGGGAATACATTCAGCTCTAGATTGTGGAATCAGTCACCCCACCTGAAGACGGAAGGGTACAACAGAGATCCCCAAACGGGAAACAATGAAATCCCAGCACCAAGAAGCAGACAACTGCAGAGGCAAGCGCACAATTCAAAAGGAAAAAGGAACGCGTCTCAAAAGAAGCAGTTTGGGAACGTTGTAGCATGCCCAGTATAACGATGCTGATGAAGAAACATACCACTGAAGAAACCATTGGAAGATTTAAAGAAGAAAGCCGTATCCCCAGCGGATCAAGCAAAGTGATGAAAACTGGCATTCAAACGTCAGCAAAGGACCAACATCATCTCCCAAAGTCACAAGATAAAGGCATCGGAGGAAAGCGTTAGCTGACAAGAAAGCAAGGCAACAAGAACAAGTTGAAGATGGATGAGATTTCAGGATCCTCAGTTTAGCTTAGCTTCTTGTTTTCCTTTTAGAGCAATGTAATAGGGAGATCGGTTGAGCCGTAGCATCCTACAGCAGCATACAACAACGCACAACAACAACAAACACTACAGTCACACGGTAGTCCCAGCTACCAAAGATTTCCCGAACTACATTGACCTGATTCCTGTTCAGCCCAGGATATGTAGGAAACCTCTGAAGCAAAGGTTCGGTCAAATCTTTTTCAAAAAAAATGCTTCACACGGAGTATTCGGACGGGCAAAAATCGCTCGCTTTATCTTTGCGCGAAAATCCTTCGTGTCTTCGGGCAAAGAGGGGCAGCTGTAAGCACGTGATTTTTGCTTTACGAGCAATCGCTCCAAAAGAAAATAAAAATAGTGACAAATGATTTCGCGGTACAAGTTTTCGAGTTTTCCGTGACATGTGTTGTTAGTCATTTATGGGTCTGTCCGTTTTGCATCTAGGCATTATCAAACAAAAATACAAAAATGCCTGTCGTTAAAAGAAAATTCAAAAAAATGTGTATGTGTGCATCGTTCGTTCTCAGCTGTGAGCTAACCATTTTTATTTTTATTTTATTTTTTTCATTTTTGTGTTTATCGTTGTGGGTATCACTCAATATGTGTGTAGGTTTATTTTAATTTTTACATCGTTTTAGGAATTTTGTTTAATTTGAAAAAAAAAAAGAGAAGGGAAAAGGAAAATCTGATTTGGGCCCCGAAACAAGGCCCAAAACCAAAGTACTGATCCAGTCCAAGACGAGCCTGCCCAAACACGGACTCAAACGACGCCGTATCGGCGTCCCTACCAAAGCCGTTGATCTGACTCAAACGAACGGTCCAGATCAGGCTGTTCAACTCGCCTCAACGACGTCGTTTCAGGCAAGATGATCTAAGCCGTCCAACCCCATCGATCCAACGGATCCAGGCCCTCCTCTAAACCCGTCAACATGACCCGATCCATGCCCTTTACCCGGTCTCACCCACCATCACGCCCAAACGACACCGTCTTTCCTAAGTGGATGGATCCTGGCCATAGATCTCACTTGATCCAACGGCCAGGATCTAAACCCTCAATACATATATAAGCTCTCCATTACACCCCACGCCCCCCAAACCAAACCCCACCTTCCCCACTGTACACCCTCGTCCCAAACACAACCCCTTCTCATCCTCGAACCCTAGCAGCCGCCCCAGTATCCCTCGCCATTAAAGCCGGCGGCATGAATGCCGATGACCGCCTCCTGAACACCCTAGGACCACCTCACTGTCCTGAACACGAATCCACTAACCACGAGCCTCGAATCACTTTCGTTCGTCTCGAATCTTCATTTGAAGATTTGAGTCGAACCCGGATCTATGCCAAACCACCCCATCTTCATACCAGACACTCCCCTGACCTTCCTCGTGACCAAACCAAACTTGGTTTGGTCCGAATCTACCCACAACTCCCTAAAAATCAGATCTGGAAATCCAGACTTTAGAACACATACACCTGGGGAATCCGGCCGGTTTGGACATGGGTTTGAGGTCTAATAGACCTTAATCAAGGTGTTCTCATGTGAGAACACCCTGATTAAAGTTTGTTCGGCCTCAAAAGTTCGAAGTTGAATCAGATTTGGGTCTGTTTGATTTAAACATTTTCGGTAAGTTTTCCTTTCTTTTGTGTTAGTTTTGATTAAGTGGTCAGCATGTTTCGTTGTGTTTGTTTGTTATTTTTTGTTATTTTTCATTCGGATTTCTTTCATCTCTGTAAAGACCTTTTTATTTGGTCAATTGTTTTCTGTGTATGATCTGAATGTATTCTGTGATGTACATGTTCGATTAGATTAGTCGTCAAACGAATTAATTCATATAGCCCCAGTAATTGAACAAAAATTGTCTGATGCCCTTTAGGTCCCTGTATGTGTTGTTTATTTGAACGACTGATTATTACCCGTTATAATTAGTGTAGTCGACTTGATAAATGTCGTCGATTAGTCTCCTACGACTGAATGTTCAAATATTCTGAATGGGCCTGTATTGTGATTTGAATTGGGCATTGCCTGAATATTAGCTTGTAACTACCTTGTAAACAATTAAAAAGCCAGGTTGGGGCAGTTCTGAAATCGAATGGTCAAAGCCCAAAGTGCCCTGATACTGCAATGGGCAAGGCAGTGATAATCAAGGGCTAGCAAGGGTAGTCTGGGGTTTGAAAAGAACAAAAATGATTAGTTTAAATGAGTTGACAAGTAAGGTACTAATTTAGGATTAAACTAATACCAAGGCTTAAATTGAATAAAAAAGGGGATGCCCATAACTCCTGATTAAACAAGACCAGGCGTGGGGAATAAAAGGGGCTGGCACCAAAGATGCTTAGGCATGGGTTTAAAGGGTATGGGTATTCTGCCAATTGGCAGGGCAGGCAGCTCAGCTGCACTAGTGCATTTGGCCTATAAAGAGGCCATTTGAGAACTTAAAGAGGGCTGGACTTTTAGTCTTCAGAAAAAGAGAAAACAAAAGGCTGGAATTTTTAGTCTAAAAGCTGAAACTTTTAGTCTGAAAGAAGGTTTACTGAGTTTAAAGAAAGCTGAAAAACATAAGTTAGTTTCCAAATAGATTATAACCAAACACCATCTAAAAGTTGAATAAGAATTCATATTGGTCAAGCTGCCTTGGCCAAGTTCTGTCAGCTGCACTGACTGAGCTGTTTGTTGGTTGCTGAACTGTTGTTATTTGCTGCATCGAACTTCTTTTACTTCTGGTGTTCATTACTCTTCGTCTGGAATTATTGGTTTGGCACTCGACTATTTGCTGGTTTCATTTATTCTGGGAATCATTGTTGGTTGTTCGTGGACTGTGGAAAACAATCTTGGTTGTTGGTTTGTTGCTGTGCTGTTGCTGTGTATATGTTGATGCTGTGATTACTGCACACTACTCAACTGATCATTCTCCTTCTTCCTTTCCTTTCCTTACCAGGTACACAATTGATACCACCAATGTAACTGAGAGTTTGAGCATGAATGCAAAAGAGAGGACCTGCAGATTGTTTTTATGTATACATGAACTGTTACATTAAATGTCATAAAATAGTTACATTTTCGTTTGTATGATAGAAGTAGCCTACATGCTCAGTATATCAATGTAGGTTAATGAATGATAGTCATGTATGTATGCTGTTAGGTGAAAAACATTCCCAGGGTAATAGATTGTATTTTAGACTTAGTCTGATGGTGTAGTACATTCTATAATGTAGGCCCAAAATAGGTAAACTACCCACATGAATTAAAGTTCTTTCCCCTTTTGCTAGTTTGTCACATATAAATTGATAAAGAACAAAGAATCAGTTCTAGGCCTCAACCTCAGGAAGGCCGAGCCTAAATCGAAAAATCAGTTAAGCCTGTATCGGAAAAACAGGGCCCGAGTCTGGCCATCTCGCATGAGCTAGGTTTGGGCCCATAATTTGCGGCTAGTTGTCCATAAGTGCAGTCACGTTTTATTATTCTGTAAAAGCACTTTAAATCCGGTTTTATAATCAACTAAGGCTATTTACTGCTTTCAATAGATAGAGACAAAGACGACAAGAAACATAGTTGCTTTAGGATATCCTTAAAAAAATAACAACGAGATGAGCCTCAATAAAAATAAACAAAACGCAGATGTGGGGCCCTTGTTAAATGTATATTAGTAAAGCATTTAGCTTCCAGGACGGGTTGATTAGCAAATCTCACAACCTTCCTAAAATAACAATACGCTAGACTCTTTAGGACGCGCCTTAATAAATCTTACCTTCGTAAACTCGGGTGCACATTGATGTGACCCAAATCCAAATCCCAATGTGTTTCTAATCACGGGTACATTGATTGTGACGTGGTTCGAGATGCGTGTCCATGACGTTGCAAATTCATTTTAAAAAAAATAGAATGAGATGAGCCTCGCCAAATAAAAATACAAATTGCGGGGCCCTCAGTAAATATTTGCTTTAAAAATTATTTGGACTTCGGGATGGACCGTTTAGTAAAATTCCACGGTCTTACCCAAAATAAATACGCTAGTCGCTTTAGGCGCGCCTTTAATAACTTAATTTCCTTAAACTCGGGTGCACATTGATGTGACCCAAATCCAAATCTCAACGGAGTCAAAGGGTGTCGACGATCACGGGTACATTGATTGTAACGCGGTTCGAGATACATTTTCACAACGTTGCAAGTCCTACAAAAATAACAGTGAATGATAATAGCGGTTAAAAGTTAAATTTTGCACATAAGTTCACACTTGTATAAAATCAGATAATCAAGCCGAATATAACAGTTGAGCGACCGTGCTAGAACCACGGAACTCGGGAATGCCTAACACCTTCTCCCGGGTTAACAGAATTCCTTATCCGGATTTCTGGTACGCAGACTATAATACAGAGTTATTCTTTTCCTCGATTAGGGATTAAAATTGGTGACTTGGGACACCCTAAATCTCCCAAGTGGCGACTCTGAAATAATCAAACCAATCCCGTTTCGACTGTCCTTTAATTGGAAAAAACTCCCCTGCGCCCCTCGGGCGCGGAAAAAGGAGGTGTGACAAGAATAGTATTCGGGTTTAAACTACCCGGTTTTAGGCCTAATTTTCGGACCTAGCCCATAATAAACCGTGTCCAGGACACATGGGGAACCCCACCACGCGTGGGGGACATATGCCTCGAACCCCACCACGCGTGGGCTCATTTTTCTGGGCAAAACCCATGCTAAATACACGGATGAAAGACAAAGGAAAAGGGGGGACTTTTGGAAATTTTGAAAAAATTGTACTATTCATCATCTTCTTCTTCATAAAGAAGAAGAAGAAAAACCCTACAAAAAAGAGAGGACCCCGTCACTTCCCCCTTGCCGGAACACCACCATTAAACCGCCCCGTCACCTCCCCGTCACAACCCATCAGCCCTTCGACCACCGGACCCCCTCCCCACGCTCGAACACCCCCCGTCACGACCCCTCCGGTAAACCACCATTAACGACCCCTACTGTCGCAGCAAGGACGACCACCTACAAACCATCACCTTCCCCCAGCTTCCCTCACGTCCGAACCAGTCGCACAACCATCACCACCAACTGACCCCTCCCCATCACCTTCCCGACGCTAGACCACCAAACAGGCCCGTCGTCAACCTCCGAACAGCCCCCCACCATCAACACTCCATGAACGACCACCCAACTCCTCCATCGCCGACCACTGTCAAAACGCCATAACCATCGACAGACCACCGTCCTCACCTTCCCAGTCGAAACCATCATCGTCATCACCCAAATCACCACTGTTTCGCCCTCCCCAGCCCACGAGCTCCTGCTCGTCGTCATTGTCAAGCCGACGACCAAACAACCCAGCTCAACACCACCGTCGACCACCAACGCTGCCCGTCCCAGCTTCACCAGCCTCACGTCCGAAAACCACCAGTCTGTCACCTCCCCCATCGCCTAAAAACCACCTGTGGAACCAACAAAAACCATCACCAAACAGGCCCGTCAACCACTGCCCGCAACCCCACCGTCCAAACGCGACCACCACTGCTTCAGCTCATGTTATCGTGGTTCTTTCACTGTTGTCGTGCAGTCCGTTGAGGTCGTCTTTGTTCGTCGAGGTCCGGCGCGTCGAGTTTGTTCGTTGAAGTCGATGTTGAGGTTCGGTCCATGGCTCTATGCATTTCTGTTTATTCAGGTTAGTAAGCCTCGATGTATTGGATTAAAGAAATTTTACGTTCAATATTTGAAGTTGCAATATATCAATTGAGATTCTGCTTATGTTTCACCGTATGCATTTTAGTTCATTTTTGTGTTATGTTATTATTGTTTACTTGACGTCATTTGATTTAGTTGTAGTAGTAGTCCTAAGACACAGTTTGACGTTGATTCGCTCGTCCCTTCATTGTCTTAGTTTGTTTGGACAAGATTAGTATTAGTACGTGTTGTTACTACGCCCGAAACACTCATTCGCTTAACCTTTTTTATCAAATCTTGACAAGTTATGAGATTGTAGTTGTAAAAAAGCCGTAAGGTTTAGTATTGTTAAAGGCGTAAAAATGGCATCCTTTTAAAAACATAAAAAAATAATAATAAATAAACAAAAAAAAAACGAGACTAGCTTCGCAAAAAAAAAAATAAAATAAATAAAGATGTACAGATTGCGAAGCCCTCTAAATGTATATATTAAAAACTTAGATTCCGGGACGGGCCGTTAGCAAATTTCACGGCCCTATCCAAAATAATAATGCGCTAGTTGCTCTAAGGCGCGCCTTTAATAATTTAATTTTCCTAAACTCGGGTGCACATTTATGTGACCCAAATCCAAATCTCAACGGAGTCGAAATATGTCTCTAGTCACGGGTACATTGACTGTGACGTGGTCTGAGATGCATTTCCATGACGTTGCAAATTCATTTTTGAAATAATAAATGGGACGAGCCTCGACAAACAAAAAATGCAAATTGCGGGGCCCTCAGTAAATACTTGTTTAAAATTACTTAGAATTCAGGAGGGTCGTCTAGCGAATTTCACGGCTTTCCCCAAAATAATAACACGATAGTCTCTTTAAGCGCGTGTTTAATAATCTACTTTCTTAAAATTGGGTGTGCATTTCATGCGACCCAAATCCAAATCCCAAAACATCAAATAAAATATGTTTCGGATTGTGAGTGCATTTCATGTGACGCAGTCCAAAGATATGTTTTAAGCGATGTTCACATTCCTTAAAAATAATAATAATGAAGCAGTAAAAAGTTAAAATTGGCACATTAGTTCATATTTGTATAAAATCAGATAATCAAGCCGAATATAACAGTTGAGAGACCGTGCTAGAACCACGGAACTCGGGAATGCCTAACACCTTCTCCCGGGTTAACAGAATTCCTTATCCGGATTTCTGGCACGCAGACTGTAATATAGAGTCATTATTTTCCTCGATTCGGGATTAAAATTGGTGACTTGGGACACCCTAAATCTCCCAAGTGGCGACTCTGAAATAAATAAACAAATCCCGTTTCGATTGTCCTTTAATTGGAAAAAACTCCCCCTGCGCCCGTCGGGCGCGGAAAAAGGAGGTGTGACAGCTCTGGCGACTCTGCTGGGGAATGATAAACCCAGAACCACTGGTTCAGGGTTAAGAATTCGAGCTTAGTGTAATTGTTATTATTTGGCTTTATTTATTATCTGATTTTATTACATGTTTTGAGCCTAATGTGCTAAATGCTGCTTTTACTGCTTTGATATTGTTTGAACTGTACATATAAACTGTGCCGAAACCCTTCTCTTCTCTCTTGAGGAGCGCACGCTGGTCGTGGCTTCTTTCTGTTAGTGTCATATGCCAAAATAGAACGAGGATTCGGAGGAGTTGCAAAATCGGATGGCCTTTTGGTTACCGGTACACAGCTCCCATCCTTGGCTCGAGTTGTCCGCTCGGGTAAGCCAGGTCTAGAACAAACACCCAGGTTCTGAACTTAGTATAACAAAGCCACATGCCGGATCCCTAGTAGGAACGTTTATTTGCATCATGTGCATTTGACTTAGGGGACTCAACACAGGGGTTGGGTCCGTCTAGGACAAGCAACCTGAAAATAATAGACCATCTTCAGCATCCTATGTGCTACATGTTGTATTTAGTCAAGGGCGTATGGGTCATTTGGTCATTTCCAGCATGATGTTATTTTAATCAAAGCATGGGGAACATTTGTGGAATCCAAGAAGCCTTGGAATTCTCTATGCCCCCCACGCTTGCTTTTTGGGAAAGCACATGGGGAACATTTGTGGAATCCAAGAAGTCTTGGAATTCCCATATGTCCCCCACGCTTCATATGTGAGGAAAAGCGCATGGGGAGCATTTGCGGAATCCAAGAAGTCTTGGAAATCGTTATGTCTCCCATGCCACATTTTTGAAAGAAATAATAAATATAAAAAAATAAAATTACAAATAAAAACAAAGCATGAAAATTCAAAAAAGATTTTGTATGTTGTCATCATTTTTCATATATAAGAAAATCGTGAAAAAAGGAGAAAATAACAGCATAGAAGTCCTAGTAGAGTCGAAACTCTGACGAAATTTTGAAAATGAAAAAATGTCTTGTTGAAAGCAAAGGAAAAATAAAAATAAAAAATAAAAAGATCATCATTGTTCTGTCTGTCTTTTTTTAAAATATTAAAGAAAATAGTTTGTTTTGCCATTGAATAAAAATGAAAAAGAGTTTGTTTTTTTTAAAATGTTTTATTTTATTTTATTTTGCTTGTCTATGAAAATGCCAGAAATAAAAATAAAAAGAGTCCGGCGTTGAATGTGATTTTATTATTTGTTCCAAAAATAAGTATATATATAATCCAAAAAAAAAATTTCAAAAGAAAGTTCAAAATTCAAAAAGATAAAATAGATAAATAAAAATCCGAAAATATTTTGATTCTTCTTTAGAAAATTCAAAATTCAAAAATATTTTCTTCTTTTCTTTAGAATAAAAAAAAACGAAAATCCAAAAATATTAGTCTTTCTTTTAAAAAGAAAATCAATCAAAAAATAATATTTCCTTGCTTCTTTTAAAGTAGTTCTTTTAAACGAAAATTCAAAAAAAAAGAGTTAGTTCATCTGCTTATTATTATTTGCCTACTTATTCTTATTTGCCCGAACTACGCGGGTTTGATTCTCACCGGATGTGAGATACGTAGGCAACCCTCATCGGGTCCAACCCCACCTTCTCAAAAAGAAGGAATGTTTTATGTTTTTCGTTAATTTGTTTGTTTGTTATGAATGAAAAATAATAGTCTATTTGATTGTTGTGAAAAAAGAATAATAATAAAAAAAATAGAAATGGAAAAGGGTCTTCTCAAAAATAGCTTATTTGCCCGAACTACGCGGGTTTGATTCTCACCGGATGTGAGATACGTAGGCAACCCTCATCGGGTCCAACCCCTCTTTTGCTAAAAAGCCAAAAAACAAATGAATAATAATAAAAAAAAACATGTCAAAATTTCAATTTTAAATCAGGTGACGCTGTTTTATCAAGACATAGCCGAATGTTCCCGAAAGGGACGCCGGAAGGCTGACTTTGCATAAACAGCCACCTTTGGGTCACTTTTTAAGACTTGGTCCAGTTGACCCCCACAGCCTAAAAATCTTCGTCCCCGAGACGTTGAAAGGCCGTGTTCGCAATATTGACTTTTCTAATTTGAAAAATGATAAAAAAGAGTTATAAATAAGTCAGGTGATGCTGTTTTGTCATAAATAGCCGAATGTTCCCGAAAGGGACGCCGGAAGGCTGACTTGGCATAAACAGCCACATTTGGGTCATTTTGAGATATGGACCCACACAGCCTTCAAAATCTTCGTCCCCGAGGCGCTGAAGGGCCGTGTTTACAACGCCAAGTCTTTTATTAATTTGAAAAGAAAAAAAATCGATGTTTAGTCAAAAAAAAAATGAAAAATAAAATAAGCCGAGCCAGCTTCGGCCGCGTCTTAAACCGTTCTTGCCGAAATAGCCTTAGAGTATCTTTCAGTTGTCGAAAGGCTATTTTCGTAAAAGAATGGACAAGTTGGTAAAGTGTCATAAAATAATCCTCCCCGGCCTCAAAATTCATGTGAAATTCGGAAGGGGCTTCATTTGCAAAAATAACCATTTGGTTGTATTTGTCGGACAGAGAAAGGGAGTTAGCCTTTTGTTTTTGAGTCTACCAATCTTTTGATTAGAACATGCAGTTCGTTTGATTTTCAAGTTTGCGGGTCATCTTTAAATCCTTGAAACCCGGTTTGTTCTAATATGAAAATTGAAAAATGTTTACTGTTGTTTATCTTTTATTGGCACGAACTACGCAAGGTCTGATTCATGCGGGGTCATGATACGTAGGCAATCTCCATAAGATTCGACCACAACAAGAAATGAAAAAGAGAATGAAAAAAGAAGGAAAAAGCGAAAGAAAAATTTGCAAAAAAAGAAAGAAAAACATCAAAAAGAGAAAAGAAAAAAGATGTTGTCAATAATGAGGACCGACTGAGTCCATTCTAACCTGTTTGTTTTGCAAATAAGTTAAGGTGGTTGGTTTGTGGTAAGCCGGACAATGACACCCAGAATCCTTTACTTGCACCTCCTGATGCACACTCTGCGGGGATCAGGCCTGATGACGGAAGCATTCGAGCCCTATTGGGAACTTGTTGACTAAGGGTAATGATATGGAAGTTGGCAATGGTCATTGCAATACTAATGCAAAGCTCAGTGGCTACGATGCCAAGTTTGATAAAATGGGAGGACGCTCCGTTCCTTGGTTAACAAGAAAGAAGCAGTTGGTGGCTTATTTTGTTGTCATTCCTGTTTGTTCGGATTATTAGGATTGTAATTCGGATTTTGTTTTGTGTCAATATCTTTCCGCTTATCTTTCCGTTTTGTCATAGCGGTTTGTTTTAGTTTTGTCCAGGTTGTTTAGGATTTTTATTTCGTTTGTTTGTTATTCAAACCATTTCACCGGTAGTCTAGCACAAAATCCAATCTTTTATTATTTCCAGTCATCTTTTGTTTAGTCCTTTTTACCATTTTTGTTCAATGCCGATTCTAGGGACGTGACATGCGCACCCAATTTGGGCCTAATCTTAAAAGTTAATCATAAAACCCTGGAAAGGCGATTCAGACCATTTAAAGGAAATAAGGACGGTTGAGATTATTTAGAGTTCGAGTCATGTTGAACTGGGGCAAGTTAAGCACAAAGAAAACCGTTAAAGAAAGATTCGCCTAAATTGGCATGAGGGTCATTCATAATAATGAGAATGAGAGTGTCGCCCAACGGTGCTTTAGAAGTAACAAATGACCAAACAGATGTTGAATGTAATTGTCAAGTCCAGCACCATCAGAAGAGACTACGAATTTAAGTTGTGTTGTTTGCACTTGGCATGTTTTGAAGACTAGAATGATGAAGGCAGTTTGTTCTGCTACCCAAACACTTTACCCTTCGTTACCCCTTTTTTGAGCCTTATTTATTTTCTTTCATACCCCTCGTTCGGAATTAGTAGCAACGAATAAAATACGCGAGCATGGCAGGTAAGAGAAAAGAAAGAAAAGAAAACAACAAAATGGAAGAAGAAGAATAAAAGAAAAAAGGAGAGAAAGAAAAAACGACAAGAAAAAAAAAGGAGAAATGAAAAGAGAAAAGAAAAGAAAAGTGATAACAAAAAAAAAAGAAAAAAAAAGAAGTCAAATGAAAAAGAGGAATTGGGAACTACGTTTGACCTGATTCCTCAAAGAGGATACGTAGACGCTTCACGGCTCGGTCATAGTTTTGGAAAATGAAAAAAAAAATCAATTAAAATATCCCCAAGCAAGAAACTGGGGCAAAAGTTGCGTTTGTTGTAAATAAATCTAATTCCGAAGGTTGTAATTAATAACCCAAAAATTAATGCATTTTTGAGCCTTTAATACCCTTTCTTTCTAGCCCTATCCAAAACCCACATTACGGTCCAAGGAAGACCTTCTGATCAGTCTTCAAAAGATGCCAAGTCAGACAAATATTGTCTTACCGGCGAACATGACGTTCTGTTCCACAGCGGAAAGGACTCTAATCTCCAAAGGAAAGAGTCATGTCGGCAACACTCCAAATCCTCAGCTGGAGAGAGATATAAAACGAGAGAGTCTTATTGGTGAAAACCTTCACATGCACCATAAGGCGGTGAAAGCTGATAGAAAACCAAAATAAGAGAGACTTGATAGTGAAAACCCTTCGGGCACTACAAGTCGAATAAGATTGAGAATCAGAGGGGGAATCGCCAATGGAAGATCTTAAAAGATGATTGATGGCAGAGGATAGGCCACATACGCATGTCATGGCCATTAGAGTCGGTATCTGCGTTTGATAGGTTTTTATTTATAGTTTCTTTTGTAAAAGAGTCATCGTTTCCTTTGTCTTTTATTTTGTTTCTGTTATCTTTCTCCTTTCATAAAAAATTTCCCCAATAGAGTCTGTCCGGTCAGAACAAGTATAAAATGACTTCAAAATATGCCATCAGCTTTCCAAGATGAGATCTGACTAGTATATCCGAATGGTATAGTCAGCAAGGAACAAGCGCGAGGTCAGTGTCAAAAAAGATATCCCCAGCGAAGGGAATTGACAAAAGGATTGACGAGCATCAAGAGGGATATCCTTGCCAAAACCAAGGTTATAAACCTCAAAGACAAGGCCCGTGAACAGAGCAAAGAGAGCAGTGAGCATGATTTGGCGAAATCCATACTAGACTAAAAGGTCGGGAAAATGCCAGTTTCCGAGCTATGCCACAAAAGAAGATGGATTATCCCCAGCACATAATATCATCCCCAACAAGTTGTGGAACACAGAGCAAGGAGGGAGAAAGGGAAAACCATCCCAGCAGGAGTATCACAACCAACCACCATGCTTTAAACTAACAATTTTGTTTGATTTGAAACAGGTAAGGGAAATGGCATTGAGGCAGAAACGCATGCCACAAGGGATATCATCAAACTGGGGAAGAAAATTTTCCTTCCATTTAGAAAATTTTCTGGAAGTCAGGTACCCCCAGCTGATAACATTTTGCCCCCAACAGGTATGTAAATAATTCCTCAACAGTGTTATCCCTAGCAGTTGCGAGGGGTCCAACACAAGGTTGGAAAGTCGGTATCCTCAGCGGTTAGACTTCAAAAGAGGAAGCTAATAATAATAATAATAAATAAATAAATAAAAAAAAAAGAAGAGAATAATAATAAAAAATGGGGAAGGTAGAAAATGAAAATTCATCCCAATCCCCAGCAAGTATTCGAGGTAAGACATCTTCAAGTCTTAAGGATCTGTCGGGTTCATCCGCCCTCAAATAGGATATGTTGGGTTCATCCGCCCTCAAATAGGATATGTCGGGTTCATCCGCCCTCAAATAGGATCTGTTGGGTTCATCCGCCCTCAAATAGGATATGTCGGGTTAATCCGCCCTCAAATAGGATCTGTTGGGTTCATCCGCCCTCAAATAGGATATGTTGGGTTCATCCGCCCTCAAATAGGATATGTTGGGTTCATCCGCCCTCAAATAGGATATGTCGGGTTAATCCGCCCTCAAATAGGATCTGTTGGGTTCATCCGCCCTCAAATAGGATATGTTGGGTTCATCCGCCCTCAAATAGGATATGTTGGGTTCATCCGCCCTCAAATAGGATATGTCGGGTTCATCCGCCCTCAAATAGGATCTGTTGGGTTCATCCGCCCTCAAATAGGATATGTTGGGTTCATCCGCCCTCAAATAGGATATGTCGGGTTCATCCGCCCTCAAATAGGATATGTTGGGTTCATCCGCCCTCAAATAGGATATGTCGGGTTCATCCGCCCTCAAATAGGATATGTTGGGTTCATCCGCCCTCAAATAGGATATGTTGGGTTCATCCGCCCTCAAATAGGATATGTTGGGTTCATCCGCCCTCAAATAGGATATGTTGGGTTCATCCGCCCTCAAATAGGATCTGTTGGGTTCATCCGCCCTCAAATAGGATATGTTGGGTTCATCCGCCCTCAAATAGGATATGTCGGGTTCATCCGCCCTCAAATAGGATCTGTTGGGTTCATCCGCCCTCAAATAGGATATGTTGGGTTCATCCGCCCTCAAATAGGATCTGTTGGGTTCATCCGCCCTCAAATAGGATCTGTCGGGTTCATCCGCCCTCAAATAGGATATGTCGGGTTCATCCGCCCTCAAATAGGATCTGTCGGGTTAATCCGCCCTCAAATAGGATATGTTGGGTTCATCCGCCCTCAAATAGGATATGTTGGGTTCATCCGCCCTCAAATAGGATATGTCGGGTTAATCCGCCCTCAAATAGGATCTGTTGGGTTCATCCGCCCTCAAATAGGATATGTCGGGTTCATCCGCCCTCAAATAGGATCTGTTGGGTTCATCCGCCCTCAAATAGGATATGTCGGGTTAATCCGCCCTCAAATAGGATCTGTTGGGTTCATCCGCCCTCAAATAGGATATGTTGGGTTCATCCGCCCTCAAATAGGATCTGTTGGGTTCATCCGCCCTCAAATAGGATATATTGGGTTCATCCGCCCTCAAATAGGATATGTTGGGTTCATCCGCCCTCAAATAGGATATGTCGGGTTCATAAGAATAATAATAAAAATTTGGGGAAGGTAGAAAAGGAAAATTCATCCCAATCCCCAGCAAGTATTCGAGGTAAGACATTTTCAAGTCTTAAAGATATGTTGGGTTCATCCGCCCTCAAATAGGATATGTTGGGTTCATCCGCCCTCAAATAGGATATGTCGGGTTAATCCGCCCTCAAATAGGATCTGTTGGGTTCATCCGCCCTCAAATAGGATATGTTGGGTTCATCCGCCCTCAAATAGGATATGTCGGGTTCATCCGCCCTCAAATAGGATATGTTGGGTTCATCCGCCCTCAAATAGGATATGTTGGGTTCATCCGCCCTCAAATAGGATATGTTGGGTTAATCCGCCCTCAAATAGGATCTGTTGGGTTCATCCGCCCTCAAATAGGATATGTCGGGTTCATCCGCCCTCAAATAGGATCTGTTGGGTTCATCCGCCCTCAAATAGGATATGTCGGGTTCATCCGCCCTCAAATAGGATCTGTTGGGTTCATCCGCCCTCAAATAGGATATGTTGGGTTCATCCGCCCTCAAATAGGATCTGTTGGGTTCATCCGCCCTCAAATAGGATATATTGGGTTCATCCGCCCTCAAATAGGATATGTTGGGTTCATCCGCCCTCAAATAGGATATGTCGGGTTCATCCGCCCTCAAATAGGAAATTTGGGGAAGGTAGAAAAGGAAAATTCATCCCAATCCCCAGCAAGTATTCGAGGTAAGACATTTTCAAGTCTTAAAGATATGTTGGGTTCATCCGCCCTCAAATAGGATATGTTGGGTTCATCCGCCCTCAAATAGGATATGTCGGGTTAATCCGCCCTCAAATAGGATCTGTTGGGTTCATCCGCCCTCAAATAGGATATGTTGGGTTCATCCGCCCTCAAATAGGATATGTCGGGTTCATCCGCCCTCAAATAGGATATGTTGGGTTCATCCGCCCTCAAATAGGATATGTTGGGTTCATCCGCCCTCAAATAGGATATGTCGGGTTAATCCGCCCTCAAATAGGATCTGTTGGGTTCATCCGCCCTCAAATAGGATATGTTGGGTTCATCCGCCCTCAAATAGGATATGTTGGGTTCATCCGCCCTCAAATAGGATATGTTGGGTTCATCCGCCCTCAAATAGGATATGTCGGGTTCATCCGCCCTCAAATAGGATCTGTTGGGTTCATCCGCCCTCAAATAGGATATGTCGGGTTCATCCGCCCTCAAATAGGATCTGTTGGGTTCATCCGCCCTCAAATAGGATATGTCGGGTTAATCCGCCCTCAAATAGGATCTGTTGGGTTCATCCGCCCTCAAATAGGATATGTTGGGTTCATCCGCCCTCAAATAGGATATGTCGGGTTCGTCCGCCCTCAAATAGGATCTTATTTTCAAAGTTATTGTTAAAGACAGGCGCCCACCTGAATAACGAGAGGAATACATTTTGTCTTTTCATTTCTGTTCTAGGTCACCCACCAGTATAATGCGGGAATACATTTTAAGTTCTAGGTCGCCCACCAGTATAATGCGGGAATACTTTAAGTTCTAGGTCGCCCTCCAGTATAATGCGGGAATACATTTAAGTTCTAGGTCGCCCACCAGTATAATGCGGGAATACATTTAAGTTCTAGGTCGCCCACCAGTATAATGCGGGAATACATTTAAGTTCTAGGTCGCCCACCAGTATAATGCGGGAATACATTTAAGTTCTAGGTCGTCCACCAGTATAATGCGGGAATACATTTAAGTTCTAGGTCGCCCACCAGTATAATGCGGGAATACATTTAAGTTCTAGGTCGCCCACCAGTATAATGCGGGAATACATTTAAGTTCTAGGTCGCCCACCAGTATAATGCGGGAATACATTTAAGTTCTAGGTCGCCCACCAGTATAATGCGGGAATACATTTAGGTTCTAGGTCGCCCACCAGTAATAATGCGGGAATACATTTAAGTTCTAGGTCGCCCACCAGTATAATGCGGGAATACATTTAAGTTCTAGGTCGCCCACCAGTATAATGTGGGAATACTTTTAAGTTCTAGGTCGCCCACCAGTATAATGCGGGAATACATTTAAGTTCTAGGTCGCCCACCAGTATAATGCGGGAATACTTTTAAGTTCTAGGTCGCCCACCAGTATAATGCGGGAATACTTTTAAGTTCTAGGTCGCCCACCAAAATAATGCGGGAATACATTTAAGTTCTAGGTCGCCCACCAGTATAATGCGGGAATACATTTAAGTTCTAGGTCGCCCACCAGTATAATGCGGGAATACATTTAAGTTCTAGGTCGCCCACCAGTATAATGCGGGAATACATTTAAGTTCTAGGTCGCCCACCAGTATAATGCGGGAATACATTTAAGTTCTAGGTCGCCCACCAGTATAATGCGGGAATACATTTAAGTTCTAGGTCGCCCACCAGTATAATGCGGGAATACTTTTAAGTTCTAGGTCGCCCACCAGTATAATGCGGGAATACATTTAAGTTCTAGGTCGCCCACCAGTATAATGCGGGAATACTTTTAAGTTCTAGGTCGCCCACCAGTATAATGCGGGAATACATTTAAGTTCTAGGTCGCCCACCAGTATAATGCGGGAATACATTTAAGTTCTAGGTCGCCCACCAGTATAATGCGGGAATACATTTAAGTTCTAGGTCGCCCACCAGTATAATGCGGGAATACATTCAAGTTCTAGGTCGCCCACCAGTATAATGCGGGAATACTTTTAAGTTCTAGGTCGCCCACCAGTATAACGCGGGAATACATTTAAGTTCTAGGTCGCCCACCAGTATAATGCGGGAATACATTTAAGCTCTAGGTCGCGCACCAGTATAATGAGGGAAGGCAGTTGTTTTAGTCATTGAGGTTTTATTTTAGCAGACGCATTTGCTAACAAAAGTTTTGTTTTACCCGTAGGAGATGCACATCCTAGCCTAGTCTTTAGTTTACTCATCATTGCATCAGTAGTATAAATGAGTTACAATTTTGCTAACAACTCACGAATCTTCCCAGTACAAACCGAGTTAGGAAATTTTGTTTGTTTTGATTGTCAGGGACCCGCCTGTAGAACGGAGGTTGTTGTATGCCAAAGAAAATAGAAGTCAGGTGTCCACCTGGAGAACAAGGACAAAGAAAAGAAGAAATCAGGCGTCCACCTGGAGAACAAGGAAAAAGAAAAATAGAAATCAGGCGTCCACTTGGAGAACAAGGACAAAGAATAGAAGAAATCAGGCGTCCACCTGGAGAACAAGGACAAAGAAAAATAGAAATCAGGCGTCCACCTGGAGAACAAGGACAAAGAAAAATAGAAATCAGGCGTCCACCTGGAGAACAAGGACAAAGAAAAATAGAAATCAGGCGTCCACCTGGAGAACAAGGACAAAGAGAAGAAGTAATCAGGCGTCCGCCTGGAGAATAAGGACAAAGGAAGGAAGAAATCAGGCGTCCACCTGGAGAACAAGGATAAAAGAAATAGAAATCAGGCACCCACCTGAAGAATAAGGAAATACAATTGAAGTATTGAAGTCAAAAGCCCGCTCATATGAGAAAGGAGCACACTCAGAATCAATAAAGCAGAGGAATACAACAGGAATCCCCAGCAAGAAGCAATAAAAATCCCCAGCATTCACAAAAGGCTGGTAAAAAAAGAACAAGAAAGTGGAGAACGGATGTGATCTGCTCAAGAACTAGCGCCTACAACTAGCAAGTATCAAGGTTCAAATCCAAAGTCTGTATGAAGCACCATTCAAGACTCAAGTTCAAGTTTCAGAAGACTTAGAGATAGGAATCCTTGTAACTAGTAGCTGATAGGCTTAGTTAGTCTTTTTCAGTTTTCATTTTGTTGTAATGACAGGACCGCGGACCGGAACCTCAACGGAACGGCACCTCGATCGGCTCTCCACCTCGGTACACTTCACTATCTCTCTCATCCCGAACTACACGTGGCCCGATTCCTGTATAACCAAGGATATGTAGGCAGCTCAGATACCAGGGCTCGGTCACATTCCCTCCCTTTCCTTAGTGTAGTCCGTCCAAGTAATGGTCGGGTCAAAAACACGTCTAGTCGTTCTTTGTCGGAAAACTCTTCGTGTTTCCAGTCAAAGAGGGCAGCTGTAAGCACGTGATTTTTGACCCTCCCCGAGAATTTTCACATTTTTAGCGTGAATATGTGAAATTGGGTCTAGTATAGCTATTTTAACTATTTTACTTTATTTCGTTGCAAAAAGAAAATTTCAAAAAATATATATATAAATTTTAGTTTATGTATTTCTCATAAACTTGAAAAATACAAAAAAAATTGCACTTTATTTTTGTACTTTATATAATTTCGAAAATTACAAAAAATATAGTTCTATTAAGGTTTTATAGTCATTTTTAATTTTGAAAAATACAAAAATATTACTTCATATTTTCTCTTAATATTGAAAAACGAAAATTACAAAAAATAGTTTTATTAATATTTTTGTAGCTATTTTAAACCTTGAAAAATATTTAAAAAGATATAGTTTTGTTTAAATACTAGTCTTATTTTTGGTAGTTATTTTGCATACATAGGACTAGTTAAGCAACGTGTTCCTATTTCTCGGGTCCGGGCAAAAGAATAATATTCGGGTTTAAACTACCCAGTTTTAGGCCTAATTTTCGGACCTAGCCCATAATAAACTGTGTCCAGAACACATGGGGAACTCCACCACGCGTGGGGGACATATGCCTCGAACCCCACCACGCGTGGGCTCATTTTTCTGGGCAAAACCCATGCTAAATACACGGATGAAAGACAAAGGAAAAGGGAGGACTTTTGGAAATTTTGAAAAAATAGTACTGTTCATCATCTTCTTCTTCATAAAGAAGAAGAAGAAAAACCCTACAAAAAAGAGAGGACCCGTCACTTCCCCCTCTCCGGAACACCACCATTAAACCGCCCCGTCACCTCCACGCCATAACCATCACCCCAACCAGTCGGACCTCCCCTCCCCACGCTCGAACACCCCCCGTCACGACCCCTCCGGTAAACCACCATTAACGACCCCTACTGTCGCAGCAAGGACGACCACCTACAAACCATCACCTTCCCCCATCGATCTCCACGTCCAAACACCAACCAAACGACACCATAACCACCAGCTGACCCCTCCCCGTCACCTTCCCGACGCTAGACCACCAAACAGGCCCGTCGTCAACCTCCGAACAGCCCCCCCACCATCAACACTCCATGAACGACCACCCAACTCCTCCATCGCCGACCACTGTCAAAATGCCATAACCATCGACAGACCACCGTCCTCACCTTCCCAGTCGAAACCATCGTCGTCATCACCCAAATCACCACTGTTTCGCCCTCCCCAGCCCACGAGCTCCTGCTCGTCGTCATTGTCAAGCCGACGACCAAACAACCCAGCTCAACCCCACCGTCGACCACCAACGCTGCCCGTACCAGCTTCACCAGCCTCACGTCCGAAAACCACCAGTCTGTCACCTCCCCCATCGCCTAAAAACCACCTGTGGAACCAACAAAAACCATCACCAAACAGGCCCATCAACCACTGCCCGCAACCCCACCGTCCAAACGCGACCACCACTGCTTCAGCTCATGTTATCGTGGTTCTTTCACTGTTGTCGTGCAGTTCGTTGAGGTCGTCTTTGTTCGTCGAGGTCCGGCGCGTCGAGTTTGTTCGTTGAAGTCGATGTTGAGGTTCGGTCCATAGCTCTATGCATTTCTGTTTATTCAGGTTAGTAAGCCTCGATGTATTGGATTAAAGAAATTTTACGTTCAATATTTGAAGTTGCAATATATCAATTGAGATTCTGCTTATGTTTCACCGTATGCATTTTAGTTCATTTTTGTGTTATGTTATTATTGTTTACTTGACGTCATTTGATTTAGTTGTAGTAGTAGTCCTAAGACACAGTTTGACGTTGATTCGCTCGTCCCTTCATTGTCTTAGTTTGTTTGGACAAGATTAGTATTAGTACGTGTTGTTACTACGCCCGAAACACTCATTCGCTTAACCTCTTTTATCAAATCTTGACAAGTTATGAGATTGTAGTTGTAAAGAAGCCGTAAGGTTTAGTATTGTTAAAGGCGTAAAAATGGCATCCTTTTAAAAACATAAAAAAATAAATAATAAATAAACAAAAAAAAAAACGAGACTAGCTTCGCAAAAAAAAAAAAAGATAAAGATGTACAGATTGCGAAGCCCTCTAAATGTATATATTAAAAACTTAGATTTCGGGACGGGCCGTTAGCAAATTTCACGGCCCTATCCAAAATAATAATGTGCTAGTTGCTCTAAGGCGCGCCTTTAATAATTTAATTTTCCTAAACTCGGGTGCACATTTATGTGACCCAAATCCAAATCTCAACGGAGTCCAAATATGTCTCTAGTCACGGGTACATTGACTGTGACGTGGTCTGAGATGCATTTCCATGACGTTGCAAATTCATTTTTGAAATAATAAATGGGACGAGCCTCGACAAACAAAAAATGCAAATTGCGGGGCCCTCAGTAAATACTTGTTTAAAATTACTTAGAATTCAGGAGGGTCGTCTAGCGAATTTCACGGCTTTCCCCAAAATAATAACACGATAGTCTCTTTAAGCGCGTGTTTAATAATCTACTTTCTTAAAATTGGGTGTGCATTTCATGCGACCCAAATCCAAATCCCAAAACATCAAATAAAATATGTTTCGGATTGTGAGTGCATTTCATGTGACGCAGTCCAAAGATATGTTTTAAGCGATGTTCACATTCCTTAAAAATAATAATAATGAAGCAGTAAAAAGTTAAAATTGGCACATTAGTTCATATTTGTATAAAATCAGATAATCAAGCCGAATATAACAGTTGAGCGACCGTGCTAGAACCACGGAACTCGGGAATGCCTAACACCTTCTCCCGGGTTAACAGAATTCCTTATCCGGATTTCTGGCACGCAGACTGTAATATAGAGTCATTATTTTCCTCGATTCGGGATTAAAATTGGTGACTTGGGACACCCTAAATCTCCCAAGTGGCGACTCTGAAATAAATAAACAAATCCCGTTTCGATTGTCCTTTAATTGGAAAAACTCCCCCTGCGCCCCCTCGGGCGCGGAAAAAGGAGGTGTGACAGGGTGTTCTCTCATGAGAACACCTTGGTTAAGGTCTATTAGACCTCAAACCCCTGTCAAGACCGGCCGGATTCCACAGGTTCATGTGTTCTAGGGTTTGGATTTTCAGATATGGTTTTTTAGAAGTTGTGGGTAGATTCGGACCAAACCAAGCCTGGTTTGGTCACGAGGGGGTCAGGGGAATGTCTGGTGTGAAGATGGTGAGGTTTGGTATAGGTCCGGGTTCGACTCGAATCTTCAAATGAAGATTCGAGATGAAGGAAGGGGATTCGAGGCTAGGGGGTAATAGATCCATGTTCAGGAGAGTGAGGGGGTCCTAGGGTGTTCAGGAGGTGGTCATCGGCGTTCATGCCGCCGGGTTCTGGTGAAAGGGATATCAGGGCGGCTGCTAGGGTTTGGGGGTTCAAGGCTTGGGGAAGGAGATGAGTGAAGGGGGGGGGGGTTCAGATAGGGGGCGTGGGGTGTGAGGGAAGGTTTATATACGGCGTAGAGGATTGAATCCAGGCCGTTAGATCATCTGATCTCAACGGCTGGGATCTGATGGTGAGGGGTGAGACGAGGTCGTTTGGCATTAGAACGGGGTCGTTTGGATTTAAGTGGTGGGTTGGGTTAGACCGGCTAAACAGGTCGGGTTTGGAAACGGGTTACTGACAGGGAGCCTGGGCCGTTGGATTGGATTGGTTGGAACGGCTGAGATGAGCCGTCCTTGAAACGACGTAGTCTTGGTATTGGACGACATCGTTTCGATGACCTGCGGATGGGTCTTGGGTTGGCTGACTTGGGCTGGTTTTGGGCCTTCAAAATTTTGAAATATCATAGGCCCAATCCGATTTCTTGCACTTTTTATTTTGTTTTCTAATTTTTGAAATACAACTAAATTAAAAATGAATTTGAAATACACATTAATCAATACTTAACACAATTATTCACACACATATATATATATATATATATAAACTTTTAAATGGTTAAATTACAACCTAGAAATGCATACATATTTTTTGTATTTTGTTTGATAATGATTAAATGTAAAATGGACAGACCCACAAATGACTAACAACACATGTCACGGAAAACTCGAAAAATTGTACAGCGAAGTCATTTGTCACTATTTTTATTTTCTTTTGGAGCGATTGTCCGTGAAGCAAAAATCACGTGCTTACAGCTGCCCCTCTTTGCACGAAGACACGAAGGGTTTTCGCGCAAACATAAAGCGGGCGATTTTTGCTCGTCCGAGTACTCCGTGTGAAGCATTTTTGAAAAAGATTTGACCGAACCTTTGCTTCAAAGGTTTCCTACATATCCTGGGCTGAACAAGAATCAGGTCAATGTAGTTCGGGAAAATTTTGGTAGCTGGGACTACCGTGTGATTGTAGTGATCGCTGCTGTTGTGCGCTGTTTCATGCTGCTGTAGGATGCTACCGCTCAACCGATCTCCCTGTTACATTGTTCTGAAAGGAAAAACAAGAAGCTAATCATGAGGTCTCATCTATCTTCAACTTGTTCTTGTTGCCTTGCTTTCTTGTCGGCTAACGCTTTCCTCTAATGCCTTTATTTTGTGAACTTGGGGGATGATACTGGTCCTTCGCCTTTTCTGAATGCCAGTTTTCATCCCTTCGCTTGATCTGCTGGGAACATGGCCCTCTTCTTTAAGCCTTTCAATGGTTTCTTCAGTGGTATGGCTTTTTTCATCAAAATCGTTATGTTGGGCATGCTATAACGTTCCCAACTGCTTCTTCTGAGACGCGTTCCTTCTTCCTTTTGAATCGCGCGCTTGCTTTTGCAGCCTTTTGCTCCTTGGTGCTGGGGATTTTATTGTTTCCTGCTTGGGGGTCTTTGTTGTAACCTTCCGCTTTTAGGTGGGGTTACTGATTTCAAAATCTAGAGCTGAAAAGTATTCCCGCATTCTACTGGTGGGCGACCTAGAACTTAAATGTATTCCCGCATTTTACTGGTGGGCGACCTAGAACTTAAAAGTATTCCCGCATTATACTGGTGGGCAACCTAGAACTTAAATGTATTCCCGCATTATACTGGTGGGCGACCTAGAACTTAAATGTATTCCCGCATTTTACTGGTGGGCGACCTAGAACCTAAATGTATTCCCGCATTATACTGGTGGGCGACCTAGAACTTAAATGTATTCCCGCATTATACTGGTGGGCGACCTAGAACTTAAATGTATTCCCGCATTTTACTGGTGGGCGACCTAGAACTTAAAAGTATTCCCGCATTATACTGGTGGGCGACCTAGAACTTAAAAGTATTCCCGCATTATACTGGTGGGCGACCTAGAACTTAAAAGTATTCCCGCATTATACTGGTGGGCGACCTAGAACTTAAAAGTATTCCCGCATTATACTGGTGGGCAACCTAGAACTTAAAAGTATTCCCGCATTATACTGGTGGGCGACCTAGAACTTAAAAGTATTCCCGCATTATACTGGTGGGCGACCTAGAACTTAAAAGTATTCCCGCATTATACTGGTGGGCGACCTAGAACTTAAAAGTATTCCCGCATTATACTGGTGGGCGACCTAGAACTTAAAAGTATTCCCGCATTATACTGGTGGGCGACCTAGAACTTAAATGTATTCCCGCATTATACTGGTGGGCGACCTAGAACTTAAATGTATTCCCGCATTATACTGGTGGGCGACCTAGAACTTAAAAGTATTCCCGCATTATACTGGTGGGCGACCTAGAACTTAAAAGTATTCCCGCATTATACTGGTGGGCGACCTAGAACTTAAAAGTATTCCCGCATTATACTGGTGGGCGACCTAGAACTTAAAAATATTCCCGCATTATACTGGTGGGCGACCTAAGAACTTAAAAGTATTCCCGCATTATACTGGTGGGCGACCTAGAACTTAAAAGTATTCCCGCATTATACTGGTGGGCGACCTAGAACTTAAATGTATTCCCGCATTTTACTGGTGGGCGACCTAGAACTTAAATGTATTCCCGCATTTTACTGGTGGGCGACCTAGAACTTAAATGTATTCCCGCATTATACTGGTGGACGACCTAGAACTTAAAAGTATTCCCGCATTATACTGGTGGGCGACCTAGAACTTAAAAGTATTCCCGCATTATACTGGTGGGCGACCTAGAACTTAAAAGTATTCCCGCATTATACTGGTGGGCGACCTAGAACTTAAAAGTATTCCCGCATTATACTGGTGGGCGACCTAGAACTTAAAAGTATTCCCGCATTATACTGGTGGGCGACCTAGAACTTTAAAGTATTCCCGCATTATACTGGTGGGCGACCTAGAACTTAAATGTATTCCCGCATTTTACTGGTGGACGACCTAGAACATAAATGTATTCCCGCATTATACTGGTGGGCGACCTAGAACTTAAATGTATTCCCGCATTATACTGATGGGCGACCTAGAACTTAAATGTATTCCCGCATTTTACTGGTGGGCGACCTAGAACTTAAAAGTATTCCCGCATTATACTGGTGGGCGACCTAGAACTTAAAAGTATTTCCGCATTATACTGGTGGGCGACCTAGAACTTAAATGTACTCCCGCATTATACTGGTGGGCGACCTAGAACTTAAATGTATTCCCACGTTATACTGGTGGGCGACCTAGAACTTAAATGTATTCCCGCATTTTACTGGTGGGCGACCTAGAACTTAAAAGTATTCCCGCATTATACTGGTGGGCGACCTAGAACTTAAAAGTACTCCCGCATTATACTGGTGGGCGACCTAGAACTTAAATGTACTCCCGCATTATACTGGTGGGCGACCTAGAACATAAATGTATTGAAATTGTTTCCCCGTTCTTCCGAGAAAATTTCCGACAATCGGCAGAAAATTTTCTGCCTCGGTTTTTTGGTGATTTCCCTGGCGTTGCGTCTTGATGCCATCATCAATCCTTTGTTTTCCTGCAGCAGACAAAAGGATTTAGTTAGTTTTAATCGTGGTGGTAGAAGGTACCTTTCCGGCGGATGATTTTTCCTCTTTTCCCCTTTTCTTGCTCTATGTCCCCATAATTGGTTGGTGGACAAAATTGCTTGCTGGGGGTTTCTAGCCTGCTGGGGCTGGTTTTCAATTTATCCCCTTTTCTGCTTTCTCTTTAAGCACATGCTGTGGGAGTCTGCTTTTACTCCCGAAACCACTCCCTTTAGGAGCTTACTTCCTCCAAAACTGCAAGGCACGATCATTGCATTGCCTGGGGCCGGCCTTTAAGACTGTTTGTGTTATCCTGCATTGGATGAATTCCCCTTCGGTCTCTGGTAGTAAGCTTTGAAAAATCCTTTTCAAGACAAATTTTTAGGAAGAGAAATAAAAGATAGAAAAAGGAGAAAATCTTTCTGAACCAATATTTGGTGGGAGAAGAAACTCAGAGGAACTTATCTGGAGGACATGACTGGTCCCCGTGATCATGACGTGCACCATAGATTCCTGACCCAGTCTATTCGTATCAATTGATTTGCCCGATGGTCTGACTTGCTGGGGATGATAAATGAGTGTCCATTTCGTTGCGAATGTGGTCGCTTTTTGTTGATCTGTCTTGTCGCCTCATAGTGCCCTTCGAGGGGTTTTCACTAATGAGACTCTCTCTTCTCTCTCATCTCCCGGCGCCTTATGGTGCCTGTGAAGGTTTTCACCAATAAGACTCTCTCATTTTATATCCCTCATCTTATGTCGCCTTTCGGTGCCTGTGAAGGTTTTCACCGATAAGACTCTCTCACTTTATTTCCCTCATCTTATGTCGCGTTTCGGTGCCTGTGAAGGTTTTCACCGATAAGACTCTCTCATTTTGATATCCCTCATCTTATGTCGCCTTTCGGTGCCTGTGAAGGTTTTCACCGATAAAACTCTCTCATTTTATTTCTTCATCGAGGAATCGGGGTGTTGTTGATACGACCCTCTCTTCTGGAGATTCCTTTGACCATCAATTCATTCCCAGTCTTACGATCCTCTTCTTTGCTGGGGATCGGTGTATTATTCTCGGCCTTATTTGCCTGACTTGGCATCTCTTGGACATTGATCAGGAGGTCTTTTGGACGTTGATGTTGGTTTTGGTGTGGGGCTAAAGAAATGCTATAAAAAAATGAAATAATTTGATGGGTGATCTGCTACAACTTTCGGAATCAAACCTTTGTTGGAACTTAAAACATAACCTCTGCCCCAGTTTTCTTGCTTGGGGAATTTTTTTTTATACTTGTGTTGAGCTACGTGCGTTACGCACACTGTGCCTATTATGCACACTATGTACATTATGCATCCTATATATACTATGATGCACACTATGACCGAGCTGTGAGGCGCCTACGTATCCTCTTTGAGGAATCAGGTCAAACGTAGTTCCCACGGTTTTGCATTTCTTATGATTTTATCTTCTTTTTTCTTTGTTTTCTTTTTTCTTTTATTTTTCCTTCTTTTCATTTTCCTTCAAAGATTTTTTCTTTTCTTTTTCTCTTTTTTTTTTCTTCTTCCTCTTTTTTTTTCTTTTTTTTTCCATGTCTTTTCCATTAGTGATTCCAAAAGAGGGGTATGAAAGAATAACTTAAGGCTCAAAAGGGGAAGCAAGGGTTAAAAGTGTTTGGATAGAAGAAAGAATTGCCTCCGTCATCTCATTATCCAATAAATGCCAAATACAAACAAACGAACCAATAATTGCCATAATTAAAGAAATTACGCATAATATCTCTTGACTGCATCAGAATTGATAGCCATGTCGACACATCTCCCCTCGATATCTGTCAAACACAAAGCACCGTTGGACAATACTCTGGTCACGATATAAGGCCCTTGCCAATTTGGGGCAAATTTGCCTTTTGCCTCGACCTGATGTGGGAGGATCTTCTTCAATACCTGCTGCCCTACTTCAAACTTCCTAGGGCGCACCTTCTTATTATATGTTCTTGCCATTCTCTTCTGGTACAACTGACCATGGCACACTGCCGCCAATCTTTTCTCGTATATCAAGCTTAACTGTTCCAATCGAGCTTTGACCCATTCATTATCATCAATCTCGGCTTCAGCGACAATTCGGAGGGACAGAATTTCGACTTCCGCTGGTATTACGGCCTCAGTTCCATACACCAACAAATAAGGAGTTGTGCCTATGGAAGTTCGGACGGTAGTGCGGTAACCCAACAAAGCAAAGGGTAATCTCTCGTGCCATTGTCTGGACCCTTCCACCATCTTTCGCAGTATCTTCTTGATATTCTTATTGGCTGCTTCGACCGCTCCATTCGCCTTGGGACGATATGGGGTGGAATTGCGGTGGGTAATCTTGAATTGTTGGCATATCTCTCTCATCAGGCTGCTGTTAAGATTCGCACCGTTATCCGTGATGATCACTTTTGGGATTCCAAATCTGCAGATGATATGGGAGTGAACAAAGTCCACCACTGCCTTTTTGGTTACCGACTTGAAGGTTTTAGCCTCAACCCATTTGGTGAAGTAATCAATGGTCACAAGAATGAACCTGTGGCCGTTGGATGCTGCTGGTTCGATAGGTCCAATGACATCCATGCCCCATGCTACAAACGGCCAGGGTGCTGTCATCGTATGTAACTCTGTTGGCGGAGAATGGATCAGATCTCCATGTATCTGGCACTGATGGCATTTCCTTACGAAAGTGATACAGTCGTGTTCCATGGTGAGCCAATAACACCCTGTTCGAAGGATTTTCCTTGCCAATACATATTCGCTCATGTGTGGCCCACAAACTCCAGCATGTACCTCTACCATAACCGTTGTGGCTTGACTGGCATCTATGCATCTCAACAATCCCAAATCCGGGGTTCTTTTGTACAACACTCCTCCGCTGAGGAAGAAACCATTCGACAAACGCCGAAGGGCTCTTTTTGGTCTCCAGTGGCCTGTTCTGGATATATCCCCATTCTGAGGTATTCCTTGATATCATGAAACCAGGGTTCGCCATCTGGTTCCTCTTCTACGGTGTTGCAATAAGCGTGCTGATCACGGACCTGTATGTGCAGAGGATCAGCATACATTTTGTCAGGATGGTACAGCATTGATGCTAAGGTGGCCAAGGCATCCGCAACCTCATTGTGAACTCTCGGGATATGTTTGAACTTCACCGATCGAAATCGCTTGTTCAGATCATGCAAGCATTGTCGGTACGGTATGAGCTTTAGATCTCGTGTTTCCCATTCACCCTGAATTTGATGTACCAAGAGGTCCGAGTCTCCCAAGACCAAGACGTCTTGGACATCCATGTCCGCAGCTAAGCGCAGACCCAAAATGCAAGCTTCATACTCGGCCATATTATTGGTGCAATAGAAGCGTAGTTGAGCCGTAACAGGATAATGGCGTCCTGTTTCAGAAATGAGTACTGCTCCTATTCCAACCCCTTTCGCGTTTGCAGCTCCATCGAAGAAAAGCTTCCAACCCGGTTCCTCAGTTAATTCCATCTCATTTGTATGCATTACCTCCTCGTCGGGAAAGTACGTTCTTAAGGGCTCGTACTTTTCATCAATGGGATTCTCTGCCAAATGGTCGGCCAATGCCTGGGCTTTCATGGCTGTCCTCGTTACATAGACGATATCAAACTCTGTGAGCAGAATTTTCCATTTTGCTAATCTTCCCGTGGGCATAGGTTTCTGAAAGATATACTTCAATGGGTCCAAACGAGATATGAGATAAGTAGTATATGAAGACAGGTAGTGCTTCAACTTCTGAGCTACCCAAGTTAGGGCGCAACATGTTTTCTCGAGTTGAGCGTACTTGACCTCATGTACTGTGAATTTCTTGCTAAGATAGTAGATGGCCTGCTCCTTCCTTCCTGTGTCGTCATGTTGCCCCAGCACACAACCAAATGAATTTTCCAGGACCGTCAGATAAAGAATTAAGGGCTTCCCTAGCTTAGGCGGGACCAATACGGGTGGATTAGACAGATACCCTTTGATTTGGTCGAAGGCCTCCTGATACTCTGTCGTCCAACCTACCGTAGCATCCTTTCTCAGCAGCCGGAATATGGGCTCACAAGTTGCTGTGAGTTGAGAGATGAACCTGCTGATGTAATTGAGTCTACCCAGCAAACTCATTACCTCTGTTTTGTTCCTTGGCGGTGGCAAATCTCGGATGGATTCAATTTTGGATGGGTCTAACTCAATCCCCCGTCGACTGACGATGAATCCTAGCAGCTTTCCTGATGGAACCCCGTATGCGCATTTGGCCGGGTTGAGCTTGATATCATACCTTCGGAGTCTTTGGAAAAATCTCCTTAGGTCATCTACATGGTCCTCCTGACGCCAAGACTTTATGATCACATCATCGACGTACACCTCGATTTCTTTGTGTATCATGTCATGAAACACAACAGTCATTGCTCGCATGTACGTTGCCCCGGCGTTCTTCAATCCGAACGGCATTACCCGATAGCAGTAAGTTCCCCATGGCGTAATAAACGCTGTCTTCTCCGCATCCTCCTCGTCCATTAGGATCTGATGATAACCCGCATAGCAATCCACAAAGGATCCGATCTCGCGCCTAGCTCAATTATCGATCAGGATGTGAATTTTGGGTAACGGAAAATTGTCCTTGGGACTTGCTTTGTTGAGGTTGCGGTAGTCGACGCACACCCTGATTTTTCCATCCTTCTTTGGGACTGGTACCACATTGGCCAACCACTCGGGATATCGAGTGACCCGAATGACCTTTGCCTGCAACTGCTTAATCACCTCTTCTTTGATTTTTACACTCATTTCTGTTTTAAATTTCCTTAGTCTTTGCTTGACCGGGGGGTATGTCGGGTCAGTGGGCAATTTGTGAACCACTAAATTGGTGCTTAATCCAGGCATATCGTCATATGACCATGCAAAAACATCCTTGAATTCCATGAGGGTTTTGATCAATTCTTCCCTGACCTTCGGCTCAATGTGGATGCTGATTTTGGTTTCTTGGACGTTATCAGCGTCTCCTAGATTTACAGCCTCAGTGTCATTTAGGTTAGACTTAGGTTTTTCTTCAAATTGGCATAGTTCTCGGTTTATCTCTTCGAAGGCTTCACCTTCATCACATTCAGATTCATCCTCACAAACGACCTCTTGCATCATTGAGTCAGATTCAGATTGATTTATTAGACTAGGTCGAAGATACGCTGTGTATGCCATGTCATTAGAACCAGTAAAAAGAGAACTGTTCAGAAAGGAAAAGAACAAAACAAAATTAAAATAGGCAAAAGGAGAGAACTTTATTAAATTTGGGGGATAAAAGGGTTCACACATTTACAAAACAAAAGTAAAATTTGGATTACACCCTGAAATAATCCGGACAAAACAAAACACACAAAACATAAATCAAAGCCTACTACCAAGACTCCCCTCGGACAGGAAGAGGAGTAACTGTCCAATTGTTGGTCTTGGCCTCAGGCCCCACAAACTGTATCTCTGTTCTGCTGGAACCTTCTCCAGCTTCTACCACACTGACATCAGCGAATAGCCTCTCAAAACTCTGATTCAGGTCCCTATCCATACCAATCAACGGTCGTAGGATCTTCGAGACTGGCAACCCCTTGGCACTTGCTTTGACAAAAGACTTTGAGAGACGTGGCACCGGCTTAGGCAGAAACCAAACCCTCTTCTTCATTTCTCGCGCTTGCTTCCTATCTGCTGCGGTTGGTTTGAACCCCAATCCGAAAGTTTCCAGATTTTTAGGCAAGGTGATAGGTTGGACAATCCCCTGAAGCTTGACTCCTAGGCCCTTTCCCGGCACGAATCCATTACCCAGCATTTCTGAGACCATCATGATTGTCGCGGCAGCTACCCTAGGGTGCGGGATGATTTCTCCTTCAGAAATTTTGTCGGCCGACCCTGTATCGAAAATCTGGTAGACCCAAGGACCTTTGTCATCAGCGGTCTCTATGAAAGGTACAATGGCTCCGCCCGTGGTGCATGTTGTATCCTCGCCGTGTAACACGACTTCTTGTCTTTCCCACTCGAACTTCACCATCTGATGTAGGGTGGAGGGCACCGCTTTGGCTGCATGAATCCATGGTCGTCCCAACAGCAGGTTATAAGATACTGTGGCGTCTAACACCTGGAATTCCATGGTAAACAAGACTGGACCAATAGTCAGTTCAAGTACAACATCCCCCACAGTGGCTATTCCATTTCCGTCGAACCCTCGGACACAGATACTGTTCTTGTGGATCCTTTCGTGGTCGATCTTTAACTGGTTCAGGGTAGATAGTGGAAAAATATTGGCGCTTGAGCCGTTATCCACCAATACTCGAGTTACCACCGAGTCTTCACATTTGACAGCTAGGTATAGAGCTTTATTATGCTCCGTACCTTCCACCGGCAGATCATCATCTGAGAATGTTACCCTGTTTACCTCGAAAATCTTGTTGGCAATGGTTTCCAGGTGGTTTACAGAAATCACGTTGGGTACATGAGCTTCGTTCAATATCTTCATCAAAGCCCGTCGATGCTCCTCAGAATGGATCAGTAATGACAGCAGTGAGATCTGGGCCGGTGTTTTTCTCAGCTGCTCGACCACGGAGTAGTCCTGCACTTTCATCTTCCTCAGGAACTCCTCAGCTTCTTCTTCAGACACAGGTTTCTTGGTTGCAACTGGGTTGGTTCTTCTTAGCTCCACCGGAGCAAAACAACGACCTGATCGAGTCAGCCCTTGCGCTTCACAACTGACTTCTTCCACCTGTTTTCCTTTGTACATCACCACCGCCTTTTCATATTTCCAAGGTACAGCCTTGCTATCAATCATCGGCAGTTGGACTACAGGCTTTATGGTGACCAGTTCTCTATGTGCCCCCTTTAACACAACAGCAGGTGTTGGCGGAATCCCTGATATTACCAGCTTGTTTGGCTCGGGTTTGCTTGTTATGGCGGACGGGCTCTTTCCCAATATCACTACCGGCTTGACGCCTTCTCCCTGCGACTGTACACTCATTCCTCCACTGGTTGAGACTTCTTTCGGGGCGGCCTGGATCATCATCACTGTTTGTGAGGGTTTTCTCAACTCTCCTCCCTCATATACCAACTCAATCATGTGAGTCTCGTGGTGCGCTGGTAGTGGGTTCTGGTTGATGTTAGGAGCCTCCGGTGTCTGGACCTCGATCTTATTGGTGTCAATAAGATCCTGTATGGCATGCCTCAATTTCCAACACTTCTCGGTATCGTGCCCGAGCATCCCTGAGCAGTATTCACAACTTATTGATCGATCCAAATTCTGAGGTGGGGGATTTGGTTCTCGAGTCTGGACAGGACTAACCAAACCCAATTGCCTTAGCTTGTGGAACAAAGCAGTGTAGGTTTCTCCCAACTCCATGAAAGTTCTCTGTTTCCGCAATCTGTCATTCCTAGCATCTGGATTTCCCCGAAAGCCTGCCCCTGAAGGGTTTCTATACTCCCTCGGTGGAGGGTAGGTGTTTTGTGGTGGTGCATATATGTTCTGGGGAGCTGGCGCGCGCCATTACGGGCGAACCGGAGGCTGAGTGTATGCTTGGGCCTGGTGTACGGAACAATGTGGTTCTCGAAGTGGATAGAAATTTTGTGGTGGGTTGTATGGGTAGTTTGACCTGTGAGGACTGGGTTGGTTGTAGTGTGGCCGGCCAGCCCTGGACCAACTGCCTGTCTCGATCGTGGCAACCTCTTCTTTCTTTCTTCTCAGCGCATCTCCCGTGCCGCTTTGAATAGCCTGGGTTGTGGCCTTGAGTGCCGAATAGTTCAAGATTTTGTCAGACCTCAGACCCTCTTCTATCATGACCCCTATCTTGACCACCTCGTTGAAAGATTTTCCAAATGTTGTCACCAAGTGGCCAAAGTAGGTTGGATCCAATGTTTGTAAGAAATAGTCCACCATCTCTCCCTCTCTCATGGGAGGATCGACTCTAGCTGCTTGTTCTCTCCAACGGAATCCGAACTCGTAAAAGCTTTCCCTGGGTTTCTTCCCAGTTCGCAATAATGTGAGACGGTCAGGGACTATCTCGAGATTGTACTGGAAATGACCTGCAAAAGCCTGCGCCAGATCATCCCACGTGTACCACCTGCTGGAATCCTGCCTGGTATACCATTCTAGTGCAGATCCGCTCAGACTTTGGCCGAAATAAGCTATCAGCAGCTCATCCTTGCCGCCTGCCCCTCTCATTTTGCCACAGAATCCCCGCAAATATGCCATGGGATCACCATGCCCTTCATATAAATCAAACTTAGGCATCTTGAACCCAGCCGGGAGTTGGACGTCTAGGAAAGGGCACAGATCTTTGTATGCTACGCTGACTTGGTTGCCCAGCCCGTGCAAGTTCCTGAAAGACTGCTCCAGGCTTTTGAACTTTCTCAATACCTCATCCTGTTCAAGGGCCTTGACCGGCTTCTCAATCTCTGCCGGCACTTCCAAGTGTGGATTGTAAGCCTGTGGCTCGGGAGCGTGAAACGTAAGCTCGAGGGGATAGTATTATGTATCGTGAGCCTGAAACAATGGCTCACTGGTCGTTCTTTGCAAAGGGGCTGACGTTGGTCCCACAAAAATGGGAATATTGGGTGTTGGGAGAGGTTGATGGGGTGGTGGAGCTTGGGAATCATGAGGGCTTCTTTCTTGATGATAAAGGGGATTTGGACGGCTTGTGGAAGGGCCGGAGTGAGGGTATTCCGGCATGTGTCCCAGTGTTTCAGGGCCCTTTTGTGTTTTGGCTATGGCTAGCTGCATTGCATTCATCTCTAGTCCCATCCTTTCAATTTTTTCCATCGCTTCTTTTAACAACTGGCTCATCAGCCTCTCTTCCTCATTACTATTCTCTGAAGTAGTCATGCTTGTTGCTATCGGTCCTTTGGATCTAGTTTGATAGGAGTGTGTTGCCAGATTTCTTTAACAACTAACTTGTCTGGATCAGACAACAACAAACTTTGTTAGCGTTAGAGCTTAACAGATTTGATCACAACACATAGAGGATGCAATGCTCCTAGGCAGTTAACCGTTTCTACATGCTTCGCTTCGAACAACATGCGTCATCCCGTTTTGCTCATTTGTTCCCTTTTTATTTATTTTTGTATCTTCTCTTCTTTCTTTATTAAGAGCGGTAGAATCTTATGGGGATTGCCTACGCATCACGTCCCCGCGCGAGTCAAACCAGGCGTAGTTCTGCACAAATGAGCGTAAAACCAAACAACCTTTTATTGTTGAAATGGCCTATTACAAACTACATTTTGCAAATGAAAGAGCAAACTTTGAAAATAAGCCTAGACTCAAAAATAGACCAGAAATCACCCTGATAAAAAAACAAGCAAAAAGTGCTAAGATATAGACTTTGACTTATGAGTACATTATGGTTTTGAAAATTGGTGTCCGCGGGGCGTCGTTCGGGCTTGCCGCGGTCCTAGGTGCGAGATCCCTCTCAAGTTGCTCCAGCTCATGCATGGTCTGCTTGACATAACTCATCACCGCCGAGAGGATGGTAACGCTGGTCATGTTCTCACATCGTAGACATCGTCGGGTGATGGCATGGGCAATGGCCTTGATCCTATTTCTGGTTTGCTTCTTCTCTATAAGTATCTGATCGCTGCACATCTTGAATACCTGAGCATCCTGGATATGCTGATTCTTCAGTTGCCGTACTTCTAACTTCATTCGGGCCAACAAGTCGTACCAGTATCTGCTCTCAATTTGGAGATCCTTGGCCTGATTAGCTGCTTTGATTTCAAGTGTAGCCATCTCTCTCTTCATTTTAGCAACAGTTTTCTCGTGGTCGCCTTCCAATTGATTCAGGTATCGGCGATGCTTATCTGCTCTTGTATCCCACTGTGCCCTGAGCTTTGCTATGACGTTTTCGGATTTCTCCAAACCATCTTGCCATTCCCTGATTTCACTTTTTAGCCTTTTTATCAACTGCTCGTCTGATTGACGCCTTGGCTGTTTATCCGCATCCACCCTTATCTGTTTGATCTGGGCTCTGAGCATTTCATTTTCCTGAATTAACCTGTTCCGCTTTCCCAGATTGGTAGCAACTTGCACATTGTGCTCATATTTCAAGCTTTCCACTTGTTGCTTCAACCTGCTGATTTCGGCGCAATAGCCTCTTTCCTTCGCTAACCAATCCCACTGCTTTTGCGATGATTCGGTGAAATTCCAGATGTGGGGTCTCTTAGCCGGCCTTTCATGCTCAAATTCCCTTCTATACCATGCAAGGTAACCTGGCGCCATCTCTCCTTTGGCTCGATCCCGCACGCAAGTATCTGATTTCAAATATTGACACTCACTCCAGATTTGGCGAATCTTCGCTTCTGGGAATTGTCCGTTAGGACTTATCTCAACTGCTTGAGTGCTAAGATCCTCCTCATGAGGTACTGTCTGGCATCTTCCGAACTGTCTCAAAACTCGGCAGGGTGTGTAAGGTTGAATGCTCTTAAGCCCCATCAGTAAGAAATGAGTTTTAGCTGCCGACATATATAGGATCTCCTCAACAGGCAACCATCCTAGCGTCCATTGTATTTGGCTGGCAGTAAGAGCTTGAAAGAACGAGGTCCATGCCAGGACTCCTTTGGGCAAACTAATCTCTTTGGTTCTCGTGTAAAATTCTTCTATGCAAGTCTTTTCTGGGGAACCATGGCTCAAAATCTCGGAATGATGGCAGAGGTGCTCGGTCATCCATATTTGTAGGAGCAAGTTACAACCTTCGAAGAAATTTCCCCCAGCTTTACAAGCTGTAAGAGCTCGAAAGATGTCAGATACCACCATAGGTGAGAGAGTACTGTCATTTTGCGTGAGTAAAGTGCTGACGACCCCGGATATCTTCAAATCAATGTTTCCGTCTTTCCTTGGAAATACCAGAAGGCCCAAGAACATCATCATGAAAGCTACCCGTCTGTGTTTGTCCCACTTCTGACGAACACCTTTGCTGCACAGTTTGTTGATTGGATTATTGAATCCCCCCTCATGACCGTACCTATCATATATGAAGCATGGAGTACAAAATCCGGCTGCCAGATCCGGGTTGTGGACCGTTCTGGGTATCTTCAATGAATCTAGGAACCGATGTACCGAGACAACTCTTGGGGCGACCAAGTATTTTTGCCTCAACGGAAGTTCAGCATTCCCGATGTACCCGGCCATTTCTTCCAAAGTCGGGGTGAGTTCAAAATCAGAGAAATGGAAAACATTGTGTGTCGGGTCCCAGTAGGTAACCAAAGCTCTTATGATATCTCCCCGAGGCTGGATTTCCAACAAACCCACGAGACCTTTCAGATATTTCTTGACCTCATTTTGTCCTTCAACACCTAGATCATTCCACCATAGCCGTAACTTGACAGGGATTTTGGTCATTATTGAAAAATATTCATTTTGCATCGTGCTCATCCTGCACATTTATTAAGGTAATTTTAACAAAATGACTTGACTCAAAAATATTTTACAAAGGGGATCAAGTTTTGAACACGGCCTTTAAACACTTCGGGGACGAAGATTTTAAGGCTGTGTGGGTCAGCTAGACAAAATGCTAAACAAGACCCAAAGGTGGCTGTTTATGCAAAGTCAGCCTTCCGGCGTCCCTTTTCGGGAACATTCGGCTATTTATGACAAAACAGCATCACCTGACTTATTTATGACTCTTTTAAAATTTGACACATCTTTTTTTTTTATATTTATTTATTGATTTTGGCTATTTTAGCAAAAATGGGGTTGAACCCGACTAGGGTCGCCTACGTATCTCACATCCGGTGAGAATCAAACCGGCGTAGTTCGGGATATCGTGAATAGAGAAAATCAAATAAACCTAGAAAACGAGAATATATATTTTTTATTATATTTTTTTTTCTTTTGAAAAGAGATAAAGACTAAAGAAAATATTTATTTTTTAGGAAATATTTGGACTATTAGTCTGAGTTTATAAAAGGGGTACTACGAAAGAAACAACATTTTTGAATTATGAATTTTCCGTTTTTTTTTTACTTTTAAATAAATACCTTCTCTTTTTTCTTTTGATTTTGAAAATGATAAAAAGAAATTTTTTATATATATATATATTTTTTAAAAAAAATCCAACTAGAAGTAATTTTTATATTATTTTCGACACTACTCGGACATTGGTTTTTCCAAAAGAAGTAATTATCTCCCTACGCTGCTATTTTTCCCTTTTATTTTTTAGAAACCGGTCAGCATGCGGAACTGAAGCAAATAGATGCGCAAAACAAATAATATGCAGCAGGATGGTCTTTTCATTTCAGGTTGCTAGTCCTAGACGGACCCAACCCCTGTGTTGAGTCCCCTAAGTCAAATGCAACATGATGCAAATAAGCGTTCCTACTAGGGATCCGGCATGAAGTTTTGTTATACTAGGTTCACAACCTGGGTATTTGTTCTAGACTGTGTACCTGAGCGGACAACTCGAGTCGAGGAGGGGGCTACGTACCGGGGACCCGCGAGATCGTCCGGCTTTGTAACTTGTCCGACCTCTTTCTTATTTCAGGGTATGACACTAACAGAATAGGGAGTCTCGACCAGCGAGCTTCTCCCCGGAGGTAAGAAGAGAAGGGTTTCGGCACAGTTTATATGTACAGTTCAAATAATATCAAAGCGGTAAAAGCAGCATTTAGCACATTAGGCTCAAAACATGTAATAAAATCAGATAATAAACAAAGCCAAATAATAACAATTATTCTAAGCTCGAATTCACAACCCTGAACCAGTAGTTCTGGGTTTTACAAGCATCCCCAGCAGAGTCGCCAGAGCTGTCACACCTCCTTTTTACGCACCCGAGGGGGTACAAGGGAGTTTTTTCCAATTAAAGGACAATCGAAACGGGATTGGTTTAATTATTTCAGAGTCGCCACTTGGGAGATTTAGGGTGTCCCAAGTCACCAATTTTAATCCCGAATCGAGGAAAGAATGACTTTGTATTATAGTCTGCGTACCAGAGATCCGGATAAGGAATTCTGTTAACCCGGGATAAGGTGTTAGGCATTCCCGAGTTCCGTGGTTCTAGCACGGTCGCTCAACTGTTATATTTGGCTTGATTATCTGATTTTATACGCATATGAACTTATGTGCAAATTTTATCTTTCAACCGCTTTTATCGTTATTATTAAAATTTTTACAAGAATTGCAACGTTATAAAAATGTATCTCGAACCACGTTACAATCAATGTACCCGTGGTCGTCGACACACTTTGACTCCGTTGAGATTTGGATTTGGGTCACATAACTGTGCACCCGAATTAAGGAAAATAAATTGTTAAAGGCGCGCCTAAAGCAACTAACGTATTGTTATTTTTGGGAAAGGCCGTAAAATTTGCTAAACGGCATGTCCCGGATTCTAAGTATTTTTAATATATACATACATTTAGATGGCCCCGCAGCTTTGCACATTTTTGTTTGTCGAGGCTCGTCTCATTCTTACTTTTAAAAAGGAACTTGCGACGTCATGGACATGCATCTCGAACCACGTCACAATCAATGTACCCGTGATTATAAACACATCTCAAATCCGTCGAGATTTGGATTTGGGTCACATAAATGCGCACCCGAATTTAAGAAGGTAAAATTATTAAATACGCGCTTAAAGAGGCTATTGCGTTATTATTCCGGGAGGGTCGTGAGATTTGCTAAACGACCCACCTTAGGGACTGAATGCTTCAATATATACATTTAACGAGGGCCCCGCAATTTGTGCGTTTTTCTTCATTTTTTGTCGAGGCTCATCTCGTCCTTATTTTAAAAGGATATCCTATAGCAACTACGTTTCTTGTCGCGTTTGTCTCTACTAATTGAAAACAGTAGATAGCCCTAGTTAATTACATGCTTGCAAGTTATCTATACAGAATTCCGAGTGCTTGCACAAAATCAGAAGCACGGCCACGTACACAGTCAGCCGAGCAAAATTAAGGGCCCAATTCCAGCCCATACGTGATGGACCAGACCTGGGCCATTATTTGTTCGATGCAGGCCTGCTTGGTCTGTTTCGACCTGGGCTCGACCTTCGTGAGGTTGAGATTGCAGACTCCGTGTTCTTTGTCTTAAAACATGGTTTACCAGTTATATTGAAGCAGTTTATCAGAAAGGAAAGAACTTAACTAGTAGTGTACGATTTTCATGCTTGGCCTACATTAAAGGACATACTACAAAGTTAAACTGAGTCTAAGATACAACCTATTACATTGGGAATATTTTCACCTATCAGCATACATATATATACTATCATTCAGCTAATCTACATTGATATACACTGGGCATACATGCTACTTCTATTGTCAACACAGGAATGAAAATTATTACAGTACATGATATCTAATGTAACAATCTATGTATGAAAGTCAACTTCAGGTCTTTTCTTTTTGTATTCATGCTCAATTTTCCAATTACATTTGACAGTGTATTGGTTGTGTACCTGGTATAGAGAACAAAAGAAGAAAGGAATGATCAGCTGGGTAGTATACAACAAACACAGCAACAGCAGATACACAGCAACAACACAGCAACAAACCAACAACCACAAGAGTTTTCCACATTCCACAGACAACCAGCGATAGTTTCTAGAACAAAGAAAACCAACAGATGGTCGAGCACCAAACAAGCAATCCCAGAAAAGAGTAGTGAAACAAAAGAAATAACAGAGTATTCGATGCAGCAACACCAGCAGTTCAACAATCACAAGCAGCTCAATCAGGGCAAACAACAGAACTTGGCCAAGACAGCTTGACCAATATGAATTCTTCTGTAGTTTTCAGACAGTGTTTGGTTACAGTGTTTCTGGAAATTTCCTTATATTTTTTTCAGTTTCCTTTAACTCACAAGACCTCTCTCAAGACTAAATTTTTTTTTTCTAGAAGAACCTCCTCTTTTAGGCTCCAAAAGAATCCCCCTTCTAATGGAAAGTCTGCCACTTTTATAGCCTAACCTTAACACTTTACAGTCTGTTTGACCACTCAAAATTCCCCCTCCCTGTTGTTTTTCCACTCACTCATTTTAAATAACAAAACTCCCATGAAATCCCGGACAGCCCCTCTCTCTTTTTGTTGTTAAAGTGTCCTAATCTCTTGTTTATTTAACCAAAGTACGGGCAACAGGAATATAATCTGACAGTACATGCTCTCCAATTATTTTAATTCCTTAAAGCTAACCATACACATGCTGCCCACGGTCTGAACCAAATAAACATGGCATCATATTTAAAATCAAAGTCTGAACTGCCATTATAACCTTCCCCCTAGATGTTCTATAATTCAAATTGAACAAAATCAATAGGCAATACAATTCAGTTCCTAATGGGATTCAAATACGATCACAACAGAAATAAACAACACGAATCAAGTTGTTACCATTAATGACTGAAACTAATTGACGACATATATCGACTCGACTATATTAATCGTAACATATAACAATCAATCGTTCATATAAACAACACGTACAGAGTCCCGAATGACTTCAGACAACTTTGTTCAATCACTGGGAACCTATATGAATTAACTCATTTGACGACTAATTTAATTGACGATCATGTATACCACAGAATACATTCAGAACACACAGAAAATCAACTGACCAAATAAAAGGTCTTTGACATAGATGGAAGAAATCCGAATGGAAAATAACAAAAAATAACAAACATACACAACGAAACATGCTAACAACTTAACTAGCAGTTGAATAAAACAAAAAGGAAAAGAAAACTTACCGAAAAATGTTTAATCCAAACTGACCCAAATCTGACTCAACTTTGACCATTTGAGGCCAAACAAACTTTAACCAGGGTGTTCTCTCATGAGAACACCTTGGTTAAGGTCTATTAGACCTCAAACCCCTGTCAAGACCGGCCGGATTCCACAGGTTCATGTGTTCTAGGGTCTGGATTTTCAGATCTGGTTTTTTAGAAGTTGTGGGTAGATTCGGACCAAACCAAGCCTGGTTTGGTCACGAGGGGGGTCAGGGGAATGTCTGGTGTGAAGATGGTGAGGTTTGGTATAGGTCCGGGTTCAACTCGAATCTTCAAATGAAGATTCGAGATGAAGGAAGGGGATTCGAGGCTAGAGGGTAATAGATCCATGTTCAGGAGAGTTAGGGGGTCCTAGGGTGTTCAGGAGGTGGTCATCGGCGTTCATGCCGCTGGGTTCTGGTGAAAGGGATATCAGGGCGGCTGCTAGGGTTTGGGGTTCAAGGCTTGGGGAAGGAGACGAGCGAAGGGGGGGGGGGGGGTTCGGATAGGGGGCGTGGGGTGTGAGGGAAGGTTTATATACGGCGTAGAGGATTGAATCCAGTCCGTTAGATCATCTGATCTCAACGGCTGGGATCTGATGGTGAGGGGTGAGACGAGGTCGTTTGGCATTAGAACAGGGTCGTTTGGGTTTAAGTGGTGGGTTGGGTTAGACCGGCTAAACAGGTCGGGTTTGGAAACGGGTTACTGACAGGGAGCCTGGGCCGTTGGATTGGATTGGTTGGAACGGCTGAGATGAGCCGTCCTTGAAACGACGTAGTCTTGGTATTGGACGACATCGTTTCGATGACCTGCGGATGGGTCTTGGGTTGGCTGACTTGGGCTGGTTTTGGGCCTTCAAAATTTTGAAATATCATAGGCCCAATCCGATTTCTTGCACTTTTTATTTTGTTTTCTAATTTTTGAAATACAACTAAATTAAAAATGAATTTGAAATACCCATTAATCAATACTTAACACAATTATTCACACACATATATATATAAAAACTTTTAAATGGTTAAATTACAACCTAGAAATGCATACATATTTTTTGTATTTTGTTTGATAATGATTAAATGCAAAATGGACAGACCCACAAATGACTAACAACACATGTCACGGAAAACGCGAAAAATTGTACAGCAAAGTCATTTGTCACTATTTTTATTTTCTTTTGGAGCGATTGTCCGTGAAGCAAAAATCACGTGCTTACAGCAGCGCTGCTGCTCGTCAATGGCGGACCACGGAGGAGGGGGAGGTTGTGGGGTTTCGTGGAGGGGAAGGGGCAGCCATGGGAGGGAGCTTGGTTTGGAGAAGGAGAAGAAAATGAGAGGGGGGGCTCTCTTTAGGGTTTTTTAGGTTTTTTTTTTCTTTTTGTTTTGTTTTGTTTTGTTTTGTTTTTGAAATGCAAGATAGGGGGTGTTGGGTTGTTGGGATTATGGACCGGGTCGACCCGGTTTGAAATGGACCGGGTCATGGGGAAGGTTGGTCAATTATTTGGGCTTGTGGTTTGAAATTGAAGAAGAGGCCAAATTCCGATTTTTTGTATTTTTGCTCCTTTTTTTATTTTTCTAAAACTAAGTTATAAAAATACTTAAATTATTATTAAGAACTAAATTAAGTTATAAAAGCGCAAATTAACTCCCAATAACAATTAACGCACAATTAAGTAATAATTAAGCATAAAATTGTACAATTGGACATTAAATGCTAAAAATGCAAAAGATGCCTATTTTTGTAATTTTCAGTTTTTGTAAAAACAAACTTAATTACTAACAATTGTGTAATTAAATCCTACATGCAAAATGCGACATATTTTTGTATTTTTTTATTAATTTAACAAATAAACATGCACAAACAAATACAGATAATTATCCAAAAATATCACAAAATATCACAAAATTGCACACCAAGGAAAATCATTTTATTTTTGAATTTTTTGGGAGTAATTCTTTCATAGGGAAAAAATCACGTGCTCACAGGATGCCCCTCATGTAAGATCACTGTACTAATACCTGTCCCGAGACATCTGTTTCAATTGTGAATATCTTGGAGAAAGCAGGAAGAGAGAGGACGGGAACTGAACTCAAAGTCTGCATGAGCATGTTGAAGGCAGTCAAGGCAACATCATCCCATATGAAGGAATATTTCTTCAAAAAGTCGGTGAAAGGGGAGGCTAATTATGCATATCCTTTGACAAAATAACTGTAGTAGCCAGTCAATCCCAAAAATCCACGTACATCCTTAACTTAGGAAGGTATCAGCCAAGAAAGAATTGCAGCTATTTTTTCTGGATCAACCGGAAGACCCCTCAAAGACAAAATATGTCCCACAGTTGGGATAGGTAATCTATCTTTAACTGATTGAATTTAAAGCCCGATAGTCTACACAACAGCGCCATGTCCAGTCTTTCTTCCGAATCAAGAGAACAAGGGATAAATATGGACTCAAGCTAGGGTGGATGACATCGCTTTGCAGCATTTTGGAGACTTGGTGCTCAATTTTAGCCTTTTGAAAGTGGGGTACCGATATGGGCGTACATTGATTGGACTAGTATAACGGGATATGATGGTCTTGACCTCTAGATTGGGACAGTGAAGTTGGAGGTTGAAAAACATCAGTGTATGACTCAAGAAGGGAAGATAAATTAGGGGGTAATCCAATTGGTTGGTGGGATTAGGGGAGTGAAGGTCGAGACGCAGAATATATGAAATCGAATCAGTTTGCGAAAAACGACGAAGGGTGAAAATATTGATCTGAGTATGAGAAGAAATAAGGTCACCCGTTTAATGAATGCGTCTGCCAGAAATTATGAATCAACAATACGGTTGAGATAGTCTATAAGACTAGGACCCTGTCACAGCCCGAATCAGAGGGCCACGATAGGCACCCGGTGCCTACTCAACCGAGCGCCACGTACCTTATTATTTTTTTCTATTAGACTTGTCACGACATTGATAGGCCACATCTATATATATAATTAACAATATTAGAACTTAACTCACATATCTAATTCAAAAAGATTTATATAGATACATAGGTGCCGACAAGGCCGTTGAGATGTCATACCTAAAGCTATACACGGGACATTGTCTGCAAAATCTCTAAGAAAACATGATCATAATATATAAGTCAGGACAAGGTCCCCGAAGGCTTCATAAAACAAAGTAACATATATAGAACGTGACTCGACAATACTCCAGGAAGATGTGGAGCTCACTAATCAAAAGCTGATATCTAGAGGCAACCTACAGTGGGTGGTATTCACCTCGCCTATCTACACCTGCGTGGTATGAAACACAGTGCCCCAGGAAAAGGGACGTCAGTACGAAGAATGTATTGAGTATGTAAGGCAAAAATGAAACGTAATAATAATAAGATACTATCTCGGGGAGAGATAAGAGTCAACTTATAACTTCTGACTTGCCGCTGAGGGTCGTAACATGTAGAATAAAACCCATTCGTATATATATAAATAAAACTACGATATAGTATTTCTGATTACATCATTCTCCTGGCGTTAACTGCCCAACTGATCAGTGGTAACTGCCCGACCGGCCGTAGCACGGTGGTAAATGCATAACTGACCGAGTGGCCATAGCTCGGTAGTAAATATATAACTACCCAACTGGTCGTAGCTCGGTGGTAAATGCATGACTGCCCGACCGACCGTAGCTTGGTGGTAAATGAATATGCATGATTGCCCAACCGATGGTAAATAATGATATATAACTGCCCAACCGGTGGTAACTGCCCGACCGGCCATATCACGATGGTAAATGCATGCATCGCTATATTATAAACATTAACATCTTTATCAAATACCTCAATAGGGAACTAGATATATACTTAGACATGCATATCCCAAATATTCATCTAAGATTCCATTATGAACGAGAACAAGTATAGTTACCTCAGTCAGAATGCATTATAGACAATCACACCTTTCACCCACACCGCACAAATACTGTACAGACTCTCCTATACTTTCTAGTTAAAAACTTTCTCAGCTTTGATTATATATGCAGAGATATTACAGGATGTTCCTAGTTGTCTGAGAAAAGCTTTACTTCAGCTCTAGTTAGCTAGAGAATGATTTTTATAAATCAGTAGATACAAACAAAAGTTAGATCATGACCCTAAACAACAACTAATAACAACTTTTAACCATTCTATTATTGGCTTTATAAACCAATGCCAAATATGAGGGAAAAAGCAACGACAAAACAATACAGGATAGGGGATCAATGAAAAATTCAAACTATCGAGGCCAAGGCCTAACTTTTGTGAAGTCCATCCAATGTCAAGACAACCTAAAGTGTGTAAACAAGATAAACACCCGTAGATACATAGTTAAATAGAACTATCATGACCAGATGAATGAAACTAAACCACTTAAACCTTAATCCATTAACTTGGAATCACTCATGTGAGTCTATTTCTCCATTCATGGTTCAGCTCAGACTTTCCTCTCTTCCCACCACTCTTTCTATGAGTATAGTAAAGCAGCAAGCTTAATCAAGTTCACATAAATGATCATACAAGAAACACTACTTTCCACTACATTTGCCACTTTTTAAAATTTCTTCGTTTGTTTTCAATCTTATCCCCTTTCATCCATATCCATTTGATAGATCAATTTTAGAAAAAAACTTTATTTCATAAGCTCATTGCATCTAATTTTCTTAATTTTCTTTCTCAAGAAAAGGTATTAATACGCGAAACTGGACTTCACCCAAGTATACACAATAAAGTTCCAAGCTTTTATTAGCAAAAAGGAAATAAGAGAAAAAGCAATGATGTGATGACCCAAAAGGTCATCTCGTATTTTAGAATCCAATCCGGGGTTCCGAGACCTTCAAGACCTTATCTTATTTCTCCTCGATTTACGTGCGCAGTCCGGGTGCGCTTCTGGAAATCCCTTATGTGAAAATTTGAGACGAATGCCAATTTTTACCTTTAAATTTGAATTTAAGTTGACTTCGGTCAATATTTTAGGTAAACGGATTCGGACCCGTGATTTGACAGTCCCAGAGGATCCGTAGAAAAATATAGGACTTGGCCATATGCCCGGAATTGGATTCCGATGTCCCTAGCCCGAGAAATAAATTTTTAAAGAAAATTGTTTAACAGAAAAATATAAGAAGTTTGGAAATTGAATAATGTTTGAATATGATGGTATCTGACCCGTATGTTGGTTCTGGAGCTTGATACATGTTTAAAATGATGTTTAAGTCGAATCTGTAAAATTTGGTGAGAATCGGAGTTGATTTGATATAAATCGGACTCTCGATTGTGAATATAGTAACTTTAGGTGTTCTTGAGAATTTTATTGCCTTTGATGCTAAATTCATAGTTGTTGATGTTATTTTGATGATTTGATCGCACGAGCAAGTCTGTATGATATTTTTGGACTTGCGTGCATGTTTGGTTTGGAGCCACATGGGCTCGGGTGAGTTACAGATAAGCTTCGGTGTGTATAGACTTAGGAAAAGACTTGTGTTGCATAATTTCAGAAAGTTGCAGTTCTCTGAACCGGGGTCTCGCAGTCTGCGGTGAATTTTCGTGGACGCGCTGGGGATTCCACTGCCGCGGTGGGGTTTTGCGGTCAGCGGTGGGCAAGGCCAGAGTTTTCGCGGCCGCGCCCGATATTTCACGGTCAGTGGTGAGCTTCGTGGCCGCGGTCCTTTTTCCGCGGTCAACGTTCGGAGGATCTGCGAGGGCTATATAAGCGAGACTTTTCATCCATTTTTATTTTTTCAAACCCTAAAGCATAAGAGGCGATTATTTAAATACTCTTTCTTCCCTAAATCATATGTAAGTGATTTTAAACTCGTTTATTTCACTCCTTAACTTCTTTTTACAAGATTTCATCCTAGAATCTAGGGTTTTCATGGTGGAATTGGGAATTTTGGGTAGAACTTAGGAATGTTGAAATTTGGGGATTTAGACCTCAAATTGAGGTCGGATTCCAAAACCAATTGTATATTCGGGCTCGGGGGTGAATGGGTAATCGGGTTTTGGTCCGAATTCTGGGTTTGGACTAAGCGGCCCCGAGGTTGATTTTTTGACTTTTTGGGGGAAAATATTGGGAAATCTATATTCATGCATTAGAATTGGTTTATTTAGTCTTTATTGATGTTATTAAGTAATTTATGACTAGATACAAACGGATTAGAGGTGGAACCGAGAGGTAAAGCAGTATTTGAGGCTTGATTTTTAACCGTGGAATCGAGGTAAGTGTTTGGCCTGACCTTAGCTTGAGGGAATAGGTGTTGTGGTCTTATTTGCTACGTGTTAGTGTTGAGTACGACATATATGTGTGGTGACGAGTATCTATACGTTGGTGTCAAGCATGCCCGTGAGTCTTATACCATCATCGTTGTGACTCTCATTATGCATTGTCCATGCTTAAATTGATGATTATCCATGTTGAACAATACTTATGATATTTCTTGGTAATTGAGCATTGTTGAGTATTGACTCAAGTAGAGGGCTATTATGTGAAGTTAACTGTTGAAATGAGATTGGTTATCGCTGATTCCCTTTAAAATACCGTTTTATTTCACTATTTCGGTTTTTAATTATTTCTTTCGCAAATTAGTTTATTTTCTGCATTGTTAGGCTTACTTAGTCATAGAAACTAGGTGTCGTCATGATAGTTCACGGAGGGCGAACCGGGGTCGTGACAATTCTTTACTGAGTTCCCATTGTTTTATCTCACATGTATATGACATGCATATATTGGATTGAATGCTTTATTTTATCTCTTAATTCATAAAACAACTTAGGCAAGTTTTAAAGAACCTAGGATTAAAAGAAGCCTTAGTTAGCAATTAATTCTACATCCGCTAATCATGAGTTATTATTAATTCATTATGCCTTGCTAAGTCTTTCTTAAAGATTTTGAAGCCCAAAGGCCTAACAAAAGGCGACAGTCCCCCTTTAAAGAAAAACCAGTACTGAGTCGCGTGCTTAATTTTCTAAAAGGAAATCAACTTTTTTCGAAAACAACAAGGCGTTGCCGTCCAAAAAAGGTGTTCAAATAATCTCCTCAAGTCTAATATTTAAGAACCAAGGTATATTTTAGCCTTTCTCTCATAACATCTCATTAGAGTAATATGAATTTCTATGCTTTTAGGAAACAAAGTGTTTTAACTTAGCTTCTCTTTTAAATATTTTCATACAATCATCCTATATTTCAAACCTCTTTTCAAGCATGTATATATACTAACATTATTTTTCTAAGATTCTTGTTTAAACCCATACCCCTTTAAACTGCACTCCTTCTTTATAGGTATTACGCGCTAATATATGGTAAGCTACACTCTGTGGAACACTAGTTAAAGCATAGTACAAGTAATTAATCCTAAATCTAGTCTAAGTCCTATGGAGTTACTTCAGGTAGTTTTAAGAGATGTCTAGCACCTTCCCCTTAAAAGAACAAGAACCCTTACCTATAATCTCACCGGTTAGCAAACTAATAAAGATTGTGACCTTTAGTAATTAAATAGGTTCCCTGGTATGCCTTTAAATATTAGGTGGTGACTCTCTTTTATCAGCAACATAGAAATCACAAGTTGAATCTTATTTTGACTAGTGCAAAATAGGGTACAACAGATACAACCACCACACCACCAATTATCCCACCGGAACCACCAGATAAATATAAACAAATGGATGTGAAAGAGGCACCAACACAATCCTACAAGGAAATGTTACTCGAGAAACATGCAATAAGCCAAACAAAGTATTACGATGAGGAACCCTCCCCAATCATCAAAGACGATAAAGGAAAAGGTATTGAAGGCTCAATTGCACTCTCACAGGAAAACGAAAAATGCATATACCAACCATGGCGCTTTTCAGTAATCATAAAGATCTTTGGTCGTAGAATGCCCCACCGTTATCTTTGATCTAAACTGATTGACCTATGGAAACCATCCGAACAATTAATCTTAATTGACATAGGATGAGATTTCTTCATTGTCAAATCCGCTTTATAGGAAAATATGGCTAAGGCACTACACCTAGGCCCATGGTTCATTTCAGGGAATTTCCTATCAGTATGGAAATGGGAACCAAAATTCGTCCCACAAGAAGCTACACTATCTTCTACGGCTATTTAGATTCATCTACCACAACTACCAACTGAATTTGATGATAAAGAAATAGTAGAAAAATTTGGGAGAAATCTTGGAAAATTATTAAAAATCGGCTTCATGCATATCTTCCACACTAAAAGGAAGGTATGCACGCATTTGTATCCAAGTCCCGCTTAAAATACCGGTGGAAACATCAGTCATCATAGGTGATCACAAGCAGACAATGATATATGAAGGAGAATGTACTTTGTGTACAATGTTTGAAAGGATTGGTCACATAACAGAAAATTGCAAATTCATAAAAGTTGCACCAACATCATCACAAGAAGTCCCTGAAAGTTTAGAAATGCACACCAAAAAGGAGGAGGATGATGGATAGAAGACAGTAACCTTTCCTAGATGAAAGAAATCTAGCCACCAAACTACAAAGGATAGGAATAGTGGAGCAGGAAAGGAAAATGAACAACATCATGCACAAAAAGCACAAAAAATCCAGGTAAAGATGTTCGATACAAATTCTGGCAAGTTAATATAAACCAAAACCTTTCAATACAATTCAAAATCTAATAATGCACAAATAAATAATTACAACATGCCCAGTGGCCCAAAGAATAAACATATGCCCACCCCCACTCCCCAGTAGCCCAACCCACATGGCCCCAGCCCAAGTACATTTCTAAAAGAAAGGCAGGGACAGGGCTCGGTGAAACTGATACGGACAAATATGTTGGGTCCTCTCAAGCAGCCTCAAAAGAGAATCCCATTAGTATCTTGACCTCAAACCTACACCCAGATAGTGATGCAAATTTGGGCCACCACCCCTCAAACAAATTAGCCAATGGGGTCCATACCCAATCGGATCCGCCCAACCCAAATAAATATCCCTACCCCAATAACTACGTGGCCTCTAATCCCCTCCTAGTGGAATGCTCTAATGGGGAAACTCACCACAATCCATGGACACTCAAGTGGCTCACCTGAGAAATCACCCAAACTCAGGTGACATGACACCTTTCGTCCACTCCAACAGATACTCCATTAATTCTAAGTCTAAGTTATCAGATGCAATTACCGATGACCTTTCCACTGATCAAGATTTGACACCAAACGACACCATTATGAACCCCCCCCCCCCCACCCCACAAATGTAACTCCCATCTTTACCCAAAGAAGAAAAGCAAAAAAACACAAAAATAGAAAAAAACCCAACAACCACCCATTATAGTGACGCTTTTCCCACTGCCACCGGACCACTCACTAGTAATGTGGCTAAAGATGGTGTTACATGGCCAGGGGCTAGCTTATAATTTCACCATGGGGAACTAGCTGGTCACCTTAATCGAGCAAAAACCAACGCATCTAACAAGGGTAATGGTGGAGGTCCTAAACAGGGCTTTGGCAGCTTTTGGCCCAAGCCTCTAGCAGGCGATGACTCAATGGCAACATGCAACCCAATCTAGACCCAACACTGATCAACAACTTCATCTCATAAGCTTTCCAATCAATCCCCTTCTTCCTAGACTTAGTAGCGGAGGACCCAACAGTGTCTCCAATCTTTGTGACTATAGAGCCCCAATCCCAACAAACTCCATCGTCTTTTACTCTTGTTGAGAAGAGTCAGTCATCGCCTTTAGGGAATATTACAAGGAAGATCAACAGAGCCTTGGACCTCCAGAAATGGAAAAATCCTTTGAAAATAGAGGGAGCATGTTATGGACCGTTACGCACGGACTCCCTCTTATTGGACTCAGTCAGGGTACTATAGTTCAGTGTGGAGAACAACGAGATTCTTGTGCTACTATGTACTAGGAATCTGACAAAATGTGGATCGAGTTTGGTCTCTCATCACAGTCAAGGAGTGTAAAAACCACTTTTGAATCTAACCCCAATTCTGAGCATGAGAAGCAAGATTCAAAAGAAACCAATGACACCTCCTTAGGGAATGGAGAAGGCCCACAGAAACCAGTCCACCACCTGCCAACAATCCCTAATGAATTACATCATATGGAATGTTAGGGTAAAAACAACGCAGAGTTCAGGAGACACTGCCTTGACATGGTCCAACTCCACAAACCAGCAATGTTGGTACTTCTAGAAACACAAATAGCTGGCCATAAGAAGCTAACTAAGGATTTGCATTTTGACATACTCATCCAGTCTCCGGAGGTGGGATTGTCAGGTGAGATTGTTATGATATGGAAGGCGTATTATGTGCAAGTTGATAAGGTGTACACTATCCATCAAGGCATTCATGCCATGGTGGAGGTACTTCCATTCTATACTCCCTACTATTTTTAGCCATTTATGCTAGCACCATATTAGCTGATAAAAAATTATTATGGGATAATTTAGTTACTATATCTAGAAGCAATATTGGAAATTGGTTTGTAGGTGGAGACTTCAATGAAGTCTTAAAGGCTAGGGATAAATTTTGGGGTAACCCCATTAACCCAAATCGCAACAATCTTTTTTGGAACTGCCTTAATAAATGCAAGTTAGTTGATTTAGGATACAAGGGCAGTAAATACACTTGACAAAAGATACAAAAATAGAAGTAGCCTAATTATAGAAATGATAGATAGATATTTTTCTAATGACTATTAGATTTCACAGTACCTTGAGGCTAGTGTAAACCATCTCCCTAGGACCCACTCAGACCACTGCCTTGTGTAAATAATACTAAGGAGGATATTACTAATAATACTAATAGGCTCTTTAGGTTTGAATTAATATGGACTAGCCGCCCATCTTTTCCTAGTATCATCAATGAGGCCTTCACCCCAAACTCCCCTTTAATCCAAACAACCAACAACTTCAAAAACCTTGTAACCCAGTGGAACATGCATACTTTTGATAATATCTTCCACAAAAAGAGGAGGATCCTGGCCAGGATTACCGAAATCCAAAAATCTTCCAACTACCAGTTTAGAACTTCTTGCTGAATTTGGAAAGTAGCCTGATTGGAGAGCTAGACTCCATCCTCAAGAATGAGGAAGACTTTTGGAAACTCAAGTTAATGGTCAATTGGCTAACTAAAGGAGATGCGAACACCAGGTTTTTCCATACCTTAACCCTCAATAGGAGAAGGAGGAACATAATCTTGTTGCTCAAAGATGATAGTAGGAACTGGCTCTATGACCAAAGAAATATTAAGATCTCCATTATGCACTTCTTCAGAAGCCTTTACACATCCTCCTACACCCTATTCTCACTACCAATAACCTGGACATGACCCCACTCTCTTAAACTGCCAAAGAGATAGTTTGGATAGCCCTGTTGAGGATAGTGAAATCAAATTGGATATTTTCTCTTTTAAACCTTTTAAGGCTCCTAGTCCGGATGGGCTTCACTCCTTCTTTTACCAAAGATATTGGAGCATTGTGGGAAAGTTAGTGCTAGACTTTTGTAGGTTCTGTTTTGACACACACTCCATAGATGAAACCATGAATCAAACTCTTTTTTGCCTCATCCCCAAGTGTCCCCAAGCTACTATGCTCAAAACCTTCAGACCTATTTGACTGTGTAATACCATCTACAAGATTATCACAGAGGTCATTATTAACAGAATCAAGCCTCTCCTCCTTGACATAATTGGCCCTAGCCAAGCAAGTTTCTTATCCAACAGAAGGGCCTCAGACAATACCATCATTGTCCAAAAGTACATCACCCACTTTGGGAAAATAAAAGGGAATCCTGCTCACATGAACTTCAAAATTGACTTAGAAAAAACCTTTGACATGCTGGAGTGATCTTTCATTAGAGACACTCTACAGGCCTTCAACATCTCACCTGGGCTAACTAAGTTATTCCTATCTTGAATTAGCTTATCAAACATCTCAATCCTAGTTAATAGGGGTAAAACCGATACCTTCAAGCCTTCTAGAGGAATTAGGAAGGGAGACCCCATGTCCCCCTAACTGTTCATTATGTGCATGGAGAGGATCTCCAAGCTCATTGATAGAGCTGTTCAGGATAAGCAATGGCTTCCAATCAGTATTAGTAGTTCTTGTCCAAAGATTTCCTACCTCTTCTTTGCTGACGATCTTACACTATTTGCAAAGGCAAATATCAGAAACTGCAACACAATCTACTCTATCATGCAGTCTTTCAATGAAGCCTCTGGTCAGAAAAATCAATGTTACTAAGTCTAGGGTGCTATTCTCCTCTAACATAAATCCTGGCATAATGGATGACCTTACAAATACCCTTTCCATTCAAGCTACTGCATTTTTTGGTAGGTACTTTGGATTCCCAATGTTCCATAAGAGAACCTTCAATAGTGACTTCTAGTTCATACTAGACAATATGAAATCCAAGCTATCTGGCTAGAAAACAAATTGCCTAAATATGACTGGAAGAATCATTCTAGCCAAAGCCTCTTTAGCAGCATTCCAAGCCATGTCATGCAATATATCAAATTGCCCCCCAAGAATACCAACCAAATTGATAGAATTTAAAGGAATTTCATATGGGGTACTACACTAAATAAGAAGAAAATGCACCTGGTTAGCTGGGACAAAGTCACTAGGAAGAAATCTTATGGTGGGCTGGGTCTACAGAAAGCAGAATGCAAGAATAAAGCCTCTTATACTGGGGTGGCCAGGAGGATTTTCCAATAACACCTCCAGTCTGTGGGCTAGATTCCTAATCTCTAAATACTGTAACTAGAACCATACCCCCAAGAAGCCCAAATCCCCAATCTGGCAATGTATTTTTAAAGGTTGGGATACTTGTAATAAGGCTAGTAAATGGTTTGTCCACAAAGGAAACATGGTGAGCTTTATCAATGATGCATGGATTCCAAATCACCCAGCTTAGGGACATGATTGAGGGTCCACTTGCCCCAAATAACATTGCTACCAAAAGTGGACACTATCTACAATGTAGGAAACTGAGATACATCAGCCATCTCCATGAACCTTCCTAAGGATATTACTGATCTAATCAAATCAACCTTCATACCTACTAACTCTGCCAAGGAAGACAAGCCAATCCTGGGGCTGACTCCAAACGAGTCCTTTACTACCAAATTAGCATATACCTTCCTTAGCAGCACTAATAAGATTCTGATGAGAGGTAGAGGGTAACTTCAGTTGGATATGAAAGCTAAAAGTCCGAAATAAAGTTAAAACCTTTATCTGGCTACTTGCATAGGACATGCTCCCTACTGGAGCTTTCCTGCATGGAATTGGAGTCAATTACAACCCTACATGCTATTTTTGCTCAAACACTCCTGAAATTAGTGACCACATCTTCTTCAAATGCCTTAACGCAACCCAATTCTGGCATGACCTAATGGTCAAAGGAACTATTAAAATCCAACAATTGAATCCTATCTTCATAGCCCAACTTTAGCCAATCACTTGGAACAAGTTAAGGAAACTGTCCTTTAATAACATTGTCTCTTAGGATATCATCCTCCCTTTTTGCTTCTGGCACATTTAGCTAGCTAGAAATCACAATCTTTTTAATAATAAAAAAAAGACCATCTCTATTAAACAACACCATTGCCAAATCTATTGAGTACTACACATTGGCCTAAAAAAGTGTGACTAGGAAGCTCTTTCCTGCCAGAGTTAAATGGGAGCCCCCCATGACGGGCACTATAAACTCAACATTGATGGGGCAGCTAAGGCCAATCCAGGCATTGGGGGAATTGGTGGGGTATTTAGGACTCATAATGAAGACTGGATCCTGGGTATATGAAAAATATACCACACACCACCAACACAATGATAAAATTAAAAGCTTCGTTAAAGGGCCTCCAAATTGCTGAACAAAATGGATGGATATCTCTAGAAATAACTGCAGACTCGACAGGTGGTTATACGAATGCTACTCACATGCAATATAATTTATGATCCTATTATTTGTGAATGCAGGTTGTTGATCCAAAGGATAGACAATGTGGTGGTGCAACACAGTTACAGGGAACAAAATAGAGTGGTCGACGCACTGGCAAAGGAAGCAACAAAATAAATTTTTTTGGGAAGAACTACCATGCTAGCAATTCTTCCGGTAGTTGTAAATAATGTCTTTTGGGCAAACATCGTAGGAACTGAAGTAACTAGACATTTTTGGCATGTAATATTGATAAAGTAGAATAAAACATATCCGTTTTAGGGGGATTATAGTACCCGATCTAACTAGTACACAGTATTGTAGCTCTTAATATGTATAATTTCCCTTTGACAAAAAAAGAAGGTCTATTTAGGCTTTAGCTTTTAATTTTTTTTTTTATGTTTGGTAAAAGTCATAGGTATTTTCTTTAAAACAAAAACCAGCCAATTAAACTACACTTCTCTTGTCCTACTATCACTTCGCGCCACCTAAATGCCGATGACTTAACTGACACACACACATCACTTTCGTCTCTCTTAAGTCTTAACGACTTTTTCCTCATATTTTCATTTTTTCTTTAGAATTATGGATATTCAGAGTTTGGTCATAATTCTTCGCGGAGCACTTAGTCCCAACAGCGATGAACGTAAAGCTGCTGAAGAGAGTCTTAATCAGGTGTAATTTTTATCTATTTTTTTTTCTTTTCAAAATTTGGGCTTTATTGCTTCTTGCCTGTTTAATCTATTAAGGTGTAAAATTGAGCTTTGAGTTGCTTGATGTAATCTGTATTCAATAAAATTGGATTTGTTGTGTTATAATTCAATTAATCAATCGACTACGCCTCAATTGCAAGCTAGTTGGAGTTGGTGATATGAATTCTTTATATATTGCTCTATTTGAGGCCAATTTAAGTCAGGGGCAAACCTAGTTTACAAGTTATGTATTCATCAGTACTCAGTAGCTTTGGCTCTGCATATGTGTTAAAAGTCCACTAAATAAGTACAAATAATAGATTCCTAACCCAGTAAATCAAACCAGTTGTTGTAGAATTTCAAACTCGAACTCATAAAGTTCAAATCATGGCTAACACAATAGAGAAGGTAAAAACAAAGAGAGACTAGGAGCTAAGCTAAAATGCTGCCGCACCCGTGTCGGATCCTCCAAAAATATACTACTTTCGGAGGATCCGACACGCACCCGCCGACATTTTCGGAGAGTCCGAGGCAATATAAATTCTCCTCAAGCTAACATAATTGAGAAGGGAAAAACAGATAGAGACTAGAGCTAAGCTAAAAAACTATGACTATTTCATTACTTAAAAGGATAGGCAATGACTTATAACTTTATAAGGGGGTATGCTCCTTTAACATAAGTCGTTACTGCCAGTGCTAACTTGAGAGTAAAAACTTGTGTGCTGAATGGACATTCACGTTAATTAGCTTGCGTACACGACGGATCACTTCTTTTCCAGCTACTTGCAAAGGCTCTAGTAATTCAGGTCGTATCAATAGGAAGCTCACATAGTCATAAAATGCATTCTAATTATGAAATGATAGTTTCTAAATTGAGAAGGGATGCAAATAGTTGGCAATCATGATCATGGGTGTGGGCCAATTTAGTATCAAATATTGGATCAAAGTTCCAAGTTGTAGTTTCGAAATATTGTGAATTGAGTGTTTTGTGAACTTATATTTGCTTTGTTAATGAGTTTATCAATTTTCTTGATTGTGTCTTTTGTTGAAAAATGCATATTTTGATTACTTTAAAAAAGAGAAGCTCAGTGTTTAGAATTTGCTGAGAGTGAGCTATGTAATTGGATTCCCACTTCAAGCTTGCACATCCCGTTCAAGGCGGATCCAAGATTTAAATTTAATAGGTTCAACATTTAGATTCTTACCATTGAACCAATTACACTTTTAAAATTATGGGCTCAAATTTAATATTTTTTGAAGTTTTGGTGATCTTTTCACATATATATCTGTAATCCCTCCATGATGAAAATGTTGAGTTTAGTTGAACTTGTTGATTGTACGCTCCATCTGCCACTGATTCCATTAACCTTTTGTCAAAGAGTTCATTTCAACAATTATTGCAGCTAGTTAAGTTGGAAAATTGCGCTTTAATGCTTAATTTAAACTATTCTTCATTTCTTTCTTTTTGAGGTTGAATTGATCAGTGTTTCACAATCTTAGAGCTTTGAGTAATAGGAGTCTACGATCGTGGTATTTAAATCTGTAGTAATTAGACAGACATCGGAAGGTAATATGTATCTATTAGTGAATGCTCTTCTATTTGCAGTTCCAATACACTCCCCAACATTTGGTGAGACTGCTGCAAATCATAGTAGATGGGTCTAGTGACATGGCTGTCCGGGAGGTGGCTAGCATTCATTTTAAGAACTTCATCACGAAGAATTGGTCGCCTCGTGATACTGGTAATGATCTATTCTAAAACCTTTGAATAGGAATCTTTTGTCTGCATGTGAAGATGTTTCGATTTTACATGCAATTTCGAATTTTCTGGCATTTGTCAAGCTACATTTAAGTGGCAGCTTAACTCATACTTACTAAGAAATTGTGTCAATGTAGGTGAGCAATCAAAAATTCTGCCAGGTGATAAAGAAATGGTAAGGCAAAATGTTCTCATTTCTGTTGCACAAGTTCCCTCATTGCTAAGGTATGTTGGCTCATTTATGTATTGTTCTGTATATTTTCTTTTTGTATGTTCTTATTCTAGCACTCTAATGATATAGCCTATGAGTTGTTAATTTGATAATGTGACATCTGATGCGTCTATATGCATGTGGGATTGTATGCTCCAAGTATTTTAACTGCAATTATTATGTGGCATACAGTTCCTATATGATGAGACTAAGCGTGAATCTTTTGTTATTGACATTGTTCGTTATTGTGCCCAGAGTACAGTTGGGAGAATCCCTAAAGACAATGATATATGCAGACTATCCAGAGCAGTGGCCTACGCTTTTGCGTTGGGTGAAGCATAATTTACTGGACCAGCAAGTTTATGGCATCTTGTTTGTCCTGAGAATTCTTTCTAGGAAATACGCGTGAGTCTGTGATACAAATGAGTTCACTTTCTTTATAATCTCTGTTATCTTTCCTTTTGCCAGTGTAAAAGCTATTAATGCAAACTGTACTTTTCTGCTGATTCAAAACCCGGTGAAGTCTGTGCTTCAGGAAATGGTTTTCATGTTTTTGAATCTCTCTTCCTTTGTATTCTCAAGTTTTCATGGAATAATGTTCGTGTATGTACATATGCATGTTACTATTTCATGTATATAGGTACATATGCATGTTACTATTTCTCTCTACAAAAGCCCAACAAAATATGCAATTTGCAGTTCTCTGCAAGAATAGTAAAGTTAGTCCTACATTTTTGGTGGAACATTTCATATTATTAAGTTCTGCAAAACAAAATGGAAGCTAGAACATAGGCTGCAAAGCACATTCCTTATAGTGGCAATTACCTTTGCACTGTAGTAAAAATATATTGAGTTAAAATATATAGAGTTTAGGTTGCAGGTAGCGAACCTATAAAAGTAACTCTTTAATTTCTTGGATGTGATCGGCTACTCAGTAGTTACATCTTTTAACAATCCATTGAACTGGACAACAACAAAACATGGTATAGGTTCATATGTTTTTTATCTTCTTTTTATCTTTTCTTTTTTGGGTTGGGTGGGGGGTTGTTGATGGTTTGCTGTATTTGAATTTTGAGTTGATTTCTTTGTTCCAAAGTCTTCCATTGTCATTTCAATTCTGTGATGAAATCTTTTTTGCCTTTGTCGTAGTTATTTATAAATTAGAATGTTCGAACATGTGTATAGGTCATGGGTTCGAGCCGTGGAAGCAGCCACTAAAGTTTGCATTAAGGTAGACTGTCTACCTCACACCCCTTGGGGTGCGGCCCTTCCCCGGAACTTGCGTGAATGCGTGATGCTTTGTGCACCTGGCTGCCCTTTTTAATATTCGAACATGTGTATCTCAATTTCAGCTCAAGGGGAGGGAAAAATTTGTAGCTATAGGAATGTGGAAAAACCAAATACCTTGTTGTGAAGTGATGAAAGTAAACTGTTTCCCTCATAGAGTATTTCCAATATAACACATACCTTTTTGGAATTGGCAACAAGTTCGATGAGAAATTTATGCCATTCACAAGTTCTTGGAGTTTATATATAAGCTGTAATGTTTTTTCCCTCTCCATAAAATCGACTAGGTAAACCCTAAATATGAGGTTGGTGGTTGCTCGCCCTTTACAATGTTTTGTGTTTGGTCAAACAACTTCTTAATTTGTATTATCGGCTACACTTCGTCCTACGAGAGAGAGGGAGGGAAGGAGGATGGAGGGAAAGAAATATATCAAATCTTCGAGGTAGCTCACGGATACACTGGGTATGCAGTTCTTACTGTGTAAGCACCTATGTTTTATTTCTGCAGGCACTGGTGTTAGAAACCATAAGAATTGCATGTCCGTACATATTTTATTTCAATGAAACACACACACATATATATGAGAGTATATTTTTTCGGATTTTGTGGTGGTCGGGGGGGGGGGGGGGGGACTATTTAGTGGGTTCTGTTGTGTGGGCAAATTCTGTGAAACGTTTTTCTTAACCCTCCTTTATTGAGTTGGTGAAAGTATGTTGTCTCTTCTGTTGTTCTCATGTTTTGTCTCTATTTACCAGATGCAGATTAGATCAGGAAAGGACACCCATTTATCACATTGTTGAGGAAACATTTCCACATCTTCATAATATATTTAACAGGCTTGTTCAGATAGCGAATCCGTCAATTGAAGTAGCGGACTTGATCAAGCTCATCTGCAAAATATTCTGGTCATCTATATATGTATGTTTGGGTTAAAATGTTTTAAGCTCATCATTCCTATTAGTTCACGGTTTTCTGCAGTGCTAATTGTATCAACTTTACTGAATATATTTGTAGAGAAGCGGGTCGGTCTTCCTTCTATTCAATTTTTTAATCCATCAAATTGGATGTGTTTCAGTTCTGATACAAGGACACTATGGTTGATGTTTCTTGCTGTTTTGTGATGTCCCGACTGAAGAAGCATGTGATCGTTGTAGGACGTTTGTTTCAATTTGCAATTTATTTCACTTCTTAAGGTAGTTTTTCATGATATATTTTTGATCTGGCTAATAATAGACAGAATTAACCTGGCTTGCATAAACAATGTGAGTTCTGGTTATTGATTTCAGTGCTGATGAGATAGCTAAATTGGCTCCCGGGAATTCTTATCTTTTCCATCTTAAACCGTTCTCAGTTGGAGATTCCAAAGAAGTTGTATGATCCAAATGTATCCAATGCTTGGATGGTTCTTTTTCTGGATATATTGGAGAGGCCTGTTCCTTTGGAAGGCCAACCAACTGATCCCGAGATAAGGAAATTATGGGGATGGTGGAAGGTGAAAAGGTGGATTGTTCGCATATTAAATCGACTTTCCTTGTGGTAGAATGACACTTACTTGACACTGCAATTTATGGCTTGCTGCTAATATTATCTCACACCTTTTGTTTCCTAACTCTTCCAAAAATTTTTTTCTGTATATACCAGGTTTGGAGATGTGAAACTTCAAACCCCAGACAACGAAGCTGAAACGTTTCAGGAGAATTATGCTGGGAAAAGTTTTGAATGTCACCTTAATTTGTTGAAGGTTTTATGTGGCGGTTGTTATTTGCCTGATAGAGTGACTCACCTCGTTTTGCAATATCTAAGCAATAGGTTTGTGCAACTGCTTCTTGGTTTATGAACCACAGTTAACTATATAACACATGCCCATCTGAAAAACCCTCCTTGATTATTCCCCTTGGTAAGAGAGTCTTTTTACATATGGCCTAGTGGTCAATGAAGTGGATTTAGAACCATGAGATCTCAGGGCAAAAAATACTACGTGATTTTTTCCCATATGTCCAAATTTTCGTTACTAGAGTTAGCTGGTACCTGTTGCTGGTCAACAGATAGGAGGTAGCATGTATCCCGTGGAATTAGTCGAGGTGCGCGCAAGTTGGCCCGGACACCACTGTTATAAACAAAGATAGTCTTTTTATTGAGGAAAGGAGACAATGGCATCAAATGCTCGTAACATGATTCGATTTCTAGCTTTTACATCTAGCTTTGCTGTGAGCCACACCATGTTGTCTATTGTAGGTTTCAAGTATAGTAAGGAAATATTCATTTATTTACCTTTACAGAAAAAGTAAAGTAAATATCCATTTCTTTATACTTCTACTAGTCAATGTTTAAAATTGAGTGCTCCGGTGTTGATTTTTCAGGAAGAAAAATATAAGATGTGGTGATCAGGTGTAGGTCTTAAGAAATGACAAAGAACTCATTTGATTGAGTAAAGCTACTTCTTTGAGATTCTTCAGTTGTGATTTAGAGAGAGACCCTAGTCAATGAGAATGTAATACAAAGGGACACAAATTAGTTTCTTTATCAAGAAAAAAGGATACAAATTAGTCTAGAAAGGGTTTCTCTACCCAAGGTTTCTACCAAGGAAATCTCCACGATTGTAACACTAGTACTGAGAGATCAGATACGCCTTCACCAGTTTACATTTTGGGACATCTTAAAATGATTAACATACATCCACAAATTAATTTATCCATTTTCATTTCTATCAAGCATTTAAATGCATTTAAACTAATAAAAGATAATGAGATATTTTGTCTCACTACACTTACTTATCTTCCGCTAGACAGTCAAGTAATGTTCTTCCTATCAGACTAACCTACCGGACGTTAGTCAACTTTGTTTCCTTTCTTTATAATAAACAAATAAAAAAACTTACTGGACATTAATTAATGTGTTTTTGCACATTAATTGATGCAGCGCAAAAGGCATATTACTTTATTTCAACTTTGTTTTTAGTCAAACTACATCAATCCCAAATTTATGGATGGGGAGGTCTTTGATAGGTGAGTTCTTGACAAGAATATACAACTCTCTAAGTCCGTTAGTCACTTTGTAATGTATTGGATTCTGAGAAAACTAGCTTGTGGTTCCTAAACTGGAACATAATTTCAGAACACCCTGCATGTTAGAGGCATTGTTTAATATGATTTTGTGCTTGGAAGTACATCATGGTTCTTTGGAAAATTTTAGACCTGGTATTTTTGGAAAATTATGTTTTTGCTCTTTTACCACCATATGCCAAATTTGTCACTTCTTCAGTTTTGTAAATTATCTCTATGGCTTTAGGTTTCTAATAGGTATTTCATCACTGAAATGAGGCCTTGGTTTTAGTTTTTAGTTTTAGGGACATGCTACTGCCGCTGTTCTGTCACTTCATTTTTGGTTTCTCTGGCACTATCTTTTTCGCCTGTCTAAGTTTCTGGATATTTTTTCTGCTTTGTAGTTTCGGTATCTGATAGGAGACTATTGCTTTTACATTCCTTTGCATGCTTATTTCAGTCTGCTTTTTACTGGCAGCATCTCAAAGAGTAACATGTACATCTTGTTGCAACCACGACTTGATATTGTTCTTTTTGAGATCATATTTCCACTTATGTGCTTCAATGATAATGATCAAAAGCTTTGGGAGGAAGATCCTCATGAATATGTGGGGAAGAGTTATGGTAATTGATTTTTTTCTGATATATACCACTATCTACCACTATCTCAGCAGAACATGACTGAGTTTTGTCATTATACAATGACTTTCCTCACTACAATTCTGCAGATATAATTGAGGATTCATATAGTCCTAGAGCTGCTGCCAGGGATTTTGTAACCGAGTTAGTGAGAAAGCGTGGTATAAAGAACCTTCAAAAATTTATGGTGTTCATTGTGGAAATTTTTAAGAGATATGTTTCAGTATTTTTATTTAACTCAGTCTAATATGTGATGATAACAAATCTTATGTATTTTGACAATTTCATACTTTACATGTATATTTCAACATTCCTTCATTTATACTAAGTTTCATGACAACAGACCTTTGCATTTGTCTTTTGACAATTTCATAATTTAGATATGAGGAGGCAGCTCCAGAATACCAGCCCTATAGGCAGAAAGATGGAGCCCTTTTTGCAATTGGAACTCTATGTTACAAACTAAAACATACTGAGCCATACAAGTTTGATCTTGAGCTTATGCTTGTACAGCATTTTCCCGGAGTTCAGCAGTCCCGTGGGACATCTTCGAGCCAAGGTGTGTAGGATATGTTGCCTAATTCTTGATTAACATGCACTTTGTATCCTCCTTGATAAGTTGTTCGTTCTGTCACTTTCTGATTCCCTTAGTTAATTGAGAGGCACATACTGAACGATAACATATACTTTCTTATCTTCACCGATCCTCGAATCCGATGTGATGAGTTTTATGGTGAAATGAATAGCATATGATCTGTGTTCAATGCCGTCCTTTTATACAGCTTAACTATCTTGATATCTATTTCAAGCAATGTTGACTCCATTGTTCTTTGTTTGTCTGATTGTAAAATATTTACAAAGCCTCGATAGCTCAAGGAACCAATGTACACTAATTAACTCATTTAAATATTGGTAGCTGCTCCTTTTTCAATTTATGAACGAAGGTTGATGCTTGACTTAATTCCTCATCTTTGAACAATTTCTTATTTCAGATAGGTGTATGCCATTTCCTACTTTTTCCTTCTAAATTTTGAAACTGATTTGGATGTAGCGTCACTGGATTAAGCTATTTAATCTTTCTACCACATTAGGCAGCATTAAACTTCTCAGATCCAAATAACTTCCGGAAAGCGTTACACTTTGTGGTGGCTGGAGTGCATGACCCTGACCTCCCAGTTCGTGTTGATTCTGTTTGTGCTTTACGTACTTTTGTTGATGCGTGCAGAGGTGACATTTAGTTGACATTATCATCTCTTATATTTATCTCACTGAGCCCTGTTTAGACTTGGTCATGTGTTTATCCTCGCAGATTTGAATGAAATCCGGCCCATTCTTCCTCAACTACTAGATGGTATGTGCTAGATTTTTATTTCATTTCTTAAAAAATAAAAAATTTAAGCATCTCTTGATGGATTTCGTTAAACAATCTTTTCACAACAAGCGCATTCAGAAATTTACAAACTAATGAATGAAGTTGAGAATGAAGATGTTGTATTTACTCTTGAGACTATTGTGTACAACTTTGGTGTGGAGATGGCTCCTTATGCTCATGGGTTATGCCATAATCTGGTGAGAGTATATGTTATTAGAGGGATTTGAATGCAATAGATATCTTGCTCAGTGGAATCTAATAGAAGTTGTTCTTTTTAGGCTGCTGCATTTTGGAAATATATTAACACGGCTGAAGATGATGAAGATGGTGATGATCCTGGTTCTCCGGTTTCATTTGGATGTTTGCGAGCCATAGGCATAATCATTGAGTCAATTAGCCATCTGCCACACCTCTTTGTTCACATTGAGCCGACACTTGTCCCAATAATGCGTAGGATGCTGACTACTGATGGACAAGGTGCTTTAGTCTTTGTTGAGCTTGTTTAACTTTTTGCTATTTAGTAGGACAAAAGCATTTAGTTGAAGTTAAAGTTTCCTAATTCTGTAAGTTAGATTTCAGCAATATGTCCTACATTGTATAATGGACAAAATCCATTGTCCTTGAAGTCGTGCTGTGACATTAGCTGATGTCATCAGCCAAACTTCGTTTTTTTGTTAGGGCGAAGGCAAATAGAAGGAAAATGGAGGGGAAAGTTCAAGAAGTGCATTTTCTTTCCTTTGTTTTGGTTTGAGAGAAAGCAAAGAGGATATGAAAAGTTCTGTCCTATTTCTTAAGATAAGAGGGTCAATATGAAAGTGATTTTGCTCTCTTCTTTCTTTTCACTTCCTCTATGTAAAATGAAGGGGAAGTGGAAAAGTTCTGTTTACTTTTTATGTGTTTAAAATTACATTTTTTAAATGTTAATCTCTGGAATGACTACAAAAATCATGCCAAAAGTTCATTATTTATTTGAAGGATAGAATGTGAAAGCTAAAAGCCAGGGGCGGCCCTTCCATAAATCTCAAAATCTTTCGAGGAGTTCTTTAGAGTTGATTACTTTTATACATAATAGACAAGGCTATTTTTTCATTTCACAATAGATTTGAACAATTCGAAACATATGAAAATATTTTTGGTTTTCTATTTGGCAGTTACAACTAAGATCACTAGATGTTGGAAATTTGAAAAATATATTGCCTTAATCTTGAATGTTCCTTAAAGTATAATAATCAATTTGATATTTAATTCTTTTCCAAATGCCTAAATTGCTTATGGAATAGTGTTCATAACTCATGTTACTGTTGCTTCAGCGGAAAGAAGTTTTCAAAATTAAAATTGATAAAATCTTACCTAAGAACAACAATGTCACAAGAAAGGTTAAATGGATTAGCTATATTGTCAAATGAGAAATACTTGAGTAATTAATTATAAGAAAATTATTACTATAACTTTGTATCTAAGAAAAGCTAAAAAAAAAAAATAGACTTCAAATAAATAATTAAAAAAATTAAAAAGTTAAGGCCCCTCATAAAGTTTGGCTTTAGGCCACAAAATTTGTCGGGCTGCCCCTGCTAAAAGCTTTTCCAATTAAGAAAATAATTGGGGTAAGGTCTGCGTACACTCTACCCTCCCCCAGACCTCGCTGGTGGGATTCTACTTGGTTGTTGTTGTTGTTGTTGTTAGTTTAACTAAGGTATAAGTGAGCATTCCTTCATTCCCACTATATGTGCTTAGGAGAACATGGTGAATCAATCTTTCTCTGCTTTCTTATTTGTTCGGCGAAATTTTAGTAAAAAGGTGACAAATGCAATTGCTAGACTGAGTGTATCCTAAGTAATATATGTTTGCAGAATGCAGTTGAGCTATGAGTCCTCATCTTGAAACAAATTAGATACTTCTGTAAACCTCTAGGGAAAAAGTATGTTTCCCTTCTCACTGATTCATGTTCCTGCAGAGATCTTCAAAGAAGTTATGGAGATTGTTTCATATATGACATTTTTCCCGCCAACAATATCCATGGAAATGTGGAGTCTTTGGCCATTAATGATGGAAGCACTTGTAGACTGGGCTATTGACTTCTTTCCAAGTATGTCCAAAGCATATCACTTGTACTTTGTTGTTGGGTGGGGGGATATTTTCTATTTTGTCGGATTGGTAGCTTTCATATATCTTATTTGTACTCTTCTCCCTCCTCTTTCTACTTTTTTTCTTTTTGGCTTTCCTCCTGTTAATTTATGGGTTGTGAAGGGTGTTGGTGATGCAAGCAACTGCAATTCATAATAGATGGTTCGGTATTTGCTGTTTCAGCACCCTTTCAAGGAAGGGTCATCTAGGCGGGCACCTCTTATTCTCCCTAATTTTAGAAGCGTGATGTCACAGTTTTAGAACTAAGCACTGTCCAGCTTGCTCGGAGCTCGATTATTCACCAGTGATGCATACTCCCACCAGGACAAGTATTGGTAAATCCGCCCACCAAGACTTAGGCAGACGGGAAACGATCACCTTTTTTCCCTCTTCTAGAATCCAGACACTGGTCTCCCATGATCTCCGTTGAAGATTCATCAACTGTTAGATCAGTATTATTAAAGGTTGTCTCTTCGTTGATCAAAATGATGAAGTGATGCGAAGATAGCGGTTATCAGTTCATGTGTGAAACAATGCACTCTAGAGAAGGGTGCACTTCAAACAATGATGCGAAAAGTGATCCAAACAAGAAGTGATCGTACTTTGCATCCTAACTTTGAGGAGTTGGATTAATATCGGCATTATATATGTTGAATGCCGAAACTAGTTAATTTAATTACAACTTGATTATTATAGTAGTGCTTCTTTTTTATAAGATTATAGTACTAAATTCATGTCTGGTACTTTTAATTTTTACTTTATAGTAAATTATGCACTTCACTTCAAAAAACATGCTTTTTGCTTCAAGTTCCATGGATCTTGTTGTTTTTTTGCCCTTCTCGATTTTAGAAATATTGCACTAGACCACTCGAGGCTAAATTGATATCCTAAGGCAGACACTTCTTGAGCTTTTTCCTTTTGAAATCAATGTCATTCTTTTAAATGGTTTGAGTCATAAGAATTATAAAGCAGATGAGACCCTTGCTTTGCTCATCATCCTTTATGCTTTTACCGAAAATGAAAACCCAATTATTGCTATATTATCCTTTGAGAATGTGTAATTTATATATGTTAGGTCAAGCATTTTGCTTTTCTAAATTCCACACACTTTCCGACTTTGACTTTTTCACATGAAACAACTGTCAGAGCTGCTTGTCACTTTACAAAAACAACATATCTGGCTTGGCTGCTAACTGAAATTTCTCCAAAGGCTTTTGTCATTATGTTCTTGTGTTGCTGATGCACCAATACTGTGGTGCTTAACATATTTTGGTGAATTCTTCTGTTAGAGATGCTTGGTGCTGCAGAATGCGGCATGTTCTTTGTCTTTTCACTGGATAGTAAATGCTTTATCATTTATATGCAACTGAAAAGTACAGTTCTTCTTCCATTACCTGATCTAGTTCCCTTGACTGTTTTTGGATTTATATTTTTGCAGATATTCTGGTTTCTTTAGACAACTATATATCCAGGAGCACTGCCCACTTCCTAACAAGCAAAGATCCAGACAACCAACAAAGTCTTTGGAATATGATTTCATCTGTAAGTGGAATATTGACACCACAGTTTGGCCCTGCTCGAGTGAGGCAGGTTAAAATATCTAATACTGCTTTAAATTTTTGAACAGGTCATGGGAGATGAGAGTTTGGAGGCTGGGATCATTGAGCCAGCATCGAAGCTTATCCAAGTTTTATTCCAGAACAGCAAGGGACAGGTAGATCATTGGGTTGAGCCATATATCAGAATAACAATCGAGCGTCTTCGTCGAGCTGAGAAACCATATCTGAAGTGCCTCTTGATCCAAGTGGTAATACAATTCATCTAAACCGAGGAATTTCCAAATGAGGCCCTGCACTGACTTGTTAATTTCTACATGATCTTAAGATAAAAATGATCAAGACTTTGGATGGTTTCTTCGGGTGCATATATGAGTCTATATTAACTGAGCCGAATGCAGGTAATAGATAAGTTTTTACTTACTTAAATGTTGGGAAGTGTAAAGATGTTATTGGAGTTATCGCCTCTTCTGCACTTGACTGCACTCTGCTTCTGATTGTATATAATAAGAGGTGAAGTATTCAAGTATAGGGAGTAAAGGTTTATGGCCAAGCACAAAACAAGAACCGTGTGTAGTAGATCACTTAAGTTAAATTATTCTTACTATTTGTTTTCACTTTTCACAGGTTGCTAATGTTCCATTGTGTGATGATTTTCCTTTGGCATATTGCTGTTACTCTTTATTACAATGGATCCATGACACTCAACATACTTCAAAAGCTTGGTGTTGCTACAGAGATTTTTAATCTTTGGTTTGAGATGTTGGGACAAACTAAAAAAAGTGGAGTGCGGGTTAACTTTAAAAGGTAAGCCTTGTTGCTTTCTGTTTGGATGGAAAGGAGAGATATTGCAAAATGGAGGAGAACAGGGCTGCTAACACCTGTTATATTGGTTTTGCAGGGGACATGACAAGAAGGTTTGCTGCTTGGGCTTGCTATCTTTACTCTCTCTTCCGGCAGATCAACTGCCAGAGGAAACCTTAGGGCGTATTTTCAAAGCGATTCTTGATCTTCTTGTTGCCTATAAGGATAAAGTAGCAGGTTAAACCTCTATTACCTCCCACCTTCCACATAATATCGTTGAATCTTGCGGTCCACATTCTTCTAATTAGTTTATGATTGTTTTCGGAAGCTGCTAACAAAGAGGAAGCTGAAGATGATGATGACATGGATGGAGGATTGCAAACTGAGGAAGGAGATGAAGCTGACAGCAATAGGATTATAAAATTGGCTGTAAAGGTTAGTGCCTTTAAAATGGTGCTCTTAAAAAGTATAGGTATCTTTGTCCTCTATTTAGAATATCTATTTTTTAAAAATAGAGTATCGATATTTGCTTTTGGGCTTGTAGTAGGCTATGACTTGACTGTCTTGTTATGTTGAACAAAGAATAATAATAGACCTGTGCTTTTGCAATCCTTTAAAGGTGTGAGTACTATTGCTGTGCTTTTCATGGCCAGTTAATATTGAGTTCTTGCATGTACACAGTATTTCTATTTACATGAATTAAATGCAACTTTCCTGTGTTGAAGGACTATCCAAATTCCAATGTTCCTTCATCGTTAGTGATTAGAGTTGCATAAAATTACAGCTTTTGCCTTAGAGCATGGAGAGGAGTTCAATTACCTTTAGGAAATTTAATTTCATGTCGGTGTCCTGAATACCTGAACTGCGATAAAAACGTTATCCTGTTAGGGTTATCACCTCTTCTGCGCTTGACATGCTTTGCAGAAAAAGGCTTTTCGTGCTATTGACGAGGATCCCTTCATTCTCTTTGTGGAAACTATCAAAGGTATGATGCTGCTTCTCCGCTGCTTAACTGATATCAGGAGTGCTTTTAGGTTGGTATTAGGCAATGTACTGACTTGATTTCTACCCCTCCCTCGACGTCTGAATCCAGCAATGCAAGCATCTGATCAATTGAGGTACCAGAGCCTCACCCAAAATTTAGACTTCTATTATCAAGCGCTGGCAGATGATGTTGCTCAGCATGCTGAGCAGAGAAGAGTAGAGATTGAGAAGGAAAAAATGTTGAAGGAATCAACAACCGTTGCTTCATGAAAATTCAATTTGCTTCAAGTTCTTTGGTTGTTCCATTCATTCAAAAACTATTGGAAAGAGGCTTGAATGAGTTGCCAACTCTGTATGTTTCGAGTGGTTTGGTGGTTAGTCTGATATCATATCCATTTATACATTGTGGTTCTTTGGGCTATGAGGCGAAGTTTGGTGTCAGGGCCAGTTTGCGTCCACCTTGGCTATTCCATCAGTTACCCGTTATGTCTATCAGCATAGGTACCGGGTAATTTGGCCTACCAAGAAAGATATGCCTCTTTGCAGCTGTCATCCCGTTCTTGTTTATTGGTCAATTTTTGGGTTAGTAGGTGTTTCTCATGTCAGAGGTTTTGTGCAATTAGCACTGCTGCTTATTGTTATAAAAAAAACATTTCATATTATTTGATGTTAATTCATGAGGAAAATCATAGTTTTATTTGTTCCTTATTTTGAATAGTTCTTTGATTTTGCCCTTTCAAATGCACTCTTTTTTCCTCTTAGACTCCATAAATTCCTTAAAGTTGATCATACTGACCATTTCTGAGTCTAGATTTGGCTGGAGTTTGGATAAAAAGCTGGGGATTGCCAATTTTATTCCAATACTGACTCAAAAGTAAAGTTTAAAATGAACACTAATAACATTTTTCTTAATTTATTTATCATTAATCCTTTCTAATTTTGCACTTCTGTGATTAGTTAATTAATTTTATGAAAAACATAGAAAAGACAAATTAGTCAGCTCGTAATTATTTTATATTAATAATCCCGAATAAATAAGTTAAAATAATTGTTACATGGAAATCCAAACAAGAGTGGTAGGTTAATAATGCAAATATTTAAGAGGTGTAACCTCTTCGCCTCTTATTTAAAATTTCAGTTTAAAATATATTTACAGTTTATAATGTATTTAAAGATTAGCCAATTTTGCTTAAATTTCAGTACATGACGTCCCAGAGTTTAAACCTCAAAGTTCAAACTTGAGTACATCATATCCTAAAGATCGAAAATTGTGTCCAGAAGTTCGAATCTTACGTCCTGAATTTTAAATTAGTAATTTAAAAATTCAGGACACTTAGTCCTTAATTTCAAATTAGCAGCTCAAAAATTCAGGATAGTAAGTCAATCTTGAATTTCCAAATTCAGGAGTTTGAGCAATTACAGATATATTTTAAATAGCAGGCTTAAAAGTGGCTATTACTACGGGAGAAATTCAAAAATAGCCAGATTTTCAACTGGTCGTTCAAAAATAGACTAGTTTCAAAAGTAATCGAAATTTAGCCACTTTTCATTGTAAAGATAAAACTGAGCGAAAATATTGTTCAAAACCCAAAAAATACGCCAGTATAATATGCTAGAGTTCAAGCATAAGTATGCTTGAACTCCAGCATATTATACTGGAGTTCCAGGATAAGTATGCTGGAACTCCAGCATAATATGATGGAGTTCCAGCATAAGTACACTAGAACTCCAGCATAATATACTGGAGTTCCAGCAAGTATAATTGTCCAGTATAATATACTGGAGTTTGGAGCACCGGTGCTCCAGTCTCCAGTATATTATACTGGAGTCAGCAAAGTATACCGGTCCAGCATAATATGTTGGAGTTCATACACAGGTGCACCATACTCTAATATATTATGCTGGACCGGTCTCTGTTGTAGCAAAATAGTGGCTAGTTTTTATTGACTTCATAAACGCTGACTATTTTTGAATGACCAGTCTGAAAACTGGCTATACCGTGCTATTTTTACTATTATGATGCAATCTCCACAATCGAAGACTAGATCGAGAGACCTAAAGAGCAAAATAAGGAGAATTGCTCTTGAACAATCACTCGAGAACTGGAAATATTGAAAGAGATATAGAGAGAGAATTATTGTTGATCATTAACAGAAAAAACATGTGTACCATAATCAATGATTCTACTGATATAGGAAGGGAAATCTGGGAGGGGAAGCTTGGAGGGAAAGTTAGTTATAACTAACTTTGGGAAACATGTGCCCCTCACGTGATTGGCCCTACAACTCTAACTAATTTCTAACTAACTCAGCTGTTACCTTCTAACTAACCCAGCTGATCCAACTAATTTTTATCTCTATTACAATTGAATCATAACAACTACCCTCCCCTTCAAACAATCCTTGTCCTCAAGGATTGAAATGAGGGAATCGAAGCTGAAAGTCATGTAAATCCTTCCAAGTGTTGTCCTCTGGTCCTGTGTTGAGCCATTTGATAAGAACCTGTGTAGTTGCTCGCCCATGTTTTTGAGCCAGACGTCTATCCAAAATAGCTTCAGGAGCCATCAAAACATAGCCATGTTCAGTGTGAACAACAGGTAGAACTGGGGAAACAAGGTGATTGCCAACCTTCCTTTTGAGCTGGGATATGTGGAATGTTGGGTGAATTTTTGAGTGCTCTGGTAGGGCTAGAGTGTAGGCAACAACATCAACTTTGTGAGTAATTTGGAACGGTCCATAGAATTTGGCAGAGAACTTCTGAAAGAGTGATCTTTCAAGGAGAGCTGCCTATAAGGCTGTAATTTGACATACACCCAGTCCCCAACTGCATAAGTTCTGTCAGTTCTTCCTGTATCAGCATTAGCCTTCATTCGATCTTGAGCTCTGAGTAAGTGAGCTTTTACAACTCTCAAAGTAGCTTCTCTTGCCTGCAAGCTTCTATCCACAGCTTCTATTTGAGAGTCGAAGGGCATGTAGGGAAGTAGAGGTGGAGGTGGCTGGCCATAGACAATCTCATAAGGAGTCATCTTTGTGGCAGTGTGGTAAAAAGTGTTGTACCACCATTCAGCTAGGGATAACCACTGAGGCCAATCCTTTGGTATGTCAAATGTCATACACCTCAGATAGCATTCCAAACATCTGTTGAGTACTTCAGTTTGACCATCTGTTTGAGGATGGTAAGCAGTAGAAGTGAGCAATTCAACTTTCTGCAGCTTGAATAATTCTTTCCAGAATCTGCTTGTAAAGATCACATCTCTGTCTGACACTATGGATTTAGGCATACCATGCAGCTTGAAAATGTTGTCCATGAATGCATGTGCTACTTCTAAGGCTGAGTATGGGTGCTTTAAACGAATGAAATATGCAGCCTTGCTTAGTCTGTCCACCACTACATAAATGACATACTTGCCTCTAGCTTTAGGCAGGCCTTCAATGAAGTCCATAGAAATATCCTGTCATACCTTTGATGGAATGGGAAGGGGTTGTAGCAGGCCTGGGTAAGCTACATTCTCATGTTTACACCTTTGACATGTGTCACATTTCCTGATGAAGGCATATACATTCTGCTTCATTCTTTTCCAGTAAAAATCTTGCTTCAGCCTATGCAAGGTAGTTAAAATGCCTGAGTGACCTCCTATGGAGCTACTGTGATAGGAATCTACTACCTTTTTCCTCAGCTGTTCATCAGCACCGACCATCATTTTGCCTTTCCTGCTCAGAATGCCATTATGCCATTTGTAGTGAGCCTTAACAGGGGAGCCAGATTGTAATTTGTCAATGAGGGCCGTTAATGTAGGATCTACTTGCCAAGAGTGTTTGACTTCCTCCAATAATTCCACTTGAGATCCAGAAATGTTGTACAGTTGAACTGACTCCTCCCTCCTAGAAAGAGCATCAACAACTGTATTTTCTTTGCTTTTAGTAAGATATGGTGTAGTCATACCCCAATAATTTGACCAACCATTTCTACTGGCTTGGAGTAGTGATCCTCTACTCTAACAGGTACTTAAGGCTATGATGATCAGTCTTAATAATGAAAGGTCTACCCAACAAGTAAGGTCTCCACTTCTGCACTGAGCTTACCAGTGCCAACAGCTCCCTTTCATAAACAGATAGGGCTTTGTTCTTAGCAGATAGGCCCTTACTGTAGAATGTTATAGGACTTCCCTCCTGCGTCAATATTGCTCCTATTCCATCTCCTGAAGAGTCTGTCTCAACTACAAATTCCTTAGTGTAGTCTGGTAGTGCTAAAATAGGAGCTGAAGTAATGAGTTCCTTTAGCTTTTCAACAGCTTGAGTGGTAGCATCATTATTGAAATTTTCCTTTTTGAGTAAATCAGTGAGTGGTCTGGCAATGGTGTCATACCCCTTCACAAATCTCCTGTAATAGCCAGTTAAACCAAGGAACCCTTTCAAGGTTTTGACTGTCTTGGGCATAGGCCAGTTGAGTACTGCACTTACTTTGCTTGGATCCATAGAAACACCATCTGCAGAGATTAAATGTCCCAAATAGTCAACTTGAATCTCACTAAATGCACACTTGCTTTTCTTAACAAACAAGGTGTGAGATCTCAGAACCTCAAAATCCAGCTTTAGATGTTGTAGATGATCTTCCTAGGAAGCACTGGAAATCAGGATATCATCAAAGAACACAAGGATGAATTTCCTGAGATAATATTAGAAGATTTTGTTCATCAAACTCTGAAAAGTAGATGGGGCATTGGTAAGCCCAGATGGCATAACTAAGAACTCAAAGTGGCCATGATAAGTTTTGAAGGCAGTTTTAGGAATATTGTAAGCACGTGATTTTGCCCTATGAAAGAATTACTCCCAAAAAAATTCAAAATAAAATGATTTTTCTTGGTGTGCAATTTTGAGATTTTTTGTGACATTTTTGGATAATTATTTGTATTTGTCTGTGCATGTTTATTTGTTAAATTAATAAAAAATACAAAAAATATGTCGCATTTGGCATGTAGAATTTAATTCTTCAATTGTTACTAATTAAGTTTGTTTTACAAAAATTGAAAATTACAAAAATAGGTATCTTTTGCGTTTTTAGCATTTAATGTCCAAATGTACAATATGCTTAATTATTACTTAATTATGCGTTAATTGTTATTGGGAGTTAATTTGCGCTTTTATAACTTAATAATAATTTAAGTATTTTTATAATGTAGTTTTAGAAAAATAAAAGAAGAAAAGAGAGCAAAAATACAAAAAAAATCGGAATTGGGCCTCTTCTTCTAATTCAAGCTAAAAGCCCAAAAATACCCAACCTTTCCCATGACCCGGTCCATCTCCACACGGGTCGACTCGGTCCGCCCCATAACCCCAATACCTAACCCCTCTTCATTTTTCATTTTTTCCAAAAAAACAAAACAAAACAAAAAGAAAACAAAACCCTAAAAACTTGAGAAAACTCATCCGCCCCAAAATCCCCAAAATCCCAAACACCCCAAGCAACCATGGCTTCCCCCCCCCCCCCCCGTTGCTTCTACCATGTTGCCCAACGTCGACCACCCTCACACGACCTCCCCCTCCTCATCTTCTTCTTCGAACAGAACCTCGCCATGAACGACCCCTCCTTCCAGCTCCTCCGTGCTGCTGCGTCGTCTGCTTCTTCAGTCCATGCTGCTGCTATTTCTTCTCCTCCGTGCTGCTGCGTCGTCTGCTTCTTCAGTCTATGCTGCTGCTATTTCTTCTCCTCCGTGCTGCCACTGCTGCGTCTTCGTCGTCAACCACCATCCACAACCGCCATAGCTGCCCTCCCATGGCTGAAACCCCACTGCAAACGACCCCTTCTTCCAGCTCCTCCATGCCGCCGCGTCTGCCTTCATCTTCCAGCTGTCGCTGTCATGGCTGCTGTCGCTGCTGCTTCTTCCAGCTTCATCGATGATGCTTGTCACTGTTGCCTCATCTTCGTCTTCTTCGCTTCTGCTTCACGTACAAAACCAGCCGCACCTGCGGTTTTGCTGCCACCATTTCGTTATTCGAGTTTTGGTCGATGTCGTCGATCGTTGTTTTGAGTTCGTCAAGGTTAAAAGAATGGTGAGTTCATCGTTAAATTCAAGATCTGTTAAGTCGTTGGCAGTCTTGGCACGATAATTCTTTCCGGGCAGATTTGTTTCATTCAAGTTCTTCATCGTTTCGATCCAGTTAGTGGGTTTTGAGTTTCATTTTTTGTCCGTATTTTGTTTTTGATATTCTCGAATATAAAATCGGTTTGATTTTTTGTTTTGTTTCGTGTTCATCATTTTGTTAATTTTTCAGTTTGTTCATGTGAAATTGTTAGTTTAATGTTTGTTAGAATCAAGTTGAAGTTTAATTAATTATTTCTTCAGTTTGTTTCATGTTTTATGTATTTTTCAGAAATTGTTAATGTTGATAGATTCAAGTTTAAGTTCATAATTGTTTCTTCTTCGATTTTATTTTTTTATTTATTTGTCTAAAAGAATTTAGTTGTAATAGGAAAATATGTTGGTTTAATCGTTTGAATCCGTCATGTTTGTTGTTTAAGATAGATTTAATTCATGTTCATCTTTGTTTGAAGTTCGTTTTTAATCCAGTGATTTAATGTGAGTTTATGTTTTGGTTTTTGATTTGTTGATTTAGTTTGAATCATGTATTGTATTGTTAATATTGTTGTTTCCTTGCTCATCCATTTTTTGTCTAAGTTAACCAGGATTGGTTCCCAATATGGTTAATTTATTTCCATTAATTTGAAGTTGTATGATTCATCTGTGTTCATATGATTTGTTGTTGAATTTGTTTAGAAATTGGTCATATTGGCTATATTTTGGTTGAGATTGATTAGGTGAATTGGTTATAGCTGATGGAGTAGTTTGGTAAATTGCAGTACATTTAGAGGTAAAATGGTAATTGCAATAAGGTCGGAGGGGTAGTTTGGGAATTGAATATTTTGGATAATTCTTTATGTTAAGCATGGGGGACAAGATGTAATGGGGTGAGGTTTGATATAATTGTTTAATATAATGGGGGACAAGACATAATGTAGTGGGGGGGAATATTGTAATTATTTATGTTAGGTGTGAGCACGTGATTTTGCCCTAAAATATGATTATTCCCAAAATCCCAAACAAAATAATTTTCCTTTATTTTTTTACAATTTTTGTGCAATTTTGGCGTCATTTTCTGATAATTGTTGCATTCTATTTGCGCATGTTAATTCTATAAAGTACAAAAATACGCATTTCTTTTGCGTTTAGGTTTTAGTATCAATTAAGGGTTAATTGTTTTTTAAAAATTACTATGAAACTTGTCATGAAATAGCTTTTGAACAATTTTAGTAATTAATCAGTCTTTGTTTTGAAATAGTTAGGATTACATATTAGTTTTACATTTCCATAAAAATTAGAAAAATTATAAAAATTGTAAAAAATGGGAAAAGAAAACAAAAAAGGAAATAAGATTAGAAATTGGGTCTTAATAAAAGACCCAAATTTGGGCCAAATTAAGGGAATTTCTCAGGCCCAAACGCCTCAAGATCATTGCAAATCAGTCCAGCCCAAATCCCCTACCCGATCTGCCCCCCTTCTAAACAAAACAGTGTCGTTTCGGGGTCTCTGAATCAGGACCGCTGGATCTCATCAATCCAACGGTCCGGATCTAACTAGGTTACCTATATATAAGTGTCCGAAACTCCCCCCACCCCCATTTGCCTCGTCTTCCTTACCCTACCCCTCCTCAACAAACCCTAATCCGCGCCGCCATCAAACCCCTCGCCGGCGGTGAACACAAACTACGTCGTTCACTCCGAGATTAACACCACAGATCCCCCTCACTCTCCTCTTTCCATTGCACCCACTGGCCCACCTCGAACAAGGCCGGAACTCTTCGAATCTTAGTTTGAAGTTTTCCGGCCAAGTGACAAGTTCATCCAAATCAGTCTAAAATCACACCCCACAACCCCTGGTCCTTCCTCAACACTAATCCATGGCTATTTTCCTTCAAGTCACCGTGAAACGGCCCGAATCTTAGATCTAAGAATTTCTGGCCAAACCCTAAAACCAAATCCTTTTGATTTCGAACCGTAGTATCCTTAACCATGTGTTCTCTTGTAAGAACACATGGTTAGGGATGTTACGCGTCAAAAATCTGAAAGGATTCAGATGTTTCTGACTGGCCGGAGTCCCTGGTGCCTCTGTGAGTTTTTACTGCTTCCTTTTACTCGCATGTTTGAAGTGTTATTTACAGTTTTGTTTCATTAATTTTTCTGTTGATTTTATGATTTAATTGTATTAGTTTAAGTTCTGTCAATTACTGTTGATTCTGAGTTTGATATTTGTTTGAATGATCGTAAGTTCATGGTTTAAGAATTAGTTTAAGTTCACTTAATATTGATCATGTTAGCCTAATCTCAGTTAATTTCATTTAGCTTGATTGAGTTGGTATAATTGGACAAAATTGGTTTTGGTCAGTTTGATTAGTTAGTTTTTGAATGATAATTAATTAATTTTAGTTAGTTTTAGATTGGGTTAGGGTATTGGGTATAGTTGTTAAGGATGAGGGTAGGTTCAGTAATTTTGAGAGGCTTTCAGGGGTAATCTGGGTATGGAAAAGGGTAGTTCTGATAGGAATAAAAATATCAAGGTATATGGAAGGGCAGTATAGGTATTGTATGGGTAGAGGAATACCTTAGGGCCTTCTAGAATGGGGTGCAAATGTAGATTTTAATAATTGTAATGCATTTACTTGTTTAGCAAGTTAAGAATAGAGGGACCAAACTGAAAATAGGGAGGGACTGATTGGAAAATCAGAATCTGATCTATTCTCTTTGGGGTTGCCTATAAAAGGGCATGAAATTCCTTGGGAAAGGGGGTTCTTCTCTCTTCTTCTGCCTTCAGCCCTGAGTTTCAATTTGAGCTTTCATTCCTGCTTTTGATTTCAGTTAGCATTTTAATTCTAAGATTATTCAAAAAAAACATCAAAAATGGAGAAATCCGAAACAACTTCACAGTTTCATCACTAGTCTTGGATTTCAGTTTTGGGTTTTGGGTTTAGCATTATTACAGAGGTGCTTAGGTGCAGCTGTGAGGGTCAGGAGTATATTTGAAGTATGTTAAACTGATCTGTGGAGTCTGCTTATATTTCTGGTTTTCAAAGCAATCTGCTTGTATTTCTGTGGTGTAACATTGCTGAGTTTGTTGTTGTTGCTGTTGAAAGTAGCTGATTCCTCTCTTTTTCTCTATTTACATTTCAATTTCCAGGTACTTGTTCTGTAACTCTCAAGTTTATGGAATTGAAGTAAACATGCTGTCTGAAGTTGATCTCTGATTTTTTTTTATGTTTTTTTTGTTTAACTTAGTATATAAAACAGTTAGCTCACTCATGTCCTTTAGGTACTAGATTAATCCTGGTTTGGTTTGTATAATTGGGACTGATGAACTGTCAAGCATGAGTTTGATCATTTTTATTAGTAAGTGGGCACTCTGGTATTTAGATTCATGTATGTAATCAGGGCTGTGGACTGTTTAGACTGTGCATTTCATGTTTATGCAATTGTAGTTTTCAGTTTGTTTAAGCTCCACAGTCTGCTGAAGTTAAGTCTGCAAAGTTGTAATTGATTTTGAGTTCAATACACATGACTGCTTTTAATTTTGGGCTAATATGAATTGTACAATCAATAGCTTCATACCGGGCCAGTTTTGGGCCTGGCGTACTAGCAGGTAGCCCAGATTTTGGTTAGGTGATAAATCGAATTAGGGCCTAGGTGCATTAAGGCTTGAGAAATTAGTTAAATCAAAAGGTGCCCAAGGATTCGATCCCTGGGCTGTACGACTGCAAGTTAAAATTTTGGGCCTGCTTTATACCCGACGCCTAGCGCTCTAAGGGCCTGTGCCTGCAGCATGTGCAATGACATGATTTGGGCCTTATGGGCTCAGAGCCCATTTGCTCAGCATTTCTACCTGGATGTTCAAATTCAAATTCAACAAAGTACTGGCTTTAATCAATTAGAATCCTTAAGTGCTTAATAGCATAATTATCTTACCGTCTAAAGTTGGAAAGGTTGTGTTAGTGAATTTCGCCACCCTCCTCAAAATAACAATGCGTTAGAATCTTTAAGCGCGATGTTAATTAAAATACCTTCTTAAAACTCGGGTGTGCATTGATGTGACCCAAATCTAAATCTCGACAAAGTCAAAATGTGTTGACAACCACGGGTGCATTGATTGTGACGTGGTTCGAAACGTGTTTTCATGACGTCGTAATTCTTAAAAATAAATAATGATAGAAAAGAGGTTCACAAATTGAGACGAGCCTCACCGCACAAATAAATAAATGTGGGGCCCTCAATAAATAATTACCGAAATGATTAGAATTTGGAATGGCCATTTAGCAAACTTCATGGTTTTTCCCCAAAATAATACTACGTTAGCTTCTTTAGGCACGATTTAATTAAATTACTTTCTTAAATTTGGGTGCGCATTGATGCGACCCAAATCCAAATCTCGATGAAGTCGAAATGTGTCAGCAACCACGGGCGCATTGATTGCGACGGGGTTCCAAACGCGTTTTCACGACATCGTAATTCTTATAAAATAAATAATGATAAAAGCGATTTATGAATAGAAGGCGCATAAGCTAGCATGTATTAAAATCAGATAAAATCAAATACAACAGTTAAGCGACCGTGCTAGAACCACGGAGCCCTGGAATGCCTAACACCTTCTCCCGGGTTAACAGAATTCCTTACTCGGATTTCTGGTATGCGGACTGTTAACAGAGTCATAAATTTCCTCGGTTCGGGATTCAACCGGTGACTTGGGACACCATTAATCTCTCAAGTGGCGACTCTGAATAATTAATAATTAAATCCCGTTCTGATTGTCCTTTAAATGGAAAAACTCATTTACGCCCTTGTGGGTGTAAGTGAAAAGGAGGTGTGACATTAGGCATGGGGGACAAAATGTAATGGGTTGGGATTGATATATTTATTTAATGTAGTGGGAGACAAAGCATGTAGGTATGGGGGACAAAGGTTTAAAATAAAGAAAACATTAATTAGTGGGGACAAAGCATGCCATTGGGGGAATATTTCGGGTTAGAGGTTCAAGACAAGAGTCTTGCTATAAATAAGAGTGATTCTTGACATAAGGAGGGAGAAGATTAGGATTAGGAGGATTATTTTCTGGAGGGAGTTTTTTGACTTGAACATTTTAGGAGGACTTTGACACTTGAAAGGGTAAGACTTAGATAAGAGTCAAGACTTGAGAGGAGAGAAGAGATTTGAACTTGAAAGAATTTTGAGAAATCAGAATTTGAGAGTAAAAGAGAAAGACAAGTTGAACTTTTACTTGAATAATTTCCGTTTGTCTTTCCTTGAGTGTTATTCAAAAATCAGTAAACTACTGCATCTTGTATCCGTCTCTCTTCTGCTTTGACTGCGATTGCATTTTAGTATTGCTGATTTTTCAATCTGTTACTGGGTTATTCTACTGGTCGCTACTGGTTTTGCGGTGTTGCTGAACCTGCTGTTGCTGTGTTATTATTGCTGCTGACTTCTCCTTCTTTTGTTCTTGTACTGCCATTTCTAGGTACACATTTGTACACTCTTGGCTTGAAGCGAAATGAAATATTAATCAGGCTTTGTTCCTGTTGAATTCCTCCTGTTTAGATTTGTGTTTGAATATAATTTTCCTTTCTTTGTATAAAAATGCAGTTGACTGATTAATGAGTAATGAGGTTGCATATGTATAACTTCTTCATCTAATAATGTTAGTTTAAATTAATCGAAGAACAGGTAATCTGTTTTGATATTATTGTGCGTCAATCTCATGTTCCAATGTTATTAAATAATAGAATATAGAACGGAAGCAATCTCTCTCTGTACAAACTCGATTGCAATTTTCCATTTGCATTAGCCGTAAACTAATAACTAATAAGTTCGACTTTTTCAGCATGTAATTAATTGAGGGACTTCCTTTTATTTTTAGAGATGAACTTGATAGAAGAAATGTAGTCACTATAGGTTTATCCTTTTAAATAAAATGAGACGAGCCTCGCCAAATAAAATACAAAATTGCGGGGCCCTCAGTAAATATTTGCTTTAAAATTTCTTAGACTTCGGGATGGACCGTTTAGCAAAATTCCACGGCCCTACCCAAAGTAAATGATATGCTAGTCACTTTAGGCGCGCCTTTAATAATTTAATTACCTTAAACTCGGGTGCACATTTATGTGACCCAAATCCAAATCTCAACGGAGTCAAAGTGTGTCGACGACCATGGGTACATTGATTGTGACGCGGTTCGAGATACATTTTCACAACGTTGCAATTCCTTGTAAAAATAATAATGATAATTATGAAAGCGGTAACAAGTTAAAATTTGCACATAAGTTCATATTTATATAAAATCAGATAATCAAGCCGAATATGACAGTTGAGCGACCGTGCTAGAACCACAGAACTCAGGAATGCCTAACACCTTCTCCCGGGTTAACAGAATTCCTTATCCGGATTTCTGGTGCGCAGACTGTAATATGGAGTCATTCTTTTCCTCGATTCGGGATTAAATTGGTGACTTGGGACACCCTAAATCTCCCAAGTGGCGACTCTGAAATAAACAAACAAATCCCGTTTCGATTGTCCTTTAACTGGAAAAACTCCTTCACCCCCCGCGGGGGCGGAAAAAGGAGGTGTGACAGCTCTGGCGACTCTGCTGGGGATAGATAACCCAGAACCACTGGTTCAGGGTTAGAAATTCGAGCTTAGATAAATTGTTATATTTGGCTTTATCTGATTTTTACATGTTTTGAGCCTAATGTGCTAAAAGCTGCTTTTACCGCTTTGATATTATCTGAACTGTATATAAATTGTGCCGAAACCTTTCTCTTCTTACCTCCGGGGATGTGCTTACTGGTTGAGACTCCCTATTCTGTTAGTGTCATACCCTAAATAAAAGAGGCTCGGAAAGTTTCTAAGCCGGCTGGCCTTTTGGTTCCCGGAAAGGAGCTCCTTCCTCAACTCGAGTTGTCCGCTCGGGTACACTGTCTAGAACACCGACCCAGGTTTTGAACATAGAATAACGTGACTTCATGCCGGATCCCTAGTAGGAACGCTTATTTGCATCACGTTGCATTTGACTTAGGGGACTCAACACAAGGGTTGGGTCCGTCTAGGACTAGCAACCTGATATGAAAAGACCATCCTAATGCATCCTATTTGTTTTCCGTGCATTTATTTTGTCTCGCTGACCGGTGTTTGAATATTATGAATATTGTGAAATCGAAAAATAGCGGGAAATAGCGGTTAGGGAGTTAATTGTTTATTTTTTGGAAACCCAATGCCCAAATACCGTCGAACTCTGCCGAAAATTTGTGAAAATAATAATAAAAAATGTTGTTTTAATTTGTTTTACTAAAAACAAAGGAAAAATAGAACAAAAAATGTTGTTCTGTCTCGTTTTCAAAAAATAGAAAAAAGAAAATAGTTTGTTCTCTTATGGGAAAAGAAAAAGAGTCTTGAGTTTGTTTCAAAATAGTTTATTTGCCAACGGAAGCAAAAATATGTTTTTTTTTTTAAAATAGTCTTTTTTATTTTATTCATTTATTTTGCTTGAAATGCTAAAAATAAAAAAAAAGTCGTTTTTAAAATAGTTTGTTTAATTTCCCGAACTACGCGGGTTTGATTCTCACCGGATGTGAGATACGTAGGCAACCCTCATCGGGTCCAACCTCCCTTTTTGCTAAAATAACCAAAAACAAACAAATAAATAAAAAAAAACATGTCAAAATTTTAATTTTGTCATAAAGTAAGTCGGGTGATGCTGTTTTGTCAAAAATAGCCGAATGTTCCCGAAAGGGACGCCGGAAGGCTGACTTTGCATAAACAGCCACTTTTGGGTCATGTTTAAGATTTGGTCCAGTTGACCCCCACAGCCTTAAAAATCTTCGTTCCCGAGGCATTGAAAGGCCGTGTTTGCAACATTGAGTTTTCCATTTTGAAAAACGATAAAAAGGGTCATAAATAAGTCGGGTGATGTTGTTTTTGTCAAAAATAGCTGAATGTTCCCGAAAGGGACGCCGGAAGGCTGACTTTGTATAAACAGCCACCTTGGGTCATTTTTTTAGGATTTTGGTCCAGTTGACCCACACAGCCTTAAAAATCTTCGTCCCCGAGGCGCTGAAGGGCCGTGTTTGCAACACCACGTTTTATTGTAATTTGAAAAAAAAAACAAAGAGTCAGCGGTCAGGTGAATACCGTTTGGATTTTTAGTCAAAAATATGCCGAGCCAGCTTCGGCCGCGTCTTAACCGTTCTTGCCGAAATAGCCTTAGAGTATCTTTCAGTTGTCGAAAGGCTATTTTCGTAAAAGAACGGACAAGTTTGTAAAGTGTCATAAAATAATCCTCCCCGGCCTCAAAATTCATGTGACATTTAGAAGAGGCAACGTTTGCAAAAATAACCGTTCGGTTGCATTTGTCAAACAGAGAAAGGAAGCTGGCCATTTGTTTTTGGAGTTTGTTAATCTTTTTATTAGAATATGTGGGTTGTTTGATTTTCGAGTTTGTAGGTCATCTTCAAACCTTTGAAACCCAGTTTGTTTTAATATGAAAATTGAAAAAAAAATGTTTAGTATTGTTTATCTTTTATTGGTCCGAACTATGCAAGGTCTGATTCATGCGGGGTCATGATACGTAGGCAATCTCCATAAGATTCGACCACGACAAAAAGGAAAAAAAATGAAAAAGAATGAAAAAAAAAAGAAAAAAATGAAAAAGAATGAAAAAATGAAAAAAATGAAAAAAAAAATGAAAAAATCGAAGAAAAAAAAAGAAAAAAAAGGAAAAAAAAAATGTTAATAATGAGGACCGACTGAGTCCATTCTAACCTGTTTTGTTTTAAATCGCAAAGAAAGTTAAGGTGGTTGGTTTGTGGTAAGCCGGACAATGACACCCAAAATATCGCGCGGGATCCTTTACCTGCATATCATGATACACACTTTGCGGGGATCATGCCTGATGACAGAAGCACTCGAATCCTATTGGGGAATTGTTGACTAAGGTTGATGATATTGAAGTTGGCAATGGTCTGGACAATATTGATGCGAAGCTCAGTGGCTAAGATGTCAATTTTGATAAAGTAGGAGGACGCTCCGTTCCTTGGTTAGCAAGAGAGAAGCTTGTGGTGGCTTATTTTGTTGTCATTTCTGTTGTTCGGATTATTAGGGTTGTAATTCGGATATTGTCTTGTGTCAAACTGTCTTATCTTTCCGTTTTGTCATAGCGGTTTGTTTAAGATTGTCCAGGTTGTTTTAGGATTTTATTCTGGTTTGTTTTTGTTTATTTTGTTATTCAAACCATTTCACCGGTAGTCTAATGCAAAATCCGGTCTTTTATTATTTCCAGTCATCTCTTTGTTTAGTCCTTTTATCATTTTTGTTCAGCACCGATTCTAGTGACATGACATGCGCACACAGTTTGGGCCTAATCTTAAAAGTTAATCATAAAACCCTGGAGAGGTGATCAGAACATTTAAAGAAAATAAGGACGGTTTGAGATTATTCAGAGCTCGAGTCATGTGGAACTAGGGCAAGTAAAACACAAAGAAAACCGTTAAAAGCAAGATTCGCCAAATTGACATGAGGGTCGTTCATGATAATGAGAGTGAGAGTGTTGCCAAACGGTGCTTTAGAAATGACAAATGAAAAAGCAAATGTGTGAATATAATTGTCAAGTCCAGCACCGTCAGAAGAGGCTACAAATCTCTGTTTAATTGTGTTGTTTGCACTTGGCATGTTTTGAAGGCTGGAATGACGAAGGCATTTTGTTCTGATACCTAAACACTTTATCCTTTGTTAACCCTTTTGAGCCTTATTTGTTTTTTTTTCGTACCCCTTGTTCGGAATCAATAGCAATGACTAGGAAATACGAGCCTGGAAGGTAAAGAAGAAGAAAAGAAAAAAAGAAGGAGAAAGAAAAGAAGAAGAAAAAAAACGACAAAAAGAAAGGAGAAATGAGAAAAAAAAAGAGAAGAGAAAAAAAAAAACAAAAAAAAAAGTCAGAAGAAAACGGAGGAATTGGGAACTACGTTTGACCTGATTCCTCAAAGAGGATACGTAGGCGCCTCACGGCTCTGTCATAGGGTGCATAATGTGCATAGTGTGCATAGTGTAAACAAATATAGTTCCGAAGGTTGTAATTTTGAATCCCAAATTGATTTGTTTTTGGGCCTTTAATACCCTTTCTTTCTAGCCTATCCAAAAACCCACATTACGGTCCAAAGAAAGACCTTCTGATCAGTCTTCAAAGGATGACAAGTCAGACAAATGAGAGTCTTATCGGTGAACATAACACTCTGTTCCACAATAGAAAGGACTCTAATCTCCAGCAGAGAGAGTCATACCGGCAACACTCCAAATCCCCAGCTGGAAAGTGATACAAATGAGAGAGTCTTATCGGTGAAAATCTTTACGGACACCACAAGGCGATGAAAGCTGAGAGAAAAACCAAAATAAGAGAGGCTTGATAGTGAAAACCCTTCGGGCACTACAAGTCGAATAAGATTGGGAATCAGATGGGGAATCGTCAAGGGAAGATCTTGGACGGCGGAGGATAGGCCACATATGCATGTCATGACCATTAGAGTCGGTATCTCCGTTTGATAGGTTTTTATTTATAGTTTCTTTTGTTAAAGAGTCATCTTTTTCCTTTGTCTTTTATTATGTTCCTTTTTATCTTTCTCCTTTCATAGAAAATTCCCCAGTAGAGTCTGTTTGGTCAGAACAAGTGAGAAATGACTTCAAAATAGGCCATCAACTTTCCAATCATACAAGATGAGATCTGACTAGTACATCCAAGTGGTATAGTCAGCAAGGAACAAGCGCGAGGCCAGTGTCAAAAAAAAAAGATATCCCCAGCAAAAGGGAATTGACAAAAGGATTGACGAGTGTCAAAAGGGATATCCTTGCCGAAATCAAAGGTTATAAACCTCAAGGCCGAGGCCCATGGACAAAGCAAAGAGAGCAATGAGCATGGTGTGGGAAATTCATACGAGACTAAAAGGTCGGGGAAATGCCAGTTTCCGAGCTATGCCACAAAAGAAGGGAATGCATTGATGACGTATCACAACCAACCACCGCGCTTTAAACTAACAAATTTTGTTTGATTTGAAACAGGTAAAGGAAATGGCATTGATGACGGAAATGCATGCCACAAGGGAGATTATCAAACTGGGGCAGAAAATTTTCCTTCCATTTAGAAAATTTTCTGGAAGTCAGGTACCCATTCGGGGAAGAATGAAGATAACACCAGTCTCAAGGGAAGTGGTCTTTGAACCAGTGTTGCCCCAACATAATAAGTTTCAATGGAGGAAGTTGTTCCCCAGCGGACAGAACAAAGGGATGAAACTTGAGCTCAGAAAAAGCAAAAGGCCAGTATCATTCCCAACAGCCTTCCGAAGAGTGAAGCACTAGTTCTAAAGGAATCAGAATCCCCCAGCAGTGTTATCCTCGATAGTGTTATCCTCGACAGCGTTATCCCCAGTTGATAACATTTTATCCCCCAACAGGTAAGTAAAAAATTCCCCAACAGTATCATCCCCAGCAGTTTTGAGGAGTCCAACACAAGTTTGGTGAAAATCGATATCCTCAGTGGTTCCTTTCGGGGAAAGGCAAAACGAGTCTTAAGGGAGGTAGTCTTCGAAGGAATAAGCTATGCAAAAAAAACGAAAAAAAAGAAAAAGAAAAAAAGGGGGAAGTAGTTTGTAGAGGAATGAAACATCCTACTTAAAAGGAAGTAATTTTGGAAGGAGTAAGATAACATATTTACTCAGCAGTGTTATCCCCAGCAGGGTTACTCAGCAGTTTGCAGTGTTATCCCCAGCGGATCATCGAGATGTAGAAGCATCCTCGACAGAATTTCGACCAAGTTTCAAGAGGGTCGGACAACCCAGAGTGGGTAAGGAAGAAAAGGAAAATTCATCCCCAGCAAAACAATCCCCAGCAGTTACGAGGGAAGACAACACAAGTTTTTAAGGAAATGGTTTACCCCTAGGAGACGCACTTCCTAAGTTTATTTTTACCCATAGGAGATGCATTTCCTCCTAAGTTTATTTTTACCCATAAGAGATGCATTTCCTCCTAAAGTTTAGTTTTACCCATAGGAGATGCATTTCCTCCTAAGTTTAGTTTTCCCATTGGAGATGCATTTCCTCCTAAGTTTGTTTTTACCCATAGGAGATGAATTTCCTCCTAAGTTTATTTTACCCATAGGAGATGCATTTCCTCCTAAGTTTGTTTTTACCCATAGGAGATGCATTTCCTCCTAAGTTTATTTTTACCCATAGGAGATGCATTTCCTCCTAAGTTTATTTTTACCCATAGGAGATGCATTTCCTCCTAAGTTTGTTTTACCCATAGGAATGGCATCTTTTAAAGTTGTTGTTGAAGCATAGGAGAGGCATTTCCTCCTAAGTTTGTTTTTTACCCATAGGAGATGCATTTCCTCCTAAGTTTGTTTTTACCCATAGGAGATGCATTTCCTCCTAAGTTTATTTTACCCATAGGAGATGCATTTCCTCCTAAGTTTGTTTTTACCCATAGGAGATGCATTTCCTCCTAAGTTTATTTTACCCATAGGAGATGTATTTCCTCCTAAGTTTGTTTTTACCCATAGGAGAGGCATTTCCTCCTAAGTTTGTTTTTTACCCATAGGAGATGCATTTCCTCCTAAGTTTGTTTTTACCCATAGGAGATGCATTTCCTCCTAAGTTTATTTTACCCATAGGAGATGCATTTCCTCCTAAGTTTGTTTTTACCCATAGGAGATGCATTTCCTCCTAAGTTTATTTTACCCATAGAAGATGCATTTCTTTTTTGTTGAAATCAGGAGTCCGCCTGAAGAAAGGAAAGGCGTTTACTTTTCAAAGTTGTTGTTGAAATCAGGAGCCCGCCTGAAGAGAGGAAAGGCGTTTTATTTTTAAAGTTGTTGAAATCTCGCCAACCTAAAGAAAGGAATGACATTTTATTTTTAAAGTTGTTGTTGAAGTCAGGAGCCCGCCTGAAGAGAGGAATGGCGTTTATTTTTAAAGTTGTTGTTGAAGTCAGGAGCCCGCCTGAAGAGAGGAATGGTGTTTATTTTCAAAGTTGTTGTTGAAATCAGAAGCCCGCCTGAAGAGAGGAAAGGCGTTTTATTTTTAAAGTTGTTTAAATCTCGCCAACCTAAAGAAAGGAATGGCACTTTACTTTCAAAGGTTGTTGAAGTCAGGAGCCCGCCTGAAGAGAGGAAAGGCGTTTGTTTTTTCAAAGTTGTTGTTGAAATCAGGAGGCCGCCTGAAGAGAGGAAAGGCGTTTTATTTTTAAAAGTTGTTGAAATTTAGCCAACCTAAAGAAAGGAATGGCATTTCGTTTTCAAAGTTGTTGAAGTCAGGAGCCCGCCTGAAGAGAGGAAAAGCGTTTATTTTTCAAAGTTGATGTTGAAATCAGGAGCCCGCCTGAAGAGAGGAAAGGCATTTTATTTTTTTAAGTTGTTGAAGTCAGGAGCCCGCATGAAGAGAGGAAAGACGTTTTATTTTTAAAAGTTGTTGAAATCTCGCCAACCTAAAGAAAGGAATGACATTTTATTTTCAAAGTTGTTGAAGTCAGGAGCCCGCCTGAAGAGAGGAAAGGCGTTTTATTTTTCAAAGTTGTTTTTTGAAGTCAGGCGCCCACCTGTATAACGAGAGGAATACTTTTCAGTCTTATACTGCAGATTTTGAAATCAGTAACCCCACCGGAAGGTAGAAGGTTACAACAGGAATCCCCAGCAGGAAACAATAAAAATCTCCAGCACCGGGAAGCAGAAGGTTGCAACAAGAGGTCCCAGCACAAATTCAAGCGCCTGAGTCAAAAGGAAGAAAAGACGCGTCTTGAAATAAGCGGCTTGTGAACATTTAATTATGCCCAGCATAACAAATCTGATGAAGAAAGACGTATCCCCAGAGGAACCACCGAAAAGCTTAATGAAGGAAGCCATATCCCCAGCGGACCGAGCAAAATGATGAAAACTGGTATTCAGAAAAGCAAAGGGCCAGTGTCATCCCCAAATTCACGGAAGAAAAGCACCGGAGGAAACACAAGCCGACAAGAAAGCAAGGCAACAAGAACAAGTTGCAGTCTAGCCTAGCTTCTTATTTTTTTTAAGCACGGTGTAACAAGGAGATCGGTAAGCAGTGGTAATAGCATGCAACAGCAGTAACCTTGCAGTCCCACGGTAGTCCTAGCTACCAAAACTTCCCGAACTACATTAACCTGATTCCCCTTCTAGCCAGGGATATGTAGGAAACCTTTGAAGCAAAGGTTCGGTTAAATATTTTTAAAAAAAAATGCTTCACACGGAGTACTCGGATGGGCAAAAATCGCTCACTTTATCTTTGCACGAAAACCCTTCGTGTCTTCGGGCAAAGAGGGGCAGCTGTAAGCACGTGATTGCCCTATGAAAGAATTACTCCCAAAAAAATTCAAAATAAAATGATTTTTCTTGGTGTGCAATTTTGAGAATTTTTGTGACATTTTTGGATAATTATTTGTATTTGTCTGTGCATGTTTATTTGTTAAATTAATAAAAAATACAAAAAATATGTCGCATTTGACATGTAGAATTTAATTCTTCAATTGTTACTAATTAAGTTTGTTTTACAAAAATTGAAAATTACAAAAATAGGCATCTTTTGCGTTTTTAGCATTTAATGTCCAAATGTACAATTTTATGTTTGATTATTACTTAATTGTGCGTTAATTGTTATTGGGAGCTAATTTACGCATTTATAACTTAATAATAATTTAAGTATTTTTATAATGTAGTTTTAGAAAAATAAAAGAAGAAAAGAGAGAAAAAATACAAAAAAATCGGAATTGGGCCTCTTCTTCTAATTCAAGCTACAAGCCCAAAAATACCCAACCTTTCCCATGACCCGGTCCATCTCCACACGAGTCGACCCGGTCCGCCCCATAACCCCAATACCTAACCCCTCTTCATTTTTCATTTTTTCCAAAAAAACAAAACAAAACAAAAAGAAAACAAAACCCTAAAAACTTGAGAAAACTCATCCGCCCCAAAATCCCAAACACCCCAAGCAACCATGGCTCCCCCCCCCCCGTTGCTGCTACCCTGTTGCCCAACGTCGACCACCCTCACACGACCTCCCCCTCCTCATATTCTTCTTCGAACAGAACCTCGCCATGAACGACCCCTCCTTCCAGCTCCTCCGTGCTGCTGCGTCGTCTGCTTCTTCAGTCCATGCTACTGCTATTTCTTCTCCTCCGTGCTGCTGTGTCATCTGCTTCTTCAGTCCATGCTGCTGCTATTTCTTCTCCTTCGTGCTGCCACTGCTACGTCTTCGTCATCAACCACCATCCACAGCCTCCATAGCTGCCCTCCCATGGCTGAAACCCCACTGCAAACGACCCCTCCTTCCAGCTCCTCCATGCCGTCGTGTCTGCCTACATCTTCCAGTTGTCACTGCCATGGCTGCTGTCGCTGCTTCTTCTTCCATCTTCATCGACGATGCTTGTCACTGTTGCCTCATCTTCGTCTTCTTCGCTTCTGCTTCACGTACAAAACCAGCCGCACCTGCAGTTTTGCTGCCACCATTTCTTTATTCGAGTTTTGGTCGATGTCGTCGATCGTTGTTTTGAGTTAGTCAAGGTTAAAAGAATGGTGAGTTCGTCGTTAAATTCAAGATCCATTAAGTCGTTGGCAGTCTTGGCACGATAATTCTTTCCGGGCAGATTTGTTTCATTCAAGTTCTTCATCGTTTCGATCCGGTTAGTGGGTTTTGAGTTTCATTTTTTGTCCGTATTTTGTTTTTAATATTCTCGAATATAAAATCGGTTTGATTTTTTGTTTTGTTTCATGTTCATCATTTTGTTAATTTTTCAGTTTGTTCATGTGAAATTGTTAGTTTAATGTTTGTTAGAATCAAGTTGAAGTTTAATTAATTATTTCTTCAGTTTGTTTCATGTTTTATGTATTTTTCAGAAATTGTTAATGTTGTTAGATTCAAGTTTAAATTCATAATTGTTTCTTCTTCGGTTTTGTTTTTTTATTTATTTGTCTAAAAAAATTTAGTTGTAATCGGAAAATATGTTGGTTTAATCGTTTGAATCCGTCATGTTTGTTGTTTAAGATAGATTTAATTCATGTTCATCTTTGTTTGAAGTTCGTTTTTAATCCAGTGATTTAATGTGAGTTTATGTTTTGGTTTTTGATTTGTTGATTTAGTTTGAATCATGTATTGTATTGTTAATATTGTTGTTTCCTTGCTCATCCATTTTTGGTCTAAGTTAACCAGGATTGGTTCCCAATATGGTTAATTTATTTCCATTAATTTGAAGTTGTATGATTCATCTGTGTTCATATGATTTGTTGTTGAATTTGTTTAGAAATTGGTCATATTGGCTATATTTTGGTTGAGATTGATTAGGTGAATTAGTTATAGCTGATGGGGTAGTTTGGTAAATTGCAGTACGTTCAGGGGTAAAATGGTAATTGCAATAAGGTCGGAGGGGTAGTTTGGGAATTGAACATTTTGAATAATTCTTTATGTTAAGCATGGGGACAAGATGTAATGGGGTGGGGTTTGATATAATTGTTTAATATAATGGGGGACAAGACATAATGTAGTGAGGGGAATATTGTAAGTGTTTATGTTAGGCATGGGGGACAAAATGTAATGGGTTGGGATTGATATATTTATTTAATGTAGTGGGGGACAAAGCATGTAGGTATGAGGGACAAAGGTTTAAAATAAAGAAAATATTAATTAGTGGGGACAAAGCATGCCATTGGGGGAATATTTCGGGTTAGAGGTTCAAGACAAGAGTCTTGCTATAAATAAGAGTGATTCTTGACATAAGGAGGGAGAAGATTAGGATTAGGAGGATTATTTTCTGGAGGGAGTTTTTTGACTTGAACATTTTAGGAGAACTTTGACACTTGAAAGGGTAAGACTTAGATAAGAGTCAAGACTTGAGAGGAGAGAAGAGATTTGAACTTGAAAGAATTTTGACAATTCAGAATTTGAGAGTAAAAGAGAAAGACAAGTTGAACTTTTACTTGAATAATTTCCGTTTGTCTTTCCTTGAGTGTTATTCAAAAATCAGTAAACTACTGCATCTTGTATCCGTCTCTCTTCTGCTTTGACTGCGATTGCATTTTGATATTGCTGATTTTTCAATCTGTTACTGGGTTATTCTACTGGTCGCTACTGGTTTTGCGGTGTTGCTGAACCTGCTGTTGTTGTGTTATTATTGCTGCTGACTTCTCCTTCTTTTGTTCTTGTACTGCCATTTTCAGGTACACATTTGTACACTCTCGGCTTGAAGCGAAATGAAATATTAATCAGGCTTTGTTCCTGTTGAATTCCTCCTGTTTAGATTTGTGTTTGAATATAATTTTCCTTTCTTTGTATAAAAATGCAGTTGACTGATTAATGAGTAATGAGGTTGCATATGTATAACTTCTTCATCTAATAATGTTAGTTTAAATTAATCGAAGAACAGGTAATCTGTTTTGATATTATTGTGCGTCAATCTCATGTTCCAATGTTATTAAATAATAGAATATAGAACGGAAGCAATCTCTCTCTGTACAAACTCGATTGCAATTTTCCATTTGCATTAGCCGTAAACTAATAACTAATAAGTTCGACTTTTTCAGCATGTAATTAATTGAGGGACTTCCTTTTATTTTTAGAGATGAACTTGATAGAAGAAATGTAGTCACTATAGGTTTATCCTTTTAAATAAAATGAGACGAGCCTCGCCAAATAAAATACAAAATTGCGGGGCCCTCAGTAAATATTTTCTTTAAAATTTCTTAGACTTCGGGATGGACCGTTTAGCGAAATTCCACGGCCCTACCCAAAGTAAATGATATGCTAGTCACTTTAGGCGCGCCTTTAATAATTTAATTACCTTAAACTCGGGTGCACATTTATGTGACCCAAATCCAAATCTCAACGGAGTCAAAGTGTGTCGACGACCATGGGTACATTGATTGTGACGCGGTTCGAGATACATTTTCACAACGTTGCAATTCCTTGTAAAAATAATAATGATAATTATGAAAGCGGTAACAAGTTAAAATTTGCACATAAGTTCATATTTATATAAAATCAGATAATCAAGCCGAATATGACAGTTGAGCGACCGTGCTAGAACCACAGAACTCAGGAATGCCTAACACCTTCTCCCGGGTTAACAGAATTCCTTATCCGGATTTCTGGTGCGCAGACTGTAATATGGTGTCATTCTTTTCCTTGATTCGGGATTAAATTGGTGACTTGGGACACCCTAAATCTCCCAAGTGGCGACTCTGAAATAAACAAACAAATCCCGTTTCGATTGTCCTTTAACTGGAAAAACTCCTTCACCCCCCGCGGGGGCGGAAAAAGGAGGTGTGACAAATATCATCCTCAAACATCCGGATTTGATGATATCCTGACCTGAGATCCAGCTTTGAAAAGAACTTGGCACCATGTAGCTCATCAAGTAGTTCTTCAATAACTGGAATTGGGAATTTGTCCTTAATAGTGTGATTGTTAAGTTCCCTGTAATCTACACACATCCTCCAGCTGCCATCCTTCTTTTTCACCATAACAATTGGTGAAGAGTAGGGACTGGTGTTGTCCCTAATCACTCCAGCATTCATCATCTCATCAATCATCTTCTCAATTTCTTCTTTCTGAATGTTGGGATATCTGTATGGTCTGATATTGATAGTAAATGTACCTTCCTTCAACACTATCCTGTAATCATGATCCCTGTGTAGAGGTAACCCTGTAGGGACCTCGAACAAATCATTGTACTGCTCTAATAGTTCTTGCAGTTTTGTTTTGTCTTTTTCCACAGAACATTGTCCTTCTAAACCCCATAAGCATGGTTCAGACTCTGAATTTGCTGTGAACATACAGACAGACATCATGGACAATTCAGCTGGTTTAGCTAACAGCTTATGCATCTGCCCTTTTCCACCAGCTTCAAAGCTGGTGGTTGAATGCCTCTCAAAGATACCTTCTGCCCCTTATGTTTAAACTCCATCCTCAATTTCTGGAAATTCCAAAGGATATCCCCTAAGGTAGTGAGCCATTGAATGCCCAGGACCATGTTACACACTCCCAAAGGAAGTGTTAGCATATCAGACAAGAATTGCACTCCTTGCATCTTCCACTCAAAACCCTTGCACATAGACCCACTGTGCATTTTGTTACCATCTCCTACTGACATAGAGAAGGGTTGTATCTAAGTCAAGTAACACCCCAACCTCTTAGCTGTCTCAAAATCTATAAAATTGTATGTACTGCCTATATCAATGAGGATCTTGACAGCTTTACCCTTCACAGATCCTGTGACTCTCATGGTTTTGAATATTGTCCTGTAGTTATACATACCAGTGATAGCATGCATTGATACATAAGCTAAGACAACCCCTTCAGAATCTACATGCCCCTCTACTCCTGCTAAACACAAAAATTCAGAAGGATTGAATTTCAAGTCTATCTCTTCATCCCTTATTTCTTCTATGGGTTCCTCTACTACAATAGAAAACAACTGTCTCTTTTTGGAACATGCATGTCCAGGTGTATACTTTTCATCACAATGGAAACAAAGGCCCTTAGCCCTTTTTTCCACCATTACTGTAGGGCTCAAGAATTTTGGGTTTTTATATATGGTTTTGCTGGTTCCAGCTTGGGAATTTTGGAATTTTTGGTTGGCTTTAGGGTATAAGGGATAGGTCTAGTTATGAGGGTTACTGGAAAGTTTTGGAACAGGTCTGGGTTATGAAAGAATTGGGGCATTTCTGAGAGCTTCTTTTTGGATAATCAAGGTTTCTTCTTGGATTTTTGCAAGGCTAATGACATTCTGTAGGGATCTAGGAGCAAACATCTTTACTGGCAGTCCAATTTCTCTCTTGAGACCCCTCAAGAAACAACTGACAATGTATTCCTCACTCAATTCTACTTAGTTAACAATTCATCAAACACATCTATGTAATCTTGCACAGTAGTATTCTGTTTTAGATCCTTCAAATCCCCCATCGGATCATCAAATAGTTCAGACCCAAACTTAGAGTATAAAATACTCACATATTCCCCCCCAACTAGGCCATTCTCTAGTGATTCTAGTTTTCATATAAACTTGGTGCCATTGAAGAGCCTTACCTTCGAGCCTGTAGGAAGCCATTTTAACTCTGGAAGTTGCTGGTGTTTCAGTCACTTCAAAGTACTGCTCACATTGGTACAGCTAGTTGCGCAAACCTACTCCATCAAACTTAGGAAATTCCAATTGATGACCTCTGATAGGCAGCTGATACTCTTCCCCACGTCGAAGTCTAGCAACTTCAGGGACAACTTCTTCATCCTCAGCCCTTCTTGCTCCTTGTCTAAGAGGAACTTCTTCACCCAGTGGTCCTTGACTACCAACAGTTGCCATTAAAATTCTTCTAAACTCCTCCATGGATGCAGCTAGCTTTTCATCTATAGTTTTTCTCAATTCCTCTATGTTACCACTGATTCCTTCAAAAGATCCACGGAGTCCATCGAGATCTTTGTATAGCTCCTGAATTCTCGTGTTGTGCTCACCCATTTCCACTCACAGATCCAAGAAAGTTGGGCTCTGATACCAATGATGCACTCCACAATCGAAGACTGGATTGAGAGACCTAAAGAGCAAAATAAGGAGAATTGGTCTTGAACAATCACTCGAGAACTGGAAATATTGAAAGAGATATAGAGAGAGAATTATTGTTGATCATTAATGTGAGAAGGCACGAGAGAAAATATGATATATATTGATGTTGTGTGTGATGCAATACAAGAGGTGATATTTATAGCTACTTTATACAAAGGGGATACTACTCCTATTCCAATGTGGGACAATTACATAGCTATCTCTAACACTCCCCCTCAAGCCGGAGCATATAAATCATATGTACCGAGCTTGTTACATATATAATTAATGCGAGGATTAGTAAGGGATTTGGTGAAAATATCTGCAAGTTGATCATTCGATCTCACAAACTTCGTAGTAATATCTCCTGAGAGTATCTTTTCTCTGACGAAGTGACAATCAATCTCAATGTGTTTAGTTCTCTCATGAAACACCAGATTTGATGCAATATGAAGTGCAGCTTGATTATCGCACACAAGTTCCATCTAACTGATTTCACCAAATTTCAACTCCTTGAGCAATTGTTTGGTCCAGACTAGTTCACATGTTGCCATAGCCATTGCTCGGTATTCTGCTTCTGCACTAGACCGAGCAATTACATTCTATTTCTTACTTTTCCAGGACACCAAATTTCCTCCTACTAAAACACAATATCCAGACGTAGAATGTCTATCAGAAGGTGATCCTGCCCAATCAGCATCCGAGTACCCAACGATCTGCTCATGACCTTGATCCTCAAACAATAATCCTTTACCTGGAGCCGATTTTATATACCGGATAATGCGGACAACTGCATCCCAATGACTATCACAGAGAGAATTCATAAACTGACTTACAACACTCACAGGATAAGAAATGTCGGGCCTAGTCACTGTGAGATAATTTAATTTACCAACCAGCCGCCTATAGCTTGCAGGATCGCTAAGCGGCTCCCCTGTCCAGGCAGAAGTTTAGAATTCGGATCCATCGGCGTGTCAACAGGTCTGCAACCTGTCATCTCTATTTCCTCAAGAATGTCTAACACATATTTCCTTTGAGAAATAACAATACCTGATCTAGATTGAGCAACCTCAATACCTAGAAAGTACTTCAATCTGCCTAGATCCTTAGTTTGAAAGTGCTGGAAGAGATACTACTTCAGATTAGTAATACCATCCTGATCATTGCCCATAATAACAATATCATCAACATAGACTACCAGATAAATACATAGACTTGAAGCAGAGTGCCGATAAAACACAGAGTGATCAGCTTCACTACGAGTCATGCCAAACTCCTGGATAACCGTGCTGAACTTACCAAACTAGGCTCGAGGAGATTGCTTTAGACCATAAAGTGACTGACCCAAGCGACATACAAGGCCACGAGACTCCCCCTGAGCAATAAAACCAGGTGGTTGCTCCATATAAACCTCATCCTCAAGATCACCATGAAGAAAGGCATTCTTAATGTCCAACTAATAGAGGGGCCAATGACGAACTGCAGCCATGGATAGAAAAAGGCGAACTGATGCCACTTTAGCCACTGGAGAGAAGGTATCACTGTAATCTAGCCCAAATATTTGAGTGTATCCTTTGGCAACAAGACGTGCCTTAAGTCGATCAATCTGGCCATCGGTACCAACTTTGACTGCATAAACCCAACGACAACCAATGGTAGATTTACCTGAAGGAAGAGGAACAAGCTCCCATGTACCACTTGTATGTAAAGCAGACATCTCGTCACTCATATCCTGTCGCCATCGTGGATGAGACAATGCTTCACCTGTAGACTTAGGGATGGAAACCGAGGACAATGAAGATATAAAAGCATAATGGGGAGATGACAGACGATGATAACTCAAACCAACATAATGAGGATTAGGGTTTAGTGTGGTCCGTATACCTTTTTGAAGTGCAATCGGTGTACTAGGAGCAGGATCCGCAGTAGGAGCCGTGTCAGGTGCAGGACGAGAACCAGATGGCCTGATGTTGGGCGCGAACAACGATGATAAGTCAAGAGTGGTGTTCCTGTGGCTGGGGAACTAGGAGGGATATGGACTCCTCAAAAGTTGGTATGGGTGAAACCTCTGTGGTTGAAGGTGGATGAGGATTACTAAACTCCTCAAAAGTCGGTATAGGTAAGACCTCAGATATGTCATAGTGGTCAGCAGAAGTGACATCAGTTGTGAAGAAAGGTTTAGACTCGAAAAATATGACGTCAGCTGACATAAGGTACCTATGAATATAAGGTGAATAACAACGATATCCCTTCTGAACACGAGAATAACCAAGGAAGACACACTTGAGAGCACGAGGAGCTAAGGGCTAAGTTATGAACAAAACATGTGCTCCCAAAAACCCGAGGTGGAAGAGGGTGTAAGGCTGATTGGGGAAACAATATTGAATGTGGAATCTGACCCTTGATGGGAGATGAAGGCATCCTATTAATCAAATAACAAGTTGTGAGAACTGCATCGCCCCAAAAACGTAGCGGAACACGAGACTCAATTAGAAGTGTGCGAGCAGTCTCAATAAGGTGCCTATTCTTTCTTTCTGCAACCCCATTTTGCTGAGGGGTATAAGGACAAGATGTCTGATGAATAATTCCATGAGAAGACATAAACTGCTGAAACTGAGAAGATACATATTCTAAGGCATTATCACTGCGAAAAATGCGGATAGAGACACCAAATTGGTTTTTGATTTCAGCACAAAAACTCTGGAATATAGAGAATAACTCAGAACGATCTTTCATTAAGAAAAGCCAAGTACATCTTGAGTAATCATCAATAAAGCTAACAAAATAACGAAATCCCAAGGTTGAACTGACTCTACTAGGACCCCATATATCAGAATGAACCAAGGAGAAAACAGACTCTATATGACTCTCAACACTACGCGTAAAGGAAGCTCGGGTATGTTTCCCAAGCTGACACGACTCACAATCTAATCTAGACAAACTGGATAAACTAGGCATCATCTTTTGAAGTTTGGATAAACTCAGATGTCCTAAACGTCTGTGGATTAGATCTGGAGGATCTGTAACTAGACATGTTGTGGAAGGACTGAGCGAGTTAAGGTAGTAAAGACCTTCTGATTCACGACCTGTACCAATTGTTTGTCCCATACTGCGGTCCTACATAATAAAAGAATCATCAATAAAATATATACCACAATTGAGGGCACGAGTCAAATGACTAACAGATGCAAGACTAAAAGGACAACCAGGAACATAAAGAACGGAACCTAGGGTGATAGAAGACAATGGGTTGCCTTGTCCAACTCCTTGTGCCTTAGTTTGACATCCATTGGCTAAAGTAACAGTAGGAAGAGACTGTGAATATACAATATTCGACAAAAGTGATTTATTACCGGAGATATGATCAGAAGCGCCTGAGTCCATGACCCATGGTCCAAGAGTACTAGACTGGGAAACACAAGCAAAAGAATTACCAGCAATAAGAGTATCAGTCTGGGCAACTGAGGCTACTCGTGGAGATGTTTGCTTACTTGCTCGATACTGAAGGAGCTCATTATATTCTTCTTTAGATACAGAAAAGCCCTGGTTACTTGTAGTCTCGCTCTGAGCAACGTAGGCATTTTTGGGTGGACGTCCATTTAAGGAATAACACATTTCGCGAGTGTGTCCAAGTTTGTGACAATAAGAACACTTGGGTCTAGATCTCCCAAAACGACCGCCTCCTCATCTATTCTCCATAGCTTGAGATGCCCGAACATCCACTGTCTGGGATGCAAGAACAGAGGAATCAAGTATCTGTGATGAAATCACTGGGTGACTTGGTGCTGCAGCAAGGCAAAGTAATCGAGAGAATAATTCATCAACTGTAGGGACAGTCGGACTCGCCAAAATCTGGTCTCGTACTGAATCAAGATCATGAGGAAGTCCAGTGAGTGTACGAACTAGAAACATTTTCTGTCGCTGCTCTTGTTGTTTTGACACACTAGCAAAAACTGGCATCAATGTCTCAAATTCCTCCATGACTGCCTGTACCTGACCCAAGTAAGTAGACATATCTAATTCTTGCTTCTTTAAGTTTGTCATCCGTGATATCACATCATAGAAGCGAGATATATCATTAGTGTATAACGTACGAGCCTTTGCCCAAACCAAATAACATGTCTGGAATGGCCGAAACAAAGGCATCAACTTAGAATCAATAGAACGCCACAAGATGCTACATAATTGAGCATCAATTTTTGCCCAAAGCGCTATCGCCTTTTCATCTCCTTCGCTAGACTGTTTAATCAGATGATCTTGTACACATTGACCTTTACACCACAACTCGACAGATGAAGCCCAAGCTAAGTAGTTTGAACCTCCCATTAAAGGTTCCGAGGTAATCATAACATTAGAGTTTTCAGAACTCATGCTTTTAGACCCAAAAACATCAATTCCCAAAGACATCTTATAAATTATTACCAAATAAGAGAAATAATCAACTGTAATCCACTGAAAATAGAGTAAGGAACACTGAACCAGAATAGGAAACTACTGTAGCAGTTGGAAAGTTACTGTTGCATCCGGAAAATATTCAAAGTGGTCGGAATGAAATAAAAACAGTAGGGGTAGGATCGGAATTACCAGAAGACCCAACTGTTTTGAATGAACTTTTTCAAAAAATGGCCGGAAGTCCACTTTTTTTTTGAAATCATTATTCACGCCGGAAAAATAAAAAAAAAGTGGTCGGAATTTGGTGTAACCTGGATGGGTAGGCTCAGAATTGCAAGGGAAACAATCTGTCCTGAAGAGTCGTCGCCAAAAAATGGCCGGAAGGTGGCACACGCAACATTGGAACTTCGCCGGAAAATTTTCTTTGGACAGCTACAGTACCGCCGAACATTTTCACTGGGATTTGGTCGCCGGACAGTGACTACTCTTGTGGTAGTGTTGGATTTTGTGCATAACACTGACCGAGACAAAGCAGACGCAAAACAACTTTGAAAGTCGCCGGAAAAAAAAAGGTTCCGGTGACTGATTTTACTTCCCGGAATCGCTGGAATTTATACACAGCGATAAATCTCTCACGATAGCTCTGATACCATGTGAGAAGGCACGGGAGAAAATATGATATATATTGATGTTGTGTGTGATGCAATACAAAAGGTGTTATTTATAGCTACTCTATACAAAGGGGTTACTACTCCTATTCCAATGTGGGACAATTACATAGTTATCTCTAACAATTAACAGAAAAAGCATGTGTACCATAGTCAATGATTCTACTGATATAGGAAGGGAAATCTAGGAGGGGAAGCTTGGAGGGAAAGTTAGTTATAACTAACTTTGGGAAACATGTGCCCCTCACGTGATAGGCCCTACAACTCTAACTAATTTCTAACTAACTCGGTTGTTAACTTCTAACTAACCCAGCTGATCCAAACTAATTTTTATCTCTATTACAATTGAATCATAACATATTACTACACTTCTCCCCCTCTTATTTCAAGTAGCAGGCGCTGGTCACGTTAAACTTTTCTTCTGCTAATTGCTTTTTCTTTTTGTCCCTAAATTCGACCAATTTTTCAATTAAGATGAAAGAAGAAAGGGCTATTTTAGGGAATAGTAGAATTGAAGATGTTCGATGGCTTTGTTCTTTAACCGAGTCTTAACTTGTAAGTTGTCTCTCCTCGTATGTGTGCGTGTGTGTGTTTTATTTTTTTTTATTTTTGAGTGATATCTTAGGTTTTATTTGGTTGAATTGTTACGATTTATTAATAGGTTTGAAAGTGTTGATACAACAACGTGCCCAAAAAATTGGTCATGAATCTTTAGCTAACAACTTTGATTTGAAGACCATCCGAGCACTCAGTAAGTTTTTTCTTATTCTCCAGAATTTGTAACAAAAAAATTTGGTTAAATTGAAGCTTGCACTAGTGAATAATTGGTGAAATATTTGTTATTTGCTGTATAAATTGTTGAATTATTTATCTAGTTTTGTTCCAGATTAAGTGTTACTTTAAAAGAGAAATTTATGTGCAACACTCGGGTCAGCTCCGGATATTTTGTAAAGTAATTTTGTCTTAAATGACATAAATCATGCATTGGTTTAAGTGAAAGCCCCCAATATCTGATGGGAAGAACGCAACGTGTGATGCGTGAATTAGGCGCACGTTATTGGTTCATGCCGCTTTGCAGACAAAAACCTGATATTTAAGTGTATGTTGGAGAGGAAGGGCATTTGCATAATTTACTGTACGCTACTGATGCTCGGAGATTTTTCGATTATAAAAAAAATTATTGGTTTAAGTGAAGTTTTTGATCTTTTTATTATTTTCTCATAATGTCTATTTGGCAAGTCTTATTTTGATTGAGAATCTTAAAGGGAAACTTAAAGATCTCTCCCTGGTACAGCTGAGTCCTCTGCAAATTTAGATGCATGTAATTTGTTAAATCTTGATTTAGACGAGACATTTTCCAATATGGGGATTGAACAGCTGAGCTCCTACATTTGCAGTGATAAGAGAAAGAAAATGATGGAAATGTAAGTTCTTCAAAACTCATTTTGTCATTACCATGCAAATTAATTTTCTGAAATCATTCTTTTGGTCCATCCTCATTTATGATTTTCAAAAATTTTATAATGGTGGCGCCCTGGTCAGTAGCACACCTCGATTATCCACAGGGTACCTACTCAGAGGTGAAGCTAGCCTTTGAGTTCTGGGTTTGGCGGAATCCAGTAATTTTTTTTTTTTACATGCATGCTAGTAGGTGAGGTTTTTTATGCCTCAATAGGATTAGTAAGGTAAGGTTTAGCCCGGTTTGTGTTGCCTTGGTCCTATGCCTTTGGAAAATATTCACACGGCTATGAGATTATATGCCCTCGTGAGACAATGCAGGCAGCTACACCATGAATCTTCTACATGAGGCTGTCATAGGCAATGTGAGGCGCAGAGAAGTGATTATATAGCAAGGCATATGGGTAACAATATCGGTGCTATTGTCCCCCTTATATGTACTTTTCCTAATTGTTGTATTTTTCTTTTCTGTTAATAATAAAAAAAATTACTCAAAAAATAAAATAAAAAGAGTAGAATCCCAAACTTGTAACTTCAAATCATAGCTCTGCCTCCTACTACCTCCCACTAGTAAAAGTATCGGGTAAATGGGACCATCAGGGCTTACACATATGGGAATATGCCAAGTGGTTTTTGTCTCCACTTGAACTTTAATCCTAATCTCTAAAGTTTGCACTCAGTTCATTGACCACTAAGCGACATCCTTCGTTCGTTTATAATTATCAAATTTGTAGATAGCTTTCAGAGCATGACTTCATCATTTGTGTATTTCTATAAGCAATCTCATTTTTGGACATATATAATCAGTATATGCATTAAACATGACTTCATCTGTTGTAGGTTTTTCGAAGACTTGTCTCCAAATGGAAAGCAGAGAGCTAGCAGTTACAGCAGTAGATCTAAGTTTTGATAAAAATAGATGATGAGTTCTCTCCTATCACCTATCAGTTAGTGCTAATTACTATTGTTAAAAGCCATTGTTTCGTCACTTAAGCGAAAATGCAATGCAAAGCGAGGGGTTATTGCTTGATATGAGTGAAGTCATGTTTTAGATGAGTTTGTGCTTCAAAAAATGGTGCACAAAGTCAGTCTAACAAGAATAATTTCAACTTTGGGTTGGACGAATATCGGCATTTATGTATACTGGATGCTAAAAGTAGCTAATTTAATTACAATTTAATTTGTATTGAATTGAACTCACAGATGTTTGATACTTTTTAATTCCAAGAAGTTGTGCGTTTCACTTCTAAGTTCTAAGAAGCATGTGCTTCACTTCTCGCTTCAAGCTTAGTTGGAGAATAGATTTCATTTCTCTTCTCAAATAACTGAAAAATTCTCAAGGACCAATAACACACGATTTAAAACTCGATGGATAATATTAAGATCATTCACATCTCAATTATTCAGATCTTAATGGAGGTCTGAATCTTCATTATTCAGATCTCAGACAGTAAGTGCGTTTGATTTTTAAGTTTGAATCTTAAACATTCAAATCTTAATCATTAAATGTATTTTTTTTTTAATTCACAACCACTTAATGGGTCTGAATAGGTTTGTATGATTAAGATCTATAACCAAGACTTAATTTCATTAAGATGCTATCGTCGACAATCATTACTAATTGTTGTCACCCCCTACCATTATCAACTACCACCACCACCACCATCCTCAACCATAGCCGCCGCCACTACCACCACCCACCACCCCCACCATCATCATCCTCAATCATAACCACGCACTCACCCACCTTAACTACCACAACCAACCACCTCATCAGCATTAATAATCATAGATGACACCATCCACCATTATAAACTATCACCACCCATCATTACCTTCCTCAATCACAACCACAACCACCACCTCCACCCACCATCTATTAACTATCACCATCCACTACCATTCTCAACTATAATCGCCATCATATTAATCACCACTAGCTACTACCCAGAACCACCACCATCAACCAAAACCACCACCAACCACCGCCTCTAGTCAGCATTCACAAGCACCACCGTTAGCCATCACCACCACTAACTACCATATTTTAATAAATATATATTTTATTGACACAATAGTAGATTAATATATATATATATATATATATTAGTTAGTTAGTATTTTATTTGAATTTTATATTTATTAATTTTTAAATAAAGATAAATTTTATATTCAGATGTTAAAAAAAACAGTCTAAATCATTTAGTATTCAGATCTTAATACACATCTTGATATTCAAATGCATATTCAAATGTCTTAATCTTAATACACATATTGATATTCAGATATGTATTTAAATTCAAACGTCTTAACCTTAAAAAAAAGAAACAAATGAGGCCTATGCCTGCCTTTCTACTTTAAGTACCAGACTTTTATCGCTAGACAAAAGACCCAGGGCAAATAGCTTTTCTTAGAAAAAGGGTAATGAAATGGAGGTTTATGAATACCTAATGAGAGGAGTTCAAACTGTTATTGCAGCAAATTCAGTCTCTCCCCTTTAGGATTATAATCGATAAACTATTTTGTCTCTAACTACAGAGCCAAGAAACTAATTACCCACTGCCTAACTGAAAAAACAAAAATACAGAAAAACAATACAAATAGCTACTCGAAGAGTATGTACTATGGATGTAAAGTAATTCAGTCAGCAAATAACAAGGTGTTTCAAATGAAAAGCAGTTTAGAGGACAATAAATGAGATGATCAAACAGCAATTTGCAGAATAATAGGGAAAATTTTGACTACTAAATCTGTTACATTATAACTTTTCTTTTGTATGATTGCTGTGATATTGTTACATACTAATCAAGAACAGCTGCAGTGGAAACTAAAGTTGAAAGAAAAACATTGTCGCAAACGAAAATATACATATGAAACACAGCCAAGAATTTCCTGAATAAAGTTTTAAGTTTTATGAACAGCTTAATACAAATAGCATGGAAAGAATACACCAACGGCTTGTGCTTGTAGATTTAATATTTCTTCTCCCGACTATCAGGGTCTGTAGATTTAATGTTTAATTCTCTCATCTATCAAGCGTCTTCCAATAGTGAGTCTGCAACTTTTGTTGATTCACTGTCGTAGTTCCATAGGTCTTTAAGTTCGCCCCTCACCAATCCCAGCACCACATAAGTTCCTAAAGATAAAGGTTAAAAACGACGAAAAAAAGATATATAACGACCAAACACAAATTTTGGTTCAAGAGGCCGTAAAACTGACATACCTAGCGTGCAGGGCACGAGATATAGAAGAGCAGGTTGACCATGTCCATTCATTAGATACAAACCTAAGTACGTGAATAAAAGACCTGCAAGAATTCCAAGTTGATTTGGAATAGGATACGGAATGAGTAGGGGAGGAAATTTTAAACAAGTGATAAAAGGAAAAAAATACAGGTTTCAGGATCTCTACTTGTCAACATCGGTTTTGATTTCGTTAAAAATGTGCTTTAAAACATATTAATATTTCACACACTTTTTAGGCATTTCTATGCGTGTTACCAAGTGTTAATGGTTTCAAGCAACTGAGTAACATCATTTACAAAAAGGGTCGGAGAACAAAATTAGCAAAGTAGCTAAAAACAGATAGAAATAATACTTAAGCAAAGTACCCACCAATTCCATAACCAACTATCATCCAGAGGTAGTATCCATTTAGTACACCCTTCCTTCTAGCTTTGTCAAATCTGCAAAAAAGATAGAAAAGAGGATTAACAGGAGGTTCCTTGCCTTTTCTAGAAAGGAAGTGAATTCATCAGATGAAAGGATATTAAATAACTTTAATTCTGTACAAGGGAAAAGGTAGTCGACTCATTAAAGTGAGCAACCATAGCATTGAGAACATCTTTCAGCTCTACATCCAACACATTTCCCCAATATCAATTTCTTAATTTTACTCACTGTCATAGGAACCATTTTCTTTCTTCAATAACCGAGATACTTGGAGATACTTTGATAACTAATAAGAAATTATATGAGAACAGAGATTGGCAATTATCAAAAGACTCGTGACTACAGTTCATTTTTATTCAACCTATCTATAAACATGTAATATCTGAATATCCTCGAAGAGCAAAGATAGAAAACTAATACACAGAGGAATATACTTCTTGTTTCACCTAGACAATGTGTTTCGTTCTTTTTCATTTTTGGGAGAGGGTAACAAATTTTGCTTGGAAGATGGATGAAGGACAAAGGGATACCTAAAAGCAAAACAAACCAGCAAACCAGGAAAGAGAATATCCCCAAAGCCAATCATATCATAGCCACCGTAAGGATCTGAAACTCGAGGAACTCTCAGAAGCATTGGGATGGATTCTCCGCCAGCTTTGTCACCACGGGCAACCTATGAGAAGGGAAGAACTCGAGAAATGTTAGTGAGAAAATTCGATGTTAGCTTCTAAGAGCTAAAACATCTTCCTGTGACAGTGAAGGACACAAGTTCGTGTATTACTCCAGCTTATTGAAGTAAACAATCGAATCAAAACACTACTGCCGTATAGCAAAAAATGCAAAGCAATTATTGAACCATTAAAACATAAAGTATACATAGTTGCACATTTAAGCTCTCCCCTAGATACATCTATATGATCTTTAACTATTCTGCTGAAGTTTCACAAAAATCATTTCATTCATTCATGTGTAAAACCATCAAATGCTTTAGTTTCATTTCAGTGAGATGTCTACAATCCACATCAATTATAGAAAACTTTCAATGAGTCTTCAGGTTAATTATTTAATATTATGTTCTTGAGATCCGCAGGTCCTAGAATTCAAGAAAATTTGATGTATATCTTCTGATCAAGTTTATTCCTTGCAGGTTTCGGGTTACTCTCTTTGATACTCAATTTATCTTTCTTTATTCAATTAAGTTCACTCGAATAGAGCTATACTTGATTTTCTGTTTCTCACCAGCCAAGTTCTTGGTTCTTTTGTGAATAAAATACCTTATCAAAACAATCATTGTTACATATGAGCATGCTCATGTTCTAAAATTCAAACTGAAGCTTAAATTATCATATCAGTAAATCCTTATATAACCTACTCCCTCCGTTCCAATTTATGTGAACCTGTTTAACTGGGCACAGAGTTTATGAAAAAATAAAGATTTTTGGAATTTGTGGTCCTAAACAAGTCAAAAAGGGGCCCAGAGTATTTGTGTGGTTATAAAAGCTTCTCATTAAGGGTAGAATTGTAAGTTTAAGCTAAATTATTTCCAAATTTAGAAAGGGGTCATTCTTTTTGGAACGGACCAAAAAGGAAATAGGTTCACATAAACTGGAACGGAGGGAGTAATAAATAGCCAAAAAGGTTAAACCCTATATAAATGATAAAACGATTGAACCATTAGTCATTACTACACAATTAAACACTCTAACATAGAACGATGACTTTTATAAAACAGACAGTGAACTCAACCAATCAACATGCAGAATTTGAGTTTCTCGCTAACAAACAGGAGGAGATAAATGACACACTCCCAACGATTTTTCTGCTAGCACAAGGGTCTACCCTTCAAAACCAGCCAAGTGGACTAAGGAATCTAATATATAAACAAGCCAGCTTGGTTCTGCTAGGTGATAAGTTGTACTCGTGCTATGTCATTGCATGCAAATATCTCATATGAGGCACAAATGCTTGAGCCCAGAATCAGCTGTATACAAATGAGAGTCTAAGACCAGTGTTCACTAGAAGTCTTGTTTAACTGACAGATTTTTCCATATTCATATAGGTTAAAAATGCGATAAAACTTTTAGGAATTAAGTAGGAAAAACACTACTCAAAACAAATATGAATATACGATATGACACATCCTACATAACGATTAAAATTGGGAGCTCACCAGTCACCACAACATAGAAAGTCTCATGAACGGTACAGAGAGAAAGATGTAGCTAAAGAGAGAACTTACAGCAATCATTACGCTGTCATGGAATATAGCAGGTGAAAGGAAAACCCAGAAGATGTCGTAGAGAAATGCACAACACAGAAGCACTGTAGCAACCTAAGGCAAAATAGTAATCACGGTGAAGCAAAATAAGCTACCAACTCCTCTCATTGAAAAACATATGGAAGCTATCAACAGACCTTTATATTAGGCAACTGAGCCAACTGCAGAACAGTTATCATCAAACAAATTCCCTGGCAAATAAAAAGGGTTCTTTAATTTTAATTGCAATTGAGAGTGCAAATATTAGAAGAGTGAAAGTTAAGAGTGACTATGATGCATATTTATCAGAGAACAAGATAACTGGCTTGAGTAGAATATTATCCAGTTCATAGTATCAACATACAGATTAAAGTGCCAAAAAAATTTCCAGTTCCATTACGCAAACCAATGCATGAAATTTTACAAATGAGCTTACTAGAATATCTTGGCCAATCCAAGAGTATGATGCTTTCCTAGTTGCTGCCCAGAAGATGGCAAATGCCACGCACATTATCAAGACCACAAGAGATAGAATAGAAACTTCCCCAAGAAGCGGCAAATTCAACGTCTTCCTTCCACAACCTTTACATTTGCTACTCACAAGATTGTCGGAAACAAAGTAGAAGAGCTAATTAGAAATCTATTCCATACATTAATCTGACAGACAGAAAATCATTCTTGGAAATATTATACCTTGATACCAGGGATATTATACAGCTATGCATTCCCTGAGAAGGAAAAAATTAACTATTAAAAGTCAATAAGCAGAGACAATATCAACCAAACTGAAAGAAACCTAAGTTCTATTCAAATAAGATGCATAAAAATGCAAAAATGCTCAATATGAATCCATAAACTTTAATCTTTCTAGAGCTGGAGAAGGGTAACCCTTCTAAAGAGTAAGGCACCATAGAGAAAATGCATTCAGCACAAAATTTCATTAAATCTTCTTATGAGCAAACGTGGAAAAATAGACTTTTGTCTTTGATTCAACCAGACAAAAAGAATATAAATGAAACAGTTGGTGCATTCCCTTGACTAAATTTGGTTTACAAAGCCTAGCTTTATTACAATATAACTGGTAATGCTATGTACAGCATAACTAATAAGTTAATCAGCTGAAAGGACACTATAATTAGTGGGTCATTTTGGAAACATAAATTGTGATTGAAGGTTTAGTATGGTTTGTGGGAGTTGGTTTCATTTTTGGCTTATTAATCAGCTTCTGTTTGATTTGACTGCTTGGGTCAGTTTGTGTGCAGTTTCTGGTTTCGGTTTGTTTTGAAAGGCTTATTTGTGGTTAATTTGTGGATGGCATTGTCTTTGCTTATTATTGTGCTCCTTTTTTGTACAAAATAGATGGCCAATAATCTGTCAACTACTAGCACCATGAGCAGAGAAACGCAGTGCTAAAAAAGTGAGATGGTTTTATCTTAACCAAGTTCAAAACAAGTTAGCTTGGCTTCGTGATCAAGTCAAAGTAGAGAATTATTTGAGTACCTCAACTCCACCAATAGAGAAAAGTATTATCAGCAGCCAGACAAACCAAGCCGACATGAAAAAGTAGAGTAGCAGCAGAAACGTAGATGCTGAGATGACAAATATGAAAGCACTCTTTGTAGTGATATTAAGAATTTCCTTGTCATCTTCCTCCCTGGCGCCTCCAGCATGTACCTAAAAATGAGAAAGGAAGAACATATAAACTAGTCTGACAGCCATTAATCATCAAAAGTAATTGTGATTTGTCTGAATCTTTTACTCAAAGCAAAAAGAATGGGAAAAAAGGGACACTGGTATACAAATAAGAAACATAAATCACCTCCAAACTTAAAAAAAGATGTAGCACCTGCTAGACAGCAATATACTGTAACAAGCTAGATATATTAAATTACGACAAGTGACAAAGAATTCTGTACCATTGCCATCAGTTCATTGTTTAAGAATTGCACATTTTAACAAATCTAATACATGTTACGCCAGTGATAGTGTTTTTTATTGCCGTGAACCTATCATCTGCATTCTTTCCTTTTCCTTCAACGGGGAAGAATTTACAGCTTTCAGTCATGTCAGGATGCATAGCTAAAATGCCTTAAGCACCACTCTGCTCCTGATACCTCTCCACTTTAATGGACCATACTCACCCATAATGCAAGATATTCATTCATCCTTGGCTTGGGTAACATATAGAATCTCACTTTCTCTTCCAAAAAGAATTGTTTGGTATCTTTTCCTCCCCATCTTCTCATGCTCTAATAATTCCCAGTGGTTCACCTAAGTTGCAATCAAATTTCCTACCAGTAGAATCGATATGCAAAAATACATGTCACAGGACTTGTAAATAAATGAGTGTCTTGTCTGTGCTACTAGAGTCCAACTTACCCTATCAGCAATCAGCATTAACTTTTAAACAAAGAAAAATAAGTAATCCCGCTGCATCTTCCTGCTTCAAAAGCTCAGAACTACATTAAGTCAAAAAGAAAACACAAGGGCTAAATGTGTTGATAACTCATTGGATTCTGTTAGGTCGCTCATTCTGGCATAGACATTATTCTGGAGCTAACTTTATTGCTACCATTGTATTTTTCATCTTCTGGATGCCTTTTATTAGTATCACTTACTTCATCAAAACAACAAAAGGGCTAAAAGAGGGCACAATCTCGTAATAATACAAATGAAACAAAGCAATATATGCTTGACCATTCCAAAAGATCCTCTGAAACAATTTTTGATAAAGAACAACAACAACAACCCACTAAAATCCCACTAGTGGGGTCTGGGGAGGTAGTGTGTACGCAGACCTTACCCCTACTCCGAAGAGTAGAGAGGCTGTTTCCGAAAGACCCTCGATTTTTTATAAAGAAGATCCTCTGAAATGATTTCCAATAGACCTCAATGAAATTCTTTTGACTGATAAAAGAATATATTATGTATTGACTATGAGTGAACATTGGATATACGTGTGTCCCTTCCTGGATATTTTGGTGATGTGGTAGATAAACTTTTGAAAGGCTGCAGCTATTCTTAAGTGTATAACTCCAAAATCCAACACAATGCAGCAGCCTAAAACCTAAGATATTAACTTCAAGATACAGTATGAAAAGTTGATTAAAACGAGCAGAGCATTGCTAATTAACTCTGTAAAAACATAAAGGGCTGTATAAATTAAATGTAAAGATATATCAGGATGCATATTTTTGGAACCTCTGGTGCCTGTTCATAGTCATTGCTTTCCTCAGATGCAGTAAGCTCCGACCAAAAGGATGCACAAAAAATTGTGCCAACAGCCATCAGCCATATGAACATGGCTGAGTAGTCCACAATGGGGCGATCTGGCGAATACAACAGAATCTCCACTGCATTAAGAGAAAATATGCCTGTCATGTTGTAATTCTTCCACGATTCAAGAACAGAGGAACAACAAGAGATAATAAAAATTAAAACAAGCATGATGACAAATGCACAATGGACAGAGTAGCAAGAGAAGCCACTACTATATAGTTTAAATGCACATTGTCATTAGTGAGCATGAATATTCTATCCTCAGTCAGTGTTTAAGAACCAAGTCATCCCGTCATCAAAGCCAGTTGTATACCATTACTTACCATATGGAGGATGTCTTTTCATCCCAGTCTCCGTGATTAGTATGCACCCTGATATTCTTAATCCATCATATTAGTTCAAGACTAATCCAGCCCACTCTAATCGATGACCCTCTGATAACTTTTTTCTCCCATGAAAGCCACCTAGGCAACTTTTTAATCTTTACAAAAAATCTTATGTTCACGTGAACCCATACTTCTTTCCTTAACCATGTATAACAATGTTATATTTCTTTGAAATTACTTAAATATATGTGGGTGCACTCATGCTTAAAGACTCCTATGGTGTAATAATTATTGGGTGCACCTCTACAAAATTGGCGGTTCAAATCCGACTTCGGATGGTCTTGTTTTTTGCACGAAGTATAGATATATATGTGAAAATCACTAAAATTTCAAGAAGAATATAATTTTGAACTTCAAAAGTTTAATGGGTTCATGGTAAGAGACTAAAGTTAAACCCATCTAATGTAAATTCTAGATCCACCTTTCTCTGTTGACAATCCTGGGCCACTTGACAATAGCTAAGAGTATTAACTATTGGGCCTCATAGTTTCATACTTAGTTTTGGGCTTTTATGTATATCCGACCCATTTTTTCATTTTAGTGATTCATTTGTATATACTCGAACATTCTGGACAACACGGTTAATAAGAAATTCATTTTCCTCTTCTCAGATATTTGTTCTTCTCTCTCTTTGTTCTCATCGTTGGGTTTCAATCCCAAAATCAAATCTTCAGCTTATACTGAGAATCGATGAATTAACATAGTATCAGAGCCTATCATTGATTGTTTATGGCTCCACACATCCACTGACGATGTCTGTTTCTCTAGTTCCTTTCCGTATTGAAGTTTTTCATTGCTAGAAAATCTGGGGGTTTTCTTCGATTTTGGTCGATTTGGGCATAAAGTGACGAATGTTAGATGATTTCAGAGATTGTGAGCTATTTCTCTGGTAAATGTTGTGACTCGATTCAGTGGAGTAGTTCATTCCCAATTTCCGATTGTACCGGTGGTATCAAATGTCGCGGTCGTTTTTTTTGTTCTTCTGGTAAAATTGAAGGCCTCTCTTCTTTAGGTTGCAAAGAAGGACGGTAACATCTTTTCATACTCAATTTGGATTGAAGTGTTGGTAGATACCAATTTTATTTTTTTCTGTACAAAATTGACCTAACTAGGGTTTTGAAATGGGAAGTCCTGAAGTGAGTTCGTCAACTACAACTGATGGTTTTGATTATTTTACTATACCTCCTTCTCATCCTTTCTATATACATCCCTCGGACACTCGGGTGCTCACCTGGTGTCCCCTCCCTTTGATGGCAATGGCTTTGTCATTTGGCGCAAAAATATGCTTACTGCCTTTTCTGCTAAAAACAAGTTAGGTCTCATTACTGGTAGGGTATCCAAACCAGAATTTAACTCTCCTTACTATCATTTTTGGGAAAGGTGTAATGACATGATCATTGCATGGATAACAAACTCTTTGTCTAGGAATATAGCCAATAGTGTAATGTGTTTTGACACTGCTAAGGATATATGGACTGACATTAATGAGAGATTTGGGACTTCCAATGGTTCTAAGTACATTCAACTTTACTTCCCAAGGTCATTTAGATATTGCTACCTATTTTACCAAACTGAGAGGTCTTTGGGATGAGCTTAGTACAGCTTATGTTGGTCCTATTTGTTCCTGTGGTGCTCTCCCCAAACCCAAATTCATTGAAGAGCAGAAAATCTATCAATTCCTCAGTGGTCTGAATGAGTCTTATTCTACCTACAAAAGCAACATCCTTATGACGCCTTCCCTTCCTTCCCTGAGCAAAGCATACTCCATGCTACAACATGATGAGAAATAGAAAGAGACCTCTGCTCATGTCTATGGTTTCTCTCATGATTCTACTTCCTTCAATGCTTCAGCTGGTCATATGAACACTTCTAGAGGTTTTCATCAGAGGGTCCAATTTGATGCAAAGAAAGGTTCTAGTTCATCTTCCAACCTTTCATGCAAATATTGTAAGAAGTCTGGACACACCATTGATAAGTGTTACAAGCTACATGGATTCCCTTCAGATTTTAAGTTTACCAAGAACAGGAAGTCTGCAGCTTGTGTTCAGTCTGATGGTCATCTTCTGGACTCTGCCTTTACCAAACCAAGTTCCTCTGATGACAATGGTCATGGATTCAGCAAAGAACAATATCAACATCTCATGACTCTACTTCAACAAGTCCATACATCTCCCACTCTTCATTCTGAAAATGTTACACTGGAAATGCAGGATTTGCCAACTTTGCAGGTGTGTATAATCACCCTGAGGTGCATTCAGCTTTTCATGCATGTGCAGTCTCACATTTAGGTTTAAACCCTTGGATCATAGATTCTGGTGCCACCAACCACATGACACCAATTAAACACTTACTTCACAACCTTAAACCTTTAGTAACACTTTTTCTAATTACTCTACCTAATAGATATAAAGTAAAAGTCATATCTACTGGTTCTTTGACTCTTAGGGCAGATATGATTTTGCATAATGTCTTATTAGTTCCCTCATTCCATTTCAATTTGATCTCTGTACACAAGTTATTTCTTCAGTTCAAGTGCCTTGCAATCTTCACCATTTATAGTTGTATTTTACAGGGCCTTTCTCTGAGGAGGCCTCTGAAAATTGGTAAGGCTGCAAATGGACTATACTTCCTGCATTCAGCTGACTCTCATTTTCCTTTGTTAGTTCCTAGTTCTGTTTTTTCTTCTACTCAGTCTAATGTTTCTGTTTCTGTTCCTAGCAATAATGTTGTTTCAGATTCTGTTGCTCATTCTGTATCTCATAGTTCATCTTGTAATCCATCTGTTGTTGGTAATAAAGATGATTTGTTTTGGCATCAAAAATTAGGTCACATTCCCTTTGCCAAGATGAGATCTATTTCATTTCTGTCCAATAAAGTGTCATCTAAACAACCATTTTTATGCAATGTTTGTCCAATGGCTAGACAACATAGGCTTCCATTTCCTGATAGTACTATACATTCTTCTCTTCCTTTCCAACTTGTTCACATTGATATTTGGGGCCCTTACAACACTCAAACTTATAATGATTTTAGATATTTTCTCACTCTAGTTGATGACTTTACTAGAGTGACATGGACACATCTCCTCTCAAGAGCAATGCCATTTCAATTCTTAAAGCTTTCATTCAAGTGGTGAAAGTTCAATATCATTCTTCTATTAAATGTTTTAGGTCTGATAATGCCTATGAACTGGGGGTAGTTCTCAACTCCAATAATTTTTTGCTGATAATGGCATACTTCACCAAACCACTGTTCCTCACACTCCCCAACAAAATGGTATTGTTGAAAGAAAACACAAACATCTCTTAGAAGTCTCTAGGGCACTTTTATTCCAATCCAAACTCCCTCTCAAGTACTGGGGTGAATGTGTTCTCACTGCTACTTATATCATTAATAGAATCTCCTCCACCGTCCTACACAATATATCACCTTTTGAGAAACTGCATAATCATGCTCCCTCTTATGATCATTTGAAGTCCTTTGGCTATCTCTGTCATGCAGCCAGTCCTAAGCCTGGCAGGGATAAGTTCCAACCTAGATCTATCTCTGTTGTCTTCTTAGGGTACCCTTGTGGGAAAAAAGGGTACAAATTACTTAACGTGTCATCCTTTTCTATTTTTTTCTCTAGAGATGTTGTTTTGTATGAACATATTTTTCCTTATCACTCCCCTTCCCCTTCTCCTTCTCCTTCTCCTTCTCCTACTTTCCCTCCCCCTTCTGATTATGTTGAGGTTTCCCCATCTGTTCCTATTGAGGTTTCCCCTTCTGATGCACCTTCTATTTCCCCTGTTCCTATTCCTATTCCTGCTCCCATTCCCATCCCTCTTCCTCCTCCTGTTCCAGTTCCTGAACTTATGAGGTCTGGCAGGCTTGTTCAGGTTCCCACATACCTTAAAGACTATGTTTGTTCTTCTCTTATTCCTTCTTCTTTTTCTGCTTCTATGTCTCCTCAGGTCCCTAGTGATAAACTACACATGAATGAGCCTCAATTTTACCAACATACTGTTTCAAATCCTGCTTGGCAAGAGGCCATGCTAAAGGAATTTCAAGCACTTGAAGCTAACCTCACTTGGGACATTGTTCCCCTTCCTCCTCATAAGAAGGCTATTCCCTGCAAATGGGTGTATAAGATTAAACAGAAATCTAATGGTTCTATTGAAAGATAAAAGGCCAGACTTGTCATAAGAGGGGACACACAAAGGGAAGGTATTGACTACACTGAGACTTTTTCCCCTGTTGTTAAACTCACTACTATCAGATGCCTTCTCACTCTAGCTGTGAAAAGACGTTGGACTGTTTTTCAATAGGATGTCAACAATGTTTTTTTGCATGGTAATCTCCATGAAGAGATCTACATGAAGGTTCCTCCTGGTTTGGAAGTCTCTCCCTCTTCTTCTACCTGTCCTCCCTTGGTGTGTAAGCTTCAGAAATCACTTTATGGCCTCAAGCAAGCATCCAGATAGTGGTTTGCCAAGCTATCTGAATCCTTGCTGTCTAGGGGCTACATGTCCAGCAAAAATGACTACTCTTTGTTTATCAAGTCTTCTAGTTCTTCTTTGGTGGTTCTGACTGTCTATGTGGATGACATTCTATTAGCTAGTGATGACCTTGATGAGTTGAATGCTTTGAAAGCTTTCCTGGATGCTCAATTCAAGATTAAGGATTTGGGGTCAGTGCATTACTTCTTGGGTTTGGAAGTTACCCCTCATGACCAAGGTTATCTTATGACTCAACATAAATACACTTCTGACCTACTTTCTGAATTTCATTGTGACCACTTCACACCTATTACCACTTCTTTGGATCCGAGTGTGAAGCTGGTTCCTGACATGCATGATCCCATGCCTGATCCTACCACTTTCAGGCGGTTGGTTGGCAAACTCAATTTCTTGCAGCACACCAGGCCTGATATATCCTTTTCGGTGCAGCACCTCAGCCAGTTTTTACAAGCCCCACATATTCCCCATATGCTGGCAGCCCTACATGTCCTTAAATACCTGATGAATGCTCCTGCTCAGGGTATTCTACTTACAGCCAGCTCTGATTTTTCACTTCTGGCATATTCAGACTCTGACTGGGCTGCATGTGCCATTTCAAGAAGATCTGTGACTGGGTTTTACATCACTCTTGGGGGCAATCCAATTTCATGGAAGAGTAAGAAGCAACCCACTGTCTCTCTTTCTTCAGCTGAGGCTGAATATAGAGCATTGAGAATGGTTGTGACTGAGGTTTCTTGGCTAACTTGTTTGCTTGGCGATTTGGGTCTTCTTATTTCTACCCCTGTTTCTGTATTTTGTAACAATCAGGCAGCTATGCACATTGCCAAGAACCCCGTGTTTCAAGAACGCACCAAACATATTGAAGTTAATTGTCACTATGTTCGAGACAGCCTACACTCTGGGTTGATATCTCTTCAGTTTGTTCCTAGTTCTGCTCAACGTGCTGACATGCTGACCAAGGCTCTCCATGGTCCTCTGCATCATCAGTTTCTAGGCAAGCTTGGAGTGTCTACACCCTCCAGCTTGAGGGGGGGTGTTGACAATACTGGGCCTCTTGACAATAGCTAAGAGTATTAACTATTGGGCCTCATAGTTTCATACTTAGTTTTGGGCTTTTATGTATATCCAGCTCATTTTTCATTTTAGTGATTCATTTGTATATACTCGAACATTCTGGACAACAAGGTTAATAAGAAATTCATTTTCCTCTTCTCAGATATTTGTTCTTCTCTTTCTCTCTCTTCTCATCGTTGGATTTGAATCCCAAAATCAAATCTTCAGCTTATACTGAGAATCGATGAATTAACAATAGTGCACCCGTCATCTTGAAATCCTGGATCCGCCTCTGAATATTCAGTATTTTTATCTTTGAAATGGTAATTAATACTCAAAATTTTCCACCAGAGCTTTGGAGGTTGCTCAGGAGGTCCTGCTTCGGCACTCATGTGTATTGTCTGTTCAAAGTGAACGTAACCACGGGCTTTACCAGGAATCGAGAAGCCCTTCTCATAGGTCCTAGAGACATTCTTAGTCTTGAATCTTTTTGAATAACACACCCTGTATAGATGATGAGATGTTTTTGTGAAAAAAGTCAACCTTTTGTGTAGTCTTTCTACTGCTGTATACCTCTTTCAACGAAACACTTGCCGAAAAAATCATATTACTCAAATCCTTCAACCCATTGTGCCGAAAACCTAACTTCTCAAATTTCCATATCTCCTTTCTCACTTCAACTTTTACAAACTACCCCAATTCTCCTGGAGCCCAAACCAGATCCTTCTGTCATGAGCATCATCTGATCTCCAAGATTTTCCGCAGCAGCAAAAAACCAACTTTGAAAACCTTTAAATCTGTGTTTATTCCCAGTTTTACATTTGTCGTATACTCCTAAAGCCCTTTCGATGACTTGAAACCTTAACCAATTAAGCAGTACTAGCCTTTTACCTTTCAGAACTTCCTGAACCACATCATCTGATGACTGAGCATTAAAAATGAGGATGAAGTGAGATGAAAAGCAGAGATCTCTAGAACACTGAATCAGTCATTCAAACTGAACCTCTTATATCGCTTATATAGCATCCAAAATCTATTTATCGGCCATCCTTGTGAGATGAGACTTCTCATATAGTCTCAAATCATTTGGGCCAGCTTGATGTTACTCGATTGGTCTTTCTAACAGGTAAATGGCACTCAATTAGTAGACACAAGTACAAGGAGATAGCACCAAAGTAACAATGGCATGCACAACAAAAATACTAATTTCGCACTTCAGCAGTGTTGAAGGCACACATGTAAATAGAAAATTTCCCCTGCAAAGCATGCATGTCATATAAATATGGATCATATCATATCCTGAAAAAAGGAAATGTGTAACAGCTTTTTGTAAGACATACTCTGTACAGTGACACAAGAATCGCACTACATATTACATGGACAATTGAAACTGGTGAATAACAATGTATTTACTGTAAAAAAGTATAAGTCATATCCTAAGATACCAGATACGTTGAAAACCAGAACTAGAATCAACAGAAAGTTAACCCTTGACAGAAAATGGAGCTAATATACACGAAGCCAAGACTTTACCTTTCTTTCCCGAAGAGATATATTTGTCAATGACATCTCCTCCGGCTTTTGAAATGGTCACAACAGGAATTGTTATGTTTGATACCGTAGAATTGTCGGGACAAGTAATCTCCAAAAGATCTAAAGGATAGCAGGAAAAAGCAGTGTCATTTCTGGAAGAGATGGGGGAGACAAAATCACCAAAAAAAGTAAAAACTCAAAAACTAAAAGAAAACAAGAACTGAAATGGCAATGAGTCATGGATGACAACCTTCTTGATCATTTATCATCACAATCCCTGCAGCACCTCCTGCTTGTGCAACCGCAGCCTTCGTTAGAAAATCACATTGACCGCGAAGAGCTAGTGCAATAGACCCTGATAACTAGACCAAAGTAAACAAAAATCTCTGCTTTATGCAATGTATAACAAAAGTAAACCTTCTTCATATGTCAAAGTAAGAATTGCAACCAAAAGTTACAGATGACGAATTGAAAAGCCTCTGAGATGCTGGCTATTTACCTAAGAATAAAGGCATTGTCAGGAATCTGGAATAAATACCTTAGAAGAGGAACTAGAACAGCCATTCAAGGGTTTTGTATATGTAGCAGGCAGTCTGGGGGTATTTTTAATATTAGTAGGTAAAAGAGACCCAAATGCCGCACTTAAGCCACCCATTTGTTCATGCTCAGCACCATCAATCCACAACTTTACCAGAACCTGTACAAAAAGAAAGAAGTAACTTGGTATGAAGAAATAACTCAGTATGTTTCCAGAGGTGCATAACAGAGTTAAAGCAAAGAATACCGTGTCACAACAACAAAAGGACTGACTCAATCTTCTCGTAGTCATTAAAATTTACATCTTTTGAAAGAAGGCATGACATGAAATCGTTAGAACCCAACTTCCTAATTCTTAAGCACCCCTCACACTCCCAAATCACCAAGAAACAGATACAGAAATAACCAATCAAATAATCGATCAACTACATCTTAATCTAAAACTAGTTAGGCTACCTTATGTCGAATTCGAAGATGTAACTCAAATAATGACACCTGTTTTCACATTCATACAACTCGGTGATGGTATGAATCTCCCAATTCTAGACCTTTATTTTTCTCATTGGATTGGTTGCACATAGACTTTCTCTGTACTGCTCTTTTGTTTTTTCTTTGATGAAGTAAAGATACTTTTATTAACGCTGGCATCCAAAAGAAGCATAATTTCAAAAGTGTTAATAGCTCCTATGCAGAACTCAAGGATCCAATGAAGTCCACAAACATATTTACATCAGATACATCCGTATGTTTACACCCAAAAAAAGGTTCAAGAGGCATTTCGCTTTTAGTACAGGGTTACAAGCATAGTAGAGGTCTCTTCAAAGTATCTTGCATTCCTTTCTTGGTGTCCAAAATATAAAATTTGGTACTGCTTGCCATATCTTTTTCTTTCTTTCTCCACTTTCCTTAGGCACTGGCATAGTGCATACAAAAGCCTCCTCAAGACTAATTGGCATCACCTGTTGAACTCAAAACATGTTTAGGAACATGCTACAAATTTCCTTGGCCACCAGGCAATGCAAGAAAAATCCTTTCTTTACATAGAAAGCATATTGAAAGGTTAAATCCTCTCTTCATCAAGTTGTCTTGTTTTTCCAAGCTTCGTACATCACTATCCAGCTCTATAACAAATCACCTTGGTTAGAGCTTTAATTCTCCATATCCCTTTCCATGGTCAAGATCCCAAGACTGTACAATATTTCCTGTGTTTGTCAAGACCTGGTAGCAACTTCAATTGTAAAAATAACTCTGTTGTTCCCATTCCATCAGATTCTATCCATGCTTTGTCTTTGCAAATTTTCCAGTTCCAGTTTGTCTACTAGCCTTGCCAAGCAACTGACTTTCCAATCCTGACAATTCCTTCTTAATGATATGGCACCCAGTATTATCTCTACAATCAGTAATAGTTGCCACAAGAGTAGATCATTTGGAAATATGCTGGGAAATGCATCTTTTAATGTATTATTTCCCCACCTTGTCTAATCAAAATCTTATTTTCGTTCCATCTCCTACTTCAAAGTATATATGCTCCTTGAAGTCTTCCCCCATTTTGCAAATGTACCTCCGGGGGCCTGCCTACTCCAGAAGGTAAGGAAGTAAACTTTATACCAATTATTTTGTATTCCATGCTTAGAGTTAATTATCTTTCTCCAGTAGGCATCTTCCTCCATGTTAGATCTCCATAACCATTTCATTAATAGACTCTGCTTGTGCATAACTCATACTACTAAACTTTGTGAACCTTATGATACTCCCGCCAAACTAAAACCTCAGAATTAGATGTTGATTAAAAGATAGGTCAAATTTGGCTACAAGTTCTCATTATCAGGGTAGCAGCAACCTTGTACGATCATTGCAATACCCTATAGAGTAATTTTAAGACAAAACGATAACAACAGTAACAACAACTCACTTTCTCAACTATCTGTGATAAGGGGCTTAACAGCCCACCAACCAATTTTACTTTCTATTAGAAATTCTTGATCTTCGCCCCGAACTAGTCAGTGTTTGCTACATGAATACTCTATATTATTGGTGGAGCTAAAGGGAGATAAGGGATTTCAATTTAATCCCCTTCGACAAAAAAATGTACTGCGCAAATAGGGTAAAACAAAATTTTTTGGTTATATATGAAATGTTGAATCTCCTGACATAAAGATTCTAGTGTAGTTCTTTTATCGGTAAGAAAGATTATAATGTGTAGTGGTAAAGCGGTTCAGAATTGCCTAGATCACAAGTTCAAATCCTGAATGTGACACACTAGTAATTTTTTAAATCCCCTTGTATGAATTTGTGGCACTGGCACTGCTTTATATTCATTATGTTCTATTTAGACCCATTTCAATCCAAATAATTTGGTTTCAAATAAACTATGCCTTCTAAAACTCGAAAAATACAAGAGAAACCTCTCTCCCAACAACGTTTCCACATAATTACCTCCAGGCAGAGTCAAATACCGGATTTAAATTTGATAAGTTCAACCTTCAGCTTATTACTGTAGGACCTATTACATTTTTGAAACTATGAGCTCAAAATTTAAATTTTAGTTACTTTTAACATAATAATTGATTAGATACTCTCTATCCACCACTGCCACCATTTTCTTTTTGCGAATAAATTATGAGCGGAAGGAATCTGAATAATAGGAAAGAATAAAAAAATTTACCAATCGATAAGGATTGTTGCAGGAGGTTGAGGAATTTGCAGGGGCGGCGCGTGAGATATCATCATCGCCGGTAGCGATTGATGATAGAAGAAGAATGCACAGTCCGATTAAACGCCATGAAAATGCCATATTAAAAATATTGATCCACTTTTTACTCCAATAACCCTATCTCCGCATAGGGTTTTTGGGAGATTCAAAAGCAAATCTCTGTGTCTTTGCTCAGAAATTTTGACGAAGAGAGAAAGAGGGGGGTTGAAAGTCGGTGATGGGGTCGTTATTGGGATTTCATTAATTTACAGTTAAATGAAAAAAAGAATTACATTAAAGTTTCTCTAATTATGACAGCTCGTTAGTTGCATTTGATGTATGCGATTTATAAGATGCATTTGGTGAATGCGATTTATCATGTACTGCATTACATAAGTCGCATTGACAAATGCATCTTGTAAGTCGTATTTAACAAATTCATAACTCGCATTTCCAACTCCAATCTATATAGATCGATGTATAAGTCACATTTGGCAAATACAATCTAAAATAAATATTTGCTTTTTGTCCGATTATAAATCATATTTTTGAAAGGCGTTTTATTTTAAAAGCACGATTTCACTACAACTTATATGTCAAATTTACTAAATTAGACTTGTAAATTACATTATAAGATGTTTTTTTTGTCTTTTTTAAATGGCAATCTACATATTCCTTAACCTTGTAGCTAAGTTTGCTAACACAATACAAAGAATACCTATTGTTACAGCTTTTACTACCAGACTGATAGTTACCAATCATTTATAAATTTTTTAGTAATATAAAGACTTTGACTCCTTTGTAGATATACACAATTTATTTAGCATAGGCCACATGAGTTGAACAAGGAGAAATGAGAAAACGAAGTCAGAATAATGCAAAAAATCCCAAATGAATTAAGATTAGAAAAAGGGCATCCCGGTGTACAAAGTATTTTGTGTCACGCAAGGTCCAATCTAGACAGGTTCTCGCAACTGCCTTTCAAACAGGACTTCGAGATCGGGGAAGGAGCGCACCCCAAAGATTGTGCTACATGTTGGATTATGGGTCATGGGTCGCTCCATGTGGGCTGACCCGACTCGGTTAGGAGAGATAAGGGAGAGAGGTTAAGGGAAGTTACCACTAGACCACAAACACCCACTAAACTGAACGTGCAAAAAGGGGTGAGTGGTGGGTTATCTTCCTTAACCAATATTTCTCAGCCTATTTTATGTGAAAGAGAAAATATAGAACAACGAACAGTAAGAATTTTCTCTGAATCTCTTCTTCTCCCAACGAAAAATACACACAAGTAAGGGCATCTAATTGGTGGAAGATTAACTTTGTTTCCTAGTGATTCAAAGTTCGTTTGGGGCAATTATTTCGGTGGTGAGTTCAACAATTCTTCCACTGCATTGATAGGTACGCTAATATTGTTCTCGCCCCGCAATTATTAATCTAACAATGGTATCAGAGCGTGGTTGTATCCGTACTCTGCTTTCTCCGCTGCAAATTTTATTCTTATTGGGAGACGGCTCTGGTTGGTGCCATAAAAAGGAACAATCTGTTTGTTTGTTTGTTTTTTAAAAGGATCTTGTGTGTAGAATTTTTGCCGCTATTGACAGAGTTTGAGATTAAAAAGTATTCTTTTACCGTATTGTTGTTTGCAACGGAACTTAAACAAAGGTTTCAAAAATTAAATTGAATTTATGTGAGATCACCATGGCTTGACAGCTTTATCTGCATTATTGGAAGTTTATTACATATAATATAATATAAAGCCTCATCATGTGAAAGTTGCCATGTTATCTTTGGCATGTGAAATTTTTCTTGCCACTTGGATAGCATTACATATTTGCATATTTACTTATATGTGTTGGAAATGATTTCCATATCTTCCCCACTTTGCTTTAGAAAGTTGAAATATAGACACATATTCTGATTGTCATGTTAACAGAACAGAACTTGACACGTATGGAGCAAAATGTTTCTCAAGTATGGTGGCCAGTGATCAATGTAGTTTTATTTAAATATTGTGAACAACATACATGAATCGGTGGTTTTAAGAAATATTGAATCACTGCACAAAAACTATCAATCAATTCCAAAAATAATTATGGTCACTATAAATGACATAATTTTGAAAGTGTTTCTGATTAATTGCAGCAAATTCTTTCTCTATCTTTTGTCTTAACAAGTTATTTTAGAATATAGTACAATTTTTTTGGTCATATTCCCTTAAATGATATACTTCTACGAGTTATTGTGACGTATGTTGTCACAATGAATGGTTGTAGCCGTTCTAAGTGTTTCCTTGGTCCTATTTCAAATATGGCTGAAGAAGGACAAGTTCGAATTACTCCAAGTGGGAGTTCTTGAAGTCAAGGAAAGGGACAACGTAAAAGGATACACCGTCGCAGGACTTATTTCTATAATGATTTAGACTCTAAGCCTGAAGTCATCAGGAATGTCCCAAGGGCGAGGCAAAATGAGTTAACGGTTCGAAGGGCTGCACGAAGGGAAAAAGAAATGAAATTTAGGGAGCTTAAGGAATTTAAAATTTGCTATGATCTTTCCATTCCTGAACATGTACACCTTTTTAAGATAAAAAGAGCTGAATTGGCTAATTACGTAGAAATTACTCATTGGGAAGCATTAGCTATTTTAGCGGACTCTCTTCGAGAGCCTTGGGGTGAAATTTTAACTGAGATTTATCATGATGTTTGGCCTAGTGCACCTTTTAGCGTATATGAGCAAGAGTTAGTGTTCGATTGGTATATGGATCCTAGCAAACATGTAAATTGTTATTATGTATTTTATCTTAACAAAATTTATATTATATTATTTGTCTCACCAGTTACATACATTGTTTATTATATTTTTTTTGTAATAGATTGCGACTTGAAGTAAAATACAAACTAAGAAGTGATTTTAATATTAATTAAAAATATTTAGATATAGATGATTAATGAAAATGTACTGACCGTTCGATTCTATACCAAATGTAGAATTAATATTATAATTAATTTACTTGAGTGTGTAATCACATGCATAAATTAACTGAAGTATATATTGATGAGTTAAACTTGTAAAATTATCTCTAATAACAGACATGGCATCAAAAAGTATCATTGCCGACTTGAACAAGGGTGACAAACTGAATGGTGAAATTTACGATATCTGGAGTCGTAAGATGTGGTATGTACTCGAAGTGCAAGATGCTCTTGAAAGTATTAACCATGTTATGAGTCACCCAGAGGAGGGTAACACTGTCCAACACAGGAGGGATCTAGAAACTTACAATGTTTGGAAAAAGAAAGATTCCACTGCACGTGGAATTATTGTAAGTTCAGTTGTTGATGATCTCATCCACGAATGTGAGCAATATCCTACTGCTCAATCCATGTGGGCACATTTAAAAGAGGCATATGGGGGTACGACTGTGACTCTCCTTCGACAACTGATAATCAAGTTTGACACGTACAAAAAACGTCATGATCACGGTGTTAAGAAACATCTAAGGGTGATGTCAAATATGATTGCTCAACTCAAAAGTGATGGCCATGTTCTCTCTTATGAGAAGCAGGTTCAGGCAGTGATTCGGTCTTTTCCTAATAATTGGGAACATTTGAAGGTTTATTTGACCCATAATGATAGCATCAAAACTTTTGCTGATGTTGCCCGTCATGTGGATCTTGAAGACGAGCGGTTTGGTGTTGCTAAAGCTGTACCTAATGCCTTTGTAGCAAAATCAAGTGGTACAATGAAATCAAGCTTCAAGCGCAAGAGAAACTGGAAAAATGACGGAAAGAGTAAGGAGACCGGAGAAGGACCCTCCAAGAAAAGAAACAAGCCAAATTCCAAGAAAGGAAAATGGTTCTACAAGAAGAAAGACAAGAGCAAGATGAAGTGTTACAATTGTCAAGTCCCAAGGCATTTTGCTCGTGAGTGCACTAAGCCGAAAAAGGTAGCATTTCAAAGCGCATCTCTTAGTGCTATATATGTTTATAGAACTGTTTTACTAACTGAATCTTATCTTGTGTGGATTGTAGACTCAGGGGCCACCGACCATGTGAGCTGCGATAGAGAAGCGTTTATAGAGTTTTGTCGAGTTACACCTGGATCAAAGCATGTATATGTGGGAAACAATGCAAAGCTTGAAGTCAAAGGGATAGACACTTGCAAAATGGACATGTGTGGTGGCCGATCTTTGATATTGCATGACGTCCTATATGTTCCAGAGATTCTACGAAACTTAGTATCTGTGTCTGTTCTTCTAGATTTAGATTTCAATTTGAACATTAGTCGCAGTGGTCTTAGAATTACTTAAGACAATGTTTTTTATGGTTTGGACATCGTTATGATGGTTTTATTGTGTTAGATTGTAATCATTCTACGTATAACTATTATGTTGACCGTTGTGTTATGGCATGTTATTCTAGTAACAATGATGTTGATGTTATTACATGGCATGCAAGATTAGGTCACATAGGGCAGGATCGAATGAATAGATTGGCTAAGGAAGGACATCTAGGTCCTTTCTCTAAAATTGAAATGCCAACTTATGAAAATTGTCTTGCTGAAAAGATTACACGTAAACCATTTGGAAAGGCTAAGAGAGCTGATTTTCCATTGCAATTAATCCATTCTGATATCTATGGTCCAATGAATGTGAGGGCTTGGTCTGGTGCTTTATATTTCATTACGTTCATTGATGATTTCACATGCTTTGGTTATGTCTATTTGATCTCTCATAAATCTGAAGCACTTGAATGCTTTACGAAATATGTGAATGAAGTTGAGAATCAATTAGACAAAAGGATTAAGACCTTAAGAACCGATAGAGGGCGTGAATATCTTTCAAAAGAATTTGAAGGATTGTGCAATGAAAAGGGAATCACCAGACAGTTAACTATTCCATACAAACTTCAACAAAATGGTGTAGCAGAAAGAATGAATAGGACACTACTGGACATGATAAGGTCCATGATGGCGCAGGCAAATTTACCTATCTCCTTTTGGGGAGATGCGTTATTGACTGTAACTTACATATTGAACAAAGTGCCTTCTAAATCAGTTCCTTCCACTCCTTATGAGCTATGGACTGGTCATAAACCAAACTTAAAGGATTTACGACCTTGGTGTTGTGCTGCATACGTAAAAGATTAGCAAGTTTGGTAAATTAGGTCCAAAATGCAAGAAATGTATCTTTAAGAATACTCCAAAGGGTATGTGTTCATTGGTGAATTAGAGGATGGAAGTATTACTGAGATTGAATCGCGAGATGTCACTTTTTTGGAAAATGATTTTCCAAAGAAGGGCGAGGTAAAGAATGTAGAGCCTCTTTATGAAATGCTAAACTTAGATAGTCAGCAAATGTCTTCTGACACAGTTGATAATCAAATTGATCAAGATCTTATTCTTGATCCGAGTGGGAGTGGGAGTGGGAACTCTCAATCCCGAAATCCTTCTGATGAACCTGAATTTCAACTACGAAAGAGTTCCAGAAAAAATATACCCAAACATACTTATGAAATTGAATATTATATGTTCTTGGTATCTCCCACAGAAATGGATGAGCCAAAGTCTGTGACTAAGGCTTTATCGAGCCCTGGAAAAGATAGGTGGATGAAAGCAATGAAAGAAGAATTAGAGTCCATGAAAATCAACAAAGTTTGGGATCTAGTTGATCTTCCGCTTGGGCATAGAGCCATTGGAAACAAATGGGTTCTCAAAGTTAAACACAAAGCGGATGGGTTAATAGAAAGATACAAGGCACAATTGGTGGCAAAAGACTTTACTCAAGAATTTGGAATAGATTATGAAGAAACATTTTCATCAATTGTGAAGTTTACCTCAATTCGCTTACTTTTAGCTATTGTTGCACGTTTGAATTTGGAATTACATCAAATGGACGTGAAGACAACTTTTCTCAACGGAGAACTAAACGAAGAGATCTACATGGAACAACCTGTAGGCTTCATCGTTAAAGGCCAAGAAAAGAAGGTCTGTAAATTGAAAAGATCTATTTATGGCCTGAAGCAATCTTCAAGGCAATGGTATTTGAGATTTCACAAGGAGGTGATCTCATATGATTTCATCATGATCGATAAAGACCATTGCATTTATGTGAAGAAGTCCAATGGGATGTTTTTTATTCTTTCTCTTTATGTGGACGTATTTTATTGGCCAGAAACAATTTGGAGTATTTGAAAACTATCAAGTCATGGCTTTCAAAGTCATTTGACATGAAAGATATGGGCAAGGCAGACTATATCCTTGGAGTTAAGATCCAAAGAGACCGTTCCAAAAAGTTATTGAGTTTATCTCAAGAAACTTATATAAAGAAAATATTGGAGCATTTTCGCATGAATAGTTGCAAATCCATGGATACTCTTATAGCGAGAGGTGAAACTTTAAGCCTTGAAATGTGTCCCAAGACTAAAAATGAAAAGGAAGACATGTCTCGAGTTCCATATTCAAGTATTGTCGAGAGCTTGATATACGCTATGATGTGTACTCGCCCAGAAATTTGTTATGACGTAGGTCTGGTTAGCAGGTATCAATCCAATCCTATAAGAGATCATTGGAAAGCTATGAAGAGAATTTTCTTATACCTGAAGGGAACTGCAGATTATTCACTGTGTTATAGTGGAAATGATTTATACCTGAGAGGATATACAAATGCTTATTGGGCTGGTGACCGGAATGATAGAAAATCAACATCCGGTTATGCTTTCTTACTTAATGGTGGTGCTATATCATGGAAAAGTAAGAAACAAACCTGCACAGCCCTTTCAACAATGGAAGCTGAGTTCGTGGCTTGTGCGTCTGCAGTACAAGAAGCTGTTTGGTTGAAGAGATTCTTTGAGCATTTGAATATTACAAAGAATTCTCAGGGACCCATGACTCTATATTGTGATAGTCAAGCAGCTATTGCATATACAAAAGATCTTAAGTATCACAGCAAGACCAAACATATTGACATCAAGTATAACTTTGTAAGAGACATGGAAGCAAGTGGAGAGATAAAATTTACAGTACATTCCTACACGAAGCATGATAGCTGATCCTTTTACAAAGGCGATATCCAGAGACTTGTTTGAGAAACATGTTATGGCTCTAGGTTTGCGAAGGATATGAACATATTTATGTATTGTAAAATAACTTTAGTATTATAATATGCTCATCAATATTTGACTCTTGAATTTTGCTATATCTTGTATGCATGTGATGAATATTTTGTTGATAAAGTGTGTTGAACAAGTCGCGAGATTGGTTCTCTCACACGAGCAATCACCTCTTGCGTTAAGAATCGTGAAGAGATGAGACCTTATAGAACCTTGGATAATGCGGGGTTATATTTACTTGTATAGGTCGTTCTTGATAGCTTACGAATTTCACTATTCGATTATGACTTGTTTTGTAAGCCAGATACGAGTTTCTTTAAGAAGATGGTTTGAGGATTATTGAAGTGAGAAACTCGGGTTAGACACTTGAAGGTGTCTAGACCAAGATCTGTATGGTGTTGGATGATTAAAATAATAAGACACACGTGCCAATATAAGGTGAGAACATTGTGACATGTGTTTCATACCACGTGTGTTATCGACCATGGGATAATGGAAGAATGAATCCCTGCTTCTTCATTGTGTGAGATCCCAAAGAAGTTAGAGTAACTTTTATTGAAATACCCTTTGACCTTTTACTGTCTCTTCAAGTGCAAATCAATGTTGCTACTTTAGCATGCCACTAATAGTCATAAGTGATTCGGCAATGCAATGCATGTCTAGGAAAGCAATTGATTTGGAATGGAAAGATTCGAGTAGAAAGGGAAGATGACTAAAATTTAGTAATTTAACTTGTATTCATAGGTCGACCATTACACTTACCATGAGGATATTGGGTGTTATTGTGGATACAATGTTATATGAGAACTCGAATTTGCCTCTTTTGAGGATGGGGGATCGAATAAGTAGCTACTGCAATAGCGAATGATGTCTGGGGTATTGCGAGTAATAATGTCCTCATGCCAGTAGTGAATCCTTTCCATATGTGATTGGATTTCTACATAGAGCTTTAGTACAACCTTTAATTGGTTTTGGAATTTTACAGCTCTTTGTGCTCGCAGGTCGCACCAATTATTTGCCGGTATGAAAAGTGTGTCAAAGACATCGGTCTAGCCCACTATGAACGAAGTGGAGATGTTGGATTATGGGTCATAGGTCACCTCATGTGGGCTGACCCGGCCCGATTAGGAGAGATAAAAGAGAGAGGTTAAGGGAAGTTACCACTAGACCACAAACACCTACTAAACTGAACGTGCAAAAAGGGGTGAGTGGTGGGTTATCTTCCTTAACCGCTATTTCTCAGTCTACTTATGTGAAGGAGAAAATATAGAACTACGTACAGTAAAAAATTTCTCTGAATCTCTTCTTCTCCTAACGAAAAATACACATAAGTAAGGGCATCTAATTGGTGGAAGATTAACTTTGTTTCCTAGTGATTCAAAGTTCGGTTTGGAGCAATTGTTTCGGTGGTGAGTTCAACAATTCTTGTGTTGTGTTGGCAGGTACGCTAATGTTGTTCTCGCCCTGCGATTATTAATCTAACAATGGTATCAGAGCATGGTTGTATCCGTACTCTGCTTTCTCCGCTGCAAATTTTATTCTTATTGGGAGATGGCTCTGGTTGGTGCCATAAAAGGAACAATCTGTTTGTTTTAAAGGATCTTGTGTGTAGAATTTTTGCCGTTATTGATAGAGTTTGAGATTAAAAAGTATTCTTTCACCGTATTGTTGTTTTCAACGGAACTTAAACAAAGGTTTCAAAAATTGAATTGAATTTATGTGAGATCACAATGGCTTGACAACTTTATCTGCATTATTTGAAGTTTATTACATATAATATAATATAAAGCCTCATCATGTGAAAGTTGCCATGTTATCTTTGGCATGTGAAATTTTACTTGCCACTTGGATAGCATTACATATTTGCATATTTACTTATATGTATTGGAAATGATTTCCATATCTTCCCCACTCTGCTTTAGAAAGTTTATATATAGACACATATTCTGATTGTCATGTTAACAGAACAAAACTTGACACGTATGGAGCAAAATGCTTCTCAAGTATGGAGGCCAGTGATCAATGTAGTTTTATTTAAATATTGTGAACATCAGACATGAATCGGTGGTACTAAGAAATATTGAATCACTGCACAAAAACTATCAATCAATTCCAAAAATAATTGTGGTCACTATAAATGACATAATTTTGAAAGTCTTTCTGATAATTGCAGCAAATTCTTTCTCTATCTTTTGTCTTGACAAGTTATTTTAGAATATCGTACAATTTTTTTTTGGTCATAATCCCTTAAATTGATATACTTCTACGAGTTATTATGATGTATGTTATCACAACGAATGGTTGTAGCCATTCTAAGTATTTCCTTGGTCCTATTTCAGATATGGCTGAAGAAGGACAAGTTCGAATTACTCCAAGTGGGAGTTCTTGAAGTCAAGGAAAGGGACAACGTAGAAGGATACACCGTCGCAGGACTTATTTCTATAATGATTCAGACTCTAAGCCTGAAGTCATCAGGAATGTCCCAAGGGTGAGGCAAAATGAGTTAACGGTTTGAAGGGCTGCACGAAGGGAAAAAGAAATGAAATTTAGGGAGCTTAAGGAATTTAAAATTTGCTATGATCTTTCCGTTCCTGAACATGTACACCTTTTTAAGATAAAAAGAACTGAATTGGCTAATTACGTAGAAATTACTCATTGGGAAGCATTAGCTATTTTAGCGGACTCTCTTCGAGAGCCTTGGGGTGAAATTTTAACTGAGATTTATCATGATGTTTGGCCTAGTGCACCTTTTAGCGTATATGAGCAAGAGTTAGTGTTCGATTGGTATATGGATCCTAGCAAACATGTAAATTGTTATTATGTATTTTATCTTAACAAAATTTATATTATATTATTTGTCTCACCAGTTACATACATTGTTTATTATATTTTTTTTGTAATAGATTGCGACTTGAAGTAAAATACAAACTAAGAAGTGATTTTAATATTAATTAAAAATATTTAGATATAGATGATTAATGAAAACGTACTGACCGTTCGATTCTATACCAAATGTAGAATTAATATTATAATTAATTTACTTGAGTGTGTAATCACATGCATAAATTAACTGAAGTATATATTGATGAGTTAAACTTGTAAAATTATCTCTAATAACAGACATGGCATCAAAAAGTATCATTGCCGACTTGAAAAAGGGTGACAAATTGAATGGTGAAAACTACGATATCTGGAGTCGTAAGATGTGGTATGTACTCGAAGAGCAAGATGCTCTTGAAAGTATTAACCATGTTACGAGTCACCTAGAGGAGGGTAACACTGCCCAACACATGAGGGATCTGGAAACTTACAATGTTTGGAAAAAGAAAGATTCCACTGCACGTGGAATTATTGTAAGTTCAGTTGCTAATGATCTCATCCATGAATATGAGCAATATCCTATTGTTCAAGCCATGTGGGCATATTTAAGAGAGGCATATGGGGGTACGACTGTGACTCGCCTTCCACAACTGACAATCAAGTTTGACACGTACAAAAAACATCATGATCATGGTGTTAAGAAACATCTAAGGGTGATGTCAAATATGATTGCTCAACTCAAAAGTGCTGGCCATGTTCTCTCTGATGAGCAACAGGTTCAGGCAGTGATTCGGTCTCTTCCCAATAATTGGGAACATTTGAAGGTTAATTTGACCCACAATGATATCATCAAAACTTTTGCTGATGTTGCCCGTCATATGGAGCTTGAAGACGAGCGACTTGGTGCTGCTAAAGCTGTACCTAATGCCTTTGTTGCAAAATCAAGTGGTACAATGAAATCAAGCTTCAAGCGCAAGAGAAACTGGAAAAATGACGGAAAGGGTAAGGTGACCGGAGAAAGACCCTCCAAGAAGAGAAACATGCCAAATTCCAAGAAAGGAAAACAGTTCTACAAGAAGAAAGACAAGAGCAAGATGAAGTGTTACAATTGCCAAGTCCTAGGGCATTTTGCTCGTGAGTGCACTGAGCTGAAAAAGGTAGTATTTCAAAGCGCATCTCTTAGTGCTATATATATTTCTAGCACTGTTTTACTAACTGAATCTTATCCTGTGTGGATTGTAGACTCAGGGGCCACCAACCATGTGAGTCGCGATAGAGAAGCGTTTATAGAGTTTCGTCGAGTTCCACCTGGATCAAAGCATGTATATGTGGGAAACAATGCAAAGCTTGAAGTCAAACGGATAGGCACTTGCATAATGGACATACGTGGTGGCCGATATTTGATGTTTCATGATGTCCTATATGTTCCAAAGATTCGACGAAACTTAGTATTTGTGTCTGTTCTTCTAGATTTAGATTTCAATTTGAATTTTAGTCGCAGTGGTCTTAGAATTACTCAAGACAATGTTTTTATGGTTTGGACATCGTTATGATGGTTTTATTGTGTTAGATTGAATCCTTCTACGTATAACTATTATATTGATCGTTGTGTTATGGCATGTTATTCTAGTAACAATGATGTTTATGTTATTACATCTAATTGGCTACTTACAGGGGTGGATCTAGCCCATCGAGTACGGGTTCGGTCGAACTCAGTCGCTTTGGTCAAATCCATGTATTTGTCTTAAAATATCCATTGAATATGTGTAAATTATTAATTTAGAACCCAGTAACTTAAAAAGATTAAAACTCCGAACCCATAACCTTCAAATCATGGCTCCACCATTGGCTACATGTAGCCTACCCTGATGCTCCGCCTCTAGCCGCATGCAGCCCACCTGATGCAAGGATCACTGGCTAGTTCCACAGCTTGAACCCGTAACCTATAGATCACAAAAAAATAATTTGATCGTTGCTCCAAGACTCCTCTTCAAAAATAAGCATATATAATAAAACACAGACGGATAAAACGGGTAAATTTTTGCCTCCATCTTTTTTTTCCATTTGAGACCACCACCATTTCTTTCCACACACATAGCTTGAACACAAGAACAATGTTATGCAACTTAAACAGTCCGCATATATGAATTGATTAACATTTGGTTTAGCATTTTCCTGAGGTATGTCACGTCCTTAATTGTTAACTAAGTACACGTGTGGCACTTGACAACTCGCTTACGATCTTGCACAACTTGCTATGTCAAGTTAGCCTTTCTACACTCAAGATCGCTAAGAGAATGGAAGAAAGAACACAAGAGAATTGTTAAAGGAAGCTTTGTATTAGAGAGAACTTGAATTGTTTGCTTGATGAATTACAAATGAATGTCCCCCTTTATATACTAGTCTCTTAGGGGCTAGTGTATAAATATTAATTATTACACAAGTTCTTGATATTTATAAGATAAGGGTTTTTTTCTAGAATTCTCTACAAGCTTGGAAGATTCCAAGAACTTTTCTAGCAAATCCATAAGGATCTAGGTTCTTCCTAAGGAAATGTTCATACCTCTCTAGAATCTTCTCACAAATGCTAGCCTTCTTCTTATGTAAGCTTCCACATGGAATTAATATATGCCAAATGGCACCTATGTGGCATGATGACATGGCGGGTCATCACACTCTCCCCCACCCAATATTGCGACGACCGCGGCGCAATGCTGCTGCATAAACTCTCGGATCTTATCTTTGAATTGCCACAAGTCTTCATATCGTTCCCACGTGGCCTCCTCCGGTGATTGCCCTTTCCAATGGACGAGGAACATATCGATGGCTTTTTGCCCTTGTTTTCGCCTGGCCTGGTAATCTATGATAGCCTCAATCTCCCGATCATGTGAGGCGGTGATAGTCATTGGCGCTCGACTTGATTGGCCCCTACTCGGATCATCCTTATCTTCATGATATGGCTTAAGCATGCTGGCATGGAAGACAGGGTAGATCTTAAGATACGATGGCATGTCAAGCTTGTATGAGATCTTGCCTACCTTGGCGACGATCTTAAATGGCCCCTCATACTTGTGAATCAGATTCTGATGCATGCCCCGTAGTGCCTTGAACTGTCTTGGGTTAAACTTCACCATGACCATGTCCCCAACTCTATAGTATGTGGGATGCCGCTTATGGTCCGCAAACTTCTTCATCTTCTTAGCTGCCTTATCCAAGTAGGACTTAGCAGTGTCGAGCTGCTCCTCCCATCTTTTGGCCATATGATAAGCCCCCAAACTCTTTCCCTCGAACGCGGCTGGTAAGGAATGTGGAGTTTGTGGTTGTTGGCTTGTGGCTAGCTCAAATGGTGTTTGTCCCGTGGACTCACTCCGCTGCAAGTTATAAGAGAATTGGGCGATGTCTATGAGCCTTGCCCAATCTTTTTGATGCGTGCTTACATAATTTCTCAAGTAGCATTCTAGTAAGGCATTGACTCGTTCCGTTTGTCCATCTGTCTGTGGGTGGAAACTAGTAGAAAAGTGCAGCTTCGTACCAAGTATGTCAAACAACTCTCTCCAAAGGTTTTCAGTAAAGCGGGGGTCTCTATCACTGATTATATGCCTTGGTAAGCCCCAATACTTCACCATGTTCTTAAAGAATAGCTTGGCGGTTTCCTTGGCTGTGCAACCTAGTGAGGCGGGCATGAAGGTGACATATTTGGAAAATCTATCCACAGCCACCATAATAGTACCATAACCGTCCGACCTTGGTAGGCAAGTGATAAAGTCCATAGTCACGCTCTCCCGTGGACGCTCTGCAATTGGTAGTGGCTCCAAAAGTCCTCTAGGTTGTTGTTGCTCAACCTTGTCCTACTGACATACAAGACAAGTCTGCACATAACATTCTATATCATCTCGCATGCGTGACCAATAGTAGACTGACTCAACCAAGGCCCTAGTGCGACGTTGGCCTGGATGACCAGCCCACATTGTATCATGACTCTCCCTTATGATCCGCCGTCTAATGTCTCCAAACTTAGGCATGTAGACCCGCCGACCCGTGGTAAGCAATATGCCGTCTTTTACCCAAAAACATCTCGTCTTGCCCTGGTTGGCTAACTCGATAAGTTGTTTGGCTATTGAATCATGTTGCATGCCTTTTTTATAGCCCCCCTAATGTCCCATCTCGCTGAAGTAATTGTAGCAAGATCGGCTTTCCGGCTCAAGGCATCAGCTACAACATTACCTTTTCCCGGCTTATACTCCAGCGCATAATCAAACTCGACTAAGAAATCCTGTCACCTAGCCTGCTTTGGTGTGAGTTTCTTCTGTGTCTGAAAGTAGCTAGTAGCCACATTATCAGTCTTGACCATGAAACTCGACCCGAGCAGATAATGTCTCTATGTATGAAGGCAATGCACAATGGCAGTCATTTCCTTTTCTTGTACCGTGTAACGCCGCTCCATCTCATTTAACTTGCGGCTCTTAAATGTTATGGGATGCTTATCCTGCATCGGGACACCCCCAATGGCAAAGTCTCAGGCATCTGTGTGCACCTCAAAAGTCTTGGCAAAGTCAGGTAATTCCAAGACTGGCTCCTCTGTTACAGCTGCCTTAAGGCATTCAAATGCCTTTTGACAATGCTCTGTCCAAACCCATGGCTTGTTCTTCTTTAGCAACTCAGTCAATGGTGCGGCCTTTGCTGAGTATCCATTGATGAACCGACGATAGTAGTTAACAAGGCCAAGGAAGGATCTCAACTCAGTTACCTTTATAGGTGCCTCCCACTCCTGGATAGCACATACCTTAGCCTCGTCCATGCGTAGCTCTCCATTGCTAATGATATGGCCCAAGAAGTTCACCTTTGATTGTGCGAACTCACATTTCTCCCTCTTGATGTATAGCTCGTTCTCTCGCAAGACTTGGAAAACCTTCCTTAAGTTCCATGTGCTCCTCCAAGTTGTTGCTGTAGATGACTATGTCGTCTAGGTAGACTACCACGAACTGATCAAGGTAGGGATGGAAGATCTTGTTCATAAGGGTGCAAAATGTGGTCGGTGCATTGGTTAAGACAAAGGGCATCACCAACCACTCAAAGGCTCCATATCTCGTCACACATGTTGTCTTTGACTCATCCCCTTACGCAATGCGAACCTAGTAGTAGCCCTTTCAAAAATCTACCTTGATAAAGTACTTGGCTTGCCCAAGTCTATCAAACAAGTCAACAATGAGCGGGATCGGGTACTTATTCTTCACGATGACCTTATTAAGTGCTCGATAGTCTATGCACAAACGCAACGATCCATCCATCTTCTTCTGGAACAATACTGGTGCGCCAAAAGGTGCCTTTGATGGGCGAATGTGACCAGCATCTAGTAGCTCCTTCAATTGTTTCCTGAGCTCCTCTAGCTCGGGAGGTGTCATACGATATGGGGCAAATGCGGGTGGCTTAGCCCCTGGCTCCAACTCAATCTTGTGATCCACCTCTCGCCTAGGAGGTAGGTGCTTAGGCAACTCCTCGGGCATGACATCTTTGTTTTCCTCAGGCAACTTCTCTATGAATGGTGGCAGTGTCTCTTGAAAACTCTTGTTTTCCTCCAGACTTGTGATGGTTGCCACGAACGTCGGCTCCCCCTTCTTGATCCCCTTGACAACCTGCATAGCTGAGAGTTGTGCTTGGCTCTGTTCGTGTGGCATAGTCATTGTAGGTACCATGCAAGCTCCTTCTAGCTCCGTAACCAAGAGACGTTGGAGGTAGGGGTCGATTAAAGTATGACAATGTCTAAAGAACTCTTGCCCTAGTATGATGTCAAAGATATTCATAGCGATTACGGTAAAGTTTGTCATACCATTCCAAGTTCCCAATTTGACACCAACTCCATTAGCTACCCCACGAGCATTCTGTATCTCGGCATTCACGGTCTTTACGCGAGAGTTGGTTGGAGCAAGCTTCAATTCTAGTCTCTTTGCGGCAGCCTCAGTCACGAAATTATGAGTTGCTCCAGTATCCACCATTGCACAAGCGGACTTGTTGTTGATAGTGAGATCCACGTACTGATTGCCATTCTCGGTAGGTTGGATAGCTTGCTTCGTGACAACACCACATAATCCGATCATACCCAATTGTGCGGTTCCCGGACTATTTCCTTGTGGTTGCCCCTTCTGCTCACGTACCATGGCACTGAGGCTCTTGAGGTCAGGACAATTCCTGAAGCCATGTGGACCTCCACATATATAACATCCCTTCTTCTCGACCTGTGCCTTCTTCTCGGCGTAGCCCTGACGACCACTCGACTTTTTGAAATCTTGAGTCTTGGAGTATTGTTGTTGTATCTCCTTGCCTTTGCCACGGTCTCCCCCACCTTTGACATTGTTAACCTTTGACTCCTTGCCATTGCCTTTGTCGTGCTTGTCATGTCTGAAGTCCATCAATGATTCGGCCTCCACTATGGCTTGGTCTATATTAGTGACTTGTCGGCGTTGCAACTCCTGCTTAGCCCAATTTTGCAACCCGTCCATGAAGTGGAACAACAAGTCATCATTGGTCAGGTTGGGGATTTGAAGCATAAGGGTAGTGAACTCCTTGACATAGTTACGTATGCTCCCTGTTTGCTTCAATTCCCTAAGCTTGCGCCTTGCCTCGTACAAGACATTGTTTGGAAAAAACTGTCGCTTGAACTCCGCTTTGAATTGATCCCATGTGGTAATGGTACATAGACCTTTATCCACATCGGCCATCTTCCTTCTCCACCATAGCATGGCAGTCTCTGAGAGGTACAATACCGCAATGTTGATCTTGGCCTCGTCGTCCCTCACTTTGCCATGCCTGAAGTAGTTCTCCAAGTGCCAAAGGAAGTTTTCCACTTCTTGTGCATCACGAACACCTTTGAACACCGGGGGTTTGGGAGCCTTGATCATGGCCTCCCTCGTCACCACAACATTGTTGGCTACCTCGGTCACGCCGGCATTGACATGTTCCTTGAGTGACTCTATCTTTGCCTTCATAGCATCGATAGTACTCAAAGCCTCCATGAGTTTGCACTCTAAGGCAGTGATAGTTTGCCTTAGTTCCATCTCAATCTGTGTACGTCCCTCCAAGTCATTTCGGATACTCTCAATCTCTTCAAGAGTGTGCCCCTCAAGAACGTTAAGGGTGCCTTCCACCTTCCCTAAGCGTTGGCCAAAGATCTCCACGGCATCCATCCCCGCGTTCATCTTCATCACTCACTCTTTACCGAGCGAGACGTCCTCTGGAAGGACCTCCACTTCATCCTTGCTCGCCTCAGTGGCAGATGGTTCTTGGGATGTAAGCCCTTCGTTTGACACAACCTCAGGTGGCACCTCCTGGCTCTTGTTGGTGGCATTCCTCTTTTTGCTACGACTGCTCTTGCCAGCAGCATCCTGGATGACGTTGGTTTGGGTGTTGGCAATGTTAATTTCTCCGTCGTTCGCCATTCCCTTAGTTGAAACCTTCGCTCTGATACCACACTGTCACGTCCTTAGTTGTTAACTAAGTTGCGACACTTGACAACTCGCTTACGATCTTGCACAACTTGCTCACGTTCTTGCTATGTCAAGTCAGCCTTAGTACACTCAAGATCGCTAAGAGAATGGAAGAAAGAACACAAGAGAATTGTTAAATGAAGCTTTGTATTAGAGAGAACTTGAATTGTTTGCTTGATGAATTACAAATGAATGGCCCCCTTTATATACTAGTCTCCTAGGGGCTAGTGTGTAAATATTAATTATTACACAAGTCCTTGATATTTATAAGATAAGGGCTTTTTCTAGAATTCTCTACAAGCCTAGAAGATTCCAAGGACTTTCCTAGCAAATCCATAAGGATCTAGGTTTTTCCTAAGGAAATGTCCATACCTCTCTAGAATCTTCTCACAAATGCTAGCCCTCTTCTTATGTAAGCTTCCACATGTCATTAATATATGCCAGATGGCGCCTATATGGTATGATGACATGGCGGGTTATCACAGGTAGCTTTTTAATTTTATCATATACGTAGTTTAATGGGGAAGGAAGAGAGAGCAAGACTTTAATTATCTTTAACTAATTAAAAAGCTAATAGGAAATTTGTTTCTCTTATGTAAATCAACCATTGAATCAGTGACAAAGGCACAATATATGTTACGCGTTCTTTAGAACCCAGTAGCTCTGGTTCAATTCTATATATTCATGAGAAATCCACCAAATATATTCATATACTCTAATAGATTGTGAACCCAGTAGGACGACAAATGTTGAAGGGAAAGAGTGGAGATGGGGAAAAGCAGCGTTTGAATTTTTTAAACAAGAAAAAAAATTAAAATAATATTGGTAAGCTATATAGCAATTCAATATTACATGATGGTATAAAAACAAATTTACACTAATGGTGAACAAAACTTTAACTCTTTGTTTTAACATATCGCCATGATTGATGAGAAAAGGCAGAAATTGTGTTTATTTGGCACTCTTTAGTTATCCACTTTAAACTTTTTTCTTCAATATCTGAGGAGAAGTAAAACGTGGAAAACATGCAGAAGTAAACCATGAAAAAAAAAGAATTAAAATGAATGGTTGAAACGAAGGAGGACTACGATTTACAGGTTGTGTTAGCTATGGAATAGAAAATACATAATAAAAAGAAAATAAGTTCTACAGAATGGTTTCGAGACCAACAACGTCATATTCGAATAAATATTGAGCCTCAAAGACCTACATCATATAGAGAAAATTAGAAATTAATTTCTCTAAGAGAGGGTGCGACTAACACACATATATAAAGAACAAATTAAGAGAAGATTGTACGAAAATTAGCAAGTAATTTTTTCATTTTAAAAACGTCGAGACATGTTATAGCATATGCTCTTTAAATACTTTTCGTTGGACAAAGCTTTCGTACATTTTTTTGGCTAAATATATTAACAGAAACAGGTTTGTAATGGTATAAAATATTGTACCTATTTCCTTTCACATGAATAGAGTAAACTATGTCTCACTTTTTCCTTGTTCTCCCCATATACTTCTTTCAGTCTTTCTCGACTAGCAACCTTCGCCGTTCTTGGATTGAGAACAAAATTGTATATTTTGATGTAAACAGCAAGAGTCAAGAGTACGCGCTCAGCGACTCAGTTCTCAACGTTGGCATGACGAGCAACAAATGATTCCACCAGTGGGTTCACAAGATGAGGTGCCTCATCCTACAAGAAAATCAATAAAATGTCACAATGACGAGACACAATCCTCAGACTTCTAATATATTTTACATAAGAATCAAACTTTTGAAGGGGAGCCTTGGCGTAATTGGTAAAGTTGTTGTCATATGAACAGGAGATCACGGGTTCGAGCCGTGAAAACAGCCTCTTGCAGCAATGCAGGGTAAGGCTGCGTACGATAGACCCTTGTGGTCCCAGCCTTTTCTTGGACCTCGTGCATAGCGGGAACTTAGTACACTGGACTGCCCTTTTGTACAAGAATCAAGCTTTTCTTCTTTGGATGACATGCAAATTTTGAAGAAGCGTGTTTTCTTAACGTTATAGCTTCATATATAAGCTACGTACTTTGAGTATGCAGATGCGGATGGAGCCTTGTCTAATAGGTTCAGCTTAACCTAGAATTTTGCGTATATATGTGTGTGAAAAACCACTAAACTTTCAACAATTTAATTTTAAGTTTTGGGCAGCCCAGTGCACAAAGCATCCCTCGTTCATGCAAGATCTAGGGAAGAGTCGCACCCCAAAGTGTGATGTAGGCAGCCTAGCTAGTCTGATGCAAGTACCAGTGATCGATTCCACGACTCGAACCCGTGACCTATAGGTCACACGAAGACAACTTGAGCATTGCTCCACGGCTCCCATTAAGTTTCGAACCCATAATTCTAAATGCACTATGTTAAGTGATAAAAACCTTAAGGTTGAACCCATTAAACTTAAATCTTGAATTTGCGTTGCGAGTATGATTGCATTGCAGATAATGAATTAAAGGCATTTGACAATTGCATCTGCATTTGAAAGAGGGAGGAAAGACCTGAGGGCAATGGCCAACATTAGGGAGGACAACGAAATCTTCAACTGTATCAAATTTGCCATAGGCTCTTCCTAGTTCTATTGGCTCCCAAGGATCCTTGTCACCCCACGCCACCAGAACAGGACACTGCAAGTTTCACATTTGGGGAAAAACATTGAATTCCAAAAAGATTTAGTTCCCAAATAAATAAATAAGCGATTAGAGTACAGAAATAATAGCAATAAATTTAGGATCACCTTTACTTGGGGCAGTAGTTCCTCAGGAAGAGGCCCCGCTGAATAGCAAATGAACTCAAGAAACACATCGACAGCACCAGGCTCGAGCCCTGGAAGAAGGATGGCCTGTACCAACTCATCTGTCACCTGGGATGTGTCATGGTAACACTGCAAAGAAAGTTTTGGTCAATCTTATCGATTTCTGCTATAGTCACAACAAATAAACGAAAACAAACCGTAAAAATACACTATAGATCCTCCAAATATGTGACCAGCATACCACAAATTTTTCAAATGCGATGTTTTGGTCATCTCTTGCTGTGTTTCACTTGCTAAAGCGGCATCCCTCTGACCTTTTTGTCATAGTAGTTTCTTCTAAACCAACTAATGCTCCACTTAAGTTCAATACCCTTTAAAGAACTGCTATGTACACAATACTTACCGACCTCAAATAGTTGAATATTTTCAACCTTAAAACTACGACAAACGTAATCTTTTAAGCTGCTTAAATTTGAAAATTCTCAATTACTCCAAGTCAAAATTTAAGTTACAAGTAGCCTGTGAAGTTTTTGGCCTTAGATGTCAGATTTTGTTCTTTTTAATAGTTCATGTATGTCCACTCCTCCTAAATTATGCTATCTTGAATAACAATTGACGGACGCTAAACATTGAAAGATATCCCAAGATCATTGTTTTATACTTTAGTGAACATTTCTGTTAGCAATTACTTTTTAATTCTTCAGATAGATATAACATTATAGACAAAATGGTGCTTTAAATTATCTACCTGACATAGAATATTCTTCACTGATTCAGGCGTAGCAACACTTTTGAAAAAGAATTTCCCAACTGCAGTATTTCTGAGTCAAAAACACTTAGAACATGAGTCTGTTGCAGATAGCAAAAGATTCGAGATGTAATGAATAAAGAAGTTCACCTCAATAAATTCTGAAATGCTTTAATCAGTGGTCTTCCAAACCAAGGCTGCTTTGTTATATGCAGCATTCGGAGCGAGATATTTAAAAGAAGAATGCCTCTACAGAGTTGTGGTTCCATTACTGCAGCCTGAAGACCAACAAGTCCTGCAGAGGTATCCAGAAAGTTCTTTTATGGGTTACAAACATCACATAAATTAAAGCATAAAAATATGAAAGAAGCACATAAGCGCAAAGAACTAGAGAAAGTGAGAATCAATTGGAATATTTCACGAGACTGTGAAATGGATCTTTTACCAATTTAGATATAAAAGGTTCAGTCTTCTAGAATTATATATTATCTACAAAGTCATTAAATAGTAGTAAGTATATTAACTTTAAGCTCATAAACAAAACAGAAAGAGAAGAGGTCACCTCCAATGGAATTGCAAATGAAGAAGGCTTTGTCTCTGATAACATCCTTACAAAAATCGTTTAGCTGACAGCCCCATGTTTCAAATGTATAAAAGTTGTCTATACCAAGCTCGCGAGGATTTGGTTTGTCTGAATAGCCATAACCAATAAGGTCAATAGAGAACACCCGATGTGACTGCGCAAGAACAGGCAGATTTTTTCTCCAATGGTCACTGTGGGAAAAACGATCATTCTAAACGCCAGATCAAACAGAATGAAACAGTAACAAAATTCCAAGCATGATCTTTGTGCAGGGTGACAATAGTTGAACTTGCATTCAAATGAAACCAAATCAACCAACAGCCAGCAAAATAAGCTACACGTTAACCATGTGATCTGGTTTTGCAACTATAAAAGAAATGCTACATTGAAAGTTTTACGTACATAAATTAGCTTGATTGATGCAAAATAAGACCTCCAACTTTAGGCATCTTCTATACTCGTCTAGGAAACAAGATCGCGAAGTTCTTTGTATTATTCTATAGCTTCCGTTCAAGTATCTTCAAAGAAACTTAGCATAATAGAGTTTGGCTTTAATATAAAAAAGAGCGTCAATATATCAAAGATAAATTACATGCTAAAGTTCAAATTCTGTTGTCTAATATGTGACTAAAACTTCAAAGGCCAAAAGAGAAAAGGATTATGAAATGAAGAGGAAAGGAAAAATTATGTTCGTGGTGTAGTTTTGCAAATTAGTACCTATAAGCAAAATGTGATTGATGTTGACCTGTTTGCTCCAAAACCATGGACTAAAACGAGTGCAGGGCCACTGTTGCCACTATACTGGTATCGAATGGAATAGCCCCTCCAGTTCCATGTACTGCAGGACCAAAACAAACAGATAAACAGTTGAATATGGAAATTGCAAAATCGAGCAATAGGCTAAATGACCTCATTCAGAAATCTTTAAGTTACATTCTCAGTCTTTCCAGAAATGATAATTCTGAAACTTTCAATTAAATCCCCACCGCTTGTTCTTGAAATACATTCCAAGCATAGCAAGAATGTAAATTTTGTACAGAAACAAATAGCTTTAGGATGAAACTGTACTTCCTTTAATGTGTTTTATGCTTTAATTATCCTCCAATAGAACCTTTTTCTTTCTTTGGATGAGTAATTTTTATCCAATATGTATCTGTTAGCCTATGTTTTTCAAGCATTAGCTACATTTTCGATCTGCCATTAGTCCCAATCTAACTGTATATAGATCAATCAATTAACCACGTCTCAATCCCAAACTAGCTGGGGTCGGCTATATATTCTCCACTAAACGGGCTCATTTGAAAACACCGGGAAAGTGTCATTCCGAACTCACACTTAAGAACTAGCAATCTTGCTAGTCAATTGGGGTAAATACTTACCCTCAAGCAGAGGCGGATCCAGGATTTAAAGTTTATGGGTTCCTATAACGACCTTAAGCAAATATACAATAAATAACTGGGTTCACAATCAAATATTTATGGATATTTAGTAGATTTTTTAATACCTATACATGGTATATGTAAAAGCTACTGGGTTCACGGAAACCCACATTCAATAGGCTAGATCCGCCCCTACCCTCAAGCGAGTGTTCACACCAAACCGAGTAAACTTACCATGGTTAGGTTATTTAATAAAGTAAAAGCATACATCAATTAATCATGATTAAGTGAACTATATGCAAGCAAATGCCATGCTTCTACTGGTTTGGTGTAAACCCGATGCAAGCAAGTTTTTACCCGTCATTGGGCAATAAAGGCTACAGTTTTTTTTTCAGAGGCAAACATTATCCCAATAATACACTAGAGTCTATAGGTACAGATTGCAAGCTTTTCTCAGACACAGTAAAAAGGGTGAATTTTTACTAAAATACAGTTGAATATTTGAATAAAGGGCAGTCCAGTGCACAAGCCATCAGAAATTCACACATGGTCCGGTAAGGGCTGCACCCCAAGAAGGTGTGATATATGCAGCCTACCCTTATGCCATCAGTGGCTGATTTCACAGTTCGAGCCCGTAAACTATAAGTCACACAGAGACAACTTGACCGTTGCTCCAAGACTACCTTCACAATTGAATATTTGAATAAACAACATAAATACACTACAGAAATAGAAAGAATTTACCTGGTTTTAACTTCAATGGGGACTTGGGTTATGCTTTCTTTAGACGTTTCATCAATTGAAGAGTCATTTACAAGTGAATTGGATATATAGCCACAAGATTTTGGAGTCTTACTGGAAATAAAGAAGTTTTTAGTAATATATTTTCTACAAAAAGGAATTGAACTAATTGAGTTTTTCTTGTTTATGCTTTGTGAAAATGAAACTGGAAAGTCTAATTTGGATATGGAGATTGATGAAGAACTTGAAATCGCCATATTCAGACTTGGGACAGTTTGGTTAGTGAGAGAGCTGAAGCTAAATTTGGAAGTAAAGCTGAGAATCCAAATTTCCAAATTGTTTGGACAGCATGAAGCCACATACATACAGCCACGTCCCTATATTTTTCTGAAAGTAAAAATCTGTATTTTTTTTCCTCCTCTTATTACGTGCATATCATTTGAAATTATTTAAGAGAATCTTGGTTAGCCATTTGATATTTTTAAAATTAAAGATATCTGAAACTCAATATATATTTGATTATTAAAATATTATTTTTATATTTAAATACTAGACAATAATTTTTCAATATTAGGAATGTACATATAATTTATTAATTAAATGAATAAGTATAACTTTAGATAACATACTAAATCAAATTATATATGGCGGTCGACGGTAGTGATGTTAGTGTAGTAGTGACCGGTGGCAGTGTACTTGTATGTGTGTTTGATAATTGAGCAAAATGCATAGTTTATCCATCAAATTTTTAGTCAAATCCTTATTACAAGCCCAATAAACACGGGTAAACCTTTACACATCTAATCTTTTTCAAGTGTGTCTAAGACCCTCCAAAGTTGAGCAGTCCTTTTAATAATTCATAGGGTATATTACACACACTTGATTTACCGTTGACCATTATAACACCCGACCCAGCTGTCTAATAAACCTATTACATTACCCGACCCGACCTACTCCAATTAAAAGCCTAAGTGCAAATAACCCCAAAACAAATTCCACATTTATCGACTCTTCTTTCTTCTTCCATTGAAGGCGTTGAAGGAGATCCGCCCGGTGCATGTGAATATGATCTGCATCGGGTAATTTTACCATTCACAAACGGTTGGTTCAAGTCCTTCAGGGGAGTATGCACATTTTATTCGTCCAGTGCATGTGGGTTTTGTTTTTTGTTATTTATATTTAGTCGATTTAAGGTTTCGTACTTTTCTAAAGGGGAATCCTTCATTCTCAATGTTACTTTCTGTTTGTCGTTTTTCTGCTTTTAAGAGTGTTTTATTGTTGGTTGTATTTGGCTCTTTGTAAACGATGTCTAAAGTTAGGGTTTTTCTAGTTTTTTATTGTTACACCCGATTTTAATATTGTGAATTGCTTTGGCTTTATTTCTTTATTCATTACTACTTTGGCTTTATGTGTAGCTTTTTATTTCTTGCCTTTCTTTATTTATTACTGTATTACTGCTTTGGCTTTATGTGTAGCTAGTCAAGTCTTTATTTATTACTGCTTGCTCCCTTTTGCAAGAAAAATATCTTTTAATCTGATTACATTAAAATAGTATCATGATGGGGTGTTAGTTCCAAGTACTTTGCTCGTTATGTGGGGGGTAGTCAATCATTGACCTTAGATGTAGATGAAGATATGTTATCATTTTTTGAGCTAATGGATTACACTAAGCAAATGGGGCTAAAAAATATTATTGAGCTGTATATTTGTCCCATGGACAAAACTGATAAATTGGCAACTGTACTAACTAATAAGGATATATTAGACATTTCAAATGAACTGGAGGATGGGGATACCCTAGATATTTATGTCACACATGCTGCCCCTTTAATAGTTATTGACATAAATGCTACTGGGCCAGGAGTTGGTAGGACAAATAGTGAGGCTGATAGAGTCACTATATACTTAGAAGAGCAAGAGGAAGAATATGTTGAAGAGGGGGAAATAGAGGAAGATGATGAAGGTGAGCTTGATAATGAGAATGACTCAGATTTTGATAATTCATCTGAGTTTGAGAGTGATGGAGTTAACGAAGATGTTCATGATAATAATCAATATGGTTCTGATGTATATGAAGAGTTTGAGAAGTGCAGGGAAATATTGAGGAAGCATAGGAGGAAAAGGAGTGAAAGACATAAAGATAAGGGTGACATAAATCTACGGGATACTGGTATAGACCGTTGGTTTGATGAGCCGAGGGCTGAGAGCAATGAAAATAGGTATGAAGGGTTAGTTGGGGCTGATGAACCATATTTTGGTTCTTCTGATGCTGAAAGTTTTGCTTCAGATGAGGAAAATGAGTATGATGAAGAACACAAGAGAAAAATTGATGCAAATAAGATAAAAAAAGTTGATATTTGATCCAACTGTCAAGAAAGTAACATGGGACTTGGGCCTTATTTTTATAAGTGTTACGGAGTTTAGATAGGTTGTATCCAAATATGCTATCTGATCGAGGCCAACCCTACACTACTATTGAGTAGCGAGAGAGGGTCGAAGCAGCTTTTACCCGTTAAGGTCGGGATCGATTTTCACAGGGAGCTAGAAGTTGGAGTCGGGTGTCTGTCTAAAGCTGAGTTGTGTATGTGTTCCAAATTGCACTTCTTAACATTTTTGGATTTATGATTTACTTCTAATTTTATCAAGCTACAATGCTAAATTAAACTAGAATAAGCTAAGAGTAAACTATTGTGAGTTGTTCAAATGGTTAAAAAGCATTAGGGTAGTGACTTTTGCCTAGGTGGTCAATTGACAGATACTTGAGTCTAAGACATGATTGACATGTTTGGGGAGTATGATATAACCATTGCACGATTTTACCCACTCTACATCTCTCGGTGGTTCGAGTGATTTTGCCCGAATTGACTTTCTCAAGACCAATTGGGTATGCAAATTTGCACAAACAATCAAGGTTCAAGTCGGGTATTACTATCTCTAGGTTTAACCCTTTAATTGGGGCTATCAATCTCTTGAGTACGCCCCAATTCCTTGTTGGACCAATTTCAGAGACTTAGGCTCTCTTTCTCAAAAAGAGCCAAAGTCAACTAAACAGAAACTAGAGTTTGCAACCACCAATTCAGCAATTAAACATGAAATTAGCCCAAATATCAAACACCCATAGTCAATCTAGCCTGAAAATACAAGACCCATCAATTGCCCACACTAGGGTTGAGCCACAACCCTAGCTTATGGGTCTAGCTACTCATAATTAGAGAAGAAAACAAAGAAATAGATGAAGAAAAACTCATATTAATTATGTGCTAAGATAAACTAGAAGATTCAATGTTGAAAATGAAGCTAAAATTACTCAAAATAGCTAAAATATTCGAAGTTACGAGTGCAGCCCAGTACCAAAACTATCTGATAACCTAAAAATATGAAAAGAAGCTATTTATACTAAGCTAAAAAATCTAGACAAAAATACCCCTGAGGGGCTAGTGCGGACCGCACAAAATCACGTGCGGCCGCACTAAGGCTCTTGACTTAAAATTCAACTCTCTGAACACGGGCAGTGCGGACCGCACAGAATCGAGTGCGGCCGCGGTGGCTTCTAGTGCGGTCCGCATGAAATGGAGCACGGACCGCATTGGCTTCAATCTCCAAACTGGCACTTCTCTGCTCCTTGGTTTTGCGGACCACATTAAATCGAGTGCGGCCGCAGTGACTCCAATGCGGACTGCATTTAAATCTCATGCGGTCGCATTGCCTATTGGCTTGGAAGTCCACTTCTCTGAACCTCACTTGTGCGGACCGCACAAAATGGTGTGCGGCCGCATTGAGCCTGCTTTGCCTGATCTTGCCTTGTCTTGGTACTTGTGCAAGTTTCGCTCCTTTTTGAGCCGATCTTTGACATCTTGTCACTTTGTTGATCAAACCTGCAATCAAGCACAACTTGTGAGCCTTTTTGGGACTATTTTGTACAAATTTCTAATCAAAACATAAGCAAGAAGGAGTATAAAATGTATCAAAATCCCTAGTTATCAACTCCCCCAAACTTAAGCTTTTGTTTGTCCTCAAGCAAACAAAATAAGACCCATCCCTTAAGGAAAATTCCAAGAAGATTTAGCTGTCCTAAAATGTCCTCATCTAGCATCAGTTAGGACTAACAATTGCCCTCTATACAAATGAATCATTAATAACATTTTACTCTTTGAAACACCATGGATTAAGTGTGACACAAGAGCATCAAGAGTTGACTCAACACATCAAAGACTCTTTCTATTACTTTGGTCATTGTGGAACCCAAACTCACACATCCTCAACTCTCCCTAAGCAAATCTCACCTTTAGAATAGTAGCACTCAGAACGAGGTTAATGGAAAATCACTCATCTCTCTCAAGGAAAAGTCACGAGTCCAGCTCTAAGTACCATATGCTTGCCCCTTATGTGAGTCACCACTAATGTAAGCTTCATTCAACTCAAGATCATATAGGGCTTTTGTGGAGACATAGTGAAGGCTTTTGATTCAGGGCAGGTAATGTATGGTTTAAGTAGGTTCCATCTTCCCTTAGCACTTCTTTTGTTTCATTTTGGCACACATTCACTTGACTTTTTGAGTCTTTTCACTTCTTTCTAAGGGGTTAGAGAGACCCACTGTCACTCTTTATTATTCATTTCAAATCTTTTCGCCTTTTTCAACTTTCCACACCTTTCATTTTTTGCTTTTCTTAAATCCCTTTTTATTTACATAATGAACATTCTTTTTGTCTTTTTGCTTTTGTTTCTTTTTTATTGCCTTTTATTTTCTTCATTTTTGTGCCTTTTTACCACCTGTTGCAACCCTCGTCTCTCCCCCCCAAACTTATACTTTTGCCATGTGCTAAGGGAAAGATCGGGTGCCAAGAGAGGGTATCTTTTAGAATGGGTAAAGGCTTGTATCATGGTTCTCGAAGGAAAAAGGTCTAAGGCTCAAAAGGGTTGACTAGGGATCTTATCATTGGTAGGTTATGGAAGTGTTCAAGCTATCATTTGGACCAAGGAGAGCCTATAATCAAGTCTCAAGTCAAAATTCACTTAGGATTTCACTTTAACAAACATCCAGGGCAAGTTCTAGACCAATGGCTCGGGACTTGGACTTGTAATGTAATTCTCACCACACAAGCTATAGGATTGCTAAAGACACAGAGTCAGGGACCCACACCGACCTTAGATAAGATTTGAGCACACAATGGTCCCGAAAAACCACTTGATGATTATTGGTCAACACAAGAGTCTCAAGGTCACGACTTTTACCATCCTAAACACAACAATTTGTTTTTGACCATGAGATCAAAGGCAAATGTGCTAGGACCAAGTGAAACTTTGCTTGAGGTACCCTTACCACTTACTACTAAAAAGCAAAAAGAAAAACGGAATGAAACCCTTAAGAAGGTTGTCACGCCATCCATCACTAGAAAGTGCCACCCAGTTCACAGAAACTCCACCTTTGGAAAGAACCGTGGCATTAAGAAAACCAAAGGTTTATTACAAACGTTCAGAACAAGAAGCTACGAACCTAAATAAGAAGCTAAGAAAGAAAATATACGGAAAGTAAAATGAATATAAACAATAGGGGATTTAATCGAATATACAATAGATGAGATCAATATGTATAATGTAACATAACTTTATATACAGACCCAAAGTAAAATAAAAGTACGAGAAATGTAACGAAATGTTAAAATTATATACAAACCAAAGATGAAAAATAAAGAAAGCATAAAACTGTTAAATATATACAATAATCCAAATCCATAAAAGTAGGGCCTACCCCCTCAAATGAAATCTGGCATTGTCCCAAATGCCAACTAAACCAAATAAGCACTAAAAAGAAAAAGGGAAAAAGGATATAGAGACTCCTTATGGCCCATCTGTCTGCATGGGCTCCTGAGTGGTCCCTAGGTCCTCAATATGCTCGGGAACCTCAGACTAGTTCCCTATAGCCTGCTGCTCTGCTGCTGGGACCTGGGCCTGAACCTGGACAGGCTCCTAAGGTGCATCATGTGGTTAATTGGATGAAGTCTCCGATAGGTCTGCCAACTGGATGACTGCATCGTCTGCTCGAGGAATCATCCTCTTCCTCTTGGGAGGCCTTTGGGACTGCTCAGGCTGGGGATGAGCTGTTGGTACCGGGTCCTGTAGCAATAAGTCCAAAGGCAGATGATCCGCCTTCATCCTGTCAACCTCAGCCCTCAGCGTCTTACCTTGGAAGTCTGCGTCTTCCTCAACTTCTTGTGCTCCTTAGCAAGCTCCTTGAGAGCCTTGCTGTTTGAATCAACAACATCATTAAGCACTTTCTGGGTGTCAAGGATTTTCTTTTGGTTGGCCAGAATCTCCTTGAGGCATCCTCGATAGACTGCGAGACCTGCGGAGGCGTAGGTGCCGACTGAGCTTCCACTGTAGTAGTGAGGATAAACAACTTGGATGAAGCTGTCTGCATCCAGTTGTTGATGCTGAGAAGAGCCTGGCTTAGTCGGTGTGCATCCATTGGGTAGGCTGGGGAAGAGGGTATCTCGAGATCTGCTGAAGTGGATGGACCAGGAGGAATATCTGCGGAGGTGGAGGCAGGCTGAGAAGGAGCCAATACCACAACTGGCTCTTCAGACTGGCCAGTTGGAGTAGTAGTTGTTCCCTTGAAGTTCTTGCTCTTTGGGTTGTCATTACCCCTGCATACTGTACAATGAGAACGGGGCCTTCACTTTTACCTTTTTATCAAATGGCCTCTTTTCAACTTTGAGGTCCCTGAAGTACATGGTCAAGAAGCTGGGGAAGGGGTAGTTTCTATCACCCTCACTGACTACCTGCGTAATTACCCGAGACATTACCTTCCCGACATTAATCAGGTACCCTGCCATGATCGACGCCACCAAAACTGCCAGATGAAGAGGGAGAGAGTTGTCATGAGTAGTAGGGTCCAATCTGCTGCACACAAATGTTTCCCACCCCTTGGCTTCGAAATTCAGACTTCTTCTCAAAATTTTCACTCCCTCATTTAGCCAATCGGGGGTGGTACCTGGGATTGCCAGATACTGTGCCAACTAGCGACAGACCTCCTCGCCCAATTCCATCTTTGCCATATACAGTTCCTCATCCTTCTCATCAAAGCCGAGGTAATCATTTATTGTTTTCCCATAAAAAACACCTTCATATTTCGCACCTTGGTCATTTTTGTGCCCTTTTTGATGTGGGCAACATTGGTATAGAATTCCTTGACCAAGTGCTCGTTTGCATCCTCACAGTTGTTCAAGAAATACTCCCAGCCAACTCTCTCCCTAAACTGCCTCCTCACATTGGGATTGCGTGGTAATAAGTCTCTATCAACAAAGCTCCTCTCCGTGATCAACTTCCTCACCGGCCACCATTTCCTATGTTTGTGATAAGCTACCTCGCCCACAAACCGGTCTTGTCACACCTCCGGGTTTCTAGTTCGTTCTACCCCGCCAACCTGGGGCTCACCCCCTTCTCCTACTACTTTTTCTCCTACTGCACCCTCTCCGGATAATGAAATTGTGGGAGAGGTAGAGTATTCATCCCCACTACCTTCAGCTGAACCCTCAGACGACCTAGAAGATATATTTACTGACGCTTGGGCAGCGAGGAAAGTGGGAGGAGTGTCTCTTAGTCTATTTCTCTCCAGCCAGTCAGGGATGTACTCTGGGATTGAGTCTGAAGATATCTCCCGAGAGGGCTCGTGTAAAATAACCTGACCGGTCATTTTGTGTATTGTAACCTCGTTCCCCTATTAAATGCTTACTCTATGTTCACTTGTGGTTACATGACTTGTCGCGGTGGTTGGTTTTATTCCGAGGATGTTTCAGAGTGACCAGTTTGTTTAGAACCCTTGCCTCTTTGTTTCACCATTGTCTGCAAACATCATCCATTAGGCTTGTTAGTATCAGTAAAAACAATTAAGATCAAAGTTGCAGAAAAGAAAAAGTTACAGACAGCTACAGAAGTTACACAGTGCAGACCGCACAAAATGGAGTGTGGCTGCACAGAGGCCAATGCGGACCGCACAAAATGGCAATGCGGTCTGCACAGAGGTGGGGTTCAGACTACCCACCCTCGGTATCCAAGAAATGCGGATCGCACAAAATGTAGTGCGGCCGCACAAGGACCCATGCGGACCGCTCAAAATATAGTGCGGTCACAGTCCCCAAAGATCAGATTGTAGAGCTTTCAACAATGCAATCCGCATAGAATGTTATTGCGGACCGCACAAAGGCATCGCCGACCACACAGAATCAACCGCGGTCCGCACTGAATGCCCAGTTGCGGCACCAACTTAGGGTTTACAAAATTTTGATTTTAAGTCCATTTTTACACCTAATAAAGGTCCCTGAGTGTTTGCCTAGTGATTTTAACTACCTAATTCAACTTTAATCAAGGGATAAACTACCCTAACCTAACTAATTGAAGAAAACACGGGAAGAAAAGAATAATAGACAAAAAAACAAAAAGAACTGAGGAATAACAAAATTAAAACAATTAAAAAAAGGTGGTGTTACCAGATGTGAGAAGAAATGAAAATGAACAATTCCAAGCAGTTAGGTGTGAGTAAAAGAACAAATGAACAGTGATTTATAAGTTCTGAGAGTCAAGAGATCGAAAAGTGTAACAAGAGGGTCTCAGGCCCTATTTAGAGAAAAGGACCTAGGGCCCAACTTACCAACCCAGTGCGGACCGCACAAAATGGACTGCGGTCCGCACCACACAGCATGTTTCAAGTTTGAGAAGGAAACCCACTGCGATCCATACAAAATGCCATGCGGCCATAGTAGTCCACTGCAGACCGCACAAAATGTAATGCGGCCGCGGTGGAAAACTTCAGAGAGTTGGACATTTCATCATTAATCAATGCGGTACGCGCTAAAAGTAGTGTGTCTGCATTGAAAACTTCATAGACCTGAACACTTTTTCCACTATGTCCTGCACTGCATCAACACAATATTGTAGCATCTCACAACCAGTTAGTCAAAAAATAAATCCTATACTACCATGAAAATTAAAGAAAAACAAGAAGAAAAACACATGGGTTACCTCCCAAGAATCGCCTGATTTAACGTCGTAGCACGACACAGCTTACCGTCAAATAATTTGAGATGAAGAAGTGCCACCACGTGGTTGACATCAATTTTTCCCAAGTAGTGCTTGACCCTATGCCCATTCACTCTAAAAACTTCCCCATTTTTGTTCTTTAAATCAAGAGCACCAAATGGGGTCACACACACCACTTCAAAAGGTCCACTCCATTTTGATTTAAGTTTTCCCGAAAACAGACGTAATCGAGAGTCGAATGAGAAAACCAAATCACCAATTTTGAACTCCTTGCTACGAGCATATTTATCATAGAGGTACTTCATCTTGTCCTTGTACAAGGACGAACTAGAGTAGGCATGGAATCAGAACTCATCAAGTTCATTAAGCTGCTCCACACGAGGATTTGCTGCAACATCCCATTCAAGATTTAGCTTCCTCAAAGCCCACATGGCCTTGTGCTCTAACTCGACAGGTAGATGGCAAGCTTTTCCAAACACCAACCAATACAGAGACATACCAATCGGAGTCTTGTAAGCAGTCCTATAAGCCCATAGAGCGTTATCCAACTTCTTTGACCAATCGATCCTATTTGCATTGACCGTCTTTGACAATATGCTTTTGATTTCCCTATTAGAGACTTCAACTTGACCACTTTCTTGAGGATGATAGGGAGTAAAAACTTTGTGATTGACACCATACTTTGAAAGCAAAGTGTCAAAAGCTCTATTGCAAAAATGAGACCCCCATCACTTATGATTGCACGAGGAGTACCAAACCTTGTAAAGATGCTCTTCTTGAGAAATGCAACAACACTCCGGGCCTCATTGTTGGGTAAAGCCACGGCTTGAACCCAATTTGAAACATAGTCCACTGCCACAAGAATGCATGTGTTCCCACACGAGCTAACAAATAGGCCCATAAAATCAATGCCCTACACATAAAAAATATCAACCTCAAGAATGGTATTGAGAGGCATCTCATCTTTCTTCGAAATTCCACCCTCTCTTTGACATTCATCACACCTCTTCACAAGTTCACTTGCATCATTGTACAAAGTTGGCCAATAAAACCCACAACTAAGAACTTTGGAAGTCGTCCTCGCCCCGCCATGATGGCCACCATAGGGAGAGGAATGACAATCCTCCAAGATACTCAATTGCTCTTCCTCCGGGACACACCTTTGGATCACACCATCCGTGAAAATCTTGAACAAGTATGGCTCATCCCAATAGAAATCCGAACTATCCCACTTGAGCTTCTTCCTTTGGTTAGAAGAGAGCTCACACGGGATTATACCAGTCACAAGGAAATTAGCAACATCGACAAATCATGGCATATCATTCATCGACACCGAAAGGAGTTGTTCGTCGGGAAATGAATCATTGATCTCTAGGCCATCATGAGGCCTCCCCTCCTCCTCCAAGCGGGACAAGTGGTCGGCCACTTGGTTTTCACTACCCTTCTGGTCCATAATCTCCAAATCAAACTCTTGAAGTAACAAGACCCATCGCATCAGTCTAGCTTTGGAATCCTTCTTCGTCATCAAGTACCAGAGTGCGGCATGGTCGATATGAATAATAACCTTAGCACCCATAAGATACGACCAGAATTTTTCCATTGCGAACACAATAACCAAAAGTTCTTTCTCGGTCACCGTGTAGTTCACTTGAGCGTCATTCATTGTCTTGCTTGTATAATACACTGGATGAAACATTTTGTTCACTTTTTGACCCAAAACCACCCCAACCGCAACATCGCTTGCATCACACATGAGCTCAAAGGGCAAGCTCTAATTAGGTTCGGTAATGATAGGAGTGGTGGTCAACTTATGCTTGAGAATTTCAAAGGCTTGCATACATTTTTCATCAAACACGAACTTAGCATATTTTTCCAATAATTTGCACAAGGGATTAACCACCTTCGAAAAGTCTTTGATAAATCTCCGGTAGAACCCCGCATGCCCAAGAAAACTTTGAACTCCCTTGATAGATGTAGGAGGAGGGAGCCTTGAAATCACATCAATTTTTGCTTTGTCTACCTCAATACCATGCTTCGAAATTTTATGCCCAAGAACTATGCCCTCTTCCACCATAAAGTGACATTTCTCCCAATTGAGAACAAGATTGGTTTCTTCACAACAGGCCAAAACTCTATCAAGATTCTTCAAGCATTCATCAAATGAGTCTCCCACAACATTAAAGTCATCCATGAACACCTCCAAAATGTCTTCTACCATATCAGTGAAAATGGCCATCATACACCGTTGAAATGTAGCCGGTGCATTACACAACCCAAAAGGTATCCTCGAAAAGGCAAAGGTGTCATATGGACAAGTGAATGTGGTTTTCTCCTGATCTTCTAGAGCAATCAAGATTTGGTTGTACCCAGAATACCCATCCAAGAAACAGTAGAAGGCATGCCCAGCAAGTCAGTCTAACATCTGATCAAGAAAAGGCAAAGGAAAGTGATCCTTGCGGGTCACTTTATTCAACTTGCGGTAATCCATGCATACCCTCCAACCAGTGACGGTTTTGGTAGGAAACAAATCATTTTTTGAATTTGCAACCACGGTCATGCCACCCTTTTTGGTACACATTGCACCGATGAAGTCCAAGAGCTATCAGAGATCGGGTACATAACCCCGACATCCAACCATTTGATCACCTCCTTTTTCACAACTTCTTGCATTACCTCGTTCAACCTCCTTTGATGCTCCATGGAGGGCTTTGCATCATCTTCCAGAATAATATTGTGCATACAGAATGCGGGGCTTATCCCCCGAATATCATCTAAAGTCTATCCAATTGCCTTCTTCTGCTTTTGAAGCACCGCCAATGTGGCATCAACCTACATGTTAGTAAGAAAAGAGGAAAGAATAACTGTCAAAGTAGAATTTGAGCCTAAGAACTCATACCTGAGGTGTGGAGGCAGTGGTTTCAACTCCAACACCGGGGGCTCCTCAATTGAAGGTTTAGTTGGTGGAGTCTTTCTATTCTCGATCTCCAAAGATAATTTCCTAGGCTCATAAGAGTAAGAGCCCATTCCATGTAAAGCATTCACACACTCCACTCGGCCCTCATCATCATTGACATCAAGATTCAACAATACGGCCTCCAAAAGGTCCTCCACATTGATCATTGCACTAGTGTCATCAACTATCACTGATGTGACAAGGTCCACAAAAGAGCACACCTCGGTACTGTTAGGCTGCTTCATTGATTTGCAAACATGAAAGACCACGTTTTCATCACCCACCCGGAAGGTGAGTTCCCCTGCTTCCACATCAACTAAGGCCTTCCCCGTAGCAAGGAAAGGTCTCCCCAAAATGATAGGAACTTCATAATCCACCTCACAATCCAAGATCACAAAGTCAGCTGGCAAGATAAATTTGTCCACCCGGACAAGCACATCATCAATAATACCCAATGGTCTCTTCATCGTTCTATCCACCATTTGTAATCTCATGGAAGTCGGCCTAGGTTTCCTAATACCCAAAGTCTTGAAAATGGAATAGGGCATCAAATTGATACTAGCCCCCAAATCACATAGAGCTTTAGCAAAATCCGCACTCCCAATGGTGCAAGGAATGGTGAAAGCACCAGGATCTTCAAGCTTCGGGGCCATTGAATGCACTATTGCACTAACTTGGTGAGTCATCTTTATAGTTTCACAATCCATAGACCGCTTCTTTGTTACCAAGTCCTTCATAAATTTATCATAGCCCTGCATTTGTTCAAGAGCCTCCACTAAAGGCACATTGATGGATAAGCTCTTCATCATGTCAATGAACTTTTTGAATTGATTCTCATTTTTCTGCTTCACAAGCCTTTGAGGATAAGATGGAGGTGGCATTGGAAAAGGAGCCTTGGCTTTAGGCACAACCAGCTCCGGCATGTCTATTATGTGTTCCTTAGACGGGTTCACATCATTTTGGGTTTCCACCTCGACATGTTGAATATCAATCCTCACTTCTTCATTTACATTTTCATCAATTACATTTTCAACCACCAAAGGAACTTCATCTTCTTGCAACTCAACATCATCATCCACAATTTGCTTTTGTTTGGAGACATGCACATCACTGCCTCTCTCACTTTTTGTTGTTACCGCCATAACATGATTGTTCTCTCCCTTCGGGCGAGTATTTATAGACTATGAGATTTGGCCTAACTGCACCTCCAAGTTTCTGATAGAGGTATTGTACGAAGCCAACTGAGCATTCGAGTCCACATTCTTCATCATCATCTGTTTGAAAATCATTTCAATTCTACTCATATCATTGCTAGAAGAACTAGGACCTTGAGATGGAAATGGGGGTGGATTGTTCAGTTGTTGGTACATTGGGGGCCTTTGAAAGCCTTGCCCCCGGTTTCCTTGGTTTCCATTGTTCCATCCACCTTAATTGTTATTACTACCCCAATTGTTGTTATTACCATTCCAATTTCCTTGGTTGTGTTGATTGTTGTTCTGATTGCCCCAGTTGTTATTTTGGTTGTTGTTCCCCCAATTACCATTGCCTTATTGTTGATTGCCCCAATTGCCTTAGGGTCTCCATTGTTGTTGGTTGGAAGAATTGCCTCTTTGGCCTTGATAATTATTCACGTATTGCACCTCTTCACTTTGTTCATCATAACCATCATTTTGAAATCCACCACAATCATTGTCAAATTGCTCTGAATTCCCTTGGTTCTGTTGCCCTCTTTGTCTTCTATTGTTGACAAGCATGTTAACACCCTCCATGGCATTCACTTGGCGAGGATTTTGAACTTGTTGCAACTGTGTCTTCGCTAGTTGGTTCATCATGGTTGTCAACTCAGCTATAGCCTGCCCATGATCATGTAATTCCTTGTGCAAATGAATAACCGTGGGGTCACCCTGGGGCACATTGGCTCTACTTTGCCAAGCGGAAGAAGTGTCAGCCATCTCGTCAAGAATGTCACAAGCCTCATCATATGACAGCTTCATGAAGTTACCCCCAGGAAGTTGTTCACTATGCATTGGTTTGTTGTATTAATGCCCTGGTAGAAGGTTTGTTGGATCATCACCTCAGTCCTATCATTGTTGAGGCATTACTTCACCATTGTTCTATAACGCTCTCAAATCTCATGTAAAGGTTCTGCGGGCTCTTACTTGAATGCCAAGATCTCATCTCTCAATGCAGCCATATGCCCTGGTAAGAATAATTTTGCAATGAACTTATTCGCCAACTTATCCCAAGTAGTGATGGAATGGTTGGGAAGTTGCTCGGGCTAATCCAATGCCTTCCCTCTAAGTGAGAATGGGAAGAGTCTCAACCTAAGAGAATCCTCGGACACATTAGTTTGCTTGCTCCCCCAACATGTATCCACGAACCCCTTGAGATGTTTGTAAGCATTTTGATTTGCAGTGCCCGTGAAGTACCCACGTTGCTCTAGTAAGGTCAACATCACATTGGTTTTTTGAAAATTTCCCGCCCAGATTCGAGGTGGGACAATAGCACTTGCATAGCCTTGGTTCGGAAGCACTCTAGGAGCCACTCTTGGAGGTGGCGGAGGAGGGTCTGGTATATTGTCATTAACATTAGCATTAGCCTGGCAGCCTCTACGTTGTCCTTGAGGTATAAGAGGCACCTCATCATCTCCGACATTATCTACCTCCTCCCCCACAATTACATTTCCAAGAGGGTCATTGGCATTATTTGCTGCCATTTGGTACCTGAGTTGTGACAAAAACAAAATTAGTAACAAAGAAGGAAAGAAGAACAATACACAAAACTATTTAGATAGATAGCCAAAACTGTTAGCTCCCCGGCAATGGCGCCAAAAAGTGATTGAGGCCAACCTTGTACTATTGAGTAGCGTGAGAGGGTTGAAGCAGCTTTTACCTGATTAAGGTCGGGATCGATTTCCACAGGGAGCTAGAAGTTGGAGTCGGGTGTCTGTCAAAAGTGGAGTTGTGTATGTGTTCCAAATTGCACTTCTTAACATTTTTGGATTTTCGATTTACTTCTAATTTTATCAAGCTACAATGATAAATTAAACTAGAATAAGCTAAGAGTAAACTATTGCGAGTTGTTCAAATGGTTAAAAGGCAGTAGGGTAGTGACTTTCGCCTAGGTGGTCAATTGACGGATACTTGAGTCTAAGGCATGATTGACATATTTGCGGAGTATGATATAACCATTGCACGATTTTACCCACTCTACACCTCTCGATGGTTCGAGTGATTTTGCCCGAATTGACTTTCTCAAGACCAATTGGGTATGCAAATTTGCACAAGCAATCAAGGTTCAAGTCGGGTATTACTATCTCTAGGTTTAACCCTTTAATTTGGGCTATCAATCTCTTGAGTACACCCTAATTCCTTGTTAGACCAATTTCAGGGACTTAGGCTCTCTTTCTCAAGAAGAGCCAAAGTCAACTAAACACAAACTAGTGTTTGTAACCACCAATTCAACAATTAAACATGAAATTAGCCCAAATATCAAACACCCATAGTCAATCTAGCCCGAAAACACAAGACCCATCAATTGCCCACATTAGGGTTGAGCCACAACCCTAGCTTATGGGTCTAGCTACTCATAATTAGAAAAGAAAACAAAGAAATAGATGAAGAAAAACTCATATTAATTATTTGCTATGATAAACTAGAAGATTCAATGTTGAAAATGAAGCTAAAATTACTCGAAATAGCTAAATATTCGAAGTCACGAGCGCAACCTAGTACCAAAACTATCTAATAACCTGAAAATGGGAAAAGATGCTATTTATACTAACCTAAAAAATCTGGACAAAAATACCCCTGCGGGGCTAGTGCGGACCGGACAAAATCACGTGCGGCCGCACTAAGGCTCTTGACTTAAAATTCAACTCTTTGAACTCGGGCAATGTGGACCGCATAGAATTGAGTGCGGCCGTGGTGGCTTCTAGTCTGGTCCGCATAAAATGGAGCGCGGACCGCATTTGCTTCAATCTCCAACTGGCACTTCTCTGATCCTTGGTTTTGCGGACCGCACTAAATCGAGTGCGGCCGCAGTGACTCCAATGTGGACCGCATTAAATCTCATGTGGCCGCATTGCCTGTTGGCCTGGTAGTCCACCTCTCTGAACCTCACTTGTGCGGACCGCACAGAATGGTGTGTGACCGCATTGAGCTTGCTTTGTCTGAGCTTGTCTTGGTATTTGTGCAAGTTTTACTCCTTTTTGAGCCGATCGTTGACATCTTATCACTTTGTTGATCAAACCTACAATCAAGCACAACTTGTGAGCCTTTTTGGGACTATTTTGTACAAATTTTTATTCAAAACATAAGCAAGAAGGAGTATAAAATGTATCAAAATCTTTTGTTATCACTATCCAGAAAGGAGTTCAAATTGAAACGATCATTGATGAACCTGGCTGTGAGTGTAAGATGCAAGGGTGGTTGTCCAAGGAATCTGTTTGCTAGCAAAGATGGCAGATCCAACAATTTCAAAGTGAAGAGGTATTGTCCTATCCATAAGTATTATAGGACCAACACGAACAAGCTTTGCAACTCTAGATATCTTGAAAGGCATTACATGGATAAAATTATTTCCCACCAAATATGAGGGTTTGGGAGTTGAAAAAGCTGATTAAGCAAGAATTAGATATGTATGTTAGTAGGTCCACTGTCCATAAAGCTAGGGCAAAGATTTTGAATGAATTAATTGGATGTTCAGAAAAAGTTTAAAAGATTGTATGACTATAGACATGTCACTTACAAACTAATCCTGACACAACTTGTATTGTAAAGGCAATAGATAATAGGGATGGAAAACATGTGTTCTATTCCTTTTATGTATGTTTTTATGCAATGAAGAACGGCTGGATGGAAGGTTGTGGAAGAATTATTGGTCTAGATGGTTGTTTTTTTAAAGGAATGTGCAAGAGACAACTGCTTGTAGCTGTGTCTAAAGATGTCAATAATAAGATGTTTCCAATTGCTTGGGCCATTGTAGAGGTTGAAAACACTTTCACTTAGAGTTAGTTTATCAAGTGTTTGATTGATGACTTGATGTTGCAGGAAGGTAGATATCTCACCATTATGTTTGACATGCAGAAGGTAATATCTATTGTGTTTGATTTTTTTTGTTATATAACTAATATATTTTATGACTAATGTAACTAGTGCATTTTCTAACTTTTGCTAGATATACAAGGAATACTTAAGGCACTAAATGATTTGTTTCCTAAAAGTGAACATAGGTGGTGTGTTACGCATATTTTAGCAAACTGGTCAAAGAATTAGAGAGGGTTGGAAAGAAAAAAAATGATTTTGGAGGTGTGCAATATCATCATGTGTTGCTAAATTGAATATCCAAATGGATAACCTGCACAAGCTTGGTAATGGGATCTGTGAGAGTCCGCTCACTTATAATAAGGAAATCTGGGTAAGAGCATACTTCAACTGTGATATTAAATGTGATGTAATTTATAACAATATGTGTGAAACCTTTAATGTATGGATACTAGCTGAGAGACACAAGACAATTATCACAATATTGGAAGAAATAAGAGTAAAGATGATGGAGAGGGTAGGGAAGTTAAGGGAGTTTGCAAACACGTGGATATGTGATATATCTTCCATTGCTATGAAAGTGTTTCAAGAAAACATGGCTAATTCGATGAAGTGTACCATCAGGTGGGATGGTCTTTGTAACGACCCGACCAATCGTTTTGAGTACTTGCACTTCACTCTCCAGTTCTCAGGCATGACTAGTCTCGTATGATGTACTATGACTTATGTGAATCGTCGGTTGTGGTTTTCAAGTTAATCAGAATAAATATGGAAGAACGATTCTAAGCTTGAAGCTTTAAATTTGAAAGGTTTGACCCAGTCTTGACTTCTTAGTATTCGATATCGGATTTGGAATTTTATGATTTGGTTAGCTTCGTAGGGTGATTTTGGATTTAGGAGCGTGCTCGGAATGTATTTTGGAGGTCCGTGGTAGATTTAGGCTTGAATTGGCAAAATTGATAATTTGACATTTTTCGGTCGGCAGTGGAAATCTTGATATCAGGGTCGGAATGGAATTCAAAAAATTTGAGTGGGTCTGTTGTGTCAATTGTGACGTGTGTGCAAAATGTCAGGTCATTCGGATGAGGTTTGATAGGTTTTTGGATCGGTTGCGGAATTCGAAAGTTTTAAAATCCTTAGGCTTGAATCTAAGGGTGATTTAGTGCTTCGATGTTGTTTCGAGTGTTCCGAAGGTTGGAACAAGTTAGAATAGTGATGTATGACTTGTTCATATTTTTGGTTGAGGTCCCGAGGGCCTAGGGATGATTTCAAATGGTTATCAGAGAGTTTGGAGATTTTGGAATGCAGTTGAAGCTACTGGTTCTGTCATAACCATACCTACGGAGTGGGGATCGCAGGTGCGAGACTGTAGAAGTGAAGGAAAAGACCGCAGGTATGGCCAAGGCTTATAAGAGCAGGAATCGCAGGTGCGGAAGGTGGAGCGCACCTACGAGATTACGGTTCTAGTGGATTACGTCTGGACTGCAGAAGTGGTCCGCAAATACAGAAAAATGAGTTGCAGGTGCGAGATGCCTGGGTAGAAAGTATATAAGGTGGACTTCGCGAATTTTGGTCATTCTTCCACCATTTTTGGTCGATTTTGGATCTCCAAGCAGTGATTTCAAGGGGGAATCAAGTGTTTTCAGTGAGGTAAGCTACTTGGACCTTGTATCTTGTGTTTATGGCATTTATTCCCTTGCTTAATCATGATATTAGTGGGAAAATTTGAGAGGAAATTGGGAGATTAGGGCTTGAAATTGGAGAGTTTAAATTGGGGATTTGAGGGGCCATTTGAGGTCCGATTTTGATGATTTTGGTATGTATGAACTCGGGAGTGAAAGGAGTTTCTTGTTTTGTGATTTTTGTTGGATTTAGAGATGTGGGCCCAAGGGTAAGGGGGGGGGGTTGAGCAATTTCGAGATTTTAAATTTAATTTGATAATGTTTGCATGGGCTTTGTCCCATTGGCATGTATTGATGATATGATCCTGATTTTTGATAGATTCGGGATGATTTGAGGTCGAGTCGAGAGACAAGGGCATTACGGAGTAGATTCTCGTCTGGATTGAGGTAAGTAATGATTGTAAATCTTGTCTTAAAGGTATGAAACCCCAGATTTCACTTCGTTTCACTATATTAAGGTGACACACACGCTAGATGACGAGCGTGGGGGCGTGCACCTTTGGGGATTGTGACTTGGTCCATCCCGTAGTGACTCTTAAGTTGCGTATTTGACTGAAAACTATTTGATACACTTGTGTTTTGGAAAATATTACTATGTTTTGGGCTAAATGCCATATTTGGGCCTCGTGCCAAGTTGTTTGGACCCTTAAGGGCTTTTCCTTATTATTTCCTCACTGTTTTGACTTAAGATTCTTTACTCAGTCATGTTATATTTTTATTGATTTCATAACTCACTGTTTATTACTCCTTTGATGCATAAAAATAATATTTTGGACCGAGCACCCTATTTTACTGACAGCCCGAGTGGCTTGTAAGGTTGATGGCTGAGAGAGGCCAAGGGCCTGATTGTGAGGTTGATGACTGAAAGAGAGTCCGAGGGCCTGATTGTGAGGTTGATGACTAAGAGAGGCTGAGGGCCTGGTTGTAAGGATATATATATTATGGATCAGGTTGCACTCCGCACACATATATGTATGTATGTATGTATGTATGTATGTATGTATGTATGTATGTATGTATGTATGTATGTATGTATGTATGTATGTATGTATGTATGTATGTATGTATGTATGTATGCATGTATGTATGTATGTATGTATGTATGTATGTATGTATGTATGTATATGGATTGGATTGTACGCCGCAGCGATATGTATTGGATTGGGCTGCACGCCGCAGCGATATAGCGCTTGGGATGTAGGAGCCCCTTCGGAGTCTGCACACCTCGATCGCAGCGGACTCAACCTGAGGAAGAGTGGGCGCTAATACTTCTACCCAATAGCGGTATCGGGACCAATTTTCCACAGGGAACTTCAATTTGGAGTTGCATGTTTGTATAGTCTAGGACTATGTTTTAGCTCCTAATTGATCTTCTAACATTTTTGGTTTTCTTTTGATTAATAGCTACAATTTATCAACTACAATTGTAAAACTAAGTTATGCTAAAATTATGATTCTAAGTTGTGTGCAATATAGAGAAAGGCACTAGGGTCGTGGCATGTACCTAGGTGGTCAACTAACGGGTAGAGATTCCTAATGCAAGAATGATGACTATGGGACTTATGCTATAACCGTTGCACTTTTACACTCACTCTCACACCTCTCGGTAGAGAGAGTGATTTTGCCCAATTGACTCTCTCGAGACCAATTGGGTAGGCCAATTTGCCCAAGCAACTTATGGTTCAAGTTGGGTAATTACTCTCTCGAGGTTTAACCCGTTAATTGGGACTACCATTCTCATGGGTCCATCCCAATTCCTTGTTAGAATTAATCTTGGGGTCATAGACTCTCTTTCTCAAGAAGAGTCAAGACTCACTAAGCTAGACTTAGTGTTTGCAACCACCAAATCTTAATGAAAACATAAGATTAATTCAAATAACAAATACTCAACATCATTCATGCACTAAACAATCACACCCATTAATTACCCACACTAGGGTTGAGCCACAACCCTAGCTAATGGGTTTAGCTAGCCATAATAGGAACAGAAATTGAAGAAATAATAGATGAAATTGACATAACAATTAACTACAATGTTAATCTACTCAAATCCACGTTAATACTAGAAGAAATTTCCCAAAATAGGCTAAAATCATGAAATCCCAAGTTCAGCTGCTCTATGCTCTCAAAACAGATCTGGAAAAACTGCTGCTAAAAAGTAAAATGTTCTATTTATACTACACAGGAAAAACCGGACAAAAATACCCCTGAGGGTCTGGCGCGGACCGCGCACAAATGACGCGCGGCCGTGTGAACTTCATCCATGTGGACCGCACTGATTAGGTGCGCGGCCGCGTGGGCTTTTGCCTTGAATGATTATTGAGTCTCTGATACTCTTAGGCGCGGACCGCGTGAAAAGGGGCGCGGACCGCGCAGCTTGACTTGAAGATATCATGGCCTCTGAACTTTCCTGCGCGGCCGCGTGGCAGAACAGTGCGGACCGTGCATGTTGAACTTGAAGATGTCCAGATTCTGAACTCTCCTGTACGGCCGCGTGACAAAACGGTGCGGACCACGCAGGTCCTTTTGATCCCCCCTTTCAGTTGTCTTTTGACACTTGGCAGATTTTACTCCTTTTTGAGTCGATCTTTAGTATTTATCATCTTGTCGCTCAAACCTGCAATCAAGCGCAACTTGTAAGCATTTTGGGACTAATTTCTGGCAGTTAATGCATAAAGCTTAGGTAAGAATGGGTATAAAACATGTAGAAATCACAGTTATCAACTCCCCCAAACTTAAACCTTTGCTTGTCCTCAAGCAAATAAAATGAGACCTACCCCTCAATGGACAACACTCGAGAAATTCCTGTTTATCCTAAAATAACCTCAACAAGCCTCAATTGGGACTAACAATTACCCTCAATGCGAATGCATCATTAACACATTTAAATTTTGCAAACTTGTGGATCAAGTGCGACGCAAGAGCATCAAGAGTTGACACATTTCATCAAGGAACCTTTCTCAATTTCTTTGGTCATTGTGGAACCCAAACTTACACATCCTCGACTTTCCCTGAGTGAACCTCACCTTTTAGAGTATTCGCGCACAAATCGAGGTGAATGGACTTCTCTCTCATCTCTCACAAAGAAAAGGCCTTAAGTCTGGCTCTAAGTACCATATGCTTGCCTCTTATGTAAGTATCCACTAATGTAGGCTTCCCTCAACTCAAGATCATATAGGGCTTTTGAGGAGTCATCGTGAAGGCTTTGGGTAAAGGTAGGACGTGTTTTTGTTCAAATCTTCCCTCAAGCACTTCTTTTGATTTATTTTGGCACACTTTCTTGACTCAATTGAGTAATTCACTTCTCTCAAGGGGTTAGAGAGACGCATTGTCACTCTTTCTTTTGCAATTCAAATCCTTTCTCCTTTTTTTTTATCCTTTTTCCACACCTTTTCACTTTTTTTGTCCTTGGATTCCCTTTTTGGTTCTTATTCATTTTTGTCTTTCTTTTTGTCTTTTTCTCTTTTTCATTGCCTTCCTTTTCTTTTGCTTTTGCGCCTTTTTACCACATTGATGCCTTTCTTGTCTCTCCCCCCAAACTTAGACATTTGCCATTTATTCAAGGGAAAATTTGGGTGCCAAGAGAGGGTTTCGTTAAGAACGGGTATAGGCTTGTAGCTTGGTTCATGAACGAAAAAGGTTTAAGGCTCAAAAGGGTTGAACTAGGGATTATTTCATTGGTAGGTCATGGAAATTGTTCACAGTTTGCATTTTGGATCAAGGAGAGCCTATAATCACGTCTCAAGTCAAGTTCCACCTATGATTTCGCCTCAACAAACATTCAGGGCAAGTTCTAGACCATTGGTTCAGTACTTGGGCTCACGATTCGAATTCTCACTACACACACTCAAGGATTGCCTAAGACGGAATCGAGGGCCCACAACGACCTTAGATATGATTCAAGCGCACAATGGCCCAAAATGACCACATGATGATTGTTTGGTAAACACAAGAGTCTCAAGGCCACAACTTTCACCATCCTAAACACAACATAATATCTTTGACCATAGGATCAAAGGCAAATGTGCTAGGTCTAAGTGAGGCTTTGCCTGAGGTATCCTTAACTATAAAAACTTGAAAATCAAAAAAGAAAAATAAAAAACGGACTCAAACCCTTAAGAAGGTTGTCACGCCATCTATCCTTGGGAAGAGCCACCCGATTCGCACAACATCTACCTTTGGAAAGAATCGTGGCATTAAGAAAACCAAGGGCTTATTGCAAACGCCAAAACAAGACAAAAAGGCTACGAGCCTAACTTTGCAACTAAGACGAAGAATTTTAACAAGAAATAGAAAAACATGCAACTAAAACAAAAAATCAAAATGAAAACCGAATGAATATGTACAAAAGGGGAGTAGAATATACAACCAGGGGGAATGAATATATACATAGAATCTGAAGAGCATCTGGAATGAACAGTTATATATAAACCATCTACCAATTACTAATGTCAACAAGCTAAATGTAAAGATAATATGTACAGTAATCCAGCAGTTAATCAAAGTAGTAGGGCCACACCCCCCACGAATAAAAGCTAGCATTGTCCCCAATGCTAACTACCAAATAAAACATCAAAAATCAGCAAAGGATATAGAGCGGCCCCTTAAGCCTCATCAAACTGGTCCCCAGCCTGTTGCTACTGTGCTGCTGGGACAGGTGTCTTCTCCTGATCTGGCTTATCAACTGGTGGAACTGAAGAGGGCTCAACATCTGCAGTACTAGATGGGCCCACCTGAGCTGGAGCCACATCGATCACTATTCCCTCTGTGCTAGGGAGCTTTCTCTTCTTCCTTGGCCTATCCTCCTCTGCCTGTGGCTGCATTGCTGCTGGCTCTCCAGTTGGATCTCCAAATAGTAAGTCGAGTGGCATCTGATCTGCTAGCAACTTGTCCACATCCACTCTCAACTGTGCAACTGACTCCTTGGAAATTTTCTGCTTCCTTAGCTTCTTGTGCTCCCGAGCCAACTTTTCCAATGCCTTTCCATGTGCCCCAACCGCCTTAGTCAAGGCATCCTGCATCGCCATCATCTTTTCCTGGTTGGCCAGGATCTTCTTCAATGCATCCTCAATGGAGGAGGGAATCTCAACAGTAGCTGGTGCTCCCTGTGCCTGCACAATAGTGGTCAAAGTAGACAACTTGGATGTCGCAACTGACATCCAGTTATTCAAACTGGCAAGGGAGTGAGTGAGCTTGTTGGCAGTGAACCGGTGAGTCTTTGATGAAGGAATCACTGGATCAGCTGCGACAGATGGACCAGCTGTGGAGGAAGGGCCTGGGGGCAGTGCCTCATCAGTAGTAGGCTTAGGGGGCTGCTCAGTAGCAACTGGCTCTTCAGACTGGCCAGGCGCGGAGGAGGTAGAAGCTTGAGTCTTTTTGCCTCTCTTTGGGTTGTTCGGACCCAACTGATCATACCACGAGTAGGGGGCCACTGGAGGTACCGTAACATCATATCTTTTCTTCTTCACTTTCAACTCTTTGAAGTAAAGGGAGAGTGTGTTCGGAAAGGGGTAGTTTGTTTTTGTCTCATTACCGACAGTAGAAATCACTCTCGACATTATATTACCTACATTCAGAGGGAAACCCGCCATGATAGATGCTACCAAGACAGCCGAGGAAGTGGAACGGAGTGATCGTGTGTAGACGGGTCAAGTCGACTACACACGAAGGTCAACCACCCTTTTGCTTCAAAGTTGAGGGTGTTTCGAAAAATCTTTTCCTGTGCCTTCAACCACACAGGGACTGTACCTGGAGCTGCTAAATGCTCGGCCAACCACGGACAAACCTCCTCTTTCATTGCTAGCTTCTCAAGATACTAAGACTCATCCTCTTCTTCAAACCCCAAGAAGTCATTCAGCGACTTCCCATCAAATATCACGATCTTGTCCCTCACTTTTGTTGCTTTGGAGTCCCGAACTGTGTGGTGGACATTGCAATAAAATTCCTTCACCATGTGCTCGTTTGCAATTTCAACTCGCTCTTTAACTCCAACATGTGGTGCACCTCCTTCGGCATATCCTCCACTTTCCCCTGATAGTAAAGCTGTGAGAGAAGTGGAGTAGGTGTTATCATTTGCTTTTTCTGCTCCGTACTCATCAGACGAGTCCGAGATGACATTTACCGGCTTTTTGGAAGTGGCTACATCAGCACGAACAGGAGATGGGGAATCCCGTAGCTGAAAAGATGTGGACATGTGTGTGTGGGGGGGGGGGCAGACTCTGAAGTGACACTCCTCGAAGGTGCATACTCACTCCCCGTGGAGTGAGATGCAGCTCTATCAGCTTCCCGGATTATCTTCCGGTTTTTCTTTATCGCTTCCCTGGTTTGAGGATTCAACTTTACAATTCTTTTTCCTTTTCCCCTACGGGAGGAACCACCTCTCCCTGGTTGTATTTGTTTGCCTGCTCATTTTTTAGCCACTTGCTTTTGAACCATTGTCTGTAAGGAATACGTGTCTAACATTGTTACTAAAAGCACATAATATGAAATAAACAGTTCAGTTGAATGCACAGATGTAGACATAGTTACACAGACAGAAGGGCACAGACCGCAATAAAAGGCACGCGGTCCGCACAGTATACTGATACCCCACACATGTTTCTCTAAATAAGCCGACGTGGTCCTCACTGTTTTGGACCGCGGCCGCGTGGCTTCAGCGCGGACCGCATAGAAATGGCACGCGGACCGCGCTGAGAAGGTTCGTCATTGCACACAAGGAGCCACGCGGACCGCGCAAGAATGTTGCGCGGCCGCGTAGGGCAAATATAACTGAGCCGGGATATTTTTCAATTAAGTCCCATTTTTGTTCACAATTTGAGTCCTAAGTGTCCGTACTCAATTAATTAACATGCATTTATGCCCCATGATTCAACCAAAACAATAAAAATCTAAAGTAACAGTTAACTAAGAAGAAAAAGGACGAAAATAAGAAGTTATACTAGTAGGGAGTGATTAAAAGAAACAAAAATTAGGCTATGAATGAAATAAACAAGAGTTGTTACCAGGGATTAATGAGAAATCAACTAACTGAGCAAGAGATGCGGATGCACAGTGAAAATTAAAGCTCTAGATGAAAATTTGCGAAAAGGTTCAAATGAGGCCCAAGGCTTCTATTTATAGCAAAACCCTGGGGACTCACAACTTACCTACCAGCGTGGCCGCACGAAAATGGCCACGGTTCGCGCTGGTTTTCATTCCTTCACATTTGACTACTCAGCCCACGCGGACCGCACTGTTTTGGTGCGCGGACGCGTGGAAGTTATCAGAAACTTGGTGATTTCAGCTTTTCCTACGCGGACCGCACTACTTTGGACCGTGGTCGCATATGAATTTTATCAGAGAGCATGCCATTTTAAGTTTCCACACGCGGACCGCACAGTAAGGGACGCGGACCGCACAGCAAGGGACGCGGACCGCGTTGAATCTTCTGAGAATGAACTTTCAGCTGCTCAATCCCACGCGGACCGCACTGCTTTGGTGCGCGGCCGCGTAGGCCATTTTCAGGGATTGACCATTTTTTGCACTTTTGCCCAGCACTGGTTCAACATTATTCCCTGTAACACTTCACAAATTATCAGCTCAAAAATCCTACTCTACAATAGAAAAACAAAGAAAAGGAAAAGACATGGGTTGCCTCCCAAGAAGCGTCTGATTTAACGTCGCGGCACGACGCATGTTACCATCACAGTCATTTCAAATGAATGCGTGCCACCACGTGGCTGTCATCAATCTTTCCCAAATAGTGCTTGACACGATGCCCATTGACTCGGAAAACTTTACCATTTTTATTTTTGAGATCAATGGCACCAAATGGAGTTACACCAACCACTTCAAAAGGGCCGCTCCACTTAGACTTCAGCTTGCCCGGAAATAACCTCAACCGGGAATTGAAAAGAAGAACCATGTCACCAACTTTGAATTCCTTTCCTTGGGCATACTTGTCATGAAGGTACTTCATCTTGTCCTTATACAAGGACGAGCTAGAGTAAGCATGAAACCTAAACTCATCAAGTTCATTCAATTGCTCAACCCGGAGATTGTAGCTACATCCCATTCTAAGTTCAACTTTTTCAGAGCCCACATAGCCTTATGTTCCAATTCTACCGGAATATGACAAGCCTTCCCAAACACCAAACGATATGGCGACATACCAATCGGAGTTTTGAAAGCTGTACGATAAGCCCAAAGAGCATCATCCAATTTCTTCGACCAGTCGGTCCTATTTGCATTGACAGTCTTGGACAAAATACTCTTGATCTCACGGTTGGATACTTCAACTTGGCCACTCGCTTGAGGATGATAAGGAGTGGTCACCTTGTGATTTACCCCATACTTGGCTAGCAAAGAGTCAAAAGCCCGGTTGCAAAAATGAGAACCCCCGTCACTGATGATAGCACGTGGAGTGCCAAACCTCGTGAAGATACTCTTTTTCAAGAATGCCACCACACTTCGAGCTTCATTATTTGGCAAAGCTATGGCCTCGACCCATTTCTACACATAATCAACTGCTACCAAGATGTAAGTGTTGCCACAAGAACTTACGAATGGTCCCATAAAGTCTATCCCCCAAACATAAAAAATGTCAACCTCTAGAATCGTGTTAAGGGGCATCTCATCTTTTTTCGAAATCCCTCTGGCACGTTGGCATTCATCACATCTTTTCACAAAGTCACCGGCATTCTTGAACAACGAAGGCCAATAGAAACCACAGCTCAACACTTTAGACGCCATCCTCGCCCCGCCATGATGGCCACCATAGGGCAAAGAGTGACAAGCTTCCACAATACTCAATTGCTCTTTTTCGGAAACACACCGGCGAATTACACCATCGGTGCAAATTTTGAAAAGATACGGCTCATCCCAATAGTAGTCCAAGCAATCCCGCTTGAGCTTCTTCCTTTGGTTAGAAGAGAGATCATATGAAACCACACCGGTAATAAGATAATTGACAATGTCGGAAAACCATGGCATGTCTAGCATTGAAACCGAGAGGAGTTGTTCATCCGTAAAAGCATCATTTATCTCAAGGCCGTCCAAAGGCCTCCCTTCCTCCTCCAATCGAGACAAGTGGTCCGCCACTTGATTTTCACTACCCTTTCTATCAACAATCTCCAAATCAAATTCTTGAAGAAGAAGCACCCATCTCATTAACCTCGCTTTAGAACCTTTCTTCGTCATCAAATACCTAAGGGCGGCGTGATCGGTATGAATAATCACTTTGGCCCCATAAGGTGTGGGCAAAACTTCTCCATGGCAAAAACAATGGCAAGCAATTCCTTCTCGGTGACCGTGTAGTTCCTTTGATCTTCATTCATTGTCTTACTTGCGTAGTACATCGGATGGAACATTTTGTTGATTCTTTGGCCCAAGACCGCCCCCACCGCAACATCACTTGCGTTGCACATGAGCTCAAAGGGCAAGCTCCAATTTGGTGCAGTAATGATCGGGGTAGTCGTCAACTTTTGCTTTAGAAGCTCGAAAGCCTCCATACATTTCTCATCGAACACATATTTGGCATCTTTCTCTAGCAATTTACACAATGAGTTAACTACCTTAGAGAAGTCTTTGATGAATCTTCGGTAGAAACCCGCGTGACCAAGAAAACTCCTCACCCCTTTGACAGAAGTAGGGGGAGGGAGCCTTGAGATAACCTCAATTTTCGCCTTATCAACCTCAATCCCTCTTTTTGAAATTTTGTGACCCAACACAATTCCTTCTTCTACCATAAAATTGCATTTCTCCCAATTGAGAACCAAGTTTGTGTCTTCGCATCGGGCCAACACACGATCCAAGTTTTGCAAGCAATCACCAAATGAGTCCCCAACCACACTAAAATCATCCATGAAGACCTCCAAAATGTCCTCCACCATGTCGGTGAAGATTGCCATCATATATCATTGGAAGGTCGCTGGTGCATTGCATAATCCAAATGGCATTCGAGAGAATGCGAATGTTCCATAAGGACATGTGAAGGTTGTCTTTTCTTGGTCTTCCGGGGCAATGAGAATTTGGTTATAGCCTGAATACCCATCTAGAAAACAATAGAAAGCCCGGCCCGCAAGACGATCAAGCATTTGGTCCAAGAACGGCAATGGGAAATGATCCTTTCTAGTCACCTTGTTCAACTTTTGGTAGTCCATGCATACCCTCCAACCCGTCACCGTACGAGTCGGAATAAGTTCATTGTTGTCATTGGTCACCACCGTCATTCATCCCTTCTTTGGCACACATTGTACCGGAGAAGTCCACGAACTGTCAGAAATTGGATACACCACACCGGCGTCAAGCCACTTGATGACTTCCTTTTTAACCACCTCTTGCATGGCCTCATTGAGTCTCATTTGATGTTCAATAGACGCCCTAGCATCCTCCTTCAATATTATCTTGTGCATGCAAAACGCGGGGCTAATACCCCGAATATCCGCCAAGGTCCATCCAATCGCCCGCTTGCGCTTTTGAAGAACCGCCAAAGTGGCATCAACCTACACGTTAGTCAATTAAGAAGAAAGAATAACCAGCAAAGTGAAATTAGGACCAAGAAATTCATACCTGAGGTGAGGAGGAAGTGGTTTCAACTCCAACACCGGTGGCTCCTCAATAGATGGCTTGGTGGGAGGAGTTTTGCGATTTTCAAGATCAAGAGATAACTTCCTCGGTTTATAAGAATACGAGCCTATTCCATGTAATGCGTTCACACACTCCACCCTTATAGCATTATCATCAACATCAATGTTCAATAGCAAGGCCTCAAGTGGGTCCTCAACATTTGCCATTGCGCTTGTGTCATCCACTATCACCGCCGTGACAATGTCAACAAACGAGCACACCTCGGTGCTATTTGGTTGCCTCATTGATTTGCATACGTGGAACACCACCTTTTCATCACCAACACGGAAGGTCAATTCTCCTGCTTCCACATCAACCAAGGCCTTCCCCGTAGCTAGGAAGGGCCTCCCAAGAATAATAGGCACCTCGAAATCCACTTCGCAATCCAAAATTACAAAATCAGCCGGCAATATGAACTTATCAACACGAACAAGGACATCATCAATAATTCCCAAAGGCCGCTTCATTGATCGTCCGCCATTTGAAGCCTCACAGAAGTTGGACGAGGTTGTCCGATTCCCAAGGTCTTGAAGACCGAATATGGCACTAAATTGATACTTGCCCCCAAGTCACAGAGGGCTTTTGCAAAGTCGGCACTTCCAATGGTACATGGGATAGTGAATGTGCCATGATCCTCAAGTTTTGGAGCCATAGAATGCACAATTGCGCTCACTTGATGGGTCATCTTGATTGTCTCACACTCCATTTATCTCTTTTTTGTAACCAAATCTTTCATGAACTTTGCGTATCCCGACATTTGCTTGAGTGCCTCCACCAAAGGCATGTTGATAGTCAAACTCTTCATCATTTCAATGAATTTCTTAAATTGGTTGTCACCCTTTTGCTTGGCCAACCGTTGAGGATAGGGCGGAGGAGGTCTAGGTAAGGGTGCCTTGGCTTTTGGCACTACCGGTTCGGGTATATCAATGACGTGTTCCCTAGACGGGTTCACGGCCTCTTGAGTCTCCTTCTCACCTTCATCAATTTCAATTCTCACATCATCATTTGCACTTGGTTCAACAACATCCTCAACTACCAACGGGATCTCATCATTTTGCAACTCATCTTCATCCACCGTAACTTGGTTTCCTCTTGAGGCATGCACATCACCGCCTCTTCCACTTCGCGTTGCCACTGCCATCATATGATTATTGTTCCCACACTTGGGGTTTACTACCGTATCACTTGGTAGAGCACCCTTTGGGCGAGTATTTAAATATTGAGATATTTGGCCTAATTGCACTTCCAAGTTCAGGATAGATGTGTTATGCGAAGCTAATTGGGCCTCGGAATCTTGACTCTTTTTCATCATTTGCTCGAACATGCTCTCTATTCGACCCATGTCATTGCCCGACGAACTCGACCCTTGAGATTGAAACAGAGGCGGGTTATTGGGTTGTTGATACATTGGGGGCCTTTGAAAGCCTTGCCCCCTATTACCTTGTCCACTATTGTTGTTCCAACCACCTTGACCACCATTGTTGTTGTTCCAATTGTTGTTCCCATTCCAATTACCTTGATTCCCCGAATTATTGTTCCCCCAATTGCCTCCTTGATTGTTGTTGTAATTCCAATTGCCACCTTGTTGATTGCCCCAATTACCTTGGGGTCTCCATTGTTGATTCCCTTGATTACCTCTATTCCCTTGGTAGTTGTTGACATATTGGACTTCCTCACTTTGGTCATCAAAACCTTCGTTCGAATATCCACCACCATCATTGTTGTTGTCATATTGTTCACAATTACTTTGAGGTTGTTGTCCTCTTTGCCTCCTTTTCAACATAGCAACACCTTCCATTGCGTTGACTTGGCGCGGGTTTTGGACTTGTTGCAATTGCGCCTTTGCCAATTGATTCATAGTTGTTGTAAGCTCGGCTATAGCTTGGCCATGATCGTGCAATTCCTTGTGCAAATGGATGACCGTGGGGTCACCTTGAGGCACGTTTGTTCGGCTTTGCCATGTCGAAGAGGTGTCGGCCATTTCATCAAGTACATCACATGCCTCTTGGTAAGAAAGTTTCATAAAATTCCCTCCGGCCAATTAGTTCACAATGCATTGATTTGTGGTGTTGATGCCTCGATAAAAGGTTTGTTGAATCATAGCCTCGGTCATGTCGTTATTAGGGCACTCTTTCACCATTGTTCTATATCTTTCCCATATCTCATGCAAAGGTTCCGTTGGCTCTTGCTTGAAAGCTAGAATTTCATCCCGAAGAGCTGCCATATGACTTGGAAAGAAGAACTTGGCAATAAATTTGTCCGCCAATTCATCCCATGTTGTAATAGAATGATTGGGGAGCCTTTCTAACCAATCCAATGCTTTACCCCAAAGAGAAAACGGGAAAAGCCTCAACCTCAATGCATCCTCGGACACGTTTGTCTGCTTGCTACCCCAACATGTATCCACGAACCCCTTCAAGTGCTTGTAGGCATTTTGATTGGAGGCACCCGTGAAATAACCTCTTTGCTCGAGCAAGGTCAGCATAACATTTGTGATTTGAAAGTTCCCCACCCGGATTCGAGGAGGAACAATAGCACTGGCGTATCCTTGATTTGGTAGAACTCTGGGAGCCACTCTCGGCGGTTGCGGAGGAGGGTCTGGAATGTTGATGTTCTCCTTTGCATTTATATTGACATGTCGGCCTCTTCGTGGAAGTTGAGGTAAGACCTCATCTTGTTCTAGATCTTCTACCTCCTCCCCCGCTATCACATTGCCGAGAGGATCATTTGCATTAAGAGTCATTGTACCTGATTGATCGACACACACCAAGTTAGTAAATAAGAAGGAAAGAGAAGCAAAACACAATACTAGCTGCACAAATAGTCAACACCGTAAAGTTCCCCGGCAACGGCGCCAAAAAGTGATCACAGCGGACTCAACCTGAGGAAGAGTGGGCGCTAATACTTTTACCCAATAGCGACTATGTTTTAGCTCCTAATTGATCTTCTAACATTTTTGGTTTTCTTTTGATTAATAGCTACAATTTATCAACTACAATTGTAAAACTAAGTTATGCTAAAATTATGATTCTAAGTTGTGCGCAATATAGAGAAAGACACTAGGGTCGTGGCATGTACCTAGGGGGTCAACTAACGGGTAGAGATTCCTAATGCAAGAATGATGACTATGGGACTTATGCTATAACCGTTGCACTTTTACACTCACTCTCACACCTCTCGGTAGAGAGAGTGATTTTGCCCAATTGACTCTCTCGAGACCAATTGGGTAGGCCAATTTGCCCAAGAAACTTATGGTTCAAGTTGGGTAATTACTCTCTCGATGTTTAACCCGTTAATTGGGACTACCATTCTCATGGGTCCATCCCAATTCCTTGTTAGAATTAATCTTAGGGTCATAGACTCTCTTTCTCAAGAAGAGTCAAGACTCACTAAGCTAGACTTAGTGTTTGCAACCATCAAATCTTAATGAAAACATAAGATTAACTCAAATAACAAATACCCAACATCATTCATGCACTAAACAATCACACCCATTAATTACCCACTCTAGGGTTGAGCCACAACCCTAGCTAATAGGTTTAGCTAGCCATAATAGGAACAGAAATTGAAGAAATAATAGATGAAATTGACATAACAATTAACTACAATGTTAATCTACTCAAATCCACGTTAATACTAGAAGAAATTGCCCAAAATAGGCTAAAATCATGAAATCCAAGTTCAGCTGCTCTATGCTCTCAAAACAAATCTGGAAAAACTGCTGCTAAAAAGTAAAATGTTCTATTTATAATACACAGGAAAAACCGAACAAAAATACCCCTGAGGGTCTGGCGCGGACCGCGCACAAATGACGCGCGGCCGCGTGAACTTCATCCACGCGGACCGCACTGATTAGGTGCACGGCCGCGTGGGCTTTTGCCTTGAATGATTGAGTCTCTGATACTCTTAGGCATGGACCGCGTGAAAAGGGGCGCGGACCGCGCAACTTGACTTGAAGATATCATGGCCTATGAACTTTCCTGCACGGCTGCGTGGCAGAACAGTGCAGACCGTGCAGGCTGAACTTGAAGATGTCCAGCTTTTGAACTCTCCTGCGCGGCTGCGTGACAAAACAGTGAGGACCGCGTAGGTCCTTTTGATCCCCCCTTTCAGTTGTCTTTTGACACTTGGCAGATTTCACTCCTTTTTGAGTCGATCTTTAGTATTTGTCATCTTGTCGCTCAAACCTGCAATCAAGCGCAACTTGTAAGCATTTTGGGACTAATTTCTGGCAGTTAATGCACAAATCTTAGTAAGAATGGGTATAAAATATGTATAAATCACAGTTATCACACCTCTAGTGAGCGCAATCGACTATATATATTTATGGATCAGTTTGCACGCCGCAACAGTTATTATAAGGTACCTATTGAGCGTGAGTGCTTACCTAGAATGTTGACCAAAGTCAACTTTATTCAATTTTAAAAGTCAATTTCCTTATTTCACTTAGTTTTCACACAAAAGCTTTCCGGAAACGCGCCCGGACTATACACACAAATCGAGGTGAGACAAAAAGAGGTTTCTAAGGCCTCGGAACACAGAATTTACTTTCAAAATGAGTGATGACCTTTTGGGTCATCACAACGCCGCACCGATATAGCGCTTGGGCTGTAGGATCCCCTCCGGAGTCTGCACACCCCTAGTGAGCGCAGTCGACTATATATATATTTATGGATCGGTTTACACGCTGCAACAGTTATTATAAGGTACCTATTGAGCGTGAGTGCTGATTGAGGAGAGTTGAGTCATGAATGGCTGAGAGGCTTGTCCGAGGGGCTCTCTCTCTCTCTCTCTCTCTCTCTCTCATATATATATATATATATACACGAGCGATGCTTTTACCCTCGGGGCTTGTTTTATGAAATTACTGTTTTCACTCCTCTTTATACTGAGCCTCTATTGAAAATGTTGAACAAATATTTTAAACTTTCATTGAAACTGGAGTTTTTATGAAATGTTCAGAATTTAGTTACTGATTTGGCCTTGTTATTTCCACTAAAAAAATTATGTTATGAGATGTATATGAGTGACCGAGAGGTTTGCCCGAGGGGCTATTCATGATTTATGTTTGCCCGAAGGGCTGTATACGAATTATGTTTTACTCGAGGGATCGATTATGATTTTCATCACTTTTACTATAAATTTCATTGAACCTCTATTGAAACTGTTGGACAGTATCTCCGAATGATTTTTACCAAAAACTGGATTTTAATGAGATGATTTAACTCATATTATGATTAAAAGCATGTTGTGCTTACTGAGTTTATCATGATGTAGATCTTATTTGTTTTCTACTGCTCAGTCTCTATTTACTTTTATTACTTACTGAGTTGGCATACTCACATTACTCCCTGCACCTTGTGTGCATGTTCAGGTATTTTTGAGCTCGGTGACAGGTTTATCGGAGTTAGCAATGTAGCTGCCTGGTGGCTTTCTTTCCGCACTATTGTTTTGTTTTAAACACTTTATAAAAGTTATTGCTAAAAAGCTTGATTTTATACTAAGAAGGAAAAATATTGATTGGTTTTGGAAATGCGTCGGCTGGCCTAGTTCCATGATAGAAGCCATCACGACCGGGGTGATTTTAGGTCGTGACAGTCATGTTGGCTATGAGATTGAGGATGGTCCATATAAGCATTGTGTAAATATGCAAAATCAGACATGTAGCTACAGGTCCTGGATACTTAAGAGTATCTCTTATGCTCCTGCAATTGCTGTATTGCACTTCAAAAAGATTGAGCCTCTTAATTACATATCCTATTGGTACCGTAAATCAACTTACCTGAAAGCATACGCAACATTTGTCCAACCAGTGCCTAGCATGATAATATGGCTAGCATCTACCAATCCACCCATTGAGCCTCCACCAATTAAGAGGATGCTTGGCAGGCCCAAGAAGAAGAGGAGAAGAAAAGAAACAAATCAAGGAGGGGTATGGAAATGAGCTGCTCAAATTGTGGTGGTTATGGACACAATAAGAAAAGATGCTTCAAGGATCCAAGACCTGTAGGTTCTACTCCTGCAAATGCTTTTTTCACAAGAGGAAGAGCTCAGAATATTTCTACTCCTGCTACAGATTCTACTCCTTCTACAAGTTCTACTCCTGCACAACTTACACCTATTGCACATAATTCAACTGTCAGAGGTAGGGGCAGAACAAGTGTTCCATCTACTGGTTATGGTAGGGGAATAGGGGCTGGAAGAGGTAGAGGCAGCTCTGGGATTAGACTATTCCAAGATGGCTCTGCTTTAAGTCTTTTTCTGTAAGTATTGCATAATTTCAACTTATCCACTTTGCTGTGATTATTTTTAATGAATTCCTTTTCTTGGCAGTCTGGTGGTGATTCAAAGAGTGGTTACAACTGGCCAAAAGAGGTATTTTGCTGATATTTAAGAGTGTGCTTACAAACCAACCAAAGGAGTCAAGTGGAATGGCAAACCAAATATTACAACAAGGCAACTCCAAAGAGCTGTTGCATCCCATTCCAACCTCAGTCAATCAAGCTCATCCTCTCAGCCAATTAAGACTAATTAGCATGTTTAGTTCTTTATGTGGTGCTAAGTTTGCTTTGAAGTGTAGTGTAATCTTTTAACAATAGAACTGCAACCAAAATGTTAAGGTTGCTATATGCAGCTATTATATGTTATGTTTAATGTTGCTGAAGACAAAGATCTAGTTTTTAATGTTGTGGAACACCTTTATTTTTAAAATGGAAGCAGTTTGTGATTATCTTGATGGAATTTATATAGCTTTTATATGCTATAGACTGCAACATTTTATATAGCTTGATGGCTTGTGCTTATGAGCGACAATTGATCACCAAGTGGTAGTCTTTATTGAAAGACAATTTATATAGCTTGATGACTTATGCTTTATATATGCAATAGAAGCTGCAGCTAAAACATAAGTTATGAATGCTAAAACAGAAGCTGCAGCTATGTCATCAAGCTATATAAAAACTGCAGTTATGAATGCTGAAACATTAGCTTGATGACCTGATAGTTATGAGCAAGCTAAATCAGAAGCTACAACTGAAGCACAAGTTAATAAATGCTACTATAATACTTAAGGATACCAAGCTGGGAGACATTTTGGGTGGCCATTTCGTAAATGCTACTGTAATACTTAGCAAATGAACACATAACCATTGCCAACACCATCAACAAAAGCTTTGGCAGAATAAACTTATTTTATTAACATAAAGTATTACACTTCAATAAGCAGCAAAAGGATTGCACTTGCAACAAGGGTGAAAACAACCTAACTACTAAGATAGATGGTTCATAGACCATTTTACAAGTTTTTACATTATGTAACAATCTTCGGTTCCAAACATAATCACCTTGAATACAATTACGATTAACACCAAAATTATCAATCACCTCCAATTTCTTTGATTTCAACTTACCTTCACGAATGCATCCAACGCCTTTTTATTTTTAAGTAGCCCCAAGATAACACCTTTTAAGTGCTCTGGAGTAGGATGATCAAACTATACAAAAACTTTATACCCTATATCACAATCCTTCTAGAAATAAGAAGATTTCAGTGTTAAAAACTCAAAAAAATAGATTTTTAACACTAAGTTTACCTTATAGAATCTACACCCATAAAAATGACAACCGAGATTATCGATGCTCCATAAAATTACAAGCACAACTTCTTCACTATAGCGACAAATATGTTTAAAATTATGCATTAGACAACAACCCTAGATTTTCAATTTTAGGCGAAAACTCAAAAGAAAGGGTTCAAAATTAACAATACACTCTAATTTAAAAATGAATTATACAAGATAAAGAAGATTGAAGAAGAAGAAGAAGAAGCTTTGAAGTTAATGGCTGAGAAGAGAAAAATCGAGGGCTGCAATGGCTAACAGGTTGAGTATTGAAGATCCATTTTAATTTAAGAGCCAAAAGAGTCGTTAAGATCGATTCTGGACCGTTGATAATTGTCAGCTACTTTTTAACATAGACTTCCACGTCCTTTTGTGTTGCCGTTTTACATGTACTAAGGCCTGGTAAACTTTGGAGGGGACTTTGGAGGGTCTTAGACACACTTGAAAAAGATTAGATGTGTAAAGGTTTACCCGTGTTTATTAGGTGTGTAACAAGGATTTGACTAAAAGGTTGATGGGTAAACTATGCATGTTGCCTTGATAACGGTGGTTACTATCAACAGGGACGACTCAATAGCATCTGAGGCCTAAAGCAAAGCCTTAATAATTGAGAACTTGGTTTTATAACGTACAAACAATTGAATGAATTTAACGTTGATTGCATCACAACTGAAATGAGAGCACCCAGAAAATATACTTCCTCCGTTCCAACTTATGTGATTCCTTTTGTTGGTAAGTCCCCTTTCTATATTTGGTAATAATTCAACTTTAGATTTTTCTATAATTTCTAGCCACACAAGTTTCTATGATTTATTTTAAATCACAATTTTCAAAAGTTTTCCTTTATTCCATAAACTCCTTGTCCAGTCAAACGCTTTCATATAAATTGGATGGAGAGAGCATAACTTATGTGAGGAAAATAAATGATAAGTTAGATTATTAGATATAATGTAATACCCTATATTTTTTTATAAGGGTATATTGGTCATTAGCAAAATAATAATAATAATAAGAAGAAACTAACCAGTAAAAATAAAATAAATCAAAAAAAAGAGAGATAATGATTGAATAAAAAGGGCCGAAGCCCACATTCTGTGGCAAAATCACAAAATAAAAGACAAAAGAGAACAGGGGAAAGGGAAAAAAGAGAAAAAAAGGTTGCTGCTTTAAAAACACAATAATAATAATAATAATAATAATAATAATAATAATAATAATAATAATAATAATAATAATAATAATAATAATAATAATAATAATAATAATAATAATAATAATAATAATAATAATAAGAAGAAGAAGAAGAAGAAGAAGAAGAAGAAGAAGAAGAAGAAGAAGAAGAAGAAGAAGAAGAAGAAGAAGAAGAAAGCTTTGGGCAAAGGCCTTAAGAAGAACTGAGAGTTGAAATTGAAAGTATTAAAGCTCTACTTCGACTCAAGAGGTTAACCTTCTTCTCCTCATCTGTTGAATTATTTCACTGCATCTATGCAATTTCATGTAGTACAAAAGAATTCAATATCAATTTTCTCTTATATAAAAAGAAATATACAATTACTATGGAGATAACAAGGCTATAAAGGTTTGGTTTAAACACTGATAAGTCTAATTTTAGAGCAATAAATTATACTAAATAGTTTGAAATTGATAGAATCATGGACTAGTTCTATGATTAAATATGAATCCACAAATTAGGACTCAAACATGAACCCCGATGATTGGGTATTCGAAATTAGATATAAATTAGCCTAAACAAGAAAACTAACGTGAGATCGATATTATAAAATTATAGATTGATTGGAGGAATTTGTACGAATTACTCAAGGTGAAACATTTGGTATTTCGGCACGAGTACGGTAAGTAGTAATCTTACCGCAATTTATATTTTCACAACTTGTATGATTTAAACATGATTTTTAATATGAATATGTTACTGATTATTTTGAATTGCATGTGGGACAAGTCTTTTACTCGATATGATACCGAAATAGTCATTTGAGATGATTATCATTATTAAATATTCTTGTGGTCACTAGATATGTTTTACCGTTACTTGAATTTTTCTGTTATCGAAATAAAATTACATGATTTGATAAGAACCAAAATGCCCTATATTTTAAAATATATTTTTTCTACCAGTATATACGGATTATAGAGACAAGTATAAATGGGAGTAGACATTGAATGATCCAGTAGCTAATGGAGGGTTAGTTAGACCTGGTGCACCTTGTAATTACAAATTACTGTTACATCCCTCGCTAGTGTGAAGGTAGAACTAGCATACCGTTACCGATTTTCCTCGAGTAGGGACTACCGTTATATTTGATTTCTTGCGAAGAAGTCCACGATTATACCGATTACATGATCCGTTCACTGAAACCTCCCAAATATGAATATTAATATTATACAGTGGTTACCGAGCTTATTGCTGAACTTTTAATTGTATTATACTACAAGAAAAGCATGATGAAACTGCAAATTATTTATTGTTTCTGAAAGGGCATTTTTATGTTATTTTCTGTTTGAGATACTAGCATATTTTCGGACTTGTCCCCCAATAAAAATGGTTGTGAATATGTGTTATTACTCATTGAGCTAGCGACTCATTCCCCGCTAATTTTTTTTCCAGAGACAGCAGTTGACGCGGGCGAGGATTTCGTTAATTAAAGCGCACAGGTTGATAGTTCTTGGTGAGCCTCGCACTTGTTCGCGTGGGCAGAAATTTTATTTATTGTTATCGTCTTTTCTTTGAAATCTTAGAGTAGCTCCATGGTCATTCTTTTAGTGTCTTGAGTATTCTTCATTATTATAGACTTATGTTGAGTATCGCTCATTTTTATCAAATTTGGAGATAAAGTAGTATTTCTAGTTGTTAGTGGGTGGACTATTAAAGGTAGATATTTATTTTGGTTAATTGATAAAGTCATTATCATTTGAATTGTTATTAGGATGTTGGTTACTGATTTGAGACAGGAAAGTTTTTGGGATAGTCCAAAAATAAGGAAAACTCTATCCGATTTTCTGTAAAATATCGAGGAGGCTTACTTGGGGGCACTTGCTCCTAAGTGCCAGTCATGATCCTAAATTGGGTAGTGACAAAGTTGGTATTAGAGCTTAGGTTTTAAGTCCCGAGTCATGGAGCAATGTTTAGTAGAGTCTTGTTCATGGGTATGTAGGCGCTCATACTTATGATCTTGAGGCTACTGAACATCTAGAAATGGTTTCCCTTCTTTCATTCTTTGATCGTGCGTTGAGATAACTTGAGATTGACTTTGGAATATTTCTTTCGCATATGGCTAGGATACGCACACCCTCATCTGCTGGATGTAGTGCTACCCGGGGTGGAGGTCAAGTTGGGGTTCATCAAACTAGAAGACAGACTGCTCCTCAACCTGAAATTGGGAACATGGGTCAACCCCAAGCTGCTATGCCAGGTCAAGTGCAAGGGCAGGGAGTTCAGGATGCTCCACCACCAGTGCCAACTGGTGTACCTACTGTCCCATCCAACCTGAAATTAGAGGCATTAATGTCTAATCAGGGTGGAAGTTCAGCTCCTCAGGCTACTTTACAGATACAAGCACCTACACAGACTCAGACTTTCACGAATAAGGAAGTATCCCTACAAGAGTTCCTGAAATTGAAATCACCAAAATTCACATGTTTCTATAATTCAGCAGATCCTCAAAGTTGGATGGGACACTCAAGGCATTACGTGCTCTTGGATGTTCTAGTGAGAGAGCCGTGGATCTTGCAGCATACAAACTAGAGGATATGGCCAACACATGGTATGAAACTGTATTGCTAGGAAGGCCACCGGGAGCAGCACCATTGACATGGGACGAGTTCACTAAGTTGTTCAAGAATCATTTTCTTCCAGACAGCCTGATGCAAAAATATGCTAGAGACTTCGAGAGATTGGTTCAGACTCCAGATATGGATGTGTCAACATATAACACTAAGTTTTGTAAGCTGGCTATATATGCTCCTTACTTAGTGCCTACCGAAGAAGCTCGAGTTCAAAAGTTTGTTGATGGATTGGTTGGTCGCCTATACACTACAGTAGCCCCACAGATGAAGACTTTATCCTACTCTGATGTAGTCGACCTTGCTAGAAAGATTGAAAACAAGGGACGTGATGAGCGTGCAACTAGTGATTTACGTAAGAAGGCCAAGACATGAGGGTCTTTCGGTGGCAGTTTTAGTGAAAATCAAAGAGCATGAAATCAGGGACAACAACAACAGGGTTCTCAGACAGGGACACATTTGTCTTCACAGTCCACATATAGGCCACTTTATAGATAGGGTACTAGCGGACCGTCAACATCTGGACATCGTAATTTTGGGCAGATATATGCCACTACTACAGTCTGACGACCTGTGGTAGATCACATTTGGGCTAGTGTCGTGTTCTAACTGGAGAGTGATTTCGGTGTGGCCAATTGGGACATCACTTGAGGGATTGCCCTCAGCCTCTGAGAAATTTCAACCAGGCTTTTATTCAGTCAGATGTACCTACTCAGACTACTCGTAATACTTCAGGTACAGGAAATAGAGGTCGAGGTGATGGAGACCATGCTAATGTGAATCAAGGACAAAGAAATGTTGGTAGAGGTCAGGCAAGAGTTTTTGCATTTACTAGACAGGATGCTCAGGCCTCGAATGTTGTGGTTACAGGTATTCTTTCTGTTTGTTGATTTGATGCACTTGCGTTGATTGATCTGGGATCTACTCACTCCTATGTGTCATCATACTTTACTTTGAGGTTTAGTAGACAATCTGAGCTATTGAATGACCCTTTTCTAGTTGCTACTCCTATTGGAGAGTCTCTATTAGCTGAATACGTGTATCGTGCTTGTCAGATTCGAGTTAAGGGTAGAGATACTCTAGCTGATCTTATTGTATTCGATATGATTGACTTTGACATGCTAATAGAAATGGATTGGTTATCTTCTTGCTATGCTATAGTCGACTGTCATGCAAAGATAGTTAAGTTTGAGATAGCAAATGAACCCAGTTTTATTCTAAGAGGGAGTCAGGTTCCAGAGACTTGCAAAATTGTATCTTTTATGAAGGCTCAATGACTTCTGAAGAAAGGTTGCTTGAGTCTCTTAGCTATTGTAAATGAAACAAGAAAGGAAACAACTAGTATAGAAAATGTTCCAGTAGTGAGAGAATTTTCTGATGTATTTCCTGAGGATTTACTAGGATTGCCTACAGTACGAGAAATAGATTTTGGTATTGATTTGCCACTTGACACACAACCCATATCAATACTGCTATATCGGATGGCACCAACAGAATTGAAGGAGCTAAAATAACAACTACAGGATTTGTTAGATAAGTGTTATATCAGACTGAGTATATCTCTATGGGGTGCACCAGTACTGTTCGTAAAGAAGAAAGACGAATCCTTGAGAATGTGCATTGACTACAGGCAGTTGAACAAGATAACAATATGTAATAAATATCATTTGCTCGTATAGATGACATGTTTGATCAGTTACAAGAAGCTGCCCACTTTTCAAAGATTTACCTCCGTTCTGGTTACCATCAGCTTTGAATCAAAGATGAAGATATTTCTTAGACTGCTTTTAGAACTCGATACGGGCACTGTGAGTTCCTTGTGATGCCTTTCGAACTGACTAATGCTCCAGCTGCATTCATGGACTTAATGAATAGGGTGTTCAAGCCGTTTCTGGATAGATTTGTAACAGTATTTATTGATGATGTCCTGATATATTCTCGTAGCCAAGGAGAACACGGGGATCATCTCAGGACTGTGTTGTAGACATTGCGAGAACATCGACTTTATGCTAAGTTCTCAAAGTGTGAATTTTGGCTAGACTTAGTATCATTTCTGGGGCATGTTGTATCCAAAGATGGATTTATGGTAGATCCTAAAAAGACTGAAACTGTGCAAAAATGGCCCAGACCTACTTCTCCTACAGACATTCGCAGCTTTTTAGGCTTAGTGGGCTATTACAGGTGTTTTGTGCAGGATTTCTCTAGAATAGCAGCGCCGCTGACCAAGCTAACATAGAAAAATGCAAAGTTTTAGTGGACGGAGGAATGCGAGCAGAGCTTTCAAAAACTCAAAACATGTTTGACAACTGCACTAATATTAGCCTTACCATCATGTTCCAGAGGATTTACGGTGTTCTATGACGCATCGAGGGTGGGATTAGGATGTGTTCTCATGCAAAATGGTCGTGTTATTGCTTATGCTTCGAGACAATTGAAAAAGCACGAGCAAAACTATCATACATATGATTTGGAGATGGCTGCAATGGTATTTGCTCTAAAAATTTAAAGACATTATCTATACGATGAAACTTGTGAAATTTATACTAACTATAAAAGTCTGAAATATATCTTTCAGCAGAGAGATCTAAATCTTCGACAGCGTCATTGGATGGAACTACTCAAAGACTATGATTGTTCTATTTTGTACTCAAAGCCAATGTGGTGGCTGATGCATTGAGTAGAAAATCTATGGGGAGTTTGGCATATATAGCTTCTGCAAAGAGACTTTTGGCCAAAGATATTTAGAGACTAGAAGATACAAGTATCAGATTTAGTGTCAGAAATTCAGAGGCATTGTTGAGTTGTGCTCAGGCTAAGTCTTCATTAGTTGAGCGTATTAAGGCCACCCAATATGAGGATGAGCAATTATGCAAATACAGAGATGAGGCCTTAGCTGGTCAAAATAAGGATATGATTGTTGAAAGTGATGGTGTGCTTCGAATGGGTGACATACTATGTGTAGCAGGCGTAGACGGGTTGAGACGTGCTATTCTTGAAGAAGCCCACAACTCCAATTACACTATACATCCTAGATCCACAAAAATGTACCATGACCTGAAACAATTTTATTGGTGGGAAGGTATGAAGAAAGATGTTGCTAACTTCGTTTCTAGTTGTTTGACTTGTCAGCAGGTCAAGGCTAAGCATCATCGACCCGCAGGACTACTACAACAAATTAAGATTCCAGAGTGGAAATGGGAAAGAATTACTATGGATTTTGTCACTGGTCTACCACGAACCCTTAGAGGTTATGATTCGGTGTGGGTAATTGTAGATCGACTGACAAAATCAGCACACTTTTTGCCAGTGAAGACTACATATGGTGGAGTGAGGTATGCATAGATATTTATGAACGAAATTGTACGACTTCACGGAGTTCCAGTATCCATCATCTCTGATAGAGGATCACAGTTCACTTCACGCTTTTGGAAATCTTTTCAAGAAGCATTAGGTACATGAGTGGATCTTAGTACTGCATTTCATCCACAGACAGACTGGCAGTCTAAACTTACTATATAGATCTTGGAGGATATGTTGAGAGCTTGCATTCTTGAGTTTGGAAGTAGTTGGGCACTTATCTACTGTTAGTTGAATTTGCTTACAACAATAGCTTCCAGTCCAGTATTCAAATGGCACCGTACGAAGCATTATATGATAGAAAATGTCGTTCTCCTATCGAATGGTTTGAAGCTGGTGAGACTAACTTATTGGGATTCGACCTAGTACAAGAAGCTATGGACAAGGTCCAGTTGATCAGACAGAGATTGCTTGCAGCACAAAGTAGACAAAAGTCTTATGATAATAAGAGAAAAAGGGATTTAGTGTTCACAATTGGGGACAAAGTGTTCCTACGAGTCTCCCCTATTAAAGGTGTGATGCGTTTTGGGAAAGGAGGCAAGTTGAGCCCCAGGTTTATAGGATCGTATGAGATACTAGACCGAGTGGGAGCTGTGGCTTATCGTTTGGCACTTCCTCCTGAGTTATCTTTTATTCACCCAGTGTTTCATGTCTCAATGCTAGGAAAATGTATATCAGACTCATCTCAGGTGCTTGAAGCACCGACTATACCGCTCGATGAGAAGTTATCCTACGAGGAGGAACCGATGGCTATTGTTGATAGGCAAGTAAGAAAGCTACGGTCAAAAGAAATATTATTCGTGAAAGTCTTATGGAGAAATCATATAGTTGAAGAAGCTACTTGGGAAATAGAAGATGCTATGCGAGTCAAGTGCCCCCATTTGTTTCAGCTTACAGGTGCGTACTTGAGTTAAATTCGGGGACCGAATTTCATAAGGTGGGGAGGATGTAATACCCTATATTTTTTTATAAGGGTGTATTGTTCATTAGCAAAATAATAATAATAATAAGAAGAAACTAACCAATAAAAATAAAATAAATCAAAAAAAAAAGAAGAGATAATGATTGAATAAAAGGGGCCGAAGCCCACATTCTGTGGCAAAATCACAAAATAAAAGACAAAAGGGAACATGTGAAAGGGGAAAAGAGAAAAAAGGGTTGCTGCTTTAAAACTACAACAGAAGCTTCAGAAACAGCAAATTACAAACCAACAAAGAAAAAAAAGGAAAAGAGAAGAAGAAGAAGAAGAAGAAGAAGAAGAAGAAGAAGAAGAAGAAGAAAGCTTTGGAAAATTGCCTTAAGAAGAACTGAGAGTTGAAATTAAAAGTATTAAAGCTCTCCTTCGACTCAAGAGGTTAACCTTCTTCTCCTCATCTGTTGAATTATTTCACTGCATCTATGCAATTTAATGTAGTACAAAAGAATTCAATATCAACTTTCTCTTATATAAAAAGAAATATACAATTACTATGGAGATAACAAGGCTATAAAGGTTTGGTTTAAGCACTGATAGGTCTAATTTTAGAGGAATAAATTATACTAAATAATTTAAAATTGATAGAATTATGGACTAGTTCTATGATTAAATATGAATCCGCAAATTAGGACTCAAACATGAATCCCGATGATTGAGTATTCGAAATTAGCTATGAATTAGCCTAAACAAGAAAACTAATGTGAGATCGATATTATAAAATTATAGATTGATTGGAGGAATTTGTACAAATTGCTCGAGGTGAAGCATTTGGTATTTCGGCATGAGTACGGTAAGTAGTAATCTTACCGCAGTTTATATTTTCACAACTTGCATGATTTACACATGATTTTTAATATGAATATGTTATCGATTATTTTGAATTGCATGTGGGACAAGTCTTTTACTCGATATGATACCGAAATAGTCATTTGAGATGATTACCGTTGTTTAAATATTCTTGTGGTCACTAGATATGTTTTACCGTTACTTGAATTTTTCTGTTATCGAAATAAAATTACATGATTTGATAAGAACTGAAATGGCGTATATTTTAAAATATTTTTTTTCTACCAGTATATACGGATTATAGAAACAAGTATAAATGAGAGTAGACATTGAAGGATCCCGTAGCTAACGGCGGGTTCGTTAGACCTGGTGCACCTTGTAATTATAGATTACTGTTACAACCCTCGCTAGTGGGAAGGTAGAACTAGCATACCGTTACCGATTTCCCTCGAGTAGGAACTACCGTTATATTTGATTTCTTGTGAAAAAGTCCACAGTTATACGATTACATGATCCGTTCATTGAAACCTCCCAAATATGAATATTGATATTATACAATGGTTACCGAGCTTATTACTAAACTTTTAATTGTATTATACTACAAGAAAAGCATGATGAGACTGCAAATTATTTATTGTTTCTGAAAGGACATTTTTATGTTATTTTCTGTTTGAGATACTAGCATGTTTTCTGACTTATCCCCCAATAAAAACGGTTGTGGTTAAGTGTTATTACTCACCGAGCTAGTGACTCATTCCCCGCTGATTTTTTCTCCAGAGACAGTAGTTGACGCGGGCGAGGATTTTGTTAATTAGAGCGCACAGGTTGATAGTTCTTGGTGAGCCTCGCACTTGTTTCACGTGGGCAGAAATTTTGTTTATTATTATAGTCTTTTCTTTGAACTCTTAGAGTCGCTCCATGGTCATTATTTTAGTGTCTTGAGTATTCTTCGTTATTATAGACTTATGTTGAGTATCGCTCATTCTTATCAAATTTGGAGATAAAGTAGCATTTCTAGTTGTTAGTGGGTGGACTGTTAAAGGTAGATATTTATTTTGATTAATTGATAAAGTCATTGTTATTTGAATTGTTATTAGGATGTTGGTTGCTGATTTGAGACAAGAATGTTTTTGGGATAGTCCAAAAATAGGAAAAACTCTATCCGATTTTCTGTAAAATACCGAGGAGGCTTACTTGGGGGCACTTGCTCCTAAGTGCCGGTCATGATCCTAAATTGAATCGTGACATTAATAACGTGACTAACGAATGAATAGAGAAACACAATTCAATAAAAACGTAAAATAAAATTGACAGAAAACAATTTTAGTTATACTAATTAGAGGAAAAAATTGAGTTATTAAAAATCAATATGACAATAAAGAAATAAATTTATCAATAATAATAAATAATTATATTAATAATATACTATATACGGAGAAATAATAATTTTGGGGGCCTTAAGGGCCTACACTTGCTTTAGGGTCTGGCCGTCCCTTACAGCAGTATGGATTGTGCGTTAGAGGCTGATACCTAACAATGATTATGTAGCGCTAATTGAAAAAACAATAGAGTTCGCATTTGTAATAATTTAAGTAAACGGTGTCTTAATGATTTTATAACCTCATTCAAGATCAAATAAGTTGAGATCTGATGAATAAGATTCATTTTGCCCCAATACAAAAAGGGCCAATACAGAACACAATAAACACAATGCGAGCATATGATATCGGAGTTCATGTGATCTTGAATTAGTTTTTTTTTTTTTTTTTTTTATTTCAAATGCGTTTCATTTAATTCTTTTGGTTGTTACTATGAAATTTAGAAGAGCTGTAGACTTGTTTTGGACTTCTCTTTGATTTTCTTTTTGGGGATAATATATAATTATCCCATTAAGATTGTAGCACGTTACCTAATGCACCCTTTAACTTTGGTGTAAAAAAAAAAGAAAAATCAGAAAATAGAGAAAAGGAAACTTAAAATAAAAATGACATGGCATCATATGGTTGGTGCGTGTGTTTCACATCTATTTGTGAAATCGATTCTAGTCAGAAAAGGGGATATTTACACCACTTTAAATGATTCTAAGGGGTTCATAGGACCCCCACAAAGTTAAAGGGTACATTAGGTAATATGCTACCGCCCTAGTGAGGTAATTATGTATTATCACTTTTTTAAAAAAAAAATAGATTTTCGATGTCTGTCCGACTAATCCTAATTTGCATTCTGTAGGCTCACTAAAGCAGTAAGTGCTTCTTAGAGCTTCCCACTATTCTGAAAGTTCGAATCTGAAATCATAATTAAGGATCACACTCCAATTTAAAAAAAAAAAACGAGAATTATCCATGGAAAATTTGATTTTCAATATAGAAAAAGACCCAAAATCAACTCTCTACGATAATTGGCCTTATGAAATATATGAAAACCACATAAACAAAAGAATGTTAGGAGCTTTCACGCCATTGCTTTTGAATTTCAAAGTAGTATTTGATATCCACATAGCATCTTTCTTTATCATCTATAACCTGAAACATAAATAAAATTAATGTAAATATATATATAAACTGTAGTGTAATTTTATAGCGAAGAAGACTCAATTAACCATCCTTGGGCGAACGTGCCTTTGCAATAATCGATGCTCCATGCTTATTCATTTAATTAATTAATAGTCATAGCAATTGTTTATTTTTTTTAAAATTACTGTGATTAATAAATCAAGACATTATATTTAAAATTTTAAATTTTATTGCACAATTGGCGATAGTTATACCTGTGTTCTTGCTGAATATAATCCCCTTGCAAAGACACCAGAAGGTGTAACATCTTCCTCTAATTCATATATGTATGGCTCTTTTCGAGGACTAAAATTTCCCAACATCACTTGAGACTTATCAACTGCCATAATAAATGAAATTAAAAAATCAATCAAAATCACTAAAATGCCTTCATAAGGCTAAAAATAAAATTTATTCCTTTGCGGATATATGATAATAGAGTTTAAAAAAAAGGTTATATTAGTATATATTTTGACATGTTATAGTAGGTTACTTATTCTACGGTACTAATTGTAGTAGGTTACTTGTTCTACGATACTAATCTTGATTATTATGGCTAAATACCTTGTAACTATCTTTAGATGACCTAATAATATAAAATTTATACTTGTTTGTCTCGGTTTATGTGATACACTTTCTTTTTAGTCTGTCCAAAAATAATATTACCTTCTATATTTAGAAACAAATTTAAATTTCTTTTATTTTACCTTTAATGAGATAACTTATTGGTTATTGCCACATAAATAATTCTGGTTTATTTTAAATCACAAGTTTTCAAAAGAATTAATTTTTTTCTTAAGAGACGCAGTCGAACACTGCCACATACATAAATTGGAAAGAAAGAAGTAGTATTCAGGGGCGGGGCTAGCGTTAAAATAGCACGAGTTAGTCAGTTTTCGGACTGATCATTCAAAAATAGCCAGTGTTTGCAAAGTCATTGAAAAATAGCCACTATTTTGCTGCAATACGGAAAGTTCCAGCATAATATACTGGAGATCGGTGCACCTGTGTATGAACTTCCAGCATATTATGCTGGAACTCCAACACGCGAAAAGTTCCAGCATAATATACCGGAGATTGGAGCATCTGTGTATGAACTTCCAACATATTATGCTGGAGCAATATATTATACTGGAACTGGAGTATTTTCCGGATTTTGAACAGTATTTTTGTTTAGATTTATCTTTACATGAAAAGTGGCTAAATTTCGATTACTTTTGAAACTGTGACTATTTTTAAATGACCACTTATAAATCTGGCTATTTTTGAATTTCTCCCGGGGCAAGCTAGTGTTTCACGTTACCGGTTCGGTTGAACTAAGTAACTTTGGTCCAACTTCTGTACTATTATCTTAAGAAATTCATTGAACATGTACAACATATTAATTTAGAACTCACTAACTTATAAATTAAATACTAGAATCTAGAACCCATAAGTTTTAAATACCGACTCCGCCTCTAGACTAGAATTTATGAGTACTTTACTACATACCTCTTACACCAGATTTCCAGGTAGTATTGATGTATTTGAGACCAGAGACAACATTGTTTGAAACAGTAAAAGAAAATTTGAGCTTATAGCGACTTCCTTCCTTGAGTGTGAAGAGGCAATCTTTAGGGCTGGAAATGAATGGCTCTGAAAGTTCTATATCTGATCTGCCTGGGCAAATTATGTATAGTCTTGGTTCTTGTACCTCTGGATCTTGGTTCTCTATTTAGATTACAAGACAATACAATAAAATCATAAATACAATTTATATTATATTTTAATCGCGTGCAAGTTAATTCTGACACTATCGTTATAAAAAAAAAAGTTACATGTATATTTTTTCCTAATCATTTAGAAAACATCTTGAAAAAAGAAATGTCATCATGTTGTGATCATAAGATACTCTTTGTGAAATAATTGGTTCTTTTTGTTAAGTTTAACGCTGTTTGAAAATTTTAAAAAAATGTATCTATACTTGGAACATAAAGAGATTTGGTTTTATTTGAATTTTATGCAAATAATATGATACCAAAATATTTATGAGTTAATTTGGACGCCAAAGAGAGAGAGACCTTCAACTGCGAAGCCATCAACATTCCCAAGAAGCTGTTCCTCCCTCAAACTTTGATCAACCTTTAATTTCACGTAAACAAACAATTTTTAGTCATACATACAAGTATACAACTATATATCATTAACCTTAATGATATTCAATATTATCATTAAAAAAATGCATGAAAAAATACTTTCTGTTTCATTTTTGTGACACTATTTCCTTATTTATTCGATCAGAAAAAATGATACACTTTTTTATTTGAAAAGAATTCAATTTTAAATTTCTTATTTTAAATATCCTTGATGAGAAACTTTTGTAGTCCATAAATTTCAAAAGTTTGTAGACATAAAATATTAAAATGACATATTTAAGTGGGCGTTTGGAAATAACAATTGTAAACTTCCGAAAAAGTAAAAAAACAAAAAAAGTGAAAATAGTATTTGAAATTAGAGTTGTATTTTGACATGAATATAATTTTGGGTTGATTTTGAATTTTTATGAGTGATCTGCAGTGAAAATTTTGAAAATAATTTTTAGAGTTTTTCAAAATTTCGAAATTCATCTTCAAGTGAAAATTGAAAATTTTATGGCCAAACACTGATTTCGAAAAAAGTAAAAATAATTTATGGCCAAACGGGCCCTAAAATCACGTTTCAAAGGATGTTCTTACTTTCTTAAAATTTGTATCGAGTTAAATTACATCACATAAATTATAATGCATGGAGTATTATACCAAGGATAACATACTTTATTTTCTTTCTCTAATTGTTCACTTTCAAAATTCACAGAATTAGCTCCACCATCCTCTTCATTCAAGGGTGATCTCTTGCACTCATTTGCTTCCTCTTCTTGCTCATCAAATCCATCATTACTCCTTACCATCTTCAAATTAGAATCATTAATGACTAAGGCCTTGTTTGGTGAAATTGGTTCAACCACAGCTGACATTCTGATCACCACCTTAATTAATTAATTTTTTTCCAATAATATTTGGTAATGAATTGAAGAAGAAAGGGTTGTGGTGGTGATGAGGAGCAGAAGAGGAGGAGGAAATGATTATTTTTTCTTTGTCATAGGATGCAAAAAAATAGAGCAGCTAATTATGTTCCTTAATGTTGGAGGTTAAAATGGGAGGTTGAAAACAGAATTCTGTTTTATGCCAATGGATTTGAATGCTCGTTCTGTTATAGTTATGACTTTGAATATATTATTATTATTATTAGCAACAACAACAACAACAACGAAAAATTCAGCGTAATCTCACACGTGGGATCCCGAAAAGATAATGTGTACGTAGATCATGTCCCTACCTTGTGAAGATAAAAAACTATTTACAATACAATATATCCTCGTTTCGAAGAAACATTATTATTATTATTATTATTATTATTATTATTATTATTAACAACAATAATAACAAACTCAATATAATTCCACAAGCGGGATTTCGTGAGGATAGTGTGTACACAAAACTTGCTCCTACTTTGTGAAGGTTGAGACTGTTTTCGATAGACACTTGACTTGAAGAAATAATAATATTATTAAAATATCAGTCCTTCAATTATTATGAATAGTGACAAATATTAATATTTGATAGGAAAATCGTACTGCTAATTAATTTTAGAAATAAACTTGCTAATCTCAAATTAATAACTCCCTCCTGTCCACAATAAATGCCCATTTTTACCTTTTTATTTTGGTCCAAAATAAGTGTCCATTTACATAATCAAGAAGGAATTAATTTTATTTTTTTAAAATTCTTCCTTATTTACATATTCTAATGTGTTAAGATAATAATTAATTAAGGTTAATGTAATGAATACATCTTTTTTTCTCAAGGAGTTCATATTTCTTTAAGGAGTGTGTCAAAGATAAAATAAAAGCCACGCCCTGAGCAAGTTGATCCTCCTGTGGGTCAGCAGACTGTGATTGCGAGAGAGGTAATCCTACCGGAAATTGACAACATCAAGCCCTATAGCTTGCTCAACAGCACGCCGGAAGAGATAGTGCCTAACTTCCTGAGAGGCACCATCCCGGCCAGGTACAAGTGGATGCCGCTGAGTGGCATCAGGCCTAGTGACGCTGTGAAGTGCGTTGACGGTTTCATCAAGTCACATTTGTATCACCTGAACAAGATTGGGGGGAACGAGCTAATTAGGGACGATGTTAGGAGAAAGGCTGCCATCATCTTGGGTGCTGCCCGTGCTGTCATGACCACTGACTTTGACATAGCTGAGGCCGACTTGGAACCCGCTGAGACTGAGACACCAGTCTTGCACGCAACTGTGGGGGAGAGCAATGGAGCCAAATACACCATCCTGTTGGCACAGAATGACCCGCACAGAGACATCCTTACTGAAAATCTGGCCTTGACTGAGGACGAGTTGGTTATCTTGAAGGTGGTTATGCGAAGCGCTCAAACCATTATGCCATTACAGGGTTTGAATCTTATCATTGATGGCTATCACTATCTCTCGAACAGTACCAAGTCCTCCTACAGTGCATTCTTGGCCGTGGAAAGGCAGGTCTGGGTGCCTAAAGCCTTCAAGACCTTTGCTGACGCCAACAAGGACATAGTTCGAGACTTGATGGGGCACAAGGCTGGCCACCCCGTCTCTGTAAGTATCAAGGAATTAGCAGCCACTTCCCCTGCAGTTAAGACCAAATTGGAGTCTGCTAAGTTAGGTAGCGCCTCGGTTAGGTTACCGGCCCTAGAGAATGATGCTGTCGCTGCTCAAACTATCCTCAAGTTGTCTGAAGTGGTTTCCCCAATCTGGGAGACAATGGGCGGTTCTATGAGTGCAGATGCAATAAGAATTCGTCTACAGATTGTGCACGGGGTGGCCAGGGGGACAGCCCGCTACATGCCTCCTGTCAAGTTGGACAACAACATCACCATCGAGACCAGGAAGGAGGCCCTCAACGAGCTCAAAAGGGTGGTCAAGGCGAGTTCGCATAAAGTTGCGGTTGCCTATGGTTTTTACTGCGCCATGGCGGAAAATCTGCCATGGAGAGTGGTGACACAGCCTCTCACACCCTTAGGCACGCATTCTCGCTGAAGAAGCTGAAGAGTGAGTGCCCTTTGTCCTACTTCATGGGCGTGGAGCTCTACAAAGATTTCAAGGCTGTCAAGGCAAAGGAGAGGATTGAGGGCAAGATGAAGATGCCCGAGAAGAATCTAGTAGAGTAGATGTAACATTGGGCCAGCCATGCCGCAGGCAGGGTAGAGACAACTATGCCTTGCACCCCGGGTGAAGATGTGACACCGGACCTCCACTCACCTCTAGCCTCTGGGGAGCGAGGTCTCTCCTCGTGGGACGAGGACTCCAGTCACCTGTTTGCGTGCATGAGCTTTTTCAATAGGTTGGTGTGTGCGTCCTGGCCACTATGGTTGTCACAGGGGTGTTTTATGCTCCACAAAAACAGCCTGCGCGGCAGCCAAGTCTCGACTTGACTTCAGCCTGTTCCAACACTCGGCCAAAATTCTGCAACTTTGGACTTAGATTTATTTAGGCAGCTTTCAACGTAGTAAGTAGATACTGATTTTAGGCAACGAAAAATTGAATGAAGGGACAGAAAATTAAAGTGAACAAAAGGCACAATATACAGGAAACTCTTTCCCAACTTTGTATTTAACTCGAGAATACAAAGAAAACTCAAACTCCGTAGTACATCCGTGTACAAAATAAGGATCACTCTTGACCCTCACAAGACTACTCTTAGCCTTAGGTTGTTTTCACTCTTGAAAACATATTTAGGACTCCTTCCTAACTCAATTGTGTGCTCTCACACGTTTTTCTCTCTCTCACTTTCAAAAAGGGAAGGGTGTTGTCCATTTATAACATATGAACCAGCCCCATTTACACAATAGTTGCCTATATTTAGGCTTAGGCACTTGCTTAGTCAGCCCATTACTTTAGCTTAGTGTAGTTGACACCCCCAACTACTAGGATCATGTAAATCATGCTAAAGATAATGAGATCATGGCCCTAAAAAACGTGCTAACTCCTGCCAGCTTTTTGGACAATGCTCAACTGCTGCCCATGTGCACAGCATGTGCCGATAACCGCCTTTGACTTTGTCAATCCAAGACTTGCTGCCCAATTTCGTGCCATGGCCTGGACCAGGCGCCAATGCCATTGTATCCAGCTGCATTGTGCCGCAATTAGCCTTGCCATCGCCCACGAACTTGACCCGTTTGCCGCAACTCAATGGCATGACAAGTCTGCCCGCGCACTGCCTTTCCGTTGCACATTTGCTTGCCTTTGCCCATCCGTTTTTGCCTTTTCTTGGCATCACTGCCTCATGCCTTGATGCCTTTGCCATGATTAAGTGCCATCCTTAGCCCGCAACTCATTGTCAAGTCCATGCCAAGCTGCCTCGCCTCCGTCAAAGCCTTGGCCATCACTTGCCTGTTTCCCATTTTTGACATTGGTGCTGCTCATGCACCCAACTTTGCAACACTCTTGCTGCCTCATGACAACACTCTTGTTGTCCCGTCGAGTTCCATTTTTGGGGGTCTAACAAACCACCCACACTCTTTGAAACTCGACGTCCTCGTCGAGGTCAACTCAATGTAAGAGTCCCAAGGGGTTGACAATCAACGCACCTTAACCCCGTTTCTCTTCAGCTACAATTGCATTGACACCAACAGCTTGTTTGTCACTGTCTAGCGCCTCCAATGCAGCTCTCTTCTCCGCGGCAGTCATGGCATTTAACACTGCCTTGTTCGGACAGTCCCTCGCTCGATGTGGTCCATCACAAAGGAAACAACCACTGAATTTGCTGCCCTTCTCCTTGCTCCTTGAAGTTCCAGCTTCCTGCTTTCCCTTCCCCTTGTCTTCATTTGCATTGCCATTTTCACATTTCTTCCACTCCTTTGCCTTGTCCTTCTTTCCGTCGTTGGACTTTGAAGTAGAAGTCTCATCACTCAAGTGAAAATCGCCCAATGCATCAGCCGCAGCCACAACACTTGCGAGGTTTTGAATATTCTGCCTTCGCAACTCGAGTTGTGCCCACTGTTGCAGCCCGCTCATGAAGTTGTGCAACTTGTCTTCTTCCGACATGTTGCTGATGCTCAGCATCAAAGATGTGAACTCTTTCACATATGCTCTAACTGATCCGGTGTGTTTCAACTTTTTCAGTTTGTCCCTAGCAATCCAAGATGTATTACTAGGAAGGAACTGATCCTTCAATTCCTTTTTAAGCCGCTCCCACGACTCAATCTTTGGTCTACCCAAACTTTCATCTTCAGCCACACGAGTGCGCCACCATAACTTAGCATCTTCACTCAAATACATGCTAGTCAAGGTTACTTTCTCCATCTCGTCTTGCACACGAATAGCATGAAAGTACTGCTCCATATCCCAAAGAAAATTCTCCAACTCACGTGCACTCCTTGCACCACTAAATGCCTTAGGTTCAGGAATTCTCACCTTGAGACGTTCAGCACCACGTTGAGGAGCATCCTCGCCCACAGCACGTCGTAGCACCACCGTTTCCGTCCTCAGATCCGCATTCTCTTGACTTAGCCTTGCCAATTCTGCCTCAAGGTAGGCAAGCCTTGTCATAAGGGTCTGAAATTCTTCACCATCAGGAACATTTCCCACCAATGCTTCCAGTTTCATTAGCCTTTCTCGCAGTTCATTGTTACCACCAGCCATGTTCTCGAACAAGACCACGAAATCTGCCACAGCTCGTCGTGTCTCCGTCACGAACCTGCTCCGCTCTGATACCAGTTGTCACAGGGGTGTTTTATGCTCCACAAAAAACAGCCTGCGCGGCAGCCAAGTCTCGACTTGACTTCAGCCTGTTCCAACACTCGGCCAAAATTCTGCAACTTTGGACTTAGATTTATTTAGGCAGCTTTCAACGTAGTAAGTAGATACTGATTTTAGGCAACGGAAAATTGAATGAAGGGACAGAAAATTAAAGTGAACAAAAGGCACAATATACAGGAAACTCTTTCCCAACTTTGTATTTAACTCGAGAATACAAAGAAAACTCAAACTCCGTAGTACATCCGTGTACAAAATAAGGATCACTCTTGACCCTCACAAGACTACTCTTAGCCTTAGGTTGTTTTCACTCTTGAAAACATGTTTAGGACTCCTTCCTAACTCAATTGTGTGCTCTCACACGTTTTTCTCTCTCTCACTTTCAAAAAGGGAAGGGTGCTGTCCATTTATAACATATGAACCAGCCCCATTTACACAATAGTTGCCTATATTTAGGCTTAGGCACTTGCTTAGTCAGCCCATTACTTTAGCTTAGTGTAGTTGACACCCCCAACTACTAGGATCATGTAAATCATGCTAAAGATAATGAGATCATGGCCCTCAAAAACGTGCTAACTCCTGCCAGCTTTTTGGACAATGCTCAACTGCTGCCCATGTGCACAGCATGTGCCGATAACCGCCTTTGACTTTGTCAATCCAAGACTTGCTGCCCAATTTCGTGCCATGGCCTGGACCAGGCGCCAATGCCATTGTATCCAGCTGCATTGTGCCGCAATTAGCCTTGCCATCGCCCACGAACTTGGCCCGTTTGTCGCAACTCAATGGCATGACAAGTCTGCCCGCGCACTGCCTTTCCGTTGCACATTTGCTTGCCTTTGCCCATCCGTTTTTGCCTTTTCTTGGCATCACTGCCTCATGCCTTGATGCCTTTGCCATGATTAAGTGCCATCCTTAGCCCGCAACTCATTGTCAAGTCCATGCCAAGCTGCCTCGCCTCCGTCAAAGCCTTGGCCATCACTTGCCTGTTTCCCATTTTTGACATTGGTGCTGCTCATGCACCCAACTTTGCAACACTCTTGCTGCCTCATGACAACACTCTTGTTGTCCCGTCGAGTTCCATTTTTGGGGGTCTAACAGTGGTCATGGCTATGTTAGTACTGAATTAGATTCTGAAAAGGATATATATTTTCGTTGCCTACAAACATTGGAATTTGGATAAAGATGATATCCAGTTTTTTTGTATAAAACATTCTAGTACTAATGTTCTATAACAATTAATGTGGTTTTTTTGTGTAATGAACCATGAAGATGCTATAAGTTTCAGATCCAAAAAAAAAAATGTTCAATTTTCTTTGAATATTTTCACATATTGTGCTTGTACTTCCTATTTTTACTGCTTTCCTTGGTCATCCAATAGATATGACAAAGGACCTAGAATTTTTGCATGACGGGCACATTATTTGCTCAACCAGTGCCCCTAAAGGCTTGTAGCATTTAGATTGCCAATTGATTTTTTCTTTTCCTTTGTTCAAATGAACTTTTAGGCTTATTATAGTAATTTTTTGTCTGCATTCTCTGGATCAATCTAGTGTTTTTGCTTTGAGAATAACATGAAAGAAAAAGTCATATATTCATGTCTTAGAAAATTTTTTGGGTTATGGGTTATTTTATTGTTTAGGACTTCCAAATTTGTGAAAAAACAGATTTAGCTTTCTTCTTGCTAGGTTTCCTTGGTAACCAAACAACTAGATGGCTTTGTATCAATTAATTGTACATTCCCAGAATATTATTATAGCACTGGACAATAGCCTCAACATTAGAGCTTGGTACTGTCGCAATACAATCACTCCTCTTTATAACAACATTCCTATATAATAATTATTCACTATAAAAGCCAAGTTCTTTTAGGAACCAATTTTTATATTATGTCATAATATAGTGTGTCTTCTATAACAACACTTTACTATAGCAACCAAAAAATATCGGAACAAGCGAAATTGTTATAGAGAAGTTTAACTGTATTATTATACGGGGTCGTATGTGTCACACCTCCTTTTTGCGCGCCTACCCCGAAGGATAAATGCGTGAGGGAGTTTTTCCATTTTAAGTGACATTATTCAAAAATGGGATTATTTATTTATTTCAGAGTCGCCACTTGGAAAAGGTTTGGCTTTTTGGTGTCCCAAGTCACCGATTTATCTTGAATCCCAAATCGAGGAAATTTTTCGACTTTCCAAATGAAGTCTGCGAACCAGAAGTTCTAAGTAAGGAATTCTGTTGACCCGAGGGAAGGTGTTAGGCACCCACAGATCCCGTGGTTCTAGCACGGTCGCTTAAATTGTTATAATGGCTGAGTATCTGATTTTTAAAACATGTTATAACTTGTGTGCTTTTATTAAGTTTAAACCGCTTTTATTATTATTATTTTTTTTCTTCATAGAATTGCAACGTCGTGAAAATGCATCTCGAACCACGTCGCAATCAATGCATCCGTGGTTATTAATACATTCCCGACTCCATTGAGATTTGGATTTGGGTCACATAAATGCGCACCCGATTTTAAGAATGTGATTTAATTAAAATCGCGCCTAAAGAGTCTAACGCGTTATTATCTTTGAGGAAGGCCGTGAAATTCGCTAAACGGCCCATCCCAATTTCTAGGTGTTTTTAATATATACATTGATGAGGGCCCCGCAGTTTGTGCGTTTGTTGGGCGAAGCTCGACTCATTTTATTTTAAAAAAGGGCAAGCCTAAAAGCAACTATGATTTTTTTTTGTCTCTAAAAAAAGAAAATATCCTCATTAAAATATTTCAGGTCTAATATGGGTCAAGCAATAGTTTTAAAATAAACGTGCCATTGGGCTCAAAAGTAAGCCCGAAGAATATGAACTGAAACAACGATCCATTAACGAAAAACTGTTCGAGCGCGGGCCTTAAAATTTTCCCAAAACGAGAAAGGTATTTAATAGGCCCACATCAAAGCTTTTAATTAGCTACTGATCCTTGATTCTTACTAAACAAATTTCAAATAAAATAAAATAAAAAAAGAAATGACGGCATGCTCAGTTATTTCACCCTATTGCAATATGCACTTGATAATTGAACGCAGGGAATAATGATGTGTATTTATTTATTCCTACTGGAGATTGATTACTCAGCACAGGCTAAACTAGTTTGATACTAGCTCGAACTAAACTTACTAGTCTAATACTTAACTTGGGCTTGACGTATGATAACATAATCAATTACTTCACACTGTTCTAACTGCCTGCTAATTTATTACTAACCATACAATCGTTTAATGACGAACTACAAAAGAGGATCTAATACTTAACAATCCAATAATTCACATGATCTAGCTAACTCGAAATCCATTTTTTCAGTCCAAATACAATCTCATACAGTTCATTTGAATACACCCAGGAACCTACTAAAATCATGCATTACACTATCAATGCGAAAACTAAACCAAGCTAATTGTTAACTTAACCCAAAATTAGCCAAAAACAACCAAAATCAGTCTAGTAGTTCAATATAGTTCTTGACAACATAAGTAATCTAAATGGAGTATTAAAACTACAATAATTCTTAATAGGTTCAGATTAACAAAAGTTCCTTGTCATTGACTTTCTGGATCATTTATACACTTGAACCAAGATGCCACATTCAAATGGAGACAAGAGTGTACCTGGATTCGAGATTACAATGAAGAAAAAGAATCAGTCGAGGCAGGCAAGATTAACAACAGCAGATTGAACTCAACAGCCCCAAATTATGTCAAGCTTGAATCCAGAAACACATATAGAAACCAAGAGTGTTTTGAAAATCGAACAACACTACTCAATAAACCCAAAATCAAATGAACATTAACCAAATGGATCCCAGTTGAAAACAAGCAGCAATCTCATACACTTAACCCAAAAAAAAAACTGAAAGTGAACTCTTATATGTCTAAGAATAAACCCTTTTTAGTTTGATCCCTGAATTTGATTTCAAAGAAACAAACTTCAAACTCAAACTCTCAACAGACTGATTAGAATCACTAGATATTCTTTGTGTTTTCGACCCCTCCAAAAAAAATTCAGTCTGAACCTTTTTCCTCTTAATTTTCAGTCCAGACCCCAGTTCTCTCTTCCTCTCTTTGATTTTATAGCCCTTCTTTTTTCAAAATAAGCAGGCTGCCCAGACTTAACATTTGCTAATATGTCCTTTCCACCCTTTTGGTTGTCTAGGCATGGGTTTTCTTTATTAAACATCTCCTGAAGTTCAAAAATAATGCCTATCCTACTGTACAACAGGTATCACTACCTATTTCCATGTGCATTCTCAGCTTTATATTATTTTAAGTCATCTTGCATCTCACTTCCCACTTTTAAAGATGTCAGCCAGAATGTATTTGCACTATAGATTCCCTCTTTTGATTAAATTATTCATTAACTTAATGATTCACTACATACTCAACTGGCAGTCCACTCACTCTAAAAAAACCTTTTTTTTTAGATTTTCAAATCCCGAACTAAACTCTGAAACTATATTAAAACTGCAGCTATAACCAATTCAAAACCCTAAATTCTGGATTGAAACTTCAAACCAAAATCACATCAACAAACAAAAGAGCTTAGCAGAACATTGAAGCTGAAACTAAAACTGAAATCAAAATGCATCGATGCTTAACAGAAAACCCAATAACAGCATTACCATGAATCAGAACACAAGCCTAATAAACTATCCAGGTCAAACTTCCAATCATCAATTGCACATCATGGGAATGATTAATTCATAATTCCTATTTAAGCTAAATAGAGTGAAGGAAATTCTGCGAATATACTGAACTTAACGAAGATTGATGAATATCAAAAAACAAAGAAGCCACACATCACATATAGGGGACAACCTGAACCAATGCCATACATTATTTAAAACAAAACAACAAAAGAAACCTACTGAAATGGACTATGAAATCAAAGTCAGGATTAAAACTAACTATCAGGTTAAACTGACTCATACATAACAAACTAATAACTTGACCAAACAGTTTACAGCATGTAAACAAACAATTAGAGAAAGCTGGACCAAATAAACAGTCTGATGAGAAGGAAAGAAGTACAGAACAAATGCCCAGAAACAAATCAAAACAAAGATGCAATATAAAACGAGACAAACAAAACTATAGAAGGAAACAAAAGAATTAAGAAGAACTTACTGTTCTTTTCTCGGATTCCAACAGTATGCCCTTTCGAACTTGAGTCCTAGTCAGTATCATACTTCTATTTCGTGAGAAATAGGCCTATAATACTGAATAGAAACCAGTCGACCCTGAAGCTTTGACACGTCTTGAAACGTTGAAACCCTAGATCCGTCATTCGACGGTTTTTACTCATGTTCGAGCCAATTTGGTTAGGGACTAAGGACGAGGAGGTAAAGGGGATTATTGGGTGTTAGTCTGGGGTCAAGGGGACAGTTAGGGCTTGGAGGGGAGATCTTTGATTGAAGATTCGAAGAGATCCAACGGGATTCGAGGGAATCTGTTGATGGTTTAGGGATGAGGGAAGCCTAGTGGTGGTGTGGTGTTAATTAGGGGTGGATTGGGGTGGTTTCACGGTCAGCTCGAAACTTCGATTGAAGATTCAAGAAGATGTGGGGTGATTCAAGGCAAATGGTTCATGGATTCGTGTTGTGGATGGAGAAATGGCTCAAGGGTGTCTTTTTGGTGGTCACCGGAGTTGTTGCCGCTGGGTTTATGGTGAGGGGGTGGAAAGGCGGTGCTAGGGTTCTTGGGGTCGTTTGGTTCGTCTCTTTCAGAGACGAAGGGGTGGTGGTGTTTGGGAAATGAAACGGGTAAAAGGGGTTTGGGGGGTCTTTGACACATTAAGAATTGACCTCTTAATCTGGGCCGTTGGATGATAGGATCCAACGGCTCTGATTTAAAACACATAGTGGGGCAGTCCGGTTTAGTAACGGGTCAGGGTCGGATAAATGGATGTGGGTGAGGGTTGGACGATCTGGACCGTTGATCAAGTGAGATCAACAGTCGGGATGGGGCATGACGGAACGACGTCGTTTGGGATGCCTGTGAGGCTTGGGCCAATTGGACCGGGTAAAGGGATGTTTGAATTGGGCTGATGATTATTGGGCCTGGTCCGATTTCCTTCTCTTCTTTTAATTTGTTTTCTTTCTTTTTCAAACTAAATTTCGAAATTTAAAAACCTAAAATCCTATTCTAACTTATTAACTTAAATAATATTAGGTTAAGTACAAAAATCACAGTTAAACACAAAAAACAAAAAAAAAATACACAATGCCTATTTTTTATGATTTTCCGATTATTGCCAAATAAATTATGATTTAAGTTTTAACCTACAAATTATAAAATTAAATTCTAAGGGTATTTTTTTTTGTATTTTCTTTTTATATGACTAATTAATTCTAAAAATGCAAAATTAATTACTAAATGCAACTAATTAATAAAATACCACAAACGATTCTCAAAAATTGCATGTAACGGAAAACTATTTTGGAGTAATTGTTGTGAAGTAAAAATCACATGCTCACAGCTGCTCCTCTTTGTTCGAAAACATGAAGAGTTTTCGTACAAAGATAAAGTGAGCGGATACGAGCGATTTTTGTCCGTTTGACTACTCCGTGTGAAGCATTTTTTGAAAGATTTGACCGAACCTCTGCTTTGAAGGTTTCCTACATATCCTTGGCTAAAAAGGAATCAGGTCAAAGTTGTTCGAGAAGTTTTGGTAGCTGGGACTACCAGGAGCTATGGTTTTACTGTTACCCCTGTTGTTGCTGCTGCTACTGCTTGCTGACCTCCTTATTACACCAAAAGAGAAAATCGAAGCTAAGCTAGCTATGTCTATCAACTATGAGTTACAAGATTCCTATCTACAATTCTCTTGAGACTTGATCTTGAGTCTTAGCCGATTTTGCTGTAGGCTTCGATCTGAATCTTGATGCTCGTAAGTTGTAGGTGCTTGTTTATTTCTGCAGCATTAAGTAAGACAGGATTGGCGGAGCTTGTGACTTCAATCAGATTTCGAGCAATCTGCACCTTTGTTTGCTCCAATATTTGAGCTCATTTCTTCTTCTTTATTTTTTTGTTCTTTTCTTCTTTTCTTTATTCTGGATTGAGACTCACTCCGTAGGTCATCTTGATCCCTGTGCCTCGAGGTCAAACCTGCTCAGACAAACAAAACAAACAAACAAACGAAATTTTTCTGCCCCAGTTTCACTAGGAAAATTTCGTGAGTTATTTGCCATGAAAATCTGCGGAATTGATGAGGGGATTGGAAAAGGCGAAACGCTCAACTCAGGGATTGGATCCCTAATGTTGGCTGAAGGGAACGCTCAAACCAGGGATTGGAGCCCTAATGTCGGCTATGAGAAATGCTCAACTTAGGGATTGGAGCCCTAATGTTGGCTAAGGAAGAATTGCTCAACTCCGAGATGAGAGCCCTAATGTCGGCTAAAGGAAACTTGCTCAACTCAGGGATTGGAGCCCTAATGTCGGCTAAAGGAAAAATGCTCAACTTAGGGATTGGATCCCTAATGTCGGCTAAAGAAAACTTGCTCAACTCAGGTATTGGAGCCCTAATGTCGGCTAAAGGAAAAACTCTCAACTTAGGGATTGGAGCCCTAATGTCGGCTAAAGGAAAAACGCTCAACTTAGGGATTGGAGCCCTAATGTCGGCTAAAGAAAACTTGCTCAACTCAGGAATTGGAACCCTAATGTTGGCTAAGGAAGAATTGCTCAACTCCGAGATGGGAGCCCTAATGTCGGCTAAAGAAAAACTTGCTCAACTCAGGGATTGGAGCCCTAATGTCGGCTAAACAGGAAAAAACTTGTTCAACTCAGGGATTGGAGCCCTAATGTCGGGTAAAGGAAAAACGCTCAACTTAGGGATTGGAGACCTAATGTCGGCTAAAGGAAAACGCTCAACTTAGAGATTGGAGCCCTAATGTCGGCTAAAGTAAAAACGCTCAACTTAGGGATTAGAACCCTAATGTCGGCTAAAGAAAACTTGCTCAACTCAGGGATTGGAGCCCTAATGTCGGCTAAAGAAAACTTGTTCAACTCAGGGATTGGAGCCCTAATGTCGGCTAAAGAAAAACTTGCTCAACTCAGGGATTGGAGCCCTAATGTCGGCTAAACAGGAAAAACTTGCTCAACTCAGGGATTGGAGTCCTAATGTCGGGTAAGGGAACGCTCAACTCAGGGATTGAGTGCCCTAATGTCGGCTAAAGGAAAATCGCTCAACTCAGGGATTGGAGCCCTAATGTCGGCTAAAAGGAGACTAGGGAATGGAGGCCCTATGTCTAAAAAGGTTCAAACTCAGGGATTGGAGCCCTAATGTTGGTAAAATGTGACTAGGGAATGGAGGCCCTATGTCTAAAATCTCCACTCAGGGATTGGAGCCCTAATGTTGGCAAAAGAAACGCTCAACTCAGGGATTGAAGCCCTAATGTTGGCTAAGGAAGTGTCAGGTCGGTATTGGGAATTCTAAACTATCTTCTTTGGGATTTTATTCTTTTGTTATCTCTTTTTTATTTTATTAATATACAAAGCAAAAAAAAAGAACCTGGAGGAAACTTCCCTTTTGCATTGATTATTTGTTGCAAAGCTGCTTCAACATTTGCGCGTTTTTCTTTCTTTTGATTGTACCTGCTTCTTGCATGGTGCTTTGGATTGCACCTGTTTCAATTTTTCAAACAAAGAACAATTGTTAGTTTAAAACTGTGGTCGGTTTTGTGGCCTTCATTGTTTTTGATCATCTGATCTCGGCCCAACTCTTTTGGCGAGAACCTCTGCCGCTTGCTGGCTTTTACTAAAGATTGGTCTCTCTCCTAACCGAGGAACTCAACTTTCAAAATTTATCGTGACGGCTTAACCGTATAAGGCTTTTACCCTTTCATTTTAATCTGATTCTAGGGACTTTGACCTTGGATTTCTTTTCATTTGCAATAACTCTAATTTCAAAGCATTGGCTATCATGGCCAGTTGGGATCGACTTGATGCACCCACTGAGGCTGGATACTTTTCTTTGGACTTGGATTTATTAAACAAAAAATCTGTAAAACCAATCTTGCCACCTTTTCTTTGTATTAGTTTCGGAATAGAGTTAGACCGAAAGGGATTCAAGGAAAAGTAAAGAGAGGACAAGGAAAAAATGAATTTAAGGAGAAGCGTCCCTTTAGGGGAAAGAAAGACTTATCTGAGGTGCATGCAGACTTCAATAGACATGACATGCTTCTTGGACTGGATACCCGATATGCACAACTATCCAACTTATTGTGAACCAACATCTCCAAATCGAGAAACCTAGCCAGGACTCTTTCAGTGGTGGGGGTGTCTTCTTTTCGATCAAAGGCGCCCTTTGCGGGTTTTCGCCGATCGATCTCTCTCATTTCTCTTCTCACCGTCGCCTGATAGCACTCTTTACGAGTTTTCACTAACCAGGCTCTCTCATTTTCAATTTTTCTGCTCACCGTCGCCTTATGGTGCCCGTGTGGGTTTTCACCAATCAGACTCTCTCATTTTATTTCTCTCATTTTTATTACATCGGATCTAAGTAGTTGTATCCTCTGATCCTTGAACATTCTCACTGATTGATCGGAAGGACTTGAAAGGATTTGGGTAAAAATGATTTGGATCGAATTACAACTTTGGAACCATTCAAACGGGATTACCGCAGGACCATTACAACATCTGTCCCAGTTTCATTTTGAGGGAATTTGGATTTTTATTTTGGTGTGACTGAACCCCAAAGAGAGGCTGCCTACGTATCCTTTCGGAATCAAATCGAACGTAGTTCAGGAAAAACATCTTCTTCTTTCTTTTTTCATCATCTTCATTTTCATCATTTTTTTTCAATAAACACTTTCAAGTTCCAAAGAGGGCAATCAAAGAAGAGTAACCGACACAAATGGGTTTGCAAAAAGGGTAGATAGTGTTTGGGTAGCGAGAATAAAAGCCTTCGTCCTCCCAATCGGACAATGTTGTTGTTACAGAAAGACTAAACATAGTACCTTTTGACTGCATCCGCATTTACAGCTGCTTCAGGATCCTTTCCTTCGATATCGCCCAGATACAATGCTCCTCTCGGTAATATCTTTATGACGACGTATGGGCCCTTCCAATTAGGAGCGAATTTTCCTTTTGCTTCCTGGTGATGGGGAAGAATACGCCTTAAAACTAGTTGCCCCACTTCAAAATTTCTAGGTCGCACTTTCTTGTTATAGGCACGAGCCATTCTTTGTTGGTACAACTGCCCGTGGCAGACCGCAGCCATTCATTTTTCATCGATCAAGGTTAATTGTTCCAGGCGGGTTTTAACCCACTCACTGTCTTCAATTTCGGCTTCAACAATGATTCGGAGAGAGGGGATTTCGACCTCGGCGGGTATTACGGCTTCCGTGCCATAAACCAAAAGATACAGGGTGGCTCCAATTGATGTGCGCATAGTAGTGCGATATCCCAACAATGCAAACGACAACTTTTCATGCCACTGCCTGGAATTTTGAATCATCTTTCTCAAAATCTTTTTGATGTTTTATTTGTTGCTTCAACGGCGCCATTACCTTTAGGCCGATAAGGAGTAGAGTTCCGGTGCATTATCTTGAATTGCTCACATATCTCCCCCATCAAATGACTATTCAAGTTTGTAGCATTGTCTGTGATAATAGTTGCAGGAATGCCAAAACGGCAAATAAGATTGGAGTGCACGAAATCTACCACAGCTTTCTTGGTGACAGACTTGAGAGTGATTGCTTCAACCCATTTTGTAAAGTAGTCAATGGCAACTAATATGAATCGGTGTCCATTTGAGGCTTTTGGCTCGATTGGCCCAATGACGTCCATGCCCCAGGCAACAAATGGCCAAGGTGTAGACATGGGATGCAGTTCTGTGGGAGGTGCATGAATCAAATCACCGTGCACCTGACACTGATGACACTTCCGAACGAAACTAAAATAGTCCTTTTCCATGGTCATCCAGTAATAACCCGCTCGAAGGATTTTCTTTGCTAAAACATACCCATTCATGTGGGGCCCGCATACTCCCGCGTGTACCTCATACATGATTCTTCCAGCCTCTTCTGTGTCAACACATCTTAACAAATTGAGGTCCGGGGTTCTCTTGTACAAGACATTCCCACTCAAGAAGAAACCACTCGCGCGCCGTCTAATGGTTCTTTTTTGGTCTCCACTGGCTTGCTCGGGGTACTCTTGAGTTTTCAGAAACTTTCTGATGTCATGGTACCATGGTTGGGTATTTTGTGTTGCTTCAATTGTATTACAATAACCATGCCTTTCCTGAATTTGAATTTCCAAGGGATCTACGTGAGCATTGCCTGGATACGGCAGTATTGAGGCCAAAGTAGCTAGTGCGTCGGCTAATTCGTTGTGACAACGAGGAATGTACCTGAACTCTATTGACTTGAATCGCTTGTTGAGGTCTTCCACATGCTTTTTGTAAGGGATAAGCTTAACATCTCAGGTTTCCCATTCTCCTTGGGCTTGCCGGATAATTAGATCTGAGTCTCCCATGATTAACAACTCTTTGACATTTTGGTCGATTGCCATGTTTATACCCATAATGCAAGCTTCATACTCGGCGGTGTTGTTTGTACAGAAGAACCAAAGCCGAGCTGTGGCTGGATAGTGTTGACCAGTGAGTGAGATCAAAATTGCCCCAATTCAAACACCTTTTGTGTTTACCTCCCAATCAAAGAACATTTTCCAAGCATGAGTGTCTTCAGATATTGCCTCAACTGAATTTACTTCTTCATCTGGGAAGTAAGTTCTCAAAGGTTGGTACTCATCATCAATCGGGTTCTCAGCCAAAAGATCTGCTAACGCCTGGGCTTTCATTGCCGTGCGAGTGACATAGACTATGTCAAACTCCGTGAGCAAGATCTGCCACTTCGCTAATCTCCCAGTGGGCATTGGTTTCTGAAATATGTACTTTAAAGGATCCAACCTGGTTATGAGGTAGGTGGTGTAAGCTTGCAAATAGTGCCTCAGCTTCTGAGTGACCCATGTCAAAGCACAACAAGTTCTTTCCAATAAAGTGTACTTGGCTTCATAACTAGTAAACTTCTTGCTCAGATAGTAAATGGCCTGCTCCTTCTTTCCGGTCACGTCATGTTGCCCGAGGACACAACCAAAAGAATTTTCCAAGACGGTCAAGTACAAGAATAGAGGCCTCCCTAGCTCAGGTGGGACCAAGACTAGCGGATTCGACAGATATTCCTTGATTTTATCAAAAGCTTCTTGACATTCAACTGTCCATTTGATTGCCGCATATTTCTTTAACAACTTTAATATGGGTTCGCACGTGGAGGTCAACTGAGCGATGAAGCGACTGATGTAATTCAATCTTCCCAAAAAACTCATAACATCTTTCTTGGTTCTTGGAGGAGGCAAATCCCGAATAGACTTTATCTTTGTTGGATCTAACTCGATGCCCCTCCGACTGACTGTGAATCCCAAGAGTTTGCCGGATGGTACTCCAAATGCACATTTGGCTGGGTTCAGTTTCAAATCATATTTGCGCAGCCGCTCAAAGAATTTTCTCAAGTCCCGAACGTGGTTGTCCTGGGTTTTAAATTTGATGATTACATCGTCCACATACACCTCTATCTCTTGGTGCATCATATCATGAAAAATGGCAGTCATGGCCCTCATATGGGTTGCCCCGGCATTCTTCAGACCAAATGGCATGACTCTATAACAGTAAGTGCCCCAAGGTGTGGTGAAAGCTGTCTTTTCTGCATCTTCTTCATCCATCAACACCTGGTGGTATCCTGCGTAACAATCCACAAAAGACTGTATTTCATGTTTGGCGCAGTTATCAACAAGGATGTGGATGTTTGGCAAAGGGAAATTGTCCTTGGGGCTTGCTTTGTTAAGATCTCGGTAGTCAACGCACACCCGAACTTTCCCATCTTTCTTTGGCACAGGAACTATATTAGCCAGCCATGTGGTGTATCGGACCACTCGGACCACTCCCGCCTTTAACTGTTTTATGACTTCTTCTTTAATCTTGTCACTGATATCGAACTTGAACTTCCTCTGTTTTTGTTGGATAGGGAAATAATCGGGGTAGGTTGGCAATTTAAGGACCACTAGATCGACACTTAATCCTGGCATGTCATCGTATGACCAAGCAAACACATCTTTGAATTCAAACAAAAGTTGGATCAATGCGTCCCTGGTTCTCTCATCTGTATGAATATTTATCTTGGTTTCTTTGACCTCTTCAGAGCTACCCAAATTAACTGACTCGGTTTCATTTAAGTTTGGCTTAGGTTTATTCTCAAATTGTTCCAATTCTCGATTTATTTCCTTAAAAGCCTCGTCTTCATCATATTCCGGTTCTTGGTTCATTATTTCACAATTAGATAGCGTGTTTGGATCTGGGCATGAAGTCCGCAAGCATGTCATGTTATTTAAAGCCGCATTATTATAACTGAAAGAAGAAATAAGGAAAAGTAACAAAATCAGAAAGAATGAAGAGATGAATGATGAAATATTAATTTCATTTCATTGAATTTGAAGATAGCAGGGTTCATATTAGCATTTAAAAGACAGGAAACTAAAAGAAAAATATCTGAGTTACACCCTGAAAATAACTCGTGATTTAGAAAAAGTGGCAGGACAGGTCTACCGGGACTCCCACCTGATTGGGAATGGCGTAGCCTTCCAATTCTGCAGCTTGGCATTGGGTCCCATATACAGCACCTCAGCGGTGCTTGAGCCCTCCCCTGGCTGGACCATGTGGGTTTCATATAGTATCTTCCTCATTGCCCCATAGATCTCTTCAATCTCTTCGGCAGTAAAGGCCTCATCTTCTTCTTTCTTCTGGTATTTTGGCTTGACAAATGTTCTGTAAAGATGCGGAACCGGCTGAGGCAAAACCCAACCATCATTCTTTCTATCATTTGCCCATCTTATATCAGCTGGAGTGAGTTGGAAGCCTACCCCGAAGAACTTTTCATTGGTGGGCAGGGTGATAAGTTCAACTATCCCTTGCAATGATTTCCCAAGTCCCTTCCCCAGTTTGAAGCCATGTCGGATCATTTCTTTGGCCACCATGATTGATGCATTGGAAAGGAAAGGTTGGGGGCAAGGTTTTCCTTCTTTGTACTGGTCTGAAACCACAATTTCAAAATCCTGATAAAATATGTGCTCATTCCCCTCTCTTGCTTCAAGACATGGGACTGATGGGTCCCGATAAATCGATTGCTCATCTTCTCTATGGACCACGATCTCTTGGTCCTTATGCTCGAACTTCACCATCTGATGAAGAGTGGAGGGTACAACCCCTGCTGCATGAATCCATGGCCTCCCCAAAAGAAAGTTGTAGGATGTGTCCATGTCTAGAACCTGGAAGGTTACTTCAAAGTCTACTAGGCCGATGGTCAGAATTAGATCGATCTCTCCAATTGTGTCCCTTTTGATGCCATCGAAGGCACGTACACAGACATTGTTGGGTCGGATTATTTCGGTCCCAATTTCCATGCGTTGTAGAGTTGAAAGTGGGCAAATGTATACTCCCGAGCCTCCGTCCAACATCACCCTTTTCACGTAGTGCCCTTTGCATTTGACTGTTAGGTGCAAGGCTTTGTTATGTGCGGCCCCTTCTGAGGGTAAATCATTCTTGCTGAAAGTGATCTGGTTGATTGTGAAAAATCTTTCTGCCATTCTCTCCAACTGCTCTACAGAAATGTCAACAGGCACATATGCTTCGTTAAGGGTCTTGATCAATACCTTCTGATGTTCGGCGGAATTCATCAACAGGGCCAACAAGGAGACTTGTTCGGGAAATTTTCGAAGTTGGTCAATCACCTCATAATCTGCCATTTTCATGTTTTGGAAGAAAACCTTCGCTTCTTCGGCACTCACGGGCTTCTTAAGTGGGAAGCGCTTTCTAGTAGCGTTGTTCACCTTTTCCAAATTGGAATACTTTCCAACAGGGTTATTTCCTTGAACTTCTCCTGGGATTTCTTTGCCTTTATAGGTCACCACCGTTTTGTTGTAGTTCCAAGGCACAATAGTAGGATCTTTCATGGGCTTCTGTGGCGCGCGTCCAATAACCACGGGCTCATTCAGCCTCGATGGTTTAATTGGCCCCCGCATCACATAAACCCCTTTGGGCACATACATCTGGGTTGTTTTGTTCAGCTCTAATCTCCTGGGAGGACTCAATGTCATTTGCTTTTCTTTACGGCTTTGAGGGACGTAGAGAACAACATCTTTGGGAGGCGTTGCCCCGGTCTCAACTTCAATTTTCTTCTCTGCCTTTGGAGGGGTGGTTTCTTTCTTTTCTTCCCCTTTTATCTTGCTTCAAGGCAGCTTTTGGTTTCTTTTCTTTGTCAGCAATGGCAATGATGACCTTCAATGCTGGGTCGAATTCCTTATCCTTACAAATCATTCCAATTAACAGCCCGTTGTTGTGGGCTGGCAGTGGGTTGTTGGTCACATTGGGAACATCTTCATCCCTTAACACTATCTTTCTTTGTTCTATCAAGTTCTCCGCGGCTCTCTTTAGAGTCCAGAAATCATCCGTGTCATGCCCTTCTGCCCCTGAGTGATAAGTGCATCGGGTACCGGCTCTGTAAGCGGGTGACGTTGGGTTTTGTCTGGTTTGAGGAACAGGCTGTAGCAGACCCATTTGAACAAGCTTTGGTAACAGGCTGGAGTAGGTTTCGCCAATTGGTGTGAAATTTGGCCTCTTGGGCGGTTCATGAGGGTGGAAATTATTTATGGAGGACGGGGGTTGTAGCGGTCTTGGTAAGGATGTTGGTTTCTAGGAAATGGAGCTTGATTTCTGTTGGCTTGTTGTTGTGGCCGGACATAAGGCTGAGCATTCATGACCGAGTATGGCTGAGGAGTATAGGCCAAATCTTGGTGAGGGTAATGGTGCTGCGGGGTCCTTTCTGAAAAAAGGGATCTGGGGGTACAATTTCTCCTTGCATCCGACACTACCATGAATGTTTCCTCCCTTTTCTTTCCCTTTGCTATTCCTCCAGACCCACCCTGAATGGCTTGGGAGGTAGCTCTGATAGCGGATTGGCTTAGAATTCGACCCGCTTTTAGCCCATTTTCAACCATTTCCCCAATCTTGATAGCTTCAGCGAACGGTTTACCCAATGCGGACATCATATTCTGGAAGTAGTCAGCTTCCTGAGCTTGAAGGAAAACTTTGACCATTTCAACCTCATCCATCGGAGGTTTTACTCTGGATGCCTGCTCACGCCATTTAACAGCGTACTCTCGGAAGCTTTCTGAGGATTTCTTTTTCAAGTTTGTCAATGAGTTCCTATCTGGAGCAATATCAATGGTGTACTGGAATTGCCTGACGAAATCTCTAGCAAGATCATCCCAGATGTACCAGCAGGATATATCCTGGTCCATGTACCACTCAGATGCGATGCCAACCAGACTTTCTCCGAAATAGGCCATGAGTAGTTCTTCCTTTCCACCGGCTCCTCGCAGCTGATTGCAATATCTCTTGAGATGTGTAATAGGATCACCATGCCCATCGTACTTCTCAAATTTTGGGGTTTTGAATCCCAATGGTAGGTGCACATGAGGGAACATGCATAAGTCGGCATAGGATACACTTTTCTGTCCACTCAAGCCTTGTATGCTTTTGAGACTCTGTTCCATACTCCTCATCTTCCTCACAATCTCTTCTTGCTCAGGAGTTTTGGTGGTCTTTCCTTGCCCCGCAGTGAACTCAAGTTGGGGTGGTTGAGTATAAGTAGTAAACTGAGGAGGTTCCACTGGGAAAGATGATGCTTGAAATGTGAAGGAAGATGAATCAAAGTTAGGCCTGGGTAAAGCAGGTTGTGCCGTAGCTGAACAAGGTGGTGCGGTGAATATGTTTGAAGCCGCACTTGAAGCTAACACCTGGGGGCGAGACTCAGAAGGTGTTCCAGCAAAGTGGGCTAAAATGGTAGGATATCCCAGTGGGGTATTTAGATAGCTTATGGGGATGTTGGAGGTCTTACTTGCCCTGGGAAAAAGCTCAGGGAATCCAGGGATCGCACTTGGCGGTTCTTTCCCATTGGCCCAGGCGTCCCACATTTCCATCACACGGAGACACAGAATTCTATTTTCCTCAACCGTCGCTGACTCAGAAGTTGGGATGGCCGAGAGCGGACTATCCTCTGGAATAGGAACTGTTGGCAGAGGAATTTCCGAAGACATTTCAACGCTTCCTTTTGACCTTGTGAAGTATGAATGTGAAGCCAGACTACCACAAAACCAACCACCTTTCTATAGAACCTCTGGATTGGACAAACAAACCAGTTAGTTTGAAACAATTAACACATAGGAAATCGCATGTTGGGGTGTGATGCACCTATACAGTTAAATGTGTTTCTACATGTTTCGCAACGGCTGCATGTTTCATCCCGGCTCTGCTTTATTATTATTATTATTATTATTTGGCTTTTGTACTTCTCCTTTATTCCCCTTTTCCACTATTTTCTTTCCTCTCTTATTTGAGTTATTTATAAAAACGTGACCGGATCCGATGAGGATTGCCTACGTATCACGACGCCGCGTGAATCAGATCATTACGTAGTTCAAGAAAAACAAGTGCGAAAAATAAATAAACAATTTTTGGGAATTTTCAAATTTTCATTAATAAAATCTCCTAAACTCTCTATTACAAAAGACTTCAAACTACTCATTTTCTTGGAATTTTAAAACTACCAACATACTAAAAAAATAATTTCCAAAATACAGACTCAATAAGTGAAAAATCATGAATACATCAATGTTTCGACTCTTGGGGCCCGTGGGACATCATTCGGTCTCACGGGCCTACGTGCAAGATCCCCTTAAAGCCGCTTCAAATCATTCATTATCTGGCTGACAAATGTCATTGCAGCAGCGAAGAAAGTGGTCTGAGTCATATCCTCACATGCGTGACATTTCGTGACGATGTAGTCGGCAATGGCCCTAACCCTTTCTCAGACAATACCCTTTTCCTGAAATAAACGCTCGATTTGCTGACTCCGGGCTTCTAAAGCATAACAATGTTCCCTATCGGCTTTAAAATTCCTTGCCTGTTTGTCCGCCTCATTTTCAAGGGTGATTAGCTTTCTCTTTAAGTTGGCGATTGTCCCCTCATATTTTATTTTCATTTGTCGCGCAAACTCTGTCCGCCCTTCTGCATTCTCTGCCAATTGTGCTCGTACTTTTGCTAGACTAGCCTCGGATTTTTCTAGGTCATCTTGATACTCAAGTACTTTCCTTCTCAGACCGCTTATAAGCCTTTCATCTGCCCGGCTTCTTTCCGAGTTTCTAGCAGCCATTCTCATTTTATGGATTTGAGCCTTGAGAGCTTCGTTTTCCTGATTTAGCTTTTTCTTTTCCCCTTCATCTGCGGCAGCTTGGATACTGTGGCCAAATTTGAGGTACCTGATTTGTCCCTCTAATTTACTTATCTTATCCCTATAGCTTTCTTCTTTTGCCAACCAGCCCCACTGCTTCTGCGAGTCGTTAGTGAATTGTTGGACATGAGGTCTCTTAGCAGGTCTCTCGGGCTCTCGAGGAATTTGAAATCTTTTGCCAAACCAAACCATATAATTGGGGTCCACCTCACCTCTAGCTAGATTCCGCACCATAGTCTTAGGTTCGAGAAATCTGCACTCATTCCAAACTTGGCGAACTCTTCCTTCTGGAAATATAGCCTTTAGGCCCAATTCGATGACATGTACACTCAAATCTTCGTCATGGGGGACAGTTTGAAATCTTCCTAGTTGGCGCAAAACCCTGTGAGGAGCATATGGCTGAATGCTCCGGATGCCCATTAGGAGAAAGTAGCATACTTTAGCTGACATGTATATGACTTCGGTGGCAGGGAGCCATCCAAACGTCCACTCAATTTTATCCGACGTTAAAGAACTCAAACGGGCAAGCCAAGCTTCAGTACCCTATGGAAATTCAACCCCCGCCACTCGGCTTTCAAATTCTTCGATGCAATCCAAACTGGTCATGTCGTTGCTCATATACCCGACACGGTGGTAGAGATGTTCCAGTATCCACAGTTGTAGTAGTAAGTTGCAGTCTTGGAAGAATTTTCCCCCTTCTCGACAGATGGTCAAAGCTCGGTAAATCTCGGATAAGATCAGGGGAACTAATGTGCCATTAGCTTTCTTGATTGCGACATCAACCATTCCCATGAGGCCCAATTCTATGTTGCCGTCTTTTCACGTACATATTACAACACCCAAGAATGCTACTATAAAAACCAAACCCCGCCTTGCTTCCCATTTATCTTTATTTCTGGCATGGGTCAGGCCAGTATTCTGTGCTTCGAAACCTTGGGGATTGCCATAGCGTTGGTACAGGAACTGGAAAGTGCAAAACCCTCCAGATAAATTCCCATCTTGAATATCCCGGCTAATACTCAACATGTCCAGAAACTTGTGAGGAGTTACTGGTCTCGGCGATACCGGGTACCGACTTCTAAGGTTTCCGCTAAGGCCGGCGTAACCCACAAGTTCCTCTAGTGTGGGTGTGAGCTCAAAATCAGAGAAGCGAAACACATTCAGAGTCGGATCCCAAAAAGGTATCAGGGCTTCAATCACGTCCAATCTCGGCTTGATGTTAAAAAGTCCGACGAGACCACCCAAAACTTTTATCACAGTTCCTCGGCTACCTTTCCCTAGGTCATTCCACCACATGTGGAGCTGTAAGGGGATCTCCTCAAGAGCTGCGAAATATTCGTTTTCATATGTGCTCATCTTGCACATTTATTAGGGTGATTTAATTTAAAAGGTTATGACTCATTTTGACTCAAGAAAAGGTTATCACTATTTATTTTTTTAAAAATTTTCATAAAAAATCCAGCTTTGCAAATACAACCTTTCAGCACTTTGGGGAAGAAGATTTTAAGGCTGTGTTTGCTAAACAACCAAAACCTAAAAAAAACTACTAAAGGTGGTTGTTCTTGCAAAAACGGCCTTCCAGCGTCCTTTTGGGGACATTCAACTATTTTAGACAAGAATGACATCACCTTCTTATTTACAATCAAAACAAATTTTTTTGTTCTTTTTGGGCTATTTTTACAAAAATGAAGTTGGACCTCTCTTATGAAGGAAATGCTTCTAAAAAGGACACATTTTTTTTTGAATTTAATTTTTTTTTCAATTTTGAAAGAAGAATTAAAATATTTTTGGATTTTCGGAAGAAATTAAAAAGAAAATATTTTTGTATATGTATATTTTAAAAAAACAATTAGGGTCTGAAGAAGCAGTAAAAGAAAATATTTTTGTATATATTTTTTTTAGAAAAAAAAAACAATTAGTTTCTAAAGAAGCAAGTAATGGAAAATATATTTTTTTGGATTTTTTGAAAATTGGGGTTTTAAAAAAAAGACTTTTCTAGAGAGGAAGTAAAGGAAAATATTTTTAGATTTTTTTTGGAAATTATGGGCCGGAACCGATGAGATTTGCCTACGTATCTCACATCCGGTGAGAATCAGACCCGCGTAGTTCGCCAGTTTTGACAGAACATGGCAGTTAAAAAAAAATTTGGCTCATTTGGAGATTTCGGAATTTTCTAAAGACCTACCTCTCACTCTTATATTATTATTATTTATTTATTTATTTTTGATTTTTTTTTTATTTTCTTCCTCTGTTCTAAAAGCCGGTCAACATGCAAGCCGAAACAAACAGATGCGTAAGTAGCACGTAAGATGCATCAGAATGGTTTTTTTCATTTGGGTACACTTGTCCTAGACAGATCCAACCCCTGTGTTGAGTCTCCAAGGTCAAATGCACATGATGTAAACAAACGTTCCTACTAGGGATCCGGCATGAAGCTTGTTATACTAGGTTTAAAAACCTGGGTTTATTGTTCTAGACCTAGCTTACCCGAGCGGACAGCTCGAGCCGAGGGGGGGCAGCGTACCGGGAATACAGAAGCTTCACCGGCTTTTCAACTTGTCTGAACCTCGTTCTAAAATTGGGATAAGACTCTAACAGAAAAGAAGTCACACGAAGTGCACACTTCCCAGATGATTTAGAAGACTCAGAGAGAGGAGGGTTTCGTAGCAATTTATATACAATCCAACAATATCAAAGCAGTAAAAGCGACATTTAGCACATTAGGCTCAACATGTAAAAATCAGATAAAACAAGCCAACTACAACAGTTATTCTAAGCTCGAAATCTTGAACCCTGAATCGAAGTTCTGGGTTTGGTTCCCCAGCAGAGTCGCCAGAGCTGTCACGCCTCCTTTTTGCGCGCCTACCCCGAAGGATAAATGCGTGAGGGAGTTTTTCCATTTTAAGTGACATTATTCGAAAATGGGATAATTTATTTATTTCAGAGTCGCCACTTGGGAAAGGTTTGGCTTTTTGGTGTCCCAAGTCACCGGTTTATCTTGAATCCCAAATCGAGGAAATTTTTCGACTTTCCAAATGAAGTCTGCGAACCAGAAATTCTAAGTAAGGAATTCTGTTGACCCGAGGGAAGGTGTTAGGCACCCACGGATCCCGTGGTTCTAGCACGGTCGCTTAAATTGTTATAATGGTTGAGTATCTGATTTTTAAAACATGTTATAACTTGTGTGCTTTTATTAAGTTTAAACCGCTTTTATTATTTTTTTTTCTTCATAGAATTGCAACGTCGTGAAAATGCATCTCGAACCACGTCGCAATCAATGCACCCGTGGTTATTAATACATTCCGACTCCATTGAGATTTGGATTTGGGTCACATAAATGCGCACCCGATTTTAAGAATGTGATTTAATTAAAATCGCGCCTAAAGAGTCTAGCGCGTTATTATCTTTGAGGAAGACCGTTAAATTCGCTAAACGGCCCATCCCAATTTCTAGGTGTTTTTAATATATACATTGATGAGGGCCCCGCAGTTTGTGCATTTTTTGGGCGAAGCTCGACTCATTTTATTTTAAAAAAGGGCAAATCGTTTTTTTGTTTTGTCTCTAAAAAAGAAAATATCCTAATTAAAATGTTTCAGGTCTAATACGGGCCAAGCAATAGTTTTAAAATAAATGTGTCATTAGGCTCAAAAGTAAGCCCGAAGAATATGAATTGAAACAACGATCCATTAACGAAAAACTGTTCGAGCGCGGGCCTTAAAATTTGCCCAAAACGAGAAAGGTATTTAATAGGCCCACTTCAAAGCTTTTAATTAGCTACTGATCCTTGATTCTTACTAAACAGATTTCAAATAAAAATAAAAAAATGACGGCATGCTCAGTTATTTCACGCTATTGCAATATGCACTTGATAATTGAACGCATGGAATAATGATGTGTATTTATTTATTCCTACTGGAGATTGATTACTCAGCACAGGCTAACTAGTTTGATACTAGCTCGAACTAAACTTACTAGTCTAATACTTAACTTGGGCTTGACGTATGATAACATAATCAATTACTTCACGCTGTTCTAACTGCCTGCTAATTTATTACTAACCATACAATCGTTTAATGACGAACTACAAAAGAGGATCTAATACTTAACAATCCAATAATTCACATGATCTAGCTAACTCGAAATCCATTTTTTCAGTCCAAATACAATCTCATACAGTTCATTCGAATACACCCAGGAACCTACTAAAATCATGCATTACACTATCAATGCGAAAACTAAACCAAGCTAATTGTTAACTTAACCCAAAATCGGCCAAAAACAACCAAAATCAATCTAGTAGTTCAATATAGTTCTTGACAACATAAGTAATCTAAATGGAGTATTAAAACTACAATAATTCTTAATAGGTTCAGATTAACAAAAGTTCTTTGTCATTGACTTTCTGGAGCATTTATACACTTGAACCAAGATGCCACATTCAAATGGAGACAAGAGTGTACCTGGATTCGAGATTACAATGAAGAAAAAGAATCAGTCGAGGCAGGCAAGATTAACAGCAGCAGATTGAACTCAACAACCCCAAATTATGTCAAGCTTGAATCCAGAAACACATATAGAAACCAAGAGTGTTTTGAAAATCGAACAACACTACTCAATAAACCCAAAATCAAATGAACATCAACCAAATGGATCCCAGTTGAAAACAAGCAGCAATCTCATACACTTAACCCAAAAAAAACTGAAAGTGAACTCTTATGTGTCTAAGAATAAACCCTTTTTAGTTTGATCCCTGAATTTGATTTCAAAGAAACAAATTTCAAACTCAAACTCTCAACAGACTGATTAGAATCACTAGATATTCTTTGTGTTTTCGACCCCTCCAAAAAAATTTCAGTCTGAACCTTTTTCCTCTTAATTTTCAGTCCAGCCCCCAGTTCTCTATTCCTCTCTTTGATTTTATAGCCCTTTTTTTTCAAAATAAGCAGGCTGCCCAGACTTAACATTTTCTAATCTGTCCTTTCCACCTTTTTGGTTGTCTAGGCATGGGTTTTCTTTATTAAAAATCTCCTGAAGTTCAAAAATAATGCCTATCCTACTGCACAACAGGTTTCACTACTTATTTCCATGTGCATTCTTAGCTTTATATTATTTTAAGTCATCTTGCATCTGACTTCCCACCATTAAAGATGTCAGCCAGAATGTATTTGCACTATAGATCCCCTCTTTTGATTAAATTATTCATTAACTTAATGGTTCACTACATACTCAACTGGCAGTCCACTCACTCTAAAAAAAACCTTTTTTTTAGATTTTCAAATCCCAAACTAAACTCTGAAACTATATTAAAACTGCAGCTATAACCAATTCAAAACCCTAAATTTTGGATTGAAACTTCAAACCAAAATCACATCAACAAACAAAAGAGCTTAGCAGAACATTGAAGCTGAAACTAAAACTGAAATCAAAATGCATCGATGCTTAACAGAAAACCCAATAACATCATTACCATGAATCAGAACACAAGCCTAATAAACTATCCAGATCAAACTTCCAATCACCAATTGCACATTATGGGAATGATTAATTCATAATTCCTAATTAATCTAAATAGAGTGAAGGAAATTCTGCGAATATACTGAACTTAACGAAGATTGGTGAATATCAAAAAACAAAGAAGTCACACATCACATATAGGGGACAACCTGAACCAATGCCATACATTATTTAAAACAAAACAACAAAAGAAACCTACTGAAATGGACTATGAAATCAAAGCTAGGATTAAAACTAACTATCAGGTTAAACTGACTCACATATAACTAACTAATAACTTGACCAAACAGTTTACAACATGTAAACAAACAATTAGAGAAAACTGGACCCAATAAACGGTCTGATGAGAAGGAAAGAAGTACTGAACAAATGCCCAGAAACAAATCAAAACAAAGATGCAATATAAAACGAGACAAACAAAACTATAGAAGGAAACAAAAGAATTAAGAAGAACTTACTGTTCTTTTCTCGGATTCCAACGGTATGCCCTTTCGAACTTGAGTCCTAGTCAGTATCATACGTCTATTTCGTGAGAAATAGCCCTACAATACTGAATAGAAACCAGTCGACCCTGAAGCTTTGACACGTCGTGAAACGTTGAAACCCTAGATCCGTCATTCGACGGTTTTTACTCATGTTCGAGCCAATTTGGTTAGGGACTAAGGACGAGGAGGTAAAGGGGATTATTGGGTGCTAGTCTGGGGTCAAGGGGACAGCTAGGGCTTGGAGGGGAGATCTTTGATTGAAGATTCGAAGAGATCCAACGGGATTCGAGGGAATCTGTTGATGGTTTAGGGATGAGGGAAGCCTAGTGGTTGTGTGGTGTTAATTAGGGGTGGATTGGGGTGGTTTCACGGTCAGCTCGAAACTTCGATTGAAGATTCGAGAAGATGCGGGGTGATTCTAGGCAAATGATTCATGGATTCGTGTTGTGGATGGGGAGATGGCTCAGGGGTGTCTTTTTGGTGGTCACCGGCGTTGTTGTCGCCGGGTTTATGGTGAGGGGGTGGAAAGGCGGCGCTAGGGTTCTTGGGGTCGTTTGGTTCGTCTCTTTCAGAGACGAAGGGGTGGTAGTGTTTGGGAAATGAAACGGGTAAAAGGGGTTTGGGGGGTCTTTGACACATTAAGAATTGACCTCTTAATCTGGGCCGTTGGATGATAGGATCCAACGGCTCTGATTTAAAACACATAGTGGGGCGGTCCGGTTTAGTAACGGGTCAGGGTCGGATAAATGGATGTGGGTGAGGGTTGGATGATCTGGACCGTTGATCAAGTGAGATCAACAGTCGGGATGGGGCATGACGGAACGACGTCGTTTGGGACGCCTGTGAGGCTTGGGCCAATTGGACCGGGTAAAGGGATGTTTGAATTGGGCTGATGATTATTGGGCCTGGTCCGATTTCCTTCTCTTCTTTTAATTTGTTTTCTTTCTTTTTCAAACTAAATTTCGAAATTTAAAAACCTAAAATCCTATTCTAACTTATTAACTTAAATAATATTAGGCTAAGTACAAAAATCACAATTAAACACAAAAAACAAACAAAAAATACACAATGCCTATTTTTTATGATTTTCCGATTATTGCCAAATAAATTATGATTTAAGTTTTAACCTACAAATTATAAAATTAAATCCTAAGGGTATTTTTTTTTTATTTTTCTTTTATATGACTAATTAATTCTAAAAATGCAAAATTAATTACTAAATGCAACTAATTAATAAAATACCACAAACGATTATCAAAAATTGCATGTAACGGAAAACTATTTTGGAGTAATTGTTGTGAAGTAAAAATCACATACTCACAGTATGCTCGTGGCATTTGATATTGGTAGTTTTAGAAATACATTCATATTTATTTATGTAAAAGTTATGTGCTCTTTCTATTTCATTTTATATGAACATGATGACACATAGTTTAAAAACTTAAACATGTCAACATTTATGTAACTATAGAAAGTGATCAATCATTTTGGAGGATCATGTAAGAACCGAAGAGTATTTTTTTATGAGAAATAAAATATAAACAAAGATAAGAATGTGTATGAGCAATATGAAAAATAAAGTATATAAAAACCATACCCTTATAGCAGGTAATTCCTACATGATATTTCTTGTATTATTCATCATTATTACAATTCATACATTATTATTCTTTATATAATAAATATAATCCAACCATGCCAGTTAGGTGGGTTGGGTTGTTCCTTTTCTAGCCCATTTATCATTTGGGTTCTAACTTTATTTAAGGGATTTTTTCGTTTTTATATAATATTTAAAATTTATTTATTAAAATAGTTCTAATTTTATATTATATACATTCCATCTTAAAAAACCCACAATCCTCTATTAATGTCATCAATCAAAGGATTTAGTTACACTTTTTTTTCTCTCCTCTTCCCCATCTTCTCTCCAGAATATTGGGACCAAAGATACTCCCAACAGTCTGTACCTTATATTTACCTGCCTGCAAATTTCTTATAGCTGAAATGAAATTTTTTGCAGGATGAATATTTTTTGGTTTATTGAATAATAAAATTCATATCTTTTGTTTTGTGATTAAAGAAATAATATGATTCATCTTTAGGAAACCTAATTTAACTGAACTAATGTCATATCAATGAAAATAGTGAATTTTCACCTCTAGGTAAATTAATTGATGCTTTGGACAGGAAGGCACAACTAACTATATTCAGCTAGAGACCATATCATTTATGAGAAGTGAGAGCAAATTCCAGGAATGAGATATTCTCTGAACATAGATAATGTTTACGTATTTCGCCAAATCCAATCTGATATGAATCTCTTCTAACTTCCTCCAGGTGATATTACGAACCAATAAGGTACATTAACATACAAATTTTAAAAAAACAATCGTACAAATTTAATGCAAATTTGAATATCTACAACAACAAACATAGTAAAAACAAATTCATACAACTAATTATATATTATATAACTTATTTATAAGTTATCTACAACTTTCATACATTAAAATACAACTACAATATCATACACCTTAAATAAAATGTTTATACAATATGTCTATTGTATGTACTTTGTATCTGATTTGTATATATTTTATCTCTGGTATGTGCTTCTTCCTCTGTAAAATTCCAATCAAAACTTGATCTCTTAATACAATTTTGATACATATCAACAACTTTATGTAAAAAGATAGTATTGATAACTTAAATACAAATTTTATATAATGATTCATACATTAAACAACTATTTTTCAACTTTCATACAACATTCAAATAAAAAAAAATATATAACTATAACAGAATACAATTTATATACAATTATACTACAACTTTACTACAATTTCATAAGTATATTCTATGTCATGTGTTCTTCTTCTTCTTCTTCTTCTTCTTCTTCTTCTTCTTCTTCTTCTTCTTCTTCTTCTTCTTCTTATTATTATTATTATTATTATTATTATTATTATTATTATTATTATTATTATTATTATTATTATTATTATTATTATTATTATTCTAATCTTCACCAAAACACCCTCAAAATTGAGATATAAACTTCAAAAAATATTTTCAATTGTTTGCAACAACACTCAATCCAAACAAATAATGATTTTTGAAAATCCAAATTCGATTTCAAAGCTTCAAATCTTTTTAATGGATGTCAATGTTGGAAAGTCAAACAACTTCAAAATTTAATGATTGACAATTTTAATTTGAACATCAATTGTGCAACAAGAAAGGAAATTGCTAAGTTAAAACGATTGAAATCCATGATGAATTCCATTAAAACTCTATATAACAAGAAATCATAAAAAAAAATAGAGAACATCAAATGAAGAAAAATTAGGGAAAAAAACAAAGAAGGAGAGTAGAGAGACAGAGACAGAGAGAGAGAGAGCAAGTATAAAGGGATAAGCAAATAACTGATATTCCTTATTCAATTCCTAGTATAAAGGGATACTCATTTAAAACCTATTTGTATATAATTGGTAAATTGTATATGACCATATAATTAAATTGAAACTTGAGTAGAGAGGGTAATAAGGTTTCAAATGGGGGGAAGGCATGAGGGTTGCAATCGTACCCTATATTTGTGCCACCTTTTAATTTGTACCCTATTTTAAAAAATTATTGATTTGATAGCCAACTGACAAAAAATCCATAATAATAATGACAATTACACTCCCGACAAAAGATATAAAACCTGCATCACGCATTAATCGCGTGATCTGCAACCTCATTTGTGGAAAAAAATCTCCTCTTCTCCTCTCAGTAGCTTTATAAAAAATTAGAAACTTATCCAGATTCATCTTTAGAATCACACTTGCATGAAGTTGTTTCATGTTGAAGCTAAAACTTCAGGCTAATGTAGCATGAAGTTGTTTCATGTTGAAGCTAAAATTTCATGCTAATATAGCATGAAGTTGTTTCACATTGAAGCTAAACTTCATGCTAATGCATGCTGAAGTTATATATCCTGCAGTCTATAGTTTTGTCATTAGTTTTATTCCCAACTTCAGACTAAACATGCTGAAGTTATTTAGTTCATTTGCTAAAATTTCATATTAAACATGCTTAAGTTTTTAGTTCATTTGCTAAAATTTCATACTAAACATGCTTAAGTTTTTTTAGTTCATTTTCTAAAACTTCAGACTAAACATGCTTAAGTTTTTAGTTCATTTGCTAAAAGTCCAGAATAAACATGCTTAAATTTTTGTCTTGCAGTATGTAGTTTTCTAATGAGTTTTTGCTAATGCATGCTGAAGTTATTTAGGTCATTTGCTAAAACTTCAGACAAAGCATGCTGAAGTTATTTAGTTCATTTCCTAAAACTTCAGACTAAACATGCTTAAGTTTTTTAGTTTTTTAGTTCATTTGCTAAAACTTCAGACTACACATGCTTAAGTTTTTGTCTTGCAATATGTAATTTTCTAAAGAGTTTTTGCTAATGCATGCTGAAGTTATTTAGTTCATTTGCTAAAACTTCATACCAAAACATGCTAAAGTTTTGTAACGCAGTCCACAGTTTTGTCCTGAGTTTTATCCAAACTTCAGTCTAAACAAGCTGAAGTTTTTTAGTTTATTTGCTAAAACTTCAGCCTAAACATGCTTATGTTTTTGTCCTGCAGTTTGTCAATAGCCTTTTATTAAAGAAGGGCAAAATCATCTTTTTAAAATGATTTTAACAAAAAAAAATGGGTATGGATGCAAATGAAAAAAACAAAACGGGTATAAGTTAAAAGGGGGCGACCAAATAGGGCCCCCCATGAAATTTTTACTTCTTTTTTTTGGTAATTAAAATCTTTGTATTAACTGCCAATGTAAATATTTACAAAGCAGTAGATCACCACGACCTACTTCCATACTGGAAAAAAATATCTCACTCTATATCTTCCTTACCTCCTAATCTCCTTTATATATTTCTCTCTCAAGCTAACTACTTAGTATTTACATTTTGTTAAAAGGACACGAGTATAACCATCAGCTCTAATATTGCGCATATAGACTACTCTCCTTGCAAGGACATCTCATGTTATTGCTTTCTTATCAAATATCCTTGTATTTCTCCCAATCCACACTGTGTGTGTATATTCTGCAAATACTAGTTTGAGTATCCTGGCCAGTTGAGATCGCCCCTTTATTTTCTTTACAATCCAGTTCTACCATTCAGACCATGATGTTGTAAATGATTGTTGTACCTGTAATCATTTGTGATGATCCGGCCAGTTGTCTCATGAGTTACCGCTCTATTTCCCCCATTTCTGCTTCTTTATGTCTTGTTATTCGTGTTTTGTGGTATGGGGTTGGTCGGATCGAATCCAGAATGATTTTGGTAAGGTTTGAGACACTTAGTCTCTGTTAAGGAAGTTTAAGTTGAAAAAGTCAACCGGATATTAACTTATGTGTTAGAGGGCTCGGATGTGAGTTCCGAGGGTTCAGTTAGCTTCGGGAGGTGATTTATGACTTATGAGCGTGATCGGAATGAGTTTTGGAGGTTCAGAGTAGATTTAGGCTTGAATTGGCAAAGTTGATATTTTGGCGATTTCCGGTTGGTAGGAGAGATTTTGGTATATGGGTCGGAATGGAATTCTGAGAGTTTCAGTAGTTTCGTTGTGTCATTTAGGAAGTGTGTGCAAAATTTCAGGTCATTCGGACGTGGCTTGGTTGGGTTGTTGATCAAAAGCGGATTTTGGAAGATTTTGAAAACATAGGCTTGAATCCGATGTATTTTGGTTGATTTGATGTTGTTTGAGGTGTTTTGAAGATTGGCACGAGTTTGAATAAGGTTTTGGGATATGTTGGTGTTTTTGGTTGAGGTCCCGGGAGCCTCGGGGTGATTTCGGATGGTTGACGGGGAGTTGAGATGTTGTTGAAGCTGCAAAAAATTTCTGCTTCTGGTATTTCCGCACCTGCGGATCAGAGACCGCAGGTGCGATCTCGCAAATGCGGGGTAGGAATCCGCAGAAGCGGATTTGAGCTGGAGAGGCAGGAAACCGCAGAAGCAGTTAATGGACAACACCTGCGATGACGCATGTGCGGCTGATGCATTGCAGATGCGGTCGGGGCTGAGTTAATGAAAAACCAGAAGCGGCTAAATGACCGCAAATGCGGTACCACAGAAGCGGTAGACTGGTCGCAGATGCGAAAAATCCCTGGACCAGAGGGTATATATTGTCTTATTCACGAAATTTTGCTAAGTTTATCATTTTTGAAGACGGGAAAGAGGCTAAGGCATAGGATTTCAAGAATAATCAAAGGATATCAGTTGGGTAAGTTCCCTATGCTTTATTACTTGGGTTTAAGATCATTTTCCATTGTTTAATCATGGTTTTAGTGGAGATTAAGGAAGAAAATTGGGGATTAGGGCTTGAGTTTAAGAGGTCTTTAAATGGGGATTTGATGGGTCATTTGGACTCCGATTTCATTATTCTTGATATGTATAGACTCTTGGGGAGATAAGGATTCCGTTGATGTGAAAATTATCGAATTCTGAGATGTGGGCCCGGGGGTTGGGTTTTGGTAATTTCAGGATTTGTGCCGTTTATTGATTGTTTTCGCTTGGGCTTCGTTCCTTTAGCATATTTTGATGTCTTTGTTCTGATATTGGATAGATTCCATGCGAATGGAGGCCGATTCAAGGGGCAAAGGCGCCGTGAGCTAGAGATTTGACCGGTTCGAGGTGAGTAATGATTGTAAATGATGTTCTAAGGGTTTGAAACTCCGGATTGCACATCGTAGTGCTATATTGAGGTGATGCACAAGCTTGATGACGAGCGTGGGGTCGTGCACTACTGGGGATTATGACTTGGTCCGTCCCGATTGATGATTTTACCGCGTATTTGACTGAAATCTATTTGCTATCATCATTATTTGGGCTGAATGCCATATCTAGGCTTCGTGTCAACTATTTGAACCCTTCGAGGATTTTTATTGATATTTCCTCACTGTTTTGACTTTATACTTGAACCCAGTCATATTATTTTCCACTGTTTTCATACTCAGCCATGTTTACTCAGTTTTAATACTTAAATGATACTTTAAATGATTTTTGGGCTGAGAAACACTATTTTACAATCGCCCGAGTGGCTTGTGAGGATTTTTGACTGAGTAAGGTCGAGGGCCTATGTTGTGAGGAAACACTGATATTGATTTGAGGCCGAGGGCCTGAGATATGTACTCCACGAGGTGACTTGATTGATATGAGGTCGAGAGCCTAGTTTTATGCCACGAGATGGCTTGTTATTGCGCTTGGGCTGTAAGGGGCCCCTCTAGGAGTCTGCACACCCCCAGTGAGCGCGAGTACCCATTGTGATATAAGATTGAGCCCGAGGGGCTGGTATTGTTCTGAGATGTTGCCTGAAGGCAGTTTTGTTGATACAGTGCCCGAGGGGCAAACTTCTATGTGTTTATTCTTCCTTAATCTGCCTGTCAAGTACCTTTTACTTGTTGCAAAAAAGAATTTTACTTATCTTTTCATTGGTTTACTGATTTCAAATGGTTTTGTTGTTTCATAATAGAATGCCTTGTGCCTTATATGTATTATCGCTTTTAGTCTTTATTTACATTTGTTACTCACTGAGTTGGAGTACTTACTTTACTCCCTGCACCCTTGTATTACAGATCAAGCGTAGCTGGTCCCGCTACCGAGTGATGATCCTTCCAGCTTCAAGCGGACATTCGGAGTTCACGAGGTAGCTGCTGGCGTCCATAGTCCTGTGTTTCTCCTTCTTTATCATCTCTATCTCTTTCAGACAGTTGTACTAGTTTATAGACTTAGCGGAGTTGTATTATGACTTATAAATGCTCATGACTAGTGACACCCTGGTTAGGGCTGTGTATGGGTGTTCTTCCGCATTATAATGATATTATCTGCTACTTAGTATTATTAACTCATGTTTTAGACTGCTTTCTTTCTGTTTAACTGTTTAACATCGAATTGATGATAGTTGGCTGGCCTTGTCTTTATGAGAAGCGCCATCACGATCGGGTCCGGGTTTAGGGTCGTGATAAGTTGGTATCAGAGCCTAGGTTACATAGGTCTCACGAGTCATAAGCAAGTTTAGTACAGTCTCACGGATCAGTATGGAGATGTCTGAATTTATCCTCGAGAGGTTGCAGAACCATTAGGAAAAACTTCATATTCTTAAATTCTTGTCGTACGAACTTGTTGATCCGAGGACTAAACTTCTGTTATTCTATTCTCTCACAGATGGTGAGAACACGCGCTACCGGTCAGGATGGACTGCCACTAGTGCCACCAACTATGGCCACCAGAGGCCGAAGACGCAGTCGTGGTCGCGGTAGAGGCAGAGCAGCGAGGGCAGCACCTGTAGATCCACCAGCTGCCCCAGATCATGACCAAGTCCCAGCTATGGATGCTCCAGCAGCACCAGCTGTGCCCATCGTGATCCCGGGTCTTCAGGAGGCCTTGGCTCAGATCTTATCAATTTGCACTAGCCTAGCTTAGGCGGTTTCAGCCACTACAGCCGCAGCTACTTCTCAGGCCAGGGAGGCAATCAGACTCCTGCCGCTCGCACACCTGAGCATGTCGTGCAGGGACTCCAGACGCCGGGGGCACATCCAGCCCAGTCGATTGCAGCTGCTCGGGACTATGTAGTTCCTGCCATGCCGGAGGATGCACAGCGTAGGTTGGAGAGATTTGGTAGACTTCAGCCTCCGACCTTTAGTGGCTCAGAGGGCGAGGATGCCCAGGGCTTTTTGGACAAGTGTCACAGGATACTTCGTACAACAGGTATCCTGGAGACCAGCCGGGTCACTTTTACTACTTATCAGTTTTCAGGAGCTGCTTACACTTAGTGGAAGGATTTTCAGAGGCGTAGGCCTATTGGTGCAGTACCCCTTTCATGGTAGCAGTTTTTCATTCTCTTTCTAGAGAAGTATGTGCCGCAGTCTCGCAGAGAAGAGCTGCGTATGCAGTTTGAGTGGTTGCGTCAGGGGGAGATGACCATGTCGCAGTATGAGTTGAGGTTCTCTGAGTTGATTCATCATGCCATCTGGTGGATTTCGATGTCATTTTGGGCATGGATTGGTTATCTCCATTTTGTGCTATTCTGGATTGTCATGCTGAGACAGTTACATTGGCTATACCAGGTGTACCACGGATCGAGTAGCGAGGTGTGACTTATTATGTTCCTAGTAGAGTGATCTCTTTCTTGAAAGCCCAGTGTATGGTTGGGAAGGGTTGTCTTTCGTATCTAGCCTTTGTGAGGGATGTCGGAGCTGAGACTCCCAATATTGATTCTATTCCAGTTGTGAGGGATTTTCCCGATGTGTTTCCTACAGACCTGTCGGGCATGCCACCGGACAGGGATATCGATTTTGGTATTGACCTGGTGCCGGGCACTCAGCCCATTTCTATTCTGCCGTATTGTATGGCACCAGCGGAGTTGAAGGAGCCAAAGGAGCAGCTTCAGGAACTCTTTGATAAGGGGTTCATTCGGCCTAGTGTGTCACCTTGGGGTGCGCCGGTTCTATTTGTGAAGAAGAAGGATGACACTATGAGGATGTGTATTTATTATAGGCAATTGAACAAGGTAATAATTAAGAACAAGTATCCTTTTCCTCGCATTGATGATTTATTCGACCAACTTTAGGGAGCGACGGTGTTCTCCAAGATTGATCTCCATTCAGGTTATCACCAGTTGAAGATCAGGGACTAGGATATTCTTAAGACAGCTTTCAGGACCCGATATGGTCATTATGAGTTCTTGGTGATGTCTTTTGGGCTGACCAATGCCCCAGCAGCGTGCATGCATTTGATGAATAGCGTGTTCCGGCCTTATCTCGACTCGTTTGTCATAGTCTTCATTGATGATATTCTAGTGTACTCGCGTAGTCAAGAGGAGCACGCGAAGCATTTGAGAGTTGTGTTGCAGAGATTGAGAGAGGGGAAGCTTTATGCAAAGTTCTCCAAATATGAGTTTTGGCTTAGTTCAGTGGCTTTGTTGGGGCACGTGATGTCCAGCGAGTGTATTCAGGTTGATCCGAAGAAGATAGAGGCGGTTTAGAGTTGGCCCAAACCGTCCTCAGCCATAGAGATTCACAGCTTTCTTGGTTTAGCAGGCTATTATCCCCGGTTCGTTTAGGGATTCTCATCTATCGCATCATCCTTGACCAAGTTGACTCAGAAGGGTGCTTCATTTGTATGGTCGGACGAGTGTGAGGAGAGCTTTCAGAAGCTCAAGACAGCTTTGACCACGACTCCAGTGTTGGTTTTTCCATCAGCTTCAGGTTCATATACCGTATATTGTGATGCTTCGAGAGTTGGGATTGGTTGTATGTTGATGCAGGAGGGTAGAGTTATTGCTTATGCTTCTCGACAGTTGAAGCCCCATGAGAAGAACTACCCCGTTCATGATTTGGAGTTGGCTGCCATAGTTCAAGCATTGAAATTTTGGAGGCGCTACTTATATGGCGTATCTTGTGAGGTGTTCACTGATCATCGCAGTCTTCAATATTTGTTCAAACAAAAGGATCTTAATTTTAGGCAACGGAGATGGTTGGAGTTGCTTAAGAATTATGATATCACTATATTGTACCATCCAGGAAAGGCCAATGTGGTGGCCAATGCTTTGAGCCGAAAGGCAGTAAGTATGGGGAGCTTGGTATATATTCCAGTTGGGGAGAGACCTCTTGCAGTTGATGTTTAGGCCTTGGCCAATCGGTTCGTGAGGTTGGGTATTTTGGAGCCCAGTCGGGTATTGGCTTGTGTGGTTTCTCAGTCTTCCTTATTCGATCGCATCAGAGAGCGCCAGTATGATGATCCGCATTTGCTTGTCCTTAAGGACAGAGTTCAGCATGATGATGCCAGAGATGTGACAATTGGTGATGATGGGGTGTTGAGGATGCAGGGCCGGATTTGTGTGCCCAATGTGGATGGGCTTTGGGAGTTGATTCTGGATGAGGCCCATAGCTCACGATATTCCATCCATCCGGGTGCCGCGAAGATGTATCAGGATTTGAGGCAACACTATTGATGGAGAAGAATGAAGAAAGGCATTGTGGTATTTGTACCTCGGTGTCTCAATTGTCAGTAGGTGAAGTATGAGCATCAGAGACAGGGTGGCTTGCTTTAGCTGGTGGATATTCCCGAGTGGAAGTGGGAGAGGATCACTATGGACTTTATTGTTGGACTTCCACGAACTTTGAGAAAGTTCGATGCTATTTGGGTAATTGCGGATCGGTTGACCAATTCCGTGCACTTTATTCCTGTGTGTACTACCTATTCTTCAGAGCGGTTTGTAGAGATATATATCCGGGAGATTGTTCGTTTGCATGGTGTCCCAGTTTCCATCAGTTCGGATAGGGGCACTCAGTTTACAATGTAGTTTTGGAGGTCTGTGCAGCGAGAGTTGGGTACTCAGGTTGAGTTGAGCACAGCTTTTCATCCTCAAACGGATAGGCAGTCTGAGTGCACGATTCAGATATTGGAGGACATGTTGCGTGCTTGTGTCATTTATTTTCGAGGGTCATGGTATCCGTTTCTATCGCTCGCAGAGTTTGCTTATAACAAAAACTACCAGTCGAGTATTCAGATGGCTCCATATGAGGCTTTCTATGGGAGGCGGTGTAGATATTCAGTTGGTTGGTTCGAGCCCGGTGAGGCTAGGCTATTGGGGACTGATTTGGTACAGGATGCTTTGGAGAAGGTAAAGGTGATCCAGGAGAGGCTTCGTACAATGCAGTAGAGGCAAAAGAGCTATGGTAACAGGAAGGTTCGAGATGTGTCCTACATGGTTGGCGAAAAGGTTCTATTGAAGGTTTCGCCCATGAAGGGTGTTATGAGATTTGGGAAGAAAGGGAAATTGAGTTCGCAATTTATTGGGCCTTTTGAGGTGCTTCGGAGGATTGAGGAGGTAGCTTATGAGCTTTCTTTGCCACCCAGCTTGTCGAGTGTGCATCCGGTATTTCATGTTTCTATGCTCCGGAAGTATATTGGGGATCCGTCTCATGCTCTGGATTTCAGCACGGTTCAGTTGGATGATGATTTGACCTATGATGTGGAGCCAGTAGCTATTTTGGGTCATCAGGTTCGGAAGTTGAGGTCAAAGGATATAGCTTCAGTGAAAGTGCAGTGGAAAGGTCGGCCCGTGGAGGAGGCTACCTGGGAGACCGAGGGGGAGATGCAGAGCAGATATCCTCACCTATTTGAGGCTTCAGGTATGTTTCTTGACTCGTTCGAGGACGAACGTTTGTTTAAGTTGGGGAGGATGTGACAACCCGGCCAGTCGTCTCATGAGTTACCGCTCCGTTTCCCCCATTTTTGCTTCTTTATGCCTTGTTATCTGTGTTTTGTGGTATCGGATTTGTCAGATCGAATCCGGAATGATTTTGGTAAGGTTTGAGACATTTAGTCTCTTTTAAGGAAGTTTAAGTTGGAAATGTCAATCGGATGTTGACTTATGTGTTAGAGGGCTCGGATGTGAGTTCTGAGGGTTCGGTTAGCTTTGGGAGGTGATTTATGACTTAGGAGCGTGATCGGAATGAGTTTTAGAGGTTCAGAGTAAATTTAGGCTTGAATTGGCGAAGTTGATATTTTGGCGATTTCCGTTGGTAGGCGAGATTTTGATATAGGGATCGGAATGGAATTCCGAGAGTTTAGTTCCATTGTGTCATTTGGGATGCATATGCAAAATTTCAAGTCATTCGGACGTAGTTTGGTTGGGTTGTTAATCAAAAGCGGAATTTGGAAGATTTTAGAAACTTCGGCTTAAATCCGATGTGTTTTGGTTGATTTGATGTTGTTTGAGGTGTTTTGAAGATTGGTACGAGTTTGAATAAGGTTTTGAGATATGTTGGTGTTTTTGGTTGAGGTCCCGGGGGCCTCGGGGTGATTTCGGATGGTTGACGGGGAGTTAAGATGTTGTTGAAGCTGCAGAAATTTTCTGCTTCTGGTATTTCCGCACCTGTAGATCGGAGACCGCAGGTGCAATCTCGTAGATGCGGGGAAGGAATATGCAGAAACGGATTTGAGTTGTAGAGGCAGGAAACTGCAGAAGCGGTTAATGGACCGCACCTGCGATGGCGCAGGTGCGGCTGATGCATCACAGATGCGGTCGGGGCTGAGTTAATGAAAAACCGCAGAAACGGCTAAATGACCGCAAATGCGGTACCGCAAAAGCGGTAGACTGGTCGTAGATGCGAAAATCCCTGGACCAAAGGGTATATATTGTCTTCTTCGCGAAATTTTGCTAAGTTTATCATTTTTGAGGACGGGAAAGGGGCTACGACATAGGATTTCAAGAGAAATCAAAGGATATCAGTTGGGTAAGTTCCCTACGCTTAATTACTTGGGCTTAAGATCATTTTTCCATTGTTTAATCATGGTTTTAGTGGAGATTAAGGAAGAAAAATTGGGGATTATGGCTTGAGTTTAAGAGACATTTAAATGGGGATTTGAGGGGTCATTTGGACTCCGATTTCATTATTCTTGATATGTATAGACTCGTGGGGAGATAAGGATTCAGTTGATATGAAAATTATCGAATTCCGAGATGTGGGTCCGAGGGTCGGGTTTTGGTAATTTCGGGATTTGTGTCCTTTATTGATTGTTTTCGCTTGGGCTTCGTTCCCTTAGCATATTTTGGCGTCCTAGTTCTGATTTTGGATAGATTCGACGTGAGTGGAGGTCGATTCGAGGGGAAAAGGCGTCGCGAGCTAGAGATTTGACCGGTTCGAGGTGAGTAATGATTGTAAATGATGTTCTGAGGGTTTGAAACCCCGGATTGCACATCGTAGTGCTATATTGAGGTGAGTCACATGCTTGATGACGAGCGTGGGGTCATGCACTACTGGGAATTGTGACTTGGTCCGTCCCGATTGATGATTTTACCGCGTATTTGACTGAAATCTATTTGCTATCATCATTATTTAGGCTGAATGCCATATCTGGGCTTCGTGCCAAGTATTTGAACCCTTCGAGGATTTTTATTGATATTTCCTCACTATTTTGACTTTATACTTGAATTCAGTCATGTTATTTTCCACTGTTTTCATACTCAGCCATGTTTACTCAGTTTAATATTTAAATGATATTTTAAATGATGTTTGGGCTGAGAAACACTATTTTACTATCGCCCGAGTGGCTTGTGAGGATTTTTGACTGAGTAAGGCCGATGTATGTTGTGAGGAAACACTGATATTAATTTGAGGCCGAGGGTCTGAGATATATACACCATGAGGTGGCTTGATTGATATGAGGCCGAGAGCCTAGTTTGATGCCACAAGATGGCTTGTTATTGCGCCTGAGCCGTAAGGGGCCCCTCCAGGAGTCTGCACACCCCCAATGAGTGCGAGTACCCATTGTGATGTGAGATTGAGCCCGAGGGGCTGGTATTGTTCTGAGATATTGCCCGAGGGGCGGTTTTGTTGATACAGTGCCCGAGGGGCGAACTTCTATGTGTTTATTCTTCCTTAATCTACTTGTCGATTACCTGTTTACTTGTTGAAAAAAAGAATTTTACTTATCTTTTCACTGGTTTACTGATTTCAAATGGTTTTACTGCTTCATAATAGAATGCCTTGTGCCTTACGTGTTTTCTCGCTTTCAGTCTTTATTTACATTTGTTACTCACTGAGTTGGAGTACTCACTTTACTCCCTACACCCCTGTGTGCAGATTCAGGCGTAGCTGGTCCCGCTCCTGAGTGCTGATCCTTCCAGCTTCAGGTAGACATTCGGAGTTCACGAGGTAGTTGTCTGGCATCCGCAGTCCCGTGTTTCTCCTTCTTTATCATCTCTATCTCTTTCAGACAGTTGTACTAGTTTATAGACTTAGCGGAGTTGTATTATGACTTATAGATGCTTATGACTAGTGACACCTCGGTTAGGACTGTGTATGGGTGTTCTTCCGCATTCTGATGATATTATCTGCTACTTAGTATTATTAACTCGTGTTTTAGACTACTTTCTTTCCTTTTAACTATTTAACATCGAATTGGGGATAATTGGCTGGCCTTGTCTTTATGAGAGGCGCCATCACGACCGAGTCTAGGTTTAGGGTCGTGACACCATTGCATGAGTCTGGACCATATATTTCTACTATATGCACCTTTTTCAAAGATGTGATCCCTTATTTCTGGTGCTTGATTGCAAAAGCAGCATGTATTCCCAGTTCTTCAATTTGTCAGCAGTAAGTAGTCTTCCCTGAATTTGTAGCCACATTGTGAAGATTGCTTTTGGTCGTGCTTGATTATGATACATTAATCCTTTCCATGGGACTTTAGGCAGCTCTCCTAACAGTTGCAAGTATACATGCTTGATTATATTCCTTTGGAAAGCTTGGCTATTGCTGATGCCATCTAGATTATCCCTTACTTCAAATATTTTCCTTACCATCCAAGATGCATGTTTTGGTGTTTACATGATGGTAAAGATTTGATCTTTAATGTAGTAGCTATGGATCCATTTAATACAAAGCTTATCTTTCTTGTTTTCCAATTTCCAACATTTTTTTGTGATTGCTGCCTTATTCCATAATGCCAAGTTGATCAAGTTAAGTCCCTCTGTTGCTCTAGGTACACATATTCTGTTCCATGATGCTAAAGCTCTTTTAGTGATTATATTCTCCCCCGACCACACGTAGCTTCTGTAGTAGGCCTCTATTGCTTTGATAATTTCAGCTGGTATGATGAAGATGTGTGCCCTATAAGCTTGAATACCAAATATTACATGTTGCACCAATTGGATCTTGCCTGCATATGAGAGCTTTTTTGCTGTCCAAGAGGATATCCTAGCCACTATTTTGTAAATGAGTGGCTGCCATTGCATTATAGGGTATTTCTTTGTGTCAAGTCGTATACCTAGATATCTGAAAGGGAGGGATCCTTGGCTATAACCTAGGTGTTGTTGTATGTCATGCTTGACTTGTAGGCTGACTCCCCCATAGTAAATCGAGCTTTTGGCTAGGTTAGCTTTAAGACTTGATGCTGCTGAGAAAATGTTGAATCTGTCATGTAGTAGTGCTATAGATGTTGCATCTCCTCTTACAAATAGTAAGAGATCATCCGTAAAACTCAAATGAGTTAAATCTAGCCTTGAACACATGGGATGATAATGGAATGCCTTTTCCTGCTTCAAAGTCTTTAAATTTATGCTCAAGTACTCCATTGCTATAGCAAACAAAAGGGGGGACATTGGATCCCCTTGCCTCAACCCTCTAGCTGCATCAAATGATTTAGTTGTTTCTCCGTTGATGAGTATAGTATAGTTAACAATTGTCACACATTCCATAATCCACTTAGTGAATTTGTTTGAGAAGCCCAAACCTTCTAGCATTTGCTATAAATACCTCTAATACACTGTATCATAAGCCTTTTAGATATCCACCTTGATGGGACATCTTGGTGAAATGTTCTTCCTTAAATAAGCCTTGACCAACTCATGAGCAATCAAGACATTATCAGCCCCTTTTCTACCTAGGATAAACCCTGCTTGTGCATCTGAAATTATTGAAGCAATAACTTTTTGAATTCTGTTGGCCAATACCTTGGCAATGAGTTTATATAGTACTATGCAACAAGCTATTGGTCTGTATTCTTTGATGCTTGAAGGGTTAGGAACTTTAAGAAGTATTGTGATGTTGCGTAGTTGATTGTTCTGTATAACTTCCCTATTTGAAAGAATTCCTTAATTACTTGACAAATTTCTAAGTTTATAAGAGGCCAAATAGATTTGAAGAATAATGCATTATGTCCATCTACCACTGGTGCTTTATCATCTCCAATAGCACACAACCCTTCATATATTTCTTGTTTTGTAACTTCAGCATAAAGACTGATCTGCTGCATATGATTGAGCATTGGTCTATGTTTTATCACCTATTTGTTTAGTGCAGGTAATTGGGTTGTAACTTATCCCATCAGGGATTTAAAAAAGGTAATGATCTCTTCTTGGATCTGGTGATGGTCTGTTAGTCTATCTTCAAAAGCATTGACAAGTTCTATGATGACTTTTCTTTGTCTCTTTCCTTCATAATCGCTGAAAAATACTTGGAGTTTGCATCTCCTAGTCTTATCCATTTAGCTTGAGCTCCCTGTTGAAGGATGCTTTCTTCTATTAATGACCATTTTTCCAGATTCTCTATGAGTTGTTTCTCTTCAGCAACTAGTTCATCTAAGTAGCAACTAAATATTTGATCTTGTATCCCCTGCAACTTATTTATAATTTGCTCCAGTCTTTCTTTGATACCTCTAAACTCTGTGTTATTTAATTGCTTCAGTAATGGCCTTAGAGCGTTCAGCTTGTACCAGACATTCTTCATAGGATTTGAATTATGATGTTCTTTCCATATTTCTTTTACCAATGCCAGGAAGTTTGGTAGGTCTACCCATACATTGAAGAATCTAAATGGAATCTTACCACTTAGTTCTACTCTCCTCATTGTTATTACCATCAGATCATGATCTGAAATAAATGGTAGTCTGTATTCTACTTCCATGTGCCCATATGTTTGCATACAATCATCATTTCCTATAGCTTTATCAATTTTGCTATAGACTCAATCAGCACCTTGTTGCTTGTTTGACCAAGTGTAGAAATCCCTTTTTCAAGGTAACTTATTCAAGTTTAACACATGCATACAGTCTGAAAAATCTTGCATTCATTGCTTGTGACTAGATTACCATAAAGCCTATCTTGCATTGTCAAAACTGAGTTGAAGTCTCCCCATATGATCCATGGTTTAGTGCTTTGTGGTGCTAAGACTTGTAACAGTTGCCACAATGGTTTCCTCTTATGAATGGTGTTGAATCCATAGACTACTGTCATGAAGCAGTTCATTGGATTCTTTCTGCCAACTATACTACAGTGCATTATTTGAGCAGATTGATATAGCATTGTTATGTCATAAAAGTTCGGATCCCATAACATTCAAATCCTCCCATTAAGTGCATGATCATAATTGTACCCCATTTGCCATCCTGGTGCCACTAGATGAGTTATATGGTTAGTCTTATCCTTCTTAACTCTAGTTTCTACTAAACCAAATAACTTTATATTATTCTCTTTTATATAGGTACACAACTCTTTCTGTTTGTATCACTTGTTGGTACCCTTTATGTTCCACACCATTGAAGACATCAAGTATAACGAGCTTGACCACATGTGCCAGGTGGTTTCAAGTTAGCCATCACAGCTAAACTTGTTTGTTGTTGTGGCCCTTGTTTCCCAGGAGATAGTATTGCTTTAGCATAGGTCATTGGAACCCCATTGATCTCAACTGCAATCTTCCCTTTTTCTAATTGTCTTTCTGGGCCTTCCTTTGATAGCTGCTTGTCCTCCAGATTCTCAGGCTGCTCAGAAGTACACTCTACCTCCTTGCTTAATTATTCCACCTGTTTCTGACTTACCTCTGAAGTATAAGCCACTGTTGCTTATTTAGTTTTCCATATCTGCTTCACTGGTGATGGTATTTTTTTCCTGGGTTGTTTATCTTATTTAACTCCCTCTTTGGGAGTTTTTGCACAGTCATGTCCAATTTTAAGACACCTTTCATAGAACTCTAATTTCCAATCATATTCAACAACCTGCTCAAATATAGCACCTGAATCGTCCATAATTGGTACCTTGATTGGTAAGGGATTGGTACATTTACTTCAATACAGATTCTAGCAAAGGAAATTCTTAATTGTTTGGTAGTGTATGTCGCTCAGTGTCCTAGTTGCCAGCAAGTGAAGATAAAGCACCAGAAGCCCGGAGGGCTAATGTAGACTATAGAGATCCCGACATGGAAATGGGAGGCGATAAACATGGACTTTATCACGGGTTTACCTCGTTCTCATAGTAAGTTCGATTCCATATGGGTGATAGTCAATAGGCTCACGAAATCAGCTCATTTCCTTCAGGTCAGATATACATATATAGCAGAAGATTATGCAAAGTTATATATTAAAGAGGTAGTGCGACTACACGGAGTGCCAATATCTATTATATCTGGCCGTGGGGCCCAGTTTACCGCACATTTTTGGAGGTCATTTCAGAAAGTTCTAGGAACTCAGGTGAACCTCAGCACAGCTTTTCATCCACAAACTGATGGACAAGCCGAGCGCACAATTCAGATGCTTGAGGATATGTTACGAGCATGTGTGATAGATTTTAAAAGAAGTTTGGATGAACATCTACTTCTTATCGAGTTTACGTATAATAACATTTACCACTCCAGTATCCATATGGCTCCGTACGAGGCTTTGTATGCGCGCTGGTGCAGATCTCCTAGAGGGTGGTTTGATGTTGGAAAATCTGGGTTACATGGGCCAGACCTGGCTCAGCAGGCCATAGAAAAAGTAAAGCTTATCCGGGAGCGACTGTTGACAGCTCAGAGTCATCAAAAGTCATATTCTGACGTGCGGCAACGAGATTTAGAGTTTGGGGTTAATGACTGGGTATTCTCAAAGGTGTCACCTATAAAAGGTGTAATGAGATTTGGTAAGAAAGGAAAGCTTAGCCCACGGTATATTGGGCCTTATAGGATCATTCGGAGACTGGGCCAAGTAGTATGAGTTAGAATTGCCCTCAAAATTGGAGTTTGTCCATCCGGTATTTCACGTATCTATCTTACCCGAGTGGTGCCCACGGATAATGTACAGATTACAGAGGACTTGTCATACGAGGAAATTCTGGTTGCCATCCTAGACCGACAAGTCTGCAAGCTACGAAGTAAGGAGATAGCATCCGTAAAGGTTTTATGGAGAAGAAAAAAGGTGGAAGAGATAATGTGGGAAGCAGAGGAAGAAATGAAGTCTAAATACCCCCACCTAGTTCAAACTGAAGATATGGCTCGAGGTAGGATACCTCAGCACACCTCTATTTAGGCCAGTAGGTCATCAAGCAAGCTCTTATTTTTAACTCTCGGAATTTATAATGAGCAGTTGTGTGGAGCCAAGTTTTGCTATTTATAGACAGTGTCCATGTGTGGCATGTATAGTATGTTTTCTGGCTGCGTATAGGTTGGTTTTAGTCTAATATATGAAAGAGACTCCGGCAAAAAAATTCCCAAAGTATCTAAGAGTAGACATTCGAGGACGAATGTTTCTAAGGGGGGATGATGTTACATCTCGCGTTTTTCGTACGTTAAAGTTTCGTCTTCAGTTAATTAACATAGACTCAGAGATGAGATTATCTGTAGGTTAGCATATTTATGCTACTTATAACAAGCAATAAGTAAGTGTCATGAAGGAAAGGTTAAACGAATTAAAGAAAATGAGTTTCGTTGAAGGTTGTCGAGTTGGGATAAAATACGAGTCGAGCTGTCACGCCCTAAACTAGGGGAGGCATGACTGACACTCGATATTGTATTCGATCAAGTTAGCCACTAAACATACTAGCTAACTAAACTGGGGGCCCAACAGATCGGGCAGCACAACATCTGAATTACTAAGCCTGGACTATTAAGGTCATGACCTGAATAACAATAAGCCACATAAACAAAGGTAGACGAGCCAAAATAATAAAGTACTAGCTGGCCGATGAGGTCGCGATTGGAGACATACATGCCTACACACATATATATACATGCCAACCCTATGGGCTGGAGACTGAAAGCTACAAAAAGAAACCCAAAATACTGTGTCCACAATAGCCTCTAAGAGTGTCATGAACACTGTCGGAACAAGGCCCCGACTATACCCAAACTGTACACAAAAGTAACCATCCAATGAAAGCTCCAGGAAGAGGTGGAGCTTACCGACTCACAGCTGAACCCCGAAATCATAGCGGAGGGGTCGATCAGAGTCCCTACATGTACTTGCACGCACGAAACAAAAATGCAGTGTCCCCATGCAACGGGACATCAGTACGAATAAAAATGTACGGGTATATAAGGCAGAAAACAGAATCATACATAGCTGATGTAAAAAAAATAATAGTGAACCCACCTGACACTAAAACTCTTATAGCCTCCATGACCGACATCCGACCTCATAGTAATCAATTATGCATGGTATGCTCGTTTAAGCGTATGTCGTGAATACATATATATTGATGCAAATGCATGACATACTCAACCAAATGCTAGCAATGGCGGTCTCTCTCGGTAGCTAACCGGTATCATATTGCCAACCTGTGGCCATCTGTACAATATATATAGTTTTTCGGGCAAATAGGCCTCTTACCTCCGATTATAGCTCAAAGTCCATGCATAATATGACATGTATGATATGAACTTTGAATGCACATAATAGGCCATAACAAGAACTTAGCCAATCTTGGCTCATAGGTACTCTTATCCTCATGATCTCATAATCACCTTCGTATCGCATACAATTGTCTCGTGGAACCTCATATGTTTTCTTTGAATAAATAAACTTGAAACTTAACTCGACTTTTATAAAGATAACTTAACTCTGAAGATGTTCATAAAAAGCTTAAGGTGCTTCACTTAGTCCTTATACCTGATTTCTTGATAATTAGTAAAGGAAAGTATATCAAAAATCAAGTGTTTTAATAGTTTAAACGTAAAATTTATAATTGAGATTTTTGGAAATCGATGTGTCACTTTAGAGATTTTAAAATATACTTAACAAGGAAGAAGGACTGATCGTAAATACTACATGCCTTTATTTTGTTTAGTCACACAACCCAAAGACGAATAAGAATACATATATATATAGACATATGGATAAGAAAACCGGCAAAATGACATATATAGATGTCGAATACCCTAATTAACTGAACGAGTGGAATATCAACCTAATCGCATCATGAAAATACTTCAGCTGCGATCCCAATGCCTTTCACAGAAGGTCTTTCTAGCAATAGAATAGTAAAATATCACATTTTACGTCTTAGGAATTTCCAAGAATTCGTGCAAAAAGGAAGGACGGAGCTTAGCCTTAACATACCTTCCCAACGAACGTCCGAATGCCTGTAGTTCCTTCACGAAAGTTGTTCCTTACGTCCTAAGCTTCGCAAACACTATATATATGCAGCTTATACACACCTATAAAAAGTTCATAATTGAGTTTAAATCGGCAGATTTTCCATATGGCCCTAACTTGACGAAACGTCCGTAGAACTTTGTAAAAACGATCATAAAAGAGTCCCAAGATGATTACCTTGGAAAACCAATTATAAAGCCTGAAGAACCATCAAGAACAACAAATTCCTATCTTCCAAAAATAGCTCCAAACACAACTAATAGAAGGGGGTAACGATTGCAAAGCGTAGAGATTGAGTTTCTAGGCACGGGGACAAACTTTAATGGTAGAAATCATTAAAAATGTACCTTAATCACTCAAGAACACCATGGAATCCTCTATTCAGCTACCTCACTGTTTTGGGATGAAAATGAAATGTTTTGGGGTCTTACAAGTCAGATTTGCCGACTTATACCACTTGTTTGACCCGACTCGGTTCGCGGCCTGGTTTCAGCCTGGACAGTCCGGGATAAAACAGTCATAACATTTTACTCCTATGTCCGTTTGATGTGAGTTTTTTTTAGTTGCGAACTAGACTTGTAGACCTTCAATATGATAGGTTGTGGGTCCCATAACTCATTATATATTAAGAGAAATGATCTGATACATTTGACCCAAAGTTTAGAAAAATTATTAGAGAAATTTACGATAACCTTTGCCGACCTTTATTTCGCAACTTGATTGACTCAAAAACTTAACATGTGACCCGTGTGATATTATAATACCTCATAATACACTATTTTTATCATATTAGACATTCTTAGTCTTATCCCACATGTGCAAGTCTTAAACCTTCCGAACGCGCGGGGTGCTACCGGAGCCATTTCTTTAACCACGAACCTTTGTTTAAGGGATTCCTTTGACCTAAGGCTTTAGTTAGTTCCTTGATATTACCACACATTTTCAGTCTTATTCTCTCAATGTGCTATACCTAATCGTATATACCTAATATAACCATGCCACGTTACATATATTACGTAAGAGAAGAGAAAAAAACACATGGGGTCTCACAGTCCCCCCCCCTTAAGAACATTCGTCTGTGAATGGGTCAAATCAATTCCTTGGTTTCATTTTTTTCCCGCTAATACGTTATTTGCGAGGCTATATTTGTTACATTTGCAAAGCATAAATCAAATTCTGAAGATTCCAACTACTAGGCTTCGTATAGCTATCTCGCAATAAGAAATTTAAATTGCACTTTCTTGTCATTTAAAAATCCAATTAAGTATTGTAAAGAAATAATTGCCATTATTTAAATGCGACTCACCTTAAGTCGTAAATAGGTAGGGGTACTTCTTCCTTATTTCCTCCTCAGCTTCCCAGGTCATTTCCTCGATGTTGTTATTTCGCCATAACACTTTCACGGAAGCCACTTCTTTAGTTCGAAGCTTTCTTACCTGCCGATCTAAAATAGCTACTGGTACCTTTGCGTAAGATAAATCTTCAGCAATGCAAATATCATCAATGGGCGTAATACGTGAAGGATCTCCAATGCACTTCCGCAACATAGATACATGAAACACAGGATGGACTGCTCCCAATTCTGAAGGCAAATCAAGCTCGTACGCCACCCTACCAATCCTTCGAATAATCTTATACGGTCCAACATACCTAGGGTTGAGCTTCCCCTTCTTTCCAAATCGCGTGACGCCCTTCATAGGCGATACTTTCAGGAAAACCCAATCTTCTACATCAAACTCTAAGTCTCGTCGTCGAACATCTGCATAAGACTTCTGCCAACTTTGTGTTGTACGCAACTGGTTTCTAATAAGTATTTTACCTTTTCAATTGCTTGCTGGACTAAATTAGGACCTAGCAACTCTACTTCCCCGACCTCGAACCAACCGATCGTTGACCTACACTTCCGCCTGTATAGTGCTTCATAAGGGGCCATCTGAATACTAGCTTGGAAGCTGTTATTATAAGCGAACTCAATAAGAGGTATATGATCATCCCAACTTCCTTTAAAATCTAGCACATAAGCACGTAACATATCCTCAACTATTTGAATAGTACGCTCTGCCTGTCCATCAGTTTGCGGATGAAAAGCTGTGCTAAGATTTACATGCGTACCTAGACCCTTCTGAAAAGATTTCCAAAAATGTACTGTAAATTGAGCCCCTCGATCAGAGATAATAGATAATGGTACCCCGTGAAGGTGCACAATCTCCCGAATGAAAAGCTTGGCATAATCCTCGGCTGAATATGTCGTCCTGACTAGCAGAAAATGAGCAGATTTTATAAGCCTATCAATAATTACCCAAATAGAATCATACCTCCATGGAGTGCGAGGCAAACCGGTGATGAAGTCCATATTTATCATGTCCCATTTCCATAATGGAAGTTCAATACACTGAGTTAGGCCTCCAGGCCTCTGATGTTCGACTTTAACTTGCTGGCAGTTAGGACATTGGGCTACCATCTCCGCGATATCCTTTTTCATTCCATTCCACCAATAGATCTGTCAAAGGTCCCGATACATCTTTGTCGCTCCGAGGTGAACTGCATATCTAGAATAATGGGCCTCCGAAAGAATCTTGGCGCGGAGCTCTCCGACGATCGGTACACATAAGCGGCCCTGGTATCTAAGGACTCCATCTCCAGTTAGCTCAAATAAAGGTTGTTGCTGTTGTGGAATACTTTCCCTCAGTTTTATAAGCTTAGGATCCTCGTGTTGTCGCTCTTTCACTTCAGTAACAAAAGAAGATTTTGCCGTATTCTGAACGAGAATGCGTCCACCCTCTGCATCTACCAAACGCACCTGCAAACTAGCTAGCTGGCATAGATATTTGGTCATCTTGACCTTATCAGCTTCAATATGGCTTAGACTGCCCATGGACTTCCGGCTAAGGGCATCAGCAACAATATTAGCTTTGTCGGGATGATATAAAATATCAGCATCATAGTCCTTTAGTAATTATAGCCATCTTCTTTGTCGTAGGTTCAACTCCCTCTGTTTAAATAAATACTGAAGGCTTTGGTGGTCGGTGAAAACATCAATATGAACCCCATATAGATAATGCCGCCAAATCTTTAGGGCGAAGACAATTGCGGCTAACTCAAGATCGTGCGTAGGATAGTTCTGTTAATGTTTCCGCAACTGTCTTGAGGCGTACGCGATGACCTTACTATGCTGCATAAGAACACAACCTAGGCCAATTCTCGAAGCATCACAATAGACAACATAACCCTCGGTGCCATCCGGAAGAGTTAAGACAGGTGCCGTCGTAAGCCTTTTCTTTAGCTCCTGAAAACTTTTTTCACATGCCCCAGTCCACTGAAACTTAGCTCCCTTATGTGTGAGCTTCATCAATGGTGCAGAAATAGAGGAAAATCCTTCCACAAACCTTCGGTAATACCCTGCCAAGCCTAAAAAGCTACAAACCTCTGTCGGATTCAAGGGCCTCGGTCAAGTCATCACAGCTTCAATCTTTTGACCATCAACCTTGATACCATCACTGGTAATAACATGACTAAGAAAAGCTATAGAAGTTAGCCAAAATTCACATTTAGAGAATTTAGCATATAACCTGTAGTCCTGGAGAGTCCGCAATACAGCTCGCAAGTGATCCACATGCTCGGCTTCCGTTCGTGAATATATCAAGATATCATCAATAAACACAATCACAAATTCATCCAAGAATGGTTTAAATACCCAGTTCATAAGATCCATAAAGGCTGCTAGGGCATTTGTAAGCCCAAAAGACATGACAAAGAATTCGAAATGGCCATACCTCGTCCTAAATGATGTTTTTGGGATATCAATATCCCTGACTCGTAGCTGATGATAACCGGATCGCAAGTCGATCTTCGAAAAGCATTTGGCACCTTGTAACTGGTCGAACAAGTCATCAATCCGTGGAAGAGGATACTTATTCTTGATAGTGACTTTATTTAGTTGCCTGTAGTCAATGCACATCCGCAAGGACCCATCTTTCTTTCGAACAAAGAGCACCGGAGCACCCCCATGGGGATGTACTTGGCCTAATAAAGCCTTTACCGAGCAAGTCCTTCAGTTGTTCCTTCAATTCCCTTAGCTCTGCAGGAGCCATTCTTTAGGGAGGAATGGATATAGGTTGCGTATCAGGAAGCAAATCTATCGCGAAATCAATTTCCCTTTCGGGGGGAATTCCTAGAAGCTCGTCAGGGAATACCATCGGGAATTCATTCACAATAGAAATCGATTGAAGAGTCGCTGGCTCCTTATCTATATCCCTGACATGAACCAGATGGTATATACAACCTTTAGCAATAAACTTCCGAGCCCTAAGGTATGAAGTAAACTTACCCTTGGGCGTGGCTGCATTACCTTTCCATTCAAGGACAGGCTCACCCGGAAAATGAAATCGGACCAACTTTGCACGACAATCAATATTAGCATAACAAACTGCCAACCAATCCATACCCATAATGACATCGAAGCCTAGCATAACCAATTCCACTAAATCAACAGAAGTTGGACGGTCATTAATTAACACTGTACAACCTCGATAGACATGATTAGCAATAATAGAGTCGCCAACTGGCGTAGATACCTCAACTGGCTATGGCAACAACTCAGATCTCATGTCAAGCTTACCAGCAATAAATGGAGTAATATATGAAAATGTAGAGCCGAGATCTATCAATGCATAAATGGCATGAGAATGTATTGTAAATATACCTGTGACAACATCTGGGGATGCCTCTAAATCCTGTCGGCCTGTGAGTGCATAAAAGCGATTCTGGCCACCACTAGAACTTGAGGTGTCTCCTCCACCTCTCCCCCTACCACGTCCCTGAGTAGACTGTGGACCTGGTCGGGGAGCACGGACTGAGGGTGAAGAGGCTACTGTGGATCTTGAAGGCTGAGCTGGTACACCTCTGCCTAACACCGGGAACCGGCTAATAAAATGTCATGTCTGCCCACAATGATAACATGCACTCGAACCCTGTCTACATTGCCCAGTGTGTAGCTTACCGCACTTAGTACATGGAGGAATAAGTTGTCTCATTTGTGCGGAACGCTCCTGTCGACGGCTCTCAGGCTGGCCTGAGCTTTGCCTCGGTCCTGACTGAATATAACGATCAAACCGCTGGCCCAGCATCTGTGGTGTGAAACTACCTAATGATCGAGGTGGATATCGATGGAGTGGGGGCTTAAAATCACCCCGTGGATCCCTATAAGACCCCATAGTATGAGCCCTATTACTCTGTTCCCTATACCTGCGAGTATCACGAATCCGATGGGAAAGGTCCTCTGTAGTCTGAGCGAAAGCCTGTATGCGGGAAATATCTACATCATCCGATAGGGATGCTACCCTACAGTCTCTAATCAGATGATCCCCCAAACCATCCACATAATGATGAACTCTAGCCCTCATGGTACGTACAATATCTGGTGCATACCTCGCCAAAGAATTAAACTTATGGCTATAATCCCTCACACTCATATCCCCCTGCTTCAGGTTAAGAAACTGGTCAAGACGGGCCTCCCAAACCTCCCGTGGAAAATAATGGGCTAAAAAATCCTCAGAGAAGTCCTCCCACTCTGCTGGCGGAGCATCAAGTCCTTTAGATCTCTCCCATGCCTCATACCATAGGACGGCTACATCACGTAGTCGAAAAGAAGCCAACTCCACAGCCTCGGTGATGGAGGCATGCATCACCCTCAATACTCTATACATTTGGTCTATAAAGTCCTGGGGATCTTCAGTGGAACTGGATCCTGTAAATAATGGAGGGGACAAGTGAAGAAACTCTCATACCGTCGAGCTTCCTGTCCGATCTCTCCGGGAATCTGCTCCCGAATCTAGCTGTCGCTCATGAATAGAAACCATCCTAGTCAGTAACTGAACTGCCTCCCTCATCCTCTGCTCCCCAGTCTCTGATGGCGGAACAACAGGTGCTAAAGGTCCTGTGTCTCTAGCTGGCTCAGTTACTAATATAACTGGTGAGGCTAGGGCTACTGCATCTCCCTGGGCTCCAACAAGTGCCGGGGAAGCTAAGATTAGGGGTATTGGAGACTCACTGTGCGCCTCTAAGGGAAATCTATCTCTCTGACCCGGTGGGGAACGACTAGTACCTTCCCCCGGATTCATACCTATCTCTCGCTGTGCCATCTCCTGAGCATAGGTAGCCTGTAAGATAAGAAACACAAAGCACGATTTAGATTTCATATGTTCTTATAACTTCGCTCTATAGCACGATGTATTAATTGAAAAAAACATAACCATTCCTAAATGCTTCATAGCCTCCTGATTATAAGTGTGGTGCACAACACATCCATAACCAAGACTCTACTAGACACGACTTGTGGACTCCCTGGGACATAACCTGCTCTGATACCAAGTTTGTCACACCCCAAACTAGGGGAGGCACGACTGGCACTCGATATTGTATTCGATCGAGTTAGCCACTAAACATACTAGCTAACTAAACTGGGGGCCCAACAGATCGGGTAACACAACATCTGAAATACTAAGCCTGGACTATTAAGGTCATGACCTGAATAACAATAAGCCATATAAACAAAGGTAGATGAGCCAAAATAATAAAGTACTAGCTGGCCGACGAGGCCACAATTGGAGACATACATGCCTACACACATATATATACATGCCAAGCCTATGGGTTGGAGACTGAAAGCTACAAAGAGAAACCCAGAATACTGTGTCCACAATAGCCTCTAAGAGTGTCATAAGCACTGTCGGAACAAGGCCCCGACTATACCCAAACTGTACACAAAAGTAACCATCCTATGAAAGCTCCAAGAAGAGGTGGAGCTTACCAACTCACAGCTGAACCCCGAAATCCTAGCGGAGTGGTCGATCAGAGTCCCTACCTGGACCTGTACGCACGAAACAAAAATGCAATGTCCCCAGGCAACGGGACATCAGTACGAATAAAAATGTACTGGTATGTAAGGCAGAAAGTAGAATCATACATAGCTGATGTAAAAAAAAATAATGAAACCACCTGACACTGAAACTCTTTTAGCCTCCATGACCGACATCTGACCTCATAGTAACCAATTATGCATGGTATGCTCGTGTAAGCGTATGTTGTGAATACATATATATTGATGCAAATGCATAACATAACCAACCAAATGCTAGCAATGGCGGTCTCTGCCGGTAGCTAACCGGTATCATATTGCCAACCTGTTGCCATATGTACAATATATATAGTTTTTCGGGCAAATAGGCCCCTTACCTCCGATTATAGCTCAAAGTCCATGCATAATATGCCATGTATGATATGAACTTTGAATGCACATATTAGGCCATAACAAGAACTTAGCCAATCTTGGCTCATAGGTACTCTTATCCTCGTGATCTCATAATCACCTTCGTATCGCATACAATTGTCTCGTGAAACCTCATATGTTTTCTTTGAATAAATAAGCTTGAAAACTTAACTCGACTTTTATAAAGATAACTTAACTCTGAAGATGTTCATAAAAAGTTTAAGGTGCTTCACTTAGTCCTTATACCTGATTTCTTGATAATTAGTAAAGGAAAGTATATCAAAAATCAAAGTGTTTTAATAGTTTAAACGTAAAATTTATAATTGAGATTTTTGGAAATCGATGTGTCACTTTAGAGATTTTAAAATATACTTAACAAGGAAGAAGGACTGATCGTAAATACTACATGCCTTTATTTTGTTTAGTCACACAACCCAAAGACGAATAAGAATACATATATATATAGACATATGGATAAGAAAACCGGCAAAATGACATATATATATAGACATATGGATAAGAAAACCGGCAAAATGACATATATAGATGTCGAATACCCTAATTAACTGAACGAGTGGAATATCAACCTAATCGCATCATGAAAATACTTCAGCTGCGATCCCAATGCCTTTCACAGAAGGTCTTTCTAGCAATAGAATAGTAAAATATCACATTTGACGTCTTAGGAATTTCCAAGAATTCGTGCAAAAAGGAAGGACGGAGCTAAGCCTTAACATACCTTCCCAACGAACGTCCGAATGCCTGTAGTTCCTTCACGAAAGTTGTTCCTTACGTCCTAAGCTTTGCAAACACTATATATATGCAGCTTATACACACCTATAAAAAGTTCAGAATTGAGTTTAAATCGGCAGATTTTCCATATGGCCCTAGCTTGACGAAACGTCCGTAGAACTTTGTAAAAACGATCATAAAAGAGTCCCAAGATGATTACCTTGGAAAACCAAATATAAAGCCTGAAGAACCATCAAGAACAACAAATTCCTATCTTCCAAATATAACTCCAAACACAGCTAATAGAAGGGGGAAACGATTGCAAAGCGTAGAGATTGAGTTTCTAGGCACGGGGACAAACTTTAACGGTAGAAATCATTAAAAACGTACCTTAATCACTCAAGAACACCATGGAACCCTCTATTCAGCTCCCTCACTGTTTTGGGACGAAAATGAAATGTTTTGGGGTCTTACAAGTCTGACTTGCCGACTTATACCACTTGTTTGACCCGACTCGGTTCGCGACCCGGTTTTAGCCTGGACAGTCCGGGGTAAAACAGTCATAACTTTTTATTCCAATGTCTGTTTGATGTGAGGTTTTTTTTGTGAACTAGACTTGTAGACCTTCAATTTGATAGGTTGTGGGTCCTATAACTCATTATATATTAGGAGAAATGATCTGATACATTTGACCCAAAGTTTAGAAAAATTATTAGAGAAGTTTACGAGAACCTTTGCCGATCTTTATTTCGCAACTTAATTGACTCCAAAACTTAACATGTGACCTGTGTTATATTATAATACCTCATAATACACTATTCTTTGCATATTAGACACTCTTAGTCTTATCCCACAGGTGCAAGTTAACTTAAACCTTGAACGCGCGGGGTGCTACCCGAGCCATTTCTTTAACCACGAACCTTTGTTTAAGGGATTCCTTTGACCTAAAGCTTTAGTTAGTTCCTTGATATTACCACACATTTTCAGTCTTATTCTCTCAATGTGCTATACCCAATTGTATATACCTAATATAACCACTGTTGATACCCAATTTTTTCCTATGTATTTTTATACAAAATACTTTTAAAATAGCATGTACATGCACATATAAGCATGCCCCAAGAGTTTTGGTATTTTGTCCCTAATTTTTAAGTTTTGAAATCAATTTATTGTCTATTTTAGCAGTGCAAAATCCATAATTATTCCCAAAATCATCAGTTTTGGTGAATAATTTATTTTATTCCCATATTTATACCACAATATAGTTAATATAATTTTTGTATATTTTTACAAATTTATTTGGTATTTTAGAAGCTAAATTGCATGTAATTGCAATTATAGCCTACTTTAAGATTAATAGCATTTTATAATTGTAAAATTGGTTCCATAATTTTTAAATTGATATTTATATATTATTAATTGGGTCAGTACTTTTAATTTGCTTTTAAAATCGTTTTAACTATTTTATATAAAATAAAAAGGGAAAACTGGCTATTTAACATTTAGCCTCATTTCATTGCAATTATAGCCCATTCGAATTTCAATTTTAGCCTCAATTTAACCCCAACCCAATTAACCCAAGACCCAACCAAATCCGCCCCAACCCAATCCTTAAATTAACCCGGCCCAGTTCCGAATTAATCTGAGCCATTGATCAAATAAAATCAACGGCCCAGATCCCCCTTTCCATAATTAAACCCTCACCTACCCCCTTTCCCCCGTCTCATTCTTTCGAGACTCCTCATCTCTCTATCTCTCAAACTCTCTCGAAGGTTCCTGAAACTCTAGCCTCTCTCATCCCATCTTCAACCTCCAACTCACCGGAATCCATGGCCTCTCAGGCCATGGACGACCTATACTCACCTCCTCCGGCTCTTGCATGCCTGATGCTCGAAGGATCGAGGCCAGACCTCGAAGGTCTTCACTCATACCTTCACCGATTCGAAGATTCTAGCCATCTCCGACCTTGCTCCGGTGGCTCTTGTTCTTCTGAGCCTGTTTATGACCTCATCCGACTTAGATCGGACTTTCTTCCAAGCCTTTCTCATTTCTAGGGTTTCTCCGAAACCCTAAGCTATTCGAGGTTCTTTCCCTGTTTGTTTTCTTATATCTATGCTACATCTATGTTCTACTGGAGTTTTGAAACGTTTTCCCCAATCTTTTCTTTCAAAATTTGTTTCTCTTCGATTTAGGTTTCTGAAAAAATCTTAAAATGTTTTCTGACTCTTCTTTTTTTTTTTGTGAATCTGTCTATGTTATGTTTGTATTTTCTCTTTTCTACCTAGCATGTTCTTCTCCTGTATCTTTATGTTTGCCTTATTTTTCATGTTCTTCTATTGTGCTCCGTTCTTTCTTCTACTGGTTTCAATATCATGCTTTCACACGTTTATTTTATGTGTTCATTTTCCCCTGTGTCCTTGATTTTGAAATATATTTGGGGTGTAAGCATTGCCCGGAGCCCCTTTGAGACTCTTGGGAACTTTGACACATCCCAAATAAGAGAAAGGCTTTTGAACTTGTTCTTTGGAGTTGGTTTACTTCATGCTTGAGACAGAAGTATGAATCAGGCTCTCCTTGGTTGGGACTTTTAGTTTTCTGATGTAATTTTATTTTATTTTTCTTTTATCAATCCTGGTTTGTAATAATCTTGTAATAAATATTTGGGGTCGGCTAGTGAAAAAGGGTGGGGAACTATGCATGCAAGGGGTAGATATCATGTCTATAGGGGTTATCATTTATAAAATTCTGCATCTCATCTATAGATCATGCCTATAAGAATTGCTATGTTTTAAAGTTCTGCATTTTATAAATCATTAAAACTCTGCATTCTAACATAGATACCATGTCCATAAGATTTTCTGCATTCTCATATAGATATCATGTTTATAGGGTTTTCTACAATTTCCTGTAAGTCGATTCTAAAATTCTGCATCTTCATATAGACATCATGTTTATAGGACTTTCTGTATTCTGCATATGCATCTATCATTAGGCAAACGTGTATATAAGTTTAAATAACAATCAGTATTTTAGACACCAGGCCTATAGGACTTCTGCACTTCTATAAACGTTTAAAATCAGTAACGCCTAGATATCATGTCTATAGGATTCTTGCAATTGTTTAAGATCAATGACACTTAGAAACCATGCCTATAGGATTAGTTAATTGAATCAGCCTCGTTTTGAATCTAAAACCCGTCTTAAAATCTGCAGATCCTTTTTTTTCTAAAATCAGTGAAGCTTTTCCTTAAAATCAGTATACTTTGCATTATTAGATATCATGCCTATAGGTTTCACCTAGGCAAGCTTTAGGGTAAAAAACATAAGTACATCAGTCTTTGACAATTCCAACCAGCAGGCAGGTCTGATTCAGATTTCTTATCTGAAGTATGTAATAAATCAGTCTGCCTCACGCATTTTTTTAAGTTTAATTCATACCTAATCAGTACATGTAAGACATGCTAAACTCTATGCTTTTCTGACTTGAGGAGGTTTATTTGAGCCTTTCAACTGTTATGTGTTTTCCCATATCTGCTTTATGTGTTTTGTTTGTCGCCCTAGAATTTTATCCTTTTAAAACCATAAAAGCCCCAACTCCCTCCCCTTCAGGATTAGTAGTCTCAATGCCTCCGAGATTGATAGGATTGGGACGGGTAATAACATGCAATAAGTAACGATACCATTCCGCGCTTTAATACCTTAATGGGGTGGGAAGGGTAGAATATGGATATGATGACCGATGCGCTGCGACCCCTCTTCTGAGGAGTGATTACTGGATATTGCATCGAAGTGATCCATATTAATCACAAACCTAGGACCCCCTCCCTTTATTTGATTTCATATTTTCTTGTAAAACTATTCAAATCTTTTTTTTATTTTTTATAAAATTCTGCCCTCTCTACTTACCTTCAAAAGTTTTCAACCTAATTGCAATGTTGTATGCAAGTCCTTATTTGAGCCTTGATTGTTTATTTGTAAAGTCACAATTGTAACATGGTCGGGAACCACACTAGTGGATCTTGAGGGGTGCCTAACACCTTCCCCTCGAGATAATTTCTAGCCCTTACCCGAACTATGGTTTTCCAACTCAAACCTTTCTTAAAGTGTCCTAATGCAGTATAATCATTAGGTGGCGACTCTTCAAAATTCCAAAACCCAATTCTCGAAAGGGAATAAAGTTGTCATCCCAATGTCGTATACCCGATTTCGACTCCACGCATTAGAAAAAGGGGTGTCGACAGCATGGCGACTCTGCTGGGGATATTCTTTAGGCTTTTACCATTGCATGTTGCTTGTGACTTTACTATCTCATTAATTGCTTTATTTACTATTTTTTGTTCTTTCACTACGAAACTGACTTGGCTCTTCAAGTCTTTTCTTTCCTTTAACTGCTTTCCTTTACTGCTTTATTTCAATACTGTTGTAATTACTACAATTATTGTAATAGTTTATCTTATGAACGTGAAAATATATGTCAACTTGTTTCATTCTTGTAAACTGCATCTTCAACATCATACTTCACTCGTGCCAAAGGAACACCATAGCAACGCTTATAATGAGCGGTTGCACTCTTCCAATATTATCACCCTTTAAATTCGGCAAAGGCGTATTTGCGGTAAAACCAGTCAATCAGCGGTGCAGTCGACGGTTCCGTGCCTTTCCCTCTTGAGTTGTCCGCTCAAGGGTACCTGTCTAATACCCCGATAGAAACCTTACTCTGTCTAATTGTGCATGCATCATGGTCAAACCTAGACGAGTCAGTTATGTTGTCCACATAATGACTCATTAAGATAGCCTTGTCCAAAGTCCATCGGGTTTCCCTGAAACCCAAACGAACACCTACACGTTTTGTACATTTATTTGGAGAACTAAATGATTTTTATGCTAATTATTGGTTTAAATAGTCGAGTCTGGCGGGGTAGGGGTCTAATACTTTGTTTTGCAGAAAATGAGGCACGAAGTCCCCAGATTTGGCATGGTAACCAACATTCATCCAAGGTGCTGAATTGGTGGGGAGATCTCCACTCCAGTGATCAGACACTTATCCGCAAATACTTAGGGAATCTGCCTTCTCTTCTAGAAAACCAGCCTGACAACAAAATCATAGAGGCTACAACTCTGTTCTAGGATAGTGACAGGTCCGTGTTCCGCTTCGGGGACCTTGAAATGACTCCTTTGATCGAAGAAATAGGAGGCTTAGCTGGTATTCCTTGGGAGACTCTGGGTTTGCTTATGCCAGAGAATCGCAAGGGTAGGGGTTTCCTTAAGATGATGGGACTTAAGAAGAACCCAGACTTGACCTGTTTGAAAGACTCCTACATCCCATTCGACTATCTGTACGAGAGGTACGGCCATAGCAAGTCATACCGCACCTACTCAGATGAATTTTCCTCACCTCACTGTGGCATATTCACAGAAGGGTCTTCGTATTCATGTTTTGTTTCTTGGGGATGATAGCGTTCCCTATGAAGAAGGCTAGGATCCACACCAGACTGGCCATGGTAACTAAGACTCTGATGGAAGGAATTGGCGGACAGCCTTTCAGTATAGTGCCCATGATTGTTGCTGAGATATACCGGGCTCTGGACAACTATCAGCGAAAAGCCAGTCATTTTGAGGGATGCAATTTATTACTTCAGCTCTGGCTCATGGAGCACCTCCAGAAAGGAGAATACCGACAAGAGATCTTATGTAGAGACTGGGATGATCACATTGCCTTCCACCAGCCAAGGCGCATGAATTATATGCCTAACATGTTCGCTCAGCCAGAAGACACTGGAAGATAGGTGGAGCTATTTGAGAATCTAAAAGAAGACCAGGTATAGTGGATGGTCGAATGGTTCCCTACGGAAGAATTCATTGTTCGATCCCGAGATGCACCATTTCTCATACTCATTGGTCTAAGAGGAATGTATCCCTACGTTCCCCTCCGAGCCATGAGGCATGCTGGAGGGAAGCAAATCATACCAAGGGTCGACAAATCACTTTAGGGCTGATTTCCAAGACGATGATAGCCCTTACAAATGCCAAGCTCAACACATGTGGCATTGCAAGCTCGTTTTGGGGAAAGAATCTATTGAGCCAGACAGGTATCACGTTGGTTGTGTGCCGCACTATTCGGGTTGGTTGGAAGATAATCACAATGGTATGGTTCATCCCGGGTTCATTCACGGACACAGAATCATCGACGAGAAAGTTGAAGCACTGGTTAAGTACAATCAACTTTCACAAGAGAATTCGAGAGTGTGAAAGTGAGCATCGGGAAATACAAGAAGCCCATCAGAAATTGATCGAGGAATGGAAGGATATGGCTGTCAGCGCCAACAAGCGACTAGGGTATTTGGAGCGGGGTCTAGTGGAGCTAGAAGGAAAGTTCCTCAAGAGGATTGAAGATTGTCGAAACGCTGAAGGGAATGCATGCGGACATTTGGCCCAAGCTTATCTGCTCTTAGGACTGTGCGAGCTAGTGAAGCTGTTCGAGGGGGATAAAGATACCAAATCTGGGGAAGGTCCTTCTGGGACCAAGTAGTTAGGAGTCTTTTATTTTGCTTTTAATAGTGTAATAAGGCCGATGGCCACTAGTGACATTTTATTTTCTGTTACTTAGCATCGTTTTGGAGTCGTCTTATTTTTATCAATAAAATGAGGCATTTAGCATTATGAGTTCTCCAAATTAATTTGTCGCTAGGCCTACCTCGGTCACAACGAGGCACCCAAATTAGGATGCGATTTATATTCTTACACAATGTGCTTAAATATTGCAACATTTCCTTCTCATAACCCGCACTAACTTGTTACCTTTTTTGTTTTTCTTTATTTTTATTCCCCTCCTCAAAGGTTAGTTCGTGCATTCTGGCACCATCATCATACAGTACGAGATCCAAGGGACCTCCACCTCCTCCTCCTCCGAGTCCTATCCGGAACAAGAACAAAGGTAGAATGGGAGATTCAAGCGCCAGAAAGGAAATTGAAAGAATTGAGATTCCTCAGGGTACCCCGGTTGCTAAGGAAACTGCTGCCCAACTTGAGCAGAAACTGTTGAAGTTCCAAGAAGAACTGGATCAAGTTCGGAACTTGGCAAATTTATCATTCACTCTCACCGCTCCTGATGTCAACTTTTCAAATGCTCAAAATCCCGCACCTCTACAGAACACCCCGCAACCACAGATGCAACCCACTCATGCTCAACACTGCAACACATGCCACATTCCACTACTCAATCCTGAACCACTTAACACCACAAACGACCACCCCCACAACACTCCCATCTACGTATATACCATACCCCACCACACTCAACCAATCTCAAGTGCACCTGAGTCTGATGACAAGGACTCTCTTATCAGAAACTTGGCAGTAGAACTCAAGAAGTTGACCAGCCGAGTCCAGGGCATAGAAGGAAACAAAGGCATAGAGGGGCTGAATTATAAGGACCTTTGCATTCAGCCAGATGTTGAACTTCCGGAGGGATACAAACCTCCCAAGTTCGAAATGTTCGATGGCACGGGAGATCCTAGAGTCCATTTGAGGACATATTGTGATAAGTTGGTCGGAGTTGGAAGGAATCAAAAAATCCGTATGAAACTCTTCATGAGAAGCCTGAAGGGGGATGCTTTATCCTGGTACATCAGTTAGGACCCCAAGAAATGGACAAGCTGGGTAGGTATGGCATCGGATTTCATGGATAGGTTCCGATTCAATACAGAGAATGCACCGGATGTATTCTACATCTAGAATTTGAAGAAGAAGCCTATCGAGACATTCCGCGGGTATGCTACTCGTTGGAGATCAGAGGCTGCTAAGGTCAGGCCGGCCCTAGAAGAGGAACAAATGAACATATTCTTCGTCCGGGCTCAGGACCCACAATATTATGAGAGGTTGATGCTGATCGAGGGCCAGAAATTCTCCGATATCATCAAGCTGGGAGAAAGAATTGAGGAAGGCATTAAGAATGGTATGGTTACTAATCTTGAAGCATTGCAGGCCACCAACAAGGCTTTACAGTCCGGTGGCATGTCCAAGAAGAAGGATGTCAATGCCGTGATGGTCGCACAGGGAGCCAAATCACCACTAAAATACCACACTTACCCGTCACCTCCACTTACATATCAGCCTATCCCGAATTACCAAGCACCCGCACCCTCTTACCAAAATCCACCACCCGTTTACCAATCATCTCCACCTCCCACATATCAACCCACTTCACCCAGATACTCTCAACCTGCACCTGTTTACCAAGCTTATAATGCCCAACCCTCTCACTACCAATCACCTCCCACTCGCCAAAATTCCCCTAGACCCAAACCAAATTTTGGCCGCAGACCTCCGAGACAATATACAGCCATCGCTGAGCCAATTGACCAGCTGTATGAGAGATTTAAAGCTGCTGGTTACGTCTCCCCTATACCTGCCATAACTCTAGAAAATCCTTCCCAGTGGGTCAACCCTAATAAGACATGTGCATACCACTCCGGCATGAAGGGACATACCATTGACGAGTGTCGCTCATTGAAAGACAAGATTCAAACTCTGATCGACAATAAGGTTATCGTAGCAAATGAGCATGCTCCTAATGTCCGCAACAACCCTCTGCTTGACCACAAAGGTGGAGACATTCACATGATCGAGATCGAAGATGACTGGACCCCACGGGATCGATAGGACTGATTGCTGAGGATGATGAGCCAAAGAAACCAGCAGTCACACTTAACCCGATTATTGTGCAGAACCAGCCCCTCAGGGGCGATGAAGTAAACATGTCTATGCCTCTCGAATTTGAAGCACCTTTTTCTTCGAAGGTGGACGGGCCAATTGAGGGTGAGTTTGGGGCTCCAAAGGCACATGTACTCTTTGAAGTTGTTGTGTTACCACCAAGGGTACCCATCCCTATAGCAATGTCAGACATAACACCGTTCCACTCAAATGCCATACCATGGGATTACACAGCTGAAGCAAGGAGGAAAGGAAATATCAAGACGGGAGAAGCAATTGCTGCACAGGGTATGACCAGAACAGGCAGGGTTTACACTCCAGAGCACCTAGCTGAGTCCGGTAAGCAAGCCTCGGGACAGACTACTGAAACTGGTCCCAATGATCTTTGGAGGAAAATACAAGCTAATGAGTATTCGGTCGTTGAACAGTTGAACAAAACACCAGCACAGATCTCCATCCTAGCTCTTCTATAGAGCTCTGACACACACAAAAATGCCTTGATGAAGATATTGAGCGAAGCTTATGTGCCCAACAACATAACTGGGGGCGAAATGGCAAATATGGTAGGACAAATACTGGAAAGCCACAAAATCACCTTCCACGAAGATGAACTGCCACCGGAAGGGCTGAGTCACAACATGGCCCTACACGTCACCGTGCAATGCGAGGATTACTTTGTCACTAGAGTCTTGATCGATGGAGGTTCCAGCCTCAACATCTGTCCGTTGATAACTCTCAGAACATTGGGAAAGAGCCTGCACGAGATCAAAGAGGGGGCCATCAATGTCAAAGCCTTCTATGGGTCCCAAAGGTCTACTATCGGAGAGATCAACCTATGCTTGCAAATAGGGCCAACCTGGTTCGACGTTGACTTTCAAGTGATAGATGTCCCAACATCCTACAATTTGCTGTTGGGACGACCATGGATCCATGCCGCTGGAGTTGTAGCATCGACCCTGCATCAGGCAGTGAAGTTCGAATGGAATCACCAAGAGGTGATCATTCATGGCGATGGTAGTAACCCCATATATAGTCGCCAGACCATCCCGATGGTTGGAGACAGAAGGAGAATAGGCGGAGAAACATACCACCACATTTAAAGGGTCAACGCTGTAGACAAAGATAAATTGTGGGATAACAAGATTGAAAGTATCTTGAATTGGTGTGGGTACGAACCTGGAAAGGGACTCGGCAAAAACCTCCAGGGAATCGCCAAACCCATCAAGCTGAAGAAATATGGAACTACATTTGGTTTGGGGTATGAGTACACTTTGGAGGAGTTCAATCACTGGTCGCCACCATGGCGCGGTCCCTACTACCCACTGGAGCATCCGATACCTCACCTAGAGCAGACTTTCTAGCTGGCAGATATTATGTATGGGTCGGAGGAAGATGAAGCATTGACAGCCGTGAAGAATCTGTTCCTGGAGGATGATGATATGGACTGCTGTGTTATTTTTGAGGAGAAAGTGGAGGAAGGCCCTTCTATACAAGTTGTGAACCGAGGAGAGCGCCTCATCAATTGGTCAATCAGAACCACCAGGGCCTAGAAAGCTTCGGGGTAGCAAGGCTAAACAAAAGCACCATGCATCACACTTTACTTTTTACTAGTTGATTTTATTTCTGCATTGTCTTTAATTTTGAAACGAGCTCTGATACTCAAAACAATTACGAATTTAATCGAAGCATTTCAGTTTATTATATATCTCGCTCTTATTATTTTTCTATAATTCACTTTATTTTACACAACATTACTATTACTTTCCTTGACGATGAACCAACGATTGTGACTTGCAACGAGACGACGCAACAAACGGATACGGACTCAGAAGAGGATGATATACTAGAAGAGGTCGTCAGAGGAGTTGAGAATTTTGAAAATTGGCCTAAGTCTAACTCGGACGAAACTGAGGTCTTTAATCTGGGAGATACAGGGAATGTCAAAGAAACACGCATCAGGATTCACCTGTCACCATCAGAAAAGAAAGAGTACACGGAGTTCCTAAAGGAATATGAAGACATATTCGCCTGGTCATATGATGATATGACTGGTCTCAGCACATCCATTGTAGCTCACAAACTGCCAACAGATCCAACATGCCCGCCGGTAAAGCAGAAGCTCAGGAAATTCAAACCCGACATGAGTTTGAAAATCAAAGAAGAGGTTACCAAGCAAGTCAAAGTCAAGGTTCTCAGGGTAGTAGAGTATCCGACATGGTTAGCCAACATCGTGCCAGTGCCAAAAAAGGATATGAAAGTTAGAGTTTGTGTTGACTACCGGGATCTCAATCGGGCCAGTCCCAAAGACGACTTCCCCTTGCCTAACATACACATTCTTATCGACAACTGCGCCAAGCATGAGTTGCAGTCTTTTGTTGATTGTTTCGCTGGGTATCATCAGATATGGATGGATGAGGAAGTTTGGCCGAAGCCAATCAATTCAGATGCAGTAAAACGATATTATGTGTAACCACTTATGATTCCCTCTATGATGTAATTTGAACTACGCCTGACCTGATTCCCGTTTAAGAGGGGATACGTAGGCAGCCCTATGGGTTCGGTCATAATTTAATAAAAATTCCATTTTTCCCCGCTATTGGAACTGGGGCAGAATTTTGAGGAGGACCCTCAAAATTCCGAAGTTAATTTTAGTTCATGCATCGCTAGAAGCGCCAGCCCAGTAAACTGGGGCAGAATTTTGAGGAGGACCCTCATAATTCCAAAGATGTTTTTTAGTCATTTAGCACAGCCGTCAAAAATGTCCGCTCAGCAAACTGGGGCAGAATTTTGAGGAGGACCCTCAAAATTTCGGAGAAAAAGAGGTTGCAATGTCTTGAACCACGTCGCATTCATTGGTTCATCTAAAGAAAGCTATTTTCGATCATATACTTACGCTATATTTACTAAAGCATGTATAACTATTATCCGAATTGTTGTTGTTTAGTGACGCTACCCCAATAACACACAACGTCAAGAGCCCGGTGAAAACGAACTAACCTTTCCCCTTACAGAACTCACGATATTTCTTTGGATGCAGGCACTCAATTCGCAATATCATTAGGTGTATTTATGCACTCTCAAGAATACAACTTCTCAGAATCATCACTTATCCGTAATTGCTATCCGTATACAATTTCCCCAGCAATCATATTGTCGTAATCAGCTAAGAGATCTTACTACTAATCGTCCTTTTACATTCTTGCACTGCATAAGGCTACCTTTCTGCCTTCCGAGGTTAAGCTCTACCTTCATCTGCATTTATCTGCATTCTGCATAAGGCTACCTTTCTGCCTTCCGAGGTTAAGCTCTACCTCCATCTGCATTTCTCTGCATTGCATAAGGCTACCTTTTTGCCTTCCGAAGTTAAGCTCTACCTCCATCTGCATCGCATAAGGCTACCTTTCTGCCTTTCGAGACTAAGCTCTGTCTCCATTTGCATTTTGCATAAGGCTACCTTTTTGCCTTCCGAGACTAAGCATTGTCTCCATCCTGCATTTTGCATAAGGCTACCTTTCTACCTTCCGAGGTTAAGCTCTACCTTCATCTGCATTCTGCATAAGGCTACCTTTCTGCCTTTTGAGGTTAAGCTCTACCTCCATTTGCATTCTGCATAAGGCTACCTTTCTGCCTTCCGAGGTTAAGCTCTACCTCCATCTGCATTTCTCTGCATTGCATAAGGCTACCTTTCTGCCTTCCAAGGTTAAGCTCTACCTCCATCTGCATCACATAAGGCTATCTTTCTGCCTTTCGAGACTAAGCTCTGTCTCCATTTGCATTTTGCATAAGGCTACCTTTCTACCTTCCGAGGTTAAGCTCTACCTCCATCTGCATTTCTGTGCATTGCATAAGGCTACCTTTCTGCCTTCTGAGGTAAAGCTCTTCCTCCATCTGCATCGCATAAGGCTACCTTTCTGCCTTTCGAGACTAAGCTCTGTCTCCATTTGCATTTTGCATAAGGCAACATTTCTGCCTTCCGAGACTAAGCATTGTCTCCATCCTGCATTTTTCTGCATTTTGCATAAGGCTACCTTTCTGCCTTCCGAGACTAAGCTTTGTCTCCATCCTGCATCGGCTGAAAGATCGTCGCCTTATCTTGCTCACATGGCTGAAATATCGCCACCTTTTATTTAAAAATTGCATCGGCTGAAATATCACCGAATCCTACATTTCATGGGCTGAAAGATCGCCACCTTCTGCATTTCATGGGATGAAAGATCGCCAAATTGTCCAAAGGCGTCATTGTTCAGAGGCACCATTTGCATAGCCCGAGAACGCCATGCCATGGCCTGAGGACCCCATTTTATCTTTTGCATATCATTATTCAAAGGCATCATAGTTCAGAGGCATCATTCTCATAGCCCGAGAACGTCATTTCATAGCCTGCGAATCCTTTATCATATGCTTCGTGGCCCCCCAGTACATCATGGTCCGAGGACATCATCCTACCCGTCCGAAGACAGCATTCATGGCCCAACGGGAACTTGCATCACGTTTAAGTTTATGCACGATATATGTTTGTATTGCTCACTTGCAGGTACACTGACTATCAACAGCCGTTTCAGAAGGAGCGATCCTACTCCGGTTCCCGCAATATATTAGATTTCAACCACCTTTCGCAACATAAACATCGCGTCCATTCCTTTCGAAAATCTCCATCGGCATATTCCGTCAATGGATCCTGAACTACATATGGCCTGATTCCTGTGAGACCAGGGATATGTAGGCAGCACTGGAACCAGAGCTCGGTCAAAACTCCTTTCAAATCGCCACTTTCGGTCAAAATTGGTCATCTTATCTTTACCCGACAACTCTTTCATCTTTCCCGGGTAAAGAGGGGCAGCTGTTGATACCCAATTTTTCCCTATGTATTTTGATACAAAATACTTTCAAAATAACATGTACATGCACATATAAGTATGCCCAAGAGTTTTGGTATTTTTTCCCTAATTATTAAGATTTTTGAAATCAATTTATTGTCTATTTTAGCAGTGCAAAATCCATAATTATTCCCAAAATCATCAGTTTTGGTGAATAATTTATTTTATTCTCATATTTATACCAAAATATAGTTAATATAATTTTGTATATTTTTACAAATTTATTTGGTATTTAGAAGCTAAATTGCATATAATTGCAATTATAGCCAACTTTAAGATTAATAGCATTTTATAATTGTAAAATTGGTTCCAATATTTTTAAATTGATATTTATATATTATTAATTGGGTCAATACTTTTAATTTGCTTTTAAAATCGTTTTAACTATTTTATATAAAATAAAAAGGGAAAACTGGTTATTTAACATTTAGCCTCATTTCATTGCAATTATAGCCCATTCGGATTTCAATTTTAGCCTCAATTCAACCCCAACCCATTTAACCCAAGACCCAACCAAATACGCCCCATCCCAATCCTTAAATTAACCCGGCCCAGTTCCGAATTAATCTGAGCCATTGATCAAATAAAATCAACGGCCGAGATCCCCCTTTCCATAATTAAACCCTCACCTACCCCCTTCACTCGTCTCATTCTTTCAAGACTCCTCATCTCTCTATCTCTCAAACTCTCTCGAAGGTTCCTGAAACTCTAGCCTCTCTCATCCCATCTTCAACCTCCGACTCACCGGAATCCATGGCCTCTCAGGCCATGGACGACCTATACTTACCTCCTCCAGCTCTTGCATGCCTGATGCTCGAAGGATCGAGACCACACCTCGAAGGTCTTCACTCATACCTTCACCGATTCAAAGATTTCGGCCATCTCCGACGTTGCTCCGGTGGCTCTTGTTCTTCTAAGCCTATTTCTAACCTCATCCGACTTAGATCGGACTTTCTTCCAAGCCTTTCTCATTTCTAGGGTTTCTCCAAAACCCTAAGCTATTCGAGGTTCTTTCCCTGTTTGTTTTCTTATATCTATGCTACATCTATGTTCTACTAGAGTTTTGAAACGTTTTCCCCAATCTTTTCTTTCAAAATTTGTTTCTCTTCGATTTAGGGTTTCTGAAAAAATCTTAAAATGTTTTCTGACTCTTCTTCTTCTTTTTTTTGTGTGAATCTGTCTATGCTATGTTTGTATGTTCTCTTTTCTACCTAGCATGTTCTTCTCCCGTATCTTTATGTTTGCCTTATTTTGTATGTTCTTCTATTGTGCTCCGTTCTTTCTTCTACTGGTTTCTATATCATGCTTTCACACGTTTATCTTATGTGTTCATTTACCCATGTGTTCTTTTACTGTATTTTCTACTAAGCTCTTAGTTCTTATTTGCCTTCTTCTGGACTTTGTTCTTTCTAAACATGTTTCATCTACTGTTTCCTTAAGTTTACACTACCTCTTTGTCTTCTGAACTTGTTTAAGTTCCAAGCTTTTCTTAAAACATGTTCTTTATGCTTCAAATCAGCTTTTTCACTATGTTTGTTTCGAACCTGCTATTTTACCTGTTTGTTTTCTCATGAGTCTCTAAAAGAGACCTCTGAGCCTGTTTCAGTTATTTGTCTTCTTGTCTCTACATCTGATTCGAGTCGAAAACCCTAGGATTTGGGGTTTTCGGCGAATTTAATCTCGTGCTCGGACTAGGGTTCTATTATGGAACCCTGGATTCTCTCAAACTAAGCTTGAGTCTATGTACTGAATTTGAGCCTCTTTGTTTATAACTCTGAACTTTTCTATACTAGATTCTTTCTAATTAGCATGACAGTTCGTGTGCTTTATATATGAGGAATTCTTTCTTCAAAATGGGTTTTGCCAACTACTAATTGATTGATTCTGAAATCCTCTAATAGGGTTTGATTGATTGTTACTGATTCTCTTTGATTAAACCTTTCTTCACCTTTTCTGGTTGGGTTCATTCATACCAAAACTCAATTTCTGATTCTACTGACTGTTGATTGATTGCATTTCCTTATTTGCACAAACCGTGTTGCTATCAAACTCTTTCCTTAAATAGTTCCTATGTATTTTCCCTTCTTGTACTACTTTGGAAAAGATTCTGATCAAATTCTTTCCTTAATTACCTTTTACCCATTTGAAATCAAATCCCTTAGCTGAAGGGAAATTCTATGTGACTGATTGTAAACTATTTTCTTACCTTTCTTACTTTCTTCTCTGCACTATAAAAGGGACTACCCTTCTGCACTTTTGGAGACGGACAATTCAATACTTTTTACAACACACTTCGAATTGCATATTCTTACACACTACTACTACTTTCAAAACCTGCATTCCCTCTTGCTCTCTTCTCTACTGCTGTACTCTGCTCCTGCTTATTATTATCTGGCTGAAAGTCAAGGCTAATATACTACTACTACTTTGTCTTTGCATCCTGCTCTTGCTCTTTTACTGGTATGTCTTGATTCAGTTCCTAGCAATCATCCTAATGTGTTTACTTAGAACCTTTACATCTATGCCTATTACCTGCAAAGTTTGACATGTTCATATGCTGCTGTTTGCTTTACTTTCTTGCGAATGCTTGATCCCTATACCTTTACCCTCTATGTGTTTGTAAATGGGGATTCAGGGCATGGCAACATGAGTTGTTGTCCATGAACGGAATTTTAACCCCAAGTAAAGGGTGTCAATATGTTTTATTGCTGATCATGTCCTTTGCCCACTTTTCCTTTGTCTACTGTTTCTGTTATGAATCCCCTACCCTTACCCCCTATGTATGCTGAGTTAAGGCTCATGATCTGGTAGCCTCTTAAATGGCTGCCCAGGCCTGAGCCTGGATTTCAATATGCCCTAACTCCTCAACTTGAAATGACAAGTTGGTCAGGGGTGTGCCAGTACTTCAAGTTGCTTGGCATGACCACCAGCTTATCACTCCCCTCCCCTGCACTTGCACCTACTCTTAGACTATAAGTTCCCCCCCTCCTATGAGCCTTGCTTTGAGACCTGGAGTTCCCTCTAAACTTGGACATTTGAGGGCTGGCCCTTCCACACTGCACTATGTCCTTGATTCTGAAATATATTTGGGGTGTAAGCATTGCCCGGAGCCCCTTTGAGACTCTTGGGAACTTTGACACATCCCAAATAAGAGAAAGGCTTTGGAACTTGATCTTTGGAGTTGGTTTACTTCATGCTTCAGACAGAAGTATGAATCAGGCTCTCCTTGGTTGGGACTTTTAGTTTTCTGATGTAATTTTTTTTTATCAATCCTGGTTTGTAATAATCTTGTAATAAATATTTGGGGTCGGCTAGTGGAAAAGAGTAGAAACTATGCATGCAATGGGTAGATATCATGCCTATAGGGGTTATCATTTATAAAATTCTGCATCTCATCTATAGATCATGCCTATAGGAATTGCTATGTTTTAAAGTTCTGCATTTTATAAATCATTAAAACTCTGCATTCCACTTTCCAGCCGTCGAATTGTTCTCTTCTGATCCCCCGTGGCTTGCACTGGATATATCCCCATTCTGATGTACTCCTGGATATCATGAAACCACGGTTCGCCATCAAGTTCTTCTTCAATCATGTTGCAGTAAGCATGCTGATCTCGTACTTGAATATGCAGAGGATCGACATAAGCTTTGTCCGAATGGTTCAACATTGATGCCAGGGTAGCCAAAGCATATGCGACCTCATTATGGACCCTCGGAATATGCCTAAACTCCACTGATCAAAACCGTTGACAAAGATCATGTAAACATTGTCGGTACGGTATGAGCTTCAAATCTCGTGTTTCCCATTCTCTTTGAATTTGGTGTACCAGAAGATCCGAGTCTCCCAAGACCAAGACTTCCTGGACATCCATTTCTGCAGCTAGCATTAACCCAAAATGCATGCTTCATACTCAACCATATTGTTGGTGCAATGGAATCAAAGCCGAGCTGTAACGGGATAGTGATGCCCCATTTCAGAAATAAGCACGACTCCTATCCCCACTCCTTTCATGTTAGCAGCCCCATCGAAGAAAAGTTTCCAACCTAGTTTTTTGGCTTGTTCTAGCTCGTCAATATGCATCACCTCTTCATCAGGAAAATAAGTCCTCAGTGGCTCATACTCTTCATCGACGGGTTTTCGGCCAAATGATCGGCCAATGCTTGGGCTTTCATTGCAGTCCGAGTCACATAGATTATGTCAAACTCTGTGAGCAAAATCTGCCACTTCACCAGTCTTCCTGTCAGCATAGGCTTTTGAAAGATATACTTCAATGGTTCCAAGCGTGAAATGAGGTAAGTAGTGTAGGATGACAAATAATGTTTCAATTTCTATGCCACCCAAGTTAGGGCGCAACATGTCCTTTCCAGGTGAGTGTACTTAACCTCATAAGATGTGAACTTCTTGCTAAGATAGTAGATGACTTGTTCTTTCCTTCCGGTGACATCATGCTGCCCCAGTACACAACCAAATGAATTTTCTAGGACAGTCAAGTAAAGAATCAAAGATCTCCCTGGTTCTGGTGGTACCAGCACAGGCGGGTTAGACAAGTATCCCTTTATCTCGTCGAATGCTTCTTGACACTCATCAGTCCACTTGATCGCAACGTCCTTCTTCAGCAACTTGAAAATAGGCTCACAAGTTGTCGTGAGCTGAGCAATAAATCTGCTGATATAGTTCAACCTTCCTAACAAACTCATCACTTCAGTCTTGTTCCTCGGAGGGGGCAATTCTTGTATGGCTTTGATTTTCGATGGGTCCAACTCGATGCCTCGCCAACTGACTATGAATCCCAATAGTTTTCCGGATGGAACACCAAATGCACACTTGGCGGGGTTAAGCTTGAGGTTGTACCTGCGAAGCCTCTGGAAGAATTTCCTCAAATCCTCGACGTGGTCGGTCTGATGCTTTGATTTTATGATCACATCATCTACGTATACCTCAATCTCCTTGTGTATCATATCGTGAAACACAGTAGTCATTGCCCTCATATAAGTTGCCCCAGCATTCTTCAAACCAATGCATTACCCAGTAGCAATAAGTTCCCCAAGGTGTGATGAATGTCGTCTTTTCTGCATCTTCTTCATCCATTAGAATCTGATGATACCCGGTATAACAATCCACAAAAGATCCAATCTCACGCTTGGCACAATTATCAATCAAAATGTGGATATTGGGTAGTGGGAAGTTATCCTTCGGACTTGCTTTGTTGAGATTGCGGTAATTGACGCATACTCTGATCTAGCCATCCTTCTTCGGTACACGCATGACATTAGCCAACCAAACAGGATATCGAGTGACCCGAATAACCTTTGCATCCAACTGCTTGGTAACTTCTTCTTTAATCTTCACACTCATATCAGTTTTGAATTTCCTCAACTTTTGCTTGACGGGAGGGAATGCTGGATCGGTGGGCAATTTATGGACCACTAAATCAGTGCTTAAACCCGGTATGTCGTCATATTACCACGCAAAAACATCTTTGTACTCAATGAGTGTTTTGATTAACTCCTCCTGGATTTTCGGCTCGAGGTGGACACTTATTTTAGTTTCTCGGACATTGTCTGTGTCCCCTAAATTGACGGTTTCTGTGTCATTCAGGTTGGGTTTGGGTTTTTCTTTGAAGTGAATTAACTCCTTACTAATTTCTTCGAAGGCTTCATCCTCATCATCGTATTCTGATTCGTAATCACAATCTACTTCTTAAACTAACATTTCGGAATTAGATTGATTTTTAAGACTGGGCTGAGGATTCCTTATGCATACCACGTCATTAGAACCAGCGTAAAAAGAACTGTATAGAAAATAAAGGAAAACAACAAGGAAAACCATCAGGAATGATGAAGAAAGGGAAATTGTATTTTATTGAATGATAAAAGATAACAAGGTTTGCACACTCAAACAGACTAAAAAAAATGAAATCCGGATTACAACCCTGGAATAATCCATACAAACTTAAAGGAAAATCAAAGCAAACTACCAAGACTCCTTCTGAGTAGGGAGAGGAGTAGCCTTCCAATTATTAAGCTTTGTTGTTGGTCCGACAAATTGCACTTCCGCGTTGCTGGAACTTTCTCCAATTTCCACCATGTTCACACTGTCGAACAACTTCTCAAATCTTTCCATTAACTCCTTGTCTGTATCAATCACAGAACTAGGAATTGCTGTCACTAGGCGACTCCTCGTATCGGACTTGACAAATGATCTGGAAAGACATGGGACCGGCTTTGGAAGGACCCATGTCCTCTGTTTCAATTTCCTGACTCTTTTTATGTCTGCGGCTATGGGCTTGAATCCCAGACCAAATGTTCCCAAGTTTTCAGGAAGAGACACGGGATGTATGATGCCTTGCAGATCTGACCCCAAACCCTTTCCTGGTATAAAACCATTCTTCAATATTTCATATGCTACTATGACTGATGCGGCGGTTATCTTCGGATTTGGGATACACTTCCCCTCTGGAACTTTCTCGACTGACATTGTGTCAGAAACTTGGTAGACCCATGGTCCCTTGCCATCTTCCACCTCAATGAATGACACAATAGTGTTGCTGTGAGCGCAGAAATTATCTTCGCCATGCACTTTCCTTTCTGTCCCATTCGAACTTGACCATCTGATGAAGTGTTGATGGTACTGCTTTAGCGGCGTGGATCCATGGTCGTCCTAATAGCAAATTGTAGGAAACAGCTATATCCAGCCCTTGGAATTCCATTGTGAATTCTACTGGACCTATAGTCAGCTCCAACATTATGTCCCCGACTGAGTCTTTGCCTCCACGTCAAATCCTCACACACAGATACTGTTCTTATAGATCCTCTCCTCTTCTACTTTCAGCTTGCTTAGAGTGTAGAGTGGACAGATGTTCGCACTTGAACCATTGTCAACCAATACCCGGGTAACTACGGAATCCTCACATTTTACTGTCAGGTAAAGGGCTTTGTTGTGCTCAGTACCCTCTATGGGCAATTCATCATCAGAAAAAGTGACACTGTTTACTTCAAAAATCTTGCTGGCTATCTTTTCCAGATGGTTCACCGAGATCTTGTCGGGAACATGGGCCTCATTCAGAATTTTCATCAATGATCGGCGGTGCTCATCTGAATGGATTAGCAATGAGAGCAATGGATCTGAGCGAGCGTTTTCCTCAACTGCTCTACAACAGAATAGTCATGCACTTTCATTTTCCTCAAAAATTCCTCTGCCTCTTCTTTAGTTATAGCTTTCTTCACCGGTGTTGGATCATCTTTAGTTCTTCTTAACTCCTCGGGAGTAAAACACTTTCCTGAGCGAGTCAAACCTTGTGCTTCACAGACTTCCTCCTTGATTTCTTTCCCCTTGTAAATCACTGTCACCCGTTCATAATTCTAAGGAACAGCCTTGCTGTTGATCACTGGAAGCTGAGTTACTGGTTTTATAATAACAGGCTCTGTGCGAGCACCCTTCACGACCACAACAGGTTTACTTGCGACCCCCGACACTACCACTTTAGCTTTCTCGGGTTTCACTACAACAATGATTGACGACCCTTTCTCGGCTACCACAGCTGGCTTATTGTCCTAGACCATTGATTTCTCACTAGTTACCTTTTCCTTTGAGCTGGTTTCACTGGAACGGACCATCATTACCATCTGTGAGGGCTTCTTGGGATCCCCTCCTTTGTGTATCAACTCAATCATATGGGTCTCATGGTGAGCTAGCAGTGGATTCTGATTGTTATTTGGTGCTTCTGGGGCCTGAACCTCGATCCGATGAGTATCAATAAGCTCCTGCACAACTGTTTTCAGTTTCCAACACTTCTCTGTATCATGCCCAGGGGTTCCTAAACAGTACTCACAACTCATCGAGTGGTCAAGATTTCTAGGAGAAGGATTAGGCATTTTAGGCTCAATTGGATACAGCATGCCCAACTGCCTCAACCTGTAGAAAAGACTGGTATATGATTCCCCCAGTGGAGTAAAAGTCTTTTGCTTCTGTAACCTCTCATTCTTGAAGGCTTGGTTTGGTCGGAAACCCGTTTCGGGGGGATTTCTGTAGGCTCTTGGGGGTGGATATGTATTTTATGGAGCTGGGTATGGATTTGGTGGATCCGGCGCATGCCATTGTGCGTGTGTCGGAGTTTGGGTATAGGTTTGTGCATGATAGACAGAAAAATAGGGATCTGGTGGTGGGTAGTAATGTTGTGGAGGGCTATATGGAGTGTGGGGGTAATTTTGGTGGTAGGTTCGTGGTTGGCTATAGTAGGGTGACGGGCCTCTAGATCCGAACCAGGCACCGGATTCAACAGTCGTGACATCTTCTTTCTTCTTCTTCCCAAGTACACCCCCAGTGTCGCTTTGAATGGCCTGAGTGGTTGCCTTGATCGCTGAATAACTCATGATTTTGTTGGACTTAAGCCCCTCCTCGACCATGCCTCCCATTTTTACAACCTCATTAAAAGACTTGCCAATTGCGGACACCAAATGCCCAAAGTAAGTTGGCTCCGAAGCCTGCAAAAAGTAATCAACCATCTCGCTCTCTTTCATTGGGGGATCTACCCTTGCTGCTTGCTCCCTCCATCGGAAACCATATTCTCTAAACCTTTCACTGTGCTTCTTCTCTAGTTTAGTCAAAGATAGTCGGTCTGGAATGATCTCAAGATTATACTGAAAGTGACAAGCGAATGCTTGTGCCAGATCATCCCATGTGTACCATCTTCCGTGATCTTGGCGGGTGTACCACTCCAATGCTGCTCCGCTCAAACTCTGACTGAAGTAAGCCATTAGCAATTCATCCTTTCCTCCGGCTCCCCTCATCTTACTGCAAAAACCTCTCAAATGAGCCACTAGCTCACCGTGTCCGTTGTACAAGTCGAATTTGGGCATTTTGAACCCTGCCGGAAGTTGTACATTTGGGAATAAACACATGTCTTTGTAAGCCACGCTTACCTGACCTCCTAGCCCTCTCATATCCCTGAAGGATTGTTCTATGCTTTTTATTTTTCTGAACATCTTCTCATGTTCGGGATTTTTGGCTGGTCTCTCAGCTTCTCTCGGGAGATCAGAACGTGGATCGTAGGGGTAGGTTTCGGGAGCTTTGAAGGTGGGTTCCGGGGGATAATACTGGTTGTCTTGAGCTTAGAACACGGGGTCACTCAGGGATCTATGGAGTGCAGCTGGTGTAGATGCCACAAAGACAGGGGTGACTGGCGGAGGAGGGCATGGAATCGATTTTGGTGGTGGAGCTTGCGGCATATGAGAAGTAGTGCCATGGTATTGTTGATAAATGGGAAAACCTGGATTGGTGGCGGGATGATCCTGAGACTGAGCTAATGGCGGGGTAAAAGCCGGCTTGGCTGGGTAAGATGGTGGTAATTGCCCTTGGGACCAGGCCTGGTACATTTCTGTCATATGTTGCTTAAGCTTGAACATCTCGTCTTTCATTTTATTGACGTCCAACTCCTCTACCTTAACACTAGTGTCGACCTCCAGGATAGATATGATTTCTGGTATTGGTCCCTTTGATCTGGTTTGGTAATGATAATGTGCCAGTATCCTCTAAATAAACAAACTACTTGAACTCTCTGAAAAACAACAAACTTGTTAGTTCTTAGAGTTTAACATATATGTAATTACATGTTGGGATGCAATGCACCTAGGCAATTAACCATTTTCTATCATGCATTTGCTTCGGTTGCGTGCGTCATCCCGGCCCCTCATAATTGTGCCCCTTCTTTTAAGCTTCTTTTATTCTATTCTTCTTTATTTCCCCTTTTTCTTTTTAGTGGTGGTCGAATCTTATAGAGATTGCCTACGTATCATGTCCCCGCATGAATCAGACCGTGCGTAGTTCTATCAAATAAGTGTGAAAGTGATTAAAATATTTTTGGGATTTTTAGCTTTTATAAAAACAGATGCTTCGATCACAAAGACTCAATACTAACAAATTTCAAAAGACCAACAGACTCTGATGCAAAGACAAAATACAGACTCTGAAATTAAGCTATCATACTTTAAAGAAACACAGACTCAAACAGAGAGAAAATATAAACCCAACATGCCTTATTGACTCTAACAGAAAAGGAAATACAGACTCAAACTGAAAATCATGAGTACATAAATGCTCCTGGTGTCCGTGGGACATCATTCGGTCTCGCCACGGGCCTATGTGCAAGATCCCTTTGACGTCAGTCCAAGCTGTACAGTATTTGTTTAACAAAGGTCATCACCGCTGCAAAGAATGTAGTGCGAGTCATATACTCACAAATGTGGCACTTCATAACGATGTGGTCAGCGATGTTTCTAATTCTCTCTCTTATGATGCCTTTTTTCTTGTAACAAACGCCCAATCTGCTAGGACCTGGCCTCCAAAGTTTGCTTGGATGCATAGTTTTGTTTCTGAAGTTGTTGCAAGTCTATTTCTAATTGTGCCAATGTCGTGTAACATTGTTCCCTTTCAACCTTGAAGTCGTTTGCCCGCTTGATCATTTTGTTTCTGTGGCGATGACCCTTTTCTTCAACCTCGCGACCTCATCGTCGTACCTTTCTCTCAACTGCTTAACCAGGCATACCCGTTCATCTGCATTTTTAGCCAATTGTTTTTAAGCCCCGGCTAGTTCACTTTCTGCTTTGTTCAAATAAAAACTATAGTTACTCACTTTCTGCATTAGGTTAGCTACGAGCTTTTCATCTCTGTTACTTCGGACTGGATTTTCTGCTGCTACTTTCAGTTTCTAAATTTGAGCTCGAAGGGCCTCATTTTCTTTTGCTAGCCTTTTCTTTTCACCCTCATCCGCCGATGCTTGTAAGCTATTCTCGAATTGAAGGTCTTTGACTTGCTTCTCCAGTTTTCCTATCGTGGCCCTGTACTCGTTTTCTTTGTCCAACCAAGCCCATGGTTCTTGCGATGCCTCGACGAATTCTTGAATGTGCGATTTTTTGGTCGGTCTTTCTGATTCGGCCCTTGCAGTGTTCTTCTTTCTATACCAGGCAAGGTAGGCGGGTGAGACCTCTCCTTTAGATAGGTTCCGCACTCGGGTGCTTGCCGTCAAATATTGGCACTCATTCCAAATATAACGAACCGTTTCTTCGTGAAATTGGCTGTCGGAGCTAATCTCAACCGCGTGGATACTGAGATCTTCATCTGGATGTATCACCTGACACCTTCCTAATTGTCTCATCACTCAGTAGGGAGCGTAAGGCTGAATACCTCGAAGACCCATTAGGAGGAAGTAAGGACCCGTGGCGGGTATATACACAATTTCTTCAGCAGGAAGCCAACCTAGTGTCCATTCTATTTATCCCGTAGTGATGGCGCGAAGGCGGGCTATCCATTCTCCAAACCCCTTCGGTAACTTGAACCCTGAAACCCTTGTGTTGAATTTTTCAATGCAGCTTTTCTCTGCGGATCCATAACTCATATACTGAGGGTGGTGGCACAAGTTCTCGATCATCCACATTTGTAGTAGCAAATTGCATCCCTCGAAGAAGTCTGCCCTAGCTTTACAAGCTGTGAGAGCTCGGTATATCTCAGACACTATCATAGGGGCGAAAGTGCTCTTAGCATTGGTAACCAGGACCTTGACGACTCCAGCCACCCGCAAATCGATATTCCCGTCTTTTCGGGGAAACACCACAAGGCCTAAGAATGTTACCATGAAAGCGAAACGCCTATGCTCGTCCCATTTTGTTCGGTTCCCTTTACTGCAAACCCCGTTTTCCGGATCATTGAACCCTCCTATATGCCCATACTTCTGGTGTATGAATCGTAGAGTGGAAAAAACCCCTTCCAACTCGGAATATGGGATTACCTTGTTTCTCTTTAGCAAATCTATGAATTTGTGAGAGTTAACGGCCCTTGGAGGGATCAGATACTTATGCCTCAAACCTGCAGTACTTTTCATATAACCTGTTATCTCTTCCAAGGTTGGGGTGAGTTCAAAATCTGAGAAGTGAAATACGTTATGGGCCGGGTACCAAAACGTAACCAAAGCCTTTATGATGTCTCCTCTAGGTCTGATCTTTAATAACCCGGTGAGACCCCCCAAATGTAGATTGACCTTATCTTGCTCTGACTTGCCCAGATCTTCCCACCACATACGCAACTCCAAAGGGATCTTGTTCATAACTATTATCGGCAAACTTGGACTCGTGCTCATTCTGCACAATTATTAGGGTGATTAAGCAAAAATCAAGACTCATTTGACTCGAAGACAAAATTGACCAAAATAAAATCCGGTTTTGCAAATACGGCCTTTCAGCACCTCGGAGACGAAGATTTTAAGGCTGTGTTGGCTAATCGGTGAAAACCTTGAAAAAATGACCATAGGCAGCTGTTTTTGCAAAAACAGTCTTCCGGTGCCCTTTTAGGGTCATTCGGCTATTTCTGACAAGAATGGAATCACCCTAACTATTTTCAAATAAAAAGTAAATTTTTTGTTCTTTTGGATTATTTTTGCAAAAAGGAAGTTGGACCCGATGGGGGTTGCCTACATAACCCTGTGAGAATCAAACTGGCGTAGTTCGGGAAAATAAAACGAACTATTTTCGAAAACAAAACTCCTTTCTTATTTTTAATTCGTTTTCTCTTTTTTCAAAAATTCGGCAGAGTTTCAGCGCTATTTGGACACTGGTTTTTCTTTAAACATGTGATTTACTCTCTTAACCCTTTACACTGCTATTTCTTTCCCAAATTCTCTCCTTTCATTTCAAAACCGGTCAACATGCAAATTCGAAGCAAATAAATGCGCAAATAGCAAGTAAGATGTATCATGATGGTCTTTTTATTTCGAGTGCACCTGTCCTAGACAGACCCAACCCCTGTGTTGAGTCTCCAAAGTCAAAATGCACATGATGCAAACAAACGTTCCTACTAGGGATCCGACATGCGGTACTGTTATACTAGGTTTAAAAACCTAGGTGTATTTGTTCTAGACCTGGCTTACCCGAGCGGACAACTCGAGCAGAGGGGGGCTGCGTACCGGTAACCAAAAGATCATCCGACTTTGCAACTTGTCCGAACCTCGTTCTATTTGGGATTTGACACTAACAGAAAGAAGTCACAACCAGTGTGCACTCCTCAGGAGGGAGAAGAGAGGGGTTTCGTAGCAGTTTATGTATACAGTTCAGATAATATCAAAGCGGTAAAAACAACATTTTAGCACATTAGGCCCAAACATGTAATAAAATCATATAATAAACAAAGCTAGATATAACAATTATTATAAGCTCGAATTCTAAACCCTGAACCAAAAGTTCTCGGTTCTTCGTCCCTAGCAAAGTCGCCAGAGCTATCACACCTCCTTTTTTCCTACACCCGCAAGGGCATAAGGGAGTTTTTCCAAATAAAGGACAATCGAAACGAGATTTATTATTAAAGATTTAGAGTCCCCACTTGGAAGATTTATGGTGGCCCAAGTCACCGGTTGAATCCCGAATCGAGGAAAAGATTGATTCTGTATTACAGTCCGCGAACCAGAAATCTAAGTAAGGAATTCTGTTAACCCAGGAGAAGGTGTTAGGCATTCCCGAGTTCTGTGGTTCTAGAACGGTCGCTCAACTGCTATATTTGGCTTAAATTATCTGATTTTTACAATTATGAACCTATGTGCAAATTTTAACCTTAACCGCTTTTATTCATTTTTAAAGAAAATTGCAACGTCATTAAAACAAGTCTTGAACCACGTCACATGAATGCACCCGTAGTTTTTGGACATACTTTAACATCGTTGGGATTTGGATTTGGGTCACATAAATGCGCACCCGAGCTTAAGGAGGTAATGTTATTAAAATACGCGCCTAAAGAAACTAACGCGTTATTATTTTGGGGAAGGCCGTGAAATTCACTGAACAGCCCGTCCCGAAATCTAAGTATTTTAATACAAATATCTATTGAGGGCCCCGCAATTTTGCATTTTTATTCGGCGAGGCTCATCTCATTTTATTTAAAGGCCAATCCTAAAGAGACTATGATTTTCTACCTTTATTGTCTCTACCGATAAAAGAAAGGTCCTAATCAATTTGTTGTTGGATTGAGGCAAACCACATAATAAATCTGCACCAAAGCCATCGGGCTCTAAGGCAAGCCCAACGAAGAGAGTGTTACGCTCAGGCCCACGCCAATGATGGGCTATGCGCTGATTTCAGCCTGGACCCAAATATACACGGCCATCAGAGATGGGCCTGGGCTGCTCATTCAAAGACTGAAAACTATATTGAGTCAAAAGCCCAGACGCAACAATTCGAATTGAGCAATTACTCCTGAGTTGTCTCAAGTTTATTCACTTAATTCAAGCTAGTATTGATTGTTTTGATTGTAGCTTCATACTCAGGCATGCAAATAACTGAAGGTATTTATTTGAAGGTGTTGATCAAATTACGGGAGGTTATTAACTAAAGCAAACTACTAAACTCAATGAACCAATTCCATGAATCTGAATACTCATAAATCCTAACGTTAATTCAACGATAACAATTCAAATACACACATTAACTAAGTCCAGGACACTTATTCTCATGTATATGTTAAAACGGTGGATAGCCATATTACCGACCTAGTCCAGTTAAACTATTATCACATCTGAGCTGACCTCAACATTAAATCATGACTGGGCTCAAATCGATTTTCAGTAGTATCAATTAACATTCAATAATATCAACTGGAAGTTTAAATCGGATCTAATTATCATATAATGACTACAAAATTCGCATCAGAAGACCTTGAATCAGCTAACAGTCCATGAATAAAAATAAATCCAAAGTTTATATACAACAAATCACTGCTCAATTATGCTTAACAGTTCTAACATCCATTTAAATCCAACAGCCAGCAGCAGTTCTCAGAACCAAGCAAGTGTGCAATTTATTCCATGTTCAAGCTTATAATTACATCAGAATTTCGAATGTGTACCTGATTACAGCAATCAAAATAAGGACAAATGAGCTTGCAGTTTAAGAAGAAAACAGCAGCAGCAAGACAGTAGCAAGCGCAGTGATCAGCAGCAGTTTTCAATCAATTTCCAACCCATAAAAGTGAAATACCAGCCCAGGAAAACACTTTAAATTCAAACAAATGAACAAAAAAGACCTTAACCTGACTTGACTTCAACTTATTTCAACTATCAGCTAACCAGAAATTGTTTCAGCCTTAAGGAAACTTTAGAAATCACCAATCACTCAATGGAACAGTGTTACTCCTTAGAGTTCTCAGAATGTTCTTCTTTCAATCTCCTAAGCTCTCCAACTCTCCTTTTTTTCTTCTTTTTTCCAATTTTTTTTAACTCTGTCCTAAGTCCCTCCATTTATACCCAAACACTGACCCTGCCAGCTCGTAAGAGCACTCAGGCAGAATTAAGAAACTAATTCTGCCCATGATATCCTTTAGAACTCCACTAGAGTATGTTTTTGTTCCCATTAACCCTTGTCTTTCCTTTATTTAAAGTTCTAGCAGGTATGGGCAACATATTTTAATCAATTCCTTTTAAGCCTCCCCATACCATCATGTCTTGTTCCCCACTATAATTAAGCAAATAGAATAATTTAATGGTCCATTAGTACTTCCTAATAGAATATTCAACTAAGCCATTTTCTAATTTCAAACTTCCCAATTACCCCCTGAGTTACCTGGAATTCCTATCCTACCCCAGTTATGACCAATTCAACTAACCATTAACTACACTGATTCCTAATTCAATTATCTAAATGAAATGAATTTAAACTCTAAACATCTCAGCTATAACCAATCCAACCTATCAAATGCCTAACAACTGAATGACTAAAGCTAAATTCTAATTGGAACAAATGGACTGAATTTAAATCAAAATCATATTAACACCACACAGAACTCAACAGAATCATTGAAGCTGAAGCTGAAACTGAATCAAAATCACGTTGATACAGGGATTAAGCTAACACAATTCTAAGTCAAATCTATACAAGATGAAGGATCACTGTCAGTATATTGACAATGAGCCCTGAAGCTAAGTGTCTAAGGATCAGTACCTACAACACTCGACATCAAACCATTTGACGAAAACTACTGGTCTACAAACAAGAATGAATTAATCGACGAAACTATTTATAATATATGTTATTAATTGACAGAAGAAAACTGGACTAAGTAAATGGTCTGATGGAGAAGGGAGAAAATAACGGACAAAGACGAATTGCAACGAACCTAATTTAGGCAAACGAATAATCGATTGAACTACTCAAACGAACATTGGAGTATTTAATATGACCAGAATCAGAAAAAGAGGCGGAATATTTACTGGATTAAGAATTAACTTAAACTGAAAACCTAAAGAAGCGACTAATTACAACTTAACACAGACAAATAAACATATAGAAAAAGGAAAAGAAGAAGCTAAGAAGAACTTACTATTTTTTTCTCGGATCCCACCAACATGCCCTTTCGAACTTGAGTTCCAGTTAGCATTATACGTCTATTTCGTCAGAAATAGGCTTATAATACTAACCAGAACCCATTCAACCCTGACAGCTTCGAAACAGTCTCGAACCGTTGAACCCTAGATTCGCCATTCGACGAATTTTACTCGGATTCGAGCCAATTTGGTTAGGGATTAGCAACGAGGAGGTCAAGGGGATTATTGAGTGTGATTTTGGGGTTAAGCGGACAGGCTAGGGTTTGGGACGGGGATCTTCCATCGAAGATTCGAGAAGTTATAGGATGATTCGAGGTTAATGGAGTGTGGAATTGGAATGAGGAGGTGGAAGGGAGGCTAGGGTGTAACTTTGAGACGATTTGGGCCACCGGAACCGCCGTGAGGCGATTTCCGGTGGGCGGAGGGCGGCGGTGCAAGGTGGTGAGAGACAGGGCTGTCTCTGAGTTTCTAGAGACGAGAGTGGGGTGGGGGCTCTAAGGGGGTGGGGTTCGTTTGGATCATTTATATACTGGGCAAGAGGTTGAATCCCAGCTGTTGGATCAATTAAGATCAACGGCTCAGATCAACTCACTTAACGAAATGGTGTCGTTTAGACACTTTTGAGACCGGATCAATCTCTGGTAAACGGGTCGGGTTTGGCTTTTGGATATGGGTACTGAGTTGTGTCCGTTGGATGAGGGCTAGATAGACGGCTGGGATCGATTGACGTTGAAACGACGTAGTTCCATCACCATACTACGTCGTTTTGCATGTCTGTGAGATTTTGACGATTTGGGCCGGGTATGGAGTTGTTTTGGGCTGGATTTGGTCATTTTGGCATGGGCCTGGTCTGAATTTCACTTCCCATCTTTCTTATTTGTTTCTTTTTTTTTTCTTATTTCCTAACTAAAATTTTAGATTAAATTACAAACCCAAATTAAAAATACTAATTATCTTCTAATAACATTTATCACTTATAATTAAATACCAATTAACAATAAAATCACACAATTCGACATCAAATGCTAAAAAATGCAAAGTACATTATTTTTTGTGATTTTTTTCATTTTCGTAAAACGAGTTACTTAATTAATCCTATCTGTAAAAATTAGATCCTAAATGCACATGAAACATGTAATTTTTGTATTTTTCATTAATTAAAACAAAATAAACACGCACAGACAAATACAAATAATTAACCAAAAATGCCACGAAAATTCTCAAAATTGCACACAAAGGAAAATTGTTTTATTTTGAATGTCTGGGAGTAATTCTCATAGGGCAAAAATCACGTGCTCACATATACTATTAAGGCACTCTTCCATTTCAAGTTTTCCTTCTCAATTTCTACTTTTTCAAGCTTAGCCACTAGGTTTCCTTCTACATTTTTAGGAGTTATGTAGCTCAATGTCATACCATTAGCAGCAGATCTGTTACCTGTTAGTACTCCGGCTCAAATAGACTCCTTAGGTACCTCCGGTAATGGAATAGTGGCTGCTACTGGTAGAGGAGCTTGAGATACAACTTCCCGTTCCTTGCTCTTCAATGGAACAGTAGTGGCTCGAGTAGAGGGAGGTGTGACACTACCCCTTAGGTCGACATGCATGGGGATTGGGCTTTGATTTGCCTTTTTCTGTCGTTGACTAGTTGATCCTGAGGCATCTCCATGATGGATCTGTGCGAGATTAACATATCTAGTTTGCATCTTTGAAGCTCCAGAAATGGACTCCATAACCACTGATGAGTTCCTTCCTATAGTATTTAGCTTCGGAATTTTGTCATCTACCTTAATGTGTTGCTTCTTAGGTCTACCTCGAGCCTTCTTTCCAGCCATAACCGAGATCGGCGCACGTTAGCTTAACATACGACGAGAGGACTGAAGAAGAAGACTATAAAAATCACTATCCTGCAATTTTTACTTCAAATAGTGTATAGGAAGATAAAAATCTTCCTAGCCCATTAATCATTTGGGTTCTAACTTTATTTAATTATTGGCCTCATTATCTTGGTTGGACTGGTCCATAGGCCGAAACATTAAAATTACAACCACTCTGATTTTAAAGGGGGTAAGGGCACAAATAGCCACCTGGAATACTGCTATTTAAAGAAAGTTGAAATTTACAATGCATTTAATGTTTAGCCACTATAGAATGAAGTTGAAATTTTAAGTTTAAAGTTTGAACTTCAGTAATTCGATTTGCATCAAAACGAGTAGTTTCAATTGCTTATCCACCTTATAACCCACCCATATCTTTTCTTCAAACATGAGACTTAAGCAATCATAATCCAAAAAAAAAAAAAAAAAAAGAGAGAGAAGAAAGTAAAACCAAATTACATATTTATCTAAAGCACCATCTTCGTAAAGCAGCAGTGTTTGTTTGAAGTTGCCATCTTCAGGCTAAAACTTAAATATTTTTAAAAAATTGGCCAATTTTTAAATAGCACTGACTTTATTGATGGGAATTTTACCTCCTATAGCGAAGGTATACACCTTCTTTATTATAAATCAAAATTATTTCAAAATATTATTTTCTATAACTGCTTTTTATTTTATAGCAAAATAAGTATTTATAGTATATACTACCATTGAGGCATGAAATACGCTATTTATGTTTTTCCTCTCTCTTAGACAGCTGGACATATCTATTTTTAAGGTGATTGTCGTTACTGTATTCATGAATACATGGTGCGAATACATGTGAATACATGCACGTGCAGCTGGACTGCCCTAGTTTTAGGCGCTTTTAACTGTTGTATTCATGAATACAGCAGCGCGAATACATGCGCATACAGCTGGACTGCCTGATTTTAGGTGTTTTTGCTACTGCATTCATGAATACATGGTGCGAATACATGTGAATACATGCGCGTACAGCTGGGCTGCCCTGATTTTAGGCGCTTTTTGCTGTTGTATTCATGAATACATGGTGCGAATACATGTGAATACATGCACGTACAGCTGGACTGCCCTAGTTTTAGGCGCTTTTAACTGTTGTATTCATGAATACACCAGCGCGAATACATGCGCATACAGCTAGATTGCCTGATTTTAGGCGTTTTTGCTACTGTATTCATGAATACATGGTGCGAATACATGTGAATACATGCCCGTACAACTAGACTACACTGATTTTTAGGTGCTTTTTGTTGTTATATTCATGAATACAACAACGCGAATATACTACCGTAATAAATGAATAGTAACTATAGAAAGTAATTATATATAAGGTAGCTACTGAAAATTAATAGCCACTAAATAATAGCGGTTTCTCAAAATTTATGATTTTGAAGGTCCTTCCAATGATTGGTTAGGATGAATTGAACCAATAAAATCTATAGCCGTGCATTAAATGGAGACCTAACTCATGGTGCCACTGAGAAGTGAAAATCATTTGGGGAAGAATTCATTTTCAGATGTCACTATATGGTATGGTTTAGCTTAATTTGAGAATTATTTTGTGCCATTGCTATCATTCCGTTAAATCCCAAAATTAAAAGAACTACTTTGATTAACTGGTCTAATTCTCTGTTTATTTTTTAGCAAGTATATATAAATTATACAATAATTATATATATATATACACACACACACGATTATATATATATACACACTCCTTCCATTCGCTTTTAGTTATCCACTTTGAATTTTTCACGCCCTTTAAGAAATAATAAATAAAACATATATATTTTACAATTTTACTCATAATAATGATAGTATTTTCAAAAGTTATGAAAAATGATTTGGGGAATGAATAATTAATAATAAGGGTAAAACAGAGAAAAATGATTGTCTTTCTCTGGATTTAATATAGTGGATAAATAAAAATAAAAATATATTCTAGTATAATGGACAACTAAAAGTGAACGAAAAGAGTATATATATATATTCGCCGGCTATTTTAAATTTAAGCGTTTGGATAAACGATTATTTAAGTTAATTCTTCGAAAACACTAAACTGACATTCTGATGGTAGTGTAATTTATTCTAATTTATCTATCTATATTGATACACTTGTTAATGCAAAGAATATTTTTTACACCTGCGGTAAATTTCTATCACCTAAAGAATATCCACGGTAAATTCCCTTAAAAAAAGAGATTTCTAACTTTGAAAATAAAATTAGTTATCTGTTACATTTGGTATTAGTAAAGATGATCTGACTGTGTAAAAATTATAATGTATTTAAACCTTTTTTTCCCTTGTGTAGATTAGGGGTGGGTGTTCGGGTAGTTCGGATTGCATATGAAAATTTCGGTTTGGATTTTCGGTTTTCGGATTGAAGATATAACAAAAGTATGTTCGGATTGGATCATATTTTTTAAGTTCGATTTTGGATTAATCGGTTTGGATATTTTGGATTTTTGGTTTGAGCTTGTAAGTTGAAAAGTTTCTTCTTTTTACAAAAATAAATATCCAAATTAGTACTCATGTTAAATTGCATGAAAAGTTACTCATTCTCGCCATAATTATCCAAATGAAACACTCAAGTAATGCAATTATTATCAAAAAGATACAGTAGAGACATTAATATGGCCGATAAAAAATGCGAAATAGTAAACATGTCCAAATAGAAAGTATTTTCACAATAACTTAATTAATATTGAATATATACAATAATATCTAATAGATAGGATATTGAATTTATTACTATTGAGATACGTATAATAGACTAAATATAAAGTATAAGAATTTTGGATATTTAAAAATTCGAAATACCAAACTCAATATCCAAAAATTTTAAAAATTAAATTTTAAATATCCGAATTTCTAATTTCGATTTGAATTTCGGGTTTGCAATGCTATGCCCAACCTACTGTAGATCCACTAGTTTCCTTTCTTTAATCATAAACTGAGCTGTCTTTACAGAGTTACACTGAGCAAAACACAAAAGAGCACGTCCAAAAATATAGATTAAAAAAAAGATTGCCCCTTTTTTCTGTTATATTATTCTTTTCAGTCTTCTTCTTAATCTCTTCTTCATCACAGATCAGTGGCCTCTTTTTAGGTACATTCTCTTCTATTTTTGCTCTTTTTCTACTTTTTGATGCTAAATGCAAAAAAGTTAATGTTCTTTTTTCGTGAATTGAATTTATGATTGCTGTATTTTAAAAATCTTACTTTTAACTAAGTATAAATTGTGTATTTAATTGGTCGGTCAACATTGGTTTTATCATTCTAGGAGGTTTTATATAACGATTATAGTTTGGAATGTGGGTAGTGATGATTTCTTTAATTTGTATAGTTTTCCAGGTTTTAGGTTATTCACATTTGGATTTGCAATATAGTTATTTTAGAGTTTAAGGGCAAGTTTTAGTTTGTGATAAAGCTAAATAATATTGGATTTTCTCCAAGTTCAAATTTTGAGTGAGGAGTAAGCTCCTTTTTTTTTAAAATAAAATCTTTTGGGAAAAAAAATCCTACTTTTAACTCACTGTAAAATGTTTATTTAATTGGTAGGTCAACATTTGTTTTCATTCTTGGAGGTTATTATTAAAGATTAAATTTTGGAATGTGGGTTGTGATTATTTCTTAATTTGTTTTTTATTTGTGTGTGCAGGTTTTAGGTTATTCACAATTTGATTTGCCATATTGTTGTTTATGAGTTTAGGGGCAAGTTCTAGTTTGTGACACAGCTAATAAATTTTGGGTTTTCGCCAAGTTCAAATTTTGAGTGAGGAGGAAGCTCTTTTTGACAATTAAGCTGTGGAAATAAATGGAAGGTAAGTTTTGGGATTTTACCTACTTGGGATTTAGTTATTTTGGTTTGAAAGTTTTTTTTTTTAATTTTTTTTATTGTTTCTGATGTAATAATGGATTTTCTCCAGGTAGTAAAGTGACTAGTTCAACTTCCAGTCTGTGGTTAGCTCAAAACCCTAGCAAGAGATGGGGTGAAGTATTCTTTCTGCTCTACACTCCCTTTTGGCTCACCCTGTGCCTTGGTGTTGTCGTCCCGTATAAGCTCTACGAGGTGTGTAACATGTGTGCAATCAGTGATGGATGTAACTTATTAGCTACAGGTTCAACCGAACCCAGTATTCTTGACACAAAATGTAGATACATAGTATATATTATATGTGTGTGTGCGCATGTGCGAAAACTCTCTAAATTTAACCAATGTATTACATTTTGAAACCCGTAATTTTAGTGCTCAGAATTTTAAAATGTTGAACCCCTCAAGTTTAAATCATGAATCCACCTTAGATGAGAATGCCATTGAATACAGTGGACTGTCTCATCTAAAAACTTAAGCTTTCGAGAGGAAGCACTTTTATTTATTTACTTGCATCTTAAAAAATGCTTAGAAACTTTGCGAGTTTCCGAAGGTTGTAGATTTTATTTGTCTGTTTAAACTGTGACTTCGAAATGTGCTTGTTCAGTCCTTGTTGATTTTTGTAAAAATTGTCTTCCCTATCAGGGAAAGGAGAGTAGGGAATTCAGAGAAAAGGGTTGCATAAAGGGAAGTAAAGTTTCCCTATTACTATTGCCTATTGGAATGAAATTAGCCAGTTAGATTGGAGTGTATGGATTTTATCAACAAAAAGAAAAAAAAAAGATTTGAGTGTATTGAGGATGCATACTGCCAACCCAACTTGATTGGAATTGAGACACAGTTGATAGATTGTCATATGGCCTACAGAAGGAACGAGCAATGTGCAAAATTTAGTGAGCAGCCATAAATTTTGCAGGATTCAACTTGTGATGAAAGTTAGTCAAACCTTATAAATTTCTATGAGGCATCTTGAGATGTTGAAACTTCAGATGTAATTAAAGATAGTAAAGACTTCGTTTCTTGTTTGCTTGTGGGGAATGCTGTAAGAACCAATGCGTTATCCTTATCTTCTAGGCACCCCGACGACTTCCTATTTTATTAGGCACCATATTTTCATGTTGGGAAACAAGCCCCTGTGTAGAGGTCAGCATGTCCTAATTGTGTCTGTTGATACCGCTATAGTTATAGTCGATACTTTTCAAGAAAAGAGCGACTCATTCTCCTATTTGATAGGCTTTGTTAATTGGCGGGCGGTGAGAGAGTGTGTGTTACAGACCAACTCCTTACTGTTGCTTAAATGGCTTCCCAGTCTCTTCTGATGAACTATCCTTCTTCTAGTTAAGCTTCTGCTGCTGAATGATGCAAAAGTTTTCTTTAAAAGTTTAAATCGTTGTTTTACTAATATGATTAGTCCTACTCACTCCCGTGGCTACTTGGCTTAAAAGTTATATCTGATGGTTTACTAGTTGTTGTGCTACTCTCTCTCTGTGTATGTGTATTTTATAGTGAATTTTCGTGTTTTCTCTTGCTAAGATACTGCATGCTTAGTAATTGTAACTTACAATCCGCTTCCCGTTATAAAATCAAGTATTTGTAACTTACTAAGTGGCTTATTGTGACAGAATTTTACAGAGTGGGAGTACCTCTTGCTGGGGCTTATTTCTGCACTTCCTGCTTTCTTTGTACCCGTGATATTTGTTGGAAAGGTGAATTTCTGTCTCATTTTTCCTACTACCGATGCTCTGTTGGTGAATCAACAATACAATAACTAGACCTGTAAAAATTTCCAGTTGTTATTTATTCAAATCAGCTGCAACTTGAGTTTTTCAACCAATATTTCTTATCAAATTACTACATCTTTATCGTTTTGTCACCTTTTCTCGTATCAAACTGTACTTAATTAGGTCATTATGGATCTGTGCTTAATGAAGGAGACAAATTGCTCATTTTTGATAAAAAAGGAGATAAGTTACTCATAATTTTTGTGTTAAATGTAAGAGATAAAATGACTTATTATGAGTCCATATTATCATGTGCAAACTGTTGCATTTGAATGATGAGCCTTTTCCAGTAATTCGCCAAGCTCTTCAGTGCAACTTCTTCTTGTTTATTCTTGATGATATACATAACTAGTTAAATCAACATAGTTAAAAAGATGAGCTTTATAGTATTTGTTCGAAAAACTAGTCAGATGAAGGCTTATTATTATGTGTAACTTTTGCAGGCTGACAGGAGCATTCCTTGGAAGGATCGTTATTGGGTAAAGGCAAGTGTTCTTGAGGAAGAAATATCAATTTCTTTTTTGCAATTTTAAGGACTCAACTATAAGCCTCTATTATGATTGGTTTCTAGATTCAATTTTCATGACTCGGTTTGGAAAAATTCTCGTGGAGAAAAAAGATAAATATTAGTGAAAGAAAAAGACAAGAGATCATTTTTTTGTGGCCATAGCTTGTTGTGAAATTGGGTTGTCTTTCTTGATTTATGACACTCAGCATTGGTGCTAAAAGACAATCACTAAAATTGGCACAGGTTAATTTATTTCGGATTCTTTAGTTGACTAATGCGGCATAGACAAGAAATTTCCTTGCTACTTATTTCGTGATTTTACGATCCTCTCTTTTGGTTCTTGTATGGACTACTGACTATTGATTTGCTGTTATTCCAGGCTAATCTCTGGATAGCAATTTTCACTTATGTTGGGAACTACTTTTGGACCCACTATTTCTTCACAGTTTTGGGTGCTTCTTATACATTTCCGTCTTGGAAGATGAATAATGTAAGCCACCTGTTCGGAATTTTGCCCCATCCTTTACTTGGATTTTTCATCTTCTAAAAGCTTTATCGTGTAACTCTGTGCAGGTACCCCATACAACTTTCCTTTTAGCACATGTTTGCTTCCTGTTTTACCATGTCTCGGCAAACATGACCCTTCGCAGGCTACAGCATGCTATTGCTGATTTGCCCGAGAATATTCAGTGGGCTTTCAGGGCAGGATGGATTCTAGCATATGCTTATTTTATAGCTTATTTGGAAACCTTAGCTATTTCCAATGTAAGTGGTCAATTTTGTGAGTCCAGAAATATCTTATGTAAGGGTATATAGCAGCCTTATCAGATGCCTTTGTGATATATAAATAAGGTTTAAAACATCACTTGTTTGTTTCTGACCTCTGCAGTTTCCGTACTATGACTTCGTGGACCGAGCTATTATGTATAAAGTTGGCTCGTTGTTTTACGCGATCTACTTCATTGTAAGCTATCCGATGTTTTTCAGGTAAGAACTTCTTTCCCTGCAATTCCTGCCTCTGAAATTCCCCTAGTGCAGATGTCGTTTATTTACGGTATAATTACAATGTCTTTTAAACTTCTATACATTTTTATCGTTTAAGTGCAATAGTCTAACCAGTTCTAAACTAGAGTGGAAAATGAGGACAAATATGTCGAAAGGATTATGAGCAACACAAGGTGGATGAATTCAGTCCGCGGACTAGCTAAGTTTAACATACGTTGTAATATTCGATAGAATCACCTCAAGGTGTATAATGCTGGAGCAAGCAAAATTCAGTTCTACGATATTTATTTTGAAAAGGTTTCAGATAAAAAAGGTAATAATGTCATTTGCTGAAAGGAACATCCGCTCTCAAGTTAAGCTTGCCTCAGGTTTTGTTAAGCAGTTAGATGCTCATAATCTGACTCTCAATTTCTGTAACGGCTTCAAAGATTTTCTTGGCCAACTGATCTTGCAATTTGAGGACGAAACAGATGAGTGCATTATTGAGTTGATTGATGTTGTTGCAAGTGTTTAAAGGGATTTCTAAAGTCATCTGATCTTTATTTTAGCGGCGCTAGTAGCTCTTTTCAATCTTTTCTAGAGGGGCCATTCATGAATATTTCAGCATGATTTCTAGTGTAAAATTTGACAGCTGACAGTGAGATTTGGTATACTATAGTTTTTGAGATAGAAGGTATGCTCCAAGTGGAAGTGCTCTAACTTGTTTTTATTAACCGTCTGAGGCGCTTTTAGAATTTACAATGTTGGACAAACAGAAATGTGAAATTTCATACTTGTTTAGAGTTGGTAAAATTCTATAACTATTTATTGAAAAAAGAAACTCTACACTTCCACTAAAGTAAAATCTTGGAAGTTTTTAAGCTTTGCTTTTAAAAGTGGTTTTCTAGAACCATAGGCAACACAAACACTCTTCTAACCATATATGGATTAACTTTAAATATGTATCATATTACACCAGTGGCAGACCCAGGATTTTGTGCAAGCGGGTTTAATCTTAGAAGTATATAACTTTAGTCGTAAAATAATAGTTGTCAGGTGGGTTCAAATAAAATATTTATACAAAATTTACGCAGCTTTAATCATAAATTATACATATATACAGTATTATTTTTTGATGAAGCGGGTTCAGCGCTTGTCACCACGTGCGTCCGCCCCTGTATTACACCACTGTCGTTAATCATTATGGTCCAGGACTCCTGCATTTTAACTACTATATGCTTTGTAACTATCATTTGTGAATTCTGTTGATGGTTGTTTGCTTAAATGCACAGGGTTGATGAGAAACCTGGTGATTCGTGGGACTTGCCAAGAGTGTCCATTGATGCTTTGGGTGCTGCAATGCTCGTCACAATTTTACTCGACTTATGGCGCCTTTTTCTAGGTCCCATTGTTCCAATGGCAGAAACCAAACAATGCCTTCAATCAGGACTCCCATGGTTTTCAGTGACATCTTGAAGGAGTTTCAATTGCGGCGTGTGAACTCAACAGCTTCTGCAAAATCAGAAGTTTAGGTCTCTTGAAATGATGTTGAGTGGATCAGTTTAGGCCCTTGTTGTACTCTTACCAACTTTAGACAACTTCAGAATGATGTTCACTTGTACTCTTCTTGAACACTATGTTTTATTAGTTTCTGAGAAACTGGAAAGCAAGTTAGCCAGTAAAAGCAGTTTCAGATTTCTTGGTGCCAATATTCTGAATTGGTTGATAAGAAAGAAGAAAAATAGGGATAGTAAAAGTGGATGAGTTGGTTACATTCTCATGTTAGCAATTTGAGCCCCTCTAAAATTGTATGGAGAAAAAACCAATCCTGCCAAAAAAAGGAAAAAAAGTAGTGATTAGTGGTATTAGTCCTGAGCCCGGGGTCTATTGAAAATATCCTTTTTATCCTCACAAGGTAGGTGTAAGATCTGCTTACACACTACCCTTCTCAAACCCCACGGTGTGGGATAATACTAGATATGTTGTTGTAGTGATATTAGCGGAAGTTTTCACCAACCATGTTGATTATTAAGGCTTAATATTGTGTCATAGCTTCATACTACTTTCAAAATGGTTTTACAGAAACTCTTAATTTAAAATATTTTTGTAACCTATAGGTCACGGGTTCGAGCAATGGAAGCACCCACTAATGCTTGCATTAGAATAGATTGTTTATATTATATCTCTTAGGGTACAATTTTTTCTCGAACCTTGCATTAATGCGAGATGTTTTGTGCACCTGCCTACTTTTTTTTTAAACATAAATAGTAGTACTACCATTTCAAGATGAGAATAAAAAAGAAACAAGCCATGTGAGCTGTGGCTTTGACTGTTCTTGACCCATTTCAAGATCCATATGCATTTTCATAAATCTGATCTGTCTTTTTTTTCTTCTTCCTCATTTTCAGATCCAGAACAAAGTCATTTTTAAAAAGAGCTTTTTTATTTTTAGTCCGCGCCAGAAACTATTTATATTTAGTAGTAGAAAAATTGTATAAAATTTGTATATAACATACAATATATATATATATATATAGAGAGAGAGAGAGAGAAAGAGAGAGGGGGGTGGGCGTTCGGGCAATTCGGATTAGATATGAAAATTTCGGTTTAGATTTTCGATTTTCGGATTGAAGAGATGACAATCCAAATCCAATGCAAAAAAACTCGGATTGGATCAGATTTTTTTAGTTTGGATTCGACTAATCGGTTTGGCTATTTTGGATTTTCGGTTTTGAGCTTATAAATTGAGATGTTTCTTCTTTCTACAATAATGAACATCCAAATGAAGTATTCATGTTAAATTGCCTAAAACATTCTTCATTTTCACTGCGATCATCCAAATAAAGCATTCAAATAATGAAATCAAGGAAATACAACAAAGACATTAGTAAGGCTGATAAGAAGTAGCAATAGTAGAATCATGTCCAAATAGAAAGTATTCTGATAGTAACTTAGTAATTAGTATTGAATATATGAGATTATATCTAAAGGTTAGGATATTGGAATTGTTATTATTGGCATATGAAAAATAGACTAAATCTAAATTATAAAAAATTTGGATTTTTGGATATTCAAAATCTAAAAAACAAATCCAACATCCAATCCGAAATCCAAAAAATTTAAAATTTAAATCCGAAATCCAAACCAAAAATCCAAACAATTCAGTTTTCGGTTTGGATTTTGGGTTTGCCCAAACTATGTCCACCTATTTTTCGGCCATTATTTTGATCTATACAGTATTAACAATTACTAATCATTTCGGGTCCGGATCCTACAATGTGGTATACTCTTACCTCTTGTGTCATATTAAGTACTAATGATTAAAGAATTGTTTAGATTATACGTTCTGTTGAGGTTATGCATAAAGAACCGTCAATTGTAGGGGTGTACATAGGTCGGATTGGTTCGGATTTTATAATTACCAAACCAAATTAATTGTGTCCGGTTATTAAATCTAAAGACCAAATCAAACCAGTAAAACTCGGGTTTTTTAATCTCGGTTTTTCTCAGGTTTTCTTGGATTTTCAGGTTTTCCAATTTTTCTCGGGTTTTTTTTTCCGGTAAAATCTTTGTAGAACAAAACATATAACTTGTGCTCAAAATATTTCTTTAATCCTAGTAAGATACAACTATATAAAGTATTTTCCTAGAAAATAATACAAAATATGAGATGTGTCCATGGCATTATCCTAAAATATTCAACAATAAAGATAATAAATTATGTAATATAAATATTGCTAATTAAAAAGCCATAATAACAATAAACATAATCTAAAAGTACTAAGTCATACTAAAATAAGTAGACTAATAAGGGAGTATTATTTACATGACTAAACGCTAAAAAAATAAAAATAGGTTATGCATTTTTATCTAAATTATTGCAAAATAAAAAATAGATATTCAATACATTCCCTTTCGTAATATTGAATTGAATGTCTTTTGTTAGCATTAATATTGATTTGATTTTGGTTTGGGCTTTTGTTAACATTATTTAATTTACTAATATTAATGGCTATAAAACTTATTGGAATATTCAAAAGTTCTAAGTCCAACCTTGAAATAAGACTTAAAAGATAAAATTGTGAAACTTTTTAAGGAATATTTATAAATTACATCACAATAAGTATATTTATATATATAAAATTTCTATATATGTAATTCCGGGTTGGTTTGGTTTCGGTTTGACTTTCTTTAGTTAAAACCAAATCAAATCAATTATGGTCGGGTATTTTTTCCAACACCAAACCAAATCAAACCAAACCATAGTCCGATTTTTTTTCTCGGTTTGACTCGAATTATCGAATTGGTGCGGTTTATCGATTTCCTTTGTACACCTCTAGTCAATTGTTTAGTGATATCGTGAAAGTTTTCCACATAATAAGGTGAGTTCAATTTCCATTATCCTTTTCCCTTTTCCTCCCCACATCCCATATGTAATGAGAAAAAATAAAGAAAAAAATATGGTCACGATTTGTTAAATCGAGATCCAGGCAAATTTTGAACCTAACTCGATCTTAAAAGTTATAAGTTTTTCGTAAAGTGTATTGGGTTTAGCCTCATCTTATTCAAATTAGTTTTGTAATCAGACAATCAGATAATAGAGAAAGCACTATCATTCGAGTGGGTGAAGATATGACGCTCAATCCCACATCAAATAGGTGAAGAAGAACTTAAAAATGGCAATCCGGCGCATAAAACATTTTGCATTCACGCAAGGTCCGAGAAGAGTCACACCCGAAGCGTGTGATTTGGACGGTCTATTTTATTGCAAGGGTTAGTGATTGCTTCCATACATCGAACCCGTAAACTATATGTTATAGGTTACAAGGAGACAATTTTATCGTTACTCCAAAACTAAACAAGTACGATTCGATGAAGTTAACAAATCGGTAATAAAGCCACGTGCCACAGCCCACATGTGAACTAAGGTTGAGATGAATCATACGTAAAGTCAGCTTACCGTAAAAGAAGACAAATCATTACCCCACTCTCTCTTCTATACCTTTACACCCTCCATTTCCCCTCTCATTTCAATTCAAATTCATCAAATACCCAACGTCCCAACGGCTACTTCTTCTCCCTCAAAACCCTAATCCCCTTTTCTTCTTCATCTTCACCTTCTCCGTTTCAAAAAAAATAAAAAATGAAGCACTTTACGCAACAGAGAAACACAATCTTAAGGGAGAATCACGAGGCCGCAGCTACAATGCCATCATCTCCAAATCCTAGCTCTTTAAAGCAGAAGTTCACAACATCACCTATCAACCCTAGTAGCAACAGTAACAGAAAGCATAACAAATCATCTAAAGAAAATGCTCCTCCGATGAATCACCTGTCCGATCCAAACTTGTCCCCGGCCGTTGGATTGAAGATCAAGAGTCCTCTACCTCCCCGTCCGCCGCCTAACTCCAATCATTTGAAACGGAAGCTCAATTTGGAGTCCGTTGGTACTGAGAATGGCAACGCTGGATCTTCTGACTCTGGGGTCAAGGTAATTTTCGGGAGAAATTACCTTACTATTTGCTCCTTTTTTTGAGATTGAATTAAACAGGTCCAAAAATAGCAGAGTTGATATAGAAGGTTCCTATAGCCGATCTCAACTTGTTTAGGATTTAAGGTTAGCTATTGTTTAAGTCGTTGTTTTGATGTTGGAGATATAACTGCAGAGGCGGATCCACGATTTAAAGTTTATGAATTATGGATTCTAACACTTTTGAGTTTCTGAATTAATAATTTGTACATATTAAATAAATTTTTAAGACAAATACAGGGTTTGGGCCAAAGTTATTGGGTTCTGCCGAACCCATACCATCAACTCTATCCTAAGTTGCTCTTACACGACAGTTTAGGTGCCGCACCCGTGTGGACACAACACTAGTATGGGTGTGGGTATGGGATCCGTACTGGATCTAGTCAAACAATTTTGGGTACTTTGACCACGTCGACGGAAAAATTCGAGACGAGATACAATTTGAATCCCGAAATCAGAACCAAAACTAGAGTAAATTTGAAGAAAATAACATACTTTATCTAGGAAATCAATCATTTACTTATCTACAACTTGAGACAACAACAACCCACTATAATCCCACTTAGTGGGTTCTGGGGAGGGTAGGGTGTACGCAGACCTTACCCCTATCCTGGGGTAGAGAGGCTGTTTCCAAATAGACCCCCGACATCCTTCTCCTCCAAGAACTTCCCACCTTGCTCTTGGGGAGACTCGAACTCACAACCTCTTGGTAGGAAGTGGAGGTTGCTTACCATGAGAGCAACCCCTCTTGTCATATCTACAACTTGAGAATAAAAAAAGAAATACACACTTTACAAGCTATACGTAAGTATTTCATAAAATTTCTCATAATTTAAAGGTATTTTTATATTTTTATTTTTTTGAATTATTTTAGCCGGATCTCCGCACCCGTATCTGTACTAGGATCCATATCCCCGAATCTCAGAATTTACATCTCGAAGGATCCAACCTCTAGATCCGCACCCGCATCGGACACCCGCACCTGTGTCCAAGCAACTTTGACTCTATCCCCACGGGATATAAGATGAAGTATGCTGCACCCAAGGGTGTGGCCTAATGGTCAAGACTAGGTGGACAAAATTATTTGGTACCTGTTGCTGGTTGGAGGTAGCAGGTATCCCGTGGAATTAGTCAAAGTACGCGCAAACTGTTGTGTGATATATCACAGTTATAAAAAAATGCCTTAATGGTTTTCTAGTTTCTAGTTTTCATTAATCGGATATTGGGAGCATACATTTATATGCATTGGTTTTACTTTTTTAAAATGCTGAGTGTGACTTGGTTTACTGTTATCAATACTGACTTGCTGTTTCTTCCAAATGATATTTGATCCACTTTCTTTTGACTGGCACTCTGCCTTCTGTTTGATTGGTTCAAACAGGCGTTGCCTAAGTGCCTAGTACTGGTAGGTCCTGTATTGATTCCTTCAACTTTTCTTGTTTAAATCAGGTCATAGTGAGGATGAGGCCGCCAACCAAGGATGAGGAAGAAGGGGAAGTTGTCGTCCAGAAAGTCGCTAATGATTCTTTATCAATAGCTGGGCATACATTTACATTTGACTCTATTGCAGATACTCAATCAACACAGGTAAAAAGTAATAGCCTGTTAGCTAGGCTTTAGGAGGAAATAGCTGTATTGAGTATATTCTAATCTGATAACTATGGTTGATTCTTCCTTTTTATTGTTCTTTGCTTCAATATAAAAAGTATACCAAAAGGAGAATAATGAAAGTGACATGCACTTGACCCTTCTTTCTTATTGTTCTTTCAGCTTGATATATACCAGCATCTGGGAGCTCCTCTGGTTGAAAATTGTCTTGCTGGGTTTAACAGCTCAGTATTTGCTTATGGACAGGTAGTGTTAGCCTACTACATCCTGCTACATGTTAAATATGCCTGCACAACTCCAAATGTTCTTTCTCGTGCTGACATGACACAATAACATTTTAATGTGATTGACTTCAATCAGACTGGTAGCGGAAAGACATATACAATTTGGGGACCAGCCAACGCCTTGTTGGAAGAAAATTTAACCAATGATCAACAGGGCTTAGCCCCACGCGTTTTTCAGCAGCTATTTGAACGTATTAAGGAGGTGATATGTTGTCTCTGTGATCTTCCAATTCTCAATGTCCTGGATTTGATATGTTGTATAAAATCAATTCCATAATGTATGCATTTTCTTTTCAGGAACAAACCAAGCATGCCGACAAGCAGCTCGTGTATCAGTGTCAATGTTCTTTTCTTGAGGTTAATTTGACTGGCCCTGGCCGTTTTCATGGTGAAACAAAGACTATACTTGCAGTTGTTTAATGTTTAACATTAATTATGTACAGATATACAATGAGCAAATCACTGATTTGTTGGATCCTAGTCAAAGAAACCTCCAGGTAAAAAAGGAAATAAAACATAGAAGATGAGTGTTGTAACCGTTATCTGTATCCTGACTTCTATTTATTTGTTAAAATATTTGCAATTTGGCTTCTCCTTTCAGATTAGGGAAGATGTAAGAACAGGTGTTTATGTGGAAAATTTGACTGAGGAATGTGTTTCCACCATGAAGGATGTGACAAAGCTTTTGATGAAGGTTCAGACTGCTTATATCTTTTTATTACACTTTATTAGACAGAGTAATGCAGGCATGACTAGGTTTGCCAGATAGAATAGACCAGTAAAAGGAAAACAGTTAGCCAGGAGAATCTGTGCAGTAGGTAAATCAATTAGACGGTAATGTGAAATGGATAATAAACCAAAACTTACTTAGGTGCAGAATGTGCAGTAACATAAATGATTAAGTTCGACTGCCTTTCTTGCTAAGCACTTACTTATTTACTGCAAATATCAAAGTATCTGACAAGGAAGCTCAATCTTAATTTTCGAATCACATTTGGAACTTTTCTTTTGTTTTGTCCCCTGGTTTGCTCATTATTTTGATTTTCTGAAAGATGGAAGGACAGAAGTTTTGGTGTCCTAATGCTAATGCCTTGCCTTTCCAGATCATTATGCTGCAGCTTATTTTTGTCTTTTCTTAATTTTCATCACTGAGGTACTTGTCAAAAAGAATTTTATCACTGGGGTCTCCGCTGTGCTCTTTCCCATAACAACAACAGCAACAAGCCCAGTAACTTCCCACAGGTGGGGTCTGGGAAGGGTGAGATTTACGCAGCCTTACCCCTATCCTAGAAGGACAGAGAGACTGTTTCCCATAAATCATAATTCGTTTAAATAGGGAGGGCGTGGGGTATATACAAATTTTTATTCGTGTTTTCTTATTTGTATCCTGGCTGGTACTTAATTGGAAGATAATCATTAGGTATCGACTTGCATCCATTCTCAAATGGAGTCTATCATTTAGCAAGTTAATCTTAGATCAGTGTCATAAGTTATTGTTAGTAGTTTTTTCTAATTCTTTTACTTGGTCTTCTGGAGTTTTTACGGTAAAATGGACTGGTACACTCAGAAAAGCTTATGGAACTTTCTCAATTATTACAGGGACTGTCAAACAGGAGAACTGGTGCTACTAGTATAAATGCTGAGAGTTCACGTTCTCACAGTGTATTCACCTGTGTTGTTGAATCACGATGCAAGGTGATACAATCTTATGTCCTTTCTGACAATAATCTGAATTCTTTTAAATGCCAGGTTATCTAAATTCATGATACCACAATTGTGGTATGCCAAGTTAGGCATTGTCTGTTATCCGTTATTATGCTGTTCTAATAGCAGTTATAATTTGCATGTACTCAGTGTGCATGCAAGATGCTAGCATAATAAATTATTTGGTTATTATTGAGATCTGAAAATTCTCTTGTTTGGCTATTCTAAACTTTCAATTTCAGAGCTTGGCAGATGGTTTAAGCCACCTAAAGAGGAGTAGAATAAATCTTGTTGATCTTGCTGGATCAGAAAGGCAAAAGCTAACTGGTGCAGCAGGTGAGCGCCTGAAGGAAGCAGGGAACATCAACAGATCACTTTCACAGTTGGGGTACGTTTGTTTCTTTATCATTTTGCGAAAAAGAGCTATTCTTGGTTTAGCTGTCAAGGAGGTTGCAACTCATTGTTAATGTATGTGACTAGGAATTGCGTACTTTCCTATAACCATTGGATTGAAGATGAATAGAATTGAGTCCACTCTAAGATGAAACAAGATTTCTTACTTTCCTTAACTGATACCCAGTAACTGATCTTTCCGGACGTTATCGGTTATTCTGGTCAGTTCCTGCATTGAAACTTTTATGGCGAGATTTCGTTGACTATTTACTTTCTATATTTTCAAATAAGCAGAGAAGCGTGTTAGAGTGTTAAGTGAGTATTAAAATGTCAGTTATTGAGTTAGAATAGATGAAGCTTTAAGTTCTTCGGTTAGATAGTCTCATCTTTCAAATTTGACGTACATCATTTGTGTATGTGGTTACCTATAAATAAGCATGTCTTGTATTCTTGAAATCACCAAGTAATCAATATTCTTCTCTCATTTCTTATTTTCTCATAGGTACCGTTTAGGTGGAAGTGCTGACAGTTAAGATATCTAGGCTGTCTTTCAGGAGTATGCCATGATAGATAAAGATGTAATAGAATGGATAAATTGGAGGAATGATACAGAAGTGTTACGCGATAGGATACGTATCAAAGTGAAAGACAAGTTTTGTAAAACGGTTATGAGACTAGCAATGATATATAGGAGTAAATGTTTGGCATCTTAGATTCAATATATCCAAGTAGAGGTCTTAGAATATAGTGGTTAATGCTATATGCCCTTTATTGCCGGGGTTACGTACCTTTCAGGGACTTACTAAAGACTCATATTTTTCACTATTAGCTAGAATGTTTTGTATATGCTATTGATCCCACTACTTTTTGAAATTTACAGGAACTTAATAAACATTCTTGCAGAAGTTTCTCAAACGGGCAAGCATAGGCACATACCCTATAGAGATTCCAAGTTGACATTTTTGCTACAGGAATCTCTCGGCGGGAACGCAAAGCTTGCAATGATCTGTGCCGTTTCTCCATCCCAAAGGTAGATTCACAGCCCCACATTTCAGTGCGATTTTTGCTTTCCACTCTGTTTATCTTCATTATATCTAGAGCTCTTAGTTCTTTTCGGTAATGCAGTTGTAAGAGTGAGACTTTCAGTACCCTGAGATTTGCCCAACGTGCAAAGGCAATCAAGAATAAGGCGGTAGTCAATGAAGAAATGCAAGATGATGTAAATGCTTTGAGAGAAGTTATACGTCAGCTACGGGTAAACTCTGTTCCTCTACCTGTGACTGATGCATCTTGAACTTAAGGTGCATCTCTCAATTATGACAACTGGTTGAATGCCTCTTTTTTCCTTTACTCTAACTAGGAGGAACTGCTAAGAATGAAGGCAAATGGATATCAAGCAGATCAAAATGGAAATTATTCATCAGGATGGAGTGTTCGCAGAAGCTTAAATCAATTAAAATTCAGTCTTAACCATCCAGTGACACTACCTATTGATGGTGACGGTGATACAGAAATGGAAATTGTGGACGAAGCCGAACTGTTAGGTCTCTTGTCCGGAGGCAGCAAAGAGAATAGTATGCTTGGAATCCTGCGAAAGACTTTTTCAAAAGGTTCATCACTACTTGATTCTGCAGTACAGCATGGGGAAAATGAGAATGACTGCAACAGGGAGCAAGGCTCCGAGTATATGGATGTTACCATGGAGGAAGAGGTATCTGACGCAGTTGTCGAGCATGAAAATGATACTGTTGATGGACTTCAGAGCACCAAGAAGAGTTTAATTGTGGACGAGTCGTTTTGCAAAGGTAGCATAGGAGAAACTGTTGAGGCTGATTTGGATCGTTCATTAGTGAAAAAGCTAGGTAATGATTCTTCTATGAAGCCAACTGAAGATGAGTATCTTCTGTCTTCTGCCAGCGATATGCTAAATCAAGGGCGAAGGGAAGTGGTAGAGGACTCTCCATCAGAGCAATATTCTGAACGGACTCCAGAGAACTCTTCTAAATGCTTGGAGGGCAATACAACCTGCACTAACCTCAGTATAGTTCCATGTGATGTGTCACCTATTTTAGACTCTCCCACTCCAAGTGTTTCACCAAGAGCTAATAGCAGTAGAAAAAGTTTTAAGACTTCAATGCTGAGTGCTTCAGAAAAGGATCTTGGAGATAAAATGGATAACCCGAACTTGTCCTTCACAAAGCCATCAAACAGTATTTGTTTGAATTCTCTAACAAGTCAAAGACACAAAAGTTGTTTCACATCAACTGAGCATTTGGCGGCTAGTCTTCAGCGGGGACTTGAAATTATTAGTACTCATAGACAAAGTACATCTTTGAGGCGCTCCTCGGTCAGATTTTCTTGCAAGCCTTCTGAAATTAGTGCAATTATACCAGTTGCTAAAATAGATGTTGGAGTTCAAACTGTTATCGAAGATGATGAATCATTTGAAAGAGGTTTAACATTTTTGTGTAGTAAATGTAAGGCAAGAAATTCGCTACAAGAGCTTAAAGATGCTGATGATGGCTCAAATTTGCAGTTGGTACCTGTTAATGGATCACAGTTGGTATCTGAAACTGGATCACAGTCCTGTGAAAACTTACAGATTCAAGTTCCTAAAGTAAGTTTGAAGCTTTTTAAACCAGAGTTTTTGGTTCTTTTAATCTTGCATGATTCTTATGCCTGTGCAATGATTCTAACTTTTTACAGGCAGTAGAAAAGGTCTTGGCTGGAGCTATACGGAGAGAGATGGCCCTTGAAGATATATGTGCCAAGCAAACTTCTGAGATCATGCAACTCAATCGATTGGTATGTTTGATTTGTTCAATCACGGAACCTGCCAATTTTCATTATTTCTTCATCCCTTTGACCTGCTTTGCAACCAATGGCAGATCCAGCAATACAAACATGAACGAGAATGCAACGCTATAATTAGCCAAACACGTGAAGATAAGATCATTCTCCTTGAGAGTTATATGGATGGAATTTTACCAAAGGAGGAGTTCATGGAGGATGAGTTGTTGGCGCTGATTCACGAGCATAAGGCATGCATCTGACCTGAAATTTGTCTTCTGAAATCTTTTTGTTTCCCCTAAACATGTTTCATTTCTCATTTGCTGCAGCTTCTGAAGGCAAAGTATGAGAATCATCCTGAAGTTTTAAGTGCCAGACTTGAACTAAGAAGAGTTCAAGAGGAGCTGGAGCGGTATCGTAATTTCTTTAAATTAGGTGAGAGGGATGTTTTGCTGGAGGAGATTCAGGATTTGAGGAGCCAGCTACAGTTTTACGTGGACTCTTCACCAAAGTCATCCAGGAAAGGAAATTCTCTTCTACAATTAACTTATCCATGTGAACCCAGTGTGCCTCCAACTTTATCCACGATTCCAGAGTCAGATGAGGAGAGTTCTGAACAGAGACTTGAAAGGGAGAGAATTCAGTGGACTGAAACAGAGAGTAAGTGGATTTCTTTGGTAGAAGAGTTGAGGTTAGACCTACAAGCTAGCCGCACATTGTCTGAAAAACGAAAACAAGAACTAGATCTGGAAACGAAATGCTCGGAAGAGCTGAAAGAAGCAATGCAGAGGGCCATGCAGGGCCATGCACGCATGATTGAACAGTACGCTGAACTTGAGGAGAGACATATTCAACTCCTTGCGAGACATAGGAAGGTCCAAGTTGGCATAGAAGATGTTAAAAAAGCAGCCACAAAAGCAGGAGTTAGAGGTGCTGAATCTAAATTCATAAATGCTCTTGCTGCAGAACTTTCAGCTCTGAAAGTGGAGAGGGAAAAGGAAAGGTGCTACTTTAGGGATGAAAACAAGGAGCTCCAGAACCAACTCAGGGATACTGCTGAAGCTGTACAAGCAGCTGGTGAATTGCTAGCACGGCTTAAAGAAGCAGAAGAAGCTATTGCAGCTGCAGAGGTGAGTCTTGGAATCCATTGTTTTCTTCTTACTATTTTTATTCTAGCAGTACATATGTTCTTTTTGTTTTCTTGAGTAGTTCTGTTGATTGTATGCGGTGTAGGGATAACATGAGTTTCATGTTGACTGTTTTTAGACGTCAAGATTTCCAAGTAATTTACAGGTTCATTTTGAGTTTTATCTTCTTTTTTTTTTTTAAAAAAAAAAACTAATTTTATATTATTCGATATCAATAGTATGAACTCGTTTGGTAAGATTATGAAGAAATATGTTTATAATTCTTTAATCACGTATAACTGGGTATTTTTAGTTATCTGGTTACAGTCTTCTATTGCTTTGATCTTCCTAAAACTATATAGTAGCTAAAGTTAATATCTTTGTATAACATGGAAGGAAGCTAAACAACAACCACCCCTACAATACCTTGGAATCAATACAGGTTTTGCTGAGAACATAACACAATCGAAGGAACTGATACATATAATCAATACTCTCTAATTGGGGTTAAAGCTTATATCATTATTGTTACAGTTTCATGTTAGCAAGAGTCTTTTTGTCTGGCCTAGAACTTGTATGCTGGTGTAGGGACAAGTGTGTAATCTAGAGGCACCCAAAGGGTGTGGCGTAATGGTCAATGAAGTGAGTCAATACCTTGGAAATCACGATTTAAATCCCAGTAGAGATAAAAAACATAAATTGATTTCTTCCCACCTGCCTAAACCTTGTTAAGCAGAGTTTTATGATACATGTGCTAGTGGGAGGTAACAGGTTACTGATTGAATGATCGAGGTGTGCAAGCTGGCCTAAACACCACCGTTATAAAAGAAGGGTGTGTGATCTAGAGAATTTCCAGTTTTGAGGAACTCCTAATTTGCTTTAAAAACAAATTATTCATAGGCAAACTAGAATATATTGGACTTAGTTGGGTCTGAATGGAGTTTGAATGGTTTTGGAGGATTCAAATAGCACACTCAACTTTGTTTGGGATTGAGGTGTAGATGATTGACTGATATTAAAGATCTCTGGTATAATCTAGAAGGAATATTTTGCCTGGTTTTAGGGAATCCAATATTCTGATGCTGCATGACTCTGGAAGTATATTGTAGAAATCTGTTAAAGAGTTTTCTTTCTTTGTTTATTTCTTAAATTAAGTCTCCATATATGATAACTAAAACATTCCGATCATATTACAAACGAAGTTATCTTATTTACGGGACGTCCTTTCAGGTAAACAATGTGAAGAGTTCTATCTATAAAGGTAGCTGAATGCAGATACTTGGCTATGTGTCCACACATCAATAATACCGTCTTGCCCTGACATTTCTCTGTGTCTCTTAATAAGATTCCTGTAGATTACTAATCTTAAATCGTTCAAAAAGATCTCCAAGAATTAAGAGACCTCTTCGTGATGATTGGGCAAAATAACCTAGCAGAAATATGACTTGCCTAGGTAGTAAGACCTTGCTGTTTATCCCCATACACAAGGAAACTGGGACAATGTATCTTGTTATATGTGCCTTCCAAGTATATTATTTTTCCCATTCTGTCTGTGTACGTCCACTGGTCACTTTTGCTTGTATATATACTTTCTTTCCAAAATATCCTAACAAGTTTCTGAAATATGCAGAAACGAGCCATTTATGCGGAGCAAGAAGCTAATGAAGCTTACAAACAGATTGATAAACTGAAGAAAAAACATGAGAAAGAGATCACCAATTTGAATCAGTTACCAGAAGAACCTCATTTACCTAAAGATACATCAGAACCCGTATATGATGACCCCGAGACAGGTGATCAGCGATGGAGAGAAGAGTTCGAGCCATTCTACAATACCAAAGAGGAGGACTTACCAAAATTTGGTGACCCCTCTTCTTGGTTCTCCGGGTATGATAGGTGCAATGTATAGAAAGGAAACGCGTCATAAATTGTTGTTGTATGCATTGATAATAGTATAATGTATAGTTTGGGAAGCTGTTGTATTTTTCCTTCAAAATTAATGATAGTGATTGTCTAAACCAATTGTGAAAAATAACAGCTTGAATCTATCAAGCTCTTGTATCCATTTTGCCTGCTTCATAGATATGAATTCTCTCATTTCATTCAATTACAAACCAGTTTTCAATTGTATTCGAGGATTCATTCTTTGTACCCTCTCGTAGTGTGTCAAGTAAAGTGAACAGTTAGGATGGCTCATCTACAAAATCAAGAATCAAACAATTTTTCTTATGTTTCTTTGTTGGCTATAAAAAAAGGCGCGGAGTGCGAGAATTAGGATAGAAGGTTAATAGATAGTCGAGCGTATCTCTTTGCCATACCAGTAATTTTAGTATTGTTCTCGTATTTTCTTATCCTTAGATTTTTATTACTACCTGGTATTTCCGTTGCTTTTATTACCTTATTATCTTGCTATTGTTATCTTATTATCTTATTTTCTTTTGATTGAGCCAAGGGTCTATCGGAAACTTGTCTCTACCTTCGCAAGGTAGGAGTAAGATTACGTACACACTATCCTCCCAGACCCTACTTGTGGAATTATACTGGATTTGTTATTGTTGTTGTTGTTGTTGACGCCATAATTCTGCATAAGAGTGAAAACCATATGTTGATATAGCTGTGAAAGAAGATAATATGTGGTGATAATGATTTTTCTTTTGGGGATTGTTTTCCAAAATTTATGTGATAATGATTATTTTTTTCGAGTTATGTTTAGAATTTGACTGAATGCGTTATTTGGATAGGGTGGGACATACTGCAGCAGAGACAAATATGGAATGTGGAGAGATCCCAAGAATGAACATTTATGTGTATTAGTAGCTTGGATCATTTATTTGCTTGGTTTGCATGTCAAGTGGATAGGGGGCAATCTTCAAGTGGCTCAAACTAGTAAATTTATGTAGAATAGTTATAACATATATTTAAATTATGTACACTGACAATATAAATAACTTCTATACCATGAAGAGTAATTTCACCTATTTGAGCAACTTACTCGCCTTATTTTCCAAGTAATTAATTCCATTTATGATAGGCAACTTACTTGAATCTCTTATATGACTTGGTAATATAAAAATTCTTTTGCACTATTGTACAGAAATTATATATATATAATTGGTAAAGTTGCTGTCATCTGATCAGGAGGTCACGAGTTCGAGCTGCGAAAACAGCCTCTTGCAGAAATGGAAGATAAAGTTGCGGACTGCATACCTTGTGGTTCGGCCCTTACACGAACCCCGCGCATAGCGAGAGCTTAGTGCATGATGCTGCCTTTTTATATATCCAAGAAGGGACAGTCCATAGGAAACGCCTGAACTTGTGCTGATATTTTAGTCTATCATGTTATGAAGACCATAAAACAAGTAGCTTATGGGATTGTCTTCTTTGACATCTAACTCTTTCTACTTGTGGACCATTTTGTTCCTTTTCTTAAGTGGCACTTCTTTTTCACTCAAATATGTAGATATAAAATATACCAAGTAGGCTCTAGCCCTAGCCATAGAATAAAATGTGGAACCCATAATTTCTTTGTTTCTCTGTTCTCAGTTAGTCTTTTATGCAATAGTAATTCAAGTTGCCAGAATTTACTAAGTTGTGGATATTGGGATGATCCAAGTATCTAACGCTGTTGGATAGCAGCCATTTGCGCTGAATCTTATATCTTGTTTGGTAAAACTTCTTTAATCAATTTATGTTGAGAAGTGCTTTTCTCAAAACTGCATTTTAAAAAAAATTATTTGGTGAGAAATAATTTGTATTTAATTAACTAACTTGAAATCACTTTTGAGCAGCGATTAATATTTGGTTAAATTTTTAAGAAATATTTCTATAAGTGTATTTTTCTCAAAAGTATTTTTCAAAAAAGTACTTTGGGGAGGCTATTTTTTTCTGCTTCTAAAAAACTGCTTCTACTTTACTCAAAATTACTTTTTTCCTTCTAAAAGTTTGGTCAAACACCTTAACTCTAGAGAAAAGTATTTTTTGAGAAAAGAAACACTTTTGACCCAAAAGAAACTTGGCCAAATAGGCTATCGACATGTTATGGGCTTGCAAAGTCTCAATTCTTCTTTTCCGGTTTAATCGTCTAGTATTTAAAGTCTATTGGCCTGACTAATCCGAATTCACGCGAAGTAGGTCCTCTAAAGGAGCTAAAGTGCTCTTACCGAAAGGTTCTCAATTCCTAGCATCAAATCCTTAAAGGATCTTAACTAGGGGCGGAAGGGGATTCGCGCTGAAAAATTACACTAAAGGCAAAATCTATTTTATACATTTATATATTGTGTTTTGACTAAAACCCAAAAATATAGTTTAGTGGTCAAGTGAATTCAAAGCCTTTGTGAGGTCGTTGATTCAATTCCATTAGCTGTAATCTTTTTTAATTTTAAACTTTTTTTTGAACCATCTTAACGAAAATACTGCCTTCCCAACTAATCCCAAATATCACCACCCTATAGTAAGATTATCAATTATTATACTGCTCAAGTCATATTTGTATTGAAAATGACATCTAGATCAAACCAACCACTTTGAATAGGAAAAGGCATTGGAATAGTAACATGGGCGAAGCCTTTTTCCCTTTCTGGTCCATAATTGATAGTATAGTATATTTGGTTGTTGATAGAGAAACAAATCTCTGAAAGTAACTGGACTTAAAAAAAGAGACTATCTTTCTATGGATGCAAATTTTTGGCTTATTTCTGACTTCCATTAAAAATAAAAAATAAAAAATATTCTATACACTTTGCTTTACGTATCAAAGTGGGGCCAGTTAAAGTTCTAAAAATCATCATTCTTTTACTCTATAGGATGAGCAAGACAAATAAATACATTAATTTACATGACTAAATCTCTACAAGGATATATTGTTGAAAAAGTTTTTATCTTGTCAGAATAAGATATGATCTTAAAATAAGTTTGTAGCATGTTTATATTTTTCTTTGACAATATCTAAACTACTATAGTATTATCAAATCCCATCCACCACCTTGAGACAGCTAAAATCTTGAGATATTGCTTAGAGATAAAAAAGAATATTGATAATGATATTAATGCTTGAAAGTAAAAGATTTAGTTGGTGAAATCAAAATGATGGGCTGGCTATTCAATTTCACAGCCTGTTTCACCTCTATTTTCCTAACTATAGGCATTTGATATTCGAACTCCTGATTCGACTAATTCAAATTCGTGTAAAGTAAATTTATTAGAAGGGAAAAAACCTCTTTACTAGGAGATTTTATTTCCACGTTCGAAGTCAAATTTTTTGACTGAGTGCGAAAGAATTTCAACCATCACATTATACCTATGTTTTTTCTCACATGTCAAATCAAGTGTCATAGCAAACCAAATCCGAGAAAATTTGCTGTTTAAGTTGAAAGAAAAAGATATAAAGTGAATGGAAGGTATGATAAAAGGCATACATAAGTTACCCCTAAACTATTCACCAAATCCCTATTACACACTTTTTGGACACGAAAATTATCTTACACACTCAACCTTTTAATACACACCTCTTTTGTTACGTGGCTCGCGTGTGCTTAACAAGAAAAATCGAGCATGTAAAATTTGTAAAGATCTTTTGAAATCCATATTTTAGTGCCACATGCCAAATAATAGTAGTAATATTTTCCTTATTTCCATTTTTATCAAATTCAAAAAGCTGCCAAGCTACCCTTTTATCTCGGTCTTCCCCGACCTACCAGGACAACTGTCACAGGGGCGCTTTCAGTCCGCCGAAAATGTTGCCCGCTGTGTGGCAGTCAAGTCCCCACTTGACCTCAGTCTTACCCGATTTTCTTTCGCTTTCGAGGTTTAACACTTAGAATAAATTTAAGGCAACATGAAATAAATGAAGGCACACAGATTTACGGGAACCCTTTCCCAACCTTTTATAATATAACAATTACAAAGGAAATTCTCGAGTTTGGCAAGGTGCTGCCACCCTTGGCAGGCACCAACTCACAAAATGGCGACAAATGCACGAATCTGCCCTATAAAGGACCCCCGCCTAAGGCCGCTCGTGCTGTCACTCGTTTGGCAAGGCAATGACACATATTTTGCCATGCTCAAGCCATAAAATAGACAACTCTATGCCTATCTTTCAGACCATTTTCCTCCCTAGGTACTTAGCCCGTTTTTAAGGCTACTACCACACATATATATAGTGTAGTCAGCCCAAAAATGTTTCCTATGTTCAGTTGACATCCCCCAACTGATAGGACATGATCCCCATGATCAAAACGTGTGGAACATGATAGAACATGCTCCAAAAACGTGCATAGACTTAGCCTATAATCAGCAACTCTTGGACAAAGGCAGTTGTAACCGCCAACTGCATGGCATGTGCACATCACACTTGAAAACCACTCTATGTGCGCGTTTCTTGGCCAGCTGTTGTACACCCAAGGCTGGCTTTGCGCCCAGCCTTAGCCTTTGACACTGCTCCCGCTCAATGCCATCGCCACAGCTCGTCACCCCTGACTTAGTCGCACGCCTATCCGCTGCCACAGTAGCTTGTTCTTGTCAAGTCGCCCCTACTTGATCAAGTCTGCCCATTGTCAATGCTGATTTTAGCATCAAGTCACCAAGCCTTGATGTCCTTCCCTTTGCCAAGTCGTTTGCCCACAAGTAACTTAGGTGCCAACCCGCTCACCTAAGCCATGGCAACATCACATTGCCAATACCACTGCCTTGGCACTAAGCTGCCTCACTTTAGCGCCGAGGTCTTTCCCGTTTTGCCTTGTCAAGCTCCCATCCAGCCCGCCTAGTTCCGTCAAGGTCTTGGCCTTGCTTGTACGCAGCCTACTCTTGTTTTGGTGTAGTCCGTCACACCTTAACCCTCAAATACAAGTGTAGTCCGTCCCACTTGCCTTAGCAATAGTTTGTTGCCATCGACAACACCCCCACATTGTCTTGCATGTTGATTTTCCCCCGCACATAGGCCAATGGAAAGGCCATCATGCCAAAATCCTCGCCACTGCCGTGCCGCTTGCCGATCAGCTTTGTTAGGGGTCTAACAACAACCCCCCCCCCTCCGGTCTTCCCCAAACTCCCCTCCTATTTAGTTCTTCCTCTGCAATTTACAAAACCCACTAAAACTCATGTTAAAGAATTTAATAAAGGTACTGTAATTTTTCTTTAAATTGCCCTTCCAAACTTTTCGTGCTTCATTTTCAATCATTAAAACCCATATAAACATTTAATCTTTACATAACAATTTTTTGTATTTCATGAGAACGACTGAAATTATAAAATCCCCAACTCAATTTCGCCATATAAAGAAAGATTTGAGATTTTATTCGCACTGAAGTTGTTTAATTTATGAAAACGAAAATCTGACTTTGATTTGCTTTGTTTGGTTGTGTTACGAGACCTGAAAATGGAGAAAGAAAATGCGGAACAGAGGAGTTACAATTTTAGTTTCATCTCTTCCATTCTTGGTCTTGGGTTTGTTATAAAAACTGAATTTGCGTGAAGGTTAAGAAGCGACGACAATGGCTTTTTCCGGTGGTGTCAACGGTAGCGGAAGGCAAAAGAAGACGGAGATGTTGGAGGATTCTTTAAATTGGGGGTATAAAAGTAATTTTAAATATAATTTTTTTTAAAAAAATAATAATGACGCGTATCATCATCCTATTGGTGCGTGACATTACACATATTTTTTCTAAACTGGTCAAGAAAAAAGAGGTGTGTATTAGACACACTCTGAAAAGGTTGAGTGTGTAAGATAATTTTCGTGCTCCGAAAGTGTGTAATAGGAATTTGGTGCATAGTTTAGGGGGTAACTTATGTATTTTGCCTATTTCCCACATGTATTTAACACTTATCATATTTTATTGGATGTTATTTTATATCTTTGAATCATGTGGATAATCTAGGCAAGCCCTAAAAATATAGAATTAAATGAAGTGTTAGACTTAGTAGTAGATAGTTATAAATTTGGTGTTAATTGGAACACCCCCCCCCCCCCGCGCGCCAGCTCAAAAATTCAAAGTGAAGTAATATCATATTATCATAATGCCATAACTTGTACAATGATTAAAGCGCATAGTACAGTATTAAGAACTGCAGATTGCTCTGACATGATGAAGATGTTAAGTAACCCACCAACCCCTAAAGTAATAAAAGCATTAGCTTAATGCATTATAGCATATGATCCAAACATATGAAGAACATAAAGAATAAAATGTTCCAACATAATTAGTTACCCGGGTTCTCTTGGACTGATAAAAACTTACTCGTATCATGTGTTTACATCCGACAAAAAATATCGTATTAAGAGATAAAAACTTACAGAAATTTATGTTCAAATTCACACAAAAAATTAGTCAATGGCTCTCGTATTCCAAAAAGATTAAAACAAATTAAGACGGATAAAATATATATTATCACGTTATTCAATTACTTAACCATAATAAATATATATGATTGATATAAATATCTACAATTGGTTCTCAAACCCCCACCATCCAACCGAGTTAACTTTTAACCTTTCAAAGGAACATATAGGGCAAAATCCATCAATATTTCTCTTATTTGTGGACCCTAATTAATTGTTCGTTATGTCCGGAGTTAATCACGGTATGCCATGATTAAGCATCTTTTCACGAGTGACCAATTTACCTTTTTATTTTGGTCCAAAATAATTGTCCATTTATATAATAAAAAAAAATTTAATTTATTTTTTCAAAATTACCCTTATATAAGTATCATCATTTACTCCTCACATTTGAGAAGAGAAGAAGTAAGTGCTACTATAACTATGCTACAACATTTAATAAAGGGTAGTTTAGTTACACTAATTATTTTTATCTAGAATTTAGTATTTCCTTAATGGTGTGCCCAAAACAAATTGATCACTTATTGTGGAACGGAGTGAGTAGTTTTTCCCCTTGATTTTTACATGTTTGACATTATTAGAGTGATTTAACAACTTTTTTTCACCTATCTAGTTGACTTTATATTTAAGAAGATCCAATGTTTATTCATGGCTTTCTCTATCTCTCTTTTGTGCCAGAATCATTTCTACTACAATATATATTAGAAAATATGAGATTTGTTTGATTTTCCATTCGGTGTTCAGTGTTGGATCCCGAATAACTCGAATTCGCACCTCGTAAGGCCCATTAAAAAACAAAGAGCTCCCTACTATGATTTGTTTCATATCTAAGACTCCAATTCGAGACCTCTCTACTATGATTTGTTTCATATCTAAGACTCGAATTCCAGACCTCTGATTAAGAACGAAAATATGAGACCAACATATAAGATTTAACGGATGTAAAAAAAAGTGAAAAACCAAGTGTTGCTTGGATTAAGTGGACCTATGTCCTTTTAGATGATCGATAATGAACTCAATATATAGTACACATAATTTATGTGTATAGAAATAAATGTACATATGTGCCACAGAAAATAAAGAGAAAATTCAATATCATAAAGTCTCAATAAATTAGTGATTAAAAAAAATATCAGAATGGAAGGAACTATGGTTGATGGAAACTCAAGGTTAAACCAATAGGTTACATTGAACTATTTGACCCCTCAAATACACTTTCTTACTATAGCTACTATAAAATAATTTACAAGTGAATTGGATTTATCACACCCCATTTGGTGTGTGATATAGTCTCTCCAATTTAATAAAAATAATCCCATATGGGAAAAAAAATTGATAATCATCATGATTAGCCAAAGTAATCATTGAATAAATCAAGAATTGGAAGAGAGAAGTGATCTCTATCTCTTTCCTTTTTTGTCTTCTTTTTTCCTTCTTCTTGAATCAAAGAATTGCTTTGGAAAAAACTGCAAATTGTCTGTTTATGTGCAGAAGCATCTCTCATTTGAGGCCTCAAATGAATGAACAATTCTAGACTTTGGTCATAGGCTCATAGCTCAACCTTCATTTGTGCTGAGGATATATTGCCTACATTCAACAAAGCAAAGTATTAGATTTACACAATTATGTCACTTATCAGTTAACTAATTACATGTAAATCTTTATCAGCCACTACTGCTTGTATTAGCGCAGGTTATTTACAGCACACCCCATGAGGTGCGACCCTTCCCTGCAGTGGCGGAGACAGGATTTTCATCAAGAAGGTTAAAAAAAAAAGTTAAGAAATTAAAAGAGACTGTGTCCAATGGGAATTGAACCTGCACCTTACAAAAGATTTTGAACCTCCTTGACCACTGAGCTATACTTTTGGGCTATGTTACAGGGATTCAAAATATAAAATATAGAGGTACAAATCGGATTTTTCCTTATATGTATAGTGTAATTTTCGGCGAAGGGGGTTCGGGTGAACCCCCTTCCGCCCCCTAAATCCGCCCTGGTCCTGTCCTTACTCAATTGCCCGAAGACGATATATTTAATCAGGATCTGGCAGATACATAGGGTCAGGAAGATGATAATGATTATGACAACAATGCTAATGAGTCTGGAGATGACACTAACCTACTATGACGATTAGTATAACATATTTTTATGCGGTCAGTATATATAAGTTAAAATCCGTAAGAGTATACTAACCAGGAAGGTTCTGTCCCTGAATTTGGCCAAAACCCATCTGGATAACACTATGGAGATCATCCTCAAAGAATGTTGGAACCTAAAAAAGTTAAAATTTCCCATGTTAAGTGAAAAACTGGAATAATAAATTCTACAACATTATTACAGTTCCTAGCCCCAATTCTTGATTACCTGAGGAGTTTGTTCAACAAACTCTTCCATATGAGGCAATTGCATGATGTTTACATTTCTAGCCATATAGCCATTTGAACATTGCTGAGATTGGAATTCATATGGAAATGCTGCTGAGTTTTCTGATGGATGCATGTTATGATGTAACGATTCAGCGGATTGAAACATCTGAAGTTGACACAAAATATATGAACAATTATACCTAAGAGGTCAAAAACTCATGAACAATACTATGAGTAATTTGAATGACTTACATTCTTGGAGAGAAGAGATTCCGCGTTGAAGTCCATTCTTGGATTCATATTAGATAACTTCATTGAGAGGAACTACATCAAAATATACAAATATACAATTCAGCCATCTTGCTAAATGCTAATGTTTTACTCCCCATCATTTGGAATATATGTATTGCAATTTATGACTAATTTTTGAAAGATTTGAAAAATTAAGCTTGAAAATCTTTGCAAAAAGTTAATTTTTTTGGTCGAAAAAACAACAACAACAACAACAATCCCAATATAGTTTCACAAGTAGGGTCTGGGGACGGTAGTGTGTACGCAGACTTTATCCCAACCTTATGAAAGTAGAAAGACTGTTTCCGATAGGCTCTTGGCTCAAGAAATAATTCAAACAATTCTGAGCTTGCGAAATCGGTTTTTGAAAACTCTAAAACAAAGGCCACTTAAGAAAATTACCTCAACTTGACACTGAAGGGATTGCACATAGTTAATGATCTCATCAAGCATCACAGCTTTTCCAGTCACCTATTAAGAGAAAAAACAATAAACTTTCCATATTAGGATTCTGCATATTTTTCTCTTAAAATTATTAAAACAAGTAAAGAAGTATTCTCATAAGCAATTACTTTGTTGCAGCCAGGTACAAGATCTTGTAGAAACTTCATTCTTTCACCAATTTTCTCTCTTCTCACCTGTCCAATCAGAAAAATGAGTTAAAAAAAGAAGAAGAAACATTCTAACTAGAAATACACAAACAATTGAAGCCGAGGGTCTTTCACAGGATAGGGTTAAGGTTGCGTACATCTTACCCTACCCAGACCCCACAGGATTTGCTGTTTTTGTTATTTGAAACAAAAACAACAACATACCCAGTATATTCCCACAAGTGGGATCTGGGGAGGGTAGCATGTACGCAGTCCTTACCCTTACCCTGTGAAGGTAGAGATGCTATTTCCGAAAGATCCTCAGCTTAATACAATAAAATAAACTAAGAAATTAAGAAATTTAAAATACCCTTTCAGCTAGACTATGTGCATCTGTGGCCTGACCCCTTCTGGCTCTAACATGAATATAATCCTTTGGTGGCTCTGTAGTCTTTTGATTGTCTTTATTTTGTTCTTTTGCTTCTGCAACATCGGTATCACTTCCATTTTTTTCATCAGACTTGCTTCTTTTGGCACTTGATTCCAATATTTCTGTTGAAACCTGCATAGAATTAAGTAACATCTATTTCAGTTTTTCAATTATGTATCACAAAGAAGGAGCTTTGGCGTAACTGGTAAAGTTCCTGCTATGTGACCAGGAGGTTACGGGCTTGAGCCGTGGAAAAAACCTCTTGCAGAAATGCAAGGTAAGGCCGTGTACGATAGACCCTTGTGGTCCGGCACTTCCCTGGACCCCGCACATAGCGGGAGCTTACTGCACCGGACTGCCCAATTATAGATCACAAAGAGTTTAAGTTCTATGCACTAACCGTTCAGAAAAATGTTTATATATAATCACGTAACCTATAATTACAGGTAAATCTCTACGACAAGCATTAATCAGTAACTCGATAAAAATGATAATTAATCCGCTATCACAAGTTAAAATTCAGTGATAGTGTAAAAAAATTTTAAACTGTCAATGTCAATGCATATAACTTAAATCAAATTAAATTAGGAATTGCAAATCCAAGAACTTAGAGAAAAAGATAGAGTTAATCACATTGACATTCTTGGCATTGGTTTCTTTAGCTTTCTTCTTTGGAACTGATTTCCTCTTCTTGGAATTGGCATCATTTCCAAGTGGGATTTGTTCAGATACTGAAGAATTCTCCATTGACTCTCCAAATTCAGATTCTTTGAATTCTTGAACACCCAATTGAGATCCAGAAACATTAATACACTTACTACTTGAAACTCTTGAAAGTTTCCCACTTTCCAAATTTGGAACATTTCTATTAACAAACTCAGAATCAACAGAAAAATGTGCCAAATTAGTACTATTTGACATATGATTTACACCAAGAAGTTGCAAATTCCCATTGATTTGATGATCAAAATTGGAAAGATTGAGTCTTGGAGGAGAATTCAATGGAGTAGTATAACAAGAATTATTAGTACTATTAACATAAGAGTTTGGTGAAATTTCACCAGAATTACAAATATTTCCCAGTTTACCAATTAACTCTCTCAACACAAAATTGTTACCACTACTATTACTAGGCATGATATTAGATGTAACAGGAGAAGACACAATTGAACTTAATGTAGATTCAAAAGGATCATTTTCCCAACTGGGATTGTAAAAAGAATTCAACTCATTCATTGTGTTGACATTATTCAAGAACATGTTTTTCTCGTCCATTTAATACATGTGAGATACTAAAATTCAGTGAAAAACCAAGAAAACAGAACCCCAGAAAACGTAATGGGAAAATGAAGACTACGAAAGAATTTAGTGTAGTACTAAATTTGGAAGAAATAAGGTAAGAAGAAAAGGAAAGAAGAGAGGCTGAAATCAGAACCAAAAAAGAAAGGTGATTATGACTTTGCTATTTGAATTCACTGAAATAAAGAGGAATTGAGATGGTTATGATCAGGGGAAAGGAAAGGAAAGCAGAGAGAAAAATGTAGGAAACTGGAAAGGAAGCAAGATGAGAAGATAAAGAAAGTGAAATGTCTGTTTGACCTTTTTTTAATTAAGAATGATTTCTTGAAATTATGAGTTTAACCTCGGGAAGGGTAGCCGAGGTAATTGGTAAAAGTATTCGGGAGGTCATGAGTTCTAGTCGTGAAAACAATATATTATAGAAATGTAGGGTAACATCGCATACAATAAAACTTTATGTCCCGGCCTTTCCCCGAACCCTGTGCATGTCAAAAATTTAGTGCACCGAACAGTCCTTTTATATGAGTTAAGCTTCTATCTATTGACATGTAAAAATAGTTGTACAATCATTATTTAAAAAAATATAATGACATGTAAAAATACTTTATAATTTTATGAAGGTTGTTTCTCTAGCTATGGTTATCTTTATTATTTTTTCCGTCGATACTTTTCTTTTCGTTAGTATTTTAATCTTAGTCTTTTTACTTTTTATTTTATTTTTTAAACATGTTATGACAACACTTTACTTAAGCCAAGGGTCTATCGGAAATATTCTTTCCATCTTAAACGAGGTAGGGGTAAAACCTTTATATACTCCCACCATGCCCAAACTCTGCTCGTGGGATCACACTGAGTGTAATATAATTGTAGTGACCTTAGAATGTAAATAATGTGAAACTCCATGATAAACATTACTTCCTCCGTTCCAATTTATCTGAACCTGTTTGATTGGGCACAGAATTTAAGAAAAAATAAAGACTTTTGGAATTTGTGCTAAACAAGTCAAAAAGTGTCACGACCCTGGTTCGCCCTCCGTGAACCATTGTGACGCCAGCTAGTCTCTACGACTAGGTAAGCCTAATCCGCGGAAGAAAAATCAAAATTTGCGGAAATAAAATAATTTAAAACAGAAATAAAGTAGTAACAGTGTTTAAATGTGCCGCTCGGCTCACACCATATTTAACTTTCAATACCAATACATAAATCCAAGACCCAAAAACCCACGAATCACAAGCTATGATCAATACTACATAGCTCTAACTTCAGAATGTCTAATAAGAACGAAAAAATACAGAAGGGCTAAATACTAAAAGTAGGAATAGAAAGGGACTTCTTGGTCTGCGAACGCGGCAGATGTACCTCGAAGTCTCTAGAGCAGTCGCCTCCTCAAGGATGATAGGTCTGAGTAGCGGTACCTGGATCTGCACATGAAAAACATGTGCATAAGAGACATGAGTACATCACAACGGTACCCAGTAAGTGCCAAGCCTAACCTTAGTTGAGTAGTGACGAGGAAGGTTAGAGCCCTACTGAGATTAAATAAATATAAAGATGACAGGATAAGATAATCAGTACAATTGAGAATCTACAGTAAGAATCTACACAGGATAATAAGAGTACAATAACGGTAACAGAGATGAAGGCAAACCACAAGGAAGTACCACTTATAACAAGGATGATAACCAGGGATCTCTTAGTATCCTCAATATATGCTAGGGATTTCTTGGTATCCCGAGGATCTCTTGGTATCCTCAATATATGCTAGGGATCTCTCGGTATCCCGAGGATCTCTTGGTATCCCGAGGATCTCTTGGTATCCCGAGGATCTCTTGGTATCCTCAATATACGTGTCAGGGATCTCTTGGTATCCCGCACCTCAGTTCAGATCATAAATACGTACAGGGGATCTCCCAGGATGTCGTCCCGTAGTCCCAAAGTAAAAACACACAGCAGCAATACAAGAATACCCATTAAACTAAATTTCGTACCAAGTAAATAGTTAATTCTAGTCTAACATGCTTCACGTAATGCAATTAAGGCAGTTTAAGTAAATAGGCAATTAAGTCAACTAAACATGCTTTTCTAAACTAGCAACATGCTAAATTCACAAGTAGAATAAAACAGGAAAAAGAACTCAATTGAAATACTTAAGGAAAAATCGGATTTTCAACAATTAGCTCAAGTACGCGCTCGTCACCTCACGTACAAGGCATTTCAATTATCAAATATATCATATCTTAAGGGGATCCCTCACACAAGATTAGACAAGTCACTTACCTCGAACCGGCTCAAAAATCAACCCGAAACCACACTCTTGCCACGAGTACTCGACTCCAAATGGCCCAAATCTATTCAATTTAATTGCATAATATAAATAACACTTCAAGTAACTGATTCTACAATTAAGTTCTAAGCTAATACGCGAAATTATGTAAAATGACCAAAACGTCCCTCGGGCCCACGTCTCAGAATCGGGTAAAATTTATATTTTCAGAAACCTCGCACTCTCACGAGTTTCAATCATATCAAGAGTACCAAAATTGAACCTCAATTTGTCCCTCAAATCATCACTCAAAAGTCTCCAATTATACAAGCCCTAATCCCCCAATTACCACTGATTTTTCTTAATTTTTTTTCATGCTTAAATTGATAAAAATCACTCCAATAACGAGTTTAGGGACCAAAGACCTTACCCCCAATGAACTCCTCTGAAAATCCTCTTGAAAAGTGCTCCTCAAGCTTCTTCCCGTTTTGAAAAGATGAAAAATGGCTAAATTTCGCGAAGGCAAAAATTTATATGTTCTGCCCAGCAATTTTCGCAGTTGCGGTCCTGCGGTCCCGCTTCTGCGGAGCCTAGGTCGCATCTGCGACTTTCACTTAAAGACCCATTTCCGCATCTGGGGTTACCCTTCCGTAGGTGCGGTACCGCTTCTGCGGTGAACTACCCGCATCTACGGTTCCTGAAGAGATGAGCAAATACCGCTTCTACGGTCTCCAACTCGTAGATGCGGTTCCGCTTTTGCAAAAAATCTCCCACATCTGCGGAACCTGTTGACCTCCCTCAATTTCGCTTCTGCGGTCTGTTAACCACTTTTGCGGTGCCGCACCTGCGAAACCCAAACCGCAGGTGTGGTTATGACAGAACCAGCAGCTGAAGCTGAAACTTAAATTCCAAAATCTTTCTGTCAACCATCCGAAAGCATCCCGAGGCCTCCGGGACCTCAACCAAAGGCACCAACAAGTCACAAATCGCTACCCAAACTTGTACCAATCCTTAAAACTCTTAAAACAACATCGAAACCTCGAATTAACCATGGATTTAAGCCTAAGAACTCCAAAATTCTCAAAATACACTTTTGATCAAAAAGTCTACCAAACCTCGTCCGAATGACCTAAAATTTTGCACACACGTCACACTCAAAACTACGAAGCTACTCCAACTTCCGGAATTCCATTCCGACCCTCAGATCAAAATCTCACTATCAGACCGGAAACTTTAAAAATTCAACTTTTGGCATTCCAAGCCTAAATTAGCTACGGACCTCCAAAACATAATCCGATCGCGCTCCTAAGACCGAAATCACCCAACGGAGCTAACAGAACTATCAGATTTCCATTCCGAGGCCGTCTTCATACTGTTCCAACTACAACTAACTTTCCAACACTTAAGCTCTCATTTAAGGACTAAGTGTCTCAAAACTCTCCGAAACTCAAAATCGAACATCTCGGTAATCAAATAGCAGAAATAAACCCGGAAAAAGCAGTTAATAAGAGATCAGGGCGTAAATCTTAAGACGACTGGCCGGGTCGTCACAAAAAGGGGCTCAGAGTATTTTTGCGGTTATAAAAGCTTCTCATTAAGGGTAGAATTGTAAGTTTAAGCTCAATTATTACCAAATTTAGAAAGTGGTCATTCTTTTTGAAACAGACCAAAAAGGAAATAGATTCATATAAACTGGAACGGCCTTTATTTATTTGTGGACCACACATTTCTAATTTTTTTTCTTCATTGTTTTGCAAATATACATACATATGTAACGTGCCTATATATACTACAATATCTCAGCCAGAAAACACCGTAAAAACCGGTGGCGGTGCGGGGGTTATGGGTGGCAGGGTGGTGTGTCTTTAGATTGTCGGAACTTTAATGTCAAACTAGTTGATGTCTCGTTTGTTAGAAGTGATGACAAAAAAAAAAAGTTCATATAATTTGACTAATAAGAATAACAATACTATGTTAGGCCCTTCTTTTTAATTTTATATAATCCTTTGGTATTTGAAATTTACTGGTTAATTCAAATTCACAATAAGTAAGGCCAGTAAAAAGGGGAAACACTCCCTAATATGATAAGATATTTTATATTTTTAGACGAACTCGAGACCTAAGATTAAGGTAGATATTCCCACCTTACTCCTTCGCAGTAGGCCTTCTTTAATTCTCAGAGTTAACATCCTTTTTATTTTTTATTTCTTTACGACAGTAATGTTCGAACTAGCTTGTGTGTATTTCAGTTAATGTCATTAGATATTTGTTATTTCTCAGTAATACAGTTATCAGGTAACTCTGCCTATTAATGCTTGGATAAATGAGTAAATATTGCCTAGTATTTTTTACGTCACTGAAATTTGACCGGAAACCTCAAAAGGGAAAAAATCAGAAGTAGTCATATTTAAAGCTGATAATTGAAAAATAGTCATAGCTTCAAAAGTAATTAAAATTTAGCAACTTTTTCATGTAAAGATATAATCTGAACAAAAATACCCTTAAGAATCCGGAAAAATTCCAGCATAATATGCAGGAGTTCGAATTTTTTACATATGAGATTTCAGTATAATATGCTGAAATTTCATAATGTGCTAGAGTTCAACATATTATACTGTAAGTTTATAAGCAGGAGCTGTATAATCTGGCACATTATGCTGACACTTTCCATGTTTCAACAAAATAATGGCTATTTGTCAATGACTTTGCACACACTGACTATTTTTTAATTACCAGATCGAAAACTGGCTAACTCGTGCCATTTTCACCATGATTTTGTCTGACTTTATTGACTACTAGGCGAAACAATAAAAAATAAAAAGAGATCTTTTGGGTGGAGTCCCGAACCTAATTATGGTCTTTTTGGACAAGTATAACATAAATATGTGTAAAAAAAGAGTGATCATTCTATATATAACGTACTTTATACCGCGCTATACTTTAATGGTGTTTTAGCCGTTAAAGTATAGCGCCGTAAATAACCGCGCTATAGTTGATGTTAGCATTTTCATGCATAGCGCTTTAAAATTGCACTATAAAGTATAGCGCGGTATAATACCGCGTTATATATAGAATGGTAACTTTTTTTACATATATTTATGTCACACTTGTCCATAAAAATCACAATTGGGTTCCGGACTCCTTTTGGGTGTGGAGTTTCTGCGAAATAGGATTGTGGTGGTTAGTACATACTGGCAAACAACCCTGTTACACTGGCACTGTTTTGTCTATGGTGGATACCATCAATGATTAATGGCCAGATTAAAAGGTTAAAAAAGGAACTATTTTTCCTGGTTATTTCTTTTAAAAAGGATCTATTTAATTAATTAAAGAAAGGGAGAAACAACGGCGTGGTTTAATTTAAATAATCAAGTGTAACATGGAGAAAAGTGGAGATCACAAATAAACAAAAACTCCTTAGATAATTATACATTTTCCTCACCATTTTGTAGTCATTAATTGTTACTTGGTTTTCAAAATTTATACTGTAAGAAGTAAAAGCATATACATAAATTGATAATTCAGGATTTTCGTAATTGAGTTTTGCTGCTCCACTGTAGGGAGCTTTAGGACAACAGGAAAATTATTTTCTTGACTCACGGGTTCGAACCGTAAAATCAGCAATTGATGCTTGCATTAAGATATGCTACCTACATCATACCCCTTGGGATCAGTGGGGAGCCTGAATTTTCACTAAGGGATATCAAAATATTAAAAAATAGATACACTGAAAAGTTTAGGGGCCTCAACGTACAATATATATACATAAAATAGAAAAAATTATCTAGCAATACAATGTAATTTTCTGGCGAAGGGGTGTCGATTGACATCCCTTAATGAATATAGCTCCGCCACTGCTTGGGATACAACCCTTCCCAAACCCTGCATAAATATAGAATTCTTCGTACACCGGACTACCATATTTTCAGTTTTGCATCTCACTCTATACTCAATGAAATGATAGTGTCAGAGAGTAGTTAATCATTATTCAAAGTTGGTTCGCCAAGCAGTAAAAGGACTAAATTGAATAACATATCTTTTAGTTTGAAAAATTAGTTGTGTTTTGTTGAATGAAAAAGAAATTACTAAGGGGAGACAAAATTGTAGAATATATGAGTAGAAGACAACAATAGAGTCGTTATGTCTCGATCGATCCTTTTCTCGTTCTATCTCAATTATTGCTATATTAAATATGCATATATTTTTCTTAATTATTCATTTTGAAATTGTACAGAGTAATGGCCACATGCCTGAGGTATAATTCTTCCTTTATGTTTTTCTTTTTCTTTTTTCCTTGCCGTATAAATGTATGAAAATGATTTAGTTATTTTAAGTTTTATTTCATGCAATTTTGTACAAACTCTGTAAATTAAATTTGAAGAATTGGGAATTACTATACGATATAAAATACAAAATTTAGAAAAAATATACTACAAGATAACTAAGATAAAATCTTTTGAAATAATTCAATAAAAGCGAAGACAATATACAAAATTTCCACTAAACATCCAGGATGTCACCTTCAATCAAAGCTTGGAAGGAATCATTTTGAATATAAATTAATGATTAAAGGAAGATAGATTTGTTTAAATGATTTAATTAATTCAAATTCAGACAGGACTGTCAGAAGTTATTAGATTTTTTATTGCAATAAATTTATTTTAAGGCATATCATTTCAGTAATCAATTGCCGACTTCTTTTGCTTCTACACCAAGAGGGAAATAAACAAATTAATGAAAAACCTTAAAGTCAATTTTTTTTTTAAAAAACAAACAAACATAAATAGTACTCAGATTATATGACCAGAAAACAGTTTACTTCGAACGCAGTAAACTTGACAGAAAAGTTTCTCTTTTGTGGATTTTAAGCAGATTCTTTTAAAAGGATCGTATATTCGCAGTACACATCGGAAAAAGCAAAACTTTCATAAGTTTCAATATGTTATTATAAAAAATTAATATTACTAAAACAAATCTTAATTTTGAAGTCATAGTCACTTTCCTTAACATAATAATGTCACCTTACATGCATTGTATTGGTCAAAATCTGACCGTTACTGTCGATCTGATCGACATCCCGTCCAAGCGGCAAGACAGCGAAAGAAGACATGTTTTATTCTAAATCTCGTACTCATAATACTCGTCAAGTCAGAAAAGACGACGTTTAGGGGACGACAAATGCGGACGTAGTATAAAAGAGCATCAAACCAAGTACATAGCAAATATTCCATAACTTTATATAGGGGGGCTGGGGTAGAAGAAGAGGGCAATCTCCAAGAAAATATGTAAAAGTCTCTCCTCCATTGATTAAGAAGAGCCACAATGAAAAGTATCAATAAGATTGGTTATCTTTATCTCATCTTATGCATTATTTTTTCAATTAGTTTACAGATCTGGAATTTATTATGTTTAACTAAGATTTACCCCTTCATTCTCTTTAATTGATTTATTCAAAAAGGTTCCAATTTCTTTTGAGTCAAACAATTTGGCGCCGTCTGTGGGGATTTCTTAGTGAAATTTCCTAGTCTATTCCAGATCAAGAATCGGAAACACGATTACCCACCGAAAAGAGCGCTAAGGCAAAGCCCAACCCACGCAGGGCAAACGCACAACATAGAAGGAGAAAGAGAGATGAATACGGTCACCGAATTTAGAAACCATAGCCCTATCAACCATTGAACGCCAGGCAAAACGAGCAACGTTATAAATCCACCCTCATTCAGCGGCTCATCGGATCGGGGTAAGGAAAATATCATTTTGACTCACCTTCTGCTCTTTGCTCAAATAGGAACAGAAGCGCTGCGCAGGCGAGCGAGCAAAGAAATACCTCAACCGGAGAATGTGAAACTACTACAAAACAGCCGAAATATCGCCCACCAATGACATCTCCAGACCGGAAAGCGAAAAGATTAGACAAGGAAACTCCAATGTATACATGAAACGGACATGAGCAAAACAACAACGTTTCATACTCTCTGATATTACACTCTCCAATGCGAACAAAATTAAGCGAACCAAGACTCCCCTAGAGGATACCTGATTCTCCAAAAAACTGGGAATGACGACGGTTAATATTTCGACAAGTTCGAAATAACACCCTAAAGGCCAAGGGTCGTCGCCAAAAAGAAGAGTTCGACCTCGTTCGAACAACGACGGGTTAATATTTCGACGAAAGTTTGAAATAACACCTTTAAGGCCAAGGGCCTTCTCCAAAGAGAAGAGTTCGACCTCAATCGAACGACGACGGTTAACATTTCGACAAGTTCGAAATAACACCTTAAAGGCCAAAGGCCTTCGCCAAAGAGAAGAGTTCTACCTCAATCGGACAACGACGGTTAACATTTCGACAAGTTCGAAATAACACCCTAAAGGCCAAGGGCCTTCGTCAAAGAAAAGAGTTCGACCTCAATCGAACGTCGATAGTTAATATTTTGACAAGTTCGAAATAACACCCTAAAGGCCAAGGGCCTTCGCCAAAGAAAAGAGTTCGACCTCAATCGAACGACGACGGTTAATATTTCGACAAGTTCAAAATAACACCCAAAAGGCCAAGGGCCATCGCCAAAAGAGATGAGTTCGACCTCGATCGAACAACAACGTGCTAATACTTTGACAAATGTTCGAAATCACACCCTTAAGGCCAAAAGCCATCCCCGAAGAGGAAATTCGAAACATTCCTAAGGCCAAGGGCCATCATAAAAGAGAAAGTGAAAAGAAAGACTGGGACTCACGACGGGATAATGCTTCGATAGTCCGAAAGTAACATCCCTACGACTAAGGTCGTTAAAAAAAAAGAGTTCGATATTATTCGGACCATGATGGGATGGCATCTCGACACACGTTCGAAAATACCGTCCCACCAGCGAAAGCCGACATCAAGACCCCATTCAATTCGAATGGCACTAGATTCCCAAAGAGTAGGGAACTCGCCATGCGGCAATCTACTTCACATCGAAGTCGTGAAAAGAGAAACGGAGAAAAAGTACATAGGGCATATAACAACAAAAAATTCCTCTTTATACTAAGTCACTGCGCAAACAGTCGCAGATTACATACGGCTTGAACCAACAGTCTAAAAAAAGAGAAGATAAACAACGACAACAAACAAAAAAAAGGAAGAGAAACAACGACAACAAACAAAAAAGGGGACAGAAAATGGACAAAAACAACAATTCTTTCACTCGACGCCATCATCGCCACCCTCTTCACCACCATCTCTAGGAAGTCTTCCCTCACCATCCGCGCCCTCATCAGCTTCCGGCGTCGCGGAGTCATATCCACTATTAACACGAGCCTCTCGTGCCTTCGCTCGTGCTCCTTCATATGCAACCTCGGTAATATTGCCTGCCTCCCACAAACTCTTATATATATCCTGCTGGGCTTCAGCATAAACCCAAAGCTCGTGCAAGTGGCGGGGAACAACGGCGGAAGAAGACTCAATTTGAGCCAACACATTTTCGGCCTCCAGAGCGGCAACCCGATCTCCCAAGATCGATGCTTCTCGGTCGATCTCACCAATGTGTTCCTCAAGCCTCGCCTCCATTAGCGTGGTCGTTGCCTTCTCCGATTCCTGCTCAGATTGGAGGACGCATATATTGTTTTCCAAGGCCGCCGCCCTTGCCGAAGACCAGGCACTTTCGATACTCTCCAACCTGACAACCTTTCTCTCTAACTCAGCCAATTTTTCCATCGACTCCGCGCTCATCGCCTCGACTCGGATAAGGTTCTGATCCATCTCGAACTGCATTGACCTCAGTCTCCCCTGAAGATAGTCACACTCTACGACTACCCCCTTACCTAACTCAAGCTCTTCATCCTTCGCACGAAGTTGCTCCTCGAGCATACTATTTTTGCGAATGGCTTCCATCAATTGCTGGTCTCTCTTCTCGAATTCCTCTTCAAGGGATCGAGCACAAGGATTCTCCCTCAACCGCTCGTGCATCTCACGGCACTTATTGCAATAGCGCCGATATTTCTCCAATGCCTTCAGGAAAATCTTAGGCTGAATGTCAGCCCTACGAGCGCTCTCAATCTCCAACATGTACGTCTGAAAAACGAAAAGACGCGTCAAGATCATATTATCTCGAAAAATAAAAGAAACATGAAAGAAAGGTGAAATGTACGCTCAAGCCCATAGCGGCCACTTTATGCATCAAGTCGATATCAGGAACATTTCGAAGAGCCTCGTTCTCGGCAGCGGAGCACAAAATATCGAACTGCGGCATCAAATCCTCCGTGTCCCCCAGGAGATTAATATCCGATGAGATCTCAAGAATACGGGGCCTCCCGCATGAACCACCGAGTGGGTAAGACCCTCTTCAAACATCCTAACATCATCAGGATCGAGGTCCGACTCGGATTCATAGTCATCGACCACGACGCCCTTTCCTCTTTCAGCAGCCGAGGAGGAAGCACGACCAGGTATGGAGGATGAAGGCCCGTCCGAAACCACAGCGGCGGCCTAAAAAATCTGGCCCCCCATCACGGCAGGCTGCTGATCAACTACAGTGGTAGGAATCTTCATCGATGGGGCAGATACAACGGATGGCTCCGTCTCTACAGGCGGAGTGGTATCAACCCCCGCCCTAGATCCCGTCAAGGGAGAGTCTTCTTCCAGATGTATTACGGTCGGAGGTGTTGTCCCGAACTCCACTTGCCGCCTCTTGGACGACCCCTCTCCTTCTTTAGAATGGGGAGATTCACCCGTCAGATGAGTGGCACGGGTCGGAGCCTGAGTTTGAGGAGTGGCCTCCGGAGGTATAACCACAACTGTAGACTCAACTGAAGTAGCCGTCGACGAAGATCGTCAGCAAACACTGCAGCAGGGCGATGCAGGCTGATGAAAAGCTAATGGAGGAGCCCTCGCTCTCCGCACTCTCCCTGACATCGACAAACATCACATAAGAAACCAAGTAAAAAGAGAGGAAAATAACAAACAGAAACGACATCTCACCTATAAGGGCATACGTCCATATTTTTCATAAAAAACCGACCATGTGCGGACCCCTACCATTTGAGGAAGGATGGAACTCACCCACTCACGGATACCTTCGACAGATGGAGGGGGCAGTTTCGCAGCTACGGAAACATAATAGGGTTTAATACTACAACAAAAAACGGTCGGGCATCTCTCCGACTAAAAACATAAAAACTTACGCGCAAAGTTTCACTTCTCAGGGAACCCCATAAGATCCGTCACAAGGTGCTCGATCCGCACATAAAAGTAATTCTCGTAGAAGCAACGGTTAGCCCTATCATCCATCTTCAACACCAGACTCTTCGATCCCCGCTCGTGCCGCGAATAAGCTGAGGGGAGAAGATATTGAGTATGTGCTCCAAAGTGATCTCACGACCGGCGAGCTCCGCAAGCTTGATCAACATAAGGAACAATTTATACAGGTACGACAAAAGTTGAGCGGGGCATACCTCATAAAAGCGGCAGAAATGTACCACCAGGAGAAGAAGAGGAAGCGTGTACCCAATAAGAAAGGGGTAGGCGTAGAGCACGCAGTACCCGGGGTGGTCAAAATGGACTATGTCGTCCCTTACCGCCGGCCGCATTTCATCGTAACAGGGAATTCCCCACCTAACTTTCAATTCTGCGATTTTCTCCTCTTTTATAACAGAGGGAACAGGTTCCGGCTCCTCCCCGGCGGGACTGCAGAAGTCGGTCCATGCTTTCCCGAGATGAGGAAAGATCTAGACGATCGACGGTACATCTTCATCCTCTACCACTTTTACTCCTCTGGTGGCTAGAACATCATTTTCCGGCGCCGAAATTATGACAGGGAGGTCAGCGCGAGAAGAATCACCAGCCATTGTGTCAATTTGGTAAAGCAAAAAGATAAAGAAAAGGAAGGATGAAAGTTTTCAGTTAATTGGGGACAAGTAAAAATTTGAAATATCGGGAAGAAAGTATATTCACAAAGTTCTTTCAAGCAAAGGGTAAGGAAGTGTATCAATCGAATGATGTATATTCCTTATATTTATAAGAGACATAAATCCCCCGCACACGAAACCCAAGAGTCGCTAACCGAATTTGATAGGGCACCGAACGTTTCAATTTCCTGGGAACATATGTCATAATGGCGGCAGCCACGAACAACGTTTCAATTCAAACGACATTTCGATTCCGAAATAGCCGCAACGGTCCAAGGATATCAAAAGAGTGTTGTCACCTCGTTCGAGTCTAAGGATCATACCCAAGGGGTAGGTAGTCATATTTCTCAGATATGTAGTAATCATAATCCGTCCGCCTGGCCCGATAGGGGACGACCCCGACAGAAGGAGGGACTAACTATATTGATCGAAATCTGACCGCTACGGTCGATCTGATCGACATCCCGTCCAAGCGGCGAGGCAGCGAAAGACGACATGTTTTATTCTAAATCTCGTACTCATAATACCCGTCAAGTCAGAAAAGACGACGTCTAGGAGAAGACAAAGGCGGACGTAGTATGAAAGAGTATCAAACCAAATAAGTAGCATAGATTCCATAACTATATATAGGGGGCTGGGGGTTGAAGAAAGAGGGCAATCTCCAAGAAAATATGTAAAAGTCTCTCCTCCATTGATTAAGAGGAGCCATAATGAAAAGTATCAATAAGATTGGTTACCTTCATCTCATCTTATGCATTATTTTTCCAATTAGTTTACAGATCTAGAATTTATTATGTTTAACTAAGATTTACCCCTTCATTCTCTTTAATTGATTTATTCAAAAAGGTTCCAATATCGTTTGAGTCAAACATGCATGACAAAGAATTCAAAAAATTTCAATTTAATGGCTTTTTATATGCATGGCTTCCCCGGACCCTACGTATAGCGAAAACTTAGTGCACTGAGCTGCTTTTTTACGTTGACTCGATTCATTTTTTGGTGCAGTGATTAGGTAAAAAAAGTGACCCCAAAAAAAATCAAATGGTGATTACGCTTTAATTTTAAGTTAAATATTGTAAAATTCATCATAAATTAGTTAGTTTTATACTGTCCTCATTACTATATAACCTTTCATCTATATATTGACTCGGGACACATAATGTGAGTAAATTTATACAGACAACTTTTTGAAAAAAAAAACACCTACGTAGTTAGGGGCGGATGCATGACACCGCTTCGCCCGCAAAAATATTAAATGTTTATACTAATATTCTGTAAAATAAAGCAATATCTAATAATGATACTGGTTATTCCTTGCAAAGAGTACTTCTTGGTCCATTGGTCAAGCTCATATTTAGGCTTGTAAGGCCTTGGTTCAAGGTTGGACCTCAACATTCTATTTATTTTTATCTTTCAACGAGTATTTTTGTTAAAAATTTGAGGCAAAAGAAATTTGAACATACACTTCCCTTTATAATAATATTCAATTAAATTATTGGGCCAAGACTTTCAACTTATGGGAAAATGATAGGAGTATTAGATAATACTTATTTATTATTTATTTAAATACAACATCGCTTACAAAAAATTCTGCATACGCTCCAGTATATAGTGAATATTCATGGGAGTTTAACTTTAAGCAAGTTGATACGAATACATGGAAAATTTAGGAGTTTTGACACAGTTACCCACAAGAACAAAACTATTTACCCTTGTTTACCCATTTGTTTTTCTACCCATAAACTAATTACATTTCCTATCCATGCTAGGTTTTGTAGGGAATTTTTTCTTTATTCTCCAATTCTTTTTTTATTTCTATGCTTCTTCTTTTTTCCTCCTTTTCTTTATTCTCGTTTTCTTCTTATTTTTTTCTTTTTTCCTATTCTAATTTCATTTAACTTTTTTTTTAATATTCCTTTTCTCTTCATAATCTAATTTTATTTACTATTTTCACTATTTTTTATTATTCTATTTTTTATATTATTATTAAAAAATAAATAAATTGTGTACCAATTAAATGTAGCTAATACAACCAAAAAAATATTAACTAACATATGATACCAATATAGTATATAGCTATACCAACCGGATATACAATTGTACGCAAAGAGTTAAAAAAATTAATTCAGTTATTAAACTGAAATAATATCAGTTGTCAATAAAAATTTCAAAAAATTCTAAAAGGATCTAATTGTAAGAGTATACCGTTACATTATATATCATACTATAATATTATTATTTTTTTTTATATAACATACTATAATATTTTTATTTTATTTCTTTTGCATTTTTAATTTGCCTCTCACGCTGGGTAAAAGCTTAAAGCAAATTAAAAGGAAAAAGGCAAGTGAATTTACGGGTAATAAGTATACTATTATAGTATATTGTATATTATTACAGCATATTGTTACAGTATATTGCATATTATTATAGTATGCTATAACAATATATTGTATACTATAATAGTATACTGTTGCAATATAACTATATACTCCTACAGTATGTTGTATACTGTAGCGATATACTGTTAGGTAACTGTGTTTGCAGTATAGCGGTATACTGTAGCTGTGTTCTTCTTCGATTTTCAACTGAAAATTTCAATCTCAATCACCTCAAATCAGCTCCAAATGCTATCAAATTTTAGTATGAACTTCCAGAAGATACTATAAACAATATTTAACAGCACCCACTTTGAATCAAACAAGAAATCTTCTAAAATAAAATTGAGCTTCAAGTCCAACAATGATGGATATTCAAATACACACAAAAATTTAGATCTGGAAAGCTTACTCGATGATACTATAAGCAATATTTTAGAGCACCACATTGAATCAAACAATAACTCTTCAAAAAAACTATTTTCTTCCTTAAAACTTTACTGTAACATATAAATTGAAAGTAAATACTATTGAAAAAAGAGATAGAGACATAGGGGGGTTGAAAGTGGGCGAGAAGTTGAACTAATGTTTTCGGAATGGGGTTTTGACACGGTTGGGGAGTTGAGCAAATAATTGGAGGAAGGTAAAATGAGGAGGAAGAAGAAGAGGAACATAATAAAGGCGGGTAAATAGTTTGGGGCGCATGAGTAGGAGTAGTAAATAGTTTGAGCTTGAGTATTAAAGGATAAATAGTTTAAAATTAATGGGTATAAAGTGAGATTTTTTCAAAAATTTAGGTTTAGTAACTGGCAAACATCCCAACTTTACGCTTGAAATTGTTTTTTATTTTAATCAAACCCGTGCATCAATTATTACCTAAGAAAAGCAACCTAAATAGAGAACAGGAAAAGTAAGAAAATAAAAGAAAAGGATATGAAGATAACTTAAAGTTTAGCTCCCGTTTGACCATAGATTTTGGCTTTAGATTTAAAAATAAAAAATAAAAAAATATTGTTTGTTTATGAAATATGATCATATTTTGGGAAAAAAAAATTTCAAAAATTTTCGTATTCCCAAAAACTGATTGGGTGAAAATATTTCTTCCACTCACAAAACATCAACTTTTCTTCAAATAATTTACATGTCCAAACACAACTTCAACTTTCAAAAAATATTTTTCAACACAACTTCAAAAACTCTTTTTTCAAGTTTCAATTAAATCTATGTCCAAATGCTATCTTAAACTATAGTATTATTTATGAGTGGTATTAATTCCTCGAACCAAATTTGATGTTACGAAACTATATTAATTGTGTTCTACAAATTAAATCGACAAAGTTTGTTTTAAGTGTTAATTTTAATTTTTTCCCCTTCAATTTTGTATAACAAAACTTAGGGCTGTACAAATGAAACCGATAAACCGCACCAACCCGATAATCAGAGTCAAATCGAGAAAAAAAATCCGACTATGGTTTGGTTTGATTTGGTTTGATGTTGGAAAAAAACCCGACCATATTTGGTTTGGTGTGATTTTAACTAAAAAAAGTCAAACCGAAACCAAACCAACCCGACATTATATGTATAGAAGTTTTAAATATATTTAATACATAAAAATATTTATTATAGTGTAGTTTATAAATATTTCTTAAGTTTTTTCATAGTTTTATCTTTTCACGTATTATTTCAAGCTTGGACTAATAATTTTTAGATGCTCCAATAAGGTTTATAGTTCATAAATATTAGTAACTCAAATAAATCCTAAACCAATATCCAATAATATTAATGCTAATAAAAGACATTTAATTCAATTATACTTTGAATGAAAATAGTGTTAGATATCTTTGGATGTATGCATTTAGTTATTTAGTACCACTCTATTTTACTAAAAAAACTCTGGTGAAGTGGTAAACAGGATTCAAAAATTGCTTTAACTCATTAGCTCAAATTTCAATTATGACATTCTACTTCTTTTTAAATCCCCTTGTATAATTTTCTGGCCACTAATTTTGAGAACCAGAGTAAACATGTAATACAGGGGCATTTGTATCTATATCCGCTTTTGGGGTCACGTTTTAACTTGTGCCCGTTTTGCAAAAAAATTGCAAGCATACTCACTTTTTCGCGTAACTTCAGCATACGGGGCTGAAGTAGCAAAGACAATCACACAAAACTTCAGCATTCTAGTAGACGGGACTGAAGTAGCAAGTGTGCTGAAGTTTTTGTTTGTAATTGCTGAACTTAAGCATAGTAGCTAAAGTTTTGTTCTCTATTTGCTGAAGTTTTTGTTTGTAATTGCTGATGTTTTTGTTTTTGTAACTGGTGAACTTCAGCTCTAGAGCTGAAGTTTTTGTTTTTGTAACTGGCGAACTTCAGCTCTAGAGCTGAAGTTTTTATTTTGTAACTGGCGAACTTCAGCTTTAGAGCTGAAGTTTTTGTTTTGTAACTGTCGAACTTCAGCTCTAGAGCTGAAGTTTTTGTTTGTAACTGAACAAATTCAAAGGGACTCTTCCACTATATTTGGGAACCACTCTTCCTAATTTGTGCTACATAGCCATATCTGAAAATTCTTTTTCAGGACCACTTCCTATTTCATTATCAAATTTATCAAATCTTGAGTATCTTTTCGTTGATAACAACAGCCTTACAGGTCAAGTTCCTAATTTGGAGAAATTGTATAAGCTTAATCATTTAAGCATATCCAACAACCTCCTAGGAAGCGGAGGATATGATGACCTAAGCGGAGGATATCTCGTCCTTAACAAATGCCACTAATCTTAAAGAATTAGGTTTGAATGATAATAACTTTGGAGGGGTGATTCCTGAATCAATGAAAAATCTCTCAACTTTGAATTAGGATTGAGGGCGGATATAACTTTGAGGAGGAGAAGGAGTAGGAGAAAGGGGGCTGAAATTGTTTAAAAAGTGGGTACAAGTTAAAACTTTTTAAAAAATGGGTATAAGTTAAATGGGGGCGACCAAATAGGGTGCCGCGTGCAATTTTTACGTAATACAGCTTGAGAATTATTCAACTCTGTCAACTCTGTTTGAGAGACTCTTATATGGCACGTAGCACGTAGAAATGACACAAGGTAGCCAATCTAACATGTAGCTATTTAAGAATTAGCTAGTGCGTCCTAAATTTAAGTTTTTTAGTTCTAAATTTCGGGACAAAAATGTCCTAAATTGCCCTGAAGTTAAAATTTTTAGTTTAAAATTTCAGGACAAAATACGCGATGGCTAATATCTAAATGGCATCCATGAAAATAGCTATCTGTGCACTTGCCCCGCAGGTAGAAATGACACCACGTTGGGCTTTGCCCCATTCTTCACACAACTCAAAATCTAATGACTTGCACTTGATATATACTAGTACAATCAAACCTCTATATAACAATCGTTCACTATAAAAATCAAGTTTTTTTCAGAATCGATTTTATGTTAAATTATAATATATGTCCTCTATAATAACACCTCTATAATAATACTTCACTATATGTCCTCTGATGGTAAGCAACCTCCACTTCCAACCAAGAAGTTGTGAGTTCGAGTCACTCCAAGAGCAAGGTGGGGAGTTCTTGGAGGGAAGGATGCCGAGGGTCTATTTGGAAACAACCTCTCTACCCCATGGTAGGGGTAAGGTCTGCGTACACACTATCCTCTCCAGACCCCACTAGTGGGATTATACTAGGTTGTTGTTGTTGCTGTATAGCAGTAAAAAAATTACTCACAAATATATTGTGATTATTGAATTAACAATTTGTTGAAAGTTAAACTATGAAAAGTATTTTACAATGAAAGCAACAATTAATTGGACAACTTTACAGAATTTGTTAAGCTAATTAAAGAAATAGATACTGATCTTCTAAATTGCTCCTGATTCAGTTCTTCAAACCCTGTAAAAAGAAGTTCCAATGAGTTAATAGCTCGAAAAGTAGTAATCCCTCCATCTCATTTTGATATAAGGGTGTTTGACTAATTAATTGTTTACATTGATAGAAACTATAGGCTTTCTTGCATTTATCCATCTTTAGCGGGCGTTTGGGCATAAGAATTGTAAAATTTCGGGAAAAAATGAACTTTTTCCCCAAATGCAACGGTATTTGAAAATTAAAGTAGTATTTGGACATGAATATAATTTTGAGTTGTTTTTGAATTTTTGTGAGTGATCTGAAGTGAAAATTTTGAAAAATATCTTTTTGGAGTTTTTAGAGCCCGTTTGGACATAAGAATTTTTGTCACTTTTTTTTTCCGAAAAATTTTCACTTTTTTTTCGAAATCAGTGTTTGGCCATAAAATTTTCAATTCTCACTTGAAGATGAATTTTGGAATTTTTCGAAAATTTGAAAAACTCCAAAAAGCCGTTTTTCCAAATTTTCACTCAGATCACTCACAAAACTTCAAAAGTAATCCAAAATTATATTCATGTCCAAACACAACTCTAATTTTCAAATACCATTTTCACTTGAAATTTTTTTTCACTTTTTTTGCAATTTTACGGTTCTTATGTCCAAACGCCCACTTAAATTTTCGAAATATTCTGAAATTCATCTTCAAGTGAAAATCGAAAATTTCATGGCCAAACACTGATTTCGAAAAAAAGTGAAAAAGATTTCGGAAAAAAGGAATCTTTTTTATGGCAAAACGGGCCCTTAGTTTATTGCCAAAGTTCATATTTTTAATTGATAGCACTTCTAGTTTAAGAACCTGTACCTTTAATACTTAGTAAAAGGCACATCAAGACAAATGGAGAATTGATTTAACAGAGTTTTAATAAGACTTGAATTTTCTAAGTAGTGTACCTGAATCTGAATTGTTATCCTTCTCTCTAGTGAATGAAGAGCTCCAAGCCATAATTCTGATAAATCTTCCCTAGCTGATTCGAAAATAGATTTGTCGCAATGCTCTACCTCAATGGATTTTAGAGAAGAGATGTCCCCGAAACAAGAAGGGATCTCCTTAAGATATCCGCAATTATGCAAAACCAAGCATTCAAGGTTAGGAAAGGCATCTTCGGCGACAACCCATTCTTCAAAGCAAATTATTTCTTGTAGTTTCAAGATTTTGAGCTGAAGGAACTCGCCATTGCTCACTTCCTATTCCTTATTGCTAAATTTAATGCTTTTCAGTTTGAGTACTTGAAGGTTCTGAAGCAAAGCAATCACTGATAAGTGCTGAGGACGCAGGTAAAACCATTTTAGTGTCAAGTTTTCGCGATTTGGTGCGTAGATGCAAAAGGGGATGGTTACAGTGAGAAACGTGAACTGACAGCAAATCTTCAGGGTTTCAATGTCTGTTGGAAAATTCAATACATAGTACTGAAATTTGCCAGCACCCCCATCCTCACCCTGGAATGTGCATCTCAGTTCACCCTCACCCTGGAATGTGCATCTCAGTTCACCCTCACCCTGGAATGTGCATCTCAGTTCCCGAAGATTAGGTGTTTTTCTCAAAATCAACATCCTGGACGCAAGAAAAAATGGAGCGAAAGAGTTTTCAAATCATATAGGCTCCATAACTGTGTAAAATCAGAGTTTTAAGATTCCAACAATTGGTTACGAATGATATAATTGACGGCTTCTGAGTTCGTGCAGCAAAATAGCTCATGTAAACTAGATTAGTTGGGAAAGAAGCAATAGTAGTAAACTCCAAATCCAGCACTTTTAGAAACTTGAAGCTGTAAAATATCAGGGAGATGATATCAAATGCAAGGCAATCATTGTCACACCTCCTTTTTCGCCCGCGCCGCAAGGGCGCAGAGGGGATTTTTCCAATTAAAGGACAATCGAAACTGGATTTATTTATTTAATTCAGAGTCGCCACTTGAGAGATTTATGGTGTCCCAAGTCACCGATTTAATCCCGAATCGAGGAAAAGAATGACTCTGTTAACAGTCCGCGAACCAGAAATCCGGATAAGGAATTCTGTTAACCTGGGAGAAGGTGTTAGGCATTCCCAAGTTCCGTGGTTCTAGCACGGTCGCTCCACTGTCATATTTAGCTTAAATATCTGGGTTTTTTATACGATTATGAACTTATGTGCAAATTTTAACTTTTAGCCGCTTTTATTTTTATTAATTTTTTTTTATTTTTATTTTTATTTATTATTATTTTTTTTTAAGAATGTGAACATCGTTCAAAAACATGTCTTTGGGTTGCGTCACATGAAATGCACTCGCAATCCGGAACACATTTTTATTCAATGTTTTGGGATTTGGATTTGGGTCACATGAAATGCACACCCGGGTTTAAGAAGGTATGATTATTAAAATGCGTGCCTAAAACGACTAGCGCATGGTTATTTTTGAAAAGAAAAACCGTGAATTTCGCTAAGCAACCGATTCCGAGTTCTAAGTAATTAATACATACATTTGTGAGGGCCCCACAATCTATACGTTTTACTAGGCGAAGCTCATCTCATTTTTTTTTTAAATGGACAATCCTAAAATGACTACATTTTTTCTATTAAAATTAGTCTTCTAAAATAAAGAAAGAAAATCCTAATTAATTACGAGCTTAAAAAAAAAGAAGAAAAAACGTAACATACTACTTGCCAGATTAAGACAAATATTAATGGAAAGGAATTTTATTAAAAAAAACAAAAATCAAAATTGTGAATAAAATACTAAATTCGCCAACTAATATTCAAAAGAAATCAATTATAGCTAGATTAAAAGCTCGCTTTGTTATAAATAAAAAAAACTATTGGAATTAATTATTCACAACCATCTGAAACTAGATTTAACCATAATTACTAAAGCTTATTAGATAGTTTATTAAACTTAAACGTTGATTCATCTTGCTCAAGCTCGCATCTAATGGATTAATGTTCTTAACCTTGCTACGTTGAGTCACACATTAAAAGCATCAAGCCTGCTGATTCTACGAAATTATTGGCCTAATATTTGCGGATCTTAGTTATTAACAAGATTCAAAGATTAAAAAAACTCAAATTGCTTTTATTCCAAATTTTGCAAATTAAAATCTAGATTTTTACTAACCCTTCCCCCTCCAAAATTAAATCAGTTTCCCATATTGACTATTTACCAATTTTGATTTGAATGCGATCTCAAACTAAAAAATTAACAAAAAGCTAAAAAATACTTATGGTGTTCATACCGACACCCATCCAATAGTTTCGCAATTTAACGCTTCACATTATACATAGTTCTACCATTCATATAACATGCAACACATAATGTATATCTAACTAAAAATACAAATATTCTATAATTAGAAGCATAAATCTTCTGGCCATTTCATTTCAGCTTCAATGCATATGTCAAAATGATTCAGAGTAGTGTACATGGTGTTGGAATACAGGGAAAGGAAGAATAGGATCAGCAAAATAGTATGTAACACAGCAACATCAGCAAATAACCAGCAATATCCAACAAACGGAACACCCAGTGACATATTTGAAAACCGAACAAAATCCAGCAATAACCAGTGAAGTAGTAGCAAATAACCAATTAAACTCGAGAAATAAACCACATGAAAATCCAAAAAAGCACCAATAATAATCAATGGGCAATAACAAAGTGAACTTTTTTTTAATTGAAGACCAATTAATGTTTAACCCTTAATTCTCTCTTAATGTTCAGAAAATTCTTTCTTTTAAACTCTCTTCAAATTTGAATCCCTAAAAATCCTTTAATATTTTCGAATTTTTCTCTTTCTATTTTCAGTTCTTCCTTTTTTTTAAATTCTGTCCAAGTCCCCTCTATTTATTACCAACTTTCAGCATTTTTAAAATTAAATCTCACTATCTTCCACCCATCATCCTTTTAATCCCGCTACTTAATGTTTTGTCCCCCACTACATTAAACAAATACATTATCCCCTCCATTATATCTTGTCCCCCATGCCTACATTAAACAATTATTATTCCCCCACTACATTATGTCTTCTCCCCCACCATGTACTATTTTAATATTATTAAAAATTATTTAATCTTAATGGACAGAACACTCAAAATAAATAATTGTTCAGATTTTTAATTCAAAAATACCCCTCTGACCTTACTGAAATTATCATTTTAACCCTGAAAATACTGCAATTTACCAATCTACCCCGTCAGCTATAACCAATTCACCTAATCAATTCTAACCAAAATATAGCAGCTATAACCAATTCCTAATAAAATTTTATGAACAAATTCAAACTAAATGATGAACAACAAAGAAAACTGGAATTATTTTGACTGAACAATACTTTTTAACAACAAACCTACTTTCAGATTCAACAACAAGAACAAACAAATTTATTCAAATTCGAATTAAACTTAAATGGAATAACTAAACAGATTCAAATCACTAAACTCAATATCAGTTGAACTCAAACTAAATCAAACAACATCATAACAAAGAATGATTCAAACTAAATCAAAAACTAAAGGACCAACACATAAACACTCACATTAAATCACTTGATGAAAAACTAACAAACTTCAAACAAACAATGAACCCAAATTAAATCTAACACATTCCTATATTAAAACTAAACAAGAACAATGAATAAAAACAAACTAAAGAAATAATCAAGAAATGATAAACAATGAACAAGAAAAGAATCAAACATATACTGATTTCAAATCTGAGAATATCAAACAAAATACGGACAAAAATGAAACTTAAACCAACTAACCGGAAATGCACAGCGACGAACTCGAACGGCAATGGAAAAACTCGAACCAAGACTATCAACGACCTAACGGATCTCGACTCAACAGGAACGTTACACCAAATGGAACGATAAACTTGAAAGTCAGTCGACAAACTCAAACGAACTCTCCTCGAGCTTTAAACAAACTCCCTTGATGAAACAAACTTCCGTTGCCATTTTCCGGTGGTGATGGAGTTCAGTCGACGAAGAAGAAGAAAGGGACAGTAGCAACGCTGCTTGTCAATGAACTGGTGGAGCTGACCGGACGTAGCAGACGAAGCAGTAGAAGGTGCAGCAGCCATGGACGCTCGACGAGGGCAGCAACCATAGTTAACGCAGCAACAATGGTTGCTCGTCAATGGCAGACGGGGAGGGTCGTTGGTGGTTGAAGCTGGGCCTGGCGTCGCTGGGTATGCAGCAATGGCGGCATGCGATGGAGCTGGAGGCGAGTGGTCGACGACGCGTGAAGACGAGGAAGCTACAGGAGGAAGCTAACGTGACGACGACGGGGGTGGTTGCTGGGCTATGGTGGTCGGCGATGAGGGAGCTACTGGTCGTTTGGCGACGACGAAGAAGAAGCAACGGCCATGAGAGCTCGCACTCGAGCTCGAAGAAGATGGTGAAGGGTTTGCCATTGTAGGAGCTTGGATGAAGCTCTGTGTGTGTAGCGTGAGGGTGAGGCGTCGTTGGACTGGGGTGGTGGTGGTTGTGTCGAAGGTGATGGAGGTGTGGGGGGGGGCAGCCATGGTTGGCTGAGGTTTGGGGTGTTTGGGACGATGGAGTGAGGACGAGAGAGAGGGGGCAGATGGGATTAGTTTTAGGTTTATGTTTTTTTTTTTGGTGAAATGTAAGATAGGGAGATAGGGGTGTTGGGTCTTTGGGTTATGGACTGGGTCGACCCGGTTTGAAATGGACCGGGTCGTAGGGGAAGGTTGTGTATAGGTGTTTTGGGCCTAGGTTCAAAATTGGAGAAGAGGCCCAATTCCGATTTTCTTTATATTTTTTGCTCTCTTTTCTTCTTTTATTTTTCTTAAACTGAAACTAAATTCTAAAAATCCTTAAATTATCATATAGAACTAAATTAATTTATAAAAGCGCAAATTAACTCCCAATAACAATTAACACACAATTAAATAATAATTACGATAAAATCACACAATTTGGACATTAAATGCTAAAAATGCAACGTACGTTATTTTTATGATTTTTTTCTTTCTTGTAAAACAAACTTAATTACTTCTAATTATGGAATTAAATCCTAAGTGCAAATGCGACATATTTTTGTATTTTTTTATTAATTTAATAAATAAACATGCACAGACAAAAATACAAATAATTATCCAAAAATGCCACGAAAATTCAAAAATTTCACACAAAGGAAAATTATTTTTATTTTGAATCTTTGGGAGTAATTCTCATATAGTGCAAAAATCACATGCTCACAGCTGCCCCTCTTTGTCGGAAAACATGAAGGGTTTTTGTGCAAAGATAAAATGAGCGGATACGAGCGATTTTTGCCCGTCTGAGTACTCTGTGTGAAGCATTTTTTTGAAAAAGTTTAACCGAACCTTTGCTTCCAAGGTTTCCTACATATCCCTGGCTAAAAGGGAATCAGGTTAATGTAGTTTGGAAAGTTTTGGTAGCTGGGACTACCATGGGACTGCAATGTTACTGCTGTTGCATGCTGTTACTACTACTTACCGATCTCCTTATTACACCGTGCTTTAAAAGAAAAATCAAGAAGCTAGGCTAGACTACGGATTACAAGATCCCATCTATCTTCCCTTTGTTCTTGATGCCTTGCTTTCTTGTCGGCTTGCGTCTATTCCGGTGCTTCTTTCTTCCGAGAATTGATGGGGATGACACCGACCTCTTGCTTTCCTGAACACCAGTTTGCATCATTTTGTTCTGTCCGCTTGAGGATGCGGCTTCCTGCATTATGCTGTGGATCTTTTGTTGTAACCTTCTGCCTTTCGGTGGGTTACAGATTCCAAGACCTGAAATGTAAAGACTGAAAAATATTCCCTCGTTATACAGGTGGGCGCCTAATTGGTAAAGACATGAAATGTATTCCCTCGTTATACAGGTGGGCGCCTAATTGGTAAAGACATGAAATATATTCCCTCGTTATACAGGTGGGCGCTTAATTGGTAAAGACATGAAATGTATTCCCTTGTTATACAGGTGGACGCCTAATTGGTAAAGACATAAAATGTATTCCCTCGTTATACAGGTGGGCGCCTAATTGGTAAAGACATGAAACGTATTCCCTTATTATACAGGTGGGCGCCTAATTGGTAAAGACATGAAACGTATTCCCTTATTATACAGGTGGGCGCCTAATTGGTAAAGACATGAAACGTATTCCCTTGTTATACAGGTGGGCGCCTAATTGGTAAAGACATGAAATGTATTCCCTTATTATACAGGTGTGCGCCTAATTAGTAAAGACATGAGACGTATTCCCTTATTATATAAGTGGGCGCCTAATTGGTAAAGACATGAAATGTATTCCCTCGTTATACAAGTGGGCGCCTAATTGGTAATGACATGAAATTTATTCCCTTGTTATACAGGTGGGCGCCTAATTGGTAAAGACATGAAAAGTATTCCCTTGTTATACAGGTGGGCGCCTAATTGGTAAAGACATGAAATGTATTCCCTTGTTATACAGGTGGGCGCCTAATTGGTAAAGACATGAAATGTATTCCCTTGTTATACAGGTGGGCGCCTAATTGGTAAAGACATGAAATGTATTCCCTTGTTATACAGGTGGGCGCCTAATTGGTAAAGACATGAAACATATTCCCTTGTTATACAGGTGAGCGCCTAATTGGTAAAGACATGAAATGTATTCCCTTGTTATACAGGTGGGCGCCTAATGGTAAATAATAACTTGAATTTGTTTCCTCGATTCTCCGAGAAAATTTTCAACTGTGGCAGAAAATTTTCTGCCCCAGTTCTGGCAATCTTTCTTTTGGCGTGTCTTTCGGCCATCATTAATGCTTTATTTTCCTGTTCAAATCAAAGAACATTTAGTTAGTTTTAAAATATGGCGAGTGGTCATGTCACTCCTGATGGGGGATGATTGTTCCCTTCCCCTTATTCTTGTTTGGTGTTCCCAAAACTTGTTGGGGATGATGTTATTCGCTGGGAATAACATTCTGCTGGGGATGATTTTTCCATTTATCCCTTCTCCGTTCTGTGTCTCAAAACTTGCTGGGGGTTATTTTGCTGAAGATGAATTTTCCTTTCCTCCCTTCCCACTCTGTGCTGTTCGACTACCTCGGAACTTTGGTCGATAATCGGTCGGAGTTCCATTTTGGCAACTGGTAGTAAGCTTTGAAAGACCTTTCTAAAAATAAATTTCTGGAAAAAGTCTTTTAAACAAAGGAATGAAAAGATAGAAAAAAGAGAAAATCTTTCTGAACAAATGTTGGGGAAAAGAAAAGAAATGACCTTATGTGGGTGGTATAACTGATTCCAATGATCATGTCGTGCATTCCGGATTAATCAACCCAGTCTATTTGTGTCGATCAATCTTTCTGATGTCTTCACTTGCTGGGGATAAATAGGTGCCCACCTCTTCGCAAAATGCGGATCCGTTTTGCCAGTCTATCTTGTCGCGTCATAGTGCCCTTCGCGGGGTTTTCACTAACAAGACTCTCTCATTTCTCTCAGTTCTCGTCGCCTTATGGTGCCGGTGAAGGTTTTCACCGATAAGACTCTCTCATTTTGCTTCTCTTAGCTTGCGTCGTCTTATGGCGTCTGTGAAGGTTTTCACCGATAAGACTCTCTCATTTTGCTTCTCTCAGCTTACGTCTCCTTATAGTGCCTGTGAAGGTTTTCACCGATAAGACTCTCTCATTTTATTTTCTTAGCTAGGGATTAGAGTGCTACCGGTAAGATTCTCTCTGTTGGGAATTCTTATGGCTATCAATTCTTTCAGCTTATGATCCTTATTCAGTCGGGGACCGGCGTGTTATTCTCGGCTTTCATTTGTATGTCTTGGCACCTCTCGGATACTGATCGGGAGGTCTTTTTCGGACATCAATATGGGTTTTATGTGGGGCTTAGAAGAAAAAGATATAAAATTCAAAATAACTTTGATGGGTAAAACATTACAACTCTTGGAATCAAAATCTCCTCTTTTTTTTAAAAAAAAATTTAAAAACATAACTTCTGCCCCAGTTTTCTTGCTTGGGGATTTTTTTTGATTTTTGTTACATTATGACCGAGCCGTGAGGCGCCTACGTATCCTCTTTGAGGAATCAGGTCGAACGTAGTTCACTTGATTCCTTTGTTTTTCTTGCGACCTTCCCCCCCCCCCCTTTTTTTCAATTCTCCTCTTTTTTTTCATTTTTCTTTTTCTTTTTCATTAATGATTCCAATGGAGGGGTATAAAAGAATAAGTAAGGCTCAAAGGGGTAAAACAAAGGTTAAAAGTGTTTGGATAGAAGAGAGAATTGCCTCCGTCATTTCATTATCTGATAAGCACTAAGTACAAACAAACAAATAAACAACAAAAGAAATTACACATAATATCTCTTGACTGCATCAGAATTGATAGCCATGTCGATGCATCTTCCTTCGATATCTGTCAGACGTAAAGCGCCGTTGGATAATACTCTGGTCACCATATACGACCCTTGCCAATTCTGGGCAAACTTGCCTTTTACCTCAATCTGATGTGGGATGATCCGTTTCAATACTTGCTGCCCTACTTCAAATTTCCTAGGGCGCACCTTCTTATTGTATGCTCTTGCCATTCTCTTCTGATATAACTGGCCATGGCATACTGCTGCCAATCTTTTTTCATCAATTAAGCTCAACTGCTCCAGTCGGGCTTTGACCTATTCATCATCATCAATCCCGGCCTCAGCGACAATCCGAAGGGATGGAATTTCAACTTCTGCTGGTATCACTGCTTCAGTTCCATATATCAACGAATAAGGAATTGCACCTACTGACGTACGAACAGTAGTGCGATAACCAACAATGTAAACGGTAGCTTTTCATGCCACTGTCTGGACCCTTCTACCATCTTCCTCAAAATCTTTTTTATGTTTTTGTTGGCTGCCTCAACTGCACCATTCGCCTTGGGACGATACGGGGTGGAATTACGATGTGTAATCTTGAACTGTTGACATACTTCTTTCATCAAACTACTGTTAAGATTAGCACCGTTGTCCGTGATGATCACTCTCGGGATCCCAAATCTATAGATGATATGGGAATGGACAAAATCCACCACCGCCTTTTTGGTCACTAACTTGAAAGTCTTGGCCTCCACCCATTTGGTGAAATAATCGATGGTTACCAGAATGAACCTGTGACCGTTTGAAGTGGCCGGCTCAATGGGTCCAATGACATCCATGCCCCACGCAACAAATGGCCATGGCGCTGACATTGTATGCAATTCTGTCGGCGGAGAATGAATCAAATCTCCGTGTATCTGACATTGGTGACATTTCCGCACGAAACTGATACAATCCCGCTCCATAGTGAGCCAATAATACCCTGCTCGAAGAATCTTCTTCGCCAATACATATCCGCTCATATGGGGCCCACAGACTCCAGCATGTACCTCTGTCATCACTATCGTGGCTTGACCCGCATCTATACATCTCAATAATCCCAGATCTGGGGTTCTTTTGTACAACACTCCTCCACTGAGGAAAAATCCATTTGCCAATCGTCTAATGGCTCTCTTTTGATCTCCGGTTGCCTGCTCCGGATATATCCCCATCCTGAGGTATTCCTTGACATCATAAAACCATGGTTCGCCATCCATTTCTTCCTCTATCATGTTGCAATAAGCATATTGATCCCGAACCTGAATATGCAACGGGTCAACATGGATCTTGTCTGGATGGTGCAACATCGATGCTAAAGTGGCCAAAGCATCGGCAACCTCATTGTGAACTCTCGAGATGTGTCTGAACTCCAGTGATCGAAATCGCTTGCTCAGATCATGCAAACATTGACGCTATGGTATAAGCTTTAAATCCTGTGTTTCCCATTCACCATGGATCTGATGTACCAGAAGGTCCGAGTCTCCTAAGACCAAGACGTCCTGGACATCCATGTCTGCAGCTAAACGTAACCCCAGAATGCATGCCTCATATTCAGCCATGTTGTTGGTACAATAGAAACATAGCTGAGCTGTAACAGGATGGTGATGTCCTGTTTTCGAAATAAGTACCGCTCATATTCTAACTCCTTGTGCATTCGCAGCCCCATCGAAGAAAAGCTTCCACCCTGGTTCCTCAATCAGTTCTAACTCCTCTATATGCATCACTTCTTCATCTGGAAAATACGTCCTCAAAGGCTCGTATTCTTCATCAATAGGATTCTCAGCCAAGTGATCGGCCAATGCTTGGGCTTTCATGGCCGTCCTCATCGCATAGACAATGTCGAACTCTGTGAGTAATATCTTCCATTTTGCCAATCTTCCTGTGGGCATAGGCTTCTGGAAAATATACTTCAATGGATCCAGGCGTGAAATAAGGTAAGTAGTATGTGACGACAGATAATGCTTAAACTTCTGTGCTACCCAAGTTAGAGCACAACATGTCTTCTCAAGTTGAGTGTACTTATTCTCATAGACTGTAAACTTCTTACTGAGATAATAGATGACTTGCTTTTTTCTTCCTGTGATGTCATGTTGCCCCAACACGCAGCCAAACGAATTCTCCAGGACCGTTAGATAAAGGATTAATGGTCTCCCCGGCTCAGGTGGAACCAACACAGGTGGATTTGATAAATATCCTTTGATCTGGTCAAATGCCTCCTAACATTCTGCCGTCCATTCTATCGCAGCATCTTTCTCTAGTAGCCGAAAGATGGGTTCACAAGTTGTTGTGAGTTGAGTAATAAATCTGCTGATGTAGTTCAACCTTCCTAACAGACTCATTACTTTTGTCTTGTTCTTCGGCGGTGGCAAATCTTGGATAGATTTGATCTTTGACGGGTCCAGTTCAATACCTCGCCGACTGATAATGAATCCCAACATCTTTACAGATGGAACACCAAAAGCACATTTAGCCGGGTTAAGCTTAATATCATACCTTCTAAGTCTTTGAAAAAACTTCCTTAGGTCTGCTACATGGTCTTCCTGATGCTTAGACTTTATGATCACATCGTCCACGTACACCTTGATTTCTTTATGGATCATGTCATGAAACACAGTAGTCATTGCTCTCATGTACGTTGCCCCAGCATTCTTCAAACCAAATGGCATCACCCGGTAGCAATAAGTTCCCCATGGCGTAATGAATGCCGTCTTTTCCGCATCTTCTTCATCCATCAGAATATGATGATACCCAGCATAGCAATCTACAAAAGATCCGAGCTTACGTCCGGCGCAATTGTCAATAAAGATATGGATATTGGGTAAAAGAAAGTTGTCCTTTGGGCTTGCCCTGTTTAGATTGCGGTAATCGACACACACCCTGATCTTCCCATCTTTCTTTGGCACCGGCACCACATTAGCCAACCAATCAGGATATCGAGTGACACGAATAACCTTTGCTTGCAGCTGCTTGGTTACTTCCTCTTTAATCTTCACACTCATATCCGTTTTGAACTTCCTCAATTTCTGCTTGACGGGAGGGCATGCCGGGTCAGTGGGCAATTTATGAACCACTAAATCTGTGGTTAACCCCGGCATGTCATCATATGACCATGCAAAAACATCTTTGAACTCAATAAGTGTTTTGATCAATTCTTCCCTAATATTTGGTGCAATGTGGATGCTTATTTTAGTTTCTCTGATATTGCCGGCATCTCCTAAATTGATAGCTTCTGTGTCATTTAAGTTGGGCTTGGATTTTTCTTCAAACTGGCTTAACTCCCTATTTATCTGCTCGAAGGCTTCATCCTCATCGTATTCCGATTCATTATCATAATCGACCTCTTGTATAGTTAGTTCGGAATCAGATTGATCTTTTAGACTAGGTTGAAGATCCGTTGTGCATGCCATGTCGTTAGAACCAGTATGAAAAGAACTGTTCAGAAAAAGAAACGAAGGAAACAAAATTAAAAAATAACATATAAAATAAGAAATAAAGAAGAAACTTTTTCGTTTTATTGAATTATGGGATAACAAAGTTTCACACTTTGTTGAGCAGTAATAGAAATAAAAAGGAATCTGGATTACAACCCTGGAATAATCCAGAAAACAAAAGGGAAAATCAAAGCCAACTACCAGGACTCCCTCCGAGTAGGAAGAGGAGTAGCTGTCGAATTGTTGACATTGACCCTAGGCCCCACAAACTGTATGCCTACCTTACTGGAACCCTCTCCAGCTTCTATTATGTTGATATCTGCGAACATTCTTTCTAAGCCCTCATCCAAATCTCCATCTGGCCCAATCAACGGTCCACGAATTTTCGGGACTGACGACCTTGTGACACCTGCTCTAACAAAAGATCTAGAGAGACGCGGAACTGGCTTGGGAAGAACCCAAACTTTCTTCTTCATTTTCCGAGCTCGCTTTATATCTGCCGCAGTTGGTTTGAATCCCAATCCGAAAGTCTCTAAATTCTTGGGCAAAGAGACAGGTTGAACAATTCCCTGGAGCTCAGCCCCCAGACCTTTTCCTGGCACGAACCCGTTACTTAGCATCTCTGAAACTATCATGACGGTTGCGGAAGCTATCCTGGGGTGTGGTATGCTTTTACCCTCGGGAATCTTGTTTGCTGACACTGCATCAAAAATCTGATAAACCCAGGGACCTTTGTCATCGTTAGTTTCTATGAATGGCACAATGGCACCTCCCATGGTGCACGCAGTGTCTTCCCCATGCAGCACGACATCTTGTCTGTCCCATTCAAACTTGACCATTTGATGCAATGTGGATGGCACTGCTTTGGCCGCGTGGATCCATGGTCATCCCAACAAAAAGTTATAAGATACCGCGACATCCAATACCTGGAACTCTATAGTAAACTCAACCGGGCCAATGGTCAACTCGAGTATAATATCCCCCATGGTGTCTGTTCCACTTCCGTCAAACCCTCGGACGCAAATGCTGTTCTTGTGGATTCTATCATGGTTAATCTTCAACTGGTTCAGTGTGGATAATGGACAAATATTGGAACTTAAACCGTTATCCACCAACGCCCGAGTAACTGCCGAATCTTCATATTTGACAGTCAAGTAGAGAGCTTTATTATGTTCCGTGCCCTCCACTGGCAAATCGTCATCAGAGAACGTTACCCTGTTTACCTCAAAAATTTTGTTGGCAATCGTTTCAAGGTGGTTCACTGAAATTTCATTAGGCACATGAGCTTCATTTAGTATCTTCATCAGGGCCCGGCGATGCTCGTCCGAATGGATCAATAGTGATAACAACGAGATCTGGGCCGGTGTTTTCTTCAATTGTTCAACAACGGAGTAATCCTGCACTTTCATCTTTTTCAGGAATTCCTCCGCCTCTTCTTCTGACACGGGTTTCTTTGTTACTGCTGGGTTGGTCCTTCTCAACTCCACGGGAGTAAAACACCGTCCCGATCGAGTCAGTCCCTGCGCCTCACAACTATCCTCCTCTACTTGCTTTCCCTTGTACATTACCACTGCCTTTTCATACTTCCAAGGCACAACCTTGCTATCAATCACTGGCAATTGGACTACCGGCTTTATGATGACCGGTTCCCTGTACACCCCTTTCACAACAACTACGGGTGCAGATGATGCTCCCGATACTACCAACTTGGTTGGCTCTGGTTTCTTTGTAGCGGTGGATGGATTCTTCCCTAATATCACCACTGGCTTGACATCTTCCCCCTTCAACTGTACCCCTGCTTCCCCACCGGTCGATTTTTCTTTCGGAGTGGCACGGATCATCATCACTGTCTGTGAGGGTTTCTTTGGCTCCCCTCCTTCGTGCACAAACTCGATCATGTGGGCTTTGTGGTGCGTTGGCAATGGGTTATGGTTAATGTTGGGTGCCTCCGGTGCCTGTACCTCGATCTTGTTGGTATCAATAAGATCTTGTATCGCATGTTTCAGCCTCCAACATTTCTCGGTATCATGTCCGGGAGCTCCCGAACAATATTCACATCTTACCGAGTGATCCATATTTTGGGGTTAGGGATTTGGCAACCTAGGCTCAACAGGATTTAATAAACCCAATTGCCTTAATTTGTGGAACAAGGCAGTATAGGTTTCTCCCAACTCAGTAAAGGTTCTTTTCCTCTGTAGTCTTTCATTTCTAGAAGCCGGATTTCCCCTGAAACCCGTCCCTGGAGGGTTCCTGTAGGCTCTTGGCGGTGGATAGGTGTTTTGTGGTGGTGGGTAGGTATTATGTAGAGGTGGGTATGCATTGTGAGGAGCTGGCGCGCGCCATTGCGAGCGAGCCGGGGGTTGAGTATATGTCTGGGCTTGATGGAAGGAGAAATGTTGTTCTTGTGGTGGGTAGTAGGGTTGTAGAGGGTAATTTGGAATGTGTGGGTAGTTTAGATGATGGGGTCTGGGTCGATAATGAGGGGAAGGACCTCTAGATCTGGACCAATTGCCTGCCTCTATTGTCGTGACCTCTTCTCTCCTTTTCTTTCCGAGCGCACCTCCCGTGCCGCTCTGAATGGCCTGAGTTGTTGCCTTATTTGCCGAGTAACTCAGGATCTTATTGGACTTAAGTCCCTCTTCTATCATACCTCCCATTTTCACCACTTCGTTGAAGGATTTGCCAACTAACGTCACCAAGTGACCAAAATAAGTTGGCTCTAGAGTTTGTAGAAAGTAATCTACCATTTCTCCCTCTCTCATTGGGGGATCAACTCTGGCTGCATGTTCTCTCCATCGGAACCCAAATTCCCGGAAGCTCTCTCCGGGTTTCTTCTCAAGCTTTAGCAATGTGAGACGGTCTGGCACTATCTCAAGGTTATATTGGAAGTGTCCTGCGAAAGCCTGTGCCAGATCATCCCAGGTGTACCACCTGCTCGGATCTTGTCTTGTATACCACTCTAGTGCCGACCCGCTCAAACTCTGGCCAAAGTAAGCTATCAGTAGCCCATCTTTGCCCCCCGCTCCCCTCATCTTGCTACAAAAGCCCCGTAGATGTGCCATAGGATCGCCATGCCCTTCGTATAAATCGAATTTGGGCATATTGAACCCTGCTGGTAATTGGACGTCAAGGAAAGGGCATAGATCCTTGTAAGCCACGCTGACCTGGTTGCCTAACCCGTGCATGTTCCTGAAGGACTGCTCCAGGCTTTTAAATTTCCGCATTACCTCATCCTGCTCTGGGCTCTTAAACGGCTTTTCAATCTCCGCCGGGACCTCAAAGTGGGGATTATATGTGTGTGGCTCGGGTGCTTTGAATGTGAGTTCAGGGGGGTAATATTGTGTATCGTGAGCCTGAAACAATGGCTCACTAGACGATCTGTGCAATGGGGTTGGTGCAGGCGCCACAAAGACGGGAACATTTGGTGGAGGAGGATTCTGATTGGGTGGTAGAGCTTGGGGATCATAGGCCTCTCTTCCCTGATAGTAATGATGGCTTGGGAAACTCGTTGAAGGGCCGGGAGAGGGGTATTCTGGCGTGTGTCCTGGTTGGAGAGTAGGAGTAACAGGTAGTTCATGCCCCTTTTGGGCTCTAGCTAAGGCTATATGCATTTCATTCATTTCCAGCCTCATCTTTTCCATTTTTTCCATGGCCTCCTTCAGCATCTGATTTGCCGTCTTTTCCGACTCAACACTGTTGTCTGAGCCAGTCATGCTTTCTGGTATGGTCCCTTTTGATCTTGTTTGATAATGGTACGGTGCCAGTACGCTTTAACAAACTAACTGATATAGATTGGAAAAACAATAAACTTGTCAGTGTTAGAGTCTTAACAGATATTGTAATTGCACGTTGGGGGATGCAATGTTCTTAGGCAGTTAACCATTTCTAACATGCTTTTGCTCCGACTACATGCGTCATTCCGACTTAGGTTCTTTATTTAATTACTTTGCCCTTTATTTTTATCTCTTAGTGATGGTCGAATCTTATGTAGATTGCCTACGTATCATGTCCCCGCATGAATCAGACCAGGAGTAGTTCTGACAAGAATTTTTTTTCAATTTTTCATTACTTAAAACAAACTATTACAAACTAAAACCCTTTTTTGCAGAAAGAAAATAACAAACGCAAACTAAGGTTAAATACAAGTTCCAATACTATAGAAATACTTTGGCGCGAAAAGACAACGGACAGACAAACCACAGGTTAAAAAAATAGAGAAATACAGACACAAACTACGCATACTCTAAAGCTTCAAATATGGGTGCCCGCGGGGCATCGCTCGGCCTCGCCTCGGGCCTTGGTTCCAAATCCTTTTGGAGTTGCTCTAATTCATTCATGGTCTGCTTTACATAGATTAGCACTGCTGAGACAAAAGTAGTAGGGGGTCATGTCCTCACAAGCTCGACATCTTCTGAAAATGGCGCGAGCAATGGCTCTAATCCTGTCCCTTACTTGCTTCTTTTCTATAAGCAGGCGTTTTATCTGATTACTGCATGCCTTTAACGCCTGAGAATCCTGCAGGTGCTGATTCCGCAGTTGCTGCACTTCTACCTCCATTTGGGCCAACAGATCGTAACAGTGTCTACTTTCTATTTCAAAATCCCTCGCCTGCTCAACTGCTTTACCCTCAAGGGTATCCACCTTTTTCTTCAGTTTGACAACAATTTTCTTGTGGTCCCATTTCAATCGATCTAAGTATTGGCGACGTTCATCTGCCCTCGTAGCCCCCTGTGCTTTGAGTTCTGCCCTGACATTTTCAGATCTTTCCAACCTATCCCGATATTCCCTGACTTCATTTTTTAGCCCTTTTATCAATCGCTCATCTGATCGACTCCTCGGTCGTTTATCAACGGCCATTTTAGATTTCTGGATTTGGGCCCTAAGTGTTTCGTTTTCCCGGGTCAATCTATTCTTTTCACCCTGATCCGCATCAATTTGCACGCCGTTCTCGAATTTCAGACTTTCAACCTGTTGCTTCAACTTACCAATTTCCGTTCGATAACCTTCTTCTCTTGCCAGCCAATCCCATTGTGCTTGAGATGATTCAGTGAAATCTTGGACGTGGGGCCTTTTGGCGGGCCTCTGCGGAATCAAGAACATTTTTCCAAACCAAGCATTGTACTTAGGGTCTACCTCGCCTTTACCTGATCTCGCACTATGGTTTTAGGCTCGAGGAACCTACACCGATTCCAGATTTCACGGATTTTTCCTTCAAGAAAGACATCTTTTGGGCCTAGTTCAATTACTTGCTTGCTTAGATTTTCGTCATTGTCACAGTTTGAAACCTTCCCAGTTGACGCAAGACCCTGTAAGGGGCATAAGGTTGGATGCTTCGAACTCCCATTAAGAGGATGTAGGGAACTTCAACTGAAGTATATATAGCTTATGTATCAGGAAGCCACCCTAGGGTCCACTCGATTTTGTCAGCAGTTAATGATCTCAAAAGCGAAAGCCAAGCCTCTGTTCCTTCGGGGAACTCAATGCCTGTTATCCGAGTCCCAAATTCTTCAATACACCTCAATCCCGTCAGTCCGTAATTCATGTATCCAACTCGATGGCAAAGGTGTTCCTGCATCCACAATTGCAGCAACAGGTTGCAACCTTGAAAGAACTTCCCTCCCTCTCGGCTTATAGTTAAAGCTCAATAGATTTTAGCTACGATTAAAGGAACTACTATGCCGTTGACTCGTTTGGTCGCAACATCCAACATCCCAGCAAGGCCGATCTCTATGTGACCGTCTTCCCGAGGGCAAGCCACAACTCCCATGAAAGCTACCATGAAAGCTAGAACCCGCCTAGCCTCCCATTTGTCTTTGTTTCCAGCGTGAGTCAAACCAAGTTTGGGCTCTTCGAAGCCTCGAGGGTTACCATAGCGCCGATACAAAAACTGAAATGTGCAATACCTGGCTGCTAACTTCTCTTCCTGGGCATTCCGGCTGATACTTAACAAGTCCAAGAATTTGTGTGGCGTTACCGGCCTTGGTGCCAAAGGATAAAGAGTTCTGAAATTTGGGCTGAGACCCGCATAACCCGCCATTTCCTCCAAGGTGGGTGTAAGTTCAAAATCAGAAAACCGGAATATGTTGTGTGCAGGATCCCAAAAAGGTACCAGCGCCTCAATAACATCCACCTTCGGCTCAACATCCAATAAACCAACGAGGCCACCCAAAATTTTTATCACTGCCTTTCTGCTATCGGCTTCTAAATCATTCCACCACATGTGGAGCTGTAGAAGGATCTCTTCAAGGGTCGTAAAGGGTTTATTTTCGGTCGTGCTCATTCTGCACATTTATTAAGGTGATTTAGACAAAAGGGAAAACCTATATTTGACTCAAATATAAAACAAAACTTCTTTTCCATTTAATAACATTTTTCGACATTTTCGGGTTATCTTTTGCAAAAAGGGGAAGTTGGACCCGATGAGGGTTGCCTATGTATCTCACATCCGGTGAGAATCAAACCGACGTAGTTCGGGCAATTAACTGAACTATTTTTAAAACAGGATTTTCTTATTTTTTTTTAATAATTTTTTTTTGGGCAGCAAATAACCAAACCACTTTCAAAGCATGACTCTTTTCATTTTTATTTTTTGCATTTTCAAAAAAATAAAAAAAAATAAAAAAAAATTTAAAAATAAGACTCTTTTTCATTTTTCATTTTTCGTGGCAAGACAAACTATTTTTCTTTTCTATTTTTGAAAACAAGACAGAACAACGACTTTTTTTTTAACAAACAATAAAACAACCTATTTTTCCCAAACTAAAATAAAGACTTTTTTTTTTCTTTTTCTGCGATCAATTTCCAAAAATAAAGACTCTTTTTCTATTTTTCCTTTGCTTTTAGTAAAACAAACTATTAAAACTAAAATATTTTTTTACAATTTTGGCAGAGTTTCGACACTATTTGGACATTGTTATTTTTTCAAAGCAGAAGATTAACCCTAGACACTGCTATTTTTCTTCTTTTTTTTTTCAAATTTTTTCCAATATTCAAAACCGGTCAGCATGTAAGTCCAAAGCAAATAAAATGCACAAGCAGTAAGTAGGATGCATCAGGATGGTCTTTTCTGTTTCAGGTTGCTATTCCTAGACGGACCCAACCCCTGTGTTGAGTCCTCTAAGTCAAAAATGCACATGATGCAGATAAGCGTTCCTACTAGGGATCCGGCATGAAGTTGAGTTATTCTAGGTTCAGAACCTGGGTGTTTGTTCTAGACCTGGCTTACCCGAGCGGACAGCTCGAGCCGGAGGGGGGGGGGGCAGCGTACCGGGGATACAGAAGCTCAACCCGGCTTTGCAACTTATCCGAACCTCGTTCTAAAAATGGGATTGACTCTATACAGAAAAGAAGTCACATGAAGTGCACCCTTCTTCATGATTTAGAAGACTCAGAGAGGAGATGGTTTTCAACACAGTTTATATACAGTTCACAAAATATCAAAGCGGTAAAAGCATCATTTTGCATATTAAGCACAGATCATATGAGAATACCAGATAATAAAGTCAAAATACAACAATTTATCAAGCTCGAATTTCTAACCCTGAACCAGTGGTTCTGGGTTAAGAGTTCCCCAGCAGAGTCGCCAGAGCTGTCACACCTCCTTTTTCGCCCGCGCCGCAAGGGCGCAGAGGGAGTTTTTCCAATTAAAGGACAATCGAAACGGGATTTATTTATTTAATTCAGAGTCGCCACTTGGGAGATTTATGGTGTCCCAAGTCACCGATTTAATCCCGAATCGAGGAAAAGAATGATTCTGTTAACAGTCCGCGAACCAGAAATCCGGATAAGGAATTCTGTTAACCTGGGATAAGGTGTTAGGCATTCCCAAGTTCCGTGGTTCTAGCACGGTCGCTCCACTGTCATATTTAGCTTAAATATCTGGTTTTTTATACGATTATGAACTTATGTGCAAATTTTAACTTTTAGCCGCTTTTATTATTATTAATTTTTTTTTAAGAATGTGAACATCGTTCAAAAACATGTCTTTGGATTGCGTCACATGAAATGCACTCGCAATCCGGAACACATTTTTATTCAATGTTTTGGGATTTGGATTTGGGTCACATGAAATGCACACCCGGGTTTAAGAAGGTAAGATTATTGAAATGCGTGCCTAAAACGACTAGCGCGTGGTTATTTTTGAAAAAAAAACGTGAATTTCGCTAAGCAACCGATTCCGAGTTCTAAGTAATTAATACATACATTTGTGAGGGCCCCGCAATCTATACGTTTTACTAGGCGAAGCTCATCTCATTTTTTTTTAAATGGACAATCCTAAAATGACTACATTTTTTCTATTAAAATTAGTCTTCTAAAATAAAGAAAGAAAATCCTAATTAATTACGAGCTTAAAAAAAAATAAGAAAAAACGTAACATACTACTTGCCAAATTAAGACAAATATTAATGGAAAGGAATTTTATTAAAAAAAAAATAAAAATTCGAAATTGTGAATAAAATACTAAATTCGCCAACTAATATTCAAAAGAAATCAATTATAGCTAGATTAAAAGCTCGCGTTGTTATAAATAAAAAAAAACTATTGGAATTAATTATTCACAACCATTTGAAACTAGATTTAACCATAATTACTAAAGCTTATTAGATAGTTTATTAAACTTAAATGTTGATTCATCTTGCTCAAGCTCGCATCTAATGGATTAATGTTCTTAACCTTGCTACGTTGAGTCACACATTAAAAGTATCAAGCCTGCTGATTCTACGAAATTATTGGCCTAATATTTGCGGATCTTAGTTATTAATAAGATTCAAAGATTAAAAAAAAACTCAAATTGCTTTTATTCCAATATTTGCAAATTAAAATCTAGATTTTTACTAACCCTTCCCCTTCCAAAATTAAATCAGTTTCTCATATTGACTATTTACCAATTTTGATTTGAATGCGATCTCAAACTAAAAAATTAACAAAAAGCTGAAAAATACTTATGGTGTTCATACCGACACCCATCCAATAGTTCCGCAATTTAATGCTTCACATTATACATAATTCTACCATTCATATAACATGCAACACATAATGTATATCTAACTAAAAATACGAATATTCTATAATTAGAAGCATAAATCTTCTGGCCATTTCATTTCAGCTTCAATGCATATGTCAAAATGATTCAGAGTAGTATACTTGGTGTTGGAATACAAGGAAAGGAAGAATAGGATCAGTAAAATAGTATGTAACACAACAACAACAGCAAATAACCAGCAATATCCAACAAACGGAACACCCAGTGACAGATTTGAAAACCGAACAAAATCCAGCAATAACCAGTGAAGTAGTAGCAAATAACCAATTAAACTCGAGAAATAAACCACATGAAAATCCAAAAAAGCACCAATAATAATCAACGGGCAATAACAAAGTGAACTTTTTTTTAATTGAAGACTAGTTAATGTTTAACCCTTAATTCTCTCTTATTGTTCAGAAAATTCTTTCTTTTAAACTCTCTTCAAATTTGAATCCCTAAAAATCCTTTAATATTTTCGAATTTTTCTCTCTCTATTTTCAGTTCTTTTTTTTTTTTAAATTCTGTCCAAGTCCCCTCTATTTATTACCAACTTTCAGCATTTTTAAAATTAAATCCCATTATCTTCCACCCATCCCCCTTTTAATCCCACTACCTAATGTTTTGTCCCCCACTACATTAAACAAATACATTATCCCCTCCATTATATCTTGTCCCCCATGCCTACATTAAACAATTATTATTCCCCCACTACATTATGTCTTGTCCCCCACCATGTACTATTTTAATATTATTAAAAATTATTTAATCTTAATGGACAGAGCACTCAAAATAAATAATTGTTCAGATTTTTAATTCCAAAAATACCCCTCTGACCTTACTGAAATTATCATTTTAACCCTGAAAATACTGCAATTTACCAATCTACCCCGTCAGCTATAACCAATTCACCTAATCAATTCTAACCAAAATATAGCAGCTATAACCAATTCCTAATCAGAATTTATGAACAAACTCAAATTATATGATGAACAACAAAGAAAACTAGAATTATTTTGACTGAACAATATTTTTTAACAACAAACCTACTTTCAGATTCAACAACAATAACAAACAAATTTATTCAAATTCGAATTAAACTTAAACGGAACAACTAAACAGATTCAAATCACTAAACTCAATATCAGTTGAACTCAAACTAAATCAAACAACATCATAATAAAGAATGATTCAAACTAAATCAAAAACTAAAGGACCAACACATAAACACTCACATTAAATCACTTGATGAAAAACTAACAAACTTCAAACAAACAATGAACCCGAATTAAATCTAACACATTCCTATATTAAAACTAAACAAGAACAATGAATAAAAACAAACTAAAGAAATAATCAAGAAATGATAAACAACGAACAAGAAAAGAATCAAACATATACTGATTTCAAATATGAGAATATCAAACAAAATACGGACAAAAATGAAACTTAAACCAACTAACCGGAAATGCACAGCGACGAACTCGAACGGCAATGGAAAAACTCGAACCAAGACTGTCAACGACCTAACGGATCTCGACTCAACAGGAACGTTACACCAAATGGAACGATAAACTTGAAAGTCAGTCGACGAACTCAAACGAACTCTCCTCAAGCTTTAAACAAACTCCCTTGATGAAACAAACTTCCGTTGCCATTTTCCGGTGGTGATGGAGTTCAGTCGACGAAGAAGAAGAAAGGGACAGTAGCAACGCTGCTTGTCAATGAACTGGTGGAGCTGGCCGGACATAGCAGACGAAGCAGTAGAAGGTGCAGCAGCCATGGACGCTCGACGAGGGCAGAAACCATGGTTAACGCAGCAGCGATGATTGCTCGTCAATGGCGGACGGGGAGGGTCGTTGGTGGTTGAAGCTGGGCCTGACGTCACTGGGTATGTAGCAATGGCGGCATGTGATGGATCTGGAGGCGAGTGGTCGATGACGCGTGAAGACGAGGAAGCTAACGTGACGACGACAGGGGTGGTTACTAGGCTATGATGGTCGGCGATGAGGGAGCTACTGGTCGTTTGGCGACGACGAAGAAGAAGCAACGGCCATGAGAGCTCGCACTCGAGCTCGAAGAAGATGGTGAAGGGTTTGCCATTGTAGGAGCTTGGATGAAGCTGTGTGTGTGTAGCGTGAGGGTGAGGCGTTGTTGGACTGGGGTGGTGGTGGTTGTGTCGAAGGTGATGGAGGTGTGAGGGGGGCAGCCATGGTTGGCTGAGGTTTGGGGTGTTTGGGACGATGGAGTGAGGACGAGAGAGAGGGGGGCAGATGGGATTAGTTTTAGGTTTAGGGTTTTTTTTTTTGTGAAATGTAAGATAGGGAGATAGGGGTGTTGGGTCTTTGGGTTATGGACTGGGTCGACCCGGTTTGAAATGGGTCGGGTCGTAGGGGAAGGTTGGGTATAGGTGTTTTGGGCCTAGGTTCAAAATTGGAGAAGAGACCCAATTCCGATTTTCTTTATATTTTTTGCTCTCTTTTCTTCTTTTATTTTTCTTAAACTGAAACTAAATTCTAAAAATCCTTAAATTATCATATAGAACTAAATTAATTTATAAAAGCGTAAATTAACTCCCAATAACAATTAACACACAATTAAATAATAATTACGATAAAATCACACAATTTGGACATTAAATGCTAAAAATGCAACGTACATTATTTTTATAATTTTTTCTTTCTTGTAAAACAAACTTAATTACTTCTAATTGTGGAATTAAATCCTAAGTGCAAATGCGACATATTTTTGTATTTTTTTAATTAATTTAACAAATAAACATGCACAGACAAAAATACAAATAATTATCCAAAAATGCCATGAAAATTCAAAAATTGCACACAAAGAAAAATTATTTTTATTTTGAATCTTTGGGAGTAATTCTCATATAGTGCAAAAATCACGTGCTCACAATCATTAATGCAAAATTATAGAGACAAAATGCGACCAACACGAGCTCCATTCTCCAATACGATCCCCTTTACGATAAATGGACATGCGATGAGCAAGTTGCTCGTGACAGTAGACGTGGGAAGAAAGGTTCACTTTTTTATCCATGCGAATAGTCAAATTAGTACAAACTACTTCTCAAGCGAATTGGCCAAACACAAACTATTTTTCCGCAGAACTACTTCTCTAAAAAGTTGTTTTGACAAAAATGCTTCTAAAAAATAAGTAGCTTTTGGCAGCTTGGCCAAACAAGCTCTTAATTGTTAATTCTAATTAAAGTGAAAAGCCTACATGAAAAAAATGAGCAGATAAAGTTATGATATTCGCCCTACTAGTGTGTGCTAGAGGGTATCTAGTTGCAGTAGGTATTGTATGATATTGTAAAGGCGAAATATATAGATAGCCCCTATAAGTTGTCCACAACGACCATATAGACACTGGGGAGCTATCAGGAGGGCAGTTCCTAGTTAAATGTTTGCCTTCATAAACACTAACTGGTTTTGAGTCAATTTTCAGCATTAAATAAATCTTTCTTTTTACAGATAGACAGTATTACTATTCAATATATCTTACCAAAATATTACTCAAGCTAAGTATGGAGTATATACTACATTAATAAAGTTTCAGCTTCTAGCTTATACCAGCCCCTCCTCCCTGCTTTATAAATAATTTACACAACCAATCATCTGGATTTGTTTTGACAAAAGAATATTTATGAGGAGGGAATTTCTTAGTTAATTGTATACATTGCAAGAAACCGTGTATAGGCTTTCTTGCATTTATCCATCTTATTATTGCTATACAAAAAGATACTGTACTAAATAAGTGAAAAATACTAAAGCTTTAACCAAGGTGTTGAACAAAAGAAATAATTAGGAAAAGGCACGTTAGGGAAATTGGTTTTAATTTGAGCATAGTTTTAAAATGAAACTTGATTCAGTAGTGTACCTGCATCTGAATTGTTATTTTTCTCCCTCGTGGATAAAGACCTCAAAGCCAGAATTCTGATAATCTTCAACTTGTGCTTCCCAGATATCCCTTGCTAAGTTGTTGACAGACTCATTACAATCCTTTACCTCAATGGAAATTAGAGAAGAGATATCTCCGAAATAAGAAGGGATCTCCTTAAGATATCTGCAGTAATGCAAAACCAAGCGTTCACTTTCTACCCATAAAACGTCAACTGTTCAAAATTAAGCTTGGCAGTTCAAACCCTAACGATTGTGTATTTTGAAATTTGAGATAATATATGGCGCGTCGTTTAAAATTCGAGGTACGCTTTAGTGAATGGCGCGTCGTTTGTAAAAGCAATATAGACTCCAGTATACTTGATTAGTATAAAGCTGTAAAATATGAAATCCAAATTACTATCCATAAAATATAGAATCCAATGAAATGAGTGAAAATGTAATTATTACTGTGACACAACTCCCAATATATAATATAATTTGTGGTATTAAATGCATAAAAAAATGCACCCAATGGTTATGTACAGTATTTAAATTATGAAATATTATAGGCAACTATATTAAAGTCACTTGTATGTGACATAATCAAAATAGTAATTACGTCTGTAACGACCCGACCAGTCGTTTTGAATTTTTGCACTTTGATCGCCATTTCCCGGGCATGACTTGCCCCGTGTAACGTATTATGACTGATGTAGATCGTTGATTTTGGTTTTCAGGAAAAATCGGAATGAATTTGAAGGAACAGTCTCACTTGAAAACTTTGAATTTGAAAGGTTTGACCAAGAGTTGATTTGTTTGTATATGATCTCGGATCGGAATTTTTATGATTTGGTTAGCTCTGTTAGGTGATTTATGACTTAGGAGCGAGATTGGAATGCATTTTCGAAGTCCGTGGAAGGATTGGCTCGAATTGGCAAAGTTAGTATTTTGGCGAATTCCGGTTGATGGTTAAATTTTGATTCGAGGGTCGGAATGGAATTTCGAGAGTTGCTGTAGCTTCGTTATGTCATTTGTGATGTGCGTGCAAAATTTTAGGTTATTCGGACATTATTTGGTCGGGTTTTTGATCGAAAGTGTATTTCGAAAGTTTTTGAAAACTTAGGCTTGAATTCGATGAGTTTTGGGTAATTTGATGTCGTTTGAGGTGTTTTGATGACTGGAACAGGTTTGAATGATGTTATGAATTATGTTGGCATATTTGGTCGGGGTCCCATGGGGCTCAGATATGTTTTGGAAGAGTTTTTGGAAGATTTTGGCGTTTTGATTATAAGCATGGAATGATCCAAAGGTCCATTTTTAGTTCTAGAGATCGAAATTTGATTTTGAGACTTCCAGAATTTTGATAATGAATTATAGGAGTGATCTGGAAAGCTTGGTCTAATTTCATCAAGTCGTGATTGAGTTTTTGACGCGAATCATGAGTTAATTGTTTAACAAACGAAATGGATATCGCACTGAGAAAACGAGCTCCGAATTGAGTTTCGATTTAAGGACTATGTTCATATCATTATTTGTGACTCATAGGAACAAGATTTATCGAATTTCGAGTTCGTATGGTGGAGTTAGAGCCTTTTTAGTGAAAATAAATATTGTTGGTGCAGCAGGATCTGGTGCGCACCTTTAGCGACCAGATTTGTCACTTTTAGCGACGGGAATGGCTCTTTTAGCGACCAGAATAGGTTTATTAAAGTTGTTGCATTTTTCTGCTCATTTTGACCTTTTTTTTGTGAAAGAACACGGCTTGGGGCGATTTTTGAGCAAGAAATCATGGGAAATCTTGAGGTAAGTCACTTGTGATCATTTCTACTCCATAATATTGAATTATCATCGAATAATCTGACTAGATTATATGTTTTTGAGGTGTAAATTAGGGATTTATACCTAGGGATTTGAAAATAAGATTTGAAGATTTGGAGGCCGAATTGTTATCGGAATTTAGTAATTTTGGTATGGTTGGACTCGTGGTTGAATGAGTTGTCGGATTTTGTGGGTTTCGTCGAATTTCAAAAGCGTGGGCTCGGGGGCTGGGTTTGAGCAATTTTGGGATTTTGATGTTAAAATGGATATTTTCGAGTGGGCTTTGTTCCCTTAGCATATTGTGATGTATTCGTTCTGATTTTGGATAGATTCGATGCGCGTGGAGGCCGATTCGAGGGGCAAAGGCATCGCGAGCTAGAGATTTAGCCGATTCGAGGTGAGTAATGATTGTAAATAATGTCCTGAGGGTTTGAAACCCCGGATTGCACATCGTAGTGCTATATTGAGGTGAGACACACGCTGGATGATGAGCGCGGGGTCCTTTACTACTGGGATTGTGACTTGGTCCATCCCGTATTGATGATTTTACTGCATATTTGATTGAAACTGATTTGTCATCATCATGATTTGGGCTGATTGTCATATTTGGGCTTTGTGCCAATTATTTGAACCCTTCGGAGATTTTTATCACTATTTCCTCACTGTTTGACTTATATTTAAACTCATTCCTCTTGATGATTATTGTTTTACAAACTCAGCCACTTTTATATAGATTTGAAACTCAAATGATATTTCTAAATGATATTTTGGGCTGAGAACTACTGTTTTACAAATGCCCAAGGGGCTTGTGATGATTTTCGGACTGAGTGAGGCCGAGGGCCATATATGAGGATATGCTGAGTGATATGAGGCCGAGGGCCTGAGTTACTATTTATGCCACGCGGTGGCTTGAGTGATGTGAGGCCGAGGGCCTGAGATACTTTATATGCCACGCGGTGGCTTGAGTGATGTGAGGATATGCTGAGTGATGATGCGACGAGGTGGCTTGATATAGCGCTTGGGCCGTAAGGGGCTCCTTCGGAGTCTGCACACCCATAGTGAGCGTGGGTACCCATTATGCTAAGTGATTAAAACTACGCCCGAGGGGCTGATATGAGTTATTATGAGGTAACCCGCGGGGCTGATACTGTTCTGAGAGTGAGCTCGAGGGGCTAATACTGTACTGAGTGACTGATACTGTGCCCGAGGGGCAGATTTCTACTTGTTATTTTGATACTGTGCCCGAGGGTCAGATTTCTACTTGTATTTTGATACTGAGCCCAAGGGGCAGATTTATACTAGTTATTTACTGCCAAATTACCTGTTTTAATTATTTTAAAAGAGATTTCATTTGATACTTCACTGATTTACTGGTTTTAAGTGATTTCACTGCTTCTGTATAGAATGCTTTGTGCCTGTACGTGTTTTCTTGCTTTCAGCCGTTATTTAAATTTATTACTCACTGGGTCGGAGTACTCACATTACTCCCTGCACCATGTGTGCAGATTCAGGCGTAGCAGATTTTCACTCCTGTGAGCTGATCCTTCCAGTCCAGACGGTGTTTCGGAGACTACGAGGTAGTTGTTGGCATCCGCAACCCCGTGCCTCCCTTATCTTATCATTTCCATGTTATTCGAACTATTGTATCAGATTTCATATTTAGTAGATTTGTGCCAGGATTTATTAGTTGCTCATGACTTGTGAAACCCCGGTTAGGGCTGTGTCGGGCTGGGTTTCCGCATTTTATCTATATTTTCCGCTATTTGGTATTATTAAACCATGTTGTACTATAATTGTGTTAAATAACTGTTTAAAAGGACAAATTGAGTTAGGCTGGTTGGCCTTGTCTTCACGAGAGGCGCCATCACGACCAGGTTTGGGATTTGGGTCGTGACAAGTTGGTATTAGACCTAGGTTACATAGGTCTCATGAGTCATGAGCAGGTTTAGTAGAGTCTTGCGGATCGGTATAAAGACGTCTGTATTTATCCTCGAGAGGCTTCAGAACCTTTAGGAAAACTTCACATTCTTGAATTCTTATCGTGCGTCCTTGATTAAGCTTGAAAAGTAACTCTTGAAATTCTTCCATGCGTTCGCATGCACGCATGAGCGCTCAGTATCAGATATGCCTTGATGGCTTGTGATTCCCTGATCGAGGGGTGAGATGTGATCTCTGTGAGTTTGATGTTGGGCCAGTCTGGAGGACTTGAGGCCGAATCTTTGCCTATGGCTTGAGCACCGAGGTGCTGATTGTGTGAGCAAGTGTTTTGAACTTATATGTTCGGTATTGTCCCTATTAGTGGGAGTGACGGCTGGTTAGCTACGTGATGAGTATGTTAGTACTGCGAGATGTATCTATGTAACTTGGAAGTGACGAGGAAGGTCTTCGGGATGATAGATGAACTATTAAGTGTATGATTTTCATTGTGATTGGATGTGTAGCTCCGAGTTATGGGCGCGTGGAGAATCTTTTCGTGTCTCCTAGTTGGGAGTGAAATAAATTTTATGTTGCGGTATGAGTTTAGACTCAGGAAGACTAAGTGGTTGTGTAATGTCTATGACGGTGGAAGGTATACAGAAATGTTAAATTGAAGGCAAAGCAGGTGGGGTTATCCCCTGCGAAGAATTTTGGGGTTGTGTGATCCTTATGTGTCCGTTAGAAGATCTCATTTACCAGTGAAGTATAAGTGTTGAAATTTGAATGTGGGTCGCTTAAGAGAGTGGGTTTAATTATTATGAGAGTAAATGCGAGATTTGTAAAAGATATGAAGTACCAGATGGTCTGTGTGCCACGAGCTTATGAAGGTTTGAGTTTAATCTCACTATGGTATTATGACATCAATAGAGTATAAGCGTTATGAGTTATTGAATGTGTGTTGATCTATGGCTTCGAGCCAAGTGGGGGAGATGCTATTGATTAGGCAATTGCACGGTTAGGCGCTATGTTGGTTCCAGTTTAAGGTGTACAGGCAAATCAGTTATGACTTGCGGAAATTGAGATCGAGGATGACTCAAGTAGAGGAAATTTTTTGACAAAGGTTATATTATGCCTCATAGTGTAAGAAAAAAAAATCACAGAATGTCTAGAGTGTTGTTGGTAAAGAATGCTCGGCACATAGAGCAGGAAGTTGCTTGGTTGTATATGGATGAGGATTTCATTTTGCGGTATCGGAGTACCAATGAGGCACGAGTGGTTCTGTTCGTTAGGTCAGGTAAGTTGCAGTTTGAATAAGAGTGAATGACTTTCGAGAATGGTTCTAATGTGTTCAAGATTCTACAGGGAACAATCGGGTATCTTAAGGTTATGTATGTGGTTAGAGATTGTGTTTTCATTGGAAGAGGTCAAGACTTGTGGTATTTTTATGTTAATTATGGGATTCTATGTATCAGTATCAAGAAAGTAAAGGTAACAGATTTAGATTTGCAAGAAGTTCTTCAGAGTAAAGTATTCTGGAATGTGGTGTTTCTGGGAATATTTGAGAGAGTATTCAGCGGCTTATGGGTCTTAGACAATGTGGTCTTGTGCTTGGGTCTCATGTAGTGAGCCTGGGTTGAGGAATTGTGGTGCTACAGCAAGAGGGAATATCAAGTTGAAAATGAATCAGAAGGGAAATTAGATAGATGGAATAGCTTGATAGTAGACCGAATCAGTATGGTAAGGATATGATTAACTCCTTGTGCGTGTTCGAGGTAATGAGCTCTGACAAGTATTTTGCAGCAATGCTCTTGGGTTTTGATGGCTTGCTTATCTTGGTCGAGTGATCGCTGCCAACTCGACACTACACTATGGTAGGAAGAGCGGGTCGCAATATCTTTTACCCGAATAGAGGTCCGGGATCGAATTTCCATAGGGAGCTAGTCGTGGAGTTGTATTTTCTGTCTAGCCTAGAGTTGCGGTTGTGCTTCTAATGTCACTTCAAACATTTTTCAAGTTTTTGTATTTATAACTACTATTATAAGACTAAGGATTAAAGCTAAAGTATGCTAGGAGAATATTGCTAAGTTGTAATTAATGGGAAGAATAGCACTAGGGTCGTGGCAACACCTAGGTGGCTAATTGACAGGTAGATGTTACTAAGGATAGAGTGACATATTTGGGGATTATTCTATAACCATTGCACAATTGCACCCACTCTCACACCTCTCGGTAGAGAAAGTAATTTTGCCCAATTGACTCTCTCGAGACCAAATGGGTAGGCCAATGAGACCAAGCAACTAGGGTTCAAGTAGGGTGATTACTCTCTCGAGATTTAACCCATTAATTGGGACTATCATTTCTCATGGGTCCATCCCAATTCCTTGTTGGGTCAATTTTGGTGTCATAAACTCTCTTTCTCAAGAAGAGTTAAACCCACTAAGCTTGAATCAGTATTTGCAACCACCAATTCTTGAATGAAAATATAAAATCAACCCAAATAGCAAATACCCAATATCAATCTAACTCTAGATGGAAACACCCATCAATTACCCACACTAGGGTTGAGCCACAACCCTAGCTAATGAGTTTAGCTACACATAATTAAAGAAGAAACTGAAGAAATAGATGAAGAACTAATTATATTAATTAATTACTAAGAAGAAACTACAATAATCTATTGTTAATGGGAAGCAAAATATGACAAAAATGGCTACAACACCAAGCGCAACTTTCGTCTCAAGTTCCCAGATAAATCGATCCCTAAAAAAATAGTAAAATGTTCTATTTATACTAGGTTGGAAAAACTGGACAAAAATACCCCTGCGGGGTCAGTGCGGGCCGCATAAAATGGACCGCGGCCGCATTGGCTCTTGGACTTCAACTGTTCGATGACTTGAATTGGGGGACGCGGACCGCGTGGAAGTGTACTGCGACCGTGATGGCAACTGGCGCTGTCCGCGCAGAAGTGACCGCGGACCGCGTGATGAAGAGTGGACTTCTCTGAACCTTATGAACGCGGACCGCACAGAGCAGGAGTGCGGCCGCGAAGCTTCACCAGGGCCGCATGACTTTAAGCTTGAATATGTCAAGTCTCTGAACCTCCTAGTGCGGCCGCGGTCACTGTTGTGCGGTCCGCACTAGGCCCTTTCTTCTTCAATTCTCTTGGTCTTTGGTACTTGAGCATATTTCACTCTTTTTTGAGCTGATCTTTGACATTTCGTCACTTTGTCGATCAAACCTGCAATCAAGCACAACTTGTGAGCATTTTGGGATTATTTTGTATCAATTTATACTCAAAGCATAGGCAAGTAGGGGCATAAACACGTTAAAATCCTAACTTATCAACGAGTTAGAAGGATTCAGTCTTGGCATGTCTGATTTGTGCAAAGGGCATTCAGAAAGTTCTTGATGGTTTTTACCGCGGTTTGGAGATGTATATTTTCTATGGGCATGCGAAGCATGGGATGTGTAGTGACTTTTCTTCTAGATAGTACCAATGGAAAGTTCTTGACTAGTTGAGTACGTAGATTTGTGTGGCTCGGAAGGGAGATGAAGTTCTCATGTTATACTAGGATGGTATGGTATATGCGGTATGTAGTGGAGGATCAAGATTTGCGTGTGTAGATTTACAGTTTAGTTCTGAAAGGAAGTTCATAAAACTCTTAGGTAGCGGGTGGTCTCAGATGGTTAAGGGAATGCTATTTCTAATTAGAAGTGATTTGACGATAGTATATGTTCAGAAAAAGGGTAACATGATTAAGTGGATGGCACTTTGGTTGTATTGCGGCACTTTTTAGCTAGATCGACCGGCGATATTCGAGTTTGCTTGGTGACACAGAAGAATTTTTTTGTATCTCTCGTGAAATGGCTGGGTATTAGAGGTGTGGCATGCATTCGGATTGCGAAATTGGGATCGGATATGGTGATTCATGTGCCGTGTGGATTTGGAGACGGAAGTTCTCATATTCAGGCTATGTTGTGGTTGTGAAGTGTGTGTATTGGCACTGTTTAGCGACTATCGAGATTTGGAGGTTAGAGTGGATCTTTTGTTGCTTGGTATGTTAGATATTGGTTATGATATTGGGGTTTAGGTTGGTTGTATCCGTGTTGGGTTATTCTGGACTATTGCGCTATGGACTATGCCGGAAATGCCATGGGCTGAGTGACGAGGTGTGTCGGATTATGTTCTAGTAGAGTGGTTTATATTACGAAGATCCAACGTGCGGTTGGGAAGGACTGCCTTTCTTAATTGGGCCTTCGTAATGGATGTCAGTGCAGAGGTTTCTACCACTGATTCAGTTCTGGTGTTGAGGGACTTTCGGATGTGTTTCTTGTGGCCGGGCATGTCGTCGGTCGAGGTTGTGGAGTTCAGTATTGATTTTGTGCCGGGCACCGTATCGTATGGCTCCGGCAGGAGTTATAGTAATGGAAGGAGCAGCTTCAGGCTTCCTTGATAATGAGTTCGTTGGCAGGCCAATGTGGATGTGTGTTCTAGCTTGAGTCGGCTTGGTTGGCCCCGAATTGTATTGTTGAGGGGTAGGTTGATTCGATCGTTATTGAGCTTGCTAGTGATCTGGGAGACCTGTGAGTTTAAAAATACTGGACATTATGGTTTAAAAATATATACGTCCATTATAATATACAAGAACCAAAATATTAAATTACTTAATTCCAGTAAATTGTTCAAGATACAAAGTTTCCGCTATTATCGACTTCTCCATTATAATATACTGGTTTGTATGCCTTCATAAGTAGCATTTCCAGCATAATTTATAGGGAGTAATAAAAATTGGACGAATTTAGTATAAAAATTCTGGATTATTCACGTCCAGTATTAAATTACTGGACATTATGGTTTAAAAATATATACCTCCAGTGTAATATACAAGAAACAAAGTATTAAATTATTTAATTTCAATAAATTGTTCTAGATACCAATTTTCCACTATTTTCAACTTCTCCGTTATAATATACTGGCTTATATACCTTCATAAGTAGCATTTCCAGCATAATTTATAGGGAGTAAAGAAATTGGACGAAATTAGGATAAAAAAATACTTGATTATTCATGTCTAGCATAAACTAACAACTTGCAGCATCTTTCATATAAGATTCTTCCATTGTAAGAGAATAATTTTCGTTATCCATAAAAAAATCAGAAATTTTCGTTATTATATAAAAACTGTTGGTTTCGTTATAAGAACTTATGCAGAAGTTCATCCATTATTTTTGTTTTCTTTAGTTTTCTATAGATGTTCCTTTCTTTTGGGTGCTCTTTATCTTCTACTATGTTTATGTGTGATTGTTTTTTGTAATATTTTTTTTTTATGTTTCTGATATTATGGAATATGATGGTCATAGTATCAAAATATTTTCCAGAAAATTATGCATAAATGACAACTCCAGCATAGAAAATACTGGATATTATACGAAAAACAAATCTGGCTTGTGGCTATCCAGTATAAAATGCTGGATATTAAGCTTTCACAGTGTATATCTCCAGCAGAATATATAGGAAGCAAAATATTTAATGTCCTCAATAATTTATTATGGATATAAATTGTCCTTTATTCCTAATTATTGGTATTATTCTTAACATGGTATATCTGCACCATACTATACAGGAAATACATTTTTTAATTATTAATTGTACAATATTGTTTAAATCTGGAACACAAAATTTTAAATTATTTAAATGCAGTAAATTATTCTAGATACAATTTTTTTTACTGTTTTACACTTACCTATTATAATATATTGGCTTATATCTCTTCATAAGTAGCATTTCTAATATATTTTATAGGGAGTAACAAAAATTGGTCAAATTTAGGGTAAAAAATTCTGGATTATTCACATCCAGTATTAAATACAGGAAATTATGTTTTAACAATGTATACGTCCAGTCTAATATACAGTAAATTAGTTAATTACATTGGACATATATATATATAAACTTATGTTGATATATATTTTAATGTATAAAAATATATATTAAAATACACCATAAAATATAAAAAATATGTTTTACACTTCCCTATTATAATATACTGGTTTATATCCCTTCATAAGTAGCATTTCCAGCATATTTTATAGGGATTCACCAAAATTGGCCGAATTTAGGGTAAAAAATTCCGGATTATTCACGTCCAGTATTAAATAAAGGACATTATGGTTTAAACAACGTATACGTCCAGTGTAATATACAGGAAATAAATATATTAAATTATTTAATTTCAGTAAATTATTCTAGATGCCAAGTTTAAACTATTTTCCACTTTTCCATTATAATACACTAGATTATATCCCTCTATAAGTAGTATTTTCGGCATTTTTTATAGGGAGTAACTAAAATTGGTCAAACTTTGCGTAAAAAATACTGTATTTTTCACGTTCAGTATTAAATACTGGATATTACGTTTGAACAATATATACCTCCAGTGTAATATCCAGGAAACAAAATATTAAATTATTTAATTCTAGAAAATTGTTCTAGATACTACGTTTCCACTATTTTCCATTTCTCCATTATAATATACTGGTTTATATCCCTTCATAAGTAGCATTTCCAGCATATTTTATAGGGAGTAACCAAAATTGGTCGAATTTAGGGGAAACATTCCGGATTATTCACGTTCAGTATTAAATACAGGACATTATGGTTTAACAATGTATACATCCAGTGTAATATACATGAAATAAATATATTAAATTATTTAATTCCAGTAAATCATTCTAGATACCAAGTTTACACTATTTTCCATTTGTCCTTTATAATATACTTGCTTATATCCCTTCATAAATAGCATTTCCAGCATATTTTATAGGGAGTAACCAAAATTATTCAAATTTAGCGTAAAAATTTTTGGAATTTCAAGTCCAGTATTAAATACTGGACATTAATGTTTAAAAATATATACCTCCAGTCTAATATATAGGAAACAAAATATTGATTATTTAATTCCATTATATTGTTCTAGATACCAAGTTTTCACTTCTCCATTATAATGTACTGCCTTATATCCCTTCATAAGTAGCATTTCCTGCATATTTTATAGAGAGTAACCAAACTTGGGCGAATTTAGCATAAAAAAAATTCTATTCACGTCCAGTATTAAAAACTGGACATTATGGTTTAAAAATATATACCTCAAGTGTAATATACAGGAAATAAAATATTAATATATTTATTCCACTAAATTGTTCTAGAAACCAAGTTTTCACTATTTTTAACTTCTCCATTATAATATAATGTCTTATAAGCCTTCATAACTAGCATTTCCAGCATAATTTATAGGGAGTAATACTAGATAGTATGATTTCAAATGATAGATCTGCAGCCAAATATACAGGAAACAATAATTTTGTAGTCTTTAATTCTAGCATAATATACATCATATTAATCTGTATTTCAATCAAAAATATGTAGTCAATTACAGCAAAGAAGAGAAAACTATTTCTTGGTCTTTATCTTGTGCCTTTTTGAAACAGAAGGTTTATCTAGTCTTCCTGTGGCCTCATCTTCACTAACCAGATGTTCCAGCTGCTTCTTTTTACCATAATTGTATAATAATGTTGCATATCTGAATCTATGACATATAGGATCAAAGATGTTCTTGTCAACTGGTATCTTCTTGCCTTCAATGAAATACTCCGCAAATGCAGAACAATATATACCACAATCACTACAATAAAAACACATATTAAGAAAGAATAAGATAAAACAATAAAGGATTAAAAGCTGAAGTAATATAAAGAAGTAAGAAAACACTTACGCTTGTTCCTGTTGAGGCAAGTTATGCACTGAAATAACAGCAAATGGATCACTTGGATCCTGTTTTTCCAAATAATATGGTTTATCCATTGCAATGTCACTTCTTTGCTTATAAAATGTAGTAGTGTTGAGCAACAATGGTATCATTACAGCAAATGAGTTCAAAGCTTTATGAACTACAGTATCATGTCTTGAGGATCTTATTGAGTCATATACATATATACACCCATCACGCAAAGATAGAACAGCCAACACCCAATGCCATGCATCTTTTACATTGATTGGCATAAGCACATAATCCATGAAAACCCAGGGCGTGTTACAAAGGATGTAAAACCCAAGCACATACTCTCTTAATGTCTTTGTCAATTCAAAAATCTCATTTTTTATATTTATGTTTTCCATATTTGATTTACCGTACACTTCTTGAATGACAGAACTGAAATAGTTGTCAGTAGTTGTCATCCTTATGTTTTCATATTTTGCTTTCTTCCGGAGGTAATAGAATATCACATCAATATGCTACAAAAAGAAAACAGACATCAATTGAATATACAGACACATATTTATTCTAAAACAACACAAAAAAGTAATGTATGTTGACATACCGTTTCATTGATGCCTATACCAGAATAATGAAGTTCAAAAAACCATGTCTTCTTAGCTATAAATTCAATTCCAAGATCAAACTCTTCCTCCAATATATCATCCTTCTTTTCATACCCCTTCTTCCTAGAAGAATTTAATAAATATATAAATAGAATAGTCCAAACTATCATTACAAAGAAACTTTAATCAAAACATATGTTAGATATATGTAAAGTTACCTGTGAGTTTGGATTAACTTTGTTTGAACAAACTTACTGAAATCATCTCTAATTGATACATGAATTTCTTCAGTAATTGACATTTTAAAAGGGTGATCCCCTTTCACAATAACACGAGGTACAAGAGGTTTTTTCATTCTTGTTCCATCTTCTTCAGTAGAGTCGTCCAAAATCTCATAAGCTTCGACACCTTCAAAACTTGACTGAATAGGCAAGGAAGAAGTGGCAGCATCTTCATGTGTAGAACATTTTGGAATAGTTATAGACTCATTAACAAACTCAGAAGTTATTTTATGAATCTGGCAATCAATTTGAGTGTCAGTCATCTCAATTTTATGATCTGGAATCATCTTAGTTGATGATTTTTTATAAACCTCTGAAGCTGGAACATCCTCATTGAATGACTCTTTAGTCATCTTACAAGACGAAATATCTTCATTTTTTGTTTCTTTACAAAGCTCAGCTGTTAATTTATGAGCCTCTAAATCACACATTTCTAACCATTTATCTTCATCTGGATTTCCAACATCAACAAAACCAGATGCTACATAAAAATACATTAATATGTCAGAAAAATATAAATAATTTTTTTGAATATATAGCTTTATGTTTCAATACCAAAAATCTCTTCCTTTATTGTTGCTAAATTTAAATCTTATAATTCCAATGTTCATTATTGACATCATGTTTTTTGATATAATTTAAATTTTCTGCAGTGCCAAAGCTATGTGTGACTTTGGGACAAACATTAACTAGATTCGCACCCTCGGCCCCTCGGGAGGCCAATCAATTATGTCAATGCATCCAACAACATAGTACAGACTCGCTTGTGTGATTAAAGACTAAAATGATATGTAGAATCACAAATTAGATATCAAGAAATTGAAGCATTACAAACAGTATATTTTATATTATACCTTGTTTGTTTTCATTGACTGTATCCTGCTTCCGATTACTATCACCTTCTATATCTTTTTTCATATCTCCATTGTGGTGATGCTCCAACAAATGTTCAAATAAAATGATATTAGATATAAAACAACAACAAAAAAAAACAAATAATAAGTACTAGTATACCTCTAATGTGCTCTTCTTCATTGAATTAATTGCATTGAACACCTCAACAAATTTCTCATCAAGATTGTTTTTTAAAATCACTAGTTCTTCCTTGTATTCCTTCTTCAATGATGATACTTCTTTCTTCAATTCATCTTGGCCATCTTGCAAAGTCTTAAACTGAAAATTCCACTCACTTTTTTTAGTTGGCGGGTCAACATAGGCTTTACCTATATTTCGATGTTGGTTATCAATATTCTCCACCACCTTTTTCTCCAAATCATTTCCAGTTTCATTAGCACCGATACTTTTCATTTTTTTTGTTTCATTACCAGCTTTCACCTGCTTCTTCAAATTATTACCATCTTTACCATTCTTCTCCAAAACATTAGAAGGTGTCCGCTGCCTTTTTGCATTCACATTATGTCACGACCCAAATCCTGACCCTGGTCGTGATGGCGCCTCTCGTGAAGACAAGGCCAGCCAGTCTAACCTAACTTGTCCTTTAAAACAGTAATTTAACACAAATATAGTATAAACATGGTTTAATAGTACCAAATACCAGAAAGTATGAATAAAAAATGTGGAAATCCAGCCAGACACAGCCCTAACCGAGGTGTCACAAGTCACAAGCATCTACTAGGGTGTAAATATAACTGAAAGCCTAGAGTGTACAAATATAGACTAATGAAATGAGGAGAGAGAAAAGCAGTGTTGCGAACGCCGGCAACTACCTTGCTAAACCCGGATGACTCTGCCTCCTCTTAGCCAAAACATACCTGAATCTGCACACATGGTGCAGGGAGTAATGTGAGTACTCCGACTCAGTGAGTAATAATAATAAATAAAGACTGAAGGCAAGAAATCACGCAAAAACACAAGGCATTCCATACTGAAGCAGTAAAATCACTTTAAACAGTAAAGCAGTGAGAATCAAGTGAAAATCCCTTTTTTTCCAACAAGTAAAGTAAGTAGTTTACAAGTGAGTAACAAAATGATGGAAATGTAAACAGCCCCTCGGGCAAAACATGTACAACAAACTGCCCCTCGGGCATAATATTAACAGAACCAGCCTCTCGAGCTCAATATCAGAACAGTGCCAGCCCCTCGGGCTCAATATCAGAACAGTAAGAACCCCTCGGGCTCAATATCAGAGCAGTAACAGCCCTTCGGGCTTAATATCAGAACAGTAACAACCCCTCGGGCTACCTCACAATCACTCATATCAGCCCTCGGGCATAGTATTAATCACTTAGAACAATGGGTACCCGCGCTCACTGTGGGTGTGCAGACTCCAGAGGGGACCCTTACGGCCCAAACACTATATCAAGCCACCTCGTGGCATCATCACTCAGCATATCCTCACATCACTCAAGCCACCGCGTGGCATATAAAGTATCTCAGGCCCTCGGACTCATATCACTCGGCCTCACATCACTCAAGCCACCACGTGGCATAAATAGTATCTCAGGCCCTCGGTCTTATATCACTCAACATATCCTCACATATGGCCCTCGGCCTCACTCAGTCCGGAAATCATCATAAGCCCCTCAGGCATTTGTAAAACAGTAGCTCTCAGCCCAAAATATCATTTAGAAATATCATTTGAGTTATTTTTAAAAACTGAGTAAGAGCGGCTGAGTTTGTAAATCAGTAGATATCAACAGGACTGAGTTTAAATATAAGTCAAAACAGTGAGGAAATAGTGATAAAAATTTTCGAAGGATTCAAATAATTGGCACGAAGCCCAAGTATGGCAATCAACCCAAATTATGATGATAACAAATAAGTTTCAATCAAATATGCGGTAAAATCATCAATCGGGATGGACCAAGTCACAATCCCCGGTAGTAAAAGACCCCGCGCTCATCATCCAGCAAGTGTCTCACCTCAATATAGCACTATGATGTGTAAATCCGGGGTTTCAAACCCTCAGGACATCATTTACAATCATTACTCACTTCAAACCAGCTAATCCTCTAGCTCGCGGTGCCTTTGTCTCTCAAATCGACCTTCGAATGCCTCGAATCTAGCCACAATAATTCGATTCAGTTAATAAAAATTATAGGAATTAATTCCATATGAAATTTTGCATTTTCCATTAAAAATCCGAAATTGCACTCAAAATTCGCCTGTGGGACCCATATCTCGGAACCCGACAAAAGTTACGAAATATGAAACCTCATCCAACCACGAGTCCAACCATACAAATTTTACTAAAATTCAACATCAACTCGACCCTCAAATCTTCAAATTAAACCAAGAGGGTTTTCAAGATTTTTCCCAACTAAAATCACCAATTAAATGTCAAAACTAGTATAATAGAATCGGGTAATCTAACCAAAATTAAGTTAAGAACATTACCCCGTTGTTTTCTCTGAAAATCTCCCAAAAATCGCCTCTCCCCGAGCTCCAATTTGGTAAAAATGGAAAATGGGATTCGTCCCATTTTCCAGAACTTAACATTCTGTCTGGTACTGTTCACACTGTTCACGACTGTTCACGGGGGTACTGTTCATGGGGTACTATTCGGTACTATTCGCGGGGTATTGTACACGGTACTATTCACGGGGTACTGTACACGGTACTGTTCACGCAAGTGCGGTCACTATTTACACGTGCGAAAAATGCAGAAACTGCCCAGAAAATTGCAGCATCTTTTCTTTTCACTAAAAAGGCTCTAACTCCATCATACGAACTCAGAATTCGATGATTCTTGTTCCTATGAGTCACAAATAATAATACGAACATATCCCTTCAGTAGAAACTCAATTCGGAGCTCATTTGCTCAGTTCAATACCCATTTCACTCGTTCAACAATTAACTCATGTTTCGTATCAAAAACCCAATCGCGACTTGATGAAATTAGACCAAACTTTCCAGATCAGTCCTATAATTCATTATCAAAATTCCAGAAGTCTAGAAATCAAATTTCGATCTCTAGAACTAAAAATGGACCTTTGGATCATTACATGCTTATGCTCAAAACGACGAAATCTTCCAAAAACTCTTCCAAAACTTATCCGAGCCTCATGGGACCCCGAACAAATATGCTAACACACCCCATGACATCATTCAAACTTGTTCCAGCCTGAACGCTGAAAACAACATTAAAATATCGAATTACCCTCGGATTCAAGCCTAAGAATTCCAAAACTTCCAAATTCGATCAAACAGTCTATCAAACCTCGTCCGAATGACCTGAACTTTTTCACACACATCTCAAATGACATAATGAAGCTACTGCAACTTCAGGAATTTCATTCTGACCCCTATATCAAAATATCGCCTATCAACCGGAAAACGCCGAAATCTCAATTTTGCCAATTCCATCCTAAACCTTCCACGGACTTCCAAAATGCATTCCGATCACGCTCCTAAGTCCCAAATCACCTAACGGAGCTAACCAAACCATAAAAATTCAAATTCGAGATCAAATACAAACAAGTCAAATCTTGGTCAAACCTTTCAAGTTTCAAGCTTCAACTGAGAACTGTTCATCCAAATTCATTCTGATTAACCTGAAACCCAACACCAACGATTTACATAATTCATAATACACCACACGGGGCAAGTCATGCCCGAGAACTGGCGATCAAAGTGCAAAAACTCAAAACGACCGGTCAGGTCGTTACATCCCCCCCACTTAAACACACGTTCGTCCTCGAACGTACCCAGAGTTGTTCTAGAAGCCAACCCATAGCTGAATAACCTTACCATGCATATGCCCGAGGGTGACCCCACGTCACCCTATCTCACATAGTTCTGATAATACATTGCAACTGAAATTGCACAATCCAATCAGGCCCATAAGCCATAGAACCACCTTTTCATTTCTGAAACCATCGATACGATCAAAACCTCACACCTATACTCTGAATAGACCCGAACTAGCTATAGTAACCCATGCTTGCAACCTCAGGAGAAATCCCATGATATACCATATAACTCTAACGCTCGCAGCAATAACTTCTATTCACAGCAGCTGTCCATAACAACCAAATACCGATAGAAAACCTCTTATCAGCTAAAGTCTCATTCCAACACTTTCATATACTGCCAACGATAAATGAAACACGCAATAAACCATAACCATTTCTCAGGTCAACCATTCATGAAGCCATTTCTCCTTTAGCAATTACCATAGAAAATTTCTGAACCGAACCTCGATATTTACCCATCAAACATGCTGAAATCGAATCCGTTTGTATTCATTACAGGCCCCAACGATCTCCTCTACTCCAACACAATTACTCTGGTGACATGGCACACCAAAACAGGCTAAGGCCACAACTTGCACAGTCCACGCACCAATAAGCAACAATCCGAACATACTCACATCATGAAACTGACCCAAACGAAAGAGCCGTACCGCAAGCTCACCAATATCATCACATCACACGGTTGAGAACCCGTCTCATATCATAGAAATAGAACACACAAATTTGACCCGCAAGGTCATATTTCCAAACAGCTTTGCTGCAACGCGCGATCCTATCCAAATACTGCTCCACATGAAACACCTCAAGTCACTATGCTCAAGATCGACAACCATGCTTAATTGATGTCTGGAACCAAAGCAAATCATTACACCCACGGTGAAACAAGTAACATATACCACGCAAATCCGATAGGATGTAACCGATACACCATTCACCGAGCAACACCCGATTACTCTTCCCGCTCGACTTCCACTATGAACCCCATTAGAACTGCACCATATGTGCCCATAACCAATAAATCATAATGTCTCGCAACACAGAAAGGCAACTCATAGATCTCCCCAGATCACTAATAAGCTCAATAACGGTCGAATCAACCTATCCCTCAACAATACAATTCGGGGCCAACCAAGCGGACTCGAGCTAGAACACGCATCCACATTGTCTTTCCAACAAAATCCTTACCAAGGAAGCCTAAAGCTGCTCCTTCAATTACCATAACTCCTGCCAGAGCCATACGATATGGTGCCCGACATCACATATATACCGAAATCCACAACCTCGCCCGACGACATGCCCGGCCACAAGAAACGCTTCCGGAAAGTCCCTCAATACCGAAACTGAATCAATGGTAGAAACCTCTGCACTGACATCCATCATGAAGGCCCAATTAAGAAAAGCAATCCTTCCCAGCCATCCGCTGGGTCTATGAAATATAAACCACTCCACTAGAACATAATTCTACGCACCTCGCCACTCAACCTTTGGCATTTACAACTTAGCCCATAGCGCAATAGTCCAGAATAACCCAACACTGAGAAGATCAGTCTAAATCCCCAACATCACATCCAAAATCTAACATACCAACCAAAGAAAGATCCACTCGGGCCTCCAAATCTCGGTAGTCACTAAACAGTGCTGATACACACGATCTACAATCACAACATAGCCTGAATATGAGAACTTCTGTCTCCACGTCCATACGGCACATGAATCACCATATCCTATCCCAATTTCGCCGTCCGAATATATGCCACACCTCTAATACCCGATCATTCCACTATAGATACTCTAAAATTTCCTTGTGCCACCAAGCAAACCCGAATATCACTAGTCGATCTAAAAAGAAGGTGCCACAATACTACCGAAGTGCTATCAACTTAATAACATTGCCCTTTTACTAAAACATAGATTCTCATCAAATCATTTCCAATTAGCAGTACCATTTCCTTAATCATCTAAGGCTACCCGCTGCCTAAGAATTTTATGAACTTCCTTTCAGAACTAAACTATAACTCATCTAGCCAAGAACTTCCATTGATCTCATCTAGAAGAAAAATCATTACATATCTTATGCTTCTCACACTCGGAGAAACTGCACCTCTCCAACCACGGTAGAAATCAATAAGAACTCTCCCAATTCCATTTCCACAAATTCAACTGTCAGGACTGAATCCTTCTAACTAGACCAAGTTAAGCAAGCCATCAAAACCCAAGAGCATTGTTGCAAAATAGCTGTAGGAACTCATTACCTCGAACACACACAAGGAATTAATCATATCCTTACCATACCGATTTGGTCTACTATCAAGATACCCCATCTATCTAAATTCCTTCTGATTCATCTTCAACTTGATATTCCTTCTTGCTGTAGCACCACAATTTCCTCAACCTAGGCTTATCACACGAAACCCAAGCATAAAGCTACACCGTCTAAGGCTCATAAGCCACTGAATACTCTCTCAAATATTCCCAAAAGCACCACATTCGAAATACTTGCTCTGAAGAACTTCCTGCGAATCTAAATCCGTTACCTCCTGATACTGATACATAGAATCCTACAATTAATATAGAAAATACCACAAGTCTTGCCATTTTCCACTTAAAACTCAGTTTCTATCCATAAGTACAACTTAGAAGCCTCCAATTATTGCATGTAGAGTTTTGAACACAATAGGACTATTCTCTAGAGTCATCCACACTACTCAAACCGTAGTTAGATTGATTAAACGAACCGAACAACCTGTGCTTCATTAGCACTCCGACACTGCAGAATGTGACCTCATTCCAATATAACCAAGCAACTTCTTTCCCTATGCACCGAGCATTCCTTACCAACCACAACTCAAGTCATTCCCTATGATGACCCAAAATGTCACCTTTAAATTAAATAACTATCTCGGTATTTTAAGACCTTGAAATGTGGTATCAATAATTTCTCCACTTGCGTGCGCAATCCATATAATTTTCCGGAAGGTTTTTATGTGAAAAATGGATTAAATTGTGAATTAGAGCTTTAAAACTCAACTGAATTGACTTCGGTCAATATTTTGAGCAAACGAACCCGGATTTAAGTTTTGACCATTCCGGTAGTTCCGTATCGTGATTTGGGACTTGGTCATATGCCCAAAATCGAATTCGGAGGTCCCTAGCTCAAATTATCGCCATTTAACGTAATCTAGAAATCTAAGGCTAAATATTTCTTAAGTTTGACCGAAGATTTGACTTTTGAGCAAACGACCCCGGAATGAAATTTTGATGATTCCAATAGTTTCATATGGTGTTTTGGACTTAGGAGCTTGTTCGTATTTGGATTTGGAAGTCCGTAGGAAAATTTGAAGCATTTTTGGCGAAAGTTAGAAATTTGAAGGTTTTTGAGAAGTTTGACTGAGAGTTGGCTTTTTGATATCGGGGTCAGACTCCGATTCCGGAAGTTGGAGTAGGTCCGTAATATCGAATGTGACTTGTGTGCAAAATTTGATGTCATTCCGGAATGATTTTGGTAAGGTTTGAGACACTTAGTCTCTTTTAAGGAAGCTTAAGTTGGAAAAGTCAACCGGATGTTGACTTATATGTTAGAGGGATCAGATGTGAGTTCTGATGGTTCGGTTAGCTTCGGAAGGTGATTTATGACTTAGGAGCGTGATCGGAAGGAGTTTTGGAGGTTCGTAGTAGATTTAGGCTTGAATTGGCAAAGTTGATATTTTGGCGTTTTCTGGTTGATAGGTGAGATTTTGATATAGGGGTCGGAATAGAATTCTGAGAGTTGCAATAGTTCCGCTGTTTCATTTGAGATGTGTGTGCAAAATTTCATGACATTCGGACGTGGTTTGGTTGGGTTTTTTATCAAAAGAGTAATTTAGAAGATTTTGAAATTCTTAGGCTTGAATCCGATGCGAATTTGGTGTTGTGATGTTGTTTTGAGCATTCCGAAGGTTGGAACAAGTTTGAATGATGTTATGGGATATGTTTACATGTTTAGTTGAGGTCCCAGTGGCCTCGGGTGAGTTTCGGGTGGTTAAACGGACTATTTCATCTTTGGAAAAGTTACAGATTTTTTTAAGCTTCAGCTGTGCATCAGAAATTTTTTGGTGCGAGGAGTCTAGTTTGGAAGCTTATATCGTGCAATATATAAGGAATCAGAAAAATTGTAAAACATGAAAGTTGTAGCTCTTGCATTCCAGTTTCCACAAAGTTAAACCATTCAGGATTTGGATATTCTATCAGAAAGTTATGATGGATCGAATATAGCTGGTAGATCAATTTTGACAGAATTTTCTGATGCACTTTAGAAGTTCATATCTCAAAATATATAAAGAGTTATATGGTGTACAATCTATCAAATGAAAGATCTTCGAGTATAGTTTTTAAATATTTAAACCATTTCTCATTTGGATATTTCCACAAGGAGTTATAGGCGTTTTAACAGAAGGTGTACAATAGAGAAAATGATAAGAGGATGTACAACCTGCACAGCGCAAGGCACACCTCGATGAAGCCTGGGCAGAATGTTTCTAAGTCCTCTTGTCCGCAATTTGGGTCCATTTTTCAGCCATAATTGATCATTTTGAGAGCTTTTTGAAGGAGATTGAAGAGGGATTCAAGGGAAAACATTTGGAGGTAAGAATTTCGGACCTAAAACTCGTTTATATTGTGAAGTCCACCTAGAAAATCATTGAATTCTTGCTAAAAATGGAAGAAATAGGGCTTGAGATTTTGAGATTCTAATTGGGGATTTGGAGGACCATTTGGGGTCGAATTTGAGAACTTTTGATATGTATGAACTCGTGGGGAGATAAGGAACCCATTGATGTAAAAATTTCTGAATTTCGAGAAGTGGGCCCAGGGCTCGAGTTTTGCTAATTTCGGGATTTTTGATATTTTTTGATTGTTTTCGATTGGGTTTTGTTCCCTTAGCATATTGTGACGTATTCGTTCTGGTATTGGTCGGATTTGACGTGCGAGGAGGCCGATTTGAGAGGCAAAGGCATAGCGAGCTAGAGCTTTGGCCGGTTTGAGGTGAGTAATGATTTTAAATGATGTCCTGAGGGTTTAAAACCCCGGATTTTGCACAATGTAGTGCTATACTGAGATGAGACACACGTTGCGTGATGAGCGTGGGGTTCATTGCTACTGGGGATTGTGACTTGGTCCATCCCAATTGATATTTTCACTACATTTTGACTGAGACTTATGTATTGTCATCATGACTTAGGCTAGTTGCCATGTTTGGGGCCTTGTGCCGACCTGTAGAACCCTTATGGGATTTTTGACTGGTTTTCCTCACTTATTTGTTAAAAATCATATCCTCAGTCATGTTTCTAATTGTTTAAAAATGATATGAACCGGGTTATGAAATGTTAATCATAAATGAAAGAAATATGTGGGCTGAGATCCCTACCTTATATTATTGTGCCCGAGAGGCTGTGATTATAATGACTGAGAGGGATTGAGGACCCAATAGTGAGGATATTATATATGATATTGGATCGGGCTGCACGCCGCGGAAAATATGTAAATATATATATATGTATATGGATCGGGCTGCACGCCGCAGCGATACTTATATGGATCGGGCTGCGCGCCGCAACAATATAGCGCTTGGGCTGTAGGAGCCCCTCCAGAGTCTGCACACCCCCAGTGAGCGTAGTCGACTATTATTATTATGGATCGGGTTGTGCGCTACAACGATATACGGATCGGGCTGCACGCCGCAGCGGTATATATATATATGTTTCGATTTCGGTTATTGTGAGAAGTATATGAATTATTGAGGGTAAGGAATAAGTAAATGAACAGAAATGCTCGAGGAGCGGATTTATACTAGATTAATGCCTGTCAAACTACCTGTTTTCACCTGGTTCAAAGAGTTTAATTCAATTTTCTTTACTACTTGCTCTTTAAATGGTTTTACTACTTTGATATAGAACTGCTTAGTGCCTTTACGTGATTTCATACGTCAGCCATTATTTATTGTTATTACTCACTGGGTCGGAGTACTCACATTACTCCCTGCACCGTGTGTGCAGGTACAGGTGTCCCTGAGGTGTAGAGCAAGCTTTCCTGCCGTTCAGTTTTTCATCGGAGTTATCGACGTAGCTGCATGGCATCCGCAGACCCGATTTCTCCCTCTATTTTTCTTTACTATTCCGCATTTTAGACATATTTCTGCATTAGGCTGTTGAAACCTTGTATTAGAGGCTCAGACTTGTGACACCAGATCATTGGGCATTTGTAGAGATTTCATTATGGCTTTCCGCATATTTCAATCTTTTATTTCAGACTTCTACTTATATTAAATTGGTATCTATTTCTGAAAATTGGTAACGAATTCTAATAAGAAGGGATTGTGAGTGGTAATTGGTCGGGCTTGCCTAGCATCGTATTGGGGGCCATCACGACCGGGATTGGGCTCGTGACATTTCCCGATTCTCGTACACCCATAAAGCATAACATAGCCTTTATTGAAATTTCCTTTACTCGAGCCATAACCGATTCACAAATGCGCCTCGAACTGGGACCATTAGAGCACATAACCGTGCAATCAACTATTTAAAAGCGGACTCCCCCACTTGGCTCAAAGCCATAGATCAAACATGCACCATAACTCATAACACATACACTTTATTGCTGCCATAATACCATAGTAAGATTAACTCAATCCTTCATAAGCTCGTGGAACACAGACCATCTGGTACTTCATATCTTCTACAAATCTCGTATTTACTCTCATAACAATTAAACCCACTCTCTTAAGCAACCCAAATTAAATTCACATATATATTTCACTTGTAAATGGGATCTTCTAACAGACAACATAAAGATCACACAACTCCAAAACACTTTGCAGGAGATAACCCACCTGCTCCGCCTTAACTAACATTTATGTATACCTTCCACCATCATAAACTGTATGCAGTCACTTAGTCTTCTTGAGGTCTGAACTCATACCGCAACATGAATTTTTTTTAATTCACTCACAACTAGGAAACATGAAAAGATTCTTCACACGCCTATAACTCGGGGCTATACCTCGAATCAAGATGAAATTCAAACACCTAGTAGTTCTTCTATCCTCCAGCAGACCCTTCTTGTCGTTTCCAAATCATATGAATACATCTCGCAGTACTAACATACTCATCATGTAGCTAACCAACCGTCACTCCCACTAATAGGGACAATACCGAACATATAAGTTCAAAACACTTGCTCACATAATCAGCACGTCAGTGCTCAAGCCATAGGCAAAGATCCGGCCTCAAGTCATTCAGACTGGCCCAACATCAACTTACAGAGATCACACCACGCCTCTCGATCGGGAAATCACAAACCATTAAGGCACATCTGATACTGAGCGCTCATGCGCGCATACGAACGCGTGGAAGGAATTCAAAGAGTTATATTTCAAGCTGAATCAAAGGACACACGATAAGAATTCAAGAATGTGAAGTTTTCCTAAAGGTTCTGCAGCCTCTCGAGGATAAATACAGACGTCTCCTTACCGATCCGCGAGACTCTACTAAACCTACTTATGACTCGTGAGACCTATGTAACTTAGACTCTGATACCAACTTGTCACGACCCAAATCCCGACCCTGGTCATGATGGCACCTCTCGTGAAGACAAGGCCAGCCAGTCTAACCCAACTCGTCCTTTAAAATAGTAATTTAACACAAATATAGTATAAACATGGTTTAATAGTACCAAATAGAAGAAAGTATGAATAAGAAATGCAAAAATCCAGCCCGACAAAACCCTAACCGGGGTGTCACAAGTCACAAACATCTACTAGGGTATAAATACAACTGAAAGCCTGAAGTGTACAAATATAGACTAATGAAATGAGGAGAGAGAAAAGTAGTGCTGCAACTGCCGACAGCTACCTTGCTAAACCCTGATGACTCTACCTCCGATCAGCCAAAACATACCTGAATCTGCACACATGGTGCAGGGAGTAATGTGAGTACTCCGACTCAGTGAGTAATAATAATAAATAAAGACTGAAGGCAAGAAATCACGCAAAAACACAAGGCATTCCATACTGAAGCAGTAAAATCACTTTAAACAGTAAAGCAGTGAGAATCAAGTGAAAATCCCTTTTTTTCCAACAAGTAAAGTAAGTAGTTTACAAGTGAGTTACAAAATGATGGAAATGTAAACAACCCCTCGGGCAAAACATGTACAACAAACTGCACCTCGAGCATAATATTAACAGAACCAGCCTCACGGGCTCAATATCGGAACACTAACAGCCCCTCGGGATCAATATCAGATCAGTAACAGCCCCTCGGGCTCAATATCAGAACAGTAACAGCCCCTCGGGCTCAATATCAGAATAGTATCAGCCCCTCGGGCTACCTCACAATCACTCATATCAACCCATCGGGCATAGTATCAACACTTAAAATAATGGGTACCCGCGCTCACTGTGGGTGTGCAGACTCCGGAGGGGCCCCTTACGGCCCAAGCGCTATATCAAGCCACCTCGTGGCATCATCACTCAACATATCCTCACATCACTCAAGCCACCGCGTGGCATATAAAGTATCTCAGGCCCTCGACCTCATATCACTCGGCCTCACATTACTCAAGCCACCGCGTTGTATAAATAGTACCTCAGGCCCTCGGCCTCATATCACTCAGCATATCCTCACATATGGCCATCGGCCTCACTCAGTCCGAAAATCATCATAAGCCCCTCGGGCATTTGTAAAACAGTAGCTCTCAACCCAAAATATCATTTAGAAATATCATTTGAGTTTTTTTTTAAAGCTGAGTAAGAGCGACTGAGTTTGTAAATCAGTAGATATCAACAGGACTGAGTTTAAATATAAGTCAAAACAGTGAGGAAATAGTGATAAAATTTTTCGAAGGATTCAAATAATTGGCACGAAGCCCAAGTATGGCAATCAGCCCAAATCATGATGATAACAAATAAGTTTCAATCAAATATGCGGTAAAATCATCAATCGGGATGGACCAAGTCATAATCCCCGGTAGTAAAAGACCTCGCGCTCATCATCCAGCATGTGTCTCACCTCAATATAGCACTACGATGTGCAAATCCGGGGTTTCAAACCCTCAGGACATCATTTACAATCATTACTCACCTCGAACCGGCTAATCCTCTAGCTCCCGATGCCTTTGTCTCTCAAATCGACCTTCGAATGCCTCGAATCTAGCCACAATAATTCGATTCAGTTAATAAAAATTATAGGAATTAATTCCATATGAAATTCTACATTTTCCATTAAAAATCCGAAATTGCACTCAAATTCGCCCGTGGGACCCACATCTCGGAACCTGACAAAGTTACGAAATATGAAACCTCATCCAACCACGATTCCAACCATACAAATTTTACTAAAATCCGACATCAACTCGACCCTCAAATCTTCAAATTAAACCAAGAGGATTTTCAAGATTTTCCCAACTAAAATCACCAATTAAATGCCAAAACTAGTAATAGAATCGGGTAATCTAACCAAAATTAAGTTAAGAACACTTACCCCTTTGTTTTCTCTGAAAATCTCTCGAAAATCGCCTCTCCCCAAGCTCCAATTTGGTAAAAAATGGAAAATGGGATTCGCCCTATTTTCCAGAACTTAACATTCTCTCCGATACTGTTCACACTATTCACGACTGTTCACGGGGTACTATTCATGGGGTACTATTTGGTACTATTCACGGTACTGTACACGGTACTATTCACGGGGATACTGTACATGGTACTGTTCACGCAGGTGCGGTCACTGTTTACACGTGCGAAAAATGCAGAAACTGCCCAGAAAATTGCAGCAGCTTTTCTTTCACTAAAAAGGCTCTAACTCCATCATACGAACTCGGAATTCGATGATTCTTGTTCCTATGAGTCACAAATAATAATACAAACATAGCCCTTCAGTCGAAACTCAATTCGGAGCTCATTTGCTCAATTCAATACCCATTTCGCTCGTTAAACAATTAACTCATGTTTCGTGTCAAAAACCCAATCGCGACTTGATGAAATTAGACCATACTTTCCAGATCAGTCCTATAATTCATTATCAAAATTCCGGAAGTCTCGAAATCAAATTTCGATCTCTAGAACTAAAAATGGACCTTTGGATCATTACATGCTTGTGCTCAAAACAGCGAAATCTTCCAAAAATTCTTCCAAAACTTATCCGAGCCTCATGGGACCCCGACCAAACATTCTAACATAACACATGACATCATTCAAACTTGTTCCAGCCTTCGGAACGCTGAAAACAACATTAAAACATCGAATTACCCTCGGATTCAAGCCTAAGAATTCCAAAACTTCCAAATTCCAAATTCGATCAAACAGTCTATCAAACCTCGTCCGAATGACCTGAACTTTTGCACACACATCCCAAATGACATAATGAAGCTACTGCAACTTTAGGAATTTCATTCCGACCCCTATATCAAAATATCGCCTATAAACCGAAAAACACTGAAATCTCAATTTCGCCAATTCAAGCCTAAACCTTCCACGGACTTCCAAAATGCATTCCGATCACGCTCCTAAGTCCCAAATCACCTAACGGAGCTAACCAAACCATAAAAATTCAAATCCGAGATCAAATACAAACAAGTCAAATCTTGGTCAGACCTTTCAAATTTCAATCTTCAAATGAGAACTGTTCATCCAAATTCATTCTAATTAACCTGAAACTCAACACCAACGATTTATATAAGTCATAATACACCACACGGGGTAAGTCATGCCCGAGAACTGGCGATCAAAGTGTAAAAGTTCAAAACGACTGGTCTGGTCGTTATACATTAATCTGGATTTTGCACTGTCTTTTTAAAGTCTCAAGTGGATGATCAACAAAATCATCATCTGAACTAACGTGTTTCTGATCAACATCATCCGCAATCTCATTCTCAAGATACATATTCCTTAAATTCTACTACATAAACATACATTTTACTAAATTTTAAAAGCAAAAGTAAATATAGCAAAAGTAACTCTTAATACATAAGAAAACAGAAAAGAAATTAATTTACCTTCTCAGAAGATAAGCCATATAGCTTATCATTTAACTCTTCAAATTTCAGCTACTGTGTAACACTCTATCGAAGAATGGGTGGAGATGTATTTTCACACCGACGTGCAACAGAACTATGCAAATATCCAAAACATTCATAGAACCATATCTGAATAGCATAAGGGAACCCTGAAATCCAATAATACTGTCGCTGCTTATCCAAAATAGCTGACATTGATCTCACTGTTTCCTTATATACATCTATTCCCCATGCATAACTATTGTAATCACCCTTGTCAACCAAGTCCAAGTACTTCCTATCCACCAGTTTGGTGTTCTTAATAGAAAAGAGGAATGAATTTACAACAAATAGCATTGCTATATTGATAGCATCTTCATCAGACTCAAATGTTTTTCTAAGAAAACAATCTACAAGGTCTTCTTTAGAAACAGAAGGATAATCCATAAAGTACTTTGCAATTGAACGACTATTCTTTTGCGTAGCTTCACTACAATGTTGTACATCACCGGTACATTTTAATCCACTCATACAAGCAAACTCTGCCAAGCCAAAACGTAGCTTAACCCCACTGACAAGAAACATCAATTCGTTCGCTTTCCCTTTTTCAACCTCCTTAGTTAACAAATAGTATATTAATAGTGTTTGCAGTTTTATACTAGGCAAATTCAACAAATAGCCAAAACAAGTTGACTTAAAAAGTTCAAGTTGCATTATTGACAATTTTGTTTTCAAATTGCTAACAATCTCAGAATTGAAGTTACTACCAAGTATTGGTCTATCACTTGCACTAAGCTGCAATACAAATACAGACAGATATATAAGTATATTACATGGTATACATTATACAAAGTATCTATCAAACAATAAGGTATAATATAATTTACCTTCAAAAATGATTTGAAATGTCTTCTCTTATGAATAGTTGATTCAGAAACCTTCCTCTTTTTTGTAGGCTTTATATTATTTTGAGAAACATCAACTTCTGGTTCCTTGACACTTTTAGAACCACTAATTTCGCATTCCTTAGCACTTTGTGTCACGACCTAATTTTCTAACCCGGTCGTGATGGCGCCTCTCGTGAAGACAAGGCCAGCCAACTAACCCAAATCGTATCTTTAACAATTATTAAACATAAATGAATAAATAAATGCAGCTTAACGACAATAATAACTAGTGTTTAAAGCCCAACATAACCCGACCGGGGTGTCACAAGTCACGAGCATCTAAAGAAATCTTGAACACAACTACAGGGCCAATAATATACAAAATTAAATTTTGAAATTCTAAAGACAATGTCCGGTGCCGCGAACGCTGGCGGTAACCTTGCTCAGCTACAATAGTAATACCTTCAATGAGCTAATATCCCACTATCGGGTGATCAATACTTGCAGCTGCACGCGAGGTGCAGGGAGTAAAGTGAGTACTCCGACCCAGTGAGTAATAAAAGTAACTACAGTCCGAAGATAAGAAAATCCAGTAAATACACAAAGTAAGCTAAAATCCAAATATACATCAACATATGGAACTGAGCAGCTAAACAACAGTATAAATACAAATACATGAATGCAATGCAATGCATATGATGGTACATTCTAGTACCCACTGCGGCGTGCAGCCCGAGCCATCCATATTTATTTATCGTCGACGACGCTCACTGGGGGTGTGTACAGACTCTGGAGGGGCTCCTACAGCCCAAGCGCAATATCTTGGTCAGTCATTGTTACCTGACCGGTCAGCCATTGTTACCTAACCAATTTATATCATACAGTGCCATTGTTACCACTGTTCAAGTATATCATCCAGTGTCATTGTTACCACTATTTCAAGTATATCACACAGTGTCATTGTTACCACTGTTTCAAGTATATCACACAGTGTCATTGTTACCACTGTTTCAAGTCACTTTATAATCAGTCCAAAAAAAATAATATAATAAGCCCCTTGGGCATTTACAAAACAGAAGTTCCCAGCCCGGAATACATTTAAAAATATCATTTAAGTTTTCAACACTTAGAATTATGGCTAAGTTTGCAAAACAGTAATTAAAACCTTGGACTGAAATTAAATGATATTAATCCCCGAATGATTCTACAAGTCGGCACAAGGCCCCCAAACGTGGCATTAAGCCCAAATATCATCAATACATGTGCGTATCAATCGCCAACATATTATAAGTATCAATACAATGTGCGAATCAGTCGCCAATATACTATAATTATCACTCGGGATGGACCAAGTCACAATCCCCAATCATATACGACCCCGCACCTGCCATGGGATGCGTGTCATGCCTCAATATAGCGTTACGATGTGAAAGTCCGGGGTTTCAAACCCTCAGAACAACAGTTGCATCAATTACTCACCTCTAACCGGCCGTAGACTAGTCCGCAATGCCCTTTCCTCTTGAATCGACCTCTTCGCGCGTCGAATCTAGTCAAAACCACAACGAATACGTTACAATAGGCTAAGGGAATATAACCCAATCGAAAAGACTCGAAAAATGTCGAAAATCCCAAAATTAGCAAAACCCGAGCCCCGGGCCCACTTCTCAAAATCCAGAAATTTTTACATCAAAATGTTCCTTATATCGCCACGAGTCTATACATACCAAATTCACAAGAATCGGAGTCCATTTGGCCCCTCAAATCCCAAATTTAGAATTTCAATTTCAAGCCCTATTTTCTTACAACTTGGCTATATTTTCATGAATTTCAAGGATGATTGCACAATATAATCATGTATTTAGTTCATAGGACTTACCTCCAATCACTTCCCGTCAAAACCCCTTCAATTCCCGTCCAAAAGCTCTCAAGGTTGCTCAAAAATGGTGGAAAAATGGGTTGGGTTCGCGGATGAAATGTTAATATTTCGGAAGTAATGTTCACGGGTCACTATTCACGACACTGTTCATGGGTCACTATTCACCTGTCACTGTTCATGGGTCACTATTCACGACACTGTTCACTGTTCACTGTTCACCCCGCGCAGTTACTGTTCACTGCTGCAGAAAATACAACAGCTTTTTATGAAATTTGCAGCACAGCCATTATTTACTAAAATGGCTCTAACTCCATCATACGAATTCGTAATTAGACGATTCTTATTCCTATGAGTCACAAATAATAATACAAACACAACCCTTCAATCGAAACTCAATTCGGAGCTCGTTTACCCAGTTCAATACCCATTTCACTCGTTAAACAATTAACTCACATTTCACGTCAAAAACCCAATCGCGACTTGATGAAATTAAACAAAAATTTTCAGATCAGTCCTATAATTCATGATTTAAATTTTGGATGTCTCGAAATCAAATTTGGATTTCTAGAACTACAAATGAACCTTTAGATCATTACATTTATGCTCAAAACGGCAAAAATCTACCAAAAATGACCCGTTGGGCATCCGAAACACACCCGAGGCCAGTGGGACCTCAACCAATCATGCCCACATAATTCATAACATCATTAAAACCTGCTACAATCATCAAAACACCTCAAACAATATCAAATTATCAAAAACTCATCGAATTCAAGCCTAAGTGTCCAAAAACTTCCAAAAATACACTTTCGATCAAAAACCTGACCAAACGATGTCCGAATAACCTGAAATTTTGCACACATGTCACAAATAACATAACAAAGCTACATAAATTCTCGTAATTCCATTCCGACTCCCGGATCAAAATCTCACCTATTAACCGGAATTCACCAAAATACTAACTTTGCCAATTCAAGCTTAATTCTACCCCGGTCATCACAAAAATATTCTGGACACACTGCTAAGTCCCAAATCACCTAACGAAGCTATCCGAACCATAAAATTTGCATTTCGAGCCCTCTAACACATAAGTCAATATCCGGTTGACTTTTCCAACTTAAGCTTCCTTAAAAGAGACTAAGTGTCTTCAAATTTTGCACACAAGTCACATTCGATATTACGGACTTGCACCTACTTTCAGAATCGCATTCCGACCCCGGTATCAAAATTTTCACTTCCGGTCGAATTTTCTCAAAAACCTTCAAATTCCTATATTTAGCCAAATGACTTCAAAATGACCTCCGGACATCCGAATTAACTTCCGATCGCGCTCCCAACTCCATAATCACCATACAGAGTTATTCCCAGACTCGAAATCCCAAACGAACATCTATAACTATGAAATGCCTTCCAACCCAAGTTTATGAAATTCTTCTAAAATACTAACTTCCACAATATACGCCGAAATGCTCACGGGTTATCCAAATCCAAATCCGGACATACGCCCAAGTCCGAATTCATCATTCGAACATGCTGGAACTTTCAGATCCCAATTCCTAGATCGTTTACTCAAAATTCCAATCTTAGCCATTTTCTTCAACTTAAGGTTGCCGCAACGAAAAGTTTCTTTCCAATTTGACTCCGAATTTCTTGAAATTCAATTCTGACCATACGTACAAGTCAATATACCTAAAATGAAGCTGTTCATGACTTCCAACTGCTGAACAATGCGCTAGAGCTTAAAACAACCGGTCGGGTCGTTACACTTTGAGAACGCATTATTCTAATACTACCTGACCCAGAGTTATTCAAAGATGATCTAGAGGTATTTCATGCCTTAGCCCTTTGTAAACGAGTGCGTCCTAAACTAACAACTTTTGTTCCACTTGCTGATGATGATACAACAACTGCATGTGCACTTGGAGCATCTTTCATATATGATTCTTCAATTGTAAGAGAATAATTTTCGTTATCCATAACAAAATCAGAAAAACCTGATGACACTGAGATTGGATGAATAGGTTTTTTACGCTTGAGAGAGTGTTTTCTACCCATAAAATGTCAACTGTTCGAAATTAAGCTTGGCATTTCACACCCTAACGATTGTGTATTTTGAAATTTGAGATAATATATGGCGCGTCATTTAAAATTTGAGGTACGCTTTAGTGTATGGCGCGTCGTTTGTAAAAGTAATATAGATTGCAGCATACTTTATTAGTATAAAACTGTAAAATATGAAATCCAAATTACTATCCATAAAATATAGAATCCAATGAAATGAGTGAAAATGTAATTATTACTGTGACACAACTCCCAATATATAATATAATTTGTGGTATAAAATGCTTAAAAAGCTGCACCCAATGGTTATGTATAGTAATAAAATTATGAAATATTATAGGCAACTATATTAAAGTCACTTGTATGTGATGTAATCAAAATAGTTATTACTTCATAATATAAATCTATGTGTATCACAAATAAAAAAAAATTACTAAATTTAATTTATTATATCAGGACTGTACACTTACAGTACAAAATAGAGGACATCTCCATTAGAATATACAGGAGAAATTCGAGGTACGCTTTAGTTAATGGCGCGTTGTTTGAAAAACAATACAGACACTAGTATACTAGATTACTATAAAATCTAAATTAGTATCCATAAAATATAGAATCCTTTAAATTGACTGAAAATGTAATTATTACCATGACACAACTCCCAACGTATAATATAATTTGCGGTTAAAATGCATAAAAGACTGCACCCAATGGTTACTTGTATGTGATGTCATCATAATAAATATTATATCTGGATTGTACATTTCTAGTATAATATACAGAAGAGTAGCGAATGGTGCATCGTTTGAAATAATATATCTCCAGTAGCATATACAGAAGAAATTCAAGGTACGCTTTAGTGAATGGCACGTCGTTTGAAAAATCAATATAGAGTCCAGTATACTGGATTAGTATAAAGCTGTAAAATTATAAAATCCAAATTACTATCCATAAAATAAAGACTCCTATGAAATGAGTGAAAGGTAATTATTATTGTAACACAATTCCCAACGTATAATGTGAGAATAAAAATAAGAACTACATCTAAATAAAAAAAATTTGGATTTACACATCCACAAATACGGAAGATTATGGTTTCGCATTATATATCTCCATCATAATATACAGGAAAACATAATTAAATTATTTTATTCCACAAAATAGTTCTAGATACAAATTTTTTACTATTTTACACTTCTCCATTATAATATACTAGCATATAACGCTTTATATGTAGGATTTCCACAAAAATGATTAAATCGGTAACGAGAATCTGGATTGTGGAAATTTAGTATATAACTCTGGACATTATGCTTTTGCATGATATTTAACCAGTTTAATATACTGGACATTATTTCTTATATAATTTATTTTTTTATTATATAAAAACTGTTGATTTTATTAATCTGAAGTTACATTTCTATTTACATTTATGACTTGTCGTATTTTACTACCTACTTTTCTTGAAATGTGCGAAAAGTTATATTTCTCTGAACCTAAAACATCTAACAGACCTGAAAAGTTGCCTTTACATTTATACAAATTAAATTTAGTAGGTGCACACTTTGACTATATTAAACAATCAGTTCACTAGAAAAATTCTACTATCATATTTCATTAAATTCATATTCATCAGTAGTCTTTTAGCTTTTTCAAAAAAACCGTGTCTGAATCTAGCGGAAGCAGGAAGCTCACAATGGATGAACTTATACAGAAGTTCATCCATTGTTTTTGTTTTCTTTAGTTTTGTATGGCTGTTTCTTTCTTTTGGGTGCTCTTTATCTTCTACTATGTTTATGTGTGATTGTTTTTTGTAATATTTCTTTTATGTTTTTGATATTATGGAATATGATAGACATAGTATCAAAATATTTTCCAGAAAATTATGTGATAATGACAACTCCAACATAGAAAATACTGGATATTATACGAAAAATAAATCTGGCTTGTGACTATCCAGTATAAAATACTGGATATTAAGCTTTCATAGTGTATATCTCCAGCATAATATACAGGAAGCAAAATATTTTATGTCCCTAATTCCAATAATTTATTATGGATATAAATTGTCCTTTGTCCTTAATTATTGGATATTATTCTTAACATGGTATATCTGCACCATACTATACAGGAAATAAATTTTTTAATTATTTAATTGCACAATATTGTTTAAATCTGGAACACAACTTTTTAAATTATTTAAATGCAGTAAATTATTCTAGATACAATTTTTTTACTATTTTACACTTACCTATTATAATATACTAGCTTATATCTCTTCATAAGTAGCATTTCCAGCATATTTTATAAGGAGTAATCAAAATTGGTCAAATTTAGGGTAAACAAATTACGGATTATTCACATCCAGTATTAAATACAGGAAATTGTGTTTTAACAATGTATACGTCCGGTATAATATACATGAAATAAATATATTAAATTAGTTAATTCCAAAAAATTGTTCTAGATACCAAGTTTCCACTATTTTCAACATCTCCATTATAATATACTGATTTATATCCCTTGGTATAAGCAGCATTCCAGCATTTTTTTTATAGGGAGTAACCAAAATTGGTCAAATTTAGCGTAAAAAATTATGTATTTTTCACGTCCAGTATTAAATACGGGACATAGTAGTGTAATATATAGGAAACAAAATATTAAATTATTTAATTCAAGTAAATTATTCTAGATACCAAGTTGCATAATTTAAGAAGCTGTTGGAGTCAGGAGCCCGCCTATAGAACGGAGGCTGTTTATTTTAAATTGGAGAAGTCAGGAGCCCGCCTGGAGAATGGAGGTGTTACATTTAAAAGGTTGGAGAAGTCAGGAGCCCGCCTGGAGAATGGAGGTTGTGTCATCTTTCAAAAGTCAAGTTGGTGTCAGGAGCGTTCCCGCCTGCAGAATAGAGGAATACATTTCAAGATCAAACAGAAGTCAGTAATGAGGAGGGTTACAACAAAAATCCCCAGCATAACAAGCTTTAATGTAGGAAGCAGTGTCCCCAGCAGACAGAGCGGAATAATAAAACTTGTGTTCAGAAAAGCAAAAGGCAAGTGTCATCCCTAGCAGTTTTCGAAAGAAAAGCACCAGAGGAAATACAAGCCGACAAGAAAGCAAGGCAACCAGAGCAAGTGGAAGATAAATAAGATTTTGTAATTCCTAGTTTAGTCTAACTTCTTATTTCCTTTTGGCACGGTGTAATAAGGATATCGGTAAGCAGTAGCAACAGCATGCAGCAGCAGTAACAGCAAAATTGTAGTTCCATGGTAGTCCCAGCTACCAAAACTTCCCGAACTACATTAACCTGATTCTCTCCTAGCTAGGGATATGTAGGAAACCTTTGAAGCAAAGGTTCGGTTAAATATTTTTCAAAAAATACTTCACACGGAGTACTCGGATGAGCAAAAATCGTTCACTTTATCTTTGCACGAAAACTCTTCGTGTTTTCGGACAAAGAGGGGCAGCTGTGAGCACGCGATTTTGCCCTATACGAGAACTACTCCCAAAAATTCAAAATAAAATAATTTTTGTCTGTTTGCAATTGTTATGAATTTTGGGTTATTTTTCTTTAATTATTTATATTTGTCTGTGCATGTTTATTTGTTAAATTAAAAAAAAATACAAATATATGTCGCATTTGCATTTAGGATTTATTTCTACAAGTAGGAGTAATTAAGTTTGTTTTACAAAAATGAAAAATTATTACAAAAATATGTATTTCGCATTTTTAGCATTTAGTGTCCAAATTGTGTGATTTTATCGTTAATTACTATTTAATTGTGTCTTAATTGTTATTAAGAGTTAATTAGTACTTTTATAAATTAATTTAGTTCTATAGGTTAATTTAGATTTTTTGGAATTTTAGTTTTGTTTTAAGAAAAGAAAAAAAAAGAAGCAAAATGGAAATAAAAGAAGAAGAAAATCGGATTGGGCCTTTTCTTCCACAGGCCCAAAGAACCAAAACCCCACCGGGTCAACCCGACCCGGTCCGCCCCATAACCCAAACGGACCACCCCCTTTCTTTATTTAATTTTTCATTCCCCATCCCTAACAAAAAAAAACCCTAAAACACCCGCCCCCCCTCTTCTCTTCATCTTCTCCAAACGACCATCTCCAAGCTCCCTCGACATCCATGGCTGCCCTCCTTCCAGCTCCACCACGACCATCTCCCTCACTCCAGTCATCCGCCTTCACCTGTTGCCGCTGCTTCGTCTTCGACAACCAACGACCCTCCAGTCGCGAAGCTCCAGCCATGAACTACCATCACAGCAGCAACCAATACACCAACCAAACGACCCTTCTCATCTTTTTCACCTCCATTCCCGTCGACCACACACATAGATCACGTCCTCACAACCACGCCTGAGCTTCGTCTTCTTCATCGCACACACCCAGCTCACGTCCTCACGACCACAACAACCCCAGCTCGAACGCCAGCCGCGAAGCTCCAGCCTTCTCCATCGGCGTCCAACGCCACCAACAAACCCAACGTCATCTTCTCCAGCACATCACCCTCACCCATCGTCCTCACTGCAAGAGACGAGAAACACACACATACACACCTGTCGTAGAAAATAAAAACCAGATTGAGTAGCGAAAAAACAGTGTAGGTGGCGAAAACTGAGGTTCGGAGTTCGTGTCCAGTCGCCAGTTCGAGTTCGGGTCCGACGAGATCGTCCGTTCGTTAGTTGCGCTCGTGATTAAAAAAATCGAGCTTTTCAATGGAGTTTCTTTGATGTTGAAAATAAAGAAGTTTCTATTAAGAGGTCATATTCTAACTTTGCTCATCTTTCGATTTTCAGATCTTGCGTCGTGGGTGTATGAGTTGATTTCGTTCGATTTCCTTCGTTCCAGTTTTATGACTCACGTGATACTAATATCTTGGCCCTTTCATTTGTGATGTTTGTTTGTTTAATTGCTGAATCACATAAGAAGTTTTACATAATCGTTTGTCTCCATTATTTGTCATATTATCTTGTTTCCTTCAGTTGGTTTGTATATTCGTGTTGTTGTAGTTTGTTGTTGGTTGTTCCGTCAAAAATGGTGTCAGTTTGCTCTTTGTTGTTCATCACGTTGTTTGGTTCCCTGGGCGTACAGGTTTTGTCTAAGTTAATTGTGATTTTATTCCCAATATAGTTAGTTTATTCCTTTGTATCTGTGTGAATCAATTTTGACCTTACTAGTTCAAAACAATGTTTCTGAATCATTGAATCCTTTATCTTGGTTATAATGTTGTTGGATTTAATTTGAAGATCAATTGATGATTGAGTTTAGTGATTTGAATCTACTTGTTTGTTCTGTTAAGTTTGTTCTGATATGAATCTGATTATGTTGAAGTAATTCATGAATGTTGTTGATTAGGAGTTTGTTTATTCAGAGTTTGTTTATTAATTGATTAATTGATTAGGAGGATTGGTTATAACTGATGTGGGTAGAATGGTAAATTGCAGTATTTTCAGGGGTAGAATGGTAATTTCAGTAATTTCAGAGGGGTATTTTTGGAATTGAAAATCTGAACAATTATTTATTTTGAGTGCTCTGTCCACTAAGCTAATAATATTAAAATAAGGTATTAAAATAATATAGTGGGGGACAAGACATGTGGTAGTGGAGAATAATGCATTTGTTTAATCAATAATGGGGAGCAAGACATAGTAGGATTACGGGGCTCAAGAAAAGTTGATTAAATAAAATAACAATTGCATTTTTTATGTAGTAGTGGGTTTGGTAAGAGAAAGTGGATTGTTTTATTATTTGTTTAATTGATTAAGGGGTTTGTTATGAGGCATAAATAGAGCAAACTTGGACATAATTGAGGAGGGGAATTTGATCATCATAAATTCAGATCTTAAGTTGAAAAGAAAACGGATTTGTCAGAACTTAAAAAATTCAGTCTGACTTCTTCAACTTTTTAAAACAACCTCCGTTCTACAGGCGGGCTCCTGACTTCAACAAACTTCTTAAAATAACTCGGCCTCCATTCTCCAGGCGGGCTCCTGACTTCAACAAACTTCTTAAAATTACTCGGCCTCCATTCTCCAGGCGGGCTCCTAACTTCAATAATTTCTTAAAAATAACACCTCCATTCTCCAGGCGGACTCCTGACTTCAACAATTTCTTAAAAATAACACCTCAATTCTCCAGGTGGGCTCCTGACTTCAATAACTTCTTAAAATAATTTAGCCTCCATTCTCTAGGCGGGCTCCTGACTTCTTCAACAACTTTGAAAATAAATCAGCCTCCATTCTCCAGGCGGGCTCCTGACTTCTTCAACAACTTCTTCCTTCAAAACTGGTGTTTTATTCCTCTGAAAACTGCTGGGATAACATCGATATTTTATTTCACCAATATGACATTTTCCTTCTTCAAAGACTATTTCCTTTAAAGCTGGTGCTTTCATTTCCCTTAAACCTACCGGGAATAATACTGTCGGGGAATTATCTTCCTCCTTTTAACAATGATGGGGATGATATTGATTCAAAGGTCATTGTTTTTACAACTTTGGGTTATCTTGCTTCTTCCAAGATTGCTTTTCTTTTAAAACTTGTATATCCCTTCTCGTATACTGCTGGGGATTCTTCCTTCAAAAACTTGTTTTATCTTCTCTCTTTCCCAAATGTCTATCTGACTTTAAGAAAATTTTCGAGGCGAGAGAAAATTTTCTGCCCCAGTTTGATAATCTTCTTTGTGACCCTGCCTTCCTGCTGTCAATAATATTTCCTTTCCCTGCTTTAAATCAAAGAAAAATTTGTTAGTTTAAAATGGGGCGAGTGGTTGTGCCACTTCTGCTGGGGATGGTTTTTCCCTTTTCTTTTCCCTGCTTTGCTATAAGACTTGCTGGGGAGGATATTGTTGGCTGAGGATGATACTTCTGCTGGGGATGGTTTTTCTTTTCTCTTCCTTCCCCGCTTTGTGTTGTTCGACCATTGCGGAACTTGGTCGAGAATTTGTCGGAGTTGTTCCTGTATCTCGCAAATCTGCTGGGGATCCCCATAACCTATTAACTGTTGCCTTTCCGTTTTTCTCCAACTTCCCCTGGAAATTTGGTCCTCTTGGGATCTAGACCTATTCATCATTTGGTCTTGCGACCAACTTCTTTTTGCTTTATCGCCTTATCTTTGGCCTGTCCTATTCGCATTTTGCTTTGCACCATTTTGGCAACTGGTAGTAAGCTCTGAAAATCCTTTTCAAAAACAAACTGCTAGGGAGGTAAAGTCTTTAAACCAAGAAATTAGAGTCGTCAGAGCTGTCACACCTCCTTTTTACATACCCGAGAGGGTACAAGGGAGTTTTTTCCAATTAAAGGACAATCGAAACGGGATTGGTTTAATTATTTCAGAGTCGCCACTTGGGAGATTTAGGGTGTCCCAAGTCACCAATTTTAATCCCGAATCGAGGAAAAGAATGACTCCATATTACAGTCTGCACACCAGAAATCCGGATAAGGAATTCTGTTAACCCGGGAGAAGGTGTTAGGCATTCCCGAGTTCCGTGGTTCTAGCACAGTCGCTCAACTGTTATATTCGGCTTGATTATCTGATTTTATACAAATATGAACTTATGTGCAAAATTTTATCTTTTTACCGCTTTCTTACTTATTGTTATTATTTTACGAGAATTGCAACGTCGTGGAACCATATCTCGAACCACGTTACATCAATGCACCCCTAGTTGTTTGGCATATCTCTACTCGGTTGAGATTTGGATTTGGGTCACATAAATGTGCACCCGAGTTAAGGAAAATAAATTATTAAAGGCGCGCCTAAAGCAACTAGCGTCTTGTTATTTTGGGGAAGGCCGTAAAATTCGCTAAACGGCTTGTCCTCGAATTCTAAGTATTTTAATATATACATTTAGAGGGCCCCGCAGCTTGTGCATTTTTTGTTTGTCGAGGCTCGTCTCATTCATTATTAAAAAGAATTTGCAATGTCATGGAAATACATCTCAGACCACGTCACAATCAATGTACCCGTGATTAGAGACACATTTCGATTTCATTGAGATTTGGATTTGGGTCACATAAATGTGCACCCGAGTTTAAGGAGATAACATTATTAAATACGCGCCTAAAGCGACTAGCGCAGGGTTATTTTGAGAAAAGGCCGTGAAGTTCGCTAAGCGGCCGATCCCGAGTTCTAAGTAATTAACACATACATTTGTGAGGGCCCCGCAATCTATATATTTTACTAGGCGAGGCTCATCTCATTTATTTTAAATGGACAAATCCTAAAGCGACTACATCTTTTCTATTAAAATTAGTCTCTAAAATAAATAAAGAAAATCCTAATTAATTACGAGTTTTTTTTTTTTATTTAAGAAAGCATGGCATACTAATTGCTATATTAATACAAATATTGATGAACAAGAATTTTACTAAAAAAAAATCGAAATTATAAATAAAATAAAAATTTGACAACTAATATTCAAAAGAATCAAATATAGTTAGATTGAAGCTCGCATTGTTATATATATAAAAAACTATTGGAATTAATTATTCACAACCATTTGAAACTGGATTTAACCATAATTACTAAAGCTTAATAGAAAGTTTATTAGACTTAAACGTTCTTCTAATTTTGTTTGAACTCAAATCATGCCTTAATACCTAATTCACGAAATTTAGTTCAAATTCATGCCTTAGCTAAATTTAAGTACTTGTTCACAATTAACCTACTGTTGATAATCTTAGAACCTTCATAACTAGTGAATTAACCCGTTTTGCCAAGCCGATTCATTAAAGACTAACTTATGTTATTTTCTCTTATTCCAATTATTATTCAATAATACATAAAATAGCCTAAATACAATCAATAAAAGGAACAGAGAAAAAGCGAAATTAAAACTTCAAAATTCGATTCTTCATATGTATTCATGCTTCCACATTTTTAGCTTGCAATAACTAGTATTACATTCGCGTACCTGGTATTGGAAAACAAGAGAAGATGAAGCTGAGAAGCAGCAACAGTAGTAACAATGTAGCACAACAACGACAGTCCAACAACACAGGAATAGACCAGTAACAGTAGGAATAGTAGAAAACCCAGGAGACTATAAACGACTCCAAGTATAGAGAAGAAGTAAAAAGCAGGAAGGTTCTGACATTTCAGATCTTAAGCGAGGCAATGAAACAGTAACTATTCTTTTTCAACTTCAAAACTCTCCAAAATGAATTCTGCCCCTGTATATTCAGTGTATCCAGAATGTATATCGGGTGTATACTTCTCACTCCGCCCCCTCTTTTTTTCTTCTCTCTATCTAGTTTTTCCTCTTTTTTTTCCACCCCTTCTTCCTAAATTTTCTATTCTATTTATAGCAAAATTTTCGAAATTTTCAGATTTATTTTTTTATTATTTTATTATTTTTTTAATTAAAAGAAATCCCACTTACAAATTGCTTTTATTTTTTTAGAAAAAGAAATCCCACCTTTATTTACTTTTATTTTTAAAATTCTAAATTTAATTACTTTATCTTATTTAAAATCCCACTTTTTATTTTTTTAAAAGAGAATCTCACTTTATTTAACTTTTCTTTAAAAAACAAACCACTATCTTTTCTTTTTTTTAAAATCTTTTCTTTTTCTTTTAAAAATGCTACTTTCAATTACTTTAAATTTTTTAAATTTTCAGATACCTTTATATTTATTTTTTAATTCCAACCTTATTTTACTTTTAAATTTTTTAAAACTTTTTACTTTTTTAAAATTTTCTACATTCTTTTACTTTTTTTTATTTTTTTATTTTTTATTTTTTTAAAATCATTTCCGAAATTACTATATATATATATATTTTAAAATAAAAATAATAAATAAAATAAAATATTTTCGGATTTTTTTTATATATAAAAAAAACAAAAAATAAAACTATTAATAGTGATAATTCACTTTTTATTTTTTATTTTTTTTGGTTTTGTTTTGTGTTGGACAAAAATGAAGAAGGGGTGTTGGGTTAATGGAGCGGACCGGATCGACCCGGTTTGAAACGGACCGGGTCATGGGTAAAGTTGGGCAATTATTTGGGCCTGTGGTTTGAAATTGAAGAAGTGGCTCAATCCGATTTTTCTTTGTATTTTTGTTCTCTTTTCTTCTTTTATTTTTCTAAAACTAAATTATAAAAGTACTTAAATTATTATTAAGAACTAAATTAAGTTATAAAAGCGCAAATTAACTTCCAATAACAATTAACGCACAATTAAGTAATAATTAAGCATAAAATTGTATATTTGGACATTAAATGCTAAAAATGCAAAAGGTGCCTATTTTTGTAATTTTTAATTTTTGTAAAACTAATTTAATTACTAAAAATTGTAGAATTAAATCCTACATGCAAAATGCGACATATTTTTATATTTTTTATTAATTTAACAAATAAGCAAACACAAACAAATACAAATAATTATCCAAAAATATCACAAAAATACTCAAAATTGCACACCAAGGAAAATCATTTTATTTTGCATTTTTTTGGGAGTATTTCTCATATAGGGCAAAAATCACATGCTTACAATGATTTCAAAAATAGAAAAAGAAGAAGTCTTTCTGAACAAATGCTGGGGAGAAAGAAAGAAAAGAACTTATCTGAGATATAACCGATCCCAATGATCATGTCGAGCATTCCAGACTAATCAACCCAGTCTATTTGTATCAATCAATCTTTCGGACGGCCTCATCTGGTGAGGATAAACAAGCACTCAACTCTTTGCCAAATGTGGACATTTTCCGCCAATCTTGCCTTGTCACCTCATAGTGCCCTTCGAGGGGTTTTCACTAATAAGACTCTCTCATTTCTCTCAACTCCCATCGCCTCATGGTGCCTGTGAAGGTTTTCACCGATGAGACTCTCTCATTTTATTTTATTTTTTTAGCTGGGGATTGGAGTGCTGCTGATATGACTCTCTTTGCTGGGGATTCTTTCGGCTATCAATTCATTTCCAGTTTATGATCTTCTTCTTTGTTGGGGATCAGAGTGTTATTCCCGACTTCCATTTGCATTGACTTGTCACTTCTCAGATACTGATCGGGATGTCTTTTTGGACATCAATATGGGTTTTCGTGTCTGGCTAAAAGGAAAAGGGGTATCAAAAAGCTCAAAATAATTTTGATGGGTAAAACATTACAACTATTGGAATCAAACTTTCTTTCCCAAAATTATAAACACAACTTCTGCCCCAATTTTTCTTGCTTGGGGATTCTTTATTTTTTGTTACACTATGACCGAGCCGTGAGGCGCCTACGTATCCTTCTTTGAGGAATTAGGTCAAACGTAGTTCCCAATTCCTTTGTTTTTCTTGTGACTTTTCTTTTGTCTTTATTATCATTATTTTTTTCTTTTTCTTTTTCTTTTTCTTTTATTTTAATTACTGATTCCAAAAGAGGGATATGAAAGAATAAATAAGGCTCAAAAGGGGAAGCAAAGGTTAAAGTGTTTGGATAGAAGAAAGAATTGCCTCCGTCATTTCATTCTCCGATAAATGCCAAGCACAAACAAACAACAATTACAATTACAAGAAATCATACATAATATCTCTTAACTGCGTCAGAATTGATAGCCATGTCGACGCATTTTCCGTCGATATCTGTTAAAAATAAAGCGCCATTGGACAACACTCTGGTTATAATGAACGGTCCTTGCCAATTCGGGGCGAACTTGCCTTTTGCTTCGGCCTGATGTGGCAGGATTCGTTTCAACACCTGCTGCCCCACCTCAAATTTTCTGGGTCACACCTTCTTGTTGTAGGCTCTCGCCATCCTCTTTTGATATAACTGGCCATGACACACAGCTGCCAATCTCTTTTCATCAATCAAGTTTAACTGTTCCAAACGGGTTTTGACCCACTCGTCATCATCAATCTCAGCCTCAGCGACAATCCGAAGGGATGGAATTTCAACTTCCGCCGGGATGACTGCTTCAGTTCCATATACCAATAAATAAGGAGTTGCCCCTACTGAAGTACGGACAGTGGTGCGATAACCCAACAATGCAAATGGTAATTTTTCATGCCATTGTCTGGATCCTTCTACCATCTTCCTCAGTATCTTCTTGATGTTCTTGTTGGCTGCCTCAACTGCTCCATTCACCTTGGGACGATATGGGGTGAAATTGTGGTGTGCAATCTTAAACTGTTGACATACCTCTTTCATCAAATTGCTGTTAATATTAGCACCATTATCCGTGATGATCACTTTTGGGACCCCAAATCTACAAATGATATGGGAGTGAACAAAATCCACCACTTCCTTCTTGGTTACCGACTTGAAAGTTTTAGCTTCAACCCACTTAGTGAAATAGTCGATGGTCACCAGAATGAACCTATGACCGTTGGTAGCTGCCGGCTCAATAGGTCTAATGACATCCATTCCTCACGCAACAAATGGCCATGGCACTGACATTGTATGCAATTCTGTCGGCGGAGAATGAATCAAATCTCCGTGTATCTGACATTGATGGCATTTTCGCACGAAATTGATACAATCACGCTCCATAGTGAGCCAATAATACCCCGCTCGAAGAATCTTCTTTGCCAATACATATCCGCTCATATGTGGCCCACAAACTCCAGCATGTACCTCTGTCATAACTGTCGTGGCTTGACTGGCGTGTATACATCCCAGCAATCCCAAATCTGGGGTTCTTTTGTACAACACTCCTCCATTGAGGAAGAAACTACTTGACAATCGCCGAATGGCTCTTTTTTGATCTCCGGTGGCCTACTCCGGGTATATCCCCATCCTGAGGTACTCCTTGATGTCATAAAACCATGGCTCACCATCCACTTCTTCCTCTACCATGTTGCAATAAGCATGCTGATCACGAACCTGAATGTGCAACGGGTCAACATGAATTTTATCTAGGTAGTGTAACATTGATGCTAAAGTGGCCAATGTATCGGCAACCTCATTATGAACTCTTGGGATGTGTCTGAACTCCACTGATCGAAATCGCTTGCTCAGATCGTGCAAACATTGTCGATATGGTATGAGCTTCAGATCCCGTGTTTCCCATTCACCCTGAATCTGATGCACCAGGAGGTCCGAGTCTCCCAAGACCAAAACGTCCTGGACATCCATGTCTGCAGCTAGTTGCATACCCAAAATGCATGCCTCATACTCAGCCATATTGTTGGTATAATAGAAACGCAGCTGAGCTGTAACAGGATAATGACGTCCTGTTTCAGAAATAAGTACCGCTCCTATTCCAACACCCTTCGCATTTGCGGCTCCATCAAAGAAAAGCTTCCAACCTGGTTCCTCAGGTAATTCCAACTCATCTATATGCATTACTTCCTCGCCAGGAAAATACGTCCTTAATGGCTCGTATTCTTCATCAACAGGATTCTCAGCCAAATGATCGGCCAGTGCTTGGGCTTTCATGGCCGTCCTCGTCACATAGACGATGTCGAACTCCGTGAGTAATATTTGTCATTTCGCTAGCCTCCCTGTGGGCATAGGCTTTTGGAAAATATACTTTAGTGGATCCAGGCGTGAAATGAGATAAGTAGTATATGAGGACAAATAATGCTTCAATTTCTGGGCCACCCAAGTTAGGGCGCAACATGCCTTCTCGAGTTGAGTGTACTTAACCTCATACACCGTAAACTTCTTGCTGAGATAATATATGGCTTGCTCCTTCTTTCCTATAATGTCGTATTGCCCCAACATGCAGTCAAACGAATTCTCCAGGACCGTTAGATAAAGAATTAGCGGTCTCCCTGGCTCAGGTAGAACCAACACAGGTGGATTTGATAAATATCCTTTGATCGGGTCAAATGCCTCCTGACATTCTGCAGTCCATTCTACCGCGGCATCTTTCTTCAGTAGCCGAAAGATGGGTTCACAAGTCGCTGTGAGTTGAGAAATAAATCTGCTGATGTAATTCAACCTTCCCAACAGACTCATTACTTCTGTCTTGTTCTTCGGCGGTGGCAAATCTTGGATAGATGTGATCTTTGATGGGTCTAGTTCAATACCTCGCCGACTGACGATGAATCCCAATAGCTTCCCAGATGGAACACCAAATGCACATTTGGCCGGGTTGAGCTTAATATCATACCTTCGAAGTCTTTGAAAAAACTTCCTTAGGTCTGCTACGTGGTCTTCCTGATGCTTGGATTTTATGATCACATCGTCCACGTACACCTCAATTTCTTTGTGGATCATGTCATGAAACACAGTGGTCATCGCTCTCATGTATGTTTCCCCAGCATTTTTCAAACCAAATGGCATTAACCGGTAGCAATAAGTTCCCCACGGCGTAATGAATGTCGTATTTTCCGCATCTTCTTCATCCATCAGAATCTGATGATACCCAGCATAACAATCTACAAAAGACCCGATCTCACGTCCGGCATAATTGTCGATCAAGATATGGATGTTGGGTAAAGGAAAGTTGTCCTTTGGGCTTGCCCTGTTTAGATTGCGGTAATCGACACACACCCTGATCTTCCCATCTTTCTTCGGTACCGGCACCACATTAGCCAACCAATCAGGATATCGAGTGACATGAATAACCTTTGCTTGCAGCTGCTTGGTTACTTCTTCTTTAATCTTCACACTCATATTCGTTTTGAACTTCCTCAACTTCTGCTTGACGGGAGGGCATGCCGGGTTAGTGGGCAATTTATGAATCACTAAATCCGTGCTTAACCCCGGCATGTCATCATATGACCATGCAAAAACATCTTTGAACTCAATAAGTGTTTTGATCAATTCTTCCCTGATATTTGATGCAATGTGGATGCTTATTTTAGTTTCTATGATATCGCCTGCATCACCTAAATTGATGGCTTCTGTGTCATTTAAGTTGGGCCTGGATTTTTCTTCAAACTGGCTTAACTCTTTGTTTATCTCCTCGAAGGCTTCATCCTCATCGTATTCCGATTCATTATCATAATCGACCTCTTGTATAGTTAGTTCGGAATCAGATTGATATTTTAGACTAGGTTGAAGATCCGTTGTGCATGCCATGTTGTTAAGACCAGTATGAAAAGAACTGTTCAGGAAAAAAGAAAAGAAAGAAACAAGAATTAAAAATAAAAATAAAATAAAATAAGGAATGAAGAAGAAATTTTTCATTTTATTGAATTATGGGATAACAAGGTTTCACACTCTGTTGAGCAATAATAGAAATAAAAAGGAATCTGGATTACAACCCTGGAATAATCCAGAAAACAAAAAGGAAAATCAGAGCCAACTACCAGGACTCCCTCCAAGTAGGAAGAGGAGTAGCTGTCCAATTGTTGACATTGGCCTTAGGCCCCACAAACTGTATGTCTGCCTTACTGGAACCCTCTCCAGCTTCTATCATGTTGACATCTGCGAACATTCTTTCAAAGCCCTCATTCAAATCTCCATCTGGCCCGATTAAGGGTCCAAGAACTTCCGGGACTGGCAACTTTCTGCACCCGGCTTTGACAAATGATCTGGACAGTTGTGAGATTGGCTTAGGAAGGACCCAGACTTTTTTCTTCAACTTGCGGGCCCGCTTTACATCCGCTACGGTAGGCTTGAATCCCAACCCAAAAGTATCCAGGTTCTTGGGCAAAGAAACTGGCTGGACCATTCCCTGCAGATCAATCCCCAGACCTTTTCCTGGTACAAACCCGCTGTTCAACATCTCTAAGGCTATCATGAAGGTTGCAGCTATGATTCTGGGAAGTGGAAGGCCCCCACCCTCAGGAATTTTGTCTACTGAGACTGCGTCAAAAACCTGATAAACCCATGGGCCTTTGTCATCGTCGGTTTCTATGAAGGGCACAATGGCATAGCTAATGGCATGTGTACCGTCAACCCCGTGTACCACAATCTCTTGTCTATCCCATTCAAATTTGACCATTTGATGCAGTGTAGAAGGCACTGCTTTAGCTGTGTGGATCCAGAGTCGTCCCAACAAAAGATTGTACGATACCGCCACATCTATCACTTGAAATTCCATGGTGAACTCGACTGGACCAATGGTTAATTCCAGTACGATATCACCCACTGTGTCAGTACCGCCCCAATAAAAACCTTGGACGCAGACGCTATTCTTGTGGATCCTATCATTAGCAACCTTTAGTTTGTTCAGAGTGTCCAAAGGACAAATATTGGCACTTGACCCATTATCAATTAGTACTCGAGTGACCACCGAGTCTTCGTATTTCACCGTCAAGTAGAGTGCCCTATTGTGTTCTGTTCCCTCTACCGGTAACTCATCGTCAGAGAATGTCACCCAGTTTACTTCAAAGATCTTGTGCACTATTTTCTCCAAATAGTTCACTGAGAGCTTGTCCGGGACATGGGCTTCATTCAAAATCTTCATTAAGGCCTGACAATGATCGTTCAAATGGATCAATAAGGATAGCAACGAAATCTGGGCTGGGGTCTTCCTCAACTGCTCTATAATTGAGTAGCCCTTTTCCTTCATCTTCTTCAAAAGCTCCTCTGCTTCTTCCTCCGTCACTGGCTTCTTGGTTGTTACAGGATTGGTCCTTCTCAATTCTGCGGGAACAAAACACCTTCCCGAACGAGTTAACCCCTGAGCCTCGCATACTTTTTCCACAACCTCCTTCCCCTTATGCATCACTGCCACTTGAATGTAGCTCCATGGCACAACTTTCTCATTTGTTATCGGCAACTGCATTACTGGCCTGATAACAACTGGTTCCACGTGGACCCCCTTCACCACCAACACTGGTTTGCTTGATACTCCCTGCAGCACTGCCCTGACTGACTCTGGCTTCTTCGCAGCAACAGACGAACCTTTCCCCACTACCACAAATGGCTTGTCATCTACCTTTCCCAACTGTACCACTGCCTTTCCACTGGTAGACTTTTCGTTATGACTGGAACGAATCATCATTACCGTTTGTGAGGGTGTTTTAGGTTTCCCTCCTTCGTGCACTAGTTCGATCATGTGGGCCTCATGGTGCACCGGTAACGGGTTTTCATTGATGTTGGGTGCCTCTGGTGCCTGAACCTCGATCCTATTTGTGTCAATAAGATCTTGTATGGCAGTCTTCAACTTCCAACACTTCTCAGTATCATGCCCGGGAGCCCCCGAACAATATTCACAGCTTACTGAGTGGTCCAGATTTCTGGGAAGGGGATTTGGCAATTTGGGTTCAACAGGACTTAATAGGCCTATCTGCCTCAACTTGTGAAACAAAGTAGTATAGGTTTCTCCCAACGGAGTGAATGTTCTCGGCTTCTGCATCCTTCCGTTCCTGAAAGCCTAATTTTCGCGAAAGCTTGGCCCTGAAGGATTCCTGTAGGCCCTCGGTGGTGGATATGTGTTTTGTGTAGGTGGATATATGTTTTGTGGAGGTGGATATGTGTGTTGGGGAGTCGGTGCATGCCATTGCGGGCGAGCCGGAGGCTGGGTGTAAGTTTGGGCGTGATGGACGGAGAAATGTGGCTCTTGCGGTGGATAATAGGGTTGTGGAGGGTTGTATGGATTGTGTGGATAGTTTGGGTAATGGGGTCTGGGTTGGTAGCGAGGGGATGGACCTCTTGATCTGGACCAAGTACCTGCTTCGACTGTTGCGACCTCCTCTCTCTTCTTTTTTCCGAGCGCACCTCCCGTGCCGCTTTGGATAGCCTGAGTTGTGGCCTTGATTGACGAATAACTCATTATCTTGATGGACCTGAGTCCCTCTTCAACCATGCCGCCCATTTTTACTACTTCATTGAAAGATTTACCAATTGACGTCACCAGGTGACCAAAGTAAGTTGGCTCCAAAGTTTGTAAGAAGTAGTCCACCATTTCACCTTCCCTCATTGGTGGATCGACTCTTGCTGCTTGTTCTCTCCAACGGAATCCGAATTCCCTGAAGCTCTCTCCAGGCTTTTTCTCCAGTTTTAACATTTTGAGATGGTCAGGGACGATCTCAAGGTTATACTGGAAATGACCTGCAAATGCTTGTGCTAGATCGTCCCAGGTGTACCACCTGCTAGGATCCTGCCTCGTGTACCACTCCAATGCGGGCCCGCTCAAACTTTGACCAAAATAGGCTATCAACAGCTTATCCTTTCCACCTGCCCCTTTCATCTTACTATAGAAAACTCGTAGATGCGCCATGGGATCACCATGTCCCTCATATAGATCAAATTTTGGCATCTTAAAACCTGCCGGCAATTGAACATCGGGGAAGGGACACAGATCTTTATAGGACACACTGACTTGGATGCCCAATCCATGCATATTCCTGAAGGATTGCTCCAGGCTTTTCACTTTACGAAGCACTTCGTCCTGCTCCGGATTCTTAGCTGGCCTCTCAGTTTCTACCGTGATCTGAAGGTGAGGGGTGTAAGTGTATGGCTCGGGTGCTTTGAAGGTGAGTTCGGGAGGATAGTATTGGTTGTCGTGAACCTGAAACACTGGTTCATCGGGTGATTTTTGCAATGTGGAGGGTGGAGGTGCCACGAAAACAGGAACAGCTGGTGGAGGAGGGTTTTGTTTGGGTGGTGAAGCTTGGGGATTATAGGAAGTTTCCCCTTGATAGTATTAGGCAATGGGGAAGCTCGTTGATGGACTAGTGGAAAGGTGTTCCGGAGTCCGAGCTGGTGAAAGGGTAGGAGTAGGGGGAAGTATTGGTGGTGTTTGTCCCTTAGCCCAGGCTAGGTGCATCCCAGCTATCTCTTGTCTCAACTTGTCTACTTCCTCCTTCATCATTTGCATCTCCGACTTTTCCTCTTTAACACTTTTGTCCGAACCAGACATACTTTCCGGAATGGGCCCTTTTGATCTTGTGTGGTAATGGTAATCTGCCAGAACGTTCTAACGAGCTAACTGTTTTGAAATCTCTTTCTCTGGTATTAACAACAAACTTGTTAGCGTGAGAGTTTAATACATATTGCAATTTCACATTGGGGAATGCAATGTTCCTAGGCAGTTAACCATTTCTAACATGTTTTTGCTTTGACTGCATGCGTCATTCCGACTTATGTCCTTTCTTTATTCACTTTGCCTTTTCTTTTTATCTTTTAGTGGTGGTCGAATCTTATGTGGATTGCCTACGTATCATGTCCCCGCATGAATCAGACCGGGCGTAGTTCTGCCATAGTAAAAATAAAGACACAATTTTGCATTTTATTACCAAAATATGCTATTACAAGCTATATAAAAAAACAGACTCCACACTATTAACATTGTTTGATATGAAAAGAGAATAGAGGGGTAGACAACAGACTCTTAAAAACAAACAAGTGCAGACTTGAACTAGGGATACATTAAAGCCTTGAATTTTGGTGCCCGCGAGGCATCGTTCGGCCTTTCCGCGGGCTTTGGGGCCAGACCTCTTTGCAAGCTTTTTAATTCCTCCATAATCTGGTGGACATAACCCATGACTGAGGCAAAAAGGGTGTCGCGGGGCATTTCCTCACATGTTAAGCACTTCATGGTGATGTAGTGCCCAATCTCATCGATCTTACCCCTGATTCTATCCCTTTCCATACACAGTTGTTCTATTCGTTGATTCTTTAGTCCCAATAATTGAGTGTTGTCAACGAGCTGATCTTGGAACCTCTCCATTTGTTCTTCCATTCAGGCTATTGAATCATAGCAGCGCTCCCTGTCCGTCTTAGCATCTCGGGCTTGTTTAAAGACCCGATCCCTGAGAGTGGAATTTGTTTCTCTCAATATTGCAATGCTCCCTTCATAATCCCTTCTCACTTGCCATAAGTGCTTTTTCCGTGCTGCTGCACCTTTTGCCCATCTGGTCTGCATTCTTGCTATGCTAGCCTCGGATCTTTCCAAGTCTTTTCGGCCTTCAATGACCTGATTCCTTAACCCTGCTATCAGCCTTTTATCGGACTGGCTTCTCCGTTGGTTGTCGGCATCCATTTTCATTTTCCGGATTTGAGCTTTGAGGATCTCGCTTTCTCGGGCTAATTTGTTCTTTTCTCCTTCATCGGCAGCAACCTGCACCTTGTTCTCAAATTTCAGATCCTTAATCTGTTGTTTCAGCTTGCCTATTTCGGCCCGGTATTCCCGCTCTTTGGCCAACCAGTCCCACCGTTTTTGCGACACCTCAATGAACTCTTGAATGTGGGCTTTTTTGGCTAGTCGTTCTGGCTCATCTCTTACAACATCTCTCTTCCTGTACCAGGCGATATAAGCCGGTGAGACTTCACTTCGGGATAGGTCGCGCACTCGAGTGTTTACCGTTAAATATTGGCATTCATTCCATATAGAACGAATGGCTTCTTCATGAAATTGGCCGTTGATACCAACCTCGATTGCATAAATACTGAGATCTTCATCTGGGTGTACCACCTGGCACCTCCCTAACTGTCTCATCACCCGGTATGGCGCATAAGGCTGAATGCCTCGGAGTCCCATTAGGAGGAAGTAAGGACCCGTGACGGGCATGTATACAATTTCTTCAACAGGAAGCCAACCTAATGTCCACCCTATTTGTGCTGATGTGATGGTGCGAAGGCAAGATACCCAGTCTTCAGACCCTTCTGACAATTTGAGCCCTGAAACCCTCGTGTTATATCCTTCAATGCAACCTTCGTTTGTAGATCTACAGCTCATATACTGAGGATGATGACACAAGTGCTCGATCATCCACATTTGCAATAACAAGTTGCACCCTTCGAAAAAGTCTGCCCCGGCTTTACAGGCTGTGAGAGCTTGGTATATCTCGGACACTATCATAGGGGCCAACGTGCTTTTGTTGTTGGTAATTAGGACCTTAACGACTCCAGCCACCTTTAAATCAATATTTCTGTCTTTCAGAGGAAACACCACAATGCCCAAGAGTGCTACCATTAAGGCGAACCGCCTATGTTCATCCCATTTTGTCTGATTCCCTCTGCTGCAAACCCCGCTTTCCAGATTGTCGAACCCTCCTGTATGCCCATACCTCTGGTATATGAACTGCAAGTAGAAAAAACCCTATCTAATTTAGAGTACGAGACTCCCTTGCTTATCTTCAGCAGATCCATGAACTTGTGCGAATTGACGGCTCTTGGTGCAATCAGATATTTGTGCCTTAGCCCCTCAGTAATGTCCATATATCCTGCTACCTTTTCTAAGGTTGGGGTGAGTTCAAAATACGAGAAGTGGAATACGTTGTGGGCCGGGTCCCAAAATGTAATCAAGGCCTTTATGATGTCACATCTGGGTCTGACATTCAACAAACTGGTGAGACCTCCCAGATGTAGTTCGATCTTATCTCGCTCTGACTTTTCCAAATCCTCCCACCACAAGCGCAACTCCAAAGGGATCTTGCTCCTAACTGTTACCGGCAAACTTGGACCCGGGCTCATTCTATATGTTTGTTTGGGGTGATTAACACTCATTGGACTCAAAGAAAGAATAAACTAAAATTGACACACATTAAAATAAAACTCCGGTTTTGTCAATACGGCCTTTCAGCATTTCGAAGAAGATTTAAAGGCTGTGTTTTACCAACCGAACGAAACATTGAAAATGACCAAAAGTGGCTATTTTCGCAAAAACAGCCTTCCGGCGTCTTTTTAGGGACATTCGGCTATTTTTTACAAGAATGAAATCACCCGACTTATTTACGATGAAAGATTAAAATTTTTGACATTTGTAGCTATTTTGCAAAAGGGGAGGTTGGACCCGATGAGGGTTGCCTACGTATCTCACATCCTGTGAGAACCAAACCGGCGTAGTTCGCCGCGACCAATAAACTAATTCTGACAACAAAACTTGTTTAAATAAATTACCCTAAAAAACATTTTTTTTTCACAAAATTTTAGCAGAGTTTGCCGGTAACTCAGAATTATCTCTCTACACTGCTATTTTCTTTTTTTAGAAGCCGGTCAACATGCAAGTCTGCGGCAAATAAATGCATAAAACACACAGGATGCGGCAGGATGATCTTTTCATTTCAGGTTGCTTGTCCTAGACGGACCCAACCCCTGCGTTGAGTCTCCTAAGTCAAATGCACATGATGCAAATAAGCGTTCCTACTAGGGATCCGACATGAGGTTTTGTTATACTAGGTTTATCCTGGGTGTTTGTTTTAGACCTGGCTTACCCGAGCGGACAACTCGAGCCGAGGACGGGAACTGCGTACCGGTAACCAAAAGATCATCCGGTTTTGCAACTCCTCTGAATCCTCGTTCTATTTTGGGATAGGACACTAACAGAAAGAAGTCACGACCAGCGTGCACTCCTCAAGAGAGAGAAGAGAGGGATTTTCGTAGAAGTTTATATATACAGTTCAGATAATATCAAAGAGGTAAAAGCAACATTTAGCACATTAAGCCCAAACATGTAATAAAATCAGATAATAAACAATGCCAGATACAACAATTATTATAAGCTCAAATTCTGAACCCTGAACCAGAGATTCTGGATTCGGTCCCCAGCAGAGTCGCCAGAGCTGTCACACCTCCTTTTTTCGCCCGCGCCGCCCGCAAAAGGGACGCGGAAGGGAGTTTATTCCAATTAAAGGACAATCGAAACGGGATTTATTTATTTATTTCAGAGTCACCACTTGGGAGATTTATGGTGTCCCAAGTCACCGGTGAATCCCGAATCGAGGAAAAGAATGACTCTGTTTAACAGTCTGCGTACCAAAAATTCGGATAAGGAATTCTGTTAACCCGGGAGAAGGTGTTAGGCATTCCCGAGTTCCGTGGTTCTAGCACGGTCGCTCAACTGTCATATTCGGCTTGATTATCTGATATAATACATGTTGAACATATGTGCGAATTTTAACTTTTAACCGCTTTTATCATTATTACTATTATTTTTATCGAGAATTGCAACCTCGTGAAAATATATCTCGAACCACGTTACAGTCAATGTACCCGTGGTCGTCAACACACTTCGACTCCGTTGAGATTTGGATTTGGGTCACATAAATGTGCACCCGAGTTTAGGAAAATAATATTATTAAATACGCACCTAAGACTAACGCGTTGTTATTATTTTGGGTAGGGCCGTGAAATTTGCTAAACGGCCCATCCTGGAATCTAAGTATTTTAAAACAAATAATTATTGAGGGCCCCGCAATTTTGTATTTATTTTTGGCGAAGCACGCCTCATTTATTTTAAGGATATCCTAAAATGACTACATTTTTATTAAATTCGTCTCTAAAATAAAAAAGAAAAAATCCTAATTAATTACATGCTTAAAAAAACGTAACATATTAAATGCTAGATTAAGACAAATGTTAAAGGAAAGGAATATTACTAAAATTGAAATTATAAATACAATACGGAATCAACAAATAATATATTCTAAAGAAACTAATTATCCTATAACTAGATTAAACTCGCAGTGTTAGATGACTTGAACCGTTGGAATTAATTATTTACAACTATTTGAAATTAGAAGCAATCTTTATTACTAATGCATATTCGAAAATTTATTAAATTTAAACATTAACTCGTCTTGTTTGAACTCAAATCATGTCATAATGCCTAATTCGCGAAATTAATTTAAATTCATGCTTTAACTAAATTTAGCTACATATTCACGATTAACCTAATGTTGACAATATTAAAATCTTCATAGCTAGTGAACTAATCAGTTTTGCCAAGCCGATTCACTAAAGACCAACTTATGTTATTTTTCTCTTATTCCAATTATTTAACAGTTTGACAGTAATGAGCATGCTTAAATATATACTACCTAATAATTAAACTAAAGTAGAGTATTATTTAATACATCACTACAAGATGCCTAGTTATGCAAAGCAACAGAAATTTACAGAATAATAATACATGAAATAGCCTAAATACAATCAGTAAAAGAAACAAAGAAAAAGCTAAATTAAAACTTCAAAGTTCCATTCTTCATATGTATTCATGCTTTCACATTTCAGCTTACAATATCGACAAGGTTACAGCCATGTACCTGGTATTGGAAGTAAAAGAAGAGGAAGATCAGCAGAAATGCAGTAGCATATAACAACAGCAACAACAGTAGCGAATTGAACATCCAGGGACAGATCTTAAAACCAACAGAGATGATTCTACAACCAGTAACAGATTCAAGAATAACCCAACAGCAAACAATACCAGAAACCCAAGCTGAAACCCAAGAATTCAATGAAGCAGCACTCCAGAACCAAAAGAAAACCCAAGAAGACCAATCTGAAAATCAGTAGTACCAAATGCAAACCACAGAAGCAGTAACAATATTCTGATTCTCAGTAGTAAAGAAAGGCTTTACTTTCAGTTTTTAATTCTCAAAGACTGGATTTTTTAAGTTCTGACAAATCCGTTTTCTTTTCAACTTAAGATCTGAATTTAACAAATCCCCCTCCTCAATTATGTCCAAGTCTGCTCTATTTATGCCTCATAACAGACCCCTTAATCAATTAAACAAATAATAAAACAATCCACTTTCTCTTACCAAACCCACTACTACATAAAAAATGCAATTGTTATTTTATTTAATCAACTTTTCTTGAGCCCCGTAATCCTACTATGTCTTGCTCCCCATTATTGATTAAACAAATGCATTATTCCCCACTATCACATGTCTTGTCCCCCACTATATTATTTTAATACCTTATTTTAATATTATTAGCTTAGTGGACAGAACACTCAAAATAAATAATTGTTCAGATTTTCAATTCCAAAAATACCCCTCTAAAATTACTGAAATTACCATTCTACCCCTGAAAATACTGCAATTTACCATTCTACCCACATCAGCTATAACCAATCCTCCTAATCAATTAATAAACAAACTCTGAATAAACAAACTCCTAATCAACAACATTCATGAATTACTTCAACAGAGTCAGATTCATATCAGAACAAACTTAACAGAACAAACAAGTAGATTCAAATCACTAAACTCAATCATCAATTGATCTTCAAATTAAATCCAACAACATTACAACCAAGATAAAGGATTCAATGATTCAGAAACATTGTTTTGAACTAGTAAGGTCAAAATTGATTCACACAGATACAAAGGAATAAACTAACTATATTGGGAATAAAATCACAATTAACTTAGACAAAACCTGTACGCCCAGGGAACCAAACAACGTGATGAACAACAAAGAGCAAACTGACACCATTTTGACTGAACAACCAACAACAAACTACAACAACTGAAGGAAACAAGATAATATGACAAATAATGGAGACAAACGATTATGTAAAACTTCTTATGTGATTCAGCAATTAAACAAACAAGCATCACAAATGAAAGGGCCAAGATATTAGTATCACGTGAGTCATAAAACTGGAACTAAGGAAATCGAACGAAAGCAACTCATACACCCACGATGCAAGATCTGAAAATCGAAAGATGAGCAAAGTTAGAATATGACCTCTTAATAGAAACTTCTTTATTCTCAACATCAAAGAAACTCCATTGAAAAGCTCGATTTTTTGAATCACGAGTGAAACTAACGAAGGACGATCTCATTGGACCCGAACTCAAACTGGCGACTGGACACGAACTCCGAACCTCAGTTTCCGCCACCTACACTGTTTTTCCGCTACTCAATCTGGTTTTTATTTTCTACGGCAGGTGTGTATGTGTATGTTTCTCGTCTCTTGCAGTGAGGACGATGGGTGAGGGTGATGTGCTGGAGAAGATGATGTTGGGTCTGTTGGTGGCGTTGGACGCCGATGGAGAAGGCTGGAGCTTCGCGACTGGCGTTCGAGCTGGGGTTGTTGTGGTCGTGAGGACGTGAGCTGGGTGTGTGCGATGAAGAAGACGAAGCTCAGGCGTGGTTGTGAGGACGTGAGCTATGTGTATGGTCGACGGTAATGGAGGTGAAGAAGATGAGAAGGGTCGTTTGGTTGGTGTATTGGTTGCTGCTGTGATGGTCGTTCATGGCTGGAGCTTCGCGACTGGAGGGTCGTTGGTTGTCGAAGACGAAGCAGCGGCAGCAGGTGAAGGCGGATGACTGGAGTGAGGGAGATGGTCGTGGTCGTGGTGGAGCTGGAAGGAGGGCAGCCATGGATGTCGAGGGAGCTTGGAGATGGTCGTTTGGAGAAGATGAAGAGAAGAGGGAGGGCGGGTGTTTTAGTTTTTTTTTTGTTAGGGATGGGGAATGAAAAATTAAATAAAGAAAGGGGGTGGTCCGTTTGGGTTATGGGGCGGACCGGGTCGGGTTGACCCGGTGGGGTTTTGGTTCTTTGGGCCTGTGGAAGAAAAGGCCCAATCCGATTTTCTTCTTCTTTTATTTCCATTTTGCTTCTTTTTTTTTCTTTTCTTAAAACAAAACTAAAATTCCAAAAATTCTAAATTAACCTATAGAACTAAATTAATTTATAAAAGTACTAATTAAATCTTAATAACAATTAAGACACGATTAAATAGCAATTAACGATAAAATCACACAATTTGGACACTAAATGCTAAAAATGCGAAATACATATTTTTGTAAAACAAACTTAATTACTCCTACTTGTAGAAATAAATGCTAAATGCAAATGCGACATATATTTGTATTTTTTTTTAATTTAACAAATAAAGATGCACAGACAAATATAAATAATTAATGAAAAATAACCCAAAATTCATAACAATTGCAAACAGACAAAAATTATTATATTTTAAATTTTTGGGAGTAGTTCTCGTATAGGGCAAAATCACGTGCTCACAGTGTTGACTCTTAGCAACTGTGATGACCCGGCCAGTCGTCTCAGGAGTTACCGCTCCATTTCCCTCATTTCAGCTTCTTTACGCTTCGTTATCCTTGTTTTATGTGATCGAGTTGATTAGTTCGAGTTCGGAGAGGATTTGGTAAGAAATGAGACACTTAGTCTCTTTTAAGAAGGCTTAAGTTGGAAAAAGTCAACCAGATGTTGACTTATGTGTTAGAAGGCTCGGAAGTGAGTTCTGATGGTTCGGTTAGCTTCGGGAGGCGATTTGTGTCTTAGGAGCGCGATCGGAATGGGTTTTGGAGTTGTAGAGAAGATTTAGGCTTGAATTGGCGAAATTGATATTTTGACAAATTCCGGTTGATAGGAGAGATTTTAATATAGGGGTTGGAATGAAATTCTGAGAGTTGCAGTAGCTTTATTGTGTCATTTGGGATGTGTGTGCAAAATTTCAGGTCATTCGGACGAGATTTGATAGACCTTTTGATCGAAAGCATAATCTAAGAGTTTTTGGAGTTCTTAGGCTTGAATCCTATGTTAAATTGGTGATTTGATGTTGTTGTGAGCGTTCCGAAGTTTTGAGCAAGTTTGAACGATGTCATGAGATGTGTTGATACAACTGGTTTGAAGTTCCGGGATGTTTTAGTGCAAAAATCATAGATGTAGCAGGTCTACAGGGGTTGCAGGCCCCGGAACCCACTCACGCGGTCCGCAAAAAAATGAGTGCGCCCGTGGTGAGTGTTGTGCGGACCGCATAAAATCGGGCGCGGCCGCGGTAGGCGTCGCGCGGACCGCACAAAAGTGGGCGCGGCCGCGTTGAAGAACCTTCCCGCTGGCCCTACTTCGAAAGCTCATATCTTTTGATCTACAAGGAATTTTGAGGTGATTCAAAATTGAATTTTGTAGACCTTCGTGTCTAGTTTCCATAAAGGTAAAGATATCGCAATTTGGACATCTGTAACAAAAGTTATGGTCAAAATACTAAAACCTGTCACTACAAAGGGAGGCCTGTGCGGCCGCGGTTGCCTTTGCACGGACCGCACTGGCTTGCGTGGACCGCAGTCGTTTTGGTGCAGCCCGCAGTAGCTGAAACCTTAGGGGTACCTATAAATACGAGGTTTTGGGTTTTATTTAATATTTTGATCTAGAGAGCTCGGAATTTGGCGATTTTTCGAAGGTTTTTCAAGAAATTTACCGGGGTAAGTGATTTTAACTCATATTTGGCTAGAATAAATGAATCTATCACTGAATTCATCATTTAATTCGTGATTTGAGATGGAATTTGGGAAGAAAAATTGTGAAACCTTTCAAAAATATAAAATGATGAGTTGAAGGACCAAATGGTATCAGAATTGGATAATTTTGGTATGGTTAGACTCGTGAGGGTATGAGGATTCTGAAAATGTAAATTTTACCCGAATCCGAGACGTGGGCCCGGGGCTCGGATTTTCATAATTTCGGGATTTTTGATATTTTTCGAATGTTTTCTCTTGGGCTTTGTTCCCTTAGCATATCGTGACGTATTCGTTCTGATTTTGGATAGCTTCGACGCGCGTGAAGGCCAATTCGAGGGTCAAAGGTGTCGCGAGCTAGAGGATTAGTCAGTTCGAGGTGAGTAATGGTTGTAAATGATATCCTGAGGGTTTGAAACCCCGGATTGCACATCGTAGTGCTATATTGAGGCAAGATACACGCTGGATGATGAGCATGGGGTCTTTCACTACTGGGGATTATGACTTTGTCCATCCCGATTGATGACTTTACTGAATATTTGACTGAAATTCATTTGTTATCATCATGATTTGGGCTGATTGCCATATTTGGGCTTCGTGCCAACTATTTGAACCCTTCGGGGATTTTTATCACTGTTTCCTTACTGGTTGACTTATTATTTGAACTCAGTCCTGTTGATATATACTGTTTTACAAACTCAGCCACTTTTACTCAGATTTGAAACTTAAATGATATTTCTACATCATGTTTTGGGCTAAGAACTACTGTTTTACTAATGCCCAAGGGGCTTATGATGATTTCTGGACTAAGTGAGGCCGAGGGCCATATGTGAGGATATGTTGAGTGATATGAGGTCGAGGGCCTGAGATACTATTTATGCCATGCGATGGCTTGAGTGATGTGAGGATATGCTGAGTGATGATGCCACGAGGTGGCTTGATATAACGCTTGGGCCGTAAGGGGCCCCTCCGGAGTCTGCACACCCACAGTGAGCGCGAGTACCCATGTGATTTGAAATAGTGGTAACAATGACACTGTATGATGCAATTTGGTCAGGTAACAATGGCTGACCATTATGCTGAGTGATTGATATTATGCCCGAGGGGCTGATATGAGTGATTGTGAGGTAGCCCGAGGGGCTCATACTGCTCTGAGAGTGAGCCCGAGGGGCTGATACTGTACGGAGTGACTGATACTGTGCTCGAGGGGCAGATTTCTACTTGTATTTTGATACTGAGCCCGAGGGGCAGATTTCTACTGGTTATTTACTGCCGAATTACCTGTTTTACTTGTTTTAAAAAAGAAATATCATTTGATTCTTCACTGATTTACTGCTTTAAGTGATTTTTACTGCTTAATATGGAATTGCTTTGTGTCTTTACGTGTTTTCATACTTTCAGCCATTATTTATAATTGTTACTCACTGAGTCGGAGTACTCACATTACTCCCTGCACCGTGTGTGCAGATTCAGGTATAGCAGAGTCCGCACCTGAGCGCTAATTCCATCCCGGCTAGGCAGTGATTTGGAGTTACGAGGTAGCTTGTTGACGTCCGCAGCCCCTTGTCTCTCTTATCCTCTATCATTTATGTTTTCTTCAGACTGTTGTATCGGATTCCGTACTTTGTAGACCTATAGCAGATTCTGTAGTAGCTCATGACTTGTGACACCCCGATTTGGGCTGTGTCGGGATGGTTCCTGCTGTTATTATCGTTAAATTCCGCAATTTATGAGTATTATATTATATGTTATTACTGTTTATGATGATTAACTGTTTAAAAGAGGTGTTCAGTTTGGGTCTGGCTGGCCTTGTCTTCACGAGAGGCGCCATCACGACCGGGTTCGGGGATTGGGTCGTGACAACAACCTTTTTCTTTTTTTCTCTCACACATTTATATTCTTAAGAATTTTCTACATTACACGAAAAATTAATAATAGAAAAATATTATTTGAGTAGAAAAGCAGTTCAGATATAATATAATAATATATTATCGCATGGATTTTTTTTCTCAATTTCGACGCTCTATGCAGTCCATTTAGCATTTGTTTTGGTATTGAATATTATAGAATAGTAATGTATTACCACTATGGAGGATTCTTATGAAATTACTTTTTATGAAACCTTCTTGCATATTTTTAATAAGAATTCAATAGACAAGATTGTATTAATTTTAAAATCTTAAATATTAAAAAAATTACTATAAAAGTTATTGTAGTTCAAAAAATTAAGTTATTACAACTATGTTCTTTTGTGTGAGTTCTTCTGTTTAATATTTTAGGGCTATTTTGATCTATTAAATATTATATTCGTGCTTTTATAATGATATAAGCTCTCCTGTTTCTGAATGGATTTAGACAATATAATACGTTTTTAAATTAAATTAGTAATAGAATTTTTTTAAGAAGTATATCATAAAAGTAATAGGATTACATGTCTAAAAATATGCCCATATCCGGAAAGTAATTTTATTAATAGAAAATTTAACATGTTCCTAAATGTATTAGGTTTACATGCTAATATGTAGTATTATATATCTATGCCCGAACATAATTATACTAATGAGATTCCTAAAGGTAATCATGTAGGATTCCTAACGTGTAGTATTATTTCCTAAAACTAATAGGATTACAAGCCTAATGTCTAGAATTCTGGTTATGTCCTTTTATTGTGAGTTATTATGCTTTAGATGATTGTTGTATTATTATATATAAAATTCTCTCATTAATTAAATTTTATTGTTCATTCATATAAATAAATGTTTAAACCATCATGCGTCATTATAAAAGTGGGAACCCTAAAAATTAAAAGTTAAATTATTGAAATAACCTTCTAAATAATTGCTTAATTATTTAATAATATTTAAATAAAAGAAAGTGACTTTTGGACATTTACGAAACGTTCCGTTAATGAGACTCTTGGACTTTTCATGAACAGAGTGTGCTGACATTGGGTAGTGTAAATTTGATTCTTTATATATGAATTTTTCTAGTAACAAACATTGAATTTATTTAAATAAAAAAATAAAATTTAATTCATAAAGGTTATCATGTAGGATTATTAGTCCTAAAACTAATAGGATTACATGACTAATATCTAGAATTCCGATTATATCCTTTTATTGTGAGTTATTATGCTTAATATTAAAAGGTTATTTTTGTAATCCAATATTTTATTCATGCTTTTATAATAATATAGATAATACTTGTCTTAATGTGGTGCTTCTGCATCTCCATTTTCAATATACAAATAGTATCCAAATCATGGGTATTATTGAATTATAGTATAACAATAGGAATACAACAACAACAACCACCCAGTGAAATCCCATAAGTGGGATCTAAGGAGGGTAATGTGTACGCAGACCTTATTCCTACCTATGAAAGTAGAGATGTTATTTCAGAAAGACTTTCTGCTCAATATAATAATATGGATATAGATAACAAAATAGTATAACGAGAGGTATTTTTAAACTATTTTAAAAATACAGGGGTAATTTTAGACCTTTGCCGCATAATAAATTTTTGTATCATAAGATGGTACTTTCAAACAAATAAATGACTTGATCTTGTAATCTTCTTATTGTTTCAAATCAAATGATCGCACTAACCTTTTTGTTAAAAAAAATAACTCAAGCTCAATCTCTTGAAAATTATGCAGTAATTTACAACCTCTTCTAATTTATGCAGTAATTTACAATCTCTTGTGGAACTTTAAACTGACATGATTCCTCAGCAATTTTCAATTCTTTCACCCTAGAAGAATTGTTTGTTAGTAAACTGTATTTGTAAAATAATTCTAGAGAAAATAAAATAACATAAACAGAAATATAAACGAAACAAAAGTTAATCTGAGCCCATTGAATTCACAGTGTTTCCTTAAGGAATTTAATCCCCTCCTAGTACTCCAAGGTTATTGTCACGATCCGGATTTCCCACCCTCGGGAGTCGTGATGACGCCTACTAGTGAAAGCTAGGCAAGCCAACCAATTGAACTATCTACCTTATTTCCATTTTTAATCTGATAACGGTTAAGAGCCAACAATTAAATAACAACAGAATTGAATAAGTGGAAGACTGCATTGTAAAAATTTAATAATACTGCTAATACCAATCCATAACAAATCTACCCAAGTCTGGTGTCACAACTTTACAGACTGTCTAGGAGTACTACAAATAAAGGTCTGAAAGAAATAAATACAACACTGTCTCTGAAAATACATGAAAGAAACATGAATAGTAGATAGAAGGAGACGCCAAAGCCTGCAGACGCCTGCAAGACTACCTCGGATCGCCTAATGAACTAGAAATAGTAATCTCACTGCGGTCCGAAGTCTACCGCACTGGGATCTGTACACAAAAATGTACAGAAGTGTAGTATCAGCACAACCGACCCCATGTACTAGTAAGTGCCTAGCCTAACCTCGACGAGGCTAGGACCAGACTACCAAATAAACCTGTGCAAGATAGCGTACAAAAATAATATGAAGCAGATATCAATGATGGAAACAATGATCAATCAGGGATATAAATAGCAGGCGACAAGAACACCATAAATGTTTCTCAACAAATAATAAATACAAGTGCAATCAATTAATCAAGTCCTTCAAATATAAATCTTTCGCCTATAAATCCTTCAAGTAATAATCTCTAAGATAATATGTTTTTCAATAAATATATTTCGAATATATTTCCTTCAAATAAATATCTTTCAGATAAGCATCTTTCGAATATAATTCTTTCGAGTAAAGGTCACCTTGTGACACCTCATTTCATAATCATAAATAATATAGGTCTCAGCCCATTTTCATATTTTCACGGCACCTCATGCCCATATTTTGTCACAATCGCACGGACAACTCACGTGTCATTAAATAAAATCATAATATTTTCCCTGGCACTTTGTGCCCACATATTTCTATCTCACATTGCACAACAATATTCTCATGTTACTCAACTCATAGGTTCCCTAACCCAATACAATTAAGAATGTTCAAGGAGCCTCCTTCACTTAACATAAAGTAGAGTACAACTTCCAACCCAATTAGGAAATCAACAAGAAAAGATGAAGTTATTTTTAGAAATCATTTGATAAAGAAAATACCATTTTCAATTAAAGTATAATATCGAAGGAATCATTACCTTTAATACGAGAAATTAATAAATCAAAATATAGTAGAAATTCCTTTTTAAATAAAGTACAACCTCAAACGGTTTAAGGAACTTTAGTTGAGAAATCAATTGAGTTAAAAAATGTAACAATTCTTGAAATTTGAAGTATTGGACATATTAAAAAAAATAAGGCGAGGTATTGTAAACACTATGGATTCCAACACAAAGGATCACAACAGTAAAGGGATCTAAACAGTTAATACACTTGAATTGTTAATAACAAGTAAACACAGCAAATAGAAAGTACACGGCATCACCCTTCGTGCTTTAACACTCTCTCACCAAAGCAATACACGACATCACCCTTCGAGCTTTAACACTCTCTCACCAAAACAATACACGGCATCACCCTTCGTGCTTTACACTCTTCCTCACCCAAGCAACAAACACAAGGCAAATAGGGTAAGGGAATCTATAACATCGAAATAAAATCAAGTAATAACGGAAAATCAGTAAACAAACGTACAGGACAACATAACTCAGTTAGAATCAGGAAAAATCAAGGACAAGTGCACGACATCACCCTTCGTGATTTTACTCTCGTCCTCAACATAAGAATCAATATAAATTGCACGGCATCACCCTTCGTGCTTTACACTCTTCCTCACCATAAAATCAATATAATCGACACAGAATTGTACTTCGTGCGGCACGGCATCACCCTTCGTGCTTTACACTTTTCCTCACAAAATCATACACGGCATCACCCTTCGTGCTTTAACACTCTTCCTCACCCAAACAACAATCACAAGAAATAAGGGCAAGGAAATAAATGAAATTACAATAAAATCCCGGTAAGGGAACAATAGTACAACAATCAAATCCCGGCAAGGGAAACAACATCAAAACAATAACATCCTGGTAAGGGAAACAACATAAAAACAATAATACTTCCACAAGTCATATTCCTCAATACAAATTATCATATAGAGCATATACACTACGAAACGGAGTCAGATTAATCAAATTATAAGACTCACGGGCATGATTGACACCAATGTATAGATACTCGTCACCATGCCTATACTTCGTACTCAACAAATAACATATAACAGATAGGACACAACTCCTAATCCCTCAAGCTAAGGTTAGACCAAACACTTACCTCGCTTTGCAACCAATTCAAAATTCCAACAAGCCTTTGCCTCGCGAATTCGTGCCTGAAATTCTCAAATCTAGTCATAAACAATTTGATTCAGTCAATAAAAATTATAGGGATTAATTCCATATGAAATTCTACATTTTCCATTAAAAATCCGAAATTGCACTAAATATTCGCTTGTGGGGCTCACATCTCGGAACCCGACAAAAATTACGGAATATGAAACCTCATCCAACCACGAGTCTAACCATACCAAAATTACTAAATTTCGATAACATTTCGACCCTCAAATCCTCAAATCTATCCTAGAGAGTTTTCAAACTCTTCCAACTAAATTCATAGATTTAATACCAAAACTAGTAATATTCGGGTAATCTAACCAAAATTAAGTTAAGAACACTTACCCCGTTATTTCTCTGAAAATCTCCCGAAAATCGCCTCTTCCCGAGCTCCAATTTGACAAAAATGAAAAATGGGACAAAGTCCCATTTTCAGAAATAAACATTCTGTCCAGAATTCGGGGGTTATTGTTCACGCATTTTTACTGTTCACGGGGGTACTGTTCATGGGGTACTGTACACGGTTCTGTTCATGGGGTACTGTACACGGTACTGTTCGCGGGGTACTGTACACGGTACTGTTTACATGCTGTAAAAGAAAATTCAACAGCCTTTTTATATCCGTTAATCTTCCGAAATCCACCCGAGGCCCTCGGGACCTCAACAAAATACACCAACAAGTCCTAAAACATAATACAGACTTAGTCGAAATCTCAAATCGCATCAAATAATGCTAAAATCGTGAATCACACCCCCATTCAAGCCTAATGAAACTAAGAACATCCAACTTCCATATTTAATGCAAAAACCAATTAAATCAAGTCCGATTGACATCAAATTTTGCACACAAGTCATAAATGACATAACAAAGCTAGAAAAATTTTTAGAATTAGATTCCGACCCCGATATCAAAAAGTCAACTCTCCGGTCAAACCTAAGAAATCTTTAACCTTAGATTTCTAGATTCCGTTAAATGGCGATAATTTAATCTAGGGACCTCCAAATTCTATTTCGGGCATATGACCAAGTCCCAAATCACGATACGGAACTACCGGAATGGTGAAAACTTTTATCCGGGTTCGTTTGCTCAAAATGTTGGCCGAAGTCAACTTAGTTGAGTTTTAAAGCTCTAGTTCACAATTTAATCCATTTTTCACATAAAAACCTTCCGGAAAATTATACGGACTGCGCACGCAAGTTGAGGAATTATTGATATCGCTTTTCAAGGTCTTAAAAATACCGAGATGATTATTTAATTTAAAGATGATATTTTGGATCATCACATTTATAGATTATTTCCTTTAAGGATAAAACAAATTACGCACTGGCGTAGTGATACTTCAAACCCCAATGTTTCAGCGAACACAAAGTTCGGTAGCAAATCACACTTACTGTTGCTTTCTTTAAAGTTAAAACAATACAGAAGAAGGAGGAGAAATTCAGTAAATCGTATGGAAATTATGAGAGAATGGACTTGTATTTATAGCCAATGTTGGGCTGAAATCTGAAGAGGTGCAACTCTTCGGAATGGTTGTTTATGCAAAACGGTCATAGCATAAATGTCATAACATAAATGGCTATTTACTCAACAATAAAGAGGGAAAATTGAAGAGGGTAGTTAATTTTCTGTTACAAAAACAGAAAATGAAAAATTGGAAACAATTGGATTTTAATATTAATATTCTTGGATTTAATATTAATAATTTGTTATTAAAACGGATATTTAATAACATTTCTGTTAATATTTACTATTAACAAACAAATTTGGTCCAAAAAATTACTCAATCAATTATTTTGACCGAAGCGGAAGCCGAAGCCGAGCGACGACAACGACGCGAGGCTTGCCTTCTTCTCAACTCTGTGAGAGCTAGAAGAAGAGCAATTGCTTTTATACTCCATTAAAAGCCTCTTCCTCTTCCAATATGGGACAATGTCCCTTCATCAAGGAGGGAATCTCAAATGAAACTCAAATATTTTATTTTCTCCCCATTTCTCATTCACCCTCTTTTAAGCATTAATATACTTAACACCCAACATTGTTTAAGTCAATATCTCCTGACTTAGGGTGTGTTTTGTTATAACGGAAAATATTTTTCAAGAAAATGTTTTCTTGGAAAATAACTAGTAATCTTATTTATTTTTTAGTGTTTGGTACGCAAATTAAGGAAAATGATTTCTCAAGAGTATTCATAAATAATTTAGATATAATAAACATGTAGCCATAAACTTTCAAACCAACAACCTTTCGAACCCACAAATTTCATAAACTTTAGAACCGGTAAACTTTCAAAACCGCAGAATTTCGAACTCGTAAACTTTATAATTTCTAAACCCGTAAACTTCCAAACACATAAACCTCGGAGCTTATAATTTGGAACTTGTACAAGTTTGACCCTTTAAACCGATAAATAAAAAAATTAAAACTGAAAAATAAATAGAAATTTAAATTACAAAAAAATAATTTTTTGTGCTGATGGGGGAGGGAGGGGGGAGAGTTGGGGTGGGTGGTGCAGAAAAACGAAAAAACAGAAATTTGAAGTTGCAAAAAAAAAAAATCAAAGTAAAAAAACTACTATTTTTTTTTGCGGTTGGGGAGGGGGGTTAGGGGGTGGAGGGGTAGTAGGGTGGGCGGTAATAGAAAAACTGAAATTTGAAGAAAAAAAAAGAGCCTTTTTTGGAGAGGAGGTGGGTTGGGTTGGTGAAGGTGGGGAAGGTTGATAAAGAGTTTTGGAAAATGTTTTCCCTTTCTTGATAAGGAAAACATTTTCCTGCAATTGAAGGAAAATTAGTTCATAAGAAAAATATTTCCAAAACATTTAAGCCAACCAAACATGGGAAAATTGAAAAATATTTTTCGAAAAATATTTCCCTTCATACCAAACACATCCTTAATTGTTAAATCTAGTGACAAGTAAAAAGCCAACATGAAGAAAATGAGTAGATAAAGTTATGTTCTTCCTCGGTTTGGTGTACAATATTTTGCTCGAGCACAAATTTTCGCGATGAAGCATTAGGCTTGAAGATCATCAAATCAAGTTGAAGGAGCTAAAACAAGAGATCTCTCGGGTTTAATTCTCATTGTAGTGTGGGTTTATGTCCAATTATTATGTCGGTATTCACTAGTGTGTCTGTGCGGTACCAAGTTGCTCTATAATATTTTCTAAAAATTTAGACAACATATAAGAAAAGATAAATAGAACTTATAAACCCTTCTTGCGTTTATCCACCTGTAATTTATGGCTAAAATATTCATATTTTTAATTGATAGTACTTTGATGTAAAGAACTTTTACCTTTAATAAATAAAATATTGAATGAATAATATTAAAACTTTAGCCAAGGTATCAAAAAAAGGAATAATTAAGTAGCAAAAGGCACGTTAGATAAATTGGAAAATTGATTTAACAAAGGCTAAAATGAGACTTGAATGTATGTTGTTTGAATTTTTCAGTGTGAATCGTTTTTTCTCGGAGGTGGAGCCAAAATTTCAAGTTTGTGGATTCGAAATTCTAACTCTATACATAATCAAAGAATTTTTAAAGACAAATATAAAGTTTGAACCAAAGCTACTAGGTTCAGAACCCCTAACGGACACTCTGGCTCTGCCCTAACTCTCTCTCCTTGTTAAAGATCTCGAAGCCAGAATTCTGATAATAACCTGTATATCTCCGATATCCCTGGCTGACTTGTCAACAACTTCGTTGCATTTCCATACCTTAATGAACTTTAGAGAAGGGATGTCTCCAAAACAAGAAGGGATTTCTTTGAGTTTTCCGTAACAACTCAAACCCAAGTGTTCAAGATTAGAAAGGCATCCTCGGCCACAGTCCATTCTCGTAAGTGATCCATTACATATACTTTCAAAAGACTTTGAGTTGAGGGGATGGCCTTTCCATTCTATTCGGGAAAGTAAAAATAACACGGTATAGTCAGTTTTTGCACTGGTCAATCAAAAATAGCCACTATTTTGCTGCAACAGAGATCGGTCCAGCATAATATATAGGAGTTCGGTGCACCTGTGTATGAACTCCAGCATATTATGATACTGGAGAGTGGAACACCGGTACTCAACATAAGTATACTTGAACTCTAGCATATTATGCTGGAGTTCCAACATACTTATCCTGGAACTCCAGTATAATATGCTGGAGTTCAAGTATACTTATGCTGGAACTCCAGCATAATATACTGGCGTATTTTCCGGGTTTTGAACAGTGTTTTCGCTCAGATTTATCTTTACATGAAAAGTGGCTAAATTTCGATTACTTTTAAAATTGGGCTATTTTTGAACGACCAGTTGTAAATCTGGCTATTTTTTAATTTCTGCCCTTTTCCAAATTTTTTTACTTCCTTAATCAGAACCCTTATCCCTTGAAGCACATCAAGGAAGTTGTACAATAACAAAGGGAATGCAGATCAGAACATAAAGAACATAAATATATATACTCATTTGTGCTACCAGTAAGACTACTCTTACACCATAAGAGAGGATTATGCAAACATTTGTTCTACCAATAAGACAACTCTTACAGAATATAAATTTTAATTACACATAATATTGTTTTTCCCACTTAATTCCATTAACAATTCTCATATTAAAATAGGGATTCTAACAATTAAACCGCACCTAGCCAAAGCACAGACCTTTCACATGCTTCTGCCTAAGTCACACCATCCAAAGCACCTTTCTCATTGACCCAAACATGTTTTCCTCTTTCATTATTTTTTTGGTAACAGACATTGTAGTAAACATTAAACAGAAATAACAACTTAGCCATATACCAAATTAAAGGAAAGAAAATTCATTCAACTGTTTTTTTTCCTCAGAAACTTTAATTAAGATTTAAAAAAGAAAAAGAAAAACACACTAACTATAAAAGCTCATGATCTTCCTAATAATAACCTTGGCTAAATACTCATCCTCCTAATTTCCTTGGCTAAATACTCCTGGATAGAGAATTGATTAAACAGAGTACCTGAATATGAATTGTTACTATTCCAACACTCCTGAATTGTTAAGAAGGGATCTCCTTAAGAAATTTGCAATCATGCAAAGCCAAGTGTTCTAGGTTGGGAAAGGCATCGTCAGCGACAGTCCATTCTTTAAAGAACTTTATCCTTTGTAGTTTTGAGTTGAGGGAACTCGCCATCCCTCACTTCCCATTCCTCATTCTCAAAGTGAATGCCTTGCAGTTTCAGTACTTGAAGATTCTGAAATGAAGCAATTTCTGATAAGTGTTGAGGATGCAGGTAAAAATCGCGTACTGTCAAGCTTTTGAGATCCGGAGCGGAGATGGAAAAGGGGATGGTTTTAGCTAAAGATGTGTTTCTGCAAAGAATCTTCAGAATTTCAATCGATGTTGGAAACTTCAATACATGGTACTGAAAGTTGTCAACACCATCGATTTCACATCTCAGTTCCCGAAGATTAGGTGTTCTTCTCAAAATCAATTCAGCATCCTGAATACAAGAAAAGTATGGAGTGGAAAGAGTTTTCAAATCATAAAGTTTTTTGGAGTTCTCAGGTGATTCTTCTGCAGTTTCTATAATGAAGTTGCACTTGGAAATATGCAGATATCTCAATTTAACCATCTCCCAGAGTGCAACGGGTAGTGACATTTGTGCATCAGATTTTCTATGATGACTATGCCGTAAAATCAGAGTTTCAAGGTTCCAACAGTTGGCTATGAATGATGAGAGTGACTGCACATGAGTTTGTGCAGCAAAATACCTCAAGTAAAATAGATCAACTGGGAAAGAACTAATTCTTATGGACTCCAAATCCAACACTTTTAAAAGCTTGAAGCTGTGAAAATTGTGGGAGAATCTACCAAATGCAACACCATTGTTATGCAAAATTATAGAGCCAACATGTGGCAAACACAAGCTCCAATCTCCAATACGATACCTGTCACCATAAATGGACGTGCGATGAGCAAGTTGCTTGTCATAGCAAACACGGTAAGAAGGACTGGCATGTTGATCCCTGCAAATATAGAAATTAGTAAAATTACAAGATACTTAATTAATTGAACTGAAAGATTACTGCTAATTCATATATTACCGTTTTATGCACAGCAGAAGATTTTCTTCTTTTGCTTTCTCCTTACAGAAATCATGCAATAGGTCATGAATGTAACATGCTTTGATCTTACCTCCAAAACTCTTCTTAGTTCCCATCACTAGATTTCTTCTAATAAGTTTCTCTACATAACCATCGGCTATATCCTCCATAGTCTTGCCTTCGCAACCTTTTATAAATCCTTCTGAGATCCATAACTTTGTTAACTTCGAAACATTTATCACACTGTCCTCTAAAAATGCTCCGAAGTAAAGAAAGCAAGACCTCAAATGATAGGGTAAATTTTGATAACTATGTTCTATAGTGGCCCTTGTGTTACTGTGAATGTAGGGACTTAAATTTTTGGCCACTTGTTCCCAACATTCTTCTTTCTTCTCCATCTCTGCTAGAATACCAGCCACTAAAGCAACCGAAAGAGGCAACCGACCACACTTTTCTGCTATTTGTTTCCCAACATTGTTTAGGAGAGGAGGGCAGCATGATTTTGAGTTGTTAGAATGATTCTACTTCCATTATTGGCATCTTGAAAACATCCTCTTATATCATAGCTTCCCACATCATCAAGAAGGATGAGATATCTTTTGGGGTATAAAGCTTTGCGTAGCTCATCGGCTATTTTATCAACACATTTTCCTCCACATTCAAAGTCATTACCGGTAACATCATGTAGAATGTCCAGTAACAAGTTCTCACGTGAATATACTTGAGACACACAACACTGTGCACGAATATCAAAGTGAGAAACAACTAACTTGTCAGAGTAGAATCTACGGGCTAGAGTTGTCTTGCCTAAGACCCGGCATGCCGGTTATTGATATAACATCTCGCCCTTTGGTTCCTCTTATTAGTTGATCTCTTAATTTTTCTATGACATCCTTAAATCCCACAACTTCATCATTCATGATTGTAGACCTTGCTAAACTTGATGGCGTTTGACTTTTGCCAGTATTGTTCATTGCTTCCTCAACTATTTTTTTTCCTTGAATCTCTGCTACCTCATTTCTGATATGAGCAATCTCCTCTATGATATCCAAAAGCCAACGCTCAAGGCAAAAGAGAGGACCTTCTTTGCTTATAAAAGCATCAACTATGTATTCTACCTCATATGCTTTGCCAATTAATTGTGTAGCACAACGCTGAAATTTGTCGAGGCCATCGTGTCGCTCTTCTGCAACATCCACTAGAAATGGTTGCAAGCTCTCAAATTCCTTCTGAATTGTTTGAACTTGGTTCTTGACATAAGCGGGTGAATCTGTGTAGCGGCGTTTGAATTCCTTCAGGTTGTTTAAAAGGAAATCAACATAGCCTAATCCAAGAATCCTTGGCAATTTAGATTGAAACGCCTTCCGAGTGGTGAGGTAGATCGTTGTGCTTATATGCTGAATGTTGCCCGACAAATCAAGAACTAGTGCAGGGTTCGCTACTCCCAGTGCCATGTCTTCCTTCAACTCCTCGCCTTCCTGTAACGAGTAAACCATAAGTCCGGCATCAATAATGAAAGTGTCAATATCTCGAAGAATAAGTTCAAGATCTTGTATCGTCACAAGGAAGATATTGCCTCTCAAGAGTTTGAGCATCATTTGAAGGATATCCAAGTGATCCTTCAAAGCAACTCTCTGATTGGAGTTATTATTAGTTGGTAGGTCTGCCAAATTGTGTAGGATAGTCTCCAAAAAACTGGCTTCAGTATCAATTGCTTGCTCTTGATTTTGGATTTTGGGATACCATCCTGCAGATTGTATTGTCGACTTTAAAGATTGCAAGACATCAACATAGATCTTGCGGATGCATGGTTGAGTTGGCTTAATCCTCATTCGCAAGAGATCAGAAAGCAATACATTTATTTCCTCTGGAGCAAAATCTGGCAAATACAACCAGAAAAGCATTGATGTGTGGCCGGCCACTGCTAAAGCGTGAGTAAAGAAATTAACAATATGTTGGCTCAGAGGCTCACTTAAGCTCTTAGAGACAAAACAGAAGAAATTTTGCAGCAAGTTCAATTCTTTTAAAACATCTTCCATATGTTTCATTATAGTTCCAGGGACAATAAGAAACGTACAGCGAACATAAATGTTCACTAAATCACGAAGATTCTCCACCACAGTATCCATGAATTCCGTCACAAATTTGCGAATATCAATACCATCCTTGTTAGCTGAAAGAGGTAAGGATGATATTTTAGGAAAGGAGTATTTCGATCTAATTTCCATCTTAATCAACGAAATCTCGTTTTGTAACTTAAAGGTACAAAAATCAAAGTACTCAGCTAGATGTAATTCAGAAAGTAGAGCATCTTGATACAGAGCTTGGACTTTGTGAGTGACATCTACCATGTTTGGTTCATCGGTGAAGATCTGCAAGTTGAGAAACATATCGAGGAATTTGAATTCCTGTATAAAGAATTGGACTCCATTTACAAAAGTTTCAGGGTAGAATAAGCTAATGTCAAGTACTTGCAAACGTTCAAAAAGACGTTTCTTTGCAGACAGATATTGTTTATAAGACATTATTTCTCAGAAGTGGTGAGTGTTTAAAAGATAATGTGATGAAGTTGAACTGCAAAGGGGAAGAAGAAGAAGAAGAAGAAGAGCAACTCAGATGGCTGGATTCCTGTTGCTTAGAGTAAAGATTATGACAATTAAACAACACTTACCCAAAGCACCTTTTGATTTTCCAAATGCACCTTCCACTGAGGCCAAAACAACTTTTCCTGTTTCATTATTCAAACAACCACTCCCAAAAACCAGAACGCCTTTGCCATTTTCCACCATTATAAAAATGTTATTAAATGTCGAATACGTGACTAATCCTATGTTATATTTTGTTCTCGGCAGATTTGTGACCGACTGTACTATTGCTATGTATTGCTCCAGTTGGACATATAGTAAGGTAATACTTAATACTTAAGGTACTACTTCAATACTCATCCTTAAAAGTGTTGTGATTCTCGGATCAATATGAAGATTATTTGGGAGGAAGAACAACTCTATTTCACAAGAATAGAATTATAGAGAATTTACACCAAGAATTTCTCTCTACAAAAAACCTCACCAAACTCTCTTTTTGTTCTTACAATCTCTTCCTGGATTGTATTTCAATCTCTCTGGATTGATGTTTCTGTGTAAAATATAAGGCTCTATTTATAGCCTTAAAGAAGGTGGTTGGTGGTTGAATTTTTCATTCAACAATGGATGCTTCAACAATGGTGGCTTCTAGAATGGGTTGGTGGCTTCAACAATGGTGGGCTTCTAGAATTGGTAGTTGGCAGCAGCTGAACTTATCAATTCTCCCCTTTCAGCTGCATTCCAACGCAGCTACTATTCGAAAGTTATTCCAACTATGTCTCTGCACAGCTCTAACTTTTCTTGAGTGACCACCTTTGTTAACATGTCTGCTGGATTCTCCTTCGTATGGATCTTCACTAGTTTCAACAGTTGTTGATTCATCACCTCGCGTATCCAGTGATAGCGAATGTCGATGTGCTTTGTCCGAGAATGATACATTGAGTTTTTGCTTAAATCAATTGCACTTTGACTATCACAATGTATCTTATACTCTGTTTGATTTATCCCTAGTTCTTGGAGAAACCGCTTTAGCCACAACATTTCTTTTCCAGCTTCCGCTACAGCAATATACTCTGCTTCAGTTGTGGATAGTGCAACACACTTCTGCAATCTTGACTGCCATGACACAGCTCCCCCTGCAAAAGTATAAACATATCCTGAGGTTGATTTTCTTCCATCAGGATCTCCGGCCATATCTGAATCTGTATAGCCTTCCAAGACTGGATCAGCTCCCCCAAAGCACAGACTTGATTTTGAAGTACCTTTAAGATACCTGAAAATCCACTTAACTGCCTCCCAATGTTTCTTTCCAGGGTTAGAAAGAAAACGACTTACCACACCTACCGCATGTGCGATATCTGGCCTCGTGCAAACCATGGCATACATCAGGCTTCCAACTGCTGAAGAATATGGAATTGCAGACATTTCCTCAATCTCTTTCTTGGATGAGGGGCACAAACTCTTGCTCAACTTGAAGTGATTTGCCAAAGGGACACCTACCGGTTTGGCATTACTCATATTGAACCGTTTGATCACCCGTTCAATGTAATTTTCTTGAGATAGCCATAACTTCTTGTTTCTCCTATCTCGAGTTATCTGCAATCCCAAAATATGTTGAGCTGGACCTAAGTCTTTCATTTCAAAGGACTTAGAGAGTTCTTTCTTCAACTGTCTAATTTTTGTTGCATCTTGTCCGACGATCAACATGTCGTCTACATAAAGTAGAAGTACAACAAAGTTGCCATCCGAAAATCTCTGAATGTAAACACACTGATCTGCAACAGTCCTTTTATATCCTTGACTTACCATAAATGAGTCAAACCTTTTGTACCACTGCCTCGGTGCTTGCTTTAGGCCATATAAATTTTTCGTAAGCTTATAGACGAGGTTTTCTTTTCCTGAAACCTCAAAACCTTCCGGCTGCTCCATATAGATTTCTTCATTTAGATCACCATGAAGAAATGCTGTCTTGACATCCATTTGTTCAAGCTCCAAATTCAAACTGGCTACCAATCCAAGGATGATGCGGATTGAAGTCAATTTTACAACTGGTGAAAATATTTCATCAAAGTCAATTCCCTTTTTCTGTAGGAATCCTTTGACTACTAACCGGGCTTTGTGCTTCACCACCTTTCCGCTGCCATCTTTCTTTAGCTTGAATACCCATTTACTCTTCAGCACCTTCTTTCCTTGTGGAAGTTTCACAATCTCATAAGTGTTGTTTTTCTGTAAAGAGTTCATCTATTCGGTCATTGCTTGCAGCCATTTTTCTTTATCCGTATGAGATATAGCTTTATGGAAACTTTCTGGTTCTCCATCTTCAGAAAGTAGAATATACTCGGTTTCTGGGTATCGAGTTGATGGAATCTGACCTCATTCAGATCGACGAGGTTGTTAATTATTAGCTTCAGGATGTGTACCATCATCGTTCCCCTGTGATGGTTCTGTAGTTTCCTGAGGGGTTTGTGCCTCCCCCTGCCAAACATCCTCCTGTTCTGCTTCTGGTACTGCTTCATGCTCCCCCATGCTATTTGTGTCAAACTGCAATGGTAGTGGATCTGGACCAACTTTTTGGGCACTGGAACCTCTTTCATAAGACATTGTGGGCTTTTCAATGTCTTCAATTGTCTGGTTTTCGTGGAATACAACATCCCTACTTCTGATCACCGTCTTCTGTATTGGATCCCATAATCTATACCCAAATTCTTCATCTCCATAGCCTATGAAGATACATGGTATAGTTCTACCATCAAGCTTCTTCCTGAGCTCCTTGGATACATGTGCATGTGCTAAACAACCGAATACCCTTAAGTGAGAATATGAGGGATTCTTACCCGACCATATTTTCTTTGGAACCTCAAAATTCAACGGGGCTGATGGTGACCGGTTGATTAGGTAGCAAGCGGCGCGAACAGCTTCTCCCCAGAATGGCTTAGGCAGCTTTGCCATACTGATCATACTTCTGATTCTTTCCATAATTGTCCGGCTCATTCTCTCGGCTACTCCATTGTGTTGTGGGGTACGTGGGACCATCTTTTCATGTCGAATCCCTTGTCTCTTGCAATAGGAATCGAACTCCTTGGAAGTATACTCGCCTCCATTATCTGAGCGAAGGCATTTTAATTTCTTTCCCGTTTCACGCTCTACCATGGCATGAAATATCTTGAAATAATCAAAAGCCTGGTCCTTTGTCTTTAAGAAGTACACCCACACCTTTCGAGAAGCATCATCAATGAAAGTCAGAAAATACCTATTGCCGCCAAGTGACTTCTCCTCCATGGGACCACAAATATCAGAGTGTACCAGACTGAGTAACTCTGATTTTCTGGTTGAAGAAAATGTAAAAGAGACTCTATGTTGCTTTCCGAATAAGCAATGATTACAAGGGTCTAAAGCAGCATTCTTGTCCATTCTGATAAGCTGCTTTTTCGTTAGAATTGATATCCCATTTTCACTCATGTGACCGAGTCTCTGGTGCCACAGGTTTTGAGACGCCTCTTTTTCCATAACATTGAGGCTGTCTGAACATACCTTCACATGAGTTTTATATAAGTTTCCACAAATATGTCCTCGAGCGAGAATCATAACCCCTTTCAGCAATTTCCATGTGCCTTTTCCGAAATAACTTTCATAGCCCTGTTTGTCAAGAGCTATACCTGATATTAGGTTTAGACGAAGATCTGGCACATGACGGACATCCTTCAATATCATTGTACTCCCGATATTTGTTTGTATTTTGATATCACCAATTCCAACTATCTCACAGGAAGAAGTGTTCCCTATCTTCACTACTCCAAAGTCTCCTGCTTTGTATGTTGTGAAGAAATCTTTTCGGGATGTGGCATGGTATGATGCTGCAGTATCTACCACCCATTCGTTTTCTTCTTGACTTGAGACGTGAAGGCATGTCTCTTCTTGGATGGAACAAATGGCTACCTCTCTGTGGGTAGTGACTAATGCATCTCCATCCTTTTGCTTCAATTGCTCCTTCTCCTTATGCAATTTTCTGCAGTTCTTCTTTAAATGGCCCTTTATTCCACAGTGGTAGCACGCATATGATGACTTCCTACCATCCGTGGATTTTCCCCTACTCTTGCTTCTGCCTCTTCTCTTATCTTGACTTCTTTCTTGTTGTCTCCCTCTTTCTGTAATAAGGGCATGCGACTCACCATGATCGATGTCCTTTCTTCTGGCTTCTTCATTAAATAAGGCATCTTTAACCATAGACATGGTCAGATTTCCACTAGGAGCTGAATTACTGAGAGAGACTACCAGCATCTCCCAACTATCAGGAAGAGAACTAAGAAGTAGTAGGGCTTGCATCTCATCCCCGAGCGGCATGTCAACAGACGATAATTGATTTATCAAGCTGTGAAACTCACTGGTATGATCGGCAACTAAAGTTCCGTGCTTTAACTTCAAATTTACCAAACGCCTCATCAACAAGGCTTTGTTCCTAGCGGTCTTGGCTTGATACATCCCTTCTAACTTCACCCAGAGGGCATACGCATCTGTCTCTTGTGCAACATGATGAAAAACGCTATCGTCAATCCATTGTCGAATTTGACCGATAGTTTTTCTATTTAATTTCTTCCACTCTGCTTCTTTGGTGGAATCGGGGTTCCTACCCTTTGCTTCTATGGGATCAAACAAATCTTTACAACTGAGGAGATCTTCCATCCGAGGTCTCCACAATGTGTAATTTGTGGCAGTAAGTTTTATCATAGCTCCAGATGATGGTGACTCTTCCATTATGTCTTTAAAATGGCTTGGTCAAAATTTTGGAGCAGAATCTCACCAAACGGAACTCACCAACACGTCCGAAATGGTGAAAAATGGTAGGATTGACTCTTCTTGGGTCAAAATAGGGCCTCCAGAAAATTTTCAAAATTTACACCAAACTTTTGGGGTTAAATCGAAAATATACTGAACTTGTGGGGCAGATTTATAATTTCAGTAACTTCAGGGGTTATTTCATAAATTTCTAAAAAATTTATGATGACTGGATGCTGACGTGGCGCTGACTGGATGTGGATGTGGCGCTGACTGGATGCTGACATGGCGCTGACTGGATGCTGATGTGGCGCTGACTGGACAGTTACTATTCATCATCTTCTTCCTTGGGCAGAAGAAAAAAAAAATTGTCCTAACTTCTTCGTTTTAGCTTTGTTTGGCCTCCGGAAAATTGCGTTGAATTCGTATCGACGCAAGGAATCTAATGAAATGATCAAAACACACCGAAGATCACGTTTTCGAAAAAACGTAAATCCGGGTTGAAATTTTCAGTGTTCCGATATTTCTCGATGAACACAGAATCGAAGGCTCTGATACCACTTGTTGTGATTCTCGGATCAATATGAAGATTATTTGGGAGGAAAAACAACTCTATTTCACAAGAATAGAATTATAGAGAATTTACACCAAGAATTTCTCTCTACAAAAAACCTCACCAAACTCTCTTTTTGTTCTCACAATCTCTTCCTGGATTGTATTTCAATCTCTCTGGATTGATGTTTCTGTGTAAAATATAAGGCTCTATTTATAGCCTTAAAGAAGGTGGTTGGTGGTTGAATTCTTCATTCAACAATGGTGACTTCTAGAATGGGTTGGTGGCTTCAACAATGGTGGGCTTCTAGAATTGGTAGTTGGCAGCAGCTGAACTTATCAAAAAGTGTGGGTGTTGGTCGGTACGGTACAGTACGATATTTAGACATTTCCGTATTCGGTTTTTAAAATGCTTTACCAATACCATACCTAATTAAATCAGGTCGGGTTTCCTTGCGGTTTCAGTTTATTCGGTCTTGTAACTTCGAACTGATTTTTCGATTTATTCGGTCTGTGATAGAAAAAAAAGTTTCACTCTTCAGACCTTTAGCTTGACAAAAATAAGAAAAGGACCGTCTGATGCACAAAGCATCCGTATTTACGCAGGGATTGGGGACGGGCCACATCCTAAGAAATATGATGTAGACAACGTGTAAGCAGCTAATATTTGACCATGTTTGAATTTATTCTCATTTTCTCCACTCACTACCCACTTTCCCCACTTTCTCCACTCACTACCTACTTTCCTCACTCACTATTCACTTTCCCCACTCACTACCCACTTTCTCCACTCATGTTCCCCATTCTCCCAAAAAAAAATATTTACTTAACTCACTCCTTCGTCATTCTCTCTATATATAACACACAAAAAAAGGGGGAGGCTCACACAAAAACGCTGTTGCTTCTTATCGAGACTCCCCCATCTTCTTCCATTTTCTTCTTTCTTCTCGAGCCATAACTCACCAACAACCAGCCACCATCTTCCATGAAAATCATGTAAAAATCTCCGTGAAACCCCATTAAAAGGTCATAGAAAAGCTGCTAAGAAACGATCTCAAAATGCTCAAAAAATGAGCTGAAAATCTGCTCGGAAATGCAGCTATGAACCTCCGTTAACCACCAGTTAACACCATCAAAATCCCTCCCTTTCTTCCTTCTTGAAAAACAGTCCAAAATGAATTCAAACCAGCCCATTTTCACCTCTAAAACTCCATAGCCCAGTAGCTTAACACCATATCCTTGTTGTTCTTCCTCAAAGTAGCGGGCAATTGGTTTTGAGTCAGGTTCGAGTTGACGACGAGGTTCCGAGCTCCATTCAGTGGTCAAGCTCCTACGCTTGGTTCGCCTTTAGAGTGCGAATGTAATACTCAAGTCAGATTTGTCAATATAAAGGTCAATCTACCCATTTCATTCCATGTTTATATTATTTTCGCTCAAGTATTCTGTTTGATATGTAATACTCAAGTCAGATTTGTCAATATAAAGGTCAATCTTCCCATTTCATTCCATGTTTATATGATTTTCGCTCAAGTATTCTGTATGATATTTTGGTTATTCTTTATGTTTACTCATTGAGTTAATATTAAATTTGTTTTAATGGCTTTCTTCTACTTACTACAAGTCTTGTTCGTTCATTTTTTTTGCTCAAATCTCTCATGAATGCCTACCGTATTTTTGGTTCATTTGATTTTATTGTAATTAGTCTAGTAAATAATTTAATATGTTATCTTTATTTTGTATTTTGAGTTGATCAGTTTAGATTAATAGAGTAAACTAACTGATAAAGAAGAGTAGGTTTGAAATTCGGACTGGAATTTTTCTTGTAACATTTGGGTACTGTAGTAATAATATAAGAATGAATTTTGGGTTAAAAATTGTGCCACTACAGTAAACTTGGAGGCTTTATTTAATTTCGATGTAGTAATGTAAGGCCTCAGTTGTCCGGGAAAAAAAATATAGAAAACATGACCTTTAAGATTTTGACTAAATAAATCATTTGCGAGCCCACTTTCAATAATTTTCATAATTTATGGCCTTCTAATAATCTCAAAGATTAGGAAAGTAATAAATGCGTAGTTGCTTTAGGCGTGCTATTTAAATTGATTTCCTTTATTTGTTAAATTCGGGGGTGCAGTTCATGTGACCCGATTTCAATTCTCAACAACGTTAAATAAAATGTATCGTGGACTGCGGGTGCATTTCATGTGGCGTGGTTCAAGGCGTGTTTTAAATAACGTTGAATCTTTCTAAAATTAATTAAAAGTGGTTAATAATTTAAAATTATACCATAGGCTAAAACATGTTTTAAAATCAGATAATAGGCTAATTATGATAGTTTAAGCGACCGTGCTAGAACTACGGAATCCGGGAGTGCCTAACACCTTCCATCGGGTTAACATAATTCCTTATTCAGAATTTATGGTTCGCAGACTTCAAAAGGAAAGTCGATTTTTTCTCGATTTGGGATTTTAAAAATAAACCGGTGACTTGGGACACCAGAAAACAAACTATCCCAAGTGGCGACTCTGAATAAAAATAAATAAATAATCCCATTTCGAATAATGCCACTTAAAGTGGAAAAACTCTCTGGTACTACCTTCGGGTGTGTAAAAAGGAGGTGTGACAGCTCTGGCGACTCTGCTGGGGACCCAAACCTAGAACTCTGGTTCAGGGTTTAAGAATTCGAGCTTAGAATAATTGTTGTAGTTGGCTTGTTTTATCTGATTTTTACATGTTTGGACTAATGTGCTAATTGTCGTTTTTTATCGCTTTGATGTTGCTTGTATTGTATATATAAAATATTACCAAATCATTCTTCTCCGTGAGTCTTCTAAATCATTTGGGAAGTGTGCACTTCGTGTGACTTCTTTTCTGTTAGAGTCATTATCCCAATTTTAGAACGAGGTTCGGACAAGTTGTAAAGCCGGTGAAGCTTCTGTATTTCCGGTACACTACCCCCCTCGGCTCGAGCTGTCCGCTCGGGTAAGCCAGGTTTAGAACAATACACCCAGGTTTTTAAACCTAGTATAACAAAGCCTCATGCCGGATCCCTAGTAGGAACGCTTGTGTTGCATCATGTGCATTTGACTTTGGAGACCCAACACAGGGGTTGGGTCTGTCTAGGACAGGTGTATCCGAAATGAAAAGACCATCCTTATGCATCTTACTTGCTACTTGTGCATTTATTTGCTTCGGATTTGCATGTTGACCGGCTTATGGATAATAGGAGAAAAGTTGGGAAAAAAAAAATCAATGTGAGGGCTAAGAGAGATAATTGCTTGTTTTTGAAAAAGCCGATGTCCAAAAAATATACTGAAACTCTACCGAAATTTTGAAAAAAAAAGAGAAAATTTTGTTTTTGAAAATAGTTGGTTTTGTTTCATTTTTTTTAAACCTGACCGAACTACGCGGGTCTGATTCTCACCGGATGTGAGATACGTAGGCAAATCTCATCGGTTCCGACCCCAATTTTCAAAAATCCAAAAATATTTTCCTTTAGTTCCTTCTTTAGGAATCTTTCCTTAGTAAAAAAAGAAGTTTTTTTTTAAACTCAAAAAGATAAGAAATAAAATCAAAATCAAAAAGAATAAAATCCGAAATATGAGTTTCTTTCATTTTGAAGTAGTTTTCCCAAAAATTCACAAAAAAAATAAATCTTTTCATTGTTTAAAAGTCTTTCTTTCAAAAAACAAATTGAAAAATTGAAGTCCAAAAATATTTTCGCTTTTCTTTAGAAGTGCTTTTGTAAATAAATATAAACTCAGAAATCCAAAATATTGTTCTTAAAAAGTCTCTCTTTCGAAAATTAAGAGGCAACATCCAAAATCCAAAGATATTTTTCTTTCTTCTTTAGAAAAAGAGAAAACAAATGAAAATTCAAACAAAAATATTTTCTTTTTAATTTTAAAATTCCCAAAGTTCAAATCAAAAGCAAATGAATTTTTTAGAAGTCTTTCTTTCAAAAACAAAACAAAAATAAAATTTCAAAAGCAAAAAATCAAAAATATATTTACTTTCTTCTTTTAAAGCATTTCTTTCAAAAATTTCAACCAAAAAAAAAAGTTAGTTTCCTCCATTTTCAATCTTCCCGAACTACGCAAGATCTGATTCATGCGGCGTCATGATACGTAGGCAATCCCATCGGATTCGATCATAGCTATAAAATAAAACCGAGTGAAAAATAATTTGAAAAAAAGAGACAAAAAAATTGATTAAGTGAGAAAGAAAGGAAAGAGCGAAAAAAGGGAAAAAAGAGAGTGACAAAAAATAAAAGAGTGACAAAAACAAAAAAGAAAAGAAAAGAGAGTGCCAAAAAAAAAAGAGCGACAAAACAAAATGAAAAATAAAATAAAAAATCAAGAGTGATTTAAAGGGAGACAGAATAAAAGAAAAGAAGTACATACTGAAAGGGTTAGTTAAGACCGCGATGAAACATGCAATCGTTCAAACACATGGTAGAAGCGTTTAACTGTTAGATGCATTGCATCCCAACGTGCGATTTCTTATATGTTAAATTTCTCAAAACTAACAAGGTTGTGGTGTGAGAAAATTAGCCAAGTTATGTTCAAGGGGTTGGTTTTGTTGGTACGCGGCCACAACATTATACACAAAACCGAGCTCCAACTCCCAAAAATGCCCTTCCTTACCAAGCTCCATATAACCCCCAATCAAATATTCCCCAGTACAATCCTCGCCCAAGAGAGCGTTTCAAAAGGAATCAGTTCACCCCTATTGGTGAATCATACTCGGGCTTGTTCCAAAAGCTAGTCAGACGAGGTCTGCTGCGGCCAGTGGCCCAAAATCAGCCAAACCCCGAGCTCTCCTCGCACCGTGCTGATGCTAAATGTGAATACCATTCTGGAGCATTGGGGCACAGTACAGAGGACTGTTGGACCCTCAAAAGTGCAATTGAAGATTTGATTGAAGCTGAAAGAATCATTCTCCGGGACGAAGAGGCTCCTAATATGATGAACAATCCTATGCCTACTCTCACAAATGGGCCAGTAGTCGAAATGATATGTGAATATGAAGAATTTGATCCGGCACTGAAGTCCATGGCAGCCATTGCCGAGATAGAAGAAAAGCCAAAAAAAGGTCGCCAAGCCTGAAAGTTCTCTATCAGACGGGAGTCTCGGTAGCCAGTCTTGCTATCCTTTCTACGTCCGGATTACCTCAGGGTGTGATCCGGATATTTTACTTTATTGTCTTACTCTCCGTGTAAACCCTTCTATCTAAATAAAAAATAAAAAAAAATCAAAAAATCAAATGAAATTAATATTTCATTGTCGAGGAATGTCTTTTTTCTTAATTTCACTTTTCTTATTCTCTGTTTAGTTCTGTTAAATGCAGATTTCAATAACATGACATGCTTGCGGACTTCATGCCCAGACCTTGAAAGTTGTCAAACCTCGAAATAATGAATGAGGGATTAGATCGCAATGAAAATAAAGTTTAAGGAAATAAAACAAATAGTTGGAACATCTGAAGGAAAATTGGTTCTAGATTGGAAAGGTCCATACATTGCAACAAGAGTACTGCCAAAAGAGTGTGTTGTGCTTGGGACACGTTGAAGGAAATGTCCCTGAAACAACTATCAATGCAAATGCGGTCAAAAGGTACTCTGTTTGATTCTCCATATAGCATTAATATTCTCCGGTTGGGATGAAGAAGGCTTTTATTCTCGCTACCCAAATACTATCAACTCTTTGCAAACCCTTTGAGTTGGTTACCATTCTTTGACTACCCTCATTGGAACCTAAAAGTGTCATTGGAAAAAAAAAAGAAAAAAAGAGAAAAAAGAAAGAATTGGAAAAATGAGAAAATGAAAAAAAAAACGAAAAAAAAGAAAGAGAAAACAAATAAAACAAAAGAAAATAAAAAAAACAAAGTTCCCCTGAACTATGTTCGACTTGGTTTCGAAAGGATACGTAGGCAACCTCTCTCGGAGGTTCAATCACACCAAAATAAAAATCCAAAGTCCCCCCCCCCCAAAAAAAAAAGCGAAACTGGGGCAGATGTTATAATGGTTCGGCGATGATCCCGCCTGAATGGTTCCAAAGTTGTAATTCAGTCCAAATCATGTTTGCTCAAATCCTTTCAAGTCCTTCCGATCAATCGGTGAGAATGTTCAGGGATTGGAGAACGCAACTACTTGGGCCCGATGCAATCAAATGAGAGAAATAAAATAAGAGTCTTATTGGTGAAAACCCACATGAGCACCGTAAGACGATGGTAAGCAGAGAAATGGAAAATGAGAGTCTTGTTAGTGAAAACCTGCAAAGAGCACTATAAGGCGATGGTGAGAAGAGAAATGAGAGAGGTCATCTAATGAAAACTCGTAAAGGGCGCCCCTAATCGAAAAAAGGATCCTCACAGCCATCAACATCAATAGAGTCCTGGCAAGATTTCTCGAATTTTGAAGCAAAAATTGTGATGAATTTCTGAGAGTCAGACGGTTTACACAGATCAGGCATCTAGTCCAAAAGGCATGTCATGTTCATTGAAGTCCGCATGTACTCCAGATAAGTCGTTCTTTCCTTTCCCTGAAAGGGACACTTCTTGTTTTAAACTCATTCTCCATTACATTGTTTGTTTTCTTTGAATGTCTTTCGGTCTAGCACTGTTCCGAAACTAAGACAAAGAAAGGATGACAAGACTGATTTACAGGGTTCTCATTTGGCACGATCTAATGTGCATAAAGGCACCCAGCCTCATCACAGGCATCAAGTCGACCCCTGTGAGCACGTGATTTTTGCCTCATACGAATTACTCCAAAATAATTCCCAAAATTAGGTCTTTCTTTAATTATGTGTTATTTTTAGGAAATATTGTGCGATTTTCCTGTTTGTTTGCATAGATCTGTGTGCATATTTAATTTTATTAATTCATTAAAAATACAAAAAATATAGCATTTGCATTTAGGATTGGATTTTTATATTTTTGGAATTAATTAATAATTAGGTGTTTTACAAAAATGAAAATTCACAAAAATAACATATTATTTGTATTTTGGTCAAATTGTGTGATTTTCTTTTAATTTAAGTGTTTAATTGTTTGTGATGGGTGTTATTTAAAGTTAATTAATATTTTTAAGTTAACTTAGGTCTTCTATAATTTAATTTAGGATCTTTAAGTTTAATTTTTGAGAGAAAAAGAAGAAAAGAAAAGAAAAAGAGTTAATAAAAAGAGAGGAAATCAAATTTGGGCCAGAAGATCCTCAAGCCCAAATAAAATCCATCCAAACCCACGCCAAACCAGCCCAAACCCGTATACCATACCTGGTCCACCCCCACCAGAACCAAACGACGTCGTTTGGACACGTTTCAATCTGGACCGTTTATCTCAGCCGATCAAACGGTCCCAAAGCTTTGACCAAACCCGACCCCGACCCGCTTACCCCGAACCACACCCGCCCCAGCATTACCCCAAAACGACACTGTCTCCCTTAAATGAACTAATCCAGGCCATTGATCGTACCTGATCCAACGGCCAGGATTAGACCATCCCTTCCGTATATAAACCTAACCCCTCTCCTCACACACCCCCCTAAGCCATACCCTGTTCATCGTCTCTTTCAGAGACGAACCCAAGCAAGCCTCCCAAACCTTAGCCACCCTGAAACCCCTTTGCTTGAAAGCCAGCGGCAACAACGTCGGTGACCACCAAAATAACACTCTAGAACCTCCTAACCACCCTCAACCTGAATCCCCACTCCGTTGTCCTCGAATCATCCCCGCCTTGTTCGAATCTTCGATCGAAGTTCAGGACCCAGAACACTAGATCATCTAATGAACCCCAAACCCACACCAAGGCACCCCCTGATCACCCTCGTCATGGATCTGTTAACCACTTGCCTCGAATCAACCCCCAGCTTCTCGAATCTTCAATCGAAGATTCGAGCAGGAACTAGATCTACCCAACCAGTCCCAAACTCATACCAGACATGTCCATGACCTCCCTCGTCACCAAACCACTGTTGGTTTGGTTCGAATCTGGCTAGAAACACTCGAACCCCAAATCAAAACGTAAAAACCTTAGAAAAACCAAAACTGGTTCATGTCCGAAGTTCAAGAGGTTTTGGGCGTTTAACTGACCTTAGTCGAAGTGTTCTTAGTTGAGAACACTCGATTAAGGTCCGTTTGACCTCAAAAAAGTTCAAATTCGAGTCGATTCGAGTCCGTCTGTTCCTTGTTCCATTTAAGGTATTTTTCCTTTTTTATTTTATTCTATTTTTCTGATGTTTTAAGTGTCTGTTTATGTGTTTAGTATTGTTATATTAATTTTTCAGTTTTGTCGATTATTCTTTCCTTCTCCATCAGACCTTTTTATTTGGTCGAATTTGTTTCTGTTCTTTGTTGTGTATAATTATAGGTTGTATGATCAATTCAAATAAGTTTCGTCGATTGGTTGTTTTATTATAAACCTCTGTTCTTGTCAATGTCGATTGAAATTGCCTGATTATCTATTTTCAGATTGATTGTTATCAATTGTTGTAGGTAATCGGTTAATTAGTTCTCGTCGATTAATTCGTTCTTGTTTGTAAATCAATAAGTTCGTCAAATGGTTGTTGTTTATGCTTGATCTGTGGACACTTAGCTTCAAGGCATTGTCAGTAGGCTGACAATGAACCTGCATTCATATTCATTTTTTGATTCAGTTTTCAGTTTCAGTTATAATTATTTTGTTGAGTTCTATGTTGTGATTTAAATTCAGTCCATGGGATTCAAGGGGAACTCAACCTTAGTCATTCAGTTGTTAGGAGAATTGGCTATAGCTGTTAATCAGAATTAGTTTTAGATAATTATTAGTTTGAACAAGATTTTAGAGTTAAAGGTTTTAATGCAGATGAATGGTTTGTATTGGGACAGTAATATTAAGGGGTTTCAGGGGTAATTTGGGAATGAAACAGTTAGAATAATATTTTAATGATAGTGTTTTGTTAGTGAGATATTACTGTGAGCACGTGATTTTTGCTTCACAAAGCTACTCCAAAGGAAATCAAAAATAAAACTTTCATTTTTCTTGGTGTACAATTTTTAGGATTTGCGTGGCATTTTTGAGTAATTATTTGTGATTTTTTTTCAGTCAATGGTTATCCCGTTATAATTAATTGAAATAATAAAAAATATGTAGCATATGCATTTAGTATTCTTGTTTCTTGCAAATAAGAAGTAATTAAACCATAATTGGGTTTTAAAAAGAAGGAAAATCACAAAAAAATATGTAATTGTTGTAATTTTGTCATTTAAATGTGCCATTGTGTGATTTCATTTTCTTTGTTTTGTATGTTAAATTATTGTAAGTGTTAATTAATATTTGTAGTTGTATTTAGATTTTACAAGTCATTAGGAATTGTATTTAAATCAGAAAATTAAAGAAGAAAGGGAAAAGAGTTCAAAAAATAAAGAAAACTTCGGACTGGGCCTGTTTTAGGCCCAAGAATTGCACTTCCTACCTAGCCCAGATCTGTCAACCCAAAAGCCATCAAACGACGTAGTATAGGGCAAGAGCTACGTCGTTTTGATGGTGCCCATCCAGGTAATCTCAAGACAACCAAACGACGTCGTATTGGCATTTTCTATTTGGACCGTTGATCAAATAGATCCTACGGTCTAGTTCAGTTCTTTCATTAAACCAAACGACGTCGCATGATTGTATTTAATCGGGACCATTCATTGATTTTTAATCTGATGGTTCCAGGCCTTTCCCCATGACCCGACCCACCTGCATCTGAGACCGACCCAATCCCCACTAAATCAAAACGACACCGTTTAGTTAAATGAATTGATCCAGGTCGTAGAACTCACCTGATCCAACGGACGAGATCAGACCACCCCTCCCATATATAAACCAAATCCTTACCCCACCCACCAAAGCCATACCCCCCCTTTTCCCACCTTCGTCTGCGATCTTCAGAGACCAAACATACCCCCACCGTCAACCACCGTCAACCACCCACCGGAAATCGCCTCACGGCGGTTCCGATGGTCCAAACGACCCCATCTTTACACCATAGAGTCCCCTTGACCTCCCCATTCCAAATCGGTAACCTATATCCCTCGAATCAGGCCCCAACATCTCAAATCTTTGATCAAAGCTTGGCCTGAAAACCCAACCTTTTCCGATGGCTTCCAAATCAACACCATAGCTTCTCTTGACCATCCTCGTCATGAATCCGATAGTAGTTTAGGTCGAATCTTCCTGGAACTGCTCGAATCTTCATTTAAAGATTCGAGCAAAACCTAAAACTACCCTAATGTACCCCAAAGTCACACCAGTCACTCTCTTGACCTCACTCGTAACCAAACCAAACTTGGTTTTCTGACCAGAAACGATCGAGCCCCAAAATCAGACCCTCAAGAACCCTAAAATTCCAAATCATGGAATCTGTCCAAAATTAAATAAAAGATTGGGGGTCTAATAGACCTTAATCGAGGTATTCTCAATTGAGAATACTCCGATTAAAGTCTGTTCGACCTCAAAGTGTCCAAATTCAAGTTCGAGCCTGGGTCGGAATAATTCTGAGGTTCTGAGGTATTTTCCTTTTTTCTTTTATTCTATATTTATGATTTTTGTTTATCTATGTATCTGTTTAGTGTAGTTTTATTAGTTTTCCATCTTCTATCAGTCAATTCTGCTCATCTTCAGTGGACCTTTTATTTTGTCCAATTCTTTCACTTGTTTATGTTTGCTATAATTGTTATACGCTATAATTTGTGTAATCGATCAAATAAGTGTTGTCGATTGGTCTGGGACGTTTGAATGTTAAGATTAGCCTGATAATAGTCTAAGCTATGGTTCATTCCTGTCTGTTTCCCCTCTTGCCTCGTTCATGTTCTGAAGTTGTACTAAAATGAGTTCATTGTTATATTTGAACTTAGAATTGAGCCTGTTGGTATATTCAGTTCCTTGAACTGAAGTTATTGGTCATTGGCTACCCTGGATCATTGTTCTTATGTTGATGCCATTTGATCTGATTTAAATCCATCCTGCTTTGAATGGTCATTTGAGTTCAAATTGAATTGGTTATAGCTGTTGTAGTTAATTGAATTCAGTTAGTGGTTGGATTTGAATAGGTTTGAGAGGTTCAAAGCAGGTTGAAAGGGAGTGGGTAGGGCAGTAATTTCATAACTTTCAGGGGGCAATTTGGGAATGAAACAGTTAGGATAATACTTTAGTGTTAGTGCTTTGTTAAATAGGGTATTAATTAATGCAATAATGGAGGACAAAGGGAATTGAGAGTGCTGAAAATAAGGGAAAAAGCTTTCTTAGTGGAACTGAAAGTGAAAAATCAGGGAAGTGGGAAATTTCTGATTTTAAAAGGGGAAAAGGGGTCCAGGCAGTAGGCTAAAGGAGAAAGGGAGTCAATTGTATAAAAAAGGGGTGTTAGGACTGATTTTAGGGGGAGAGATCAGAAGATTTTTGAGAGGGAGGGGGACTGGATTTGAAGAACAAAGAAAGAACAGAAAAAAAGAGAGAGGAAGAAAACTGACTGATTTTAGGAACAAGAAAAAAAAAGAGAAAAAGAAAGGGAGAAAAATCAGAAAAGTAAAAACAGAATTTACATTAGAAGTTAGTGTTAAGGCTGATTTTGGAGATTAAGAGTTTCAGTTTGCCTTTCCTAAGTTTTAAAAATCAGAAATACTGTTTCCTTGTGGCTGTCCGGGTTGTTTGGTGATATTGATTGGTTCGAATCTGGAATTTCCTGAGGTTCCTGTTACTGTTCTGTCTGGTTTTCACAGATTTCTTTTGGGGCTGTTCAATCTGTTGAACTGCTGTGTGTGTGATGCTGTTAATTTCGCTGACCTTCCTATTTTTCTGTTGTTGGGTTTTACTGCTGCTAATGCTAAATATTACCTCTTTTACCCTCATTTCCAGGTATATGTTTAGACTCATGTTATTGCAAAGATTCAATATTGCAGAGAAATAAAATCTGGAATTTCAAATATGTCCGCTATCCATTTAAATTCATTAGTTGAGTTTCAATTTTTTTTTTAGTTAACTAATATAGTTTATGCTCGACATGGGAGCTATTAGTCCATCGGCCTCTTTTGAAGTTAGTATAAGCTTTGCAATAATTCTATTTATTTCTGAATCTCATTAATTATAGTTATCTTCAAATTGTCGAGACAGGGGACTTGGTAGAAAGTTGACTATTATTTAAACTTTGTATTTAGACCATGTTAACTAAGCGCTTGGTAACATGGAAATATCAGGGAACCACGCTAGTAAACTTCGTCAAGCCTGATTTTGTTTAATTCTAGTTGATATAAGTATTCTTGTTTATATAAAATATGGTCTAATAATGGGGATAACTATAAGTGAGAGGTGAATTGATATAATTCATTACGATTAAGATATTGGAATATTCCGGAAGGTTCAGATGTGTATTTGCGGTATATGTAATGTCATTTTATTAAATCAATTTGTAGATTAGTTTTCTTTCTTAACAACAAATGACCCATTTATTTTAGGAATGTGATTAACTCATTTTCTTATAAAAATAGTATATAAAAATAATATCAATGTTATTACAAAGTATAGATTTAGTATTTGTAAATAGCTTGCATAAGCCGAGATAAAAATTGGTTTGATTTTATCTATCCCCAACTCAATCATCATAAGCAAATTAACCAAATAATTAGAACTTTGGACTAAAAACAAGTTGTGTAGAAAAAGATTGGATTTATGAATACTGATTGCGGCATTTTAAGTCAAAGATATACAAAGTAGAGTTCGCTCCGAGTAGAATAATGGAAATTCTTCGAAAACAACTAGTTTGCTTATCAACTAATTTTTTTCTAGTTTTACACGTAATTCGCTTGGCAAGTTTTTAAACACATACACTTAGTCCTAAGCCTAGGGAAATAATAAATAACTTGTGCATATAATTATCAAGCACTAAAAATACATAAACGAATTACGGATACTGTATTCACGATAAAATGGTAATTTTAGTTGCACATTATTTATTTATTTTTCATCTCATTAACTCTTATAATTTGAATAGTTTTGAGGCATATAATTCACACGTTTAAATCATATAACCTGTGGTCAACACCTAATAAATCTTGATTTTTTCTGGAAATCTCGAGGCACTCCATTCAGTAATTTCCCATGGCTTTCATATTTAATATAGACGGACATAATAAACATTTGTAGAAAATTTATATTTCCATTAAGAATATTTTGTGTAATTATGGACACGTTCGCGTGACATGATTACATTTCTAAAGACAATTCGGAGTATGCGTTCGCGCAACTTCGAGCAAACTTTCTTAATAAAAAGGGGTTTTTCGGAGGTTATTAAATTAATTTATTTCATATAACCCGAGATGTGCAGTTCGCCATTTAATCATACAAGAGTGACGAGTGTTCGTAATTTTATTTTAAGCACGCACAATTTCGGCCATAAATTCATTTTTTTTAATAATAAAAATAAAAATATGCTATCAATCTTATTGTGTACACGTATGCGTGACACGATTCTTTACATTTATAAAAAAAAAAATATACGTACGCGTGATTCGTTTCAAGATAGGTCTATAATTATAAACAATCTAACCAAAAGCGGTAATAAAACTATGCAACAAGTTAAAAAAATGTATTTAGTAAATCAAGATAATTAGGCCAAGTATAAATTGTTAAGCGGCCGTGCTAGAACCACGGAATTCGGGAATGTCTAACACCTTCTCCTGGATTAACAGAATTCCTTACTCGGATTTCTGGTTCGCAGACTGGTAAACAGAGTCATATTTTCCTCGATTCAGGATTAAAACCGGTAACTTGGGACGCCATAAAATTCCCAGGTGGCGACTCTGAAATTAATAAAGAATCCCGTTTCGATTGTCCTTTGATCGGAAAAAACTCTCTTTACATATGCCCTCTTCCGGGATGTTGTGTAAAGAAGAGGTGTGACAGCTCTGGCGATTCTGCTGGGGATTTTTACCCAGAATCTCTGGTTCAGGGTTCAAGAATTTAAGCTTATAATAACTGTTATAATTGGCCTTATTTATTATTTGATTTATACATGTTTATGCTTAATGTGCTAAATGTTGCTTTTTACCGCTTTAATATTATCTGAATTGTGTTTATAAAACTGCCACGAAACCCTTCTTCTTTCTGAGTCTTCTGAATTTATGGTGCACACGTGCACGTGACCCACCTTTCTATTAGAAGTCATACCAAATAAGACGAAGTTGGGACAAGTAACTAGGCCGGGTAGACTTTCGTGCTCCCGGTACGTTGCCCCCACTTCGGCTCAAGCTGTCTGTTTGGGTAAGCCAGGTCTAGAATAGTATGCCTTAGGTTTTTCACTTAGAGTAACTCAGCCTCATACCGGATCCCTAGTAGGAACGTTTATTTGCATCATGTGCATTTGACCTTGGAGACTCAACACAGGGGTTGGGTCTGTCTAGGACAGGTGCACCCGGAATGAAAAGACCATCCTGATGCATCTTACTTGCTACTTGTACATTCATTTGCCTCGGATTCGCATGTTGACCAGCTTATTGGGAAATGATAGGAAATCATTGTGAGAACCGAGAAAAAAAATGGACTGTTTTAGAAAATTTCCAAAATAGTTTAAAATTTTTGAAAAAAAAAGGAAAGTGTCATTTTTTTTATTTATTTGTTTTTTTAAAAAAAATTCATCTAAAGTTTTTTTTATGAATGTCAGTTTTCAAAATGAGTCCTTATTTTGTTAAAATTAATTGCAGATACAAAATTAGCACCATCCATAACCCACCATTCGCAAATGTAGATGAGTTTCTATTTCAGCTTCAGATATGGTGGCATGAGTTAGGAGAAGATGGTCAGAAATGGGTCATTAAGTATTTGGGAACTCTCACAGATATTATGAAAGTTAAACCACGCGATGATTTGATTACGGCGTTAGTGACTTTTTGGGACCCTGTTCACAATGTCTTTCGATTATCTGATTTCGAGCTTACTCCCACATTAGAAGAGATAGCTGGATATTCCGGTTTTGACGGAGATTTGAGAAAACAAAATCTTATATTCCCAAAGGCTCCCTCAGTGCATCGATTCTTTGGCCTTCTGAACATCAGTAATCAAATCAAAAAAAGCAACGTTGTCAAAGGGTGTTGTTCTTTCAACTTCCTGTATTCAAGGTTCGGAAAGCCGGACGGATTTGAAATTCATGAAAAGGGCCTTACTAACAAACAAAACAAGGACACCTGGCAGATTCACCGTCGCTTCGCTTTCATGGTGGCTTTTCTGGGAATCATGGTCTTCCCAAACAAAGAGCGGACAATTGATATTCGCATAGTGAGAGTCGTACAAGTCCTCACTACCAAGGAAAGTCACACCCTTGCCCCAATCATTCTCTCAGACATTTATCGGGCATTGACTTTATGTAAATCAGGGGCAAAAGTCTTTGAAGGGTGCAAAATTTTGTTGCAAATGTGGTTGATCGAACATCTGTGACATCATCCCAAGTTCATGCAGTATGGTCCAAGCAATGACAATTTCATTGGGAGTTATGAAGAAAGAATAAAAGATTATAAATCTCCAGAAGGGGTGGAAGCCTAGATATCTCATTTAAGATCTTTAATGGCAAGTCAAATTGAGTGGACTTTGGGATGGCTCCCGGTAAGAGAAGTGATACACATGTCAACCTTGAATAGTTATTTGTTGTTGTTGGGTTTGAGAAGCGTCCAGCCATATGCGCCACAGAGAGTTATAAGACAACTAGGGAGATACCAAGTGGTGCCTGATGATGAGGATTTGAGTATGCAAGTGATCGAGCTACACCCCGAAGCCACTCTCCCCGAGGCTTTGATTCAGCAGATGTGGAATGGGTGTCGATACTTGAAAGATGATACTCAAGTTCCAGATCATGCAAAAGGCGAGATAAATCCAGGATATGCTAGGTGGTTTAAGAAAAGATCCCGCGTGGATGATGCACCAGAACCTGATCTTAGAAGGCCCGTAAAAAAACCACATGTTCAAGCCTTTGATGATAAAATCCAAGAACGATTGGCTTGGGGAGAAAAGGAAAAGGGATACAAAGCAACTATTCATGCCTTAGAAGAAAGTCTGAGGAACCTCAATTTGGAGAAAGACTTACAAGCACAAGAAGCAGAAGGTGAAAAAAAGAGTCTGATTTGTGAAAATAAAAATCTCCGCGCTCAATTTCAACAGATGAAGAAAGCCTCTGAAGCACCAGTGAGAAGTTGGAAAGATAAAAAAATCATTGCCAATCTAATGGAAAAAATGCAAGATTATGACTCCATCTTGTCAAAGACTGAAAAGGCGTTAGGCAAAGCTAAGGAAAAAATCATACAATTAAACGAGGAGGCCAAATCTAATAAAGAACGCCAAGTAATGAGATTCGAAGAAGACATGGCTCAATTTAATGTCCTTTCCGTCTTTGTATTGTTTCGAGAATAAATAAAAGTGTTAATAATTGCCTTCCGCCAGACTTACGCACGGTCTGATTCATGCGGGGACATGATACGTAGGCAATCTCTATAAGATTCGACCACAATCAAAAGAGGAATAAAATGAAAAGGGAAGGAAATAAAGATAAGAGTGAGTGACAATAAAAAGAAAGATCAAGAAAAGCTGGGATGACACAAGCAACCGAGCAAATGCATGATAGAAAATGGTTAATTGCCTAGGAACATTGCATCTCAACGTGTAATTGTATATGTGTTAAAATCTCAAAACTAACAAGTTTGCTCATTTCCAGAATTCAAGCAGTTAGTTTATCTAGAGTATACTGGCACATTATCATTATCAAACCAGATCAAAAGGACCAATACCCGAAAGCATGTCTATCCCGGATGTCGACACAGGTGTTGAGATAGAGGAGTTGGACGTCAGCAAAATGAAAGAAGAGATGCTTAAACTTAAGCAAAAGATGGCCGAGATGTATCGGGCTTGGTCCACAGGACAATCACCCCCAGCTTACCCTTCTAACCCTGCCTCCACCCCACCACTAGCTCAAACTCAGGATCATCCTACCACTGAACTATCCCCGAGTTTCCCCATTTACCAGCACTACCGAGGCACCACCTCTCATACACCATAATCTCCACCCCCTAAACCAGTTCCATACCCTCCTCCACGAGTAACTCCTGTCTTCGTAGCACCTCCCCCAGCTACACTCCACAAATCTCCTAGTGAGCCTATGTTCCAGGCCCAGGACAACCAATATTACCCCTCGGAGCCCACTTTCAAAGCTTCAGAAATCCATTCATTTACTCCCCGCTTTGACCTCCCAACAGAAATTGACAAGCCAATCAAAAATACCGAACAAGAAGAGATGTTCAGGAAAGTTAAAAGCTTAGAACAATCGTTCCGAGACATGTGGGGGTTAGGAGGACAGGTCAGTGTGGCCTACAAGGACCTATGTCTGTTCCCAAATGTGCAATTACCATCTGGTTTCAAGATGCCTAAGTTCGACCTATACAACGGGTACGGCGATCCAGTAGCCCACTTGAGGGGTTTTTGCAGCAAGATGAGGGGAGCTGGAGGAAGAGATGAATTATTAATGGCTTACTTCAGTCAGAGATTGAGCGGATCAGCTTTGGAATGGTACACCCGCCAAGACCATGGGAGATGGTACACATGGGATGACCTGGCACAGGCATTTGCTTGTCACTTCCAATACAATCTGGAGATCGTTCCAGATTGGCTATCCTTGACTAAATTTGAGAAAAAGCATAGTGAAAGCTTTAGAGAATATGGGTTCCGGTGGAGGGAGCAGGCAGCAAGGGTGGATCCCCCAATGAAGGAAAGTGAGATGGTAGATTACTTCCTACAGGCCTTGGAACCTACTTACTATGGCTATTTGGTCTCAGCGATAGGAAAATCATTCAACGAAGTAGTGAAGATGGGAGGTATGGTAGAAGAAGGCCTCAAGTCGAATAAAATCATGAGCTATTCGGCTATCAAAACAACTACTCAGGCTATTCAAGGCGGCGTAGGAGGGATTGGAAAGAAGAAAAGGGAGGAAGCGGCAATGGTTGATTCAGGAACTTGGTCCGGATCCAGAGGCTCACCTCATTACTATAATCAACCTCGATCCCGCCAACCAACTTATCACTACAATTCATCCTAACACTACTATCACCCATCGGAACCGCATTTTTCCGTCCACCATGCGTAAGCATACAATCAACCACCTGCCCACGCTCATTGGCGTGCTCCTGTCTTACCAAGTACCTACCCATATCCACGAACCTATCAAAATATTCCTGGACCAGGTTTCAGGCCTAATCAAGCATTCAAGAGTGAAAGGTTGCAGAAGAAGAAAACCTTTACTCCGTTGGGAGAGTCCTACACTAGTCTGTTCCACAGGCTAAAACAGCTAGATATGCTAAGGCCGATACAATCCAAGCTGCCAAATCCTCCTCCAAAAAATCTAGACTACACTGTTAGCTGTGAGTATTGTTCTAGTACCCCAGGTCATGATACAGAAAAGTGCTGGCACTTAAAAAATGCAATACAAGAGCTGATTGATACTAATAAAATTGAAGTTCAAACTCCCGAAGCTCCCAATATCAACAGAAATCCGATGCCAGCCTATCAAGAGGCCAATATGATAGAAATAGTGCAGGCTGATAGGGAAACCAAGAAGCCGTCACAAACCGTCATGATGATTCGGTCTAATGAAGCCAAGACAGATGGACAATTAGTAGATGAGAAGTCGGTACCCAAGCAGAACAAAAACAGTGTTGAGCCATCTGTGGCAGTTGAGAAGGGATCTTCGAGCAAAGTTGCCACGAAGCAGGAAGGGGTAAAGGTGATTGTACCAGGGGTGGCCAGCAAACCCATCATAGTCGTGGAAGGAGCCCTCGTAGATCGGGTTATTATCAAGCCAGTAATCCAGTTACCAGTGATCAACAACAGGGCTATTCCATGGAACTACGAACGGGTAATGGTAATGTACAAAGGAAAAGAAGTCAAGGAAGAAATCTTTGAAGTACAGGGTTTGACTCGCTCGGGAAGATGTTTTACTCCCGAGGAGTTAAGAAAAGCTAAAAATAATCCAACACCAATGAAGAAAGCCGTGACTGAAGAAGAAGCGGAAGAATTCTTGAGAAAGATGAAGTTGCATGATTATTCTATCGTGGAACAATTAAAAAAGACGCCTGCTCAAATTTTACTGTTGTCATTATTGATCCATTCGGACGAGCACCGTCAAGCTTTAATGAAGATCTTGAATGAGGCACACGTTCCCAATAAGATCTCCGTGAATCACTTGGAAAAAATAGCCAACAAAATCTTTGAGGCAAACAGAGTCACATTTTCTGATGATGAGTTGCCTGTAGAAGGTACTGAGCACAACAGAGCTCTTTACCTCACATTAAAATGTGAAAACTCCGTAGTAACCCGGGTATTGGTTGACAATGGGTCAAGCGCAAACATCTGCCCTCTCTCCACTCTGAGCAAGTTGAAAATAAAAGAGGAGAGGATCCATAAGAACAGTATTTGCGTACGGGGATTTGACGGTGGAAGTAGAGATTCAGTTGGCGACATAGTGCTGGAGCTGACAATAGGGCCAATTGAATTCACAATTGAGTTTCAGGTGTTGGATATGATTGTTTCCTATAATTTACTGTTGGGTCGACCATGGATCCATGCTGCTAAAGCAGTCCTATCAACACTACACCAGGTGGTCAAGTTTGAATTGGATAGACAAGAAATAGTTGTGCATGGGGAAGACAGCTTAGATGCTCACAGCGGTGCCATTGTACCGGTCGTGGGAATAAAAATGACCAGGGACCATGGGTTTACCAGGTTTCTGACACGATGTTGGTAGAGATAATTCCGGAAGGGAAATACATTCCAAATCCAAAGATAACCGCTGCATCAGTCATGGTAGCCTATGAGATGTTGAAGAATGGTTTTGTACTCGGTAAAGGTTTGGGCTCATCTTTGCAAGGCATCATACAACCAGTATCTCTTCCCGAAAACTTGGGGACATTTGGTTTGGGATTCATACCCACTGTCACGGACGTGAGAAAGGCCAGAAAGCTAAAAAAGAAGGCATGGGTCCTTCCAGAGCCAGTCCCACATCTGTCAAAATCTTTTGTCAAGTCCGGTACCAGAAATCACCCGATAACAACAATTCCTAAATCTACGATTAATCCTGAGGAGGAATTAATTGAAAGATTTGAAAAGCTGTTTGACGATGTGAACATGGTGGAAAGTGGTGAAGGTTCTAGCAACGCAGAAGTTCAATTCGTTGGGCCAGAGACAAAGCTTAATAATTGGAAAGCCACTCCTCTCCCCATTCGAAAGGAGTCTTGGTAGTTTATTTTGATTTTCCTTCAGTTTGTTTGGGTTATTTCAGGGTTGTAATCCAAATTTTTATCTTGCAGTTTGTTTAAAGTGTGCAAACTTTGTTATCTTTCATCATCCAATGAAATACAGTTTCCCTTTCATTATCATTCCTGATAGTTTTTCTTTTGTTTTTCTTGTCTTTTCTGTACAGTCCTTTTTACGCTGGCTCTAGTGATATGGCATGCATAAGGAATCCTCAGCCCAGTCTTAAAAATCAATCTGATTCCGAAATAATAATTCAAGAAGTATATTGTGATTACGAATCAGAATATGATGAGGATGAGGCCTTCGAAGAGATTAGTAAAGAGTTAATTCATTTTGAAGAAAAACCCAAACCCAACCTGAGTGATACAGAAGCCGTCAATTTAGGAGACACAAATAATATCCGAGAAACTAAAATAAGTATCCACCTCGAACCAAAGATCCGGGAAGAGTTAATTAAAGCACTCATCGAATTCAAAGATGTTTTGCATGGTCGTATGACGACACGCCGGGTTTGAGCACTGATTTAGTGGTCCACAAATTGTCCACAGATCCAATGGTTCCTCCCGTCAAGCAAAAGCTGAGAAAATTCAAAACTGACATGAGTGTGAAAATTAAAGAAGAAATCACCAAACAGTTGGATGCAAAGGTCATTCGGGTCACTCAATACCCTGTTTGGTTGGCTAATGTCGTTCCGGTGCCAAAGAAAGACGGCAAGATCAAAGTATGCATCGATTATTGCAATCTCAACAAAGCAAGTCCAAAGGATAACTTCCCGTTACCCAATATCCATATCTTGATCGACAATTGCACCAAGCATGAGATAGGATCTTTTGTGGATTGCTATGCCGGATATCACCAGATTCTAATGGACGAAGAAGATGCAGAAAAGACGACATTCATCACACCATGGGGAACTTATTGCTACCGGGTAATGCCATTTGGTTTGAAGAACTCCGGAGCAACTTACATGAGAGCAATGACTGCAGTGTTTCATGATATGATACATAAGGAGATTGAGGTATATGTGGATGATGTGATCATAAAATCAAAGCATCAGGCCGACCATGTTAGGGATTTGAGGAAATTCTTCTTGAGACTTCGCAGGTACAATCTCAAGCTTAACCCTACCAAATGCGCATTTGGTGTTCCATATGGAAAGCTGTTGGGATTTATAGTCAGTCGGCGAGGCATCGAGTTGGACCCATCAAAGATCAAGGCCATCCAAGAATTGCCACCTCCGAGGAACAAGACTGAAGTAATGAGTCTGTTAGGGAGGCTGAACTATATCAGCAGGTTTATTGCTCAGCTCACGACAACTTGTGAGCCTATTTTTAAATTGCTGAAGAAGGATGCTGCGGTCAAATGGACTAATGAGTGTCAAGAAGCGTTTGATAAGATAAAAAGATACTTGTCAAACCCACCCATGCTAGTCCCGCCAGAACCAGGAAGACCTTTGATTTTTTACTTAACAGTCTTGGAAAATTCATTTGGTTGTGTGCTAGGGCAACATGACATCACCGGCAAAAAGGAACAGGCCATCTATTATCTTAGCAAGAAGTTCACAGCTTATGAGGTTAAGTACACTCATCTGGAAAGGACATGTTGTGCCCTAACTTGGGTAGCTCAGAAATTGAAACACTATTTGTCATCCTACACTACTTACCTTATTTCGCGTCTGGATCCGTTGAAATATATTTTTCAAAAGCCTATGCCGACAGGGAGACTTGCAAAGTGGCAGATATTGCTCACAGAATTTGACATCATCTATGTGACTCGGACTGCAATAAAAGCCCAAGCATTGGCCGATCATTTAGCCGAAAACCCGGTCGACGAAGATTACGAGCCATTGAGAACTTATTTTCCCGATGAAGAAGTGATGCATATCGGTGAGATGGAGCAAATTGAAAAACCTGGCTGGAAACTTTTCTTTGATGGGGCTGCTAACATGAAAGGAGTCGGGATAGGAGCTGTGATTATTTCTGAAACCGGGCATCACTTTCCTGTTACGGCTCAACTTCGATTTTATTGCACCAATAATATGGCTGAGGTCGATTTTGTTCACTCAAATATCATGTGTCGATTCGGAATCCCAAAGGTGATCATCACAGATAACGGTGCTAATCTTAACAGTAACTTAATGAGAGAGGTATGTCAACAGTTTAAGATTATACGTCGCAATTCTACCCCATATCGGCCCAAGGCGAATGGAGCAGTCGAGGCAGCCAACAAAAACATAAAGAAGATACTTCGTAAAATGGTAGAAGGTTCAAGCTAATGGCACGAAAAATTACCATTTGCATTGTTGGGATATCGCACTACCGTTCGCGCTTCGGTAGGAGCAACTCCTTACTTGTTGGTATATGGCACCGAAGCGGTAATTCCTGCAGAAATCGAAATCCCTTCCCTTCGGATCGTCGCCGAAGCTAAGATTGATGATGATGAATGGGTCAAAACCCATTTGGAGCAGTTGAACTTGATTGATGAAAAACGATTGGCGGCAGTATGTCATGGCCAATTATATCAAAGAAGAATAGTAAGAGCATACAATAAAAAGGTGTGTCCCCGAAAGTTTGAAGTGGGTCAGCAAGTGCTGAAACGTATTCTTCCACATCAGGTTGAAGCAAAGGGCATGTTTGCCCCGAATTGGCAAGGACCGTTCATTGTGACCATAGTATTGTCCAATGGTGCATTATGTTTAACAGATATTGAAGGAAAATGCATAGACATGGCTATCAATTCTGATGCAGTAAAGAGATATTACGCATGATTTTTCTCTGGTATAATTATTGAATGTTTGTATTTGGCATTATTTCGAAGATTGGAATGACGAAGGCAATTTATTCTGCTATCTAAACACTGTACCCTTTGTTCCCCCTTTTTGAGCCACATTTGATTCTTTTATACCCCTCTTTTGGAAACAATAACAAAAAAAAGGAGAAAAAGGAAAAATATATAAACAAGGAAATTAGGTGTGAACTACGTTTGACCTGATTCCTCAAAGAAGATACGTAGGCGCCTCACGGCTCGGTCATAGAGTGCATAATGTGCATAATGTGCATAGTATAACATGGTAAAGTAAAATATCAAAAGACCCCCAAGCAAGAAACTGGGGGCGGAGGTGGTATTTGTAATAAGAAATGTGATTCCAAGAGTTGTAATTTTAAACCCATATCAAATTGTTTTAAAACTTTAATACCTTTTCTTTCCAACCACATCCAAAAGACCTTTCAATCAATCTTAGAGAAATTCCGAGTTGAGCAAATGGAAGAGATTCATATCAGAATAACACTCTGGTTCAAACAGGAAAAAGCGATGAAAATGAGAGAGTTTTATAGGTGAAAACCCTCACGGGCACCATGAGATGACAAAAGCTGAGAGAAAGTAATGAGAGAGTCTTATCGGTAAAAACATTCGCAGGCACCATAAGGCGATAAGGAATTAAGGAATAAACAAATGAGAGAGGTTTGTCGGTGAAAACCCCTTCAGGACACTACAAGTCGAACAAGGTCCGTAAGTTGGCAAAAAGTAAAATTGGGTTGTGGAAATTTTGGAGAACAAAGTAAAACAACAGGAAAGGAGATTGGTTAAACAGACTGGGCTGATTAATCCAAAATGCATACCATGATCATTGGTGTCAGTGACTCCAATCAGATAAGTTCCTTATTCCTATCTCCAACAGTCATCCAAATTTGGATTTTCTTTCTATTCTTAATTGTCAAAGTCGTCATGTTTCATCACTGATAATATTACTCATCTAAAGCTTTTGAGGTAAGTTTTGTTCCAACAAATAAAAAGGAATGTCAAGGTATACTACCAAGATTCAAAATTGCACAATGTAAAGTATGGCCATGATATGCGGGAGGTAATATGATGAAAATAAGATATGGGCGTGAGCAAAAGTTGAATCAGAGAAGTGGTTCAGTAATGTCATGAGAGACATATGGTTACGATTGGAAGAGTCAGAAGTGAAAACAATAGTTGGGGATCCTGCGGTTAAGGATCAATTATGAGGACAAAACAGTCCTTTCGACCGCTTCAAGGTAGTAAAGCAGGGCAAAGAGAAAACCACCCCCAGCAAGAATGCCACAGCTAACCATCACGCCTTAAACTAACAAGATTTTCTTTGATTTGAAACAGGGGCAAAGACAACATTTGTTTCAGGAAGCACCCGGTGAGGGAAGCAAGTACCATGCAGGTTTGGTTGTATAAATTTTCAGGACCCTCCTGGAAAATGGGACACAGTTTAAACCTTAAAACAATCATAAGTAAATAAATATAGGACAAATAAGCACCAAAGGGAATGTAGGTTGGCGTAAAAGTTTGCTAAAAGTTTTCAGGACCCTCCTGGATAATGGGACATAGTTTAAAATTGGGTTGGATAACAAGATTTAGTAGAAGTCATGCTTTTAAAAGATATAGCTTGTATTTAAAATTGTCGTTTAGTTAAAGAGTTGTCAGGACCTCCTGGATAATGGGACGCAACTTGCAAATTTTAGTAATAGTTGGTAATATGATTTAATAGCTGTCCCCGACTACCAAACTGGGGCAGAAAGTTTTCTTTGCTTTTGTCTATTTTGTTGCAGTCAAGCATCCACCTGGAGAACAAGGAAGAACAAGGGAAGTATCGGCAGTCAGGCGTCCACCTGGAGAATAAGGAAGAATAGTTGAAATATCAGCACTCAGGCGTCTACCTGGAGAACAAGGAAGAAACAGTTGAAGTAACGGCAGTCAAGTGTCTACCTGGAGAACAAGGAAGAACAGTTGAAATAACAGCAATCAGGCGTCCACCTGGAGAACAAGGAAGAACAATTGAAATAACAGCAATCAGGCATCCACCTGGAGAACAAGGAAGAACAGTTGAAATAACAGCAATCAGGCGTCCACCTGGAGAACAAGGAAGAACAGTTGAAGTATCAGCAATCAGGCGTCCACCTGGAGAACAAGGAAGAACAGTTGAAGTATCAGCAATCAGGCGTCCACCTGGAGAACAAGGAAGAACAGTTGAAGTACCAGCAATCAGGCGTCCACTTGGAGAACAAGGAAGGACAGTTGAAGTAATCGAGGTCAGGAGCCCCCCTGAAGAATGGAATGGCGATTAATTTCGAAGTTATTGAGTTTTCACCCGCCTGAAGAAAGGAATGGTGATTTATTTGTGGTCGAGGTCAGGAGCCCGCCTGAAGAGAGGAATGACAATTTATTTTCAAAAGATTATGTCGAGGTCAGGAACCCCACTGAAGAACAGAATGGCGATTTATTTTTGACATTGTTGGTTGAAGTCAGGAGCCTACCCATATAATAGAGGAATACACTTAGAGTCAATAAGGCAGAGGAATCCAACCAGAATCCCCAGCAGGAAACAACAAGAATCCCGAGCAAAGAAAGGAAGTACAAGACTCGACGGAAAACAATGCGAAAAGGAAATAAGCAGTTCGAGATCGGTAGTCAAAGGAGAATACAAGACAAATCAGAAGCAAAAGATACCAAATGAGTCATCAAGACATCAAAACAACAAGAGACACAAGAGCTTGATCTAGATAAGATTTTGTAATTCATATACCATGGTCTAGCCTAGCTTTTATTTTTCTTTAAGCAGGGTGTAATAAGGAGGTCAGCAAGCAGTAAGAGCAGCATGCAACAACAGTAACATCGCAGTCCCATGGTAGTCCCGACTACCAAAATTTCCCGAACTACATTAACCTAATTCCCTTCTAGCCAAGGATATGTAGGAAACGTTTGAAGCCAAGGTTCGGTTAAATATTTTCAAAAAACAATGTTCACACGGAGTATTCCAACGAGCAAAAATCGCTCGTATCTGCTCACTTTATCTTTGCACGAAAACTCTTTGTGTTTTCGAGCAAAGAGGGGCAATTGTGAGCACGTGATTTTTTCTTCACAAAGCTACTCCAAAGGAAATCAAAAATAAAACTTCCATTTTTCTTGGTGTACAATTTTTAGGATTTGCGTGGCATTTTTGAGTAATTATTTGTGATTTTTTTTCAGTCAATGGTTATCCCGTTATAATTAATTGAAATAATAAAAAATATGTAGCATATGCATTTAGTATTCTTGTTTCTTGCAAATAAGAAGTAATTAAACCATAATTGGGTTTTAAAAAGAAGGAAAATCACAAAAAAATATGTAATTGTTGTAATTTTGTCATTTAAATGTGCCATTGTGTGATTTCATTTTCTTTGTTTTGTATGTTAAATTATTGTAAGTGTTAATTAATATTTGCTGTTGTATTTAGATTTTACAAGTCATTAGGAATTGTATTTAAATCAGAAAATTAAAGAAGAAAGGGAAAAGAGTTCAAAAAATAAAGAAAAATTCGGACTGGGCCTGTTTTAGGCCCAAGAATTGCACTTCCTACCCAGCCCAGATCTGTCAACCCAAAAGCCATCAAACGACGTAGTATAGGGCAAGAGCTACGTCGTTTTGATGGTTCCCGTCCAGGTAATCTCAAGACAACCAAACGACGTCGTATTGACATTTTCTATCTGGACCGTTGATCAAATAGATCCAACGGTCTAGTTCAGTTCTTTCATTAAACCAAACGACGTCGCATGATTGTATTTAATCAGGACCGTTCATTGATTTTTGATCTGATGGTTCCAGGCCTTTCCCCATGACCCGACCCACCTGCATCTGAGACCGACCCAATCCCCACTAAATCAAAACGGCACCGTTTAGTTAAATGAATTGATCCAGGCCGTAGATCTCACCTGATCCAACGGACGAGATCAGGCCACCCCTCCCCTATATAAACCAAATCCTTACCCCACCCCCCAAAGCCATACCCCCCTTTTCCCACCTTCGTCTCTGATCTTTAGAGACCAAACATACCCCCACCGTCAACCACCGTCAACCACCCACCGGAAATCGCCTCACGGCGGTTCCGGTGGTCCAAACGACCCCATCTTTACACCATAGAGTCCCCTCGACCTCCCCATTCCAAATCTGTAACCTATATCCCTCGAATCAGGCCCCAACGTCTCAAATCTTCGATCAAAGCTTGGCCTGAAAACTCAACCTTTTCCGATGGCTTCCAAATCAACACCATAGCTTCTCTTGACCATCCTCGTCATGAATCCGGTAGTAGTTTAGGTCGAATCTTCCTGGAACTGCTCGAATCTTCATTTAAAGATTCGAGCAAAACCTAAAACTACCCTAATGTACCCCAAAGTCACACCAGTCACTCTCCTGACCTCACTCGTAACCAAACCAAACTTGGTTTGGTTCGAATCTGACCAGAAACGATCGAGCCCCAAAATCAGACCCTCAAGAACCCTAAAATTCCAAATTATGGAATCTGTCCAAAATTAAATAAAATATTGGGGTCTAATAGACCTTAATCGAGGTATTCTCAATTGAGAATACTCCGATTAAAGTCTGTTCGACCTCAAAGTGTCCAAATTCAAGTTCGAGCCTGGGTCGGAACATTTCTGAGGTTCTGAGGTATTTTCCTTTTTCTTTTATTCTATATTTATGATTTTTGTTTATCTATGTATCTGTTTAGTGTAGTTTTATTAGTTTTCCATCTTCTATCAGTCAATTCTGCTCATCTTCAGTGGACCTTTTATTTTGTCCAATTCTTTCACTTGTTTATGTTTGCTATAATTGTTATATGCTATAATTTGTGTAATCGATCAAATAAGTGTTGTCGATTGGTCTGGGACGTTTGAATGTTAAGATTAGCCTGATAATAGTCTAAGCTATGGTTCATTCCTGTCTGTTTCCCCTCTTGCCTCGTTCATGTTCTGAAGTTGTACTAAAATGAGTTCATTGTTATATTTGAACTTAGAATTGAGCCTGTTGGTATATTCAGTTCCTTGAACTGAAGTTATTGGTCATTGGCTACCCTGGATCATTGTTCTTATGTTGATGCCATTTGATCTGATTTAAATCCATCCTGGTTTGAATGGTCATTTGAGTTCAAATTGAATTGGTCATAGCTGTTATAGTTAATTGAATTCAGTTAGTGGTTGGATTTGAATAGGTTGGAGAGGTTCAAAGAAGGTTGAAAGGGAATGGGTAGGGCAGTAATTTCATAACTTTCAGGGGGTAATTTGGGAATGAAACAGTTAGGATAATACTTTAGTGTTAGTGCTTTGTTAAATAGGGTATTAATTAATGCAATAATGGGGGACAAAGGGAATTGGGAGTGCTGAAAATAAGGGAAAAAGCTTTCTTAGTGGAACTAAAAGTGAAAAATCAGGGAAGTAGGAAATTTCTGATTTTAAAAGGGGAAAAGGGGTCCAGGCAGTAGGCTAAAGGAGAAAAGGAGTCAATTGTATAAAAAGGGGGTGTTAGGACTGATTTTAGGGGGAGAGATCAGAAGATTTTTGAGAGGGAGGGGGACTGGATTTGAAGAACAAAGAAAGAACAGAAAAAAAGAGAGAGGAAGAAAACTGACTGATTTTAGGAACAAGAAAAAAAAAAGAGAAAAAGAAAGGGAGAAAAATCAGAAAAGTAAAAACAGAATTTACATTAGCAGTTAGTGTTAAGGCTGATTTTGGAGATTAAGAGTTTCAGTTTGTCTTTCCTAAGTTTTAAAAATCAGAAATACTGTTTCCTTGTGGCTGTCCGGGTTGTTTGGTGATATTGATTGGTTCGAATCTGGAATTTCCTGAGGTTCATGTTACTGTTCTGTCTGGTTTTCACAGATTTTTTTGGGGCTGTTCAATCTGCTGAACTGCTGTGTGTGTGTTGCTGTTAATTTCGCTGACCTTCCTATTTTTCTGCTATTGGATTTTACTGCTGCTACTACTGAATATTACCACTTTTTCCCTCATTTCCAGGTATATATTTAGACTCATGTTATTGCAAAGTTTCAATATTGCAGAGAAATGAAATCTAGAATTTCAAATATGTCCGCTATCCATTTAAATTCATTAGTTGAGTTTCAATTTTTTTTTAGTTAACTAATATAGTTTATGCTCGACATGGGAGCTATTAGTCCATCGGCCTCTTTTGAAGTTAGTATAAGCTTTGCAATAATTCTATTTATTTCTGAATCTCATTAATAATAGTTATCTTCGAATTGTCGAGACAGGGGACTTGGTAGAAAGTTGACTATTATTTAAACTTTGTATTTAGACCATGTTAACTAAGCGTTTGGTAACATGGAAATATCAGGGAACCACGCTAGTAAACTTCGTCAAGCCTGATTTTGTTTAATTCTAGTTGACATAAGTGTTCTTGTTTATATAAAATATGGTCTAATAATGGGAATAACTATAAGTGAGAGGTGAATTGATATAATTCATTACGATTAAGATATTGAAATATTCCGGAAGGTTCAGATGTGTATTTGCGTTATATGTAATGTCATTTTTTTAAATCAATTTGTAGATTAGTTTTCTTTCTTAACAACAAATGGCCCATTTATTTTAGGAATGCGATTAACTCATTTTCTTATAAAAATAGTATATAAAAATAATGTCAATATTATTACAAAGTATAGATTTAGTATTTGTAAATAGCTTGCATAAGCCGAGATAAAAATTGGTTTGATTTTATCTATCTCAAACTCAATCATCGTAAGCAAATTAACCAAATAATTAGAACTTTGAACTAAAAACAAGTTGTGTAGAAAAATATTGGATTTATGAATACTGATTGCGGCATTTTAAGTCAAAGATATACAAATTAGAGTTCGCTCCAAGTAGAATAATGGAAATTCTTCGAAAACAACTAGTTTGCTTATCAACTAATTTTTTTCTAGTTTTACACGTAATTCGCTTGGCAAGTTTTTAAACACATACACTTAGTCCTAAGCCTAGGGAAATAATAAATAACTTGTGCATATAATTATCAAGCACTAAAAATACATAAACGAATTACGGATACTGTATTCACGATAAAATGGTAATTTTAGTTGCACATTATTTATTTATTTTTCATCTCATTAACTCTTATAATTTGAATAGTTTTGAGGCATATAATTCACACATTTAAATCATATAACCTGTGGTCAACACCTAATAAATCTTGATTTTTTCTGGAAATCTCGAGGCACTCCATTCAGTAATTTCCCATGGCTTTCATATTTAATATAGACGGACATAATAAACATTTGTAGAAAATTTATATTGCCATTAAGAATATTTTGTGTAATTATGGACACGTTTGCGTGACATGATTACATTTCTAAAGACAATTCGGAGTATGCGTTCGCGCAACTTCGAGCAAACTTTCTTAATAAAAAGGGGTTTTTCGGAGGTTATTAAATTAATTTATTTAATATAACCCGAGATGTGCAGTTCACCATTTAATCATACAAGAGTGACGAGTGTTCGTAATTTTATTTTAAGCACGCACAATTTCGGCCATAAATTCATTTTTTTAATAATAATAAAAAAAATATGCTATCAATTTTATTGTGTACACGTATGCGTGACACGATTCTTTACATTTATAAAAAAAATGAATATACGTACGCGTGATTCGTTTCAAGATAGGTCTATAATTATAAACAATCTAACCAAAAGCGGTAATAAAACTATGCAACAAGTTAAAAAAAAATATATTTAGTAAATCAAGATAATTAGGCCAAGTATAAATTGTTAAGCGACTGTGCTAGAACCGCGGAATTCGGGAATGCCTAACACCTTCTCCCGGATTAACAGAATTCCTTACTCGGATTTCTGGTTCGCAGACTGGTAAACAGAGTCATATTTTCGTCGATTCGGGATTAAAACCGGTGACTTGGGATGCCATAAAATTCCCAGGTGGCGACTCTGAAATTAATAAAGAATCCTGTTTCGATTGTCCTTTGATCGGAAAAACTCTCTTTACATATGCCCTCCTCCGGGATGTTGTGTAAAGAAGAGGTGTGACAATGAGTGCCTTTAAATTAATATGGTAATGGGGAACAAAAGGGAATGAGGGCTAAAAATAAGGAAAAGTTTTCCTTAGTGGGATTTAAAGTGAAAAAAATCATGTTTGTAGTGAAAAAGGGGGGTAAGGCAGTAAGTGGGAAAGAGAGGGCAGGCCTGTGTAAGAGGGCAGAATCAGGTCTGTAAAAGGGGATTGAATTGGAAGAGCTGGGAAAGTTGAAAAAATAGCTACTGTCTTTTTCATTGCCTGGTTTAGGATCTGAAATAGCTAGAACTTTCTCCCTTTTACTTCTGCTATATACTTGGGGAAGTATAAAACTGCTGGTTATTTGTTGTTGCACTGCTGTTACAACTTCTGAATGCTACTGCTGTTGTTGGTTACTGCTGATACCTCATTTTTCTGCTTCCTTCTTTTATTTCCAGGTACATTTTTATTCTACCCGCTTTAAACCCTTCTGTGAAATGGAAATTTGAAGCATGTTGGCCATTTAATCTCATTAGAAGAGTTTAATTCTGTATTTATTTCAAGTTTTAGTTTGAACATGTTTGCGTTTGAATGTTGGTCAGTGATAATGCTTCTAGAGGTTGAGTTTGGTTTAAAATAGATATGGGATTCGATTTTGGTCGAATATTCTGTAATCTAAAACCAGCAATGTGTAAATGGACCTGGTCATAATGTTTAAACATGTTTAAAAAGTCAGGACAACATGTTTGCTTAGTTAGGTCAGTAATGGAGTTCTGCATATAATTTTGAGTAGTCATTTGCTTAATTAGATATTGAATGATCAAATATCACTAGATATGGTAGCTTCTGCGTAGGAGCAACGTGATTAGTTGCGTTGTTGTGAAATTGAAATGGCTAAATTCCATTCCCTTTTGTTAATTATTGAAATTGGAGTGTAATCCTGCTTTCATAATCAAACCATTATTAGGTTTGATTCGTTTGACTTTTAAGTTTGAATGGAAATCTGAAGTATGTTGAATTACGATCCTCCATTTCTACTGCAATGGATTTGTCGTAATTTCGAAATTTGGTTGGTATATGTTTGTTTAAGTTATTTCGATGGCTATTCTCTTTTAAGGGCTTTAGATATAAACTAGTAATCATTTTAAACCAGCAATAATCGGCGGATTTGTATTGTTCTCTTGGTACGTAAGAATTGAATAAATATAATTTGCCTCCTCTGTATTTATTTAATCATTTGCTAGTATTCATAATTTTTCTACAATATTATGTAGCTTCTATCTTTAGTTGGAAAATAAGCTGTTTGAAAAAATGTGAATTTAGTTAAATTAAATTCCCATTGCCTCACTAATCGATAGGCTGATTGGTTAGCATTTACTTTGGTTAGGCCATTTGTTAATCTTAGGAAGATACAAAATTGGATTGGGATTAAAACAAATATGATCTATTGGTTCGAGCCATTTCGTATAGGCATTGGTAAAGCAATTAAGTCATAAAGCTAGCATATTTTTCCCATTTAGCAAAATAATCACTTATGAACATCCTTAGTTCGTTTTGGCTGAGTAAAACAACTCGAGGTGTGCCATGTTGAATAAAATCCCAAAACCCATGGCCCTCATTTAATTAGTTTTAACTCTTTAGAAATTGAGATTTGCCATTTTGTTAAATAATCTATGGCCCTCAGATAATTAATACTAACTCTTTTATAATTGGGATGCGCCGTGCCAAATAAAAATGACAAATGCGTGGCCCTCATATAATTATTTTTTTCAAAAAACTTAAAATTTGAGGCGTGCCACTTAGCTAATTTTCAGGGCCCTCGTAAAGTTAATAACGCGTTAGTTGCTTTATGCACGTTTAATATACTGTCGTGGTTGTGGACACGTTCGCGTGACATGATTACAATTCTAAAGACAATTCGGAGTATGCGTTCGCACAACTTCGAACAAATCTTCTCAATAAAAAATGGGTTTTCGGAGGTTATTAAATTAAATTATCTCATATAGTCCGAGGCGCGCCGCTTACCATTTAATCATACAAAAAATGACAAATGTTCGCAGTTTGTTTTAAGCACGCGCAACTTCGGCCAAATTAATTTTATAATAAAAAATGTTATTAATTTAATTATGTACACGTACGCGTGACATAATTCCTTACATACAAAAAAATAAAACGAATATACGTACGCGTGATTCGTTTCAAGACAATTCTATAATTACAAATAATCAAGCTAAAAGCGGTAACAAAAGTTAAAAATACGCAATAAGTTTAAAATGTGTAATAAGTTAGATAATTAGGCCAAGTATAAATTGTTAAGCGACCGTGCTAGAACCACGGAATTCGGGAGTGCCTAACACTTTCTCCCGGGTTAACAGAATTCTTTACTCGGATTTCTGGTTCTCGGACTGTTAAACAGAGTCATATTTTCCTCGATTCGGGATTCAGTCGGTGACTTGGGACACCATAAATCTCCCAAGTGGCGACTCTGAATTTTTAAAAATAAATCCCGTTTCATTGTCCTTTAATTAGAAACAAATCCATTTATATATATCCTTCCGGGGGTGTAGGTAAAAAGGAGGTGTGACAGCTCTGGCGACTCTGCTGGGGATACGAACCCAGAATCTCTGGTTCAGGGTTCAAGAATTCGAGCTTAGAATAATTGTATTATTTGGCTTTATTTATTATCTGATTTTTGCATGTTTGTGCCTAATGTGCTAAATATTGCTTTTTACCGCTTTGATATTATCAGAATTGTATATATAAAACTGCTACGAAACCCTTCTTCTTTCTGAGTCTTCTGAATTTATGGTGCACACGTGCGCGTAACCCACATTTCTGTTAGAAGTCATACCAAATAGAACGAAGTTGGGACAAGTAACTAGGTCGGGTAGACTTTCGTGCTCCCGGTACGTTGCCCCCACTTCGGCTCAAGATTTCTGCTTGGGTAAGCCAGGTCTAGAACAGTATACCCCAGGTTTTACACTTAGAATAACTCAGCTTCATGCCGGATCCCTAGTAGGAACATTGTTTGCATCATGTGCATTTGACTTCGGAGACTCAACACAGGGGTTGGGTCTGTCTAGGACAGGTGCACCCGAAATGAAAAGACCATCCTGATGCATCTTACTTGCTATTTGTGCATTCATTTGTTTCGGATTTGCATGTTGACCAGCTTATAGGAAAAGTTAGAAAAGGAAAATCAATGTGAAAACCGAGAAAGAAAATTGGTTGTTTTCGAAAAAAATAATTTCCAAAATAGTTTGAAATTCTGAAAAGGAAAGGAAATGTCGTGTTTTTTTTAAAAACAATGGTTTTATTATTTCGAACTACGTAAGTTTGATTCTTGCCAGATGTGAGATATGTAGGCAACCCACATCGGGCCCAATTATTTTAAAAAAATAAAAAATAGATAATAAATAATTAAAAGTGTGGATACATAAATGTCATTGTGTTTTCATAAGTAAGGTGATGCCATTCTTGTCCAAAATATGTCGAATGTCCCCAAAAGGGCGCCGGAAGGCTGTTTTTGCAAGAACAGCCGCCTTTGGTCATTTTTCTTCAAAAAAATATTTTGCCGGTCAGCAAACACAACCTTTAAACCTTCTTCATCGAAGTGTTTTTTTAATATTAATGATTTTTTCAAAATGAGTCTTGATTTTGGGTTTTTAAAATTAACATTGCTCATAGGTACAAAATGAGCACCATCCAAAACTCACCGTTCACAGATGTAGATGAGTTTCTATTTCGGCTTCAGATGTGGTGGCATGAGTTAGGAGGAGATGGTCAGAAATGGGTCATTAAGTATTTGGGAGCTCTCACAGATATTATGAACGTTAAACCACGCGATAATTTGATTACGGCGCTAGTGACTTTTTGGGACCCTGTTCACAATGTTTTTCGCTTCTCTGATTTCGAGCTTACTCCCACATTGGAAGAAATAGCTGGATATTCCGGTTTTGACGGAGATTTGAGATACCAGAATCTTATATTCCCAAAGGCTCCCCTCAGTACACCGATTCTTTAGTCTTCTGAATATCAGTAATCAAATCAGAAAAAGCAACGTTGTCAAAGGGTGTTGTTCTTTCAACTTCCTATATTCAAGGTTCGGAAAGCCGGATGGATTTGAAATTCATGAAAAGGGCCTTACCAACAAACAAAACAAGGACACCTGGCAGATTCACCGACGCTTCGCTTTCATGGTGGCTTTTCTGGGAATCATGGTTTTCCCAAACAAAGAGCGGACGATTGATATTCGCATAGCCAGAGTCGTACAAGTCCTCACTACCAAGGAACGTCACACCCTTGCCCCGATCATTCTCTCAGACATTTATCGGGCGTTGACTTTATGTAAATCCGGGGCAAAATTCTTCGAAGGGTGCAATATTTTGTGGCAAATGTGGTTGACTGAACATCTCCGACATCGCCCCAAGTTCATGCAGTATGGTCCAAGCAAGGACAATTTCATCGAGAGTTATGAAGAAAGAATAAAAGATTATAAATCTCTAGAAGGGGTGGAAGCCTGGATATCCCATTTAAGATCTTTAATGGCAAGTCAAATTGAGTGGACTTTGGGATGGCTCCCGGTAAGAAAGGTTATACACATGTCAACCTTGAAGAGTTATTTGCTGTTGTTGGGTTTAAGAAGCGTCCAGCCGTATGCGCCACAGAGAGTTCTAAGACAGCTAGGGAGATACAAAGTGGTGCCTGATGATGAAGATTTAAGTGTGCAAGTGATCGAGCTACACCCCGAAGCCACTCTCCCTGAGGCTTTAATCCAGCAGATTTAGAATGGTTGTCGATACTTGAAAGATGATACTCAAGTTCCAGATCCTGCGAAAGGTGAGATAAATCCAGGTTATGCTAGGTGGTTTGAGAAAAGATCCCGTGTGGATGATGCACCAGAACCTGATCCTAGAAGGCCCATAAAAAGACCGCATGTTCAAGCCTTTGATGACAAAATCCAAGAACGGTTGGCTTGGGGTGAAAAGGAAAAGGGGTACAAAGCAACTATTCATGCCTTAGAAGAAAGCCTGAGGAACCTCAATTTGGAGAAAGACTTACAAGCACAAGAAGCAGAAGGTGAAAAGAAGAGTCCGATTAGCGAGAATAGAACTCTCCACGCTCAGTTTCAACAGATGAAGAAAGCCTCTGAAGCGCCAGTGAGAAGTTGGAAAGATCAAAAAATCATTGCCAATCTAATGGAAAAAATGCAAGATTATGACTCCATCTTGACAAAGACTGAAAAGGCGTTAGATAAAGCTAAGGAAAAAATCATTTAGTTAAATGAAGAGGCCAAATCTAGTAAGGAACGCCAAGTAATAAGATTCGAAGAAGACATGGCTCAATTCAAGAGAGAGAAGGACTATTGGATACATTCAGAAGCTCAACTCCATGCACAGTTGGAAGAAATAAGAGGGTACAATAGAGAACATCAGCACGCAGATATTGATAGGGAAAGAGCACAGGCAAGACTCGATCAGGCCAGACTTCGAGCTCAATTAGAATCAGCTTTAGATCGAGAAGACCGCATAAGAGATATAGCCACCACTCGCCAACAGCAATTTCAAAACCAAGACCAAAATCTCCAAGATTTCAGAGCACAAATCCATGATTTGGCTGTTTACACCTCTCAAAGTTATGTAAACTGCCAAGGGATGGATTATGAAAGGTTTCTAGAGCATGCACCTACTTTAGCCCGTCATCTTGCAATGGAGTTAGAAAGAATGTACCGTACACTAGGAGGTCAGCCGGGTCAAGCCCCACCGTGAGCAAATGTTCCAGTGATTGAAAGCAAACGATTATGGAGTGGAGCGTAGTCATAGTTGTTGGAACTTTTTTTTTATAATAGTCATGTTTTAGTTTGAGTCCGTGTCAAGTTTTTTAAACCATTTTCTTAAAGTGTTGTCCAAATGTAATCTCATTTCTATCTTTGTACTGTTTTGTTTGTTAAAAAATAAATAAGAGTATTAATAATTGTTTCCGCCAGAACTACGCTCGGTCTGATTCATGCAGGGTCATGATACGTAGGCAATCTTCATAAGATTCGACCACAACCAAAAGAATAGAATAAAATGAAAAAGGGGAAATAAAGATAGGCGTGAGTGACAATAAAAGGAAAGATCAGGAAAAGCTGGGATGACACAAGCAACCGAGCAAATACATGATAGAAAATGGTTAATTGCCTAGGTGCATTGCATCCCAACGTGTAATTGCATATGTGTTAAACTCTAAAAACTAACAAGTTTGTTGTTTTCCAGAATTCAAGCAGTTAGTTTATCTAGAGTATACTGGCACATTATCATTACCAAACCAGATCAAAAGGACCAATACCCGAAATCATGTCTATCCCGGATGTCGACACAAGTGTTGAGGTAGAGGAGCTGGACGTCAGTAAGATGAAAGAGGAGATGCTTAAACTCAAGCAACAGATGGCCGAGATGTATCAGACCTGGTCTAAAGACAATCACCCCCAGCTTACCCTGCTAACCCTGCTTCCACCCCACCACCGGCTCAAACTCAGGATCATCCTGCCACCGATCTATCCCCGAGCTTTCCCATTTACCAGCACTACCGGGGCACCACTTCTCATACACCACAATCTCCATCCCCTAAACCAATTCCATATCCTCCTCCACCAGTAACTCCTGTTTTCGTAGCACATCCACCAGCTACACTCCACAAATCTCCTAGTGAGCCTATATTCCAGGCCCAGGACAACCAATACTACCCCTCGGAGCCCACTTTCAAAGCTTCAGAAACCTATTCATATACTCCTCGCTTTGACCTCCCAATAGAAGCTGATAAACCAGTCAAAAATATCGAACATGAGGAGATGTTCAGGAAAGTTAAAAGTTTAGAACAATCGTTCCGAGACATGCAGGGGTTAGGAGGGCAAGTCAGCGTGGCCTACAAGGACCTATGTCTATTCCCAAATGTGCAATTACCGGCCGGTTTCAAGATGCCCAAGTTCGATCTATACAACGGGCACGTCGATCCAGTAGCCCACTTGAGGGGTTTTTGCAGCAAGATGAGGGGATCTGGAGGAAAAGACGAATTGTTAATGGCTTACTTCAGTCAGAGTTTGAGTGGATCAACATTGGAATGGTATACCCGCCAAGACCATGTGAGATGGTACAGATGGGATGATCTAGCACAAGCATTTGCTTGTCACTTCCAATACAATCTTGAGATCATTCCAGATCGACTATCCCTGACTAAATTTGAGAAAAAGCACAGTGAAAGCTTTAGAGAATATGGTTTCCGGTGGAGGGAACAAGCAGCAAGGGTGGATCCCCCAATGAAGAAAAGTGAGATGGTAGATTACTTCCTACAGGCTTGGGAACCTACTTACTATGGCCATTTGGTCTCAGCTGTGGGAAAGTCATTCAATGATGTAGTAAAAATAGGGGCCATGGTAGAATAAGGCCTCAAGTCGAATAAAATCATGAGCTATTCGGCTATCAAAGTGACTACTCAGGCTATTCAAGGCGGCATGGGAGGGATTGGGAAGAAGAAAAGAGAGGAAGCGGCAATGGTTGATTCAGGGACTTGGTCCGGATCCAGAGGTTCACCTTACTACTACAATCAACCTCGACCCCACCAACAAACTTATCACCACAATCCACCCCAACACTACTATCCCCCACCAGAACCTCATTTTTCCATCCACCATGCACAAGCATACAACCAACCTCCTGCCCACACTCAATGGCGTGCTCCTGTCCTACCAAATACTTATCCACATCCACGAGCCTACCAAAACACTCCCGGACCAAGTTTCAGGCCGAGTCAAGCACTCAAGGTGAAAGGTTGCAGAAAAAGAAAACCTTTACTTTGTTGGGAGAATCCTACACTAGTCTGTTCCACAGGCTAAAACAGCTAGATATGCTAAGGCCGATACAGTCTAAACTGCCAAATCCTCCTCCAAAGAATCTTGACTATACTGTCAGCTGTGAATATTGTTCTGGTACTCCGGGTCATGATACAAAAAGGTGCTGGTACTTGAAAAGTGCGATACAGGAGCTGATTGATACAATAGAATTGAAGTTCAAGCTCCCGAAGCACCCAATATCAACAAGAATCCGATGCCAGCCCATCAGGAGGCGAATATGATCGAAATAATGCATGCGGAGGGGGAACCCAAGAAGCCATCACAAACCGTCATGATGATTCGATCTAGTGGAGTCAAGACAGATGAACAATTAGCAGATGAGAAGTTGGTTCTCAAGCATAGCAAAAAGAGTGTTGAGCCATCTATGGCAGTTGAGAAGGGGTCTTAAAGCAAAGTTGCAACGAAACAGGAAGGGGTAAAGGTGATTGTACCGGGAGCGGCCAGCAAACCCATCATAATCGTGGAAGGAGCCCGCACAGATCGGGTTATTATCAAGCCAGTAACCCAATTACCAATAATCAACAGCAAGGCTATTCCATGGAATTACGAGCAAGTAACGGTGATGTACAAAGGGAAGGAAGTCAAGGAAGAAATCTGTGAAGTATAGGGTTTGACTCGCTCGGGAAGGTGTTTTACTCCCGAGGAGTTAAGAAGAGCTAAAAATAATCCAGCACCAATGAAGAAAGCCGTAACTAAAGAAGAAGTAGAAGAATTCTTGAGGAAGATGAAGCTGCATGACTATTCTATTGTGGAACAATTAAGAAAGACGCCCGCCCAAATTTCACTATTATCATTACTGATCCATTTGGACGAGCACCATCAAGCTTTAATGAAGATATTGAATGAGGCACACGTTCCCGATAAGATCTCCGTGAATCATTTGGAAAAAATAGCCAACAAAATCTTCGAAGCAAACAGAGTCACGTTTTCTGATGATGAATTGCCTGTAAAAGGTACTGAGCACAACAGAGCTCTTTACCTCACATTAAAATGTGAAAACTCTGTGGTGACCCGGGTATTGGTTGACAACGGGTCAAGCACAAACATATTTCCTCTCTCCACTCTAAGCAAGTTGAAAATAGAAGAGGAGAGGATCCATAAGAAAAGTATTTGTGTGCGGGGAATTGACGGTGAAGGTAAAGATTCAGTTGGGGACATAGTGCTGGAGCTGACGATAGGTCCAGTCGAGTTCACAATGGAGTTTCAGGTGCTGGATATAGCTGTTTCCTATAACTTACTGTTGGGTTGACCCTGGATCCACGCCGCTAAAGCAGTCCCATCAACACTACACCAGGTAGTCAAATTTGAATGGGATAGACAAGAAATAGTTGTGCATGGGGAAGACAGCTTATGTGCTCACAGCAATGCCATTGTACCAGTCATTGAAGTGAAAAATGACCAGGGACCGTGGGTCTACCAGGTTTCTGACACGATGTTGGTAGAGAAAGTTCCGGAGGGGAAATACATTCCAAATCCAAAGGTAACCGCCGCATCAGTCATGGTAGCCTATGAGATGTTGAAGAATGGTTTTGTACTCGGTAAAGGTTTGGGCTCATCTTTGCAAGGCATCATACAACCGGTGTCTCTTCCCGAAAACTTGGGAACATTTGGTTTGGGATTCAAGCCCACTGCCGTAGACATAAGAAAGGCCAGAAAGCTAAAACAGAAGGCATGGGTCCTTTCAAATCCAGTCCCACGTCTTTCCAAATCATTTATCAAGTCCGGTACCAGAAGTCGCCCAGTAACAACAATTCCTAATTCTATGATTAATCCTGATAAGGAGTTAATTAAAAGATTTGAAAAATTGTTTGACGGTGTGAACATGATGGAAAGTGGTGAAGGTCTTAGCAACGCAGAAATTCAATTCGTTGGGCCAGAAACAAAGCTTAATAATTGGAAAGCCACTCCTCTCCCCATTCGAAGGAGTCTTGGTAGTTTATTTTGATTTTCCTTCAATTTGTTTGGGTTATTCCAGGGTTGTAATCCAGATTTTTATCTTGCAGCCTGTTTGAAGTGTGCAAACCTTGTTATCTTTCATCACTCAATGAAATGCAGTTTCCCTTTCTTTATCATTCCTGATAGTTTTTCTTTTATTTTTCTTTTCTTTTCTGTATAGTTCTTTTTACGCTGGCTCTAGTGATATGACATGCATAAGGAATCCTCAGCCCAGTCTTAAAAATCAATCTAATTCCGAAATAATAGTTCAAGAAGTAGATTGTGATTACGAATCAGAATACGATGAGGATGAGGCCTTAGAAGAGATTAGTAAGGAGTTAATTCACTTTGAAGAAAAACCCAAACCCAACCTGAATGATACAGAAGCCGTCAATTTAGGAGACATAAATAATATCCGAGAGACTAAAATAAGTGTCCACCTTGAGCCAAAGATCCAGGAAGAGTTAATTAAAGCACTCATCGAATTCAAAGATGTTTTTGCATGGTCATATGACGACACGCCGGGTTTGAGCACTGATTTAGTGGTCCATAAATTGCCCACTGATCCAATGGTTCCTCCCGTCAAGCAAAAGTTGAGGAAATTCAAAACTGATATGAGTATGAAAATTAAAGAAGAAATCACCAAACAGTTGGATACAAAGGTTATTCGGGTCACTCGATATCCTGTTTGGTTGGCTAATGTCGTTCCTGTGCCAAAGAAAGACGGCAAGATTAGAGTATGCACCAATTACCGCAATCTCAACAAAGCAAGTCCGAAGGATAACTTCCCATTACCCAATATCCATATTTTGATCGATAATTGTGCCAAGCATGAGATAGGATCTTTTGTGGATTGCTATGCCGGGTATCATCAGATTCTAATGGATGAAGAAGATGCAGAAAAGACGGCATTCATCACACCGTGGAGAACTTATTGCTACCGGGTAAACTTACATGAGAGCAATGACTACGGTGTTTCATGATATGATACATAAGGAGATTGAGGTATACATGGATGATGTGATCATAAAATCAAAGCATCAGGCCGACCACGTTGGGGATTTGAGGAAATTCTTCCTGAGACTTCGCAGGTACAACCTCAAGCTTAACCCTGCCAAGTGCGCATTTGGTGTTCCATCTAGAAAGCTGTTGGGATTCATAGTCAGCCGACGAGGCATCGAGTTGGACCCATCAAAGATCAAAGCCATCCAAGAATTTCCACCTCCGAGGAACAAGACTGAAGTAATGAGTCCTGTAGGGAGGTTGAACTACATCAGCAGGTTTATTGCTCAGCTCACGACAACTTGTGAGCCTATTTTCAAATTGCTGAAGAAGGATGTTGCGGTCAAGTGGACTGATGAGTGTCAAGAAGCATTTGATAAGATAAAAGGATACTTGTCAAACCCACCCCTGCTGGTTCCGCCAGAACTAGGAAGACCTTTGATTCTTTACTTGACAGTCTTGGAAAATTCATTTGTTTGTGTACTGGGGCAGCATGACATCACCGGCATAAAGGAACATGCCATCTACTATCTTAGCAAGAAGTTCACGGCTTATGAGGTTAAGTACACTCATCTAGAAAGGACATGTTGCGCCCTAACTTGGGTAGCTCAGAAATTGAAACATTATTTGTCATCCTACACTACTTACCTCATTTCGCGTTTGGATCCGTTGAAGTATATCTTTCAAAAGCCTATGCCGACAGGGAGACTTGCGAAGTGGCAGATATTGCTCACAGAGATTGACATCATCTATGTGACTCAAACTACGATGAAAGCCCAAGCATTGGCCGATCATTTAGCCAAAAACCCGGTCGACGAAGATTACGAGCCATTAAGAACTTATTTTCCCGATGAAGAAGTGATGCATATCGATGAACTGGAGCAAATTGAAAAACCAGGCTGGAAACTTTTCTTTGATGGGGCTGCCAACATGAAAGGAGTCGGGATAGGAGCTGTGATTATTTCTGAAACAGAGCATCACTATCCTGTTACGGCTCAGCTTCGGTTTTATTGCACCAACAATATGGCTGAGTATGAAGCCTGTATTTTGGGTCTAAGGCTAGCTGCAGACATGGATATCCAAGAAATCTTGGTCTTGGGAGACTCGGATCTTCTGGTACATCAAATTCAAGGAGAATGGGAAACGCGAGACTTGAAGCTTATACCATACCGACAATGTTTACATGATCTTTGTCAACGGTTTCGATCAGTGGAGTTCAGGCATATTCCAAGGGTCCATAATGAGGTCGCCGATGCATTGGCTACCCTGGCATCAATGTTGCACCATCCGGACAAAGCTTATGTGGACCCAATGCATATTCAAGTCCGCGATTATCACGCTTACTGCAACATGATTGAAGAAGAACTTGATGGTGAACCATGGTTCCACGACATCAAGGAGTACATCAGAATGATTATATATCCAGTGCAAGCCACAGGGGATCAAAAGAGAACAATTCGGCAGTTGGCAAATGGATTCTTCTTAAGTGGAGGAGTTTTGTATAAGAGAACACCAGACCTTGGATTATTAAGATGCATAGATGCTAGACAAGCTACGACTGTCATGTCCGAAGTACATTCGGGAGTCTGCGGACCACATATGAGCGGATATGTGTTGGCAAAGAAAATTCTCCGAGCAGGCTACTATTGGCTTACCATGGAGCGAGATTGTATCAATTTTGTGCGCAAATGTCATCAGTGCCAGATACACGGAGATTTGATTCATTCTCCACCATCGGAATTGCACATAATGTCGGCACCATGGCCCTTCGTTTCTTGGGGCATGGATGTCATTGGACCAATTAAGCCAGCAACATCCAACGGGTACAGGTTCATTCTGGTAGCCATTGATTATTTCACCAAGTGGGTCGAGGACAAAACATTCAAATCGGTGACCAAGAAAGTAGTGGTCGATTTTGTTCACTCAAATATCATATGTCGATTCGGAATCCCAAAGGTGATCATCATAGATAATAGTGCTAATCTTAACAATAACTTGATGGAAGAGGTATGTCAACAGTTTAAGATTAGACATCGCAATTCTACCCCGTATCATCCCAAGGCGAATAGAGCAGTCGAGGCAGCCAACAAAAACATAAAGAAGATACTTAGGAAAATGGTAGAAGGTTTGAGGCAATGGCACGAAAAATTACCATTTGCGTTGTTGGGATATCGCACTACTGTTCGCACTTCGGTAGGTACAACTCCTTATTTGTTGGTATACGGCACTGAAGCAGCAATACCTGCAGAAGTTGAAATCCCTTCCCTTCGGATTGTTGCTGAGGCTAAGATTGATGATGATGAGTGGGTCAAAGCCCGTTTGGAGCAGTTGAACTTGATTGATGAAAAACGATTGGCAGCAGTATGTCATGGCCAGTTATATCAAAGAAGAATAGAAAAAGCATACAACAAAAGGGTGCGTCCCCGAAAGTTTGAAGTGGGTTAGCAAGTGCTAAAACGTATCCTTCCACATCAGGTTGAAGCAAAAGGCAAGTTCGCCCCAAATTGGCAAGGGCCGTTCATTGTGACCAGAGTATTGTCCAATGGTGCTTTATGTTTAACAGATATTGAAGGAAAATGCATAGACATGACTATCAATTCTGATGCAGTAAAGAGATATTATTCATAATTTTCTTTGGTATAATTGTTGATTGTTTGTATTTGGTATTGTTTCGAAGATTGAAATGACGAAGGCAATTTATTCTGCTATCTAAACACTCTACCCTTTGTTCCCCCTTTTGAGCCGCATTTGTTTCTTTCATTCTCCTCTTTTGGAATCAATAACAAAAAGAAAAGGAAAAGAAAGAAAAAGAGAAAAGAAGTGAAAAGAGAAAGTATAACAACTAGGAAATTCAGGTGTGAACTACGTTTGACCTGATTCCTGTTAAGGATACGTAGGCAGCCTCACGGCTCGGTCATAGTAAAATAAAATATCAAAAGATCCCCCAAGCAAGAAACTGGGGCAGAAGTTGTACTTGTAATAAGAAATGTGATTCCAAGAGTTGTAATTTTAAACCCATGTCAAATTGTTTGGAGCCTGTGATACCCTTTCTTTCTAACCCATCCAAAAGCCCACATTACGGTCCAAAGAAAGACCTTCCGATCAGTCTTCGATAGATGTCAACTTGAGCAAATAGAGGTGATTCATATCAGGATAACACTCTGGTCCAAGCAGGAAAAGTAATGAAAATGAGAGAGTCTTATGGGTGAAAACCCTCATGGGCACCATGAGGCGACGAAAGCTGAGAAAAAGTAAAAATAAGAGAGTCTTATCGGTGAAAATCTTCGCGGGAACCATAAGGCGACAAGGAATTGAGGAACAAACAAATGAAAGAGGTTTGTCGGTGAAAACCCTTCAAGGCACTGCAAGTCGAACAAGGTCCGTAAGTTGGCGGAAAGTAAAATTGGGTTGTGAAAATCTTGGATAACAAAGTAAAACAATTGGAAAGGAGATTGGTTAAAAAGACTGGGCTGATTAATCGAAAATGCATACCATGATCATTGGTGCCAGTGACTCCACTCAGATAAGTTCCTTGTTCCTATCTCCAACAATCATCCAAATTTGGATTTTCTTCTTTATTCTTAATTCTCAAAATCGTTGCATTTCATTGCTGTTAATTTTTACTCCTCTAAAGCTATTCCAAGGTTAGCCTGGTTCCAACAAATAAGAAGGAATGTCAAAGTGTACTGCCAGATTCAAAATTGCACAAAGCAAAATACGGCCAGGACATGCTGGAGATAGTATGATGAAAAGTGGGACCTAGGGTGTAAGCAAAGGTTAAATCGGTAGAATGGTTCAGTAATGTCATGAGAGATGTATGGTTACAAATAAAAGGGTCAGAAAGTAAAAATAACAGTTGGGGGACCCCGCAGTCAGGGATCAGTCTGAAGGTCAAAACATTTTTTTTACTAGTTCAAGGTAGTCGGATGAAGCAAAGCATGGCGAAGAGAAAACCACCCCCAGCAAGAATGCCACAACTAACCACCACGTTTTAAAATTGACAAGATTTTCTTTGATTTGAAACAGGGGCAAAGATGGCATTTGTTTCAGGAAGCACCCTGTGAGGGAAGCAAGTGCCATGCAGGTTTGATTGTATAAATTCTCAGGACCCTCCTGGAAAATGGGACTTAGCTTTAATTCAAAACATTCATGAATACAAGATCTGGCATAAGCTCTACTTCGTGAAAATATAAGTTGGTTTGAATTTTTTTTTAAGACAAGACTCAATTAGAAATTTTAGGACCCTCCTGGAAAATGGGACATAGGTTAAACTCTAAAACAATCATACGTAGTAAATGTAGGACAAATGTGCACCAAAGGGAATATAAGTTGGCTTCAAAGTTCGCGTAAGAGTTATCAAGACCCTCATGTATAATGGGACATAGTTTAAAACTGGTTTAGATAACAAGATTTAGCAGAAGTCATGCCTTTAAAAGATATAGCTTAGATTTAAAATTGTCGTTTAGTTAAGAGTTGTCAGGACCCCCCTGGATAATGGGACATAACTTTCAAATTCTTGATAATATTTGGTAATATGATTTAGTTTTACAATCACATCTGTCCCCAACAACCAAACTGGGGCAGAAATATTTCTTTGCTTTTGTCTATTTTGTTGAAATCAGGCGTCCACCTGGAGAACAAGGAATAACAGTTGAAGTATCAGTAATCAGGCGTCCACCTGGAGAACAAAGAACAACAGTTGAAGTATCAGCAATAAGGCGTCCACCTGGAGAACAAGGAACAACAGTTGAAGTATCAGCAATCAGGCGTCCACCTGGAGAACAAGGAACAACAATTGAAGTATCAGCAATCAGGCGTCCACATGGAGAACAAGGAAGAATAGTCGAAGTATCAGCAATCAGGCGTCCACCTGTAGAACAAGAAACAACCGTTAAAGATTCAGTAATTAGGCGTCCACCTGAAGAACAAGGAACAACAATTCAAGTTTCAGCAATCAGGCGCCCACCTGGAGAACAAGGGAGTACAATTCAAGTTTCCGCTTTCAAGTTCTTACTGATGTTTGGTAACATGATTTAGTTTACACTTATATATATACCAGCTACCAAACTAGGGCAGAAATTTTCTTTGCTTTTGTCTATTTTGTTGAAATCAGGAGCCCACCTGGAGAACAAGGGAATACATTTCAAGTCTCAGCCCACCTAGAGAACAAGGGAATACATTTCAAGTCTCAGCAATCAGGAGCCCACCTGGAGAGCAAGGGAATACAATTCAAGTTTCAGCAATCAGGCGTCCACCTGGAGAACAAGGAACAACAATTCAAGTTTCAGCAATCAGGCATCTACCTGGAGAACAAGGAACAACAGTTGAAGTTTCAGCAATCGGGAGCCCACCTGGAGAACAAGGGAATACATTTCGAGTCGCAGCAATCAGGAGCCCACTTGGAGAACAAGGGAATACAATTCAAGTTTCAGCAATCAGGAGCCCACCTGGAGAACAAGGGAATACAATTCAAGTTTCAGCAATCAGGATCCCACCTGGAGAACAAGGGAATACAACTCAAGTTTCAGCAATCAGGAGCCCACCTGGAGAACAAGGGAATATATTTCGAGTCGCAACAATTAGGAGCCCACCTGGAGAACAAGGGAATACAATTCAAATTTCGAGTAGTCAGGAGCCCGCCTGGAGAGCAAGGGAAGACAATTCAAATTTCAAATAATCAGGAGCCCGCCTGGAGAACAGAGGAAAGGAAACAATAGTTAAAGGAAGACATTTAAAGGGTCAGCAGTCAGGAGCCCGCCTGAAGAACGGAATGGTGTTATATTTTTAAGAAGTTGTTGAAGTCAGGAGCCCGCCTAGAGAGTAGAGGTGTTATCTTTAAGAAGTTATATTGAAGTCAGGAGCCCGCCTGGAGAATGAAGGTGCTATATTTTAAGAAGTAATTGTTGTTGAAGTCAGTAAAGCAGCGGAAACAACAAAAATCCCCAGCAGAAGAAGGCATTTCAAGATTCAAAGGAAAATAACGCGAAGGAAATAAACAGTTCGAGATCGGCGATCAAGGGAGAATGCAAGTCAAGTCAGAAGTAAAAGCAAAATCAGAGGAAACACAAGGCAACGAGGCAACACCAGTCACATGACCAAGTTTGAGAATAAATTTTTGTAATGCATAGATCATAGCTTAGTATAACTTCTTTATCTTTCATCAAGGTGTAATAAGGAGGTCAGTAAGAGGTAACATCAGCAGCAACAGCAGTAACAGAAAAGGCAGTCCCATGGTAGTCTCAGCTACCCAAAACTTTCCGAACTACATTGACCTGATTCCTTTATAGCCACGGATATGTAGGAAACCTTTGAAGCAGAGGTTCGGTCAAATCTTTCAAAAAATGCTTCCCACGGAGTATTCAAACAGGCAAAAATCGCTCGTATCCGCTCACTTTATCTTTGCACGAAAACTTTTCGTGTTTCCGGACAAAGAGGGGCAGCTGTGAGCACGTGATTTTTGCCTCATACGAATTACTCCAAAATAATTCCCAAAATTAGGTCTTTTCTTTAATTATGTATTATTTTTAGGAAATATTGTGCGATTTTCCTGTTTGTTTGCATAGATCTGTGTGCATGTTTAATTTTATTAATGCATTAAAAAATACAAAAAATATAGCATTTGCATTTAGGATTGGATTTTTATATTTTGGAATTAATTAATAATTAGGTGTTTTACAAAAATAAAAATTCACAAAAATAACATATTATTTGTATTTTGGTCAAATTGTGTGATTTTCTTTTAGTTTAAGTGTTTAATTGTTTGTGGTGGGTGTTATTTAAAGTTAATTAATATTTTTAAGTTAACTTAGGTCTTATATAATTTAATTTAGGATCTTTAAGTTTAATTTTTGAGAGAAAAAGAAGAAAAGAAAAGAAAAAGAGTTAATAAAAAGAGAGGAAATCAAATTTGGGCCAGAAGATCCTCAAGCCCAAACAAAATCCATCCAAACCCACGCCAAACCAGCCCAGACCCGTCTACTATACCTGGTCCACCCCCACCAGAACCAAACGACGTCGTTTGGACACGTTTCAATCTGGACCGTTTATCTCATCCGATCAAACGGTCCCAAAGATTTGACCAAACCCAACCCCCGACCCGCTTACCCCGAACCACACCCGCCCCAGCATTACCCCAAAATGACACCGTCTCCCTTAAATGAACTAATCCAGGCCATTGATCGTGCCTGATACAACGGCCAGGATTAGACCATCCCTTCCGTATATAAACCTAACCCCTCTCCTCACACCCCCTAAGTCATACCCTATTCATCGTCTCTTTCAGAGATGAACCCAAGCAACCCTCCCAAACCCTAGCCGCCCTGAAACCCCTTCGCTTGAAAGCCGGCGGCAACAACGCCGGTGACCACCAAAATAACACCCTAGAACCCCCTAACCACCCTCAACCTGAATCCCCACTCCGTTGTCCTCGAATCATCCCCGCCTTGTTCGAATCTTCCATCGAAGCTCAGGACCCAAAACCCTAGATCATCTAATGAACCCCAAACCCACACCAAGGCACCCCCTGATCACCCTCGTCACGGATCTGTTAACCACTTGCCTCGAATCAACCTCCAGCTTCTCGAATCTTCAATCGAAGATTCGAGCAGGAACTAGATCTACCCCAACCAGTCCCAAACTCATACCAGACATGTCCATGACCTCCCTCATCACCAAACCACCGTTGGTTTGGTTCGAATCTGGCTAGAAACACTCGAACCCCAAATCAAAACGTAAAAACCTTAGAAAAACCAAAACTGGTTCCTGTCCGAAGTTCAAGAGGTTTTGGGTGTTTAACTGACCTTAATCGAAGTGTTCTCAGTTGAGAACACTTGATTAAGGTCCGTTTGACCTCAAAAAAGTTCAAATTCGAGTCGATTCGAGTCCATATGTTCCTTGTTCCATTTAAGGTATTTTTCCTTTTTTATTTTATTCTATTTTTCTGATGTTTTAAGTGTCTGTTTATGTGTTTATTATTGTTATATTAATTTTTCAGTTTTGTCGATTATTCTTTCCTGCTCCATCAGACCTTTTTATTTGGTCGAATTTGTTTCTGTTCTTTGTTGTGTATAATTATAGGCTGTATGATCAATTCAAATAAGTTTCGTCGATTGGTTGTTTTATTATAAACCTCTGTTCTTGTCAATGCCGATTGAAATTGCCTGATTATCTATTTTCGGATTGATTATTATCAATTGTTGTAGGTAATTGGTTAATTAGTTCTCGTCGATTAATTCGTTCTTGTTTGTAAACCAATAAGTTCGTCAAATGGTTGTTGTGTATGCTTGATCTGTGGACACTTAGCTTCAGGGCATTGTCAGTAGGCTGACAATGAACCTGCATTCATGTTCATTTTTTGATTCAGTTTTTAGTTTTAGTTATAATGATTTTGTTGAGTTCTGTGTTGTGATTTAAATTCAGTCCATGGGATTCAAGGGGAACTCAACCTTAGTCATTCAGTTGTTAAGAGAATTGGCTATAGATAATTGTTAGTTTGAACAAGATTTTAGAATTAAAAGTTTTAATGCAGATGAATGGTTTGTATTGGGACAGTAATATTAAGGGATTTCAGGGGTGATTTGGGAATGAAACAGTTAGGATAATATTTTAATGATAGTATTTTGTTAGTAGGATATTAGTGCCTTTAAATTAATATGATAATGGGGAACAAAAGGGAATGAGGGGCTGAAAATAAGGAAAAGTTTTCCTTAGTGGGATTTAAAGTAGAAAAATTCAGATTTGTAGTGAAAAAAGAGGGTAAGGCAGTAAGTGGGAAAGGGAGGGCAGGCCTGTATAAGAGGGCAGAATCAGGTCTGTAAAAGGGGATTGAATTGGAAGAGCTGGGAAAGTTGAAAAAATAGCTACTGTCTTTTTCATTGCCTTGTTTAGGATCTGAAATAGCTAGAACTTTCTCCCTTTTACTTCTGCTATATACTTGGGGAAGTATAAAACTGTTGGTTATTTGTTGCTGCACTGCTGTTGCAACTTCTGAATGCTACTGTTGCTGTTGGTTACTGCTGATACCTAATTTTTCTGCTTCCTTCTTTTATTTCCAGGTACATTTTTATTCTACCTGCTGTAAACCCTTCTGTGAAATGGAAATCTGAAGCATGTTGGCCATTTAATCTCATTAGAAGAGTTTAATTCTGTCTTTATTTCAAGTTTTAGTTTGAACATGTTTGCGTTTGAATGTTGGTCAGTGATAATGCTTCTAGAGGTTGAGTTTGGTTTAAAATAGATATGGGATTCGATTTTGGTCGAATATTCTGTAATCTAAAACCAGCATTGTGTAAATGGACCTGGTCATAATGTTGAAACCTGTTTAAAAAGTCAGGACAACATGTTTGCTTAGTTAGGTCAGTAATGGAGTTCTGCATATAATTTTGAGTAGTCATTTGCTTAATTAGATATTGAATGATCAAATATCACTAGATATGGTAGCTTCTGCGTAGGAGCAACGTGATTAGTTGCGTTGTTGTGAAATTGAAATGGCTAAATTCCATTCCCTTTTGTTAATTATTGAAATTGGAGTGTAATCCTGCTTTCATAATCAAACCATTATTAGGTTTGATTCGTTTGACTTTTAAGTTTGAATGGAAATCTGAAGTATGTTGAATTACGATCCTCCATTTCTACTGCAATGGATTTGTCGTAATTTCGAAATTTGGTTGGTATATGTTTGTTTAAGTTATTTCGATGGCTATTCTCTTTTAAGGGCTTTAGATATAAACTAGTAATCATTTTAAGCCAGCAATAATCGGCGGATTTGTATTGTTCTCTTGGTACGTAAGAATTGAATAAATATAATTTGCCTCCTCTGTATTTATTTAATCATTTGCTAGTATTCATAATTTTGCTACAATATTATGTAGCTTCTATCTTTAGTTGGAAAATAAGCTGTTTGAAAAAATGTGAATTTCGTTAAATTGAATTCCCATTGCCTCACTAATCGATAGGCTGCTTGGTTAGCATTTACTTTGGTTAGGCCGTTTGTTAATCTTAGGAAGATACAAAATTGGATTGGGATTAAAACAAATATGATCTATTGGTTCGAGCCATTTCGTATAGGCATTGGTAAAGCAATTAAGTCATAAAGCTAGCATATTTTTCCCATTTAGCAAAATAATCACTTATGAACATCCTTAGTTCGTTTTGGCTGAGTAAAACAACTCGAGGTGTGCCATGTTGAATAAAATCCCAAAATTCATGGCCCTCATTTAATTAGTTTTAACTCTTTAGAAATTGAGATTTGCCATTTTGTTAAATAATTTATGGCCCTCAGATAATTAATACTAACTCTTTTATAATTGGGATCCGTGCCAAATAAAAATGACAAATGTGTGGCCCTCATATAATTATTTCTTTCAAAAAACTTAAAATTTGAGGCGTGCCACTTAGCTAATTTTCAGGGCCCTCGCAAAGTTAATAACGCGTTAGTTGCTTTAGGCACGTTTAATATACTGTCGTGGTTGTGGACACGTTCGCGTGACATGATTACAATTCTAAAGACAATTCGGAGTATGCGTTCGCGCAACTTCGAACAAATCTTCTCAATAAAAAATGGGTTTTCGGAGGTTATTAAATTAAATTATCTCATATAGTCCGAGGCGCGCCGCATACCATTTAATCATACAAAAAATGACAAATGTTCGTAGTTTGTTTTAAGCACGCGCAACTTCGGCCAAATTCGTTTTTATAATAAAAATGTTATTAATTTAATTATGTACATGTACGCGTGACATGATTCCTTACATACAAAAAATAAAACGAATATACGTACGCGTGATTCGTTTCAAGACAATTCTATAATTACAAATAATCAAGCTAAAAGCGGTAATAAAAGTTAAAAATACGCAATAAGTTTAAAATGTGTAATAAGTCAGATAATTAGGCCAAGTATAAATTGTTAAGTGACCGTGCTAGAACCATGAAATTCGGGAGTGCCTAACACCTTCTCCCGGGTTAACATAATTCCTTACTCAGATTTCTGGTTCGTGGACTGTTAAACAGAGTCATATTTTCCTCGATTCGGGATTCAGTCGGTGACTTGGGACACCATAAATCCCCCAAGTGGCGACTCTGAATTTCTTAAAATAAATCCTGTTTCGATTGTCCTTTAATTAGAAAAAAATCCCTTTACATATACCCTTCCGGGGGTGTAGGTAAAAAGGAGGTGTGACAACCCCGACTTGCCATGGCGGCCGATGTTTCAAAATTAAAACTCTTGGAAAGAGGAAATCAAATGGAGCGCCTATAAAGGTAGATGGAGTTGAAAAATTTGAGTCCCACGTGGCTAACCGTCTCGGCAAAGAGTTGAAAAAAGTCAAGCTACCCCAAATGCTCTGAATTTAAAGTTGGAAAGAAGAAGCCAGAAATGAAAGAAGGCGAAATAAAGTTGGAAAGGTTAAGTACCACGCAATTAGCCGTTGCAACAAAGTTTGAGGAGCCAAAAGTTCCCCAATGTTCCGAAGAAAAAGAAAAAAAGAAGGAAAAAGAAAAGGAAGTCAAAAAGGCAAAATAAAGTCGAAAAGATTGAGTTCCACCGACCAAACGTCATGGCGAAATCTGGAAAAAACCAGAGGTTCTCAGGGCCTGAAATGAAATTGGTCCCCAGGAAACAAGCAGTGGCAATTGAGATCTTCATCGAAGAAGCTAGGCTGAGATCAAGCGATAGAGACAATCAAGGCCACAAAACCAACCATTGTTTCAAACTAACAATTTTTCTTTGTTTGAAAACATGAAACAGGTGCAACCCAAAACAACTTCAAGCAACCTCGCAAGAAGCAAGTGCAACCAAAGAGAAACGGCGCAAGGGCTAAAAATAGCTTTGCAGCAACAATCCATAAAAAGGGAAGTCCCCTCCAATTTTTTTTTCGCATTTACTCATTCCATGAAATAAAAAAAATAAGAAGAAAAAAAAAGAAGAGATTAGAAGAAAAATCCCAAATCATGGTAGCATAAGGTCTCCAATCTCTAACTGCGTCCTTTCTAACATAGGGTCCCATTCCCTAATTGCCCCCGGCATAACCCGTGGACTTCCGCGGCATAACCCGAGGACCCTTCTTCTTTTATCCCGGCATAACCCGTGGACCTCCCTGGAATAACCCAGGGACCTTTTTCCTTTTCTCCCACCATAACCCGTGGATCTCCCTGGCATAACTCAGGGACCTTTTTTTTTCTCTTCTACTGGCATAACCCGTGAACCTCCCTCGCATAACCCAGGAACTTTTTTCTTTTTCTCCCGTCATAACCCGTGGACCTCCCCGGCATAACCTGAGTACCTTTTTCCTTTCTCCTGGCATAACCCGAGGACCCTTTGCCTTTTCTTCCAGCATAACCCGAGGGCCTTTTTCCTTTTCCCCGGCATAACCCGTGGACCTCCCTAGCATAACCCAAGGACCTTTTTTCTTTTCTCCCTTTTTATTTTCTCCCGGCATAACCCGTGGACCTCTCTGGCATAACCCAAGGACCCTTTTTCTTTTCTCCCGGCATAACACGTGGACCGCCCTGGCATACCACAAGAACCTTTTTTCTTTTATCCCGGCATAACCCGTGGACCTCCCTGGCATAACGCAAGGACCTTTTTTCTTTTCTCGCGGCATAACCCGTTGACCTCCCTAGCATAACCCAAGGACCTTTTTTCTTTTCTCCCGGCATAACCCGTGGACCTCGCTGACATAGCCCAAGGACCTTTATTCTTATATCCCGGCATAACCCGTGGACCCCCCTGGCATAACCCAAGGACCTTTTTTCTTTTCTCCCGACATAACACGTGGACCTCCCTGGAAAAACCCAAGGACCTTTTTCTTTTATCCCGGCATAACCCGTGGACATCCCTGGCATAACCCAAGAACCTTTTTATTCTTTTCTCCCGGCATAACCCGTGGACCGCCCATGCATAACCCAAGGACCATTTTTCTTTTCTCCCGGCATAATCCGTGGACCTCCCTAGCATAATCCAATGACCTTTTTTCTTTTCTCCCGGCATAACCCGTGGACCTCCCTGACATAACCCAAGGACATTTTTTCTTTTATCCTGGCATAACTTGTGGACCTCCCTGGCATAACCCAATGACCTTTTTTCTTTTCTCTCGGCATAACCCGTGGACCTCCCTGGCATAACCCAAGGTCCTTTTTCTTTTATCCCTGCATAACCAGTGGAACTCCCTGGCATAACCTAAGGACCTTTTTTTTCTTTTCTCCCGGCATAACCCGTGGACCTCCCTGGCATAACCCAATGACCTTTTTTCTTTTCTCCCGGCATAACCCGTGGACCTCCCTGGCATAACCCGAGGACCTTTTTTCTTTTATCCCGGCATAACCCGTAAACCTCCCTAGCATAACCCAAGGACCTTTTTTCTTTTCTCCCAGCATAACCCGTGGACCTCCCTGGCATAACCCAAAGACCTTTTTTCTTTTCTTCCGACATAACCTGATGACTTCCCCGGCATAACCCGAGAACCCTTTTTCTTTTCCGGCATAACCCAGTTATCTTTCCAGCATAATCTGGCAACCTTCTCAATTTAGGGCTTCACCCCTATTCCCAAGGATACGCAATCCTGACTTTTATTGCTTTCAATAAAAAAATAGCTTAGATTTGTATTGCAAATAATTCACAAAATTTTCCTAGTGAAAACTGGGGCAGAAAATTTTCGTTCGTTTGTTTGTTTTAGTGTCTGAGCAGGTTTGGCCTCGAGGCACAAAGTCCGAGACGATCAAAGAATGAGTCTCAATCCAAAAAGAAGAAAAGAACCAAAGAAGTGTATTCAAAAGGTTGAAACGGAGAAAGATGCGGACTGCCCAAGATTCGATTGAAATCACAGGCTTCACATGTCCCGACTTGATCCAAAGCTGAAGAAAGAACCAACACCTACAACTGACGAGCATCAAGATTCAGATCGGAGTCCACAACAAGAGCCAACTAAGACTCAAGATCAAGTTTCAAGAGATTTATAGATAGGAATCTTGTAACTCGTATTTGATGTGCTTAGCTAGCTTAGCTTTTCATTTTTCATTTTGGTGTAATAAGGAGTTCAGCAAGCAGTAGCAACAACAACAACACTAAAATCACAGTTTTCCGTTAGTCCCAGCTACCAAAACTTTCAGAACTACACCGACCTAATTCTTTTATAGCCAAGGATATGTAGGCAACCTCCGAAGCAAGGTTCGGTCAAACTTTTTCAAAATGCTTCCAAATGGAGTTTCAAACGGGCAAAAATTAGTCACATGGCTCACCTTATCTTTGCTTGAAAACTCTTCATGTTTCCAAACAAAGAGGGGCAACTGTAAGCAACTAATTTTTGACCATGTTTGAATTTATTCCCACTTTCTCCACTCACTACTCACTTTCTTCACTCACTACCTACTTTCCCCACTCACTACCCACTTTCCCCACTTTCTCCACTCACTACCAACTTTTTCCACTCACTACCCACTTTTCCCAATTTCTCCACTCACTACCAACTTTTTCCACTCACTATCCACTCTTTCCACTTTCTCCACTCATGTTCCCAACTCTCCCAAAAAAATAATATTTACTTAACTCACTCCTTCATCATTCTCTCTATATATAACACACAAAAAAAGAAAGAGGGGGCAGTCTTACACACAAAAACGTTGCTGCTTCTTATCAAGATTCCCCCCATCTTCTTCCATTTTCTTCTTTCTTCTCAAGCCATAACTCACCAACAACCAACCACCATCTTCCATGAAAATCATGTAAAAATCTCCGTGAAACCCCATTAAAAGGTCATAGAAAAGCTGCTAAGAAACGATCTCAAAATGCTCAAAAAACGAGCTGAACAAATCTGCTCGGAAATGCAGCTATGAACCTCCATTAACCACCAGTTAACACCATCAAAATCCCTCCCTTTCTTCCTTCTTGAAAAACAGTCCAAAATGAACCCAAACCAGCCCATTTTCACCTCTAAAACTCCATAACCCAGTAGCTTAACACCATATCCTTGTTGTTCTTCCTCAAAGTAGCGGGCAATTGGTTTTGAGTCAGGTTCGAGTTGACGACGAGGTTCCGAGCTCCATTCAGTGGTCAAGCTCCTACGCTTGGTTCGCCTTTAGAGTGCGAATGTAATACTCAAGTCAGATTTGTCAATATAAAGGTCAATCTACCCATTTCATTCCATGTTTATATTATTTTCGCTCAAGTATTCTGTTTGATATGTAATACTCAAGTCAGATTTGTCAATATAAAGGTTTTAATGGCTTTCTTCTACTTACTACAAGTCTTGTTCGTTCATTTTTTTTGCTCAAATCTCTCATGAATGCCTACCGTATTTTTGGTTCATTTGATTTTATTGTAATTAGTTTAGTAAATAATTTAATATGTTATCTTTATTTTGTATTTTGAGTTGATCAGTTTAGATTAATAGAGTAAACTAACTGATAAAGAAGAGTAGATTTGAAATTCGGATTGGAATTTTTCTTGTAACATTTGGGTATTGTAGTAATAACATAAGAATGAATTTTGGGTTAAAAATTGTGCCACTAGAGTAAACTTGGAGGCTTTAGTTAATTTCGATGTAGTAATGTCCGGGGAAAAAAATATATAGAAAACAAGACCTTTAAGATTTTGACTAAATAAATCAGTTGCGAGCCCATTTTCAATAATTTTCATAATTTATGGTCTTCTAATAATCTCAAAGATTAGGAAAATAATAAATGCGTAGTTGCTTTAGGCGCGCTATTTAAATTGATTTCCTTTATTTGTTAAATTCGGGGGTGCATTTCATGTGACCCGATTTCAATTCTGAACAACGTTAAATAAAATGTGTCGTGGACTGCGGGTGCATTTCATGTGGCGTGGTTCAATGTGTGTTTTAAATAACGTTGAATCTTTCTAAAATTAATTAAAAGTGGTTAATAATTTAAAATTATACCATAGGCTAAAACATGTTTTAAAATCAGATAATAGGCTAATTATGATAGTTTAAGCGACCGTGCTAGAACCACGAAATCCGGAGGTGCCTAACACCTTCCCTCGGGTTAACAGAATTCCTTATTCAGAATTTTTGGTTCGCAGACTTCAAAAGGAAAGTCGAATTTTCCTTGATTTGGGATTTTAAAAATAAACCGGTGACTTGAGACACCAGAAAACAAACTATCTCAAGTGGCGACTCTGAATAAAAAGAAATAAATAATCTCATTTCGAATAATGTCACTTAAAGTGGAAAAACTCCCTTGTACTACCTTCGGGTGTGTAAAAAGGAGGTGTGACACAACTTACGCTAATGCAAGCATTTAATGACGGCTTCCACGGCTCGAACATGTAGACGATTTTACCATTGCTCCAAGACTACTCTTCCCGACAAAAATAAATAATTAACAGAATTAGTGCACCTGTTTAGACAACAGGGGGTACTTTTCATTAAACTAGAAAAGTATACAAAATTTCTTCTCGAAGCTGCATGATCTCGGGCCTTATAATTGAAGGGGAAAAAAGAAGATAAATCCTTAGTTAGTCTTTTAAAAAAACTTATAAAGAAGAATATCGTATACAATTAACTCAAATTGACACAATGGCTTCTATTTTCCATCACCTATTACAATCATAAGGAGTTAAGGAAATCAGAATCAAAATCATCTTGTTTTTCCCATTTTTTTGTCCAATTAGCCTACTAATAGACGAACTAAAAGATGCTAAATTTAGTTCACTGAACTACAGTACTTGAAATTTACATACAACATACTTCCAATCACTTTCAGGCATTTTAACAAACAGTACAGGGGCGTCTCGACACTGACTTAGCAAATACACCAGCTTCAAGATGACAAAGAAGACTAGACCAGAAGCATAGTAATTCCACTCCTCAATTACATTAACCAATTAAAACTGGAGTTTTACCTTGTTTTGCGAGGAGCAATTATAGCATAGGAAGATGAATTTCGTCAAAGCCCCAAGCTTTTTTCAGTTGGCAATGGTGTAGAAGACGACAAACTTTATATTTCTGTCAGCCATAGCTGCCATTAATTCGCACCTCCGAGAGAGAAGAGAGTTGGGACTTAGAATTCGGTATTGAAAATTTATGTGTTGCCTATTTCATGCCGGCCTGAAATGGTTTTCAGAATCAACCCGATATTCATGAACAAACCAAAAAAACCTTGAGACATGATTAATGTGTAACAGGGCAATCAAAGGAGCAAACAAAGCATTGATTAATTATGCATGTTGAAGGAGCAATATTTTTGGCACAGTGACGTAACAGAATTTTGGTGAATTGATGAAAAGCACTAGGGTATTAAAATATAAACAAATTAGGTCAAATCATACACCTCAAGACAGCTTAAAATACTTGGATAATTTTCTTGATTGCATCAGTATTTTGACTCACAGTTAAACTCAAAATTTTATGAATTCAAATAACCAATTAATGAACAATTTTACATTATTTTTTTTTGGTAACGTGAATATTACCATTAACAAACAAAAATAGTACACCTAAAAGAGCACCTATGAGCAATAAGCCTCCGACAGAAAACTAGTTACAAGTAATCTATGCAAAAACATGTATACTAGTATTGATATGTATTCGAAAAGTACCAAGTAATCTATGCAAAAACAATCTACTTCTATGTGTCTTTTTTGATGATCTAAACAACTCAACTCTTTGTACAATTTTCCTCTTTATCTTACAGGGTAGGGGTAAGGCTACGCACATCCTACCTCCCTAGATCCCACTTGTGAGATTACATCCTACTCGGCCTATGGAACAGTAATCTTCCATGGACAGCTAACCACATAATGAAATGTGCTTAGGTTGAGCCACTGAGTTCCAAATGAGATCTGCCTCTTCCAGCTTACTATGTTCTCCTATTAGCTCCAAATTGCTGCTGGTGATTGAATATCCTCCACCAGCTTTGATGACGTACCTTGTCTGCACATACCAGCTTTGCATCTGATTCTTGAGGGAGTTAATCTTTCTCCAATATACTGTCCGGGGAACCTTGTGAGTCCATATGCCCTCAACCAGCTGTGACGACATACCTTGTCTGCACATAAACACTATCGCTAAGTAAAATAGACATGTAGTAAGCATTAAATACAAATAACAACTTAGCCATAAACCAAATGAATGGAAGGGCTTATAGTTTTCTTCTAAAAAATTTCTCGACAAAGAGTGTTCAGTATATGTTATCCACCTATAAAACCTAATATTTTATCTATATACACAATGTAATTCTTCGATGAAGGGTGGTCAATTGACCACCCTTAAGAGAATGTAGCTTTGCCCCTGGGTGAAATGCTTTCGTTGTGCACAACTACAGAGCTGGCATATGGCGGACACGAGCTCCATTTTCTAATATGATACTCTTCACTATGAATGGAAATGCGATGAGCAAGCTGTGAATAATAGGCTGGGGAAGAAGGATTGGCATTTTGATTCCTGTGAATACATAAATTATAAAATCACAAGATTATATTTATCGTCAATGTAACTTGAACACTTAAATAATTGAATGAAAAGAGTAACACTAATTGTATATTACTGTCTTATCCATAGGAGAAGATTCTCTTCCTTTGCTCTCCTTGCAATAATCATGCAATAGGTTATGAACAAGACATGCAATAGGATTCTACTCAGTGTAATTCAACAGATTCAGTACTGTAAAACATCTGAATGTACATATTACAATCATCAATGGAAAATATTACAATTTCCTCTCTAATTTCGCTCAATTCATCTTCTTTCTTTCTTTTCCATTGCTGATCTTCTCGAGCTTCTCAGTAAAGCTCCTGACTCAGTTGCTTAATCCTCGAGTTCTTCACAGAATTCCTGCAATTAAGCTATCACTGAGCTCTAGTCTTCATAGTCTGTAGAAAAAAGTCCCAATGAGTTAATAGCTCAAAGTAGTACTCCCTCCATCTCATTTTACATGAAGGTGTTTGATTGGACCCAGAGTTTACGAAGAAAAAGAAAAGACTTTTGACATATAAGCTAAAGCTATATGACATATTAAAGGTGTAAATTTTTTTGTTTGAGGAATAATTTTATTTATAAATCATTTTCAATCATCTGCATTTACTTTGACAACAGAATATTTATAAGGAGGGAATCACTAATTAATTGCTTACATTGATAAAAACTATAGGCTTCTAGCATACGTAGTTGAATTTTCTATGTAGTGTACCTGAATATGAATAGTAATGCCTTGTCGCGCTGATAAAGACCTCGAAACCATAATTCTGATAATCTTCAACTTGTGTATTCCAGATATCCCTCGCCGACTTGTTAACAGATTCGTTGCACTCCTCTACCTTAATGGATTTCAGAGAAGAGATGTCTCCGAAACAAGAAGGGATCTCCTTTAGAGATTTGCATTCAAGCAAAATCAAGTGTTGAAGGTTAGGAAAGGCATCGTCCTCGACAATCCATCCTCCAATGCGGAGGTCATCTAGTTCCAAGACTTCGAGCTGAAGGAACTCGCCATTGCTCACTTTCCATTTTATAGAGCCACTCAGAATGTATTTCAGTTTGAGTACTTTAAGGTTCTGAAGCGAAGCAATTGCTGAAAAGTGACGAGGATGCAGGTGAAACTTCTCTAGTCTCAGGTTTTTGAGGTTTGGTGAAGAGATGCAAAAGGGGAGGGTATTTTCATCAATGTGAAATGACGACTTACGACTAATCTGCAGCATTTCAAGCTGTGCAGGAAAATTCAATACATAGTACTTTTCAGTCTGCCTTTGAAAATTCTCTCTATAGTAAAACTTGGTACCGTGGACTTGGCATCTCAGTTCCCGTAGATTTGGTGTATTTCTCAAAATCATTTCCACATCCAGGACACAAGAAAAACATGGATAGGAAAGAGTTCTCAGATCATAGGAGTATGTAAAATTATACGGCTAATTGTGAATTTGCACTCATAAATGTGCAAGTGTCTCAATTTAACCATCTCACAGAGTGTAATGGGTGGTAACTTTCTTCCTCGAGCCCCTTTTAATATAAGAGTTTCAAGGTTCCAACGATTGGCTGTGAATGATGAAATCGACGACTTCCAAGCTTTTGCAGCAGAATAACCCGACTCCCAAGTTGCAGCGAAATACCTCAAGTAAACTAGATCAGATGGGAAAGAACCAATACTAGTGAACTCCAAATCCAGCACTTTTAGAAACTTGAAGCTGCGAAAAATATGGGAGACAGTACCAACTACAAGGCAATTATAATGCAAAATTATAGAATCAACATGTGACCAACACGAGCTACGCTCTTCAGTATGATACCTTTCACCATAAATGGACATGCGATGAGAAAATTGCCTGGTATTTTGATCCCTGTGAATATAGAAATTAGTATGTAAAATTATACAACTTGAACATTGCGTACACTAAATGGTAAATTACCGTTTTATCCATAGGAGAAGATTCTCTTTCTTTGCTCTCTCCTTGCAGAAATCATGCAATAGGTCATGTATTCGACATGCTTTAATCTTACCTCCAATGCTCCTTTTAGTTCCCATCACTAGATTTCTTCCAATAAGATTTCCCAAATAGCCTTCTGCTATATCCTCCAAACTCTTGCCTTCAAAACATTTTATGAATCCTTCGGAGATCCACATGCGTGTCAATTTCGAAACGTTAATCACACTGTCCTCTAAGAATGCTCCAAAGTAAAGAAAGCAAAGCTTTATATGGTAGGGTAAAATCCGATAACTATGTTCTATAATGGACCTTGAATCGCCGTGAATGTGGGGAACTAAATTATTGCCCACTTGTTCCCAACATTCTTCTTTCTTCTCCGTCTCTGCAAGAATACCACCCACCAAAGCAATTGAAAGAGGTAACCGACCACACTTTTTTGCAATTTGTTGCCCAATATTATTTAAGAGAGGGGGGCATCTTTCTTCACCAAAAACCTTCTTTCGAAGTAACTCCCAACTTTCATCATCGTTAAACATACGAAGGGAAAGGGGATCACTTCGAAATCGAGCATAATTGGCAACCTCATTATTTCGCGTTGTTACAATGATTCTACTTCCATTATTGGTATCTTGAAAACAACCTATTAGATCATCCCAAGCACTAGCTTCCCACACGTCATCAAGAAGGACGAGATATCTTTTGGAGAGTAAAACTCTACGAAGCTCATCAGCTAGTTCATGATCAGCGCAGCTTTCTCTACTTTTAGAGTCTTTACCAATAACATCACGTAGAATGACCAATAACAAGTTCTTACGTGAATATTCTTGAGATACACAACATTGTGCACGAATATCAAAGTGAGAAACAACTAACCTATCAGAGTATAGTCTGTAGGCCAGAGTCGTCTTGCCTAGACCTGGCATGCCAGAAATTGAGATAACGTCTCGCCCTCTGGTTCCTTTTATTAGTTGGTCTCTTAACTTTTCTATGACATCCTTGAAACCTACAATTTCTTCATTCATCCTTGGAGTGCTTGCCGAACTTGATGACGCATGAGACGTACTAGTGTTCTTCGTATCCCCAGCCATTTTCTTTTCTTGAATCTTTGCTACGTCTGCTCTGATAACAGTAATCTCCTCTATGATATCCAAGAGCCAACGCTCGAGGAACCATACAGGAGCTTCTTTGCATATACATGCATCAACTATGTACTCTACCTCATATGCTTTGCCAATCAATTGTGTAGCACAACGGTGAATTTTGTCGAGGTCATTGTCTCGCCCTTCTGTAATAGCCTTGAGAAAAGGTTGCAAGCTCTCGAGTTCCTTCTGAATTATTAGAATTTGGTTCGTGACAGAAGCTAGTGAATTTGAATGGCGGCTTTGGAACTCCTTCAGGTTGTTCAAAAGGAAATCAACATAGCCTAGTCCATGAATCCTAGGCAATTTAGATTGAAACGCCTTCCGTATGGTGGGGTATATCACTGTGCTAATGGGCTTTAACTCCATTTGCAAGAAAAGAAAAACATTGATTTCACCTACAACAATCACATCTTGATTTTCGTACCCACGGCCTGAAAGATAAAACCAGGCAAGCATTGATGCATGACCAACCACAGCTAAAACATGAGTGAAGAAACTAACATGATATTGGCTCTGAGGTTCTATGAACCTCTCTGAAACAAAGCAAACGAAATATTGCACCAATTTCAATTCCTTTAAAACATCTTCAGTATGTTCCTTGTTTTCAGGAACATAAAGAAGTGAACAAGAATCAACAACTAGATCACAAAGATTCTCTACCACAGTATCGATGAATTTAGTAAAAAAATTGAGAATTGCAATACCATCCTTGTTGGCCGAAAATGGTGAGGATGATATTTTAGGAAAGGAGTATTTGGCTCTAATTTCCATCTTAATCGACCAAATCTTGTTTTGTACAATAAAGGGACAAAGATCAAAGTACTCGGCTAGGTATAATTCAGAAAAGTCAAATAGAGCATCTTCAAATAGAGCTTGAACTTTCTGAACGACATCTAGCATGTTGGGACATTCATATGTGAAGCTCTGCAAGCTGAGAAATATATCCAGGAATTTGAATTCCCGTTTAACGAACCTGACTGTATCTTTCGTAGTATTAGGGAAGTAAAAAATATCGTCAAGTTGTTGCAGACGTTCAAAAAGACGATTCTTTGAAGACAAGTATCGGTTAGAAGACATCTCAAAAGTTGTGATAAAGAAGAAAAAAAGTGATGAAGTTGAACTGCAAAAGGGAATTAGGAGAGAAATTCAGATGTTTGATACTAAGCCTTTACATACAAAACAACATTTTATACTACTTAGGATGTTTTTCTCTTCTCTTTGCTTAGACTTTTATATTAGTTGCCAGATATTGTATAACCACTCCACAAATTTTTTAATTATACTTCGCTATATTCTGTTAGCTGAATTAGCATTAGTTGTCACGTTAAGGACAGTTGACTTTGAGGACACAGAGCTTACTGTTTTTCAGAATTTTCAATTCCGGAATTAGTGGTTTCCTTCACAAAAATAAAATTAAAATAAAAAATAAGTTTAATGATTTAGGGTTTTCGTTTTACTCCAGAAGAGGTAGTGGGCGGGCTAAGAAGTATTGGGGAGAGGTGATCAGACAGGATATGGCGAATAACATATAAACAGAAAATGTAAAGAAACAAAAGTTAATCCGAGCCCACTGAATTCACAGTGTTTCCTTAAGAAATTTAATCCCCTCATAGTACCCAAGGTTATGGATTATTTCCTCCCAGGATAGAACGAATTACACACTGGTGTAGTGGTACTTCAAACCCCAGTGTTTCAGCGAACACAAAGTTCGGTAGCAAATCACATTTACTGTTGCTTTCTTTGAAGTTAAAATAATGCAGAAGAAGGAGGAGAAACTCAGAAAATCGTATGAAAAATCTGAGAGAATGGACTTGTATTTATAGTATGTTGGGCTAAAATCTGAGGAGGTGCAACTCTACAGAATGACTGTTTATGCAAAACGACCACAACATAAATGCCATAACATAAATAGCTATTTACTCAACAATAAAAAGGGAAAATAAAGAGGAAAAATTGAAGAGGGTAGTTAATTTTCTGTTACCAAAACAGAAAACGGAAAAATGGAAACGGTTGGATTTCAATATTAATATTCTTGGATTTAATATTAATATTTTGTTATTAAAACGGATATTTAATAATATTTTTGTTAATATTTACTATTAACAAACAAATTTGGTCCAAAAAATTAATCAATCAATCGATCATTTGATCAAATCCAAACCCGAATCCGAATCCGAAGCAGTAGCCGAGCCGAGCGACGATCACGACGGCACGAGACTTGCCTTCTTCTCGACTCTTTAAGAGCTAATATAAACCTCTTCCTCTTCCAATATGGGACAATGTTCCTTTATCAAGGGGGGAGGGGGAGGGGGACTTAAAATTTCACTTAAACATTTTATTTTCCTCAATTTCCCATTCACCCTCTTTTTAGCCATATTAATGCTTAAAGCCCAACAATCCCCTACATGAATGGGGAATGGCTATATCACGGAAATATGCATGAAAAAAACTGTGTGATTCGCAAGCAAGGATTAATTGCATTTGGATAAGTAGGTTTCCCTTTGAACTTTTCGTAGTGAACTTATGTCGGATATACTCGGTCAATCGGTAGATTTGATATCTTTGAACTGTCGAACTTTGGTGTATATCTAGACAACCATAAGTTACACAACCAACCCTTATCCGTCTTTGGTTCTCACTGTTTTGTTCGTTTCAGCCATGAACACCGCCTAGTTTCATAAGTGCGTAGAGAACTGGCCTTACAAAGTTCTCCTTGAAGTGGCTGACACTTCATACTTACATAGGTGATTTCTGAACGTGTCATCCCATAGATACACTATTTGACATACCCCGTATCAAATTTAGAAATTATTAAAAAACCTTAATGCTTTATCCTTGGTACTAAACATTGTCTCATCTCGAGAATGGACCAAAATTTTAGTTGACAATGTTGAACCGTCATTAATAACTTTGTTTGATCTCCTTGAACTTAGATCTTGGGATCTCCAGTCTTCTAGGTAGAGTTACTGCTACAATGACTTGTTCTTGGCCATAGTCCCATTCCCCTTTATGACTTCTCAACTACCTCTCTAGTTAGGTCTTTTGTAAGTGGATCCAACACATTATCGCTTGACTTTACATAGATAATCATGATAATTCCTCTAGAGAGTAATTGCCTAACGGTTTTATGTCTTCGTCATATATGACGAGATATACCATTATACATAACGCTCCCAGTCCTTCCAATTGCCGCTTGACTATCACAATGTATGCACATTGGTGCCAACGGTCTGGGCCAAAATGGAATGACTTCCAAGAAATTTCGGAGCCATTCAGCTTCTTCACCGGCTTTATCTAAGGCTATGAACTCAACCTCCATTGTATAGCGGGCAATACATGTTTGTTTGGACGACTTCCAAGATACCGCTCCTCCACCAATAGTGAATACATATCCACTTGTGGACTTAGAATCAGTTGATCCGGTGATCCAATTTGCATCACAGTATCCCTCAATGACCGCAGGATATTTACTATAGTGCAAAACAAAGTCCTGGGTATGTTCTAAATATCCCAAAACTCGTTTCATTTCCATCCAATGAGATTGACCTGGACTGCTCGTGTATTGACTTAATTTACTTATAGCCCAAACTATATCTGGTCATGTACAATTCATGATATACATTAGGCATCCCAACACACGAGCATAATTCAATTGTGATATGCTTTGGCCTTTGTACTTTGCTAATGCAAGATTTACGTCAATTGGAGTCTTTGCAATTTTAAACCCTAAGTGCTTGAATTTTTCAAGTACTGCCTTAATATAATAAAATTGTGATAATGCCAGACCTTGAGGAGTCTTATGGATCTTAATCCCTAGAATTAAATCAGCAACTCCCAAGTCCTTCATATCAAACTTGCTAGTTAGCATACGTTTAGTAGCATTTATGTTGGCAATGTCATTACTCATTATCAGCATATCGTCCACATATAAGCAAACAATGACTATGTAATTTGAAACATTTTTAATGCACACACATTTATCTTAAAATCATTTGACAACATTGTTTGGCCAAATTTCGCATGCCATTGTTTGGGTGCTTGTTTTAGTCCGTAAAGGGACTTAACAAGTCTACAGACCTTCTTTTCTTTACCTGAAACCACAAACCCTTCAGGTTATTCCATGTAGATTTCTTCCTTCAAATCTCCATTCAAGAAAGTCGCCTTAACGTCCATTTGATGAATTTCAAGACCATACACCGCAACTAATGCTACTAACATCCATATGGATGTAATTCTTGTAACTGAAGAGTATGTATCAAAGTAGTCAAGACCTTCTCGTTGTCTATATCCTTTGATTACAAGTCTTGCCTTAAATTTTTCAATAGTGCCATCATCTTTCATTTTTCTCTTAAAAATCCATTTAGAACCCAAAGGTTTATTTCTAGGAGGACGATCAACCAATTCCCATGTATGGTTGTTCAATATGGATTCTATTTCACTGTTGATTGCCTCTTTCCAAAACAATGATTCCCAAGAAGACATAGTTTTTTTAAATGTTCGAGGCTCATTTTCCAACAAGAAAGTCACAAAATCTGGTCCAAATGAAGTAGATGTTCTTTGATGTTTACTACGTCTTGGATCCTCCTGATTAAATGTACTTTCTTTTATTTCTTTCCGAGGTCATTTAGATCCTTCACCAATCTACTCACATTCCTTTTTATACGGATATATAGTTTTAAACAACTCAGCATTATCTGATTCTATAACCGTATTATTATAATTATCGTGATTTTCTGATTTATGAACCATAAATTGATATGCTTTACTATTGGTCGCATATCCTATGAAAATACAATCAATGGTTTTCGGTCCAATTTTTACCTTTTTGGGTTTAGGAACTTGCACTTTTGTCAAACACTCCCACACTTTAAAATAATTCAAGTTGAGCTTCCTTCCTTTCCATTTTCATAAGGAATGGATTGTGTTTTGCTATGGGGTACTCTATTTAGTATTCGATTAGCCGTAAGAACGACTTCCCTCCACAAGTTCTGTGGCAAACCAGAACTTATCAATAATACATTCATCATCTCCTTTAATGAACAATTCTTTCTTTCTGCAATCCCATTAGATTGGGGCGGGTAAGGGGCCGTTGTTTGATGAATAATTTCATATTCTAAACATATTTGTTCAAAAGGAGATTCATATTCACCACCCCTATCACTTCTTATCATTTTGATTTTCATGTTAAGTTGTGTTTCAACTTCATTTTTTGTCACGACCCAAAATTCCAACACGGTCGTGATGGCGCCTCTCGTGAGGGCAAGGCCATCCAATCAACAAAACAGTACATCTCTTTATAATTACTTAGCAGGAATAAGTCTAAATCATGGGCAATATAATCTTAAATGCGAAATAAACGTGATAGAACAAGGAAAACCATCCCAACTCAGCCCGAAATTGGGGTGTCACAAGTCATGAGCTACTACAGAGTTTACTAATATTTTACAAAGTCTGGAATTATCATAAATAACAAAGATAAGGGAGAAAACGGGGCTGCAGACGTCAACAGCTACCTCGTTACTCCTGGTCACCGCCTGGCCTGGAAAGAATCAACGTTCAGGAGCGAACTCAGCTCTGCCTGTATCTGCACACATGGTGCAGGGAGTAATGTGAGTACTTCGACCCAGTGAGTAATAAAAATAAATAACGACTGAAAACATAAAATCTCATAACGGCACAATATAGCGCTATCCCAAGCAGAAAAATCAGCTATACAGTAAAATAATGAGTATCAGATAGTTCTTCTTTTAAAACAGTAAAGACAAATAATTTCCACAGTAAGGATAAATCAAAAGCTTGCCCCTCGGGCTCAATATGTAAATCTCAGTATAGTATCAGCCCCTCGGGCTCACTCCCAACTCACCAGCACACAACATCAGCCCCTCGGGCTCACTCCCAACTCACCACACACAAGCAACGGCCTCTCGGGCCTACTCCCAACTCACCTGGGTACCCTGCGCTCACTGGGGGTGTGTACAGACTCCGGAGGGGCTCCTACAGCCCAAGCGCAATATCAATAGGCCTAAAAGCCTTCACACATCACACACAAGGCCTGAAAGCCTCCTCATATAACACTCGAGGCCTGAAAGCCTTCTCACATCACTCAACATATCCTCACGTATGACCCTCAGCCTCAATCAGTCCAGAAAATAATCATAAGCCTCTTGGGCATCAGTAAAACAATAGTGCTCAGCTCAACAGCATTACAAATATCATTAAATCTCGAGTTGAGTATAAACGTAGCTGAGTTCACAAAATAATATAATTCAATTGGACTGAGTTCAAATAATATTTCAATTCGTGAGGAAAATAGTGATGTAAATTCACAAAAGATTTCAGATAATTGACACGAAGCCCAAATATGGCAATAAGCCCAATCATAGTGAAAAACAATAAATCTTTATCAATTACGCGGTAAAAATATCAACTGGGATGGACCAAGTCACAATCCCCAATAGTAAATGACCCCGCGCTCGTCATACAACGCGTGTGTCATCTCAACATAGCAGTACATTGTGCAATCCGGGGTTTCAAACCCTCGGTGCATCATTTAAAATCATTACCCACCTCTAGCTCGCTATGCCCTTGCCTCTCTAATTGGCCTCCTCGTGTGACGAATCTACCAAAAAATCACACAAACATCGATGAAGTTCGATTTCTAAAAGACAAAGTTTTAACCATACATATCTGAAATTCGCCCCTTAATGATACTATAATGATCCCATACAGTTATGTAACTTCAATCTACAATACAACACTCAATAGGGCCAATATTAGTACTAGATCCCATAAATTATGCCATTTAGGCATATTATCAAACATCTTGTAGGCATAAATATTTACACCTCTTAACTATAGCATTGGTTCCTCCAACTATCACCATTAACCAACAATTCATCCCACTATTATTCTTTAACAATTTATACTCCTAACATCCCATGTGAGATCAACCATTCGCACCCAAACCAACAAAAATTCCATCAAATAAACACCTTTAAATCCCTACCATGTTCATGTATTTAAATTGAGAATTTATGGCTTCCAACCACCATACAATAAGTTGTAATACTTGATTCATACTCATATTTCCATAATATATCCATATATGTGAGTCTAAGGTGTAGGATTTACCTTTTGGAAGAAATCTTGCAAAACCCTTCTTTGAGTTCTTGAAGGAATTTCTTGAAAATCTAAGGATTTTCAAGATCAATCCATGTTAATATAAGTGTTTGGGAATAGTAATCAACTCAAAATACTCCAAATTTTTTACCTTAGGAGTGCAATTGGGTGCCTTGGTCGAATTGGGGGTGTTGGGGAAGCCCTAGGCTTGAGAATGACTCAATTCCTCTCATTTCCGGTCTTTAGAGTACTTGAAAACCCTCCAGTCGCGCGAGTTCACGCGTTGTTCGCGCGTTTTTGCTGAGCATTCTGCCTCAGACGCGCGAAACGCACGACTTCGCACGATACTTCGCGCGCTCTGACATCTGACCAGTGAAATGGTCATAACTTCCTGTATACACTTCCAAATGACAAACGGTTTGTTGCGTTAGAAACTAGACTCAAAGAGCTTTAATTTGATAGGTTATACATCACACAACTCCTTATATAACGAGAGATATTATCGTTCAAAGTGAGGCCTTGTGCGCACTCATTTACAACTTTCGTCTATTATGAAATTTCCAACTTCAAAAGTTCCCGTTAGCCATCCGAAATCATTCCGAGGTCCTCGGGACCTCAACCAAAAGCACGAACATATCTTAAAACATTATTGAAACTTATTCCAATCATCAAAACACCTCACGCCTAAGTTCTTCCAAAACTTCCAAAATACGCATTTGATCAAAAACCCGACCAAATCACCTCCGAATCAACTGAAATTTTGCGCACAAGTCCAAAATCACCTAACGAAGCTACAGAAATTCTCGGAATTCCATTCCGACCGTTGAATCAAAATTTCACCGATCAACCGGAAATCGCCAAAATACTAACTTCGCCAAAATGAGCTAATTTCTTCACCGGACCTCCAAAATTAATTCCGGTTGCTCTCCTAAGCCTTAAATCATCCCCCGAAACTAACCGAATCATCGAAAATAAATTCCGAGCCATCTAACTCACAAGTCAACGTCCGGTTGACTTTTTCCAAACTAATTCTTTCTTAAAGAGACTAATTGTCTCATTTCATACCAAACTCGATCCGAATTGACTCAAATTCACCAAGTACACATATTGAAACATGAATAAGCATTTAACGGGAAATACAGGACAAAAATACAGGAAACGACGGTTCGAGTCGTTACATTTTTGTATTGCTTGAATACGTCTATTGCCTCATCTTTACTATTAAGTAAGTACACATAGTAATATCGAGCAACTTCATTTAGAAGACATCTCAAAAGTTGTGATAAAGAAGAAAAAAAGTGATGAAGTTGAACTGCAAAAGGGAATTAGGAGAGAAATTCAGATGTTTGATATTAAGCCTATACATACAAAACAACATTTTATACTACTTAGGATGTTTTCTTCTCTCTTTTCTTATAATTTTATATTCCATAACTACTACTTATATTTTAGTTATACTCCACTATTATGAATTAACTACTTTACTTCTATCCTATCGTTTCTTTTATTATTATTATTATTATTATTATTATTATTATTATTATTATTATTATTATTATTATTATTATTATTATTATTTACTTGGCTCTTGACCGTCCAAACGAGCATGTACTTTGTCTATTAGGACTAATCAACTTATATTTGATTTTGTTAGAACTTGTCAACTAAAAGTTAAGTTTTACTTGGCTCTTGACCCTCACTACAAGAAAATAAGGCTATGACGATATTTTATAAATGTCGTTATAGGTCACATAAATGTCGCAAAATCGCTTACCAACATTTAATTTATATTTAAAACATGTGTCGGAAATTTCAATGTCGGGAAATTTTTGACATTTAAATTAATGTCGGTGGATATCTAGTGACATTTTTCTTACGACATTTTGTCAAATATGAGTAAGCACTATCCTCAACTTATTTTGTTTGCGACACAAAACAGAAATGTCGGAAAATATATTTTGTTAATAGTTTTTCTATTTTGGTCTTTTATATTAAAAGAATAATGAATTTTAAAAGATTTTCATGATCAGAAAACCATTTGATACTTCAGAAACCACACACCACAAAAATAAAATAACTAGTCACTTTTGCATACTCTTTTGTGAATAACTACAAACTGTAATTATCAGAATATTATATTATAAGCAACGTAACAAAATACATAATTGTGTAACAATAAATGTATGATCGTTTATATTTTCTTTGTACATTTCTAAAATAAGTTAAGATCGTCTATAATCTATGAAAACAATAATTAGCAGTAGGGGCTCTTTCTCTAAACTTTCGTTTCAAGCATTTTTAATCTTGTCCATGTCCCTTTTCAAAGATAGTGCTCGAGACATAATTTCTGCAACCAAATCTTCCGCAGTAATTGAACTTTTTATCATATCCACTAGAAAAAAAAAGATGGAAAGGAATCAGCTTCTCCAGATTGATCGGCAAGAGACCATCCTTGAAAAAATCGTCACCTACGTTATGCATCCAGTACCACAACCCACGTCACTGATCCATAAATCCAAATTAGGGGTGGACATCGGTCGGTTCGGTTCGATTTTGAACATTATCGGTTTTGCTTATCGGTTATCGGTTTACAAATATCATAACCCGATAACCGAACAAATAAGATATTGGTTATCGGTTAATCGGTTATATATCGTTATCGGTTCGGTTATCGGTTTACCCGATAAGATAAAACAACTAAAAAAAATTGCAATATATAAAACAAAGAAATCAAACTGCCAGAACGTGTAAACTGCCAACTTTTGTTATTTCTTAACAAAAACACGCTCCCACTTCTGTGTAGTATCTATTGATGTCTGGCGGAGAACTGGTGGTGAGATGAGAACTGAGAGACAAACGACTGAAGACTGGAGAGTGAAGAGGGAATTAGGAAAATAAATAACCCTAGTATATACTTAAGGGTAAATTAGTAAATTATATCATTCTTATTGGGTTATCGGTTTTTACCCAATAACAAAAATGCAAACCGAGCCCGAACCGATAACCCAATAAAAAAAAATTTTAACCCGTTACCGAACCGTTAACCCAATAACCCAATACCGATAACCCAATAAAGAATTAACGGTTCAGATTATCGATTTTACCCGATGTATGCCCACCCCTAATCCAAACTTATCGAACTTGTAACTCGTTAAAACATAAACAAGTGAAATGATAAATAATATTCCTCTCTTCAGAAATAAAGATAGCTAGTTGATAATAAATCTAAATTCCATAATACCTTGCCGATGACCTTTCCCAATTTCATAATTTTCTTGACTTTTGCAAATGGGAATGTGGATGTACTCTAGAAATCCAAGAACAATTTTGTCAAAGGCGAGAGGCGGTTAGGGTTTAATTTTGAGAGAAGAATTAGAGTGAGGCCTAATTTGTTGGTAATATACCGTAAAATAGTCTTAAGATTATTTCCTTATGGTTTTAAGAGAAAAGAACTAGAGTGAGGCCTAATTTGCTTTTATGTAATATCAAATAGAAAAAATATATATTAAGTATAGAGATGGTTTTCCCCCTTATTTTCTATTATTAGTTCTAAATATCACTAAACTCACTTAGTTCTAATTTTCTTATATTCTTGGTAGTGAATTTAAATGTGTAATTTTATCATAAAGAATGATTTTTCCCCCTTCTAGACAAAGAATGATTAAGCAACTAATAAATGTATTGAAATTTTCAACATTAGTTGTAAATATTGTTAATTACCGATTAATATATGACATTTAAAATAAAAGCTATTTTTGACATTTTGTATCAAATGTCATTGTTTTTACGATATTTTGTATTAAATGTCATTATTTTACGATATTTTATGTCAAATGTCATTGTTTTTACGATATTTTGTATCAAATGTCGTTGATTTTACGACATTTTGTATCAAATGTAGTTAATTTTGCGATTTTTTTTCATAAATGTCGAAAATTCTTTTTTCCCTAACATTTATTTCAAATGTCACTAAATAAATGTCGTCGTATCCTCACTTTCTTGTAGTGTCTCCAGATCAGATATGTTTTATTTACTTCAACTATTATAACTAACAAGTTACAAGTCAACAATTCTTGAATGTCCAAACTACATGATCTTCCTCGTATGGAATGCACGTCGCACAAGATTCCTTTTGTTATCATATGTGACGACAATTGTTTATAGCAATTTGCATTCTCATAGCAATTAGCAATTACAATATTAAAGATAATAGACTTCAAGTAGGGTGTACATGGATCGGGTTGGTTCGGTTTTTATCAAAATCAAACTAAATTAATTATATCGGTTTGGATTGGTTCGGTTTTGTCGGGTTTTTTTGTTACATGTATATTATTTCAATCTTACTTTATTAAAATTATAGATAAAGTTTTGATAAGTGAATATATGTTTAGTAAATTCGGAAAAAATTGACAAACATATGATCTATTAAAATATTCTAATGGGAGAATTTTTTTAGTAACACATGATAGTTATTTCTTAGTCGTCTAACAATAATTTTTCGTTAATTTACTCTTTCAAGGTAATACATGAGAGGATCCCAAATATATTTCTATATTTTCTAAAGAAAAATCACTATAAAGTCTTAAAAATATAAATAAAATTTATATATTTATATGTCGGTTTGGTTCGAATTTTTTTACTCAATACCAAGTCAAATCAAACCAAACCTAGTCGAGGTTTTTAATCGGTTTGGTGCGGTTTTCCGTTTCGATTTGAACACCCCTAACTTCAAGGACAAAGAGTAGTCAAAGTCATCTTTCACCATTAAAAATAGTCATATAACATGGATAGACAATTATCAATCACATGTGGATATAACTAAAAATTCACATAACACTATAAAAATCATTATATGTAAGCAATCAAACAAGGAAAAAAATTTACCTAAAAGTATTACAATTCTTTTATAATCAACCACCAAGTTGACAAAATCGAAGAGTATCTACTAAATGAGAAAAAAAAAAGTCTAGAAATATTAAAGACATCTCATATAACTATAGAGGAGCTTCTTCTTTCTTTCTTTCGCCCTAAAGTGGCATTTACAGTTAAATACTATTCCTTTTCACTTTTGCATCGCGTTATTTTGTCCATTTACATTTTTATTTTGAGTCAGTCTTTGCTAAAATAATCGAGAAATGATTTCTAAATCTATTATCAGCTTTCCAATTGTACAAAGCGAGTTCAATTCTAGCACATCAAAAAGGACATAATCGAGGAAGTGACGTGCACAATAAGTTATTAAAGTTAAATAAGATTTGAGGGTTCATGTAGACGGAAGTTCGCTGGTCTATTTGTTTAGAAGCCAACAAAGAAAAGGGGAGAAATTCAAAAATAGCCAGATTTACAACTGGTCGTTCAAATATAGTCCAGTTTCAAAAGTAATAGAAATTAAGCCACTTTTCATGTAAAGATAAATCTAAGCGAAAACACTGTTCAAAACTCGAAAAATATGCCAGTATATTATGCTGGAGTTGCAGCACAAGTATACTTGAACTCCAACATATTATACCGGAGTTCCAGAATAAGTATGCTGGAACTCCAGCATAATATGATGGAGTTCCAGCATAAGTACACTAGAACTCCAGCATAATATACTGGAGTTCCAGCAAGTATACTGGTCCAACATAATATACTGGAGTTTGTAGCACGGGTGCTCCAATCTCCAGTATATTATACTGGAGCCAGCAAAATATACCGGTCCAGCATAATATGTTGGAGTTCATACACAGGTGCACCGAACTCTAGTATATTATGCTGGACCGGTGTCTGTTGCAGCAAAATAGTGGCTATTTTTTATTGACTTGGTAAACGCTGACTATTTTTGAATAACCAATCCGAAAACTGACTATACCGTGCTAATTTTACAAAGAAAAGGCCGCAAAATTAATCACCATTTCCCATAAATGCATAACAAAGGATGTCGGGCATACACAAATCTACGTGTGATCTTCTTTCGATAAACATGCTTGAAAAGCCTAACAAAGCGTTTCAAAGACTACTTAAAGTCATCTTTCGCCATTAGAATTAGTCATATAACATGGATATTAAATTATCATATCACATGGATATACATGGATCTATTAATTACCATCAGCATTTTGACATGGCAAAGGAAATTTCAACCATATATGATCTCATGGATATCATTTATCACTTCACATGGAAGCAAATAGATCTAAACGAAACAATATAAAAATCATTAGATCTGGATAATCATAGAAGAAAAAAGTAAGTAAAAGAGTTACAATACCTTTGTAATTAACCATCAAGTTCACAAATTGAAGAGTATCTATTTATTAAATGAGAAAACAAAAAGACTAGAAATATTAAAGGCAGCTCATATAGCTATAGTTCAACTTGGAAGGAGCGCAATAAAAAATGACAATCTAGAGAACAACTTGGAAGGAGTGCAATAAGAAGTTGCGGTCTAAGGAACTAACCAATTAGCAGTATGGAATGAAAATAGATTGAACAGAAAATATAAGAAAAGTAGCTTGCTTCCATGGAAAATCAACTCAAAAGCATTTGTTCTTTTGCTCCTTGTTATTGGATTAATTCCTCCAGGATAGAATGGAACAACTATTCTGTAATACCGATAACAAAAATTAAAAAACTTTGTCGAATTCAACAAATGGCAGCAAACCACACCGACTCTTACGATTTTGCTTTAAAAATTATCCATTATGCAGAAGAGAGAGGGGAGAGTGTTTTCATATTTTCGGTGAGTGGAAAATGAGGCCAAGCCTCTGAATTTACTTGTTTTAATTATGTTGCTACTAGTCAACTTCTAAGATAGTAAATTATATCATATGATCTTGTCCTCCACATCTTCAGAGTTTCAAATCAGAAGGAATTGATGGTTCAACAGATTCACAAGGAGCATGAAGGGGGTAGCATGGGACCCCTCATTTAGAAGAAACATGCAAGATTGGGAGATTGCGGAGCTCCAAGATTTTTTGGCGCTGCTATATGGGCAAGACAGGCCCTAGCCAACTTGTGATTCTTGGAGATGGGGTTTGCGTGCCGATGGTTTATTCACCGTAAAGTCCTTTTACTAGAGTATGTTGGTGAGAGAGGAGGCCACTTTTCCATACTCCTCGATCTGGATTCCTAAGGCACCCACGAATGTGTGCTTTTTTGCATGGCTAGCGGCGAGGGAAGTGATCTTGACTGCTGAAAATCTGCGAAAGAGAGGAATTACACTTGCATGGATAGCGGCGAGGAGAGAGTTTTTTTTTTTTTGAAATTTTGGTAAGGATTTACATTTAGACCAATGGGACGGTGACATGTGGATATTAATTAAAATCCCCCTCCCCTTCCTAGGTAAGTCCGTTAGTAATAAGAGCATAATATAGCTACTAAAATAATGGTGGGGTATTTTTGGCTCAATAGGTGGACAGAAGACATTTTTGTACCAAATCGAATAGTCTAGGGGTAGTTTTGGCCCTTTCCCGTCTTCTCTTCGCCATTTCCTATGCTACTTTCTCTTTCTCTCTATCTTTTCTTTTCAATCTATGTATACTGGAAAATGGGCCTATGGCAACGGTGGGAAAACCGTTGCAAATGATAGGTAAACCTTTGCCATAGATGTATTGGAACGGTTTAGCGACCGTCACATCCGCTCGCGTGCCAATGGGTCTATAGCAACGGTTCTTGTGACGATTGACCAAACTGTTGCTATATGGCCATCTATCGCAATGGTTTTTCCTCTGTCTGAAGCAACGAGTATTCATTTCAATTGCAACGTTTTAAAATCGTTACCATAGAGTTTACGGCAACGGTTGTATCCGTTACCATATAATTTAATGCAACGGTTATGTAAGCTATTGCTACGTTTATTTATAGATATTATGACGGTTTCATTACCCTACTGTAACGGTTTTATTTCTATTGCATCAGTTTGAATTGCCTATTGTATCGATTTTGTCGCACTTTTTGGAACGGTTTGCAAGACCTATTGGAACAATTTAGATTGTCTATGGCAACGACATTTGTGCTTACTGCAATGGTTCTATTAGGCTATTATAACAGTTTAATTGACATTATTGACTGGGTTGTAAATAACATTTACATATGTACATATTTGTAATAACCTGAAAATTGTATAAATAAAAAGATAAAATACTTCATAATCAAAAGTTAAAGCTTCAAATGTTGATAACAAAAGATTCCTAGAACATCGACAATAATTCAAAGTTCTTCTTAAGTAAGGTCTAGATCTTCATTATCTCCATCTTCCCTTTCTTCAGTTGTTCCGCCTACAAAAGAGGATAAATAAAGTCATTACCTTTCAAGGGTTGGTTTACCATTATAAAAATGGGTATAGTCCATGAACAATGCATAAAGCACAAAGTTTCCAGGAGAAAGAAACAAGTTCACACAAATGAAGCCAAAGTTCAGTAACATATCTAAATCATCAAAACAAACTTGTAAGCATATGCATTCAGGCAAATTGAGAGTTAAGTGCTTTTCTCATTTTGAACCAACTCAAACATAAAAACATAAGCAAATGAACAATCTAATAGTTTCGGTAGCAAACCAAACTAATAGCACTTTTCATTTTCTTTGCAAGTAACAATCTAAAGTGGATACATTCCATGTGAAGCATAGCAAAAACAGTCGAGCAAAATACATATCGAAATAGAATTTTTGCAATATTGACTTCGAAAAATATTGCAACATAGCTCATATCAGACTAAAAATGGACAGCACGAAAATGGAAGCTCCATGTTATTTATTTTCCCAAAAAAATTATGATAATACGGGAAAACACACACTTTTTAACGAGCGTTATCACTTCACCCAAACATGAATGATCCATTCGGACATATTTCAGATTCTTGAACTTGTTCCACTTAACTGGGAGTAAAGAATAGGTATAGCTATATAAGGTAATAAATTATTTCATCGTGCTAAAAACTTGCAATAAGATGGACAAACACAGTAGTCATTCATTATCTTCCACGACTACAACTTGCTATGGACTTCATTTTCATTTAGCAACAAAAAACCTGTTGTGATATGAACCTACTGCAGTTGGGATTAAGCCTAATGAACATAAGAGCAGCTTATCTGTCAACTTCAACCCATAATTTCCAAACATAATACCTAAAGGTCACAATAATGCTAAATTGAGGGAATACAAACAGCTTAAAAATGACATTTTAATAAAAAAAGGTGGCACAAGAACCATACTAACTCAATAACGTTAGCAAATTTTTTAGCTTTTAGTAGCTTTGCAGAAACATATGCATTCAGTTATTAGCAGCTTTGCAGACCAAATTCTCACCCAAAATAGTATAGAAAGCAGTTGCCAGTACAAGAAACCCAGAAATATATGCATTCGGTAAATTTTCTTTCTTGGTACAAGTAAATAGGCAAGATTATAATAGCTAGAACAACACACAAAGAACTATACAACAACAAAGAGCTGTCAAGGTAACCACAGAATTACACAACAACAAAGGGGCGGAGGCGAAGTTAAAAAATGACTAGACTAACCAGACTTAGCATCTTACAAACTTCCCTCTGAAAAAAATAGAATAGAGACAGAGCAGTGGTAGAAAAGCAACAGAAGGAGGAGGAGGAGGAGGAGAAGAAGAGGGAAGAAAGAAAAGAAGGGGTGTAACATTTGGAGTATATACTGACCTTGATTGTTACTCCCAGTAGATAGATGATTGATTAGTTGCATAGCAGCTTATTGTGCAAAGGAAGCCTCTCAAGATGAACGAGCATTGAAATCTAGCATGTTAGGATCAACACGTAATCCTGGATTCAGACATACTAGTAAGTTGAATCCTACTTTAAATAGACGATATTGATAATATTTTATACATACTTCAAAACATGAATGTCGTAAACCAGAAGTTGTACACATACAATCACCTGTAATGTTTTCTATCCAACACTTTGAACCAGTTAAAATTAGACTTTTTGTCTAACATAAAAGCCTATAAATAAGTAAAACACTCTTTATCCTAACAAGTTTTCCGACAGTAAAACGAAAGCAAGCTGCAAATAAATGTAAACATAACCATAAAATCTGTTGCTTTTGGATATTGAACCAGAATTACTAGTAGACTAGTAGCACTGTGCTACAAATAGAATTGCAAGTAGATATCTTAAATATGATTGGTAGTGTGATGGAACTTGGAAAAGAACTTTAAAGAGGCTCTATAGGTACTTAAATGCATATGCACATCTCAGTTAGTCAATGAAATCCATATGCACATCTTGATTAGTTGTCCAGTTCTTGAACTTGCAATCTTTGGAAGTCTATTTTTTTGTGCTTTTCAGTACCTTCTTGTTTGGTAGTCCAAGGAGAAAAATGGTATATGAGTCAACACATGGATCGAGAATCCACATCAACCGACCTATTCTCCATTCGAAGTTCATCATTCTAATAGGGTTCAAAGTGGGTTTTCTTTAACTGATTTTTATACTTTCTCCAAGCATTCTGAATTGAGTCAAAAACCCACTTTTTGCATCTTCATGAATGTCATTCTTTTCCCTACAAATTTAGTGCAGTTAGGTTAGTGTAAACAATATGAAATATCCACACACACATTTGCCAAAAGAAGAAAAAGTAAGTAAGAAAATAGAACACAGTATCTAGAAATTTTCTAAACCCAACATCCAAAAATTTAGTATCATATGTTTACAAAGAGATTTTTAAAAAATAATCCAATATCATGTCAGTATCTTCAACAAAAAAAATGTCAAGGAAGAAAATTAGTCATTTTAGAAATACCGGACTTCCTTTTACTACTCTATTTCAAACACATAATTAGTTGAAGATACTATTAGGGATATAGTAGATATGCCCTAGATCCAATATCATATTTGATGTTTTGAACATATTTTTATAAAATATATATGACATTTGATATTCTTTTATCATTGTTATTAATTTCTTGATTAATTTGATAAGGTCCTTGATTAAATTTTGAGACTTGACATTGTGATGGAGATCATGATAATAAGAGTAAAGTTTCTTATAATTTAATCTAAATTTGTTCTTGATCGTATGATTATTAATTTGGACATTAGTAATCCGGTTAGATCAATATTTATGTGATCGTCTTTATGGGATAAAGATTAGTTGATCTTATTAACTAAATTACATAGATAGATGATGCATATAGAGATATGATCATTGAACCGACTCATTGGATAATTCCTAATGGTTAGAATTACCATAAACTGTCAATAGGATATTCTCTTGAAGAATGTGATGTAACCGTTTCCTTTGACCTGAGATCGTCATAGTAATTGACAAGTTATTTATTGTGCTTTGATACTAGACACCTATGGCCCTAGGGTGATAGTTGAAAGGATATTGGGTGTGATTAAATGCTTGTAGAATTAGTGATTGTTCAAGATGGAATCTGTCAACTCTTGGTAATGAGTTTAAGCTCCATGTTGTCATGAATTATAAATGACCAAATTAAGACTTTGGCCAGGGCAATTGAATGAAAGAAGAAATGAGTTTCTTAGGTCATTCAATGGTCGATTATATTTGACATGAGCACATAGTTGGTCACCTATTAGGATTTGACAGTTGAACCATATCCTAGGGTGATCCAGAGCTATAAGGACAGAAGGAATTACTACATTATTCTTCTACTGGTTCTTGAGAGTAAATTGTATACTTCATTCTATCCGGTCGTTAAGGAGTGTTGCTAGACGCCACCCTTGATTAGTATATTGATGTGATCAATTTGCTACCGGCTTAGTATTGAACCTATGAGGTCGCACACTAACGAGTGTTCTGATCTTTGTTAAAGGATTAGTTACTTTATTATTTGTTAATTAAATTAAAAAATTTAATTAGTTAAATAAATTTAGTTATTAGTCCAAATGAAATATTATTATATTCTTTGCTAGCACAGAGAATATAATTAATATTGTGAACAAATTGAAGTTTCTATTTAGAATAGAAAATAAATTATTTTTCTTGGTTGAAATATATTTGAGATATATATAATATGAATTAATATTGATTTATATAAAAGTTATATATATAAAATATTAATTAATTTACCAATTTGGAATTGGATAGGAAAAGTCCATAAAAGGACGTATGAATTGAATCCAACCAACTCCAACATTAAGTTGGATTGGTTCGGCAGTCACGTTTAGTTAAAACGTGATTTCCGAATTTCCATACAATTCGATTGTGATTTATTTTGGAATAAATTTTTACCCTAAATAAATTATTACCTCAATCAAATAGGAAAAGGGTTTATAGGTGATACTATATAAAGGGTGATGGAACAAAAATTTGCACAATTTTTTTCTTGAGAAGAAAACCCACTTTGTGAAAGTGAGAGTGCAATACAAAGTCAAAAGAGAAAATACAATTGCAAGAAAAGTGTTTTTTGTTCTTCTAACATTGAGTTGAGATTTTTGTGAAAAATTTCAACACAATATTTCGTTCAATTTGTTCGCGGGTTTCATTGATCAAAGAGTTGATAGCAAGGATCAGTCTCGGTGTGGATACGCATAAAGTCTTCGCACTATTGAAGAAATTTTGAAACGAGACTCTCTTCACCAGGTACGTCTTAGATCTGATCTATTGACATGTAAATAAATTTTAAACATAAAAAGATCTGCCTAGGATTGTTATTGTCTTCCGCTGCGTGTTACGAACACCTATACGCAATCCTTCAGTGGTATCAGAGCAGTGGTTTATTGTGTCTAAAATTTATTTACGAAATATTTTTATATTATATTTGGAAGAGTTCAAACCATAATACATGTGTCTTGTGCAATAGTTAAATCGTTTGAACTATTGAGATAGTTCATAACTTGAATTTAAAATTTTGTATTAGATACAATGGGAATCTATAATAGGTTACATGATTCTATTGTTATTTTCAATTGTTATTAGTTCATGAGATATTAATTAATAATAATATTCTAGCATGAATTCTTTTTATGTGATATATAAGATAAACATGTTAGAGGATGTTGAATTTTGTTTTAAGTCACGTGCTTGTTTATTATATAATTTTGAATTATTTATTACATGTGATGTAAATCAATTTAGGACTAAGCATGTAGACAACTTGAACTAAATTCACATGCTATAAAAGATTTGATCTTCATGTTATTAAAAATTGTTTTAGTAACAATTCCCTCTTACTAAAATTTGAGTTCTTAAATAATAAAATATAAGATATTTTATTATAGAGCTATCCATCAAGGTAATTAATTTTACTTCTTTCTTGTTTATAAGGAGCGGCCTGATTACCAGGAGACTTATAGTTTGAGAATATGTTAAAATTATTTATTGCATTAGATGTATGGATTGAAAGAATTATTCAATTTTACACTAGACGCCTGGACTACCCGGTGGAGTATAAAATTTAATAAGTTCTTTGCTATCATGATGGTTGAACTCAACTATGCCAATAGGATCGACCTGACTACCAGGGGACTATTTGGCATAGAGCTATTTAAGAAAATTATATGGGGATACAATTGGTAAGAGTACCTACCTTTAAAATATATGTGAGAAACGACTTGACTTCCAAGGGGCTCATACATATTGTTAAAGGATTCCGTTACTACACTAACAGAAATAAAGATTTCGTAAACTATAATGAGGGTAAATAGTTTAAAATAATTAGTGGAAATATCATTTAGATAAAAGTCCATGTCTTTATGATATATGCAAATATGTTCTTATATTATTGCCTTTTCTTTTCTATATTTTAGATTTCTCAGTATGTCTGTTATATCACTGTGTGAAATACTTGAGACCAACAAATTGGTAGGACCAAACTTTGATGACTGGTATAGAAATTTGAGAATTGTTCTCATGCATGAAAAGCTTATTGATGTGATCGATAAGCCTGCAAAGATAATCCCACCAGAGAATGATGTTCAAGGCACCAAGGTTTATCAGAAATACTTGGAAGAATGCCTTGCTATTAAACACATCATTCTCGCTTCTATGAGTTCTGAACTCCAGAGGAAACATCAGAATATGGATCCAATTGCAATCATTGAATATCTTAAGAAGATGATTGATACACAGTTGGACATTGAAAACTCTCCAGTTTGACCCCTTGTCAATCATATGACCGTTCTTACTGAAGAACATGAGAAGTTGGGGTACAAGCTTGGTAAAGAGCTTTATGAAGATTTGATCTTGCAGCCAGTATATGATGCTGAATGTTTTCACTGTAAGAAGAAATGGCATTGGAAGAGAAACTGCAAGGAGTATCTTGCAACACTAAAGGACAAGAAACAAGGTGAGACATTAATGAAAAATGTTTTCAAGGTTTCTTTAGCTACTACTAATTCTTCACTGTGGGTATTAGATACTGGCAGTGGTTATAACATCTGTAATATGTTGCAAGGGTTCAAGGTAAGTAGGAGGCTAAAGAAAGGAGAAGTTAATCTACAAGTTGGAAATGGTGCAAAAGTTGCGGTCGTAGCTGTAGGATCAATTTCTTTAATAATGCCTACGGGCAAAGTACTTATGTTGGATGATTGTTATTATGTTCCTAAATTTGTTTCAAACATAATTTCAGCTTCTATGTTAGACAAACGTGGTTTTCGCATAAATATAGGCAATGTTATTTGCTCTATTTATTATAGTGATAATTTATATGTGAATGTCTATCTCCAACATGACGTTTATGTCTTACCTAATGTGAATGCTAATTCGATTGTGCATGTTTCAAGTCTTAAGAGGAAAAGAGATGATCATGTAAATCAAACATACCTTTGGCATTGTAGGCTTGATCATATTGGAGAGAAAAGAATTAACAAGTTGTACAAGGAAGGGTACCTTGACAAGTATGATTTTGAATCATATCCAACTTGTGAATCTTGTCTCAAAGGAAAAATGACCAAATCTCCATTTACTGAAAGTGGAGAAAGAGCTTCTGAATTACTGGGACTAATTCATACAGATGTTTGTGGGCCCATGAAAATTCAAGCTAGAGGTGGATATTCTTACTTCATCACCTTCACTGATGATATGTCAAGATATGGATTTGTGTATCTTATGAAACACAAGTCTGAATCTTTTGAAATGTTCAAAAGGTTTCGTAGTGAAGTTGAGAAGCAGACTGGTAAAAGTATCAAAGTACTAAGGTCTGATAGATGTGGAGAATATCTTAGTGAAGATTTTACCAGATATCTCAAAGAGAATGGGATTCTCTCACAGTGGACACCTCCAGGAACACCGCAACATAATGGTGTGTCTGAAAGGAGAAATCGAACCTTATTAGATATGGTGAGATCTTTGATGGGGTTCACCGATCTTCCAATAAATTTATGGGGATATGCTTTGGAAGAAACAACATACTTACTTAATAAAGTTCCCACTAAGTCAGTCTCTACAACACTATATGAGATATGGAAAGGATGTAAGCCTAACCTTAAACATATTAAAGTTTGGGGTTGTCCAGCTTATGTTAAGAGAATACAGTTTGATAAACTTGACTCAAGATCAGATAAGTGTAGGTTCATTGGGTATCCCAAGGAAACAATGGGATATTATTTCTATCACCCGTATGACCATAAAGTGTTTGTGGCCAGAGGAGCAACCTTTTTGAAAAGGGAATTTCTTTTAGAAGGAAATTATAATGGAGAAATAGAACTTGATGAAGTTCAAGAAACTAATGAATCAACACAATATAAAGATCATGAGACCCAAGTTGAAGAACCTTTATTGGATGTTTTGAAGTTGCCAAGGAAGTTGTCATCTTCAACGGTTGAAGTTCAAGAACTAACTGAAGTTCAAGAACAGGTTAATGAACCAGTTCTAAACCAAATTGAACAACAACCAAATCCAGCACAAGGTGAAGAGGTTGTACAAGTACCTCTTAGAAGGTCTACACGAGAACGTCATGTACCAACTAGATTAAATTTATTGGTACAAGATGATGTATCAAATGAGGTTGATCATAATGATGATGACCCTAAGACCTATGAAGAGGCTATACAAAGTTCTGATTATGAGAAGTGGCAAAAGGCCATGGAATCCGAAATAGAATCCATGAAGGAAAATAAAGTATGGACTTTAGTTGAACCTTCAAAGGATATAAAACCTATAGGTTGTAAATGGGTTTTTAAGAAAAAGATTGGAGTAGACGGAAAGGTGGAGACCTACAAAGCCCATCTTGTTGCCAAGGGATATCATCAGAAAGAAGGAGTTGACTATGATGAGACTTTCTCTCCCGTGGCAATGCTCAAATCTATTCAGATTTTGCTTGCTATAGCAGCATACTATGATTATGAAATATGGCAAATGGATGTGAAAACAGCTTTCCTTAATGGTGAGCTAGAAGAGGATGTGTACATGATACAACCTGAAGGTTTCACATCTTCGTCTAATCATAATAAAATTTGCAAGCTACAAATATCCATTTATGGACTAAAGCAAGCTTCTCGAAGTTGGAATATTCGCTTTAACAAGACAATTGAAAAGTTCAATTTTGTTAGATGTGAAGAAGAACCTTGTGTGTACAAAAAGGTTAGTGGGAGCACAATTATATTCTTAGTATTGTATGTTGATGATATATTGCTCATAGGGAATGACATACCGGCATTGCAAAGTACCAAGATTTGGCTATCTGAACAGTTCTCCATGAAAGACTTGGGAGAAGCAGCTTATATATTAGGAATAAAGATCTATAGAGATAGATCTAGGAAGATGCTTGGACTTTCCTAGTCTTTGTACATTGATACCATCTTAAAGAGGTATAATATGGATAATTCCAAAAGAGGCTATCTACCGATAGGCACTGGAATTACTCTCAGTAGGGAGGATTGTCCTAAAACACCTGAAGAGAGAGAACGCATGAGTAAGATCCCATACGCTAGTGCAGTGGGAGCTATCATGTATACCATGACATGTACACGTCCTGATGTGGCTTATGCACTTGGAGTGACTAGCCGCTATCAGGCAAATCCTGGTGAGGAACATTGGAAGGTGGTGAAGACCATTCTTAAGTACTTAAGAAGGACTAAAGACCAATTCCTCATCTATGGAGATTCTGAGTTGAAACTTGAAGGTTATACTGATGCAAGTTTCTCTTCAGATACAGATGATAACAAATCTATTTCTGGTTATGCATTCACCTTAAATGGTGGTGCAGTGAGTTGGAAAAGTTCCAAACAAGCTACAGTAGCTGATTCAGTGACTGAAGCATAATATATAGCAGCTAGTGAAGCTGCTAAGGAAGCTGTATGGATGAAAAAGTTCTTAACTGAACTTGGTGTGGTTCCTTCAATAGAAGGTGCGGTTCCACTGTTGTGTGACAATACTGGAGCCATTGCTCAAGCAAAAGAACCAAGATCACACCAAAAGTCCAAACACGTTCTGCGAAGGTATCACTTGATAAGAGAGATCATTGAACGTGGAGACGTCGAGATTCAAAAGGTTGATGGAAAAGAAAATGCTGCAGACCCATTCACTAAAGCTCTTGGCGCAAAGGAGTTTGACAAGCACAAGTGGAAATGGGGAATTAAGTACAAGAGCGATTGGCTCTAGTGCAAATGGGAGATTATTAGGGATATAATAGATATGCCCTAGATCCAATATCATATTTGATGTTTTGAACATATTTTTATAAAATATATATGACATTTGATATTCTTTTATCATTGTTATTAATTGCTTGATTAATTTGATAAGGTCCTTGATTAAATTTTGAGACTTGACATTGTGATGGAGATCATGATAATGAGAGTAAAGTTTCTTATAATTTAATCTAAATTTGTTCTTGATCGTAGGATTATTAATTTGGACATTAGTAATCCGATAAGATTAATATTTATGTGATCGTCTTTATGGGATAAAGATTAGTTGATCTCATTAACTAAATTACATAGATAGATGATGCATATAGAGATATGATCATTGAACCGACTCATTGGATAATTCCTAATGGTTAGAATTACCATAAATTGTCAATAGGATATTCTCTTGAAGAATGTGATGTAACCGTTTCCTTTGACCTGAGATCGTCATAGTAATTGACAAGTTATTTATTGTGCTTTGATACTAGACACCTATGGCCCTAGGGTGATAGTTGAAAGGATATTGGGTGTGATTAAATGCTTGTAGAATTAGTGATTGTTCAAGATGGAATCTGTCAACTCTTGGTAATGAGTTTAAGCTCCATGTTGTCATGAATTATAAATGACCAAATTAAGACTTTGGCCAGGGCAATTGAATGAAAGAAGAAATGAGTTTCTTAGGTCATTCAATGGTCGATTCTATTTGACATTGTAAGCACGTGATTTTTATATGAGAATTACTCCCAATAAATTCAAAATAAAATGATTTTCCTTGGTGTGCAATTTTGTGAGATTTTGTGATATTTTTGGATAATTATTTGTATTTGTTTGTGCATGTTTATTTGTTAAATTAATAAAAAATATAAAAATACGTCGTATTTTGCATGTAGGATTTAATTCTACAATTTGTTAGTAATTAAGTTTGTTTACAAAAAATGAAAACTACAAAAATAGGCATCTTTTGCATTTTTAGCATTTAATGTCCAAATATACAATTTTATGCTTAATTATTACTTAATTGTGCGTTAATTGTTATTGGGAGTTAATTTGCGCTTTTATAACTTAATTTAGTTCTTAATAATAATTTAAGTATTTTTAGAATTTAGTTTTAGAAAAATAAAAGAAGAAAAGAGAACAAAAATACAAAGAAAAATCGGATTGGACCACTTCTTCAAATTTCAACCCCAGGCCCAAATAATTGTCCAACCTTCCCCATGACCCGGTCCACTTCAAACCGGGTCGACCCGGTCCGCCCCATTAACAAAAAAACATCCGTCCAAAGTCCAAACACCCCTATCTTGCAAAAAACAAAACAAAAAAAAAACCAAACCCTAAAACCTAAAGAAAACTACCTGCCCCCACTCTCCATCTTCTCCAAAAAAACTAAGAACCACCAAACGACCTCCCATGGCTGCCCCGTCGCTTCATCTCCCCCGTCGTCCCCTTCGTCCTCCGTCAACCACCATCCATGCCATACCAGTCGACACACCTTCGTCGTCCATGGCTGCCCTTAACCAGCTGCTTCTGCCTTCTTCTTCCTCGACCTCACCATCGCGAACGTCCACCATTGACGCAGCCAACAACTGCTCCAGCTCCTCCGTGCTGCTGCTGCTGTTTTCTCGTCGCAGTTGCTACCTATAAATCGACCTTCTTCGAACGGACCCAACTGCTGCTACGTCGTCCGCTTCAAGCTCGCGCTGCTGCTCCATTTTTCCCATAGTTGCTGAACGCAGCAGCAGTAGACGACCACTGATTCTTTTACTCCATTGATGCTGCATCGACCAGCTATTTCTTCTTCGCTACATCCAGTCGTCGATGATGAACAGCCCGTCATATGGGTCTGCACTGTCCGTCATATGGGTCTGTACTGCCCCGTCCCCAGCTGCCGCGTCTTTGCTTCACCATTGTCCGTCGACCTCTCATATGGGTCTGTACTGAAACCTCGTCATCTGTTGCTTCAGTTTCTTAGGTTCGTGTTCATCATCGTTTGTTCGAGTTTTGGTCGAGGCTCATCAAAACAGTCCGTACATATTTCGTTTCAATCCGGTGAGTAGATTTTGAGTTTTATTTTGTCCGTATTTCGTTTTGATATTTCTCGAATCTAAAATCGGTAGATATTTGATTTTTGGTTTTGTTCATGTTCATATGTTTTTGTTGAATTAATTTTCAGATTTCAAATGGAAATTTAATTAGTTGTTTTTCATGTTTATTTCATGTTCATTTTGTTGTTTAGGTAAAAATTTGTTAGTTTAATGTTGTTAGATTCAAATTAAAGTTTAAATAATTATTTCTTCAATTTGTTTCATGTGTTGTTATGTATTTTTCAGAAAAAGGTAACGTTGATTAAATCATTTAATCTGTCATGTTTGTTGTTTAAAAATAGATTTAGTTCATGTTTATCTTTGTTTGAGGTTTATGTTAAATCCAGTGATTTAATGTGAGTTCATGTTTTGGTTTTTGATTCGTGGATGAATCATGTATTTTGTTGTTTGTATTGTTGTATCCTTGCTCATCCATTGATGGTCTAAGTTAACCAGGATTGGTTCCCGATATGGTTAATTTATTTCCATTAATTTGGAGTTGTGTTGTTCATCGTGTTCATGTGATTTGTTGTTTAAGATTATTGAGAAATTGGTCATCTTGGCTATATTTTGGTTAAGTTATGATTAATTGAGTGTTTAGAGCTGATGGGGGTAGTTTGGTAAATTGCAGTCCGTTCAGGAGTAAAATGGTAATTGCAATAAGGTCGGAAGGGTAGTTTGGTAATTGAACATTATTTTGATTCTTTATGTTAAGCATGGGGGACAAAATATAATGGGGTGGTGTTTGATATAATTGTTTAACATAATGGGGGACAAGACAAAATATAATGGGGAGGAATATTGCATTTGTTTATGTTAAGCATGGGGGACAAATTATAATGGGTTGGGAATGTGGTATTTATTTAATGTAGGCATGGGGGACAAAGTATGCCTTGGGGGAATAATTTGGGGTTGGGAATTCAAGACTTGTCTTGCTATATATATAGGGTCATTTGACACATATTTGAGGACCAAGATTTGAGAGAGGAAGACTTGAACATTAAAAAGAAAGATTTTTACACTTGAGGGCTGACAGACTTTTACACTTGAGAGAGCTTTTAGACTGAAAAAGAGAAAGACAACTTGAACTTCTACTTGAATAAATTCCGTTAGTCTTTTCTCGAGTTTTTCAAAATCAGTAAACTACTGCATCTTGTTTCCGTCTCTCTTCTGCTTTAACCGCGATTGCACTTGGGTATTGCTGATTTTTCAATCCGTTGCTGGGTTATTCTATTGGTTGTTACTGGTTTGCGGTGTTGTTGAACCTACTGTTGCTGTGTTATTATTGCTGCTGACTTCTCCTTCTTTTGTTCTTGTACTGCCATTTCCAGGTACACATTTGTATACTCTCGGATTGAAGAGAAATGAAATATTAATCAGGCTTTGTTCCTGTTGAATCCCTCCTGTTTAGATTTGTGTTTGAATATAATTTTCCTTTCTTTGTATAAAATGTAGTTGATTGATTTAAATGAGTAATGATGTCGCATATGTATAACTTCTTCATCTAATAATGTTAGTTTAAATTAATCAAAGAATAGTTAATCTGTTTTGATATTATGATGTGTCAATCTCACGTTTTAGTATTATTGAATAATAGAATATAGAATGAAAGCAGTTTTTCTTCGTACAAACTCGGTCGCAATTTTCCATTCGCATTAGCCGTAAACTAATAACTAATAAGTTACGTTTTTTAGCATGTAATTAATTAAGAGATTTTCTTTTATTTTAGAGATGAACTTAATAGAAAATATAGTCACTGTAGGTTTATCCTTTTAAATAAAAATGAGACGAGCCTCGACAAACAAACATGCACAAGCTGCGGGCCCCTTTAAATGTATATATTAAAATACTTAGAATTCGGGACAGGCCGTTTAGCGAATTTTACGGCCTTCCCAAAATAACAATACGCTAGTTGCTTTAGGTGCACCTTTAATAATTTAACCTTCTTAAACACGGGTGCACATTGATGTGACCCAAATCCAAATCTCAACGGAGTCAAAATGTGTCGACGACCACGGGCGCATTGATTGTGACGTGGTTCGAGATGCATTTTCACGACGTTGCAATTCTATAAAAATAAATGATAATAATAAAAGCGGTTTAAACTTAACAAAAGCACATAAGTTAGAACATGTATTTAAATCAGATATTTAGCCATTATAACAATTTAAGCGACCGTGCTAGAACCATGGGATTCGAGGGTGCCTAACACCTTCCCTCGGGTCAACAGAATTCCTTACTTAGAATTTCTGGTTCGCAGACTTCATTCGGAAAAGTCGAAAATTTCCTCGATTTGGGATTCAAGATAAACCGGTGACTTGGGACACCAAAAGCCAAACCTTTCCCAAGTGGCGACTCTGAATTAAATAAATAATCCCATTTCGAATATTGTCACTTAAATTGGAAAAACTCCCTCGCGCATTTAACCCTTCGGGGCGGGCGCGCAAAAAGGAGGTGTGACAGCTCTGGCGACTCCGCTGGGGAAAAGACCCAGAACCACTGGTTCAGGGTTAGAATTCGAGCTTAGATAAGTTGTTATATTTGGTTTTATCTGATTTTTACATGTTTGAGCCTAATGTGCTAAATGTTGCTTTTACCGCTTTGATATTATTTGAACTGTACATATAAACTGTGCCGAAACCTTTCTCTTCTTACCTCCGGGGAGAAGCTCGCTGGACGAGACTCCCTATTCTGTTAGTATCAATACCTGAAATAAGAAAGAGGTCGGACAAGTTACAAAGCCGGACGATCTCGCGGGTCCCCGGTACGTAGCCCCCTTCTCGGCTCGAGTTGTCCGCTCGGGTACACAGTCTAGAACGTATACCCAGGTTATAAACCCAGTATAACAAAACATCTGCTGGGAAATTAAACCCAGAACCGTTGGTTCAGGGTTCAAGAATTCGAGCTTAGAATAATTGTTATATTTAGCTTTATTATCTGATATATATTACATGTTTTGACATAACGTACTAAATGTCGTCTTTTACCGCTTTGATATTATCTGAATTGTATATAAACTGTGTCGAAACCCTTCTCTTCTTACCTCCGGGGAGAAGCTCGCTGGTCGAGGCTCCCTATTCTGTTAGTGTCAATACCTGAAATAAGAAAGAGGACGGACAAGTTACGAAGCCGGATGGCCTTTTGGTTCCCGGTAAGTTGCCCCCTCCTCGACTCGAGTTGTCCGCTCGGGTACACAGTCTAGAACATATACCCAGTTTATAAACCTAGTATAACGAAACCTCATGCCGGATCCCTAGTAGGAACGTTTATTTGCATCATGTTGCATTTGACATAGGGGACTCAACACAGGGGTTGGGTCCGTCTAGGACAGACAACCTGAAATGAAAAGACCATCCTGCTACATCTTGTTTGTTTTGCGCATTTATTTGCTTCAGATCTGCATGCTGACCGGTTTCTAAAAAAGGGAAAAATAGCAGCGTAGGGAGATAATTACTTATTTTTGGAAAAATAAAACCAATGTCCAAGTAGTGAAAGTAGTGTCAAAACCTCGCCGGAATTTTTCTAAAAAAAAAAATAATAAAAAACAAAATTTGTCTTCTAGTTTGATTTATTAAAAAAAAACATATAAAAATTTTCCTTTTAATCACTTTCAAAATCCAAAAAAAAAGTATTTATTTAAAAGTAAAAAGAAAAAAAATGGAAATTCATAATTCAAAAAAAAAAAATGTTGTTTCTTTCGTAGTACCTCTTTTATAAATTCAGACTAATAGTCCAAATATTTCCTTAAAAATATTTTCTTTAGTCTTTATCTCTTTTCAAAGAAAAATAAAAAAAATATATTCTTGCTTTTTCTTTAAAGGATTGTATTCAAAGAAGGGTTTAATTGATTTACTCCATTCACGACGACCGAACCTCGCGGGTCTGATTCTCACCGGATGTGAGATACGTAGGCAAACCTCATCGGTTCCGACCCCAATTTTCAAAAAATTCAAAAATATTTTTCATTAGTTCCTTCTTTAAAAATCTTTCCTTAGAAAATTCAAAAAAAAAAAGAAGTTTTTTAAAACTCAAAAAAAAGGTAGTTTCCTTCTCTCTGAAGTATTTCATACGGAAAAAAAATAAAAGAAAATAAATAAATAATAAAGTCTAAAAAAAAATCATCAAAATCCAAAATACAAGAAAAAATAATAATAAAAGAAATAAAAAATCAAAATCCAAAATACGGGTTTCCTTTATTTTGAAGTAATTTTCCAAAAAATCAAAAAAAAATCAGAAAAAAGAGAATATATATATATATTCGTTCTTCTAATGACTTTCCTTCTTTAAAAGTCTTTCTTTCGTAAATATCATAAAATTAAAAAATTAAAGTCCAAAAATATTTTCATTTTTCTTTAGAAGTACTTTTGTAAATTTTAAAAAAAAAAACTCAAAAATCCAAAATATTTTCTTAAAAGTGCCTCTTTCGAAAATTAAAAGGCGACAACCAAAATCCAAAGAAAATATCTTCTCTCTTATTTAGAAAAAGAGAGAACAAATGAAAATTCAAACAAAAATATTTTCTTTTTTCTTACTTTTAAAATTCTCGAAGTTCCAATCAAAAGAAAAGGAATTTTTAGAAGTCTATCTTTCAAAAATAAAAATAGAGTCAAATTCAAAAATCCAAAAAAAATAAATATCCTTTTCTTCTTTTAAAGCATTTTTTTTAGAAAAATCCAAAAGAAACAAAAATCCAAAAAAAAAACCTTTTTTCTTTTAAAGCATAAAAAATTATTCCAAAAAAGGTTAGTTTACTTACTCTATTCACGATCGACCGAACTACGCCGGTTTGATTCTCACAGGGTATGAGATACGTAGGCAACCCTCATCGGGTCCAACCTCCCTTTTTTCAGAAATAGCCAAAATGTCAGAATTTTAATTTATGAGTCAGGTGATGTTGTTTTGTCAAGAATTGCCGAATGTTCCCGAAAGGGACGCCGGAAGGCTGACTTTGCGTAAACAGCCATTTTTGGTCATTTGTTAAAAAATTGACCAAATCGCCCAATGGCCTTAGGATCCTCGTCCCCGAGGCTCTGCGAGGCCATGTTCCCAATGTCGGGTCACCATTCCGAAAAAAAAATCATAAATAAATCAAGTGATGTTGTTTTTGTCAAAAATAGCCAAATGTTCCCGAAAGGGACGGCGGAAGGCTGACTTTGCATAAACGGCCACTTTCGGTCATCCTGTAGAGTCTGGATCGATTGACCCTCACATCCTTAAAATCTTTATCCCCGAAGTGCTGAAAGGCCGTTTTCGAAAATCAGATCTCTCTTTTCTAAGAAATAGTCAAATCATTTTTCGAGTCAAATCATTTTTGCTTAAATCACCTTAATAAATGTGCAGGATGAGCACAATGCAAAATGAACACTTGTTTCTTTATTTTTGCACTTGTTTGTCCCGAACTACGCAAGATCTGATTCATGCGGGGTCATGATACGTAGGCAATCTCCATCGGATTCGATCATAGCTATAAAATAAATTGAAAAAAAAACTGAAAGAAAAGGAGAAAGAAAATTGAGTGAAAAAGAGAAAAGAAAAAATAGTGAAAAAAAAAAGAGGAAAAAAGAGTGACAAAATAAAAAAAAAACAAAAAAAAGAAAGAAAATAGTGCAAAAAATGAAAGAGCGGCAAAAATAAGATCAAGAGTGGTTAAAGAGAGGCAGGAATAAAAGAAAAGAGGTACATAGTGAAGAGGGCTAGTTTAAGGCCGGGATGAAACATGCAACCCGTTCAAACACATGGTAAAAGCGTTTAATTGTTTAGGTGCATTGCATCCCATCGTGCGATTTCGTATATGTTAAATGCCTCAAAACTAACAAGGTTGTGTGTGTGAGTAAATTAGCCAGGTTCTGTTCAGGTGATTGGTTTTGTTGGTATGCGGTGATGAGCAGCCCTGCACGCGGCCACAACATTATACACAAAACTGAGCTCCACCTCCTAGAAACGCCCATCCTTACCAAGCTCCATATAGTCCCCAATCAAATGTTCCTCAGTACAATCCTCACCCAAGAGAGTCTTTCAAAAGGAATCAGTTCACCTCTATTGGTGAATCATACTCAGGCTTGTTCCAAAAGCTAGTCAGGCGAAGTCTGCTGCAGCCAGTGGCCCTAAATCGGCCAAACACCGAGTCCCCCCGCATCAAGTTGATACTAGATGTGAATACCACTCTGGAGAAGTGGGACACGGTACAAAGGACTGTTGGTCATTTGGACCCTCAAAATGGCAGTTGAAGACTTGATTGAAGCTGAAAGAATTGTTCTCCGGGACGAAAAGGTTCCTAAGACGATGAACATTCCCTTGCCAACTCTCACAAATGGGCCAATAGACGGAATGATCTGTGAAGCAGAGGAATTTGATCCGGTACTGAAGGCTATCGCATCCATTGCCGAGACAGAAGAAAAGCTAAAAAAAAATGATTGCCAAGCCTGAAAGTTCCCCATCAGACGGGAGTCTCGGTAGCCAGTCTTGCTATCTTTTCTGCATCTGGATTGTCTCAGGGTGCAATCCAGATATTTTACTTTATTGTCTTACTTTCCGATGTAAACCCTTCTACCTTCAAAAATTAAAAAAAAATAATCAAATGAAATTGATATTTCATTTTCCCGGAATGTCTCTTTTCTTAAATCTTGTCAAATTTTCTCATTCCCTTTAAGTTCTGTTATATGCAGATTTCAATAATATGACATGCTTGCGGACTTTATGCCCGGATCTTAAAACTCTGTCAGATCTCGAAATAATGAATCAAGAATTGGGTCGCAATGAAGAATAGCTTAAGGAAACAAGACAAAGAGTTCGAACAACTGAAGGAAAATTGGTTCCCGAAATTGGAAAGGTCCATACATTACAACAAGAGTACTGCCAAAAAGAGTGCGTTGTACTTGGGACACATCGAAGGAAACGTCCTTGAAATAACTGTCAATGCAAATGCAGTCAAAAGGTACTATGTTGGATCCTTTATATAATGAAATCTCTTCGGGTTGAGATGACGAAGGCTTTCATTCTCGCTACCCAAACACTATCAACCCTTTGCAAAACCCATTTGAGCTGGTTACTCTTCTTTGATTACCCTCTTTGGAACCTGGAAATATTATTGAAAATAAAATGATTTTTTTTTTGAAATGAAAAAGAAAAATGAAAAAAAAAAGAAGAAGAAAGAATTGGAAAAATAAGAAAATATATATACAAAAAAAAGAGCAAATCAAAAATAAGAAAATATATATACAAAAAAGCAAATCAGAAAAAAAAAATCCAAAAACAAAAGTTGCCTGAACTACGTTTGACTTGATTCCGAAAGGATACGTAGGCAACCTCTCCTTGGGGTTCAGTCACACCAAAACAAAAATCCAAGAAGTCCCCCAAAAGTGAAACTGGGGCAGAAGTTATAACGATTCAGCAATAATCCCGCCCAAAAGGTTCCAAAGTTGTAGTTCAATCCAAATTCTTTTTACCCCAAACCTTGTTCAAATCCTTCTGATCAATCAGCAAAGCAGTTCAAAATGGGAGGATGGATTTATTTGGGTCTGATACAACAAAATGAGAGGAATAAAATGAGAGAGCCTTATTGGTGAAAACCCATACGGACACTATAAGGCGACGGTAAGCAGAGGAAATAAAATGAGAGAGTCTTGCTGGTGAAAACCCACACGGGCATCGTAAGGCGACGCTAAGCAGAGAAAATTAAAATGAGAAATCTTGTTATGTGAACACCCACACGGGCACTATAAGGAGATGATAAGAAATGAAATGAAAATGCCAGCTCGTGAAAACCTGCAAAGGGCGCCCATGATCGAAAATGAGATCCTCACAACCACCGTCATCAACAGAGTCCTAGCAAGGTTCCTCGGTATTCAAGGCAAAGTTGTGATAAATTTTTGGGAGTCAGACGGTTTACACAAATCAGGCATCCAGTCCAAAAGGCATGTCATGTTCATTGAAGTCCGCATGTACTCCGGATAAGTCCTTCTATCCTTTCCCCGAAAGGGACACTTCTAGTTTTAAACTCATTTTCCATTCAATTATTTGTTTCTCTTTGAATCCCTTTTGGTCTAACACTGTTCCAAAACCAAGACAAAGAAAGGATGGCAAGACTGATTTACAGGGCTTTCGTTGGATACACGCTAATGTGCAAAGGGCACCCAGCCTCAGCAGAGGGCATCAAGACGACCTCGACTGGTCATGGCAGCCTATAAAGGCAATTGAAGTTGAAAGGTTTGAGTTTCACATGGTTAATCGCCTCCACGAAGTTTAAAAAACCAACGCGATTCCCCAAAGAAAGTCCTACAAAGGTAAGGATAAAGTTAGAGAGGTTAAGTCCCACGCAATTAGCCACTGCAGTTTAGGTTTGAGGATCAAAAATCCCGGACACACGAAAAAAAAAAAATCCCCACAAAGCCTCCCCTTGTAAAAATTCCCCAGCGAGCTTGCCCCAACAAATCCCCGGCAAGTCCGCTTTGTTAAAAATTCCCCAGCAAGCTTGCCCCAACAAATCCCCAGCAAGTCCGTTCTGTACAAATCCCCACAGAGTCTCCCCTTGTACAATCCCCCACAGAATCTCCCCAATAAATAAATAAAAAAAATCCCCACTGAGTTGGCCTCGTAAAGATTCCCCTAGCAGAATGGGATGGAAGAACCAAAGCCTTACACAAATCCGGAAATGCTAGTCTGATCAGTCTAAAACAAGTCGCCTGTGAATCCAATCAATGGCGAAGTTCTCAAACAGGAATTAGCCCAAGACCAAGCAATTGGAACGATCAAGGCCACCGAATCAACCACCGTTTTCAAACTGACAATTTGTCTTTGTTTAGACAGGTGCAATCCAAAGCAACCATGCAAGATGCAGGTACAGCCCGAAAGACGTGAAATGCGCGAGCATTGAACCAGCTGTGCGATGGGAGAACAATCGAAAACAGGTGCAATCCAAAGCAACCATGCAAGAGGCAGGTACAGCCCGAAAGAAATGAAGCGCGCGAGCGTTATATATATATATATATATATATAAAGGAAAACCAAAGAAAAGAAAGAAGACAAGAAATAAAAATGAAAATCCAAAAGAAAAACAAATCATGGTAGCATAGGACCTCATTCCTCAACTATCCCGGTATAAGCCATGGATCTCCCTGGCATAACCCAAGGAGCTTTTTCTATCCAAATCCCCGGCATAACCCAAGGACTTTTTTCCTTTTCCGGCCTAACCCAATGATGTCTCCGACATAACCCGAGGACTCTTTCCCTTTCCCAGCATAACCCGTGGACCTCCCTGGCATAACCCAGGGACCTCTTTCCCTTTCCCGGCATAACCCGAGGACTCTTTTTCTTTTCCGGCATAACCCGATGAATCTTCCGGCATAACCCGATGACTTCTCCGGCATAACCCGATGAATCTTCCCGGCATAACCCGATGACTTCCCCGGCATAACCCGAGGACTCTTTTCCTTTTCCGACATAACCCGATGAATCTTCCCGGCCTAACCCGATGAATCTTCCCGGCTAACCCGTAGACCCTTTCTAGCATAACCTGGCAATCCTCCCAATTTAGGACTCCAATCCCTAAGTTGAACTTTTCCATTTAGCCAGCATTAGGGCTCCAACCCTGAACTGAGCATTGTCTGTTAGTCAGCATTAGGGCTCCAACCCTAAACTGAACTCTTCCCCAGTTAGTCAGCATTAGGGCTCCAACCCTAAACTGAACTCTTCCCCAGTTAGTCAGCATTAGGGCTCCAACCCTAAACTGAACTTTTTCCCTTTAGTCAGCATTAGGGCTCCAACCCTAAACTAAACTTTTTCCCTTTAGTCAGCATTAGGGCTCCAACCCTAAATTGAACTTTTCCCCAGTTAGTCAGCATTAGGGCTCCAACCCTAAATTGAACTTTTTTCCTTTAGTCAGCATTAGGGCTCCAACCCTAAACTGAACTTTTCCCCAGTTAGTCAGCATTAGGGCTCCAACCCTAAACTGAACTTTTTCCCCAGTTAGTCAGCATTAGGGCTCCAACCCTAAACTGAACTTTTTCTCTTTAGTCAGCATTAGGGCTCCAACCCTAAACAGAACTTTTCCCCAGTTAGTTAGCATTAGGGCTCCAACCCTAAACTGAACTTTTTCCCTTTAGTCAGCATTAGGGCTCCAACCCTAAACTGAACTTTTTCCAGTTAGTCAGCATTAGGGCTCCAACCCTAAACTGAACTTTTTCCCTTTAGTCAGCATTAGGGCTTCAACCCTAAACTGAACTTTTCCCCAGTTAGTCAGCATTAGGGCTCCAACCCTAAACTGAACTTTTTCCCTTTAGTCAACGTTAGGGCTCCAACACTAAACTGAACTTTTCTCCAGTTAGTCAGCATTAGAGCTCCAACCCTGAATTGAACTTTTTCCATTTAGTCAGCATTAGGGCTCCAACCCTGAACTGAACTTTTTCCAGTTAGTCAGCATTAGGGCTCCAACCCTAAACTGAACTTTGCCATTTAGCCAGCATTAGGGCTTCGACCCTGAACTGAGCATTTTCTGTTAGTCAGCATTGGGGTTCAACCCTGAACTGAACATTTCCATTCAGTCAGCATTAGGGCTTCAACCCTGAACTGAACTCTTTCCATTTAGTCAGCATTGGGGTTCCAACCTTGAACTGAACTTTTCCATTTAGTCAGCATCAGGGCTCCAACCCTGAACTGAACTCTTTCCATTTAGCCAGCATTAGGGCTCCAACCCTGAACTGAGCGATTTTCCGTTTAGCCAGCATTAGGGCTCCAACCCTAAACTGAGCATTCTTACCTTGTGGCAATATTAGTGATCCAATCCCGGAGTTGGCATTTTGTAGACTGAAATTTTCCAATCCCTTCATCAATTCTATAAACTTCCCGGCAATTAACTCCCGAAATTTTCCTAGTGAAATTGGGGCAGAAAATTTCGTTCGTTTGTTTTGTTGTCTCAGCAGGTCTGACCCTGAGGTGCATGGATCGAGACGACCTACGGGATGAATCTCAATCCAGAATAAAGAAAAGAAGAAAAGAACAAAAGAAAAAAAGAAGACGTTCCCACATATTGGAACAAACAAAGGGCAGGTCGCTCAAAAATTGGATCAAATTCCCGAGCTCCGCCAATCCCGTTTAATTCAATACTGCAGAAATAAACAAGCGCCTACAACTTGCAAGTATCAAGATTCGGATCGAAGTCTACAAGCAGAATCAGCTAAGACCCAAGATCAAGTTGCAAAAAAATTATAGATAGAAATTTTGTAACTAGCGGTTGACAGGCATAAATAGTTAGTTCAGTTTCAATTTCCTTTGGTTGTAATAAGGCGGTCGGTAAAGTAGTAATAGCAACAGCGACAACAGTAACGGCAAGCATTGCAATCCCATGGTAGTTCCAGCTACCAAAATTTCCCGAACTACATTAACCTGATTCCTGTTTAGCCTAGGATATGTAGGAAACCTTTGAAGTAAAGGTTTGGTTAAATCATTTTCAAAAAAAATGCTTCACACGGAGTACTCGGATGGGCAAAAATCGCTCACTTTATCTTTGCACGAAAAACCCTTCGTGTCTTCGGGCAAAGAGGGGCAGCTGTAAGCACGTGATTTTTACCCTATATGAGAATTACTCCCAAAAAATTCAAAATAAAATGATTTTCCTTGGTGTGCAATTTTGTGAGATTTTGTGATATTTTTGGATAATTATTTGTATTTGTTTGTGCATGTTTATTTGTTAAATTAATAAAAAATATAAAAATACGTCGCATTTTGCATGTAGGATTTAATTCTACAATTTGTTAGTAATTAAGTTTGTTTACAAAAAATGAAAACTACAAAAATAGGCATCTTTTGCATTTTTAGCATTTAATGTCCAAATATACAATTTTATGCTTAATTATTACTTAATTGTGCGTTAATTGTTATTGGGAGTTAATTTGCGCTTTTATAACTTAATTTAGTTCTTAATAATAATTTAAGTATTTTTAGAATTTAGTTTTAGAAAAATGAAAGAAGAAAAGAGAACAAAAATACAAAGAAAAATCGGATTGGACCACTTCTTCAAATTTCAACCCCAGGCCCAAATAATTGTCCAACCTTCCCCATGACCCGGTCCACTTCAAACCGGGTCGACCCGGTCCGCCCCATTAACAAAAAAACATCCTTCCAAAGTCCAAACACCGCTATCTTGCAAAAAACAAAACAAAAAAAAACCAAACCCTAAAACCTAAAGAAAACTACCCGCCCCCACTCTCCATCTTCTCCAAAAAAACTAAGAACCACCAAACGACCTCCCATGGCTGCCCCGTCGCTTCATCTCCCCCGTCGTCCCCTTCGTCCTCCGTCAACCACCATCCATGTCATACCAGTCGACACACCTTCGTCGTCCATGGCTGCCCTCAACCAGCTGCTTCTGCCTTCTTCTTCTTCGACCTCACCATCGCGAACGTCCACCATTGACGCAGCCAACAACTGCTCCAGCTCCTCCGTGCTGCTGCTGCTGTTTTCTCGTCGCAGTTGCTACCTATAAATCGACCTTCTTCGAACGGACCCAACTGCTGCTACGTCGTCCGCTTCAAGCTCGCGCTGCTGCTCCATTTTTCCCATAGCTGCTGAACGCAGCAGCAGTAGACGACCACTGCTTCTTTTACTCCATTGATGCTGCATCGACCAGCTATTTCTTCTTCGCTACATCCAGTCGTCGATGATGAACAGCCCGTCATATGGGTCTGCACTGTCCGTCATATGGGTCTGTACTGTCCCGTCCCCAACTGCCGCGTCTTTGCTTTACCACTGTCCGTCGACCTCTCATATGGGTCTGTACTGAAACCTCGTCGTCTGTTGCTTCAGTTTCTTAGGTTCGTGTTCATCATCGTTTGTTTGAGTTTTGGTCGAGGCTCGTCAAAACAGTCCGTATATATTTCGTTTCAATCCGGTGAGTAAATTTTGAGTTTTATTTTGTCCGTATTTCGTTTTGATATTTCTCGAATCTAAAATCGGTAGATATTTGATTTTTGGTTTTGTTCATGTTCATATGTTTTTGTTGAATTAATTTTTAGATTTCAAATGGAAATTTAATTAGTTGTTTTTCATGTTTATTTCATGTTCGTTTTGTTGTTTAGGTAAAAATTTGTTAGTTTAATGTTGTTAGATTCAAATTGAAGTTTAAATAATTATTTCTTCAATTTGTTTCATGTGTTGTTATGTATTTTTTAGAAAAAGGTAACGTTGATTAAATCATTTAATCCGTCATGTTTGTTGTTTAAAAATAGATTTAGTTCATGTTTATCTTTGTTTGAAGTTCATGTGAAATCCAGTGATTTAATGTGAGTTCATGTTTTGGTTTTTGATTCGTGAATGAATCATGTATTGTGTTGTTAATATTGTTGTATCCTTGCTCATCCATTGATGGTCTAAGTTAACCAGGATTGGTTCCCGATATGGTTAATTTATTTTCATTAATTTGGAGTTGTGTTGTTCATCGTGTTCATGTGATTTGTTGTTGAAGATTGTTGAGAAATTGGTCATCTTGGCTATATTTTGGTTAAGTTATGATTAATTGAGTGTTTAGAGCTGATGGGGGTAGTTTGGTAAATTGCAGTCCGTTCAGGAGTAAAATGGTAATTGCAATAAGGTCGGAGGGGTAGTTTGGTAATTGAACATTATTTTGATTCTTTATGTTAAACATGGGGGACAAAATATAATGGGGTGTTGTTTGATATAATTGTTTAACATAATGGGGGACAAGACAAAATATAATGGGGAGGAATATTGCATTTGTTTATGTTAAGCATGAGGGACAAATTATAATGGGTTGGGGATGTGGTATTTATTTAATGTAGGCATGGGGGACAAAGCATGCCTTGGGGGAATAATTTGGGGTTGGGAATTCAAGACTTGTCTTGCTTTATATATAGGGTCATTTGACACATATTGGAGGACCAAGATTTGAGAGAGGAAGACTTGAACATTAAAAAGAAAGATTTTTACACTTGAGGGCTGACAGACTTTTACACTTGAGAGAGCTTTTAGACTGAAAAAGAGAAAGACAACTTGAACTTCTACTTGAATAAATTCTGTTGGTCTTTTCTCGAGTGTTTCAAAATCAGTAAACTACTGCATCTTGTATCCGTCTCTCTTCTGCTTTAACCGCGATTGCACTTGGGTATTGCTGATTTTTCAATCCGTTGCTGGGTTATTCTACTGGTTGTTACTGGTTTGCGGTGTTGCTGAACCTGCTGTTGCTGTGTTATTATTGCTGCTGACTTCTCCTTCTTTTATTCTTGTACTGCCATTTCCAGATACACATTTGTATACTCTTGTATTGAAGAGAAATGAAATATTAATCAGGCTTTGTTCCTGTTGAATCCCTCCTGTTTAGATTTGTGTTTGAATATAATTTTCCTTTCTTTGTATAAAATGTAGTTGATTGATTTAAATGAGTAATGATGTCGCATATGTATAACTTCTTCATCTAATAATGTTAGTTTAAATTAATCAAAGAATAGTTAATCTGTTTTGATATTATGATGTGTCAATCTCACGTTTTAGTTTTATTTTAGAGATGAACTTAATAGAAAATATAGTCACTGTAGGTTTATCCTTTTAAATAAAAATGAGACGAGCCTCGACAAACAAACATGCACAAGCTGCGGGGCCCTCTAAATGTATATATTAAAATACTTAGAATTCGGGACAGGCCGTTTAGCGAATTTTACGGCCTTCCCAAAATAACAATACGCTAGTTGCTTTAGGCGCACCTTTAATAATTTAACCTTCTTAAACACGGGTGTACATTGATGTGACCCAAATCCAAATCTCAACGGAGTCAAAATGTGTCGACGACCACGGGCGCATTGATTGTGACGTGGTTCGAGATGCATTTTCACGACGTTGCAATTCTATAAAAATAAATGATAATAATAAAAGCGGTTTAAACTTAACAAAAGCACATAAGTTAGAACATGTATTTAAATCAGATATTTAGCCATTATAACAATTTAAGCGACCGTGCTAGAACCATGGGATTCGAGGGTACCTAACACCTTCCCTCGGGTCAACAGAATTCCTTACTTAGAATTTCTGGTTCGCAGACTTTATTCGGAAAAGTCGAAAATTTCCTCGATTTGGGATTCAAGATAAACCGGTGAATTGGGACACCAAAAGCCAAACCTTTCCCAAGTGGCGACTCTGAATTAAATAAATAATCTCATTTCGAATATTGTCACTTAAATTGGAAAAACTCCCTCGCGCATTTAACCCTTCGGGGCGGGCGCGCAAAAAGGAGGTGTGACAGACACAAAGAAGGAGAAACACGTACTGAAGCTAACGGAGACAGGCTTCTCTTAATGGATTTTCTGGAATTACTATATTATTCTTCTAGTGGTTCGTGAGAGTAAAGTGTATACTTCATTCTATCCGGTCGTTAAGGAGTGTTGCTAGACGCCACCCTTGATTAGTATATTGATGTGATCAATTTACTACCGGTTTAGTATTGAACCTATGGGGTCGCACACTAACGAGTGTTCTGATCTTTGTTAAAGGATTAGTTACTTTATTATTTGTTAATTAAATTAAAAAATTTAATTAGTTAAATAAATTTAGTTATTAGTCCAAATGAAATATTATTATATTCTTTGCTAGCACAGAGAATATAATTAATATTGTGAACAAATTGAAGTTTCTATTTAGAATAGAAAATAAATTATTTTTCTTGGTTGAAATATATTTGAGATATATATAATATGAATTAATATTGATTTATATAAAAGTTATATATATAAAATATTAATTAATTTACCAATTTGGAATTGGATAGGAAAAGTCCATAAAAGGACGTATGAATTGAATCCAACCAACTCCAACATTAAGTTGGATTGGTTCGGCAGTCACGTTTAGTTAAAACGTGATTTCCGAATTTCCATACAATTCGATTGTGATTTATTTTGGAATAAATTTTTACCCTAAATAAATTATTACCTCAATCAAATAGGAAAATGGTTTATAGGTGATGCTATATAAAGGGTGATGGAACAAAAATTTGCACAATTTTTTTCTTGAGAAGAAAACCCACTTTGTGAAAGTGAGAGTGCAATACAAAGCCAAAAGAGAAAATACAATTGCAAGGAAAGTGTTTCTTGTTCTTCTAACATTGAGTTGAGATTTTTGTGAAAAATTTCAACACAATATTTCGTTCAATTTGTTCGCGGGTTTCATTGATCAAAGAGTTGATAGCAAGGATCAGTCTCGGTGTGGATACACATAGAGTTTTCGCACTATCGAAGAAATTTTGAAACGAAACTCTCTTCACCAGGTACGTCTTAGATCTGATCTATTGACATTTAAATAAATTTTAAACATAAAAAGATCTGCCTAGGATTGTTATTGTCTTCCGCTGCGTGTTACGAACACCTATACGCAATCCTACAGATACTACTCTATTTCAAATACATAGTTTGTTGAAGGAAAATTGGACTTCCTTGAAGTTAAATGTATGCAAAAGTAATATTGTCGCTAAGGAATTATAATAAATGAGTGACTGCTTTAACCAACATTCTTCCTTTAGCAACATTAACAACAAAATGACATACAACCTCCACCCAAGAGATTTTGAGCTCTAACTAAAAACTACTAACTCTGCTACAAATTAACAAAACTAAACTTCAAACAGATAGAGAAGACAAGGGACTGAGAGGTTGTTGATTCATATCAAGACATAGCAGTGACAATGTTAATGTATGGAGTAGATGACAACAAGTATAACTCATAATCTTTAAAATACAGAAAGTAAAAAAATATTCAGCTCTTTTACCCTCTTTCCTTTTGTAGGTCTTTCTTCTTTAAGATAAGAAGAAATTTTTTAACTAGAAATGAGCATACATCCTACTTTAGTAAGATACAAGCCAATTAAGATTGTATATGATTTTACCATACTAATCTCATCTTGTAACATCCCAATTTTACCCAAGCAAAACATACTTCTTCGAAAATAGTTGAACAAGTTAGCCTCTTTTACCTTCGTCGAGTTTAAAACAAATAGAGAGACTAAACGAGGAGTACAAAATTGTACTAATCTCATGTTTTTACCTTCCGAAAAAAAATAATATCACTCCAAATTATACTTCAGTCAATTACATAAGAACAATCCAATCATTCAACCAATACTATCTCAGAACTCTATTTGTGCATATAGCAGTAGACGACCAAAAAACATCTACTCCATACACAACTCTTAATTGTCAGCAAATTTTTAACCCCCCCTCCCCCAAACCAAAAAATAATCTTTTGAAACACAAATTATTAGAAAAAAAGAAGGTAAGGAAGAAAGAATCAACAAGAAACAAGAAAACCCAGTATGCTTGTTTCCTTATTATCAATCAATATAGCTACAGAGAATAAAATAAGCAACAAAGAATTAAAATAAGAACCTGTTGGGACAAAAGGAGTCTTGGGCAAGAGAAACATAAGCCAAAGAATATTTTTTCAGATAACCGTTACCACAGAATAACCTACTACCACGGTTATGCAAACCGTCACAATAGATTACTGTATGGCAACAGTTATTCTGATAATGCAATGGTTTATTTTAATAAGTGTCCTAATAGGTTAAACAATCTATAGGAACGGTTATAAACGTTGCCATAGGTTTTCTATAGCAACGGTTTAGTAACCGTTGCTAATTAACTGTTTCCATCAGGTCATTATAATATATATATATATATATATATATATATATATATATATATATATATATATATATATATATATATAATCATGTGTAATTAGTGTATAATTTATGTATATCAACTATAAAAAGTAAGCAGTAAATTCAACGGCATATGTTATGTAAAGATTCCCTAAGATTTCAGTGACCTGATTTTATCCCGATATGATCTCTTATAATAATTTAAAAAGAGCTTTACTAAAATTCAGAAATGTCTTATCCTTTTATTTTTAAAATGGCACTATATTTTAAATGATATCCCATTTCGAAATAACTTTTTTTATATTTTTAAAAAAAATTTCATGTCACACCAGATTTTTGTTTTAAAATATAATTTTTGTTAAACTTGGAATTATCAATTAGAATCCAATATCTCTCTTGTTGAAATTCGAGAAGAAAAACCTTTCATATAATCTTCCCTATGATCTAATGACTCGAAATTAATGTATTTCAACGAAAATAAATTATATTCCTTAACAATTAACATGATTTTAGTATTATTTATATTGTAACGTTATGGTAAATTTTAAGAAGTTCCATCATCTGAGCTAGATAACTTTCTTAACTTTAAATTCTTTTGTTTTCAATGCAAACTTATAGCTAAAATTTAGATGATATTCTTTTTAATTTGAAATATTTATTTCAGCATTTAAATTAAATGTTATTATAACTCATAGTAAATATGCCTTAAAATTGTGAAGTGACTTGTTAATAGCTTGCCATTTAACTTAATCTCAATATAAAATATTCTCCTTTTTTTTAAAAAAAAAATTCTCTATTTTTTTTAATTACCTGTCTTTATTGTATTATTCATTACTTTATATTTTTATATTTTATGTAGATTTTGTTAGTTTACTATTTGAAAACATATTTGCTTAATTTAAATAGAATAATATTGATTTTTCTTACTCCTGAAAATTTATTTATTGACATTGATTCATTGCTAAAAAAATCAGGTATTATTTAAATGTATCAATAATATTTTTGAGTATTATTTATATACCCTCACATAACTTCGATTCTCCTCTTTATATATATTCTTATTATGTTATTTAATTAACTTTAAACTATTTAATGCCTTAACTCTAACCCAAATAATTGATCTTTAAATCCTAATCTCCAAACTTACAACTACTCTAAAGAAAACGAGGTTTTAACACAACTCAAACTCAAAATATTGTTGAGTGTAGCTAACTTTCATTCAATTTACTTCCATTAATTATATTTTTTTTTTCTAAGTCTTAAGCATTAGTTTTGTTCTAAGATTGCCAACTTCTTATTAGCTTGATACTTGGCTTAATCTCAATTCAAAATTTTCTCCCTTTTTATATATAAGATAGAATTTGAATTCAAATCGCTTTATCAATAGCTTTACGGTTAGATTTTAAATTTGAATTCCTATATCTATATTTATTAAATGAAATAGAGTAATTTAATTCAAAATTTAGAAGTCAAGGCATTTTAGTTAGAGAGACAGTTTATTTTGTCTTAACAATGTCACTTGGCTTTTTATGGTTATGATACTTGTCTTAATGTGGTACTTCTGCATCTCCATTTTCAATATACATAGAGTATCCAAATCATGGGTATTGTTGAATCATAGTATAATAATAGGGATACTACAACAACAACAACAACAACTCAGTTCCCACAATTGAGGTCTGGAAAGGGTAGTGTGTACGCATACCTTACCCCTACCTATGAAAATAGAGAGGTTGGTTCCGAAAGACCCTCGATTCAATATAACAATAGGGATATAGATAACAAAATAGTATAACAAGAGATATTTTTAAACTAATTTTGAAAATACATGTAATTTTAGACCTTTGCCGAATAATAAATTTTTGTATCATAAGATGGTACTTTCAAACAAACAAATGACTTGATCTTGTAATCTTTGTCGCTCCCCCTTTTTCCTTCGCGGAATCAGGTTCATGACATTTTGGTTATGGAACAACTCTCTCCTTTTGGGAAAGGGGGTTTGCATTTTTGAAGAGTCGTCACCTAACGATTTAAGATGTGTTAGGGCACCTATATTGTTCATTTATAACTACGTTTGGTAACCAGAGATAGGATAAGGGCTTAAAATTATCCTAAGGGGAAGGTGTTAGGCACCTCTCAGGATCCAATAGTGTGGTTTCTGGCCAAACAGTTTTTGTGAATTTGTACAAATAGCAAACAAACAAGTATGACTCAAATAGTAGGGGATTTAAGTTTAGACACACAAGTGTTTGAAAAAGGACAAATAAAAGGCAAGATTTTGAAAAGAATTACAATCTAAACATACTTGGGAATGTAAAGGGGGGTGTCCTAGGTTTGCTTATAATATGGATCACTTCAATGGAATACCTGGTATGACACTCCTTAGAGAGGGGCTATACGTTGTATTAACACACCGGTCATCATATCCATATCTACCCTTTCCCGCCCCGTGAAGGTAATTAAAGCGAGGGTTGGTCTCGACCCCTATTGCATGCAGTTACCCGTCTTTTTCTATCAGTTCTGGAGGAATTTAGGACTCCTATCCTATAAGGGGGAGGGGGAGGGGGAGGTTCTAGGCAGACCCTCAAGTTTAAAGACAAAGTGCTAAGGCGACATACAATAACATATAAGACTGCATTTAGAGGGAAAATGCAAAAAATAGATAGAAGGCTCAGATATACCTCCACAAATAATGCACATAGACAGCACGACTCATACACAGATAAGGTCTGAATTCATATTCTAAGCATGGTATCTAAGTGATAACAGTAGAACCAGATTTATTACATGACTCTGAAAAGAAGTCCGAATTAGGCTTGCCTACTAATTTTAACATGCTGACAGTTAAACAGAGGCAGTTTTGGTTTTTAAGTTATTACCTAAGGCTTTCCTAAACGTAAAGTAATATGCAACAGTTATTCAGAGTTATTAAAACAATGTAGAGATTGTTTTTCTTCTAAAACATGTTGTTCTAAATATTGCAAGACATGCAGGGATTATTAACAGTTTGTTTAAAGCAAGATGAGACTGTTGATACTCCTTTTCATGTATCAGTAGTTAACTAAACGTAGCTGAATAAGGATGAACGAGAACCTAATCATGGTATCTACTTATTTATATGTAGGATTCCTAAAGCAGGATTTCTAAATGCATAGCATGATTGCAGAATTTCCTAAGAGCAGGATTTCTAGATGCACAACAAGATTGCAGAATTTTCCAAGAGCAGAATTTCTAAATGAAATTTCAGAACATGTTTACGTGAGCAGAATCACATAATAGTAGCTTATTTTATTGTTATTTTTTCCCTTATAGACAGGATTTCTAAGTGTGAATGAGATGCTGAAAACAGTACATATAAATCCTAAATAGCATAATAGCTAATGCATGGCATGCTTGGCATGTTGTACCTAAACATGGATGCTATTGCACATAGAGAAAAGTAAACCTAGGAACATGATTTCTACCCTGGATTATACTACAACATGCATATTACCCACACCTTTTTACTATCCAACTCCAAAACTTGTTTACAAATTATTATAGAATAATACTGGAATGAATTACATAAGCAGAAAAGAAAGATAAAAGTTACACTATAGAGAGCCTGAAAATAGTCCCAACTTTCAGCACCTGATTAGGACTTCCTCCCTGAGTTATGTAATAAATCACCTCAACTGCCAAGATTGTTCCATAGTCTTTCTCATACCTGGGTATGTCAGAGTTCCCTAAGGACCTCAAGGTATCCCGGGCAGTGCTCACACCCAGATTTCATAGCCAAGACAGAGTAAGTGCAGTATGGAAAGGCCAGCTTTTACGTGTTTAAGTTCAGAGGGAGCTCTAGGGTTCCAAGGCAAGGCTCACAAAAAGAGGCAGAACCTAGTGGTCTAAGAGTATGTGTGAGAGTACTTGACATAGTTTTAAAAGAGTTGAGTTGAAAACAATTTGAAACAACATGTTTGAAATAAGTTTGCAAAAATAACATAAGAGTTGCTTAGGGAAAAACAGTTTTGAAAGGAGAAGGGGATAGGAGCAACAACAACTTGGAACAAGCCATCACACACAGAACAAGTTCAAAAAATAGTACAGTTTCAAAAGTCACAAACAGGGAAGTAAGAGGTTGGGGCCAATTATGAAACACATAAACATGGATAAGAAGAGAAGCACATAGACCAGCAAGTACAAAGAACAAGTAGGAACTGATTGGCCTCTAGACCACAAGCTACTACTTCGAAGTGTTGACAAAGGGATCATGCTTGAAATTAGAATAGTAATATGCAATAAGACATAGAGACATGGTATGGGATTAGTCATGCTGAGGGCAGGAGTCTATTACACACAATTAGCCATGCCACTTAGTGTTAATCAAGTACATTTGGAGTCTATGATACTAACATGGCATACTAGTTGAGGGAAATAAACAAGGACTCAAGTAAACATGCTGATTACACTTGAACAAGAGAGGGCAAAACTTAAGCATGCTGAATAAAGCAGTAAACAAGAAAGGCAATTAAATACATAAGCCATTAAATTAGTGCAGAAGGAGACATGGATTAACAGACAGGGAGCACATAGAGTTGAGTTTCAGAATTGAACTAGGAACATACCAGTTAAGGAAGAAAAAGTGCAGAAAGTAAAACAAGTAGAGTTCCACAGTCTAGTCCTGGCTTTCAGCCGGCTAGAAAAGCAGCTAGCACAAGTAGTAGAGAAAAAAGAGAGAATTTTTTTTGTGTGTGTGTGTGTGTATGTGTGTGTATTCTGAACTAATTGTTCGTGTCCAAGACTGTAGAAGAGAGTCCTTTATATAGTAGTTTGAAAACTGGTTCAAAATAAGGCAAGAATCAATTCTTCAGTAATTATAGAACTTAGTATCAATTAAGAACGAAAATCAGCCAAGTAATTAAGGGAGTAATTTACCAACGGTAGAAAGCACGTATGTAATAGATAAGGAAAGAATCCAAGTAACATAGGTATAGAATATGTAAATTAGGGCTAGATACATAAGGGTTAATTAAGGAAATAACAATAGAAATCGATTAAAATATAGTCAATCACATAACAAGGTAAGAAATAATTTTAAGGGATAGGAAAAAATAGCCGGAAATCTGTATAAGAGCATTAATATTATAAATCAAGGATTTCAAGAATCGAAAAAATAATACTAATATTAAGGGAAATAGTATAAACTCCATGAATAAACCAATAAACAGAGTACAAACAGGAAGAACCAAATCGGAACCCTTAATAAGACATCACTAGGATGAAAGTCATAGAAATACTCTAACTAATCACAACATATCCATGAGAATCGCACATACAGACAAATCGACTGAACGAACAGTAAAGACGAACTCAGAATCACAAACTAGAGCCAAACAAATTAGGGTTTTTAACGTAATGAGTCAGATAAAAATAAACCATTTAAACGTAGTAAAAATCATATGATAATACTAAAAATCAGAAGAGAAGTCGTTTAAAAAAAGGTTAAGAAACCCTAGTCTTGAAGACAAAGGGTTACTTTAGAGAAAATCGGAAAAAACCTTCAAGAAAAACAACAAAAGCTCATAATATACACAGATATAAGATATATCTAAAAGAAATCGGAGGATCTCAAGAGTTAGGGTTTCAGAGAACCTAGGGAAGATGAGAAAACCTTAGAACATTACTGGTTTTAGCCGGAAAAGTCATGGATCTTACTCGAACAGCCATGCATGGTCGGAAAATGGCATAAAATACCATGGATAGGAGTTAAACCACTCCAGGTTCACCTGAGGACCTCGGGGTAGTGTCAAATCGGCATGTGGTGAAGCAGGGGCTAGGAGATGATGAGAGGCCATGGTCTCCGGCGAGGGAGGTGGCTGGAGAAGGTGGACAAGGTCTATCGGACAGGATGGGATAAGAGAAGGTTCTAGAGAGAACCAGAGATAGAGAGAAGGAGATGAGTGTCGGTTGAGTGAATGAGATAATGAGGGTTTGAGGGGGGGTAGTCTTAGGTTAATTATGGTAAGAGTGAATCCGGGCCGTTGATCAAAATTGATCAACGGCCAGGATTAACTCAGGTCTAGGCCGGTATGGTTTGGGTTTGGGCTTGGGTTTGGTAGGTTTTTTAATTGGGTTGGGGGTCCGTTGGATTTAGGCTAGAATTGAAAGCCAATTTGGCTATAAGTTAAATAGCTAGGTTTTTTCCTATTTAATTTATAAAAATAGTAGATAATTTCTAAAAAATAATTTAAAAATTCTAAAATAATTTATAATATATAATTAGTAATTTAAAAATATATGATCCAATTTTATGCATATAAAACATAATTAAATCTTAAAAGGGCTAATATTGCAATTATGTGCAATTTAGCTTTTAAAAATACTAAATGTAATTATAAAATATATAAAAATTATATTAGGCATATTTTGGCATAAATATAGAAATAAAATAGATGAATTATCAAAACAATAATTTTAGAAATAATTATTGGGGATTTTATGGATAAAAAGGGAGAAAATAAATCAATTAAAAACCTTAAAATTATGAAAAAAATAATAAAAACCTTGGACATGCTTGTGTGTGTATATATATATTTATATTCTATTTTTAAGGTATTTTGCATATTAATAAATATATAGAAAAAAATTAGGTATCAACAACTGCCCCTATTTACCCGGGAAGAATGAAAGAGTTTCCAAGTAAAGAAATGATGGCCAATTTTGACCGAGAAAAATGGTTTGAGAAGGTTAGGCCGCACCCTGGCTTCTAAGTTTCCAGGATCAGGCCGTATGTAGTTTAGGATCCAACGGTAGAGTATACCGATGAAGCGATTTAAAGAATGGACGCAACATCTAGGGCTGGATGAGTGGACGGTTTACGGGAATGGTTAGGTTTGATATGGCTGAGGGAACTGGAGCGGGATCGCTCCTGCTGGGATAGCTGTTGCTCGCCGACTTACCTGCAAATAAAAGCAATACAAGTGTATACTGTGCATAAATTTAAACATGATGCAAATTCCCGTTGGACCATGAATGTTATCTTCGGACGATGAGGATGACGTCCTTAGACCATGATGTCCTGGGCCATGAAGCGTATGATAAAGGATTCACAAGCCATGGAATGATGTTCTCGAGCTTTGAGGATGATGCCTCCGAACCATAATGCCTTTAAATAATGATATGCAAAGATTGAAAGGGATCTTCAGGCAATGACATGGTGTTCTCGGGCTATGAGGATGGTGCCTTCGAACGATGATGCCTTTAGATGAGTTGGCGATATTTCAGCCCATGAAGGATGCAGTAGTATGGTGCAGACAAGATAGAGCTTAGTCTTGCGAATTGAAGGGCAGAGCTTAGCCCGTAAGAGAAGCGAGATAAATAGTGTTTGGGATAGCGCTTAGTTTCGAAGAAAATTGGAGATAGAGTTTAGCTTCGGAAGGCAGAATGGTAGCCTTATGCAGATTGGGAGGCAGAATAGTAGCCTTATGTAATGCGAATGCAGATGGAGGTAGAGCTTAACCTCGGAAGGCAGAATGGTAGCCTTATGCAAGAATGCAGATGGAGACAACGTTTAGTCTCGGAAGGAAGAATGGTAGCCTTATACAAATTGGAAGGTAGAATAGTAGACTTATGCAATGCAGATGCAGATGGAGGTAGAGCTTAACCTCGGAAGGCAGAATGGTAGCCTTATGCAAGCTGGAAGGAAGAATAGTAGCCTTATGCAATGCAGATGTAGATGGAGGTAGAGCTTAACCTCGGAAGGCATAATGGTAGCCTTATACAAATTGGAAGGCAGAATAGTAGCCTTATGCAATGAAAATACAGATGGAGACAGTGTTTAGTCTCAGAAGGCAGAATGGTAGCGTTATGCAAGAAATAAAATAATAAATGACAGTAGAGTTTTCTTAGCTAATAGCAGATTGCGACGTTGTGATTACTGGGAGCATTATGACATACAAAACATCACTGGAGTGGTGCAACGGTTCTGAGAATCGTATTAATGTTTGTCCTATGGGCGTACGATATGTTTAATGATTTCGCAATCCTAGTGCCTGCATCCAAAGAAAAATCGTGAGTTTTGCAAGGGGGGAGGCTAGTTCGTATCCCCGTTGGCTTTTCCTTGACTCGTTCGGCTTTGATCTGGTGATATCGTCTATATTATTGGGGTAGCGTTGCTAAACAAGCAGTTTTAATAATAAGCATGCATGATTTTGTAAAAGTATGACATAAATTAAAAATAACTTTTAGTTGAACCGACAACTGTGACGTAGCTCGAGACATTGCATCCTCTCTTGCTACAGAATTTTGAGGGTCCTCCTAAAAATTCTACCCTAGTTTGATAGGTTGACGTTTCTGACTGTTGCTCGTGCGGTGATTGGCTGAAATTACTTCGGAATTTTGAGGGTCCTCCTCAAAATTCTGCCCCAGTTTCCAATTGTGGGGGGAAATGAAATTTTTATTGAATTGTGACCGAACCCATAGGGATGCCTACGTATCCCCTCTTAAAAGGGAATCAAGTCAAGCGTAGTTCAATTTACATCATATAAGGAAAGCATAAAAATTACACATAGTAATGCTTGACTGCATCTGAATTGATCAGCTTTGGCCAGACTTCTCCGTCCATTTCTGCAAGTATGAGGGCTCCTCCTATCAAAACCCGGTGAACCATGTATGGGCCCTGCTAGTTGGGAAAGAACTTCCCTTTGGCTTCATCATGATGCGGAAAAATTTTCTTTAACACCAGCTGCCCCGGTGTGAACTGTCTTGGCTTGACTCTTTTGTTGAAGGCTCTGACCATTCTGTTCTGATAGAGTTGACCATGGCAAACTTCATTCATTCTCTTTCCATCAATAAGGGCTAATTGCTCATAACGACTTTTTACCCATTCGACGTCGTCGAGCTCAGCTTCTTGTATGATCCTTAGTGAAGGAATTTCTACCTCAGCGGGAATGACAACCTCTGTACCGTAAACCAGCATATAGGGGGTTGCCCCGGTTGATGTGCGTACTATGGTGTGATACCCCAGTAGAGCATATGATAACTTTTCGTGCCACTGCTTATGCTTCTCTATCATTTTCCTCAATATTTTCTTGATATTCTTGTTGGCGGCTTCTACAACTCCATTCATCTGAGGACTGTAGTGTAGACTATGGAATTCTTGTGTTTGATCTTGAAAGTTTCGCACATAGCTTTCATCAAGTCGTTGTTGAGGTTGGAGCCATTATCTGTAATGATTGACTCTGGAATCCCGAATCGATAAACAATACGGTCGGGGACATAGTCTGCCACGACTTTCTTAGTCACTGCTCTGTAAGATACTACTTCGACCCATTTGGTGAAATAGTCTATGGCTACCAGGATAAACATGTGTCCGTCGGAAGCAGCAGGCTCGATTGGTCCAATAACATCCATCTTCCAGGCGGGGAACGACCACGGTGAGCTTGTTGTGTTGAGCTTGCTCGGAGGTACCTGTATCATATCTACATGTATCTGATGGTGGTGGCATTTCCGGACATACTGAATGTAGTCCGTTTCCATAGTCATCCAAAAGTAACCAGCCTGGAGTATCTTCTTTTCTAAGATAAAACCATTCATATGTGGACCGCAGGTCCCAGCATGAATTTTCTCTAGTAGCCTGGATGCTTCCTTTGCGTCGACACATCTTAATAATCCTAAATCGGGAGTCCTCCTATACAGGATTCCTCCGCTGTGAAAGAAGTTGGACAATCTCCGAAGTGTGCGTTTCTGAGTAGGATTAGCAAGCTCCGGGTACTCTCCTTTTGCAAAATATTCCTTGATATCATGAAACCAAGGCTTTCCGTCTGCTTGCTCTTCGACATGGGCACAGTAAGCTGGCTGATTATGGATTTTCACTGGAATGGGATCAATGAAATTCTTGTCGGGATGCTGTATCATAGATGATAGGGTAGCCAATGCATCAACAAACTCATTTTGCATTCTGGGAACATGCTGTAATTCCGTCTTCGTGAACCTCTTTCTCAATTCCTGTACGTGATGCAGATACGGGAGTATCTTGGAGTTCTTGGTTGCCCATTCTTCTCGTACCTGATGTATAAGTAGGTCTAAATCTCCAATCACCAGCAGCTCTTGAACGTTCATGTCAATGGCCATTTTGAGTCCTAAGATGCATGCTTCATACTCGACCATATTGTTGGTGCAGGGGAACCTGAGTTTGGCAGACACCGGATAATGCTGATCGATTTCTGATATTAGGACTGCCCCTATGCCAACTCCTTTGAAGTTTGCTGCTCCATCGAAGAACATTCTCTAACCGGCATAGGATTCCACAATGTCTTCTCCTGTGAATGATACCTCTTTATCAGGAAAATACGTTTTCAGGGGTTCGTATCCTCCATCCACGAGGTTTTCAGCAAGGTGGTCTGCCAGTTCCTGTCCCTTGACCATTTTTTGAGTTACATAAATAATGTCGAACTCACTCAATAGGATTTGCCAATTGGCTAACTTGCCGGCGGGCATGGGCTTCTGAAATATGTACTTCAAGGGATCTATTCTCGATATGAGATATGTAGTACAGGCGCAGAAGTAATGTCTCAGCTTCTGGGCTACCCAAGTCAAAGCACAACAGGTGTGTTCCAATAGAGAATACTGGGCCTCGTATGGGGTAAACTTCTTACTGAGATAATAAATGGCTTGTTCTTTCATCCCTGTTTCATCATGCTACCCTAGAACGCAGCCAAAAGCTCCATCTGACACTGCAAGGTTGAGTAATAAGGGTCTACCTGGCTCGGGCGGGACTAAAACTGGTGGTGTTGACAGGCATTCCTTGATTTTGTCGAAGGCCTTTTGGCAGTTATCGGTCCATTTGGTGGTGGCGTCCTTCTTCAACATCTTAAAGATTGGCTCACAGATAACTGTAGATTGTGCTATGAATCGGCTAATGTAGTTAGGCCTTCCCAAAAAACTCATCACGTCATTCTTGTTCTTTGGCGGTGGTAGTTCTTGAATGGCTTTGACTTTCGATGGATCCAGTTCTATTCCTCGGCGGCTCACAATAAACCCAAGCAATTTCCCAGCAGGAACCCTAAATGCGCACTTTGCGGGGTTTAGTTTCAAGTTGTATCTCCGCAGTCTATTGAAGAACTTCCTCAAATCTTCTATGGGGTTAGTGGCCTTTTTGGATTTGATAATAACATCATCCGCATATACCTCTATCTCCTTGTGTATCATATCATGAAAGATGGTAGTCATGGCCCTCATGTAGGTGGCCCCTGCATTCTTTAGGACGAATGACATCATCTTGTAATAGTACACTCCCCACGGCGTAATGAAAGCCATTTTCTTAGCATCTTCCTCATCTATCCAGATCTGATGATAACCAGTGAAACAATCTACGAATGATTGTAGCTCATGCTTGGCGCAATTGTCAATCAGGATGTGTATATTTGGCAAAGGAAAGTCGTCTTTTGGACTAGCCCGGTTGAGATCTCGGTAGTCGACACAGACTCTGACCTTCCCATCCTTCTTTGACATCGGCACAATGTTGGCTAACTACGTTGGGTATTCTACTACCCTGAGAACCTTAGCTTTGGTCTGCTTGGTGACTTCTATTGGAAAATGATTGATTCGGGAGTTGTATTGGCTGACCTAGTTTCACGATAGACGCCATCATGACCGGATCGATTTTTGGGTCGTGACATGTGTTATCCCGAAATAGAAGCTGGAGAGTCCAAGGAACTGGCCTCGGGAACCTGAGGTGGTGTAGAAGTGGAGGCATCCTGAGCGGTACCAACCCTATCTAGCGAGCAACAAGGGCAGTAATAAAGCTCCAAAATCTCGAGGGGATTGTGAACACCATCAGCAACACCATCACTGTCACCATCACAATCATTATCGTAACCATTTTCAATATCACCATCACCATCATCAGTTATGGAAAGAAAAAAAAAATCGTTTAAGTCAATACCTCCGGTCTTAATTGTTACATCTAGTTGCAAGTAAAAAGCCTACATGAAGAAAATGCATAAATAAAGTTATGGTCTTCCTCAGTTTGGTGTACAATATTTTGCTCGAGCACAAATTTTCGTGATGAAGCATTTGGCTTGAAGATCATCAAATCAAGTTGAAGGTGCTAAAACAAGAGATCTCTCAGGTTTAATTCTCATCGAAAGTGTGGGTTTATGTCCAATTACTATGTTGGTATTCACTACTCACTAGTGTGTCTGTGCGGTACCAAGTTGCTCTATAATTTTTTCTACAAATTTAGACAACATATAAGAAAAGAAAAATAGAACTTTTAACCCTTCTTGTGTTTATCCATCTGTAATTTATGACTAATCTTTTTTGACTAAAAGATTAGGAAAGGCATCGATCGTCGGCCACAGTCCATTCTAGCAAGTGATCCATTACAAATAGTTTCAAGACTTTGAGTTAGAGGGAATCGCGCCGTCACTCACTTTTAATTTGCATTACAACTCAAAACCAAGTGTTTTGAAACGAAGCAATTTCTGATATGTTTTGCAATAAATCAGAAAGCAAAATATTTATTTCCTCTGGAACCAAGTCTCGTAAATACAAGGAGATAAGCATTGATGCATGGCCGGCCACAGGCTAAAACATAAGTGAAGAAATTAACATGTTGGCTCTGAGGCTCTATGAACCTCGATCTCTAAAACAAAGCAAAGTAAATCATGTTGTTGTATATCGTATGATGACTCCACAAATATTTTCAGGTACTCAACTATGACCCTGTCTCGTGGGGGTGTTTGTTAGTTGGTACGGTACGGTATTTAAATATTTCGGTTCGGTATTTTTGGTATTCGGTTTCTTAAAATCCTATACCAATACCGTACCTAATTAAATTCGGTATGGTTCGATTTTTCTCCTTTCGGTTTCGGTTTATTCGGTTTCGGTAACTTCAGTTTATTCGGTTTGAATACTAACTAATGCGTAGAGCCATATACTCTAATATTCTTAATTAAAGTACTCAAAAATACAAAACTCAAAATGTTTGTTGACAATTCTTGTGTCCAAACCTAGCAAATATTGACCCAAATAAAGAAAATTGTACATAAAAGAATATTTGATCATTAGAAATGTCTTGTTATTTATTTAGAGTTAATTAATGAACTTAGAGAATAAAGGAAAGTGAAATTTTAGATTTTTTATATTTATATTATAATTGATAATATATGTTGTGTAATATAATATATATTTCGGTACGATATCGATATTTTGATTTTTCATATAGTAAATACCATACCTAATAACAATTTCTTAAAAAAATTAAATCAAATATCGTATACCAAATACTAAAGTTTTTGATTTCAATACAATAATTCGGTATTTACCAAATTATGCATAGCCCTACTGTCTCGTAATCACCTAAGCGGCAGAGTCTCTGTAAACTCAAATGGTCTGAGAGTTGCCTTTGGCGTTCACTGCACGCATAACCCTCGGTGAAAAGCTGGAAATTTAACCACCTTTAAAGAGCAATTTTCATCCCATATCAATCTTAATTACACTTAGAATTATCATTTTCCCACTTCCATTAACAATTCTCATATTAAAATAGGGATTCTAGCAATTAAACCGCACCAAGTCAAAGCACAGACCTTTCACATGCTTCTGTTTAAGTCACACCATCCAAACTCCAAAGCACATTTTGATTTTCCAAATGCACCTTTCTCATAAAAGAGACCAAAACAAATTTTCCTCTTTCATTATTCAAAAAAACCATATATATTATAACAACTTCGTTTGTTCTGATATTTTTAGCTGATGTAATGAAATAATGTTACGGAGAACATATATATTATAATGTAACATTAAAAATGATTTCAAAGATTTAGTAATCAGAACCACAAAAATCAATTTCCAAATCAATGGAACAGTGGACCCCAGCAGAGCTCGGACCAAAACCCTTTCCAAGCTCAAAATAAACCCATTTCCAATTCCCAAATAAACCAGAGTTGTTTTAAAATGGAGAAAAGACCTCAAAACTGGAATCAGAAATCAATAGAACAATGTTTTTTCTTCTTTGAAACCTTCAGCCGTTTTTGATTTTTTGGATTTTTAGCCCCTTCCAAACATCTGCCTTGAAAGGCAAGTTTAGTGTGCCTTTATAGGCAAGCAAAGCAGGGCAGATTTTAGAACTTATTTTAACCCCTTAGGTCCCCTTTTATTTCTGCTTTCAACTCAGATACCCCTCCCTTCGTTATCAAAATTTCAAAACAGTCCCAAAACCCCCTTTCTTGGAAGCTTCCTAAGGTTGTTATACCTAGATTCCCTAAGCCAATTTTCCAAACTACCCTTCAGTCCCCTGAAAATTACTTCAGAAACCAACACCCATATGGGCCTAAGTTGACCATGGGCTGAGCTAATGAGCAGGCTATTTTTCATAAAAAAATGATTCAAACCCAAAACTCAAACAAAATGAACCTCAAGCCTCTTGCAATCTCATGAAAGCAAGGGAAAACAACCTTTAAAGGATTTCAAACAATTTAAAAATCTAACTAAATGAAGTATGAATTAACTAACTTAACAAACTCAAACTAACTAATTAAGTAAACTGAATGCATTGATTAAAACAAAGCGATTGAAGACTAACATGCATATGAAAATGGCCTTTAAGAAACTGCGAATCAAAACGAGAGAGAATCCAACAAAGAAATGGAAACAGAAGATAGAAATACGAAAAGAAAAACCGGAGAAAAGATAACAGAAGAAAAGGGAATACCTAAAACCTCGAACAGATAGGAAATATGGCCTGACGCTTCGAAATCTCCAATTTCTGGTCCAATCCGAGATTAATCGTGCGTTCTTTATCAGAACACACGAATAAAGTCAAAATGGACCTAAAACCCTCACTGAAAACCTGAATCGGAAGTTTGGGGTTTTAGGGTGCACTCTTTCATTTTGAGATTCGAAAGGCTCTAGGGTGATTCGAGGAAAAATAGTTTGATATTTGGGATAGGGAGGTGGAGAGGGTTCCAGGATGTTGATTTGGGAGTGATTGGGGTCGGCGCCGCCACTGGAGAATACAAGGGCGGCTACGGTTTTCTCTTAAAAATCCAGATTCGAGACATTATGGGCTCGTTCGATGGGAAATGCTTGCAGATTCGGAATGAGGGAGTGGCAGGGATTGATTGGTGTTAGTTTGGTGGAAAACAGAGGTGGCGCTGCCACCAATGGCGGAGAGGTTTGGGGGGCAGCCAACTAGCGTTTCTGGTCGAGTCTCTGAAAGAGACGAAGGGGGGTAACGGGAGTTCGGACAGTTAAATACCCACAGACCCTGAGTTCTCATCCATTAGATCTTCTAACCTCGACGGTTGAGATCAAACCGGCAACAAACGGCGTCGTTTTGGGTTCCTGGGGAGACCAGACCGGGTTAAAGGTAGAATTGGGTTGGGCTGACCGGATTTGGGAGAGTTTGCTTGGGCTGTTACAAGCTTGGCCCAATTTTGGGTCTTTAAAAATGAGATCCAATTTTTGATCCTCTTTTTTTCTTTTGTCCTTTTTCGAATTAGATTAAAACCAAAATTAAATCCTAGAACTTAATTAACTAAAAAAACTAATTAAACCTAGAAATGATAATTAACGCAATTAATTAAAATCAAATTAACAGAAAAACTACTCAAAAATCAAAGCTAAAATTAAAAGTGCAAATTAACTATTTTTGTGATTTTTTCATTTTATAAAACAATTGATCTTCCAATTAAACCTAAAATGCAGAGTTAAAACCTAAATGCAAAAATGCAAAATATTTTGTATTTTCTATGAATTAAAATGCACAGACAAAAATGCAAACTATTAACATAAAATTCCACAAAATCCACAAAATTGTAAACATTGGAAAAAAATTATTTTATTTTGAATTTGTAGGAGTAATTCATAAAGGGCAAAAATCACGTGCTCAGAGCTGCCCCTCTTTGCTCAGGAACACACAGAGTTTTCGAGCAAAGATAAAGTGAGCGTATACGAGCGATTTTTGCTCGTTTAAATACTCCGTGGGAAGCATTTTTGAAAGATTTGACCGCACCCTGCTTCCGAGGTTGCCTACATATCCTTGGCTAAAAAGGAATCAGGTCAGTGTAGTTCAGGAATGTCTGGTAGCTGGGACTACCATGAAGCTATGATTTCACTGTTACTGCTGCTGCTACTGCTTACTGAACCCCTTATTATACCATGATAAAAATAGAAAGAAGCTAGCCTAGACTATGATCTATGCATTACAAAATCCTATCTATATCTTCAAACTTGCTCTTGTGGTTCCTGTTGCCTTGTTGACTTGTATTCTCCCGGTGGAATCCCCTTGTTGCCTCCTTGAATTGTAATCTGAGATGTTTCCCTTTCTCTAGGTGGACACCTGCTTGCTGACACTTGAATGTATCCCCTTGTTCTCCAGGTGGGCTCCTGATTGCTGAACTTGAAATGTATTCTCTTGTTTTGACTCCAAAACGTGAATGTATTCCCATGCTATCCAGGCGGGCTCCTGACTTCAAAACGTGAATGTATTCCCATGCTATCCAGGTGGGCTCCTGACTCCAAAACGTGAATGTATTTCCATGCTATCCAGGCGGGCTCTTGACTTCGAAACGTGAATATATTCTCATGCTATCCAGGCGGGCTCCTGACTGCTGCGTTTGAATGTATTCCCTGCTCTCCATGCGGACATCCTGACTCCAAAACGTGAATATATTCCCATGCTATCCAGGCGGGCTCCTGACTGTTGCGCTTGAATGTATTCCCTGCTCTCCAGGCGGGCATCCTGACTTCAACTTGAAACGTATTCCCTACTCTCTAGGTAGGCTCCTGATTGCTAAACTTGAGTGTATTCCCTGCTCTCCAGGCGGGCTCCTGATTTCAACTTGAAACATATTCCCTACTCTCCAGGCGGGCTCCTGATTTCAACTTGAAACGTATTCCCTGCTCTCCAGGCGGTCTCCTGATTGCTAAACTTGAATGTATTCCCTGCTCTCCAGGCGGGCTCCTGATATCAAAATAGACGAAACAGAGGACATGAAGGCTAAACTTAAATTGTACTCCCTTGTTCTCCAGGCGGGCTCCTGACTGCTGCACTTGAAAGTATTCCCTACTCTCTAGGCGGGCTCCTGACTTCAATGAAACAGATAAAACAAAGAAAATTTTCTGCCCCAGTTTGGAGGTTGGGCACAGATGTGAGTGTTAAACTGAATCATATTACCAAATATTACTAAGAATTCGAAAGCTAGGTCCCATTATCTAGGGGGTCCTAACAATTCTTACCTAAACGAAAATTTTAAATCTAAGTTATATCTTCTAAAGGTGTGACTTCCGCTAAATCTTGTTATCTAAGAGGGTCTTAAAGCTACATCTCATTATCGAGGAGGGTCCTGAAAACTCCTAATTATATCCTATCTTAAACATGTAAACTCTAAAACCAACTTATATTCCTTGGGGTACATTTATGCTACTTATGATTGTTTCGATTTTTAAACTAGGTCCCATTTTACAGGAGGGTCCTGAAAATCACAAATCAAACTTGTCTGGTGACTGCCTTTCTTCGCGGAGGGTTTCTCCGAAACAACTGAAATTTCCTGCCCCTGTTTTAATCAAAGAAAAATTTTATCAGTTTTAAAATGTGGTGGTTAGTTGATGGCATTTTTGCTGAAGGTCTTTCAGCTGCATTGTTTTGTTTTGACTGGCTTCTCTGAACTGGCCCTGAACCGCTTGACTTTCTGACTGACTTTCAAAAAACCCATAACTTGAATGACCCGAGTGTTCTATACCCCGAACCGTTGTTTCACATCTCTGACCCCTTTAACTGAACCTCTGCATCTCCCATGAAATTATCAGATCATTTTGCCGATGGAACTCTTGCTGGCATTTTATCCCCTTTTACATCATGTTATCTTTGGTATGCTCTAGCAGCATTATGCTTTGCAATCTTGAAGCTGGTAGTGACCTTTGAAATTCCTTCTTATTTGCTTAAACAGAACTGACATTTGGAACATCTTAGAGAAATACACCCAAAGAAATGAAATGTAGTGACTTTCAGAGTTAAGGATAAGGAAATCCAAAACTGGAAGACTATCTGAAGAGAAAAAGAAAAAAAGACTTATCTGAGTGGAACAACTGGCACCAATGATCATGACATGCAATTTGGATTAATCAGCCCAATCTGTCCAACCAATCAACTTTCAGTTGCCATACTTTGTTGTCCCAGAATTTCCATAACCTGATTTCTTCACCTCAAATCCCGACCTTGTTCATCCTGCGGTGCCTTGAAAAGTTTTCACCAGCAGACCTCTCTTATTCCTTCATCTGTCAACTCACTTTCGCCTTAAGGTGCCCGTGAGGGTTTTCACCAATAAAACTCTCTCATTTTGATTTCTCTCAACTCCCGTCGCCTTATGGTGCCCGTGGGGGTTTTCACCAATAAGACTCTCTTATTTTGATTTCTCTCAGCCTCCGTCGCCTTACGGCGCCCGTGGGGGTTTTAACCAATAAGACTCTCTCCTTTTTGACTTCTTTTCCCTCTTTGGCCCAGAGAGCTGCCCCTGATGTGAATCACCGCTACCTGCTTGACTTGACATTTCCCGAAGACTGATCGGAAGGTCTTTCTTTGGACCGTAATGTGGCTTTTGGATGGGTTTAGAAAGGAAGGGTATAAAAAGCTCAAAACCGTTTGATTGGGTTCAAATTTACAACCTTCGGAATCAGATTTCTGATAACAACCACAACTTCCGCCCCAATTTCTTGTTTGGGGACTTTTGGATTTTTATTTTGATGGGACCGAACCGTGAGGCTGCCTACATATCCTTAAAAGGAATCGGGTCGAATGTAGTTCATGACATAGGAATTACTTTGTTTGTTGTGATTTTTCTTCCGTTTTCTTTCTCTTCTTTTCTTCTTTTGTTCTTCTTGTTTTTTTCTCTCTTTTTTTTCTCTTTATCTTTTTCTTTTCTTTTTCTTTTCTCTTTTTCTATCCTTTCTTTACTTATCTTTACGCTTGTGTTTCCGATATTTGCTATTGATTCCGAAGGACGGGTATGAAAGAAAATAAATGAGGCTCAAAGGGGTAGCGAGGGATAAAGTGTTTAGATAGCAGAACAAAATGTCTTCGTCATTTCAATATTCGAGACATGCCAAATACAAACAAATACAATCAAAGAGAGAAATCATACATAATATCTCTTGACTGCATCAGAATTGATAGCCATTTTTACACATTGACCTTCTACATCTGTCAAAATACAATGCACCATTGGACAACACTCTAGTCACAATGAACGGCCCCTACCAATTTGGGGCGAACTTTCCTTTTGCTTCAACTTGATGAGGAAGAATGCGTTTCAATACTAACTGCCCCACTTCAAACTTTTGTGGACGCACCTTCTTGTTGTATGCTCTTTCCATTCTCTATTGATACAACTGGCCATGACACACTGCTGCCAGTTTCCTTTCATCGATCAAACTCAATTGTTCTAAGCGGGTTTTGACCCACTCCTCATCATCGATCTCAGCCTCCGCGACAATTCGAAGGGATGGAATTTCCACTTCTGCGGGTATCACTGCTTCAGTGCCATACATCAACAAATAAGGAGTCGCCCCTACTGAAGTACGGACAGTAGTGTGATAACCCAGCAATACAAATGGCAGCTTTTCATGCCACTGCCTAGAACCTTCTACCATTTTTTGAAGTATCCTCTTTATATTCTTGTTAGCCGCCTCAACTGCTCTGTTTGCCTTGGGGCGGTACGGGATAGAATTGCGATGTGTAATCTTGAACTGCTGACATACCTCTTTCATCAGATGACTATTGAGATTAGCCCCATTGTCTGTAATGATCGCCTTCGGTATCCCAAACCGGCAAATGATATTTGAATGCACAAAATCAACCACCGCCTTTTTGGTTACAGACTTGAATGTTTTAGCCTCTACCCACTTGGTGAAATAATCGATGGCCACCAGAATAAACCTGTGCCCGTTGGATGTTGCTGGCTCGATTGGTCCAATGACATCCATTCCCCAAGCAACAAAAGGCTATGGTGCAGACATTGTATGTAATTCAGATGGTGGAGAATGAATAAATTTCCATGCACTTGGCACTGATGACATTTACACACGAAACTGACTGCCCGGAGGATCTTCTTCGCCAGCATATACCCACTCATGTGCGGTCCACAGACTCCAGAATGTACTTCGGTCATGATAGTCGCGGCCTGTTTGGCATCTACACATCTTAATAACCCAAGATCTGGAGTTCTTTTGTACAAAACTCCTCCACTGAAGAAAAATCCACTTGCCAAGTGACGAATTGTTCTCTTTAGATCACCTGTGGCTTGTACCGGATATACTCCCCTTCGGATATATTCCTTGATATCGTGAAACCAAGGCTCCCAATCGAGCTCTTCCTCTACCATGTTACAATAAGCATGCTGATCACGGACCTGAATATGTAACGGGTCTACATAAGCTTTATCTGGATGATGTAACATTGACGCTAGAGTAGCTAAAGCACTGCCGACCTCATTGTGAATCCTCGGAATATGCCTGAACTCTATTGATTGAATCCGTTGACAAAGATCATGCAAACATTGCCGGTTCGGTATGAGTTTTAAATCTCGTATTTCCCATTCTCCCTGAATCTTATATACCAGAAGGTCCGCGTCACCCAAGACCAAGACTTCTTGGACACCCATGTCCACGGCCATCCTCAAACCCAAAATGCATGCCTCGTATTCCGCAATGTTGTTAGTACAGTAGAATCGAAGATGTGCTGTAACAGAGTAATGATGCCCTGTTTCAGAAACAAGTACTGCTCCTATTCCAACGCCTCTCATGTTAGCAGCACCATTAAAGAAAAGCTTCCATCCTGGCCTTTCAATTTGTTCCAACTCATCAACGTGCATTACCTATTCATCAGGGAAGTAAGTCTTCAATGGTTCGTATTATTCATCCACAAGATTCTCAGCCAAATGGTCGGCCAATGCGTGTGCTTTCATTACGGTCCTAGTCACATAGATAATGTCAAATTCTGTGAGCAAGATCTACCACTTTGCGAGCCTTCCCGTGGGCATGGGCTTCTGGAAGATATACTTCAACGGATCCAAGCGAGAGATGAGGTAAGTAGTATAAGGGGACAAAGAATGTTTCAGCTTCTGGGCTACCCAAGTTAGGGCGCAACACGTTCTCTCAAGATGAGTGTACTTAACCTCGTAAGACGTGAACTTTTTGCTAAGATAATATATGGCCTGCTCCTTCCTGCCAATGATGTCATGTTGTCCCAACACACATCCAAATGAATTGTCCAAGACTGTCAAATACAGAATCAAAGGTCTCACTAGTTCTGGCGGGACCAACACAGGTGGATTTGACAAGTACCCCTTTATCTTATCAAAGGCTTCCTGACATTCATCTGTCCATTTGAATGCAACATCTTTCTTTAACAATTTGAAGATAGGCTCACATGTTGTAGTGAGCTGGGCAATAAACCGGCTGATGTAATTCAATCTTCCCAACAGACTCATCACCTCAGTCTTGTTCTTCGGAGGTGGCAATTCTTGGATGGCTTTGATTTTTGACGGGTCTAATTCAATACCTCGTCGGCTGACTATGAATCCCAATAATTTTCCAGACGGAATACCGAACGCGCATTTTGTAGGATTGAGCTTGAGATTGTACCTGCGAAGCCTTTGGAAGAACTTTCTCAGATCTCTGACATGGTCAGACTGCTTTATAGATTTTACAATCACATCATCCACATAAACCTCGATCTCCTTGTGTATCATGTCGTGGAATATGGTCGTCATTGCCCTCATGTAGGTTGCCCCGACATTTTTCAAACCAAATGGCATGACCCGATAGCAGTACGTTCCCCATGGCGTGATGAGTGCTGTCTTTTTTGCGTCTTCTTCATCCATTAAGATCTAGTGGTAGCCCGCATAACAATCCACAGAAGAACCAATTTTGGCATAATTATCGATCAATATATAGATGTTCGGCAATGGGAAGTTATCCTTGGGACTTGCCTTATTGAGGTCTCGATAATTAACACACACCCTGGTCTTGTCATCCTTCTTCAGCACAGGCACTACATTGTCTAACCAAGTGGGATACCGAGTAACCCGAATGACCTTGGCCTCAAACTGTTAGGTAACCTCTTCCTTGATTTTCATACTCATATCAGTTTTAAATTTCCTCAGCTTCTGCTTGACAGGGGGAATGCCGGATCAGTGGGCAATTTGTGAACCACCAAACCAGTGCTTAGACCTGGCATGTCGTCATAGGACCATGAAAAAAATCTTTATACTCGAACACTGTTTTAATTACCTCCTCTCTGAGTTGTGGTTCAAGAGGGACACTTGTTTTAGTTTTTCGGACATTATCTTGGTCCCCTAAATTGATTGCTTCTGTATCACTCAGGTTAGGATTGGATTTTTCTTCAAATGACTTAATTCTTTACTAATCTCTTTAAAGGCTTCATCTCGTCATATTCCGATTCAACATCACATTCTATTTCTTGAATTACTATTTCAGAACTAGATTGGCTTTTAAGACTGGGCCGGAGATTTCGCATGCATGTCATATCATTGAATCCAGCATAAAAAGAACTGTACGAGGAAGAAAAGAAAAACAAAAATAAAACTATCAGGAAGAAAGGAAAAAGAGAAATTGCATTTCATTGAAATTAAAGATAACATGGTTTATACATCCAAACAGACTCCCTCCTAGTGGGGAGAGGAGTAGCTTCCCAATTGTTAATCTTTGCACCGGGCCCAACAAATTGCACATCCTCCTTGCTAGAACCCTCTCCAGCTTCCAGCACATTTACATCGGCAAATATCCTCTCGAACTTTTCCATAAAATCTTCATCCACATCAACCACCGAAATGGGAGCCGACATCACTGGGCGCTTTCTGGTACTAGGCCTGACAAATGATTGGGAAAGATGCGGGACTGGCTTTGGAAGGGCCCATGCTCTCTGTTTCATTTTTTCCGATTCTTCTCACGTCTGTGACTGTGGGCTTGAACCCCAGACCAAATGTATCCAAGTTCTTAGGAAGAGAAACCGACTGTACGATACCCTGCAGAGATGCACCCAAACCTTTGCCTGGCATAAAACCATTTTTCAACATTTCAACGGCTACCATGACTGATGCAGCAGCTACCCTTGGAGTCGGCACGCACTTCCCTTCAGGGATTTTCTCTACCGATACCGTGTCAACAACCTGATAAACCCACGGTTCCTTGTCGTCTTCAAACTCTATGAATGGAACAATGGCATCACTGGGAACACACCAATTGTCTTCACCATGCACAACAATTTCCTGTCTATCCCATTCAAACTTAACCATTTGATGCAAAGTGGATGGGACCGCTTTGACAACATGAATCCAGGGTCGACCTAACAACAGATTGTAATAAACAGCCACATCGAGCACCTGGAATTCCATAGTAAATTTAACCGGCCTTATTATAAGCTCGAGCACTATGTCCCCGACTGAATCTTTCCCCTCACCATTGAATCCCCGAATGTAGATATTGTTCTTGTGAATTCTTTCATCATCCACCTTCAACTTGTTCAGAGTGAAAAGAGGGAAAATATTTGCACTAGAACCATTATCAACTAGTACCCGAGTAACCACGGAATCTTCCCATTTCACCGTCAGATAGAGGGCTCTATTGTGCTCAGTACCCTCCACGGGCAACTCATCATCAGAAAAAGTGACTCAGTTTACCTCAAATATCTTGTTAGCTATCTTTTCTAAGTGGTTTACTGAGATTTTGTCAGGAACGTGGGCCTCATTCAAGATCTTCATCAAAGACCGACGGTGCTCGTTGGAATGGATCAATAATGACAGGAGCGAGATCTGAGCCGATGTCTTCCTTAACTGCTCTACAATGGAATAGTCCTGTACTTTCATCTTTCTCAGAAATTCTTCTGCTTCTTCCTCGGTCACTACTTTCTTTACGAACACTGGATTATCTTTTGAGGTCTTAGCTTTTCTCAACTCTTCAGGGGCAAAGCATCTCCCCCATCGAGTCAAACCATGAGTCTCACACACTTCTTCTTTAACCTCTTTCCACTTGTAAGTCACTGTCACTCATTCATAATTCCATGGGACTGCCTTGCTGTTGACTATGGGTAATTGAGTTACCGGTTTGATAATGACAGGATCTATGCAGGCGCCCTTCACAATTACCACATGCTTGTTTGTCACTCCTGGCACAACAATTTTTGCTCTTTCATGTTTTCCTGCAAGGTCACTTGAGGACCCTTTCTTGACCTCCACAAATGGTTCATTATTTGCCCCGTTCAACTTGATCACAAACTTCTCATTTGTTGACTTTTCAAACGGCTTGGCTTCACTAGCCCGAATCATCATGACAGTTTGTGACGACTTCTTAGGCTCCCCTCTCTTATGCACTATCTCAATCATATTAGTCTCATGATGGGCCGGCAACGGGTTCTGGTTGATGTTGGGTGCCTCCAGGGCTTGGATCTCAATCCGATTAGTATTAATGAGCTCTTGAATAGTTGTCTTCAACTTCCAGCATTTCTCTGTGTCGTGACCCGGGGTCCCTGAACAATCCTCACAACTTACCGAGCGGTCAAGATTTCTGGGAGGGGGATTCGACATTTTAGCCTCGATCAGATTCAACATACCCAACTGTCTCAGTCAGTGGAATAGACTAGCATATGATTCTCCCAATGGAGTGAAAGTCTTGTGCTTCTGCAACCTCCCATTCTTAAAGGCTTGATTTGGTCGGAAACCTGTTCCAGGGGGATTTCTGTAGGCTCTTGGGGGTGGATGGGCATTTTGTAGATCTAGGTATGGACTTTGTGGAGTCGGCGCACGCCATTGTACGTGAGCGAGAGGTTGGGTATAGGTTTGTGCATGGTGGACGAAAAAATGGGGATCAGGCGGTGGGTAGTAGTGTTGTGGTAGACTATATGGAGTGTGGGGGTAAGTTTGGTGGTAGGGTCGAGGTGGATTGTAGTAACGTGGAATGTTCCTGGATCCAATCCAAGCTCCCGACTCAATTGTAGCAACATCCTCTTTCTTCTTCTTCCCGAGTACACCTCCAGTACCATTTTGAATGGCTTGAGTGGTTGCTTTGATTGCTGAATAACTCATGATCTTGTTGGACTTGAGTCCCTCCTCGACCATGCCTCCCATTTTTACAACTTCATTAAAGGACTTGCCCACTGCTGACACCAAGTGACCAAAATAAGTGGGTTCCAAACCCTGCAAGAAATAATCGACCATCTCACTTTCTTTCATCGGAGGGTCAACCCTTACTGCTTGCTCTCTCTAACGGAATCCATATTCCCTGAAGCTCTCACCGGGCTTCTTCTCAATCTTTGTCAATGACAGAGGGTCTGGGATAATTTCGAGGTTGTACTGAAAATGGAAGGCAAAGCTTGGGCCAAATCGTCCCATGTGTACCACCTGCTGTGATCTTGTCTGGTATACCATTCTAAGGCCGATCCACGCAGACTTTGGCTGAAGTATGCCATCATCAATTCATCTCTTCCACTTGCTCCTCTCATCTTGCTACAAAATCCTCCTAAGTGTGTTATTGGGTCACCATGCCTGTCGTACAGATCAAACTTGGGCATTTTGAACCCTGCTAGTAACTAAACATCTAGGAACAGACATAAATCTTTATGGGCCACACTTACTTGACCACCCAACCCCCTCATATCTCTGAACGATTGTTCTAAGCTTTTGACCTTTCTGATCATCTCTTCATGCTCGAGATTTTTGGGTGGCTTCTCGGTCTCTACCGGGAGATGAAGATGAGGGGTGCAAGAATATGGTTCTGGAATTTTGAAGGTAGGTTTAGGGGGATAGTGCTGATTGTCGTGAGTTTGGAATAGAGGTTCACTAGAAGATCAGTGTAATGTAGCAGGTGGAGGAGCCACAAAAACAGGTGTAATTGGTGGGGGGGTATGGGACTTGTTTGGGTGGTGGAGCTTGAGAAGTATGGGAAGTGGCGCCATAGCATTGTTGGTAGAGGGGAAAGGCTGGAGATGAGTTCACAGTGGGAGGCTCATGAGGTTGGGCCGATGGTGGGATATAAGCAGGGTTGGCGCGATAAACCGGTGGTGGATGCCCCTTGGCCCAGGCTTGGTACATTTTAGCCATCTGCTGCTTTAACTTATACATCTCTTCCTTCATTGCATTAACATCTAGTTCTTCCACCTCTTTTGACGGGTCAACAATACTTGTCTCCGGTTCTTGGTTGGCCATATTCAGCGTGTCTTTTTATCGGGTGTTATATGAATGAGTTGCCAGAGTGCCAATCAACTAACCACCTTCCTGGACTCAATATATCAAACAACAACCTTTTTAGCGATTAGGCCTTAACAGATTGGTAACCGCACATTGGGCATGAATGCACCTAAATAGTTAACCGTCTCTATTATGTATTTGATCGGTTGCATGCGTCATCCCGGTTTTTTTACTTTCAATTGCAAACTTCCCCCTTTTTCTTTCTTTTTCTTTTCCTTCCTTTCACTCTTGCCTCTGTTCTCTCTTTGTTTTTATTCTCTCTTGATTTCTTATTTTCTCTCTTTTCTTTCTTGTTTTTTTCCGCTCTTTTTCTTTTCTTTACTCTCTTGTTTTTCCTCTTATTTTCTTTCTCTCTTTCTCATTTGGTTACAGTCGAATCCTATGAAGATTGCCTACGTATCATGACCCCTCATGAATCAGACCAAGCGTAGTTCTTGGAGATAAAAATAATAAAACATTTTTTGGAATTTTCAAATTTTCATAATAAGACTCGGAAATAGACTTAAACAAAAACTAACAGACTCTGATGAAAAATGGAATACAGACTCGAAAAACAAACAACCCACATACTATGATAAAAGAAATACAGACTCCGAGACATACTAGCAGACTTTAACGGAAAGAAAATATAGACTCAAGAAATCACGAATACATCAGTGCCTCAATTGCCCCCGGGACCTGCGGGGCATCATTCGGCCTCGCCGCGGGCCGACTCGCTAAATCCTCTTGGAGGTGGTAGAGATCTTCCATTACCTGGCGAACAAAAATCATCACAGTAGCGAAGAACATAGATCTAGTCATATCCTCACAGCTACTGCACTTCATCGCGATGCAGTTGACGACCCTTTTGACTCGCTCTCTTATGGTGCCCTTCTCTTGCAACAAACGCTCGATCTGTTCGGTTCTGGTTTCCAAAGTTCATTCGGCTACCTGGTTATGCTCTTGGAGTTGTTGCAAGTCTCTTTCTAGCCGTGCCATTAAGGCGTAACAATGTTCTCTTTCAGCCTTAAATATTTTGGCTTGTTTAGCCATTTCACCCTCGAGGTTGCCAATTTCCTTTTCCCAACCTGTGACCCTTTTTTCATATCTTTATTTCATCCATTGAATGAAAACTGCACGCCTTTCGGTGCTGTTAGCCAACCTTGCCTGTGCTTTTGCTAGTTCAGACTCAGCTTTCTGCAGGTCATCTTCATAGTCACGTACCTTTTGAGTAAGGTTATAAATGAGACTTTCATCTTTCCTGCTTCGGCCTGGGTTCTCGGCTTCAATTTTCAACTGTCGAACCTGAGCTCTGAGGGCTTCATTTTCTTGCACCAATCTTCTCATCTCACTTTCGGCCTCTTGTGCCTGCAAATCATTGTTGAAGGTGACATTTCTCAACTCTTCTCGTAGATCATGGATGATGGCCTTATATTCCTTTTCCTTCTCCCCCCAGGCTAACCTCTCCTGAATTTTATCATCAAAGGATTGAACATGAGGCCTTTTGGCGGGCCTCTCGGGCTCTGGATCGTTATTTACATAAGACATTTTCTCAAACCAAGCAGCATAATTTGGATCTATTTCCCCCTTGGCGATGTCTGGTACCTTGGTGCCATTTTTTAGATACCGGAAGCTATTCCAATCCTGCTGAACTACAGCCTCGGGCAATGCAGCTTTTGGATATAACTCTATGACTTGGGTGCTTAGATCTTCATCTTCAGGCACAATCTGATACCTTCCCAATTGCCTCAAGACCCTCTACAGTGCATATGGCTGAATACTCCTTACGCCCATTAACCTCAGGTAGCCTTTGGTAGCAGTCATATAGATGGCTTTTGTCCTCGGGAGCCATCCTATAGTCCACTTGACCTGACCTGCGTTAAGAACTTTCAAGTGAGAGACCCATGCTTCAAACCCTTCTGGTGCGTTGTAATCTTTTACCCTTTCCTCGTAACTAGTGATGAAGTTATTCGGGCTCGAACAATAACTCATGAATCTGGGATGATGGCGAAGGTGCTCGATCAACCACATTTGCAGAAGGATGCTGCAACCTTCAAAAAATTGAGCCCCTTCTTTGCATAAAGTCAATGCTCGATAAATATCCGCTAGCACCAACGGGGCAATTGTATGATCTTCCTTGGTAGTGAGGATTTGTGCAATTCTAGCCATACGAATATCCACTGTCCCTTTCTCATTTGGAAAAACCATGATCCCCAAGAATGCCATAATAAATGCGAACCAGCGATGAATTTGCCAAAGGCCCTTGTCTTGTTTGTTGCTCAGACCCTTTTCATGTGTTTCAAACCAGCAGAGTGCCCGAACCCGAAGTATAGAAATGGAAAACACAACACCCATTGCTCACACATTCTTTATTCGTCTGTTTACTGATATTCAGGAGGTCAAAAAACTTGTGCACCAATAGAGCCCTTAGAAATATAAGTTGTTGCTTCCTCAAATCCTGTCTGAATTCAATATACCCAGCTATTTCCTCCAAAGTAGGGGTGATCTCAAAATCCGAGAAACGAAAGACATTGTCGACATGATCCCAGAAAGTTACTAAAGCCTTGATCAGATCTTCTCGTGGTTTGATCTCAAAAATATTTATAAGAGCACCCAATTGATTTTTCACCCATTTCTGACCATCTTCATCTAGATCATACCACCACATACGCAATTGCAACTGAGCATGTTCCTTGACCACTTCTGGCGGATCTTGGATGGTATTCATTCTATTCCTGTGGAAGGTTAAGGTTAGGGTTGACTCGAGTGGACCCTTTTGTAAACAGGTTTTTGAAGAAGAAAAGAAGAAAGAGAGAAAAAAGAAAATAAGAAAAGAAAAAAAAACAAATCAAAGGACCATGATTTCTTTCCCTATATGTCAATTTTAGCCAAGTGATTGTTTTTGCAAATGCGGCCCTTTCCCAATTTCACATGAATTTTGAGACCGGGAAGGATTATTTTATGACCCTTCACAAACTTGTCCATTCTTTTACGAAAATAGCCTTTCGACAACTGAAAAATACTCTGAGGCTATCTCGGCAAGAACGGTTTAAGACATTGCTGAAGCTGGATCGGCTTATTTTGATCAAGAATCCAGACTGCATTCACTCGACCACCGACTTTCTTTTCATGTTTTTCTTTCTTTTTTTTTCAAAAATAAGGCTGAACCTTATGTAGGTTGCCTACGTATCCCACATCCGGTGAGAATCAGACCTACGTAGTTCGGTCAGTTTTGACATATTTGGAAGAACACAGTGTTTGACTCTTTTGAAATAACTTTATTTTCTGAAAAATTTTAGCAGAGCTTCGGGACGTTTTTCAAATACCGGGGTTTTCTTTAGAACGAGGCTTTATTTCCTTCCCTACATCACTCTTGGTTTTTCTTTTTGCTTTATTTTCCCTAGCCGGTCAGCATGTAAGCCAAAACAAATAAATGTTCACATAGCACATAGAATGCATCAGGATGGTCTGTTGTTTCGGGCACACCTGCCCTAGACGGACTCAACCCCTGTGTTGAGTCCCCTAAGTCAAATGCACATGATGCAAACAAATATTCCTATTAGGGATTCGGCATGAAGATGTGTTTTTCTAGGTTTAACTCCTGGGGTTTTGGTCTAGACTTGGGGTACCCGAGCGAACAACTGGGGCCGAAGAGGGGGAGACGTACCGGGAGTACTGAAGTCTACCCGGCCTTGTCGCTTGCCCAACCTCGTTCTATTTGGTATAATTTCTACAGAAAAAGCGGGCCACGCGAACGTGTGCACTATTTTCAGAAGACTCAGAGAGGTGGCGTAAGAAAATATTTATATACAATTCAAACAATAATAAAGCCTAGCATTTAGCACAAAGGATTCACAGAATATAGTAATATTAGCAATAAATGAAGCCAAGTAAAAATCATTAACATGCTCGAATTCTTGAACCCTAAACCAGAGATTCTAGGTTCGATCCCCAGCAGAGTCGCCAGAGCTGTCATACCTCCTTTTTACTACACCCCGTAAAGGGTATAAATATAAGGGAGTTTTTCTAATTAAAGGACAATCGAAACGGGATTTATTTATTTAAAGATCCAGAGTCGCCACTTGGGATAATTTATGGTGTCCCAAGTCACCAGTTTAAATCCCGAATCGAGGAAAAGATTGATTCTGTACTACAGTCCGCGAACCAGAAATCTGAGTAAGGAATTTTGTTAACCCGGGAGAAGGTATTAGACATTCCCAAGTTCCGTGGTTCTAGCACGGTCGCTTTAATCATACTTGGCTTATTAAATTGTCTAATTATTCGTTTTAGAACCTATGTGCACTTACCTCTTTTTAACTGCTTCTAATCACTTGATCTATTCGTAATTAAAGAACTGAGTTACGCGTACATATACTCCTTTCTTTTGGCGCGTCAGAAATTATGTCACGCTAACGTGTCCACAATTAATAACGCTTGTTCATTTATTTAAGAAAAATTTAGTTGAAGTTGCGCGAACGCATACCTCGAGTCTTTTAAGAGTTTAATTTGCAATTATGTTACGCGAACGTATACATAATCGCAATACTAATCTAAATCGGGCCTAAAGCAAACTACGAGTGTTTGAGGTTATTTTATACTAAGTTAATATTAATGCAAGGGCCATGGAAATTTGCTAAATGGCGCACCTCGAATTCTAGGGGTCAAACGAAGCTAGTCAAAACGAAGACCGAGCAATTGTTATTTGTTCGCACACCTCGACTTCCAATTTTAAAAAGGGAATTTCAACTACACTTAGAGAGCCATAAACTATTTGTTTTCTACTATGGCTCACCTCAACCTATTTTGACAAACCCAATATCCTATCTAAGAAGATTTGCGGAGCTTACACCCCATTTAAATAAAACCTCACTCCTACTAACTAAATAGTGAATATCGAACCAAAAGGCTTTAACCCCACGACCCCAAATTCCAGCGATGTTAAGTCTGGGCCCAATGAGCCCAGTATGGTTGCAAGATAACAACATCACGAGTTTAAATTGAAGTCTGCCCAAGCCCAAAATAAAACAACTCAAATGATAAAAATGTAAACCAACTCCTTCGTTGCAAATGCCTTTGGGCTCAGAATCCAAAATAAGCCCAAGTCCAACTCACAACCTATGCGGGGAAGCAAGGATCGAGCCCGGACAGCAGCATAAAATGCTCAAATTATTTTTACGGATTCCCCGAGCCTGCTTTTGAACCATTGCGTGATTAAATCTATAGTTATGAATCATTGAAACACTGATTGATTTAACTAAAGCCAATTAAGTTAACCACATTCATAAGAAAGCTACTCATCCACAGAAATTTAAACTTATGGGGAATTAACCAATTAGATAGTCATTTTCAGTGCTTACTTAATACTCCCTAATTTGAATTAATATTTAAAAACATGATAGTAAACCCTGGAATACACTTAATAGGGATAAATATCATTATAGCCTAAACTCCTGATGATTACTCAATTATTATAGCCCAACCAAACTACTAGAAAAATATCAAGTCCACACACGCTGAATTAATGATAGAACCTGATAATTCCCAAATCAACCTCTACCTTCAACTAACATGGATTGCCAAGTTAAACTACACTATTGAAACTAAACAACCCAAATAAGATCTAGATATGTCACGATTTCAATAGTCCATAGCTGGACCTAACACATTCTGGCTTGACCCACGCATGACCAAACCCAAAAGTAGAATCCAACACTTAAGCTAACAACATTTCAATAAACCATGAATAAGCATAAACTTGAGGAAATCAGGGGGTGAACTGAAAGTTAACTCATGCATCTATCATCATTTCTGCTAATAATTACAAACCACTCATATAATCCTAGATTAGGCAAAGGGTCACAATACATCAGGATGAGAGCAAATCAGGAAACAAAGTAAAATTCTCATGCTCCAACTCTTCATATCAGCTCATTTTCTCAAATTTTTCACTTCGCAATCAACATGGTTACAAAGAGTGTACCTGGGAATGAAAAGGCAAAGTGGAAGATGAGGAATCAGCAGTGTCAAGTGTAGAAATTAGCTCCAGCAACAGAAGGACCCAGATTTAGTAATCAGAATCACAAAAATCAATTCCCAAATTAATGGAACAGTGGACCCCAGCAGAGCTCGGACCATAACCCTTTCCAAGCTCAAAATCAACCCATTTTCAATTCCCAAATGAACCAGAGTTGTTTTAAAATGGAGAAAAGACCTCAAAACTGGAATCAGAAATCAATAGAACAATGTTTTTTCTTCTTTGAAACCTTCAGCCATTTTTTATTTTTTGGATTTTTAGCCCTTCCAAACCTCTGCCTTGAAAGGCAAGTTTAGTGTGCCTTTATAGGCAAACAAAGTAGGGCAGATTTTAGAACTTATTTTACCCCCTTAGGTCCCCTTTTATTTCTGCTTTCAGCTCAAATACTCCTCCCTTAGTTATCAAAATTTCAAAACAGTCCCAAAACCCCCTTTCTTGGAAGCTTCCTAAGGTTGTTATACCTATATTCCCTAAGCCAATTTTCCAAACTACCCTTCAGTCCCCTGAAAATTACTTCAGAAACCAACACCCATATGGTCCAAAGTTGACCTTGGGCTGAGCTAATGAGCGGGCTGTTTTTCCTAAAAAATGATTCAAACCCAAAACTCAAACAAAATGAACCCCAAGCCTCTTGCAATCATGAAAGCAAGGGAAAACAACCTTTAAAGGATTTCAAACAATTTATAAATCTAACTAAATGACGTATGAATTAACTAACTTAACAAACTCAAACTAACTAATTAAGTAAACTAAATGCATTGATTAAAACAAAACGATTGAAGACTAACATGCATATGTAAATGGCCTTTAAGAAACTGCGAATCAAAACGAGAGGGAATCCAACAAAGAAATGGAAGCAGAAGATAGAAATACGAAAAGAAAAACCAGAGAAAAGATAACAGAAGAAAGGGGAATACCTAAAACCTCGAACATATATGTATGGCCTGACGCTTCGAAATCTCCAATTTCTGGTCCACTCTGAGATTAATCGCGCGTTCTTTATCAGAACACACGAATAAAGTCAAAATGGACCTAAAACCCTCACTGAAAACCTGAATCGGAAGTTTGGGGTTTTAGGGTGCACTCTTTCATTTTGAGATTCGAAAGGCTCTGGGTGATTCGAGGAAAAATAGTTTGATATTTGGGATGGGGAGGTGGAGAGGGTTCCAGGGTGTTGTTTTGGAAGTGATTGGGGTCGGCGCCGCCACTGGAGAACACAAGGGCGGCTAGGGTTTTCTCTTAAAAATCCAGATTCGAGACATTATGAGCTCGTTCGATGGGAAATGCTTGCAGATTCGGAATGAGGGAGTGAAGGGGATTGATTGGTGTTAGTTTGGTGGGAAACAGAGGTGGCGCCACCACCAATGGCGGAGAGGTTTGGGGGCCGGCCAACTAGGATTTCTGGTCGAGTCTCTGAAAGAGACGAAGAAGGGGGGTAACGAGAGTTCAGACAGTTAAATACCCACAAACCCTGAATTCCCGTCCGTTAGATCTTCTAACCTCGACGGTTGGGATCAAACGGGCAACAAATGGCGTCGTTTTGGGTTCCTGCGGAGACTGGACCGGGTTAGGGGTGGAATTGGGTTGGGTTGACCGGATTTTGGGAGAATTTGCTTGGGCTGTTACAAGCTTGGCCCAATTTTGGGTCTTTAAAAATAGACCCAATTTTTTATCTTCTTTTTTTCTTTTTCCTTTTTCGAATTAGATTAAAACCAAAATTAAATCCTAGAACTTAATTAACTAAAAAAACTAATTAAACCTAGAAATAATAATTAACGCAATTAATTAAAATGAAATTAACAGAAAAACTACTCAAAAATCAAAGCTAAAATTAAAAGTGTAAATTAACTATTTTTGTGATTTTTTCCATTTTATAAAACAATTGATCTTCCAATTAATCCTAAAATGTAGAGTTAAAACCTAAATGCAAAAATGCAAGATATTTTGTATTTTCTATGAATTAAAATGCACAGACAAAAATGCAAACCATTAACATAAAATGCCACAAAAATCCACAAAATTGCAAACAATGAATTTTTTTTTTTGAATTTATAGGAGTAATTCATATAGGGCAAAAATCACGTGTTCACAGGTTCGACTCTGGGCTAAATACTCAGGTTATATTTGCAACGTCCGTGTGTCCTTTTTATAAGGCATAGTTGGGCGTGATTAATATCTCTCTCCACTTCCCTTTGGCATCGGTCAATCTCTTCTTAAGGTTCTGAATGATGGTTTTATTGGTCGATTCGGCTTGTCCGTTCTCGCTAGGATGATAAGGCGTCGATAGGATCCTTTTAATCTTATGATCCTCGAGAAATTTAGTTATTTTGCTGCTGATGAATTGTTTTCCATTATCACATACGATATCGAAGGGAATCCCAAATCGACATATGATGTGATCCCAAATTAAGCCTATGACTTCTTTTTCTCTAACTGTCTCGAAAGCATGTGCTTCAACCCACTTAGAAAAATAATCAGTCATGAATAAAATAAACTGAGCTTTACATGGGGCCAATGGAAGAGGCCGACGATGTCCATTCCCCATTTCATGAACGGCCATGGGGATAAGACCGAATGGAGCTGCTCTCCGGGCTGGTGAATCATTGACGCATATCTTTGGCATTGGTCGCATTTTCGAATGAAATCCTTTGCGTCTTTCTCTATATCGGTCCAGTAGTACCCTGCTCTGATTACTTTGTGGACCAACAATTCGGAACCAGAATGATTTCCACAAGTGCCTTCGTGAACTTCTCGTAGGATGTAATCGGTATCTCCCTGTCCTAAATATATTACCAAAGATCCATCGAACATTCTTCTAAATAGTGATCCCTCTTCGGACAAGGTGAACCATGCTGCCTTTGTGTGCAAAACTCTCAACTCCTTTGGATCCGATAGGAGATTTCTGTTCTTTAAGTATTCTATGTACTTGTTTCTCCAGTCCTAGGTCAAACTCGTGAAGTTTATTTCGGCGTCGCCTTCTTCGATCACCAACCTCATGAGTTGTACGACAGTCCCGGAGTTGAGTTCGTCGTCTTCACTCGATGAACCTAGATTGGCAAGAGCGTTGGCCTCGCTGTTCTGTTCTTGAGGTACATGCTGCAAGTCTATTCCTTAAATTGATGAAGTGTCATCTGTAGTTTATCCAAGTACCTCTGCATTCGGTCTTCTCGGACTTCAAAAGTCCTGTTAACTTGGTTTAACCTGAGGAGGGAATCACACTTGGACTCTATGGCCTCCACTCCCAAACTTTTAGCCAGTTCGAGACCTGCAATCATGGCCTCATATTCAGCCTCATTGTTAGTCAATTTTGTAGTTCTAATAGACTGTCTAACTATATTACCCGTGGGTGATTTTAGCACGATTCCTAGTCTGGACCCCTTCACATTCGAAGCACCGTCCATAAAGAGGGTCTAGACTCCCGAAGATGTACCCGATTTTATCAGCAGTTCTTTTTCAACCTCGGGTACGAGGGCCAGCGCAATGTCAGCCACAAAGTCTGCCAAGATTTGAGACTTGATGGCGGTTCGGGGTCGATACTCAATATCGTACTCACTGATTTTGACAGCCCATTTGGCCAATCGACCCAAAAGTTTGGGTTTGTGCAAAATATTTCGAAGAGAATAAGTTGTTAGAACACATATTGGATGACATTGGAAGTATGGTTTTAGTTTCCTAGAGGCTTTTATTAAAGCAGCCGCTAATTTTTCTAAGTGCAGATATCTAGTTTCGGCCTCACCTAAGGTCCGACTAACATAGTAGACATTGAATTGCGTACCTTGTTCTTCTCGAATCAGGACTCCACTTACCACTATCTCTGAGACTGCCAAGTACAAGTAAAGTTATTCGTCCACTTTCGGGGTATGAAGCAGTGACTAACTCGATAAATACTGCTTTAGTTCCTCCAAGGCCTGCTAGCATTCCGGAGCCCATGCAAAATTGCTCTTCTTTTTAAGTAGTGAGAAGATCGGTGAAACCTATCCGAGGACCTCGAAAACAATCTTCCTAGGGTGGTTATGCGGCCCATTAGCCTCTGCATGGCCTTTACATTATCTACGACCATGATATCCTCGATAGCTTTGATTTTATCGGGGTTGATCTTGATGCCCAAATTGGACACCATGAAGCCAAGAAACTTATCCGAGCCAACCCCGAATGCGCACTTTTCTAGGTTGAGCTTCATATTGTACTTCCTAAGTATATCGAAGGTCTTCTGCAAATTCTTTAAATGGTTCTCTGCTCGCAGGGACTTAACTAATATGTCATCAATATAAACTTTCATAGATTTACCTATTTGTTCTTCAAACATTCGATTTACTAGGCGTTGATAGGTTGCACCAACATTTTTTTAGTCCGAATGATAATACATTATAACAGTAGGTGCCATACTTCGTGATGAACAAAGTCTTTTCCTGGTCTTCCGGATTCATTTGTATTTGGTTGTACCCGGAATAGGCATAAAAAAAACTGAGAGTCTCGTGGCCGGCTGTGGCATCGATCATATGATCGATGTTAGGCAAAGGAAAATAATCCTTGGGGTATGCTTTATTCAGGTCTTTATAATCTACACACATTCTAAGTTCGTTTTCCTTCTTCGAGACTACCACTATGTTTGCTAGACATTCGGGATACTTTACTTCCCGAATGGATCCTATTTTCAGAAGTTTACTTACCTGGCCTTCTTTTTTGCTTCACTGGGCAAAATTTAGGGTCCAGGCTCAGCTTGTGAGTGGTAATTTCCGGCAAGATCCCTGTCATATCGAGGTGGGACCAAGCAAAGCACTTCATGTTGGCTTTAAGGAAATGAATAAGTTTTTTCCTGAGCTCGGGGGTTAGCCCTGTGCCCAGGTATACCTTTCGTTCGGGCTGATGTTCATCCAATGTGACTTGTTCAGCTCTTCGACCGTTGACTTGGTGGCGTCAGAGTCGTCGGGAATTATGAAAGATCAAGGGATCTAATAGTTGTTGTCTTCGTTAGTCCCCCCTTCTTCATTTGTGTCGAGGTTGATGTTTGTGATTTCTATTTGGCCTCCTATTTTCCCTTCGAATCTGATCCCTTTGTTGATGAAAGTGTCGACACCGGTATTACTTCATTGAGTACCGACACCGGTATCCCTCATGTTATGGATCCAAGACCTTCCGAGCAGGGAGTTGTACCTCGTGTCACCCTCAATCACATGAAACTTTGTTTCTTGGATGGTTCCGGCCATGTTCACTGGCAAAATAATTTCACCTTTGGTGGTTTCGCTTGCCATGTTGAAGGCGTTAAGTACTCGGGCCGCGGGCACAATTTGATCTTGTAGGCCGAGTTGTTCTACGACCCTCGATCGGATAATGTTGGATGAGCTACATAGATCAATCAAAATATGTTTAACTTGAATTTTACTCATAAGGACAGATATTACCAGTGTGTCGTTGTGAGGTTGTTCGATCCCTTCTGCATCCTTGTCATTGAAAGATAAGGTCTCTTCTGGTAAGTAGTCCCGAGTTCGCTTTTCCCTTATGACTTTCACCTTAGTGCATTTAAATACTAGTCCTTGAGGAATATCGACCCTTCCAATGATCATGTGAATCACGTGTTGTGGCTCTTCTTGCTCGTTTTGTCTGTTTGAATATCTGTTTTTGAAGTGGTTCTTGTCCCGGTCAATTAAGAATTCCCGAAGGTTCCCCTCGTCGAACAATTGGGCTACTTCCTCTCTTAGTTGTCTACAATCTTCTGTTTTACGGCCATGGGTACCATGATACTTGCATATTTGGTTTGGATTTATCTGGGCCGGATCGATCTGCAGAGGTCGAGGCCATCTTGTATCTTTGATTCATCCGATGGCCGATACGATAGAGGATGCATCTACGTTGAAGTTATATTCTGATAATCGAGGTGCTTCTTCTTGTTGAAACCATTCTTGCTCATGAGTCCTCGGGAGCTCTATCCTCGATCATTCCTTCTGTCATTTCGAACAGGGTTGCGTCTAGGCTCGTTGTTTCTTCGATCTCCACCGTATGGCTGATATCGATCTCTGTTCGAATGTGGTTCCCGTTCGATATCCCTTTTAACTCTGTCGACGGACCTATTTGGATAAATGGACCCGGAAGGAGCCCCCAATTGATCATCCTCGACCCTGATCTTTGGCTGATACCGATTATGTACATCGGCCAAGTGACAGCTGGATATTCGATCAAATTCTGCTTTAACTGTTGTGAAGCTATGGAACTTCGAGCATTGAGACTTTGAGTAAAGGCTTGAATATCCCAATCGTCAGTGATCGATGGCAAATCCATTCGCTCCATTTGGAATCGAGATGCGAATTCCCTGAGCATTTCGTTATCTTTCTGACTCACCTTGAAAAGGTCCGACTTTCTAGCTTGTAGCGACCTTAATGGCTCTGGCGTGTACCTTTAGAAAAGAATTTGCAAGCATAGCAAAAAAAATCAATAGAATTAGGTGGTAAATTGTGATACCATATTATATCACCTTTCGATAGAATCTCCCCAAATTTCTTCAACAATACTGATTCAATCTCGTCATCTTCCAAGTCATTTCCCTTGATGGTTCACGTGTATGAAATGACGTGTTTGTTTGGATCTGTCGTCCCGTTAAACTTTGGAATCTCTGGCATATAGAACTTCTTAGGAATTGGCTTCGGAGCCGCACTGGGGGAAAGGTTTTTTCACAAACTTTTTGGAATCTAGTCCTTTCAATATCGATGGTGCCCCCGGGATTTGGTCGACCCTGGATTTATAAGTTTTCACTTTCTTATCATTTTTCTCGATCTTCTTTTCCCCTGTCTTGATTCGTTTTGTTAGTTCTTCGAGCATCTTTACGATAGCAGGATTGGTCTCGATTCTCCTCCAGTCCATCTCTTTGGCACCGATTCGGCCCTATGAACAATTTCTTAAGATGGCTCGAGTTTGATCCTGCTTGGTGCATAGTTCTGATTTTGGAGTTGTGTTATTGCAGCTTGTTGAGTCTGCAACATTTCGAATATCACTCGAAGGCTAATCCCGCCTTCTTCACTGCCCTGTGCGTTCTGATCGGCTGGTCAAATGTCTCTACGGACGTTACACTTTCAGGATCGACGTCCAAATTTCCATTAATGGAAATATGGGAACTGACATCCATTGGGCCGACGGCCGGGGCTCCATTAGGGTTGACTGGAGGTGCTCCATTTCCTAGGGCGGTTATATTGTCGTTCTCGCCATGGAGACCAAGGCCATTATCTGTGTGTGGGTTCTGCTTGAGAGTTTGACATGTTGATCCTGGAACCAAAGATACTTCAAAGAACAAGAGTAAAATAGTGTGTTACGAAAATTGTACCAGGCAATCACTATTATCCTTAGCCTCACGGTGGACGCCAAACTGTTGACCCTTAAAATTGGATAACAATTAAATTTATGTGTGGTTTTAAGGATATGTGATTTCACTTGGCACAAATTGATAAATATGAGAATTAATGTTAGAAATTAACTGTAAAATAAGCAAATCAATATAATGAGCGATTATGGCCCTCGAGCTAGATCGTCCTCAAACCAACCGAGTATGCTATTGAGAAGTATGAACTGAACAACAGAGCTTAAGAAGAAAATATAATGTATTTCTTTGTTATGCGTGAATATGATGATTACAAAATGATTAGAACCCCTTTATATAGTAGAGGAATTCTATTTATGGTACAATTCTAAATACAAAAGCAAATCCCACGATAGGCTAAATAACCAGTCTTGATTTAGTGCGTACCGAGATTTCCTCTATGATCCTTGCCCGATCACGGATATCTCGGCTTTCTGTTATTCGACTTAGCTGGCTTCCTTCGACCTTGCTCGATCTCTATCCCGCTTCGGTCTCGATCACAACTGGTCTAGATCTTGATCGGTCATTGATTCATGGGCTTAGCAATCCATCCTCGTATCATGGTCCGTCATAAATCGAAGCTGATCCCTGACTTATCGTGCTCCATCCTCGATTAGTCTTACAAAAAGAGCAAGCCTAATTTTGACCGTATATAATAGGGTGTGTTTGGTACGAAGGAAAATATTTTCCATTGAAAATATTTTCATGGAAAATGAGTGGTTTTATCACTTATTTTCCCTTGTTTGGTTGGTGAGTAGAAAATATTTTCTAGTGTTTGGTTAGAGAGTAGAAAATATTTTTTTAGTAAAATATTTTTTTAAGCCACTCTCCTCATCCCCTCCCCCCTCTCTTCCCCCAAGTCTCTAAAAATTCACACAAACTCAAAGGAACTAATGTGCCGCTTTAGTTTTTTACGCAAAAATAAAGTTAAAATTTGTGCTCCATACCTAAAAAGAAATACTCTTTTTTTGGTTGAAAAAGAAAGAACTCTTTCAATAACATGAAAATAAAGTACTCATTTTATGGAAAAAAAGAAAGTACCTTTTCTACATCATGAAAAGAAAATACTTTTTTTGTTGAAATGAAAAAAAATACTTTTTCTACCTGAAAAGAAAGTATTTTTTGTTATAATAAAAAATTATTTTTTATATAATGAATAAAAATACTTATTTGTTGAAATTAAAAAAAATCTATCTATATTATGAAAAGAAAGTACTATTAATAATATTTTTATTAAGGTGGGATAGGGTGGTGGGTAGGTGGTAGTGGGGCGGGGGTTGGGGTTGGGTGAGGTTGGGTGTGAGAGTGGTTGGTGGGGATGGAGAATAGAGGTAGGGAATATTGAGAAGGAGTTTTGGAAAATATTTTTCCTTCTCTTGATAGGGAAAATATTTTCCTCAAATTAAGAAAAAATGTATTCATTAGAAAAATATTTTTCAAAACATTTAGACCAACCAAACAAAAGAAAATTGAAAAATATTTTGCGGAAAATATTTTCCTTCGTACCAAACACACCCATAGTTTAGTTACTTCACTTGTAGTAACCATCAAGTACTTCTTGAGTGTCCAAATTACATCTTCCCAAGGAATAACATGTGACACGATATTCGTTTTATTATCTATCATATGCAGCGACATGTTTATAGTAATTCACATTCTCATAGCAATTATATAACATTAATAAGGACGGTAAACTTCAAGAGAACAAACAGTAAAATCACTTTTCACCATTAGAAATAGTCATATCACATAAACGGAAGCTTTGGAGTAACACTAAAATTATCTCCGCTGTAACTTATAGTTTATAGGTTCGAGCGGAAAAAACAACCACTGATGGTTTTATTAGGGTAGACTATCTATATCATCCAGTGGCGGATTCAGAGGGCCGGAAGGGGGTTCACCCGAACCCCATTCCCCAAAAAATTACACTATATATATAAGACAAAATATATTTTTTACCTCTATATATTAAGCTTTGAATCTCCTTGACATAGGCCAAAAGAATAGCTTAGTGGCCAAGAGGGTTCAAAACTTTTGTAAGGTCATAGGTTCAATTCCAACTAGCTATAATCTTTTTCAACTTTTTTTTGAACCCCCTTAGCAGAAATACTGCCTCCGTCACTGATTACACCCCTTGAGGTACGTTCCTTCCCCGGTCCCTAAGGGATGCTTTGTGCACCGGGCTGTAATTTTTATAATAAACCATCAAGTTCACAAATCGACGAGTATATATTTATTAGATGAGAAAACAAAAGTCTAGAAATAATCAAAACAGTTCATAGAACTATAGTTCAACTTGGAAGGACTGCCATAAGAACTTACAATCTTGAGAGAGAAGGGAGAAAAATAATATGTTTCGAGAAAACCAACATTTTGGAAGGAGCGCACAATAAAATATTAAGTACAATCTAAGGACTAAAAAACAATTAGCTCTACCATATCTGAAAAACATTATAAACTTGATTATATCCTAACATTTTTAAGTACTTTTCAAGGACAATTTCAACAATAAACCCAGTGCTTCAGCACTTACCAATGAGGTCTTGTCGATTAATATTACACAGAAAAAATCAATTATAGACATTAATATAATTAGATCCGCTCGTTATAGACAAACTTGAGATTCGCGGTCCCAGGTAAGATCGGTTCATGATCATGAGATCATTTTCTATCAGATAGGAAGGACTCTAGCACAAAATGTACTTCTAAGTAATTGACCTCGTTTGCCCGTTTAAGTATGGATTGAACAAGAGATGCTAAATAGATTGCACAAACTTTGTACTTGCGAGATGCATGTAGCTCAGTTTTCAACCAAACTTCATCGTCTGTATGCAACACGATCCAGACCATAGGAAAATACATGCGCTTCATAGGTATGAATAGCAGTTCTTTGACAGGGGAAAATCTACAGTGTCGGGTATGAGTTTCTGGCTATCCAATAACTTTTGTCCAAATCTTGTATATTTGAAAAATCTAGTAAATCTATAAGAACTTTTATGTCGGAATCACATACCAAAACACGCTGTTGGTTCCAACTAATGAACAGTTTTACATTATTTATTTAGTAATAGACATTTGTAGTAAACATAAAACAGAAACAACAACTTAGCCATATACCAAATTAAAGGAAAGAAAAAATATTCAACTGTTTTTTTTTTCAATTAAGGTTTTTTTAAAAAAAAAAAAAAAAGAAGAAAAACATACTAACTATAAAAGTTCATGATCTTCCTAATTGCCTTGGCTAAATACTCATCCTCCTCCTTCTCCTCGTTAGTATCATTATTATCATCATCACCACCGCCACTATCATCATTATTATTATCATCATCTATAGAAGAAAAAAGAAATCAGTCAAGTCAATAGGCCCCGACTTAATTGTTAAATCTAATTGAAGTAAAAAGCCTACATAAAGAAAATTGCTTTGATAAAGTTATGATTTTCTCAGTTCGGTGTACAATATTTTGCTTGAGCACACATTTCCCTAAATGGGTCTTTGGTTTGGATATCATCACGTCAAGGTGGAGGTGCTAAGACAAGAGATCTCTCAACTTCAATTGTCAGGTTCAACTAGAGGGTACCAAGTTGCAGCAGGTGCTGTATAATATTGTAGATAATTCACTGTTCCGTGATAAAACATAAAAAAGAAACAACACACATTTTCTACAATTTTAGAAAACAAAATTACAGAAGATCAGAGGCGGAGCCAGGATTTCAAGCTTATGAGTTCAAAATTTTAAGCATTTTAAGTTACTGAATTCTAAACTGTTCAAGACAAATACAGGATTAAACCAAAGCTACTGGTTTCGTTAGCCAGAACACTGGCTCCACTCCTGCAAAAGATGATTTTGCTTTATTCTTGATCATATGCGCTTTGTCTTGAACAAAGAATAATTATCAGGAGGGCATCCCCAGTTAAATGTTTGCATTCACAAAGACTAACTGGTTTAGATGAGTCATTTTTAGCATTAAATAAATCCTTTTAAAAAAAAAAGATAGGCAGTATTATTATTGTTCCATACATTTTACACAAAAATGTTACTCTAGAATTCAGATAAGTAAACAATGAAATTCCAGCTTCTAGCAACCAGCCCCTCCGCCTTGCTTTATAAATCATTTTCATAACCAATCATCTCCATTTGTTTTGACAAAAGAATATTTATAAGGGAACTTCATAGTTAATTAATTGTTTACAGTGATCGAAACTGTATATAGGTTTTCTTGCGTTTATCCATCTTTAATTTATTGCTAAAGTTCAATTTTAATTGATAGTACTTCTACTTCAAGAACTTTTACCTTTGAAAGTAAGATAAAATACTAAGCTTTAACAAAGGTGTCAAACAAAAGGAATCATTAGTAAAAGGCACGTTAGAGAAATTGGAGAATTGATTAAAAAGAGTACCTGAATATGAATTGTTACTATTCCACCAGTACTCCTGGATAAAGACCTCGAAGCTAGAATTCTGATAATCTTCAACTTGTGTTTCCCAGATATCCCTTGCTGACTTGTCGACAAATTTATTGCAATATTCTACCTTAATGGACTTTAGAGAACAGAGGTCTCCGAAACAAGAAGGGATCTCCTTAAGAAATTCGCAACCATGCAAAGCCAAGTGTTCAAGGTTGGGAAAGGCAATGTCAGCGATAGTCCATTCTTTAAAGAACTTTATCATTTGTAGTTTCAAGACTTTGAGTCGAGGGAACTCGCCATCCCTCACTTCCCATTTCTCATTGTCAAAGTGAATGCGTTGCAGTTTCAGTACTTGAAGATTCTGAAACGAAGCAATTTCTGATAAGTGCTGAGGATGCATGAAAAAATAGCATACTGTCAAGCTTTTGAGATTTGGAGCAGAGATGGAAAAGGGGATGGTTTTAGCTAAAGATGTGTATCTGCCAAAAATCTTCAGAATTCCAATCCATGTTGGAAACTTCAATACATAGTACTGAAAGTTGTCAACACCATCGACTTCACATCTCAGTTCCCGAAGATTAGGTGTTCTTCTCAAAATCAATTCAGCATCCTGAATACAAGAAAAGTATGGAGTGGAAAGAGCTTTCAAATCATAAAGTTTTTTGGAGTTCTCAAGTAATTCTTCTGCAGATTCTATAATGAAGTTGCTCTTGGAAATATGCAGATATCTCAAATTAACCATCTCCCAGAGTGCAACGGGTAGTGACATATCTGCATCTTGATAATGACTATCCCGTAAAATCAAAGTTTCAAGGTTCCAACGGTTGGCTGTGAATGATGAAAGTGACGACACTTGAGTTCGTGCAGCAAAATACCTCAAGTAAACTAGATCAACTGGGATAGAATCAATTATTATGGACTCCAAATCTAACACTTTTAAAAGCTTAAAGCTGTGAAAATTGTGGGAGACGGTGCCAAATGCATTGTTATGCAAAATTATAGAGCCAACATGTGGCAAACACGAGCTCCAATCTCCAATACGATACCCATCACCATAAACGGACGTGCGATGAGCAAGTTGCTTGTCATAGCAAACAAGGTAAGAAGGATTGATATGTTGATCCCTGCAAATATTGAAATTAGTAAAATTACAAGATTAATTGCAGGGCCGGCTCAAGGGTCAAGCCATTGAAGCAATGGCTTTAGGTCCCCAAATTTTTAAAGCTCCATTTTTTTTAATAAATAGGTTAATTCTATGGTTATTTTTTTTAAAAAAATATTGAATATTTATGGTATAAAAGGTAAAGATCTTTAAAAAAATAAAGAAAAGAGAATTATTAAGTTTTTCATGATCTAAAAAATAAGGGATTAGAGGCATTAAATAAATTATTATTCTTTATTTTTTCTCATGTTCTCAAGCATTGCAGCAAACAAATTAAAATAATAAATTTTTTCTTTAAATTTGAAATTTATTATCTTTTTTCTATTTTTACCTCATAGTAGTATATTTTTTTTTTATTATTTTATCAAAATTCAAATATGTCAACTCTAAAGCATGAATCAATTACTTAATAGTATATATATTTTTAAAATATTAAGGCCTCTTAATATTGTTTGGCTTTAGGCCCTTAATGTTCTTGAGCCGACCTTGATTAATTGTCAATATAACTTGACTACTTAATTAATTGAACTGAAAGATTACTGCTAATTCGTATATTACCATTTTATGCACAGCAGAAGATACTCTTCTTTTGCTTTCTCCTTACAGAAATCATGCAATAGGTCATGAATGTAACATGCTTTGATCTTACCTCCAAAACTCTTCTTAGTTCCCATCACTAGATTTCTTCTAATAAGATTCTCTAAATAACCATCAGCTATATCCTCCATACTCTTGCCTTCACAACCTTTTATAAATCCTTCTGAGATCCATAACTTTATTAACTTTGAAACTTTTATCACACGGTCCTCTAAAAATGCTCCGAAGTATAGAAAGCAAGACCTTAAATGATAGGGTAAATTTTGATAACTATGTTCTATAGTGGCCCTTGAGTTACTGTGAATGTAGGGACTTAAATTTTTGGCCACTTGTTCCCAACATTCTTCTTTCTTCTCCGTCTCTGCCAGAATACCAGCCACCAAGACAATTGAAAGAGGCAGCTGGCCACACTTTTTTGCTATTTGTTGCCCAATGTTCATTAGGAGAGGAGGGGATTTTTCTTCTCCAAACACAATTTTCCTAAGTAACTTCCAACTTTCATCATCATTAAACATACGAAGTGGAAGGGGATCACTTTGAAATCTAGCGTAATTTGCAACTTCATAATTTTGAGTTGTTAGAATGATTCTACTTCCATTATTGGCATCTCGAAAACATCCTATTATATCATCCCACGCACTAGCTTCCCACACATCATCAACAAGGATGAGATATCTTTTGGAGTATAAAGCTTTGCGTAGCTCATCAGCTAATTGATCAACACGTTTTTCTCCACATTCAAAGTCTTTACCGGTAGCATCATGTAGAATCTCCAGTAACAAGTTCTTACGTGAATATACTTGAGACACACAACACTGTGCACGGATGTCAAAGTGAGAAACAACTAACTTGTCAAAGTAGAGTCTGCGGGCTAGAGTCGTCTTGCCTAGACCCGGCATGCCGGTTATCGAGATAACATCTCGCCCTTTGGTTCCTCTTACTAGTTTGTCTCTTAATCTTTCTATGACATCCTTAAAACCCACAACTTCATCATTCATGATTGTAGACCTTGCCAAACTTGATGGAGTTTGAGTTTTGCCAGTATTGTTCATTGTTTCCTCAACTATTTCTTTCCTTCGAATCTCTGCTACCTCATTTCTGATATGAGCAATCTCCTCTATGATATCCAAAAGCCAACGCTCAAGGCACCAGAGAGGACCTTCTTTGCTTATAAAAGCATTAACTATGTATTCTACCTCATATGCTTTGCCAATTAATTGTGTAGCACAACGATGAAATTTGTCACCGCCATCGTGCCGCTCTTCTGCAATATCCACTAGAAATGGTTGCAAGCTCTTGAGTTCCTTTTGAATTATTTGAACTTGGTTCTTGACAGAAGCGAGTGAATCTGCATAACGGTCTTGGAGCTCCTTGAGGTTGTTTAAAAGGAAATCAACATAGCCTAGCCCATGAATCCTTGGCAAGTTAGATTGAAACACCTTCCGAATGGTGAGGTAGATTGTTGTTCTTATATGTTGAAGGTTGCCCGACAAATCCAGAACTGGTGCAGGGTTCGCTACTCCCAGTGCCATGTCTTCCTTCGCCTCCTCGCCTTCCTGTAACGAGTAAACCATAAGTCCGACATCAATAACCATAGTCTCGATATCTGGAAAAAGAAATTCAAGATCTTGTATCGTCACATGGAAGATATTTCCTCTCAAGAGGTTGAGCATCATTTGAAGGATATCCAAGTGATCCTTCAAAGCAACTCTCTGACTGGAGTTATTATTAGTTGGTAGGTCTGCCAAATTGTGTAGGATAGTCTCCAAACAGTTGACTTCAGTATCAATTGCATGCTCTTGATTTTGGATTTTGGGATACCATCCTGCAGATTGTATTGTCGACTTTAAAGTTTGCAAGACATCAGCATAGATCTTGCGGATGCATGGTTGAGTGGGCTTAATCCTCATTCGCAAGAGATCAGAAAGCAATACATTTATTTCCTCTGAAGCCAAGTCTGGTAAATACAACCAGAAAAGCATTGATGCGTGGCCGGCCACTGCTAAAGCGTGAGTAAAGAACTTAACAATATGTTGGCTCTGAGGATCACTTAAGCTCCTTGAGACAAAAAAGAAGAAATTTTGCAGCAAGTTCAATTCTTTTAAAACATCTTCTATTGTTGAAGTTTGGCAAAATGCCAAAGTCCCACATTGGTTGGGAGTTAAGTTTGGAGGGGATTTTTCCCCTATAAAAGAAGGCCTAATGTTTAGGATTGAAACACACCTCTCATTTGCCTTCTCATCTGTTTAAGGCATTTGTATCTTCTCTCTTTAGTATTATTTCACTTGTATTTTTGGAGTGGAATAAAATATTTGGTTGTGTCCGAGGAGTAGGCAAAATTAGCCGAACCTCGTAAATTCTGGTGTTCCCTTTATTGTTGTTTTATTGTCTTATTTATTATTTGGTGGCTGTCATAAATTTTTGGTATAGTAGTTGTGACTTATTCACACTATATACATTTGGCTTCCGCAACAATTGGTATCAGAGCCAAGGTACTGTCTAAGTATGCTCTGTGGTTGCAGCATAGTCTGATCTTCCACATCAGAAAAGATTTATCTTGGTAACTGAGTCAAGGTTCTGTCTGAGTATGCTCTGTGGTTGCAGCTTAGTCTGATCTTCCACACCAGAAAGGAAATAATCTTGATTTGTGTCGTCAGCTATTAAATAATATTTGTGTCAAAGATGGGAGACAATAAACAAGAAGAATCTACATCAAGTGTCAACAATACGTCATCATTGGCATCTTCGCTTATGACAAGAATTGTGTCAAATGCGAAATTTGCGGTCGAAATATTTGACGGGTCCGGACATTTTGGGATGTGGCAAGGCGAGGTTCTAGATGTCCTTTTTCAACAAGGGCTAGATCTGGCCATTGAAGAAAAGAAACCAGATGTTATTGGAGAAGAAGATTGGAGAATTATCAACCGTGTTGCTTGCGGTACCATTCGATCCTACCTTGCTAGAGATCAGAAATATCCATACACAAAGGAAACTTCTGCAAGTAAATTATGGAAAGCACTGGAGGATAAATTTTTGAAGAAAAACAGTCAAAATAAATTGTACATGAAGAAGAGACTGTTTCACTTCACCTATGTTCCTGGTACCACGATGAATGAACATATCACCAGTTTCAATAAGTTGGTTACAGATTTGCAAAATATGGATACAACTTATGATGATGGTGACTTGGCCTTGATGTTGTTGGCGTCACTTCCTGATGAGTACGAGCACCTTGAAACTACTCTACTCCATGGAAATGACGAAGTTTCTCTCAGAGAAGTTTGTTCGGCTTTGTACAGCTATGAACAAAGAAAGCGAGAAAAACAGAAGGGCGGAGAAGGAGAAGCACTATTTGTGAGGGGTCGTCCTCAAAATCAAACGAGGACAAAGAAGGGAAGATCCAAGTCAAGATCCAGATCCAGCAAAGATGAATGTGCCTTTTGTCGAGAAAAAGGGCACTGGAAGAAAGACTGTCCGAAGTTGAAGAATAAGGCCAAACATAACAATGGAAAGGCCATTATGGATTCAAATGTAGCTGATTGTGATGATTCAGACTTCTCATTAGTTACAACAGAGTCATCAACATCATCAGACATATGGTTGATGGACTCGGCTTGTAGCTATCATATGTGTCCCAACAGGGACTGGTTCATGGAATTTCAAGAAGGAGAATATGGAGTCATCCACACAGCGGATAACAGCCCTCTTACCTCATATGGCATTGGTTCAATACGATTAAGGAACCATGATGGAATGATCAGAACATTGATAGATGTTCGATATGTACCGGATTTGAAGAAGAATCTCATCTCTGTGGGAGCCCTAGAATCAAAAGGGTTCAAAATCATTGCAGAAAATGGAGTGATGAGAGTATGCTCCGGTGCACTAGTGGTAATGAAGGCTAATCGGAAGAATAATAATATGTACCGCTATCGTGGCAGTACAGTTATTGGGACAGCGACAGTAACATCCAGTGACGACAAAGAGGCAGAAGCAACCAAGCTATGGCACATGCGCTTGGGACATGCTGGAGGAAAATCCTTGAAAACTCTATCAGATCAAGGATTGTTAAAAGGAGTAAAGGCTTGCAACTTGGAGTTTTGTGAGCATTGTGTTAAAGGGAAACAGACAAGGGTTAAATTTGGTACAGCGATCCATAATACTAAAGGCATTTTGGATTATGTACACTCTGATGTTTGGGGTCCTTCCAAAACACCTTCATTGGGTGGGAAGCACTATTTTGTAACCTTTGTTGATGATTTTTCCCGAAGAGTATGGGTGTATACAATGAAGAGCAAAGATGAAGTGTTGGGAATTTTTCTCAAATGGAAGACGATGGTGGAAAATCAGACAGGCAGGAGAATCAAGTGTATTCGCACAGACAATGGAGGTGAATACAAAAATGATCATTTCAATAAGGTCTGTGAAAATGATGGCATCATCCGACACTTCACTGTTAGACATACACCACAACAGAATGGAGTGGCAGAACGTATGAACCGGACCTTGCTGGAGAAGGTACGGTGTATGTTGTCCAATGCTGGCTTGGGCAAAGAATTTTGGGCTGAGGCAATTACATATGCATGCCACCTCATTAATCGTCTACCATCTGCTGCTATTGATGGCAAAACACCATTTGAAAAATGGTACGGAAAACCTGCTGTAGATTATAACTCTTTGCACGTGTTTGGCTCAACTGCATATTATCATGTGACAGAGTCAAAATTGGATCCAAGGGCAAAGAAGGCTATTTTTATGGGAATTACTTCTGGAGTCAAAGGATATCGCTTATGGTGTCCTATGACAAAGAAAGTAATATTCAGCAGAGATGTTACCTTTGATGAATTTGCTATGGTAAATAAGGTAACAGAAGATACCAAACAAAATGAAGGTGCTTCTAAGCAGGTGGAGTTTGAGGGAAAATTTATTTTTCCTACACAAGAAGCAGAGGAGGAAACAAATGAAGATTACCCTCTGGAAGGAGAGCCAGTAGAGGAGATTCCAACTCAGGAATCTCAACAACAACTTGAATCAATAGCAACCAGCAGGCCAAAAAGAACAATAACGAAACTTGTTCGTCTCATAGAGACGGTTGCTTGTGCAACCTCAATTGTAGCTGATGATGTTCCTACTACTTATAAAGACGCTGTCCAAAGTTCAGAAGAAGATAAGTGGAGGATTTCCATGAATGATGAAATACAGTCCCTTCATCAGAATCATACATGGAGATTGGCCAATCTCCCGAAGGGAAAGAAAGCAATTGGGTGCAAATGGGTATTTGCAAAGAAAGAAGGATTTCCTAACCAATTAGATGTTCGCTACAAAGCAAGATTGGTGGCCAAAGGATATGCTCAAAAGGAGGGAATTGATTACAATGAAGTGTTTTCTCCAGTTGTAAAACATTCCTCCATTAGAATTATGTTGGCTTTGGTAGCACAATTGGATTTGGAACTAGTTCAGATGGATGTAAAAACTGCGTTTTTACATGGAAACTTGGAGGAGGAAATCTACATGACTCAGCCAGAAGGATTCAAAGTTGCTGGAAAAGAAAATATGGTGTGCAAACTTGAAAAATCGTTGTACGGATTGAAACAATCTTCTAGACAATGGTACAAGCGATTTGACGAGTTTATGTTGCGGCAAGGGTACAAGAGAAGCAAATACGATCATTGTGTGTATTTGCACAAGCTTAAAGATGGTTCCTTTGTATATCTTCTCCTATATGTTGATGATATGTTGATAGCTTCCAAGAATTTGGAAGAAATTGATAAGTTGAAGATTCAACTGAAGAAGGAGTTCGAGATGAAGGATTTGGGTGAGGCAAAGAAAATTCTTGGCATGGAGATAATTAGAGATAGACGTTCAAAGAAACTCTGTTTATCTCAAAAGGAATATTTGAAGAGAGTACTTCAACGTTTTGGCATAGATGACAAGACTAAGCCAGTTAGTACTCCACTTGCTTCCCATTTTAAGCTAAGTACTACTATGTCGCCAATGGATGAAGCTGAACGAGAGTATATGTCAAAGGTACCATACGCAAATGTTGTTGGTAGCTTGATGTATGCAATGGTTTGCACAAGGCCTGACATTTCACAAGCTGTTGGAGTTATTAGCAGATATATGCACAATCCAGGGAAGGAGCATTGGCAAGCTGTGAAGTGGATTCTACGGTATATTCATAATACTGTAGATGTCGGGTTAGTTTTTGAGCAGGAAGACAATCAGTCTGTAGTTGGATATTGTGACTCAGATTTTGCGGGTGATATGGACAAACGAAGATCAACTACTGGTTATGTGTTTACTTTTGCAAAGGCACCAGTTAGTTGGAAGTCTACTTTGCAGTCAACAGTTGCTTTGTCTACAACAGAGGCAGAGTACATGGCTATTACAGATGCTGTGAAAGAGGCAATTTGGCTTCAAGGATTGCTAAAGGAGCTTGGTGTTGAACAAAAAGGTATCACAATTTTTTGTGATAGTCAAAGTGCTATTCAATTAGCGAAGAACCAAGTTTATCATGCAAGGACGAAGCACATTGATGTTCGGTATCATTTCGTACGAGAAATCATAGAAGAAGGTGGAGTCACGGTGAAGAAAATTCATACTACAGAGAATCCTGCTGATATGCTGACAAAGGTGGTGACTGCGGTCAAGTTTCAACATTGTTTGGATTTGATCAACATTGTTGAACACTGAAGATTGAAGATGAAGACACAACCAAAATTTGTTATTGAGAGAGAATTGAAAATGTGGAATTTTGCCAAGGTGGAGATTTGTTGAAGTTTGGCAAAATGCCAAAGTCCCACATTGGTTGGGAGTTAAGTTTGGAGGGGATTTTTCTCCTATAAAAGAAGGCCTAATGTTTAGGATTGAAACACACCTCTCATTTGCCTTCTCATCTGTTTAAGGCATTTGTATCTTCTCTCTTTAGTATTATTTCACTTGTATTTTTGGAGTGGAATAAAATATTTGGTTGTGTCCGAGGAGTAGGCAAAATTAGCCGAACCTCGTAAATTCTGGTGTTCCCTTTATTGTTGTTTTATTGTCTTATTTATTATTTGGTGGCTGTCATAAATTTTTGGTATAGTAGTTGTGACTTATTCACACTATATACATTTGGCTTCCGCAACATCTATAAGTTTCATTATTGTTTCGGGGACAATAAGAAACGTACAGCGAACATAAATCTTCACTAGATCACGAAGATTCTCCACCACAGTATCCATGAATTCCGTCACAAATTTGCGAATATCAATACCATCCTTGTTGGCTGAAAGTGGTAAGGATGATATTTTAGGAAAGGAATATTTGGATCTAATTTCCCTCTTAATCAACCAAATTTCATTTTGTAACTTAAAGGTACAAAAATCAAAGTACTCAGCTAGATGTAATTCAGAAAAGTCAAGTAGAGCATCTTGAAACAGAGCTTGGACTTTGTGAGTGACATCTAGCATACTGTTTGGTTCATCAGTGAAGATCTGCAAGCTGAGAAAAATATCGAGGAATTTGAATTCCTGTATAAAGAATTGGACTCCATATATAAAAGTTTCAGGGTAGAATAAACTAATGTCAAGTTCTTGCAAACGTTCAAAAAGACGATTCTTTGAAGACACATATTGGTTAGAGGACATTTTTTCTCAGAAGTGGTGAGTGTTTAAAAGATAATGTGATGAAGTTGAACTGCAAAGGGGAAGAAGAAGAAGAAGAAGAAGAAGAAGAAGAAGAAGAAGAAGAAGAAGAAGAGAGCAACTCAGATGGTTGGATTCCTGTTGCTTAGAATAAAGATTATGACAATTAAACAACACTTACCCAAAGCACCTTTGATTTTCCAAAAGCACCTTTTGATTTTCAAATGCACCTTCCACTGAGGCCAAAACAACTTTTTCTGTTTCATTATTCAAACAACCACTCCCAGAAACCAGAACGCCTTTGCCATTTTCCACCATTATAAAAATGTTATTAAATGTCGAATACGTGACTAATCTTATGTTATATTTTGTTCTCGGCAGATTTGTGACTGAGTGTACTATTGCTATGTATTGCTCCAGTTGGACATACAGTAAGGTACTACTTAGTACTTAAGGTACTACTTCAATACTCATCCTTAAAAGTATGGGTGTTCGTCGGTCGGTACGGTACGGTACGTAGACATTTCGGTTCGATATTTCGGTATTCGGCTTTTTAAAATGTTTTACCAATACTATACCTAATTAAATTCGGTATGGTTTCCTTGCGGTTTCGGTTTATTCGGTCTTGTAACTTCGACCTGATTTTTCGGTTTATTCGGTCTGACTTCTCGCTCTGATAGAAAAAAAGAAAAAGTCTCACTGTTCAGACCTTTAGCTTGACAAAAATAAGAAAAGAACAATCTGATACACAAAGCATCCCGTATTCACGTAGGGATTGGGGACGCATCCTAAGAAGTATAATGTAGACAGTCTACCCTAATGCAAGCATTAATGGTGGCTTCCACGGCTCAAACATGGAGACAATTTTACAGTTGCTCCAAGGCTCCCCTTCCTTGACAGAAATAAATAATTAACAGAATTAGTGCACCTGTTTAGACAACAGGGGGTACTTTTCATTGAACTACAAAAGCATACAAAATTTCTTCTCCAAGCTGCATGATCTTGGACCCTACAATTGAAGAGAGAAAAAGAAGATAAATCCTTAGTTAGTCGTTAAAAAAAACTTATAAAGAAAATATCGTATACAATTAACTCAAATTGACACAATGGCTTCTATTTTCCATCACCTATCACAATCAAAAGGATTTAAGGAAATCAAAATCATCTTGTTTTCACTTTTTTATCCTAATTAGCCTACTAACAGACGAAGTAAAAGATGCTAAATTTAATTCACTGAACTACAGGACTTGAAATTTACAAACAACATACTTTCAATTTTCGTTCAGGCATTTTACCGAGCAGGTGAAGGGCATCTCAATACTGACATAGGAAATACAATATCTTACCTTGTTTTATGAGGCGCAATAATGACGGAGGAAGAGAAATAGCTTCAAAGCCACTTATCTTTTCCATATTTATGGGGAAAAAGGTCAAATATATCCCTTACTTTTAAATATTGTTTATATTTCTCCTCCATCATACTTTGGAAACAAAAATACCCCTATCGTTACAATTGTTATCAAATATACCCCTATGTCTCACGGAAGTACACTGTGGCAATGACTCACAGATTAAAATTTCATGTGGGTTGACATTCAAGTGAGGTGGACGCCAGCGTAACCTTATTTTATCCCCTTACTCGGTAGGACAATACTTTCTCCAGTTCTTCCAATTTTTTCTTTTTGATAAAGAAAAAGGGTCAAATATGTCCTTATACTATTGAAAAAGGTCTAATATTACCCTCCGTTATACTATCAGTCCAAATATACGCCTAACATCATGCTATCGGTCCAAATATATCCCTGACATCATAAAAGTGGTACAAACTTACCCTTCCTCCGTTAACTGCCTCCCTTGTGAACACATTTTATTGCTACCTCACTATTTCACCCTATTTGCAGCTACCAAGTTCAATTACTTTAAAGTTCTATCATTATTTTGAAGACTTCACTGCCTCTACTTTCTCTTGCTTTTCAAAATACTCGTTGCTTCTCCGGCCAATCCTGGAATTGTACGTACCTTTCACTTGATCTTAAATTTTTGTGTTTTATTTTGCATTTCCTTGTGTTGCCGCTGAATTTGTAAGATCTATTTAGGGAAAATTTAGTAGCACTTTTATTTTAACATAAAACGTAAAAAGAGAAAAAATGGTAGCCTTCCAGAAATGTGGTTGAAGATAAAGAAACAAAAAAAAAATAACTCTGGTGTCTAGGTTGTTTTTCTTTCTCACCATGGTCAATTTTGAAACCTTAAACTAGTTTGCATGTATCTTTGTTTAGTTTTTTATATAAAACAAAATGTATTTTCGTTCGTATAAGCATGAATTTTGAATAGCAAAATCAGAATTTTCTCGGTTCACGTTGTTTCATATTATCTTTAGCTGTTAGCATTTCTTTTGATATAGTTTGTTTGTATATCTATGATCTGTGATTTTCTTCAAATGAAAGGGAAAGAAAGGTTGTGGGGAAGGGATGAAAATGGGAGTATAATGGTAAGGTAGCAATGAAATGTTGTCATAGGAAGGCAGTTAACTGAGGAAGGGTAGGTTTGCACCACTTTTACGATGTCAGGGATATATTTGGACCGATAGTATGACGTTAAAGATACATTTGGACTGATAGTATAACGGAAGGCAATACTAAATCTTTTTCAATAATATATGGACAAATTTGACCCTTTTCCGTTTTGACAATCGTTTACTGATTTGGGGAAACGTAGTTGAAGGAAAACTAAAACCACCATTGGACTGTTTGGAAAAGCTTGAAGAACACCCAAATGGGTCTGTAGTGAATCTGTGATTGCTTAAATCTGCCTTTGCCATGGACCCATCTTCTCCAACTTGATGCAAATCCTTCAAGCTAAATGAAGCTCCCAAAAGTCACGCTCTAACTCATGTCCTTTTTCCGCCCCCGCGAGGGTACAAAGAGTTTTTTTCAATTAAAGGACAATCGAAACGGGATTTATTTATTTATTTCAGAGTCGCCACTTGGGAGATTTAGGGTGTCCCAAGTCACCAATTTTAATCCCGAATCGAGGAAAAGAATGACTCCATATTACAGTCTGCGTTCCAGAAATCCGGATAAGGAATTCTGTTAACCCGGGAGAAGGTGTTGGGCATTCCCGAGTTCCGTGGTTCTAGCACGGTCGCTCAACTGTTATATTCGGCTAGATTATCTGATTTTATACAAATATGAACTTATGTGCAAATTTTATCTTTTTACCGCTTTCATAATTGTTATTATTATTTTTACAAGAATGTGAACATTGTTTTAAACATGTCTTTGGATTACGTCGCATGAAATGCACCCGCAATCCGGAACACATTTTTATTCAATATTTTGGGATTTGGATTTGGGTCGCATGAAATGCACACCCGAGTTTAAGAAGGTAAGCTCATTAAAATGCGCGCCTAAAGCAATTAGCGTATTATTATTTCTGGGTAAGGCCGTGGAACTTTGCTAAACGGCTCATCCCAAAGTCTAATTAATTTTAATTAAACATTTATGGAGGGCCCCACAGTTTTGTACTTTTATTCGGCGAGACTCGTCTCATTTATTTTTTAAAAGACAATCCTAAAATGCCTACATTATTCTCTATTAAATTTGTCTCTACAAAATAAAATAAAAAAATATCTTAATTTATTTACATGCTGAAATTAACCAATAATATTTAATTAAACAACATTCCTCCAAGTTCCAAAATGGTCTATTTTGATGAACTAACGTGTTTTTTGAGACATGGTAATCATCCAACAATAGCGAATTAACTGGACGAAGTTACTACACCATTTATTTATTTTTAGGCAATATATAGATAGTTCGTCCGTTAAGCTATCATCCGATGTTTCACTATATATATTAAACAGCTACATGATTCTGATTAGAGTAAACAATTTATATATACAAATAAAATTTAGAATATAATTAAAATAAATCTGGAACTTCAACTCTTCATTTTCGTATTCATGCTACATGTTTCAGTTTACAATAACCAGCGTGTCAATTGTGTACCTGATATTGGAAGCAAAAGAAAATGAAGATGAGAATCAGCAGCAGTAATAACAATACAACACAGCAACAACAATCCAGCAACAGTAACAACCCAGGAACAGAGTTTGCAAACCAGTGGAGCAGTAATCCCCAAAACAAAAGCTTCAAGCTTTGATGAAACAACAATAATTAATGCTGATTTCAAACAATGAAAGAAAGCAGAAGATTTTTTTTTAGTTTCTTTTTTATTTGAAAGTTTTAATATTTTTCGGAATTTTTCTCTCTTAATTTTTTTTTCTGTCTTCTCTTATTCTCTCTATTCTCTTATTCTCTTATTCTCTGTCTGTTCTTTTTTGTTCTGATTCAAGACTTCTCCTATATAACACCTTCCCAAACCCTTTAATTAACTAATAAATCAATACTTTTTCCTATCAAACCCATAAAAAGTCGAACTACATTGACCTGATTCCTACTGGTGTCAAATTTTAATTCTGTCATAAAAAGTCGAACTACATTGACCTGATTCCTGTTTAGCCCAGGATATGTAGGAAACCTCTGAAGCAAAGGTTCGGTCAAATCTTTTTCAAAAAATGCTTCACACGGAGTACTCGGATGGGCAAAAATCGCTTGCTTTATCTTTGCACGAAAACCCTTCGTGTCTTCGGGCAAAGAGGGGCAGCTGTAAGCACGTGATTTTTACCCTATATGAGAATTACTCCCAAAAAATTCAAAATAAAATGATTTTCCTTGGTGTGCAATTTTGTGATATTTTTGAATAATTATTTGTATTTGTCTGTGCATGTTTATTTGTTAAATTAATAAAAATACAAAAATATGTCGCATTTTGCATGTAGGATTTAATTCTACAATTGTTAGTAATTAAGTTTGTTTTACAAAAAATTTAAAAATTACAAAAATAGGCATCGTTTGCATTTTTAGCATTTAATGTCCAAATATACAATTTTATGCTTAATTGTGCGTTAATTGTTATTGGGAGTTAATTTGCACTTTTATAACTTAATTTAATTCTTAATAATAATTTAAGCATTTTTAGAATTTAGTTTTAGAAAAATAAAAGAAGAAAAGAAAACAAAAATATAAAGAAAGTCGGAATTGGGCCTCTTCTTCAATTTCAAGCCACAGACCCAACCTTCCCTATGACCCGGTCCATTTCAAACCGGGTCGACCCAGTCCATAACCCAACATCCTATTATCTTACATTTTACAAAACAAAACAAAAAAAAACAAAAAAAAGAAAACCCTAAAAAAGGGTTAAGCCATCCGCCCCCCCTCATTTTGCTTCATCTTCTCCAAGCTCCAACCATGGCTGCCCTTTACCCTCCATTCTCACGTCCAAACGACTCCTAGCGTCCTCTTCGCCGAGCTCAAGCTTGAGCTCAGATTGCCATGGTTGCCCCACCCCATCGCCACCTGCTTTTCCGTCCAAACGCCACCACCAAATCCTACTTCTTCTTCGTGTTTCGTCGTCAACCCGTCGCGCTGCTGTTCCGTTCTCCAAAACGCAGCAATGAGAGCTGCTCGAAACCAGCCCAAAAACGAGCTCCACCGTTGCTCCGTCTTCAGCTTCACCATTGCTGCTGCTACTCACGTTCTGCTTCAGCTGCTTCTCGCCGCGTCTGCCTTCGTCCTCTTAGTCGAGCTCAAGCTTGAGCTCGACATCCATGGTCGCCACTGCTTCATTCCGCTTCAGCTTCCTCGTCATGCTGCTCACGCAGCTGTTACTGTTACTGTTTCTTCTCCTCCTTCCAGCTGCCTCGTCCAGCTTCTGCCTCATCGATACAGGCAGCCATGGCTGCCATTACGGCGCCTCAACATCGAGCTTTGGTCCGTCGAGTCTTTTGTACGTCAACTCGAGTTGGTCGTTCAACGAAAGGTTCCGTTTCTCCATTCTTAATACCTATTGTTAATTTGTAAATGCTTTACATAGAAATGACAGCCTTGTTGCACCCCCGATTTGTTTGGATTTGTTGATAAATTCATGAAGGTGACAGATTCATGTTTGTTATGTTTGAAGTTTGTTAGTTCTTCATCAAGTAATTTAATCTCGAGTGTTTATTTTAGTGTGAATCGTTCATTTTTGTTATGATGTTTGTTTTAAGTTGAAGTTAAATTGATTATTTGAAGATTAGTGATTTGAATATGTTTATTTATTTTGTTTAAGTTTAATTCGAAGTTTGAATAAAATTTGTTTGTTATTGTTATTGAATATTTTCATTCATGTTTATACTTTGTTTGGTTGATCTTGAATCTGAAATTTGTATAGTTTGATTTCTTGTTTTATTGTTTATCATTTATGATTATTTCTTGAATTTGTCTCATAATCTTGTTTAAGTTTAATATAGGAATTGTTGGTTGTAATGTTGTTAGAGTTGATTTTAAGTTCAATATTATTGAATTTAGAAATCTGAATATACTTGTTTGTTGTTGAATCTGAAAATAGGTTTGTTTGTTGCTAAAAATATTGTTCAATCAAATTTTAGTTGTTCTTTGTTGTTCAATTTGTGATTTGTTGTTGAAATGTTGAAGAAATCATGTTCATGTGATTTGTTGTTTGAATTTGTGTAGAAATTGGTCATATTGGCTATATTTTGGTTGAGTTTGATTAATTGATTGATTATAGCTGATGAGGGTAGTTTGGTAAATTGTAGTACATCCGGGGTAAAATAGTAATTGCAATAAGGTCGGAGGGGTAGTTTAGGAATTATACATTTTGTAATTTTTTATGTTAAGCATGGGGGACAAAAGGTAATGGGGTGTAGGTGATATAGTTGTTTAATATAAATGGGGGACAAGACAAAATATAGTGGAGGGGAATATGGTAATTGTTCATTTTGTCCCCCATGCCTACCATAAACAATTATCATATTCCTCTCCACTATATTTTGTCTTGTCCCCCATTTATATTAAACAACTATATCACCTACACCCCATTACCTTTTGTCCCCCATGCTTAACATAAAAAATTAAAAAATGTACAATTCCTAAACTACCCTTCCGACCTTATTGCAATTACTATTTTACCCCGAACGTACTACAATTTACCAAACTACCCTCATCAGCTATAACCAATCAATTAATCAAACTCAACCAAAATATAGCCAATATGACCAATTTCTACACAAATTCAAACAACAAATCACATGAACATGATTTCTTCAACATTTCAACAACAAATCACATGAACACAAATTGAACAACAAAGAACAACTAAAATTTGATTGAACAATATTTTTAGCAACAAACAAACCTATTTTCAGATTCAACAACAACAACAACAAACAAGTATATTCAGATTTCTAAATTCAATAATATTGAACTTAAAATCAACTCTAACAACATTACAACCAACAATTCCTATATTAAACTTAAACAAGATTATGAGACAAATTCAAGAAATAATCATAAATGATAAACAATAAAACAAGAAATCAAACTATACAAATTTCAGATTCAAGATCAACCAAACAAAGTATAAACATGAATGAAAATATTCAATAACAATAACAAACAAATTTTATTCAAACTTCGAATTAAACTTAAACAAAATAAATAAACATATTCAAATCACTAATCTTCAAATAATCAATTTAACTTCAACTTAAAACAAACATCATAACAAAAATGAACGATTCACACTAAAATAAAAACTCGAGATTAAATTACTTGATGAAGAACTAACAAACTTCAAACATAACAAACATGAATCTGTCACCTTCATGAATTTATCAACAAATCCAAACAAATCGGGGGTGCAACAAGGCTGTCATTTCTATGTAAAGCATTTACAAATTAACAATAGGTATTAAGAATGGAGAAACGGAACCTTTCGTTGAACGACCAACTCGAGTTGACGTACAAAAGACTCGACGGACCAAAGCTCGATGTTGAGGCGCCGTAATGGCAGCCATGGCTGCCTGTATCGATGAGGCAGAAGCTGGACGAGGTAGCTGGAAGGAGGAGAAGAAACAGTAACAGTAACAGCTGCGTGAGCAGCATGACGAGGAAGCTGAAGCGGAATGAAGCAGTGGCGACCATGGATGTCGAGCTCAAGCTTGAGCTCGACGAAGAGGACGAAGGCAGACGCGGCGAGAAGCAGCTGAAGCAGAACGTGAGTAGCAGCAGCAATGGTGAAGCTGAAGACGCAACGACGCAGCAGCACGACGGAGCAACGGTGGAGCTCGTTTTTGGGCTGGTTTCGAGCAGCTCTCATTGCTGCGTTTTGGAGAACGGAGTAGCTTGGTCGTTTGGAGAACGGAGCAGCAGCGCGACGGGTTGACGATGAAACACGAAGAAGAAGTAGGATTTGGTCGTTTGGTGGTGGCGTTTGGACGGAAAAGCAGGTGGCGATGGGGTGGGGCAGCCATGGCAATCTGAGCTCAAGCTTGAGCTCGGCGAAGAGGACGCTAGGAGTAGTTTGGACGTGAGAATGGAGGGTAAAGGGCAGCCATGGTTGGAGCTTGGTGAAGCTTGGAGAAGAAGAAGATAAGGAGGGGGGCGGATGGCTTAGCTCTAACCCTTTTTTAGGGTTTTCTTTTCTTTGTTTTTTTTTGTTTTGTTTTGTAAAATGTAAGATAATAGGATGTTGGGTTATGGACTGGGTCGACCCGGTTTGAAATGGACAGGGTCATAGGGAAGGTTGGGCCATTTTTTGGGCCCGTGGCTTGAAATTGAAGAAGAGGCCCAATTCCGACTTTCTTTATATTTTTGTTTTCTTTTCTTCTTTTATTTTTCTAAAACTAAATTCTAAAAATGCTTAAATTATTATTAAGAATTAAATTAAGTTATAAAAGCGCAAATTAACTCCCAATAACAATTAACGCACAATTAAGTAATAATTAAGCATAAAATTGTATATTTGGACATTAAATGCTAAAAATGCAAACAATGCCTGTTTTTGTAATTTTTAAATTTTTTGTAAAACACTTAATTACTAACAATTGTAGAATTAAATCCTACATGCAAAATGCGACATATTTTTGTATTTTTATTAATTTAACAAATAAACATGCACAGACAAATACAAATAATTATTCAAAAATATCACAAAATTGCACATCAAGGAAAATCATTTTATTTTGAATTTTTTGGGAGTAATTCTCATATAGGGTAAAAATCACGTGCTTACAACTCACACTATGAAAAGGGTGTAAAGAACTAGACTTTTCTCTATTCATATGAACACACAGATTCACTTAAAATTCTAACATATAACATTTGCAAGTTTGAATATTTTGATGAACTAAGATAATATGTGTGCTTCAAATGAGGAGTTGGGAACAGGAATCCTACCCAACATATGAGATTTCACCGTTTCTTTCATTATTTACCTTATTCTTTTCCACAATCAGATTTTTGCGTGACATATCTGTTTTTGGGGTACTTTTGTTTTTAAAATTTATTTTGGTAGCTTTTTTCGAAATCAACTCATATGATTCTGTCTTGAAACTTCTTGATTTGGGATTTTTTGGATTGTTTTTAGATGGGTTTTTGTTAGTTTTGTTGATTCTTTAATGGATGGATCTCAATGTCAGTTAGGGGAGTGGGTAAAATAATTAAGGTTAGTGTGGTGTAGTGGCATGCCACATGGCATCCGCTTCACCTAAATGTCAGGCCATGTGGAGTTTTAATAGCCGAGTCATCGCCACAGTAGATCTCTATTAGAAATAGGGGCATATTTGATAAGAATTATAACGACAGGGGTATTTTTACTCCTATAGTATATGGAGGTTAAGTATAAACAATATTTAAAAATAGAAGGATATATCTGGCCTTTTTTCCTTTATCCATGGCATTTGACAGACTTGCATTTGCCTATTAAATGTCGAATACGTGATCTAATGTTATGTTTTGTTCTCGGCATATTTTTGTCTCTGTACTAATGTTGTATTGCTCCTGTTGGACTAATACAATAAGGTATTTCAATTAATACTTACCCCTAAATTTATTGCAAATGCTGTAGCAGTGTTGAGGCGGGTTGTTTTACTTAATACGGGGTCATGCGAAAGCCTCGAGACAGATTTTTAATTTTTTAAATTTATGAATTGATAATATAGCATTATAACACAAATAATATATATATATATAAGATACATTAAAAGTTCAAGAAAACTAAAAAAAAATTAAAGAAACTAATTATAAAATAAAATATCTAGCATGTATTACAAGTATAAATAATGTAATACTATTAAAGTACTATGAAATATAAATTAACTACAACGTCTTAACTTTCAAACAATTAAAAATTATAATTTCTTAAAAAATATTATCAAATTGCATATTTTACCTCCTTAAAAGTAAATATTCAATAAATTTTATCAACACTGTAATTTAAAGTATTACTCATTCATGAATAAATATAAAATTATTTTTATATGGTAAAATAACAAATACATGATAATTTTGAGAGGCATAGAAATAAAATAAGAAGATCTAGCAAGTAAAGATATAAATTTATTTAGTTTCAGAAGAAATATTCAAATGATATTCATCCTCACGATATTCTCAATTAGTAAATATGCAACACTATTATGGTTCGTTATTTAAGTTATTCACTATTTTCATATTCCTATAGATTCATTTGCTAAAGAATTTTGAGAGTCAACATTGCTAATTAGCGAATTCAACACATAATTTGCATAGTAACTATTGGGCGTGTCCCGAGCGTTGAGCGTTAGACGTGTTTAGGGTACACAGTTGGGCGTTGAGCGTTAGACGGCAAATTCAATACATGATTTGCATAGTAACTATTGGGTGTTTTGATAGTGCTTCGCCCCGAAGCGAGCTAGTTCCAGAAAAGTCTTTTAAAATGTTGTCGTGTAGTGAAATGCCATTTTTTGTGTGCAACTAATGCAGATGTTTCTCTCCTAAGCATTTATAGACGTTTATAACTATAGTCTATTGTTCATTAAACGCAAGTTTGTCTAGTGTTAATTCTCTCAACATTGATTTCGTGTTTGAGTTGGAGGGACTCCCTCTAACCATTGATTCAAGTAATTTGCTGTCGAAAGAGCATTGGCTATAGCACCATTTACAAAGAAAGTATGTCTCTATGGATGATACTTGATTTCCAAATCAACCTGATTTTCATAAACCGACAAAGAAAACCTTGAATCATCAACAAGAAGAACCTGAGGTTGGCTTCTTTACTGCTATACGTTCTTGGGAAATTTATGATTATAACACATGATTAATGTGTAAGAGGAACAATTTCCCAAGTTGAGAACATAAACTATTTTGGTAAGAAGAAACAGGGTATTGAGAGGAGCAAGATTTTGGCACAGTGACATAACAACAATTTGGTGAACTGATGAAAAGCAGAAAAAAGCACAGCCCGGTGCACTAAGCTCCCATGCACGGGGTCCGAGGAAGGGCCGGACCATAAGGGTTTATTGTATGCAGTCTTACCCTGCATTTCTGCAAGAGAGTACTGTTTCCACGGCTCGAACCCGTGACCAAGATCATACACCTAAGACAACTTAAAATACTTGGTTCACAGTTAAACTCAACATTTTACGAAGTTAATAACCAATTAATGAACTATCTTACATTATTAAGAGCTTAATCATAGCATATTAAAACACTAATATTGTAAACCATGGTCCATGGTCCATGGATGTTATCTTGATCCACAAAGGTAAAGCTAGGAAAGCAAAATGCTCTGAGCAATTTATAACTACTTTCTCAAAACATAAAGACTATTGCTAAGTAAAATAGACATGTAGTAAGCATTAAACACAAATAACAACTTAGCCATAAACCAAAAGAAAGAAAAAACGATTCAACTGTTTCCCTCAGAAACCTTAAATGAATGGAAGGCCTCATAGTTTTCTTATAAAAAAAAAATAAACACACTAACTTAGAAGTTCATGATCTTCAAATTGTGTTAGGCTAATACTCATCCTCCTCCTCCTTATCCTCCTCCTCGTTGTCGTCATCATCACCATCGCCATTATCATCATCAGTAGCAGTAATAGCACCATCGTCATCATCATCTATTGGAGAAAAAGAGATCAGTATTGTTAATTCTACATGAAGAAAATGTGTAGATAAAGTTATGGTCTTTCTCAGTTTGTGTACAGTATTTTGCTTTAGCACACATTTTCCACAATGCAGCCTTGGCTAAGACGAGATCTCAGGTTCAATTCTTAATTTAGTGTGGGTTTATGTCCTACTATGTTGGTATTAACCCTACTAGTGTGTGCTAGAGGGTACCGTTGCACTAGTGCAATATAATATTGTAAGGCCCTCTCTGTTCAGTGACAAAAAGGAAAACAACACACATTATATTCATTTTTAGACAACTAAATAACAAAAGATGATTTTTCCATAGATAGTTTAGTTCATAAACATGCCTTATTCTTGACTCTTCCAACAAATATAATCTTTTTTCTTTTTGGTTCCACCAGGTGTCCAGTACCTGCTTTGGGCCCCCCACTAATCTGGATCGCACCACGTGAAGTCAATTAAAGCGCATACCAGAATTTTTTCCACTATCATGCTCGAATCTTATACCTCTAATTAAGGGTTCGAGGAATCCGCTCCACCCCACACCACTACTCTTGGTGGTAGCACATATAGTCATTTCAACCAACTTGTCTTGATCAAAGAATAGTTACCAGGAGGGCAGTTCCTACTTAAGTGTTTTCCTTCATAAAGATTAATTGGTTCTAATGAGTCATTTTTTAGCGTTAAAGAAATCTTCTTTTTTAAAGATAGAGTATGACTATCCAATATATTTTACCAGAATGCTATTCTAAATAAGTAAATTATAAAGTTCCATCTTCTAACTATTCCTAGTTAATTGTTTATATTGATAGAAACTATGTAGGTTTTCTTGCGTTCCTTTTTTTTGGGCTAAAATATTCATCTTTTCAATTGATAGTTCTTCTATTTCAAGAATTTTTGCAATAAATAAGATAATACCTAAAATACCAGAGCTTTAACCAAGGTGTCAAAACAAAAGAATAATTAGTAAAAGGCATGTTAGAGAAAGTGAAGAATTGATTTAACAGTGGTTTTAAGTGAGACTCTGAATGTATGTAACTGAATTTTTTCAGTAGTGTACCTGGATATAAATTGTTATTCTTTGCCTTGTCCATGAAGAGCTCAAAGCCATAATTCTGATAATCTTCAACTTGTGTTTTCCAGATATCCCTTGCTGATTTGTAAAGAGGTTCTTCGCAATCCTTTACCTCAATGGACTTTAGAGAACACATGTCTCCGAAACAAGAAGGGATCTCTTGAAGATATTTACAATCACACAAAACCAAGAGTTCAAGGTTAGGAAAGGCATCATTCGCAACAGTCCACTCTCTAAGGTAATCTATTTGCTTTAGTTTTAAGACTTTGAGTTGAGGGAAGTCGCCGTTGCTCACTTTCCATTCCCCAAATTTAAAGTTTACCCAATGTAGTTTGAGTACTTGAAGGTTCTGAAGCAAAGCAATTTCTGATGAGTGCTGAGGATGCAGGTAAAAGCCGATTAGTTTCAAGTTTTTGAGATTTGGCGCTGAGATACAAAAGGGGAGGGTGCCAAACATTGATGTGACGCATTTATGATGAATCTCCAGTGTTTCAATCCCTGTTGGAAAATTCAATACATAGTACTGAAAGTTCACAACACCAGTGACTTCGCAACTCAGTTTCCGAAGATTTGGTGTTTTTCTCAAAATAAATTCCAATTCTAGGACACAAGAAAAACATGGAATCGAAAGAGTTTTCAGATCATAAAGTTTCTTGGAGTTCTCAATTGATTCTTCTGCATTTTCTATGGTGAAGCTGCAATTGGTAATATGCATATGTCTCAATTTAACCATGTCCCAGAGTGAAATGGGTAGTGAAATGTGTGCCTGATAATTACCGCGTAATATTAGAGTTTCAAGGTTCCAACGGTTGGCTATGAACGATGAAATTGACGACACCCGAGTTCGTGCAACAAAATACCTCAAGTAAACTAGATCAGTTGGCAAAGAATCAATTCTAGTGAACTCCAGAACCAACACTTTAAGAAACTTGAAACTGTGAAAATTGTGGGAGACACTGCCAAATGCAAGGCCATCATTGTGCAAAATTATAGAGCTAACGTGTGACAAACTAGAGCTCCATTCTCCAATAGGATAGCCGTCACCATAAATGGACATGCGACGAGCAAGTTGCTTGTGACAGTAGACAGGGGAAGAAGGATCAGCATTTTGATCCCTGCAAATACAGATATTAGTAAACTTATAAGATTAATTAGCAATATAACTTGACTAATTAATTAATTGAACCGAAAGTGTACTACTAATTGGCATATTACCGTTTTATGCATAGGAGAAGATTCTCTTCCTTTGCTCTCTCCTTGCAGAAATCATACAATAGGTCATGAATATGACATTCTTTGGTCTTACCTCGAGAACTCTTCTTAGTTCCCATCACTAGATTTCTTCCAATAAGATTCTCCAAATAACCTTCTGCGATGTCCTCCAAGCTCTTCCCCTCACAACTTTTTACAAATCCTTCGGAGATCCACAACCATGTTAACTTTGAAACATCAATCTCCTTGTCCTCTAAAAATGCTCCAAAGTAAAGAAAGCAAGACCTTAAATGATAGGGTAAACTCTGATAACTTCGTTCTATAATGGCCCTCGAGTCTTTGTGAATGTGAGGACCTAAATTGTTGGCCAATTGTTCCCAACATTCTTCTTTCTTCTCCATCTCAGCCAGAATACCAGCTACCAAAACAATCGAAAGAGGTAGCTGACCACACTTTTTTGCTATTTGTTGCCCAATTTTCTTTAGGAGAGGAGGGCAGAATTCTTCCCCAAACACTTTTTTCCTCAGTAACATCCAACTTTCATCATTGTTAAACATACGAAGCGGAAAGGGATCACTCTGAAATCTGGCGTAATTGGCAACCTCATGATTTCGGGTTGTTAGAATAATTCTACTTCCATAATTGGAATCTTGAAAACAACCTATTAGATCATCCCATGCACTGGCTTCCCACACATCGTCAACAAGGATAAGATATCTTTTGGAAAATAAAGTTCTGCGAAGCTGATCAGCTAATTCATCAGCTCGATTTTCGCTACATTCAGAATTCTCACCAGTAGCATCACGTAAAAGTGCCAGCAACAAGTCCTTACGTGAATACACTTGAGACACACAACATTGTGCACGAATGTCAAAGTGAGAAATGACTAACCTGTCAGAGTAGAGTCATAGGCCAAAGTCGTCTTGCCTAGACCCGGCATACCAACAATTGAGATAACATCTCGTTCTTTGGTGCCTTTTAGTAGTTGGTCTCTTAACTTTTCTATGACATCCTTGAAACCCACAATTTCTTCATTCATCCTTGGAGTCCTCCCCGAATTTGATAACGTATGATCTATGTCAGTGTTCATTGCATTGCCAATCATTTTCTTTTCCTGAATCTCTGCTACCTCTGTTCTGATAAGAGTAATCTCCTCCATGATATCCAAGAGCCAACGCTCGAGGCACCAGATAGGAGCTTCTTTGCTTATACAAGCATCAACTATGTATTCCACCTCATATGCTTTATCAATCAATTGTGTCGCACAACGTTGAATTTTGTTGAGGACATTATTTCGCTCTTTTGCAACAGCATTTAGAAAGGGTTGCAAGGCCTCAAGTTCCTTCTGAATTATTTGAAGTTGGTTCGTGACAGAAGCTAGTGAATCTGAATGGCGGTGTTGGAACTCCTTGAGGTTGTTTAAAAGGAAATCAACATAGCCTAGTCCATGAATCCTTGGCAAGTTAGATTGAAATGCCTTCCGAATGGTAAGGTAGATCATTGTGTTTATACGTTGAATGTTGCCTGACAAATCAAGAACTAGTGAAGGGTTCCCTTCTCCCAGTGCCTTGTCTTCCTTCTCCTCTTCATCTTCATATAACGAATAAACCAGAAGTCCAACATCAATAACCACAGTGTCGATATCTTGAAGAAGAAACTGAAGATCTTGTATCGGCACACAGATGATATTGGCTCTCAAGAAGTTGAGCATCTCCTGAAAGATTGCCAAGTGGTTCTTCAAAGCAACTATCCGACTGGAGTTACTATTATTTGGTAGATCTACCAAATTGTGTAGAATAGTTGCCGTAAAACTGCCTTCACTGTCAATTGCATGCTTACTTTGGATGTTGGGATACCATCCTGGTTGTATCGTCGACTTTAAAGATTGCAAGACATCAACATAGATCTTGCGGATGTATGGTTGAGCTGGCTTAATTTTCATTTGCAAGAAAAGCAAAACCATGATTTCACCTAGAGCCACATCTTGATCTTCGTAGCCATGGCCTGAAAAATACAACCAGGCAAGCATTGACGCGTGTCCGACCACAGTTAAAACATGAGTGAAGAAATTAAGATGTTGGCTCAGAGGCTCTATGAGTCTCTCTGAAACAAAGTAGACGAAATTTTGCAGAATGATCAATTCCCTGAGAACATGATCTGTATGTTTCTTGGTTTCAGGTACATCAAGAGTTAAATGGCGATCACCAAGTTTCATTAGATCACGAAGATCATCGATCACAGCATCAATAAACACTGTCACATATGTCGGAATAGCAATATCATCCTTGTTGGCTGAAGTTAGTGATAATGATATCCTAGGAAAGGAGTATTTGGCTCTAATTTCCATCTTTATCAACCAAATCTTGTATTGTACCATAAAGGTACAAAAATCAAAGTACTCGGCTAGGTGTAGTTCAGAAAAGTCAACTAGAGCATCTTCAAACAGAGCTTGGACTTTCTCAGTGACATCTAGCATGTCAGGTTCATCCGTTAAGCTCTGCAAGCTGAGAAAAATATCCAGGAATTTGAATTCCTGTTTAACGAACTTCATTGTTTCTACGGAAGTTTCAGAGAAGTATAAAATACTGTCAAGTTGTTGCAGACGTTCAAAAAGACGAGTCTTTGATGACAGATATTGGTTAGAAGACATCTCTCTGCCTATTTTCTCAAAATTGGTGACTAAAAGAAAATGTGATGAAGTTGAACTGCAAAGGGGAAGAAGGAGAGCAACTCTGATGTTTGATACTAAGCCTTTACATACTAAACAACATTTTATGCTACTTGGTGCTTAGGTTTTTCGTTCTCATTGGGTTCTCTTTGCTTAGAATTTTATATTCTGGAACTTTTACTTTCCAGCTATTGTATGACCACTACACAACTATTTTAGTTACTCAACTATGACCAGCCACTCCACAAATATTTTATAAGATGACCGTGGAAACCGTCTATTGTAGAAATGCATTGTGTACAATAAACTCTTGTGGTTCAATACCGAATCCCGCGCAGGAGCTGCTCTTACTAGTTGCTCAAGTGAAAGGCCACATATATAGGCTTTTTCAGTTGGCAAGTTTTTTCTAGTCATTGGCAACTACTATTGATACTTTGACAGAAGCTTGTCTTATTAATAACATCCTAATATGATACTCCATTATTGCCCACTTCACAAGATAAACAATTAATTTTTCACACTAAAAAGAAATTGATGATATAATTAATTACTACTTCAGCCTGTTCACTCACTGCTAGTGTAGCATATGAACTCAGCATACACACACTCTCTCTCTCTGGCTGCTAATAAAGCATACATGATAACTGACTTTTATTATTAAGAAAAGATCTAGAAAGAGGCAGCCTGCAGGGACCCTAGTCAGAAAGCTAGATTAATTATTTTATTAGATTATTTATTTATATACAAAGAAGGAACAAAAAGTTTACATCTGGAAATGTTTCTTTAACCAACTAAAGATTGCTACATGCCGAGAGTAGGCCACTAGAAATATAGTCAAGATTTTTAAAATTTGTAAATTTCAAGAGATAATATGTATGTTGTTAAAAATGCTTTCTTTTTAAATGCAAATATTTTAATATACTAACTGATGAGAGATGCTCCCTGCAAGGCAATAATTTAGTATTACTAGTACTAAATTATTTGAGAGACTCTTCAAGCACCATGTTAGGCTTTGCCCCATCTAGTAAGAAAAATAAAAGGTGAAACCATTCACTCACGAGTCAAAATCTAAATAACTTGCACCTTTTACTAGTACTCAGAAATATTTTATGATTTTCTAGGTAGTTAAACTATGAAAACTAGTCTACAATGGATGCAACGACTAACAGATAATTTATTAAGTTAATTAAGGAAATGCTTACTGATCTTGTGAACTGCTCCTGATAGAGCTTTTCATACTCTGCACAAAAAAAAGTCCAATGAGTTAATAGCTCAAAAAGTAGTATCCAGTGGCGGAGGCAGGATCTTCACGAATGGGGTTCAAAAAAAAAAAATTGTACCTAGTGAGAATTAATCTCATGACCTTATGTAGATTTTGAACCCCCTTAACCACTAAACTACACTTTTGGATTGTGTTAAGGGGGTTCAAAACTTAATATATAGAGGTAAAAAACAGATTTTGCCTTATATATACAGTGTATTTTTTCGGCGAAGGGGGTTCGGGTGAACCCCTTTGCGCACCCCTAAATCAGCCCCGGGTAGTATCCCTCCATTTCATTTATAGGAGGCCGTTTGATGTAGAAAGTAAAGAAGAGCAACGTATGAAAATTTTCTTTCTCTGTATATTTTCTGTTGTACAAGGCTAAGGTATAAATACAAGAAGAAAAGGAATTTAGGCTAAAACAGAAATGCCAAGTGGCATGCACCTAATGGCTAAGTTATAACTGAAAAATTCCTACACTATAACTAACTTTTCAGATAAATACAAGAAATATAAAAAGCTATTTACAGGGTGTATATATCTTGTTCTCTGATCTTCTAGAACACATGGCCTTAGGATGGAGTAATTATAACATGTAGATAAGGTAGCCCAACATAAATGAGGCCCAAATCTTCTCTGTAAGCACGTGATTTTTGCCCTATATGAGAATTACTCCCAAAAAATCCAAAAATAAAATGATTTTTCTTTGGTGTGCAATTTTTTGATATTTTGTGATATTTTGAATAATTATTTGTATTTGTCTATGCGTGTTTATTTGATAAATTAATAAAAAATACAAAAATATGTCGCATTTTGCATGTAGGATTTAATTCTATAGTTGTTAGTAATTAAATTTGTTTTACAAAAATTAAAAAATTACAAAAATAAGCATCGTTTGCATTTTTAGCATTTAATGTCCAAATATACAATTTTATACTTAATTAATACTTAATTGTGCGTTAATTGTTATTGGGAGTTAATTTGCGCTTTTATAACTTAATTTAATTCTTAATAATAGTTTAAGTATTTTTATAATTTAGTTTTAAAGAAATAAAAGAAGAAAAGAAAGCAAAAATATAAAGAAAGTCGGAATTAGGCCTCTTCTTCAATTTCAAGCCACATGCCCAAAAATTGGCCCAATCTTCCCTACGACCCAGTCCATTTCGAACTGGGTCGACCCAATCCATAACCCAAAAGACTCAAACCCCATTTGTCTTTCATTTTTACAAAACAAAAACAAAACAAAAAAAAATAAGAGAAGAAAACCCTAAAAATCTAAACCATCCGCCCCCCCCCCCTCTCCTATCTTCTTCTTCTTCCTCAAGCTCACATCCCTTCCTCCCATGGCAGACCTTCCCCCCTCACACCCCTGCCCCCCTCACGTCAACACACACACAACACAACCACTCTCACCCCCACGACATCCCCTCGCTGCCATGGCTGCGTTTTTCAAGTTCGTCGAGCAACTTCTACGCCACCATTGTTGCCCGTAGTTGCTTCTCCTCCTGCTGTTGCGTTTTCTTCTTCTCCAACACTGCTGCTGCTACGTTTTTCATCCTTCATGTTGCTGCTGTGTCGTCCAAACAAACCACCACAACTGCTGCCCGCCGCGTCCAGCCATGGACGAGCTTCATCGAGCTCGAACTCGAGCTCTCATAGCTGCCGTTGCATCTTCTCCGACACCGCTGCTGCTACTGTTTCGTGCTGCTGCTCTAGCAGTGTTGCTGCTGCTGCCTTCTGCTTGTGGCGGGCTGCCATTCTTCGTTTTAAACGATGCCAAACGACCACCTTCTTTGGTCGTCCGTTCGTAGTCGTCTTCGACGTCAAGTTATCTTGGTGCGAGATTCGTTCTCGGACAGATTTGTTTACAATCAAAGTTCGTCGTTGATTCATCTCCGGTTAGTTGTTTTTGAGTTTTATTTTTGTCCATATTTTTGTTTGATATTTTCCGGATCCAAAATCGTTAAAGAATTCAATTCTTGTTTTGTTCGTTGTTCATCGTTGAAATTATTTTTCTAGTTTGTTCATGTTCATGTGCTTTGTTAAAATTAATTTTCAGATTTCAAAATAGAAGTTTAATTAGTTGTTTTCATGTTTATTTCATGTTTGTATTATTGTTTAAGTAAGTATTTGTTAGTTTGATGTTTGTTAGATTCAAATTGAAATTTAATCAACTATTTCTTCAATTTGTTTCATGTGTTTATGTATTGTTAGAAATTGTTAATATTGTTAAGTTCAAGTTTAAGTTCATAATTGTTTCTTCGTCGATCTTGTTATTTGTTTAAAGAATTTAGTTGTATTAAAGGAATATATTGTTTTAATCGTTTAATCCGTCATGTTTGTTGTCTTAAAATAGATTCATTCATGTTCATACTTTGTTTGGATGATCTTGAATCCGAATTTTGTATAGTTTGATTTCTTGTTTACCATTTATGATTATTGCTTGAATTGTTATCATAATCTTGTTTAAAGTTTAATATAAGAATTGTTTGTTGTAATGTTGTTAGAGTTGATTTTAAGTTCAATATGATTGAATTTAGAAATCTTCATACTTTGTTTGTTGTTGTTGTTGAATCCGAAAATAGGATTGTTTGTTGCTAAAATATTGTTCAATCAAATTTTAGTTGTTCTTGGTTGTTCAATTTGTGTTCATGTGATTTGTTGTTGAAATGTTGTTAAAATCATGTTCATGTGATATTGTTGTTATGATGTTCATCCGTGTTCATATTGTTGTTTGAACATTGTTAGAAATTGATCATATTGTCTATATTTTGGTTAAGTTTGATTAATTGATGTGTTATAGCTGATGGGTAGTTTGGTAAATTTGTAATACGTTCAGGGGTAGTTTGGTAATTTCAGTAAGGTCGGAAGGGGTAGTTTAGGAATTGTACATTTTGTAATTGTTTATTTGAAGCATGGGGGGCAAAATGAAATGGGGTGGGTTGTGATATGATTATTTAATATAAAGGGGGGACAGGATTTAATTTAAAGGGGAATCTTGCATTATTTTAAATAAAGCGTGGGGGACAAAATGAGATGGGGTGATGTGATATGTTATTTAATGTAATGGGAATGAGTGGGAAGATAATGGGTTTGGTAGAGAAAATTGGTTGATTTTAATTAATGGAAAGATTTTATGAGAGGGGTTATAAGAAGTCTTGAAATCAGAATAAAAAGGGAGGACAAGAGAAATACACAGACAGGAAAAAAACGGGAGAGAGAAACAAATCTGAAAATAAGAGAGAGAAAAGGGCTGAACATTTAAGAGATAGAAAATTCCGAAAAATATTTAAGCTTTCAAATATAAAAAAAAAACTAAAAAAAATATTCTGTTTTCTTTTGTTGTTTGAAATCAGAATTAATTGTTGTTTCATAAAAGCTGGAAGCTTTTTTTTTTTTTTTTGGATTACTACTCCACCGGTCTGTTACTGGGTTGTTACTGTTGCTGGGCTATTGTTGCTGTGTTGTACTGATTTTACTGCTGTTGCTGATTCTCATATTCATTTTCTTTGCTTCCAATATCAGGTACACAACTGAAAAGCTGTTTATTGTAATCCGAAATATGAAGCGTGAATACATATGAAGAATGAAAATTTGAAGTTTTAATTTCGTTTTTATTTCTTTGTTCCTTTTGTTGATTGTATTTAAGCTATTTCATGAATTACTAAATAATAACTGGAATAAGAAAATAATATCATAAGTTGGTCTGTAATAAATCAGTTCGGCAAAATAGGTTAATTCACTAGTTATGAAGGCTTCAAGATTATAGGTTGATCATGAACAAGTAGCTAAATTTAGCTAAGACACGAATTTAAATTAAGCATCGTAAATTAGGCATTAAGGCATGACTTGAGCTTAAGCAAGATTAAGAGAACGTTTAAGTCTAATAAACTTTCTAATAAGCTTTAGTAATTATGGTTAAATCTAGTTTCAAATGATTGTGAATAATTAATCTCAATAATATTTTTTTTAAAAAAAATAACAATGCTGAGTTTTAATCTAGCTATATTTGTTTATTTTGAATATTAGTTGTTGAATTTTTATTTTATTTATAATTTCGAAATTAAGAGTGAAATTCCTTTTTCATCAATATTTGTATTAATCAAGCAATTAGCATGTCATGTCTTCTTAAAATAATAAAAGCTAGTAATAAATTAGGTTTTTCTTTCTTTATTTTAGAGACTCATTTTTATAGAAAAATGTAGTCGTTTTAAGATTTGTCCAAATAAATGAGATGAGTCTCGCTTAATGAAATGTATAGATTGCGGGGCCCTCAATAAATGTACATTTAATCGCTTAGAATTAGGGAGGAGCCGTTTTAGCAAATTTCGCGGCCCTACCCAAAATAATGATACGCTAGACTCTTTAGGCGCGATTTAATTAATTTTACCTTCTTAAACTCGGATGCGCATTTCATGCGACCCAAATCTAAATCCTAAAACATTGAATAAAAATGTGTTCCGGATTGCGGGTGCATTTCATGTGACGTAATCCAAAGACATGTTTTAAACGATGTTCACAATTTTTTTTTTAAAAATAATAATAATAAAGTGGTAAAGAGTTAAAATTGGCACATCGGTTCATAATTGTATTAAAATCAGATAAATAAGCCAAATATGACAATTGAGCGACCGTGCTAGAACCACGGAACTCGGGAATGCCTAACACCTTCTCCCGGGTTAACAGAATTCCTTATCCGGATTTCTGGTTCGCGGACTGTAATATGGAGTCATTCTTTTCCTCGATTCGGGATTAAACTGGTGACTTGGGACACCCTAAATCTCCCAAGTGGCGACTCTGAAATAAATAAACAAATCCCGTTTCGACTGTCCTTTAATTGGAAAAAACTCCTTCGCCCTTCGCGGGGTCGGAAAAAGGAGGTGTGACAGCTCTGGCGACTCTGCTGGGGACTAGCCCAGAACCAGTGGTTCAGGGTTAGAAATTCGAGCTCATATAAATTGTTATATTTGGTTTTATCTGATTTTTACATGTTTGAGCCTAATGTGCTAAATGCTGCTTTTACCGCTTTGATATTACGTGAACTGTGTATAAACTGTGCCGAAACTCATCTCCTCTCTGAGTCTTCTAAATCATGAAGAAGGGTGTACTTCGTACGACTTCTTTTCTGTATAGTGTAAAATCCCAATTTAGAACGAGGTTCGGACAAGTTGCTAAGCCGGTGAAGCTTCTGTATTCCCGGTACGCTACCCCCCTCGGCTCGAGCTGTCCGCTCGGGTAAGCCAGGTCTAGAACAAACACCCAGGTTCTAAACCTAGTATAACAAAGCCACATGCCGGATCCCTAGTAGGAACGTTTGTTTGCATCACGTGCATCTGACTTTGGTGGCTCAACACAGGGGTTGGGTCTGTCTAGGACAGGTGCACCAAAAATGAAAATGACCATCCTGATGCATCTTACTTGTTACTACTTGCGCATTAATTTGATTCGGACTTGTGTGTTGACTGACTCGTGAATATCAGGAATAATATTTTGAAATTGAAAAAAAAAGAAATAGCGGTTAGGGAATTGATTGTTTATTTTGAAAAGAAAACAAATGCCCAAATACTGTCAAAACTCTGCCGAAATTTTGAGAAAATGAAAAAAAATGTCTTATTAGTTTGTTTTATTAAAAGCTAAGAAAAGAAAAAAAGAGTCGTTGTTCTGTTGTGTTTTTCAAAAAAACAAAATAGAAAAAATATATAGTTTGTCTTGCCATGAAAATGAAAATGAAAAGAGTCTTATTTTCAAAATGGTTTTTTATTATTATTTATTTGCTTATGAAAATGCAAAAAAAATAAAAAAAAATAAAAAAAAAGTCTTTCATTATTTGTCGCAAATATATATATAAATCTGAAAAGTTTTTTTATTTCCAAAAGATGTATATATCTTTATTTGTTGCAAAGAGTATTTGTCTTGCCAAGAAAATTCAAAGTAAAATTCCAAAAAAGATATGTCTTGCAAAAAATAATTTAAATATCTTTATTTTCCATTGTTGATAAAGCAAAAATAATAAAAATGTTTTTTTTAAAAAAAAATAAAAAATAAAAAAATCCGAAAATATTTTGATACTTCTTTCAAAATTGAAAAGAAAATTCAAAATTCAAAAAATATTTTTTAGAAACATTTCTTTTATCAAAAGTAAAATTCCAAAAAAAAAATTTCTTTAGAATAGAAAAAAAACAAATGGAAATTCAAAAAAAAAAAAAAAAACTTCCTTTTACTTTTGAAATTCTAAAAGTAAGGAATTTTTACAAGTCTTTCTTTCAAAAAGAAATCAATCAAAAAAAAAAAATATATATATATATATACTTCTTTTCTTCTTTTGAAGTAGTTCTTTCACAGTTCCAATTAAAAAAAAATAATATATTAGTTCATTTACTTATTCGCGAGGCCCGAACTACGCGGGTTTGATTCTCACCGGATGTGAGATACGTAGGCAACCCTCATCGGGTCCAACCCCCTTTTTTGCTAAAATAGTCAAAAACCAAAAAAATAAATAAAAAACGTGTCAAAATTTTTTATTTTGTCATAAATAAGTCTAGTGGTGTCCAACCTTCCCTTTTGCTAAAATAGCCAAAAAAAAAAAATATGTCAAAATTTTAATTTTGTCATAGAGAAGTCGGGTGACGCTGTTTTATGAAGACATAGTCGAATGTTCCCGAAAGGGACGCCGGGAGGCTGACTTTGCATAAACAGCCACCTTTGGGTCATTTTTAAGATTTTGACCAGTTGACCCACACAGCCTTAAAAATCTTCGTCCCCGAGGCGTTGAAAGGCCGTGTTTGCAATATTGACTTTTCTAATTCAAAAAATGATAAAAAGAGTCATAAATAAGTCGGGTGATGCTGTTTTGTCAAAAATAGCCGAATGTTCCCGAGAGGGACGCCGGAAGGCTGACTTTGCATAAACAACCACTTTTTTTGGGTCCTGTTTAGGATTTTGGTCTAAGTTGACCCACACAGCCCTATAAATCTTCGTCCCTGAGGCGCTGAAGGGCCGTGTTTGCAACATCAGGTTTTTAGTATAATTTGAAAAGAAAAAAAAAGAGTCAGCGGTCAGGTGAATACCGTTTGGATTTTTTTTAGTCAAAATAACCTGAGCCAACTTCGGCCGCGTCTTGAACCGTTCTTGCCGAAATAACCTTAGAGTATCTGTCAGTTGTCGAAAGGTTATTTTCGTAAAAGAATGGACAAGTGTGTAAAGTGTCATAAAATAATCCTCCCCGACCTCAAATTCATGTGAAAGTTGGAAGGGGCCACATTTGCAAAAATAACCGTTTGGTTGCATTTGTCAAACGGGGAAAGAAATTGGCCATTTGTAAATCTTTTAATTAGAATATGTGGGTTGTTTGATTTTCCACTTGTAGGTCATCTTCAAACCTTTGAAACTCAGTTTGTTTTAACATGAAAATTAAAAAAAAATGTTTAGCATTGTTTATCTTTTATTGGGTCCGAACTACGCTCGGTCTGATTCATGCGGGGTCATGATACGTAGGCAATCTCCATAAGATTCGACCACCACCAAAATAAAAAAAAATATAAAAAAATATAATAATAAATAAATAAAAGAGAGTGTGGAAGATTTTCAGGGGGCACAATTGTCTAACTGCTTAGGTACATTGTATCTCTGATACATGATTGTCTGTCCAATGCCCTAACACTAACGTGATGGCTTCCCTTTGATGTGTCCATATATAGAAAGTGGTTGGTTGTGGTAACTCCTCCCTGCAAAGCAAAATCAAAGGACAATGGCTCAGAACCGCAGAACCGAGTGGATCGGTACTGATGACCGACAACAATTGGTCGAACAGAACAACAGGTTGGTAGAAGAAGTGAAAATGCTGAGACAACATGTGGCAAACATGTATCAGGCATGGATAACGGGAAAAGCACCACCCCCTCCACCGCCAAGCCTCTTGAACTCGGTCATTTCCCAAGCACCCAACACCATAATGGAAGATTCTCCATACTCTCCATCCCAACCCATTTATGGCAGCTTTCCCAGCTATCCGAGTAGCTCCATCACTCTTCAATGTTTCTCCGCTCCCCAACACCACTTCTTTCCCCGTGACCTCAAAAGCCATACCTCACTTCCCAGGTACCCGACTCCACGAAATGCTTACCCACCCATACAAGCCTACCAAAAGCCATCTGGATCAGGTTTCCGGCCCTGTCAACATGCAAGAATGAAGAGGTTGTTGAAACGAGAAAAGGCTCTCACCCCTATCGGGGTATCTTATGCCAGTCTGTTTGAAAGGCTAAGGCATGCTGGCTCGATTGAACCACTCCCCGCATGTACTCCAAATCCACTTGCAAGGAGCTTTGATCCGGCAGCGCGATGCGCCTACCACTCCAATGTCATAGGGCACAACATTGAGAGCTGTCATAGTTGGAGAAGGGAAGTAGAGAAAATGATCCGAGAAGGGCGGGTTGTGATTAATAACAGTGACATGGAGCACTCGAACCCCCTCGAGAACTTGCCGACGGAGGTTGATGAGATTGAAGCTGGTAATGGTCTCGACAGTATTGATGCAAAGCTCAGTGGCTAAAATACCAATTTTGATAAAGTGGGAGGACGTTTTGTTCCTTGGTCAGCAAGAGAGAAGCTTGTGGTGGCTCATTTTGTTGTCATTTCTGTTGTTCGGATTATTAGGGTTATAAGTCGGATGTTGTCTTGTCCAGTTTGTTTTAGGATTTTGTTCTGGATTGTTTTGTTTGTTTTGTTATTTAAACCATTTCACCGGTAGTCTAATACAAAATCCGGTCTTTTATTATTTCCAGTCATCTTTTTGTTTAGTCCTTTTATCATTTTTGTTCAATGCCGATTCTAGGGACATGACATGCGCACCCAGTTTGGGCCTAGTCTTAAAAGTTAATCATAAAACCCTGAGAAGGTGATCAAAGCATTTAAAGGAAATAAGAACGGTTTGAGATTATTTGGAGCCCGAGTCATGTGGAACTGGGGCAAACACAAAGAAAACCGTTAAATAATGATTCGCCTAAATTGGCATGAGGGTCGTTCATAATAAAAGAGAATGAGAGTGTCGCCCAACGGTGCTTTAGAAGTGACAAATGAACAAACATATGTTTAACATAATTGTCAAGCCCAGCACCGTCGGAAGAGACTATAAATCTATTGTTTGTTGTGTTGTTTGCATTTGGCATGTTTTGAAGACTGGAATGACGAAGGCATTTTGTTCTGCTACCTAAACACTTTATCCTTCGTTACCCCTTTTTGAGCCTTACTTATTTTTCTTTCATACCCCTCGTTCGGAATCAGTAAAAACGACTAGAAAACGCGAGCATGGCATGAAAACATGAAAAAAAAAAGAAGAAAAGAAAACAACAAAACGAAAAAGAAAAGAAAAGAAAAATGGTAACAAAAAAAACAAAAGAAAGTCAAATGAAAAAAGAGGAATTGGGAACTACGTTTGACCTGATTCCTCAAAGAGGATACGTAGGCGCTTCACGGCTCGGTCATAGTTTTGAAAAAATATAAATCAATCAAGTAAAATATCCCCAAGCAAGAAACTGGGGCAAAAGTTGCGTTTGTGGTAAATAAATCTAGTTCCGAAAGTTGTAACTAATAACCCAGAATTAATGCATTTTTGAGCCTTTAATACCCTTTTTTTTTCTAGCCCTATCCAAAACCCACATTACGGTCCAAAGAAAGACCTTCTGACCAGTCTTCAAAAGATGTCAAGTCAGACAAATGAGAGTCTTACCGGCGAACATAACATTCTGTTCCACAGCAGAAAGGACTCTAATCTCCAGCAGAGAGAGTCATACCGGCAACACTCCAAATCCCCAGCTGGAAAGTGATACAAATGAGAGAGTCATATCGGTGAAAACCTTCACAGGCACCATAAGGCGATGAAAGCTGAGAGAAGAACAAAAAATGAGAGAGACTTGATAGTGAAAACCCTTTGGACACTACAAGTCGAATAAGATTAAGAATCCAATGGGGAATCGCCAATTGAAGATCTTGAAAGATGATTGACGGTAGAGGATAGGCCACATACGCATGTCATGGCCATTAGAGTCGGTATCTGCGTTTGATAGGTTTTTATTTATAGTTTCTTTTGTAAAAGAGTCATCATTTCCTTTGTCTTTTGTTTTGTATCTTTTATCTTTCTCCTTTCATAAAAAATTTTCCCCAATAGAGTCTGTCCGGTCAGAACAAGTATGAAATGACTTCAAAATATGTCATCAGCTTCCCAATTATACAAAATGAGATCTGACTAGTGCATCCAAATGGTGTAGTCAGCGAGGAACAAGCGCGAGGCCAGTGTCAAGAAAATATCCCCAGCAAAAGGGAATTGACAAAAGGATTGACGAGTGTCAAAAGGGATATCCTTGCCAAAACCAAAGTTATAAACCTCAAGGCCAAAGCCAGTGGGCAAATCAAGGAGAGCAATGAGCATGATTTGGGAAATTCATACTAGGACTAAAAGGTTAGGGAAATGCCAGCTTCCGAGTTATGTCACAAAAGAAGACGGATATCCCCAGCAGGAAGGGATTATCCCCAGCACATAATATCATCCCCAACAAGCTGTGGAACGCAGAGCAAGGAAGAAGAAAGGGAAAAGTCATCCCAGTAGGGGTATCACAACCAACCACCATGTTTTAAACTAACAAATTTTGTTTGATTTGAAACAGGTAAAGGAAATGGCATTGATGCCAGAAATGCATGCCGCAAGGGATATTATCAAACTGGGGCAGAAAATTTTCCTTCCGCTTAGAAAATTTTCTGGAAGTCAGGTACCCATGCGGGAAAGAATAAAGATAACGCCAGTCTCAAGGGAAGTGGTCTTAGAACCAGTGTTGCCCCCAACATAATAAGTTCTATGGAGGAAGTTGTTCCCCAGCAAAGGGATGAAACTTGAGCTCAGTGAAGCACTAGTTCTGAAAGAATCAGAATCCCCCAACAGTGTTAGCCTCGACAGCGTTATCCCCAGCTGATAACATTTTACCCCCCCAACAGGTAAGTAAATAATTCCCCAACAGTGTTATCCCCAGCAAGTATTCGAGGTAAGACATTTTCAAGTCTTAAGGATATTTTGGGTTCATCCGCCCTCGAATAGGATATTTTGGGTTCATCCGCCCTCGAATAGGATATTTTGGGTTCATCCGCCCTCGAATAGGATATTGTGGGTTCATCCGCCCTCGAATAGGATATTTTGGGTTCATCCGCCCTCGAATAGGATATTTTGGGTTCATCCGCCCTCGAATAGGATATTTTGGGTTCATCCGCCCTCGAATAGGATATTTTGGGTTCATCCGCCCTCGAATAGGATATTTTGGGTTCATCTGCCCTCGAATAGGATATTTTGGGTTCATCCGCCCTCGAATAGGATATTTTGGGTTCATCCGCCCTCGAATAGGATATTTTGGGTTCATCCGCCCTCGAATAGGATTTTATTTTCAAAGTTGTTGTTGAAGCCAGGCGCCCACCTGAATAACGAAAGGAATACTTTTCTTGTCTGTCCATTGCATATTTTAGGCGCCCACCTGTATAACAAGGGAATACATTCCACGCCTTTGCCAATAGGAGACGCACTTCCTAAGTCTAGTTCTGCCAATAGGAGACGCACTTCCTAAGTTAGTTTCACCCATAGGAGACGCATTTCCTCCTAAGGTTAGTTTTACCCATAGGAGACGCATTTCCTCCTAAGTTTAGTTTACCCATAGGAGACTCATTTCCTCCTAAGTTTAGTTTACCCATAGGAGACGCATTTCCTCCTAAGTTTAGTTTACCCATAGGAGACGCATTTCCTCCTAAATTTACTTTTACCCATAGGAGACGCATTTCCTCCTAAGTTTAGTTTACCCATAGGAGACGCATTTCCTCCTAAGTTTAGTTTACCCATAGGAGACGCATTTCCTCCTAAATTTACTTTTACCCACAGGAGACGCATTTCCTCCTAAGTTTAGTTTTACCCACAGGAGACGCATTTCCTCCTAAGTTTAGTTTTACCCATAGGAGACGCATTTCCTCCTAAGTTTAGTTTTACCCATAGGAGACGCATTTCCTCCTAAGTTTAGTTTACCCATAGGAGACGCATTTCCTCCTAAGTTTAGTTTACCCATAGGAGACGTATTTCCTCCTAAATTTACTTTTACCCATAGGAGACGCATTTCCTCCTAAGTTTAGTTTACCCATAGGAGACGCATTTCCTCCTAAGTTAGCATTGAAGTTGGGAGCCCGCCCATATAATAGAGGCATACATTTCTGTCCTTTTACTTTCAGTTCTAGGTCGCCCACCAGTAAAATGCGGGAATACATTTCAGTTCTAGGTCGCCCACCAGTAGAATGCGGGAATACATTTCAGTTCTAGGTCGCCCACCAGTAAAATGCGGGAATACATTTCAGTTCTAGGTCGCCCACCAGTAGAATGCGGGAATACATTTCAGTTCTAGGTCGCCCACCAGTAAAATGCGGGAATACATTTCAGTTCTAGGTCGCCCACCAGTAAAATGCGGGAATACATTTCAGTTCTAGGTCGCCCACCAGTAGAATGCGGGAATACATTTCAGTTCTAGGTCACCCACCAGTAGAATGCGGGAATACATTTCAGTTCTAGGTCGCCCACCAGTAGAATGCGGGAATACATTTCAGTTCTAGGTCGCCCACCAGTAAAATGCGGGAATACATTTCAGTTCTAGGTCGCCCACCAGTAAAATGCGGGAATACATTTCAGTTCTAGGTCGCCCACCAGTAGAATGCGGGAATACATTTCAGTTCTAGGTCGCCCACCAGTAAAATGCGGGAATACATTTCAGTTCTAGGTCGCCCACCAGTAGAATGCGGGAATACATTTCAGTTCTAGGTCGCCCACCAGTAAAATGCGGGAATACATTTCAGTTCTAGGTCGCCCACCAGTAAAATGCGGGAATACATTTCAGTTCTAGGTCGCCCACCAGTAGAATGCGGGAATACATTTCAGTTCTAGGTCACCCACCAGTAGAATGCGGGAATACATTTCAGTTCTAGGTCGCCCACCAGTAGAATGCGGGAATACATTTCAGTTCTAGGTCGCCCACCAGTAAAATGCGGGAATACATTTCAGTTCTAGGTCGCCCACCAGTAGAATGCGGGAATACATTTCAGTTCTAGGTCGCCCACCAGTAAAATGCGGGAATACATTTCAGTTCTAGGTCGCCCACCAGTAAAATGCGGGAATACATTTCAGTTCTAGGTCGCCCACCAGTAGAATGCGGGAATACATTTCAGTTCTAGGTCGCCCACCAGTAGAATGCGGGAATACATTTCAGTTCTAGGTCGCCCACCAGTAAAATGCGGGAATACATTTCAGTTCTAGGTCGCCCACCAGTAAAATGCGGGAATACTTTCTGTTCTAGGTCGCCCACCAGTAAAATGCGGGAATACATTTCAGTTCTAGGTCGCCCACCAGTAGAATGCGGGAATACTTTTAAGTTCTAGGTCGCCCACCAGTATAATGCGGGAATACTTTCTGTTCTAGGTCGCCCACCAGTAAAATGCGGGAATACATTTCAGTTCTAGGTCGCCCACCAGTAAAATGCGGGAATACTTTTAAGTTCTAGGTCGCCCACCAGTATAATGCGGGAATACTTTCTGTTCTAGGTCGCCCACCAGTAAAATGCGGGAATACATTTCAGTTCTAGGTCGCCCACCAGTAAAATGCGGGAATACATTTCAGTTCTAGGTCGCCCACCAGTAAAATGCGGGAATATATTTCAGTTCTAGGTCGCCCACCAGTAAAATGCGGGAATACATTTCAGTTCTAGGTCGCCCACCAGTAGAATGCGGGAATACTTTTAAGTTCTAGGTCGCCCACCAGTATAATGCGGGAATACATTTCAGTTCTAGGTCACCCACAAGTAAAATGCGGGAATACTTTCTGTTCTAGGTCGCCCACCAGTAAAATGCGGGAATACATTTCAGTTCTAGGTCGCCCACCAGTAAAATGTGGGAATACATTTCAGTTCTAGGTCATCCACCAGTAAAATGCAGGAATACATTCATGTTCTAGGTCGCCCACCAGTAAAATGCGGGAATACTTTCAGCTCTAGGTCGCCCACCAGTATAATGCGGGCATACATTTCATAATTTTGCATTGAAGCAACTTTTTAGTCTTGTATTACAGAGTTTGGAATCAGTAACCCCACCAGAAGGCGGAAGGTTACAACAGGAATCCCCAGCAGTAAACAATAAAATCCCCAGCACCGGGAAGCAGAAGGTTGCAACAAGAGGTCCCAACATAAACTCAAGTCCATGTGTCAAAAGGAAGAAAAGCATCGGAAGAAAAGCACCGGAGGAAACACAAGCCGACAAGAAAGCAAGACAACAAGAACAAATTTTAGTCTAGCCTAGCTTCTTGTTTTCTTTTAAGCACGGTGTAACAAGGAGATCGGTAAGCAGTGATAACAGCATGCAACAGCAGTAACATCGCAGTCTCACGGTAGTCCCAGCTACCAAAAACTTCCCGAACTACATTGACCTGATTCTTGTTTAGCCCAGGATATGTAGGAAACCTTTGAAGCAAAGGTTCGGTCAAATCTTTTTCAAAAAATGCTTCACACGGAGTACTCGGATGGGCAAAAATCGCTCGCTTTATCTTTACACGAAAACCCTTCGTGTATCCGGGCAAAGAGGGGCAGCTGTAAGCACGTGATTTTTGCCCTATATGAGAATTACTCCCAAAAAATCCAAAAATAAAATGATTTTTCTTTGGTGTGCAATTTTTTTTGATATTTTGTGATATTTTGAATAATTATTTGTATTTGTCTATGCGTGTTTATTTGATAAATTAATAAAAAATACAAAAATATGTCGCATTTTGCATGTAGGATTTAATTCTATAGTTGTTAGTAATTAAATTTGTTTTACAAAAATTAAAAAATTACAAAAATAAGCATCGTTTGCATTTTTAGCATTTAATGTCCAAATATACAATTTTATACTTAATTAATACTTAATTGTGCGTTAATTGTTATTGGGAGTTAATTTGCGCTTTTATAACTTAATTTAATTCTTAATAATAGTTTAAGTATTTTTATAATTTAGTTTTAAAGAAATAAAAGAAGAAAAGAAAGCAAAAATATAAAGAAAGTCGGAATTAGGCCTCTTCTTCAATTTCAAGCCACATGCCCAAAAATTGGCCCAATCTTCCCTACGACCTAGTCCATTTCGAACTGGGTCGACCCAATCCATAACCCAAAAGACTCAAACCCCATTTGTCTTTCATTTTTACAAAACAAAAACAAAACAAAAAAAAATAAGAGAAGAAAACCCTAAAAATCTAAACCATCCGCCCCCCCCCCTCTCCTATCTTCTTCTTCTTCCTCAAGCTCACATCCCTTCCTCCCATGGCAGACCTTCCCCCCTCACACCCCTGCCCCCCTCACGTCAACACACACACAACACAACCACTCTCACCCCCACGACATCCCCTCGCTGCCATGGCTGCGTTTTTCAAGTTCGTCGAGCAACTTCTACGCCACCATTGTTGCCCGTAGTTGCTTCTCCTCCTGCTGTTGCGTTTTCTTCTTCTCCAACACTGCTGCTGCTACGTTTTTCATCCTTCATGTTGCTGCTGTGTCGTCCAAACAAACCACCACAACTGCTGCCCGCCGCGTCCAGCCATGGACGAGCTTCATCGAGCTCGAACTCGAGCTCTCATAGCTGCCGTTGCATCTTCTCCGACACCGCTGCTGCTACTGTTTCGTGCTGCTGCTCTAGCAGTGTTGCTGCTGCTGCCTTCTGCTTGTGGCGGGCTGCCATTCTTCGTTTTAAACGATGCCAAACGACCACCTTCTTTGGTCGTCCGTTCGTAGTCGTCTTCGACGTCAAGTTATCTTGGTGCGAGATTCGTTCTCGGACAGATTTGTTTACAATCAAAGTTCGTCGTTGATTCATCTCCGGTTAGTTGTTTTTGAGTTTTATTTTTGTCCATATTTTTGTTTGATATTTTCCGGATCCAAAATCGTTAAAGAATTCAATTCTTGTTTTGTTCGTTGTTCATCGTTGAAATTATTTTTCTAGTTTGTTCATGTTCATGTGCTTTGTTAAAATTAATTTTCAGATTTCAAAATAGAAGTTTAATTAGTTGTTTTCATGTTTATTTCATGTTTGTATTATTGTTTAAGTAAGTATTTGTTAGTTTGATGTTTGTTAGATTCAAATTGAAATTTAATCAACTATTTCTTCAATTTGTTTCATGTGTTTATGTATTGTTAGAAATTGTTAATATTGTTAAGTTCAAGTTTAAGTTCATAATTGTTTCTTCGTCGATCTTGTTATTTGTTTAAAGAATTTAGTTGTATTAAAGGAATATATTGTTTTAATCGTTTAATCCGTCATGTTTGTTGTCTTAAAATAGATTCATTCATGTTCATACTTTGTTTGGATGATCTTGAATCCGAATTTTGTATAGTTTGATTTCTTGTTTACCATTTATGATTATTGCTTGAATTGTTATCATAATCTTGTTTAAAGTTTAATATAAGAATTGTTTGTTGTAATGTTGTTAGAGTTGATTTTAAGTTCAATATGATTGAATTTAGAAATCTTCATACTTTGTTTGTTGTTGTTGTTGAATCCGAAAATAGGATTGTTTGTTGCTAAAATATTGTTCAATCAAATTTTAGTTGTTCTTGGTTGTTCAATTTGTGTTCATGTGATTTGTTGTTGAAATGTTGTTAAAATCATGTTCATGTGATATTGTTGTTATGATGTTCATCCGTGTTCATATTGTTGTTTGAACATTGTTAGAAATTGATCATATTGTCTATATTTTGGTTAAGTTTGATTAATTGATGTGTTATAGCTGATGGGTAGTTTGGTAAATTTGTAATACGTTCAGGGGTAGTTTGGTAATTTCAGTAAGGTCGGAAGGGGTAGTTTAGGAATTGTACATTTTGTAATTGTTTATTTGAAGCATGGGGGGCAAAATGAAATGGGGTGGGTTGTGATATGATTATTTAATATAAAGGGGGGACAGGATTTAATTTAAAGGGGAATCTTGCATTATTTTAAATAAAGCGTGGGGGACAAAATGAGATGGGGTGATGTGATATGTTATTTAATGTAATGGGAATGAGTGGGAAGATAATGGGTTTGGTAGAGAAAATTGGTTGATTTTAATTAATGGAAAGATTTTATGAGAGGGGTTATAAGAAGTCTTGAAATCAGAATAAAAAGGGAGGACAAGAGAAATACACAGACAGGAAAAAAACGGGAGAGAGAAACAAATCTGAAAATAAGAGAGAGAAAAGGGCTGAACATTTAAGAGATAGAAAATTCCGAAAAATATTTAAGCTTTCAAATATAAAAAAAAAACTAAAAAAAATATTCTGTTTTCTTTTGTTGTTTGAAATCAGAATTAATTGTTGTTTCATAAAAGCTGGAAGCTTTTTTTTTTTTTGGATTACTACTCCACCGGTCTGTTACTGGGTTGTTACTGTTGCTGGGCTATTGTTGCTGTGTTGTACTGATTTTACTGCTGTTGCTGATTCTCATATTCATTTTCTTTGCTTCCAATATCAGGTACACAACTGAAAAGCTGTTTATTGTAATCCGAAATATGAAGCGTGAATACATATGAAGAATGAAAATTTGAAGTTTTAATTTCGTTTTTATTTCTTTGTTCCTTTTGTTGATTGTATTTAAGCTATTTCATGAATTACTAAATAATAACTGGAATAAGAAAATAATATCATAAGTTAGTCTGTAATAAATCAGTTCGGCAAAATAGGTTAATTCACTAGTTATGAAGGCTTCAAGATTATAGGTTGATCATGAACAAGTAGCTAAATTTAGCTAAGACACGAATTTAAATTAAGCATCGTAAATTAGGCATTAAGGCATGACTTGAGCTTAAGCAAGATTAAGAGAACGTTTAAGTCTAATAAACTTTCTAATAAGCTTTAGTAATTATGGTTAAATCTAGTTTCAAATGATTGTGAATAATTAATCTCAATAATATTTTTTTTAAAAAAAATAACAATGCTGAGTTTTAATCTAGCTATATTTGTTTATTTTGAATATTAGTTGTTGAATTTTTATTTTATTTATAATTTCGAAATTAAGAGTGAAATTCCTTTTTCATCAATATTTGTATTAATCAAGCAATTAGCATGTCATGTCTTCTTAAAATAATAAAAGCTAGTAATAAATTAGGTTTTTCTTTCTTTATTTTAGAGACTCATTTTTATAGAAAAATGTAGTCGTTTTAAGATTTGTCCAAATAAATGAGATGAGTCTCGCTTAATGAAATGTATAGATTGCGGGGCCCTCAATAAATGTACATTTAATCGCTTAGAATTAGGGAGGAGCCGTTTTAGCAAATTTCGCGGCCCTACCCAAAATAATGATACGCTAGACTCTTTAGGCGCGATTTAATTAATTTTACCTTCTTAAACTCGGATGCGCATTTCATGCGACCCAAATCTAAATCCTAAAACATTGAATAAAAATGTGTTCCGGATTGCGGGTGCATTTCATGTGACGTAATCCAAAGACATGTTTTAAACGATGTTCACAATTTTTTTAAAAAATAATAATAATAAAGTGGTAAAGAGTTAAAATTGGCACATCGGTTCATAATTGTATTAAAATCAGATAAATAAGCCAAATATGACAATTGAGCGACCGTGCTAGAACCACGGAACTCGGGAATGCCTAACACCTTCTCCCGGGTTAACAGAATTCCTTATCCGGATTTCTGGTTCGCGGACTGTAATATGGAGTCATTCTTTTCCTCGATTCGGGATTAAACTGGTGACTTGGGACACCCTAAATCTCCCAAGTGGCGACTCTGAAATAAATAAACAAATCCCGTTTCGACTGTCCTTTAATTGGAAAAAACTCCTTCGCCCTTCGCGGGGTCGGAAAAAGGAGGTGTGACATTCTCCACAGATCAAAGAGCAAAAACCCGGTCCAAATATGCATATACAAAGGCTGAGAAATATCGAACATAGACCAAAACCTAAAACACTTCATCTCTCAACTTTCTTTGTCGGAAACTTCTAGAAATCGACTAACACCAACACTCCCCCTCAAGTTGGAGGGGGGGTACGAACACCCAACTTGCCCAGTAGATGATGATGAAGTGAGCCTGTTAGAGGCTTAGTGAAGAGATCGGCAAGCTGAGAACTAGAACGAACAAAAAAGAGAGAAATTAGCCCAGGAAGAAATTGTTGTCGCACAAAATGACAATCAATTTCAACGTGTTTTGTCCGTTCATGGAAGATCGGATTTTTTGCAATGTAGAGGGCAGCTTGGCTATCTGAGTGAAGGGGAACGAGCAAAGAAATGGGTATGAAGAGATCTTTCGAAGAGGCGGACCAACCAAGTGAGTTCGGTGACAACACGCCGCATAGAACGATATTCGGCTTCAACAGAACTGAGAGAGATGGAAGACTTCTTCTTGAACTTCCAGGAAATAGGGGAGATACCTAAGGAGATATAAAATCCACTCACTGACCGGCGAGATTCCGGGCAAGTCCCCCAATCAGAGTCACAAAAGGTGAGTAGCTGAAAAGAAGTTGAAGCAGACATAAATAAGTCAAGACCGGGATCTTTCAAGAGATATCGAAGCACCCTAAGTGCTACATCAAAATGAGGCTATCTGAGGTCTTGCATGTACTGACTTAAGTATTGCACTGTGAAGGACAAATCCGGTCTGGTATGAGTAAGGTAATTGAGTTTCCTCAGCAAATGTCTGTACAAAGTCGGGTCTTTGACAGGATCCCCTATTTTGGCCAACAAATGCATAGAAGAGGCAAGAGGAGAGGAGACAAGACTCAAATTCAAAGAGTCAAATTCCTGTAGTAGATCTAAAGTGAACTTCTGTTGAGAGAGAATCAAGCCTTCAGGTTCTCTGATCACTTCCATGCCTAAAAAGAAATGTAAGTCTCCAAGGTCTTAATTTTAAACTCTTGATGTAAGAAATCCTTTAGGGCATGTAATTCTGTATTATCATTTCCTGTTAAAAGAATGTCATTGATATAAACTGCAACTATAGAAATAGATGATCTTGTCTTTTTGAAGAAAAGTGAATAATCATTCATGGAATGAGTGAATCCCTTAAAATTTAGAGTTATGGTAAGTTTAGCATACTACTGTCGTGAAGCCTGACGAAGCCCATAAAGGGATTTCCTTAGTCTACAAACATGATTAGGAGAGGGTGGTATAAGTCCAGCAGGAAACCTCATATAGACTTTTTCATGTAAATCACCGTATAAAAAACATTATTTATGTCCAACTGATAAAGGCCCCATCCCTTTTTAACAGCAGTAGCTAAAATACACCTAATTGTGGTCATTTTAACAACCGGTGAGTAGGTCTCAGTAAAATCAATGCCTTCCTTCTGGATGTCCCCCCTTATCACTAACCTTGCTTTCAATCTCTCCACTATCCCATCAGAATGCTGCTTAACTATATAAACCCACTTGCATGGCAAAGCTTTCCTTCCTTGTGGTAATTCTACCACTTCCCAGGTTTGATTGTGTTCTAGTGCCTCAATCTCCTTTGCCATTTCCTCCTGCCATCCTGGATGATGTGCAGCCTGTGTAAAAAAGACAGGTTCTTGTATATTTGAAAGGGAGTTAAGTATATGTTAGTTATCACAAGATAGACCACTAAAGGAAATAGAAGAAGGAGTAACAGGTGTGAGAAAGCAAGAGCTGCTCACATCTGTGAGTTGCAAGGCATTGCAGATATAATCTTTGAGATAAGCTTGAGTGATGTGAGGTCTAGAAGACTTTCTGATTAGATTCTCCGTCATAGGTTTAGTTCTAGGAGAAAAAAAGAGAGGTGGAGGACTGCTGGTCTGAGGAGAGGGACTTGAACTATGTCTAGAAGGAAGAGGTGCTGAGACTGGGATAGTAAGGGGGGATGGAGCAGGAGTAGGGTGAGAAGGTGTAGATCCTGGAGATATGGTGCTATGAAGGTGAGAAGTGGATGTATCAGGGAGTGGTATATATGAAGAAGACAAGTGAGTTGCAAGTAGGGTAGGTGTAGAAGAAGAGTGTGAAATAGAAGCAAATGGGTAGAATTTCTCATGAAAAACTACATCCCTGGAAATGAAAGTTCTCATAGTTTTAAGGTCAAGCACCTTGTATCTCTTCTTACCATATGGATGCCCTAAGAATACACAAGCAACTGCCCTTGGATCAAATTTAGTTCTGTGGTATGGGGTAGTAGAATCAAAATACAAACAACCAAAATACCTCAAAAATGAATAGTCTGGTTTGGACTTAAATAGAATCTCATAAGGTGTTTTAGAATGCAAAATCCTTGAAGGAAATCTATTGATTAAGAAAGTGGCAGTGAGTAGACAATCCCCCCAATAGGCATTAGGCAAATGTTACTGAAATAATAGGGCCCTAGAAATCTCTAGTAGGTGTTTATGCTTTCTTTCCACCACTCCATTTTGTTGAGGAGTGTGGACACAACTGGTTTGGTGAATAATACCCTGGGATAGAAAGAATTCTGATTGCAGCTTACCATTTCCTAACTCAAAGGCATTGTCAGACCTTATAACTTTTACCTTAGTATGAAATTGTCTTTCTACCATTGTTAAAAAAGATTTTAAAGTGGTGAAAGCATTAGACTTTGTACTTAACAAGTAGGTCCAAGTGTCTCTGCTAAAATCATCAACTATGGTAAGGAAATAACTAAAACCATCATGAGTAGGGCTGCTATAAGGTCCTCAGGTATCCACATGTATCATGTCAAATACTTTCTTGGTAGAAATGGTGCTTAAAGGAAAATGTAACTTTGTCTGTCTTGCCATAGGATAAATAGTACAAAGAGTAGAAAACACAGAACACTTTGGAATATAGTCTGATAAAATGTTCTTCATATTACTCAATGGCATATGGCCTAATCTATAGTGCCATAGCTTTTCTTTTACATTTGGATCAGAAAACACAAAACAAGAATTAAAACTAGGACTGGAATGTGAATTCCTTTTGGAAACAGAAAAACTAGTGTCACACCTCATTTTTACCTACACCCCCTGGAAAGGGTATATATAAGGGAGTTTTTTCCAACTTAAAGTGACAATCGAAATGGGATCATTTTATTAAAAAATTAGAGTCGCCACTTGGGATAATTTATAGTGTCCCAAGTCACCGGTTTAGAATCCCGAATCGAGGAAAAGATTGACTCTGTATTACAGTCCGCGAACTAGAAATTCGGGTAAGGAATTCTGTTAACCCGGGAGAAGGTGTTAGGCATTCCCGGATTTCATGGTTCTAGCACAGTCTCTCAACTATTATAATTGGCCTATTATCTGATTTTTAATACATGTTTTAGCCTATGGTGTAACTTTAACTTTATAACCGCTTTTATTTAATATTAAGAAGATTTCAACGTTATTTAAAACATGTCTTGAACCACGTCACATAAATGCACCCGCGGTCCCCGATATATTTTATCTAATATTGTTGAGATTTGGATTTGGGTCACATAAATGCACACCCGAGATTTTTAGAAATTAGGCATCACGACCACGTCACGGGAACCGTACCAGTAGCCATGACAATTATTTAATTACATGCCTAAAGTAAACTACGATATTTATGAATATTAACCGCCTATGCATACTTCTAACGATCCAAAATCACGTCAACAAGCAAGATCTAAATAATATACAACTCCAATCGTTACAAAATTACTAAGTTGTAATAGTTTTGTAAAAATAGCACCTCCGACTCATTATGGGTCACCTGCTCACTTCGTTGTTAATCTTCAAAATTTGAAGCTTAAAGTCGAAGTATACATTGTGTGAAACCAAACAGATTAACCAATATTCCGATGCAATTACTGATATTTTCCCTAAAAAACGAAATACATGGCATGACCATTGAAAGTAAACTCATAAGAGAAATCACACAAATGATTCAAGTATTCATGACACAAATTCTGCAAAATAGGAAGAAGAATGAAGTTCAAAGTGTGACCTCTAATGGGCAACAACTGCAATAGATTAAAGCATCAACTGGAATTACAATGGAGAAGACGACGTCCAAAACTATAACATTAGCAAGAACAGCTATCAGACCTTTGAACTAAAACAGAACTAACGAACGGACCTCGACAAGAAACTAATGAAACGGTTGTCGAAACTCAATCATCTAAGCTCAACCAGAAAACTCGAGACTCATCGGAAAAGGGCGTTAAACGAGTTTTGCGACTTCTCACTTTTTTCAGCGCCTTTGTTCGTTAGCTCTAGAGCTTGAAAGTTGTCACTGGATTCCCGGCCAGCCCTGGTGGTGAAAGAGCTGGTTTGGTCGCTGGTATTGAAGAGGCGTAGTGGACGTTTGTGTTCTCTCTAATGGAGGTCGTTGGTTTCGGCCTGTAGAAGAAGAAGCAAAGGGGTCTTGAAATGTCAAAGAGAAGAATCTCACACCGAGAAATGTTCTCTGTGTTTTCGATTGCTGCTCTTTTTCAGAAGGTGGAATGGCTGGAAGGGTCTAAGGTTCTCTTCTCATGGCTACTCCCTTATTTTTCGAAGAAGATGAAATGGATGTGTTAGAGAAGAAGATCGACGCGGGAGAGTCGTTTTTTGTTCAGCAGCTGAAAGGTTGAAGAAGACGATTCATGGATCGTTCGTTTTTTTGGTTTTTCGGCGCTCCACCTTTAGTCCCTAGGTTTTAGGTGCTGAAGAAGATGACCTCCTTTGGGGTCTTTTTTATTATTATTTAAGCATCCCTTTATATGTAGAATCTAGGTTTAGGTATATTTTGTGTATTTTGCCGATTAGTCCCTAGGTCCTTTTGTGTTAAGTCCTTAGGGTCCTTTTTATTTGTTTTTGTTCCAAAGAAGAGTCTAGAAGGGTCCCTAGACTTAATGGACTAATCCGAATTGGGCCAAGAATTGGGCTCCAAAAACTCTTAAAATTGTGAACTCACACCTTAATTGACTCATTTTAAAATAAGATAAAAATACTACACAATGCAAAAGCTAACATGAAACTATTATATATTTTTTGTATTTTCAAAATTATACAAAGATAAAAATAAGGTACTATTTTTGTATTTATTTTTTTTCTATTTTTTTTGTAATTTTCCATTTTTATGACGAAAATAAAGTAAAGAAGTCAAAAATAGTTGAAATAGCTATATTAGGCCTAAATTAAATATTTACATGCTAAAATATAAAAAATCTTGGGGTGGGTCAAAAATCACATGTCTACAGTTGTCCCTCTTTGACTGGAAATGCGAAGCGTTTTCGGACAAAGAACGACTAGACAAGTATTTTGACCTGACCCTTATTTAAAGAAACTAAAACTAAGAGAAAAGGGAAATGTGACCGAGCTTTGGTATTTGAGCTACCTGCATATCCTTGGCTATAAAGGAATCAGGCCACATGTAGTTCAGAGATGAGTGAGATAACGGAGTATGCCAAGGTGAAGAGCCGGTCGAGGTGCCGTTCCGCCGAGGTTCCGGTCTGCGGTCCTGTTATTTCATCAAAAATCAAAAGATAAAAAGACTAGCTAAGCCTGTCAACTACGAGTTACAAGATTCCTGTCTATAAGTCTTCTAAAGCTTGATCTTGAGTCTTGAATGGTTCTTCATGCAGACTTTGGATTTCAACCTTGACGCTTGCTAGTTGCAGGTGCTGGCTCGTCCTTCTTCAGATTTTCGGATCAAGACCGGCCATGTAGTGCTTGTGACCTCAACCATGTCCTAAGAAGCTCACATCTTCCATAAACTTCTGCATTTGGATTAACTTCTTGCCCTTCTCCTTTTTCTTTATTGTGACTAACTTCTGTTGATCACCTCGGACTGTTGACTCGCATTTTTGCTGCGAGCTTCTTTTGTTGCTGACTTGAATTGTAATCTGAGATGCTTTCCCTTTCTCCTGGTGGATGCCTGACTGTATGAACTTGAATTGTATTCCCGCGCTCTCCAGGTGGGCTCCTGATTGCTGAACTTGACTGTATTCCCTTGTTCTCCAGGTAGGCTCCTGATTGCTGAAACTTGAATGTATTCTCTTGTTCTCCAAGTGGGCGCCTGATTGGTGAACTTGAAATGTATTCCCTTGTTCTCCAAGTGGGTTCCTAATTTTAACAAAATAGACAAAAATAAATAAAAACTTCTGCCCCAGTTTGGCATGCTACCAAATATCAGTAAGAACTTAAAAACTGAAACTTGAACTATACTCCCTTATTTTCCAGATGGGCGCCTGATTGCTAAACTTGAAATGTATTCCCTTGTTCTCCAGGTGGGAGCCTGATTGCTGAACTTTGAAATGTATTCCCTTGTTCTCCAGGTGGGCGCCTGATTGCTGAAACTTAAAATGTATTCCTTGTTCTTCAGGTGGGCGCCTGATTACCAAAACTTGAAATGTATTCCCTTGTTCTCCAGGTGGGCGCCTGATTACTAAACTTGAAAAATGTATTCCCTTGTTCTCCAGGTGGGCACCTGATTACTGAACTTGAAAAATGTATTCCCTTGTTCTCTAGGTGGGCGCCTGATTTCCACAAAATAAACAAAACAAAGAAAACTTCTGCCCTAGTTTGGTGGTGGGCGCATCTGTGAGTGTTAATTGAATTATGTTACCAGAAAATCTCAAAGAATTTTAAAAGCTAGATCCCATTATCCAGGAGGATCTTAAAAACTCCTAGTTATATGACAGTTTTAAATCTAAGTTATATTTCTTAAAGGTACGACTTCCGCTAAATCGTATTATCTATGAAGACCTTAAAACTAAATCCCATTATCCAGGAGGGTCCTGAAATTTAAAATCAAATCTCATCTTGAAGGTGAAAATTTCAGAGCTAAATTCAACTTCCTAATGGTGAAATTTATGCTAAATCTTAGCATCTAAGGGAGGTATTAAACTAAGTCCCATTATTCAGGAGGGTCCTAAAAATTTCAAATTGAATCTTATCCTAAGCATGGAAACTTCGAAGCCAAACTTATATTTCCTCAACGTAAAGCCTAGCTAGATCTTGTTACTCATGAATGTTTTGAATTTTAACTAAGTCTCATTGTCCATGAGGGTCTTGAGAATTTTTAAGATTAAATTCCATAATCCAGCCCTGAAATTTTAAAATTAAATTCCATTATTCAGGAGGGTCCTGAAAATTTAAAAACTAGATCTCATTATCCAGGAGGGTCCTGAAAACTTAAAAACTAAATCCCATTATCCATGAGAGTCCTGAAAATTTTAAATTAAATCACATTATCCAGGAGGGTCCTGAAAATTTAAAAACTAGATCTCATTATCCAAGAGGGTCCTGAAAACTTAAAAAGCTAAATCCCATTATCCAGGAGGGTCCTGAGAATTTTAAAATTAAATCTCATTATCCACGAGGGTCCTGAAAATTTAAAAACTAGATCTCATTATCCAGGAGGGTTCTGAAAACCTAAAAACTAAATCTCATTGTCCAGGAGGGTCCTGAAATTTTTTAATTAAATCCCATTATCCAGGAGGGTCCTGAGAATTTAAAAACTAGATCTCATTATCCAGGAGGGTCCTGAAAACTTAAAAACTAAATCCCATTATCCAGGAGGGTCCTGAAAACTTAAAAACTAAATCCCATTATCCAGGAGGGTCCTGAGAACTTTTAAAATTAAATCCGATTATCCAGGAAAGTCTTGAAAATTTAAAATTAAATCTCATTATCCTGGAGGGTCCTAAGAACTTAAAAACTAAATCTCATTATCCAGGAGGGTCCTGAAAATTTTAAATTAAATTCCATTATACATGAGGGTCCTGAGAATTTATAAAATAGATCTCATTATCCAAGAGGGTCCTGAAAACTTAAAAACTAAATCCCATTATCCAGGAGGGTCCTGAGAACTTTTAAAATTAAATCTCATTATCCATGAGGGTCCTGAAAATTTAAAATTAAATTCCATTATCCAAGAGGGTCCTGAGAACTTAAAAACTAAATCTCATTGTCCAGGAGGGTCCTGAAAATTTTAAATTAAATCCCATTATCTAGGAGGATCCTGAGAATTTTAAAACTAGATCCCATTATCCAGGAGGGTCCTGAAAACTTAAAAACTAAATCCCATTATCCAGGAGGGTCCTAAGAACATTTAAAATTAAATTCCATTATCCAGGAGGGTCCTGAAAATTTAAAATTAAATCCCATTATCCAGGAGGGTCCTGAGAATTTTAAATTAAATCCCATTATCCAGGAGGGTCCTAAGAATTTAAAGACTAAATCCCATTATCTAGGAGGGTACTGAGAACTTTTAAAATTAAATCTTATTATCCAGGAGGGTCCTGAAATTAAACATCAAGTCTTATCTTAAGAGTGACAACTTTTATGGCTGAATTATACTACCCTACAGCAGAATTTACACTAAATGTTGTTATCTAATTGAAATCTTAAAGCTACATCCCATTATTCAGGAGGGTCCTGAAAAATCCTAATTGAATCCTATCTTGAACATGCAAACTTCTAAGCCAACTTATATTTTTTTAGGATACACTTATGCTAGATTATTCTACTCATGATTGTTTCGAACTTTAAACTAGGTCCCATTTTTCAGGAGGGTCCTGAGAACTTCAAATTAAATCCCATTATCCAGGCGAGACCTGAAAATCAAACATCAAACCTGTCTGGTGCTTGCCTTTCCCCTGCGAAGGATTTCTCTAGAACAACCGAACTTTTCTGCCCCTGTTTCAAATCAAAGAAAATTTTGTCAGTTTAAAAATGTGGTGGTTGGTTTGTGGCCTTGACTTTGATGGCGATTGCTCCTTCACTTCCCATGATCACTTTGATTTCCACTCGAAGTCCTTGTTTGTTTATTGACTAACCACTTTCTCTATCATCCTTATCACAGAAAATACCGCTTCTCCGTTCAGACCCAATACCCTCTATCTGTTGTATTGCTCATAAACCTACATTTACCAAACCCTTGTGTGTTTCACATGAATCTCAAAGCACGACAATTGTCACCCACTCATCGCGCATGTTGTTCTTTCTTGACTTAAATCACTGGCCTTGAGGTCTATTGCTCCTTCACTTGCCACGATAACTTTGATTTCTGCTCGGAAGATCTCGCTTGTCATTGATTAAACACCTTTTGTCATTCTTACCACAGAAAATACCTTTGATCCGTTCACCAAACACCCTCTATCTTGTTGCATTGTTCATGAATTGATATGTACCAAACCGTCGTGTTTCACCGAAAATACCTTTGATCCGTTCACCTAACACCCTCTATCTGTTGCATTGTTCCTGAATTGATATGTACCAAACCTTTGTATTTCATAAGGATCCCAAAGCATGTTGATTATTACTAGCTCAATGCGCTTATTGTTCTTTTCTGACTTATGATATTTTAATGTGTTAGCCAGACCCCGTTTTGTGCAATTGGACAGCTGGTGCCAAATTTTGAAGTCATTTCTCACTTGTTATAACCGCACAGACTCAGGAAGAGGAAGTGAACAAGACAAAAAGAACAGAGTGAAGAACAATGGAAAAAGATGATTCCTAACGAGAAAACTACAAAGTAGAAATCTATCAGTTGTGAATACCAACTCTAATGACCATGGCATGCACCTGTGGTCTATTCTGTCAAGTAAGCCTGATGTTCGACTCTTGTTGTACCTTTAAACCTTAAAACTGGGCTTCAATGCTCCGATTATCCAATCTGATTCACAATCCTTATTCGACTTGTAGTGCCCGGAGAGTTTTCACCATCAAGCCTCTCTCATTTGTTCTTTCTCTCAACTTACCGTCGCCTCAAGGTGCCCACGAAGGTTTTCACCAATAAGACTCTCTCATTTTTATTTCTCTCAGCTTTCCATCGCCTTACGATGCCCGTGAGGGTTTTCACCAATAAGACTCCCTCATTTTTAACATTTCCCTGCTTGGACCAAAGTGTTGCCCCTGATATGCATTACCTCTCATTGTTTGACCTGACATTTCTCGAAGACTGATCGGAAGGTCTTTCTTTGGACCGTAATGTGGGTTTTTGGATAAGGTTAGAAAGAAAGGATATCAAAGGCTCAAAACAATTCACATGGGTTGAAAATTACAACTTTCGGAATCAGATTTCTTACAGCAACCACAACTTCTGCCCCAGTTTCTTGCTTGGGGACTTTTGGATTTTTATTTTGATGGGACCGAACCATGAGGCTGCCTACGTATCCTTAAAAGGAATCAGGTCGAACGTAGTTCATGACATAGGAATTACTTTGTTGTTGTGATTTTCCCTTTTCTCTTTCTTTTCTTTCTCTTTTTTGCTCTTTTCCCACTTTTCTTTCTCTTTTTCTCTTTTCTCTTTTTTTTTTTAAATTTTGTATCTGTATTTCTAAACTTTGCTTCTGATTCCAAAAGAGGGATATGAAAGAAAATAAATAAGGCTCGAAGGTGTAACAAAGGATAAAGTGTTTAGATAGCAGAATAAAATGCCTTCGTCATTCCAATCTTCAAAGTATGCCAAACACAAATAACACAATTAAACAAACCAAAAAAATCATACATAATATCTTTTAACTGCATCAGAATTGATAACCATATCCACACATTTGCCTTCTACATATGTTAAATACAAAGCACCATTGGACAACACTCTTGTTACCACGAACGGCCCCTGCCAATTTGGGGCAAACTTGCCTTTAGCTTCAACCTGATCCGGCAGGATGCGTTTCAATAGTGTTTCTTTATGTTCTATCTGTCCTAGTTTCACACAATTCGGGCTTGAAGTGATCTCAAAATGCCTTTACTTATTTCCCTCAAATGTCCTTACATCTTCAATATTGTTTCATTGCTTCGTGATTAAACTGACTTTTAAAACCAGGCTAAGAATTACGCGCGCATGTCATGTCACTAGAGTCAACAAGAAAAGAACTATAAAAATAAAAGAGAACTAAACGAAAATGACTAGAAATCACAGAAAACAGAAAATTGCATTAGACAGATGGTAAAAGGGTTTGGACAACAAAACAAACAAACTAAACTTGGATTACAAACCTAGAACAAACCTAGACAACACTAAATGAGCTATTATGACTAAACAAACTAAGCAAAATAAAAGGATAGAAGGGTTTGAGTCACAAGACAATATCCGAATTACAACCCTGAAATAACTCGGGTAGCAGAAATGACAACAAAATAAACCACCAAAACTCCTCCTTGGCTAACCAAGAAAAGAGCGTCTTTCCAATCATCAAACTCAACATCTTAGCCACTGACTTCTGCATCAACAATACTAGGACCTTCACAAGTCTCCATCACATTGTTTTGAACCGATTGTCTTTGGGTTCCCTTTGCCTGCTCATTCTTAGGATCAACCTCTGATAGCGTTGAAAGCTTCATAGCACGTGGACCTCCAAGGATCCCAGAAGAATTCTCACATTCCTTTTCAAAATAAATCATACCCACCATATGCGTCTCATTATACACAGGTGACAAACTTTGGCTAGTGTCTGCTGCATCTGGATTTTGCACGACAATGTCGCCTGCATATAAGTTTCTGAATCGCATTCTTTATTTTCCAACACTTCTCTATGTCATGCCCCGGGGCATCTAAGCAATATGCGCACCTTTGAGAAAAACCAAACTTCTTTGGAAGAGGGTTTGACATTTTTATCTGGATCGGCTTCAACATGTCCAATTTCCGTAGCCTCTAGAACAGACTGGCATATGACTCTCCCAATGGAGTGAAGGTTTTCTTCTTCCACAACTTCTCGTTTTAAATGCTTGATTGGGCCAGAAACCTGATCCAGGGGGGTTCGGTAGACTCATGAGGGTAGATAGGCATTTTGTGAAGCTGGGTACTGGGAGAGTGATGTACGACTTTGGGAGTTCTGTGGAGAGAAGTGGCATTGGGGAGGCTCATATGGTGCATAAGAATATCCACGGGGACGATGTCGAGGCTGGAAGTGTTGATCGGGAAAGCCCATTGGATCATCTTTTCTATTTCTCTTTCTTCCACCCAAGCTTACATGGGATGTTCTGAATGTTTTTCGAACAACTCATGATTTTGCCTGACTTAATTCCCTCTTCTACTAGCTCCCTCATTTTTAACACATCATTGAAAGGCTTCCCAGGGACGGGATCAAATGACTGAAGTAGGTGGGCCCCTGAGCTTGTAGGAAAATCTCAACTATTTCTTCTTCACCAATTGGGGTATTGACTTGAGCAGATTGCTCCCTCCATCTGAGCCCAAACTCCCTAAAGCTTTCCTCCAACTTCTTTTCCATTTTAGATAGGGAAGAGCGGCCTGGGGTAATGCCTGATTTGTATTGAAAGTGTCGAACAAAATCTTGAGTCATGTCACCCAATGCAGGCCACTTACCAATATCTTAATGATTATGCCATTCCAAAACTGCCAGTCAGGCTCTCACTGAAATACGCTATCAACAAATCATCTTTCTTGCCAACACTTCTCATTTCACTACAATAATCCCTCAAATGGGCTACCGGATCTCCACACCAATCATACAAATTAAATTTTGGCACTTTAAACCCCGCGGGCAGGCGAACGTCAGGGGACACAGACAGTTCTTTGTAAGTCATGCTTCCCTGGTCTCCCATTTCTTACTTGTTCTTTAAGGACTGTTCTATGCCTTTCAACCTCCTGGGTGCCCCATCTTTCCCTTTTCTTCCTGTGAACCTTTCATTTTCAACATGAGGCTCATCCTTGGGGCCCTGTTTATATGAGTAGGGAACCTTGTGGGCAACCTCTGAGGGGTAATATTAGGCATCATGAGCTTGGAGATAAGTGGGTGGATCTGGATAGTATTGAGGATCATCTGGCATTGTGTCCAGAGTTTGGGTAAGGGCAGCATCTAGGAAGCTAGGTGGTGGCGAGGGTGGCGCCTTTCCAATCATCCAAGCCTGATGCATGTCAGCCATGTGTTGTTTTAACATCTTTACCTCTTCAATCAACCCATTGTCTTGTTCATCCAACTGCTTTCGAGCGTCGGTATCAACCAACTCAATTCTTGTTATCTGCCATTGCCTTTTGACTTTATGTTGTAGGGAAGAGTTACCACTTTAAAACCACAAACCAACCACCCTTCTGCTATGAATATAACAAAATGAAGTCATCACGTTAGCGTTGGGGCATTTAACATAAGATAATCTCACTTTATGTGCAATGCACCTAGCCACAGTTATCGGTTCTAAAATGACTTCGAGGGTACAAAGGTCAGGTGGCATCATCCCAATTTGTTCATTTCAACCTCTCTTTTCTTTGTTTTTGTAGCATTTACTGGCTTGCCCATTTTCCTTCATTTCTCTTTTTTAATCATCACCCTTTCTCTCTCTCATATCTCACATCCCACAATTCCACCTCTTTTTTTCTTTTCTTTTTTTTTTCCTTTTTTTTCTTTTAATAAAAAAAATGATTCGATCGAACCCTATGTATGTTGCCTACGTATCATGACACCGCATGAATCAGATCTTTGCGTAGTTCTGGAAGGTCGGGAATAAAGGAAACAAACTAACATTCTTTTTCTTTTTACCTTAATGACTACTTAGACGAGAAAAGGAAAATAAAAGAAACAAATCTTTTTTTTTTGAATTTTCTAGACTTAATGTTCTATAACTTATTCTAAACTCAAGCTTAACGTTCATATATATTTTTTCCAAGACAAATACTCCGTGGGAAATTATTAAAGAAAACCCTAAAAGAGAAAAAAAATATATTTTTTGATTCGTTTTTTAGGAGGGAATCTAAACAATAAACCACAGAAACATATTTTGAATTTTTCATTTGATATCTCGACGCGATATTTCGAAACGAGCAATGAAATAGATAAAACAAAATGCTTTTGGATTTCAATTTTGATTACCTAAAAAAGAAATTCTAATGATAAACAAAAGATAAAGTATTTTTTTTCTATGTACAATATCCTAAAGTTCTAATGAAAATAAAAGAATTTGTTTTCTCATTTTTCACTAATTTCCTAAAGAGGCACCTCAAAAGAAAATCTTTTGGATTTTGGAATTAACACCTTAAAGAAAACTTTTAAAGCAGTACTAAAAGAAAATTCTCTCTTTTTTGAATTTTGGTCCTAATATACTAAATGAAACATAAAAACAATTCATTTTAAGTCCTATATATTAATTGCCTAAAGGAAAAACAACCTCAAAATTTTCTCATTTCTAGAATTAATATTCTAAAGAAAATTTATAACGAAACATAAAATGCAACATCTCTTTTTTTTGGATTTTGAGTTACAGCATATTTTCCAAATATAAAGCAGAAAATACAATAACAAAAGGCTTGAAATTACTGTACAAAACTAGAAAGTAAAAGACGACATAAAATGAAGAACAGACTCAAAACTTAAAAGTAAAACAAATCTCCTCAAGCAACTCCTGACTGAGCGATCCTGACCAGATGGTCAGAGGTGTCTGTCATGCTCAAACTTCGATAAATAAATCCACACCTGTATGAGAAAACTTTAAATCAACACTAGGTGAGATAATAACACTCCCTACTGGACACATGGAAGACATGGTTGAGGCTATTTTTGCAAACTGGCTTATTTGGCCAAAAGGTGGCTAGAAGTGCAAAATTTGGCCATGACCCCGCAAATCCAAGAACCTAAGATTTACTAGGAAGACCGGACCCTATGTGGGTTGCCTACGTATCACGCCCCGAAAGACGAGAATCAGGTATGCGTAGTTCGGGTAGTAAGAGGGGATGAAGACTGGGATAGTAAGTGGGGATGGAGCAGGAGTAGGGTGAGAAGGTGTAGATCCTAGAGAGATGGTGCTGTGAAGGTGAGAAGTGGATATATCAGGGAGTGGTATATCTGAAGAAGGCAAGTGAGCTGCAGGTAGGATAGGTGTAGAAGCAGAGTGTGAAATAGAAGCAAATGGGTAGAATTCCTCATGAAAAACTACATCCCTGGAAATGAAAGTTCTCATAGTTTTAAGGTCAAGCACCTTATAGCCCTTCTTACCATGTGGATACCCTAATAATACACAAGCAACTGCCCTTGGATCAAATTTAGTTCTGCGGTATGGGGTAGTAGAAGCAAAACACAAACAACCAAAACACCTCAAAAATGAATAGTCTGGTTTGGACTTAAATAGAATCTCATAAGGTGTTTTAGAATGCAAAATCCTTGAAGGAAACCTATTGATTAAGAAAGTGGCAGTGAGTAGACAATCCCCCCAATAGGCCTTAGGCAAATGTTATTGAAATAATAAGGCCCTAGAAATCTCTAGTAGGTGTTTATGCTTTCTTTCTACCACTCCATTTTGTTGAGGAGTGTGGACACAACTAGTTTGGTGAATAATACCTTGGGATAGAAAGAATTCTGATTGCATCTTACCATTTCCTAACTCAAAGGCATTGTCAGACCTTATAAATTTTACCTTAGTATGAAACTATCTTTCTACCATTGTTAAAAAGGATTTCAAAGTGGTGAAAGCATTAGACTTTGTACTTAACAAGTAGGTCCAAGTGTCTCTGCTAAAATCATCAACTATGGTAAGGAAATAACTAAAACCATCATGAGTAGGGCTGCTATAAGGTCCTCAGGTATCCACATGTATCATGTCAAACACTTTCTTGGTATAAATGGTGCTTAAAGGAAAAGGTAACTTTGTCTGTCTTGCCATAGGACAAATAGTACAAAGAGTAGAAAAAAACAGAACACTTTGGAATATAGTCTGATGAAATGTTCTTCATATTACTTGTGGGATTATACTGGGATATTGTTGTTGTTGTTGAAATGTTCTTCATATTACTCAATGGCATATGGCCTAATCTATAGTGCCATAGCTTTTCTTTTACATTTGGATCAGAAAACACAAAACAAGAATTAAAACTAGGACTGGAATGTGAATTCCTTTTGGAAACAGAAAAACTAGTGTCACACCTCCTTTTTACTTACACCCCCGGAAAGGGTATATATAAAGGAGTTTTTTCCAACTGAAAGTGACAATCAAAATGGGATCATTTTATTAAAAATTTAGAGTCGCCACTTGGGATAATTTATTGTGTCCCAAGTCACCGGTTTAGAATCCCGAATCGAGGAAAAGATTGACTCTGTATTACAGTCTGCGAACCAGAAATCCGGGTAAGGAATTCTGTTAACACGGGAGAAGGTGTTAGGCATTCCAGGATTCCGTGGTTCTAGCACGGTCGCTCAACTGTTATAATTGGCATATTATCTGATTTTTAATACATGTTTTAGACTATGGTATAACTTTAACTTTATAACCGCTTTTATTTAATATTAGGAAGATTTCAACGTTATTTAAAACATGTCTTAAACCACGTCACATAAATGCATCCGCGGTCCCCGACATATTTTATCTAATGTTGTTGAGATTTGGATTTGGGTCACATAAATGCACACCCGAGATTTTTAGAAATTAGGCATCACGACCACGTCACGGGAACAGTACCCGTAGCCATGACAATTATTTAATTACATGCCTAAAGTAAACTACGATATTTATGAATATTAACCGCCTATGCATACTTCTAACGATCCAAAATCACGTCAACAAGCAAGATCTAAATAATATACAACTCCAATCGTTACAAAATTACTAAGTTGTAATAGTTTTGTAAAAATAGCACCTCCGACTCATTATGGGTCACCTGCTCACTTCGTGGTTAATCTTCAAAATTTTAAGCTTAAAGTCGAAGTATACATTGTGTGAAACCAAACAGATTAACCAATATTCCGATGCAATTAATGATATTTTCCCTAAAAAACAAAATACATGGCATGACCATTGAAAGTAAACTCATAAGAGAAATCACACAAATGATTCAAGTATTCATGACACAAATTCTGCAAAATAGGAAGAAAAATGAAGTTCAAAGTGTGACCTCTAATGGGCAGCAACTGCAATAGATTAAAGCGTCAACTGGAATTTCAATGGAGAAGACGATGTCCAAAACTATAACATCAGCAAAAACAGCTATCGGACCTTTGAACTAAAACGGAACCAACGAACGGACCTTGACAAGAAACCAATGAAACGGTCGTCGAAACTCAGTCATCGAAGCTCAACTAGAAAACTCGAGACTCGCCGGAAAAGGGCGTTAAATGAGTTTTGCGACTTCTCACTGATTTCAGCGCCTTTGTTCGTTAGCTCTAGAGCTTGAAAGTTGTCACTGGATTCCCGGCCAGCCCTGGTGGTGAAGGAGCTGGTTTGGTCGCTGGTGTTGAAGAGGCATAGAGGACGTTTGTGTTCTCTCTAATGGAGGTCGTTGGTTTTGGCCTGCAGAAGAAGAAGCAAAAGGGTCTTGAATGTCAAAGAGAAGAAGCTCACGCCAAAAAATGTTCTCTATGGTTTCGATCGCTGCTCTTTTTCAGAAGGTGGAACGGCTGGAAGGGTCTAAGGTTCTCTTCTCATGGCTACTCCCTTGTTTTTCGAAGAAGATGAAATGGCTGTGTTAGAGAAGAAGATCAACGCGGGGGAGTCGTTTTCTGTTCAGCAACTAAAAGGTTGAAGAAGACGATTCATGGGTCGTTCGTTTTTTTTGTTTTTCGGCTCTCCACCTTTAGTCCCTAGGTTTTAGGTACTGAAGAAGATGACCTCCTTTGGGGTCTTTTTTTATTTATTTATTTAAGCATCTCTTTATATGTAGAATCTAGGTTTAGGTATATTTTGTGTATTTTGTCAATTAGTCCCTAGGTCCTTTTGTGTTAATTCCTTAGGGTCCTTTTTATTTGTTTTTGTTCCAAAGAAGAGTCTAGAAGGGTCCCTAGGATTAATGGACTAATCCGAATTTGGCCAAGAATTGGGCTCCAACAACTCTTAAAATTTTGATCCAACACCTTAATTGACTCATTTTAAAGTACGATAAAAATACTACACAATGCAAAAGCTAACATGAAACTATTATATATTTTTTGTATTTTTAAAATTATATAAAGATAAAAATAAGGTACTATTTTTGTATTTATTTATTTTATTATTATTTATTTTTTATAATTTTTTTATTTTTATGACGAAAATAAAGTAAAAAAGTCAAAAATAGTTGAAATAGATATATTAGGCCTAAATTAAATATTTACATGCTAAAATATAAAAAATCTTGAGGAGGGTCAAAAATCACATGTCTACAACTAGTTAACTTAGATAAACTCTTAGGAACACTAGCTGAATGACTTGATTTGAGAATGTAAAGTTCTCCCTCTTCTCTACCAATCTTCATAGGGATCTTCAGTGAAGGGCCCTACAGTAAAAAACAAGAAGAAGGGGTGAATAAGACATATTTCCTGAATTTTCTGCATAATTTATGCACACATAAGAGGTTGAACCTGAAGGATGGAATATAAACCACATTAGGTAGTAATGAAACAGAACCTGAATGAGTGACTTTGACTCTATAGGAATTATGGAGGTTTACCATGAGAGGTTTAGGTAAAGCTTTAAACTCAATGAAGAATTTTCTAGAAAAACACATATGCTCTGTAGCTCCACTATCTAATATCCATGAATTGCTATCAATTTGAAAAAAACAGGCATAGGAGTCAAAAATTTTAGCTATACCAGCACAACTCAGATTGGTTGAAGCATCAGAAGTGCTTGCTCCCTGTTGTCCCAACTTCACCTGTTGAAGAAGTTGCAACAATTCTGTCATATTCTCCTGGGTGAGTGCCTGAACATTTTCTGCATTGTTTGTTGGTTGGACTCTTGCTTCTTCTGAGTTAAAAACATTGTTTGCTTGCACCTGCCCTCTTCCTTGAAATTTCTTCTGATTTGTGAACTTAAAGTCGGTAGGGAAACCATGAAGCCTATAACACTGCTCTATGGTATGACCTGGCTTTTTGCAATAAGCACAGATCCCATTTCCCTTCTTAGACTGAGACATACCCTTCTGTCCTTTGTTATCTTTGAACTTACTGAAGTTTGCTGATTGAGTGGCAACATTAAAAGAGGCTGAATCACCAGGAAAAATAGGTGTATCATAGATTTTCCTTTGTTTTTTATCCTGAATTATAAGGGAATAGGCTTGACCAAAGTAGCCTTTCATCTTGATGTGCTTTCTGTGTTTTAGCTTTAGCTCCACAGTTGCAATCACACACACATGCAGAAATGGTGTTGAGAGCATCAAGTTCATCCCATAGGCTTTTCATTTTAGTGAAATAGGTAGATACACTAGTGTTACCTTGAACAACAGCATTGAGTTCCTTTTTCAATTGAAATAACTTTACTCCATTTGTTTGACCAAATCTATCCTCCAGGCCACTCCACAAATCCTTTGCACTTTGGGAGTAGAGGACATATTCAACTATCTCTTTTGACAGGGAGTTCAACTACCAGGAGAGCACCATGTCATTGGTGCAAGCCCAAGCCTTTTGAAGTCCAGAATCTGCATCAGGGACAACTAGGGATCCATCAATGAACCCTAGTTTGTTTTTGGCTGATAGAGCAATGACAACTGCTCTCCTTCATCCTCCATAACTTTTGCCATCAAAAACTGAAGATACCAGGTTCATGCCTGGATAATCTGAAGGGTGAAGGTAGTAGGGGTGAGTTGGGTCTACAATCCCTACTCCAGTAGGAGCTGCTGTAGCAGGAACACCAGTAGTAGAAGTAGTTGAAATAGGGGTTTCAGGAGTACCCATGATTGACTGTGTTTAAGAAAGGAGAATGATGAAAGAAAATGTATTGAATTATGAGCAGATCAGACCTGCTCTAATACCATGTAGAAAGTAAAGAAGAGCAACGTATGAAAATTTCGTTAATCTATATATTTTTTGTTGTACAAGGCTAAGGTATAAATACAAGAAGAAAAGGAATCTAGGCTAAAACAGAAATGCCAAGTGGCATGCACCTAATGGCTAAATTATAACTGAAAAATTCCTACACTATAACTAACCTGTCAGATAAATACAAGAAATATAAAAAGCTATTTACAGGGTGTATATATTTTGTTCTCTGATCTTCTAGAACACATGACCTTGGGCTGCAGTAATTATTTTAAGCCATGTAGATAAGGCAACCCAACATAAATGAGGCCCAAATCTTCTTCACAGATCAAAGAGCTAAATCCCGGTCCAAATATGTATATACAAAGGCTGAGAAATATCAGACATAGTGCAAAACCTAAAACATTTCATCTCTCAACTTTCTTTGTCGGAAACTTCTAGAAATCGACTAACACCAATATTTGACTAATTAATTGTTTACATTGATAAACTATAGGCTTTCTTGTGTAGTCCTCCTTTAGTTTATTGCTAAAGTTCATATTTTTATTGATAGTAGTTAGAATTTCAAGAATTTTTACCTTTGATAAATAAAATACACATGAATAATACTAAGCTTTAGCGAAAGTTTCAAGCAAAAGGAATAATTAGTGAAAGGCTCCACGCTAGGTAAATTGGAGAATTGATTTAACAGAATTTCAAAATGCTACTAGAACTAGTTGAATTTTCTCAGTAGTATACATGTATAAAGGCCTCCTCTCCTGGATAAAGCCTCAAAATCAGAATTCTGACAATCTTCAACTTGTGTTTCCCAGCTGTCCTTTGCTGACTTGTCAACAAAGTTTATCGCAGAACTTTACCTCAATGGACTTCAGAGAGCAGATGTCTCTGAAATAAGAAGGGATCTCCGTAAGAAATTGACAACCACACGAAACCAAGCGTTCAAGGTTGGGATTGTTAGTGACAGACCATTCTTTTAAGAACTCTATCATTAGTAATTTCAAGACTTTGAGTTGTGGGAACTTGCCATCGCTCACTTCCCATTTATCATTGTCAAAGGGAATGCTTTGCAGTTTGAGTCCTTGAAGATTCTGAAGCAAAGTAATTTCTAATAATGCTGAGGATGCAGGAAAAGCCGCGTACTGTCAAAATTTTGAGATCTGGTGCAGAGATAGAAAAGGGAATGGTTTTAGTGACGTTGTCACGACGAACGTTTCCATTCATTTTGGAATATCCAATACATTGTACTGAAAGTTGTCAACACCCTCGACATTGCATATAAACTTCCAAAGATTGGGTGTTTTTCTCAAAATCGATTCCACATCCTGGACACAGAAAAAAATGGAGTAGAAAGAGTTTTCAGATCAAAAAGGTTTTTGGAGTTCTGAAGTGTGTATACGGCCAAAATCAGGGAGTTCACTTTGGGCCTACTGTGGCATTCAAGCTCGAGGTAGAATGTGAAGTGTGACCCCGAGGTGCGTCCCTCGAGGGAGCACATGGAAGGTTCACTATGGTCAACCTCGGGGTAATATGAATCGATAATCGTTATGGAAAGGCGAGAAATTCCCAAGGGCACGTGACTAGAACTAACAGAGTCTGCGAAAAATAGAACAAATCCGTACTGGGCCAGTATGCAGCTGTACCAATAACATTCCACATCATTATTATACATGTACTATATTGGGATTCCCTCCTCTTATATAAAGGGGACCCTTGTCATTTTGTAACACACATGAATATTGAATGCAATAGAACATTCTCTGCTTTCCTTACCTAAACGTGCTCAACAATTACTCTACAGCTTTATTGCTCCTCATTTATTGTTCTTCATTTGTTGTTCATTATCAACCGTTAAAGGCTGCCCTCGAGGTCCTATATCGCTGAGCTCGAGGCTCTCAATCTTGTGACCACACTGGTTTGCTTATTATTTCTTGCTCATTACACTTAGCATTATTCATATAACAACTACTATTAAGATAAATCACGTATTTTTAGAACCACAAATCAAATATAATTGTTATTACCATTTTCAAGGTAAACAGTTTGGCGCCCACAGTGAGGCTAAAAATAATAGTGATTGTTTTGGTGCTAGTTTTCTGATAACACACGTTATTCTTCACACTTTTTCTTGTCAAAGATTCTTTTATTTCAGGCTTAATCATGTCTAGCATACAAAATGCACCTCTTCACGACAGTGAGGAACTTGGAGAAAATAGCGACATAGGGCTTGGTGTACCACCTGTAAACCCTGAGGGAGTTCCAAATGCGGAGCCAGTTGATATCAGCTCCCACAACACTCTAAACACGGAAGCAAGCGTAGACCTCGTAAGGAATAGACGCAGGGAAGCCCATGCTGGGGGCCAAGAAGCACAAGGAATAGAAGAAGGAGGAGTCAACCTCCAAGTGATATTCGAGATGCTGCAAGCTCAGCAAGTCGCCATCGCTCAACTTCAAAGTCAGAATAGAACCCTAACACTGCCGAGCCAGTAAACATGCAGCACGACCAGTGCTAGAAAAACCCAATGAAAGCGGTTCGGGGACTGACCCCACAATCATGAAAATGCTCGAGGAATTGACTAAAAGAATTGAGTCGGGAGAAAAGAAGATAAAGGCTAACGATAAAAAGGTGGAGACTTATAACTCAAGGGTCGATCAGATCCCGGGCGCACCCCCAATTCTGAAGGGTGTAGATTCAAAGAAGTTCCGGCAAAAACCATTCCCTTCGAATGCGGATCCGAAACTCATCCCAAAGAAATTTAGAATGCTTGATATCCCCAAGTATAATGGGACCACAGACCCCAATGAGCATATTACCGCTTATACTTGTGTTGTAAAAGGGAATGACTTAAAGGACGACTAGATAGAATTCGTCTTGCTAAAGAAATTTGGAGAAACACTGCCGAAGGGGGCCATGATGTGGTATCACAACCTACCCCCGAACTCAATAGACTCAATTGCCATGTTGGAAGATTCTTTTATGAAGGCACATGTCAGTGCCATCAAGGTTGCTACAAGGAAGTCTGACGTCTTCAAGATCAAACAAAGGGAGAACAAGATGCTGAGGGAATTTGTATCTCGTTTCCAGATGGAGCAAATGGAATTTCCACCAGTCTTCGATAACTAGGCAGTGCATGCCTTCACTCAGGGCTTGAATGAGCGAAGCTCGATATCTTCGAAGCAGCTAAAACAAAACTTGGTTGAGTATCCTGTTGTGACTTGGGCAGATGTACACAACAAATATCAATCGAAGATCAGGGTCAAGGATGACCAATTGGGAGCCCCCTCTGGCTCAGTATATCCAAGCAGGCTCTTAACAAAGGAACAAAGGTTCACAGAAAGGGAGTCGAGACCAAACAAGGAAAGATACCAGCCGTATGTGAAAGATCGAAGAAACACCCCGAGGCACAATACCTCGAGGCGATCAAAGAATATATCGAGGTCAAAGTCCCAGGGGACTCATGAGTAAAGGCGGGTTCGATAAGCACACTGGGCTAGTATAGGCGCCCCGGTTATCTGAGTACAACTTCAATGTCGATGTCTCAGACATCGTATCGGCCATAGGTAAAATCAAAGATACCAAGTGGCAAAAACCCATATTGTCAGATCCTTCACAAAGGAACCCTAACTTGATATACAAATATCACGACACTCACGGTCATAAGACCAAGAATTGTAGACAACTTCGAGAAGAGGTAGCCCGACTGATCAGCGAAGGGAACCTTCAAGAGTTCCTCAGTGACTGAGCTAAAAACCAATTTCGGGAAAGAGAGGTTTACAAGAAGAACGAACAAGAAGAACCACAGCACATCATCCAGATGATCATTAGAGGAGTTGACGCCCTATAGGGACCATTTGTCAAGCGAACGAAAATATCCATCACTAAGGAAAAGCAAACCCGAAGTTACATATCAGAGGATGCTCTCACATTCAACGAAGAGGACATTGATACCTTGTCTCAGCCTCATAATGACGCACTGGTAATTTCTTTTCTTTTGAATAAGATTCAAATTAAACATGTGCTCGTAGATCCAGGTAGCTCGACCAACATAATCAGGTCGAGGGTGGTGGAATAGCTCGAACTGCTCGACCAGATCGTACCCGCCTCTCGAGTTCTCAATGGATTCAACATGGCGAGCGAGACAACAAAAGAGGAGATCATCCTCCTGGTCAACGTGGCCGGTACAATCCAAGATACCAAGTTTTATGTCATCGAAGGTGATATGAGATACAATGCCTTAGAAGGCCGTGGATACACAGTATGAGGGCAGTGCCATAAAACCTTCATCAAATGATGAAGTTTCCAACCAAGGATGGGGTGAAAGCAGTGTACGGGGAGCAGTATGCGGCAAGAGAGATATTTGCGGTGCACGACGTGGCACCAACATCGACTCCCTCTACATCGAAGAAGCCAAAAGACAAGCGAACAACCAAGTAGCAACCATAACCTACTTTCTCGACTACATCTGAATGAGTGAATAAATGAATGTGCCTCGTCCTCGGAGCGAACAATTGAAACGTATCGAGGCTCTGACACTAGCATTGTTAAGGTACAACCTTCTCTCTTTTCATTTATGTTTTATGCTAACTTATTGCAGGCATTCGATTGGGAGGAATCGAAGCACCCTCCAGCTCGAAGACCTTGGGTTTCAAAGCATGCGTTGCGCTCTTTTTCCCTTAGACTGGGTTTCATCCCAAACGGGTTTTACCGGCGAGGTTTTTAACGAGGCAACATCCATATGATACCTAAGGAGAACTCATCAAGTATCCAAGACTTCTCTTCGATCAACCTCAAATACTGGGGGGCATCACCCCGGGAGGTTACCTCTTCAAAGAAAACAAACTATGCCTAGGAGGACATCGATAGAAGAATGATGTATTAGGCCAAATAGTCAAATGAACCATGTCCATGTAAAATAAGCGAGCCTCGAAAGGCAAAAAACATGTACGCATATGTCAAGTAATTGAGGAAGCCTCTTTGCTTATCAAAAAACTTTGTGCCTCGAAGAAATTCATTACTTTCTCATAAGGCGGCTCAAGGGCCAGAAACTCTCGAACACTCGGGGACTACCATTGACAGTCAGCTCATCGAGCCATCGAAAACTCAAATTCGTAAGACCTCGATCAGGAAACTTCGAGCTCGTAAGCCCTCGGTAAGGCAACATCAAATTTGTAAGACCTCAACGAGGCATGCCCAAACTTATAAGACCTTGAAAAAGGCATAACCCCGATATTAAGGCTAAGTCTATATATCCGAACTTGTAAGACCCCTAAAAAGGCATACCCTCGATATAGATGACGAGGTCATCTCACCCGGGGACTAAAGGCTACGGCCGAACATAAAGACTACAGTCATATCAAAAGGCTCGGGCCAAATTAACGCTGCTCATAGACGTCCGACCACAGCCAAAAAATTAAAAGCCTTCAAATACTTCGAAAATACTTCGAAAAGAACCGGTTAATCAGCCTACCCCTGGCATAAGCAAAGGAGCTTCGATCATATCAGCTCCAAACAATGAAAAGGCTTCGAGATAATCAGCCTGTTAAGCCCCATATTTTCGTACGTGAAAGTACGCCATAAATAAATTGATGAAAGCTCGGAAATGAGATATTACATCCCGCATTTTTGTACGTTAAAGTTTCATCGTAAGTTAATCATCATAAGCTCGGGAATGAGATTATTTTGGGATTATAAGTATTATGCTATTTCAAACAAGGGATAAGTAAATTTGTGAAGGTGAGAGGCTAAGCAAATCGAATTAAATAAGTTTCGTTGAAGTTTGGCAATTTGGGATAAAATAGGATCTAAGCTATAATACCCCGTATTTATGGACTAGTGTCACACAAGGTACCATATGACCATGATAGTAAGGTGTATAAGGTGTGTTAAAAATGAATAGTATTTTAAGTAATTTGAGATAATTTTTAATTATGTGGGTAATTGGTTAATTATTGGATTAATAACTTAATTAAGGAAATGGGGGAATTATTGGATAGTCGTGATAAGATCAACGTGGCAGCACATTATACCCAATATAATGACTCTTAAAATCACATTGCTAGGTGGCAAAAGTTAGTGAAATTCTTTGGCTTAGACATTCTTAGTGGGGCCCACACCCAAGAGATCAAAAAGACCTCCGTAAAGTCATTATGAAGTTCTTCAAAGGGGTTAGATCATATGCAGGAACATTTTCTAATGAAGAGTCTTTCCGGGAGCTTAATAATCAACAATCCCCATTACCATATCATCTCTTTGTCAAATTTCATTTGGTACTGGAAATCCGGGCGTCAAAATTTGGGCACAATGAAAGTAGGCTTCAGCAAAATTCATCCAAAGATTATACTACGAGACTTCTGAGAATAATAGCAACGAGATTTTGCATTTCTAAGAGAGCACAGTACCATCCTTTCTCAAGAATATCAAACGAATCTTTTCCTACTTCAATCCGCCATTACGTGTTGTCGCAATTGACGTATGTTAGAGGGATTGTCAAGAGAATTGGCTCAGGTATGTTAAGGCTATCCCTTCTTTCTTTTGGCATGATCTATATGACACAAACGAAACAAGTAAATGCACAATATCCATAAATGACTCTATTCATAGAAATACTAGAGATGCTTATGTTCTTGATTCCCATTGTGTCATATTATTCTATCATATGTTCATGGGTCTCAGAAAATACTTAAATTGATTTTATGATATTAGTCAGAGGCATAATGGTATTATGACACTCCAAAAGATTTTATTGATTTTCTTCTCATGCATTAAATTCATTTACATTGACTCATGACCAGATGGCATTAGATATGCGTATATATTTATATTGGATATTGGAAAAGGTTACAGCGTTATATACGCACCACCACCTGATTAGCTGGTATATGTTGATAAGTTTGCCCATAGTGGCCGAGATGATAAGATGGGATGCCCTCAGAGGTTGATGATGTTATGAAACATGTACCTATGCACGGTATAACATTCACACACATATGCATGACACTATAAGTATTTCATGATTTACAAAGTTTTCCAGACTTACAGATTGAGTCATTTACTCTATATTTCTTCCATGTCTATTATGTACTTATTTATGTGCCTTACATACTCGTTACATTATTCGTACTGACGTCCCTTTTGCCTGGGGACACTGCGTTTCATGCCCGCAGGTCCCGATAGATAGGTTGAGAGCCCTCCAAGTAGGCTATCAGCTCAGCGGAAGATGTTGGTGCGCTCCATTTGTTTCGGAGTTGCTTGTTTGGTTGGTATGATTTAGATATGTATTGTTCTTTATAAAAATTATGTATTCTTAGAGTCTTGTATTTAGATGTCATGTACATAAAAGATTGTATGGCCTTGTCGGCCAATGTTCAGTATATGAGTGGTTATTTTGATTTTATAGGTTGTATGTCTTATGCATAAGCTAGTATCACATGTTGTATTCTACTTATCACACGGCCGCCTCCCGGCTCAGTTATCTATGATAGTATGACATGAAAAGATACGTTATGTTGGTACTCGGTTGAGTAAGGTACCAGGTGCCCGTATCGGCCCATCGATTTGGGTCGTGACAAAAGTGGTATCAAAGCAATTCTGTCCTAGGGAGTCTACAAGCCATGTATAGTAGAGTCTTGTTTATTGGTGTGTCGTGCACCACACTTATAAATAGGAGGCTACAGGGCATTTAGGACTGTCACTCTTTTTTCTTACTCTAGATAGTGTGGTAAAGCTCAATTGTAAGAATTCAAATTCCTATCTTCTATTTTATTCGTAATAAGACGATACCTGCATTCAGAAAAATGGTCGGTAAGAGATATAGTTGTGGAAGTGTTGAGATAGAGGAACTCGATTTTGCATCATGCTTATGATGAGTCAATGTGAAGTCTTTAACAGATCATGTGTGTACTAAGACGTGTAAGCCTCTTGATAAGGCGTCTTGAGGCAAGAATACCTATCCACCTTAATGGTGAAAGACAATGAGATATTCTAAAAATAAATACAAGATTCAACAAGCAAAAGAAGCAAGATGAAGAAGAGTACGAGGCGCCCAGTTAATGAAGGTTAACAATGTTTATAATTCAGGCAGAGGAATATAAGTTTTTTGAGTGATATTTAACGGTAACAAAGGTATGTATGATTAGCCGTACCCATCTCAGTTGTGCCATATGGGGGCTAACATGTGTAGTTTAAGAAAAGGTTGGAACATCAGGATCCGGCTGCAGTTAGAGTAACCCAAAATGGTGAATGAATTATTTGTGTTAGTTGATATTTCCAAAGGGTATTACAAATGTGCTGATAGATCTTCTTGTGAGACATCTAGATGGTGCACTCTAGAATATTACAATTAGATATGAATACTAGCATGATCAAAAGAAAAAAAATAGAAGATAGGCACTGAAAGCCTGGAAGGGATAAATATTACCTTAGTGTGACTCTCGTCCCTAGTAGGGAGAGAGTGTTAGGCAATTCGATGAGCCAGTGGATGGAGCAAGGGGAGCTAAAAGCAAAAGAATGTCATGTTTCAGTTTCAGAATAAAGTAATAGATATAGATGTTAGCGGGAAATAAGAAGAGAATTAATGAAGCATTATGAGTAAGATATGATACATAGATGATATTAAAGATGTGATACATGGATGACAACGGTAGAGTATTACAGAATATATAGACAAATGAAAAAAGAGACGAAAGGTGATGGGCCTTAAGACAACAAACAAGTGTAGGCCATACAGTCACATCCTCATTTTGAGAAATAAGTTTGCAACTCTAACGTGATTAACAGAAGGAAAATTTAGGCACTAGAGTAATAGAAATCAGTATGGACTGGTGAACAAGAAAAACTAAACATGAATTAGGGACTGAGTGATTGGATAATAGTCGGCATCATGAGAGTTTCAAATTTCATTCTAACAATAATAGAATGGACAACAGAAAAAAAGAAAAAAAAAGATTCATGAGAAATTCAGAGAATGGTCATTCAGGAAGACGCTTCCCTAAAGCAAGCAATGTGAGCAAAGTTCAACTTAAGGGACTGTATGTGCCGGTTATACTAAGTGTCACTATGGTGAGTAAGGAAATTTCGTTATCCTTGGTGCATAAGGATTACCGCAAGACGAGTAAAGGTTATCGATGATGTAAAGAGAAGCCAAAGATAAAGAGGTAAAACATCTATGAGTAAATCATCGTGGCTCCAACTCTTAGTTCTCCCCTAAAGAGGGAATATGGAGTGATATGGCATTAAGTCAGAATTAAGTGGTTCTGGTAATTATGGAATGGTAAAGGAAGAATGCGATAAAAATGAGATTGCATTTATTCAAAGCCTACAGATATGCTACGGTTCCAGAACATTATGCAAACACGACGTCAAGGAAAGGAAGTAAGGGTTCCTGCTCGGGATGTTATTGATAAAAAAGGAGCCAATGCAAGAGGTAAGTTAAGATAAGGAAATAACCCAAGAAAGATTACGTAGAATAGTTGATTCAGGAAGTGCCTAGTTATGGCTAGACAAGAGGTTGTAGACAAATCCACAGATCATGCAATATAAACATAGTGAACCACAACATTGGGAATTCAGTCTCGCAGATATGACATTATGACCCTTGAGAAATATTCAGATAGGAGTCGGGGCAGTTAAAGGTACCGTATGAGTGTTACGGAAATAAAAGAGAGTGTCACTAGGAAGACAGTCAAAATATTAGTTTAGAAGCAACCCTACAAGTACAAGGACGTAGAGGTAAGTAACTACGGATAATTATAGGTAAGAAAGGACATCAAAAATTCCGTCAAGTATACGATGTAATAAACTTGCAACTTTACAAGAGTCAGAGGGTCCTCCCTAAGTACTAAAATGAAAGACTAGCTGAGGAAATAAGAAGGAAGGCTTCTACCTAAGCTCCGCGACGTAAGGAGGAAATGGTCTTATAACAATAGTCTCACAACAACATTGTATGCACCCCATAAGAAAAAGGCATCTATCGTGGCTAATGAACGGGGAAAAAAATCAAAAGGTTATATTCAAGATCATATGGGTTGTATGGAACTCCAATATGTATGGGAACTAAGATAAGACAAGTATTTATGCAACAAAGGGGCAGGAAGACTAGGAAAAGTAATTGCTTGCATTTAAAGAAAGCTGAGATGGAACGAAAGGAATTATTCGATCAATGATCCAGAGTTAGAATGTTATAAATACACTCAAGATTTCAGAATATTATCCATGCAACATATATGTTGGCAAGGCTAAAGTAATAACTAATACCCTAAGTCGTAGATCGAGAGATAACTTAAGCATACATAAAGGCTGATCAGAAGGAGGAGGAAACTAAAGAGTTACATCAACGAAGTAAATCAGGAATCTGATTATTGGACCCAGAAAATTATAGACCTCGTGATTGAGAACATTGCAGAATCATTATTAATATCAGAGGTACAAGAGAGATGGTACAACAGCCATATTCTATAACGTCTCTACGATAAGACCAGTTAGAAAAGTACCAGCCTTATAAGAAGTGAGTATGAATCTCCCACCGAATTGTGTATGCACCAGAGGTGCAAGTATTAAAATAGAGCTTCAAGTCGTGGAGGTGAATTATACCTATGTGGAAGAAGGTCATGAAAGAGATAAAAGATATTACGTGAGATTTTAAGGTAAGTAAGGTAAATGTGAACAACGTACAAGATAGTCAAATGCAGAAGGTTATGAACAGTCCATACTTCAGATAGAAGGCTAGAAGCACTAGGATTCAATATTTAGGAATGGTAACAACTTCGTTAGTGGCATACCTTCCAGCCTATAGTTTCTAAGTATCGAAAGGTCTAATTAGAGAGTAAAAGAAGAGTTAGAGATGATGTGATGTCTCGATGTTCCAGAAGTCATAAGGGAATCGATCACAAGCTATTATATGGTAAACCGACAAGATTCTAGAAGAGCAGATAGTTTATCTAAGTTATACAAAGCTCACTATAGCATGAATGAACTCAAAGGAGTCTAAGACTAATAACATTTAGAAGAGATGGAATATTGTAGAATGGGGGTGTGATTATGATAGATAAAGGACGACGTTTGGGTCTTCGATTGAGTAATGGTCTGACAAAAAAAAGAAAAAGAAAAAGACTTCATGAATTGGATAGGATTAAAATAGCCATGTAAGGCGAGTCACATTGGGATGCTATGAAATGCGGCTATGGAAGTATAATATTATATCACCCAGGTGGATTAGAAAAATCACTTCAAATATTCTATGATGCAACGTAAGCCCTAGTGGCAATATATTACGTAAGAAATTTCAAGTTATCAATAGATGGTTATAGATCAACATTGAGGTAAATCAATAATGGATGGGTAAGAATTTCAAAGTACGAGATGAGACTGGGCCATCATTCTTAAGGTGAACAGTAATGAAGAAGCGTTAAAGGATTTAGTTTTATGCATATAGCAATATTCGTAAGTTCAAAAAAGTACCGAGCAAATAACATTAGTATACCTATAGATGCCCAGAGGGATATCTTGTCAAGATCTGTATATGTTTACCAAGTAAGGCATAGAGATTGGCCAAAAATAAGGGAAAAAGAGAGAAGAACACATAGGCATACTTACAAGGTTAGAGTCATACAAGCTGCACGATAGAAGGTAGCAACAATTACGAGATTGGAAGGATTCCGACTACAGGTCGTGGTATGAGAAAGAGGCCTAAAGGGGGGAATACCTTGGCCTTTAGGATTCATTCACAGAACAGTTGCCTAGATGGCAAGAGGAGTACTAAAGTATTCGCAAGAACTATGGATTATGAGAATGATAAGTGCATAAGTCAACATTTGAGGACGAATGTTCGAGAGGGGATGATGTTACACCCCATATTTTTATACATGAAAGTACGCCATAAATAAATTGATGAAAGCTCGAAAATGAGATATTACATCCCGCATTTTTGTACATTAAAGTTTCGTCGTAAGTTAATCGACGTAAGCTCGGGAATGAGATTATTTTGGGATTATAAGTATTATGCTATTTCAAACAAGGGATAGTAAATTCGTGGAGGTGAGAGGGTAAGCAAATCAAAGTAAATAAGTTTCGTTGAAGTTTGGCAATTTGGGATAAAATAGGGTCCAAGCTATAATACCTCGTATTTGTGGACTAATGTCACACAAGGTACCACATGACCATGACAGTAAAATGTATAAGGTGTGTTAAAAGTGAGTAGTATTTTAAGTAATTTGAGATAATTTTTAATTATGGGTAATTGGTTAATTATTGAATTAATGAGGGATTAATAACTTAATTAAGGAAATGGGGGAATTATTGGATAGCCGTTATAAGCTCAATGTGGCAGCACATTATACCTAATATAATGACTCTTAAATCACATTGCTAGGTGGCAAAAGTTAGTGAAATTCTTTTGTTTAGTCATTCATAGTGGGGCCCACACCCAAGAGATCAAAAAGACCTCTCTAAAGTCATTATGAAGTTCTTCAAAGGGGTTAGATCATATGTAGGAATATTTTCTAATGAAGAGTCTTTCCAGGAGCTTAATAATCAATAATTCACATTACCATGTCATCTCTTTGTCAAATTTCATTTGGTACTGAAAATTCGGGCATCAAAATTTGCGCACAATGAAAGTAGGCTTCAACAAAAATTAATCCAAAGATTATACTACGAGACTTCTTAGAATAATAACAATGAGATTTTGCATTTCTAAGAGAGGACGGTACAATCTTTCCCAAGAATATCATACGAATTTTTTCCTACTTCAATCCACCGTTACGTGTTGTAGCAATTGACTTGTGTTAGAGGGATTGTCAAGAGAATTGGCTCAGGTATGTTAAGGTTATCCCTTCTTTCTTTTGGCATGATCTATATGACACAAACGAAACGAGAAAATACACAATTTTCATAAATGGCTCTATTTATAGAAATACTAGAGATGCTTATGTTCTTGATTCCCCATGTGTCATATTATTCTATCATCTGTTCATGGGTCTCAGAAAATATGTAAATTGATTTTATGATATTAATCAGAGGCATAATGGTCTTATGACACTCCAAAAAAATTTAGTGACGTACTTCTCATGCATTGCATTCATTTACATTGACCCATGACCAGATGGCGTTATATACACGTATATATGTATATATATGTATATGGGATATGGAAAAAGGTTACGGAGTTATATGCACCACCACCTGATCAGCTGGTATACGTTGATGATTTTTCCCACAGTAGCCGAGATGATATGATGGGATGCCCTCAGAGGATGATGATGTAATGAAACATGTACCTATGCACGACATGACATTCATACGAATATGCATAACACTATAAGTATTTCTTGATTTACAAAGTTTTCTAGACTTACAGGTTGAGTCATTTACTCTATATTTCTTCCATGTCTGTTATGTACTTATTTATGTGCCTTACATACTCGATATATTGTTCATACTGACGTCCCTTTTGCCTGATGACACTTTGTTTCATGCCCGCAGGTCCCGATAAATAGATCGAGAGCCCTCCAAGTAGGCTATCAGCTCAATGGAAGATGTTGGTGAGCTCCATTTGCTTCGGAGTTGCTTATTTGGTTGGTATGATTTAGATGTCTATTGTTATTTATGAAAATTATGTATTCTTAGAGGCTTGTAGAAAGATGTCATGTGCGTAAAAGATTGTATGGACTTGTTGGCCTATTTTCAGTATACGAGTGGTTATTTTGATCTTATAGGTCGTATGTCTTATGCATAAGTTAGTATCACATGTTGTATTCTACTTATCTCACGGTCGCCTTCCGATTCAGTTATCTATGATAGTATGACATGAAACGATATGTTATGTTAGTGCTCGATTGAGTAAGGTACCGGGTGCCCATCTCGGCCTATCGGCTTCAGCAAAAAGGCTTCGAAAAACCAGCCTTCAAGAGAACCTCCCGAGGTTCTCAATTATCGTCACTTATCGACTCATAATCGAGGTTCTTATTTGAGCTGTCGAAAAGTCAGACGAACACAAAACATGACAAGGCATAATTAAAACTTCAAAGTCTTCAGCCGAAATGGGGAAAAATATATCCATATTAGAGGTCGCATCGACCCAATCTAAAAATGCCTAAAGGCCAAATGCGTAAGGGCCTAAGGGCCAGCCTAAAGAGTCTAAGGGCCAATGTGTAAAAGCCTAAGGGTCAGCCTAAAGAGCCTAAGGGCCAATATGTAAGAGCCTAAGGGCCAATATGTTGAAAACCTAAGGGAAAATGAGCCAGAGTGAAAACTTGATTTGACGACCGAGCCCTGAACGGTCAACTATTATCAATTACTCATCAAGCACAACCTAAGGGTTCATATCTTAAAGTCCAACATACCGGACTAATTATCGACAAGCATCAACTCTCAAAACATAAACAAAGACAAAATAAGTGAAAATTTATATAAAGGGAAAACCAAAGGTTTCCTTTTTTATCATAAATAATGGTACAAAGTTACATTTACAACACTCCCACAGGGAGCCCTATATGAAGAACAAGAGAGAAAAACCTAGTCTACCCTTGGGACCTTACCCTTTCCCCCCTCGGGGACTATGTCTCCATCGGCTCCCTCGGGGCAAGCTCCCTTACCGACCTTCTCCTCGTTGTCTTCAGCATTGAAAACGAGGAACTTGGCATTGAACTCGTCTGCCTTGGCCTGCTCTATCTCATCCAAGAGATTGAAGCCCTTACCATGAATCTCCTCAAGAGTTTCCCTCCGGGATTTGCATCGGGCATATTCATTGCTTCTCCTCTCTCGATCGGAATCCCCCCCTCAACTTCGTACGAACTTCGGCAGCATCTTTCAGATAGATGGCTACCTTCTTATCGGCCTTTTCTTGGACCTCTTCGGCTTTGGCTCGAGCATCCACGACTTTGGCCTTCATCTTCAAAAGATCTATTTCGAGCTTAGCAACCCTGCTCGCCTGGACAAAGCTGCTGTCTCGAGCATTACGAAGTTGTATCTCGAGGGCAGATGCCTTAGCCAGAGCGTTCCTTTTGGCCGCAACATGAACATCTATCTGTTCCTTCAAGTCATTGCATTCATAATTAACCTAGTTGGCTTCGCCCCGAAGGCGCTCCAACGTCTCTGTCTTTCTCTGCAACTGAGACACCGAAACGTTAGTTTACAAAGATGTGAGAAGAAGCCTGTATTCCCTCAAAATAGAGGTTACCTATTTCTCGAGTTTGACTTCGTAATCATGACTTCGGTCCAACTCCGATCGAAGATGTATCAGCTCTCTTGTATTCTTATCACAAAGAAGCCTAAGATATTTCTCCCCATTCAAGGCTTTACTCAACTTAGCCTCACAGCGAAGCAACTCAGACTTGAGCTTATCGAAGGCCTATGAGAAAGAAAAGTTCAGTTAAAAAGAAGAAAGTATGAAGTTGGAAAAGTTATAATAACTTCAAAACTCACCATAGAGCAGAGTCGCTGAGCTTCCTCGAAGGTCGATTTCGCATCTACCAGCTCGGTCTCATCGGCCCCAGTAGAGAAACCCGAGGCGCTATGATTAAACGGAGATATGTCGAAGCCCATTTTCCTTGGAGTACTTCCCGACGTCCGAGAACCAACTGCCAAATCAGGTAATGAAGGACCTTCGCCTTTCCTCTCTTGTGGAATCTCTCCCTCGAGACTAGGGGTCTAGATCCTAGTAGGATCAACGATCTCGGGAGGCCTCCTGGTTCGAGCCATCAATGTAGAGTCATCCTCCTCGCCCCCCCGAGCGGATCCTGGTTTGCTATAGGAATCCTCGTCCTTCGAGGACCTTTTCTTTTTATTATCCTTCCCTGTATCAGAAATTGAAGGTCCATCCTCCTCCTTTAAAGGGGACGATCTCGCCTTAGAAAACTCACTGATACCTGCAATAAAGAAATTAGTGTACGAAAGGGAAAGTACTCCTCGAGAGAAGAACTGCATAGCACATACCATGGTCCCTAGCCTCCCATTTTCCCTTTGAAAAATCTCGCCAATTGCGCTCGTCATAAGTCGAAGAGGCCGCCAGTTTGCAGGTCCAGTCCGGAAGATCGGGGACTTCAATTGGCATCCATGGGATCGCTGCGGGAAAGGAAAGAAAATGACCTTACGGAGTCTGGCTCCACCAAGAACAAAAATAATAGAGTACGGTGTATCACTTACGCTTGAAATTCCATTTCTCGGGGAAGGGCAGGAACTCCGTAGGAATAATGTCAACAGTTCTCACTCGAACAAACTGACTCATCCACTCTCCATCCCTGTCCTCATCATCACTGGAAATAAAGGGCTTGGTGGATCGGCGTCGCAGTGCAATTAGACCTCGATGATGCAAAGGCCGATACAATCTGATGAGGTGGCTAAGAGTGAACTCGAGCTCGGCCTTTTCAGCAAAAAATCTCATCATCAACATGATCCTCCAGAAAAATGGATGGATCTAAGCCAAGGTAACTTAATATCTTCGACAGAATTCAAGCATGACTCGGTCAAGAGGACCCAACGTAAAACGGTACGTGTACACATTCAGAAACCCCTCTACGTGGGCCGTAACATCCTCTTCCCTGGAGAGTACCTGCAGTCTCACCTTTTCTCCCCATCCGCAGTTTCTCCTCACAGCCTCGAGGTATCTCTTCTATTGATCAAACGAACCTCGATTCATGTTCTCGATGGCCCGGAACGTCGAGAGGTTTCTCTATCGTAAAGTTTTTCATCAAGACAAAACAATTCGAAGTTAGCTCACCAAACACCGGCAATGTACCACCGGCCAGGCGGGAAGCAGAATTGGGACTTCACTCATCCTGGTGAGCGAATTTGGGAATGGTAGCCATGGCACCTTCAAAACAAGAAAGGGAAGATAAAAACTTAGGCGAAAGCTTTGATCTAATGCGGTACTAGAACTAGCGCAAAAAAGGGAACTCTATAAAGAAAGGTAGTTGCCTAAAGCGGCAAATCCCTCATTGAAAGGAAAGCAAGTATATATAAGAAGAACGGTGACTATTCATTAAATTTGATAGCCAATCAGCTCTGACAAAGAAAATATGACTTTTTGGGAAAATGTACCGACAAGGCCATTCTGGTCATTTTACGGTCAAGTCACAGGAATAACGTCACCACACAGAGTTCGAGGGATTTAGGAGTCAAATCGATTCCTTACCAACCCGACCTAGGGAAGGTATGCGATTGAAACCAGAACAACCTGATCTCAAGGGTCTCTGTTACTCCAAAACCAAGCTCGAAGGAGTTAAATTCAAATTCGAAGCTTGACTTTGGCATGAACACTAAAAGGCAAAACTTTGAAGACATTAAACAAAGAAAATCCTTTGCATTCCAAAAATATATTTTCAAAGGTGCATTTACAAAACTCCTACGCGGAGTCCACATACAAAAAGAAGAAGAAGTAAAAAGAGCAAAGGTGGCTTAGTCTTCATCTTTGCCACTCCCCGAGCTACTCGCAGAGCCCTCGTCCGAAGTAGTCAGAGCTGTTGACTCCTCTTCCAAAGCCTTCGCTTCTTCGATCTCAGCAGAGAGATTGAAACCCTTGGCATGCACTTCCTCAAAGGCCTGCCTCCGAGCTTTTAATCGAGCATGTGCAAGGGCGCGAGCCAGTTTGAGCTCAGCCTCTTCAGATATCTCCCTAGCTCGAGTATTCGCTACAGCAGCGTCATCCCGATACCAGGATAGGAGTGCATCGGCTTCAGACTTGTCCATGGATAATGCGGCAGCCAACTCAGCATGAAGAGCCTTGAAGTTGTGAGCCTCCTCTTTAGCACCTTGAAGAAGACTCTGTGTTGAGGCCAGCTCCCCTCGAAGAGTATCCCTTTCCTAGGCCATGTTATCCTTGTACCGCTTCAGCTCAAGGATCTCAACATCTTTGGCTGCAATCTCTTCCCGAAGCTTCTCTACTAGGGCATCCTTGCGCTCAATCTACAAATGACGAGTCAAGGTCATAAATACCAAGTTATGAAAACAAAAAACAGGCTCATGAATACCGAACTACCCGCTCGATAAAGTTGGCCCGCTCTTAGAGCACTTTCTTCGAGCTTGCCCGAAGGCTGCTCAGTTCTTCCTCCCTTCGGGCGTATAGTGTATTTTATCTCTTTCGACTCCGAAGCAAGCTTCTCGGACTCCTCATCACAATGAGTCAGTTTAGCTCTTAACTTGGAGAAGGCCTGGTCGTACAGCATCGTGACCTATAGAACGAAGGAAAGAAGTTAGAAAAACAAAGATCAAAACTCAAGGCACAAAGGTTATGTCAAAAGTCATTTGTTTTTGGAGTTTCGCAGCCTCCTCGAGGACGACTGGGGTATCGAGATCAGCATCATCTTCAACACCGGCAAAAAAATCTCCAAATTCATCATCCTCTCCCTGGGATGCCCCCACATCGGGAGTCTCCCTGTTCTGGGCATCTCGTATTTGCCCTGGGGAAAATAACGGGTTTGGTTGAAGATCGCCTATGATGTCAACCTCTATCGGGGCTTCTTCTCACCCTCAAAGGGCCTCAGAGCTGGATCCTTCGAATGCGCCAACCAAGTGCTCATCAGCACAAGTTGTATCATGTTTAGTGGTCGGCTCGGGGACTGCATCCAAACCCTCCCCAGGGTCTCCTCAATACGAGGTGGGACTACATCGGCCATATCAGACTCGGCAATCTTCTGCCCGGAAACCTTCGAAGCATCAGCGCTTCGTCTTGCCCTACGTACCAATGGGCAACCATCGTCGTCTTCGTCTTCAGCACAAAGACCCTCAACAGTTTCTGGAGTTAGGACCGTTGCATCTGCCCTAGGCTTTCGAGCCTTAGCTCTCTTTGGTTTCGGGGACTTCGCCAGTATCTCCTTCTTTCTCTTTCTATATTTGGTGGATCTTTGGGTCTCCTCTTCACCAGAAGGAGGTGGTCTCATTGAAACGGCTTCTTCGAGGCCTGCACGAGCATAAAATGGCAAACATAACACCAAGAAATCTATTTATAGGGAATTTAGAAGTTACAGTGGTAAGGGCGTACCATGATTTTTGGCCTCCTATCAAGTTTTGTCCAAATCATGCCAAACATGCTTGTCATATGAAGAGGCGGTGTCTAAGAGTTTAACCCATCCCGGGAGGTCCTTGACTGCACCGGGGAACCACACGGTGGCTACGTAACCGGAAGATAATCAATTCAAATAATAAAGAAATTAGTTCGAAAGAGGAAAAGAGGACATTCAGATGATAAAACATGCTCGGTGTAACGATACTTACGTCTCATATTCCATTCCTCAGGGAATGGTATCTTCTCAGCAGGGATGAGATCCAAAGTCCTGACTCGAACGAAGCGGCTCATCCACTCCCAGTCTTTATCTTCGTCGATGCTGGCAAAAAATGCTTTGGTAGATCGACATCGCAGTTTGACTAGGCCCCCTCGATAGAGATGAGGGCTATACAATCTAATCAGATGATCGAGGGTAAAATTCATCCCTTGACCATGTTCGAGAAATATCTAATCAAATAGACGATTCTCCAAAAAGAGGGATAAATTTGACCAAGCGTCACTCGATACTACTGGCAAAAATCGAGGATTACCGGGTCTATCGGTGGAGAAGAAGAATCTACAAGACCTAAGGTCAAGGGATACGTATATACTCTAAGGAAACCAGCTCTATGCTTGGTTATATTCTCTTTCGATGAAGGGATCTCTACTTGTACCGCCTTTCCCAGCGGCAATCTATTTTCACTTTCTTTATGTCGGTTATTAGACTAATGTACCGAGACATGGGCTCGCATCGACCCGGTACCGAAGAAGGTTTTTCAATTTTGAAATCAGAGGATGTATCGAAGGGACCAGGAATACACTCTTCAATACAACGAGGCGCTATCTTTTTGCTCTTGGTCGAGCATGACAAAGAAAGGGCTTCCTCTTTTGAGGTACTATCTTAGAAGTTTTGGTCATGGTTACAACAAAGTTTCAAAGTAAGCTGACGAAGAAGTGAACACAAACGAAGGATGAAGACAGGAAACTGTTAACAAAGATTAAAATACTTGAAGATGTTGTAAAGGTTTAAAAGATGGGGAATTGAAATATTTCTAAGAGTCATCTAAGTGTATTGGAGGAGTTAAAAGGGCGGCCAATAGCGGTTCGTGGGCTTTTCGAGAACTGTGTTTGACAAGACCTCTGTACAACTTTTTTGTCACGCCATTTAATGATCTCACGTGGTTGACGTCACAATGGGAGTATGTAAGAGGCAAGAACTCAAGATCGTTTCTCATCATTTCATTCTAAGAAATGCGGGGACTATCTGTATACGGCCAAAATCGGGAGTTCGACTTTGGGCCTATTGTAGCATTCCACGCCCGGCCTCGAGAAGCTCGAAGCGGAATATGAAGTTTGACCCCGAGGTGCGTCCCTTGAGAGAGCACATAGAAGGTTCACTATGGTCAATTTCGGAGCAGTATGAATCGATAATCGTCATAGAAAGGCAGGAAATTCCCAAGGGCACGTGACTAGAACTGACAGAGTCTGCGAGAAACAGTACAAAAATCCATACTGGGCCAGTATGCAGCTGTACCAATAGCATTTCCTCATCATTATTAGACATGTACTATATTGGGATCCCTCCTCCTATATAAAAGGGACCCTTGGCATTTTGTAACACACATGAATATTAAATGCAATAGAACATTCTCTGCTTTCCTTGCCTAAACGTGCTCAACAATTACTCTACAGCTTTATTGCTCCTCATTTATTGTTCATATATTGTTCTTCATTTGTTGTTCATTATCAACTGTTAAAGGTTGCCCTCGAGGTCCTATATCGCTGAGCTCGAGGCTCTCAATCTTGTGACCGCACTGGTTTGCTTATCATTTCTTGCTCATTGCACTTAGCATTATTTACATAACAATTAGTATTAAGATAAATCACGTATTTTTAGAACCACAAATCAAATATAATTGTTATTACCATTTTCAAGGTAAACAAAGTGGTTATGTTGCGAAACTGCAATTGGTTTTTGCAAAGTGTCTCAATTTAACCATCTTCTAGAGGGTAATGGGTAGAGACATACTTATCGAAGAATCATTCGCCAACATCAGAGTTTCAAGTTTCTAACAATTGGATATGAATGATGAAATCAACGGGGTGCGATGAAATCGATGGGGTGCAAGTTTTTGCAGGAAAATGCCTCAAGTTAACTAGACCAGTAGGGTTAATATAAGTGAACCCATATCCAACACTTTTAGAAATTTGAAGCTGTAAAAACTGTGGGAGATCGGGTCAGATGAAACGAGATGATCAAGCAAAAATACAGAGCAAACACGTGACCAACACAAGCTCCATTCTCCAACACGATGCCCTTCACCAAAAATAGATATGTGATGAGCAAGCTGTTTCTGACAGAAAACGGGGAAAGAAGGATTGGCATTTTGATTCCTGCGAATAAAGAAGTTAGTAAAATGATAAAGATTAATTGTCAATATAATTTGAACAATTAATTAATTGAAGAAAAAGAGTACTATTATTTGTATAGTACCGTGTTATCCATAGGAGAAGATTCTCTTCCTTTTCTCTCTCCTTGCAGAAATCATGCAGTAGGTCATGAACGCGACATGCTTTGATCTTACCTCTAGAACTCCTCTTAGTTCCCATCACTAGATTTCTTCCACTAAGATTCCCCAAATAACCTTCTGCTATATCCTCCAAACTCTTGCCGTTGCAACTTTTTATGAATCCTTCTGAAATCCATAACCTTGTTAACTTCGAAACTTTAATCACATTGTCTTCTAAAAAAGCTCCAAAATAAAGAAAGCAAGACCTCAGATGATAGATGATCATAGGGTAAACTCTGATAACTTTGTTCTATAATGGCTCTTGAATCATTGTGAATGTAGAGACTTAAAGTTTTGGCCACTTGTTCCCAACATTATTCGTTCTACTCTATCTTTGACAAAATACCAGCCACCAAAGCAACAGAAAGAGGCAACCCGCCACACGTTTTTGCTATTTGTTGCCCAATATCCATTAGGAGAGAGGAGCAACTTTCTTGCCCAAACACCTTCTTCTGAAGTAGCTCCAAACTTTAATCATCGTTAAACATACGAAGTGGAACTGGATCATTTTGAAATCTAGCATAATTGGCAACTTCAAGATTTCGCGTTGTTAGAATGATTCTACTTTCACTATTGGCATCTCGAAAAGAACCTACTAGATCATCCCACACACTAGCTTCCCACGCATCATCAACAAGGATGAGATATTTTATGGAGAATAAAACTTTGCGATGCTCATCAGCTAATTCATCAGCATGCTTTACTCTATATTTAGTGTCCTCTCCGATAACATCACGTAGAAACACTAATAATAAGTCCTTACGTGAATATACTTGAGACACACAACACTGTGCATGGATGTCAAAGTGAGAGATAACTAACCTGTCAAAGTAGAGTCTGTAGGCCAAAGTCGTCTTTCCTAGACCCAGCATACCAACAGTTGAGATAACATCTCGCCCTCTGGTGCCTTTTATAACTTTTCTATGACATCATCAAAATCCATAGTTTCTTCATTCATCGTTGAGACCTTCCCAAATTTGATGACGTATGAGCTGTGACAGTGTGCATTGCATCCCCAACCATTTTATTTTCATGAATCTCTGCAACCTCATATCTGACAAGAGTAATCTCCTCCATGATATCCAAGAGCCAATGTTCATGCCACCAGATAGGAGCTTTTTCCCTTATACAAGCATCTAGTATGTACTCTACCTCATACGTTGAATAATGTTGCCCGGAGATTTAAAAACTAGTGCACTGTCCAAATCTACTAGTGCCATGTCTTCGTATAATGAGTATAACTGAAGTCCAACATCAATAACCATAGTGTCAATATCTCGAAGAAATTCAAGATCTTTTATCGGCGTAATTGACTCTCAAGAGGTTAAGCATGTTTTGACGGATGACCAAAAAGCATCTTAATTTTAATGTTTTTAATATTCTAATATTATAATTCCATAATTTAATCGAAGAGTATCTAGAACTATCAAAGGCAGCTAATATAACCAAATAAAAAATGATAATCTAGAGAAAGAGAGATTAGTATAATGTAAAAGATAAACTAATAAAGTGACATGTTTTTTAAATGGTTTTTGTTTTAAAATGTTTTTGGAAAACTTCTCTTGAAAATGATTGGAAAATATTTTTGTTTTTGAAAGATTGTTTGGAAAAATGTTTTTAGGAAATTGTTTTTGGAAAATAGTTTAAAAAGTAGTATAGGAGGCTCAGATATGCATTTTTTGATATCGGTCCAGACATGAGAGTGGGAACCACCTTGCGACTACGGTAGTTAATCGTATCGCCTTCCGAAGGGTTATTGGTTCGTCACGTCCTCGTCTTTTATTTTCCGATGATTATCATCATAGCCTCGTTATTTCGGGCCTAGTCCAAGGGTCGTGGCCTCAAAAAATTATGAGAAAACTATTCAGTATAGCCCCTCAAACTTTTAAGGGCAAATATCATTTATAATCACTCGGGCCAAACCTATAATGCTGCCTAAAATTACAATACTCATTTTATAGCCCAAAAGTAATTCTAGTGGCTAGCCCAAAAGTACTGTTTTCTGCTCTTCCAATTGAAGCTCCAGCTCCCTTTCCAGTACTGCTCTCTCTTCCTGCTCCTCCGCCGTTTCTCGGAATTACGTCGTTCCACTAATTTGACAAATTTGCTTAACCACAACAATTACATATCCTTTCTAACGTGAGTTCACTATCCACACACTTGTTTAGATAAAAGGTTCAAATTCCACTTGTAATATAGCATTTTCTTCCGCTTTATCCTCCTAAAAAAATCATTCCTAAAATTGATTTTTTTCAAAATAAAACATTGCTGCAACACTACTTCGTTTTATAACCTATAATTGAATGGAAAACATGTTAAAAATCGCCTTAACTTTTCCCTCCAACAGAAATACATTTGCCGTTACTCATTCATATCATAGTTACCCTTACCTTGGCAAACGAAATTCTCGTTGCTTTTACAATTACATATGTAAGCTAACACGTAAATGACACATATAACTCGTACTACTCGCTATGAAGTTTTTAAAAAAAAGTAAGTTTTAGACAAACGATTAAACAAATTATACTCAAAGGAGAATAAATGATGGTGAAAATGGCTGAAAACTGTCACCATACAATTTATATACAATAGACTGTCACTATACAAAATATATACAAAAATAAATTGTCATTATATAAAAAATATACTAAATAGAATGTCACTATACAAAATAGACTGTCACTATATAAAAATATACTAAATAGACGGCCACTATATAATTTACATATAATAAACTGTCACTAGACAAAATATATACAAAATAGACTATCACTATACAATATATACTAAATAGACTGTTACTCTACAAAAAAATATACAAAGTAGACTGTCATTATACAAAATAGACTGTGAATATACAAAAAATATACAAAACAGACTGTCACTATACAAAAAATTATACAAAATAGATATTTCGGGCTATTAGATGCAAGAAGTTTGGGCCGAAGGGCCATTTCGTGTCAGTGAAGAAAAGAGAAAATCTCACTTTATACTCATTAATTTCAAACTATTTACCCTTTAATACTCAGGCCCAAACTATTTACTACTCCTACCCATGAAGCCTAAACTATTTACCCGGTATTCTTGACAACAGGGTATCGTATTCTTGACAACATGGCCTCTTTATTATTATTGTTCTTGATTTATTTTTACTAGGAAAAAGAATTAAATCATGGCTGTATATTTCAAGTATAAAAGTGCTAAAGATTATGATTCAGTTCCAACTCTTGATCAATTTATTTCTGTTGGCAATTTGAAATTAAAAATATTTGAATTCAAGCGTTTTGGTAGGGGTAAAGATTTTGAACTTCTTATTACTAACGCTCAAACTAACGAAGATTATGTGGATCAATTCTGCTCCACTAACGAAAATGGCTAGTTTCAATTCTGCTCCACTTTTTCTTGATTTTCTTTTCCCTAGCTCTTGCTCTTGCCTTGGCCCTTGAATTTAAAATTTTTGTTTTGAAGATTTCTTGTTTGATTCAAAGTGGGTGTTGTTAAATTTGCTTATAGTACCTTCTGGAAGTTCATATTAAAATTTGATAGCAATTGGAGCTGATTTGAGATGATTGAGATCAAAATTTTCAGTTGAAAATCGAAGGACACAGCTACAGTATACCGCTACGGTATACAATATGTTGTAGGAGTATATAGCTATACTGCAACGGTATACTATTATAGTTTACAATATACTGCAACGGTATATTGTAATAATTGAAGAAGAATACAGTTACCTAATAATATACCGTTATAGTATACAATATACTATAGGAGTATATAATTATACCGCACAACAGTATACTATTACAGTATACAATATATTGTTATAATATACTATAATAATAAGCAATTTACTGTAACAGTATACTGTAATAATATACAATATACTATAATAGTATACTTATTACACGTAAATTCACTTGCTTTTTCCCTTTTAATTTGCTTTAAGCTTTTATCTAGCGTGAGGTCCAAATTGAAAATGCAAAAATAAAATAAAATATTATAGTATGATATATAATATAACGATATATTCTTACAATTAGATCCTTTTGGAGTTTTTTGAAATTTTTATTGACAACTGATATTATTTCAGTTTAATAATTGAATTAATTTTTTTTAACTCTTTGCGTACAATTGTATACCCTGTTGGTATAGTTATATACTATACCGGTATCATATGTTAGTTAATATTTTTTGGTTGTATTAACTACATTTAATTGGTACACAATTTGATTTTTCCTTAGTAATAGTATAAAAAAAAAAGAATAATAAAAAGTAGTAAAAACAGTAAATGAAATTAGATTATGAAGAAAAAAAGAATATTAAAAAAAATAGAAGTTAAATGAAATTAGAAAAGGAAAAAAGAAAACAATAAGAAGAAACTGAGAAAAAAGAAAAGGAGAAAAGAAAAAAAAGAAAAAAAAAGAAAAGAAGCGTAAAATAAAAAAGAATTGAAGAATAAAGAAAAAATTTCACACAAAAACTACTATGGGTAGGAAATGTAATTAGTTTATAGGTAGAAAACCAAATAGGTAGACAAGTATAAATAATTTTATTTTTGTGGGTAATTGTGTCAAAACCCAAAAAAACATGTAACTAATCCAAAATGATTCTCATCGGCCTATGATGTAGTATTTGTTCATAATCAGTAAAACCTCCCACCAGTATCTCATCATAAGTAATAGATCTGAGATAATTACGAAAGGAAGAGGAAAGTAGCAACAAAAACATTGCGAGGTCAGCACGACTTCAGACGATAACACTACCACATGTTTCCGAACCAAGGTATGATATCAATTTCTCACGTCAGTAAACCAATTTAACAGCGCCAAATTGATGGCGCAACAAAATGAAACCAGTAGCAACACCCAAATAACACCAGTTAAACCAATATGGTTTTCACTTCATAGGACCATAAACATCCCTCTAGAAGATAGAGATCAGTGGCGGCTAGGGCTGCTTATCGGGGGCGGTTATTTACTCTTAATGGTTTGGCTTATCGCTTATCGGCTTTTAAATATATTAATCTGCTAGCCACCCGATAAGATATCGGGCGGATTGGTATTGGTTTAGCTCTTATTGGGCGGTTACGGGGCGGTTTATCGGCCTAATTCAATCTATATTGCGTGCATTAATTTTTTGCTAGCAGCCTAGCATATAAATTCAGAAATCGAAATTACACATGAGTCCAGACATACATGTCTGTTAACGCCTACATAAGAATGATGTAGTGTGTCATGTGTTGGAGAGTGAAAAAAGTAGAACACATTGTACATTATAGGCTACATTAACCGAAGATAAACTGAATGAGTTGATTCATTACCTTTCCAACATTGCCATTGCTAAAGATGTTACTGCAATTGAGATCTCTATGAATAACACAAGGGTCATGAGTGTGTAGATAATCCAAGCCCTGTAGTATTTGCCTAGACCACTTCTTCAACGCCTTAATCGAAACATGACGATGCTTCTTCGTATAATCCCTCAAATTACTAGAGGCACATTCCTCAGTTATGAAATTGAGGATGTTATGTTCATTGTCTTTCCGGACATGATATAGTACTATGATGTTGTCATTCTTCAAGTTCTTCAATAGTGCAATCTCCGAATGGATCTTCAACAGTGCAATCTCTGGAAGTGGAAGGGTTTTTGATATTTAATATATATATGGATAAAAATATAATATATATATATATATATATATATATATATATATATTCTTAACGGGTTAACGGATTATCTGTTAAGAAAATTGAATAATCCGCCCCCAAACCGATAAGACGTTAATAAAAAAAATTCAATCCGTTCCCCGTTCGTTAAACCGTTAACCCGATACCAATAAGCCATTAAGCTTCGGTTTCGATTCGGTTTTCGGTTTCGGATCGGTTTTGAACATCCCTAGTGGCGGCAGAGGCGGATGCAGGATTTTAAGTTTATGGATTCCTGTCGCAATTTCAAATTAATATACAATAATAACTGGGTTCACAAATAGATATTTAATAAATTTTTTAATAAAAATACAGGGTCTACGCAAAAGTTATTGGGTTCCTGGGAACCCGTATACTACGCGCTAGATCCGCCCATGAGTGGCGGAGCCACTTTATAGCAAACATACCTTGGCGGGAAAAATACACTATGTAGTAAAAAAATTATATGTATATACACTATATGTTGACTCCTCTTGATTTTTTTCGTACGTTCACTTTTATATATTTTGACGCCCTTTAATAACATTTCAAGCTTTGCTAGTGATAGAGATCCGGAACTCTGAATTCTGATAATCTTCAACTTGTGTTTCCCAAATATCCCTTGCTGACTTGTCAACAGAATCATTGCATATCCTTACCACAATGGATTTTAGAGAAGAGATGTCTCTGAAACAAGAAGGAATCTCCTCAAGAGAGTAACAATGACGCAAAACCAAGTGTTCAAGGTTAGGAAAGGCATCATCATGAACAGTCCATTCTCGTAAGGAGATTATATTGTGTAATTTCAAGACTTTGAGTTGAGGGAACTCGCCATTGCTCACTTTCCATTCCCTATCTTTAAAGTACACGCACTCCAGTTTGAGTACTTGAAGATTCTGAAGTGAAGCAATTCCTAATAAGTGCTGAGGATGCAGGTGAAAATATTTTAGTTTCAAGTTTTTGAGATTTGGTGCAGAGATGCAAAAGGGAATTTTTTTCTTTGGATTTGCATTTTGAATCTTCAACGTTTCAATCCCTGTTGGAAAATTCAGTACATAGTACTGAAAGTTGTCAATACCCTTGACTCTGCAATCTCAGTTCCCGAAGATTAGGTGTTTTTCCCAACATCAATTCTGCATCCTCGACACAAGAAAAACTTGGAGTGGAAAGAGTTTTCAGATCATCAAGTGTTTTTGAGTTCTCATGTAATTCTTCTGCATTTTCTATGGTAAAGCTGCATTTCGAAATATGAAGATGCCTCAATTTAATCATCTCCCAGAGTGTAATGGGTACTGACATTTTGCCTTCATCATTGTGTATTATCAGAGTTTCAAGATTCCAACAATTGGCTATGAATGATGAAATTGACGGCTTCGAAGTTTTTGCAGCAAGATACCTCAAGTAAACTAGATCAGTTGGGAAAGAATCAATACAAGTGAACTCTAAATCCAACACTTTCAGAAATTTGTAGGTGTAGAAAATGTGGGAGAGTTCGCGACATGTAAGATGAACACGATTATGCATTATGAAAGAACCAACATGTGACAAGTACGAGCTTGATTCCCCAATATGATAGTCTTCACCATAAATGGACATGCGATGAGCAAGTTGCTTATGACAGTAAACGCAGGAAGAAGGATTAGTATTTTGATCCCTGCAAATATAGAAATTAGTAAGATTATAAGATTATTTTTCAACATAACATGAACCACTTAGTTAATTGAACCAAAAGAGTGCCACTAATTGGTATATTACCGTCTTTTTATCGATACGAGGAGATTCTCTTCCGCTGCTCTCTCCTTGCAGAAATCATGCAATAGGTCATGAATGAGACATGCTTTGATCTCACCTCCAGAGCTCCTCTTAGTTCCCATCACTAGATTTCTTCCAAAAAGATTTTCCAAATAACCTTTTGCTATATCCTCCAAGCTCTTGCCTTCACAACTTTTTACAAATCCTTCGGAGATCCACAACCGTGTTAACTTTGAAACATTAATCACACTGTCCTCTAGAAATGCTCCAAAGTAAAGAAAGCAAGACCTCAAATGATAGGGTAACATCTGATAACTTTGTTCTATAATGGCCCTCGAGTCTTTGTGAATGCGGGGACCTAAATTATTGGCCACTTGTTCCCAACATTCTTCTTTCTTCTCCGTCTCTGCTAGAATACCAGCCACCAAAGCAATTGAAAGAGGCAACCGACCACACTTTTTTGCTATTTTTTGCCCAACTTTTGTTAGGAGAGGGGAGAAGCTTTCGTCACCAAACACCTTTTTCCGGAGTAACTCCCAACTTTCATCATCGTTAAACATACGAAGTTGAAGGGGATCACTTTCAGATCTAGCGTAATTAGCTACTTCATGATTTCGGGTTGTTAGAATGATTCTACTTCCATTATTGCCATCATGAAAACAACCAATTAGATCATCCCACGCACTAGCTTCCCACACGTCATCAACAAGGATGAGATATCTTTTGGAGAATAAAGCTTTGCGAAGCTCATTAGCTAACTCATCAGCATGATTTTCTCTACGTTTAGAATCCTCACCAATAACATCACGTAGAATTGCCAGTAACAAGTGCTTACGTGAATATATTTGAGACACACAACACATTGCACGAATGTCAAAGTAAGAAACAATTGACCTGTCAGAGTAGAGTCTGTAGGCTAGAGTCGTCTTTCCTAGACCCGGCATGCCGACAATTGATATAACATCTCGCCCTCTGGTTCCTCTTATTAGTAGGTATCTTAGATCTTCTATGACGTCCTTAAAACCCACAAGTTCATCATTCATCATTGGAGACCTTGCCCAATTTAATGATGTATGAATTGTGCCGGTATCCATTGCATCCTCAACTATGTTTTTCCCTTGAATATCTGCTACGTCTGTTGTGATAAGAGTAATCTCCTCCATGATATCCAAGAGCCAATGCTCTAGGCACCAGACATGAACTTTGCATATACAAGCATCAACAATATATTCTACCTCATATGCTTTGTTAATCAATTGTGTAGCACAACTTTGAATTTTGTCGAGGTCATTGTGTTGCGCTTGTGAAACAGCCTTCAGAAAAGGTTGGGAGCTCTCAAAATCCTTCTGAATGATTTGAAGTTGTTTCGTGACAGACGCTAGTGAATCTGAATGGCGGCTTTGGAACTCCTTCAAGTTGTTTAAAAGGAAATCAACATAGCCTAGTCCATTAATCCCTGGCAATTTAGATTGGAACGCCTTCCGAATGGTGGGATAAATCACTGCGCTAATTATGTGTTGAATGTTACCCGGCAACTGATCAAGAACTTGTGCAGGGTTCACTTCTGCAAGTGCTATGTCTTCCTTCTCCTCATCCTCGCCTTTATATAACGAGTAAACGAGAAGCCCTACATCAATAATGACAGTGTCAATATATCGAAGAACTGACAGAAGTTCAAGATCTTGTATCGGCGCATGGATGATATTGGCTCTCAAGAGGTTGAGCATCTCCTGAAGGTTTGCCAAGTGATCATTCAAAGCAACTCTCTGACTGGAGTTGCTATTAGCTGGCAGTTCCGCCAAATTGTGTAGAATTATCTTCACAAAACTGGCTTCGGTGTCAGCTGCTGGCTCACGTTGGATGTTGGGATACCATCCTGACTGTATTGTCGCCTTCAAAGATTGCAAGACATTAACATAGATCTCGCGGATGCATGGTTGAATGGGCTTAATCCTCATTCGCAAGAAATCAGAAAGCAAAACATTTATTTCTTCTGGAGCCAAGTCTGGTAAATACAACCAGAAAAACGTTGATGCGTAGCCAGCCACAGCTAAAACATGAGTGAAGAAATCAGCAAGATGTTGGCTCTGAGGCTCTACAAACCTCTCTGAAACAAAGCAGAAGAAATTATGCAGCAAGTTCACTTCCTTTAAAATAACATCCACATGTTCCATTGTTTCGGGAACATAAAGAAGTGAACACGAATCATCAATCTTCACTAGATTAGGAAGATTCTCTACCACGGAATGGATAAATTCTGTTACAAATTTGGGAATAGCAATGCCATCCTTGTTGGCTGAAAGTGGTAATGATATTTTAGGAAAGGAGTATTTGGCTTTAATTTCCATCTTAATCGACCAAATCTCATTTTGAACCGAGTTATTGAAATCACAGTAGTTGTCTAGGTGCAATTCAGAAAACTCAACTGCAGCATCTCGAAAAAGAGATTGGATTTTCTGAGTGACATCTAGCAAGTTGGGTTCATGTGTGAAGCTCTGCAGGCGGAAAAAGATATCCAGGAATTTGAATTCGTTTTTAAAGAACTTGACCATATCTATAAAAGTTTTAGGGAAGTACAAAATATTGTCAAGTTGTTGCAGATGCTCAAAAAGACGATTCTTTGAAGACAGATATTGGTTAGAAGACATCTTTTCTCACAAGTGGTGAGTGATCAAAAGAAATTGTGATGAAGTTGAACTGCAAAAGGGAAGAAGGAGAGAGCAATTCATATGGTTTGATACTAAGCCTTTGCACTCAAAATAACATTTTATACTACTCATGAGGTTCTTTTCTTTCCTCTTTGTTTGGAATTTTATATTAGTTGCCAGCTGTCATATAACCACTCAATAAATTTCCATTCAAATTTTGTATCAGCAATTTGCATTAATTGTCACGTTACAGTTGACTTTAATTAAGGACAAAGAGCAGCATCATTTACCAAATCATTCTTTTTTTCTGTTTCTTTTTTATTTTTTCTGTTTCATATGGCTTTTGACCTTTCTAAAGGGCAAGTCCTTTTCTATTAAAATTATAGTATATGATTATATTAGAATTGGTCTACCAAAACTAAGTTTTACAGCTTAAACAAATATTATAACCAGCAAGACAAGGGTGGTGAGGGTATTGTTAAATCACTTTCTTTTAACTGTTGTAGAATCCTTGCTACTTTAGGGAATCGTCATGCCATGCATGGATTACCATCTATCAATGATCCCCAGGATCATAACTACTATTGTAATGCTTAACGTTTTTGTTTAATGGAATAAATATCTTTTTCTTAAAAAAAAAAAGGATATATAGACCTATAAATTCATATTGACATTAGAATTTAGACATAGCAAAGGCAACTTCTATCATAAGAAATAGTCAGTAAGGCAGCCTGGTGCACAAAGCATTCGGCATTCATGTATAACAATGATATAAAGGAGCTAAATTACACAATCAAGGATATAGATGGACGTACTGCCCTTGATAGATCTGCTAACGATGTAATCAAGGGCTATATCCTTAGCTTTTTTGTCCTAATTAGCCTACTACATAAACTAACTAAAAGATACTAAATTTAGTTTACTGACTTATGGGACTTGAAATTTACATCCAACATACTTTCAATCACTTTCAGGCATTTTAACAAACAGGTCAGGGGCATCTCAATATTACTTACCAAATACAATGAGATAACAAGACCAAAAGCCCGTAAATATCTTGAGAGAAACATCTGCAATGGAATAAAAGGAATGGCATTTCGCGACACGTATGCAATTGAACTTCTATCTTAGGAATGAGTCTTGATGAAATGCACTTCTTGGATGATCAATTTAACAATCTGCTCAGCTTGCCTCTGTTTTGCCTGGAAAATCCTCATGTTCCTTTCTCGCCGAATGAAATAAACACATCCAGCTAAGGTTTCAATATATCTACTCACTGGCAGTGCTACCTTTGACATCAATTGTCGTGAGATACCCATCCATTTCAGTAGTTTACCCTAAACAGTGGCAACATAGGTACAATGGTTGATACTTTCTTCTTCCTCAGTGCATAAAGGGCGGCTTCGCTCAGTTGTTATACCCCATCTTCCCAATATCTCTCTTGTGCTCAGCTTGCCAAGTATAGTCATATAGAAAATAAAAATCCATTTGGGAGTATCACCATTGTTGCATATCAATCACTTCCAAAGCACTCTCTTAATATGAGGAGAGCAAGATTTTGGCACAGTGACAGAACAGCATTTTGATGAATTGATGGAAAGCACTAGGGTATTAAAATACAAGAAAACTGGGTGAAATCTGATAATGTCCATCTCATTGAAGAAGTATTAGGCATGTGCCTAATAAGAGTTTTCTTTGGTTTGGTAGCCAACCTTGTTGACTTGGTTTGGTTGGTAGCCAACCTTGTTGAATTTCTTTGGTTTGGTAGCCAACTTTGTTGAATTGTGAAAAATGTGTGTAAATTGTCAAATATTGTAGGCTTTAGAGGGTGAAGCTTTGGCTATAAAAGGAGAGCTTCAACTCTCATTTCTTCACACCAACAAAGAGAGAAAGAAAGAGTGAGGTTTCACAGACAAGGTATAAGAAAATAGTCTGTGAGGAAAATAGAGAGTGAGCGATATTGTAGTGAGGTGAGAATATCAAAAGAGGGTTATTTCTTTTGAGTGTTGTAGTGGTCTTTGGAGTATTTACCTCCGACCTACAAAGTGTAAAATTCCTTACTATAGTGATATCAGTTGCTCCTCTCGGGGTCGTGGTTTTTTTTTCCCTTATTCAGAAGGGTTTTCCACGTAAAAATCTTGGTGTCATTGTTACTCTTTTATTCTTGTTAATTACCGTATCTCGGTGCTACATTATTATTCCGCTTTATTATCGTGAATATTATTTTGGTAAGGGGTTTATTCCCAACAACTGGTATCAGAGCACAGGTTCTGCTCGTTCACCGAAATACTATTCACTGTCGGTAGTACTATACTTGGTGAAAAATAAAATGTCCGGAGTAAAGTACGAGGTAGCAAAATTCAATGGAGATAACGGTTTCTCAACATGGCAAAGAAGGATGAGAGATCTGCTCATCCAACAAGGATTACACAAGGTTCTAGATGTTGATTCCAAAAAGCCTGATACCATGAAAGCTGAGGATTGGGCTGACTTGGATGAAAGAGCTGCTAGTGCAATCAGGTTGCACTTATCAGATGATGTGGTAAATAACATCATTGATGAAGACACTGCACGTGGAATTTGGACAAGGTTGGAAAGCCTATACATGTCCAAAACGCTGACAAATAAATTGTACCTGAAGAAGCAGTTATACGCCCTACACATGAGTGAAGGTACGAATTTTTTGTCACATTTAAATGTGTTTAACGGACTAATCACACAGCTTGCCAACCTCGGAGTGAAAATCGAGGAAGAAGATAAAGCCATCTTGCTATTGAACTCGTTGCCATCTTCGTACGATAATTTGGCAACAACCATCCTGCACGGTAAGACTACTATTGAGTTGAAAGATGTCACATCGGCTCTTCTACTCAATGAGAAGATGAGAAAGAAGCCTGAAAATCAAGGACAGGCTCTCATCACAGAAGGTAGAGGCAGGAGTTATCAAAGGAGTTCGAACAACTATGGTAGATCCGGAGATCGTGGGAAGTCAAAGAACCGATCCAAATCAAGAGTCAGAAATTGCTACAACTGTAATCAACCAGGTCACTTCAAAAGAGATTGCCCAAATCCAAGGAAGGGCAAAGGTGAAACCAGTGGCCAGAAGAATGACGACAACACAGCCGCCATGGTGCAAAATAATGATAATGTTGTCCTCTTTATAAATGAGGAAGAGGAATGCATGCACCTGTCAGGTCCAGAGTCGGAATGGGTGGTTGACACAGCGGCATCTCACCATGCCACACCGGTAAGAGATCTTTTTTGCAGATATGTAGCAGGTGATTTCGGCACAGTGAAAATGGGTAACACAAGTTACTCAAAGATTGCGGGGATTGGTGACATTTGTATCAAGACAAATGTCGGATGCACATTGGTTCTAAAGGATGTGCGGCATGTACCTGATTTGCGGATGAACTTGATCTCGGGAATTGCTTTAGACCGAGATGGATACGAGAGTTATTTTGCAAATCAAAAGTGGAGACTCACTAAGGGATCATTGGTGATTGCAAAGGGAGTTGCTCGTGGCACGTTGTACAGGACAAATGCAGAAATATGCCAAGGTGAATTGAACGCGGCACAAGATGAGATTTCTGTAGATTTATGGCACAAAAGAATGGGTCATATGAGCGAGAAGGGATTGCAGATTCTTGCCAAGAAATCACTCATTTCTTATGCCAAAGGTACAACTGTAAAACCTTGTGACTACTGTTTATTTGGTAAGCAGCATAGAGTCTCATTTCAGACATCGTCTGAAAGAAAATTGAATATACTTGATTTAGTATATTCTGATGTTTGCGGCCCAATGGAAATTGAATCAATGGGCGGTAACAAATATTTTGTTACTTTTATTGATGATGCTTCACGAAAATTATGGGTTTATATTTTGAAAACCAAAGATCAGGTGTTTCAAGTTTTCCAGAAGTTTCATGCTCTAGTAGAAAGGGAGACGGGTCGAAAGCTAAAGCGTCTCCGAAGTGACAATGGAGGTGAGTACACTTCAAGGGAATTTGAAGAGTATTGTTCAAGTCATGGGATCAGACATGAAAAGACAGTTCCTGGAACCCCACAGCACAATGGCGTAGCCGAGAGGATGAACCGCACCATTGTGGAGAAGGTGAGAAGCATGCTCAGAATGGCTAAACTGCCTAAGTCATTCTGGGGTGAAGCAGTTCAGACAGCCTGTTACCTGATCAATAGGAGTCCATCAGTTCCGTTGGCGTTTGAAATCCCAGAGAGAGTCTGGACCAACAAGGAGGTGTCCTACTCGCATCTGAAGGTGTTCGGTTGCAGAGCTTTTGCACATGTACCAAAAGAGCAGAGAACAAAGCTGGATGATAAATCTATTCCCTGCATATTTATCGGATATGGAGATGAAGAGTTCGGGTACAGACTGTGGGATCCTGTAAAGAAGAAGGTCATCAGAAGTAGAGATGTAGTCTTCCGAGAAAGTGAAGTTAGAACTGCTGCTGATATGTCAGAAAAGGCGAAGAATGGTATAATTCCTAACTTTGTTACTATTCCTTCTACTTCTAACAATCCCACAAGTGCAGAAAGTACGACCGACGAGGTTGCCGAGCAGGGGGAGCAACCTGGTGAGGTTATTGAGCAGGGGGAGCAACTTGATGAAGGTGTCGAGGAAGTGGAGCACCCCACTCAGGGAGAAGAACAACCTCAACCTGTGAGGAGATCAGAGAGGCCAAGGGTAGAGTCACGCAGGTACCCTTCCACAGGTATGTCCTCATCAGTGATGAGGGGGAGCCAGAAAGTCTTAAGGAGGTGTTGTCCCATCCAGAAAAGAACCAGTGGATGAAAGCTATGCAAGAAGAGATGGAATCTCTACAGAAAAATGGCACATACAAGCTGGTTGAACTTCCAAAGGGTAAAAGACCACTCAAATGCAAATGGGTCTTTAAACTCAAGAAAGATGGAGATGGCAAGCTGGTCAGATACAAAGCTCGATTGGTGGTTAAAGTCTTCGAACAGAAGAAAGGTATTGATTTTGACGAAATTTTCTCCCCCGTTGTTAAAATGACTTCTATTCGAACAATTTTGAGCTTAGCAGCTAGCCTAGATCTTGAAGTGGAGCAGTTGGATGTGAAAACTGCATTTCTTCATGGAGATTTGGAAGAGGAGATTTATATGGAGCAACCAGAAGGATTTGAAGTAGCTGGAAAGAAACACATGGTGTGCAAATTGAATAAGAGTCTTTATGGATTGAAGCAGGCACCAAGGCAGTGGTACATGAAGTTTGATTCATTCATGAAAAGTCAAACATACCTAAAGACCTATTCTGATCCATGTGTATACTTCAAAAGATTTTCTGAGAATAACTTTATTATATTGTTGTTGTATGTGGATGACATGCTAATTGTAGGAAAAGACAAGGGGTTGATAGCAAAGTTGAAAGGAGATCTGTCCAAGTCATTTGATATGAAGGACTTGGGCCCACCACAACAAATTCTAGGGATGAAGATAGTTCGAGAGAGAACAAGTAGAAAGTTGTGGCTATCTCAGGAGAAGTACATTGAACGTGTACTAGAACGCTTCAACATGAAGAATGCTAAGCCAGTCAGCACACCTCTTGCTGGTCATCTAAAGTTGAGTAAAAAGATGTGTCCTACAACAGTGGAAGAGAAAGGGAACATGGCTAAAGTTCCTTATTCTTCAGCAGTCGGAAGCTTGATGTATGCAATGGTATGTACTAGACCTGATATTGCTCACGCAGTTGGTGTTGTCAGCAGGTTTCTTGAAAATCCTGGAAAGGAACATTGGGAAGCAGTCAAGTGGATACTCAGGTACCTGAGAGGTACCACGGGAGATTGTTTGTGCTTTGGAGGATCTGATCCAATCTTGAAGGGCTATACAGATGCTGATATGGCAGGTGACATTGACAACAGAAAATCTACTACTGGATATTTATTTACATTTTCAGGGGGAGCTATATCATGGCAGTCTAAGTTGCAGAAGTGCGTTGCACTTTCAACAACTGAAGCAGAGTACATTGCCGCTACAGAAACTGGCAAGGAGATGATATGGCTCAAGCGATTCCTTCAAGAGCTTGGATTGCATCAGAAGGAGTATGTCGTCTATTGTGACAGTCAAAGTGCAATAGACCTTAGCAAGAACTCTATGTACCATGCAAGGACCAAACACATTGATGTGAGATATCATTGGATTCGAGAAATGGTAGATGATGAATCTCTAAAAGTCTTGAAGATTTCTACAAGTGAGAATCCCGCAGATATGCTGACCAAGGTGGTACCAAGGAACAAGTTCGAGCTATGCAAAGAACTTGTCGGCATGCATTCAAACTAGAAGACAGTGCTACCTCCTCTGGATGAATGAGACTGGAGGGGGAGATTGATGATGTCCATCTCATTGAAGAAGTATTAGGCATGTGCCTAATAAGAGTTTTCTTTGGTTTGGTAGCCAACCTTGTTGACTTGGTTTGGTTGGTAGCCAACCTTGTTGAATTTCTTTGGTTTGGTAGCCAACTTTGTTGAATTGTGAAAAATGTGTGTAAATTGTCAAATATTGTAGGCTTTAGAGGGTGAAGCTTTGGCTATAAAAGGAGAGCTTCAACTCTCATTTCTTCACACCAACAAAGAGAGAAAGAAAGAGTGAGGTTTCACAGACAAGGTATAAGAAAATAGTCTGTGAGGAAAATAGAGAGTGAGCGATATTGTAGTGAGGTGGGAATATCAAAAGAGGGTTATTTCTTTTGAGTGTTGTAGTGGTCTTTGGAGTATTTACCTCCGACCTACAAAGTGTAAAATTCCTTACTATAGTGATATCAGTTGCTCCTCTCGGGGTCGTGGTTTTTTTTCCCTTATTCAGAAGGGTTTTCCACGTAAAAATCTTGGTGTCATTGTTACTCTTTTATTCTTGTTAATTACCGTATCTCGGTGCTACATTATTATTCCGCTTTATTACCGTGAATATTATTTTGGTAAGGGGTTTATTCCCAACAAAATCATTCACCTCAAGAGTCAATATGTAATGACTTACTAGCTCACTGTTAAACTCAAAACTATACAACAACAACAAACCTAGTGGGATCCTACAAGTGGGGTCTGGGGAGGGTAGAGTGTACGCAGACCTTAACCCTATCCGGGAATGATAGACTCTCCGCTCAGGAAAGATTAAACGAAGTAGTAGCAAGTTAAACTCAAAATATGAACGCAATAACTACTTAATGGACAATTTTACAGATTTAGTGAAGAATACCTAATATTAGCATATTGAAATACAATCTAAACCATGGATATTATCTCAATCCACAAAGGTAAAGCTCTGAAAGCAAATGCTCCGAGCAATTTATAAGTAATTTCTCAAAACACAAAGATTACATAAAATAGACGTGTAAACATTATACAGCAATAGCAACTTAGTGTAAACCAAAAGAAAGAAAAAAGGATTCAACTGTTTCCCTCAAAGACCTTAAATGAGTGTGTATTGGGAAAAAATTGAATTTACATTATAGTTGACGTGGTATGACACGTGGACTGGTCAAACGGTCAAAACACAATAAATAGCCAAGAGGCACGGGCGACAACAGATAAGGGAAAAAGAAAGCAACATAGGTGTGGACCGTTACTAAAATAGGTACGAGTCTCGTACCTATCCAAGTCATTTAAAGACCGAAGATCGGAAGAAGTTGAATATACGAATCTGATGACGTAAAAGAGTCTAAATACAGCATTAAATATCAAATACGTTAGAACATTTGAATAAATGATTGTGTAACGTTTCTTTTAATGTCATTTATTGCTCATAATTGCCTCATTAAGACAAAGGCATTACATCTTCTCCTAGAATTAACTATAAAAGGAGAAGAACTCACCATCTGTAAGGATACGAAATACTATTGGGATCTTACTGAAATACAAAACTATTTACTGTTTTACCATCATTCTCAAAAACATTTTATTTTCGTCTCCTGATTATCAGTAACCCGAATTTCTTTTTAGGTTTGACCAAAGACTTAGATTTTTGGTTAAACAAATTGGTTCCGTTACCGGGAATCTGATAATCTTTTCTTTTACGCTATATCTTGTCCATTGTTATCACCATGTCAAACAACACCGACAATAACAGTAATAACCCATTGGGAAACCATGAAAATCAAATCCATCAAAATCAAGGTGACGTGGTCCCCTCCCCTCCAAATTCCCCACGTCAATCTCGTGAAGGCACTCCTGTTACTGAATCCCGTGCCGATCAACAAGAACAATCTGAACACTTTGAAGGAGGCACAAATGAAGCTTTACAAAAGCTAATTGATGCACAGGTCGGCAAAGCTCTTCAGGCTCTAGTTAGTCGATTGCCTGCTGCACCACCCACACCAACTCCTAATAATAATACATTGGAGAATCCCCGTTCTGGTCTTGTTAATTCTGGGAATGGAGGAACCACCAGCGAACCACAGGAAGGGGGACCAGGTAATTTAAATAATTCCTATTTGCAAAATTTAGTACTAACCTTGCAGAAACAGATTAAGGAACAAAATAAGCGTATTGAGCAAATCCCTGGAGTTCCGCCTGTAATAAAAGGAGTAGACATAGACAAATACTCACAACAACCTTGGAAGCCAAGTGTTGCTCCCCTTCCAATTCCGAAAAAGTTCAAAATGCCTGACATCCCGAAATATGATGGTACTACAGACCCACGTGACCACGTGACTGCATTTACAACAGGCGTGAAAGGCAACGACTTGACCAAACAAGAAATTGAATCAGTACTGGTCAAGAAATTTGGAGAAACACTCACCAAGGGTGCATTAACCTGGTATTCTCTTTTATCTGAAAATTCTATAAATTCTTTTGCTGAGCTTGCAGATTCTTTTATTAAAGCACATTCGGGAGCACAAAAGGTTGAGAAAAGAATGGAAGATATTTTCAAAATCAAACAAGGGGATTCGGAGTTGCTTAGAGATTTTGTTGATAGATTCCAGTAATTTAAATGACAAAAGTTCTGAAGCCACGAGACGACTCAAAGAAAGCCTTCGAGAATTTCCTGCAACCACACGGAATGATGTTTACAACAGGTATAGTACGAAGCTGCGAATTGAAGAAGATATCGTACCTAAGTTTCATCATGAAGAAAGGGGTGGTCCCAGAAGATCAGAAACCGAAAAAAGATCAGGTAAAAACAGGTACGATCCATATATGGGACCTGCAGGAAAAGACCCACGGTCAAAACAAGATAGCCAGCAATATGATCAAAAATCGAGGAATAGGGACTCTGGTTCTTCTTCGAAATTCAGGAATGATCGGAACAGACAAGAGTCACGAGATGATGACAGAAGTTTAAAGGCACGATTCAGCGGATATAATTTTAATGTTTCTACCTCCGAGCTCGTGGCTATTTTGAGAAGCATGGGAGATAAGGTACGGTGGCCAAAAGAGATGCGGTCAAATCCAAATAGACGCAATCCAGATCATTGGTGCGAATTCCACAATGATCACGGGCACAAAACTTTAGAATGTAGATTCTTGCAGAGTGAAGTGGATCATCTATTGAAGCAAGGGTACCTCACTGAGTTATTTAGTGAAAAAGGAAAACAAGCCTATATGAAAAATAGGCAAGAGCCACCAAAGCCTCCTTCACCCAAGAGAACAGTGAATGTGATAAGTGGGGGAGAAGATATTCACGGCATAACCTACACAGCCTCCAACAAGGTTTCTAAGGTAACAACTACACACGGGAAATGGGTGCGGCAGGTTTTAGAAAATGAAAGTATTTCGTTCGATGACGCAGATACCGAAGAAGCGATAACTCCACATAATGACGCTCTGGTAATATCTTTACTTGTATATGATACTAATGTAAAACGAGTTTTGATTGATCCAGGGAGTTCCGTAAATATTATACTACTAAGGGTATTACGTGAAATGCAAGCTGAGGACAAAGTGATACCCAAGGCGCACACCTTGTCAGGCTTCGACAATTCAAGTGTGGTAACAAAAGGAGAGGTAATTCTAACAACTTTTGCTACGGGTGTTGTTAAAGAAACTAAATTTCAGGTAGTTGATATGGAAATGGCCTACAATATGATCATGGGGAGACCATGGATACATGATATGGATGTTGTCCCATCAACTCTACATCAAGTTATTAAATTCCCATCACCATGGGGAATTTGCCAAATTCGTGGGGATCAGCAGACGGCTAGAAGTGTCAACGCTGTAACAGGTACGAGCACCATAAATAAAGAAAAATAGCAATTACAGGAAACAGTTGAAGGTGTAAAAGATCAAACTTCAGCTGAACAAGAAAAGACAGATTTGGACTCGAGGCCTGATACAATTCAGGAACCTGAAGAAATTAAAAGCATCAAAACAACAATTGAAGAGCTCGAGGCAGTGATATTATTTGAGCAATGGCCTGAACGGAAGGTTTATGTCGGAGCCAATTTAAGCTCAGACATGCGAGGTATGATAATTGAATTTTTAAAAGCTAACGTAGACTGCTTTGCTTGGTCCCACGCTGATATGACAGGGATACCACCGGATGTGATGACTCACAAACTCAATGAGGACCCCTCTTTCACACCAATAAAGCAAAAGAAAAGAAAGCAAGGTGCTTTCAAGAACCAGGTGATTCAGGATAAGGTCCAAAAATTATTAAAAATCGGATCGATCCGCGAGGTAAAGTATCCTAATTGGCTAGCTAACACGGTGGTCGTACCCAAGAAAAATGGTAAGTGGTGCGTTTGTGTAGATTATACCGATCTAAACAAAGCCTGTTCAAAAGATTCTTTTCCTTTACCGCATATAGACCAACTAATTGATGCAACCGCATGTCATGAACTTTTAAGCTTTTTAGATGCATATTCGGGATATAATCAAATTAAAATGGATCCTAGTGATGAAGAAAAAACTTCTTTCATCACAGACAGGGGGGCTTACTGTTATAAAGTAATGCCCTTTGGTCTCAAAAATGCTGGGGCAACCTATCAAAGGTTGGTCACCAAAATGTTCCAAGAACATTTAGGGAAGACAATGGAAGTATATATAGACGATATGCTCGTCAAAACCCAGCAGTCTCATGATCACATTTCTCATCTATCTGTTACATTTGATATTTTACGAAAATTTAATATGAAACTCAACCCAGAAAAATGTGCATTTGGAGTTGCATCAGGTAAGTTTTTGGGTTTTCTTGTTTCTAACCGTGGTATTGAGGTAAATCCTTCTCAGATCAAAGCAATAGAAGAAATCCCTGATATCCTTACTAATAAGAAGGAAGTCCAAAGATTAACGGGAAGAATTGCAGCTTTGGGGAGATTTATTTCCAAATCCTCAGAAAAGTGTTTCAAGTTTTTCTCTGCACTCAAAAAGCAAGATCATTTCGAATGGAATGAAGATTGTCAACAAGCCCTTAGAAATTTGAAAGCTTATTTGTCAAAACCACCGTTATTGGCAAAACCAAAGGTGGGGGAAAAGCTTCTCATCTATCTGGCTGTATCTGAAGTTGCGGTCAGTGCTGTTTTAGTCCGAGAGGACCAAGGTAAACAATCTCCTATTTATTATGTAAGTAAGTCCTTATTAGATGCTGAGACATGATACCCACAACTAGAAAAGTTAGCATTAGCTTTGATCATGGCATCTAGAAAATTAAGACCTTATTTTCAATGTCATCCCATTATTGTAGTTACTGCTTTTCCGCTTCGAAATATTTTGCATAAACACGAACTTTCAGGAAGATTAACAAAATGGGCTATAGAACTAAGTGAATACGAAATCATTTATCAACCCAGGACCGCTATAAAATCTCAAGTACTAGCTAATTTCGTGGCCGATTTTAGTCAGGGGATGCATTTAGAAGAAGAAAAAGAATTACTAGGTTTTAGTGGTGCAAACCCGGGGACTTGGGTTTTATTCACTGATGGTTCATCTAATGTAAAAGGGGCAGGCCTAGGGATAGTCCTCGTACCACCTACGGGTGAGACTATTAGACAGGCTATAAAATGTCACTCTATAACTAACAATGAAGCAGAGTATGAGGCTGTAATTGCAGGTCTAGAATTGGCACGAGAACTCGGCATAACACAGATTATAATCAAGAGTGATTCTCAACTCGTGATCAATCAAATGCTGGGGACTTATACAGCCAGGGAGACGTGAATGCAAGAATACCTCGCAATGGTACGGGAGTTAATAAAGCAATTCCAAACTTGGAAAGTAGTGCAGATCCCAAGAGATGAGAATGTAGAGGCGGATGCTTTAGCTAATCTTGCATCTGCAGTAGACGTAGCAAACGGTACAAATGCTTCAGTCATACATTTATTTCATTCCGTTTTGGAACCTGATAAAAACGAGGTAAATTTTAATCATTTAACATGGGATTGGAGAAACGAAATTGTTGCCTTTTTACAGCACGGTACCGTGCCTAATGACAAAGGAAAGGCTCACGCGCTTCGCAAAAAAGCTGCTCGATATTGTTTATATCAAGGAAATCTTTATCGAAAGATGTTCGGTGGACCACTAGCAAGGTGTCTCGGACCCTCTCAAACAGAATATGTGATGAGAGAAGTGCACGAAGGACATTTTAGAAATCACGCAGGGGGGAGGTCACTGGTAAGAACATTAATTCGCGCAGGATATTATTGGCCTGAGATGGAAGAAGAGGCAAACAGTTTCGTGTCCAAATGTGATAAATGTCAAAGATACGATAATAATATGCACAGACTAGCTGAGTTACTACACCCTGTTATAGCCCCGTGGCCCTTTATGAAATGGGGAATGGATATCGTAGGTCCACTTCCACAAGCAAAAGGTCAAGTAAAGTTTCTACTTGTACTCACAGATTATTTCACTAAATGGGTAGAAGCAGGAGCATTTAAACAGGTACGAGAGAAGGAAGTTAAAGACTTCATATGGCGAAATATAATATGCCGCTTTGGAGCACCAAAGGAGATCGTGTGTGATAATGGACCACAATTCATAGGAGCTCAAATCACAGAATTTCTTCGAAGTTGGCAGATTAAAAGGATAACGTCTACGCCATACCATCCAGTGGGTAATGGACAAGCGGAATCCACTAACAAAGTCATTATCAACAACTTGAAGAAGAGGTTACATGATTCAAAAGGTAATTGTCCTGAGGTGTTACCTGGAGTATTATGGGCTTATCGTACAACGACAAAAACAAGCACTGGAGAAACACCATTTTCAATGGTTTATGGTGCGGAAGCCTTAATTCCAATTAAAATAGGTGAACCAAGCACACGGTACGATCGGGCAACGGAGGAATCTAATGATGAAGAGATGCGGGTCAACCTTGATTTGCTTGAAGGAAGAAGAGAAGCTGCATTGATAAGAATGGCAGCACAAAAGCAAGTAATTGAACGATATTACAATAGGAAAACACGCCTCAGATTTTTCAAATTTGGGGACTTCGTGCTTAAAAAGGTATTCCAATCTGCAAAGGCTGCTAATTCAGGAAAGCTAAGTCCAACGTGGGAAGGACCATACAAAGTTCGTGACATTGCGGGAAAAGGAGCATACGAGTTGGAGACAATGGACGACAAAGTTTTACCCTCACATTGGAATGCCGTCCATTTAAAGAGGTATTACTTCTGAAAAAGTACCCGCGGTCAGGTATCACCATGTTAAAATTTCTCTCTTGAATTATTAATGTTTTACTAACGATTTTAGATGCTAGGCAAAAAACCCTAACTCGTGCCAAATGATGAGTCACAACCTGCAAGGCAAAATGGAGTATTCTTAATTTCCCAGCCCAGGGTTACAATTAATCTGATGGAAATACACACGATTTAGGTAGTCTTCATCTATAATCGCACCTCCGAGTCCCGTATATTTTTCTGTTTCAGGAAAAGGGCCAAAATAAAAGAAATAAACAAGTGCTCGAGGTTTCATACTTCACCGCTCAAACACTTGGGGGACTACATATTATACACAGATTTGTGTAGAAAAACATATATGAATATCGAACAAAAGTCGGCCATAAAGAGACAAGTGTTGAGAAAAAGTTACGAAGTCTTCAGCATTCATGAGAACAACAGAGTCATCTCTCAAACTCATAAACAAAGTTACCTCTCAAACCCTTCTTAATATATAAAGATAGGGTCATGACTATGTACTGAAACAGGTTATGAAGAAAAACCTTGTTTATTCTATGTTATGTACAAATCTGTTACAAGAAAAACAGTTACGAGAAAGTTGTAGATGTATTGTAATACATGTAATAGTCAAACACTTGTTAAAGTTCATGAATAAAAACTTGCCAAAGTTGTTTCATACAAAACATGTGTATTCCTATTTCTTTCATCGTATTATAACACCATTATGAAGTTGAGACGTCTTCTTCATTAAGTGTCGATAAAATAAAAGGGCCCTCTTTTATAAGCCTCATGTTGATAATCCATGAGAAGAATCATAAAGCATTTTAAAAGGATAAAAATGTTAAGCTATTCTATAAGTCCTAGATAATAGGCAAGAATAAAATATACAGAAGTACCAATAAAAACTTCTTAATATAAAAGACTAAGTACAAACTTAGTCAGCAAAATATTTGCTTTTTACAAATGCCCCATTATGATAACTGGGGACTTCGTCAAAAGATCCCTTAAAGTTGCCAAGGGATAGCACCACTAATTAATAAAAACAAAAACAACAGTAAAGTTTGAAATACATTCAACTAGTCACTGAAGGGGTTGGAACATCAGAAGTTGCAATTTCATTTTCAGGAGCAATTTCAATTGGGCTTGGAATGTTGAAATCACCGAGGGAAGCAAGAGTCACAGGAGCTTCAGCTTCCATGGACTGTGTCATAGAAGTTTCACCCTCGGGAGCCTGAATTGCAACTCCAATTGCCGCAGTATCCACTTCTTCATTTAAAAGCTCTTCCGTTCCAGGAACTTCAAGTGCAGGAGAAGGAGTATCAACAGGTTGTTGACTTTTCTCGATAGTGTCTAAGACTTTGGCTAATTCAGATTGCAAATCAAAGCTTTCCTGAGCAGCTTCCATCAAAGCATCACGGCGAGATTTAAGGAAAGCCCAACTTACCTCTATGTTGAAGTTCTCCTCCAGAAGTCCATACTCCCTTTCCCACATAGCAAGATCATTCTTCAATATTTGATGTTCAGCTAAATGGGAATCAAGGGAAGCTTCAAGGGAGGCATGAGAACTCTTCAAAGCTCGAATCTCGTCAGAGAAGGTCTGTAAGTCAGCTTGAGCTTGAGTCAAGCTTTGCACTAATTCTCCTGCATACTCTTCTTTCTTGGCTAAAAGTGCCTTAAGTTCCCTGACTTCTTCACTAGCCTTTGATAATTGTTCTGACAATGAGCATTCCAAAAGCTCTTTATCTCTTTTAAACTGGCTTGAAGAAGCCTTGGCAGTTGCTAGTTCAGAAGTCAAACCACGCTTTTGCTGCTCCAGGAGATTTCTACTTTCTTGCAACTCCTCTATGGTCCTCTGAGCATTCTCAAACTGTTCTTTCCAATTAGCTGCTTCAAGCTGGGCTCCCCTGGCTATTTCCTTCGCCTCATGGATAGATTTTTCAGACTCACGGGTTTTTCTTTCCAGAAGGGAAATTCTTCCCATCAATTCTGTACCAATGAGGTTAGCCTACAGAGACAACTCATAGAAATGAGGATTTGTAGATTAAAAACAAAAAACTTGTTGGTAAAGGAAAAATACCTTCAAAGTAGAATGAACTATGTCATTCATCAGAGTCAGGCAGCTGTGGCTCTCCATCTTCTTCTTCTCAATATCTCCGATTAGAGGCTCGAGCCAAACATCAGCTCTACCAGTCTTTCTCAAAAGGCTATGGTTGGCAGAAACTTCAAGAGTAAAACTTCTCATAGCCATGGTTCCACTGCTAGAACCCGCTTCTGTATGATGAACAAAGGGAGAAGGAGCAATGGAAGGAGGAGTAGTAGAAAAGGTAAACACATCAGCAGGAGTCATAGGAGTCAAAGTAGGAATGGAAGGAGAAGATGTAGAAACCAACACAGGAGCGGAAGCAGGTGCAATTGAAACTGGCAAAGGAACGGAAGCCCTCAAAGCTGGTAAAGAAATATTGTCATTTGGCAAAGGAATGGAGGAAATAGGAACGAATGAGGAGAGAGGAGCTTCATCAAAAACAGGGCCGAGCTCGCCACTCTCAAAACCACTATCAAAAAGACGCTGAGTTAATTCATTAGTATCTCTTGGCACGGTGTCCTCGTCAGAATGAATCAAAACAAGCTCGGTGGATGAGGTTTGTGCAGGGGTATCTTCAATTTCATCACTATTAATGACTCGTCTCCTAACTCTTGGCCTGGCAATTAAAGAGGTATCTTCCTCTTCCTCATTCTCAGAACTTTCTCCTATAGCTTTCCTTTTGGGAAGCGAAGCTCGAGCCTTGTTCAAATCAAGTGCAACATTAGCAGACATGCGAATGGGCATAGCTACTTCAGCTGCCATTCCTCTAACACCAAATCCTGATTAAAAGAAGGATACATAATCAACATTGAGAAAAAGGTGTTTAACATGTAAATAGGGACATACAATGTGTTTTCACCTTCCAGCCGTGTAAAGAAGAAATTGATTTCCAAGTTCTTTGATCCTTAGGAGCAATCTTCAAAATTGAATCTACCCAACCACGGAAGTCAGGAATAAGTTCCACATCTCCCATGGTTGCTACAAAAAACCAAAAAGAGACGAAGTTAGAAAAAGAATCAGAATTCTCAAAAATAGGTGCGGTAAATAAAAGGAAACTTACGTGCAAAATTTCACTTCTCAGGGAAGGGAATATTTGTTTCACCAAGCAAGTCCACCGTACGTACAACAACGTAACAGGTGTACCATCCACGATCTCTGTCATCTTCAAGGCTTACCAAGACCTTTTTGCTTCTTGTAGTTAAGGTAAAAACCTCATGGTGCATTAAATTGGAATGGTATAAATGAATAAGGTGAGAAAGGGTGAAGTTGACATTGGCTTTGGCAGATAAGTATCTTAGACAAGCCACTACTCTCCACACTAGGGGACCGATTTGGGCCAAACAGATTTTAAAGAAACGGCAAAAGTCAATAATGACTGGGTCAACCGGAGGATTAAAACCCAAAGTAAATGGGTAAGTATAAACAGAAGAGTAACCACTTCTAAAGGAAGAAATTCTTTGATTTGGGGAAGGAATTGACATTCGAAGACTATTGCTCCAGTTACAATCCCTTCTGATGGTAGGAATTGTAAGCTCGGTCACTAATGAAGGATAAGTGTCAGCTTTTTCTAAATTTACAATTTGCTTTTGAAGAGACGTTCTATCACTCCCAAAAGACAAATCACTGGGAACAATTTCATCGACTAAAGGTTCTTGAGAAGAATCAAGGATTTCTTTACCTTTAGAAGAATGGGTCTTCGGAATAGAACTCCCGATACTAGAAGAAGAAGAAGAAGCAGGACCAGATAAACCACCACGAGCGGACCCTAGACCCAAGCTCCGAAGCCTACCTTCTCTGCCTCTCCTATGTCTTACGGGGGCATTGGGGAAGTGATCGAGAATTGGAACTTTTCTAGGGTTAGGGTTTGGAGATGACATTGTTGAAGAAGGATGTACTAAAGGGGAGAGAAAATACAAGTAAGTAAGAAATCGCTTGTTGAAGATCTATGAAGAAGAAGGTAAACGAAAGAGGGTTAAAATGCTTATAATGACAACCGTCAAACTTAGAAGTGCAATGAAGGAAAGCCTATAATAAAGGCAACTATCATTTCGTGAATAGTGTGAATGAAGAAGTCTCGAAAAAAGGGTGTAGAATTGCAGAACCAGTCAGAAGGTGACACGTATGTAAGGCATTAAATGGAAGGGACAATTGAAGTGTCAGTATTTGTCATAATATTAATTACGGCAAAAATTCCCTTTTTATGAAGATCTACTTCCCAATTATTTACTTGATAAATAAATGGAAAGTGGGGAGACTATCTGTATTGGGAAAAACTGAATTTACATTGTAGATGATGTGGCATGACACGTGGATTGGTCAAACGGTCAAAACACAATAAATAGCCAAGAGGCACGGGCGACAACAGATAAGGGAAAAAGAAAGCAACATAGGTGTGGACCGTTACTAAAATAGGTACGAGTCTCGTACCTATCCAAGTCATTTAAAAATCGAAGATTGGAAGAAATTGAAGATACGAATCTGATGACGTAAAAGAGTCTAAATACAACATTAAATATCAAATACGTTAGAACATTTGAATAAATGATTGTGTAACGTTTCTTTTATTGTCATTTATTGCTCATAATTGCCTCATTAAGACAAAGGCATTACATCTTCTCCTAGAATTAACTATAAAAGGAGAAGAACTCACCATCTGTAAGGATACGAAATACTATTGGGATCTTACTGAAATACAAAACTATTTACTACTTTACCATCATTCTCAAAAATATTTTATTTTCGTCTCCTGATTATCAGTAACCCGAATTTCTTTTTTAGCTTTGACCAAAGACTCAAATTTTTGGTTAAACAGAGTGGAAGGCCTCCAGGTTTAAAAAAGAGAAAAAAATAAAAACACACACTAACTTAAAAGTTCATACATGATCATCCAAATTACATTGGCTAATACTCATCCTCCTCTTCCTCGTCATCGTCATCATCACCACCACTATCATCATCATCAACACCTATAGGAGAGAAAAAAAGAAATCAGTTAAGTCAATAGTTCTAGACTTAATATAAATCTAATTAAAGTAAAAATCCTACATGAATTTTGCAAGCAAGGGAAGTTTAGCATCAAGACAACGTATATAGCAGCAAGGCCTCAATTTCAGAAAGTTACATTGAAGAATTTTGTGCTGGGAGATGTTACTATACCAAGGCATCGACTTATTCTGTGGCTAGCTCTCAACCAAAGGTTAGCAACAGTGGATAGATTGGCAAAACGGAAGATTGATGTACCAAAAGAATGTGTGTTATGCACTAGCCAGAAAGAAGAGACGCTGGATCACCTTTTCTTTGAATGTGCTTATGCTAGATCAATATGGGTTGCATTAGTAGGCTGGTTGAAAGAAAAACACAACATTGGAAGTTGGGAACATGAATTAAAATGGCTGATCAAGAGGACAAATAACAGTAGACCACGAGCTCAAGTTCTCACATTTTTATTTGTAGCAACAGTTTATTACACATGGATGAAGATGAACAAAAGAAGATTTCAGAACCAGTGTATTACATATGCAGAAAGAGTTCGCGAAATAGCTTAGCAGCTGCATATCAAAGGCCAGAACAGGAGCAAATGGAAGTCAATGTTAGAACAATTAAATAGATATCCTAGTGAAAACAATGTATAAATCAGGAAGAGATTCGGAAAAATACATAACTGTAGTTATGAGAATAGAAAGACTGTAAAGGATCTAGCTCTAGAGTCCCGTGGGCTAGCGGATGTAAATATTTCCATTGGTTAAATACAAAATTTTAATTTGACCAAAACAAAAAAAAGTGTTTGCGTTCAGAAAGGAAATCTTTCTTATATTCTTTTTTAAGATAGACAGTATTATTATTCAATAGATTTTACCAAAATTGTTACTCTAGATAAGCAAGAAAATAACGAAGTTCCAGCTTCGAGCTACTAGCCCCTCAGCCTTGCTTTATAAATCATTTGGATAACCAATTATCTGCGTTTGTTTTGACAAATAATATTTATGAGGATGGAATTTCCTTGTTAATTACTACTTGTTTACACTAATAGAAACTATATAAATGCTTCTTGCTTTTATTGCTAAAATACTCATCTTTTCAATTGATAGTACTTCTTTCAAGAACTTTTACCTCTAATAGATAAAACCAATAAATTACTAAAGCTTTAACAGCGGTGTCAAACAAAATGAATAATTAGTAAAAGGCATGTTAAAAGAATTAAAGAATTAATTTAACTGAGTTTTAAAATGAGACTTGAATGTACAAAGTTGAATTTTCTGTACCTGAATCAGAGTTGGTAGTTTCTTCTCTCGTAAATAAAGATCTCGTATCCAGTATTTTGATAATCTTCAACTTTTATATCTCGAATATCCCTGGCTGACTTGTCAACAGATTCGTAGCATTTCCTTACCTCAATGTACTTTAGAGAAGAGATCTCTCCGAAAGCAGAAGGGATCTCCTCAAGATATTCGCATTCACGCAAAACAAGCGTTCAAGCTTTGGAAAGGCCTCATCATCGGCAACATCCCATTCTTCAAATCCAACTATTTCTTGTAGTTTCAAGACTTTGAGTTCAGGAAAGTCGCCATTGCTCACTTCCCATACCTTCTTCTCAAATTTAATGCTTTTCATTTTCAGTACTTGAAGATTCTGAAGCAACGCAATGTTTGATAAGTGCTGAGGATGCAGGCAATACCTCTCTAGTGTCAAGTTTCTGAGATTTGGTGCGGAGATGCAAATGGGGATAGTTATAATGCGGAACATGAATGGCCAACAAATCTTCAGCGTCTCAATCTCTGTTGGAAAGTTCAACACATAGTACTGAACTTTGTCATCATCCTCATCTAGGAATGTGCATCTGAGTTCCCGAAGATTAGGTGTTTTTCTCAAAATCAGTTCCGCATCCTCGACACAAGAAAAATATGGAGCCGAAAAAGTTCTCAGATCATAAAGGCTTTTGGAGATCTCGAGTGAATATTTTGCATATTTTATATTGAAGCTGCAACTGGAAATATGGAAATGTCTCAAATTAACCATATTCCAGAGTGTAAGAGGCAGTGACATTACTCCATAATTGTGTAATATCAAAGTCTCGAGGTTCCAACAATTGGTTATGATTGATTTGTTCAACGATTTCTGAGTTCGTGCAGCAAAATATCTCAAGTAAACTAGATCTGTTGGGAAAGAATCAATAGTAGTGAACTGCAAATCCAACACTTTTAGAAACTTGAAGGTGTAAAAAATCTGGGAGACAATATCAAATGTAAGACAATCATTATGCAAAATTATAGAGCCAAAATGTGACCAACACGTGCTCCATTCTCCAATACGATACCATTTACCATAAATGGACATGCGATGAGCAAGTTGCTCGACACAGGAAACGTTGGAAGGAGAATTGGCATTTTGATCCCTGTAAATAAAGAAATTAGTATAAAACCATAATATAACTTGAACACTTAATTAGTTGAACCAAAAGAGTACCACTAATTGGTATATTACCATTTCATTCATTGGACAAGATTCTCTTCCTTTGCTCTCACCTTGCAGAAATCATGCAATAGGTCATGAACACGACATGCTTTGATCTTACCTCTAGAACTCCTCTTAGTTCCCATCACTAGATTTCTTCCAATAAGATTCCCCAAATAACCTTCTGCTATATCTTCCAAACTCTTTCCTTCACAACTTTTTACGAATCCTTCTGAGATCCACAACCGTATTAACTTCGAAACATTAATCACGTTGTCCTCTAAAAATGCTCCAAAGTAAAGAAAGCAAGACCTTAAATGATAGGGTAAAATCTGATAACTAATTTCTATTATGGCCCTTGAGTCATTGTGAATGTGGGGAACTAAATTATTGGCCACTTGTTCCCAACATTCTTCTTTCTTCTCCACCTCTGCCAGAACACCAGCTACCAAAGCAACTGAAAGAGGCAATTGACCACACTTTTTTGCTATTTGTCGTCCAATAGTCATTAGCAACGGAGGGCAGATTTCTTCCCCAAACACTTTTTTTCTAAGTAACTTCCAACTTTCTTCATCGTTAAACATACGGAGTGAAAGGGGATTACTTTGAAATCTGGCGTACTCAGCAATTTCAAGATTTCGTGTTGTTAGAATGATTCTACTTCCATTATTGGCATCTTGAAAACAACCCATTAGATCATCCCATACACTAGCTTCCCACACATCATCAACAAGGATAAGATATCTTTTGGAAAATAAAGCTTTGCGAAGCAGATCAGCTAATTCATCAGCTTTCTTTTCTCTAAATCAGAGTTCTCACTGATAACATCACGTAGAAGCGCCAATAACAAGTCCGTACGTGAATACACTTGAGACACACAAAAATCAGCACGAATATCAAAGTGAGAAACAACTAATCTGTCAGAGTAAAGTCTATAGGCCAGAGTCGTCTTGCCTAGACCAGGCATACCAACAATCGAGATAACATCTCGCCCTTTGGTGCCTTTTACTAGTTGGTCTCTTAAATTTTCTATAACATCGTCAAAACCCACAATTTCTTCATTCATCCTTAGAGACCTTTCCAAGTTCGATGTCGTATGAGATGTGAACGTGTTCGTTGCATCCTCAACCATTTTCTTTCCATGAATCTCTGCAACCTCATCTTTGACAAGAGTGGTGTCCTCCATGATATCCAAGAGCCAATGTTCGAGGCACCATACAGGAGCTTTTTCGCATATACAAGCATCAATTAAGTATTCTATCTCATATGCTTTGCCTATCAATTGTGTAGCACAACGTTGAATTTTGTCGATGTCATTGTGTTGCTCTTTTGCAACAGACACTAGAAAAGGTTTCCAGCTCTCGAGTTCCTTCTGAATTCTTTGAAGTAGCTTCATGGTAGAAGCTAGTGAATCTGAATGGTCGCTTTGGAACTCCTTCAGGCTGTTTAAAAGGAAATCAGCATAGCCTAATCCATGAATCCTTGGCATGTAATTAGATTGAAACGCCTTCCGAATGGGCGTGAGTTTCTTCTTATTAATTATTTGTTGAATGTTTCCCAACAAATTAAGAACTTGTGTCGGGATCACTTCTACCAGTGCCATGACTTCCTTCTCCTCCTCCTCGCCTTTATATAATGAGTAAACCATGAGTCCGACGTCAATAATGAAAGTGTCAATATCTCGAAGAAGAAGTTCAAGATCTCGTATTGGCACATGGATGATATTGGCTCTCAAGAAGTCGAGCATCTCTTTAGGATTACCATGTGATCCTTCAAAGCAACACTCTGACTGGAGTTACTACTAGTTGGCAGCTCCACCAAATCGTGTTGGATAGTCTCCAAAAAGTTGGCTTCACCGTCGGCTGCATGCTCATGATTTTGGATGTTGGGACACCATCCTGACTGTATTCTCGACTTTAAAACTTCCAGGAGTGCAATATATATCTTGCAGATGCTTGGCTGAATGGGCTTAAATTTCATTTGCAAGAAAAGGGAGACATTGATTTCACCTAGAACAGCCACATCTTGATAACGATCTTCGTAGCCATAGCATGAAAAATCCAACCAGAAAAGCATTGATGCATGGCCGGTCACAGCTAAAACATGAGTGAAGAAATTAGCAAGATGTTGGCTCTGATGCTCTATGAACCTCTCTGAAACAAAGCAAACAAAAGTTCGCAGAAGTTTCATTTCCTTTAAAACATCATCAATATGTTCCTTAGTTTCTGGAACATAAAGAAGTAATGAGCAAGGATCATCAACTAGATCACGAAGAATCTCCACCACAGTATCCATGAAATCCATTACAAATTTGGGAATAGCAATACCATCCTTCTTGGCTGAAATTAGTGGTAATGATGATATTTTAGAAAAGGAGTATTTGGCTCTAATTTCCATCTTAGTCAACAAAATCTTGTTTTGTACCTTCGAGGCATAGATATCAACGTACTCGGCTAGGTGGAAATCAGAAGAGTGAATTAAAGCATCTTGAACCAGCGTGTGGACTTTCTGAGTGACATCTAGCATGTTTGGTTCATCTATGAGGCTCTGCAAGTAGAGAAAAATACCCAAAAATTTGAATTCCCTTATAAAGAATTGGACTATTTCTTTCGAATTCGAAACATTGCCAAGTTGTTGCAGACGTTCAAAAAGACCATTCATTGAAGACAGATATTGGTTAGAAGACATTCTTTTCTGAGAAGTGATGAAGAATTAAAAGAAAATGTGATGAAGTTGATCTGCAAAGGGGAAGAAGGAGAGCCACTGTGATGTTTGATACTACTAAGCCTTTTTCATAGAAAACAAAATACTATACTACTCAGGAGGTTCTTTTTTACCTCTTTGTTTAGAATTTTATATTAGTTATCAGCTATCATTAACCACTCAATAAATTTCCATTCAGATTATATATCAGCAATATGCATTAATTGTCATGTTACAGTTGACTTTAAGGACAAAGAGCAGCATCATTTACCAAATCATGTTTTTTCGTGTTTCTTTTTTATTTATTCTGTTTCATATGGCTCTTGACCCTTCTAAAGGGCAAGTCCTTTTCTATTAGGATACGTCAACTTATATTCGATTAATGTTAGGATCGGTCAACTAAAATGAAGTTTTACAGCTTAAACAAATATTGGAAGACTATGTATGCAGTTAAAAGTTATACTTTTTAGATGCAAATTTCTCAACACCTGATATGAGATGCTCAAGCAAGGCTCGTAAGTTAATGACTAGTGCTAAAAGAAAAATCGACTAAAAACAACAAGTCTGCAATTTTTTCTGCTAAAAACATACAACCGAAGGAGAGATGATCTAGTTACCCTTTTTCAGAATTTTGAATTCCAGAATTAGAGTATAAAAATAGAGTAATTAAAGTATGGAATGCATGTGGCACGAGATTCCTTTTGTTATCATGTGCAATGACAAGTTTATAGCAATTTACATTTCTTAGTAATTATAATATTAAAGATGATAGAGTCCAAGGACAAAGAATTATAAATGTCATCTTTCACCATTAGAAATAGTCATATAACATGAATATAAGATTATTGTATCACATGGATCTATTAATTATCACATTGACATTAGACTTTAGACATATCAAAGGAAACTTCTATCATATATGATCATATGGATATTATTTGTCATTTCACATGGAAATAAATAGCTCTACTCTACATATGCTTCTCCAATGCCTTCTATTTATTTCTTTCATCTTTTTATGTCTCTATTCAATTTTTTCTCTTGTTCTTAATTTCTAATTGCAGCAACCCAAAGCTCCTATTTCTTTCACGAATGTTTTAGTTAATTTCCAACGATTTGATTGTTTAATACAGCTTAATTTTAAAAGCAAAATCGTTTACGAAATGGATAAATCATAATAAAAACAAATGTCATTTTCTATTATAAAATTTATGGACGCGCACACCATGTGTTCTATCTCTATCTAAATGAACAAAGACATGAGTATCAAATCCAAGAAAATGCATCAATTCATGTATCAAAGTAGCTTGACAGCATGGATTTGATGCTTTTAGAATAAATGACATAGCACTACATACTGGACAGTTTATCTGCATATTCTGCTTCCTTCCGGCTGGTCCTTGCATATATATAAACTAAATCAAATGAATAACAAATGCTCAAACGAAGAGAAGGCGGAAAACACTTGAAAGGTGATGCAGACTTTTCAGTTCTACATTGTTATCTGTACATAATAAAGAATAATTAATAGCTACTCTTTTAAAGACACTGGATAAGGGAGGGAAAAAGAACCAAAAAGATAGGGTGCAAATCATTAAAAAGATAGGATAGGGTATAAATTAAAAAAGAGGACACACATTATAGGTGAAAATTTGAAAGAACTCGGGGACAAATAGACCCTTTCTAATAAGGAAAAAAAAAATGTTTGAGAAATTAAGAAGATAAATAGCTTTCCGCCATCCAAGAGAATTTCAAATCACCTTCTCGAAAACCATTATATATATATATATATATATATATATAACATTGCCCAGTGATGGCATGTCTCATTGATCAGAAATTACTTTTATCTTTTTCCACAAATTTTCGCTTCTTCCTATGAAAAATGACTCTTTAAACGGCACTTCATTCTACAAATAGTCATAACTGTATACCGATACCTATAAATTATAGAAACCTTTTCTCACCCTTCGCATCCTTTCTTATACATACACACACCCCAAACAAAACAAGCGTGATCCTTTCTTATGCAAGTGATTTTTGGAGCAAGGTCATATCCAACTCTTGCCTCCATTTTCTCCTCCAAAATAGGGTAAACTCCAAAATAAAGTAACTATTATTCCATTTTTTTACTCCAAGAAAAATATTCTATTTTGTATTCTTCTTTCTCTTCAATATTTTATTAATTATCCTTTATTTAAATTTTATTTTCTTATTTTATTAAAGAAATTCTATCTATTTTTCTTTTTTACATATTCATCACATATAATTTATATTTCTTTCTTATATAACCATTTAATAAAAAAAATATTTTATACCATAAATTTTTAAATAATATAATTTGTAAGCAAATATTATAGATTATATATATTAACGGATAATTCAAATAAAAGTGAAATCATTGAGATACAAGATAATTAAATACATCATGAGTATTCAACTTCCACCTCTAGTATGCTCCCATAAATGAACTATTAATGCATTACGAAGTGCAAAATGAGCATCTTTGTCGTTAATTCTTTTGTGTCGACCTAAAAATTGTTCAAATCTGTGATTTTCATCTACTACCATTTCTACCGTTAGAGGTGGACATTCCCAATCATCTTGATTGGTGCATTAAGATGACGCTCATCCTCGATTATCATATTGTGCAATATAATACATGTAGTTATTATATCATGTAGCACTTCTTTCTCCAAAAACGTGATGGTCCTTCAATTATTGCAAAACGAGCTTGCAAAACTCCGAATGCACGTTCAACATTTTTTCGACATGATTCTTGTTTCATCGCGAAATATTTCTTCTATGGCGAACGTGGGTGCGAATAGTTTGCACAAGCATTGACTATTTCGGATATATACCGTCAGCTAAATAATAACTCATATCATATTCTTTTCCTTGAATAACATAATGGGCCGGAGGAGCAATACATGCAGCAAGATCAGAAACAAATGTGATGACTCTAAAACATTAATGTCATTATTGGTGTCGAGCATACCAAAATATGCATGCCATATCCAAAGGTCATAATCAGCTACAGATTCAAGAATTATTGATGGGGATTAATTACGATCTGCATATTGTCCAGCCCATGCTGTTGGAAAATTTTTTCATCTCCAATAAATGTAGCCTAGACTGCCTAACATTCCTAGAAAGCCACCTTGTTCACCGATGTGCAGAAGTCTTGCAACATCGTTAGCTGTTGGTGATCTCAAAAACTGCTCGCCAAAAACCTCTATGATAGCTCCACAAAATCTTTTCATGCTTTCGTCTCTCTAATTTTTAGATATTCGTCAGTGGCATCCGCTCGCACACAGTATGCCAATATTCTAAACACGGTTGTGATTTTTTGTAGAGTAGATAATCCAAATCTGCCCATCGCATCAATGTGTTGTTTGAAGTACATATATCATGACCTTTAATTGCATCAACAATTCGAATGAACAAATTTTGAGATATCCGATATCTATGACGAAATTGTCCCTCATAAAAGCAGAGATTATCTAAAAAATAATCAAAAAAAAATAAATTATTATCAGCACCTTTACGATCTCGATTGATTACCAAATGACCTAGACTGGATCCCACTTTGATAGGATCATTATTTTGATTTTCTTGCAAACACTGAAACACATAATTGTTCATCTAAATTGCTTGCATGCACAATTGCATTTTAACTTCATTATCGGAAATTAAAGGTGATGATGAGAATAAAAAATAAGTAATTTAAATCATCATTATTCTTAGATGAACCTCCCATAAAGAGATTCATTTTGAGAAGACGGAAACAATAATGTTTAATTTATTTAGAAATAAATTGTATGGAAGAATATGATTTCCTAAATTGTGTTCATTTTTATAGAGTCAAATTTTTTCTAAAGATAAAATAGGGATAAGGATGAAATCCATCGGACGGTTGAGATTAGGACAAAATCCACTCGACGGTTGAGATCAAGATAAAATCTATCCCATTTTCATCTACTAAATTATTGTGTCTGATAAGTTGTACAATATGTAGAGATATTTTTTCTAAAGATAAAAGGAAAAAGGGTTCAAAATGCCCCTAAACTATTGGAAAAGGTTTAAAAATACCCTTCATCCACCTATTGAGCTAAAAATACCCCTCCATCCACCTTTTTGGTTCATTTATGCCCATTGACCGTTAGCTCAATGCTGAATTAAAAATAATTACTTAAAAACATATTTTGTAAAATATTTTCGTTTTTTTAAACTAATGCACCAGTAGTCCACTAATTTAGTAAAATCTTTTCTCTTTTTTTTCCAGTTTTTACAACAAAAGAAATTCTGTTTTTTTAAAGCATATTTTTTTGTAAAAACTGGAAAAATAAATTTGTTTTTAACAAAAATATTTTTGCTTTTGAAATTATTTTTTTCAGTTTTTTAAAAAAAAATATTTTGTTAAAAAACGAAAATATTTTTTTCAGTTTTTACAAATTTGTTTTTCCAGTTTACAAAAATAAATTGCTTTAAAAAAACAGAAAAAAAATCTTTTTCAAAAACAAAAATATTTTGTTGAAAATATTTTTTTAGTTTTTAAAAAACGAAAATATTTTATTAAAACCAATTTTTTCTGTTTTTACAATGTTTTTCCAGTTTTTACATAAGAAATGCTTTAAAAAACTGGGAAAAAATGAATTTGTTTTTTGTAAAAACTGAAAAAAAAGAAGAAATAGACTTTACCAACTTAGTGGACTATTGGTGCATTAATTTAAAAAAACAAAAATATTTTACAAAATATTTTTTTAAGTAATTATTTTTAATTTAGCATTGACCTAACGGTCAAAGGGCATAAATAAACCAAAAAGGTGGATGAAGGGATATTTTTAGCCCAATAGGTGGATGAAGAGTATTTTTAAACGTTTCTCCAATAGTTTAAGGGCATTTTGAACCCTTTTCCGAAGATAAAATAGTAATAAGGATGAAATCCATCGGACGGTTGAGACTTGGACGAAATACTCGATAGCTGAGATCAAAATAAAATTTGTCCTATTTTCATCTATTAAATTATTGTGTTTACTGAGTTGTCTATGCATTGAATAATGCATAGAGATATTTTTTCTAAAGATAAAATAGGAATAAGGATGAAATCCATCAGACATTTGAGATTAGGACGAAATTCACTCGACTACTGAATTCCCATCTACTAAATTATTATGTCTGTTGAGTTGTCTACACATTGAATAATGTGACCAAATATTTCTTCTAAAGATAAAATAGGAATAAGGATGAAATCCATCGGACGATTGAGATTATGACGAAATCCACTCGACGGCTAAGATCAAAATACAATCTATCACATTCTCATCTACTAAATTATTGTGTCCAATGAGTTGTCTACATGTTGAATAATGTGTAGAGATGTTTTTCTAAAGATAAAATAGTAATAAGGATGAAATCTATTGGACGGTTGAGATTAGGACAAAATTCACTCGGCGGTTGAGATCAAAATAAAATCTATCATATTCTCATCTACTAAATTATGTTATCTGCTGAGTTGTATACACATTTAATAATGTGTAGAGTTATTTTCTCTAAATATAAAATCGGAATAAGGATGAAATTCATCGGACGGTTGAGATTAGGACGAGATCCACTCAACGGCTGAGATCAAAATAAATTGTATCCTATTCTCATCTACTAAATTATTGTGTCTACTGAGTTGTCTACACATTGAATAATGTGTAGACATATTTTTTCTAAAGATAAAATAGGAATAAGGATGACATCCATTGGACAGTAGAGATTAGGACGAAATTCGCTCGACGACTGAGATCAAAATAAAATCTATCATATTCTCATCTACTAAATTATTGTGTCTGTTGAGTTGTCTACACATTGAATAATGTGTAGAGATATTTTTCTAAAGATAAAATAGGAATAAGGATGAAATCCATCGGACGGTTGAGATTAAGACGAAATCCACTCGACAGCTCAGATCAAGATAAAATCTATCCTATTCTCATCTACTAAATTATTGTGTCTACTGAGTTGTCTACACATCAATAATGTGTAGAGATATTTTTTCTAAATATAAAATAGGAATAAGGATGAAATCTATCGGACGATTGAAATTAGGACGAAATTCACTCGACGACTGAGATCAAAGTAAAATCTATCCAATTCTTATCTACTAAATTATTGTATCTGGTGAGTTGTCTACACATTGAATAATGTATAGAGATATTTTTTCTAAAGATAAAATAGGAATAAGGATGAAATCCATCGGACGTTTGAGATTAGGATGAAATCCACTTGACGGTTGAGATCAAAATAAAATCTATCTTATTCTCATCTACTAAATTATTGTGTCTACTGTGAGCACATGATTTTTGCCCTATGAAAGAATTACTCCCAAAAAATTCAAAATAAAATAATTTTCCTTAGTGTGCAATTTTGTGATATTTTGTGATATTTTAGATAATTATTTGTATTTGTCTGTGCATGTTTATTTGTTAAATTAATAAAAATACAAAAAATATGTCGCATTTTGCATGTAGGATTTAATTCTACAATTGTTAGTAATTAAGTTTGTTTTACAAAAAATTAAAAAATTACAAAAATAGGCATATTTTGCATTTTTAGCATTTAATATCCAAATATACAATTTTATGCTTAATTATTACTTAATTGTGCGTTAATTGTTATTGGGAGTTAATTTGCGCTTTTATAACTTAATTTAGTTCTTAATAATAATTCAAGTATTTTTATAATTTAGTTTAAGAAAAATAAAAGAAGAAAGGAGAGCAAAAATACAAAGAAAAATCGGATTGGGCCACTTCTTCAAATTTCAACCCCAGACCCAAATAATTGCCCAACCTTCCCCATGACCCGGTCCATTTCAAACCGGGTCGACCCGGTCCATAATCCCAAAGACCCAGCACCCCCTATCTTGCATTTCCAAAAAAACAAAACAAAAACAAAACACAAAAAACCCTAAACTAAACCCATCCCCCCCCTCTCATTTTCTTCTTCTTCTCCAAACTCTAAAGCAAGCAACCATGGCTTCTCCCCCCTTGCTGCTACCCAGTTGCCCTTTCCCCCACACGTCTTCATCTCTTTCCTCACCTCCAAACGACCCCTCCAATCACCGGAAAAAACCAGTCGACCGCCCCCGTCTGCCATTGACGAGTTTCGTCGACCCCCAAGCTCCACCCTTGCTGCTTCTTCGTCTTCATCTTCTTCGTCATGGCAACTGTTTTGTCGCCCAACCAGCAGCAACCAGCCTCCTCCTCACGTCCGCCATTGACGAGCAACCATCGTTGCTGCGCCAACCATTGTTGTTGCCCTCGTCGAGCTTCCATAGCTGCTGCACCTTTTTCTGCTTCGTCTTCACGTCGCCATGAACGACCCCCCCTCCTGCTTTGTCTTCCAACTGTGAACAACACATACAACACCACCAATATACCACCCAAATCCGCCATCGTTTCTGCTACGTGAAGCAGCCCAGCTGCTACTGTGCCGCGCTACTGCGTCTCCATTCACGTTGTTGCCTGCTCCGACGTGTTGCTGCTGCAATTCCATCGTGTTGAGCTGCTGCTCCTGGAACTGCTACTGTGCTGCTGCGTCGTCTTCAAACGACGCCAAACGACCATCTTCTTCGATCGTCGTTTCGATCCGGTTAGTGGGTTTAAGATTTGGGTTTAACATTCTTGTTTTGTTCATCGTTGAAGTAATTTTTTTTAGTTTGTTCATATGTTTTGTTGATTTAATTTTCAGATTCAAGTGGAACTTTGATTAATTAGTTTTTCAGTTTATTTCATGTGCTTTTATTTTGTATTTGTAAAAGAAATTGTTAGTTTAATTTTAATATTGTTAGATGTTAGTTTAAATCGTTTGAATCCGAAATTAGTATAAGTTTGATTTTCTTGTTTATTGTTTATCATTTGCGATTATTTCTTGAGTTTGTCTCATGATCTTGTTTAAGTTTAATATAGAAATTGTTGGTTGTAATGTTATTAGATTCAAGTTTAAGTTCATAATTGTTTCTTCTTCGATCTTGTTATTTGTCTAAAAGAATTTAGTTGTAATAGGGAAATATGTTGGTTTAATCATGTGAATCCGACATGTTTTGTTGTTTAAAATAGATTTAATTCATGTTCATCTTTATTTGAAGTTCATTTTTAATCCAGCGATTTAATGTGAGTTTATGTTTTTGATTTGTTGGTTTAGTTTGAATCATGTGTTGTGTTGTTAATATTGTTGTTTCCTTGCTCATCCATTGTTGGTCTAAGTTAACCAGGATTGGTTCTCAATATGGTTAATTCATTCACATTAATTTGATGTTGTTCATCTATGTTCATATGAGTTGTTGTTGAATTTGTTTAGAAATTGGTCATATTGGCTATATTTTGGTCAAGTTTGATTAATTGATCGTTTAGAGCTGATGGGGGTAGTTTGGTAAATCGCAGTACGTTCAGGGGTAAAATGGTAATTTCGGTAATGGCAGAGGGGTATTTTTGGAATTTAAATTCTGAATAATTATTTATTTTGAGTGTTCTTTCCATTAAAATTAAGATAACATTAAAGTAATTAATAATGGGGGGACAAGATATAATGGTGGGGAATAATGCAATTGTTTAATATAAGCATGAGGGACAAGATATAATGGGGTATTTGTTTAATAAGGTGGGGGACAAAACATTAGATAGTGGGATTAAAAGGGGGTTGAGTGGGAAGATAATGGGTTTTTATGTTTTAAAAATGTTGAAAGATGGGGATAAAAGGGAGAGGCTTGATCAGATTTAAAAGGAGACAGATAGAGATAGAGAAAAAAAAAGAGCTGAATATTTAAGAGAGAAAGAAAAATTCCGAAAAATATTAAAACTTTCAAGAAAAGAGAAAAAAAAATACAAATAAAAAGGAGTTGGAGATTAGAAGAGAGAGTAATACACACCTAATAAATATTCTGATATACGGGTTTAGAAATTAAGGGTTAAACATTAATTAGCCTTTCCAATCTGAAAATTCCCTTGGTTTCTGTCCGTTGTTTGTTGTCAGTGTTTCTGGATTTTATTTTGATTTTCAAATCTGTCACTGGGATTTCTGTTGACTGGATTGCTGGTTATTATTGTTGTTGCTGTGTTACGTACTACGTGGCTGACTTTCTTCTTCTTATATTGACAATACCAGGTACACAACTGTAATTTTGGCCTTTTGTAAGCTGAAATGAAGAATGGAAGTTTAAATTTTTAATTTAGTTTTTTTTATTAATTGCATTTAGGTTATTTCATGTATTATTATTCTGTAAATCGCCGTCGTTTTGCATAATTAGGCATATTGTAGCGATGTATTAAATAATGCTTTGCTTTAACCTGATTATTAGGTAGTATATATTTAAGCATGTTAATTACTAATTAAACTGTCAAATAATAAAAATAGAAGAAAATAACATAAAATTGGCTTTATTAAATCAGTTTGGCAAAATTGATTAAGTTCCTTATTCATAAGGGTTTTAGTATCACCAACGTTAAGTTAATCGGAATCATGTAGCTAAATTCAGTTAAAACATGAATTAACTTTGCGAATCAAGTATTAGGACATGATTTGAATTAAAACAAGGTTAGTTAAGGTTAAATTATTTAATTTTTAGAAATACGGTTTAGTAATCAAGATTATTTCTAATTTTTAGTATTTGTAAATAATTAATTTCAATAGCTCAAGTCATCTAACAATATGATTTTAATTGACTATGGGATAATTAGTTTTCTTCTTAAAAAAAAAATTATTTGACAATTCCATATTGTATTTATAATTATAATTTTAGTAATATTACTTTCCGTTAATGTTTGTTTTAAACTAGTATTTAATATGTTATTTTTAAGTATGTAGAGATTGATTTTATATTAGTAATAATAAAAAGTAGTCATTAAAAGATATTCAAAAAATAAGGGAGGATTTCGCTAAAAATAAATAAATATAAACAATACAAAAATTTGCAGGGTCCTCCAATCTTATTTATTTTATTTTTTTTTTAAAAAAATATTTAGATTCCGGGATGGGCCATTTAGTAAATTTCACAGTCCTACCTAATAGTTTAATAACGCGTAGTATTTTGGCGCATATTTAATAAAGTTATTTTCTTAAATACGGGTGTGCATTTATGTAACCCAAATCCCGATCTTGACGAAGTCAAAATGCGTCAACAAATCACGTGTACACTGGTTGTGACGTGGTTCGAGATGCGTTTTCACGATGTTGCAATTCTTGTATAAAATAATAATAAGAATAATGATAAAAGCAGTTTAATGCTAAATTTGCATATAAGTTCTTAATTGTTTAAAAATCAGATAAATAAGCCAAATATAACAGTTGAGCGACCGTGCTAGAACCACGGAATTCGGGAATGCCTAACACCTTCTCCCGGGTTAACAGAATTCCTTATCCGGATTTCTGATTCGCAGACTGTAATATGGAGTCATTCTTTTCCTCGATTCGGGATTAAAATTGGTGACTTGGAACACCCTAAATCTCCCAAGTGGCGACTCTGAAATAAACAAACAAATCCCGTTTCGATTGTCCTTTAATTGGAAAAAACTCCTTCACCCCTCGCGGGGACGGAAAAAGGAGGTGTGACCGCTCTGGCGACTCTGCTGTGGATGAACCCATAATCTCTGGTTCAGGGTTCAAGAATTCGAGCTTAGAATAATTGTTATTATTTGACTTTATTTATTTATTTAATTTTATTTACATATTTTGGCTTAAATGTGCTAATTAATTGCCTTTACCGCTTTGATATTATGTGAACTGTATATAAACTGTGTCGAAACCCTTCTCTTCTTACCTCCGGGGAGAAGCTCGCTGGTCGAGACTCCCTATTCTGTTAGTGTCAATACCTGAAATAAGAAAGAGACTCGGATAGTTACAAAGCTGGATGACCCCGCGGGTCCCCGGTACGTAGCCCCCTCCTCGACTCGAGTTGTCCTCTCGGGTAAGCCAGGTCTAGAACAAAGCCCAATTTGAAACTTAGTAAAACATGACTTCATGCCGGATCCCTAGTAGGAAAACGCTTATTTGCATCACGTTGCATCTGACTTAGGGGACTCAACACAGGGGTTGGGTCCGTCTAGGACTAGCAACCTGAAATGTAAAGACCATCATGCTGCATCCTGTTTGCTTTATGCATTTATTTGCTTTAGACTTGCATGCTGACCGGCTTTGGAAAATCAGAAATTTTGAAATTGTGAAAAAAAGGGGACGAAGTAACAGTGTAGAGAATTAATTGCCTATATTTTTTTTAAAAAAAAAATAGTTTGTATTACCATGAAAAAAAAAAGTTTTGTTTTTTTTAAAATGATTTTTTTATTTGTTTATTTATCTACAAAAATGCCAAAAAATAAATAATAAGGAGTCAGGCTATGTCATGTTGCAAAAATAGCCGAACATTCCCTAAAGGGGCGCTGGAAGGCTGACTTTGCATAAGCAGCCACCTTTGTTTTTTTTACCTTTCGGCTGGTAAAATCCCTACAGCCTTAAAATCTTCATCCCTGAAAAGTCAAAAGGCCGTATTTAAAGAATACATTTTTCTTTTCCTCAAAATTAGGAAATAGGAAAATTAGTTTTTGAGTCAAATAAAGATTTTGCTTTTTGTCTAAAACCCTTAATAAATGTGCAGAATGAGCACGAGTAGGAATTCATCTGAGGCCATTGTAAATGGGATCCCTTCAGGCTTACGCATGTGGTGGAACGACTTAGAAGAATCAGGGCGAGATACAGTCAAGGTGTACTTAGGAAACTTAGTTGGGTTACTGGACATTGTTCCAAGAGGGGACATTATAAGGGCGCTAATCTCATTCTGGGACCCAGCACACAATGTATTTCATTTCTCAGACTTTGAGCTCACACCGACACTGGAAGAGCTGGCAGGGTACATCGGGAGTCCCAAAGTCCCTATGAGAGAGCAGTATCTTATTGCACCAAGGACCGTGACTATACACAAATTTTTAGACACCGTGAAGATCCGCAGAGTTATACACAACCCAGAATTATCTGAAGGTTTTTGTAGTTTTGCATTCTTGTACGACAGATACGGTCATTTTGGAGGGTTCAACAATCCCGAGGAAAAAATTTGCAGCGGGGAAAACCAGCTGAAATGGGAAGGACATAGGTGTATTGCTTTCATGGTAGCCTTTCTGGGCCTTCTGATATTCCCTAGAAAAGACGCGAAAATTAACATACAAGTCGCTGGGGTCGTCAGCACTTTGCTCAAGCAGAACAACAGCACTCTGGCGCCAATGATTATAGCAGACATCTTCCGCGCTCTCACTGTTTGCAAAACCGGAGGAGGTTTCTTTGAGGGTTGCAATGTACTACTGCAAATGTGGATGATAGAACACCTATATCATCGCCCACAGTTCCTGAAATATGAGTCGTCACAAAAGACTTGTATAGAAGAGTTTTCCACAAGGGTCAATGGGTTTAGCCTGCCAGAAGGGGTCGCCGAGTGGGTCACTTTGTTACGTTCAGTCTCAGCAAACCAGATAGAATGGGCATTTGGGTGGCTACCCATGGATGAAATCATACACATGTCAGCCACCGAATCTCATTTGTTGTTGATGGGCCTCCAAAGTATCCAACCTTATGCACCATACAGAGTTTTGAGACAGTTGGGGCGATACCAAATAGTCCCAAAGGAAGAGGATCTCAGTGGCCAGGTAATCGAAATCGGGCCTGGTGGGCAGTTCCCTGAAGCAGTCGTTCAGAGAATCTAGAATGAATGCCAAACCCTGAAAGTAGATACTCGTGTACAAGACCGGGCCAAAGGTGAAGTATCGCCAAAATACCTCACATGGTACAAAAGAGAGCTTGAGCACCAGAGACCAACTAAGAGAGCTCACGTCCAAGACTTCGCAGAATCATCGCGAGCACAATGGGGTTGGCTAGCAAAAGAGAAGGAATATCGGGACGAGATTGGCAAGTTAAAACAACAAATTGAGGGGATAAAATACCAAAGCAACTCGCAAATTGATGCTGATACAGGAGAGAAAAGCAAGTTGATTCAAGAGAACAAGGCCTTGAGAGCCCGAATCCGCCAAAACAGAAAGAATGCCGGCGACCAATAGAAAATTCGGTCCAGTGAAAGGTTGATAGCAGAGTTGAGGAGTCAGGTCAACAAAAGCCGCGAAGACTTGGAGAGATCCAAGGCTTGTATAACAAGAATGCGGGTCAGGTGGGCCAAAGTTACAGCAGCACAGAGAGAGCACCTATGGCAAGTAAAAAGGGACTACAAAATGAGTGTTGCGACATTGAGAGAGATAAACTCCATTCTCAATGATCGGGTCCTTAAACAAACCAGGGATGCTAGAATAGATAGAGAACGCTGCTATATCTGTTAAGACTCTAACACTGACAAGTTTGTTGTTTTTCCAATCAATATCAGTTAGTTGTTAGAGCGTATTGGCACCGTACCATTATCAAACAAGATCGAAAGGTCCTATACCAGAAAGCATGACTGGATCAGACAACAGTGTTGAGTCGGAAAAGATGGCACATCAGATGCTGAAGGAAGCCATGGAAAAAATGGAAAAAATGAGGCTGGAAATGAATGAAATGCAGATAGCCTTGGCTAGAGCCCAAAAGGGGCAGGAACTACCTGTTACTCCTACTCTCCAACCAGGACACACGTCAGAATATCCCTCTCCCGGTCCTTCAACAAGTTTCCCAAGCCATCACTATTATCAGGGAAGAGAGGCTTATGATCCCCAAGCTCCACCACCCAGTCAAAACCCTCCTCCACCAAATGTTCCCGTCTTTGTGGCACCTCCCCCAGCCCCATTGCACAGATCATCCAGTGAGCCACTGTTTTAGGCTCACGACACACAATATTACCCCCCTGAACTCACATTCAAAGCACTAGAGCCATTGCCTGCGCCATTTTTAGAAGATGTGAAAAGCCGGCTAAGAGCCCAGAGCAGGACGAGGTGATGCGGAAATTTAAAAGCCTGGAGCAGTCCTTCAGGAACATACACGGGTTAGGCAACCAGGTCAGCGTGGCCTACAAGGATCTATGCCATTTCCCTGACGTTCAATTACCAGCAGGGTTCAAAATGCCCAAGTTCGATTTATACGAAGGGCATGGCGATCCTATGGCACATCTACGGGGCTTTTGTAGCAAAATGAGGGGAGCAGGGGGCAAAGATGAGCTACTGATAGCTTACTTTGGCCAGAGTTTGAGTAGGTCGGCACTGGAGTGGTATACAAGACAAGATCCGAGCAGGTGGTACACCTGGAATGACTTGGCACAAGCTTTCACAGGACACTTCCAATACAACCTTGAGATAGTCCCAGACCGTCTCACATTGCTAAAGCTTGAGAAGAAATCCGGAGAAAGCTTCAGGGAATTCGGGTTCCGATGGAGAGAGCAGGCAGCCAAAGTTGATCCTCCAATGAGAGAAGGAGAAATGGTAGATTACTTTCTACAAACTCTAGAGCCGACTTACTTCGGTCACTTGGTGACGTCAGTTGGCAAATCCTTCAATGAAGTGGTGAAAATGGGAAGTATGATAGAAGAGGGACTTAAGTCCAATAAGATCCTGAGTTACTCGGCAATTAAGGCAACAACTCAGGCCATTCAGAGCGGCACGGGAGGTGCGCTCGGAATGAAAAGGAGAGAGGAGGTCACGACAATAGAGGCAGGCAATTGGTCCAGATCTAAAGGCCCTTCCCCTCATTACCAACCCAGATCCCATCATCTAAACTACCCACACAATCCATACAACCTTCCACAACCCTACTACCCACCACAAGAACAACATTTTTCCATACATCACGCCCAAACTTACACCCAACCTCCAGCTCGTCCGCAATGGCGTGTACCGGCTCCCCAACATACGTATCTACCTCCACATAACACATATCCACCGCCGAGGGTCTACAGGAATCCTTCAGGGCCAAGCTTCCGCGGAAATCAGGCTTTCAGGAACGAAAGGATGCAGAAGCCTAGGACATTTACTCCGTTGGGAGAAACCTATACTACTCTATTTCACAAGTTGAAGCAGATAGGCCTACTGAGTCTTGTTGAAACCAAATTGCCAAATCCCCTTCCCAGAAATCTGGACCATTTAGTGAGCTGCGAATATTGTTCGGGTGCTCCGGGGCACGATACTGAGAAATGTTGGAAGTTAAAGACTGTCATACAAGATCTTATTGACACAAATAGGATCGAGGTTCAGCCACCAGGGCCCCCCAACATCAATGAAAATCCGTTACCGGTGCACCATGAAGCCTACATGATCGAATTAGTGCACGGGGGAGGGAAACCAAAAACACCCTCACAAACGGTAATGATGATTTGTGCCAGTACTAATGAAGAGTCAACCAGTGGAAAGGCAGTGGTACAGTCGGGAAAGGTATATGACAAGCCCTTTGTGATAGCAGGGAAAGGGCCATCTATTACTGCGAAGAGGCCAGAGTCAATCAAAGCAGTGTTGCAGGGAGTAGCAAACAAACCCAGGTTGGTAGTAAAAGGGGTCGATGTGGGACCAGTTGTTATCAAGCCGGTCATACAGTTGCCGATAACAAGTGAGAAGGCTGTGCCGTGGAGCTACAGTCAAGTGACGGTAACGCATAAGGGGAAGGAGGTTGTAGAAGACATATGCGAGGCACAAGGGTTAACTCGATCGGGAAGGTGTTTTGCTCCTGCAGAATTGAGAAGAGTCAATCCTGAAACAATAAAGAAACCTGTAACAGAGGAAGAGGCAGAGGAATTTTTGAAGAAGATGAAGACGCAGGATTACTCAATTATAGAGCAATTGAGAAAGACCCCAGCCCAGATTTCGCTGCTATCCTTGTTAATCCATTCAAACGATCACTGTCAGGCCTTAATGAAGATTCTGAACGAGGCCTATGTCCCGGACAAACTCTTAGTGAACAACTTGGAGAAGGTAGCGCACAAGATCTTTGAAGTAAACCGAGTGACATTCTCTGATGATGAGTTACCGGTAGAGGGTACTGAGCACAACAAAGCACTCTATCTGACGGTAAAATGCGAAGAATCGGTGATCACTCGAGCATTAATTGATAACGGGTCAAGTACCAATATCTGTCCTTTGGCCACTCTCAACAAGCTAAAGGTTGCTGATGACAGGATCCGCCAGAACAGTGTTTGTGTCCGAGGTTTTGATGGAGGCGGCATTAACACAGTAGGTGATATCGTACTGGAACTAACCATTGGTCCAGTTGAGTTCACCATGGAATTCCAAGTAATAGATGTGGCAGTGTCGTACAATCTTTTGTTGGGTCGACCATGGATCCATGCAGCTAAGGCAGTACCTTCTACACTGCATCAAGTGGTCAAATTTGAATGGGATAGACAAGAGATTGTGATACACGGGGATGATGGCACACACGCCATCAGTGATGCTATTGTGCCCTTCATAGAAACCGACGATGATAAGGGCCCGTGGGTTTATCAAGTTTTTGATGCAGTCTCGGTAGACAAAATTCCTGAGGGCGAGGGCCTTCCACTTCCCAGAATCACAGCTGCAGCCTTCATGATAGCAGCAGAAATGTTGAATAATGGGTTTGTACCAGGGAAAGATCTGGGGGTTTATTTGCAGGGAATGATCCAGCCAGTTTCTTTGCCCAAGAACCTGGAAACTTTTGGGTTAGGATTCAAGCCTACCGCAGCGGATGTGAAGCTAGCCCGCAAATTGAAGAAAAGAGTTTGGGTCCTTCCTAAACCAGTCCCACGTCTGTCCAGATCATTTGTCAAAGCAGGGTGCAGAAAGTTGCCAGTCCCAGAAGTTCTTGAACCTCTGATGGGGCCAAACGGAGATTTGAATAAAAGCTTTGGAAAAGTGTTTGCCGACGTCAACATGATAGAAGCCGGAGAGGGTTCCAGTAAGGCAGACATACAGTTTGTGGGTCCCAAAGTCAAGGTCAACAATTGAATGGCTACTCCTCTTCCTACTTGGAGGGAGTCTTGGTAGTTGATTCTGATTTTCCTTTTCTGTTTTCTGGATTATTCCAGGGTTGTAATCTAGATTTCTTTTTATTATATCGAATACAATGTGAAACCTTGTTATCCCATAAATAAAACGAAAAGTTTTTTTTCCTTTATTTCTTATCTTCCATTATTTTAATCTTGTTTCTTTCATTTCTTTTTCTGAACAGTTCTTTTCATATTGGTTCTAATGACATGGCATGCACAACGGATCTTCAACCTAGTCTAAAAGATCAATCTGATTCCGAGCTAACCATACAAGAGGTCGATTATGATAATGAGTCGGAATACAATGAGGATGAAGCATTCGAGGAGATAAACAGGGAGTTAAGCCAGTTTGAAGAGAAATACAAACCCAACTTAAATGACACAGAAGCCATCAATTTAGGGGATGCCGGCGATATCAGAGAAACTAAAATAAGCATCCACATTGCACCAAATATCAGGGAGGAATTGATCAAAACACTTATTGAATTCAAAGATGTTTTTGCATGGTCATATGATGACATGCCGGGGTTAAGCACAGATTTAGTGGTTCATAAATTGCCCACTGACCCGACATGCCCTCCCGTCAAGCAAAAATTGAGGAAGTTCAAAACGGATATGAGTGTGAAGATTAAAGAAGAAGTAACCAAGCAGCTGCAAGCAAAGGTTATTCGTGTCACTCGATATCCTAATTGGTTGGCTAATGTGGTGTCGGTACCAAAGAAAGATGGAAAGATCAGGGTGTGTGTCGATTACCGAAATCTGAATATGGCAAGCCCTAAAGACAACTTTCCTTTACCCAACATCCATATCTTGATAGACAATTGTGCCGGACGTGAGATCGGATCTTTTGTGGATTGCTATGCTGGGTATCATCAGATTCTGATGGATGAGGAAGATGCGGAAAAGACAGCCTTCATTACTCCGTGGGGAACTTATTGTTACCGGGTAATGCCATTTGGTTTGAAGAATGCTGGGGCAACGTACATGAGAGCAATGACCACTGTGTTTCATGACATGATTCACAAAGAAATTGAAGTGTACGTAGACGACGTAATCATAAAGTCCAAGCATTAGGAAGACCACGTAGCAGACCTAAGGAAGTTCTTTCAAAGACTTCGAAGGTATGATATTAAGCTCAACCCGGCCAAATGTGCATTTGGTGTTCCATCTGGGAAGCTTTTGGGATTCATTGTCAGTCAGCGAGGTATTGAACTGGATCCATCAAAAATCAAATCTATCCAAGAGTTGCCACCGCCGAAGAACAAGACAGAAGTAATGAGTCTGTTGGGAAGATTGAATTACATCAGCAGATTTATTGCTCAACTCACAGCAACTTGTGAACCCATTTTTCGGCTGTTGAAGAAGGATGCTGCAATAGGATGGACGGCGGAATGCCAGGAGGCATTCGACCAGATCAAAGAATATTTATCAAATCCACCTGTATTGGTTCCCCCTGAGCCGGGAAAACCGTTAATTCTTTATCTAACGGTCTTGGAGAATTCTTTTGGTTGCGTGTTGGGGAAATACGACATTACAGGAAGAAAAGAGCAAGCCATCTATTATCTCAGCAAAAAATTTACAGTATATGAGGTTAAGTACACTCAACTCGAGAAGACATGTTGTGCCCTAACCTGGGTGGCCCAGAAGTTGAAACATTATTTATCCTCATATACTACTTATCTCATTTCCCGTCTGGATCCGTTAAAGTATATTTTCCAGAAACCTATGCCCACAGGAAGGTTAGCAAAATGGCAAATATTACTCACGGAGTTTGACATCGTCTACGTGACGAGGACAGCCATGAAGGCCCAAGCGTTGGCAGATCACTTGGCTGAGAATCCTGTTGATGAAAAATACGAGCCGTTGAGGACGTATTTTCCTGACAAGGAAGTAATGAATATAGATGAGTTGAACTTACCTGAGGAACCAGGTTGGAAGATTTTCTTTGATGGAGCCGCAAATGCGAAGGGAGTTGGAATATGAGCAGTGCTTATTTCTGAAACAGGACATCATTATCCTGTTACAACTCAACTGCGTTTCTATTGTACCAACAACATGGCTGAGTATGAGGCATGCATTTTGGGTTTGCGATTAGCGGCAGACATGGATGTCCAGGATGTTTTGGTCTTAGGGGACTCGGACCTCCTGGTGCATCAAATTCAGGGTGAATGGGAAACACGGGATTTGAAGCTCATACCATATCGACAATGTTTGCACGATCTGAGCAAGCGATTTCGATCAGTGGAGTTCAGACACATCCCAAGAGTTCACAATGAGGTTGCCGATGCATTGGCCACTTTAGCATCAATATTGCATTACACAGACAAAATTCAGGTTGACCCGTTGCACATCCAGGTTCGTGATCAGCATGCCTATTGCAACATGATAGAGGAAGAAGTGGATGGCGAGCCATGGTTTTATGACGTCAAAGAATACCTCAGGATGGGGATATACCCGGAGCAGGCCACCGGAGATCAAAAAAGAGCCATTCGGCGATTATCAAATGGTTTCTTCCTCAGTGGAGGAGTGTTGTACAAAAGAACCCCAGATTTGGGATTGCTGAGATGTATTGATGCAGGTCAAGCCACGATAGTGATGACAGAGGTACATGCTGGAGTCTGTGGGCCCCATATGAGCGGATATGTGTTGGCAAAGAAAATTCTGCGAGCGGGATATTATTGGCTCACTATGGAGCATGATTGTATCAGTTTCGTACGAAAATGCCATCAGTGTCAGATACACGGAGATCTGATTCATTCTCCACCAACGGAATTGCACACAATATCAGCACCATGGCCATTTGTGGCATGAGGCATGGATGTCATTGGGCCTATTGAGCCGGCAGCTTCGAACGGTCACAGGTTCATTCTGGTGGCCATCGACTATTTTAATAAGTGGGTTGAAGCCAAAACTTTCAAGTCAGTAACCAAGAAGGCAGTAGTGGATTTTGTCCATTCCCATATCATCTGTAGATTTGGGATCCCGAAAGTGATAATCACGGACAATGGTGCTAATCTTAACAGCAATTTGATGAGAGAAGTATGTGAACAGTTTAAGATTACACACCGTAATTCCACACCTTATCGTCCCAAGGCAAATGGAGCTATTGAAGCAGCCAACAAGAACATTAAGAAGATACTGAGGAAGATGGTAGAAGGATCCAGGCAATGGCATGAAAAATTACCATTTGCATTGTTGGGTTATCGCACTACCGTCCGGACCTCAATAGGTGCAACCCCTTATTTGTTGGTATATGGAACTGAAGCAGTAATACCGGCGGAAGTGGAAATTTCATCCCTTCGGATTGTCGCCGAGGCTGAGATTGATGATGATGAGTGGGTCAAAACCCGTTTGGAACAGTTGAGCTTGATTGATGAAAAGAGATTGGCAGCTGCGTGTCATGGCCAGTTATATCAAAGGAGAATGGCAAGAGCCTACAACAAGAGGGTGCGCCCTAGAAAATTTGAAGTGGGGCAACAAGTGTTGAAACGAATCCTGCCACACCAAGCAGAAGCAAAGGGCAAGTTCGCCCCGAATTGGCAAGGACCATTCATTATAACTAGAGTGTTGTCCAATGACGCTTTATGTTTAACAGATATCGAAGAGAAATGCGTCGACATGGCTATCAATTCTGACGCAGTTAAAAGATATTATGTATGATCTCTTTTGATTGTAATTGTCATTTGTTTGTGGTTGGCATTTATCGGAGAATGAAATGACGGAGACAATTCTTTCTTCTATCCAAACACCTTAACTTTGCTTACCCTTTTGAGCCTTATTTATTCTTTCATATCCCTCTTTTGGAGTCAGTAATTAAAATAAAAGATAAAAAAGAAAGAAAAACAATAATAAAGACAAAAGAAAATCACCAGGAAAACAAAAAAAGTGGGAACTACGTTTGACCTGATTCCTCAAAGAAGGATACGTAGGCACCTCACGGCTCGGTCATAGTGTAACCAAAAATAAAAATCCCCAAGCAAGAAGAACTGGGGCAGAAGTGGTGAAAAAAAAGAGTTTGATTCCAAGAGTTGTACTGTTTTGCCCCTCCAAATTATTTTAAAACTTTTTGATACCCCTTTTCCTTTTAGCCCTAAATAAATAAATAAACCATATTGTTGTCCAAAAAAGACCTCCCGATCAGTATCCGAGAAGTGCCAAGTTCATGCACATGGAAGTCGGGAACAACACCCTGATCCCCAGCAGAGAAGAGGATCATAAACTAGAAATGAATTGATAGCCGAAAGAATTCCCCAACAAAGAGCGTCGTATCGACACGCTCCAATCCTCAGCTGAAAAATAAAACAAAATGAGAGAGTCTTATTGGTGAAAAACTTCATAGGCACCATGGGGCGACGAGAGTTGAGAGAAATGAGAGAGTTTTATTAGTGAAAACCCCTCGAAGGGCACTATGAGGCGACAAGGCGAGGTTGGCGGAAAAGGGTCCACCTTTGGAAAAAATTAAGTATTTATTTATCCCCAGCGAGATGAGCACATCCGAAAGATTGATTGATACAAATAGATTGGGTTGATCGATCCGGAATGTATGACATGATCATTGGGATTGGTTATATCATTCAGGTAAGTTCTTTTCTTTTCTTTTTCCCCAGCGTTTGTTCAGAAAGACTTCTTTTTCTATCTTTAAAATTATCACTCTTTCATTTCTTAGTTTAAAAGATTTCATTTCCCCAGTAGTTTATTTTTTGAAAAGGATTTTCAGAGTTTACTACCAATTGCCAAAATGGTGCAAGGCGAAATGCGAAAAGGTCAAGCCAAAGATAAGGCAACAAAACAAAAGGAAGTTTGTCGCAAGACCAAATGATGAATGGGTCTAGATCCTAAGAGGCCCAAATTTCCAAGGGAAGTTATGGATCAAATTCCAAGATGATCCTCAGCAGATTTGCGAGATATAGGGACAACTCCGACAGATTCTCGACCAAGCTCCACAATGGTCGGACGACACAGAGCGGGGAAGGAAGAGGAACGACAATCATCCCCAGCAGGAATATCAGCCCCAACAATCAATATTCTCCCTAGCAAGTTTTATAGCAATGAAAGGAAAAGAAAAGGGAAAACCATCCTCAGCAGAAGTGGCACGACCACTCGCCCCCATTTTAAACTAATAAATTTTTCTTTGATTTGAAACAAGGAAAAGAAATATTATTGACCGCAGGAAGACAGGGTCACAGAGAAGATCATCAAACTGGGGCAGAAAATTTTCTCTCATTACGAAAATTTTCTTAAAATCAGATAGTCATTTGGGAAAGAGAAAAAAAAAATAACACAAGTGTTGAAGGAAGAAAAAATCCCCAAAAGTATACGAGAAGGGAGATACAAGTTTTAAGAGAAAAGCAATCTTGGAAGAAGCAAGATGATCAGTATCATCCCGACCATTGTTAAAAGGAGAAAGATAATTCCCCAGCAGTGTTATTCCCGGCAGGTTTCAGGGAAGTGAAAGCACCAGCTTTAAAGGAAATAGACTTTAAGGAAGGAAAATGACACATTGATGAAATAAAATATCGGTGTTATCCCCAGCAATTTTCAGAGGAATAAAACACCAATTTTGAAGGAAGCAGTTGAAGAAGTCAAGAGCCCGTCTGGAGAATAGAGGTGATAGAATTTAAGAAGTTGAAGAAGTCAGGAGCCCGCCTGGAGAATGGAGGTGTTAAAATTTTGAGAAAGTTGAAGAAGTCAGGAGCCCGCCTGGAGAATGGAGGTGATAAAATTTTGAGAAGTTATTGAAGTCAGGAGCCCGCCTGGAGAATGGAGGTGATAAAATGTAAGAAGTTGAAGAAGTCAAGAGCCCGCCTGGAGAATGGATGTGATAAAATGTAAGAAGTTGAAGAAGTCAGGAGTCCGCCTGGAGAATGGAGGTGATAAAATTTTGAGAAGTTATTGAAGTCAGGAGCCCGCCTGGAGAATGGAGATGATAAAATGTAAGAAGTTGAAGAAGTCAGGAGCCCGCCTAGAGAATGAAGGTGATAAAATGTAAGAAGTTGAAGAAGTCAGGAGCCCGCCTGGAGAATGGAGGTGATAAAATGTAAGAAGTTGAAGAAGTCAGGAGCCCGCCTGGAGAATAGAGGTGATAGAATTTAAGAAGTTGTTGAAGTCAGGAGCTCGCCTGGAGAACGGAGGTTGATATATTTTAAGTTGAAGCAGTCAGGAGCCTGCCTGTAGAATGGAGGTTGTTAAATTTTAAGTTGAAGAAGTCAGGAGCCTGCCTGGAGAATGGAGGTGATGAAATTTTTGAGAAAGTTGAAGAAGTCAGGAGCCCGCCTGGAGAACGGAGGTTGTTATATTTTTAAAGTTGTTGAAGTCAGGAGCCCGCCTGGAGAACGGAGGTTGTTATATTTTTAAAGTTGTTGAAGTCAGGAGCCCGCCTGGAGAATGGAGGTGTTATTTTTAAGGAATTGAAGAAGTCAGGAGCCCGCCTGGAGAATGGAGGTGTTATTTTTAAGGATTTGTTGAAGTCAGGAGCCCGCCTGGAGAATGGAGGTGTTATATTTAAGTTATTGCTGAAGTCAGAATCCTGCCTGCAGAACGGAGGTGTTATATTTAAGTTATTGCTGAAGTCAGAATCCTGCCTGCAGAACGGAGGTTGTTATATTGTTGAAGTCAGGATCCCGCCTGGAGAATTGAGGTTGTGTCATCTTTCAAAAGTTAAGATTGAAGTCAGGAGCCTGCCTGCAGAACAAAGGAATACATTTCAAGATCAAGCAGAAGGCAGTAATGAGGAGGGTTACAACAAAAATTCTCAGCATAACAAGCTTTAATGCAGAAAGCAGCGTCCCCAGCAGACAGAACGGAATAATAAAACTTATACTCAAAAAGGCAAAAGGCCAGTGTCATCCCCAGCAGTTTTCGAAAGAAAGGCACCAGAGGAAACACAAGCCGACAAGAAAGCAAGGAAACCAGAGCAAGGGGAAGACAGATAAGATCTTGTAATCTGTAGTATAACCTAACTTCTTGATTTTTCTTTTAAGCATGGTGTAATAAGGAGGTCAACAAACAGTAAAAGTAGCATGCAACAGCAGTAACATTGCAGTCCCATGGTAGTCCCAGCTACCAAAACTTCCCGAACTACATTGACCTGATTCCTGTTCAGCCCAGGATATGTAGGAAACCTTTGAAGCAGAGGTTCGGTCAGATCTTTCAAAAAGTGCTTCACACGGAGTACTCGAACGGGCAAAAATCGCTCGTATCCGCTCACTTTATCTTTGCACGAAAACCCTTCGTGTTTTCGGACAAAGAGGGGTAGCTGTGAGCACGTGATTTTTGCCTTATGAAAGAATTACTCCCAAAAATTCAAAAATAAAATGATTTTCCTTGGTGTGCAATTTTGTGATATTCTAGATAATTATTTGTATTTGTCTGTGCATGTTTATTTGTTAAATTAATAAAAAAACAAAAAATATGTCGCATTTTGCATGTAAGATTTAATTCTACAATTGTTAGTAATTAAGTTTGTTTTACAAAAAAATTAAAAAATTACAAAATAGGCATATTTTGCATTTTTAGCATTTAATATCCAAATATACAATTTTATGCTTAATTATTACTTAATTGTGCGTTAATTGTTATTGGAAGTTAATTTGAGCTTTTATAACTTAATTTAGTTCTTTATAATAATTCAAGTATTTTTATAATTTAGTTTAAGAAAAATAAAAGAAGAAAGGAGAGCAAAAATACAAAGAAAAATCGAATTGAGCCACTTCTTCAAATTTCAACCCCAGGCCCAAATAATTGCCCAACCTTCCTCATGACCCGGTCCAATTCAAACCGGGTCGACCCGGTCCATAATCCCAAAGACTCAGCACCCCCTATCTTGCATTTCCAAAAAAAAAAAAAACACAAAAAACCCTAAACTAAACCCATCCGCCCCCTCTCATTTTCTTCTTCTTCTCCAAACTCTAAAGCAAACAACCATGGCTTCCCCCCCCTTGCGGCTACCCAGCTGCCCTTTCCCCCACACGTCGTCATCTCTTTCCTCACCTCCAAACGACCCCTCCAATCACCGAAAAAAACCAGTCGACCACCCCCGTCCGCCATTGACGAGTTGCGTCGACCCCCAAGCTCCACCCTTGCTGCTTCTTCGTCTTCATCTTCTTCGTCATGGCAGCTGTTTCGTCGCCCAACCAGCAACAACCAGCCTCCTCCTCACGTCCGCCATTGACGAGCAACCATCGTTGCTGCGCCAACCATTTGTTGTTGCCCTCGTCGAGCTTCCATAGCTGCTGCACCTTCTTCTGCTTCGTCTTCACGTCGCCATGAACGACCCCCCCTCCTGCTTTGTCTTTCAACTGTGAACAACGCATACAACACCACCAATATACCACCCAAATCCGCCATTGTTTCTGCTACGTGAAGCAGCCCAGCTGCTACTGTGCCGCGCTGCTGCGTCTCCATTCGCGTTGTTGCCTGCTCCGACGTGTTGCTGCTGCAATTCCATCGTGTTGAGCTGTTGCTCCTGGAACTGCTACTGTGTTGTTGCGTCGTCTTCAAACGACGCCAAACGACCATCTTCTTCGATCGTCGTTTCGATCCGGTTAGTGGGTTTAAGATTTGGGTTTAACATTCTTGTTTTGTTCATCGTTGAAGTAATTTTTTTTTATTTTGTTCATATGTTTTGTTGATTTAATTTTCAGATTCAAATGGAACTTTGATTAATTAGTTTTTCAGTTTATTTCATGTGCTTTTATTTTGTATTTGTAAAAGAAATTGTTAGTTTAATTTTAATATTGTTAGATGTTAGTTTAAATCGTTTGAATCCGAAATTAGTATGAGTTTGATTTTCTTGTTTATTGTTTATCATTTGCGATTATTTCTTGAGTTTGTCTCATGATCTTGTTTAAGTTTAATATAGAAATTGTTGGTTGTAATGTTGTTAGATTCAAGTTTAAGTTCATAATTGTTTCTTCTTCGATCTTGTTATTTGTCTAAAAGAATTTAGTTGTAATAGGGAAATATGTTGGTTTAATCATGTGAATCCGTCATGTTTTGTTGTTTAAAATAGATTTAATTCATGTTCATCTTTGTTTGAAGTTCATTTTTAATCCAGTGATTTAATGTGAGTTTATGTTTTTGATTTGTTGGTTTAGTTTGAATCATGTGTTGTGTTGTTAATATTGTTGTTTCCTTGCTCATCCATTGTTGGTCTAAGTTAACCAGGATTGGTTCCCAATATGGTTAATTCATTCACATTAATTTGATGTTGTTCATCTGTGTTCATATGAGTTGTTGTTGAATTTGTTTAGAAATTGGTCATATTGGCTATATTTTGGTCAAGGATTAATTGATCGTTTAGAGCTGATGGGGGTAGTTTGGTAAATCGCAGTACGTTCAGGGGTAAAATGATAATTTCGGTAAGGGCAGAGGGGTATTTTTGGAATTTAAATTCAGAATAATTATTTATTTTGAGTGTTCTTTCTATTAAAATTAAGATAACATTAAAGTAATTAATAATGGGGGGACAAGATATAATGGTGGGGAATAATGCAATTGTTTAATATAAGCATGGGGGACAAGATATAATGGGGTATTTGTTTAATAAGGTGGGGGACAAAACATTAGATAGTGGGATTAAAAGGGGGTTGAGTGGGAAGATAATGGGTTTTTATGTTTTAAAAATGTTGAAAGATGGGGATAAAAGGGAGAGGCTTGATCAGATTTAAAAGGAGACAGATAGAGATAGAGAAAAAAAAAGAGCTGAATATTTAAGAGAGAAAGAAAAATTCCGAAAAATATTAAAACTTTCAAGAAAAGAGAAAAAAATATACAAATAAAAAAGGAGTTGGAGATTAGAAGAGAGAGTAATACACACCTGATAAATATTCTGATATACGGGTTTAGAAATTAAGGGTTAAACATTAATTAGCCTTTCCAATCTGAAAATTCCCTTGGTTTCTGTCCGTTGTTTGTTGTCAGTGTTTCTGGATTTTATTTTGATTTTCAAATCTGTCACTGGGATTTCTGTTGACTGGATTGCTGGTTATTATTGTTGTTGTTGTGTTACGTACTACGTGGCTGACTTTCTTCTTCTTATATTGACAATACCAGGTACACAACTGTAATTTTGGCCTTTTGTAAGCTGAAATGAAGAATGGAAGTTTAAATTTTTAATTTAGTTTTTTTTATTAATTGCATTTAGGTTATTTCATGTATTATTATTCTGTAAATCGCCGTCGTTTTGCATAATTAGGCATATTATAGCGATGTATTAAATAGTGCTTTGCTTTAACCTGATTATTAGGTAGTATATATTTAAGCATGTTTATTACTAATTAAACTGTCAAATAATAAAAATAGAAGAAAATAACGTAAAATTGGCTTTATTAAATCAGTTTGGCAAAATTGATTAAGTTCCTTATTCATAAGGGTTTTAGTATCGCCAACGTTAAGTTAATCGGAATCATGTAGCTAAATTCAGTTAAAACATGAATTAATTTTGCGAATCAAGTATTAGGACATGATTTGAATTAAAACAAGGTTAGTTAAGGTTAAATTATTTAATTTTTAGAAATACGGTTTAGTAATCAAGATTATTTCTAATTTTTAGTATTTGTAAGTAATTAACTTCAATAGCTCAAGTCATCTAACAATATGATTTTAATTGACTATGGGATAATTAGTTTTCTTCTTAAAAAAAATTATTTGACAATTCCATGTTGTATTTATAATTATAATTTTAGTAATATTACTTTCCGTTAATGTTTGTTTTAAACTAGTATTTAATATATTATTTTTAAGTATGTAGAGATTGATTTTATATTAGTAATAATAAAAAGTAGTCATTAAAAGATATTCATAAAATAAGGGAGGATTTCGCTAAAAAATAAATAAATATAAACAATACAAAAATTTGCAGGGTCCTCCAATCTTATTTACTTTTTTTTTTTTTTTAAATATTTAGATTCCGGGATGGGCCATTTAGTAAATTTCACAGTCCTACCTAATAGTTTAATAACGCGTAGTATTTTGGCGCATATTTAATAAAGTTATTTTCTTAAATACGGGTGTGCATTTATGTAACCCAAATCCCGATCTTAACGAAGTCAATGTGCGTTAACAAATCACGTGTACACTGGTTGTGACGTGGTTCGAGATGCGTTTTCACGAAGTTGCAATTCTTGTATAAAATAATAATAAGAATAATGATAAAAGCGGTTTAATGCTAAATTTGCATATAAGTTCTTAATTGTTTAAAAATCAGGTAAATAAGCCAAATATAACAGTTGAGCGACCGTGCTAGAACCACGGAATTCGGGAATGCCTAACACCTTCTCCCGGGTTAACAGAATTCCTTATCCGGATTTCTGATTCGCAGACTGTAATATGGAGTCATTCTTTTCCTCGATTCGGGATTAAATTGGTGACTTGGGACACCCTAAATCTCCCAAGTGGCGACTCTGAAATAAACAAACAAATCCCGTTTCGATTGTCCTTTAATTGGAAAAAACTCCTTCACCCCTCGCGGGGACGGAAAAAGGAGGTGTGACATCTACTATACATTGAATGATGTGTAGAGATATTTTTTCTAAAGATAAAATAGGAATAAGGATGAAATCCATCGGACGGTTGAGATTAGGACGAAATCCACTCGACGGCTGAGATCAAAATAAAATCTATCATATTTTCATTATTTTGATCTCAACCGTCGAGTGGATTTCGTCTTAATCTCAATCGTCCGATGGATTTGTCATGAACCAAAAATCACTAGTCGTGATGGCACCTAACTTGACCCGCTAGGTAAGCCAACTAACAGTCAATACAATCTAAATGAAATTTTTAGGAAATGAAGAATTATCTCAACATTTATATATTATCCTAAAGACTGATAGTACGAATCATAAGCTTCTAAGACTTGGAATTTACAAAGCTGGTAAAAATTATTACATGATCTGTCTGAAAATTACATAAACAGATTAGAAAAATCTAAAAATACCAAGGGCAAATGGAAGCTATATCCGGAATGCACGAAAGTCTTCCGAGTCAGCTCTTGACATCACCAGCAGCCCCGCTCCAAAAAACATCTGCACGCACGGTGCAAAAGTCTAGTATGAGTACTATCGACCCCATGACCCAGTAAGTATCTTGTCTAACCTCGTCGAAGTAGTGACGAGAATTTTTAGTTTAAAGATACTTACTGTTATAACCTGTACATTAGACTAACAATGTAGACAGTTCAAGAACATAACAGATAAGAGTACCATAAACAACTATGTGAGACAGTGAACGATTACTAGGAGAAATCATAGTAGAAAATTCATAATCTTTCCCGGTGTGAGAAGTATATCCAAGATATCAAGTCAAATGGCATGGTAACACCCTTGCTTTTATCTCTTCCTCACCATATATAAATAATTATGTCTCAAATCAATTAGCACGGCAACACCCTTCGTGCATCATCTCATCCTTACCAAATGTGCATACAGTAATACCAATTAGATAGAATAATTTCAAACAATAATGCACATCAAGTAGAGAGTACCCAGAAGGTAACAAGTAAGGATTCGGAAGCATATAGAAAATAGAAATAGACGAGATAGAGGGCACAAAAGTAATGACAACAAATATGGTAGAAAAAGTATAAATTTCACTAACTAACATGGTAGAAGGTTCAGATATAAATATAACTAATAAGAAGGAAAAACATGATCTTTATAAGCTAACAAGTAGAGGCATCGATGACTAACATGGTAGAAGACTTGTACTAAAGTGTAACAAAATAGATACGACATGGATATAGATATAACAACAATAAGTAAGCATGGTATTTGCAAATTAAGCAGGTAGAAGGCATGAGCAACACAACATCAATTGAGGTAGAGAACATAAACAGAACAATAACGGCAAGTCATATAAGAACCATAAGTACAACAATAACAAATCAAGGTAAAGTCATGAACGTAAATACGAGGTAAAGATATCATAACAAAATGCATGTCTCTCGTCCTCACTTGCACGGAATCACCCTTCGTGCCATGAAATCGTGATAACATAAATGAAATGACACGGCATTACCCTTCGTGCTTTACACTCTCATAATATGGCATGACATCACCCTTTGTTCTTTACATTCATATAACATGGCACAACATCACCCTTCATGCTTTTACTCTCAAATGATATGGCACGACATGACCCTTCGTGCTTTATACTCACATAACATGGCACACCATCACCCTTTGTGCTTTACACTCTCATAATATGGCACGACATCACCCTTCGTGCTTTACACTCCTCCTTACCAAGTATATGTATGTCAATGAAAAACAAGGTAGGAAGCATAAATAACATCAAGGAGAGCGTTTAAACGAATATTCCAAATGAACCCCAATCACAATTTTCAAGCCAAAAATAGTTCAATAAACCTTCTAAAACCTTATTATTCAAGTACTTTAGCAAATCTCAAGAATGATCTACAACACGAGTATAGAATCTAATATCTCAAGAATATCGGCCGTAGCGATGTATTAATGATTAAGCATAATGATGACCAAATTAGACACATCAATATTTTCTCAGAATTTCGTCATTTATTAATCAAGTTATAATAAGCTAAATCCTGGTTTCTAACATTTAATTCTATATTCTTAGTATATATGAGTCAAGTAAGACAAGAAACAAGAAGGTTACGTAATTCTACAAGGCACAATTCATAATATAATCCACCCCCGAGCATGATTAACCCTGGCACATGTATACATGCTCATCACCTCATATATGTATCACCCCCACATGTAGCAAATAATGTCAAATAATCGGAAAAAATTTCCTCAACAAAGTTAGGTAAGACACTCACCTCAATTCGACTAACTCTATACTCAATTTATCTTTTTTCTTTACAAATTAACCTCCTCTCGGCTCAATCTAGCCAAAGACGACTTAAATACATCACACAATGCAAGAGAAAATAATTTTAATTAATAAAACTGTGATCTTTATACAATTTCTAAGTAGTCAACAAAACCCCGGGCTTGCCCGGTCAAAACCCAGGTCCAAGGGTAGGTCTTGACTATCCATATCCCCACAAGTCCATATACGTGATTAGTTTTTAAATTCGAGTCGTATTCGACTCTCAAATCCTAAATTTTTATTTTTCAAAATTTTGACAAAATCCCCAAAATTTCCCCCAGATTCTCAAGAATTTGATGTTAAATCTTATGTATAGTCAAATATAACTGAGAATTGATTAGAGGTACTTACCCAATGATTTGGTATGAAAATCCCTTCACAAAATCGCCTCACATTGAATCTAGGGTTCAATGTAGCTATATGCAGGCTGCAGATGTCGCAGTTGCTACATATTTGCGAACCCCGCAAATGCGAACAATCTATCGCAAAAGCGAACCAGAAGACTTCCTGCTGAGGTCGCATTTGCGACCAATACTTCGCAAATGCGAAGACAATTATCTCATAAAAGCGTCAGGGGTCCTTGGAAAAGCGAACTGCCACACTTCGCAAATGCGAGGGATTTTTTCGTAAATGCGAATCTTCCCCAACAGCCCAATTTCGCAAATGCGATGGCTGCTTCGCAATTGTGACTGTCACATTTGTGACAAAAATATCGCAAATCCGATGACACCAGCATCAGCACTCAAAAATCATAAAGAATCATTCCGAAACTTACCCGAGCCCTCGGGGCACCAAACCAAACATGCACACAAGTTCAAAATCACGACACGAACTCGCTCACGTGATCTAAACATCAAAATAACCTCTAAAAGCATGAATCGAACACCACAATGCATGAGGATCAAAATAAACTTCAAGAACTTCTAGACTCGCAACCAAGCATCCGAACCATATCAAATCAACTCCAAATGGCGCCAAATTTTGCAGAAAAGTTCCATATGACGAAACAAACCTACCCGAGGCTTCGAATCACACATAACAACCTCGAAACGACGAATCGCACCTCAAGTCAAAATCAATGAACTTTGAAACTTCAATTTCTACAACCGGTGCCGAAATTCATTCTTCCAAATCAATTCCGAATAACTTGAAAACTAACACTGACGGTTCACGCAAGTCATAATACACCATGCGGAGATACTCGAGCTCTCAAACTACCGAGCAAAGTGTAAATGCTCAAAATGACCAGTCGGGTCGTTACAAGATTTCATCCTTGTTCCTATTTTATCTTTAGAAAAAATATCTCTACACATTATTCAAGTGAATTTCGTCCTAATATCAACCGTCCGATGGATTTCATTCTCATTTCTATTTTATCTTTAGAACAAATATATTTACACATTATTCAATGTGTAGACAACTCAGCAGACACAATAATTTAGTAGATTAGAATGTGATAGATTTTATCTTGATCTCAGTCGTCGAGTGGATTTCGTCCTAATCTGTAGCTGATTATGACCTTTGGATATGACATGCATATTTTAGTATGCCCGACACCAATAATGACATTAATATTTTAGAGTCATCACATTTGATTTCCGATCTTGCTGCAGGTATTGCTCCTCCCGCCATTATGTTATTCAAGGAAAAGAATATGATATGAGTTATTATTTAGGTGACGATATATATCCAAAATGGTTAACTCTTTTGCAAACTATTCGTAACCCGCGTTTGACAAAGAAGAAATATTTCGCGATGAAACAAGAACCATGTCGAAAAGATGTTGAACGTGCATTCGGAGTTTTGCAAGCTTGTTTTGCAATTATTGCAGGACCATCACGTTTTTGAAGAAAAGAAGTGCTACATGATATAATAACTACATGTATTATACTGCACAATATGATAATCGAGGATGAGCGTGATCTTAATGCACCAATTCAAGATGATTGGGAATGTCCACCTCTAACGGTAGAAATGGTCATAGATGAAAATCACCGATTTGAATAATTTTTAGCTCGACACAAAAGAATTAAGGACAAATTAAGATGCTCATTTTGCACTTCATAATGCCTTAAGATCATTTATGGGAGCATGCTAGAGGTGGAAGTTGAATATTTATGTAGTATTTAATATGAATTTTACCATAATATAATATGTATTTAATTATCTTGTATCTCAATAATTTCACTTTTATTTGAATTATCCATCAATATGCATAATCTATAATATTTGATTAAAAATTATATTATTTTAAAATTTATGGTATAAAATAATTTTTTATCAAATGGTTATATAAGAAAGGAATATAAATTATATGTGATGAATATGTAAAAAAGAAAAGAAGATAGTAAAAAAGAAAAGAAGATAGAATTTCTTTAATAGAAATAATAAAATAAAATTTAAATAAAAGATAATAATATAATATTGAAGAAAGAGAAGAATATTAAATGGATTAGTCTTTTTGGAGTAAAAAGATGGAGTAATAGTTGGAGTAACTTTACTCTATTTTTGAGTTTACTCTATTATGGAGGAGAAAATGGAGGCAAGGGTTGGAAATGACCTAAGAAATATAAAAAGAAGATAGTATTGTGATTTGATATTGAAATTAATTTCCTCCTCTATCTCTATTAAGTTCTTTTCAAAGGGATTTCCTTTTCATTCAAATAGGTATCATTTCTTACGTTAAGGGGTCGTTTGGTAGAGTGTATAATAATAGTATTGAATATGAAATATTAATAATATTAGGATTAGTAATATTCGAATTAGTTATGTTGAGATTATTTCTTATCGAGTGATTCATTTGGTATGTTGAAAGTTTTGAAAGGGTATTTCTTTCTTTATGCATATTTATCCATGTATTAAACATTATGGTATCGCAAGTGTCATGATTTGCTATGCATAAAAATATTATAGAACGTATAACTAATATTTAGGTTGAAAAATACTTTAAAAACAAGAGACTAATAATATTAAAGCTAACACATATATTATTATTCTTAATACATTCTATTAAACGATTCCTAAGTGGTCAAGGGGGTAAAGCAAAAAAATTTCTAAAAAAGGTCCCGTTATATTATATTTTCTTTTTTGTTTATGATACATCCAATATAATCTCACGAGTAAAAATTGCGAACGGTAAAATACATGCAGTCTTTACCCCTAATTTTAAGAAGACGGATAAATTATTTCCGACGGAGCCTCTTTTTTGTTGGAAGGAACGGGTTAAATTTACCGTCAAATCTTGCAGGGATATGCATGAAAATAGATGGCAGTAAATGACGTCGTTTTTTTTGGTATTGCATGTCACTTATTCCGAGACCTGTGCTTTTATGCTAACTCCAAGGCCCCAGCCATTCTCCCGTCTTTTCCATATTTATTTTGTTTAGGTTCCTAATCCTCTGCAATTGGCTCTAGTTTCAACCTCTAACCATATATACGCACTTGCAAACAAGATATGCTGTGCTTTTAATTTATTTTTGTCCATTCAAATTAAATGTAAATTAATCTTAACTTCGAAAAGACAAAATACTACAGATATATAGTGATTTCCTTTAGGGAAAGGGGTCAAAATTATCCATTTACTATTGTTTATTAATTACTTGGGTCATCCGTTATGCTTTTTGTTCATTCTTATCCCTATCGTTAATGAAGTTTTAAAAATTATTCCTAACCCTAATATTTTGATACAGTAGCAGCTGACCCCTTAATTTTTTCCATGTCAGTTGCCAAATCATTAATTAAACCACCCCTTTTTTTATTATTATATTATCATCTTCTTCTCCCTCACACTCCCTCGCCTTCTCACCACCAACTCACTTACCCCTTTCCCTCTATTTTTCTACCCCTCTTCAACCACGGATCCGAAACTTTTTTGATGATTTTTTGGACAAAAAACACTTTTCTACTACTTAAAAAAAAGTTACATAAATGAGTAAAATCCAGTACTATACTGCGAACTACTTTAACGGAAATTTAGTCGTTAAAGTAAAGCGCAGTACCATACTGCATTTTACTTTCAAAAAAAATTGTAATTCGCAGTACTATATTGCGTTTTACTCAAAATCTGGGCCCAACTATATTTTATTAAAGTTGTTCGCAGTATTATACTGCATTTTAAGTAAAACGCAGTATAATACTGCGAACAACTTTAATAAAATAAACCCCCTTCTTCTTCCTTGGACCACTGAACCGACGCACCCCCTCTTTTAAAAATTCCGATTCTGCTGGTCCCCCCCTCCCCCACCCCGCGACAAACTTAAAAAAAAAATTTCGGCCCCACCCGTCACCTAAAGAGCAAGGAGTGTAGGTCCCACATACAAGACAAGCTTTGGATTCCTTCTTTCGGGTGCAAAAATTCGATTTCAATCAAATTCAAAAAACTTAAATCGAGGTATTTCGATTTTGTTTATGTCGAAACTCGTATAGTACATGCATATTTGTATTGTTTAATGTGTTTCCATGTTAATTTGTGTTTAAATTTGTATCTTATTTATACCCGGATTGATTTATTAGCTTTGGTACAAAAAATTATTAAAATTTGATAAATTATTTGTATTGTTAAAAAATTAATATTATTTATTTTGTTTGTTGTTCATATTTGTATTTTATGTTAGTTGTTTTTATATGTAATATTGACCTTTTAGCGTAGTAAAATAAATAGCCTTTTAGCGTAGTAAAATATAGAGCCTTTTAGTGTAGTAAAATATAGAGCCTTTTAGCGTAGTAAAATGTAGAGCCTTCTAGCGTAGAGTCTATGTAGTTTAAGTATGTAGTAACTGCAAACTCTATCCAATTACACTTTAAAAAATTAATTATTTAATTTATAACAATAAACTTACAAAAGTAACAAATTAATATATGTTGTAAAATAAACTCAACTATCGAGCCTGGAACCCATACATAATTATTCAGTCCAATTTTAAACATAATTAATTATTTAATTTATTAAGCTAACAAAATTCTAAAAATGTTGAAATTGACACGCATAATAATTAAGGATAACTCGGTGCTACCGGGACTCAAAAATCGCGCTTAGAACCCATACATAATTATTCAGTCCAATTTTAAACATAATTAATTATTTAATTTATTAAACTAACACACACAATTCTAAAAATATTGAAATTGACATGCATAATAATTAAGGATAACTCGGTGCTACCGGGCCTCAAATATCGAGCCTGGAACCCATACATAATTATTCAGTCCAATTTTAAACATAATTAATTATTTAATTTATCAAGCTAACACACAAAATTCTGAAAATGTTGAAATTGACACGCATAATAATTAAGGATAATTCGGTGCCACCGGGCCTCAAAAATCGAGCTTGGAACCCATACATAATTATTCAATCCAATTTTAAACATAATTAATTATTTAATTTATTAAGCTAACACACACAATTCTAAAAATGTTGAAATTGACACGCATAATAATTAAGGATAACTCGGTGCTATCGGGCCTCAAATATCGAGCCTGGAACCCATACATAATTATTCAGTCCAATTTTAAACATAATTAATTATTTAATTTATTAAGCTAACACACACAATTAATTTTGTTTAAATTATAGTAGAAGACATGGACTTTCCTTCGCCTGCGCATCCCGGACCAGTCGAGGATCAGCTACTAGTGTTTCAGGGCGACCATATGTCCTTCTTTGTATGGGAGGGACAGCTATCGATGCAGCCTCTCCGCCCCAGGAGACCTGACGATTTGTGGGAGTTCATCGGGGAGCATCCTTTCCATGCCCGCGTAGTCGCGCGCCTACAGGCTACGGGCTTCTATACGATTTTTGAGCTTGGACAGATGCAGCTTGATTGGTCTCTCATCACGGCCTTGGTAGAGCGGTGGCGACCGGAGACGCACACTTTTCACTTGCCCATTGGAGAGTCCACCATTACGCTGGAGGATGTTCAGGTTTTGTACGTGCTGCGCGTAGATGGACGGGCCGTAGCACTGCCCCAGCACATTAGATCCATGATGCGTGCACAGTTTTTGGATATGATGGGACATTTTACTGGTTATAGACCTCAGGGTAACGCTGGGGGCAGTCGCGTTGCTTTGTCAGCCATCAGAGATCATATGGCATTTTTGCACCCAGACATTACCGGCGAGACGGAGGATGTCTATATTGAGAGGTACATGCGGTTGGCGTTGCTCCTGCTTTTCGGGTGTGTCTTGTTCCCGAACACTTCGGGGAGTAAAGTGAGTATGCGCTTTCTCTATCATCTTCAGGAGCTGGATGGTTTACCCCACTACAGTTGGGGTGCTGCTGTTCTCGCATACCTGTATAGGAGCATGTGCCGGGCGAGCATGGGCCCAGCGGTGGACATATGTGGTTTTCTGCCCCTCCTACAGGTGACAACATTTTTGAATACTCTGTTCATTTCTCCGAATTCTATATGGTCGAAATGACTCATAAATTTTACATCAACCTTTTATCTTAGGTTTGGGCCTGACAGCGGATCATGCCGTTGCAACCACCTCTACCAGCACTTGCGCCTGGTGAGGCTTATCTGTTTCTCCCTCTAGCTTCTAGGTGGATTCTTCGGCGTGGGAACTACCGAGGGACCGATGCTCATCATAATCTCCCCCTTATCAGGGATGTGCTAGATATGCTGGTGGACGGACAAGTAGATATGTACCTACACTTACTTGTTTTAAATTGAGTTGTGTTGCACATACTCACTTTTATGTTATTATTTGGTAGTTCATCTGGACGACATACAGCGACTAGTTGGTAGCTCAGTTGCCCTTTTATTGCTCAGTCGATCGAATGCTTTGGAGCACCTCCGTCCCGATGATCTTCTTCGATATGGTTGAGTATCATGCCACAGAGCGTGTGCTTCACCAGTTTCACCGTCCCCAGCCTTTACCGAGGGAGCCTGGATGGGTGGCTATACATTATCAGCGGGATGACCGTGCCAGGCTGGACTATATATATATATATATATATCTATACACTATCAGCGGGATGACCGTGCCAGGCTGGACGATATATATATGGGATGGCTAGAGCAGCAGGTCCTTATTTGGGAGGAGCAGTGAGCTGACCGTATTCCGCCAGCACCTACATTTACCCAGGAGGCCACTATTCATATGTATGCGTCATGGTACCGCCGTCACACCCGACTGATTATCGGGAACCCCATTCATGTACTTGCCGAGCGCTACAGACCATACGCCGGGAGACACGAGGCACTAGTATATTTTTTGGCTTATTAATATCGTATAATTGTGATATAGCGCTATTTAATTAATATTTTAAATATTTCACAGGCTATTGGGCATCATCACCTCTACTAGTTGGGACAGGAGATGCAACAGCATACCGACATCCCTGTAGTCGTTGACTATGGCCGGCGGGTGGCACAGTTGGCTCGTCGGACCCTGTTTCAGGCGAGTGATGCAACGAGGTTGGACTACGAGGCTCTGTATGTGGCGCCAGAGGACTACCATCGGGATAAGGGTGTCCCACGAGGCAGGGGTAGGGCACGAGGGAGGGGTGCCCCACAAGGTAGGGGTGCCCCACGGGGTCGCGGGGGTCCCTGGGGACGGCGAGAAGGTGGTCCCCAGCAAGGGGGCGTTGAGGCACCTGTCGACCCACCTGTTGAGGGACATGATGAGGACTTTGGAGTTTTGGCGCTTGGAGATGATTAGCTGGGTTATATACCTCGGGAAGATGAGCCTTCCAACAGCATGCCTTCGTACAGCCTTCAGCTATCTCTGCCAGCATCGCAGGTCACCCCGTCAGGAGAATTGTTTATCACGGGTACATTCGACGGGGATGTATACTAGTACTTTGCATGCCCATCTACCGGAGCTGAGGATCGGCCCACTCGGGACGTGGATGGCGGGCGCAGGTTGAGTTATGCCTCATCCCCGGCGGTTGATGCGGATCTACCACAGGCGCATGTATGTTTGTATTACTTTAAAATTTCAATTTGTTTTCTTTTCCTTATTGAGCTGCCATTAATTAATTTTTAACTTTCTTATGAAGGCTTCGTCCCAGCCCATCTTTGAGGCCACTACATGCTTTGATGAGGACACCACGAATGCATATATTCAGGAGGCCGACGAGACCACGGTGGGAAAATAGTTTTTGACTTAACACGTACAATACAAATATACTTTGTCACCTGCTAAGTTTAGTACTTGTTTTGTAGGTTGCTGACGGCCCGACGGCCTATTCTTCCGATCCTGCCAACTGTGGTGTCGATGCTGCTGCACATCCTCACATAAAGAGGCGCCTTGATGATGATGATCCAGATAGTGTACCCGGGCGACAGGGGATGCGACTCAGGCCAGCAGCAGCACTGAAGTACACAGGCTGCGGGACTCACTGATTTACTTATGTTTTTAGTTTGTGTAAATAGTGTATTATGTAAATAATGATAACAATTATCTTTTAACAACATTTTTATTTTAATTGCGTTTGAATAGCAGTTTACTTAAACAGTACACAAAAAACACAAACATTGCAAACGTAACACAAAAACAAACGGTAGAACTAAAACCATCACTGCACAAAGGATAACTAAAACCAGCTTTTTTCACATGGTTTTCATCTTTTTCAGAATGACAAGACAACTCCATAAAATGCAGTACTATACCACGCTTTATGTATTAAATTTTTCTGCAATAAACCAGCTTTTTTCACATGGTTTTCATCTTTTTTAGAACGACAAGACAACTCCATAAAACGCAGTACTATACCACGCTTTATGTATTAAATTTTTCTACAATAAACCAGTTTTTTCACATGGTTTTCATCTTTTTCAGAACGACAAGACAACTCCATAAAACGCAGTACTATACCACGCTTTATGTATTAAATTTTTCTGCAATAAACCAGCTTTTTTCACATGGTTTTCATCTTTTTCAGAACGACAAGACAACTCCATAAAACGCAGTACTATACCACGCTTTATGTATTAAATTTTTCTGCAATAAACCAGCTTTTTTCACATGGTTTTCATCTTTTTCAGAACGACAAGACAACTCCATAAAACGCAGTACTATACCACGCTTTATGTATTAAATTTTTCTGCAATAAACCAGCTTTTTTCACATGGTTTTCATCTTTTTCAGAACGACAAGACAACTCCATAAAACGCAGTACTATACCACGCTTTATGTATTAAATTTTTCTGCAATAAACCAGCTTTTTTCACATGGTTTTCATCTTTTTCAGAACGACAAGACAACTCCATAAAACGCAGTACTATACCACGCTTTATGTATTTTGTCTCGCCTATAAATAGCGGCATCATTGTAGTTATTTTGTGTGCTCAAAAATTAGTAAAAGCAAATATTTCATTAAAAGTAAAGTTTTTTTTACTAAAAGCAAATATTTCATTAAATGGCTCAACCTCTTCATCCACCAAAGTGCAACTGTGGAAAAGAATGCTCGATGCAAAATTGTTGGGACGGTGGTGAAGTTGGACGCCGCTACTGGTGCTGTATGAACTAGCTATACAAGGTTCCCGGCGAACCTATTTGTGATTTTGAGGAATGGGTTGATGAACCATGTTATCAGGAATGCTACAGAGAACAACTACAATTTCTTCATAATATGTGTTTATGCCAATGGGAAATACAAAGAGAAAGCGATAGAATTATTGTAGAAATGAGGGCGAAACTGAAGGAGGTGGGAGAAGAAAAATGGAAAGCACAATGGAATTGTGAAGCACAAAAGGAACGAAAAGAAAAATATAAACAGGAACTTGCGGAGGTGAAGGCAAAACTGAAAGAGGTAGAAGAAGAAAAAGAACGAATGGAAGAACGATTTAAGTGGTTGGAGCGGAGAATAAATGGAAACCGGGACTAAACATTGGCATGTATGTGTTTAGTGTATTTTTCATATTTCATGTATTTTTATTATGTTGGCCTGTTATGTTTGTGTTTGTGCTGTAGTAATGTTTTATTTACATTTTCCTACAATTAAACAGCTTTTTCTTCACTCATTCCAAATTGTGAAACATAATTTTATTTGATATATATTGCAACATACACAAGTACAAACACGTATTATAAAAAACAATACCAAAATAAAAGACTAGGGGTATCCTTGATAATTGGGTACATTCGACGAACTTGCACCAAGAGCCGGATTACCACTGCCATGCACACCACCTGAAGGACATTTACGATGGTCGTGTCCTGTTTGTGAGTATATGCCACATTTACGCGCATAAACGGTGTCAACAACATCCATTTGGTTCCATATACGCGTTCTCTTTTGCACTTGCAGCTTGCGCAAATAGTCCTTGTTACATACCATCTTAAAAGGTTCCGGCGGCCAATAGCTCAACACCTAATGGTTGCAACTTCCCACTATATGTGTCTACGTATGCAGCAACACTGTATTTCCTATCAATATAGTTTGTTGCCCGATATCCAACTTGTTGAAAGCATTTCAAAGCATGTGCGCACGACATGTGGTAGATGGTCCATTTCCCACATGAACATAATCTTCTATTTTCATTCACCGTCTGTAGATTATTCCCACGGTGTCCACGGATAGCGGTCTTAACTTCAAAAACACCCCGTTCATGATCGTACTGAAGAAATGAATGCCACTGTGCTCGCCTCCTGGACCTTTCAAATCTTCTCATGGGTATTGGCATAAATTGAAGACCCCTGCAATCAATGTTGATGCAGCTGCATGCCTTTCAACAAACCTCTTCGCACTCTATTTGAATGTCATGCGGACCATGGCAGTGACAGGCAGTCCACGGGCAGACTTCAACAAGCCGTTGAATGACTCCGACACGTTTGTAGTGAGGGCTCCCCATCGTCTTCCGCCATCAGCATGCAATGTCCACATATGAAGCTCATGCCCCATCAACCAAGTATAGGCTCGTGGTTCTAACTGCCGGATCACTTCCATGCGCCTCGTGAATTTGCACTGCTGGTGCTCAGTTGCAGCCATCCACATTAAGTCATGCAATGCCTTATCAGGATATTTCTTCTGGAAATTGGCCTTCAGGTGACGCACACAGTAACGGTGGTATGCATATGGTTCTTGTCATTTAGGCAAGTGACGTACAGAACTTAAAATACCACCATCCCGATCAGATATTAGACAAATACCTGAATGTTGTTTGACAACGTGCTGCTTCAAGTGGTTCAAAAAAAGCGTCCATGTCTCTTCACTTTCGTTGGCACATATGGCAAAAACTAGTGGAAATATTTGCCCGTTGGCATCTACTACAACTGCAATCAAAAGCTTAATATCATACTTTACATAGACATGAGTACTGCCTATGGAAATAACAGGACGACAATGCACAAAACCATCAATTGCTGGTTTAAATGACCAGAACACATAGTTAAAAATATATTCGGGTCTGTCCGGACTCCGCTCATGCCTCCATTCAACAACAGTCCCGGGGTTAAAGTGTTGCAGTGCGGCCATGTACCTGGGCAGATTTGAAAAAGACTTATCCCAGTCGCCATAAATAAGTTCAAAGGCACATTTGCGACCGAGATATGCTTTTCTTTTGGTTATAGTACAACCATACTCCTGGTGGACTGCTGTAATACACTCTTTAATATTGAACCTAATGGACTCTTCCAAATATGGAATCAAGACAAGAGAAATCAAGTCCACATCCAAGTTGAAGTGATTCTCATTATACGTGTCCATTTCACATCTGTGCTCGCTAATAAATTTACCCACTTTCCACAAACCTGATTTCTTCTTGGTGGCACGCAACATCCAGTGACAACCCATAAAGTCTCTACGGCATACAACCTTGTATTTCTCCGTAGTTGACTCACTTACCATCATCTCACGGCACTCTCTTATACTGTAGATTTTTACAGCCCTAATTAAGCGAGCTTTATCAGGGAAATACATGCCCTTTGTCAGAATAGCTGGTCTAGACTCATCCCACATCGCTGACCGAAATTCATCATCATCCCTTGTGAGGGCATCCACGTTCGGCATGCTTGGCAAATTATCAAGGTAGGGAATATTCCGCTCATGAAATGGCACGTGGGACTCGTACACTCTTGGTCTAGCGGGAGGTGGAGGAACATGCTCCCTCGTCAGCTCAGGTTCAACATTCACTTCCTCCTCATCATCACCCTCATCATGGAAGGGTGTGTCATCCCCAGACTCATCCACATTGTTGTCATAATCACTATCATCTTCCTGACTCTGCGCATCTGCCAAATCACGAGTAAATACGTCGTCTATGGACAACTGTGTGAGGTCAGGAGTTTCAAGAATCTCGTTTTCACTGCACAAAAATAACAAAATGATAATATACCCAACTAGATAAATACTTTAGATATAGCTATATTACTTTACTTACAAGTCGTACTGTCTTGACGTTTCATGATGGGTATTTTCTTGTTGGTGATGACTCCCGGATGGACCACCGTGGTCCAATACTCCAGAACTACACATATTCCAACTAGGGGCGGGGTCATAACTTGTAAAATTCGTATCCAGACGGTACCCTCTATGAAAAATATGAGTGTTAATACAAATCCAATTAAAACATAAAATAAACATCGCTAAAGCACCCACGGAATTGAAGTTTACCAGTCGTCTTGTTGATTATATAAAGTCAAAAAATTATTTTGCAGCTGCTCATTCGCCGGTGGTGACAAGTATAAATCAAGGCAAGCTCTTTCATCAGCAATCTATCCATCAAAAACTGCTCCAGAATAACTACCCGATGACTGGGGGTTATCCCTACTATGCATGCCCTCATTATTGGGAACGTCTTCCACCTTGACGTACATTTCCAATAATTTTATTACAATAAATTCCCTGTATTCATCCGGAATCCGCAAAAAATCTCTAAGAGTTTCATCATCCTCAATGTTAAACTCAGAATAATAAGCAAACCCCTGCGGAGTCACTGAATACGGAAATCTACCGGTTATTTTAAGGTTAACCGAACGCCACCTCTCATTCATTTTTTTACGTAACAACGTTACCAATTTATCGTACTCCATAGTAAGCGGCAATTTAACATGACATTGTGGAGGTGAGCTATACCTCACAGAGTTATTCTCCAACACAACCTCACCCTCCCAATATAGTGAAACCCTTATTTTTACCACTTCAGACATTGTAAAAAAATGATTGATAAGAAGAAGAGAGAAGTATGAACGTAAGTTTGAAGTAAAGTATTGAATGAATTTTCATAAAATTGAAACGCCTTTAAATAAGGCAAGTCCGAATGTAAAACGCAGTACAATACTACGTTTTATGTATTGAATTATTGTTATGTCAGTTCATTATTGGTGGGGCCAAAAACCAGAGTAAAACGTAGTATAATAATACGTTTAAGTAAAACGCAGTATTATACTGCGTTTTACAAATTTAATTAGTAAAATGCAGTGTAGTACTGCGAATTATAAAAAAAAAATTAAAGTAAAACGCAGTATGGTACTGCGTTTTACTTTAATGGCTAAATTTCCGTTAAAGTAGTTCGCAGTATAGTACTGAGTTTTACTCGTTTATGTAACTTTTTTTAAGTAGTAGAAAAGTATTTTTTGTCCAAAAAATCATCAAAAAAGTTTCGGACTCCCTCAACCACTGTCACAATCTAACACTACCATTTTCACCACCTCCACATTCGCTCATCCACACAGGCACCCTAAAAATCCCCAACTTGATTCGTCTAAATCATACACAAAAACGTTTCTCCTCAAAATCTTCACCGTTTAAAATCTACACAGTGCATCTCGTACTTTGGTATCTATTAGCATTGGTCGGAATTTAAATGAATCTGCTGAAAGTAAAAAATTTCAGCACATATTTTCAATTAATGGGTTACTAAATGCTAGTATGTTATATGTGCATCCTATATATTGATACCATTTCAGACGCATAGATTATACATGTATGAAATTTGAGGGCAATTTTTAATTTTGAAGAACAGAATTAAAGAGAAAATTCTTGCGGGACATGGCAGTATTAAGAGAATTTTTACATAGTACATATCTGTACATTGAAATCATAGACAATAATTTTTGTGGTTGCTACTCTATCACTGGCAAGATACTGGTGGTGGAGCTGCTTCTACCCCTTTTTCTTATATTTGTAAGATCTATGTATGTGTGCGTGTTTTCCCCTGACTTTGGTATTTCGTCGAGCACTTGGCATGGTCGACTTTGCAGAATTTGTTTTCTTCAGATTCGAGAAGATTGGCCCGTTGTTGTTGATGTTTGAGGTGTTAGGAGCAATCTCCTCATCAGCATAAATCATTTCGCATTGGTTTTGGTCTATTTGGACGGCCGGAACTCCATTTCCGGCCACTTGGTGCTCATCGGAGAGTTACAGAGGTTTGGGGATGATGATTGGCACGGTGGAATGACCTGAAATTTGGTGGAATGGCCAGGTAACACACTTTCTCTGCTGAAGCTTTTGAGGTTTTTCCACCGGAGGTGATGACTGCTCGGTTAGCGGCGGCGATGACGGCAATGATGTCGGTGGTGAAGGCTCTTGTTATTCGTTAAGCTCAACTGAAATGGGGTCTGTGGGGTTTTAACTTGGTGGAGTTAATTACTGACATAGAAGCTGACATGGAAAAAATTGAGGAGGTCAGGTGCCACAGTGTCAAAACGTTAGGGTTAGGGGTAATTTTTAAAACTTCATTAACGGTAGGGACAAGAATGGACGAAAAGTGTAACGGGTGACACAAGTAACCAATAAACAATAGTAGAGGGGCAATTTTAACCATTTTCCCTTTATTATTTAATAATACTCCCTCCGTCTCATACTATTTGCTGTGCTTTTTTTCTTAATTAAGTGTTCGATAATCACATTGAGACATCAGCCAATTTAGATGGCTAAACTACTAGCTACGTCCTTTTATAAGTAATTTATTAGAAAATTTGATCAATTTATAAATATTATTAATATTAGCAAAATATTATTAATATTAGCCAATTAGTTATTTATAGCCAAAAATAGATTAAATTTTTACTTTTTTTTTAAAAAGGTTTTATTAAAATAGATTGGGTACATCTTAAAGAATTTGAATCTCATTTTTGGGTTGATTTGATGGAGTTTTGAGGTGGTTTGAATTGAAAATTCGAAGTAGAAGATGAACATGAAAAAAATGGTATGTGTATCACATTGCATATAATTTGTGTATCACATATGTTGGGTTTTTTATGTATTTAATTAATATATTAAATACTTAAAAGAGGGTGAATGGGAAATGGAGGAAAATGAAATTTTTGAGTGAAAATTTAGGTTTCCCACTTGGTAAATGGACATTGTCCCATATTGGAAGAGGAAGAGGTTTTTTATGGGTATATAAGTAATTGCTCTTCTTCTAGCTCTTAAAGAATTGAGAAGAAGGCAAGCCTCGCGCCGTCGTCGTCGTTGTTGTCGTCGCTCGCTCGACTCGGCTTCGGCTTCGGATGGATTCGGATTCGGATTTGGTCAAATGATCGATTGATTGATTAACTTTTTGGACCAAATTTATTTGTTAATAGTAAAATATTAACAGAAATGTTATTAAATATTTGTTTTAATAACAGAATATTAATATTAAATATTAATATTAAATCCAATCCGTTTTTCTGTTTTGGTAACAGAAAATTAACTACCCTCTTCAATTCCCCCTCTTTATTATTGAGTAAATAGCCATTTATGTAATGACATTTATGTTGTGGCCGTTTTGCAGAAACAACTATTCTGAAGAGTTGCACCTCTTCAGATTTCAGCCCAACTTTGGCTATAAATACAACACTATTCTGCTCAGAATTTCACTATGATTTTCTGAGTTTCTCCTCCTTCTTCTGCATACTTTTAGCATCAAACAAAGCAATAGTAAGTGTGATTTGCTACCGAACTTTGTGTTCGCTAAAACACTGGGGTTTGAAGTACCACTACACCAGTGTGTAATTCGTTCTATCCTGGGAGGAAATAATCCATAACTTTGGGTACTAGGAGGGGATTAAATTCCTTAAGAAAACACTGTGAATTTAGTGGGCTCGAATTGGTTTTCTGTTATTTCATTGTTCACTTCTGTTTATGTTCATTTCTATCTATGTTCATTTATATTTCCAGAATTATTTTACAAATACAGTTTACTAACAAGCTTAAGGAATTTAATATATTTTCTATATTTGTACTTACTATTTCTGGAGAGTAAAACCTTTGTGGTTTTGTACTCAATTAAAATCTACGTGATTTTAACGTTTGTGTCAATCTTTTATAGAAATGACTAATGATAATGTGAACCAAGTTGTTCTAGCGGTGACTGCTAATGCCTCAACAAGTCAAACGACACCGGCAGCATTGGCACAGGCGGAGAAACCCAAAAAAAATTTTGGGATTGATTTCAAGCGCTGGCAGCAAACGATGTTCTTCTACTTGACTACTCTAAGTCTCCAGAAGTTCATCAAGGAAGATGTTCCTGTGCTGTCCGATGAAACTCCAGAAACTGAACGCTTTCTCGTGATTGAGGCGTGAAAGCATTCAGATTTTTTGTGCAAGAATTACATTCTAAGCGGGCTGGAGGATGCTTTGTATAACGTCTACAGTGGCGTGGAAACGTCAAAAGAATTGTGGATTGCACTTGAAAAGAAATACAAAACCGAAGATGCCGGGTTGAAAACGTTTGTTGCTGCAAAGTTTTTGGACTACAAAATGGTAGATAGCAAGTTTGTTATTACCCAAGTCTAGGAATTGCAAGTGATTATTCACGATCTCCTTGCTGAAGGTATAAATCAAATTAATATTGATGTTAAAAATAGTAATCTTAGTATTTTTACTAACAGAAATTTCATTGAAGGTCTTGTCATCAATGAAACATTCTAAGTAGCAACGATGATTGAGAAGTTGTCTCCTTTGTGGAAGGACTTCAAAAACTACTTGAAACATAAAGCAAGGAGATGTCCCTTGAAGATCTCTTGAAGATATTATTGTTCGGTTAAGAATCGAAGAGGATCACAAAGCTGTTGAAAAGAGAGGCCATAGAAACTCAACAATAATGGGAGCAAATATTGTTGAAGAGAACAAAAAGAGGAAGAAGGCTTCTGGATCGAAATACAACCCAAGCAAGAAGCTGTTCGGTGGAAACTGCTACAACTATGGAAAAACCGGACACAAATCTACGGAGTGTCGTGCTCCAAAAAAAGACAAGAAGAAGGGTCAAGCAAACATAGTTGAAAATCATGATGATGTTGATGACGTATGTGTCATGCTTTCCAAATGCAAAGTGGTGGGCAATCCTAAAGAGTGGTGGATTGATTCTGGAGCCACTCGCCATGTTTGTGCTGTTAAAGAAGCTTTTTCTACTTATGCTCCTGTTGGACCCGATGAGACGATTTCTATGGAAAATGCTGCAAAGGCCAAGATTGAAGGATGCGGGAAGATATTTCGCAAAATGACTTCTGGCAAAGTGGTGACTTTGAACAACGTCCTTCATGTTCCCGAGATTAGGAAGAATTTAGTCTCTACTGGACTTCTTGTTAAGAATGGTTTTAAATGTGTTTTTGTTTCCGATAAGGTTGTAATAAGTAAGAATGAAATGTTTGTAGGAAAAGGTTACCTCACTGAGGGCCTTTTCAAGCTGAATGTAATGGTTGGTGAAAATAATAATAATTCAACTTTGTCTTACTTACTTGAGTCAAATGAATTATGGCATATATGTTTGGGTCATGTTAATTATAAAACCTTGTGAAAAATGATTAATTGGAAGTATTGCCTACGTTTGAATGTAACAAATCAAAATGTCAAGTATGTGTGGAATGTAAGAATGTGGTGGTGTTTGGCAAAAGCGCAAGTTCCTAAACCCAAAAGAGTAAAAATAGGACCGAAAACCGTTGATTGTGTTTTCATAGTATATGCGACTAATAGTAAAACATATCGATTTCTGGTTCATAAATAAGAAAATCCCGACATTCATAATAATACGGTTATAGAATCAGATAATGCTGAGTTCTTTGAAAATATATATCTATATAAAAAGAAATGTGAGTCGATTGATGAAGGATCTAAATGACCTTGGGAAGAAACAAAAGAAAGTACATTTAACCAGGATGATCCAAGATGTAGTAAACGTCAAAGAACGTCTACTTCATTCGGACCAGATTTTGTGACTTTCTTATTGGAAAATGAGCCTCAAACATTTAAAAAAGTTATGTCTTCTTCGGAATCATTGTTATGGAAAGATGCAGTCAATAGTGAAATAGAATCCATATTGAACAACCATACATGAGAATTGGTTGATCTTCCTCCTGGAAATAAACTGTTGGGTTCTAAATGGATCTTTAAGAGGAAAATGAAAGATGGTGGAATTAATGACAAACATAAGGCAAGACTTGTGGTCAAAGGGTATAGACAACGAGAAGGCCTTGACTATTTTAATACATACTCTCCAGTTACAAGAATTACGTCCATACAAGCATTAGTAGCGTTAGCTGCAGTTTATGGTCTTGAAATTCATCAAATGGATGTTAAGACGACATTATTAAATGGAGAGTTGGAGGAAGAAATCAACATGGAACAACCTGAAGGGTTTGTGGTTCCAGGTAAAGAAAAGAATGTCCGTAGACTTGTTAAGTCCCTTTACGGATTAAAACAAGCACCCAAACAATGATATGCGAAATTTGACCAAACAATGTTGTCAAATGGATTTAAGATAAATGAATGTGATAAATATGTGTACATTAAAAATATTCCAAATCAAATAGTTATTGATTGCTTATATGTGGATGATATGCTCATAATGAGTAATGACATTGCCAACATAAATGCTACTAAGCGTATGCTAACTAGCAAGTTTGATATGAAAGACTTGGGAGTTGCTGATTTAATTCTGGGAATTAAGATCCATAAGACTTCTCAAGGTCTGACATTGTTACAATCTCATTATATTAAGACACTACTTGAAAAATTCAAGCAATTCAGCTTTAAAGTTGCAAAGACTCCAATTGACGTGAATCTTGCATTAGTAAAGAACAAAGGCCGAAGCATATCACAATTGGATTATTGTCACGACCCTAACCCGGACCCGGTCGTGATGGAGCCTCTCGTGAAGACAAGGCCAGCCAACTATTCCCAATTCAATGTTAAACAGTTAAAACAACAGTAAAACAGTCAAAGACATGATTAATAATACGAAGTAGCAGATAATATCGATAAAAATGCGGAAGTACAACCCAACACAACCCTAACCGGTGTCACAAGTCACGAGCACCTACTAGGGTCTAAATACAATTGAAAGTCTGAAGTGTACAAAATACAGACTAATGAAGTAAAGAGGGAGAAAAGGCAGTGCTGCGAACGCCGGCAACTACCTTGCTAAATTCCGATGACTCTGCCTCCGATCAGCCAAAACCCGCTACTGGGTGTATAAATACCTGAATCTGCACACAAGGTGAAGGAAGTAAAGTGAGTACTCCAACTCAGTGAGTAATAATCATAACTAAAGTTTGATTGGTAAGAAATCACGAAAAGTGCATCAACATGTTGTATAGAAGTAGTTCAAAAAAACCAGTAGGAAAGCAATGAAGCTGTAAAATCTCTTAAAAATACCTTAGCTCAGTTTAAACTTCTTTAAAAATGACCTTTTCAACAGTTACGCAAATGAATGCAAAACAATTAGTGAAGATAAGCACAGAAGTCCACCCCTCGGGCACAAATACACAATTAAACAGGTAAATGACAGACAAATAAGAAAGGTACATAAGGTTCACCCCTCGGTCACAATGTCAACAAATTCACCCCTCGGGCAATATCTCAAACAATATCAGCCCCTCGGGCTATATCTCACATCACAATAGGTACCCGCGCTCACTGGGGGTGTGCAGACTCCTGGAGGGGCCCCTTATGGCCCAAGCGCAATATCAAGACACCTCGTGGCATCATAAACAGGCTCTCGGTCTCATATCAATATCAACAAGCTACCTCGTGGCGTACATATCTCAGGCCCTCGGCCTCGTAATCAAATCAGTGTATCTCCGCTACAGCGTGCAGCCCGACCCAAAAGTATCCTCACAACACAGGCCCTCGGCCTTACTCAGTCAAAAATCACATAAGCCACTCGGGCAACAGTAAAACATGATGCTCAGCCCAAAATAAGATTTTAAAATATAATTTCAAGTGTTAAAACAGAGTAAACGTGGCTGAGTTTTGAAAACAGTGAAAAATAACATGACTGAGTTCAAGTATAAAATCAGAACAGTGAGGAAACATCAACAAAAATTCCCGAAGGGCCAAATAATGATGATAGCAAATAGATTTCAGTCAAATACGCAGTAACATCATCAATCGGGACGGACCAATTCACAATCCTCAATAGTGCACAATCTCACGCTCGTCATCAAGCGTGTGTCTCACTTCAATATAGCACTGCAACATGCAATCCGGGGTTTCAAACCCTCAGGACATCATATACAATTATTACTTACCTCGATCCGGTCCAACCTCTAGCCCGCGATGCCTTCGCCCGCACAAATCGACCTCCGGATGCTCCAAATCTAGCCACAATCAGTACAAAATCATTAAAATATGCAAAAGAAATGAAGCTCACTCAAAAATATCCAATTTACATCCAAATCCCAAAATTGCTCAAACCCGCCCCCCCGGGCCCACGTCTCGGAATCCGATAAAATTAACATCAATGGAATCCCCATCCTATCACGAGTTCATACATGTTAAGAACATCAAAATCGGACCTCAAATGGCCCCTCAAATCCCCACTCAAAGGTCTCTTAATTTCAAGCCCTAATTACCCATTTTTGCTACTGATTTTTCCATGGATTTCAAGCTTACAATGTTAAAATTCATCATAGAAACAAGTTTAGGGTCCAAAAATCTTACCTCCACGAAATCCTCTTGAATTCCCTCTTCAATTAGCTCTCCCAAGTATTCTCCCAAATGAAATATGGTGAAAACTCTCTCAAAATCGCGAAGCGTGCAATATATGCATTCTGACCCAGGCATGTTCGCATTTGCGGTTATTCCTCCGCTTCTGCGGAAATCACTTAACTTACGATCCTCCGCATCTGCGACTTCGCAGATGCGGCCATCTCACCTCTTCTGCGGTTTCCAGCCTACCTCCCAACTTCCGCTTTTGCGGTCACTCTTCCGCTTATGCGGCGCCGCACCTGCGGTCCCTAAACTGCAGGTGCGAAAACACCAGAAGCAACAAAACTTTAGCAGCTACAATAACATCTCAACTCCTCCGTTAACCATCCGAAATCACCCCGAGACCCCCGGGACCTCAACCGAAAGCACAAACATATCCTAATACCTTATCCAAACTTGTTCAAATCATCAAAACACCTCAAACGACATCAAATCACCCAAAACACTTCGGATTCAAACCAAACTTTCTAAAAAATCTTCCGAATTACATTTTTGATCAAAAACCCAACCAAACCATGTCCGAATGACCTGAAATTTTGCACACACATCCCAAATGACACAATAGAACTACTGCAACTTCCAAAATTCCATCCCGACCTCTATATCAAAATCTAACCTATCAACCGAAAAACGCCAAAATATCAATTTCGCCAATTCAAGCCTAAACCTTTCATAGACTTCCAAAATGCATTTCGATCACGCTCCTAAGCCCCAAATCACCCAACGGAGCTAACCAAATCATAAAAATTATGATCCGAGATCATATACAAACAAGTTAAATCTTGGTCAAACCTTTCAAATTTCAAGCCACAAACTGAGAACTGTTCTTCCAAATTCATTCTGAGTACCCTGAAAACCAAAACCAACGATTTACATAAGTCATAATACATCCCACGGGGCAAGTCATGCCCGAGAACTGGCGAGCAAAGTGTAAAAGCCCAAAATGACCGGTCGGGTCGTTATGCTCGTGTGTTGGGTTGCTTAATGTACATCATGAATTGTACACGACCAGATATAGCTTGTGCTATAAATAAATTGAGTCGATATACGAGCAATCCAGGTCAATCTCATTGGATGGCAATAAAACGAGTTTTGGGATATTTAGAACATATCCAGGGCTTGGCTTTACTTTGCACTACAGTAAATATCCTGCAGTGATGAGGGATGCTGTGATGCAAATTGGATGACCGATTTAACTGATTCTAAGTCCACAAGTGGATATGTATTCACTATTGGTGGATGAGCGGTATCTTGGAAGTCATCCAAACAATAGAGGCTGAGTTCATAGCCTTGGATAAAGCCGGTGAAGAAGCTGAATGGCTCCGGAATTTCTTGGAAGATATTCCATTTTGGCCCAAACGTTGGCACCAATATGCATAAATTCCGATAGTTAAGCGGCAATTGGAAGGGCTGGGAGAGTTATGTATAACGGCAAATCTTGCCATATACGACTAAGGCATAAAACCGTTAGACAATTACTCTGTAGAGGAATTATCACGATTGACTATGTAAAGTCAAGTGATAATGTATCGGATCCACTTACAAAAGGCCTAACTAGAGAGGTAGTTGAGAAGTTATCAAGGGGAATGGGACTGTGGTCGAGAACAAGTCATAGTGGCGGTAACTCTACCTAGAAGACTGGAGATCCCAAGATCTAGGTTCAAGGAGATCAAACAAAGTCAATAATAATGGTTCAACATTGTCAACTAAACTTTTGGTCCATTCTCGTGATGAGACAATGTTCAGTACCAAGGATAAAGCATTAAGGCTTTTTAATGATTTCTAATTTTGATACGGGGTATATCAAATAGTGCATCTACGGGATGACACGTTTAGGAATCACCTATGTAAGTGTGAAGTGTTAGCCGCTTCAAGGAGAACTTTGTAAGGCCAGTTCTCTACGCACTTATGAAACCAGGCGGTGTTTATGGCTGAAACGAACACAATAATGAGAACCAAAGACGGTTAAGGGTTGGTTGTGTGTTGTGGTTGTCTAGGTATACACTAAAGTTCGACGGTTCAAAGATATCAAATCTACCGATTGATTGAGTATATCCGACATAAGTTCACTACGGAAAGTTCAAAGGGAAACCTACTTATCCAGATGCAATTAATCCTTACTTGAGAATCACACAGTTTTTTATGCATACTTCGGTGATATAGCCATTCCCCATTCATGTGGGGGATTGTTGGGTTTTTTATGTATTTAATTAATATATTAAATACTTAAAAGAGGGTGAATGGAAAATGGAGGAAAATGAAATTTTTGAGTGAAATTTTAAGTTTCCCCATTGGTAAATGAACATTGTCCCATATTGGAAGAAGGATATATTTTTTATGGGTATATAAGCAATTTCTCTTCTTCTAGCTCTTAAAGAGTTGAGAAGAAGGCAAGCCTCGCGCCGTCGTCGTCGCTCGCTCGGCTCGGCTTCGGCTTCGGCTTCGGATTCGGATTCGGATTCGGATTCGGATTCGAATTCGGATTTGGTCAAATGATTGATTGATTAACTTTTTGGACCAAATTTATTTATTAATAATAAAATATTAACAGAAATGTTATTAAATATTTGTTTTAATAACAGAATATTAATATTAAATCCAATCCATTTTTCTTTTTTTTGGTAACAGAAAATTAACTACCCTCTTCAATTTTTCCTCTTTATTGTTGAGTAAATAGCCATTTATGTAGTGACATTTATGTTGTGGCCGTTTTGCAGAAACAACCATTCTGAAGAGTTGCACCTCTTCAGATTTCAGCCCAGCTTTGGCTATAAATACAATACTATTTTGCTCAGAATTTCACTATGATTTTCTGAGTTTCTCCTCCTTCTTCTGCATACTTTTAGCATCAAACAAAGCAATTGTAAGTGTGATTTGCTACCGAGCTTTGTGTTCGCTGAAACACTGGGATTTGAAGTACCACTACACCAGTGTAATTCGTTCTATCCTGGGAGGAAATAATCCATAGCCTTGGATACTAGGAGGGGATTAAATTCCTTAAGGAAACACTGTGAATTCAGTGGGCTCGAATTCATTTTCTGTTATTTCGTTGTTTACTTCTGTTTATGTTCATTTCTGTTTATGTTCATTTATATTTCCAGAATTATTTTACAAATACAATTTACTAACAACATATATATCATATTTGTATCAAATATGTATCACATGTATCCATGCATACCTATGTGTGTGATACATGTTTGATATCTGTGTCGCTGAATAATATTTTGAACTCGATTTTAACTATGAATTTTGATACCAAATCAGTCCAAATCACCTCCAATCTTCCTCAAATTTTGCATATTCACTCGTCTATATGTTTTCAGTAAATTTCAACCATACCCATAGAAAAATATCCTTTTTGCTTATATATATATATAATTTCATCAACTTGTTTGCTACCTCATCCATGAAATTTCCTTTCCATCTTGCATCTAATATTGCTGATCATGCTTAAAAACATGGAAGGAGATCTTTGCGTGTGATTCTTGGAGAGAAAGAACCTTATTTATTTGGGTTTTCAATTTTTATATGTGCTTGGCTAGTTTTAGTAAGTTTATAATTAACGGCTAAGGTTGGTAAATTAGGACTTATTTGAGACATTTCTATAAGATACCCATTTAGATTTGCTTTGTATAAGATCCATTAAATGAAAAACACTCTCTATCAAAAAATTTTATTTTCGAAACTCAAACCCAAAATCCATGATTACGCATTCCGCCACAACCATCGGTAATTTTTCAAAAGTTATCTCCTAATCCACTAACACAATAATGTATTGTATTTCTTTTTAATAATATTGTGCATATTTTTACTGCACCGAGAATCTGTCGGAAACAATTTCTCTACCTTCACAAAGTATGATTAAGATATGCATACACATTATTCTTTCCAAATTTCACTTATAAAATTATATTGAATTTATTATTGTAGTTGCTGATACTAACAAAATAATTAAAAAACAAAGTTATTTTCGTCACTCTTTCCCCCACTGTATCATAGAACATGGCATTCCGTATGTGTTTGATAAGCCCTTTAGGATCTAACTGTTTGACTCAAAAGATATTGGAACTTTTTTTAATAAATCAATTAAAGAAAATGAAGAGGTAAATTTTAGCTAAGTATAATAATCTCTAAAACAAAAGGTATATAAGATGAACACAATGGATAATGTTTCTTGATCTTGTGAAGATGAATCATCGAACATTAAAGATACCAATCGTTCATGTAGACAAGTATTACGGTTAGTGTTCTTAGCTGGAAAAGCAGAAAAGAGAGGCCCCTTACAAGGTTGTTTTTCTGCTATATATAAGGGACAAATCCCTTCTAAGCCCTAAAAGACAAATAATAGGGAATATTCGAAAGAATATTCCTAATGCCCCTTATTGGACCTATACTACTGTAAAAGTCGTGTCATCTCTGTTCGTTTGTCTGTCGTCCTCCACAAGACGTCGAGCTACGAGGATCTCGTCGTTTGTCGTGTTTATCAATGGTCGTGATCGTCCAAATTTGAACCCATACACTAACAAATTTTTAGTCCAGTGTAAATTGACTCGTGCTATTTTTCTACGGAAGGCCTAAATTTATAAAATTTTAAAGGAAATTATTCTGAATAGTCATATCATTTATATGTATGTTCACTCGAACTATATCATGAACTAAAACTGAAAATAACCTTCAAATTCATTTGCATTCCAATCAGAAACGGATTCAGAATTTAAAAATAATATTATATTACTGTTCAATACAAATTATAGCAAATACTAAAGTTAAAATCGAACCCAAACAGTGCATTAAAAATTAAATTGTGCTCCTAAATCAACCAATACAGTTACCTAAGATTTAAATCTTAGGATGCCAAACTGCCCATTAAAACATTTACCCACAGAACTTTTTATCCAATTTTTTTATAAGAATTGAGTTACTTGAGACTTATAAACTTGTAAAAATTGTACAGGGCGACCAACTTCTTCTTCTTCTTCTTCTGCTGTTGTTGGTGCTGCTATGAAACTTCAGTTCATGGAATGATTACCATAAGTATGTTTATCAGGTTAGAAAGTTTTTTCAAAAATTTCAGCTTATATAGTACTGAAGTTTTTACAAATGAACTAAATAACTTCAGCATCTTCTGCTGAAGTTTTTGAAAAAGCTTATCCAGGACAAAAAAAACTTCAGCTTATTTACTGCTGAAATTTTTATAAATGAACTAAATAACTTCAGCATCTTCTACTGAAGTTTTTGTTTCAAAACCTTCAGAAAATAGAGAACAAAATTTCAGCTACTATGCTTAAGTTCAGCAATTACAAACAAAAACTTCAACAAATAGAGAACAAAACTTCAGCTATTATACTTAAGTTCAGCAATTACAAACAAAAACTTTAGCACACTTGGTTCGGCAATTTTTGCTACTTCAGGCCCGTCTACTAGAATGCTGAAGTTTGCGTGATTATCTTTGCTACTTCAGCCCCGTATGCTGAAGTTACGCGAAAAAGCAAGTACGCTTGCAATTTTTTTTATAAAACGGACACAAATTAAAACGTGACCCAAAAAGTAAGTATAGATGCAAATACCCCTGTATACTCTCACTAGCTCCGACCACATAATATGGACGAAAGGAGTATATTGTAATTTAATGTCCATTTTATTTGCTTAACATTATCGCTTTGTTCAAGATTATCCACTGACCTACTAAAAAACAAACAAGGTACTACTATAAGACAATTTCCTCTTCTTTCCCTAGTGTATCAGAGGACGCGGCATCTCGTAGGTGTTGCCACCATCCTTTTCGTTTCATTACGTGTCGCTTCACAATTCTAACAAAACTAATAGCGTTACGAAAATACTTTGTAAGCAATATTGGTCCTATTGTTATCGTTCGATTTGTAAGATTGAATCAAGAACTGTGCCTATTTTAAGTTTTTAATTTCTTGTTTCAAATTACAACCTTTCCGATATTTCGCTTATCAAGGATCAATTTAACTAAAATTTGAAGTTAAATTATATTAATATAATTTAATATTTTAAAATTTATAATTAAATATTTAAAAATTATACGAAAAATATTATAAGTTATCATTTTTTTTATATTAATATAATTTAAAAAGTATTTTAAAATATTAATCAACTTCATGCAATTTAATTTTCGATAAGTGAAATATATCATCTAAATTGAAACGGGCATAATAGGTCTCTTCGTTTTATTTTGAGAGACGGTGTTATTTGGACACAAAGATAGAAAAAATAGACAATACATGACAAAGTACATTTAGAGCTTATACTATTAAAAATTAAAATTATATTTTGAAAAATTATATTATTAATAATAAATAAAAGAATTTTAACGTTAAAAGAACAGTGCAAAACAAAAAAAAGTATAAAATGATCTAATCAAGAACTCTACTTATTTTATGTTTCTTATTCAAATTTAATAGGAGTAAATTTCTTCGTATCATTTTATAAAACGTGTTTATTTCTTGTTTTATTTCTTTATTAAATTTAGTATGAATTAAATTATGTCAAACAAATTAAAACAAAATACTAACAGCTCTCTCCACCACTGTGCAAAACCCTATATAAATCCTTACACTCTTCCCCTTCTTCTCCCAAACAGTCATCAAATTTCAATCATAAAAAATGACGAAATCTACAAAAATTATTTCCCTTCTCATCACTCTCTTCATAATAACAACATTTTCTTCAACCCCATCAAATGTTCTTGGCCGAAAAGTTGGGGGAAGAACTCCAATCAAGGATGTAAAAACAAACAAAAAAATTCAAGACTTGGGAAAATACTGTGTGGAAGAGTACAATCGGAGTTTGAGAAAGTACAAGCAGATATTGCAAGAGGACAATATAGAGTTTTTGAGCTTTGCTGAGGTTGTAGAAGCAGAAACACAGGTTGTTTCTGGGATCAAATATTACCTTAAAATTTCCGCAACTGTTTCCTCGGAAACTCCGAAAATGTTTGATGCTGAATTGGTTATAAAACCTTGGGAGAAAAAGAAGGAATTAATTCACTTTTCACCTTTTCCTGCTAATGATAAAGACAGTAGTATTAGTTAAATAATGTTTTGTAAACTTGCTATGGTCTTAATCTAATTATAATTACGGCTTGATCTGTTTGTTTTTAGTTTATTTCCTGTAACAATGTGTTTGCCTATGGTGTTTGTGATTCACTAGTTAATAGGTCAAATCACAAATCATACTGCTGTTAGCCAAAAGTAGACTAGTTTCTGTTCCCACTATTTTGCTTTATAGCTTTGAATTTTTTATTTTTATTTTGTGCCTCACACAATTCTTTTATGTCTCGCACAATTTTGTGGTCCCAGAATTTTGTAGACCGAAATATATAAGATGTGGGTTATAAATGTGTGATATAAAAAGAAGCCTCATACAATTAATGTCAGTTGTGTGAGACATACCATAAAATCACTCAAAAATTAAATTTTTGAAGTTGTATTGAAAAATAATTTTTAAAAGTTAAAGTTACGTTAGAACATGTATTTAATTTGAAAAAATGTTAGAAGTTCTGTGAAAGAAAAATTTTCATGTAAAAACTAGCCCAAAATTACTGTTTGGAACTTTAGAAAATTTTTCTTCAAATTTTGTTTTAAAAACTAATTAAATTCATAGACAAAATATTTTTTAAAAGAAATTGAGACAAAATGGCCAAAATCTATATCCAAACTGGAGTAAAAGCAATACATATCTAGCAAAATTAGAATTTCTACCGGAACAATTTTGAGAGGAAGAAGAGAAGTATTAAGCAAATTTAGGCCTCATTTATTTGTATAATGGAGGTCTGAATTTTAATTATTCAGATTTTAGATGTTAAGTGTGTTATTAAAGTCTGAATCTTAATTATTTAGATCTTAATTGTTAAGTGTATTTTTTTTACTTCACAATTACTTAATGGATTTGAATAGATCTGTATGATTAAAATTTATGACAAAGACTTAATTTCATCAAGATGTTATTATTCACATTCATTACCAACTGCCGTCACCGCCTACCATTATCACCTACCACCACCATCCTCAACTATAGCCGCCATCACTATCATCACTCACCACCCCCACTACCACCATCCTCAATCATGATCAGATACTCACCCACCTAAACTACTACAATCAACCACCCCATCATCATCAATAACAATAGCCGCGATTGTTCACCATTATAAACTACTAGCACTCATCATCACTTTCCTCAATCACAACGACCACCCACCATTATTAACTATCACAATCCCCACCACCATCATTATTGCTACCAATCACCACTAGCTACTCCATAGAACCACCACCATTAAATTAATTAATATTTTATTTAAATTTGATGTTTATTAATTTTTAAAATAAAGATAAATTTTATATATTTAGATGTTAAAAAACAAACAATCTTAATTATTTAGTATTCATATCTTAATACACATCTTAATATTTAGATATGTATTTAAATTCAAATATCTTAATCTTAGTACACTTTTCATATTAAGAGATATATTCAGATTCAGATATCTTAATCGTAAAAAATAAAAAAAAATGATTAATAAGTTGTATACCTTTAGGAGGCAAAGACAGATACTTATAATTCTTTTAGCTATTTGTTAAGATAGTCTAAACAGTCGCACTTTGTTTAAAAGACACTTTAAAATTACATTCTTTAATTTAATTACAATTCAAATTGCCTTCCCTTTTCTTCCCAACACCTAACTACACCAACAATTTCACTCTCAGTTAGTGTATGACGTTTAAGATTTATGTATACATAATAGTGTCTTCCAACTTTAACTTATCACTTGTATAAATTTTCAAGATCTTATTGAAATTGATGGTTAGATTATGTTCTTTTTATTCCTTAAATACAAGACCAGAAAAATTATTATACACAAATTATACCAAACTCACCATGCATGTGGCGTGAGTTTTAACACCCTATTATGTACTTGTACTATATCCTAAATGCATAAAACTTACAAAATTTTATATCCCACACGTTGATTAAAGTGGCACCATTTTTTGTATTTATATAAGTGAAGATATTACTAATTCCTCAACATGGACTTCCATACATATTAAGAGTCTTTTATTAAGTTAAGGGGGCATTTTTATATGGTGGAAAGTTGTGGCCGAGTTTAGCATTTTTAGTAAGCTAGGAACCATTTTTAGTAAATTATTTTTTTAACACTAGGCCGCCTATACAGCCAGCGACCTACCCCCTTCCCATTTTTTTAATTTCTTTTAGTGTGGAGATTTTAAACATTTGAATACTAGAATTTTTAAAATTTTGGGCCGCTTTATAGATGCTGGAAAGTTTGGGCTGGTTTTAAGAAATTTAGTAAGTTAGTGGGCGTTTGGACATAAGAATTGTGAAACTCCGAAAAAGTAAAAAATAAAATTTAAGTAAAAATTATATTTTAAAATTAAAGTTGTGTTTGGCCATGAATTCAATTTGGAGTTATTTTTAAATTTTTGTAAGTGATTTGAAGTAAATTTTTTAAAAAATAACCTTTTGAAGTTTTTCAAATTCCGAAAATTAACTTCAAGTGAAATCTATATTTTTCATGGCGCATTGATTCCAAAAAAATAAAAATAAAAATTTAAAAAAAGTGAATTTTCTTATTAACAACAGTTGCCTCTACAACTAGCGACCTACTTTTCTGTTCCTTTTTTTTTATGTGTGCAGATTTAAAACATTTGAGAAGAATTTTGGGCCGATTTATACATGGTGGAAAGTTTGGGTCGACTTTAAAAAGTTTTAGTAAAGTTCGTACGCGATTTTAGTAAGTTACTTTTTTAAAAGGTAAAACGCAAGTATAGTCAGCGTTATTTTCTGCCTTTTTTCTTTTGTGAGATGTTAAACATTTGAGTAGAAATTTGGCCTGATTTATATATAGTGAAACTTTTGGGCCGATTTTAGAATTTTAGTAAGTTATATTTTGTTAACAGTAGGTCGTTTCTGGAGCAGGCGATTATTATTTTTTTTTTTAAAACAATGTGAATATTATTGATAACACCAAATGATTAGCACCTAAATCTGACCACATACTTTTAGGCCTCCAACAAAATAGGAAAAAACAGCTAATTATAGATAACTTATCTAACCAAACTCCTATATTTTTGTGCTTTCTTAGACTTCCGAAGTAACTCTACCCTTTCTATAACTTCCCTCTTAGTTTGTGTAACTACTCTGCTCTATTTACGGTTCTTCCTTGAAATTTTTTAGTATTCCTAGCTCTCCAGATATGGTGTATCACTGTTATATTAGACACAACTACCACTTCCTTTTTGAATTGCTTCCAATGCTTTCTTTTGATCATTTCCATCAGTTGCTTGATTCCTGCAACCTGCACTGCCTGTCCTAGCCACAGGTTTATATCTTGTCTTACTGTATTGATCCATCTGCATTCAACAAACAAGTGGTCCTTATTTTCCGTTTATCCTCATCACACAAATTACAGTTTATATTATCAACCTATAATTGCATCCCAATCAGTTTGTCTTAAGTTAGCAACCTCCCTAATATTGCAAGCCAGCCAATAAATCTGTGTTTAAGTTGTGCTACAGTTGTCCAGATTAAATTTGCAATCTCTAGTTTCTGTTGTCGACCAATTATAGCAAGATAGCTATTAGTGATTGAATATCTCCCTCCTGAAGTTAAAACATATTTGTTATGGGAGTACCATTCCTTCATTAGTTCTTTGATTGAGTTTATCTTCCTCCAGTACCAGCTACTATCTATTATGAGATTTTTAATATATTTTAAAAAAGATATTACAAGGGGCACTCATGTTTGAGCTATTTGCATTTCTACCCTCAGGTTTTCATAAATACCCAATGTATGGGTCGAAATTCGGCTTAGGAACTTAGGCGTGGGAAGATTGTTAAGTGAAAAGATTGTGTTTCGATTTGGGTGACCAGGCCGAGGTCGACCAACGCCCAACAACGTGCAGTCGCCGAGCAAGCCGTTAAAGCCGAAGTCGAGTAGCGAAGAATAGGAACAACGGCTAGTGTAGTCTTGGAACTAGCGACATGAATATTCCCTTGAATATTCTCTTTGTTGTACTTTTTTAGGATTTTTAGAGAACATCTCATATAAATAAAAAAGGAAAGAGAGGAAAAAAGAGACGGGAGATTCATTCTGAGAAAAACTATTATAAGAAGTTGACTCTTGAGAGAAAATACAAAGGTTCACCTTTCCAGAGTGATTGATTTTGTCGATTATTCTTCCTTTTTACTCAAACGATCCAAGAAAGCATTGTTCATTTTCTTACTTATTGCCACACTTTGTTGTCAGGAGGAAAAATCTTCCACATCATTCAATATTTGGGTGAATCGTTCTTCCTATTTACATTTATTGCCATTTTCCATATTTATTGCTCATCATTCATTCTTCATTTATTCTCAAAAGCGTGCATTTAATAATCTGATAACCGACTCCGCACATTAAGTAGACGATATCATTTAAACACCTAGCTAGATCTAAGAATTATTATGCTTGACTAGGATTCACTTTTTTCACCTTATTTTATCTTTTGATTAGTTTAACAAAGAGTACTATACTTTTTGGTCAAACACCCAGCCCAACCCAACAACCTGAACTTCTTAAACGCTCGCTTCTCTCTTACATTTAGCAGAAACACACACACAAAAAAAAATAAAAATAAAAAATAATGGAGGTGGTTGCTGCTCAAATGCAAAGTATACCATTAACAAGTTTAATGTAGCTTCTGCAGTTCTGCTTAGCTTCGTCAAAGCTCTTTGTTACAGGCGTTACAACTTAAGCCTAACATTTGAAATATTTTTTTCTTCTTCCTTTATTTGATTTAAATAGCGTTTGAAATGCTTTTTAGGCTTCAATTTCTTCAAAAAGAGAAGTGATCTCTACAAAAATAGATTGAATCCTTTTTGTAAAAATGTTGTTTGAAAACTAATTCAAATTGTAGTAGAAAATCTTAGTTATTTAGAATTTGGTTTATTTAATTCATGTCTAAATATAATTTGCGGTTAGAATAAATATAGGAATATGCTTTTCTGTTTCTAGTTAAAATAGTTTTCATACTATCATAAATAAGGGTATTGATTGTTTATTTTATGTGTGAAGGAAATAAAGAATTGCAGAGATCATTTAGACATGGATTATGGAGCTCCTGCGTATAAACTTCCAGCATATTATGTTGAATTTCCAACACATTACGAAATTTCTGTACATTATGTTGGAATCTCATATGTAACAAATTCGAACTCCAACATATTATGCTGAAACTTTTTCGGATTTTAAGGATGTTCTTGTTCAGATTTTATCTTTATATAAAAAGGTTGCTAAATTTTAATTACTTTTAAAATTGTAGCTATTTTTTAATTATTAGTTGTAAATTTGACTATTTCTAATTTTTCCCGAAATAAAAGGAGTAGAAAAGTAAAACTGCCGAAGAACTACTCTATCAAACCTTAGAATAAGTGTTTCCTTTTGAAGCAAAGTTTGCTCTATTATTTGAACTGAATAACAACGTCCAACAAGAAATAAAGGTATGGAAAATTAACCAAGAATTACTATATAAGCGAAAAAAATAGAATTCAACAATGAGAAATAAAGTAAAGGAAATAAAAAAAAACATATCATAAATATTAGTTTTACATAGTCATACATGGAGATCACAAATAGTAGTTGATGTCCATTACAAATTTATTTGGAACGGTAGATAGTCACTTCTTTTTTACAACGTACACTGTTACGAATAACACAAGCTCAAAAGGAGCAGATAAAAATAAAAAGACCATAGAGAATACGTTAATAATATGAGATTCAAGCTATTTCTAAAGGTAAGTTTCGCAAAGCCATCACTTGAGTGTTTGAGGACCAAAATGAATCAACTGCATTAACAGGATAAATCAAACTAATTAATATAAGTAGAGAAATGTAATTATAATTTACAAAGAGATTAAAGGATATTGAAGTTACATACCAGTCAGTGTCACAAGGAGAACAACAAAAAAGAAAGAGAGTTTGTGAGATAGACATTTTTTAGCCATGCTAATAGAGTTTTGAGTAGCTGATTTTTGTGAGAAGAAGAGCTAATTAATTGTGTGAGTGGATTTTCTTGATTGATGAAAGGCTACATATATATAGGCTTTTAAAATTGTTTAGACATAAATATATATCTCTTAAAACTTTTATAGTTATCCACTGCTAGTGTCCCATATTGTGCACTTTCGCTCTCTCTCTTCTGTGGCTGCTACTCACTCCGGTTTATTTTAATTGATTTTTTGGCTCTTTTTTTCGTGGTCTATAATATTTTTTTTAAAAAATATTTAAAAAAAATAACTTTCTCTTTTTCAAAATTGCTATTGGAGTAAAGAGCATAGAAGTGTTGGTTATATTTTTAATAAACAAATTAAAATTAGTACAGTCATTTTAATTGTTAATTAATACTTAAAAATGAATTCCTTAATTGTGTAAAAATAGCCAAAAAATCAAGTAAAGTGGCCCGAGGGAGGAATTAAAAAATAACCAGATTTACAAGTGGTAATTGAAAAATAGCCACATTTTCAAAAGTAATCGAAATTTAACCACTTTTCATGTAAAGATAAATGTGAACGAAAACACTATTCAAAATCCGAAAAATATTCCAACATAATATACTAAAATTTCAGTATAATATGTCGGACTTCCAGCATAATATACTGGAGTTCCAATATAATATACCGGTCCAGCATAATATGATAGAAGTTCATACACATGTGCATCAAGCAGCAAAATAATGATTTTTTTCAATGAATTTATAAATGCTGACTATTTTTCAATTACCAATCTAAAAGCTGACTAGCCCGTGCTATTTTTAGAGTAATATATAAACGACTCGCTTTTATTATAGAAAAAGCGCACTAGCCCTAGTTGTTAGCCTCCCCATCCAAGTTGTATTTGAATGAATGCACTACTTTAGTGGCACCTTTTCTTTGATCGATAAGTTTTACTTTATCCGTCCCAAATTAAGCTACTCCTTCTATTCCAATTTATGTGAACCTATTTTCTTTTTGGTACGTTTCAAAAAGAATGACCACTTTCTAAATTTCCTAATAATTTAGCTTAAACTTACAATTCTACCCTTAATGAGAAGCTTTTATAACCACACAAATACTCTGGGCCCCTTTTTGACTTGTTTAGGACCACAAATTCCAAAAGTCTTCATTTTTTCTTAAACTTCGTGCCCAGTCAAACAGGTTCACATAAATTGAAACAGAGGGAGTATATTTTTCTCGCGAGTTAATTTGATTAATGTTTGAAATTATAATATAATAACAATAACAACAATAAACCCAACATAATTTTACAAGTGACGTTTAGAAAGGATAGCATATATGCAGATCTTACTCATGCCCTATATATGAGGGTAAAGGGGTTGTTTTCGATAGACCCTCGACTCATGAATAATGTTTGAAACTACATTAGATTAAATAATTTAATATTTTGAAGTTAAAATAGATTATATAAGAAATAAGTTAAGATTTGTCTCATATCAATATGAAAAATAACTTTTAAAATATCAATAAAAATTTATATAATTTAAATGTCGAAAACAAAAAGTATCACAAAAAAAGGAGAGTGCTATTTTAGTGGCGGCTTTACCGTGGAGGCTATGAATATTATCGATTTTGTCTATCGGTTATCGGTTTAAAAATATCATAACCTGATAACTAAACCGATAAGATATGGGTTATCGGTTATTGGTTATCGGTTATCGGTTTATCGGTTTATCGATTATTATCGGTTTGACTATCGGTTTACCCGATAAGATAAAACAACTAAAACAGTTTCGCAATGTATAAAACAGTTTCGATATAAAACTGTTTTGCTAAAATAGTTTTATAAGATTTTAAGAACTGTTTTGCTAAAACTCTTTTCAGAACTGTTCTGTTTCACATGAATTTAAATTTACTGCAACATCCAATAAAATAAACACTAACCAAAGTTTCTATCTTTCATTCTTCAACCCAAAAAATATAAACAAAAATCCCAATATCAGTGAGTGACGAAAAAATAGAATATCAGTTATATTTTCATTTCGACACTTTCTTCAAATAAAAGGGATCTAAATGAATAACAAATACAAATTTATTAGTTATAAAATATAAATTTTATAACAACTGACACAAGATAACTTTGTAATAGCTCAACAATTAAAGCACACGACAAATCTCACTTCAGCTTTCAAACAAACTAAGAAAAATTCAGAGCCAGAATGCTTTCAAACAAACTAAGAAAAAGATGAAGATGAAGCAACTAAAAACTTACCCGAAGAATCAAGATGAAGTTGAAGAATACGGCTAAGAAATGCAACTGAAGAGTGAAGTGAAGATGCGACTGAAGAATCTAATGGATATGAGAAATAAAGTGAAGATGCGACTGAAGAGTGAAAGAAAGAAGTTGAGAAATGCGTCTGACGCCAGCTTGAGTCTTGACGGGGTGACTGGTGAGGGCGTGATGCTGTCACGGCCCTAAACTCAGACCCGATCGTGATGACGCCTCTCATGAAGACAAGGCCAGTCGGCACATTCCCATTTCAATTTTAAGCAATTAAAATAATAAGTATTAAGTCTTAAACATGATAAAATCCCAAAACAAGCAGTTAACAACATAATTTGTGAAAAACAAACCCAACATAGCCCCATACCGGGGTGTCACTAGTTATGAGAATCTATCCATATACTACAAGTCTGAAGCGTCTAAAAAGCTATTATAGAATCACTATAAGAGAAAGGAAATGAGATAAAGAGGGAGAAGCGCGGGGCTGCGGGCGCCGAGCAGCTACCTCGTGAACTCCGAAATCTGTCGGGAGATCTCAACCCTCGCAAGCAGGATCACCAGAGCCTGAATCTGTACACGGGGTGCAGGGAGTAAAGTGAGTACTGCAACTCAGTGAGTAATAATCATAAATAAATACTGAGAAATATGAAATCACGTAAGGCACATTATAGGCTATAATGGAGCAGTAAAAACTAGTAAAAATAGTGAATCAGTAAAGATATGTAAAATCATTTTAGTTCAGTTTAAACTTCATGAAATGCCTTTTTAACAATTAAGCAGGTAAATGATAGGCAACTAGGAAAGATAAACACTTAAAGGATCTCCCCTTGGGCAATATCATAGAACAACACCAGCCCCTTGGGCTATATATAATATCACAATGGGTACCCGCACTCACTAGGGGTGTGCAGACTCCTGGAGGGGCCCCTTACGGCCCAAGCGCAATATCAAGCCATCTCAAGACATCATCACTAGGCTCTCAGCCTCATATCAACAAGCCACCTCGTGGCATACAAATCTCAGGCCCCCGGCCTCATAATCATAATCAGGTGTTTCCTCACAACATAGGCCCTCGGCCTTACTCAGTCAAAGTTCTCACGAGCCACTCGGACAATAGTAAAACATGATGCTCATCCCAAAATATCATTTAAAATCTTATTTAAGTGTTAAAGCAGAGTAAACATGGCTGAGTTATGAAAACAGTAGAATAGAGCATGACTAAGTTCAAGTATAAAGCCAAAACAGTGAGGAAATATCAATAAAAATCCCCCAAGGGTTTAAATAGTTGGCACAAGGCCCAAATATGACATTCAGCCCAAAACATGATGATAGCAAATAGTTTTCAGTCAATTATACGATAAAACAATCATTAGGGATGGACTAAGTCACAATTCCCAATAGTGCATGACCCCACGCTCGTCATCTAGCGTGTGCGTCACCTCAATACAGCACAACGAAATGCAATCCGTGGTTTCATACCCTCAGGACATTATTTACAATCATTACTCACCTCAATCCGGTCCAAACTCTAGCCTGCGACACCTTTACCCCTCGAATCGGACTCCACTCACATCAAATCTATCCAAAATCAGAATCACGACGTCAAAATATGCTAAGGGAACGAAGCCCAAGCGAAAATAATCAATTCACAACACAAATCCCAAAATTGCCAAAACCCGACCCCGAGCCCGCATCTCAGAATTCGATAAAATTTACATCAATAGATTCCTCATCTCCCCACGAGTTCATACATATCAAAAGTACCAAAATCCGACCATAAATGCTCTCTCAAATCTTCAAGTCTAGATCTCCAATATCAAGCCCTAGTTTCCCCAATTTTAACCCTTAAATTCCATTAATTACAGCTCTAATCCATGAAATAATACCATAAGAACGAGGTTTAGGTCCAAAATCCTTACCTCAATGAAGTTCCCTTGAAATCCTTCTTCAAATCGCCCAAAAAGCTCCAACAACCGACTTAAAAATGGTGGAATAGCTCAAAAATCGCGAGGAATGAATTTATATGTTCTGGCCCAGGCATTTCGCATCTGCAGCCCTTCTACCACTTCTGCGGTAACGTTTTTACGGTCCTTGAACCACTTCTGCAGTTTTCACTTAAGCCACTAAATTACGCATCTGCGATGCACTAGCCGCACCTGCGCCATCGCAGGTGCAGTTCACCAACCGTTTCTGCGCTCACAGCCTTCCTAGCTTGTTCGGCTTCTACAACTTCTTTTCCTCATCTACGGGGGTTGCACCTACGGCCTCCCAACCGCAAATACGGTTATGACAGCAGACTTCACTCTTCAGCTACCAAACCAAAGTTTCATTCTTTCCGTCAACCATCCGAAGTCACCCCGAGGCCCCTGGGACCTCAACCGAAAGCACAAGCCCACCATAAACCACCATCCAAACTTATACCAATCTTCAAAACACCTCAAACAACATCGAATTCAAGCCTAAGTTTTCAAAATCTTCTAAATTACGCTTTTGATTAAAAACCATGTCCGAATGACCTGAAATTTTGTACACATATCCCAAATGACACAACGAAACTACTGCAACTCCCGGAATTCCATTCCGACCCCTATATCAAAATCTCACATATCAACCGGAAAACGCCAAAAATCCACTTTCGCCAATTCAAGCCTAAATCTACTCTGGATCTCCAACACACATTCTGATCACGTTCTTAAGTCCCAAATCACCTCCCGAAGCTATCCAAACCATCGGAACTCACATCCGATCCCTCTAACACATAAGTCAACATCCGGTTAATTTTTCCAACTTAAACTTCCTCAAAAGAGACTAAGTGTCTCAAACCTTCTCAAAACCCTTCCGAACCCGAGCCAACCAACCTGATCACATATAGAACCGATACACTAGCAATAAGAAGGAAAAATGGGGGAACCGAAGTGGTAACTCATGAGACGACTGGCCGGGTCATCACATCCTCCCCCTCTTAAACAAACGTTCATCCTCGAACAAGTCAAGAAATATACCTAAAGCCTCAAACAGGTGAGAGTATCTGCTCTGCATCTCCCGCTCGGTCTCCCAGGTAGTCTCCTCCATGAGTCGATCTCTCCACTGCACATTTACTGAAGCTATATCCTTTGATCTCAACTTTCGAACCTGGCGCTCCAAAATAGCTGCTGGCTCCACATTATAAGTCAAATCACTATCCAACTGAATCGTGCTGAAATCCAGAACATGAGACGGATCCCCAATATACTTCTGGAGTATAAAAACATGAAATACCGGATGCACACTCGACAAGCTGGATGACAAAGCAAGCTCATAAGCCACCTCCCCAATCCTCCGAAGCACCTCGAAAGGCCCAATGAACCACGGACTCAACTTTCCCTTCCCAAATCTCAAAACACCCTTCATGGGTGAAACCTTCAACAAAACCTTCTCACCAACTATGTAGGACACATCCCGAATCTTCTTGTCAGTATAAGTCTTTTGCCTCGACTGCGCGGTATGAAGCCTCTCCTGAATTACCTTCATATTCTCTAAAGCATCCTGCACCAAGTCTGTCCCCAATAGCCTAGCCTCACCCAGCTCAAACCAACCAATTGAAGATCTACACTGCCTTCCATATAAAGCCTCATATTGAGCCATCTGAATACTCGACTGGTAGTTGTTGTTATAAGCAAACTCTGCAAGCGGTAGAAACTGATCCCATGACCCTCAGAAATCAATGACACAAGCATGCAACATGTCCTCCAATATCTGAATAGTGCGTTCAGACTGCCTGTTCGTCTGAGGGTGAAAAGCTGTGCTCAACTCAACCTGAGTACCCAACTCTCGCTGTACAAACCTCCAAAACTGCGAAGTAAACTGAGTGTCCTATCTGAAATGATGGAAACTGGGACACTATGCAAACGAACAATTTCCCGGATATAGATCCCTGCCAACCGCTCTGAAGAATAAGTGGTACACACAGGAATGAAGTGCGCGAACTTGGTCAGCCATTCCACAATCACCCAAATAGCATCGAACTTCTTCAAAGTCCATGGGAGCCCAACTACAAAGTCCATGATGATCTGCTCCTACTCCATTCTGGAATATCCATCTGCTGAAGCAATCCACCCGGTCTTTGATGCTCATATTTCACCTGCTGACAATTGAGACACCGAGCTACAAATCCCACAATATCCTGTCTTAGATCCTAATAGATCTTCGCGGCACCCGGATGAATGGAATACCGCAAGCTACGGGCCTCCTCCAGAATCAACTCCCAAAGCCCATCCACATTGGGCACACAGATCCGTACCTACATCCTCAACACCCCATCATCACCAATGGTCATATCTCTGGCATCATCATGCTGAACTCTGTCCTTAAGACAAGTAAATGCGGATTATCATACTTGCACTCTCTGATGCGATCATATAAGGAAGACCGAGAAACCACACAAGCCAATACTCGACTAGGCTCCAAAATACCCTCACGAATCGATTGGCCAAGGCCTGAACATCAACTGCAAGAGGTCTCTCACCAACTGGAATATATGTCAAACTCCCCATACTCACCCTTTTGGCTCAAAGCATCGGCCACCATATTAGCCTTCCCCGGATGGTACAATATAGTGATATCATAATCTTTTAGAAACTCCAACCACCTCCGTTGCCTCAAATTAAGATCCTTCTGCTTGAACAAGTGCTAGAGACTACGATGATCAGTAAACACCTCACAAGACACACCATACAAGTAATGCCTCCAAATCTTCAATGCGTGAACTATGACAGCCAACTCCAAATCATGAACGGGGTAGTTCTTCTCATGGGGATTCAACTGATGAGAAGCATAAGCAATAACTCTACCCTCCTGCATCAATACACAACCCATACCAACTCTCGAAGCATCACAATACATGGTATATGAACCTGAAGCTGATGGAAAAACTAACACTAGAGTTGTGGTCAAGGCTGTCTTGAGCTTCTGAAAGCTCTCCTCACATTTATCTGACCATACAAATGAAGCACCCTTCTGAGTCAACTTGGTCAAGGACGATGCGATAGACGAAAATCCCTGAACAAACCGGCGATAATAACCCACGAAACCAAGAAAGCTGCGAATCTTTGTGGCTGAGGACGGTTTGGGCCAACTCTGAACCACCTCTATCTTCTTTGGATCAATCTGAATACCCTCACTGGACACCACGTGCCCCAAGAAAGCCACTGAACTGAGCCAAAACTCACACTTGGAGAATTTTGCATAAAGCTTCTCCTCCCTTAATCTCTGCAACACGACTCTCAAATGCTTCGCGTGTGATAACCTGCACGGAGATCAATCTTGGAGAACACTCTCACTCCCTGAAGCTGGTCGAATGAATCATCAATGCGAGGTAAAGGATACTTGTTCTTGACTGTTACTTTGTTCAATTGCCTATAATCAATGCACATCCTCATAGTGCCATCCTTCTTCTTCTTCACAAATAGAACCGGCACACCCCAAGGTGACACACTAGGCTCAATGAACCCCTTATCAAGGAGTTCCTGAAGCTACTCCTTTAACTCCTTCAACTACGCTGGTGCCATACGATACGACAGAGTAGAAATGGGATGAGTGCTCGACACCAGGTCAATACCAAAGTCATTATCCCTGTCCGGTGGCATGCCTGACAGGTCTGCAGGAAACACATTAAGAAAATCCCTCACAATTGGAACGGAATCAATATTGGGAGTCCCTGCACCAACATCCCTCACAAAGGCTAGATACGAAAGACAACTCTTCCTAACAATACGATGGGCTTTCAAGAATGAGATTACCCTACTAGGAATATAATCAGTCAAACCTCGCCACTCAATCTATGGACACCCGGTATAGCCAATATCGCTGTCTTGGCATGACAGTCCAAAATAGCACGACACGGAGATAGCCTATCCATGCCTAAAATAACATCGAGGTCCACCATACACAATAATAAAAGATCCACTCGAGTCTACAGACCCCCAATAGTCACCACACACAGCCGGTACACACGGTCTACAACAACAGTATCGCCCACTGAGGTAGATACATGAACTGGTAAAACAAGAGACTCACGGGGCGTACCCAAATAATAAGAAAAGTATGATGACACATAAGAAAAGGTGGAATGGGGATCAAATAATACAAAGACATCTCTGTGGCAGACTGAAACAATACCTATGATAACAGCATCAGAAGCAATAGCATCGGGTCTAGCTGGAAGTGCATAGAAATGGGCCTGACCGCCACCTGATCGACCTTCCCCTACTAGGGCGACCCCTAGCTGACTAACCTCCATCCCTAACTGGGTGGGTAGCTGATGATGAAGTAACTGGCGCTAAAGCCAATGACTGACCCCTCTGCTGAGATGGACCCGCGAGACGACGAGGACACTACCTCCATATATGACCTATCTCTCCATACTCATAGAAACTTCCAGGTGCTGGAAAAGGGGACTGAAGGGAACCCCTCATACTGGAATGACTAGCAGATGCAACTGACATAGAAGAGCCCTGAATTGATGGAGCACGGGACAAACTCTAAGCTGGAAGGGCACTAAGTGATGACTGGCCCTAATAAGAACTGTTAGAACCATGACCCGATGATGCCTCACAATAACTTGGGTGATCTGGCAGAGCATGCCTAAATGGATGGCCTCTACCATACTAAAACTGACCTCTCAAAGGAGCACCACTATAACTACCAGATCCTCGAGGCCTCTTGGCCTCCCTCTCTTCTCTCTCCTGGCGATGAACTGACTCAATCTCACAAGCAATGTCTACAACCTCCTCAAAAGTATCACCAGTCACCCTCTCCCTGGACATGAGAATACGAAGCTGATTAGTGAGGCCATCAACAAACCTCATAATCCTCTCTCTATCTTTCAGAACCAACCAAATTACATGACGAGTTAACTTAGAGAACCTCATCTCATACTGTGTCACAGTCATGTCTCCCTGATGCAACCACTCAAACTGCCGGTGCAGCTCCTTTCTACGAGACTGCAGCACATACTTCTTTAAGAAGAGAATGGAAAACTGCTGCCAGGTAAGGGTTGCTGCACCAACAGGCCTATGCCTCTCAAAAGTCTCCCACCAAGTGAAAGTCGCTCCAGAAAACTGATAAGTAGTTAAAGTGACCCCGATGGTCTCTAGAATACCCGTAGTACGAAGCATCCTCTAACACTTATCCAAGAAACCCTAGGAATCCTCGCCCTTTGCACCACTGAAAGTCGGAGGCTGAAGTCTACCAAACCTCTCCAACCTACACTACTCGTCCTCTGGCATGGCAGAAAATACATAGTCCTGAGCAGCTACAACCGGCTGGGCTGGATGTGCCTCCGGCGTCTGAAGTCCTTACACGACCTGCTCAGGTGTGCGAGCGGCAGGAGTCTGATTGCCTCCCCTGGCCTGAGAAGTAGCTGTGGTTGTAGTGACTGAAACCGTTTAAGCTAGGCCATTGCAAACTGATAGAATCTAAGCCAGGGCCTCCTGAAGTCCCGGAATCATAATAGCACAACTGGTGCCTGAGCTGGTATTGCTGGAGCGTCCACAATTGGGACCTGATCCTGAACTGAGGCGGCTGGTGGATCTAAAGCATCTATAAAGCTATTACAGAATCAGTAACAAGATAAAGGAAATGAGATAAAGGGGGAGAAACACGGGGATGTGGATGCCGAGCAGCTACATCATGAACTCCGAAATCTGCCGGGAGCTCTCAACCCTCGCAACCAGGATCAGCAGAGCTTGAATCTATACACGGGGTGTAGGGAGTAAAGTGAGTACTCCAACTTAGTAAGTAATAATCATAAATAAAGACTGAGAAATATAAATTCACGTAAGGCACATTACAGGCTATAATGAAGCAGTAAAAACTAGTAAAAACAGTGAATCAGTAAAGATATGTAAAGTCATTTTAGTTCAGTTTAAACTTCATGAAATGCCTTTTTAATAATTAAGTAGGTAAATGACAAGCAACGAGGAAAGATAAACACATAAAGGATCGCCCCTCGGGCAATATCATAAAACAACACCAGCCCCCCGGGCTATATTTCACATCACAATGGGTACCCATGCTTACTAGGGGTGTGCAGACTCCTCGAGGGGCCCCTTATGGCCCAAGTGCAATATCAAGCCATCTCGTGGCATCATTACTAGGCTCACGGCCTCATATCAACAAGCCACCTTGTGGCCTACAAATCTCAAGCCCTCGACCTCATAATCATAATCAGGTGTTTCCTCACAACATAGGCCCTCGACCTTACTCAGTCAAAGTTCTCGCGAGCCACTCGGGCAACAGTAAAACATGATGCTCAACCCAAAATATCATTTAAAATCTCATTTAAGTGTTAAAGTAGAGTAAACATAGCTGAGTTATGAAAATAGTAGAATATAGCATGATTGAGTTCAAGTATAAAGTCAAAACAGTGAGGAAATATCAATAAAAATCTCCTAAGGGTTCAAATAGTTGGCACGAGGCCCAAATATGGCATTCAGCCCAAAACATGATGATAGCAAATAGTTTTCAGTCAAATACGCGGTAAGACAATCATTCAGGATGTACTAAGTCACAATCCCCAATAGTGCACGATTCCACGCTCGTCATCTAGCGTGTGTGTCACCTCAATATAGCACAACGATGTGCAATCCGGCGTTTCATACCCTCAGGACATCATTTACAATCATTACTCACCTCAATCCGGTCCAAACTCTAGCCCGCGAAGCCTTTCCCCTCAAATCGTCCTCCATTCACGTCGAATCTATCCGAAATCAGAATTACGACGTCAAAATATGTGAAGGGAATGAAGCCCAAGCGAAAATAATCAATTCACAACACAAATCCCGAAATTACCAAAATCCGACCCCCGGTCCCACATCTCAAAATTCGATAAAATTTACATCAATAGATTCCTCATCTCCCCACGAGTTCATACATATCAAAAGTACCAAAATCCGACCACAAATGTTCCCTTAGCTCCTCAAGTTTAGGTCTCCAATACCAAGCCCTAGTTTCCCCAATTTTAACCCTTAAATTCCATTAATTGCAGCTCTAATCCGTGAAATAATACCATAGGAACGGGTTTTAGGTCCAAAATCCTTACCCCAATGAAATTTTCCTTGAAATCTTTCTTCAAATCGCCCAAAAAGCTCCAACAATGACCTAAATATGGTGGAATAACTCAAAAATCGCGAAGGAATAAATTTATATATTCTGGCCCAGGCATTTCGCATCTGCAGCCCTTCTACCGCTTCTGTGGTACCGCTTTTGCGGTCCTTGAACCGCTTCTGTGGTTTTCACTTAAGCCACTAAATTCCGCATCTGCGATGTACTAGCCGCACCTGCGACATTGCAGGTGCGTTTCACCAACCACTTCTGCGGTCATAGCCTTCCTAGCTTATTCCGCTTTTGCGACTTCTTTTCCGCATCTGCGGGGGTCGCACTTCCGGCCTCCCTACCGCAGATGCGGTTATGACAGCAGAATTCACTCTTCAGCTGCCAAACCAAAGTTCCATTCTTTCCGTCAACCATCCGAAGTCACCCCGAGGCCCCCGGAACCTCAACCAAAAGCTCAAACGCACCATAAACCACCATCCAAACTTATACCAATCTTCAAAACACCTCAAACAATATCGAATCAACCAAAATACATTAGATTCAAGCCTAAGTTTCCAAAATCTTCTAAATTACGTTTTTGATCAAAAATCCAACCAAACCACGTCCAAATGACTTGAAATTTTGCACACATATTCCAAATGACACAACAAAACTACTGTAACTCCCAGAATTCCATTCTGACCCCTATATCAAAATCTCACCTATCAATCGGAAAACGCCAAAAATCCACTTTCGCCAATTTAAGCCTAAATCTACTCCGGACCTCCAAAACAAATTCCGATCACGCTCTTAAGTCCCAAATCACCTCCAGAAGCTATCCGAACCATCAGAACTCACATTGGATCCCTCTAACACATAAGTCAATATCTGATTGACTTTTCCAACTTGAGCTTCCTCAAAAGAGACTAAGTATCTCAAGCCTTTTCAAAACCTTTCCGAACCTGGGCCAACCAACCCAATCACATATAGAACTGATACACAAAACAATAAGAAGAAAAAATGGGAAAAATAAAGCGGTAACTCATGAGACAACTAATCGGGTCGTCAGAGATGCCGCTGACGCTGGCCTGAGTCTTGACGGGCTGAATGGTAAGGGCGTGAGGCAGAGAAACTGAGAAACAATAGGAAAATCAAAGAGTGATCTATGAATTATGAAACCCTAGTATGTATATACTTAAGGGTAAACTAGTAAATTAGTTAATCCTTATTCGGTTATCGGTTTTACCCAATAACAGAATTGCCAAACTGAGCTCGAACCGATAACCCAATAAATTTTTTTTTACCCGTTACCGAACCGTTAACATAATAACCCAATAAATAATTAACGGTTCGAGTTATAGGTTTAATCCGATATATGCCCACCCCTAGTGGAGGCACCTTAGAAGATTGTTTTAAAGTTATAACAAATAAATAGTGATATTCTTGTAAGGATAAGGACGTTTAAATTAATTAACATGTAAAATTGTTGGTGATGATGAGACGATAACAACAACAACTCAGTATAATTTCATAAGTAAAGTTTGGGGAGGGTAGCGAGTAAGCAGACTTTATTCCTATCCTCGAGGATAGAAAAGTTATTTCTAATAGACTCTCGACTCAAGAAAATAAAAAGAGGCCGGTGATGAAGAGACAATATTCATTTTTTTTCTCCCCACTATGTCCTACCATCATCCTTTTCATTTTTCAATTTGACCAGAATAGCTCTTCAGATATTTAATATATAAATTTATTAAATGGTTGTAGTGTTATGTATTTTTACCTATTCTATTTAGGGTTGTTCAAAATTGAACTGTAACCGTTAATCGAACCGTAAAATTGACTTATTGGTTTATTGGTATTTGGTTATCGGGGTAATGGTTGATTAACGGATTGAGATTTTATAATTAACGACTTAACGGTTTAGGGCGGATTACTCAATTTTCTTATCGGATAATCCGTTAAGAATTTTTATAGTTATACTTTTATCTCTATGTATATGAAGTATTATTTAAAGCCTTATATCCTTATCCATAGAAATTTTTCTGGAGACCAATAAGGGTGGCACATAATAAAAAATTTCTGAGAGAAGAAACAAAAAAGATTCTCCAGTCCCAAGAATTATCATCTGAAATTGATCTCTGTGGCAGAATGAGCTAAAGTTGCTAGAATTTGAAAGTTATTTGTCACGACCCAAAATCCATTAAATGTTGTGATGGAGCCGGACACCACTATCAAGCTATCCAACACTAAATAGTTAATAAAATTCCCTTTTTATGTTTTTGAAATCATAAAGTTTCCTTCAATTTCACTAGTAACAGATAAACTTTACAAAACAAATTATAATATTTTTCAATTTCAAGACTGAATATCCCATAATCACCCCAGAACCCGGTGTCACATGTGCATGAGCAATTAATAGAAAATAAAATAAAATATAACAACTGTCCGGAATACAAATTTAGATAGAAAAGAAAATACAAATACTCTGAAGGAGACTCTGCTAGCTGCAGATCATCTCAAGAGATGCAACTCACCTAAGTCTCTGTATCAACCATGCTGTTGCGCCCACTAGGCCGCTCGACATACATGTGCCTATACAACAAAATGTACAGAAAGTGTAGTATGAGTATGAAAATAACACGTACCCAGTAAGTATCCAGTATAACCTCGAAGAAGTAGTGTCACGACCTCGACTTCCCACCCTCGGGAGTCATGATGGTGCCTACTCGTGAAAGCTAGGCAAGGCGAGCAATATAGATTTTACTATCCTTTTTCTTAAGCTTTTAACAATTTCAAATTAACATGGAATCGATAGTGGAATAAAAATAATAATAAAAGAAATGCGGAAGACGAAATCTGATAACTTTAGCCAAATACTAGTACGAAACATTCAAAATACATCTCTACCCAGAACTGGTATCACAATATCACGAACCGTCTACAAATATTACAAACAGTTGTCTGGAAAGAAAGATACAATCTGTCTTTGAAGTAAATGAAAACAGAATATAAAGGATAGAAGGGGATGCCAAGGCCTGCGGACGTCTGCAGGACTACCTCGGGTCTCCGCTGGACTGAAGGCAATGACCACTCTAAGGTCCAAAAGCTCCGGTACCGAGATCTGCATACAGTACAGAGTATAGTATCAGCACAACCGACCCCATATGTTGGTAAGTGTCCAGCCTAACCTCGGCGAAGTAGTAACGAGGCTAGGACAAGACTACCAAATAAACCTGTGTAGTTAAAGCATATACGAAAACTAATAATAATGGGAACTAGTAGTTAAAGTGGGAAGGGAAACATGCTGTGGGGAATATCAAGTACCAACAGAATCTCAAGAGAAAAGCATAAATAACACCTTAAATTTCACATCAGCAAGAATAAGAAAACTGTAACGAATCAATGTCCACTTTTATTCATTGTTGTTGCGGCGCGCAACCCGATCCATACTGTTACAGCTTGCAACCTGATCCAATCATATATCACAGTTGCGGCATGCAACCCGACCCCTTCTGTCCTTCCTTATTACTCCATTTTGCGGCGTGCAACCCGATCCCATATAATGTTGTTGCGGTGTGCAACCCGATCTCAATATACAATTTAATACCAATCACAAAAGAATCTTGGCAAGGGAACAATAAGGAAACAAGAATATCCCGGCAAGGGAATCAATAATAAGAATAAACACATCCTGGCAAGGGAACCAACAGTAAGAATTAAATACGTTCCGGCAAGGGAATCAGCTATAGCCAAACTTGTACCAACATTTAACTTCACAAATGACAACTCAACTGGAACCAATACTCAGCAATAAACAATTACCACGAGAATAATCATAATTCTTGTCTAACACGGAGAATCAACAACTTAGGCATTTGTAGTACTTATTAAGAAACACAATGATAACAATTTAAGACTCACGGGCATGCTTGACAACGACGTATAAATACTCGTCACCACACCTATATATCGTACACTATACTAGCACCTAGCAAATAAAGCACAATATCTATTCTCTCAAGCTAAGGTTAGACCAAACACTTACCTCGAACTTTCAGGGCCAACTTAAGCCTCAAACACTACTTTTCCCTTAGAATTCGCCTCCAATTTACTTAAATCTAGCCCAAATTAATTAAACAACATCAATAAATGCTAAAGAATTTGTACCCAATGCTTAATTATAGTTTTTCTATCATTTTTCCCAAAAAGTCAAAAATCGACCCTGGGCCTACTTGGTCAAAATTCGAGGTTCGAACCAAAATTCGATCACCCATGCACCCACGAGCTCAAATATGCAATTAGTTTCTAATTCTGACCCCAAAACGAGGTCTAAATTCCAATTATTTAAAAAGCTCTAACTCGACCCAAATTCCTAATTTCTACCATGAAAACTCTTGATTTTTGATTAAAAAGTGATGAAAAACATTGGGCAAGTGAAAGAGTAAAGTTTAGAATTTATTACCAACACTTTGGGGATGCATTTGTGTGAAGAAAATCGCCTCTAGGTCTTGGGAGTTCGAAAATATGAAGAAAATGAGTTCTACCCGTTTTGAAATTTGTTTTAAAATGACTGGGCAGGCCTTCATCGCGTTCGCGATGGGCCTGTCGCGTTCGCGATGTGTCAGGCCTAGATGGCCTTCGCGTTTGCGGTCAAGTGGCCGTGTTCGCGTAGAACAAAATCCCTTTCCCCCAGTCCTCGGCCAAAAAGCCTTCGCGTTCGTGATAGCAGGTTCGCGTTCGCGTAGAAGGAATTTTTCCTTCAGACTAACTTACCCTTAGCATTCGCGAGAGTCCCTTCACGAACACGAAGAACAAAACATCAGCATACCATAAACAACAAACCTGCAATCTTTCCTAAATGTAAAAACATCCTGTGGCCTATCCAAAACTCACCCGAGCCCTCGGGGCTCCAAACCAAACATGCACATTAACCTAAAAATATCATATGGACTTACTCGTGCGGTCTAATTGCAAAATTAACATCTTTAACAACGAATTTAGCATCAAAATCAAAGAAAATCTCAAGAACTCTTAAGTTCAAATTTTAACAACCGAGGGTCTGATTCACGTCATATCTAGTCCGTTTCTTATCAAATTTTACAGGCTCGACTTAAATACCATATAAGACCTGTACCAGGCTCCGAAACCAATATACGGGCCTGATACCATCAAATTCAAACATATTTAAATTTTCAAAAATTCTTATAATTTCAGTTAAATAATTTTCTTCAAAAATTTATTTCTCGAGCTTGAGACCTCGGAATTCAATTTCGGGCATACACCCAAGTCCCATATTTTCTACGGACCCTCCGGGACCATCAAATCACGGGTCCGGATCCGTTTACCCAAAATGTTGACCAAAGTCAACTTAAATTCAATTTTAAAGGCCAAGTTAGCATTTTTATCAAATTTTTACATAAAAGCGTTCTGGATATATGCCCGGACCGCACACGCAAATCAAGGTAAAATAAAAGGAGACTTCTAAGGCCTCGGAGCACAGAATTTACTTGTAAATGAAGTGATGATGTTTTGGGTCATCACATTCTCCACCTCTAAAACAATCGTTCATCCTTAAACAAACATAGAAAAGAAGTACCTGAGTTGGGGAAAAGATGGGGATATCGGCTCCCCATATTGGACTTGGACTCCCAGGTAGCTGCCTCGGCAGGCTGACCTCTCCACTGAACACGAACAGTAGGGTAACTCTTCTACCTTAGTTGTCGAACCTGCTTAACCAAAATGGCCACCAACTCCTCCTCATAGGTCAGATCCTTGTCCAACTGGACAGTGCTGAAGTCTAACACGTGTGATAGATTGTCGTGATACTTCTAAGGCATGGACACATGAAAAACTAGGTGCACAGCTGATAAATCGAGCGGCAATGCAAGTCTGTAAGCCATCTCTCCCACTCGATCAAGAATCTCGAAAGGACTACTGAACCTAGGGCTTAGCTTGCCCTTCTTCCCAAATCTCATCACGCCCTTCATGGGCGACACTCGGAGCAGCACCCGCTCTCCGACCATAAATACCATATCACAAACCTTGCGATCGACATAACTCTTTTGCCTGGACTGAGCTGTACGAAGCCTGTCCTGAATAATTTTCACCTTATCCAAGGCATCCTATACTAGATCCGTACCCAACAACCGAGCCTCTCCCGGCTTAAACCATCCAACCGGCGACCGACACTGCCTACTATATAAAGCCTCATAGGGAGCCATCTAGATGCTCGACTGGTAGATGTTGTTGTAGGCAAACTCTGCTAAAGGCAAGAACTGATCCCAAAACCTCCAAAGTCCATAACACAAGCTTGGAGCATATCCTCCAAAATCGGAATAGTACGCTTAGACTGTCCGTCAGTCTGGGGATGAAATGTTGTGCTAAACTCGACCCGTGTGCCCAACTCACGCTGAACTACCCTCCAAAAATGTGAGATAAACTACGTACCTCGGTCAGAAATGATAGACTCGGGCACACCATGAAGACGAAAAATCTTTCGGATAAAGATCTCGGCTAACCTCTCGAAAGAATATGAGACTGCCATAGGAATGAAATGCGCTAACTTAGTTAGCCTATCAACAATAACCCACACTGCATCGAACTTCCTCTGAGTCCGTGGGAATCCAACAACAAAGTCCATAGTGATACGCTTTCACTTCCACTCAGGAAGCTCAATCCTCTAAAACAACCATCAGGTTGCTGATGCTCGTACTTTACCTGTTGATAGTTCAAACATCGAGCCACATACGCAACGATATCCTTCTTCATCCGCCTCCACCAGTAATGCTGCCACAAGTCTTGATACATCTTAGCGGCGCCCGGGTGAATAGAATACCAGGAACTATGGGCCTCCTCTAGAATCAACTCACGAAGTCCATCCACATTAGGCACACAAATACGACCTTGCATTCTCAGAACTCCATCATCTCCAACTGTAACCTGATTGGCACCTCCATGCCGCACTAAGTCTCTAAGGACAAGCAAGTGAGGATCATCATACTGCCGATCTCGGATACGCTCAAATAATGAAGAACGGGCGACTATGCAAGCTAGCACACGGTTGGGCTCAGAAACATCCAACCTCATGAACTAATTGGCTAAAGCCTGAACATCCAAAATATGCGGTCTCTCACCAACTGGAATATACGCGAAGCTGCCCATACTGGCTGACTTCCTACTCAATGCATCGGCCTTTCCCGGATGATAAAAGATGGTAATATCATAGTCTTTCAACAACTCCAACCACCTCCTCTGCCTCAAATTTAGCTCCTCAAATAATGCCTCCAAATCTTCAGCGCGTGAACAATGGCTGCTAATTCCAAATCATGAATTGGATAATTCTTCTCATAGATCTTCAACTGTCGCGAGGCATATGCAATAACCTTGCCATTCTGTATCAACACCGTGCCAAGTCCAATACACGATGCATCACAATACACTGTATATGGCCCTGAACCTGTGTGCCACCAACACTCGCGTTGTAGTCAAAGCTATCTTGAGCTTTTGAAAGCTCACCTCACACTCATATGACCACCTGAACTGGGCACCCTTCTGGGTCAACCTGGTCATCAAGATAACAATAGATGAAAACCCCTCCATAAACCAACGGTAATAGCCCGCCAAACCCAAGAAACTCTAGATCTCTGTAGCTGATGTGGGTCTAGGCCAGTCCTTGACTACCCCTATCTTCTTTGGATCTACCTGAATACCCTCTGCTAATACAACGTGACCCAAAAAGGCAACTGAACTCAATTAAAACTCACACTTTGAAAAACTTAGCAAATGACTATCCTTCAGAGTTTGAAGAACGACTTGAAGATGCTACTCGTGCTCCTGCCGGCTGCGAGAATAGATCAAAATATCATCAATGAAGACAATCATGAAGGAATCCAAATAAGGCTTGAACACTCGGTTCATCAAGTCCATGAAAGCTGTTGGGGCATTTGTCAACCCAAATGACATCACTAAGAACTCATAATGCTCGTACCGAGTGCGAAAAGCTGTCTTAGGGACATCAGACGCCCTAATCCTTAACTGATGGTAGCAAGATCTCAAATCAATCTTCGAAAACACCTTGGCACCCTGAAGCTGATCAAACAAATCATCAATTCTCAGCAATAGATACTTATTATTGATTGTGACCTTGTTCAACTGCCGATAATCTATACATATCCTCATCGATACGTCCTTCTTCTTAACAAACAACACCGACGCACCCCAAGGCGAGACACTAGGTCTAATGAAGCCTTTGTCAAGTAAGTCTTGCAATGGTTCTTTCAATTCTTTCAACTCTGGCAGGGCCATACGACGGTGGAATAGAAATGGGCTGAGTGCCCGAAGCCAACTCAATGCAAAATTCAATATCCCTGTCGGGTGGCATACCTGACAGGTCTACAGGAAATACCTCTGGAAACTCACAAACAACAGGAACATGATCCATAGAAGGAACCTCGACACTAAAATCACGAACATATGCCAAATAGGCCAAAAATCTCTTCTCAACCATACGTCGAGCCTTCATATATGAGATAACCCTATTGGTGGATTAATCAAGAGTCCCTCTCCACTATAAACGAGTTAGACCCGGAAAATCTAAGGTCATAATCTTGACATGATAGTCCAAGATAGCGTGGTAAGATGATAACCAGTCCATCTCCAATATGACATCAAAATCGACCATATCCAAAAATAACAGATCTACTCGGGTCTCAATACCCCTAATCGCAACTATACATGAACGATGGACACGATCCATAGCAATAGAATCACCCACCGGTGTAGACACATATACAAGAGCACTCAAAGAATCATTAGGCATGACCATATACGGGGCAAAATAAAATGACACGTAGGAGTATGTAGACCCTAGATCAAATAGAACTGAAGCATCTATACTACAGACCAGAACGGTACCTATGATAACTGCATCGGAGGCCTCAGCCTCGGGCATGGCTGGAATAGCATAACATCAGGGCTGGGCTCCACAACTCTGAGCTACGTCCCTGGGACGACCTCCTACTGGCTGGCCTCCACCTCTAGCGTCCTGACCTCCACCTCTAATACCTCTACCTCTACCTCTAGCACCTCTATTCCTACCCCTAGTTGGCTGAGCGGGCGGCGGAACACCTAGTGCCTGAACCATAACACGGGAACACTGCTGCTGTGATTGAACACCCACTAATATCGGACAAGACCTTCGGATATGACCATACTCACTGCACTGAAAACATCCACCTAAGTGATGCGGCTGAGGGAACGGAGACTGACCCTGGCGGGCCGGCTGACCATGAGAATAGCTCTAAATAAGAGGTGCTCTGATAGGAGCTGATGGTGCACGGTAGGACTGCTGATCACAATACTACACATGAAAAACACGACCACCTGGAGAACTATGAGAAGTCTGAAGTGCTGAATGAAACGACCTAGGAGAATGGCCCCTACCAAAGGAATCCCTGCCTCCAGATGAGGCACCACTGAACCTGCCTGAATGACAGGGTCTCTTGTCAGACCCCTGACCACTCCCCTGCGCTAGAACAATCTCAACTCTCCTCGCCACATTGGCTACATTTTGAAAAGAAATCTCACTCCTAGTCTCCTTAGCCATCTGCAATCGAATCGGCTGAGCGAGTCCCTCAATGAACCTCCTCACCCTCTCTCTCTCGGTGGGAGGTATAATAAGAGCATAATGGGCCAAAGCAATAAATCTGGTCATGTACTGAGTGACAGTTATAGAACCCTGCCGGAGATGCTCAAATTGCCTCCGATAGTCTTCCCTCTAAGTGATAGGAAGAAACTTCTCCTTAAATAGCTGAGAGAACTTATCCCAAGTCAAGGCAGGTGACCCATCTTGCCTAGCAAAACAAAAATCCGTCCACCAAGTCTTGGCGGAACCTGACAGATGAAAAGCAGCAAAGTTGACCCCATTGGTCTCCACTATCCCCATGTTCCGAAGAACCTCATGACAACTATCTAAATAATCCTGGGGATCCTCTAAAGATGTACCACCATAAGTAGTGGTGAACAGCTTGGTGAACCTATCCAATCTCCACAAAGCATCGACAGACATAGCTACTCCATCACCAGTCTGAGCTACTACACCCGGCTGAACTGCTCCGACTGGCTGAGCTACTGCAGTCTGAAACTAGGGAGCAATCTTTGAAGCAAGATTCGGTCAGATCTTTCAAAAAACATGCTTCATATGGAGTGGTCCATGGGCAAAAATCGCTCATACACGCTCACTTTATCTTTGCACGAAAACTCTTCGTGTTTTCGAACAAAGAGGGGCAGCTGTGAGCACGTGATTTTTGTTTTCGCGACAATCACTCCAAAAAGAAAACGAAAATAATAGCAATTGGTCTTGCTGTACAATTTCTGGATTTTTACGTGGCACTTTGTTAATTATTTATGATTTTGGCCCATTTTTATTTTTATTAAAACAAAATACAAAAAAATGTGTGTCATGCGTAGTTTGAACCGTAATCCGGTTATTAAATGGAAAATCATAAATATGCATCTTTGTCCTGATTGTTGCCTTTTTTGATTTTACCTACTTTAAATATTTTAATATATGTGTGTAAATAATTGTATTAAGTGAATTTTAATTTGGTTTAATTAGGTTTTGTTTTAAAAATAAAATAAAAAAATAAAAGAAAAGAGTGCAAAATTGGGTTGAAATCAAATTTGGGCCTGTTTCCATTTGTATCTGAGGCCCAAAAATCAAGCCCAGAACGTGTGTTTGCCCGGGTCCAGACCAGCTGACCTCAGGGGCTTCCAAACGACATCGTTTCGATATGGTCTGATATGGGCCGTTGATCTCAGAATGATCAACGGCCAAGATCACATTCCCCATACCCACGAACGAACCCGACCCGTTCAAACCCGGACCAACCCAACCCCTTGCATTCGAAACGACACTGTTTCCCACCAGTTGAAAGATCCTGGCTCTTCATCTCGCCTCATCCGACGGCCAGGATCTATCTATCCACTAACTATATAAGCCTGTAACCATTACCCTGCCCCCTATCTAAACCCCCATACCTTAGTCGTCCCCTCCACGGATCTCAATCCCCCAAACCCTAGCCGCCTCTGTACACCTTCACCATGAAAGCCGGCGGCAAGGATGCCGGTGACTCCCACTTTAACACCGTAGGACCGCCTCACCACCCTGGACATGGATCTGTTAACCGCTTAGTTCGAATCTCCTCCCACCTTCTCGAATCTTTATTTGAAGATTCGAGTCGGACCTCAACTTGCCCCGGTCTACCCTAGTTTCACACCAGACAGTCCCCGGACCTCCCTCGTGACCAAACCATGCTTGGTTTGGTCCGAATCTAACCATGGAAACCCAAATCCCAAATCTACCATCTAGGTTTCCTCGTGACTGACTTGTGTCTATTTGAGCCAAGTGATTAGGGTCTAATGGACCTTAATCGAAGTGTTTCTCATTTGAGAAACACTTCGATTAAAGTCCGTTCAACCCCAAGGAAGGTCTATTTGAGTCCGAGCTAAGGCTTTCTGATTTTTCGAGGGTTTAAGGTAAGTTCCTTTTTCTTTTTCTTTATTCAGTTCATGTGTTGATTAAAGGTCTATTCGTATGGCCAAATGTTTGTTTAATTTGTGTTTTGAACTGTTGTTGTCCACCTTGCCCGGACCTCTGTATTCGGTCAAGTTCTTTCTTCACAATGTGTATGTGTGTAAACTGTATGTTCGATTGAATTTGAAATTGGTCATTTAATTAGTTCCCAGGGTCATTCTTGTTTTGACAGTGCAATCTGAACCCCCTTTTATTGATACTGTTGGATTCCTGATTATTGGTTTTCGATTGTACATGTTAGGATTAGTATAGTCGAGTCGACATGTGTCGTCAATTAGTTTCCGCTGTCTGAACAACAACAAATTGATCTACTTCTGTTAAGCATTGTCTGAATCAATTAGGAATTGAGTTTAGCTACTTATAGTTGTTAATTTGAATCAGAAATATAAAAGGATTTGTTTTGTTTAGTTGCAATCTGAATTGTTGTCATGTGCACTTCTGCACAACATGTGCATTTAGGGGCCTTTTAGGATTAAAATAAGTTGTCAACATGTGCTGTCAGAACACACCCCTGCTGCCCATGCCCTGTTTTAATTTAGAAATAATAAGCCCCATCTAGAGATAGGTTTGTCAGGGAATATCATGGGAGGGTTTATACTTAAATGGTTGAGTGGAAACTGAAAAGAAGACAGGCCACATGGGGGGGAGTTTCTGATTTGTCTAACAGGCTGTTAAAGGGCTGATGCTAGGCTTATAAAACAGGGGAATTTCGATTAGAAAAGGGACGGATTTGGAGAGACTGAATTTTTTGAAAAGAAAAAGGCAGACAGATTTTCAGACCGAACTCAGATTTTTGAGACTTGATTGTTAGGTAGATACAGACACATACACAAGAGAGAAAAACACACAGAAAAATCAGAAACTATTTCTTCCTATTTGTTGTTTGGGCTTCATTTGTTTTCAGCCTTTTCAATCAATTCTGATTCTTTAAAGTTCCAATTGAGTTTATTGGTTGAGTGTTTTCATTGGTTATTATTGGTATTGGTCTGCCTGGAGTTCTGATTCTACTCCATTGTGTGCTGCTGTCATTTGGCTACCTTTCCTATCGGCTGTTAGTTGCCATTCTTGCATTCAATTTTGTTCTGCTGTTACCAGTTGTTACTGCTGCTGCTTCTATTGCCATTGCTACTCTACTGACTTCTCTTCTTCTTTTGTAAGCACTTCCAGGTACACACTTTCGAAACCATGTTTGTTGAAAGTTTGAAGTTTGAAGCAGAAATAAAGAAATGAACGTTTATTTACTTCACAATACTTGTGTTCACAAATAGGTTGAATGTTAGTTGGCTTATATTTGTTTAAGTTAATTCCAGCTACAATTGCTCTGTATGAATTAAACACATCCTGATTGACATATTAGATAGCACTGTTTGTTAGATCAGACGTATTTTCAATTTGTATAACCATTAGGTTTCGATTTAGTTATGAGTATAACATAGAATCATGGTAAACATCTGTATGTATTTTGTCTAGACCTTTGAACTGTCAAATCTGTTGTATTTGGTCCTGTTTGACTTCAGGATAAATGTATCCCAAATAAATTCTCATGTGGTTACGTTAATAGGTTGGCCATGTACGCCAACCCTCTTGTTAGATTACTTGTTCCTATATAGGTTCGATATGGGTTTCGATATAGATTCACTGTTTTCGAAATAATGCGATGACTTTTGAGGAAAACTAATAAGCATTTTGAGTTCAATTAGTAGTAGTTTTCCTAATAAACAGCCAATTCCATTTATCAAGCCCAAATAAGCTAGTTTTAAAATTAAAACTTGAAGGTCGTTTAATGTAAATTTAGTATATGTTATTAGTTTGATTGCAATCTCCCTTAACCAATTAACAAGCGTATTCACTCCTTGAAGACAAGGCATGAGGTAATTCTCACCTCATAAACAACCAATCAGGTAATCGAACAAAATTCGGATTCGTCAAACATAGTAAAGATTTAGTATGTAGTTGCTTAAACAAGTAAGTTTGGTATCTTTCTCTTTTATTTTTAGAGACAAATGTAATAAGAATGTAGTCAGTTTAGGATATCCTTTTGAAAGGTAATGAGACGAGCCTCGTCGAATAAAGATACACATCGCGGGGCCCTCAAAAATTGATCATAATAAACACATAAGTTTTTGGGATGGACTGTCTAGAAAAAATTCACTCCTTCCCCAAAGATAATAACGCGTTAGACTCTTTAGGCGCGACTTAATTAAATTACATTCTTAAATTCGGGTGCGCATTTATGTGACCCAAATTCAAATCTCAACGGAGTCGAAATGTGTTAACAACTACGGGTGCATTGATTGTGACGTGGTTCGAGATGCATTTTCACGACGTTGCAATTCTATAAAAATAAATGATAATAATAAAAGCGGTTTAAACTTAATAAAAGCACGTAAGTCGTAACATGTATTTAAATCAGATATTTAGCCATTATAACAATTTAAGCGACCGTGCTAGAACCACGGGATTCGAGGGTGCCTAACACCTTCCCTCGGGTCAACAGAATTCCTTACTTAGAATTTCTGGTTCGCAGACTTCATTTGGAAAAGTCGAAAATTTCCTCGATTTGGGATTCAAGATAAACCGGTGACTTGGGACACCAAAAACCAAACCTTTCCCAAGTGGCGACTCTGAATTAAATAAATAATCCCATTTCGAACATTGTCACTTAAATTGGAAAAACTCCCTCGCGCATTTAACCCTTCGGGGCGGGCGCGCAAAAAGGAGGTGTGACAGCTCTGGCGACTAAACTGGAGAAATTGTTCCCAGAACCACTGGTTCAGGGTTCAAGAATTCGAGCTTAGAATAATTGTTATATTTGGCTTTATTATCTGATCTTTATTACATATTTTGCATAACGTGCTAAATTTTATCTTTTACCGCTTTGATATTATCTGAACTGTATATAAACTGTGCCGAAACCCTTCTCTTCTTACCTCCGGGGAGAAGCTCGCTGGTCGAGACTCCCTATTCTGTTAGTGTCGATACCTAAAATAAGAAAGAGGTCGGACAAGTTACAAAGCCGGACGATCTCGCGGGTCCCCGGTACGTAGCCCCCTTCTCGACTCGAGTTGTCCGCTCGGGTACACAGTCTAGAACAAATACCCAGGTTATAAACCTAGTATAACGAAACTTCATGCCGGATCCCTAGTAGGAACGCTTATTTGCATCATGTTGCATTTGACTTAGGGGGGCTCAACGCAGGGGTTGGGTCTGTCTAGGACAGGCAACCTGAAATGAAAAGACCATCCTGCTGCATCCTATTTGTTTCGCGCATTTATTTGCTTCGGTTCCGCATGCTGACCGGTTTCTAAAAGGGGGGAAAATAGCAGCGTAGGTAGATAATTACTTATTTTGGAAAAATAAAACCAAAGTCCAAGTAGTGTCAAAACCTCGCCGGAATTTGTTCTAAAAAAAAATTTAGTAAAAACAAAATTGTCTTCTAGTTTGATTTTTTTTTTAAAAAAAATAATATAATTTTTTTTCTTTTTTGTCACTTTCAAAATCAAAAAAAAGGGGAAGGTATTTATTTAAACGTAAAAAAAACGGAAAAATTCATAATTCAAAAAAAAATGTTGTTTCTTTCGTAGTACCTCTTTTATAAATTCAGATTAATAGTCCAAATATTTCCTTAAAAAAAATATAAATATTTTCTTTAGTCTTTATCTCTTCTCAAAAGAAAATAATAAAAAAATATATTCTTGCTTTCTGGGTTTAATTGATTTTTCTCTATTAACGATAGACCGAACTACGCCGGTTTGATTCTCACCGGATGTGAGATACGTAGGCAACCCCCATCGGGTTCAACTCCACCCTTTTGCTAAAATAGCCAAAAATAATAAATAATAATAATTAAAAAAAACATGTCAAAATTTTAATTCTGTCATAAAGAAGTCGGGTGACGCTGTTTTATCAAGACATAGCCGAATATTCCCGAAAGGGACGCCGGAAGGTTGACTTTGCATGAACAGCCACCGTTTGGGTCATGTTTAGAATTTTGTCCAATTGACCCACACAGCCTTAAAATCTTCATCCCCGAAGTGCTTAAAGGCCGTGTTCGAAACTTGATCCCCCTTTGTAAAATATTGTTGAGTCAAGTCTTTTTGTTAAAAATCACCTTAATAAATGTGCAGGATGAGCACGATGCAAAATGAACATTTTTCAATAATGACCAAAATCCCTGTCAAGTTACGGCTATGGTGGAATGATCTAGGTGCTGAAGAACAAGATGAGGTCAAGAAATATCTGAAAGGTCTCGTGGGTTTGTTGGAAATCCAGCCTCGGGGAGATATCATAAGAGCTTTGGTTACCTACTGGGACCCGGCGCACAATGTTTTCCATTTCTCTGATTTTGAACTCACCCCGACTTTGGAAGAAATGGCTGGGTACATTGGAAATGCTGAACTTCCGTTAAGGCAAAAATACTTGGTCGCCCCAAGAGCTGTCACGGTACATCGGTTCCTAGATTCACTGAAGATACCCAGAACGGTCCACAACCCGAATCTAGCTACTGGTTTTTGTACTCCATGCTTCATATATGATAGGTACGGTCATGAAGGAGGATTCAATAATCCAATCAACAAACTGTGCAGCAAAGGTATTCGTCAGAAGTGGGACAAACACAGACGGGTAACCTTCATGATGATGTTCCTGGGCCTTCTGGTATTTCCGAGGAAAGACGGAAACGTTGATTTGAAGATATCTGGGGTCGTCAGCACCTTACTCACGCAAAGTGACAGTACTCTCGCGCCTATGGTGGTATCTGACATCTTTCGAGCTCTTACAGCTTGTAAGGCTGGGGGAAATTTCTTCGAAGGTTGTAACTTGCTCCTACAAATGTGGATGACCGAGCACCTCTGCCATCGTTCCGAGATTTTGAGCCATGGTTCCCCGAAAAAGACTTGCATAGAAGAATTTTATACGAGAACCAAAGAGATCAGTTTGCCCAAAGGAGTCATGGCATGGACCTCGTTCTTTCAAGCTCTTACTGCCAGCCAAATACAGTGGACACTGGGATGGTTGCCTGTTGATGAGGTCATATATATGCCAGCAGCTAGAACTCATTTCTTACTGATAGGACTTAAGAGAATTCAACCTTACGCGCCCTGCCGAGTTTTGAGACAGCTCAGAAGATGCCAGACAGTACCGCATGAGGAAGATCTTAGCGCTCAAATAGTTGAGATAAGTCCTAACAGACAGTTTCCAGAAGCGAAAATTCGCCAAATCTGGAATGAGTGTCAATATTTGAAGTCAGATACTTGCGTACGGGATCGGGCCAAAAGTGAGGTGGCGCCAGGTTACCTAGCATGGTATAGAAGGGAACTTGAGCATGAAAGGCCGGCTAAGAGACCCCACATCCTGAATTTCGCCGAATCGTCGCAAAGGCAGTGGGATTGGTTAGCAAAAGAAAGAGGCTATTGCGCCGAAATCAGCAGGTTGAAACAACAAGTGGAAAGCTTGAAATATGAGCACAACGTGCAAGTTGCTATCGATCTGGGAGAGCGGAACAGGTTAATTCAAGAAAACAAAATGCTCAGAGCCCAGATCAAACAGATAAGGATGGATGAGGATAAACAGCCAAGGCGTCGATCAGACGAGCAGTTGATAAAAAGGCTAAAAAGTGAAGTCAGGGAATGGCAAAGGGGTTTAGAGAAATCTAAAAATGTCATAGCAGAGCTCAGGGCACAGTGGGATACAAGAACAGATAAGCATCGCCGATACTTGAATCAATTGAAAGGCGACCACGAGAAAACTGTTGTTAAAATGAAGAGAGAGATGGTAACACTTGAGATCAAGGCAGCTAATCAGGCCAAGGATTTCCAAATTGAGAGCAGATACTGTTACGACATGTTAAGCCAGATGAAGTTAGAAGTACGGCGACTGAAGAATCAGCATATACAGGATGCTCAGGTATTCAAGATGTGTAGCAATCAGATAAAACGCCTACTCATAGAGAAGAAGCAAACCAGAGATAGGATCAAGGCCATTTCCCATGCCATCACCAGACGATGTCTACGATGTGAGAACATGACCAGCGTTACCGTCCTCTCGACAGTAATGAGTTATGTCAAGCAGACCATGCATGAGCTGGAGCAACTTGAGAGGGATCTTACACCTAGGACCGCGGCGAGGCCGAACGATGCCCCGCGGGCACCAATTTTCAAAACCATAATGTACTCATAAGTCAAGTCTGTATCTTAGCATCTTCTGCCTATTTTTCCCATCAGGATGATTTTTAGTCTATTTGAGTCTAGGTTTATTTTCAAAGTTTGCTCTTTCTTTTGCAAAATGTAGTTTGTAATAGACCGTTTCAACAATAAAAAGGTTGCTTCTTTTACGCTTATTTGTGTTTTTGAACTACGTAATGATCTGATTCACGTGGCATCGTGATACGTAGGCAATCCTCATCGGATCCGGTCGCGGTTTAACCAAAGAGAAAAATTGAAAAAAGGGGGAAAATAATTCCTTCTCAGAACTAATAAAAATGCCGGAATGACGTATGCTTTCGTCGCAAACATATAGGAATCCACTTAACTGTATAGGTGCATCATGCCCAACGTGAGATTTCCTATCTGTTATTTGTTTCGAATTAACCGCTCGTTTGTCGTTGAGTTCTTCCAGGTTTTTTTTTTTGAAAAAAAGATGGTTGGTTTGGTGAAAGTCTGGCCTCGCACTCATACTTCACGAGGTCAAAAAGGAGTGTTCAACTACCTGTTATTAAGACGAGAAGCAGTGCCCACACTTACTTCACAAGGTCAAAAGGAAGTGTAGAAATGTCTTCAGAGGTTCCGTTGCCAGCAATCCCTATTTCCGAGGAAAGTTCTATCTCGGCCATCCTCACGCCCGAATCCGCAACTGCGGAGGAAAATAGAATCTTGCGGCTTCGCATGTTGGAAATGCTTGATGACTGGAATAATGGAAAAGAGCCACCAAGCATCGTCCCTGGATTCCCTGAGTTATGCTCCAGGACAAGCGGGACTTCTAATGTCACCATAAGTTATCCTGCTACCCCGTTCGGGTACCCGGCTACTTCAGCCTTCTCTGCTGGATCGCCCTCTGAGCCTCACCCCCGGATGTCAGCAACTGATGCAAACACGAATATCTTTATTGCACCACCCTGCCCGATTACGGCTCAGCCTACTACGTACAAGCCAGATTTTGACTCCTCCTCCTTTACATTCCAGGTACCCTCCTTCTCAATGGAACCAACTCGGTTCGTTACCAGTACTCATCCTTCACAGCCTCAGTACGAGCTCGCCCCTGGGCGGGATCAGAACCCCAGAATTGCTAAACAAAATGAGATGGCCAAAAGGATGAGAAGCCTTGAATAGAGTTTGAAGAACATGCAAGGTTTGAGCGGACGGAAAAACGTCTCTTACACCAATCTATGTATGTTCCCTCACGTGCACCTGCCAGTGGGTTTCAAGACCCCAAAGTTTGAGAAATACGATGGACACGGTGACCCCATTGCACATCTTAAGAAATATTGCAACCAACTGCGGGGAGCTGGCGGAAAAGAGGAACTGCTAATGGCATATTTTGGGGAAAGTCTAGTAGGGATAGCCTCGGAATGGTATATGGACCAGGAAATGTCCCGATGGCATATATGGGATGATCTCGCCAGAGATTTTGTGAAACAATTCCAGTATAACATCGACATTGCACCAGACCGAAATTCTCTGTCGAATTTGAAGAAGAAACCTTCAGAAAGCTTCAGAGAATATGCTATTAAGTGGCGTGAGCAGGCGTCGAGGGTGAAGCCTCCCATGGATGAGGTAGAAATGGTCACTACTTTTCTCCAGGCTCAAGAGTCCGATTATTTCAAAACATGATGTCAGCTATGGGAAAGCCATTTGCGGAAGCGATTAAGATTGGAGAGATGGTGGAGAATGGTCTGAAAACAGGTAGGATTCTGAGTCAAGCAGCCATAAGGGCGACCTCCCAAGCCGTCCAAAGCGGGTCCGGGGGAATGGCAAGGGGGAAGAAAAGGGAAGAAACGGCCATGGCAGCCTCAGAAGCAAGGGAATATCGCAATCCCAGGCCCCGTTTTTCGGAAAGAACCCCACAACACTACTATCCCCATTCAAATCTGGCATATGCTCATCAACCCTATATGGTCATGAACGCCCAGCCTTATGTCCATCCGCCACAACAAGCCAACCGAGGCCAAGCTCCACCTCCCAAAAATCAGCCTCCTTACCGCAACCACTATAACCCGCAACCTCCGCAAAATAACTTCCGCCCTCAGGAGCCACCTAGAAGGCGGACTTTCACGCCCATCGGTGAACCATACTCTACTTTGTTCCCGAAGCTAGTCCAGTTGGGCTTCCTGCAACCAGTCCCTCAAACAAGGCAAAACCCGACATCACCTTCTTACAAATCCGGGGTCAGATGCGCCTATCATTCAGGAGCCAAGGGACATGATACAAATGACTGTTGGTCGTTGAAAAGAATGGTCGAGAATTTAATAGAGCAAGGGAAAATAGTGCTAAGGGACGAGGAGGTCCCAAATGTGACTAACAATCCACTACCTGCTCATAATAACGGGCCGCTGATCGGAATGATTTGCGAAGACAAAGAATTCGACCCTACTTTGAAGGCTATAATCGCCATTGTCGACACGGGGAAAAGGCTTGAGACAGCCCAGAAACCAGAAAAGGGGGAGGAGGCCAATGCTTTAAAGAGCGAGCCTGAAAAGAAGGTGGAGAAGAAAGTGGTACCGGTAAAGGATGGAGTTCTTTACATACCACGAGGTCGAGCAGAGAAGCCGCAGAGCTTCGGGATCAAAAAGGAAAAATCTATGTACGTGCCAAAAGGGGCCTATGTGGTCCGGGGGATGATTCAACCACCTCGGCTGAATGAGCCAGTGGTTATCGGACGCGTGCCACAAAAGCCGATGACCAACCCGTCCACAGTGCCGTGGAATTATCAAAGGACTTTGGTAATGTACAAAGGTAAAGAAGTCACAGGAGAACTTCCAGAAAATACTTTCATTGGAAGGTATTCAAATACCCAAGAGCTGAACAACGCCACACAAAGGCGCTTCCCACCAAAGAAGCCTGTAAGCATTGAAGAAGTGGAAGTGTTCTTCCAACAAATGAAAATGCCGGATTACGAAGTGATAGATCAACTGCGCAAGTGCCCCGAGCAAGTGTCCATGCTATCATTGTTGATGAAGTCAACCGAGCATCAAAAGATCTTACTCAAGACCTTGAATGAAGCATACGTACCAGCAGAAACCTCAGTTGAACAACTGAAGCGAATGACAGAAAGGTTCTTCGCCGTTAACCAAATCTCTTTCAGCAAGAACAATTTACCCCCAGAAGGAGCAGCACACAACAAGGCCTTGCATCTAACAGTTAAATGCGAGGACTACTATGTCAAGCGGGTAATGTTGGATGGGGGTTCAGGTGTTGACATTTGCCCGCTCTCCACGCTACAAAGAATGAAAATTGGGACCGGAAGAATCCGACCCAATAATGTCTACGTAAGGGCTTTCGACGGCATCAAGAGAGATACCATGGGGGAAATAGACCTGTTGTTGGTCATAGGACCAGTCGAGTTTGAAGTAACCTTCCAGGTGCTCGACATGGATATATCCTACAATTTTCTCCTCGGTAGACCTTGGATTCATGCGGCAGGAGCTGTGCCTTCCACTCTTCACCAGATGGTGAAGTTTGAGTACGAAGACCGAGAGATTGTGGTCCATGGAGAAGACGAGCATGCTATTTATCGGGACCCGTCCATCCCATATCTTGAACCAAGAGAAGGGAGTGAACACACGGTCTATCAGACTTTCGAGATTGTGTTAGCAGAGCAGCATGAAGAGGGAATACCTTGCCCCCAGCCTTTCTTGTCTAACGCCTCAGTTATGGTGGCCAAAGAGATGATCCGGCACGAATTTAGGCCAGGGAAAGGGCTTGGACGAACCCTGTAGGGAATAACAGAACCCATCACCCTGCTAACCACCAAGAAACCTTTTGGACTAGGTTTCAAACCCACCCCAGGAGATGAAGAGTGGGCAAAGAAAAGGAAAAATGAGGGTTGGAAGTTACCTCGACCATTGCCGGATTTATATGAAACTTTCATCAGGCCAAGGTACACCGAAGAAGAAGACGATGAGGTCTTCACGGCTGAAGAAATTGAGGAGATATGTGGGGCAATGAGAGAAATGCTCTACGAGACTCACATGGTTCAACCAGGTGAAGGCATAAGCACTGCTGAGATGTTGTATGTGGGGCCGAACGCCAAACTTCGAAACTAGGAAGCCACGCCATTCCCGACTAGACGGAAGTCCGGGTAGACCTGTCCTGCCACCTTTCCTGTGTCACAAGTTATCTACAGGACATAACTTGAACGTTTTCTTCCTTTCAATTGTTGTTTTGAATTTCTAAGTTGTAAATATTGTTGTCTTCCAACTTCCCAAAGAAAACGAAAAAAAAATCGTCATTTGCGTTCCCATTTTTTCTTTTGTTCTGATTTTTGTTATTTTTCCTTTTATCTTTCCTTTCAGTTATAATAATGCGGCTTTAAATATGACATGCTTGCGGACTTCACGCCCAGATCACAACGAGCTATTTAACTGTGAATTAATGAACCCAGAACCAGAATATGACGAAGAAGAAGCTTTTAGGGAAATAAACCGAGAGTTGGAACATTTTGAGAATAAACCTAAGCCAAATCTGAACGACACTGAACCGGTTAATTTAGGAACTCCTGAAGAAATCCGGGAGACCAAAATAAGCATTCACACGGACAAGAAAACGCGAGATGCGATAATTCAACTTCTTTTTGAATTTAAAGACGTGTTTGCTTGGTCATATGATGACATGCCGGGACTAGGTGTTGATCTAGTGGTTCATAAATTACCGATTCATCCTGATTGTCCTCCAGTTCAACAAAAGCAACGAAAATTCAAAACTGAGGTCAGTGACAAGATTAAAGAGGAGATCACCAAACAACTGAAAACGAGAGTGATTCGGGTAGTCCAATATACAATGTGGTTCGCAAATGTGGTTCCAGTATCGAAAAAGGACAGGAAAACTCGGGTATGTGTAGATTACCGAGATCTGAATAGAGCAAGTCCCAAAGATAATTTCCCACTGCCCAACATCCACATCCTTATTGATAATTGCGCCAAACACGAGATACAGTCTTTCGTAGATTGTTACGCTGGGTATCATCAGGTATTGATGGATGAAGAGGACGCTGAGAAAACTGCCTTCACCACGCCTTGGGGCACCTACTGTTATCGGGTCATGCCATTTGGTCTGAAGAATGCTGGGGCTACTTAAATGAGGGCCATGACTGCCATTTTTCATGACATGATGCATCAGGAAATAGAGGTGTACGTGGACGACGTGATAGTCAAGTCCAGGACACAGGATAATCACATCCAAGACTTGAGGAAGTTCTTCGAGAGACTAAGGAAGTATGACTTGAAGCTGAACCCAGCCAAATGTGCTTTCAGAGTTCCGTCGGGCAAACTTTTGGGCTTCATCATAAGCAGGAGAGGTATCGAACTAGATCCAACTAAGATAAAATCTATCAGAGACCTACCTCCCCCGAGAACGAAGAAAGACGTGATGAGTTTGTTGGGCAGGTTGAACTACATCAGTCGATTTATTGCCCAGCTGACAAACACGTGTGAGCCCATATTCAAGCTGTTAAGGAAAGATGCGGCGATCAAATGGACAACTGAGTGTCAAGAAGCCTTTGATAAAGTCAAAGAATACCTTTCGAATCCCCTAGTTTTGGTCCCGCCAGAGCCAGGGAGACCACTGTTCTTGTATTTGACAGTCTTGGAGAACTCTTTCGGTTGCGTCCTTGGGCAACATGACATAACCGGAAAGAAACAACAAGTGATCTACTACTTGAGCAAGAAATTCACCGGCTACGAGGCCAAGTATACTCTGCTGGAAAGAACATGTTGCGCTCTGACATGGGTTGCTCAAAAGCTGAGACATTATCTTCAAACTCACACTACCTTCCTCATAAGCAGGTTGGATCCTTTGAAGTATATATTTCAGAAATCGATGCCTACTGGAAGATTGGCTAAGTGGCAAATCTTGCTTACAGAATTCGACATAGTCTATGTCACTCGCACGGCAATGAAAGCCCAGGTGCTAGCGGATCATTTGGCCGAAAATCCAGTCGATGAGGAATACCAGCCATTGAGTACCTACTTTCCAGATGAAGAGGTAAACACCGTAGAAGTGGTCACGGAGGACGCTCACGTTTAGAAGTTGTTCTTTGATGGAGCTGTAAACGCCAAAGGTGTAGGGATTGGGGCAATTTTGATCTCGCCCTTCGGTCAGCATTATCCCGCCACAGCTAGACTGCGTTTCTTTTGCACAAACAATACGACTGAGTATGAAGCCTGCATTATGGGCATGCACATGGCGATCGATCAGGATGTCGAAGACTTACTGATTATGGGAGATTCTGACCTGATTATCCGGCAAGCCCAAGGTGAATGGGAAACTCGGGATGTCAAACTTATCCCTTACCGATAGCACGTGGAGGACCTCGGCAAGCATTTTAAAACAATAGAGTTCAGATATATCCCGAGGTGTCACAATGAACTAGCGGATGCACTTGCTACTCTGGCTTCAATGCTACCCTACCCGGGCAACGCCCACGTCGATCCTTTGGAAATCCAAATCAGGGAAAGACACGGTTACTGCAACGTAATCGAGGCAGGATCAGATACTCAACCTTGGTACCATGACATCAGGAGGTTCCTGAAGACGCAAGAATACCCCGAGCATGCTACTGGAGATCAAAGGAGAACCATTAGGCGGCATGCGAGTGGTTTCTTTCTGAGCGGTGAATTGTTGTACAAGAGGACCCCGGACCTCAACCTACTAAGATGTGTCGACGCCGAGGAAGCGAGAAAGATCATGCACAAAGTACACGCAGGTGTATGCGGACCTCACATGAACGGGTATGTCAAGCGAAGAAAATCCTTCGAGCAGGTTATTACTGGATGACCATGGAAAAGGACTGCTTTAGCTTCGTTCAGAAGTGTCATCAGTGTCAGGTGCACGGTGATTTGATTCATGCACCTCCCACAGAACTGCATCCCATGTCTGCACCTTGGCCATTTATCGCCTGGGGCATGGACGTCATTGGACCAATCGAGCCAAAGGCTTCAAATGGACACAGATTTATACTGGTTGCCATCGATTACTTCACAAAATGGGTAGAGGTTGTCACTCTCAAGTCAGTCACTAAAAATGCTGTAGTGGATTTTGTACACTCAAATCTTATTTGTCGTTTCGGTATTCCTGTGACTATCATCACAGATAACGCAGAAAACTTGAACAGTCACTTGATGGGAGATGTATCCGAGCAATTCAAAATAACGCATAGGAATTCTACTCCTTATCGGCCAAAGGCCAATGGCGCTGTGGAAGCGGCAAACAAAAACATCACGAAGATTTTGAGGAAAACGATCCAAAGTTCTCGACAGTGGCATGAGCAGTTACCATTTGCATTGTTGGGGTATCGCACTACGGTACGCACGTCAGTAGGAGCAACTCCTTATCTTTTGGTTTATGGGACCGAGGCTGTAACACCGGCAGAGGTAGAAATTCCTTCGCTTCGAACCATTGTCAAAACAGAAATCGAAGACAGCGAGTGGGTCAAGACTCGATTAGAGCAATTGACTTTGATCGATGAAAAGCGAATGGCCGCGGTTTGTCATGGACAGTTGTACCAACGAAGAATGGCCCGTGCTTACAACAAGAAAGTCCGACCCAGGAATTTCGAAGTAGGTCAGCTGGTACTGAGGCGTATTCTGCCACATCACCAGGAAGCAAAAGGGAAATTTGCTCCAAATTGGAAAGGCCCATACATCATAAGGAAGATATTGCCGAGAGGAGCGTTGTATCTAGGTGATATCGAAGGAAATGACCCCGAAACAGCAGTAAATGCAGATGCAGTCAAGAGATACTACGTTTGAGTGACGCCTCGGCGATCCTGACACATTTTGAAATACAGAAGGTTTTATTCCCACTATCAACTCTCCCTACAAGCCTTTGAGCCGCTTACAAAAAAAAACACAAACAAAACAAAAATTAATTGAGGCCTGAACTACGTTTGACTTGATTCCGAAAGGATGCGTAGGCAACCTCTCCCTGAGGTTCAGTCACACCAACAATAAAATCCCATTTACCCTGAGATTGAAACCGGGGCATGCTAAACGATTTAGAAGTTAGTATCATCTACCTCTCTTTACCAAGCACAAGCCCTCAAATCAATTACCAAAATAGCGGGAAGTCAAGAAGCGTCATGAATGGAGGCCGACACACTCTAAATTGAGAGAGATAAAATGAGAGAGTCTCGTCGGTGAAAACCTTCGGGCACCGCGAGGTGACGGGAGTAGAGAAACTAAAATGAGAGAGTTTGTTTAGTAAAAACTCGCAAAGAGTGCTATCAAGAGATGACAGGAAGAGAAATGAGAGAGGTCAGCCAGCGAAAACCCGCAAAGGGCGCTGTTGGCCGAAAGAATGACTCCACCCAAGGAGGTCTCGGCAAAGTTCCACCGGTTTGGAATCACAGATCCATTTTGGTTCAGGGAAACGCAAGTTCATTGAGGGTCAGGCGTCCATTCCAAAGAGCATTGTCATGTCCATTTAAAGCCAGCATTGTCTTCCTCAGATAAGTCTTTCTCGTCCCGAAAGGGACACTTCTTTTCTGAAATTTGCTTTCTCCTTTCTTTGTTTTTCTCCGAATCCCTTTCGTGTTTAACCCCAAGTTCCAGATATACCGGAAAGGACAGGTGGTAGGTTTGGTTTCACGGAATTATGTTTCATGAAGGAAAACACCCCGTTTCGTTGGTACGCCTGTCCAAACCTGATGAATCAAGATGTTTGACTGCGTTCGCAGTAAAGAGGAAAGAGAGAAATTTCCCCAGCAAGTCCGCCTCGTACAAATCCCCACAGGGCTTCCCTTTGTACAAATCCGCACAAAGAATCCACTGCGTAAATATTCCCCAAAGAGTCTGCCCCAGCGAAATCCACACAGATCTTCCCTCTTGTATAGATCCCCACAAGGTCTTCCCTTTGTTAATACTAATAATAATAATAAAAAAAGGGATTTCACCAGCAAGTCCCCAGCGAGTCCCTTTGTAAAAATTCCCCAGCGAGCTTACCCCAACAAATCCTGGAAAGTCCGCTTTGAAACAAATCCCCAGCATGTCCCCGTTGTACAAAAATCCACACATAGAATCCACTTTGTAAATATTCCCCCACAGAGCTTCCCTTTGTACAAATCCCCACGGAACACCTCCAATAAAATCCCCGTTGAGAATCTCCAAGCAAAACGGGACACAAAAAAAAAAGAAAAAAAAGAAAAAAAAAAAGCCTTACGAGGCAAATCATCACAGAATCTGGAAATACAAGCCTGGGCAGTTTATAGGCTTCGCCATTTGAATCCGATCAATGGCAGGACTTTGCAACAGAAATAAGGACGCAACAAAGTAACTGGAACGATCAAGGTCACCAAACCAACCGTCATTTCCGAACTAACAATTGTTCTTTGTCTGAAAAGTTGAAACAGGTATAATCCAAGACAACCGTACAAGAAGCAGGTGTCACCCAAAGAAGAAGGTACATGGGTACAAGAAATAGTTTGGCAATAAGGAATTCACTCGGAAGGTAAGTATCCACGAGACCCCCTTTTATCTTCTACTAAAACAAGAAAATTCAAAAAAAGAGGTCAGTTAGTATTCTCGAACTTTGTCCCCAGCCAGTCAGCATTAGGGTTTTAAACCCTAAACTGAACTTTTCCATTCAGATAGCATTAGGGTTTTAAACCCTAAACTGAACTTTTTCCATTCAGTCAGCATTAGGGTTTTAAACCCTAAACTGAATTTTTCCCTTTTAGTCAGCATTAGGGTTTTAAACCCTAAACTGAACTTTTCCTTCAGTCAGCTTTAGGGTTTTAAACCCTAAACTGAACTCTTTCCTTTAGTCAGCATTAGGGTTTTAAATCCTAAACTGAACTTTTTCCTTTTAGTCAGCATTAGAGTTTTAAACCCTAAACTGAACTTTTTCCTTTCAGTCAGCATTAAGGGTTTCAAATCCTAAACTGAACTTTTTCCATTCAGTCAGCATTAGGGTTTTAAACCCTAAACTGAACTTTTTCATTTCAATCAGCATTAGGGTTTTAAACCCTAAACTGAACTTTTTCCATTCAGTCAGCATTAGGGTTTTAAACCCTAAACTGAATTTTTCCCTTTTAGTCAGCATTAGGGTTTTAAACCCTAAACTGAACTTTTTCTTCAGTCAGTTTTAGGGTTTTAAACCCTAAACTGAACTTTTTCCTTTTAGTCAGCATTAGGGTTTTAAACCCTAAACCGAACTCTTTCCTTCAGTCAGCATTAGGGTTTTAAACCCTAAACTGAACTTTTCCTTTAGTCAACATTAGGGTTTTAAACCCTAAACTGAACTCTTTCCTTTAGTCAGCATTAGGGTTTTAAACCCTAAACTGAACTTTTTCCTTTCAGTCAGCATTAGGGTTTTAAACCCTAAACTGAACTCTTTCCTTTAGTCAGCATTAGGGTTTTAAACCCTAAACTGAACTTTTTCCATTCAGTCAGCATTAGGGTTTTAAACCCTAAACTGAACTCTTTCCTTTAGTAGTTTTAAACCCTAAACTGAACTTTTTCCTTTAGTCAGCATTAGGGTTTTAAACCCTAAACTGAACTTTTTCCTTTTAGTCAGCATTAGGGTTTTAAACCCTAAACTGAACTTTTTCCATTCAGTCAACATTAGGGTTTTAAACCCTAAATTAAACTTTTTCATTTCAATCAGCATTAGAGTTTTAAACCCTAAACTGAACTTTTTCCCTTCAGTCAGCATTAGGGTTTTAAACCCTAAACTGAACTCTTTCCTTCAGTCAGCATTAGGGTTTTAAACCCTAAACTGAACTCTTTTCCTTTAGTCAGCATTAGGGTTTTAAACCCTAAACTGAACTCTTTTCCTTTAGTCAGCATTAGGGTTTTAAACCCTAAACTGAACTCTTTTCCTTTAGTCAGCATTAGGGTTTTAAACCCTAAACTGAACTCTTTTCCTTTAGTCAGCATTAGGGTTTTAAACCCTAAACTGAACTCTTTTCCTTTAGTCAGCATTAGGGTTTTAAACCCTAAACTGAACTTTTTCCTTCAGTCAGCATTAGGGTTTTAAACCCTAAACTGAACTCTTTTCCTTTAGTCAACATTAGGGTTTTAAACCCTAAACTGAACTTTTTCCTTTAGTCAGCATTAGGGTTTTAAACCCTAAACTGAACTCTTTCCTTCAGTCAGCATTAGGGTTTTAAACCCTAAACTGAACTTTTCCATTTAGTCAGTATTAGGGTTTTAAACCCTAAACTGAACTCTTTCCTTTAGTCAGCATTAGGGTTTTAAACCCTAAACTGAACTTTTTCCATTCAGTCAGTATTAGGGTTTTAAACCTTAAACTGAACTCTTTTCCTTCAATCAGCATTAGGTCCCCGACCCTAAGCTGAACTTTTCCCCAGTTGGTCAGCATTAGAATTTCAACTCTAAACTGGGCTTCTCCCCAGCTAGTCAGCATTAGGGTTTTAAACCCTGAACTGAACTATTTCCATTCCGCCAGCCTTAGGGTTCCAACCCTAAACTGAGTATTCTTACCTGGTGGCGATATCGTCGACCCAATTCCTTCATTGATTCTATGGACTTCCTGGCAAATAACTCACGAAATTTCCCTAGTGAAACTGGGGCAGAAAATTTCGTTCGTTTGTTTTTCCCCGCAGGTCTAACCTCGAGGTCCATGGATCGAGACGACCTACGGGATGAGTCTCAATCCAGAATAAAGAAAAGAAGAAAAAGACAAAAGAAGATGTGCCGGGATATTCGGAAAGGCAAGGGCGGATTGTTCAAAGGTTTGATCGAGGTACCGAATTCTACCAACCCCATCTTACCCAGTACCTGAAATGAACAGGCACCTACAACTCACAAGTATCAAGATTCAGATCGAAGTCTACAAGCAAAATCAGCTAAGACCCAGGATCAAGTCACAAAAGAATCATAGATAGGAATCTTGTAACTAGCGGTTGGCATGCATACGTAATTAGTTCAGTTTCAATTTTCCTTTGTTTGTAATAAGGGAGTCAGTAAGCAACAACAACAGCAGCAACAGCAGTAACGGCAAGCATTGCAGTCCCATGGTAGTCCCAGCTACCCAAAGTTTCCCGAACTACATTGACCTGATTCTTGTTTAGCCCAGGATATGTAGGAAATCTCTGAAGCAAGATTCGGTCAGATCTTTCAAAACATGCTTCACACGGAGTAGTCCAATAGGCAAAAATCGCTCATATCCGCTCACTTTATCTTTGCACGAAAACTCTTCGTGTTTTCGAACAAAGAGGGGCAGCTGTGAGCACGTGATTTTTGTTTTCGCGACAATCACTCCAAAAAGAAAACGAAAATAATAGCAATTGGTCTTGCTGTAAAATTTCTGGATTTTTACGTGGCACTTTGTTAATTATTTATGATTTTGGCCCATTTTTATTTTTATTAAAACAAAATACAAAAAAATGTGTGTCATGCGTAGTTTGAACCGTAATCCGGTTATTAAATGGAAAATCATAAATATGCATCTTTGTCCTGATTGTTGCCTTGTTTGATTTTACCTACTTTAAATATTTTAATATATGTGTGTAAATAATTGTATTAAGTGTTTAATTAATGAATTTTAATTTGGTTTAATTAGGTTTTGTTTTAAAAAAAAATAAAAAAAAATAAAAAAATAAAAGAAAAGAGTGCAAAATTGGGTTGAAATCAAATTTGGGCCTGTTTCCATTTTTATCTGAGGCCCAAAGAACGTGTGTTTGCCCGGGTCCAGACCAGCTGACCTCAGGAGCTTCCAAACGACATCGTTTCGATATGGTCTGATCTGGGCCGTTGATCTCAGAATGATCAACGACAGATCATATTCCCCATACCCACGAACGAACCCAACCCGTTCAAACCCGGACCAACCCAACCCCTTGCATTCGAAACAACACCGTTTCCCACCAGTTGAAAGATCCTGGCCCTTCATCTCGCCTCATCCGACGGCCAGGATCTATCTATCCACTAACTATATAAGCCTGTAACCATTACCCTGCCCCCCCTATCCAAACCCCCATGCCTTAGTCGTCCCCTCCACGGACCTCAATCCCCCAAACCCTAGCCGCCTCTGTACACCTTCACCATGAAAGCCGGCGGCAAGGATGTCGGTGACTCCCACTTTAACACCGTAGGACCGCCTCACCACCCTGGACATGGATCTGTTAACCGCTTAGTTCGAATCTCCTCCCACCTTCTCGAATCTTCATTTGAAGATTCGAGTCGGACCTCAACTTGCCCCGGTCTACCCCAGTTTCACACCAGACAGTCCCCGGACCTCCCTCATGACCAAACCATGCTTGGTTTGGTCCGAATCTAACCATAGACACCCAGATCCCAAATCTACCACCTAGGTTTCCTCGTGACTGACTTGTGTCTGTTTGAGCCAAGTGATTAGGGTCTAATGGACCTTAATCGAAGTGTTTCTCATTTGAGAAACACTTCGATTAAAGTCCGTTCAACCCCAAGGAAGGTCTATTTGAGTCCGAGCTAAGGCTTTCTGATTTTTCGAGGGTTTAAGGTAAGTTCGTTTTTCTTTTTCTTTATTCAGTTCATGTGTTGATTAAAGGTCTGTTCGTATGGCCAAATGTTTGTTTAATTTGTGTTTTGAACTGTTGTTGTCCACCTTGCTCGGACCTCTGTATTCGGTCAAGTTCTTTCTTCATAATGTGTGTGTGTGTAAACTGTATGTTCGATTGAATTTGAAATTGGTCATTTAATTAGTTCCCAGGGTCATTCTTGTTTTGACAGTGCAATCTGAACCCCCTTTTGTTGATATTGTTGGATTCCTGATTATTGGTTTTCGATTGTACATGTTAGGATTAGTATAGTCGAGTCGACATGTGTCATCAATTAGTTTCAGCTGTCTGAACAACAACAAATTGATCTGCTTCTGTTAAGCATTGTCTGAATCAATTAGGAATTGAGTTTAGCTACTTATAGTTGTTAATTTGAATCAGAAATATAAAAGGATTTGTTTTGATTAGTTGCAATCTGAATTGTTGTCATGTGCACTTCTGCACAGCATGTGCATTTAGGGGACTTTTAGGATTAAAATAAGCTGTCAACAGGTGCTGTCAGAACACACCCCTGCTGCCCATGCCCTGTTTTAATTTAGAAATAATAAGCCCCATCCAGAGATAGGTTTGTCAGGGAATATCATGGGAGGGTTTATACTTAAATGGTTGAGTGGAAACTGAAAAGAAGACAGGCCACATGGGGGGGGAGTTTCTGATTTGTCTAACAGGCTATTAAAGGGCTGATGCTAGGCTTATAAAATAGGGGAATTTCGATTAGAAAAGGACGGATTTGGAGAGACTGAATTTTTTGAAAAGAAAAAGGCAGACAGATTTTCAAACCGAACTCAAATTTTTGAGACTTGATTGTTAGATAGATACAGACACATACACAAGAGAGAAAAACACACAGAAAAATCAGAAACTGTTTCTTCCTATTTGTTGTTTGGGCTTCATTTGTTTTCAGCCTTTTCAATCAATTCTGATTCTTTGAAGTTCCAATTGAGTTTATTGGTTGAGTGTTTTCATTGGTTATTATTGGTATTGGTCTGCCTGGAGTTCTGATTCTACTCCATTGTGTGCTGCTGTCATTTGGCTACCTTTCCTATCGGCTGTTAGTTGCCATTCTTGCGTTCAATTTTGTTCTGCTGTTACCAGTTGTTACTGCTGCTGCTTCTATTGCCATTGCTACTCTACTGAATTCTCTTCTTCTTCTTCTGTAAGCACTTACAGGTACACACTTTCGAAACCATGTTTGTTGAAAGTTTGAAGTTTGAAGCAGAAATAAAGAAATGAACGTTTGTTTACTTCACAATACTTGTGTTCACAAATAGGTTGAATGTTAGTTGGCTTATATTTGTTTAAGTTAATTCCAGCTACAATTGCGCTGTATGAATTAAACACTTCCTGATTGACATATTAGATAGCACTGTTTTTTAGATCAGACGTATTTTCAATGTGTATAACCATTAGGTTTCGATTTAGTTATGACAGTATAATATAGAATCATGGTAAGCATCTGTATGTATTTTGTCTAGACCTTTGAACTGTCAGATCTGTTGTATTTGGTCCTGTTTGACTTCAGGATAAATGTATCCCAAATAAATTCTCATGTGGTTATGTTAATAGGTTGGCCATGTACGCCAACCCTCTTGTTAGATTACTTGTTCCTATATAGGTTCGATATGGGTTTCGATATAGATTCATTGTTTTCGAAATAATGCGATGACTTTTGAGGAAAACTAATAAGAATTTTGAGTTCAATCAGTAGTAGTTTTCCTAGTAAACAGCCAATTCCATTTATCAAGCCCAAATAAGCTAGTTTAAAATTAAAACTTGAAGGTCGTTTAATGTAAATTTAGTATATGTTATTAGTTTGCTTGCAATCTCCCTTAACCAATTAACAAGCGTATTCACTCCTTGAAGACAAAGCATGAGGTAATTCTCACCTCATAAACAACCAATCAGGTAATCGAACAAAATTCGGATTCGTCAAACATAGTAAAGATTTAGTATGTAGTTGCTTAAACAAGTAAGTTTGGTATCTTTCTCTTTTATTTTTAGAGATAAATGTAATAAGAATGTAGTCACTTTAGGATATCCTTTTGAAAGGTAATGAGACGAGCCTCGTCGAATAAAGATACATATCGCGAGGTCCTCAAAAATTGATCATAATAAACACATAAGTTTTTGGGATGGACTGTCTAGACAAAATTCACTCCTTCCCCAAAGATAATAACGCGCTAGGCTCTTTAGGCGCGACTTAATTAAATTGCATTCTTAATTCGGGTGCTCATTGATGTGACCCAAATCCAAATCTCAACGGAGTCAAAATGTGTTGACAGCCACGGGTGCATTGATTGTGACGTGGTTCGAGATGCATTTTCACGACATTGCAATTCTATAGAAATAAATGATAATAATAAAAGCGGTTTAAAACTTAATAAAAGCACGTAAGTCATAAGATGTATTTAAATCAGATATTTAGCCATTATAATAATTTAAGCGACCGTGCTAGAACCACGGGATTCGAGGGTGCCTAACACCTTCCCTCGGGTCAACAGGATTCCTTACTTAGAATTTCTGGTTCGCAGACTTCATTTGGAAAAGTCGAAAATTGCCTCGATTTGGGATTCAAGATAAACCGGTGACTTGGGACACCAAAAACCAAACCTTTCCCAAGTGGCGACTCTGAATTAAATAAATAATCTCATTTCGAACATTGTCACTTAAATTGGAAAAACTCCCTCGCGCATTTAACCCTTCGGAGCGGGCGCGCAAAAAGGAGGTGTGACAACCCCTATGGGACCTGAGCTGGGCCCACCGAAACTGTTTGGGCCGGAACCTCATCATCAAACTCTACCTAAGGCTCTGCCGTTGGTACTGCTGTTCTGGGCTGAGCTTTGCCTTTGCCTCGGCCCCTAGCATGGCCTCGGCCCCGTCCTCTGTCCCTCGTGGGAACTGCTGCTGGGGGATCAGGCTACTGGTTAGTGGATGAAGAAGCACGTGTTCTCACTATCTGTAAAAGAACAGAGTAGAAATTTAATTAGCATTAAGAAACCAATCCGCACGACAGAGATGAATAGAAGTGAAACTGTTCCTAACTTTGCAGCCTCTAGGGGATAAGCACATACGTCTCTGTACCGATCCCTCAGACTCTACCAAGCTTGTCCGTGAATTGTGAGACCTAAGCAACCTAGAGCTCTGATACCAACTTGTCACGACCCGGACTTCCCACCCTCTGGAGTCGTGATGGTGCCTACTCGTGAAAGCTAGGAAAGCCGAGCGTTATAGATTTTATTATCCTTTTTCTTAACCTTTTAACAATTTCAAATTAACATGGAATTGACAGCGGAATAAAAATAATAATAAAAGAAATGCGAAAGACGAAATCTGATAACTTAGCCAAATACTACTACGAAATATTCAAAATACATCTCTACCCAGAACTAGTGTCTCAATATCACGGGCCGTCTACAAATACTACAAACAGTTGTCTAGAAAGAAAGATACAATCTGTCTCTGAAGTAAATGAAAATAGAATATAAAGGATATAAGGGGACGCCAAGGCCTGCGAACGTCTGCAGGACTACCTCGTGTCTCCGCTGGACTGAAGGCAACAACCACTCTAAGGTCCAAAACCTCTAGTATCGAGATCTACATATAGTGTAGAGTGTATTATCAGCACAACTGACCCCATGTGCTGGTAAGTATCGAGCCTAACCTCCGCGAAGCACTGACGAGGCTAGGACAAGACTACCAAATAAACATGTGCAGTTAAAGCATATACGACAAATAATAATAACGAGAACTAGCACTTAAAGATGGGAATGGGAAATATGTTGTGGGGAATATAAAGTACCAATAGAATCTCAATAGAAAAGCATAAAGAACACCTTAAATTTCACATCAGCAAGAATAAGGAAACTGTAACGAATCAATGTCCACTTTTATTCATTGTTGTTGCGTCGCGCAACCCGATCTAAATCATATAACACTATTGCGGCATACAACCCAATCCAAATCATATATAACTGTTGCAGCGTGCAACTCAATCCAAATCATATATTACTATTGCGGCGTGCAACCCGACCCCTCTTGTCCTTCCTTATTACTCCATGTTGCGGCGTGCAACCCGATTCTATATAATATTGTTTCGACGTGCAACCCGATCCCAATATACAATTCAAAACCAATCACAAAAGAATCCTGAAATGGAACAATAAGGAAACAAGAATATCCCGGTAAGGGAATCAATAATAAGAATAAACACATCCGACAAGGGAACCGACAGTAAGAATTAAATACGTCCCGGTAAGGAAATCAGCTATAACCAAACTTGTACCAATATTTAACTTCACAAAGGAAACCTCAACTGAAACCAATACTCAGCAATAAATAATTACCACGAGAATAATCATAATTCTTGCCCAACACGGAGGATCAACAACTTAGACATTTGTAGTACTTATTAAGAAACACAACGATTACAATTTAAGACTCACATGCATGCTTGACTACGACGTATAGATACTCGTCACCACACATATACATTGTACACTACACTAGAACCTAGAAAATAAAGCACAATACCTATTCCCTCAAGCTAAGGGTACACCAAACACTTACCTCGAACTTTCAGGGCCAACTCAAGCCTCAAGCACCGCTTTTCCCTTAGAATTTGCCTCCAATTTACTTGTATCTAGCCCAAATTAATTAAACAACATCAATAAATGCTAAAGAATTTGTACCAAATGCTTAATTATAGGTTTTCTATCATTTTTTCCAAAAAGTCAAAAATTGACCCCGGACCTGCTTGGTCAAAACTCGAGATTCGAACTAAAACCCGATCACCCATTCACCCACGAGCCCAAATATGCAATTAGTTTCGAATTCTGACCCAAAACAAGGTCTAAATTTCAATTATTCAAAAAGCCTAACTCTAGCCAAATTCCTAATTCCTACCACGAAAACTCTTGATTTTTGATTAAAAAATGATGAAAAATATTGGGTAATTGAAAGAGTAAAGTTTAAAATTGATTACCAACACTTTGGGGATGAATTTGTGTGAAGAAAATCTCCTCTAGGTCTTGGGAGTTCGAAAATATGAAGAAAATGAGTTCTGTTTGTTTTGAAATCTGTTTTAAAATGATTGGGCAGGCCTTCATTGCGTTCGCGATGGACCTGTCGCGTTCGCAATGGGCCTGTCGCGTTCGCGATGGGTCAGGCCTAGATGGCCTTCGCGTTCGCGATCAAGTGGCCGCATTCGTGTAGAACAAAATCCCTTTCCCCCAGTCCTCGACCAAAAAGCCTTCGCATTGGCGATAGCAGGTCTGCGTTCGCGAAGGGTAACACCCCCAAGGCTTCGCGTTCGCGACCTGTGTTTCGCGTTCGCATAGAAGGAATTTTTCCTTCAGACTAACTTACCCTTCGCGTTCGCGAGAGTCCCTTCGCGAACGCGAAGAACAAAACATCAGTACACCAGAAACAACAAACCTGCAATCTTTCCTAAGTGTAAAAACATCCCGTGGCCTATCCAAAACTCACCCGAGCCCTCGGGGCTTCAAACCAAACATGCACAATGACCTAAAAACATCATACATACTCACGCATTTGATAAAATCACAAAATTAACATCTTTAATAACGAATTTAGCATCAAAATCAAAGAAAAATTTCAAGAATTCTTAAGTTCAAATTTTAACAACTGAGGGTCCGATTCACGTCATATCAAGTCCGTTTCTTACCAAATTTTACAGGCTCGACTTAAATACCATATAAGACTTGTACCGGGCTTCGGAACCAAGATACGTGCCTGATACTAACAAATTCAAACACATTTAAATTTCCAAAAATTTTTATAATTTCAGTTAAACAATTTTCTTCAAAAATTCATTTCTCGGGCTTGGACTCGGAATTCAATTCCGGACATATGCTCAAGTCCCATATTTTTCTACGGACCCTTCGGGACCATCAAATCATGGGTCCGGGTCCGTTTACCCAAAATATTGACCGAAGTCAACTCAAATTCAATTTTAAAGGCCAAATTAGCATTTTCATCAAATTTTCACATAAAAGCGTTTCGAAGATACGCCCGGACCGCGCACGTAAATGGAGGTAAGATAAAAGGAGGCTTCTAAGGCTCCGAAACACAGAATTTACTTGTAAATCAAGTGATGACCTTTTGGGTCACCACAAGTAGTGACGAGGGGTCTACTTCGACACTTACTAGTGGTCCAATAATATCCAGTACAGTAAAGAAGTAAATAAATATGAGACAGAATAAATATATGAAACAAACAAGTATAAAATACGTGGTACAATTTCCCTTTTTACAATCTTTACTCAAGCTCTCGAATGGCAGGTTCCCTCCATAACCAGAGCATATATATAGATATAGTGGATTTCATCAAGAGGTTGTCATAATTCAAATCAGGGGAAAACCCTCAGCTACACTGGCTACACTGGCTTCTAGCCAAAAGTTAAGCATGATTCCATGAGAATAATATATACATATAGGAAATGCCGAGGCGTACGGCCCGATCCAACATAAAAGTAAACTATGCACTACCGAGGGTCGAACGACGCGAACCATAGATGCATCTATTAACCTGCCGAGACGAACGACCCGCTCCCATGAGAGTGGGGTACATAAATCCTGTCGAGGCGAACGGCCTGATCCCATAAGAGTAGTAGAAGAAAAATACCCCACTCGCGAATAATACGTGTGACACGGTCAAATAAAAATTTAACATTTAAAATTATGTCTCTTTCTTGATTCTTTTCAAAATAAGGGAAATTCAACTCGTAGCTTTTAAAGGGAATTACGCCGCTCGCGAAACATGCATGCGACGAGGTTACACATAGATTTTTTAAGCTATTAATTAATATTACTCAATTCTTTTCGAAATTACGAAGTTCAAATGAGACCTTTTAAATCTTAAATTCTTCGATTTCAACTCCTTTCAAAACATTTAATAAGCAAGCTAAATCTCGCTCCCTCTCAAGGCAGACGATAACATAAATCAATAACAATATCAACAAGGCATGATGTAAGCATAAAACTAACCGGATATAGGCATAGCTAGTAGCTACGTACGGACTCTCGTCACCTTGTGCGTACATAGCCCCCACAAATAGAAACACATAATAATTTATATTTACTTAGAAGATTAGAAAGGGACTTACCTCACTCTGAAGTTCCATAACCGGCTCCAACGCCACTCTAGCACCTAAAACCGATGCCCAACGCTCTAAAACTATCCAAACAATGTGCAAACCAAAGAAAATATACTTTAATACTCATAACCATTCAATTTACAAAAAAATTCCCAACTATGCTTGGAAAGTCGATAAAATTACCTTCGCGCCCACGTGCCCGGATTTCGAAATTGTTCGAACATAACCATTACCCATAACATTATGAACTCGAATATATGGTTTATTCTCAATTTCATGCTCAAATTCTTGGTCAAAATCCAAAAATATAAAATTCTAGGTTTTCTTCCAAATCCCACAATTTCTATAAATTTTCATGCCTAAATCCACATATAGATTATGTATTTAACTCACAATGGGAAGACATCACTTACCCCATAGAAGATGCTGGAAATGACACTCCAAACTTGTTTTAAAATCGCCTCCCATGGAAGAAATGAAGTGAAAATGAGCGAAATCCCCGATTTTAAAAGAACACTACCCGACCGACCCTTAACGCGGAACATCCCTCGCATTCGCGAAGCTCAGAAATCTCACACCTAGAAATTTCTCTTTGCGTTCATGACCCACTGATCACATTGGCGAAGGCCATCTGCCCTGACCCTTCGCGTTCGCGTTCCCTTCTACGCGTTCGCGTAGGCCAAATGGCCTTAGGCCCAGCTCTCCTTTTCCTTCTTCGCGTTCGCGTAGCCTTGGTCGCGTTCGCGAAGGCTTAACCAGCTTTTGCCTCGCGTTCATGTCCTCTGCCTCGCGTTCGCGAAGGCCAAACTCAACAGCCCTAAAAGTTCCTCTTCGCGAACACGGGACTTCCTTCGCGTTCGCGAAGAAGGAAACCAGACACCAGCAACAGTAGTCCAAAATAGCTCCGATTGATCCGAAACCATCCCGAAACATACCCGAGAGTTTTCGGGAACCTGTCCAATCACATCAACCAGTTCTATAACATAACAGGGACCTGCTCGAGGCCTTAAAATACATCAAACAATGCTATAACCATGAATCGCACTCCAATTCAAGCTTAATGAACTTTAGAACTTCAAACTTCTACATTCGATGCTGAAACCTATCAAATCACGTCCGATTGACCTCAAATTTCGCACACAAGTCATAATCTACATTATGGACCTACTCCAAATTTCGGAATCGAAATCCGATGCGGATATCAAAAAGTCCACTTTCGGTCAAACTCCTCAAAACCTTCAAATTTCTAACTTTCGTCAAATGACTCCAAAATGACCTACGGACCTCCGAATCCACTTCCGGACGCGCTCGCAATACCAGAATCACCATACGGAGCTATTCCCAAACTCGAAATCCCAAACGGACATCGATAACACTGAAATGCACTTCAACCCAAATTTATGAAATTCTTCCAAAATGCTAACTTCCACAATAGGCGCCGAAACGCTCTCGGGTCATCCAAAACCCGATCTGAACATACGCCTAAGTCCAAAATCATCATACGAACCTGCTGGAACCTTTAAATTCCGATTCCGAGATTGTTTACTCAAAATTTTCCTCTTAGATAATTCTTCCAACTTAATGCTTCCGAAATGAGAATTTTCTTTCCAAATCCTTACCTAACTTTCCGAATTTTAATTCCGACCACGCGTATAAATCATAATACCTAAAGTGAAGTCGTCCATGACTTCAAACTGTTGAACGACACGCTAGAGCTCAAAACGATCGATCGGATCATTACATTATTCCTGTGAGGAAGTGCATTTCCACGACCCTTTGTTTGTATAGCAGAATCCAAGCTGATATCTTGAAATTTTTTTTGTTAGAAATTTTAATATGGCTTCATATACACTCCCTGTCTCTTTTGTTGCCTATGTTATCAAGATTATGTTGTATTTCCTATCACTTCTTTTTATTTAACTGTGAGGACAAAATGTTTAATCAGGTATAAGTTTCAAGACAAATATTCTCTATGGTAATTGAATGCAATCCAAAGGTGACATATCTTAAATTTTTTCATATCTCTAATTCTCTAAAAAAAATTATTGTCCATTTGATTTAGCCCATACACCACCTGTTAACCGCCTGAGAATCGCTTATCCGCTATTAATCCACCCAGTATCTTATTCGTTTGCTAGCTGATTACTATATTTATAAAGCGATAACTGATAAGCCAAATCATTAAGCGTAAATATCTGTCCGATCCCCCGACAAATCCCTACATATAAGCAGACATATACATTATACCATTGTTATGCCATTTATATTATAAAATATACAATATAGTTACATAATTAAATTTTGCTAATTAAATGAGAATTATCATATTGTTAGAGAGAAAATAGTAAGGGTTTGGGTGGAAATGGGAAGGTTAGGCGTGAGGGTTTGTTATATTTATATTTTTATGTGGAATATAAATGTTTTGCTGTCTGGACATGTAAATCTCGTTATGCTGCTAGGATTCTATAACTTTTTGTAAAAGAAAAATTGTAGTGCTGTCAACCATTAGGCTAACAACTAGGCAGCTAGCTTCTAAATTTAACCGAGGCTATCATGGCGGCATACACAATGCCCAAAATATATTACGACGGCATACACAATACTCCAAATATATCACGGCAGCATATACAATGCCTTAAATCTGTCACGACGCATACACAATGCCCCTAATATATTACGACGGCATACACAATGCCCCAAATATATCATGACGGCATACACAATGCCCCAAATATATCACGACGACATACACAATGCCCCAATATATTACGTCGACATACACAATGCCCCGAATCAATCACGGCGGCATACACAATGCCCCAAATATATTACGACGGCAAACACAATGCCACAAATCTATCACGGCGGCATATACAATGCCCCAATATATTACGACGGCATACAAAATCCCCCAAATCTATCACGGCGACATACACAATCCCCAAATATATCACAGCGGCATACACAATGCCTCAAATCTATCACGGCGGCATGCACAATATCCTAAATCTATCACGACAACATACACAATGCTCCAACATCATGGTTCACAGCCGTTCAAACTATCAGACTCAACACTATCGCTCACAGCCATATCAAAGTATCAAACTCAACACCATCGCTCACAGCCAAATCACGCCATCAAACAACTTAATTTTTTCTTATATTTCTCATAAAATAATATATTTGCAGCTAGTCTAAGATCACCGATTCTGCCAAGCACATAGACCAGGTAGGGAAAATATATTTTCAAAATGGATTTTAGAAAAGCAAATATCAAAGCTTAAAGTCTCACTTATCTCGCTAACCACAAGTTTTCCAACCTTAGAATGTCTAGAGCACTGACCAAATGGCATTCAATGGCCTCAATCTATACAACATATTGATAAATGATTTCACTTAATGGGTTAGAAACTCAATCTTGATATCAATTGGCGAGTAAAATCTCATATTCCCTAAATTTCAAACTTAGAGCTGAACCTCAATATTATAACCACTCATGCCATGAATTTAACGGTGAAAAACATATCCTGATATCACTATCCAACTCACTATATTCATAATATACATCTGCTATATCCCAACATCAACGTCCATTGAATAGTAATATCAAAGTTAAGAAAAGAATACTCAATACCTTAAAATATGGCGGAAACCGAAACGGTAGCTACACGAAATTTAGCTTCTTTTAGCATTTCATTTTTGTCTCTTGTCCACCCCTAGGTGTCATCGAAAACCACTAAATAAAATACTGCCACCAGATGTTCCTTCTTTCTTAATGAAGTGGAATACATCTTATATGCAAAACCTACACTCATATGGGCTATAGTCACGTGACATACTAAGATTAGGTGGCTGGCCCAGTTGATTTCTCATAAATAAAATTACAAGGTCACCTAACTAAAGTAATTATAAAAATCTCATCCACCAACACCTAATTAGTACTTCATCACACACTTTATTCCTCAATATATAAATATTATCTTTAAATAAATACATATTTCTGCACTTACATCCAAATAAACAATTATATTATTTCTATAAGTATTTCTAACAGCTTTATAAAAATTACTTTAATCAAGACAATAACTGAAGAGTTCTTTCTAATCACTCCAACCCGCTTCAAAATTTTCAAAACATTAATGGAATGAATTTCACTATCTCCATGTAACGACCCGACTGGTCGTTTCATGAGTTATAGCTCTATTTTTCCCGTTTCTATTTTCTTCTCTATTCTTCAACTATATTTTATCACATCATGTTGGTTGATTCGGGCCCGGGGTGATTCTGGAGTGGAATGAGGCACTTAGCCTCCTATTTAGAAGCTTAAGTTGGGAAAAGTCAACCGGATGTTGACTTATGTGTAAACGATCTCGGAATAGAATTTCGAGAGTTGGAGTAGCTTCGTAATGTTATTTGTGACTTGTGGCAAAATTTCAGGTCATTCAGAGGCGATTTAGTAGATTTCGACATCGTTTGTAGAATTTGGAGACTTAGAAGTTCTTAGGCTTGAATCTGAGTGTGATTTGGTGTGTTGACGTTGTTTTGAGTGATTCTGGGATTCGACTAAGTTTGAGTGAAGTTATGGGATATGTCGGTATGATCGGTTGAGGTCACAGGGGCCTCGGTTGAGTTCCGGGTGGTTATCGGATCACTATTTGGCTTTGGAAGTTGGAAAATATCTGATATCTTGCAGGTCTCGGATCATTGGAAATGCGGCCGTTAGTAGGAAGTTCGCGGACCGTGGTGGAAGAACGCAGCTGTCACGACTGTAAATCCGGACTCGATCGTAATGGCGCCTATCGTGAAACAAGGTCAGCTGACACAATCTATTTAACCAGTTATAATACTTTAATGTAAGTCATTAATAAGTGATAAATCCCAAAATCAAGTGAAATAGAATAAATGCGGAAATAAGCACAGCCCTACATCGGGGTGTCACCAGTCATGAGCATCTAAACATCCGTCTAAGAGTATGGAAAAGGACTACACAGTCTATTACAGAATCTAGTACAAAGGAAAGTAAAGATAGGAGGGAGAAGCACTGGGCTGCGAACGCCGAACAGCTACCTAGTGAACTCCAAATATCCTGCTGGAAGCAATCAGTCCTCGCTAGCATGACCCGAGACCCCTGGATCTGCACACAGGGTACATGGAGTAATGTGAGTACGCCAACTCAGTAAGTAATAAAAGTAAAGGCAGCTGAGCGATAGGAAAATACGTAGCACACAACAAAATGCTACAACGAGACAGTATAAATCAGAGTAATGCAATAAGACAATAAAAACTCATAGAAACACTTTAGTTCAGTAAAAACCTTTTTAAAACATCTTTTAGTAGTTCAACGAGTGAATGAAAATAGAGAGAAAGATATAAAATATAAATCGCCCCCTCGGGAAAAATACCAACAGAACTAGCCCCTCGGGCTATCTCACAATCACTCGTATTAGCCCCTCGGGCAATAACATGGTACAACATCAGCCCCTCGGGCTATATCACATCTCACACTGGGTACCCACACTCACTGGGGGTGTACAGATTCCGGGAGGGGCCCCTTACGGCCCAAGTGCAATAACAAGCCATCTCGTGGCATAATCAAATAGGCTCTCGACATCATATCAAGCCACCTCGTGGCATAACAAGTCAGTCCCTCGGCCTCATAATCATGAATCAGTACAATACTACTGCGATACGCAGCCTGATCCCATAGTATCCTCACAACACAGGCCCTCGGCCTTACTCAGTCAGAATCTCACAAGCCATTCAGGCAACAGTAAAATATGATGCTCAGCCCAAAATATCATTTAAAGTACCAAAACAGAGTAAATATGGCTGAGTTATGAAAAACAGTAGAATGCAGCATGACTGAGTACAAATGTGAAGTCAAAACAGTGAGAATTGGTAGTGAAAGTCCCTAAGGGTCCAACACAGTTGGCACGAGGCCCAAATATGACATTCAACCCAAAACATGGTAATAATTTCTAAAAACAATTATATCAAATAATTTTTCAATCAAATACGCGACTTAACAGTCATACGGGATGGACTAAGTCACAATCCCCAACGGTGCACGACCCCACGTTCGTCATCTAGCGTGTGCGTCACTTTAAAGTAGCACAACGATGTGAAATTCAGGGTTTCATACCCTTGTCACACCTCTTTTTTCGTCCGCGCCGCCTCAAAGGGGCGCGGAAGGAAGTTTTTTCCAATTAAAGGACAATCGAAACGGGATTTATTTATTTATTTCAGAGTCGCCACTTGGGAAATTTATGGTGTCCCAAGTCACAGGTTGAATCCCGAATCGAGGAAAAGAATGACTCTGTTTAATAGTCTGCACACCAGAAATCCGGATAAGGAATTCTGTTAACCCAGGAGAAAGTGTTAGGCATTCCCGAGTTCCGTGGTTTTAGCATGGTCGCTCAAGTCATATTCGGCTTGATTATCTAATTTTATACAATTATGAACTTATGTGCAAACTTTAAACTCTTTACCGCTTTTATTATTATTATTATTATTTTAACATTGAATTACAACATTGTGAAAAACGTATCTCGAACCATGTCACATCAATGTACCCGTGGTTATCGACACATTTCAACTCCGTTGAGATTTGGATTTGGGTCACATAAATGTGCACCCAAATTTAAGAGTATAACATTATTAAAGACGCGCCTAAAGCGACTAGCGTATCATTATTTTGGGTAGGGTCGTGAAATTGACTAAACGGCCCGTCCCTAAGTCTAAGTATTTTAAAACAAATAATTATTGAGGGCCCCGCAATTTTGTATTTATTTTGGCGAAGCACGCCTCATTTATTTTAAGGATATCCTAAAGTGACTATATTTCTATTAAATTCGTCTCTAAAATAAAAGAGAAAAAAATCCTAATTAATTACATGCTTTAACTAAATTTAGCTACATGTTCATGATTAACCTAATGTTGACAATATTAAAACCTTCATAGCTAGTGAACTAATCAGTTTTGCCAAGCCGATTCACTAAAGACACCAACTTATGTTATTTTCCTCTTATTCCAATTATTAAACAGTTTGACAGTAATGAGCATGCTTAAATATATACTACCTAATAATCAAGCTAAAGTAAAGTATTATTTAATACATCACTACAAGATGCCTAGTTATGCAAAGCGACAGAAATTTACAGAATAATAATACACGAAATAGCCTAAATACAATTAGTAAAAGAAACAAAGAAAAAGCTAAATTAAAACTTCAAAGTTCCATTCTTCATATGTATTCATGGTTTCACATTTCAGCTTACAATATGCCAAAGTTACAGTTGTGTACCTGGTATTGTCAATACAAGAAGAAGAAGGTCAGCAAAGTAGTATATAACATAGCAACATACAGCAGCAGAAAGCCCAACATAGTAGCTTCAACACCTCAATCCAGAAATCCCAGCAACACGGAGAAAACTAGTAAAAATGGAGAAGAAAAATAGTCTGGAAATCTCTCTTTGTTTTTTCTTTCTAGCTTTGAACTCTCTATGGTGTTCTTTCGCTCTCAATATTTCAGAAAATTTGGTTCTATCTTTTTTACTCTCTCCAAAATGAATTATGTCCCTGTATAGAGAGTGTATCTAGAGTGTATATCGAGTGTATACCGCTCTCTCCACCCCCTCTTTTTTTCTTCTCTCTATATAGTTTTTCCTCTTTTTTGAACCCTCTTCTTCCTAAATTTTCTCTTCTATTTATAACAAAATTTTCGAAATTTTCAGATTTGTTTTATTTTTATTTTTATTTTTTAAATAAAATAAATCTCACTTACAAATTGTTTTATTTTTTAGAAAAAGAAATCCCACCTTTATTTACTTTTATTTTTAAAATTCCAACTTTAATTACTTTTATCTTATTTAAAATCCCACTTTTTATTTTTTTAAAAGAGAATCTCACTTTATTTAACTTTTCTTTAAAAAAAATAAACCACTTTCTTTTCTTTTTCTTTTAAAAATGCTACTTTCAATTACTTTAAATTTTTTAAATTTTCAGATACCTTTATATTTATTTTTTAATTCCAACCTTCTTTTACTTTTAAATTTTTTTAAAATTTCCCCAAAACTTTTTATTTTTTTAAATTTTCTACATTCTTTTACTTTTTTTAAAAGAGAATTCCACCTATTTTTACTTTTATATTTTTTTATTCAATACTTCCCTTTTTTTATTTTTTAAATCATTCCCGAAATTATTATTATAATTATTATGTTTTTTAAAAAATAAAATATATATTTTCGGATTTTTTTATATAAAAAAAATAAAACATAATAATAAAAATATTAATAGTGATAATTCACCTTTTATTTTTTTTTGGTATTTTTATCCTATAATAAAAAGTGTCATAAAGCTAAAATAATAGTAGGTTAAAACCCCCTAAAATATTTACATAAAAGAAGTGATAAAAAATTAAATGTTGTCAAAAATTAGGTGTTCACAACCCTTAGGACAATATTTACAATCATTACTTACCTCTATCCGGTCGAAACTCTAGCCCGCAATGACTTTGCCTCTCGAATCGGCCTCCGGATGCTCAAAATCTAACCAAAATCAGTACCTAACCATCAAAATATGCTAAGGGAACAAAGCCCACTCGAAGGTAATCAAATTACAACACAAATCCTGAAATTAACCAAACCCGACCCTCGGGCCCACGTCTCGAAATCTGATAAAAATTACATCGATAAACTCCTTATCCTCCCACGAGTTCATCCATATCAAAAGTACTAAAATCCGACCACAAATGGCCCCTCAATTCCTTAATCAAAGGTCTCCAATCTTAATCCCTAGTTTCTTCAATATTAACCCACAAATTTCCATAAATTTCAAGCCTAATCAATGAAATAACACCATAGGAACGAGTTTTATATTCAAAAACCTTACCTCAATGAAGTTCCCTCTGATTCCCTCTTCAAAATCCCCCAAAAAGCTCCAAAATCGATTTAAAAATGGTGAAGAAAGGCTAAAACTCGCGAAGGAGGGTTTATATACTTTCTGGCCCAGCAAAACTGCACTTGCGATTAAATGGTCGCACCTGTGGTCCCAAGTACGCACCTGCGAAAATGACTTAAATCCTTAGGACTGCATCTGAGGGAATCGCACCTGCAGCCTTCTAACAACAGGTGCAGTTATGACAACAACCATAAACTTCAACTGCCAACCTCAACTCCAAAAACTCCCGCCAACCATTCGAAATTACCCCGAGGACCCTGAGACCTCAACCAAAAGCACTAACAAGTCATATACCACTTCCAAACTTATATCAATCTTCAAAACACCTCAAACAACATCGAATCAACCAAATCACATCGGATTCAAGCCTAAGGTTCCAAAAATCTTCTGAATTCTGCTTTTAATTCTACCAAACCATGTCTGAATGACTTGAAATTTTGCACACACATCCCAAATGACACAACAGACCTAGTGTAACTCCTGTAATTTCATTCCGACCCCAATACCAAAATCTCACATATCAACCGGAAAACGCCAAAATTCCAATTTCGCCAATTCAATCCTAAACATACTACGGGCCTCCAAAACACGTTCTAATCACACTTCTAAGTCTTAAATCACCTCCCGAAGCTATCCGAACTATCAAAATTCACATCCCATCCCTTTTTCACATAAGTCAACATCCGGTTGACTTTTCCAACTTAAGCTTACTCAAAAGAGACTAAGTGTCTCAAACCTTACCAAAACCTCTCCGAACCCGAGCCAACCAACCCGATAATATATAATACAGCTAAACTAGGCAATAAGAGGCATAAATGGGGGGAAACAAAGTGGTAAACATGAAATGACCAGCCGGATCGTTACAGCGGCCGCGGTAGGTGTTCACGAACCGCGATGAGGAGAGGAAGTCAGGTTGGCGGCTGCGATAGATTTTACACGGACCGTAGAAGGCGAGGTTTAAGGTCTGCGATCACGAGAGAATTACTGGACCGTGGTAAGGGTTGTACGGCCGCAGTGAGGAAAACGCTTACCGCAGGATGGAAATTGAGATAGCTATATAAACGAGGTTCTAGGGTTTTTATTTCACATTTTGGACTTTGGGAGATTGGTTTGAGGCGAATTTTCGGGAGTTTTTCAAGAAAATCATTGGGGTAAGTGATTCTAGCATGGTTTTGGCTAATCATCATGAATATATCATTGATTTAATCTTTTGATTAGTAATTTGGTGTGGAATTTGGGAAAAATTTGTAGAACTTCATAAAATGAATTTTTGGGATTTGAAAGCCGATTCAAAGTCGGAATTGAGTGAAACTAGTATGGTTAGTCTCATAATGGAGTGGGTTGTCAAATTTTATGACTTTGATCGGATTTCAAAATATGGACTCGGGGCCAGTCTTTTGAGTTGATCTTTTGACTTTTGGTCTTAAGCTTAGCATTTTCTTATAGGATTGATTCCTTTAGCTTGTGTTGATTGTATCGAATTGTTTATGACTAGATTCGGAGCATCTGGAGGTTGATTTGAGGGGCAAAGGCATCATGGAGTAGGATTTTGGCTTGGTTGAGGAAAGTAATGCTTCCAAACTTGGCTCTGAGGGTTCGAAACCCCGAACTATGTGCTATATAATTGTATTAAGGTGACGCACATGCCAAGTGACGGGCGTGTGGGCGTGCACCATAAAAATTGTGGCCTGGTTCATTCCATAGCACCGCTTAGTGACTCTTTCTTGCTGATACCATTGTTTCTATCTTGTGAGTAAGTAAATGTGCTACAAATCATGCTAGCTATCCTGTTAGGGCTTAACGCCGATATTGTTGAGACCTGAGTGGTTGCTTTTTGCTGTCATTCCATTAGTTTCATAGATATTCTATACTCAGTCTTATCCATGCATATCATATCATGTCTCAGTCTCGCTTGTTATTATTGGTCACCTCATATCATTGTTTCGGGATAGTTTCATGGCATTGTGAGCCCATGTGTGTGAGACTGGATAGTGATGAATGAGTGAGGCTGAGAGCCTGATTATAAGTGACAGTTAAGGATCGGGTTGCACACCGCAACAGATTATTGATTATGCCTTCATTGGCTTGTTATAACGCTCGGGACGTAGGATCCACTCCGGAGTCTGCACACCCACAGTAGGCACGGATGATATTATTGAGGGATGAATTTCCTTGGACATGGATTTGTTCGAAGTATGGATATATGGAGATGGATTTCTCCACAGGGATGGATTTCTCTTTTTCCTCGGTACCGGGTGACTTATAGTCAGTGATGAGTATGTTCCGGGATGGATTTCCCTAGGATGAATGGCCATATGTGGTACCCAGTGGTTGAGTGTATATATCTATATATACCCGGAGATGGATTTCTCCTCAAGATTGGATAACCCTTGTTTCCTCGGTACTGGATGACTTACAGTCAGCATTGTATATGTTCCGGGAAGGATTTCCCTGGGTTGAATGGCCATATGTAGTACCGAGTGGTTGAGCACTTAAGAGTGGGAGCACATGGTGCATTTCATACATTTTGTGCATTGTGCATTGGCATGTAAAGTTAGCTGAGCTTTATATTTTACATTGTTCAGATTTGTATTTATTTCACTATTGAGCCGTATTCCTGAATGAATAGCATGCCTACTTTAACGCACATCTTATTTCTATTTTCTGTTGAGGTTATGTTTGTCACTACCTATCAGTCCATATGTTGGACTTTTTACTTACTGAGTTGGTGTACTCACATTACCCCCTGCACCTTGTGTGCAGATCTAGGTGTTTTCAGTCCTAGTGGCAGTCACTGATCGAGGTTGCAGGCTTGGGAGATTGTTGAGGTATCTGCATGGTGTTCGCAGAATCCTAACCCTCATTCTCTATTCTAGTTATGTTTTAGTTGTATTCAGTAAACATTGTAGTAGGCTATGTTTTTTCTCTCTATATGTTCATGTATGATAAGTTAGGATTTTAACATATTTTATGCCTCTACTTGCCTATGCTTTGATCATATAGTGTTACAAAATAGTCCTAAAAGGCTCACAAGTTGTGCTTGATTGCAGGTTTGATTGACAAAGTGATGAAATGTCAAAGATCAGCTCAAAAAGGAGTGAAACCTGCTCAAAGTATCAAAGACCAAGAAATCTAAGGACAAAGGCCTAGTGCGGACTGCGAAAAGTGGAATGCGGCCGCACTAAGTGGATCAGAGATTTGATGAATCAGGCTAGAAGAAGCGCGGCCGCGATACACATCTCGCGGTCCGCGGTAAAGGCTCCGCGGCCGCACTACTCTTTTGTGCGGTCCGCGGTAAAGGCTCCGCGACCGCACTACTCTTTTGTGCGGTCCGCGGACATGAGATTCAGAGAGATGAAAAATTGCAAAGCCAATGCCATGCGGTCCGCGGTCGTGATTGCGCGGACCGCACTAGATCCCTTCGCGACCGCGGTCTATTTTATGCGGTCCGCGGAGTCCAAGATCAGAGAAGATGAAGTCACAGTCTCAGATCCTAGTGCGGCCGCGGTCTATTTAGTGCAGCCCGCACTGACCCCGCAGGGGTATTTTTGTCTAATTTTTCCAGCCTAGTATAAATAGAACATTTTACAATTTTTTAGGTATTGAGACATATCAGACAACAGTTGTGCTCGTGAGAACGAATTTTGTAGCCATTTTTGGCTCTTTTGCTTTACATTTACGATAGATTCTTGTATTTTAATTTTAGCAATTAATTATTATGCTCAGTTCTTCATCTATTTATTCAATTTCTTTATCTAGCATGAGTAGCTAAACCCATTAGCTAGGGTTGTGGCTCAAACCTAGAGTGGGTAATTGATGGGTGTTGCCATCTAGTGTTAGGTTGACTATGGGTGTTTGCTATTTAGGTTGAATTTATGTTTTAATCTTGAATTGGTGGTTGCAAATACTGATTCAAGTTTTGTGGGTTTAACTCTTCTTGAGAAAGAGAGCCTATGACCCTAAAAATTGACCCAACAAGAAATTGGGATGGACTCATGAGAAATGATAGTCCCAATTAATGGGTTAAACCTCGAGAGAGTAATTACCCTACTTGAACCCTAGTTGCTTGATCTAAGTTGCCTACCCATTTGGTCTTGAGAGAGTCAATTGGGCAAAATCACTCTCTCTACCGAGAGGTGTGAGGGTGGGTAAAATTGTGCAACGGTTATAGTATAAGCCCCAATTATGTCAATCGAACCTTAGTAACATCTACCCGTCAATTAGCCACCTAGGTAGTGTCACGACCCTAGTGGTCATCTTCCCATTAGATACAACTTAGCAATATTCTCGTAGCTTAATTTAGTGTTAATCAATAGTTTTACAAAAATAGTTATAATTTTAAAACCCAAAAATGTTTGAAGTGATATTAGGAGTACAAACACATCTCTAGGATAGACAGACAATTCAACTCTACTATTAGCTCCCTGAGGAAATTGATCCCGACCCTTATATCGGGTAAAAGCTATTACGACCCGCTCTTCCTACCTTAGTATAACGTCGAGTTGGAATCAATATACTCTGTGACACCCTAGTTTTGGGCTGGTTGAATCGTGTTAGGAATTTTTCTTATGTTATGAACAGTTTATTTTCTTAAATGATAACCACTCTTTTGCAAATGTTCTAAAGTTTAGTGTTGTGGTTGGTTTTTCGTTGAGTTGAGGCTGGCCTAGTTCCACGATAGGCATTATCACGACTGGTTGAGTTTGGGCCGTGACAAGTTGGTATCAGAACCTAGGTTACATAGGTCTCATGAGTCTTGAGCAGGTTTAGTAGAGTCTTGCAGATCGGTACGAAGACGTCTTTACTTATTTTCGAGAAGCTGAGAACCTTTAGGAAAACTTCACATTCTTGAATTCTTTTCATACAAATATGTTGATTCTAGAATAGAACTTCTATTATTCTATTCTCTCACAGATGGTGAGGACACGTACTATCGGTCAAAACGGATAGCCACCAGTACCACCAGTTGGGGTCGCGAGGGGTCGAGGTCGGGGTAGAGGCAGTGCCAGAGGTAGGGGTGCAGGTTGCACTGCAGCTAGGGCAGCACCAACAGATCCACCAACTGCTCTAGTTCTGGATCAGGTTCCGGGTGTAGATTCCCTTGCGGGACCAGCTCAGGCACCAACTGTGCCTATGGCTATTCTAGGTCTTTAGGAGACCTTGGCTTAGATTCTGACTGTGTTCACCAGTCTTGCTCAGGTGGTCGTTGTTTCTACTACAGCAGCTACTTCCCAGGCTGGGGGAGGCATTTAGACTCCCACCGCCCGTACACTCGAGCAGGTTGTTCAAGGACTTCAGACACCGGGGGCACCACCAGCCCAGTTGATTGCACCTGCTCAGGACTATGCGGTTCCAGTCATGCCTGATGATGAGCAGTGTAGATTGGATAGTTTTGGTAGGCGTTAGCCTCCGACTCTCAGTGGTAGAGAGGGCGAGGATGGGCAGGGTTTCTTGGACAAGTGTTAGAGGATTTTTCATACATCGGGTATTCTGGAGACTAGTGGGGTCTCGTTCACTACCTTTCAGTTCTCTGGAGCTGCCTTTACTTGGTGGAAGGCTTATGAGAGGCGTAGGCTTATTTGTGCAGTGCTCCTTACCTGGCATCAGTTCTCCATTCTCTTTCTAGAGAATTATGTACCATAGTCCCGTAGAGAGGAGTCGCAGGCAGTTCAAGCAGTTGCATCAGGAGGATATGACTGTGATGCAGTATGAAATGAGGTTCTCTGAGTTGGCCCATTATGCTATCTAGCTGGTTCCCACGGATATGGAGATGACCAGGAGGTTCGTTGATGGCTTCACTTATCAGCTACAGATTTTTCTTACTAGGGAGAGGGTATCTGGTGCTTCTTTTGAGGAGGTAGTTGACATTGCCAGAGAGATAGAGTCAATTCATCGCCAGGAGCGAGTTGAGAGAGAGGCCAAGAGGCCTCATGGATATGGTAGTTTTGGTGGTGTTCCTTCTGGAGGTCAGTTCCAACATGGCAGAGGTCGTCCATTCAGACATGCTCAGTTAGCTCATTCAGGTCACTATAGTGGATCATCTGGCCAGGGTACTCACAGTTCACATCAGGGCCACTTATCTCTTAGTGCCTGTCCAGCTTATAGTTCGACTCATGCACCATCAGTTCAGGGCTCATCTATGCATAGTTCTTCTAGTGGATATCCTGGTGCTCGGGGCTCCCTTCAGTCACCATAGCCAGTGGCTGGTAGAGGTTGCTTTGAGTGTGGAGACTTGGGTCATATCAAGAGGTTTTGTCCCGACCTTATGGGAGGTTCATCCCATCAGAGGAGTCAACATTCGGCTTCAGGACTAGTTACTTCCCCACCCGCCTAGTCAGCTCGGGATGGAGGTCAGTCAGTTAGGGGCTGCCCTAGAGAGGGAGGCTGATCAGCTGGTTGTCAGGCCCATTTCTATGCACTCCCTACCAAACCCAATGCTATTGCTTCAGATGCTGTGATCACAGGTATTCTCTCAGTTTTCCATAGGGATGCCTCTATATTATTTGATCCTGGTTCCATTTTTCATATGTTTCATCGTATTTTCTTATTATCTGGATACGCCCTACGAGTCTCTTACTTCATCTGTTCGTGTATCCACTTCTATGGGCAATACTATTATGGTGAACCGCGAATATCGGTCTTGTGTGGTGACTATTGGGGGTTAGGAGACCTAAGTAGACCTTTTGTTGCTTAGTATGGTGGATTTTGATGTGATATTGGGTGTGGATTGGTTGTCTCCGTGCTATGCTATTCTGTACTGTCACACTAAGACAGTGACGTTGGCTACGCTGGGAGTGCCACGGGTTGAGTGGCGAGGTTCGTCAGATTATGTTTCTAGTAAAGTGATTTCATACTTGAAGGCCCAGCGAATGGTTGAGAGGGGATGTCTTTCTTATTTGGCCTTTGTGAGGGATGTCAGTACAGAGACTTCCAGTATTGATTCGGTTCCGGTGGTGAGAGATTCCCCAGATGTATTTCCTAAAGACCTGTCGAGCCTGCCGTCGGACAGGAATATTAATTTTCGTATTGATTTGGCGTCAGGCACGCAGCCCATTTCTTTTCTACCGTATCGTATGGCACCGAAGAGTTAAAGGAATTGAAGGAGTAGCTTCAGGAACTCCTTGATAAGGGGTTTATTCGGCCTAGTGTGTCGCCTTGGGGTGCGCTTGTTCTATTTGTGAAGAAGAAGGATGACACTATAAGAATGTGCATTGACTATGGGCAGTTAAACAAAGTCACAATCAAGAACAATTATCCTTTACCTCGTATTGATGATTTATTTGACCAGCTTCAGGGAGCGAGGGTGTTCTCCAAGATTGATCTCAGGTCAGGATATTACCAGTTGAAGATCAGGGACTCGGATATTCTTAAGACATCTTTTAGGACTCGATACGATCATTATGAGTTCCTTGTTATGTCTTTTGGGCTGACCAATGCCCCAGCAGCGTTCATGCATTTGATAAATAGCATGTTTCAGCCTTATCTCGACTCATTTGTTATTGTATTCATTGATGATATTCTGGTATACTTGCGTAGTCAGGAGGAGCAAGCTGAGCATTTGAGAGTTGTATTAAAACAGTTGAGAGAGGAGAAACTTTATGCAAAGTTCTCCAAGTATGAGTTTTGGCTCAGTTCAGTGGCGTTCTTGGGGCACGTGGTGTCCAGTGAGGGTATTTAGGTCGATTCGAAGAAGATAGAGGCAGTCCAGAGTTGGCCCAGACCGTCCTCAACCATAGAGATTCGTAGCTTTCTTGGTTTGGCGGGTTATTACCGTCAGTGTGTTTAGGGATTTTCATCTGTTGTATCACCCTTGACCAAATTGACCCAAAAGGGTTCTCCTTTTAGGTCGTCGGATGAGTGTGAGACGAGCTTTCAAAAGCTCAAAACCGCCTTGATCACAACTCCAGTGTTAGTTATGCCGTCAGCTTCAGGTTTATGCAGTATATTGTGATGCTTCTAGAGTTGGCATTGGGTATATGTTGATGTAAGAGGGGTAGAGTGATTGATTATGCTTCTCATCAGCTGAAGCCCCATGAGAAGAACTACCCTGTCCATGATTTGGAGTTGGCTGCCATTGTTCATGCGTTGAAGATTTGGAGGAATTATCTCATGGTGTATCTTGTGAGGTGTTTACTGATCATCGTAGCCTCCAGCACTTGTTCAAACAGAAGGATCCCAATTTGAGGCCGCGGAGATGGTTGGAGCTGCTAAAGGACTATGATATTACTATTTTGTACCATCCGGGGAATGCCAATGTGGTGGCCGATGCCATGAGTAGGAAGGCAGTGAGTATGGGCAGTCTTGCATTCATTCTTGTTGGTAAGAGACCTCTTGCAGTTGATGTTCAGGCCTTGGCCAATCAGTTGGTGAGGTTGGATATTTCAGATCCCAGTCGGATCCTAGCTTGTGTGTTTTCTCGGTCTTCATTGTTTGATCGCATTAGAGAGCGCAAGTATGATGATCCTTATTTGTTAGTCCTCAAGGACAAGGTTCTGCATGATGATACCAAAGGTGTGACTATTGGGGATGATAGGTATTGAGGATGCAAGGCCAGATATGTGTGTCCAATGTAGATGGACTTCGGGAATTGGTTCTAGAGGAGGCTCACAACTCCTGGTATTTTATTCATCCGGGTGCCACAAAGATGTATCAGGATTTGAAGCAGCACTACTAGTGGAGGAGGATGAAGAAGGATATAGTTGGGTTTGTAGCACAGTGTCTCAATTATCAGCAGGTGAAATATGAACATCAGAGGGCGGGGCTTCAGCAGATAGAGATTCCATAGTGGAAGTGAGAGCGAATCACCATGGATTTTATAGTTGGAATCCCACGGACTTTGAAGAAGTTCGATGTTATTTGGGTGATTGTGGATTGGCTGACCAAGTTCGCGCACTTCATTCTTGTGTGTACTACTTATTCTTTAGAGCGGTTGGCTAAGATTTATATCTGAGAGATTGTTCGCATGCATGGTGTTCCAGTGTACATCATTTTAGATAGAGGTACTCAACTTTCTTCGCAGTTTTGGAGGGCCGTGCAGCGAGCGTTGGGTACTCAGGTGGAGTTGAGCACAACTTTTCACCCTCAGAGAGACGAGCAGTCCAAGCGTACTATTCAGATTTTGGAGGACATGTTACATGCTTGTGTCATTGATTTTGGAGGTTCATGGGACCCGTTTTTACCGCTCACGGAGTTTGCTTACAATATAATTATCAGTCGAGTATTCAGATGGCTCCATATGAGGCTTTGTATGGGAGGAGGTGTAGATCTCCAGTGGGATGGTTTGAGTCGGGCGAGGCTAGGCTTTTGGGTATAGACTTAGTGCAGGACGCTTTGGAAAAGATGAAAGTGATTCAGGAGTGGCTTCGTACAGTGTAGTCAAGACAAAAGAGTTATGCTGACAGAAGGGTTCGTGATGTATCTTATATGGTTAGGGAGAGGGTTCTATTGAAGGTTTCACTCATAAAGGGTGTTATGAGATTTGGGAAGAAGGGCAAATTGAACCCTCGGTTCATCGGGCCTTTTGAGGTAATTCGTAGGATGAGGGAGGTGGCTTATGAGCTTTCGTTGCCGCCTATCTTGTCGGGGGTGCATCCGGTATTTCATGTTTTTATGCTCTGAAAGTATATCGGCGATCCATCTCATATTTTGGATTTCAGCACAGTTCAATTAGACGGTGATTTGACTTATGATATAGATCTAGTGGCTATTTTGGAGCGGCAGGTTTGCAAGTAGAGATCAAAGGATATAGCTTCAGTAAAAATGCAGTGGAGAGGTCGGCCCGTGGATGAGGCTATTGGTAGACCGAGCGAGAGATACGGAGCAAATATCCACACCTATTTGAGGCTTCAGGTATGTTTCTAGACTCGTTCGAGGTCGAACGTTTGTTTAAGAGGGGGAGGATGTAATGACCCGGTTGGTCGTTTCATGAGTTACAGCTCTGTTTTCCCCGTTTTTGTTTTCTTCTGTGTTCTTCAGCTGTGTTTTATCATATCATGTTGGTTGATTTGGGCCCGGAGTGATTCTGGAGTGGAATAAGGCACTTAGCCTCCTATTTAGAAGCTTAAGTTGGGAAAAGTCAATCGGATATTGACTTATGTGTAAACGATCTCGGAATGGAATTTCGAGAGTTGGAGTAGCTTCGTAGTGTTATTTTTGACTTATGGGCAATATTTTAGGTCATTCGGAGGTGATTTGGTAGGTTTCAACATCGTTTGTGGAATTTGGAGACTTAGAAGTCCTTAGGCTTGAATTCGAGTGTGAGTTGGTGTGTTGTCGTTGTTTTGAGTAGTTCGGGGGTTCGACTAAGTTTGAGTGATGTTATGGGATGTGTTAGTATAATCGATTGAGGTCCCGAGGGCCTCGCGTGAGTTTTAGGTGGTTATCGAATCACTATTTGGCTTTGGGAGTTGGAAAATATCTGATATCTAGTGTTCTGAATGTTTCAAGTCTTGGATCATTGGAAGTGCGGTCGCGGTAGGAAGTTCACGGACCGCGGTGGAAGAACGCGTCCGCGGTAGGTGTTCGCGGACCGCGGTGAAGAGAGGAAGTCAGGTTGGCGGCCGCGATAGATTTTACGTGGACCGCGGCAGGCGAGGCTTAATGTCCGTGACCGCGAGGGAATTACGCGGACCGCGGTAAGGGTTACGCGGCCGTGGTGAGGAAAATGCGGACCGCGGGATGGAAGTTCAGAGAGCTATATAAATGAGGTTCTAGGGTTTTTATTTCACATTTTGGACTTTGGGAGCTCGGTTTGAGGAAAAGTTTTGGGAGTTTTTCAAGGAAATCATTGGGGTAAGTGATTCTAACACTGTTTTGGCTAATAATCATAAATATATCATTGATTTATTCTTTTGATTAGTAATTTGGGATAGAATTTGGGGAAAATTTGTGGAACTTCATAAAATGAACTTTTGGGATTTGAAAGCCGATTCGAAGTCGAAATTGAGTGAAACTAGTATGGTTAGTCTCATAATCAAGTGGATTGTCAAATTTTGTGACTTTGGTCGAATTTTGAGACGTGGGCCCGGGGCGCGTCTTTTGGGTTGACCTTTTTACTTTAGGTCTTAAACTTAGCATTTTCTTATGGGATTGATTCTTTTAGCTCGTGTTGATTGTATCGAATTGTTCATGGCTAGATTCGGAGTGCTCGAAGGTCGATTTGAGGGGCGAAGGCATCGTGGAGTAGGATTTTGGCTTGGTTCAGGTAAGTAACGCTTCCAAACTTGGTTTTGAGGGTTCGAATGCCCGAACTATGTGCTATATGATTGTATTGAGGTGACGCACATGCCAAGTAACGGGCGTGTGGGCGTGCACCGTAAAAATTATGTCTGGTTCATTCCATGGCACCGCTTAGTGACTCTTTTTTGCTGATACCATTGTTTCTATCATGTGACTAAGTAAATGTGCTACAAATCATGCTAGCTATCCTGTTAGGGCTTAACGCCGATACTGTTGAGACTCAAGTGGTTGTTTTTTGCTGCCATTCCATTAGATTCTTAGATATTCTGTACTCAGTCTTATCCATACATATCATATCATGTCTTAGTCTCGCTTGTTATTATTGGGCACCTCATATCATTGTCTCGGGCTAGTTTCATGGCATTGTGAGCCCACATGTGTGATATTGGAGAGTGATGATTGAGTGAGGCTGAGTGCCTGATTATGAGTGACAATTACGGGTCCGGCTGCACGCCGCAGCAGATTATTGATTATGCCTTCATTGGCTCGTTATAGTGCTTGAGACATAGGATCCCCTCCGGAGTCTGCACATCCACAATGGGTGCGAATGATATTATTGAGGGTTAGATTTCCCTGGACATGGATTTGTCCGAAATATGGTTATATGGAGATGGATTTCTTCACAGGGATGAATTTCCCTTTTTTCTTGGTACCGGGTGACTTATAGTCAGTGATGAGTATGTTCCGGGATGGATTTCCCTGGGCCGAATGGCCATATGCGGTACCGAGTGGTTGAGTGTGTATATCTATATATACCTGGAGATGGATTTCTTCTCAGGGTTGGATTACCCTTGTTTCCTCGGTACTGGATGACTTGCAGTCAGCATTGTATATGTTTCGAGATGGATTTCCCTGGGCCGGATGGTCATATGCAGTACCGAATGGTTGAGCACTTGAGAGTGGGAGCACATGTTGCATTTCATACATTCTGTGCATTGGCAAGTAGAGTTAGCTGAGCTTTATATTTTACATTGTTCAGATCTGTATTTATTTGACTGTTGAGTTGTATTCCTGAAAGAATAGCATGCCTACTTTACCGCACAACCTATTTCTATTTTTTGTTGAGGTTACGTTCGTCACTACCTATCAGTCTATAGGTTGGACTTGTTACTTACTGAGTTGGTGTATTCACGTTACCTCCTGTACCTTGTGTGCATATCCAAGTGCTTTCGGTCCCAGTGGCAGTCATTGATAGAGGTGCCAGGCTTGGGAGATTGTTGAGGTATCTGCATGGAGTTCGCAGAATCCTGACCCTCGTTCTCTATTCTAGTTGTGTTTCAATTGTATTAAGTAAACATTGTAGTAGACTATGTTTTTTTTCTCTAGACGCTCATGTACTCCGTGACACCCTGGTTTTGTTCTGGTTGAATCGTGTTATGAATTTTGCTTATGTTATGAACAGTTTATTTTCTTAAATGATAAACGTACTCTTCCGCAAATGTTCTAAAGTTTAGTGTTGTGGTTGATTTTTCGTTGAGTTGAGACTGGCCTAGTTCCACGATAGGCGCTATCACGACGGATTTAGTTTGGTCGTGACACTCCAATAATTTCACATGACTAAATCTAACAATGGACTATCATAGTTCTAAAATGAATCACGAAAATTAACGGAGTGTCACACTAAATATCTTATAAAGAAATTGTTGTAGTTGGTTATTATTAAAGGCAGGTTTGGGACTCCTTTAATTTGAAACAAGGTATATATTTGGAGTAAAAGAACGGAATTCATTCAACAAGAAATAATAAATAAAATAAAAATACAACATACTCATACGAAAACACATATTTTTCGTAATAGTAACACCTTAGACTATTTGCATCTTTTGGAGTTTATCATATCCAGCACATATTTATTCAGATTCCAGAACAATAGATAGTCACTTGTATTCTTTACCTTACACATGACACAAAGCTTAAAACGGAGCAAGTAAAAATAAAAAGACCACAAAAATTGTATTTATGAATTCGACCGATTATTTGTGTAAAATCATTTTTATCATATGAGATTCAAATCCTGGGATAGCATCTCATTGTAATATCATAATGATTATGTGCCGTTCGACATTGCCTACACTCTGAACCTCTGTTATTGCAATTTGCATCAGATTTGCAGAGGTTGTAACATCCTTTTTTATTAGTAAGATCTGGTACTAGAATTTGCTCAATCACCTTTTCTTCTAAAGGTAAGTCTCGCACCGCCATCGCCCCAGTGTTTGAATGAACTGCATAATATATAATCAATCAAATTAATATAAGTAGAGATACATAATTATACAAAGAATTAACCTAAATAGCTATATAACCTACAAGGGGCGGATCTAGTGTTAGGATAGCGAGTTCATCTGATCAACTCAGTACTTGCGATTCAGAGTATATATTTGTGTAAAAAGTCACTAAAATTATAAAATATAATAGATAAAAGTCCATAACATAAAAGATTTAATGAATTTAATGCTAAAAACCTTAAAAATTATAGAGTTTAAAATCGGGTCCACCTCTCTAACAGATTACTAAAAATAACCAACGAAAATTTAATATAAATATAATTTATATAATATGTGTATAATAATATAAGTTTATAGTCAAAATATAATTTATGTATAATAATTAACAAAAAGTAAACAATAAATTCAGCTGGCTATTTATCTAAAGATATATATATATATATATATATATAAGTGACTAAGGGATGATGAAGTTACTCACCAGTTAGTGCCACAAGGAGAACACAATAAAAGAAAGCGAACTTGTGAGCCATTTTAACAGAGTTTGGAGTAGCTGATTGCGAGAAGAGATCCACAAATAAAAAATTACAAATAGATACTAAAAGATTACATATATATATATATATATATATATATATATATATATATATATAGGTTTTTAAAAATTTCTTAAATATATGAAAATATATATCTTAAAACCTATATTATCCATTGCTAGTGTCCCATGTGCATTCTCTCTCCGGCGGCTAAAATATATAAAGCAGCCAAGGATGAATAGTTTTTATTATAAAGAATTAGTTGTTTGATACAAGATTATTCATTATTGTAGCACACAATATTTTATTTATATAAAATGCACTAGTTGCTCAAGTGAAAGACCGCCTATAGTCAAAGAATTGAAAGTGCTTTAGGCACTTCTGTAGAGAAAGTCATAAAATACATTAAAATACATATTTTAACGGCGGCTTTTCTTTGATCTATCACACGAGGAGAGCTACAATGTCGAGTGCGGATTCAGTTAAACTCAATTTTTACTTTAAATATTGTATTTATTTGAAAAATACATTAAATATGTATAAATTATTAATTTAAAGTCTAGTAACTTAAGCCGATAAAAATCTCGAGCCTATAAGCTTGAAATTTTGATTTCCACCTATGATTGATTATATTTTATTTGAGTGGAGGCTTTTCTTTGATCAATTACAGGTGCGGAGCTAGAGTGCGGAGAGCGGGTTCAGCCGAATCCAGTAACTTTGGTTCGAATATTGTATTTGTCTTAAAAATTCAAAGATATATATACATTATTAATTTAAAATGCAGTAACTTAACAGTAACTTAAGACGATTGAAATCTCGAACCCATAAACTTGAAATCTTGATTCCGCCTCTGATTTATTATATTTTATTTTAGTGGTGGTTTTACTATGGAAGCACCTAAGAAGATTGACTTTTAATAACAAATAAAGATACTATATTGTAAGGACACTAGCAGTAAATAGAAAAGGTTTTTAGATAGATATATTTTTATATTTTTACAACTTTAAGAGGCGTTATATATGTCCTTTCATCAATCAAGAAAATCCACTCCCACAATTAATTAGCTCTTCTTCTACTCCAAACTCTTGTTAACATGGCTAAGAAGTGCCTATCTCACAAGCTCTATTTCGTTTTTTATGTTCTCTTTGTGGTACTAACAGGTTAGTAACTTCATCTTCTTTTATTCCCTTGGTAAAGTAATCTAAAAATTTATTTATACTGACGACAATGTATACTCGTTATAATGCAGTTCATTCGTTTTGGTCCTCAAACACTCGAGCAATGGCTTTGCGAAACCTACCTTTTGAAGTAGAGGTTATTGAAAAGATTCTGCTACCAAACAGTCTTACATATACTCAACGTTGTTGGGACCGTTGTGAAATTAATTTTGATTGCAGAAAATTGCCAGGTTGTGGGTATTGTAGACGGCAGAGTTCTAAATCGCCGTTTAAGAGATGCTTGACTCCACGTTGACCGATTTGAATCTCATATGTTATAAAAGTTTTTAACTATTATTGCATTTTTACTCTAATTTCCAGCTCCTTCTCCTTTTGACCTTTGTGTCACTTGTAAGATATAAAGTACGCAGGGATAAGCCGTACAACTTTTTGTAAGTGAGGTCGTATTTATATAAAAAAAAAAATAATAAGTATTATTTAATATCATTTTCCAACAAGTAATTGAGAGCCTTTGCACAATGATTTGGTTGAATATTATTTGCAAATGGAGTTATAGGTATGATTCCACTTAGCCTCAAATTTTACAAAAATGCTCATTCAAAGATGTTTAAAAGAAGAATATCTAGGTCCAACCTCAAACTTAGGGGTGTACAAAGGAAACCGACAAATCGCACTAACCCGATAATTCGAGTCAAACCGAGAAAAAAACTTGACTATGCTTTGGTTTGATTTGGTGGTGTTGGAAAAACAACCCACTATAAATTGGTTTGGTTTTGTTTTAACTAAAGAAAGTCAAACCGAAACCAAACCAAACCGACATTACATATATAGAAATTTTAGATATATTTAATATATAAATATACTTATTGTGATGTAATTTATAAATTTTTCTTAATTTTTTTTATAATTTTATCTTTTTAAGATATTATTTCAAGGTTAGATTTAGAACTTTTGAATGTTCCAATAAGTTTTATAATCATTAATATTAGTAACTTAAATAATGCTAACAAAAGCCCAAAATCTCAAACCAAAATCAAATCAATATTAATGCTAACAAAAGACATTCAATTCAATACTATGAACCACAATATATTGAATATCTATTTTTTGTTTTGCAATAATTTAGATAAAAATGCATAACCTATTTTTATTTTTTCTTTAGCGTTTAGTCATGTAATTAATACTCCCTTATTAATCTACTTATTTTAGCATGACTTAGTACTTTTAGATTATGTTTATTTTTATTATGGCTTTTTAATTGGCAATATTTATATTACATAATTTTATTATTTCTATTGTTGAATATTTTAGAATAATTCCATGACACATCTCATATTTTGTATTATTTTCTTGGAAAATACCTTATATAGTTGTATCTTACTAGGATTAACGAAATATTTTGAGCACAAATTATATATTTTGTGCTACAAAGATTTTACCCGGAAAAAAACTTGAATAACCCGAGAACCCGAAAAAATCGAGATTGAAAAACCCGAGTTATATTTGTTTGGTTTGGTCTTTAAATTTAATAACCCTACACAATTGGTTTGGTTTGATAATTGCAAAATCCGAACCAACCCGACCTATATCACCCCTACTCAAACCTACAATCTTTACTAAGGTCAAATATGAGCTTGATAAGTGAACCAAGAAGTACTCTTCGCCAATAAGCGCTATCATCATTATATAGTTACTTTTGCAGAATATTAGTGGAAGCAACAATATTAGGTGATTTATTCTCATCTATTCAAACTTTGATGGACAGATATTCGATACATATGTTGATGGAACGTAATAGATACCTTATGGAATTAGTCGTAGACTATTTCGTGTGAGAGATTCAAATTGGTCATTTCCAGGACCAAGCATCTGATGTTAGATCTTATTATCCTTTTGCTTACTAATTACTATAGTGCAATCGATATATTGCGTACAAACTGAACCTGGAAAACTCTGGCAAAACGAATGAGTTGTGCAACATTTGCCATAAGATTTCCCATTGGTAAGATCTGGGATTAGAATCAGCTCAATCATCTGAACTTCTGAAGATAGGTCGCAGAGCCATCACTAGAGTGTTTGAGGACCAAGATCATTGAACTGCATAACATAACATAACATGATCCATCAAATTAGAAGAATTATCCTAAATATTGCTCACCAAATCCTATAAACTAAGGATTCGGCGGACAAGGACCGAACTGCCTTCGTCAAAAAATTATATTATGCAAGGTCTGCAAGGTCCGAACTCCTTTTATCGATCGATCAGTCAAGATGGTTTTTGGACGCTAATATAATGGTGTTTTATATTTAGAATAACTAAACTAATGATAATCTTCCTTATTTTATTTGGAATCTTAAGTAGCTCAATTCTCATCTTTACTATGTGAGACAACCCTCTGTTCAAGACCTAGAGGGTGTTTGGATTGGCTTTTAAGCTGGCCAAATCAGCTTTTAAGCTCTTTTTAGATTTTTCAGTGTTTGATAAAGTTAAAAGTGTTTAAAATAAGCCAAAAGCAATAAGTTGGGCAACCCCAACTTATTGCTTTTTGGCTTAAAAGTTATTTCTCAGAAAAAACCACCTTTTTAAGCCAATCCAAACGGGCTCCTATTCAAGATCAAGATCGATATTTTCTGGATCATGTCTAACCTTGATCCAGAAGGAGATTGGCTAAGACAGGAAGCTCGGGCTGACGAGCGCAAAACACAATACAAATCGATGCTCGCTAGCCAAAGATAGTATAGTATGATTGTTGTCTCCACAAGGATTGGATTTAAACAATGCTCTAGTAATTCCTGGTTTAACTGCTATTCAGGATGATCAAAACTTGATTGGAATGACTACGAACTACGATTAACTACTAAAGTAAAGCAATTGGCAATTGACGGCAAAGACATAGAGATTAGCAGAGCTGGTTTCTTATCAATGTGAGAAATAAGGGTTTTGACACGATAGGTGCAAGATTATTATTCTATATATGATACTGTTATATTTCACTTTTGAGGTTCTATTGATTCTCACGAATTCAAGAATTTGATTAGCTTATACTTCCGATTCAGACTCCTCTCTCGATTAAATCTAAATCTTTCAAATAAACTAATGTGAAGTGCGGTGAAACTTAAGAATCTATTGATAGGAATGATCTAAGAGAAACTTCTCGAGAATATGTCTCAATCTTAATTTAAACGGTAACTCAAAAAGCTCTCTGGATTACTTCAAAGAATCACCAAAATAAACTAAGGCATACGCTGTAATAATATTTAATAAGATGTTCCTCTTCCGATTAAACACTATAAAGAATAAAATCACAACTATATTAAAGTTCCTCCAATAAATTCAAGCAATTAAACAGTGGTCAAATCCATAAGTAATAACCAAGTCACCAAATTATTTCAAACTCTAAGATAAACTACTCCATAGAGATATGGAGAAAGCCATCACAAAAAGAGTTAAAGAATAAGAAAGCTTCAATCTAACGTTACAATCCAAACTCCCGTATTGAATTGATGGAAAGATGATGAAATCATGTGTCTTGTAGCCTCCAATGCTCTTCATAAGCTTCCCCAGTCAAAAGTCCTCCAAAAATCATATTTTTGGTGTATTTATAACGTGCAGGAACGGGTCCGGATATATGAAACTACCCTTTCCAAGCTGAAACAGGAAAAATAATCTGAGAATTTTGTATACGCGCGTCTCGCCTAGCGCCGCACCATGCGGTGCACTAGTGGGGATGTTCATAGAGCAGTTTCTGACAGGTGGCAGTATATTACATTGTCGCACCGCCCCATGCGACACAACAGTAGGCTTTTTATAGAGTATTTCGTTTTCTTTACTTTTTGACATCCAGACTTGGCTCCCGACCCCCGAGCGATCCCTGTTAAATTTTTTATGGGCTTTTACTCAGACTTCAAAGCTCCAACTTGTTCAATTTAGCTCCCGATTATCTTTTTAACTCGGAATCACTTCTTGCAAGGCATAAAATACATAATAAAGTACAATTCACTATCATATAAACTCAAACACAAATAAAATATAGTAATTAGAGTGTAAACTATGACTAAAACACGGGTTTCTAGCGGGCCCTCGAGGATCCGCAAATACATATCCTCTTCCGCTCTATGACTCACTCTAATTATCGAACGCACTAGTGAAGGGCCACATATATTGGAAGAGCTTTAGCACTTACACAGGGATAGTCATAAAATACATAATTTTGGCGGATTTTCTTTGATCATAAGTTTTATTTTAATGGACTGGGGCATATGTAGCACGTAGGTGACGGATTCAATTGAATTCATAATTTTCGATGCGGAACATAAATTTATGTGTAAAAATATATAAATCCATAATCTCAAGAATATACTAGATTCAATACTAAAAAACTTAAAAATTAAAGCCATAAAGTTTAAATCTTGAATCCGCCTCTGTAGTAAAGGTTGTACTGTGTAGTGCGGAGACACTTAGCAAGATTGATTGTTTTACTTTGGTTGTAATAATTGGATTTGTTAAGAAATTTTAAAAGGAAAAAAGAATACTTTTAAAATTTATAGTATTAAATATGTTATAATATTTGTGTAACTATTAAACGCTTGAAGCTTGTTATGATTTTAAATATGTCATAATATTTGTATAAATATAAAAATTTCTCGTTAAAATAATACAAACTATTTCGTTCTTTTTAAATATACCAACAAGAAAATAATGTCAAATAAAATTAAATGGAGGAAATAACGAATAAATAATGATTATCTTGGAAGGATTATAGGATAATGATATATTGGTATAGCATAGTCTTATGCGCCGATGTCATAGCCACGGGTCGACACAATCAACTCATCTGCCTAGTTTGATTGCGCACTAAGTTAAGGAAAAAGAAAGAAATGATTTTGGAATTTCGCAATTTTAAATATGTTGTTGTTATAAAATAAAGACTGTAAAGTAAAGACAAGTATAGAGAGAAACTGTTATATTATTCGAGTTCAAACTGATGTACATAATGAACTGAAATTTCTTCTATTTATAGAAGAAAGGAAGCTATTGTGTAAGCTGCTACTATACCAGATATGGATAATCTTTTACTGAGAGCAATGTTTATCCATAACGGAGTACTGAAAGGATAAGCTTATTATACCCGATATGGATAATCTTTTACCGAGGGTAATGTTTATCCATAACTGAGTACTGAAAGGATAAGCTTATTATACCCGGTATGGATAATCTTCTATCGGGGGTAATGTTTATCCATAACTGGGTACTTAAATGATAAGCTTCTTCAGGAAGCTTATTTCCAATAGAGTATTAAATAGATAAACATATTTACGTTGGAGTCTCATATGGATAAGCTTCTTCAGGAAGCTTATTTACAATGGAGTACTAAATGAACATCCATAATATAATATATTTATAACACTCCCCCTTGGATATTCATTAAAAGATAATGTGCCTCACTAAAACCTTACTAGGAAAAACCACGTGGGAAAAAATCCCAGTGAATGAAAAAGAGTACACATATTTAGTAAGACGCATTGCTAGGTGCTTCATTAAAAACCTTATAAGGAAAACCTCATGGGAAAAAACCTTATAAGGGAAAAAGAGTGCATCGCGCATTTTACTCCCCCTGATAAAAACCTTGTTTCAAATATTTGAGTCTCTGCATTCCAATCTTGTATACCATCTTCTAATAAGTTGAAGTTGGCAAAGATTTAGTGAATAAATCTGCTGGATTATCACTTGAACGGATTTGTTGCACATCAATGTCACCACTTTTCTGAAGATCGTGTGTGTAGAATAATTTTGGTGAAATGTGCTTCGTTCTATCTCCTTTTATAAATCCTCTCTTCAATTGGGCTATGCATGCAGCATTGTCTTCGTATAAAATTGTGGGTCTTTTCTCACATTCCAAACCACATTTTTCTCGAATAAAATGAATTATTGATCTCAACCATACGCATTCCCTACTTGCTTCATGAATAGCTATTATCTCAGCGTGATTTGAAGAAGTAGCAACAATAGATTGCTTTGTGGAGCGCCATGATATGATAGTACCTCCATATGTAAATACGTAGCCGGTTTGAGATCGAGCTTTATGGGGATCAGATAAATAACCTGCATCTGCATAACCAACAAGGTCTGCACTATCTTTGTTAGCATAAAACAAACCCATATCAAGAGTTCCCTTTAAATATCGCAATATATGCTTAATCCCGTTCCAATGTCTCCGTGTAGGAGAAGAACTATATCTTGCTAGTAAATTAACAGAAAATGCTATGTCAGGCCTTGTAGCATTAGCAAGATACATTAGTGCACCAATTGTACTGAGATAGGGTACTTCGGGACCAAGGAGTTCCTCGTCCTTTTCTGGAGGTCGGAACAAATCCTTATTCACTTCAAATGATCGAACAACCATTGGTGTACTCATTGGGTGCGCTTTGTCCATGTAAAAGCGTTTTAAGACCCTTTATGTATAGGCAGATTGATGGATAAAGATCCCGTCTGCTAAATGTTCAATTTGCAGACCAAGACAAAGTTTTGTCTTTCCAAGATCTTTCATCTCAAATTCTTTCTTAAGATATTCAATTGCCTTTTGGAGCTCTTCTGGAGTTCCAACAAGATTTATGTCATCAACATAAACAGCAAGTATAACAAATTCTGATGCCATTTTCTTTATAAAAATACATGGACAAATAACATCATTTATGTAACCTTCTTTCAGCAAATATTCACTAAGGCGATTATACCACATGCGCCCAGATTACTTTAAACTGTACAAAGATCTTTGTAATCTGATTGAATACATTTCCTGAGATTTTGCTTCAGGCATTTTAAATCCTTCAGGGATTTTCATATAAATTTCATTATCAAGTGAACCGTACAGATAAGCTGTAACTACATCCATTAGATGTATTTCAAGCTTTTCATGTAGTGCTAAACTGATGAGATATCGAAATGTTATGGCATCCATAACAGGTGAATATGTTTCATCAAAATCGACTCCAGGTCGTTGTGAGAATCCTTGTGCAACAAGGCGAGCTTTGTATCTTTCAACTTCATTTTTATCATTCCTTTTTCGCACAAAAACCCATTTATGACCAACTGGTTTTATACCAGCAGGTGTTTGGACTACTGGTCCAAAGACCTCTCTTTTAGCAAGTGACTTCAATTCCGATTGAATTGCCTCTTGCCATTTTGGCCAATCAGATCTTTGTCGACATTCTTCGACAGATCGAGGTTCAAGATCCTCACTATCTTGCATAATATTAAGTGCAATATTATATGCAAAAATATTATCCACCTCTATTTCAGATCGATTTAAATTAATCCCATCACCGATCGAACTTATTAAAAGTTCCTTACTCACATGAGCTTCGGGCTCATTGATTTCTTCAGGAATCTCAGTACTAATCAGATTTTGGGTCTCTTCAGGAGATCCCTTCATAGTATCGTTTTGATCATTTGTCGATTTTCCTTTTCGAGGATTTCGATCCTTAGAACCCAAAGTCCTACCACGCTTCAGGCGTGCTTTAGGTTCACTATCTCTCATGCTAGTAAATGGTCCTATTGGGACATCAATTCGGATAGGAAAATTCTCTGCTGGGATATGTGACTTAGTTATCCTTTTCAAATCAGTAAATGTGTCTGGCATTTGATTTGCTATATTCTGTAAATGGATGATCTTCTGGACCTCCTGATTACATATAGGGGTACGGGGATCAAAGTGAGATAATAATGAAATTTTCCACACAATTTCTTTTTTTATTTCCTTTTTCTCTCCCCCTAATTGTGGAAAATTTGTTTCATCAAACCGACAATCTACAAATCAAGCAGTAAATAAATCTCTTGCCAATGGTTCAAGATAGCAAATAATAGAGGGTGATTTAAACTAATTGTGGAAAATTTGTTTCATCAAACCGACAATCTACAAATCAAGCAGTAAATAAATCTCTTGTCAATGGTTCAAGATAGCAAATAATAGAGGGTGATTTAAACCCCACATATATTCCTATCATTCTTTGTGGTCCCATCTTACTACGTTGTGGTGGTGCTATTGACACATATACAACACATCCGAAAATTCGTAGATGGGCAATATTTGGTTCATGACCAAAAACTAATTGTGACGGAGAATATTTATTATAATATATCGGTCTGAGACGGATAAGTGATGCTGCATGAAAGATAGCATGGCCCAAGCAGTAGTGGGCAATTTTGTTTTCATAAGTAGTGGTCTTGCTATCAATTGCAGGCGTTTAATAAATGACTCTGCAAGGCCATTTTGAGTATGAACATAAGTTACAGGATGTTCAACTTTTATCACAACGGATAGACAATAATCATCAAAAGCTTGAGATGAGAATTCTCCAGCATTATCAAGGCGAATAGCCTTTATAGGATAATCTGGGAATTGTGCCCTTAATCGAATTATTTGGGCTAATAGCTTTGCAAACGCCAGGTTGCGAGATGATAGTAGGCATACATGAGACCATCTTGAAGATGCATCTATTAGGACCATAAAATATCTAAACAACCCACTTGGTGGGTGAATAGGTCCACATATATCCCCATGTATACGCTCTAAAAAGGCAGGGGATTCAATACCAACCTTCATTGGTGATGGTCTAGTGATCATTTTTCCTTGATAACAAGCATCACAAGAAAATTCGTCATTTGTAAGAATCTTCAAGTTCTTTAATGGATGCCCACTCGAATTTTCAGTAATTCATCTCATCATTATTGATCCGGAATGGCCCAAACGGCCATGCCAAAGCACAAAAGTATTTGAATCCGTAAACTTCTGGTTTACGATAGAGTGTGCTTCAATTGTACTAATTTTTGAATAGTATAAGCCAGAAGATAAAGTTGGTAACTTTTCTACAATGCATTTCTGGCCAGAAATATTCTTTGTAATACAAAGATATTCCCTATTCATTTCATCTATTGTCTCAACATGATACCCATTTCGGCGGATATCTATAAAACTCAACAAGTTTCTTCGGGACTTGGAGGAGAACAATGCATTGTCTATAGTAAGTTTTGTTCCCTTAGACGAAATATTATGGCTCTTCCAGAGCCTTCAATCAAACTTATATTACCAGAAATTGTTGAAACATTTGTTTTTTTCCTTATGCAAATAAGAAAAGTATTTCTGATCGTTGAATATGGCATGAGTTGTTCCACTATCAATAACACAAATATCTTCATGATTTGTCTTTGATCCAAACATAATTTGAGGGTTATCCATATTCTTCAAAATAACATAAATAAAATATATTATAGTAAACATCATTATCAAAGCATAACTTTTATTTATGTACAACAATTACATAACCATACTATCTATTACAAACAACAAAAATTAAAATATTTACATTTCTACAGATTCACTACCGATTACATGACTTGTTTCTCCTTCTGGGAGTGCAAAGTAATCAGCTACATCCAAATGCATGAAGTCTAAATTATCTTCAGAAATAAAATTTGCTTCAGCATTTTTCTCTGTCTTCTTCAGGGAGGCTTGATAAAGCTCAACCAGGTGCTTTGGCGTACGACAGGTACGTGACCAGTGCCCTTTTCCTCCACATCTATAGCATGCATTTTCTACATTTGGCACTTGCACCGCATCATGCTTTTGTTCCTTCCTTTTCCACTGCTGGTGGTGAAGAAGCTTCTTTGGTGCATTATTATTACCATGATTGGGGTTTCTTCTCCGACCACGGCCATGACCACAACTGGGGCCACGGCCTCTTCCACGTTTAGCTTGGTGGAAGTTCGTCTCATTCACTTCAGGGAATGGACAAGAACCAATAGGTCGACTTTCATGATTTTTCATTAATAGCCCATTATGTTGCTCTGCTATAAGAAGATGTGAGATAAGTTCAAAATACTTTTTAAATCCCATCTCTCGATATTGCTGCTGCAGGAGCATATTCGAGGCATGAAAAGTGGTGAAAGTTTTCTCCAACATATCATGATCAGTAATATTATCACCACATAATTTCAATTGGGAAATAATTCTGAACATAGCAGAATTATACTCACTGATAGATTTAAAATCTTGTAGCCTTAGATGAGTCCAATCATAATGTGCCTGTGGAAGAACGACCATCTTCAGGTGGTCATAACTATCTTTCAAATTATTCCACAGTATGACTGGATCTTTAATAGTGAGATATTCCATTTTCAGGTCCTCATCAAGGTGATGGCGTAGGAATATCATTGATTTGGCACGGTCTTGGTTTGATGCCTGATTTTTATCCTTGATGGTGTCTGCTAGACCCATCGCATCAAGATGAATGTCAGCATCAAGCACCCAAGACATGTAGCTTTTGCCCGATATATCCAGGGCTACAAATTCAAGTTTAGAAAGATTTGACATTATTTAGGAAAAGAAAGTTCTTACCTCTAATACTTTCAAAGTATTTGCTCGAGATGTCAGAGTCTCGTGCTGATAACGTGTTATAAAATAAAGACTGTAAAGTAAAGACAAGTATAGAGAGAAACTGTTATATTATTCGAATTCAAACTGATGTACATAATGAACTGAAATTTCTTCTATTTATAGAAGAAAGGAAGCTGTTGTGTAAGCTGCTGCTATACCAGATATGGATAATCTTCTACTAAGAGCAATGTTTATCCATAACGGAGTACTGAAAGGATAAGCTTATTATACCCGATATGGATAATCTTCTATCGGGGGTAATGTTTATCCATAACTGGGTACTGAAAGGATAAGCTTCTTCAGGAAGCTTATTTCCAATAGAGTACTAAATAGATAAACATATTTACGGTGGAGTCCCATATGGATAAGCTTCTTCAGGAAGCTTATTTACAACAGAGTACTAAATGAACATCCATAATATAATATATTTATAACAGTTGTTAGATTTTTATGATTTAAAAAGTATATTATCATAATACGGGATAAAAATAAAAAATTTAAAATTAAATTATTTTTAAATATAAAAATAAATTATTTTTTTCCAAACTTACTAATTAAAAAATAATATTATTATATAAAGTAAAACAGAAAGGGTATTGACTAATATTTAAGTATTAGTTAAGCAGATGATATGAATCGAAGTGAGTGTTAGTATTTATACAGCTGTAGATATCTTTAACAAAATTGCAAAGGAGTGTCTTATCGTACCTGCTCGAAAGTGACGCCAGTCATATTCTTCCATTGGACAAATTTATATTTTCCTTTAAGCCAAAGTTTGATCTATTTAATCAGACGCTAGAAAAATACAAAAAAAAGTTGTTTGATCTATTTGAAGTGAAAGAAAGAATTCAACAAAAAATAATTAATGGAATAGAATTCAATAAGAAATAAAGGAAAGGAAATACAAGTAACATACATAGTCATACACATGATGAAGATCATCATAACATATTAATATGGTAATACCTAAACACACATTTATTTATTCAGAAGAATACAGATAGTAACTTTTATTTTACAAGTGACACAAAGCTTAGAAGGATCAAGTAACAACAACAACATACACAATTTATTTTTGCAAGTGGAGGTTGGGACGGGTAATGCATACACAGACTTTATTTCTATCTTGTGCAGGTAGAAAGTTTGTTTTGATAAGATCATCGGCTATTAGAAGGTGCAACTAACAACAACAATAACAAGAACAACATATCTAGTGTATTTCTATAAATATGGTCTGGAAAGGGTAGTGTGTACAAACCTTAGCCCTACCTTGTGACGGTAGAAAAACTGTTTCTGATAGACTCTCGGCTCACAGAACGATCAAATAAAATAAAAAGGACCATAGAAAACATGGCTTTTATCATCTGAGAATAATTAAAATTGGGTTAATTTGGAGCCATGCAACTCTTAGACGACCTCCAACGCATACTCTTTCGACACTGTGAACACATTTTCTGTACATTGCATTCTGCACTAGATTTGCAAGGGGAGAAACATCTGCCTTTTAATGAGGTAAGATCTGGAATTAGAACCTGCTCAATCATCTGTATCTCTAAAGGTAGGACTCGCATAGCCATCACTTGAATGTTTGATTGAACTGCATAACATGTAAAAATCAAATTGTTACAAGATACATCATCTTTTTACAAGTGGTCGTTCAAAAATAGCTCAATTTTAAAAGTAATCAAAATTTAGCCATTTTTCATGTAAATATAAATTTGAACAAAAATACTGTTCAAAATCCGGAAAAGTAACCAGCATAATATATTGGAGTTCCAGTATAATATACCGATCCAACATAATATACTGGAGTTTGGAGCACCGGTGCTCCAGTCTCAAATATATTATATTGGAGCCAGCAAAGTATACCAGTCCAGCATAATATGCTGAAGTTCATACACAGGTGCACCGAACTCCAGTATATTATGCTGGATCGGTCTCTGTTGCTACAAAATAGTAGCTATTTTTCATTGACTTGGTAAACGCTGGCTATTTTTGAATGACCAATCAGAAAACTGGCTAGACCGAGCTATTTTTACTGTATATAATAGCTCTCACACGCGGGTCTTGGCACTGGGCGGGCTAGGTTGGGTCAGTCTATTATTTTGACCGGCCTTAAAATAATTAGCCCGGCCTTACATGGGCCACAGGCTAGCCCATGCACATTTCCATCTTATATTGTCTTTGATCCAGTAAATGAAGTTTGGAAAGTTGGCATAACTTCTGTGCCTTCCTCTTAATTATTGGGGCAAGTGCACGGATTGACATTTTTTATTTTGAGATTAGTTAGTACTTATTTTGTTCTGAAATTTTAAACTAAAAATCTAAACTTCACAACAATTTAGGACATTTTTTCCTAATAAAGTAAACTAAAAAACTGAAATTCAAGACGCACTGGCTAGTTTCTAAAGAGCAGCCCTTCCCTTTAGAGTGGCTACCTGGTGCCATTTCCACTTAATTATTCCATATGGATGCACAACCCAATAGGTCCTAACCGTTTGGGCTTGGCCCATGTTTGGTGGTGGTAGCCCAGTTCAAGATAAAAGAAAAGAGCATTTTCTATTGTTCACATTTCTGCATGATGAAAATTGACTTGTAGAGATTGTGTAGTTTTTAACTTCCACTTGACTAAAGAGAGATTTTGAATGTGATATGATTTCAGTAGGGACTTGTGCTGTAGTATGGGAATTTTTTTCTTTTCTTGCTGGTTTCATGTTATATATAAAGGGCAGCCCAATATACTAAGCTTTCGCTAATGCAGGGTCCGAAGAAGGGACAAACCCACAAGGTTCTATTGTACGCAGCAGAGGCGGAACCAAGATTTGAACCTTATGGGTTCGGGGTTGTATTCCTTTAAGCTATTGGGTTCTAAATTAATAAGTTGTACATATTCAATGGATTTCTTAAGACAAACACATAGTTTATTCCGGGTCCGAAGAAGGGACAAACCCACAAGGTTCTATTGTACGCAGCAGAGGCGGAACCAAGATTTGAACCTTATGGGTTCGGGGTTGTATTCCTTTAAGCTATTGGGTTCTAAATTAATAAGTTGTACATATTCAATGGATTTCTTAAGACAAACACATAGTTTGAACAAAAGTTACTGGGTTCCGCCGAACCTGTACTCTGCCTCTATCCCTAGTATGCAACCTTACCATGCATTTCTGCAAGAAGCTGTTTCCACGGCTCGAACTCATGACCTTATAGTCACATAACAACAACTTTACCAGTTACGCCAAGATTGTTCTTCTCCATGTTGATACATAGTGCTTACAAAATAAATACTTCGTTGGTTTCTTGTTGTATCTTTTGACTCAAGTGGCGTATTTTTGCATCTGATAATTGTTACTCAGTATCTTACACCATACCAGGAACTTTTCATATTTTTCATACCAGAAATCCTCCCCCCCAAACCACCAAATCAAAAAAAGAAGCACACCAGTAATAGAACAGAAAGAAAGCAGACTACAGATCAATTTGGATTGCAAATTACTGAATGAGATGTACTTTTTTGTGCTCGAAGGGTATATCGTATCTGCACAAGTATCAAATTAAGCTAGACTTACAACTAAGGCACTATAACTTATTACTAAGTCTTAGCACTTGTATTCAGACGCGCTACTTACTTATAAAATCAGTTCAATACTTGATAGTATGTTGAGGCATGGCAGATGAGAGTTTCTCACTTGTTTAGCTACAAACATGTGTGATGAACTAAACGTTTGAGATACATGCACATCCAATTTCATAAACGAACCTTCATGACCTAGTGGTCAACATAACAATATCGACATTTGTCGATAGGCTACCAATATAATTTAATTCCAGTTACATATTTCAATTACGTCTTTCATGACTCTTAGATCTAGAGGATGTTAGGGTTATAGTTAAAGCCATTAATAGAAAGAAAAATCATGTTAGATGACAGATTATTTACCCTATTCCCAAAAAAAATTGGTTTCACTACATATAGAGAGTATTAAGGCTACATTAAAATATGATTTTAGTTACTAAAGCAAGTATCGGTTACAACATATTAAATGCACTAATAATACTAAAAAAAATTACATTTTCAATGTATGTAAGTTAAATTCGAATGAGAAAGATTACCGAACTGCATCCATTGGTCTGACCTTTTTCTTTCAACTTATGAATGATTTATCCACCAAGCAAAACCTCATGAACATAAGCCTTGAGATTTACATTAGATGAACCCTCTTCTTTCATAGCATCCTTAGCCAAATTCCTCCATTTCTTAGCACTCTTTCTTAATTCTTCCCTTTTTTCCCCATCTCCTACCACAATCTCTATACACCTCTCGAACTCATTCCTCTCAATAACGCCTTCATCATTAGTGTTTACCCTAACTCCCGTCTTCCAAACATCTTGAATAAGCTTTGCGTTGCATAATTGATCAGTCCAGAGGGGACATGCCACTACTGGCACCCCCGAAGCCAAGCTCTCAATAGTTGAATTCCAGCCACAGTGAGTCAAGAAACAAGCCAAAGAAGGATGTTGTAAAACCTCCACTTGAGAACACCAAGAAACAGTTTTACCTAACTCTTCCAATTCCTCTTTGCAACTCAATTTTTCAAATGGTTTTTCACCATTTAGTCCATCTCTAATTACCCACAAAAAAGGCCTTTTACACAATACTAATCCTTGAGCAATCTCTTCCATAAGATGATTTGGTATCATAGAATAGCTACCAAATGCTATATATATTACAGATTCTTTAGCCTTAGAATCCAACCACTCAATATAATCCCTTGAATCCTGTCTCATATCAGCTCCAAATGAAGTATCAAAACTATCATTTCCATCAAGAAAAGCTGAAGGAATTAAAGGGCCAATTCCAACCATATTCACATTCTTTAAAACCCTCAAAGCATCAGTTTCTAAAGCATCAAAAGTATTCACAAGCACCCTTTGGTTTATCTCACTATTCATTAACTCGACATGATCTTTCATTGACAGTAATGCCCAATCATTTGAATCAGCAAACACGAACGAAGGCAAATCCCGAGGGAATAACAAAGGCAATCCATGTAGCTCTAAAAATTGATCCTTTGGACAATTCTTGATAGTATCCTCATAACCATTGAAAAAATAGTAGTAAATATCCAATACTGTGGCTGGCTGAATCCAAAGAAACGTCGATGGAACGTTTATGTTCTTGGCTAGTAAACCAACCCAACCAGTCAAGGTCGTGTAAACAATACGTTTAAAGGGGTTACCCTCTTTTGCCCTGGTTTTGACCAAATTGATCACAAACTCCGAACCCTGAGTCCTGAATGAATTATTGAACTCGTGGAAGTTATTCATAGACCCTTTGAAGTTGCCATCAAAACCATCAGAGAAAGGAGCAAATGTTAATCCTTCTATAGTTGGAAGATTTGCGATGCGATTGAAAGCTGTTAGACTTGTGGAGAATGTGACATTCACTCCTAATTTGACTAAACGTTTGGAAAATTGAATGCATGGATTGATGTTTCCTTGTCCTGGAAATGTCACAAGAAGAACATGGCAATCATCTTTCAAAGTTTCCATTTTTGAAGTAAGAGTTGGTTACTGTTGTAAATATTTTTTCTTTCCCTGGAAATGTTGGTTATGTTTGTTAGTAGATTTTAGATGTTATATAGAGAAGATAATCAATAAGTGGAGAATATTGTAATCACTGACCTAATCCAGATAACATCCATACACATTCACTTATGTACTCTATTATCTTTCAATTTGCAAATGTAGCCACAAATTTCCCACAAGTACAAGTTATCTCAATTTCCTGCAATTAGACATTAAATTTTGAAGGTGAAAGATCTGAGAGAGAGACAGTTGGGCCCACAAACGATAGAGAGAGTAGGAAACAGAGAGAATTGCTTTTGTTGTGGTTAAAAATCTATTAACCCGGTTCATTTCATTTGAAGAAAATGATCATACACATATCTCTTGTATTTTATTTACTGATTTGATCATGTGAAAAGGTTCATATAGCTAAAATAACATTTGTAACGGATTATAAAACCATATCTCCCGAGCATATGAGGTGTAAAACTCACAAACTGGACTATAACTTGTCATGATCTTTTTGTACTTTTTCAACTTGGATTTTATTAAGTAAAAACTTAAAGGCGAAACATAAGTAGAATCTTGTACTTGGTAAGACAGAGATACCAAGACCACTAAGCTATGTTCATTTTATTACAAGAAAAACAACAATAACAATACCCAATGTTATCCTACAAGTAGAGTCTAGGGAGGGTAGTTCATACGCAAACCTTAACCCTATCTTGTGCAGATAGAGAGACTGCTTCTGAAAGACTCTCGGAAGCGATAATCGTTTTATTCTCAAGAGATAAAAAGGAAGAAGAGAAGGACCAAAAAAAGAGAAAAGAAAGCTCCATAGATTAAAGACTAAGTTTTAAAACATATTAATAACCTTTAGCAACCTCATCAATAAAAGCCTTCAAATTCTTGTGTGAAGATCCACCTTCCTTCACAGCTTCCCTAGCCAATTCTTTCCATTTCTCAGCATTCTTTCGTAATTCTTCCCCTTTTTCTCCTCCATTCATTACCAATTCAATGCATTTTTTCATTTCTTCACTTTCCACAAAACCATCTTCATTCACATTTACCCTCACTCCACTTTTCCGCACATCTTCAATTTGTTTAGCATTTGTCATTTGATCAGTCCATTGAGGAAATGCGACGACTGGCACTCCACAAGCTAAGTTCTTCAGAATCGAATTCCATCCACAGTGAGAAACAAAACATCCCAAAGATGGATGTTTTAACACTTCAAGTTGTGAACACCACGACACTATTTTTCCTATTTTTTCCAACTCTTCAATACGACCAATTTTTTTCTCGTCTTCTTTGCCTTTTTCATTTTCTTTTATTACCCATAAAAATGGTTTCCCTATATCTATCAACCCTTTTGATATCTCCTCCATTTGACTAACTGATGGATTCATTAAACTCCCAAAGGATATATATAAACAACTGATGAATTTTGCTTTGAGTTTAACCATTCAATATAATCATTTGATTTCTCAAAAAGATCAGCACCAAAAGAAGAATCCAAAGGGTCATTTCCATCCAAGAAAGCAGAAGGAATTAATGGTCCAATTCCATAAAATTTGTAATTTTCTATAGCTTTAAGTGCCTCAAATTCCAATTCATCAAATGTATTCACAAGAATTTTAGGGTTGATTTCAGCATCTAATGTGTCTATTAATTCTATGAAAGGAGGAAGTGCAACACGAAGACTTCCTTTTGCACTTGAGGGAAGTAAAAATGAAGGAAGATCTTGAGTTTTCTATTGTGGAAGCCCTGGAAGTTGAATTAACCAATGATCATTGGATTCATTAAAAATGGATTTTTCATAACCATGAAAGTGAAAATAATTTATGTCCAATATTGTAGCTGGTTGACTCCAAAGAAGAGCAGAAGGGATGTTAACTTGCGACCTCCTGTTGAGACATAATATAATTAAATAATTAAAACTAAGTTTTCTCTAATAATTTCAGCAAGATATTAGAGCAGGTAAGATGTCCAATCCTGAGTTCAAACCTTCACATGTTTGGTCCAAGTAAAGAATTAGGCTCAAACGTGAGAAGGCGTCTAGTGATATAATATACAACAACAAACTCGGTAAAATCTTACATAAAAGGGGTCTGGCAAGGTAGTGTATACGCAAACTTTATCCCTACCTTATGAAAGTGTTGTGACATAATATAACTAAAAAAGGGCAGTTTAGTACACTAAGCTCCCGCTACTAGGAAAGGGCCGGACCACAAGGGTCTAGTGTATGCATTCTTACCCTACATTTCTGCAAAAGACTGTTTTTACTGCTCGAACCCGTGACCTCCTGATCATATGACAACAACTTTACCAGTTACGTCAAATATATATCTCATATAATTAAATATCTCTAATAATTTAAACTTTTAGACTTAATGGTGACACATTACCTCTGCTGCCCAAGGAAGAAAACTGGAGTAAAGAAGGCAAGTTATAGGACGACCATTTTCAGAGCAAGTAAGAATAATTATTTTCACAGTTTCACTTCCACATTTACAAAGTTGTGACATGTAAAATACTGGGGCTTTTGAATGATCAAAAGCATCATCAAATCCATTAGAAAATGGAACAAAATTCAACCCTTTTGGATAACAATGGATTTTTCATCCATAAGTTTTTGGGCGTAGATGCTTGTTGAAACTGTCACTTCTATGCCCATCTTGACAAGATTTTTGGCAATTTGTAGTGCTGGATTAATATGTCCTTGTGCTGGAAATGTTGTTAAAATAATATGAGGCTGCACCATATTTTCTTTAAAAAAAAAAAAACAGCCCATATTTTCTGTGGGGATTGAACCCACGACCACGTGGTTAAACGCTCTACCGCTGTGCTAAGACGGCCTGCACCATATTTTCCTTGCCTAGTTAAAATGATATATGGCCTTGTATTTTTTTTTTTGTATATAATAGAGAGAGAAGAAATATACTTTCTTGGTTGGTTCTGAAGTGGATATTTGATTTGCTAAAGAAATATGTAACACATTTATATATTTTAGCGACCCGACCGGTCATTTTGAGAGTTTTAGCCTCGTTCCCCCATTTACTGGCCCTTTTACATTCTACACCAATTATATGACTTCCCGGGTTAGTTGGTTCGACTCCGGAGAGATTTCAGAGTAAGTTGAGACACTTGATCTCTTAATTGAAAGCTTTAGTTCAAAAAGTTGACCGAATGTCGACTTATGTGTAAATGGCCTCGGATTTAAATTTTTATGGTTTCGTTAGCTCCATTAGGTGATTTTGGACTTAGGAGCATGTCCGGATTGTGATTAGGCTCATAGTGGGATTAGGCTTGAATTGACGAAAGTTGGAATTTTAGAAAGTTTGAACGGGAGTGGCCTTTTTGATATCGAGGTCGGATTGAATTTTTGGAAGTTGGAGTAGGTTCTTGGTGTGAGTTATGACTTGTGTGCAAAATTTGAGGTTAATCAGACGTGATTTGATAGGTTTCGACGTTGTTTGTAGAATTTGAAAATTTCAAAGTTCTTTAGGCTTGAATCCATGTGTAATTCGTGTTTTTGAGGTTACTTGAGGTGATTTGAGGGTTCGACGAAGCTCGTATTGGGATATAAGTCTTGTAGGTATGTTTGGTTAAGGTCCTGTGGGTCTCCGGTTGATTTCAGGTGGTTAAACAGACTTGGATTAAATTAGAAGTGTAGTAGAAGGTTTTCCACTATTGGTGTAATCGCACTTGCGGAGTGGGAGCCGCAGGTGCGTGCCCTCAGAAGCTGGAGGTAAGTCGCAGAAGCTTCCAAGGGAGTGAGGCAGCAGAAGGTCGCATGTGCAATAGTTTTCCCCCACTTGCGTGACCGCAAGTGCGGCAGAAGGGCTGCAGAAACAGATTTGGTCCTGAAGATTGACTCCGCAGAAGCGGAGATTTGTCTCGTAGAAGCGTGTCCGATGGAGCGGAAAATTGGACGCAGATGCGGAGCTAACCGCAGAAGCAGGCTCTAGGGCACACCTATGAGACCACAGAAGCGGTTAAGTTGTCGCAGGTGCGGAAAGCCTGGGCAGAAACTATAAATACGAGACTTCGAGATTTTTCACCATTTTCATCATTTTGAGCTCGGACCTTTGAGATTTTGAGAGGGTTTTTTGAAGACATTACTGAGGTAACCTCCTTGTGTTCATTCTTCTTTAATAATGATGTTCCCCACTAATTTCCCACCTAGTTGGCGTGTTTTTGAGGTAAATTTTGGGGATTTGAGGCTAGGGATTTAGAGAATGAATTTTGTGTATTTGGATGACCATTTAATGCCGGATATTGGTAAATTTGGTATGGTTAGACTCGTGAGTGAATGAGCATTCAGGTCTTGTGACTTTTGTTGGAGTTCAAGACATGGGCTGGGGGCCGGGTTTGAGCCAATATCGGATTTTGGCTATAATTTAGTGTTTTTCTTGTTGAATTGATCCCTTTAGCCTATATTAATTGTATTGTAGTGCTTGTAACTAGATTTGGGACGTTTGGAGACCGATTTGAGAGGAAAGGGCATTTAGGAGTAGAGTTTTACCAAGATTGAGGTAAGTAACACTTTCAAACTAGGTTCTGAGGGTTCAAAACTCTGAATTATGTTTTATGTGATTTGTATTGAGGTGACGCTCATGCCAAGTGACGGGCATGCAGGCGTGCACCGTGAGAATTGTGACCTGGTTGGTTCCATGGCACCGTATATTGACTCTATCTTGTTGATATCCGTGTTTTCATCATGTGGTAAAGTAATTGAGCTGTCAATCATGCTAGATATCATGTTTAGGCTTCATGCCAGTACTGTTGGGACCCATAGCGATTGTTTCTTGCTGTCACGTAACTGATTTTATTGATATTTCGTACTCAATCATATCCATTTATTTCATATCATATCCCAATCTCAGTTGTTATTTATTGGTACATCATATCATTCTTTCGGGCTAGTTTTCATGACATTGTGAGCCTGTAAGTGAAACTGGAGAGATTGATAACTGAGTGAGGCCGAGAGCCTGATTATGAGTGACAGTTATGTGATTGGGCTGCATGCCGTAGTGGTTATACTGATTTGTGATAGTGTTTGGGCTGTAGGAGTCCCTTCAGAGTATGTACATACCCCCAGTGAGCGCAGTTGATATTATGAGGGATGGATCTTCCCTCGACATGGATTTTGTCCGAAGTATTTGATACTTGCAGGTGGATCTTCTCCGCAGGCCGGATTAGCCTTCCTCGGTACTGGGTGACTGATGGTCAGTGATATATATTCCGGGATAGATCTTTGCACCTCGTGTGCAGATCCAGACGCTTCTGATCACGGCGGCTGCTGATTAAGGAGTCAGATCCCGGAGATTATCGAGGTAGCTGCATGGCGTTCGTAGGCCTTGACTCTCATTCATTATCTCTATATGTATTTCAGTTTTTATTCCCTAGACATTGTAGTAGACTATATTTTGGTATAAATGCTCGTGTACTCTGTGACAACCCGATTTTGGGATCGATTGTATCGTATTTTGGATTGTTTCTATTTTCAAAAAGGCTTTTTCTTAAATATTAATTACTTCCGTCTTTATTTTCAAAGTTTTTACTGTATTGAGATGTTAGGTAATGGCTTGCCTAGTCTCATCATCGGCGCCCTCACAACGAGAATTTTGGATCGTAACATATAATATATATATATATATATATATATATATATATATATATAAGGAATTATGTGATGATCTACTTATTGAATGGTGAAGGTTGGCACAATTTTTGTATGGAATGGGGAGTGCAACTATCATTACTTGTGTAATGATAAACAGACCTTTTTGTGTAATAAATGACAAATGATGGACCTTACTCTAGTTTAAAATTAAAGAGATCCTTGGCGTAACTTGTGAAATAGTAACTTCACAAGTTACTATTATGTGACCAGGAGGTTACGAGTTCGAGTTGTAAAAATAATCTCTTGCAGAAATGCAGCCTTAGCTTACTGCGTACGATAGACTTTTGTGGTCCGGCCCTTTCTCGAACCCCGCACATAGCGGGAGCTTAGCGCACCAAACTATATCTTTTTACTCTAGTTTAAAATTGACAATTTTTGAAAGTAAGACATCTATTTTATTTTTGGAATGGAAAAGATAAGCTTTAGATGTATGTAAGATCAAATTTTAGAGCGCACATTTGGTAATTTAGTCGGAATCCTACACTGGTTAGCCAGATGTTGATTTATAAATATTTTCAAGAACCAAATTGGTTACGGTTAGGATTGCAAACTTTAGAATTACGTATTCCAAATTTTCTTCCATGTTCAACTTCATCTTAAATATGCACAAACTTGACTCTTCTCTTTCAGATACCTTGCCTATTCTCTTGCAAAAAACAAAATCTTAAAACTAATGCAGAGGTCTCGAGTTTGAGCTCTGGGTATAAAATTGTTTTTATTAGGGAGTGCTTTACTTTTAATGTAGGACTTTTCAGCACGAATCCAGATTTAGTTATGGTAGAGTAAGTACTCCTTCATCCTTAACTAGAGGTCTCGGGTCCGAGCCCTGCATAAGGAGTTGCCTTTGTTAGGGAGTGTTTTACCCTTGATATGGGACTTAATTCCCAGAGTGATATGACTTTAGTCAGTCCCAATGTGGGTATTGAATGCCTGGTGAAAAATAAAAAAAGATTATTTTTAAAAAATTAGTTTGAAGTAGGGTGTACAAACCGAACTGTAAAAACCACACCAAACCGAAAAGTCAAACCCAATCAATTAAAAACCCGATGAGGTTTTATTTGGTATTGAATAAAAAACTCCGAACCAAAACGACATATATATATATATATATATATATATATATATATATATATATATATATATATATATAAAATTTTTATATATACTTTTAAGACTTTATATAGAATTTTCTTTAAAAAGTATCTAGTATTATAAATGGAATTGTATTTAAGGTGAATGTCTATATTTTAGAGAGATTTTAGGGTTTGTTACTTTGTGGCTAAGTCATTATTCCCCTATAAATAGAGGAGTTCTATTCCATTGTAATTTATCCCAAATCAATAAGAATTCTCTCTCTCTCTCTATATTTTTCTGCAATACTCTTTTCTTCTTTTATTGTTTCATAACACATTATCGAGAGTCAGCCAAAAGATGGACCTTACTCTAGTTTAAATTTGAAGGGAGTTTTGGCGTAATTAGTAAAGTTGTTGTCATGTGACCAGGAGGTCAAGGGTTCGAGCCATGGAAACAGCATCTTGCAGAAATGTAGGGTAAGACTGCGTACGATAGATCCTTGTGATCCGGCCCTTTCCCAAACCCACATATAACGGGAGCTTAGTGCATCGGACTGCTCTTTTTTACTCTAGTTTAAAATTGACAATTTTTGAAAGCAAGAGATCTATTTTATTTTGGAATGGAAAAGGTAAAATTTAGATGTATGTAAGATGAAAATTTAGAGTACACATTTGCTAATTTAGTCGGAACCCCACACTAGCCAGATGTTGATTTATAAATTGTTTCTAGAACCAAATTGGTTACGGTTATGTTACAACCCAAACTCGATCTGTTGTGATTGCGCCTATCGTGGAACTAGGCCAACCTCAACTTAATAATTCAACACCACAAAATAAATATTTTAAACAATAAATACGGAAGCGATAAGTCATTAAGGAACATTTTGAAAACATAATAAAATCCAAATTATGATACAACGGCCCAAAACCGAGGTGTCACTGAGTGCATGAATATCTAGTGGAAAACATAGTTTGTTACAATATTTAAATGAACAAACTAAAATACATCTGGAGAAAAAGAAGGAGAGTTAAGTCCTGCGAACTCCGTGCAAATACCTCGATAGTCTCCTAAAGCCTGACGCCTCGATTAACGACTGCCACTGGGACCAAAAGTGCCTGAATCTGCACACAAGGTGCATGGGTAACGTGAGTACACCAACTCAGTAAGTAACGAGTCCAAACTGTGGACTGAAAGGTAGTGACGAGCTCAACCTCAACAGAAATAATAGAAATGAATGTGCAGAAATGTAGGCATGCTTTCAATTTAATAGGCAGTTGAAACAGTAAAATAGAGCAGATACGAACAAGGTAATGAATAAACTCTGCTACATCTACATGCCAATGCACATGCTGTATGTGATGCATCATGCTAAATATCTCATGTGCTCACACTCTCAAATACTCGTCCACTCAGTATTGTATATGGCTCATACGGCCTAGGGAAGATCCATCCCGGATTATATACATCTCTGACATCAGTTACTCAGTACTAAGGAAGGCCAATCGAGCCCTATGGAGAAGATCCATCTCCAGGTATCAAGTACTTCGGAATCATTCGGTACTGTATATGGCCAACACGGCCCAAGGAAGATCCATCCCGGAATATATACATCACTGATCATCAGTCTCCAGTACCGAGGAAACATGCGCCAATCCAGCCTCATGGAGAAGATTCATTTCCAAATAATAATATCAATTGCGCTCACTGGGGGTGTGTACAGACTCCGGAGGGGCTCCTTCAGCCCAAGCACTATCACAAATCAATACAACCACTGCGGCATGTAGCCCGATCCCATAACTGTCACTCATGATCAGGCCCTCGGTCTCACTCAGTCATCACTCTCCAGTCTCACCCAAGGGCTCACAATGTCATGAAACTAGCCCGGAATAATGATATGATGTGCCAATAAATAACAATTGAGACTGAGATATGATATGAAATACATGAATATGACTGAGTACAGAATATTAATGGAATCAGTAAGATGACAGCAAGAAATGACCATTAGGGGTCTCAATAGTATCGGCGTGAAGCCCTAACATGATATATAGCATGATTTACAGCTCATTTACTTTATCACATGATGAAAACACGGATATCAACAAAAAAGAGTCACTAAACGGTGCCCTGGGAGGAATCAGGTCACGATTTTCACGGTACACGCCCGCATGCCCGTCACTTGGCATGTGCGTCACCTTAATACTAACCATATAACACGTAGTTCAGTGTTTTGAACCCTCAAAATCAAGTTTGAAAGTGTTACTTACCTCAAACCAAGCAAAATCCTACTCTGCAATGCCCTTGCCTCTCAACTCGACCTCCGAACACTCCGAATCTAGCCACAAGCAATACAATTCGATCAAATATAGGCTAAAAAAATCAATCCCACAAGAAAAATACCAAATCATAGCCAAAATCCGAAATCGGCTTAACCAGACTCTTGGGCCCACGTCTCGAAATTCGACAAAAGTCACAAAACCCAAAAGCCCATTCACTCACGAGTCTAGCATACCAAATTTACAAAAATCCTACCTCATTTGGTCATTCAAAACCCCAAAATTCACTCTCCAATTCTCAAGCCCTAATCACCTAAATTTCACCTCAACACCACACAATCTAAGTGGGAAAAACAATGGGGAAACAAAATTTTTGATCAAAAATAAGTATGCTTACCTCTGAAATCCCCACAAAAATCCTCTTCAAAATTGCCTAAGCTCGAGTCCAAAATGCTGAAACAAGACTAAAATCGCAAACCCTTGTTTTTAAATATCCTGCCCAGTTTTTTCGCACCTGCGGCTTATAATCTGCTTCTGCGACCATCGCAGATGCGGTAACTTCATCGCACCTGCACCTTCTGACCAGCTCCTCCAATATCGCATCTGCGATCTCTTTCTCCTTTCTGCGGGATCGCACCTGCGATGAGACATCCGCATGTGCGATTATGACAGTTGAGTTCAACTTCAGCAGCCCTTCCAATTTCCAAACTTGTTACGTAAATCATTCGAAATCAGCTCGAGACAATCGGGGCCTCAACCAATCATACTAACACGTCCCATAATATCATACGAACTTGGTTGAACCTTCAAATCACTTAAAACAACATCAAACTACCAAATTGCCCCCCCCCCCCGGATTCAAGCCTAACAACTTCTAAATTTCTGAATTCTTCAAACGATGCTGAAACATATCAAACCACGTCGGAATGAACTCAAATTTTGCACACAAGTCAGAAATGACACCACGAACCTACTCCAACTTCCGGAAATCTAATCCGACCCTGATATCAAAATTTTCACTATCGGCTAGAATCACCAAAATTCTAACTTTCACCAATTCAAGCCTAATTCTACCACACACCTCCAAAGCACATTCCGAACGCGCTCCCAAGTCCAAAATTACCTACCGGAGCTAATAGAACCATCAAAATTTAAATTCAAGATCATTTACACATAAGTCAATATCCGGTCAACTTTTCCAACTTAAGCTTTCAAATAAGAGACTAAGTGTCTCAATTCATTCTGAAATCATCCCGAACCCGAACCAACTAATCTTGTAAGTCATAATACAACTGTAAAATACAAAAGAAATAGAAAATAAGGTAACGGGGCTACAACTCTCAAAATTTCCGGCCGAGTCATTACAGGTTAGGATTGCAAACTTTAGAATTATGTATTCCTAAATTTTTATCCATGTTCAACTTCATCTTAAATATACACAAACTTGACTCTTCTCTTTCACTTATCTTGCCTATTCTCTCGCCAAAAAAATGAAATCTTAAAACTAAGACAGAGGTATCGGATTCGAGCACAAGGTATGGAGTCGCTTTTGTTATTTCACTTTCAATGTAGAATTTTCCGGTGTGAATTCAGATTTAGTTGTGGTAGAGTAAGTACTTCTTTATCGTTAACCAGAGCTCTCGAGTCCGAACCCTGAGTATGGAGTCGCCTTTGCTAGGGAGTATTTTACCCCTAATGCGGGACTTCCTAGAGCGAATCCGGATTTAAAGCATGTTTGGATGGTTATTACCTATCATATCGCATTGTATTGTTATCTCAAAATAATATTTGTGTTGATTGTTTAGTTAAAAATTGGTTGTATTGTATTGTTAAATTCATTGTTCCGGAACAATGAAAAGTCCCATTTTCTGAAACAACCAATTTGGTGTGGTGGAGTTATTTCCTATTTTTCTTTCCAATAATGCCCTAACTTATTAATCTATAATTCTATTTTAACCGTTACTTTTTTTTTTTAACTCTAAATCTCTAACCTATAACCCACTTTGTCTTGGTCCCTTTTTTTCTACCAACTCCAACATCAAAGGTAAAAAAGAATAAGTTTTGCCTTCTTTTTTTTTTTTGCTCCTAATTTGATTTTACCTCCAATTCTAATGACTTAGATTTTCAATTAGCTGCATACTATCAGATGTTTTCAAGTGTGGTTGTTTTCAAGTGTACAAACTGTTATTATTTATCTTCCCAACTCCTTCTTTCTTTATCATCGTTCCTTTTTTAAGGATAGTTAATTTTATTTTTCAGGTTTTTGCTCTTGTTTTCACCTGACAATTGAGTTATAGTAATATTATTTATGGTATAATTGCTAAGGATTTTATGGAATATGAATATAACATTATGGATTATATGTCACGTTGCTAGAAAACTATTATGTTATGCACTTTAAATTATGGATTATATGTCATGTTAGGAAATATTACGTATGATCTGAATTCTAAATAGAGTGTACTTATCATTTTATTTTATATTTTATTATTATTATGATCTACTTATTAATGGAGGGTACTTATTATTATTTTTAATATTATTAACTTGTTCCACTAATTTTATTAGAATTTGCATGAATTTAATTTCTTAATCTATTTATAAGATATAATTGGTGATAAATTAGTATAAATGAGTTTCCTTAAATTATTTTTATGCGTAATTCTTGATAATCTTAATATTTAAAATAATTGAGGGTATTTTAGTAAATTTTTCAATTATAGTACAGTAAATATAGTCAACCAAACAATAAAATATTATTTAACAACAGCAAACAATACAATTTATTCAAATATCGTATTCATAAAACGATACGATACAGTACAGTATAATACAATACAATAAGTTATAAAATAATGAGTAACAATGATCCAAATAAAGTGTTAGCCGGTCCCAATAGGTGAAAAACAAAAAAAATGATTATTTTTAAAAAATTAGTGCCAAGCTCTTCGACAAAATCCTTTAGAATATTCTTGTCTAGATTTCGTAGCCGTACTCAATTTTTTTCCCTTTGTCTCAACCGCTCGATCGGCACTCATGACCATTTCTATGCATGCTATTATCGCTTTCAACTTTAATACTATTTGTTAAAATTTCAATAGATTTTCAAGAAGAATATATTTTATACTTCATCCGCCCCTGTCCCCACGTGATGAACCATTTGTTATAATCTTAATTGTTTACATAACCGATAAACTAGAACAGCTAGATTTGAGAAAACCAAAGACCATTCCACTTTGAAGAAACAAATCCCATCAAGAAATGCTTAAAAGACTTTGTGAATGACAAATTAGACAAGATATTTATTTTCATTGATTGATGAAACCAAGGACGATTTCACCGTAATAAAACAAATAATTATATATCTAGGGTATCAAATTTAGTTTATGAAAATATAATAATTGAGAGACGAACCTATATATTAAGCAGAAGGGTCACCGGACCTCGCTAATCTGGGTATTTTTTTAAATATATATATGCGTATATATATATATATGTCATATATTTTACTTGAAACTCTTTAAATTCAATAAAAAATTAACTCATGTGATATATATATATATATATATATATATATATATATATATATATATATATATATATATATATTAAAGATCAAAAACCCTTCCACTTCTTCCAGTACTCTCCATAAGAAATTAGCTCATGTGCCCCATTAGGGATGTCAATGGTTCGACTCAGTCGGTTATTTTATAAATTTTGTACCATACCAATTTTTCGGTTATTCTATTAAGTATAACTAAAATTAGACTTTTGGAAATCATACCAATCATGTCGGGTTCTCTTCGGTATCGGTATGGTTCGGTTAATTTTCGGTATTGTTTTAAATATCCTATAAAATTCATCAATAGAAGTAGAATGCAATAATTGTTTGACTCAAAAGATATTGTAACCATTTTAAACAAATCAATCAAAGATGAAGGGGTAAATCTTAGTTGAGAATAATAATCTCTAGAAAGAATGATAGATAAAGAGAAGACCGGTCACAAGACTTCTTTTACGATCTACTTTTCTCAAAACCTTTTAGAAATCTTCTCATTCATAAATAGTAATGTAACCAATATTCGAAATCCCCCCCTCTACAAGGTTATTGTCCTCTATATATAAAAAGAGCGAGACTCTTCTAAGTAGTAAAAGACAAATTACAAGGAATATTTCTAATTTCCCTAATGGGCCTACATTATTACAAGGATCGTCCAGTCTCTTGTTTGTCTTAAGCTTGTTTCCTCAGGACATCGATTCAAGGAGACCCCGTCAATCGTCGTACTTGTTGTCGGTCGTGATTGGTCAAATTTGGACCCATGCAGTTAGTCCCTTCGCTTGTCAGGGTCGCAACTGAGTGCGTCCTCGATAAGCGGACATCATGCGTTCCTATGGAGAAATTCGAGCCATTGAGACGTTACGACGTGGCCAATGGGGGAAGGTCAGCGTGCTTAGCAAGACACCGGGTAATACACTGTACCAGGAAATGATGTCATCTTCACGTGCGTCATCATTACACATGTTTTTAAGGCAGGAGTTGATGGCTTGATGCTTCGATTCCAGCGTTACTCTGTGACCCTCCGCTTCGGTTCTGGCACTACCCAACCCTATAAATAGGTGAAAGGTTTGTTTTTTCGAAAGTTCTTGGCCATTTCACTCCTGATAACCTCCCTTATTCCTCTGAGCTTGCTCTCATACCTTCCTGTTTCTTCTTCTTACGTTCTTCATTCGTGGCTTCTTCCTCCTTCTTTTGTATTGATACTTCTTTGAATGACATCATGCCAAGGTCTCATCGTTCTCGTGAAGGGGCTTCTGAGGCCACCCCATTGTCCACAGCGCCTCCTTCATGCGGTGAATATACGGTGGTAGAAGAGGGTGAAAGTCCCCCTATGGTGGAGGAATTATTACCGAGACACCCCATGTCTCGAAGTGACTTCCTCAAAGACCCCCCTCCTACTCCTGCCCCCGTTCTTTCTGAGATGGAACAGGTTCACCTTGATGCTCTTCGTATAAAATATAGCATCCCTGCTCATGTTGACATCATTCTGGCGGGGGGAGATTTTATAGATGTCCACAGGCCTGGGTACTGCGCTTTCTATGAGTACCCTTTCGTGATTGGCTACACTTTTCCTCTCTTCCCCTTAGCGGAAGAGTTCTGTAGGTTCTACCACGTTTTCTCGGCACAACTTTCGCCGTATACTCTTAAGGTGCTCCTACTATTGACCAAATATGCGGAGTTGGCGAAATGTAATGTTTCTATCCACCACCTTTTGCACCTGTTCTCACCTAGCTTCCACATAGGTACCATGGTTCATTTGAGGCACCGTGGCACGAAAGGGTTGGTGGTCGGGATAGACGACCGAGCAAGTCACAAGTTTTGGCACAAGTACTTCTTCGTCAAAATCAAACACATTGTCTCCGACTCTGCCAGGTTCCAGGAGCGATGGAACGAGACTCATAAGTGTCGCCACTCATTTCATTCTTCCTCAATCTATATTCGTTATAAAGTCTGTTTGCTTCTCATTTGCAGCTATGGTACACCCGCCCCTCCCTATTGCGGGCATAAGGGATTGGGCAGCCCGTTTGTTATCCTATGCGGTGGAAACCCGTGACTGGCCTTCCTTCGTAAAGCTTTACAACCCTAAAGTTCCAACTGGTGAGTGTTTTCCCTTTACCCCTTTATTGGTTATATATTTTTGTCCATTAATTCGACTGCTTCGTGATGGTAGGTCGAGGAGCTTCTAGGCGGAGGGCGCCAGTTCACTCATTTTGACAGGCCGTTGCTGCCGTGGACACGCAATTTATTTTGAATGAATCTTTTCGGGAGGGTCGTCCTCAACCCGTTCAATTAGAAGGCCCCTCTCAGGTCGTGGTCGTAAGGGAGAAGGCTTCTTCGATGCCGACCCCCACCTTTTGGACGAATCCTCCAATGGGGACGAGCCGTTATCGAGAAAAAGGAGGAGAATGGATCTCGGAAAGGGTGTGGCTATCGACGCTGATAGAAGTAGGGCGTCGCAAATGGAACATGTGCCCACATTCATGGCCGATGCCATATTATCGGGGAGATCTCCTCACATAGAGGGAGGACTAACTAGAGCGCAAGGTCGAAGAATTGAAAGAGCGGGATGAAGAGCTCATGAAGGTCGTCGCCCGCAATAGTGAATTTGAGGCCTCCTTTAGGGCGAAGGAGGACGAGCTTGAGTTGAGCAGGGGGTGATGGACGAGAATGTCAATTTACAGGTGAGGGTGGTCGATTTGACCACTGAATTGAGTGCGAAGGCGGTAGAGATTGAGGGTCTTAAGGGTGAGTTGGACGTTGGAGCCGATAAGTTGGCGACAACTATTTTTGAAACGGTGTCTTTGGAGGATGACCTCCGTATTTGTAGGTCGAAGCTGACTAGACAGAGGGAGGCCTCTATTCTTAAGGTTGTGGGGCTTGAAGGGCATGTCAAATAGTTGGAGGCGGAGTTATCTATATTGAACGTGCAAGTGGCCTCGCTGAGAGCGGAGGATGAAACTCAACGTTCTCAACCTTCCAAGTCCCATGCTTCAGCCGATCCGGTTTGTGCCCTGTCACTTATATGAGTTGTGGGTTCTTGCTAAGGCCCGACTTGACGTGTACATGGCTTTTCATGCCGAGGGGAGGGCGACTGAGGTGGAGCTTCAAAATGTGCATAACGAAGCTCGCCCAGCTCGTGAGGCGTGCAGGTACGACCCTCACACTCTTGATGGAGATGATATCAACTCGGATGAGGTGAACCATCTTGCTTCAGACTCTTGGTACGAAGAAGCTTATCCTATCGAGGATGACGTGTAATCTTTTGTTTGTGTTTTCCTTTTGCTTTGGGGATTTTATGGGAGGGGGCATGCTTGAGCCCGTTTTGTAAGGATCAATGTAAATTATTTTGATGCAATGTAGATTTTATTTTATCGATGGGTTGGGGCCCTTTGTAATTTCTATGGTATCCAGGATACTTGTCGAGCTGTTGAGTCGATTTATCTTTTTGGTGTGGTTGATTCCCCTATTGTTTGATGGCCTTGACCATTGGGATGTTGCTTCGTACTTTTGTCGGAGTAGGATCCCATCGTGGTTCGAATGAGGTCGAACTCATGATTTGTCGATGGCCTTGGCCATTGGGATGCTTCGAACTGTCGTCGAAGTAATATCCCGTCGTAGTTCAAACGAGGTCAAACTCATGTTTTGTTGATGGCCTTGGCCATTGGGATGTTGCTTCGAACTTTCATCGAAGTAATATCCCGTCGTAGTTCGAACGAGGTCGAACTCATGTTTTGTCGATGGCCTTGGCCATTGGGATGTTGCTTCGAACTGTCGTCGAAGTAATATCCCGTCGTAGTTCGAACGAGGTCTAACTAATGATTTGTTGATGGCCTTGGCCATTGGGATGTTGCTTCGAACTGTCGTCGAAGTAGTATCCCGTCGTAGTTCGAACGAGGCCGAACTCATGATTTGTCGATGGCCTTGGCCATTGGGATGTTGCTTCGAACTGTCGTCGAAGTAGTATGTCGTCATAGTTCGAACGAGGTCGAACTCATGTTTCGTCGATGGCCTTGGCCATTCAATGTTGGAGGTATGATCGTATTCCCATAGGAAGGCACATGTCAACTTTATCCATGCAATGGATATTTGATTATATTCTCGTAGGGAGACACATGTCGACTTTATTTATGCAATGGAGATCTGATTACGTTCTTGTAAGAATCACATGTCAACTCTGTACATGCAATGGAGATTTGATTACATTCTTGTAGGAGTCACATGTCGACTCTGAACATACAATGGAGATTTGATTATCTATATCCAGTCCCTTCATTACTCCATACCGGAGATCATGTCGATAGACGGGGTAATGAACAATACTTCGAACCTCGAGACATCCCCCTTGTCACCTCATTAAAAACCTCATCGGGAAAACTAGATTGGGACAAAACCCGGGTGAGAGAAAAAGAGTACGACTTAGGTGGCGCCTCCTTTCAGAAGTGGAAGTATTTGAGATGGGCGACATTCCAATTATTTTGGAGTAGTTTTCCCTCCATTGTCTCTAACTAGAATGCTCCTTTGTTTGCTGCGGCCGTGATTTTGTATGGTCCGTCCCAGTTTGTTCCTAGTTTTCCCTCATTAGGGTCTTTTGCGGCTTGTGTTTTAGCCTTGAGGACGTAGTCTCCGATTTTGAGCGGTCGCACTTTGGCTTTCTTATTGTAATACCTTTATACTTGTTGCTTCTGGGCCACCATTCTTACGTGGGCCATGTCTCTCCGTTCTTCGACTTCATCCAGATCTTGTAGTCTACTTTCGTCGTTGCTCAGTCCGCTTTCATTGGAGTATCTCAAATTAGGCTCTTCGACCTCGATGGGTATAACTGCGTCAGTCCCGTAGACCAGTGAATATGGCATCTCTTCTGTGCTGGTTTATGGCGTAGTGCGATATGCCCATAACACTTCCGGTAGTAGTTCAGGCCATAGCCCTTTAGCATCCTCAAGCTTCTTTTTCAATATATTCAGTATTACTTTGTTGGAGGATTCGACTTGACCGTTGCCGGCGGGGTGATATGGCATGGAGAGTATTCGTTTGATGTGACATTTTTTGAAAAACTCGGTCGTTTTCTTTCCGACGAACTGAGGTCCGTTGTCACAACTGATCTTTTTGGTAATGCCAAAACGACATATTATGTTTTTCCATATGAATGCGATAACCTCTTGCTCACGTATCTGAGTGTATGCACCTGCTTCCACCCATTTAGAAAAGTAATCAGTTAAAACCAAAAGGAAACGTACCTTAGCTCGTCCTGTTGGGAGGGGGCCGACTATGTCCATCCCCCACTTTATGAATGGCCATGGTAAAGTGACGGAATGAAGGAGTTCCCTTGCTTGATGTATCATAGGGGCGTACTTCTGACACTGTTCACATCTCTTGACATAGTCCGCGGCTTCTTTTTTCATGTTGGGCCAGTAGTATCCGGCGCGGATGAGGCATCGGATGAAGGTGCAGTTTCCCGTGTGGGCGCTACAGTGCCCTTCGTGTACTTCTTCCAGTACTCGCCTTGTTTTATTTGGCCCAAGACATTTGGCTAGAGGGCCGCCGAACGTTCTTTTGTAGAGATCACCGTTTACGAGGCTGTAACTGGCTGCCTGTATCCGGAGCTTTTTGGCTTCTTTCTTATCTTGCGGGAGCGTTCCATCCTGCAAATATGCTATGAGGCGGTTGCGCCAGTCCCAAGTTAGGTTTATAGAATGTACCTCGACATGATCTATTGCGGAATGGAGAAGGGTGACCATGTTTTCCTTGTTGATATTTTTGGTGGCCGCCGCTAGTTTGTCGAGGCTGTCTACTTCGATATTCTGCACCCTAGGTATTTGGTCGAGGTGACATTCATCAAATTCTGCCAGTAGTTTGTGAATTTTCGACTGGTACTTTTGTAGTCTTTGTTCTTTGATTTGGAAAGTCCTGGTGACTTGGTTCACCACGAGTTGAGAGTCGCAATGGAGGACGAGTCACCGGGCGCCATATTTCAGGGCTGACTTCAAACCTGCAATCACAGCTTTATACTCGGCCTCATTGTTAGTCATCTCGGGGCATCGTATAGACTGGCGAATTACTTCGCCTGTAGGGACTTCGAGGACGAGTCCCAGTCCAGATCCCGAGGCATTAGAAGCGCCGCCGGTGTAGAGGACCCAGAGGTCGGTATGCGTGGAAGCGTGGAGCACTTCCTGTTCTACTTCAGGCAATATTTCCGCGCTGAAATCAGTGACGAAATTGGCGAGCACCTGCGACTTAATTGCAGTTCGCGGTTGGTATGTTATGTCGTGCTCGCTCAGTTCTATGGCCCACTTGGCCAGTCTACCAGATAGTTCGAGTTTGTGTTTGATACCTCTTAGGGGGAAGGTTGTCACCACTTTTATGGGGTGACATTGAAAATACAGTCTGAGCTTTTGTGAAGCTGCGACCAATGCCAAAGCTAGTTTTTCAAGGTAAGGGTACCTTGTTTCGGCATCGATTAAGGTTTTGCTGATATAGTAGATCAGAGATTGCGTACCTTTGTTTTCACGGACCAAGACTACGCTTACCGCAACTTCGGAAACTGCTAGATACACAAGTAGACATTCACCTGGGTCTGTCTTGACGAGCAATGGTGGCAAAGATAAATACGCTTTCAGTTTTCTCAGGGCGTCGACACATTCTTCATTCCATTACCGTCTGTGGTCTTTTCTTAGCACATTGAAGAATTTGTGACATCTATTCGAGGATCGTGAAATGAACCTCAACAGGGTGGCTATTCGTCCTGTTAATTTCCACACCTACTTTTTGCTGGTCAGTATCTCCGGTATTACATCGATGGCCCTGATCTGATCCGGGTTGACCTCGATACCTCTTTGTAACACTAGGAAACCAAGGAACTTTCTTGAAGTTAAGCCGAAGGCACATTTTTCGGGATTCAATTTCATCCCGTACTGCCTTAATATCTCGAAGGCTTCCTTCAGATGGCCAATGTGATCCTCTTTCTTTATTGACTTTACTAGCATGTCATCGATGTAAACCTCCATGGTCTTACCGAGCTATTCTTTGAACATCTTGGTGACTAATCTTTGATACGTGGCCCCTGCATTCTTGAGTCCGAACGGCATTACCTTATAGCAGTACGTTCCTCGGTAAGTGATGAAAGTTGTCTTTTCTTGATCTTCTTCAGCCATTAGAATTTGGTTATAACCAGAATAGGCATCCAAGAAACTCAGTAGTTCGTGACCCACTATTGCGTCGATGAGCTGGTCGATATGGGGCAATGGAAAGGGGTCCTTCGGGCATGCTTTGTTTAGATCGGTGAAGTCGACACACATCCTCCATTTCCCGTTCTTCTTTTTGACCATGACCACATTAGCGACCCATTGGGAGTATTTCGACTCTCTGATAGAACCGTTAGTGAGTAACTTATCAAACTCCTCGCTGACCGCCTCATTGAAAGCGGTATTGAACTTTCTCCTTATTTGTCGTACCGGCGGGTAAAGTGGATCGACATTAAGCCTGTGTGTGGTGATATTCCTTGGGATTCCTGACATATCTGAGTGGGAAAAAGCAAACAAATCGGTGTTGTTAGTTAAAAACTCACAATATTTACCTGGTTCTGAGAGGTCGTGTCCAATGTAAGACTTTTTATGCTATCAGTATTGTCTAGTTGGACGGGATCGAGATCTTCTACCGTTGCCTTGCAAGCTTCTACGATGTCCGGGTCTTTGATGGCCTCTACTTGTACGTCGGGTTTGGTTCCCGACATAGCTGATTGCTATGCCTCCGCACTTGCCCCTTTTAGTTGTTTGGTATGTATGCAATCTTGGGCGATCCGATAGAATTCTTGGGCGGTGCGTGGCTCGCCTCGGATACTGAATATCCCCCATGGGGTGGGAATTTGATTACTTGATAGAAACTTGACGGGACGACTCGCATGGCGTGTATCCATGGACATCCTATGATGGCGTTGTAGGCTATTTCCTGATTCATGATGTGGAATGTCGTTTCTAGGGTGACCCCTCTTGCCAGGACGGGTAGCATATTTCTCCAGATGTTCACTCTACCGCATTATTAAAACTCGTTAGTATTATACAACGCGATATTATTTTATCCTCGAGCGTCATCTGCATGAGAACTCGTAAGTGAACAATACACGCGCTGCTTCTGTCAATCCGCCATTATTCTTTTTACATCGGTATCCGTGATGCGTAAAGTTATAACCAAAGCATCATAACGAGGGAAAGAAAAACCATCGGTATCCGACTTATCGAAGATGATACTGTCTTCGAGGTCGTCATACCGTTCATGGGCAATTGTCCGTTTGAGTTTATGTGTGGTGGTGGATTTCACATGGTTGATTACCGTGTCGTCGCCACCGCCAATGATCATTTGTATGGTACGAGCTGGTGATGGTGGTTTTGGAGGTCCTTGAGGTTGATCGCGCCCACGAGCGAAGTTGGCCCATCCTCTGTCGCTCAGCAGTTCTTTCAGGTAACCCTGGTTTAACATCCTTACTACTTCTTATCGCAGACCTATGCAGTCTTCGGTCTTGTGTCCTCTTTCCTGGTGGAATTCACACAGGACGTTCGACCTCCTGGTGCTCGGATCCGACTTTATCTTTTGTGGCCACTGCACCTTCGTGCCGAGATTTTCCAGTGCATACACTATTTCTGAAGGGGAAACACAAAAATGATGAGCAGATAGCAATGGAGGCATACCTCTTTCATTTCAGAGGGGTGCGGTGTGTCGAGGCGCGACATCTGCATGTTGTGGAGGAGGCAGATTCGATGTTCGGATATAAGGCTGGTGCCTTTCTCGATTGAAATGTGGCAGTTGATCCCTTCGCTCGTCGTTGCGACGATCTCTCCTTGTCTCGGTCTGGACTGATGTTAATCGCTGAAGCGGGCCATTCAGGTCATCCTCGTCTGCCCTCACTTCGGTGGAATAGGTATTGTGGATCTCTTCCCACGTGGTAGGGGGTACTTCATGAGTCTACTGAGTAACTTTTTGGTTGCTTTTGACCCATTTCTGTTTAACCCATTTTGAAAGGCTGCTACTGCCATCCCTTCTGACACGTTCGGTAGGCTAATCCTTACCCTGTTAAATCGGGCTAGAAAATCCTGAAGTCCCTCGCCCATCGTTTGCCTGACGGCGAAGATATCATTGACCCTAGCCTCGGCCTTTTTCGCTCCCGCGTGAGCGATGATGAACTTATCTGCCATCTCTTCGAACGTTGATATCGATCGTGCTGGTAGTTGGGAATATTATGTCAACGCTCCCGCTATCAGAGTTTCGCCAAACTTTTTCAGTAGCACAGACTGTACCTGTTCTTTTGATAAATCGTTACCTTTTACTGCGGTAACGTAATGAATTAAGTGATCCTCCAGGTCCGTGGTGCCATCATATATTTTCAAATATGGCGGCATTTTGAAGGTCTTTGGAATAGAATGGGGAGCTGCCCCTTTATTATATTGTTGTTCGACGAATCGGCCCACATTGCATTTTGGTAACAACTTCGGAGCACCTGGTATTTTATCAACCCTCTCCTGATGTTCCTTCATCTGGTCGCAGAGTGTTTTGTTCTCATTTTCCATCTCTTCCATTTTCTTTAAGATGGTCGTAAGTGCATCGTTGCCTGTATCAGCAACAGTACGAGTGTTACCTATTCGCGTAGTGCCTGGCTCATCGGCGACAACTGCGATTTCTGCGGGTAATGTGTCTTCGATATCTCCCTGAACGGGTTTCTCCAGCATGCTGCTCAAGGTTTTTGTTAGCCAATCTTCTAATAGCTTTTTCACGGCCGGTGGTGCTTCTTCTGCTGCACATGTTGAAGTTTCCCTCTCACGCAAGACCGTTAGACCTTCGTGCGGAGGAGGTGAGATTTCTCCTTCAGGTGTAGCACTTGGTGTTGCATTTTCGTTGTCTTCCCCACTGGCATCATTGAGGGAATTTAGGAGGTTGTTCGTGATACTTACTATCGCCTTTAGCCTTGCTTCTCCCTTTTCTGCCATTGTTGGCCTTTGTGGAGCTAAAGAGAGGTGGTTATTTCTTTCAAGAATCTAGATGAAAACTACGATTTCAACTATAGAAATCCCCACAGACGGCGCCAAATTGTTTGACTCAAAAAATATTGAAACCTTTTTGAACAAATCAATCAAAGATGAAGGGGTAAATCTTAGATGTGAATAATAATCTCTAGAAAGAATGATAGATAAAGAGAAGACCGGTCACAAGACTTCTTTTACGATCTACTTTTCTCAAAACCTTTTAGAAATCTTCTCATTCATAAATAGTAATGTAACCAATATTCGGAATCCCTCCCTCTACAAGGTTATTGTCCTCTATATATATAAAGAGCGAGACTCTTCTAAGCAGTAAAAGATAAATTATAAGGAATATTCGAAGGAATATTCGAAGGAATATTCCTAATGTCCTCTAATGGGCCTACATTATTACAAGGGTCATCCAGTCTCTTGTTTGTCTTAGGGTCGTCTCCCTCGGGACATCGATTCAAGGAGACCTCGTCAATCATCGTAGTCGTTGTCGGTCGTGGTTGGTCAAATTTGGATCCATACAATAACATGCGTTCTTTTATAGGACTTAACAAAACTCTTTAGATATTTTTACTTTTTAAATGGTGATGAATTAAAAAAATAAATAAAAGATGAGTAGAATATAGATCCATCAACTATTCTACAACAACGTAAAAGAAACCAACCCAAGGCAAAAAAAAATATAAATCACATAAGTAGAAAGATATTAACCAAGCTAGGACTCAAGAATAAAGTTTATAGAAGATTAAATATTCAAAAAAATAAATGTAAAATAAATGAAAGGAATCATATTCAATACATTGTAGTTTGCTACTTGTAATTGCTATAATAATTTGTGTCTTGCTAATAAAGATACTTGAAATAACTTAGTTTAAGTATAAGAAGCATAATAAGTTTTAGGAACTAGTATTTTGAGTTTAATTACTTGTTGACTTGTAATAGTTTTCATAATTACAAGGCTCAAAGAAAAATTTAATGCATTATTATTTTTAAACTTGCTAGATAAATATATTTTCCACATGTAAAATTTATTCGGTACGATTCGGTATTTTTTCAGTTTATTTTTATAAAATAAAAAACCTACCCAAATTATCAGTGCGGTTATCGATTTATATAAAAACTTACGGTTTCTTAAAAAGTAACCTAAAAAATCGGTACGATGTGGTACGGTTCGATCGATTTAGTCGATTTTCGAATATCCATTGATACCCCTATGCTCCGCGACCTTCAAATTTGGGGTCCGCCTTTGAACTCATTCACATATATCCGGTCAAATTAGGTTGGATGGCGAGTCATTTTGTATATACACCTTTTAGTTTATCTGAAAGACGGGATTAATTTTGGCTGCATATGTAACCCAAGATTTGATTGATATAGTCGTGTAATTTTTTTTTATATAAAAAAAACAGGCTTTTATTAGCTTGATTTGTTAGTTAAACAAATTACTCAATAACAACATATACAAATGAAAAATTACTTTGAGTTGGGAGGGGTTGAATTATGACCTATTGTTCAGTCCAAACTGACCTACTCCTCTTGATCCAGCAAATATTGAGGGGTTGTATCGTTTGGATTAATAATTATTGGATAAATATTTTAACCTTGACCTTCTTAAAGGAATTGGGAGAAGAATTTTAGGAAAAATTTGGGAATTGTTTTATCTAGGTATTAGATTATCCCGCTATTGTTAACCCCCATTAAGTTTGTATAAACCCATGTTAGCTTAATATAAAACAATCTCAAGATTACTTATCTCAAAATCGAAAATTCCAACAAAATACTGAACAATAACCTCACATTTTTTCCTGAAATTATCTTATTTTATCTGTAATACCATGGATTATGAAGATTATTTTATTCCGTTCAGTTATAGCTTAACCCCTTCTTTTAAATGATTTGTAATGCTTTTCTTAATTGAACGATTTATCGGAAATAGCCCCTCTATCTTTACAAGGTAGGGACAAGATCTGCGTACACATTATTCTTTTTAGACCTCACGTGTAAAATTATACTAGATATATTATTGCCGTTCAGTTATATCTTGACTGCTCATTTAACACCTCCATATATGACCATTCAGTCCAACCTGGGTACTAGATCTTATCAACTTCAATTATTTGAAAGGTACATTCCATAATTTACTTATAGTACTATCATATTCTTCATCCACATTAATCAAAAATGAAGCAGCACCACTTTCTCGTTATCTCTTTGCCTGCGCAAGGCCACATAAATCCCACTCTCCAAATGGCCAAGAACCTTGCACGCGCCGGAGCACGCGCCACCTTTGTCACAACCGTTTACGGCCTCAAACGAATGAACAACCTTCCAACACAAGAAAGGTTATTCTACTCCTCCTTTTCCGATGGTTACGACGATGATTGGATTTCGAATACTGATCACAATGATTATATGAATAATTTAAAGTACGAGGGATCAAAAAACCTCAAAAATCTCCTTCGAAAATTTTCCGACGAGGGTCACCCCGTTACGTTCTTGGTTTACACTATTCTTTTACCTTGGGTTGCTGTGGTGGCGCGTGAGTTACACGTGCCGTCAGCTTTTCTGGTCATTCAGTGTGGTACTGCTTTTGCTATTTATAACCATTTGTTCAATTCCATTAACGGAGTTTATAGTTCGTCCGTTAGTGATATTACTGTTACACCCTCATTTGCAATTGAATTTCCGGAATTACCCCTCTTTTCAAGCAACGATATTCCTACTATAGTTTTACCTAATGCTCCTCACTCCTCTGTCATGATACCTATAATGAGAGAACACATCCAAAATCTTGAAAAGGATCCTAATTCTTGTGTTCTAATCAACTCTTTCGACGCGTTAGAAGAAAAATCCATGAGAATTGTTGATAAATTGAGAATTTTTTCAGTTGGTCCGTTGGTTCCATCTGCTTTTTCTGATGGAAATGACCCTAAAGACAAGTCTTTTGGCTGCGAATTATTTGAAAATCGCGAAAAAAACTATCGTCAATGGTTGGATTCAAAACCTGAGGGTTCTGTTATATACGTATCATTTGGTAGCATCGCAGTATTAGAGAAAGAGCAAAAAGAAGAGATTTTGCATGGATTATTAGAAAGTGAAAGGCCATTTTTATGGGTGATGAGAAAAGGGAAAGAAGAGGTAGAAGAAGGGAATAATTACAAGAATGAATTTGATGATATTTTACTAAATAAAAAAGGTATAATTATACCATGGTGTGCACAAATGGAAGTACTATTTCATAAGTCGGTAGGCTGTTTCGTGACACATTGTGGATGGAATTCGACTTTGGAAAGTATGGTCGCTGGTGTGCCTATTGTGGGGTGTCCACAATTTTCTGATCAAACAACAAATGCCAAAATGGTGGAGGAAGTTTGGGGGACAGGAGTAAGAGCAAATGCAGTGGAAGGAGTTGTGGGGAGAGAAGAGTTGAAAAGATGTTTGGAAATTTTGATGGGAAATGGAGAGAAAGGGGAAGAGATTAAAAGGAATGTGAAGAAATGGAGAGATTTGGCTGTGGAAGCTGTGAAAGTAGGAGGTTCTTCATATGATAATCTCAAGAAATTCTTGGAGATTTTATGAAAATTATTTCTACACGCTGATAGTGTAATACTTTTTTTTACATTATTAAATCATTTAAATGATCTATATACTCTGTCTGTCTTATTTTGTATGAAAATCTTTTCTGTTGTTTTACATATAGTCACGAAATATCATGACATATTTTAGATCACAAGTTTTAAGAATACTTTTTTATGTACCAAAAGTGTTTCTTCCAAAAATTATGTGTCTAGTCACTACAACAAATTTGGTTATCGGTTATAAATTATTTCGTCACTTAAAATTCTTATTTCGTCACAAAAAATTTTTTGCGACGAAAAAGAATTGTCAATTATCCGTCCTTAAAGGTGGGTCACTAAAAGTATGCAAAGACAACTTAGTGTTTTGTCGCTAAATAACGACGAAACTACATTGTCACTAATTATTTAGTTCAATTAGTGTCAATTGTCTCTGAAGTTAAATGTATTTCGTAGCTGAAAAAACGTGATTTCGTCACTAAAGACGACATTTTATATACAAAAAATTATTTCGTTCCTAAATGAATAAATTAGTGACGACTTTATTTTTACAAAAATGATTTGCAATTTTGTAGTTGAAAATTTACCGACACAATAAAATTGTCACCATAAAGTGTCATAATTAGTGACACTTACAATTGTCATAAAATACAATATTAATTCGTATTCAAATAATGAAATATATTATTGATAAGAAGGTTGTTCTACGACAAATATTATATTTGACAACTTTTTTATTGCCAATAAAAATGAATAAGGGACTTTCCCAACATTTCTAAAGCAATTATCCCTATTTACATTCAAAAATAATACTAGTACATTTCATTAAATGTATCAACAACAAAAAAATTAAACCATTCTAATCTAATACTCCCTCCGTTCATATTAAATGAGGTGCTTTCCTTTTTAGTTTGTTCCAAAATAAATGACACATTTCTAAATTTGGAAATAATTCAACTTTACACTCTTTCATTTTACCCATTTACCCTTAATGAGAAACTTTTATAGCCACACAAATGTTATGACCCCATAAACTTTTTACCCCTTAAGCTTTTAAGACCACAAGTTTCAAAAGTCTTTTTCTTTTTTCTTAAATTCCGTGTCGAGTCAAACTACCTCATTTAATATGAAACGGAGGGAGTAGTTATTAGTGTCACTTTGTGTCCAACAACTGGTAATAGCTACTACGATAGTAGACGATACACGACGCATAACAGTTTCTCTAACTCTTTATCATAGTAAGTCTTCCATATGTCAAATTTCTAAACATCATAACATATGACCTGAAATGATAAAATAAAATTGAATATCAACATGATATGAACTTTTTAAAAAATAAAAAAAAGATGAATGAATAAAATGGAAAAAAAGTTTAGCTGTGAGTATTAGGAATAATTGAAGACATAAATTCCATTAGTCTATCTTTTCACAGAAAAGCATATACTTCTGTGAGTATTAGGAATAATTGACTTACAATGTAGGTGAATCACTGGTTATTTTTTTTGAGCTGCCCATGAAGGTATAAATCAGAGGTGGAACACAGCGGGAATCTGGGAGTTTAAACAAAGAGACACGCCAATCATACTGGTATCTAAAATTCTCATAAGTAGCCTGCAGTAGCCAGAAAATAGATGTCACCCACAGTACACATCAAAATCCAAACCACCTTAGCTAAACAAAGGGAAACATAATGATCTTGGATTCTAATTCTATGGATTCTACAAAGGTATAGATGATCATACCTGATTAGTACTTATGAGGTATATGTAAGATAGTTTGTTATTGGCAAGTTGGAAGTGGGACGTTTCTTACTCGTACCGTGCCTGTTAGTCTCAGAACTGATCATTATGAAATAGCGCATAACAGGCACGAGATTGACTCAACAGGTACGAGTTTGTCTCAACAGGCACGAGATTGTCTCAACAGGCACGAAACTGACTCAACAGGCACAAGATTGTCTCAATAGGCACGAGACTGACTCAACAGGCACGAGATTGTCTCAATAGGCACGAGATCCTAGAGTTAATTATTTATTTGAATTTTGAATTCAAAATTCGAATAAAATTGTAAGATAGTTTGTTATTGGCAAGTTGGAAATGGGACGTTTCTTACTCGTACCGTGCCTGTTAGCCTCAGAACTGATCATTATGAAATAGCGCATAACAGGCACGAGATTGACTCAACAGGTACGAGTTTGTCTCAACAGGCACGAGATTGTCTCAACTGGCACGAGACTGACTCAACATGCACGAGATTGTCTCAATAGGCACGAGACTGACTCAACAGACACGAGATTAACTCAATAGGCACGAGATCCTAGAGTTAATTATTTATTTGAATTTTGAATTCAAAATTCGAATAAATAGTCGTGTCTGTTTGTGAAACAATACATCTTTTCTGAAAGGGTCTATTGGTTGCCTATAAATACACAAGAATTCCAACGAAGTGGAGATAGAAAATCACAAGTGTTATTGCAGGCTTTGTTGTATCCTGAAGAGAATCATTTTGTATTTTCCCTAAATTAGTATACATGCGATAACTCTTTAAGGACAGTCGATTTTCACGCCTCAAAGCCAATTTTGATTATTATTTTCTAACAATCTTAAAGAGTTATACTGCTATGGAGAAATTGATGTCTGTTGTTGAGAATCCGAAGGAGTTCATCAAACTTGATCGTTTTGATGGAACGAACTTTACCCGTTGGAGAGACAAGATGATATTCTTGTTGTCCGCTCTCAATATCTACTATGTTCTTGATTCTGCCTGGCTTCCGATGCCTGAGCCCACAACAGAAGATTCTGACGTAGTCAAGGAAGAAAGGAAGAAACGAGAACATGATGAACTGTTGTGTCGCGGCCATATTCTGAATACTTTGACAGATCGACTCTATGATCTTTACTGCAATCTGAAGTCGCCAAGAGAGATTTGGACTGCTCTACAAACTGCATACCAGAATGAAAAACGAGGTATTGACAAATTCCTGGCTCTACAGTACTTTGAATTTAAAATATTTGATACTAGGCCTATAATGGATCAGATTCATGAACTGCAAATCTTAGTATCAAAACTAAGTGATCTTGAAGTTAAAATTCCTGATGCACTTCAAATAGGTGCTATTCTTTTGAAATTGCCTTCCTCTTGGAATGACTATAGAAAGAAAATCCTACATTCTATGATAAAATGACTGTGGAACAATTTCGTACTCACATTCAAATTGAAAGTGAGACTCGTGCTCGTGATGTTATTAGTCAGCCTTCGAGTTCCGCAGTCAATTTTGTCAGTCAGAATGGTTCAGGAAGTGGGAACAAACATCTGAAAGTTTCCAAAAAAGTCTTCTTTTAAAAAGAGAAAGAACTTTAGTTGTCATCATTGTGGAAAGAAAGGCCATATGATTCGGGACTGCAGATATAGAAAGGCAGGAATAAATTTCAATGCAGGCAATACCGAAAAGTCTAGAAAGATTGAAAAATCTGGAAATTCTGAAAAGGCAAACATAGTGGAAAATTCTGCCCAAGGACTGGTTGCCATGGTTTCCGCAATGCAAATTGGTATGGTCACAGAGTTGAATGTGGCCACCGCTGCTACAAATACTCAAGACTGGTGGCTAGATTCGGGTGCTACTATTCATGTCTGTTATGACAAGAAGATGTTCAAGACATATGCAGAAGTGCAGGATTCTGAACAAGTCTTGATGGGAAACCATGTTGCGGCAGATGTTGCTGGAAAAGGAAGTATTGAGATTAACTTCACATCTGGCCAGAATTTGACGTTACTGAATGTGTATCATGTTCCTGATATGAAGAAAAACTTAATGTCCGCTGCTTTGCTGTCAAAGAAAGGCTTCAAGATAGTTATTGAGTCTGATCATGTAATAGTGTCTAAGAATGGTGTTTTTGTTGGAAAAGGCTATAACTGTAACGACATGTTCAAATTGAGTATTAATGAAATAAATTATGTTTCTGCTTACATCGTTGAGTCTGATTCTTGTTTATGGCATGCTAGACTAGGACATTTAAATTTTGGCTCCTTGAATTATATGTCCAAAAATGGTTATATCTCATGTAAAACTCAACATATAAAATGTGAAATTTGCATACAAGAAAAAATGACAAAGAAACCATTTCGTAAAGTTGAAAGATCCACAGAACTATTAGATTTAATACATTCAGACTTGTGTGAATTAAATAGAGAATTAACTAGAGGAGGCAAAAGATATTTTGTTACTTTTATAGACGACTTCTCTAGGTTTACATATGTTTACCTACTTAGAACTAAGGACGAAGCTTTTCAAAAGTTTAATGAATACAAGTTTGTTGTGGAAAATCAAAGAAGTAGGAAAATTAAAATTATTCGAGGTGATATAGGCAGAGAATATTTTTCTAACGAATTTAATAAGTTCTGTGAAGAGCATGGCCTAATACATCAAATGAGTGCCCCTTATACTCCTCAACAAAATGGGTTAGCGGAAAGAAAAAATAGAACTTTGATGGATATGGTTAATGCTATGTTACTTAATGCACATTTGCCACATAATTTATGGGGTGAAGCACTACTAACTGCATGTTATATTTTAAATAGAGTGTCTTCAAAAAGTATGCATATTTCGCCTTATGAGCTTTGGAATGGTAGAAAACCAAATTTAAATTATTTTAAAGTGTGGGAGTGTATATCCTATTATAGAGTACCTGACCATCAAAGAACAAAATTGGGTCCTAGAGGAATTAAAAGTATTTTTGTAGGATATGCACAACACTCCAAAGCTTATAGACTGCTAGATCTAGAATCTAATGTCATTATAGAATCTATACATGTTGAATTTATTGAAAATAGATTTATAAATGACAATGTTGATGAAATGACTGAAATAAATGGAAAACGTATTGATGCTAATAAATTGTCGCTTTCTGAAATTATTAAAACTAAGGAAAGAAGTGATGATATGCAGATAGAACCAAGGAAAAGCCAAAGAATAAGAAAGGAAAGACATCTTGGTTCTGATTTTATTTCTTCACAATCTATAGTATTTCTTGTTGAAGGAGATAGGACAAACGTTTGTAATCAAATTCCAATTGTATTAAATGTTGAAGAAGACCCAAAGTAGTTTCAAGAAGTAATGTCTTCTAGAGACACTGCTTTTTGGAAAAAGGCCATTAATGATGAAATGGACTCAATTATATCCAACAACACTTGGGTTTTGGTTAATCTTCCTCTTGGATCAAAACCTATAGGTTGTAAGTGGGTCTTTAGGAGAAAGTACAATACAGATGGTTCTGTCCAAACCTTCAAAGCAAGATTAGTTGCAAAAGGTTTCACTCAAAAGGAAGGCATAGACTATTTTGATACATATGCTCTTGTTGCAAGAATAACATCGATTAGAGTCCTTTTATCCTTGGCCTCTATCTATGATCTTTATGTACATCAAATGGATGTTAAAACAACCTTTTTAAATGGGAACCTTAGTGAAGAAATATATATGCAACAACCTGAAGGATTTGTTCTTCCGGGAAACGAGAAGAAAGTTTGTAAATTGATAAAGTCTCTTTATGGTCTTAAACAAGCGCCTAAACAGTGGAATGAAAGATTTGATAGTGTAATACTATCAACCGGATTCGTACATAATAATGCAGACAAGTGCATTTACTCTAAATTTACAAAAGAATATGGAGTAATAATTTGTTTATATGTCGATGACATGCTAATTTTTGGTACGAATCTACAAGGAATTACCGAGACCAAAAAGTATCTAACCTCAGTTTTTAAAATGAAGGATTTAAATGAAGTTGATACTATTTTGGGAATCAAGGTCAAAAGAGATAACAAGCAAGTGACTTTGTCACAAGCACATTATATAGATAAAATCCTTACTAAATTCAGTCATTTAGGAATAAAGGGGTATAATACTCCTTATGATTCAAGTATTAAGCTAACTGCAAATACTGGAAGAGCAGTAGCACAGTTGGAGTATGCAAGTGCGATAGGTAGTATGATGTATGCAATGCATTGCACTAGACCCGACATTGCATTTGCTGTTTGTAAACTTTCAAGGTTTACCAGTAATCCAGGTAATGATCATTGGAAAGCAATAAGTAGAGTACTTGGATATTTAAAATATACAAAGCACTTAGGCATTTGCTATAATGGTTTTCCTAATGTATTAGAGGGATATTCTGATGCAAGTTGGATTACAAGTGTTAATGATAATAAATCCACATCAGGATGGATATTTACTCTAGGCGGTGGAGCCATTAGTTGGGCATCCAAGAAACAAACATGTATTTCCCATTCTACTATGGAATCTGAATTTATTGCATTAGCAGCTGCTGGAAAAGAAGCAGAATGGCTGAGGAATATGTTACTTGATATAAAGTTGTGGCCACAACCTATGCCAGCCATTTCCATATTCTGTGATAGTGAGACTACAATGTGTGTTGCTCACAATAAAATATATAATGGGAAATCGAGACATATAAGCTTGAGACATGCTTATATAAGAGAATTAATTACAAATTGAGCTATAGCTATAATATATGTGAGATCAAATAAGAATTTGGCTGATCCACTTACGAAGCCATTAGGTAGAGATGTAGTACAACAAACTTGTGGAGGGATGGGGCTGAGACCCTTAAATTAAATACAAGGAATAGGAACCCCACTTTGAGTTAGTATACACTCTAACAATATAAGTTCAATGGGTAATAACAAGTTACTTGTATTGTTTAAGCACTGATCTCCTCTTTAGGAGCCCTAATTCTAATGTACTACTTACTGTTATATGAGGAGTTAAGGAGTTGTTAAATGCTTGTTATAACAGGGGCATAAAGACAAACTCCAAAGTGCATACTGTTACATGAAGAGGTTGATTAATCTTAATGGAATTATTAATGTCTGGAGTAACAGGGACATATTAACTAATTCCACCTATATGAATATTGAAGTGGTGCCGCTTCTAGCAAGATTTAAAGGGTTGATCTTGTAAATATTCATGAATTCAGGATGAGCACATGGCCGTAAACGTGCTAAATCGAATACTAGATTTTCTAAGCTACTAGATAACGCTGTGTGTGTGGTATTTTCGGTTTTGGCACAAGGATTTGTAAGATACCATTAATTTCATCAAAACTTTAAAATACTTACACTAAAGGAAAGTTCAAATCTGTAAAAGATACTTTCAATTATTCACAAGTGTTATGAAGTGAAATAACAAACTAGTGGGGGATTGTAAGATAGTTTGTTATTGGCAAGTTGGAAGTGGGACGTTTCTTACTCGTACCGTGCCTGTTAACCTCGGAACTGATCATTATGAAATAGCGCATAACAAGCACGAGATTGACTCAACAGGTACGAGTTTGTCTCAACAGGCACGAGATTGTCTCAACAGGCACGAGACTGACTCAACAGGCATGAGATTGTCTCAATTGGCACGAGACTGACTCAACAGACACGAGATTAACTCAACAGGCACGAGATCCTAGAGTTAATTATTTATTTGAATTTTGAATTCAAAATTCGAATAAATAGTCGTGTCTGTTTGTGAAACAATACATCTTTTCTGAAAGGGTCTATTGGTTGCCTATAAATACACAAGAATTCCAACAAAGTGGAGATAGAAAATCACAAGTGTTATTGCAGGCTTTGTTGTATCCTGAACAGAATCGTTTTGTATTTTCCCTAAATTAGTATACAGGCGATAACTCTTTAAGGACAGTCGATTTTGTAAGATAGTTTGTTATTGGCAAGTTGGAAGTGGGATTCTTCCCACATCGGAAGAAAGAAGTTCCGTGCCTGTTATGTGAAACACCTTCGAGACCGACCTTACTCGTACCGTGCCTGTTAGCCTCGGAACTGATCATTATGAAATAACACTCAACAGGCACGAGTTTGTCTCAACAGGCACGAGACTGACTCAACAGGCACGAGACTGACTCAACAGGCACAAGATTGTCTCAACAGGCACGAGACTGACTCAACCGGCACGAGATTAACTCAACAGGCACGAGATCCTAGAGTTAATTATTTATTTGAATTTTAAATTCAAAATTCGAATAAATAGTCGTGTCTGTTTGTGAAACAAGACATCTTTTCTGAAAGGGTCTATTGGTTGCCTATAAATACACAAGAATTTCAACGAAGTGAATATAGAAAATCACAAGTGTTACTACAGGCTTTGTTGTATCCTGAAGAGAATCGTTTTGTATTTTCCCTAAATTAGTATATAGACGATAACTCTTTAAGGACAGTTGATTTTCACACCTCAAAGCCAGTTTGGATTATTATTTTTCTAACAATGTTAAAGAGTTATTCTGCTATGGAGAAATTGATGTCTGTTGTTGAGAATCCGAAGGAGTTCATCAAACTTGATCGTTTTGATGGAACGAACTTTACACGTTGGAAAGACAAGATGATATTCTTGTTGTCCGCTCTCAATATCTACTATGTTCTTGATTATGCCTTGCCTCTAATGCCTGAGCCCACAGCAGAAGATTCTGACGTAGTCAAGGAAGAAAGGAAGAAACGAGAACATGATGAACTGTTGTGTCGCGGCCATATTCTGAATACTTTGACAGATCGACTCTATGATCTTTACTGCAAGCTGAAGTCGCCAAGAGAGATTTGGACTGCTCTACAAACTGCATACCAGAATGAAAAACGAGGTATTGACAAATTCCTGGCTCTACAGTACTTTGAATTTAAAATATTTGATATTAGGCCTATAATGGATCAGATTCATGAACTGCAAACACAACAATTCATCATGTTCTCATTTCTTCCTTTCTTCCTTGACTACGTCAGAATCTTCTGCTGCGAGCTCAGGCATTGAAGGCAAGGAATAATCAAGAACATAGTAGATATTGAGAGCGGACAACAAGAATATCATCGTGTCTCTCCAACGGGTAAAGTTCGTTCCATCAAAACGATCAAGTTTGATGAACTCCTTCGGATTCTCAACAACAGACATCAATTTCTCCATAGCAGAATAACTCTTTAAGATTGTTAGAAAAATAATAATCCAAACTAGCTTTGAGGCGTAAAAATCGACTGTCCTTAAAGAGTTATCTACTAAATTCGTTTGCAGTTCATGAATCTGATCCATTATAGGCCTAGTATCAAATATTATAAATTCAAAGTACTGTAGAGCCAGGAATTTGTCAATACCTCATTTTTTCATTCTGGTATGCAGTTTGTAGAACAGTCCAAATCTCTCTTGGTGACTTCAGATTGCAGTAAAGATCATAGAGTCGATCTGTCAAAGTATTCAGAATATGGCCGCGACACAACAGTTCATCATGTTCTCGTTTCTTCCTTTCTTCCTTGACTACGTCAGAATCTTCTGAAAGGGTCTATTAGTTGCCTATAAATACACAAGAATTCCAACGAAGTGAATATAGAAAATCACAAGTGTTACTGCAGGCTTTGTTGTATCCTGAAGAGAATCGTTTTGTATTTTCCCTAAATTAGTATACAGGCGATAACTCTTTAAGGACAGTTGATTTTCACGCCTCAAAGCCAGTTTGGATTATTATTTTTCTAACAGATTTTCACGCCTCAAAGCCAATTTTGATTATTATTTTCTAACAGTATAGATGAAAAACAGTAAGATCTCCAATAAATCACACTGATATAAAAGTGTATACTATCAGAATAATGGAGGCAAGTGTTTTGATTATTGCTTTCCATATGGTTGTTGTATTGGGAAAAAACTGAGTTTATATTAAAGATGATATGGCATGACACGTGAATTAGTTAAATGGTCAAAGCACAGCAATTGACTAAGAGGCACGGATGGAGATAGCCACGGGAAGAAGATAAATAGGCACGAGACGACGTATAGATACGAGTCTCGTACCAATTTAAATTATTTACAGCCAACGGATTAGAAGGCATTGAAGACAAAGATCTGATGATAGAAAGGAGTCCAAATTCATTATTAAATACTTGATACGTTACAAAATTGGTATTTAATAGGAATGATTGTATAACGACTTATTTAATGTCATTTATTACTCATAATTATATCATTAAAGCTGAGGCTTCATTCCTTTACCTAGAATTATCTATAAAAGGAAGAAGTATCATCATTTGTAAGGACACGGAATACTATTGAGAATTCATTGAAATACACAACTATTTGCTTTTTTACCATCATTCTCAAAAGTATTTTATTTTGTCTCCTGATTATCAGTAACCCGAATTTCTTTTTAGCTTTGACCAAAGACTCGGATTTTTGGTTAAACAAATTGGTTCCGTTACCGGGAATCTGATAATCTTTCCTTTTAAGCTATATCTTATCTATTGTCGTCACCATGTCAAACAACAACGCCGACAACAATAGTAATAACACATTAGGAAACCATGAGAATCAAATACATCAAAATAAAGATGACGTGGTTCCCTCTCCTCTAAATTCACCACGTCAATCTTGTGAAGGCACTCCTGTTACTGAATCCCGTGCTAATCAGCAAGAGCAATCTGAATATTTTGAAGGAGTTACAACTGAAGCTTTGCAAAAGCTAATTGATGCACAGGTCGGCAAAGCTCTTCAGGCACTTGTTAGTCGATTGTCTGCTGCGCCACCCACACCAACTCTTAATAATAATACATTGGAGAATCCCCGTTCTGGTCTTGATAATTCTAGAAATGGAGCAACCCCCAGTGAACCACAGGAAGGGGGACCAGGTAATTTAAATAATTCATATTTGCAAAATTTAGTACTAACCTTGCAGAAACAGCTTAAGGAACAAAATGAGCGTATTGAACAAATCCCTGGAGTTCCGCCTGTAATAAAAGGAGTAGACATGGACAAATACTCACAACAACCATGGAAGCCTAGTGCTGCTCCCCTTCCAATTCCGAAAAAGTTCAAAATGCCTGACATCCCGAAATATGATGGTACTACAGACCCACGTGACCACGTGACTGCATTTACAACAGGCGTAAAAGGCAACGACTTGACCAAACAAGAAATTGAATCAGTATTGGTCAAGAAATTTGGAGAAACACTCACCAAGGGTGCATTAACCTGGTATTCTCTTTTATCTGAAAATTCTATTAATTCTTTTGCTGAGCTTGCAGATTCTTTTATTAAAGTACATTCGGGAGCACAGAAGGTTGAGAAAAGAATGGAAGATATTTTCAAAATCAAACAAGGGGATTCGGAGCTGCTTAGAAACTTTGTTGATAGATTCCAGCGTGAAAGAATGGCTCTACCTCGTGTGCATGACAATTGGGCTGCTATAGCCTTTGCAAGTAATTTAAATGACAAAAGTTCTGAAGCCACGAGACGACTCAAAGAAAGCCTTCGAGAATTTCCTGCAACCACATGGAATGATGTTTACAACAGGTATAGCACGAAGCTGCGAATCGAAGAAGATACCGTACCTAAGCTTCATCATGAAGAAAGGGGCGGTACCCGAAGGTCAAAAACCGAAAAAAAGATCAGGTAAAAACAGGTACGATCCATATATGGGACATGCAGGAAAAGACCCACGGTCGAAACAAGATAGCCAGCAATATGATCAAAAATCGAGGAACCGGGATTCTGGCTCTTCTTCAAAGTTCAGGAATGATCGGAACAGACAAGAATCACGAGATGATGACAGGAGTTTAAAGGCACGATTCGGCGGATATAATTTTAATGTCTTCTACCTCCGAGCTCGTAGCTGTTTTAAGAAGCATGGGAGATAAGGTACGGTGGCCAAAAGAGATGCGGTCAAATCCAAGTAGACGCAATCCGGATCATTGGTGCGAATTTCACAACGATCACGGGCACAAAACTTCAGAATGTAGATTCCTGCAGAGTGAAGTGGATCATTTATTGAAGCAAGGGTACCTCACTGAGTTATTTAGTGAGAAAGGAAAACAAGCTTATATGAAAAACAGACAAGAGCCACCACAACCTCCTTCACCCAAGAGGACAGTGAATGTCATAAGCGGGGGAGAAGATATTCACGGCGTAACCTACACAGCCTCCAACAAGGTTTCTAAGGTAACGATTACACACGGGAAATGGGTGCGGCAGGTCCTTGAAAATGAAAGTATTTCGTTCGATGACGCAGATACCGAAGGAGTGACAACTCCACATAATGACACACTGGTAATATCTTTACTTGTACATGATACTAATGTAAAACGAGTTTTGATTGATCCATGGAGTTCTGTAAATATTATATTGCTAAGGGTACTACGAGAAATGCAAGCTGAAGACAAAATGATACCCAAGGCGTACACCTTGTCAGGCTTCGACAATTCAAGTGTAGTAACAAAATGTGAGGTATTTCTAACAACTTTTGCTATGGGTGTTGTGAAGGAAACTAAATTTCAGGTAGTTGATATGGAAATGGCCTACAATATGATCATGGGGAGACCATGGATACACGATATGGATGTTGTCCCATCTACTCTACATCAGGTTATTAAATTCCCATTACCATGGGGAATTTTCCAAATTCGTGGGGATCAGCAGATGGCTAGAAGTGTCAACGCTGTAACAAGTACTTGCGCCGCAAATAAAGAAAAGTAGCAATTACAGGAAACAGTTGAAGGTAAAAAAGATCAAACTTCAACTGAACAGGAAAAGACGGATTTGGACTCAAGACCTGACACAATTCAAGAACCTGAAGAAAATGAAAGCATCAAAACGACAATTGAAGAGCTTGAGGCAGTGATGTTATTTGATCAATGGCCTGAACGGAAGGTTTATGTCGGGGCCAATTTAAGCACGAACATGTGAGGTATGATAATCGAATTTTTAAAAGCTAACTTAAACTGCTTTACTTGGTCCCACGCTGATATGACAGGGATACCACCAAATGTGATGACTCACAAACTCAATGAGGACCCTTCTTTCACACCAATAAAGCAAAAGAAACGGAAGCAAGGTGCTTTCAAGAACCAGGTGATTCAGGATGAAGTCCAAAAATTATTAAAAATTGGATCAATCCGTGAGGTAAAATATCCTACTTGGTTAGCTAACACGGTGGTTGTACCCAAGAAAAATGGTAAGTGGCGTGTTTGTGTAGATTATACCGATTTAAATAAAGCCTGTCCAAAAGATTCCTTTCCCTTACCGCATATAGACCAACTAATTGATGCAACCGCAGGTCATGAACTTTTAAGTTTTTTAGATGCATACTCGGGATATAATTAAATTAAAATGGATCCTGGTGATGAAGAAAAAACTTCTTTCATCACAGACAGAGGGACTTACTGTTATAAAGTAATGCCCTTTGGCCTCAAAAATGCTGGGGCAACCTATCAAAGGTTGGTCACCAAAATGTTCCAAGAACATTTAGGGAAAACAATGGAGGTATATATAGACGATATGCTCGTCAAAACCCAGCAATCTCATGATCATATTTCTCATCTATCTGTTACTTTTGAAATTTTGCGAAAATTTAATATGAAACTCAACCCAGAAAAATATGCATTTGGAGTTGCATCAGGTAAGTTTTTGGGTTTTCTTGTTTCTAATCATGGTATTGAAGTGAATCCTTCTCAGATCAAAGCAATAGAAGAAATCCCTGATATCCTTACTAATAAAAAGGAAGTACAAAGATTAACGGGAAGAATTGCAGCTTTGGGGAGATTTATTTCCAAATCCTCAGAAAGGTGTTTTAAGTTTTTCTCTGCACTTAAAAAGCAAGATCATTTTTAATGGAATGAAGATTGTCAACAAGCCCTTAGAAATTTGAAAGCTTATTTGTCAAAACCACCATTGTTGGCAAAACCAAAGGTGGGGGAAAAACTTCTCATTTATCTGGCCGTATCTGAAGTTGCAGTGAGTGTTGTTTTAGTCCGCGAGGACCAAGGTAAACAATCTCCTATTTATTATGTAAGTAAATCCTTATTGGAAGCTGAGACACGATACCCACAGCTAGAAAAATTAGCATTAGCTTTGATCATGACATCTAGAAAATTAAGACTTTATTTTCAATGTCAGCTCATTGTTGTAGTTACTGCTTTTCCGCTTCGAAATATTTTGCATAAACACGAACTTTCAGGAAGATTAGCAAAATGGGCTATATAACTAAGTGAATATGAAGTTATTTATCAACCCAGGATAGCTATAAAGTCTCAAGTACTAGCTGATTTCGTGGCTGATTTTAGCCAGGGGATGCATTTAGAAGCAGAAAAAGAATTACTAGTTTTTAATGGTGCGAACCCGGGGACTTGGGTTTTATTCACTAACTGTTCATCTAATGTAAAAGGGGCAGGCCTAGGAATAGTCCTCGTACCACCTGCGGGTGAGACCATTAGACAGACTATAAAATGTCATTCTATAACTAACAATGAAGCAGAGTATGAGGCTGTAATTGCAGGTTTAGAATTGGCACGAGAACTCGGCATAACACAGATTATAATCAAGAGTGATTCTCAACTCGTGGTTAATCAAATGCTGGGGACTTATACAGCTAGAGAGTCATGAATGCAAGAATACATCGCGAAGGTACGTGAGTTAATAAAGCAATTCCAAACTTGGAAAGTAGTGCAGATCCCAAGAGATGAGAATGTAGAGGCAGATGCTTTAGCAAATCTTGCATCCGCAGCAGACGTGGCGAACAATACAGATGCTTCAGTCATACATCTATTTCATTCCGTTCTTGAATCTGATAAAAACGAGGTAAATTTTAATCATCTAACATGGGATTGGAGAAACGAAATTGTTGCCTTTTTACAGCACGGTACCGTGCCTAATGACAAAGGAAAGGCTCACGCGCTTCGCAAAAAAGCTGCACGATATTGTTTATATCAAGGAAATCTTTATCGAAAGATGTTCGGCGGACCACTAGCAAGGTGTCTCGGACCCTCTCAAACCGAATATGTCATGAGAGAAGTACATGAAGGACATTGTGGGAATCACACAGGAGGACGGTCACTGGTAAGAACGTTAATTCGCACAGGATATTATTGGCCTAAGATGGAAGAAGAGGCAACTAGTTTCGTGTCCAAATGTGATAAATGTCAAAGGTACGGCAATAATATGCACAGACCAGCTGAGTTACTACATACTGTTTTAGCCCCTTGGCCCTTTATGAAATGGGGAATGGATATCGTAGGTCCACTTCCACAAGCAAAAGGTCAGGTAAAATTTCTACTTGTACTTACAGATTATTTCACTAAATGGGTAGAAGCAGGGGCATTTAAACAGGTACGAGAAAAAGAAGTTAAAGACTTCATATGGCGAAATATAATATGCCGCTTTGGAGTACCAAAGGAGATCGTGTGTGACAATGGACCACAATTCATTGGAGCTCAAATCACAGAATTTCTTCGAAGTTGGCAGATCAAAAGAATAACGTCTACGCCATATCATCCAGTAGGGAATGGACAAGCAGAATCAACTAACAAAGTTATTATCAATAACTTGAAAAAGAGGTTACAAGATTCAAAAGGTAATTGGCCTGAGGTGTTACCTGGAGTATTATGGGCTTATCGTACAACGACCAAAACAGGCACCGGAGAAACACCATTTTCAATATTTATGATACGGAAGCCTTAATTCCAGTTGAAATAGGTGAGCCAAGCACACGATACGATCAGGAAACGGAGGAATCTAATAATGAAGAGATGTGGGTTAGCCTAGATTTACTTGAAGGGAGAAGAGAAGTTGCTTTGATAAGGATGTCAGCACAAAATCAAGTAATAGAACGATATTACAATAGGAAAGCACGCCTCAGATGTTTCAAAATTGGGGACTTCATGCTTAAAAAGGTGTTCCAATCTGCAAAGGCTGCTAACTCAGGAAAGCTAAGTCCAACATGGGAAGGACCGTACAAAGTCCGTGGCATTGCGGGAAAAGGAGCATACCAGTTGGAGACAATAGATGGTAAAGTTTTACCCTCATATTGGAATGCTGTCCACTTAAAAAGATATTACTTTTAAGAAAGTACCTACGGTCAGGTATCATCATGTTAAAATTTCTCTCTTGGTTTATTAATATTTTACTAATGATTTTAGATGCTAGGCAAAATATCCTAACTCGTTCCAAATGATGAGTCACAACCTGCAAGGCAAAATAGACTATTCTAAAATTCCTAGCCCAGGGTTACAATTAATCTGATGGAAATACACACGAGTTAGACGGTCTTCATCTATAATCGCACCTTCGGGTCCCGCATATCTTTCTGTTTCAGGAAAAAGTGCCAAAGTAAAAGAAATAAACAAGTGCTCGAGGCTTCATACTTCACCGCTCAAACACTTGGGGGACTACAATACTGTACATAGATACGTGTAGAAATGCAGATACGCAGATACGAATATCGAACGATAGAAGTCAAGACGAATATCGAACGATAGAAGTCAAGTGTTGAGAAAAAATTACGAAGTCTTCAGCATTCATGAGAACAACAGAGTCATCTCTCAAAATCATAAACAAAGTCACTTCTCAAACCCTTCTTAATATGTAAAGATAGGGTCATGACTATGTACTGAAACAGGTTATGAAGAAAAACCTTGTTTATTTTATGTTATGTACAAATCTGTTACAAGAAAAACAGTTACGAGAAAGTTGTAGATGTATTGTAATACATGTAACAGTCAAACACTTGTTAAAAGTTTATGAATAAAAACTTGTCAAAGTTGTTTCATACAAAACGTGTGTTTTCCTATTTCTTTTATCGTATTATAACACCATTATGAAGTTGAGACGCCTTCTTCATTAAGTGTCGATAAAATAAAAGGGTCCTCTATTATAAGCCTCATGTTGATATTCCATGAGAAGAATCGTAAAGCATTTTAAAAGGATAAAAATGCTAAGTTATTCCATGAGTCCAAGATAAATAGGCAAGAATAGAATATGCAGAAGTACCGATAAAACTTTTTTTTTAAACAAAAAACTAAGTACAAACTTAGTCAACTAAGCATTTGTTTTTTTTACAAATGCCCCAATATGTTAACTGGGGACTTCATCAAAAGATCCTTTACAACAATTTCATTTTTAGCTAGTCACTGAAGGGCTTGGAGCATCAGAAGTTTCACCCTCGAAAGCAGGAATTGTAATCCCAATTGCTGCAGTAGTCACTTCTTCATTTAAAAGTTCTTCCGTTCCAGGAACTTCAAGTGCAGGAGAAGGAGTATCAGTAGACTGTTGGCTTTTCTCGATGGTATCTACGACTTTGGCCAGTTCAGACTGCAAGTCAAAACCTTCTTGAGCAGCTTCCGTCAAAGCATCACGGCGAGATTTCAGGAAAGCCCAACTCACCTCTATGTTGAAGTTTTCCTCTAGAAGTCCATATTCCTTTTCCCACATAGCAAGATCGTTTTTTAAGATTTGGTGTTCAGCTAAATGGGAATCAAGGGAAGCTTCAAGAGAGGCATGAGAACTCTTCAAGGCATGAATCTCGTCAGAAGAAGTCTGTAAGTCAGCCTGAGCTTGAGTCAAGCTTTGCACTAACTCTCCTGCATACTCTTCCTTCTTAGCCAAAAGTGCCTTCAGCTCCCTAACTTCTTCACTAGCCTTGGATAATTGTTCTGACAAAGAGCATTCCAAAAACTCTTTGTCTCTTTTCAATTGGCTTGAAGAAGCTTTGGCAGTTGCAAGTTCAGAAGTTAAACCATGGTTTTGTTGCTCTAGGAGATTTTTATTTTCTTGCAACTCCTCTATGGTCCCTTGAGCATTCTCAAACTGTTCCTTCCAATTGGTTGCTTCAAGTTGGGCTCCCCTAGCTATTTCTTCGGCCTCGTGGACAGTTTTTTCAGACTCACGGGCTTTTCTTTCCAGAAGGGAAATTCTTCCCATTAATTCAGTGCCAATAAGGTTAGCCTACAGAGACAACTCATAGAAATGAGAGATTGAAGATAATTAAAAAAAAAACTTGTTGGTAAGAAGAAAAAATACCTTCAAAGTAGAATGAACTATGTCATTCATCAGAGTTAAGTAGCTATGGCTCTCCATCTTCTTCTTCTCGATATCTCCAATTAGGGGCTCGAGCCAAACATCGGCTCTACCAGTCTTCCTCAAGAGGCTATGATTGGCAGGAACTTCCAGAGTAACACTTCTCATAGTCATACTTCCACTGCTAGAACCCGTCTCTGTATGATGAACAGAGGGAAGAGGAGCAATGGAAGGAATGGAAGGAGAAGATGTAGAAACAGGAATGGAAGGAGAAGATGTAGAAACCAACGCAGGAGCGGAAGCAAGTGCAGTAGAAACTGCCAAGGGAACGGACATAGGAGCGGTAGAAATTGGCAAAAGAACGGAAGTCGTCAAAACTGGTAAAGAAATACTTACGGTTGGCAGAGGAATGGAAGAAATAGGAACAAATGAGGAAAGAGGAGCTTCATCAAAAACAGGGCCGAGCTCGCCACTCCCGAAACCACTGACAAAAAGATGCTGAATTGACTCATTATTATCTCTTGGTTCGGTGTCCTCGTCAGAATGAATCGAAACAGGCTCGGTGGTGGAGGTTCGAGCAGGAGTGTTTTCAATTTCATCATCAATGATTATTCGCCTCCTGACCCTTAGCCTGGTAATTAGGGAGGTACCCTCCTCTTCTTCTTCTTCAGAACTTTCCTTTATAGCTTTCCTTTTTGGAAGCAAGGCTCGAGCCTTATCCAAATCAAGAGCAGCATTCACAAACATGCGAATGGCCATAGCTACTTCAGCCGTCATTCCTCTAATGCCAAATCCTGATTAAAGGATGGATATACATGATCAAAGTTGAGGAAAAAATGCTTAACATGTAAAAAAAACATATAAAAAGGGGGATACCATGTGTTTTGACCTTCCAGCCATGTAAGGAAGAAATTGATTTCCAAGTTCTTTGCTCCCTAGAAGCAATCTTCAAAAGTGAGTCTACCCAACCACGGAAGTTGGGAATAGGTTCCACATCTCCCATGGTTGCTATAAAAAACCAAGAAGAGACGAGGTTAAAAACAAAATTTCTTTTGAAATTCTCAAAAGTAGGTACGGTAAATAAAAGGAAACCTACCTTCAAAATTCCACTTCTCAGGGAAGGGAATATTTGTTTCACCAATCAAGTCCACCGTACGAACAGCAACGTAACAGATATACCATCCACGATCTTTGTCATCTTCAGGATTTACCAAAACCTTTTTGCTCCTTGCAGTTAAGGTAAAAACCCCATGGCGTATTAAGTTAGGATGGTACAGATGAATGAGGTGAGAAAAGGTGAAATTGACATTGGCTTTGGAGGATAAATATCTCAAACAAGCCACTGTTCTCCACACTAATGGACCGATTTGGGCCAAACAAATTGTAAAGAAACGACAAAAATCGAGAATAACTGGGTCAATCGGAGGATTAAAACCTAAAGTGAAGGGGTAAGTATAAACAGAAGAATACCCACTTCTAAAGGAGGAAATTCTTTGATTTGGGGAAGGAATTGACATTCGGAGACTATCCTTCCAGTTACAATCTTTTCTTATGGTGGGGATTGTAAGCTCGGTTACTATTGTGGGGTAAGTATTGACTTTTTCTAAATTTACAATTTATTTTTGAAGAGACGTTTTGTCACTTTCAAAAGACAAATCGCTGGGAACTATTTCATCAACTGAGGGTTCTTGAGAAGAATCAGGAATTTCCCTACTTTTAGAAGAAGGGGCCTTTGGGATAGAACTCCTTGAAGAAGAACCAGAGGAGCCTCCTCGAGGCCTACCTCCTCCGCCTCTTCTGTGTCTAACAGGGGCGTTGGGGAATTGATCTAGAATTGGAACTTTTTTACGGTTAGGGTTTGAAGAAGACATTGTTAAGAAGGAAGTGTGTGCTGAAGATTTGTGAAGAAGACAAAGGAAGAAAAAGTTATGTGTAAAATGGGAACCGTCAACCTTAGAAGTGTAATGATGGAAAACCTATAATAAAGGCAGCTATCACTTCGTAAATAGTGAGAATGAAGAAGTCTCGAAAAAGGGTGTGAATAGCGGAATCAATTAGAAAATGACACATGGGCACAACATTAAATGGAAAAGACTACTGAGGCATTAATACTGTCATGAGCATTAATTGTGGCAAAAATTCCTTTTTCATGAAGATCCACTTCCCAATTATTTAATTGATAAATAAATGGAAAGTGGGGGGACTATCTGTATTGGGAAAAAATTGAGTTTATATTAAAGATGATGTGGCATGACACGTGGATTAGTTAAATGGTCAAAGCGCAGCAATTGACTAAGAGGCACGGATGGAGACAGCCACGGGAAGAAGAATTTAAATAGGCACGAGACGACGTATAGATACGAGTCTCGTACCAATTTAAATTATTTACAGCCAACGGATTAGAAGGCATTGAAGACAAAGATCTGATGACAGAAAGGAGTCCAAATTCATTATTAAATACTTGATACGTTACAAAATTGGTATTTAATAGGAATGATTGTATAACGGCTTATTTAATGTCATTTATTACTCATAATTATATCATTAAAGCTGAGACTTCATTCCTTTACCTAGAATTATCTATAAAAGGAAGAAGTATCATCATTTGTAAGGACACGGAATACTATTGAGAATTCATTGAAATACACAACTATTTGCTTTTTTACCATCATTCTCAAAAGTATTTTATTTTGTCTCCTGATTATCAGTAACCCAAATTTCTTTTTAGCTTTGACCAAAGACTCAGATTTTTGGTTAAACAGTTGTGTCTTCTAGAACCACGATTCTCTTAATGTAGACCCAGCTGAAACCAAAAACATATATGCAAAGAAGTGTTGTAGAGAAGACAAACATGAAGAAAAAACGGTAGTTTTGCTGCAATAAAAGATACAAAAGTTTCAGAAGTCTGTGCAATGTAAAGCACGAATGCAAGATAGTAACCGCAGGTGAACCGTTTCTAAAGAAGCATTAGTTACAGAAAACTATCAGTGCAAGCAAATGAATAAAGATATTTCCAGAAATCTAATATGGACGTTGAAGTTGATTGGTAAATTGACCAGCCTGACCTCATACCTTCATAAATTTGAGAGTCAAGACCGTTGTAAGATGAGAACTTAAAACTATGGATATGTTTTCTAAATCCTCTTTAACTTATTTCCACCACAGAAGAAAGAAAAGTGTTTATCACGGAATATAACAAAACTAGAGTTGATTATAAGCTACTAGACACTTACATAGTATGTAGTGAGGAGCTAATTTGCAAGCTTTGAATAGCCAATAACCTGTCATACTAGTTGAAAGTTTTTCTTCTAACAAACCTGTAAAATCCTAACTATCTTGATTTCATTATATAAAATCCTCCAAGCACCCTCTTTATCTTGGAATGGAAAGACTTGCAATGGCTAGGATAGCAATAAGACCACACCATCTCTGAATTTAACAAAGCTATAACTTGTAGCCTACTCTAGTATCAGAAATATGGCCTGCAACCCAAGGATAAACTTTCTAGACCTTGTTGATCTATAGAACCATCTGCATAGAATATCTTCTTCACAGTTGAGATTATGGAATGATGTTCCAACTAACTACCATGTCATTTTAATGTTCTACATTATTCGCACTCTAACTTCATCAGCCAAACCAACAAGCAAAAGATCACTCAAATTTTTCTCCAAACAGAGTACGTATAATTAACAGTAGTATAGGTGAGAAATTTTAATAAAACTGCTAGAAGGATCAATTGAGTCACATAGAAGGAGAAGCTAGAGGAAGAACTAGCAAAGACAAGAGTATTGTAATAGAGGAAAGAGTATAAGCGAATATTGAAAAGGAAAAAGGAGTTACCCAACATGCTAGATGCAACAGCAAGTCCACCTCAAGTTATCTATCCCCAGATTTAGATTTAGGATTATAGCTTAATGTTCTCCATTTGCTTGTTCCTACGCACAACATTAACAACAGATTTTACAACTTCGCTCTCCAGACGGATATATAAGACCATATCTAAATTGCAAGCCATATTAAAAAGATGACTTTCTCCACATTATGGCTCAAAATCATAGCCTAAATTTGGATATCCAAAGTCCTACAAACTACTGAACAAGCCATCATTCCATCTAGCTAAGAAATGTTAGAAAATTTTAGTCATACTTGGTTACTGGAAACTCAATTGTTAAAAAGCAGATTCCAAATTGACATTAATTATCTTCAACAAATGTACTATAACAGAGAGCATGATCTAGTTCTAGAAAATCCTTTAGAATTTTTCTTGTTAAAGATACTCCATGAATATGTGATAACCCTAAAGGTCATCTCTTGTTTTAGAAGTCAAAACTGTGTTCCGAGGTCTTAAAAACCTCTTTTTGTCTCACCTCGATTTGCGTATGCAATCCGGGCACGTTTCCAGAAAGCTTTTATGTGAAATTTAAGAAAAATAATGAATTTGACCTTTAAAATTGATTAGGTCAACATTCTTGATAAACGGATCCGGACCCATAATTTGACGGTCCCGTAGGATCCGTAGTAAAATATGGGACTTGGGCGTATGCCCGGAATCGAATTCCGAGGTCCCTAGCCTTAGAAAAGAATTTTAAAAAAAAATTATTTGCTGGAAAATATAAAGGATTTTTGAAATGAAATGATGCGTGTTCTTGATGGTATCAGGCATGTATGTTGGTTCCGGAGCCCGGTATAGGTTTAAAATAATAATTAAGTTGAATCTGTAAAATTTGGTAAGAATCGGAGTTGGTTTGTTATAAATCGGACCTTTAGTTGAGAAAATAGAAATTTCAATGTTCTTAAGTAATTTCATGAATTTGAGGTTAAATTCATAGTTGTTGATGTTATTTTGATGATTTGATCGCACGAACAAGTCTATATGATGTTTTTAGACTTGCATGCATATTTGGTTTGGAGCCCCGAGGGTTCGGGTGAGTTTTGGATAGGCCGCGGAGTGATTTGGACTTAGGAAATCTCAGATTTTTCATCTGGTATTTGTTGCAGGCTCTGATCTCGCAATTGCGAGGTCAGGCTTCACAATTGCGAGCCTGTCAGGCTTGGTAATTGTGATGGGGCTGATCGCAATTGCGATGTGTGCCCTGGCCAGCCTTGTTCGCATTTGAGAGCATTTCTTCGCAAATGCGAAATCCTCAGTAAATTCCCAGCAGTCTCAAATGCGAAGGTAGCAGAAATTCCCAGGGTTCGCAATTGGTTGCAATTGCGATATCTACGACCTGTAAATGGGATTTTGACGGGATTCTTCATCATTTTACAACTTTTTCAAAACCTAAACACCTTAGGCGATTTTTTAAAGGCTCAAACTTCTTCAACTCATAAGTAAGTGAATTCTAACTCATCTTCTTCAATCTAATCCATCTTTTTACATGATTTTACTTTAAAATCTAGGGTTTTTCATGGGAAATTAGGTGTTTTTGGGTAGAAGTTACGATTTTCAAATTTTGAGAATCTGGACCTCAATTTGAGGTCCGATTTCAAAACTAATTGCATATTTGAGTTCGTGAGTGAATGAGTGATCGAGTTTTGGTTCGAACTTCGGGTTTTGACCAAATGGGCCCGAGGTCGATTTTTGACTTTTTGGAAAATATATTGGGAAATCTATTTTCATGCATTAGAATTGGTTTATTTAGCATTTATTAATGTTATTAAGTAAATTATGACTAGATACAAGTGAATTGGAAGTGGAACCGAGAGGTAAAGCGGTAATTGAGGCTTAATCTTGTTCGTGGAATCGAGGTAAGTGTTTGGCCTAACCTTAGCTTGAGGGAATATGAGTTATGGTCTATTTGCTATGTGTTAGTATCGAGTATGACGTATATGTGTGGTGATGAGTATCTATACGTTGGTGTCAAGCATGCCCGTGGGTCTTATTGTTAGAAATAAAATAATCAAATTGGCTTTGAGGCGTGAAAATCGACTGTCCTTAAAGAGTTATCGCCTGTATACTAATTTAGGGAAAATACAAAACGATTCTCTTCAGGATACAACAAAGCCTGCAGTAACACTTGTGATTTTCTATCTCACTTCGTTGGAATTCTTGTGTATTTATAGGCAACCAACAGACCCTATTATAAAGGATGTCTTGTTTCACAAACAAACACGACTATTTATTCGAATTTTGAATTTAAAATTCAAATAAATTTGATTTTACTGTTAAAAATAATTAACTCTAGGATCTCGTGCCTGTTGAGTCAATCTCGTGCCTGTTGAGACAATCTCGTGCCTGTTGAGTCAGTCTCGTGCCTGTTGAGTCAATCTCGTGCCTGTTGAGACAAACTCGTGCCTGTTGAGACAAACTCGTACCTATTGAGATAAACTCGTACCTGTTGAGTGTTATTTCATAATGATTAGTTCCGAGGCTAACAGGCACGGTACGAGTAAGGTCGGTCTCGAAGGTGTTTCACATAACAGGCACGGAACTTATTTCTTCCGATGTGGGAAGAATCCCACTTCCAACTTGCCAATAACAAACTATCTTACAATCCCCCACTAGTTTGTTATTTCGCTTCATAACACTTGTAAATAATTGAAAGTATCTTTTACAGATTTGAACTTTCCTTTAGTGTAAGTATATTAAAGTTTTGACGAAGTTAATGGTATCTTAAGATTTGAACCACAACTCCTTGTGCCAAAACCGAAAGTACCACACACACAGTGTTATCTAGTAGCTTAGAAAATCCAGTATTCACTTTAGCACGTTTACGGCCATGTGCTCATCCTGAATTCATGAATATTTACAAGATCAACCCTTTAAATATTGCTAGAAGCAGCACCACTTCAATATTCATATAGGTGGAACTAGTTAATATGTCCCTGTTACTCCAGACATTAATAATTCCATTAAGATTAATCAACCTCTTCATGTAACAGTATGCACTTTGGAGTTTGTCTTTATGCCCCTGTTATAACAAGCATTTAACAACTCCTTAACTCCTCATATAACAGTAAGTAGTACATTAGAATTAGGGCTCCTAAAGAGGAGATCAGTGCTTAAACAATACAAGTAACTTGTTATTACCCATTGAACTTATATTGTTAGAGTGTATACTAACTCAAAGTGGGGTTCCTATTCCTTGTATTTAATTTAAGGGTCTCAGCCCCATCCCTCCACAAGTTTGTTGTACTACATCTCTACCTAATGGCTTCGTAAGTGGATCAGCCAAATTCTTATTTGATCTCACATATATTATAGCTATAGCTCCATTTGTAATTAATTCTCTTATATAAGCATGTCTCAAGCTTATATGTCTCGATTTCCCATTATATATTTTATTGTGAGCAACACACATTGTAGTCTCACTATCACAGAATATGGAAATGGCTGGCATAGGTTGTGGCCACAACTTTATATCAAGTAACATATTCCTCAGCCATTTTGCTTCTTTTCCAGCAGCTGCTAATGCAATAAATTCAGATTCCATAGTAGAATGAGAAATACATGTTTGTTTCTTGGATGCCCAACTAATGGCTCCACCGCCTAGAGTAAATATCCATCCTGATGTGGATTTATTATCATTAACACTTGTAATCCAACTTGCATCAGAATATCCCTCTAATACATTAGGAAAACCATTATAGCAAATGCCTAAGTGCTTTGTATATTTTAAATATCCAAGTACTCTACTTATTGCTTTCCAATGATCATTACCTGGATTACTGGTAAACCTTGAAAGTTTACAAACAGCAAATGCAATATCGGGTCTAGTGCAATGCATTGCATACATCATACTACCTATCGCACTTGCATACTCCAACTGTGCTACTGCTCTTCCAGTATTTGCAGTTAGCTTAACACTAGAATCATAAGGAGTATTATACCCCTTTATTCCTAAATGACTGAATTTAGTAAGGATTTTATCTATATAATGTGCTTGTGACAAAGTCACTTGCTTGTTATCTCTTTTGACCTTGATTCCCAAAATAGTATCAATTTCATTTAAATCCTTCATTTTAAAAACTGAGGTTAGATACTTTTTGGTCTCGGTAATTCCTTGTAGATTCGTACCAAAAATCAGCATGTCATCGACATATAAACAAATTATTACTCCATATTCTTTTGTAAATTTAGAGTAAATGCACTTGTCTGCATTATTATGTACGAATCCGGTTGATAGTATTACACTATCAAATCTTTCATGCCACTGTTTAGGCGCTTGTTTAAGACCATAAAGAGACTTTATCAATTTACAAACTTTCTTCTCGTTTCCCAGAAGAACAAATCCTTCAGGTTGTTGTATATATATTTCTTCACTAAGGTTCTCATTTAAAAAGGCTGTTTTAACATCCATTTGATGTACGTAAAGATCATAGATAGAGGCCAAGGATAAAAGGACTCTAATCGATGTTATTCTTGCAACAGGAGCATATGTATCAAAATAGTCTATGCCTTCCTTTTGAGTGAAACCTTTTGCAACTAATCTTGCTTTGAAGGTTTGGATGGAACCATTTGTATTGTACTTTCTCCTAAAGACCCACTTACAACCTATAGGTTTTGATCCAAGAGGAAGATCAACCAAAACCCAAGTGTTGTTGGATATAATTGAGTCCATTTCATCATTAATGGCCTCTTTCCAAAAAGCAGCGTCTCTAGAAGACATTGCTTCTTGAAACGTCTTTGGGTCTTCTTCAACATTTAATACAATTGGAATTTGATTACAAACGTTTGTCTTATCTCCTTCAACAAGAAATACTATAGATTGTGAAGAAATAAAATCAGAACCAAGATGTTTTTCCTTTCTTATTCTTTGGCTTTTCCTTGGTTCTATCTGCATATCATCACTTCTTTCCTTAGTTTTAATAATTTCAGGAAGCGACAATTTATTAGCATCAATACGTTTTCCATTTATTTCAGTCATTTCATCAACATTGTCATTTATAAATCTATTTTCAATAAATTCAACATGTATAGATTCTATAATGACATTAGATTCTAGATCTAGCAGTCTATAAGCTTTGGAGTGTTGTGCATATCCTATAAAAACACTTTTAGTTCCTCTAGGACCCAATTTTGTTCTTTGATGGTCAGGTACTCTATAATAGGATATACACTCCCACACTTTAAAATAATTTAAATTTGGTTTTCTACCATTCCAAAGCTCATAAGGCGAAATATGCATACTTTTTGAAGGCACTCTATTTAAAATATAACATGCAGTTAGTAGTGCTTCACCCCATAAATTATGTGGTCAATGTGCATTAAGTAACATAACATTAACCATATCCACCAAAGTTCTATTTTTCCTTTCCGCTAACCCATTTTGTTGAGGAGTATAAGGGGCACTCATTTGATGTATTAGGCCATGCTCTTCACAGAACTTATTAAATTCGTTAGGAAAATATTCTCCGCCTATATCACCTTGAATAATTTTAATTTTCCTACTTCTTTGATTTTCCACAACAAACTTGTATTCATTAAACTTTTGAAAAGCTTCGTCCTTAGTTCTAAGTAGGTAAACATATGTAAATCTAGAGAAGTCGTCTATAAAAGTAATAAAATATCTTTTGCCTCCTCTAGTTAATTCTCCATTTAATTCACACAAGTCTGAATGTATTAAATCTAATAGTTCTGTGGATCTTTCAACTTTACGAAATGGTTTCTTTGTCATCTTTGCTTGTATGCAAATTTCACATTTTATATGTTGAGTTTTACATGAGATATAACCATTTTTGGACATATAATTCAAGGAGCCAAAATTTAAATGTCCTAGTCTAGCATGCCATAAACAAGAATCAAACTCAACGATGTAAGCAGAAACATAATTTATTTCATTAATACTCAATTTGAACATGCCGTTACAGTTATAGCCTTTTCCAACAAAAACACCATTCTTAGACACTATTACATTATCAGACTCAATAACTATCTTGAAGCCTTTCTTTGATAGCAAAGCAGCGGACATTAAGTTTTTCTTCATATCAGGAACATGATATACATTCAGTAATGTCAACTTCTGGCCAGATGTGAAGTTAATCTCAATACTTCCTTTTCCAGCAACATCTGCCGCAACATGGTTTCCCATCAAGACTTGTTCAGAATCCTGCACTTCTGCATATGTCTTGAACATCTTCTTGTCATAACAGACATGAATAGTAGCATCCGAATCTAGCCACCAGTCTTGAGTATTTGTAGCAGCGGTAGCCACATTCAACTCTGTGACCATACCAATTTGCATTGCGGAAACCATGGCAACCAGTCCTTGGGAAGAATTTTCCACTATGTTTGCCTTTTCAGAATTTCCAGATTTTTCAATCTTTCTAGACTTTTCGGTATTGCCTGCATTGAAATTTATTCTTGCCTTTCTATATCTGCAGTCCCGAATCATATGGCCTTTCTTTCCACAATGATGACAACTAAAGTTCTTTCACTTTTTAAAAGAAGACTTTTTGAAAACTTTCAGATGTTTGTTCCCACTTCCTGAACCATTCTGACTGACAAAATTGATTGCGAAACTCGAAGGCTGACTAATAGCATCACGAGCACGAGTCTCACTTTCAATTTGAATGTGAGTACGAAATTGTTCCACAGTCATTTTATCCATAGAATGTAGGATTTTCTTTTTATAGTCATTCCAAGAGGAAGGCAATTTCGAAAGAATAGCACCTATTTGAAGTGCATCAGGAATTTTAACTTTTAGTTTTGATATTAAGATTTGCAGTTCATGAATTTGATCCATTATAGGCCTAGTATCAAATATTTTAAATTCAAAGTACTGCAGAGCCAGGAATTTGTCAATACCTCGTTTTTCATTCTGGTATGCAGTTTGTAGAGCAGTCCAAATCTCTCTTGGTGACTTCAGATTGCAGTAAAGATCATAGAGTCGATCTGTCAAAGTATTCAGAATATGGCTGCGACACAACAGTTCATCATGTTCTCGTTTCTTCCTTTCTTCCTTGACTACGTCAGAATCTTCTGTTGTGGGCTCAGGCATCAGAGGCAAGGCAGAATCAAGAACATAGTAGATATTGAGAGCATACAACAAGAATAGCATCTTGTCTCACCAACGGGTAAAATTCGTTCCATCAAAGCGATCAAGTTTGATGAACTCCTTCGGATTCTCAACAACAGACATCAATTTCTCCATAGCAGGATAACTCTTTAAGATTGTTAGAAATAAAATAATCAAATTGGCTTTGAGGCGTGAAAATCGACTGTCCTTAAAGAGTTATCGCCTGTATACTAATTTAGGGAAAATACAAAACGATTCTCTTCAGGATACAACAAAGCCTGCAGTAACACTTGTGATTTTCTATCTCACTTCATTGGAATTCTTGTGTATTTATAGGCAACCAACAGACCCTTTCAGAAAGGATGTCTTGTTTCACAAACAGACACGACTATTTATTCGAATTTTGAATTTAAAATTCAAATAAATTTGATTTTACTGTTAAAAATAATTAACTCTAGGATCTCGTGCCTGTTGAGTCAATCTCGTGCCTGTTGAGACAATCTCGTGCCTGTTGAGTCAGTCTCGTGCCTGTTGAGTCAATCTCGTGCCTGTTGAGACAAACTCGTGCGTATTGAGACAATCTCGTACCTATTGAGACAAACTCGTACCTGTTGAGTGTTATTTCATAATGATCAGTTCCGAGGCTAACAGACACGGTACGAGTAAGGTCGGTCTCGAAGGCGTTTCACATAACAGGCACGGAACTTCTTTCTTCCGATGTGGGAAGAATCCCACTTCCAACTTGCCAATAACAAACTATCTTACACTTATATCATAATTGTTGTGACTCTATTATGTATCGATCATGCTCAAATTGATGATTATTAATGTTGACCAAAGATTATAAAGTTTCTTGGTAATTGACTATTGTTGAGTATTAGCTCAAGTTAAGTTTCATTTTGTAAAGTAATTGTTGAAACGAGATTGGTTATAGCTGAATCCCTTGCCGAGATGTTATTGTTGATATTGTTGATTCTCTTGCCGGGATGTTATTATTGATATTGTTGATTCCCTTGACGGGACATATTATTTCTATTATTTTGGTGAGGAAGAGTATAAAGCACGAAGGGTAATGCCGTGCATGATATTGTCACGATCCAATTTCCAATCTAGGTCGCGATGGCGCCCAACATCGAGGTTAGGAAAGCCAAACTTAACCAAACTGGTGGGTTCCATTTATTTTACCAAAACATTTCTAACATATACTTAGTTAAAAACTAAACATTCAATAATGATAAATAGTTAGGCAAATTTAAAACTGAAGGAATCAAATGATGTCATAATTAAGTGATTACATGCCAAAAGAATAGTCTACTAGTTGTTGATACCTAATTTTTCCCTCACATATTTTTTAAATATATATAAATACTTTCAAAATGTTGTACATGCATTTACAAACATGCACAAGAATTTTTACAATTTTTCTATAATTTCTGAAGGCCCCAAATAAATTTATTCCTGCATTTTTAATAATATAAATATTCAATAATTATCCCTCATATTACTTTACAATGATTTAGTTATCTAAATTCATCATTCATGTTCATATGAGTGTTCAAATATTTTAATCATATTTTTTATAATTACATTTGCATTTTTAGACTATAATTGCATATTTTGCAAAAATAGCCCCTACATATGCATAACTACATTATCTATACAGAAAATGACTTTTTAAAGTTTTATAATATTAAATAATTATTTTAAATCATCTTCAAGCTTGAAAATAATTTTTTATCATTAAATTAATTATTTTTAAAATTATTTTATTTAGTAAAATGGGTATTTAACTAATAGCCCCTAATTTGCACCCAAAATCGAACCCCCCAATCCAATTTAGTTAACTCAAGCCCAATTCAAAACAACCCTAACCCAATTAAAATCCTACCCGACCCAAGCCCCTTCTCATCCTGGCCGTTGATCTCTGAGATCAACGACCCCTATTCATTCTTACCATTTTTAACTCAAACGATCCCCCCCCAACCTCGCCCATTTGTTACACTCCGCCGCCCTGCGTTCCCTAACCTCTCCAACTCTCTCTCAACTCGCCCCTAACCCTAATCGCCGTCACCGGCGGGGACCTCCCTCCCATGGTGTTTCTGTGCATTCTCCGACCACCACCGGTCTCCTTTCAGTGTTTAAACTAATTTTTTCTTTACATGTTATGATTAATTTTCGTGTATATGTTTAAACCCTAGATGTTCCTGTTGGTGACACCGATTTCTTCAATTTTTCCGTTATTGCGTTTATTTCTGTGAACCAGTTGTATTGACTCTTAGTTTTGAACAATTTTTTCTGTTAAAACCAGTATTCTTTGGGATTCTTTTTACTTAATTGATTTCTATTAGGGATTTAAACCAATTCTTCTCGTTAAAATCAGTATTCTTTGGGATTTTTACTTACTTTCCTTATTTGTGGCCTGTAATTAGTGTTACTTGCTTTATTCCAGCTGATTAGTTAATTTATGGTCAATTTACGATTTGTTACCTTATTTAAGCCCTAATCAGGGCTGGTAATGGATTATCTTTGTACTGATATAATATTCCCGGATCTGTTTGTGCAAATTAAGGGGGATTAGCCCTAATTAATTGATTGATTATATCTACCTACTTTATTTATGAACTCCAAATCCTTTTTTACCTTATTTGTTTCATCTCTCTAAGTGCTAAATATACACTCTCATTTTGATTCTTTAAATAACGAACAATAGTTCAAACACACACACACACACACATAAACTTGCTCTCATCTCTCTCTCTCTGTCTCTGCTACTTGTGTTCATTGCTTGTCTAGCCGGTTGAAAGCCAAGGCTAGGCTATTGAATCCTGCCTACTTTACCTTCTGTTTCTGCTTTCTTTAACTGGTATGCTCTCACCATTTCCTTTCAATTAACTTATACATTTTTTTACAATCAGCATGTCTTTCTTCTGAACCTGTATGTTTTCCCTATTTCAGCATGTCTACTACTATTTAATCCAACTGTGTGTCGTGTTATCAGCATGTCTACTTATCTCATTAGATCCTGTGCTTCATGATTATTGTTCCTAATCAGCAAGTTCACTAGACTCTATGCTTACTGCTATTCAATTTGACTTGTGTATTTTCTTATAATCAGCATGCCTTTTTTTGCTTAAGCAAACCTATGTGTTTACTACAATAAGCATGCATACTTCTTTTCAACGTATATGTTACTGCAATAGCATGTATACTTCTGTTTGATTGAATCTATGTGTCTTGTTTTCAACCTGTTTTAGCCAGTCCTATGTGTTCCTGCTTTCAGCAAGTCTGTATACTTGCTCATGTCTAAACGGACCTATGTCTACTTCTCCACTAGCATGTTCCTTCTACCTTATGTTCACCTTTCAAGTTTCTGACCAATATAGCTCCCCGACCCTACTATCCCTCTGTATGTGACTGTATGCTCACCTAATAACAGTTAATAAACTAAGTTGAAACTCTAAGTTACTTTGTTTCTGTATACTATTTGACTGTTAGGACCTTTGTTTGATTTACAATGGTTGAATGACCCTGTTTGCTCCTTACTTCCTGAGAACCCAAAACTATTTTCTTAAAAACTATCTCCTATTTTCAACTCCTATTCTTAGAACACCTAAGGTCTTGCCCCTCTAGTGAGAGCATTGCTTAGGAGTCCATGAGACTCCCCTGAACTTTGACACACTGGAGTTGGCTTTCCAAACTTGCTCACAAAGGGTTACTTTGAAAGTTTTCTAGTGTTAGCATTGCCCGGGGTCCGTGAGGCTCTTGGGAACTTTGACACACCAGGATATTATTGCTATGAGTTATGGCATTTTTGGACTGGTTGAAGGCCTGGTCTGCCAGGTTTATCCTTTGGGCCTATATTCAGGCTCCCTATAGTTGTAGCAATTTCACTTCTGTAATTCATTATTAATGTTGGTCTGTAATAATAATTTCTTATAAACAGATATTGGAGAAATTAGTAAAAGCGAGGGTTGCTTATACATATCTTGTTGGGAAAGGGTAGATACCATGTCTATAGGTTGTTACAATATTGTTTATTTAGATACCATGCCTATAGGGTTTAAAAATTGATCCTGCATTTTAGATAACATGCCTGTAAGTTTGATGTGATGCTTGCTTATGTACCATGCATATGAATAAGTCATGCGTTCTAGATACCATGCTTATAGGGGGTTTTAAAATTAATCTGTCCTGCCAGTAAGTTTGAAAAAAAAACAGTTCCGCATACTAACAAGGTTTAAATCAGTCTTCTACATATTTTAAAACTAACTCCTGCATTTAGATGCCATGCCTATAGGATTCTAAAACCAATTTCTGCATTTAGCTGCCAGTATCTATAAGTCTAAAATCAGTTATTACACCTAGACAGCTGCCTATAGGATCCAAACTGCTTGCTTAAAATTTACTAGTCTATTGCACTCCTGGTTAATGACTAGATACTATGTTTATAGGACATTACTGTTAAGCACCTAAGCAAGCCTGTAGGGCGACTAAGATCCTACAAACTGAAATTATGCTTTTGTTATTTATGAATGGTCCAGATTCAGCAAGACCTAAAATCAGTAGGCAAACTGATTAGGTCCTTTATCATCTCGCTTTAACATAATGCTGTATACATTCTATTTGCTCATCTAGATATCCTGCTTTAGGACTTTTTGAAATTTCCGAAAGCTTGTTGTTTGAGACGTGCTATTATTTGATTGTGTGAGGAGGTAAAAGTGAGCCTTTAATTTCCTTATGTGAATGTCCTATTTGTTCTTTCTTGTCGCCTAGATTTTCCTCCTTTAAACACCTTAGGAGAGTCTAGAACTGCCTTAATTAGAGGTTCTAATTACCTCCAGGGTCATAAGGAAGGGACAAGTAATGCACATATAGAGTTCGTTTAATTAAAAGCGCTTATATAACCACTAAAGGGAGGGTAATTGGGTAGTAAAAGGATATGATGACATGTGTGCTAATGCCACGTGTAACCCCTCTAGTTGAGGAATGCTTATCGGGTATTGTACAGATGTGATCCTGTAGGCTAAAAAACCTAGGACCTCTTTTACCCCTTGTTTTAAATGTAATAGCAATCTGTATAACCCACTTTATTTGTTTATAAGACTAATTTACATAATTTGAGTTCAGCCGGGACCCGTGGACCGTGAGGGGTGCCTAACACCTTCCCCTCAAGGTTATTTCGAGCCCTTACCCAATCTCTGGTAATGCAAACCGGTTTTATGAGTTATTTGCTTTAGGTTCCCTAACGCACCTTAAATATGTTAGGTGGAAATTCTTCAAATTCCACACCGAATTCCCAAAAGAAAATGAGTTGTTCCCAATGAATGTCGAAACCCGGACTCTGCAAGGAAAAAGGGGGCGCGACACTAGTGTGTGTGCCAAGACTTGGTGTCACAAGTATATGTGCATCTAGTAGAATATACAAAAGAATACATCTATCCTACTGCCTGAAATAGAATAGACAGTCAAAAACAAAGGAGAGACTCCATCATGCTGTTGAACAACATCGGAAAGAAGCAGCTCACCATGGAATCTCGGCCAAATATCAACAATGCGCACCAGTAGAGTAGCCAGATGCACCTACCTCAGATCCTGTACAATTAAGTACAGAAGTGTAGTATGAGTACATAAACAATATGTACACAGTAAGTATCTAGTCTAACCTCGAAAAAGTAGTATTGAGGGGTCGACTTGACACTTACTAGGGTCAATAAGGTGATAATATGAAGTTCAATATTTCAATTCACAATGTATACGGATAGAAACAGGTTCAACTAAGAGGTAGTACTAAAAATCTTCTCATCAATTAATAAATCTAGGCATTTCCTTCCTCTAAGACAAGTGGCATTTCAAACAATAAATCATAAGAATTATAAGAGGTCCCAGTTCCATTATCACATACAATTACTACCGAGGACGATCGGCCCGATCCAACATAAAAGTAAACTGTGCACTATCGAGGGTCGAACGGCCCGAACCATAGATGCATCTATTCACCTCGCTCGCGAATCATACATGCGACACGGTAAGAAAACACAACCCCGCTCGCAAATCATACATGCGAATCGGTAAGAACACACAACCCCGCTCGCAAATCATTCATGCAACACGGTAAAACATAATTTTTATCATTTAAAATACAAGACTAATTTGATTCCTTTTTCCAACAAACTAAGATAATTCTCTTGAAGTCTTTTAAATCTTTAGATTTCCTTCAACTTACTTACTTCCTTACAATTAGCACACATAAATCAATAGTAATGTCTACAAAGCATAATGTGATCCTAGAACTACCCGAACAATAACAGAAATAGTAGCTACGTATGGACTTTCGTCACCTCGTGCGTACGTAGTCCCCACAATTAATCACATATTAATCAAGTTCACCTATGGGGAGAATTTTCCTCTTACAAGGTTAGAAAAGAGACTTACTCACTTTACGGCCTACTTTCCGGTCCAAGCTTAAACCCAAACACTTAATTTGGTGCCAAACCCCAAAACTATCCAAATAGCATAGAAACTAATCAATATAGGCTTAAAAGTTCATATCACAACCATTAGAGTGATTCCCCAATCCAATTTACAAGATTCCTAAAATTCATCCCCGGGCCCACGTGCCCGGATTTCAAATTTGTTTAAAGAAAGTTGTTACCCATAGCCTAAGGATCGAGAATATATGATTTTTACTCCATTTCATAACAAATTTTGTGGTTAAATCTTGTTTTATCAAAACCCTAGGTTTTACTCTAATCCCATGATTTTCATTAATTTTTGTGTGTTAATCTACCCAAAAACCAATTATTATACCCACATTAAGTAGGAACGACTTACCTCACAATTTCTAGGTTTAATTCCCCTCTTTGGAAGTTCTCAAATCGCCTAAGGATGCAATAAATGACCCCAACTAAGCCTAAGTCCCGATTTTTAAACTTACTGCCTAGCTGCCCCCTTCATCGCGAACGCGACAGGGGCCTCGCATTTGCAAAGGCTATTGGTTCAGGCCTTCTAAAGGGCCTTCATCGCGAACGCGTACATGGACTCGCAAACGCGAAGGCTAGCTTGGCTAGATCTACGCGAACGCTATAGTTGCTCCACGAACGAGAAGAACAAAGCTGGCCAGGCCCAGCTACTTTACTCTACACGAACGCGAGTCGCCTTACGCGGACGCGAAGGTCACTGACCCAGACCTTTGCGAATGTGGAATAGCTATAGCGAATGCGAAGAGCATTTCTTCCCCAGACCCAATCCCTTCTATGCGAATGCGATGGTTCCCTCGCATTCGCGAAGAAGGAAAACAGAACTGGGCAGATCTGGTATGATGCATTTAGCTTCGAGGGGTCCGAAACTCACCCGAGCCACTCGGGACCCCGTCCAAAGGCACTAACAGGTCTGTAATCAAATACGGACTTGCTTGAATTCTCGGAACGCGAAAACAACAACGAAACCAAGAATCATACCCCAAAACTAAATTGGATCAAACTTTGAACTTTAAGTTTTCCAAATTCACTGAATGCGTCGAATCATACATGGACTACTCAAATTGGCACCAAATTTTGCGTGCGAGTCTTAAATGACATTACGGAACTATTCCCGGTCTCAGAATTCAATTCGAACCTCAATATCACCAAAAATCTTTCCAAACCAAATTTAAGGAACTTAAAAGTTCTTCAAGAACTAGCTTTCACTATTAGGCGCCGAAACGCTCCCGGGTCATCCAAAACCAGATCCGGACATACGCCCAAGTCCGAAATCATCGTACAGACCTATTGGAACCGTCAAATCCCGATTTTGAGGTCGCTTACTCAAAATGTTGACCATAGTCAAACTTGGCCTTTTAGGCTAACTTTAAGGAACCAAGTGTTCCGATTTCAACCCAAACTCTTCCAAATTCCAAACCAACCATTCCCGCAAGTCATAAATTAGTAAAAGGAAGTACATGAAGTCTTATATAGGGGAATGGGGTTCTAAAAATCAAAATGACCAGTCTGGTCGTTACATTCTCCATCTCTTAAACAAACGTTCGTCGTCGAACGGGTTTAGATTCATACCTGAAGTGCTAAATAAGTGTGGATATCTACTCCGCATGCCCTACTCAGACTCCTAGGTCGCCTCCTCGACTGGTTGGCCCCTCCACTAGACCTTTACCGTAGAAATCTTCTTGGATGTCAACTGGCGATCCTGTCTATCAACAATGGAAACTGGCTCCTCCTCATAACCCAAGCTGTCTTCTAGCTGAATGGTACTGGAGTCTAACACATGAGACAAGTCGGCGTGATACCTCCGAAGCATTGACACGTGGAAAACTGGATGAACTCCTGATAAGATGGGGGGTAAAGCGAGCTCGTAAGAAACCTCCCCAATTCGCCTCAACACCTCAAATGAGCCTATAAACCTGGGGCTCAACTTGCCATTCTTCCCGAATCTCATAATACCCTTCATCGGTGAGACTTTCAAGAGGACCTTCTCGTCGACCATGAATGATACATTGCGCGCCTTCTGATCCGCATAACTCTTATGTCTGGACTGAGCTGTGCGAAGCCTTTCCTGAATCAACTTTACCTTTTCCAAGGCATCTCTCACCAAGTCTGTACCATACAACTTAGCCTCACCAGGCTCAAACCACCCAATAGGAGAATGATATCGTCGCCCATATAAAGCCTCAAATGGAGTCATCTCAATACTGGACTGCTAATTGTTATTGTAAGCAAACTCGGCCAAAGGCAAGAACTGATCTCACTGTCCTCCAAAGTCAATCACACATGCTCTAAGCATGTCCTCTAAAATCTAAACTGTTTGCTCTGACTGTCTGTCGGTCTGAGGATGGAATGTTGTGCTGAGCTCCACACGGGTCCCCAAGTCACTCTGAACAACTCTCCAGAAATGTGAAGTGAATTGAGGGCCTCTATCTGATATGATGGAAACGGGCTAACCGTGCAACCAAACTATCTCCCGAATGTAGATCTGAGCCAACCTCTCTGAAGTATAAGTGGTCACAACCGGAATAAAGTGTGCTGACTTGGTCAACCTATCGACAATGACCCACACCGCATCAAACTTTCGCAAGGTCCGTGGCAACCAAATTACGAAGTCTATAGTAATGTGCTCCCACTTCCACTTAGGTATAGGCATCTGCTGAAGTAGGACACCTGGCCTTTGGTGCTCATACTTAACCTGCTGGCAATTTAAGCATCTAGCCACATACTCAACTGTGTCTTTCTTTATCCACCACCACCAATAATGTTGCTTCAGGTCCCGATACATCTTCGTAGCACCTAGATGAATGGAATACCATGAACTGTGTGCCTCCTCTAGGATCCTCTCCCTTAAGCCATCGACATTAGGAACACATAGGCGACCCTGGAGTCATAGAACACTATCATCACCAATAGAAACCTCTTTGGCACTACCCTGTAGTACCATCTCTCTGAGAACTGCCAAATGCGGATCATCGAATTGACGAGCCTTGATCTGTCCAAATAGAGAAGACTGAGCAACAATACATGCAAGGACCCGGCTGGGCTCTGAAATGTCCAGCCTCACAAGTCTATTAGATAAGGAATGAATGTCCAAAGCTAATGGTCTCTCCTCTGCCGAAATGAATGCCTGGCTACCCATACTCTCTACTTTCCTGCTTAAGGTATCTGCGACCATATTTGCCTTGCCAGGATGATAAAAAATAGTGATGTCATAGTCCTTCAGCAACTTAAGCCATCTACACTACCTCAAATTAAGATCCCTCTGCTTGAGCAAGTGCTGCAAACTACAGTGGTCCATATAAACCTCACAGGACACCCCATACAAGTAATGCCTCCAAATCTTAAGAACATGAACAATCACTACCAACTCCAAATCGTGCACAGGGTAATTATTCTCATGAACCTTCAGCTAACGCGAAGCATATGCAATAACTCTCCCCTCCTACATCAGTACACATCCCAGGCCAACACGCGAAGCATCGCAATAAACTGTATACATCCCCGAACCGGAAGGCATTACAAGAACTGGTGTTGTGGTTAAAACTGTCTTGAGCTTCTGAAAGCTTGCCTCACACTCATTGGACCAACGGAAAGGGGCACCCTTATGGGTCAATCTAGTCAAAGGTGCTGCAATGGACGAAAAACCCTTCACAAATCGGCGATAATAACCTGCTAACCCCAGGAAATTCCTGATCTCAGTCACTAAAGTAGGATGTGGCCAACTTTGAACTACCTCAATCTTCTTAGGATCCACCTTAATACCCTCTCCGGATACAACATGTCCCAAGAATGCTACTAACTTAAGCCAAAACTCACACTTGGAGAACTTGGCATATAGCTTCTGCTCTCACAGTATTTAAATCACTACTCTCAAATAATGCTCGTGCTCCCCCAGACTATGTGAGTAGATCAAGATGTCGTCAATGAAGACAAGAACAAAGGAATCAATATAAGGCATGAACACTCTGTTCATCAAGTCCATAAACGTCGTTGGAGCATTAGTCAAGCTGAAAGACATCACCAGGAACTCATAATGGCCATATCTAGTACGGAAGGCAGTCTTCGGGGCATCTAAGTCCCGAATCTTCAGCTGATGATACCCTGATCTCGAGTCGATCTTAGAAATCATCGATACGAGGCAACAAGTACTTGTTCTTGATGGTGACTTTGTTCAACTGGCGGTAATCAATGCACATCCGCATAGTCCCATCCTTCTTCTTCACAAATAACATTGGTGCACCTCAAGGTGATACACTGGGTCTCACAAACCCCTTCGTTAATAACTCTTCAAGCTGATCGTTTAACTCTTTCAACTCTTTCGAAGCCAAATGGTGTGGTGGGATAGATATAGGCTGGGTACCTGGAGCCAAATCAATGCAGAAATCAATATCACGATCTGGTGGCATGCTTGGAAGGTAAGAAGGAAACACATCGGCGAACTCCCGAACTATTGGAACTGAATCAATCGTCGGAGACTCTACGGTGGTGTCCCGAACATATGCTAGATACACCAAGCAACCCTTCTCGACCAGATGTCGAGCCTTCAGAAAAGAGATAACCCGACTAGATGAACTAATAGAGGAACCCTTCCACTCCAATCTCGACAACTTTGGCATCGCTAAAGTAACAGTCTTGGCATGACAATCAATAATGGCGTGATACGGAGATAACCAATCCATGCCTAGTATGACCTTAAAGTCGATCTTGTCAAGTAGCAGAAGGTCCGCTCTAGTCTCGTAACCACAGAAGGTAACCACACGGGACTGGTAGATCCAATCCACAACCACAAAATCGCCCACGGGAGTGGACACATAGACATGAGTACCCAAGGGCTTTCGAGGAATATCTAAAAAATGAGCAAACAGAGATGACACATGTGAATACGTAGATCCTGGATCAAACAATACCAAAGCATCCCTACCGCAGACAAAAATAGTACATATGATCACGGCATCTGAGGCAACTACATCTGGTCTGGCCGGAATAGCATAGAATCTAGCTGGACCTCCATCGGGTTAAGCAATGGCTGACTGACCTCCCCCTGTATGGCCTCTACCTCTAGGACGACCCCTACCAGCCTGTCCCCCCACATCTGGGTGGTTGGGCGGCTGGTGCTGAAATCATGGGCTAATGGCCCTGCTGTACTGCTTTGCCCCGAAGTTTGGGGTAGGTCCTCTTTATGTGAATCGGATCTCCACACTCGAAACAACCTCTCGGTACCATAGACTGCTGACCCGATGTCTCACCCTAATAGCCTGAATATCCACTAGAGGAACCCTGAATGGTTGGTAGACGATAAAAACTCTCTGGCATAACACTGAAGTAGGAACTGGAAGAATCTTGATGACCAGAATACCCGCCGAAGGAACCCTGAATAGTTGGTAGACGGTAAGAGCTCTCCGGCAACGTACTTAAGTAAGGCCTCGCTGGAGCACCTCGAGGAGGCGGTGGTGGTGCTGAATATGGGGGCATGTTGGGCTGACCTTGCCAAGGTGACTTCTGCCCCTAGTTGGGGCTCCTCTAAACTCTCTAGAGAATCGCGTCCTCTTATCCTGCTACAACTGCTATCTACCCCTCTGGCGATAGCCCTCAATCCTGCAAGCGATCTTTACTACTAGCTGATACTCAGTACCCATCTCCACCTCTCACGCCATGCTAGCTCGAATACCGAGGTGTAACCCCGCAACAAATCTCCGCACTCTCTCTGCATCCGTGGGAAGTATAGACATGTAATTTTTGACCCTCCCCAAGATTTTACATATTTTAGCATTTAAATATTTAGTTTAGGTCTAATATCGTTATTTTAATTAATTTTGACTCTTTTACTTTATTTTGTCACGAAAATAAAAATTACAAAAATATTTCCTTTTATTTAGCTAACTAATATAAAATAGTTTCACTTTTAATTTTTAATTTTACTTTAATTAATTAGGAATGATTTCACAATCTTATAGTTATTATTTTAGGAATAATATTTTTTTAGATTAGTAGAGTTAAAGGGTCATTTTAAAGGTAAATTTGGCCAAAATTTTGCCCAATTCGGACCTAGCCCATAATAACCCTAGCTCAATACCCCTAAAACCCTAGAAAGACATTAAAAATAATAACCCTAGACTTAGACCTAACCTAGAAAATCCCTACCTTAAGAGTAAGGCCTAAGACCTAAGAGAGGAGGCAGCTATTTTGATAAAAAAAAGATCTTGTATATCATCTTCTACACAAAGGAAGAGAGACGTTAAGTGCGATTTTGCATATTTCCAGTTTGCCTTTAAGTTTTTTGATGTGGACAACAATGAAACTTTTAAAAATGATGATGCTCTGGTCATACAAATTCTAAGCGTCGAAGAATCACAGAGTTTTGTGTTATCCATGGAAACCAAGAGAAGAGGGTCGTTCTTCGTAATTTGGAAAAAACAACAAAACCAGCGAGAACCATAGGAGACCCCCCCACCGTTCTTCTTGATTTCACAACTTTCAGCACCCCTCATTGTCATCTTCTTCACAAAACACACACACATACTCACGTTCTCGGGTGAAAAATAAGGAAAAAACTCACATACAAAAATTCTGCTTCTTTTGAATTTCGAATTTTGGAGACAAATTCTGAACAGAAATTTCGGATTTTTGGATTTCAAAGATGGGATTAGACTGATTCGAGGTCGAAGGTTGAGGTTTCCTGTATGACCCAACCGGTCATTTTGAGCTCTAGCATGTCGTTCAGTAGTTTGAGGCCATGAGTAGCATCACTTCAGGTATTATGACTGGTACGCATGGTCGGAATTGAATTTCGAAAAGTTCGGAGTGATTTGGAAAGAGAATTCTCATTTCGGAAGCTTTAAGTTGAAAGAATTGACTAAGATTAGATTTTTGAGTAAACGACCTCAGAATTAGGATTCGAAGGTTCTAAAAGGTTCGTATGATGATTTCGGACTGGTGTGCAAAATTTTAGGTCAACGGATGTGATTGGAGATCTATTCATGATTTTAGCATTGTTTGATATGATTTGAGGCCTCGATCAAGTCCGTAATATATTTTGAGACTGGATGGTATGATTGGTTGGGGTCCGGGGGGCCTCGAGTGAATTCCAGATGGTTAATGGATATTTTTTGGAATTTGAAGAGGAAGAGAACAACTACCTTCTAGTGTAACCGCAACTGCGAGGCTTGGGCCATAGGTGCGGAGTCGCAGAAGTGGCCCTTGGGTCGCAGAAGCGGAAATGGGCTGGCCAGGCTGGGACCGTAGATGCGATCGATTTGTCACAGATGCATGACTGCACCTGCGGAAGGAGAAGTGCAGATGCGGAAGCTGAGGCAAGGAGGAGGAACGCATAAGCAGATGGTAGCTCGCACCTGCGGAACCGTAGAAGCGGTTAGTTGACCGCAGGTGCGGAAATGTTGGAATTAGTAAAGTTGTTTAAAATGGGGGTTTAGCTCATTTCAATCCCATTTTTCCATGGGAGCCAAACTTTGGGCGATTTTGGAGCTCCATCTTTGTCATCCATGTCAAGGTAAGTGGTTTCTACTAATTTTTTGAGTTAAATACTTGGATTATATATGGATTAGAGCATGAAAATTAGTGAAAATTGTGGGTTTTTGGTGGAAGACCTAAAAAATTATATTTTTGATTTTTACCACGATTTTGGACATAAAATTGAGAGTAAATTATATATTTGAGTTCGTGAGGCCATGGGTAAATTTTATCTTCGAAAAATTTCGGAATCCGGGCACGTGGGCCTGAGGGCGTTTTTGTCAACTTTTTGATCGGGGTTAGGAATTGTTATAAATTAGATTATTATGAATAATTGAACATATATTAATGGATTTGCATAATTATTGGCTAGTTTTGGAGGGTTGTGCATCAATTTAAGTCTTTGGAAGGGAGTGGAATGTCAGTTATGGAACTTCGGAGCAAGGTGAGTCTCCTTTCTAACCTTGTAAGATAGAATTATCCACATAGGTGAATTAATTAGATTTGTGCTAATATTTGTGGGGGCTACATATGCGCGAGGTGATGAGAGCCCGTGCGTAGCTACTATTATATTTAAGTTCGGGTAGTCTAGGACCCAAAAGCATGCTATACTTGGAATAATTGTAATCTTATTGACAGTTGAATTGCTTAAATCCTATCAAATTGGTAAATGCATTTCTAAAAGGATTAAACTTCATTTTATAAAATTATTAAAAGAGAATTGGCTTTTCTTTGGATAATTGCTCCCTGTTGACTTCTTGATTGACTGTCTGTATGTGTTTAATTTCGGAACGGGCCGAACGCCTCGGTAGATTAAATAGATGCATCTATGGTTCGCACCATTCGACCCTCTAGCAGTTCATAGTTTAAATATTGTTGGATCGGGTCGTACGACCTCGACATGATATGTGCATGCTTGTATTGCTTGCTTGAGAATTTTAAATGTTTATAATTGCCCTTCCTGGCAAGAGATAAATTGATAAAGATAATGAAAAGTAAATCCTTGGAAATCCTTTATTATTTGAGAAGTTGTTTACCTGTTTTCCGGCTTTATGAGTTAAATTTTGCTTTATGAAATCCATGAGTTCCTCACACTTTTACTATATTATCATTGGACCATTAGTAAGTGTCGAAGTCGACCTCTCGTCTCTACTTCTTCGAGATTAGACGGGATACTCATTGGGTATACGTTGTTTTCGTACTCATACTACACTTTCTGTGCATTTTTGTTCCACAAGTTCAAGTGTGGCTAGTGTCTTATTGTCATAGCGACATGGTTGATACGGAGACTTAGGTGAGCTGCATTTATCGAGACGACCCGCAGCCGGCAGAGTCCCCTTCAGAGTATTTTTCTGTGTTTTTCGTTTCTGTCCACTTTTTATTCTGGACAGTTACTGTATTTTATTCCATTTCCTAGTAAATGATCATGCACTTGTGACACCGGGTTCTGGGATGATTATGGGGTATCTTGTATTAACTTCTTAACATTCATATTTTATTTGAAATGATTATGTTTTACTAGTAAAATTGAAGGAAAAATAATAGTTTTCAAAATTATTTAAACGAGAATTTAATTAAGTATTTTGGTTGGCTTGTCTGACAGCGGTGTCCGGTGCCATCATGACCCTTAGTGGAATTTTGGTCTTGACAACATGGTATCAGAGCACTAGGTTCCCTTATGTCTCATGAGTCATGAGCGAGTCTAGTAGAGTCTTGCGGATCGGTACGGAGACGTATGTACTTATCTATGAGAGGCTACAGGACTGTTAAGAGAACTTTCCTTCTTGATTCCTCATCATGCTATTTGATTCCTTTGAGGATTATGCCTTTGTTTCCTTTCTACTCAATCTTACGCGACGCGAAACGCTTATGATAAATCAAGAATTGAAGAATTTTAATGGTACTACAGATGTGGTGCGGGATGTTTCTCCCGGCACAGTTGGTTGGGCTATTTTCATCGCTTTGTGGAAGGATATTCTATCATTTTAGCTCGGTATCTGCACTCCTAAGAGCTTTGAGGCTATGCGTAGATTTCTATGATTGCTCATGATTGGTTATCGCATAGTAATAATGTGATGGTGGGATGATTGTCCATGCATGGGAGTAGTGAACGATTTGGAAGGGAGTTCTCTCAGTACATGATTCGGAGATTTAGTATTTTATTTTCAGTGGAGGAAAGACAGTCAGACTATGTACGTGCAAGTTTAGGCTGATAGAGTAACGAGACTTGGTGTTTTCAAGTGTGGTGGAATTTTCATCTGCGACGTGGTATCGTCGTCCTCGATTGGATCTGTTAAGTTCGTCGGTGTTATGATCTTCTATGATTTGGCTTTGGGGCATGTTATTATGTAAAAGTATTTGGAGGAGCAACTGTCGGATATCGCGGGGTGTGGTGGTTCAGGATTGAATAGGTGTTTCTAATATTGACGGCTCGAGAAAGATGATCTTCAGAAAGGTTTAAAGTTCGTAGCAATTTGTGGGTTCAAGTGCTAAGAAGATAGATTTTATTTAAGGCAACAACTGAGCAGCAAAGGATGAAGAAGGATATGTGGGGAGTGTCAGGTGGTGGTTAAAATTTCTAGAAGGTCAGGTATAAGAAGCGAAGGTTGAGTAGTTGATTAAAGGGGTGAGTTCCGCCAAAGTGGGAGAGTGGCGGAGTTGCATGTGGGTTTTGTGGTAGGATGACTATGCACCTTAAGGAGAGTTTGGAATAATTTGGGAATTTTAGTGATTGGTGATTGGGGTCTACGGATTTAATATGAAGTATTGGCTATTACGCGGCAAGAGATTTGATATAACAGAAAGGAGCTGCTTGATATGAAGAGGGATACAACATAACTTTGAGTTTGAAGGATGTCGTCGCACATTTAATTGATGTCCCCGAGGGGTGAATGGACTTGTGCAGCTAGAGAGTGAGCCTGAACTCAGGATGGGTTATTAATGTCATAGTGATTGTAACTCGTGCAACAGTGTTGGAAGATGTCGGCACGTAAATTCCACAGGTGGGTTATCCCCAGTAAGAAGATAGGCGGTCACATGGTTGGCAAAGCTTTTGCGAAGAATTCTATTGGTTATACAGAAAAAAAATCGATCGTGCAAATGTGGTTAATCATTCAGAGTATAAAAAGGGATTTACAGAAAGATTCCGAGAATTTTGGCGGTTGATTGCGCAAGGTTATGTGAATAAGAGATAAAAAATCCTGATGAATTCCAGAGTTATATAATAGTGGCTTCAATCTAAGTGGGAGAGTCCCACCGCCTATGATTGGGTTGCATGGTTAACTACTTGCGAGGTTTCTGGTTATTAGCATATTGACGGGTTCTTTTAGCTACGGGAACAGAACATAAGTGGTAATTTCAGAAAAATAAATTGTTAAAGGTGTGTTATGGTTGGCCTTATTGGCTCATGTTCAGACTTGGGGAAGGAGTCAGGATTTATGCCTTGTATAGATGCGGGTTTCAAGGGAAGTGATTCTGCCGGGTGCTTCGTCGAGAGGGTATTCATGTGCTAGAAGATTCATGGAGTTAATTATATTCGGGGCCAAGTCAGAGTGGGTGGCTCTCAACAACGGTCCTAGTGGACTCAAAGGTAAAGTGTGATGCCTAATGATTTCGAGCCTATAGGTACGGTTAAGAATCAAGCTTTTGCAGCAGCTTATGAGAAGAGGCCCAGAATGTTCTATGATGTTTTTACTTGTAGTACAACATTTAGGAGGAAAATGAGAAAGGACTTCGAATTCTTAGAGGGATTATCAGAATGGGCATACCAGTTGAGAATGCGAATGTGCACACAAGGGAGGTATGAAACGATTCATGGGATTTGAGACAGCATGGTCTCGTGATTCAGGGTCACTCGGGATGAGTGCGGATGGAGTGTACTATGTGTTGAATGGTGTTATTATTATTTCAAAGGCCATCAAGGGTAAACTAGACGAAGATAGATTGGTTAGCCATAGTTGAATTGGCATATTAGTGGTAGTGATCAGTTCCTTCAGCGTGATCAAGTTATGCAAGTGATTTGTGACGGTACGTGGGAGGTTTGTCGGCCGCCGTAATTGATGTTATTCAGAAGTATTCTATTGTTATAGCCTGATATGTGTAGGCGAATCCCGGAAGGGCTATGGTGGCTTAGACCACTACTTAGAAATTTGCATATTCTACGGTTATGAGAACTCATCTACGTGTTGCTATGGTTCTCCTAAAGTGAGTTAAGTGAAAAGTTTTTATATGATGAAGTGTTAATCTGTTATTGGTTCCGGAGTTATGATGAAAATCGTGTTCTATCGTATATTGGCATGTTGGGTGCAGTGGATGGTATAGAATTTGAAGTAAGGATCAAGGTTGCAGTTTGGTATTGACAAGGATGTCACGAGCTCAGAGGAGCAGGAAAGGAGTTTTGATGTCTAAAGTAAGTTGGTATTGTCTTCAACGTCACCTGAGATCATTGTTGTGTGAAAAAGGCTTTGCATCCTGGTTAACGATTCTTGATCTCTTTTCAGCATTACTGCGGCCGGTGGTTTGGATGTACAAACCTGTTATCTGTTACGGAAGGTCGTGGGAGCGTGCCCCACGGGAAGGTTGTATAATTTTGGCATGTAGTCACTTGATTGATTGAAGAATTAAACCAAGTATGAAGATTGTGGTGATATCGTTAATTTGAGAATTTATTCTTGGAGGGCACTCAGTTTATTGGGTTGTGGACTGTGGAGGATTACTCCGGTTATGATAGTTGTTCTTGTGTGTAATGAGAAAAAGGGGGGGTCATTATGGACCTTCGAAAGGTTATCAGCCTAGCTCAGTGCGACCAAAATCAGCTTGAGATCTGTGGGTGGATTTAAATGTGAATATGGGCTCTATATCAGGCCAGATGTGTTATTTCAGCAACCCGCTCCTTATAGAAGAGTAGTCGGGGTGTTATTCTATCGTCAGCTATTTTATGTAATGATATATTGCGCCGAGTGAGTTTTGAGATGGCTTGGTGAATTTCTTATGTGTTGAGGTTCCGCGTAGAGATAATGTCATATGAGCAGGATGGCTCTTAAGATTCAGATCGTATATCGCACCTTAGTCGAGCATGAGTTTTGTAGCTTATGGCGTTATATGTCTCCCCAAGGATGGTATCATGCACTTAGTGTGCTTGTGATCGATATTCAGTATTTTGTTATGATGATCAATTTAGCTCGATGTATATCTCCTTATGTGAATTCTACGTGTGGATCCGGTGGCACGCCGCCATGGTTATATTATTTGGATCGGGTTGCACGCCGCAACAGTGTGATGTTGAGTATAGTTTTCTATATGCTATTTTTGTGTGCCTTGTTTCCTATTTTCTAAGGAAAGTCCATATTAGTGTGTGAGTTGAGTAGTCCCTTCCAGAGTTCGTTTTCCCTTTTGTCACATTCGAGTTCATAGCCTAATGGCACGTTGTGGCATCATATGGGACTTTTGATCATGACCAGGGTAGCTTATTGCCTGAGCAGTTCGTACTGGGTGAGATGAGATTATTAGGTCTAGGATCAGTGCAGTAGGATTATATGAAGTATATTAAAGAGCAAAGATCATTATTTAGTTCAAAATAAGGTAATGATTCTTGTCAGAAGTATAGACTCATGATTTGTTGACTTGGTAGTTGGTTAGGAATTTCTACACATCTCTTCCATCGTGGCAGTATTGCCACACACACACACACACACACACACACACACACACACACACACACACACACACACACACACACACACACACACACACACACACACACACACATATATATATATATATATATATATATATATATATATATATATATATATATCATGAGGTGCATTGTGAGCATCAGATTCGGGGAATATCGGTTATTATGATCAGAAGAATGTTATTATGGTCCTGTGAATGATGTGGTGCATGGTGAGAATTCAACAAAGGCATGCAGTCATGTTCTGGTACCTCGTGTAGTGATTGATACTGTGTTCATATATTGGAAGAAGGCCTGGCAGAGAATTCCGGATGTTGGAATTGGGATTTAAGCTTATTTGCTTGAATAAAAGGGAATATCTTCAGAATTGATCGAGCTAATATGCTCAACTGGGTTGTAGTAGCACGGGTAAGTGCACGAGGTGTTAAACAGTGATTTCGGACAACTCCAGCACAGTTCTTAGCATGTTCGAGGACGAACGTATGTTTAAGTAGGAGAGAATGTAACGACCTGACCGATCGTTTTGAGCTCTAGCGCGTCGTTCAGTAGTTTGAGGCCATGAGAAGCTTCACTTCAGGTATTATGACTTGTACACATGGTCGGAATTGAATTTCGAGAAGTTAGGAGTGATTTGGAAAGAGAATTCTCATGTCGGAAGCTTTAAGTTGAAAGAATTAACTAAGAGTGGATTTTTGAGTAAACGACCTCGGAATCAAGATTCGAAGGTTCCAGCAAGTTCGTATGATGATTTTGGACTTGGGCATATGTCCGGATCGGGTTTCGAAAAACCCAGGATCGTTTAGGCACCTATTGTGGAAGTTAGCATTTTTGGAAGAATTTCATAAGTTTGGCTTGAAGTGAATTTCAGTGTTATCGATGTCCGTTTGGGATTTTGAGTCTGGGAATAGCTCCGTATGGTGATTCTAGTATTGGGAGCGCAATCGAAAGTGAATTCGGAGGTCCATGGGTCATTTTGGAGTCATTTGGCTAAAGATAGAAAATTGAAGGTTTTTGAGGAGTTTGACCAGAAGTGGACTTTTTGATATTGGGGTCGGATTCCGATTCCGGAAGTTGGAGTAGGTCCGCAATGTCGAGTATGACTGGTGTGCGAAATTTGAGGTCAATCGGATGTGATTTGATAGGTTTCGGTATCGAATGTTGAAGTTTGAAATTCTAAAGTTCATTAAGCTTGTATTGGAGGTCGATCCATGATTTTAGCATTCTTTGATATGATTTGAGGCCTCGAGCAAGTCCGTAATGTGTTTTGGGACTGGATGGTATGATTGGTTGGGGTCCTAGGGGCCTCGGGTGAATTTCGGATGGTTAACAGATCAATTTTTGGAATTTGAAGAGGAAGAGAACAGCTACCTTCGGGTGTAACCGCACCTGCGAGGCTTGGGCCGCAGGTGCGGAGCCGCAGAAGCGTCCCTCGGGTCGCAGAAATGGAAATGGGACAGCCAAGCTGGGCCCACAGATGCGATCGATTTGTCGCAGATGCGTGACCGCACCTATGGAAGGAGAAGCGCAGATGCGGAAGCTGAGGCTAGGAGGAGGAACGCAGAAGCGGATGGTAGCTCGCACCTGCGAAACTGCAGAAGCAGTCAGTTGACCGCAGGTGCGGAAATGCTAGAATCAGTAAGGTTGTTTAAAACGGGGGTTTAGCTCATTTCAACCCCATTTTCACCATGGGAGCCGATCTTTGTGCGATTTTGGAGCTCCATCTTTATCATCCATATCAACGTAAGTGGTTTCTACTAGTTTTGATTTAAATACTTGGATTATATATGGATTAGAGCATGAAAATTAGTGAAAAATTGTGGATTTTTTGGTGGAAGACCTAGAAAATTATATTTTGGATTTTTACCACGATTTTGGACATGAAATTGAGAGTAAATTATATATTTGAGTTCATGAGGCCATGGGTAAATTTTATATTCAAAAAATTTCGAAATCCGGGCACGTGGGCCCAAGGGCGTTCTTGTCAACTTTTCGATCGGGGTTAGGAATTGTTATAAATTGGATTATTATGAGTAATTGAACATATATTAATGGATTTGCATAATTATTGGCTAGTTTTGGAGTGCTGTGCATCAATTTAAGTCTTTGGAAGGGAGTGGAATGCCGGTTATGGAACTTCGGAGCGAGGTGAGTCTCTTTTCTAACCTTGTAAGAGGGAATTGTCCTCATAGGTGAATTAATTAGATTTGTGCTCCTATTTGTGGAGGCTACGTACGTGCGAGGTGACGAGAGCCCGTGCGTAGCTACTATTATGTTTAAGTCCGGGTAGTCTAGGACCCAAATGATGCTATACTTGGAATAATTGTAATCTTATTGACAGTTGAATTGCTTAAATCCTATTGAATTGGTAAATGAATTTCTAAAAGGATTAAACTTCATTTTATAAAATTATTAAAAGAGAATTAGCTTTTTTTTGGATAATTGTACCCTGTTGACTTCTTGAATGACTGTCTGTATGTGTTTAATTTCGGAATGGGCTGAACGCCTTGGTAGATTAAATAGATGCATCTATGATTCGTGCCATTCGACCCCCTGGCAGTGCACAGTTTAAATATTGTTGGATCGGGCTCGGCATGATATGTGCATGCTTGTATTGCTTGCCTGAGAATATTAAATGTTGATAATTGCCCTTCCCGGCCAGAGATAAATTGATAAAGATAATGAAAACTAAATCGTTGGAAATCCTTTATTATTTGAGAAGTTGTTTACTTTATTTCCGGCTTTATGAGTTAATATTTTTTATGAAATCCATGAGTTCCTCACACTTTTACTATATTATCATTGGACCATTAGTAAGTGTCGAAGTCGATCTCTTATCTCTACTTCTTTGAGATTAGACGGGATACTCATAGGTACACGATGTTTTTGTACTCATACTACACTTGCTGTGCATTTTTTGTTGCATAAGTTCAAGTGTGGCTAGTGGATTAGTGGCATAGCAGCATGGTTGATACAAAGACTTAGGTGAGAGATGACCCGCAGCTGGCAGAGTCCCCTTCAGAGTATTTTTCTATGTTTTTCATTTCTGTTCACTTTGTATTTCGGACAATTACTGTATTTTATTTCATTCCCTAGTAAATGCTCATGCAATTGTGACACCGGGTTCTGATATAATTATGGGGTATCTTGTATTAACTTCTTAACATTCATATTTGATTTGAAACAATTATCTTTTACTGGTAAAATTGAAGAAAAAATCATAGTTTTCAAAATTATTTAAACGAGAATTTAATTAAGTATTTTGGTTGGCTTGCCTGATAGCGTTGTCCGGCGCCATCACGACCCTTAGTGGAATTTGGGTCGTGACATTTCCTGTTTCTCTTAGAGGTTCCAATTGAGATCGTTTTGTTGCGGATTCGTTGAACTCGACTCATTTCAACCACTGTAATTTTCTGAAAAATTAATTGAAAGTTGACAGGTTCATCTCGTTCTCGTATCTCTTATGTTAAATTAGCATCCTAATGAAAAATTAATTGAAAGTTATGTCTATGTCTTGTGCTTTTTGGATTGCAAGCTTAATCTCATTGTTTGAACCTATCCATGTTAGATCCTTCTGATTTTGTTGGCCTGCAAGCTAAGCTATCTGAATTAGGTTTCGAAAATGGTCGATTAATACATAGAATTTGGCATTTTGGTTTAATAGCTTTAGTTTTCCATTCGACAACCTTTGCTCCGTTTAGCCTATTTGAGTTGAAAATTGTGACTTTGTTCATCAATGGAAGCAATATAAAATGCAGCATTTGAGGGTGTTATCGAACTTTGCATTTTCGTTTTCCACAATATCAGTGTTTACCGGTTTAAACACATTGCTTGGAACTGGGTTGAGTTTTGGTGGGCCAATTTCTTATATATATGGATGTTTAATTGTTGGTTCATCAATGGCGAGATTTGTTCATCTTATCCAACTTCTGGTGGTCTTTAGTATTGGAGGGCTATGCTTGCTTATCCAACTTGGGGTTTTCTTTTGTTTCTTCGACCATTGGTTGGTAATTAAATCTCAATTATTTTCACTATTAATTAATCTTCTAGTCTAAATTTAATTAAGTCAGTTGATTTCAAATTGATTTTCTTATTTGTATGCTAATATCATTTGCTTGAGGCGTGAATAGTAATCATCGTGGCCATGGGTATGGTTCCCGTGGCATGGTCACGATACATAAACCCCAAACTCGGGTGTGCATTTCATGTGACCCTACCATAATTTTGAATAATAATAATAATAAAATAAATACGTTGTAAATCGCGGGTCCATTTCATGTAATGCGGTTTGCAATGCGTACTAAAACGACAAGTGCACGATATCGTGCCTTGTTCTAGAAAATAATTCCGTAAATGTTAAAAGCGGCTAAAATGAATAAAATGCGCATAGGTCTTAAATGTTTCATTAATCAGATAATTAGGCCAATAATAATAGTTGAGCAACCATGCTAAAACCACGGAACCCGGGAATGCCTAACACCTTCTCCCGGGTTAACAGAAATTTTTACCACAATTTCTGTATTTTGCGGACTGTAAAACAGAATCAATTTTCCTCGATTTGAGATTTTAAACCAGTGACTTGGGACACTATAAATTATCCTAAGTGGTGACTCTGAATAAATATAAATAATCTCATTTCGGTTATTGTCACTTAAATTGGAAAAACTCAATATACCCTTTTCGGGGTAGAAAAAGGAGGTGTGACAGCTCTGGCGACTCTACTGTGGCTAAGAACCCAGAACTTCTGGTTCAGGGTTCAGAATTCAAGCTTAGAATAACTGTTATAATTGGATTCTATTTATTATCTAATTTTTATGTTTTTGAGCTTAATGTGCTAAATGTCGCTTTTTACCGCTTGATATTGCTTGGACTGTATATAAATTGTTACGAAACCCTCTTCTCTCTGAGTCTTCAAAATTGTGATGACTCGACCAGTCGTCTCATGAGTTACCACTTCGTTTTCCCCGTTTCTGCTTCTTTATGCATTGTTTATCCGTGTTATGTGATATCGAGTTGGTCAGATCGAATCCGGAATGATTTTGGTAAGGATTGAAACACTTAGTCTCTTTTGAGGAAGTTTAAGTTGAAAAGGTCAACCGGATGTTGACTTATGTGTTAGAGGACTCGGATGTGAGTTCCGATGGGTCGGTTAGCTTCGGGAGGTGATTTGTGACTTAGGAGCTTGATTGGAATGAATTTTGGAGGTTCGGAGTAGATTTAGGCTTGAATTGGCAACGTTGATATTTTGGCGATTTCCGGTTGGTAGGCGAGATTTTGATATAGGGATCGGAATGGAATTTTGATAGTTGTAGTAGTTCCGTCGTGTCATTTGGGATATATGTGCAAAATTTTAGGTCATTCGGACGTGGTTTGGTTGGATTTTTTATCAAAAGCGGAATTCGGAAGATATTAGAAAGTTAGGCTTGAATCCGATGTGTTTTGGTTGATTTGATGTTTTTTGTGGTGTTTTGAAGATTGGAACAAGTTTGGATAAGGTATTGGGATATGTTTGTGCTTTCGGTTGAGGTCCCGGGGGCCTCGGGGTGATTTTGGATGGTTGACGGGAAGTTTGAGGAATGTTTGCAGCTGCTGACTTTTCCTACTTCTGGTATTTTCGCACCTGCGGATTGGGGACCGCAGGTAAGACGTCGCACTTGCGGGAGATCGGCTGCAGAAATAGAAAAAGGGCTTGAGGAGCCGGAACCGCAGAAGCGGCTAATAGGACCACATCTGCGACTTGGATCGCAGATGCGGAAATGAGAGTTTAAGTGAGGACCGCAGATGCAGTGGATTTTGACCGCTGATGCGGTACCATAGAAGCGGAAATACAGCCGCAGATGCAAAAATGTTTGGGCAGAATGTATAAATTGTGGCCTTCGCGAATTTGAGCTATTTCACCATTTTTTACTTCGCCTTAGGAGCTTTTTGGACGATTTGAAAGAGGGATTTCAAGGGAACTTCATTGAGTTAAGGAATTTGGACCTAAAACGCATTCCTATGCTATTATTACATGGATTAGAGCTAGAAATCATGGAAATTTAGGGTGAAAATTAAGGAAACTAGGGCTTGGAAACTTAAACCTTTGCTTGAGGATTTGAAGGACCATTTGAGGTCGGATTTCAGAACTTTTGGTATGTATGAAATCGTGGGGAGATAAGGAACCTATTGATGTAAAAATTATTGAATTTCGAGACGCGGGCCCGGGGTTGGGTTTTGGTAATTTTGGGATTTGTGTTGTATTTTGATTATTTTTACTTGGGCTTTGTTCCCTTAGCATATTTTGACGACCTTGTTCTAATTTTGGATAGATTCAATGCGAGTGGAGGCCGATTTGAGGGGCAAAGGCATTGCGAGCTAGAGATTTGACCGGTTCGAGGTGAGTAATAATTGTAAATGATGTTCTAAGGGTTTAAAACTCCGGATTGCACATCGTAGTGCTATATTGAGGTGAGGCACACGTTTGATGACGAGCGTGGGGACGTGCACTATTGGGGATTGTGACTTGGTCCGTCCCGATTGATGGTTTTACCGCGTATTTGACTTAATCTATTTGCTATCATTATTTTTTGGGATGAATGCCATATTTGGTCTTCGTGCCAACTATTTCAACCCTTCGGGGATTTTTACTGGTATTTCCTCACTGTTTTGATTTTATACTTGAACTCAGTCATGTTATATTTTACTGTTTTTCGTACTCAGCCATGTTACTCTATTTTACCACTTACATGATCTTTTAAATGATATTTTGGGCTGAGAAACATGTTTTACTACTGCCCGAGTGGCTTGTGAGGATTTTTGACTTAGTAAGGCTGATGACCTATGTTGTGAGGAAACATTTGATACTAATTACGAGGCCGAGGACCTGAGATATGTATGCCATGAGGTGGCTTGATTGATATGAGGTCGAGGGCCTAGTGATGATGCCACGAGGTGGCTTGATATTGCGCTTGGGCCGTAAGGGGCCCCTCCAGGAGTCTGTACACCCCCAGTGAGCGCGGGTACCCATTGTGATGTCAAATTGAGTTCGAGGGGCTGGTATTGTTTTGAGATATTGCCCGAGGGGCAGATTTGTTGATACTGTGCCCGAGGGGAGAACTTCTATGTGTTTATATTATTCCTGTCAATTACCTGCTTACTTGTTGAAAAAGGATTTTACTTATCTTTTAACTGGTTAATTGTTTTTAAATGGTTTTACTGCTTTATTATAGAATGCCTTGTGCCTTACGTGTTTTCTTACTTTCAGTCTTTATTTAGATTTGTTACTCATTGAGTTGGAGTACTTACTTTACTCCGTGCACCCTATGTGTAGATTCAGACATAGCTGGTCCCGCTCTCGAGTGTTGATCATTTCCAGCTTCAGGCGGATCCGAGGAGTCTTTAGGTAGCTGCTGGTGTTCGCAGCCCGGTGCTCCTCCCTATCTTATTTCTTTATGTCTTTAGTTTTTGCATTAAACTCTATAGTTGACTTGGAGTATTCTAGTTTTGTTTAGATGCTCATAACTAGTGACACCCCGGTTTAGGGCTGTGTTAGGTTGTCCTTCCGCATATTTATGATATTATCTGCTATTTAGTATTATTAAATCATGTTTTAGACTGTTTTCTTGCTGTTTAACATCGAATTGGGAATAGTTGGCTGGCCTTGTCTTCACGAGAGGCGCCATCACGACCGGGTTCGGGTTTAGGATCGTGACAAGTTGGTATCAGAGCCTAGGTTACATAGGTCTCACGAGTCATGAGCAGGTTTAGTATAGTCTCGCAGATCGGTATGGAGACGTCTGTATTTATCCTCGAGAGGCTGCAGAACCTTTAGGAAAAATTTCATATTCTTGAAATTCTTGTCGTGAGAATTTGTTGATCCGAGTACTAAACTTCTGTTATTCTATTCTCTCACAGATGGTGAGTATACGCGCTACTGGTCAGGATGGACGACCACCAGTACCACCAGCCATGGCCACTAGAGGCTGAAGATGCAGTCGTGGTCGTGGTAGGGGCAGAGTAGCTAGGGCAGCACCTGCAGATCCACCAACTACCCTAGTTCAAGATCAGGTCCCAGTTATGGGCGTTCCAGCAGCACCAGCTCAGGCACAAGCTGTGCCCATTGTGATTCCAGGTCTTCAGGAGGCCTTGGTTTAGATCTTATCAGTTTGCACTGGCCTAGTTTCAGCCACTACAGCCACTACAGCCACAGCTACTTCTCAGGCCGGGGGAGGCAATAAGACTCCCAATGCTCGCACACCTGAGCAGGTCGTGTAGGGGCTTCAAACGCCGGGGGCACATCCAGCCTAGCCGGTTGCAGCTACTCAGGACTATGTCGTTCCTACCATGCTGAGGATGAGCAGCGTAGGTTGGAGAGGTTTGGTAGACTGCAGCCTCCGACCTTCAGTGGTGTAGAGGGTGAGGATGCCCAGGGTTTCTTAGATAAGTGTTAGACGATGCTTCGTACAACCGGTATTCTGGAGACCAGTGTGGTCTCTTTCACTACTTATCAGTTTTCTGGAGCTGCCTTCACTTGGTGGGAGGCTTTTGAGAAACGTAGGACTGTTAGTGCAGCACCCCTTACCTGGCAGCAGTTCTCCGTTCTTTTTGTGGAGAAGTATATGTCGCAGTCCTGCAGAGAGGAGCTGCATAGAGAGTTTCAGTGGTTGCATCAGGGAGAGATGACTGTGACACAGGACGAGATGAGGTTCTCCAAGTTAGCTCGTCATGCTATTTGGCTGGTTCCGACAGATAGAGAGAGGATTAGGAGGTTTGTTGATGGCCTCACTTATCAGCTTTGTATTCTCATGACCAGGGAGAGGGTGATTGGTGCTACCTTTGAGGTGGTTATAGACATTTCTCAGGAGATTGAGTCTGTTCGTTGCCAGGAGCGAGAGGAGAGGGAGACCAAGAGGCCTCGAGGATCTATTAGTTACAGTGGTACTCCTTCGAGGGGTCAGTTTCAGCATGGTAGGGGCCGTCCATTCAGGCATGTTTAGCCAGCTCGCCCAGGTTATCGTGGGGCGTCATCGGGTCATGGTTCTCATAGTTCTTATCAAGTCCAGTCATCACTTAGTGCCCTTCCAACTCAGAGTTCGTCCCGTGCTCCATCAGTTCAGGGCTCTTCTATGCCGAGTGCATCTGCTAGTCACTCTGGTGCGAGGGGTTCCCTTCAGTCCCCTTCTCCAGCACCTGGGAGTTGTTATGAGTGTGGTGAGATGGGTCATATGTGGAGGCAGTGCCCTCGTCGGCTTGCGAGTTCATCTCAGAAGAGGGGTCAGACATCGGCTTCAGCGCCAGTTACTTCACCACCACCCACCCAGCCAACTAGGGGTGGAGGTCAGTCAGTTAGGGGTTTCCCCAGGGAAAGGTTGATGAGGTGGCAGTCAGGCCTGTTTCTATGCACTTCCGGGTAGACCCGATGCTATTGCTTCAGATACTGTTATTATATGTATTGTTTCAGTCTGCCACAGAGATGCCTCTATATTATTTGATCCCGGTTCCACCTTTTCTTATGTGTCATCATACTTTTCTAGTTATTTGGGTATGCCCCGTGAGTTTCTTACTTCACCTGTTCATGTATCTACCCCGGTGGGCAATACTGTTGTTGTAGACCGTGTATACTGGTCGTGTGTGGTAATTATTGGGGGTCTGGAGACCCGTGTGGATCTTTTATTATTGTGTATGGTGGATTTCGATGTCATTTTGGGCATGGATTGGCTATCTTCATGTCGTACTATTCTAGACTGTCATGCTAAGAAAGTCACATTGGTTATACCAGGTGTGCCATGGATCGAGTGGCGAGGTATGACTGATTATGTTCCCAGTAGAGTGATCTCATTCTTGAAAGCCCAGCGTATGGTTGGGAAGGGTTGTCTTTCGTATCTAGCCTTTGTGAGGGATGTCAGAGCTGAGACTCCCAGTATTGATTCTGTTCCAGTTGTGAGGGATTTTCCCGATGTGTTTCCTGTAGACCTGTCGGGCATTCCATCGGATAGGGATATTGATTTTGGTATTGACCTGGTGCTGGTCACTCAACCCATTTCTATTCCGTCTTATTATATGGCACCAACGGAGTTGAAGGAATTAAAGGAGCAAGTTCAAGAACTCCTTGATAAAGGGTTCATTCGGCCTAGTGTGTCACCTTGGGGTACGCCAGTTCTATTCGTGAAGAAGAATGATGGCACTATGACAATGTGCATTGATTATAGGCAATTGAACAAGGTAACAATTAAGAACAAGTATCCTTTGCCTCGCATTGATGATTTATTCGACCAGCTTCAGGGAGCGAGAGTGTTCTCCAAGATTGAACTCCGTTCAGGTTATCACCAATTGAAGATCAGGGACTCGGATATTCTTAAAACAACTTTTAGGACCAGATATGGTCATTATGAGTTCTTGGTGATGTCTTTTAGGCTGACTAATGCCCCAACATCATTCATGCATTTGATGAACAGTGTGTTCCGGCCTTATCTTGACTCATTTGTCGTAGTCTTCATTGATGATATTCTGGTATATTCGTGTAGTCAGGAAGAGCACGTGGAGCATTTGAGAGTTGTGTTGCAGAGATTGAGGGAGGAGAAGCTTTATGCAAAATTCTCCAAGTGTGAGTTCTGGCTCAGTTTAGTGGCTTTCTTGGGGCACGTGGTGTCTAGTGAGGGTATTCAGGTTGACCGGAAGAAGATAGAGGCAGTTCAGAGTTGGCCCAGACCTTCCTCAACCACAGAGATTCACATCTTTCTTGGTTTGGCAGGATATTATCGCCGGTTTGTTCAAGGATTCTCATCTATCGCATCACCCTTGACCAAGTTGACTCAGAAGGGTGCTTCATTTGTATGGTCGGACGAGTGTGAGGAGAGCTTTCAGAAGCTCAAGACAGCTATGACCACAGCTCCAGTGTTAGTTTTGCCATCAACTTCAGGTTCATATACCGTGTATTGTGATGCCTCGAGAGTGGGTATTGGTTGTGTATTAATGCAGGAGGATAGAGTTATTGCTTATGCTTCTCGTTAGTTGAAGCCCCATGAGAAGAACTACCCCATTCATGATTTGGAGTTGGCTACCATAGTTCACGCGTTGAAGATTTGGAGACATTACTTGTATGGTGTGTCTTGTGAGGTGTTTACTGATCATCGTAGCCTCCAGCACTTGTTCAAACAGAAGGATCTCAATTTGAGGCAGCGAAGGTGGTTGGAATTGCTTAAGGACTATGATATCACCATATTGTACCATCTGGGAAAGGCCAATGTGGTGGCTGATGCCTTGAGCCGAAATGCGGTGACCATGGGGAGTTTGGCATATATTCTAGTTGAGGAGAGACCTCTTGCAGTTGATGTTCAGGCCTTGGCCAATCGGTTCGTGAGGTTAGATATTCGGAGCCCAGTCGGGTATTGGCTTGTGTGGTTTCTCGGTCTTCCTTATATGATCGCATCAGAGAGCGCCAGTATGATGATCCGCATTTGCTTGTCCTTAAGGACAGAGTTCAGCACGATGATGCCAAAGATGTGACCATTGGTTATGATGGGGTGTTGAGGATGCAGGGCCGGATTTGTGTGCCCAATGTGGATGGGCTTCGAGAGTTGATTCTGAAGGAGGCCCATAGCTCGCGATATTCCATTCATCCGGGTGCCCCGAAGATGTATCAGGATCTGAGACAGCATTATTGGTGGAGAAGAATGAAGAAAGACATTATGGGATTTGTAGCTCGGTGTCTCAATTGTCAGCAGGTGAAATATGAGCATTAGAGACCGGGTGGCTTGCTAAAGCAGATGGATATTCCCGAGTGGAAGTGGGAGAGGATCACTGTGGACTTTGTTGTTGGACTTCCACGGACTTTGAGAAAGTTCGATTCTATTTGGGTGATTGTGGATCGGCTGACCAAGTCCGCGCACTTCATTCCTGTGTGTACTACTTATTCTTCAGAGTGGTTGGCAGAGATCTATAACCGAGAGATTGTTCGTTTGCATGGTGTTCTAGTTTCCATCATTTCAGATAGGGGCATTCAGTTTACATCGCAGTTTTGGAGGTCTGTGCAGCGAGAGTTGGGTACTCAGGTTGAGTTGAGCACAACTTTTCACCCTTAGATGGATGGGCAGTCCGAGCGCACTATTTAGATATTGGAGGACATGTTGCGTGCTTGTGTCATTGATTTCGAAGGGTCATGGGACCAGTTTCTACCGCTCTTAGAGTTTGCTTATAACAATAGCTACCAGTCGAGTATTCAGATGGCTCCATATGAGGCTTTGTATGGGAGGCGGTGTAGACCTCCAGTTGGTTGGTTCGAGCCCGGTGAGGCTAGGCTATTGGGGACAGGCTTGGTGCAGGATGCTTTAGAAAAGGTGAAGGTAATTCAGGAGAGGCTTCGTACATCGTAGTCGAGACAAAAGAGTTATGCTGACAGGAAGGTTCGAGATGTGTCCTACATGGTTGGTGAGAAAGTTTTATTGAAGGTTTCACCCATGAAGGGTGTTATGATATTTGGGAAGAAAGGGAAATTGAGTCCTCGGTTCATTGGGCCTTTTGAGGTGATTTGGAGGATTGGGGAGGTGGCTTATGAGCTTGCCTTTCCACCCAACTTGTCGAGTGTGCATCCGGTATTTCATGTTTCTATGCTCTGAAAGTATATTGGGGATCCCTCTCATGTTTTGGATTTCAGCACGGTTCAGTTGGATGATGATTTGACTTATTATGTGGAGCCAGTAGCTATTTTGGGTCGTTTGGTTTGAAAGTTGAGGTCAAAAGATATAGCTTCAGTGAAAGTGTAGCGGAGAGGTCGGCCCATAGAGGAGGCTACCTGGGAGACCGAGTGGGAGATGCAGAGCAGATATCCTCACTTATTTGAGGCTTCAGGTATGTTTCTTGATTCGTTCGAGGACGAACGTTTGTTTAAGTTAGGGAGGATGTGACGACCCGACCAGTCATCTCATGAGTTACCGCTCCGTTTTCCCCGTTTTTGCTTCTTTATACTTTGTTTATCCGTGTTATGTAGTATCGGGTTGGTCGGATCGAATCCAGAATGACTTTGGTAAGGTTTGAAACACTTAGTCTCTTTTGAGGAAGCTTAAGTTGGAAAAGTCAACAGGATGTTGACTTATGTGTTACAGGGCTCGGATGTGAGTTCTGATGGTTCGGTTAGCTTTGGGAGGTGATTTGTGACTTAAGAGCGTGATCGGAATGAGTTTAGGACGTAAGGAGTAGATTTAGGCTTGAATTGGCAAAGTTGATATTTTGGCGATTTCTGGTTGGTAGGCGAGATTTTGATATAGGGGTCGGAATGGAATTCTGAGAGTTGCATTAGTTCCGTCGTGTCATTTGGGATGTGTGTGCAAAATTTCAGGTCATTCGGACGTGGTTTTGTTGGGTTTTAGATCAAAAGCGGAATTCAGAAGATTTTAGAAAGTTAGGCTTGAATCCGATGTGTTTTGGTTGATTTGATGTTTTTTGAGGTGTTTTAAAGATTGGAACAAGTTTGGATAAGGTATTGGGATATGTTTGTGCTTTCGGTTGAGGTCCCAAGGGCCTCGGGGTGATTTCGGATGGTTGGCGGGAAGTTTGAGGAATGTTTGCAGATGCTGAACTTTTGTTGCTTCTGGTATTTCCGCACCTGCGGATGGGGGACCGCAGGTGGGACGCCATACGTGCGGGAGATAGGCCGCAGAAGCGGAAAAAGGGCTTGAGGAGTGGGAACCACAGAAGCGGCTAATAGGACCGCATCTGCGAAGTCGCAGATGCGGATAATAGATCGCAGATGCAGAAATGGGAGTTTAAGTCAGGACCGCAGATGCGGTGGATTTTGACCGCAGATGTAGTACCGCAGAAGCGGAAATACAGCCGCAGATGCGAAAATGTCTGGGCAGAAGGTATAAATTGTGGCCTTCGCGAATTTGAGCTATTTCACCATTTTTTACTTCAGCTTTGGAGCTTTTTGGACGATTTGAAAGAGGGATTTCAAGGGAACTTCATTGAGTTAAGGAATTTGGACCTAAAACTCGTTCCTATGCTATTATTACATGGATTAGAGCTAGAAATCATGGAAATTTAGGATGAAAATTGAGGAAACTAGGGCTTGAAAACTTAGACCTTTGCCTGAGGATTTGAAGGACCATTTGAGGCCGGATTTCAGAACTTTTGATATGTATGAACTCGTGGGGAGATAAGGAACCTATTGATGTAAAAATTATTGAATTTTGAGATGCAGGCCCGGGGGTCGGGATTTGGTAATTCGGGATTTGTGTCGTATTTTGATTAATTTTGCTTGAGTTTCATTCCCTTAGCATATTTTGACGACCTCGTTCTGATTTTGGATAGATTCGACGCGAGTGGAGGCCGATTCGAGGGGCAAAGGCATCACGAGCTAGAGATTTGACCGGTTCGAGGTGAGTAATGATTGTAAATGATGTTCTGAGGGTTTGAAACCCCGGATTTCACATCGTAGTGCTATATTGAGGTAAGGCACACGCTTGATGACGAGCGTAGGGTCGTGCACTATTGGGGATTGTGACTTGGTCCGTCCCGATTGATGGTTTTATCGCGTATTTGACTGAAATCTATTTGATATCATCATTATTTGGGCTGAATGCCATATTTGGGCTTCGTGCCAACTATTTAAATCCTTCGGGGATTTTTACTGGTATTTCCTCACTATTTTGACTTTATACATAAACTCAGTCCTGTTATATTTCATTATTTTTCGTACTCAGCCATGTTTACTCTGTTTTACCACTTACATGATCTTTTAAATGATATTTTGGGCTGAGAAACATGGTTTACTACTGCCCGAGTAGCTTGTGAGGATTTTTGACTGAGTAAGGCCGAGGGCCTATGTTGTGAGGAAACATTTGATACTAATTACGAGGCCGAGGGCCTGAGATATGTACGCCACGAGGTGGCTTGATTGATATGAAGCCGTGGGCCTAGTGATGATGCCACGAGGTGGCTTGATATTGCACTTGGGCCGTAAGGGACCCCTCCAGGAGTCTGTACACCCCCATTGAGCGCGGGTACCCATTGTGATGTAAGATTAAGCCCAAGGGGATGGTATTGTTTTGAGATGTTGCCCGAGGGGCGGATTTGTTGATACTGTGCCCGAGGGGCGAACTTCTATGTGTTTATATTTTTCCTGTCAATTACCTGCTTACTTGTTGAAAAAGGATTTTACTTATCTTTTCACTGGTTTACTCTTTTTAAATGGTTTTACTGCTTCATTATAGAATGCCTTGTGCCTTACGTGTTTTCTTGCTTTCAGTCTTTATTTAGATTTGTTACTCACTGAGTTGGAGTACTCACTTTACTCCATGCACCCTGTGTGCAGATTCAGGCGTAGCTGGTCCTGCTTCCGAGTGCTGATCACTTCCAGCTTCAGGCGGATCCGAGGAGTCTTTAGGTAGCTGCTGGCGTTCGCAGCCCGAAGCTCCTCCCTATCTTATTTCTTTATGTCTTTAGTCTTTGCATTAAACTCTGTAGTTGACTTGGAGTATTCCGATTTTGTTAGATGCTCATGACTAGTGACAACCGGATTTAGGGCTGTGTTGGGTTGTCCTTCCTCATATTTATGATATTATCCGCTACTTAGTATTATTAAATCATGTTTTAGACTATTTTCTTGTTGTTTAACTGTTTAACATCGAATTGGGAATAGTTGGCCGGCCTTGTCTTCACGAGAGGCGCTATCACGACCGGTTTCGGGTTTAGGGTCGTGACATAAATCATCTGGGAAGTGTGCACTTCGTGTGACTTCTTTTCTGTTAGAGTCATATCCCAATTTTAGAACGAGGTTCAGACAAGTTGCAAAGCCGGTGAAGCTTATGTATTCTCGGTACGCTGCCCCCCTCGGATCGAGCTATCCGCTCGGGTAAGACAAGTCTAGAACAATACACCGAGGTTGTAAACCTAGAATAACATAGCCTCATGTCGGATCCCTAGTAGGAATATTTGTTTGCATCACATGCATTTGGCTTAGGGCACTCAACACAGGGGTTGGGTCCGTCTAGGACAAGTGTACCCCAAAAAATAAAAGACCATCCTGATGCATCCTAATGTGCTACATGTTACAATCTTCAAGGATAAAAGGGGTTATTTGGCGGACCAATGAGGTTTGAGGGTAAATGAGAAAAAACAGGTTGAAGTGTAAAAATAAAATAAATAGGGCCCAGTTATGTTTTTCTTTCACATTTTTTTAAGAAAAAGACAAAAAAATATGAAAAATCCAAAAAGATTTTGCGCTTTCTCATCATTTTCCAAAAAAAAGGAATCAAAAAAAGGGAAAAAGAAAATCCAAAAAGAGTTTACATGTTTCATCATTTTTCAAAAAGACAAAAAAAATATTTTCTTTAAATTATTTGTTAACTTTTAATTCTCGCCCGTATCCGATCTTCCCGAATTACGCATACTTGATTCTTGTCTTTCGGGGCGTGATACGTAGGCAACCCAGATAGGGTTCGGTCTTCCTAGTAAGACTTAGGTTCTTGGCTTCGTGGGGTCTTAGCCAAATCTTGCATGTCTAGCCACTTTTGGCCACATAGACCGTTTGCCAAAATAGCCTCAATCATGTCTTGCAGGTGTCCAACAAGAAGTGTTATTTTCTCACATAGTGTGATCTAGGTCTTTAACTTTATTTGGTCTTAATTTTTTCATACAGGTGTGGGTCTACTTACCGGAGTCTGAGCATGACAGACGCCCCAGGACCATCCAGTCAGGATCGCTCATTCAGGAGTTGCTTAAGGAGATTTTTTTAATTTTATTTTTTTTTAGTTTTGAGTCTGTTTTTCTTTTTATGCCGTCTTTTACCTTCTAGTTTTATACAGTAATTTCGAGTCTTTTAGGTGATGTTAGAGTCTGTCATATTCTAGTTAAGTTTGTCGAGTCTTTTACTTCATATTTTGTATTTGAAAAAACTGTGTTATAAATCAAAAATTCGAAAAAAGGAGATTTTGCATTTTTATATTTCCGATAGAAGTTTTCTTTAGAATACTAGTTCTAGAAATTGAAAAAAATAATCTTTTGAGGTGGTTTTCCTTTAGGAAATTAATGTCTAGAACTCAAAATAAAAAATTGCTTTTATATTTCCTTTAGTATATTAAGACTAAAAATTCAAAAAAAAAAAAGAATTTTCTTTTGTTACCTCTTTAGAAGTTTTCTTTAAGATATTAATTCCAAAAAATACAAAAAAAAACAAAAAGATTTTCTTTTTGAGGTTCTTCTTTGGGAAATTAAAAATAAAAAAAATATATATATTCTTTTTATTTTTACTAGAACTTTAGGACATTATATATATAAAAAACATACTTTGTCTTTTGTTTATCCTTAGCGTTCCTCCCTTAGGTAATCAAAAACCAAAATCCAAAAATATTTTTTTCTTTTTTTTTCTCATTTATCCTTTCGAAACTTTTCTTTAGGGTATCAAATGAAAATTTAAAATATTTTTCTTCGGTTTATTCTTTAGATTTTCTTCCTATAAAAGAAAATCAAAAAAATAATAATAATAAATATAATATTTTTCTCTTCTATGGTTTTTTTTCCTTAATAATTACTCATAGAGTATCTGTTTCAAAAAGAAAAGATATATGCTCGTTTAAGCTTGAGTTTAGAATAGGTTATAGAACATTAAGTCTAGAAAATTTTAAAAAAAAGATTTGTTTTTTTTATTTCTCTTTTCTCATCAGAATAGTCATTAAGGTAAAAAAAAAGAGAATTTAGTTTGGTTTAGTCTATTCTCGATTTTCCGAACTACGCAAAGATCTGATTCATGCGGCGTCATGATACGTAGGCAACCTACATAGGGTTCAATCGAATCATTTTTTTAAGTTAAAAGGAAAAAAAGGGTAACAAAAAAAAGAGATGAAATTATGGGATGTGAGAAATGAGAGGAAAGAAAAGAGTGATAATTAAAAAAAGAAAAAGAAAGAGGAAGGAAAATGAGCAAGCCAAGAAGTGCTAGAAAAAAAAAAGAGAAGATCGAGATGAACAAATTGGGATGATGCCAAGCGACCTTGTGACCCTCGAAGTCATTCTAGAATCATTAATTGTTGCTAGGTGTATTGCACGCAATGTGATATTAAGTGCCCTAATGCTAACATGATGACCCCATTTTGTTCCTTTTGTTATCTTCATTGAGCAGAAGGGTGGTTGGTTTGCGGTTCTTAAACTGATAACTCTTCCATATAACATAAGGTCAAAGAGCAAGTTAGTCATGGCTAGCAAAGACTTGGATACGGGTGTTATTGATCCGTCTAAGGAGATTGTTGAGTCAGAATTTGAGTTGAAAGAAGAGGTCTTAAGGTTGAAAGGACAGATGGCCGAAATATACCAAGCCTGGATTAGTGGGCGTCCTCCACCATTATTTCCCACTAACTACCCTGAAAGCCTTGTCACCATTCTACCACTGTCACAAATCTAGATTCCCACTACTGCTGATATCTCCCCACAACCTTTTCACACTCTACCCGCCAAAATCACCTCATATCCCGCTCATTTGACCACTCATCTTTTTGTAGCTCCTCCACCAGCTACTTTTCCGCGATCCTCTAGTGAGACTGGGTTCAAAGTCCCCGATGCCCAATACTATGCTCTAGAACCAACCTTCAAAGTCCCAGATCGCTACTCCTATAATCCTCACTTTGAACTCCCCGTCGAAACTGAGAAGCCGCCCAAAAACACGGAGAAAGAGGAGATATTTAGAAGGTAAAGAGCTTGGAGCAGTCGTTGAGAAATATGCAAGGGTTATGTGGCCATGTGAGTGTGGCATATAAGGATCTGTGCTTGTTCCCGATGTCCAGCTGCCTGTCGAATTCAAAATGCCCAAATTTTACTTGTATGACGGGGATGGAGACCCCGTGGCCCACTTAAAAGGATTTTGCAGCAAAATGAGGGGCGCTAGGGGGAATAATGAATTGTTGATGGCATATTTTAGTCAAAGTTTAAGTGGTATAGCGTTGGAATGGTACATCTACCAGGATAACAACAGGTGGTACACTTGGGATGACTTGGTTTAAGCTTTCCCTCGGCATTTCCAGTTCAACGTAGAAATTGTCCTAGATCGCCTATCCTTGACTAAGGTAGAGAAAAATCTCGGTGAGAGCTTCAGGGAGTATGGTTTCTGGTGGAGAGAGCAGGCGGCACGAGTCGACCCTCCAATGAAGGAAGATGAAATGGTGGATTGACTTCTTTAGACCTTGGAGCCTACTTACTTTGGTTATCTGGTCTCGGCGATAGGTAAGTCTTTTAATGAAATGATAAAAATGGGAGAAATGGTAGAAGATGGGATGAAGTCGAACAAGATCATGAGTTATTCTGCTTTAAAAGCCACAACACAAGCAATTCAGAATGACACAGGAAGCTTGCTGGGTCAGAAGGAACATGATAATGTTGCCATGGTTGTCTCAGGATCACGACATGGTCCAACGGGTCCGCCTCACCAATATACTCAGCCTTAACCCCAACCCCAAACCTATCCCCGAGCTCCACATAATCCACCTCAGTATTATCCTCTGAACAATGTCTGGTCATCTGTCCAACCACCAGGTCACTCCCTATGGCGAGCGCCACTACCGCATAATGCATTTTTGCCTTCACACCATTTTCGAGCACCCAACAAACCTAGAAAATAGGGGCAGGGAGGGGAAAAAGGCAAAGAAATAGTTTCACGCCAATCTGAGAGTCCTATACAAGCTTGTTTGAAAAGTTAAAGCATTCTGGCCTGATTGAGCCGCTCCTCGGCTATACTCCGGACCCATATGCAAAAGGTTTTGATCCTATTGTACGGTGCATGTACCACTCTAATGTCCAAGGGCATAGCATTGAAGATTTTCGTGCTTTGAAAAGGGAAATAGAAAGAATGATTCAAGAAGGGACAATTGTGATCGAGGATAGTGACACCCAAAATATCGCGTAAAATCCTTTAACTGCACATGATGACGCACACTTTGTGGGAATGATGCATGATGATAGAGAGTATGAGAATCCTCTTGGGAACTTGCTGACTGAAGTTAATGATACTGAAATTGGTAATGGTCTTGGTAATATTGATGTGGAACTCAGTGGATAAGAGGTCGAGCTTGGTAATTGGAAAAACGCTCCTTTCTTGGCTAGTCGGGGAGGAGTCTTGGTGGTTTATTTTGTTGTTATTTCTGTTGTCTGGGTTATTTCAGGGTTATAATCTGGATAATGTCTTGTGACTCAAACCCGTCTATCCTTTTATTTTGACTAGTTTGTTTAGTCGTAGTAGCTCATTTAGTGTTGTCTAGTTTTGTTCCAGGGTTGTAACCCCAATTTATTTTGCTTGTTTTGTTGTTCAAACCCTCAGACCCTCTATCTAATGTAATTTCCTGTTTTCTGTTATTCTAGTCAGTTTTTGTTTAGTTCCCTTTTCCTTTTATAGTTCTTTTCATGTTGTCTCTAGTGACATGAAATGCACGTATAATTCTATGCCTCGTTTTAAAAGTTAGTCTAATTATGAAGCAATGCAATAATTTTGAAGATGATAGGGATGTTTGAGGGAAATAAGTACATATTTGGACATTGTGAGATCATTTAAAGCCCGAACTGTGTGAAACTGGGGCAGATAATTTGGGAAGTTAATAGGATGACAAGAATTCGTTAAAGAAGAGTGCATCCCAGACAATTTGAAGTGAGCAGTTTTGAGTTCAAGTACACCTCAATTTACAAGATAAAATCAAGGGAGTTTGCTCCAAGCAAACGGAGGGTATCCATCGTGAAGAAGAAATCACCCAATGAGAGTTCTGTACTTGACAAGGCACTAAAAATGGAAAGTATATCAGTGATATCAATGCCGAAGCTATAAAAGAAATGTCGTGCGTGCTCTTCCTTTTCCATTTTTAAGTTACATGTGTTGTATTTGGCATTTTCAGGGATTGGGAGGCCCTCTTTCAGCTACCCAAACACTTTATACCAGTCAGTACCCCTTTTGAGCCTATGTTAATTTTCTTGACCTCCCCAATTTTGGAATCAAGTTTAGAAAAATAAAAAAAATTCATGTCCTCATAGGTTTGTTTTAGAAAGTTCATCCGAAAAGAAATTTCAAAGAAAAAAAAAGAGAAAGAAAAGAAAAAATATAGCAACAAAAAGAAAGCATCCTTTTGAACTACGTTCGACCTGATTCTTATCACCACAAGATACGTAGGCAGCCTTAAGGTTCGGTCGCACCAAATAAAATATGTCATAATCCTACAAAGTCAAGAGTGTGACAGTTTTTCTTAGAAATTCCATCTAAAAAAAGAAGAAAGAACCAAAATCTCTTGTTTGAGAAATTGGGGTAAAGTTTTTATAATGGATTCCAAAAGTTGTAGATAAATTAACCCTGTTGTTTTAGTTATTTTGAGCCTTTATGATATCACTTCTTTCTAACCATGTCCAAAAGCCACATTACAGTCCAAAAGACCTCCCAGATAATCTTTGAGAGTGCCGAGTCAGACATGCTAGGAGACATTTCTATCGTGGTTAATGCCTTGTCATCTGCAGAATAAAAATAAGATCAAATGAAAGAGTCTTATCGGTGAAAACCTTCACAGGCACCATAAGGCGACGGTAAGTTGAGAGAAAGAATAAAATGAGAGAGGCTTGATGGTGAAAACCCTTCGGGCACTACAAGTCGAATAAGGACCGTGAATCAGATAGGATAATCGGAGCATGGAAGCTCAGTTTCACAGCTCAGAGGTACAACAAGAGGTGAACATTAGACTTGCTTGACAGATTAGGCCACTTAATCCAAAGGTGCATGTCATGGTCATTAGAGTTGGTATCCACATCTGATAAGTTTCTACTTTGTAACTTTTTTGTTAGGTATTATCTCTTTCTATTGTCCTTTACTCTGTTCTTTTTTGTTTTATTTACTTCCCCTTCTTGAGTCTGTTCGGTCAAAACAAGTGAGAAATGACTTCAAAATATGCCACCCGCTTTCTAGTTGCACAAAACGGAATCTGGCTTGCACATCAAAGTGGCATAAGTCAGGAAAGAATAGTATGCGCATTGAGTTGGTAAAAATCAACGTGCTTTGGGATTCATGTGAAATGCAAAGATTCAGTATACATCAATTCATGAGCAAAATGCAACAGATAGGTATTGGGTTTGAGCGGATCAGAGGTATTTTTCTGTGATAAGGGTGACAAATAAAGTGGTTAGTCAATAAACAAGCAAGGTCTTTCAAGTTGAAATCAAGTTATCATGGCAAGTGAAGGAGCAATCGCCCTCAAAGTCAAGGCCACAAACCAACCACCATGTTTAAACTCACAAGTTTCTTTATTTAAAATAGGGACGAAGACTATGTCCAAATCAAAGCTTGGAAGCTTGAATTTTTCAAGTGCAGTGCCTAAATCTGGTCAGCACAAAGATTGTTTGAGAAGGTTTTTACTTGCTAGGCGTTCCCCTAGTTGAGATAACTATTACCTCCTAGGCATTCTCCCTAGTCAGAAGAGTTGTTAGTTTTCCTGAAGTTCAGGGGTCCCGCCTGCAGAATAGGGTTAGTTTTAGTTTCCTTAAATTATTAATCTTTAGCATTCCTTGAGTTCAGGGGTCCCGCCTGGAGAATAGGGTCATTTTAATTTTCTTAAGTGGTTAGTCTTTAGTTTTCCTTGAGTTCAGGGATCTCTACTAGAGAATAGGGTCAGTTTTCAGTTTCCTTAAGTTGTTAGTCTTAGTTTTCCTTAAGTTCAGGGGTCCCGCCTGGAGAATAGGGTTAGTTGCTAGTTTTCTTAAGATTTAAATATTTAGCTTCTCTTAAAGTTCAGGGGTCTCATCTGGAGAATAGGGTCAGTTTTTAAATTTTCCTTAACATCTCTAGTTCAGGGGTCCCGCCTGGAGAATAGGGTCAATTTTTAGTCAAGTCAAGCTTCTTTTATAGTTTTCCTCAAGCTCAATCTCAAATCTAGGAGACGCACTTCCTAGTTTGGGTTTTTCAGATTTTATTTCTTTAGGAGATACACTTCCTAGTTTTAGGTCAAAGGGTTTACCCCTAGGAGACGCACTTCCTAGTCTGGGTCTTTCAGTATATTTTTGTTTTAGGAAACGCACTTCCTAAATTGAGATTTTACCCCTAGGAGAAGCACTTCCTAGTTTGGATCATATGAGTTCAAGTCACTGAGGTTTTACCCCTAGGAGACGCACTTCCTAGTCTAACTCTTTCAAGTTATATTTTGCTCTAGGAGACGCACTTCCTAAATCGAGATTTCACCCCTAGGAGACGCACTTCCTAGTTTTGGTCATTTAAATTCATCCCTAGGAGACGCATGTCCTAGTTGGAGTCATTGAAGTTTTACCCGTTAGGAGACGCACTTCCTAGTAGGGGTCTTTCATATTATACTTGTTAGGAGACGCACTTCCTAGCTTTGGTCATTTAAATTCATTCCTAAGATACGCACTTCCTAGTTTGAGTTATTGAAGTTTCACCCCTAGGAGACGCACTTCCTAGTCTGAGTTTTTCAGGATATACTTTTAGGAGACGTACTTCCTAGTTTTGGGTCATTTAAGTTCATTCATAGGAGACACACTTCCTAGTTTAAGTCATTGAAATTTCACCCCTATGAGATGCACTTCCTAGTTTGGGTTTTTCAGGATATACTTTTACGAGACGCACTTCCTAAATTGAGTTTTATCCATAGGAGATGAACTTCCTAGTTTGTGTTATTTAAGTTCACATCTAGGAGACGCACTTCCTAGTTTGAGTCTTAATTTTACCCCTAGGAGACGCACTTCCTAGTCTGGGTCTTTCAGGTTATATTTTTGCTTTATGAGACACACTTCCTAAATTGAGATTTCACCTCTAGGAGACGCACTTCCTAGTTTTGGGTCATTTAAGTTCATTCCTAGGAGACGCACTTCCTAGTTTGAGTCATTGAAGTTCCACCCCTAAGAGACACACATCCTAGTCTGGGTCTTTCAATTTATATTTTGTTTTAAGAGATACACTTTCTAAATTGAGACTTTACCTCTAGGAGACGCACTTCCTAGTTTTGGGTCATTTAAGTTCATTCTCAGGAGACACACTTCCTAGTTTGAGTCATTGAAGTTCCACCCCTAGGAGACGTACTTCAGAGTCTGTGTCTTTCAAGTTATATTTTATTTTAGGAGACGCACTTCCTAAATTGAGACTTTACCCCTAGGAGACACACTTCCTAGTTTTGGGTCATTTAAGTTCATTCCTAGGAGACGCACTTCCTAGTTTGAGTCATTGCAGTTCCAACCCTAGGAGACGCATTTCCTAGTATGGGTCTTTCAAGTTATATTTTGTTTAGGAGACGCACTTCCTAAATTGAGATTTTACCTCTAGGAGACGCACTTCCTAGTTTTGGGTCATTTAAGTTCATTCCTAGGAGACGCACTTCCTAGTTTGAGTCATTGCAGTTCCATCCCTAGGAGACACACTTCCTAGTTTGGGTCTATCAAGTTATATTTTGTTTTATGAGACACACTTCCTAAATTAAGATTTTGCCCCTAGGAGACGCACTTCCTAGTTTGGGTCATTTAAGTTCATTCCTAGGAGATGCACTTCATAGTGTGAGTCATTGAAGTTTCACCCATAGGAGATGCATTTCGTAATCAAGGTCTTTCAAGTTATTCTTTTAGGAGACGCACTTCCTAAATTGAGATTTCCTCCCTATGAGATGCACTTCCTAAATTGAGATTTCCTCCTTATGAGACACACTTCCTAATCTGGGTCATTCAGGTTTTATTTTTAGTAGATGCATTCGCTAGTCAAGTTTCTTAGTTTTACTCACAGGAGACACACATCCTAGTCGAGTCTTTATTTTACTCTCATCATTGCATCAATAGCATAAGTGGTTTACAGTTTTGCTAACAACTCACAAATCTTCCGAGTGCAAACTGGGGCAGAAATATTTTTTTATTTGATTGTTTTGATTACAGGCACCCACCTGGAGAGCAAGGGAATTCGTTTCGGGACTATTTCAAGTTTTAAGTCAGTAGCAGGCGCCCACCTGGAGAACAAGGGAAATCATTTCAGAATTCATTTCAAGTTTCAAATTGGAGGTAGCACGAGTTGCCTGAAGAATAAGGTTTTACCTCGAGGCACGGGGGTTTGAGATGACCAAAGAAGAAGTCTCAATCCAAGAAAAAAAGGGGAAGTGAATCCAAATGCATAAGCGGATGAAAGATGTGAGCTGCTCAAGACATGGCAGAAGTCACAAACACTGCATGTCCGGTCTTGATCCGAAGAAGCTGTGGAAGAATGAACTAACACCTGCAGCTAACAAGCATCAAGATTCAAATCAGAGTCCGCATGAAGAACCAACCAAGACTCAAGATCAAGCTTCAGAAGACTCATAGATAGGAATCTTGTAACTCGTAGATAATAGGCTTAGTTAGTCTTTTTAGTCTTGATTTTTGATGTAATAACAGGACCGCGGACCGGAACCTCGACAGAACGGCACCGCAATCGGCTCTCCACCTCGGTACACTCCATCACTGTTCCTACTTCTGAACTATACATGGCTTGATTCCTTTATAGCCAAGGATATGTAGGCAGCTCAAATACCAGGGCTCGATCACATTCTCCTTTCTTTATCTTTTGGTCTCTCTAAATAATGGTCGGGTCAAAAAAAACTTGTCTCGTCGTTCTTTGTCTGAAAATATTTCTTGTTTCCAGTCAAAGAGGGGAAGCTGTAGACATTGATTTTTTACCCTCCCCAAGATTTTACATATTTTAGCATTTAAATATTTAGTTTAGGCCTAATATCGCTATTTCAATTAGTTTTGACTCTTTTACTTTATTTTGTCACAAAAATGAAAATTACAAAAATATTTTCTTTTATTTAACTTACTGATATAAAATAGTTTCACTTTTAATTTTTAATTTTACTTTAATTAATTAGGAATAATTTCACAATTTTATAGTTATTAATTTAGGAATTAATATTTTTTAGACTAGTAGAGTTAAAGGGTCATTTTTAAAGGTAAATTTAGCAAAAATTTGGCCCAATTCGGATCTAGACCATAATAACACAAGTCCAATACCCCTAAAACCCTAGAAAGACATTAAAAATAATAACCCTAGACTTAGACCTAACCTAGAAAATCCCTATCTTAAGAGTAACACCTAAGACCTAAGAGAGGAGGCATCCATTTCTGATAAAAAAAAAGATCTTGTATATCATCTTCTACACCAAGGAAGAGAGACATTAAGTGTGATTTTGTGTATTTCTAGTTTGCCTTTAAGTTTTCTGATGTGGACAGCAATAAAACTTTTAAGAATGATGATGCTCTTGTCATACAAATGCTAAGCGTCGAAGAAACACAGAGTTTTGTATTATCCATGAAAACCAAGAGAAGAGGGTCGTTCTTCGTAATTTGGAAAAAACAACAAAACCAGCGAGAACCATAGGAGACCCCCCCACCGTTCCCCCCCCGCCGTTCTTCTTGATTTCACAACTTTCAGCACCCCTCATTGTCATCTTCTTCACAAAACACACACACTCACATTCTCGTGTGAAAAATAAGGAAAAAAACTCACATACAAAAATTCTGCTTCTTTTGAATTTCGAATTTTGTAGACAAATTCCGAACAGAAATTCCGGATTTTTGGGTTTCAAAGATGAGATTTGACTGATTCGAGGTCGTTCGAGGTCGAAGATTGAGGTTTCCTGTTTCTCTTAAAGGTTCTGATTGAGATCTTTTTGTTGCGGATTCGTTAAACTCGACTCATTTTAACCTCTGTAATTTGCTGGAAAATTAATTAAAAGTTGACAGGTTCATCTCGTTCTCGTATCTCTTGTGTTAAAATTAGCATCCTAATGAAAATTAATTGAAAGTTATGTCTATGTCTTGTGCTTTTTGGATTGTAAGCTTAATCTCATTGTCTGAACCTATCCATGTTAGATCCTTCTTATTGTGTTGGCCTTCAAGCTAAGCTCTCTAAATTAGGTTCCGAAAATGGTCGATTAATACATAGAATTTGGCGTTTTGGTTTAATAGCTTTAGTTTTTCATTCGACAACCTTTGCTCTATTTAGCCTGTTTGAGTTGAAAATTGTGACTTTGTTCATCAATGGAAGAAATATAAAATTCTGCATTTGAGGGTGTTATCGAACTTTGCATTTTCGTTTTCCACAATATCAGTGCCTACCGGTTTAAACACATTGCTTGGAATTGGGTTGAGTTTTAGTGGGCTAATTTCTTATATATATGGATGTTTAATTGTTGGTTCATCAATGGCGAGATTTGCTCATCTTATCCAACTTCTGGTGGTCTTTAGTATTGGAGGGCTATGCTTGCTGATCCAACTTGGGTTTTTTTGCTTCTTCGACCACTGGCTGGTAATTAAATCTCAATTATTTTCACTAATTAATTACTTTTCTAGTCTAAATTTAAGTAATTCTGTTGATTTCAAATTGATTTTCTTATTTGTATGCTAATATCATTTGCTTTAGGCGCGAATAATAATCATCATGGCCATGGGTATGGTTCCCGTGGCATGGTCACGATACATAAACCCCAAACTCGGTGTGCATTTCATGTAACCCTACCATAATTTTGAATAATATTAATAAAATAAACACGTTGTAAATCGCGGGTGCATTTGATGTAACGCGGTTTGCAATGCGTACCAAAACGACTAGTGTACGACATCATGCCTTGTTCCAGAAAATAATTCTGTAAATGTTAGAAGCGCTTAAAAGGAATAAAATCCACATAGGTCTTAAATGTTTAATTAATCAGATAATTAGGCCAATAATAATAGTTGAGCGACCGTGCTAAAATCATGGAACCCGGGAATGCCTAACACATTATCCCGGGTTAACAGAATTCCTTACCGGGATTTTTGTGTTTCGCGAACTTTAAAACAGAGTCAATTTTCCTAGATTCGGAATTTTAAACTGGTGACTTGGGACACCATAAATTATCCCAAGTGGCGACTCTGAATAAATATAAATAATCTCGTTTCAGTTATTGTCACTTAAATTGGAAAAACTCCTTATACCCCTTTCGGGGTAGAAAAACGAGGTATGACAGGAAGTATCATGAGTGCATGGCGAGACAACTCAGAGAACCTCACCTCATAGTCGGTCACAGACATTTGACCCTGCTCGAGCTGCTCAAACTAACACTGTAACTCTTCCCTCTGATACGGTGGAATATATCTATCCAAAAGAAGCTGTGTAAACTGACCCCAAGTCATTGGAGGAGAACCTGTTAGTCTGCCGAGAAGGTAAGACTGCCACCATCTACGGGCCCTACCCTTTAACTAGAAGGCGGTGAAATCTAATCCATGGGACTCCAATATCCTCATGTTGTGCAGTCTATCCCTGCACCTATCAATAAAATCCTGGACATCCTCATGACACTCGCCTTCGAAGATAGGAGGGTGTAGCCTAGTCCATTTGTCCAATAACTTCTACGTATCGCCGTCCGCAGTTGGTCCAGGCTCAGGTGCCGCTGCGGCAACTAACTGAACACCACCCGCAGGTAGAGTACCCGGAGTCTAATGTACGGCAACTGCGTGCCCAAAAGTCTGAGCAGTAGGGGTTTGTGCTCCTCCTCTTGCTTGAGATGTGGCTGGGTCCGCTGAAAATAAACCAGCCTGGGTCATAGAGTCCATGAACCGCAGCATACGGCCCATGACCTCCTGAAAGCCTGGTGCCGTCATGAAATCCTCTAGAGCAGGTGCTGCTGCTGGCACCTCGCCCTGCTCCTCAATAATGGGATCCCCTGCTGGATCCGCCGGTGGTGCAACTGGGGCAGCTTTAGGATGCCCTCGACCCCTACCTCGGGTCGGTGCCCTCCCCCGGCCTCTACCTCAACCTCTAGCAACGGGGGGAGCAACTCCTCTGGGGTCTGGAACATCTGTTGTGCGCATCCTCACCATCTATAAGAGAATAGAAGAAGGAAAATTTAGTATACCATCAACTGCACGATAGAAGATGATTAAAGAGTAGTTTCCTAACACCCTATAGCCTCTCAAAGATAAGTACAGACGTCTTTGTACCGATTCGCAAGACTTTACCAGGTTTGCCCATAACTTGTGAGACCTACGTGAACCTAGTGCTTTGATACCAAGTTATCACGACCCAATTTCCAATCTAGGTCGCGATGACACCCAACATCGAGGTTAGGCAAGCCAAACTTAACCAAACTGGTGGGTTCAATTTATTTTACCAAAACATTTCCAACATATACTTAGTTAAAAACTAAATATTCAATAATGATAAATAGTTACGCAAATTTAAAACTGAAGAGACCAAATGATGTCATAATTAAGTGATTACATGCAAAAAGAAGAGTCTACTAGTGTGTGTGTTAAGACCTGGTGTCACAAGTATATGGGTATCTAGTAGAATATACAAATGAATACATTCATCCTACTGCCTGAAATAAAATAGACAGTCAAAAACAAAGGAGAGACTCCATCATGCCGCTGAACGGCATCGAAAAGGAGTAGCTCACCGTGGAATCTCGACCAAATATCAACAATGCGCACTAGTAGGGTAGCCAGATGCACCTACCTCAAATCCTGTACAATTAAGTACAGAAAGCGTAGTATGAGTACATAAACAATATGTACCTAGTAAGTATCTAGTCTAACCCCGAAGAAGTAGTGACGAGGGGTCGACTTGATACTTACTAGGGTCAATAAGGTGATAATATAAAGTTCAATATTTCAATTCACAATGTACACAGATAGAAACAAGTTCAAATAAGAGGTAGTACTAAAAATCTTCTCATCAATTAATAAATCTAGGCATTTCCTTCCTTTAAAACAAGTGGCATTTCAAACAACAAATCATAAGAATTATAAGAGGTTCCAGTTCCATTATCACACACAATTACCACCAAGGACGATCGGCCCGATCCAACATAAAAGTAATCTGTGCACTGCCAAGGGTTGAACGGCACGAACCATAGATGAATCTATTCACCCCACTCGCGAATCATACATGTGACGCGGTAAGAACACACAACCCCGCTCGCGAATCATTCATGCGACGCGGTAAAACATAATTTTTATCATTTAAAATACAACACTAATTTGATTCCTTTTTCCAACAAGCTAAGACAATTCTCTTGAAGTCTTTTAAATCTTTAGATTTCCTTCAACTTACTTACTTCCTTACAATTAGCACACATAAATCAATAGTAATGTCCACAAAGCATAGTGTGATCCTAGAACTACCCGGACAATATCAGAAATAGTAGCTACGTACGAACTCTCGTCACCTCGTGCGTACGTAGTCCCCACAATTAATCACATATTAATCAAGTTCACCTATGGGGAGAATTTACCTCTTACAAGGTTAGAAAAGAGACTTACCTCACTTCACGGACTACTTTCCGGTCCAAACTTAAGCCCAAACCCTCAATTTGTTGCCAAACACTCCAAAACTATCCAAATAGCATAGAAACTAATCAATATAGGCTTAAAAGTTCATATCCCAACCATTAGAGTGATTCCCCAATCAATTTACAAGATTCCTAAAATTCATCCCCAGGCCCACGTGCCCGGATTCCGGAAATTTTTAAAGAATGTTATTAGCCATAGCCTAAGGATCAAGAATATGTGATTTTTACTCCATTTCATAACAAATTTCGTGGTTAAATCTTATTTTTATCAAAACCCTAGGTTTTACTCTAATCCCATAATTTTCACTAATTTTTGTGCGTTAATCTACCCAAAAACTAAGTATTAAACTCACATTAAGTAAGAACAACTTACCTCACAATTACTAGGTTGAATTCCCCTCTTTGGAAGCTCTAAAATCGCCCAAGGATGCAATAAATGACCCCAACTAAGCCTAAGTCCCGATTTTAAAACTTATTGACTAGCTGCCCCCTTCATCGCGAACGCAACAGGGGCCTCGCATTCGCGAAGTCTATTGGTTCAGGCCTTCTAAAGGGCCTTCATCGCGAAGCCATCCATGGACTCACAAACGCAAAGGTTAGCCTGGCTAGACCTACGCGAACGTGATAACTGCTCTGCGAACGCGAAGAACAAAGCTGGCCAGGCCCAGCTACTTTACTCTACGCGAACGCAAGTCGCCTCAAGCGGACGCAAAGGTCACCGACACAGTCCTTCGCGAATGCGGAATAGCTATTGCGAACGCGAAGAGAATTTCTTCCCCAGCCCCAACCCCTTCTATGCGAACGCAATGGTTCCCTCGCATTCGTGAAGAAGGAAACCAGAACTGGGCAGATCTGGTATGATGCATTTAGCTCTGAGGGGTCCGAAACTCACCCGAGCTACTCGGGACCCCGTCCAAAGGCACTAACAGGTCTGTAATTATAATACGGACTTGCTCGAATTCACGAAACACAAAAAACAACAACGAAACCAAGAATCATACCCCAAAACTAAATTGGATCAAACTTTGAACTTAAAGTTTTCCAAATGCGTCGAATCATACTTAGACTACTCAGATTGGTACCAAATTTTGCATGCCAGTCTTAAATGACATTACGAAACTATTCCTAGTATCAAAATTCAATTCAGACCTCGATATCACCAAAACTCGCTCCAAACCAAATTTATGGAACTTCAAAGTTCTTCAAGAACTAGCTTTCACTATTAGGCACCGAAATGCTCCTGAGTCATCCAAAACTTGATCCAGACATACTCCCAAGTCTGAAATCATTGCACCAACCTATTGGAACCATCAAATCTCGATTTCGATATCGTTTACTCGAAATATTGATCGAAGTCAAACTTGTCCTTTTAGGCTGATTTTAAGGAACCAAGTGTTCCGATTTCAACCCAAACTCTTCCAAATCCTAAACCAACCATTCTCGCAAGTCATAAATTAGTAAAAGAAAGTACAGGAAGTCTTATTTAGGGGAACAGGGTTCTAAAAAGCAAAATGACCGGTCAGTTCGTTACATTCTCCGCCTCTTAAACAAATGTTCGTCCTCGAACGGGTTTAGATTTATACCTGAAGTGCTAAATAAGTGTTGATATATGCTCTGCATGTCCTTCTCGGACTCCCAGGTCACCTCCTCGACTGGTTGGCCCATACACTGGACCTTTACTACATAAATCTTCTTGCATCTCAACTTGTGATCTTGTCTATCAAAAATGGCAACTAGCTCGTCCTCATAGCCCAAGCTGTCATCTAGCTGAATGGTACTGAAGTCTAACACATAAGACAAGTCGGCGTGATACTTTCGAAGCATAGACACGTGGAAAATTGGATGAACTCCTGATAAGCTGGGGGTAAAGCGAGCTCATAAGAAACCTCCCAAACTCGCCTCAACACCTCAAATGGGCCTATAAACCTGGGGCTCAACTTGACTTTCTTCCCGAATCTCATAATACCTTCATTAGAGAGACTTTCAAGAGGGCCTTCTCGCCGACCATGAATGATACATTGTGCGCCTTCTGATCCGCGTATCTCTTCTGTTTGGAATGAGCTATGCGAAGCTTTTCCTGAATCAACTTTACCTTTTCCAAGGCATCTCTCACCAAGTCTGTACCATACAACTTAGCCTCACCAGGCTCAAACCACCCGATAGGAGAACGATATCGCCGACCATATAAAGACTCAAATGGAGCCATCTTGATGCTAGACCGATAGCTGTTGTTGTAAGCAAACTCGGCCAAAGGCAAGAACTGATCCCACTGTCCTCCAAAGTCAATCACACATGCTCTAAGCATGTCCTCCAAAATTTGAACTGTCCACTCTGACTGTATGTCAGTCTGAGGATGGAATTTTGTGTTGAGCTCCATACGGGTCCCCAACTCGCTCTAAATAGCTCTCCAGAAATGTGAAATGAACTAAGGTCCTCTATCTGATATGATCAAAATGGGCACACCGTGCAACCAAACTATCTCCCGAATGTAGATCTAACCCAACCTCTTTGAAGTATAAGTGGTCGCAACTGAAATAAAGTGTGTTGACTTGGTCAACCTGTCGACAATGACCCAGACCACATCAGAGCTCTAGGTTGCCTAGGTCTCACAATTCACGAACAAGCTAGGTAGAGTCTGAGGGATTGGTACGGAGACGTCTGTGCTTATCCCCTAAAGGCTACAGAGTTTAGGAATAACTTTACATCTATTCTTCTCTGTCGTGCGATTTGACTTCTTAATGCTAATTGAACTTCTACTATGTTCTTCCGCAGATGGTGAGATTATGTGCTTCTTCATCCACTGATCAGCAGCCCGAGCCCCTAGTGGTAGCTCCTACGAGGGGCAGAGGACGAGGCCAAGGCCGTGCTAGAGGGCGAGGTGGGGGCAGGGCTCAGCCCAGAGCAGCAACACCAGCGGAAGAGCCTCAGGTAGAGTTTGAGGAGGAGGCTCCAGCCCAGACCGCTCCAGCAGGGCCATCTCAGGTCCCAGAGGGGTTCATCGCTACCCCGGTACTCCAAGATGCTTTGGTCCGCCTAGTGGGCCTTATAGAGAGTGTCGCCCAAGCAGGGTTACTTGTTGTAGCACCAACTATCTTTTAGGCTGGGGGAGGAGCACAGACTCCCGTTACTCGTACTTCGGAGCAGATGGCTCCTCGGTTTCAGACTCCAGCAGCTCAGCCAGTTGGGGTAGTTCAGCCGGGTGTTGTGGCTTACATTGGTGATGGAGCAGCTATGTCTGCTAATGCTTTGTGGAGGTTGGATAGGTTCACCAAGATCTTCACTACTACTTATGGCGGTACATATTTAGAGGATCCCCAGGACTATTTGGACAGTTGTTATGAGGTTCTACGGAATATGGGGATAGTGGAGACCAATAGGGTCGACTTTGCTGCTTTCCGTCTGTTAGGTTCCGCTAAGACTTGATGGAGGAATTATTGTTTGGCTAGACCAGCTGGGTCAACGGCTTTGACTTGGGATCATCTCTCTTAGCTATTTCTGGAGAAATTTTTACCTATCACTCAAAGGGAGGACTATCGGAGGCAGTTTGAGCGCCTCCAGCAGGGTTCTATGACTGTTACTCGGTACAAGACTAGATTCATTGCCTTGGCCCGTCATGCTCTTAATATACTTCCCATAGAGAAGGAGAGGGTGAGGAGGTTCATTAAGGGACTCACTTAGCCTATTCGACTGCAGATGGCTAAGGAGACAAGGAGCGAGATTTGTTTTCAGGATGCGGCCATTGTGGCCAGGAGAGTTAAGATGGTTCTATTACAAGGAAGTGGTCAGGGGTCTGATAAGAGGCCCCATCATTCTGGCAGGTTCAGTGGTGCCTCGTCAGGAAGCAGGGATTCTTTGGTAGAGGCCATCCTTCCAAGCCATTTCATTCAGCACTTCAAGATTCTCACAGTGCTCCAGGTGGTCGTGGTTCTCATATGCAGTATTCTGATCAGTTGCCCTATAGTGCACCACCAGCTCCTATTAGTGCACCTACGCTCTAGAGTTTTCAGGGTGGTTACTCAGGCCATCAGGGTTAGTAGTCCCAGCAGCTGAGGGCTTGTTATACTTGTGGCGATACGAGGCATATTTCTAGATTTTTCCCTCGAGCACTGAGCAGCTATCAGCATCAGGGTTCCCGTGCCATGGTTCAGGCACCGAGTGTTCCACCGCCCACTCAGCCAGCTAGAAGTAGGGGTCGAGGTGTTAGAGGTAGAGGTCAGACCGTTAGAGGTGGAGGTCATTCCGTTAGAAGTAGAGGTCAGGCAGCTAGAGGTGGAGGCCAGCCAGCAAGAGGCCGTCCTCGGGATGTAGTTCAGAGTGATGGGGCCCAGCCCCGATGTTATGCTATTCCAGCCAGACTTGAGGCTGCGGCCTACGATACAGTTATCACAGGTATGGTTTCAGTTTGCAGTAGAGATGCTTTAGTTCTATTTGATCCAGGGTCCACATATTCCTATGTGTCATCGTATTTTGCCCCTTATCTAGTTGTGCCTCATGATTCTTTGAGTGTTCTTGTATGTATGTCTACATCGATTGGTGATTCTATTATGGTAGATCGTGCCTATCGTTCATGTGTGGTTGTTATTGGGGGCCTTGGGACTAGCGTAGATCTGCTACTTCTCGATATGGTAGATTTCGATATCATTTTAGGGATGGATTGGTTATCTCCTTATCATACTATAATGGACTGTCATGCCAAGATCATGACCTTAGAATTGCCGGGGTTGCCTCGTTTGGAGTGGAGAGAGACTCCTGATTATTCTACCAATAGGGTTATCTCATATATAAAGTCTCGGCGTATGGTTGAAAAAGGGTGTTTGGCTTATTTGGGGTATGTTCATGATTCTAGTATTAAGGTTCCTTCTATGAATTCTATGCCCATTGTTCGTGAGTTTCCAGAGGTATTTCCTATAGACCTGTCGGGGATGCCACCCGATAGGGATATTGACTTTTGCATTGATTTGGCTCCAAGCACTCGGCCTATTTCTATTCCGCCATATCGTATGGCCCCGCTAGAGTTGAAAGAATTGAAAGAACTATTGCAAGACTTGCTTGATAAAGGCTTTATTAGGCCTAGTGTCTTGCCTTGGGGTGCATTGGTGTTGTTTATTAAGAAGAAGGATGGATCGATGAGGATGTGCATAGATTATCGGCAGTTAAACAAAGTCACAATCAAGAAAGTATCCATTGCCGAGGATTGATGATTTATTTGATTAGCTTCAGGGTGCCAAAGTGTTTTCGAAGATTGATTTGAGATCTGGCTACCATCAGTTGAGGATTAGGGCATTCGATGTCCCTAATATAGCTTTTTGCACTCGGTACGGGCATTATGAGTTCTTAGTGATATCATTTGGGTTGACAAATGCCCTAGTAGCTTTCATAGATTTGATGAATCGAGTGTTCAAGACTTATTTGGATTCCTTCGTGATTGTCTTCATTGATGATATTTTGATCTACTCCCGCAGTTAAGAGGAGCATGAGCAACATCTTCGAGTCGTTCTCCAGACTTTGAGGGACAGTCAGTTATATGCTAAATTTTCGAAATATGAGTTTTGGTTGAGTTCAGTTGCATTCTTGGGTCATGTTGTATTAGCAGAGGATATTCAGGTGGATCCTAAGAAGATTGCGGCAGTCAAGGACTGGCCTAGACTCATATCAGCCACATAGATCCGAGGTTCTTGGGTTTGGCGGGCTATTACCGTCGATTTGTGGAAGGGTTTTCATCTATAGCAGCCCCGATGACCAGGTTGACCTAGAAGTATACCTAGTTCAGGTGGTCGGACGAGTGTGAGGCAAGCTTTCAAAAGCTCAAGACAACTTTGACTATAGAGTCGGTGTTGGTATTGCCTATAGGTTCAGGGCCATATATAGTGTATTGTGATGCATCTCGTATTGGACTTGGTGCGGTGTTGATGCAGAATGGCAAGGTTATTGCATATGCTTCGTGATAGTTGAAGATCCACGAAAAGAATTATCTAGTTCATGATTTGGAGCTAGCGGCCATTGTTCATGCGCTGAAGATTTGGAGGCATTATTTATATGGCGTGTCTTGTGAGGTGTTCACAGATCACAATAGTTTGCAATATTTGTTCAAGCAGAAGGAGCTAAATTTGAGGCTGAGGAGGTGGTTGGAGCTATTGAAAGACTATAATATCACCATCTTGTATCATCCGGGAAAGGCCAATGTAGTGGCTGATGCTTTGAGTAGGAAGTCAGCCAGTATGGGCAGCCTTGCATATATTCCGGTCGGTGAGAGACCACTTGCTTTGGATGTTCAGGTTTTAGTTAATCAGTTCGTGAGGTTGGATATTTCTGAGCCCAGCCGTGTGCTAGCTTGCACAGTCGCTCGTTCTTCATTATTTGAGCGTATCCGAGATCGGCAGTATAATGATCCTCATTTGCTTGTCCTTAGGGACACGGTGCGGCACGGGGGTGCCAAGCAGGTTACAGTTGGAGATGATAGAGTTTTGAGGATGCAGGGTCGTATTTGTATGCCTAATGTGGATGGACTTCGTGAGTTGGTTCTTGAGGAAGGCCCATAATTCCCGGTACCCTATTTATCCGGGCGCCGCTAAGATATAGCAGGACTTGCGGCAACATTATTGGTGGAGGAGGATTAAAAAGGATATTGTTGCGTATGTAGCTCGGTATTTGAATTGTCAGCAAGTAAAGTACGAGTATTAGAGACCTGGTGGTTTGTTTCAAAAAATTGAGATTCTAAGTGGAAGTGGGAGCGTATCATTATGGATTTCATTGTTGGACTCCCACGGACTCAGAGGAAGTTCGATGCAGTATGGGTTGTTGTGGATAAGCTGACCAAGTCGGCACACTTCATTCATGTGGCAGTTTCCTATTCTTCTGAGAGGTTGACAGAAATTTATATCCGGGAGGTTGTTCGTCTTCATGGTGTGCCCGTGTCTATCATTTCTGATCGAGGTACGCAGTTTACCTCGCATTTCTGGAGGGCAGTTCAGCGTGAGTTGGGTACTCGGGTCGAGTTGAGCATGGCATTTCATCCTCAGATGGACGGATAGTCCGAGCGTACTATTCATATTTTGGAAGATATGCTCCGAGCATGTGTTATTGACTTTGGAGGTTCTTAGGATCAGTTCTTTCCATTAGCAGAGTTTGCCTACAACAATAGTTACCAGTCGAGCATCTAGATAGCTCCCTATGAGGCATTATATGGTAGGCGGTATCGGTCGTCGGTTGGATGGTTTGAGCCAGGAGAGGCTCGGTTGTTGGGTGCAGATTTAGTTCAGGATGCTTTGGATAAGGTTAAGATCATTCAAGATAGGCTTCGTAAGCTTAGTCCAGGCAAAAGAGTTACGTCGACCGCAAGGTTCGCAATGTGACATTCATGATTGGGGAGCGAGTGCTACTTCGGGCGTCGCCTATGAAGTGCGTGATGAGATTTGGGAAGAAGGGCAAGCTAAGCCCTAGGTTCATCGGCCCTTTTGAGATCCTTGATAGAGTGGGAGAGGTGGCTTACAGACTTGTGTTGTCGCCGAGTTTATCAGATGTGCATCCAGTGTTTCATGTGTCCATGCTTCGAAAGTATCACGGCGATCTATCCCACGTGTTAGACTTCAGCACTGTCCAATTGGACAAGGACTTGACCTATGAGGAGGAGTTGGTGGCTATTCTAGACCGGCAGGTTCGTCAGTTAATATCGAAGAATTTCCTTTCAGTTCGTGTGCAGTCGAGAGGTCAGCCTGTTGAGGCAGCGACCTGAGAGACCGAGTCCGATATGTGGAGCTGTTATCCTCATCCTTTTACCGACTCAGGTATTTTTCTATGTCCATTCGAGGACAAACGGTTGTTTTAGAGGTGGATAATGTGATGACCCTAAAGGTTATCTCTTGTTTTAGAAGTCAAAACTGTGTTCCGAGGTCTTGAAAATATCTTTTGTCTCACCTCAATTTTCGTGCATAGTCCGTGCGTATTTCCAGAAAGCTTTTATGTGAAATTTAAGAAAAATAATGAATTTGGCCTTTAAAATTGATTAGGTTAACATTCTTGGTAAACGGACTCGGACCCATGATTTGACGGTCCCGTAGGGTCCGTAGTAAAATATAGGACTTGGGCGTATGCCCGGAATCGAATTTCGAGGTCCCTAACCCGAGAAAAGAATTTTTAAAGAAAATTATTTGCTAGAAAATATAAAGGCTTTTTGAAATGAAATGATGTGTGTTCTTGATGGTATTGGGCTTGTACGTTGATTTCGGAGTCTGGTACAGGTTTAAAATAATAATTAAGCTGAATTTATGAAATTTGGTAAGAATCAGAGTTGGTTTGGTATAAATCGGACCTTTAGTTGAGAAAATAGAAATTTCAATGTTCTTAAGTAATTTCATGAATTTGAGATTAAATTCGTAGTTGTTGATGTTATTTTGATGATTTGATCACATGAGCAAGTCTGTATGATATTTTTAGACTTGTGTGCATGTTTGGTTTGGAGCCTCGAGGGCTCGGGTGAGTTTTGGATAGGCCGCGGAGTGATTTGGACTTAGAAAATCTCAGATTTTTAATCTGGTGTTTGTTGTAGGCTCTGATCTCGCAAATGAGAGGTCAGGCTTCGCAATTGCGAGCCTATCAGGCTTGGTAATTGCAATAGGCCTATGCACATGTAAGTCCAAGTCTTACTAATATAGCCCAAGACTCCCCCCTCTCTTTTCCGATGTGGGATTCTTGCGAGCTACAGTCCCACTGCACTTGTTGTCACTACCCAAAATCCATTAAGGGTCGTGATGGCGCCGGACACCGCTATCAGGCAAGCCAACCAAAATACTTAATTAAATTCTCGTTTTAATAATTTTGAAAACTATGATTTTCCTTCAATTTTACGAGTAGAAGATAATCGTTTCAAATTGAATATGAATGTTAAGCAGTTAATACAAGATACTCCATAATCATCCCAGAACCTAGTGTCACAAGTGCATGAGCATTTACTAGGGAATGACGTAAAATATAGTAACTGTCCGGAATACAATTGGACAGAAATGAAAATACAGTATAATACTCTGAAGGAGACTCTGCTGGCTGCGGGTCGTCTCGGTAATTGCAGCTCACCTAAGTCTCCATATCAACCATGCCGCTATGCCACTAAGCCACTATCCACATAACCTGCACAACAAAAATGCACAACAAATGTAGTATGAGTACGAAAACAACGTATACCCAATGAGTATCCCGTTTAATCACAAAAAAGTAGAGACGAGAGGTCGACTTCGATACTTGCTAGTTGTCCAATAGTAATATTATTAATGCGATGAATCACGGAATTATTAAGAACAACAGTAAATTCGAATAAGTGACGAAACAGGTAAGAGTTCCTTTTTATTAAAAGTCTCCGGATTCATAATTCATTAATTAACAATTATCTTAAGTCGGGGAGAGAAAATATCAATATCAATAACTCTCAAGGCAAGCAATACAAGCATGCGCAAATCATGTCGTAAGAGGTCGTACGACCCGATCCAACATAAATATAAAATATGCACTGCCATGGGTCGAACAGCGCGAGCCATAGATGCATCTATTACCCCGCTCGCGAATCATACATGCGATGCGGTCAACATAAATAAACAAACACCCTACTCGCGAATCATACATGCGACGCATATACACATAGAAATACATGCTCAAACAACAAATTAAGAATTTATCGGGGAACGTTTATCCAAATAAAAGCCAATTCTCTTTTAGCGATTTAAGAAAATGAAGTTTAATCCTTTTAGAAATCATTTACCAATTCGATAAGATTTAAGCAATTCAACTGCCAACAAAATTACAGATATTCCAAGTATAGCATACTTTTGGGTCCTAGACTACCCGAACTTATGCATAATAGTAGCTACGCACGGACTCTCGTCAGCTCGTGCGTACGTAGCCCCCACAAATAGGAGCACATAACCAATTATATCACCTATGGGGACAATTCCCTCTCACAAGGTTAGAAAGGAGACTCACCTCGCTCCGAAATTTCCATAACCGGCTTCCAAGCCCTTCCAACGACTCCAATTGATACACAATGCCCCAATACTATTCAAATAACGGACAAACCAATAAAAATTAACTCTAATACTTGTAACAATTCAAATTATATAAGTTCCCAACTCCGCTCGAAAAGTCGACCAAAATACCCTCGGGCCCACGTGCCCGGATTCCGAAATTTCTCAAAAATAAATTCTACCCATAGCTTTACTAACTCAAATATACAATTTGCTCAAATTCAAGGTAAAAGTCCAAAATTCCAAATTCTAGGTCTTCTCCAAAATCCCAAATTTATACTAATTTTCTATGTCTAAATCCATGTAAGATCACATATTTAACTCAAAAATAGGAAGAAATCACTTACTTAGTGTTGTTTGGTGAAAATCCCTCCTTGAGCTCTCCAAAATCGTCCAAGCCAAATGAAAGAAATGAAAGAAATAGGCCAAAACTCGTGTTCAAAACAATCTGCCCAGGCTTCATCGAGTTGTACCTTGCGCTGTGCAGGTTGTACATCCTATTACCATTTCTCCCTACTATACACCTTCTGTTAAAATGCCCATAACTCCTTGTGGAAATATCCAAATGACAAACGGTTTGAATATTTAGAAACTATACTCAAAACTCTTTCATTTAATAGGTTGTAGACCATATAACTCTTTATATATTCCGAGATATGAGCTTCTAAAGTCGGCTCCATGCATCAGAAAATTCTGTCGAAACTACTCCACCAGCCATCTTCAATCGATCATAACTTTCTGATAAAATGTCCAAATCATGAATGGTTTAACTTTCTGGAAAATAGAATGCAAGGACAACTTTTAGTTTCACAAATTTTCAGATTCCTTATAGATTTCGAGATATAAACTTTCAAAGTAGCCTCCTCGATTGCACCATTGTTGTCCAAAACTGCAGCTGCAGCAGAAAAAGCATCAGATTTTCAGCAGCTTCAAATTTCCGAAATCGATCTGTTAGCCTTTCGAAATCCACCCGAGAACCTCGGGACTTCAACCAATTATACCAACATGTCCTAAAATACAATACGAACTTAGCCGAGGCTTTAAATCATATCAAACAACGTCGAAATCATGGATCGTACTCCAATCCAAACTTTATGAACTTTGAAATTTCAAACTTCTACATTCGATGCCGAAACCCATCAAATCACGTCTGATTGACCTCAAATTTTGCATGCAAGTCATATTCGACATTACGGACCTGCTCCAACTTTCGGAATTGGAATTCGACCCCTATATCAAAAAGTCAAACTCTCGGTCAAACTTCTCAAAAACCTTCAAATTTCTATCTTTAGCCAAATGACTTCAAAATGACCTACGGACCTCCGAATTCACTTCGGATCGCGCTCCCAACTCCAGAATCATCATACAGAGCTATTCCCAGACTCGGAATCCCAAACAGACATTGATAACCCTGAAATTCACTTCAACCCAAACTTATAAAATTCTTCCAAAATGCTAACTTCCACAATAGGCGCCAAAACATTTTTGGGTCTTCCAAAATCCGATCCGGACATACGCCCAAGTCCAAAATCATCATACGAACCTACTAGAACCTTCAAATCCCGATTCCGATGTCGTTTACTCAAAAATCCAATCTTAGCTAATTCTTTCAACTTAAAGCTTCAGAAATGAGAATTCTCTTTCCAAATCAACTCCGATCTTCCCGGAATTCAATTCCGACTGTGCGCACAAGTCATAATACCTGAAGTGAAGTTGATCATGGCCTCAAACTGCTGAACGACTGATCGCTGCCAACTCAACGCTACACTAAGATTTCCTCAGGACCGTAAGGTAGGAAGAGCGGGTCGCAATAGCTTTTACCCGATATGAGGGTCGGGATCAATTTCCTCAGGGATCTAGTAATGGAGTTGGATTGTCTGTCTAGCATAGAGATGTGTTTGTACTCCTAATATCACTTCAAATATTTTTGGGTTTTCGAATTATAACTATTTTTATAAAACTATTGATTAACACTAAATTATGCTACGAGAATATTGCTAAGTTGTATCTAATGGGAAGAAGGGCGCTAGGGTCGTGACACTACCTAGGTGGCTAATTGATGGGTAAATGTTACTAAGGTTCGATTGACATAATTTGGGCTTATGCTATAATCGTTGCACAATTTTACCCACTCTCACACCTCTCGGTAGAGAAAGTGACTTTGCCCAATTGACTCTCTCGAGACCAAATGAGTAGGTAAATTAGACCAAGCAACTAGGGTTCAAGTAGGGTAATTACTCTCTCGAGGTTTATCCCGTTAATTGGGACTATCATTTCTCATGAGTCCATCTTAATTCCTTGTTGGGTCAATTTTGGGGTTATAGACTCTCTTTCTCAAGAAGAGTTAAATCCACAAAGCTTGAATCAGTGTTTGCAACCACCAATTCGAGATTAAAACATAAAATCAACCCAAATAGCAAACACACATAGTCAATCTAACACTAGATGGCAACACCCATCAATTACCCACACTAGGGTTGAGCCACAACCCTAGCAAATGGGTTTAGCTACTCATGCTAGATAAAGAAATTGAAGAAATAAATGAAGAACTAAGCATATTAATTAATTGCAAAACTTAATTTACAAGAATCTATCGTAAATGTAAAGCAAAAGTGCCAAAAATGGCTACAAAATATGTTCTCACGAGCGTAGCTTTCCACTGATGTATTCGATTACCTAAAAAATGGTAAAATGTTCTATTTATACTAGGCTGGAAAAACTGGACAAAAATACCCCTGCGGGGTCAGTGCGGGCCGTAATAAATGGACCGCAGCCGCACTAGGCTCACTTCTGCTTCTCTGAACTTGGACTCTGTGGACCGCGTAGAACGGATCGCGGCCGCGGAGGGAGATGGCACAGTCCGCGCAACCACGACCGCGGACCGCATGGCACTGGCTTTGCAAACTTCATATCTCTGAACCTCATGACCGCGGACCGCACAAAAGAGTAGTGCGGCCGCGGAGCCTTCACCGCGGACCATGAGATGTGTACCGTGGTCGCGCTTCTTCTGGCCTGATTCACCAACTCTCTGAACCATCTAGTGCGGCCATATTCCACTTTGCGCGGTCCACACTAGGCCTTCTTTTCTTAAATTTCTTTGTATTTGATACTTGAGCAGGTTTCACTCCTTTTTGAGCCGATCTTTGACATTTCGTCACTTTGTCGATCAAACCTGCGATCAAGCACAACTTGTGAGCTCTTTTAGGACTATTTTGTAACAATATATGATCAAAGCATAGGCAAGTAGGGGCATAAAACATGTTAAAATCCTAACTTATCAACGACGAGCTAGAGCTCAAAAAGACCGGTCAGGTCGTTACATTCTCTCCCACTTAAACATATGTTCGTCCTCGAATATGCTAAGAACCACGCTGGGGTTGCCCGAAATTATTGTTTAACACCTCGAGCACCTACCCATGCTACCACAACTCAACTGGGCACTCTAGCTTGATCAATCTGAAGATACCCTTTTTCACTTTGGCAAATAAGCCTTAGAGCCCAATTCCAACATCCAGAATTCTTTGCCAGGCTTGTTTCCAACATACGAACACCGTATCAATCACCACACGATGTACTAAAACATGATTGCATACCCTTGCTGAATTCACACCTTGCACCGTTTTATTCACAGAACCACAATAACATTCTTTGAGAATAATAGTCGAAATTCCACGAATCTGATGCTCTCATTGCACCTCATGACATACATAGGTCTTGCTCTAACTCTTACAATACTGCCATGGCGGAAAGGATGTGTGGAATTTCATAACCAACTGCCGAATCATCAAATCATTGGGTCTATACTCCTGACAAGAACCATCACCTTATTCTGAACCAAATAGTGGTCTTTGCTCCTTAATAAACTTCATATAATCAGATTGCAATGATCCTAAATCCAATGATCTCATCTTACCCAGTACGAACTGCTCAGGCAATAAGCCACAATGTGCCAATAGGCTACCAATTCGAACGTGATACAAAAGAAAAACGAACCTTGAAAAGGAAATCCAATTACCCCACTCGCGAATCATACATACGACGCGGGCACACAGCAAAATAGGAGTTTTCCTCAGGAAAAATAGGAAACAAAACACATAAAACAGATATAGGGAACTGTACTCAATATCACATTGTTGCGGCGCGCAACCCGATCCAAACAACATACCCATGCCACCCGATCCACACATAAAATTCACATAAGGAGATACACACCGAGCCAGATTGCTCATTACAACAAAATGCCGAATGTCGGTCACAAGCACACTAAGTGCATAATACCATCCCTAGGGAGACATATAGCGCCATAAGCTACAAACTCAAGCACAACTGAAGTGTGATATACGATTTGAATCTCAAGAGCCATCCTGCTCATGTAACATCATCTCTACGCGGAACCTCAACACATAAGAAATTCACCAAGCCGTCTCACAACTCATACGGTGCAATATATCATTATATGAAATAGCTGATGACTAAATAGTACCCCGACTACTCTTCCATGAGGAGCGCATTGTTGAAATGAACACATCTGGCCTGATATAGAGCCCATATTCATATTTAGATCCATCCACAAACCTCAAACTGATTATGACCGCACTGAACTAAGCTAATAATCTTCCAAAGGTCCATAATAACTCCCCTTTTTCTCATAACACACGAGAACTACCATCATGACCAGAGTAATCCTCCACAGTCCACAACCCAATAAACCGAGTACCCTCCAAGCATAAATTCTCAATTTAACGATATCACTACAATCTTTATACATGGTTTAACTCTTCAATCAATCAAGTGACTACATGCCACACTTATATGACCTTCCCGTGGGACACGCTCCCACATCCTTCCGTAACAGATAACAGGTCTGTACATCCAAACCACCGGCCGCACTAACACTTATAAGCGATCAAGAATCCTTAACCAGGATGCAAAGCCTTTTTCACAAATCACCGATCTCAGGTGACGCTGAAGACAATACCAACTTACTTTAAACATCAAAACTCCCTTCCTGCTCATCCGAGACCGTAACATCCTTATCAATACTGAACTGCAACCTTGATCCTTACTTTAAATTTCATACCACTCACTGCACCCAACATGCGAATATGCGATAGAACATAATTTTTTATCATAAATCCGGAACCACTAATAGATTAACACTTTATCATATAAAAACTTTTCACTTAACTCACTTCAGGAGAACCATAGCAAAACACAGGTGAATTCTCATAACCGTAAAATATGCAAATCTCTAAGTAGTGGTCTAAGCCACCATAGCCCTTTCAGGATCCTCCTACACATAACAGGCCATAATAATAGAATACTTCTGAATAACATCAATCACGGCGGCCGACAAGTTTACCACATACCATCACAAATCACTTGCATAACTTGATCACGCTGAAGGAACTGATCACTACTACTAATCTGCCAATTCAACTATGGCTAACCAATCTATCTTCTTCCAATTTATCCTTGATTGTCTTAGAAATAATAATAACTCTATCCAACACATAACACGCTCCATCCGCACTCATCCCGAGTGACCTTGAATCACGAGACCATGTTGTCTCAGATCCCACGAACCGTTTCATACCTCCCAAATGCTACACTACAAGTCAAAACATCATAGAACATTCTGGGCCTCTTCTTATAAGCTGCTACAAAGCTTGATTCTTAACCGTACCTATAGGCTCGAAATCATTAGGCACCACTAGGACCGTTGTTGAGAGCCACCCGCTCTGACTTGGCCCCGAATGTAATCAACTCCATGAATCTTCTAGCACATGAATACCATCTCGACGAAGCACCCAGCAGAATCACTTCCCTTGAAACCCGCATCTATACAAGGCATAAATCCTGAATCCTTCCCCAAGTCTGAACATGAGCCAATAAGGCCAACCATAGCATACCTTTAACAATTCCTTTGCTCAAATTACCACTTATGTTCTTTTCCCGCAGCTGAAATAACCCATCAATATGCTAACATCCAGAAACCTCGCAAGTAGTTAACCATCAACCCAAATATAGGCGGTGGGACTCTCCCACTTAGCTTGAAGCCACTATCACACAACTGTGGCATTCACCAAGATTCTTTATCTCTTATTGACATAACCTTGCGCAATCAACCGCCAAAATTCTCGGAATCTTTCTGTAAAACCTCTTTTTATACTCTGAATCATCAACCACATCCGCACGACCGATCTCTTAGTTGTATAACCCATAGAATTCTTTGCAGAAGCTTCGCCAACTATGAGACCGCCGGTTTGCTCACTGGAGATAACCCACCTGCGGAATTTACGTGTTGATATCTTCCAACGCTACTGCACGGGGTACAATCACTACGACATCAATAACCTATCCCAAGTTCGAGCTCACTCTCTAGCTACACAGGTCCATTCTCCCCTTGTGGACATCAATTAAAGGTGTGGCAACATCCTTCCAATTCAAAGTTATGTTGTATCCTTCTTCATTTCAAGCAGCTCCTTTCCATTGTACCAAATCTTCTACCGCATAATAGACCATACTTCAGCTTAAATTCGTAGACCCCAATCACCCATCACTAAAATTCCCAAACCATTCCAAACTCTCCTTAAGGTGTGTACTCATCCTACCACCAAGCCCATACGCAACTCCACCACTCTCCCACTTTGGCGGAACTCACCTATTTAGTCGACTACTCGACCTTTGCCTCTTATACCTAACCTTCTAGAAATTTTAGCCACCACCTGACACTCCCTACATGTCTTTCCTCATCATTTGCTACTTAGTTGTTGCCTTAAATAAAATCTATCTTCGTAGCACTTGAACCCACAATCGCTACTAACTTTAAACTTTTCCGAAGATCATCTTTCTCGAGACGTCAACATTAGAAATATCGATTCAATCCTAAACTACCGCACCCCACGATCTCTGATAGTCATTTATCCAATATTATTCCGCAATACCCTGCCTCAAAGGCGGATTGAAGAAAACCATAACACCGGCGAACTTAACATATTCAATCACGGACGACGACACCATGTCGCAGATGAAAATCCCATCACACTTGAAATTACCAAGTCTTGTCACTCCATCACTCCAAATCTGGATATCCCTAGGCCGATTGTTTTTCCTCTGCCGGACATGAAATATCAGATGTCTGAATCATGCATTGAGTAGACTTCTTTTTAAATCATTCTCTACCCCAACACATAGGCAAGTATCCTACTATCAAGTCAATATTGTGTGATAACCAATCGTGAGCATCATAGCAATCTGTGCATAGCCTCCAATCTCTTAGAAGCACAACTATTGAGCCGAAATGATAGAAAAATCCTTCCGCAAGGCGATGACAATAGCCCAACCAACTATACCAGGAGAAACATCTCATACCACATCTGTAGTACCATTACAATTCTTCAATTCTCAATTTATAACAAGCACTTCATGTCGCATAAGATTGAGTAGGAAAGAAACAAAGGCATAAGCCTCAAAGGAATCAAACCGCACAATGAGGAATCAAGAAGGGAAGTACTCCTAACAGCCCTGTAGCCTCTCGAAGATAAGTACAGACGTCTCTGTACCGATCCGCAAGATTCTACTAGACTCACTCATGACTCGTGAGACCTAAAGGAACCTAGTGCTCTGATACCATGTTGTGACGACCCAAAATCCACTAAGGGTCGTGATGGCGCCGGACATCGCTGTCAGGCAAGCCAACCAAAATACTTAATTAAATTCTCGTTTTAATAATTTTGAAAACTATGATTTTCCTTCAATTTTACCAGTAAAAGATAATCGTTTCAAATCGAATATGAATATTAAGCAGTTAATATTCATCCCATAAACATCCCAAAACCCGGTGTCACAAGTGCATGAGCATTTACTATGGAATGATGTAAAATACAGCAACTATCCGGAATACAAGTGGGCAGAAATGAAAATACAGTACAATACTCTAAAGGAGACTCTACTGGCTGCGGGTCATCTCGATAATTGCAGCTCACCTAAGTCTCCATATATACCATGCCACTATGCCACTAAGCCACTAGCCACAAATGAACCTGTGCAACAAAAAAGCACAGCAAGTGTAGTATGAGTACGAAAACAACGTGTACCCAATGAGTATCCCATCTAATCTCGAAGAAGTAGAGACGAGAGGTCGACTTCGACACTTGCTAGTTGTCCAATAGTAATATTATTAATGCAATGAATCACGGATTTATTAAGAACAACAGTAAATTTGAATAAGTCACGAAACAGGTAAGAGTTCTATTTTATTAAAAGTCTCCGGATTCATAATCCATTAATTAAAAATTATCTCAAGTCGGGGAGAGCAAATATCAATATCAATAACTCTCAAGGCAAGCAATACAAGCATGCGCAAATCACGTCGACGTCGTACTGTCCGATCCAACATAAATGTAAAATGTGCACTGCCGAGGGTCGAACGACGCAAACCATAGATGCATTTATTACCCCGCTCGCGAATCATACATGCAACGCAGGTACACATAGAAATACATGCTCAAACAGCAAATTAAGAATTTATCGGGGAATGTTTATCCAAATAAAAGCCAACTATCTTTTAACGATGTAAGAAAATGAAGTTTAATCCTTTTAGAAATTCATTTACCAATTCGATAAGATTTAAGCAATTCAACTGCCAACAAGATTACAGATATTCCAAGTATAGCATGTTTTTGGGTCCTAGACTACTCGGACTTACACATAATAGTAGCTACGCACGGACTCTCATCACCTTGTGCATACATAGCCCCCACAAATAGGAGCACATAACCAATTATATTACCTATGGGGACAATTCCCTCTCACAAGGTTAGAAAGGAGACTCGCCTCGCTCTGAAATTTCCATAACCGGCTTCCAAGCCCTTCCAATGACTCCAATTGATGCACAACGCCCCAAAACTATTCAAATAACGGGCAAACCAATAAAAATTCACTCTAATACTTGTAACAATTTAAATTATATAAGTTCCCAACTCCGCTCGAAAAGTTGACCAAAATGCCCTCACGCCCACGTGTCCGGATTCCGAAATTTCTCAAAGATAAATTCTACCCATAGCTTTACTAACTCAAATATACAATTTGCTCAAATTCAAGGTAAAAGTCCAAAATTCCAAATTCTAGGTCTTCCCCAAAAATCCCAAATTTATACTAATTTTCCATGTCTAAATCCATGTAAGATCACATATTTAACTCAAAAATATGAAGAAATCACTTACCTAGTATTGCTTGGTGAAAATCCCTCCTTGAGCTCTCGAAAATCGTCCAAGCCAAATGAAAGAAATGAATGAAATGGGTCAAAACTCGTGTTTAAAACAATATGCCCAGGCTTCATCGCGTTGTATCTTGTGTTGCGCAGGTTGTACATCCTATTACCATTTTTCCCTGATGTACACCTTCTGTTAAAACACCCATAACTCTTTGTTGAAATATCCAAATGACAAACAGTTTGAATATTTAGAAACTACACTCGAAGATTTTTTATTTTGATAGGTTGTACACCATATAACTCTTTATATATTTCAAGATATGAGCTTCTAAAATCGGCTCCATGCATCAGAAAATTCTGTCGAAACTGCTCTACCAGCCATCTTCAATCGATCATAACTTTCTGATAAAATGTCCAAATCATGAATGGTTTACCTTTCTGGAAAATAGAATGCAAGAGCAACAACTTTTGTGTTTTGCAAATTTATATATTTCTTATAGATTTCGAGATATAAGCTTTCAAAGTAGCCTCCTCGATTGTACCATTGCTGTCCAAAACTGCAGCTGCAGCAGATTTTCAGCAACTTCAAATTTCCGAAATTGATCCTTTAGCCTTCCGAAATCCACCTGAGACCCTCGGGACGTCAACCAATTATACCAACATGTCCTAAAATACAATACAAACTTAGCCGAGGCTTTAAATCACATCAAACAATGTCGAAATCATGGATCGTACTCCAATCCAAACTTTATGAACTTTGAAATTTCAAACTTCTACATTCGATACCGAAACCCGTCAAATCACGTCCGATTGACCTCAAATTTTGCACACAAGTCATATTCAACATTATGGACCTGCTCCAACTTTCGGAATTGGAATCCGATCCTGATATCAAAAAGTCAAACTCTCAGTCAAACTTCTCAAAAACTTTCAAATTTCTATCTTTAGCCAAATGACTTCAAAATGACCTATGGACCTCCGAATTCACTTCCGATCGCGCTCCCAACTCCAGAATCACCATACGGAGTTATTCCCAGACTCAGAATCCCAAACGGACATTGATAACCCTGAAATGCATTTCAACCCAAACTTATGAAATTCCTCCAAAATGCTAACTTCCACAATAGGCGCCAAAACGTTCCCGGGTCTTCCAAAACCCGATCCGGACATACGCTCAAGTCTGAAATCATCATACAAACCTGCTAGAACCTTCGAATCTCGATTCCAATGTCGTTTACTCAAAAATCCAATCTTAGCTAATTCTTTCAACTTAAAGCTTCCGAAATGAGAATTCTCTTTCCAAATCAACTCCGAACTTCACGGAATTCAATTCCGACTGTGCGCACAAGTCATAATACCTGAAGTGAAGCTGCTCATGGCCTCAAACTGTTGAACGACGCGCTAGAGCTCAAAATGACCGGTCGGGTCGTTACACAAAGGTAGCAGAAATTCCCAGGGTTTACAATTGTGAACCCTTGATCGCAATTGCAACATCTGCGACCTGTTAAGTGGGATTTTGACGGGATTCTTCATCATTTTACAACTTTTTCAAAACCTAAACACCCTTAGGTGATTTTTCAAAGGCTCAAACTTCTTCAACTCATAAGTAAGTGAATTCTAACTAATCTTCTTCAATCTAATCCATCTTTTTATATGATTTCACTTCAAAATCTATGATTTTTCATGGGAAATTGGGTGTTTTTGGGTAGAAGTTAGGATTTTCAAATTTTGAGGATTTGGACCTCAATTTGAGGTCCGATTTCCAAACTAATTGCATATTTGAGTTCGTGAGTGAATGGGTGATCGGATTTTGGTTCGAACTTCGGGTTTTGACCAAGTGGGCCCGGTGTCAATTTTTGACTTTTTGGGGAAAATATTGGGAAATCTATTTTCATGCATTAGAATTGGTTTATTTAACATTTCTTAATGTTATTAAGTAAATTATGACTAGATACAATCGAATTGAAAGTGGAACCGAGAGGTAGAGCGGTAATTGAGGCTTAATCTTGTCCGTGGAATCGAGGTAAGTGTTTGGCCGAACCTTATCTTGAGGGAATAGGAGTTATGGTCTATTTGCTATGTGTTAATATCGAGTGCAACGTATAGGTGTGGTGACGAGTATCTATACGTTGGTGTCAAGCATGCCTGTGGGTCTTATATCATGATTGTTGTGACTCTATTATTTATCGATCATGCTCAAATTGATGACTATTAATGTTGAACAAAGATTATGAAGTTTCTTTGTAATTGACTATTGTTGAGTATTGGCTCAAGTTAAGTTTCATTTTGTAAAGTAATTGTTGAAATCGAGATTGGTTATAGCTGAATCCCTTGCCGGGATATTATTGTTGATTCCCTTTCCGGGATATTATTATTGATATTGTTGATTCTCTTGCCGAGACATATTGTTTCTATTGTTTGGGTGAGGAAGAGTGTAAAGCACGAAGTGTGATGCCGTGCATGATATTGTGAGTGAGTGTAATGTACGAAGGGCGATGTTGTGTTGATATTAAGAGTGTTAATGCACGAAGGATGATGTCGTGCCATGATTTGAGAGTTAATGCACGAAGGGTAATGTCGTGCTGATATTGTGAGGAATAAGGCATGAAGGGTGATGTCGTGCCATGATTATGAGAGGTAATGCACGAAGGGTGATGCCGTGCTATTTTCTGTTATTTCATATGGTGAGGACAAGTGTAAAAGCACGAAAGGCAATGTCGTGCACGTGTTACCATTTTATTGTTCTTATTGATATAGATATGATAGTTCATTATGTTTCTTATTTGATCCTTCTCTATTGGTTTATTGTTAGAATTCTGATATTCCCCGCAGCATGTCCCCTTCCCACCTTATTCTATTGATTCATGTTATTATGATTTTATTTGTATATGATTTAACTGCACAAGTATATATAATGATCGTGTTTTAGCCTTGTCACTACTTCGCCGAGGTTAGGCTCAACACTTACTCAGTACATGGGGTCGGTTGTACCGATACTACACTCTACATTCTTTTGTGCAGATTTCGGTACCGGACCCGGTGAGTAGCTGAGGTAGTTGCCTTCAGTCCAGGGAGACCAAGGTAGATCTGCTGGCGTCCGCAAAGCTTAGAGTCCCCCTTCCCTGCTTTAGTTTTTCTGCTGTCTCTTTTCATTCTGAGAGCAGTTGTATTTTTCTTTCCAGACCAATGGTTGTAGTAAAAATCATAGATGTTCGTGAAATTGTGACACCGAATTCATGGGTAGACATGTATTGGATTATGTGGTTTGTTATAATTCTTCCGTGCTTTTCATTTGTTTAGCTATAGTCATTGTTTATATCTGTTTAGGTCAATTATTAATAGGTTGAAACCTTGATAGTTGCCTTACCTAGCTTTCACGAATAGGCGTCATCACGACTCCCGAGGATGAAAAATTCAGGTCGTGATAGAATCATTACATATGAAGAATGAGAGTCATGTTACCTTACATACCAAAGCAGGTTCGGAGCTCCATAAAGCACCAAAAAGCTAAATTAAAGAGTCTAGCACAAGAAAAGTAAATGATGTTTTGTTATCTTATAGTGGTGAGCAGTAGTGGAGTTAAAGGGATCCAATGGCATTCAAATTAATCCCCATTGCCGAAAAATTATAATACGTAAATAGGGTAAAAAAAGTTTAGGTAGATATGAACTATTGAATTCTCTTGATATAAGAAAAGATTTTAGTGTAGTGGTAACGAGATTATAGCAAAGAAAAGGAAAACAAAGAGGAAAAAAATTAAATTAATTCTGTGCATTCTAACAGAGAAATAAAGATGCAATTTCAGGAGAAAATCTAGAATGCAAGTATAAGCACTCGTTGGAGAAACTACATCCGGATTTTACTTTATACAGAAAAAAAATGTCATTCAAAAAGATCTTGAAATAAACCCAAAATTATAAATCGAACTCATCTATAGAAATTATATCATCAAAGTAAGCAAGAGTTGGAAATTTACTTCACCTAGACAAATCTAAGATCTATCCGTTTGCCACCATCTTGACTTGTGCAAATGAGATATGAGAGATTCAACAATATTTTAAAATTAAGAAATAGGAATTTTCTGGATGAAATTGTATGTAAATGAAGTGAAACCCCTTTAAACTTTTTCTAATAAGTAAAAAGGTTCTCAGCCTCAGACCTCGGGACTATTCAATTGTTCAAACCTATAATCGAAACCATAATCCATTTGTTCGCTGACAAATTGGAAACAAAACAAAACTGTTTCAGGATTTAGAACCAGATTAATATAACAAATTAGTATATCAAAATCTCTTTGTACCTAAACAAAACCAAGCATCATGAAAAAGGAAAGGGGAATGTATGACGAAGAACAAACTTTTGTTGTTCCGATTGTGGCGACTTGCTCTGTAGAGAAGATGATGAAGAGTGGGCGTCCGCAACTTGCTGAGTTGCTCTACTAAAAGATTTCCTGAGTTAGAGGCGCGGGAATTGAGCCCTAATTGATATTCATAACTTCTGAACGTGGGTAAATAAGCGGGGATTTGAAAATTTTAATTGAATTACCTAATTACTCCCTAGTGTGTGAAGTAAAGTTGGGGATGATGTGTCCAATATTGTCATTTAACTTTCTTTTATTTTTATTTTTATTTTTTTCACTATTTGAGAAACTAGCTTTAGTATACGTGTGTTGCACGTGTGTTCCGCGTCTATTAATAAAATATTATATACAAGTACAGAAAGTAATTCAGATTTCAATGATAAGAAGTAATAACATATAACATCGCTGTATTACCAATTCTTTTGAGAAATTGTTAAATAGTATGATACCAAATTGTTATATTATTCTTTTTAGTATTCATCAAGAAAGAAGATTTATCCCCAAAAAAGTGTCTTGTTATAAATTGTATAGTAGTTATTTCAGAAATTGATTTGGACTTAATGATCAGAGTATTGTCGTGATTTAATCAACAGAATATCAAACCAAAAGGAACAATTATTTACTATCATTTTGAAGTGATAATTCAGATTGTTAGGAAAATTTAAAAATTATTCTATTTACCAAGTAGTCTATAATTTGTTGTTAAATTTAGGTAGAATAAAAATTAAACCACTCGCAAACCTGACACCTAATAAGAGTCAATCAATATTTTTAAATATTTTTGTGATTGACATCCCATTTTAAGAATTCATTCTTTTTTATTATAATGGTCTCTATATCAATTGCTAAGAGCAATAAATGTAATAACTACACTTATATTTGTTTCAAACATGAAACAAAAACTTGGAAAGAAATCAATGTGGAGATGAATCCTTAGGAAAATTAATATGAAATGTATTATATTTATATAAAATCATTCAAATAAGAAAAAAATATTATGTAAGCTATAATTGATTTTAAATTTTTAAGTTTTAGAATTTCTACATAGTTCGAATAAGGAAAGATGTAATAAGCAAAATTTTAAAATTCTAAATTAAGAAAAAATTAAATTACAAGTTTGTAAATCTATTTTTAAAAGGTACCACACTTGGTCCACGGGTAGATATCTTCTAAAAGCAAAAAATTATTCTCTAATCATTAAAAACAATCCACAATAATGAACAAACATGAATAAGAAATCAATTTCTAGATTAAGCTAAAATCTTCAGCGATACCTTAAAAATTACGAAATCAATGAGTATATGATTGCATACAATCTGATTCAAAAGATCTTTTTGGGTTGAATCTATAGCAGAGAAAAAATAGAAAGGCATTCAACGACAACACATAATCTATGAACAAATAAATACAAACACTTTGACCATGTTTTATAGTCCTTTTCAATTTCCGTAGTCTTTTACTACATATGCACAAAGCAATCATAGTCTAATCAACCTACCTACAAAATCTTCTGATACTATGTGTTGCACACAAAGAACGAATTGTTAAAAATTAATGATTAAATACATGCGGGATAGATCAAGTTTATTTTTTTAAAATATCTAAGAAAATAAGTTATATATAAGATTAAAAAAAATGGTAACAAGGTGTGAAAAACATAACTAAAAGTTTTAATATGACTCCTTCTATTTCGCCTAAAATAAAATATAATCAAGCTCCAAATAAAACTGTTACCACGATGAACATGGATGAATCAATATGAACTTCACTTCTTTGTTAGAGAATTTTTAAATCCATTAAAGATTTCGTGATCAATTACTGTTTTCTTATCAATTTAGTCTATATAGCAAATTTACGAAGGAAAATTAATAATTGAGCCTATCTTTTGACCAGACCTTTGCTCTTAGTTATAGGATACAGAAATTAAACAGGACATATAGAATTAAAAAAATTCGTAGTCATTATAAAATAAAAAATAGAAGAATACACAGAATAAATCATATCCATTCAAGAAAGAAAAGAAAAAAGGTACTCATGCTATCTTCACTCTAAAAGATACTCATGCTATGTTCACTCTAGTGCTCCAAAGAATCTGGAGAACATATGAGCGTTAATAAATTTAATAAATTATAAATAATAAAAAATCAACCAATAAATTGATTTCATAATCAAGACGTTTTTACATATCAATACTTGGTAGTCACAAAAGTTTTATATGAAAGATATACAAGAGCTTCGCATAGACAAAAATCAGCTTTTATACCATAACATAGGAGAATGAAAAATACAAAACAAACAAAGATAAATAAAATAAAGATCCGAACTTTATTAACCTGACCAAGATCGCATAAGTACCGACGATTTGGTCGGAGGCCAACTTTAACTTGCACAAAAAATACTTGTAATAGTTTACATCTTAGATTTTGATTTGGACTCAACAATAGCTCTATGAATCCCTTTATGACTATAAGACAGTAAGAAATATACATTAAATTTTTGTCGAATGAATAGGAGTTATAGTTGTATTGAAATTGTTCATAAAGGCAACGTTTATTTAGAATTCTATTTTTGGTTAAGTAAAATATTATGCTACCAAAGGAGAAAAAAGGACTTCTTAACTTAAAAGAAATAGCAAGAAGTCTAAAATATTAAAATAATAATAAAATGACTATTTTTTCTAGTGCAAACTCTATATTTTAAGGGTAAAAAGGGCACATTTTGCTAAGGACCTTCGTACTTTTAATATAGTATAGATAAAATTAATAGTAAAATGTTAGTTTAATTTAAGGTTTTAATGTTAGAAATATAATTGGATGATAATAATTAATATCTAATATAAAATATAATTTACATGTTATCCGCCATTAATAATTAAATGATTTTATTAAAAATAACAAATCTATAAATCAGCTTAAACTCTTTGTGCACATATAAAGAATTTGGATTAACACTACTCACATGATCAAAAAAGTAATAGACAAAAATGAATTTTGAAAACATGCTAATAATTCCTACGTGTTCAATCATACAAATTTAAAACGAAGACAAAAACTTGCCAAAAATCTTTGTTACAATTCCAGATGTGTTTAAAACTTGTAAAGATGAAAGGGTCAAACTTGAGGAAAATAGTTACACGATTTAAATAAGGAAAAAATATTTATAAGTAAAAATTTACTCAATTTAGATTCCTAAATATTAGGAGCTTCTAAATAGTTTAAATAGAAAAATATTTAATAAATAAAATTAGCTTATTTTAAAGTTATAAATATTAGGTAAATAATTAGATAACAATAAAGACTATCTTTAGAGGGTAATAAAGAAAACGACATTTCGCTAAGGGTCTTCATACTTTTAATGTTGTATAGATAGATACAAATAAATAAATAACATAGAAGTACTTTATCATAGATTTTTCAAAAAAAAAAACAAATTAAAAATTCGAATCTTTTGAACTTACAGGAATGAAAAGGTTGGCCTTATAGCTCACAAAAGAATTGATAAGCGATATATAAAATCCAAAAATGATTAATCTTAATATTTTATATTAAATAATTAAATATATAAATGATATAGGAAATTATCATTTGTGCGAGTAACTGAAAATAATATAATGGCAATTCGTTTAGAATAAAATTTGTCTAAAGTTGAGTATGTTTTTTTACTAAAATTAAGATAAGATACAAATGATAATAACGTTCAATGGTTAACGAAGCAAAGCTTCAACCTATGATAAACCTTATGATGTCTTTTTCTCAAAAAAGGAAATATTTGGTTTTGATTCTTGATGCTTGTAGTATACGTGAGTCTTAAGTGCTAAATATTAGGACTAATTAAGTAAAAGTTCAAATAAGGAAAGATTTAATATACAAAATTCTAATTGATTATTACAGTGCAAAATTTAGGAAAATAATAAAATGACTATTTTGTCTTGTATAAAGTTAACTTTTTAAAGGGTAAAAAAGACGAACGACATTTTGCTAAGGGTCTTCGTGCTTTTAATACAGTATAGATAGAACTAATTTACTTCAAATTGATAAAGTGATTTTTTGGTCTTTTAAAATTGGGAACGAAAAGTTAGTCTTATAGCTCCTAGAATGAAAATGATAAGTAATAACACAAAGTTCTAAAATGACTCATGTTGAATTAATTTAAACGAATGCAAAAAAGAAGTAAAAAGAAAACTAATTTAAGATACATTTTATTTTCTACTATTTCATCAGTATTGCTTCATATTAGCACCATTATCAATCTGTGTCGTAATATTATAGTAAGAGTTCGTTAAGTTAAAAAATAATTCTATTTATACGATGAATTTGGAAAAATTCCAATTGAATTTTTTACCTAATAAGTTATTTCAAAGACTTATTACTTGTTCTCAATATTATTTTTGTTAATTCAAATTTTTAATATTATCTCATCCCAAGTTTTAAATATTAAGTAATTTGAATTATATGATAAATTTGAAAAACTGAATTGTATTCTTTTGCTAATTAGTTAATTTCTCAAGTTACATAAAAAAACTTTGAAGGAGAAAATTGCAAATTAAATTGCATTCATAATCAAAGATAATTAATATTGCTGATAAATAATAAATTTTAAATAGATAATATTAAACAGAACATTACTTGTAACGACCCGGCTGGTCGTTTTAAGAATTAATGCCCTGATCCCCTATTAATTGTTTTTCCCATGTTTGTTTTTGCTATTTTAATTTTCAGGATGCTTGGCTAGAGTTTCGGAGAGTTGTGGGACACTTAGTCCCTAAATGAGAGCTTAAGTTCTGGAAATTTGATCGTAGTCAGAACAGTGTGAAGACGGCCTCGGAATGGAATTCTGATGGTTCTGTTAGCTCCGTTGGGTGATATTAGGTTTAGGAGCGTGTTCGGATTATGTTTTGGAGGTCCATAGCTAATTTAGGCTTGAAATGCCGAAAGTTAAATTTTTGAAGTTTCCGGTTCGATATTGAGATTTTGATCCGAGGGTCGGAATGAAATTCCGGAAGTTTGAGTAGCTCTATAGTGTTGAATGTGACGTGTGTGCTAAATTTCCAGTGATTCGGACGAGGTTTGATAGACATTTTGATCGAAAGCGTATTTTGAGAGTTTTTGAAGTTCTTAGGCTTGAATCCGATGCTAAATTAGTATTTTGATGTTGTTTTGAGCGTTCCGAAGGTTGGAACAAATTTTAATGATGTTATGGGATATGTTGGTAGGTTTGGTTGAGGTCCCGGGGGCCTTGGGTGTATTTCGGATGCTCAAATGGGCACTTTTGGTCTTTGGGAGATTGCTGGTTTTCTGGTGTTTTAGCAGCAGTGATTTGTATATTGCGATCACGTGAGTTCATCCGCGATCGCGTAGAGTAAGTTGAGGCCATGCGTATTTTTGTGAATCGCGACCGCGAAGGTAGGAGTGCGATCGCGTAGGGTAAGCAGTCTTGGTCATTGCGTTCGCGTAGAAGGACTTGGAGTGGCAGTGAGGTGATGGAATTGCTCTATGCGATCACATAGAGCTGGTCGTGATCACATTGTTGTGAGGAAATTGCCTTATGTGATCACATAGGTGTTTCTGCGATCGCATAGGGTTAAATCTGGGCAGTATTGAAATAGCCCATCCGCGACCCTTTTTATTTTTCCACCATTTTTGAACGGGATTGAAGCTTTTGAGGGGGATTTTTGAGGAAACCAAAGGGGAATCACTCGGAGGTAATATTTTTTACTACATAACTCGTTTATATATGATTAAAGGTCTAATTAGTGGTGAAAAATTAGGGAAAAGCAGTGCAAAATGGGTAATTAGGGCTTGATATTAAGAGACCTTAAAATGGGTATTTGAGGGGTCAATTGAACTCCGATTTTAATATTCTTGATATGTATAGACTCGTGAGAGTGTGAAAATTCTGAAAATATAAATTTCACCCGATTCCAAGACGTGGGCCCGAGGGGCGTTTTGGTCATTTACCTAATTTTGCGTATTAGCTTAGAATTTCTTTGTGGAATCAGTTACTTGAAGTGTTATTTATATTATGCAGTTGAATTAAATAGATTTGGGCCATTTGGAGTCAAGTACTCGTGGCAAGAACGTGGTTTCGGGTTGACTTTGAGCCGGTTCAAGGTAAGTGGCTTGTCTAACCTTGTGTGGGGGACCTTCCCCTTAGGATTCGGTATTCTTGATAATTGAAATGCCTTGCACATGAGGTGACGAGTGCGTACTTGTGCTAATTGTTGAAAATTCGGTTTTCATTAAGTAATTACTAGTATGTTTTCTCTTCTTGTTTATACTACTTGCAATTTAAGCTTGTTATTAGCTTTGGAAGGCATGCCTAATTGACTTAATTGTCTTACTTGCTCAAGCAGCCTTATTTGGATTACGTGCAGCATGCTAGGTTAGAAATACCTATTTTTCCTTGGTATGGAACTTGAATTGAACTGTGTACTCTTCTTGTTGTTGTTGTGTGTTAACTTTGGGACTACGGGACGGTATCCCCGGAGATCCCCCTGTATGTTTACTTTGGGACTACGGAACGATATTCCGGGAGATCTCCTTGCACATTTATATTGGAACTACGGGACTGCACCTGGTAGATTCCCTCTGTACTGAGTTTTTACATTTGGGACTGCGGATCAGTATTCCGGGAGATCCCTTTGCATTATGAGTTGGACTACGGGACGGTATGCCGGGAGATCCACGGGATATTTATATTTGGGACTACAGGACGGTATCCTGGGAGATCCCCGGTTGTTATCTTTGTGTTGAGTTGTATTTCATTCTATGTTTACTTGGCCTCGGTGGTAGTTGTTGTTGTCCTTTATATCCTGTGTTACTTTTACTGTTGTAATTATTTATACTATTTTTGTTCTACACTGTTAAACCTTATATTTTATTTAACCTCAGTAGGGCCCTGACCTTCCTCGTCACTACCCGATCGAGGTTAGGCTTGGCACTTACTGAGTACTGTTGTAGTGTACTCGTGCCCTTTCTGCGTATGTTTTTCATGTGCAGATCCAGGTACTTCCACTCAAACTTATCACGCTTGAGACGATGCGCTTGTAGAGACTCCGAGGTATATCTGCCGCGTCTGCAGACCGAAGAGTCCCTTTCTACTTCCCCTTTTGTATTAGCCCTTCTATACTTCGTTTTCTTTGTTAGATATTCTGGACTTAGATGCTTGTAGACATTCAAAGGCTTGTGATCATGAGATTTTGAGTTTTGGAAAATGTCAGTAGTTTCGGGAGTTAATATTGTGTAAGCCAAACGACACCTTTAAACACTATTTTATTTCACTATTTCGATTTTTAATTATTTCTTCCGCAAATTGGTTTATTTTTCCGCATTGTTAGGCTTACCTAGTCGTAGAGACTAGGTGCCGTCATGATGGTTCATGGAGGGCGAACCGGGGTTGTGACAAGTTGGTATCAGAGCTCTAGGTTCATAGGAGTCATGAATCATAAGCCGATTTATTAGAGTCTCGCTGATCGGTACAGAGATGTCTGTACTTATCTACGAGAGGCTATGTAACTGTTAGGAAAATTCCACATCATTTTATTTCCTTGTCGTGCGAGATTTTGATATCACAATTCTAAACTTTTGTCTTCTATTCTCTCACAGATTGTGAGGACACGTGCTACCCGAGATGATCAGACACCAGCGCCCCCTACTGTAGCCGTCAGAGGCTGGGGTCGGGGTAGAGGCCGAGGACGTGCATGTGGTGCAGCCAGAGCACCCGTACGAGCTGCCACCGAGGTACCACCAGCAGTTCCAGCCGGAGTCCAGTCACTTGATACGCCTACTGCTACTACTACTCCAGCTTCTTAGGAGACTCCTGCGCAGTTCATGAGCATGTACACCACTTTGGCTTAGGTAGGGTTGCTTCCCCTTGCTGCAACTGTAGACATGTGATTTTTGACCCTCCCCAAGATTTTTTATATTTTAGCGTAAAATATTTAATTTAGGCCTAATATAGCTATTTCAACTCATTTTTACTCTTTTACTTTATTTTATTACAAGAAAAATGAAAATTATAAAAATATTTTAGTATGTATCTTTCAAAAAAAATACAAAAAATAGAACCATATTTGCATCTTTATATAATTTTGAAAATAAAAAAGATATAATAGTTTCATGTTAGCTTTTGCATGGGATAGTATTTTTATCTTACTTTAAAATGAGTCAATTAGGGTGTTGGATCACAATTTTAAGAGTTTTAGAGCCCAGTTCTTGGCCCAATTTGGATTAGTTCATTAAGCCAAGGGACTCTTCTAGACTCTTCTTTGGAACAAAAAAAACAAATAAAGGAGACCCTAAGGACTTAACACAAAAGACCCAGGGACTAATGGGCAAAATACACAAAATACACCTAAACCTAGACTCTACCTATAAATTAATGCTTAAAAAATCAAAAAAAAGGGCCTGATATAGGCAAAAGAACAATAGCAGCTTTACACAAAGGAGACCCCCCCACTATTTCGTCTTCCTCTCTCACACCCAAATGACCCCTCGACTCCTCCTCTCCTCACCAGCGGCGAGCTCGCCGTTACACCCCAAACAACGACCCAGTTGACCACCGAACTCGCTAGAAAACTCCAGCAGCCATCGTTCCTTCATCACCATAACTGGCCAGAATCCGGCGACCGTACACACACATACAACCAAAAAAAAAGGCAGGGAACGGACAAACACGAGAGGGAAACGGGAAAGTCACAAGAACAAGAGAAAAGAAAATCTGGGCGAAAAAGGATTAAAGAAAAACGGGGTTGTTGGCTTTACTTCTGATTTTCACTTTTCTGATTTCATATTAGTTCATCAATATTAAGGAAAAGATTTCAGTTGGTCCTAACTCCAAATCCGATTTCAAATTCGAAAATATGATGAAATTCTAGATGTACTTTGACTGTGGCTTCCGAAATGGGTTGGATTTGAATTGGGTGTTCGATCGCAGAGTTTGTTGTCTGAGAGGCGAGGCAGTCCGGTCAGGGATGTTATGAGGTTCCGTCGAGGTTCGATTTGAGATTGTTGCTCTTTGTTTCCGGTTTGAGGTTTGAGCCACAATTTGATCAAAGGTCCGTTCCCTTTTTGTTAGTATCAGTGATGTTTATGGCCATGTTTCAGTTGCATTTCTTTAAATTGTATATTTCTTATGAGATTTGTTGAGTATGTATTTTATTGTAATACTTTGTGCCTAATTGTTTTGGAGGATTTGTTGTTAGTTTAATTTCCATTATCAATTAGTTGGATTGTTGAGAATCCTGAACTCGTATCAATTTTGTGTGGAAATCTTATATCTAGCTGCTATTGTGAGTTTGTGGAAGCGAAATGGACGTGAGCTCCGTAGTTATTCTCCGAGAAAATTCAAAGCTGCGGTTGCTTTTCTTCTTGTCCATGTTTCGACCACCCCATTCAATATTTTCCTTCAGTGTGCCTCGTTCTTGCAAAAGTTTTAGAACCCATGATATGACTCCATTAACTTCGATTCTGGGTTAAAATGCCAAGATTTTAAACATCTTCTTCTTAGCTATTTTTAATTTTAGTATATCAATTTTATGGGTTTACAGAATCTCTTTTGGTATATCTTTAATTCTATAATTTAGATATAATACATGAAGTGCGTAATTGCTTTAGGCGCATAATTTTAAATTAATTTTCTTAAACTTGGGTGCGCATTTATGTGACCCGAATCCAAATCTCAACAACGTTAGATAAAATGTGTCGTGGACCGCGGGTGCATTTATGTGACGTGGTTCAAGATGTGTTTTAGATGACATTGAATTTTTCCTAAAATTAATTGAATAAAAGCGGTTATAAAGTTAAAATGGAACCATAGGCTAAAACATGTATTAAAATCAGATAAGGCCATTTATGACAGTTGAGCGACCGTGCTAGAACCAGGGATCCCGGGAATGCCTAACACCATCTTCCGGGTTAACACAATTCCTTACTCGGATTTCTGGTTCGCGGACTGTAATACAGAGTCAATCTTTCCTCGATTCGGGATTTAAAACCGGTGACTTGGGACACTATAAATCATCCCAAGTGGCAACTCTGAATTTTTAATAAAATGATCTCGTTTCGATTGTCACTTTAAATTGAAAAAAAAACTCCTTTATACATTCCCTCTTCCGGGGGTGTAGTGAAAAAGGAGGTGTGACAGCTCTGGCGACTCTGCTGGGGACCGAACCCAGAATTTCTAGTTCAGGTTTCAAGAATTCGAGCTTCGAATAATTGTTATATTTGGCTTTATCTGATTTTGCTACATGTTTGGGCCTAATGTGCTAAGTAATGCTTTTACCGCTTTGATATTATCTGAACTATATATAAATGCTACGAAACCCTTCTCTCCTCCCTCCTGAGGAGTGCACGCTGGTAGTGACTTCTTTCTGTTAGTGTCATATCCCAAATAGAACGAGATTCGGACAAGTTGCAAAGTCGGATGATCTTTTGGTTATCGGTATGCAGCCCCCCCTCGGCTCGAGTTGTCCGCTCGGGTAAGCCAGATCTAGAACAAATAAACCCAGGTTTTAAACCTAGTATAACAAGACCTCATGTCGGATCCCTAGTAGGAACGCTTGTTTGCATCATGTGCATTTTAACTTTGGGGACTCAACACAGGGGTTGGGTCCGTCTAGGACAGGTGTACCCAAAATAACAGACCATCTTGATGCATCCTATGTGCTACATGTTGCATTTCTCCGAGGGTAAAAGGGTCGTTTGGCGGACTAATGATAGTTGAGGGCAAATGAAAAAAATGAAAAAAAAAGAGGGTAAAGTGTGAAGAGAGTGGGGCCCAATTATTTTTTCTGTCATATTTTTTGTTAAGGAAAAAGAGCTTGAAAATTTGAAAAAGGATTTTGCACTTTTTCATCATTTTTCGAAAATCAAAAATAAAAAAAAAAAGGAAAAAGAAATTCCAAAAAAAAAATGATGTTGCATGTCTCATCATTTTCAAGGAAAAGACAAAAAAAATATATATTTTTTCTCTAAATTAGTCGTTTTTGTTTTAATTCTCGCCCGTATCCAAATTGCCCGAACTACGCGAACCTGATTCTCGTCTCTCGGGGCGGGATACGTAGGCAACCCACATAGGGTCCGGTCTTCCTAGTAAATCTTAGGTTCTTGGCTTTGCGGGGTCATAGCCAAATTTTGCACTTCTAGCCACCTTTTGGCCAAATAAGCCATTTTACAAAAATAGCTTCAATTATGTCTTGCATGTGTCCAATAAGGAGTGTTATTGTCTACCTAGTGTTGGTTTGAATTTTTTTTCCATACAGGTGTGGATCTACTTACCGGAGTTTGAGCATGACAGATACCCCAGGACCACCGCATTCAGGAGTTTCTTAAGGAGATTCTTTTATATTTGTTATTTGTTATTTTTTTATTTTTATGTTTTGAGTATGTTTTTTTTTATGTCGTCTTTTACTTTCTAGTTTTGTACATCAATGTCGAGTTCTTTTGTTATTGTACTTTTATTTTGTATTTGAAAAGGTGTGGTGTAACTCAAAAATCCAAAAGAAAAGATATTTTGCGTTTTTATATTTCCGTTAGAATTTTCTTTAGAAATACTACTCCTAGAAATCAAGAAGAAAAAAAAAGAAAGTTTGAGGTGGTTTTATTTTAGGAAATGAGTATCAAGAAAAAAAAATTAAAAAAAAATTGCTTCCCTTAGTATATAGGGACCAAAATTCCAAAAAAAAAGAAAAAAAAAGAATTTTCTTTTAGTACCTCTTTAAAAGTTTTCTTTAAGGCATTAATTCCAAAATCCAAAAAGATTTTCTTGTGAGGAGTTTCTTTGGGAAATTAATGAAAGATGAAAAAAAATTCTTTTTATTTTCATTAGAACTTTAAGATATTGTACATAGAAAAAAAAAAGCATACTTTATCTTTTGTTTATCATTAGAATTTTTCCTTTAGGCAATCAAAATTGAAATCCAAAAATATTTTGTTTTATCTTTTTCATTGCTTGCTTCGAAATCTTGCGTCAGGATATCAAATGAAAATTCAAAATATTTTTCTGTGGTTTATTCTTTCGTTGCAATAGGTTATAGAACATTAAGTCTAGAAAATTCAAAAACAAAAAAAACAGAGATTTGTTTCCCTTTTCTCGTCAGAGTAGTCATTAAGGTAAAAAGAAAACAATGTTAGATTGTTTCCTTTATTCCCGATCTGCCAGAACTATGCAAAGATCTGATTCATGCGGGGTCATGATACGTAGGCAACCTACATAGGGTTCGATCGAATCAATTTTTTATTAAAAGAAAAAAACAAGAAAAAAAAAGAAAAGAAAAAAGAGAGGTGAAATTGTGGGATGTGAGATATGAGAGAAAGAAAGAGTGATGATTAAAAAAAAAGAAATGAAGGAAAATGGGCAAGCCAGCAAGTGCTAGAAAATCAAAGAAAAGAGAGGTTGAAATGAACAAATTGGGATGATGCCAACTGACCTTTCTACCCTCGAAGTCATTTTAGAACCGATAACTGTGGTTAGGTGCATTGCACATAAAGTGAGATTATATTATGTTAAATGCCCTAACGCTAACGTGATGGCTTCATTTTTTGTTATATTCATAGCAGAAGGGTGGTTGGTTTGTGGTTTTAAAGGGGTAACTCTTCTCTACAACATAAAGGCAAAGGCAATGGCAGACAACAACAGAACTGAGTTGGTTGATACCGGTGCTCGAAAGCAGTTGGTTGAACAGGACAATGGGTTGGTTGAAGAGGTAAAGATGTTAAAACAATACATGGCTGACATGTATCAGGCTTGGATGGCTGGGAAGGCGCCATCACCTAGCTTCCTAAATGCTACCCTTACCCAAACACCGGTCACAGTGCCAGATGATCCCCCATACTCTCTAGATCCACCCGCTTATCATGGCTTTCCCAACCACCCTAGTAGCTCCATCACTCATCTTCCAATTACCTTTCCCAAAAATTGCCCTCCGGTCTTATCCACCATCCCCAACAATGAACACCCACTCAAAGCTCATGATGTCCAATATTACCCCTCAGAGGTTGCCCACAAGGTTCCCAACTCATATAAGTAGGGTCCGCGGGATGGGCCTCATGTTGTAAATGAAGAGTTCACAGGAAGAAAAGGGCGAGATGGGATACCCAGGAGGCTGAAAGGCATAAAACAGTCCTTAAAGAACAAGCAAGGAACGGGAGACCAGGGTAACATGTCTTACAAAGAATTGTCTATGTCCCCCGACGTTCGTCTGTCTGCGGGGTTTAAAGTGCCAAAGTTTAACTTGTATGATAGGTGTGGGGATCCGGTATCCCATTTGAGGGACTATTGCAGTGAAATGAGAAGTGTTGGCGAGAAAGATGATTTGTTGATGGCGTACTTCAGTGAGAGCCTGACCGGGGCAGCTTTGGATGACATAATTGTCAAGATGTTGGTAAGTGGCCTACATTGGGTGACATGGCTCAAGATTTTGTTCGATACTTTCAATACAGATCAAGTGTTACCCCAGACCGCTCCTCTCTATCTAAAATGGAAATGAAGCCGGAGGAAAGCTTTAGGGGGTTTGGGCTCAGATGGAGGGAGCAAGCTGCTCGAGTCAATACCTGATTGGTGAAGAAGAAATGGTTGAGCTTTTCCTACAAGCCCAAGGGCCCACCTACTTCAGTCATTTGATCCTGGCCTTAGGAAAGCCTTTCAAAGATGTGTTAAAAATAGGAGAGCAGTGGAAGAGGGAATCAAATCAGGCAAAATCATGAGTTGTTCGAAAGATAATCAGAACACCCCAGTAAGCTTGGGTGGAAGAAAGAGAAACAGAAAAGATGATCCGATGGGGTTTTTCGATCAACACTTCTAGCCTCGGCATCGTCCCCGTGGATATCCTTGTGTGCCAGATAATCATCCCCAATGCCACTTCTCTCTACGGAACTCCCAAAATCGTACATCACTTTCCCAGTATCCAGCTCCACAAAATGCCTATCCACCCTCACGAGCCTACCGAAAACCCCCTGGATCAGGTTTTCGGCCCAATCAAGCATTTAAGAATGAGAGGTTGCTGAAAAAAGAAAAGGCTTTTACACCTATTGGAGAATCATATGCCATTTTGTTCCAAAAGTTGAGGAAATTGGACATGTTGAAGCCGATCCAGATAAAAATGCCAAACCTTCTTCCAAAGAAGTTTGATTTTTCTCAGAGGTGCGCATACTGCTCAGATGCCCCGGGGCATGACATAGAGAAGTGTTGGAATCTGAAGAACGCGATTCAGAAGCTTATTGATGCATGCAACATTGTCGTGCAAAATCCAGATGCAACAGACACTAGCCAAAGTTCGTCACTTGTGCATAATGAGACGCATATGGTGGGTATGATTTATTTTGAAAAGGAATGTGAGAATTCTTCTAGGATCCTCGGAGGTCCACGTACTACGAAGCTTTCAGCGCTATCAGAGTTTGATCCTAAGAACGAGCAGGCAAAAGGAACCCAAAGGCAATCTGTTAAGAACAATGTGATGGAAACTTATGAAGGTCCTAGTATTGTTGATGCAGAAGTCAGTGGCTAAGATGTTGAGTTTGATGATTGGAAAGACGCTCTTTTCTTGGTTAGCCAGGGAGTAGTTTTGGTGGTTTATTTTGTTGTCATTCCTGCTGTCCGGGTTATTTCAGGGTTGTAATTCGGACATTGTCTTGTGACTCAAACCCTTATATCTTTTTATTTTGCCTAGTTTGTTTAGTCGTAGTAGCCCGTTTAGTGTTGTCTAGGTTTGTTCTAGGTTTATAACACCAGTTTAGTTTGTTTGTTTTGTTGTCCAAACCCTTTCACCATCTGTCTAATGCAATTTTCTGTTTTTGGTGATTTCTAGTCATTTTCGTTTAGTTCTCTTTTCTTTTTATAGTTCTTTTCCTATTGACTCTAGTGAGAGAGGCTTGATAGTGAAAACCCTTCGGGCGCTACAAGTCGAATAAGGATTGTGAATCGGTTTGGATAATCGGAGCGTTGAAGTCCAGTTTCATGGTTCAAGAGTATAACAAGAGTTGAACATCATGCTTACTTGACAGAATAGGCCACAGGTGCATGTCATGGTCATTAGAGTTGATATCCACAACTGATAGGTTTCTACTTTGTAGTTTTCTCGTTAGGAATCATCTTTTCTATTGTCCTTCACTCTGTTCTTTTTGTCTTGTTCACTTCCTCTTCCTGAGTCTATGCGGTTAGAACAAGTGAGAAATGACTTCAAAATTTTCCACCAGTTGTCCAATTGCACAAAACGGGGTCTGGCTAACACATCAAAATGTCATAAGTCAGAAAAGAACAACAAGCGCATTGAGCTGGTAATAATCAATATGCTTTGGAATCCTTGTGAAATACAAAGGCTTGGTACATATCAATTCATGAGCAATGCAACAAGATGGAGGGTGTTAGGTGAACGAATCAAAGGTATTTTCGGTGAAATACAAAGGTTTGGTACATGTCAATTCATGAACAGTGCAACAGATGGAGGGTGTTAGGCGAATAGATTAAGGGTATTTTCTGTGATAAGATTGATAGAGAAAGTGGTTAACCAATAACAAGCAAGGTCTTCCAAGTGGAAATCAAAGTTATCATGGCAAATGAAGGAGCAATAGACCTCAAGGACAATGCCAGTGGGTTAAGTCAGGAAAGAACAACATGCACATTGAGTGGATGGCAATTGACGTGCTTTGGGATTCATGGGAGACACAAAGGTTGGTAAATGTCAGTTCATGAGTAGTGCAACAGATAGAGGGTATTGGGTCTAAACAAAGAAGAGGTATTTTCTGTGATAAGGATGATAGAGAAAGTGATTAGTCAAGGAACAAGCAAGGTCTTCGAGTGGAAATTTTTTATCATGAGAAGTGAAGGAGCAACCGCCCTCAAAGTCAAGGCCACAAACCAACCACCATATTTTAAACTGGCAAGATTTTTCTTTGATTTGAAACAGGGACAGAAAATTTCGTTTGTTTCGGAGAAACCCTCCGCAAGGAAAAGCAAGCACCAGACAGGTTTGACCGTAAACTCTCAGGACCTTCCAGGAAAATGTGGCCTAGTTTAAAATTCAAAACAATCATGAGTAGCATAATCTAGCATAAATGCAGCACAAAGGAATATAAGTTTGTTTCAAACATTGCATGTTTAAGATAGGATTCAACTAGGAGTTTTTAGGACCCTCCTGTAAAATGGGACCTAGTTTAAAATTCGAAACAATCATGAGTAGCATAATCTAGCATAAATGTACCCCCAAAGAAATATAAGTTGGCTTTAAAGTTGGTATGTTTAAGATATGATTCAATTAGGAGTTTTCAGGACCCTCCTGATAATGGGACTTAGCTTTAAGACTTCTATTAGATAACAAGATTTAGCGTAAGTTCTGTTGTAGGGTAGTATAATTTAGCCGTAAAATTATCGCTCTTAAGATAAAACTTGACTTGTGATCTTCAGGACCCTCCTGGATAATGGGATGCAGCTTTAAGACCCTCTTAGATAACAAGATTTAGCGGAAGTCACACCTTTAGAAGATATAACATAGATTTAAAATTGTCGTTTAGGTAAGAATTGTCAGGACCTCCCTGGATAATGGGACCTAGCTTTCAAATTCTTAGTAATATTTGGTAATATGATTCAGTTTAACACTCACATATGTGCCCAGCTACCAAACTGGGGCAGAAAAATTTTCTTTGTTTTGTCTATTTTGTTGAAGTCAGGCGCCCGCTTGGAGAGCAGGGAATACATTTTAAGTCACCAGTCAGGAGCCCGCCTGGAGAGCAGGGAATACATTTCAAGTCAGCAGTCAGGAGCCTGCCTGGAGAGCAGGGAATATATTTCAAGTCAGCAGTCAGGAGCCCGTCTGGAGAGCAGGGAATACATTTCAAGTCAGCAGTCAGGAGCCCGCCTGGAGAGCAGGGAATACATTTTAAGTTAGCAGTCAGGAGCCCGCCTGGAGAGCAGGGAATACATTCGAGTTCAGCAGTCAGGAGCCCGCCTGGAGAGCAGGGAATACATTTCAAGTCAGCAGTTAGGAGCCCGCCTGGAGAGCATGGAATACATTTCAAGTTAGCAATCAGGAGCCCACTTGGAGAACAAGGGAGTATAATTCAAGTTTTAGCTTTCAAGTTCTTATTGATATTTGGTAATGTGGTTCGTTTTACACTTACATATGTGTCCAGATACCCAAACTGGGGCAGAAATATTTTCTTTGTTTTGTCTATTTTGTTGAAGTCAGGCGCCCACCTGGGGAAAAAGGGAATACAATTCAAGTTCATGCAATCAGGCGCCCACCTGGAGAGCAAGGGAATACATTCAAGTTCAGCAGTCAGGACCCACTAAGAGAGCAAGGAAATACAGTTCGAGTTCAACAATCAGGCGTCCACCTGAAGAAAAGGAAAAGCATCTCAGATTGCAATTCAAGTCAGTAACCAAAGAATCTCACGGCAATAATACGAGTCAACAGTCCGAGGTATCAACATGAGTTAGTCACAATAAAGAAAAAAGAGAGAAAGGCAAGAAGTGAATCCAAATGAAGAAGTTGATGGAAGATGTGAACTGCTTAAGACATGGTGGAAGTCACAAGCACTACATGTCCGGTCTTGATCCAAAAAGCTGAAGAAGAACGAGCTAGCACCTGCAGCTAACAAGCGCCAAGGTTCAAATCTAAAGTCTGCATGAAGAACCATTCAAGACTCAAGATCAAGCTTCAGAAGACTTATAGATAGGAATCCTGTAACTCGTAGTTGAAAGGCTTAGTTAGACTTTTTCATTTGATTTTTGATGTAATAACAGGACCACGGACCGGAACCTTGACGGAACGGCACCTCGATCGGCTCTTCACCGTCATCTCATTCATCTCTAAACTACACATGGCCTGATTCCTTTATAGCCAATGATATGTAGGCAGCTTAGATACCAGGGCTCGGTCACATTCCCCTTTTCTCTTAGTTGGTTTCTTTAAATAAGGGTCGGGTCAAAATACCTGTCTAGTCGTTCTTTGTCCGAAAACGCTTCATGTTTCCAGTCAAAGAGGGGCAGCTGTAGACATGTGATTTAGGCCTAATATAGCTATTTCAACTCATTTTTACTCTTTTACTTTATTTTATTACAAGAAAAAAGAAAATTACAAAAAAATATTTTAGTATGTATCTTTCAAAAAAAAATACAAAAACAGAACCATATTTTCATCTTTATATAATTTGAAAATAAAAAATATATAATACTTTCATGTTAGCTTTTGCATGGGGTAGTATTTTTATCTTACTTTAAAATGAGTCAATTAGGGTGTTGGATCACAATTTTAAGAGTTTTAGAGCCCAGTTCTTGGCCCAATTTGGATTAGTCGATTAAGCCAAGGGACCCTTCTAGACTCTTCTTTGGAACAAAAAAAACAAATAAAGGAGACCCTAAGGATTTAACACAAAAGACCCAGGGACTAATGGGCAAAATACACAAAATACACCTAAACCTAGACTCTACCTATAAATTAATGCTTAAAAAATCAAAAAAAAGGGCCTGATATAGGCAAAAGAACAATAGCAGCTTTACACAAAGGAGACCCCCCCACTATTTCGTCTTCCTCCCACACCCAAACGACCCCTCGACTCCTCCTCTCCTCACCAGCGGCGAGCTCGCCGTTACACCCCAAACAATGACCCAGCCGACCACCGAATTCGCTAGAAAAACTCCAGGAGCCATCATTCCTTCATTACCATAACTGGCCGGAATCCGGCTACCATACACACACATACAACAAATAAAAGGCAGGGAACGGACAAACACGAGAGGGAAACGGGAAAGTCACAAGAACAAGAAAAAAGAAAATCTGGGCGAAAAAGGATTAAAGAAAAACAAGGTTGTTGGCTTTACTTCTGATTTTCACTTTTCTGATTTCATATTAGTTCATCAATATTAAGGAAAAGATTTCAGTTGGTCCTAACTCCAAATCCGATTTCAAATTAGAAAATATAATGAAATTCTAGATGTACTTTGACTGTGGCTTCCGAAATGGGTTGGATTTGAATTGGGTGTTCGATCGCAGAGTTTGTTGTCCGAGAGGCGAGGCAGTCCGGTCAGGGATGTTATGAGGTTCCGTCGAGGTTCGATTTGAGATTGTTGCTCTTTATTTCCGGTTTGAGGTTTGAGCCACAATTTGATCAAAGGTCCTTTCCCTTTTTGTTAGTATCAATGATGTTTATGGCCATGTTTCAGTTGAATTTCTTTAAATTGTATATTTCTTATGAGATTTATTGAGTATGTATTTTATTGGAATACTTTGTGCCTAATTGTTTTGGAGGATTTGTTGTTGGTTTAATTTCCATTATCAATTAGTTGGATTGTTCAGAATCCTGAACTCGTATCAATTTTGTGTGGAAATCTTATATCTAGTTGCTATTGTGAGTTTGTGGAAGCGAATGGACGTGAGCTTCGTAGTTATTCTCCGAGAAAATTCAAAGCTGCGGTTGCTTTTCTTCTTGTCCATGTTTCGACCACCTCTTTCAATATCTTCCTTCAGTGTGCCTCGTTCTTGCAAAAGTTTGAGAGCCCATGATATGACTCCATTAACTTCGATTCTGGGTTAAAATGCCAAGATTTTGAACATCTTCTTCTTAGCTATTTTTAATTTTAGTATATCAATTTTATGGGTTTACAGAATCTCTTTTGGTATATCTTTAATTCTATAATTTAGATATAATACATGAAGTGCGTAATTGCTTTAGGCGCACAATTTTTAAATTAATTTCCTTAAACTCGGGTGCGCATTTATGTGACCCAAATCCAAATCTCAACAATGTTAGATAAAATGTGTCATAGACCGCGTGTGCATTTATGTGACGTGGTTCAAGACGTGTTTTAGATGACGTTGAATTTTTCCTATAATTAATTGAATAAAGCGGTTATAAAGTTAAAATTGAACCATAGACTAAAACATGTATTAACATCAGATAAGGCCATTTATGACAGTTGAGCGACCGTGCTAGAACCACGGAACTCGAGAATGCTTAACACCTTCTCCTGGGTTAACACAATTCCTTATCCGGATTTATGGTTCGCGAACTGTAATACAAAGTCAATCTTTCCTTGATTCGGGATTTAAAACCGGTGACTTGGGACACCATAAATCATCCCAAGTGGCGACTCTGTTAATAAAATGATCCTGTTTCGATTGTCACTTTAAATTGGAAAAAAAACTCCTTTATACATTCCCTCTTCCGGGGGTGTAGTGAAAAAGGAGGTGTGACAGCAGCCACATCTCAGGCTGGGCAAGGAGCACAGACTCCCGCTGCCCTCACTCTTGAGTAGTGAGTGTATATTGATCAGGTCCCGGAGATTATTCTTGTACAGCCCAAGGACAGGGCATTGGCTTTAGAGGATGAGCAGCGGAGACTTGAGAGGTTCAAGAAGTATGATCCTCTTGTATTTAGTGGGTTAGCCTCAGATGATGCCCTGGGATTTCTAGAGGAGTGTCACAGCATCCTCCGCACTATGGGTATATCATGATCGAGTGGGGTTTCTTTCATTGCCTTCCAGCTTCGAGGAGCCGCCTATGAGTGGTGGCGCAACTATGAGTTAGATAGTCTGGGTGAGGCTGCTTCACTGACTTGGACTCAATTTTCAGATATGTTCCTGAGAGAGTTTGTTCCTCAGAGACTCAGGGACTAATGGCGCGTAGAGTTTGAGCATTTGCGCCAAGGTACTATGACTGTCTCGGAGTATACTGCCCGTTACACTAGCTTGGATAGACATGCCCCAGCCTTGGTTTCTACAGTTCACGAGAGGGTTCGCCGGTTTATTGAGGGGCTTATTCCCAACATCAGGTCTAGCATGGCTTGTGAGTTGGAGATGGATATTTCCTATCAGCAGGTGGTGACCATTGCTAGGAGGATTGAGGGTATGCATGCTAGGGAGAGAGAGGAGATAGAGGTAAAGAGGTCTCGAGAGTCGAGCCATTATTCTGGTGCCTGTGCCCTAGCTGCAGGTCGTCATAGTAGGGGTTATATAGGTCGCCCCGTTCATTCAGCTCTTCCAGCAGCCAGCGGTATTCCAGCTCCTCCTAGGCCTCAAGAGCCTTATTATGCACCTCCAGTATCTAGTGCGCCTCCTGCACGGGGTTCTTTCAGTAGTTAGTCCAGCAGACCTGGCCCGATCCAGTCACAGCCACCATATCCTGCTAGATCTTGTTTTGAGTGTGGTGATACAAGCCTTATGGTGAGGTATTGCCCCAGACTTAGGAGGGGTGCACCTCTACAGACTTATCAGCCACAACGTGCCCCGCAGAGTTCTCAGGCTATGGTTACAGCTCCAGTTGCTACCCTGCTTGCTCAGCCAGCTAGAGGTGGAGGTCGGGGAGGTAGAGGTCGCCCTAGAGGGGGAGGTCAGGCCAGATACTATGCCCTTCCTGCCTATACCAAGGTTTTGCCTCCGATTCTTTCATCATAGGTATTGTCATGGTTTGTCATAGAGATGCATTGGTTTTATCGATCCAGACTCCACTTATACTTATGTGTCTTCTTATTTTGCTCCGCATTTGGGTGTAACTCGGGATTCTTTAAGTACTCTTGTTTATGTTTCTACTCTTGTGGGAGATTCTCTTATTGCGGACCATATTTATCGGTCATGTTTGGTTGCTCCTAGTGGTTTGAGACCAGAGCCGATTTATTGTTGCTCAGCATGGTAGATTTTGATATTATCTTGGGCATGGACTGGTTGTCGCCCCATTACGCTATTCTTGATTGTCACGCCAAAATCGTAACACTGGCTATGTCGGGTGCACTGTATATTAGTGGAGGGGTGCATTAGATCACACTCCCAGTAGAGTTATTTCTTTCCTTAAAGCTCAGCAAATGGTTAAGAAGGGGTGTGACACGTATCTAGCTTATGTGATAGATGTCAGTATTGATACCCCTACAGTTGATTCAGTCCTAGTAGTACGAGGATTTTTCGGATGTGTTTCCAGCTGATTTTTCGGGCATGTCGCCTGATAGAGATATTGATTTTGGCATTGATATATTACCGATCACTCAGCCCATTTCTATTCCTCTGTATCGTATGGCCCCTCATGAGTTGAAGGAGTTGAAGGATAAGTTACAGGAATTGCTTGATAAGGGTTTTATTCGGCCTAATGTATCACCTTGGGGTGCTCCTGTCTTGTTTATGAAGAAAAATGATGGTTCTATGCGTATGTGTATTGATTATCACCAGTTGAACAAAGTTACAGTGAAGAACCGTTATCCTTTGCCTCGTATTGATGATCTGTTTGACAACTTCAGGGCGCACGAGTGTTATCTAAGATTGACTTGTGCTCAAGTTGCCATCAGTTAAAGATTCGGGAGCCAGATATCCCGAAGACTACTTTCAAGACTCGGTATGGTCATTACGAGTTCCTTGTTATATCATTTGGGCTGACCAATGCCCCAGCAGCCTTTATGCATTTGATGCACAGCGTGTTCCGAACATATCTTGACTCGTTCGTCATTGTCTTTATTGATGATATTCTGGTGTATTTCCGGAGTCGGGAAGATCATGAGCAGCACCTGAGGACAGTGCTCCAACTCTGAGGGAAAAGAAGTTATATGCAAAGTTCTCAAAATGTGAGTTTTGGTTGGATTCTGTGGCATTCTTAGGCCACGTAGTATCGAGTGAGGGTATTCAGGTGGATCCGAAGAAAGTAGAGGCAGTACAGAGTTGGCCCAGACCATCCTTAGCTACAGAGATCCGCAATTTTCTTTGCTTGGCGGGTTATTACCGTCGTTTTGTTGAGGGGTTTTCATCGATTGCATCCCCCTATGACTAGGCTGACCCAGAAGGGTGCTCTGTTCCAGTGGACGGAAGAGTGTGAGGCGAGCTTTCAGAATCTCAGGACAACTTTGACTACAGCCCCAGTTTTGATATTGCCTACAGGTTTGGGATCTTATACTGTCTATTGTGATGCCTCAAGGATTGTCCTTGGAGCGGTATTGATGTAGGGTGTTAGGGTGATTGTCTACGCGTCCAGACAGTTGAAGGTACACGAGAAGAATTACCCTGTCCATTACCTTAGGTTAGCTGCCATTGTTCAGCCTTGAAGATCTGGCGTCATTATTTGTATGGTGTGCCTTGTGAGATTTATACTGATCTTCGGAGCTTGCAGCACCTGTTCAAGCAAAAGGACCTAAATTTGCGCTAGAAGAGGTGGTTAGAGTTGCTGAAGGACTATGATATCACTATTTTGTATTACTCGGGCAAAGCCAATGTGGTAGCCGATGCCTTGAGTCGCCGGGCAGAGAGTTTGGGGAGTTTAGCTTATTTACCAGCATCGGAGAGGCCTATGGCAATGGATGTTCATGCCTTAGCCAGTCAGTTTGTGAGATTGGATATTTCGGAGCCCAGTCGGGTTCTAGCTTGCGTGGTTTCTTAGTCTTTCTTATTTAATTGTATTAGGGAGCGTCAGTATGATGACCCTCATTTGCTTGTCCTCAAGGACAAGGTTCACCATGGTGATGCCAAAGATGTGACTATTGGTGATGAAGGGTATTAAGGATGCAGGGTCGGATTTATGTACCTAATGTTGATGGGCATCGGGAGTTGATTCTAGAGGAGGCCCATAGTTCGCGGTATTCTATTCATCCCGAGTGCCGTGAAGATGTATTAGGATTTGAGACAGCACTATTGTGGAGGCAGATGAAGAAAGATATAGTTGGGTTTGTAGCTCGGTGCCTCAATTGTCAATAGGTGAAATATGAACACTAGAGACCGGGTGGGTTGTTTCAGTAGATAGAGATTTCGGAGTGGAAGTGGGACCAGATCACCATGGACTTTGTAGTTGGGCTCCCACGGACTTTGAGGAAGTTCGATGCCATTTGGGTGATTGTGGATCGGCTTACCAAGTCCACGCACTTCATTCCTGTGTGTACTACTTATTCTTCGGAGCGGTTGGCGGAGATTTATATCCGGGAGATTGTTCATCTGCATGGTATCCTAGTTTCCATCATTTCAGATAGGGGTACTCAGTTCACATCACGGTTCTTGAGGGCCGTTCAGCATGAGTTGGGTACTCGGGTAGAGTTGAGTACAACATTTCACCCTCAAACGAACGGACAGTCCGAGCACACTATTCAGATTCTTGAGGATATGCTTTGTGCGTGTGTGATTTAGTTTGGACAGTCTTGGGAACAGTTCTTGCCATTGGCGGGTTTGCCTACAACAACAACTATCAGTCCAGCATTCAGATGGCACCGTATGAGGATTTATATGGCAGGCAGTGTAGATCCCCGGTGGGTTGGTTTGAGTAGGGTAAGGCTAGATTATTGGGCACATACTTGGTTCAGGATGCTTTGGAGAAGGTTAAGGTGATTTAGGATAGACTCCGTACAGCTCAGTCCAGCCAGAAGAGTTACGCGGACCAGAAGGTTCGTGATATTTCCTATATGGTTGGAGAGTGGGTTCTGCTTCGGGTTTCGCCTATGAATGGCATTATGAGATTCGGGAAGAAAAGAAAGTTGAGTCCGAGGTTTATTGGCCCTTTTGAGATATTGAGGCATGTTGGGGAGGTTTCTTATGAGCTTGCCCTACCTCCCAGCTTGGCAGGAGTTCATCCGATATTTCATGTTTCGATGCTCCGGAGGTATCACGGGGATCCGTCACACATGTTGGATTTCAGTTCATTCCAGTTGGACAAGGATCTATCTTATGTTGAGGAGCCAGTGGCAATATTGGACAGGCAGGTTAGGAAGCTGAGGTCAAAGAACGTTGCATCAGTGAAGGTTCAGTGGTTGGGTCAGTCGGTCGAGGAGGCGACCTAGGAGACCAAACAGGATATACGCAGTCGTTATCCTCATCTTTTCACTACTTCAGGTATCTCTCTATTCTCGTTCGAGGATGAACGAATAATTAAGTGTGGGAGGATGTAATGATCCGGCCGGTCATATTAAGAATTAACACCCCGATCCCCTATTAACTGTTTTCCCCGTGTTTGTTTCTGCTATTTTGATTTGTTGGGATGCTTGGCTTTGAGTTTCGGAGAGTTTTGGGACACTTAGTACCTAAATGAGAGCTTAAGTTCTGAAAATTTGATCGTAGTCAGAACAGTGTGAAGACAGTCTCGGAATGGAATTCTGATGGTTCCATTAGCTCCGTTGGATGATTTCGGATATAGGAGCGTGTTTGGATTGTGTTTTAGAGGTCCGTAGCTAATTTAGGATTGAAATGCCGAAAGTTGAATTTTTGAAGTTTCCGGTTCGATAGTGAGATTTTGATCCGAGGGTCGGAATGGAATTCTAGAAGTTGGAGTAGCTCCATAGTGTTGAATGTGACGTGTGCAAAATTTCTGGTCATTCGGACGAGGTTTGATAGACTTTTTGATCGAAAACGTATTTTGAGAGTTTTTGAAGCTCTTAGGCTTGAATCCGATGCTAAATTAGTATTTTGATGTTGTTTTGAGCATTCAAAAGGTTGGAACAAGTTTGAATGATGTTATGGGATATGTTGGTAGGTTTGGTTGAGGTCCCGAGGGCCTTGGGTGTATTTCGGATGGTCAAATGGGCACTTTTGGTCTTTGGGAGATTGCTGGTTTTCTGGTGTTTTAGCAGCAGTGATTTGCTCATTGCGATGGCGTGAGTTCATCTACGATCGCGTATAGTAAGTTGAGGCCATGTGGATTTTTGTGAATCGCGATCGCGAAGGTAGGAGTGTGATTTGTAAGGCCCCGGAAAATTTCGCTAAGTAATATAGGATTTTGTGGTGCCACGTAGGCTAATTATAATATTTTATGTGCTATTAACATGGTGGGCAACAATTGGACTTGGTAAATAAGTGTACGAGTCTTATGGTAAGTAATTTGGGGCCCAAGGAAAGGCCTAAGCCTAAGTCAAATTGGAAAATTTCATAATAGGCTAAGATTCCAAATGAGTTTGCACAAGTCCACACTTTGAATGAGCATATCTAAATATATATAAAGTATTATGTGATTAATAACCTATAATATGAAAGGTCTTCGAGTCTAGTTTCCAACGCTTTATGTGATTAATAACCTATCATATGAAAGATCTTCGAGTTTAATTTCTAACGCTACAAACCGTTCGTCATTTGGACATTCATACACAAAGTTATGATCAAATTACCAAAGGCTAGAAAAATGCGATCATGTGCCGAATTTGCAATCGCAAATCGGTCACATTTGTGACTCTGTGATCGTAGATCTGTCGCAGATTGGGCCAGTGTTGCCCAGTTTTGGGAACCTATTTCGCGATGCATTACGCGGCCCGCATTCTTTTTTTGCGGTCCATTCTGCGATCGCAGACCCGATTTCGGAGGCTTATTTTCTCTATTTTTATAACATGATCCCATTTTAATATATAGTCTTTGGGGCTTCATTTGGGGTCATTTTCTACTAATTTTAGAGAGAGATGAGAGCATATAGAGAGAGAAAGGAGGGTCCCATAATCATTCAAATCTTGCTCAAGTCTTCAAGAATCAAGGAAGATAACCATAGATTGTCCTCTATCCGAGTAAGTCCTACTTCCAAAATTTCATATAATAGGTTAAAGGTTCAAATATGTTGTGGGGGTTAGAAATAGGCCATGCATGTGGGACTAATCTATAGTATGTGGGATTAATGAACTAATTTGGGTAGTTCTTGATGAAAATTGGATAAGGGAAGAAGGAATTTCCATTGTAGAACCTTGTAGTCTACTTCACTTGTTAGGTGTTTGATGAAATTCCTAAAAGAGTTACACCATGGGTAATCTTCCTAATTATTAATCGATTTCCGCTATTTCCTTATAGATTGTTATCGCTAGAGGTGTTGGTGTGTTCTAAAAACTTAAGGAAAACTTAAACAAGATATGTATGGCTAAAACCTTGTCTCTTAGAAATTGAGCTTCCATGGTGCCCGTGTAAATGTTGTAAGTTCAAAACGTGATTGATGCAGTACTTGTTATGTTAAGTGAATTATTGTTGTGAAAATGTATGTGGCAGGTACTTCTTCATGTGTTTAATGTGTTATTCTTTGTAAATGGAGGATGTGTGGAGAACATGATCTATGTGTTAAATGCCTAAATGTCATGTCAAGGTTACTTTGGGACTAATATGACAAACTTGACGAATTCCTCTCTATGCTTATGATTTAAATTGCCTTTGTATGCGCCTATGATCTTAAGTGGCAAATTAAAAGTTAAAAATGGGAACAATGTAAAACGTGAATTATGGAATATGGAAATTGTGTCGGTAAACTAATACATATGTAACTAAAGATTGGAGTGAGATGAATAATGGAAAATGGTAACGTCTCGGGGAGGCGGCTTAGCCGATCGGGCCATGATCGGACGCCATGATATATACACATGGCGGTAATGTAATAATGATTGAAACTGGAAAGTGTGAACAAAATAATGGTAACGTCTCCAGGAGACGGCTTAGCCGATCGGGTCATGATCGGACTCCGCTCAAAGAAGCGGTGGCAAAGTGGATAATGATGCAACAGTGTGGGATGCTCCAATTTAAAATTTCAGAAACTATGTGAAAATCATGTGAACCTCCTTGTATTGTTGACATGGTGCTTATTTGAAACTTTATTGTCTTTATGATTTCCTCTTTATACTTGTATGAAAGTTCTTTCTAACTAGATGGTGTTTAGTTATACATACTAGTGCTATTCGATGGCACTAACGTCCCTTTTGTTGGGGGCGCTACGTCTTTAAATGGATGTAGGTGTTTCTATAGCAGGCAGTATTGGTCACAGCTAGTGCCGCATCATCCTTTCAGTTGACTTGGTGAGCCCCACTTCGTTTCGGGTTCCTGTTTCATCTGTTCATCATGTACTTGGTATTTGAGGTATAGCCGGAGCCTTGTTACCGGCATTCCTATATTACATTACTCTTCAGTTGTGTTTAGAGGCTCCGTAGATAGGTTGTGGGTAGTGTCGGGTATTGGAATTAAAGTAGAAATATTGATGTTTGACAAAGATTTATAAAAGTTGTAATATTTTGATAATTATGATTTAAGCTGCTAATGGAAATGAAATGGAAGTTGTTAATGAAATACTTACTAAGTATGATTAATGGAGTTCATCTCCTATTTATTCATGAATTATTTTGGTTTGAATGAAACCTAACAGGCTTGCTCAGTAGGGTTTATTCGGTTGAGCGTCGGTCGCGCTCCTCGGATTTTGGGGTGTGATAGGATCGCATAGGGTGAGCAGTCTTGGTCATTGCGTTCGCGTGGAGAGCTTTACGTTCGCGTAGAAGGACTTGGAGTGGCAGTGAGGTGATGGAATTGCTCTATGTGATCGCATAGAGCTGGTCGCGATCGCATTGTTATGAGGAAATTGTCTTATGCAATCGCATAGGTGTTTCTGCGATCGCATAGGGTTAAATCTGGGCAGTATTTAAATAGCCCATCCGCAACCCTTTTTTATTTTTCCACCATTTTTGAACAGGATTGAAGCTTTTGAGGGATATTTTTGAGGAAACCAAAGGGGAATCACTTGGAGGTAATATTTTTGACTTCATAACTCGTTTATATATGATTAAAGGTCTAATTAGTGGTAAAAATTAGGGAAAATTAGTGCAAAATGGATAATTAGGGCTTGAGATTAAGAGACCTTAAAATGGGTATTTGAGGGGTCAATTGAACTCCGATTTCAGCGTTCTTGATATTTATGTCGTGAGAGTGTGAGAATTTTGAAAATATAAATTTCACCCGATTCCGAGATGTGGCCCGAGGGGCGTTTTGGTCATTTTATCTAATTTCGCGTATTAGCTTAGAATTTCTTTGTGGAATCAGTTACTTGAAGTGTTATTTACATTATGCAATTTAATTGAATAGATTTGGGCCATTTGGGGTCGAGTACTCGTGGCAAGAACGTAGTGTCGGGTTGACTCTGAGTCGGTTCAAGGTAAGTGGCTTGCCTAACCTTGTGTGGGGGACCTTCCCCTTAGGATTCGGTATTATTGATAATTGAAATGCCTTGTACGTGAGGTGACGAGTGCGTACTCTACCCTCCTGCATCAATACACATACAATACCAACTCTCGAAGCATCACAATACACGGTATATGAACCTGAAGCTAATGGCAAAACTAACACTGGAGTTGTGGTCAAGTCAGTCTTGAGCTTCTGAAAGCTCTCCTCACACTCATTCGACCACCTGAATGGAGCACCCTTTTGAGTTAATTTGGTCAAGGTTGATGTTATAAATGAAAATCCCTGAACGAACCGACGGTAATAACCCACCAATCCAAGAAAGCTGTGAATCCTGTGGCTGGGGACGGTTTGGGACAACTCTGAATGGCCTCTATCTTCTTCTAATCAACCTGGATACCCGTACTGGACACCACATGCCTCAAGAAAGCCACTGAACTGAGCCAAAACTCACATTTGGAGAACTTTGCATAAATTTTCTCCTCCCTCAATCTCTGTAACACAACTCTCAAATGCTCCGCGTGCTCCTCCTGAGTATGCAAGTATACCAGAATATCATCAATGAAAACAATCATGAACGAGTCGAGATAAGGCCGAAACATGTTGTTCATCAAATGCATGAACATTACCGGGGCATTGGTCAGCCCAAACGACATCACAAGGAACTCATAACGACTATAGCATGTCCTGAAAGCTGTCTTAAGAATATCCGAGTCCCTGATCTTCAACTGGTGATACCCTGAACGGAGATCAATCTTGGATAACACTCTCGCTCCCTGAAGCTGGTCCAATAAGTCATCGATACGAGGCAAAGGATACTTGTTCTTGATTGTGACTTTGTTCAACTGCCTGTAATCAATGCACATCCTCATTTTTCCATCCTTTTTCTTCACAAATAGAACAGGCGCACCCCAAGGCGACACACTAGGCCGAATGAACCCCTTATCAAGGAGTTCCTGAAGTTGTTCCTTCAACTCCTTCAACTCCGCTGGTGCCATATGATACGGTGGGATAGAAATGGGCTGAGTGCCTGGCACCAGATCAATACCAAAATCAATATCCCTATCCGGTGGCATGCCCGGCAAGTCTGCAGGAAAAATATCGGGAAAATCCCTCACAACATGAACATAATCAATGCTAGGAGTCTATACACTGACATCCCTCACAAAGGCTAAGTATGAAAGACAACCTTTCCCAACCATCCGCTGGGCCTTCAAAAAAGAAATCACCCTACTGGTGACAAAATTAGTTGAACCATGCCACTCAATCTGTGGCATACCCGGCATATCCAATGTCACTATCTTAGCATGACAGTCTAATATAGCACGACATGGAGATAGCCAATCCTTGCCCATTATCACATCAAAGTCCATCATACATAGCAACAAAAGGTCCACTCGGGTCTCCAAACCCCCCAATAGTCACCACACACGACCGGTACACATGGTCCACAACAATAGTATCACCTACTGGAGTAGATACATGAATAGATGAAACAAGAGACTCACGGGGCGTATCTAAATAACGAACAAAATACGATGACACATATGAAAAAGTGGAACTAGGATCAAATAACACAGAGGCATCTCTATGGCAGACTGAGACAATACTTGTAATCACAACATCTGAAGCAATAACATCGGGTCTAGCTGGGAGTGCATAGAGATGGGCCTAACCACCACCTGATCGACCTCCCTCTTTGGGGCGACCCCTAGCTGACTGTCCTCCACCCCTAGCTGGGTGGGTGGGTGGTGAAGTAACTGGTGCTGAAGTCGATGGCTGACTCCTCTGCTGAGATGAACCCCCAAGACGACGAGGACACTGCCTCCACATGTGACCCAACTCTCCACACTCATAACAACCCCCTGGTGCTGGAGATGGGGACTGAAGGGAACCTCTAGCACCGGGATGAGTAGCAGAAGAACCTAGCATAGAAGAGCCCTGAACGGATGGAGCACGAGACGAACTCTGGGATAGAAGGGCACCGAGTGATGAATGGCCCTAATGAGAACTGTGAGAACCATGGCCCGATGATGCCCCATAATAACCTGGGCGAGCTGACTGAGCATTCCTGAATGGACGACCTCTGCCATGCTGAAACTGACCCCCATAAGGAGTACCACTGAATCCACCTTGACTATGAGGCCTCTTAGCCTCCCTCTCGATCCTCTCCTGACCACGAACCATTTCAATTTGTCGAGATATGTCAACAACTTCTTCAAAGGTAGCACCAGATAATCTCTCTCTAGTCATAAGCAACTGAAGCTGAAAACCGAGGCCATCTATAAACCTCCTGATCCTCTCTCGATCTGTGAGAACCAACTAGACCGCATGATGAGCTAACTTAGAGAACTGTATCTCATACTGTGTAACAGATCTGTCACATTGCCAAAGCTGCTCGAACTGCCTACGCAGCTCCTCTCGGCGAGACTCAGGTAACTTCTCCAAAGAGAGAATGGAGAATTACTGCCAAGAAAGGGGCGCTGCGTCAACCGGCCTACGCCTCTCGTAAGCCTCCCACCAACTAAGTGCAGCCCTTGAGAACTAGAAAGTAGTGAATGAGACCCCATTGGTCTCCAGAATACCTGCGGTCCGAAGTATCCTTTGACACTTGTCCAAGAAACCCTAGGCATTCTCGCCCTCTACACTACTGAAAGTCGGAGGCTGAAGTCTACCAAACCTCTCCAACCTACGCTACCCATCCTCTGGTATAATATGAGCTACATAGTCTTAAGTAGCTCCAACCGGCTGGGCTAGAGGTGCCCCCGGTGTCTGAAGTCCCTGCACGACCTGCTCAGGTGTGCGAGCGGCGGGAGTCTGAGTGCCTCCCCCGGCTTGAGAAGTAGTTGCGGCTGTAGTAACTGAGACCGTTTGAGCTAGGCCCGTGCACACTGATAGAATCTAGGCCAGGGCCTCCTGAAGGCCTGGAACCACAATAGGCACAGCCGGTGCCTAAGCTGGTGCTGTTGGAGCATCCACAACTGGGACCTAATCATAAACTGGGGCGGTTGGTGGATCTGCAGGTGTTGCCCTAGCTGCTGTGCAGGCCACACCCCTACCCCTACCACGGCCTCGACCGCATCCTCGGCCTCTGGTGGCCCCAGTTGGTCGTACCGGTGGTCGTCCATCCTGACCGGCAGCAAGTGTCCTCACTATTTGTGAGAGAATAGAATAATAGAAGTTTAGTACTAGGATTAACAGATTCGCACGACAAGAATTCAAGAATATGAAGTTTTCCTAAAGGTTCTGCAGCCTCCCGATGATAAGTATAGACATCTCCGTACCGATCCGCGAGACTCTACTAAACCTGCTCATGACACGTGAGACCTATATAACCTAGGCTCTAATACAACCTTGTTACGACCCTAAAATGGACCCAGTCAAGATGGCGCCTATTGTGAAACTAGGCCATACGACACAAACCCCAAAACCAACCAAAACATTTATAATAAGTCATTTAAAACCATTAAATAGCTGAAATCCCATAATATAAGTTAAAGTAGATAGTGCGGAAATATAACACAACCCGACATCGGGGTGTCACCAGTCATGAGCAACTACAACTCGTCTAGGAATATGAAAAGACAACATAGTCTAAAAACATATACTAATACAAAGTTGAATAAGATATGAAGGAGAAGCACTAGGCTGCGAACACCATAGCAACTACCTAGTCAACTCCGGAAACACTGCTGGAAAGCTGATCAACACTCACTATCGCGACCCGAGACTCCTGGATCTGCACACAGGGTGCAGGGAGTAATATGAGTATGCCAACTCACTAAGTAATAAAAGTAAAGGCAGCTGAGCAATAAGAAAACACGTAAAACACAGCATAACGCTACAGCAAAATAATATAAGTCTAAAACAATGCAATAAAGCAATAAAACTCATAAAAACATCTCAATTCAATAAAACCTTTTTAAAACATCTTTCAATAGTTTTAAACGAGTGATGAAAATAGTGAGAAAAAGGATAGAAACGTAAACAGCCCCTCGGGCAAAACATGTACCACAACCGCCCCTCGGGTAAAATATCAATAGAACCAGACCCTCGGGCTATCTCACAATCACTCGTAATCAGCCTCTCGAGTAATAACATGAAACAATCACAGCCCCTCGAGCAATATCACATCTCACACTGGGTACCCGCGTTCACTAGGGGTGTTCAGACTCCAGAGGGGCTCCTACAGCCCAAACTTTATCACAAGCCATCTCGTGGCATAACAAATCTGGACCTCGGCCTCTCATATATCACAAATCAGTACACATGCTGCGGCGCGCAACCCGATGCCATAATAATCCTCACAACACAGGCCCTCGGCCTCACTCAGTCAGAAATCTCTCAAGCCCCTCGGGCAACAGTAAAACATGATGCTCAGTCTAAAATATCATTTAGAAATATCAAAACGGAGTAAATATGTTTGAGTTATGAAAGCAGTAGAATGCAACATGACTGAGTACAAATATATAGTCAAAACAGTGAGGAATAGTAGTAAAAATCCCCTAAGGGTCCAAAATAGTTGGCACGAGGCCCAAATATGGCATTCAGCCCAAAACATGATAATAATTTCCAAAACACAATGATATCAAACAGTTTTCAATCAAATACACAGCTTAATAGTTGTATAGGACGGACAAAGTCACAATCCCCAATGGCTCACAACCCCACGCTCGTCATCTAACATGTGTGTCACCTCAAAGTAGTACAACGATGTGAAATCCGGGGTTTCATACCCTCAGGACAACATTTACAATCATTACTTACCTCAATCTGGTCCAAACTCTAGCCCCCGATGACTTTGCCTCTCGACTCGGCCTCCGGATGCTCCAAATCTATCAAAAAATAGATTTATACCATCAAAATATGCTAAGGGAACAAAACCCACTCGAAAATAACCAATTTACATCAAAAAACCCGAAATTGGCCAAACCCGACCCCCGGGTTCATGTCTCGGATTTTGATAAAAATTATAAAACTAGAATCCTTACACTCTCATGAGTTCATACATATCAAAAACATCAAAATCCGACCACAAACGACCTCTCAAATCCTCAAATCAAAGTCTCCAGTTTCAAGCCCTAACTCCCCAATTTTAGGCTTTAGATTCCACAAATATCATGTCTAATTAGGTAGAAATCACAATAGGATCGAATATTGAGTCCAAAAATCTTACCTCCAAGCGTTTCCCTTTGATTCCCTCTTCAATCCTTCTCAAAAAGCTCCAAAATCACTCAAAAATGGTGGAAGATAGGCCAAAAATCGCGAACATGGCTATTTAAACATTCTGCCCAGGTGACATTTCCTTCTTCGTGAACGCGGTCAAAGCCCTGCGCTCGCGAAGCACAAAAACTTATTAACCAAAAATTCCTCTTACGCGAACACGACCTCCATTTCACGAACGCGAATGCAAAGCTTCCCAGACCTTCGCAAACGCGACACACCAAGCGCGAATGCGAAGAACAAACGACTAGAATCCCATCTGCTCCAATGCGGGACCAACAAACGACTGTGCCTCACCTTCGCGAATGCGGGACCAAAATCGCGAACGCGAAGGTCAAATTTCCTGCCTCACTTCTCATCCCTTCGTGAACGCGAGAGCTCTCTCGCGAACGCCAAAACTCTGCAATAGAAACAACAGAAAATCTGCAACTTTCCAAAACAAGATTTGATCTGTAACCATCCGAAACTCACCTGAGGCCCTCGGGACCTCAACCAAATATGCCAACACATCCCATAACCTCATCAAATGACACAACGGACCTACTCCAACTTCCAGAATTTTATTTCGACCCTTATAATAAAATTTCCCCTATCAACCGAAAAATGCCAAAATTCTAATTTCGCCAATTAAGGCCTAAATCTACACCGAACCTCCAAAACTCATTCCGTTCATGCTCCTAAGTCCCAAATCACCTCCCGAAGTGATCCAGATCTTAAAAACCAAATTTCGGGATCTTTTACTTACAAGTCAACTTCCGGTTGACTTTTTTAACTAAAAGGCTAATTTAAGAGACTAAGTATCTCATTTCTCTACAAAATCACTCTGAACTCAAACTAACCAACACTATGCGATGAAATATAGCTAAACAACATACAAAGAAGTATAAATGGGGAAAACGGAGCGGTAATTTATGAAACGACCGATCGGGTCGTTACTTCTAGCATATAAATTATTGATGGCAATTATAATTATATCTAACATAGAATGTTGCTGATATATTTATTTCTCATAATTTTATAAATATTTACCAGTAATAAATTTATTCAAATCTAATTTAAATGATAAATTATATTTAAGGAAAAAAATAAAAGAAATATGCAAACCTAACGAGCACGTATGGAGAAAATTTGAAAAGAAATTATTATCACTCTATTCCTAACATGTAACATAAATTGGTATAGTAACATTATTTTTTTATTAATTGAAATGGTCATAAAATTTAGGAAAGGTTTAGGACTTCTTACCTATTCAAATAATTAACGATTTAATAAACAAAATTTGACTTGATTTTGAAACCCTAAATATTAGGAGAGAATTATAAATTATAATTTATCTAATATAAAATAAATTTTTAAAGGGTAAAAAAGATGAACGATATTTCATTAAGGATCTTCATGCTTTTAATATAATATATGTCACGGCCCTAAAACCAACTCGGTCGTGATGACGCCTATCGCGAAACTAGGCCAGCCGACACAAACCCCAATTCCAACCAGTATTTCATAAAAATTATTTTTAAGATATTAAATTAACAGAATCTCATAACATAAGTCTAAATAACCAGTGCGGAAGAAAATAACACAAGCCCGACATCGGGGTGTCACAAGTCACGAGCAACTACAAGGTTTGTCTAAATACAATAAGGCTATCAAAGTTCGAAAATGAAGATACTAAGAATAGTTTGAGTAAGGTAAGAAGGAGAAGTGCAGGGCTGCGAACGCCAAGCAGCTACCTTGCCGATTCCGAAGACCTGTTGGAAGAACGATCAGCACTGACTATCGCGACCTGCAACTCCTGAATTTGCGCACAAGGTGCAGGGAGTAATGTGAGTACGTCAACTCAGCAAGTAATAACAGTAAATGAAAGCTGAGTAGTAAGAAAATAGATAATTCCACATCATAACACTACAGCAAATACATTACATTTCCAAAACAGTACAGAACTCAATTACCTCGTAAAACAAACTCAGTTTCAGTAAAACCTTTTATTTTAAAAATATCTTTCAATAGTTTCAAACAAGTGATTAAACAGTGAGTAAAAATGATAGAAACGTAAATAGCCCCTCGGGAAAAATATCAACAGAACCAGTCCCTCAAGCTACCTCACAATCACTCGTAATCAGCCCCTCGGGCAACATCACATTACTCACACTAGGTACCCGCGCTCACTGGGAGTTTTCAGACTCAGGAGGGGCTCCTACAACCCAAGCACTATCACAAGCCATCTTGTGGCATAATAAATCAAGTCATCGGCCTCTCATATATCACAAATCAGTATTGTAGACATGTAATTTTTGACCCTCCCCGAAATTTTATAGCTTTTAGTGCTTAGATGTCGGTTTTAGACCTAATATCAATATTTTTGACTATATTAAAACTTTTTTGCTTTATTTTATCTTAAAATTAAAAATATTTTCTTCTATTTGAGTTACTTTCTATTTTATCTACATGTTTTTGAATTATCTTTATTTTTGATAAAATTAAAAAAATGAAAAGAAGAAGTTACGTACTAAGATTTTAGACATGCATAGATTTTTGAGTTTTTTTTTATTATAAAAAAAATAATAAAGAAAGAAAAGTAAGGAAAAAATATCATTCAGCTACGCTTTTGGCTAAATAGCAGTATGTGGCATTTTTCTTAAGAATCTTTTAACTTTTGTTAGTTATTAGTTATTTTCCTTTCTCCTATGTGTAATAAACTAATATTGCTAAGTAGTTAGTATTAATATTTACGTAATTCTTATTTTTTTGTTATGATTTTGTCTTTTTCTCAAACAAACTCCATTACACAACACTCACGTCATTCTCACATTTTACTCATTTAGGACATGGTCATTTTAGCACAATTGCACACAGATGGTGGTATGTAGCTAAGAGAAAATTAAGGGATTCTTCAGCATTCATTTTGATATTGTAGGGATCAGTCATATTCTTTCTTCCTCCCCTTTATATCAAAATGAATAAAGGGGAGAGTGATAAATACAGAAGCAGCGGCTGGATCGGCTGAACCTCTTGAACACGCAAGACCTTAAGAACCTAGAGCAGCGGGAGAACCTGAAGATTTCCGCCGCAGCCACCCTCACACCCTTCTGCCGCTACCCCAAAAATCAACCAGTCGCAGTCTCCTTTAACGACAAACCAGCCACGCGACCACCCTTCACCAGTCACCACCACAAAAACCAGCCGCCTCACCATCCCTGATTCTCTAACCAGCCGCCGCCGGCCTCACGTAAAAAAAACGGCAAAAGCAGAGATAAAAAAACAGAATCCTTAAGCTTCATTTCTTGCAAATCTTTGATGGAACTCGATGAGATGCGGCCGAGATCGAGTTCGAGTTTGCCGACGAGTCTCCTCCGGTCGAAGGTTCCTGTTTGGTTGAGTTAGATTGTTGTCCATTCTCGGAGGAATTTTTTTTAAATCTGAAAGCTCGGCTAAGGGTTCAATTCTTGCCCTGTTTCCTTATTTCTCTTCCTCTCAAGCTTGATTTTTGATAGTATAAACCGAGTGATTATGTGTTTATCATATTACTTGATTGTTGGTGTTGAGTTACTAGAGTAAATGTTTCTGTTGATCCAAAGAGTGGTTTGAATTCAATTGTCTAATTCGAATAGATATCTCTTAGATGTTAAACAAGGTTTAAGCTAAGATATAAAATAAGCTGCTCGTGAACTACTTTGAAGATTAGATTATTGAATTAGACTAAAAGAAAACAAACAGTAGTTTGAGCTTGGATTAGCGTAAGTAAGTCCAAATTAAGTTTTAAATGCCATTAATCTGCTTTTATTGATTGAACCGTTTGGAGTATGTTTAGGCCGGCCACACTCGGGTAGGCAAATCTTAGGTTTTCTTTACTTCATTTCCATTTGAGGTGAGAGATCGTTTCTTTTAGTTTATTATTCGGGGAGTGTCCCGCGTAATTTGTATATATTTTATCCGGGATATGCCCCGAAGTACTTGTATTTGGAGGCCTAAAGTGGAACTCGAAGTATTTTTATTTTCATTTTTCTTTTATTAGGCGGGAACGACCTCGAGCCTCTTGTGTGTTTTTTTTTTCTTTTCTGTGTTTGTTTTTATCTCAACTTGAATATTTTAAAAGCCGATTAGATCAAGTATGCAACCGTCCTAGTTACGGGACTTGGGGAGTGCCTAAACCTTCTCCCCGAGTCAAATGAACCCCCTTACCCGAATCTCTGGTACAGACTTAGTTTTGGAGTCTAAAGTGTTTTAAAAGGATTTTTTTTTTTTAAAAAAAAACGGTGACCTGGCAAACCGAAACAAATGTCAGGTGGCGACTCTGAGTTATTTCCTTTTGAATACAAATTTTTGTCACTTTCTAATTGAAAACCCTTTCGAGTTTTACAATTCCTTTTATTTATTTTAAGAGGGTTAAGTAAAGTTGTAAAAAAGGGGTGTGACATCTCTGGCGACTCTGCTGGAGAATTGCAGGTTCGAGCTAGTACTTGATCTTGTTGGTTTTTAGGATATTTAGTTGAGGTTTTTATGTGTTTTGTTTGCCTTTTATTTTGTTTATGTCGTTTTATTATTTGCTAGTTGCTTATTTGTTTACAGTTTTTCCTTTATGTGTTACTGCTTTATAAATTGTCATCATTTGTATAACCATAGGTCTTCTTTCTGCAACAAGTCTTCCGGAGTACGTTTGAGTGTACACGGTCTTTTCGTGAGTCACCCGTGTCTTTAGGGGGTGGTGTGGGAGCGTGGAGTTATGATATCCTCACAACACATGCCCTCGACCTACTCAGTCAAAAACCTCTCAAGCCACTCGGGCAACAGTAAAATAGGATGCTCAGCCCAAAATATCATTTAAAGTATCAAAACGGAGTAAATACAGCTGAGTTATGAAATCAGTTAAACGCAGCATGACTGAGTATAGATATTAAGTCAAATAGTGAGGAATAGTAGTAAAGAGCCCCTAAGGGTCTAAACATTTGGCACGAGGCCCAAATATGGCATTCAGCCCAAAACATAGTAATACTTTCCAAAATACAATAGTATCAAATAGTTTTCAATCAAATACGCGACTTAATAGTCGTACGGGACGGACCAAGTCACAATCCCCAATGGTGCACGCCCCCACGCTCGTCTTCTAGCATGTGCGTCACCTCAAAGTAGCACAACGATGTGTACTCGGGGGTTTCATACCCTCATGACAACATTTACAATCATTACTTACCTCAAATCGGACAAAACTCTAGCCCGCAATGCCCTTGCCTCTCGAATCGGCCTCCAAATGCTCCAAATCTAACCAAACTTAGTATCACATCATTAATACACGCTAAAGGAACGAAGCCCAAATGAAAATAATTAAATTAACTCAAAAATCTCGAAATTGGCCAAACCCGACCCCCGGATCCACATCTCGGAATATGATAAAAATCACAACACTAGAATCCTTATCCCCTCACAAGTCTATACATACCAAGATCGCCAAAATCAGACCTTAAATGACCCCTCAAATCCCCAATTTAAACTCTCCAATTTCAAGCCCTAATTTCTCAATTTTATCCCTAATTTTTCCACAAATTCCATGATTAAACAACGGAAAATCATCACATATATAAGTTTTATGACTCAAGTCACTCACCTTGTTGTTAACCCTTGAATTCCTTCCCAAATTCTCCCTGAAAAGCTTCAAAGCCGTCCAAAAATGGTGAGAAATGAGCTGAAAATCGTGAAGATGACTCTTTATACTTTCTGTCCAAGTGTTGCCTTAATCGCGATCGCGGAAAGACCATCGCGATCGCGAAGAATAACTTCGCTGGCTCCTAACTTAACTCTACGCGAACGCGTTAATCACCACGCGAACGCGATGCTCTGCCTCTCACTCCTATGCGATCGCGGACCACTGATCGTGTTCGTGGTGAACAAACACGTGGCCCCAGCTTTGGTCCACGTAAACCTACGCAAACGCGACGCAACCCACGCGTTCGCGATACTTCACCTGATCAACCTACGCGATTGCATCCTTACTCCGCAAACGCGAAGAATAACCTGACTGGTCTCCAAAAATGCTCTACGCTATCGCGAGCCTCCTCACGCAATCGCGAAGAAGGATCTTCTGCAACAGAAATACCAGCAATTCTGCCAACTTTCCAAGTCTTAAAATGTCTCGTTGGGCATCCGAAACACACCCGAGGCCCTCGGGACCTCAACCAAACATGCCAACACATCCCATAACATCATTCAAACTTAGTCAAGCCTTCAAATCACTCAAAACAACGCCAAAATACCAAATCAATCTCGGATTCAAGCCTATTAACTTATAAACTTTCAAATTCCACAAACGATGCCGAAACCTACCAAATCACATCTGAATGACCTGAAATTTTGCACACACGTCCCAAATGACACAACGGACCTACTCCAATTCCGAAATTCCATTCCGACCTCTATATCAAGATTTTCACTGCCGACCGAAAAACGCCAAATTTTCAATATCGCCAATTCAAGTCTAAATCTACCACGGACCTCCAAAATACATTCTGATAACACTCCTAAGTCCCAAATCACCTAACGAAGCTATCTGAATCATCAGAATTCACATCTGAGATATTCTACACATAAGTCAATATCCGATTGACTTTTCCAACTTAAGCTTACTCAAAAGAGACTAAGTGTCCCATTCCTCTCTAAAACTACTCTGAACCCGAACCAACCAACCCGATGCCACATAATACAGTTGAACAACACATAAAGAAGCAGAAATAGGGGAAACGAGGCTAAAATTCATAAAACGACAGGCCAGGTCTTTACAATATAGGTATAGATAGATGGATAGATATAAATATAGAGAGATAAATACAGATAAGAGGCTCCATAACCTCAATTGTATTACATTCTTGAGAATAATATCCTATAATTCTTGTTCTATATATCTTGTTCTCTTATCTATAATTATATGGTAGAAAATGTATTTCCCTTATTAATATATGTTAGATTTAGGAATTAAAGACAATTTGATTCCTCTAGAATAGGTATTTTCCTCTTTTATTTTGTGCTAGGAATATTAATAATTTATTATTTATATTTTTATCCGTGTTAGGAATTTCAAGATTATTTTCTTTTAACTTTGAACACATTTTAATATTTCTTGAAAAGTATCAAGTTCATTTAATTTCATATAGGAAATTAGCTATCATAAAAACTTTCTTCCATGAAATTGCCTCTAAATTTCAAATCAAATATAATCCCATCTTACTTGAATATCAATATTTTAGAATGATTGCACTTTTTTTTTAAAAAATAGACGAAACTAAAAATGTACATACATAGTAACTAGTCAAATTTATAAATTAGAATTGATTGACTAATCCAATTATAAACAATAATTGAACTTATGATGCAAAAGAAAAAACATTCGCGGTGAAAATTAATGAATATCCATGATATATTTATTGTCCCAGCAAAAATTATACTTAATTACCGAATTACATGTGACTCGTGCATTTTTAAATATGAAATGCGATTCGTAGCCTTTTTAAACATTGTATTATTTTAAGACAAAACCTTGTTGTAGCTAAATTTCAGATTACATAAAGATAATTTAAAGATTGTCATTGAATTTTTAGATTTTTAGTGACAAAAATAATGGTCACAGTTATGTACAAAAATTCGTAGACAAAGTTCACTTTATTTTACTACAAATTCGATTTGTCGTTATTTAATCATCTATTTTTGGTGACGGAAAATTTTCATGTCTAAATGTAACTATTTTTCAAGACGAATAATTTGTTTGTCACTAATAATTTAGTGGATCAGTGACAAATATAATTGGTCACTAATAATTTTACTTCGTAGCTAAAGATTGCCTAAAAAAATGGCGCCACCATATTTTTGGAGGGAAACTTTTGTAGACAAAACTTTGCTACAAAATTCACGTTTCGTCACTAAAACTATGTGGCTCGTGTATTTGTATACGAAATGTAACTTTTGTCACAAAAAATAAACCGTTAGTGACGTATTTTTCGTCGTAGCTAATAATTTCGTGGTAGTGAGTCAAAGGTGAAAATTACATGTAAGCAATGGTAAAGGTACTGGAGTTAGTAACCTGAACGGAGTAACTACATTGTGAGGAATTATTGTAAAAGAAGAAAGTAGCTTATCTTGGGTCTATCGAAAACAGCCTCTCTGCCCTATTGGGGTAGGGATAAGGTCTGCGTACACATTACCGTCACTAGACCTCACTTTTGAGATTTTACTGGTAATTGTTGTTATTGTAAGAAAGTAGCTTATCTGTCATGCTGGCTGTTTCCTTGAATATGTCGATCTGCATTCTACATAAGGAGTTGATTTGCACTCTTGTCTGGCAGTTAGCTAAGCGAGAAGCTGCGATGGAGGAAGAAGTTCTATTCTTGTACGCCTTACGTCTAAAAAAAAGTACGACATTATTACTCTTCAAAGAGTCAAAAGAAATTTATACTATGATGTACCTAAGTTTGAGATGTATTAACTCTTGCACAATTCGAATCTCATTAATTTTTCTAGATCAGAGGAGTAATTTCCAACCTAATCTTTGGAAATTGAGGATGGGCTTGAGCAGGAAAAGAAACTACAGATCACAAAAATATGCATCGAGTTAACCCCACCCCCAGTGACTGAAGCCATGGTAAAATGTAGAGGCGGATTCAAGATTTGAACATTACGGTTCAGAATTCTAATACAAGGAATTTGATTTGTTAGGTTCGATATTTATAATTTATACTTATTTAGTGAATATTTTAACATGTATACATATATGTTAGCTAGATCCGCCCTTCCCGAAATGGGCTGCTTCTAGCCTTCTACGGAAGGAAATTTTGCTATAGTTACTTCCAAATACCCTTTTTAAACTTTAATTTCAAATACGTTTTTTGTTTCTTTTTTTATTAACTGCATATTTCAATCAAATATTATCCAAACGCCTATTAATCACCTTCCATCTTTTGGTACAAGTATAGTTGGGCCTTGCCTAAATTTCATGTGCTATGGGCCAATCTAGTGGATAGATCTTCTAATGACAATGACTCCTTGGGCTTGTTATGTCCAGATGGATGCAAAAATTGGACGGGGCGACCAAATTACTTATACCCATTTTTAAAATTTTTTTTAACTTGTACCCACTTTTTAAACAACTTCAGTCCTCTTTCTCCTCCTCCTTCAATAAAGAGAACTCTCCTTCCATTTGCTATGCTTATTCCTTGGAGTAATATACGCGAACGAAGGAATATGCCACAACTGACATTTGCTATGCTTATTCCTGCATTTCAAAAGTTAACTGGGATGAATGTTATCATGTTTTATGCACTTGTTCTTTTTAAGACGATTGGTTTTTGCGATACTGCTTCGCTTATGTCTGCTGTGATAACTGGTGGTGTTAATTTTATTGCCACCTTTGTTTCTATTCTTCCTGTTGATGGGGTTGGAAGGAGAGTTCTCTTTATTGAAGGTGATTTACATAAATCTATTATGTAAAGACTTTTTACAGAGCCATTTTAGCTTTCGAGCTGAAGTTGTAACTGGCTGAAGTTCGCTAGTTACAAAAACAAAAACTTTAGCTCTAGAGCTGAAGTTCGTCAGTTACAAACAAAAATTTCAGCTCTAGAGCTGAAGTTTGCCAGTTACAAAACAAAATTTCAACTCTAAAGTTGAAGTTCGCCAGTTACAAATCGCGAGTTACAAAACAAAAACTTCAGCTCTAGAGCTGAAGTTCGCCAATTACAAAAACAAAAACTTCAGCTCTAGAGCTGAAGTTCACCAGTTACAAAACAAAAACTTCAGCTCTAGAGCTGAACTTCAGGCCCGGCTACTAGAATGTTGAAATTTTGTGTGATTGCCTTTGCTACTTCAGCCCCGTATGCTGAAATTATGCGAAAAAACGGGTACGCTTGTATTTTTTTTACAAAGCGGGCACAAGTTAAAACGTGACACAAAAAGCGGGTATAGATGCAAATTCCACAATACGGGTACAAATCTGAAAAAAGAAGATCCAATATATATAATTGGATAACTTCTGGAAAACATTTCTTTGACGAAAAAACAAAAAGAAATGGAGAGAAAAGTGTCTAAACTCTAAAGATACAATGTATTTTGTGAGTGAAAAAAATGACGTCTAATTCCATTGAAAAGGTTTTGAAGAATTTTGTTTGAGAACTTGTTGAAGCAAACACGTCTAAATGGAAAAACATCTTTAACATTGAGGCGTTAATTCTAACTTTAAGGTATAACTTGATCTTTCAACAATATTAAGAGTAAGTTCTCTTTATGAATTTTTTTTACGGTAATAGTAAACTATCAATTAATTCCTTCATTTCATTCTATACGATCTCGTTTGTAATAACTTGGCCACTGATAATATTGTATGCTTTGAGTTTAGACCTGCATAGATTGAAAATGTGTTATTATGGTCTAAAGATTACTTTCTTTGTGTGCTCAGCATTTCATTCGTGTCTTGTCATTATAAGATTCGTTAGGATATTAATAAACTATCGTTGAAGGTTATAAGTTGCCCTCCGAGCTAGAGGCGGAGGGAGAATAGAAGCTACAAATTTATCCGAACCCAATAGTTTTGATCCAAATCATGTATTTATTTAAAAAATTTATTGAATAGTTATAAATTATTAACTTAAAACCCAATAACTTAAAAGCTTTAGAATCCCGAACCTATAAGGTTCAAATCCTGACTCCATCTTTACGCGGAGCAACAATATAGATATTAAAAAGACTATATGATCTAGAACCCCCACCCCCCACCCCAACACACAATATGTGATATTAATAACAATCAACCCCTTACGAATTCATACCGTCTTCAAAGGTAAAGATTATTTGACGACTTTAGTTTATGCGAATAAATGTAACATTTTCCACAGTATTGAGCATAGGCGTGACCAATAATTCTTACTTTTTCATAGTAGTTAACACGGAAACGTGTTAAAGGGATGAAGCGTGACAATTAATTAGCCGTGCAAAGTGGTTATTGGATTTTGTCTAATTTCTTTGGTCAATTTTTAATTTACTCCAAAAATGACATATGAAGTCTTACAACCTAGTCTAAGCACCGCCAATTAAGGACCAATTTCATAACGAGTTTAACTTATATATATTCTAATTGTGAAAAAGAAACTTTGTCACTATTAAGTTATTTTGAAAAATATTTATATTTTCATAAAAAGTGAGATTTATTATCTTGAAAGTAAGGCAGATTATTTGCTACAAGTAAGCCGATAATATAAAAATTACTTACAGCATCACTACACATAAATTACCTATTAAGAGGTCTACATGTAATTACATATCTAACAGGAAAGTTTCTATTTTTTGAAATTTACCCTTGGCTAGCTACGTTAAGCATAAAATTATATTGTATTAAAAAATGTTACTATAGGTAGCTCAATAAGTAGTACTCCCTCCGTTTCATATTAATTGAAGTACTTTCATTTTTAGTCTATTCCAAAATAAATGATACATTTCTAAATTTGGAAATAATTCAACTTTAAACTCTTTTATTTTACCCATTTACCTTTAATGAAAAGTTTTTATAGTCATACAAATGTCATGGCCCCACAAACTTTTTTACCCCTTAAGCTTTTAAGACCACAAGTTCCAAAAGTTTTCTTCTTTTTTCTTAAACTCCGCGCCGAATCAAACTACCTCATTTAATATGAAACGGAGGGAAGTAATGATTTTAGAGTAAAAAGCAATTTGAGCAATACAAAAGTTTCAAATATTACTTCCAATTTTGGTCTACTTTTTTGCTGGAAACTAGAGGGTGCAGGTCACTACCATATCAATAATAATAAAGCTAATTATGACAAGGCTAATAATTGTTTTCCTTTTGTAAATGTCATATCAATAATAAGGCTAATAATTATTTTTCTGTTATACAATAAAAGCAATGCAATAAAATGTAAATAAGAAGAGATAGAAAGAAGGGAGAAGTGTTTTCTTTTTTCACTTTGTTGTATCTGTCACACCTCCTTTTTACCTATACCCCGCAAATGGCTTAAATATAAGGGAGTTTTTCCAATTAAAGGACAATCGAAACGAGATTTATTTATTTAAAGATTCAAAGTCGTTACTTGGGAGATTTATGGTGTCCCAAGTCACCGGTTTAATCCTAAATCGAGGAAAAGTTTGACTCTGTTTAACAGTCCGTGAACCAGAAATCCGGGTAAGAAATTCTGTTAACCCGGGAGAAGGTGTTAGGTATTCCCGAGTTCCGTGGTTCCAGCACGGTCTCTTTGATCGTACTTGGCTTATTAAAATTGTTTAATTACTCATTTTAGAACTTATGTGATTTTACCTTTTACCGCTTTTTATAGAGGAAAAATTATCTTGAAATGAGTCACGCGTACGTGTACCCATCTGTTTGGCGCGTCAAAAATCATGTCACGCGAACGTGTCCACAATTAATAACACATTATTATTATTAAGAAAGTTTAGCCGAAGTTGCGCGAACGCATACTCCGATTTCGTTTTTAGAAATCGTAATCATGTCACGCGAACGTGTCCACAATCACGGTGGTCTATTAAACGGGCCTAAAGCAAACTACGAACATTTGTTATTTTATATCTAAATTATAAGAAATTAGTAGAGGGCCATGCATTTTAAGAACTTGAACTAACTATGGAAGGCCACTATTATAACTCGCATAATATGACTCAACTCAAAATCACCTTAATAATACAGTTAATTTATTAAAAGACTACTTGAACTTCTGATTTAATTTCAAACCAAACTACTTTACAATTTGAAAGCTAAGGGATTATTAGAAGCGGAACCCACATTTGATTGTTAAAAGAATTTAGGCTAGCTATGTGCCTAACAACCAATTGTCAATAGTTTGAACAGGACATGAGAATGCAATTGGGATCAACATAAAGCCCAAATCAAAAGAAGAGCCTGCCGCTAAAGGAAAAGTTCAGTAACTGGACTAACGCTATTAAGCTCATGCAATATATGATAAAATAACTCCCATTTACAAACAACCCTACACTCATGCTCAAGCGATTCTGATTTCCCAAATGAATTTAACAGTCTCAAGCTAAAAGTAAACAATATACTCATTGGGGAAATAGGCTCCCGATATCACAGAGTTAAATCACAAATCTAAAGCAAATATCATTCATGCATTCAAATACTGATGACAGGGAGGCAGAATTCAAGTACTGACTTTAACGGGGGTAAATACAATCCAAAAATAGATCTCAAGCAATTGCATTGAGATTTAAAGTTTTTCAACAGAACTCCCAACATCAGACACTTAATGCTTTCACCCCTATTGCTCACAAGCCAAACAATAGACTCTGAAGCCATTTAAACCCAGAATATAACAAATGACCATAAAATTAACCTGAAATCAAATGCTACCATACAACTCACGTATTGTTCAACTAAGTCAAATCAATATCTCAACAGCCCAAGGTTAAATACAATGGCAGGAATTCAAAGATTAAACTGTGGAACGATTATGAAATACTATGAATCTGGAAGTAACACTATGTAATTCAAAGAAAGACAACTAGATTATAAACAGAGAATTTGATGTCATGCTTTGAACATCCATTTTCATTTCATACTTCAAACTTGCTTTGCATCTAGTATAGTCCAAGAATATGTACCTGATGGCAGCAATCAAACAAGGAAAAATGGGTGAGAGATCTAGAAGAAGAAACAACAGCAGAACCAATTTTCAAACAGAAAAATGATATGCAACAATCCAGAATCCAGTTTCAATCGAGCAATAACCACAACGAACTTCAAACCAGATTTTTAAAACCCAAATTCAGTCCATTTTTACCCCAGATGAGTCAGAAATTATTTCAGAAATTGAGAACCTCAGAAATCACAGAAGAATTTCAATGGAACTGTGATTTTTTATGAAATTTTAGCCGTTTTTGATTTTTCTAAATTTTTCTCCTCTTATCTTTGAACTCTCCCTTGAAATGCAAGATAGAGATGCCTTTATAGGCAAAGCGTTAGGGCAACCCTAAGAGAATCAGACTTGCACTTACCCCCCTTTCCAATTTTCGTTTTAGCTAAAATACCTCTAATCAACTATCAGAATTTCAAACACAGTCCCTCATCTCATTTCCTGGAAGCATCTTAAGGTTGTTACATAAGATTCCCCTACCCTAAATTTCCTAAACTAACCCTTAAATCCCTTGTTATTCACTTTCTAACCCTCAGACCAAAATGTGGGCCAAGTTGAACCTGGGTTGACTCCTTTCTTTTGGACTCAAGGTTAATTCACTAACTCAAACAACCAAATATATCAAACAGCCAAACATACTTCAATTCATAGAACTCAGGCTAAAAATCCCCTTTAGCCCACAATTTTATAGTAAGGATAAAAAGACTAAAACTAAAGAATTCAAAAACAAACGAGAAATGGAAACTAGTTTCAAAATTAAACTAAGACGAGACATGCAAAAACGGACGGACAGAAGGAAATAACAGAAGAGAACACTGGGAGAAATAAAAGAAAAGAGAAAAGAAAGCTGAAAGAAAATTACCTAAAGAGAGAGCATCGGACAGAAATAATGGAGAACTTCGAACTCTTTGATTTTGACCCAATCCGAAGTTAATCATGTGTCCTTAATATCAAAGACACACGAATAACCTCGATTTGGGCCTAAAATCTTTCATGGAACCTCGGTTTGCAACTTTGGGGCTTTTATGATTCAACCTCTTATCTGAAATTCGAACGGCTCTGATGACGTTCGATGGAAACTGAGTGGAGCTTTGGCAAGAGGAGAGTGGAGTGGTTGTTTGGTGTGAATCTGGTCGGGATTGGAGACGTTTAGGGTTTTGGTCATTCCTTTGATTCAACTTTCGAGAGGCTGAGTTAGGATTTGAGGGTGGGGATTTGAAGGCTTGGAAAGAGGAGGGGGAGGGGAATCTATGGTGTTAATCTGACAGCGATTGGACCGACGCCACCGGCGGTGATGATTTTCGGCGGGTGGTTCAGGGCGGAGGCGATGAGGGATTTTCTGGGGTGTGTTAGGACGATGAGACCGGGGGTGGGGTAGGGTAGCGTTTGGACATATATATAATAAACCTCCCCCCAGTTCTGATCCGTTGGATCAGGTAATATCAACGGCCCAGATCAAGCTTAATGAAACGACGTCGTATAGTACTAAGGGGAAACCGATCGGGTCAAAATTCCTTTTTCCAAAATTAAATAAATCCCAAATTGATTAATAATAATTTTTAACTAAATTAACCTACCCAGTTAGATTAATCACTCATCATGGTATTTACAATCATTAATTAAATCCTAAATTTAAAGAAAAATTACACAATTCAAAATTAAAAAGTAAAAATGCAAAATGAATTATTTTTTATGATTTTCATTTTTTATAAAACAAACTAATTTGCTAATTGCTCTAAAAATATAAAATTAAATCCTAAATGCAAATGCAATATATTTTTTGTATTTTTCACGAATTAAAAATAAACGTGCACAGACAAATGCAAATAATTAACAGAAAATGCCACGAAATCCAATAAAATTGCAGACACTGAAAGAAATTATTTTGTTTTGAATTTGTTGGAGTAATACATATACGGCGAAAATCACGTGCTCACAGCTGCCCCTCTTTGCCCGGAAACACGAAGAGTTTTCGTGCAAAGATAAGTGAGCGGATACGAGCGATTTTTGCCCGTTTGAATACTCCGTGGGAAGCATTTTTGAAAAAGTTGACTGCAACCTGCTTCTGAGGTTGCCTACATATCCTAGGCTAAAAAGGAATCAGGTCAGTGTATTTCAGGAATGTTTGGTAGCTGGTTGTTGTTGCTACTGCTTACTGAACCCCTTATTACACCATGTCAAAATAAAACAAGAAGCTAGACTAGACTATGATCTATGGATTACAAAAGTCCTATCTATATCTTCAAGCTTGCTCTTGTGTTTCTTGTTGCCTTGTTGTCCTCCATTCTCTCGGAAACATCCGTTTGTTGCCACCTTGAATTGTAAACTGAGGTGTTTTCCCCTTCTTCAGGTGGGTGCCTGACTACTGAACTTGATATGTATTCCCATGTTATCCAGGCGGACTCCTGAGTTCAAAATGTGAATGTATGCCCACGTTATCCGGGCGGGCTGCTGACTGATGACTTGAAATGTATTCCCTGCTCTCCAGGCAGGCTCCTGACTGCTAACTTGAAATGTATTCCCTACTCTCCAGGCGGGCTCCTGACTTCAATATAGACAAAACAAGGAAAAAAAATTCTGCCCCAGTTTGGTGGCTGGGCACAGATGTAAGTGTAAAATGGATCATATTACCAAATATCGGTAAGAACTTGAAAGCTAAAACTTGAATTGTACTCCCTTGTTCTCCAGGCGGGATCCTGATTGCTGACTTGAAAGTATTCCCTGCTTTCCAGGCGAGTTCCTGATTTCAACTTGAAATGTATTCCCTGCTCTCCAGGCGGGCTCCTGACTGCTAAATTTGAATGTATTCCCTGCTCTCAAGGCGGGCTCCTGACTTCGAAATAGACAAAACAAAGAATTTGAAAGCTAAATTTAAATTGTACTCCCTTGTTCTCCAGGAGGGCTCCTGACTGTTGCGCTTGAAAGTATTCCCTGCTCTCCAGGCGGGCTCCTAACTGCTGCATTTGAAAGTGCTCCATGTTCTCCAGGCGGGCTCCTGACTTCAAGATAGACAAAACAAAGAATTTGAAAGCTAAAATTTAAATTGTACTCCCTTGTGCTCCAGGAGGGCTCCTGACTGCTACGCTTGAAAGTATTCCCTGCTCTTCAGGCGGGCTCCTGACTTCAACTTGAAATGTATTCCCTTCTCTCCAGGCAGGCTCCTGACTTCAACATAGACAGAACAAAGAATTTGAAAGCTAAAATTTAAATTGTACTCCCTTGTTCTCCAGGCGGGTTCCTGATTGCTGACTTGAAAGTATTTCCTGCTTTCCAGGCGGACTCCTGACTTTAACTTGAAAGTGCTCCCTGCTCTCCAGGCGGGCTCCTGACTACTAACTTGAAAGTATTCCCTGCTCTCCAGGCGGGCTCCTGACTTCAACTTGAAATGTATTTCCTGCTCTCCAGGCAGGCTCCTGACTTCAACAAAACATACAAAAACAAAGAAAATTTCCTGCCCAGTTTGGTGGCTGGGGACAGATGTGATTGTAAAACTAAATCATATTACCAAGTATTACTAAGGATTTTAAATCTAGGTCCCATTATTCAGGGGGGGTCCTGACAACTCTTAACTAAACGACAATTTAAAATCTAAGTTATATCTTCTACAGGTGTGACTTCTGCTAAATCTTGCTATCTAAGAAGATCTTTAAACTACTCCCCATTATCCAGGAGGGTCCTGAAAATCAAAAGTCCAATTTTATCTTAAGAGTGACAACTTTCATGGCTGAATTATACTACCCTACAGCAGATTTTACGCTAAATGTTGTTATCTAATCGAAATCTTAAAGCTAAGTCCCATTATTCAGGAGGGTCCTGAAAACTCTTAATTGATTCTTATCTCAAGCATGCAAACTTCTAAACCAACTTATATTCCTTTGGGATACATTTATGCTAGATTATGCATTTCTGAACTTTAAACTAGGTCCCATTTTCCAGAAGGGTCCTGAAAATTAAAAATCAAACCTGTTTGGTGACCGCCTTTCTCCATGGAGGGTTTCTCCGAAACAAACGAGATTTCTGCCCCTGTTTCAATCAAAGAAAAATCTTGTTAGTTTAAAATGTGGTGGTTGGTTTATGGCCTTGACTTTGAGGGCAGTTACTCCTTCACTTCCCATGATAACTTTGATTTCCACTCGAAGACCTTGCTTGTTTATTGATTAACCACTTTCTTTATCACCCTTATCACGGAAAATACTTCTGATCCGTTCCAATCCAATACCCTTCATCTATTGTATTGTGCTCTTGCATGTACTAAACCTTTGTGTTTCTCATGAATCTCAAAGCACGACAATTTCTACCCACTCATCGCACATGTTGTTTTTCTTGACATAAACCACTGGCCCTGGCCTTGAGGTCTGTTGCTCCTCCACTCGCCATGATAACTTTGATTTCTGCTCGGAGGACCTTGCTTATCACTGATTAAACATCTTTTGTCGATCTTACCATAGAAAATACCTTTGATCTGTTCACCAAACCCCTCCATCTTGTTGCATTGTTCATGAATTGATAGGCACCAAACCCTCATGTTTCATCAGAAATACCTTTAATCCATTTACCCAGCACCCTGCATCTGTTGCATTGTTCCTGAATTGATGTGTACCAAACCTTTGTATTTCACAAGGGTCCCAAAGCATGTCGATTGTTGCCAGCTCAGTGCGTTGTTGTTCTTTCCTGACTTATGACACTTCGATGTACTGGCCAGATCCCGTTTTGTGCAATTGGAAAGCTGGTGGCAAATTTTGAAGTCATTTCTCACTTATTCTGACCAAACAGACTCAAGAATAGGAAGTAAACAAGACACAGGGAACAAAATAAAGGACAAGGGAAAGGGATGATTCCTAACAAGAAAACTACATAGTAGAAACCTATCAGATGTGGATACCAACTCTAATGACCACGACATGCACATGTAGATTAAGTGGCCTAATCTGTCAAACAAATCTGATGTTCAACTCTTGTCATACCCCTGAACCGTGAAACTGGGTTTTAATGCTCCGATTATCCAATTTGATTCACAATCCTTATTCGACTTGTAGTGCCTAAAGGGTTTTTACCATCAAGCCTTTCTCATTTTGTTCTTTCTCTCAACTTGTCGTCGCCTTACGGTGCCTGCGAGGGTTTTCACCAATAAGACTCTCTCATTTTTTTCTCTCAGCTCCCGTCGCCTTACGGTATCCGTGAGGGTTTTCACCAATAAGACTCTCTCATTTTATTTCCTGCTTGAACCAGAGTGTTGCCCCTGACATGAATTACCTTTACTTGCTCGACTTGTCATTTCTCAAAGACTGATCAGAAGGTCTTTCTTTGGACCATGATGTGGGCTTTTGGACATGGTTAGAAGGAAAGGGTATAAAAGGCTCAAAACAATTCAAATGGGTTAAAGTTACAACTTTCGAAATCAGGTTTCTCACAACAAACACAACTTCTGCCCCAGTTTCTTGCATGCGGGACTTTTGAATTTTTGTTTTGATGAGACCGAACCGTGAGGCTGCCTACGTATCCTTAAAAGGAATCAGGTCGAACGTAGTTCATGCCATAGAAATTACTTCGTTGTTGTGATTTTTCTTTTCTCTCTTTCTTTCCTTTCTCTTTTTTTTCTTCTATTGTTCTTCTTTTTTTTTCTTTTTCTCTTTTGCTTTTCTCTTTTCTTTTCTTTTCTTTCTCTTTCTTCTCTCTTTTCATTTTTCTTTTCCCTTTTTCTTTCTTGTTCATTCTTTCTTTTTCTTTTCACTTACTTATCCTTCGCACTTGCGTTTTTGAATTGTGCCGTTGATCCCGAAAGAGGGGTATGAAAGAAAATAAACAAGGCTCAAAAGGGGGTAACAATGGATAAAGTATTTAGATAGCAGAACAAAACGCCTTCGTCATTTCAATCTTCGAAATATGCCAAATACAAACAAGTACAATCAAAGAAAGAAATCATACATAGTATCTTTTGACTGCATCGGAATTGATAGAACTTTCTACACATTTCCCTTCTACATCTGTCAAATACAACGTGCCATTGGACAATACTCTGGACACAACAAATGGCCCCTGCCAGTTTGGGGCAAATTTTCCTTTTGCTTCAGCCTGATGAGGCAAAATACGTCTCAACACTAACTGACCCACTTCAAACTTCCGTGGACGTACCTTCTTGTTATATGCCCTCGCCATTCTCTGTTGGTACAATTGGCCGTGACACACTGCTGCCAATCTCTTTTCATCAATCAGACTTAATTTTTCCAAGCAGGTTTTGACCCATTCAACGTCATCAATTTCTACCTCAGCGACAATCCGAAGGGATAGGATTTCAATTTTTGTGGGTATCACCACCTCTGTTCCATACACCAACAAGTAAGGAGTGACCCCTACTAAAGTACGAACAGTAGTGTGATAACCCATCAATGCGAATGGTAACTTCTCATGCCACTGTCTAGAACCTTCCACCATTTTTCGAAGTATCTTCTTTATATTCTTATTGACTGCCTCGACTACTCCATTCGTCTTAGGGCGGTATGGGGTGGAATTGCGATGTATAATCTTAAACTGCTGACATGTCTCCGTCATCAAATGACTGTTGAGATTAGCGCCACTGTCCGTGATGATTACCTTCGAAATCCCAAACTGACAGATGATATTTGAATGCACAAAGTCGACCACTGCTTTCTTGGTCACAGATTTGAACGCTTTCGCTTCAACCCACTTGGTGAAATAATCAATGGCTACCAGAATAAACCTGTGTCTGTTCGATGTTGCTGGCTCGATTGGCCCAATGACATCCATGCCCCAAGCAACAAAAGGCCATGGTGCAGACATTGTATGTAATTCAGATGGTGGAGAAGGAATCAAATCTCCATGCACTTGGCACTGATGACATTTACGTACAAAACTGATGCAATCCCGCTCCATAGTGAGCCAGTAATAACCTGCTCGGAGAATCTTCTTTGCCAGAACGTACCCACTCATATGCGGTCCGTAAACTCCAGACTGTACCTCAGTCATGATTGTTGTGGCCTGTCTTGCATCTATACATCTTATCAATCCCGGATCTGGAGTTCTTTTGTACAATACCCCTCCACTGAAGAAAAATCCACTTGTCAATCGCCGAATTGTTCTTTTCTAATCACTTGTGGCCTGTACCGGATATACCCCCATCCTAATGTATTATTTGATATCATGGAACCATGGCTCCCCATCCAGTTCTTCTTCCACTATATTACAGTAAGCATGCTGATCACGGACCTGAATCTGCAAAGGGTCCACATAAGCCTTATCTGGATGATGTAACATTGACGCCAAAGTAGCCAAAGCACGGCGACTTCATTATGGATCCTTGGGATATGTTTGAATTCTATCGACTGAAACTGCTGACAAAGATCATGCAAACATTGTCTGTACGGTATGAGTTTCAAATCCCGTGTTTCCCATTCTCCCTAAATTTGGTGCACCAGGAGGTCCGAGTCACCCAAGACCAAGACTTCTTAGACACCCATATCTACAGCTAACCTCAAACCCGAAATACATGCCTCGTACTCAGCCATGTTATTGGTACAGTAAAAATGAAACTGAGTCGTAATAGGGTAGTGCTGCCCTATTTCAAAAATAAGTACTGCTCCTATCCCCATGCCCTTCATGTTTGCGGCCCCATCAAAGAAAAGTTTACATCCAAGCTTCTCGACTTGTTCCAACTCATCAATGTGCATCACCTCTTCATCAGGGAAATAAGTTTTCAAAGGTTCATAATCTTCATCAACCGGGTTCTCGGCCAAATGGTCCGCCAAGGCCTGTGCTTTCATTGCAGTTCGAGTCACGGAGACAATGTCAAACTCTGTAAGCAGGATCTTCCACTTTGCAAGCCTCCCTGTGGGCATAGGCTTCTGAAAGATATACTTCAATGGATCCAAGCAAGATATGAGATAGGTAGTGTAAGATGACAAATAATGTTTCAGCTTCTGCGCCACCCAGGTTAGGGCGCAACATGTCCTCTCAAGTTGAGTGTATTTGACCTCGTACGGTGTGAATTTCTTGCTGAGATAATATATGGCCTGCTCCTTCCTGCCAGTGATATCATGTTGACCCAATACACAGACAAATGAATTGTCCAATACCGTCAAATATAGAATCAAAGGTCGCCCTGGTTCTGGAGGGACCAACACGGGTGGATTTGACAAATACCCCTTTATCTTATCAAACGCCTCCTGACATTCATCTATCCACTTGACTGAGGCGTCTTTCTTTAACAGCTTGAAGATAGGCTCACAAGTTGTCGTGAGCTGAGCGATGAACCTGCTGATATAATTCAATCTCCCCAACAAACTTATCACCTCGGTTTTGTTCCTCGGAGGTGGCAATTCCTGGATGGCCTTGACTTTCGATGGATCCAGTTCGATTCCCCGGTAGCTGACTACGAACCCCAACAACTTTCCAAACGGCACCCCAAAAGCACACTTTGCAGGATTAAGCTTGAGATTGTACCTGCGAAGCCTCCAGAAAAACTTTTTTAGATCCCTGACATGGTCAGACTGCTTTCTAGACTTCACGATCACATCATCCACGTACACCTCGATTTCTTGGTGTATCATATCATGGAATATTGTTGTCATTTCCCTCATGTAAGTTGCCCCAGCATTCTTCAAGCCAAATGGCATGACCCGATAACAGTACGTTCCCCACGGCGTGATGAATGCCGTCTTTTCTGCATCCTCCTCATCCATTAAGATCTGATGATAACCCGCATAACAATCCACAAAAGAACCAATCTCATGTTTGGCACAATTATCGATCAAGATATGGATGTTCGGTAGTGGGAAATTGTCTTTTGGACTTGCCTTGTTGAGATCCCGATAGTCAACACACACCCTGGTTTTTCCATCCTTCTTTGGCACAGGCAAAACATTGACTAACCAGGTGGGATACCGTGTGACCCGAATAACTTTCGCATCGAACTGCTTGGTGACTTCTTCCTTGATCTTTACACTCATATCCGTTTTGAACTTTCTCAACTTCTGTTTGACAGGAGCGAATGCCGGGTCAGTGGGCAACTTGTGAACCACTAAATTAGTGCTTAGGCTCGGCATGTCATCATAGGACCATGCAAAAATATCCTTGTATTCGAACAGTGCTTTAATTATCTCCTCCCTGAGTTGAGGTTCCAGATGGACACTTATTTTAGTTTCACGGACATATTCTTAGTCCCCTAGATTAACTGCTTCTGTGTCATTTAAATTAGGTTTGGGCTTTTCCTCAAAAATGACTTAGTTCCTTACTAATTTCTTCATAGGCTTCATTATCCTCAAATTCGAACTCGTCATCACACTCAATTTCTTGTATTATTATTTTAGAGTTAGATTGGCTTTTAAAACTGGACCGAAGATTCCTCATGCATGTCATGTCATTGCTATCAGCATAAAAAGAACTGTACAAAAGAAGAAAACAAAAATAAAATTAGAAGAAATGAAGGAAAAAGAACAATTGCATTTCATTGAATATAAAGATAACAGGGTTCTAACACATCCAACTGGACAGAACATAATATCTGAATTACAGACCCTGGAATAGTCCAGACAACTAAAAGAAAATCAAAACCCACTACCAAGACTCCCTCCGGGTAGGAAGAGGAGTGACTTCCCAATTGTTGACTTTTGCACGTGGTCCCATGAATTGCACATCTGCCTTGCTGGACCCCTCTCCAGCCTGAACCATGTTACCCTCGGCAAATAACCTTTCGAACCCCTTCTCCAAGTCTCCATCGGCACCAATCAGTGATCCAGGAACTTTTGACAACAGTTGCTTTCTGATACCCGGCGTGACGAATGATCTGGACAGACGTAGGATTGGCTTTGGCAATGCCCATGCTTTCTATTTCATTTTTCTAGCTCTTCTCACGTCTGCAACGGTAGGATTGAACCCCGGACCAAAAGTATCCAGATTCCTTGGAAGTGAAACTGGCTGCACAATACCTTGCAGAGATGCACCCAGACCGTTGCCCGAAACCATTTTTCAACATTTCAACAGCTACCATAACTGATGTCGCAACCATCTTTGGAGTTGGAACGCACTTTCCTTCCGAAATTTTCTCCACCGATACTGTGTCGAAAACCTGATAAACTCATGGTCCCTCGTCATCGTCAACCTCTATGAACGGAACAATGGCACCGTTGGGCACACACAAATTGTCTTCGCCGTGTACAACAATTTCCTATCGATCCCATTAAAACTTGACCATTTGATGCAGAGTAGACGGGACTGCTTTGGCTGTATGGATCTAGGGTCGTCCCAATAACAGATTGTACGAAACAGCCACATCGAGCACCTGGAATTCCATAGTAAATTCAACTAGCCCTATTGTGAGCTCAAGCACTATGTCCCCGACTGAATCCTTCCCTCCACCATCGAATCCCCGGACGCAAATACTATTCTTGTGAATTCTTTCATCCTCCACTTGCAATTTGTTCAATGTGGAGAGAGGATAGATGTTCGCGCTAGACCCATTGTCAACCAGTACCCGAGTAACCACGAAATCTTAACATTTTACCGTCAGATAGAAGGCTCTATTGTGCTCGGTACCCTCCACGAGCAACTCATCATCGGAAAATGTGACTTGGTTACCTCAAATATCTTGTTAGCTATCTTTTCCAAGTGGTTTACTGATATTTTGTTGGGAACGTGGGCCTCATTCAAGATCTTCATCAAAGCCCGATGGTGTTCGTCTGAATGGATCAATAATGACAAGAGCGAGATCTGAGCTAGTGTCTTCCTTAACTGCTCCACAATGGAATAGTCTTGCACTTTCATCTTTCTCAGAAATTCTTCTGCTTCTTCCTCAGTCACCGCTTTCTTCACCAACACTGGATTATCTTTTGAGGTCTTAGCTATTCTCAACTCTTCAGGGGCAAAGCATCTCCCCGATCGAGTCAAACCATGAGTCTCACACACTTCTTCTTTAACCTCTTTCCCCTGGTAAGTTACTGTCACTCGTTCATAATTCCACGAGACCGCCTTGCTGTTGATCACTGGAAGCTGATACTGGTTTTATAATAACAGGCTCTGTGCGATCTCCCTTCACGACTACCACAGGTTTACTTGTAACCCCTGGTACCACCACTTTAGCTTTCTCTGGTTTCACTATGACAGCGCTTGACGACCCTTTCCCGGCTACCACAGCTGGATTATTGTCTACCCCTTTCAACTGGACCACTGATTTCCCACTGGTTACCTTTTCCTTTGAACTGGTTTCATTGGAGCGGATAATCATTACCATCTCAGTCTGTGGAATAGACTAGTATAGGATTCTCCCAATGGAGTAAAAGTCTTCTGCTTCTGCAGCCTCTCATTCTTAAAGTCTTGATTGGGTCGAAAACCTGTTCCAAGAGGATTTTTGTAGGCTTTTGGGGGTGGATGGGTATTTTGTGGAGCTTGGTAGGGACTCTGTGGAGCTGGCGCACGCCATTGTGCGTGAGCGGGAGGTTGGGTATAGGTTTGTGCGTGATAGATAGAAAAATGGGGATCTGGCGGTGGGTAGTAGTGTTATGGTGGGCTATATGGAGTGTGGGGGTATGTTTGGGGATAGGGTCGAGGATGGTTGTAGAACTGTGAAAGGCTCCTAGATCCACTCCAAGATGCCGAATCGATCTTTGCAACACCCTCTTTCTTCTTCTTTCCGAGTACACCCCCAGTACAGTTTTGAATGGCTTGGGTGGTTGCTTTGATTGCTGAATAACTCATGATCTTATTGGACTTGAGTCCCTCCTCAACCATGCCTCCCATTTTCACAACTTCATTAAAGGATTTGCCCACTGCTGACACCAAATGACCAAAATAAGTGGGCTCCAAAGCCTGCAAGAAATAATCAACTATCTCACTCTCTTTCATTGGGGGGTCAACCCTCGCTGCTTGCTCTCTCCAACGGAACCCATATTCTCGGAAACTCTCATCGGGGTTCTTCTCAAGCTTTGTATACGACAGACAATCTGGGATAATTTCGAGGTTGTATTGAAAATGGCAGGCAAAGGCCTAGGCCAAATCGTCTCATGTATACCACCTATTGTGATCTTATCTGGTATACCATTCTAAAGCCGATCCACTCAAACTTTGGCTGAAATATGCCATCAGCAATTCGTCTCTTCCACCTGCTCCTCTCATCTTGCTACAGAATCCTCTTAAGTGTGCTACCGGGTCACCGTGCCCGTCATACATATCAAACTTGGGCATTTTGAACCCCGCTGGCAACTGAACATCTGGGAACAAACATAAGTCCTTATAGGCTACACTCACTTGACCTTCCAACCCCCTTATATCTCGAAACTATTGCTCTATGCTTTTGACCTTTCTGATCATCTCTTCATGCTCGGGATTTTTGGGCGGTTTCTCGGTCTCTGCCGGGATATCAAGATGAGGGGTGTAAGGATATGGTTCTGAAACTTTAAAGGTGGGTTCAGGGGGATAGTACTGGTTGTCATGAGTTTGGAACAGGGGTTCACTGGAAGATCAGTGTAATGCAGCAGTTGGAGGTGCCACAAAAACAGGTGTAATTGGTGGACGAGGGTATGGGACTTGTTTGGGTGGTGGAGCTTGAGAAGTGTGGGAAGTGGCACCATGACATTATTGGTAGAGGGGAAAGGCTGGAGATAAGTTCACAGTGGGAGGCTCCGGAGGTTGGGCCGATGGTGGGATATAAGCAGGGTTGGCGGGATAAACCGGTAGTGGATGCCCCTTCGCCCAAGCTTGGTACATTTCAGCCATCTGCTGCTTCAGCTTATACATTTCTTCCCTCATCGCATTAACGTCCATTTCTTCCACCTCTTTCGATGGGTCGACAATACTTGTTTCCGGTTCCTGGTCGACCATATTCAACCTGTCTTTGTTGTAGGAGTGAGTTGCCAGAATGCCAGTCAACTAACCACCTGCCTGAACTTAATACATCAAACAACAACCTTGTTAGCGATTAGGCTTTAACAAATTGGTAACCGCATATTGGGCATGAATGCACCTAAGCAGTTAACCGTCTCTATTATGTATTTGATCGGTTGCATGCGTCATTCCGGCCTTTTCTTTCTTCCGATTGCAAACTTCCCTCTTTTCTTTTCTTTTCGTTTCCTTCCTTTCACTTATGCCTCTGTTCTCTCTTTGTTTTTACTTTCTCTTGATTTTTATTTTCTTTCTTGTTTTTCCGCTCTTTCTTTCTCTCATTTATTTGGTTACGGTCGAATCCTATGGAGATTGCCTACGTATCTTGACCCCGCATAAATCAGACCAAGCATAGTTCTTGGGGATAAGTGTGAAATAAAACATTTTGGGATTTTCAGTTTTCATATATATGATAAAAAACGCTATTACAAAGACTGAAACTAATAGACTCGAAAGAAATTAACAGACTCTGATGAAAGAACGAGACACAGACTCAAAAACAAACAACCAATATACTCTGATAACAGAAATACCGACTCCAAAACAACTGACAGACTTTAACGGAAAGAAAATACAAACTCAAGAAGTCACGAATACATCAATACCTCAATTGTCCCCGGGACCCGCGAAGTGTCATTCGGCCTTGCTGCGGGGCGACTCGCCAAATCCCCCTGAAGGTGGTAGATATATTCCATTACTCGGCGAACAAAAATCATCACAGTAGCGAAGAACATAGATATAGTCATATCCTCACAGCTACTGCACTTCATCGCAATATAGTTGGCACCCCTTTTGACTCGCTCTCTTATGATGCCCTTCTCTTGTAACAAACGCCCAATTTGTTCGGTTCTCGCCTCCAACATTCGTTCGACTACCTGATTCTGCTCTTGGAGTTGTTGCAAGTCCCTTTATAGCGGTGCCATTAAGGTGTAACAATGTTCTCTTTCAGCCTTAAAATTTTTGGCTTGTTTAGCCATTTCACCCTCGAGGTTGCCAATTGCCTTTTCCCAACTTGTGACCCCTCTTTTATATCTTTCTTTCATTTGTTGAACGAAAGATGTACGCCCTTCGGCGCTTTTAGCCAACCTTGCCCGTGCTTTTGCTAGTTCGGACTCAGCTTTCTGCAGGTCATCTTCATAGTCACGTACCTTTTGAGTGAGGTTGTAAATGAGCCTTTCATCTTTCCTGCTTCGGCCTGGGTTCTCGGCTTCAATTTTCAACTGTCGAACCTGAGCTCTGAGGGCTTCATTTTCTTGCACCAATCTTCTCCTTTCACCTTCGGCCTCTTGTGCCTGCAAATCATTGTTGATGGTGACATTTCTCAATTCTTCTCGTAGACCATGGATGATGGCCTTATATTCCTTTTCCTTCTCCCCCCAAGCTAACCTCTTTTGAATTTTATCATCAAAGGCTTGAACATGAGGCCTTTTGGCGGGCCTCTCGGGCTCTGGCTCGTTGTTTACATAAGAAATTTTCTTAAACCAAGCAGCATAATTTGGATCTACTTCCCCCTTGGCGATGTGTGGTACCTGGGTGCCGTTTTTTAGATATCGGCAGCTATTCCAATCCTGCTGAACTACAACCTCAAGCAATGCATCTTCTGGATGCAACTCTATGACCTGGGTGCTTAGATCTTCATCTTCAGGCACAATCTGATACCTTCCCAATTGCCTCAAGACCCTCTGCGGTGCATATGGCTGAATACTCCTTACGCCCATTATCCTCAGGTATCCTTGGGTAGCAGTCATATAGATGGCCTCTGTCCTCGGAAGCCATCCTATAGTCCATTCGACCTGACCTGCGTCAAGAATTTTCAAATGAGAAACCCATGCTTCAAATCCTTCTGGTGCGTTGTAATCTTTTACCCTCTCCTCATAACTAATGATGAAGTTATTTGGGCTCGAACCGTAACTCATGAATCTGGGATGATGGCGAAGATGCTTGATCAACCACATTTGCAGAATGATGCTGCAACCCTCAAAAAACTGAGCCCCTGCTTTGCATAAAGTCAATGCGCGATAGATATCTGCTAGCACTAACGGGGCAAGTGTATGACCTTCCTTGGTAATGAGGATTTGTGCGATTTTAGCCATACGAATATCTATCGTTCCTTTCTCATTTGGAAAAACCATGATCCCCAAGAATGCCACAATAAATGCGAACCGACGATGAATTTGCCAAAGGCCATTGCTTTGTTTGTTGCTCATACCCTTTTCATGCGTTTCAAAACCAGCAGAATGCCCGAACCTAAAGTATAAGAAATGGAAATCACAACACCCGTTGCTCACACGTTCCTTATTTGTCTGTTTACTAATATTCAAGAGGTCAAAGAACTTGTGAACCGATGGAGTCCCTTGGAAATATAAGTTGTTGCTTCCTCAAGTCCCGTCCGAATTCAATGTACCCGGTTATCTCCTCCAAAGTTGGGGTGATCTCGAAATCTGAGAAACGAAAGACATTGTGGACAGGATCCCAGAACGTTACCAAAGCTTTGATCAGATCTTCCCGTGGTTTGATTTCAAAGATGTCTATAAGAGCGCCCAAGTGCTTTTTCACCCATTTCTGACCATCTTCGTCTAGATCATTCCACCACATACGCAAGTGTAGCCGAGTCTGTTCCCTGATCACTTCTGGTGGTTCCTAGATGGTATTCATTTGTTCCTGTGGAAGATTAAGGTTAGGGTTGACTCGAGTTGACCCTTTTGTAAACAGTTTTTTTTTGAAGAAGAAAAGAAAAGAAAGAGAAAATAAAAAAAGAAAAGAACCATAATCTCTTCCCTTTCATGCCAAATTTAGCCAAATGGCTGTTTTTGCAAATGCGGCCCCTTTCCAATTTCACGCGAATTTTGAGGTCGGGGGAATTGTTTTATGATCCCTCACAAACTTGTCCATCCTTTTACGAGAATAGCCTTTCGACAACTGAAAAATACTCTGAGGCTACCTCGGCAAGAACGGTTTAAGACATAGCCGAAGTTGGATCGGCTTATTTTGACCAAAATCAAGATTGCATTCACTCGACCACTGACTCTCTTTTCTTGTTTTTCTTCTCTCTTTTTTCAAAAATAAGGCCGAACCTTATGTAGGTTGCCTACGTATCCCACATCCGGTGAGAATCAGACCTGCATACTTCGGTCAGTTTTGACACATTTGAAAGAACGCAGTGTTTGATTCTTTTAAAAATAACTCTTTTTTTGAAAAATTTTGGGCAGAGTTTCAGGACGCTTTTCAAATACCAGGATGTTTAGAACCGGGTTTTATTTCCTTCCCTATATCACTCTTGGTTTTCCCTCTTTTTTCGCTTTATTTTCCCTGGCCGGTCAGCATGCAAGCCAAAATAAATGTTCACATAGCACGTAGAATGCATCAGGATGGTCTGTTATTTCGGTCACACCTGTCCTAGACGGACCCAACCCCTGTGTTGAGTCCCCTAAGTCAAATGCACATGATGCAAACAAACGTTCATACTAGGGATCTGACGTGGGGCTGTATTTTTCTAGGTTTAAATCTTGGGGTTTTGGTCTAGACTTGGGGTACACGAGCGGACAACTGGGGCGAGGAGGGGGCGACGTACCGGGAGCACTGAAGTCTACCCGGCCTTGTTGCTTGCCCAGCCTCGCTCTATTTGGTATAATTTCTACAGAAAAAGCGGGCTACGCGAACGTATGCACCATTTCCAGAAGACTCAGATGGGTGGCGTAAGAAGACAGTTATATACAATTCAAACAATAATAAAGCGGTAAACAGATAGCATTTAGCACAAAAGATTCACAGAATACAGTAATATCAACAATAAGTAAAGCCAAGCAAAATCATATTAACAAGCTCGAATTCTGCACCCTGAACCAGAGATTCTGGGTTCGGTCCCCAGCAGAGTCGCCAGAGCTGTCATACCTCCTTTTTACCTACATCCCGCAAAGGGCATAAATATAAGGGAGTTTTTCCAATTAATGGACAATCGAAATGGGATTTATTTATTTAAAGATTCAGAGTCGTCACTTGGGAGATTTATGGTGTCCCAAGTCACCGGTTTAATCCTGAATCGAGGAAAATTTTGACTCTGTTTAACAGTCCGCAAACCAAAAATCCGGGTAAGGAATTCTGTTAACCCGGGAGAAGGTGTTAGGCATTCCCGAGTTCCGTGGTTCCAGCACGGTTACTTTGATCATACTTGGCTTATTAAAATTGTTTAATTACTCATTTTAGAACTTATGAGCTTTTAACTTTTACCGCTTTTTATAGAGGAAAAATTATCTTGAAATGAGTCACGCGTACCCATCTGTTTGGCGCGTCAAAAATCATGTCACGCGAACGTGTCCACAATTAATAACGCATTATTATTATTAAGAAAGTTTAGCCGAAGTTGCGAGAACGCATACTCCGATTTCGTTTTTAGAAATCGTAATCATGTCACGCGAACGTGTCCACAATCACGGTGGTATATTAAACGGGCCTAAAGCAAACTACGAACATTTATTATTTTATATCTAAATCATAAGAAATTAGTAGAGGGTCATGCATTTTAAGAACTTGAACTAACTATGGAAGGCCACTATTATAACTCGCATAATATGACTCACCTCAAAATCACCTTAATAATCCAGTTAATTTATTAAAAGACTACTTGAACTTCTGATTTAATTTCAAACCAAACTACTTTGCAATTTGAAAGTTAAGGGATTATTAGAAGCGGAACCCACGTTTGATTGTTAAAAGAATTTAGGCTAGCTATGTGCCTAACAACCAATTGCCAATAGTTTGAACAGGACATGAGAATGCAATTGGGCTCAACATAAAGCCCAAATCAAAAGAAGAGCATGCCGCTAAAAGAAAAGTTCAATAACTGGACTAACGATATTAAGCTCATGCAATATATGATAAAATAACTCCCATTTACAAACAACCCTACACTCATGCTCAGATTCTGATTTCCCAAATGAATTTAACAGTCCCAAGCTAAAAGTAAACAATATACTCATTGGGGAAATAGGTTCCCGATATCACAGAGTTAAATCACAAGTCTAAAGCAAATATCATTCATGCATTCAAATACTGATGACAGGGAGGCAGAATTCAAGTACTGACTTTAACGGAGGTAAATACAATCCAAAAATAGCTCTCAAGCAATTGCATTGAGCTTTAAAGTTTTTCAACAGAACTCCCAGCATCAGACACTTAATGCTTTCACCCATGTTGCTCACAAGCCAAACAATAGACTCTGAAGCCATTTAAACCCAGAATATAACAAATGACCATAAAATTAACCTGGAATCAAATGCTACCATACAACTCACGTATTGTTCAACTAAGTCAAATCCATATCTCAACAGCCCAAGGTTAAATACAATGGCAGGAATTCAAAGATTAAACTACGGAACGATTAAGAAATACTATGAATCTGGAAGTAACACTATGTTATTCAAAGAAAGACAACTAGATTATAAATAGAGAATTTGATGTCATGCTTTTAACATCCATTTTCATTTCATACTTCAAACTTGCTTTGCATCTAGTATAGTCCAAGAATATGTACCTGATGGCAGCAATCAAACAAGGAAAAATGGGTAAGAGATCTAGAAGAAGCAACAACGGCAGAACCAATTTTCAAACAGAAAAATGATGTGCAACAGTCCAGAATTCAGTTTCAATCGAGCAATAACCATAACGAACTTCAAACAAGACTTTTAAAACCCAAATTCAGTCCATTTTTACCCCAGATGAGTAAGAAATTGTTTCAGAAATTGAGAACCTCAGAAATCACAGAAGAATTTCAATGGAACAGTGATTTTTTATGAGATTTTAGCTGTTTTTGATTTTTCTGAATTTTTCTCCTCTTATCTCTAAACTCTCCCTTGAAATGCAAGATAGAGATGCCTTTATAGGCAAAGCATTAGGGCAGCCCTAAGAGAATCAGACTTGCACTTACCCCCTTTTCAATTTTTGTTTTAGCTAAAATATCCCTAATCAACTATCAGAATTTCAAACACAGTCCTTCATCCTATTTCCTGGAAGCTTCTTAAGGTTATTACATAAGATTACCCTACCCTAAATTTCCTAAACTAACTCTTAAACCCCTTGTTATTCACCGTCTAACCCTCAGACCAAAATGTGGGCCAAGTTGAACCTAGGCTGACCCCTTTCTAATGGACTCAAGGTTAATTCACTAACTCAAACAACCAAATATATCAAACAGCCAAACATACTTCAATTCATAGAACTCAGGCTAAAAATCCCCTTTAGCCCACAATTTTATAGTAAGGATAAAAAAACTAAAACTAAAGAATTCAAAAACAAACGAGAAATGGAAACTAGTTTCAAAACTAAACTAAGACGAGACATGCAAAAACGGACGGACAGAAGGAAATAACAGAAGAGAAAAGTGGGAGAAAGAAAAGAAAAGGGAAAAGAAAGCTGAAAGAAAATTACCTAAAGAGAGAGCATCAGACAGAAATAATGGAGAACTTCGAACTCTTTGATTTCGACCCAATCCGAAGTTAATCATGTGTCCTTAATATCAAAGACACATGAATAACCTCGATTTGGGCCTAAAATCTTTCATGGAACCTCGGTTTGCAACTCTGGGGATTTTATGATTCAACCTCTAATCTGAAATTCGAACGACTCTGATGACGTTCGATGGAAACTGAGTGGAGCTTTGGCAAGAGGAGAGTGGAGTGGTTGTTTGGTGTGAATCTGGTCGGGATTGGAGACGTTTAGGGTTTTGGTCATTCCTTTTGATTCAAAATTCGAGAGGCTGGGTTAGGATTTGAGGGTGGGGATTTGGATGCTTGGAAAGAGGAGGAGGAGGGGAATCTATGGTGTTAATCTGACAGCGATTGGACCGACGCCGCCGGCAGAGACGATTTTCGGCGGGTGGTTCAAGGCGGAGGCGACGAGGGATTTTCTGGGGTTTGTTAGGACGATGAGACCGGGGGGGTAGGGTAGCGTTTGGACATATATATATTAAACCTCCCCCTAGTTCTGATCCGTTGGATCAGGCAATATCAACGGCCTAGATCAAGCTTAATGAAACGACGTCGTATGGTACTGGGGGGGAACCGACCGGGTCAAGGCATAGGTTTGGGCCGTGTATTGGATGATTATTATTTGGGCTGGGGCAATTAAATTGGGTTTGAGCCCAGATTTGGATTTCTTTCATCCTTTCTTTTTCCTTTTCAATTTCAAAATTCCTTTTTCCAAAATTAAATAAATCCCAAATTGATTAATAATAATTTTTAACTAAATTAACCTACCCAGTTAGATTAATCACTCATCATGGTATTTACAATCATTAATTAAATCCTAAATTTAAAGAAAAATTACACAATTCAAAATTAAAAAGTAAAAATGCAAAATGAATTATTTTTTATGATTTTCATTTTTTATAAAACAAACTAATTTGCTAATTGCTCTAAAAATATAAAATTAAATCCTAAATGCAGATGCAACATATATTTTGTATTTTTCACGAATTAAAAATAAACGTGCACAGACAAATGCAAATAATTAACAGAAAATGCCATGAAATCCAACAAAATTGCAGACACTGAAAGAAATTATTTTGTTTTGAATTTGTTGGAGTAATACATATAGGGCGAAAATCACGTGCTCACAGTATCTTTCCATTGCAATTACATGGCCTTTTATAGGCATAAAAAGTAAAGATGATGGACATAAAGTAGGAGATTTAATCTTTAAGTTATTCACAACATGGGCATCCAATGTACAAACTATTCATAACACTCCCCCTTGGATGTCCATGTAAGATAATGTGCCTCATTAAGAACTTACAAAAAAAATATTGGGATGTATATAGTTATTTATAATATGCATTGCTTGCTACCTCATTAAAAACCTTACCAGGAAAACCCACTGGGACAAAATCTTGGTTAAGGAAAAGAGTGCAGCATGTAGTTACTCCCCCTGATGAAAAATCACTTAATGTCTCGAAGACGACGCATTCCAATCTTATATATCAGCTTTTCAAATATTGAGGTTGGTAATGCCTTAGTGAACAGATCAACCAAATTATCACTTGAACGAATTTGTTGTACATCTATTTTACCATTCTTCTGAAGATCATGAGTGAAAAAGAATTTCGGTGAAATGTGTTTTGTTCTATCTCCTTTTATATATCCTCTTTTCAATTGAGCTATGCATGCAGCATTGTCTTCATACAATATTGTTGGAATATTCTCTTTCGAAGAAAGACCACATGTTTGCTGAATGTGTTGAGTTATAGATCTCAATCAAACGCATTCTCGACTTGCTTCGTGAATGGCTATTATCTCTGCATGATTTGAAGAAGTAGCAACCATAGTTTGTTTTGTCGAACGCTACGATATGGATGTATCTCCACTTGTAAATAAATAGCCTGTCTGAGATCGACCTTTGTGCGGATCAGACAAATATCTTGCATCTGCATAACGAATCAATGATGGCTTGGATTCATTTGAATAAAATAAACTCATATCAATGGTCCATTGGAGGAATCTGAATATATGTTTAATACCATTCCAGTGTCTTTGTGTTGGCGAAGAACTAAATCTTGCCAATAAGCTTACTGAGAAAGCTATATCTGGTCGGGAATTATTGGCAAGATACATTAATGCCCCAATTGCACTAAGATATGGTACTTCAGTACCAAGAAGCTCTTTATCATTTTCATGAGGTCGGAATGGATCTTTCTTTATATCAAGTGATCTCACAACCATCGGGGTACTCAATGGATGTGCTTTATCCATATAGAATCACTTTAAAATCTTTTTCGGTGTATGTTGATTGATGGACAAATATTCCATCTTTCATATACTTAATTTGTAGACCAAGACAAAATTTTGTCTTTCCAAGATCTTTCATTTCAAATTCTTTCTTCAAACAGTCTACTGTTTTTGGAAGCTCCCCATGAGTTCCAATGATATTTAAATCATCAACATACACGGCGATTATAACAAATTCAGATCCAGACCTTTTTATAAAGACACAAGGACAATTTGGATCATTCTTGTACGCTTCTTTCAACAGGTATTCACTCAGGCGATTGTACCACATACGACCTGATTGTTTCAATCCGTATAAAGATTTCTGAAGCTTTATTGAACAAGTTTCTCGAAAACTTTTATATGCTTCTGGCACTTTAAATACCTCAGGTACTTTCATAAAAAATTCGTTGTCTAATGATCCATACAAATAGGCTGTAACAACATCCATTAGATGCATATCAAGTTTTTCTTGCACTGCCATATTTATGAGATACTTGAAGGTGATAGCATCCACTACAGGAGAATATGTCTCTATATAATCAATTCCAGGCCTTTGGGAAAACCCTTGTGCCACAAGTCGCGCTTTATATCTAACGACTTCATTTTTATCATTTCGTTGTCGCACAAAAACCCATTTATACCCTACTAGCTTTATGCCTTCAGGTGTTCGAACTATGGGTCCGAAGACTTCACGTTTTCCAAGTGAAGTTAACTCTGCCTGGATAGCGTCTTTCCCTTTTGGCCAATCATTTCTTTGTCTACATTCATTGATAGATTTTGGTTCAAGATCCTCATCTTGTTGCATTATTTCAACAGCAACATTATAAGCAAAAATGTTATCGATAACAATATTATTTTGGTTCCATCTTTTCCCGATTGAGACGTAACTTATTTATATCTCTTCATTCTCAATATTTTCAGGTACCTGGACCTCCCCTAAGGTCTTATCATTTGCTACGTCTTTGGGCTCTTCTTGAGCCACTACCTCTGTGTTATGTTCACTTTGATCACTTGCTCCTTTTCTTCTTTGAATATTTTTATCTTTAGAACCGATTGATCTACCACGTTTCAAGCATGGCTTAGACTCATTTGCTTTAATTAATTGTTCTACCGGGATATCAACTCAAATTGGAGCATTAGCAGCTGCAATATATGACTTAGTCACCCTTGGTAGGTCAGTGAATGCATCTGGCAATTGATTTGCAATATTTTGTAAATGAATAATCTTTTGAACCTCTTGTTCACATTGATTTTGTTCGAGGATCTAAATGAGACAGTGATAATGCATTCCAATCTATCTTCTTTTTCAGCTGCTTATTTTCTCCCCCTAATGTTGGATATACTGATTCATCAAAATGGCAATCAGAAAATCTTGCCGTAAATAAATCTCCAGTCATCAGCTCTAGATATTTTATAATAGAAGGAGATTCAAATCCAACATATATCCCCAACCTTCTTTGAGGACCCATCTTTGTGCGTTATGGTGGAGCAATTGGAACATATATCGCACAACCAAAGATCCTAAGATGGGAAATATTTGATTCCTGACCAAAAGCCAATTGCAATGGAGAAACATTATGATAACTTGTAGGCTTTGTCCGTACAAGTGTTGCTGCGTGCAAAATAGCATGACCCCATACTAAAATAGGAAGTCTTATTCTCATAAGCATTGGTCTAGCAATTAATTGGAGGTGTTTGATCAATGATTCTGCTAGACCATTTTGTGTATGAACATGAGCAACCAGATGCTCAATTGTTATCCCAGTTGAAATACAATAATCATTAAAGGCTTGGGATGTAAACTCACCAGCATTATCAAGACGAATTGTCTTAATTGCATAATCTGAAAATTGTGCTCTTAGCTTTATTATTTGAGCCAACAATCTCGCAAATGCCATATTGCGAGTTGATAGTAAGCACACATGTGACCATCTTGTAGATGCATCTACCAAACCCATATAATATTTGAATGGTCCACATGGAGGGTGAATTGGCCCACATATATCACCCTGTATACGTTCCAGAAATGCAGGGGATTCCATCCTAACTTTAATAGTTGATGGTCTAATAATTAATTTTCCTTGAGAACATGCAGCACAAGAGAATTCCTTAAATTGAAGAATCTTCTGATTCTTCATTGCATGTCCATGTGAATTCTCAATTATTTTACGCATCATATTAGAACCAGGATGGCCCAACCGGTCATGCCAAATAATAAAATTATCTTGATTAGTAAATTTCTCGTTTACTACGGCATGTATTTCAATCCTGCTAATACTTGTGTAGTATACTCCGGAGGAAAGAGCAGGTAACATTTCAAGCACATATTTCTTACCGGACATTATTGTAGTAATATAAAGATATTCAATCTTTTCATCATTTGTAGTCTCAATATGATAGCCATTTTGGCGAATATCTTTGAAACTTAATAAGTTTCTTTGAGATTTACTACAATATAGTGCTTCATCAATAGCCAAATTTGTTCCTCCTGGTAGTAATAAATTGGCTCTTCCAGAACCTTAAATTAATCTTGTACTACTGGATATTGTATTAACATTTGCTTCTTTCATTACCAAATAAGAGAAATATCTCTTATCTTTTAAAATAGTGTGTGTTGTAGCACTATCCAGAAGACATATATCATCTTTATTAATCTTGAGTCCAATTGAAGACTGGGGAATTTTCATATTCTTCATAAAAAAAAGACAAATAATACATCATAAGAAATATGAAAGGCAAGAAGAAGAAAAAACATTAAGAAATACATTAGGAATGTAGAAACTAGCAACACGTGATGCATTAGAAAAATACACTCAAGAAAAATAAACTAGTTGCAAACATAAAAATAACAACTTTTATAGCTTCATTCCCCAGTAAGATGATTAGTTCTTCAGTCAATATCCTCAAAGAAGTCTCCAGCTTCTAAATGAGTAATATTTGTTAGGCCTTCAAAATCATCATCTTTATATGCAAGATGTGCCTTAGAATCAAATTTGTTTAAGGGACCTGCTTCATCATCATTATTTTGAAAGGTCAAATGTGCCTCCACATTATTTTCTTTTTTCCTGAGGGAGGCTTGATAAAGTTTGACAAAATGTTCTGGCGTACGACAAATGCGTGCCCAATGACCTCTCATACCACATCGGTGACACATACTAGTTTTACCTTTTGAATGATTAATTTGAGAGCCCTTATTGTTCTCCAATTTATTTCCACCATAATGATGATAATTGTTTCGCCCCCTGCCACGTCCACGTTTACGACCATGTCCACGACCACGGTAATTATTTTGTTTTCTTTCAAACTTATCATATGATGCTACAACATTCACTTCCGGAAATGGAGCTGACCTACTGGGATGGGCTTCATGATTTTTCATTAATAAAGTATTATTCTGCTCTGCCACAAGTAGGCATGTGATTAACTCGGAATATTTCTTAAAACCTTTTTCACGGTATTGTTGTTGTAGCACCACATTTGAAGCGTGAAAAGTAGAAAATATTTTTTCCAATAAGTCCTTATCTGTGATAGTGTCTCCACATAATTTTAATAGAGAACTTACTTTAAAAATAACACAATTATACTCACTTACGGTTTTAAAGTCTTGCAACCTTAAATGTATCAACTCATACCGAGCTTTTGGTAATACCGTAAGTTTTAGGTGGTCATACCGATCCTTCAAATTAATCCATAATTCGAGTGGATCTTTTACGGTTAAATATTCAGTTTTTAACCCTTCATGTAGATGATGACGAAGGAAAATCATGGCCTTCGCTTTATCCTGATTTGATGCTTCATTTCCTTGTATAATAGTATTTCCAAGACCTTTAGCGTCAAGGTGAATTTCAGCATCAAGAACCCATGATAAATAGTTCCTCCCGGTGATGTCAAGTGCCACAAATTCAAGTTTTGATAAATTTGACATAGTGAAAACTATCATAAAAGATGAATAAGTTAGAGAAATAATTATAAAAATAAACAATTAATGAAAACAAAACGATTAAGGTAAAAGAAATGAAAATAGAGCTATATCATGTTAACAATCTACTATTTCATTTTATTCTTGCCATAAAGTAGAAATTACATACTTGTTTCATTTCACTTTATATTATTGATATATATGTGTTAATAGAATCGAACGTGACTAATATTATTTATATGTTCCAATAAATATAAAATAATTAAACTATAAAATTATTGCTTGTCAATTCATTTCTCACAGTTTTTCAAAATGCCTTAAAGATATGTTTTGATCCAGGGAGTCCATGAATATTATAAGTATGACATTAGTGCATAGCTAGTTTGATGACTTTGAGGTCCTCTAAGAGTTGAGCACGGAAGGAAATAGTTATTTTATCACTGCAATGTACTTAAACTATTTAAGATGCCCAAGCGCACAAGTAATCTGCAAACAGTGAGCATATGATATGTACTGCCATAAATAAAATGATTATAATGATACATACCTTAATAAAATATGGCTCAACTTAGCGGGAGTTAAGAATAAAATTAGCTTCGTGCTGATAACGTGTTATAAAATAAAAGCAATGCAGTAAAATATAAATAAGAAGAGATAGAAAGAAGGGAGAAATGTTTTCTTCTTTCACTTTGGTGTATCTTTCCATTGCAATTACATGGCCTTTTATAAGCATAAAAAGTAAAGATGATAGACATAAAGTAGGAGATTTAATCTTTAAGTAATTCACAACATGAACATCCAATGTACAAACTATTCATAACATTTTCTTGAATTTCCTTCAATTTTTCTTTTGTTTCTCACCGATGTTTAATACTTCTTTGAAGTACCGACTAATTCGAATTGGCCAGAGCAGGACTCATCAAAGATGGACACCTTTTCTATCGGGATTTTTTCTATTCTCAAGACTTGAACTCAAAACTTCAAATTAAAAAGGAAGAACCATTTCGGAAAATTTTATTTTGTGTCTTATACAACTGACGCTAGTTGTATGAGGTAACTTTTTTGTCTCACAGTTTTGTGGACCCAAATTTTTGTGGACCCAAAAGTGTAAGATTGAGGTCCACAAATTTGTGAGACAAAAAGGAGCTTCATACAACTAGTGTAAGTTGTACGAGACACAAAATAAAACTTCTCGAACCATTTCTATTCCACCACAACCACTAAGTCAAAAACCGTTGGTGGTCAGTTTTTCTTTTGCCAAACTAAACACAGAAATAAAAAGACGCCATTGTTTGTTTTGTTCAACTGTTCGTTTTGTCTTCCTTTCTTTTTAGTTTCCACACATCACGCCTCTTTATATGGCATCTTTATAATTGGGAATGTGAATATTTTAAAAATTATTCTTTCTTTCTTTTTTATTTATGATAGTCACGCCTCTTTAATTGGCGTCTTCAGAATTAAGAATATGAATATTTCAAAATAAAGATATTTATTCTTTCGTTTTTTTTTTCTTATGCATGTTAGAATTTATAAGTAACAATATGAGTGCGAGTGCGACTGCAACTACAGGCAAAGGCGGACCTATGTATTGAGCAGAAGGGTTATCGACACTGTTAACCTTGGCAATTTTTTTGGATATATATATATATGTGTATATCTTGATAACATTCATATATTTTGCTTGAGACTCTTAAGATCAGAAGTCCGATTAGGATACTGGTTGAACAATTTGCTCATCTGCCCCCGTTACTTTCAAACACTACAGGTCGATATATATACTTGATCATTTACATTCGTTAGAAAAGAGTAGGGGAGCCTTCGCGTAGCTGGTAAAGTTGTTGTCATGTGACTAGGAGGTCACGAGTTCGAGCCATGAAAACAGCCTCTTGCAGAAATGGAGGTAAGGCTACGTACAATAGACCCTTATGGTCTGACCCTTCCCCGGACCTCATGCATAGCAGGAACTTAGTACACTGGACTGCCCTTTTTTACAAAAGAGTAGTGAGTTCAAAAATATCAGTATTCATTAATTCAAATTAGGCCTGGAGTAGGTAAAAAATGTTGCTTGGTATAGTCGTTGTTGATTCAAGGAAAAAAATTGCTAGTCTTCTAAGCTTATTCTTCTTCGTAAAATATGGGACAAATAGGTGACAATGAAGAAGGTGGAGACCTTTTATTGATAATCCAGAGATTTCGGATTCGAGCCTTGAATATAAAGTTATTTTTGTTAGAGAATATTTTACCCCTTATTGTAAGACTTTCCGTCGCAAATCACCGGGTGGGAAATATTAAAAAGGATAGAATAAGAAACAAGTTTTGGTAATTGAATTGTATGCATTGGTGATTTGATCACTTAATTATTCTCTGTTAAAATTTTAAAAATTAAAACATTTAAAAAAAAATCATATGTATTTGCTTCTCAAGCGTCCAAAATATTTATAACTCTTCAAATTGTTACTTTATTTGTTACTTCTTCAATTATCAAGCACTAGTTAAAGTTTAATAAATAAGTAATATAAGGGTTGTTGAATTATTCAAGTGTCTCTAAAGAAAATTGATTTAGAGTGGTCACTACTTACCATATTAACCAGTTTTAAAGACTAGTAGATGAAAGTAATAAATACAATATGCAACTTACTTACAAAAATAACCAAATTTTGGTAAAATTGTAGATTCAATTGAGTCATCATTTTAATTATACGGAAAATATAATAAAACAGTTATATAGCAAATATTGACCTGTAATGAGACAAGACAAAGTCAATCAGTTAATTAACATTAATTGAAATTCTAACAATCACAAGGCTAAAAAGTTAAAATAGCACGGGCTAGCCAGTATTTGAACTGGTCATTCAAAATAGCCAGCGTTTGCAAAGTCATTGAAAAATAGCCACTATTTTGCTGCAACAGGGACCGGTCCAACATAATATACCGAAGATCGGTGTACCTGTATATGAACTTCCAGCATCTTATGCTGGAACTCTAACACACGGAAAATTTCAGCATAATATACTAGAGATTGGAGCACCTGTGTATGAATTTCCAGCATATTATACTAGACCGATATATTATACTGAAACTCCAGTATATTAGCTGGAGTTCCAGTATATTATGTCGGAGCTCCATTATAATATGCTGGAGTTCCAGTATACTGGAACTCCATTATAATATGCTGGAGTTCCAGTATAAGTATATTGAAGTTCCAGTATACTTATGCCGGAACTCCAGTATATTATGCTGGAGTGTTTTTCGGATTTTGAACAGTGTTTTCGTTCAGATTTATCTTTACACGAAAAGTGACTAAATTTCGATTACTTTTGAAACTGTAGCTATTTTTGAATGACTACTTGTAAATCTAGCTATTTTTAAATTTCTCCCGGCTAAAAACTAATATAAGCCTTCAGAGAAACGTTACACGTTCAATAATGTAACCAAGATTAGTAATTTTAGTAATGTAAATAGTTTAAAATGTCCTACTAGTTTGTATTCTTGTTTAACCAATAAATAACAACAACAACAACAACAACAACAACAACAACAACAACAACAACAACAACAACAACGACCCAGTGAAATCTCACTAATGAAGTCTGGGGAGAGTAGTGTGTACGTATACCTTACCCCCTGAGGGGTAGAGAGGTTGTTTCCGAAAGACCCTCGGCTCAAGAAGACAAAAAGAAGACGAAAAGAGGTAATATATCAATACCATCAATAGAAGCATAGAACAAAGAACAACATCACCAAATCCAAAAAATAAGTCAAAAGCAAAACAATAACCAGTAGATAAAGCACATCACTTAACCAATAAATAAGTAAATATTAAATTTGAATACGAAATTAATAGATACTCTGTCACCAATGAAGATAATATTATTGCTCTTATTCACACGCATTAAACAAATAACAAGATTGTCCTAAACCCAAATTAGGAAAGCATACCAAGAGAAAATAAGACAAACACCATAGTTTGCATTTCAGTGTTTGTTCTTATATCCTTGTTTGAAGTATTTATTCTCTAAGTTAAAATTGAAAAATATAATTAATTAAGTAATTATCAAGCAATCAACTATATTTTCATCTTAAATTAATACCTCAGTTATATTAATGATTTTTTCACTTCTTCTTTCGTTAGATGGACATATCTCAACAATTTAGAGTGTTGGTAATAAAATAATTTTTGACATTATCATCAATCTATTTAAATATTCTACATTCTTTTTCGAGTTTAAGAATATTCTCATTCAATTTAACCATTCGTTATTTGAAATTGATTATTCCAATTAATTCAGATTCGTATTAGGTAAAACAACTAAAGGTTCAAATGCATAACACCAAGAAATTCTCATTCACAAAAATTCTTTCGATTAAGAGTGGAGAAATCTCAACCATGACACTATGATTTTTTTAAAATAATACAGTCGGACCTCTCTATAACATCACTTTATATAATAGTCATCCACTATAGCAGTCAGAATTTTTTCGGAACCAATTTTTATCTTATGTTATAATATAAACACTTTACTATAACAATAAAAAAATATCGAAACAAATAAAACTGTTATAGAGAAATTTGACCATATAAATGTACTCCTCAAACAAAAGTTTATGAAGTTAAATATTGAAAAAAGAAAAGCAAAAAAAATAGTAAAAAATGAATAAAAGAGGAAATGGGGCAACAAGTTGATGACAAAGATACAGTTCATCTAAAGCTGTCAACATTAAGCATAAATCCTCTCTTTGCATAAATATGAAATATCAAAAACAGCTCAAAAACCAAACACAAATTTCAAGAAACAAGACCCCAAAAAATCTCCAAAAATCTCCATTTGTTCCTCACATTATATGTTTCTACTACCCTAAATCCTCAAACCCCATCAATGGCTTCCTCTCCCCACCCACCCCACCCACCCCACCACCACCACCACCACCACTACCTCCTTCTCCTCCTCTTTCTCTTCACCTTAATCCCTTTCACATTTTCAGATGATGCTGCTGTTATGTCAAAGCTACTGGCTGCTCTTTCTCCAGCTCCTTCAGGGTGGTCATCTGATAAACCATTTTGTTCTTGGACTGATGTGAACTGTGACAAATCTAGTGCTACTGTAGTTTCAATTAATATTGATTCACAGTCTCTTTCTGGTTCATTACCTTCTGATCTGAACCAACTTTCAAATCTTAAAACCCTTTCTGTTCAAAAGAATTCACTTTCTGGCCCCTTACCTTCTTTTGCAAATATGACCAAATTAGCTGAGATTTACTTGGATAATAACCAATTCACCTCTGTTCCTCAAGATTTCCTTTTGGGGCTCCCTAGTTTGCAGACTTTTAGCATTAATGAAAATGGAAAGCTTAGTCCTTGGCAAATTCCTTTGCATTTGACTGAAAGTGGCAATCTTGGTACTATTCTTGCAAGTAATGCTAGTATTTTTGGTGTTATTCCTGATTTCTTTGATGCTTTCCCAAATCTTCAAGATTTGAGATTGTCTTATAATAATTTTACTGGTTCTTTGCCTGCTTCTTTTGGGGGTAGTGAAATTAGGAATTTGTGGCTAAATAATCAATTTCAAGGGCTATCTGGAACTATTGATGTGATTGAAAACATGACACAATTGTCACAAGTTTGGTTACATGCTAATTCTTTTAGTGGTCCAATTCCTGATTTGTCCAAATGTGAGAATATATTTGATTTGCAGTTAAGAGACAATCAATTTACTGGGGTTATTCCAGATTCAGTAATGAGGTTGCCTAAGTTGGTAAATATTACTTTGCAAAACAATAAGTTACAAGGTCCAATGCCACACTTTAAAGATGGGGTTAAGGTGCAACTTGGTACTACTAATAGCTTTTGTCAGTCCACTCCTGGACCGTGTGATCCGCAGGTTGCAGCACTTGTTGAAGTAGCTGGTGGTTTTGGTTATCCGATGACTTTGGCTGAGTCTTGGATAGGAAATGATCCTTGTAAAGGGTGGTCATATATAAGCTGTGATGGAAAAAATGTAGCTGTTGCAACATTTGGTAAGCGGCAGTTTTCAGGTTTTATTTCTCCTGCTTTTGCAAATTTGACCTCTTTAAGGACCTTGCTTTTGAATGATAACAATCTTACTGGATCTATACCGGAAACCTTGACAACTTTGCCTAAGCTTCAAGCCATCGATGTTACTAATAACAATTTATCTGGTCCTATGCCTGTGTTTCGATCGGGTGTTAAGTTTACTTATGGTGGTAACTTATTACTTGGAAAGAATAGTAGTGATGGAGGGGGGAGTGGTGGATCACCAGGGTCGAACTCGAGTAGTGATGGTGGAAATACATCTGGTGGTTCAAAGAAGTCTACAGTTTCAGCTGGAATGATTGTTGGTGTGGTTATATCTGTTGTTGTTTTTGTCCTAGTTGTTTTGTTTGTGTCTTACAAATGTTACATAAAGAGACGGCATAAGAGATTCGGGAGGGTTGAGACTCCGGAAGGAAGCAATCAAATGGTTAAGCCTAGTGTAGTGAATGGTACGAACGGGTATGCAGGAGTTCCGAGTGAGCTACAAAGCCAGAGCAGTGGTGATCACAGCGAGATGCCGGTATTTGAAGGTGGAAATGTTGCCATTTCTATCCAGGTGCTTCGACAAGTGACGAACAATTTCAGTGAAGAAAATATCTTGGGTAGAGGAGGATTTGGAGTCGTTTATAAGGGCGAATTACATGATGGGACTAAGATTGCTGTGAAGAGGATGGAATCGGGGGCGATGGGTACTAAAGGAATGAACGAATTCCAAGCTGAAATCGCGGTCCTTACCAAGGTTAGGCATAGGCATCTTGTTGCTCTTCTTGGTTTTTGTGTTAACGGCAATGAGAGACTTTTGGTGTACGAGTACATGCCACAGGGAACTTTAAGTCAGCATTTGTTTGAATGGCAAGAACTTGGCTACCCACTTTTAACTTGGAAGCAAAGGGTAACAATAACATTAGATGTTGCAAGGGGAGTTGAGTATCTCCACAGTTTGGCGCAGCAAAGTTTTATCCATAGGGATTTGAAGCCGTCTAACATACTTCTTGGGGATGACATGAGAGCCAAGGTTGCAGATTTTGGATTGGTCAGGAATGCGCCCGATGGGAAATATTCTGTTGAGACACGGTTGGCTGGAACTTTCGGCTATCTGGCGCCTGAATATGCTGGTAAATACTTCCTATGCTTATCATAATCCTTTTTAATTCGCGTGAGATCTGATTAGCATGCCCCCAAGGGAAAGCTCTACATTTGATAGAAAACTAAGATTATCCTGCAATTACTTTCATGTGCTTTATAATCCTCAAAAGATTAGATAGCCATAGAGACTAGTTGTTTTAGTGAAGTGAGTTACCATGCTTAAATGCTAGTTTGTTCATTTTGTTCCTGCTCATGGATTATTCATGAACAATGTTCAGTAAAGTAACTGTATTTTAGCGAAAAGGAGTATCGTTGAAAAACAAATGGAAATTTAGAAATCCAATCATCCCGGTCTTCATAGTTAAACTTAAAGCGTTTGTGTAATTGATTTGCTTAGTATTGATGTTGGTATAACGTGCATTAATGATCCAGTTGAATCTAAACAGAAATTCGGATAGCAAAATATTCTTCTTCTTCTAGACATGAGTTCTACATCTCTATATTTGGCTAACAATTGTTTTCTGCTCCTAACATGTTAAACTTTTTAATTTTGAGACAAATCTTGTTTTCTCTTGTTCATATCCACTTCCGGCCTGTTTCTTGCATCGTAGTAAAGAGAAAGTTTCCATCTTTTTCAGACTAACACTTGGAGTAATCGTAACTCTCCTCTTTGTTACAGCTACTGGACGAGTAACGACCAAAGTAGATGTGTATGCATTTGGGGTTGTTTTAATGGAGATCATCACTGGTAGAAAAGCATTGGACGAGACAATGCCAGACGAGAGGTCCCATTTGGTGACATGGTTCCGCAGAGTCCTTATCAACAAAGACAACCTCCGAAAGGCTATCGACCAAACACTTGATCCCGACGAGGAAACATTCGAGAGCATTGCTAAGGTTGCCGAGTTAGCAGGCCATTGTACTGCACGCGAACCATTTCAACGCCCTGATATGGGACACGCTGTCAATGTCCTTGCACCCCTCGTAGAGCTGTGGAAACCTACAAGAAATGAAGATGAAGACAGCGGCATTGATCTCCATATGAGCCTTCCTCAAATCCTACAAAGATGGCAAGCTGATGAAGGAACTTCAAGAATGTTTGATGATTTCTCCTACAGTCAAACACAATCAAGCATTCCCTCAAAACCTTCTGGGTTTGCAGATAGTTTTAATTCAACAGATTGCAGATGACAGATAAGCAAAAATCAAGAAAATTTCTGCAGAATTTTGGGGTAACAGGTCAAGTTCAGACCCCACACGGTTTTCATCTTTGTGAATCACTAAATTCATTTGGTTAATTGGTTTCTTCTTAACAACGCGTTTTACTTTTTGTCTTCACATTATCTTTTTTTGTGATAGACCTAAGTTTATATGTAGTTTTTATTTGTTTGGATTCTTTAAGGAGCCAGGCTGGACAACAGAGTTTTTGTGTTGTTTTGTTAGAAGGGAAATTGTATTAAATTCTTTTTTATCTTACATAATTAATGTACATATGATTGAGACTTATTTAAGCATGCACCATTTTCTACTTTTTGGTGCCTACGTTTGCTGGTATTATCTTTTTGGCGGATGCTGTTACTGATCTACCGTCTCTTTTTGCCTTCTTGAGCCGAGGGTTTATCGGAAACAGCCTCTCTGTTCCTCCAGAGTAGGGGTAAGGTCTACGTACATCCCACTTGTGGGATTTTACTTGGTGGTTGTTGTTGTAGTTTCCCGCTAGAAAATTGGATTTTAATGCTATTATTTTTCTTGTTTTTTGTAATGGTGGTGTCAGGACTGCTTGTATGTAGCTTGATTATTTAATTAGGCACTTGTTACCTAATTAGGCACTTAGTTGCCTCCTTTCAGCACGTGTACTGGGGAGCTTTGCCCATGTGCAACTCGACTATTTTGCTAGGCACTTGTTACTTTACCCTAAAAGTTTAGGCAAATAAAAAGAAATCATCTAGTATTTCTTATCTTGATTTTCGGATATGAATTCTTATTTCTCAAGGTATGTATGCACTTGGTTGATATCGTAGGCCACATTTTTTGGTGCAACAAATAGTAATTTTCTATATATTAGAAGGGAGAATAATGCGAACTGTTTGCATTTTACTAGCTTTTCAAAAGAGATTTTATTTATTTTCTGCATGTGAAATTTCCACTAAAAGACTTCTACATGTGCTGTAAAGATTTCTATGAATTTTATACATATTTGCTTAAACATTTTTGCTGGATCTAAGCTGTCAAATAGGCCATTCTTTGGCTTTTTCTTGATTTTTTTCTTGGGATTATGATTGGGTTTTATAGTTGAATTTCACATGGGGTGAGCAAGAATATATTGTAAAAAGGCTAGTGTGGAGGAAAAGGGATGTCTTTTGAATGGAATAAAATTTCCTTTTTTTGTTGTTGTTGTTGGGGTGGGGGTGGGGGTGGGGGGTTCTGTGTCGAGGTGCACATGTTATGGCGACTTTTTGTCAATCCTTTAAAGTTTTTATTTAGGATTTAATGGCTTTTGTATTTAAGAAGAGGACATTAAATCTATTCTTAGTCAAGATAATGACAGGGTATTTTGGTCAAATTCTTGATGTAATGGAAAATAATGGTTTTCTAGATAAAGTAACGAGTAATGGCTACTGGCTAGCAACTGAAATTTTCTTCTTGTTGTTTTCTTTTGTTGGTCCCCCCTTTTGCCAACTTTTTTATCAAGCGATGTTTTAGTATGTCTCTATCAAGAGTAGGAGAAGTTTCTCTTCCTCATCTTCTTTTCCATTCTCTAGTCCTCCCTTCCCCTTTCTGGTTGGAAGAAGGAAAATATGGAGTTTAAATTTCTAAATATGGATTGGCTAAAAAAATATTAACACTATTAGATTATTTAAAAGATCATACAAGTAAGCATTCAAGAGTGTGGCTTAACAATAGATAGAGTTTCCATTTGCCTAAGGCTTGATAAGTAGAATTATCTGATATTTATGCTGATGATTAGGTGTCTGATTGAATAGTCAAAATATGCGTAAGCAGATTCAGACATTAGTTGAGTTTTTTTAATATTTTTTTTCTTAAATGAGATTTAGTAACAAGGAGGATGACAAATCAACCTTTAGCTGCCAACTTGCCAGACGAGCGGACATCTAAGCTCAGCAGCGTATTTACTATTTGGAGATGGGTGGTGCCAGGCAGGGTAAAAAGAAGGATTTTTTTTTCCATTAATCGAGAAAAGAAGTAGCAAAGGAATATTGCTATCGTGGGGAAAAAAGAAAAATAGGGTAGAAAGCTCTATTTTATCAAAGGGATGGCTAAAAGGCCAAATCCGGCTAAAAACAAAAAGAAGAAATCAAGGCGAGCGAGCTGGACAAACACTTGCAAGAGAGCGACTGACAGATCTAAAACTGCTATAGTAAAGTAGAACAAAAATACCTCCCAAATGTTCTACCTTTCCTTGTGTGTTCGGGAATAAATAGAAAGTTTATAAATGTATAGAAAGACTCGCGATTGATGATTGAAATGTTCACGAGGTTGTATATAATCTAATTTCAGTGATATGACTTTCCTACTAACTAAATTGCTCTTTTTCTTTTGATTTGAGAGCATAACATGTTTACACACATTAATAATGTTAGTTTCCTTAGACCCAATATAGAGGTTTACTTGTTTGGATGGTTGTTATGTATCGTTTCATAATATATCGTATAAAATTATATTGTATTGTACTATACTTTACTGTATCGTTTTGATGGAGGTACAATATTTGGATAGATTATATTATTTTTCGTCGTTTGATGATGCCATGCGCCAACAACCCAACTTGTTTGGATGATTGTTATGTATTGTTTCATAATGTATCGTATAATATTGTAATATGTATTGTACTGTATCGTTTTGATGTATAATTTTTTTCCCTTTTTCCTTTTTTGTTTTGATGTATACAATATTTGAAAAGATTGTATTATTTTTCGTTGTTTCATGATGTCATGCACCAACAATATGAAGAAGAAACTTGCAACATATACATACATACATACATACATACATACATACATATACATACATATATATATATATATATATATATATATATATATACATACATACATATACATATATATATATATATATATATATATATAAGTACAATGCAAGCAATGACTCTGAAGGGCCTTAGAGATCAAATTGGAGTGACTATGATTATTTTATAATATGGAAGTGCAAGATGAGAAAAAAAAAAGGGAACGATACGACCACACCAAATCAGTCGTTCCATAAAGTTACACTTTTCGTCATTACGTAACGACGAATTTAATGATACGATACAATAAAATTTCAGTAACAATCAATACAAACATTGTATTTGAAGCAACAATACGATACAATATAAGAGGTAACAACCAGGGGTGGCTCTAAAGGCTACGCCAGTGAGGCCATTGCATTAGACCCCAAAAATTTGAAGGCCCCAAATTTACTTTAAACTAGTATTATTACTATTATTATTATTACTATTACTAATGTAATGGCCCAACCCGTTATTTTGAGCAATTGCACTTTGCTCGGTGGTTTGAGGGCATGAGTAGCTGCTTGTGATGTATTATGACTTGTGTGAATCGTCGATTTTAGTTTTCAGGTTATTCAGAATTGATTTGGAAGTATGATTCTCAACTAGGGAGCTTTAAATTGGAAGAGTTGACCAAGTTTGACTTTTTAGTATTTGACCCCGGATTGGAGTTTTGATGGTTCCGTTAGCTCTATTGGGTGACTTTGGACTTAGCAGTGCACCCGAATTGTGATTTGGAGGTCCGTAGTTGAATTTGGCTTGAAATGGCGAAAGTTGGATTTTCGGAAAGTTTGACCGGGAGTGAACTTTTTGATATCAGATTCGGATTGTGGTTCCGGAAATTGGTATAGCTTTGTTATGTTATTTTTGACTAGTGTGCAAAACTTGGGGTCAATCGGACGTGATTTGATAGGTTTCGGCGTCGTTTGTAGAATTTGGAAATTTTAAAGTTCATTAAATTCGTTTTGAGGTATGATTCATTGTTTCAATGTTGTTATGCGTGATTTGAGGCCTCCAATAAGTCCGTATTATGTTATGGAACTTGTTGGTATATTTGAACAGGGTCCCGAGTGTCTCGGTGAGTTTCAGGCGAGGTTTGGATCATTTTCGTTTCATTTTGCATTGCTGAAGGCTGCTGGTTCTGGTGTTTCTGCATCTGCGGAAGAATGGACGCAGATGCAAGTCTGCAGATGTGGACAGTTGGTCGTAGAAGCGAGATTTTTCGCAAAAACGTGTTTGTCTTCGCACCTGCAATTGCGCAGAAGCGAATGGAGATCCGCAGGTGCGAGGGGTCAATTGGCCAGTGGAGTCCGCAGAAGTGGAGCCCTTGTCGCAGAAGCGGCTCCTGTACCTGCAAAAGCGAAAATCGCTGGGCAAAATGTTATAAAATTGGGGTTTTAGTTCTTTCTTCATATTTTGAGATGTGGGACTTGGATTGAGACGATTTTTGGAGTAATTTTCATCACAAGGATTGGGGCAAGTGTTCTACACTTGTTTTGATTTTATTTCATGAATCTATCTTCATTTTTGGCAATTGATTAATGAATTTTAAAGAGAAATTGGGGTTTTTAGCTTAAAACTTCATAATGTGAATTTTTGAGTTTTAAACATCGATTCGAAGTCGGATTTGAGTGAAACTAGTATGGCTGGACTCGTAATTGAATGAGTTATCGGATCTTGTGAGTTTTGTCGGGGTCCGAGGCGGGCCTTAGTATTAGAATTTTCTTGTTCGAGGTAATAGCACTTCTAAACTTGGTATTGAGGGTATGAGACATCGAATTACATGCTATGTGATTAGTGTTGAGGTGACACACATGCTAGGTGACGGGCGTGTGGGCGTGCATAATGTGAATTATGACTCCGTTATTTCTGTGGTACTGTATAGTTACCTGATCTTACCTATAACCATGAAATTTCTACGTACTTGAGCTATTGACCTGTAATCCATTAGAAACCATATCTAGGCTACATGTTTATCCTGTTGGGACCCACTAAGGTCATTTCTGATGTTGAATTATCTCCTTTCATTGATTCATATACTCAGTCATACGCATTCATATACATATCATATCTCAGTCTCTGTTATCATTTATTGATACATTACATCATTATTTTTGGGCTAGTTTCATGGCATTGTGAACCCGAGAGACTGGAGAGATTGATGACTGAGTGAGGCCGAAGGCTTGGGATGAAGGAGCCCATCTGGAGTTTGCACATACCCCCAGTGAGCCCGGTTGATTATATTGAGGGATGGATCTTCCCTAGACATGGATCTTGTCCAAAGTATTTATATACCTGAAGATGGATCTTCCCCACGGGCTGGATTTGGCCCTACTCAGTACTGAATGACTGATGGTTAGTTGATGTATATATTCTGGGAAGGATCTTCCCTGGGCCGGATTGCCCATATACAATACTGAGTGATTGAGCATGATGAGTGAAAATTGTGAGACAGTGAGATTGAGTACTCAAGTACATGAGTTCATCTCTGAGACACATGGCATTGACATGTATACAGATATAGAGATGTATTTTTTCTCATGATGTACGGTATCACGTCATTCATGACTTCTTACACATATTGACATATGGGCTTAGAGAGGTATTTTACACTTGCTATCTCGAAAAAAATAAAACATCTTATTTATTGTTGAAAGGATTTATGGGAAAAATTACAATTTTCGAACTTACTCATATTTCGACGATTTCGGTAAACGATTTAAATTTTTTACCGATATACTTGAAAAGTGGAACTATTCTTCGGGAAACTATGAAAAATCTGAGCTTTTTATCTCTGAGTTGCTTCTTTTATTACCTGCTTTACGTTGTTATGGACTGATATTGGCTATTGGATGTTGGACCTGACCTTTGTTCTAGCTCGTCATAATTTTTAACCTAAGGTTAGGTTTGTTACTTATTGAGTGCATGAGGTCGGTTGTACTCATACTACACTTTTGAACCTTGCATTCATATGTTGGCTGCTGATGTTGCTGTGATTGACGGGAGCTCATGTCGTTTCTCAGTCATTAAGACTTGACTGACGAGACGTTTCGTTTATTTTGTCGTTTCTGTCGCAGGGTATCGAAGTAAGAATCGGAAGCTCATGTCGTTTCTCATCGTCTACTCTTCGAAAAACGAGGGGACTATCTATATACGGTCGAAATCGAACTCGCCTACGGCATGGTAGGTCAGGCTCAGAATATGGCAATAAAGGACTGAAGATCGACCACAAGTTCCGTAGGACTAGAACCCGGGGTCAGAACGTCTGCTTCCGAGAATATCGAGGTTGTGATCCCAGAATCGATCCTAGACCCGAACGAGCTCGAAGCAACATTATTAGCATAGCCAACAGAAGAGAGAGATATCAGTGACCGGTCGGATATTACAGCGGGAATCTCCGCACTTATCAATAAGGAATGACAACCAGCAAATCATGAGATTTTTTACCTTTTATAGAATTGTACCTAAAGTAGGACTCCTCTACTATATAAAGGGGGTCTGACAGTTCATTTAGCACATGATAACACGCATTCCAAGGCAATACATTATTATTTCTCTCTTTAAGCTCTTATTCTTCTGTATCTTGAGACCGATTGAAGGGCATCCAGTTTGAGTGTGACTGACCTTCCAAGATTGTAACTGTTCAATTTGTATGGTTTGAATTTACTTTATCATTGTTTATTTCAACTGCAACTTAATTTATTGCTTTGTGTCAAGTTAATCCGCATATCCTTAAAACTACTTACAAATTCAATTGTTATCTGATTTTGAGGGTAAACAAATAAATTTAAGGGCCTCTCAATATAATTTCGTCTTAGGCCACAAGATTCGTTGAGCCACCCGTAACAACCATCCAAATAAGCTGTAGATGCAAAAAATATGACATTTTTGCATGTTGGAACTTGAACGATTTCATGTGGAGTTCGTTTGTTGTCCCAGCCAAAAATGGATTCAATTTTTCATTTTACTCTCTTTCAATCTTATCCCTATACCTACAAACTGCCTTGTATCCAACTCTATGCAAATAACTTAGCGATCTTAATTAGCCAAGATTAATTGACTCTATTCTTAAAATAATTCATCTCTGACACACTCAAGATTAAGTAGACTTTAACATAATCATGTAATGACTGAAACTCAATAAGAACACGTTAATACCAACACATGGCAAGCTATGTAGTATATTTCATGTCAATCTGAGACCAAGTAAATCTCAGTTTGATACAAGTCATTTTCATATTCTAATCTAACTACTATGGATCAAAACTAAGATCTGAAAGTAGTAATAATAGTAACAAGTGGGACCCTGAAATGTCTTGAGAAACCAGACAATTTTCCTGCCAAACATACCTAACGTATCACTTGTCTTAAATGTCTTGAACATGTGATGTTGCACTTATTTAAACTACGGCATGGGTATATCAAACTCAGATATTCTATCTTGTATCGGTTACAAAAGCAGGAGGAGGGGAGGCACAAGCCGAGCTACATATTCGAACGAATTTAATAATTTTTATTAAATAATATATTTATATTAAAATTTTATTAAATATGTACAGATATTAAATTCAAACTCAATCATTAACATTTAAAGTTATCGTTCTAAAATTTGGAACCCATAAAATTGAAATATTAAATCCATCGATGTTCCAAAGCCCTTATTGCATCAAAAGATGCTTTATTTTCATGGGATTTCGATTTATTACTGTGAAGTGATTTCTCTTTTCAATTATTCTTCAAAATAGACCATTCTATAGTGAAATTTTAGTTATAGAAAACCTCTCGTTTCTTTAAATAGAAATTGTTGGAAGTATATTTGAAATAGAATGATTCTCAAAAGTGAGGGATGAATATGGAAAATTCATATAACTAGCACCAACTAGTTTGACTCCATATATATAACCAACACAACTAATTTGACCTTAAATGTAATTGATTAATTGATAAAGATATTTTTTTTAAATAATAAGGAAGATAATATTTAGGGTTGAAATCAAGAATATATTCACATTCCACAAGCAGATCTAGCAATAAGAAAATCTTATTAAGTGGAGAAGCAATTAGGTGAATTTGCAAGATAATTTATTTGAAAAAGAAGAGAATACTCTCTTGGGTCCACTTTAATGAGCCTTTTTTTTGTGATCCATAATATTTGTTTTTTCAAATATAAAAAAAAAATTAATTTCTTTTTACAAAGCTGCCCTTAGAGTAAAGAGATTGAGAGTATTTGTTGTATTTTTAATGAACAAATTAAGGTTAATAGTGGACTTGAGGGAGTATAATTTATTATTGGTTTTATCATAAGATCACATGTAATTCTCCATCAATTAATCGTGACACATGGGGCAGTTGAATGGATAATATGTACAAAGGTCAAAATAAGAATATGATTACTTATATCAATTTGTTGCCAACCACTAATCATTATACTAATTGCACAATTAGTATAATTGCACAACCACTTATAAATGCCGATGCCATAAAGCGGTTATGGCAAGAATATGCCATGATTCAAGGGCTAAACAATAATAACCACGTACTTTGTCATAATCATTCATATATATGGTTATTTCCTATTATTAAAAGTGCATGGAATATGTCATAGAAATAAATCATGCAATTTGCATAATTTATAGGTATTCCCTATCTTTTGTCATTATATGCTTAATTAAAGTTCAGGTCAACTACGTAATTTAGGTTAAATCTGAATTGGACGGCAAAAATGATAAGTACATTACATTTGTTAACATGTTGACTACTATAAAAAGATTGATTGGGCATGTTACTTGTATCCTCTTGGATTTGATCATGTCACGTTCTTTCTACATGATATATGAAACTCTAGAGGTTCACTCCCCCTCTCTCCCAACACACTTAGAAAAAGAGAGAGGAATTTGAATTGTTTCACACACAGGTTAATATCTGAGCTATGAAATCATTTCCATGGGTAATATGGTAGTTATTCTTGTAGGCTTATATTGGGCCTTTTTTGTTCTTTTCTTCAAAATTAATAGGAAAATAATATTGTATAATCTCTCTTAAAATAATTGCTGAAAAAACGTATAATTTTTGTATATTTTTGTGTGTATATACATTTGCATGTTATATACAAAAATTATATAAATTTTATATATTTTTCAGCTACCGAATGCAAATAGTTTCTGGTACGGGCTAAAAGTGATAATATCCTTATATGATATTGTAAAAATTGCACGGAGTGCCTTATTTGGTCGCCCCCATTTAACCTATACCCATTCTTTTAAAAAGTTTTAACTTGTACCCATTTTTTAAACACTTTCAGCCCCCTTTCTCCTTCTCCTTCTCCTTCTCCTTCTTCTTCTTCTTCTTCTTCTTCTTCTTCTTCTTCTTCTTCTTCCTTCAGCTGCTGGTGGTGCTGCTATAAAATTTCAGTTCATGGGATGATTGCCATAAGTATGTTTATTAGATTATTTAAAAATAAATTATTATACAATACAAAAAGACAGTGAATTTGCGGCGGTTATATCTTGCACATTACGACGGTCTATAACCGCCACTAGGACAATTAATGGCGGCTAGTGAAAATGCCAAAATCGAAGGCGCCACAAAGTTGGTATCGCGGTTTTCTAAAATCCGCCGCAATTGAATATAACATAAAGCGACGGTTTTATATATTTAAACTAGCGGTTTCAACTCACCACAATTATATATTAGATTATATCTGAAACTGTGGCGGTCCAAACCGCCGTAATTATCCTCACAGCCCATCCAATAGTTTCTCTTCAATATATAATTCTTTTTCACATTTTTAACATTCCATTTTACACCATGTCCTACGCTATCAAACTTATGTATTACTTTATAATAGTTTTGACACAAATATAAGGGGAAGATCAACTAAATAAATCAATCATCATATATTAAAAGAATAAGCATTTTAAAATTACATCATAAAATGTAACTAAATTTCAAGGAGTAATATTTTACATTCCATGAGGAAAATAATTCTCGCAAATCCTAAACTTGTTCTTTGTTATTTCTATGTGGTGTACTTCTTGGGTTGTCAAGTGATGATACAATTTTGCTACATCCAGTGCCTACAAAATAAATCGAAACAAAAAGCAATAAGATACTCAAAAGGATCAAGATACAAACATGGATCAAGATACAAACATATATGTGTATATATATACATACTAGTTACAATTCTCGAGCATCATAGCATCAACAATCTCCATATAAAGCATCAGGTGTTATAACTAAGTGTTGTAACTGAAAACATAAAAGAATTTTCTTACCAAGAACTAAGTGTTGTAACTGAAAACATAAAAAAAAAATTTAGCAGCAGAGCAAAAATGCCGAAGAACTCCTGGTGTTAATCGAATATATTTGTGATTTGTACAGTGATAATTCGCCAAAATATAAGGTAATTGAAACATAAGGCCAGACATATATGACATGCCTCTTATCAAGTAAGATCTTGAGTAGCTTGAGAGTCACATGAATAGGGGCAGTACCATCCAAAGCTGAAGAGGATAAAGAAACATGATCAAAAGTATATTCGTATCTGCACATCTAAGCAATCATAGGGGTAAATTTACCATAATTTTTAATAATAAATAGATTTGTAGGAGTCCTTTAAATATTTAACCTCTTCAGGTAAAATCCCTGAGAATTCAGTAATTAACAGCAAAAAAGTTCACGAAGAAAAAGTTATATACGACAGGTTAATCAATTAGTAGCTTGCATTAAGACTATTAGCACAAACCTCCGAATATTACTCTAAACAGAAATACTCGAAGTTTAATTTGCTAACCTTCTTTTGAGGTAGGACCAAAGTCTCTTATTGTGAGAGCACTCTCCCTTTGAAATGTGTTATAGGCACACCTTTTTTATCTGCTTGACAAAAAATTATGTTCTGTTGTCCTGAACGTGTTATAGGCACACCTTTTTTACCGCCTAACATTTGCATTCATGCAATGCAAGTAGTTTTACAAACAAACTACACCTTTTCTCCCAAAAGATATAAGTTGAAAGACAACATTACATAATTTTGTGGAGAGACCAATATTTGCTAAAAAGTAACATTGAATATTAGATAAAAGGGATATCATCATTAGACTACTTTGTGACCTCATATGATGTATGAGAAATCATAATCTTCTTCATAGAAGAAGGAACAATATACATAGTATTACACTTTAATCGGACCCACGCATACTTAAGATTAAAAGTGTACGCAGGACATAAACAACAAAAAAAGGAAGACATAAAAGAGGAAAGAGAACGTATTTACCTTGGAGCACAAACACAAATGAGACTCACGAAGCATCCTCAAGACAATTTGCAGCCTCGTATGTCCAAAGCGCCCGAGCTGTATCTACAACATTATCTACAAGCTAGAGAGCTATCAGATTAGATATTAACATCATCACCAATAGAGTAAAAATCCAAGAAATCAAGATAGCAAAGCCATGGATATCACCTAAAAGATCCCAACAATACATACACCAGCTAATATACTGCAATTAGCATCAATAACCAAATCAAAACAAAAAGGACCACTAATGACAAAAATTCAACATATGTTGCAGGCCTTCATCTGATAAAAATCCCTTACTAAATAGTGAGTGGTCACTTGTGACAATATTGCCACTTTTAGACATAACCATCTGTAAGAATCATCTTTTTCAAAATCGTACAACCTATAAAAATGTCAATATATTTCATAATCTGTGGTATAAGTATACTCCTCCACGTCTTATCAAACCCCCCTCTCAATAGCGATAATGAATCGAGAGAGCGAGAAAGAGCTAACACTTTCTGTTTTCCTTTTCTTTTCCTACCGTAGATATATAGTCTGGACTATTCTTTAACAAGGGAAATTCTAGTAAATGATACTAAAATTAGTTCACGCAGCATATTCAATCCTTCAAGTTCCTTAACCCACATAATAATACATGGCAGAAGTAGATGACCATGAAAATTATTCCTCACACGGCTCTTGATATAACCAGTTGACTAATTCTCAAGCCCAAATCAATTAAGATCTCTATATAATCCTCTATACATATTCTGTTCCGTCCTGCTAATACATCTTCAAATGCCCAATAATAGAAATGCAATCAATAATCCTTATAAAAAATGTCAAATTCAACTTCTAGTGGTCAATCTTAAAAATAAGTGCCAACTTCAAACACAAAGTTATTAATTTTACTTTTCATCTTGCAAAATTAATAGAAATGATTCCGTCTGAGCAGCACATAAGCAACACACAAGTTCTCACTTTTCACATTTCAAATCAGGGCTAGTTCTTTTAAACAAGTATCATCAAATATTCAAAGTTTGAATCTTTTTCTTTATATCTTTTTCATTTCACAACCTCTTTTTTGCTTATTTTAATTGGAATCAACAGTTCCGTGTTCAAATTACACACAGCCTAAGGATTCTCACTTCTCTTAACCATAAACTGATGGATAAGTTCTAACCAAACCAAAAAAAAATCTAGAAAATTTCAATTACAAAATAATTTGTTCCTAACAACACAAGATATTTAAAATCTCCGAAAGAAGTTCCAACAACTACATAATGAGGCATAGTGAAAAAAATAAAGTAACCGTATATCCACATAAATGCATACATACATAAGTAAAAAGGAGCGAGAAATAGAGAGTACCTAGGTGAATTGATCCGCATATATCAAAGGCACGACGAAGATTAGCGAAATTCTTGCCAGCTTTATCGAAGAGATGTCGAGAAGAGGGGAAGGAAGTGAGAGATTAAGAGAGGAGAGGGAGTCGCCGGCTATAGCGATTGGCAATATGTGAGATAGAAGCAAATTGGATAACAAATTAGGGTTTACTCGAAGCAGATAGTGGAGGAAAGGTGGGGTGGAGTTTTCGAATTTGTGAAGTATAAATAGGGGACGGTATAATCGTTGTCTTATTTTGTAAATTCATAATATGGAGGTTTGAAAACATCCGTAATTTGTTGTTTATTGTGGCAGTTTGGTGTAACCGCCATTATAAAACCGCCATAATTGCACCATTTTTTTTGTAGTGTAATTAATAATTACGTAAGTTAGTAGACAATAATTTATGAATATTTCCACGTACGGGAAGTTTAAGGTCACACTTAGTGATTCTTTTCATGATAATTCTGTTCTTTTCACGTTTATTGTTTTCAAAATTTATGATTTAGATACTGTTGACAATTTGATTATTTATCTAATATGTTAGAAAACTTTTTCAAAAACTTCAGCTTATATAGTGCTGAAGTTTTTACAAATGAACTAAATAATTTCAGCATCTTCTGCTGAAGCTTTTGAAAAAGCTTTATGACAAAACTAATGAATCCAGGACAAAAAAACTTCAGCTTATTTAGTGTTGAAGTTTTTACAAATGAACTAAATAACAGCATCTTCTACTGAAATTTTTGAAAAAGCTTATCCAGGACAAAAAAAACTTCAGCTTATTTAGTGTTGAAGTTTTTGAAAAAGCTTAATGACAAAACTAATGAATCCGGGACAAAAAAAACTCCAGCTTATTTAGTGCAATTACAAACAAAAACTCCAGCTTAAATAATTAGTTTCCTTTATTATCGTATTTTTTAAAGGAGATTGGATATGTCTAGATGATAGTTTAAATCATGATAAAGAGGCAAAGGGGTTATAAGTATGATGGAAATCGATGAGGTCTTCAAATTTTCTATAGTGATTTAAATTATTTCCAATACATTTTTAATAAATACATAAAGTAGTATTACATACTTACATGGGTTGAGCTAGAAGGTTTACCTATGGTTCGGTGCAAATCCAATAACTTTAGTTCAAATCATATTTTATATTAAAAAAATTATTAAATATATTCCATAGATTAAATTTAGACGATAGTACTAATACCCCGATATATCTATCTGAGTATTTCACATACCAAGAGAAATAATAAATATGTTAGTAGACAACAAATGAAGCATAGGCATATATGCTTACCTACACTTCTTTTACATGCCATGGTCTTTTGCCTTCACTTTATTTATGTAGAATTCCAGAATCATACCTTTAATGTATTCTTGCATTTAATTTCCTCATTCAAATTCTCACTTTCTTGATAAAATTCTCACAATCTTTGTCTCACTTAGTTACTTATAGATTCTATATTCTGGTAGTTCAACTGTTCCTCTAAGTTCGCCCCATATAAAAACCTCTCTATTTCAACCTTAACGACACGTTCAAATTTGGAATTTCACTTCACAAAAAGCATTCCAATTTGTTGAAAATTTTGAGATTTGGTTAAGATGTTCAAAGAGAAAATCATGGTAGAAGTCATTTTAGCTGTTGCTTTCCTTTCTTTTCTTGCTTTCTCAGGTAAGTATTCCTTCAAACGTGCTTCTAATTAAAAAAAAAATTGTCGTTGTAGTTTCTCTTTAATCTTCTTGAATTATTGCAATATTACCCTTTTTGCCATATACCATATTTTATTATTTTCAAATACTGGTTATATTTGCAAATACTAAACTTTAGAGCCCGTTTGGCTATTAAAAAAAATTCACTTTTTTTCGAAATCTTTTTCACTTTTTTCCGAAATCAGTGTTTGGCCATAATTTTTCAATTTTCACTTGAAGATGAATTCCGGAATTTTTCGAAAATTTGAAAAACTCCAAAAAGTTATTTTCCAAAATTTTCACTTAAATCACTCACAAAAATTCAAAAATAATCCAAAATTGTATTCATGTCCAAACACAGCTCTAATTTCAAATATCATTTTTATTTGAATTTTATTTTCACTTTTTTCCCGAAATTTTACAATTCTTACGTCCAAATGCCCAATTAGTATTATAAATACTGGTCAACTGTTAAAAAGAAACGTCATGTCAAAACTTATTTCAGTGAAATAATAATTTTCACTCACAAAACTCCAATTTTTTTCAAGTAAAGTTTGTATCCAAACACAACAGGTCAAAAATACTCTTTTCAACTTCGATTTCAAATACTCAATAAATTTTTTTCAGCTTCAATCAAATATTATCTAAATGCCTACTAATTATTCTTACATCTTATTCTTCCCTTTTTTTTTTTTTTTTTTTTTTTTTTAATGTAGATGCATTTCCACTAGCAAACATGATTGGAGTAAATTATGGAAGGCTAGGAAACAATTTACCATCTCAATATGAATCAATAGAGCATATAAAAAACATGAAAGCTGGTAGAGTGAAGCTATATGATGCAAATCCAGAGATACTTAGATTATTATCAGGCACAAATCTTCATGTCTCAATCATGGTACCAAATGATCAAATCTCAATTGTAGCTGCAAATCAATCAGCTGCAAACCAATGGGTACGCGATAACGTTCTTTCTTACTATCCAAACACTATGATCCGATATATTTTAGTAGGAAATGAAGTTTTAAGTAACAAGGATGATCAAAGTTTATGGTATGATCTTGTTCCAGCAATGAGAAATATCAAGAAATCGATCGATGAACATAGAATTCACAACATTAAAATTGGTACACCTTTAGCTATGGACATGTTACAAACCTCATTTCCACCTTCAAGTGGTGAATTTAGGTTAGATATTCCAAGAAACTCACTATTGATACCATTGTTGAGATTCTTGAATTGGACAAAATCTTACTTCTTTATTGATGTTTACCCTTATTTCTCATGGTCCCAAAATCCATCTTCAATTAGTCTTGATTTTGCACTATTTAAAGGTACTCAAATCTATAAGGATCCACTTAGTGGCTATGTTTACACAAACCTCTTGGATCAAATGCTTGATTCAGTGATATTTGCAATGGAAAAATTAGGGTTTTACAATATTAGATTGGCAATAGCAGAAACTGGATGGCCTAATGGAGGTGACTATGATCAAATTGGTGCTAATATCTACAATGCAGCTACATATAACCGAAATCTTGTACGTAGATTGACATCACAACCACCCATTGGTACACCAGCTCGTCCAGGGTCAACGATACCTACGTTTATTTTTTCACTCTACGATGAAAATCAAAAGGAAGGTCCAGGGACTGAGAGGCATTGGGGTTTGTTACAACCAAATGGTAAGGCAATTTACGATATCGACTTGACAGGAGAGATATCAGAGTCTGAATTATCTAAGTTACCAGTGCCAAAAAATAATGGACCATTTCATGGGAAGTTATGGTGTGTTTTGGCAAAGGATATTGTGAATGAAAAGGATTTAGGACAAGCTTTGGAATTTGCATGTAAGAGAGATGGGATATGTGATGAACTTTCTCCTGAAAAATCATGTTATCAACCTGTTTCAATTGTTGCTCATGCAAATTATGCATTTAGTTCATATTGGGCTAAGTTTAGAAAGGATGGTGAAATTTGTCATTTCAATGGGCTTGCTGTTCAAACCACTCTTGACCCAAGTAAGTACCCAAAACTGTTCCCTCATAAGGATTCTTTAAAATATTGAATGGAATTAAAATCAAGAAGAAAGGATTTTTAAAGAATGATTTAACTTATATACATCCACGACATAAAGAATTTTTATATTTTAGTGTATTTTAACTTGCTTTATCAGATATTATGTCTTATTTTCTAGGTTAATAATACCACTTATTACGTTAGATTAGATGTAATTATATTTTTGGAGACCATAGTATTAAAAAAAAGAACGAGAGTCTTGGCGTAACTGATAAAGTTGTTGTCATGTGACCAAGAGGTCACGAGTTTGAGCCATGAAAACAGCTTCTTGTAAAAATGCAAGATAATTAAAGTTGCGGCCCTTCCCCGGACCCCGCATAACGGGAGCTTAGTGGACCGGACTACTCTTTTGTAATTTTAGAAAAATTTATGCTCTTTTAATATACTTTAGTTGATTTTTTCTTTCTATTATGTTCATGATATTACATACTAATAAACTTTTTTGTTGATTTGGCAATTTTGGGCAGGTCATGGATCATGCAAATTCCCTTATGTTTCTCTCTGAAAACAGTTTTTGGGAGATGCATTTGGAGCTAATTATATTTGCTCTCATCTTGAGAAGTGGAATATTCTTTATTAGGAGTATTTAAGAAATTGTAATAAACTTTATTTATTTTCTGAAGTAAATTTAATTCAATGATGGGAATTGATTGCAGTTGTCAATAGAAATTTGTTTCTTTTTGCACCAATATGCAGTGAATTCTCTAATAAAATTTGTCAAGTTAAGTGCCTCCCAGAATTATCTAAGACATTGATGGGACTGCTCCTCCCTTAACCAGAGGTCTCGAGTTCGAGCTCTGGGTATGGAAAAATCCTTGGTAGGGAGCGCCTTCCCCCTAATGGGGCTCTACGCTGTGCGAATCCGAATATAGTCCGGGCTCCAATACGGGTACCGGACACCGGGTGGGAAATAAAAAAAAAGTTTCGTACGCGTGGGTAAGTAAAATACAGAAAACTAAAGAACACACAATTTAATGTGGAAAATCACATGGCTCAAAAGGTACAAAAACTACAACCTACCACGAAGGATTTAACTCCAACTTTCTAAAAATACATCCTCCTTATTCAATCTTAGATTTTTTATCATTTCCTCGACCTCCTTAACTTTCTAAAAAGGAGCACTTAGGGATATAAAAGAGAGAGATTGTCAAATGCAATGTATGTGATTAATTGGGTAATATTTAGTAATAGCACTATAATATTATCTTCTGCAACACCCCAGCCCATTAGTGATATTGTCTGTTTTGGGTCTAGGCTCACACGCCTTTAAAATGTGTCACTAGAGTCTAAGGCCTATCTATTTGTATATCTAATATTTTTTCCGTATTTTGTCGATGTGAGATTCGCATAGGGTATCACATCTTTCTCTCTACCCGACTTCTTCAAATAGCATATGATGAGAGAGAAAAAATGCTATAGAATCTCACAGCTAAGGATAAAGAATATCAAAAGGATAAAAATGCTAAAGTGATCCTTGAAGTTTTGTGTGGTTAATTTCTTATGACCTTAAATTCTGTCTCATTGCCATAATTATATTCTGTGGCATATTTAACCATGGATTAAAGGGTTCCAAGCTTCAAATTCGTGTCCTGAAAAGTGGGACCCTCAATACACTTGGCAAGATATGAGAGGAAATCTCATATAACTTTTGTGTGCTAAATAGTTATGTCTCACTCAAAATAAAAACAAAATAATTTATGGTAGCAGATAACAAGTCTTATTCGATAATGCACGTGTGGCCAAATTATAAGCTAATAATCTCTATCAATTGTGGTGAAGAAACTTATAATCTCTCGTTGTCTGATTAAAATTTTCTCGAACATTTATAATGTATATGATATTTACATAAAATTAAATAATTCAATTCAATATTTACATAAGAATATATATTATTTAATCTATACTATATTAAAAGCACGAAGGCCCTTAGCGAAATGTCGTTCGTCTTTTTTACTCTCTAAAACTTGATTTCATACTAGACAAATTAGTCATTTCATTATTTCTCCTAATTTTTTTAGGACTTTAAAATCACCTAAGATTTTTCTTATTATATCTTTCCTTAATTCTTTTTTGAAGTATATATGTAAAAAGTCATAATATTTGGCAACATATAACACATTAATTATCAAACCTCACGTGAGTAATTTTCCATCCAAAGAAAAGCTACATTTCCATTGTTAGATATCCTTCGACAAATATAAGAAGTATAAAAAGAAATCAAGAAAATTAATTTTACACTCAAAATAATTATTTAATTATTTTTCTAACTTTTAGGACGTTAAAATTAGTTGAAATTTTACTTATTATATTTTTTTTATTTGAACTATGTAAAAGTCTTAATATATAGAATTATATGATGTGTAATATATTTATTAAATCAAAACTAACGTGAGTATTTGCCATTCAAAGCAAAGCTAAACTTCCATTGTGATATCCTTCCATTGTGATATTACCATGGTTTCAGCTATCGTTTCTCTTTTACTATAATTCAAGGGTCTAAAAAAATAACTTTATCAATTAAAATTTGAATGATTATAATAAAATAACAATAAACATTGGTTTTCTACCATATTTTTTGTGACCTTTATTTTATATGACCATTCGATTAAAATTTTCGTATGATAACCTACATACGAAGTCTTTTTTTTTGTTTTTCTTTTTATAACCATTCTAATAAATGACAGCTTCTTATATTTACATTATTTTTTATAAAGTATTAACTCTAATATTATAGTATTTTTTTAAGATTTTATATTATTACTTATTTATCGAGCTAGCGGGCTAAAAATGATCAATGTTCATCATATTTAAGAACTTATACTTTTTATTTTATTTTATTCAATAACTCACATTATTTAATATTTTTCGTATTTTTAAAAAATTATATATTCATTGATATAGGGTACACGCGCAAAGCGCGTACCCTAATACTAGTCATGCTTAAATGATAGATGTAAATAGTTTGCATTGGTCGATTTATCAAGGGATGAAAAATAAAAATAAATAAAGGGTGTGTTTGGTATGGAGAAAAATAAATGATTTTCTAACTTATTTTTCATTGTTTGATTAAGTAACAAAAAATATTTTTGAAAAATATATAATTCAGGCAAACACTATATGAGACAAATAGTTAAGGGCAGGAAAGGGTGGTAGGTCGGGGTCTAGGGGCCGGCAGTGGCAATATTAGGGGGTAGTGGTTGAGAAAAAAATTTCGATAATTTTTTGCCTCCTCTTGGTAGGAAAGTCATTTTCCTCTAATTGGGAGGAAAATAAGTTAATGAGAAAAATATTTTACAAAATATTTAAGCCAACCGAACATGAAAAAATTAAAAAATATTTTACATAAAGTATTTACCTTCATAAAACACACCCAAATAGAAAAGGATAAAAGAAAAAATATATTTTAAAAAATAGAGCAGGCGAGAAACATCTATAAAATAAAATGTAATATATTTTTAAGGCTTCTACGCCTATGTTTGTAGTTGACGTGCATGCCACCTGATATTTTAACCGTGTTTTAGACACACTTAAAAAAGATTGAGTATATAAAAGATTACCCGGGGTTAAGAAAAATATCATAGGAATTTCGTCTCAAGATCGGAGTAAATTATGTAATGTCACGACCCGAATTTTCCACCCTCGGGGGTCGTGATGACGCCTACTAATGTGAGCTAGGCAAGCCAATTATTGAACAAATAACTTTTTTACCCTTTTTATACTCTTTAACAGTTATAAAGCATTAAGTATAAACAGCGAAAATTTAAAATAAGCGGAATAAAAGCAAGAGAGTATCTGAACATGTAACTATTACAACTGTTTAAGTCTTAACCACCTAGAACTGGTGTCACAGTGTCACAGACGATCTAAGATTTACTACATACAAAGTCCGAGAAAAAAACAAACGATACATTGTTTCTCAATTAAGGAAATGAAACAGGGATTAAGGGATAGAGGGAGACGCCAGGACCTGCGGACGCCTGCAGGTCTACCTTGGATCTCCGCGTGGACTGAAGGTAGCCACCCAATCTACGGTCCAAAAGCTGCTCCGGGATCTGCACATAGTGCAGAGTGTAGTATCAGCACAACCGACCCTATGTGCTGGTAAGTGCCTAGCCTAACATCAGCGAAGTAGTGATGAGGCTAGGACCAGACTACCAAATAAACCTGTGCAGTTATATTATAAACAGCGGAAATAGAAGCAGATAATTGCAATTAAAATTGGGCAGGGAAACATGCTTTGGGGAATAACAGATAACAACAGAATATCAAGAGAATATAAAGAAACCAAAATCCAATTATTAACATGGATAGGGAAAACAAATGCAGAGTTCACTTTCATTTCACATTTCGTTGCAGGCGTGCAACCCAATCCCATTTCTTGTATTTCGTTGCAGGCATGCAACCCGATCCCATTTCATATATCTCGTGCAGGCGTGCAACCCGCTCCCATTTCACATATCTCGTTGCAGGCGTGCAACCCGATCACATTTCATATATCTCGTTGCAGGCGTGCAACCCGCTCCCATTTCACATATCTCGTTGCAGGCGTGCAACCCGCTCCCATTTCACATATCTTGTTGCAGGCATGCAACCCGCTCTCATTTCACATATCTTGTTGCAGACGTGCAACCCGCTCCCATTTCACATATCTTATTGCAGGCATGCAATCCGCTCCCATTTCACATATCTCGTTGCAGGCGTGCAACCCGCTTCAATTTCACATATCACGTTGCAGGTGTGCAACCCGCTCCCATTTCACATATCTTGTTGTAGGCGTGCAATCCGCTCCCATTTCACATATCTCGTTGCAGGCGTGCAACCCGCTATTTCACATATCTTGTTGCAGCGTGCAACCCGCTCCCATTTCACGTATCTTGTTGCAGGCGTGCAACCCGTTCCCATTTCTTTTATCAACACCAATCACAAAAAGGGGTCCCGACAAGGGAACAATAATATCAAAACAAACATCCCGGCAAGGAAATAATAATATGACAATAACATCCCAGCAAGGGAACAACAAAATATCCCGGCAAGGGAACAATAATGATAATAACATCCTGGCAAGGGAACAATAATGATAATAACATGTGAAGCGCAATAAACCACAACGGAGTCATAATAATTACAATACAAGACTCACGAGCATGCTTGACACCAACGTATAGATACTTGTCACCATGCCTATACGTCGTACTCCACAATTAGCACGTAGAAAATAATACACGACTCTTAATCCCTCAAGCTAAGGTTAGACCAAACACTTATCTCAATGCCACGAACACAATTCAAGCCTCTACTATCGCTTTACTTCTTTATTCCACCACCAATTCGCTCGTATCTAGCCACAAGTTATTTAATTATATTAATAACCGCTAAATGAATCAACTCCAATGTATGAAAATGAGTTTTCCAACGATTTACCCAAAAGTCAAAAATCGCCCCCGGGCCCACATGGTCAAAACCCGAGGTTCGAACCAAAACCCGATTACCCATTCCTCAACAAACCCAAATATATAATTTGTTTTGAAATCAGATCTCAAATCGAGGTTCAAATCCCCAATTTTTGAAAAACCTAGGTTCTACCCAAAACATCCAATTTCCCCTATGAAAATCCTTGATTTTGAGTTGAAATTATGTGTAAAGATGTTAATGATTGAAGAAAATGAGTTAAATTGACTTACAATCGATTTGGAAGAAGAGTTGTTCTTGAAAAATCGCCCTAGGAATTTGTGTTTTGAAAAATGTAAAAAATGGTTGATTTACGGCTAAGTATAAAAATTGCAGGTTGCAGATATGGGAATTGCGAATAGGGTTCGCAATTGCGAACCCCGACCTCTGCTAGGTTCGCATTTGCGAAGGGGGTTCTCGCATTTGCGAGGTGGGAAATGCGAACAAGGGGTCGCATTTGCGATGCCAGGCCCAATAAGGGGTGTATCGCATTTGCGAAGGGAATCTCGCATTTGCGAGGAAGATCTGGCCTGGGCTGTTTCGCATTTGCGACTCAGCCTTCGCATTTGCGAGCCATGCGAAGCCTGCAGGCCTACAATACATCAGTTCAAAATCTGCAACATCCTATGTCAAAATTCTACTCCGTGGCCTACCATACAAAACCTCATAAGGAGCTATCTGGATACTCGACTGGTTGCTGTTGTTGTAGGCAAACTCGGCTAAAGGCAAAAACTGATCCCACGAGCCTCCAAAGTCAATGACACAAGCTTGGAGCATATCCTCTAAAATATGAATGGTCCGCTCGGACTGCCCGTCCGTCTGAGGATGAAACGATGTGCTCAACTCAACCCGTGTGCCCAACTCTCGCTGAACTATCCTCCAGAAACATGAGGTAAACTGCGTACCTCTGTCCAAAATGATAGACACGGGCACACCATGAAGACGAACAATCTCCCGGATATAGATCTCAGCTAACCTCTCTGATGAATAGGAGACTACCACAGGAATGAAATGTGCTGACTTGGTCAGCCTATTAACAATAACCCACACTGCGTCGAACTTCCTCTGAGTCCGTAGGAGTCTAACAACAAAGTCCATAGTGATACGCTCCCACTTCCACTCAGGAATCTCAATCTTCTAGAACAAACGACCAGGTCTCTGATGCTCGTACTTAACCTGCTGACAATTCAAATACCGAGCCACATATGCAACGATATCCTTCTTCATTCTTCTCCACCAATAATGCTGCCACAAATCCTGATACATTTTCGCGACACCCGGATATATAGAGTACCGGGAACTATGGGCCTCCTCTAAAATCAACTCTCGAAGCCCATCCACATTAGGTACACAAACTCGACCTTGCAATCTCAAAACTCCATTATCACCTAAGGTAACCAGCTTGGCACCTCCGTGCTGCACCGTGTCTCTAAGGACACATAAATGGGGATCATCATACTGCCGATCACGGATACGCTCCAATAAAGAGGAACGACTGACCGTGCAAGCTAAAACACGACTGGGCTCAGAAACAACCAACCCCACGAACTGATTGGCCAAAGCCTGAACATCCAAAGCAAGCAGTCTCTCACCGACCGAAATATAAGCAAGACTGCCCATATTGGCTGACTTTCTACTCAAAGCATCGGCTACCACATTGGCCTTTCTCGGATGATATAAGATAGTGATATCATAGTCCTTTAATAGCTCTTACCACCTTCTCTACCTCAAATTAAACTCCTTTTGCTTGAACAAATACTGCAGACTCTTGTGATCCGTGAACACCTCACATGCCACACCATACAGATAATGCCTCCAAGCCTTCAATGCGTGAAAAATGGCTGCCAACTCCAAATCATGAACTGGATAGTTCTTCTCATGAATCTTCAACTGCCGCGAAGCAGAGGCAATGACCTTTCCATCCTACATCAACACTGCACCAAGTCCAATACGAGATGCATCACAATAAATTGTATAAGGCCCTGAACATATAGGCAAAACCAACACCGGTGTCGTAGTCAGAGCTGTCTTGAGCTTCTGAAAGCTCGCCTCACACTCGTCCGACCATCTAAACTGGGCACCCTTTTAGGTCAACCTGGACATCGGGGATGCGATAGATAAAAACCCTTCTGCAAACCGATGATGGTAGTCTGCCAATCCCAAGAAACTCCAAATTTCTGTAGCTGATGCTGGTCTAGGCCAGTTCTTGACTGCCTCAATCTTCTTCGGATCAACCTGAATACCCTATATGGATACAACATGACCCAGGAATGCAACTGAACTCAACCATAACTCACATTTCGAAAGCTTGGCATACAACTGACTATCCCTCAAAGTATGAAGAACCACTCTAAGATGCTGCTCGTGCTCCTCCCAGCTACGGGAATAGATCAAAATATCATCAATGAAGACTATCACGAACAAATCCAAGTAAGGCTTGAACACTCGGTTCATCAACTCCATAAAAGCTGCTGGGGCATTTGTCAACCCGAATGACATCACTAGGAATTCATAATGCCCGTACCGAGCGTGGAAAGTTGTCTTAGGGACATCGGATGCAATAATCCTCAACTGATGGTAGCCAGATCTCAAGTCAATCTTCAAAAATACCTTGGCACCCTGAAGCTGATCAAACAAATCATCAATCCTCGTCAATGGATACTTATTCTTGATTGTAACCTTGTTTAACTACCGATAATCAATATACATTCTCATCGATCCGTACTTCTTCTTAACAAACAACACCAGCGCACCCCAACGCAAAACACTAGGTCTAATGAAACCTTTCTCAAGCAAGTCTTGCAACTGCTCATTCAACTCTTTCAACTCAGGCGGGGCCATACGATATGGCGGAATAGAAATGGGCTGAGTGTCCGGAGCCAAATCAATGCAAAAGTCAATATCCCTGTCGGGTGGCATACCCGACAGGTCTGAAGGGGATACCTCAGGAAGCTCACGAACAATGGGCATAGAATCAATAGAAGGAACCTCAGCACTAGAGTCACGAACATAGGCAAAATAGGCCAAACACCCCTTTCTCGACCATACGCTGAGCCTTCATATAAGAGATACCACTACAGGTAGAATGACCAGGATTCCCTCTCCACTCTAAACGAGGTAAACCCGACAAGGCTAAGGTCACAGTCTTGTCATGATAGTCTAAGATAGCGTGATAAGGTGATAACCAGTCCATCCCTAATATGACATCAAAATCAACCATGTCCAGAAAAAGAAAATCTACACGAGTCTCAAGACCTCCAATCACAACTATACATGAATGATGGATTCAGTCTACCACAATAGAATCACCCACCGGTGTAGACACATAAACAAGAGCACTCAAAGAATCACTAGGCATGACTAAATACGACCCAAAATAAGATGACACATAAGAGTATGTAGATCCTGGATCAAATAAAACTAAAGCATCTCTACTGCAAACCAGAACAGTACCTGTGATAACCGCATTAGAAGCCCCAGCCTCGGACCTGGCTGGAAGGGCATAGCATCGGGGTTGGATCCCACCACCCTGAACTACATCTCTAGGACGGCCTGCTGCTAGCTGGACTCTACCTCTAATACCTCTACCTCCACCTCTACCCCCACCTCAGCTGGCTGGGCGGGCTGTGGAACACTCAGTGCCCAAACCATGGCACGAGAACCCTGCTGCTGAGAACTGCTCGGTGCTCGAGGGCAATATCTAGCAATGTGTGTCGCTACAAGTAAAACAAGCCCTCGGCTGTTGGGGCTGACAACCTTGAAAACTCTGAAGCGGCGGTGCACTGATAGGAGATGGTGGTGCACTGTAGGTCTGCTTATCAGAATACTGCATATGAGAACCACGACCACCTAAAGCACCGTGAGAAACCTGAAGTGCTGATTGAAAAGGCCTGGGAGGATGGCCTCTACCATATGAATCTCTGCCTCCAGACGAGGTACCACTGAATCGGCCTGAATGACGAGGCCTCTTGTCAAACCCCTAACCACACTCCCGACGATAAAACTATCTCAACTATCCTGGCCACATTGGCCGCCTCCTGGAAAGAAATCTCACTCCTAGTCTCCTTGGCCATCTGAAGTCGGATCGGCTGAATAAGTCCCTCAATGAACCTCCTCACCCTCCCTCTCTCGGTGGGAAGTATGATAAGAGCATGATGGGCCAAGTCGATGAATCTGGTCTCATACTGAGTAACAGTCATAGAACCATGCTGGAGACGCTTAAACTGCCTCCGATAGGCCTCTCTCTAAGTAAAAGGGAGAAACTTCTTCAGAAATAGCTGAGTAAACTGCTCCCAAGTCAAAACTGGTGATCCGGCTAGTTTAATCAAGCAATAATCTCTCCACAATGTCTTGGCAGATCCAGACGAGCGAAAGTAGCAAAATCGACCCCATTGGTCTCCACTATCCCCATGTTCCTGAGAACCTCATGACAGTTGTTCTGATAATCCTGGGGATCCTCAGAAGATGCACTGCTAAAAGTAGTAGTGAAGAGCTCGGTGAAACCTATCCAACCTCCGCAAAGCCTCCGAAGATATAGCTGATCTAACACCGTTCTATGCTGCTATTCGTATGAAGAAGCGGTACGTGACCTCGCCATTTGCGAAAGGACAAGAGTAGAGGTTTTAATTTAGCATTGAAAGAACAAAATAGCACGACAGGAAAGAATATATGTAAAGTTTTTTCCTAACTCTGTAGCCTCTGGGATAAATACAGACGTCTCCGTACCGATCCCTCAGACTCTACTAAACTTGTTTGTGAATTGTGAGACCCATGTAACCTAGAGCTCTGATACCAACTTATCACGACCCGGATTTCCCACCCTCGGGGGTCGTGATGGCACCTACAAATGTGAGCTAGGCAAGCCAATTATTGAACAAATAACCTTTTTACCCTTTTCATTCTCTTTAACAATTATAAAGCAATAACGTATAAATAGCGGGAATTTAAAATAAGCGGAAGAAAAGCAATAGAGTATCTGAACATGTAACTATTACAACTGTTTAAGCCTTAACCACCCAGAACTGGTGTCACAGTGTCACAGATGATCTAAGATTTACTACATACAAAGTTCGAGAAAAAAAATAAATGATACACTATTTCTGAATTAAGGAAATGAAACAGGGATAAAGGGATAGCGGGAGACGCCAAGGCCTGCGGACGCCTGCAGGTCTACCTTGGATCTCCGCGTCGACTGAGGGTAGCCACCCAATCTACGGTCCAAAAGCTGCTCCAGGATCTGCACATAGTGCAGAGTGTAGTATCAGCACAACCGATCCCATGTGCTGGTAAGTGCCTAGCCTAGCCTCAGTGAAGTAGTGACGAGGCTAGGACCAGATTACCAAATAAACCTGTACAGTTATATCATAAACATCAGAAATAGAAGCAGATAATTACAATTAAAATTGGGCAGGGGGAAACATGCTTTGGGGAATAACAGATAACAACAGAATATCAAGAGAATATAAAGAAACCAAAATCTAATTACTAACACGGATAGGGAAAACAAATGCAGAGTTCACTTTCATTTCACATATCGTTGCAGGCGTTCAACCCGATCCCATTTCCTGTATCTCGTTGCAGGCGTGCAACCCGATCCCATTTTATATATCTCGTTGCAGGCGTGCAACCTGATCCCATTTCATATATCTCATTGCAGGCGTGCAACCTGCTTCCATTTCACATATCTCGTTGCGCATGCAACCCAATCCCGTTTCACATATCTTGTTGCAGGCGTGCAACCCGCTCCTATTTCACATATCTCGTAGCAGGCATGCAACCCGCTCCCATTTCACATATCTCGTTACAGGCGTGCAACCCGCTCCCATTTCACATATCTCGTTGCAGGCGTGCAACTCGCTCCCATTTCACATATCTCGTTGCAGGCGTGCAACCCGCTCCTATTTCACATATCTCGTTTCAGGCGTGCAACCCGCTCCTATTTCACATATCTTGTTGCGGGCGTACAACCCGCTCCCATTTCTTTTATCAACACCAATCACAGAAAGGGGTCCCGGCAAGGGAACAATAATATCAAAAAAAACATCCCGGTAAGGGAATAATAATATGACAATAACATCCTGGCAAGGGAACAATAAAATATCCCGGCAAGGGAACAGTAATGATAATAACATCCCGGCAAAGGAACAATAATGATAATAACATGTGAAGCGCAATAAACCACTACGGAGTCATAATAATTACAATACAAGACTCACGGGCATGCTTGACACCAACGTATATATACTCGTCACCATGCCTATACGTCCTACTCCACAATTAGCACGTAGCAAATAAGACACGACTCCTAATCCCTCAAGCTAAGGTTAGAACAAACATTTACCTGGATGCCACGAACACAATTCAAGCCTCTACTATCGCTTTACCTCTCGATTCCACCACCAATTCGCTCGTATCTAGCCACAAGTTATTTAATTACATCGATTACCGCTAAATGAATCAACTCCAATGCATGAAAATGAGTTTTCCAAAGTTTTACCCAAAAGTCGAAAATTGCCCCCGGGCCCACATGGTCAAAACCCGAGGTTCGAACCAAAACCCGATTACCCATTCCCCCACGAACCCAAATATATAATTTGTTTTGAAATCGAACCTCAAATCGAGGTCCAAATCCCCAATTTCTGAAAAACCTAGGTTCTACCCAAAACACCCAATTTCACCCATGAAAATCATTGATTTTGAGTTGAAATCATGTGAAAAGATGTTAATGATTGAATAAAACGAGTTAAAATTGACTTATAATCGATTTGGAAGAAGAGTTGTTCTTGAAAAATCGCCCTAGGGAGTTTGTGTTTTGAAAAGATGTGAAAAATGGTTGATTTTCGGCTAAGTATAAAAATTGCAGGTTGCAGATATGGGAAATGCGAATAGGGTTCGCAATTGCGAACCCCGGCCTCTGCTAGGTTCGCATTTGCGAAGGATATTCTCACACTTGCAAGATGGGAAATGTGAACAAGTGGTCGCATTTGCGATGACGGGCCCAATAAGTGGTGTATCGCATTTGCGAGGAAGATTTGGCCTGGGCTGTTTCGCATTTGCGACTCAGCCTTCGCATTTGCAAACTCGCATTTGCGAGCCAATGCGAAGCCTGTAGGCCTGCAATACATCGGTTTTAAAATCTTCAACATCCTAAGTCAAAATTCCACTTTGTGACCTATCCAAAACTCACCCGAGCCCGCTGGGCTCCAACCCAACCATGCACTCCAACCTAAAAACATCATACAGACTCGCTCGTGCATTCAAATCGCTAAAATAACATCAACAACTATGCATTCAACATCAAAATCATGAAATCTTCTTAAGAACTTCAATTTTCCAATTTTCTCAAAAATGATTTGATTCACGTCGTTTCAAGTCCGTTTCTTATCAAATTTCACAGACTTATCTTAAATCACATATAAGACCTGTACCGGGTGCCAGAACAAAAATACGGGCCCGATATCATCAAGTTTTAAACACTTTTCATTTCCAAAACTCATAAACAATTTCAGAAAATAATTTTCTTTAAAAAATTTATTTCTCGGGCTTGGGACCTCGAAATTCGATTCCGGGCATACGCCCAAGTCCCATATTTTCCTACGGACCCTCCGGGACTGTCCAATCATGGGTCCGGGTCCGTTTACCTAAAATGTTGACCGAAGTCAACTTAAACTCATTTTAAATGCAAAATTCATCATTTTTTTCATAGATTTTCACAAAGTGGCTTTTCGGCTACGCGCACGGACTGCACACGCAAATCAAGGTGATACCGACAGAGGTTTTTAAGGTCCCGGAATGCAGAATTCACTTTTAAAACAAGTGATGACCCTATGATAAAGTTCAAAGGTGCCTGAGCATGACATTTAACTTGTCATCGTGTGATCCAGCCGGGGGCGGATCCAAACCTTTAGTATCGAGTTCAATTGAACGCAATACTTATAATTAATGTTAGACACCTCTGCTGAGATGAGCTAACAGCACGGTGAGGACACTCCCTCCGCATATGCCCGAACTCTCCACACTCATAGCAACTCCCGGGTGCTGGGAACTGGGACTGAAGGGAACCCCTCGTGCCAGAGTGGCTAGCTGATGCACTCGACCTGGAAGAACCCTGAGCAGATGGAGCACGAGACGAACTCTGTGCTGGAAGAGCGCTGAGAGATGGCTGACCCTGATGAGAACCCTGATAACCACGTCCAGAAGATCCACCTCGGTACTCAGGTCGAGCTAACTTAGTGGGCCTGAAAGAACGACCCCGACCCTGCTGGAACTGGCCCCTCGAAGGAGCGCCACTGAAACTGCCAGACCCTCGAGGCCTCTTGGCCTCCCTCTCCTATCTCTCCTGATGGTGAGCCATCTCAATATCCGAGCAATATCAACTACATCCTCGAAGGAAATACCTAGAACTCTCTCTCAAGTCATCAGAATATGAAGGTGATAACTAAGACCATCCACGAACCTCTTAATCCTCTCCCGATCAGTCGGAACTATCCAGGAGGCATAACGAGCCATCTCAGAAAACCTCGCCTCATATTGAGACACAGTCATATCTCCATGGCGAAGCCACTCAAACTGTCTACGCAGCTCCTCCCTCTAAGACTGCGGTATCCGCTTCTCCAATAAGAGAGTGGAGAACTCCTGCCGAGTCAAAGGTGCTGCACCTGCCGACCTACGCCGCTCATACGCCTCCCACCAAGTGAAGGCCACTCCAGTAAACTGAAATGTAGTAAAAGCCACACTACTGGACTCATGAATCCCTGTTGTCCGAAGCATATGCTGACACTTGTCAAGAAAACCCTGGGCATCCTCGCCCTGAGCACCATTGAAAGAAGGAGGCTGAAGTCTACTGAACCTCTCGAGACGACGCTGCTCATCGTCCGACATAACAAGAACCCTGTACTCCAGAACGGGTACCACTGGCTGAGCTGGAGGTGCCTCTGGAGTCTGTAATCTCTGCACTACCTGCTCAGGTGTGCGAGCAGCACGGGTCTGATTGCCTCCCCCGGCCTGCGAAGTAGCTGCTGCTGTTGTGGTGGCTGAAACCACCTGAGCCAGGCCCGTACAAACTGTCAATATCTGGGCCAATGTCTCCTTGAGACCTGGTATCACAATGGGCACAGCTAGTGCCTGCACTGGTGCTGATGGAGTCTGGTCCTGAGCTGGGGCAACTAAAGGATCCACAGGTGATGCCCTTGCTGCTCTGCCACTACCACGACCACGACCGCGTCCATGGCCTCTAGTAGACTCGGTAGGTGGTACTGGTGGTCGTCCAGCACATTCGGTAGCTCGAGTCCTCACCATCTGTGAGAGAATGGAATAAAGAAAAATTTAGTATTCAGAACAACAAGCTCGCATGACAAGAATTTCGAGAATGTGGAATTTTCCTAACAGGTTCCGCAGCCTCCCGAGGACAAGTACAGACGTCTCCGTACTGATCCGCGAGACTCTACTAAACCGGCTCATAACTCGCGAGACCAAGTAACCTAGGCTCTGATACCAACTTGTCACGACCCCAATCCCCAGTCGTGATAACGCCCAACATGATGCTAGGCAAGCCCGACCAATTCGTCACTCACAATCCCTTATGCAGAATTCATTACCAATTAATAGGATTTAATGCCAAATTAACATGATTATAACTCTGTAGCAATAGATAAACAGTACGGAAAATCCATAAAACATTCATATAGATCCCACCGATCTGGTGTCACGAGTCAAGAGCCTCTAATACAAGTCTGTGTAGCAACCTATACATAGAGTTGTCTAGAATGCGGAAAATAAGGAGGATAAGGGGAGAAATCGGGTCCTGCGGACGCCATGCAGCTACCTCGATGACTCTGGAATAAGCTGAACAACAGTAGAAAGCTCAAGCTATGCCTCCAGGATACCTGTATCTGCACATATAGTGCAGAGAGTAAAGTGAGTACTCCAACTCAGTGAGTACTAGCAATAAATAATGACTGATGGAAAGAAAACTCGTAAAAACACTACCCAGTTCTATATTAAAACAGCGAGAATATCAAAAACAACAACTGAATGAAGAAGCCAGTTAAAAGTCCTTTAAGCTAGTATTCATTTCATTTACTCCTCACGATACCCGAATTCATATTTGTACTGCTCGTCACGATAACCGAATTCATATTTGTACTACTGCGGCGTGCAGCCCAATCCATATAGTATACTGTTGCGGCGCGCAGCCCGATCCATATATATATATATATATATATATATATATATATATATATATATATATACTGCTGCGGCGTGCAGCCCGATCCAAGAATAGTCGACTGCGCTCACTGGGGGTGTGCAGACTTCGGAGGAGCTCTTTCAGCCCAAGCGCTATACTACTGCGGTGTGAAGTCCGACCCATATAATATGCTACTGCGGGCGTGTAGTTCGATCCATATCGTATACTACTACGACATGCAGTCCGATCCATATAATATACTACTGCGTCGTGCAGTCCAATCCATATCGTATACTACTGCGACGTGCAGTCCGATCCATATCATATCAAATACCCTCACCATGGGGTTCTCGACCCCTCTCAGTCAATATAGACTTGGCCTCTCGGGCCCACTAAGATAAGTCGGGGTTCTCAACCCACACGTTACTCTCATTAGGATTTAACAATTTCTAAAGCTGGTTCATATTATGTTTATCAGTTAAGAATATGACTGAGGGTATGATTTCGACAAGACAAGTGAGGTCAACCAATACAAATGCCCCCTAAGGGTTCTACAGATCGTCACAAGGCCCCAAACATGGCAACTAACCCATAATATAATGATATTAAGTAGGTCTCAGTCAAAAATACAGTAGAGTCATCAAACGGGATGGACCGAGTCCAAATCCCCAGTAGTAACAGACCACACGCTCGTCATACAACGTGTGTCTCATCTCAACATAGCACCATGTTGTGCAAATCCGGGGTTTCAAACACTCAGGACATCATTTATAACCATTACTCACCTCAAGCAGGCCGAAATCCTAGCTCGCTACTCCCTTCCCTCGCAAATCAACCTCCTCGAGCGTTGAATCTGATCAAAACCATAACGAATACGTCACAATAAGCTAAAGGAACATGACCCAATCGAAAAGACTCGAACGAATCCAAAAAATTTTACACCAATAGGTTCCTTATCTCGTCACGATTCTATACATATAAAGAACACCAAAATCGGAGTCCAAATGACCCCTCAATTCCCCATTTTCGCTCTCTTAAGTTTCAACCCCTCTCTTAATTCCTTGAGTTTTCAGTTCTAATCCATGTTTTTACACCACAATTTCATGTTTTAAGTCCAAGAATTCATACCTGATCAAAGTCCTTGAAACCTTCTTCAACATCGCCAAAAAACCCTCCAAGTCCGAAGTGAAATGTGTTGTTCCTTCAAAATTTCGCGAGAAAGACTAATTTAATATTCTGCCCAGTTTTCTCGCTTCTGCGGTCCCGTTTCCGCTTCTGCGAGACCGCTTCTGCGGGCTCCATACCACTTCTAAAATATTCCACTTAAAGGCCCAGACCGCTTCTGCGGCCCAGAATTCGCACCAGCAGGACCGCTTCTGCGGCCCACACTTCTGCTTCTGCGGAACCTGCCTTGAGTCCAAGACTCGCTTCTGCGACTTCCTCCTCTGCTTTTGCATGACCGCACCTGCGATCCCATAACCGCAGGTGCGAAAATACCAGATACCAGCAGACCTGCAACATGCAACAACTCCAAACTCTCTATTAAGCCATCCGAACTCACCCCGAGGCCCCCGGGACCTCAACCAAAAATATCAATACATCCTACAATGTTATTCAAACTTGTTCCAATGATCAAAACACATCTATCAACACTAAAATCATCAATTCTCATCGAATTCAAGTCTAAGTTCTTCCAAAACTTCCGAAACACGCATTCAATCAAAAACCCAACCAAATCTCCTCCGAATCACCTGAAATTTTGTACACACATCCCAAATAACCTAACGAAGCTACTGCAACTCTCGAAATTCCATTCCGACCCTCTGATCAAAATCTCACCTATCAACCAGAAATCGCCAAAATACTAACTTCGCCAATTCTAGTCTAATTCTACACCGGACCTCCAAAATCAATTCCGATCACACTCCTAAGCCACATATCATCCCCCGAAGGTAAATAAATCACCGGAAATCACATCCGAGCCCTCTAACTCAATAGTCAACATCCGGTTGACTTTTTCCAAAATAAGCCTTCCTTAAAGAGACTAAGTGTCTCATTTCCTATCAAAACCAATCTGATTTAACTCTAACACACTGAATGCCGATAAAGAAACATGAAGAAGCATAAAATGGGGGAAACGGGGCGATAACTCATGTGATGACGGGCCGGGTCGTCACACTTCTGCCCGGATATAGGTCGGGTCAATGGGGGACCTCGGGGTCAATGTCAGGGTCGAGCTTGAGCTATCGGGGATAGTCGGGGATGGGATAACAGTTGAGGATATAATTAAATGAGGCTCCTTATGGCCAATACTAAGTTATATAATTAAGAACAATTAAGAAAGCGATGAATATCAAGGTGACCTCGGGCCAGTGAGAACGAACAAGTTTAGAAAGGAAAGAGAGAAAGAAAGATATTATTGCACTTATGGAGAAAATGGAGCAACATCAGCTGTTTACAAGGTAGGGTGAGTCCCCTTTATATATGAGGGGAATTCGGCTACAAGTACGTGGAGATTAATTACAAAGTATGGAGATGGGATGGTTTAACGCGATGCCTCAGCATAGGCTCTAGATAGGTCGGCCCTGTCAGACTTAGCCGTGTGCCTTGGGAGCTTCCCCTTCTATCCTGGCTTCGATCTCCATCTTCTCTGAGTCGGGCCTCGACGAGCCCCGAGGTCGGGAACTCTGTCATGGCTTCCTGTCCTCGGGGTCTCGGGCGTTCTTCCGAAATGACTTGACAACGAGAAATCAAGTCCTCTAATTTTTCCGCATACAGATAGTCTCTGCATTTCCCATAACGATGTGATGGGAAATGATTCTGAAACTTGACTCCTTGAGCTTTTTACGGTGATGTCATACCGATGATGCGACTCCTGGCATGAGTTTTATGATAATCGGGCATCCACAGGCTCGTGTATTTTCGACTTTGTTCAATGCACTCCCAATTCCCTCTCTCCAAGGTGAAGGTACCACCATCGATTCGGTTTTCCAAGCATGCATTAACTACGTCCGTCGATCAATCTTTCAAAGTCTCGACGACCGTGTCGTAATCCCCTATAAATGGGGGTGCTTTGCCGTTGTTTTTCCTATCCCAATGTGTTTGTTGGCTTGCTTGCCTATTCCTTCTTATCATCTTCTTCTATCCTTGAACATCATGTTTAGGGCTCATGGTGTCAGGGCCGTTTGGGGGAGCTCCCTCAGATCGTGTTGTGGCACTTTGCCGAGACTTCCCTTTTTCGAGAATAATCGTGATGTCCCGCTATTGTTGTGGTCGTCGATATACTGGCCTTTGCTGCTGCTGTTGGCCTGAGGAAGGTCGGGATGAAACTTCCGAAGATGCGCGTCCGGAGGCACCTGTTACGGACCTTCGACGGTGGACCGGTCTTCGGGCTTTTACTTTGTGTGTGCATCTCTTTGTTTCTTCTTTTATGCATAGAGATCCTCCATAGGCTTTTGTAATTGTATGTAATGAACCTCTGAGGGCTGTTGTACCTGGATTTTTATGAATATGAATATACTCCATTGAATTCTGCTTTCGATCTTTGCTATGTTATTGCATGCTCCCGTGCCCTTCGAGTCCTTTTGAATGTCTTCCTTTATTGTTGACCGCCGACATTTTAACTTGGGCGTGAGCATTCTTTCCGATCCTCTACCGATTGACATAGATCCTTTCCGAAGCCATCGCCTTACCTCGGACCAATTCTAAATTGATCTGATAGGCTTGGGCTATCGGGGCCCTCTGAGTTGTATGGAGATACTACGTCGAATTCCGGGGCCTTTGAGGATGTTATCCTGAATGAAGGTCTGCTTTGGGTACCTGGGGGTCCCCTTTTGATCTTGATACAGATAGCCTTCTTAAAACGTGTAGGATGAATTTCTGCTGAGGAGTTGCCTGTACTCGGGCGCTGCCTCGAACCTTTGTGGAGCTTTTGTGATCGGAGCTTCCTGTGCTTATTCCCCTTTTTAGAAAGGGAACCATGGGATCAAGTACTGCCTCGCGTCGAGTAATGGCTTCGAAAGCTTCCCGAAGTCCGACTTCTTTTTGGTGGTGATCCTCGAGGTAGAATGTTGCCTCGAGATTGGAGATAGTACGGACGGTTCCTCAAGTCTTGGCTTCTCTTTGAAGGATGCTTCCTGGATCGGGTCTCACTCCGTCGATCTGTATTGAGGCTGTTGACTTCCTTGGGCTCACTCCGGGTAGGCGAGTCATTGCCGCTTCTCGCATATATGTGGGCCGACTTTGGTTTCTTCGCAAGACCTCACTATTTTCAGGCAGCTACCCTTCCGCTTTGGCATAAGATCCTTCATTTCTTTAGGCACAAAAGGTGTTGGCGTGCCCTTGATATGATCTATTAGTTTTACCATAATCATGGCAAGCACTTTAGGGCCAGCCCGGCAGGGAGTGGAGAGTGCTGCTCCCGGTGCTCAGGAACAACGGGATTTTGCTCTGAAGACGGTGCCTTTGATAAGAAGGGAACATCTGGAGATAGTAATGAGGTACTATGGATGGAGCAAGGGGTAGCGCTGCAGGTGCTTCCACCGGATGAGAGTGTTACGGACTCTACTGATGGATTCTTGAGTGTATACCTCTATCCTTTCGCATTTGGTCCCCTTGATAGAGTCGTGCTTGATTTTTGCTTGAAGTATCGGGTTACTTTGGCACAGATACATCCGTATTTTTGGCAAGTGGTGCTGATGATGAGGTTCTTTGTGGAGAAGGATGGGCTTGAATTCACGCTTAACCACCTCGTCAAGCTATACCGGCCCTTTCATCACCAGAGCCTGCTAACCCTGAGGTGTCGTTCGTCCACGCCCTTTGTAGTTGATGACGAAGAGGACGGGGATCGAGAGTGGGCTAGTTGGTTTATCCGAGTCCGAACGGTCGACATTATCCCTGTGGAGCTTTTGCCATTTCCCGAAGGGTGGAATTATGCACGTGAGTAGAGGGTCTGGTGCCTTTTTATATTTTGCCTACAGTAAAAATTAGTTGAATAATAGCATTTTCTCCCTTGTTGCAGCAACTTCATGGACGACGGGTGAGATCCTTGACCTGCCCGGCTGGGTCCGGAGGCTGGTGACCCATTCGACCTGCGATGAACGTTAGTGGCGAGCTGTATTCCATGCCATATGGGGAACGAGATATCAAGGTATGTGCGCATTCCTCCTTTGCATTGGACTTCATATATTTGAGGTAACATTTTCCCCTTTCATTTGTACCAGATTCGCCGTTAGAAGATATCGGGCGGTTCCTTGGGATGAGGCAGTGCTCTTCCAAAGAGGGGAAGGAGTCGTTGGCCTCCGAGCCGAGGGACGATAGAGATAAGAGGGATCAACACCCGCAATGCGATGGAGCTTTTAGTGGTGCTGAACGGGCCCATGTTTTCGAGGAGAGGGCGTCGTTCCAGTCTGCTGCTCCTGGAGTATTTGATTCCCAGGTGGCGGTTCCTCCAAGAGAATATGCTTTTCCCGAGGTCGGTTATTCTGGGGCCAAAGAGGCAAGATCAACATGAGTGTATTTTGACTTCGAGTAAGTCCATCGGCTTTACTTCGTGGTGAGTTTAGGCGTAGATTTCCTGTATTCTACGTCCTCTCCCCCTATTGAGCTTTCCTTGTGCAGGCTTGCGATAGGCTTATGTCTGAACTGCTCCGTCAAGGGGCCAGGCGTAAGAAAATTCTGGGCGAGGGCGAGTCCCTTAGGCTCCTTATCGAGGAGAAGGAGGTCGAGTTGCTGCAGTGGCGATATGAGGCATACCGGAGCTCGCATTACGAGAGCTATTTGATGGAGTAGGTAACTTTTTGTAGCTCGCGCTTTGATCTCTTTGTCCCTTAAGGTTAATACACTTTTTATTATATTAGCTGCAGAAAAAGACGGAGGCTTTGGAGTATCTCAAGGGCGACATCGACCGCGTCAGAACTGCCTATGGTGAGCTAAGGGCTCAGGTGCAAGCTCAAGCTTTAGAGGAGATAGGCCATTAGGCCAAGGTCCCCGCCTTCGAAACCCAACTCCGCTAGGCTCGTGACAATGCCAAAGTTCAAGCGGATATGATAGGGAAACTTGAATCTGATCTCTCGAAGATCAGGGCTGAGATAATTGATGCCTGGGCTGAAGTGGCACTAAGCCAAACCAAGGCTGATTAGGAGATGGAGAGTCGTATGAAAGACGCTGCGGATGCTCAAGTTGAGCTAAAGCGAGACCTCGGCCGGGAGAAGAGGATCAAAGAATATATTCGTTGTAGATCCCAAAGAGAGGTACTCGAGGAGATCGGTGCGAGGGGCTTCGTTCTCTCGGAGGAATTGGCTCGAGCAAGGGCAGACGAGCGTGACGCATGGTCACTTCTTGCTGACGAGGCGAAGAGCGAACCCGACAAGTTGTAGCCCTTTGGAGCAGAGTGTAGATTTTGCCGTTTTCCCGCTTTGTATTTGACATATGTAGAGCATGTCTGTAGATGGAGAGTGCCCCTTTTTTGCGTATGTAAGATAAGAGGAAACTTGAAGCTTTATTTCTTCTGCATCTCTTTCTGTATTGCTTTTGACCAAGCGGGCTAGTTTTGGTGTTTGGCAGGATCCTCGTAGGTCTGGAACTGATCGGACAGGCCTGGAGGCTCTTTAGTGTGATCCTTGACATGAGTAGGCATTGGAGCTTCCGTGCTTTGCCCAGCTATTTAAGATTAGTCTCCGAGTCAGGCCTTGACTCGAGCTTTCTTGCCTTTAAATCATCTTTGCCCGTGCGGGCAGGTAGTAATGGTTCCCCTTTCTTGCCCTTGGGCATATTATAGTTTAACCATTTCGGGTCCAATCTCTGAGTCGCGTTGCGATTCGAGCTTCAATTGACCCTCAAGTTCTTTCCTGCCTACATAGGCGGACGTCGATGGACTTTTCTGCTTTGGGTCAAAGTGACCTTACATGTGGGTGGCCCGGAGTCTCACTCGGCTGGCGATAGTGGTATTTATGCTGTGCCTTTAGGCATATTGTAGTTTAACCATTTCGGGTCCAGTCTCCGAGTCCCGTTGTGATTCAAGCTTCAATTGACCCTCAGGTTCTTTCCTGCCTGCATGGGCGGACGACGATGACCTTTTCTGCTTTGGGTCGAAGTGACCTTACAGGTGGGTGGGCCGGAGGCTTACTTAGCTGGCGATAGTGGTATTTATGTCGTGACCTTAGGTATATTGTAGTTTAACCATTTCGGGTCCACTCACCGAGTCACGTTGCGATTCGAGCTTCAATTGACCCTCAAGTATTTTCAGACCGGCGATAGTGCCTCTTACGCTATTTTGGTCGTTGAGACCTTTCAATATGTAGCCCGGAAGCTTGCATAGCTAACTATTTTGGATCCGGTCTCCGAATCGGGTTACGATTCGAGCTCATTTTAATCCTCAAGTTGTCAATTCTTTAGCTGGCGACAATGGCTCTTACGCTGTTTGGTCGTAGAGACCTTTTAATATGTGGCCAAAAGGCTTGCTTAGCTGGCGACAATGTCTCTTACGCTATTTTTGTCCGTGGGTGTCACACCTCTTTTTTACCTACGCCCCCATAAAGGGGTATAGAAGGGAGTTTTTCCCAACTTAAAGTGACAATCGAAACAGGATTATTTTATTTAAAGATTCAGAGTCGTCACTTGGGATAATTTAAGGTGTCCCAAGTCACCGGTTCAAATACCAAATCGAGAAAAAGATTGACTCTGAATTACAGTCCGCGAACAGAGAAATCCAGGTAAGGAATTCTACTAACTCGGGAAAAGGTGTCAGGCATTCCCGGGTTTTGTGGTTCTAGCACGGTCGCTCAACTATTATAATTGGCCTATTATCTAAGTTTAATACATGTTTTAGACTATAGTTCACTTTTAACTTATTAACCGCTTTTATTCATTTTTAAGAAAATTGCAACGTTATTAAAACACGCCTTGAACCACGTCATATAAATGCACCCACTGTTCTAGACATATTTTACCTAACATTAATGAGTTTTGGATTTGGGTCACATAAATGCGCACCTGAGTTTAGGAAAGTAATTATTAAATAGAGCGCCTAAAGCAACTACGCATGTTAAATTTGCGAGGGCCATGGAAACTCAACTAAATGGCACGCCTCAAATTCTAATCTTTAAAGAAAATTCAAACCAAACTTTTGAGGGCCATAGACTATGTCTTACCTAACAGCACTCCTCGAATTTAATTCAGGAGGAATCTAGTTAATTAATAAAGATTAAAGGGGTTCTATTTTAAGCCAGAATTTGAATAAACTTAGCAACTAATGGATTGACAAAGAATAAAATTAGGTGTTTCTATCATCAGAAGGGACTGAACCAGCGACTTTAAAATGTGCAGAACTAACTATGACAGTTATGTGGGGAAGCTGGTCCAATGGGAAGCCCAAGTCAAGAATGTAGAACGGGCAAATGGAAAACTGGGCCTCGCAGGGCCAACACTGGCAGACCAGTTTCGTGTTCAACATACAACATTTAGATGAACCTTACGACCCCATGTCAATCTTCGAATTTGGATGGATACAGATATCTTTAATCACATATAAAATACCTTTCAAACTAATACATTTAAACAAGGTTATACGACCCAAAACTTTCTAAAGGAAACCAAAGGCAAGAATTTAAATCAAATTCGAAACTCTATGAACAGGCAAACCATTACTTGGCATTTACAACACATTTAGATGTAAAACAATGTTGGGTCAACACTAATCCTAGTAGAAAACTAAATAGATATCCCAAACCTACGAAAATCGAATGAGTTTTTACAACAGCTTAAAAAAATCCATTCCTACAAGCTCTTAACTCGAACTCATCTACACTAGTTGACTAAAGCTCATAGTTCATCCAAAGTTACAAACCAAGTTCAGGATGAAACAGAAAGAAACAGAATGTAACAAGAAAAACCAAGCCAGTTGTAAAATCTGATTGATTTCTAGAAATATAAGACACTACATTTACAAGCTAATATGGCAACTGGCAGTTCAATCGAACAAACTTTTGTTCTTCCATTTCACATGTCAAAGGAATGGGAGATACATGGAAATTGAAAGGAAACAAAGAAGTGAGAAATCAGTGGCCAAGTAGCAGTAGAACAGCAGTAGAACAAGACCCAGCAACAGGAAATAACAGCAAAACCCATCTTAAATCAACAGTGATACATAGCAGACCCAAAACCCAATTTCAAACCAGATTCAAACCATTTCTTAACACCAACAATATGATTATGGAGTTCTTCAAAGGTTTTAGCTAACAGAAGACTCAAAATCCAAACTCAAAACAGAATTTTTAGTAGTTTTCAGCAATGGAACTCAGAATTTTCAAAGAAACTCAGCCATTACAGCTTTTAAGGAATCTTTTTTTTTCTTTTTTCTCCAATCCCCCACTTGAATAACAACTCTTGGTGCCTTTATAGGCAAGGCACTAGGGCAGCTTAAAATGAACTATGTTTTGCACTTCACCCTTTTCATATTTTGGTTTTTGCTTATATACCCCTAATGTAAAATTAAGAATTTCAAAATAGTCCCAAACCCCTTTTCCTAGAAGCTTCCTATTCAATTACTACAGATTCCCTCACCTAGATTTCCTAATTTGACCCTAGGCAGCCTCATTATTACAGCCACTGCCCAACCTTTATGACCCGTTTAAGTTTCTATACTTACAACTAACCCCCTATAAATCCCTAAAGATTGACAAACAAGACCAATCAAAACAAATGACACCTAATGAGATCAAGACAAACTCACAATCCCAGAAACTTTGAACAACTTTAAAGTTTGAAAACAAACTTGAAATGAACCAATTATATAAAAAACCCAGGCAAAATGAACTTCACAGAACCATTTAAGCTAAATAAGACATGCCCAAACATATTAATAGAAGAAGCATCCGCAAACCAATTTCAATTAGACCAACATGATTTTAACAGCTTTAAACACCTAATTTAACTGAGACGAAAGCCTGAAAACTCAACAATCCAGTGATTAATAATACTGAAATCTAAAGACAAAAACAACAAAAGAAGAGAAGAACAAAAATGAACTCAACTACACCAAGCCAGCTTCTGCGGAACAAAGGTAAACTTAAACATGGAAGAGAAACCTAAAGAAAGAGAAGAAGAATGCAACTCTCAGAACCATAGGGAAACAAAGCTGCACCTGAGAACATAATTAAGGGGGGTCAAATCCCATTGAATTGAAACCATGGGCCGGAACTGTCTCGAAATGACCGGAAATTGAGACTAATTATTTGTTCTTGCCAAAAACAACTAATCAGCCTGTATTTCCGGCTAGTCCGAAGCTTGAAAACCACTCGAAGACTTCTAACTTATTGCGGATTCATGACTTGGGGTCGATGGCAAGGGTTTTTTTGAAATCGACCATGAAATCACGATGAAGGAGGGTCAAAGACGACGAAATTTAATTTTTGAGTGATTTAGAGAAGTTAGGCTTTCGCTCTGATTTTTCGATCTAACATTCGAGCCAAGCTAGAGGGATTCGAGGGTAGCTGATCAGAGATTTGGAAAGAGGAAGGTGAAAGGGTCCTGGGGTGTGAAAATGGAGGTGATTGGAATAGTCGCCGTCGGCTGGAATATTAGGGCGGCGCTCTAGGGTTCTTGGTCTCTGAATGTGGAGACGATGAAGTGAGGGGGTCGATTTGGGGGGGGGGGGTGTAGGGTCTTTAGGACAGTTATATAATAAGTAAACAACCAGTTCCGAGCCGTTGGATGATTGGAATACAACGGCTATGATTAAACCCAATGAAACGGGGTCGTTTGGACCGTTTGGTAGGGGGACCGGTTTTTTGGAGCGGGCCTGGGCCTGGGTTGGTGGGTTTGGATGGGTATTCAGTGGATCATGCTTGGGCCTGGAGAGAAATCAATTAATTTGGCCCAAAATTCTATTTCTTCATTCTTTTCCTCTTTTCAAATTGATTCCTTTTATTTTCCAACTCTTTTTTTTATTTCTTTTCAAATTAAAAATTAAGATAAAACCTAAACTAATTCCTAAATCAAATTAACCCTACCACATTGCATTGATTAACCTTAACTAATAATTTCCACAATTAATTAAAAAATACCAAATTAAAGGAAAATTACTAAAATTCAAAACTAAAAATAAAAAGTGTAAAATGAGTTATTTTTTTTTGTGATTTTCCACTTTTTTATAAAATAACTAATTTGCTAATTAATCCTAAAATATAGAATTAAATACTAAATGCAAACGCGACATATTTTTGTATTTTTCATTAATTAAACAAGATTAACATGCGCAGAGAATTGCAAACAATTAACGAAAAATGCTACAAAAATCTACGAAATTGCAAATAATGGGAAAATTTATTTTGTTCTGAATTTGTGGGAGTAATTCACATAGGGCAAAAATCACGTGCTCACAGCTGCCCCTCTTTGCTCGGAAACACGAAGAGTTTTCGTGCAAAGATAAAGTAAGCGGATACAAGCGATTTTTGCCCGTTTGAATACTCCGTTGGCAGCATTTTTTGAAAAATTTGACCGCACCCTGCTTCCAAGGTTGCCTACATATCCTTGGCTATAAAGGAATCAGGTCAGTGTAGTTCGGAAAGTTTGGGTAGCTGGGACTACCATGAAGCTGTGATTCCACTGTTGTTGTTGTTGCTGCTACTGCTTACTGAACTCCATATTACACCATGTCAAAATAAAAAGAAGCTAGACTAGACTATGATCTATGCATTACAAAAATCATATCTATATCTTCAAACTTGCTCCTGTGGTTCTTGTTGCCTTGTTGACTTGTATTCTCACAGCGAAATCCCTTTGTTGCCAACTTGAATTGTAATATGAGATGTCTTCCCTTTTCTCCAGGTGGACGCCTGATCGCTGAACTCGAATTGTACTCTGAGATGCTTTCCGTTTCTCCAGGTGGATACCTAACTGCTGAACTTGAACTGTATTCCTGTGCTCTCCAGGTGGGCGCTTGACTGCTGAACTTGAATTGTATTCCCGTGCTTTCCAAGTGGGTGCCTGACTGCTGAAATTGAATTGTATTCCCTTGCTTTCCAGGTGGGCGCCTGACTGCTGAACTTGAATTGTATCTCCCTGTTCTCCAAGTGGGTACCTGATTTCAACAAAAATAGACAAAACAAAGAAAATTTTCTGCCCCAGTTTGGTACCTGGGCATATATGTGAGTATTAAACTGAATCATATTACCAAATATTACTAAGATCTTGAAAGCTAGGTCCTATTATCCGGGGGGGTCCTGACAACTCTTAATTAAACGACAATTTAAAATCTAAGTTATGTCTTCTAAAGGTGTGACTTCCGCTAAATCTTGTTATCTAAGAAGGTCTTAAAACTACACCCCATTATCCAGGAGGGTACCGACAATCAAAAATCAAGTATTATCTTAAGCGTGACAACTCTTACGGCTGAATTATACTACCCTACAGCAGAACTTATGGTAACTCTTGTTATCTAATGGAAATCTTAAAGCTAAGTCCCATTACACAGCAGAACTATGTGTATGCTTGTGCGTGTGTTTTTAACAAGAATTCTACCAACTAGTAAACATAAAAAGGAGAACAGTCCGCATGTACGATGTTTCCTCACAACTTCCGAGCGATAAAGCTCATACAGGTAAGCAACCCACCACCACAATAGTAAACAAAATAGGAATGCCTCCATAAGCCGTCACAATCTATTACAATCAACCCCTGACATACAGTCTTTACATAATTAGATATCGTTTCCATTATTCCTATGATTATGCTGTTTATGGACCGGTAGGTGTCTTGACTGTTCCTCGTCACTACTCCACCGAGGTTAGTCTTGATACTTACTGGGCACCGCTGTGGTGTGCTCATGCTACTCTTCTGCACACTTTTGTTGTGCAGATACAGGTACTCCCACTCAGTTCTGTCAGCCTTGGCAGGAGGCGTACCGGTAGAGACTTTGAGGTATATCTGCTACGTTCGCAGACCGAGGAGTCCCTTTCCAGCTGTCTGTAATAAGTATAGCTCTTTCAGTATTTCTCCTTTGTATAGATATTCTTGAGTCAGAGCCTCTTATGTATCCCTTAGCTTGTGATTTGTGAGATTCCGGGTTTTGGGAATTTTTGTTAGCTTCGAGAGTTGTTATGTATGTGCCGAGCGGCCTTTAAATACATGTTTATTTAACTAAACCAGTTTTAATTATTCTTCCGCAATTTTTGGTTTATCATTCGTATTGTTAGGCTTACCTAGTCGTAGGGACTAGGTGCCGTCACGACATGTTCACGGAGGGCGAACTGGGGTCGTGACAAGTTGGTATCAGAGCTCTAGGTTCATAGGAGTCACAGATCACAAGCCGGTTTATTAGAGTCTCGCGGATCGGTACGGAGACGTCTGTACTTATCTGCGAGAGGCTATGTAACCGTTAGGAAAATTCCACTTCATTTGATTTCCCTATCATGCGAGTTTTTTGACATCCACAATCCTAAACCTCTATCTTCTACTCTATCACAGATGGTGAGGATACATACTACCCGAGGTTATCAGGTACCCACGCCCCTTGCTGCAGTCGTCATAGGTAGGGGTCGGGGTCGAGTTCGAGGACGCGCACATGGTGCAGCGATAGCACCTGCACGAGCGGCTGCCGAGGTACCACCAGTAGATCCAGCCGGAGTCCAGGCATCTGACACGCCTACAACTACTGCTACTCCAGCCCTTCAGGAGACTTTTGCACAGTTCATGAGTATGTACACCACTTTGTTCAGGCAGGATTGCTTTCCCTTGCTGCAGCCACATCCCAGACCGGGGAAGGAGCACAGACTCCCGCTGCCCGCACCCCTGAGCAGCGAGCGCATGTTGAGCAGGTTCCTGAGATTATTCCTGCGCCGCCTACAACACCAGTTCAGCTCGAGGGTATGGCAGCGGCTTCTGAGCAGGAGCAGAGGAGACTTGAGAGGTTCAAGAAGTATGATCCTCAGGTATTCAGTGGGTTAGCATCAGACAATGCCTTGGGGTTTCTTGATGAGTGTGACCGCATTCTCCGTACTATGGGTATCTCTGGATCGAGCGGAGTTTCTTTCACTACTTTCCAGCTTCGAGGAGCCGCCTATGATTGGTGGCGCACCTATGAGTTAGACAGCCCAGGCGAGGCAGCTTCACTGACTTGGACCCAGTTTTCAGATATGTTTCTGCGAGAGTTTGTTTCTCAAAGCCTCAGGGATGTATGGCGCGTGGAGTTTGAGCATTTGCATCAGGGTGCTATGACCGTCTCGGAGTATGCTGTCTGTTACACCAGTTTGGCTTGACATGCCTCAGCCTTGGTTTCTACTGTTCACGAGAAGGTTCGCCGGTTCATTGAGGGGCTTATTCCCAGCATCAGGTCCATTATGGATCGTGAGTTAGAGATAGATATTCCATATCAGCAGGTTGTGAACATTGCTAGGAGGATAGAGGGTATGCATGCTAGAGAGAGAGAGAGGACAGACAAGGTCATGAGAGAGAGAGCAGACGAGATCAGGAGAGGGAGTCTGAGGAGGCGAGGAGGCCTCGTAGACCGGTGAGATATACTGTTCCTTATTTTGGAGGCAGGGTGAATCATGGTAGAGGTTTTACGGGTCATCCAGTTCAGTTCGCGCTTCAGACTATGCATGGTGATTCAGGTGTTCAGGGGTCTCGAAGTACCCGTACCGCATAATTCCCACCGCCTCGTCAGCAGAGAGGGTGCTTTGAGTGTGGAGATACTAGCCACATGGTGAGATATTGTCCCAGACTTCGGACTGATGTGTTGCAATGAGGAATTCAGGCAGGTAGAGGGCGCCCAAGAGGGGGAGGCCCGGCCCGTTGATGTGTTTCATATAGTAGGCTTGAGGCCGGTGCGCCAGCTAATGTCATTCAGGTACGAATTTAGTTTGTTATAGAGGGGCACTATTTGTAGTTCATCACAGTTCTGCTTATTGGGGCGAGTCTCCTTGTTTGTTGTTCCATTTATGGGAGCGTTTTGTGATTTGTACTCTGTTATGTGATTATTCTGTTGGGAGGTTCTGTGAGTGATAGCCGTGTCTATCGTCTATTTCTAGTTGTTGCCTAGAGTTATGAGGCTAGTATTAAATTCCTGTTGTCCATTTTGGTAGGTTTAATGTGATCTCTGAGTATTCTTGGTTATGAGCTGTGATTTCTATGCTCCACCGATGTGGGAGCCAGTCTGTGTTGTAAATTGTAGACGGAATGGATCTAGTGAGAGTATCTAGATGGGTCGATGTGCACCCTACTTGTGATTCAGTGATTGAGGGCGGGACCCTCATGATTTTAGGTGATTTGATAGTTTGAGACCGGACTGTGTACTGCGGTGAGAGTTATATCAGTACAAGATCCTTATGAGTCCTTTATATGCTTTCATTCTTTCTTGTTAGATGTCCTTGTAGATTTGCGTTGTAGAAGAATTTGTGCTAGTTTGATTTGTTTGTTATCTCCCTTATGTGTTTTCCTTTCCCATATTCATTCATTTTCGTTCTATGCTTCTTGAGTTTTTGTTTGTGGGGTGTGTACCCGTTGGTGCTGACTAAGATTTGGTTATTCGGGTGTTTTGTTATGTGGTTTTCGTGGTTACTGTATCATCGCCAGTGTTGTGGGGGTTTGAAAGGAGTTCCTATTGAATATGAGGCTTATGGCTGGTACATATTTGATCTCAGACAAGTATTGCTGTTAGAAATGTTATTGTGGGCCTATGTGTGGTGTGTCATGTTGTGTGGCTATACCCTGTATGTGTTGGCGTGGATTGAAGCAGCTGGTTGAGACTGATACCAGATATGGATTTAGAATCGGGTATTTTGGAAACGGATGGAAGGTGAAAATTCAGGCTTGAAGGCTTATTGGTATTACTAGAAAGGCTAAATTTTAGTTGAGATGGTGTCGTCATGTTTAAGTGGATTGGGGTGACGTGGGATCACCCGCGGGTGTATGTTGGAAGTGCGCACTCAGTGACTTGAGGACTTCGACGAGAATCTTAGCACGTTCGAGGACGAACGTTGGTTTTAAGAGGGGGAAGATGTAACGACCCGATCGGTCGTTTTGAGAAATTAAGCTCCGTTCAGCGGCATAAGGTCTGGAACAACTTCAGATTATGAGTATTAACTTGCGTACATGGTGGAATTCGTCCTTCGGATGGTTTAGAGTCAAATTTAGAGAAGAAAGCTTGTTTTGGAAGTTAGAACGGTGAAAAGTTGACCGGGATTGGACTTTTGGGTAAACGGCCCCGGAATGGACCGTGGATGATCTCAACAGCTTCGTATGATGATTTTGGATTTAGGCGCACGTCCAGATTCAGATTTGAAGGTCCATAGAGTGAATTGAGGTATTTTGGCAAAAGTTGAAGTTGGAAAATGAAGAAGTTTGACTCACAGTTGACTTTTGAGATATCGGGGTCGGAATGTGATTCCGAGAGTTGGAGCAGCTCCGTTATGTTATTTTGGACTTGTCTGCAAAATTTGGCATCATTCCGAGTTGAATTGATAGGTTTCGGCATGAGATTCGTCATTTGAAGATTTGGAAGTTCTTAAGCTTGATTTTTGGTTTGATTCGTCGTTTCGATGTTGTGTTATGTGATTTGGAACTTCGAGCGAGTCCGTGTTAGGTTATATGACTTGTGTGTGTAATTAGACGGGATCCCGAGGGCCTCGGGTGTGTTTCGGATGGGCTACGAATCCTTTTTCCTCCTTTTGAACTGCTGTTCTGCTATATGGTATTTCCTTCTATGCGATCGCATTGCTTGTCCCGCGATCGCATAGCACAAAGTTTGGGCAGCATCAATTCCTTCTATGCAATCGCATCATCACCTCCGCGATCGCATACTGTATTCCAGTGGGGTTCTAATTATTTCTATGCGATCGCATAGCCTTGTTCCCGATCGCATAGTTATGTTCCCTCCTCTTCTGTGATCGCATGACCCCATATGCGTTCGCATAGGCTTTCTTTTTCTGGCCTTCCAATTTTACTCTATGCGATCACATTCCTTCTCTTGCGATCGCATAGAACAACAGATTTAATCCCAAATTCGAGGGTTTCACCATTTTATCACATTTTGACTTCTAGAGCTCGGGTCTTGGCGATTTTTGGAGGGATTTTCACCTGGGAAACTTGGGTAAGTAATTCTCACTCGACTTAGACCAATTTCTATGAATCTCCTTTTAATTTCATCCTTCAATTTCAGATTTTGAATAAAAAGTGGGCAGAACTTCATAGACCTAATTATTGAGTTTTGAGGGGGTATTTGACCTCCGATTTGAGAGATTTCTATATGGTTAGACTCATGAGAGTACGAGGGTTCTGAAAATGATAAATTCATCCGGTTACGAGATGTTGTCCTGAGGGGCGTTTTGGTTATGTTACCTAATTTCGCGCTTTAGCTTTGAATTAAATAGTAGAATCAGTTGCTTGAGATGTTATTTACAATGTGTGATTGAATTGAATATATTTAGGCCATTTGGAGTCGAGTACTCGTGGCAAGAACACGGTTGCTAGTTGATTTTAGCCGGTTCGAGGTAAGTATCTTGCCTAACCTTGTGTGGGAGACTTCCCCTTAGGATTTGAGTCTTCTTTGTTGATTGTATTTCTTGTACGCGAGGTGAGGAGTGCTTGCTTAGAATTATTTGTGGAAAATTGTCCCTTTTGGGTTCTTAGATCCTTGAGACCACCGAATATGAGGTTGTTCTTAATACGATTGAGTTCCATGTTATTAGTTTCACCCTACATGTATTACTTGGAATTTATTTGCCCTTTTTGGTGTATTCTTGTCTCCTAATTGATTTTTACTTGTTTAACTGTGAACATTTACCCTTCTATAGTCACATTATCATTTCCTAACTTCTTGTCTTTATTTGGAAAACATTATTTCTATCTCTCGTGCAATTAATTGGTCTTAATTGGAAAGAAGTTAGATATCCTGTGTTTAGGTAACATTTTCCTTAATTGTAATTATTTGTTTCATGTTAATTTCCTTGTTGTTGAACTGAGTATTATGGAACCGCTGTTTCATATTATTTCTTCCTTGTTGAGTTGTTCTTATTGTGCTTAGTATTTCTCTATTACGGTTATTCCTTGGAAGTTAGTTGTACCGTCTTTTGGTGAAGGAAATACCTGAGTTGATTCCCTTGCCTTGTTCCTGTATATATTGTCATTTATTTTGCTGTACTTGAGACTGTGATGCATGAGGTTTCTGCCGTGCGGTTGTTGATACTGTGATGCACGAGGTTTTTGCCGTGCGGTTATTGGTACTATGATGCACGAGGTCTTTGCCGTGCTATTATTGTTACTGATGTTTAGCACATGCGGCGTAATAAGGCGGGATATGCTATATACTTATAGGTGGGTTGCGCATATGGCGAAATAAGGTGGGAACATTGTGATGCACGTGTGGCGAAATAAGGCGGTACTTATTATATTATCACTGCACACGCGGCGAAATAAGGTGGGCTATGTCAGGGGTTGATTGTAATAGATTGTAACGGCCCGTGGAGGCATTCCTATTTTGTTTACTATTGTGGTGGTGGGTTGCTTACCTGTATGAGCTTTATCGCTCGGAAGTTGTGAGGAAACATCGTACATGCGGACTGTTCTCCTTTTTATGTTTACTAGTTGGTAGAATTCTTGTTAAAAACACAGCACAAGCATACACATAGTTGAACACTACTATTAGAGGTGAATTCCTTCTGATTTTTGCTAAGGGTGGAGGTACGCCCTCGTTTATCCACTATACATGTGAGAGTGGCCCTAGTTAGCCAGTTAGTTGTTAGCATGACCGTGAGACCGATGGGGCACAGGATGCCAAGTATTAGATTTCGGATGCTGGGATTTCGTGAGTTGTGGTTGTTCGAGATTTGGTAAAATTGTGGAAGAGTTGAATAGAACCTTATGTGAACATCATCGTAGGATATGAGTTATTGACTTGTTTTTCCCTTACTGTGCTGCGACCATAGGATTTGGATTGTGATTCTGCCGTCATTTCATATCATCATTTATTATATTCCCGTTGTTACTTATTGCCCTTTTACCTTATTGTGAATTGTCGCATTTTTAGTCATTCATGCAGTCTTTACACAATTAGATATCGTTTCCATTATTCCTATGATTATACTGTTTATGGACCGGTAGGTGTCTTGACTGTTCCTCGTCACTACTCCACCGAGGTTAGTCTTGATACTTACTGGGCACCGCTGTGGTGTGCTCATGCTACTCTTCTGCACACTTTTGTTGTGCAGATACAGGTACTCCCACTGAGTTCTGTCAGCCTTGGCAGGAGGCGTACCGGTAGAGACTTTGAGGTATATCTGCTACGTCCGCAGACCGAGGAGTCCCTTTCCAGCTGTCTGTAATAAGTATAGCTCTTTCAGTATTTCTCCTTAGTATAGATATTCTTGAGTCAGAGCCTCTTATGTATCCCTTAGCTTGTGATTTGTGAGATTCCGGGTTTTACGAATTTTTGTTAGCTTCGAGAGTTGTTATTGTATGTGCCGAGCGGCCTTTAAATACATGTTTATTTTACTAAACCAGTTTTAATTATTCTTCCACAATTTTTAGTTTATCTTCTGTATTGTTAGGCTTACCTAGTCGTAGGGACTAGGTGCCATCATGACATGTTCACGGAGGGAGAACTGGGGTCGTGACAAGTCACAAGACAATATCCGGATTACAACCCTAAAATAACACGGATAGCAGAAATGACAACAAAATAAACCACCAAAACTTCTCCCTGGCTAACCAAGAAAAGAGCGTCTTTCCAATCATCAAACTCAACATCTTAGCCACTGACTTCTGCATCAATAATACTAGGACCTTCACAAGTCTCCATCACATTATTCTTAACATATTGCCTTTGGGTTCCCTTTGCCTGCACGTTCTTAGGATCAACCTCTGATAGCACTGAAAGCTTCGTAGCACGTGGACCTCCGTGGATCCCAGAAGAATTCTCACATTCCTTTTCAAAATAAATCATACCCACCATATGCGTCTCATTATGCACAGGTGACGGACTTTGGCTAGTGTCTGCTGCATCTGCATTTTACACGACAATGTCGTCTGCATCAATAAGCTTCTGAATCGTGTTCGTCAGATTCCAACACTTCTCTATGTCATGCTCCGGGCATCTGAGCAATATGCGCACCTTTGAGAAAAATCAAACTTCTTTGGAAAAGGGTTTGGCATTTTTATCTGGATCAGCTTCAACATGTCTAATTTTCTTAGCCTTTGGAATAGACTGGCATATGACTCTCCCAATGGAGTGAAGGTTTTCTTCTTCCGCAACCTCTCATTCTTAAATGCTTGATTGGGCCGAAAACCTGATCCATGGGGTTTCGGTAGGTTCGTGGGTATGGATAGGCATTTTATGGAGCTGGGTACTGGGAAAGTGATGTATGACTTTGGGAGTTCTGTGGAGAGAAGTAGCATGGGGAAGGGTCATCTAGTGTACAAGGATATCCACGGGGACGATGTCGAGGGTGGAAGTGTTGAGCAGGAAGGACCACCGGATCATCTTTTCTATTTCTGTTTCTTCCACCCAAGCTTACTGGGATGTTCTGAATGTCTTTCGAACAACTCATGATTTTGCCTGACTTGATTTCCTCTTCTACTAGCTCCCCTATTTTTAACACATCATTGAAAGGCTTTCCTAATGTCGGGATTAAATGACTAAAGTAGGTGGGCCCCTAGGCTTGTAGGAAAAGCTCAACCATTTCTTCTTCACTAATCGGGGTATTGACTCGAGCAGCTTGCTCCTTCCATCTGAGCCCAAACTCCCTAAAGCTTTCCTCTGGATTCTTTTCCATTTTAAATAGGGAGGAGCGGTTTGGGGTAACACCTGATCTGTATTGAAAGCACCGAACAAAATCTTGAGCCATGTCACCCAATGTAGGCCACTTACCGACATCTTGATGATTATGCCATTCCAAAGCTGCCCCAGTGAGGATCTCACTAAAATACGCCATCAACAAATCATCTTTCTTGGCAACACTTCTCATTTCACTGCAATAATCCCTCAAATAGGCTACCGGATCTCCACACCCATCATACAAGTTAATCTTTGGCACTTTAAACCCTGCAGGCAGACGAACGTCGGGGGACATAGACAATTCTTTGTAAGACATGCTACCCTGCTCTCCCATTCCTTGCTTGTTCTTTAAGGACTGTTCTATGCCTTTCAGCCTCCTGGGTATCCCATACCGCCCTTTTCTTCCTGTGAACTTTTCATTTTCAACATGAGGCTCATCCCGCGGGCCCTGCTTGTATGAGTTGGGAACGTTGTGGGCAACCTATGAGGGGTAATATTGGGCATCATGAGCTTTGAGTGGGTGTTCATTGTTGGGGATGGTGGATAAGACCGGAAGGCAACTTTTGGGAAAGGTAATTGGATGATGAGTGACGGAGCTACTAGGGTGGTTGGGAAATCCAAGATAAGCGGGTGGATTGGAGAGTATGGGGGATCATCTGGCACTATGACCGGTGTTTGGGTAAGGGTAGCATTTAGGAAGCTAGGAGGTGGCGGGGGTGGTGTCTTCCCAGTCATCCAAGCATAGTACATGTCTGTCATGTGTTGTCTTAACATCCTTACATAATCAGCCAAACCAGTGCCCCGTTCAACCAACTGCTTTCGGGCACCGGTATCAACCAACCCAATTTTGTTGTTGTCCGCCATTGCCTTTTGAATTTATGTTGCGGAGAGGAGTTACTACTTCGGGAACCACAAACCAACCACCTTTATGTGCTGAATTGTCAACAACAAACTTGTTAGTGATTAGAGCTTATCAGATAGGCAACCGCACATTTGGGGAATGAATGCACCTAAGCAGTTAACCGTTTCTATTATGCATTTGATCGGTTGCTTGCGTCATCCCAGCTTTTCCTTATTTCCATTTGCAACTTCTTCTCCTTTCTTTTCACTCATGCCTTTCTATGCTTGATTTCTCTTTGTTTTTATCCTCTCGTTTCTCTCTCTTATTTTGCCATTGTTTCCTCCCCATGGTTTCTTATTTTTCTTTCTTTTCTTTTCTTGTTTTTCCTCTTTTTTTTTTCTTTTCTCTTTTTTTCTTTTCTTTCTTTTGGTTATGGTCGAATCCTATGGAGATTGCCTACATATCATGACCCCGCATGAATCAGACCGAGCGTAGTTCTTGGAGGTAAATCTAAAAATAAACAAAAACATTTTGGGATTTTCAAATTTTTCCATAAAATAAAACAGTTTTGATTACAACGCCTCAAAAACTAACAGACTCTGATGAAAAGATGAAAATGCAAACTTAAAAGCATACTAATAGACTCGAACAAAAAGACGAAAACACAAACTCAAAAACGGACTAACAGACTCCAATGAAAATTATGAATACATTAACGCCTCAACTGCTCCTGGGGCCCACGGGACATCATTCGGTCTCGCCACGGGCCTACACGCTAAATCTCCTTGGAGGTGGTAGAGATCTTCCATTATCTGGGGGACAAAAGTAATCACAGTGGCAAAGAACATGGATCTAGTCATATCCTCACAACTACTGCACTTCATCGCGATGCAGTCGGCGATCCTTCTGACTTCCTCTCTTATGACACCCTTTTCTTGCAACAAATGCCCAATCTGCTGGGCCCTAGCTTCCAAAGTTTGTTCGGCTACATGATTTTATTTTTGAAGTTTTTGCAAATCTCTTTCTAACTGTGCCATCGCTGCGTAACAGTGTTCCCTTTCTGCCTTAAAGTCTTTTGCCTGCTTGATCATTTTGTTTTCAAAGATGGTGACCCTTTTCTTCAACCCCACAACCTCATTGTCATATTTTCCTTTTAATTGCTTAACCAAGCGCTCTCGTTCCTCCGCATTTTTAGCCAGCTTTGTTCGAGCCCTTGCTAATTCGCCTTCTGCCTTGTTCAAATCGAAGCCATACTCACTCACCTTTTGCCTAAGGTTCTTTATAAGCTTTTCATCTTTTGCACTTTCTGGCGGGATTTTCAGCTGCTATTTTCATTTCCCGAATCTGGGCTCAAAGGGCTTCATTTTCTTTGGCCAACTTTCTTTTCACCCTCATCCGCAGCGGCTTACAAACCATTCTCGAATTGGAGATCCCTGACTTGCTTTTCCAGCTTTCCTATTGTGGCCCTGTACTCATTATCCTTGGCCAACCAAGCCCACTGTTCTTGTGACGCCTCAACGAGTTCCTGAATGTGAGGCTTTTTGGCTGGTCTTTCCGGTTTGGCCTTTGCAATGTTCTTCTTTCTATACCAGGCAAGATAGGCGGGTGAGACCTCGCCTCTAGATAAGTCACGCACTCGAGTGTTCTCTGTCAAATATTGATGCTCATTCCAAATAGAACGAACTGTTTCTTCATGAAATTGGTCGTCAGAGCTAACCTCTACCGCATAAACACTAGGATCTTCATCTAGGTGCATCACCTGACACCTTCCCAACTGTCTCATCACCCGGTATGGAGCATAAGGCTGAATGCCTCGAAGACCCATTAGAAGGAAGTAAGGACCGGTGGCGGGATACCCAATCTCCAAACCCCTCTAGTAACTTGAACCCTAAAATACTTGTGTCGAACTCTTCAATGCAACTTTTCTTTGCGGACCCATAACTCTTATACTGAGGGCAGTGACACAGGTGTTCGATCATCCACATTTGTAGTAGCAAATTGCATCCCTCGAAGAAATCTGTCCCAGCTTTACAAGTTGTGAGAGCTCGGTCTATCTCAGATACTATCATATGGGCAAGGGTGCTCTTGGCATTGGTAATCAAGACTTTGACGACTCCAGCCACCCACAGATCGATATTCCCATCTTTCCGGGGAAACACCACGAGACCTAAGAAAGCTACCATGAAAGCGAAATGCCTATGCTCATCCCATTTTGCTCGGTTCCCTTTGCTACGAACCCCGCTTTTCGGGTTGTTGAATCCTCCTACATGCCCGTATCTCTGGTATATAAAACGTAGAGTGGAAAAACCATCCTCCAACTCAGAGTACGGGACTCCCTTGCTTATTTTTAGCAAATCCATGAATTTGTGAGAGTTAACGGCTCTTGGAGCGATCAGATACTTATGCCTCAGACCTTCAGTACTTCCCATATAACCTGCTATCTCTTCCAAGGTGGGTGTGAGTTCAAAATCCGAGAAATGCAAGACGTTGTGAGCTAGGTCCCAAAACGTAACCAACGCCTTTATGATGTCTCCTCTAGGCCTTATCTTCAACAACCCGGTGAGGCCTCCCAAATGTAGATTGACCTTATCTTGCTCTGATTTACCCAGATCCTCCCACCACATATGCAACTCCAAAGGGATCTTGTTCATGACTGTGGCAAACTTTGACTCGTGCTCATTCTGCACATTTATTAGGGTGATTAAGCAAAATCAAGACTCATTTGACTCAAAAACAAAGTTAACACTGTTTTTCTCTATTTTCTTTTTAAATTTTCATTTCAAAATAAAACTTTGCAAATACGGCCTTTCAGCACTTTCGGAGAGAAGATTTTAAGGTTGTGCTTGCTAACCGACCAAAATGTCAAAAAAGAGACTAAAGGTGGCTATTCTTGCAAAAATAGCCTTCTGGCGTCCTTTTGGGGACATTCGGCTATTTTTGACAAGAATAGCTTCACCTTACTTATTCCAACAAAGTAAGAAAATTTTGATGCCTTTTGGGCTATTTTTGCAAAAAGGAAGTTGGACCCGATGGGGGTTGCCTACGTATCCCACATCCGGTGAGAATCAAACTGGCGTAGTTCGGGCAATTTTGACAAAACAAAAACCAACTCTCTTTTTTTCTTTTTTTTTTAAAAACAAAACAAAAAAATTCTTTTTTTTCTTCAAAATTTCAGCAGAGTTTCAGTATATTTTGGGACATCGGTTTTTCAAAAACAAGCAATTATCTCCCTTAGCCCTCACATTGAATTTCCTTCTTTCAACCTTTCCTCTATAAGCCGCTGAACATGCAAATCCGAAGCAAATGAATACATAAGTAGCAAGTAGGATGCATCAGGATGGTTTTTTCATTTCGGGTATACCTGTCCTAGACAGACCCAACCCCTGTGTTGAGTCTCCAAAGTCAAATGCACATGATGCAGATAAGCGTTCCTACTAGGGATGCGGCATGAGGCCGAGTTATTCTAAGTTTAAAACCTGGGTGTATTGTTCTAGACCTGGCTTACCCGAGTGGACAACTCGAGCCGGGGGGGGGGGCTGCGTACCGGTAATCAAAAGATCATCCGGCTTTGCAATTTGTCCGAACCTCGTTCTATTTGGGATATGACACTAACAAAAAGAAGTCACGACCAGCGTGCACTCCTATGGAGAGAGAAGAGAGGGGTTTCATAGCAGTTTATATATACAGTTCAGATAATATCAAAGCGGTAAAAGCAACATTTAGCACATTAGGCCCAAACATGTGATAAAATCAGATAATAAATAAAGCCAAATATAACAATTCATCTAAGCTCGAATTCTGAACCCTGAACCAGAGATTCTAGGTTTTTATCCCCAGTAGAATCGCCAGAGCCGTCACACCACCTTTTTACATACACCCCCATAAAGGGGTATAGAAGGGAGTTTTTCCCAACTTAAAGTGGCAATCGAAACGGGATTATTTTATTTAAAGATTCAGAGTCGTCACTTGGGATAATTTAAGGTGTCCCAAATCACCAGTTCAAATCCCGAATCGAGGAAAAGATTGAATCTGTATTACAGTCCGCGAACACAGAAATTCGGGTAAGGAATTATGTTAACCCGGGAGAAGTTGTCAGGTATTCCCGGGTTCCGTGGTTCTAGCACGGTCGCTCAACTATTACAATTGGCCTATTATCTGATTTTAATACATGTTTTAGCCTATAGTTCAATTTTAACTTATTAACTGTTTTTATTCATTTTTAAGAAGATTGCAACGTTATTAAAATATGCCTTGAACCACGTCACATAAATGCACCCGCGGTCCTAGACATATTTTATCTAACATTGATGAGTTTTGGATTTGGGTCACATAAATGCGCACCCGAGTTTAGGAAAGTAAATTATTAAACAGCGCGCCTAAAGCAACTACGCATGTTAAATTTGCAAGGGCCATGGAAACTCAACTAAATGGCACGCCTCGAATTCTAATCTTTAAAGAAAATTCAAACCAAACTTTTGAGGGCCATAGACTATGTCTTACCTAACGGCACGCCTCAAATTTAATTCAAGAGGAATCTAGTTAATTAATAAAGATTAAAGGGGTTCTATTTTAAGCCAGAATTTGAATAAACTTAGCAACTAATGGATTGACAAAGAATAAAATTAGGTGTTTCTATCATCAAAAGGGCCTGAACCAGTGACTTTAAAATGTGCAGAACTAACTATGACAGTTATGTGGGGAAGTTGGTCCAATGGGAAGCCCAAGTCAAGAATGCAGAACGGGCAAATAGAAAACTGGGCCAATGCTGGCAGACCAGTTTCATGTTCAACACACAACATTTAGATGAACCTTACGATCCCACGTCAATCTTCGAATTTGAATGAATATAGATATCTTTAATCACATATAAAACACCTTTCAAACTAATACAATTAAACAAGGTTATACGACCCAAAACTTTCTAAAGGAAACCAAAGGCAAGAATTTAAATCAAATTCTGAACTCTATGAATAGGAAAATCATTACTTGGCATTTCCAACACATTTAGATGTAAATCAATGCTGGGTCAACACTAATCCTAGCAGAAAACTAAACAGATATCCCAAACCTACGAAAATCGAATGAGTTTTTACAACAGCTTAAAAAAATCCATTCCAACAAGCGCAGAACTCGAACTCATCTACACTAGTTGACTAAAGCTCATAGTTCATCCAAAGTTACAAACCAAGTTCAGGATGAAACAGAAAGAAACAGAATGTAACAAGAAAAACCAAGCCAATTATAAAATCTAATTGATTTCCAGAAATATAAGACACTACTTTTAACAGCTAATATGACAGCTTGCAGTTCAATCGAACAAACTCTTGTTCTTCCATTTTACATGTCAAAGGAATGGGAGATACCTGGAAATTGAAAGGAAACAATAGAAGTGAGAAATCAGTGGCCAAACAGCAGTAGAACAAGACCCAGCAATAGGAAATAACAGCAAAACCCAGCTCAAATCAACAGTTATACACAGCAGACCCAAAACCCAATTTCAAACCAGATTCAAACCATTTCTTAACCCCAGCAATATGATTATGGAGTTCTTCAAAGGTTCTAGCTAATAGAAGACTCAAAATCCAAACTCAAAACAGAATTTTAGTAGTTTTCAGCTATGGAACTCAGAATTTTCAAAGAAACTCAGCCATTACAGCTTTTCAGGAATTTTTTTTATTTTTTCTCCAATCCCCCCACTTGAATAGCAAGTCTTGGTGCCTTTATAGGCAAGGCACTATGGAAGCTTAAAATGAACTATGTTTTGCACTTCTCCCTTTTCATATTTTGGTTTTTGCTTATATACCCCTAATGTAAAATTCATAATTTCAAAATAGTCCCAAACCCCCTTTCCTGGAAGCTTCCTATTCAGTTACTACATATTCCCTCACCTAGATTTCCTAATTTGACCCTAGGCAGCCTGATTATTACAGCCCCTGCCCAACCTTTATGACCTCTTTAAGTTTCTATACTTACAACTAACCCCTTATAAATCCCTAAAGATTGACAAACAAGACCAATCAAAACAAATGACACCTAATCAGATCAAGACAAACTCACAATCCCAGAAACTTTGAACAACTTTAAAGTTTGAAAACAAACTTGAAATGAACCAATTATATAATGAACCCAGGCAAACATGAACTTCACAGAACCATTTAAGCTAAATAAGACTTGCCCAAACATATTAATAGAAGAAACATCCGCAAAACCAATTTCAATTAGACTAACATGATTTTAACAGCTTTAAGCACCTAATTTAACTGAGACAAATGCCTGAAAACTCAACAATCCAGTGATTAATAATACTGAAATCTAAAGACACAAACACCAAAAGAAGAGAAGAACAAAAATGAACTAAACTACACCAAGCCAGCTTCTGCGGAACAAAGGTAAATTTAAAGATGGAAGAGAAACCTAAAGAAAGAGAAGAAGAACGCAACTCTCAGAACCATAAGGGAACAAAGTTGTACCTGAGAACAGAATTAAAGGGGGGGGTCAAATCTCATTGAATTGAAACCATGGGCCGGAACTGTCTCGAAATGACCGGAAATTGAGACTAATTATTTGTTCTTGCCAAGAACAACTAATCAACCTCTATTTTCGGCTAGTCCAAAGCTTGAAAACCACTCGAAGACTTTTGACTTGTTGCGGATTCATGACTTGGGGTTGATGGCAAGGGTTTTTGGGAAATCGACCATGAAATGACGATGAAGGAGGGTTAAAGATGACGAAATTTGATTTTTGAGTGATTTAGGGAAGTTAGGCTTTCGCTCTGATTTTTTGATCTAACATTCGAGCCAAGCTAGAGGGATTCGAGGGTAGCTGATCAGAGATTTGGAAAGAGGGAGGTGAAAGGGTTCTGGGGTGTGAAAATGGAGGTGATTGGAATAGTCGCTGCTGGCGGAGGTGGCTGGAATATTAGGGTGGCGCTTTAGGGTTCTTGGTCTTTGAACGTGGAGACGATGAAGGGCGGGGGTCGATTTGAGGGGGTAGGCTCACTTAGGACCGTTATATAATAAGTAAACAACCAGTTCCGAGCCGTTAAATGATTGGAATCCAACGGCTATGATTAAACCCAATGAAACGGGGTCGTTTGGACCGTTTGGTAGGGGGACCGGTTTTTTGGAGCGGGTCTGGGCCTGGGTTGGCGGGTTTGGACGGGTATTCAGTGGATCATGCTTGGGCCTGGAGAGAAATCAATTAATTTGGCCCAAAATCCTATTTCTTCATTCTTTTCCTATTTTCAAATTGATTCCTTTTATTTTCCAACTCTTTTTTTTATTTCTTTTCAAATTAAAAATTAAGATAAAACCTAGACTAATTCCTAAATCAAATTAACCCTACCACATTACATTGATTAACCTTAACTAATAATTGTCACAATTAATTAAAAAAATAAATTAAAGGAAAACTACTAAAATTCAAAACTAAAATTAAAAAGTGTAAAATGAGTTATTTTTTTTTTGTGATTTTCCCCTTTTTATAAAACAACTAATTTGATAATTAATTCTAAAATGCAGAATTAAATCCTAAATGCAAATGCGACATATTTTTGTATTTTTTTATTAATTAAACAAGATTAACATGCGCAGACAAATGCAAACAATTAACGAAAAATGCTACAAAAATCTACGAAATTGCAAATAATGGGAAAATTTATTTTGTTCTGAATTTGTGGGAGTAATTCACATAGGGCAAAAATTACCTGCTCACAGCGGGCTATTTTGTAGGATTTGTTTTCCGCTCGTTAAGGTCTTTTGAAATAGTTTTGCCTGACCCATCGTCAGTTCTAGAAGAACCTCGATTTCAAGTCGTTATCGGTGATGTTTAGAGCACCTCAGAAGGTTCATAGCTCGTAGGCTCAGTAGGTCGAAACCTTTGTGATTTGGAGCTGACATAGTCGAAGCTCGTTTTTGCCTGTTGAGGGAAGCCTATTTTAACCGGTTCTTTCTAAAGTATATTCTAAGTAGTGGCTTGCAATTTTGTTTAGTGATGGTCGGGCATCCCCAAGTCGTGTTAATTTGGTTATATCATCCGTTTTGACCGTAGTCGTATATGTTTGGCCGGAGCCATTTTTGATCCCGAATGATAGTTTAGGCATCTACACCGAGGGTATGCCCTTTTGGGATTCTTACAAATGCGACGTATAGCCTAACCTTCGGGATTCTCATGTCTGTTGAGGTCTTACAGTTTGTCATGCCTATTGAGGTCTTACAGTTTTTTGTTGTAATGTAGAATAAATCTGGTTATGCCGAGTCTGCCCGCTAGGTGTCTTATAGTTTCGAGTTTTCCAGAGCATGGCGATTAATGACAGTCACCGAGTTTGTTTAAGCTTGAAAACCACTTCTCATGAGCTCGAAGTTGCCTTGTAGGGGCTTTATGAGCCCGGAGTTCTGACCCTGGGGTCGTGCGGGTGCTGAATTGCTGATGTTAAGTCTCCGAGTAGTACGGGATGCATTTGGTGGAGGGGGGCCCTATCAGGGGTATATTTGAAATTTCCTTGTTTGGAGAATAAGATGCTGAAAAAATATCCTTTTATTGCTTGGTGTAGACATATATTGTTTCCTTATCGTGAGCTCGGCCTGCGTGGGCGTTGCTTCTCGAACCATTCGATCCGGTACATAATTCTCGATTGAGATTTAGTCTGTCATTTCCTGGTCCTCCCGAGGGGACGATGCCCTTAGAAGAAGATCATCGCTCGTCGTTGGACTGTAGAAGAAGGCACACGACCTTATCGGATCCTACTTTGGGGGGTACGTTTCTCCGCTAATAACCTTTCTGACGAGGCCCTCTTTTGGGTGGAAGCCTGATTGAGGAGAAAGAACGCGGCAGGCCTTTTTTTAAGGCCTAGGGATATTCGGTTAGAGTTAGAACCTCCAAATATCCTGGCAAGCTGTCTGCATGTAGGTTAGTGATAAAATAGTTAGGGAGTAAAGCAGTTCTTCCTCACTATGGGATGCATAGGCGGCGTTTTGAGATTGGATATGTTTCTACCCTTTCGGGGCATGAGCCCCGGTTCAGCCTTCCGCTGTGTCTTATCAGGCTTGGCCGAAGATGTGGTTTGCTTACCCTTTGATCCTTCCGAGGGTGGGGACATTGACGCCGGTGATGCGCCATATGGTGAAGAACCTCCTCTCGTCGTTTATTGCTCTCTGCCGACTTATTTTAGTTCCGCCCTTTAAGAGGGATTTCATTCTTTTGGCAAAACGGGGCCGATACTATCCCCGGGTGGTGTGCCGGTGGTCGTCTGAATAAGACGTCCGTTCTTTTCACTTCCTTTGATGGTACAGATCTCGTCATCCCGACCCGAGCTCAGACGGGCTATATCAAGAGAATGGTCTTTGTGGCGATTATCATTTGGAATTTGCTAGGGATTCGGGATGCAGCAGTGATTTGGTCCGTTAGTCCGGAACACCCAATTGACTTTGTTCCAACATCGTTGTTGTACGTGATCGAACCACCTGAATTCATAAACACACGTTTATTTGAAATAGATCAAATAGGGGAGAGGGTTACCAATGCGTCAGTGTGATGCTGAGGTGGAATCTCGGTGTCCCTTTCCCTGGATGTAAGGGCATTATCTGGAATATCTCCCTGGACCCGTTTTTCCCTGACGGCGAACATTTTCACTTTCCATTTTATGAGTCCTCGAAAGGTGTCATCGCTCCTTCACTGTCGCAGTAATACGTCGTGGCTTCTCATTCTTCCCAGTTGCCTTTCTCCCTTGGGGCTGGATTCGAGCCTGACCAATCGATGGTGCTCGGCGGTGATCTTTACTAAGCAGCACAGCTGTCGTCCTTCTGAGCTAGTGGCCATTTTTGATCCCGCGGCCGCGCGTGCCCTGTGGTTCCCGTACCGGGTTATGGTTCTTTTGAAGGGGTCTTGGTCGAATAGGGCTGAGTCGTCCAGCATCCCTAGTTTCACTTATGGTGATCACGATGTTTGGCATGGCAATGTTGAAATTGTACTCCGCTGAGCGGGGTTCCTTTGCCGGTTGTGCCTCATCAGATCCGGTTCCACCGAAGGTTCCTTGAGGACGTTTCCCTCGAATTACTTCCCTATCGTTGTGAGGTAGGTTACATCTTGTGGCGTTCTTCCTATTCACGGTGCATGGATGGTACCTCCATCTGTTTCACATTAGTTTCTTTGCTGGGAGCCTGCTTGGGTATACCGGGCCAGTAAAGGCTCCTGAACGGTTGTTTGTGGCCCTGATTCATGGCAGGTGCCGGGTACGGGCATCCGACCAGGTCTTGGCTGGGTATCTAATCAAGATTCGCTTGAAATGACCTAGAGTCGTCAGGAATGCTTTATTTAAACTTTGGGCGAAGGCCTCGGTTGCCCAGTCATCCGAAACCGAGAGCGATTTCATTCGTCCTATCAGGGAATGAGGCGCGACTTCCTGTGGTATTTCATCCTCTCTTTGTTTGGCCTTCGATGTGTCGGGCTCTTCCGTTACTACTTCGATAGCATCGGCATGTGCTTCTGTGGAGGAATCTGCATGCACGGTAAGTGAGTTCATGAAATCAAGCGCTAGGTTGGGCGCCATATCATGGTTTCTCTCGAGAGTGTTTCCCCGAACTTTTTCAACATGACGGGCTCGAACTCATCATCTTGAAGGTCGCTGCCATTTTTCGCACACATGTAAGTGATGGTGCGCTTGTTAGGATCCGAGGTCCTGTCGCACCTAGAGAGTTCCAGCATTCCGTATTTCCGTGAAGCGGGTTCTTGTACCGCTTCCCCAAGAGATAATTGTTGCATGATCCTCCATGAACTTGACTTGATTCTCTTAGAGAGATCTTCCAGCGTCTTTGTTGTGGCGAGGTTTGTTATCGATCCATTGTTGTCTGATCTTTTGGGTACTCGTTCACTGCAGGGAGCCGTTTCCTGTGCTACTGTGCTGGGGATCCCCGGTTAGCTCTGCAACTGAGTGATAGCCAACTGCTGTGCCTGCAATATTTCAAAAATGTCATGAAGACTAACTTCCTATTCTTCCCGAGCCGGGGTTTTTTGAGCTTCCTATTGGTCTTTGTGTCGTATGCTCCTGTTGGTGTGAGAAGTTTCACCGACTTGTTGTGCATCCTATGAGTCCGTATCCGCTAGAATCGGTCCGGGCGCATTATCAGGATTCTGTAGTGGTGCTCCAACAGCCGGGACAGCCATGCCATTTTTCCCATGATTTTTGAGGTTGTTGTTCTCGACTCTATTTACCGAGCCAGACATTTTGACCTGAAATGAAAGGATCTTGGACAAGAAAAAGTGTGAAAGATAATGTGTGTTTGTGCAATGAAACTACCAAGAAAATAATCACTATTATTTTTATCCCCACGGTGGGCGCCAAACTATTTACCTTGAAAATGGTAACAACAATTAAATTTGTAAATGGTATTCTAAAAATATGTGATTTATTCCCGAGCTAGTTGTTAGAGCAGTTGATGCTAATAATATGGGGTTTAATGACGAAATGCAAGCTAAAACGATATAGTAATCGAACCGAAGGGCCTTCTGCCCGGATATAGGTCGGGTCGATGGGGGACCTCGGGGTCAATGTTAGGGTCGAGCTTGAGCTATCGAGGATAGTCGGGAATGGGATAACAGTTGGGGATATAATTAAACGAGGCTCTTTATGGCCAATACTAAGTTATATAATGAAGAACAAGTAAGAAAGCGATGAATATCAAGGTGACCTCGGGCCAGTGAGAACGAATAAGTTTAGAAAGGAAAGAGAGAGAGAGAGAGATATTATTGCACTTATGGAGAAAAGGGAGCAACATCAGCCATTTACAAGGTAGGGTGAGTCCACTTTATATAGGAGGGGAACTCGGCTACAAGTACGTGGAGATTAATTACAAAGTATGAAGATGGGATGGCTTGACGCGATGCCTCAGCATAGACTCTGGATAGGCCGGCCCTGTCAGACTTAGCCGTGTGCCTTGGGAGCTTCCCCTTTTGTCCTGGCTTCGATCTCCGTCTTTTCTGAGTCGGGCCTCGACGAGCCTCGAGGTTAGGAACTTGGTCGTGGCTTCCCGTCCTCGGGTTCTCGAGGCGTTCTTCCGAAATGACTTGATAGTGAGAAATCAAGTCCTCTGATTTTGCCGCGTACACAGACTTTGAAGGATCGTCAGCTTTATGCCAAGTTTATGAAGTGTGAGTTTTGGTTGGACTCAGTTGCATTCTTGGGTCATATGGTGTTTAGTAATGGTATCAAGGTAGATCCTAAGAAGATTTAGGCAGTGTAGAATTACTGGAGATTCGGAGTCTCTTTGGTTTGGAAGGCTACTATCATTGCTTTGTTATGAGATTTTCATCTATGCAGCTCCATTGACCAAGTTGACTCAGTAAGTTGTTTATTTTAGATGGGCTAGGGAATGGGAGAAGAGCTTTTCAGAAGCTCAAGACATGTTTTACTAGAGCTCCAATGTTGGTATTACCCACAAGTTCGAGGCCTTACACCATAAATTATGATGCTTCGTGCATTGGTCTAGGTGTGGTGTTGATGCAGGATGGCAAGGTGAGTGCTTTTGTAACTCGGCAGTTGAAGACTCATGATAAGAATTATCCAGTTCATGATTTGGACTTGGCAGTTATTGTGCACACACTCAAATTTTGAGGCACTACTTGTACGGTGAGTCAATTGAGGTTTACACTGAGAATCGGAGTCGCCAACACTTGTTCAAGAAAAATGATTTGAATTTGAGGAAGTGGAGGTTGTTGTAGTTGTTTAAAGATTATGATATCACTATTTTGTATCATTTGGGTAAATCAAATGTATGAGGTGATTCCTTGAGTAGCAGGGTGGAGAGTATAGGTGGTTTGGTATTTATTCCAGCTGAGGAAGTACATTGGCTATGGATGTTCAGGCCATATTCAATAGACTTAGGAGATTAGATAATTTTTAGCCAAGTAGAATTCTTGCTTGTGCGGTGGTGCGGTTGTCTTTGTTGGAGCGCATCAAGGCTCGCCAGTATGATGATCGCTATTTCTTGGTACTTAAGGACATGGTGCAGCAAGGTGGCACAACGAAGATAGTTATTGGACAAATGTTAATGGCTTGAAGGATTTAATTCTTTAGGAGGCTTACAATTCGAGGTATTCTATTTATCCAAGTGTCATGAAGATGTATCGTGACTTGAAGTAGCATTACTGGTGGTGGAAGTTGAAGAAATACATTGTTTGGCATGTTTCGCGGTGTTTGAATTTCCAGTAAGTGAAGTATGAACATCAGAATCCAAGTGGTTTGACTCAGAGGTTGATTATACTAAAATAGAAGTGGAATCACCTTACTATGGACATTGTGGTAGGATTACGATGACTTGGAGGAAGTTTGATGTTATTTGGGTCATTGTGGACAAATTGACCAAGTCTGTGCATCTCATTCCAGGGATGACTTCTTACATTTTAGAGAGATTAGCTCAAATCTACATCAGAGAAATTGTTTATTTGTACAATATGCTTATTTCTATGATTTCAAACTATGATACCCAGTTCACATTGCACTTTTGGATTTGGTAGCCAGGGGAATCAGTTTCTTCTATTGGTGGAGTTTCTTATAACAACATCTACAAGTCCAACATTCAAATGGGACAATATAAGGATTTATATCAAAGGCGGTGCCGATCTCCTATTAATTGTTTTGAGCCTGGTGGTTAATTTTATCATTTAATTTCGGATTTGGGGTGAAAATTGGAAAAAATAGAATAGAGTTCTTCAACTAAGATTTCTAGTTTTGATTAAGATTTTGACATCGAATTTGGATAATTTTGGTACGAGTGAACTCATGAGAGAATGGGGGTTCATAATCTGTAACTTTTACCCGATTTCGAGACGTGGGCCCGAGGAGGATTTTTGGGCATTTTTCTATTTTCTTGCCTTAGCTTCGATTTTATTAGCTAAATTAGTTGTTTGTAGTTGTATTTACGTTATGATATTAATTTGATTAGAATTGGGCCACCCGGAGTTGGATACTCGTGGCAAGAGCGTGATTTCGGATTGATTATGAGCCGGTTCGAGACAAGTGACTTGCCTAACCTTGTGGGGGGAACTCCCCTTAGGATTTCAGTAGTGTTGTTATATGAGTGTCGTGTACATGAGGTGACGAGCGCATACATGTGCTAATTATTGAGAAATCCCATTTTTATTAAGTAAATATCTGTGTTTTTCTTGTAATTGAACAATACTTGTACTTGAAACCTCTTGTTTAGCTTAGAAAAAGCATGCTTATGTGTTATAATTGTCTTACCTGCTTTAACTACTTACTTGTACTTTGTGCAGTATGTTTAGAGTAGAATTCCTTTTTATTCACGAATAGAACTGTAGATTCTTTCTTGATACTGTTGTTTGTTTACTTTGGGACTACGGGGCGATATCTCGGGAGATCCCCCTGTATGTTTACTTTGGGACTACATATCAGTATTCTGGGTGATCCCCCTGCACGTTTATATTTGGGACTACGGGATGACACCTGGGAGATTTTCCTGTACTGGATATTTACTTTTGGACTACGGATTGGTATTCCAAGAGATCCTTTGCATTTTTACGTTTGGGACTACGGGACGATATCCTGGGAGATCCCCTATTACTATCTCTGTGTATTGAGTTACACTATTCCTGTGATTTTATTCTCTATTAAATGTTAGTGCTTTAATTATAATGTCACATGTCATACTGTTTTGCCTTGTTTTATGTATATAACCTGTAGGCCTTGGCCTTCCTCGTCACTACTCGATCGAGGTTAGGCTTGGCACTTACTGGGTACTACTGTGGTGTACTCATGCCCTTTCCTGTACATATTTTTCTTGTGCAGATCCAGGTTTTTCTACTCAACTATTCTATCAGTGAGGCGGGCGATATCAGAGACTTCGAGGTATATCTGCTGCGTCCGCAGACCTACAAGTCCCTCTTTATTCTTCCCTTTAGCATTAGACTTCCCGTATTTACTTTTGATTAGACATTCTGGAGTTAGAACACTATGTAGTTATTCTACATCTTGTGACTTCATGAGATTCCGGGATTCCAGAGTTTTATTCTGTTCTGAGAGTATGTATTTTATATGACGAGCGGCATATTTAAACTCTTTATTTATGTTTTTACTCGTAACCTGCCAGTTTTGTATTTCATTTCCTTTTTCGCAAATTATTAGGCTTACCTAGTTGTAAAGACTAGGTGCCATCATGACAGTTCACAGAGGGAGAACTAGGGTCGTGACAGTATGGCCTTGTCGACCTATGTTTTGAGTGTACAAATGATCATTTCGGACTTATAGGTCTTTATGTCACATGTATAAGTTTGTATACCATGTTGGGTTGTCCTATGTCGAGTATTCTCTTATGTTTAGTTTTGGTTATCTCATGACGGCCTTTCCAGCTCATTTACCCATGGTAGTATGATAAATAGGATACGTAACGTTAGTACCCGGTTGAGTTAGGAATCAGGTATCCGTCGCGACCCTTCGGTTTGGGTCGTGACAATTTGTGGCAATGTTGCTTCATTCCATTAGTGCAAAAGATAAATCAAACCAACCTTTTACTAAATCAAACTAAATATAGAGTTATTAATGGTGTGAAGCCTTATTACATCGAATCTAAATGAAATCTATAGCAATAAAGAAAACTTCCTCCTAATCTATTTGTTCCAAGAAGGACATTCTCCATGATTTGCCTTCTTAGCTTCGTTGATTACATTCCTGAGTTCACACATGTCAAGCAGAAAGTATGTTATTGCTTTCTTTCCTCCCTTATCGTAGCCCATACCTTGGCAGTCCCAAAGCCTCTTCCTCATCTTTCCTTCCAACTCCATCAATGCTTGCTCTAAGTGCTCCAACCTTTTATGTCAACTTGTTCACGATCTCCTTCCATTTTTTTATAGCCTCCATGTATAAATTATGTTATTCCATATGCTTGGCCTCAAATTGAAACACCCTCTTGTGTAGACTCTTGTACTTTACTTGCGCCTCAGCTGCTTCATCTATGATCCTTTGATTCCATATGTGTTGAGCCTCAAACTTGAAATTATGTCCCCTTTGAAGGCTGCCTTATAATGAATCATATTACAAACCCGAGGTGACCTGCTTCCTCCCAACGTGCCTCATTACCCTTATAGGAGCATAAGAGTAGATGTCTCGCAACCCAATCAACACCAAATGAGTGACCCTTTTAGACCTAATTATGAACTCTTTGCTAGGAAACCACTCGAATATCCAGTGTACCTGTTCGTCTGTCAAATTGCTAAAGAAGTGTACCTATCCTTCAGCGTTCCCAGGCTTTGCAAACCTATCCGGAGCGAATTCCATCTTCTTTGAATGATAACTGGCAATATAGTCATTCAACGTTCTACATAAGAACTCCTGACTTTATTCTCCCCTCTAAAAGTACTCTTACAACCAAATTTGTAGCAGAATATTGCAACCCTTAAAATGTCTAAACCATGTTTATATCGATCTAAATCTCGGTACATCTTTGTTAGTATCATAGGAACAATAGTGTAATTTGGTCCCTCGATTCCTTTTTCATGGTCTTTGCGACCATGGCCAAATGAGTGTGAATTTTTCCTCCTTGCATCGAGAAAATTAGCAAACCCAAAGAGTAGACTGTGAAGACATAAACTCGACGATGAACCCATCCCAATGAGATGATAACCAATTCCTCGTGATGCAAACTGTATGATTTGTTGTGGTTGTACCATTCATAGAGAAACTCGAAAGGAATGTAGGATTTCTTCAAGAAACCTAACTCGTCATTCTTCTTGAACCCAAGTATCTACCAAAAGCCGCACAGGGTACGATTTTCTGGCATCGACAAACCCAGACTATCACATGGAAGTTTGGCGAAGCCCCCAATTTCTTTTATAAAGGGACTCATCTTTATATTGCCGAACTGAAGACAACTCTCTTTTCATCCCAAAACATAGTGGCTACTTCAATTAATTCCCCGTTTGGCCGGATGCTTAACAAGGATGGCAAATTACCCAATACCCTTCTTACGTGGTTTCAGTGACACGGTACAAGGTCATTCCACCAACCAATCAGTAGAGGTGGTATATTCTGGACCATGCTGAACTTGAGAATTTCATGCCTCATTTTTTGCAATTAAGTAAAATAGTTAGCCCTATTTCCCCATCCAGATTTGATTATTTATGCAATACAATCACACATGTTGGCATATTTCTCCAAGTAATGCAAATAGCATGATTGTGCCTTTTGGAATTGTAGAAATCCCTTCGGACTTTAGAGAAGGCTCATCCAATCGGATTAATATGCCATGGGGCATTTTAGTCCATCCTAAGTTTTAACATGATTCATGCACATTTTAAATCATAATGGGTTTCTAGAAAGGGTCTCGACTGATACTCTCAAACGGAATACTTGAGAGGGAAAGGCATGGGACTGTCGACTGCACCATTGATCGGCTAGTCTACCACTAATAAGCCTTTCCGATTTAAGAAAGGGTATTTTAGTAAAAGTACGAATACTCATCAAGCGCCGATGATTGATAATAAGCACGAGTAGAGTATGATGTTGATAGCACATTTATGCAAAAATGATAACATATAGTCAAGTAATTTATACGATGAAAGAACATAAAGGCAGTATTAAATAATGTGATAAAATAAGTGTAATACAAAGGGAGAGAAAAGACAAAAGAAATAGTTAGCAAGCTTCACAAAAATCGAAAAACACAATTACATGAAGCAAATAAAGGAGATAGGGATGGGAGTTTCATGACGTAACAATTTCAACCAAATAAAGGAATGGGAAGAGGGAGGTACATGAATGAAGTCAACTAATTCAATAATCCACACAAGCAATATTATTTATGGTAAGAGACTAAGTATATCCCCAGCAAAGTCTCCATGTAGTTGCACCCCACTTTCTCGCGAAAGCGGGTTGACGTGTGACAAATCTTTTAAGTGAGTATTAAAGGATAAGAGTCGCCACCTAATGATTTTGATGTGTGTTAGGGAATCTATTTGTAAATAAGTCAGTTTTAACTAATCTATATAACTAAAGATCGGGTAAGGCTCAAATTGCCTCAAAGAAAAGGGGTTGGGCAGTCTACAATTGTGGTTTCCGGCCGAATTTTACACTATGTGAATTATTAGGTTATACTTACCCTATATGATCATGTAAATTAAATAAGAGCAGGGAGTCCAAATATCTAATTAAGTTACAATATGAAACAAGTATTAAAGGAGATTGCGCATATGAAAGAAGTGAGTTATACATTAATAAGTGATTGGTAATATCTTTTGAGAATTACAAGATACAACCTAGTTTGATCTGAGTTCAAATAAACAAATGTATAAGTAATAACCATATATTGGGAGTCCTAAATTTTTTACCCTAAAGGATCACCTCGTGCAACATAAATAATACTTCGCAACTCCCTTAAGTATAAGGGTTGCTCATATTATTCGGCGGGCATATACTCATGCTACCCAATTGATATCTTGAAGTTGTTTACCTAAAAACATTCTAGTTCAATTCTAAATTGTGCCCTACATGTGCTTTACCCGCCCCATGCCTATAGTCCAGGAGGCTTTTGGACCTACTATTTTGGTAATTCTAGACTTCCCTTAGGCTACTCAATATGAGAAAAACTAAGCGTTCAATCAAAACAACTAGAACTTTACTTAACAACAAAAAATGGCTCATGTTCACCTCTTCATATAGACTCATGTGCACGCAATTAAGCAAACAATTATTACTTATATGACTGGGTTCAGAATTAGGTAGACGGGTATCTACAATAGGCAGACTTAGAATTGTAACGTGCTAAGTAGTCCAAACCATATATGCATGGTTTCTATGTGATTATGCAATTTAGCAATTTGTGTAAAGTCCTATAGGTAGGATTCTAGGTGACAAATTTTGACGAAGAAGTTGTTTTAAATATAAATCCGTTAAAGGATCCTATAGTCATGCTTTTTAGGTGCGTGATAGCATCCTATATGAATTATCTCTAAGCAATTCAGATTTGGGCAGTGAAATACTTGAGAGCGCAGATTTATTTATTTGTCCCTATACGCATGCTTTCAAGGCGAACTATCTAATAAAAGGAGAATAGAAGCAATACCAACTTTGATTACATGAGTTGAGATCCTATAGACAAGGTGTCTAGATGAGTCGCATAATTGAAACAAATAGTAAATCATGTTGTTTCAGTTATTTGTATTGATATCCTTTAGGCGTAATATCTAGGTGCAACAAGACCTATTCAGATCCTATAGGCATGCTCTCTAACGTTGCAAGTTAAGACATTATATTATCCCTAAATCTGTCACGACCCCGGTTCGCCATCCGTGAACCATCGTGATGGCACCTAGTCTCTATGACTAGGTAAGCCTAAAATGTGGAAGATAACCCAATTTGCGAAATAAAATAATTTAAAACAGAAATAGAGTAATACAACAGCGTTTAAAAGTGCCGCTCGACATACACAATATTAACTCTCAAAAACTAATACATTTTCCCAAAACCCGAAAACCCATGAATCACAAGCTAAGAATCTAATAAAAATGCTCTAACTCCGGAATGTCTACATCAACAGAAAAGATAGAAGGGCTATCACTACAAGATAGAATGGAAAGGGAATCCTCGGTCTGCGGACATGGCAGATATTCATCGAAGTCTCTGGAGCAGTTGCCTCGCCTCAACGGTGATAGGACTGAGTTGAAGTACCTGGATTTGCACATGAAAAACATGCGTAGAAAGGGCATGAGTACACCACGGCGGTACTCAGTAAGTGCCAAGTCTATCCTCGATCGGGTAGTGACGAGGAAGGTCAGGGCCCTATTGAGATAAAATAAAAATATAAGGTATGTCAGAATAAAATAAGCAATACAGTTGAAAGATAACAATAAGAATTTAATACAGGAATATAAGGAACTCAATAACTGAACAGAGGCAAAAACAATCACAAGGAGATACCATTCTTCACAAGGATAATAACCGGGGATCTCTCAGTATCCCGAGGATCTCTTAGTACCCTCAATATATGCGAGGGACCTCTTGATATCCCTAGGATCTCTCGGTATCCTCAATATAAGCTAGGGATATCTTGGTATCTCGAAGATCTCTTGGTATCCTCAATATACATGCTAGGGATCTCTCGGCATCCCGATGATCTCTTGGTACCCTCAATATACGTGCTAAGGATCTCTCGGTATCCCACACCTCAGCTTAATCATAAATACGTGCAGGGGATCTCCCGGGATACTGTCCCGTAGTCCCAAAATAATAACACACAGCAATAATACAAAGAATACTCAAGTAAGCTCAATTTTGTACCAAGTAAACAGGAAATTCTAACCTAACATGCTTCATATAATACAATTAAGGTAGTTTAAGCAAATAAGCAATTAAGTCAATCAAACATGCTTTTTCTAAGCTAACAATAGGCTTAAATTATAAGTAGTATAAAACAGGAAAAAGGAACACCATTGAAATTACTTAAAGAAAACCGGATTTTCAACAATTAGCTCAAGGACGCACTCGTCACCTCACGTACAAGGCATTTCCATTACCAAATATACCAAATCCTAAAGGAAAGGTCCCCCACACAAGGTTAGGCAAGCCACTTACCTCGAACCAGCTCAAATCAATCCGAAACCACGCTCTTGCCACGAGTACTCGACTCCAAATGGCCTAAATCTATTCAATTCAATTTCATAATGTAAATAACACTTCAAGTAACTGATTCTACAAAGAAATTCTAAGCTAATATGCGAAATTAGGTAAAATAAAAAAAAACGCCCCTAGGCCCACGTGCCAGAATCAGGTAAAATTTATATTTCTAGAATCCTCACACTCTCACGAGTTCAGTCATACCAAAAGTACCAAAATCGGACCTCAATTAGTCCCTCAAATCATCACTCAAAGGTCTCTAATTAGTCAAGCCCTAACCCCTAAATTACCATTGATTTTCCTTAAATTTTCATGTTTATAATGATAAAACATTCACCCCAATAACAAGTTTAGGGACCAAAGACCTTACCCCAATGAATTCCTCTGAAAATCTCTCTTGAAAATGCTCCCCAAGGCTTTTTTCCGTTTGAAAAGAGGTGAAAATGGCTCAAATTCGCGAAGGCAAGAATTTATATGTTTCTGCCTAGCTAATACGCTTCTGCGGTCTCGCTTCTGCGAGGACATGGTCGCATCTGCGACATTTCACTTAAACTCAGCCTTCCGCACCTGCGACTCCCCATATGCAGATACGGTACCGCTTCTGCGGTAAATTGCCCGCTTCTGCGGCTCCTGCTATTCCTCCCTATTTTCGCTTCTGTGAAGAAAATGCCACTTCTACGGCTATGCACCTGCGGGACCCAAACGCAGGTGCGGTTATGACAGAAGACTAACAGCTGAAGTTGCTCAAACAATTTCCAAATTCTTCCAACAACCTCCCAAAACCATCCCGAGGCCCCCGGGACCTCAACCAAAGGTACCAACAAGTCTAATACCACTGTCCAAACTTATACCGATCCTTAAAACATCTAAAACAACATCGAAACAATGAATCAACTGCGGATTCAAGCCTAAGAACTCCAAAACTCTAAAAATACGCTTTCGATCAAAAAGTCTATCAAACCTCGTCCGAATGACCTGAAATTTTGTACACACGTCACATTCAACACTACGGAGCTACTCCAACTTCCGGAATTCCATTCTGAACCTCAGATCAAAATCTCACTGTCGAACCGTAAACTTCAAAATTCGACTTTCGGCATTTCAAGCCTAAATTAGCTACGGACCTCCAAAACACAATCCGAACACGCCCATAAGCCCGAAATCACCCAACATAGCTAATGGAACCATCAGAATTCCATTCCGAGGCCGTCTTCATACTGTTCCGACTACGGTCAAATTTCCAACACTTAAGCTCTCATTTAGGGACTAAGTGTCCCAAAACTCTCAGAAACTCAAAATCGAACATCCCGGTAAATCAAAATAGCAGAAATAAATACGTGGAAAGCATTTAATAGGGGATCGGGGTATTAATTCTTAAGACGACCGGACGGGTCGTCACAAAATCATGTCTTCTAAATATGTTTCAAAGATAATTTCTAAAGCGTGAGGTATGGAAACCAAACAAAATAATTAGAATCCTATAGGCATGTTTTTCTACCCATTCATGCAAGAAAAAATCTATCCCAGCCCCTCATTCTTACTAATCCCAAATTGTTTGTTATTGCAAGTTATTATTGGCCCAAATGAAAGAATATAAACTCAAATATGTAAAACTACATACTGAAACAAATATAGGCCAATAAAACATTACAAACCTAATACAAAATAACCCAGCAATATTTTCAGACCTTCAACAGCCTTACTCTTCGCACAACCAACAGACACAAATCCTAGGATCACGCGGACAGTAGAGTATGCATGAATCCTATGCCCAGCTCCAACAACACATATGGCCTAAACTAGACCCAATGAACGACTTACTTACCCAAATGGATGTTAAACTTAACCATACATGTATTCAGTTACACACTAAATTAATTAAGCAACCTTTGAAGCCTATACTCTTAGTTCTTAAGGCTGTGACTAACAATATTTTTTAACCAAAGACACATGGTAGGATTATACTAATTTAGAAGGCACACATGTCAAATTCACAATAACGGGATTGAATATCATAAGCTCGAAAACAACTCCAAATAGTGTTTCAAAGAAAGCATGATTCAGAATTAGCCTTAAGAACTTTAGACATAATGTCACGCCCCAAACCATGGTCTAGGCGTAACACGGCACTCGGTGCATGACTGCATGTCACCGAGCGAACCAACTACATGGCTGGATCAACATGTGGTATAACTATGAGCTAGAGGTAAATATAAAATATGATAATCTACTAAAGAGTCTGACTGAAATATCATAGATGCGAAAAATACTGAAAGGTCTGCAAGTATAAACAAATAGCCGATAAGGCTAACACATGAAAGCCTACAATATCTGACCGACTGGGTTATAGTCTACGAAGCCTTTAAAGAATACTGAAAATGCTAACTGTTTACCGAAACAAGGTCCCCGGTATACCTTATTAACCGAAATACTATAATGACTAAAATAAAAGAGAGATAAGGCCCCGAAAGACTGGGCTCACCAATAGCTGATACGAGATGTCCTAGCAAGCAGAATCGTCAACCTGAAAATTGTTACCTGCATCGCGAGATACAGGCCCCGGGCAAAAGGGACGTCAGTACATTTGAATTGTACTGGTATGTAAAATAGCATAACAAAAAAACTGTAAATATTGAAACTGAAACTGAACTGCTGGCTAATAAACTGGTAACTGAATAAGGAAGTACGGATGTGAATACTCCCTCTTCTGAATGATGAACAACCTATTTAACTGAATATTAAACTGCGCCTCAGGCCCAATATGTATATATATATGTGCACAACTGCGGCCTCGGGCCCAAGTATACGTATCCATAGCTGCGGCCTCAGGCCCAAAGATGTATAAAGCATGAACTGCGGCCTCAGGCCCAAATACAGGTGTTCAACATTCAAGAATATAAAATCAAGAACTGAGAATCATATTACAATACATGATACGGAAATAATGAGCCATACCAAGTTACATAATACTGGATTAGTGAATAGGATCAGACTGAGATGAGTATTCATAATAAGTTGATTTATCATATCTAAAACTCATAGAATATCGAATGATTATGAGACTATGCTATCTAGAGAATAGAAGTTCTACTACTATTCAGGGAACCGAGGCATAGTTACTTTCTAAGGAAACTGATAATGGTCATAATGAATGGGATGTAGGGAGAATCATAGACATTCCCAAACGTAAAGAGTTAGCCTTACATACCTTAACTTCCTGCCCTTGAGCGTAATACAATGTTTATCAACCATTTCAACTTTAATCTATAGCAATACAAGTCAAAGGGATTCCATATTAGCTATGATGCTCATGTTTTGGTCACTTAAGAATTTTATCAAACACTTGGTGAAAATAAAGCTTCCTAGGCTTTATTAATGGTGTCTCTACACCCAACAACCCATTCTCTTGTTCACAAATTTTAAAGTCTCAAATGATTATATCAACATTATTCTTCATCACCCATAATGTAAATAACACCCTTAACCAATAATCTACACTCAACACCCCACCCCTATAATCGTTCATGCTTTTCTATCAAACCCATCAACTCATATCTTATGAACTAGGGTTTATAATCATTAAACAAATGCTAGAATCAATTAGAGGGTGAAGACATTACCTTTTTGAAGTTCAAACCCCTTTGAATTCGAGTTCTAGGCTTCCTTCTCTCAACAATGATGTCCCAATCGAATATCTAATGATATAGAGGGTTTACCCATGTTAATAAGATGTTGGAAAATTGAAATTAACTTAGAATCACCATTAGAACTTACCTTGGGTGGTGGAAGGACCCTTAAGGAGTTAGGTTTTTGAGACTTCCCCTTTCTAGAGCAAGTTTTTATGTTTTGGGGCTATGGGGGACGAAATATAGCTTTAAAACGACCCCCCACTAGCGCTCCCGCGCATCTGGAGGCCTGCCCGTGCTACTTACCGCGCTAAAAGGCAGTAACATTGCCTCAAAAATAGGCGGGCGCGCTACCAGCGTGCATATCGTATACTGTTCTATAAAATACACATAACATTTTGCAAAGAGATCCATTTAGGCTCCATAATATATCGTTCAAAAGATATTTCAAAGGTCTACAACTTTTATTCTTTGCATTTTCCCAAATTCCTTATGCATTTTCACTAAAACTTGCTGGAAGATAGACCTTCTGCAAACTTAGTCGATTTTGTCAAATCTTATGCACCTCACTTTTCATCTTGATTTTGAAGCAACTATTTTACCCATAATCATCCCGATGGGACTTCACATGTTCTAAATATATCCTTACTACTCCTTTAACTCATTCATACCTAAGCCGAATTTACGGGGTGTTACATTATCTCCCCCTTGGAATCATTCGTCCTCGAATGATGGTCCTGGCTGCAACTACGGCTATCTATGGACATTAAACGGGTGTTATGGAGATATGAGAATACTAAAATATCATGAATACATGTATATCAAACTGAACGAGTACGTAATAATTGAGTTATAAGCTAAGTAAATACTGAAGGACATGGAGATTATAATATAAGGCCTGAATGGAAAGGTTAATTACCTTCCACATTTTCCGTTTGCTCTTCAAAGAGATGGGGATATCTAGACTTCATGTCCTCTTCGGCTTCCCATGTAGCCTCTTCAACCTTTTGATTCTTCCAAAGCACTTTTACTGAAGAAATTTCCTTAGTTCTGAGCTTGCGAATTTGACGATCAAGAATAGCCACTAGAATTTCTTCGTAAGACAGGCTGTCTTTAACCCCTATAACCTCTGTAGGAACCATAAGTGACGGGTCTCCCATGAATTTATTCAACATAGACACATGAAACACTGGGTGTACAGCAGCTAGTTCTTGTGGCAATTCTAACTCATAAGCCACATGTCCGATCCTTCGCAGGATTCTATATGGACCAATATAGCGGGGACTAATCTTCCCCTTCTTCCCAAATCTTATAACGCCTTTCATGGGCGATACTTTTAGAAACAACCAATCATCAACTTGGAACTCTAAGTCTCTACACTGCACGTCCGAATAGGACTTTTGGCGATTTTGAGCCGTCTTCAAATGCCTTTGTATCAAGTTGACTTTCTCCATAGCCTGATAGACCAAATCGGGTCCTAACAACTCTGCTTCTCCGACTTCGAACCAACCAATTGGTGATCTACACCTTCGCCCATACAGAGCTTTGTACGATGCCATCTTGATACTAGAGTGATAGCTGTTATTATAAGCAAAACTTAATGAGAGGTAGATGATCATCCCAATTACCTTTAAAATCAATAACACACTCCCTCAACATATCCTCCAGAGTCTGAATGGTACGTTCTGCCTGTCCATCTATTTGAGGATGAAAAGAGGTGTTGAGGTTCACCCTTGTGCCCAATCCCTTCTGAAAGGATTTCCAAAAGTTTGCTGTGAACTGAGCACCACGATCTGAGATAATGGACAAAGGAGTCCCATGCAATCGGAAAATTTCTTTGATATACAACTTGGCATAATCCTCGGCCGAATCTGTAGTCTTCATTGGCAAGAAGTGAGCTGACTTGGTAAGTCGGTCTACAATCACCCCAAATCGAATCGTGCTTCCGTAACGAGCGAGGTAGACCCATTATGAAGTCCATGTTTATCATCTCCCATTTCCAAATGGGAATTTCTATATTCTGAGTTAAACCGCTTGGTCTCTGGTGTTCGACTTTCACCTGCTAACAATTTGGACACTTAGCCACGCAATATGCTATATTCTTTTTCATATCGTTCCACCAATAAACCTCCTTAAGATCATGATACATCTTTGTAGAACCTGGGTGAATAGAATACCTGGAATTGTGGGCTTCTGACATAATCCGCTCCCTGAGCCCATCTACGTCTGGAACGCATAGACTGCCTCTGTATTAAAGTACCATCATCTCCCCCTTGTTTAAAAGCCATAGTCTTGTGTTTGTGAATTCCTTCCTTCAGCTGCAATAAGTAGGGATCACTGCACTATTTTTTTTTAATTCGGCTACTAAGGAGGATTCAGCCCTGTTCTGGAGAACAACGCCACCATCTTCGGAGTCCAAAAGTCAAACTCCTAGATTTTCTAAGCGGTGGACTTCCTTCATCATAGTTCGCTTGTCTGCCTCAACGTGAGCTAAGCTGCCCATAGAATGCCGACTGAGAGCATCGTCTACAACATTTGCTTTCCCTGGATAATAGAGGATATCAACATCATAATCTTTAAGTAACTCAAGCCACCTTCTCTGACGTAGATTTAATTCTCTTTTCTTGAAGATGTATTGGAGACTCTTGTGATCTGTAAAAATGTCAACATGTACCCCATACAGATAATGGCGCCATATCTTAAGCGCGAACACCACAGCTGCTAATTCAAGGATATGAGTCAGATAATTCTTCTCGTGAGCCTTGATCTGTCTCGACGCGTAGGCTATGAATTTACCGTGCTGCATTAATACACACCCAAGACCAACCCCTGAAGCATCACAATAAACAACGAGCCCTTCGGTTCCTTCTGGTAGTGTCAGGACTGGAGCTGAAGTCAATCTCTTCTTTAACTCCTCAAAACTTTTCTCGCACGCGTCCAACCATTGAAACTTAACTTTCTTCTGAGTTAATCTAGTCAAAGGGGACGAGATAGAAGAAAATCCCTCTATGAAATGACTATAATATCCTGCTAGACCCAAGAAACTTCTTATATCGGTAGGTCTAGGCCAATTCTTCACTGCCTCTATTTTCTGAGAGTCCACCTTCACGCCTTCCCCTGAGATGACATGGCCCAAAAACGCTACTGATTTCAACCAGAATTCACACTTAGAAATTTTTGCATATAGCTTGTGATCCTGTAGTGTCTGCAACACAATTCTGAGATGTTCGACATGGTCAGTCTCGCTACGGGAATAAATCAAGATGTCATCAATAAACACGATAACAAACAAATCAAGATAAGGCTTGAAGACCCTTTTCATAATGTCCATGAAAGCTGCTAATGCATTCGTTAAACAAAATGACATTACCAAAAATTCGAAATGCCCATATCGAGTCCTAAAAGTTGTTTTTGGAATATCAACTTCCTTAACCTTCAACTGATGGTATCCCGATCTAAGGTCAATCTTGGAATAACACTGGGCACCCTGAAGTTGATCAAATAAATCATCTATTCTGGGAAGAGGGTACTTGTTCTTGATGGTGGCTTTATTCAACTGACGATAGTCAATGCACATGCGCAAAGACCCATCCTTCTTTTGGACAGACAAGACCGGTGCGCCCCAAGGTGAGACACTTGGCCTTATAAATCCCTTATCTAGAAGATCTTTCAACTGGACTTTTAACTCTTTTAACTCTGCTGGAGCCATTCTATAAGGCGGAATAGATATCAGCTTAGTGCCTGGAAGTAGATCAATTCCCAAGTCAATCTCCCTATTGGGAGGGACTCCAGGGAGATCTTCGGGAAACACTTCTGGAAACTCATTTACAATTGGTACCGACTGGAGAGTGGGGATCTGAGCATCTGCATCCTTAACTCGAACCAGGTGATAGATATATCCCTTGGAGATCATCTTTCTGGCTTTAAGATAGGAAATAAACCTACCCCTAGGTGCTACTGCATCACCCTTCCATTCTAAGACTGGTTCACCGGGAAACTCAAAACTTACTATTTTGATTCTACAACCCACTTTGGCATAACATGACTCTAACCAATCCATGCCCATGATCACATCGAAGTCTAACATCTCCAATTCTACTAAATTTGTTACAGCGAGACGACGATGCACTTTGACTGGACATCCCCTATAGATATACCTTGCTATAACTGATTCTCCAACTGGAGTGGACACTTCAAAGGGTTCACACAACTTTTCTGGTTTTATCCCAAATTTCTTTGCAATATATGGGGTTACATAATATAGGGTGGATCCCGGATCTATAAGAGCATAGACATCAAAAGTGAATATTGTTAGCATACCTGTGACAACATCTCCACGAGCCTCTGTATCATGACGGTCTGCCAGTGCATACAAGCAGTTTCGACCACCGCCTACAGTATTAGACTTTGCTGCACCGCGCCCTTATTGGGCCTGAGAGTTATGATGGGCAGCGGAATTAGTGGACTGAGCTGCATTGCCTCCATTGTTCTGTTTTGCCGATGGACAATCCCTCAAGAAGTAGCCCTACTGAACACACCCAAAGCAACCATTTGTGCCCAAATGACACAACCCTGGGTGCCTCTTACCACACATGTTGCAAATAGGGTAACCAGGGACTCTGTAGCCCACACTAGCCTGGGCTGCGAGTCTGCTGTTCTGAAATTCTGGTTTTTCTTGTTAAACTTCGACCTCTGAACCGGTGCACTAGCTGAAGATGGAGCAGGTCTTGATTTTGATTTCTTGAAAAACTGGCGATTGCCTCCTGCTTGAGATCCCCCATGGTTGAAATTTCCTGCAGACTTAGCTCTCTTGCTAAATTCCCTCTCCTTCTCTCTCCGTAGCCGCTCTTCTTCCTTCAACCTGTCTTCGTTCCCTTGAACAAAGGAAATCATCTTAGTGATGGTCATGTCATTAATCTGAGTAGCTAATATTAGCATCAGCAAACAAATCATCTGAAAGCCCCAACACAAACCGCCTAACTCTGACCCTCATATACCGTATCATTTTCGGAGCATACTTGGCCAGAGAGACAAACTTGAGGTAGTACTCATTCACACTCATATCATTCTGTCCGAGTCTCTCAAACTCCAAAGCCTTAGCTTCCAAGACCTCAATAGGTAGAAAGTGCTCAAGGAACGCATCTGCAAAATCCTTCCAAGTCGCAGGATCTGTATCCTCCCCTCGAGACTCTTCCCATGTTTCATACCACATGTTGGCAACATCCTTCAGCTAGTACGCAGCAAGTTCTGCTGTTTCAGTGTCTGTAGCATGCATCACTCGAAATATCTTCTGAACCTCATCAATGAAGTTTTGCGGATCCTCATCCTTTTTGGACCCTGTAAAGATGGGAGGTTTCATGTTGAGGAATTCCCTAGACTTGGAACTACCCATCTCATGAACATCACTTGTTCCTTGCCTTTGAGCCTGATTAGCAACAATTTGGGTGAGCAACTAGATAGCTCCCCTGACATCCATGTCTGAAGCACTAGGCATTGAGCCTGATGCAACCCCCTTGGCTGGAGTGTCCTCCTCCTGAGCCGCATTAGTTGTGGCCCCCTGGCTAGTAGCTGAGACCCTCCTGGTGTACTTTCTTTTTGCAGGCATTTTTCTGAAATACACAATTTGCACGGGTTAGAAAGATTCCTGAAAGCAAACCTCTAACTGCACGATCTAGAGTATGAAAGAAAGGGAACAATCCTAGATGTCTTGGTGGTCAACTGTTTACATGTGTGGCGCGCACACACACATAAAAGAGACCCCACTAGACACGGTTTCATAGACTCCCTAGGACTCTTGAACCTAGGCTCTGATACCAAGCTTTGTCACGCCCCAAACTATGGTCTGGGCGTAACACGACACTCGCTGCCTGACTGCATGTGACCGAGCGAACCAAATGCATGGCTAGATCAACATGTGGTATAACTATGAGCTAGAGGTAAATATAAAACATGATAATCTACTAAAGAGTCTGACTGAAATATCATAGATGCGGAAAATACTGAACGGTATGCAAGTATAAACAAGTAGCCGACAAGGCTAACACATGAAAGCCTGCTAATATCTGACTGACTGGGTTATAGTCTACGAAGCTTCTAAAGAATACTGAAAATGCTAACTGTTTACCGGAACAAGGTCCCCAGTATACCTTATTAACTGAAATACTATAATGACTAAAACAAAATAGAGATAAAGCCTCGGAAGACTGGGGCTCACCAATAGCTGATACGAGATGTCCTAGCAAGCAGAATCGTCAACCTGAAAATCGTTACCTGCATCGCAAGATATAGGACCCGGGTAAAAGGGACGTCAGTACATTTGAATTGTACTGATATGTAAAATAGCTGAACAAAAGAACTGTAAATACTGAAACTGAAACTGAACTGCTGGTTAATAAACTGGTAACTGAACAAGGAAGTATAGATGTGAATACTCCCTCTTCTGAATGATGAACAACATGTTTAACTGAATATTAAACTGCGGCCTCAGGCCCAATATGTATATATATATATGCACAACTGCGGCCTCAGGCCCAAGTATACGTATACATAACTGCGGACTCAGGCCCAAAGATGTATAAAGCATGAACTGCGGCCTCAGGCCCAAATACAGGTGTTCAACATTCAAGAATATAAAATCAGGAACTGAGAATCATATTACAATACATGGTACTGAAATAATGAGTCATACCAAGTTACATGATATTGGATTAGTGAATAGGATTAGACTGAGATGAGTATTCATAATAAGTTGATTTATCATAGCTAAAACTCATGGAATATTGAATGATTATGAGACTATGCTATCTAGAGAATAGAAGTTCTACTACTATTCAGAGAACCGAGGCATAGTTACTTTCTGAGGAAACTAGTAATGGTCATAATGAATGGGACATAGGGAGAATCATAGACATTCCCAAACGTAAAGAGTTAGCCATACATACCTTAACTTCCTGCCCTTGAGCGTAATACAATGTTTATCAACCCTTTCAACTTTAATCTATAGCAATACAAGTCAAAGGGATACCATATTACCTATGATGCTCATGTTTTGGTCACTTAAGCATTTTATCAAACACTTGGTAAAAATAAAGCTTCCTAGGCTTTATTAATGGTGTCTCTACACCCAACAACCCATTCTCTTGTTCCTAGATAAATTTTAAAGTCTCAAATGATTATATCAACATTATTCTTCATCACCCATAATGTAAACAACACCCTTAACCAATAATCAACACTCAACACCCCAACCCTATAATCGTTCATGCTTTTCTATCAAACCCATCAACTCATATCTCATGAACTAGGGTTTATAATCAATAAACAAATGCTAGAATCAATTAGAGGGTGAAGATATTACCTTTTTGAAGTTCAAACCACTTTGAATTCGAGTTCTAGGCTTTCTTCTCTCAACAATGATGTCCCAATCGAATATCTAATGATATGGAGGTTTACCCATGTTAATAAGATGTTGGGAAATTGAAATTAACTTAGAATCACCATTAGAACTTACCTTGGGTGGTGGAAGTACCCTTAAGGAGTTAGGTTTTTGAGAGTTCCCCTTTCTAGAGCAAGTTTTTATGTTTTGGGGCTGTAGGGACCGAAATATAGCCTTAAAATGACCCTCCACTAGCACGCTCGTGCATCTGGAGGCCTGCCCGCGCTACTGACCATGCGAAACGGCAGTAACACTGCCTCAAAATTAGCGCGGTCGCGCTTAGGGCGCGCTACCGGCGCGCATATCGCATACTATTCTGTAAAACACGCATAACCTTTGTATAGAGATCCGTTCGGGCTTTATAATATATTGTTGGAAAGCTATTTCAAAGGCCTACAACTTTCATGCTTTGTATTTTCCCCAATTCCTTACACATTGTCACTAAAACGTACTAGAAGACAGACCTTCTGCAAACTTAGTCGATTTTGTCAAATCTTATGCACCTCACTTTCCATCTTGATTTTGAAACAACTATTTTACCCATAATCATCCCGATGGGACTTCACATGTTCAAAATATATCCTTACTACCCCTTTAACGCATTCATACCTAAGTCGAATTTCCGGAGTATTACACATAAGATTTTAAAACATGAAAATCTAGTAGAGTCCTAGACAAGAACAAATAGAATATTATCTTCACATGAAAATGTCTAACATAAAAACCTAGTGAAAGTAGCATAACCAAACATGTTGGTAGACATGGTCTAAAAAAGCAATTACTTAGTTGAGCATGAGAGAACTTTAGCATGCTGAGTACCAATCATAACACCAGAAGAATTCCAAAAGCATGTAAATTTTAGATAAATAGGACAAGCAAGCATCAAGACTAATACTAGTTGATTTCATATAGGAAAAGGATAAACATTGAAAATTTCTCTAGAACTCTTAGGCAATACTAAAGAATATAGGATTAACAAGTCAGGGAGCACAACATTAGAGTTTACCGATAGCAGAGAAACATGTTTGGCTAAACATTAAGACAGTATGGTTACATGGGGTTCACATGGTCATGGATCAATTTGCAGGGAAATAATATATTACACATAACGGATTCAGCAGAAAGAAGTGCGTACAAGCAGATTCTGGGCATGCATTAAATCTATGGGAGTTTCAATACAAGTATCCAAAGCTAAGCATGAGAAATGAGTCATAACAATCACCCAATATACGAATTCGGGCATAGATAAATATGATAGTATAATCGAGCCTTCAAGTAATAAGTTTTCCAAATTGAATACACAAGATGAACATATATAGAATTACGCAGATTCTGATAAAAATACAGGGTTACTGAACAAATTCAAGGCCCAGTGTCATATTTTTTCACAAAAGTTCAAGTAACACATATGTACAGAAGCATGAACACAAGATGGGAGAGAATATAATTACGAAAATCTAAGTACTTACCAGTTCGTAGAATTAACAAGCAAATAAAAGAGACAACTAAGTACCAGCAACAACTTCATTATCAGTAGCAAAGAGAGAACAACAGGACCCCAAACCCAGTGCATCAAAGTTCATAAGAGCTTCAGACGAGTCCCAAGAAGTGGTCATCTCAGGAAGGTTGATAAAGAAAATATAGGTGGCCTTGGCTTTCAGCCGGCAAATAATCAGTAGTTTCAGAATAATAGAGTGAGTTTGAGGGAATCCAAGTGATAAAAAGACCGTTTTAGGGGAATTGGGAGAGGGGTTTATATAGTGTTCGATTTGTCTTGTACATGAAAAAAAATCAATTACAACACAAAATAAGGAAAGAATCACATGCAAAACCCATTCCAAATTGGAATAGGTAAAAAATTCGGACAAACCCTAATTTGATTGGAAATCAAAAATTAGCCAAAGATCTCGGTAAATCAGACCCATACGACCTTGTTGTGAGCATATAGAAACAGATTACCGTCTGAATCTTGAATATTGAGGTTGATTGCACTTGATTCAGAGAAGTGGTCCTTGCCAAAATCGGGTAAGTACTAAGTAACACCACATGCGTGCACATAATAGCGAAGCATCACGAATAAGGTAAGTGAATCATGGAGTAAATTCATGGCATGGTTGGATTCGGAGAAGTTTTAGGGATAAGGAAGCTAGGGTTCAATGAAGCAAAGAGGGAGGTCGAGAGAATGCAGAAGCAGCTGGTTGAGTAAAAATGGATTAGGGTTTAAGGGGTTGGATAATTAAAAGTGGGGGAATAGATGTGGGTCGTTGATCATTTGAGATAAACAAGGTTAAAATTAAAGGGTCCGTTTGGTTAGGGCTAGGGGAGATTGGTCTAAGGGTTTGGGATGTGGGCATACATTTCAGCCTTTTCATTTCAAGCGTTGAAGTTGGGAGCCCGCCCAGATAATAGAGGCATACATTTCAGTCTTTATATTTCGAGCGTTGAAGTTGGGAGCCCGCCCAGATAACAGAGGAATACATTCAGCATTAATTTTCAAGTATTGAAGTTGGGAGCCCACCCATACAACAGAGGCATAGGTTTCAAGATCAAGTCAGAGGACAATAAAACAGAGGGTTACAGCAGGAATCCCCAACAGGAAACAATAAAAAATCCTAGCACCGGGAAGCAAAAGGTTGCAACAAGAGGTCCCAGCACATACTCAAGAGCATGGGTCAAAAGGAAAAAAAGCATCGGAAGAAAAGCACCGGAGGAAACACAAGCCGACGAGAACCTTTAAAGCAAAGGTTCGGTTAAATCTTTTTCAAAAAATGCTTCACCCGGAGTACTCGGATGGGCAAAAATCGCTCGCTTTATCTTTGCACGAAAACCCTTCGTGTCTCCGGGCAAAGAGGGGCAGCTGTAAGCACGTGATTTTTTCCCTATATGAGAAATACTCCCAAAAAATGCAAAATAAAATGATTTTCCTTGGTGTGCAATTTTGAGTATTTTGTGACATTTTTGGATTATTATTTGTATTTGTCTGTGTTTGTTTATTTGCTAAATTAATAAAAAATACAAAAATATATCGCATTGGCATGTAGGATTTAATTCTATAATTGTTAGTAATTAAATTAGTTTTATCAAAATTAAAAAATTTACAAAAAATATGCATCTTTTGCATTTTTAGCATTTAATGTCCAAATGAACAATTTTATGCTTAATTATTACTTAATTGTGCGTTAATTGTTATTGGTAGTTAATTTGCGCTTTTATAACTTAGTTTAGTTCTTAATAATAATTTAAGTACTTTTATAATTTAGTTTTAGAAAATAAAAGAAGAAAAGAGAACAAAAATACAAAGAAAAATCGGATTGGGCCACTTCTTCAATTGTAAGCCAAAGGCCCAAAAATTTGCACAATCTTCTCCATGACCCAGTCCACTTCAGACCGGGTCGACCCGGTCCGCCCCATAAACCCATTAACCCAAGACCCACTCTTCATTTTTGTCCTAACACAAAACAAAACAAAACACAAAAAAAAACCCTAAAGAAAAACCTAAAGAAAACTACCCGCCCCCACGCTCCATCTTCTCCAAAAACGAAGAGCCACCAAACGACCTCCCATGGCTGCCCTTAAACCAGACGCTTCTGCCTTCTTCTTCCTCGACCTCACCATCGCGAACATCCGCCATTGACGAAGCCAACAACTGCTCCAGTCCTCCGTACTGCTGCTGTTTTCTCGTCGCAGCTGCTACCTATAAATCGACCTTCTTCAAACGAACCCAACTGTTGTTGCGTCGTCCGCTTCAAGCTCGCGCTACTGATTTTGTCTCTCGCTACTGCCCTTGCTTCTGAAACCCCATGGATGCCATGTCTGCAGCTCGTCGCTGCTGACTCCATGGCTAGCCGAACGCACGAATAGCTGCCTCACTTCGTCTTCTTCAAAGCTCGAGCATCGCCATGGCCAACCCGTCGTCAACACTGCCCTCCTCCACCTCGCTTCTTCTGCTTTCAGCTGCAAGCTCGCCCAAGCTGCTACTGCTGTCACTGCCTTCATATTCCCCATCCAAACAACACAGCAGCTCGTCGCTACTTGGTTCGTAGCTGCTTGGTCGCTGCTGAAGGGATGCGTCGCTGCTGGGCCGTACTGCCTCTACTGCTTCGGCGCCGCTTGGTTCGTTTCTTAAATTCGCCTCCATCGTCGTTCGTTCGAGCTTTGGTCGACGCTCGTCAAAACAGCCCCTCCGCTCCGAGCCACTGTTTCATCTTCTTCGGCTTTTTGCTTCAGTCAAGTTCTTAAAGTCGTTTGTTCGTCGTTAAGTTCGTTGTTGAGTCCGGACAGATTTATTCTCATTCGAGGTTTGACGAAACAGTCCGTACGTATGGTGTTCATCTCCGGTTAGTAGATTTTTGAGTTTTATTTGTCCATATTTTGTTTTGATATTTTCGAATCTAAAATCGTCAAATGTTTGTTTTGTTTATCATTTGAATTAATTTTTAGTTCATGTTCATGTGTTGTTTGTTAAATTAATTTTTCAGATTTCAAATGAAGGATTAATTAATTATTTTTCAGGTTTATTTCATGTTTGTATTGTTGTTTAAGTGAATATTTGTTTGTATAATGTTTGTTAGATTCAAATTGAAATTTGATTAATTATTTCTTCAATTTGTTTCATGTTGTTATGTGTTTTCCAGAAATTATTAATGTTGTTTGAGTCATGTGAATCCGTCATGTTTGTTGCTTAAAAACAGATTTAATTCATGTTCATCTTTGTTTGAAGTTCATGTTTAAATCCAGTGATTTAATGTGAGTTTATGTTTGTGTTGTGATTTGTTGATTTAATTTGAATCATGCATATTGTTGTTTGTATTGTTGTGTTCTTGCTCATACATTCATGGTCTAAATTAACCAGGATTGGTTCCCGATATGGTTAATTCATTCCATTAATTTGGAGTTTGTGTTGTTCATCATGTTCATGTAAATTGTTGTTGAAGATTGTTGAGAAATTGGTCATCTTGACTATATTTTGGTTGAGTTATGATTAATTGATTGTTTAGAGCAGAGGGGTAATTTGGTAAATTGCATTGCATTCGGGGGTAGATTTGTAATTGCAATAAGGTCGGAGGGGTAGTTTGGTAATTGAACATTATTTTGATTCTTTATGTTAAGCATGGGGGACAAATATAATGGGGTGAGGTTTTTGAGGTATTTGTTTAATATAATGGGGGACAAGACAAAACATAATGGGGAGGAATCTTGTACTTTTTTAATATAGGCATGGGGGACAAATTATAATGGGGAGGAATCTTGTACTTTTTTTAATATAGGCATGGGGGACAAATTGTAATGGGTTGGGAATGTGTTAGTTATTTAATGTAGGCATGGGGGACAAAATTTAAAATGAAGAAGACATTTAATAGTGGGCCAAAGCATGCCATTGGGGGAATAATTTTGGGGTTGGGAATGGAAGACTTGTCTTGCTATATATAGAGGACTATTCTTGACATTAAAGAGGACTAGAACTTGAACATTGAGAGGATTTTTTAGAGAAAAGAAAAAAGGTTGAACATTATTGAGAGATTATTGTGGAGAGACTTTTACACTTGAGAGTTGACATACTTTTATACTGGAGAGAGTTTGTTATAGTAAAAGAGAAAGACAATTTGAACTTTCACTCGAACAATTCTGTTTGCTTTTCTTCGAGTGTTATTCAAAAATCCGAAGCTGCTGCATCTCGTATCTTTTCTCTCTTCTGCTTTGACTGCGATTGTACTTTTGCACTACTGAGTTTTCAATCTGTTACTGGGTCATTCTACTGGTTGTTACTGGTTTCGCGGTGTTGCTGAATCTGCTGTTGATGTGTTATTACTGCTGCTGACTCCTATTTCTTTTGTTCTTGTACTGCTGTTTCCAGGTACACATTTGTACACTCTTGACTTGAGGCGAAAAATGAAATATTAATCAGGCTCCTGTTCCTGTTGAATTCTTTTGTTTGGATCTGTGTTTGAATATTAATTTTCCTCTCTTGGTATAAAAATGTAGTTGATTGATTAAATGAGCAATGATGTCGCATATGTATAACTTCTTCATCTAATAATGTTAGTTTACATTAATCGAAGAATAGTTAATCTGTTTTGATATTATTTTGTATTTATCTCATGTTCTAGCAAATAATAAAATGTGGAATGAAAGCAGTTTTTCCTTGTACAAACGCGATCGCAATTTTCTGTTCACATTAGCCGTAACTTAATAACTAATAAATTGCGTTTTTCAGCATGTAAATAATTAAGAGATTTTTTTTATTTTTTGAGACGAACTTAATAGAAAATGTAGTCGCAATAGGTTTATCCTTTTAAAAAAAATGAGACGAGCCTCGCCAAATAAATCACAAACCGCCGGGGCCCTCGATAAAATACATAACCATTGACTAGACTTTGGATTTGGCCGTTTAATGAACCTTCACGGCCTCTTCCTAAAATAACAATACGTTAGACTCTTTAGGATGCGCCTTAATAAATCTTACCTTCGTAAACTCGGGTGCACATTTATGTGACCCAAATCCAATTCTCAACGGAGTCGAAATGTGTTTCTAATCACGGGTACATTGATTGTGATGTGGTTCGAGATGCGTGTCCATGACGATGCAAATTCATTTTAAAAAATAAGAATGAGATGAGCCTCACCAAATAAAATACAAATTGCGGGGCCCTCAGTAAATATTTGCTTCAAAAATTATTTGGACTTCGAGATGGACCGTTTAGTAAAATTCCACGGTCTTACCCAAAATAAATACGCTAGTCGCTTTAGGCGCGCCTTTAATAATTTAATTTCCTTAAACTCGGGTGCACATTGATGTGACCCAAATCCAAATCTCAACAGAGTCAAAGTGTGTCGACGACCACGGGTACATTGATTGTAATGCGGTTCGAGATACATTTTCACAACGTTGCAATTCTTGATAAAAACAGTAAATGATAAAAGCGGTTAAAAGTTAAATTTTGCACATAAGTTAACACTTGTATAAAATCAGATAATCAAGCCGAATATAACAGTTGAGCGACCGTGCTAGAACCACGGAACACGGGAATGCCTAACACCTTCTCCCGGGTTAACAGAATTCCTTATCCGGATTTCTGGTACGCAGACTGTAATATAGAGTCATTATTTTCCTCGATTCGGGATTAAAATTGGTGACTTGGGACACCCTAAACCTCCCAAGTGGCGACTCTGAAATAAATAAATAAATCCCGTTTCGATTGTCCTTTAATTGGAAAAAACTCCCTTGCACCCCCTCGGGTGCGTAAAAAGGAGGTGTGACAGCTCTGGCGACTCTGCTGGGGATTTTATGACCTAGAACCACTGGTTCAGGGTTAAGAATTCGAGCTTAAAATAATTGTTATTATTTGGCTTTATTTATTATCTGATTTTTGTTTACATGTTTGAGCCTAAGGTGCTAAATGTTGCTTTTACCGCTTTGATATTGTTTGGACTGTATATATAAACTGTGCCGAAACCCCTCTCTTCTCTCTCTTGAGGAGTGCACCCTGGTCGTGGCTTCTTTCTGTTAGTGTCATATACCAAAATAGAACGAGGATTCGGTGGAGTTGCAAAATCGGATGGCCTTTTGGTTACCGGTACACAGCTCCCATCCTCGGCTCGAGTTGTCCGCTCGGGTAAGCCAGGTCTAGAACAAACACCTAGGCTTTAAAAACTTAGTATAAAAAAGTCTCATGCCGGATCCCTAGTAGGAACGCTTATTTGCATCATGTGCATTAGACTTAGGGGACTCAACACAAGGGTTGGGTCCGTCTAGGACTAGCAACCTGATATGAAAAAACCATCCTGATGCATCCTATTTGTTTTTCGTGCATTTATTTTGTCTCATTGACCGGTGTTTGAATATTATGAATATTGTGAAATTGAAAAAAAAGAAATAGCGGTTAGGGAATTGATTGTTTATTTTTTAAAAAATCCAATACCCAAATACTGTCAAAACTCTGCCGAAATTTTGAGAAAATAAAAAAAAACGTCTTATTAGTTTGTTTTATTAAAAGCAAAGGAAAAAATAGAAGGAAAAAAAATCGTTGTTCTGTCTCGGTTGTTCAAAAAAAAATAGTAGAAAAAATAAATAAAATAGTTTGTTTGCTAAAAAATATTTTGTTTTGAAAGCGCTTTTATCATTAGTTGCAAATACAAATATATATATATATATATAAAATCCAAAAGTTTTTCTTTATTTCCAAAAATGTATATATATCTTTATTTGTTGCAAAAATATTTGTCTTGCAAAGTCTAGAAAAGTTCTTTTAGACTCCCAGTTTTCGAAACAAAAATCCAAAAATATTTTTCATTATTGACTTCTTTAGAAAGTTTTTTTGTTTGTTTAATTATTAAAAAAAAACGTATATATATATATAATAAAAAAATCCGAAAATATTTTCCCTCTTCTTTAAATATTGAAAAGAAAATCCAAAATTCAAAAAAAAATAATATTTTTTTTAGAAAGCATTTCTTTTATTAAAGGTAAAATTTCAAAAAAAATATTTTCCTTCTTCTTTAGAATAAGAGAAAATCAATCAAAAATCCAAGAAAAATATAATACTTCCTTTATTCTGTTAAGCAGTTCTTTCACAAATTCAAAAAAAAAATTAGTTTATTTACTTTATTCTTGATTGCCTGAACTACGCGGGTTTGATTCTCACCGGATGTGAGATACGTAGGCAACCCTCATCGCGTCCAACCCCACATTTTGCTAAAAAAACCAAAAAACAAATAATAAATAATAATCAAAAAATATATATCAAATTTTAGTTCTGTCATAAAGAAATTGGGTGACGCTGTTTTGTCAAAACATAGCCGAATGTTCCCGAAAGGGACGCCGGAAGGCTGATTTTGCATAAATGGCCACCTTTTGGGGTCATGTTTAGGATTTTTGGTCTAGTTGACCCACACAGCCTTTTAAAGCTTCGTCCCCGAGACGCTGAAGGGCCGTGTTTTGCAACACCAAGTTTTTATTATAATTTGAAAAAAAGTCGACGGTCAGGTGAATACCGTTCAAATTTTGTCATAATAAGCCGAGCCAGCTTCGGCCGCGTCTTAAACCGTTCTTGCCGAAATAGCCTTAGAGTATCTTTCAGTTGTCGAAAGGTTATTTTCGTAAAAGAATGAACAAGTTTGTAAAATGTCCAAATAATCCTCCCCGGCCTCAAAATTCATGTGAAGTTTGGAAGGGGCCATATTTGCAAAAATAACCGTTGGGTTGCATTTGTCAAACGGAGAAAGGAAGCTGGCCATTTGTTTTTGAGTTTATAAAACTTTTGATTAGAATATGTGGGTTGTTTGATTTTCGAGTTTGTAGGTCATCTTCAAACCTTTGAAACCCAGTTTGTTCAAATATGAAAAATATTTAGTATTGTTTATCTTTTAGTGGTCCGAACTACGCAAGGTCTGATTCACGCGGGGACGTGATACGTAGGCAATCCACATAAGATTCGACCGCCAGTAATAAAGAAAAAGAAAATACAAAATAGGATAAAATACAGGGGTTCCCAAAGTACTTTGAAGGGGCAAATAAGCAAGCCGGGATGTCGCATGTTGTTCGAAGCAAAGCATGTTAGAAATGGTTAACTGCCTAGGAGCATTGCATCCTCAATGTGTTGTTATCAAATCTGTTAAACTCTAACGCTAACAAGTTTGTTGTTTTCCGACATCCAGACAGTTAGTTGTTAAAGAATTCTGGCAACACACCCTTACCAAACTAGATCCAAAGGACCGATAGCAACAAGCATGACTACTTCAGAGAATAGTACCGAGGAAGAAAGGCCGATGAGCCAGTTGTTAAAGGAAGCGATGGAAAAAATAGAAAGGATGGGATTAGAAATGAATGCAATGCAGCTAACTCTAGACAAAGCACAAAAGACCCCTGAGCCACTAGGGCATATGCCGGAATACCCTCACTCTGGCCACTCAACTAGCCTCCCGAATCACCGTTGTCTTCAGGAGAGAAGCCCCCATGATTCCCAAGCTCCACCGCCCCATCAACCTCTCCCAATACCAAATGTTCCCACTTTTATGGGACCCACATCAGCCACCCTGCAAAGATCAAACAGCGAGCCATTGCTTCAGGCTCCCGATACGCAATACTATCCCCCTGAGCCTACATTCCATGCCCCCGAACCACATGCCTACAATCCACATTTGGAGGCACCGGCAGAAATTGAAAAGCCGGTTAAAGCCCCAGAACAAGATGAGGTATTGAGGAAATTCAAAAGCCTGGAGCAGTCCTTCAGGAACCTGCATGGATTGGGCAACCAGGTCAGCGTGGCCTACAAAGATCTATGCCCTTTCCCGGATGTCCAACTCCCGGCTGGGTTCAAGATGCCTAAGTTTGATTTATATGAAGGGCACGGTGATCCCATGGCACATTTGCGGGGATTCTGTAGTAAAATGAGAGGGGCAGGCGGTAAAGATGAACTGCTGATAGCCTATTTTGGCCAAAGTCTGAGCGGATCGGCACTCGAATGGTATACCAAACAGGATTCCAGCAGATGGTACACTTGGGATGATCTGGCGCAGGCTTTTGCAGGTCATTTCCAATACAATCTCGAGATAGTCCCTGACCGTCTCACGTTGTTGAGGACCGGGAAGAAGCCCGGGGAAAGTTTTCGCGAGTTCGGGTTCCGCTGGAGAGAGCAAGCAGCCAGAGTCGATCCTCCCATGAGAGAGGGAGAGATGGTGGACTACTTCTTACAAACCTTGGAGCCAACTTACTTTGGTCATCTAGTGACGACAGTTGGTAAATCTTTCAATGAAGTAGTAAAAATGGGCGGTATGATCGAAGAGGGACTCAGGTCCAACAAAATCCTGAGCTATTCGGCAATTAAAGCAACCACTCAGGCCATCCAGAGCGGCACTGAGGGTGTACTGGGGAAGGAGAAGAAAGAAGATGTCACGACTGTTGAGTCGGGAGCTTGGCTCGGATCTAGAGGCCCGTCACCCTACTATAGCCGATCACGACCCGACCACCAAAGTTACCCCCGCACTCCATATAGCCCTCCACGACATTATTACTCACTGCCAGATCCCCATTTTTCTGTTCACCATGCACAAACCTATACCCACTCTCCAGCACATGCACAATGGCGTGCGCCGGCTCCCCAAAATACATACCCACCTCCACCAAACATATATCCACTTCCGAGGGCCTATAGAAATCCTCCAGGGTCAGGTTTCCGGGGGAATCAAGCTTTTAAGAATGAGAGGAAGCAGAAATATACTCCGCTGGGAGAATCCTATACTACCGTGTTCCACAAATTGAGGCAGTTAGGCCTATTGAATCCTATTGAGCCCAAATTACCAAATCCCCTTCCTGAAAATCTTGACCCTTTAGCAAGTTGTGAATATTGTTCGGGGGCTCCCGGACACGATACTGAGAGATGTTGGAAGTTGAAGAATGCCGTGCAAGAGCTCATCAACACAAATAGGATCGAGGTTCAGGTTCCAGAGCCGCCAAACATTAATGACGATCCGTGCCGGTGAAAAAAAAAATCAACAATTGAACGGCTACTCCTCTTCCTATCCGAAGGGAGTCTTGGTAGTGGGCTCTGATTTTTCTTTCTTGTTTTGGATTATTGCAGAGTTGTAATCCAGTTTTGTTTTAGTGTGAAACTCTGTTATCCCGTATTTTTATAAAGTGAAAGCTTCTCCTCTTATTTTGTTTTGAGTCTATTTTTCTTCCTTTTCTCTTTCTAAACAATGCTCTTTATACTGATTCCAATGACATGGCGTGCATAACGGATCTTCAACTTAGTCTAAAAATCAATCTGATTTCGAACTGATTATACAAAAGGTCAATCACGATGACGAATTGGGATACGATGATAATAAAGCCTTCAAAGAGACAAACAGAGAGTTTAAGCTAGTTGGAAGAGAAATCCAAGCCCAACTTAAATGACGCATAAGACATCAATTTAGGGGATGCAGACGATATCAGGAAATTTAAAGAGGGACAGCAAGTGTTGAAACGGATCCTCCCACATCAGGCCAAAACAAAATGGCAAATTTGTCCCGAATTGGCAGTGGCCATCTATTGTGACCAAGATGTTATCCAGTTGCACTTCATGTCAGACAGATGTCGAGGGAAGATGCATCGACATTGCTATTAATTGTTGTCTGTTTGTTTATACTTGGCATTCATCGGAGAATGAAATGACGGAGGCAATTTTTTCTTCTATCCAAACATTTTAACCTTTGCTTCCCCTTTTGAGCCTTATTTATTCTTTCATACCCCTCTTTTGGAAAGCCAAAAAAGACCTCCCGATCAGAATCCGAGGAAAGCCAAGTTAAGCAAATATAAGCAGAGAAAGTCGGCAACGAATTGATAACCTAAAGAATCCCCAGCAAAGAGTCATATCGGCACCATAAGGCGACGAGAATTGAGAGAAATGAGAGAGTCTCATCAGTGAAAACCCCTCGAAGGGCACTATGAGGCGACAAGGATATAAAGAGGGCTAGCAAGATAAGATTGGCAAAAAATGGGCCGCATCCGGCGAAAGTTGGGTTTCTGCACATCCCCAGCAAAGAGTCATGTCGGTAACACTCCAATCTCCAGCTTAGAAAATAAAATGAGAAGAGTCTTATCGGTGAAAACCTTCACAGGAACCATAAGGCGACGAGAATTGAGAGAAATGAGAGAGCCTCATCAGTGAAAACCCCTCGAAGGGCACTATGAGGCGACAAGGATATAAAGGGGGCTAGCAAGATAAGATCCGCATCCGGCGAAAGTTGGGCTTCTGCACATCCCCAGCAAAGTAAGGCCGTCAGAAAAATTGATCGATATGAATAGACTGAGTTGGTTAATCCAGATATGCATGACATGATCATTGGGATTGATTGTACCATTCGGATAAGTTCTTTATTTTTTCTTTCTCCAACATTTGTTCAGAAAGACTTTTTCTTTCATCTTTTTTAAAGTCATCACTTTTTATTTTGGGTTTATAGTGTTTTTCTCCAGTAGTTTGTTTTTTAGAAGGATTTTGTTTTTCAGAGCTTACTACTAATTGCCAAAATGCTGCGAAGCAAAAGGCGAACAGGACATGCCAAAGATAATACAATGAAACGGAAAAGACATTTGTTGCAAGACCGAATGATGAGTTGGCCTAAATGTCAAGGGGGTATAGTGAAAAAGGGGTCGAGATGCAAGAGCATCCTTGGCCGATCATCGACCAAATTCCAAAAAGGTCGGACAATGTGGAGCAAGGAAAGAAGAGGAAAAACCACCCCCAACGGGAATGTGTTCACCAGCAGGGACATGATCCCCAACAGTAATATCATCCCCAATAAATAGTATCATCCCCAGCAAGTTCTGATAGTGTAATGGAACGCCGAAAAAAAAAAGAAAAAAAAAGAAAAAAAAAGGGAAAGCAACCATGTTTTTTTTTCTTTTAAAACTAACAAAATCTTTCTTTGATTTGAAGCAGGGAAAAGAAATGTTACAGATGGCGGAAGAACATGCCATAAAGAAGATCATCAAATCGGGGCAGAAAATTTTCTCATCACGAAAATTTTCTCAAAAAAAAAACAGGCGCCCACCTGAATAACGAGAGGAATACTTTTTTGTCTGTTCATTTCAGGCACCCACCTGTATAACAAGGGAATACATTCCATGCCTTTACCGATAGGAGATACACTTCCTAGGTCTAGTTTTGCCAATAGGAGACGCACTTCCTAAGTTTTAACCATAGGAGATGCATTTCCTCCTAAGTTTAGTTTTACCTATAGGAGACGCATTTCCTCCTAAGTTTACTTTTACCCATAGGAGACGCATTTCCTCCTAAGTCCTAAGTTTTAACCGTAGGAGACGCATTTCCTCCTAAGTTTACTTTTACCCATAGGAGACGCATTTCCTCCTAAGTTTAGTTTTACCCATAGGAGATGCATTTCCTCCTAAGTTTAGTTTTACCCAATCCTAAGTTGTTGTTGAAATCAGGAGCCCGCCTGAAGAGAGGAATGGCGTTTATTTTAAAAGTTGAAGTTGGGAGCCCGCCCAGATAGCAGAGGCATACATTTCAGTCTTTTCATTTCAGGTGTTGAAATTGGGAGCCCGCCCATAATAACAGAGGAATACATTCAGTCTTTTCATTTCAGGTGTTGAAATTGGGAGCCCGCCCAGATAACAGAGGCATACATTTCAGTCTTTATATTTCCAGAGTTGAAGTTGGGAGCCCGCCCATAATAACAGAGGAATACATTCAGTCTTTATTTTTCAAGTGTTGAAGTTGGGAGCCCGCCCATAATAACAGAGGCATACATTTCAGTCTTTACATTTCAAGCGTTGAAGTTGGGAGCCCGCCCAGATAACAGAGGCATACATTTCAGTCTTTATATTTCCAGAGTTGAAGTTGGGAGCCCGCCCAGATAACAGAGGCATACATTTCAGTCTTTATATTTCCAGAGTTGAAGTTGGGAGCCCGCCCATAATAACAGAGGAATACATTCAGTCTTTACTTTTCAAGCGTTGAAGTTGGGAGCCCGCCCATAATAACAGAGGAATACATTCAGTCTTTATTTTCAAGAGTTGAAGTTGGGAGCCCGCCCATAATAACAGAGGAATACATTCAGGCTTTATATTTCCAGAGTTGAAGTTGGGAGCCCGCCCATAATAACAGAGGAATACATTTAGTCTTTATATTTCAAGCGTTGAAATTGGGAGCCCGCCCATAATAACAGAGGAATACATTCAGTCTTTACTTTTCAAGTGTTGAAGTTGGGAGCCTGCCCAGATAACAGAGGCATACATTCAGTCTTTACATTTCAAGCGTTGAAGTTGGGAGCCCGCCCATAATAACAGAGGAATACATTCAGTCTTTATATCTCCAGAGTTGAAGTTGGGAGCCCGCCCAGATAACAGAGGCATACATTTCAGCCTTTTCATTTCAAGCGTTGAAGTTGGGAGCCCGCCCAGATAATAGAGGCATATATTTCAGTCTTTATATTTCGAGCGTTGAAGTTGGGAGCCCGCCCAGATAACAGAGGAATACATTCAGCATTAATTTTCAAGTATTGAAGTTGGGAGCCCGCCCATACAACAGAGGCATAGGTTTCAAGATCAAGTCAGAGGACAATAAAACAGAGGGTTACAGCAGGAACCCCCAACAGGAAACAATAAAAAATCCCAGCACCGGGAAGCAAAAGGTTGCAACAAGAGGTCCCAGCACATACTCAAGAGCATGGGTCAAAAGGAAGAAAAGCATCGGAAGAAAAGCACCGGAGGAAACACAAGCCGACGAGAAAGCCAGGCAACAAGAACAAATTTCAGTCTAGCCTAGCTTCTTGTTTTTATTTTAAGTACGGTGTAATAAGGAGATCGGTAAGCAGTGATAACAACATGCAACAGCAGTAACATTGCAATCCCACGGTAGTCCCAGCTACCAAAATTTCCCGAACTACATTAACCTGATTCCCCTTTAGCCAGGGATATGTAGGAAACCTTTGAAGCAAAGGTTCGGTTAAATCTTTTTCAAAAAATGCTTCACCCGGAGTACTCGGATGGGCAAAAATCGCTCACTTTATCTTTGTACGAAAACCCTTCGTGTCTCCGGGCAAAGAGGGGCAGCTGTAAGCACGTGATTTTTTCCCTATATGAGAAATACTCCCAAAAAATGCAAAATAAAATGATTTTCCTTGGTGTGCAATTTTGAGTATTTTTGTGACATTTTTGGATTATTATTTGTATTTGTCTGTGTTTGTTTATTTGCTAAATTAATAAAAAATACAAAAATATATCGCATTGGCATGTAGGATTTAATTCTATAATTGTTAGTAATTAAATTAGTTTTATCAAAATTAAAAAATTTACAAAAAATATGCATCTTTTGCATTTTTAGCATTTAATGTCCAAATGAACAATTTTATGCTTAATTATTACTTAATTGTGCGTTAATTGTTATTGGTAGTTAATTTGCGCTTTTATAACTTAGTTTAGTTCTTAATAATAATTTAAGTACTTTTATAATTTAGTTTTAGAAAATAAAAGAAGAAAAGAGAACAAAAATACAAAGAAAAATCGGATTGGGCCACTTCTTCAATTGTAAGCCAAAGGCCCAAAAATTTGCACAATCTTCTCCATGACCCAGTCCACTTCAGACCGGGTCGACCCGGTCCGCCCCATAAACCCATTAACCCAAGACCCACTCTTCATTTTTGTCCTAACACAAAACAAAACAAAACACAAAAAAAAACCCTAAAGAAAAACCTAAAGAAAACTACCCGCCCCCACGCTCCATCTTCTCCAAAAACGAAGAGCCACCAAACGACCTCCCATGGCTTCCCTTAAACCAGACGCTTCTGCCTTCTTCTTCCTCGAACTCACCATCGCGAACATCCGCCATTGACGAAGCCAACAACTGCTCCAGCTCCTCCGTACTGCTGCTGTTTTCTCGTCGCACCTGCTACCTATAAATCGACCTTCTTCAAACGAACCCAACTGTTGTTGCGTCGTCCGCTTCAAGCTCGCGCTACTGATTTTGTCTCTCGCTACTGCCCTTGCTTCTGAAACCCCATGGATGCCATGTCTGCAGCTCGTCGCTGCTGACTCCATGGCTAGCCGAACGCACGAACAGCTGCCTCACTTCGTCTTCTTCAAAGCTCGAGCATCGCCATGGCCAACCCGTCGTCAACACTGCCCTCCTCCACCTCGCTTCTTCTGCTTTCAGCTGCAAGCTCGCCCAAGCTGCTACTGCTGTCACTGCCTTCATATTCCCCATCCAAACAACACAGCAGCTCGTCGCTACTTGGTTCGTAGCTGCTTGGTCGCTGCTGAAGGGATGCGTCGCTGCTGGGCCGTACTGCCTCTACTGCTTCGGCGCCGCTTGGTTCGTTTCTTAAATTCGCCTCCATCGTCGTTCGTTCGAGCTTTGGTCGACGCTCGTCAAAACAGCCCCTCCGCTCCGAGCCACTGTTTCATGTTCTTCGGCTTTTTGCTTCAGTCAAGTTCTTAAAGTCGTTTGTTCGTCGTTAAGTTCGTTGTTGAGTCCGAACAGATTTATTCCCATTCGAGGTTTGACGAAACAGTCCGTACGTATGGTGTTCATCTCCGGTTAGTAGATTTTTGAGTTTTATTTGTCCATATTTTGTTTTGATATTTTTGAATCTAAAATCGGCAAATGTTTGTTTTGTTTATCATTTGAATTAATTTTTAGTTCATGTTCATGTGTTGTTTGTTAAATTAATTTTTCAGATTTCAAATGAAGGATTAATTAATTATTTTTCAGGTTTATTTCATGTTTGTATTGTTGTTTAAGTGAATATTTGTTTGTTTAATGTTTGTTAGATTCAAATTGAAATTTGATTAATTATTTCTTCAATTTGTTTCATGTTGTTATGTGTTTTCCAGAAATTATTAATGTTGTTTGAGTCATGTGAATCCGTCATGTTTGTTGCTTAAAAACAGATTTAATTCATGTTCATCTTTGTTTGAAGTTCATGTTTAAATCCAGTGATTTAATGTGAGTTTATGTTTGTGTTGTGATTTGTTGATTTAATTTGAATCATGCATATTGTTGTTTGTATTGTTGTGTTCTTGCTCATACATTCATGGTCTAAATTAACCAGGATTGGTTCCCGATATGGTTAATTCATTCCATTAATTTGGAGTTTGTGTTGTTCATCATGTTCATGTAAATTGTTGTTGAAGATTGTTGAGAAATTGGTCATCTTGACTATATTTTGGTTGAGTTATGATTAATTGATTGTTTAGAGCAGAGGGGTAATTTGGTAAATTGCATTGCATTCGGGGGTAGATTTGTAATTGCAATAAGGTCGGAGGGGTAGTTTGGTAATTGAACATTATTTTGATTCTTTATGTTAAGCATGGGGGACAAATATAATGGGGTGAGGTTTTTGAGGTATTTGTTTAATATAATGGGGGACAAGACAAAACATAATGGGGAGGAATCTTGTACTTTTTTAATATAGGCATGGGGGACAAATTATAATGGGGAGGAATCTTGTACTTTTTTAATATAGGCATGGGGGACAAATTGTAATGGGTTGGGAATGTGTTAGTTATTTAATGTAGGCATGGGGGACAAAATTTAAAATGAAGAAGACATTTAATAGTGGGCCAAAGCATGCCATTGGGGGAATAATTTTGGGGTTGGGAATGGAAGACTTGTCTTGCTATATATAGAGGACTATTCTTGACATTAAAGAGGACTAGAACTTGAACATTGAGAGGATTTTTTAGAGAAAAGAAAAAAGGTTGAACATTATTGAGAGATTATTGTGGAGAGACTTTTACACTTGAGAGTTGACATACTTTTATACTGGAGAGAGTTTGTGATAGTAAAAGAGAAAGATAATTTGAACTTTCACTCGAACAATTCTGTTTGCTTTTCTTCGAGTGTTATTCAAAAATCCGAAGCTGCTGCATCTCGTATCTTTTCTCTCTTCTGCTTTGATTGCGATTGTACTTTTGCACTGCTGAGTTTTCAATCTGTTACTGGGTCATTCTACTGGTTGTTACTGGTTTCGCGGTGTTGCTGAACCTGATGTTGCTGTGTTATTACTGCTGCTGACTCCTATTTCTTTTGTTCTTGTACTGCTGTTTCCAGGTACACATTTGTACACTCTTGACTTGAGGCGAAAAATGAAATATTAATCAGGCTCCTGTTCCTGTTGAATTCTTTTGTTTGGATCTGTGTTTGAATATTAATTTTCCTCTCTTGGTATAAAAATGTAGTTGATTGATTAAATGAGCAATGATGTCGCATATGTATAACTTCTTCATCTAATAATGTTAGTTTACATTAATCGAAGAATAGTTAATCTGTTTTGATATTATTTTGTATTTATCTCATGTTCTAGCAAATAATAAAATGTGGAATGAAAGCAGTTTTTCCTTGTACAAACGCGATCGCAATTTTCCGTTCACATTAGCCGTAACTTAATAACTAATAAATTGCGTTTTTCAGCATGTAAATAATTAGGAGATTTTTTTTATTTTTAGAGACGAACTTAATAGAAAATGTAGTCGCTATAGGTTTATCCTTTTAAAATAAAAAAAAAATGAGACGAGCCTCGCCAAATAAATCACAAACCGCCGGGGCCCTCGATAAAATACATAACCATTGACTAGACTTTGGATTTGGCCGTTTAATGAACCTTCACGGCCTCTTCCTAAAATAACAATACGTTAGACTCTTTAGGACGCGCCTTAATAAATCTTACCTTCGTAAACTCGGGTGCACATTTATGTGACCCAAATCCAATTCTCAACGGAGTCGAAATGTGTTTCTAATTACGGGTACATTGATTGTGATGTGGTTCGAGATGCGTGTCCATGACGTTGCAAATTCATTTTAAAAAATAAGAATGAGATGAGCCTCGCCAAATAAAATACAAATTGCGGGGCCCTCAGTAAATATTTGCTTTAAAAATTATTTGGACTTCGAGATGGACCGTTTAGTAAAATTCCACGGTCTTACCCAAAATAAATACGCTAGTCGCTTTAGGCGCGCCTTTAATAATTTAATTTCCTTAAACTCGGGTGCACATTGATTTGACCCAAATCCAAATCTCAACAGAGTCAAAGTGTGTCGACGACCACGGGTACATTGATTGTAACGCGGTTCGAGATACATTTTCACAACGTTGCAATTCTTGATAAAAACAGTAAATGATAAAAGCGGTTAGAAGTTAAATTTTGCACATAAGTTCACACTTGTATAAAATCAGATAATCAAGCCGAATATAACAGTTGAGCGACCGTGCTAGAACCACGGAACACGGGAATGCCTAACACCTTCTCCCGGGTTAACAGAATTCCTTATCCGGATTTCTGGTACGCAGACTGTAATATAGAGTCATTATTTTCCTCGATTCGGGATTAAAATTGGTGACTTGGGACACCCTAAACCTCCCAAGTGGCGACTCTGAAATAAATAAATAAATCCCGTTTCGATTGTCCTTTAATTGGAAAAAACTCCCTTGCACCCCCTCGGGTGCGTAAAAAGGAGGTGTGACAGCAATCATCATTGTGTCAATAACAAATGTTAGTCCTGGCTCAACTATTATGACTTAGCTCTACAACACGATTTGGATTTGAAAGACTGGTAACAAGACTCTATGCCTTGTATCTTCCTTTTACATAATGTGGTGCATAATACACCCATAAAAAAAAATTCTATTAGACACGGATTTGTAGAATCCCTAGGATAGACCTGCTCTAATATCAATTTGTCACACCCCAACCTCTTTGAGGAATGGCTGGCACCCGATGCCGCACTTGCCCGAGCAAACTGTCACGACCAAAATCCCACCCTATCATGATGGTGCCTATCACATTACTAAGCAAGCCAAAAATCATATGACTACTAAGCATTTGAATTTAACATATGATTTAACATGCTCAACAGTGTAAAATCTCGTAGATAACTAATGAAAACAACTGAAATTCAATAACAACAAATCCCAACATTCAGGTGTCACTGAGTACAAAAGCTACTAATGTCAACATAATTTAAAACTCTAATACAACTGACTAAGAAAATAGAACAATACTAGAATAAAATAAAAGGAAAGAGAGTCAAGTTCTGGGGGCATCATAGCAGCTACCTCGAAATCTCCAAACAGGAACTATCACTACTCTAGGAATCACCATGTCCAGATGTACCTGGAACTGCACACGAAGTGCAGAGTGTAGTATGAGTACAACCGACCCAATGTACTCAATAAGTAATAGGCTTAACCTTGAACTGAAAGAAGTGACAAGCTCATAAAGATATAGTTTGGATCCAGATAATGACAGTACAGATATAACAGGGAAATGACAGTAATAACTCAGAGAACTTCCATAACCAGTTCGTACACAGTACAGAAATTTAGACATGCTTTTAAGTTCAACAATTTAAGCTCAATCTGATAAAAATGCTAAGTACAACTAACATAAGGGAGGTTACATCTCTATGACTATATGTCAAATATGCATGTCAAAATGTAATGCATCATAGTGATACTCCTAGGTACTTACGCTCTCAGAGTACTCAATACGTCTACCTCAACTCCTACTCATCACACATTATCACTTAGCACTGTATGGTACCTGGGCTCACTGCTGGTATGTCAGACTCTAGAGGGGCGGATCCTTCCCGAGCGCTAATATAAGCCAACATGACCTACTGCAGCGTGCAGTCCGATCCCATAATGAGTTAATAAAGCCTATTGTGGCGTGCAAACCGATCACATAAATGACCAATAAGGCATGTTGCGTTGTGCAACCTAATTCTACAAATGTCACTCACAATCTAGCTCTGAGGCCCCAACTCAGTCATCAATCTCTCCAGTCTTACGGGCTCACACTTCTCATTCCACTCAACCAAAAAAAAATGATAACATGATATGACAGTAAATGATAACAGAGATTGAAATATAATATGCAAATGAATGAATATAATTGAGTACATAATTGCAATTTAAGCAGATAACTCAATATCATAAATGACCTCAGTGGGTCCCAATAGATTAAGCATATAGTCTAAATATAATTTCTAACATGGATCACAGCTCAATTACTCTAACACATAGGAATTACATGGATAAAAACAAGACTAGATAACTACACAGAACCACAGAATCAATCGAGTCATAGTTACCATGGTGCTTGCCCACGCACCCATCGCCTAGCATGTGCTACACCTCAACCCCAACCATATAACACATATTTCAGGGATTCATACCCTCCATACCAAGTTTTGAAGTGTTACTTACCTCAAAGTGCGCAACTCAATGCTCTAACAAACCCTTGCCTCGCTAATCGGCCTCCGAACGACTCGAATCTAGTCACAAACAACTTAATATAATTAACACAAGCTATAGGAATCGATCTCATATGATAAAGCTAAGTTCTTTAACCAAATTCAAAAAGGTCAACCCAAAAAGTCAACCCCGGTCCCACACCTCGAAACCCGACAAAATTCACAAAATTCAAACAATTACTCAATTGAGTCCAACCATACCAAAATCATCCAATTCCAACAATAAATCAACCCTAAAATCCCCTAATCTTACTCTCCAATTCCTAGTCCAAAATCCTCCAAATTTTGCCCGTATTAAATATTAATGAATAAAAATGATCAAAAGTTGCTTATTTATTAAATCTAGTGAAAACCCTCTCAAAATTTGCCACTAGCCAAGCTTGCAAAGTCCAAAATGAGAGAAATAGCGAAGCCCTTCTATTTTATCCTTTTGCCAGTGATTCCGCACGTGTGATCACTTGAACGCATCTGCGGTCCTGCTTCTGCGATCCCATTCCTTCTACTCCACCTTCACTTATGTTGTCAAACATTTGCGTCTGCACAAGCGCACTTGCGCTTAAATGTCCGCTTCTGCGGAAACCCAAGACTAAATTGAAATCCGCTTCTGCACTCTAGTTCCCGTATCTTCCAGCTTGCAGATGCGGACCAACCTTCGCACCTATGCATCCCCCAACCCCTTGTATTTTCACACCTACAATAGCCTGACCACTTTTGTAGTCTCGCACCTGCAACAAATTCCTCGCAGGTGTGATTGCACCAGACTTGCAATTGTTATTGTTTAGCATTTCCTCAAGTCCAAACATCAATCCGATTTCAATCTGAATTACTCCCGAGGCACCCAGGACCCAATCAAAAATTGCTTACCTCTTGAAATCTAGGAAAACCCCTTTCAAACATTTCCATTAGTCGAGCTTGAAAAGTCCAAAATGAGAGGAATCACGAAGCCCTTCAATATTATCCTTCTGTCGGTGATTTCGCACACTTAACCGCATTTGGAGTCCTGCTTCTGGGGAAAGGTGGCCGCATACCTTTTAGTCCACCTTCGCTTCTGCGGTCAAATATGCACTTCTGCATAAGCGCACCTACAACAAAATGTCTACTTCTATGGAAACCCAGACCAAACTGAAATCTGCTTCTACGCTCCACTTACCGCATCTGCGAGATCGCAGATGTGGACCAACCTTCGCACCTGCACATCCCCCAGCCCCCAGCATTTTTGCATCGGCAATAACCTTACTACTTCTACGGTCTCGCACATGCGACCAATTCCTCGCAGGTTCGATTGCACCAGACTTGCAAATCTTCAACATTTCCTCAAGTCCAAACATCAATCCAATTTCAATCTGAATCACTTCCGAGGCTCCCAAAACCCCATCCAAACATACCATCACATCCTAAAAAATCATACGAACTTAGTCGAGGCCTTAAATCACGTCAAACAATAGCAAAAACACGAATTGCACCCCTTTTCAAGTCTATTAAAACTAATGGATTTCTAACTTCTACAATCGATGTCGAAACCTATCAAACCAATTCTTATTGACCTCAAATTTTGCACACAAGTCATAAATGACACAACAGACCTATTCTAACTTTTAGAACCAAAATCAGATCCCGATATCAACAAAATGAACTCTCGGCCAAACTTCTAAACTTTTCAAAGATTCAACATTCTAACTTTCGCCAATTCTAGCCAAAACAACCTACGGACCTCCAAATCAATATTCAGACACACTCCTAAGTTCAAAATCACCATACGGAGCTATCGGAACCATCAAAAACTCCATTCTGGAGTTATTTGCACATAAGTCTATACTCGGTCAACTCTTACAACTTACACTTCCAACCTTGGGACTAAGTGTCCCAATTCATTCTGAAACATCTCTAAAACCAAACCAACCACCCTAGAAAGTTATATAACCATAAATGAAAATAAAATAAGCAATAAATATGGGAATGGGGCAACAATACTCAAAATAACCGGTCGTGTCATTACATTCTCCCCCTCTTAAACAAACGTTCGTACTCGAACAGGTCTAGAATCATACCTGGAGTCTCAAATAGGTGTGGATAACTACTCCGCATCTCCCACTTGGTCTCCCAAGTAGCCTCATTGACTAGTTGATTTCTCCATTGTACTTTAACTGAAGCTATATTCTTTGATCTCAACTTCCGAACCTGCCGATCCAAAATGGTAACTGGCTCCACATCATAAGTCAAATCTCCATCTAACTGAATCATGTTGAAGTCCAAAACATCAAACGGATCACTGTAGTACTTTCGAAGCATGGAAACATGAAACTCTAGGTGAACACTCGATAGACTAGGTGGAAATGCAAGCTTGTAAGTGACATCTCCAATTCTCTCAAGCACCTCAAAAGGGCCAATATATCGGGGGCTCAACTTTCCCTTCTTCCCGAATCTCATAACACCCTTCATTGGTGAAACTCTGAGTAATATCTTCTCTCCCACCATATAATAAATATCACAAACTTTTCGATCGGTGTAACTCTTCTATCTAGACTATGTCGTGCTAAGCCGATCCTGAATCAACTTGACCTTGTCCAAAGCATCCTGAACCAAATGAGTACCCAATAGCCTAGCCTCACCCGGTTCAAACCAACCAACTGAAGACCAACATTGTATCCCATATAAGGCCTCATACGGAGATATCTAAATACTCGATTGGTAGTTGTTGTTCTAGGAAAACTCTACAAGTGGTAAAAACTAATCCCAAGAACCCCTAAAATCCATAACACAAGCACGTAGTATATCCTCCAATATATGAATGGTGCGCTAGGACTGTTCGTACTCAACTCAACTTGTTGCCTAACTCTCGCTGCACTGCTCTCCAAAACTGTGATGTGAACTGCGTGCCCTGATCAAAAATAATAGACACTGGTTCACCGTGATAACGAATAATCTCACTGATATAAATCTCAGTCAATCGCTCCGAATAATAGGTACTCACCAACGGAATGAAATGCACGGACTTAGTCAACCGGTCCACAATCACCCATATAGCATCAAATTTCTTCAAAGTCCGTGGGAGCCTAACAACGAAGACCGTGGTAATACGCTCCTATTTCCACTCAGGAATCTCCATCCTCTAAAGCAAACCGCTCGGCCTTTGATGCTTGTACTTCACTTGCTGACAGTCCAAATACCGAGCTACAAACTCCACTATATCTTTCATCATTCTTCTCTACCAATAGTGCTACCTCAAGTCCCGATACATCTTCGCGGCACCCGGAAGAATGGAATACCGTAAACTGTGGGCCTCCTCAAGAATCAACTCATGTAACCCATCCACATTGGGCACACAAATCCACCGCTGAATCCACAACACCTCATCCTCCCCAATAGAAACCTCTTTGGCATCACCATGTTGAACCGTGTCCTTAAGGACAGTCGTCATGCTAATGCTCTATGATGTGATCATATAAAGAAAATCAAGAAACCACGCAAGCTAGAACCTGACAAGTCTCTGAAACATCTAACCTCATAAACTGATTGGCCAAGGCCTGAACACCTGAAAGAATCGCTCTCTCACCAACAGGAATATATGCAAGGTTACCCATACTTATCACATTTCTACTCAAGGCATCGGCCACCATATTGGCCTTCCCGAGATGATACAAAATTATAATATCATAGTTTTTTAACAACGTCGACCATTTCCGTTGTCTCAAATTGAGATCTTTTTGCTTGAACAAGTGTTGTAGACTCTCATGATCTGTAAATACCTCACAAGACACACCGTAGAAATAATGTCTCCAAATCTTCAATGCATGGATAGTGGCTGCCAAATCTAAATCATGAACGGGATAGTTCTTCTCCTGGGGCTTCAACTCGCGTGAAGAATAAGCAATAACTCTACCCCCCTTTATCAAGACACACCCAATACCAATCCAAGATGAATCACAATACACAGTATATGAACACGATGTTAAAGACAAAACTAGAACCAGAGCTTTGGTTAAGGCATTCTTCAGCTTCTGAAAGCTCTCCTCACACTCATTAAACCACCTTAATGGGGCACCCTTCTAGGTCAACCTAGTCAAAGGTGCAGCAGTGGCTGATAAACCCTCCACGAAGTGGCAATAATATCAGGCCAAGATAAGAAAATTTCGAATCTCGGTAGCTAAAGACAGTCTGGGCCAACTCTAAACTACCTCAATCTTATTTGGATCTACTTTGAAACCCTCACTAGACACCACATGCCCCAATAATGCCACAATGTTAGACAGAACTCACACTTGGAGAATTTAGAATAAAGCTTCTCCTCCCTCAACGTCTGTAGTACAATCCCCAGATGATATGCATGATCCCCCTAGCTACGTGAGTACACCAGGATATCATCAATAAATACTATGAAAACACGAATCAACATATGGCTGGAATACACTGTTCATCAGATGCATGAATATTGTTGGGGCATTGGTCAGCCCAAAAGACATCACAAGGAACTCGTAATGACTGTAGTGGGTCCTGAATGTTGTCTTCAAAATACAAGAGTCTCGAATCATCAACTAGTGATACGTAAACCTCAAATCGATCTTAGAGAACACTCTAGCTCTTTGAAGTTGGTCAAATAAGTCATCAATGAGTGGAAAAGGATACTTCTTCTTATTTGTAACTTAGTTCAATTGCCTATAATCAATGCACATCCATATAGTACCATCCTTCTTCTTCACAAGCAAAACCAGTGCACCTCAAGGTGACACACTAGGCCTAATTAACCCCTTATTAAGAAGCTCCTGAAGCTGCTCCTTCAATTCCTTCAACGCTACTGATGCCATATGGTACGGAGGAATAGAAATGGGATGAGTACCCGACACAAGTCAATACCTCAATCAATTTACCTATCCGGCGGCATTCCTTGTAGGTCTGTAGGAAACACATTCAGAAAGTCTCACACTACCGAAACAGCATCAAGTGTAGGAGGATCAGCACCAACATCACTCACAAAAGTCAAATATGCCAAACACCCCTTCCCAACCATTCGTTGGGCCTTTAGATATGAAATCACCCTACTGGGAACATAGTTTAGGAAACCTCTCCACTCAATCTAAGGCAATCTCGACATCGCCAATGTAACGGTCATAGCGTGACAATTCAGAATAGCATGTCATGGGGACAACCAATTCATGCCTAGAATTACGTCAAAATCAACCATACTAAGCAATAAGAGATCAAATCTCATCTCCAATCCCCCAATAGTCACCACACATGACCGATATACATGGTTCACAATAATAGAATCAGCCACGGGCGTAGACACTTGAACAGGTGTAACTAAGGAATCACGAGGCATATCCAAATAATGAGCAAAATATGATGATACATATAAATAAGTGGAACCATGGTCAAATAATATGGAATTATCCATGTGGCATACTAAAACAATACATGTGATCACTACATCTAAAGCAATGACCTCTGGCCTGGAGGGAAAAGCATAGGATCGAGCTTGATCGCCACCTGATCAGCTTCCCCCTCTACAGCGGCCTTTAGCTTCCTGAGCCCCACCTTGAGCTGGCTGAGTGAGTGATGAATTAACTAGTGAAAAAGTCATAGCTTGACCCCTCTACTGAACTGTACCTTCCAAATTATGGGGACAATGCCTCTTCATATACCCAAACTCTCCATACTCAAAGCAACTTTGATCCATCAATGGCGACGGGTACTAAATTGGATCCCAAAAAATAGAATAACTACTAGAAAGACCTGGTACAGATGAACCATAAATTGATGGAGCACGGGATGAACTCTGAACTAGGAGGGCAATAATATATTACTGACCCGGACAAGCACTATGTGAACTATGGCTATCTGATACAAAATGATGAACCGGACGAGCCGTCTGAGCAAGCCTATAAGGACGACCCATGTTGTGGTGGGATTGTCCTCCCAATGAGGCACTACTAAAAATACCTTAACCATAAGGCCTCTTGGCCTCCCTCTCCTCAAGCTCCTGGCTGTGAACATGCTCTAGGCGTCTGGCGATATCAACCACCTCGTCGAACCTAGCACCTGACGCAATTTCCTGAGTCCTGACGAAGCGTAGTCGATAATTGAGACCATCAATGAATCTCCTAATCCTCTCCCTCTTTGTGGAAACCAACCATATCATGTGACGCGCCAATTTTAAAAATCTCATCTCATATTGGGTCGCTGACATACCCTCCTTGCATAGCTTCTCAAATTGCCTGCGCAACTCTTCCCATCGGGTCTGTGGAACAAACTTCTCTAAGAAGAGAACTGAGAACTTATGCCACATACGTGGTGCAGCGCCGGCTAGCCTACCCAACTCATAGGCCTCCTACCTTCTAAAGGCTACCCAGACAATTGAAAATTAGCAAAAGCGACTCCATTAGACTCTATAATACCCGTCGTGCGAAGGATCTACAGGAACCTATCTAAGAAATCCTTAGCATTCTTTGACTCAGCCCCACTTAACTTTGGAGGCCTAAGCCTCCCAAACTGATCTAGTCTCTTCTAATCCTTGTCACTCATAGATGGACCAACCTGGGCCTGAGCAAAGTAGTTGAAGAATATTGTGGTGATGAAAGCAAAAATGATTGATTGTAAGAAAAAATATATGCATGAACAAATCAGCAAAAATTACGGACATGCATGTTGACATCCAACAAAAAACTACCCAAAAGTTCAAGATGTGCAAAATTTTATTTCTAAAACAGTATCAAAACACGTATATTGCTAAAACAGAGGAAACTGCAAAAACAATTAAAAAGTCACTAAAGAAACCCATGATTTTCTATTCTTAGAATATTTCAGTTTTTACACTTTGAAAACCTAAATAGACTCTATTGAATAATAAGTTGAAGAATACATGAGATAGTACATGAGACTTATCAATCCTTGTCACATTAAAAATTAGAAAGAATGTTCATCCTTAGGAGACCCAAAAGGTAAAACATAAAAATAAGAGAAACTAGATGAATAAGGCCTAAAACTAAGCAAGAAATTCCACACGAGGAGGAAGAAGATTTACTCAATGGGAAGAGAGAGACATTGAACTGAATCCGAAGGAAATAAAGATGTAAAACTGCATTTACATATAGGGAGAAGAAGGCAAACGGGTTAGAAAAGACAAAACCCATGTTCATGGAGTAGTGATTTGATGGTTCCAGTAGATTCGTATGTTGATTTTGGCCATAGTCGTATATTCGGATATGGATTTGGAGGTTCCTAAGATATTTTGGCTTTATTTGTCGAAACTTGGCAATTTAAAGGTTTGAAGAGTTTACAAGTTTGATCAGGAGTTGACTTTAATGACATTGGATTTAGATTATTGTTTTGAGACTTTGAATAGGTTCACTTAGTGGTTAGAAATTTTTGTGCGAAGTTTGGTTGGGATCCGGAATGTTTGGCATGATTCGGATGTGTTCAGCGAAGTTGGAATGTTTGGAAGCTAAGAATTGGATTTTAATCTTCGATTCATAGTTTTTTATATTATTCGTGGTGTTTTAGGTATTTGGATTACTTTTTATTAGGTATTCAGATTTATTGGTAAGGTTGGATGTGGCCTGGGGGTCTCGAGTAAATTTCGGGGTGGTTTCGGACCATGTTTGTGCTGCTAAGATTTTTTTTATCTTGTGTGCATCGCACCTGCGTGGATTAGGTCACAGATGCAAAGGGCGCAGTTGTAAGTTCCTACTCACTTTTGCGAAGTTGGCAGTCTTTGAGTATTGTCGCTTCTGTGGAGAAGGGTTGCAGGTGCGAAGGCACACCTGTAGAGAGTGGATACACGCCTGGGAGGATGGCTTTGGTGGTCAGTGGTCGCAGATGCAAAGGATTTGTGCATAAATGCATCCGCAAATGCAGAAAGGTGTTTCAAAAGTGGAGGGTCGGCTAGCTAATTGGTTCTCGCAGAAGCGACTAAGTGGTCGGCAAATGCGAAATCGTTGGACTTATATTTTGAGGGTTTTAACTCATTTCTCATTATTTGGAATTTAAAGCTCGGCTAAAGGTGATTTTTGGGGAGATTTTCATTAATACTTTGTGGATAAGTAATTTTCACTTGGACTTAACTATTTATCTTGAAATCCCATGGATTCATGCACCTTAACAATTTTGGAGGGAAAATTGGGGTTTTAACCTAACTCTTAAGAGAATGAATTTTTGCTGATTTGAGGGTCGGTTTGGACTTGGTTTTGGAATCTAATCACATATTTGGACTCGCACGGTTATGGATAGTCGGGATCTACCCCTTAACTCAAGTTTTGATTGTGTGGGCCCGAGTTGACTTTTGTTAACGTTTTGAGAATTAAATAAAGATTGAAGCTTTATTGTTTGAAATTAATTCATATATTTTATTTGACATTATTGAGTTATGTTTTGCTAAATTTAGATCCATTCGGAGGCCAATTTGTAAGGGAAGGCATTTTTGGAGTATTAATTTTGCTTGTTCAAGGTAAGTACCTTGCCTAGCTTTGGCTTGAGGGACTAGTTGCTTGAATTGTTGATGTTGGCTACGTGCTGGATTGGCATAAATGTGAGGGGTTGAGCAGATGTGAGTACACCAGGTTTATCCATATTTGGGGTAGTCTTTAGGCTATATCATGCCTCGTATTTAATATGTGTGGGTCTTTCTATCATGATTTATATTATTGTACGACTACATGCGGTTATGGCATGTAAGTTATCCGTGCAGATATGGATAAGGATACTTCCACCTAGGGTCGCACTCAGTTTCTCCTTGATGACGTAAAGTGGTTATGGAAAATTAATCAGTGTTGGATTTTGTGTATCTTCTATATATGCAAATTCCTTGGATGCATATATGATTTTTACTGCATATCTCCTCTATATGTTAGCTCCGAAAATGTATACTTACCTTTTTACGCATGTCTTCTCTATATGCTGCTTTAGTTAACGAAATGATACACAGTACATATCTTCCCTATATGTCACTCTTTGTGTAACTTAACTTGTTTATTTTTGCATACCTTCTCTATATGTTGAATTGTTAGCCTGTTTTGATGTTAGTGCATATCTTCTCCATTGCGATGTTGCTCTTATTTGTATTTAATGTGTAGATTCTCGTATCGTTGTTGTTGTATATATATATATATATATATATATATATATATATATATATATATATATATGTGTGTGTGTGTGTGTGTGTGTGTGTGTGTGTGTGTGTGTGTGTGTGTGTGTGTGACATGTGAGTATCATTGGTGATTCTCGCCACTGTCTCGCCGAGGTTAGTCATGATACTTACTGAGTACATGGGGTCTGTTATACTCATACTACACTCTGCACTTAATTGTGTAGATCTAGGAGTCTGACCATCTGAGCGTTGAGTATTGGACAATTGTTGAGCTGTTGAGACCAAGGTAGAGCTGCTTCCCGATTATAGTCCCTGGCATCTCCTTCTATTTTCATTACTATTGTTATTTTAGACAATGTATTGTATTTCAAAAAAGTATTCTCATATTTGAGCTCATGACTCAGTGTTGTAATATTTTGGTATATTTATGCTTATTCGACATTTGAACTCCTTTATTTTGTCTTTTTTATTATTTTTCGTAAATGATTATTGATTGGCTTGCTTAGCAAGTGGGGTTAGGCGACATCATGACCGGTGATGGTTTTAGATCGTGAAAAGTTGGTACCAGAGCACTAAGTTATTTAGGTCTCACGAGTCATGAGAAAGTCTAGTAGAGTCTTGTGGGTCAGTACGTAAAAGCCTATACTTATCTTCAAGAGACTACATGGCTGTTAGGAAAAACATCTCTTCTTTTATTATCGTGCGGATTTGTTTATTCTGAAATTTGGGTATTTGCTCTTCTATTCTTTTATAGATGATGAAAACACGTTCTTCTGGTACAGCTGAGCGGGGGCCAGTACCCTAGACCAGAGCCGCAAGAGGACAGGGTCGCGACAGAGATAGTGGTGGAGCACATGCCACAATTAGAGGCCCTGCTAGAGCAGCCACTATGGAGCCACTCGTAGCACCCATTGAGGAGTAGGTTTCAGATTATGTTAAGACGATGGGACCAGCTTAGGCACCTGAGGGACCTATTGCTACCCCTGGGTTTCCGGAGACTTTGGCTCAGATTTTGAGCATGTACACAATTTTGGCTCAGGCGAGTATGATTCCAATTGCACCAACTACCTCAAAGATCGGGGAAGGAGCCCAAACTCCTACCGCACATACACCAGCATTTCGTTTGCGGTCATCAGACACAGAAGGTTCTGCCACTGCAATAAGTCATTGCAGTCTAGACCGAGATTATGCCAGTCATTGCAGTCTAGCCCGAGATTATGCCAGTTTTGAGTACCTACGCTAGGAGGGTATGACTGTGACTCAGTATGAGATGAGGTTCATGTAACTAGAACGTCATGCTAGGGAGAAGGTTAAGAGGTTCATTGAGGGCCTTAATTTTGGTATCCGCTATGGAATGGCCCAAGAGGCCGAGTCTGATACTAATTTTCATCAAGTTGTGGAGATTGTCCGGCGCTTGGAGCATACTTGCAGGCAAGAGAGAGAGGAGTGGGATGCCAAAAGGACCCGTGATTCAAGTGGTTTTGGTGGTGCTTCATCTGAGGCTAGGGAAATAATACTTTTTGAAAATACTACTAAAAATACTTGATGTGTCACAGTCACTTCGTGGGTCAATTTGGCCATGATGCTGTATATACAAGATTTGATACGTGGTTCAAATAATTTGTAAGTTTATCTTGATAATGTTCTAACACTATGTAGGTAAATAATGTTTGTAAGTTATGCTAACTTATGATTTTTTTTAATATTATGTAGGTAAATGATCCAAATAATGGTGTAAATCAATTTTTGATAGATATATCTTGGGGACCTAGGCTTTAGGTCACAACAATGTCTAAGTACGTAGTGAATGGTTATAAGTTCCATACAGAGGACTGCTCTAAAAATAAAAATAGCAACAACAACGGGGTGTGGGTTCAAGGTGGTGATGGCAACCAAGTTGGAGATATTGATTATTATGGTGTGCTCAAAGAAATAATAAAACTAGAATATACAAGTTGGCCATATAAGAAATTGATACTCTTTAGATGCAAGTGGTTTGACCCAAATCCAAAAAGAGGTACAAGAGTACACAACCAATACAACATAATTGAGGTTAATCATACGAGGGAGTATGATCGCTATGATCCTTTCATAATTGCACATAATTTTAGGCAAGTGTATTATGCTCCTTATCCATTGCAGCGGAATAAGTCCGATTGGTGGGTTGTAGTAAAAACTAAGCCTGTAGGTAGGGTGGAAGTCGAGAATGTATTAGATGTTGCATATCAAAACGATATCTCCAGTGTTCACCAAATAGTGGACGATCAGCTAGAAAATGATTTGGAACATCCTGAATACATATTGGAAGTAGTTGATATAAATGAAGTAAGAATTATAGAAAATGAGGACGAAGAATCAACTGATGAAGCTCAAACAAGTGAGGACGTAGAATTCTCGGACGAGGAACAATACGTCGATGAGCTAAAAAAGGTTGGTTTTTTAAATAACTCTCGTTTTATAGCTAGTTTCTTATATGTTTTAATCTAAATATGTATTATATTATGCAGATGGCAGGCAAGGGTCAAGGTAACAATGACCCTACTGGTTCTCGGAGTCGAGAAAAGGCTAGGAAGGGAAAGAGAAGGGTAGAAAATAATACTCCATCTGCTCTACTCTCTTCAGAGATGCCTATGCCTATGTCTTATCCTCCACCCGAAGGCTATACTGAGCTACCACAGCATCACGAGCCCTACACTTTCATGTAGACACCCGATTTTTCATCACAAGGTCATAAGACTATACGTTCGATATACAGTCCAGCTACCTCACAACCACGTGGATCACAGCCATCTACATCACATGGATCACATCCATCCATGTCACAACCACATGGATCATAGCCACTCGGGTCATATCCATCAGTATCATAGCCAGTTAGGGTCCATCCAGCTATGTCGCAGTCACAGGGATCGCAGCCATCTTCATCATCGACTTCATCTATTTCAGGCCTTCACTTGTGAGGTAGTAGCTCTGACTCCCTACACCATCCACACATGCCTATGATATACATGCTTCGGACGATGAGGCTGATGATGACGAGGAAGTGCATTATGATCAATATGGCAGGATCATCATAGTCCCTGAGGGTGATGGGTAAGAGTTATTTGTTATTTTTGTATTTATTGTTTTGTAAAGTTTTTACTAAGATATTAATGTATTTTTATTGTTAAATTGTAGGTTCATCCCGAGTAATAAGACTATGAGGATAATCACCAAAGCCATCAAAAAGCTTTATGATGGCCCTTATGCAACTTGGAGTGATTTCCCATTCTCGATGAAGGAGAAAATTTTCAATCAATTTAAAGTATAAATGTTCTTTTAAGCAGTTTAATAATTTATATTTATGATATTTCCATATAATATTTAACTTTTGAAATACAGAGCAAGTGTGTATGGGAACACTGCTATAGTGTAGAAATGGCTGCAAATTTTAATCACAAAGCTCGCATAGTTTCTTCGAAGTTAGAAAGAAGAACAAGAAGCCTGACTGGTTAATTCAAAATTTATGGGATGATTTGCAAAGGCAATGGCTTACTGCAAAGTTCTTAGAGAAGAGCGAAAAAGGAAAGAAAGCTCGCGCATCTGAGAAGGGAGGCTCCTTGCACACTAGAGGTGCGATCAGCCTAGGGACAATAAAAAGAAGATTGGTACATAATTGCTTAAATTATTTTAACTTTCAAAGTATATCTATCCTGTTTATTAACTAATTCATTAATTTGTTTTCAGGAAAAGAAGTTGGGGCGTCCAATGAACCATGATGAGCTATTCAAGGAGATGCATATTGTAAAGAAGAAGAAAGAGACGGATCAAGAAAGGTGGGTCGAGGACCGGGCCTCGACTGTATATGTAAGCTTTCACTTTTCTTTAAGTATTTTAATTTACTTTTACATAAATTTTGAAATACTAATTCAATTTAAATTTTCGTATAGGATCGCTACCAAACTAACATTGAGGAATTCATCTGCATTCAGCTAGCTGGTGAATCGGGTGAGCCAACCCAACCTTCGGACGAGGATTTTGAAAGAATATGGATGGAGTCTGCTGGCGGTCCAAAATGGGGGAAGGTATATGGGCTTCCTACTAAGAAATTCTATCGTTATAAGTGTGGAATGCAAGGAATAGGGATTTCCTCGCAAGGCAAGCAACTTGATGGGGAGAGCCAGTCTGCTATGCGGGAGACTGTGACAAAGCTCACATCCGAGCTAGAAGCGGCCAAGGAAAGAGAAAGGGTTAGAGATGCTCAGTTCCTTAGCATGCAAGCTCAGATCAGAACTCTCCTATCTACTAGAGCTTTTCTGTTGCCCCGGTCTCGTGAGTCATCGCTAGAGGCTCGACTTGAACGCGAGCGTTCCTTCCGTCCTCCCCGTGATCGTTCCTCCCGTCCTCCCCGTGATCGTTCCTCCCGTCCTACCCGTGGCCGTTCTTCCCGTCCTTCACAAGACCCTCCTCGACATCGTCTTTTAGATGAAAGTTCATCAAACAGTGATGTTGTACAAAATACTCCTTGACTTTTATATACTTTGAACTAGACAAATAGAACCAATTTTGATCTAGTTGTAATAAGTTTAACTTTGTTTTGGATTTTTTAGTTCTATTGAACTTTAATTTGTTAGTTTTAATGTATTTATTGAATTGTGTTGTTGTTGTTGTATTGTTGTTATTGTTGTTGTTGTTATTTAGGAATTTTGCTATGCTGGCAGGTGGTGTAGCTGCCAAAACAGGCATTTTATGCCAAAATTAAAACCCAGAAAACCGACCAAAGTTGGTCGGTTCCTAATAAAAAAAAATATGCTGATTAACGACCAAGGTTGGTCGCTAAATTTAAAAAAAAATAAAAATTACCGACCAAAGTTGGTCGGTTAATGAACAAGGATTACCTAGATTTCAACTTTACCGACCAACTTTGGTCGGTATTGTTAAATTTTTATTTTTTTAAAAAAAATGTATTTTACTTTACCGACCAACTTTGGTCGATAATTTTTAAATTTTAATAATTAATAAAATAACGTAATTTAATTATACCGACCAACTTTGGTCGGTAAAATTAAATTATTAAAATATGTTACCGACCAAAGTTGGTCGGTATGTTTTTTAAATTGCACAGTCGGTCTTTTTACCTTTGCGACCAACCTTGGTCGGTAATTAGCGACCAACCTTGGTCGGAACTAAAACGACCACCAAAATAGCGACCAAGCCTGTTTGAACGAGTTTTGATCGGTAATTGGCCAAAACCGACCAACATTGGTCGCTTTTTTGGATCGCTAATTACCGAATTTCTAGTAGTGAGTCAAGTTAATCAATTTTACGAAAAGGAAGATTTTTTTATAAAAAAAAAATAAAGAAAAGAATGACAGATGTATAATCTAAAAGGGTAACTCATGTGTTGTCTCTTGAGTTCATCCGTCAATGACGGCGACCTGAAAATAGAAGATAAGATTACTGTTCAATTTCTTATCTTAAAAAAAATTGGGATCTTTATACAAATAACCATTTAAATTCACTATTTATTTTTTAGCCGCTACATATAAATAATATACTGACTAAATATAATTATACATATATTATACATGAATTACGAATATATTATATATCAATCAATTATTTTAAATTTAAACGGATAAGTGAACGGCTATTTGGATTAATCTTCTTAAAATTCTTCTTATTTATGTGTAGCAACCTCCACTTCCAATCAAGAGATTGTGAGTTCGAGTCTCTCCAAGAGCAAGGTGGAAAGTTCTTGGAGGGAACGATGCCAAGAGTCTACTTGGAAACAGCCTCTCTACCCCAGGGTAGGGGTAAAGTCTGCGTACACACTACCATCTCCAGACCCTACTAAGTGAAATTATACTGGATTGTTGTTGTTTGACACGTTTAGAATGAGAAATGATTTTTCCCCTTAATAAATATGTGGGACCAAAAGAAGCCCACACAAATGGGTCGTTGTATTTCTCTGACTACGTGTTTATTTGACGAAAATAGTCATCAAACATGTCAAAAGTGCCTCTAGACCTACGCACTGACGCATATCTTATGATACTCCTTAGTTGGTTAATTTAGAAACAAATTATTAAACTTGCTGAAATACCTGAATTCGATTTGACACATCTCCATACCAGCTTACACACGTTTTCCTACCCAAGAAAAACACCAAATAATTTTCCCATACCAAATAAATAAGAGTTTAATTTATATGAACGAATCGTGAAAAAGTTATTTACACAATCAAATCATTTATAAGGTAATTGTAAATAAAATTTATGATATGACGTAATAAAAATAATAACTAACCTGCTTCTACATATTAAAAGACATCAATAGTATAAATATTCTAAACACGGTCAGTATATATATAATTTAAAATCCAACAGATAAACGAACAACAATGTTTTGAACGTAGCCCATGTCCAAAAGGTCATTCCCTTGACCATGAAATGACTTTGTTTCTTTTTGACTAGCTAATGGAAAGAATTGAATTTGGTATTTTCTTAAATGAAGAAATAGTCATTCAGAAAATATTACTCTACCTGTTTTATTTTATGCGTTAATGTTTGATTAAGTAAAAATAATAGTCGAAAAAATATATAAAATTTATATATATATATATATATATATATATATATATATATATATATATATATATATATATTACTAGATCTGGGGCATTTGCATCTGTCCCCGCTTTTTGTGTCACAATTTAACTTGTGTCCGCTTTGCAAAAAAAATTGCAAGTGTACCCGCTTTTTCGCATAACTTCAGCACACAGGGCTGAAGTAGCAAAGGCAATCACGCAAAACTTCAGCATTCTAGTAGCCGGGCCTGAAGTTCAACTCTAGAGCTGAAATTTTTGTTTTGTAACTGGCGAACTTCAGCTCTAGAGCTGAAGTTTTTGTGTTGTAACTGGAAACTTCAGCTCTAGAGCTGAAGTTTTTGTGTTGTAATTGAGAAACTTCAGCTCTAGAGCTTGTGTTGTAACTGGAAAACTTCAGCTCTTTGTGTTGTAACTGGGAAACTTCAGCTCTAGAGCTGAAGTTTTTGTCTTTGTAACTGGCGAACTTCAGCTCTAAAGCTGAAATTTTTGTTAATTTGCTGTATTTGTCAATTATAATTTTCTAGCTGTATTTTTGTTGTTTTGCCTTAGTTGTAGCTAGTGGTTGTTAGCTGAAGTGGACTAGAATGAGCAAGTTATGTTTTTAAGAAAGCCACAAGATGCTCGATATATGTCCTCTGAGACAAAAGAAGGAATAACGGTGCCCAAACAAATAAAAATAAGTAGAGAGGCGTATGAATATATACTGCACAAAAATCATACCAAGAAATATATATATTTCCAAATGGCACACAAACAATTGGCCTTACAAAAACGCTTTCCAACAGTGAGCAATCCAAAACAAACCCTACTGGTAACTTAAACTTTTTTCTAAGACTAATTTGCTATAAATTTGGAGCAGAAGTACAACTGCCGAACTGTTCAATTAAAAAAATTGACCTTATAATTAAAGCAGCGTTGCTTCTGGAGATAAATACCAATTTGTTTTGTAACTTGAAGAAGAAAACAAAGGAGGAGAAGGAGGGGGAGAAAGAGGGCTGAAGTTATTTAAAGAATGAGTACAAGTTAAAAGTTTTTAAAAAATGGGTTTAGGTTAAATGGGGGCGACCAAATAAGACGCTCTGTGCAATTTTTTCCTAGAATCTTGTGGTCATAAACCTTTCATGTCATGATTAAGAGATTGCCATTAATGAAAAAAATATAAAAATATTAGAATTTAAGAATTTTTCAATATAAAAACATGTCATTCCTTTTTTAACATATTAAAAAGGAAAAAATATCATATAAATTGAAATCTAGGAATTATAATTAATTTAGGAATAGGAACTAATTAAGAAGGTTTTTGTCAAACTAGCTAGTAATTGATAAATAATCAAATCCCTTCTGCATACGCATCATATAAAATGTTTTGTAGACGGATTAGGGATGCTTTTATCAACATATTTATTTTTTTTCATTTTAAAACTTATTTATTATTATTACTTAATTATAAATAAAATTATAACTTTTTAAAAGCTGTTTTCGGAGCAGCAAAAGGGGGAAATTACTTTGAAAGTTCTAAACTTTCTCGATATGTTTCTTATTCAAAGTAGAGAAAAGGGAGTTGAAGATACAGAGGCTGCTGTTTATTTAATAAATAAATAAATAAATAAATAAATAAAGACTATCTGTTTTCTTCGTGTGAAACTGAACTTTCCCTTTTCTCTACAGAAGAAGCTATCTAGAAAAGTTTCTATCCTTGGACCAATATGAAGAATTTTCTAATATTGCAAGTTAAATTTATATATATATATATCAGAGCAAGAAGATTTTTGGACCAAACAGTTTATGAAACAATTATTGTTCGCCAAATATATAAGTTACTATCACCATCTGATATATATTAGCTATAAGACCATTAGAAATTATAAAAAAATATATAAGAATATTAGAATTAGAATTAGATATTTTTAATACCGAGGATTTTCAGAATTTCCTTTTTCATGAAATAGAAAGAACAAGTATTGAAATACAAGAGGAAAAAAGTTATATTCAAACAACTAGAAATAAGATAAAATATATTCCACTAGGGTAAACCATATGTTAAGACAACATCCTATAGCCAAAGAAATAGCCTTTAACTATTGGCTTTTAAGAAGAGATACAGTCAGAAAAGCAGAGCTAAAGAAAATACTAAAAGGAACTAAAACACTACTATCATCAACTCTAGAACTAGCTAAACAAATAGAAGCATCAGATTCCAAAATAAATAGAGAACAAGGTTATATAATTAAAAGAAGTATTAGCTTAGAAACCATATCAGATTTAGAGTGGGAAATACAAAGTATAGAAGGAGAAATATATTCACAAAATCAACGAATAAAGTTCTTTAAGAAAAGAAAAATTTGGATACCCTTAGGATAGACAATATAACTACCTTAAATAACCTAGAATATTTAGATTTAAAAATATATCCAGAAAAGAAGTATAGAATAGTAAAAGATAATATGGTAATTAAGTGTAATTTTAGCAGTGGAGAACATATATTACATAGCGAAGATAAACAATACAATACAATAGTAGATTTAATAATAAATTTTGGATAAAAAACACAAGAAAATAATAAAAATTTAATAAGAACACTAGAACTAGTAGAAGCATTACAAATTAAACAGAAAAAGACTCTAGAGAAACTAGAACAAAATTTAGACTTCATAAAATCACAAGAACTAGAAATAGACAGAAAAATACAATATTTAAATAATAAGTTTAATCTAGAAAAAATACCTACGAAAAACGAAATAGAAAAATTAATTAAAGCTATTACAGAAAAAACCTCAGGAATTAGAAACACAAACGACTAGGCTAATAGAAAGAATAACAGATCAAGTAGAAGTATTAAAAAGTGAGATCAGTGTTTTAAAGGAAGAAATAGACAAAATAAAGGAAATCGCTCTTTCATGAGTGATATAGAATTAGACCCAATATATGAAGAAGCATTAAAACTTACAAAAAGAATTCAACCAACCCAGAAGGACTAACTAGTTATATCCCTCAAGGAAAGACAGATCAAACAATAATAAAACAAAATAATACTTTAATAATATTACTTTTAGAAATTAATAAAAAACTAGATAAAATTATTAAAGAAAAAAAGATAAAAACAGAAATCCCAAAGGTTGACGATCTAATAAAGCAATTAAAAAGAGTTGAAATAACACCACAAAAAGATAGAATTAAAATAAGAAAACCACAAAAATGGACTTTCTTCCAGGTGGGAGAAACGAAGAAAGATCAAGAGTAAGTTTTTCAGATAATAGAATAGGTAATAATATGTTAACAAGAATCATAACTAGAAAAAGACAAGATGACAATCAGAGACTAGATGAAATAATAGATATAGATAAAGACATACAGACTTTTCAGCAGAATCAACTAAGGTTACTAAATCCAAAAATATTATATAATACAGGGTATTTTTCAAATAATTCTCAACTATATAGACATTATAGAGAAGAACAATTATCAGCTATAGGAAGTAAAGTAGCTACATTAAATTTAGTAAATCCAGATTCAGTAAGACAAATAAAGAACTATAAAAGGAATTTAATGCATATGGGATTAATAGTAATCGGATTAAAAGGATTAACTAGAAAAAACTTAGGAACTAAAGTATTAGTAGTAGTATATGATGACAGATGGTCAGATCAAAAGAAATTCATACTAGGTTTAACAGAGGTAGACATGACAAATAATGGAGGAATATTTTATATCAGCCCAGATTTTATGATAAATGTAGCATAATTTGGAAAAAATATTAAAATAGGAATACAGACTAAAAGATATGAAGAAATGAACAATGGAAATAATTTATTAATATGTGTAGGTTTCATAGGAAAAATGGCAACAAGTAGTAATACAAGATTCAAAATTAAAGTAGACGATGTAGTCGAGGTAATGGGAAATAAAGGAATAAAACTAATAAAGCCTATTAAAATAAATCCAGAAGAATATGCTGGACTAGAATGGAATTTAGAAGACTTTGCAAAACCAAAAATATTTAAGCCAGAATTGCATTTAATGTACACAAACTCAAAAGGAGAAACCTCAATTAGATTCACTAATTATAATTATTCTACCCAAAAGGAAATAGACGATACAACGAAAAGCACAGTAGAAGATACTGATACTGAGTTTATGAACATAGAAGTAATACCAGACGAATTTGAGGTAGATATAGCACTAGAAAGAGCAAAGAAACTAGTTAAGAAAAATAAAACTCAGACTTTCCAGTGTAAAGGATGTAAACTTAGAAAGTTAACCTTAAGCGAAGTAGAAGAAAACTTTAAGAAATGTGAATTAAGAACAGATAATTAGGGATATAGAAAAGAAGATATTTTACAGAAAAAATCAGAGAAATTAGATAAAATTTTTGATGAAATACAAGATAGTTATGAAGAAACAGAAACAGAATCCTTAATAAGCCTAAAAGAATTAATGGAATCAACTAGTTCTAGCCCAAGCCCTTTCCAAAGAACAACCTATCAAAGCACAGTAGATACAAGCACAGGGAATGTACCTCGACAAAGAGTTTACAGAATAGATCACCACACGGAAATAGAAACTGTAAAACCATCAGGAAAAAGAATGCCTATAGAAGAACCTATAAGACTACAGGAAGGAGGAAGTAAGGGTAAAATATTAAATATAGCGGCTCATAATCCACAAATGTGGAACTCAGTAATAGACCTATGGAAAGGAATAGTAGTAGCGGACTTTATAAAAACTTATAATGATACAGATGCAGAAACAATGTATAAATATATGGAAACTTTCTTAGGAGAATCAACCAAAGGCCTATGGGAAGCCTATAAAACAGAATTCCCACAAGATTTCCAAATGTTAATAGCAATGGGAGCAAATCCTTATAATTTTACAAATAAGATATATAGTTTAATTACAGGAGAAGATCCAAATAGTGGATTAGTAGTATTACAGAAAAATGCTTTAATAAAACTAGAACAATTAAGTATAAGTAGTTGGTTTCATATAAAAAAGTTTTTAAATGATTATTTTTTTATTGTACTATAAGCGGGAATGCTTTTCATCAGAATTTAGGTAAAAAATTATTCAATAAATTACTAGGAGTTTTAGGAAGAGAAATAGAAGAAAGATGGTATAAAAGAGAAGGAGTAATACAGAATCCTCATGCAAAATGGTCTATAGGACATAAAATACAACATATAATTGAAGTACTACTAGAAAAATGTACCAATCTACAAATACAGAAGCAATTAAAACAAAATAATATGAGTTTTTGTAGATCGACTGTATACACAACGCAGAGTTATGATAAAAATGAGTATAAAAGAAAAAAAATATAGAAAATATAAACCGCAATACAATAAAGGATATAATAGAAAAAATTATTATTAGAAAATCATCAGCTAGAAAGCCATATTTAGACAAAGATAGACATGTTAGGAAATATAGAACAGACAGAAATTATAAAAATAAATTAGAATGTTTTACTTGTGGTAGTGTCGAACATCTGGCGAATACATGTCCAAAGAGAATTAATAATAAAACAAGGAATTCACAGTTAATAGAAGATTTTCAAGAAACTTTAATAAATGTAGATGAATATATGTCAGATAATGAAAGCATATACTCAATAGTAAGTGTAGAAATAGAAGAAAAAACCCAGATTGACACCTCAGAATCAGAAGAAGACGATCTAATAAATGAAGTGGGATTAGAAAGACTAAATCTAGAAGAAAATAATTTTGCAAATATATCAGACGAATGTGCCCATAATTTCGAAAGAAATAAAGGGTTAGATAGTAACCAATGTTTTATATGTAAATGGTACCCAAGTAGAAATAAAAGAGCTAAATGTAAGCTATGCTATTTAGAAGGATGTATAACTTGTATATAAAAAGATTTTGAAACTAAAATAAATAAAGAAGAAAAATATCAAGAGACAAGTAATCCTACAATAAACTTGAGAATAATGACATTAGAAGCCAGAATAAATGAATTAGAAAAAAGAATACAAAAAATGGAAAAAGGAAAAGAAAAATTAGAAGATATAAAAGAAAGCATAACAACAGTAGAAGAAGAACTAATGAGTATAGAAAATTATGATGCACTCATATGTAATGAAGATAAAAGGTTAAGTACAATAAAAATCCTAACAAGAATCAAAATAGAAGATTATGAAATAGAAACCTTAGCTCTAGTAGATTCTGGATGCACAAGATGCATAATAAATAAAAGAATAGCTCCCCCAAATCTGATCCAAATCTAATAAAAACCTTATACAAACCAGTTGCAGCCATGCAAATGGATGGAACTCATAATATATATAAGCATTATATAGATAAATCACAGATTAGTTTTATAAATACATGCTTAGATTTTTATAAACCAAGCTATAAAGTAGATAAAATTTGGGTAAGAGATTTAAATATAAACATAGATTTTGTAATAGGATTAAGTTTTATATTACATAATAATGGTAGTTGTCTAATAAGTAGGGATGGAGTAATATTCTTTAAAAATCTTACACAAACACCAGTACAAACAATAGAAACTGCAACCAAAATAAGAACAAGATTAAATACAAGCCAGAACAACTTAGAAAACCAAGAAGAATGTTGTAAAGATTGCAAAGATAAAAATACATGTTGTAAAGACTTAAAAGAATCTAAAACTTTAATATTAGAAGAAGATGAAAATAGAGATATATTAGAAAAAGATTATACCTTAATAGACATAGAAACAGAACTGTATAATTTTAAAACAGGACTACAAAAAATAGGAATAATAAAAAACGAAAAGGATTTAGACAATATAATAAAGATATTAGATGAAATAGAAATAATAGGAGAAAATCCTTTAAAATATTGGAAAAATAATAAAGTAATGTGTAAATTAGATATAATTAATCCAGAATATACAATAAAAACAACATCAATAGAAGTTACAAACCAAGATTTAGAGGACTTTAAAATCCAGATTAAAGAACTTATGAATTTAGGAGTAATAAGAAGATCTACCTCTAAGCATAGGTCGGCAGCTTTTATGGTCAGAAATCATAGCGAAATAATAAGGGGAAAAGCAAGAATGGTAATAAATTACAAAAGACTTAATGATAACACTAGAACAGATGGATATAAGCTACCAGATAAGACAGAATTAATAAATAGAATGACATTTACTTGTTCAGAAGGACATTTTGAATGGTTAGTAATGCCATTTGGATTAAAGACAGCTCCATCAATTTTCCAACGAAAGATGGATAATATATTTGGAGAATATAAGAGATTTGTCTTGGTATATGTAGATGATATATTAGTATTTAGTAAAGATATTAAAGAACATTTACGACATCTACAGACTGTATTTAGATTATTTGTGGACAATGGAATAATAATTAGTAAAAAGAAAATGGAATTATGCAAAAATTATATAAACTTTCTAGGAGTAATTTTAGGGGATGAAAAAATAAAATTACAACCTCATATTGCTAAAAAGGCCCTAGAAATGCCAGATAAACTAGATAAGACCAAAGAATTACAAAAATTCTTAGGTATAGTGAACTATATGAGAAATTTTATAAAAGATTTAGGAAAAATAGTGGGGCCATTATATGCTAAGACAGGCTCTACAGGACAAAAACACTTTAACACGGAGGACATTAAACTAGTACAAAAAGTTAAAGAAAAGATAAGGAATATCCCCGACTTAAACATGCCATTAGAAACAGACTATTTAATTATAGAAACAGACGGTAGTTTTGAAGGATGGGGAGCAGTTTTAAAAGCAAAACCAAATAAATATAGTGACAAAAATACAGAAAAAATATGTGCTTATCAAAGTGGAAAATATAAAGAAAAGGGAAATATGAGTAATATAGATGCAGAAATATTAGCAGTAATCTATGGATTGAATAGTTTTAAATTATACATATTAAACAAAAAGGAAGTAACAATTAGAACTGATTGTGAAGCAATAGTAAAGTTTCATCAAAAAATAAATACAAAAAATAGCAGTAAAAGAAGATGGTTAAATTTTATAGATACTATATCAATATATAACTTAGTTTTTGAACATATTAAAGGAAAAGCTAATAATTTAGCAGATCAATTAAGTCGACTTAAAATTATGATCAATTAACAAAGCATATTTTGTATGTACAGCATGAGACCAGCAGTTTCAAAGACTACAGACAAAGGGAAGGGCATCCAAGCCTCACCCTCAGACAAATATTTACTGACAGTTTTAGGTAATCTCCATTTTAAGCCACAGTCTTTCTTAGAACAGACTAATTTAGAAAGAATAAATTTTGGGAAACATAGTCTTATATTTTTTCCACCATCTAATATGTCTTTTAGAATTTTATCAGAATGTGTCATAGACAGACCCCAAAGGTGCTTAATTGATAACTTATGGATATCATATAATAAAAAAGATACTAAATATTTTATAGCAGCACTTAACGCTTTGGGTCAATATTTTACAGACAAAATCAAGACAAAAGGTTTAAGTATTATGTAGTTATACATGGAAAAACAAAAGGTATTTTTCAGACATGGTTAGAAGTATTAGATTCCATTAAAGACATAGAAAAACCTCTTTTTAAGGGATTTAATGATTTTACCGAAGCATTAGATTATGCAAGAGGAATATTGGGACCAAATTATTATATTACCCCAGCTCTAAGAAAAATCCAGAAAAAACCCCTCAATACAACATCCGAAAAGACGATGGTAAAATAATATTTTGCGATCACTGCTCGTCAATGACAGAAGCCTTCAAACGATTAAACCAAAAGAATGACATCTTGACACAAGAAAAGACGAAGCTCATCGAGCAAGTAAAGGTATTAGAACACAGGATACAAGCATTGAAGTTCGAGTTAACACAATCACAGACAACCTCGCAGACTCAGATTATACCACAACCAGATTCAGAAATGAACAATCCAAAGAGTTCTCCATCTCAAACAAAAATGGATGAGACGGGTGTGCATTCCCCAATGAATGCAGTAAGATCCACTGTATCGGATAGTGATACAGCTAGTCCGGTTCAAACGGTAACCGGTAAAGACAAATCAAATCCGTTGATGGCTGTCACTTTGCCAAAAAGTGAAGATGAAGGTCCATCAAGAAGAAGATTACCAAAGACCTTAACGCAAGGAGAAATGCTAAAGAAAAAGGGAGTGATATCAAAAAGGAAAAAAAATGAGAAAATAGAAAAAATAATTAAACAGACATTAGAGAATTTTTTCCAAGAAAAAGAAGAACAAGACAAGCATATAGTTAAAAACCCAAGTCTTAGTCCAAGAAGTCCAAGTCCGAGATTAAATCCAGGAAGGGAGCAAAGTTCTGAAGAAACTAATGACTATCTAAATTATCAAGATGCCCAAGACCCGAATGATTATGATTCTGGTATGAGTTTCGACTCAGAAGCCATCCATAATCTAGATACATAAAACCATCAGAACAAGGCAAAGAACAAGACCAACAATACAAGACCAGACCAATAATGAAAACGTGGAAAGAAAGACAAGACGAAGAAAAGACGGGTACCAGAAAAGAAGACAGCTGTGCTAAAAGACGGAGATAAAAAGATGACACAAGATGTGACAAGACAATGACACTAAAAGACAAGACAAAAAAGTTGAGTGGACTAAAAGGGCGCATAAAAAAGGATCTTCGAAAAAGCAACGTGCAGATGGGGCCCAAAGTTGTACCCTGCGAAGCTTGATAGATGGATTCCTAACACATTTTGAAATCCAGTTTTCAAGTTCGACTCAAACTCTCTATCTATAAAAGGAGAAGAAGGAAGAGAAAAGGATTCATTCGAAAAAAGAAGAACCATTCGAAAAACCCATCCTCTCATCAAAAATTATCCAAAAAACTCTCAACCATCTTTGTAAAATACCTCTATGTATAATATAGTAATTTTCCCTCCTCCTCTAAGCTTGTAAGAAAAATAAGTTCATCAGCTTGTACGAAGTAATTTTCAAAGTTTTCAGTAAGGTTTTCGGGTTTCCCGAAAGGGAAATCTCTCTCCTATAAGCATGTAAGTTATTCATATTTATCTAAATTATGTTTCTGATAAACATTACACCAGTTTGTATTTTACTAAATTTATGATTGTTAATTAGTTTGTATTTTACTGTTCTTATGATTATTAGTTAGTTAACACTATGTCTGTACATTAAATTATTATATAACACTCTTAGTATATTGTTAGCTTCCCAATTTCTTAACAAATATGATGGATTAACCTGTAAATTCCTAGGAAAAACTGGTCAAAAAACCCAATTGCTAAAGAAAGGGTATAAGTGTTTAACCATGGCCGGGGTGAGGTTAAAGAAATAGAAGTTAAGAAAAGAGTAAAATCTTTAAACGATTGGGAAGAAGAGATAAAAAAAAAAAAGTTACGGGGTAATAACAGTTCATAATTTAGCTAAGATGTTAACTTTACAAGTCTATAGAATAAAAGAGAGAGAGTACCGAGTAGGATTTTCACAAATATAAGATTTAACTGCAAAGAATTTTTACTATTAATGTCCAATAACCGCAACAACTACACCTATCCAGAAAGTTTTGCTAGAAGCCTTACCCAAAATTTAGAAGAATTTATAATAGATATAGATAGTGGATTCTATTCTATAATAGATCTAGCAGTACATTTTATCTACCTAGAACAAAATAACAGAATCTGTTTAGATAAATATAGAAAACAATTATACCTATTATCGGAAATATTCAGGTATCATCAGTCAATCTACTCCCACTATCAGAGAAGAAGGTTTCAAAGAAGGAGGAGAATATATTACTAGACAACATCTTTATATTTTATTATTTTGTAATCCCCTTTATTCTGGTATATATATATATATATATATCATCTTCACCTTCAAAAAACAAGAAGCTTGGCTATCTCCTTGAGTTGTGTATAGACGAAAAGCCTCGAAGAAAGCACAGTGCTAGCTGAAGAAGAAAGCCAGAGATAGAGTTTTTGCTACTCAGATGACAATTCTTTCTTAGATTGTGTGTGTGTGTATATATTTTTTTTTTTCTTGTTTTGTTGTCTCTTCTTAATTATAGGATTCTGATTAAGCACTTTCAAAGATTAGTTGGAAATCAAAATTACTCTAAAATGGTTGAAAATTTTGGCTAACGTGTATACCTCGTACGTGAAGAAAATGACCTAAAAACTTCAGATATCCTTCTCCTTTATGAATAAGTCTGAAAATATTTTTTTCTTACCTGAATAGGAGTTTAGATTCTAAATTCCTTTTTGGTTTTTTGGTAACTCCTCTTTCCCCTCTCCCTTCCTATGATCTCTTGTTAGCTATCTTTCAAGATTTTATTATAATGTGTATGTATACGTGAAAGAGATTTGTACTTAAAGTCTAATATTTTCGATGTTTCATATTATGTGTTATTATTTTTTATATATGTTTTAAAAAAATAGTTTTTATATTTGAAAACTTTTAATTTTTTACTGTATTCTTAATATCATATTTTATTAGCTACTGATATCGAGTATAGACTCGGCTACATAAATTAATACAGAGATAATATTTGGTTATCTTTTTGCGTTGGGCGTGAGGTGGGATGGGATTGTGTGGACAGTGGGGGTAGGTTAGTGTAGTAGTATCGGTCCTATGAGCAGTTTGGTGGAGGAAGTAGAAGAAATGAATGATACTACAATTACATTTTCCTTTCTTTAATTTCTTCTTTTTCTTTTCTGGCCTTTATTGTTCAGAACATCGGATATGTTGTAACATATCCATAATTGGTTTTCCATCAACAACAATAATGACATATATATTCAATATTATCTCATACCATAGGGTAGAGAATAGTGTGTTACGCAGATCTTATTTTTGTGAGGATAGAATATTGTTATCGTCGGCTCAGGACCATATTTGGTTTTTCAATGATAGCTTATTCTAACAATAGTATGAGAATTATTATAATATATATTTTTAATTTGTATTAAGAATGATCATATCATTATTCTTATATATAAGAAATACTTCAAATTCCATATTTACAAACCCAATTTAGTAATTAATTCTCAAGTGACGTGCTCCATCTTCTTTTTTTTTTCTCTCTTTTTGTTTGTCTGCGTGTGTTTCTTGAAGTAAAAGTCAAATTAATTAGTATTTGTCGCAATAAATAGTTAATTGGCAGTTGACAGGTTACAGGTTAGAAGATGGAATGGATGCAAAGGAGGAAAGTGGGGTTATCCCTGCTACTGGTTGCTATCCTCATTTCCTTCAACTTAAGTAGTCTTGATGGACAAATAATTAAACCAGGTGAGAAGTGAGAACCATTAATTTCTCTCGTTTTTCTTCTTGTAACATCCCTTCTTTGTTTATTTTTTAAAAAGAATCATATATTTTTATATTTAAAAATAATTTAATTTTGAACCTTTTGTTTTACTCATTTAACTATAGAATATTTAAGATTATAAGTTTTAAATATTTTATAGCTACACAAATATTATGACGATTATAAATTTTAAAAAAAATTTTAAAAGAAAAATATATGTCGAATCAAACTAGTCACATCAATTGAAAGGAAGAAAGAAGATGATACTAAAATGGGGCTACAGTCTAGTCTACCCTGATTGCTACACAAAAGAAAAAAACAGAGAAAGTTAGGTTAGGTTTTCATCAATTTTGAACTTGCTCCTTCCTTTCTATATTTGATACTTTGCTATTATTAATGATCAATTTGATTATTAGTTTATAAGATTTTAATTAAAAAATATTTATAAAATACATAAAATTTGCAACATTCAACAATACAGACATATATTTAAAAGGATCTAGGTGATATATACTAATAGTATATTATTACCCTATCAGTGTAGTTTAACACATTACTACATCGGATTAGTTATTATTTATTTTTCGAATTACTTAATAATTTATCATACAAATCATTTGTGATTACTTTAATTTATAATGATATAATTATATAAATATTTTTAAAGTGTATTAAAATAAATAAAATTCAGTGATAGTGGTTTTTAAAATATTAAATATTTTATGACATTTGAAACAAATAACGTGGTTGAGAAACAAAGGCATAAAATAACATTTTAATCGTGCGATAGTGAGATGTAAATAAATATTCAAAACCCTAGCCTACTTTTCCCATTGGGGTATATTATCATTTATCATCACAAAATTAGGCATACGAGAGTTTGGAAATATTTAAGGGCGCTATTGCAAACCTTGCATTATCAATTAAACGCTGTTCATTTTTGCAACTTATGTCCCAGCTAGCTGAAAGTGTATTAATCATTCCTGTTTTCTTCTCATTTTTTGTGCAAAATGATTTTTTTTAATTTTGCAGAAAAAAAATTGGTTGAAATAGAGAATGAGTCAGGATCCATACAGCAATCAGATGATACTGTGAGGATTGATCCTTTGGACAATTTCAAGTAATATAAAGGAGGATATGACATTACGGAGAAACATTATTGGAGTGTAAGTTAGCAAAATTTTACACTATCAATATGATTTAACATGTTATAGCAACTAGCAAGTACAAGTTACATAGTGTAAAAAGAGTTAAACTCTTTCTTCTATGTAGTTAATATGTCACCTAAAATATTATTTTCCTTTCTAAATTTAGCTATTGATTTTTCTTTACATTTGAAATATTATATTAATTATTTTACGTTTTTTACGAAAACCATATTTTCCCAATTTAGGATAAACTATCCTACTAATTATTTTTGAATTGCTATTCCATTGTTAAACTACATTTATCGCTATGATAAATTCGAATAGGAAAAATATTTTCTAAACTTTTTGCCGTTTCACTTATAGTAGTACTATCAATTATTAGTACATCATTTTGATTCTTATGTGAATAACTTTGTTAAATTTCAAGATATTAGGTACGGATGTTAGAAAGATTGGGTCATGTAGGAAACAAGTTTATTTCAAGAAGCTAAATTTTAATATTTGGTGCAGTCAACCATCTTTACAGGTATATATGGCTATGCCATTGCTGTGGTGTGGCTCTTGTTTGGCTTAGGATATTGACTATTTCTTCTTGCTTCAATCCTTTGCTGCAAAAGAAAGAACAGAAAGCTCAAAAAGAGATCAACTTGTCATAGTGAACACTACTATCGCTGCCTTATTCTCTCAGCCATTTTCTTGACAATTTTAGCCATGTAAGTTACTTTACAATTCTTTGCATCAAGGGCTTAAAATGTGTGTATAGAAAGGTAACATTATCTACTATAACATTAAAGTCACAAACTAATTTTTCTCATAATAACAGTAAAGTTACTAAATTTTAGCAACTATAACAACATCCATCAAAGCAACTCTATAGTTAGTTATAGGGGCTTGAGTTTTCTGACGTTAATTACTTTTTATATTAAAGAGTTATTTTAATGTGGTAAAAAATAATTGAGTGACTTTACAGTTATAATAGATAGAGTTGAGTTAATACTTCCTCTATCTCAATTTATGTGAGACAGTTTCAGATTTTGGGAGTTAATATTTTTTTAATTTCAACTGTAAATTCATATTAGAATCTTTAAGTTTTTTGAAAATTCATATATTTGAAAACTAAGTAAATATTACTACAAGTCACAATAATTAACAATTTAAAATATTTAAAAGGAATATGAAAAATTATGGTCAAAGAAAAAACTCGTTTAACTCTTGACATTCGAATGTTGCCAGACGGAGAGAGTGATAAGAAAAAGTCATTCTCCTAATGGATAGTTTATTTCTTGAATACTACTCCTTCCGTTTCAATTTATGTAAATCTATTTGACTGGGCACGAATTTAATGAAAAAAAAAAGAAGACTTTTGAACTTGTGGAGTAAAATGAGGCACATATATTTTGTGTGGCTATAAATTATTGAATAAAGATAAATTGTTTTATTCTTTTTGACACTAAATAAAAAGAAAATAGGTTCACATAAATTGTAACGGAGGGAGCAGTATACTACTATGCAAGATTCAAGCAACTGAAACACCTTTTACAATTTTCACAGAACAGCAACAGGCCTTGTTCTAGGAGGGAACGAAAAGTTTCATTCAAGAACTGATACAGTAGTGGACATTATAATAGATACAGCAGATGGGGCATCAGAGACCATTTACACTACAACCGAAGCCATGAAAGAAATGAATAATGGCTTAGAAGGAACTGATTTAGGCAAAGAAGCAGCTCACTTCTTGATTCCTACATCTCAGAGTCTTGACAGACAGGCTGATGATATACATAGAGAAGCCAGAAAAAATAGACGACTAATCGAGAAACTTCTCAAGATAGTGTAAGTCTCTCTCCTTAATTTGTTTAATCATTCAGTATTCGGAATTTACTGCTCAAATAATCCGGATCCGCGCATACAGGTACATAGTGACTACAGTGGTTATTTCTCTATACTTGGTTGCTGTAATTTCCCTATCAGGTAAACTCTATCTAGTTTGATCTTTTTATATTTTTGCATTGGTTAAGTACAGTGACTAACGGTGTGAGTATTTTAATTGCAGTATTTGGGATATTCAAATTTAGAAGAACCCTTAAATTGTAAGTATGTTATGTCAAAATCAAATAAAAGACAAAAATACTGTACTGTACAAAATTCTGATACATTCTTGTAATTGATTAATGCAGGCTCATTACATTGTGTTGGATCTTTACAACTCTGTGTTGGTTTCTTTTTGGCATTTATTACTTCTTAGACAAGTAAGAAAAACTATTCTCAACCAATTCTTTGCTGATATATATTTATTTCATTACCAAACTGTATTTACTTTGGATTCTAATAAATTATAGAAAATGATTTTTGCAGCTTTGCTGGAGATACATGCAGTGCATGCACTAGAAAATTTCCAGTCAGATCCCTACAACAGCAGTTTGAGCTCAATTCTTCCCTGTGATGAATTGGTTTCAGCTGAATCAATCCTTTATGATGTCAGTGAAGGGGTACATCGAATAGTTAACGAGGTAAACTTGAAAATTCATATTATTTCTTACCATATAATAAATCAAGCCATGCGCGCGCACACATAAATATTTCAATGCCCTTCACATTTCCATTGTCAATAAAGATTCCATCGTATTTATCAATGTTGGATAACTGCAGGTGAACCAAAGGTTATCTACAGATTATGGAAATGTTGCACAAATCTGCAATCCTTTCTCCGGTCCACCAGAATACAACTACCAGCCACGGAACTGTTCATCTACTACAATTCGAATAGGGGATCTCCCTGGGGTAAGTACAAAATTCTATAAGTTTGCACATGATCACGAATTGTAATTACTGAACTTTATCCACTACTATAACACTAAAATCACAATTGTTTCTCGTCACACTAAAGTAATTGAACTTTACCTACTATAGTTCTGTGACTCTACGAATAGAGTTGAGTGATTATAGATGAAATTGGCCCCATAATCAGCATCATGAATTAGTTCTCCATTACCTTTGATCTGAACCCTCGTTTCTTTGATGAAGTTCTTAAGGATGTTGAGTGATGGTCTCCCCTAGAGATTTCAACAATGTGGAGGCATACACAATTGCTCTCCAGAAAATCCTCGACGTGTACCCTGGAATGGAAAACTTAACTCAGTGTGACACAGTATTTAATGCATTCGACGATATCATTGACAAACATTGCAAACCATTGAAGAAAAGCGCGCATTTGGTATGGGGAGGACTTGTTTTCCTCGCAGTTGTAATGGTAGCATTAGTCCTCGTTTGGTCTTTCGAAGCACGACATGAAGGGAATCATCACAACTTAGATACTTCTGTCAAGCCTCATTCTGCAGCAGCAGATATGCTAGAATTAGGCACAGCAAAAGAAGCCAACACAGGCTCAAATTCTATTTCAGCCATGTAAATATTGTATTGCATAGATAGAAAAGATCATAGGCTTTAATTAGAAGAATTATGAGAGATCAATTAATGCTCTAGAGAAGAAGCAAGCTTCGACGCTCTCCCAGACAACAACAGAGGCATCCAACGCAAAGCGGCCTTTCATTCTTTTATTTTGTCGGGGTACATCTCCCTGCACCCTCAGCTCAGGGGACCAGAAAATGCCTTTCGTTTTTGTTCCGATGGAGGAAAATGAAGTAGAGTTATAGGACACAGATTTTTCTTTAGTTTTATTTATTGTTTTCTCAAAAATAGACCGAATAGGAAATTCTTGCTTCTTCTGAAAGTTAAAGAAGCCAGCAATGGGGACAAACCCCTCAATGGCATGTATGAAATTCATAAAGCTAGAAGAATATTCATTTTTATTCAATCTTTTCCCACAGCTCAAGGGCATTTTGTTTCTCTATAGACCTGAAATTGAGCATTAATATTAAATCTACGGAAAAGTATTAACTCCTAATCACCTCCATCATAAGAACATTGTCGCATTGAAGTATAATAAACATAGCCAAATGGGGAATAGAAACTTAATTCCTAGTACCTATCATAATGCTCTTTTGTACTTGAGAAAAGTAATTGACTTGAGCTAAGTACATAAATACCACATCAATGCCGACAACAATAATACCTCAATCTCAAACAAGTTAGGATCGATTATATTAATTCTTATTGTTCATGTCACTTTAGTTAAGCTCATTAGTTCAATATTATTAAAAAATTCGTTCCTCTGGCAGTGAATTGAGCTGAGCATGACTTCAAATATAGTCCAAATGTGTTGGGTATGACATTTGTATCTTAGGATTTCTACCAGAGAGTTCAGAGAGTTTTGGTTCACACATATAAAACACACACACACACCCCGTTTTTGTTAGTTTTAATCATCCCGTTGACTCCTTTTGAGGACTTTAGGCCGGTCAATTACTGCAGATTACTTTGAAAACTTCCTTTTCTTTTTTAGTCATACTCTAAAATCCCACGGTCATGATGACACAACATAACAGGTCTAACAATGATTTATAGCATAAATACATTTAGAACAGCACCATCAAGCGGAAAATCGTAATACAATCCTCCCAAAAATTGGTGTCAATGAGTACATAAGCTCTAAGAGTGTCAGAAGTACAATAGTAAGAAGAAATACAACACTGTCCGAAATAAACAACATTCTCAAAATAGGAAAAGATGGTGACTCCGACGTCTGCTGATGAGCAGGCTGCACTACCTCGAGTCTCCTAGCACTGCAATGATCTACCCCTCAGCTCTGCTCGTGCCAATACCTGGATCTGCACAAAAATATGCAGAAGTACAGTATAAGTAAAACAGACCGAATGTACTCTGTAAGTATCAAGACTAACCTCGGCAAAGTACTGGCGAGATTGGTCAATTGATATTAGTCAACTAATACTTACTATCATAACCTGAACATTCCATAAATAAATACAACATAAGAATCTAGCAGAAATAGTGTATAAGATGATTTGTTACAACTAACAGAGACAATAACATGCTTTCGGATAAGAGATGATCAAAACTCACATTAGTTCATCGAATCAACATAAAAAGATGATATACATCACAGAGCATTATTATAAATGCAAAGTATAAGAGTCTATAATGACCATGAATGAATAAGACTCCTCCAACAGCCGACACTCCCCAAGTGTCCTTTAAATATGCGCATGCAAGGCCCAAGGTACAATGGGTGATCACCTGAATTCGAAGGGACGGATCGAAATCAATACGCTGCACGGACAACTCACGTGCTCATAACAATATCACTAGCACAGACAACTCACGTGCCTTAATCATACTAATCGCATAGACATCTCACGTGCCTCAACCATACTAATTGCATGGACAACTCACGTGCCTCAGTCCATATAAGAGTTTCCATATACAAAATATATACATATGTGCCATAAATAATATAAAGGAGATGTATGGACATGAGAAATATAGATACAATGATGTAGGCAAGTGAATAATATGACTACGGGTAAATCAGGTAGAACAAGATGCCAAGAATAGCCATTTCCGATCAACAAGGTAATATGGATTTCTAGCATAACAAAGAGAGCTCACATAGTCATATAAGAGAGATAACAAGTTATAAATAGCATATGCAGTAGAATCAAGGCACAAAATAGCCTAGAAATCTACTTGATCATGAATATCCCATGGCACTCACATATATGCTCACCACGCATATACAACTCCCTCAAAACATAGCAAATAATCAAATATGGACAATTTCTTAAGGTAGATTCCCTCAGCCAAGCCTAGTCAAGATACTTACCTTTGGAAGCCAAATCAACCCTCCAAAATCGCCCTTCCTTTAGAAATTACTTCCAACCAGCTCAAATCTAACCAAATAATACTCAAATAAGTCAAATAAACCCATATGAACCAAGTCCAAACAATAAAGTTTCAATCTTTGATCAATTTTTAAAAAGTTAACAAAAATTAACCTGGGCATACATGTTCAAAACTCGAGTCTAGGGGTAGATCCCGCTTATCTATAATCCCACGAGTTCAAATATGTATTTAGCTTTCAAATTCAAGTCCAAATCGATGCCTAAAACCTCAATATATACTCTCTTAAGTTGTAGACAGAAACTCCAAAATTTAATTTAAAAGTCTTTATTTTAGGTATAGAAATCCATGGGGAATAAAGATATATGATCAAATCTAACTACTTACCTTCAAGATAATAGTGAAATCCCTCTTCAGAATCTACTTCTCTCGTTCTCCAAAACTCAAAAATATAAAAAAATAGGGAAATTTCGAAACTGGACTTAAATATCTCCTGCCAGCGATACCCTTCTCGAACACGACCATTGCCTCGCGTTCGCGAAGCACAATCTGCCACGCCCAAAAATCCTCCTCCGCGAACACGACAAGAGTCTCACGATCGCAAAGGCCATCCGCCTCACTTTTTCGTGAATGCAACCAGCTCTTTCGCTAATGCGCAGGCCAATGACCCAACCTATTTGTGAACGCGACTTCACCTTCGCGAATGCGAAGGCCAAATTCCTTCTTCGCGAATGCGATTCTACTACTGCATATGCGATGCACACTAGACACCAGCAAAAATCAACCATTACAAACATGCTCCGGATGGTCCGAAACTCACCCGAGTCCCTCGAGATCCCGTTCAATCGTACCAATAAATCCATAAACACTACCAGGACCTACCCAAGGCCTCCCAACATGTACAAAAATATCGCATCTAAGAATAGATGATCAAACCCCATGTTGAACTTTTCTTAAGTTCAAGAACTTCTAAACTTCCAACCAAGCGTACGATTCATGCCTACACACCTCGACTCTCAACGAAATTTTGTATACAAGTTCCATATAACAACCCGAATCTATCCTATGTTCCGGGACAACAATTAGATTCCGGTAACCTCAAAATCAACTATCGGTCAAACTTATGAACTCTCAAAATTTTCAAATTATCAACTTTCGACAAAAAATCAAAATCTTCAAGGAATATCCAAAATCATATCCGTACACACGCCCAAGTCCAAAAATAATTATATGAATCCATTGGAACTCTCAAATAACCAATCTGGGGTCGGTTACTCAGAAGTCAAACCTTGGTCAACTATTCCAACTTAAGGCTTCCAAAATAGAACTAAGTGTTACAATTCACTTCCGAACCTTCTCCCTGCAAGTCATAAAATATCAAACAATCATACAAGAAGTATCAAATAGGGGAATGTGGCTCTAATACTCAAAACGACAGGTCGGGTCATTACATTTTTATTTGGTGTGTACACATTAAAGTAATACTTGGAAAATAGTACTAATTTTTTAGGAAGACAGTTGTATAGCCACTCTCAAAATAATATATATATATATATATATATATATATATATATATAGAGAGAGAGAGAGAGAGAGAGAGAAAGAGATAAATTTTATATACTTTTGCGATTATCAAATATAAATAATTTCGGCCACGAGCTAAAAATAATCTTGCTCCTTTTTTATTTAGGTCATCTCCAACCTTACCCTCATTCCTCATAATGGGGGCAACTTTTGGGGTAATTTAGTTCCAACTCTCCCCCATTTTTGTCCCCAAAATGGGGATGAATGGTGTTCCCTCAAATATGGGGTACACTATTCATCTCCCCCATTACTATTCATCTCTTTTTTATTATTATTTAATCTTTTAATTTATCTATTTATATATACCTAATTATGTTTATGTAATGTCTTTATAATATTAATTTTACATCTTAACTTTAGTGTATAATTTTGATAAACTAATTTTCGTGCATTTATTATTTTTATGTAAAATTATAAGTTAATTTTATTATAAGTTATAATTGTACAAAAAATATATAATTATCTCAAAGATGCTCATTTTGCACATAGAAGAATTAAGGACAAAGATGCTCATTTTGCACTTCGTAATGCATTAATAGATCATTTATTGGAGAATACTAGAGGTTGAAGTTGAATATTTATGTAGTATTTCGAATGAATTTTATCGTTATGTAATATGTATTTAATTAATCTTGTATCGCAATGATTTCACTTTTATTTAAATTATTAGTTAATCTATAATAATTGCTTACAAATTATATTATTTAAAATTTTATGGAATTGTTTTAATGAAAATTACAAATTAATAAAAATAAAAGATGGAATTTGTTTAATGGAAATTAAAAAATAAAATTGAAATGAAAGATAATAATATAATATAGAAGAGAGAGAAGAATATAAAAAAGTTTGGAGAAAGAAATGGGGGAATAGTTGGAGTAAGTTGTCCCCAAAATAGGGAAAATTCCATTTTGGGGGCCAAAAATGGGGTAAAGGTTGGAGATGCCCTTATACCTTGCGATCATCGGATATAAATAAGAGAAAACTACCCTCTATAGCCCTTCAAAGTTTTAATAGCCCATTTTTTTTTTCACTTACAAGAAATGGCCCTTCGGCCCAAACTTATTGCATCCAATAGCCCGAAATATCTACTTTGTATATTTTTGGATAGTGACAATCTGTTTTGTATATTTTTTGTATATTGACAGTCTATTTTGTATAGTGACAGTCTATTTTATATAGTGACAGCCTATTTTGTATATTTTTGTATAGAGACACTCTATTTTATATATTTTTTGTATAATGACAGTTTAATGTATATAAATTGTATAGTGACAGCCTATTTAGTATATTATTTTATTTTGTATATAAATTGTATAGTTATAGTCTATGTTGTATATATTTTGTATGGTGACTGTCTATTTTGCATAATGATAGTCTATTTAGTATATATTTTGTATAATGATAGTCTATTTTTTATATCTTTTGTATAGTGATAGTTTGTTTAGTTTGTATTTTGTTTCCAATTATCACTTTCAGAAACTTTCCTGTAAAGCCTCTCTCTTCCCATTTTCCTTTCGTTCCCTTTTATGTCCCCTTTCATTTTTTTTTCTCATTTTGTTAAATTTCTTCTTAAAGGCAATTCACAGGATCTTACTACTAGTCGTGGTGATTCAAGCAGTGTTAGGGAACGTTCATGGCCTTCATAAAGTACAAAAATGGGAAACAATAGAATACTCCGCCATAAGTTGCAGAGCACACACCGCTTCGTTGACAGATTTTGGTGGAGTTGGTAACGTAACGACATTGAACACTAAAGCTTTTTGATCACTTGAGTCAGTTTCAATCAGACGGTGGTTCGCTGTTGTATATACCCGCCGGAAAAGGTTGGTGGTGAGATCTATCTTTGCAGCCATGGTGTTCGCCTCTCTTTCCGATTTCGGCATTGAAAATTAGGGATAGTAGAGATAGAGTGAAGGAATTAGAGAAGGAGATTGAGTTGGAGGCAAAGAGTAAGAGGGGAAGGATGAGGAAGAAGATTTTGACAGGAATAGGCGTGACATGAGGCGAAAGAGGGATCGAGATGATAGAAGAGAACGGGGCAAGGATAGGGATAGGGATAATAGATTGAGCCTCTTAGTTAATCACTTTTGGGCTAGCCACTAGAATTACTTTTGGGCTATAAAATGTATACTGCAATTTTTGGGCTACCGAGTGATATATGTTTGGGCCGATGGGCTATAAATGAATTTTGCTCTATAAATAATGGCATAGGAATTCATAGTGGGCCGCTATTTTCATAAATCCTTCGAACTCATTGAGAAATTTTATTTTGAGTGAGACTCAACCCACAAAACTTGTATGAGACACCTCTAGTTATTAGACAAGTGGAAAAACGGCGCCACATGGCAGGCTTTCTCTTTTATCTCTCTTGCACACTGTGTTTTCCATTTCACTATCTCTTTCTAATCTTGTATCCATTTTATTGAATGGCAAAATAAAAAAACTACAACAACAAAAACAACAACCCAGTATAATCCCACTTAGTGGGATCTGGGGAGGGTAGTGTGTACGCAGACCTTACTGATGATGTCCATCTCATTGAAGAAGTATTAGGCATGTGCCTAATAAGAGTTTTCTTTGGTTTGGTAGCCAACCTTGTTGACTTGGTTTGGTTGGTAGCCAACCTTGTTGAATTAGTTTGGTTTGGTAGCCAACCTTGTTGAATTTCTTTGGTTTGGTAGCCAACTTTGTTGAATTGTGAAAAGTGTGTGTAAATTGTCAAATATTGTAGGCTTTAGAGGGTGAAGCTTTGGCTATAAAAGGAGAGCTTCAACTCTCATTTCTTCACACCAACAAAGAGAGAAAGAAAGAGTGAGGTTTCACAGACAAGGTATAAGAAAATAGTCTGTGAAGAAAATAGAGAGTGAGCGATATTGTAGTGAGGTGAGAATATCAAAAGAGGGTTATTTCTTTTGAGTGTTGTAGTGGTCTTTGGAGTATTTACCTCTGACCTACAAAGTGTAAAATTCCTTACTATAGTGATATCAGTTGCTCCTCTCGGGGTCGTGGTTTTTTCCCTTATTCAGAAGGGTTTTCCACGTAAAAATTTTGGTGTCATTGTTACTCTTTTATTCTTGTTAATTACCGTATCTCGGTGCTACATTATTATTCCGCTTTATTACCTTGAATATTATTTTGGTAAGGGATTTATTCCCAACAACTGGTATCAGAGCACAGGTTCTGCTCGTTCACTGAAATACTATTCACTGTCGGTAGTACTATACTTGGTGAAAAATAAAAATGTCCGGAGTAAAGTACGAGGTAGCAAAATTCAACGGAGATAACGGTTTCTCAACATGGCAAAGAAGGATGAGAGATCTGCTCATCCAACAAGGATTACACAAGGTTCTAGATGTTGATTCCAAAAAGCCTGATACCATGAAAGCTGAGGATTGGGCTGACTTGGATGAAAGAGCTGCTAGTGCAATCAGGTTGCACTTATCAGATGATGTGGTAAATAACATCATTGATGAAGATACTGCACGTGGAATTTGGACAAGGTTGGAAAGCCTATACATGTCCAAAACGCTGACAAATAAATTGTACCTGAAGAAGCAGTTATACGCCCTACACATGAGTGAAGGTACGAATTTTTTGTCACATTTAAATGTGTTTAACGGACTAATCACACAGCTTGCCAACCTCGGAGTGAAAATCGAGGAAGAAGATAAAGCCATTTTGCTATTGAACTCGTTGCCATCTTCGTACGATAATTTGGCAACAACCATCCTGCACGGTAAGACTACTATTGAGTTGAAAGATGTCACATCGGCTCTTCTACTCAATGAGAAGATGAGAAAGAAGCCTGAAAATCAAGGACATGCTCTCATCACAGAAGGTAGAGGCAGGAGTTATCAAAGGAGTTCGAACAACTATGGTAGATCCGGAGCTCGTGGGAAGTCAAAGAAACGATCCAAATCAAGAGTCAGAAATTGCTACAACTGTAATCAACCAGGTCACTTCAAAAGAGATTGCCCAAATCCAAGGAAGGGCAAAGGTGAAACCAGTGGCCAGAAGAATGACGACAACACAGCCGCCATGGTGCAAAATAATGATAATGTTGTCCTCTTTATAAATGAGGAAGAGGAATGCATGCACCTGTCAGGTCCAGAGTTGGAATGGGTGGTTGACACAGCGACATCTCACCATGCCACACCGGTAAGAGATCTTTTTGCAGATATGTAGCAGGTGATTTCGGCACAGTGAAAATGGGTAACACAAGTTACTCAAAGATTGCGGGGATTGGTGACATTTGTATCAAAACAAATATCGGATGCACATTGGTTCTAAAGGATGTGCGGCATGTACCTGATTTGCGGATGAACTTGATCTCGGGAATTGCTTTAGACCGAGATGGATACGAGAGTTATTTTGCAAATCAAAAGTGGAGACTCACTAAGGGATCATTGGTGATTGCAAAGGGAGTTGCTCGTGGCACGTTGTACAGGACAAATGCAGAAATATGCCAAGGTGAATTGAACGCGGCACAAGATGAGATTTCTGTAGATTTATGGCACAAAAGAATGGGTCATATGAGCGAGAAGGGATTGAAGATTCTTGCCAAGAAATCACTCATTTCTTATGCCAAAGGTACAACTGTAAAACCTTGTGACTACTGTTTATTTGGTAAGCAGCACAGAGTCTCATTTCAGACATCGTCTGAAAGAAAATTGAATATACTTGATTTAGTATATTCTGATGTTTGCGGCCCAATGGAAATTGAATCAATGGGCGGTAACAAATATTTTGTTACTTTTATTGATGATGCTTCACGAAAATTATGGGTTTATATTTTGAAAACCAAAGATCAAGTGTTTCAAGTTTTCCAGAAATTTCATGCTCTAGTAGAAAGGGAGACGGGTCGAAAGCTAAAGCGCCTCCGAAGTGACAATGGAGGTGAGTACACTTCAAGGGAATTTGAAGAGTATTGTTCAAGTCATGGGATTAGACATGAAAAGACAGTTCCTGGAACCCCACAGCACAATGGCGTAGCCGAGAGGATGAACCGCACCATTGTGGAGAAGGTGAGAAGCATGCTCAGAATGGCTAAACTGCCTAAGTCATTCTGGGGTGAAGCAGTTCAGACAGCCTGTTACGTGATCAATAGGAGTCCATCAGTTCCGTTGGCGTTTGAAATCCCAGAGAGAGTTTGGACCAACAAGGAGGTGTCCTACTCGCATCTGAAGGTGTTCGGTTGCAGAGCTTTTGCACATGTACCAAAAGAGCAGAGAACAAAGCTGGATGATAAATCTGTTCCCTGCATATTTATCGGATATGGAGATGAAGAGTTCGGGTACAGACTGTGGGATCCTGTAAAGAAGAAGGTCATCAGAAGCAGAGATGTAGTCTTCCGAGAAAGTGAAGTTGGAACTGCTGCTGATATGTTAGAAAAGGCGAAAAATGGTATAATTCCTAACTTTGTTACTATTCCTTCTACTTCTAACAATCCCACAAGTGCAGAAAGTACAACCGACGAGGTTGCCGAGCAGGTGGAGCAACCTGGTGAGGTTATTGAGCAGGGGGAGCAACTTGATGAAGGTGTCGAGGAAGTGGAGCACCCCACTCAGGGAGAAGAACAACCTCAACCTCTGAGGAGATCAGAGAGGCCAAGGGTAGAGTCACGCAGGTACCCTTCCACAGAGTATGTCCTCATCAGTGATGAGGGGGAGCCAGAAAGTCTTAAGGAGGTGTTGTCCCATCCAGAAAAGAACCAGTGGATGAAAGCTATGCAAGAAGAGATGGAATCTCTACAGAAAAATGGCACATACAAGCTGGTTGAACTTCCAAAGGGTAAAAGACCACTCAAATGCAAATGGGTCTTTAAACTCAAGAAAGATGGAGATGGCAAGCTGGTCAGATACAAAGCTCGATTGGTGGTTAAAGGCTTCGAACAGAAGAAAGATATTGATTTTGACAAAATTTTATCCCCCGTTGTTAAAATGACTTCTATTCGAACAATTTTGAGCTTAGCAGCTAGCCTAGATCTTGAAGTGGAGCAGTTGGATGTGAAAACTGCATTTCTTCATGGAGATTTGGAAGAGGAAATTTATATGGAGCAACCAGAAGGATTTGAAGTAGCTGGAAAGAAACACATGGTGTGCAAATTGAATAAGAGTCTTTATGGATTGAAGCAGGCACCAAGGCAGTGGTACATGAAGTTTGATTCATTCATGAAAAGTCAAACATACCTAAAGACCTATTCTGATCCATGTGTATACTTCAAAAGATTTTCTGAGAATAACTTTATTATATTGTTGTTGTATGTGGATGACATGTTAACTGTAGGAAAAGACAAGGGGTTGATAGCAAAGTTGAAAGGAGATCTGTCCAAGTCATTTGATATGAAGGACTTGGGCCCAGCACAACAAATTCTAGGGATGAAGATAGTTCGAGAGAGAACAAGTAGAAAGTTGTGGCTATCTCAGGAGAAGTACATTGAACGTGTACTAGAACGCTTCAACATGAAGAATGCTAAGCCAGTCAACACACCTCTTGCTGGTCATCTAAAGTTGAGTAAGAAGATGTGTCCTACAACAGTGGAGGAGAAAGGAAACATGGCTAAAGTTCCTTATTCTTCAGCAGTCGGAAGCTTGATGTATGCAATGGTATGTACTAGACCTGATATTGCTCACGCAGTTGGTGTTGTCAGCAGGTTTCTTGAAAATCCTGGAAAGGAACATTGGGAAGCAGTCAAGTGGATACTCAGGTACCTGAGAGGTACCACGGGAGATTGTTTGTGCTTTGGAGGATCTGATCCAATCTTGAAGGGCTATACAGATGCTGATATGGCAGGTGACATTGACAACAGAAAATCTACTACTGGATATTTATTTACATTTTCAGGGGGAGCTATATCATGGCAGTCTAAGTTGCAGAAGTGCGTTGCACTTTCAACAACTGAAGCAGAGTACATTGCCGCTACAGAAACTGGCAAGGAGATGATATGGCTCAAGCGATTCCTTCAAGAGCTTGGATTGCATCAGAAGGAGTATGTCGTCTATTGTGACAGTCAAAGTGCAATAGACCTTAGCAAGAACTCTATGTACCATGCAAGGACCAAACACATTGATGTGAGATATCATTGGATTCGAGAAATGGTAGATGATGAATCTCTAAAAGTCTTGAAGATTTCTACAAGTGAGAATCCCGCAGATATGCTGACCAAGGTGGTACCAAGGAACAAGTTCGAGCTATGCAAAGAACTTGTCGGCATGCACTCAAACTAGAAGACAGTGCTACCTCCTCTAGATGAATGAGACTGGAGGGGGAGATTGATGATGTCCATCTCATTGAAGAAGTATTAGGCATGTGCCTAATAAGAGTTTTCTTTGGTTTGGTAGCCAACCTTGTTGACTTGGTTTGGTTGGTAGCCAACCTTGTTGAATTAGTTTGGTTTGGTAGCCAACCTTGTTGAATTTCTTTGGTTTGGTAGCCAACTTTGTTGAATTGTGAAAAGTGTGTGTAAATTGTCAAATATTGTAGGCTTTAGAGGGTGAAGCTTTGGCTATAAAAGGAGAGCTTCAACTCTCATTTCTTCACACCAACAAAGAGAGAAAGAAAGAGTGAGGTTTCACAGACAAGGTATAAGAAAATAGTCTGTGAAGAAAATAGAGAGTGAGCGATATTGTAGTGAGGTGAGAATATCAAAAGAGGGTTATTTCTTTTGAGTGTTGTAGTGGTCTTTGGAGTATTTACCTCTGACCTACAAAGTGTAAAATTCCTTACTATAGTGATATCAGTTGCTCCTCTCGGGGTCGTGGTTTTTCCCCTTATTCAGAAGGGTTTTCCACGTAAAAATTTTGGTGTCATTGTTACTCTTTTATTCTTGTTAATTACCGTATCTCGGTGCTACATTATTATTCCGCTTTATTACCGTGAATATTATTTTGGTAAGGGGTTTATTCCCAACACTTACCCCTACCCTGGGATAGAGAGGCTGTTTCCAAATAGACCCCCGACATTCTTCCCTCCAATAACTTTCCACTTTGCTCTTGGAGAGACTCAACTCGCAACAACTTTAAATCTCTCTTCCTGACTTCTGAGTTTATTCTCCTCTATCTTCTAAAATATTTTCAAAAAGGAACTGAACAGTTGGATTTTTAGGTTTGTTTTTTCGTGTATGCTTGTGTAAATTCTAGAGTTCAAAAAGAAAAATGACTGAAAATTTCTTTTCCTTTCGAAGAGAAAAACTGATTGGTTTAAAATTTTGGTGGGAGAATCAATAATTTTTGAGATATTTATGCTTTCCAGTTCCTCTGTAATAATATGATCAATAGTTTGGTTGAAGTGTATTAAACTTGGCATCTCACTTATGTGCAGTGATAAAACTCAACTTCATACATTTATCTCTTTATTTTGGTATTGCTGCTTGGGTACAACTTTGAATATCTTAACCTTTTCTTTTGTGATGATATGAGATTCTAGGTTTGAATTTTATCTGTACTTTACTTTTTTCGATGACTGAAAATTGCAGTGTACTGTTTTAGTGAATTCATGCTAACGTTGAATTGTAGTATTGTGTTGTTTGTGTTGAAGGCACCGGAGAAGGAGAGGAATGAAAGAGAAGAGATGATACATTTTCCCCCATTAACAGTCATATTTGAATTAAGCAAATTAGGCAGAATAGCTCGATAGACATCTGTACTTGTTCGTGTTTGTTGGTCCGGTTCCTATATTCAACCAAGTTTCATCTAAACACTTGAACTCAGTCAAAATATATATTTTAAACCCCTCCGACATTACGCGTTGCTCACTCACCTGACGTGGAAAAAATTTCATGTCCACATCAGTTAAATTTATGCCACATCAATATTTATTTGAATATTACTTTTTTAAAAATATGCCTAATCTATCCCCATCTTTCTATGCTATCGGCGATCGGCGACCCTTATCACCAGAAACAACCGGAAAATCTCATGATCGCCTCCATATTTTTGCTCTCTTTCCTTCTTCCTAAGCACAATCTTAAAAAATTTCTATCTCGCCTCATCTGCTTATTCTCACTATTTCAGGTAAAATTCATATCACCATAGTAATATTGAAATTTACAGGCTTCAACAAAGTAACTCTCAAGAATAAAGACACAAAAAGTAGCAATAACCAACGAGCAAACTCCTTTGGAAAACCCATGACTACCATGGACTATGGTCACAGTTGCAGAAAAAACCACCAGAAGAATTACTTCACATTTTCATGGCTTCTTGATCTTTAGAAAATCTAACCCCATTAATAGATCTGTTTATTTAGCTGCCCTAAAAGAAAATTCTTCTTCATCTTATACTATACTTTCAGTTTTGCTCTTGATTATCCACAAAGGGCAGAAGGGGAAAGAGGGTGAGGGGAGGTTACGTTAGGAAGGAGGGGGAGAAGAAGATGGGAAAACGGGGGACAAGGAAGGGAGGGATTGTGATCTGCTTGGGTTGGGCAATTATTTTACTTTTTTTTAATTATTATTTTGCTCTTTTTCTTTTTATGGTTATTTTTTTAATGATATTTAATATTTTTAAATCAAAATTAATATATTCACTCTCCTTTTTAGAGCGTGTAACTACTCATTTTTCTGACTCAGCAAAATAAATGACAAATAAGCTCAGTCAATGGTCAAAGGAGTTTAAGACACATGTTTTTGATGGATTATAATAAGCAGCGGAATCAATCCCAATATCAAAATCACATGTAATCTAGACAACTAGTATATACGGGGTTTCACGGGTTACCTCTTGAAGCGTGAACATATCTCTTCTATCACGTGAGCCTTAAGTTCCATAACTTCTCAATGGAATCTCCATCACCCGCACAATCGTGATCCTCGAATGTTCCACGGTCTTCTACTGTGTTACCCAAATAATACCGGAAATAGAAATTTCGTGTGGGCGAAATTTCTAGAAAAACTTGGCTGAAAATTTCAGCCACAATGTACTACCCCTTCTAGGTGGAAAAGCTTATGTATTTATAACACAAGTTTTAAGGGTTAAGCCCCTTTTCCAAAACCTGTTGGGTTTTCTTTTCCACCAGAAAAGTGATTCCTTTATTTCCTATTATTTAGGCATAGTAGGGACCACAGAATTTAATTAACAAGGCTTCAATTATGGAATTAATTTCTAATTTTTAAAATTAATATCTACCATAATTAATTACGAATTATTCCACTAAAAAATCCGTAATTGCACTCCTTATCCAATTTCGAAATTCATCCATTAAATCTTATTTAACTCCCCATATTAAGATTCAAATACTAATCAAGTAAATTAAATTACTGACGATTTAATTTATTGATTATTTCCTTTAGACTTTCGCTTAACTTATTTCATGTGTCGGATACAAAATCCACCGACCGGGTTTACACATGAAAACTTATAAGCTTTCATAAAGGTGTATCATCAATCTCTAAACCGAGACATGGATTCCATCAACTAGCTATTACTTCACCAATGTACATTATTATTATCCAATTTACCAGGCATATTGACCCACGAAAGAATCTCGTCTTTTAATAAATCAAAACAATAATAATATACACAGCTAATAATAATTATATCAAGATTAAAAGTATAAGTACATTTAATGGCTAGAGAGTTTATTTTATTAAATCAGTATAAAATACTTATCTCTACCTGGTCCGTTCAATACATACAAAATGTATTAGCACAAGAAGTTGGAATTAAACTATTCCCATAATCAAGATAAATTATATTTAATCTTGTGCTACAATCATTCCTGATGGTTTGTCCAATTTCATCCTTAGATTGTGAACTCAAACTTTATACTTATAAGAACCGATGATTTAATCTTCCGTATATAAGCTAAACTCTATACACTAAATCATCTACTATATAAGCAAAGGACACGGACTAATATATGATCTATTTAAAACTGAATAAACAATTGTTTCGTAATAAATACTATATCTAAACCAAACTCATGGTTAATAGTATATATCCCAACAATCTCCCACTTAGACTTTTAACCATGATAATTATTAGAATATACTATATCCAAATGCATGGTTAATAGTATATGCCCCAACAATCTCCCACTTAGACTCATAACCATGCATCTACAACTTTCTCAGGCATTCTTTTACATGACTATTAAAAGTCTTCACCAAATAAGGTTTTGTTAAAGAATCTTGCCAAGTTATATCTGATGCAATATTTGTCCAGTAGTACTTTGTCGTAATTATCTAGTTTGGTATTAAACTCTTCAGAGATCCTGTTACCGAAATTATCCCAAGAATGAACACCGAACTATGATTTTCTTTAGCTTTCTCCACTACGACGAAGTACTACTAATATTACCTTCGTTACCTCACGACATTGAAATATTAGTGACTTCTTACTATAGTGTTCAATGTTCAAACATCACTCCCACTCGATAAAGGCATATCATGTCTATTAACATTCTCCCACTACTTAAATGCAATGGAACGTCAATTCTGATGTATGGGTTTTGATGTTCTTGAACATCTAGTTATTTCTGTGCCCAGTTCCTGTAAAAATAGTTTACTTCTCGGAACATGTTTTATTAAACATTCCTTATCTAGAAAAATGCATTTGTTTTAACAATTGCCTTATTTTCTTTAGGACAATAAAATAAAGCTTCATTCGTTTTCTTGGATATTCGATAAACATGCACCTATCCATCCTTAGTTCCAACTTACATATCTGTTTTCCCTTTCAGCACATATGCGGGACAATCCTATATCTGAACATGCCACAGACCAAGCTTACATTCAGTCCAGAGTTTTATAGATGTCCCAGTACTAACTTAGAAGGAACTAAATTCAGAATGTAATTTGCAGTTTCCAGGAAATATTCCAAAAACAAATAAGGCAAATCTGAATAACACGTCATTAGTCTATCCATATCCAAAAGAGACTTATTTGTTCTTTCTACTACACCACTCTATTATGGAGTTTACGGTGTAGTCAATTGAGATGTAATCCCTTATTCTGATATGTAACTAAAAAACTCTTTAGAGAGGTGCTCGCCACTACAATCAAATTGTAGTAACTTAATATATTTCTTTGGTGCTTCTCTGTTTCAAGTCTTAAAAACCTTGAATTACTTAATTCATTAAGACTTACAGTGCATCAAATAAATATATTAATATTTTGAGTGATCATTTATGAACGTCACAAAATACTCAAAATCTATCTCTTACGAGTATGTTCATTTAACCATACAAATCAGAAAGGATTCATTCTAGCTTATCACTAGTTTTATTTCCTTTTAAAAGGAAATATCTTTTAGTCAAATTTCCTTCCAAACAGGATCCACAAGTTGGTAGTGCCTCTACTTTCAATAAACCTTATGGTCCATCCTTGACCAACTTGAAATCCTATCCAGATTAATATGACTTAGACAAAAGGGCACATATAAGTTTTACTCAATTTTGAAGAATATATTCTCTTATGAGGTAGACTAATATTGTTCTGTTCAGGAGAGACATCAATATACAATAACAAAGTCATGCATTCATGTACACCACAAGAGATAAATATATTTATTAAGCTCAATAACTCAAGAGTTATTCGAAAAATAAAACAAATATCCATCTCTTATTTTGCCCAGAAACCGGAATTAAATTCCTTCTAACAAAAGTACATATATTGCATCCTTAAAATTAATGCCTTATCACTAAAAGAAAATATTAACAAGTAATACGACCAATTGCATAAAATTATTGTGGAGTTGAGATAAAAACATTAAATAGATCATAATAAGTCAAAACACTGAATAGTAAAATTAAAACTGCATTCAATATTTATATACATACATGCATCTGGAATAATAAATTTCGATGGGAAAAGAATCATTCATGCAAAGTATATTATATAATGCAAGAATTATACAATCCAAAAATAAATAGAACAAACTCAGATGGAGAGCATAATATTATTTTCAGTCAATTGTATATAACTTTTTAATACAAAAATTTTAAACACATTACACATTTATGTCATGCATCTTGAATAGCAATTTTGATGGGAAAAGAACTACTCATGCAACATACATATGCAATGCCCGATTATTCACTCCAATAATTAAAACAGACCCAACTTAGATGGACAATATACTGTTAATTTAAGTCAAGTGAACATCATTTTTAATAGTTCTAGTTCCATTGATCCAACATGTATACTCAGATGGAGAGTAAGTACACGATATCAATTACTAGTATTTCACCTAATGAGCTTACAATAAATTTATCCGATATGGAGGAAGACCTAAAGTCAACGCGTAAATTTATTACTCACTTGAAATTAATAGTGAAAGACCATAGAAATATAATCTATCACCATTTAATCATGATTGTATTTTAGTTACAAAATTGATTCAACCCTTAAACTCAAATAGAGAGATAATACAGGTTATCAATAACTAGTAATCATATCCAGTGAGTTCATAATAAATTTATCCGATATGGAGGAAGACCTAATGTCAACACGTAAATTTACTATCTCACTATAAATAAAAAAAATGGAGATCATAGGGGTTAATTCCTATCACCACTTTATCACAACCACGAACATTTCTCTGAGGATTAAGTTTCATAATTAAAAAAAAATACTCAATACCCCATTTAAACAGTCATAAAATACTAAAGTTATTATTTTACACTGCATAGCAGTGAGTTCTTCTTTAATGATCGTTTCCGATGATCCTATTGAATTTCAGGTCATTCGGAGATCGTGGAATTCATGATCGCCAAAACTAGACCAAATTCGAATAAATTATTTTTGGATAGTTAGGATTAAATCCATGTGATTTGCATTCTTCATATATATCATATCAAGTTAAATCACATGATTCAGATTTAACACAAATATAGCCGATATATAGAGAATAATTTTTCATATTTATAACAAATTCAATTTAATAAACTACTTGAAAACCCATCTAAACGACCTCAAAATGCCAAAAAATAACATGATTCACTGCATAGCAGTGAGTATTTCTCACTAGATCGTTTTTGATGAACCCACCAAGTTTCAGATCAATCGGAGTCCGTCAAATTCATGACCACCAGCCTGTAACCAAACTCAGAGAATAACCGTTTTAAGTAGTTTCATGAATTAAAATAAATATGATATTGATTTTCATTCTCCTTATAATTACACTATGAGCTCAAGGCATATATTATGTTCTTCCTATTTCTAGGATATATAATATATTCTTTTGCAATAAATTATTCTTTTATTAAATACACAAGAACCTGAAATATTATATTTTCTCCCGTTCGGGAAAAAACTTAATATCTCTTCTCATGGTGGAGTTGGTATCACTAGTACCCAAAGATAAAACTCTTTTTCTAGTTAAGAACCTCCACCACTAATGTAGGTTTATCAAGGATAATTTTCACATGGTACATTAAGCAGATTTTAATGACTCAAATAAATAGGCCGTTTTGTGGATCCTACTTATTAATCATAATGCTCAATCCATGAATAGACACAATTTCACATGTACAAATTTATTAAAAAAATTTCATTTGTTCATATAAACAAACCACTTCAGTGGTAACTATTTACTACTCATAAAATTCTCAATTTACAAGTGAATATATATGTAGCTCATAAAATTATTTTATGGCAGAATATGGACCACAGCTTAAAAGCCATACCAATAATATAAAACTTATACAAAATACCATCATATTTCACTTAATTAGAACCTCCAATCAGAGAACAAAAAATTCTTCATAGAAAATCCAAAACTAATAATCACGTAGGGAATGAAAACATAAACTTAAATTTGAGAAATTTTTTATGCACAAATATGCCAAACGCTCCAATCATTAGTCATCCAGGATATCAAATAGAGAATTTTACTTTCTTACAAAATAATTATATCATCACACAATATCAATTATACCTTGCAAGACCTAGTCAATAAAATCTTACACCTCTATTATTGAATTTAATACAACAACACGTCTATTTGCTAATAGCCAATGTGTAAACCTATTATATGACTAGTATTTAATCATGGGGACCATGGGGAGTCACCCCACCACCATTGAATTAAAAAGGAATTAAAATTATTAAGAAATAATTTTCAAAAAATAGAAAAACGTCCAAAACACAGTCCAAACGACCTCAAAACGCCAAAAATACCATGATTCATTGCTAAAGCAGTCATTTTTCTCACCACGTCGTTTTCGATGGACCCACCAAATTTCAGCTTAATCGGAGTCCGTCAAGTTCGCTGACCTCCGAAAATACCGGCTATTCAGTCAAAAACAGGTTTTGCGTTTTTCTAGGGTTTACCCCAAAAAATTCAGATAATCTTAATCAAATATCAATAAGAAAACAGATCTCTCATGATTACAAGAATAATACAAAAAATTTGCACAGTTAATTCACAAAACAGCAGTGCAGTTTTTCAGAAAACCACATATATATATATGTAGTTCAAAAAACGCACATAAATACCATATTCTTGTTTCACGAAAAACTTAGTTATCTAATAAAATGTGAGTGTGCTCTGATACAAAATGATGGATTATAATAAGCAGCGAAAGCAATCCCAGTATCAAAATCACATGTAATCTAGATAACTAGTATATACGGGGTTTCACGGGTTACCTCTTGAAGCGTGAACATATCTCTTCTATCACGTGAGCCTTCAGTTCCATAACTTCTCAATGGAATCTCCATCACCCGCACAATCGTGATCCTCGAACGTTCCATGGTCTTCTACTGTGTTACCCAAATAATACCGAAAATAGAAATTTCGTGTGGGCGAAATTTCTAGGAAAACTTGGCTGAAAATTTCAGCCACCATGTACTACCCCTTCTAGGTGGAAAAGCTTATGTATTTATAGCACAAGTTTAAGGGTTAAGACCATTTTCCAAAACCTGTTGGGTTTTCTTTTCCACCAGAAAAATGATTCCTTTATTTCCTATTATTTAGGCACAGTAGGTGTCACACCTCCTTTTTACCGCCCCGCGAAGGTGCGTAGGGAGTTTTCTCCAATTAAAGGACAGTCGAAACGGGATTTGTTTGTTTGTTTCAGAGTCGCCACCTGGGAATTTTAAGGCGTCCCAAGTCACCAATTTTAATCCCTGAATCGAGGAGAATATGACTCTGTTTATTATTCTGCGAACCAGAAATCCGGATAAGGAATTCTGTTAACCCGGGAGAAGGTGTTAGGCATTCCCGAGTTCCGTGGTTCTAGCACGGTCGCTCAACTGTTATATTTGGCTTGATTATTTTGATTTATTAAATAGATTTTTATTGCATGATTTTATTGTTACCGCTTCTATTTAAATTGTTTATAATTAAAGACCCTTCTTCGAATCGAATCACGCGTACGTGTATTCGTTTTATATATTAATATTTTTTAACGTGAAAATCGTGTCACGCGTACGTATACACAATATAATAATTATTATTTATTTTTTTCGAAATTTTTTATTATATAAAAAAAGACTTAAGTTCGAAATTGTGCTGAAAATAAAATTAAGAACGTTCGTCGCTCTTGTATAATTAAATATTGAACCGCACATCTCGAGTTATATGAAATTAATATTGATATTCTCCGAAGAGCCCCCTTTTTATTAAATGTTCGTTCGAAGTTGCGCGAACGCATAATCCGAATTGCTTTTAGAAATATAATCAGGTTACGCGAACGCATCCCTAATCACAAAAATATTCTTGATAAGGTTCTATACAAATTGTTATTACGTGTTGACCGCGAGCCTTATTTTACACATATGAATCATATATCTCAAATTTTAAAGAATTAATGGCGTGAAGAAGAAAACAGACAATATGTATCTAAAACTAACATTTTTTGTGGATACAACATTTGGATGTCCATAAATCGAATGGTGTATAAAATTGGGAAAGAACTTAAAATGATAAACAAATTAATAGTTTCCGCAGAATCTTCATTGTTTCATTTAAGGCGAATTCTTCTTCTATATATTTTTTACATAAGATGCCACGATTTGTTTATAAATCCCATGTCCTTCTCATGTATTTGTTTTAGTCCAAAGTTATAATTATTTAGTTGATTTTTTATTACGAAGATTGAGTTTGAGATAAATAAACCAATTCTTATATTCTGCCTATGCGAATATTTGCAAACACTAACTCTATATTTTGTAAAAAATCATTGACATTATTTCATATATTAACAGAAATGAATTGATCGCGTTCCTAAAATAACTAAGCCATTTGTTATTAAGAAAGAGAACTAATCTACCAATTGATTTAATACTATATTAACCAACTAAAACAAAACTGAAACTTAAACTAATAAAATTTAAATGAGTAGAAAACATCCTTATAATCAAACTTCATTTACTTGCCATGTTGAAGATTTTCATGACATGAATTTTCAGATATGTACCTGATATTGGAAGCAAAAGAAAATGATGATGAGAATCAGCAGCAATAATAACAGTACAATAGCAACAACTGCCCAGCAACAGTAACAACCCAGTAACAGACCGGTGGAGTAATAATCCCAAAAACAAAAGCTTTTAAGCTTTAAATGAAACTACAACCATTAATACTAATTTCAAACAAAGAAAGAAAGCAGTAGATTTTTTAGCTTTTATTTTTATTTTGAAAGCTTAAATATTTTTCGGAATTTTTTTCTCTTCTATTCTCTGTCCGTTTTTTTTCTCTCTATCTGTATTCTTCTTCTTTTTTTCCACCCTTCTTCCTAAATTTTCTCTTCTATTTATAGCAAAATTTTCGAAATTTTCAGATTTATTTTTTTATTATTTTATTATTTTTTTAATTAAAAGAAATCCCACTTACAAATTGCTTTTATTTTTTTAGAAAAAGAAATCCCACCTTTATTTACTTTTATTTTTAAAATTCCAACTTTAATTACTTTATCTTATTTAAAATCCCACTTTTTATTTTTTTAAAAGAGAATCTCACTTTATTTAACTTTTCTTTAAAAAATAAACCACTATCTTTTCTTTTTCTTTTAAAAATGCTACTTTCAATTACTTTAAATTTTTTAAATTTTCAGATATCTTTATATTTATTTTAATTCCAACCTTCTTTTACTTTTAAATTTTTTAAAACTTTTTACTTTTTTTTTAAATTTTCTACATTCTTTTACATTTTTTTATTTTTTTATTTTTTATTTTTTTAAAATCATTTCCGAAATTACTATATATATATATATATATATAAATATATATATATTTTTTAAAATAAAAATAATAAATAAAATAAAATATTTTCGGATTTTTTTTATATATATAAAAAAACAAAAAATAAAACTATTAATAGTGATAATTCACTTTTTATTTTATTTTTTATTTTTTTTTGGTTTTGTTTTGTGTTGGACAAAAATGAAGAAGGGGTGTTGGGTTAATGGACTGGGTCGACCCAGTTCGAAATGGACTGGGTCGTAGGGAAGATTGGGCCATTTTTTGGGCCTATAGCTTGAAATTGAAGAAGAGGCCAAATTCCGACTTTCTTTATATTTTCGCTCTCTTTTCTTCTTTTATTTTTCTAAAACTAAATTATAAAAATACTTAAACTATTATTAAGAACTAAATTAAGTTATAAAGGCGCAAATTAACTCCCAATAACAATTAACGCACAATTAAGTATTAATTAAGCATAAAATTGTATATTTGGACATTAAATGCTAAAAATGCAAACGATGCCTATTTTTGTAATTTTTAATTTTTGTAAAACAATTTTAATTACTAACAATTGTAGAATTAAATCCTACATGCAAAATGCGACATATTTTTGTATTTTTTATTAATTTAGCGAATAAACACGCACAGACAAATACAAATAATTCTTTAAAATATCACAAAATTGTACACCAAAGAAAAATCATTTTATTTTTGAATTTTTTGGGAGTAATTCTCATATAGGGCAAAAATCACGTGCTTACAGCTGCCCCTCTTTGCCCGGAGATACGAAGGGTTTTCGTGCAAAGATAAAGCGAGCGATTTTTGCCCATCCGAGTACTCCGTTGAAGCATTTTTTGAAAAAGATTTGACCGAACCTTTGCTTCAAAGGTTTCCTACATATCCTGGGCTAAACAGGAATCAGGTCAATGTAGTTCGAGAAATTTTGGTAGCTGGGACTACCGTTGGACTGCAATGTTACTGTTGTTGCATGTTATTACTACTGCTTACCGATCTCCTTGTTACACCGTGCTTAAAAAAACAAGAAGCTAGGCTAGAGTACAATTTGTTTTTGTTGCCTTGCTTCCTTGTCTGCTTGCATTTCTTTCGGTGCTTTACTTCTTTTGACACATGTACTTGAGTTTGTACTGTGACCTCTTGTTGCAACCTTCTGTTTCCCGGTGCCGGGGAATTTTATTGTTTCCTGCTGGGGATTCCTATTGTAACCCTCTGTTTTATTGTCCTCTGACTTGATTTTGAAATGTATGCCTCTGTTATCTGGGCGGGCTCCCAATTTTAATACTTGAAAATTAAAGACTTGAAATGTATGCCTCTGTTATCTAGGCGGGCTCCCAAGTTCAATGCTTGAAAATTAAAGACTGAAATGTATGCCTCTGTTCTATGGGCGGGCTCCCAACTTCAACAACAACTTTAAAAATGAATGTCATTCCTCTCTTCAACCAATACATCGCCATTCTGTTCTTCAGAGGGGGCTCCTGATTTCAACAACTTTAAAAAATAAAATCCTATTCGAGGGCGGATGAACCCAAAATATCCTATTCGAGGGCGGATGAACCCAAATATCCTATTCGAGGGCGGATGAACCCAAAATATCCTATTCGAGGGCGGATGAACCCAAAATATCCTATTCGAGGGCGGATGAACCCAAATATCCTATTCGAGGGCGGATGAACCCAAATATCCTATTCGAGGGCGGATGAACCCAAATATCCTATTCGAGGGCGGATGAACCCAAATATCCTATTCGAGGGCGGATGAACCCAAAATATCCTATTCGAGGGCGGATGAACCCAAAATATCCTATTCGAGGGCGGATGAACCCAAATATCCTATTCGAGGGCGGATGAACCCAAAATATCCTATTCGAGGGCGGATGAACCCAAAATATCCTATTCGAGGGCGGATGAACCCAAAATATCCTATTCGAGGGCGGATGAACCCAGAATATCCTATTCGAGGGCGGATGAACCCAGAATATCCTATTCGAGGGCGGATGAACCCAAAATATCCTATTCGAGGGCGGATGAACCCAAAATATCCTATTCGAGGGCGGATGAACCCAAATATCCTATTCGAGGGCGGATGAACCCAATATATCCTATTCGAGGGCGGATGAACCCAAAATATCCTATTCGAGGGCGGATGAACCCAGAATATCCTATTCGAGGGCGGATGAACCCAGAATATCCTATTCGAGGGCGGATGAACCCAGAATATCCTATTCGAGGGCGGATGAACCCAGAATATCCTATTCGAGGGCGGATGAACCCAAAATATCCTATTCGAGGGCGGATGAACCCAAATATCCTATTCGAGGGCGGATGAACCCAAAATATCCTATTCGAGGGCGGATGAACCCTAATATCCTGTTCGAGGGCGGATGAACCCAAAATATCCTGTTCGAGGGCGGATGAACCCAAAATATCTTGTTCGAGGGTGGATGAACCCAAAATATCCTATTCGAGGGCGGATGAACCCAAAATATCCTATTCGAGGGCGGATGAACCCAAAATATCCTATTCGAGGGCGGATGATCCCATTTTCAAAATCTTGGAATTGTCTTACCTCCGACTGTTTTTCTTCGAATCGTGTTGTCTTGCTATCTCTTAAAACTTGAATTGATTTCCTCGTTCTTCCGAGAAAATTTTCGACAATGGCAGAAAATCTTCTGCCCCAGTTTTGGTGCTTTTCCTTGTTCTCCAGGTGGACGCCTGACTTCTGATATTTCAACTGTTCTTCCTTGTTCTCTAGGTGGATGCCTGATTGCTGATACTTCAACTGTTCTTCCTTGTTCTCCAGGTGGACGCCTGACTACTAATACTTCCATTTCTCTTCCTTGTTCTCCAGGTGGACGCCTGATTTCTTCTTCAATTTTTCATCCTCATTCTCCAGGTGGACGCCTGACTTCTTCTTCAATTTTTTATCCTCCGCTCTGCTTTGTTCTTGCTTGCTGGGGATAATACCACTGTGGGAGTCTCCTTTCTTCCCCTCCTTCAAATTCATTTTTTTTTTCTTCTTTTTTTTTTCAACACTGCTGGGGATAAAAGTGTTATCTTCTTGGGATAACGTTGTTGAGGATAACGCTGCTGGGGAATTTTATCCCTTCAAATCGATGCTTCATTCTTGTGGAAGCTGCTGGGGATGATAATGGCTTTTTGCTTTTCTGAGCACAAGTGTCATCCCTTTATTCTGTCTGCTGGGGATAACTTCCTCCATTGAAACTTATTATGTTGGGGCAACACTGGTTCAAAGACCACTTCCTTGGTGTTATCTTTATTCTTCCCCAGATGGGTACCTGATTTTCAGAAAATTTTCTAATTGAAAAGAAAATTTTCTGCCCCAGTTTGATAATCTTTTTTTTATGGCATGCCTTTCCGTCATCAATGCCATTTCCTTTACCTGTTTCAAATCAAAAATTTGTTAGCTTAAAGCGTGGTAGTTGGCTGTGATACTTCACTCGGATGGCTTTTCCCTTTATCCTTCCTTGCTCTGCGTTCCACAACTTGCTGGGGGATGATATTATTTGCTGGGGATAATCCTTTTCTGCTGGGGATATCCCTCTTCTTTAGTGGCATGGCTCGGAGACTTTCATTTTCCCGACCTTTTAGTTTCGCATGAATTTCCCAAATCATGCTTATTGCTCTCTTTGTTTGTCCACGGGCCTTGGCCTTGATGTTTTAATAACCTCTTATTTCGGCAAGGATATCCCTCTTGACACTCGTTGATCTTTTTGTCAATTCCCTTTTGCCGGGGATATCATTTTTGATACTAGCCTCACGCTTGTTCCTTGCTGACTATATCACTTGGATGTATTAGTCAGATCTTATCTTGGAAAGCTGATGGCTTATTTTGAAGTCATTTCCCACTGGTTCTGACCAAACAGACTCTACTGGGGAATTTTCTATGAAAGGAGAAAGATAAAAAGGAACAGAATAAAAGACAAAGGAAAATGATGACTCTTTAACAAAAGAAATTATAAATAAAAACCTATCAAACGCAGACACCGACTCTAATGGTCATGACATGCATATGTGGCCTATCCTCCGTCGTCAATCGTCTTTCAAGATCTTCCCTTGACTATCCTCCATCTGATTCCCAATCTTATTCGACTTGTAGTGCCCAAAAGGTTTTCACCATCAAGTCTCTCTCATTTTGGTTTTTCTCTCAGCTTTCATCGCCTTATGGTGTCCGTGAAGATTTTCACCGATAAGACTCTCTCATTTATATCACTTTCCAGCTGGGGATTTGGAGTGTTGCCGGTATGACTCTCTCTGCTGGAGATTAGAGTCCTTTCTGCTGTGGAACAGAATGTTATGTTCGTCGGTAAGATTCTCATTTGTCTGACTTGGCATCTTTTGCAGACTGGTCAGAAGGTCTTTCTTTGGACCGTAAAGTGGGTTTTTTGGATAGGCTTAGAAAGAAAGGGTATTAAAGGCTCAAAAACAAATCAAATTTGGGGTTCAAAATTACAACCTTCGAAATCATATTTGTTTACAACAAGCGCAACCTTTGCCCCAGTTTCTTGCTTGGGGATTATTTATTATTATATATATTTTAAATTTTTTTTTTTTACACTATGCATATTACGCACATTATGCGCACTATGCACCCTATGACCGAGCTGTGAAGCGCCTACGTATCCTCTTTGAGGAATCAGGTCAAACGTAGTTCCCAATTCCTCTGTTTTCTTCTGACTTTCTTTTGTTTTTTTTGTTTTTTTTTTTTTTTTTGATTTTTTCTTTACCTTCCAGGCTCGTATTTCCTAGTCGTTGCTATTGATTCCGAACGAGGGGTATGAAAGAAAATATATAAGGCTCAAAAGGGGTAACGAAGGATAAAGTGTTTAGGTAGCAGAATAAAATGCCTTCGTCATTCCAGTCTTCAAAACATGCCAAGTGCAAACAACACAATTGAACATAGATTTATAGTCTCTTCCGATGGTGCTGGACTTGACAATTATGTTAAACACTTGCTTTTTCATTTGTCATTTCTAAAGCACTGCTGGGCGACACTCTCACTCTCATGCACGACCCTCATGCCAATTTGGCGAATCTTGCATTTAACGATTTTCTTTATGTTTTACTTGCCCCAGTTCCATATGACTCGGGCTTCAAATAATCTCAAACCGTTCTTATTTCCTTTAAATGCTTTGATCACCTCCCCAGGGTTTTATGATTAACTTTATAGACCAGGCCCAAACTGTATGCGCATGTCATGTCCCTAGAATCGGCATTGAACGAAAATGACAAAAGGACTAAATAAAAAGATGACTGGAAATAATAAAAGACCGGCTTTTGTATTAGACTTCCGGCGAAATGGTTAGAAAAACAAACAAAACAACCAGAATAAAATCTTAACACAACATTAACGAGACTTAAACAAACTGATACGACAAAAATGGAAAGATAAGAAGGTTTGACACAAGATAATATTCGGATTACAACCCTAAGAATAATCCGGACAACAGAAATGACAACAAAATAAGACACCACCAGCTTCTCTCTTGCTAACCAAGGAACGGAGCGTCCTCCCATTTTATCAAAATTGGCATCTTTAGCCACTGAGCTTTGCATCAGTATTGTCCAGACCATTTCCAACTTCGATATCATCAACCTTAGTCAACAAGTCCCAATAGGATTCGAGTGCTTCTGTTATCATGCCTGATCCCCACAAAGTGTGCTTCTCGGTCTTGTATTTCCGGCTTACCACAAACCAACCACCTTAACTTTCTTTGTGATTCAAAGCGAAACAGGTTAGAATGGACTCCGTTGGTCCCCATTATTAACAACATTTTTTTTCTTTTCTTTTTTTTCGATTTTTCTTTTCATTTTTTTCTTTTTCTTTTTCAATCTTTTTTTTTCCATTTTTTCTTTTTCATTCTCTTTTTTTTTTTGCTTTTTTTCATTTTTTTTTGTTGTGGTCGAATCTTATGGAGATTGCCTACGTATCATGACCCCGCATGAATCAGACCTTGCGTAGTTCGGACCAATAAAAGATAAGCAATACTAATCATTTTTTTTCCAATTTTCATATTGGGTTTCAAAGGTTTAAAAATGACCTACAAACTAGAAAATCAAACGACCCACATATTATAATCAAAAGTTTTACAAACTCCAAAACAAACGGTCAGCTTCCTTTCTCCGTTTGACAAATGCAACCAAACAGTTATTTTTGCAAATGTGGCCCCGTCCAAATTTTGAGGCCGGAGAGGATTATTTTATGACACTTTACACACTTGTCCGTTCTTTTACGAAAATAGCCTTTCGACAACTGAAAGATACTCTGAGGCTATTTCGGCAAGAACGGTTTAAGACGCGGCCGAAGCTGGCTCGGCTTATTATGACAAAATTCAAACGGTATTCACCTGACCGCCGACTATTTATTTTTTTTTTTTTAAATTACAATAAAAACCTGGTGTTGCAAACACGGCCTTTCAGCGCCTCGGGGACGAAGATTTTTAAGGCTGTGTGGGTCAACTAGACCAAAATCCTAAACATGACCCAAAAGGTGGTTGTTTATGCAAAGTCGGCCTTCTGGCGTCCCATTCGGAAACATTCGGCTATGTCTTGATAAAACAACGTCACCCGACTTCTTTATGACTCTTAAAATTTGACATATTTTTTTTTGCCTATTTTGTTTTAGCAAAAAGTGGAGGCTGGACACTGCCCGACTTATTTATAAAAAAAAATTAAAATTTTAACATGTTTTTTATTTATTTATTGGTTTTTGGCTATTTTAGCAAAAATGGGGGTTGGACCCGATGAGGGTTGCCTACGTATCTCACATCCGATGAGAATCAAACCCGCGTAGTTCGGGCATCGTGAATAAGTAAATGAACTAATATTTTTTTTTATTGGAACTGTGAAAGAACTGCTCAAAGGAAGTATATATATTTTTTTTGATTGATTTCTTTTTGAAAGAAAAACTCGTAAAAATTCCTTTTCTTTTGATTTGAACTTTGAGAATTTCAAAAGTAAAAGGAAGTTTTTTTTTTCGAATTTCCATTTGTCTTTTTTTTTATTCTAAAGAAAAAAATATTTTTGGAATTTTACTTTTGATAAAAGAAATGCTTCTAAAAAATATTTTTTGAATTTTGAATTTTCTTTTCAATTTTGAAAGAAGAATCAAAATATTTTCGAATATATATATTTTTTAATAATTAAAAAAAACTTTCTAAAGAAGTCAATAATGGAAAATATTTTTGGATTTTTTTTTTGAAAATTGGGAGTCTAAAAAAAAACTTTTCCAGACTTTTTGGGCAGGACAAATATTTTTGCAACAAATAAAGATATATATACATTTTTTGGAAATAAAGAAAAACTTTTTGGATTTATATATATATATATATATTTATATATATATATATATATATATATATATTTGCAACAAATAATAAAACCACTTTCAACGCGACTCTTTTTATTTTATTATTTTGAATTTTTCAGAAACGAATAAAATAAAAACTATTTTAAAAGTAAGACTCTTTTTCATTGTCATTTTCAGGGGAAGACAAACTATTTTCCTTTATATATATATATATTTATTTTTTATTTTTTTGAAAAATAAGACTTGAAAAATAAGACAGAACAACGATTTTTTTTTCTTTCTATTTTTTCTTTGGTTTTAATAAAACAAACTAATAAGACATTTTTTTTCATTTTCTCAAAATTTCGGCAGAGTTTTGACAGTATTTGGGCATTGGTTTTTTTTTTCTTCAAAAATAAACAGTCAATTCCCTAACCGCTATTTCTTTTTTTCAATTTTAAAATATTATTCATGATATTCAAAAGTCAGTCAACACACAAATCCGGATCAAATAAATGCGCAAGTAGCAGCACGTAAGATGCATCAGGATGGTCATTTGTTTTGGTACACCTGTCCTAGACAGACCCAACCCCTGTGTTGAGTCTCCAAAGTCAAATGCACGTGATGCAAACAATCGCTCCTACTAGGGATCCGGCATGAAGCTGAGTTATTCTAAGTGAAAAAACCTGAGGCATATTGATCTAGCCCTGACTTACCCAAACGGACAGTTTGAGCCGAAGCGGGGGCAACGTACCGGGAGCACGAAAGTCTACCCGGCCTAGTTACTTGTCCCAATTTCGTCTTATTTGGTATGACTTTAACAGAAAGGTGGGCCACGCGCACGTGTGCACCATAAATTTAGAAGACTCAGAAAGAAGGGGGTTTCGTAGCAGTTGTATATATTCATAATTCAAATAATATTAAAGCGGTAAAAGTGTCATTTAGCACATTGGGCATATATCATGTAAAAAAAATCAGATAATAAATAAAGCCAACTATAACAATTATTTTAAGCTCGAATTCTTGAACCCTGAACCAGTGGTTCTGGGTCTTCGTCCCCAGCAGAGTCGCCAGAGCTGTCACACCTCCTTTTTACCGCCCCGCGAAGGTGCGTAGGGAGTTTTCTCCAATTAAAGGACAGTCGAAACGGGATTTGTTTGTTTGTTTCAGAGTCGCCACCTGGGAATTTTAAGGCGTCCCAAGTCACCAATTTTAATCCCTGAATCGAGGAGAATATGACTCTGTTTATTATTCTGCGAACCAGAAATCCGGATAAGGAATTCTGTTAACCCGGGAGAAGGTGTTAGGCATTCCCGAGTTCCGTGGTTCTAGCACGGTCGCTCAACTGTTATATTTGGCTTGATTATTTTGATTTATTAAATAGATTTTTATTGCATGATTTTATTGTTACCGCTTCTATTTAAATTGTTTATAATTAAAGACCCTTCTTCGAATCGAATCACGCGTACGTGTATTCGTTTTATATATTAATATTTTTTAACGTGAAAATCGTGTCACGCGTACGTATACACAATATAATAATTATTATTTATTTTTTTCGAAATTTTTTATTATATAAAAAAAAGACTTAAGTTCGAAATTGTGCTGAAAATAAAATTAAGAACGTTCGTCGCTCTTGTATAATTAAATATTGAACCGCACATCTCGAGTTATATGAAATTAATATTGATATTCTCCGAAGAGCCCCCTTTTTATTAAATGTTCGTTCGAAGTTGCGCGAACGCATAATCCGAATTGCTTTTAGAAATATAATCAGGTTACGCGAACGCATCCCTAATCACAAAAATATTCTTGATAAGGTTCTATACAAATTGTTATTACGTGTTGACCGCGAGCCTTATTTTACACATATGAATCATATATCTCAAATTTTAAAGAATTAATGGCGTGAAGAAGAAAACAGACAATATGTATCTAAAACTAACATTTTTTGTGGATACAACATTTGGATGTCCATAAATCGAATGGTGTATAAAATTGGGAAAGAACTTAAAATGATAAACAAATTAATAGTTTCCGCAGAATCTTCATTGTTTCATTTAAGGCGAATTCTTCTTCTATATATTTTTTACATAAGATGCCACGATTTGTTTATAAATCCCATGTCCTTCTCATGTATTTGTTTTAGTCCAAAGTTATAATTATTTAGTTGATTTTTTATTACGAAGATTGAGTTTGAGATAAATAAACCAATTCTTATATTCTGCCTATGCGAATATTTGCAAACACTAACTCTATATTTTGTAAAAAATCATTGACATTATTTCATATATTAACAGAAATGAATTGATCGCGTTCCTAAAATAACTAAGCCATTTGTTATTAAGAAAGAGAACTAATCTACCAATTGATTTAATACTATATTAACCAACTAAAACAAAACTGAAACTTAAACTAATAAAATTTAAATGAGTAGAAAACATCCTTATAATCAAACTTCATTTACTTGCCATGTTGAAGATTTTCATGACATGAATTTTCAGATATGTACCTGATATTGGAAGCAAAAGAAAATGATGATGAGAATCAGCAGCAATAATAACAGTACAATAGCAACAACTGCCCAGCAACAGTAACAACCCAGTAACAGACCGGTGGAGTAATAATCCCAAAAACAAAAGCTTTTAAGCTTTAAATGAAACTACAACCATTAATACTAATTTCAAACAAAGAAAGAAAGCAGTAGATTTTTTAGCTTTTATTTTTATTTTGAAAGCTTAAATATTTTTCGGAATTTTTTTCTCTTCTATTCTCTGTCCGTTTTTTTTCTCTCTATCTGTATTCTTCTTCTTTTTTTCCACCCTTCTTCCTAAATTTTCTCTTCTATTTATAGCAAAATTTTCGAAATTTTCAGATTTATTTTTTTATTATTTTATTATTTTTTTAATTAAAAGAAATCCCACTTACAAATTGCTTTTATTTTTTTAGAAAAAGAAATCCCACCTTTATTTACTTTTATTTTTAAAATTCCAACTTTAATTACTTTATCTTATTTAAAATCCCACTTTTTATTTTTTTAAAAGAGAATCTCACTTTATTTAACTTTTCTTTAAAAAATAAACCACTATCTTTTCTTTTTCTTTTAAAAATGCTACTTTCAATTACTTTAAATTTTTTAAATTTTCAGATATCTTTATATTTATTTTAATTCCAACCTTCTTTTACTTTTAAATTTTTTAAAAACTTTTTACTTTTTTTTTAAATTTTCTACATTCTTTTACATTTTTTTATTTTTTTATTTTTTATTTTTTTAAAATCATTTCCGAAATTACTATATATATATATATATATTTTTTTTTTAAAATAAAAATAATAAATAAAATAAAATATTTTCGGATTTTTTTATATATATAAAAAAACAAAAAATAAAACTATTAATAGTGATAATTCACTTTTTATTTTTTTTTATTTTTTTTGGTTTTGTTTTGTGTTGGACAAAAATGAAGAAGGGGTGTTGGGTTAATGGACTGGGTCGACCCAGTTCGAAATGGACTGGGTCGTAGGGAAGATTGGGCCATTTTTTGGGCCTATAGCTTGAAATTGAAGAAGAGGCCCAATTCCGACTTTCTTTATATTTTCGCCCTCTTTTCTTCTTTTATTTTTCTAAAACTAAATTATAAAAATACTTAAACTATTATTAAGAACTAAATTAAGTTATAAAGGCGCAAATTAACTCCCAATAACAATTAACGCACAATTAAGTATTAATTAAGCATAAAATTGTATATTTGGACATTAAATGCTAAAAATGCAAACGATGCCTATTTTTGTAATTTTTAATTTTTGTAAAACAATTTTAATTACTAACAATTGTAGAATTAAATCCTACATGCAAAATGCGACATATTTTTGTATTTTTTATTAATTTAGCGAATAAACACGCACAGACAAATACAAATAATTCTTTAAAATATCACAAAATTGTACACCAAAGAAAAATCATTTTATTTTTGAATTTTTTGGGAGTAATTCTCATATAGGGCAAAAATCACGTGCTTACAGTAGGGACTACAGAATTTAATTAACAAGGCTTCAATTATGGAATTAATTTCTAATTTTTAAAATTAATATCTACCATAATTAATTACGAATTATTCCACTAAAAATCCGTAATTGAACTCCTTATCCAATTTCGAAATTCATCCATTAAATCTTATTTAACTCCCCATATTAAGATTCAAATACTAATCAATTTCCATTAAATTACTGACGATTTAATTTATTGATTATTTCCTTTAGACTTTCGCTTAACTTATTTCATGTGTCGGATACAAAATCCACCGGCCGGGTTTACACATGAAAACTTATAAGCTTTCATAAAGGTGTATCATCAATCTCTAAACTGAGACATGGATTCCATCAACTAGCTATTACTTCACCAATGTACAATATTATTATCCAATTTACCAGGCATATTGACCCACGAAAGAATCTCGCCTTTTAATAAATCAAAACAATAATAATATACACAACTAATAATAATTATATCAAGATTAAGAGTATAAGTACATTTAATGGCTAGAGAGTTTATTTTATTAAATCAGTATAAAATACTTATCTCTACCTGGTCCGTTCAATGCATACAAAATGTATTAGCACAAGAAGTTGGAATTAACACGGACTAATATATGATCTATTTAAAACTTTATTAAAACTGAATAAACAATTGTTTCGTAATAAATACTATATCTAAATCAAAGTCATGGTTAATAGTATATATCCCAACAGTTTTGACTGAGTTCAGATGTCTGGATGAAACCACATTGAGCATAGAGACTGGGATGACAAACACGAATAAGTATAGGTGTCTGTCAGGCTATTCTGTTAACAAATTAAAGAGATGATGCATTTTAGTGAAAGGAGAAAGAAGAAATAGGAGGAGGACCGGATACCAGGACGATACTGAGAGAACGAGGAGCATATGTAGGTAATCTAGAATCCACTTTATGGTAAAATTGGGTAAAAAGGAGAAAGGAATAGTGAAATGGCAGTACAAGAAAGATAAATGAGGGAGACTGTCGTGGGGAGCTACTTTTCCACTTCTAATAATTAAAGGTGCCTCGTACAAGATTTAATGGTTGAGTCTCACTCAAAATAAAATTTCACGTCGATTTGACAATTTTGTAATACCATCTTTAGCGCCCTCACTTTAGGTCTCTTTTTTTTTTTGGTTAACAGGGGATATTTATATATATATATATATATATGTCACCTCACCGCTCGACCAGCTCTTATCAACCAATTTTACCCCATACACAGGGGCGGACCTAGGTTGGTAGTTGAGGGGTCACGTGACCCCGTTAGCCTCGGCAAAATTTTTGTATATACATATTATATATATGTGTACTTATATACGGGACCCCTTAAATATTTTAATGGTGCCCCCAAACACAAAGTGTTGGATGGAAGAAGTGGTTGCTTTGAGCACTTAAATTCTCTCTTATGCTGTGGTGACGCGGGTTCGAAACCACCCGAAGCTTTCCTCACTCTTTTCTCCTCTTTTTTATTTTATTTCTTTGAATACAATGTAATTTTTATTTAATAGCAAATTACTTTATTTTTACTTTAATCTTCTTCTTTTTTTAATATTCAATTATAGTTTAGTACTAATATAAAATAGTCAACTTAATTAATTTTATTCTTTTTTGTAAATTCCTTCCTTAGAATTGAAAGCCTCAAATTGCAACTTATCGCTCCACAAATAGAAAAATACAAATCTTCTGCCACAATCTTCTTTAACAATCACTCTGAAGTCTAAATTGGCAATGAAAACTAAGAGTTTGAGACTCTTCTTCAATTCATTTAGTAATAATATACTCTTAATCTTAATTTCTTTAGCAAGTCTTTGATAATTTTACATTTGAACGCCCTATTGCGAAGAACTCTCTTTCCCCGTTTAATGCTTTCTTTTTCTTTAGAGCTTCTTTTTGTTAATACTTGGATGATAAGTCATCATAATCATTAAGTTTCAAAAAGTTGCACGCCGAATTTTATCGCTGGCGATTGGCATATACAGTGGTGCCCCCGTCATGCTCGAATCCTGGGTCCGCCTCTGAGTGTTGGGGTAGTGTAATTCACCCAATACTACGATGTTTTATTTTATTGTATCAACATTACATGCCAAATATTTTCTAATAACTTCAGTTCCTAGGATGTCTGCCCAAAATACATCATTTGCAAACATCGGAGGAACTGCTAGTAAGCCGGTTCTTCCCAAAAAACTTTGCTTTGCTACCTCTTTTACCAGTGCATCTGCCACCCTATTCTGCTCCCTGTATGTGTGTCTCACCGTGAACTTGTCCATCCTTTGTATTAACAACCTGCATTCACAAATCATGGGATCATTTGTTAAGTTACTTGTAAGAAGCATTTGGATTATTTCTGTCTAATTTGTACTGATGTCCAGAGGGATCCATCCATTTTGCTCATCTAGTTGCAGCCCTTTCAGGAGAGATTTCAGCTCAGCCATAGTATTGGTGGTATGTAGTATATTCTCCATATACTCCATAATCCAATCTCCACTTATGGTTCCTGAATACTCCACATATTCCTCCTATACCTGGATTACCCCTAGCAACACCATATGTATTAAGTATATAGTACCCTCTACGAGGGGGCTCCCATTTCACATTAGTTTGGAAAGACTTCTTGATTGTGTCATTTTTCACCAACATAAAGTATTCAATTGCTTTAGAGATGGTGGTTGGGGTTGTTGATGCTATCTTTTTTGTTGTTGAAGAGGTTGTGGTTCCTAGTTAGCCAAATTTGCCTGAAACAGAAGGGAATGGTGTTCTCCCAAGGAATGTTTTCGTTACAGTGTGTGTTCCTAAGTTTATTCCATGTTGATGGCCATGGTTGGGCTGAGAAAATGGGATTCAGCTGCCTACTTTCATTCGAAGCCTTGGATAGCAACTCCTGTCAGAATTGAGTTGCATTTATGCATTCAAAGAAACTATGATCACTTGTTTCTTGATTACTTTGGCAGAAGCAACATTGTGGGTTACAGTTAACCCCAATTCTTTATAAGTAGGCTCCTGTAGGTAACCTATTCTGGGCAAGAAGCCATATGAAGTTCTTAACTTTGTTAGGAGCTTTTAATTTTCAGATCCAAATAAAGGTCCCTTCCTCCCCATTTCCAAAGTGCTCCTTGCTTTTGCTAAGGAATGTGTAGGCTGAAATGTTGGTGAAAGACCCACTTTGAGTCAATCCCCAAATTAGCATGTCCTCCTTGGTAGTGTTGTGAGGGATGAAAACAGAATTAATCATGTTAGAGATACTTGCAGGCATTTTCATAGAGATGGAAGAGAGGTCCCAGGTCCCTGAATTGTAGGCAGAGTCTACTTTGATGGCTATGTTATTTGGGGTAAGGGGTCCTGCAATCATATCTTTAATGACTGATTGGTTAGGGATTCTTGAAGCTCATCATGTTGCCCTTGTGGACCACACATCTGCTAGCCTTCCTGCATGCATTCCGTCCCTTGAGGATGCATTCATCAATGATGATATGACCGTTTTCTTTTTAAATAATACTAGTCAATAAGTAAATAACTTTAAAGAAAAAACATAAGTAGTATTAAATAATGTCTTTGAGTTATACTAATACTAATATATATATATATATATATATATATATATATATATATATATATATATATATATTTATTTATTCCAAATCTAGCCAAATAGAAGTACTCAGAGATTGTTAAGAATACTTTATAAAAATTATTGTTATATTTATGCCTTAATACATCACGATGAGGTTGGCAAAAAAAAATTAATAAGTGGAAATATAAACTTTAAAAGTGACTAATGTTGAGTCAATAATTTATAATAATAAATTAATTTATAAAAAATACATGGCTGTAATTTGATAGAATTTTGAAAAAAGAAAGAAAAATAATTAACAATAACTCATTTAAAATATATTTTATCTTCTGCTGCTTTTTCCTTACTGTTTCAAGATTGCATACATTAACATAATAAATAACTATTATATGTATGTTGTTTTATAATTATTGACTAAATTCTACACATTTTGGAATAGATGATGTTTGCAAGTTGAAATAATTATGAAGTGTAGTTTGTATTATACAAAAGTTTAATAAATAAATTTTTAGTTGATTTCAAAGTTCTAAATATTAAAAAAAAATTAACATAAAAGATATTATAGTTATAGTACACACTTCAAATAAATAAATAATTTATTTTAGGTAAAATCTTAATTGATTAAAATTTTAAGTATTAGGATTTCATACATAAGAGTTATTCAATAACTAAAATTTAGTTGATTTAATTTTTTTAAATATTAAATAAATAATTAAGTTATAACTTGAGTGAGCTGTATATTGATGTTATTAATTATTTTTTCATATAGTTATCCCGTATTATTTTAAACTTGGGTTTTTATATTTTTCATAGTACTCATGATTTTAAAATAGTTAGAATGGGTTAGTGTTATAGGTAGTAAAAAACACGAACTATACTTAATCACATAAGAATATTTTCAAATAAATAATTATATAAATTGATGTATATAATAGTTTAAATAATTTATTTGTAGAAAAGTATTCTAAATTGAATGGAGCTTTAAAATGCTTTATTAAAAATACATTGCTAATTTCTACGTACGTAGATCATAAGGAAAACAAATTTATAAAGGAAATATTTGAATTAAGGTAAACCTAATTGATTTTGATGTCCTAAATATTAGGATTTCATGTGTAGTCATTCAAATAAGGAAAACAACAACGGTCGAATTTTATAACTAAGAGCTCACTTGATAAGAATGCCTGCACACTCCTATTTTTTTTAAACTAAAACCAGAAATGGGGCTGGAAATTGCATTTGCCTTTCTCTTTTTTCATGAGAAGAATCTTTAAAATTTTAAATCAAGTACTTGGCTTACAGTTTTTGTTCCCAAAACCAAATGGAATAATGCACGTCATTTTCCAAAACAAGAACAAACAAGAATATTTCGGGAGAAATTCAAAAATAGTCAGATTTACAACTGTTCGTTCAAAAATAGCCCAGTTTCAAAAGTAATCGAAATTTAGCTACTTTTTATGTAAAGATAAATATGAGCGAAAACACTGTTCAAAACCCGAAAATACGCCAGTATATTATGCTGGAGTTCCAGCATAAGTATATTTGAACTCCAGCATATTATACTGGAGTTCCAGGATAAGTATGCTGGAACTCCAGCATAATATGATGGAGTTGGGCATACTTATCCTGGAACTCCAGTATAATATGCTGGAGTTCCAGCAAGTATATCTGTCCAGCATAATATACTGGAGTTTGGAGCACCGGTGCTCCAGTATCCAGTATATTATACTGGAGCCAGCAAAGTGTCACACCTCCTTTTTACCCTCCCGAGGGAGTATAGGGAAGTTTTTTCTAATTTAAGTGACATTATTCGAAATGAGATTATTTATTTAATTCTTCAGAGTCGCCACTTGAAATATTTTAATTGTTGTCCCAAGTCACCGGTTTATTTTTAAATCTCAAATCGAGGAAATTCGCCTTTCCTTTTGAAGTCTGCGAACCAGAAATTCTGAATAAGGAATTCTGTTAACCCGATGGAAAGTGTTAGGAACCCCCGGATTCCGTGGTTCTAGCACGGTCGCTTAAACTATCATAATTGGCCTATTATCTGATTTTAAACAAGTTTTAACCTATGGTATAATTTTAAATTATTAACCGCTTTTAATTAATTTTAGGAAGATTCAACGTTATCTAAAATATGTCTTTGAACCACGCCACATGAAATGCACCCGCAGTCTGCGACACATTTTATTTAACATTGTTGAGATTTGGATTTGGGTCACATGAAATGCACACCCGAGTTTAAGGAAGTTAAATTAAATTACGCGCTTAAATTAAGTTCGCATATGAATTTCTACGAACCAGAAATTCTGAATAAGGAATTCTGTTAACCCGAGGGAAGGTGTTAGGCACCCCCAGATTCCGTGGTTCTAGCACGGTCGCTTAAACTATCATAATTGGCCTATTATCTGATTTTAAACAAGTTTTAACCTATGGTATAATTTTAAATTATTAACCGCTTTCAATTAATTTTAGGAAGATTCAACGTTATCTAAAATATGTCTTTGAACCACGCCACATGAAATACACCCGCGGTCTGCGACACATTTCATTTAACGTTGTTGAGATTTGAATTTGGGTCATATGAAATGCACACCCGAGTTTAAGGAAGTTAAATTAAATTACGTGCTTAAAGCAACTACGCACTTTCAGGTTTGCGGGGGCCATAGAAAATTCAATTGATGACACACCTCGATTTTAAAAGAGTTAAAAACTAATTAAGTGAGAGCCATGAGTTTTGGGATTTTATTCAACATGGCACACCTCAATTTTTCTATAAAAGCTAGCTAGTTTTATGAGGGCCATGGACTTGGGGATTTTATTTGGCATGACACGCCTCAAATTATTTTAAAAGATTTGTACTCAATTAAAGCAACCTATGGATGTTCATGAATTATTCTTCCTAAGCTACTTCGAGATTATTGTAAGGCCCTGAGTAATGGAAAGATTGCTATGGTAAAATTAACTTTGTAATTACTTTTGCCAAAAATATACTCCCTCCGGTCCAAAATAAGTGATTTTTTGGCTTTTTTCTTTTGGTCCAAAACAAGTGATTTTTCCAGATTTCAAGAATGAATTAATTATTTTTTTCCTACATTGCCCTTGGAGTAATTAATGTTGGAGTATGTGTTAGGAGTGTTTATGTGAAGAGATAGTAAAGGTTAATATGATCAATTTCATTGCTAATTAATGTTAAAAAGTGAATTTCTTAAAATGTGTGAAAACAATCAAAAAATCACTTATTTTGGACCGGAGGGAATAATTAACAAAGAACAAAACAACGAAATTTCAAGAATTCAAAATTCTATACAACCGTACCAAATTTCCATACAACCATCAACGAAATATAATTATGGTAGAATTAAACACCATTCCACTAACAATTTTATACAACAGTCCCAAATTTCAAGAATTCAAAATTCACTTCAGTATTCGATTTTGAACATTCATGTGATGTTTTCGATATGAAACAAACTTTTCGACCCTCACTTTAGTATTTTCTTCTACTACTAATATTGAAGTCAAATTGACATCTTAACAGGAGACAGGTAGGCACATCCATATTTCTTATGCATTGTCTAAAATTGGTTTAGCTAAAATTGAGTATAAACCCAAGATATCTAAATCAAATTGACATCTCAAATAGGCAAGTTCCTGCTAACAAGATTTTTTTTTTTTTTTTTTTTTTTTTGCAGATTTAACAAGGAATTCCAACAAGACTCTTCAAAGACTTGTAACACCAAACCAAGAAACAAGGAAGAAAATTTCTACAATCAATAACTTACTGTAATGCTGCTGGTTAGGAGAAATGTCATATGCATATGCAACTCATGATAGTGTGTTAATTATCAAAGTTATTAAAAAAAAAAGTGGTAGATGAAAATTATTGAATTATTTTAACTAATTTAACATTTAAAAAAAAATATTCAACCCCTAAATCTTTCTATCTTTGACCGGTCTAACATTTATAAATTTAAGATAATAAATATGTGAAAAACACAAGAAATAGTATAAATAAATAAAAAAAACTTCATGGATCATATAAAATATAAAGCAACAAATAAACTCATAACCCCACCACAAAACATACCCACCAAATTAACACAAAATATTTAAACATGGCCACAATGGATGATTATATATATGACCCAATCAATGAATATTTTTTTTTTTCTCACATTTTATTATTAAGAAGGATAACATGAAAATATTCGGAGAATAATACAATTTAACATATAACTTGCAAAAATACAATTTAAACAAAACAATATTCATTAAGTATAGTGTAAATTTATTCATGCAAGTACACAAAAATGGCAAAGATTAGAACGGGCCTTTGCTTAATATTTTCCAAATGTAAAACTCCAAATCGAGTTGGACACAACAAGCTATTGACTAAACCTTGAACCGGCAACCTCGATGGATTGAATTTCGTTACTCGACTATAACTAAAATTCGAAGAAAGATAGGTTCATGCCACGAATTCTTATGGTTATTTTGAATTTTGAGATATTTAAAGAGCTAATTTTTGGTTTCTTTGTTTTTTTTTATATTTAGAAATAGGAAGAAAGAATGAAAATAGTAGAAATTCTATTTTTTTTTTGCATGGAAGAAGAAAATATGTTTTCTCTCAATTTCCTCTCCTCTTCCCTCTCTTCTTCTTCAAATATTTCTCTTCTATTTATAGGAGAATTTTCGAAAATTTTCAGATTTTTTTAAAATTATTTTATTATTTTTTATTTAAAAGAAATCCCACTTACATTTTGCTTTTTTCTTTTTTTTAATAAAAAGAATTCCCACCTTTATTTACTTTTATTTTTTTAAATTCCAATTTTAATTACTTTTATCTTATTTAAAATTTCACTTTTTTACTTTTTAAAAGAGAATTCCACTTATTTTACTTTTCTTAAAAAAAACAATCCACTTTCTTTTGCTTTTCTTTTAAAAAATTCTACTTTATTTTACTTTAATTTTTTTTAAATGTTAAGCTACCTTTATATTTATTTTTTAATTCCAACTTTCTTTTACTTTTTATTTTTTTAAAATTTCTACAAAACTTTACTTTTATTTTTTTAATTTTCCACTTTCTTTTACTTTTTAAAAGAGAATTCCACCTACTTTTACTTTTATTTTTTTTAATTCCATACTTTCCTTTTTCTTATTTTTTTAAATCTATCCCGAAAATTTAAAAAATAATATTTTTCGGATTTTTTTTATTTTTTTTATTTTAAAATAAAAATAAAAATAAAATAATATTAATAGTAATAATTCACCTTTTAAAATTTGTATTTTTACCCTATAATAAAAAGTGTAACAAAACTAAAAATTGTAGGTTAAAACCCCTAAAATGTTTACATAAAACAAAGTGACAAAAATTAAATATTGTCAAAAATTAGGTGCTCACACAAAGTATACCGATCCAGCATAATATGCTGGAGTTCATACACAGGTGCACCGAACTCCAGTATATTATGCTGGACCGGTCTCTGTTGCAGAAAAATATTGGCTATTTTTCATTGACTTGGTAAACGCTGAATATTTTTGAATGATTAGTCCGAAAACTGGCTATACGGTGCTATTTTGTCGAATATTTCCCCCATAAACGCAGAACCAAAACCAAATCCAAACACCACAAGATTTGAAACCAATATATTTGTTAAAATAGTACGGTATAGCCAGTTTTTAGGACTGGTCATTCAAAAATAGTCACCGTTTACGAAGTCAATGAAAAATAGCCACTATATTGCTGCAATAGAGATCGGTCCCGCATAATATACGGGAGTTCGGTGCATCTGTGTACGAACTCCAGCATATTATGCTGGACCGGTATACTTTGCTGACTCCTGTATAATATACGGGAGACTGGAGCACCGGTGCTCCAAACTCCAGTATATTATACTGGACATTTATACTTGCTGGAACTCCAGTATATTATGCTGGAGTTCTAGTGTACTTATGTTGGAACTCCAACATATTATGCTGGAGTTCCAGCATAGTTATCCTGGAACTCCCGTATAATATGCTGGAGTTCAAGCATACTTATGCTGGAACTCCAGTATAATATACTGGCGTATTTTCCGGGTTTTGAACAATGTTTTCGCTCAGATTTATTTTTATATGAAAAGTGGCTAAATTTCGATTACTTTTAAAACTGGGCTATTTTTGAATGACCAGTTGTAAATCTGGCTATTTTTAAATTTCTCCTGATATATTTACATAGGTTTCCCTCGATCCGTGTAATTTCTTCAGAAATAGAACTAATATTGTCCAAAAGAGGGCGAAGCACTACTATGATATATAAACCAATAACGTTTTGACTTTCCTATGCGAGATAAATTATCCTATGTTAATTCAATCCATTATCCATTTCCAGATGTGCTCAGAAAGCAAAATATACAGTGATTTGTCCATAAATAAATAAGCAGAGGCGACATTTTGCTCTGCAATTCAAATAATGTGACTACGAGTTCAGAAACATGTTAAACTCTTTAGAAAATATCATAAACTTGAGGGAACACCCTTTCAATTGAGCAGAAATATTTTTTCTTTTGGTGGATTTGGGAGGAGGGGAGTGCTTGACTGCAACTGGATTGCGAAACTACAAATTTGTACCACCAAATGAAAACATCAAATTTTATGTTCTCTATTACAGATTATCTTGCAGATATCAGACATCACAAAGATACATAATCAAGAAACAACGTCCGGCCATGTAGATGCAACAATCTGAAGATGGTGCTTTAGTTAGTGATTTAGTTCCCTTCATCCTACAAGAAAAGGAAGAAGAGCAGCAATGTAAGATCTGAAGTTAAGAGCAAAAACAATCAGATTTGATAATGTGTTCATCCAAAACAAAGCAATACTACATGAAAATGGACATTGGTCTAACTCAACCCAAATTACTAAATCATGAACTGAGGATTGCCTATAAGGAGACAACAGCCCATCCCTCACCCAATGTGGAACATTTTATCAGTATATAACATTCTTCCTCTTTTTTTATTCTCAAAAGGTGATGTTTTGCTTTTAGCCGCAAAATCAATCAAACAATCGATCAACCATGCCTCAGTCCCCATTAAGTGCTTTCAGGCAAAAACACAAAGAATGGAGCATTGAAGATATCCTGAACAACAATGATGAACAAACTGTTCCAAGTGTGGTGCTTTGAAAACAAAAGAGCCACATAGACCAAGAAAGAAGCCATGTTAATAGGCATCTGTGATATCCTTTTCATCATTGTCCCTTCTCTGCCTATAGGTATAAATGATGATTTGGCAATTCAGTGACAACCAGAACTAGAATTTGTCACATTAACTGCAAAAGCAAAAGTACTATGTACGAGAAACACTTGGAAAAACAAAAAAGACATTTTGAATAATTAAATATGTTAAATTGGTGGGCGAACATAAAAGAGAAGAAGACATGGTGAAGTGCCCAGGAGCTGCTTTGACTTTTTTTTCCCCACGTTGCATTTTGCTCCTTACTGAATCCTTGGCAAGTAAAAACACCTAAGTTTCACCGATAGCTGCAACTACCCTAGTTCCTTTCATTTAGTTTTGGTGAAACAAGAAAAAGAAAAAGAAAAGGGAAGGCAGGGAAGATGCAGGATCTACAGAGAAAAAGGATGTTAGGGATGTCGAAAGTGAGAAAAAGAAAAAGAAAAAGAAGAGAGCTTAAATAAAGAAAAGTGGGAAAAGGAAGAAGAGGAAAGGAAAAGCAGAAGATAAGACCCTTGGTGATCCCAATGCAGGAATTCTTGGTTAACAGTTCTAAAAATATTTAAGCAACAGTTGAGAATCAATACTTATTTCTTAAGAGGTACAGCTTCCTATATGCATCAAAATATTTGATCTAAGAGATAAAGAAAAAAAGGATAACCAAAATATGGTTCTGAACTTTCTTCACGTATGTTGTCCAAGCTCAAGTTCCTAGAGCTTTCTTAGTGCATCTTTCATGACAAAACTTCTACCACCATAAAGGGCACTTATTCTTATCTCGAGAATCAATACTTATTTCTTAATGTCTTAAAGCAGGGAGAAAGAGAAGCTCTTATGAAGAGCAAGGTTAGCAACTTTATGGTACATTTCACTGGAGAAATAATGGAATATGGAAAGAATGATTATCAGCCCTCAATTCCAGAGGAGAGAGCAACCTTTTCCTGTCCATTCGGTGTAGCACTGTTCAACTCTTTAGTGGCTCAAGCTTTCGCCTATTAAATGGAGGAAATATAGTCCCCAGCAATAACAGTTCTTAACTAATTTGCTTTCCCCGTGTAAAAAATTAGGCCAAATACATTGACAACCCCCTGAACTTGACACGATATTTCAGTTTGGCACCTTATCTTTGCAGGATGCCTATTGTTCTGTTGTCTTGAGTCTTGACCCACAGACCTATCACCTATGAGATAAAAACAATGATAAGACCACATTTGATGGGTCAAAACATATCACTTGTGCACTTGGCATGATACTTTTTATTTGACTTGGCATGCCGCATCATTTTACACATGGCAGATCTCATTGGCTCCATTGTTTGACTTGGCGCGCCATGTCACTTGTCACGTGACACAAGTTGAGCCTTTAAGAAAAGATGACATCTAATTGACCTTGGGCTAATAACATGGATTTATCATTTGTAGCACAACTAAAAGGACAAGCCCAAATTGAACTTTTTAATTAAATCCATATATATTGGACTTGAATAATTAATTCATTTATATTAGCCCAAAATATTTATTTGAACATGATTTGAAATTAAGACATTATCCAAATTTCTTATGGATTGAAGTCCATTTAAATTTTAAATGTCTATAAATCCTCCTACTTCAAGACTTGTCAAAGTGTAGAGACTTTGCTGTATCTCAAAGACTGGACTTGAAGTATTGTGAAGACTATCTATCTATATATATATATGTGTGTGTGTATATATATTTTATAAGACTACTTATATATTAGTATCTACATTATGCAAAATGTGTGTGTGTATGTTTTTCTTATACATGTCAATTAGTCCAAGAGCGAGCTTCTTCCAGTCAACTCAGTCCATGATTTGTAGAGTTTGGCATCAATCTTGGGTTGCCAAACTGCAAACCTTCCTACAGTTTGTTTGGATCTACCTTTAAGAGAAAACTTAAATCAGAAGACATATGGGAGCGTCGGAAAGATGTGAGAAGCAAATTAAGAAACAATACCTTTCTCTCTCTTTTTTTTTTTTTTTGGGGGGGGGGGGGGGGGGGAGGATCATTGGTTCTTATTCATAGTGTTTTGAATTCTATGCTTATATTATGTCTTCGTTTCAAATGCTTTTGAAGATAGAGAAAAGAATAGACAAGTTGAGGAGAGAATTCTTGTGGCAATGGAACAAAAAAGGAAAAACTTTTAATATGGTCAAATAGGGTAATGTTACTTTAAAAAGGAGGGGCTGGGTATCAAACATCTAAGAATGCAAAACAAGAGCCTCTTAATGAAATGGCTTTAAAGATTCATTGTTGAAGTCAATGTTTTAAGGAAAAACACAATCACAGTGAAGTATGACCTCATGAACAACTGGTCCACAGATAAAAACAATCCTGCACATGGGGCTGGAATCTGGAGAAATATTAGGGCATGTTGGCCACTTTTTTCTACACTCATTGGTATTAAATTAGGAAACGGAAGAAGGGTGTCTTTCTGGTAGGAGAATATGTGGCATTCACCTCTTAGAGATCAACTCTCATCCCTCTATAACCTTGCTCAAGATATCGATCTTACTGCTGCACAAAGTAGGGAAGGTAACAGTAAGAACATCACTTTCAGAAGGAACCTAAATAACTGGGAGTTGCACAATATTTCAGAATTTCACAGCATCCTTGCCTCTTTCCAAGGCCTCAACAACAGAGAAGATCAGCTGAGATGAAAAAGAAAGGGCAATGGCACATTTACAGGAAACTCATGATACTTTTTGTTGCTTAAAGAAAATAACCAGACTACCCAGGGACCATGTAAACAAGTATGGAACTTTCACACACCAGTCAAAGTGATCTGTTTTGAGTAGTTAGTGACCAAAGAAGCTGGTTTGACTCGAGAGTCAAGACAACCAACAAATAAGAGCGATACAGCTTGTCAATAGAAGTTATTTGTGCATTGAGGAGTCAGAAACTCATAACCATCTCTTCCTGCATTGTCCTTTCACCACAAAGATTTGGCATATGTTTAATATTTTGGGACTCAACTGGGCTATGCCAAAAGCAGCAGCAGATTTACTTTGTGCTGGCAGTGAAAAGGTCTAGCTAAGAATTTAAAGAAGGGTCGAAACACCATACATGCTGGCATCTGATGATGTGTTTGGAGAGAAAGGACAAAAAGAGTTTCAGAATGACAAGAGAACTCCCAGCTGAAAATCAAGTCTGATTGTGTTCTTTTGATTTCTTGTTAGCGTAAATTGGAGAGGGTAAATGAAGCAGAAGCCATGCTACAGTTCATAGAATAGATAGTTGTCAAGGTGCTTTGTTTTTTCTTATCTCTCTTTTTTTCTTTTCGTGGAGGATTAGATCCAGTAACTGGGGGTCTGTGGCTGACTGATATTGCCCATCACCATTTAGCTATTGCAATTCTTTTCCTGATAGCGGGTCACATGTATAGGACCAACTGGGGTATTGGTCATGGACTAAAAGATATTTTAGAAGCTCATAAAGGTCCATTTACAGGTCAGGGCCATAAAGGCCTATATGAGATCCTAACAACGTCATGGCATGCTCAATTATCTCTTAACTTAGCTATGTTAGGCTCTTTAACCATTGTTGTAGCTCACCATATGTATTCCATGCCCCCTTATCCGTATCTAGCTACTGACTATGGTACACAACTGTCATTGTTCACACATCACATGTGGATTGGTGGATTTCTCATAGTTGGTGTTGCTGCGCATGCAGCCATTTTTATGGTAAGAGATTATAATCCAACTACTCGGTACAACGATCTATTAGATCGTGTGGTTAGACCTCAACAGCTGTAACTAAGGCTGGCATGTGGGCCGGTTAGGCCCGCGAGCCCATATGGACAGTGGGCCTAAACAGGCCTAACCGTTTAAGCCCAGGACCAGGGGTGGGCCGGTTCCTTGAAGAAGCCCGTGAGAACCGGACCGTTTGGGCCCGGGACCGGTTGCTAAGTGGGCCGGTTCAACCGGTCCTAAACGGGCTCAAACTGGCCCAACGGCTATTTTTTTAAAAAAAAAAAAGAAAATTTTTTTAGCCGTTGCAACATTTAAAAGGCCGTTGGCCTGCAAAAATAGCCGTTTTGGCTTTCTAAAATAGCCACTTAACCCTCCCAACTTTGTTTTAACCCCAAACTTTTTATAATTACACTTTTTCCCTATTTTCAACTATAAATACCCGCTCATTCTTTTATTTTTCTCACAAAATTATCAATCTCTCTCTAATTTTCTTCTATAATTGGTTACTTTATTGTTGCAATTTGTGTGAAAAATTGTGAAGTTGGTGAATTGAAGTATTCAACGATAATTAATTTTCAACAAGTTGTTCGTCAATTCGGTAAACTCATTCCAACTCTTAAGTTTTAATATTATAGTTTTGTTTTGTTTTATTTACTTTTGTATTGTTTGATTAATTAAGATGGATTTTTCGTTAAAAAATGTTTAGTAAAAATAAGGGAAAATCCAAGAGTGGTGAATCTAGTGGCCAATCTATTCCTCCTCCAATTTCCCGGGCTCCCCTACCCAAACCCATACCCGCCCTCCACTTGCTCCTATTCTTGATAGTGATAATACTTTATTACAATTTACCGAGAGTCAATATGTGCATAATGTTGGAGGTGGTGAACACTTGAAAAGGTTAAAATGGCTCTTCACTGGCTTTTTTATTCAAACCGTAGAAGTAGACTTAGAGAATATTTTAAAAGATGCGATGAATTTGGCCTAAGAGAAAGAAATGTTCTTAAATCTTGTCCAACTAGATGGAATTACATGTATGAAAGTTTAGTTGTTGCATATGAATATAGAAACCCCATAAACTCAACGTTTAATGCTCATGTAAGTGATGATGATGAGCACCTTACAAATGCGGATTGGGCTAATGTTAAAATACTTGTAGAGTTTTTAGAAAAATTTCATATTGCTATAAATGAATTTTTTGGGCAATATTATCCTACTATTTCTAACTGTTTAGTTTATCTTGCAGAACTTGCAAATTTGTTTGCTTATTTTTCAGAGGGTGGGGAAATTTATGAACAAGCTATTGATTCTATGAGAAAGAAATTTAAAAAATATTGTTTCCCTATTCCCCCTATTTATGGTGTTGCTGCCTTGTTAAATCCTACTATGAAATTAGGAGGTACTCAATATTGGTATCAATCTATTTATAATGGTTTAGCACTTGAAGATGAGGAGTTGTCTAGACTTTCGGACGCACAAGCCTCAATTAAAATAAATGCTCAAACTATTTATAGTGCTTATCAAATTGCAATAGATAATGCTACACCAAATGTTCCAACTCCTTCTTCTTCTAGTTCTCAATCATCTAAAAGAACTGCGGGAGTAAGAGCACTTACTGCTTGGGCCGGGTTCAGGGGGTCTCAAGGTTCTAGTACTAGTGATTGTTCACAACTAAATGAGCTTGAAGTTTATTTGTCACAGGGAATTGAGGAAGTGAATCCCGACGGCTCCTTTAATATTTTGGAATGGTGGAAGGACAAAGAAAAACACTTTCCGATTCTTTCAAGGATGGCTCGAGACATTTTAACCATTCAAGCTTCAACAGTGGCATCGGAGAGCGCTTTCAATCAAGCAAGACTTCAACTCGGTGATTATAGAGCGTCTATGAGGGAGAGCTTGGAAAAATCAGTACTTTTCAGAGATTGGATCCGTTCGGAATGAAGAAATTTTGGACTTGCTGAATCACAACCAGAGGCAGACGAAGCTTACGAAGAAATGCTAGCTGAACTTGCGGAGGATGCAGCTTCGCCCGGAAGCGGTGATGAACAAGCTTCTTTCCGCCACCACCAACGGAAGTTCCTCCGAACCTTGAAGGATTTATGAAATTTGTAAGAGATACCATGTAAAATTAATATGTAACTAGTATTTTGGCACATCTTGATTAGTTTCTTTTTCTTCTCAATGGTGGTATTAACACCTTGTTGTGCTCATTCCATTGGGGGGAGGAAGACAAAGAAAGATATTGTCATGTTTTGTTAATGTCATAATAATAAAAATTATAACGCATTCCTTTGAATATCTCTTTACAATATTTTGTGTTTTAAATCTGAATTAAAAAATTTAAGTCACAATTATATAATATAATTTACAAGAAATTACCTTAGATAAAAAAAAATTAAAAAAAATAGGCCAGACCCACTTAGGCCCAAATATATATATAAGCTATGTATATATATAAGCTATATAATTTACAAGAAATTGCCTTAGATAAAAAAATTTTTAAAAAAATAGGCCAGACCCACTTAGGCCCGGGACCGGCCCACTAAGCCCAGGACCATTAGTTAGTGGTCCCGGTCCTGGGCCAGTTACTACAAAAAACCCGCGAAGCCCGGGCCCACTTAGGACCGACCCACTTAGGACCGGCCACGAAGCCCGTTTAGGCCCGGGCCCAGCCCACATTACACCCTTAGCTATAACAAATTTATGTTATTTTTTTATAAGCATATTATATCGTCACATTTGGAGCATATTTTAACTGGTTTAGGTTCAGTCAGTCAGATACATGCACTATTGTTGCTTCTACAAGCATGTCATATTCAAATTATTTTATTAAGGTGCTAAAGCCGAGAAGAGTCTAATGTGTTTTTTATGATAGATTCGAGGAACCACATCATTCAGTGGTTAATTACAATAACCAATGATTTTCCACTATAGTTGGAGTATACAACAACAACAACAACCCAGTAAAATCCCACTGGGGAGGGTAGAGTGTACGCATACCTTACCCCTACCCCGGAGGGATAGAGAGACTATTTTCAAAAAACCCTCGGCTCAAGAAGAAAAATTAAACAATAGGCAATAGATCAGTGACAGAAATTAAACAATGGAGTATAGTAGTTCTAAAATCATGAAATAGCTATTTGCCTCATTCTTGCTATTGTTCAATGCATAAAAGATCTAGCTACTTATATACACTATCTTATGATGATTGAATTGTGAGTTGATTTCCATGATTCCTTCCTTTTTTTTAAAGCCTCCGTGGTGATTTATTCAGCCTTGGCTATAGAGTTATTTACAAGGAAATTCTATGTGTCAGCTCTAGAATTTCTTCTTTCTCATTCTTTCAACCTGTACGTACTATTTATGCAACAACATTCACTGCATTAGTATTATCTGCTAATTCGTCCGACTTTTGGTTCTTTCCTTCCTTTATGGTGCACCTCTTAGAGTACTCAACCTTCTTTTTATGCTATTACTGATTAAAATGAACTATTTACAGCCTATAAACAACCACTTACTCTCCTCGATTTTGTTACTTCTCCCTCAACTGCATTCTCCTCTCAAGCCATGAAATTCCATCAAGATTTCTACCAATCGAGCCACAAATAATCCTCAGGCGAGCCCTTTGAGATATAGATCTTTACTTCCAATTTCAGGCCATGGAATCCCTTCGTAGTTCTAAGACAACCATTAAAGGTTTGCAAAGAGGGTAAAAGGACAGCCCGGAGCAAAAAGCATCCAGCGTTCACGCATAGCCTGCAGAAGGGTCGTACATCAAGGGGTGTGATGCAGATAGCCTACCCTAATACAAGCATTAGTGGCTGCTTCTACGGCTCGAACCCATGATCTATAGGTCACACGGAGACCAGTGTTACCAAAAACGAAAAGCGCAAAAAACTCTAAGGCATTGTTGGGGCTTTAAGCGCAAAGCGCAAATAAAGCGTGGGCTTTAATTAAAAAAGGCGCAACGGGAGAAAAAGTAAAAATATGTATATGTAGTCCAAGACCAATAATTATAAGCATGAATAACAAATATATGGACAAAAAAATTAAAAAAAAAATTACGATAAAATGAAATATCAATCGTCCAGTGTCGCCTTTTCAGGATTATATTCATTGGCAAGGAAAAGTATGCCTTAGAGCCTTGATGTGACACTGAAGCGCCCGCAAAGCGAGGCAAAGCGCTCAATATATTTTGAGCCTCGCTTTAGGGCTTAAGTGCGCTTTAAGCGCGCTTTTGACAACACTGACGGAGACAACTTTACCGTTGTTCCAAGGCTCCCCTTCAATGGTTGCAAAGAGGGTCCAAGACCCATTATTTTCATTGGAGCTGTCAAAAAGCAACAAGCGTACAAAAGCACTTACTTTATTGAAGAGAGGCATGGATGAAGAGCAGAATAATATATGTAGTGCAAGTAAAAAAAGTAATAAACAAAAACAACAATTACATAAACAACTGAATTGAAAGAGTTGCAATTAAGTTAAATAAGTAATTTGTTGTGAAAGATGTGTTTATATATCTATTCCTAATAAACATGTTCGTAGATATTATTTTCTTAGCAGGTGCTGCATCTGTCGTATGCTATACGAGTATTTGACTGGACATAGAGTTTAAAATGATAATTTGATTTATCTACTATACAGCTGATAACATAAAAAGATATTCTCAAATAATGACCGAAAACTAGTTTGATAGAGAACGCATCACATCAAAGTTAAAAAATTCCACTTGTTTAGTGTATTTAAATTCTTGAAAGACATGAAAATTGCATAAAGAATGACCAGTTTCCAAACATATTGGGACACCCCGAAATTGATAGAGTGAGATATAAATTAGTATTGATTGACTAATATACTGCTTAGCCAAGTATATTTATTTCTTGGTATGACCTTTTTCAAGAAGCGCCAGTGGGTGCTGAGGCATTGAACAGCCGCTTATGTAAGGTGAAGCACCCAACATGCCTAGACCTAGGTTCAGAGCTGAAGCATGCCTCAAGCCAACTTTTTAACAATGTTCTCATTCTTTTTATAACAAATTTTTTAACATTATCATTATTTGTGATTTGTGGGTAAATCAGGCATGTCACTTATGACACGTTGGGTGTCTTTGATAACATTTAGAGGAACTAAGTTCTGAAAAAAAATATTGCAAAAGTAATGTCGATTCACAGTATCAGCATGTGATTTGGGCTAGTAATCTGCTCTTTTCTTCTTAACTATCTCTCGGGAAAATTTCTGAAAATAGAAAAATCAGAGAATTTCTTGCTAGATGTAAAGTGCAACACCAATTAAATGGAGGCATCCTTGTCAATCATTCACACTCAGCTTCTCACTGACTAAAAAACCTAGCATCCATCTAGATGAGACTAATAACATTAGTAACAACATTTGGAATAAGAAACGGGGAACAAAAGACAGAGCTGATATATCAAACTAATATTCAAGAATAATGTGAGAGGTCATCCCTCAAAAGGGTGAGCTAAGCAAAACTATTTAGAACTTTTTAAACGATTTGAATGAGGTAATTGGCTATGGATGTATGTAAATGCAGAAGGCAAACTTTCTTTTTCATAACAGTAGTGCTCGGGCCTGTTTCTAATACTTCTAACACTTTTTATTTGTATATGCATAATATTAGCATGAGATGAGCTTGAATGAAGTAATGTGGTCAATGAGGATCATATAGCCAACCATAACTTGTTTGGGAGAGGCTTAGTTATTGTTATTGTTGCAATGTTCGGGCCAACTTGGGCACACCTCAAAACTCAATCAAGAAGGCAAACTTGATTGGAACTAAACAAAGCTTGATTCCACAGGAATTTGCTTATATAATAAATAATCTTATAATATAACCGTACTTAAACATACAATTGACCAGCTTAACTTCTGAAGCTAAATTCAGGTTAAAAAAAGAAAAGAAAATTACAATAAATATTATTCCTAAAAATTAGCCAGAAAATACCTGCTGAGGATTGGGACTATCACGAAGCACTTCAAGACTGGAAACCCTAGTCTCCAAGACGCTACATTTCTCCTTCAACTGTACTCCAAAACAAAAAAAAATCAACATTTCTTTTCCCCAAAAAAAAATTAATAATAATAATAATGGTTTTTGGTCAGAGAAATTACTTGGGAAGAAAGAGAGAATCGATCAGCCCATAGATCTTTGAATATGAAGTGAGTCACTGTAGCTGAAACGGAAGTGAGACCTATTGTGAACCATAGCAACCTCGTTCGCATCATCTTCTCCTTCCTCTTTTCTTTGATTCTCTAAAACTGCGAGAAAATAGAGTCAAAGAGTGTAGGAGCTTTCATGGATTTTCATACTTTGACACCTTAAATAACTTTTTTGTTTTCTTGAGCACCTTAAAGTTTATAAAACATAGAAATGAACCATTTCAGGTAGTAGCTTTGATTAGAATAGTTGGAAAAGGCGAGGAAAATAAAGATCAAAATTGTCCTCAATGTATGGGGTAGAACTATTTTGGTTCTTAATACGTATGCTTAATACAACTAAGACTTTTATTAGGCTGAATTAGCGGCCAACAAGTTTATAATAAAACTAGAAGCATACTGTTGAATTTGGCAAAGTCCCACATCGGTGGGTTAGCCATTTGGTTGGGAAATTTTCTCTATAAAAGAAGGCTTAATGTTTAGGATTTAAATACACCTCTCATTTGCCTTCTCATCTGTTTAAGGCATTTGTATCTTCTCTCTTTAGTATTATTTCACTTGTATTTTTGGAGTGAAATAAAATATTGGTTGTGTCCGAGGAGTAGGCAAAATTAGCCGAACCTCGTAAATTCCGGTGTTCCCTTTATTGTTGCTTTATTGTCTTATTTATTATTTGGTGGCTGTCATAATTTTTGGTATAGTAGTTGTGACTTATTCACACTATATACATTTGGCTTCCGCAACAATTGATATCAGAGCCAAGGTTCTGTCTTAGTATGCTCTGTGGTTGCAGCATAGTCTGATCTTCCACATCAGAAAAGATTTATCTTGGTAACAGTGTCAAGATTCTGTCTTAGTATGCTCTGTGGTTGCAGCTTAGTCTGATCTTCCACACCAGAAAGGAAATAATCTTGATTTGTGTCGTCAGCTATTGAATAATATTTGTGTCAAAGATGGGAGACAATAAACAAGAAGAATCTACATCAAGTGTCAACAATACGTCATCATTGGCATCTTCGCTTATGACAAGAATTGTGTCAAATGCGAAATTTGCGGTAGAAATATTTGACGGGTCCGGACATTTTGGGATGTGGCAAGGCGAGGTTCTAGATGTCCTTTTTCAACAAGGGCTAGATCTTGCTATTGAAGAAAAGAGACCAGATGCTATTGGAGAAGAAGATTGGAGAATTATCAATCGTGTTGCTTGCGGTACCATTCGATCCTACCTTGCTAGAGAGCAGAAATATCCATACACAAAGGAAACTTCTGCAAGTAGATTATGGAAAGCACTGGAGGATAAATTTTTGAAGAAAAATAGTCAAAATAAATTGTACATGAAGAAGAGACTGTTTCACTTCACCTATGTTTCTGGTACCACGATGAATGAACATATCACCAGTTTCAATAAGTTGGTCACAGATTTGCAAAATATGGATACAACTTATGATGATGGTGACTTGGCCTTGATGTTGTTGGCGTCACTTCCTGATGAGTATGAGCACCTTGAAACTACTCTACTCCATGGAAATGACGAAGTTTCTCTCAGAGAAGTTTGTTCGGCTTTGTACAGCTATGAACAAAGAAAACGAGAAAAACAGAAGGCGGAGAAGGAGAAACACTATTTGTGAGGGGTCGTCCTCAAAGTCAAACGAGGACAAAGAAGGGAAGATCCAAGTCAAAATCCAGACCCAGCAAAGATGAATGTGCCTTTTGTAGAGAAAAAGGGCACTGGAAGAAAGACTGTCCGAAGCTGAAGAATAAGGCCAAATATAACAATGGAAAGGCCATTATGGATTCAAATGTAGCTGATTGTGATGATTCAGACTTCTTATTAGTTACAACAGAGTCATTAACATCATCAGACATATGGTTGATGGACTCGGCTTGTAGCCATCATATATGTCCCAACAGGGACTGGTTTGTGGAATTTCAAGAAGGAGAATATGGAGTCATCCACACAGCGGATAACAGCCCTCTTACCTCATATGGCATTGGTTCAATACGATTAAGGAACCATGATGGAATGATCAGAACATTAACAGATGTTCGATTTGTACCGGATTTGAAGAAGAATCTCATCTCTGTAGGAGCCCTAGAATCAAAAGGGTTCAAAATCATTGCAGAAAATGGAGTGATGAGAGTATGCTCCGGTGCACTAGTGGTAATGAAGGCTAATCGGAAGAATAATAATATGTACCACTATCGTGGCAGTACAGTTATTGGGACAACGACAGTGACATCCAGTGACGACAAAGAGGCAGAAGCAACCAAGCTATGCCACATGCGCTTGGGACATGCTGGAAGAAAATCCTTGAAAACTCTATCAGATCAAGGATTGTTAAAAGGAGTAAAGACTTGCAACTTGGAGTTTTGTGAGCATTGTGTCAAAGGGAAATAGACAAGGGTTAAATTTGGTACAGCGATCCATAATACTAAAGGCATTTTGGATTATGTACACTCTGATGTTTGGGGTCCTTCCAAAACACCTTCATTGGGTGGGAAGCACTATTTTGTAACCTTTGTTGATGATTTTTCCCGAAGAGTATGGGTATATACAATGAAGAGCAAAGATGAAGTGTTGAGAATTTTTCTCAAATGGAAGACGATGGTGGAGAATCAAACAGGCAAGAGGATCAAGTGTATTCGCACAGACAATGGAGGTGAATACAAAAATGATCATTTCAATAAGGTCTGTGAAAATGATGGCATCGTCCGACATTTCACTGTTAGACATACACCACAACAGAATGGAGTGGCAGAACGTATGAACCGGACCTTGCTGGAGAAGGTACGGTGTATGTTGTCCAATGCTGGCTTGGGCAAAGAATTTTGGGCTGAGGCAATTACATATGCATGTCACCTCATTAATCGTCTACCATCTGCTGCTATTGATGGCAAGACACCATTTGAAAAATGCTATGGAAAGCCTGCTGTAGATTATGACTCTTTGCACGTGTTTGGCTCAACTGCATATTATCATGTGACAGAGTCAAAATTAGATCCAAGAGCAAAGAAGACTATTTTTATGGGAGTTACTTCTGGAGTCAAAGGATATCGCTTATGGTGTCCTATGACAAAGAAAGTAATATTCAGCAGGGATGTTACCTTTGATGAATCTGTTATGGTAAATAAGGTAACAGAAGATACCAAACAAAATAAAGGTGCTTCTAAGCAGGTGGAGTTTGAGGGAAAATTTATTTTTCCTACACAAGAAGCAGAGGAGGAAACAAATGAAGATTACCCTCTGGAAGGAGAGTCAGTAGAAGAGATTCCAACTCAGGAACCTCAACAACAACTTGAATCAATAGCAACCAGCAGGCCAAAAAGAACAATAACGAAACCTGTTCGTCTCATAGAGACGGTTGCTTGTGCAACCTCAATTGTAGCTGATGATGTTCCTACTACTTATAAAGATGTTGTCCAAAGTTCAGAAGAAGATAAGTGGAGGATTGCCATGAATGATGAAATACAGTCCCTTCATCAGAATCATACATGGAGATTGGCCAATCTCCCGAAGGGAAAGAAAGCAATTGGGTGCAAATGGGTATTTGCAAAGAAGGAAGGATTTCCTAACCAAGTAGATGTTCGCTACAAAGCAAGATTGGTGGCCAAAGGATATGCTCAAAAGGAGGGAATTGATTACAATGAAGTGTTTTCTCCAGTTGTAAAACATTCCTCCATTAGAATTATGTTGGCTTTGGTAGCACAATTGGATTTGGAACTAGTTCAGATGGATGTAAAAACTGCGTTTTTACATGGAAACTTGGAGGAGGAAATCTACATGACTCAGCCAGAAGGATTCAAAGTTGCTGGAAAAGAAAATATGGTGTGCAAACTTGAAAAATCGTTGTACGGATTGAAACAATCTTCTAGACAATGGTACAAGCTATTTGACGAGTTTATGTTGCGGCAAGGGTACAAGAGAAGCAAATACGATCATTGTGTGTATTTGCACAAGCTTAAAGATGGTTCCTTTGTATATCTTCTCCTATATGTTGATGATATGTTGATAGCTTCCAAGAATTCGGAAGAAATTGATCAGTTGAAGATTCAACTGAAGAAGGAGTTCTAGATGAAGGATTTGGGTGAGGCAAAGAAAATTCTTGGCATGGAGATAATTAGAGATAGACGTTCAAAGAAACTCTGTTTATCTCAAAAGGAATATTTGAAGAGAGTACTTCAACGTTTTGGCATAGATGACAAGACTAAGCCAGTTAGTACTCCACTTGCTTCCCATTTTAAGCTAAGTACTACTATGTCGCCAATGGATGAAGCTGAACGAGAGTATATGTCAAAGGTACCATACGCAAATGTTGTTGGTAGCTTGATGTATGCAATGGTTTGCACAAGGCCTGACATTTCACAAGCTGTTGGAGTTATTAGCAGATATATGCACAATCCAGGGAAGGAGCATTGGCAAGCTGTGAAGTGGATTCTACGGTATATTCATAATACTGTAGATGTCGGGTTAGTTTTTGAGCAGGAAGACAATCAGTCTGTAGTTGGATATTGTGACTCAGATTTTGCGGGTGATCTGGACAAACGAAGATCAACTACTGGCTATGTGTTTACTTTTGCAAAGGCACCAGTTAGTTGGAAGTCTACTTTGCAGTCAATAGTTGCTTTGTCTACAACAGAGGCAGAGTACATGGCTATTACAGAGGCTGTGAAGGAGGCAATTTGGCTTCAAGGATTGCTAAAGGAGCTTGGTGTTGAACAAAAAGGTATCACAATTTTTTGTGATAGTCAAAGTGCTATTCAATTAGCGAATAACCAAGTTTATCATGCAAGGACGAAGCACATTGATGTTCGGTATCATTTTGTACGAGAAATCATAGAAGAAGGTGGAGTCACGATGAAGAAAATTCATACTACAGAGAATCCTGCTGATATGCTGACAAAAGTGGTGACTGCGGTCAAGTTTCAACATTGTTTGGATTTGATCAACATTGTTGAACACTGAAGATTGAAGATGAAGACACAACCAAAAATTTGTTATTGAGAGAAGATTGAAGATGTGAAATTTTGCCAAGGTGGAGATTTGTTGAATTTGGCAAAGTCCCACATCGGTGGGTTAGCCATTTGGTTGGGAAATTTTTCCTATAAAAGAAGGCTTAATGTTTAGGATTTAAATACACATCTCATTTGCCTTCTCATCTGTTTAAGGCATTTGTATCTTCTCTCTTTAGTATTATTTCACTTGTATTTTTGGAGTGAAATAAAATATTGGTTGTGTCCGAGGAGTAGGCAAAATTAGCCGAACCTCGTAAATTCTGGTGTTCCCTTTATTGTTGCTTTATTGTCTTATTTATTATTTGGTGGCTGTCATAATTTTTGGTATAGTAGTTGTGACTTATTCACACTATATACATTTGGCTTCCGCAACACATACTCCTAATATAAAGGACTAACATAATTTCCAGACGCACTTGTCAAGCGATGAGCAGCTAGATTTGCTTGCATATTAACCCAAATCAGAGAAATATTATGATTTCTTCTTAACAAGAAACTACAATCCTCTAAAAGCACATCAAGCTCTGTGAAATCTTCACTTAAGGAGTTACAAAAAGTATAGCTTTTTGAGAATCACATTCAACTATACGTCTATACCCGGTCCATTAAAATGTTGAATCAAATAGACGAGGGAAAAACATAAACTCATAATTTTAGCTTGCTTAGCAGTAGAACAACCTCAAAAAACTGAAGAAGTGGCAACTACAAACGACCAGCTCAATAACGACAATAACTCCTGCTCCACTATAGCCTGAAGAAAGGAAGACAACTGCATCTATATTGTATTTTCAAATCCCATGTGGAGGCTTAGACTAAGACGAGGCCACATTCCCGAGCGGAAGCACTCATTAGACCTCCCAATCGCTTTTCAGTCATGGCAATCTCTCATTCGCTTAAAACTTTTAAAGTTTCGGATAACACAAATAGGAGGAAGAACATTATCATTCTTCATAAATTTGTTCCTCATGGGCCCAAATTTTTCAAAGGACTTATGATAACCCGGCCGGTTGTTTTGTGTATTTGAGCCTCGTTTTCCCTTTTAAAGCTTTTTGTATATGTATTTATGGTTTTATTACTTGCAAGGATGATTAGTTTCTTTTGAAGTTTTGGAATGATTTGGACCCTTTGGTTCTTAATTTAGAAGCTTAAGTTGGAAATGTTGACCTAGGTTTGGTTTTTTGTAAAAACAATCCCGAAATGGTATTTTAATGGCTCTGATAGGTTCGTATCGTGATTTTGGACTTGGGTGTATGTCCGAAATTGAATTCGGAGGTTTCTAGGTTAATTTGACTTGTTTTGCCGAAAGTTGGCAATTTGAGGTTTAGAAATTTCTTTAAGTTTGACCGCTATCGGGTTCAGAATTTGGTTTTGGAACTTGAAATAGGTCCATATTATTATTTGAAACTTATATACAAAATTTGTGTCATTTGGAGTTGGTTTGATAGGATTTAGATGCTTGGTTGTGATTCTAGAGGTTCTTGAGTTTTCCTTTTGAATTTCATGCGTTTTGGTATCCGATTCCTGGTTCCAAATATTATTTCAGTGTTTTGATCATGTGAGCGAGTTCATATGATATTTTTAGACTTGTATGGATATTTGGTTTAGGTCCCCAAAGGCTCGGGTGAGTTTCAGACATGTTTCGGATTGGTTTGGATCCATTCCAGGTTGCTGGTGCTCTAGTTATCACAATTGCGAGCACCAGCATCATTATTACGATCATAGCAGAGCGGTCTCATGTATTGCATTTTCGAAGTATAGGCTTAGGCTAGGCAGGCCAAATTTGCGACCATTTGGTCGCATTTGCGGAAGGGGATGACTTCGCGTTTGTGAGGTCAGTGTCGCAACTGTGACATTACCCTGGGCTGTTAGGCACCGCAATTTCAAGTCAATGTTCGCATTTGTGAGGGTTCGCAATTGCAAACCCAGGGTCGAATTGCGACTTTTGCACCTGAACATAAGGGCTGGAAAGATGGGATTGAGTCTCATTTTTACATTTTAGAACCCTAAACTCGGTAGAAGGCGATTTTGAGGTGGGATATTCACCTACAACTATTGGGTAAGTGATTTTGATCCACGTTAAATTATATTACATGATTATTTATGGGATTTAACATCAAATTCATGAATTTATAAGAGAAATTTTGGAAAATTTGTTCAACATTTTGAAAAATAAAAATCTGAGATTTGAGTGTCGAATTGGATTCAGATTTGAAAATAAAACACATATATGGACTCGTAGGGTTATGGGTAGTCGACATCTACCCTTGGACTCGGGTTTTGACCGGGCGTGCCCGGAGTTGACTTTTGTTGGATTTTGTGGAATTGTGTAAAGATCTTAGCTTTATTAATTGAAATTGGTTTCTCTTGTATTGTTTGATGATATTAAGTCTTTTTTTGTTAGGTTTTAGCCGTGTGGAGGCAAATTTTAAGGAAAAAGCCATTTTTGAGTGTTGATTTGGCCTAGTTAAGGTAAGTATGAGAAAACTACCTTTTAGGATTGGGTTTGATTGTACTATTTGAATTATGTAAAAGACGTGTACATGAGGTGACGAGTGTATACACGAGCTTATATATAAATATTGACCAGTTTAAACTCTTAGGTTACTTATAAGCATTTAATTGAAGTTGTTATTATTTGTTCTATCTTTCGTTGCCAAGTTCATCCTTACATGCTTTAATTGAAGTTGTCATTATATGTTCTATTTTTCCTTGTTGAGGTTACTCTTATATGCATTTATTAGTAGTTATTATTATATACTATTCCTTTTCATTACTGAGTTATTCTCATGTATTTAGACGTAGTTGTTATTTCATGTTATCTCTTTCATTGTTAAGCTTATATTATGTATTTTAAATTTGAACTTGCCATTTCTGGAAAATACCTTCATTGTTGAGTTATTGAAGTTGTAGATGTTGAGAGCTATTAAAACGTTTGTAGTTGAAATTGCTGATTATTGGAATATCTTTCCTTGTTGAATTATTTCCCGTTCATTTTATTATTATTGTGATTCTTATACACATTGTAGTTGAGCCATAGACTATGTGTTATGGTGACATTGGTACTATTGATTTTCTTAATGTTAGGGCATATGGGCACGTGTGGGGCGAGTTGATTATTATATTATGATATTGATGCGTAAGCGGATGTATAAGGGTGGTGTATTGATGTGCATGCGGCTAGATAATGTGGGATTTATACGCGTGTTGCTAGTAAGGGAATTACTTGAAGCCATGCGGTGAGATAAGGGGTTAAAGCGCGTGAAGCTATTTCGTGAAAAAAATATTTTTAAAAATATATGCAAGGCTCACGCGGCAATATAAGGAAGAATTGTGATTATGATTTATGAAATGTGAATATGAGGTGTGGTACCTCGGTGTGATTCTTATTGTACATTCAACATTGGAAATGCTTGTTGATTTGAACGGTTATTATTTTGTTTCCTTACCTAATTTCATTCGTGTATTTTTATTATAATTTATTACTTTTTGTCTGTATCATATGTACCCTCTTTATTGTCATTTGTTTCTTTTATTTCCGTTGTTAGTCGGTATTGATAAATTGCTAAATTGCTTTATTGTCGTCTAATTGTATTTACTTTCCGTTTTTAGATTATATTAATATTTTGCACAAATTTCTATGTCTAGTAGGTGTCTTGACCTAACCTCATCACTACTCTACTGAGGTTAGGCTTGATACTTACTGGGTAACATTGTGGTATACTCATGCTATATTTTTGCATATTTTTGTGCAGATCCAGGTACTTCTACTCGTGTCGGACGCAAGTGAGATGACTCAGATATTTCAGAGGCTTTAAGGTATACCTTCTTGACGCTCGCATGCCTCAGAATCACCTTCTAATGATCTTATGCTGTTGTTTCTTTTATTTTCAAACAATATTGTATTAGATGTTCTTAATATATTTCAGTAGAGCTTATGACTCAGATCCACCATTTTTGGGAATTTTATGATTGTTGTTCCATTTTGGGTTCATTAGATATTTTATCAGTTTAATTTAATATCGTAGTTGTTATTTCTGCTAAATTCTCGATGTGTGTTAGATTTACCTAGTCTTAGAGACTAGGTGCCATCACGACTATCTAAGGTGGGATTTTGGGGTCGTGACAAGACTGCACATGTATACCTAGCCTTCAAAGCATCTGAGTTATTAACTACACAGCTAAGGAGCTCTGCCATATTAACGCCTTCCATATCCAGTTCATGTTGTTATTCCACCCAAACTTCTCTCGCCTTCTCGTATTCAAGAAATACATATTTATTATTTTTCACCGAGCCACAAAAATGACACTCTATTGAAGATTAATGTCTCTAGCTAATAAATTTTATTTAGTAGACGCTGTATTTTGAGTTAACCTCCAAATAAAGTTTTTAAGTTTTGCAGATAATTTCAAGTGCCAAAACTTCTTCCGGTCAACATAAATTATACGGACTAACGATAAAACTAACGGGAGATACCAAAGCTCTAGTTAAGTTTAACACATTTTTCCTCTTGTAATCTCATTGGTCTCTCCGTCCATCTGCTTAGACCTCAACTTCTTATCTTTTATAGAACTCATCCTTTTAATGCTGAATTGTGTTTCATTATCCATATTTTTGTAAACTTTTATATTATTTTTTCTTTAAACTATATCAGTGATATTCTGCTTATATTTTGCTAAATTCAAATTTCGTCATAAAACCATATAAAAATGGGTTTTGGTTTTCTATATTCTACTTATAAGCTTCAAATCTATCTGTAACGACCTAGCCGATTGTTTTGAGTGTTGTAGCCATGTGTCCCCCGTTCACTGCTTAATCTATGCTTAATTATTATTATGGGACATATCAGAGTAGTTGGTTTAGTCCCGAGGATGTTTTAGAATGAATTGGACACTTAGTCCAAAGGTTGGAAGCCTAAGTTGAAAGAGTTGACCGGATGTTGACTTATGTGTAAATGGCTTCAGAACGGAGTTTTGGCGATTCTGATAGCTCCGTAGGGTGAGTTTAAACTTAGGAGTTTGTCCGGATAGTGATTTGGAGACCCATAGTTTATTTTGACTTGAATTGGCGAAAGTTGGAAAAATAAAAATTTGGAGAGTTGAGAAGTTCGACCGAGAGTTGAATTTGTGGTTATCAGGATCAAATTTTAGTTCTAGAAGTTGAAATAGAACCGTTGTGTCATTTATGACTTGTGTACAAAATTTGAGGTCAACCGGAGTTGATTTGATAGGTTTCGGCATCGATTGTGGAAGTTGGAATTCACTACTTTTCATTAGGCTTAAATTGGGGTGAGATTCATGTTTTTGATGTTGTTCGATGGGATTTGAGGCTTCGACTAAATTTGTATCGTGTTATAGGACCCGTTGATATATTTGGTTGAGGTCTCAGGGGCCTCGGATGGTTAACAGATCGAATTTGGCTTAAGTGTTATGCTGTGTGCTTCAGATCTGGTGCCATCGCACCTGCGGTGGGATTGGCCACAGGTGTGGAGCCACAGAACCTGCTATGTTTGCACAACTGCAAAGAGGAGGAAGGCCATCGGGGGGCAAAGACGCGTAAGGTTTTCCGCAGATGCGGAGGCACATCTGCGCATGATCGACCGCAGAAGAAGATTTGGGCAGACAACGTTTGAGTCGTAGAAACGAGGGTTGGTTCACAGATACGGTCCCGCAGGTGCGATGCTGGGACCGCAGGTGCACGAGGTTGGCTGTTAAGTGGGTTTCGTATAAGCGAGGTTTTCTGCTCAAAAGTGGGAGCGCAAGTGCGAGCCTAGGCTTCGTAGGTGCGGAAATGCCCGGGCAATGTTTAAATTCGAGGGTTCCGAGATTTTTATCATTTTTGGACTTTTGAAGCTCGGTTGAAGATGATATTTGAGTGGGATTACATGAGATTTCTTGAGGTAAGCCACTTTTGATCATTTTGGAGGTTTGACTGGCGATTTAGAGTCAGAATTTGGTAATTTTGGTATGGTTGGACTCGTGGTTGAATGGGTGTTTGGATTTGTAACTTTTGTTGGATTCCGAGACGTGGGCCGGGATTGAATTTTTGAGTTGACTTTTTTTGACATTTGATTATGAACTTATCATTTTCATATGGAATTGATTCCGATAGATTGTGTTGATTGTATCGAGTTTTTTGTGGTTAGATTCGAGGCGTTCGGACGTCAATTCGTGAGGCAGGGGCTTGCTAGCGGAGTGATTCAATTTTTTTGAGGTAAGCATCATATTTAAACTCGATTGAGGCACCAGTTACCTGAATTTTTGCGATAGCCATGTGCTATTGGGTGCGCACATGCGTGAGGATGAGCCTATGTGTGGGCACCGGGGTCATATATTCATGTTCGTGTTGTGCTCGGACTTTTATAAGCCTAGAATTGACTGTTAAGCTTTAAGCGATGATATGTCACATATTGTATCAGTTTATGTAAGCTATTTGAGCCATGCTGAGGGTACACAAGGGTTTAATCCCTGAACGAACTTGATAGATATTTTTCAGTGATGAAATTGCCGATTGGGCTATGATAGCACACTTTGTACATGCCTACACTTTATCATGTCATTTATACTAGTCCAGGAGCACAAGAATCTTATTTCATCCATCATATACATGTATACTTGTTTAATTGCTTCTGTGTGATATATTTGGAGTGGAGGCCTGTGACTATGCCGGGCGGATTATGTTATTGGCACGTGAGTTGCAGATCCATATATTGATATTATTGACATGTGAGTTGTCTATGTCGCACGTGAGTTATCCGTGCATGTTCTATTGTTAGCGCATGAGTTGTCTATGCATCACGTGAGTTGTCCGTGCAGCATGTAGAATTTGCATTTCCTTGATCATTTGTTTGATTTAATTGTTTCCTTCCTCTACATGCCATGATATTGTCTAAGCATGGTATTTGAGAAATTGTGCACATGCACACATGGATATTCTTCTCACGAAATTTGATGAGTTGGTTTTAAATATTGTTCTGTGCTGGTTTAAAAAGGCAGAAATATACTGAAATATCTAGTATCATCAATAATTTAATCTTCTCTTACCTTGCCTTGCTTATTTATGATGTTTATTAAGTTGGTTGTACTCATACTACACTCTGTACCTCGTGTATAGATCTAGGTATTTTCGGGCATGATGGTTGCTCATTTTGGAGTTTTTACATGTTTGGAGATTATCGAGGTAGCTGCTATGGCGTCCACAGACCTTGACTCTCCTCCTCTATCTTTCAGTTTTACTTATAGTGTTCTACTTTCTTAGACAGTATTTCAAAGCTGTTAAACTTTCTTCACCTTATTTTTAATATAAAAATGCCTAGTGTTATTGCGATTATCGGTGTTACGCCCCGCAATATTACGTCGATATTACGTCCCGCAGTATTAAATTATGACGATGTTGCACCCTGTAATATTGTACGTTGAATTTGTCGTAAGGTAATTGACATTAGTCCAAGGAAAAGATTATTTGGAGATTATAAGGATTATGCTATTTCAAACAAGTGGTGAGTGAATTTGTGAAGGTTAAAGTGGAAGCAAGTCAAAGAAAATGAATTTTCGTCCAAGTTTGGCATATTGGGATAAAATTCGGGCCAAACGTTAATACCCGATATTTATGGACTAGTACCATACAAGGTACCATATGACCATGATAGTAGGATGTATAAGTTGTATTAAAAATAAGTAGAAGTTTAAGTAATTTGAGATAATTTTTAATTATGCGGGTAATTGGTTAATTACCGGGTAGCGAGATATTACCTAAGTAAATTGATTAATTGTTGGATAAAGATAAAAATCCCCCTACCCCAAAACGTGGCAGCTAGCCACCTTATAAAAAATTGACTAAGAGTCATTCCTTGATTAGGTGACATAATGATTTAATGTGTTAGTTACACATTTCCTTCATTCCCTATATCTTGTAAGTAATCACTACAATCTGAATATTATCCATTCTTACAATTAGAATGGTTAGCCATGAATTGATAAGTAAAAAGCACTACAAATCAGAACGTTAGCCGTTCTTCAAGCTTTCAACAGAACGTCTTTCAACCAAAATCCAACAATTCAAATTAAAGTGGGATTTTACAATTATAACGGAGTACGGTGCTATCTTTCTCAAGAATATTATACAGATTTTTCCCTACTCTCGATCTGTCGTTACATGTTTCGTCGCAAAAGACGTGTGTTAGAGGGATTGTCAAGAGAATCGGCTCAGGTATGTTAAGGCTATCCCTTCTTTCTTTTGGCATGATCCATACGATGCAAACGAAACGTGCAAATGCACAACTTCCATAAATGACTCTATTCATAGAAATGCTAGAGATGCTTATGTTCTTGATTCTCCATTTGTCATATTATTCTATCATTCGTTCATGGGTCTCAGAAAAATACGTAAGTTGAAAAAGTTTACTTCATGATATTATTCAAAGGCATAATGGTCTTATGACACTCCAAGAGATTTTATTGACGTACTTCTCATGCATTGCATTCTTGTACATTGACCCATGACCAGATAGCGTTATATATGCATATATATGTATATTATATGTTGTGAGCACGTGATTTTTGCTCTCATGACAATTACTCTAAAAGAAATCGAAAAAAAATAATAAAACAAATTTTCTTTGTGCGTAATTTTTAAAATCTGTGTGGCATTTTCAGATAGTTATTTATAGTTTTGTCTGTGATTGTTTAAATACAAAAAAAAATATGATATGTTGCTTGAATTTAGAATGCAAATCAAAAAAAAATATTATTTTTGGTAATTTTGTCATTTTTATTGTTTAATGGTTGATTTTGTTTAATTAATATTTGATATTGTGTGTTAATTATTGCTAAAAATCAATTAATGTCTGTGTGATATAATTTTTATTTTTATAATTTTATTTTTAGGATTTTTGTAAATTCGGAATTTAAATTAGGAATTAAAAAGGAAAAGAACAAAAAATAGAAAAGAAATTTGGATTGGGCCATTCCCTTTTTTGGCCAAAATCAGGCCCAAACGAGACCTATACCCGGTCCAAACCTTTAGCTCTCAAAGACGCCTCAGACGACGTCGTTTCGAGACCGGTGAATCTCGACCGTTCATCCATCCTCATCCAACGGTCCAAGATCTCACCCCATAACCCGACCTGCTTACCCGGGTCGACCCAGTCCCTCATTAAAACCAAACGACCCCGTTTCTACACCAAACGACCCCATCTCGTCCTTCACCAATTAATCCGAGCCGTTAAGATCATTTGATCTAACGGCTCAAATTAATTGTCACATTTGATATACCCAAAAATCCCCAAACCCCTTTACCCGTTTCATTCCCAAACACTACCAAACGACCTAGAACCTTAGCGCCGCCCTTCCACCCCCTCACCATTAAACCCGACGGCAACAACGCCGGTGACCACCAAAAGGACACCCCTTAGCCATCTCCCCATCCACAACACGAATCCATGAACCATTTGCCTCGAATCACCCCACTTTTGCTCGAATCTTCAATCGAATGTTTCGAGTTGACCATGGAACCACCCCAATCCACCCCTAATTAACACCATACCACCACTAGGCTTTCCTCATCCCTAAACCATCAATGGATTTCCTCAAATCCCGTTGGATCTCTTAGAATCTTCAAATCAAAGGTCTCCCCTCCGAACCCTTGCTGTCCCCTTAACCCCAGACTAACACCCAATAATCCCCTTTACTTCCTCGTCCTTAATCCCTAACCAAATTGGCTCGAACATGAGTAAAACCCGTCGAATGACGGATCTGGGGTTTCAACATTTCAAGGCATGTTAGAGCTTCAAGGTCGATTGGTTTCTATTCAGTGTTGTAGGCCTATTTCTCACGAAATAGACATATAATACTGACTAGGACTCAAGTTCGAAAAAGCATACTTTTAAAATCCGAGAAAAGAATAGTAAGTTCTCCTTAATTTCCTTTGTTTCCTTCTATAGTTTGTTTGGTCTGTTTTAAATTGTATCTTTGTTTTGATTTATTGTCATGTGTTCAGTACTTCTCTCTTTCTCATCAGACTGTTATTGGGTCCAAGTTCTATAAGTGTTGGTTATATACTGTAAACTGTTTGGTCAATTTATTAATTTAGTTCGTTGTGTGTAAGTTAGTTTAACCTGATAGTAGTTTTAATCCTGGTTTTGATTTTCATAGTCCATTTCAGTAGTTTTCTTTTGTTGCTTTGTTCGAATAATGTATGTTAGAATGTATGACATTGGTTTAGATTTGTCCTCTATATGTGATATGTGGCTTCTTTGTTCTTTGATATTCATCAATCCTTGTTAAGTTCAGTATGTCGCAGGATTTCCTTCATTCTATTTAGCTTAATTTGGAATTATGAATTATCATTCCCATAATGTGCCACTGTTGATTTGAAGTTTGACCTGGATAGTCCACTAGGTTTGTGTTCTGATTAGTGGTAATGCTGTTATTGGGTTTTTCTGTTAAGCATTGATGAATTTTGGTTTTCAGTTTTTAGCTTCAGCTTCAATGTTTCTGCTAAGCTCTTTTGTTTGTTAATGTTGATTTTGTTTTGAAGTTTCAATCCAGAATTTAGGTGTTTGAATTGGTTATAGCTGCAGTTTTAATATAGATTTCAGAGTTTAGTTTGAATTGATATAGAATTACTGGCCCTGTTTATTATTTTAGATTTTGGACAACATGTGCATTGTAGTTCTTTAATGAATTAAAGTTAACTTGACAACATATGTTGTCAGGACATATTCATGCTGCCCATACTTGTTTAGTTTAATAAAAGGAAAAACTATTTTTATAATGAAAAGAGGGCTGTCAGGGGAATCTCATGGGGAATACTTTTCTTTTGAGTTTTGAGTGGAAAAACAGAAGGGATCACATGGGAGAAAATGAATTTTCTAATTGACTAAGTGCTCCAAGAGCTAAAAGGAGGTCTGTGGTGATATATAAAAAGGGGGGTTAGAACCATGGGGAGTCTATTTTTTTTTTTGGAACCAGGCAGCTCATTTCTTGACTTCAATCCTAGATAGACAATAAGCAAAAAAAAGGGGCAAAAGAAAAAACCTCTGTTGTTCCATTGAAGCTGGAAAATTCTATTTTCTTTCACTGTTTGAAATCAGCACTAACTGCTATTGTTCCATTGAAGCTTCAAGCTTCTTTCTTTGATTGTTCGAAAATCAGAAACTACTGTTCCACTATTGTTTCAGATTCTCCTGTTTTTGCCTGTGATTAACATTAGTATTTCCGGGTCTTAAGTGAGTCTCCCGAGTCTGTTTTGGTTGGATATTGGTACTGTTTCATTGGTTTATTTCTGTTTCGTTCACTGGGATTTATTCTGCCTGGTTGATACTGTTGCTGTTGTTATTTGCTGTGTTACTGCTGCCATATTGATGTTGCTGATCTTCTTCTTCTTCTTCTTCTTCTTGTTGTGTTTCAACATCCAGGTACACACTCGAATTAAGTTTTTGATGTAACTTTGAAGGGAAGATGAAATGAGAGATGCTCGCATATTTGATTCCTGAAATGTGTTTGTTTGGATTGTTATATAGTAATAGCTAAATAGATACTAGAGTCTAATATAATTCGATTCCAATTCATGTGCATACAAACCCTGGCTGTTTAATTTGGACTTTTGTTAGACTGTTTTGGGACCGTTGGGACATTATTGATGTAGTGTAATATGTAATGATAACAGATTCAGTATGGTTGGCGCTGATTGTGTAAACTTTAGTTGAACTAACGTCTGATCAAGCATAAACATCGAATGAGCCCTTAACTTTAATTCTGTGAATTAACGAGAAACCGTATTGATTTCATGCTTCATAGTCTGATACTGAACCCATTTACATAAATTGTAGGTTTGTTTAAAAGGTAAAAATCACACGTAGATTACTTTTGTTTGTCCCAATATTCGCTGCAAAGAAACGTAAAAGTATGGGCTAATTTTATACAATCAGAAACACCAAATCTCCATGTGTACATGCTCATGTAAATACCAAAGTTTAGCCTGGTTATGCACATACAAGCTTATTTTTGTGAATAAATATGTCGACTGTAAGCTGGCGCAGTCCCTTTTGAATGGAAATCCAGTTAAGGCCCAATGATTTGAGGGCTTATTTGCCCTTGACACAATAATTGAAATGATGATACCTGAGCATGCTAGTTAGTTCAGGCCTTTTCTTTATTTTGAGACAAGAATAAATAGAAAATCATAGTCTTTTAGGATTTGGCCTTAAATAAAGATGAGATGAGCCTCGCCAAATAAATTAAAAATCGCGGGGCCCTCAATAAACGTATACAATAATTGGTTGGACATCGGAGTTGGCCGTTTAGCGAATTTTCACGGCCTCTTCCTAAAATAACAATACGTTAGTCTCTTTAGGACGCGCCTTAATTAATCTTACCTTCTTAATACGGGTGTACATTTATGTAACCCAAATCCAAATCCCAACGAAGTTGAAACGCGTCGACCAATCATGGGTACATCGATTGTGACGTGGTTCGAAATGCGTTTCAATGACGTTGCAATTCTTTTGAAACAAAATAACAAATGAGACGAGCCTCGCCAAAAAAAAATGCACAAGCTGCGGGGCTCTCTATACGTGTTTGTAAAGTTGCTTAGACTCCGGGACGGGCCGTTTAGCAAAGTTTCATGGCTTTGCCCAAAATAACGATACGCCAATCGTTTAGGACGCGTCTTTAATAAAATTACTTCCCTAAGTATGGGTGTGCATTTATGCAACCCAAATCCAAATCTCAATAGAGTCGAAACGTGTCTATGACCACGGGTACATTGATTGTGACGAGGTTCGAGATACGTTTTCACGACGTTGCAATTCTATTAAAAAATGATAATAAAAAAGCGGTTTAAACTTAATAAAAGCACACAAGTTATGACATGTATAAAAATCAGATATTTAGCCATTACAACAATTTAAGAGACCGTGCTAGAACCACGGGATTTGGGGGTGCCTAACACCTTCCCTCGGGTCAACAGAATTCCTTACTTAGAATTTCTGGTTCGCAGACTTCATTTGGAAAGTCAAAAATTTCCTCGATTTGGGATTCGAGATAAACCGGTGACTTGGGACACTAAAAGCCAAACCTTTCCCAAGTGGCGACTCTGAAATAAATAAATAATCCCATTTTCGAATAATGTCACTTAAAATGAAAAAACTCCCTCACGCATTTATCCTTCGGGGTAGGTGCGCAAAAAGGAGGTGTGACAGATCAGGCGACTCCGCTGGGGAACGAACCCAGAATCTCTGGTTCAGGATTCAGGATTCGAGCTTAAATGAATTGTTATATTTGGCTTTGTTTATTATCTGATTTTTACATGTTTGGGCCTAAGGTGCTAAATGCTGCTTTTTCCGCTTTGATACTATCTGAACTGTATATAAACTGTGCCGAAACCCTTCTCTTCTTACCTCCGGGGAGGAGCTCGCTGGTCGAGACTCCCTATTCTGTTAGTGTCAATACCTGAAATAAGAAAGAGGCCGGACAAGTTACAAAGCCGGACGATCCCGCGGATCCCCGGTACGTAGCCCCCTCCTCGACTCGAGTTGTCCGCTCGAGTACACAGTCTAGAACAAATACCCAGGTTATGAACCTAGAATAACTCAGCTTCATGCCGGATCCCTAGTAGGAACGTTTGTTTGCATCACGTGCATTGACTTTGGAGGCTCAACACAGGGGTTGCGTCTATCTAGGACAGGTGTACCAATATGACAGAAGACCATCCTGATGCATCGTACTTGCTTCTACTTGTGCATTTATTTGCTTCGGACTTGCATGCTGACCGGCTTTTTGAATATTTTGAGGAAAGAGAGATAGAAGTACGAGGGTTAAAAAGAGTTAAATCACCTGCTTTGAAAAACTAGTAGTGTCGAAACTCTGCCGAATTTTTGAGAAAATGAAAAAAAAGGGAAAAGAAAAAGAGAAAAAAGGGGTTTTTTAGTTAGTCTTGTTTGCCAATGGAAAAAGAGTCTTGTTTTTCAAAAGAAGTTTGTTTTATCTGCCCGAACTACGCCGGTTTGATTCTCACAGGGTGTGAGATACGTAGGCAACCCTCATCGGGTCCAACCTCCCATTTTTCAGAAATAGCCAAAATGTCCGAATTTTAATTTCATCATAAATGAGTCGGGTGATGTCGCTTTTGTCAAATGTAGCCAAATGTTCCCGAAAGGGACGCGCCGGAAGGCTGACTTTGCATAAACAGCCGCTTTTGGTCATTTTTTTGAATTTCGACCAATTTGCCCAACAACCTTAGAATCCTCGTCCCCGAGGCTCTGTGAGGCCGTGCTCCCAATGTCGGGCCACTATTTTGAAAAAAAAGAGTCATAAATAAATCAAGTGATGCTGTTTTTTGTCAAAAACAGCCGAATATTCCCGAAAGGGACGGCAGAAGGCTAATTTTGCATAAACGGCCACTTTCGATCATCCTTTAGAGTTTTGATCGGTTGACCCTCACAGCTTTAAAATCTTCATCCCCGAAGTGCTGAAAGGCCGTATTCGAAAAATCGGATCTTTCTTTCTAAAATATAGTCAAATCATTTTGAGTCAATTTTTTTTTGTTTAAATCACCTTAATAAATGTGCAAGATGAGCACAATGCAAAATGAACAATTTTCGATACTGACTAAAGTCCCTGTCTAGTTGCGGCTATGGTGTGATGATCTAGGTAGTGAAGGGCAAGATGAGGTCAAGAAATATCTGAAAGGTCTCACGGGTTTATTGGAAATCCAGCCTCGGGGAGATATCATAAGAGCTTTGGTCACTTACTGGGACCCAGCGCACAATGTCTTCCACTTCTCCGATTTTGAACTCACCCCGACTCTAGAGGAAATAGCCGGGTACATCGGAAATGCTGAAGTTCCATTAAGGCAAAAATACCTGGTTGCCCCGAGAGCTGTCACTGTGCACCGGTTTCTAGATTCATTAAAGATACCCAGGACGGTCCACAACCAAGATTTGGCCGCAGGTTTTTGTAATCTGCGCTTCATATACGACAGATATGGTCATGTAGGAGGATTCAACAATCCGGGTAACAAGTTATGCAGCAAAGGTAACCGTCAGAAGTGGGATGAGCATAGACGAGAGGCTTTCATGATAACATTTTTGGGCCTTTTGGTGTTTCCAAGGAAAGACGGAAACATTGATCTGAAAATATCCGGGGTCGTCAGTACTTTACTCACTCAAAATGGAAGCACTCTCGCGCCTATGGTAGTATCTGATATCTTTCGATATCTCACAGCCTGCAAAGCCAGAGGGAATTTTTTCGAGGGGTGTAATTTGCTGCTACAAATATGGATGACTGAACATCTCTGCCACCGTTCCGAGCTTTTAAGTTATGGTTCCTCGAAGAAGACTTGCATAGAAGAGTTTTACACGAGAATCAAGGAGGTCAGTCTACCCGAGGGAGTTACAGCATGGACGTCATTCTTTCGAACCCTCACCGCCAGCCAAATACAATGGACACTGGGATGGTTGCCTGTTTTATGAGGTCTTATATATGCCGGCAGCTAGGACCCACTTTCTATTGATGGGACTTAAGAGCATTCAGCCTTACGCGCCCTATCAAGTTTTGAGACAACTCGGGAGATGTCAGATAATGCCACACGAAGAAGATCTTAGTGCTCAAGCAATTGAGATTAGCCCTGACGGACAATTTCCTGAAGCAAAAGTCCGCCAGATCTAGAATGAATGCCAATGTTTAAAAGCAGATACTTGCGTGCAGGATTGGGCCAAAGGCGAAGTAGCACCAGGGTACCTTGTGTGGTACAGAAGAGAACTTGAGCACAAAAGGCCGGCTAAAAGACCCCATATCCTGAATTTTGCCGAGTCATCACAGGAGCAATGGGATTGGTTAGCAAAAGAAAAAGGCTATCGGGCTGAAATCAGCAAGCTGAAACAACAAATTGAAGGTCTAAAATTTGAGAACAGCGTGCAAGTTGCTACTAATCTGGGAGAAAAGAACGGGTTGGCCCAGGAAAATGAGGCGCTTAGGGCCCAAATCCAGCAAATAAGGATAGCCGCTGATAACCAACAAAGGAGCCGGTCGGATGAGCGACTGATAAAAGTTTTAAAAATGGAAATTAGTAAGTGCCGGAGCGAGTTGGAAAATTTTGAGAATACCATAGCAGGACTCGAGGCACACTGGGCAAAAAGAACAGAGGAGCGCAACCGGTACTTGCAGCAGTTGAAAAGGGATCACGAGCAAACCATTGCCAATTTGAAGAGAAAGGTGGCCACTCTTGAGGACAAAGCGGCTAAGCAAGCCCGAACCTTTGAAGCTGAAAAAAGACATTGCTATGATTTATTGGCCCAGATGGAAGTAGAAATTCAGCAGTGGCAGAATCAACATCTCCAGGATTCTCGGGTTTTGAAGGCCCGTAATGATCAAATAGAGCGCCTACTCATAGAAAAGGGGCAAACCAGGGATAAGATCAAGACCACTGCCCATGCCATCATTAGGAGGTGTCTACGGTGCGAAGATATGACCCGCACTACCTTTTTCTTGGCAGTGTTGATTTATGTCAAGCAAACCATGTATGAGCTGGAAAAACTTGAAAGGGACCTCGCACCTAAGCCCGCGGCGAGGCCGAACGATGCCCCGTGGGCGCCAATTTTTAAAGATTTAGTGTATTTATAGGTCGAGTCTGTATTTTCCGTCTTGGCGTCTTTTGTTTGTCTTTTCGCATCAGGGTTTCTGAGTTTGTATTTATTTCAAGTCTGTTATTCTCCCTTTTTCAAGCGACCGTTTAGTTTGTAATAGAACATTTTAGTAATAAAAAAAAATATGTTTCTTTATTTTTGCACTTGTTTGTCTTGAACTACGTAATGATCTGATTCACGCGGCGTCGTGATACGTAGGCAATCCTCATCGGATCCGGTCATGTTTTTTAACTTCAAATATAAAAAAAAAAGTGGAAAGAAAAGAAATTGGGAAAATAAGCAGAGCCGGGATGAAACATGCAGCCGTTGCGAAACATGTAGAAACATATTTAACTGTATAGGTGCATCACACCCCAACGTGCGATTTCCTATGTGTTTAGTGCTTCAAACCAACCTTTTGCTTGCTGCTAAGTCGTTCCAGGTTTTTAGAAAGGTGGTTTGGTTTTGTGGAGGTCTGGCCTCACATTCATACTTTACGAGGTCGAAAGGAAGTATTCAGCTGCACGTCACTAAGTTGAGAGGAAGTATTCACACTTACTTCACGAGATCAAAGGGAAGTGTAGAGATGTCTTCAGAAATTCCTTTGCCAACAATTCCTATTTCCGAAGAGAGTTCAATCTCGGCCATCCCAACTTCCGAATCAACAACTGCTGAAGAAAACAGAATCTTGCGGCTTCGCATGTTGGAAATGTTGGATGACTGGAACAATGGAAAAGAGCCGCCGAGTGTAATCCCTGGATTCCCCGAGCTGTTCTCTAGGACAATTGGGACTTCCAACGTTTCCATAAATTATCCAACTACCCCATTCGGGTATCCTACCATTTCAGCCCACTTCGCTGGATCACCCTCCGATTCTTATCCCCGGATGTCAACGACAGATGTGGCTACAAACATATTCACTACACCACCCTCCCCAATTGCGGCACAACCCGCTATACACAGGCCTAATTTTGACTCTTCCTCATTCACATTTCAAGCACCATCATTCTCGCTGGAACAAACTCAGTTTACCACTAGCGCTCACCCTAAGTAGCCTCAATATGAGCTTATGCCTGGGCAACACCAAAATCCCAAAGCTCCTGAACAAGATGAAATGGTGAGAAGAATGAGGAGCCTCGAGCAGAGCTTAAAAAATATGCAACGCTTAAGCGGGCAGAAGAGTGTCTCCTATACTGATCTGTGCGTGTTCCCTTACGTGCACCTGCTCGTAGATTTCAAGACACCGAAGTTTGAGAAATATGATGGGCATGGCGATCCCATTGCTCACCTCAAAAAATATTGCAACCAATTGCGTGGGGCTGGCGGCAAAGAAGAATTGTTGATGGCATACTTCGGAGAAAGCTTGGTGGGCATAGCCTCAGAGTGGTATATGGATCAGGACATATCTCGATGGCACATTTGGGACGATCTTGCCAGAGATTTTTTAAGCCAGTTTAGTATAATATTGACATCGCGCCAGGCAGGAATTCTTTGTCAAACTTGAAGAAGAAACCCTTAGAAAGCTTCAGAGAATATGCTATTAAATGGCGCGAGCAAGCATCAAGGGTAAAACCTCCCATGGATGAAATAGAAATGGTCACTACTTTCCTCCAGGCTCAAGAATCAGATTATTTCCAGAATATGATGTCCGCAATGGGTAAACCGTTCACTGAAGCTATCAAGATTGGCGAAATGGTTGAAAATGGGCTAAAAATGGGTCGAATTCTAAGCCAATCTGCTATCAGAGCTATCTCCCAAGTCATTCAGGTTGGGTCTGGAGGAATAGCAAAGGGAAAGAAAAGGGAAGAAACATTCATGGCAGCGTCGGGTACAAAGAGAAACTATACTCCCAAATCCCTTTTCTCTGAGAGGACCCCGCAACACTATTACCCTCACCAAGATTTGGCCTATACTCCTCAGCCATACTCGGTCATGAATACTCAGACTTATGTCCGGCCACAACAACAAGCCAACAGAAATCAAGCTCCACCTCCCAGAAATCAGCCTCCTTACCAAAACCACTATAATCCACAACTACCCCAGAATAACTTCTGTCCTCAAGAACCACCCAGAAGACAAACTTTCACACCCATTGGTGAACCGTATTCTACTTTGTTCCCAAAACCGGTCCAGATCGGTTTCCTGCAACCAGTCCCTCAGACAAGGCAAAATCCAGCATCACCTGCTTACAGAGCCGGTGTCAGGTGTGCTTATCATTCGGGAGAAGAAGGGCATGATACCAATGATTGTCGAACTTTAAAAAGGGCGGTAGAGAACTTAATAGAATAGGGAAAGATAGTATTAAGGGACGAGGAGGTCCCAAATATGACCAACAATCTGTTGCCCGCTCACATTAATGGGCCATTGATTGGGATGATCTGTGAGGACAAGGAGTTTGATCCTGCCCTAAAAGTTATAATCGCCATTGTCGATGCAGAGAGAAAGCCTAAAGCAGCCCCGAAGCAAGAGAAAGGGGAAAAGAAGACTAATACTATCAAGGCTGAGCTCGAAAAGAAGGCTGAGACAAAGATAGAGACGATGGTGCCTTCGAAGAATAAGGTTCTCTATATTCCACGAGGTCGATCAGAGAAGCCACAGAGATTCGAAATGAAAAGAAGAATACCGATGTACGTGTCAAAAGTGGCCTATGTGGTCCGAGGGACGATTAAACCGCCTCGGCTGAATGAGCCAGCGGTTATCGGACGCGTGCCACAGAAGCCAATGATAGACCCGTCTACGGTACCGTGGAATTATCAACAAACATTGGTTACGTACAAAGGCAAAGAAATCATGGGGGAAATTCCAGAAAATACTTCTGCTAGAAAATATTCATACATTCAAGAAGTGAACAATGCCACACGGAAGCGCTTCCCACCCAAGAAACCTGTAAGCGCTGAAGAAGTAGAGGCTTTCTTCCAGAAGATGAATATGCCTGAGTATGAAGTGGTGGATCAGTTGCACAAATACCCTGAACAAGTGTCTATGTTATCTTTGCTAATGAGGTGCGCCAAACATCAGAAGATCCTGCTCAAAACCTTGAATGAAGCGTATGTGCAGGCTGAGACTTCAGTTGAACAACTTGAAAGAATGACAGAAAGGTTCTTTGCGGTTAATCAAGTTTCTTTTAGCAAGAACGATTTGCCTCCAGAGGGAGTAGCTCACAACAAGGATTTACATATGACAGTCAAGTGTGAAGACTACTACGTCAAGTGAGTAATGTTGGATGGGGGTTCGGGTGTTGACATTTGTTCGCTCTCCACGCTGCAAAGAATGGAAATTGAGACCGGAAGGATTCGCCCCAATAATGTCTGTGTAAGAGCTTTTGATGGCATCAAGAGGGACACCCTCGGAGAAATAGACCTGATATTGACTATCGGGCCGGTGGAGTTCGAAATAACTTTCCAAGTACTGAATATGGACACATCTGACAACTTCCTCCTCGGAAGACGTTGGATTCATGCTGCAAGGGCTGTACCCTCCACTCTCCACCAAATGGTGAAGTTTGAATATGAAGATCGGGAAATTGTGGTCCACGGAGAAGACGAACAGTCTATTTATCGGGGCCCATCTATCCCATATCTTGAAGCAAGAGAAGGGAGTGAGCACACAGTTTATCAGTCTTTTGAAGTTGTGCTGGCGGAGTAGTATGAAGAAGGAAAACCTTGCCCCCAACCTTTTCTTTCTAATGCATCAATCATGGTGGCCAAAGAAATGATCCGACATGGCTTCAAACTGGGGAAGGGACGTGGGAAATCATTGCAAGGGATGGTTGAACTTATCACCCTGCCCACCAGTGAAAAGTTCTTCGGGGTAGGCTTCAGACCCACTCCAGCTGATATAAGATGGGCAAATGATAGAAAGAAGGATGGTTGGGTCTTGCCTCAGCCGGTTCCGCATCTTTACAGAATGTTTGTCAAGCCAAAATACCAGAATAAAGAAGAAGATGAGGCCTTTACTACCGAAGAGATTGAGGAGATCTGTGGGGCCATGAGAAAGATACTATATGAAACCCACATGGTCCAACCAGGGGAGGGCTCAAGCACCGCTGAGGTGCTGTATATGGGTCCCAATACGAAGCTGCAGAATTGGAAGTCTACGCCATTCCCAATCAGGCAGAAGTCCGGGTAGACTTATCCTGCCACCTTTCCTACATCACGAGTTATCCCAGGGTGTAACTTGAATGTTTTTCTTTAGTTTCCTGTTTTAATTTCCCGAAATATAAACCCTATTATCTTCCCAATTCCAAGGAATAAAATCAGTATTTCATCATTTTTTTATTCTTTCTGATTTTTGCTATTTTTCTTTTATCTTTTCCTTTCAGTTATAATAATGCGGCTTTAAATAATATGACATGCTTGCGGACTTGACGCCCAGATCCAAACGAGCTGTCTAATTGTGAAATAATGAACCAAGAACCGGAATATGACGAGGAAGAGGCTTTTAGGGAAATAAATCGAGAATTGGAACACTTTGAGAATAAACCTAAGCCGAATTTGAATGACACCGAACCGATTAATTTGGGAACTCCTGAAGAAATCCGAGAAACCAAAATAAGCATTCACACAGATGAGAAAATGCGAGATGCAATAATTCAACTCCTCTTTGAATTTAAAGATGTGTTTGCTTGGTCATACGATGACATGCCAGGATTAGGTGTTGATCTAGTGGTGCATGAATTGCCAATTTACCCTGATTGTCCTCCAGTTCAACAGAAGCAGAGGAAGTTCAAGACTGATATTAGTGATAAGATCAAAGAAGAAATCACAAAGCAGTTGAAAACATGAGTAATTCGGTTAGTCCAGTATACTACGTGGTTGGCTAATGTAGTTCCTATACCGAAGAAAGATGGGAAAACTCGTGTGTGTGTGGATTATCGAGATTTGAATAGGTCAAGTCCCAAAGACAATTTCCCGTTGCCCAACATCCACATCCTTGTTGATAACTGTGCCAAACATGAGATATAGTCTTTCGTAGATTATTACGCTGGATATCATCAGGTGTTGATGGATGAAGAAGATGCCGAGAAAACCGCCTTCACTACACCTTGGGGTACTTACTGTTATCGGGTTATGCCGTTCGGTTTAAAGAATGCCAGGGCAACTTACATGAGAGCCATGACTGCCATTTTTCATGATATGATGCATCAAGAGATAGAGGTGTATGTAGACGACGTGATAGTCAAGTCCAGGACTCAAGACGATCATGTTCGAGACTTGAGGAAATTTTTTGAGAGGCTGAGAAAGTACGACCTGAAGCTGAATCCGGCTAAGTGCGCCTTTGGAGTCCTATCGGGCAAGCTTCTGGGTTTCATAGTATGCAGGAGAGGTATCGAGTTAGATCCAACAAAGATAAAGTCTATCCGAGATTTACCTCCTCCAAGAACGAAGAAAGACATGATGAGTCTATTGGGCAGGCTAAACTATATCAGTCGATTCATTGCCCAACTGACTAGCACATGTGAGCCCATATTCAAGCTATTGAGGAAGGATGCAGCAATCAAATGGACGGCTGAGTGTCAAGAGGCTTTTGACAAGATCAAAGAATATCTTTCAAATCTTCCAGTTTTGGTCCCGCCAGAGCCAGAGAGACCCTTGTTCTTATAGCTTTTGGAAGAATCATGCATGAGGTACACGCGGGAGTATGCGGCCCCCACATGAACGAGTATGTTTTAGCAAAGAAAATCGTTCGAGCGGGTTATTACTGGATGACCATGGAAAAGGACTGTTTTAGTTTCGTTCGAAAGTGTCATCAGTGTCAGGTGCACGGTGATTTGATTCATGCACCTCCCACAGAACTGCATCCCATGTCTGCACCTTGGCCATTTGTTGCTTGGAGCATGGACGTCATTGGGCCAATCGAGCCAAAAGCCTCAAATGGACACAGATTCATATTGGTCGCTATTGATTACTTCACAAAATGGATCGAAGCTGTCACTCTCAAATCGGTCACTAAGAAAGCCGTGGTGGATTTTGTACATTCAAATCTTATCTGTCGTTTCGGTATTCCTGCAACTATCATCACAGATAATGCGGCAAACCTAAATAGTCACTTGATGGAGGATGTATGCGAACAGTTCAAAATAACGCATAGGAACTCCACTCCTTATCGGCCCAAGGCCAATGGCGTTGTTGAAGCAGCAAACAAAAACATCAAGAAGATTTTGAGGAAGACAATCCAAAGTTCCAGATAATGGCATGAACAGTTACCTTTTGCCTTGTTGGGATATCGCACTACAGTACGCACATCAGTAGGGGCAACCCCATACTTGTTGGTTTATGGGACCGAGGCTGTGATACCGGCAGAGGTAGAAATCCCTTCGCTCCGAACCATTGTTGAAGCAGAGATTGAAGATAACGAATGGGTTAAGACTCGATTGGAGCAGTTGACCTTAATTGATGAAAAGCGAATGGCTACGGTCTGTCACGGGCAGTTGTACCAACAAAGAATGGCCCGTGCTTACAACAAGAAAGTGCGACCCAGGAATTTTGAAGTAGGTCAACTAGTGTTAAGGCGCATTCTTCCACATCACCAAGAAGCGAAAGGAAATTTTCTCCTAATTGGAAAGGTCCGTACATCATCAGGAAGATATTGCCAAAAGGAGCATTGTATCTGGGCGATATTGAAGGAAATGATCCTGAAACAGCTGTGAACGCGGATGCAGTCAAAAGGTACTATGTCTGAGTCTACTTCGGTGATGTGTTGGCACATTTGAGATGATGAAGGCTTTTATTCCCGCTACCCAAACACTATCAACTCTTTCTACAAACACTTTGAGCCGGTTACATTTCTTTGGCTAACCTCTTCGGAATCCAAAAACACCGTTGAACCCAAAAAAAAAAATGATTTGCCTGAACTACATCTGACTTGATTCCGAAAGGATACGTAGACAGCCTCTCTCTGGGGTTCAGTCATACCAAAACAAAAATCCAATTTTCCCTGAAGTTGAAACTAGGGCAGATGTTATAATGATTCAACCACGGGCACACCAAATGGCTCGGAAGTTGTAATTTCATCCACAATTCTTTTTACCAAAAACCAAGTACAAGTCCTTCGGATCAATTGCCAAAGGCGGGGGAAACCAAGAAATATCATGGTTGGAAGATGATGCATTCTAAAATTGAGAGAAATAAAATGAGAGAGTCTTGTCGGTGAAAACCTTCGGGCACCATGAGGCGACGAGAGTAGAGAAACCAAGAATGAGAGAGTCCGTTTAGTGAAAACCCGCAAAAGGTACTATCAGGCGATGGTGAGAAGAGAAATGAGAGAGGTCGACCAGCGAAAACACGCAAAGGGCGTTGTCGGCCGAAAAGATGATTTTACCACAGAAGTTCTGGCAAGGTTCCCTGGTTCGGAAACATAGATCCGTTTTGGTTCATGAGGAAATGCAAGTTCGTGAGGTTCGGGCATCCAGTCCAAAAAGCATGTCATGTCAGTTTGAAGCCAGCATGCACCTCAGATAAGTCCTTCTTTTCCCCTGAAAGGGACGCTTCTCTTTTAAATTCATTTTTCCGCTCTTTGTTTACCTTTCCTTGAATCCCTTTCGGCTTAACCCTAAATTCCAAAATGTGTTAGAAAGAAAAGGTCGCAGGACCGGTTTCACAAAGCTCTGTTTGGCAAGAGGTGAAGAAAATACCCAGCCTCAGTGGCGCGTCAGTCCAATCCCAACTGATCATGATATTTGATTACCTCCAAAGTAAAGGCATTGAAAAAAAAAGAAAAAAAAGAGAAGAAAGTCAAAGGCAAAGGTCTGGAAAGCGGAATGAGAACCAAATCCTTACACGGGCGAGTCATCATGAAATCTTAAAATCTGAGTCTTAACAGAAATGGCGAAGTTTCTCAACAGAAATGAGGCCAGGACCAAGCAATTGGAATGATCAAGGCCTCCGAACCAACCACCGTTTTTCAAACTGACAATTGTTCTTTGTTTGGAAAATTGAAACAAGTGCAATCCAAAGCAACCGTGCAAGAAGCAGGTGCAACCAAGAGGGAAAAGAAATGCACAAGTGCAAGAAATAGCTTTGCAGCAAGGAATCAACCCAAAAGGGAAGTTTTCTCCAAATTCTTTCCTGCATTTTTACTAAACAAAAAAAAATTAAAAAAAAAAACGAAAAGAGAAATAAGAAGAAAATTCCAAAAAAAGGGTTAGTTTAGAATTCCCAATATCAACCTATTTTTCGCCAACATTAGGGCTCCAATCCCTAAGTTAAAATTTTAGACATAGGGCCTCCATTCCTTAGTTGCCTTTACCAATATTAGAGCTCCAATCCCTAAGTTGAGATTTTAGACATAGGGACTCCATTCCCTAGTCGCCTTTACCAATATTAAGGCTTCAATCCCTAAGTTGAGATTTTAGACGTAGGGCCTCCATTCCCAAGTCGCCTTTACCAATATTAGGGCTCCAATCCCTAAGTTGAGATTTTAGACGTCGGACCTCCATTCCCTAGTCATCTTTAGCCGACATTAGGGCTCCAATCCCTGAGTTGAAAGATTTTTCTTTTAGCCGACATTAGGGCTCCAATCCCTGAATTGAGCGATTTTTCTTTTAGCCGACACTACGGCTCCAATCCCTGAGTTGAGAAATTTTCCTTTAGCCGACATTAGGGCTCCAATCCCTGAGTTGAGCAATTTTCCTTTAACCGACATTAGGGCTCCAATCCCTGAGTTGAGCAATTTTTTTTTTAGCCGACATTAGGGCTCCAATCCCTGAGTTGAGCAATTTTCTTTTAGCCGACATTAGGGCTCCAATCCCTGAGTTGAGCAATTTTCCTTTAGCCGACATTAGGGCTCCAATCCCTGAGTTGAGCGATTTTTCTTTTAGCCGACATTAGGGCTCCAATCCCTGAGTTGAGCAATTTTCTTTTAGCCGACATTAAGGCTCCAATCTCTGAGTTGAGCAATTTTCCTTTAGCCGACATTAGGGCTCCAATCCCTGAGTTGAGCAATTTTCTTTTAGCCGACATTAGGGCTCCAATCCCCGATATTAGGGCTCCAATCCCTGAGTTGAGCAATTTTCCTTTAGCCGACATTAGGGCTCTAATCCCTGAGTTGAGCAATTTTCCTTTAGCCGACATTAGGGCTCCAATCCCTGAGTTGAGCAATTTTCTTTTAGCCGACATTAGGGCTCCAATCCCTGAGTTGAGCAATTTTCTTTTAGCCGACTTTAGGGTTCTAATCCCTGAGTTGAGCGATTTTCTTTTAGCCGACATTAGGGCTCCAATCCCTGAGTTGAGCAAGTTTCCTTTAGCCGACATTAGGGCTCCAATCCCTGAGTTGAGCAAGTTTTCTTTAGCCGACATTAGGGCTCCAATCCCAGAGTCGAGCGATTTTCCCTTTTTAGCGAATATTAGGGCTCCAATCCCTGAGTTGAGCATTTTGCCTTTTGCAAACATTAGGGCTACAATCCCTGAGTTGCGCCTTTTAGACTTGAGGTTTCCAATCCCCTCATCAATTTTGTAGATTTTTATGGCAATTAACTCACAAAATTTTCCTAGTGAGACTGGGGCAGAAAAATTTCGTTCGTTTGTTTGTTTTGATGCTTTAGCAGGTTTGACCTCGAGGCACGGGGATCAAGATGACCTACGGAGTGAGTCTCAATCCAGAATAAAGAAAAGAAGATGAGCTCAAATATTGGAGCAAACAAAGGTGCGGATTGTTCGAAATCTGATTGAAGTCACAAGTTCCGCCAATCCTGTCTTACTCAATGCTGCAGAAATAAGCAAGTGCCTCCAACTTGCGAGCATCAAGATTCAGATCGAAGTCTACAGCAAAATCAGCTAAAACTCAAGACCAAGTTTCAAGAGAATTGTCGATAGGAATCTTGTAACTCATAGTTGATAGGCATAGCTAATTTAGCTTCGTTTTTCCATGTTTGGTGTAATAAGGAGGTCAACAAGCAGTAGCGGCAGCAACAACATCGGTAACAGTAAAACCACAGCTCCTGGTAGTCCCAGCTAACAAAACTTCCCGAACTACATTGACCTGATTCCTGTTTAGCCCAGGATATGTAGGAAACCTTCGAAGCAGAGGTTCGGTCAAATCTTTCAAAAAATGCTACACATGGAGTAGTCAAACAGACGAAAATCGCTCGTATCCGCTCACTTTATCTTTGCACGAAAACCCTGCATGTTTTCGAACAAAGAGGGGCAGCTGTGGGCACGTGATTTTTGCTCTCATGACAATTAGTCCAAAAGAAATCGAAAAAAATAATAAAACAAATTTTCTTTGTGCGTAATTTTTAAAATATGTGTGGCATTTTCAGATAGTTATTTATAGTTTTGTCTGTGATTGTTTAAATACAAAAAAAATATGATATGTTGCTTGAATTTAGAATGCAAATCAAAAAAAAATATTATTTTTGGTAATTTTGTCATTTTTATTGTTTAATGGTTGATTTTGTTTAATTAATATTTGATATTGTGTGTTAATTATTGCTAAAAATCAATTAATGTCTGTGTGATATAATTTTTATTTTTATAATTTTATTTTTAGGATTTTTGTAAATTCGGAATTTAAATTAGGAATTAAAAAGGAAAAGAACAAAAAATAGAAAAGAAATTTGGATTGGGCCATTCCCTTTTTGGGCCAAAATTAGGCTCAAACGAGACCTATACCCGGTCCAAACCTTCAGCTCTCAAAGACGCCTCAGACGACGTCGTTTCGAGACCGGCGAATCTCGACCGTTCATCCATCCTCATCCAACGGAACAAGATCTCACCCCATAACCCGACCTGCTTACCCGGGTCGACCCAGTCCCTCATTAAAACCAAACGACCCCGTTTCTACACCAAACGACCCCGTCCCGTCCTTCACCAATTAATCCGAGCCGTTAAGATCATTTGATCTAATGGCTCTAATTAATTGTCACATTTGATATACCCAAAAATCCCCAAACCCCTTTACCCATTTCATTCCCAAACACCACCCCCCTTCGTCTCTGAAAGAGACGAACCAAATGACCTAGAACCCTAGCGCCGCCCTTCCACCCCCTCACCACTAAACCCGGCGGCAACAACGCCGGTGACCACCAAAAGGACACCCCTGAGCTATCTCCCCATCCACAACACGAATCCATAAACCATTTTCCTCGAATCACCCCACATCTGCTCGAATCTTCAATCGAATGTTTCGAGTTGACCATGGAACCACCCCAATCCACCCCTAATTAACACCATGCTGCCACTAGGCTTTCCTCATCCCTAAACCATCAACGGATTTCCTCAAATCCCGTTGGATCTCTTCGAATCTTCAAATCAAAGGTCTCCCCTCCGAACCCTATCTGTCCCCTTAACCCCAGACTAACACCCAATAATCCCCTTTACTTCCTCGTCCTTAATCCCTAATCAAATTGGCTCGAACATGAGTAAAACCCATCGAATGACGGATCTAGCGTTTCAACGTTTCAAGGCATGTCAGAGCTTCAAGGTCGATTGGTTTCTATTCAGTGTTGTAGGCCTATTTCTCACAAAATAGACGTATAATACTGACTAGGACTCAAGTTCGAAAAAGCATACTTTTAAAATCTGAGAAAAGAACAGTAAGTTCTCCTCAATTTCCTTTGTTTCCTTCTATAGTTTGTTTGGTCTGTTTTAAATTGTATCTTTGTTTTGATTTATTGTCATGTGTTCAATACTTCTCTCTTTCTCATCAGACTGTTTTTGGGTCCGTTCTATAAGTGTTGGTTATGTACTGTAAACTGTTTGGTCAATTTATTAATTTAGTTCGTTGTGTGTAAGTTAGTTTAACCTGATAGTAGTTTTAATCCTGGTTTTGATTTTCATAGTCCATTTCAGTAGTTTTCTTTTGTTGCTTTGTTCGAATAATGTATGTTAGAATGTATGACATTGGTTTAGATTTGTCCTCTATATGTGATATGTGGCTTCTTTGTTCTTTGATATTCATCAATCCTTGTTAAGTTCAGTATGTCGCAGGATTTCCTTCATTCTATTTAGCTTAATTTGGAATTATGAATTAATCATTCCCATAATGTGCCACTGTTGATTTGAAGTTTGACCTGGATAGTCCAATAGGTTTGTGTTCTGATTAGTGGTAATGCTGTTATTGGGTTTTTCTGTTAAGCATTGATGAATTTTGGTTTTTAGTTTTTAGCTTCAGCTTCAATGTTTCTGCTAAGCTCTTTTGTTTGTTAATGTTGATTTTGTTTTGAAGTTTCAATCCAGAATTTAGGTGTTTGAATTGGTTATAGCTGCAGTTTTAATATAGATTTCAGAGTTTAGTTTGAATTGATATAGAATTACTGGCCCTATTTATTCATTTTAGATTTTGGACAGCATGTGCATTGTAGTTCTTTAATAAATTAAAGTTAACTTGACAGCATGTGCTGTCAGGACATATTCATGCTGCCCATACTTGTTTAATTTAATAAAAGGAAAAACCATTTTTATAATGAAAAGAGGGCTGTCAGGGGAATCTCATGGGGAATACTTTTCTTTTGAGTTTTGAGTGGAAAAACAGAAGGGATCACATGGGAGAAAATGAGTTTTCTAATGGACTAAGTGCTCCAAGAGCTAAAATGAGGTCTGTGGTGATATATAAAAGGGGGGGGGGGGTTAGAACCAAGGGGAGTCTATTTTTTTTGGAACCAGGCAGCTCATTTCTTGACTTCAATCCTAGATAGACAATATGGCAGCAGTAACAAAAGAAAACTACTGACCAAGGGGAGTTCTTGACTTCATTTCTTGACCAAGGGGAGTTCTTCTTCTTCTTCTTCTTCTTCTTCTTCTTCTTCTTCTTCTTCTTCTTCTTCTTCTTCTTCTTCTTCTTCTTCTTCTTCTTCTTCTTCTTCTTCTTCTTCTTCTTCTTCTTCTTCTTCTTCTTCTTATTCTTCTTCTTCTTATTCTTCTTCTTCTTCTTCTTCTTCTTCTTCTTCTTCTTCTTGTGTTTCAACATCCAAGTACACACTCGAATTAAGTTTTTGATGTAACTTTAAAGGGAAGAAGAAATGAGAGATGCTCGCATATTTGATTCCTGAAATGTGTTTGTTTGGATTGTTATGTAGTAATAGCTAAATAGATACTAGAGTCTAATATAATTCGATTCCAATTCATGTGCATACAAACCCTGGCTGTTTAATTTGGACTTTTGTTAGACTGTTTTGGGACCGTTGGGACATTATTGATGTAGTGTAATATGTAATGATAACAGATTCAGTATAGTTGGCACTGATTGTGTAAACTTTAGTTGAACTAACGTCTGATCAAGCATAAACATTGAATGAGCTCTTAACTTTAATTCTGTGAATTAACGAGAAACTGTATTGATTTCATGCTTCATAGTCTGATACTGAACCCATTTACATAAATTGTAGGTTTGTTTAAAAGGTAAAAATCACACGTAGATTACTTTTGTTTGTCCCATTCTTCGCTGCAAAGAAACGTAAAAGTATGGGCTAATTTTATACAATCAGAAACACCAAATCTCCATGTGTACATGCTCATATAAATACCAAAGTTTAGCCTGGTTATGCACATACAAGCTTATTTTTGTGAATAAATATGTCGACTGTAAGCTGGCGCAGTCCCTTTTGAATGGAAATCCAGTTAAGGCCCAATGATTTGAGGGCTTATTTGCCCTTGACATATTAATTGAAATGATGATACCTGAGCATGCTAGTTAGTTCAGGCCTTTTCTTTATTTTGAGACAAGAATAAACAGAAAATCCTAGTCTTTTAGGATTTGGCCTTAAATAAAGATGAGATGAGCCTCGCCAAATAAATTACAAATCGCGGGGCCCTCAATAAACGTATACAATAATTGGTTGGACTTTGGAGTTGGTCGTTTAGCAAATTTTCACGGCCTCTTCCTAAAATAACAATACGTTAGTCTCTTTAGGACGCGCCTTAATTAATCTTACCTTCTTAAATACGGGTGTACATTTATGTAACCCAAATCCAAATCCCAACGAAGTCGAAACGCGTCGACCAATCACGGGTACATCGATTGTGACGTGGTTCGAAATGCGTTTCCATGACGTTGCAATTCTTTTGAAACAAAATAACAAATGAGACGAGCCTCGCCAAAAAAAAATACACAAGCTGTGGGGCTCTCTATACGTGTTTGTAAAGTCGCTTAGACTCCGGGACGGGCCGTTTAGCAAAGTTTCACGGCTTTGCATAAAATAACGATACGCCAATCGTTTAGGGCACGTCTTTAATTAAATTACTTCCCTAAGTATGGGTGTGCATTTATGCAACCCAAATCCAAATCTCAATAGAGTCGAAACGTGTCTATGACCACGGGTACATTGATTGTGACGAGGTTCGAGATACATTTTCACGACGTTGCAATTCTATTAAAAAATGATAATAAAAGCGGTTTAAACTTAATAAAAGCACACAAGTTATGATCTGTATAAAAATCAGATATTTAGCCATTACAACAATTTAAGCGACCGTGCTAGAACCACGGGATTCGGGGGTGCCTAACGCCTTCCCTCGGGTCAACAGAATTCCTTACTTAGAATTTCTGGTTCGTAGACTTCATTTGGAAAGTCAAAAATTTCCTCGATTTGGGATTCGAGATAAACCGGTGACTTGGGACACCAAAAGCCAAACCTTTCCCAAGTGGCGACTCTGAAATAAATAAATAATCCCATTTTCGAATAATGTCACTTAAAATGGAAAAACTCCCTCACACATTTATCCTTCGGGGTAGGTGCGCAAAAAGGAGGTGTGACAGATCTGGCGACTCCGCTGGGGAACGAACCCAGAATCTCTAGTTCAGGGTTCAGGATTCGAGCTTAAATGAATTGTTATATTTGGCTTTGTTTATTATCTGATTTTTACATGTTTGGGCCTAAAGTGCTAAATGCTGCTTTTTCCGCTTTGATACTATCTGAACTGTATATAAACTGTGCCAAAACCTTTCTCTTCTTACCTCCGAGGAGGAGCTCGCTGGTCGAGACTCCCTATTCTGTTAGTGTCAATACCTGAAATAAGAAAGAGGCCGGACAAGTTACAAAGACGGACGATCCCGCGGGTCCCCGGTACGTAGCCCCCTCCTCGACTCGAGTTGTCCGCTCGGGTACACAGTCTAGAATAAATACCCAGGTTATGAACCTAGAATAACTCAGCTTCATGCCGGATCCCTAGTAGGAACGTTTGTTTGCATCACGTGCATTGACTTTGGAGGCTCAACACAGGGGTTGAGTCTGTCTAGGACAGGTGTACCAAAATGACAGAAGACCATCCTGATGCATCGTACTTGCTTCTACTTGTGCATTTATTTGCTTCGGACTTGCATGCTGACCGGCTTTTTGAATATTTTGAGGAAGGAGATATAGAAGTATGAGGTTTAAAAAGAGTTAAATCACCTGCTTTGAAAAACTAGTAGTGTCGAAACTCTGCCGAATTTTTGAGAAAATGAAAAAAAGGGAAAAGAAAAAAAGAAAAAAGGGTTTTTTTAGTTAGTCTTGTTTGCCAATGGAAAAAGAGTCTTGTTTTTCAAAAGAAGTTTGTTTTATCTGCCCGAACTACGCCGATTTGATTCTCACAGGGTATGAGATACGTAGGCAACCCTCATCGGGCCCAACCTCCCATTTTTCATAAATAGCCAAAATGTCCGAATTTTAATTTCATCATAAATGAGCCGGGTGATGTTGCTTTTGTCAAATGTAGCCAAATGTTCCCGAAAGGGACGCGCCGGAAGGCTGACTTTGCATAAACAGCCGCTTTTGGTCATTTTTTTTTGAATTTTGACCAATTTGGCCAATAGCCTTAGAATCCTCGTCCCCGAGGCTCTGTGAGGTCGTGTTCCTAATGTCGGGCCACTATTTTGAGAAAATAAAAGAGTCATAAATAAATCAAGTGATGCTGTTTTTTGTCAAAAACAGCCGAATGTTCCCGAAAGGGACGGCGGAAGGCTGACTTTGCAAAAACGGCCACTTTCGATCATCCTTTAGAGTTTTGATCGGTTGAACCTCACAGCTTTAAAATCTTCATCCCCGAAGTGCTGAAAGACCGTGTTCGAAAAATCGGATCTTTCTTTCTAAAATATAGTCAAATCATTTTGAGTCAATTTTTTTTGTTTTCTTTAAATCACCTTAATAAATGTGCAGGATGAGCACAATGCAAAATGAACACTTTTCAATAATGACTAAAGTCCCTGTCAAGTTGCAGCTATGGTGGGATGATCTAGGTAGTGAAGGGCAAGATGAGGTCAAGAAATATCTGAAAGGTCTCACGGGTTTATTGGAAATCCAGCCTCGGGGAGATATCATAAGAGCTTTGGTCACCTACTGGGACCCGACACACAATGTCTTCCACTTCTCCGATTTTGAACTCACCCCGACTTTGGAGGAACTAGCCGGGTACATCAGAAATGCTGAAGTCCCATTAAGGCAAAAATACCTGGTTGCCCCGAGAGCTGTCACTGTGCATCGGTTTCTAGATTCATTAAAGATACCCAGGACGGTCCACAACCCAGATTTGGCCACAGGTTTTTGTAATCCGCGCTTCATATACGACAGATATGGTCATGTAGGAGGATTCAACAATCCGTGTAACAAGTTATGCAGCAAAGGTAACCGTCAGAAGTGGGATGAGCATAGACGAGTGGCTTTCATGATAACATTTTTGGGCCTTTTGGTGTTTCCAAGGAAAGACGGAAACATTGATCTAAAAATATCCGGAGTCGTCAGTACTTTGCTCACTCAAAATGGAAGCACTCTCGCGCCTATGGTAGTATCTGATATCTTTCTAGCTCTCACAACCTGCAAAGCCAGAGGGAATTTTTTCGAGGGGTGTAATTTGCTTCTACAAATATGGATGACTGAACATCTCTGCCACTGTTCCGAGCTTTTAAGTTATGGTTCCTCGAAGAAGACTTGCATAGAAGAGTTTTACACGAGAATCAAGGAGGTCAGTCTACCCGAGGGAGTTACGGCATGGACGCCATTCTTTCGAACCCTCACCGCCAGCCAAATACAGTGGACACTGGGATGGTTGCCTGTTGATGAGGTCATATATATGCCGGCAGCTAGGACCCACTTTCTATTGATGGGACTTAAGAGCATTCAGCCTTACGCGCCCTATCGAGTTTTGAGACAACTCAGGAGATGCCAGATAGTGCCATACGAGGAAGATCTTAGTGCTCAAACAATTGAGATTAGCCCTGACGGACAATTTCCTGAAGCAAAAGTCCGCCAGATCTGGAATGAATGCCAATGTTTAAAAGCAGATACTTGCGTGCAGGATCGGGCCAAAGGTGAAGTAGCACCAGGGTACCTTATGTGGTACAGAAGAGAACTTGAGCACAAAAGGCCGGCTAAAGGACCCCATATCCTGAATTTTGCCGAGTCATCACAGGAGTAATGGGATTGGTTAGCAAAAGAAAAAGACTATCGGGCTTAAATCAGCAAGCTGAAACATCAAATTGAAGGTCTAAAATTTGAGAACAGCGTGCAAGTTGCTACTAATCTGGGAGAAAAGAACAGGTTGGCCCAGGAAAACGAGGCGCTTAGGGCCCAAATCCAGCAAATAAGGATAGCCGCTGATAACCAACAAAGGAGCCGGTTGGATGAGCGACTGATAAAAGTTTTAAAAATGGAAATTAGTGAGTGCCGGAGTGAGTTGGAAAATTTTGAGAATACCATAGCAGGACTCGAGGCACACTGAGCAAAAAGAACAGAGGAGTGCAACCGGTACTTGCAGCAGTTGAAAAGGGATCACGAGCAAACCATTGCCAATTTGAAGAGAAAGGTGGCCACTCTTGAGGACAAAACAGCTAAGCAAGCTCGGACCTTTGAAGCTGAAAATAGACATTGCTATGATTTATTGGCCCAGATGGAAGTAGAAATTCAGCAGTGGCAGAATCAACATCTCCAGGATTCTCGGGTTTTGAAGGCCCGTAATGATCAAATAGAGCGCCTACTCATAGAAAAGGGGCAAACCAGGGATAAGATCAAGACCATTGCCCATGCCATCATTTGGAGGTGTCTACGGTGCGAAGATATGACCTGCACTACCTTTTTCTCGGCAGTGATGATTTATGTCAAGCAAACCATGTATGAGCTGGAAAAACTTGAAAGGGACCTTGCACCTAAACCCGCGGTGAGGCCGAACGATGCCCCGCGGGCGCCAATTTTAAAAGCTTTAATGTATTTATAGGTCAAGTCTGTATTTTCCGTCTTGGCGTCTTTTGTTTGTCTTTTCGCATCAGGGTTTCTTAGTTTGTATTTATTTCAAGTCTTTTATTCTCCCTTTTTCAAGCGACCGTTTAGTTTGTAATAGAATGTTTTAGTAAAAAAAAATATGTTTCTTTATTTTTGCACTTGTTTGTCTTGAACTACGTAATGATCTGATTCACGCGGTGTCGTGATACGTAGGCAATCCTCATCGGATCCAGTCACGTTTTTTAACTTCAAATATAAAAAAACAAAAGTGGAAAGAAAAGAAATTGGGAAAATAAGCAGAGCCGGGATGAAACATGCAGCCGTTGCGAAACATGTAAAAACATATTTAACTGTATAGGTGCATCACACCCCAACGTGCGATTTCCTATATGTTAAGTGCTTCAAACTAACCTTTTGCTTGCTGCTAAGTCGTTCCAGGTTTTTAGAAAGGTGGTTTGGTTTTGTGGAGGTCTGGCCTCACATTCATACTTTACGAGGTCGAAAGGAAGTGTTCAGCTGCCCGTCACTAAGTCGAGAGGAAGTATTCACACTTACTTCACGAGATCAAAGGGAAGTATAGAGATGTCTTCAGAAATTCCTTTGCCAACAATTCCTATTTCCGAAGAGAGTTCAATCTCGGCCATCCCAACTTCCGAATCAGCAACTGCTGAAGAAAACAGAATCTTGCGGCTTCGCATGTTGGAAATGTTGGATGACTGGAACAATGGAAAAGAGTCGCTGAGTGTAATCCCTGGATTCCCCGAGCTGTTCTCTAGGACAATTGGGACTTCCAACGTCCCTATAAGTTATCCAACTACCCCATTCGGGTATCCTACCATTTCAGCCCACTTCGCTGGATCACCCTCCGATTCTTATCCCTGGATGTCAACGACAAATGTGGCTACAAACATATTCACTGCACCACCCTGCCCAATTGCGGCATAACCCGCTATACACAGGACTAATTTTGACTCTTCCTCATTCACATTTCAAGCACCATCCTTCTCGCTGGAACCAACTCGGTTTACCACCAACGCTCACCCTCAGCAGCCTCAATACGAGCTTACGCCTAGGCAAGACCGAAATCCCAAAGCTCCTGGATAAGATGAAATGGTGAGAAGAATGAGGAGCCTCGAGTAGAGCTTAAAAAATATGCAAGGCTTAAGCGGGCAGAAGAGTGTCTCCTATACTGATCTGTGCATGTTCCCTCACGTGCACCTGCCCGTAGGGTTCAAGACACCGAAGTTTGAGAAATATGATGGGCATGGCGATCCCATTGCTCACCTCAAAAAATATTGCAACCAATTGCGTGGGGCTGGCGGCAAAGAAGAATTGTTGATGGCATACTTCGGAGAAAGCTTGGTGGGCATAGCCTCAGAGTGGTATATGGATCAGGACATATCTCGATGGCACATTTGGGACGATCTTGCTAGAGATTTTGTAAGGCAATTTCAGTATAATATTGACATCGCGCCAGACATGAATTCTTTGTCAAACTTGAAGAAGAAACACTCAGAAAGCTTCAGAGAATACGCTATTAAATGGCGCGAGCAAGCATCAAGGGTAAAACCTCCCATGGATGAAATAGAAATGGTCACTACTTTCCTCCAGGCTCAAGAATCAGATTACTTCCAGAATATGATGTCCGCAATGGGTAAACCGTTCGCTGAAGCTATCAAGATTGGCGAAATGGTTGAAAATGGGCTAAAAACGGGTCGAATTCTAAGCCAATCTGCAATCAGAGCTACCTCCCAAGCCATTCAGGGTGGGTCTGGAGGAATAGCAAAGGGAAAGAAAAGGGAAGAAGCATTCATGGTAGCGCCGGGTACAAAGAGAAACTATACTCCCAGATCCCTTTTCTCAGAGAGGACCCCGCAACACTATTACCCTCACCAAGATTTGGCCTATACTCCTCAGTCATTCTCGGTCATGAATACTCAGCCTTATGTCCGGCCACAACAACAAGCCAAAAGAAATCAAGCTCCACCTCCCAGAAATCAGCCTCCTTACCAAAACCACTATAATCCACAACTACCCCAGAATAACTTCTGTCCTCAAGAACCACCCAGAAGACAAACTTTCACACCCATTGGTGAACTGTATTCTACCTTTTTCCCAAAACTGGTCCAGATGGGTTTCCTGCAACCAGTCCTTCAGACAAGGCAAAATCCAGCATCACCTGCTTACAGAGCCGGTGTCAGGTGTGCTTATCATTCGGGAGTAGAAGGGAATGATACCAATGATTGTTGGACTTTAAAAAGGGCGGTAGAGAACTTAATAAAACAGGGAAAGATAGTATTAAGGGACGAGGAGGTCCCAAATATGACCAACAATCCGTTGCCCGCTCACAATAATGGGCCGTTGATTGGGATGTTCTGTGAGGACAAGGAGTTTGATCCTGCCCTAAAAGCTATAATTGCCATTGTCGATGCAGAGAGAAAGCCTAAAGCAGCCCCAAAGCAAGAGAAAGGGGAAAAGAAGACTAATACTGTCAAGGCTGAGCTCGAAAAGAAGGCCGAGACAAAGACAAAGACGATGGTGCCTTCGAATAATGAGGTTCTCTATATTCCACGAGGTTGATCAGAGAAGCCATAGAGATTCAAAATGAAAAGAGGAATACCGATGTACGTGTCAAAAGGGGCCTATGTGGTCCGGGGGACGATTAAACCGCCTCGGCTGAATGAGCTAGCGGTTATCGGACGTGTGCCACAGAAGCCAATGACAGACCCGTCTACGGTACCGTGGAATTATCAACAAAAATTGGTTACGTACAAAGGCAAAGAAATCACGGGGGAACTTCCAGAAAATACTTCTTCTAGAAAATATTCAGACATTCAAGAAGTGAACAATGCCACACGAAAGCGCTTCCCACCCAAGAAGCCTGTAAGCGCTGAAGAAGCAGAGGCTTTCTTCCAGAAGATGAATATGCCTGACTATGAAGTGGTCGATCAATTGCGCAAATACCTTGAACAAGTGTCTATGCTATCTTTGCTAATGAGGTCCACCGAACATCAGAAGATCCTGCTCAAAACCTCGAATGAAGCGTATGTGCCGGCTGAGACTTCAGTTGAACAACTTGAAAGAATGACGGAAAGGTTCTTTGCGGCTAATCAAGTTTCTTTTAGCAAGAACGATTTGCCTCCAGAGGGAGCAGCTCACAACAAGGCTTTACATCTGACAGTCAAGTGTGAAGACTACTACGTCAAGCAAGTAATGTTGGATGGGGGTTCGGGTGTTGACATTTGTCCGCTCTCCACGCTGCAAAGAATGGAAATTGAGACCGGAAGGATTCGCCCCAATAATGTCTGTGTAAGAGCTTTTGATGGCATCAAGAGGGAGACCCTCGGAAAAATAGACCTGATATTGACTATCGGGTCGGTGGAGTTCGAAGTAACTTTCCAGGTACTGGATATGGACACATCTTACAACTTCCTCCTCGGAAGACGTTGGATTCATGCTGCAGGGGCTGTACCCTCCACTCTCCACCAAATGGTGAAGTTTGAATATGAAGATCGGGAAATTGTGGTCCACGGAGAAGACGAACAGTCTATTTATCGGGGCCCATCCATCCCATATCTTGAAGTAAGAAAAGGGAGTGAGCACACAGTTTATCAGGCTTTTGAAGTTGTGCTGGCGGAGCAGTATGAAGAAGGAAAACCTTTCCCCCAGCCTTTTCTTTCTAATGCATCAATCATGGTGGCCAAAGAAATGATCCGACATGGCTTCAAACTGGGGAAGGGACTTGGGAAATCATTGCAAGGGATGGTTGAACTTATCACCATGCCCACCAGTGAAAAGTTCTTCGGGGTAGGCTTCAGACCCACTCTAGCTGATATAAGATGTGCAAATGATAGAAAGAAGGATGGTTGGGTCTTTCCTCAGCCGGTTCCGGATCTTTACAGAACGTTTGTCAAGTTAAAATACCAGAATAAAGAAGAAGATGAGGCCTTTACTACCGAAGAGATTGATGAGATCTGTGGGGCCATGAGAAAGATACTATATGAAACCCACATGGTCCAGCCAGGGGAGGGCTCAAGCACCGCTGAGGTGCTGTATATGGGTCCCAATACCAAGCTGCAGAATTGGAAGGCTACGCCATTCCCAATCAGGCAGGAGTCCGGGTAGACTTGTCCTGCCACCTTTCCTGCATCACGAGTTATCCCAGGGTGTAACTCGGATGTTTTTCTTTAGTTTCCTGTTTTAATTTCCCGAAATATAAACCCTGTTATCTTCCCAATTCCAAGGAATAAAATCAGTATTTCATCATTTTTTTATTCTTTCTGATTTTTGCTATTTTTCTTTTATCTTTTCCTTTCAGTTATAATAATGCGGCTTTAAATAATATGACATGCTTGCGGACTTCACGCCCAGATCCAAACGAGTTGTCTAATTGTGAAATAATGAACCAAGAACCGGAATATGACGAAGAAGAGGCTTTTAGGGAAATAAATCGAGAATTGGAACACTTTGAGAATAAACCTAAGCCGAATTTGAATGACACCGAACCGGTTAATTTGGGAACTCCTGAAGAAATCCGAGAAACCAAAATTAGTATTCACACATATGAGAAAACGCGAGATGCAATAATTCAACTCCTCTTTGAATTTAAAGATGTGTTTGCTTCGTCATACGATGACATGCCAGGATTAGGTATTGATCTAGTGGTGCATAAATTGCCAATTTACCCTGATTGTCCTCCAGTTCAACAGAAGCATAGGAAGTTCAAGACTGATATCAATGATAAGATCAAAGAAGAAATCACAAAGCAGTTGAAAACATGAGTAATTCGGTTAGTCCAGTATACTACGTGGTTGGCTAATGTAGTTCTTGTACCGAAGAAAGATGGGAAAACTCGTGTGTGTGTGGATTATCGAGATTTGAATAGGGCAAGTCCCAAAGACAATTTCCCGTTGCCCAACATCCACATCCTTGTTGATAACTGTGCCAAACATGAGATACAGTCTTTTGTAGATTGTTACGCTGGATATCATCAGGTGTTGATGGATGAAGAAGATGCCGAGAAAACCACCTTCACTACACCTTGGGGTACTTACTGTTATCGGGTTATGCCGTTCGGTTTAAAGAATTTCGGGGCAACTTACATGAGAGCCATGACTGCCATTTTTCATGATACGATGCATCAAGAGATAGAAGTGTATGTAGACGACGTGATAGTCAAGTCCAGGACTCAAGACGATCATGTTCGAGACTTGAGGAAATTTTTTGAGAGGCTGAGAAAGTATGACCTGAAGCTGAATCCGGCTAAGTGCGCCTTCAGAGTCCCATCAGGCAAGCTTCTGGGTTTGATAGTAAGCAGGAGAGGTATCGAGTTAGATCCAACAAAGATAAAGTCTATCCAAGATTTACCTCCTCCAAGAACGAAGAAAGACATGATGAGTCTATTGGGCAGGCTAAACTATATCAGTCGATTCATTGCCCAACTGACTAGCACATGCGAGCCCATATTCAAGCTATTGAGGAAGGATGCAGCAATCAAATGGATGACTAAGTGTCAAGAGGCTTTTGACAAGATCAAAGAATATCTTTCAAATCCTCCAGTTTTGGTCCTGCCAGAGCTAGAGAGACCCCTGTTCTTGTATCTGACGGTCTTGGAAAATTCTTTCGGTTGTGTCCTCGGACAACATGACATAACTAGAAAGAAAGAGCAGGCAATCTATTACTTAAGAAAGAAGTTCACCGTTTATGAGGTCAAGTACACTTTGTTGGAAAGAACGTGTTGTGCTTTGACGTGGGTCGCTCAAAAATTGAGACATTATCTCCAAGCTCATACTACTTACCTCATAACCATGTTGGATCCTTTGAAGTACATATTCCAGAAACCGATGCCTACTGGGAGATTAGCAAAGTGGCAAATTTTGCTTACTGAATTCGACATAGTCTATGTCACTCGCACGGAAATGAAAGCCTAGGCGATAGCAGATCATTTGGCTGAGAACCCGATTGATGATGAGTACCAACCATTGAGTACTTATTTTCTAGATGAAGAGATAAACACCATAGGAGTAGTCTCGGAAGACGCTCATGCTTGGAAGATGTTCTTTGATGGGGCTGTAAACGCCAAAGGTGTAGGAATTGGGGCAATCTTGATCTCACCCACTGGTCAACACTATCCGGCTACAGCTAGGCTTCGTTTCTTTTGCACGAACAATACAGCTGAATATGAAGCCTGCATCATGGGCATGAATATGGCGATCGATCAAGATGTTGAAGATTTGTTGATTATGGGGGATTCTGATCTGATTATCCGACAAGCCCAGGGTAAATGTGAAACTCGATATGTCAAACTTATTCCGTACCGGCAGCACGTGGAGGATCTCAGCAAGCGATTCGAATCAATAAAGTTAGGTATATCCCGCGGTGTCACAATGAACTAGCCGATGCACTTGCCACCTTAGCTTCAATGTTACCTTATCCAGGCAATGCCCACATCGATCCCTTGGAAATCCAAATTAGGGAAAGACACAGTTACTGTAATGTAATCGAGGCGGGACCAAGTACCCAGCCATGGTACCATGATGTTAAGAGGTTCTTGAAAACACAAGAATACCCCGAACATGCTAGTGGAGATCAAAAGAGAACTATTAGGCGTCATGCGAGTGGATTCTTTTTGAGTGGCGAGGTATTGTATAAAAGAACCCCGGATCTCAATTTGTTGAGATGTGTTGACGCAGAAGAGGCTGGAAGAATCATGCATGAGGTACACGCGGGAGTATGCGGGCCCCACATGAACGGGTATGTTTTAGCAAAGAAAATCGTTCGAGCGGGTTATTACTGGATGACCATGGAAAAGGACTATTTTAGTTTCGTTCGAAAGTGTCATCAGTGTCAGGTGCACGGTGATTTGATTCATGCACCTCCCACAGAACTGCATCCCATGTCTGCACCTTGGCCATTTGTTGCTTGGGGCATGGACGTCATTGGGCCAATCGAGCCAAAAGCCTCAAATGGACACAAATTTATATTGGTCGCTATTGATTACTTCACAAAATGGGTCGAAGCTATCACTCTCAAATCGGTCACTAAGAAAGCCGTGGTGGATTTTGTACATTTAAATCTTATATGTCATTTTGGTATTCCTGCAACTATCATCACAGATAACGTGGCAAACCTGAATAGTCACTTGATGGAGGATGTATGCGAACAGTTCAAAATAACGCATAGGAACTCCACTCCTTATCGGCCCAAGGCCAATGGCGCTGTTGAAGCAGCAAACAAAAACATCAAGAAGATTTTGAGGAAGACAATCCAGAGTTCCAGACAATGGCATGAACAGTTACCTTTTGCCTTGCTGGGATATCGCACTACAGTACGCACATCAGTAGGGGCAACCTCATACTTGTTAGTTTATGGGACCGAGGCTATGATACTGGCAGAGGTAGAAATCCCTTCACTCCGAACCATTATTGAAGCAGAGATTGAAGATAACGAATGGGTTAAGACTCGATTGGAGCAGTTGACCTTAATTGATGAAAAGCGAATGGCTGCGGTCTGTCACGGGCAGTTGTACCAACAAAGAATGGCCCGTGCTTACAACAAGAAAGTGCGACCCAGGAATTTTGAAGTAGGTCAACTAGTGTTAAGGCGCATTCTTCCACATCACCAGGAAGCGAAAGGAAAATTTGCTCCTAATTGGAAAGGTCCGTACATCATCAGGAAGATATTGCCAAGAGGAGCGTTGTATCTAGGCGATATTGAAGGAAATGATCCTGAAACAGCTGTGAACGCGGATGCAGTCAAAAGGTACTATGTCTGAGTCTACTTTGGTGATGTGTTGGCACATTTGAGATGATGAAGGCTTTTATTCCCTCTACCCAAACACTATCAACTCTTTCTACAAACACTTTGAGCCGGTTACATTTCTTTGGCTAACCTCTTCGGAATCCAAAAACACCGTTGAACCCAAAAAAAAATGATTTGCCTGAACTACTTCTGACTTGATTCTGAAAGGATACGTAGGAAGCCTCTCTCTGGGGTTCAGTCACACCAAAACAAAAATCCAATTTTCTCTGAAGTTGAAACCGGGGCAGATGTTATAATGGTTCAACCACGGGCATACCAAATGGATCTGAAGTTGTAATTTCATCCACAATTCTTTTTACCAAAAACCAAGTACAAGTCCTTCGGATCAATTGCCAAAGGCAGGGGAAACCAAGAAATATCATAGTTGGAAGCTGATGCATTCTAAAATTGAGAGAAATAAAATGAGAGAGTCTTGTCGGTGAAAACCTTCGGGCACCATGAGGCGACGAGAGTAGAGAAACCAAGAATGAGAGAGTCCGTTTAGTGAAAACCCGCAAAAGGTACTATAGGGCGATGGTGAGAAGAGAAATGAGAGAGGTCGACCAGCGAAAACCCGCAAAGGGCGCTATCGGTCGAAAAGATGATTTTACCACAGAAGTTCTGGCAAGGTTCCCTGGTTGGGAAACATAGATCCGTTTTGGTTCATGAGGAAATGCAAGTTCATGAGGTTCGGGCATCCAGTCCAAAAAGCATGTCATGTCAGTTTGAAGCCAGCATGCACCTCAGATAAGTCCTTCTTTTCCCCCGAAAGGGACACTTCTCTTTTAAATTCGTTTTCCGCTCTTTGTTTACCTTTCCTTGAATCCCTTTCTGCTTAACCTTTAATTCCAAAATGTGTTAGAAAGAAAAGGTGATAGGACCGGTTTCACAGAGCTCCGTCTGGCAAGAGGTGAATAAAATGCCCCGCCTCAGTGGCGCGTCAGTCCAATCCCGACTGATCATGATGTTTGATTACCTCCAAAGTAAAGGCATTGAAAAAAAGAAAAAAAGAGAAGAAATTCAAAGGCAAAGGTCTGGAAAGCGGAATGAGAACCAAAGCCTTACACGGGCGAGTCATCATGAAATCTTGAAATCTGAGTCTTATCAGTTTGAAAGGGGGTCGCCTTTGAAGCCAATCAATGGCGAAGTTTCTCAACAGAAATGAGGCCGGGACCAAGCAATTGGAATGATCAAGGAAACCGAACCAACCACCGTTTTTCAAACTGACAATTGTTCTTTGTTTGGAAAATTGAAACAGGTGAAATCCAAAGCAACCGTGCAAGAAGCAGGTGCAACCAAGAGGGAAAAGAAATGCACAAGTGCAAGAAACAGCTTTGCAGCAAGGAATCATCCCAAAAGGGAAGTTTCCTCCAAATTCTATCCTGCATTTTTTCTAAACAAAAAAAAATGAAAAAAAATGAAAAGAGAAATAAGAAGAAAAATCCAAAAAAAGGGTTAGTTTAGAATCCCCAATATCAACCTATTTTTCGCCAACATTAGGGCTCCAATTCCTAAGTTAAAATTTTAGACATAGGGCCTCCATTCCTTAGTCGCCTTTACCAATATTAGGGCTCCAATCCCTAAGTTGAGATTTTAGACATAGGGAATCCATTCCCTAGTCGCCTTTACCAATATTAGGGCTCCAATCCCTAAGTTGAGATTTTAGACATAGGGCCTCCATTCCCTAGTTGCCTTTACCAATATTAGGGCTCCAATCACTAAGTTGAGATTTTTGACGTAGGGCCTCCATTCCCTAGTCGTATTTAGCCGACATTAGGGCTCCAATCCCTGAGTAGAGCGATTTTTCTTTTAGCCGACATTAGGGATCCAATCCCTGAGTTGAGCGATTTTTCTTTTAGCCGACATTAGGGCTCCAATCCCTGAGTTGAGCAATTTTCCTTTAGCCGACATTAGGGATCCAAACCCTGAGTTGAGCAATTTTCCTTTAGCCGACATTAGGGCTCCAATCCCTGAGTTGAGCAATTTTCTTTTAGCCGACATTAGGGCTCCAATCCCTGAGTTGAGCAATTTTCTTTTAGCCGACATTAGGACTCCAATCCCTGAGTTGAGAAATTTTCTTTTAGCCGACATTAGGGATCCAATCCCTAAGTTGAGCAATTTTCCTTTAGCCGATATTAGGGCTCCGATCCCTGAATTGAGCAATTTTCTTTTAGCCGACATTAGGGCTCCAATCCCTTAGTTGAGCAATTTTCTTTTAGCCGACATTAGGGCTCCAATCCCTGATTTGAGCAATTTTCTTTTAGCCGACATTAGGGCTCCGATCCCTGAATTGAGCAATTTTCTTTTAGCCGACATTAGGGCTCCAATCCCTTAGTTGAGAAATTTTCTTTTAGCCGACATTAGGGCTCCAATCCTTGAGTTGAGCAATTTTCCTTTAGCCGACATTAGGGCTCCAATCCTTGAGTTGAGCAATTTTCCTTTAGCCGACATTAGGGCTCCAATCCCTGAGTTGAACAATTTTCTTTTAGCCGACATTAGGGCTCCAATCCCTGAGTTGAGCAATTTTCTTTTAGCCGACATTAGGGCTCCAATCCCTGAGTTGAGCAATTTTCCTTTAGCCGACATTAGGGCTCCAATCCTTGAGTTGAGCAATTTTCCTTTAGCCCACATTAGGGCTCCAATCCCTGAGTTGAGCAATTTTATTTTAGCCGACATTAGGGCTCCAATCCCTAAGTTGAGCAATTTTCCTTTAGCCGACATTAGGGCTCCAATCCCTGAGTTGAACAATTTTCTTTTAGCCGACATTAGGGCTCCAATCGCTAAGTTGAGCAATTTTCTTTTAGCCGACATTAGGACTCCAATCCCTGAGTTGAGAAATTTTCTTTTAGCCGACATTAGGGATCCAATCCCTAAGTTGAGCAATTTTCCTTTAGCCGATATTAGGGCTCCGATCCCTGAATTGAGCAATTTTCTTTTAGCCGACATTAGGGCTCCAATCCCTTAGTTGAGCAATTTTCTTTTAGCCGACATTAGGGCTCCGATCCCTGAATTGAGCAATTTTCTTTTAGCCGACATTAGGGCTCCAATCCCTTAGTTGAGCAATTTTCTTTTAGCCGACATTAGGGCTCCAATCCTTGAGTTGAGCAATTTTCCTTTAGCCTACATTAGGGCTCCAATCCTTGAGTTGAGCAATTTTCCTTTAGCCGACATTAGGGCTCCAATCCCTGAGTTGAGAAATTTTCTTTTAGCCGACATTAGGGCTCCAATCCCTGAGTTGAGCAATTTTCTTTTAGCCGACATTAGGGCTCCAATCCCTGAGTTGAGCAATTTTCCTTTAGCCGACATTAGGGCTCCAATCCTTGAGTTGAGCAATTTTCCTTTAGCCGACATTAGGGCTCCAATCCCTGAGTTGAGCAATTTTCTTTTAGCCGACATTAGGGTTCCAATCCCTGAGTTGAGCAATTTTCTTTTAGCCGACATTAGAGCTCCAATCCCTGAGTTGAGCGATTTTCTTTTAGCCAACATTAGGGCTCCAATCCCTGATTTGAGCAAGTGTCCTTTAGGCGACATTAGGGCTCCAATCGCAGAGTTGAGCGGTTTTCCCTTTTTAGCCAATATTAGGGCTCCAATCCCTGAGTTGAGCATTTTGCCTTTTGCAAACATTAGGGCTCCAATCCCTGAGTTGAGCAATTTTCCTTTAACCGACATTAAGGATCCAATCCCTGAGTTGAGCAATTTTCCTTTAGCCGGCATTAGGGCTCTAATCCCTGAGTTGAGCAATTTTCTTTTAGCCGACATTAGGGCTCCAATCCCTGAGTTGAGCAATTTTCTTTTAGCCGACATTAGGGCTCCAATCCTTGAGTTGAGCAATTTTCTTTTAGCCGACATTAGGGCTCCAATCCCTAAGTTGAGCAATTTTCCTTTAGCCGACATTAGGGCTCTAATCCCTGAGTTGAGCAATTTTCTTTTAGCCAACATTAGGGCTCCAATCCCTAAGTTGAGCAATTTTCTTTTTGCCGACATTAGGGCTCCAATCCCTGAGTTGAGCAATTTTCTTTTAGCCGATACTAGGGCTCCAATCCCTGAGTTGAGCAATTTTCCTTTAGCCGACATTAGGGCTCCAATCCCCGAGTTGAGCAATTTTCCTTTAGCCGACATTAGGGCTCCAATTCCTGAGTTGAGCAATTTTCTTTTAGCCGACACTAGGGCTCCAATCCCTGAGTTGAGCAATTTTCCTTTAGCCGACATTAGGGCTCCAATCCCCGAGTTGAGCTATTTTCCTTTAGCCGACATTAGGGCTCCAATTCCTGAGTTGAGCAATTTTCTTTTAGCCGACATTAGGGCTCAAATCCCTGAGTTGAGCAATTTTCCTTTAACCGACATTAGGGCTCCAATCCATGAGTTGAGCAATTTTCTTTTAGCCGACATTAGAGCTCCAATCCTTAAGTTGAGCAATTTTCTTTTAGCCGACATTAGGGCTCCAATCCCTGAGTTGAGCAATTTACTTTTAGCCGACATTAGGGCTCCAATCCCTGAGTTGAGCAATTTTCTTTTAGCCGACATTAGGGCTCCAATCCCCGAGTTGAGAAATATTCCTTTAGCCGACATTAGGGCTCCAATCCCCGAGTTAAGCAATTTTCCTGTAGCCGACATTAGTGCTCCAATTCCTGAGTTGAGCAATTTTATTTTAGCCGACAATAGGGCTCCAATCCCTGAGTTGAGCAATTTTCTTTTAGCCGACATTAGGGTTCCAATCCCTAAGTTGAGCAATTTTCTTTTAGCCGACATTAGGGCTCCAATCCCTAAGTTGAGCAATTTTCCTTTAGCCGACATTAGGGCTCCAATCCTTGAGTTGAGCAATTTTCTTTTAGCTGACATTAGGGCTCCAATCCCTGAGTTGAACAATTTTCTTTCAGCAGACATTAGGGCTCCAATCCCTGAGTTGAGCAATTTTCTTTTAGCTGACATTAGGGCTTCAATCCCTGAGTTGAGCAATTTTCTTTTAGCCGACATTAGGGCTCCAATCCGCGAGTTGAGCAATTTTCCTTTAGCCGACATTAGGGCTCCAATCCCTGAGTTGAGCAATTTTCTTTTAGCCGACATTAGGGCTCCAATCCCTGAGTTGAGCAATTTTCCTTTAGCCGACATTAGGGCTCCAATCCCTGAGTTGAGCAATTTTCCTTTAGTCGACATTAGGGCTCCAATCCCTGAGTTGAGAAATTTTCTTTTAGCCGACATTAGGGCTCCAATCCATGAGTTGAACAAGTTTCCTTTAGCCGACATTAGGGCTCCAATCCTTTAGTTGAGCAATTTTCTTTTAGCCGACATTAGGGCTCCAATCCCTGAGTTGAGAAATTTTCTTTTACCCGACATTAGGGCTCCAATCCCTGAGTTGAGCAATATTCCTTTAGCCGACATTAGGGCTCCAATCCCCGACGAACCCTAGTTGTCCCCTTAACCCCAGACTAACACCCAATAATCCCCTTTGCTTCCTCGTCCTTAATCCCTAACCAAATTGGCTCGAACATGAGTAAAACCCGTCGAATGACGGATCTAGGGTTTCAACGTTTCAAGGCATGTCAGAGCTTCAAGGTCGATTGGTTTCTATTCAGTGTTGTAGGCCTATTTCTCATGAAATAGACGTATAATACTGACTAGGACTCAAGTTCGAAAAAGCATACTTTTAAAATTCGAGAAAAGAATAGTAAGTTCTCCTTAATTTCCTTTGTTTCCTTCTATAGTTTGTTTGGTCTGTTTTAAATTGTATCTTTGTTTTGATTTATTGTCATGTGTTCAGTACTTCTCTCTTTCTCATCAGACTGTTATTGGGTCCAAGTTCTATAAGTGTTGGTTATATACTGTAAACTGTTTGGTCAATATATTAATTTAGTTCGTTGTGTGTAAGTTAGTTTAACCTGATAGTAGTTTTAATCCTGGTTTTGATTTTCATAGTCCATTTCAGTAGTTTTCTTTTGTTGCTTTGTTCGAATAATGTATGTTAGAATGTATGACATTGGTTCAGATTTGTCCTCTATATGTGATATGTGGCTTCTTTGTTCTTTGATATTCATCAATCCTTGTTAAGTTCAGTATGTCGCAGGATTTCCTTCATTCTATTTAGCTTAATTTGGAATTATGAATTAATCATTCCCATAATGTGCCACTGTTGATTTGAAGTTTGACCTGGATAGCCCAATAGGTTTGTGTTCTGATTAGTGGTAATGCTGTTATTGGGTTTTTCTGTTAAGCATTGATGAATTTTGGTTTTCAGTTTTTAGCTTCAGCTTCAATGTTTCTGCTAAGCTCTTTTGTTTGTTAATGTTGATTTTGTTTTGAAGTTTCAATCCAGAATTTAGGTGTTTGAATTGGTTATAGTTGCAGTTTTAATACAGATTTCAGAGTTTAGTTTGAATTGATATAGAATTACTGGCCCTGTTTATTTATTTTAGATTTTGGACAGCATGTGCATTGTAGTTCTTTAATGAATTAAAGTTAACTTGACAGAATGTGCTGTCAGGACATATTCATGCTACCCATACTTGTTTAGTTTAATAAAAGGGAAATCATTTTTATAATGAAAAGAGGGTTGTCAGGGGAATCTCATGGGGAATACTTTTCTTTTGAGTTTTGAGTGGAAAAACAGAAGGGATCACATGGGAGAAAATGAGTTTTCTAATGGACTAAGTGCTCCAAGAGCTAAAATGAGGTCTGTGGTGATATATAAAAGGGGGGTTAGAACCAAGGGGAGTCTATTTTTTTTTTTGGAACCAGGCAGCTCATTTCTTGACTTCAATCCTAGATAGATAATAAGCAAAAAAAAGGGGCAAAAGAAAAAACCTCTGTTGTTCCATTGAAGCTGAAAAATTCTGTTTTCTTTCACTATTTGAAATCAGCACTAACTGCTATTGTTCCATTGAAGCGTCAAGCTTCTTTATTTGATTGTTCGAAAATCAGAAACTACTGTTCCACTATTGTTTCGGATTCTCCTGTTTCTACCTGTGATTAACATTGATATTTTCGGGTCTCAACTGAGTCTCCCGAGTCTGTTTTGGTTGGATATTGGTACTGTTTCATTGGTTTATTTCTATTTCGTTCACTGGGATTTATTCTGCCTGGTTGATACTGTTGCAGTTGCTGTTGTTATTTGCTGTGTTACAGCTGCCATATTGCTGTTGCTGATCTTCTTCTTCTTCTTCTTCTTCTTCTTCTTCTTCTTCTTCTTCTTCTTCTTCTTCTTCTTCTTCTTCTTCTTCTTCTTCTTCTTCTTCTTCTTCTTCTTCTTCTTCTTCTTCTTCTTCTTCTTCTTCTTCTTCTTCTTGTGTTTCAACATCCAGGTACACACTCGAATTAAGTTTTTGATGTAACTTTGAAGGGAAGATGAAATGAGAGATGCTCACATATTTGATTCCTGAAATGTGTTTGTTTGGATTGTTATGTAGTAATAGCTAAATAGATACTAAAGTCTAATATAATTCGATTCCAATTCATGTGCATACAAACCCTAGCAGTTTAATTTGGACTTTTGTTAGACTATTTTGGAACCGTTGGGACATTATTGATGTAGTGTAATATGTAATGATAACAGATTCAGTATGGTTGGCGTTGATTGTGTAAACTTTTGTTGAACTAACGTCTGATCAAGCATAAACATTGAATGAGCCCTTAACTTTAATTTTGTGAATTAAAGAGAAACTGTATTGATTCCATGCTTCATAGTCTGATACTGAACCCATTTACATAAATTGTAGGTTTGTTTAAAAGGTAAAAATCACACGTAGATTACTTTTGTTTGTCCCAATATTCGCTGCAAAGAAACGTAAAAGTATGGGCTAATTTTATACAATCAGAAACACCAAATCTCCATGTGTACATGCTCATGTAAATACCAAAGTTTAGCATGGTTATGCACATACAAGCTTATTTTTGTGAATAAATATGTCAACTGTAAGCTGGCGCAGTCCCTTTTGAATGGAAATCCAGTTAAGGCCCAATGATTTGAGGGCTTATTTGCCCTTGACATATTAATTGAAATGATGATACCTAAGCATGCTAGTTAGTTCAGGCCTTTTCTTTATTTTGAGACAAGAATAAATAGAAAATCATAGTCTTTTAGGATTTGGCCTTAAATAAAGATGAGATGAGCCTCGCCAATAAATTACAAATCGCAGGGCCCTCAATAAATGTATACAATAATTGGTTGAACTTCGGAGTTGGCCGTTTAGCGAATTTTTACGGCCTCTTCCTAAAATAAAAATACGTTAGTCTCTTTAGGACGCGCCTTAATTAATCTTACCTTTTTAAATACGGGTGTACATTTATGTAACCCAAATCCAAATCCCAACAAAGTCGAAATGCGTCGACCAATCATGGGTACATCGATTGTGATATGGTTCGAAATGCGTTTCCATGACGTTGCAATTCTTTTGAAACAAAATAACAAATGAGACGAGCCTCGCCAAAAAAATGTACAAGCTACGGGGCTCTCTATACGTGTTTGTAAAGTTGCTTAGACTCCGGGACGAGCCGTTTAGCAAAGTTTCACGGCTTTGCCCCAAATAACGATACGCCAATCGTTTAGGGCGTGTCTTTAATAAAATTACTTCCCTAAGTATGGGTGTGCATTTATGCAACCCAAATCCAAATCTCAACAGAGTCGAAACGTGTCTATGACCACGGGTACATTGATTGTGACGAGGTTCGAGATATGTTTTCACGACGTTGCAATTCTATTAAAAAATGATAATAAAAGCAGTTTAAACTTAATAAAAGCACACAAGTTATGACATGTATAAAAATCAGATATTTAGCCATTACAACAATTTAAGCGACCGTTCTAGAACCACGGGATTCGGGGGTGCCTAACACCTTCCCTCGGGTCAACAGAATTCCTTACTTAGAATTTCTGGTTCGCAAACTTCATTTGGAAAGTCGAAAATTTCCTCGATTTGGGATTCGAGATAAACCGGTCACTTGGGACACCAAAAGCCAAACCTTTCCCAAGTGGCGACTCTGAAATAAATAAATAATCCCATTTTCGAATAATGTCACTTAAAATGGAAAAACTCCCTCACGCATTTATCCTTCGGGGTAGGTGCGCAAAAAGGTGGTGTGACATATGTATATGGGATATGGGAAAAGGTTACGGCGTTATATACGCACCACTACTTGATCAGCTGGTATACGTTGATGATTTGCCCACAATGATCGAGATGATATGATGGGATGCCCTCAGAGGCTTGATGATGTTATGAACACATGTCATGAACCACCTGATCATGCAGGTCCCGATAGACAGGTCGAGAGCCCTTCAAGTAGGCTATCAGCTCAGCGGAAGATGTTGGTGCACTCCATTTGCTTCGGAGTTGCTTGCTTGGTTAATATGATTTAGATGTATATTCTTAGAGGCTTGTAGATAAATGTCATGTACGTAAAGGTTTGTATGGCCTTGTCGGCCTATGTTCAGTTTACGAGTAGTTATTTTGGCCTTATAGGCCCGTATGTCTTATGTATAGTTGGATTCACATGTTGTATTCTACTTATCTCACGTCAGCTTTCTGGATCAGTTATCCATAATAGTATGACATGAAAAGATATGTTATGTTGGTACTCGGTTGAGTAAGGTACCGGGTGCCTGTCGTGTCCCATCAGTTTGGGTCATGACAAAAGTGGTATCAGAGCAGTTCTATCCTAGGGAGTGTCACGCCCCCTTTTTCCTCGCGGAGTCCGGGTTTCGACTTTCATTGGGAACAACTCATTTCCTTTTGGGAATTGGGTACAGAATTTGAAGAGTCGTCACCTAACAGATTTAAGGTGTGTTAGGGCACCTAAATCAAGTAACTCATAAAACTAGTTTGCACTACCAGAGATTAGGTAAGGGCTCGAAATAACCTTGAGGGAAAGGTGTTAGGCACCCCTCGCGGTTCACAACGGTGGGTCCCGGTCGAACTCAAAATTATGTGAATTAGTTTTATAAACAGATAAAGCAACTTAGCCAAATTAATATTATACTTAAAAAAAGGAGTGAAGGGGGGTTCTAGGTTTTTTAGCCTACAGGATCACATCTGTACAATACCCAGTAAACTTTCCTCAACTAGAGGGGTTACACGTGGCATTAACGCACATGTCATCATATCCTTTTTCTACCCAATTACCCTCCCCTTAGTGGTTATATAAGCGATTTTAATTAAATGAACTATATGCGTGCATTACCCATCTCTTCCTTATGGCCCTTGTGGTGTTTAGGACCTCTAATTAAGGTAGTTCTAGACTCTCCTAAGGTGTTTAAAAGGAGAAAATCTAAGCGACAAGCAAAGACAAATAGGACATTCATATAAAGAGGCAATTAAAGGCTCATTTTTACCTCCTCACGCAAGCATACAATAGCACGTCTCAAACAACAAGATTTCAGATATTTCAAAGGGTCCTAGAGCAGGATATCTAGGTGAGCAAATAAAATATATGCTGCATTGTGTTAAAGTGAAGCAATAGAGACTTAATTAGTTTCCCTACTGATTTTTAAGGCTTGCAGAATCTGGACAAATAACAAAAACGTAGTTTTATAGTTTGCAGGATTTCAATCGCCCTACAGGCTTGCCTAGGTGTGTATCAATGATGTCCTATGAACATGGTATCTAGTCATTAATTAGGAGTGCAGTAAACCAGTAAACAATTTTAAGCAGGAAGTTTGTATCCTATAGGCATGCTGTCTAGGTGTAATGACCGATTGTAGACTTGTATACACTGGTAGCTAAATGCAGAGATTGTTTTAAAATCCTATACGCATGGCATCTAAATGCAGCAATTAGTTTTAAGAACCTTATTGACATGCAGAAAACTGATTTAAACCTTGTCGACATGTAAAGACTGATTTTAAACTTTGTATGCGGCGTAAAATGCAAGACTAATTTTAAACCCTATAGGCATGACATCTAAATAAACAAACATTAAGATAACCTATAAGCATGGTATCTAAATAACAGACATTGTAATAACTTATAGGCATGGTATCTAAATAACAGACATTGCAATAACCTATAGGCATGGTTTCTAAGTGGACATGGTATCTAAGTAAACAAATGTTGCAATACCTGCGGGCATGGTATCTGAGTAAACAAAATATTGCAATACATATGGGCATGGTATCTAATGCAAGTAAATGATCCTAAGAACATGATCTCTAATACAATCAAATAATCATAATAAACCTAAGGACATGATTTCTACCTAGTTTTCCCATAAAAATTATATAAGAATCCCTCCCTTTTTACTAATTTCCCCAATATCTGTTTACAAGAATTATTATTACAGACTGTACATAAATAATGAATTTATAGAAGCGAAACTGTTACAACTATAGGGAGCCTGAATAGAGGCCCAAAGTGAAACTGGAAATTCCAGGCCTTCAAACAATCCAAAATGCCATAATCTCATAGTACACCCAATGGTATCCTGGTGTGTCAAAGTTCCCAAAAGGCCTCAGGGATCCCGGGAAATGCTCACACCTGAAAACTTTCAAAGCAACTCTTTGTGAGCAAGTTTGGAAAGCCAGCCCCAGTGTGTCAAAGTTCAGATGAGCCTCATGGACTCCTAAGAAATGCTCACATCGGAGGGGAAATGTCACGACCCTGAACCCGGATCCGGTCGTGATGGCGCCTCTCGTGAAGACAAGGCCAGCCGACACATTCCCACTTAAATTTTAAGCAATTAAAATAATAAGTATTAAGTCTTAAATATGATAAAAACCCAAAATAAGTAGTGAACAACACAGTTTGCGGAATTAAAACCCACACGGCCCGACATCGGGGTGTCACTAGTCATGAGCATTTATCAATCTACTACAAGTCTGAAGAGTCTACACAACTATTACAGAAACACTAAATAGAGAAAAACATGGTGCTCAACCCAAAATATCATTTAAAATATCATTTAAGTGTTAAAGTAGAGTAAACATGGCTGAGTTATGAAAACAGTAGAACATAGCATGACTGAGTTCAAGTATAAAGTCAAAACAGTGAGGAAATATTAGTAAAAATCCCCTAAGGGTTCAAATAGTTGGCACGAGGCCCAAATATGGCATTCAGCCCAAAACATGATGATAACAAACAGTTTTCAATCAAATACGCGGTAAAACAATCATTCGGGATGGACTAAGTCACAATCCCCAATAGTGCACGACCCCACACTCATCATCTAGCGTGTGCGTCACCTTAATATAGCACCACGATATGCAAATCCGGGGTTTCATACCCTCAGGACAACATTTACAATCATTACTCACCTCTACCCGATCCAAATCTCTAGCACGCGATGCCTTTGCCCCTCGAATCGGCCTCCGTATACTCCAAATCTGACCAAAATTAGTGCAAAACCATCAAAATATGCTAAAAGAACAAAGCCCACTCGGAAGAAATCAAATTACGACACAAATCCTGAAATTGGCCAAACCCGACCCCCGGGCCCATGTCTCAAATTCAAATAAAAATTACATCAATAGACTCTTTATCACTCCTCGAGTTCATTCATACCAAAAGCATCAAAATCCAACCACATACGACCCCTCAAATCCCAAATTCTAGGTCTCAAATTACAAGCCCTAGTTCTTCAATTTTAGGCTTAAATACCATGATTAATTAAGTAGAATTCACATTAGAATCGAGTATTAAGTCCATGAATCTTACCTCCAAGTGTTTCCCCTTGAATCCCTCTTAAATCCTTTCCAAAAAGCTAAAATATTGCTCAAAAATGGTCGAAGTTAACCCCAAAATCGAGGACAAGATGACTATTTAAACATTCTGCCCAGGCCTCAATTCCTTCTTCGCGAATGCGGTCAACGCCTCGCGTTCGCGATGCACAAATTATCTTTGACAAAAAATCCTCTTATGCGAACGTGACCTGACCCTCGCGAACGTGATGGTTCCTCAGCCTAACCCATCGTGAACGTTCTCCCACTCTCGTGAACGCGATGAACAAAACACCCTGAAACCCAGCTGCCCAACTTCCTCTACGCGAACGCGCTCCCCTTCTCGCGAACGCGATGCATAATCTCCCAGCCCTTCACGAACATGCAGCCTCCCTCGCGAATGCGAAGGCTAAATCCTCAGCCTTCTCAACTAACCCTTCGCGAACGCGAGGGCCTTCTCGCGAACGCGAAGGTCAAATTTTTCTGCAGCACTTCAACATTTTTCTGCAATTCTCAACAACATGAAATGGTTTGATTGACCACCCGAAACTCACCCGAGTCCCCCAGGACTTCATCCAAACATGCCAACATATCCCATAACATCATTCAAACTTGTTCCAATCTTCAGAACACTCAAAACAACATCAAAATACCAAATTCGCATCGGATTCAAGCCTAAGAATTCCAAAATCTTCTAAATTACGCTTTTGATCAAAAACTCAACCAAACCACGTCCGAATGACCTAAAATTTTGCACACACTTCCCAAATGACATAAAGGAACTACGAAAACTCTTGAAATTCCATTCCGACCCCAATATCAAAATCTCACCTATCAATCAGAAAACGCCAAAAATTCAATTTCGCCAATTCAAGCCTAAATCTACTTCGGACCTCCAAAACACATTCCGATCATGCTCCTAAGTCCCAAATCACCTCCCAAAGCTATCTGAACCATCAGAACTCACATTCGAGCCCTCTAACACATAAGTCAACATCCGGTTGACTTTTCCAACTTAAGCTTCCTCAAAAGAGACTAAGTGTCTCAAACCTTACCAAATCCTTTCCGAACCCGAGACAACCAACCCAATCACATATAGAACCGATAGAAAAGAAATAAGAAGCATAAATGGGAGTAACAGAGCAGTAACTCAAGAGACGACTGGTCCGGTCGTCACAGGTAAGACCCTAGGTGTTCTAAGAATAGGAGTTGGAAAACAGGAGATAGTTTTTAAGAAAATAGTTTTGGATTCTCAGGAAGTAATGAGAAAGCAGGGTCATTCACTCATTGTAACTCAAACAAAGGTCCTAGTAATCAAATAGTATACAAGAACAAGATCACTTAGAGTTTTAACTTGGTTTATTAATTGTTACTAGGTGAGCATACAGTCACAAACAAAGGGATAGCAGGGCTCAGGAGCATTATTGTTCAGAAGTCTATGAGAGGTGAACATAAGATTGAAGGAACATGTTAGTGGAGATGTGAACAGACATAGGTCTAGTTTACATATAATCAAGTATGCAGACTTGCTGAGAGCAGAAGCACAGAAGTAAATAGGTTGAAAGCAGGATACACATAGGTTTAGTCAAATAGAAGTAGACATGTTATTGTAGTAAACACATAGGTTGAACAGAAGTATACATGCTTATTGTTGGAAACACATAGGTTTGCTTAAGCAAAAGAAATGCATGCTGATTATAAGGAAATACACATGTCAAGTTTAAATTGCAGTAAACGTAGAGTCTAGTGAACATGTTGATTAGGAACAATAATCATGAAGCACAAGGATCCAAAAGTAGACATGCTGATAACAGGGCACATAGTTGAATTAAATAGCAGTAGACATGCCGAGTAGAAAAAAACATACAGGTTTAGAAGAAAGATATGCTGATTATAAGAAAAACACATAGGTTTAATTGAAAGGCAATAGTGAGAGCATACCAGTTAAGGGATCAGAAATAGAAGGTAAAGTAGGCAGTATTCAACAGCCTAGCCTTGACTTTCAGCTGGCTAGACAAGCAATGAAACACAAGTAGGAGAGAGAGAGAGAGATGAGAGAAAGTTTATGTGTGTGTGTGTGTTTGAATTATTGTTCGTGTTTAAGAATCAAAATGAGAGTGTATATATGAACTTAGGGAGATTAAACAAATAAGGTAAAAATGATTTGGAGTTCATAAATAAAGTAGGTAGATATAATCAATCAGTTAATTGGGGCTAATCCCCATTAATTCGCACAAATAGATCCAGGAAGGTCATATCAGTGCAAAGAGAATCCATTACCAGCCCTAATCAGGGCTTAAATAAGGTAACAAATCATAAATTGACCATAAATTAACTAATCATCTGGAATAAAGCAAGTAATGATAATTACAGGCCACAAATAAGGAAAGTAAGTAAAAATCCCAAAGAATACTGATTTTAATGGAAATAATTGGTTCAAATCCCTAATAGAAATCAATTAAGTAAAAATATCCCAAAGAATACTAGTTTTAATAGAAAAGTTGTTCAAAACTAAAAAATAGAATCGGTCAATACAACTAGTTCACAGAAATAAATACAATAACGGAAAAAATTGAAGAAATCAGTGTCATAAATAGGAACATCTAGGGTTTAGACATATACACGAAAATTAATCAAACATGTAAAAAAACCATTAGTTTAAACACTCAAAAGTAAAAAAAAATCTTTTGAAGAAAACTTGGGACGAACCCTAAATTTCAGAAAATAACGAAATCGAAATAACATTAGCAAAACAAAAGATTTTTGAGGAAAAAATACCAAATAGAACTCAGAACACTTCAGATCTACGAGGATCTAAATAGACCCAGTGGTGATGGAACTAGGGTTTTCAAAAATAGTAGAGATGAAGAAAACTCGGTCAGAAACCAAAGATTCGAACTAAAAATAGGAGGAGATCAGTACTCACAAATGAGAATGGCCCTAGACAGTCCTGTAAACAAATTTCGGACAAAGAATCAAGTCGAATATCCCTGAAATTCTTCTAAGAACCCATGCAATCAACAACGAGAGGGTATAGAAGGCCGGTAGGAGCCTAAGAACATACAGAAACTCCATAGATGGGAGTTTTTGCCGGTGATGGCGATTAGGGTTAGGGGTGTTTGAGAGAGAAGCGGAGGGGTTGAGGGATTCAAAGACGGAGGAGTGTAATAAATGAGTTAGGTTAGGGGTTCGTTTGGGTTAAAAATGGTAAGAGGAATAGGGGCCGTTGATCTCTGAGATCAACGGCCAGGATGAGAAGGGGTCTGGGTCGGGTAGGATTTTAATTGGGTTAGGGTTGTTTTGAATTGGTCCTGGGTTAATTAAATTGGATTGGAGGGGGAGGGGGGGGGGTCCGATTTTGGGTGTAAATTAGGGGCCATTTGTTAAATACCCATTTTATAAAATAAAATATTTTTAAAAATAGCTAATTAAATGATAAAAAATGATTTTCAAGCATGAAGGTGTTTTAAAATAATTATTTAATATTATAAAAATATAAAAAGTCATTTTATGTATAGATAATGTAGTTATGTATATGTAGTGGCTATTTTTGCAAAATATGCAATTATAGTCTTAAAAATGTAAATGTAATTATAAAAAATGTAATTAAAATATTTGAACACTCATATGAACATAAATGATGAATTTAGATGATTAAATCATCATAAAATAATATGAGGGATAGTTTTGAACATTTATGTAATTAAAAAATACAGAAATAAATGGATTTGGGGCCCTTAAAAATTGTAGAAAATTGTAAAAATACTTGTGCATGTTTGTAAATGCATGTACAATATTTTTAAAAGTATGTGTGCACATTTAAAGATATATGAGGGAAAAATTGGGTATCAACAACTGCCCCTCTTTACCCGGGAAGGATGAAAGAGTTTTCGGGTAAAGAAATGATGATCGATTTTGACCGAATGGGTGTTTTGAAAAAGTAGAGGCTGAACCATGGTCTCTGAGTTGCCTACATATTCCTGGTTTTACAGGAATCATGCCATGTGTAGTTCTGGGCCCAATGGTGAATGAAACCGATGGAGTTGTTATAGGAATAGTAGCTAGTTTCATCAAAAGGTTCTTTTGTGAAGGATGATGTCAGATAGAGTTATGATTATGGGTCTGGAGTGTAAGTAAGGGACTGTAGGGCATATATCTGGACATCACAGAGTAATGTGAGTAATAGATGAGAATCGGTTATGAATGGCAAAGTGAAATTTGGTATGAGCAGAAACCGGAGCGAAGGCTGCTCCTGTTTGAAGAACGGTTACCTCCTGGATTACCTGCAAAACTTAAAACACAATGCATGCGAGTGTATAGGTGACTGCGAGAATTTAAACGTGATGCAAATTCCCTTTGGACCATGAAAGATTTTTCTTTGGACAGTGCAAATGACGTCCTTAGACTATGATGTCCCGGGCCATGGATTACGAGATAGGAGTTTCGTAGGCCATGGAATGATGTTCTCGGGCCATGAGGATGTTTCCTTTGAACCATGACGCCTTTGAATAATGATGTGCAAGTTTGAGGGATCCTCAGGCCATGGCATGGTGTCTTCAGGCTATAGGGATGATGCCTTCGGACTATGACGCCTTTGGACAGGTTGGCTGTACGTCAGCCCATGAAGTGCAGAGATATGATAATGAAAGTGATAGCAAGACAAATCTTAGTCTTGTGCGGAGTTTGGGGGAAGAACTTAGCCCGAGGGAAGAAGATAGTGCCAAGTTTAGAATAGAGCAACATTTATGTAGGGAGGGACAATGCTTAGTCCCGAGAAAGCAGTGCTTAGCCTTATGCAAATATGGAGGCATGGCTTAACCTCATGCAATATTGAGACAGAGCTTAGTCTCATGCAAATAAGGAGGCATGGCTTAGTCTCATGCAAGATTTGAGACAAGGCTTAGTCTCATGCAAAGAGAAGGCAATGCTTAGCCTTATGCCAATATGGAGGTAGGGCTTAGCCTCATGCAAGATTGGAGACAGGGCTTAGTCTCATGCAAGGAGAAGGCAATGCTTATCCTTATGCAAATATGGAGGCAGGGCTTAGCCTCATGCAAGATTTGAGACAGGGCTTAGTCTCATACAAAGAGAAGGCAACGCTTAGCCTTATGCAAATATGGAGGCAGGGCTTAGCCTCATGCAAGATTTGAGACATGGCTTAGTCTCATGAAAAGAGAAGGCAGTGCTTAGCCTTTTGCAAATATGGAGGCAGGGCTTAGCCTCATACAAGATTTGATACAAGGCTTAGTCTCATACAAAGAGAAGGCAACACTTAGCCTTATGCAAATATGGAGGTAGGGCTTAGCCTCATGCAAGATTGGAGACAGGGCTTAGTCTCATGCAAAGAGAAGGCAATGCTTAGCCTTATGCAGATATGGAGGCAGGGCTTAGCCTCATGCATGATTTGAGATAGGGTTTAGTCTCATGCAAAGAGAAAGCAATGCTTAGCCTTATATAGTGAACATGTAGCAAATAGGAGTAAAGTGTTTCTTAGTTGGAGATATATTTGCGTCTGGCGGCTTGATTAATAATGACTTTGATATGTGTTTGTTTACGAATACTTCTGTTGTGTTCACCATGCCTGCATCCAAAGAAAAATTGTAAGTTTTTTAAGGCGAGGTTGGTTCGTGCCTTCGTCTGCTGGCTTTGCTCCACTCCGTTCTGGAGGTCTTGTTTGAGTTGTCCTGGGTAACACCTAGCTATCACAGAAAATAGAGTTTTCGAAAATATGCACTTATTGATTAAAGTAGAGTTATTTTAGAGAACATAGCGAATTATTAAGTAATTTTAAATAAACTAATGGCTGTAACACGTTTCAAGGACATTGCAACTTTCTTGTATTAGAATTTTGATGGTCCTCCTCAAAATTCTCCATCAAAATTCTGCCCCAGTTTGGTAAATGATCTTTCACCGTTTGCGTGTGATGAAACTTGCTGAACCTTATCCGGAATTTTGAGAATCTTTCTCAAAATTCTGCCCTAATTTCTGACTTTCTGGCATTTTGATTGCGTCGGCTGGACTTGAATATAGTTTTGTAAAACAATAGAGGGGTTATTCAATAAGACAGATTTGAAAAGAGTAGGGCAATCAACAAACAACAGACCAACCTCAGAACCAAAACAGGTTCAGCATCACATATAGAACAAAGAACCAAGACATGTTTAGCACAACAAGCCTTTACACATGGGTAAATGGGAATTGGGGACAGGTAAAACACATAATGGTAAACACATAGCAGGCAGAAGTCTTTGGAATTGGTACAGATAGGCTCAGAAAAACTAATTAGACATAGTCATAGAATCAACAATGCTTAAGGGGTTCAGTATATAATCAACATAATTTAAAATCAATCCCAGAATCATACAAGTTTAGGAGTGCAGACTACTTTACAAGGAGATTCATACCAGAAACCAGATAGAGCAAGATCACATGGAGACAGACTACATAGAGGGGATAACATGTTCATACTGATCCTAAGGAAGGGGAGTACATAACATGCTAATAATGTAAACATATCAACTATAGGTTTCACAACAAAACCATAAGTAAAAGAAGACTAAAAACAGGATGAATTGAAGTAATAAAAGGACCATATTATTTTTGGAACTTGAATTGAAATCAGAATATACCAGTAAAGAAGGTAGTAAACACAAAGTGGGGAGCAAGGGAGTAGAGTAATCAGCCTTGGCTTGCAGCCGGCTGACTTAGAACAATATCAAGTAACCAGAGAAAAGAGAGCAGAAGAGAGTTTTTGTGTAAAGAGAGTTTTTGAACCAATGTGTTCGTGTCTTTGTGCTAATGAAAGAGCAAGGTACTTATAGTTTGAAAACAGGTAGAAAATAAGGCAAGAATCATAGTTCAGCAGTAATTATGAAACTATGTACTAATTAGAATCAAATCTGTATAAGTACCTCCTTTAATTAAGGAGTTAAATTTAAACGGTAACAAGCAAATACTAAATAAGGAAGGAAATCACATAAGGCTCGATATAACAAATAAGGAAATATTTTCAGCATAGTACAAGTACACAACATGTAATAGAGACTAGGTTCAGCAGATTCTAATCAAGGAAAATACTTAAGAATCAGTTGACAGCATGCTCGACCATAGATTAAAGTAAGAAAATATCTTAAAGGTTAAAATCAGTAGAGAATATCACAAGAAATCAGTGAAGGATCAGTCACAGAGATTCAAAGATTCAAAAATGGCAAATAGTACTGATTTAGGAGAAATTGACACAAATTTATGAGAACACGCGGAATAAACACATAATAGGCAAGAATCAGGAACCCTAATAAGCCAAATAGGGTAAAATCACACAAAATTAGGGATTCACATAGAGTATAGCATGAATTAATAGAATAAACATGACATAGGCGGAAGAAGTAAAAGTCAGAGACACTGATGAACAAAATAGGGTAAAACCACAGAGAATCATAAGGCTTATGAGAAACAAGCACATATACAGATTAAGCGAACATATTATCACAAAACAGACTCAGAATCCAGGATTAAAACCAAGAAACTTAGGGTTTTCAACATAATAACTCAGATAAAAAGAGAAAACTCAAATAAACGTTTAAACATAGTGAAATCATAGATTAATACTAAAATCAGAAGGAAAAGCCATTTTGAAAAGGGGTGAAGAAACCCTGGTTTGAAGATGAAGAGTCGTTTTAAAAAAATCGAAAAATCTTGAAGGAAAACAGCAAAATAACTCAGAATATACCCAGATCTATTACAGATCTAAGAAATCAAGAGCTATTAGTTAGGGTTTCAGAGAGATAACCCAAAGAGAAAGAGAATCGGCCTAGAAACCACAGGTTCTAGTCGGAGATGGCAGGATCTTACTCGGACAAGTAAGACCTCTGTGACTGTATCGTTCCTAGAGGAAGTCGAAAGGTATGTATGAGTTTTTCAAGCACTCAAAGTCATCATTCTTATTTAACCCATCATATTCAGAAATCCCCTTGTGGTGCGATTTTTAGGTGCCAATAAACCAGGGCTATCCTAAGGTAGCCCAACAAATCCCCCTATTTCTTCCAAGAGGGGGGTCATTTCTATGTCTCCAAAGCGGAACACATCCCTTTCTTTGTCCCAGAACATGGTGTCAGCCTCGATCAACATTTGTTTGGCTGAAAATCCAACAATGAAGACAAATTTCCTAAGACTTGTTTCACATGATTTTGGTCACTTGAGGGAAGATCTCTCCACCAATCTAGTAATAGTGAGGGTATGTTACCAACCATACCGAACCTGGGGATTTCGTACCTCATTTTTTTGCAAAATAAAATATGATTAGGACCTTTCCCCCTCCAAGTTCGTCTATTTATACAACAATGATTAGCACATTGGTACTTATTTCTCCAAAATTAATGCACACAATCGTGGTTGCGTCTTTTGGGATTATGGAAAACCCGATGGACTTTTGGGTGAGGCTTGTCTTAAAGGGTTATTACGTGGACAACATATTAACCCGGCTAGGTTTGACCATGATGCATGTACAATTAATTAGAGTAAGGTTGCTATAGAGGTCTAGACTGGGACCCTCAAGCGGACAACTTGAGGGGGGAAAGGCACGGAACCGTCGGTTGCACCACTGATCGACTAGTTTTACTGCAAATACACCTTTCCACATTTAGTGGGTGATATATATAGGAAGAGCGCAAACACTCATCAAGCATTGTTTGATTACGCATGAGTGGAATATGATGTTGAACATGATTTATACAATAATAAATAGCATGTTGTCAAGTATTTGCACGTTTAAGAATGATAAATGCGGTATTTAAATAATTGAAAGACAGTTACAAAAAGAAAACAAGGAAACAAGTTAGTTATAGGAAATAAAGGAAATCGTAAATGCTTGAGAAATAAGCAATTAAATCCAAATAAAGGGGAAAGGGAAAAGGTGCACATGTGTTAACAGAATAAAGCATGCTTAAGACTAATTCACAAAAACAAGTTCGTTATGGTAAGAGCCTAAAATATTCCAGTAGAGTCGCCATGCTGTCGCACCCCCTTTTCCTCGCGGAGTCCAAGTTTCAACATTCATCAAGAATAACTCATTTCCTTTTGGGAATTGGGTACGGAATTTGAAGAGTTGCCACCTAACGGATTTAAGGTGCGTTAGGGCACCTAAAGCAAGTAACTCATAAAACCAGTTTGCACTACAGGAGATTGGGTAAGGGCTCAAAATAACCTTGAGAGGAAGGTGTTAGGCACCCCTTGCGGTCCACAGTGGTGGGTCCCGGCCGAACTCAAATTATGTGAATTAGTATTATAAACCGATAGAGCAACTTAGACAAATTGATATTATACTTAAAACAAGGAGTGACGGGGGGTCCTAGGTTTTTTAGCCTACAGGATCACATCTGTACAATACCCGGTAAACTTTCCTCAATTAGAGGGGTGACACGTGGCATTAGCGCACAGGTCATCATATCCCTTTTCTACCCAATTACCCTCCCCTTAGTGGTTATATAATCGATTTTAATTAAACGAACTCTATGCGTGCATTACCCATCTCTTCCTTATGGCCCTGGAGGTGTTTAGGACCTCTAATTAAGGTAGTTCTAGACTCTCCTAATGTGTTTAAAAGGAGAAAATCTAAGCGACAAGCAAAGACAAATAAGACATTCACATAAAGAGGCAATTAAAAGCTCACTTTTAACTCCTCACGCAAATAGACAATAGCACGTACCAAACAACAAGATTTCAAATATTTCAAAGGGTCCTAGAGCAGGATATCTAGGTGAGCAAATAGAATGTATGCAACATTGTGTTAAAGTGAAGCAATAGAGACTTAATCAGTTTGCCTACTGATTTTTAAGGCTTGCAGAATCTGGACAAATAACAACATCGTAGTTTTACAGGATTTTAATCACCCTACAGGCATGCCTAGGCATGTATGAATGATGTCCTATGAACATGGTATCTAGTCATTAATCAGGTGTGCAGTAAACCAGTAAACAATTTTAAGCAGGCAGTTTGGATCCTATAGGCATGATGTCTAGGTGTAATGACCGATTTTAGACTTGGAGACACTGGTTGCTAAATGCAGAAATTGTTTTAAAATCTTATAGGCATGTCATCTAAATGCAGTAATTAGTTTTAAAACCTTATTAAAATGCAAAAAACTGATTCAAACTTTGTCGGGATATAAAGACTGATTTTAAACTTATAGGCATAGTGTTTAAAATGTAAGACTGATTTAAAACCCTATAGGCATGGCATCTAAATAAACAAACATTAAGATAACCTATAAGCATGGTATCTAAATAACATACATTGTAATAACCTATAGGCATGGTATCTAAATAATAGACATTGCAATAACCTATAGGCATGGTTTCTAGTAAACAAATATTGCAATACCTATGGACATGGTATCTAAGTTAACAAATGTTGCAATACCTACGGGCATGGTATCTGAGTAAACAAAAATATTGTAATACCTATGGGCATGGTATCTAGTGCAAGTAAATGATCCTAAGGACATGATCTCTAATGCAATCAAATAGTCATAATAAACCTAAGGACATGATTTCTACCCAGTTTCCCCACAAAAATTATATAAGAATCCCTCCCTTTTTACTATTGTCCCCAATATCTGTTTACAAGAATTATTATTACAGACCATACATAAATAATGAATTTTGCAGAAGTGAAACTGTTACAACTATATGGAGCTTAAACATAGGCCCAAAGTGAAACTAGAAATTCCAGGCCTTCAAACAGTCCAAAATGCCATAATCTAATAGTACACCCAATGGTATCCTGGTGTGTCAAAGTTCCCAAAGGGCCTCAGGGACCCCAGGCAATGCTCACACCAGAAAACTTTCAAAGCAACCCTTTGTGAGCAAGTTTGGAAAGCCATCCCCAGTGTGTCAAAGTTCATAGGAGCCTCAAGGACTCCTAAGCAATGCTCACACTGGAAAGGCAAGACCCTAGGTGTTCTAAGGATATGAGTTGGAAAACAAGAGATAGTTTTTAAGAAAATAGTTTTGGATTCTCAAGAAGTAATGAGCAAGCAGGGTCATTCAATCATTGTAACTCAAACAAAGGTCCCAACAATCAAATAGTATACAGGAACATGATCACTTAGAGTTTAAACTTGGTTTATTAATTGTTACTAGGTGAGCATACAGTCACATACAAAGGGATAGCAGGGCTCAGGAGCATTATTGGTCAGAAGTTTGTGATAGGTGAACATAAGATTGAAGGAACATGCTAGTGGAGAAGTGAACATACATAGGTCTAGTTTACATAATATCAAGTATGCAGACTTGCTGAGAGCAGAAGCACATGAGTAAATAGGTTGAAAGCAGGATACACATAGGTTTAGTCAAACAAAAGTAGACATGCTATTGCAGTAAATACATAGGTTGAACAGAAGTATACATGCTTATTATAGTAAACACATAGGTTTGCTTAAGCAAAATAAATGCATGCTGATTATAAGGAAACACACATGTCAAATTTGAATAGCAGTAAATGTAGAGTCTAGTGAACATGTTGATTAGGAACAATAATCATGAAGCACAAGGATCCAAAAGTAGACATGCTGATAACAGGGCACATAGTTGAATTAAATAGCAGTCGACATGCCGAGTAGAAAAAACATACAGGTTTAGAAGAAAGACATGCTGATTATAAGAAAGACACATAGGTTTAATTGAAAGGCAATAGTGAGATCATAGCAGTTAAGGGAGTAGAAACAGAAGGTAAAGTAGGTAGGATTCAATAGCATAACCTTGGATTACAGTCGGCTAGACAAACAATGAAACACAAGTAGCAGAGAGAGAGAGAGAGAGAAAGATGAGAGAAAGTTTAATTGTGTGTGTGTTTGAACTATTGTTCGTGTTTAAGAATCAGAATGAGAGTGAATATATAGCACTTAGGGAGATGAAACAAATAAGGTATAAATAATTTGGAGTTCATAAATAAAGTAGGTAGATATAATCAATCAGTTAATTGGGGCTAATCCCCATTAATTTGCACAGACAGATCTGGGAAGGTCATATCAGTACAAAGAGAATCCATTACCAGCCGATTGGGGCTTAAATAAGGTAAAAAAATCATAAATTGACTATAAATTAACTAATCAGCTGGAATAAAGCAAGTAACTCCAATTACGGGCCACAAATAAGGAAAGTTAGTAAAAATCCCAAAAAATACTGATTTTAATGGAAAGAATTGGTTCAAATCCCTAAAAGAAATCAATTAAGTAAAAAAAATCCCAAAGAATACTGATTTTAATAGAAAAGTTGTTCAAAACTAAAAAATAGAATCAGTCAATACAACTAGTTCACAAGAATAAACACAATAACGGAAAAAATTGAAGAAATCAGTGTTACTAACCGGAACATCTAGGGTTTAGACATATACACGAAAATTAATCAAACATGTAAAGAAACCATTAGTTTAAACACTCGAAAGTAAAAAAAAAACTTTTGAAGAAAACTTGGGACGAACCCTAAATTTCAGAAATTAACGGAATCGAAATAACATTAGCAAAACAAAAGATTTTTTAGGAAAAAGTACCAAATAGAACTCAGAACACTTCAGATCTACGAAGATCTGAACAGACCTAGTGGTCATGGAACTAGGCTTTTCAAAAATAGTAGAGATGAAGAAAACTCGGTCAGAAACCAAAGATTCGAACTAAAAATAGGAGGAGATCAGTACTCATAAACGAGAATGGCCCTAGACAGGCCTGTAAACGAATTTCAGACAAAGAATCAAGTCGAATCTCCCTGAGATTCTTCTAAGAACCCATGCAATCAACAACTAGAGGGTATAGAAGGTTGGTAGGAGCCGGAGAACATGCAGAAACTCCATAGACGAGAGTTTTTGCCGGTGGCGGTGATTAAGGTTAGGGGTGATTGAGAGAGAAGTGGAGGGGACGAGGGATTCAAGGGCGGCGAAGTGTAACAAATGAGTTAGGTTAGGGGGTAGTTTGGGTTAAAAATGGTAAGAAGGAATATGGGCCGTTGATCAACGGCCAGGATGAGAAGGGGTCTGGGTCGGGTAGGATTTTAATTGGGTTAGGGTTGTTTTGAATTGGGCTTGGGTTAATTAAATTGGATTGGGCCGGGGCACAAAAACTCATAACTTCTTCATCTAGACTAAAGGTGTTAAACGGGCTGGGTTGGACCGGTTCCGGACCGGCCCAGATCGGTAGAACCCAGAACCGGCCCGGACCGGTAATAGGGGGCTGGGTAGGGGGTTTGGGGGGATTGGGGGGGATTGGCTCGGTTTAGTTGGCCCAAACGGGTAAACGGAACCGGTTGAACCCGGTAGAGTGAATAATACCTCTTACCTGGTTAACCGGCCCGGCCCGGCCCGGTTCAAACGACTATTTTTTTTAATTTTTCGAACTGGTGGCCCCCACAGACTGTTGGCAACTGTCAGACCATGTTTTGGTATGTTGGCCAACGTAAATATTGCACAAATAGCCTATTTTTTTTTTTAATTTTTAACCCTTTTTCAATTTACAAAACTAACCTTCTCTAAAACTATAAATACCCCCCTCTTCTTCATTTCTTCACTCAATACTTATTTATCAATCTCAATTTCTCTCATTCTCTTATTCTCCAATTTGCAAGACTTCAAGTCTTCAATCTAATTTTATTTGGTTCTCTTTTCTTGAATTTAATTTATCGTGTTTTGTCATTCGGAATTTGAAGTTTGAACTTTGGACAATTGAAGTTCAAAATTGAAATACTTGCTTGATGTTTGTTCATGGTAACATCGGAATTGCCTAATCAAGTGCTTAATTTATTGTCGAATTCGGTGCACTCCCTCCAACTCTTTCTCTTATTTACTATTTTAATTGCATATTTAATTTTAGCTTATACTTTAATTTTTACAATATGTTAAATGCTGCTAAAAGAGCGTGTAAAAGAGTTATTGATAGGGGAAATAAAAAAAGAGGTAGTCCTTCAGCATCTGATAGTAATAGTAATAACCCATTATCATTTACACATGTTTCCGAATCATCGCCTAATGATAATTTAGATATAGATTATGAACAATTACAAGAAGATTTTGGTATAGAAGATAATGAAATAGGAATGGAAGATGAGATAGCAGCTACACCTACTAGTGTTGGAGTTGGTAGTGTTGGGGTTGCTAAGGCAATGCAAAACCTTTGAATTTACTCTTTTTTGGTTAATTTACTTTTTAAATGCAAACTTTAATTTTGAATTTTAAAATAAATGTAGCACTTGCAATTTATATTAATAATTTTGTATTAATATAACTTGTAATCTTTAAATTAATACAAAGTATTAATATAACTTACAATAGTTATACAAAATACAAAAAAAAAATACACTAAACCCGGCCCGGCCCCTCAACCCGTAACCCGTACGGTTCAATTTTTACCCGGATGAACCCGAACCCGTTAAACCCGTTAAGAACCAACCTGGAATCGGCCCAGATCGTAACCCATACAGGTCCAAAAAATAGCGCCCCGCACCACCCGTTTAACGCCTATAGTGTAAATTAGGGGCTATTTGTTAAATACTCATTTTACTAAATAAAATTATTTACAAATAGCTAATTAAATGATAAAAAATAATTTTCAAGCATGAAAGTGATTTAAAATAATTATTTAATATTATAAAAATATAAAAAGTCATTTTCTGTATAGATAATGTAGTTATGCATATGTAGGGGCTATTTTTGCAAAATATGAAATTATAGTCTTAAAATGCAGATGTAATTATAAAAAATATAATTAAAATATTTGAACACTCATATGAACATAAATGATTAATTTAGATGATTAAATCATCATAAAATAATATGAGGGATAGTTTTGAACATTTATGTAATTAAAAAATGCAAAAATAAATGGATTTGGGGCCCTTAAAAATTGTATAAATACTTGTGCATGTTTGTAAATGCATGTACAATATTTTGAAAGTGTGTGTGCATATTTAAAGATATATGAGGGAAAAATTGGGTATCAACAGGGAGTCTACAAGCCGTGTCTAGTAGAGTCTTATTTATGGGTGTGTCGTGCACCACACTTATAAGCAGGAGGCTACAGGGCATTTGGGACTGTCACTCTTTCTTCTTATTCTAGATCGTGAGGTAGAGTTCGGTTGTAAAAACTCAATTTCCTAAATTCTATCTTATTCATAATACGACGATGCTTACATTTAGAAAGACGTTTGGTAAGGGATTGAATGTGGCTATGGAAGAATTGAGTTAGAGGAACTCAATTTTGCATCATGCTTATGATGAATGTAAGATCCCCAGCAGAACATGAGGATACTAAGACGTGCAAGGTTGTTGATAGGGATCCCTAAGGCAAGAATGTCTATCCACTCTTATAGTAAGGAATAAGAGAATCGGAAGGTAGACACAAGTTTCAACAAGTAAAGGAAGCAAGGTGAAAGAAGGTACGAGGTACCCAATTAATGAAGATTATCCTTATTTACCATTCAGGAAGAGAGATATAAGCATTTTGAGTTACCTTAAACAGTAACAGAGGTGTGTACAATTGGCCACACCGATCTAAGTTATGTGGTTTAAGAGAAGGACATAATATCACGATCCGGCTGGGGTTGGAGTGACCCAAAATGGTGAATGGATTATTTATATTAGTTGACATTTCCAAAGGATATTACAGATGTGCTAATATATCTCCTTGTAAGACACCCAGGTGATGCACTCTAGAATATTACAATTAGATGTGAATACTAGTATGATCAAAAAAGAAATTCCGTAGATAGGCACTGCAAGCCTGGAAGGGATAGATATCACCTTAGTGTGACTCTCGTCCCTAGTAAAGCGAGGACGTTGAGCAACCCGAAGAGCCGATGAATGAAGCAAGAAGAGCTAAAAGCGAAAGAATGTCTTGTTAAAGTTTTCACAAGAAAGGGATAGGCAGAAATATTACCAGAGTAATGAGAAGAGAGATAAGAAAGAATTATAAGTGAGATGTGATACATGGGTGACAACGGTAGAGTGTTACAGAATCTATAGTCAAATGAAGAAAAAGACAAGAGGTGACATGCCTTGAGATAACAAAAGAATATAGGCCATAAAGTCATATCCTCATTTCAAGAAATAAGCTCGTGACTCCAACGCGACTACCAGAAGGAAAAGTTAGACCCTAGAGTAATAGAAATCAGTATGGACTGGTGAATAAGGTAAACTAAACATGAATTAAGGACTGAGTGATTTGATAATGGTCGGCATCATGAGAATTTCAAATTGCGTTCCGACCATAGTAGAATAGAGAACAGAAGAAGATTCATAAGAAATTTTGAGAAAGGTCATTCAGGAAGACGCTTCACTAAAGTAAGCAATAAAGATTACCACAAAGCGAGTAAGGGTCATCAATGATGTGAATAAACGCTAAAGATGAAAAGGTAAAACATCTACAGGTAGATCGTCGTAGTGCTAAATCTTAGTACTCCCCTAAAGGGGGGAATATGGACTGATATGACATTAAGTTAGTATTAAGTGGTTCTAGTAATTATAGAATGGAAAAGGAAGAATGCGATAAAATTGAGAAAGGGATAAGATTGCACTTAATCAAATCCTACTGATATGCTATGATTCCAGAACATTATGTAAGCACGAAGTCAAGAAAAGAAAGTAAGGATTCCTGCCCGGGATGTTATTGATAGATAAAGAGCCAGTACGTGAGGTAAATTAAAGACAAAGGAAATAACCTAAGAAAGATTACGCGAAATATGGGATGAGAATGGGCCAACGATTAGTTAGTAGTTGATTCAGGAAGAGCCTAGTCATGACTAGGCAAGAGGTTATATACAAATCAATAAATCATGGAAGATAAATATAGGGAATCCCAACCTGGAGAATTCAGCTTTGCAGAAACGTCATTATAATACTTGAGATATATCCATATAGGAGTTGGAGAAGTTAAAAAGGTACCATATGAGTGTTACGGATATAAAAGAGAGTGTCACTGTGAAGACAACCAAAATATTAGTTCAGAAGTAACCCTACAAGCACAAGACCGTGAAGGCAAGCAACTACGGATAATTATAGGCAAGGAAGGACATTAAAAGGACCGTCGAGTATACGACGTAATAAGTTCGCAGCTTTACAATAGTCAGAGGGTCCTCCCTAAGTAATACAATGAAAGACTAGCTGAGAAAATAAAGAAGAAGGCTTCAACCAAAGCACAGTGACCTAAAGAGGAAATGGTTGTGTAACAACAGTCTCACTACAAATTGTATGCCCTCTAAAAGAAAGTGGAACCTACCATGGCTAATGAGTGGGAAGTAAAACCAAATTAATATTCGAAACTATATGAATTGCACAAAAAACTTCGGTATGCATGAGAACTTAGATAAGCTAAGTATGCACGCAAAAGGGGTAAAAAACCAGGAAAAGCAATTGCTTACGTTTGAAGAAAGCTGAAATGGAACGAAAAGAATTATTCGATTAATGATCAACCATAAAAGACTCTGGTATAAGTTAAAAGAAAGAATTGAGCCCAGGTAATAGTCAAAGGATTGAATCATTAGAAGATTGTATCATGGTTTTCCATAGTGTCCATGAAAGTCTAAAGTAATGACTAAATGCCATGAGCCGCAGATTGGAAGATAGCTGAAGCCTCAAAAAATGTTGATCAGAAGGAAGAGAAAACTAAAGAGTTACATCAACAAAGTAAATCATGAGTCTGATTATTGGACCTAGAAAATTATAAAAACCGTGATTGAGAATATTGCATAATTAATCTTAATATCAAAGGTACAAGAGAGATAGTACACCAACTATATTTTATAACGACTCTACGATAAAGCTAGTTAGAAGAAGTACTAGCCTCATAAGAATTCAGTATGGAGCTCCCACCGGATTGTATAGGCACCAGAGGTGCAAGTATTATTATAAAGATTCAAATGGTGGATGTAATTGATACCTATGTGGGAGGGAGGTTATGAAAGAAATAGAAGAATGTGAGGTGATATTTTAAAGTAAGTAAGGCAAAAGTAAACAATGTACGAAATACTCAAGTATAGAAGGATGAGAGTGGTCCATACTTTAGGTAAAAGATTAGAAGCACTGGGATTCAGTATCCAGTAATGATAGCAGCGTCGTCAGTGGCATATCTTCCAGCCTATGGTTTCTAGGTACTGAGAGGTCTATTTAAGAGAATAAAGGAGAGTTAGAGACGATGTGATGTCTCGCTTGATGTTCTAGAACAACATAAGGAAATCTATGGTGCAAGCAAGTTGAAGGAAGATTGCGAACAAGTATGAATAGATATGTGTAGGTCGCAAGCTAAAGTATGGTAGAGCGACAAGATTTTAGGAAGACAGGAGTAAGGATAAGAAAAGGTAAGTGAAAAAGTGACAACAATTGAAAAGTTCTTGGGATTAAGCTCATGAAAATAAGATAGCTAATGGATTCTCTAAGTTATAGAAGGCTCAGTATAGCCAGAATGAACTTAAAGGAGTCTAAGACTAGTAGCGCTTACAAGAGATAGAATGCTGCCCTGGTATTGGAATACATGCGCAATTGTGTTAGATAAAGGATGATGTTTGGGCCTTCGATTAAATAATGACTTGAAGAGGATTTCATGAATTGTAAGGGACTAAAATACCCACGCAAGGTGAATCACATTGGGACACTGTGAGATATGGTTATGAAAGTATAGTATCACCCCTAGGTGGATCAATCTAATTAGTCCAGATGTCCCCAGTGAGACGGGAGCCCTAGCGGCAGTGTTACATAAAAGATCAAGTTATCAGTGGTAGATAATGAATCAACATTAAGGTGAATCACCAATAGATGGATAAAAGTTCAATAGTATGAGATGAGACTAGACCATCAGTCTTAAGGATAAGCAATGAGAGTACCCTAGAGTTGGTTGCAGACCTCAGTAACAATAAATTGAGGTAAGAGTTATGGTATAGTATGACCTACTTAGATTCACTAGAGTCATACGGATGAAAAATTGGGTCTATGAAATAAGATATAGCCATATTCGCAAGTTCTAGAAAGTACCGAGCGAAGAACTTTAGTACACCTATAGATGCCCAGAGAGGCATCCTATTAAACCTTGTATATGTTTACAAAGTAAGGCCTAGAGATCGGCTAAAAGCTGGAAGAAGAAGGAGAGAAAAGTCGCATAGGCACACTTACAAGGTCAGTATTATAGAGGCTGCATGATAGAAGGTAGCAACAGTTATAAGATTGAATGGAATTCGATCACAAGTCATGGCATGGGAAAGAGGCCTAAAAGGGGGGGGGGATGTCCTAGCCTTTGGATTTATTCACAGAACAACTGCCTAAATGGAAAGGAAAGTATTGAGGTATTCACAAGAGCTATAAGTTATGAAAATGATAAGAGCATCAGTCAACATTCGAGGATGAATGTTCCAAAGGGGGGATTGATGTTACGCCCTGCAATATTATGTCGATATTACATCCCGCAGTATTAAATTACGACGATGTTGCATCCTGTAATATTGAACATTGAATTTGTTGTAAGGTAATTGACATAAGTCCAAGGAAAAGATTAGTTGGAGATTATAAGGATTATGCTATTTCAAACAAGTGGTGAGTAAATTTGTTAAGGTGAAAGGGGAAGCAAGTCAAAGAAAATGAATTTTTGTCCAAGTTGGGCATGTTGGGATAAAATTTGGCCCAAGCGTTAATACCCGATATTTATGGACTAGTACCATACAAGGTACCATATGACCATGATAGTAGGATGTATATAGTGTATTAAAAATAAGTAGAATTTTAAGTAATTTGAGACAATTCTTAATTATGCGGGTAATTGGTTAATTACTGGGTAGCGGGATATTACCTAAGTAAATTAATTAATTGTTGGATAAAGATCAAAATCCCCCCACCCCCAAAACGTGGCAGCTAGCCACCTTATAAAAAATTGACTAAGAGTCATTCCTTAATTAGGTGGCATAATGATTTAATGTGTTAGTTACACATTTCCTTCATTTCCTATATCTTGTAAATAATCACTACAATCTGAATATTATCCATTTTTACAATTAGAATGGTTAGACATGAATTGATAAGTAAAAAGCACTACAAATCAGAACGTTAGCCGTTCTTCAAGCTTTCAACAGAACGTTTTTCAACCAAAATCCAACAATTCAAATCAAAGTGGGATTTTGAAATTATAACGAAGTACTGTGCTATCTTTCTCAATAATATCAAATGGATTTTTCCCTACTTCGATCTTGCCATTACGCATTGTCACAATTGACATGTGTTAGAGTGATTGACAAGAGAATCGACTCAGGTATGTTAAGGCTATCCCTTCTTTCTTTTAGCATGATCCATACGATGCAAACGAAACGTGCAAATGCATAACTTTCATAAATGACTATATTCATAGAAATGCTAGAGATGCTTATGTTCTTGATTATCCATGTGTCATATTATTCTATTGTCTGTTCATGGGTCTTAGAAAAATACGTAAGTTGAAAAAGTTTACTTCATGATATTATTCAAAGGCGTAATGGTCTTATGACACTCCAAGAGATTTTATTGACGTACTTATCATGCATTGCATTCATGTAAATTGATCCATGACCAGATGGCATTATATATTTGTATATATGTATATTATATGTATATGGGATGTGGGAAAATGTTATGGCATTATATACGCACCACCACCTGATTTGCCGGTATACGTTGATGATTTGCCCACAGTGTCCGAGATGATATGATAGGATGTCCTCAAAGGCTTGATGATATTATGAACACATATACCCATGCACGGTATGACATTTATACGCATATGCATGACATTATAAAAATGAAATGATTTATAGAGCTATGCAAACGTACATGTCGAGTTTTTTACTCCATGTCTCTCTCATGTCTATTATTTACTGATTTTCATTCCTTACATACTCAGTACATTATTTTTACTGATGTCCCTTTTGCCTGGGGACGCTGCGTTTCATGCCCGCGTGTCTCGATAGACAGGTCGAGAGCCCTCCAAGTAGGCTATCAGCTCAGCGGGAGATGTTGGTGCGCTCCATTTGCTTTGGAGTTGATTGTTTGGTTAGTATGATTTAGATGTGTATTATTAGAGGCTTGTAGACACATGTCATGTACATAAAAGTTTGTATGGCCTTATAGGCCTATGTTCAGTATACGAGTGGTTATTTTGGCCTTATAGGCCCGTATGTCTTATGTATAAGTTGGATTCATATGTTGTATTCTACTTATCTCATAGCAGCCTTCGGGCTTAGTTATCCATAATAGTATGACATGGAAAGATACATTATGTTGGTACTCGGTTGAGTAAGGTACCAGGTGCTCGTTGCGGCCCATCAATTTGGGTCGTGATAGTCGGCTTGCCTAGTTCTGTGATAGGCGCCATTACGACATGTTCAGTTTTTGGTAGTGACAAGTAGGTATCAGAGCCTAAGTTACATAGGTCTCACGAGTCATGAGTAGGTTTAGTAGAGTCTTTCGCATCAGTACAAAGACGTCTGTACTTATCTTCGGGAGGCTGTCAAACCCTTAGGAAAACTTCACATTCTTGTATCCTTGTCATGAAAATTTGTTGATTTCGGAAACTATTCTTCTATTATTGTATTCTCCCACAGATGGTGAGGACACATGCTACCAGATCGAGCGGATAGCCACCAGTGCCACCAGCTAGTGCCACTAGAGACCGGGGCCGCAGTAGAGGCTGAGGTGTAGCTCGTACAACAACTAGAGCAGCACATGTAGACCCACCAGTTGCTCCAGCTCAAGAGCACCAGCTGTGCCCTTTGTGATTCCAAGCCTTCAGGAGGCTCTGACCCAGATATTGACTATTTGCACTGGCCTTGATCAGGCGTCTTCAATTCGGGATGAACCAACCACTTCTCAGGCCGAGGGAGGTACTCAGACTCCCGCCGCCCGTACTCCAGAGGAGGTAGTACAAGGACTCCAGACATCGGGGGTATTTCCAGCCCAACCGGTTATAGTTGCTTAGGCCTAGGTAGGTCCCGTTATGAGTGATGAGGAGTAGAAGACACTAGAGAAGTTTGGGAAGCTCAAGCCACCAACATTCAGTGAGGCTGAGTCAGAGGATGCTCAGGACTATTTGGATAGGTGCCAGCAGATTCTTCGCACGTCAGGTATTCTAGAGACTAGTGGGGTCTTATTTACTACTTTTAAGCTGACGGGGGCAGCCTTCAGATGGTGGAAGACCTATGAGCAGGGTAGGCCAGTCGGTGCTCAGCACTTTCATGGCATGAGTTCTTCGTTCTCTTCTTGGAGAAGTTTGTGCCACCCACCCGCAAGGAGGAGCTGTGTAGGCAGTTTGAGCAGCTACACCAGGAGGGTATGTCTGTGACCTAGTACGAGATGAGATTTTCAGAGTTGGATCATCACATAATCTGGTTGGTTCCCACAAAGAGGTAGAGGATTATGAGGTTCATTGATGGCCTCAGCTATCAGTTGCATTTTGTTATCACTCGGGAGAATGCATTAGGTGCTAGGTTCAATGAGGTGGTTGATATTGGTCGGCGGCTAGAGTTGGTCCGCAGTCAGGAGCGTGAGGAGAGGGAGGCCAAAAGCCCTCGTGGTTTGGGTGGTTTCAGCAGTATTTTTTCTAGAGGTTGGTCCCACCACAGTAGGGGTCGTCCTTATAGGCCTGCTCAGATGGCTCGTCCAGTTCATCGTGGTGCATCAGTTAGCTACAATTCTTACAGTGCTCATTCGGGTCAATCGTCATTCAATGTATTACCAGATAGAGTTCTTACCATGCCTCATCTTCTTAGGTTTCTACAAGCATTTGTTCGGGTTATCAAGAGCAACAACTCCGTTAGAGGAGGGGTTGTTTCGAGTGCGGGGACTTTCAAGAGGGATTGCCCTAGATTGTAAAGTGGGGTTCCATAGTAGAGTTCTCGGCCAATGATACCAGCACCAAAAGCTACACCACCCGCTCAGCTAGCTCGGGGTAGGGCTCAGGAAGCTAGAGGTCGCCCTAGAGGGGGAGACCAATCAGGTTGTGGTCAGGCTCGATTCTATGCTATTCCTGCCAGGCCAGAGGCTGTTGCTTCAGACGCAGTGATCACACGTATTGTTTCAGCGTGCCACAAGGATGCTTCCACATTATTTGAACCTATTTCTACTTATTCCTATGTATCATCCTATTTTATTTGTTATTTGGATATACCTCATGAGTCCATAGCTTCACATGTGCATGTATCTACGCCGGTGTGCGATACTACTGTTGTGGACCGTGTGTATCAGTTGTGTGTGTTATGTCCCAACCTCGAGGAGCGCGACCGGTGCTCAACCAAGATAACCCGGTCAAGCAAGCCTACTAGATACTTTCTACCCGACCTTTCCCATGAATAGAGTAGAGATGTACTACATTAATTAAACATTGAAAGGATTTCACAAACAACACCCATTTCATTACTATTAGCAGTTTCATTTATAATTTATAAAATATTACAAGTTTATAGATAATGAAAAACATGTTTGTCAAATACCAACACCTCTAGTTCATTACCCAACATCGTACACCACCCATAATATATAAGTACAACAGAAGAGTAGTGTGGAAGTGCTAGCAACAAGGCCCCGACTATACCTCAAAACACAAAGTACAACATCAAGTGACATCAGGCCCGAAATAGAGTATGGCTCACCAAAACCTACTGAATAGGGAGTAACTGCTAGCAAGGACCAAAGCTTCCCGCTGATGAACCACCTGCATCCATTGAAGATGCAGCGCCCTCGACAAAAAGGGACATTAGTACATATAAAATAGTACTAGTATGTAAAGCTAAATATCCTCTTTCGAATAGAATGTCAATATAAGAAAGGGAAAACCATGGAAACAACAAACAACAATCAATGATATCCAAATGCCACGTTAAAACATAACAATTATCAAAATACAAAGATAATACTATAAAGATGATAATCAAAATATGAATATAATATTATTTTTGGTTGGGAGATCCTTAGCACCGACATACCACCGTGAATTTAACACGGAGTCCGATCACGGCTCGATCGGCTAGGTTATCTCATCTAAAGACATCCAATCTATACAAAGTGGCCCTACCGCCTCACCCCAATGTGTGAGGGTGGAGGTGTAATCACAATACTACAATCTCTAAGCGGCCCTGCCGCCTCACCCCAATGTGTGCGGGTGGAGGTGTAATCACAATACCACAATCTCTACACAAAGTGACCCTGCTGCCTCACTCTAATGTGTGCGGGTGGAGGTGTAATCACAAACACAATCTCTACACAAAGCGGCCCTGCCGCCTCACCCCAATGTGTACGGGTGGAGGTGTAATCACAAACACAATATCTACACAAAGCGACCTTGCCGCCTCACCCCAATGTGTGTGGGTGGATGTGTAACCACAAACACAATCAACACCATGTGTGCGACATGGCGTCCGATCATGACCCAATCGACTAATTCATCTCACCACAATGCCGTGTGGATCAACATTACTCTCTGCTAGCAATCATCTCATCCCAATTTAGGAGAATATTCTCATCACATCAATCTTATCCCAAATAAAGGGAATAAGCACAATGCATTCCTATACCGGCCTGTGTAGTTCCGGGGTTAGGTAATTTCAACCTACCCTTCCTCGGTGACTAACGATACTCCCAAAAACATTTATGCTTTGCATACAAAGGAAAGAAAAATACAAATGCATACACCTCATAACCTTTCAAACCATTTATAGCCTCATTTGTACTTTCAACCACTTATAACATCATTATTTCATTGGCTCTCTTGGACATACATATGATTCTTCTTTCATGGCACAATGGCCGTACTTCATATTCCACACTTTTATTTCTTTACTTTCAAGGATCATCATCATAAACATCAACATATAGAATATTCCGAAAATCATAACCTTAATTTCATTATAAATAAACACTTTAAACACAATAGATTTCTTTCCAAGAAATGGAGTAAAATGATTGGCAATCGAAGCACGAGTTAAAATCATAAACAACACACCATTTATTTTTGAAATACTTTTTCCCCGAAAGGGCAATACACAATTTCAACTCATGAACATGTAAAAACTTAAAAAACATTGGAAATACTTACAAATCATAGCATTAGTTAAAACAACCACATTGGGGCATGACTTGAGGACATAAGATTTTAGGCAATCTATTTTCGAAATCAATTTGTAACAGTTGAATCAAGGCTCATTTCATAACCTTTCTCACATCATTTCATTTCATTGGCACCATTAGCCACAAGTATAACTTTCATCCTTGGCACGGTGGCCACACTTTATATCTCCAACTCACTTATTTCACTTTCAAGCATCTTTATAGATTATCAACAACAAGGCATTTTAAATCAAGACTTTAGGTACACATATGAGCAATTAAGAGTCTTAAGCACATCGAGTTTTTCTCACACAATTTGGCATCATAACTTACATTTGAAACACGACTCAAAGCTATAACGATTTAATACACACATCATTCTTGAACACATTCCCAAAGGATAACATAATGTGATGGAGCATTCGGAACACGTTTTGAATACATAACATTCGACACTTTGTGTACTCGGGATAATCAAATTTATTAGGAACAACTTGAAACATGGGAATTAGGATCTTGAGCCAACCATACTTGGAACTTACGGAAACATCATGTAATTCAATTCAAAGAGAGTAGTTTAGCCAACATACTTTGCTTGAGTTTTCCTTAGATTACTACACGTCCCAATACTCTTAGCAAATTCCATCTATAGGAAGATAGCAAAAATCGGATAATAAAGGATTCTCATGACATAAGTCTCTTGGGAATTTTGTCAAACCCCTACTATGCAAAATCATCTACAAAGCTCTACAATGATAATACCTTCCTCCCATAACCAATTTCAATAAGAAACCGCCCAAATTTGTTAAACAACCCCACATACTACCTCCCAATGTCATATACATGGCCTATCTCTAATCCCACAACATACATAGATCCATAACTTCTTGCATAAAGCTTAGGAGAGTCACTTACCCAGATAGATGATGGTTTAGGGAGGGGCTTCCATGATTCTTGAGGATTTTGGGCAAGATTGGATGAATAAAATTGCTAGGTCTTCTCTCTCTCTCTCTCTCTCTCTCTCTCTCTAAGATACTCTCACTTCTCTCTAAAAGTATCATATTTTATCTTGTAAATGACCCCTAAGGCCTTATATCAAAATATGAACGGATAAGAAAATTTCCAAAAATGATCTCCGAAGTCAATTATGTGGTAGCAGTTGCGATATGTGGCTAGCAGAATAGTTATGTGGGTAGCAAAATTGATTATGTGGCCAGTAGAATAGATATGTGGCCAGCATAATATTTATGCAGCCAACAAAATGATTATGCGGCGAACAAAATGGTTATGCGGCCATCAGAATCATTTTGCAGCCAATAGAATAGTTTTGAAAATTTACCCATTTTTCTATTCCACTCCGCGACGGATCTGTGGTCGACGGAGTGATTCTGCTATCGCATAATTGACCGCATAAACGCCATTTTCTGCAGCAATTTCCCTCTAACTCCCTAATGCATTGTACAACCCAAAATGTCCGTATCGTGGCTCGTTTTCTACAATCCTCAAACCCATTAGCCTACCTCGGCACCACGAAACCTTAAATTTCTTGGCGAAATTTTATGGGGCCTTACATCCTCCCCTGCTTAGGATCATTCGTCCTCGAATGAGGAGTAGAGTCTATCCCAAACACCTAACATAACATATCTCTTCTTTCACACATCTCAAGCCCCAAAATTTTGGCTAACTCCCAAATTTTTCAGAAACTTTGGCAGAGTTTTCCTCTTATTAGGGCCTATCCACCTACCAGAGAATCACCAAAACCACTCTTAACAACACATCTACAACTCAACAAAGGATCACAAGATATCTATAACACAAATCTCAACATCACCGACATTACATTAACAAAAGTTGCATCTGGACATGAACTATACATATTTGAATCATAACACATAGAAAGTACCTTCACAACCATTTGCTATACAAACAAGTGAAAATACTTTCTTTCCATAATGCACTCGGCCTTCGAAGTGCCCTCCTCGACTCACAAACTTCGCCATAACACTTTACGGAGGCAATCTCTTTGTTCCTCAAATTTCAGACTTGTCTAAACAAGGATGACAATTAGGTACCTCTCATAAGCCAATTATCCGTTGACTTCACCTTCAATAGCTTCCACTAGAATGACTGACAAAGGATTTCCAACTACCTTCTTAGACATAGACACATGAAACACCGGGTACATGAAGGACAATGATAGGGAAACATCATACTCATAGTTTGGCCTATTTCCTTCAAGATTCCATAAGGCCTAATGTGAACTACACCTATACTTTACCTTCATAGCAATTCACATAATATCTTCATAGATAAAATCTTGAGAATAACCTGTTAACTTTCTTCAACTCTAAATCTCTACTACGAACACCCAAATTAAACCTTTGGAAGCCTTCGTCAATTATTCTAAGATGTGTTAGCATGAATATGACCATAAAGTTTCCTACCCAATATGTTTGATCATTGAATGATGCTTCTTCTTTGACATGTTTTAACCTTCAACCCCCATAGATTTAATGCAAAGAGAAACAACGGGGTTTCAAAATACATGAAGTTTCCTTCCGCTCTTAACATTAACTAACACAAGGAATCTATATCACAAGCCCATGAGGTTGAAAAAGAAGTTGAACACTTGTGAGATTATTCTCATTTCGACAGCTTAACCCTCCCCGATAGTTGATCTTATATGAGAGGACTAGAGATACGACAAACTTTTCTTTCAAATTAATATGCTCATGATATGTGTCAGAATATGAAACATCCACCTGAAGTGGAGAGGAAAAGGTTGTGATAACTTAACTTTTAATCACACACGAGTGAAACCATGTAGCTAGGACATCTTAATATTGGGATGAAATCATGTATTGGTTAGAGAGAATGAACACTTTGCTATGAGCTAGACATGTTTCTGTCATAATACCTCTCAAGCTGCAATATTAGGCCACTTCATGGGAAACCGTAATACTAGGAACAAAGTGAGCTACTCACTACGGAATGATCTAAGTGGATATGAAAGTCATACTGATATGGGCAAACAAAAGATTTTCCTGTGACGAACTTGTGAAAATTTCAAATTTCCCAGAAACTTTATGCGAACAAGTGACCCCTTTCAATTGACATGTACACATATGATAGGTGCTAAGATATGCTCTCATGTTACTAGATAGTGAAAAGGTTTCATGATAATATTCACAAAGGAGTAAAGTAACTATTCAAACCATAAGAGCGACATACACCAGAGAGAAAAAGAGTGGCTCAAGAGATCTCAACACTAGGCTGCTTTACATTGGATTTGATACCATATAGGTAAACTTTATGAAAGTGAGAATATGTTATCCAGTTGAATCAAAAGGTTCTATAAGAAATTCATCAGATATATTCCCTTGTTGAGAATTTAGGGAAGCAAGTTGAAAGTATTAGCCTAGGGTTATAACTCAATTCAAGGAAATAATTATAAAGCTAAATTCCACAAGAGGTTGTAAATAAGAGAATTTGTGATAAAGTGGCTTCACGAATAATGCGTCCCATTCAAAGAGTAGGTACATGCAATGTTTTGTAATTCAACGACTTGTTAATACCATGTTTATGAAGGCTGTTCAATATGGGTGTACATATACAACAAGAAAAAATTGTGCAGTGTTCATAATGATATATCAAAGAGTGACTTACTTGGTGATTTTAGATTAACAAGGCAATACCTTAATCGATGACCCTCGACTCCACATCAATAACATACATTAATACCATAGTGACATACCCCTGGATGATATCTCCTACACTTCTCGCAATGAGGATGAGGTCTACTAAACTAACTCGCCCCACTGACCTGATATTTACCCTCTTTGCATACATCATAAACATCCCCCCTATCCTTCCTTCAAGCCTTCATGATGGAATTAACAATTTCTGTATTGATTTTCTGTGTGGGCCTTTGGAATTTTCCAAGCCTGCCACCCCTAACACGCTCTTGAGCATACTCACGACATAATGCCATATGTTCCTTCCCTCACATCGGGCAGACCGAGATGGGTGTACCCAACCTAGGGCATTGTTTCTTCTTGTGCCCCCTCTTTTCATAGCCATAACATATTTCAAGAGTCATCCAACATAAACCCAAGTGGTGCTTCTTACAAATCAATCAGTTCGGCTTATTGGGGCCGACAATCCTCTTTCGTTTCTTAGGTGTCGTCACTATAAGATCCGATGGTGCAGTGACATTGATAGGAACAAGGACATTTTCCCCAGCAACTAGTTCTTTCAATCCCTCCTCGCTGCCTCGAACTCGTAGGCTACTCATCTGGAAAATGAGACATGATGAGGAAATTAGCTTCCTATATTGAGCTCTATCGCACGATCTGGAGTATCAAAGAAGGGTGGCATTCCTAAATTCCCAAGTAGCCTCCTAATTATAGATATGGTCTACAACACACCGATAAGAAGGACTCTACTAGACATGGCTTCGAGACATCCTATGACACTTTAAAAGCGTAGGCTCTGATACCAAGTTTGTCACACCCCGACCTTGGGGAGCGCGACTAGTGCTCAACCAAGATAGCTCGGTCAAGCAAGCCTGCTAAATACTTTCTACCCAACCCATGAATAGAGTGGAGATGTACTCCATTAATTAAACATTAAAAGGATTTTCGTAGACAACACCCATTTCATTACCATTAGGAGCTTTATTTATAATTTTCAACATACTACAAGTTTATAGATATAATAAAAAAATTGTTTTTCGACTACCAACACTTTTAGTTCATTACCCAACATCGTACACCACCCACAACATATCTACGGAGCCTCTATGTACAACAGAAGAGTCGTATGGAAGTGCTGACAACAAGGTCCTGGCTATACCTCAGAACACAAAGTACAACATCAAGTGACATCAGGCTCAGAATAGAGTAGGGCTCACAAAAACCTGCTGAATAGGGAGTAACTGCTAGCGAGGACCAAAGTTGCTCGTTGATGAACCACCTGCATCCATTTAAGATGCAATGCCCCTAGCAAAAGGGATGTTAGTACATATGGAATAGTACTAGTATGTAAAGCTAAATGTCCTCTTTCGAAATAGAATACCAATATAAGAAAGGGACAACCATGGAAACAACAAGCAATGACCAATGATATCTAAATGCCAAGTAAAAACATAATAATTTTCTAAATACGAAGATAATACTATGAAGATGATAATCAAAATATGAAGATAATATTATTTTTGGTTGGGATATCCTTAGCACCGATATACCACCATGAATTTAGCATAAATTCCGATCACGTCCCGATCGGATAGGATGTCTCATTTAAATATATCCAATCTACACAAAGTGGACCCGCCACCACACCTTAATGTGTGCGGGTGGAGGTGTAATCACAATTCTACAATCTCTCTACAAAGCGGCCATGTCGCCTCACCCCAATGTGTGCGGGTGAGGTGTGATCACAATACCACAATCTCTACACAAAGCAGCCCTGCCGCCTCACCTCAATGTATGCGGATGGAGGTGTAATCACAAACACAATCTTTACATAAAGCGGCCCTGCCGCCTCACCCTAATGTGTACGGGTGGAGGTGTAGATGTAGATATGTGATTTTTGACCCTCCCCAAGATTTTTTTAGATTCTAGCATGTAAATATTTAATTTAGGCCTAATATCGTTATTTCAACTAATTTTGACTCTTTTACTTTATTTTATTACAAAAAATGAAAATTACAAAAATAGTTTCATTAAGGTTTTATAGTCATTTTAAATCTTGAACAAAATACCAAAAAATAAATATAGTTTTATTTTAACGGTCAGTCTTATTTTAATAATTATTTTTACTTAAGGAGGGCTAATTAATATTTTTAGTAATATTTCTATATGGGTAGATTTTTAGGTAATTAAGCTAATTTTAAGCAAAGCTAGTCATAAATGCCCAAGTTTCTAGCCCATTCCCTGAGCCCAATACCCTTAAAAACTTTCTTAAAAACCTAGAGACCTAGACACTAAGCTAAGAAAAAAGATCCCTACACAAAAAGAAATTGGAGATAAATCCTAGAGCTCTATAGCAAAAGCTGCGCATTAGCTAGAGAAGGAGGAGATGTTGCTTTCTTTTATTCTTCATGACTTATCACCAACAAATTTCATCTTCCTCACCTTAGTTTAACCATTTTAACACAACCATGGGATCTCGCTGAAATAAACTGTACCAAAGGCTCCATTAACACTCCAAATTCACCTTGTCTTCCTCCAAAAATACAGCTTGAAGTTATAGCAAAACCAGCCCCAAAATCCCCATAAAACTCCATTAATACCAGCCCCAAAATTCCTATAAAACTCCATCAAAACTAGCAGCCACCAAGCTCTTAAAAACTAGTCCGAAATCAGATCCAAAACCTTTCCAAAAATCACATGAAACAACTAAAAAATGCAGCCAATATTTCCCTCTAAAATCGAGCAAGCAGCAGCTTCAAAGCTGAATCATTGAGGTCGTGTTCGAGTTTTCGTTCGCCGTAGCTAGTCCGAATCATTAAGAGTTTGTGAGGTCATCGTTCGAGTTTTACGGTGAGCTTTGAGGTTGCCGGCGAGGTTCCGTTAGAGGTCGACGGTGTTGGTTTCGCATTCCATTCACTTCATAGATAATTTGTTGTACATGTTCCCTTATCAATACATCGGAAGGTTTTGAGAAAGAAGTTACCATTGTCATATGGTCTGGTTTGAGAGGAGTTGTTGATTTGGCACTTTCCTTATCGGTTAAAGTAAGTCGTTTTCTGCTAAGTTTGCAATTCATATGGGTTTATAGATCATTTGCTCTTGAAACTTAGATACAAATGTGCACAGAAGATACATTATTATCTTTCTTTTTTTCTCTTCTTAAAAAATAATTTTTACTTACGTTACTGGCATGTCTCGTAATGATTTAGTATAAAAGTTAGTTGTTTTGACTTTGTTTCTTAGTATGATATGAGTCAGTAATGATTTTGAATATGGAAGACCCCCAATAATCTTTGCAACTTTTCACCCTTTTATAATCCCAAATTTTAGGAAATGAATACATCGTAGCTTACTTTAGACGCGAATAATAAATCATCATAGCTACGGGTACGGTTCCTGTAATGTAGCTGCGATGCATAACTTTCAAATCCGGGTGTGCATTTCATGTGACCCTACCGTAATTGAATAATTATCATGGCTACGGGTACGGTTGCCCTAACGTAGTTGTGATTTGTAATTGCTAAAATCCGGGTGTACATTTCATATGACCCGATTCTAATTTCCAACAAGGTTAAATAGAAGGTGTCGTGAATCACGGGTGCATTTCATGTAGCGTGGCTTGCGATATGTTTTAAATAAACATGAAATAATTCTTTAAATAAAAGCGGCTAAAAATTAAAAATGCACATAAGTTTAAAAGTGTTTTAAAATCAGATAAATATGGAAATAATAATAGTTGAGCGACCGTTCTAGAACCACGGAATCCGGGAATATCTAACACCTTCTCCCGGGTTAACAGAATTCCTTATCCGGATTTCTGTGTTCGCGGACTATAAAATAGAGTCAATCTTTCCTCGATTCGGGATTTAAAACCGGTGACTTGGGACACCATAAATTATCCCAATTGATGACTTTGATTTTTTAAATAAATAATTCCGTTTCGATTGTCACTTAAATTGGAAAAAACTCCCTTATACTCCCTTCCAGGGTAGTAAAAAGGAGGTGTGACAGCTATGGCGACTTTGCTGGGGATCGAACCCAGAATCTCTGGTTCAGGGTTCAAGAATTCGAGCTTAGAATAATTGTTATATTTGGCTTTATTTATTATATGTTTTTATTTACATGTTTAGGCATAATGTGCTAAATGCTGCTTTTTACCACTTTGATATTCTTGAACTGTATATAAATTGTTGCAAAACTCTCCTCTCTCTAAGTCTTCTAAATCAGCTGGGAAGTGTGCACTTCGTGTGACTTCTCTTCTGTTAGAGTCATATCCCAATTTTAGAACGAGGTTTGGACAAGTTGCATAGCTGGTGAAGCTTCTGTATTCCCGGTACGCTGCCCACCCTCGGCTCGCGTTGTCCGCTTGGGTAAGCCAGGTCTAGAACAAATAAACCCAGGTTTTTAAACCTAGAATAACATAGCCTCATGCCGGATCTAGTAGGAACGCTTGTTTGCATCACGTGCATCTAACTTATGGGACTCAACACAGGGGTTGGGTCCGTCTAGGACAGGTGTACCCCAAAAAATAAAAGACCATCCTGATGCATCCTAATGTGCTACATGTTGCAATATTCAAGGGTAAAAGGGTCATTTGGCGGACCAATAATAGTTGAGGGCAAATAAAAAAAAGGAAACAAAGAAAAAAGAGAGGGTGAAGTGTGAAATAAAGCAAGTAGGGCCCAATTATGTTTTCTTTCATATTTTTGTTAAGAAAAAGAAAAAAAACATGAAAAATTTAATTTTTTTTTGTACTTTTTCATCATTTTCCGAAATTTCGAAAATCAAAAATCTAAAAAAAAAAAGAAAATCCAAAAAGAGTTTACATGTTTCATCATTTTTCAAAACAAAAGACAAAAATATGTTTCCTCTGAATTAGTTGTTATTTTTATTTCTCGCCTATATCCAAAACTCCCCGAACTACGCATACTTGATTCGCGTCTTTCAGGGCGTGATACGAAGGCAACCCACATACGGTCCGGTCTTTCTAGTGAATCTTAGGTTCTTGGCTTTGCGACGTCTTAGCCAAATTTTGCATTTCTAGCCACCTTTTGGTCACATAAGCCATTTTGCAAAAATAGTCTCAATCATGTCTTGCATGCGTCCAATAGGGAGTGTTATTATCTAACATAGTGTTGGTTTGAGTTTGTTTTTTCATACAGGTGTGGATCTACTTACCAGAGTTTGAGTATGACAGACACCCCGTGACCATCCATTCAGGATCGCTTGTTCAGGAGTTGCTTAAGGAGATTTTTCTTTTTATATTTTGAGTATGTTTGTCTTTTTATGTCGTCTTTTACCTTCTAGTTTTGTACAGTAATGTCGAGTTTCTTGTTATTATATTTTCTATTTTGTATTTGAAAAAGATGTGTAATAAGTCAAAAAATCCAAAAAAGAGATTTCGCGTTTTATATTTCCGTTAGAAGTTTTCTTTAGAATACTAATTCTAGAAATAAAAACAAATTCCTTTGAGGTGGTTTTATTTTAGGAAATTAATATCTAGAATTCAAAATATATAAAAAAATTATTTTTATATTTTCTTTAGTATATTAAGACCAAAGATTCAAAAAAAAAAGAGAATTTTCTTTAGTACATTTTTAAAAGTTTTCTTTTAAGATATTACTTCCAAAAGTCCAAAAAGATTTTCTTTGGAGGCGCTTCTTTGGGAAATTGAAGAAAAATGAAAAAAAAACCTTTTCTTATTTTCATTAGAACTTTAGGATATTGTATATAGAAGAAAAAACATACTTTTTCTTTGGTTTATTTTCAGAGTTTCATCCTTAGGTAATCAAAAATTGAAATCCAAAATTATTTTTTTATCCTTGTCATTTCTTAATTCGAAATCTTTCTTCAGGGATATCAAGTGAAAATTCAAAATATTTTTCTTTGGTTCATTCTTTAGATTTCCTTTCTAAAAAAAAGATCAAAATATTTCTCTTCTAGGGGTTTTTCCTTAATAATTTCTCATAGAGTATCTGTTTCAAAAGAAAGGAAAAAGGAGAAAAATATATGCTCGAGTTTGGAATAGGTTATAGAACATTAAGTCTAAAAAATTTCAAAAAAATGGGGGATTTGCTTCTTTTATTTTTATTTCCTCATCAGAGTAGTCTTTAAGGTAAAAGAAAAAAAAAGAAAAAAAAAAGAAAAAGAAAAGAGAGCATCAGTTTGTTTACTTTATTTCCGATCTTCTCGAACTACACAAAGATCTGATTCATGCGGCATCATGATATGTAGGCAACCTACATTGGGTTCGATCGAATTATTATTTTTTTAAAAATAAAAAAAGAAAAAAAAGAGAAAAGGAAAAAGAAAAGAAAAGAAAAAAAGAGGTGAGATTATGGGATGTGAGAAATGAAAGGAAATAAATAGCGATAATTGGAGAAAAAAAAAGAGAGGAAGGAAAATGAGCAAACCAAGAAGTGCCAGAAAAGAAAAGAAAGGAGAGGATTGAAATGAACAAATTGGGATGATGCCAACTGACCTTCGTACCCTTGAAGTCATTTTAGAACCGATAACTGTGGCTAGGTGCATTGCACATAAAGTGAGATTATCTTATGTTAAATGCCCTAACGCTAACGTGATGACATCATCTTCATAGCAGAAAGGTGATTGGTTTGTGGTTCTTAAAGTGGTAACTCTTCTCTACAACAAAAGGTCGAAAGGCAATGGCAGACGACAACAGAATTGAGTTGGTTGGTACTGGTGCCCAAAAGCAATTGGTTGAACGGGGCAATGAGTTGGTTGAAGAGGTAAGGATGTTAAGACAACCCTTTGCGGACATGTATCAGTCTTGGATGACTGGGAAGGCACCACCCCCGCCACCATGTAGCTTCTTAGATGCCACCCTTACCCAAACTCCGACCATAGTGCCAGATGATCCCCCATACTCTCCAGATCCACCAGCTTATCACAACTTTCCCAACCACCCTAGTAGCTCCATCACTCATCCTCCAATTATATCTCTCTAAAATTGACCTCTTGTCATATCCATTATCCCCATGATCAAAACTTCTCAACAATCTTCCTTTCATAGATCCAACAATGGACACCCACTCAAAGCTCATGATGCCCAATGTTACCCCTCAGAGGTTGCTCACAAGGTTCCTGACTCATACAAGCAGAGCCCTCGGGATGAGCCTCATGTTGAAAATGAAAAGTTCACAGGAAAAGAAGGGCGAGATGAGATATCCAGGAAGCTGAAAGGTATAGAACGGTCCTTAAGGAGCATGCAAGGGATGGGAAATTAGATTAAGATGTTCCCTGGTGTTCATCTGCCCACGGGGTTTAAAGTGCCAAAGTTTAATTTGTATGAGGGGCGTAGAGATCCGGTAGCCCATCTAAGGGGTTATTGCAGTGAAATGAGAAGTGTTGGCAGGAAAGACACATTGCTAATGGCGTATTTCAGTGAGAGCCTGACTGGTGAAGCCTTGCAATGGTATACACGTCAAGATGTCAGTAAGTGGTCTACATGGCATGACATGGCTCATGATTTTGTTTGACACTTTCAATATAATATATGCATTACCCCAGACCGCTCCTTCCTATCTAATATGTAAAAGAAACCGGAGGAAGGTTTTAGGGAGTTTTGGTTCAGATGGAATGAACAAGTTGTCCGGGACAGTCCTCCCGTTGATAGAAAAGATATTGCTGAGCCCCGCCAACGATAGGATCCAGTGGGCATTCCCGCTCAACACTTTCATCCTCAATATCGACCATATGGATATCCTCGTGCTCCAAATATTTCTCCCCAATGCTACTTCTCTCCACAAAATCCCCAAAGTCATACCTCACCTTCCCAGTACCCTATCTATAATGCACCGCCATATGCTCCACACACGTGAGACCTGCGATGACCTGTACCATTTCCGCAAATATCTTACCCGCCTCCTCAAGCACATCAACCACCTACCCGCAAAAGGTTTCAACCAAGGCCAAAGTACAAAATGAAAAGGCAGCAGCAAAGAAAAAAGTATTTCACTCCTATTGGAGAATCATATGCCAGTCTGTTCCAAAGGCTGAGGCAATTGGACATGTTGAAGTCGATTCAGATAAAAATGCCAAACCCTCTTCCAAAGAATTTTGATTTTTCTCAAAGGTGCGCATATTGCTTTAATGCCCGAGGCATGACATAGAAAAGGTTGGCATCTGAAAGGAGCAGTCCAGAAGCTTATTGATGTATTTGACATTACAGTGCAAAATCCAAATGCAACAGATACTAGCCAAAGTACATTGCATGTTCATAATAAGACGCATATGGTGGAAATGATTTGTGTGGAAAAGGAATATGAGAACTCTTCTGAGATCCTCGGAGGGCCATTTGCCGCAAATCTTTCAGTGCTATCACTCTTGGTTTCGGAAGTTGATCCTAAGAACGAGCCGGCCAAAGGGACCCAAAAGCAATTTGCTAAGGACAATGCGATGAAGACTTGTGAAGGTTCTAGTAATGTTGATGCGAAACCCAGTGACTAGGATGTCGAGCTTGGTAATTGGAAAGATGCTCCTTTCTTGGCCAACCAGGAAGGAGTCTTGGTGATTTATTTTGCATTCATTTCTATTGTCCAGGTTATTTCGAGGTTGTAATCCGGATATTGTCTAGTGCCTCAAACCTTTCTATCCTTTTTATTTTGCCTAGTTCATTTAGTTGTAGTAACTCATTTAGTGTTATCTAGGTTTGTTCCAAGGTTGTACCCCAATTTGTTTTGTTATTCAAACCCTTTCACCATCTGTATAATGCAATTTCCTGTTTTCTGTTATTTCTAGTCAGTGTTTGTTTATTTCTCTTTCCCTTTTATAGTTCTTTTCCTGCTGACTCTAGTTAGATGAAATGCACGCGTAATTCTCAGTCTGGTCTTAAAGGTTAGTTTAATCAGAAAGCAATGAAACAATTTTTAAGATGATAGGGACACTTGAGGGAAATAAGTGCATATTTGGACATTTCGAGATCATTTAAAGCCCGAATTGTGTGAAACTGGGGCAGATGGTTTGGGAAGTTGAGAGGATGACATGAATTTGTTACAAGAGAGTGCGTCCCAACAACTTGAAGCAATAAACTTTGAGTACAAGTGCATCTCAAGTTACAAGATAAAGTCAAGAAAGTTTTCTCCGAATTGACGGAGGATATCCATTGTGAAGAGGGAATCACCCAATGAGAGTTCTATACTTGACAAGGCACTAAAAAAAAGAAAAAAAAAGTGTGGAAAGCATATCAGTGATATCAATGCCGAAGTTGTAAAAGAAATGTTATGTGTGCTCTTCCTTTTTCCTTTCAAGTTGCATGTGTTGTACTTGACATTTTCAGGGATTGGGAGGCCCTCTTTCAGCTACCCAAACACTTATACCATTCGATGCCCTTTTGAGCCTGTACTGATTTCTTTGACCTTCCCTCTTTTGGAATCAAGTTAGAGTCATACGAAAAAAAAGAGTTCATGTCACATAGGTTTATTTTAGAAAGTTCATTTCAAAAGGAAAATTTTAATAAAAAGAGATAAAGAAGAAAAAAAAGAAAAAAAAGAGAGAAAAAAAAGAAGGAAAAACAAAAGAAAAGGAAAATAGTAACAAAAGTAGTCTTGTGAACTATGTTTGACCTCATTCTTGTCACCACAAGATACGAGGCAGCCTTATGGTTCGGTCATACCAAATAAAATATTTCATAATCCCACGAAGTCGAGAGTGGGGCAGTCTTTCTTAGTAACTCCATAAAAAAAAAGAAATGAAAAAAAATAGATTCAAACTCCCCTATTTTAGAAATTGGGGCAAAGTTTTTAGAATGGATTCCAAAAGTTGTAAATAAATTAACCTCATTGTCATAGTTACTTGAGCCTTTATGATATCCTTTCTTTCTAATCCTGTCCAAAAGCCATATTACAGTCCAAAAAAGACCTCACGGATAATCTTTGAGAGTGCTAAGTTTAGACATGCCAAGGGTATATGATGTTTTTACCATGATTAATGCCTTGTCATCTGCAGAATTAGAGGAAATAAGAAAAAAAGAACAAAATGAGAGAGTCTTATTGGTGAAAACCTTCACAGGCACCATAAGACGAGGATGAGTTGAGAGAAAGAACAAAATAAGATAGGCTTGATGGTGAAAACCCTTCGGGCACCACAAGTCGAACAAGGATCGTGAATCAGATAGAATAATCGGAGCATTGAAGCCCAGTTTCACGGTTTAGGGGTGTAACAAGAGTTGAACATCAGACTTGCTTGATAGATTAGGCCACAGGTGCATGCCATGGTCATTAGAGTTGGTATCCACATCTGATAAGTTTCTACTTTGTACTTTTCTTGTTAGGAATCATCTCTTTCCATTGTCCTTTACTCTGTTCCTTTTGTCTTGTTTACTTCCTCTTCCTGAGTCTGTTTGGTCAGAACAAGTGAGAAATGACTTCAAAATTTGCCACCAACTTTCCAATTGCACAAAACGGGATCTGGCTAGCACATCAAAGTGGCATAAGTCAGGAAAGAGCAGCGTGCACACTGAGTTGGTAACAATCAACGTGCTTTGGGATTCATGTGAAATACAAATGTTTGGTATATGTCAATTCATGAACAATGCAACAGATAAAGGATGTTGGGTGAACGGATCAAAGGTATTTTTTGTGATAAGGTTGACAGAGAAAGTAGTTAACCAATAACAAGCAAAGTCTTTCTAGTGGAAATCAAAGTTATCATGGCAACTGAATGACCAATAGACGTCAAGGCCAAGGCCAGTGGCATACGTCAGGAAAGAATAGCAAGCACACTGAGTTGGTAAAAAATCAACATGTTTTGGGATTCATGTGAAATACAAAGGTTCGGTAAATGTCAATTCATGAGCAAAACGCAACAGATAGAGGAAGTTGGGTCTGAACGGATCAGAGGTATTTCTGTGATAAGGGTGACAGAGAAAGTGGTTAGACAATAAACAAGCAAGGTCTTTCGAGTTGAAATCAAAGTTATCATGGGAAGTGAAGGAGCAACCTCCCTCAAAGTCAAGGCCACAGACCAACCACCATATTTATAAACTCACAAGTTTCTTTGTTTGAAATAGGGATGAAAATTGTGCCCAAATCAAAGCTTGGAAGTTTGAATTTTTTTTTTCAAGTGTCGTGCCCAAATTTTGTCAGCACAAAGGCGGTTTGAGAAGGGGAAAGGAAAATTTGTTTGATCTACAGGAACCCTCCATGAGGAAAAGAATGGTTTAGGGGCAAGAAATTTTGTTCGTTCTACAGATATCATCTAGGAATAAAGCATGGCTCAGGTAAGTTCATTCTCGGCTTTTCAGGACCCTCCTGGATAATTGGATTTAATTTAAAAATCTCAGGACCCTCCTGGATAATGGGATTTAATTTTTCTTAAAAGGGGGGGGGGGGGGTCCCAGGATCATCCAGGATAATGGGACATAGTTAAATTTCAAGACCTTCATAGATAACAAAATTTAGCATAAGTTCTACTTTGGGGAAGTATAATTTAGCATTTAAAGCCTTTCACTTTTGAGATACGACTAGGTTTGAAATTTTTAGGATAAGGGAATTTAGTTTAGAATTTATTTTGATAACATGATTCGGTTAACACTCACATATGTTCCCAATATCAAACTGGGGCAGAAAAATTTGTTTTGTTATGTCTGTTTTGTTGTAATCAGGTTCAAAGGAAAAGTAGTTTCAAGAAGATGACAATTCAGGTTCAACAATCAGGCACCCACCTGGAGAAACAAGGGAGGACAATTCAAAGGAAAAGCAGTTTTAAGAAGAGGACAATTCATGTTATGCAATCAGGCACCCACCTGGAGAACAAATAGAGAGCAGCAGTTTCAGAGGAGTCAGTTCGAGTTGGAAATCAGGCACCCACCTGGAGAACAAAGGGAAGACAGTTCAAGTGTTGGAATTCAGGCACCCACCTAAGAGAACGAAGGGAAAGCAGCAGTTTCAGAGGAGTCAGTTCGAGTTCGGCAATCAGGCACCCACTTGGAGAACAAAGGGAAAGCAATTCAAGTGTTGGTAATCAGGAGCCCACCTGGAGAGCAAAGGAAAATCAATTCAAGTGTTGGTAATCAGGAGCCCACCTGGAGAACAAAGGGAAAACAATTCAAGTGTTGGTAATCAGGAGCCCACCTGGAGAACAAAGGGAAAGCAATTCAAGTGTTGGTAATCAGGAGCCCTCCTGGAGTTCAGAGGAGTCAGTTCGAGTTCGGCAATCAGGCACCCACTTGGAGAACAAAGGGAAAGCAATTCAAGTGTTGGTAATCAGGAGCCCACCTGGAGAGCAAAGGAAAATCAATTCAAGTGTTGGTAATCAGGAGCCCACCTGGAGAACAAAGGGAAAACAATTCAAGTGTTGGTAATCAGGAGACCACCTGGAGAACAAAGGGAAAGCAATTCAAGTGTTGGTAATCAGGAGCCCTCCTGGAGAACAAAGGGAAGGCAATACAAGTGTTGGTAATTAGGAGTCCACCTGGAGAACAAAGGGAAAACAATTCAAGTGTTGGTAAACAGGAGCCCACCTGGAGAACAAAGGGAAAGCAATTCAAATGTTGGTAATCTGGAGCCCACCTAGAAAACAAAGGGAAAGCAATTCAAATGTTGGTAATCAGGAGCCCACCTGGAGAACAAAGGGAAAGCAATTCAAGTGTTGGTAATCAGGAGCCCACCTAGAGAACAAAGGGAAGTAGTTCAAGTTTCGAGGAAAAACAGTGCAAATGTTGGTAATTAGGAGCCCACCTGGAGAACAAAGGGAAAACAATTCAAGTGTTGGTAATCAGGAGCCCACCTGGAGACAGGAGCCCACCTGGAGAACAAAGGGAAAAGAATTCAAGTGTTGGTAATCATGAGCCCACCTGGAGAACAAAGGGAAGCAATTCAAGTTTCGAGGAAAAACAATGCAAATGTTGGTAATCAGGAGCCCACCTGGAGAACAAAGGGAAGACAATTCAAGTGTTGGTAATCAGGAGCCTACCTGGAGAACAAAGGGAAAGCAATTCAAGTGTTGGTAATCAGGACCCTACCTGGAGAACAAAGGGAAACAGTTTATGTCTTAAGGAAGAACAGTGCAAATGTTGGTAATGAGGCACCCACCTGGAGAACAAAGGGAAAGAAACAATGTTTAAAAGAAGACAACACAAGTTTCAAGGGAAAACAATTCAAGGTAACAAAGGGAAGAGAATTCAAGTTTTGGTAATCAGACGCCCGCTTGGAGAACAAGGGAATATAGTTTAAATGTTGGCAATCAGGCACTACCTGGAGAATAAGGGAATTCACTTCAGAATGCAATTCGAGTCAGCAACAAAAGAAGATCGCGACAAGAATACGAGTCAACAGTCCGAGATAATCAACAGAAGTTAGTCACAATTCAGAATTAAAAAAAAAGATAAGAAGTGGATCCAAATGCAAAAGTTGATGAAAGATGTGAGCTGCTCAAGACATGACTGAAGTCACAAGCATGGTATGTCCGGTTTTGCTCCGAAAAGCTGAAGAAGAATGAACTAGCACCTGCAACTAGCAAACGTCAAGGTTCAAATCCAAAGTCTGCATGAAGAACCATTCAAGACTCAAAATCAAGCATCAGAAGACTTATAGATAGGAATCTTGTAACTCATAATTGACAGGCTTAGTTAGTCTTTTTCATTTCTTTTGATTTTGATGTAATAACAGGACTGCGTACCGGAACCTCGACGGAACGACACCTCGATCGGCTCTCCACCTCGGTACTCTATCACTGTTCTCACTTCTGAACTACACTTTGCCTGATTCCCTTATAGCCAAGGATATGTAGGCAACTCAGATACCAGCGCTCGATCACATTCCCCTTTCTCTTAGTTTTGGTCTCCCTAAATAAGGGTCGGGTCAAAAAACCTGTCTATTTGTTCTTTGTCTAAAAGTACTTCGTATTTCCAGTCAAAGAGGGGCAGCTGTAGACATGTGATTTTTGACCCTCCCCAAGATTTTTTTAGATTTTAGCATGTAAATATTTAATTTAGGCCTAATATCGTTATTTCAACTAATTTCGACTCTTCTTTTTTATTTTATTACAAAAAAACAAAAATTACAAAAATAGTTTCATTAAGGTTTTGTAGTCATTTTTAATCTTGAAAAAATACCAAAAAAAAATATAGTTTTATTTTAATGGTCAGTCTTATTTTAATAATTATTTTTACTTAAGTAGGGCTAATTAATATTTTTGGTAATATTTCTATATGAGTTGATTTTTAGTTAATTAAGCTAATTTTAAGCAAAGCTAGTTATAAAGGCCCAAGTTTCTAGCCCATTCCCTAAGCCCAATACCCTTAAAACCTTTCTTAAAAACCTAGAGACCTAGACACTAAGCTAGAAAAAAGATCCTACACAAAAAGAAATGGGAGATAAATCCTAGAGCTCTAGAGCAAAAGCTGCGCATCAACTAGAGAAGGAGGAGCTGTTGCCTTTTTTTCTTCTTCATGACTTATCACCAACAAATTTCATCTTCCTCACCTTAGTTTAACCATTTTAACACAACCATGAGATCTCGCTGAAATAAACTGTACCAAAGGCTCCATTAACACTCCAACTTCACCTTGTCTTCCTCCAAAAATACAGCTTGAAGTTACTGCAAAACCAGCCCCAAAATACCCATAAAACTCCATTAATACTAGCCCCAAAATTCCCATAAACTCCATTAAAACAAGTATCCACCAAGCTCTTAAAAACCAGTCCGAAATCAGATCCAAAACCTTCCCAAAAATCACCTGAAACAACTAAAAAATGCAGACAATATTTCCCTCTAAAATCGAGCAAGCAGCAGCTTCAAAGCTGAATCATCGAGGTCGTGTTCGAGTTTTCGTTCACCGTAGCTAGTCCGAATCATTAAGAGTTTGTGAGGTCGTCGTTCGAGTTTTATGGCGAGCTTTGAGGTTGCTGGCGAGGTTCCGTTCGAGTTCGACGGTATTGGTTTCGCATTCTATTCACTTCATAGATGATTTGTTGTACAAGTTCCCTTATCAATACATCAGAAGGTTTTCAGAAAGAAGTTACCATTGTCATATGGTCTGGTTTGAGAGGATCTGTTGATTTGGCACTCTCCTTATCGGTTAAAGTAAGTCGTTTTCTGCTAAGTTTGCAATTCATATGGTTTTATAGATCATTTGCTCTTGAAGCTTAGATACAAATGTGCACAAAAGATACATTATTATCTTTCTTTTTTTCTCTTCTTAAAAAATAATTTTTACATATGTTACTGGTGTGCATTTCATGTGACCCTACCGTAATTGAATAATTATCATGGCTACGGGTACGGTTCCCCTAACGTAGTTGTGATTTGTAATTGCTAAAATTCGGGTGTACATTTTATATGAACCGATTCTAATTTCCAACAAGGTTAAATAGAAGGTGTCGTGAATCACAAGTGCATTTCATGTAGCGTGACTTGCGATATGTTTTAAATAACCTTGAAATAATTCTTTAAATAAAAGCGGCTAAAAATTAAAAATGCACATAAGTTTAAAAGTGTTTTAAAATCAGATAAATAGGCCAATAATAATAGTTGAGCGACCGTGCTAGAACCACGAAACCCGGGAATGCCTAATACCTTCTCCCGGTTTAACAGAATTCCTTATCCAGATTTCTGTGTTCGCGGACTATTAAATAGAGTCAATCTTTTCTCGATTCGAGATTTAAAACCGGTGACATGGGACACCATAAATTATCCCAAGTGGCGACTCTGGTTTTTTAAATTAATAATCTCGTTTTGATTGTCACTTAAATTGGAAAAAAACTCCCTTATACTCCCTTCTGGGGTAGTAAAAAGGAGGTGTGACAGTAATCATAAACACAATCACCACCATGTGTGCGACATGGTGTCCGATCATGATCCGATAAGCTAGGTTGTCTCACCACAATGCCATGTGGATTGACATCACCCTCCGCTAGCAATCATCTCATCCCAATTTAGGGGTATATTATCATCACATCAATCTCATCCCAAATAAGGGGAATAATCACAATGCACTCATACACCAGTACGTGCAGTTCTGGCGTTAGGTTATTTCAACCTACCCTTCCTCGGTGACTAACTATACTCTCAAAATATTTTTGCTTTGCATACAAAGGAAATAAAAATACAAATACATACACCTCATAACCCTTCACACTGTTTATATCCTCATTGGTACTTTCAACCACTTACAACATCATTATTTCATTGGCTCTCTTGGCCATACATATGATTCTTCTTTCATGGTATAATGGCCGTATTTTATTTTCCACACTTTTATTTCTTTACTTTCAAGGATCATCATCATAAACATCAACATATAGAATATTTTGTAACTTTAAGTTCATTAGAAATGAAGACTTTAAGCACAATGGATTTCTTTCCAAGAAATAGAGTAAAATGATTGGCAATCGAAGCACGAGTTAAAATCATAAACGAGTAAGACACCATTTGATCTTGTGTTTACCGTGAAAATGGTAATACCAATTAAATTTGTTGATGGGACTCTAAAAATATGTAATCTATTTTTATGCTAGTTGTTAGAGCGGTTGATGCTAGATATATGAAGATAAAAGATAAAACGCGAGCTAGAATAGAGTTGTGATCAAACCGAGGGGCTTGCTGTCCGGGCCTCGGACTGACCGATGAGGGGCCTCAAGGTCGATGCCTGGGCTCGGGCTCAAGCTATCGGGGATAATCAGGAAAGGGCTAATAGTTAGGATATAATTAAAAGAGACTCTTTATGGACAACATCAAGCAATAAATGAAAAATAAGTATGAAAGTAATAAATGAAAGAGGTAGTCTCGAGCGAGTAAGTTAGAGAGAAAAGAGAGAGAGAGATGTTATTGATCTTGTGTAGAATAGTTGGAGCAACAGCAGCCCTTTACAAAGTGGTGAGGATCCCCTTTATATAGGAGGGGAAAATACAACATAGTACAAAATGCATTAATTGTAAAGATACGAAGATGGGACGGCTAGACATGATATTAGACTCTGCCGGTGCTATCTGCTCGCCTTGGGAATTCCACACCATCGAGATCGTCATTGGGTTGAGCGTAAATGAACCTCGAGGGAGAGAACCTGAGCGCAACCCCACAGCCTCGAGATCTCAATATGACTCCCCGAAAATGCCTTAATGGCGAGAAATCGGACCTTCCGATTTCACCTTATACAGATAGTCTCCGCGTTTCCTGGGATGAAGTAACGGGAAATGATTTTGAGCCGTTGTTCTGAGGTCATCATTGCCATGAAATCAACCGATAAGTGCATTAAATGCCATGTTCCAAAAATCGTGCAAGAGTCACCATCAATTACGCTTATCGAGGAAACCATGAACTGCTTATTGGCTCGCCCTTTTCGCCGCCTAGGCGGTTCCTCTAAATATATCGACCGTTTGACACTCCTTATTTTTACCCCATCTTCAAATTCACAAGTCAGAACCCATTGTCTTTTATAGTTTTTCATATTTTTTTAGAGAAATATTTACCATTGATATGGCTAGGACTTCTAGAACGGTTCCTCGGCGGAACGAGGTTGCATCATCATGTCGATCTTCTAAGGGGAAATCCAGAGCGATTCCTTCCTTAGAATAGTGTACACCGCCTAATCTCGATATGTCAAAGGATTGTAACATCGATACCACTTCATCCACGCTGGGCCAATGTGAGCACGTGTCCCGATATATTAGCGTCGTGACCAACATACAAACGGTGAGGACAGACTGCCGATGGAGCAAGGCAGTAGGGGTGGAGATTCCTGGTCCCAATGAGAATATAACGGACTATAAGGCCGGCTTTCTTTACGTGTATACCTACCCATTCACCTTAGTTCCCGATAATCCTTCTGAATCCTCTCCCTCGGAGATACACCCGGTTATCTTTAACTTCTGTGACAAGTAACAAGTGACGCTTGGTTAGATCTATCCTTTTTTCTGGAGGATAGTATTGATGCTCCGCCATTTCATAGAAGGGGTTGGGGGTGAGACTTTTACCCTCAATAATTTGATCAGGATGTATAGCCCTCAATTTTAACGAGGTTTGATCAGGCTCCATCATCGGTCCAAAAAATCATTTTTCTCGAGCTTCGACGAGGGAAAGGATCGAGGGTGGATGAGCAGATTTGTCCGGGTAAAGAACTCGGATATCATCCTGGCCCAGAGTATGCCCTTTCCGGAGAAATGGAACACACAACGTAAGAAATTTTCCCTTAAGAACTTTTACTACTTTTCTTTTGAAATAACGACCTCTCTGCGCTTCCTGCAGCCGCTTCTTGGTACCCCGAGGCGGTTCCGAATTTGTCGAGATGGATCGAGTGGTTGGATAAGGCATTCCTATATCTTGTTCGGTCTTGGACCGACCTGGCCAAGGAGCGATAGGTTGCCAAGAATCATGGTAGAGTTTCTTTACCGCCTACGCCTCGTATTTGTGTTTCTACCTATGCCCTTAGTGATGACATCTTGCGGTTATTGCGCTTGTGCAAGTCTTGGCGAGAATATGCAGATGAGGCCACCCCCTCGTGGTGAAGTGGAGGCTTCGGAGCCCGTCAAGGGAAAAAAGAGAAAAGGCAAGGCAACTATCGCCCTTCCTACGACAAAGAAACCCAGGTCACTCAAGCATCGAGCCTCTACTAGGACCTCTGCTTCAACTTCAGGGGTGAATCCTGACACCGAGGAAGAGGATAAAAATGAATGCCAGCTAGCGCAGAGGACGAGGTCGAATGCGAGAGCCTCGCAGGTGCCTTGATCGGAGGCTGCTGAGTCCGGAACGGCCAACTCCGATCGGTCTCATAAACCGGAGACCCTTGAAGAGGGTGTTAATGCGGCCTCAAATCGCACAACTAGGTTTGATGTAGTTTCCATTCACACAATAGGGGTTAACTTTTGGGGAAGTCAGTGACATGAATGACTTTATCTCATGCTTCCAGGTCTCGTCAGGGGAACTGAAGGACGCTCGAGAAGCGATCGTCGTCAAAGCAGGGATTCCTCTCCAAGGGGGAGGCTCTATTGCCAACATTTTTTACGGTGTTAGTGATAGCGGCGAAGAAATTCATGCGGTAGGTGATAGCCATATTTCGTGCATTTCTTTTAGTCTCGGGCATCGTTCTCTGTCTTTCTAACTTTTCCGCTATGCCGTAGTGTAAGGATATGTACGATCATGCCTTCCTTCAGCTCCGTGAGGAGCGTTCTTACCATGAAAAGGAGTGTAAAAAACTTACCTCTATGCTGCGGGATTCAGAGGTTCGCTCTGCCCGGGGAGGGAAAGAACTAGGAGAGCTCCGAGCTGCTTTGGAGACGGCGCTCTGGGAAAAGGCCGACCTTGCTGCGCAGGTATTTTGCCTTGCTTGTACCCGACTTCTGCTCACGTATTCTAACATAAATTGGCTTGCCTTTCTTTTGTAGGTTGAGCAAAATGGTTCACAGATTAGCCAACTAAACACGAAGATTTTTGGGCTGAGGAAGCAAAGTGAAGTAGCGACTATGGAGTTGGGGACATCTCAGGATCTTCTCAAGAATGCTCGCGAGGAGGTTGCTGCCTTGGCCGCGGCCAAGTCCGAGGCTGAAAGAAATGCTGCCACTTGTCTGGAGGACGCAGCCACGACGCACAAAATAGATCATGACGTATCGATAATAGCTGAGCAGAAGCTAGCTCGAGCCTTTAATCATGCTAAGGCGGAGACGAGGAGAGAGACCCTAGAAGAGATCGAGGCTAGAGGCGTCGACCTGTCAGCTGATCTCGAGGAAGCCCACAAATTGGAGAGAGAACTGGCGCTTTTAATTGCCCCGATGAGGGCGAGTATAGTAGTAATGAGGAGTAGTCCCCAAGTCATTTTGCATCCCCTCTTTTTCCTTTTGTATGTAGCCCTCGGGGGATGGATTTTGTAAAGATGTTTCTTGTGGATACGTTATTGGCAATGTAAAAAAGAGGGATTTTCCTCCTATCAGTTTTTCAGTCTCTTTTTTCTTTGCTCCTTTGCTTTTGCGGATTGGCTTTTGACTTACGATGTTGGCCTTTTGGAATCTGTTCTCGGAGCAACCGGGACCCTCAAACTGGCCATGCCTCGGGGTTAAAATCGACAGCTCCTGTCAGATCGGTGTTGGTGATATCGGGGAGCCCTCGAGGCCTCGCAGTTTTTTTGAGTTCTGCGAGGTAGCATCATTCCCTCTATCCGGTAAAAGAGGACCTGGGATGATTCCGCCAGTACGTTTCCCTAGGAGAGGGTGACCAGAATTAATTGGCCTTTTTGGGTAGGCGGGCAGTTGCTGCTTTGCCCCTATATATTCACTAGTGAATTTCTCCGCGCTTTGCGCGGTTTAATAAAATAACTTTTGAAATAATATTTTTTATTTAGTTGAGAAAATAAATATGTAGCTTTACCTATATGCATATAGGAGTATAAATTAATTATACAAAATGATTATATCACAAATATAAAATTTATTATCATAAATAGCTTGATCAATTTGACAGATATGTTACTACTATGAATACTGTAAAATAATTAAGCATTTATTTTGCAATATTGCTCAACTTCTAAACACTTCAATTATCCTTCGTTTACGGTACTTAAATAGGAAATTTTATAAAATAAGATTTTCAATCATATTTAGCTTAAGAGATACATAATCGCGAGTGACCATATACAGTCTTCCTTCCAAATCGATAAAAGGAAAACCCTTAGCCATCAATGGTAGATTATTTGAAGAACTTGTTGAGACAATATGTTCAAAACTCTGTCGAAATTCCTTAATACGTGCAAAGAAGTTGAGACGCTCCTTAAGGTTCCTCTTTTGTTTCCCTACTGTTTGCATACACATACAAATTATTTCAGTTATTTGACATGAGGAAAATAATCACATTTTCTCAAGTTATCAGTTGTCTTGAACAACTATATAATCAATCATCCTCAATTCATTTTTAGTTGTTTGAAAAAATAAAAACCAAAACCAAAATTCAATGTGAATTGCATACAATTATTCCTAAAATCTAAAATATATAGGGTATTTTTATGCCAAATCAAAAGGTAAGATTATTGCATTTGAAATTTTGAATATATGCAGAACACTACACGCCTGCAATATACTAAAAGAATAGCAAAATATGCATATAATATCATTAATGATAGCGTATTCATCATCAAGCTTGAACTGAATTCTCAAATACTAACCACAAATAATGCCATATGTTCAACTCTTCCTTACTCCATAACCAAAATTATGCACAAAAAAATTGTACGAAATAATATAATTTCGGCAAAAGAAATAACAACAAAAGAAAAAAAAAAGAAAAAGGAAAAAGAAGAAAGAAATTTTATGTATACAAAGTTTCGAACGAAAAAGAGAGGAATTATTAATGAAGAAAAGAAGAAAGCTATGAAGAATAGGATGTGTGTTAGTATTTATAACATAATATTTATAATAACCAATATAATTCGTAACTGACATTGGGTAATAGAAATGGAAAGAATAATGTCTAGTGAGTAATTGTAATTAATGGAATGAGTATTGAACTTATCAAGTGTAATTTTAATGAACTATTAAATCTATCAAGTATAATTGTAATTAACATGTTCTTTTGAACGTGTCCTTTAAGAATATGAAGAGTGGGTAAACAAAATAAATAAAATATTTGGGAGTTATGAACACAATTAATAGAGGAAATGGTTATATGTTATCTTATAGAGATTTTTGGGGTACTAAAAATAAAATAAATGAAAAAATGAGGGGGGAAACTCAAAAAAATGAGAAAAAAGATAAGTGAATTTCTTGGCCAAAGAGAGGTGCCACCTCACCATTTTATTTTCCACAATTATATATATATGGATTCATGCGCCTTTCCAGTGGTGATTCTGCTGCTTTGATAGACTATCTCTTCCGTAGAGCCAAGCGCTTTGTTCTAGTCCTTTCTCTCCCCCAATTCAAAATTTTTGCTTAGACCCACATCTTTTCCCTCCTATTCTACCGTAGCCATGACTGCTACGTTGACGTTCGATCGTCGGGTAGAGGGGAATTCTTCCTGTGTTCTGCACTCGGTAAGTGATAGCGACTCACCTCCGATGTCCGGTGAGCGAGACTTGGGGTGCCTTGCCTCGAGGAGAGTTGTCACGTTGGGGAGGCCTCCCAATGTTCCGGGTCACCGGGAGCATGTGTCGAGGATCATCTTATCAGTGGGAGAGGAAAACCTCGAAATGATCAGAAAAGAATGCGGGTGGGGAGAAGGCATGGTATTACAAGTACCTTCTCCCGAGGAGAGCGTCATGACATACATTGATTTTTTAGCGTATACACAAGCTCCTGTCGTCGGTAGAGAGGAGGACGAGGACCGTGAATGGATGAATCGGTTCGTTCGGATTCGAACCATCGATGTCATTCCTAGAGAATATTTTCCATTTCACGAGAAATGAACTTCACACGTAAGTGTCTCCTCTGAACTATCATCATTTTGACAGGAGGCAGGCTCCGTAATGATATCTTTCTGTTCCATATTTATAGCAACTCATTGGTCGCAGAACGAGGTCCCCGATTTAGCCGAGTGGTCCCTTGCTCGATTTATGATAGGCGCCGGTGGAGAAATCTGTCCAAAGGGAGATGGGAGGCGAAACATTGTGGTAGGTGTCCTGTGCTTTGCTTCCAAGAAAATGGCACGTTTCTTTCTAGCTTATTTAACTCAACTGTCGCAGGTGCTGGGGGTTCTTTCGAAATGAGGCCGTGTCCTTCGGGGGAGGAGAAGAGATTGTTGGCCTCGAGATAGAGGAGTGATGACAAATAAAAAGATGCTCCGGGGTGTGAAAGGGCTTGTAGTGAGGTGACACCTTCTCAACGATCAAGGAGAAGCGATTCGGTCAATCGGCCACCTTCTGAAGGCGGTACACCATCGGATGTTGCTTCGGCTTCGGCGAGGCTCAACGGCTTGACCTTATGGTGGGTTTTGATTGCTGTAAGATTATTCCTGCCCCGTGCCTTTCTCTTTTTTTTTATTTAGCTTTCTTTCATAGGCCTTTGACAATCTTAAATCCGAGCTGCTTCGTAGTGAAGCCCCATTACGGGAAGCTTTAGATAACGAGAAATCCCTTAAGCTTCTTTGTGCGGAAAAGGAAAGTGAGCTGGTTTCCCTGCGGCGCAAGGTGGACCGAAGCCTGACCCGTGAGATCCGCCTGGAGAATTAGGTACCCTGTATTTCACTCTGGCTTGCATTCCCCATTTTTACCTCAGCGTCTTGATGTTTTGATATTTCAGTTGAAAGACAAGGCGGAGGAGCTGGGACAGCTCTAGGGCAAGGTTGGTCGAGCCAAATGTGAATTCAACGAGGTACAGGAGCATGTAAGTACCCATTTTGCGGCTAGAGAGTGCTGTAGCCATGGCTTCTGCTCTTGAGGCGCAAATCCAGACTGTTTGCGCGGATAATTCTGCTCGGGCGAATATGATCGCAAGGCTCTCGTCCGAACTTTCAAAGGCGAAGACAGAGGCAGTGAATGTCTGGACTGAAGTTGTGATGAGCTATACCAGGGTGGGACAGAAAGCAGTGGCCTATTCAAAGAGTGCTGCCATTGCTAAAGCTGAACTGAAGAGATCCCTTGATCGTGCAAGCAGTAGCAAGGAGTATGCGAGGTGTAGATCCCGGAGGGAAGTTCTCGAGGAGATTCATGCCAGGGGCTTTGATCTCTTAGGGGAGATCTAGCAAGCAAAAGGAAAGGAGTATGATACCAAGTTCCTTCTGTCCGATGCTGAAGATGGTGAGGAGGGGGCCGCCGGGCCATAGTCACCGATGGGGTACATTTATTCCCTGCCTTGTTCTTTTGTACATAGTTTTCATAATATGTTGTAGACGGAGCTTGTATTTGATCGCCTGTATGTAAAAAATGGGGAACCCCGCACTTTGTGTCTTCTGTTTTCTGTTTGCTAGGATCTCAATCGGGTCGATTCGACCTTTGAATTAGTAGGAATCTTCGAACCCGTGGTACGGCCGTGAGGTTCATTAGGCTGGCGACAACGGCTTTTATCTTTTGCCCTTGGGCATACGCATTTTAACTGTTTTGGGTTTAGTCTCCGAGTCGGGCTTCGACTCGAGCTCAATCGATCCTCAAGTTTTATATCTGCATGGGCTGGCGACAGTGGCTCTTACGCCTTGGGTAGAAGTGACCTTTTATGTATGTGGCCCTGAGGCTCATGAAGCTTGCGGCGATGGCTCTTACGCCTTTTCCCTTAGGGATGTATTAGTTAACTATTTTGGATCCGGTCTCCGAATCAGGTTACGACTCGAGCTCATTTTGACCCTCAAGCTTTCAAAAATTTTAAGCTAGTGACAGTGGCTATTACGCTTTTGGTCATTGCGAACGTTTAGTGTGTGTGGCACTTAAGCATATGTAGGCTTTGTTTTCCTCTCGTTAAGGACTTTTTGAAATAATTTTGTCTGACCCGTCGTCTGTTCGGGAAGAACCTCGATTTCAAGTCGTTTGCGGCGATGTTCGAGCACCTCGGAAGGTTTAGCTCGTAGGCTGAGTAGCTCGAACCTTGTGATTTGGAGCTGACATGGTCGAAGCTCGTTTACCTATTTGAGGGTAGCCTGTTTAACTGGTTCTTTTCGAAGTAGATTCGAAGTAATGGCCTGTGATTTTATAGTGACAGTCGGGCGTCCCCGAGTCGCGTTAATTTGGCTGGTGCAGCCGTATTGACCGTAGTCATTTGTGTTTGGCCGGAGCTATTTTTGATCCCGAGTGTGGTAGTTTAGGCATCTACATTGAGGGTATGCACTTTCGGGAGTCTTACAAATGCAGTATATAGCCTAAACTTCGGGATCGAGTTTTATGACTGTAGTAAGGTCTTACAAAATTTTCATGCCTAATGAGGTCTTATAGTTTTTTCATGCTTGTTGAGGTCTTACAACTTTTTCATGTCTGTTGAGGTCTTACAATTTTTTCATGCCTGTTGAGGTCTTATAATTCTTTCATGCCTGTTGAGGTCTTACAGCTTTTGTTGCTATATTAAATAGATCTTTCTAGACCGAGTTTGCCCGCTCGGGGTCTTATGGCCTCAGGTTTTACGTGAATGGCGATTGGCATCAGTCTCCGAGTCATCGAGTTTGCTTAGGCTCGAAGGACGTTACTTGTGAGCTCAGAATTGCCTCATTGAGGGCTTATGAGCATGGATTTCTGACCTTGAGGCCATGCATGTATTAAATTATTGACGCTAGTCTCTGAGTATTTTGGGACGTACTCGATGGAGGGATCCTTGCCGTGAACATGCTGAATTTTCTTTGGAGTATGAGATGCTTTTGGTGAAAGATATTCTTTGATTTCTTGGCGTAAGTACATGTTGTTTTCTTTCTGTAAGCCCGGCTTATGCGAACACTGTTTGTTCGACCGTTTGTCCCGGTACATCATTTACTACTGGAACTTCGTTTTCCATTTCCTGGTACAGGGTTGATTGCAAGAGAAGCCTTGTAAGCTTGTTGGGTCCTCTTTAGGTAGCGTGTGGACATTTCCTCGTTAAAAACCTTGCCGGCAAAAACCCATCTCGGGATAAAAACTCGGTCGAAGGAAAAGAGTGCAACAGACGCTTTGAAACCTTAGTGCCCTCGTGCCAGATCGGTGTCTCGACTGCTTTGGTCACTGGCCTGCGCAAGAGTTACCATGAAGTAAAAGATAGAAAAAGGGAGAGATGATTATACCTTAGTGGCGATAGCGCTCTTGGGTTCTAGCGTACGTTTGGCGGATGCGATGTAGCCCTTCATATGAATACGACCGAGGGCGTGCATTAAAAAATCGTGTGGATGATGTATTGGGGTTCATCTGCTTTGTCTTTTTTGTTGTTTCTCTTTCTCGGGACTGGTTTTTAGTTCGGTTGCTGAGGAATTCCCGAAGGTGCCCGTCATCGAGTAGCCGGGCCATTTCCTCCTGGAGTTGCCTGCAATCCTCAGTTCTGTGCCCGTGCGAGGTGTGAAACTCGCATATCAAGTTGTAGTTACTTTGGAAAGGATCTGAGTGTATAGGCCTGGGCCATCATGCGTCCCTGATTTTGCTGATGGCAAACACGATGTCTGATATATCGACGTTGAAGTTATATTCTGATGGGCGTGGTGCCACTATTGGCCCTGTGTCCCCGTCAAAACCACCTCTATTGATGGGTCCCTGAGGGTTCTGTCCTCTGTTCACCAATCGATCATTGCGTGGCGGATTGCATCTTGGGGCATTCCTCCTATCATCGGGGTACGGCTGATACCTCTCTTTATTTGATTTTGACTCCTTCGCCAGGAGTCTGCTCGGATATACTGAGCCCGAGGGAGCTCCTAGTTGGTCATCCTCGACCCTGATCTTTGACTGGTATCGATTGTGGACGTCTGACCAGGTTACGACGGGATATTCGATCAGATTCTTTTTCAGCTACCTTGAGGCCACCGAGCTTTATTCATTCAGGCCTTGAGTGAAGACCTGAACTTCCCAGTCGTCGGAGACGGGGGTAGTTCCATTCGTTCCTTCTGGAAACGAGACACGAATTCTCGCAGCTTTTCGTTCTCCCTTTGCTTAATCTTGAATACATCAGACTTCCTTGTTGCTACCTTGATGGCACCGGCATGAGCCTTTATGAAGGAATCTACTAGCATGGGAATTGAATTTATGGAGTTAGGAGCTAGGTTGTGATACCACATCATGGCCCCTTTCGAGAGCGTATCTCCGAACTTCTTCAGTAAGACGGACTCGATCTCGTCTTCCTTTATGTCATTGCCCTTTACCGTGCACGTGTAGGCAGTGACATGTTCGTTGGGATCTGAGGTCCCATTGTATTTTGGGATTTCTGGCATTCTGAACTTCTTTGGAATGGGTTTCTGAGCCGCTTCCTCTGGGAACGGTCGTTGTACAAACTTCTTTGAATCTACACCCTTCAGGACCGGGGGTATGCCCGGGATTTGGTCGACTCTGAAGTTATAGGTTTCGACCTTCTTGTCGTTGGCTGCTATCATTTACTTTCATGACTCGATCCTTTTGGTGAGGTCCTCCAGCATTTTCATGATGGCATGATCGCCTACCGATCTGTTGTTGCTCCATGTCTCCGGTACCTGTTCGGCTGGGGGAGTAGTTTCCGGTGCTACTGTGCTGGGAGTCTTCGTGTGGCTTTGCAACTGAGCGATAGCCAACTGTTGTGTCTGCAATATTTCAAAAATAACATGAAGACTAACTTCCTATTCTTCCCGGGGTGGGGTTTTTTGGGCTTCCTATTGGTCGCCATGTAGTATGCTCTTGTCAGTGTGTGAGGTTTCGTCGACCTGATGCATGTTTTGCGAATCCGCGTTCGCTAGAATCGGTCCAGGTGCGTTATCGGGGTTCTGCAACGGTGCGTTGACAACTGGAACAACCACACTGTTTTCTCAGTGGTTTTCGAGGTTGTCGTTCTTGACTCTGTTCACTGAGCCAGACATTTTGACCTGAAATCGAAGATCTTGGACAAGAAGAAGTGTGAAAGATAACTTGTGTTGTGTGACGAAATCAGCAAGAACATAATCACTATTATTTTTAACCCCACGGTGGGTGCTAAACTGTTTACTGTGAAAATGGTAATAACAATTAAATTTGTTGATGGGACTCTAAAAATACATGATCTATTTTTATGCTAGTTGTTAGAGCGGCTGATGCTAGATATATGAAGATAAAAGATAAAACACGAGCTAGAATAGAGCTGTGATCAAACCGAGGGGCTTGCTGTCCGGGCCTCGGACTGACCGATGAGGGGCCTCGAGTCGATGCCTGGGCTCGAGCTCGAGCTATCAGGGATAATGAGGAAAGGGCTAACAGTTAGGATATAATTAAAGGAGGCTCTTTATGGCCAACATCAAGCAATAAATGAAGAACAAGTATGAAATCAATAAATGAAAGAGGTAGTCTCGAGCGAGTAAGTTAGAGAGAAAAAAGAGAGAGAGAGAGATGTTATTGATCTTGTGTAGAATAGTTAGAGCAACATCAACCCTTTACAAAGTGGTGAGGATCCCCTTTATATAGGAGGGGAAAATACAACATAGTGTAGAATGCATTAATTGTAAAGATACGGAGATGAGACGGCTAGACGTGATATTAGACTCTGCCGGTGCTATCTGCTCGCCTCAGGAATTCCCCACCTTCGGGATCGTCATTGGGTCGAGCGTAAATGAACCTGGAGGGAGAGAACCCGAGCACAACCCTACAGCCTCGAAATCTCGATATGACTCCCCAAAAACACTTTAATGGCGAGAAATTGAACCCTCTGATTTCACCGTATACATCTTGAAATACTTTTTCCCTGAAAGGGCAATACACAATTTCAACTCATGAATATGTAAAAACTTAAAACATATTGGAAATACTTACAAAGCATACATTAGTTAAAACAACCACATTGGGGCATGACTTGAGGACATAAGCTTTTAGGCAAATCTATTTTCGAAGTCAATTTGTAATAGTTGAATCAAGGTTCATTTCATAACCTTTCTCACATCATTTTATTTCATTGGCACTATTAGCCATAAGTATAAATTTCATTCTTGGCACGGTGGCCACACTTTATATCTCCAACTCACTTATTTCACTTTCAAGCATCTTTATAGATTATCAACAATAAGGCATTTTAAATCAAGACTTTAGGTACACATATGAGCAATTAAGAGTCTTAAGCACATCGCGTTTTTCTCACATAATTCTGCATCATAACTTCCACTTGAAACATGACTCAAAGTCATAATCTTTTAATGCACACATTATTCTTGAACACATTCATGACGTATAACATAATGTGATAGGAGCATTCAGAATATGTTTTGAATACATAACTTTCGACACTTTGTTTACTCGGGATAATTGAATTTATTAGGAACAACTCGGAACACGAGAATTAGGAACTTGAGCCAACCATACTTGGAACTTACGAAAACATCATGGAATTCAATTCTAAGAGAGTAGTTTAGCCAACATACCTTGCTTGAGCTTTTCTTAGATTACTACACATCCCAATACTCTTAGCAAGTTCTATCTATAGAAAGATAACGAAAATCGGATAATAATTAGAAGGATTCTCATGACATAAGTCTCTTGGGAATTTTGTCAAACCCCTACTATGAAAAATCATCTTCAAAGCTTTACAATGATAATACCTTCCTCCATTAACCAATTTCAACAAGAAACCACCCAAAATTGTTCAATAACCTCACACACTACCTCCTAATGTCACATGCATGGCCTATCTCTAACCCACAACATATATAGATCCATAACTTCTTGCATAAAGTTTAGAAGAGTGACTTACCTGGATATATGATGGTTTTGGGAGTGGCTTCCATGATTCTTGAAGATTTTGGGCAAAATTGGATGAATAAAATTGCTAGGTCTTTTTTCTCTCTCTCTCTAAGATACTCTCACTTCTTTCTAAAAATATCAGAGTTTATCTTATAAAATGACCCCCTAAGGCCTTATATCAAAATAGGGTCGGATAAGAATATTTCCAAAAATGACCCCCGAAGTCAATTATATAGTGTAATTATGTAGTAGCATAATCGATATGTGGCCAGCAGAATAAATATGTGGGCAGCAGAATCGATTATGTGGCTAATAGAATAGATATGTGGCTAGCAGAATATTTATGTAGCCTGTAGAATGATTATGTGGCCAGCATAATAGTTATGTGGCCAGCAGAATAGTTTTCAAAATTTTCCCATTTTTTATGTTCCACTCTGCAACGGATCTGCGGTGCGCGTAGTATTCTGCGGTCGCATAATTGACCGTAGAAATGCCATTTTCTGCAAGAATTTACCTCTAATTCCCTAATGCATTGTACAACCCAAAAAGTCTATACCGTGGCTCGTTTTCTACAATCCTCAAACCTATTAGTCTACCTCGACACCACAAAATCTTAAATTCCTTGGCAAAATTTTACGAGGCTTTATAGTGTGTGGTGACCATTGGAGGATTGGAGACTAGAGTTGAACTCTTATTGCTTAGTATGGTTGATTTAGACGTGATTTTGGGTATGGATTGGTTGTTTCCATGTCATACTATTCTAGATTGTCACGCTAAGACCTTGACGTTGGCAATTCCGGGGTCGCCAAGGATCGAGTGGAGAGGTTCGCTGAATTATGTTCCCAGCAGGGTGGTTTCATATTTAAAGGCCAACAAATGGTTGGGAAGGGGTATATGTCATATTTTGCATCCATTAAGGCCTATATCGCAAAGATTTGAGTGTTCATCTTGTCAAAAGATTCTTATAACATATAGCAAACATATGTTAAAGACATTCATTTTTGCTTTGTAGACATCAAAATTTTATCGGATCAAATACATATGAAATTTGGGTTTGATCCTAAATTTAAGATACTAAAAGTAGAGTCCATCGAGGTTTCTTGGAGGCTACTATATCTGAAACCCTAACTTGGAGGCTACTCTACCTAAAACCCTAGCTACAACTATAAAAGGGGGCCACATATTTCCTTTGAGAGCATCTCGAAATTGCATAAAAAATCTTGTAACATTCATAAAGAGATCAAAGACATCAAATATTATCTTTCTCAAAGCCACCAAAGTGATCAATGAATGCTCTTCCTTTTCCTGGAGATCAAATATATCCTAAGGAAGTTCGCATCATCCTATGTTCGAGAAATATGCTGGTTAAGCCCTTAAATCACGGAGAAAGATCTAGAGAGAAGAATCAAGGGAAGAAACAGAATTGTACCCGCACCATTTTATCAATAAAACTATGTTTCTTCATATTTATATTGTGGTTGCAATTTATTTTTGTATCACTAATAATTTGTTGCAAACAAATTGGCATGCCCAGTGGGACCAAATCTGCCCTTCATCTCTTCTCTCACGGTGAAAAGAATGTGGTGTCTTCTTTACTGGTACTTCAAGCCTCGTCTACGACGATCTTGTAAATCTACGCCCCAACAAGCCTTGAAGTTGGGGGCATTTGTAGACATCAAAATTTTATCGGATCAAATTCATATGAAATTTGGGTTTGATCCTAAATTTAAGATACTATAAGTAGAGTCAATCGAGGTTTCTTGGAGGCTACTCTATCTGAAATCCTAACTTGGAGGTTACTCTACCTAAAACCCTAGCTACACCTATAAAAGGGGGATACATATTCCCTTTGAGAGCATCTCGAAATTCCGTAAAAATTCATGGAATATTCATAAAGAGATGAAATACATCAAATATTGTCTTTCTCAAAGCTACCGAAGTGATCAACGAATGTTCTTCCTTTTTCTGGAGATCAAATATATCCTAAGGAAGTTCGCATCATCCTATATTTGAGAAATATGTTGGTTAACTCCTCGAATCACGATGAAAGATCTAGAGAGAAGAATCAAGGAAACAAACAGAATTGTACCCGCACCATTTTATCAATAAAACTATGTTTCTTCATATTTATATTGTGGTTGTAATTTATTTTTGTATCACAAATAATTTGTTGCAAACATGCTTCTAAGTGGTACATATCTATTTAATTTATGAAGATTTTTAGGCCTTGGACCTCTCTATTATAATAACGATGCTCTTAATATTTTAATTACTTGAACTTCATAAAACAGAAATACCTATGCACTTAGGTCTTCATGTGGGCTTTCATTTTTTATCATTATTTTGTTGTGTATAATTTAAAAAAAGAATAACCTATTAATAAGGTATTAGGTAGATCTACGCTAAAACCTAATTGAGAATGTTACTCATTTGTCACCACAAATTTAAACATTGTTGAGTGAATTAAAATTAAAAATTTAAAACTTCATTGTTGGGTTTTAAAATCATAAAAACTCATAAATGAATCTTGTATTTTATAGAAAATGTTTGACAAATTAATGATTTGGGTTCGTTAAGAATGTCATTCTAAAGTTGTGGTTAAAATTTAAATCTACTCGGTGAAGATTTAAACTATTATATGATGTTATACATGAGTTCAAATTCATAGGAGACGAAACTCAACATTTATATATAGTTTTTTATAACGCTATATAATTTTGTAAAACGGTGTAAAAGTGTGTACAAATATCTCTTATACATTATTAACTTATAGTAAGTGTATAATGTTATATAATGTTTCTATATCAGATACACAAATGTTGTTGCAAAAAACCCATTGATTATGCGAATGCAAACTTAAAAAATAACTGCATAGGTCCAATGTGTTATGTTGAGTTATACTTTTTTTTAGCAAATCTCTCTATTATTTATTATTCATCAAACTTTGTGAGTACAACAATGTTTTTCTCAACATAGCATAGCTACTTGAATTCTAAAACAATGGTCTTGAGTTCCAATTCCATTATATATATTAACATCGCATAGCTGGCGGGGGTAGCAACTAATAAAGATTGATTCCACTTAACCCGACTCAAAAGCTGATACTATATAATATAAGAAAAGCTGCCAATGTTAAAAGTACACAGTAAAAATAAAGTGTTTTTCCTTGTTTGACATAAAAGTGCCAACGTTGACAAAATTGCAAAAGTAATAACTTTATAGCTTTAATATATAAAGATCTTTTCTTCTTTATGGTAGAACTTTTTTTGACAAGGGGATACACCTAACATCGTACCTTCAAATATTGTACTTTTTGTTTCCATGAATTACAAAATACCATGTGGCTATTTGGGGTTCATCTCATTGCAATTGTTACTTGAAATGCCGTGATAAAGGGTCGCAAAATCTTGAAATTATTTTTCTTTTTAACTTGTCAAAATGTAGCAATTCTTCTCTTATTGCATACAAGCGATAAAGAACTTACTATCACTTCTTGGATTTGTACTAACCATATCTAATTTGACCACTTTTGTTATCCACTCAATCTCTCACGATTTGATAAACCCTAATCTAATTTCATCAATTTTTGGTTTTGAACAGGGATTAAAAGTTTTGAGTATAACTCTTACCTCATTGATGTCGGCCGAAGATTTTCTTTTTTGTTTTGGTTCTTTTTGGATGCGAATAGAATAATGGGGGACAACACAAAAAGATCAGATTTTGGTTAATTATTTTCCACATGAGCAAAACTACGTGTATACGGTAAAAATCAGAGGGCTCGATTTTATGATCATTAAGGCGCCTCGTAAAGACCACCCCCGAAAGGCTCGAAGTTTAGCTCGGAGTTCGCCCCTAAGGGTTCATAATAATCGACCTCGAGGAAATATAAAGCAACGGTTATGGCGCACTAGCAGGAAGTTCCCATGGCACATGATTAAAGCTGACCTATCCTACTAGGCTAGTTGAAGCCCGTACAATGGCATTGAATGGCTGTGCCAACCTCATGTCTTTTTAATAAATGCACTTTGTACTATGTTATGATTTCCCTCATCTATAAAGGGGACCCTTGTCATTTTGTAAAGGGGAGATACAATACTACACACTACATCCAATACAAAAACATTCTCTGCTCTCTAACTCAAACATACTCTCTATTTGATTTTATTGCTTACATTCACTGTATTCTATTTATTGTTCTTCATTTATTGCTCATTATTGGCCATAAATATTCGCCATCAAATTTAGCATAACTGTTAATCCTCCATCGACTGACCTTAGCAGGGCATCCAACTCGACCTCGAGGCCCCGTATACGCAAGCTCGAGGCCCCAATTTCTAGCCATTCGGTTTGATTATTACACTGTCTACAAGCTATTATCTTATTTTCTAATCTTTCACTTATCATCTATTGCCTAACAACTAGCATAAAAATAGATCACATATTTTTAGAACCACAAAATCAAATCTAATTGTTATTACCATTTTCAAAGTAAACAGTTTGGTGCCCACCGTGGGGCTAAAAATAATAGTGATTATTTTCTTGCTGGTTTACTTCATAACGCAAGTTATCTTTCACGCTTTTTCTTGTCCAAGAATCTTTGATTTCAGGTCAAAATGTCTAACTCAGTAAATGCATATGAAAACAACAGTCTTGAGGACCATGGAGAGAATGGTGTAGCTATTCCAGGTATTGGCGCACGGCCACTAAACCCTGAGGGCGCGCCAGAGCAAATCCCCGCGGATGTGGTCTCACGCGATGCCCAACACGTCGATATAAGCTCCCACACTAACAGGAGCGTACGCCAAGGAGACCAACAAGAAGCTAAAAAAACCCCAACTCGGGAAGAACAAGAGGTTAGCCTTCACGTTATTTTTGAAATGTTACAGGCACAACAACTGGCGATTGCCCAATTGCAAAGCCATCAGAAGACTCCAAGCACAGTAGTACCGGAAATGGCACTTCGAGCCGAACAACTACAGGAAATATCGAGTAACAACAGGTCAGCAGCCGATCCTACTATTATAAAGATGCTCGAGGACCTCACAAAGAGAATCGAATCGGGCAAAAAAAATGATAGAAGCCAACAACAAAAAGGTGGAAACCTACAACTCAAGGATCGATTAGATCCCGGGTGCACCCCCGATCCTGAAGGGTGTTGATTCAAAGAAATCTGTGCAAAAGCCATTCCCGTCAGGCGCGGCTCCGAATCCCATCCCGAAGAAGTTCAGAATTCCCGATCTCCCGAAGTACAATGGAACCTCGGACCCCAATGAGTGCGTCAATGCTTACACTTGTGCGGTGAAGGGCAATGACCTGAAGGACGATGAGATCCAATCCATCCTGCTGAAGAGGTTTGGGGAAACGCTCTCGAAAGGAGCCATGATGTGGTACCACAATCTAGCTCCAAATTCAATAGACCCATTTTCCATGTTGGCAGATTCTTTCATAAAGGCACATGCTGGTGCCATCAAGGTGGCTATAAGGAAATCTGACGTCTTCAAAATCAAACAAAGAGAAAATGAGATGCTGTGAGAATTCGTGTCTCGCTTTCAAATGGAACGAATGGAACTACCACCAGTCTCCGATGACTGGGCAGTGCAGGCTTTCACCCAAGGTTTGAACGAACGAAGCTCGGTGGCTTCGAAGTAATTAAAACAGAATTTGGTTAAATATCCCGTCGTGACGTGGTTGGATGTACACAACCAATACTAGTCGAAGATTAGGGTCGAGGACGACCAACTAGGATCCCCCTTGGGCTCGGTATATCCAAGAAGACTCCTTGCAAAGGAGTTGAAGCCAAACCAGGAAAGGTGTCAACCATACACCGAAGATAGGAGAAACGCCCCAAGGCGTAACATACCCCGAAACGAACGAAGAACAGACCAAGGTCAGAACCCTCGGGGACTCGTGAGCAGAGTCGAATTTAATAGGCACACAGGACCGACGGAGGCACCTCGCCTTTCAAAATACAACTTCAACGCTGACGTTTCAGACATCGTATCTGCCATCAGTAAAATCAGAGATACCAGGTGGCTAAGACCTGTATTATCAGATTTGTCACAGAAGAACCCCAACTTAGTGTACGAATTTCATGGCACACACATTCATAGGACCAAAGATTGCACACAACTCCGAGAAGAAGTAGCCCGACTACTCAGTAAAGGGCACCTCTGGGAGTTCCTTAGCGACCAAGCTAAAAATCAGTTCCGGGAAAGAGAGGCGAATAGGAAGAATGAAACAAATGAGCCGCAACATGTCATCCGCATGATCATGGGAGTAGTTGACATCCCAAAGGAACCCACTATCACAAGAACAAAAATATCCATCACTAGGGAAAAGCGAACTCGAGTTTACATACCCGAGGACGCTCTCACATTTAGCGACAAGGACATCGAAACGTTATATCAGCCTCATAACAACGCATTGGTAATTTCTTTTCTTATAAATACATTTCAAATTAAACATGTACTTGTGGATCCAGGTAGCTCGGCCAATATTATCAGGTTAAGGGTTGTGGAGCAGCTCGGACTTCTCGACCAGATCGTGCCCGCCTCTCGGGTCCTCAACGGATTCAACATGGCGAGTGAAACAACGAAGGGAGAAATCAACCTCCCGGTCAACATCGCTGACACGACCAAAAATGTCAAATTCCATGCCATCGAAGGAGACATGACGTACAACGCCTTGTTCGGAAGGACATGGATACACTGCATGAGAGCAGTACCATCAACCCTTTATCAAATGATGAAGTTTCCAACAAATGACGAAGTAAAAATTGTGCATGGAGAACAGCACGCAGCAAGAAAGATGTTCGCAGTGCACGACATAGCGCCGACATCGACACCTTCGACCTCAAAGGAACCACATGATAAGAAAACAGTGAAATAATGCTAACGGGACACATTCTCGGCTATAACCGGATAAAACAAGCAAGGGACCGTGCCGCGTCCCCGGAGCAAACATTAAAGGAATATCAAGGCTCGAAGCGCCATCGCCACTAAGGTATGACCATCTCCCTTTTTGTTTACACCTTACACTAACCTTTATGCAGATGTACGATCAAAACGTTCGAAGCGCTGCCCAGCTCGAAGAACTTAAGGTTTCAAAGCATACGTTGCACTTTTTTGCTTCGATCGGGTTTTATCCTAAGAAGGGTTTTACCGACAAGTTTTTTAACGAGGCAACATCCATATGCTACCCAGACTCAACAAGTATTCAAGGCTTCTCTTTAATCAAGCTCGAATACTGGGGGGCATCCCCGGAAGGTCACCTCCTCGGAGAAGCCAAGATGTGCTAAATGGGGTCTCGATAGGAAAATGATGTACCGGGCCAAACGGTCAAACGAATTGTGTCCGTATAGAATACCCGAGCCCTTGACAACAAAAACGTGTATACTTGTACCAAGTAATCAAATAATACTTTCCCCTCCATCAAAGCATTTCGCGTTTCAAAGAAGTTTGGTATTTTTGCAAAAATGGCTCTAGAGCCAAAAGCATCTCGAACACTCGGGAACTGACGTGTAAAACTCGAAGTCGTATGACCTCTGGGTCAGAATCTTCAAACTTGTAAGCCCTCAATGAGGCAACATCAAGGCTATAAAAATGGCTCCAGGAGCCAAAAACATCCCGAACACTCGGGGACTAACGTGTAAAACTCGAAGCCATATGACCTCCAGGTCGGAAGCTTCGAACATGTAAGCCCTCAATGAGGCAACATTAAGGCTACAAAAATGGCTCCAGAAGACAAAAACATCCTGAACACTTGGGGACTGGTGTCAAAAACTCGAAACCGTATGACCCCCGGGTCGGAAGCTTTAAACTCGTAAGCCCTTAATGAGGCAACGTCAAGTCTACAAAAATGGCTCCAGAGCCAAGAAAACTTTCAATGTCTCGGGGACTGCCGCTAATTGACATCCCTTCGACTTATCAAAACCCGAGGCCATAAGACCCCATATGGGCAACCTCGACCTCGTAAGACCTTAATAAGGTAACACCAAAAACTGTAAGACCTCAAGCAAGGCATAAACCATACTTGTGCCAAGTAACCAAAACTGTAAGACCTCAAGTAAGGCATGTAAAAATTATAAGACCTTACATAAAGGCATTATCCCGGTCTTAAAGTTAAGGCTATATATTCAAACATGTAAGACCCCTAAAAAGGCATACCCTCGATATACATGCCAAAACTACTTTATTCGGGAACTAAAAGGCTACGACCAAACATAAATGACTACGGTCATAAGGCTCCGACCAAACTAACGTGACTCGGGGACGCCCGACTGTCGCTATAAAATCACAGGCCTTCAATTACTTCAAAAGTACTTCGAAAAGAACCGGTTAAACATGCTACCCTCGACATAGGCAAAAGAGCTTCGACCATGTTAGCTCTAAACTATAGGCTTCGAAACACTCAGCCACCGAGTAAAACCTCTCGAGATGCTCATATATCACCACAAAACGACTCATAATCGAGGTTTTTATCGAACTATCGAAGAGTCAGGCAAACACAATTTCAAAGAGTCCTTAACGAGGGAAAAATGAAGCCTATATAAAGGGTCGTACCGACCCAATACGTGAGAGCCACTGTCGCTAGACCATATAAAGGGTCGTACCAACCCAATGCGTAAGAGCCACTGCTGCTAGCTCATATGAGAGGTCGCACCGACCTAACGTATAAGAGCCTAATGGCCAGCTTTGAATTTAAAAACTTAAGGGTCAATGAGCTCGAGTCGAAAGCCGACTCGGAGACTGAACCCGAAACAGTTAACTGAATATGCCTAAGAGCAAAAGCATAAGAGCTTAAAACACCGAATTATACTAAAAGGTCGTACCAACCCAGTGTGTCAGATTCAGCTTAAAATTCAAAAGCTTGAACATCAATAAACTAAAGTCGAAAGCCGACTCGAAAATCAAACCCAAACATAGTCAAAAATGCCTAAAGGCAAACGCGTAAGAGCCTATGGGCCAGCCCGACGAGTTTCGAGGCCATATTGAAAGCCTAAGGGTTTTTACCCCAAGGCCCAACTTATCTGGCCAATCATTGATAAAGCGTCGAAATTCAAAGAAAAGAAAGACGTACACATGCAAAGAAGAATAGAACCAAAGGGTTTCATTTTATAATTACATAAGGTTTCGTTTACAAAGTCTTCGAGGAACACCATACACAAGATTGAAAAGAAAAAAACCTAAGCATACGTTCCCTTCGAGGACTGTGGCCCACTGGCCTCGTCCCTGTTGTCTTCGACAACGGGCAGAAGGAACTTGGCATCATATTCATCCGCCTTCGCCTGCTTTATCTCTTCCGAGAGATCAAAGCCCCTAGCGTGGATCTCCTCGAGGGTTTCACTTCGAGATTTGCACCGAGCATACTCCTTGCTTCTGCTCTTATGGTCAAGAGCTCCGCTCAGCTCAGCTTGAGCATCGGCAGTGTCCTTCAGATAGATGACCACTTTCTTATCATCCTTAGCTCGGATCGCTTCGGCTTCAGCCCGGACATCCACAACTTCGGCTTTCATCTTTAGAAGCTCAGACTCGAGCCTTGTAATCATGTTCGTTCGGTCCAAGCTATTCTCATGAATGTTGCGGAGTTGTACTTCGAGGGCGGAAGCTATGGACAAATCATCCTTCTTAGCCGCAACCTAGGCGTCCACCCGAGCCTTTAGCTCATCGCACTTACATTTGGCTTGACCAACTTCGCTCCAAAGGCGTTCCAGGTCCTCCGTCTTTTTCTGCAACTGAAGTAAACGAAACATTAGCCTCAGAAGATAGAAGAAGAAACACGCACTCCCTTGGAACAAAAATTACCACCTCCTCGAGGTAGCTTTCGTAGTTCAAACTTTGACTCGCCTCATACCGCAAGTGTGCCAACTCGTCTTCCCTTCCATAGAAAAGAATCTTGAGGGATTTCTCCCCATCCACGACATTTTGTAGCCTGACCTAATGAAGTAGCTCAGACTTGAGCTTGTTAAAAACCTATGAAGGAGAAACTCGATAAGAGAGTAAAAATTGCAAAAACTATAAACCAATACGATCGGCCAAAACTCACCATAGAGTAGAGCCGCTGAGCTTCCTCAAAAGTCGAGTGCACGTTTACTAGTCTGGCTCCATCAACCCCAGTAGAACAGCTCCCGGTTGGGATACGGTCGCTCGATATATGCGGCCCCTGGCTTCGAACATCGCTCGAAGTACCTTCGACGGAAGAAGAAGTCGGCAGCAGAGAACCCTCGTTCCTCGAGGTACCTTCGACGAGAAAAGAAGATAGCAGCGGAAGAGGGACCATTTTTCTAAAGCCATAGATCTCGGGCGCTACTGGCTCAGCTGATACATCCTCTCTGAGCCTCCGGGCTGGACTTGTCTTGCTATAAGCACTGTCGCCCTGCGAGGGCCCTTTTTGCCTATTATTATTATTCCTTGGCCCCGAAGCTGACGATCCTTCTCCCTCTCCGAGAGCGCACGATCTCGCCTAAAAAAACTCCCCAATGCCTACGATGATGGAGTTAGTACGCACAAAAAGAAAGTGCCTTTCAAAATAGGAACAAATCACATAGCACGTACCATGGTGTTTTGCCTCCCATCTACCCTTAGACAAGTCTCACCACTTACGTTCATCATAAGTCGAGTGGGTCGCCAACTTCCAAGCCCAATCCGTCAGGTCGAGGAACTCGTATGACATCCATGGAACTGCTGCAGAAAGGGAAAGAAAGGCGCATTTACGGAGCCTACCTCTGCCATAAGCAAAACAATGAAGGCACAAGTGTACCACTTACGTGTAAAATTCCATTTCTCGGGAAATGGCAGAAACTCCGCGGGGATAATGTCAACAGTCCGTACTCGGACGAAGCGGCTCATCCATCCCCGATCCCCATCTTTTTCATCATCAACAATGAAGGGCCTCGTGGATCGGCATCGTAGGGTTAGCAGGCCTCGATGGTGAAAAGGCCGGTACAACCTGATGAGATGACTAAGGGTGAACTCAAGCCCTGCTTCCTCCACAATGAATCTCATCATCAATACTATCCTTTAAAATGACGGATGAACCTGTTCCAGGGTAGCCCGATACTTTCAACAAAAGTTGAGCACAACCCTATCAATGGGACCCAGCATAAAGGGTACGTGTATACATTCAAAAACCCCTCGGCATGATCCATGATGCTCTCTTCTAGGGAAGGTACCTGCAGTACTAACTTTCCCCCATCCACAATCTTTCCTAACTGACTCAAGGTGCCCTTCTGCTATTAAAGAAATAAACTTCGAGGCATACTCCCAATGACACTGAGCATTGGGAGGTTTTTCTGACGAAAAGTCCCCCCTCAAAACAAAATGTCCCGAGGTTGGCTCGCCTGACACCGGCGGAGCACCACCAACCAGGCGGGAACCAGAGGTAGAACTTCCTTCTCCTTGTCGAACGGATCCAGACATAGCAGCCATAATTGTGGAAAAATCAGAGAATTAGAGCGGGAATTTGAGCGAGGGCTTCAAAGTTAAAATGGTGAAGGACCTAATGCAGGAAAGAAGAACTCTATGAAGGGGTATAACTACTCGGAATAGCGGAATCCTCAAAGGAGGGAAGACAAACCTATATATAGAGCAAGCGGCGACTGTCCGCCTACCCTACAAGGCCAATTAATTCCAACTAGGCCATTATCACTTTCGGGGAGATGTACCGGTATGATCACCTCGGTCATTTCATATGATAAGCACTGACGTACAGTGTTCGAGGGATCAAAAACCCCCGCATCAACCAAGCCTCGAGATGGTGCCCCATCTCGAGGATCTCTATCAAGATGAAAACAGGCTCTAAGGAGCCATCAATATCATTCTAAGCCTCGAGATGGTGCCCGATCTCGAGGATATCTATCAAGATGAAAACAGGCTCTAAGGAGCCATCAATATCATTCTAAGCCTCAAGATGGTGCCCCATCTCGAGGATTTCTACTTTTACAAGTGCGGGTCGTTCACCCGATTCTTTGGCCCTCGAGCTACCTGAGCCAGTTTTCATTCGAGAATTACTATTGAAGCCTCAGGGCTGTTTTCGCTTTCGGATCAAGTTAAGTGCTCTCTCGATTACTTTAATTCGGGGCCATCTGAGTCCAAGCATACCCTCATCCGAGATCTGTCTGTAACGCCTCAGGGTATCTCCACTCTAAGTTCAAATTAAATTTTTTTAGATTGCCCTATCTCGAGCAAACTCTCAATCGGGGACTGCCTGTGAATGTCTCAGGGCTATCTTTATTCTCAGATGGTCAAGAAAAATCTCCCTCGAGGACTATCAACATGGCCTAAAAGGCTAAAATTCGTTTTAAAATTCGAAGCCTCACTCTCGCTCAATTCAAGTGTAGAGGTCCCCGTGGCCTAAGTTTGTATCAATTCAATCTGGGCTCAGTCCGAGGAACGGCAAAAGGTTCCAGGGAATATCGTATTAACCAATTGTGAACCGAGGGAATACCTACACCCGAATCCAATATTCGGACCAATGGGTAAAGCCACATGCTCAGATTCTTCACAAATGCAAATAAAGGGAAATCTAGCACAAATCAGAGATAAATTGAAGAAATATTTTTGTATTAATAAATGATGATTACAAAAGCCCATGAAGGGTCCTTACACATGGTTACAAAAACCCACAAAGGGTCCTTATAAAGAAACCAAAAAATAATGGCTAAAAGTCTAATCTATTCTCGAGGATGCATCTTCGGGAGCCGTTTATGCGAGAACCATTCCTTCGGGGACCCATCTCGACCTTCCAAACAATGTCTTTAATAACCCCTTCTGAGGCGAAAAAGGACGAACAAGCAGCAAATGATGAAGAAGCAAAAAAAGATGAAGAAGTGGCTGGGTGAATAATTTGGCAAGTATGAGTCTCGTCAGCACTACTATTGTAAAACCACTTCTTGAGACGTTGCACCGGTGCAGGATGCAATAGTTGGTAGATGGCACCACCTTACTCCACGGAAAGCAAAAGGAGTGAAGTGTCGCACCAGGCAGTTAAGATAGATGAGTAGAAGTTCATAATCCACATATCCTTTAATGCGAAGATAATTTGAGATTTCTCTCTTATTGTTTTGGGCCAACGACAACAAACCAGTGCAATCCCACTCAGTAGGGGAAAGCTTTGGGAAAGGGCCATGGCATAACTGATGAGAACACTACCGTGTGATCTTATGGCCACGGGCTTCAAACATGGGAAATAGCTTTGGACGAGGACGAAGAGAAGAAATGAGTAAAAGGCTGTTAAAGAACGATTGAATGAAGTTTTGGTTCAAGAAAGCTTCCATTTATAGAAAAAGTGGCAGCGTAACTGACGACGCAATCAATGTCTTTGGAAAACGTATCGACAGGCGCAATCAATTCCTGTTGGGAGGTCGATCGGCCGCGATATTATCACCTTGAGAAAGTAAATCGGCGCTACATTAAACGTTCCTAGGAAAGACGTATCGATGGGACGTCTTAGATATCGCAAAGATGACTTCATAAGCATGACATCATCACAAGAGGCTCGAGGAGATCGGTGTCAAAATCATTTCTTATCATTTCAAAGAAATGCGGGGACTATCTGTATACGGTAAAAATCAGAGGGCTCGATTTTATGATCATTAGGGCGCTCGTAGAGACCACCCCCGGAAGGCTCAAAATTTAGCTCCGAGTTCGCCCCTAAGGGTTCATAATGATCGACCTCAAGGCAATGTAAAGCAACGGTTATGGCTCACTAGCGGGAAGTTCCCAAGGCGCATGATTAAAGCTGACCTAGCCTACTAGGCTAGTTCAAGCCCGTACATTGGCATTGAATAGCTGTGCCAACCTCATGTCTTTTTAATAAATGCACTTTGCACTATATTATGATTCCCCTCATCTATTAAGGGGACCCTTGTTATTTTGTAAAGGGGAGATACAACACTACACACTACATCCAATACAAGAACATTCTCTGCTCTCTAACTCAAACGTACCCTCTATTTGATTTTATTGCTTACATTCATTGTATTCTATTTATTGTTCTTCATTTATTGCTCATTATTGTCCATAAAGAGCCTCCATCAAATTTATCATAACTGTTAATCCTCCATCGACTGCCCTTAGCCGGGCATCCGACTCGACCTCGAGGCCCCGTATACGCAAGCTCGAGGCCCCGATTTCTAGCCATTCAGTTTGATTATTGCACTGTCTACAAGCTATTATCTTATTTTCTAATCTTTCACTTAGTATCTATTGCCTAACAACTAACATAAAAATAGATCACATATTTTTAGAACCACAAAATTAAATCTAATTGTTATTACCATTTTCAAGGTAAACACTACGCTTATTAGATTAATTAGTTTCTAATAATTTTACCGTTTAATGTAAGGATAAATTTGAATCATCTTAGTAATGGCGAGAATATATCTAACCCATGCATTAATTAACAGAGGTAAATGTAACTCATTTCATATAGTTCAGGAGTAAATATGGATCTTTTCCCATAATTATCATATATATTTTGCAGGGAAGTTTGATTCTACGGGAAAATATAAATAGATTAAACATACATAGCCGCACAAATAAAACCAATTTCTCTACATCTTTTATATTTATAATATTTATACACAACGGCGATGCTAAGCGAACACATGCATCATTGTATAATGACCACCAAATAAAAAGTACATGTAATACTCCACCGCCTCGAGCATGTTTTAGAGCATAAGGCATGTAGAATATTATATTTAAGGTATATATAAATAATTAATTATTGTATGATTGCCAATAAACCTTACACAGTACAAAAAAACTTTTAAAATCTGCCAACAACAATATCTGATGTCTCTTAAGAACAAAAACATTCGTTGAGAAACTATTATGAATATTTGTGATTGAATTGAAATCACAAATATTTTAATTTTATATTTGAACACGGGTAAAATCGAGGGTAATGCATACCCCGATTTCTCGGTGAAGAAAATAGAAGGAGGGCATGGACGCACGAGATCAAAATTGAGGCTGGGAGCCCTTCGTATCGAGACCCATGGAAGGTGAACGATGTGTTCATCATCGGTCATAATAAAGTGATGCTCACTGGACTCAAAACGAGTTCTAAACCTCAGAAAACACGATAAACGGTTACGCACGGCGGATAGAGGGCCGTGATATTCGTACCTAACAGGATATTACGGCGTAGATCTCACTTGATGTCGGTTGTGGATCAGTAATTGACAAGAAAGAAAGATTTTTATCTTTTTTAGACTTCTAATAGGGATGAAACTCTCCTACTATATAAAGGGGAAGCTTTTCTTCTGTAACACATATGGTAACACGCGAATCAAAGCAATACAAATTCATTTTCGGCTTTCTAGCTACTGCTAAAGTTCTTAATTAATTGTTTTGTTCTTCATTCAAAGCTAGGTTTGAACCAAGGGTCCAATCGAGGGCAAAGTTACTGTTCAACCTAGGTTGGGGCTAGGCCATAACATTGCAACTGGTTTGATAATTTATTTTGTCTTTGACTCGTTTGTCTAATACTCTTGATTATTTGTGTTGAATCAATCCATGTATCCTTAAAATTATGTACAAATTTAATTATTATCCGATTTTAGGCTAAACAGTTTGGTGCACACTATGGGGATAAGAATAATAATGGTTATTTGATACGAATCTCCATAACACACCCTATTTACGCTTGCTCTTTAAAGTCTTAATTTCAGGTCAGCTTAAAATTTCAAATTCTTAGTCTGCCCACTTGAACATTGACGCTGAGTCTAGCCATCATAGTAAAAATAATAATTTTGTGTCTAGCAATTAGGTGCCTGCTGCTGATCCCAACAGTGTCCTATTTGCCGATCCGGTCGATGCTAACTCACAGGTGGCCATAGACGTCAATTTGCCAAATGATCCTGAAAACAGCGTTCGCAGGGGACCCCGACCAATAACTTGAGAAGATACCCAAGGCGAAGATGATGGGGTAAGCCCACAGCTAATCTTCGAAATGTTGTAGGCTCAACAGGCATAAATAGAGAAACTACAGAATCAAAGTCTCGGCCCCAACAGGGTCGAACCCGAACAATCCCGGAAAAGCTCCCGAAGAAACAAACAGATCACCTAGAGGCCGGGTGAAGCCAAGCCCGGTGTCAATCCCGAGATAATGAAATGCTTCAAGCATTAACGAAGCGGGTAGAATCAGTCGAGAAGAAAATTGAAGCCAATGACAAGAAGGTGAAAACATACAATTCCATGGTCGATCAAATCACGGGAGTACCCTCGATATTGTAGGGGCCGGATTCCAAGAAATTTATACATAAGCCTTTTTCTTCGAGTGCAGCACCGAAACCGATCCCAAAGAGGTTTCGTATGCCCGATATCCCCAAATATAATGGAATCGCTGATGCGAACGAGCATGTGACCTCCTATACATGTGAAATCAAAGGGAACGACTTGGAAGATGATGAAATCGAGTCGGTGTTACTAAAGAAGTTTGGGGAGACTTTGCCCAAAAGGGAAATAATATGGTATCACAACTTACCCCCAAATTCCATTGACTCATTTGTTATACTTGCGGGTGTTTTCGTAAAGGCCCATGCGGGGCCATAAAGGTCGAGAGAAGAAAGGCAGACCTTTTCAAGGTTAAATAGAGAGACAACGAGATGCTCAAGGAGTTTGTGTCAAGGTTCCAGATGGAACAAATGGACTTGCCTCCGGTGGCAGATGATTGGGCCATTCAGGCACTCACTCAAGGCCTTAACCCCAGAGCTCATTGGCTTCTCACCAGCTAAAATAAAATTTGTTAGAATACCCGACGGTGACTTGGGTCGACATTCAAAATAGGTACCAGTCAAATATCAGGGTCGAGGACGACCAACTCAAGGCTCCTTCAGGGCTGATTATAGGTCTAAGAGAGTCATTGATCATGAGCCAAGACCGGTCCGGGATCAGTATCAACCATACCCAACAAGGAAAGAAGAGAAGTGACGGAGGACCTAGTAGCTGAGGTCTGATTAAAAAAATAGTTTCGACAGGCTGCTCAGGGGGGAGGGAAGCACCGATATTATTAGAGTATTATTTCAGTGTTGATGCGGCCAACATCATGTCAGCCATCAGGCGCATAAAAGAGACCAAGTGGCCTCGACTATTGCAGTCTGACCTTAGCCAAAGAGATCCTAACTTAATGTGTAAATAACACGATACTCATGGTTATGGGAGTGAGGATTGCCGACCATTGATAGAAGAAGTTACTCGGTTATTCAACAACGGACACCTCTGAGAATTTCTGAGTGATCGAGCCAAAAACTACTGCAGGAATAGGGACGCCAACAAACAAATCGAATAAGAAGAGCCTAGACACATCATCAACATGATCATCTGAGGGGTCTGTTGATACGCAAGTTTTCCCTCGTATATTTTAAACATGCATATATACTTTCAAAATAGTGCATGAGCATCATCAAGTATTTTTCCTAATTTTTTCATAATTTTTAAAGATTTTTAATCAGTTTATTCCTTTTATTATACTAATAATCATTAATTGCATCACAAATCATTTTTATGATGATTTTATCAACTAACTTCATAATTTATATCCATATCAAGCCTTAAATATTTTTGATGTATTTATTATAATTATATTTGCATCTTTAGGTTAAAATTATATATTTTGCAATAATCGCCCTTGTATACTTATGATTACTTTATTTATGTAAAAATAACTTTTTATGCTTTTATAGTAATAAATAAGTGTTATTAATCATTTTTATGTATAAATAATATTTTCACTATTTTATTTATCATTTTTTACAAAATATTTTATTAATTAAATTGGGTATTTAACTAATAGCCCCTAAATTCACTAATTTCGGACCTAAACTACCAACCCCTTAGCCCATTTACCTAAAACACCTACCCAAATTCTTGGCCCAACATTTAAGCCCAATCAATAACCCCCTAACCCAGTTCGGAACCGACCCAACCCTTTTTAAATCACAGACGTTGATCTCTGAGATCAACGACTCATATCACTCCCTTCCTTTTAATTAACCTACATATCCCAAACCCTAACCCTTATTATCCCAGCCCTGCCGTCTCTATACTCTCTCGAACTTTCACATCCTTCTGTCAAACCCTAGCACCGTCACCCCCAAATCTCTTCTTTTCCGGCTCAAACATGGAATCAATCCATGATTTACTTACCTATTCTGTGTTACTCTATCATTATACGCTCATCTATGGTATTACTTAGATTTTCCCTATTTATGGCAAGAACTACCTCATTAACGGGTAGATTCACCCTGATTCTGTGAAGATCTGGACGATCTTTCGTCCATATACATGTTTTATTGAATGATTCTTGCATCTATGGTCCAATTCAAAGCATCAGTCTCAACTAGGGTTTGAAACCTTTCCTTATTCTTTACTGATTTCTGACTGATACTTTTTTCTTTCTCGTATTTGACTAATATTTTCCTTATATCTATTTAGTCTATCGTGTTTCCTTTATTTTTCTCTTATTTTGCCCTAAATCTGACTGTTAATCGATTCTTATGTGATATTTTCCTTATTCTCTGTTGTATCTCCTTATTTTAAGTGTTACTCGTATAATTACATGCCATTATTCTCTATTAATATACTGAACTCTTTGTTTATGTATTATTTGCCCTAAAAAAGTAGATCCTAATTAATTATATGTTTAATACTTACCGTGTTTCATGTTTATACTATACTACTATATAAACCCCTCCTTTCCCCTTTAGGACAGACGAAAATCAATATACTCTCACTAAAACTTAGGTTTTAGCTCTATATTCTCTTTGCTCTCTCGTTTGCTTCTAGTCTTGGCCGGCTAAAAGCCAAGGCCAAGTAATTTTGGGCTCTCGACTATTGTGGTGTATTTATTATTTTCTTGCCTAACTAGTGAGTGACTATCCTTTTGTCATTTCATTCTTATGTATCCATGAACTATGTTTATGATCCAGCATGTTTAAAGTTAACCTTTTGAGCATGATTCTGCTAACTTTATTTTTATATGAGTCTCCTTAGTCCTCTAATTAATACTGTTAGCTCTGAGACTGGTTGTTTTGAATAATATGAACCCTCTTAGGTAATTAGCTTAATACCTTCTAACTTGTTTCATGTAAGTTGTTTTGCTAATTCTAAAATTGTCCTGAACTTAGCATCTTTAGGATAATGATAGTATATTCATTATTTAATCAGTCCTGCGTCTTTACAAACTTGTATTGTTATTAAACCTTTCTCTGTCACTCATATATCCTGAATAACTTGTCTTTAGTATGCCTTTCACTCATTTGGATTCATGTGGTTATCTGACTGTTTGCTTTAATACATTGTCTAAATGTTTCTGTGATTGAACAACTTGTCCTTAATGCTAGCATGTACACTTAGCTTAATTAGACATTTCAGGCTTTAACTTATCAAGTATTATGTACCTATGCATAAACAACTTTGCAAATCTTACCAATTTGTCTTCTTAATGCAATTCTGCTTATATATTCTATATTTTAACCTCTGTTATGATAGCTTTTTCCTAAAATCAAATCTCTTTTAAAATTTGTCCTTTACCATTGTCTCTTTTTATATGCTGCTACTTTTAAACTCCTATTCTTAGGTCCTTTAGGTTCTATCCCTCACCTCCTCAGTGTGAGCACTGCTCGGGGTCCATGTGAGACTCTTATGTACTCTGACACACTGGGGTTTGGGTTTCTAATCTCCTTCGAATGTTTTTTGAGTATTTGTTCTTTAGTGTGAGCATTGTCGCGCCTCCTTTTTCACCCTCCTCCCAGAGAGAGGTTCGGGTTTCGACATTCTATGGGGTGTAGTGACTCATTTCCTTTTGGGAATTGGGTATTTGAATAGTAGTCACCTAACTAGGGCTGCTTATCGGGTGGATTGAGCGGTTATTTACTCTTAACGGTTTGGCTTATCGGTTATCGGCTTTTAAATGTACTAATCCGCTAGCCAACCAATAAGATATCGGGAGGATTGGTATCAGTTTAGCTCTTATCGGGCGGTTTATCGGCCTAGCATACATATTCAAAAATCGAAATTACACCAGACATACATGTCTATTAAAAAAGCAGAACAAATAATTTGAGAGTGAAACTAGCAATACCCTGAAGTAATGATCCAGCAACAATCTGCCATTCAATGTTTAGCTGTACAACTGTATGATTATCCCACATATTCCAGTGAAGTATTAGGGGCATTTAGAATTGCCTCAGGGCACAAGAGAAGTTTACTTTATAGTTTACACAAGAAGTAGCAAACAACACATAAGATTACATGTCTCTCTACTCTCCTAAAGTTATTGCAAGTTGTAGAATGAAAAAGTTGTTGCTGAACTTGGCTCCAACAATGTCAAACGACCCTTCAATAAGCAAAAAGCAAGAAACACATTAAAATGGAAGAGGCAATGGAGGATACAGTAGAAGAAAAAATGAATTTTGTACAAATATTGCTCTAAAGAAATTGGTATAAACACCTTACCATAATTTAAACAGAAATAAAAACATTTTGCACTAAAACTAGAAAACTAACAAAAATTTGAGTGAAGACGTTAGGTGCACGTCCTGTTCAATCAAGAGAGACCTATAAATATAATAGTCCTAGTTGTTTTCTTGTCCAAGTTGAAAAAACAAAACAATGTCTAAAAGTAGTCACTACTCCATCATCACAACCACTCGGAAGAAAATATAAAATGCAAAGTGGAAGAAAGAGAGTAATCTTCTCTTTCCTCCTCTACATCTAATAATAATAATTCCCCCTACCTCATACATTTTCCCCTAGGCCCTATCTATAAGACCATATTACATGCTTTTCTATTACCCTCAGTTCAGCAAGCCTTCATTTCCATTCAGGTTTTGCAAATTAATGATTATTCCAATTCTTTGAATTATTATTAGTTGAGACTTGAGAGTCTTGTTTTATATGCTTCCAATTCTTCAGAATCCATAGTCCCACCACAATAGCCATGATTCAATAACCAGGCAAAGTTTCTTTACTACTCTAGAAGTGCACACAACTGATACTTTTTGATGAATATACAAACATTGACAGAGAAAAAAATAGTACATAAAATTTGTAAGACACATTTTTACTGGGCACTAGACAAAGTAAAACTCATCTAGTTCCATTTTACATGTCTCATTTGTAATGGACCGCAAAGCATTCCATGTTGTCAGAAAGATCTCCTCTTCTTTCATTTCGTGAAACAATCAATGGCACGTTCTTATTTCAACAGCTTTTGGAACAGAAACAATTATTATTATGTTCTAATTTTAGTTCTAATTCTAATAGGTGATGGAGTGTAAAACCTGCCGAGATGCTATAACACAACTTCTCCAAGACCTGATACCTGCTTATGATGACATGATTGGTCAAGATCTACGTACTAGCTCCGGAAAGCTACTGGAATTCTTAAGACGCAACTTCCACAATCACTTCTCATGAAGAAGGATGTTGTGACTAGTTTGGTATGCAATTTTCAATATCATCTCTCTGTTTTTAATTCTCCTGAACTCTTCTTAGGCTACTTATTTTTGCGCATGAGACACATATATCTAAACCAGGATCTTGCGCTGAGTTTGAGCTATGACTTATAGTCTCTTCTTTTCTTTCTATATGATATGTATCCTATTTTCTGTTGTTGCAATTGATGGAATGTATCATTTCACATTTCATTTTTTTCTTCAAATTTTTGGTTAAATGCCAAATAGATAAGTAGGGAATAACTTCTTTACTTCCATTGATCAGACAATGAAATCATCGAACAAATGTGTCAAACTGAATCTAAAATCAGCTAATCAATACTCAGATACCCAAAATTTAGTAAACCAACAAATCGTTTAGCAACAAATTAGTAACGAATACCAAGCACCTAAGGCAAATCAAATTTGGGAACAAGTTAAAACACTGAATTCGATCGGACCCCAATACAGGAAGGACCTTTTCTAAATTCTGATCTAGGTTGGCAAAGTATCCCCCAAGCAATGAGTTTTTTTTTTGGCTATTTTCGTTCGTTGCATGCCAAAGAAACTTTATGCAGATTCCAATTACTAGTCTAGTTACCTTCGTTCCACTAGGTTTGCATCTCAATCAGAGTACTCTTTATAAGCTGTAACTTACCTGTATATGAATGGAATCTAGAGGTCCAACAGTTGATTCTAGAAACTATCTTATCTACTAGTGGCATACATTGACTGCTGGTGGAAACTTTTGGGAGTAAAATCACACTCAACAAGAAAAGAAACTTACCATCTGCTGACTGCTGCTCTGGCTATGGTGAGAGGCAGAGGCGAGACAGCGAGAGGGAGACCGGTGGCTGGTGGAAGTCAACGAGGACTGGTCACTACTAAAAAAAGCAGGGTTTAGCGACGAACAAAATCTGTAGCTAAACAGAAAAATCCGTCGCTAATCTCATTTAGCGACGGATTATCAAAAGATTCTTCTAGCAACGAGCATTTTAGCGACAGATTAGCGACGACGTTCCTAGCTAAATCTAGTTTTTTTGTAGTGGGTGGCTACTAGTTTAGGCGTTAGGGTTTCTATGATTCTGTCTTTTTGATTATTTAGGAATTAGGTTTAGGTGCGTTAGTCTTAGAGACAGATAGAGTACTGGTCGACTGGAACAGAAGGGTCAAGGGTTTTGTCTTTTTTATATTTAATATATATATATTCTTAACGGGTTAATGGATTATCGGTTAAAAAAATTGAATAATCCACCCCCAAACCGATAAGACGTTAATAAAAAAAATTCAATCTGTTCCCCGTCCGTTAAGTTGTTAAGCCGTTACCAGTAAGCCATTAAGTAGTGGTTCAGATTGGTTTTTGGTTTCAGATCGGTTTTGAACACCCCTACACCTAAAGGATTATGGTGTGTTAGGACACCTAGAGTGATTAACTCTTGGTTTGGTCTGCATTACCAGAGATTAGGGTAAGGGCTCGAGATAACCTTGAGGGGAAGGTGTTAGGCACCCCTCTTGGTCCACAACTGTAGGTCCCGACCGAACTTATATTTACAAATTAGTCCATACAAATAGTTGAATCAAATAAGTACAACACGTTTGAACAAGTCAAGTAGTGAAATAAAGGTTGAACAAATTATAAAGGAAAGTGTTAAACAAGGAGAAGGTTTGGGGTAAATGGGGGTCCTAGGTTGTTTATCCTATAGGATCACCCCACGCAATGTCCGGTAAACACTCCTCATTGAGGGGCTACACGCGACATTAATACGTAGTCATCATATCCCATGTCTACCCTTCCCGTCCCCTTATTGGTCATGCAAAACGAGTGTTGGTCACTGATTCCTATTGTGTGCTGCTACCCGTCCCTTCTTAATAGTCCGGAGGGATTTGGGACCTCTACCTATAGCAGTTCTAGACATACCCCTAAGGCTTTAAAGGCAAAAATCTAAGGCGACAGTCAAAGAAAAGCATTTAGGACTTTCACATAAGTGGAGCAATTAAAGGCTCATAGTTTCCTCCTCAAACAAGCATACATGCAGCATGACTCAACCATAAGTAAGGTCTTTAGTAATCAGAGTCCTAAAGAAGAATCTCTTAGTGATTATGCAGGAATAAATCACTTTCAGATACAGAAGTCACAACCTATTAGTTGTCTAGGGTCTCTTTTAAAAACCCATTAGAATTCAGAAACGTTGAGCGACAGAAACAGCTTCAGAGAAGTGCAAGTTTTGAAAATGCCCTAATGATTGCCTACATGCAGGACTAATATTTATGTTAATGCATAAACAAAACAAGTTCAGAAATAGTCCCTTTTTAAACCTATAGGCAGGATATCTAATGAGATTATAGCAGTTTTGAAATGACTAATTTTAGAAAAGTTCTCTCATTATAAGGCCAGTTTTGAGAAGTAAACTAGGCGAGGCACGATTGTTCTATTGGGCTAATTAGAATTACCAGACAGAATTGCGAGTTAGATCCCTATAGACATGATATCTAGGCGTATTACTGTTTTTAGTTAATTTGTAGTAGCATATGAAAGACTTACTAAGTCGGAATTACATCCTATAGGCATGATATCTATACTTGAGTTGATTTTAAAACATGATGGCTTGGAACCTAGAAACATGGTTTCTAACATGAAAAATGCAGGATTTAAGAACATGGTTTGTATCTAATGCAAGTGACATTAAAAGTGAAGTCCTTATAGGCATGATTTCTATTATGAAATTAAAAGTGGAACCCTATAGGCATGATTTTACTATGCAAGAACAATCAGATTCAACAGTAATAAAAACCCTATAGGTATGTTTTCTATTATGCAAAAGCAATCAGATTCAACAGGAACAAAACCATATAGACATGTTTTCTATCGAGTAAGGCAAGCAGATTTGAAAATAAATCCTAAAAGTAGGATTTCTACCCAGCTTACCCCACAAAGTATACATCTACCCACCCTTTCACTAAATACTCCAAATATCTGTTTACAAGTTATTACAGGCCAACAAATAAATTACATAAGTGAAATAGAAAATTAAGAAGCTATTCTATAGAGATCCTACAATCATGCCACAGTTACCAAAAGCCTCCAATGGTCTTTCAAGCCTCATTTCCATAGACAAATCAGAGTCTAGGTGCATCAAAGTTCCCTAAGGGTCTCAAGGACCTCGGGAAATGCTTACACCTAGACTTAATAGCCAAGAATTGAACCAGTGCAGTGTGGAAAGCCAGTCTTAGTATGCCAGAGTTCCAAGGGTTCTCAAGAGGATCCCAAGGTAGTAACATACTAGAGGGGGCAGAACTTATTAACTAGGAGTAGAGTAAAAGTGCATGACACATGTTTGAAAGAAGTTTATTAAAGATTGGACTGAAAGGTCTATTTTGAAAGCAATTAGTAACAGAGGTTGTTGAAAAGAAGTTGTCTTAGTAAACAGAGTTAAAACATTTTAGGATAGGACCACAAACAGTAAGTAAATGAATTCAGTAATCATACAGGGGTTAAGGATTTTGGGGATACATAGACATTGACTGCAGACACCTGACTCCAACAACAGTATTAGGATTGGTTTGGACCTGCTTAGAGATAGTTTGACACTGGGATAAGCACAAACTAGTCATGAACACATAGAGGGGAATATGAATTTGGGATTCACAAAGTGGCAACTGCACGGTAGGTAGAAGAATACAATTGTTCAGGCGTGCTTGAATCACGCAAAGGGAATACATGAACTTAAAGGGAGGGGGGTCATATTTGCATTCTTAACTACAAACATCACAACAAAACCACAAGTGAAAGCAGGCTAGAAATTAAAGAAACTGAAACAAGAAGAGAAACATGTTGTTATTGATACTTTAAATTAAACTAGGACATACTAGTGAAGATAAAAAGTAAGTAGAATGAAAGAACCAAGGAGTACAGATGATTAGACTTGGCTTGCAATCAGCTAGTAGTAGTAGAATAACACAGAGATTTTAAGTAAGAGGGGGGTTTTAAAAGCCAAGTGTGTGTGTTGTTTATGAAAGACTTAGAGTATTTATAGTTGAAAGTAGGTAATGGAATAAGGTAAAAAATCATAGTAGCATACTAGTTTAAGAACTCAGAATCAATCATCTAGAGAATCAAGGGAGTCAGGGCCAAACGGGATGATTCAGTACCATATAAGGGAGGAAGGAAAATCAATGAATGATTAAATAAGGAAAGGGTCAAGATTCAGTAGGCATAAACTAGTGAATTAGGACAAAATTCAGAAGGACCCAATTAAGGAAAGACTAAGTAAAACAAAGTACCACAATAAATAAGGTAATGCAATCAATTAATTCAAGTAGACAAGTAGAATTCTAGGACTTTGAAGGAAAATCTTTCAATTACCAAAAGTTAAGGAAAATCAGAATCAATCATGGGGAGTCATGATTCTGTATACCTCAACATTTAAATAGAGACGATCGAACAGAAGTAGCAAACAAATAAGGTCGATTATATAGGCAGAAAGAAACAAAAGTTGAGAAAACACAACCATGTATAGGTGATGTAAGTATGCTAGAGATTCAACATAACATATTCAAAGCATGGTGACCACAAGAGATTAACTAGAACCATGTAAACAGGCTAACACACAGAAATGAAGTAAAGGAAAGTCATGCTAACACACAGAACCAAAGTGGAGAACATTATGCTAACACACAGAAGCAGAGTAAAGAAAATCAAGCTAACATACAGAGACAAGTAAAGAAAATCAGGCTAACACACAGAAACAAGTAAAGAAAATCATGCTAACTCACAGAAACAAGTAAAGAAAATCTTTAAGAAATTAGGGCTTTTTAACAGAGTTGAGTTAAAAAGCAATAAGAACTTAGAATTGGTCGATATAGACAAGGAAAAAGGTTTAATCATAAAGAAATCAGTCGAAACAGGTATAGAAAGAACTCCAAAACCCCTAGTTTTTTAAAGGGAGTAAAAATGGTTTAGAGTAGAAGATATTTCAGAAGAAAGCTCGAGAATAAGCAAATCACAGAAGGAAATAGGCTTAAAGCATAAAAATAACATAGATCTGAAAGATTCAGAAGAGAGTTAGGGTTTCAAAAAGAAACCCAAGTAAAAATCAAAAGAACATGCTGAAACTTCACCGATCATGACATATAAGGTGTGATTTTGCCCAAAATCACACCGGAGAACCCATAAGTAACAGAAATAGAAACCCTAGGTCCAAATCGACATGGCCCAGGATCTTTGAAGGACTTATAGATGATGAGCAGGGTGATTAGAAACCCATTGGAGGCTTGGGTTGAAAGGGATAGTCGCCGGAGATGGCCGGAGACAGAGGGGAGTGGAGGAGTCTAGGGTAGGGTTTGAGAGAAGAGTGGAGATGAGAGAGCATCTTAAGGCGGCGGATTGGGGAAAATTAATTAGGTTTAGGGGTCGTTTGGAAATTAAAAAGGAAAGGAATTATTTGAACCGTTGATCTGGAAGATCAACGGTCAAAATTAAAACGGGTAAGTGGGTTCCGGGTTTGGGTAAGGGTTAATAGGGTATGGGTCAGGTTTTTTAATTGTAAAATTGGGCTGGGAATTGGTGTCCGATTTGGCTATAATTGAAAGCCAAATTGGCTATAATTTAAATAGCCAGTTTTTTCCTATTTAATTTATAAAAATAATAGATAATTTTTGGAAAATAATTTATGGTGCCAAAATTATTTAAAATACATAATTAACAATTTAAAAATACAAGATCCAATTTTATGCATATAAAACATAATTATATCTCAAAATGGGATAACATTGCAATTATATGTAATTTAGATTTAAAAATATCAAATGTAATTGTAAATATACATAAAACTTACATTAGCCATATTTTGGCATAAATATAGAAATTAAATAGATGAATTATCAAAACAATAATTTTGGAAATAATTATTGGGGATTTTATGGATAAAAAGGAAGAAAATAAATCAATTTAAACCCTTAAAAATTATGGAAAAAATAATAAAAACCTTGGGCATGCTTATATATGAATATATATGCAATTTTGAAGGTATTTATGAATATTTAAAATATATAGGGAAAAATTGTGTATCAACAACTGCCCCTCTTTACCCGGGAAGGATGAAAGAGTTTTCGGGTAAAGAAATGATGGTCAATTTTTACCGTACGAGATGTTTTGAAAGATAGAGGTCGAGCTCCAGTTTCTGAGTAGCCTACATATCCTTAGTTTTATAGGAATCATGTCATGTGTAGTTCTGGATTCGCATGCGGAGTATGCCGATGAAATTTTGTAAGAATGGACACAAGATGTGAAAGCGGCTACAGTGAGCGTTTAAGGCTCGGGACGGTTGGAGGGAACTGGAGCGGGATTGCTCCTACTAAGATAGCAGTTTCTTACTGGTTACCTGCAGATAAAAGTTGCTACAAACGTATTTGCAAAAATTTAAACATGATGCAAATTCCCTTTTGGACAATGAAGGTTGTCTTCAGACGGTAAAAGATGACGTCCTTGGACCATGACGTCCTGGGCCATGAATTGCTTAATGAGGGATTAGTATGCCATGAAATTATGTTCTCGGGCCATGAAAATGGTGCCTCTGAACCAATACGCCTTTGAATAATGATATGCAAATTTGAGAGATCGTCAGGCCATGGCATGGTGTCTTCAGGCTATGAGGATGGTGCCTTTAGACTATGACACCCTTGGATGGATTGGCGATGTTTCAGCCCATGATATGCAATAATATGATGTAACAAGACAAGGTTTAGTCTTGCAAAATGGAGGGCAGAGCTTAGCCTGATTGAAAAGCAAGTAAATAGTAGTAGAAAATAGAGCAACATTGGTGCAAAGAGGGACAATGTTTAGTCCCGCGCAAGTGGGGGAGGCAAGGGTTATTATGATGCAAATGAGGAGGCAAGGATTAGCCTCATGCAAATATGGAGTCAGGGATTAGAATCATGCAGGAATAGAGACAGAGCTTAGTCTCATGCAAAGAGAAGGCGAATATGGAGGTAGAGCATAACCTCATGCAAAATATGGGATATGGCTTTTTCCCATGAAAATGAAAGAGAAGGCTTAGCCTTATAAAAATATGGAGGTAGGGCTTAACCTCATGCAAAATGCGGGACAGAGCTTAGTCCCCCATGCAAATATGGAGTCAAGGATTAGACTCATGCAGGATTTGGAGACAGGGCTTAGTCTCATACAAAGAAAAGGCAAATTTGGAGGTAGAGCTTAACCTAATGCAAGATGCGGGACATGGCTTAGTCCCATGCAAATGAAAGGCAAGGCTTAGACTTATGCAAATATGGAGGAAAGGCTTAGCCTCATGCAAAATGCGGGATATGGATTAGTCCCCATGCAAATATGGAGTCAAGGATTAGACTCATGCAAATGTGAAGTCAAGGCTTAGACTCGTGCAAATATGGAGTCAAGGATTAGACTCATGTAAAATGTGGAGTCAAGGATTAGACTCATGCAAAAAGGAAATAGTAGATAAGGGTAGAATATATCTTATCTAGGATAAGTTCAGTGTCTAACGGCCGGATGGATGATGAATCTGAAAGCTATCATCAAAATGTTCCTGCGCTCAAAGAAAAATCGTAAGTTTCATGAAGAGAGGTTGGCTCTTGATTCGTCTGCCGGCCTTGCTTCGCGCCGCTCTGGAAGCCCCTTTCGAGTTACCCTAGGTAGCACCTGACTATTAAAAAAATAGAATTTTTGAAAAATATGCATTCATTGATAAAAGTAGGATCGTTTTTGATATATCAAGTAACTTTGATGAACTAGCGACTGTAACACATTTTAAAGTCATTGCAGCTCTCTTATGTTGGAATTTTGAGGATCCTCCTCAAAATTCTACCCCAGTTTGGTAGATGTTTTGTAACCGTTTACGAATGGCGGACCTCGTTAATTTTTTTTGGAATTTTGAGAATCCTTCTCAAAATTCTGCCCCAGTTCTTGACTGATTACTGGCTTCCTGACATGTGATGGTGTTGGTTGGACTTGCTCCGGAATTTTGAGGACCCTCCTCAAAATTCTGCCCCAATTTCTAATTTTGGGGCAATAAAAACTTTATTATGATATGACCGAACCCATAAGGCTTCCTACATATCCCCTCTTAAACTGGAATCAGGTCAAACGTACTTCAATTACATCAGGAAAGAAAATGTGAAGTAATCTAGGCATAGTATCTCTTAACTGCGTCTGAATTAATCAGTTTTGGCAAAATCTCTCCATCCATCTCTGTAAGTATGAGTGCTCCTCTCCTATTAGTACTCTGTGAACCATATACTGACCTTGCCAGTTGGGAGAGAATTTCCCTTTGGCTTCATGTTGGTGTGGAAAAATCTTCTTCAATACCAGTTGTCCTGGTGCGAACTGCCTTGGTTTGACCATTCTATTCTGATAGAGTTGGCCATGACATACTGCGTTCATCCTCTTTCCATCGATAAGGGCCAACTGTTCATAGAGGCTTCTTAACCATTCTGCATCGCTGAGTTCAGCTTCCTATATGACTCATAAAGAAGGAATCTCTACCTCGACTGGGATGACAACCTCGGTATCATAAACCAACTAGTAGGGGGTTGCCCTAGTTGACGTGCGAACTGTGGTGCGGTACCCTAACAGAGCAAAGGGTAACTTTTCATGCCACTACTTGTGATTTTCTACCATTTTCCTTAGTATCCTCTTAATGTTTTTGTTGGTGCTTCTACGACTCCATTCATCTGAGGTTTGTAGGCTGTGGAATTCTTGTGCTTGATTTTGAAAGCTTCACATATAGCCTTCATCAGATCATTGTTGAGGTTGGCGGCATTGTTAGTGATAATGGACTCATGAACTCCGAATCGACAGATGATATGATCCTTGACAAAATCTGCGACGAACCTTTTGGTTACAGCTTTGTAAGATGCAACTTCTACCCATTTTGTGAAGTAGTCAATGGCTACCAGAATAAATCGGTGTCCGTTCGAAGCAGTGGGCTCGATTGGACTAATAACATCCATTCCCCAGGTGGCAAATGGCCAAGGTGAGCTTGTTGCATTGAGCTCGTTTGGTGGCACTTTTATCATGTCAGTATGCACTTGACATTGAAAGCATTTGCGGACATACTGAATACAATCTGTCTCCATGGTCATCCAAAAGTAACCTACCCTGAGTATCTTCTTGGCCAGAATGAAACCATTCATGTGAGGGACACATGTCCCAGCATGTATATCCTCAAGTAGCTTAGAAGCTTCCTTTGCGTTGACACACCTTAGCAAACCCAAATGCGGAGTTCTTCTATACAAGTTCCCTCCGCTGTGGAAGAAGTGATTTGACAATCTCTGGAGCGTGCGTTTTTGAATGTGATTTGCATGCTCCGAATATTCTCCTTTTGATAGGTACTCCTTGATATCATGGAACCAAGGTTTTCCATCGGCTTCTTCTTCGACATAAGCATAATATGCCAGGTGATTATGAATCCTTACCGGGATGGGAGCAATATAGTTCTTATCTGGATGCTGTATCATTGATGACAAAGTGGCTAATGTCGGCGAAGTCATTCTGAATTCTGGGCACATGTCGGAATTCTATCTTTGTGAACCTCCTTTTCAATTCCTGCACATGGTGCAGATATGGCAATATCTTGGAATTCTTGGTAGCCCATTCTCCTTGCACATGGTGCACAAGCAAAGCTGAATCGCCGATCACCAACAACTCTTAAATGTTCATGTCGACGGCCATATTGAGCCCTAGTATGCATGCCTCATATTCTTCCATGTTGTTGGTGAAGGGAAATCTGAGTTTAGCAGATACGGAATAATGCTGACTCGTTTCTGACACCAAAACTGCTCCAATGCCTACTCTTTTGAAATTTGCGGCCTCGTCAAAGAACATCCTCCAACCATCATATGCTTCAGTAATGCCTTCTCCTACGAATGATACTTCTTCATCAGGAAAATACATTTTCAAGGGTTCATATTCTCCTCCCACCGAATTTTTGGCAAGGTGATCTGCCAATGCTTGTCCCCTGACTACCTTTTAAGTTACATAAACGATGTCGAACTCACTTAGTAGTATCTACCATTTAGCCAACTTCCTAGTAGGCACGGGCTTCTGAAATATGTACTTCATGGGATCCATCCTGGATATGAGATATGTAGTGTAGGCACAGAAATAATGCCTCAACTTCTGGGCTGTCCAGGTCAGAACACAGCAAGTGCGTTCAAGTAGAGAATACTGGGCTTCATAAAGTGTTAATTTCTTACTCAGGTAATATATGGCTTACTCCTTTCTTCTTGTCTCATCATGTTGTCCCAAAACATATCCAAAGGCCCCATCTAACACGGATAGATAAAGTAGCAAAGGTCGTCCTAGTTCTGGAGGGACCAGAACTGGTGGTGTGGACAGGTATTCCTTAATCTTGTCAAAAGCTTTCTAATAATCCTCGGTCCAACTTGTCTTGGCATCTTTCCTCAGCATCTTGAAAATGGGTTCATATATTACTATGGACTGTGCTATGAATCGGCTGATGTAGTTGAGCCTCCCCAGGAAGCTCATCACGTCCTTCTTGCTTTTAGGTGGTGGTAACTCCTGAATAGCTTTGACTTTAGTCGGATCCAGTTCGATCTCTCGGCGACTGACAATGAATCCCAGTAACTTTCCTGCAGGAACCCCGAATGCACACTTTGCAGGGTTCAACTTCAAATTGTACCTCCTGAGTCTATCGAAGAATTTCCTCAAGTCTGTTATGTGATTTGCGACTCTCTTGGATTTGATGATGACATCGTCCACATATACCTCTATTTCTTTGTGTATCATATCATGGAAAATGGTTGTCATGGCCCTCATGTAAGTAGCTCCAGCGTTCTTTAGACCGAATGTCATCATCTTGTAATAGTATACTCCCCAAGACGTAATAAAAGTTGTCTTCTCGGCATCTTCTTCATCCATCCAGATCTGGTGATAACCTGCGAAGCAATCTACAAAGGATTGGAGCTCATGCTTGGCGCAATTATCGATCAGGATGTGTATATTTGGCAGTGGGAAGTCGTCTTTGGGACTTGCTCTGTTTAAATCCCGATAATCAACACATACTCAGACCTTCCCGTCTTTCTTTGGAACTGGCACAATATTAGCTAACCATGTTGGGTACTCAACCACCTTGATAATCTTGGCTTTGATCTTCTTGGTAACTTCCTCCTTGATTTTCAAACTCATGCCCGGTTTGAATTTTCAGAGTTTCTGCTTGACTGGCGGACACATAGGATTGGTAGGCAACTTGTGAGCTACTATAGATGTGCTTAAACCAGTCATATCATCATACGACCACACAAAGATACCCTCATATTCCTTTAGAAAATGGATGTATTCTTCCTTCTCTGTTGGCGACAAGTGAATGCTGATGCGAGTTTCTTTGATGGTCTCGGTGTCTCCCAAATTTACTGCTTCTGTTTCATCCAAGTTGGATTTAGGCTTGTTCTCAAAGTTCTCAACTTCCCTAACAATTTCCTCGAGTATCTCATTTTTTTCCTCTGAGTCACTATTCTCATGTTGCGTTGCCTCATTACATGTCACAGTCATTGATTCATCAGGAAAAGTAATAATAGCATTATAGAACGGAACAATATAAAAAATAGTAATGAATAATGATAAAAGATAAATGTGTTTGATTAAAACTAAGAAAATTGTTCAAACAAAGCTCGGCTCGATGAATTGAGCATTTATTTTTAAATAAAGAAATCTTAAAACAAAATTGCTGGAAATTTAAAATGCCTAGAATGGCTATAAATTCTACCAAGCTACCTAGGGACTCGGTGGGCTCGGGATGGTGTAACGGTCCAGTTCCTGAGAACGGCTCCCTTTGCCACAATCTGAATGGAGAGTCCTTCTTCCTCCTCCTCCTCAATTATGGCACTACAGTCCATATCCTCATCTTCCAAGAACAAATCCTTCAGTCCAGCTAGTGCTTCTTCTTCAGCAGTTCCCCATATTGTATCTGCCATGTATACTGGTATCCGAGCCCAAAGGTGGTACCATGATTTTTCAGCCGTATTGGCTTGGTGATACCCTAAAGATTCTTTCCCAATCCTTTGTCGGGTTCATATCCGGACTATGTTAGTATGCTCTCTATTTTGTTGCTCCACCACTTATCTTTCTCGAAGGCATTGACCCGTTCAATGTGATGATAGGTTTCTCCTCCCAGCCTTCTTCTATGTCCAATGGTCGGGATGGTTTGACTGGTGTAGATGGGATTACTCCCATCTCTATGAATGATTACCTCCTTGCGGTTCCATTCGAATTTCACGACTTGATGTAGTGTGGAGGGTACAACTCTAGCATCATGGATCCATGGGCAGCCCAACAAAAGATTATATGAGGTTGGTATGTCAAGCACTTGGAATTCAACGTCGAACCAAGTTGGCCCCATCTGCAAGCAAAGGTTGATCTCTCTGATCGTGGCCCTCTAGGACCCATCGAAAGCTTTCACATTCATGTTTCTGGTCAGTATTTCATGGAAACCTTTGTCTAACCTTTTTAGGGTATCCAGTGGACAAATATTCAGACTAGAACCTCCATCAACCAGGACCCTAGCAATGAATTTGTCTTCAAATTGTACTGTAATATGCAGTGCTCGATTGTGATTCAGACCTTCGGGCGGTAGCTCATCTTTATGGAAGATAATCTTATGGTTCTCCAGCACCTGTCTGGCCATGTTGGCCATTTCTCCACCAGTGATATTATTGGGTACATAAGCCTCGCTTAGTACTTTAATCAAGGTGTTCTTGTGTTCCTCTAAATTCTGTAGTAGTGATAGGATGGATATTTGAGCAGGGACTTTGTTCGGATGATGAACAACATGATATTCTTTCGCTTGTTCTTTCCTTGACAAGTGATTTAGTCCGATCTCAATGACAGGCTATCTAGCAGTGGCATCCTTACTCGAACCTCCCAGGTGCTCAGGTGTATAGACTCTTACAGTTCTAGTCATCCCTTGTACGACGTCAGATTCCTCTATCTTAGCCTTCCCTTTTCGTCGAGCCTCGATGACATAATACCAGGGTATAGCCTTTGATTTGAATGGGGGTGTGGTTGACATCGTCATGGTAAAAGGTGTGACCACTTCTACTTCAAATGGAGTGGAGGTGGCTGCAGGCGGAACCACTTCAACCTCGAATGGAACTGATGCAGTTACCTCAACGTCAATAGGTGACGGAGTCTGAACCACGATAGGAGTAAGTGTAACTGCAACCTTAAAGTCATCGCCTTCTCGGATAAGCCCGATTGATCCCTCAGGTTCCCATTCCTCATTTGTTTCTATAACGTATACATTGTCACCTCTGTGATCAGGGATGGGATTGTTACGGACATTGGGTACGACTTCCTTCACTTGGATGACCTTGTTATCGATGAGTATCTGGATCTTTTCCTTCAATGTTCAGCACTCAGCAATGGTGTGCCCTTTCATACTGGAGTGGTATGCACAGGTTTTGTTTGGATTGACCCATTGAGATGGATTTTCTAGCGCCACAGCGGGAATATGAGTGATGTAACCTGCGGCCTTTAATCTTTCATACAATTGGTCGATGGGCTCAGCAATGGCGGTGTATTGTCAGGGTGGCTTGCGGTCGAAATTAGGTCTTGGTCTTGGATAATTTTGGCGATTTGGTGGTGATTGGAAGTGGGATGGTTGGGAATTATAGGTGTGATGGACAGTGGATGGTTGAGAATATCTGGGAGATGAGGGTTGATATGTAGGTGGTGATTCTTAGTATGTGGGTGGAGGTGCTTGGGTATGTAGGTGGAGGTGCTTGGTATGTCGGTGGAGGTGTTTAGTACGAGGGTAGGGGTGTTTGGTATGTGAGTGGAGTTTTAGGGCCTTGGGCCACCATTACTGCCCCAACCTCTCTTTTCTTTGATATGCCACCTGACTGGAATGCCTTGTTCGTGGCTTGTAGTGCCTCGAAATTTGTTACCATTCCGCTTTTGATTCCTTCCTCGATCCTTTGCCCGAGTTTGATGATATCAGAGAATTTGTGATTTTCGATAACCATCAACCTTTCATAATATTGCGGATCCTGTGCTCAAACGAAGAACTTATTTATTTGTTCTTCGTCCTAAGCGGGCCTGACCTTGGCGGCTTCCGACCTCTAACGAGTAGCGTATTTGTGGAAGGTCTCAGTAGGTTTTTTTCTTGAGATTCTGAATGTAGAAAACATCAAGTGCATTTTCTGTGTTGAACCTGAATCGGTCCATGAAATCTGATGCCATGCTCACCCAAATGCACCATTTCTTGGGTTCTGGCTAATATACCAAGACAATGTGTCCCCAGTAAGACTCCTCATAAAGAGCTTCATTCAAATTTTTTCATCTTTTCCAACCCCCACAAGCTTGTCACAATAAATCCTTAAGTGAACCCTGGGATCACCCGTACCATCGAGCATTTCGAACTTGGGAAGTTTGTACACCTATGGCAATTCTACATCGGGCTGTATGCACAGATCTTCATAATTCAAACCCTCTATCCCCCCATCACCTTCAACACGTTGAACTCGGCTTGTTAACTTCTTGAGTTCTTCGACCATGTTCTTAATGAGCAGGTCCTTTTCGGAGGGTTCTGGGGCACAAAAGATTGGCTGGGTAGAATGTGGTATAGTTTCCACGTATATGGGGTTGCTCTGTTGGATGCCAGGAACCTGGGTATAGTGATGGTCATTGGTGGAGTTTTATGGATCGGGACTGAGTGGTGGTGTATTTTGGGGAGTATGGTAAGTGGTGGTCGGTGGGTAGGGGATTGGTTGATGTTGTTGTGGTGGATTTGGTATCGGCAATGGATTGATATTTTGTGGTGGAGTAGTGTATTGATTTGGTATGGTAGGATTTTGCGGCTGTTGGTTTTGTGTGTTTTGAGGAAGTGTTGGGTTCTTTGTATTCTGTTGGTGGATATTAGGGACATTGAGGGTGAGTGACAAATTTACCAAATTGTGGACTTGCTCAAGTTCTCCTTGCAATTCTAGTATCTTTTGTTCAAGTCTCAAAACCAGGTCATTTGGGGCTGGAGTACTACGATCATCGGAAGTCTCTGCGTTCTCAATGTTTTCCTTTCGTATCCCACTTAAGTCGTCCATCTTTGATTTCTCTCTGCTTTTTATGCTACTTGGAGGAGGAGGAGGTGGAGGGACTCTGGATCTGGTATGATATGCTGATGAGCTCAGTATGGATGAACCAACCTATGGTGATGGGAATAATAATAATAAAAAATAATCAAAACAAACAGGTAACAAGTTAGCGAGGATCCTGAAATGTTTGCAGTATTTAAACACACATAGTGCGAGATATAAATTTGTATCCTAATTTGGGAGCCTCATTGTGCCCAAGGTAGGTCTAGCGATAAATAAATTTGGAGAACTTAAAATGCCAATAAATGATTCATTTCATAATATAAAATAGACGAATCCAAAACGACACTAACATAATAACAAAAACAAGTCACTATTGGGGCCTTATTACATTTTAAGAAAAGCAAGTAAATCTAATCTATTTGGTCCCAGAAGGACCTTCCTCAGGTTCCATGTTCTCGTTGATTAAATCCTCCAGTTCGCGTAGGTTCACCAGTAAAAATGCATTTGCCAAATGTTCTCTTCATTTCCCTCAACGTTCTAGCAATCGGTGACTCTCTTCCTCACCTTTCCTTCCAATTCCAACAGGCTATATTCGAGATATTCCAGCTTTTCGCTGGACTTCGCGGCCCTCTCTTTCCATTCGCTGATTTGGTCATTTGACGGAAGATTCCTCCACCAGTCTAGCAAGAGTGAGGGTGTGCTAACCATACCGAAGCCGGGGACCTTATTCCTCATTTTCTGCAAAACAAAAGGGTTAGGCCTTACCCCCACCAGACTCGACTACTTATACATTTACGATCAGCATGTCGACATTTAGTCCTCCAAATTAATGCACAGAACATGATTGTGTCCGTTGGGATTATGGAAAATCCGATGGACTTTGAATAAGGCTTATCTTAAAGGATCATTATGTGGACAACATAACTGATCCAACTAGGTTTGACCATGATGCATGCACAATTTAAACAGAGTAAGGTTTCTATGGGGTTTTAGACTAGTACCCTCAAGCGGACAACTTGAGGGGGAAGGCACAAAACCATTGACTGCACCACTGATCGACTTGTTTTACCGCAAATAAGCCTTTCCGAATTTAAGTGTAGCAAATAGAAAGAGCGCAACCACTCATTAAAGCGTTGCTATAAGATTTGAGATGCACGAGTGGAATATGATGTGGAGCATGATTTATGTAGCAATTAATAACATGTAGGCAAATAAATACAACATTTAAATAATTGAAAAGACATCTACATAAAAAGGAAAACAAAGAGACAAGTCAGTTTTCAGGGTAATAAAGGAATCATAAACGCTTGAAAAAAAAACAAAATAGACAATAAAATCTAGATAAGGGAGTAGGGTATGGGATAAACATGCTTGGACTAATTTGTAAAAACAAGTTCGTTATGGTAAGAGCCTAAAGATATCCCCAGCAGAGTCGTCATGCTGTCGCGCCCCCTTTTTCCCCTCCTCACGGAGAGAGGTCCGGGTTTCGACATTCCATGGGGTGCAGTGACTCATTTCCTTTTGGGAATTGGGTATTTGAAGAGACGCCACCTAACAGATTATGGTGCGTTAGGACACCTAGAGTGATTAACTCTTGGGTTGGTCTGCATTACCAGATATTAGGGGAAGGGCTCGAGATAACCTCGAGGGGAAGGTGTTAGGCACCCCTTTTGGTCCATAACTGTGGGTATCGACCGAACTTATATTTACAAATTAGTCCATATAAATAGTTGAATCAAATAAGTACAGCACGTTTGAACAAGTCAAGTAGTGAAATAAAGGTTGAACAAATTATAAAGGAAAGTGTTAAACAAGGAGAAGGTTTGGGGTAAAGGGGGGTCCTAGGTTGTTTATCCAATAGGATCACCCCACGCAATATCCGGTAAACACTCTTCATTGAGGGGCTACACATGACATTAACACGTAGTCATCATATCCCATGTCTACCCTTCCCGTCCCCTTATTGGCCATGCAAAGCGAGTGTTGGTCACTGATTCCTATTGTGTGCTGCTACCCGTCCCTTCTTAATAGTCCCGGAGGGAGTTAGGACCTCTACCTATAGGCAGTTCTAGACATACCCCTAAGGCTTTAAAGGAAAAAATCTAAGGCGACAGTCAAAGAAAAGTATTTAGGACTTTCACATAAGTGGAGCAATTAAAGGCTGATAGTTTTCTCCGCAAACAAGCATACATGCAGCACGACTCAACCATAAGTAAGATCTTTAGTAATTAGAGTCCTAAAGCAGAATTTCTAAGTGATTATGTAGGAATAAACCACTTTCAGATACAGAACTCACAACCTATTAGTTGCCTAGGATCTCTTTTAAAAGCCCATTAGAATTCAGAAATGCTGAGCAACAAAACAGCTTCAGAGAAGTGCAAGTTTTGAAAATGCCCTAAGTCTTGCCTATATACAGGATTGATATTTATGTTAATGCAGAAACAAAACAAGTTCAGAAATAGTCCCTTTTAAAACCTATAGGCAGGATATCTAATGAATTTATAGCAGTTTTGAAAGGACTAATTTTAGAAAAGTTATCGCTTAATAAGGCCAGTTTTGAGAAGTAAACTAGGTGAGGCACGATTGTTCTATTGGGCTAATTAAAATTACCAGACATAATTGCGAGTTAGATCCCTATAGATATGATATCTAGGCGTATTACTGTTTTTAGTAAATTTGCAGTAGCATATGAAAGACTTACTAAATCAGAATTACATCCTATAGGCATGATATCTACACTTGAGTTGATTTTAAAATATGATGGTTTGGAACCTAGAAACATGGTTTCTAACATGACAAATGAAGGATTTAAGAATATGGTTTGTATCTGATGCAAGTGACATTAAAAGTGAATTACTTATAGCCATGATTTCTATTATGAAATTAAAAGTGGAACCCTATAGGCATGATTCTACTATGCAAGAACAATCAGATTCAACAGGAATAAAAACCCTATAGGCATGTTTTCTATTATGCAAAAGCAATCAGATTCAACAGGAATAAAACCCTATAGGCATGTTTTCTATCGAGTAAGGCAAGCTAATTTGAAAATAAATTCTAAAAGTAGGATTTCTACCCAGGTTACCCCACAAAGTATACATCTACCTACCCTTTCACTAAATACCCCAAATATTTGTTTACAAGTTATTACGGGCCAACAAATGAATTACATAAGTGAAATAGAAAATTAAAAAGCTATTCTATAGAGAGCTTGCAATCAGGCCACAGTTACCAAAAGTCTCAAATGGTCTTTCAAGCCTCATTTCCATAGACAAATCAGAGTCTAGGTGCATCAAAGTTCCCTAAGGGTCTCAAGGACCCCGGGCATTGCTTATACCTCGACTTAATTGCCAAGAATTGAACCAGTGCAGTGTGGAAAGCCAATCTTAGTACGCTAGAGTTACAAGGGTTCTCATGAGGATCCCAAGGTAGTACACATACTAGAGGGGGCAAAACTTATTAACTAGGAGTAGAGTGAAAGTGCAGGACACATGTTTGAAAAAAGTTTATTAAAGACTGGATTGAAAGGTCTATTTTGAAAGCAATTAGTAAAAGAGGTTATTGAAAAGAAGTTGGTTTAGTAAACAGGGTTCAAACATTTCCAGATAGGACCAGATACATTAAGTAAATGAATTCAGTAATCATATAGGGGTTTGGGGATACATAGACATTGACTGCAGACACCTGACCCCAACAGGAGTATTAGGACTGGTTTGGACCTGCTCAGAGATAGTTTGACACTGGCATAATCACAAACCAGTCCTGAACACATAGAGGGGAATAGAGATTTGGGATTTACAAAGTGGCAAGTGCACAGTAGATAAAAGATTACAATTGTTCAGGCATGCTTGAATCACACAAAGGGAATACATGAACTTTAAGGGAGGGGGTCACATTAACATGCTTAACTACAAACTTCACAAAAAAACCACAAGTGAAAGTATGTTAGAAATAAAAAAACTGAAACACGAAGAGAAACATGTTGTTGTTGAGACTTTAAATTAAACTAGGACATACCAGTGAAGATAAAAAGTAAGTAGAATGAAAAAACCAAGGAGTACATATGATTAGCCTTGGCTTGCAGCCGACTAGTAGTAGTAGAATAACACAGAGATTTTAAGTAAGAGGGGAGGGGGTGTTGAAATCCAAGTGTGTGTGCTGTTTGTGAAAGACTTAGAGTATTTATAGTTTAAAATAGGTAGTGGAATAAGGTAAAAAATCATAGTAGTATACTAGTTTAAGAACTCAGAATCAATCATCTAGAGAATCAAGGAAGTACTTCCTTGAGTTAAAGGAGTCAAGGCCAAACGGGAAGATTCAGTACCATATAAGAGAGGAAGGAAAATCAGTGCATGATTAAATAAGGAAAGGGTCAAGATTCAGTAAGCATAAAGTAGTCAATTAGGACCAAATTCAGAAGGACCCAATTAAGGAAAGACTAAGTAAAATAAAGTACCATAGTAAATAAGGTAATGCAATCAGTTAATTCAAACAGACGAGTAGAATTCTAGGACTTTGAAGGAAAATCTTTCAATTACCAAAAGTTAAGGAAAATCAGAATCAATCATGGGGAGTCATGATTCTGCATACCTCAACATATAAATAGAGGCGATTGAACAGAAGTAGCAAACAAATAAGGTCGATTATATAGGCAGAAAGAAACAAAAGATGAGCAAACACAGCCATATAGAGGTGATGTAAGTAGGCTAGATATTCAGCAGAACATATTCGAAGCATGGTGACCACAAGAGATTAACAAAAACCAGGTAAACAGGCTAACACACAGAAACAAAGTAAAGGAAAGTCATGCTAACACACAGAACCAAAGTGGAGAACATCATGCTAACACAGAGAAGCAGAGTAAAGAAAATCAAGCTAACACACAGAGACAAGTAAAGAAAATCAGGTTAACACACAAAAACAAGTAAAAAAAATCATGCTAACTAACAGAAACAAGTAAACAAAATCTTTAAGAAATTAGGGCTTTTTAACAGAGTTGAGTTAAAAACAGTAAAACTTAGAATCGGTCGAGATGGATAAGGAAAAAGGTTTAATCATAAAGAAATCAGTCGAAATAGGTATAGAAAGAACTCCAAAAACCCTAGTTTTATAAAGGGAATAAAAATGGTTTAGAGTAGAAGATCTTTCAGAAGAAAGCTCGAGAATAAGCAAATCACAGAAGGAAATAGGATTAAAGAATAAAAATAACATAGATATTACAGATTCAGAAGAGAGTTAGGGTTTCAAAAAGAAACCCAAGTAAAAATCAAAAGAACTTGTTGAAACTTCACCGATCGTGACATATAAGGTGTGATTTTGCCCAAAATCACACCGGAGAACCCATAAGTAACAGAAACAGAAACCCTAGGTCCAAATCGACATGGCCCAGGATCTTTGAAGGCCTTAGAGATGATGAGTAGGGTGATGAGAGACCCATTGCAGGCTTGGGCTGAAAGGGATAGTCGCCAGAGATGACAGGAGACAGAGGGGAGTGGAGGAGTCTAGGGTTAGGTTTGAGAGAAGAGTGTAGATGATAGAGCATCTGAAGGCGGCGGATTAGGGGAAATGAATTAGGTTTAGGGGTCATTTGGAAATTAAAAAGGAAAGGAATTATTTGGACCGTTGATCTGGAAGATCAACGGTCAAGATTAAAACGGGTAGGTGGGTTTCGGGTTTGGGTAAGGGTTAATAGGGTATGGGTCGGGTTTTTTAATGGTAAAATTGGGCTGGGAATTGGGGTCCGATTTGGCTATAATTTAAAGCCAAATTGGCTATAATTTTAATAGCCAGGTTTCCCTATTTAATATATAAAAATAATAGATAATTTTTGGAAAATAATTTAAGGTGAAAAAACAATTTTAAATACATAATTAACAATTTAAAAATACAAGATCCAATTTTATGCGTATAAAACATAATTATATTTCAAAATGGGCTAACATTGCAATTATATGCAATTTAGCTTTAAAAATACCAAATGTAATTGTAAAAATACATAAAAATTACATTAGCCATATTTTGGCATAAATATAGAAATTAAATAGATGAATTATTAAAACAATAATTTTGGAAATAATTATTGGGGATTTTATGGATAAAAAAGAAGAAAATAAATCAATTTAAACCCTTAAAAATTATGGAAAAATAATAAAAACCTTGGGCATGCTTATATATGCATATATATGCTATTTTGAAGGTATTTATGCATATTTAAAATATATAGGGAAAATTGGGTATCAACAAACCTTGCCATGGATTCTTGAAGCCCTTGGGAACTTTAACACACTAGAGATTTGGGTTCTGTGGGCAATGGGTGAATCATTCACCACTGATTATTGTGTATCTATGAAAATCAGCCTTGGAGCTGCTATGGTTTGAAGGCCTGGGTTGCCCCGGTGTATTTGGGCCTATTGTAGGCATGCATTAATCTGATCTATAATAATTTCGTAACAAACAACTCTGGGGTATTTAGTAAATTGGGAAGGGTTTCTTATTTTTATTTGCAAAGTGGGGTAGAAATCCTACCTATAGGATCTCTATATGTGCTATTAATTCTGCCTATAAGTTCCATATTATGTTGTTGTGTGTTAGAAATCTTGCCTATAGGTTCTATGTTGTGTTTACATGTTAGAAGTCCTGTCTATAGGACTAACACTGTGATCTATTAGAAATCATGCCTTTAGGTATGTCAATTTGTCTAGTAATTATGTGTTAGCAATCATGCCTATAGGATCAATATATGGCTTAATTGTTTTCTGTCTCAATGTGTATAATCCCTGCTCATATACCACTCAATGCTAGAAATCATGGCTATATGATTAAAATCAGCTCAATGCTAGAAATCATGCATATAGGATTAAAATTAGCTCAATGCTAGAAATCATGCCTATAGGATTAAAATCAGTTCACTTGAAGAAAGCATGCATATAGGGTTAAAATTAGTTCACTTGTAGAAATCATGCATATAGAGTTAAAGTCAATTCACTTGTAGAAATCATGCCTCTAGGGTTAAAATCAGTTCAATTATAGAAATCATGCCTATAGGATTCAATTAAGTGATTCTGAATGTGTTTATGTGATTATCACTGCCAATCACTTAGACAATATGCCTATAGGGTTTAACAATAATTCTGGACTTATGATTGTGATTTACTGTTGAAACGTCCAGATATGGTAGTGAATTAAAATCAGTAGGCAAATATACGTCGGCCCTAACCCCGCATTAAGAACTGACTCCACATACTGCTGCTCTCTTGTTCGCCACATAGATATCCTGCCCATAGGACTCCAAAATTAATAAAGCCTGCTAAATTAGTTGCGTGCATTTGCTGTTTACATGCGGAGGTTAACGTGACCCCATTATCTGTCTTTATTTGAAAAGTCCTAATTGTTTGGCTTGTCGCCTAGTATTTTACAATTTTGAGAACCTTATGCCTCGTTTAGAACTTCCCCAAATAGAGGTCCCAATGCCTCAAGGACCTTAGGTAAGGGACGGGTAGTGCATGCATAGGACATGAGTTAGAATCAACTAGAGCGCTTTAGGTAAAAAAACTCAAAGATAGTAATCGGGTAGCAGGAGATGATAGTCTGTGCCCGCTGGATAATATGAGTAACACCCCGTCTTGGGGGAGTTACGAAGTATTATTTATGTTGCACGAGGTGATCTTATAGGCTAAATAATTTAGGACCCCCCATCCTTATTAAATAGTTTATTCACTTCCTTAGACTAATTCGCATAACTTAAGTTCGGCCGGGACCCACCGTTGTGGACCTCGAGGGATGCCTAACACCTTCCCTTCAAGGTAATTTGAGCCCTTACCCGATCTCTGGTAATGCAAACTGGTATAATATGAGTTATTTGCTATAGGTTCCCTAACGCACATTAATCCGGTAGGTGGCGACTCTAACAACCAATTCCTTTTCCCTACTCTCTCAAAAGGAGTTTTCAAAATGTCGAAACCCAATTTCGCGAGAAAAAGGGGGGGCGACAGGATCGATGTCCCCCAAGGGCTAATGATAAAGCGCACTAAAGTATCTATCACAAGGGACAAACTCACCCGAGATTATGTTTTGAAGGGAACTATTTCATTCAGCGACGAGGATGCCGAGGGCATTGCGCAACCTTACAATGATGCGCTGGTAATATCTGTACTTATAAATAAATCTTGAGTCAAACATGTGTTGATTGATCTAGATAGATCGGCCAATATCATCAGGTCGAGGGTCGTAGAGCAATTGGGATTATAGGACCAAATTGTGCCAGTTGTCCGGGTGTTGAATGGATTTAACATGGAATGTGAAACCACTAAAGGGGAGAAAACCCTTCAAGTAAACACTACCAGGACAATCCAAGAGACAAAGGTCTACGTGATCAAAGGGGACATGAGGTGTAACGCTCCATTAGGAAGTTTGTGGGTTCACAACATGAGGACGGTATGCTCGACCTTGCACTAGGCATTGAAATTTCCTACACCGGGAGGAGTCAAGACGGTCTACTGAGAGCAGACGGCCGCAAAGGAGATGTTCGCAATCGATGAGGTAATCTTATGCCAACGGTGTTGACATCAAGGAACACGGAGCCGACCGGAAAGGAAGAAATTAACTAGCAATTACTTATGCCGGCCTTGGCCGAACTAGAGGAACGAGGAGCATATGAGGATGATGATTGCGGAGTCCCGAGATAGTTCATAACTCCTAATGACATAGGTGCCACCAAATCGACGGTCTAAGAGTTCAAGAAAGTCGTATTAATCAAAAACCTAATTGATCGAAAGGTATACTTGGGCATGGGTTTAACCCCCGAGCACATGAAAAAAGTTATTGATTTTATTAAAGCTAACATAGACTGTTTCCCTAGGTCCCATCTTTCCATGATAGGGATCCCATCGAAGATAACCACTTATAAGCTAAGTTTGGACCCAAAGTTCCGCCCGGTTAAGCAGAAGAAGAGGCCACAGTCCGAGACCAAACATGCATTCATCAAGGATGAGGAATCCAAACTTTTGAAAATAGGATCCATCCGAAAAGTTAAATACCCAAATTGGAGAGCTAACGTAGTGGTAGTACCAAAAAAGGGAATAAGCTAAGAATGTGTGTATATTACAAATACCTGAACAAAGCATGCCCTAAAGATTCTTTCCCTTTGCCTAACATCGATCAAATGATCAGTGCAATGGTCGGGCACGATATACTCATCTTTCTCGGCGCCTACTCCTGGTACAACCAAATTTGGATGGACCCCGATGATCAAGAAAAGACTTCTTTCATCACTAAATTCGGCACCTAGTGTTATAACATAATGTCGTTTGGATTAATGAACGTTGGTGCCACCTACCAACGCCTAGTAAATCGGATGTTAGAAGAACAAATAGGAAAATCAATGGAAGTTTATATTGATGAAATGTTGGTTAAGTCCCTGCGAGCAGAGGACCATTTGAAACATTTGCAGGAGACCTTTGACATACTAAAGAAATACAACATGAAGCTAAACCCGGAGAAGTGCGCATTCAGGGTTGGATCAAGAAAATTCCTCGGTTCATGGTGTCCAACCGGGGGATCAAAATCAACCCCGACAAAATAAAGGCCATAGAGGACATCACCATGGCGGACAACATCAAGGTCGTTAAATGACTGACCGGGTGTATAGTCGCCTTGGGCCGGTTCATCTTGAGGTCCTCAGACAAAAGCCATCAATTCTTCTCACTGTTAAAGACGAAGAATAACTTTTCCTAGATCCCAGAATGCAGAGCTTTAGAAGAACTCAAACGGTACCTATCGAGTCCACCCCTACTGAACACTTTGAAGGCAGACGAACAGTTGAACCTCTACTTGGCGGTTTCCGAGGTGGCAGTAAGTGGAGTTTTAGTACGCAATTTCCTATTTACTATGATAGTAGAACTCTAGACGAGGCCGGATCAAGGTATTCTCACCTGGAAAAATTGGCGCTTGCTTTGCTAAAAGCCTACAGGAAGTTAAAGTCATACTTTCAATGCCACCCTATATGCGTTGTGACCTCTTACGCGCTAAGGAACATCATGCACAAGCCTGAGCTCTCAGGCCGGTTGGCTAAATGGGCCATGGAAATTAGCGGGTACGATATCGAGTATCGACCCTGAACCGCCAAAAATCTCAGATTTTGGCATACTTTGTGGCTTAATACCCAAAGTCGAAAGAGAACTAAGGTTAACCTCGGGGACCAATTCGAAAATCTGGACCCTTTTCACGGATGGTGCCTCAAACGTGAAGGGGTCCAGGCTCAGTATCGTATTAAAACCGCCTATAGAAAACATAATTAGGCAATCTATTAGAACTATGAAATTGACTAACAATGAGGCCGAGTTTGAGGCCATGATTGCAGGTCTAGAATTCGCTAAAAGCCTTGGGGCCAAGGTGATCGAAGTCAAATGCGATTCCCTCCTCATGGTAAATCAAGTTAATGGGATGTTCGAAGTAAAAGAAGAACGGATGTGAAGGTACATGGACAAATTACAGGTAACCCTATATCAATTCAGGGAATGGACCCTACAGCATGTACCCCAAGATCAAAATAGGGAGGTCGATGCACTGGCTAACTTGGGGTTGTCAGTTGATTCTGACGAATTCAGCTTGGGAGCAATAGTGCAACAATGAACTCGGTGATAGAAGAGGGCCACACCGAAGTGAACCCAACGAGTTTAACTTAGGATTGGACAAACAAATACATAAACTATTTGAAGACAGGAAAACTACCTTCGAATCCCAAATAATCGAGAGCCCTGCGCACTAAAGCTGCCAGATTTAGCTTGGTCGACGGCGCATTGTTCAGGAGAACCTTCTTTGGCCCACTAGCCAGATGTTTAGGGCCAGGAGAGACCAAATACACCATGATAGAAGTTCATAAAGGCACTTGGGGGAGTCATTCGGGGACAGGATCTTTGGTTCAGAAATTGATTAGGGTTGGCTACTACTGGACTGAAATAGAGAAGGATGTAAAGGACTTCATACAAAAATGCGACGAGTGCCAAAGACACACCCCGATGATCCATCAAACCGGGGAAATGCTCCACTCGGTCCTGTCCCCATGGCCATTTATGAAGTGGGAAATGGACATTGTCGGTCCCCTGCCATAGGCACCCAGTAAAGCTCAATTCATACTATTCATGACCAATTATTTTTCCAAAGGGGTTGAGGCCCAAGCGTTCGAAAAGGTCTGAGAGAAAGAAGTCATTGACTTCATCTAGAACTACATAATATGTCGATTTAGAATGCCTGCCGAGATTGTTTGTGACAGCGAAAAATAGTTCATCGTCAGCAAGGTGAGTAAGTTTTTTGAAGACCACCAGATCAAGAAGATACTATCGATGCCTTATCATCCTAGTGGCAACGAGCAGGTGGAATCAACGAGTAAGACTATACTTCAATACCTAAAAAAGAGGTTGACCAGTTCAAAAGGGAAATGGAAGGAGATCCTGCCCGATGTCCTATGGGCATATCGTATGACTTCAAAATCGAGCACCGAGGCCACCCTATTTTCTTTGGTCTACAGAGCCAAAACCTTAATACCAGTCGAGGTTGGAGAACCAAGCCTACGATTCATGTACGCAACTAAAGGGCTAAACGACGAGGCCATGATCATGAGCTTGGAACTATTGGATGAAATGCGGGAGGCCGCCCTCGGTTGGCCACCCAGAAGCAGCAAATAGAAAGGTATTACAACAGAAGAGCCATCCTCTGACACTTTCAAGTTGGGGACTTGGTGTTGAAAAACGTATCACTACACACTGGGAACCCGAATGAAGGGAAACTGGGCATGAATTGGGAATGACCATATTGAGTCGTTGGAATAATCGACAAAGGCTCATATAAACTCGAAGCGGGATACGACGTGCAACTACCAAACAACTGGAACGTGACATACTTAAAGTGGCACTACTGCTAAGATATGAAATCAGTTACTTTTTAAATCGAACTAACGTATGCAGGTAATCAGCTAAGGATAGATGTGGCTATTAGGTCTAAAAGCATGTGTTGCACTCTTTTTCCCTTGAACCGATTTTGTCTCGATGTGGGTTTTCCGACAAGGTTTTTAACAAGGCAACATTAAAACATTCTACCTTAGATTTGAAGACTGGTCTCAAACCAGAGTCAATGATCATTTACTTCAGGTCAACAGTATTCGAGCCCTCATGAGTTTGACCTCGAATACTGCAGGCTATTGCCTTCGGGTTAAGATCTTTAGCAAGGGAAAAAGAAAATTGTAAGTGCTAAAAGCTAAGTCTTGGTGGTTAGAATTCATTGTAAGGGCCAAATAGTCATATAAACTATGCCCACATAGTCCACTCTATCCATAGCACAAGTTTTTATGCGCCTTCGATCATGTACCTTGCATACTGAGCAATGAAAGAAATTTCTACTCCCCTTACACTTTGTTACTGTACATTTTGCTTCTTCCATCCTAGATCCTAAAGTTCACGAGCTACCGCTACTTGGGGACTCTCAAGCCCACGGGATACCCCTACTCGGGGACTGTCGCCCGATAAAAATTTGGATGACCCGGGCTACCAAATTTTGGAGGCACTAAATTCGTTAGGTGGTTACCAAATATAAAAGGCTATAGGCACCATAAAAATGGCTCGAAGACGTCCGGAGTTTGTAACGACAAAGTAAGGCCCTTATGAAAATTCGAAACCCACTAAATGGTTACCCTCGACAAAGATATCATCTGAAAACACTTAAGCATCTTAAAAACCTTCGGTCTCACCGACAGTTTGAACCCACAAGCAAACCAAAGTTGCATTGAAGTCGGGATCCATTCTATCCTCCAAAAATGGATGCTCCAGAACAACATCTAATTTTATGCTAAGGCATCAAAAATAATACGCAAGTAGAAATTTCAAGAAGATGCTGAAAAGGTAAAGACACGGTATTGCGATTAAGGGAAAAATTTTATATACTCCAAAATATATTTACAAAGACCCGATAGAACGGCCTCAAAACAAACCAAAAAAATACATAAGGAAAAACTAGAAAAATACTAAGGAATCTATGCCTGGTCTGCACTGGGGCCCGACTCATCGCTAGAACCGTTGGAGCCCTCAGATCCCTCAAAGCCTTATGGACCCTCAGGCTCATAGAGATCCTTTGCTTCATCCTCGATCCTTCTAAATTCTTCAATCTCGGTCGATAGGTCAAAACCTCGGGTATGGATCTCTTCGAGGGACATTCTCCGAGATAGTTGCTTTATGTGCTCAGTCTTTATCTTTAATTGGGTCTCGACTGCCTCCACATCAGCCTTGTATTGGTCCACCATTTCCTCAGCATCAGTAAAGTTTGCATCCAATTTGGACCTCAGTGCCGTATATTCTTGTCCGAGAGCATCCCGTTCCGTGGCGGCTAAGCTTAGTTGTGCCCGAAGATCATCATCCAACCAAGACCACTTATCGGCCTTTTCCTTCACCACCCGAAGTTGGTTCTCGATCGATGCTAGCTCCACTTTTGAGGCTTTCCTCTCCAAAGCCAGTAGGTCTATCTTGCCCTTCCATACTTCGGTCGTGGCCTTGGCCTCGTTCATCTCAGCCCGAGGCTGATCGATCAGGTGTATCTTCTGTTGGACATGTGAAGTTGTGTTGTTAGTCACCATGACTAACTGCTCATTTTTAGCCTCAAAGATCTTTACCTTCTCAACCAGGTCGGCGTGTTCCCACTTTAGGGTCAAGGCCTCCTCCTGAGCTTTTTCTAGCTCGGCATGGAGAATCGGGAGGTCTTTGAGGGCCTCGTCATGTTGCTCACTAAGAGCCATGTACATATCCTTCTTCTACACATGCTCTTTGATCTCAAACTCGAGCAGGCTAATCTCCAAGCGGTATTGGAGGAAGCTTTTACGGTGAAACACTAAAGCCTGAAAAATAATAAAGTTAGTAGAGGACATAAAAAACCAAAGTAAGATTCACAAAGGGGTACAAAGGGTTGACGCCTTACCCGGTTCAGCACCAATAACACCTTGTTGAAGAGGCTCGACGCACCCACCTCGTTCATCTTTGCCCGGTCCTCCTTGGTCACCAGGCATCGGAGGTATCTGGCTATGCCCACCGGATCAAACAAGACCCGAGCATCCTCTGAGATTGTAATAACGACCATTCTGTTGCACTCGAGGTCCATGCTCGGAGCAGGAAATTGCTTCACTAGTTTTGGCGCTCGAACTCGACCTTTCAGATCCCAAGGACATTTCCTTCTTTGGGACCTCTAGGTGAGCAAGCCAAAAATATCCTCTAGTGCGGCCATATACATGCCATCAAAAAATGTGTTGAGGGTATCGTCTGGGCCCTGCGCTCCCTCGCTTGACTTTTCTATGCCCGGTTGTGCCACTTCGAGCATGGACTCGGTATAGGAGGGAGTCTCCACGATGTCAATGACACTGGTTGCCTCCTTCGGAACATGGCTACTTCCTGGGAGGCCACATCCTCTAGCTCTCTCTCTGATTCCCAAGTTAGAGGAGGATCGACCTCATGGTCCTCTTTCTCGGTCGTCACCTACTCCCCATCATTAAGGGTCGACCCATGAGCGATAAAAAGGTTGTCATCTTCGGGATCGTCCCTGCGCCGGTAGAGAGAATCGGGGTCCGGTACCTTGGATTGGGTGATCTTCTTGGGCTTCCGAACCCAGATGGTCACCTTTTTCTTCTTCTTCACCTCAGCTTCCGGGGAACCCGAGGACTTTCTATTCTTTTCTTCTTCTTCTTCTTCTGCTCCTCATTCGTGGCAGCCCCGTGCTGCCCCAAAACGGAGAGCTTGGCAAGCGTGGATGGATCCCCATCCTCAGCCAATGACCTAAGTTCAGTGCTCTTAGGTAAACCTATAAGAAAGGAAAAAGGGTTATCTCTATGTAAGTTAAGAGCATGGTGATAATTATTCAAGGAAAAACCTTACCATGAGAACGACCTCTCATTTGCCCTTTGAAAGCTTGTGCCAAGGGGCGAAGTAGATGGTCTAGGGTGAATCGAGGGGCTTCGGTACTGCTCACGAAATGGTGTAAGAGGATCACGATCCTCTAGAAGGATGGATGGATTTGCCTGAGGCACACCTCGTACCTTTTGAAAAAAGCAAGGACTAAGGACTATGAGGCACACCTAGTAATATCGTCGTTAGGCCCGGGAACGACCACATCCTTACCCTCTCATTTACAGTCTGCTCGGACTATGGGTAGGGTTTATTTTATGACAGAGAATATGTATCTCCATGCCCCCTCGCCTCAGTCTTGTTGACTATAGGCCTTCTCTACCTTGAAGTCGTCCCCGATAAAGCATCCCCCGTGTATGAAGATCTTCATAGGAGGCTCCTGAGCCACTTCGGGAATGGCCACCTCAGCATCTGTGACCGGGTGGGAAAATGAAGGAGCAGCCTGCTGAGGCACTGACTTGGAGGTTTCTGCCATTGTAATCTGGGAAATAAGAAGGTCTGAAGAAAAATATGAAGATTTGAAGATGGTATGACGGTATGAAGGTCTGGGTTGAAGGTTCAAAGAAGATGTATGGGGATTGAAGATGAAGGTATAAAGGCTTAAAGAACAATGTATGAAGATTTGGAGAAGTTGAAAGCCGTTAGGGAGTTCGAGGGTAAAGTCTAGAATCAGAAAGTGGAAAAAATGAAAAAGCTTGAGGCTTTTATAGGAAAAAAACAATCAATGCGCGACCTTTCGCATTCGAAGGCAGCTAGCCGGTGACTGACACGTGTCCGAAGTCAGAACGATACGACTGATGGGACATTTTGATTTATCCGTCATCTCAGTTGTAACGTACGAAGGAACGAATTGGGGTTCATCTATCGTTTCCCATCGTTTTAGCAAGCCTACTCTATGGAAAACGAGGGGACTATTTGTATACAGAAAAAATCGAGAATAATGCATACCCCGATTTCCTAGTGAAGAAAATGAAGAAGTGCATGGATGCACGAGATCAAAACAAAAGTTGGGAGCCCTTCGTATCGAGACCCATAGAAGGTGAACGATGTGTTCATCATCGGGCATAATAAAACGATGCTCCCTGGACCCAGAACGAGTTCTAAACCTCGGGAAACATGGTAAACCATTACATATGACAGATAGAGTGTCATGATATTCGTGCCTAACCGGATATCGCAGCACAGATCTCGCTCGATGTCGATTGCGGATCAGTAATTGACGAGAAAGGATGATTTTTCTTTTTTTAGACTTGTACTAGGGATGAAACTCTCCTGCTATATAAAGGATAAATTGTTCTTTTGTAATACACATGGTAACACGAGAATCAAAGTAATACAAATTTACTTTCTATTTTTTAGCTATTGTTAACGTTCTTAATTGATTGTTCTGTTTATCATTCACAACTGGGCTCGAACCTGGCAAAGTTATTGTTCAACATAGGTTCAGGCTAGGCCATAACATTACAATTGGTTTGATCATTTATTTTGTCTTTGAGTTGTTTGTCTAATTCTCTTGATTATTTGTGTTAAATCAATTTGTGTATCATTAAAACCACGTACAAATTTAATTGTTATCCCATTTAAGGGCAAAATAATATTGGTGGTGAGAATGAGGTGTAATAGGGTTTTGGATTGATTTGTAGTAGATAGAAAAGAAAAGTAAAAGATTTTCAAAAAATCCTGTACCAAATTGCTAGCCATGCATGAGTTAGCTTTTATCTAGAAGCTAGGCTCATTTTCCTAGAAGGATAACCATTCAACTTGAGCAGTTGTCTTGTTCTAGATCTTAACCATCATTTCAGACTGAATAATCTAGAAAAGGAATAATGTTTCTCCTGTTATAAATATATTATATTATGGATGTTCATTTAGTACTCCGTTGTAAATAGGCTTCCTGAAGAAGCTTATCCATATGGGACTCCGCCGTAAATATGTTTATCTATTTAGTACTCTATTAGAAATAAGATTCCTGAAGAAGCTTATCACTTCAGTACCCGATTATGGATAAACATTACCCCTGGTAGAAGATTATCCATACCGGGTATAATAAGCTTATCCATTTAGTACTCCGTTATGGGTATACATTGCTCTCGGTAGAAGATTATCCATATCTGATATAATAGCAGCTTACACAGCAGCTTGTAGTAGCAGCTTACACAGCAGCTTGTAGTAGCAGCTTACACAGCAGCTTGTAGTAGCAGCTTGCATAGCAGCTTACACAACAGTTTTGTTTCTTCTATAAATAGAAGAGATTTCAGTTCATTATGTACACCAGTTTGAATTCGAATAATATAACAGTTTCTCTATATACTTGTGTTTACTTTAAAGTCTTTATTTTATAACACGTTATCAGCACGAGACTCTGCCATCTCGAGCAAATATTTTGAAAGTATTTGAGGTAAGAACTTTATTTTCCTAAATAATGTCAAATCTTTCTAAACTTGAATTTGTTGCCCTGGATATATCGGGCAAAAGCTACATGTCTTGGGTGCTTGATGCTGAATTTCATCGTGATGCGATGGGTCTGGCAAACACCATCAAAGACAAAAATCATGCATTTAACCAAGACCATGCCAAATCAATGATATTCCTATGTCATCACCTTGATGAGGGCCTGAAAATGGAATATCTTACTATTAAAGATCCAGTCATATTGTGGAATAGTTTGAAAGATAGATATGACCACCTGAAGATGGTCGTTCTTCCACAGGCACGATATGATTGGACTCATCTAAGGCTACAAGATTTTAAATCTATAAGTGAGTATAATTCTGCTATGTTCAGAATTATTTCCCAATTGAAATTATGTGGTGATAATATTACTGATCATGATATGTTGGATAAAACTTTCACCACTTTTCATGCCTCGAATATGCTCCTGCAGCAGCAATATTGAGAGATGGGATTTAAAAAGTATTTTTAACCTATCTCACATCTTCTTATAGCCGAGCAACATAATGGGCTATTAACGAAAAACCATGAAAGTCGACCTACTGGTTCTTGTCCATTCCCTGAAGTGAATGAGACGAACTTCCACCAAGCTAAACATGGAAGAGGTCGTGGCCCCAGTCGTGGTCGGGGAAGAAACCCCAATCATAGTAATAATAATGCACCAAAGAAGCCTCCTCACGACCAAAAGTGGAAAAGGAAGGAACAAAAGCATGAAGCGGTGCAAGAACCAAATGCAGAAAATACATGCTATAGATGTGGAAGAAAAAGGCACTGGTCACATACTTGTCATACGCCAAAGCACCTGGTTGAGCTTTATCAAGCCTCCCTGAAGCAAATTTTATTTCTGAAGATAATTTAGACTTCATGCATTTGGATGTAGATGATTACTTTGCACTCCCAGAAAGAGAAACAAGTCATGTAATCGGTAGTGAATCTGTAGAAATATAAATATTTTAATTTTTGTTCTTTGTAATAGATAGTATGGTTATGTAATTGTTGTACATAAATAAAAATTATGCTTTGATAATGATGTTTACTATAATATATTTTATTTATGTCATTTTGAAGAATATGGATAATCCTCAAATTATGTTTGTATTAAAGACAAATCATGAAGATATTTGTGTTATTGATAGTGGAACAACTCATGTCATATTCAAGGATCAGAAATATTTTTCTTATTTGCATAAGGAAAAATCAAATGTTTCAACAATTTCTGGTAATATAAGTTTGATTGAAGGCTCTGGAAGAGCCATAATATTTCTGTCTAAGGGAACAAAACTTATTATAGATAATGCATTGTTCTCCTCCAAGTCCCGAAGAAACTTGTTGAGTTTTATAGATATCCGCCGAAATAGGTATCATGTTGAGACAATAGATGAAATGAACAGGGAATATCTTTGTATTACAAAGAATATTTCTGGCCAGAAATGCATTGTAGAAAAGTTACCAACTTTATCTTCTGGCTTATACTATTCAAAAATTAGTACAATTGAAGCACACTCTATCGTAAACCAGAAGTTTACGGATTCAAATACTTTTGTGCTTTGGCATGGCCGTTTGGGCCATCCTGGATCAATAATGATGAAACGAATTACTGAAAATTCGAGTGGGCATCCATTAAAGAACCTAAAGATTCTTACAAATGACGAATTTTCTTGTGATGCTTGTTGCCAAGGCAAAATGATCACTAGAACATCACCAATGAAGGTTGGCATTGAATCCCCTACCTTTTTAGAGCGTATACATGGGGATATATGTGGACCTATTCACCCACCAAGTGGGTTGTTTAGATATTTTATGGTCCTAATAGATGCATCTTCAAGATGGTCTCATGTGTGCCTATTATCATCTCGCAACCTGGCGTTTGCAAAGCTATTAGCCCAAAATAATTCGATTAAGGGCACAATTCCCAGATAACCCTATAAAGTCGCCTTGATAATGCTGGAGAATTCTCATTTCAAGCTTTTGATGATTATTGTCTATCAGTTGGGATAAAAGTTGAACATCATGTAGCTTATGTTCATACTCAAAATGGCCTTGCAGAGTCATTTATTAAACGCCTGCAATTGATAGCAAGACCACTACTTATGAACACAACATTGCCCACTATTGTTTGGGGCCATGCTATCTTGCATGCAGCATCACTTATCCGTCTCAGACTAACACATTATAATAAATATTATCCGTCACAATTAGTTTTTGGTCATGAACCAAATATTGCTCATCTATGAATTTTCGGATGTGTTGTATATGTGCTAGTAGCATCACCGCAGTGTAGTAAGATGAGACCACAAAGAAGGATAGGAATATATGTTGGGTTTGAATCACCCTCTATTATTCGCTATCTTGAACCATTAACAAGAGATTTTGTTACTGCTCGATTTGCAGATTGTCGGTTTGATGAAATAAATTTCCCACAATTAGGGGGGAGATAAAAAGGAAATCAAAAGAGAAATTGTGTGGAAAGTTTTATCATTATCTCACTTTGATCCTCGTACCCCTATATGTAATCAGGAGGTCCAGAAGATCTCCATTTATAGAATATAGAAAATCAAATGCCAGACGCATTTACTGATTTGAAAAGGATAACTAAGTCATATATCCCAGCAGAGAATGTGCCTATCCGAATTGATGTCCCAGTAGGACCATCTACTAGCATGATAGCTAGTGAAACTAAAGCACGCCTGAAGCGTGGTAGGTCTTTGGGTTCTAAGGATCGAAATTCTCGAAAAAGAAAATCGACAAATGATCAAAACGGTACTATGAAGGGATCTCCTGAAGAGACCCAAGATCTGATTAGTTCTGAGATTCCTGAAGAAATTAATGAACCCGAAGCTCATGTGAGTGAGGAACTTTTAATAAGTTCGACCAGTGATGGGATTAATTTAAATCGATCTGAAATAGTGGTGGATAATATTTTTGCATATAATGTTGCACTTAATATTATGCAAGATAGTGAGAATCTTGAACCTCGATCTGTCGAAGAATGTCGACAAAGATCTGATTGGCCAAAATGGCAATAGGCAATTCAGTCGGAATTAAAGTCACTTGATAAAAGAGAGGTCTTTGGACCAGTAGTCCATATACCTGCTGGTATAAAACCAGTTGGTCATAAATGGGTTTTTGTGCGAAAAAGAAATGATAAAAATGAAGTTGAAAGATAAAAAGCTCGCCCTGTTGCACACGGATTCTCACAACGACCTGGAGTCGATTTTGATGAAACATATTCACCTGTTATGGATGCTATAACATTTCGATATCTCATCAGTTTAGCCTGCATGAAAAGCTTGAAATACATCTAATGGATGTATTTACAACTTATCTGTATGGTTCACTTGATAATGAAATTTATATGAAAATCCCTGAAGGATTTAAAATGCCTGAAGCAAAATTTCAGGAAATGTATTCAATCAAATTACAAAGATCTTTGTACGGTTTAAAGCAATCTGGGCGCATGTGGTATAATTGCCTTAGTGAATATTTGCTGAAAGAAGGTCACATAAATGATGTTATTTGTCCATGTAGTTTTATAAAGAAAACGGTATCAGAATTTTTTATACTTGCTATTTATGTTGATGACATAAATCTTGTTGGAACTCCAGAAGAGCTCCAAAAGGCAATTGAATATCTTAAGAAAGAATTTGAGATGAAAGATCTTGGAAAGACAAAACTTTGTCGTGGTCTGCAAATTGAAGATTTAGCAGACGGGATCTTTATCCATCAATCTGCCTATACAGAAAGGGTCTTAAAACGCTTTTACATGGACAAAGCATACACATTGAGTACACCAATGGTTGTTCGATCACTTGAAGTGAATAAGGATTCGTTCCGACCGCCAGAAGAGGACGAGGAACTCCTTGGTCCCGAAGTACCCTATCTCAGTGCAATTGGTGCACTAATGTTTCTTGCTAATGCTACAAGGCCTGACATAGCATTTTCTGTTAATTTACTAGCAAGATATAGTTCTTCTCCTACACGGAGACATTGGAACGAGATTAAGCATATATTGTGATATTTAAAGGGAACTCTTGATATGGGTTTGTTGTATGCTAACAAAGATAGTACACATCTTGTTGGTTATGTAGATGCAGGTTATTTATCTGATCCCCATAAAGGTCGATCTCAAACCGGGTACGTATTTACATATGGAGGTACTACCATATCATGGCGCTCCACAAAGCAATCTATTGTTGCTACTTCTTCAAATCACGCTGAGATAATAGCTATTCATGAAGCAAGTAGGGAATGCGTATGGTTCAGATCAATAATTCATTTTATTTGAGAAAAATGTGGTTTGGAATGTGAGAAAAGACCCACAATTTTATACGAAGACAATGTTGCATGCATAGCCCAATTGAAAGGAGGATTTATTAAAGGAGATAGAACGAAGCACATTTCACCAAAATTATTCTACACACACGATCTTCAGAAAAGTGGTGACATTGATGTGCAACAAATCCGTTCAAGTGATAATCCAGCATATTTATTCACTAAATCTTTGTCAACTTCAACTTTTGAGAAGATGGTATACAAGATTGGAATGCGGAGACTCAAATATTTAAAATAAGGTTTTCATCAGGGGGAGTAAAATACGTGATGCATTTTTTTTCCTTACTAAGATTTTTTCACATGGGGTTTTCCTTATAAGGGTTTTAATGAGGCACATAGCAATGCGTATTACTAAATATGTGTACTCTTTTTCCTTCACTAGGATTTTTTCCCACGTGGTTTTTCCTAGTAAGGTTTTAATGAGGCACATTATCTTTTAATGAACATCCAAGCCCCATTGTTATAAATATATTATATTATGGATGTTCATTTAGTACTCCGTTGTAAATAAGCTTCCTGAAGAAGCTTATCCATATGGGACTCCGCCGTAAATATGTTTATCTATTTAGTACTCTATTGGAAATAAGCTTCCTGAAGAAACTTATCACTTCGGTACCCGGTTATGGATAAACATTACCTCCGGTAGAAGATTATCCATACTGGGTATAATAAGCTTATCCATTCAGTACTGCGTTATGGATAAACATTGCTTTCAATAGAAGATTATCCATATCTGGTATAATAGCAGCTTAAACAGCAGCTTGCAGTAGTAGCTTACACAGCAGCTTGCGTAGCAGCTTACACAACAGCTTCCTTTCTTCTATAAATAGAAGATATTTCAGTTCATTATGTACATCAGTTTGAATTCGAATAATATAAATATTTCTCTATACTTGTCTTTACTTTACCGTCATTGTTTTATAACATCTCCTAAGATTTTAGGAAAAACCAGGCCTGCATTAAACTGTTCTTTAACAGACTAGTTCCTAGTCACTGAACTTTGATTTGATTTACAACTTCAGATGAAACCAGGTATAACGACAATTTGTTGCCCTCTTCTTCCTAATATAAAGAAATTAAAACCGCAAAGAAATAATGCTGACGGGAACTCTAACATTAAAACATTTATCACCAGTCGTCTTTGAAGTTGATATTCTCTAATCTTTAATTGTTAACTATTATTTTAACCAAAAGCATGAATTAACTATGGAATTCGTGTTATAATTATTATTAATTATATTGTTACCTTGATGTGATATTCGACCACACTTCTCTCAATGTCATCATTTTGTAGTAATTTGAAATCAGAGCTATATATTCATTGTGGTCAATGTAGTATTTACCATGAAATTTCAAAGAATTTAATTTTTATTTCGTACGATGAAACATATCATTGTCCAAATTTAAATCTAGAAATATTGACATTCGACTATTCGAGTACTAGCATTTTTTATTTTTTTTGGTAATCTATACTTTATCTGTCTAGTATTGATTAATTTACGCCAAAAGTAATAGTGGTGAAGTTAGTATATGAACAGTTAGAAAAAGAAAAAGAAGAAGAATTGATTAATCGATTAAATTTGTTAAAATCTAGTAAGTCATAATCTGTCTTTTTACACATTGCTTTTATCATCATCTGTTTGTTCGTATTAGCAAGGGATTTATCTATCTCGTACTCACACACACACATAGACGTCTGCAATTAATTAATAGAGAATCATTTTTTAAACTATATTTTGTTCTAGGAATAAATGTTTTATTCCTTACCAAACAACCTTGATATTGATTAATAATAATGTTGATTGGACGATTCAACTTTGCTTCTACATTCTTGTTTCTCTCTATATCACAAGAATTTTTAGTGCTCCATAATCCTATGCACCAAAACCGGCTGTTCAAAAATAAATTACAGAATTCAGAAACTTTTCATATCTTAACGTGACATCAAGCATTTATTAATTATTATCTATAAGAAAGAGGAAAAACAATAAATAGGCAAAAGGGTTGACTGATTTATTCTTGAATGCTTCTTTGCTTAAATGTCGAATATACATTTACTCATTTCTATCATTCTTTTGAGCAGTTCAATTTTTAAAAAATGCTTATCCTATCTAAAAAGAACAAGTATTGAGTTTACAAGAGCTAAATTAACAAAGTTTTGATTAGTTTAACACCAAACCAAAAGTATTATCTAAATAGTTCAAACTAAACTTAGTTAAGTAATATCATTGACTCTTACAAATTCTAATAAGATCAAATAGATTGTGACTTTATGACCAAGAAGCAGCTAATTTCATGGAAGTTTAAACGATTTTTTTTCTCTCTTTTTTTTTGTTATTTTAATTTGTCAATAGAGAAAAGGAATTTCTATACTTGTCAATATAGTTGAGGAGCATATATAGTCTCTCTCAATGTACGAGTAAACGAGTATAGTCGATCTACCAGTAAGTATAGCGTAGCTCACAGATATAAAAATTTATTTAGTTAATGAAATTAAATTAAAAATAGAAAAGTCCATATTGTGACGATACATGACGAATATATGCCCAATTATGTTGCTAGAAGCTTATATGGCCTTCGAAAAGCTTAATTAATTTTCCTACTTTAATTATTATTTCACACAGAAATCAAAATGCTTTAAACCTGCAAAAGTGCTTTCTTAGAGCCACTACTAAGAGGGCTCCATAACACATGGAAAAAAGTCTTTTCTTTTCCAAACCTACAAATAATTTCTTAGTAACCAACTATGTTCATCATTTGATAAACATGCAAAACCCTAATCAACAGCCTCATGAGAACTCATCAAGAAGTCAATCACCAGAAAATGGTGATCCAGTTTCTGATGCCAAGTGGGCTTCTAGGCTTCTCCGGGAGTGTGTTACCGCGATTTCTGAGAAAGATTCAACCAAGATCCATCACTTGTTATGGATGTTAAATGAGCTTGCTTCTCCCTATGGTGATTGCAATCAAAAATTGGCATTTTATTTCTTGCAAGCCCTTTTTTGTAAGGCCACTGATACTGGCTTGAGGTGTTACAAAACCCTAACTTCAGCTGCTGAAAAGAGCAAATCTTTTGATTCATCTAGGAAATTGATCCTAAAGTTTCAAGAGGTAAGTCCATGGACAACTTTTGGTCACGTTGCATCAAATGGTGCAATTTTAGAAGCATTAGATGGTGAGAGTAAGCTTCATATAATTGATATAAGTCACACTTTTTGTACTCAATGGCCAACTTTACTAGAAGCTTTAGCCACGCGAAACGACGAAACACCACATCTAAAACTCACAGTTGTTGTCACGGAAAGCACGTTAGTGAAATCAGTTATGAAAGAAGTAGCACAAAGGATGGAGAAATTTGCTAGGTTAATGGGAGTGCCTTTTGAGTTCAATGTTATAAGTGGATTGAACCACTTGAAAGAACTCACAAAGGATAGTTTGAATATAAAAGAAGAAGAAGCAGTGGCTGTTAATTGCATTGGAGCCTTAAGAAAAGTTGAAGTAGAAGAAAGGGGAGATGTTATAAGAATGCTTCAATCACTTAACCCTAAAATTGTGACAATAGTAGAACATGAGGCTGATTTTTCTAGAACAAGGAATGACTTTGTTAAGTGTTTTGAAGAATGCCTTAGGTTCTACACATTATACTTTGAGATGCTTGATGAAAGCTTTCCAATCACGAGCAACGAAAGGCTTGTGATCGAAAGGGAATGTTCCAAAAGCATAGTTAAGGTTTTGGCTTGCGGTGATCAAATTGGTGAAGGAGATGGTGAAACAAGAGAAAGAGGAAATCAATGGTCTGAAAGGCTTAGAGAGTGGTTTTCTCCATTTCCACTCAATGATGATGCTGTTGATGATGTTAAGTCCTTGCTTAAGAGATACAAGGCTGGATGGTCACTTGTGCTACCACAAGAAAATCAAGAGTCACCTGGAATTTACTTGACTTGGAGAGATGAACCTGTGGTATGGACTTCAGCATGGAAACCCTGGGAAAAATCAATGGAGCGACATGATCAGTGAAGATTCGTAATAGTAATGCTCAGTCGGACGTGCTTGGAATTGCAACGTAGTTATTATAGCCTTTAACTTACAACAAGCTAAAGCATGATACCATTTGATTTTTCTATTTTTGGAATCCAAGAGCTAAGCTAGAGTTTCCTTTTAGCTTTTTTTTATTTTTCAATTCCTTTCTATCTTTCTCTTCTAATGGATCTTGCAAACATATATATAGGACTATTACTACTAGATATAACCTTCATTTCATTTTCTACCTTTTAGATTCAACAACACTATAATGCTTTGTGCCTGGGAGTTTGTATTGCTTTCTTTCTTTTTGCTTGTTTTTCTCAATCTCTTCTTGGTGAAAGTTTTTGCATCTGTACTAGCTTTTTCAAATTATGGTTTCTTTTTCACTGATCTTTTTGCTTGGTATTGGTCATTTGTACTCCAACCCTTTAATTAGCCTTTGGTGGGGGACCTCTCCGCAATTAATTATAATGTAAATTGGAGGTTGTTTTCCCCTTTTCTTATTGGCAGTACTTGTTATTACAAATAAATTTAGATTCTCCTTTAAGAATATATTAGACGGAAAAGAAAGAAAAAAATTCTAACTCATTCCTCCTTTTTTCCCTAACATAGTCTTCTAATGAATGTGCCTAAAATATGGCATTTAAACCAATCGTGCATGCTAATAGACGAGGAGAGATGGTACGTAGCAATTATTATGAATAATATATTTTTCATAGAAGGTCTACTTATTGATATTTGTCATGAAGATTCTTTTTTTTTTAATTTACTCTTTCTTTGTTTTGCAAATTAAAGAAAAGTAATATCAAGTGATACAAAAATTTAACAAGAAGATATCGAAAAAAAGAAGGATAGGAAAGAAAAGAAAAAAGTAAAAAGAAGGGGACCCTATGAAGGGAAATTGGTGGCAAGCAGAAGCATACCAACTTGATCCCATGGTTGCCTTTATGTCTAGTGATATGAATAGCATAAGTTTGATTTTGCATTTACGTACAATAGCCACAGGCCAACATGAGTTAGTGGCGAACCACTTTTATTGATTTAGATAAGACTTCGCTAAACTTGCCCTGTTTCAATTTACCCCTACTTTCTTCAATTTGTCCTTTTGTGATCGGGAGACGGAACTTTGAGCATTTCCTCCCCACCAAATGCTCCAATGACAAAGTCAGGATTTTTAAATGGGAGAGGGCTCAAATTTACTACTTTATTATACCTTTTGTATAAAAATACTTTTGATGTTATACTATTGAATTAAATTTATCCCTCATTCATTAAAATTATTCAAGGTAAATGCCCAATCTAACGTTGTTTAACCAGAAAATAGGAATTTCGGTCAAAATTTATTTTTAGAAGTACTCAGATTACTAAAAATCAAGAAAATGAATATTTTTGCAATGAGAAAGGAAACTTAGAGCTAGAAATAGCAAAGCAATCGGTATAAAGCAAAAGTAAATAAGTGTATTCCAGTAATAATCAGAACGCATCCATACAAATGACATTTCTCTTCCATTTATAGCTATTTCTAAGTACAACGTCTCTTCCCTCTCGTAATCGAGTTATTATGAGCATTTAATAACATTAATGAAACGTTATAATTGGCAATCGTAACTGTTTCGTAAAGATTCTGTAACGTTTCTAGTCATTCATGCTCACTAATTGAAGATTAACGAATCTGTACTTTTTGTTGTCTTGATTCACTCCACCGATGTCTCTTCAAATTACGAAGAGACTCGAGCAACCGTTTCTTCTTGTCTCTTAGACGTTTTGCTCGTACCTATTAAAACTCGTATCACTTTAAGTACTCTTCTCCAACTGTCACTTTTCTAATGATCCACGTGTCTTGCCATGTCAGCCACATAATTAATTACACATGTAATATTTATTTTTCCCAATACAGATAGTTCCCCACTTGCCAATTATTAGGCAATTGAATATTTTGGAAGTGGATCTTTTTTATGACATGAATTTTTACCGCCATTTCCCATGTATCATTATACCTTCTTCTGAACTGATGCGTCGTATGCCAGTTCCATTTAATGTCTGTGACATGTGGCAGTCATCGATCGGCTCTGCAACTCCGCAACGGGTTTTAGGGCTTTTTTGTGATGACCCAAAGGGTCATCTTGTATTTTAGAATCCGAATCCAGGTTCTGAGACTTGAAAACCTTATTTCCTTTCTCCTTAATTTACGTGCAAAGTTTGGACGCATTTTCGAAAAGCTTTTTAGGTGAAATTTAAGAAAAATATGGAATTTAGCCTTTAAAATTGATTAAAGTTGACTTCGGTCAACATTTTTGGTAAACGGACTCGGACCCGTAATTTGACGGTCCCGTAAGGTCCGTAGTAAAATATGGGACTTGGGCGTATGCACGGAATCGAGTTTAGAGGTCCCATGCCCGAGAAAAGAATTTTTCAAGAAAATTGTTTGCTGCAAAACATAAGGACTTTTGGAAATGAAATGGTGTGTGATCTTGATGGTAATGGGCTCGTATTTTGGTTCCGGAGCCCAGTAAAGGTTTATATAATATTAATGTCATATATGTGAAATTTGATAAGAATCGGAGTTGATTTGACGTGATTCGGACATCCGGTTGTGAAAATAGTAAATTTAATGTGTTCTTGAGGAAAATCATGAGTTTGAGGTTAAATTAGGAGTTTTTGCTGTTATTTTGATGATTTGATCATACGAGCAAGTCCGTATGATGTTTTTAGACTTGCGTGCATATTTCGTTTAGAGACCCGAGGGTTCGGGTGAGTTTTGGATAGGCCACAGAGTAATTAAAACTTAGGAAAAACTGAGCTGTGCATCTGGTATTTTGCACAGGCCTCTAATCTCGCAAATGCGAGATCAGGCTTCGCAAATGCAAAGTCTCTTGGCCAAGAAAATGCGACAATAGTGTCACAAATGCGAAGAAGGCCTGGGAAGGCCAACCTCGCAAATAGGAAACTTTGGCCGGAATTGCGAAGGCCCCAGAGGTCGCAAATACGACATATGTGTCGCAAATGCGAAGGCAGCAAAAATTCAAAGGGTTCGCAATTGCGACAACTGCAGCCTGTTAAGTGAGAGTTAGACGGGATTTTCACTTCATTCTTCAAAATTTCAAAACCTAAACTCCTAAGGGCGATTTGTCTAGAGCAAGTTCATCCCCAAATCATAGATAAATGAATCTTAACTCTTTTTCTTCAATCTATTTCATCTTTTTATATGATTTCATCTCAAAATCTAGGGTTTTTCATGGGACATTGGGTGTTCTTGGGTAGAAATTAGGAATTTCAAAATTTGGGGATTTGGACCTCAAATTAAGGTCGGATTTCAAAACCAATTGCATATTTGGGTTCATGGGTGAACGGGTAGTCGGGTTTTGGTTCGAACTTTGAGTTTTGACCAAGCAGGCCCGGGACCGATTTTTGACCTTTTGTGAAAAATATTTGGAAATCTATATTCATGCATTAGAATTGGTTTATTTAGCATTTATTGATGTTATTAAGTAAATTATGACTAGATACAAGCGGATTTAAAGTGGAATCGAGAGGTAAAGCGGTAATTAAGGCTTGATTTTGTCCGTGAAATTGAGGTAAGTGTTTAGTCTAACCTTAGCTTGAGGGAATGGGTGTTGTGGTCTTATTTGCTACATGTTAGTGTTGAGTACGACGTATAGGTGTGGTGACGAGTATCTATACGTTGGTGTCGAGCATGCCCGTGAGTCTTATACCATGATTGTTGTGACTCTTATTATGTACTGTCCATGCTTAAATTGATGATTATCAATGTTGAAAAAGGCTTATGATAATTTCTTGGTAATTGACCATTGTTGAGTATTACCTCAACTTGAGATTTCTTTTGTAAAGTAACTGTTGGAACCAGATTGGTTATAGATGAATCCCTTGCCGGGATGTATTTGTTTCTATTGTTGATTCCCTTGCCGGGATGTATTTTTTCTATTGTTTGGGTGAGGAAGAGTGTAAAGTATGAAGGGTGATGTCGTGCATGATATTGTGAATTAGTGTTAATGCACGAACGGTGATGCTGTGCCGATACTGTGAGTATTAATGCACGAAGGGTGATGTCATGTCATGATTTGAGAGCTAATGCACGAAGGGTGATGCTGTGCCGATATTTTGAGAGTTAATGCACGAAAGGTGATGTCATGCCATGATTATGAGAGGTAATGCACGAAGAGTGATGTCGTGTCATTTCTGTTGTTTTCTTATGGTGAGAACAAGAATAAAAGTACGAAGGGTGATGTCGTGCATGTGTTACTGTTTCATTATTCTTGTTGATAAAAATATGGTGTTTATTATGCTTCTCTACTGAATTACTGTTAGAACTTGATATTCCCCGCAGCATGTTCCCATTCCCATCTTTATCTATTATTCCCTGTTACTATTGTTCTATTCATATATGATTTAACTGCACAGGTTTATATGATTGTTGTGTCCTAGCCTCGTCACTACTTCGCTGAGGTTAGGCTCGACACTTACCAGTACATGGGGTCTGTTTTACTGATACTGAACTCTGCACTTTTTGTGCAGATTATGGTGTCGGACCTTGTAAGTAGCTTGAGATAGTTGCCTTCAGTCTAGGGAGACCAAGGTAGATCTGCTGGCATCTGCAGAGCCTGAAGTCCACCTTTCCCCGCTTTAGTTTTCTGCTGTCTCTTTTCATTTGAAGAATAGTTGTACTTTTCTTTCTAAACCTGTGTTTGTAGAAATTCGTAGATGTTCGTGAAATTGTGGCACCAAATCATTGGGGTAGAAATGTATTGGAGTATTTTGAATTGTTATAACACTTCCGCACTTTATATCTGCTTAGCTTTAGTTACTATTTATCTCTGTTTGGGTTAATTGCTAATGTGTTAAAATCATAGTAGTTGTCTTACCTAGCTTTCACGAGTAGGTGCCATCACGATCCCGACGATGGAAAATCCGGGTCGTGACAAGTTGGTATCGGAGCTCTAGGTTTCCTAGGTCTCACAATTCATGAACAAGCTAGGTAAAGTCTGAGGGATCGGTAAGGAGACGTCTGTGCTTATCCCCTAGAGGCTACAGAGTTTAGGAAAACTTCGCATCTATTATATTCTGTTGTATGACTTGATTTCTTAATGCTAATTGAACTTCCACTCTGTCTTTCATAGACGGTGAGGACACGTACCGCTTCATCAGCTGACCAGCAGCCAGAGCCCTAGTGGTAGCTCCTACTAGGGGCAGAGGCCGAGGCCGTGCTAGAGGCCAAGGTAGAGGCAGGGCTCAACCCAGAGCTCGAGCAGCAGCACTAGTAGCGGAGCCTCAGGTAGAGTTTGGGGAGGAGATTCCGGCCCAGACAGTTCCAGTAGGGCCAGCTCAGGTCCTAGAGGGGTTCATCGCCACCCAGGTACTCCAGGATGCTTTGGTATGTCTAGTGGGACTTATGGAGAGCGTCACTCAGGCAAGCATATTCCCTGTAGCACCAACTATCTCTCAGGCTGGAGGAGGAGCCTAGACTCCTGCTACTCGCATTCCGGAGTAGATGGCTCCCCAGTTTCAGACTCCAGCAGCTCAGCCAGTTGGGTTAGTTTCGCTAGGTGTTGTGGCACAGACCGGTAATGGGTCAGCTATGTCTGTTGATGCCTTGTGGAGGCTAGATAGGTTCACCAAGATTTTTACTACCACCTATGGCGGTACATCTTCAGAGGATCCCCAGTATTATTTGGATAGCTGTCTCGAGGTTCTATGGAACATGGGGATAGTGGAGACCAATGCGGTCGACTTTGCTGCTTTTTGTCTGTCAGGTTCCGCCAAGACTTGGTAGAGGGATTATTGTTTGGTTAGACCAACTGGGTCACCGACTTTGACTTGGGATCAGTTCTCTCAGCTATTTTTTGAGAAGTTTCCTCCTATCACTCAGAGAGAGGACAATCAGAGGCAATTTTAGCGTCTCCAGTAGGGTTCTATGACCGTCACTCAGTACGAGATTAGATTTATTAACTTGGACCGTCATGCTTTTCTTATACTTCCCAATGAGATAGAGAGGGTGAGGAGGTTTATTGAGGGACTAGCTAAGCCTATTAGATTGCAGATGGCTAAGGAGACAGGGAATGAGATTTCTTTCTAGGATGCAGCCAATGTGGCTAGGCAAGTTGAGATGGTTCTATCACAGGGGAGTGGTCAGGGGTCTGACAAGATGCCTCGTCATTCTGGCAGGTTCAGTGGTGCCTCATCTGGAGGCAGGGATTCTTTTGGTACAGGTCATTCTCCTAGAACATTTCATTCAACACTTCAGACTTCTCACGGTGCTCTAGGTGGTCATGGATCTCATATGCAGTATTCTGATTAGCTACCATATAGTGCACTACTAGCTCCTATCAGTGCGCCTCCACTCTAGAGTTTTCAGGGTGGTTACTCAGACTATCAGGGTCGATTTCAGGGTCAGCAGTCCCAACAGCCGAGGACTTGTTATACTTCTGGTGATCTGAGGCACATTGCTAGGTTTTGCCCTCGAGCATCGAGCAGTTCTCAGCATCAGGGTTCTCGTGCCATGGTTCAGGCACCGGGTGTTCCACCGCCCGCTCGTCCAGCTAGAGGTGGAGGTCAGGACGCTAGAAATAGAGGCCAACCAGCAGGAGGCCGTCCTAGGGATGTAGTTCAAAGTGGTGGGGCCCAGCCCCAATGTTATGCTTTGCCAGCCAAGTCTGAGGCTGAGGCATCCGATGTCGTTATCACAGGTACGATTTCCATTTTCCGTAGAGATGCTTCAGTTCTATTTGATCCAGGTTTTGCTGCATATTTGGTTGTGCCTTGTGATTGTTTGAGTGCTCCCGTATATGTGTCTACGCCGGTGGGTGATTCTATTATTGTAGACTGTGTCTATCGTTCGTGCATGGTTGTTATTAGGAGTCTTGAGACTAGTGTAGACCTTCCACTCCTCGATATGGTTGATTTTGATGTTATTTTGGGGATGGATTGGTTGTCACCTTACCACGCTATATTGGACTGTCATGCCAAGACTGTGACCTTAGCTTTGCCAAGTTTTTCTCGATTGGAGTGGAAAGGGACTCATGTTCATTCTATTAGTAGGGTAATTTCTTATATAAAGGCTTGGCGTATGGTCGAGAATGGGTGTTTGGCTTATTTGGCATATGTTCGTGATTCCAGTGTTGTGGTTCCTTCTATATACTCTGTGCTAGTTGTTCGGGAGTTTCCAGAAGTTTTTCCTGCAGACCTACCGGGGATGCCACCCGATAGGGATATTAACTTTTGCATTGATTTGGCTCCTGGCACTCAACCCATTTCTATTCCATCATATCATATGGCCCCGCCATAGTTGAAAGAATTGAAGGAGCATCTGCAAGACTTGCTTGATAAGGGCTTTATCAGACCTAGTGTCTCACTCTGGGTGTTCCGGTGTTGTTTGTTAATAAGAAGGATAGATCGATGAGGATGTGTATTGATTATAGGTAGTTGAACAAAGTCACCATCAAGAACAAGTATCCATTGCCGAGGATTGATGATTTGTTTTATCAATTTCAGGGTGCCAAAGTGTTTTCGAAGGTTGATTTGAGATCTGGCTACCAACAGTTGAGGATTAGGGCATCTAATATCCCTAAGACATCTTTTCTCACTCGGTACGTGCATTATGAGTTCTTAGTGATGTCATTTGGGTTGATGAATGCCCCCGTAGATTTTATGGATTTGATGAACCGGGTGTTCAAGCTTTATCTGGATTCCTTTGTAATTGTCTTCATTGATGATATTTTGATCTACTCCCGCAGCTGAGAGGAGCATGAGCAGCATCTTCGAGTCGTTCTTCAGACTTTGAGAGAAGTCAGTTGTATGCTAAGTTTTTGAAGTGTGGGCTTTTGTTGAGTTCAGTAGCCTTCTTGGGTCACATTGTATCAACAGAGGGTATTCAGGTAGATCTGAAGAAGATAGAGGCAGTCAGGGAATAGCCCACATCAGCTACAGAGATTTGGATTTTCTTGGGTTTGGAGGGTTATTACCGTCAGTTTGTGGAGGGGTTTTCATCTATAGCAGCCTCGATGACCAAGTTGACCCAGAAGGGTGCCCGGTTCAGGTGGTCGGATGAGTGTGAGGCGAACTTTCAGAAGCTCAAGACAGCTTTGACTACGATGTCGGTGTTGGTTTTGCCCACAGGTTCAAGGCCATATACAGTATATTGTGATGCATCTCGTAATGGACTTGGTGCGGTGTTAATGCAGAATGGCAAGGTTATTGCATATTCTTAGCGACAGTTGAAGATTCACGAGAAGAATTATCCAGTTCATGTTTTGGAGCTAGTTGTCATTGTTCATCCACTGAATATTTGGAGGCATTATTTATATGGCGTGTCATGTGAGGTGTTCACAGATCACAAGAGTCTACAGTATTTGTTCAAGCAGAAGGAGCTAAATTTGAGGCAGAGAAGGTGGTTGGAGCTATTGAAAGACTATGATATCACCATCTTGTATCATTCGGGGAAGGACAATATAGTGGCTGATGCTTTGAGGAGGAAGTCAGCCAGTATGGGTAGACTTGCGTATATTCCGGTCGGTGAGAGACCGCTTGCTTTGGATGTTCAGGCTTTAGCCAATCAGTTTGTAAAGTTGGATGTTTCTGAGCCCAACCGTGTTCTAGCTTGCACAATCACTTGGTTTTTATTATTTGAGCGTATCAGGGATCAGCAGTATGATGATACTCATTTTCTAGTCCTTAGGGATACTGTACGGCACGATGGTGCCAAACAGGTTACAGTTGGAGATGATGGAGTTTTGAGGATGCAGGGTCGAGTTTGTGTGCCTAATGTGGATGGACTTCGAGACTTGATTCTAGAGAAGGCCCATAGTTCCCGGTATTCTATTCATTCAGGCGCCTCTAAGATGTATTAGGACTTGCGACAGCATTATTGGTGGTGGAGGATGAAGAAGGGTATTGTTGCCTATGTAGCTCGGTGTTTGAATTGTCAGCAGGTAAAGTACGAGCATCATAGACTGGGTGGTTTGCTTCAGAAGATTGAGACTCCTGGGTGAAAGTGCAAGCGTATCATTATGGACTTAGTTGTTGGACTCCCATGGACTCAGAGGGAGTTCGATGTGGTATGGGGTATTGTTGATAGGCTGACTAAGTCAACACATTTCATTCCTGTGGCAGTCTCCTATTCTTCAGAGATGTCAGCTGAGATCTATATCCGGGAGATTGTTCGTCTTCATGGTGTGCCTGTGTCTATTATTTGTGACCGAGGTGCGTAGTTTACCCCGCATTTCTGGAGGCAGTTCAGCCTGAGTTGGGTACACGGGTCGAGTTGAGCATAACATTTTATCCTCAGATGGACGGACAGTCTAAGCGTACTATTCAGATTTTGGAGGATATGCTCTGTGCCTGTGTTAGTGACTTTGGAGTTCTTGGGATCAGTTCTTGCCATTAGCAGAGTATTCCTACAACAACAGCTATCAGTCAATCATCCAGATGACTCCCTATGAGGATTATATGGTAGATGGTGTCGATCTCCAGTTGGGTGGTTTGAGCCGTGGGAGGCTCGGGTTTTGGGTACGAATTTGGTATAGGATGCCTTGGACAAGGTCATGATTATTCACGATAGGCTTCGCACAGCTCAGTCCGGGCAAAAGAGTTATGCCGACCGCAAGGTTCATGAATTGGCTTTCATGGTTGGAGAGCGAATGTTTCTTCGGGTATCGCCCATGAATGGCACGATGAGATTTGGGAAGAAGGGCAAGCTAAGCCCTAGGTTCATCGGATGAGATTCTTGACCAAGTGGGAGAGGTGGCTTATAGACTTGCCTTGCCACCGAGTTTATCAGTAGTGCATCCAGTGTTTTATGTTTCCATGCTTTGAAAGTATCACGATGATCCATCCCACGTGTTAGACTTCAGCACTGTCCAGTTGGACAAGGACTTGACCTATGAGGAGGAGCCAGTAGCTATTCTAGACCGGTAAGTTCGTCAGTTGAGATCGAAGAATTTCCCTTTAGTTCGTGTGTAGTGGAGAGGCCAGCCCATTGAGGCACCGACCTAGGAGTCCGAGTTCAATATATGGAACCAATATCCCCACCTTTTCATCGACTCAAGTACTTCTTTATGTCTGTTCGTGGACGAACGGTTGTTTTAGAGGTGGAGAATGTGATGACCCAAAGGGTCATCTTGTATTTTATAATCCGAATCTAGGTTTCGAGGCCTTGAAAACCTCATTTCCATTCTCCCCAATTTGCATGCACAGTCCGAGCGCGTTTGCGGAAAGCTTTTATGTGAAATTTAAGAAACATATGGAAATTAGCCTTTAAAATTGATTAAAGTTGACTTCGGTCAACATTTTTGATAAACTGACTCAGACCTATGATTTGACGGTCCTATATGGCCTGTAGTAAAATATGGGACTTGGGCGTATGCCCGAAAATAATTTCCGAGGTTCCAAGCCCGAGAAAAGAATTTTTCAGGAAAATTATTTGCTGGAATAAGAACTTTTAGAAATGAAATGGTGTTTGATCTTGATGGTATCAAGCTTGTTTTTAGTTCCAGAGCCCGGTACAAGTTTAATATAATATTTAAGTTCTATCTGTGAAATTTGGTAAGAATCGGAGTTGATTTGGCGTGATTCGGGCATCCGGTTGTGAAAATAGTAAATTTAAAGTGTTCTTGAGGAAAATCATGAGTTTGAGGTTTAATTTTTAGTTATTGATGTTATTTTGATGATTTGATCGCACGATCAAGTCCGTATGATGTTTTTAAATTTGCGTGAATGTTTGGTTTGGAGCCCCGATGGCTCGGGTAAATTTTGGATAGGCCATGGAGCGATTAGAACTTAGGAAAAACTTAGTTGTGCATCTGGTGTTTTGCACAGGCCTCTGATCTCGCAAATGCGAGATCAGGCTTCACAAATGCGAAGTCTGTTGGGCTGTAAAATGCGACAATAGTGTAGCAAATGCGAAGAAGGCCTGGGAAGGCCTCGCAAATATGAAGCTTTGGCCGGAATTGCGAAGGCCCCAGAGGTCGCAAATACGACATATGTGTACCAAATGCGAAGGCAGCAGAAATTCAAAGGGTTCACAATTGCGAACCCCTAATCGCAATTGCGATAACTGCAGCCTGTTAAGTGAGAGTTAGACGGAATTTTCACTTCATTCTTCAAAATTTCGAAACCTAAACTCCTAAGGGCGATTTTTCTAGAGCAATTTCTTCCCCAAATCATAGGTAAATGAATCTTAACTCTTTTTCTTCAGTCTATTTCATCTTTTTACATGATTTCATCTCAAAATCTAGGGGTTTTCATGGAAAATTGGGTGTTCTTGGGTAGAAATTAGGAATTTCTAAATTTGGGGATTTGAACCTCAAATTGAGGTTGGATTTCAAAACCAATTTCATATTTGGGTGAAGGGGTAAATGGGTAGTCGGGTTTTGGTTAGAACTTCGAGTTTTGACCAAGCGGGTCTGGGGCCGGTTTTTGACTTTTTGGGGAAAATATTGGGAAATCTATATTCATGCATTAGATTTGTTTATTTAGCATTTATTGATATTATTAATTAAATTATGACTAGATACAAGCGGATTGGAAGTGGAACCGAGAGGTAAAGCGGTAATTGAGGCTTGATTTTGTCCATGGAATTGAGAAAAGTGTTTGGTCTATCCTTAGCTTGAGGGAATAGGTGTTCTGGTCTTATTTGCTACGTGTTAGTATTGAGTACAACGTATAGGTTTTTGTGACGAATATCTATACGTTGGTGTCGAGCATGCAAGTGAGTCTTATACCATGATTGTTGTGACTCTTACTATGTAGTGTCCATGCTTAAATTGTTGATTATCAATGTTGAACAAGTCTTATGATAATTTCTTGATAATTGACCATTGTTGAGTATTGGCTCAAGTTGAGATTTATTTTGTGAAGTAACTGATGGAATGAGATTGGTTATAACTGAATCCCTTGCTGGGATGTATTTGTTTCTATTGTTGATTCCCTTGCCGGGATATATTGTGTCTATTGTTTGGGTGATGAAGAGTGTAAAGTACGAAGGGTGATGCCGTGCATGATATTGTGAGTGAGTGTTAATGCACGAAGGGTGATGTCGTATCGATACTGTGAGTGTTAATGCACGAAGGATGATGTCGTGTCATGATTTGAGATCTAATGCACGAAGGGTGATGTCGTGCCATGATTATGAGAGGTAATGCACGAAGGGTCATGCCGTGTTGTTTCTGTTGTTTTCTTATGGTGAGAACGAGAGTAAAAGCACGAAGGGTGATGTCGTGCATGTGTTACTATTTCATTATTCTTATTGATACAAATATGGTGTTCATTATGCTTCTCTATTGAATTACTATTAGAACTTGATATTCCCCGTAGCATGTTCCCCTTCCCATCTTTATCTGTTATTCTCTGTTACTATTGTTCTATTTGTATATGATTTAACTGCACAGGTTTATATGGTTGTCGTGTCCTAGCCTTATCACTACTTCGCCGAGGTTAGACTCGACACTTACTAGTACATGGGGTCGATTGTACTGAAACTGCACTCTGCACTTTTTGTGCAAATTTCGGTGTTGGACCTTGTGAGTAGCTTGACCTAGCTGCCTTCAGTCAAGGGAGACCAACGTAGATCTGCTGGCGTTCGCAGAGCCTGAAGTACCCCTTTCCCTGCTTTAGTTTTCTGCTGTCTCTTTTCATTTCGAGAACAATTGTACTTTTCTTTCTAAACCAGTATTTGTAGAAATTTGTAGATGTTCGTGAAATTGTGGCACCAGATTATTGGGGTAGACATGTATTGGAGTATTTTGAATTGTTATAACATTTCCGCACTTTATATCTGCTTATCTTTAGTTACTATTTATCTTTGTTTGGGTTAATTGCTAATATGTTAAAATCATAGTAGTTGGCTTGCCTAGCTTTCACGAGTAGGTGCCATCACTATCCCGATGGTGGAAAATCCTGGTCGTGACATTTTTGCAGCTGCTCCAGTCACGAAGTGACAGTTTTTATAATGACGTCTCCATCATTACCCTTTTTGTATGACGGTTGCTTTTGTATATAAATACATCTTTTGCCTTTACTTTCATGAAAAAACTTTCTTCAGTGTCCCTTATTCACATCTTATTTTTGTTCTTCAACACGTTCTACTTCTCCATACAACTATGTCTTCCTCAAACCGTGATCCTCGAAAAGTTCTTACTGTAGACGAATTCCCTGTTGCTCCTTCCAGAAGTAGGAGCGGTGGTAGGTTGCGTAGTTTAGGAGTAGTATCTGTATGGGGTTCTTCTTCTCAACCTAGTTCTACTCCTCCATTATTTTCTAGAACTAGGGCTTCTTTTGCACATAGATCTTTTACTAAAAATAGAGACTGTAGTGAACCAATACGTGAACCCTTGGTTGATGAAATCATCCTTGCTGAGCTTTCCTTCTATTCTGATAGAGAATCGATTAGAAATCAGGTTACTTCTATGACTTCTCATGATCGGGCTGATGTTTACCCCTCCTAAATTACTGAGGGTTTGATTTCTATTATACGTATAGACTGTTATTGGAAATTTGATTTTCTAATTCTGTTTCCCAATGAAAACCAAAGGATCACTTCTTTTAAGGCTGGCTTTTCTTTTGTATACATACCCCTTCACATTTGGTTTTAGGCCTCCTATTGACCCAGACATTGTTGAATTTTGCCGTTTTTTTTATGTATGTTTAGGACATATTGGCCCTATTATATGGAGGGTTGTGGCATACCTTAGGTATTTGGCAAACCTGGCTTAGTTACCCTTCACATTTTATCATCTAATCCATCTCTACTCTCCCAAATTATTTCGTCATAGGAATTTTAATCTCGTAGCGAGAAGTAAGAGAGTTTTAGACAGCCTTGAGGATGATAAAGATCGTGACTGGTATGGCTGGTTCGTTGCTTCTCCCACAAGTGGGTTAGTAGGTGAAGAGAACATGCCCTTCCCTGAGAAGTAAAACTTTGCACGTGAGTTTTTCTTTCAATCTTTATTTTTTCTCTTTTTTGTGTAGAGCCTGTACTTCTTGTAACTGTTTAATCTTCCCTTTCAGCAAACATGGGAACAGTTGAGGAGATTTCTAGTTTCTGTGGTTGGATAGAAAAATTGTTGACAATTGCTCCTATGGAAGTAAGGTCTTGGAAGTATCTTTCAAATAGATTTGGATGGAAGGTTAAAACTAACGGTAATTTTCTCTTCCACTTTCTCCTTTTTCTTTGTTCTTATCTTGGAACTTATTAACCTTTCTCTTTCTTAGGGTTTCCCATTCGGGGTGTGAATGCTGAATCAATTGCTGCCTCTAGGCTTTCTTTAGCAAAAGCTCAGAAAATAATTTTGAGTTCCTCATCAAAAAGAAAAGCTAACAGACCACAGGATTCCGAAGATGAAAAGAAGAAGGAAGAAGGCTCATTGATTCGTAAGCCACGATCCAGAAGACGGGTCATTTCTGATGACGAAACTGCTCCTCCTCCTCATCTTTTTCTGCGTTTGAGCTTGAGAGTGCTACTTTAGTGAGTTCTGATGAAGAGACGCCGGCAACACCCCCGTGACTCTACTGAACACCTCTTCTCTCATGGATTTGATGATGAAAACTTTGGCTTAATTTCTAAGGAAGTGACTCTTGCCTCTTTTCCTATGTCTGCTCCGATGGAACCTCAATTGCATGTTCCTACTGTTGCCACTACTGCTCCGCCCATGGCTATTTTGACTTTTTCAACTGTTCCTACTGCCACAACTTCTCATGTTGAAATTGGCTATTCTAGTGGAAGTAGGACGATGAAACAAGTTACCATTGAAGTCCCCACATACGGTAACCTTTTGAAGAAGTCAGGCCAGGATGACGTTGTCACGACCCAAACCGGAGGGCCGCAACGGGCACCCGGTGCCTTACTCAACCAAGTACCAACGTAACATATCTTTCTTTTCATGTTATCGTGAGTAAATGAGTTAGAAAACCCGTCATGAGATAACAAGAATAAAACATAAGGGAATACTCAACATATGAAGACCCAACATGATATACAAACTAATATATGTGATATACGGGCCTATAAGGCCGACATGACCATTAGTAAACTCGAAACATAGGCCGACAAGGCCATAAAATTATCCATACACCTGACATCTGTCTACAAGCCTCTAAGAGTACATCAAATCATAAATGTCGGGACAGGGTACCGCCATACCAATCAATACATATCCAAATCATACTGACTAAATAGGCAACTCCGGAGCAAGTGAAGTGCACCAACACCTTTGCTGAGCTGATAGCCTACTAGGAGGACTGTCAACCTATCAATCGGGACCTGCGGGCATGAAATGCAGCGTCCCCAGGCAAAAGGGACGTTAGTACAAATAAAATACCGAGTATGTTAGGCAGGAAAGCATAAACAAGAACAGTAATGTAAAGAGAGAGATAGAGGAGATACAACCTGTAACATCTGAGTGCCTCTAGGGGCTATGATATGAAATGCATAATACATATATATACATAAACATTTTAAAACATTCGCCTTTGTGGGCATCATCATCATCATATCATACCCGGCCTCAAAGAGGACTCGGTAAAAGCATACCCGACCATCATAAGGTCCGATAGAATCATACCCGGCGACGTGGAGCTCGGTAAACCCAACTGATCAGTGGTTGCACAATAGATGCCGTACGCGGCCGACTATAGAGCGGCTCGGTAGAGTAAAATAGATATTATATATAATGCATGCTAGACTCATGGAATCACCTTCTAAACCTTTTGGAGTGACTTAAGAGCACTATGGATATCCATACCCTCAATATGAACCTTAGTAGGATTCAAGGATCATACACACTTGCTTAGAATAATTTTATAAGGAAAGAACAACATGGACAACCTTAGTTGCTAGGAGTAGATCCGTTATGAAGTAGCATATTCATTCCACTTTAGATCATGCCAAAAGAAAGAATAAAGTGCCTTAACATACATTAAACCCGTTGAGTCCTTAATCACTTCCAAGCAACTCTTTAAACAAGTCAACTCAATCTATCATAGTATAAGGAGATTCAAAATCAGTGTTGAGCAAAGGCTAAGTCTATAACTTAAGCTAGTAGCTCGTTTACGTAAATTTTGGCAGCTTCTCCCTTGAAACAAGGGCCTCCTCCAATACCATATACAAATAACAATGACCAGAGCAATCCATCAATACATAATTATCAATATCAAGACACCATATAACAACAAGTCACAACTACATTACGACGAGCGGCAAGCTCCGATTGTAATCCGTATACCCCTTATAAATCCTTATAGACTTCTTACTTCAACATAAAAGTATCATTAACATGATAATGAAGTAATTAATCAATTATTCCATCCTTAAACCATATATTTATGACAACGAAAATAATCCACAACTTCAACTATCCTCAATTAGCAACTTTATTCACTAGTTCATGTCTAGCCCATCCATTTAACTTAATCAACATCAAGATAACCTTAGGCACAAGTAAGAACACAATATAAATACCTCCTACAGTAACTTAAAGTCAAAATCCAAGTTATATTCAGTTTACAACAACCCTCAATATCAATACAACACCATAGAAGTGACTTAAGCTAACCCAAGTATTATCTTGTAGTTTATCATCCTAACAACTTAACAAACATACAAGAAAGATTAAGAACAATTAGTAGGATGTTATACTCACCTTATACAGCAGCAACAACTTGTAATTTCATCCAAATACAGCCCACAACAATCCTCAATGACAACACAACCTAAAAGAGGTGTTGTTCTTCACTAGAACTAAGTTTTGATGTTGAAATATGGTGTAGTCACTTTGGAATCACTTCAAACCCTTGTGGTGTATGTTTAGGAGGGTTAGGAGAAGTTTGAAGACGAACTTTAGTTGAAAAATGAGCAAAAATAGTCGTTCAAATCGTTTATAAATTGAAGTAGGTCAACCACCGCCTAAGTGGGTCCCATTGGGAGCTGCTTGTGCGGTCTCGTGAAAACATAAATATCTCTCTAATCCGATGTCTTATTGACGAACGGTTTAATGCGTTAGAAACTAGACTCATAGATATTCAATTTTGTAGGTATAACACCCCATGATTCCAAGCATATTTGGAGAAATTCACAGATACATTTGACCTAAATTTCAGCAAATTTATGAATGTAACTTGTGATGACCTTTGCCAACTCTTGTTCCACAACTTGTTTGCCTTCAAAATGTAGAAAATGATTATCATACGACTAAAATAACTCATAGAATAACCTCCTTATCATGTTAAGAACCTTAGTCTCACCCCAAAGTACATGTTATAACATTCCAAACTTGTCGACTTTTGACGAAACTTATTTTCTTCAATTGGTTTAGCTTCTAAGATTTCCAACCCTCTTGGTACTCGTTATTCATGATCTTAAATATTTGTAACCTCCAAGGTAACATGATTAACTTACTTTATTTGCTTCCAAATATAATCTCATTTCCGAGCTTACATCAATGACTTACGACGTACTCTCACGTATGAAAACTTGGGGTGTAACATCATTCCTGTTATGCCCCGCAATATTACATCAATATTATATTTTGCAGTATTAAGTTACGACGATATTGCACCATGTATTGTTGTACGTTGGATTTGTCATAAGGTAATTGACATCAGTCCAAGTAAAATATTATTGGAGGTTATAAGGATTATACTATTTCACAAGTGATCAGTAAATTCGTGAAGGTGGGAGGGGATGGAAGTTGAAGAAAATGAATTTCGTTAAAATGGCCAACTTGGGATAAAATACGGGTCGAGCGATAATACCCGATAATTATAAACTAGTACCATGCAACGTACCAAATGACCACGGTAGTGTAATATATAAAGTATATATGAAGTATTTTGAAAATAAATAGAATTTTATGTAAATTGTGATAATTTTTAAATTATGCGGGTAATTGATTAATTACCGGGTAATAGGACATTACCCAGTTAACTAGTAAGGGGATAAATATTAATAATTTTTTCCAAAAGAAAACGTGGCAACATGAAATCTTACCAAACATATGACTAAGGAGTCATATAGGCTTAGTGTCCATTAAGTGATTATAGGACATTTACGTGTAAAGTAAGTCCTTATGTCTGATGCATACTTGATTTGGAATTTTACTTCAAATCCTTCAACAAAGAAACAACCAAGAATGAAGTTTTAATAAATGTCAGGTGGGGTTGTAGTGACATTAGTTACCAAAGGATTAACACTTTCCACAAGACAAGAATCAAACAAATTTCTCCTCAAGCAGGACCTCACATGTTTAGCGAAATCAACGAGTTACTGACCCTTTACGTTACAATTCGAGCAATTGTGGGGTTATTTCTTCCCATATCCTATATTTTCGAAGGTATTTACGAGGGTGATAATGAAGGTATTAAAGCAGCAGCTTCTCCAGGTATGTTAAGACTATCCCTTTTTTCTTTTGGCATGATCCATACGATATGAACAAAATGTGCAAATGCACAAATTTCATAAGTGACTCTACTCATAGAAGTAAAGGAAATATCTATGTTCTTCAATTCTCATGTGTCATAATATTTTATCATCTGTTCATGGGTCTCAGAAAAATACGAAAGTTGAAAAGATGTTACTTTATGATATTGCTCAAGAGGCAAAGTGGTCTTATGACCTTCCGAATGATTTTGTTGACGTATTTTTCATGCATTGCATTCATGTGCATTGACCTATGACTAGATGGCGTTATATACACGTATATATGTAATTATATGTATATGGAATGGGAAAAGGTTATGGCGTTATATACGCACCACCACCTGATCAGCTGGTATATGATGATGATGTTGCCTACAGTGGCCGAAATATGATCCAAACGGCGTTATATACGCATATATATGTAAGTATGATTCAAAAGGCGTTATATAAGCGTATATATGTATGTATATATGTATATGAGATATGGGAAAGGTTATGGCGTTATATACGTACCACCACCTGATCAGCTGGTATACGATGATGATTTTGCCCACAGTGGCCGATATTATATGATGGGAGGCCCTCAGAGGCAGATGATATTATGAAATATATACCTATGCACGACATGACATTCATACGCATATGCATGACGTTAAAAGTAATTTATGATTTACAAAGTTATTCAGACTTACAGGTTGAGTCATGTACTCTATATGTCTTCCATATCTCTCATGTATTTATTTATGTGCCTTACATACTCAGTACATTATTCGTACTGACGTCCCTTTTGCCTGGGGACGCTGTGTTTCATGCCCGCAGGTCCCGATAAACAGGTCGAGAGCCCTCCAAGTAGGCTATCATCTCAGCGAAAGATGTTGGTGCTCTCCATTTGCTTCGGAGTTGCTCGTTTTGTTAGTATGATTTAGACGTGTATTGTTTGGTATGGCGGGGCTCTGTCCCGACCCTTATGACATTTATGTATTCTTAGAGGCTTGTAGACATATGTCGGGTACATAAAAGATTGTACAGCCTTGTCGGCCTATGTTTTGAGTTTATAAAGGATCATGTTGGCCTATTAGGCCCGTATGCATGTGTATATGATGATGTATTAAGAAAGATACGTTACGTTGGTACTCAGTTGAGTAAGGTTCCGGGTACCCGTCCTGGCCCATCGGTTTGGGTCATGACAAAAGTGGTATCAGAGTAGTTCTGTCCTAGGGAGTCTACAAGTCGTGTCTAGTAGAGTCTTGTTTATGGGTGTGTCGTGCACCACACTTATAAGCAGGAGGCTACAGGGCATTTAGGATTGTCACTCTTTCTTCTTACTCTAGATCATGTGGTAGAGCTCACTTATAAGAATTCAAAATCTGAATTTATTTTATTCATAATAAGACGATACCTATATCCGAAAAGAAGGTTGGAAAGAGAGATTGTTGTGGAAAAGCTAAGTCAGAGGAATTAGATTTTTGTATGATGCCTGCGATAAATAAATGTGAGGTCTTTAGCAGATCATGGGTATACTGAAAGGTGTAAGCTTCCTGATAAGAAGTCTTAAGGTAAGAGTGTCTATCCATTTTTATGGTGAAAGACAATGAGAGATTAAGAAGATAAATACAAGTTTCAACAAGCAAAAAAAGCAAGATGAAGAAGGGTACGAGGCGCCCAGTTAATAAAGGTTAACAACATTAATAATTGAGGTAGAGGAACATAAGCTTTTTGAGTTATATTCAATAGTAATAGAGGTATATACAATTTGTCGCACCCCTTCCAGATATGTCCTATTGGGGTTAACAAATGTAGTATAAGAAGATATGATGGATGAATTGATTGCGTTAGTTGACATTTCCGTAGGATATTACAAATGTGCTAATAGATCTCTTTATGAGACACCTAGATGGTGCACTCTAAAATAGTGCAACCAGATATGAGTACTACAAAGGCACGTACTATAAGACTTGAAGGGATAAATATTACCTTAGTGTGGCTCGCGTCCCTAGTAAAGAGAGAACGTTAAGCAACCCAAAGAGCCATTGGATGGAGCAAAGGGAAGCTAAAAGCGAAAGAATGTCGTATTTAAATTTTCACAAGAAAAGGGATATGCAGAAATATTAGCAAAGTAATGAGAAGAGAGATAAGGAAGCATTATGAGTAAGATATGATACACGGATGATAACGGTAGGTCAAAAAAATGATGACAGTATTACAGAATTTACAGTCAAGTGAAGGGAAACACAAAAGATGACAGGCCTTGAGACAATGAAAGAATATAGGCCATAAAGTCATATCCTCACGTCGAGAAATAAGTTCGCAACTCTAACGCAATTACCAAAAGGAAAAGTTAGACCCTAGAGTAATAGAAGCCAACATGGATTGGTGAACAAGATAAACTAAACATGAAATAGGGACTGAGTGATTTGATAATGGTTGGCATCACAAAAATTTCAGATTGCATTCCGGTAATAATAGAATGGACGACAGAAGAATAACCTTTGAAGGTCATTCAGGAAGACGCTTCCCTAAAGCAAGTAATGTGAATAAAGTTAAGGTTAATAAATTGTATGTTCCAGTTACGCTAAGTGTCACCCTCGCGAGTAAGGGGATTTGTCATCCTTGGTACAGAAAGATTTTCGCAAGGCGAGTAAGGATCATTGATGCTGAGAAACGACGCCATAGATGAAAAGGTAAAACATCTATAGGTAGATCATAGTGGCTTCAGCTTTTAGTACACCCCTAAAGGGGGAATATGGAGTGATGTGGCATTAAGTCAGAATTAAATGGTTCTAGTGACTATGGAATGGTAAAGGAAGAATGCGATAAATGAAAGAGGAATGCGATGGCACTTATCCAAATCTTATAGATACGGTACGATTCAAGAATATTGTGCAAGCACGACGTCAAGGAGAGGAAGTAAAGGTTCCTACTCGAGCTGTTATTAATAATTACGGAGTCAGTACGAGACGTAAGTTATGACAAAGGAAATAACCCAAGAAAGATTACGAGGAATATTGATATGTGAATGGGCCAAGGAGTATTTAGTAATTGGTTAGGAAGATCCCAGTTATGGCTAAACAGGAGGTTACAGATGAGTCATCAGATCGTGTAAGATAAACATAGTAGAACCCAACATGGAGAATTCAGCCTCGGAGAATATCATTATAATACTTGAGAAATATTTAAATAGGAGTTGGGGTAGTTAAAGGTATCGTACGAGTGTTACGGAAGTAAAAGACAATTCCACTGGGAAGACAGTCAAAACTTCAGTTCAGAAGCAGCCGTATGAGCAGATGAGTATGGAGGTAAGTAACTAAGGATAATTACAAGTGAGCACGAACATCAAAAATTCTATCGGGAATACGGTATAATAAGCTCGCATCTTTACAAGAGTCAGAGGGTCTTACCTAAGTACTACGACGAAAGAATAGCTGAGGAAATAAGGAAAAAGGCTTCAACCTCAGTACAACGACCTAAAGAGGAAATGGTCGTGTGACAACAGTCTCAAAATAACATTATATTCACTCCCTAAGAAAGTGGTACCTACAGTGGCTAATGAACAGGGAGTAAAATCCGAAGTAATATTCGAGATCATAGGAGTTGTATGAAAATTCTGGCAAGTATGGGCACTAAGATAAGCTAAGTATGGATACAACAAGGGGGCAGAAAGACCAGGAAAACTAATAGCTTACGTTGAAATAAAGCTAAGGCGGAACGAAAGAATTATTTGATCAATGACCCAGAGTTAGTACGATATGGATACACTCAAGATTTTGGAACATTATCCAGGCAACATATTTGTTCGATAATCATACAGCCATACAAGACTCCGGTATAAGTTAAAAGAAAGAATTGAGCCCAGGGCATAGACAAATGATTGAATTGTTAGAAGATTCTATCATGGATATTCCATAATGCCCATGAAAGGCTAAGGTAATAACTGATACCATGATCCACGGATCGGAAGATAGCTTAAGCCTATGTAAAGGCTGATCAGAAGGATGAGGAAACTAAAGAATTACATCACCTAAGTAAATCAGGAGTTTGATTATTGGACCTAGAAAAATTATAGAAGTTGTGCTTGAGAACATGACAGAACCACTCTTAATATCAGATGTACAAGAGAAATAACACAAGGAAATGCAAGCAAGTTGAAGGAAAGTTACGAGTATTATAAATGGATATTTATAGGTTGCAAGCTTAAGTATGGTAGAGTGAAAAGGTTTTAACGAAACATGAGTAAGGATGAGGAAAGGAAAGTAAAAGGGTAACGAGAACAGATAAGTCCTCGTGATTAAAACCCATGAAAACATTAAAATCTATGATGCAAGAAGAGTATTAAGGTATTCACAAAAGCTATAAGTTACGAAAATGAGAAGAGCAGCAGCCAACATTCGAGGACGAATGTTCCAAAGGGGGGAATGATGTTATGCCCCGCAATATTACGTCAATATTACGTTTTGCAGTAAAGTTACGACGATGTTGCACCCTGAATTATTGTACGTGAAATTTGTCGTAAGGTAATTGACATCAGTCCAAGTAAAATATTATTTGGAGGTTATAAGGATTATGCTATTTCACAAGTGATCAGTAAATTCGTGAAGGTGAGAGGGGAAGCAAGTTGAAGAAAATGAATTTCGTTAAAAATGGCCAACTTGGGATAAAATACGGGTCGAGCGATAATACCCGATCATTATAAACTAGTACCATGCAACATACCATATGACCACGGTAGTGTAATATATAAAGTATATATGAAGTATTTTGAAAATAAATAGAATTTTATGTAAATTGTGATAATTTTTAAATTATGCGAGTAATTGATTAATTATCGGGTAATAGGACATTACCCAGTTAACTAGTAAGGGGATAAAGATTAATAATTTTTTCCAAAAGAAAACGTGGCAACATGAAATCTTACCAAACATATGACTAAGGAGTCATATAGGCTTAGTGTCCATTAAGTGATTATAGGACATTTACGTGTAAAGTAAGTCCTTATGTCTGATGCATACTTGATTTGGAATTTTACTTCAAATCCTTCAACAAAGAAACAACCAAGAGTGAAGTTTTAATAAATGTCAGGTGGGGTTGTAGTGACATTAGTTACCAAAGGATTAACACTTTCCACAAGACAAGAATCAAACAAATTTCTCCTCAAATAGGACCTCACGTGTTTAGCGAAATCAACGAGTTACTGACCCTTTACGTTACAATTCGAGCAATTATGGGGTTATTTCTTCCCATAGCCTATATTTTCGAAGTTATTTATGAGGGTGATAATGAAGGTACTAAAGCAGCAGCTTCTCCAGGTATGTTAAGGCTATCCCTTCTTTCTTTTGGCATGATCCATACGATATGAACAAAACGTGCAAATGCACAAATTCTATAAGTGACTCTACTCATAGAAGTAATGGAAATATCTATGTTCTTTAATTCTCATGTGTCATAATATTTTATCATCTGTTCATGGGTCTCAGAAAAATACGAAAGTTGAAAAGATGTTACTTTATGATATTGCTCAAGAGGCAAAGTGGTCTTATGATCTTCCGAATGATTTTGTTGACGTACTTTTCATGCATTGCATTCATGTGCATTGACCCATGACCATATGGCGTTATATACGCGTATATATGTAAATATATGTATATGGAATGGGAAAAGGTTATGGCGTTATATACGCACCACCACCTGATCAGCTGGTATATGATGATGATGTTGCCCACAATGGCCGAAATATGATCCAAACGGCGTTATATACGCATATATATGTAAGTATGATATAAACGGCGTTATATAAGTGTATATATGTATGTATATATGTATATGGGATATGGGAAAGGTTATGGCGTTATATACGCACCACCACCTGATCAGCTGGTATACGATGATGATTTTGCCCACAGTGGCCGATATGATATGATGGGATGCCCTCAGAGGCTGATGATATTATGAAATATATACCTATGCACGACATGACATTCATACGCATATGCATGATGTTAAAAGTAATTTATTATTTACAAAGTTATTCAGACTTACAGGTTGAGTCATGTACTCTATATGTCTTCCATATCTCTCGTGTATTTATTTATGTGCCTTACATACTCAGTACATTATTCGTACTGACGTCCCTTTTGCCTGGGGAGGTTGTGTTTCATGCCCGCAGGTCCCAATAGACAGGTCGAGAGCCCTCCAAGTAGGCTATCAGCTCAGCGAAAGATGTTGGTGCGCTCCATTTGCTTCGGAGTTGCTCGTTTTGTTAGTATGATTTAGACGTGTATTATTTGGTATGGCGGGGCTCTGTCCCGACCCTTATGACATTTATGTATTCTTAGAGGCTTGTAGACATATGTCGTGTACATAAAAGATTGTACGGCCTTGTCGGCCTATGTTTTGAGTTTATAAAGGATCATGTTGGCCTATTAGGCCCGTATGCATATGTATATGATGATGTATTAAGAAAGATACATTAAGTTGGTACTCAGTTGTGTAAGGTACCGGGTACCCGTCCTGGCCCATCGATTTGGGTCGTGACAATTCCCCCCTTTGGAACATTCGTCCTCGAATGTTGACTGATGCGCTTATCAGTTTCATAAACTATGGCTCTTACGAATACTTTAATGCTCATCTTTCCATCTAAGTAACTATTTTGTGAATAAATCTAAACGCTTGGGCATTCCCCCCTTTTAGGCCTCTTTGTCACACCATGACATGTGGTCGGAATTCTTCCAACATCGTAACATTTGCTACCTTATGTCATGCAGTATGTACGACTGTGTCCTTGTATGAGTGCCTAGCGACTCGTATTCTCTTTTTCCTCCATCTTTTTGCCAATCTCTAAGCCTCACTTTATGAACATATACAGAATTATGACAAGCTGTCCCTCTAGGCATCTATAGGTGTACTGATGTCTTTCGCTTGGTACTTTATCGAGCTTAAGACTATTTCTATCTCTTGTTTCATAGCCTTGTATATCTATCCTTATGGATTTACTACATCTAGGTAGGTTATACTATACCATAAAGCTTACTTCGGTTTATTATTACCGAGGTTTGCTACCCAACTCCAGGTTACTCTCTCGCTGCTTATCCTATATGTATAAATCTAAGTCCTTTAGTGCTTCCTCGTTATTATTCATCTAAGAATAACAAACAAATCTCATCTCGTACTTTGGAACTTGTACCCATCTATTGTTTATTCACCTTAATGTTGATCTATAATCTATCACTGATAACTTGCAACCTCTTACGTAATACACTGTCACTAGGGCTCACATCTTATCGGGGAACATATGAAGTGATTTTCCTGATCCACCTAGGGATAATACTATACTTCAATAACCGTATTTCATTGCATCCCAACGCGATTCATCTTATGGGGGTATTCTAATCCCGTGCAATTAATGAAATCCCTTTCTCGTTAAATCGTTACTCAATCAAAGGCCTAAGTATCATCCTCCTATCTATCACAATTAGACCCTTATTCTACTGCCAGGGCAGCATTCCATCTCTTTTAAATGCACCTAGTCTCAGACTCCTCTATGTTCATTCAGGCTGTATCGAGATTTTTATTACATATGGAAATCATCAGCTCTCTTGTTTTGATGGGTTTAATCCCCGAGGACATACATATTCTCGTCACCTTCTCACTCACCTTTTCATATCCTTACTCCAATCTACCTAAAACCTTGTTGCTCTACAATACTTTACCTTACGACCTACACCGATCTATTTATACTACTCGCAACCTTCCTTTAACTTGCTAGCACCATAAATTTCCTTTCGTACCTTCTCAGTTGTCCTTAAATGTAAGCAATTACTTTTGTTGGTCGTTCTATCACTTGTTGCATGAATACTTGGCTTGTCATTTTGCCCAAGAATACTATAATTTCCTGTACCTCATATGATCTCAAACATCACCTTTGATGGGTTTTTTTTTACCATTCATTAGCCATGATAGGTTCCACTTTCTTATGGAGTGTATACAATATTGTAGTGAGACTATTGTTACAGGATCATTTACTCTTTAGCTCACTATGCTTAGGTGGAAACCTTCTTCCTTATTTCCTCAGCTAGTCTTTTATTATAGTACTTAGGGAGACCTTCTGGCTCTTGTAAAGTTGCGAGCTTGATATATCGTACACCCGAAGGTAATTTTCGTTATTCTTACTCGCCTATAATAATCCTTAGTTACATAAATTTATGCCTTTGTGCTCGTAGAGTTACTTCTAAGCTCAAATTTTTATTGTCTCCTTAGTGGCACTCTCTCTTATTTTCATAAACCTTAAAAACGGTACCTTTAACTGCCTCAACTACTATCTGAATTTTTTTTTCAAATGATTGCGATCTCGTATCTGCGAGACTGAATTCCGTATGTTGCGGTTCACTACATTTATCTTGCATTATCTATTGATTTATTTGTGACCTCTTGTCTAGCCATAACTGGGCTCTTCCTGAATCAACTACTAATTACTCGTTGGTCCATTCTCATATTTATATATATATATATATATTCTGCATAATCCCTCTTGGGATATATCCTTTGTCTTAACTTATCTCTCGCCACTAGCTCCTAATGTATCAAGTATCCATTCACACTTATTTATCAATAACATCCTGGCCGGAAACTTTTACTGCCTCTCTCCGGTGTCGTGCTTGTATAAGGTTCTGGAGTCGCAACATATCTGCAGGAATTGAATAAATGCAACATCATCCCTTTCTCCTTTTTACCACATTCTTTCTTTACCATTCCATAGTTAACTGAACCGCTTAATTCCGACTTAATATCATATCACACCATATTCCCCCCTTTAGGGGAGTACTAAGATTTAGTACTACGACGATCTACCTATAGTTGTTTTACCTTTTCATATTAGGCGTCTTTTCACATTATCAATGAACCTTAATCACCTTATGGTAACCTTCTGTACCAGGGATAACTAAATTTCTTACGCACGAAGGTGACACCTATGGTAACTGGCACACTTAGTCCCTTAAGATTAACTCTGCTCAGAGTGCTTGCTTTAGGTAAGCGACTTCCTAAATGGCCTTTAAAGGTTATTCGTCTGTTGTCTATTCTATTATTGTTGGAGCACGATCTTTGAAATTCTCATGATGTCGACCATTATCTAATCCTCCAGTCCCTAATTCATGTTCGGTTTTATCTTGTTCACCATCCCATACTGATTTTTATTACTCTGGGGTCTAACCTTTCCTCCTGGTAATCACGTTGAAGTCACCAACTCATTTCTCGAAATAAGGATATGACTTTCTGGCTTATATTCTTTTATTGTCTTAAGGCTTGTCACCTCTTGTATTTTCCTTTACTTAACTATAGACTCTGTCATCGTGTCATATTTTGATTTACTGTTATCACCCCTATATCACATCTTACTCATGATGCTTCATTTATTTTCTTCTTATTCTCCGGATAATATTTTTTTGTCTATCACTTTATTCTGAAAACTTCAACAAAAAGTTCTTTCCCTATAAGCTCCCCTAGCTTCATCTCACTGGCTCTTGGGAATGCCTAACATTCTTTTTTTACTCGGGGCTAGAGTCATACTAAGGTAAATATTTGTCCCTTCTAGGATCCCACTGCCTATCTTCTGAAATTTCTGGATATTTCAGTATTCGTATCTGATTGTACTACTCTAGAGTTCACCATCTGGGTGTCTTAGAAGGAGATCTATTACTACATTTGCACCATCTTTCAGAAACGTTAGTTAATGATAACAACCTATCCACAATTTTTGGGTTACTCTAACTCCAACTGGATCCTGATATCCCATCTTTATCTTAAATAATATCTGTTAGCTCCCATAGAATATAACTGAGATGGGTGTGGTTAATTGTACATACCTCTGTCATGGATGAAGGTACCAAAATGCTTATATTTCTCTGACTGATTTGAAAATATTAATAATCTTCATTATCTGGGTGCCTCATACCCCTCTTCACCTTACTTCTTTTACTTGTTAAAACTTGTATCTAGCTTCTGAATTCCTCATAGATTTTTACCATATTCGTGAATAGATATCTGTGCCTTAAGGCTCCTTATTAAGAAGCATACACATCTTAGTACACACATGATCTGTTGAAGACCTCATATTTACTCATCATAAGCATGATGTGAAATCGAGTTCCTCTGACTCAACTCTTCCACATCCACATGCAATCTCTTACCAACTGTCTTTGTGGATGTAGGTATCGTTGTATTACGATAAAAGTCGAATTTAGGAGTTTGAATTCTTACAACTGAGCTCTACTGCACGATCTAGAGTAAGAAGAAAGAGTGACATACCTAAATGCCCTGTAGCCTCCTGCTTATAAGTGTGGTGCACAACACACCCATAAACAAGACTCTACTAGACACGGCTTGTAGACTCCCTAGGACAGAACTGCTCTGATACCACTTCTGTCACGACCCAAACCGAAGGGCCGCGACGGGCACCCGGTGCCTTACTCAACCGAGTACCAACGTAACATATCTTTCTTATCATGTTATCATGAGTAAATGAGCTAGAAAACCCGTCATGAGATAACAAGAATAAAACATAAGGGAATACTCAACATATGAAGACCCAACATGATATACCAACTAATATATGTGACATACGGGCCTATAAGGCCGACATGACCATTAGTAAACTTGAAACATAGGCCGACAAGGCCATACAATTATCCATACACCTGACATCTGTCTACAAGCCTCTAAGAGTACATCAAATCATAAAGGTCAGGACAGGGTCCTGCCATACCAATCAATACATATCCAAAGCATACTGACCAAATAGGCAACTCCGGAGCAAGTGGAGTGCACCAACACCTTCGCTGAGCTGATAGCCTACTAGGAGGACTGTCAACCTATCAATAGGGACCTGTGGGCATGAAATTCAGTGTCCCCAGGCAAAAGGGACGTCAGTACGAATAAAGTACCGAGTATGTTAGGCAGAAAAGCATAAACAAGAACAGTAATGTAAAGAGAGAGATGAAGGAGATACAACCTATAAAATCTGAGTGCCTCTAGGGGCTATGATATGAAATGCATAATACATATATATACATAAACTTTTTAAAACATTCGCCTCTGTGGGCATCATCATCATCATATCGTACCCGGCCTCAAAGAGGACTCGGTAAAAGCATACCCAACCATCATAAGGTTTGGTAGAATCGTACCCGGCCACGTGGAGCTCGGTAAACCCAACTTATCAGTGGTTGCACAATAGGTGCCATACCCGGCCGACTATAGAGCGGCTCGGTAGAGTAAAATAGATACTATATATAATGCATGCTAGACTCATGGAATCACCTTCTAAACCTTTTGGAGTGACTTAAGAGCACTATGGACATCCATACCCTCAATATGAACCTTAGTAGGATTCAAGGATCATACACACTTGCTTAGAATAATTTTATAAGGAAAGAACAACATGGACAACCTTAGTTGCTAGGAGTAGATCCGTTATGAAGTAGCGTATTCATTTCACTTTAGATCATGCCAAAAGAAAGAAGAAAGTGCCTTAACATACCTTAAACCCGTTGAGTCCTTAATCACTTCCAAGCAACTCTTCAAACAAGTCAACTCAATCTATCATAGTATAAGGAGATTCAAAATCAGTGTTGAGCAAAGGCTAAGTCTATAACTTAAGCTAGTAGCTCGTTTACGTAAATTTTGGCAGCATCTCCCTTGTAACAAGGGCCTCCTCCAATACCATATACAAACAACAATGACCAGAGCAATCCATCAATACATAATTATCAATATCAAGACACCATATAACAACAACAAGTCACAACTACATTACGACGAGCGGCAAGCTCCGATTGGAATCCGTATACCCCTTATCAATCCTTATAGACTTCTTACTTCAACATAAAAGTATCATTAAAATGATAATGAAATCATTAATCAATGATTCCATCCTTAAACCATATATTTATAACAACGAAAATAATCCACAACTTCAACTATCCTCAATTAGCAATTTTATTCACTAGTTCATGTCTAGCCCATCCATTTAACTTAATCAACATCAAGATAACCTTAGGCACAAGTAATAACACAATATAAATACCTCTTACAGTAACATAAAGTCAAAATCCAAGTTATATTCAGTTTACAACAACCCTCAATAGCAATACAACACCATAGAAGTGACTTAAGCTAACCCAAGTATTATCTTGTAGTTTATCATCCTAACAACTTAACCAACATACAAGAAAGATTAAGCACAATTAGTAGGCTGTTATACTCACCTTAGACAGCAGCAACAACTTGGAATTTCATCCAAATACAGCCCACAACAATCCTCAATGACAACACAACCTCAAAGAGGTGTTGTTCTTCACTAGAACTAAGTTTTGATGTTGAAATATGGTGTAATCACTTTGGAATCACTTCAAACCCTTGTGGTGTATGTTTAGGAGGGTTAGGAGAAGTTTGGAGACGAACTTTAGTTGAAAAATGAGCAAAAATAGGCGTTCAAATTGTTTATAAATTGAAGTAGGTCAACCACCGCCTAAGTGGGTCCCATTGGGAGCTGCTTGCGCGGTCTCGCGAAAACATAAATATCTCTCTACTCCGATGTCATATTGACGAACAGTTTAATGCGTTAGAAACTAGATTCGTAGATCGTCAATTTGGTAGGTAGAACACCCCATGATTTCAAGTATATTTGGAGAAAATCTCAGATACATTTGACCTAAATTTCAGCAAATTTATGAATGTAACTTGTGATGACCTTTGCCAACTCTTGTTCCACAACTTGTTTGCCTTCAAAATGTAGAAAATGATTATCATACGACTAAAATAACTCATAGAATAACCTCCTTATCATGTTAAGAACCCTAGTCTCACCCCAAAGTACATGTTGTAACATTCCAAACTTGTCGACTTTTGACGAAACTTATTTTCTTCAATTGGTTTAGCTTCTAAGATTTCCAACCCTCTTGGTACTCGTTATTCATGATCTTAAATATTTGTAACTTCAAAGGTAACATGATTAACTTACTTTATTTGCCTCTAAATATAATCTCATTTCCGAGCTTACATCAATGACTTACGACATACTCTCACGTATGAAAACTTGGGGTGTAACAGACGTGTGGTTAAAACCACTGATAGGCCCAGTTGAGAAGTCTAAACTGGAAAGTCATTGCTCTCTAACTTGGATGAATTATATTGTGCATTCATATTTGAAGGTATAAACCTCATCTTTTTTATCTCGTGTGATTTTTATCTTATTAGTATCACATTTCTTTTTCTTACTATGTAGATCAATCTCATCAGTATAGAGATGATGAAAAGGATCGTTCATACGGAGCAGCTAATGCATGACTATCATACTGAGGCAGATAATTGGAAAGAGAAGTACAAGAGTCTTTAACTTGAAATGGAAGTTTTAGAGGAAAACAAGTGTACCTTGGAGTAGCAAGTAAAGGTTTTGGCAACAGAACTAGCGGTTGAGAGAGCCTCTTCTAATTAGGCGGGTAAAGACAAGAACCTTCTTGAGTCTTCATTTGCTTAATAGCTTTATAAAGCTACTAAAGAGATAAGAGGTTTGAAATACCTATTGAATCAGAAAGAAGTTTATGCTGGTGAGCTTGTTCAAACACTCACCCAAGCTCAAGAGGATCTCCGAATATCTTCTGATAGAGTTCGATTTTTGGAGAATTAACTTGCCCCCCTACAGGCTTCTTATGATGCTGACTGAAAAGGAGGAACTTTGAAATGAGATTGAGCATTGGTAAAGAGACTATGAAGCCCTTGAAGACAAGATTGTCGTTGAAATAAGTTGGGCTTTCTTGAATGCACGCTATGATACTCTAATGGAGGCAAGCCGGGAAGGTTTTAACTTGGTTTCTGAGATAGCAAAGATCAAAAAAATAATTTAGAAAACCCAGCAAAGCCAGAGTTTTTCTTCACCCGCGGCTGACGCTCCTGAAGGTGATGAAGTTATTCCCGGTGAAGTGGTTGTTCAACCTCCTTCCGCTCAAGTTGCCCATCCTGGTCCAGATGATGCAGTTGCTGGTTCAGATTTTGCCCCTTAGTGAAAGAAAATTTGAAGTGTTGTTTTATTTTTTTTTAATTGGTGGAATAGTTGAAGGCTTACCCCTGGTCCTTTTTTTGGGAATATCATACCCTTAGTCCCTTTCGAGGTTTTTTGTAAAGACAATCAAGTTGTAACTAAGTTCCTACTTAGTTTTAACTAAGTTATTAAGATATTATAAAGTTTCTGTCCAACTTTTATGATATCTTTATTTTGAGTTTCTGTTTTACTCTCTTAGTGGTTTACCCTTATCCTTTTCTGTACAAGTTTGAGGCTTTGCTTTCCACATGACTTTAATGTTTGGGTTTTTTGTTTTACCCTTTAACATTTGCATTTAAAAATGCTTTGTTAATTTTGTGACTTTTTGAACAAGCACGATCTATTAAAAAGAGCCCTTTTATATATGATACTTAATGAAGAAGACATCTCAACTTCATAATGGTGTAAACATACGAAAATAGAAATAGGAACACACATTTTTCTTTGAACAACTTTGAGAAAAGTTTTGTCTCATTCGAACATTCAATAACATTTTACATGTATTCAAGTATCATTTATAAATTTTTCATAACTATTTTCTTTACAACAAATTTTGTAAAAATTTCGAGGTTATATGTTGACAACCCATGACTAAATAATTCCTTTAACCTATACATCCGTAAACTTTTGGAATTTGCATCCACGAGTGTATTCTTCATAGGTTTTTTTGAATCAGGCTTGTGAATCAGGCTCGTGACGTTGCTCTGAACTTTTGATTTGTTGGGTAGACTTTTAGGCTTGACTTGAATTCTGATTGTTCTAGTCTTCTTTGCCTTCCTTATATATATAGTCCCCCAAGTGTTTGAGATTTGAAGTATGAAATCTCGAGCACTTGATTATTCCTTTCGTGCGGTCCTTTTCCTGAAAAGGAAAAAACATACGGGACTCGGAGGTATAATTTAGATGATGACTGCTTAACCCTTTATATTCCCATCAGAAAGGTTGTAACCCTAGACCGGGAATTATTTTACTTCCGTGTGTCTTTCAGGTCTAATATCATCATGTGGGCTAGCTTTTTGTCTATCATCTAAAATTGTTAGTATAATTTTAACTATTCAAAAATAAAAATCATAATTAAGGGATACCTGACCGTGGGTATTTCCTTTCCTTAGAAATAGTACTTCTTCAAATGAACAGCACTCCAACTTGAGGGTAGAACCTTTCCATCCATGGTTTCCAATTCATATGCACCTTTTCCAGTGATACCTCGAACCTTGTAAGGTCATTCCCAATTTGGACTCAACTTTCCTGCATTGGTTGCTCTTGTGGATTGAAAAACTTTCTTGAGTATGTAGTCCCCAATCTTGAAGTATCTAAGATGAGCTTTCCGATTGTAATATCACTCAATAATTTGTTTTTGTGCAGCCATCCTTATCAAAGTTGTTTCTCTCCTTTCTTCAAGCAGATCGAGATTTACCTGCATCTCCTCCTCATTTGACTCTTCGGTTGCTTGGGTGTACCTAGTACTTGGCTCTCCTATTTCAACTAGAATTAAGGCTTCAACACCGTACACAAGTGAAAATGGTGTCTCTCCCGTACTTGTTTTTGATGTTGTTCTGTAAGCCCACAGGACTCCGAGTAACACTTCTGGCCGTTTACATTTTGATTCCTCTAGTCTTTTATTCAAGTTATTAATAATAACTTTATTTGTCGATTCAGCTTTTCCATTGGCCACGGGATGATAAGGTGGTAAAGTAATCCTTTTAATTTTCCAACTTTAAAAGAATTCTGTGATTTGCGCACCTATGAACTGTGGGCCATTATCGCACATGATTTCTTTTGGAACTCCAAACTGGCATATAATGTTTCGCCAAATGAAATCTCTGAGTTCTTTTTCTTGTACCTGTTTGAAGGCATCTGCTTCCACCCACTTAGTAAAATAATCAGTGAGCACTAACAGAAATCGTACCTTGCCTTTGGCTTGTGGTAATGGACCCACGATATCCATCTCCCACTTCATAAAAGGTCACAGTGCAACAACCGGATGTAATAACTCGACCAGTCGATGCATGTTGTTACCATATTTTTGGCACTTGTCATATTTAGCCACAAAATTTTCTGCCTCTTCTTCCATTTTTGGCCAGTAATACCTTGCTCTAATTAAAGTCTTTACCAAGGACCTTCCTCCAGCATGATTTCCACAATGCCCTTCATGTACTTCTCTCATCATGTACTCCATTTGAGAAGGTTCGAGACACCTTGCTAGAGGGCCACCGAACATTTTTCGATATAAATTGCCTTGATCCAAACAGTAGCGGGCAGCCTTTTGACGAAGTGCTTGAGCCTTTTTCTTATCTTCAGGTAGTATTCTGTACTGCAAAAAATTGACAATCTCGTTTCTCCAATCCCAAGTTAAATTATTGAAATTTACTTCGTTTTTATCTTGGTCGAGTGCCAAATGAAACAAATGTATTACAGAAGAATTCTCTTCAATTGTCACTTCTGCAGCGGATGCAAGATTAGCTAACACGTCTGCTTCGACATTTTCGTCTCTTGGTATCTGCACAATTTTCCAAGTTCGGAATTGTCTAATAAAATTTCATGCCTTTTCCAAATATTGCTACATCATTGCCTCTCTAGCTATATAAGTCCCCTACATTTGATTAACTACGAGTTGCGAGTCACTTTTGATTATGACCTGCTCTATTCCGAGCTCCCGTGCCAATTCTAAACCTACAATCACAACTTCATATTCCGCTTCATTATTAGTAATAGAATGGCATTTTATAGCTTGTCGTATAGTCTCTCCTGTATGTGGAATTAGGACAATTCTTAAACCCGCTCCTTTTACATTTGAAGAGCCATCAGTAAACAGGGTCCAAGTACCTGGATTAGACTCGTTAAAGACTTGCAGTTCTTTTTTCGCTTCTGTTACCATGCATGATCTTAAGTCTGCCACGAAATCTGCTAAAACTTGTGATTTTGTTGCAGTTCTAGGTTGATATGTTATGTCATATTCACTTAGTTCTATCGCCCATTTAGCTAACCTAGCTAATAACACTTGCTTATGCAATATATTACATAAAGGGTAAGCAGCTACTACAGAGATATGATGATATTGAAAATAAGGCCTTAATTTTCTAGATGCCATAATTAACGTTAAAGCTAGTTTTTCTAGATGAGGATATCGAGTTTCAGCATCCAATAAAGTCTTGCTAACATAATAAATTGGAGATTTTTTACCTCTGTCCTCTCGAACTAATACGGCACTTACCGCCACTTCTAAAACAGCGAGGTAGATGAGTAGCTTTTCCCTATCCTTTGGTTTAGCCAACAAGGGTGGATTTGACAAGTATGATTTTAAATTTTTGAGCGCTTGGTGACATTCTTCAATCCATTCAAATTGACTTTGCTTTTTCAAAACTGAAAAGAACTTAAAGCTTTTCTCCAAAGATTTAGAAATAAATCTTCCCAACGCAGCTATCCTACCTGTTAACCTCTGCACTTCTTTTTTGCTCGTGAGTATATCCAGTATTTATTCAATAGCTTTAATCTGCACGGGATTTACTTCAATTCCACGGTTAGAAATAAGGAAACCGAAGAATTTACCTGACGACACGCCAAATGCACATTTCTCGGGATTCAACTTCATATTGAATTTGTAGAGAATCTGAAATGAATCTGACAGATATTGAATATGATCCCCTGCCTGTTGTGATTTGACTAGCATATCATCGATATAAATCTCCATGGTTTTTTCTAGATGTTCTTGAAAAATCTTAGTCACTAATCTTTGGTATGTGGCTCCTGCATTCTTTAGGCCAAAAGGCATAACTTTATAACAGTAAGTCCCCCTGTCTGTAATAAAGGAAGTTTTTTCCTTATTTGAAGGATCCATTTTTATTTGATTATATCCCGAATAGGCATCTAAAAACCTTAATAGTTTGTGTCCTGTAGTAACATCAATTAGTTAATCTATGTGTGGTAATGGAAAAGAATCTTTAGGGCAAGTTTTATTTAAATCAGTATAGTCTACACAAACTCGCCACTTACCATTCTTTTTGGGCACCACCATAGTATTAGCTAGCCAATTAGGAAATTTTACCTCGCAGATATACCCGATTTTTAAGAGATTTTGTACCTCATTCTGAATCACCTGATTCTTAAAGGACTGTTGATTCTTTTTCTTTATTTGACAGGTAGATATGTTGGATCTTCATTCATCTATGGGTCATTACCTCCGGTGGTATAGCTATCATATCTGAATGCGACCAAGTAAAGCAATCTACATTAGCTTTTAAAAATACAATTAACTTACTTTTCATCTCCGGGCTGAGGTTGGTTCTAATGTAGACTTTTCTGTCCGGCCAACGTACAAATAATACCACAGCTTCCAGTTCCTTGATTGTTGTTTTGATGTTTTCATTTTCTTCTGGTTCTTGGATAGTATCAGGCCTTGAGTCTACATCTGTTTGTCCATCTACAGTTAAGGCTTGTGTTGCTAAATCCTCAACTGAATTCTGCAATTGCTATTTTTCATCTGTAACATCGCTTTTCACGCTTGAATTTGCCACTGAGTTAATGCTTCGGGAAGCCGGTTGATCACCACGGATTTGTCTTAATCCCCATTGTGAAGGAAACTTGATAACCTGATGTAGAGTATACAGAACAACATCCATTTCGTGAATCCATGGTCTGTCGAGAATCATATTGCACGTTATGTCCATATCTATCACTTGAAATTTGGTATCTTTAAATACTCCTTTTGCGTGTTATCTCCCCTTTTGTTACAATGCTTGAGTTGTCAAAACCAGACAAGGTCCGTGCTTTAGGTACCAATTTATCATCGGTTTGTTTCTCATTTACCACTCTTAACAGAATGATATTTATAGAACTACCTGGATCAATCAAAAATCATTTTATGTTAGTATCATGTACAAGTAGAGATATTACCAGTGCATCATTGTGTGGGATCAACACGCCATTTGCATCTGCATTATCAAATGTTATACTATCTTCTTCCAAAACTTGATGAACTCGCTTCCCGGGGGTGACTGATTTTTGACACATTCTTTGCTGCCGTATATGTTACACCATTGACCTCCTCCCCTACACTTATGACATTAGCCGTTCTCTTTGGTGATGAAGGTTTTGTTGGCTCCTGCCTATTCTTCTTATATGCTTGCTTACCCTTCTCACTAAATAATTCAGTTAAATAACCTTATTTTAATAGGTGCTCTACTTCACCTTGTAGTAGTTTGAAATCTGCTATTTTATGACCATGATTGCTGTGAAACTCGCATAAAAAATTGGGGTTTGTCCTGTTTGGGTTTGATCTCATTTATTTTGGTCACCACACTTTATCTCCCATGCTTCTTAAAACAACTACCAGCTCGGATGTGCTAACATTAAAACTGTAACCTCTAATTTTCGCCTTTGAACTTCTGGCATTGTCTCACATATCTCTCTTATCTCGTTCCTTTCCGAATCGAGACGACAAACCCAAATCTCTATCCTTTGACCTGGAATCATGCCTTGGGTTTTCTTGTTTTGAATGTGAATCCCTTCCTGCTGGTCCCATATAAGTTTCGTACCTATTTTTACCGGACCTTTTTTCAGTTTCTGGCCGCCTTGAACTTACCCTTTCATCTCCCCGGGATTGTGTGATGGTGTCTTCTTCTATCCGCAACTTTGTGTTATACCTGTAGTAAACATCATTCCAAGTTGTTGTGGGAAATTCTCGTAAACTCTCTTTGAGTCTCCCCGTGGCTTCCGAGCTTTTTTCATTTAAATAACTAGCAAATGCCATAGCCTCTCAATTGTCAGGTACATGTGGCAACATCATCCTTTCACGCTGGAATCTGTCTACGAATTCCCTGAGTAGCTCTGTATCTCCTTTTTTTATTTTGAAAATGTCTTCCATCCTTTATTCAACTTTTTGAGCTCACGAGTGTGCTTTTGTAAATGAATCTGCAAGATCAACAAAAGAATCAATGGAATTTTCAAGTAAAAGAGAATACCATGTTAGTGCTCCCTTCGTGAGTGTTTCACTAAATATTTTGACCAATACTGATTCAATATCTTGCTTGGTCAAGTTGTTTCCCTTCACGCTAGTTGTAAATGCAAATACGTGATCTCATGGATCAGTTGTCCCATCATACTTTGGGATATCAAGCATCTTGAACATTTTTAGAATAGGCAAAGGAGCGGCACTTGGCTTCCAATGTTGTTGAGAATATTTTTCCATATCTACTCATTTGATTACAGGTGGCACACTAGGTATTTGCTTTATGCGATCTCTCTGCTCCTTGATTTGCTTCTGCAAGGTTAGTACTAAACTTTGTAAATCAGAATTAACAGGGATACCTGACCCTCCATCGCGAGATTCGCTGGGAGTTCCTCCGCTGCCTGAATTAGAGAGTCCTGAGCGGGGATTTTCTATGGTTGCGGTGTTGTTTGGAGGTGGAGTTGGTGGTACAGTTGGCAACCTATTGACAAAAGCTTGAAGAGCATTGTTGACCTGTTCGGCGACTAATTACTTCAATTTTGCATCAATAGCTTAATCGTTCTCATGCTGGTCATTCATATTCGATTCAGATCTGTCAGGTGTCCCTTCTCGTGATTGTCAATAAGAGTTTCGTGGTAAAGGGAGTGGAGTTCCATCTCCTTGTTGATTTTGCTGATTCAACTAATGTTGCTGATTTTGTTGGTTTTGTAGGTTCTGTTGGTTATTATCGTTGACGTTCGACATAATCTTTTGGCAGAAGAATTGATTTGGAAAGTAAAATGATTATCAGATTTCTGGTAACGAAACCAATTTGTTTAACCAAAAAATAGGAATTTCAATCAAAGCTTAATTTTAGAAGTACTCGGGTTACTGATAATCAAGAAAAGGAATATTTTTGCAATGAGAAAGGAAAATTAGAACAAGAAATAGCAAAGCAATCAGTATAAAGCAAAAGTAAATAGGTGTATTCCAATAATAATCAGAACGTATCCATACAAATGACATTTCTCTTCCTTTTATAGCTATTTCTAAGTACAACGTCTCTTCCCTCTCATAATCGAGTTATTATGAGTATTTAATGACATTAATGAAATGTTATAATTGGAAATCGTAACTGTTTTGTGAAGATTCAATAACGTTTCTAGTCATTCATGCTCATTAATTGAAGATTAACGAATCTGTACTTTTTGCTGTCTTGATTCACTCCACCGGTGTCTCTTCAAATTACAAAGAGACTCGAGCAACCGCTTCTTCTTGTCTCTTAGACGTTTTACTTGTACCTATTAAGACCCGTATCTCTGTAAGTACTCTTCTCCAGCTGTCACTTTTTTAATGATCCACGTATTTTGCCATGTCAGCCACATAATTAATTCCACGTGTAATATTTATTTTTCTCAATACACACATGGCACTAACATTTTGCCCACCTGGCATGCCACATGAAAATAAACAAACCATAACTAGTTGATCTCTAAGAAGCAAAAGGAACTACTAACATTTAATCATTGTTGGAAGAGTTTTTTTAATTAAATAGAACTTAACTGCTGGATTTAAAAGTGGACAGGTATTTGTGCACTACACAGCTGGAGAGACATATACCATACTAGAAGGGAGCCTATTCTGAAAGGGGTGGGGTAAATTAGCTTCGGGGCAATGAGCTGGCATGCCACGCCGTCAAATTTTAGTGCCACGTGAGATTGAGATTCACCTTGGATAACCTTAATGGATGAGGGTGATAGAATATAAGGGTCCACCAAACTATAAAGATAAACAGGTTCTCTATCAGTTCTACTATAACACACGCACACTGCAGTAAGCAGATGACAAGCGAAATTTTATGTGAAAAATTCCCAGCTCATTGGGATTAAAAACCACGACCTACCCTTGTAGGTTTTCAACTTCACTACTGGGTAACTTTTAGATTACAACCTATGCAATCTAGGAATTAACCTCTTAATCTCTCACTAACTTGTAATACTCTATTACAAGCCATATTGTAATAACTCTATTACAAAGACTTAACCACAAAGGTTTAAGGTTTACAAAGAGTTTCCTACAAAATACTTATGGTACTTTACAACTCGACTAACTCTAGCCAAGACTCAAACACAAAGGTTTAAGGTTTACAAATAATTTCCTACAGAATACTTCTAAACAAGCTAAGTAAAATTTACAATTGAAGAACTAACACAAAGTTACAACTCTACTAAAGACATACAAAGACTTGATATGGGAACTGGTCCGTAGCAGCGTCGTACTTTATTCTTGATGCACTGAAGAATCGTTTTTCTTGATGATCAATCACTTGAAGTGCTTGAGTAAATTCTCTAGTGTTCAAGTGAATCTAAGCAAGGTAGGTAAAAAGTCTTCCACATAAAGTAGACTGCTGCACTGTTCCTGTACTGTAGCGTGTGCATGCAGCAAGTTTTCCAGTTGTAGAGTTGACTTCATACAGTCACCTCGAAACGTGGTAGGGACATATTCCCTCAGCTGTTCCTTAGACTCTACAGAGTTGAACCATATCCCAAGCTGGACTCTTGTGATCTTAAGGTCTTGACAATATGTAGCAGGTTCCTTATCTGGTTCATGATAGTAAGTTTGTTAGATAATCAAAACATAAGACAAGGTTCTTGTAACCTATCAATTTTCCCCTTTTTGATGATGACAAACTCATAATTGAAAAACATACAAGGAACTATAAAGAACCAGATAGTGCACCAGGAACCAACGAGAGTTCCGCCTGAATCTATATTTCCCCCTTAATCAGTGCACATCATTATTCAATTTTGTAAAAATCTACCCCCCTTTTGGCATCATAAAAAGCACAAACCAAGTAAAAAGCATAAAAGAAGTCTAGCAGGTTAACTCAAGCCACTTGTGTGCACACAACATGATAGAAAACAGAGATAAAAGAGCAATATCATAAACAACAAAAGGGAAAGACTTGCATTAACCAAATTTGGACTTTTACAAGCTGGAGCAGAATCATTGTTACCATCCACAATTCCAAAACAAAACAAAAAGAAGTACCATAAACAAAAACATCACCAAAACACACTTAAAAGATAGACACTGTAAACTGGACACTGAGGGGACATTTCGTAAGGGACATTGGAGGAAGAGAGCTTTGAGGAAGGAGCAAGGGTTTTGAGGACCAGATCCATGCGAGCATTTGTGGAACATGCTCATCGAGCAGTCTTTCTTCCAGGTCCTCCACCTGTTGCCTGAGCTCAGCATTTTCCTGTGTTAAGCGGGCAACCTTTGAGCTGTGAGAACTACTGGAACTAGGTGCCTCTTGTAGCTGACTGAGCTAACTCTCAAGAATCTCGTTCCTAGCCTTCAACTTCCGGATCTTCTCTATGGCACTATTCTGAGCATTTATCAATTGAGAGATAGTAGATGTGCTTCCAACTCCTCCAACATTGTCAATACACTCACACTCCTCAAGAGTGGTCTTGGAGAATGTTTGCTTTTTAGTTCCTACTTTGGCCTGTCCTAGAGGCACTTTGAAGAACTCGAAGACCTTTGTAAGAAGAAACCCATAAGGTAGCCCATGGTTGCCATCCTTAAAGTTTGCCACCTTTTGCATATGCTCAATCATTATTCCAGGTAGATTGATGGTGGTAAATCCATACAAGGCTTCCATAAGGACCAGGTCATATTTGGATGTAATAGATCTCCTCTCAGCGGGGAAGCATCACTTTGTTAACCATCTCAAAAAGCAACTGATATACTAAACGGAATGCCTTCTTATGCACTCGTTCCCATGCTGGATTGCCTTGTCTTTGACAATGGCATTTTTGAAATTTGATGTGCAAACACTCTGAACAGATGACATCCCTTCAGCCGGAACACCCAGAATTGACCCCAACATGGTAGAGTCCATCACTATGTCCACCCCATTTACCAATGAATAGATTTGATCATCTTCAACTATGAAGAAGTCGGCATAAAAACTCCACACCTCCTCCTCATATACTTTTGGAACATTATTTGTAAACAAATGGGTCCACTGCTGGAAATCATAAATTTTCACCAACTGTCTCATCCCAGCAAGCTCTACAATATCAGGGGAAAATGTGTGCCCCCTGAGTACCTTCTAATTTCTCGACTTCTCTTTCTCAGAACTTAGAGAATCACCAATTTTTACTTTCTTGATGGTACTAGGTTCCTCATCATCATCCACTTTTCTTTTCATTGACTTCCGAATAGACTTTCCCTTTTCCACTGACTTTTTATGCGTATGTTCACCAGAATTTTCCACTTTTTCATCATCAGACTCTCCACCACTCTCTTTCACTATCTTATCACCAGATTTCTCCATACATTTCCCACTAGGAATAGAATCAGCACTCTTGGTTGGACTTTCAACATTTGTAGAAGAGTTTCTTTTGGATTAGGAGTGAGAGTGCTTCTGCCTCGAGGACTTGTGAGTCAAGGAACTAGGTTCCTCTTCTACTTCCTCATCCATATTTACCACATGGACGACCTTTTCATTCACAACTTTTCTATCCTTTACCAGCATTTTCTTTCTTTTACTCCTTTGATTTTTCTTGAGAACAGACTCTAGAGCCTCCTTTTTCTGCAACCGTGTAGTGGGTCGCTTAGGGGTTGGCTCTAGAGCTGACACTAGCTTACTCCTAGCCCTAATAAAACTAGCAATCACCAAATCATCTATGTCTTCTTCACTATCAGGCTGCATCTCAGGCACCACCACATTCAGAGGCTCATCATAGAAGTGGGGAGAAAGAGCAGGATCAACACTGACCTAGGGATATGACCCCTGACCTGGATCCTCAGCGGAGGGATCTGGTTCTTCATTTGGTACCCCAGTAGCATCATCTTGGGCCAGTTGTTCAAATGGCACAAGTGCTCCCCTTTCTTCTGTGGACTGAGGATCTTCTGCCCTGAGATTCAGACCCTTCCCCACCTTCCTCTACAACAACCCTTTCTGAAGCGATGGAAATCATATTTTCTATTCCCTTATTTCTTGTGATTCCATGGAAATTTCAACAAATGGAGGAGTGATACCTGTAGAATTGCAATATGTCATGGTTGTCTTAGCCTTTTCATCACTAATCACTGGATTTTCACTAGAGAGCTCTTCCATGGAGAGAGTTGATCTTTCCTGATTTATCCTTGAACTAAATCATGTTGTTCACTATATTTGACTGATGAGACTGGAGGAGGACAAGCATTCTCAGACTTTCTCGGAGTCAACTTCTCGCAACTTTGATAAGAAACAGAATCTGAGTGGGTAAGAAAGGGAGTAGAGTGTGGAGGAGACTCTGCTTTAGGGTTTGGACTAGGGGTTGTATTGGGTGAGGAGTCTACCGCTGGGGTTCTAACTGGTGTGGAATCAATAAGAGTAATGTCGGGTATACTGGGGTTACATGATTTTCAGACATCGTGAGGTTTTACTCGAAGAGTTTGTGGGTTGAGAAGAGAGAAGACAAAGAGAAGGTTTTGAATTTGGAAGTGAAGGGTTGTGATGTTGATAGACGTATTTATGATGAGGGGCCGGTTCTTAAACGGCGACAATTTTTCTTGGGCTTATTTAGTGTCAGGTAAGATGCTTTAGATGAAAAGACACAACGTAAAGAGACTAACACGCTGATGATGTGGCATTTTTTTGTCCATTTTAAATTGTGTATGAGAGAACAAAGAAGCTACTAACATGTGTCAAGGGAACCAAGTTCCCTGACAGGTTTTGCAACTGTGCATAACCCTATTTACCAGTATGTACTGCATCAGTTGCTCTGTAGTTATCATGCGTGTCTACCTATAACGGCATAGAAATGAGTTAGACTTGGCTAGAAAATACTTTAGCTAATTTTACCTATATGTGACTTTCATAAACAATCATTAGGAACCAGGTCCTCAATTGGGTTTTATCAACCCCGCCTCTTCTTAGAGCTTTGGTGAAAATGTCTGCAACTTGATCTTCAGTGATCAGTGTGCTTGTCCCTCTTATGTTGGACTATATTTTTGGCCATGTTGAGTGCACTTGTATTGTCACATAAGAGTGGTACACAATCAGTGTATACCCCAAGGTCTTCCAATTGTTGCTTGATCCATAGCAATTGAGCACAATAGGAGGCAGCTGCTATATATTCTGGTTCAGCTGGTTAGAGTGCCATTGAATTATGCTTCCTTGTACCCCATGAGAAAAGATAGGATCCCATAGAATGAGCCATTCAGGCTTGCTTTTCTAGGTCTTGTGTTCCTTCAAGATATCTCAAAATTCTTTCAGCAGCCTTCAGATGAGACTCCTTTGGATTTAACTGAAACCTTGCACAGAAACCCACTCTGAACACAATGGGAGTGTTAATGACTTTTGATGCTTCCATGTCAAATATTTTTCAGCAAATTCTTGATGTACTTCTGTTGGCTTATCAATGTTCCAGAATACCCACTTGGCTCTTATGATAGTTTGATCTGCAAGTCAAGGAACCAAGTGACATACCTTGAACTGCATCAACGACTCTATTTTCAGCTTCAGTTGTTGTGATCGTGGGACCAGGTTCTTCTCCAATGGATGGAGAAGTAATTTTATCATCTTTACTAGATTCCTTGACATGACTCATTATATCTGCCTTCATAATTGCCATGTTAATAACTTCACTTGGAACTAGTAAGGATTCTCCATCTTGATCATCATTCCTGTCCCTTTTTAGACGAGTAATCTAGGAAGATTTCTTCATCACTTTTAGCATCAAATTTTCCAAGCTGCTTCTTGCCATTATTGAGAACATAACATTTGCAGCCAAATGTCCTCAAATGAGTCAGCAACTTTTGTGAAGATATTTTTAATCCCTCTATCAATTAATATTGATCGCGCCATATCTTCAAGAGTCCTGTTCTTCCTTCTCACAGCTACATTTTGATGCAGTGTTCTTGGAGCTGAGAATTGGTTAGTAGTCGCACTTTCACTATAGAATTCATCGAATCTGGCATTATCAAACTTTGTCCCATGATCTGATCTGATGCAAGCCACAATTGTTCCCATCTTTACATGTATCTTCTTGACAAAGACCACAAATACTTGAAAAGTCTCATCCTTGGTTCAGAGGAACAAAGTCTAAGTGAACCTGGAGTAGTCATTCACTATCACAAAGATATATCCTGTTCCTCCTCTGCTTGGCACCCACATCGGTCTACATAGATCCATATAATAAAGATCAAGTGGACTTGAGGTGTTGACTTCCTTTTTGGGCTTAAATGAAGATCTGACATGCTTTATTTTTGCACAAGCATCGCACACTTTGTGTTCCTTGAAGCTCCACTTGGGCAGACCGCGAACCAGGTCCTTCTAGACCAGTTTATTCACTAATAAAAAGCTTGCATATCCTAGCCTTCTGTCCCATAGTTCAGCATTATCATAAACATTTCTGAAATGAATTAGATCACCGCTTTGCAGAGACTTAAACACAGCAACATAAATATTCTTGTATCTTTTGGCCACAAACACCACTTTGCCAATCACAAGATTTGTGACTGTGCATATCTTGGACAAAAATTCTACCTTATTTCCCTTGTCACATATCTGAGAAACACTCAAGAGACTGTACTTCATGTTATTGACATAGTACACTTTCTTAATTGAGTGAGTGACTTCACAATCCTTTCAACTCCTAGAATGTATCTCTTTTAGCCATTCCCAAAGGATACACTCCCTCTTTGCAGGATTTTCAGTGAAAGGAAATCGATTGTATTTATAGATATGTGCTTTGAGCAACCACTATCCATGTACCATTTGTATGCTGTTTCCTTTCACTATTCCCTGCACAAGAAAATCAGGAGTTAGACTTAGGAACCCAAACTAGTTTGGGTCCCTTGTAATGAGAAAAGGGGTGAATGAGGGATCTTTTGGTCCATGCAGGCATCATGTGTTTTTTATGTGAGGGACCAGGTCCTCTAGCAGTAGTTACTTTCTCAGCAAAGACTTTATTTCTCTGATAAGACTGAACCCTGGCCTTGCAGTTTTCCTTGAGGTACTCGTTGTTTTCATAGTGGGTACATAGCCAATTGTCGGGTACAGTAATATACTTGTTATGAGGGTTGTAGGGAGTCTTCTCCCTTTGAAACCAAAATTCCCTGCCTGTTGTCACGACTCGGATTTCCCACCCTCGAGAGTCGTGATGGCACCTACTGGTGAAAGCTAGGCAAGCCAAGTTAATCTAATTACTTAACCTTTTCCAATTTTAAACCATTATCAGTGATGAGTAGATATCATGCAAATAGCAAAAATAATTAAGCGGAAAACGAAATCTGATAATTTATCTTAATACAAACTGCGGAAGTCTAAATACAACTCTACCCAAAATTTGTGTCACAGTTTCACAGTCAATCTACGAATACTACATACAAAGTCTGAAAGATAAAAAATACATTGTTTCTGAAATAAGTAAAGAAAATAGGATAGAGGAAAGATAGAAGGTGATGCCAAGACCCGCGGACGCCTGCAGAACTACCTCGGGTCACCTGTTGGACTAAAGGCGACAACCTCACTGTGGTCCAAAGCCTACAACACTAGGATCTGCACAAAAGAGTGTAGAGTGTAGTATCAGCACAACCGACCCCATGTGCTGGTAAGTGTCTAGCCTAACCTCTGTGAAGTAGTGACGAGGCTAGGACCAGACTACCAAATAAACATGTGAAGTTAAATCATATACATCGGAAATATAAAAGTAGGTAATTACAGTTAAAATTTGGGCAGGGGAAACATATTTCGGGGAATAATAGATAACAACAGAATATCAAGAGAATATAAAGAAACCAAAATCCAATTACTAATAAGGATAAGGAATACAAATGCAGAATTCACTTTCATTTCACATCTTGTTGCAGGCGTGCAACCCGATCCCATTTCATATATCTCGTTGCAGGCGTGCAACCCGCTCCCATTTCACATATCTTGTTGTAGGCGTGCAACCCGATCCCATTTCATATATCTCATTGCAGGCGTGCAACCTGCTCCTATTTTATATATCTTGTTGCAGGCGTGCAACCCGATCCCATTTCATATATCTCATTACAGACGTGCAACCTACTCCCATTTCATATATCTTGTTGCATACGTGCAACCCACTCCAATTTCATATATTTTCGTGGTGGCATGCCACCCGTTCCCATTTACAAATCAACGACAATAACAAAAGAATCCCGGCAAGGGAACAATTATATTTAAACAACACCCCGGCAAGGGAACAATAATATCAAGATAACATCCCGGCAAGGGAACAATAATGATAATAACATCCCGGTAAGGGAACAATTATGATAATAACATCTCGGCAAGGGAACAATCATGATAATAACATGTGAAGCGCAATAAACTACGATGGAGTCATAACAATTACAATACAAGACTCACGGGCATGCTTGACACCGACGTATAGATACTCCTCACCATGCCTATATGTCGTACTCCACAATTAACACGTAGCAAATACAACACAACTCCTAATCCCTCAAGCTAAGGTTATACCAAACACTTACCTCGATACTACGAACACAATTCAAGCCTCAACTATCACTTTACCTCTCGATTCCACCACCAATTTGCTCGTATCTAGCCACAAGTTACTTAATTACATCAATAAACGCTAAATGAAACAATGCCAATGCATGAAAATAAGCTTTTCCAAAGTTTTACCCAAAAAGTCAAAAATTGCCCCCGGGCCCAATTGGTCAAAACCCGAGGTTCGAAGCAAAACCCGATTACCCATTCCCCCACTAACCCAAATGTATAATTTGTTTTGAAATTGGACCTCAAATCGAGGTCCAAATCCCCAATTTTTGAAAAACTTAGGTTCTACCCAAAACACCCAATTTCCCCCATGAAAATCATTGATTTTGAGTTGAAATCATGTGAAAAGATGTTAATGATTGAAGGAAACGAATTAAAATTGACTTACAATCGATTTGGAAGAAAAGTTGTCTTTGAAAAATCCTCCAAGAGTGTTTTGGTTTTGAAAGAGTGTGAAAAATGAAAGATTTTCGGCTAAGTTATAAAATTGCAGGTTGTAGATGTCGCATTTGCAATCAGGGTTCGCAATTGCGAACCCAGGCTTCTGCTAAGTTCGCATTTGCGAGTTGGGAATTGCAAACAACTTGTCGCATTTGCGACGACAGGCTAAAACCAGTGGGATCGCATTTGTGATAGAATCCTCGCATTTGCGAGATAGGCTGGCCTGGGCTACAATTGCCTGGGCTACATTTCGCATTTGCGACATGGCCCTCGCATTTGCGAGCCAGGCTTCGCAAATGCGACGCCTACAGGCCTGCACTGAAACAGCTGAAAACCTGCAACTCTCCAAGTCCAAAATCCACCCTGTGGCCTATCCAAAACTCACATAAGCCTTCGGGCCTCCAAACCAAATATGCACACCAACCTAAAAACATCATACAGACTCGCTCATGCATTCTAATCACTAAAATAACATCAACAACTATGAATTTAGCATCAAAATCATGAAATTTCTTAAGAACTTCAAATTTTCCAATTTTCTCAAATATGATCCGATTTACGTCATCTCAAGTCCGTTTATTACCAAATTTCACAAACTTATCTTAAATCATATATAAGACCAGTACCGGGATCCGAAACCAAAATACGGTCTCGATACCAATGGTTCAAACACATTTCACTTTCAAAAACTCATAATTAATTCAATAAAACAATTTCTTTCAAAAATTCATTTCTCGGGCTTGGGACCTCGGGATTCGAGTCCGGGCATACGCCCAAGTCCCATATTTTCCTACGGACCCTCCGAGACTGTCAAATCACGGGTCCAGGTCTGTTTACCTAAAATGTTGACCGAAGTCAAATTAATTCACATTAAAGTCAGAATTCATCATTTTTCACAGATTTTTACATATTGGCTTTCCGGCTACGCGCCGAACTGTACACGCAAATCAAGGTGATGCTGGAAGTAGTTTTTAAGGCCTCGGAATGCATAATTTATTTCTAAAACAAGTGATGACCTTTTGGGTCAACACATGTGTCCCCCATTGATAACATACATAGCAGTAATAGCATAAGAGGACCAAGTCCACTTAAGAGAATTTTCAAGATCACTCTTCACTTTTCCTAGTTCTTCCTAAAGCTGTTTGTTTTTCTCAAGCTCAGCACACAGATTGGTTTTCACTAAAGTTAACTTATTTTAAATCTTAATGTGTGTTTCGCTTGCAACTTCCTTCCCTTTTTGAGAATTTTCAGGCATACTTTCCATTTTAAGTTCCCCAATAGTTTTCTTTAAGTCCACTACTACCACTAGTAGGTCATCTCTCTCATGCTTGATGTTAGCAACTTTCTTAGTTAAGACTTCTTTTTCCCTACTTATACACTCAGTGGTCTCTTTTAGGTCTACCACAACAACTATGAGATCATCTCTTTCTTATTCTACATTTGCAATTTTTTCATCTAAGGCATCTTTTTCTTTCTTCAGGTTCTCAATTGTCTCCCTTAAATCAACTGCAACTACCACAAGGTCATCTCTAGACTGTTTTGCTTCTCCTAGTTCAACTATTAAAGCATCTTTGTCATTTATAAGACTGTGATAAGCATCAATTAATACATTTTCCAAAGACATGAGTTTCTTAGGAGAATAAGATTTCACATTTCTCTTAACATCCAGAAAATTTACCTCATCATCGTCGTCATCTTCATCATCAGACTGATCCATCAAAGCAAAGATTGAATCATACTCAGTTTCTTTATTTTCCACTACCAACATTGAACTAACACCATGATCATTTTCATCTTCAGATTCGCTAGAGGAGTCTCCCCATACAGCAAGAGCTTGCTTTACAATATCATCAGCGTCATACTTTCTCTTGAAGTGTTTATCAGGAACCGGATTTCTTTTGGCTGCTTTGTTAAAGTTGTTATTATACTGATCTTGCTTTAGGAGAGGGCAATCCTTGATTAAGTGTCCTGGCTTGCTAGAGGTCCATTTCTGCGAACCATCTTCTGGAATCTTCTTGTCAAGTAAGCCATATCACCATCCTTACCACTTGAATCATTGCAGTCCATCTTAAGGATCAGAATCTTCTTCCTCTTAGGCTCTCTTCTTTCATTGTCCTTCTTCTTCTTCATTTCATAAGTTTTTAAGTTTCCAACAAGTTCATCCATGGTCAGTGTCTGCAAGTCCTTTGCCTCTGTTATTGCATTTACTTTGCTTTCCCAAGAACTGAGCAGTACACTAAGGATTTTACTGACAAGCTTGTTTCTCGAAATAATTTCACCAAGTGAGTGAAGCTCATTTATAATGGAGGTGAATCGAGTATGCATATCTTGGATGGATTCATTATCTTTCATTCTGAAGAGCTTGTATTCAGTTGTGAGCATATCAATCTTGGATTGCTTCACCTGTTGTTCCCATGTAAGTTCTTTGAAGAGCCTCCTAGATTTCTTTTGCTGATTGACATGCTGATATCTTATTGTATTCATCAGGACCAATGCCACAAACAAGAATTTTCTTTGCACGAAAGTTCTTTTATATGCCCATTCGATCAGCGTCATTGAATTCATTCTCTTCTTAGGGATGGCTACAGCTAGGTCGCCAAGGTTCTTGGTAGGGACAAAGGGTCCGTCACATATGACATCACATAGTTCAGAATCTTCAGCCATGATAAAGTTGTGCATCCTAGTCTTCCAGCATCCATAATATTGACCATTAAACCTTAGAGGTCTGTAAGTAGATTGGCCTTCTTCGAAGTTTGGAGGAGCATCCATGAGGATCCTTTCTAGGTGTTGACCTGATAGAAAGAACCTGCTCTGATACCAATTGATAGAATATAAAGGTCTACCAAACTCTATAGAGAACCAGGTTCTCTATCAGTTCTACTATAACACACGAACACTGTAGTAAGTAGATGACAAGCAGAATTTTACATGGAAAATTCCCAGCTCAACGGGATTAAAAACTACGACCTACCCTTGTAGGATTTCAACTTCACTATTGAGCAACTTTTAGATTATAACCTATGCAATCTAGGAATTAACATCTTACTCTCTCACTAACTTGTAATACTCTATTAAAAGCCACTTTGTAATAACTCTATTACAAAGACTTTACAACTCGACTAACTCTAGCCAAGACTCAAACACAAAGGTTTAATGTTTACAAAGAGTTTCCTATAGAATACTTCTAAACAAACTAAGTAGGAATTACAATTGAAGAACTAACACAAAGTTACAACTCTACTAAGGACATACAAAAACTTGATATGGGAACTGGTCTGTAGCAGCGTCGTACTTTGTTCTTGATGCTCAGAAGAATCGTTTTTCTTGATGATCAATCACTTAGAGTGCTTGAGTAAATTTTCTACTGTTCAAGTGAATATGGTTTACTTTCCTTGATGTTAATAATACATGTGTGACATCACATATAATGATGTAAGCAAGGTAGGTAAAAAGCCTTCCACATAAAGTTAACTGTTACACTGTTCCTGTATTGTAGCGTGTGTAGGCAGCAACTTTTTCAGCTGGAGAGTTGAATTCTTACAGTCACCTCAGAACTTGGTAGGGACCTGTTTCGTCAGTTGTTCCTTCGACTCTGGAGAGTTGAACCATATCCCAAAACATAAGACAAGGTACTAGTAACCAAGGTTCTTATAACCAATCAAGGGGTATATTTAATCCAAATGTATAATATCGGGGGTATTTTTAGATGAAAAATACAACGGAGGGTAAACATTTCATATAGCAAAGGGATTAATTCGACACTTATCCTTATTTAAATCATAAATGCTCAGCTATTTTTAATCTGAAGTACTTGTTACTAGGATTGCATGCTAAATCTTCTGCATTTACTAGTTTTCTGCATAGAATAAATATTGTTCAAATCAAAAAAACAATGGGTGCTTGAGCACCTATAAGTGGCAATGTAGGTTTGCCATTGAGCGCTCCTCATGATGGCCAGGACTTCGATACATTTAGAAACTAAGTAGAAGAATAAAGTTTTTAGCATTAGCACAATAGCGCTAATATGAGGTTTTGAAAAAAGTACAGTTACTACATTTCAATTCGAAGCTAGTTGATCGATTGTATAAATCCTTAATATTTCATCCATTTCATTCAGATATGTTTCTAGAGATGAATTTAGGAATATTTAAACTTCATAATTAACTTTAAAAGTTCTTTACCGTTGAACCCATTGCACTTTTCAAATTATAGGTTCAATATTTAATGACATTTTAATAATTAGTTCTTCACATGTAATGCTTTGTATCAAAAAATATTAGATTCAGTTGAACTATGAATATGATACATTTGCTCATACACGTTTCATTTTAGTACTCATTAATCATCATAAGTTGACTAAGTCTCCGTTGGCCATCAATATATTGCAATTTTTCTTTTTTATGTAGCATTTGCCCAAAGAATATGGGTAAACTCACTAGGTTGAGTTACTTTCAACTTCTGTACGATTGGAATCAAAATGTTCTTTTTGGGATGAAACTTCTCTTAATTTGGAAAGATGATGGTGTTTATTTTGTTGATATTTGAAAAAAAAAGTTGTTCATTTTTTAAAATCTGTTAAAATTGATTTTCTTTACTATCATAGCCTAGGGAATAAAATACAAAAAGAAACAAATGAAGTAAAGAAAAAGAAAAAAACATGAAATAATAAGAAGGAAAGAAATAGGCATGGGATATGAAGGGTAAAGATGTCACGAAAGGAAACAGAAGTTATAGCAGGATGGTACAAATGGTATTATTTTTCAAGAACTACAAAATGTAAGACCATAGTACCTCATCTTCTTCATCTTCACACTCGTCTTCACACTCGTCTAAGGATAAGACCATAGTACCTCCTCGACTTGAAGAGTGCATCCCCAGACCCTCTGAAACGTCCTCCTATTTTACAGTTGATAAGCCTTCTTCGAAACCGGGGCGGTACGAACCCATATCCCGGTATATTAGCCTGATAACCGACATTGGGAAGGTGAAAGCGTATTGCCACTGGGAAGAGGTACTGCAAGTGGAGATTCCTTCTCAATAGGAAGATGTAACGAAACACAAACCCGGCTTCCTTAGCGTATACACATATCCTTTTACCCTAGGTCCGGTAGAACCATCCTCGCTATCGATAGATCCCGTGATCCTCGATTTCTGCAGTCAATATAGGGTGATGCTCGGCCAGATCTATCCATCATTCTAGCGCATTGTTTACATGATTAGGCATTTTATGAACATGGTCGAGGGGATGCCTTTTACTTTTGACCATCTGATTAGGATGTACAGCCCCCGACTTTATTGAGGTGGTCTAATTAAGCTTCAACGTCGGCCCCCGAAGGCTTTCATTGCTTGCACCGATGAAGGCAAACACAGATGATGGATGAGCCGATTTGTCCGAGTTAGGACCTCGGATTTAATTCCCGCTGAAAGGATGTCATTCCCCGAGGAATGGAATATGAATCGTAAGCGAATATGTTAATCAAATTTTTTCTTTTCCCTTTGTATCATCTTCCCCTTGAACTGACTCCCTTCGATGGTGTAGCTGTTGAGTGGTACCCTGGCGTGGTTAAGGATCTCTCGGGCTGGGTTCACCAACTTGATTCAACTTGGCCGTATGCTAAGCGCATGTGGCACGGTATGGCCAACGCCCAACGGGAAGCAAAATATCATGGTGAGGTTTTTCTTTTGCCTTACTTGAGCTCTTTACAGGAGATATCCCTTGACTGTATTCTTATTTCTTGTATCCACCCTTTGTTTTTGTGCAGGCCTGAGGGAGGCCTCTTTGATGAGGGAAACCCCCTCCGGGGAGGTAGATGTAGGGATGGGTATATATCGGGTATAACCGATAGCCCAAACCGAAAAAATCTTATTGGGGTATCGATATCGGGTTATTGGGTTAACGATTTAAAAAAATTTCACTATTGGATTATCGGTTCAGGCCTCGATTTGCCCAATTTCTTAACAGGTTAACCGATAAACCAATAAGAATTAGTACTATTTCAGTTGTGTTTGGACAACTGTTGAATTACTAGTACTCTTGTTGCTCTTGCTACAATTAGACTCTAAAAAAAGACATTGATTTCTTGATTATGGTTTGGCAGGAAACCAAAAAATTGTTATTTATGTTCCTGTTAATTGCTATTTCCAATGAATTAGAGATGGAATGCTTGTGCAGTTGTAGTATCAATTTTTTAGATTGTACAGGTCTTGAATTTGTCAAAATGAAGCATGGTTCAAATATTAGTTATAGGCATAACGCAGAAATGGGTAGTATGCTATATGTGAATTCTTCTCTCCTTTTTGCTTAACTCCCGTGAATTATCTTCTTCTTTTATTTGCTTAACTCTAGACTGAGTTATTTTATCGGTTAAACCGATAACCGAACCGATAATGGTTAATAACCGATTAACTGATAACCAATAACTGATATCTTATCGGTTCAGTTATCGGTTTATCATATTTGTAAACCGATAATATTCACAACCGAACCGAACCGACCGATGCCCACCCCTAGGTAGATGCCCCAAAACTTACCAAGGAGAATAAGAGAAAAAGAAAATCTCCGACTAAGTCCCCGAAACCAAAGAAGGCTAAAACTCAAAAGCCTAAGGTTGATTCAGCGGCCTTAACTTTGGAAGAAGCGAAGAGTCCCCGAGCTGGGGGTGAAGAGAAAGACGACTCCTTGCTGGCACCTGTGAGAGAAGGATGCGTATGCTTCGAATCTTGCTGTGCCGATGGCTGTTGAGGCGAAGGCTTCTAAACCAGGAGTTACTGATATTGTCCCATTTTGGGCCGAAGAGGCTCTCGAAGGTGATGTCCCTGAGCCGATCGTTGGCCAAAACATTTCCTGAGCTGAGGGGCGCTCGGTAGACGAGTTAGGAGGTCCTAGCCCTGAGGCTTTCCGGAGGCAAGAGAAGGTCCCGACCGATCGAGCTGGGGTTATTGATGTGGGTGATTCTCTGTTGGGTCCGTCATCCTAGGGAAATACGGGATGCCCATAATAGAGACTTCTGATGCGAGGGAGTTCCTCAGGGGAAATGACGTACTTGAAGGATTCTTCACTGGGGTCAAAGAATACCCCGAGCTTAACGCCTCGCTCATTTTCGAGGAAGCTGAAAAGCTACGTAAATAGGTGATCTTTTGTTGACTCTGCTCTGAGCTTCGATCCTCATTTTCCTGATTTTGTTTCTTTGTGCTTTCAGGTTATAGAGCTTTCCAATTGGGCCTTAGCTAAGTCCCAAGCTGAGTCGACCCGCTATGAGAAAGAGTGTGGGAGGCTCTCATCAGAGGCCGGCGAACTCAGAGCTCTTTTTACCAAAAAGGAGGAAGAACTCAATGGCCTTCGGGCTTGTTTTGAGACGGTGTCTCGAGAGCAGACCGATCTTGCTAAGCAGGTAATACAGTCTTTGCATGTTTTTATTTCCATGCTTGTTCGACTTTAGCATTTAACAACTTTGGGTTGATCTTTGTAGCTTGAGAAAAAAGATGTCCTGATGAGGGAGGGGCTCAGAGCCAAGGATATCGAGATTCTCGGACTTAAGCAGTGTGTGGATGAGATAACCTCCGAGAGAGATACCCTCCAGGGGAAATTAACCTTGGTTGAGCGTTGTCTTCAGGATGCAAGAGCGGATAGTAGTAAGTATAAGGATCTCCACACTGAATCGGTTGTCGCGCTATCCGTAGCCAAGTCCGAAGCCGATGCGCTCATAACCTCATACCAAAATGACGTTGCTGCTGCGAATGCTCGGGCCAGGAAGGTCTCTAAAGATGACGAGTTTGAATTGACCTGAGTCTTAGAGCGTGCCCGATTAGGATCTCGGAGACAAGCTCTCGAGGATGTATATGCAAGGGCATTGATTTGTCTGCTGAGATCAAGAGGGTGAAGGCCCTAGAGGAAGAATCGGCAGCTCTACTTTCTTCATTCGATGGTTCAGCCAGCAGTTCGGCCAGCGGGTCTGAGGAAGATGAAGGTGAATGTGAAGTCCCCGAGGAGGAGGTCGTTGATATGCCGAGGGTCGAGGGTCAAGCCATTGAAGGCACAAATTTTGAGGGAGCTTCGTCTGGTCAAATGACCCCGGAGAGAGATTAGGCTTTTATTTGTCCCCCTCTTCTTTGTGTAAGGGTTCTAGGCGTGAGCCTTGTAAATACATCTTTTATAAGAATTTCTTCATTTTGCCTTGATTTATGTTGAATCCAAGTGTATTACTCTAACGATTTGCTACTGGACCCGGACCATAATAAACCATTAGGTTTTTAATTGATTGATATGACGCTTCTTATAGTTCTTTGTTATTAATCGGACTAAGCTTCTGATGCAAACTTAGGTCACCAGGACTTTTGAGTCTGAGTTGAGTGGGAGTCGGGTCTCAATTTTTGAAATAAAGCTAGACTTTTAGGCTTCGTTGATAGTCCTCGAGTGAGAAATTTTCTCGAACTCAGGAAGCCTTTGGACTTCAGCAACCGGGTGAGCTTTCGCTTGCTTATTCAAACTTAGGAAGCCTTTGGGCTTAATAGTCGAGTGAGTGTTTGTTCAAACTTGGAATAAATATATCCCTAAGGTTGTGTTAATAGTCCCCGATTTGAGAGCTTGCTCCAACTCGGGTAGCCCTTGGGCCTTTTAGGCTGGCCCTTAGGCTCTTACGCATTAGCCTTTAGGCTTTTTAGGCTAGCCTTTAGGCTCTTATGCATTGGCCATTAAGCTCTTTAGGCTGGCCCTTAAGTTCTTACACATTGGTTCTTAGGCTCTTTAGGCTGGCTCTTAGGCTCTTACGCATTGGACCTTAGGCTCTCTTTAGATTGGGTCGATGCGGCCTCTAATGTGGCTATAGTTTTCCCTCATTTTGGCTAAAGACTTTTGAATTTTTGATTATGCCTTGGTATGTTTTATGTTCGTTCGACCCTTCGACGGCTCAAACGAGAACCTCGATTATGAGTCGATATGTGATGATAGATGAGTACCTCGAGAGGTTCACTCGAAGGCTAAGTTTTCTAAATCTTTCATCAAATGCTGATGATTTTCAAAGCCTTTTTATTGTTCGGAGCTGATATTATCGAAGCTCATTTTGCTTATGCTGAGGGTAGCTTGATTAATCGATTATTTTCGAAGTATTTGGAGGTCTTTAGTTTTATGGCGGCAGTCAGACGTCTCTAAGACGCATCAATTCGGTCGTAGCCTTTTAGTTTGACCATAGTCTTTATGTTTAGCTGTAGCCTTTAGTCCCCGTGTGTGGTGACCTTGGCGTTTATATCGAAGGTATGCCTTTTTAGGGGTCTTATAAGTTCGATATATAACCTTGGACTTAATATCAGGGTTATGTCTTTTTTAATGTCTTATAAATTTGAGTGTCCCTTGTTGAGGTCTTATAAGCTCGGTATCGCCTCATTGAGCTCTTATGAGCTCGGTATTGCCTTGTTGAGGTCTTACAGATTTGATGTTGCCTCATTAAGGGCTTATGAGCTCGAAGTTGCCTGATCGAGGTCTTATGAATTTGAGTTTTCGATGGCCCGATGAACTGACTGTTGATGACAGTCCCCGAGTGTTCGAGAGTTTCTGGTCTTTGAGTTGTCTTATGAGAAAGTAGTGAACTTCTTTGAGGCACAAAGTGTTTTGATAAGCAAAGGGGCTTCCTCAATTACTTGATATATGCGTACATGTTTTTTGCCTTTGGAGGCTAGACTATTTTATATGGACACAGTTCATTTGACCGTTTGGCCTAATACAACATTCTCCTGGCGGGGTCCTCCTAGGCATAGTTTGGTTTCTTCCAAGAGGTGACCTCCCGGGGTGATGCCCCCCACCCAGTATTTGAGGTTGATCAAAGAGAAGCCTTGAATACTTGATGAGTTCTCCTTGGGTAACATATGGATGTTGCCTCGTTATAAACCTCGCCAGTAAAACCCATTTGGGATAAAACCCAATTGAAGGGAAAAAGAGTGCAACGCATGCTTTACAACCCAAGGTTTTTGAGTCGAAAGGTGCTTTGGCATCTTTCATCGAACACCTGTAAGAAATTAGTGTGAGACATAAAGTGAAGAAGGGAGAAGGTTATATATTAGCAATAATAGCATTTGAGCATCGATATGTTCCAATTGCTTGGAAGTTGCTCGCCTTCCACAGTGACAAGTTTGTAGGACCCCTTGCCTACTACTCCGAGGACGTGGTACGGTCCTTCCCAGCTCGAGACTAGCCTCCCTTCATATGGGCTTTGAGTGTTGAGAGTGACTTTCCTTAGGACTAAGTCACCGACTCCAAAGTATCGGAGGTTTGTTCTCTTGTTATAATATCTTTCGATCCTCTATTTTTGGACGGCCATTCAGACTAGTGCAGCCTCTCGCTTTTCATCTAGTAGCTCGAGGGCTGTCATGGCCTCACTGTTCGAGTCCTCAGTGGCATGCAAAACTCTAGCACTTGGCTCTCTGACCTCGATCAGTATCAGGGCCTTAGACCCGTATACCAAATAGAACGGTGTCTCTCCTTGCTTGACTTTGAAGTTGTTCGGTATGCCCATAGTACTTCGGGCAAAACCTCTCTCCATTTTCCATTCGCATTTTCTAACCTCTTTTTCAAGTTTTGGATGATGGTCTTGTTTGTGGACTCGTCCTGTCCATTTACACATGGGTGATAGGGCGTTGACAGGATTCTTTTGATCTTATGATCTTTGAGGAATTTCGTTACCATGCTACCTATGAACTGCTTCCCATTATAACATGCAATTTTAGAAGGGATCCTCGAATCGACATATGATGTGATCCCAGATCAAGTCAATGACTTCTATTTCTCTTATCTTCTCGAAGACCTGTGTTTCCACCCATTTCGAGAAATAGTCAGTCATAAACATAATAAATCTGGCTTTACTCTGTGCCATTGGTAAGGGGCCGACGATGTCAATCCCCCATTTCATGAATGTCCATGGTGATAAGACTGAATGTAGTTGTTCACCAGGTTGGTGAATCATCGGCACAAACCTTTGGCATTTGTCACATCTTCAAACAAATTCCTTGGTGTCCTTCTCCATGTTGTCCCAATAGTAGCCTGGCCTGATCACCTTTCGAACCAAAGAATCGGCACCAGAATGATTTCCACAAGTGCCCTCGTGGATTTCTCGAAGTATATAATCAGTGTCTCCCGGTCCCAAGCATACTACTAGAGGTCCGTCGAAGGTCCTTCTATACAGTGTTCCATTCTTGTCGAGTGAAAATCGAGCTGCTTTGGCTCAGAGGGCCCTCGATTCCTTTGGATCAGTGGGCATCTTCCCGTTTTTCAAATAGTCGATATATTTATTCCTCCAATCCCATGTTAGACTTGTCGAGTTGATCTCAGCGTGGCCTTTTTCAATCACCAATTTGGACAACTGTACAACATCCCCTGGGAGTATGTCATCTTCTTCAATAGACGACCCCAGGTTCGCGAGTGCGTCGGTCTCACTGTTCTGATCTCGGGGAATGTGGACCAGAGTCCATTTTTTGAAACGATACAATATGACCTGGAGTTTGTCTAAGTATCTTTGCATCTTGTCTTCTCGAACCTCGAAGCTCCTATTCACTTGGTTAACTACCAGGAGGGAGTCGCATTTTTCTTTGATGACTTCTGCTCCTAGGCTCTTGGCCAGCTCAAGACTTGCAATCATAGCCTCATACTCGGCCTTGTTGTTAGTGAATTTCGGAGTTTTTATAGATTGCCTAATAATGTTGCCCGTAGGCAGTTTTAGAACGATGTCGGGCCCGGACCCTTTTACGTTCGAGGCACCGTCGGTGAATAGGGTACATATCCCCGATGATGTGCCCATTTCTAGCAAGAGTTCTTTCTCTACCTCAGGCACGAGGGTAGGCATAAAATCAGCCACGAAGTTTGCCAAAATTTGGGACTTGATAGTCGTCCAAGGTTGATACTCGATATCATACCCTCCGAGCTCGATGGCCCATTTGGCCAATCTACCCGATAATTCAGGCTTGTGCAAGATGTTTTGAAGAGGGTATGTTGTTAAAACACATATACGATGGCATTGAAAATAAGGTTTTAATTTCCGAGATGCACTTATTAATGCAAGAGCTAACTTTTCTAAGTAGGGATACCTGGTTTTAGCATCTCCTAGAGGCCAACTTACGTAATAAACAGGGAATTGCGTACCTTGTTCTTCCTGAACCAACACACCACTTATCGCTACTTCGGATATGGCCAGATATAAGTACAATGTTTTATCTTCTTTCGGGGTATGGAGTAAAGGCGGGCTCAAGAGATACCGCTTTAACTCTTCTAAAGCGTGTTGGCATTCTGGAGTCCACTCAAAGTTGTTCTTCTTTTTGAGCAAGGAGAAGAAATGATGACTCAAATCTGACGATCTTAAGATGAATCGGCCTAAAGCCTCTATCTGCCCGGTTAGCTGTTGTGCGGCCTTCACATTGTTCACCACTATGATTTCTTCAATGGCCTTGAATTTGTTGGGGTTAATCTCGATCCCCCTATTCGACACCATGAAGCCTAAAAATTTGCCTGATCTTACTCTGAAGGCACATTTCTCGGGGTTGAGCTTCATGTTATATCTTTTAAGGATATCGAATGTTTCCTGCAAATGAGTCAAATGGTCCTCTGCGCGGAGGGACTTAACTAGCATGTCATCAATATAAACTTCCATAGATTAGCTTATTTGATGTTCAAACATCTTATTAACTAGGCGTTGGTATGTTGCTCATGTGTTTTTTAGTCATAAGGGTATTATGTTATAACAGTATGTACCATATTTTGTGATGAACGAAGTCTTTTCCCTATCCTCTGGGTTCATTTGAATTTGATTTTACCCGGAATAGACGTCGAGAAAAGTGAGGATCTCGTGGCCGGCCGTGGCATCGATCAAGCGATCGATGTTGGGCAATGGGAATAAGTCTTTGGGGCATGCTTTATCCAAGTCTTTATAATCTACACACATTCTTAATTTATTTCCTTTTTTGGGGACCACCACTACATTAGCCAACCATTCGGGGTATTTTACCTCCCTAATTGATCCTATTTTAAGGAGTTTTATTACCTCGTCTTTGATGAACGCATGTTTTACCTCGAATTGAGGCCTCCTTTTTTGCTTCACTGATTTGAACCTGGGATTGACACTTAGTCGATGGGTGGTTATTTCCAGCAAGATCACTGTTATGTATAAATGGGACCAAGCAAAGCAATCAACGTTGTCAATAAGAAATTGGATGAGTTTTTTACTGAGTTTGGGGGTTAGCCCCGTTCCCAGGTATACCTTTCGATCCGGAAGATGCTTGATCAAGACGACCTGCTCGAGTTCTTCGACCGTTGATTTTGTTGCATCCGACTCCTCGGGGGTGATGATGGTCTGAGTGAGGAAGTCTTCTTCATCATCTTCGTTCGAATGCTCACAGACTACATGTTCCTCGGGGGTCGGCCTATTTCCTGACTTATCCTAGACGGGGGGAGTCGATATTGGTTCCATGACGTTTACCGCGAACATCTCCTTTGTTGCGCGTTGTTCTCCGTACACCATTTTTATACCAATTTTGGTTGGGAACTTCATCATCTAGTGAAGAGTTGATGGTACCACCCCCATGTTGTGTATCCACGGTATCCTAAGTAAGGCATTGTACCTTATATCACCTTCGATGACATGAAACTTGGTGTCTTGAACTGTACCGGACATGCTGACTGAGAGGATGATTTCTTCTCTCATTGTCTCGCTTGCCAGGTTGAATCCATTGAGAATTCGAGAGATGGGTATGATTTAATCGAATAATCCGAGCTTCTCCACCACCTTCAACCTGATTACGTTGGCCGAGCTACCTGGATCCACGAGCACGCATTTAATTTGAATGTTATTCAAAAGAAAAGAAATTACCAGTGCATCATTATGTGGTTGGGACAATGATGCGATATCTTCTTGTATAAATAAAAGAACGTCCCCGGGTATATAGCTCCGAGTTTGCTTTCTCGTTGCGATGGACACTTTGTACCGTTTGAACATGAGTCCATATGGGACGTCGATTTCACCAACGATCGTGTGAATGATGTGTTGAGGTTCTTCTGGTCCGTTCTAGTGACGATCCGGCTAGTCGTCTCATGAGTTACGGCTCTGTTTTCCCCATTTTTGCTTATTATTGATTTGTCTATCGGTTTTATATATGATCGGGTTGGTCGGTTTGGGTTCGGAGAGGTTTTGAGAATATTTAAGATATTTAATCTCTTTTGAGGAAGCTTAAGTTGGAAAAGTCAATCGGATATTGACTTATGAGTTAGAGGGCTCGGATGTGAATTCCGATGGGTCGGATAGCTTCAGGAGGTGATTTGGGACTTAGGAGCATGATCGGAATGTGTTTTGGAGGTCCGGAGTAGATTTAGGCTTGAATTGGCGAAATTGCATTTTTGGCATTTTCCGGTTGATAGGTGAGATTTTGATATAGGGGTCGGAATGGAATTCCGAGTGTTTTAGTAGTTCCGTCGTGTCATTTGGGATGTGTATACAAAATTTCAGGTCATTCGGACGTGGTTTGGTTGGGTTTTTTATCAAAAGCGTAATTCAGAAGAATTTGGAAACTTAGGCTTGAATCCGATGCGTTTTGGTCGATTCGATGTTATTTGAGGTGTTTTGAAGATTGGTATAAGATTGAATAAGGTTATGGGTTATGTTTGTGCCTTTTGTTGAGGTCCTTGGGGCCTCGGGGTGATTTCGGATGGTTGACGGAGAGTTTTGAATTTTTGGACCAGCTACAGATTTTCTGCTTCTGGTGTTTTCGCATCTGCGGATTGGAGACCGCAAGTGCGATGCCGCAGATGCAAGAGGGGAGGTCGCAAAAGCGGAAAGTGGCTGGGAAGTTGTGACCGCAGAAGCGGTTGGAGAACCGCACCTATGATGGCACAGATGCGAATAGTGCATCGCAGAAGCGGAAGTGGGCGTTTAAGTGAGAAACCGCAGAAGCAGCTCTTGGACCGCAAAAGTGGTACCACGGATGCAGTGGATTTATCGCAGATGCGAAAAGTCCTGGGTCAAAACATATAAATTGTTTCCTTCGCGATTTTTGAGCTATTCCACCATTTTTACGTTGGCTTTGAAGCTTTTTGGACGATTTTGAAGAAGGGTTTCAAGGGAACTTCATTGAGGTAAGGATTTTGGACCTAAAACTCGTTCCTATGGTATTATTTCACGGATTAGAGCTATAATTAATGGAATTTAAGGGTTAAAATTGGGGAAACTAGGCCTTGGTATTGGAGACCTAAACTTGAGGATTTAAGGGACCATTTGTGGTCGGATTTTGGTACTTTTGGTATGTATGAACTCGTGGGGAGATGAGGAATCTATTCATGTAAATTTTATCGAATTCCGAGGCATGGTCCCGAGGTTGAGTTTTGGTAATTTCAGAATTTGTGTTGTAAATTGATTATTTTCGCTTGGGCTTCGTTCCCTTAGCATATTTTGATGTCTTGATTCTGATTTTGGATAGATTCGACGTGAGTGGAGGCTGATTCAAGGGGAAAAGGCATCGCGGGCTAGATTTGGGCCGGATTGAGGTGGTAGTGATTGTAAATGATGTTCTGAGGGTATAAAACCTCGGATTGCACATCGTTGTGCTATATTAAGGTGACGCACACGCTAGATGACGAGCGTGGAGTCGTGCACTGTTGAGGATTGTGACTTAGTCCATCCCGAGTGATTGTTTTACCGTGTATTTTACTGAAAACAATTTGGTATCATCATGTTTTGGGCTGAATGCCATATTTGGGCCTCGCGCCAACTATTTGAACCCTTAGGGGATTTTTATTGATATTTCCTTACTGTTTTGACTTTATACTTGTACTCAGTCATGCTATATTCTACTATTTTCATAACTCAGTCATGTCTTCTCTGTTTTAATACATTAAATGATATTTTAAATGATAATTTGGGCTGAGCATCATGTTTTACTGTTGCCCGAGTGGCTTGTGAGATTCTAACTGAGTAAGGCCAAGGGCCTATGTTGTGAGGAAACACTGATTATGAATATGAGGTCGAGGGTCTGAGATTTGTATCCCACGAGGTGGCTTGTTGATATGAGGTTGAGAGCCTAGTGATGATACCATGAGATGACTTGATATTGCGCTTGGGCTGTAATGGGCCCCTCTAGGAGTCTGCACACCCTTAGTGAGCGTGGGTACCCATTGTGATGTGAGATATAGCCCGAGGGGCTCGTATTGTTCTGAGATATTGCCTGAGGGGCGGATTTGTTGATATTGTGCCCGAGGGGCGAACCTTTATGTGTTTATCTTTCTTATTTGTCTGTCATTTACCTGTTCAATTGTTGAATAGGCATTTCATGAAGTTAAACTGAACTTATATGATTTCACATATCTTTACTGAATCACTGCTTTTACCTCTTTTACTGCTTCATTATAGCCTGTAATGTGCCTTACGTGTTGTCATATCTCTCAGTCATTTATTTATGATTATTACTCATTGAGTTGGAATACGCACTTTACTCCCTGCACCCCGTGTATAGATTCAGGCGTTGCTGATCCTGCTAGTGAGAGTTGAGAGCTCCCGGCAGACTTCGGAGTCCATGAGGTAGTCGCTTGGCATCCGCAGTCCCATGTTTCTCCCCCTTTATCTCATTTCTATCTCTTTATCAGTTATTCGGTAAAATTTTAGTAGTCTTTTTAGACTTGTGTTGGGATTGATAGATGTTCATGACTAGTGACACCCCGGTATCGGGTTGGGTTGGGTTTTATTCCGCAAATTGTCTGTATTGTCACTGCTTACTTTTGGATTTATATCATGTTTAAGACTAAATGCTTATTGTTTAATTGCTTAAAACAGAATTGGAAATGTGTCGGCTGGCCTTGTCTTCACGAGAGGCGCCATCACGACCGGGTCCGGGTTTAGGGTCGTGATAGTTCTTTCCATGAAGCCCAATACCGTTGTTTTCTTGTGCATTTGTTGGGTTAGACATTTTTTGACCTGAAATCAAAGATCTTTGGACAAGAAAAAGTGTGAAGAATAACTTATGTTTTCAGGAAACTAGCACCAAAACAATCACTATTATTCTTAGCCCCACGGTGGGTGCTAAACTATTTACCTTGAAAATGGTATTTACAATTATATTTGATTTGTCATTTTAAAAATACGTGATTTATCTTAATACTAGTTGCAAGATGAATGATGCTAGGCATAAACGAGCAAGAAACGATAAATAAAGCAACGTGGTTATAAGGCTGAGGGCCTCGAGCTCTGCGGTGTGGGACCTCGAGGGCAGCCTTTAGTAGGTTGATGATGAGCAATAAATGAAAAACAATAAATGAACAATGAAAGAATAAGCAATAAATGTGTAGAATAATTGTTTAATCAAAGAGCAAAGAATGTTGTATTGTATTCAATATGTCTCTCCCCTACAAGATGACAGGGGTCCCCTTTATATATGAGGGGGAATACTATTGGTACAGCTGTATAATGGCTAAGTACTGATTTGTCATATTCTTGTAGGCCCTGTCAGTTCCGATCATGTGCCCTTGGAAATTTTTCGCTTTTCCATGATGGTCGTCGATTTTCATGCTTCCTCGAGGTATGCTATGATGAGTTTTCGGTATACCTTCTCGAGGCGAGTGCTTCGGGGACAAGCCCTGGATCATGCTCCGAGCCTATCGAGGCCGGGATTGAAGTACCATTGAAGCCTCAAAATCGGCCTTCCTTGATTTTGACCGTATACAGAAATACAATATTTTGTTATTAATTCAAGTATGTTAATTATACAATATACATAATCATTTACTTATGCAGAAAATTGATCAATCTATTAACTAACTATTGGTGACCGGCTTTTTGATTTATTAGCTTGTGACCTACTAACAGGCTGTTTGGATGGCTGTTACGTATTGTTTCATAATGTATCATATTGTACTGTATTGGATTGTACCGTATCATTTGATAAATAGAATGTTTGGATAGATTGTGTCGTTTGCCAACGTTTCATAATATCACGCACTAGCAATATGAAGAATAAACTTGCAATATTATAAAGAAAAATTATTATACAGGGTAAAATTATTATATAAAAAGGTAGGGTAAATGATAAAATAGAATTATTTAATAATAATGAAGGGTAAGATTGAGAGAAAAAGACAAGGTAACGACGCGAGCACACCAAATCGGTCGTTACATAAAGTGGCACATTTCATCATTATGTATCGACGAATTTAACGATACGATACAATAAAATTTAACAATCAAAACAAACATCATATTTAAAGTAACAATACGATACAATACAATGGATAACAACCATTCAAACAAGCTATAACTATTTGTTAGAGAGATTGTCCACACTTCCAAAGTTCCAAGCGCTGGAAATTTGGAATTTAAAGCATTTTAATTGACATTGACATACAGATGATATGGCTATTATTTTTCTATCTATTAGTCGCATAAATCAAGAGAGAGGATGAGTTGGTATAACGGAAAATGTATTCTGTGAAAAATGTTTTCCAAAAAGTGTCTAGCTTTCAAAAACTTAGTCAAACAGGCTATAAATCTTTTTAAAAATCCAAATGCATGACAATTGTAACCATTCAGATTGTCTGATATTACTATAGAACAGAAATATGAGTCTGCCCATTATATTGCGGGGAAAATGTACAGTTAGCCACTAATTAGAGTTGTATTTACTCTTAAGCCACTATTTAAAATGTATTTACTCTTTAGTCAGTGCTTTAATAAACTTTTATCCGCCCGGACAAAAATACCCATGTGCTAGACATAGTGTCCTTAACTTCATGAGTGATGTGTAAATATTAAGGACAAAGTGTCTTGTATTTGCATCTTCTGTTGTTAAATTGTAGGACATCATGTCCTTAACTTCATATGTGTAATATAAATGTTAAGGACATGGTATCTTTAACTTCAAGTGTGCATTGTAAATGTTAAAGACATAATGTCCTTAATTTCATGAGTGTTGTGTAAATATTAAGGACATAGTATTCTTAACTTCATGAGTGTTCTGTAAATATTAAGGACAAAGTGTCATGTATTTGCACATTCTGTTGTTAAACTTTAGGACATCATGTCCTTAATATTTACACATCATTCATAAAGAAAGGGTAAAACCGTCTTTTCGTATTAATTTAATAGAGTAGTGGCTATTTTTGCCCAGCATTAAAAATGTTGGATAAAAACACAATGCCACGTTAAAAGGTGGCTACCCTACGCCATTTCTGCTTATATTGCTCAACGGCCCAACAGAAACTTGAGTCGGCCCATTTATAGAGCTCAACGAGCCAATTCAATAAATACAAGGGGTCTTTTGGTTGGGAAAAAAATCATCCCATGATTAATTATCCCGGGATTAGTTATCCCGTCCTTCCATAGGGTTAAAAAGGGAGAATTACATCCCTTATCACTTGGCCCAACAACCCATCAGAAAATGGCCTACGTTTGAAGCCCTTACCAAGTGTAGCCTAGGTTGTACATAACCTGAAAATTACTTTTCGTTCCCCATTTTTCTTCGTTCTTCTTCTTCTTCCCATGTCAGCCTTTGCACCACAAAATTTCTCTACTATTATTATTCTCCTTTAGTTCTTTTTCGGATTCCAATGGTTAACTAAGGATTAGAAAAATAAAAGTCACCATTACAGGTGATTCGAAGATTCGATTTCAGAAATTGAGTTTTCTGATTTGTTAGTTGTTTAGAATGGTTGTTGTCCCAATTGATTGGAATCATAAAGATGAGTTCAAAACTTAAATTTCAAGTGATTTGGAGTAGATTTAGGCTATATTTGAGTTAAATTTCAGAGGATGCCCAAGGAAGAAGAAGAACACGTGAAGCTCCATTGATAGGATTCATTTGTATAATAATATATAATATTGTATAAATAGTGCATAATAGTTTATAAACACCACTTATACACTATTATATACAAGGTTGAGACATTATTTATAGGTATTTGGTGAATTTCTCGCATTTTCTTCTTCTTCTTTTTCTCATTCTTCTTATACACCTATACACATAGTGTATCAAGAATATTTTTACTTTGTGATTATACATCTTTATACACTTTTATACAACTATATATATAATGTACCTCTTTGTATAAAAGTGTATAATATTATATAAAAGTGTATAAGCATCTCTGACGAAATATTTGTACGATTTTCACTTGCAATATTTGTATAAAACTAGTCCAAATCTCTAGAAATAACTTCAAACTTTGCATACAACCTACTTAGACTATTTCTAATAAGTTCAAACAATACCCATTCCAAATTTCTCACAAAATCATAATCGAAATTTAACAAGATTAGCATTAAAGGAGATGAGATTTTAGGTTTTTCGTGTCTGTTTTGCGTTTTGTAGTTGTGATAGGTATGTATAAACCTAAAGATATACAAAATAAAAAATAAAAACAATTTAGAGAAGTATTGGCTATGGAAGAAGGCACGAATGAGTGTTGACTAAGTGTCTCGATCAATGGTTACACTAAAAATGGGGAACTAAGTTTTGTTTTCAGTTTTGTTTGCATATGATTCTTTTTAATTAATTAAATTAAATATTTATGGGTGAAAAATGAGGAGAGAGCTACAATAGGGGTAGGTAGAAATAAATGAGGTTGTTATAATTAGAGAAAATGGGAAAAGAAGATATCTTATTGATATTTGGCTACACATTTGTAAACTTTTAACTAGACTAAAATAGTGCAAGGTCAACTTATGGAGTGCATTATTCTGTAATTTTGTCTTAAAGAAATACTACAATCCCTGAATAACTAATCCCGGGATTAGTTATATATCCCACAATTTTATCCCAACCAAACGTGGGATAAACTTGTAAAAACTAAATTTTGTTCTTGAAATCTCTATTTCGAGTGATGGGGGTTACAATCTCTAGAATATCTTAAATCTAAAAAGATGTAGTCATTTATTCTTCTCTTCACGAACGTTGGTTCAAGGGTTGGGAGCTTGATCTTGAACTTGATAGATTTCGGATTTGTGGTATGTCACGAACAATTTTGAAGATCGTATTTGATAGTGAGTTACGAACAAAAGATTTGGAGCCTCCTACCTATTATTTGAGTTCGCCTTTGGGATTTGACCATTGACGAATATTGCAAATGTAGATGACTTTGATATTGTTCTTCAGAGCTTCTCTAGCCTTCCTTTTGCTTGCTTCATGTACTTTAGCCTTGTCATCCTCTTCTAAGAGGTGTGCCTCTTTATATAGGCATGGGATTGAGTAGCCTCCAAAAAAACCTTCATGGGCCATTGGGCTTAAGGGCTTTATACGTCGATCTATTTGGCAGAAAATCAATTTAAATGGGTTAGCACAATGAATTAGACTTTTATTTAAATCAATTTGATTCAATTTAAATAAAGAACCCGATTATACTAGCCCAAAATATTTGGTAGGACTAACATATATTTGATATATTGTAAAATCCTAATTTCTCGTGGATTTAAATTTAATAAAATTTTAATTTTCTACAAATACCCCCTACTTTAAAGTTTGTCGGGGTATAGAATTGCTGAAATGAGAGGCGAGGCTTGAAGTACCGGTGAAGACAACATCACTTTTGTTGTCCTTTTTTTTTTAAAATATGTACGCGCATGTGACATCTTCACGCAGACTAGTAGTTTTTTTCATCTAAGTGTATATAAGAATGACTTGGTCTCAAACTTTACGAACCATTTAATCAATTGGTCCTATGCACCAAAGTGAATTATTTTTTTCCCTCTAGAGAAGGTTTTAATTACATCAATTTCCTTTGACAAATATCATGATACCCATATTGTGCTTGAAATAGTAACTAAATCTTTGTCAGCAAAAAGGAATTTTACTCCAGCACTTGACATTAAACAAAGACTAGAATAATACTTGGAATCTTTTCTTACCAACCACTTATAGAGACCAAAGCAGTTCATACCTCCAGCCTCATTGTATTAACCAGCAGGCAGCAATTAGCAATTAGCTTTTCTTATGCATTAGTTAAGTTAGAACATCTCCCGTTGGTCTCACAACTTGGCGTGCTTACAGAAAATAATTCACATCTTGTCATAGGAGTGTGAATAAAAGACGATTGAGTCTTCTGAGACTACACACAAAAGGCCATGACGTATCCAAGAATTGGAGCAAAATACCTTATGTACCATCCCAAGTAATATTTTGAATTTTTGCTTTAGATTCTGTCATGTTTATTTATGCAGATTGCGCGCCTTCACCAAAAAATTCATATCTTGATGCTGGAAGCTCCAAATTGAAAGCCTCTTCATTCTACTCAGCTAGACTCGAAGAAATCCAATATGTCAAAAATTAACAGCCAAATTCCTTCTGGATAATCTGGAATTAATTTTTGAAGTTGACCTACGCATCTAGCCCACTGATCTCACAGCTCTGCACACTCTCGGCGAAAAATTCGTATCTCGAGATAGGATTGTCCAAATCAAGAGCCGTCTGTACCGTTTGAAAGAAGACCCGGAGAGCTAAGACATATGTGAAACTCGAAGATCCACCCTTTTTGACCTAGTTGTAGTGAATTTTTGAATCAAATGTTGAAATCAAGAAGGTTGTTTGGGCAGCATACCCTTTTTTTTTGCAGCTTCAACGAGCGAAATCTCGAGGCATCCACCTTCACCTTCATGATGACGGCCCATCCTCCATCTTTGTGGATTTTTCGAACAACAATTTGGCATTTCCACCTTCCGATTTGAGGCTTTGGCGGAAAACAATTTGGCGTATCCATATTTCAATTTGAGTCTTTGACGGACAACAATTTGGCATATCCACCTTTCCAATCACACGGGAATCCACCTTCACCTTCATGATGACGGCACATCCTCCATCTTTGCCTCAGAAAGGAGGTTCATGGTGTCTGCTTCTTATAGTTTGGTAAAGACATACATGACGAGTTTTCCATCCCAGATCAGACGAAGAAGTATATAATCGCTACTCTTTTTTGGAGGCAAAGAGGTGTATGGAGCATACCATCCATCGAGCCTTGGCATGAACGATTTTTCTTGTAACTTGGTAAAGAAGTTCATAGAACGTCATCCTCCTTACGGCTTGACAGAAGAATTTGTTTAACATCTCATCCTTCAAGATTTGGTGAAGAAGCATATGGTACAATATTCACCATCCGCATTAAAGCATGGTGTCGTCGACACCGTGGATTGCAATTTTTTTCCCTCTTTTCTTGCAGGTATATGAAGGAGCAGAAACGTTCTCGATTTCAGACCTAGAAGACGTAAATGATGCTAATATTATTAGCGAGGAACCACTTAGTGCATTTACCATTCTAGTGGTTTTGGCGAAGACAACTTTGAGCATCCACTTTACTCGCAATGTTTGTAGAGCAAGTACATGTGCATCTCATGCTTACGGCTTGGCGAGATTGATACTTGAAGTATCCTTTTCAACCTTGGCGAGTAAGTATGTGGCGTATCTCCCCTTCTTGTGTTATACACTTGGAGTGCTACTTTTGCAGCCTTTGCGAGCAAGTACGTGAAGCACCCATCATTCGACTTTTGGCGTGGAACCACCTTCTCTTGCGATTTTTGTCGAATAATGCATGGAATGTCCTAACTTTCAAGCTTTGGCATGGAATGACCCCTTCTTACAACTTGGTCAGGAAGTTCATGGAGTGTCCTAACCTCCAAGCTTTGGCATAAAACCATGTCTTCTTGCAATTTGGCAAAGAATTTCATGAAGCATCCCATCCTTCAAGTATTGGAGTAGAACAAGCTCTTCTTGCAATTTGGAGAAGAAGTGCATAAAACATTCTTCTCACAACTTGATGAAATAACACATATAGTGTTCCATCTTTCTAGCTTTGGAGGAAAATCATCAGCCTTGCTATGCTATCGTGGTAAAGTAGACTTTTTTTCATTTATGTGAGTGAACTTAGAACAAAACTCTAAAAGTTGCCTACGTACCTTTACAAAGAGGATCAAGTCATTACTTAGTGCAGGAAAAGTATAACTTTTTTTATGCAGTTTATACTCATGCATACAAGGAGTGTTTGCAACATAAAGTTAAGCTCATATGTTGAGGAGCATTTCAACATGAAGACATTGCTCAAATTTGAAGAGCTTCGCAGTTTGAAGTCTTTGCTCGAATTTGAAGAACTTTACAAGTTGAACACTTTGCTTGAATTTGAAGATCTTTGCGAGTTGAAGTCTTAGCTCATATTTGAAGAGCCTTGCAACTTGAATTATTTGCTCAAATTTAAAGAGCTTGAAATCTTGAAGACTTTGTTCGAATTTGAAAAGATTTTTAATTTAAAGATTTTGCTCAAACTTGAAGAGCTTTGTGACTTGAAGATTTTGCTTGAATTTTGAAAAGCTTTGTAAATTGAAGATTTGGCTCAAAATTGGGGAGCTTTACAATTTGAAGATTTGGCTCGAATTTGAGGAATTTTGTGACATACAATTTAGGATCATGTATCAAGGAGTATCAAAACTTGGAGTTTAGGCTCGTGCATTGAGGAATATTGTGACTTGCAGTTTAAGCTCATGGATCGAGGAGCATCATGGATTGCAGTTTAGGCCATGCATCGAGGAACATTATAACATGTAGTTTAGGCTTATGAATCAAGGAGCATCATAACTTGCAGCTTAGGCTCGTGCATTAAGGAGTGCTTTGACATGCAGTTTAGGCTCATGCATCAAGGAGCAACAAAACTTGAATTTTAAGCTCGTGCACTAATAAGCGCTTTGACATGCAGTTTAGGCTCATGCGTCAAGGAGCATCATAACTTGCAGTTTAGATTCATGAGTTGAGGAGAGCTTTGACATGCAGTTTAGGCCCATGCGTCAAAGAACATCATAACTTGCAATTTAGGCTCGTGCATTGAGGAGCACTTTGACATGAAGTTTAGGCTCATGCGTCAAGGAGTATCATAACTTGCAGTTTAGGCTCGTGCATTTAGGAGCGCTTTGACATGCAGTTTAGGCTCATGCGTCAAGGAGCATTATAACATGAACGAACTCTTCAGTTTCATCTTTAGATGAATATTTGTCCCCACTCTCAGCATCATCTGTTTCTACTTCATCATGAGGTTCAAAGCTAAGAAATCTTTGGCCTTCACTTGTAGCCATACTAAATTCCATATCATGTGCATGGGTGGCCAACTCATCAAAAGTTTTAGGATTTATTCCTAGCGAAGGCCCCAATGCATACCTTAGATGCATATTTTGATGCCAGAAGTTACACCAAGACCAGAAGTTTTGCTAAGACGGTCTTTGCAGTTAAGGCTTAAGCTCCTCCAGCGATTGATAAAGAAATAACTGCCCCTCCTCCGCCCGTTGGAGAGCATTTGTAGTTCAATAAAGCTCACAATACGCCTTGTGTTTGTAACGACCCGACTGATAGTTTTGAGCAACTGCGCCTGGTTTGGTAGTTTGAGGTCACGAGTAGTCTCACAGAGTGTATTATGACTTGCATGCATCATCGACTCAGGTTTTTTGATAGGTTTGGAATGGATTTTAAGGAGTGACTCTCATTTGAGAAGCTCGAAGTTCAAAGAATTGACCAAGGTTTGACTTTTGAGTATTTGAACTCGAACGTAGTTTCGATGGTCCCAATAGGTCTAGATGATGATTTTAAACTTGGGCGTATGCCCGGAATTGCATTTGGATATTTCTAGAGGATTTCGACATTATTTGGCAGAAGTTGGCAATTTAATGGTTTAGAATTTTCTTAGTTTTGACCATGGTTTGACTTTAAGACTATTGGGTTCAGATTTTAGTTTTGAGACTTGGAATAGGTCGATTTCATCATATGGAACTTACCTGCACAATTTGAGGTCATTTGAAGTTTATTTGATATGGTTCGGACGTGTGGTTGCAATTTGTGATGTTTTTGAAGTTCATGGGGATTTCCATATGTTTTGGTGTCTGATTCATGATTCTAGAGGTTATTTTGATGTTTTGATTGTGTGAGCGAGTTCGTGTTATATATTTGGACCGGTGTGGGTATTTGGTTTAGAGCCCTGAGGAATCGGATGAGTTTTGAATGTGTTTCGAAATGTTTGGAAGAAGGTCCAGAACTGCTAGTGTCTGATCTCGCATCTGCGAGTTAAGCGTCTCATTTGCGACCACCGCTTTTGCGGACTTGGGATCAATTTTGCGAAGAGGCTGGGGACTGGCAGGCTTTGCATTTTGCAAATCCAGCCTCGCAAATGCGATGGTAAACTAGGCAGTGGGAGTTTGCTTTTGCAAACGTTTGGGGCGTTTTTGCAAAGGCCTATCTTCGCATTTGCGATCTGTTTCATCGCATTTGCGATAGAGACAGGATTTTTCAATCTTTGCTTTTCCGAAGTAATGGATGCTTTTGCGAGGTTTGCATTTGGAACCCCATGTTACAAATGCGACATCCGCAACCTGCATATAGATGAGTATCCCGAGATTTAGCTTCATTTTGATATATTTTGAACCCTATCCTCGATGGGATGCGATTTTGTGGAAGGATTTTCATACCAAACCATTGGGTAAGTACCTCTAATAAATTTTCAATTATATTCTAAGGAAAACATTTAGGGAGTTTGTCAGAGTTTTGAAAAATAAAAATTTGGGATTTGAGAGTCGAATTGGACTCGAATTTGGAAACAAAATACGTATATGGACTCGTGGGGCTATGGGTAGTCAAGACCTACCCTTGGACCCGGGGTTTTGACCGGGCGAGATCAGGGTTGACTTTTTGTTGACTTTTTAGAAATTGTATAAAGATCATAGCTTTGTTAATTGAAATTATTTTCTCTTGCATTGTTTGATGTATTTAAGTCATCAATGGTTAGATTAAGTTGAGCAGAGGTGAAATTAGTAAAGAAAAAGCTAATGAATATTGAGTTGGCCGAATTGAGGTAAGTGTTTTGTCTAACTTTGTGGGGAGGGGGGGAACTACCCCTTAGGAATTGAGTTAATTGTGCTATCTTGTTATGTGAAAGCCACGTACGCAAGATGACGAGTGGGTACACGATCTATATGTGGTAATTAACTGGTTTAGAGTGTCTAGTCTCTCCCCGTGCCTTTAATTGAATTGTCATAACATGTGTTATCTCGTTGTTAGTCTACTCTTACATGCTCTATTTGACGATGTTAGCACTTAGTGTACCTCTTACTCGTTATTTGGCCCTTATATGCCTTAGTTGAGGTTATTGACTTCCTTATTGTCTTGTTACTTCTTCCTTGTTGAATTTCTTCTATGACTCTACTTTTATATGCTACGTGTCCTAATTGTTGTGATTACATACTTAATTATTGCGTGCCTTACCTGTCCTGTCATTTTTGTAAAGTTTGTTGTATTCCTTTGATTTTTACGGTATTCCTTTATTGTCATGTACTCATACCCTTGATTGTAGAAATTTTTGGAAACTGTGTTATTGTATTGTGTTTTTAATTAAATTAATGTATGGTGAGAACGGGTTGCACCCCGCAACAGGTGAAATAAGGGTGAATTTTGATATTGATATTGTATGGTGGGATCGGGTTGCGCGTCGCAACATATTTTGTTTATTATTATGATATTGATATGGTGGGATCAGGTTGCACGCTGCAACAAGAGAAATAAGGGTGAATTGATATGGTGAAATAAGGGTAAATTATGATATTGACTCAGATTATATGTTGGGACCGGGTTGCGCGCCGCAGCATATATCTATTTATTACTATTGATATTCACATGGTGGAATAAGGGTGAATAACATTGTACAATGGGATTGGGTTGCGCGTATTCCATGTTGTATTGTATTGGCTCCGGTTCTTTCGTACGAGACTCTGAGAATTTGTATTTCTGGTTTTACACTAGTTTCTGAGGATTGAGTTGTTGTCATTGATTTATTTCCTTGCCATCATTTTCTGAATTCTTTTCCTTATACTATTATTTTGGTGAATTGATTTTCAAGATGAATTTACTACGCTGAGTCATTACTTCATATCCTGTTGTGTTATTAGTAATATAGCGATTTCAAATAAAAGAATTAATAACATGCTTACCTTATATAACTTTTAAGTTAAAACTCGTTGTTTTATTCGGTACTTTACCATTTCTAATAGTTGTCATATTTTACATTAATTGATTTCTCAATTTAATCTTCTTACCCTATCTTGTGCTTTTACTTTACTTAAAAAGGAATTGTTATCATGTTTTAATTTAATTAATTTTATATTAAATTCAGTAGCTTATCCGATGTTGTATTTCATTTGAAAATGTTAAAAACTCATTTTGTTCATTGATTTCTTACTTGGTTCTGAAACTGTAATTTTACTTTACGACATATAAATAAACTTTCTCAAACATTCTAATTAGCATTTGTCAAGGATATTATGTATCAGATAACATGTGAATTTTCCGTGCGAAGTGAGATGGAAAATGTGGGCACAAGATGCCATGTGTGTTAAAGCTTTAGAAGTTGTGGTTTATGATATGAGATTACTAGAAGTGGGATTGTTGAAATTGTGTATTAGAAATAATTTGATTGGTTGAGTTGACATCGTTCTCCCTACTTGAGCACATTTATACTACATCCGTACCCCGATTATGTTGTTGTTTAATTACCTGGTTATTTGTCATTGCCATTCGTGTGCCCCTTATCTTTACTACAGTTTGGAATCTTAATTCTTTCTGTTATTGGCATTACATTGATATTCTTTCCCTGTTAGCTCTATGTCGTATCCTGCTCAGGTTTACATGTTCGGTATATGTCTTGACCTGGCCTTATCACTACTCTACCGAGGTTAGGCTTGATACTTACTAGGTACCATTGAGGTGTAATATTCTACACTTCTGTACATTTTTGTGCTGAGCCAGGTAATTCATATCGAGTTGGTTTTGAGATTCCTGCTTATGTGGCTGGAGACTTCAAGGTACACCTGCTGGATGTTCGCAAGCTCCGAAGTCACCTTCTATTGTATTTGTTTCCATTATTTCCTTTTATTCCGGAACAGTGATGTATTCGTTATATAGGATTATTCCTAGAAAGGTTTGTGACTTGTACTACCAATTTTGGGAAATTATATCGTGTTGAGACTATTGGTTTATTTAGAAATTTTTGATTCATGTTTAATAGCTGTTTAGGAGAACCTGTTATTCTTTCGGTATGTGTTAGGCTTACCTAGCTTTAGAGACTATGTGTCATCACGACTCCTTCAAATGGATTTTTGGTTGTGACAATATTATAGAAGCGATTGAGGAATTCTAGCACAGTTTCTCCCAATTATCGATTGAATCATGCTCAAGATCTGTGTACTAATTGAAAGCAATTTCTTTGAGAGATTGAACAAACTGCTTGACAAGGTGATCACCATAAGTTCCAGCATTATTGCATGTCTCGACAAAGTGTATAACATATTGCATGGGATTTCCCTTACCATCAAACTGTTGAATCTTAGAAGGTTGGTATCTGCAAGGCATCTCCATGTTGTCAATCCTTTGTGTATACGACTTTGTATATGTGTGAGAAGATTTGGTTAAAGGTTCAATTTTTTCTTTGATGGCCCCTATTATGATGTCCTACAATTGGTCAACAGGAATCTGACCAATAGAAGAGACATGGATCTCTTTGGTCATTGTTGCCAATTTTGCGGAGGACTCTCCGTTTTCTTGAATTTAAAGAAGCTTCATAGGTGCTTGGCTTGGTTCTTCCTTCACCATACTTCCCATATTATTTATTAACTTGGAAAGTTTATTATCTTGAACTTTCATGTACTTTGTCAGGCCTTCAACTGCTTTTATCAAATTTACAAGTTGTTCTTCTATGGTAGAAGCTTCAATCATCATTGTTTGCATGACCACCATAAAGGACGAAGAATGGAATGGATCATCGGTTGGATAGAGAGAAGATTGTAGAGTGACACGGGGAGAGATTAGATCAAATTCGTTGCTCAAGAGGTCATTGTCTTTCTGCATAAAGGGATTGTGGGACTGGCGATGGCATTCTTTTAAAAGGCTAAATCGCACCAAAGTTCGTACGACCACCTCAGTAATATTGTTTCTTTCTTCTAGCATGTACGAAGAGGATCTCACTTCTTTTGGAAAAGATGAACTAAAAACATGAGTTGTGGGCACTTCAAACACTTGTTGTCCCAGTATTTCGGCCTTGCTTCTTTTAATTTGGCCAACAATCTCCATGTCAACTTCCAATCCACTTTTGGAGTCAGATGTAGGGTTGATATTTACTGTAGACATCTTGGTGTTCTTGAACTTCAACGAGAAGAGATGAAGGTAGAGATTGTCCCACTAGGCATGCCAAAGTTTGTAACACCTAAATTTCGTTCTTGAAAAATAATAATCAAGATAAGAAATATAGCGACAAATATTATATTGTATTTCAAGTGATGGGGTTACAATCTCTAGAATATCTCAAATCTAAAAAGATGTTGTCCTCTGATTCTTCTCTTCACGAATGTTGGCTCAAGGGTCGGGAGCTTGATCTTGAACTTGATAGATTTCGGATTTGTGGTGTGTCATGAATAATTTTGAAGATCGTCAAGAACCAGGATTTGATATTGAGTTACGAATGGAAGATTTGGAGTCTTCCCCCTATGATTTGAGTTCGCCTCTGGGATTTGAGCATAGACGAATATTGCAGATATAGAGGGAGACATTGTATTGTTCTTCAGAGCTTCTCTAGTCTTCCTTCTGTTTGCTTCATGTACTTTAGCCTTGGGATTTCCCTCCACCCCCCCACCCCCACCCCCACCCCCACCCCCACCCCTTCTAAGAGGTGTGGCCTCTTTATATAGGCATGGAATGGAGTATTGGGCTTAGGGGATTTATATGGGTCGATCCATTTGGCAAAAATTCCATTTAAATGGGTTAGCCTAACAATATTGGACTTTCATTTAATCATTTTGATTAGATTTAAATAAATAACCCAATTATACTAGCCTAAAATATTTGGTTGGACTAATATATATTTGATATATTGTAAAATTCAAATTTCTTATGGATTTAAGTTTAGTAAAATTTTAACTGTCTACAAAACTCATATCAAATTTAATCCTGGATTAGTTATCCCTTATCTCTAGTACCAAACGAGCCTTAAAGCCCCAACTCGAACCAACAAACTGCAAAAAGAGAGAGAGCCATTTTTATTTTTGGCGCTTCAACCAAGAAGTCAGTTTGAGGTCCTAATTTGGAGTCGAAGGTTTAAAGGTGTGTGTTAATATCATTAAAACACAAATCTAGTTGATATTTGTTGCTCCCCTGCCACTCCTTTCATCATTGAGAAAGCACATTTCTGTTATAGTTATTAGTTCACTCCTGTTTGACGAATTGTTCAACCGAAGTTGGACATTTTGTTCATTCACCCTCTTAGTAAATCTTTTCAGGTATGGATATAACTCATTTCCACCTTGATGTAAACGCCGATGCTACATGTGCATACACTTTACAAGAAGGAGATCAGTCTAGTAGGACTGGTAGTATATCCTTCTTTGATGTTGATGCCAATTCAAGTCGCCTTAGTTTGCCACACATAGTACAAGCATCTGGTATTTTCGATATAAAATGGATGTGGCTTTGTGAAAATACGAGTCCATTACTTTCTCAAGCTGATGCTGACGGTTATGACAGAGTTCACGAACTTTAATCTTGTTTGGATGAATTAGAAGTTCTTGGTATATTTGAGCTTCTCTTTACTTGTTATATGTCAATGGGAAAGTGTTATGTAATAGAGAAAAGGACTGACTTAATTTTCTTTACTGTTTAGAGAAAACCAAGTTACAAAGTATCTGAATGAAACGGGTCCAAGTGGAGTGAAATGGGTATCGAGGATTCATATAAATATAAAATGGAAACCCACTAGTATGAAAACGATGAGTAGCTAGTATGTTATTGTATTGGCTCAGTGGCACATGAAGTTAAGTCCTTCAGGTTACTATCGGATCAGCACTTGTATGGATACAGAAAATTGAAATACACACTTGTATCAGAATTGATTTTTCATACCATAGTTAGTTTTCCTATTTCTTGAAAGAGTGACAATATATTTACCATAATTGATTTTTTTCTTTTCCAAAGAAAAAATATAAAATTTGGCTAGTTCTTTTTTTTAGAGGAAAAAGGTTTTGACTTTTATAAATTAAGATTCATTCCTTCTTATTCAGCAGCATCCACAATATCGCTCATAAGGGATTTGCGAGTCTTGTTTAGAATTTTTGGGACAAGTGTTAGCCTACCACTTATGTGTGCCTCTTTGTAAGTTTGTTCTCTCGGTATTTTGTACTTTCTTTTATATAGTGGATGGTCTCCGCCTGTAGATGTAAGCCAATTAACTGGACCACGTTAAATATTTGTGTCTCTTTTGTTATATTTCTCTTTTGTTGTCTGATTTATCGTGGTTCAAGGTTTGTTTTACTTGCTTTCGCATAATACCTGATTATCTTAATCCTAAAAAATGGTATCATAGACAAACTTTGTTGTAGAGATTTGGAGATGCGACTTGTTGAAAGTTATGTGAAGAAGGTGGATCAAATTTATTTTTTCAGAAAAGTCAGGCCAAGGGGGAGATTTGTTAGGTGTTTGTCCTGATTTTCTTACCATAGTTAGTTTTCATATTTCTTGAAGGAGAAGCAATATATTTACTATAATTGATTTTTGCTTTTACAAAAGGAAAATATAATTTTTTCATATTTGGCTAGTCATTTTTCTTCTTCGAAGAAAAACCTTTGACTTCTATAAATTAAGGATCCTTCTTTCTCATTCAGCAACACCCACAATGTAGTCAGCAACATCCACAATGTATCCATAAGAGCTTTAAGAGTCTTGTTTAGGAGGAGAATTTTTGGGACAGGTGTGAGCCTGTCACTTATGTTTGCCTCTTTGTGAGGTTGTTCTCTCAATATCTTATGCTCTCGTTTATATAGTGGATTGCTTATCTTTGCCTATGGACGTAAGTTAATTGACCCAACCACATTAAATATTTGTGTCTTTTTTAATATATTTTTTTTTGTCGTCGTTCAAAATTTATTCTACTAGCTTCTGCATGATACCTAATTATTTTGATCCTAAAAGTATGTTGCTTTGCTTTAAACACATACTTTGCTTTAAACTTTACTTTAATAACTAACTGAAGCACTACGGCGAGATCTTCTGTTTCTTATAGGAAATGATTTACTGGAGGTATGTGATGAACATGTCAGTTCCTCTATGTGTTTGTGTATAGACTAGAAACCATTAGCTACATCCCTCGATGTGTTCGGATTGATTGATGTCAATAATTTCACTTCTCGAGTCTCAACTGAGCATTTTTAGAGACTGAAAAGCACATGACTTTGAACATTGGGATGCCTTTTTTTATAGCCACCAACCACTGCTGGGGTACGCAGGTCCAGATGACTGCAAATTTAGTTGCTGGGATTTGCAAGATGATCCTTCTAACTTAGCATTCCAAAATAGAAAATTTCACACAATGGAGATTTGCTGCATTACTAAGAGTCCAAGTGATCCTTATTGTAATGATCCGACCAGTCGATTTAAGAATTTGTATTATGTTTGATGGTTTGAGGGAGTAGATTCATATGATGTGTTATGAGTTACATGTTTGATCAGTTTTGGTTGTCGAGTGGTTCAGGATCGATTTGGAATAATGGTTCTCATTTTAGATGCTTTAAGTTGAAATAGTTGACCGTTTTGTGTATTTGACCTCGAATCGATGTTATGATAGTTCTGCTAGGTCCGGATGGTGATTTTGGACTTTGACGTATGCTTGAATTTGCATTTTGATATTTTTAGAATATTTTCTCTAATTAGCGAAAGTTGGCAATATGTAGGTTTGGAAAGTTCATACGTTTGACCGGGAGTTGACTTTGATGATATCGGATTTGGATTGTTGTTCCATAAGTTGGAATATGTTCGTTATGTCATTTAGAACTTGTGTACAAAGTATGATTGAATTTCGTATTGGTTAGGCTTGAATCAGACGCTTCGTTCGAAGTTTAAAGTTTATAAACTTAAGAAATTGAACTTGATCGACAATTCGTGATTTTGATTATATTATGTGTGATTTGTGGCCACGAGTAGGTTCGTGCTATACTATGGGAGTTGTTGGTATATTCGGACAGGGTCCCAAATAGCTCATGCGAGTTTTGGAGTGGTTTCAGACCATTTTGTCTCTTGTTGGTATTGCTGGTTTCTAAGGTCTTAGGTGTTCTTCGCGATCGCGAAGTTGTAGCCGTGATCGCGTAGTTATTGGAGCTGCTCTTCTTTGTGTTCTTGCTAGACTGTCAGTGTTTTTGATGGTTGGGCTTTAAGATTTTGCGTTCGTGTCTGGGACTACGCATTCACATAGTGTTGAGCTAGGCTGGGGAGGTCATGATGGGTTCTTCTTCGCGTTCCCGCTGGAGTGTCCGCGTTCCCGCTAGAGTGTCCGCATTCACGAGTGTCTATGCAGATGTGAAATGTCATCACGAGCTTGGGTCTGCATTCGCATAGGATATCTTCGAGACAGATCCATTTTGCTTCACGATCGCGAAGGCAGTTCTGATATTGCGATGGGTATCCTTGAAGCAGTGTTATAAAATACTCTATTTTGAAGGTTTGGTTATTTTATCACTTTTTGAGTTATAGAGCTCAGATTTGGGTGATCTTGGAGAGAATTTTTAAGATTTGGATTGGGGTAAGTATTTTTTTACTCGGATTCAATTATTTTACATGATTCCATCTTTGATTTTGGTATTTAATAGGTGAATCTAAAAGAGAAATTGGGGATTTTTGTCTAAACTTTTCTAAAGTGAATTAATAGATTTTGAACATCGATCTAAAGTCAGATTTGAGTGAAATTAGTATAGTTGGACTCATATTCGAATGAGTTATTGGAATTTGTGAGTTTTGTTGGGTTCCAATGTGCGGGCCCGGGTTGACGTTTTGGTTAACTTTGAGTATTACATTAAAGATTCGACCTATATCGTTGGAGTTTATTTCGTATGGCATTATTTGATATTTTTGAATTGCTTTTGACTAGTTTTGAGCCATTCAGAGGTCGATTCGCGTAGGATGGCATTTTCAGAGTATTGTTGGCTTGATCAATATTTATTTGACTAGTTCGAGGTAATTGACATAGCTAAACTTGAATTTGAAGGTAATTATCCTTGAGAACTATGATATTTGAGATGTGTGAGAGTGACAACATGCTAGGTGACGAGCTTGTGTGTGCACCAAGGTATTCATAATCTAGGTAGTTCTTACATTATTATATGCCATATTTTGCTATCATGCTTCTTTCATGTCATGTTTTCTCCATTTGTATGACTACGTAAGTTATTATTCATGCTAGAAATCATGTCTAGGCTATCTGCTTTATTGTTTGAGATATGATAGGGCTATGTCGCCATGTTGAGCTATTTGCCTTAGCGGTAGTCATATTGTTTAGTCATGATAGTTATATCCGCATGTTAAATCTCTGTATCATAACACTTTTGATGTAATGTCTCACATATTGTTGGTGTACATTACACGAGTTTGAGCTATATTTGTGTTGTGTTAATCTATGTTGTATAATTGGATTATGTTTATATGATATGTGAGCCATTGAGACTTGAACAGATTGATGACTGATGTGGGCCATAGAGCCGTGTTGTGAATTATGCTAGACCGGATTGCACGCTGCAACAGGTCATATTGACTATTGATTAGTGCGTGGACCAGGATCTGCCCTTTCGGAGTCTGATATTACAGTGAGCACAAGCACAGTGATATACACGTGCTTTGGTGAGGAACATTTATGTCAGGCGTCCATACAATGCTAAGTGATTATGTGTGTGACGGTGAGAGGCAGTTGAGCCAAGCACCTTGAGTGTGTTGAGAATGAGTGTACATAATGATTTCACAGTGATGTTTTTCATTTGACATGTAGGAATATAGATGTATTTTTGTCATGCTAGATGGAAATATGGTGTTATTGACTTGACATGTATACTTTGACATGTAGGCATAGAGATGTATTTTCCTCATGCTAACTGGTAAATGAAAAAGGCTTATCTGTTGTTAAAAGTTTGAAAAAATGACAGTCCTTTGATAAACTCATGTTTTAGTGACTTCGGTGAAAGATTTGGGCTTAAATTGTTATACTTGTAAAATATGTCTAATTTCTCGTATTTGTGAACGAGTTGAACATGATATCTATTGAGTTATTTACTGTTACTGTCATTATTATCTTCTGTGTTGTTGTTGATCATTGGTGTTGGACATTGACCTTCCTCCGAGCTCGTCACTACTTTCAACCTTAGGTTAGGTTTGTTACTTATTGAGTACACGGGGTCGGTTATACTCATACTATATTGTTGCACCTTGCATGCAGATCTTGGAGTTGATGTTGTTGTGAATAGAGGGAGTTGGCATTAGAGACGTACCTGCTTTCCGGACATAGCTGACACTTGTCCTTGATAGTTTTAGATTCATTTCTGTTTATGTATATTCGAGACAGATGTTGTATTTATTTTCATACCGGTTTTGTAAATCTAAGTCTTAGTGGCTCATGACTTGTACTACCAATCATTGGGTTAATGTATGGTAACTTAGTTATTTCACTTAAAGATGTTCTTATTATATTTTTTAGAATTGTGTAACTGTTGCTTGGCTTACCTACCGGGTGGGATACGTGTCATCACGACTATGTGGATTTTGGATTGTGACAAGTTGGTATTGAGCCCTAGGCTCATAGGTTCTACGAGTCATGATCAAGTGTCTAGTAGATTCTTGTGAATCGATATGATGACGTCCATACCTATCTTCGAGAGGCTACATGGCATGTAGAGAAATTTCTTATCTTTATTTCCTTATCGTGCGACATTGATTCTGCTTGAAGCATATCTCTTGAATTCCTTCCACCTACTCGTATGTTATGCTGAGTGTGAGCACGTGATTTTTGCCCTACATGAAATACTCCTATAAAATCCAAGAAAGTAGATTTTTTTCTTAATTATTTGCCATTTTTAGGAATTTTTGTAGATTTTTATTAATTGTTTGCATTTTTCCTACATGTTTAATGTTTTATTTAAATCATGAAAAATACAAAAAAAATGTCGCGCATTGCATTTAGGATTTGTTTTTACATTGTTAGAATTAATCAGTAATTATTTTCTTTATAAAAATTTGAAAATCACAAAAATAGCTCATTTTTACATTTTTTATCTTTTAATTTTAGTTTATTAATTTTCCTCTTTTAATTTAGAATTAAGTGATGTTTTCAATTTTTATAATTAGTTTAATTTCACATTTTTAGATAATTTAGGATTTTTTAATTATTAGGTTTTTAATTAAAAAAAAAAGAGAAGAAAAGAAAAGGAAATTAGAAATAAATGAGAAATTGGAAAGGAGTCCATTTTTCGGAATTGGGCTATCCTCCAATACATCCAAATTTGGCCCAATATTTTGTCTATACAAATTAATTCCCCTCATCCCAAATACTTCCCTCTCACCGCCCCAGCCCAACAAAATCGGACTAATCCGCCTAACCGACCCGCTCGGTTCCCCTCAGTATATAACCCTTGTTATAAACATTTCCCCAAACTCCCCAAACTCTAGAGAAAATCAGAAACGGCGTTGAGGCACTGTTCATCTTCTTCCTAAGCCCTCAACTCGCCACAACTCACCCGAGTTCACTCAAAATGGTCCCCCCTCCACGTCATTTGATTCCCAACTGTTTTTGCCAGAAGGAATTCGAATATTCCCTCAAAATCACACAATTTCGGGTACAAAAGGATAATTCGTTAGATGAATGGGAGTCGTGGATAGATGTGAATCAAGCTACGCCCTCTATTTGTCCCAAAAATTGTCCAAGAAATCCGAAGGTTTTTTGAATTCGGGGAAGATTTTTGAAGATTTTCGAAAGCTATATATATGAGGTAAGTTTTATGTGCTAGGTTTGAGGGAAAATCGAAGAAAAATTGGATAAAAACCTAGGAAAAGAGTAAATGGATTTTAGGGTTCTTGAAGTTTTTTTTCTCTTCTTCTTCAGGCCCTTTTTCTTCTAGGTCGGATTTCTTAGAAAAACAAAAAAAAAGATACATAGTTTTGAGTCTGGTTCTCGGTGAAAAACATTTAGTTCAATTTCGAAAGAAAACAATTTGTTTTACAAATCTCAGCCTTCTTCTTCATTTCTGAGTTTTCAAGAATGGTTTTAACTTGAAGTTTTGAGTTGAGTTTGTGGCTGGGGATTCGAACTTGGGTGCTTTGGGTTGCTACTCAAGTTTTGGCTGCAATTTGGTTTTGGTCGAACTATTTGCTTAGCTCCAGTTGAGTTGAGGAATTCCTGTTGTTCCCTTCATTCCGCTTGACCTTTATTTGGTCTGTTTCATTCTCTCATTCTGTTTTCAAGGTAAACGTCTATTACCTCGTGTTGTTAGTTTCACTAGTGTATTAAAGATTTGGTGAAATTTATATCGTTTGTTTATTCAGTAAAGATGTGTGTAAACTTAGCTTGAATGATCCTTTGAATTTAACAATGAAAGACTAAAATTGCTCTTATGTTCTTTTGTGTTGTTTCATATTTCTGAACACTCACAGTTACACACACACACATTCATTATATTTAAGCATTCATACGGTATGACAAGGTTATTGTGTTAGTTTTTACTGGAAAAAAAAAATGAGACAAAACCTTGTAAGCTCAAGTCGGATTTTGAGTTTATAGGTCTAGATGAGGGGTTTAAATTATTTTACTCCCCTTATCAAGACCTAGAAGAATCTCTGTGTGATTTTTGGGTTTGGTTAATCACTTCTTCTTCATTCATATGTAACATATTCAAAGGCTTGTTATGAATTTGTTCTGTTGCATCCCTTCGTGTCTGTCTCAACCTATAACATAGCCTAAATTGGTAAAAAATATATATTTGGAGCTGTTGATAATTGGGGTTTACATAAGAAGTGTATGTGTTATCCTATGACTTCGTTGTTCCAGATTCTTTGGGAACATTTTATATGAAGATGGGTTGGTCCTGAGTTTAGGTGTGTTCTTTGAATAGAAAAGTATCCAGGGTATGTTTGGATGTATATTGATGTATTAGTTTTCGTTAAAATTGATTTTCCTTTTTATTTGGCTGGATCTTTGCCTTGGTTGATTCTGTTTCTTTTGTTTTAAAATGGGTTCTGTAAGTTACATTAAAATAGGTTCAGAAGCAGGGTAAGTTTGATTTCATGTTTTAGCTCTAGTTTAGTTGATAGGTTCTGCTGAAGAAACGCATTATGTGTAACCGACAAACATTTCTTCCTACTTTGTTTACTGTCCAGCCCCTATTAGTTTTCTTATGAATTGGATTCCATGTGTAGTGTTAAGAAGATGTTGTTTCATTTGATAAGTTTGAGATTGGAATCAATTGAAATGTTTTTAAGAGTGAAATCCAGATTATATGTTGAGTGAAATCCTGCACAACTTGTTTACAAACAGCCCATGGCAATAATTTTTGTGCCTCAGCCATCACTTTTCTTTGGGCCTGCCTTGGGTTTAATTATGTGATTGGCACCTGGGCTCAATTCTGAGCCCAATAAGTGGCGACATGATGCCCATTTTATGCTCAAAATCAGTGTGCTTCAGCTGAGTGATTTTGAAAATTCTTATTTCTATTTTGAGCATGTATATTTGAGTTTGAATTATTTTATTTTATCATTAGTCTAGTTTGTAAAAGTTGGAATTGAACACTCCAAAGGAATCTTATTAAATTAAATGGGCCAATATCTGGTTTCAATCATTTAGTTTGCATTTGGGCTCAATTTTAAGCTCAATGAACGACGTCCCATTTCCTTTGTCTAAAAGAGGAAGCATGTAATAATATATTGGGTCAGCCCTGGCCCAGTTCCTGCCTCGATTTGTAAAGGCCTGGTGTGTTACTTTACACGTTATTCAACAGCTTGAGCCCAAGTTTGGATGCAAATAACCTTAGGCTTAGTTAGGTAAAATTCTTTTAAAATAGATCGAGGTGTGCCATACACAAACAAAAATTCATAAGCTATGGCCCTCACATTAGTATTAACTTAGATATTAAACAACTCATGAACATCGTAGTGTTGCTTCAGGCACGATTAATCTCAAATTATTACAAATACGGGTACGGCTCCCGTGACATGGTTGTGATGATTAGTTTTAAATTAGTTTAAATTAGGAATATCTTTAGTTTGCCCTTTAAAATATATATAACCTCTTTTATTTTAAAATAACTTGAGGTGTGCCATGCTTTAAATCTATAACACATGGCCCTCACAAATTTAGATCAAATAATTTGGGATGTGCCATGCACAAATAAAATCCTTTAATTTATGGCCCTCATATAAATATAAAAATTATTTTAGAAATGCTTTGAACTATCATAGTTTGCTTTAGGCCCGATTTAGATTAGTATTGCAATTATGTATACGTTCGCGTAACATAATTGTAATTTTAACTCTAAAAAAGACTCGAGGTATGCGTTCGCGCAACTTCAATCAAATTTTCTTAAATAAATAAACAAAGCGTTATTAATTGTGGACACGTTCGCGTGACATGAGTTTTGACACACCAAAGGAAAAGAGTATACGTACGCGTAACTCAATTCTTTATTTACGAATAATCGAGTGATTTAAAAGCGGTAAAAAGATAATTGCACATAGGTCTTGAAAATGAGTAGTTAAACAATTAAGCCAAGTATAAATTGTTAAGCGACCATGCTAGAACCACGGAACCCGGGAATGCCTAACACTTTCTTCCGGGTTAACAGAATTTCTTATCTAGAATTTCTGGTTCGCAGATTTCAAAAGAAAAGTCAAAATTTCCTCGATTTGGGATTTAAAATAAATCGATGACTTGGGACATAAATTAAAATATTCCAAGTGGCGACTCTAAGAATTAAATAAATAATTTTATTTCGAAAAATGTCACTTAAATTGGAAAAACTCCCCTATATACCCCCTTGGGTGGTTAAAAAGGAGGTGTGACAGCTCTGGCGATTGTGCTGGGAATAGAACCCAGAACTTCTGGTTCAGGGTTCAAGAATTCGAGCTTGTTAATGCGATTTTTATTTGGCTTTATTGTTGATATTACTGTATTGTGTGGACTTAATGTGCTAATTGTCATTTACCTCTTTGATATTACTTGAACTATTTAAATGTCTTCTTACGCCACCCCTCTGAGTCTTCTGAAAATGGTGCACACGTTTGCGTGGCCCATTTTTTCTGTAGAAATTATACCAAATAGATCGAGGTTGGGCCAGCAACAAGGCTGGGTAGACTTTAGTGCTCCCAGTACATTGCCCCCTCTTCGGCCCTATTTGTTCGCTCGGGTAACCCAAGTCTAGAACACAAACCCTAGGTTTTAAACCTAGAATAACACAACTACATGACGGATCCCTAGTAGGAGCAATTATTTGCATCACGTGCATTTGACCTTGGGGACTCAACACAGGGGTTGGGTTCGTCTAGGACAGGTGTACCCAAAATAAAGACCATCTTGATGCATCCTACGTGCTATGTGAATATTTATCTGTTTCGTCTTGCATGTTGACCAGCTAGGAAAAGGAAATAAAAAGAAAAACCAAGAGTGAGGTAGGAAGAAAAAATTTTCCGATTTCTAAAAATCCCGATATTTCAAAATGTCCCGAAACTCTGCCAAATTTTTGAAAAAAAAAAGAGAAAAAGGAAAATGTATTTCAAAAGAGTGAGTCAAATATCATGTTTTCATGTCAAAGCTGACCGAACTACGCAGGTCTGATTCTCACTGGATGTGGGATACATAGGCAACCCACAAAAGGTTCGGCCTCATTTTTACAAATAATAAAATAAAGTGTGGTTTAGGGCTTTGGTCAAAATAATAAGTTGACCCAGCTTCGGTTGTATTTTAAGTCGTTTCTTACCGGAATAGTCTTAGATTACCTTCAATTGTCGAAAGGCTATTTTCGGGAGGAACGGGCAAGTCGGTCTAAAAGGTGTCTTTTCCAATTAAATACTTACCCCCGACCTCAAAATTTGTTTGGAATTGTGAAGGGGCCACGTTTTCAAAAACGACCATTTTTGCTAAAGTAGCAATAAAAGGGGTCTTTGTCCGTTGATTTTCTTTAGAAAACGTGTTTTGCAAAAAGAGTCCACAAGAGTCAACCCTAACCTTAACCCTCCGCAGGTACAAATGAATACTGTCCAGAACCCGTCACAAATGAGTACTGCCCAAGACCCGTCACAATCTGTCATAGAACGGGCTCAGTTGCAGCTTCGCATGTGGTAGGATGATTTAGATGAAGATGGCCGGGATTGGGTGAAAGAACAGTTGGGTTCCCTTATAGACATCATGCGCATCAAACCCCGGGAGGATATAATCAAAGCCTTGGTAACCTTTTGGGATCCCGTCCACAATGTGTTCCGTTTCTCGGATTTTGAGCTCACCCCTACTCTGGAAGAAATGGCCAGGTATATTGATTTTGGCCAAGAGTTAAGAAAGCAGCAACTCATATTCCTAAGGGCTCCCTCTATGCACAAGTTCTTCGATCTTCTGAATATTAGTAAACAAATAAATAAGGCCCACGTGAGCAAAGGATGTTGTTCTTTCTATTTCTTGTACTTCAAGTTCGGGCACTCAGACGGGTTTGAAACACATGAAAAGGGGTTGAATAACAAACAAGACAAGAGCACATGGCAAATTCATCGTCGGTTTGCCTTCATCGTGGAATTTTTAGGAGTCATGGTCTTTCTAAATGCGGAGGGCACAGTAGACACTCGTATGGCCAGAATCGCACAGATCCTCGTCACCAAAAAAGATCACACACTTGTCCCGTTAGTGCTGGCAGACGTTTACAAGGCGTTAACCTTGTGCAAATCTGGGGCTCAATTCTTTGAGGGTTGCAATATTCTTCTTCAAATGTGGATGTTTGAACACCTTCGCCATCATCCTAAGTTCATGAGATATGCTTCAGACGGGAACAATTTCATCAAAAATTATGAGGAAAGGGTGGAAGACTACAAAACGCCAGAAGGAGTTGAAGCTTGGGTCTCCTATTTAAGAAATCTAAGAGCAAATCAAATTGAATGGACCATAGGATGGCTTCCGATAACAGAAGTCATATACATGACAGCTTCAAAAGGCTACTTAATGATAATGGGATTGAGGAGTATACAACCATATGCACCACAAAGAGTTCTGAGACAACTGGGAAAGATATCAGGTGATACTCGAAGATGCAGATCTAAGTACCCAAGTCATTGAATTACACCCAAAAGCAACGCTACTCGAGGCTTTATTTCAACGGGATTGGAATGGTTGTCGGTATCTAAAAAGTGATACCCAGGTACCAGACCCGGCTAGGGGCGAAGTTGATCCAAATTATGTTGTTTGGTTTCAAAGAAGGTTTTATGTGAACAATGAGTTAGAGCCAGAGCCAGAGCTCGAGCAAGAGAGGCCTGCCAAAAGGCCCCATGTTCAAGCTTTTGATGACAAGATTCAGGAAAGGTTGGCATGGGGAGAAAAGGAAAAGAAATATCAAGCCAACATTCACGTTTTGTGAGAAGAGTTGAGAAATGTCACCTTCAACAATGATCTACAAGCACGAGAGGCCGATGGTGAAAGAAAAAGGCTGGCCCAAGAAAATGAAGCTCTTAGAGCCCATGTTCGACAATTGAGAATAGCAGCCGAGAACCAGGGCAGAAGCAGAAAAGATGAAAGGCTCATCTACAACCTTACACAAAAGATACATGACTGTGAAAATGATTTGCAGAAAATTGAGTCTAAGCTAGAAAAAGTACGAACAAAGTTGGCCAAAAATGCAGAAGGACGGGCAACTTTTGTTCAACAGATGAAAGAAAGATATGAAAGAGGGGTCACAGGTTGGGAAAGGAGATTAACAACCTCGAAGGTAAAATGGCTAAACAAGCCGAAAGAGAACATTGCTACGCTTTGATGGCATAGCTAGAGGGAGACCTACATCATTTGCAAGAACATAATCATACCGCCACCCAGGTCTTAGAGGCTAGATCCCAGCAGATTGGGCGTTTGTTGCAAGAAAAGGGCATCATAAGGGAAAGGGTCAGAAGAATCGCCGACTACATCATGATGAAATACAGTGAGTGTGAGGACATGATCAGGTCCATTTTCTTCTCCACAGCAATGATCTTTGTCTTCCAGATAATGGAGGATCTCTATCGTCTCCAAGATGACATGGCGCGTAGGCCCGCAGTAAGACCAGTTGGTGTTCCTAGGACAGGGTTGGAGGCACTGATGTACTCTTGATTGTATTTCCTTTTTCGAGTCTGTATTTTCATTTTTAAATTATGTTTCGAGTCTATTTGAATTTTTAAATTCCTAGAAAAAGTATGTTTCGAGTCTTTTGTAATTCAGTAAAGTAGAAGTTTTATTAATGAAATATAGAAAACCCCAAAAACTATTTCTTTATTTTTCGCATTTATTTCTTGAACTACGTGATGATCTGATTCACTCGGTGTCGTGATACGTAGGCAATCCGCATCGGATCCAGTCATGATTTTATAAATAACACAAATGAAAAAAAACCCAAAAAAAAGAGCAAAAGAAAAGCGAGAAAAGCAAGAAAAGAGAGGAAAGAAAAAGTAGAAGACAGGAATAAGAGGAGAAGCATTAAAGAGCCAAAGTGGAAAGAAAGGAACAGTGGAGAGATAAACAAAAGTAGGGATGAAACACGTAACCGTTGCAAAACATGTAGAAACACATTTAACTGTATAGGTCCATTACACCCCCAATGTGCGATTCCCTATGTGTTAATTGCTTCAAACTAACCAGCTTGTTGTCTACTGTTGAGTATAGGTTCTATATTAAGGTGGTTGGTTTTGTGGTAATCTGGATTCACACTCATACTTCACAAGATCAAAAGGCAGTGTAGAGATGTCGACAGAACGTCTTCCGCCAACAATTCCCATATCGGATGACAGTCCGCTATTTGTTATCCCAACCTCGGAGTCAGCAGCTGCTGAGGAGAATAGGGCAGTGCGCCTCCGCGTGCTTGAAATGTGGGACGATTGGTCTAATGGTAGGGAGCCGCCGAGTTCCATACTTGGTTTCCCCGAGTTACTTCCCAGGGCAAGTGGAAATTATAATGTTCCGATAAACTACCCAAATACCCCACTTGGATACCCCACCATTTCAGCTCATTTCACCGGAACACCTTCTGAGGCCGGGAGTAGCCTCCAACATATTTACCACACCACCAACTTCGGCTGCAGTGCAACCCACTTTACCCAGGCCAAGCTTTGATCCATTATAATTCACCTTCCAAATACCATCCTTTCCACCAGAACCAACCCAGTTCACCACTAATTCCTACCCCCAGCAACCCCGGTACGAGTTTACCGCGGGACAGGAGAAAACCATAAAGAACCCTGAACAAGAGGAGATTACCCGAAAAATAAGGAGCATGGAACAGAGCCTCAAAAATATATAGGGTTTGAGCGGACAAAAGAGCGTATCCTATGCTGATCTGTGTATGTTCCCGCACGTTCACTTACCCTTGGGTTTCAAAACACCGAAGTTTGAAAAGTATGACGGGCATGGGGATCCCATATCCCACCTCAAGAGGTACTACAACTAATTGCGGGGAGCAGGTGGAAAAGAAGAGCTTCTCATGGCTTATTTTGGAGAGAGCCTGGTCAGCATTGCTTCTGAATGGTACATGGATCAGGATATATCTCGTTGGCATATTTAGGATGACCTAGATAGGGATTTTGTCAGGCAGTTTCAGTATAACATCGACATAGCCCATGACAGGAATTTGTTGTCGAATCTCAAGAAGAAGTCCTCTGAAAGCTTCCGAGAGTATACTGTCAAATGGCGCGAATAAGCGGCCAGAGTCAAGCCTTCAATGGATGAAACAGAGATGGTTAGTGTTTTCCTTCAAGCCCAAGAGGCTGATTATTTTCAGAATATGATGTCCGCGATGGGGAAACCATTTGCCAAGGCCATCAAAATTGGTGAAATGGTCGAGAATGGTCTAAAAAAGGGCGCATATTGAGTCAATCTGCTATAAGGGCTACCTCCTAAGCAATTCAAGGCGGGTCTGGAGGTGTAGCGAACCGAAAGAAGAAGGAAGAAGTGGCAATGGCAACTTCAAGTGTAAGAAAACCCCGTCCACCTAGACCTTACTTCCCTACAAGAACCCCACAACATTACTATCCCCATCAGGATGTGGCTTATGCTATGGTTCCTCAGTCATACGCAGTAATGAATGCCCAGCCCTACGTTAGGCCACAACAATAGTTCAACCAAACCCGATCTCCATTTCCTAGAAATCAACCTCCTCACCAAGCTCAGTATAATCCCCAACCTCCACAAAATAACTTTCCCTACAATGCCCATGCTCGGGAACCACCCATGATGGCAAACTTCTCGCCTATTGGTGAGTCATATTCTAGACTTTTCCCTAAACTTGTCTAGATGGGTCTGTTGCAGTCCGTACCTCAAATCAGGCAGAACCTAGAGTCACCCTCTTACAGAGCTAGTACTCGATGTGCTTACCATTCGAGAGCAGAACGGTATGATACAGACGACTGTTGGACCCTGAAAAGCGCTGTTGAAAATCTCATAGAAAAAAAGCGGATAGTGCTAAAGGACGAAGACACTCCTAATGTGACCAACAATCCATTACTGTCTCCCAACAACGGACCAGTTATTGGGCTGATTTGCGAAGATAAGGAGTTCGATCTTGCTTTGAAAGCCATAATTGCAATCGCTGATGTTGAAAGGAAGCCAAAGGCTGTCACAAAACAAGACAAGGGGGAGAAGAAGAGTAAACCCAACCCTTAAAATACAGAAAAGAAAGTGGAAACCAAAACTGGGACGGCGCCTTCAAAAGATACCATTCTTTATGTTCCCCAGGGTCACAAGAAAGAACAAATATCATTGAGCCCGCCAAGAAAGTTTGAGCTGAACAAGGGTTCTAAAATGTATATGCCTAAAGGGACCTATGTGGTACGGGGGCCAGTAATTTCATCAAGGCTGAATGAGCCCGTAGTTATTGGCCGCGCACCATAGAGGCCCATGACAGATCCTACTGCTGTCCCATGGAATTATAAAAAGGTGGTAGTAACCTATAAAGGAAAGGAAGTCCTGGGAGAAGCAAATGAAACTAACCCGGTCGAGAAATACTTCAATATGGAGGAAGTGAATAAAGCCACGAAGAAGAGTTCTTCAGGAAAATAAAAACTGCGGACTATCAGATAATTGACCAACTCCGAAAGTCTCCTGCTCAGGTCTCTTTGTTATCTCTGTTAATGAATTCAACTGAGCATCAGAAGGTGTTGATAAAAATCCTCAATGAAACTTATGTCCCAATTGAAACCATTGTTGAGCAACTGGAAAGGATGGCAGAAAGATTATTCGCAATCAATCAGATCTCCTTCAGCAAGAATGATTTGCCCCCGGAAGGGGCTACCCACAACAAATCCCTCCATTTGACAAGTTAAATGCGAGGGGTACTATGTGAAGAGAGTCATGCTAGATAGCTGGTCCGGAGTTGATATCTGCCCTCTCTCAACTTTGAAAATAATGGAGATTGGGACTAAGATAATCAGGCCTAACATCTGTGTGCGTGCCTTTGATAGTATCAAAAGAGACACCATAGGTGAGATCGATCTGATCTTGACTATTGGTCCTGTGGATTTCGAGGTGACCTTTCAAGTCCTAGACATGGATACTTCCTACAATTTCCTCTTGGGAAGACCTTGGTTTCACGCAGCAGGGGTTGTACCTTCCACTCTCCACCAGATGGTGAAATTTGAATATGAAGATCGGGAGATTGTAGTCCATGGAGAGGACGAGCAGTAGATTTACCGGGACTCGTCAGTCCCATGTCTCGAAGCTAGGGAAGGAAGTGAACATATAGTCTATCAAACTTCTGAGGTTGTGGTTGCAGACCAATGTGAAGAAGGAAGCCCTTGTCCTCAACCCTTTCTCTCAAACGCGTCAATTATGGTTGCCAAGGAAATGATCAGGCATGGTTATAAACCCGGGAAGGGGCTAGGGATGTCATTGCAAGGAATCACGGAACCTGTCACTCTGGCTGCTAGCGAAAAGTTCATTGGCGTGGGTTTCCAAACCACGCCAGCTGATGAAACATGGGCAAATAAGCGAAAGAACAATGGTTGGGTCTTGCTTAAGCCGATCCCGCATCTGTTTGAAACCTTCGTCATGCCCAAGTACAATGAAGAAGAAGAAAATGAGGCCTTCACGGTCGAAGAAATTAAAGAAATATGTGGGGCTATAAGGCAGATGTTGTATGAAACCCACATAGTTCAGCCGGGAGAATGCTCGAGCACCGCTGAGGTGATGTACATGGGGCCCGATGCCAAGTTGAAAAATTGGAAGGCTACTCCATTCCCAGTCAGTCGGGAATCCCGGTAGTCCAGTCTTGCCACCTTTTCTGCATCACGAGTTATTTCAGGGTGTAACTCGGATATTTCTTTTAGTTTCATGTCTTTAAATTCCAATGTAAACCTTGTTATCTTCAAAATTCAATGAAATGAAATCAATATTTCATCGTTCATCTCTCTTTATTCTTACTGATTTTTGTTACTTTTTCTTATTTCTTTTTTCAGTTCTAATAATGCGGCTTTAAATAACATGACATGCTTGCGGACTTCATGCCCAGATCCAACACGCTGTCTAATTGTGAAATTATGAAGCAAGAACTAGAATATGATGAAGAAGAGGCTTTTAGGGAAATAAATCGAGAATTGAAACAATTTGAGAATAAGCCTAAGCCAAATCTAAATGAAACCGAGCTGGTAAATTTGGGTAATTCAGAAAAGGTCCAAGAGACCATGATAAGCATTCACACAGATGAAAGAACTAGGGATGCCTTGATCCAACTTTTGTTTGAATTCAAAGATGTGTTTGCTTGGTCCTACGATGACATGCCAGGATTGAGTGTCGATTTGGTGGTCCACAAGTTGCTGACTTACCCCGATTATCCCCTTGTCCAGCAAAAGCAAAGAAATTTCAAAACTGATATTAGTGACAAGTTTAAAGAAGAAGTCATCAAACAGTTGAAAGTGGGGGTGATCCGAGTGGTCCGATACACCACATGGCTAGCTAATGTAGTTCCCGTACCAAAGAAAGATGGTAAAACTCGGTGTGCATTGACTATCGAGATCTGAATAAAGCAAGTCCCAAAGACAACTTCCCTTTGCCAAACATCCACATTCTCGTTGACAAATGTGCCAAACATGAGATACAGTCTTTCGTGGATTGTTATGTTAAGTATCATCAGGTTTTAATAGATGAGGAAGATGCATAAAAGACAACATTTACAACACCTTGGGGCACCTATTGCTATAAGGTCATGCCTTTTGGTCTGAAGAATGTCGGGGTAACTTACATGAGAGCCATGACTGCCATTTTCCACGACATGATGCACCAGGAAATTTTGGTGTATCTGGACGATGTGATCATCAAATCCAGAACACAGGACAACCATGTTCGAGACCCGAGAAATTTTTTTGAGCGACTGCGTAAGTATGATTTGAAGTTGAATCCGGCTAAATGTGCATTTGGGGTTCTGTCTGGCAAACTCTTGGGATTTATAGTCAGTCAGAGGGGCATCGAGTTAGATCCAACGAAAATAAAGTCTATTCGGGATTTGCCTCCTCCGAAAACCAAGAAAGAGGTTATGAGCCTGCTGGGAAGGTTGAATTACATTAGTCGATTCATTGCTCAGTTGACTTCCAGATGTGAGCCCATCTTCAAGCTGTTGAAGAAATATGCAGCAATTAAATGGACAGACGAGGGTCAAGAGGCCTTTGACAAAATCAAATAATATCTATCGAATCCACCGGTCTTAGTCCCACTCGAACCTGGAAGACCTTTGTTTTTGTATTTGACAGTCTTGGAGAATTCTTTCGACTGTATCCTCGGGCAACATGGTGTGACCGGGAAGAAAGAGCAGGCAATCTACTACTTGAGTAAAAAGTTCACAAGCTATGAAGCTAAATATACCTTGTTGGAAAGGACTTGTTGCGCCTTAACTTGGGTCACTCAAAAGCTTAGGCATTACCTGTTGGCCTACACTACTTACCTCATCACCACGCTGGATCCTTTAAAGTACATATTCCAAAAGCCGATGCCCACAGGGAGGTTAGCAAAATGGCAGATCCTGCTCGCAGAATTTGACATAGTTTATGTCACCCGCATGGCAATGAAAGCCCAGTGTCGCGGGCCTAGCTTTTCAACGACACTAGCGGCACCAAAATGCCCGCGCGGCGCCTGCAGTCACCCCGCACTGTAGGCCAGCCCTTCCTTATCCCAGGTTTTCTAGCATGATCCTGTGCCTGTGGTGGAGCTTGCTCAAAAGGCTCACTCCAACTGTGCCGCCCAAATATGATGTCAAGGCTCTTAGCCTTGACTAGCTGTGGCACTTCTCATCTGATGGATCATCATCCATGTGCACACCCGGGGTCGGCTAGGTACACGTACGTCCTTCTCCTAGCACTGAGCATCGCTCTCGCGTGCACAGCCTAATCCTCAAGCTTGACACTCGCCTCGTGCATCCGCACCCAGCTTGTGCTTCGCCCGAGTAGGGCAACCTTTAGTCCTTGGTCTTTGTCATGTGCGTCTTTCGTAGCATGCCCATCCTTGTCTTATGGCATGGACAAATATAGCCCTCGCGACATACTTTCATCCCACATAGTGCAGTGTCGCCCCACAACTGCACGTCTAGGCTAACGGACCCTTGCTCGCCTAGCTGAACCCAAGCTAAGCTCACAAGTCGACACATGAGGCCCCTAATAAAGGTGCTTCAAGTATCCAATCAGCACGGAGGTCTTCATCCATCATTTCGATAGCCTGCAGGGCATAACCATCCCTCATGTCAAGCCTCCAGTACCCGTTTGGTGCCCAACACTGGCCCTAAGGCGTCGCGCCGTCCATAGAGTTCCCAAACTCGTATGGATACCTTAGACACTCCTTTGAGATGTCCAGGCAGGCCCTTGAGGTTCTCCCCCAAGGTAGCTCACTTGGTGCGGCTTGATGGCAGTGCACACGGGGGAGGCAGGCTGAGCTTCAACACCTATACCCCCTTATATATGCTTAAAATTAAAAAGCCCAAGACTCAGTAATCGTCTAGTTCAGGTCAGAGAATCAGAATGGCCTTCCTTCGCGCATATATAAGGGCATACTAGGAACAAGGCTTACGGCCGAGATCTCTAGATTCCCACTAAGTCTATTGCACACTTAGGACATGCAACACAACATATCTTGATGGTTGTTGTCTCATACATAGTCCCTCTGCCGAATTTTCCTTCACAATACTTTGTCAGCACACGTCGCCTACGCGACTGACATTCGTCCTGGCGCACTTAGCGCGCAGAACTCATGGATGCCATGACCCTCAAATTTTGGGGTGTGACATCCTCCCACACTCAACCTGTCATAGTCCCCGATGACACAACAATGCCCACGACAACCCGGAGTCTGCCCCCTTAGGGATGTACACTGCCTCCCTTAATCCTTGTGGGTCGGACTTCCTCGAAGTCCAGCTCAAAATGGAGTCGTGCCCCTTGCACTTCTCCTCCCAAGTATCTTCCAAGTGTGCCTTCTGCACTGCACCTCCTATCGGTGTTCGCTTTGAAAGTGCCTCCGCACTTGCACCCTCTGGTGTCTAACTTTGTGGTGACCCACACTAGTCGACCACACCATGACCCTCACGGCCTTCATCTGTCTGAAGTTCTTCCCTCAATGGAAAAGCACCTTATTATGCTTAGGCGTAGCTCACACAGTTCAGCAACTTGCTTAGCCTTTTATTCTCCCTCATTGCCTTGGAAAGTTTAGCTCACTTCAGACTCACAATTCTGCACCAGCGCCTTTGCATAGGCGGATCCTCCCACACTCAATGTGGAGGATACTTCTCAATGTACCTGTCCCCTATTGGCAATCATCTCGCTCTTTGGGACGTACCCTCGGTGAGTATTGCATTCTCAAAGTTATAACTTCGCCGCATTCAAGAACAAAGCTCTTTGTTTTCCAACTGTCACTTCCTCAGCAAGTACCCAATGCTCCCGGTAGTAACTCTGTACTCGCCCTATAGACAAGAACTCTCTCAGTTCTGCTAGCACGACTTCCCGGTTCGGTGTGCTTCGCACATGGCCCCATCTCAATGGTCCCCGATCACTTGGTGTACCCCTTTCTAGAACGACACCTTCTAACTTGGAATCCCGCTCAATTTTGGAGCTTCGCTATTTCCTTCGATTTCGTCTCCTCACCTTAGCAATTCAGCACAATGCCTCTCTATCAAATGGTTCGGCTCTTTTTCACAATCTTGGTGGCTGACTCCACCCCATTGTGACACTCATGTACTCCCGCTAAGAAGCCCAACATAGGTCCTTCTTTGTGGTTGTCAAGGGACTCTCCTGCCATTCATCGCAACCCTTGAGATGGCTAGGTACATCTCAATGCCCTTAGGCAGTCCATAAGTCTAACCCGCAGGATAGACACTCAAACTGATGCGCTTCTCATATCCTTGGCAGGATCTTTTCACGATCATGCCCTTTGTTTATAGTCCATGGCTCACCCTCTTGGTAATATGGCTGCACGACCTGGCAAACGTGTCCTTTTCTTGACCACCCGACTCATCGGCATATCATCACATTCAACTGGAGCACAGACTTACGAAAGAAACTGGGGTTGTCCATTTCCTTCGTCAAACGGCCAACAGCTCTACTTGCTGCTTAACATGAACAAAACGCCTCAACCTGATGAGATCCCAAATGCTACTGAACCCTCATGGTTCAAACAGAATTCAACCCGCGCAAGGAATACTCTTAGTCCGTTCGACATTCCTTACCATGCCTTGCTTAGCAAAGCTGCTAACCAACTGTTGACAGAGTTTCTGACACACTGCCGGATCATCACAATCAAGACAATTGAGCTTCTGCTAACCGTCTGTCCCTTCTTGTGGCACTATCCCAACAGCATCGTACAATGGCTCCCTTTGCAAACCAACTATGCCTATATAGTATCCCTCTGAAAATAGCACGCTGCACGGAAGACATCCCTTATGATATCTCAATCAAACTAGGATGCCCCAAAATCGTCCCTCAAGATACAGACGATGGCGGAAACAACGACTGCGACATGGTCTGATTCTGTAGGTTGAAGTTAATGGATGACAATGCACATTCTAGACATAACTCACGCAACCTATCCCCTCTTTTTGGACCAGTAGTATCGGGTTCTCGATCTCTGGTGGCATATGAACATCAATCTCTGATTTGATATGATCTCCACACTGACATCCAAAATGCACTTGCCATCTCACTTCTGCTTAGATATCATTTGTCATGGCAGAATATGGCCTAACATTGCTCTGATACCACGTGTCGCGGGCCTAGCTTTTCAATGATGCTAGCGGCACCAAAATGCCCGCGCGGCGCCTGCAATCACCCCGCACTGCAGGCCAGCCCTTCCTTATCCCAGGTTTTCTAGCACGATCCTGTGCTTGTGGTGGAGCTTGCTCAAAAGGCTCACTCCAACTGTGCCGCCCAAATATGATGTCAAGGCTCTTAGCCTTGACTAGCTGTGGCACTTCTCATCTGATGGATCATCATCCATATGCACATCCGGGGTCGGCTAGGGACACGTACATCCTTCGCCTAGCACTGAGCATCGCTCTCGCGTGTACAGCCTAATCCTCAAGCTTGACACTCGCCTCGTGCATCCGCACCTGGCTTGTGCTTCGCCCGAGTAGGGCAACCTTTAGTCCTTGGCCTTTTTCATGTGCGTCTTTCGTAGCATGCATATCCTTGTCTTATGGCATGGCCAAATATATCCCTCGCGACATACTTCCATCCCACATAGTGCAGTGTCGCCCCACAACTGCACGTCTAGGCCAATGAACCTTTGCTCGCCTAGCTAAACCCAAGCTAAGCTCACAAGTCGACCCATGAGGCCCCTAAGAAAGGTGCTTCAAGTATCCAATCGGCACGGAGGTCTTCATCCATCATTTCGATAGCCCGCAGGGCATAACCATCCCTCATGTCAAGCCTCCAGTGCCCGTTTGGTGCCCAACGCTGGCCCTAAGGCGTCGCGCCGTCCATAGAGTTCCCAAACTCGTATGGATACCTTATACACTCCTTTGAGATGTCCAGGCAGGCCCTTGAGGTTCTCCCCTAAGGTAGCTCACTTGGTGCGGCTTGATTGCAGCGCGCACGGGGGAGGCATGCTGAGCTTCAACACCTATACCCCCCTTATATATGCTTAAAATTAAAAAGCCCAAGACTCAGTAATCGTCTAGTTCAGGTCAGATAATCAGAATGGCCTTCCTTCGCGCATATATAAGGGCATACTAGGAACAAGGCCTACGGCCGAGATCTCAAGATTCCCACTAAGTCTCTTGGCACACTTAGGACATGCAACACAACATATCTTGATGGTTGTTGCCTCATACATAGTCCCTCTGCCGGATGTTCCTTCACAATACTTTGTCAGCACACGTCGCCTACGTGACTGACATTCGTCCTGGATCACTTAGCGCGCAGAACTCATGGATGCCATGACCCTCAAATTCTGGGGTGTGACACCAGGCTCTAGTGAATCACCTAGCTAAAAACCTTGTTGACGACGAATATCACCCCTTGAATACTTACTTCTCGGACGAGGAGGTGAATTCAGTTGAGGTAATATCAGAAGACACCAATGCTTGGAAAATGTTCTTCGATGGAGCTGTGAACGCAAGAGGTATCGGGATTGGGGCAATTTTGATCTCACCCACTGGTCAACACTATCCAGCCACAGGCCGGCTTCAGTCTTTCTACACAAACAACACTGCCGAGTATGAAGCCTGCATTATAGGTATGAATATGGCAATCGACCAAGATGTTGAAGAACTATAGATCATGGGAGATTCGGACTTGATTATCCGACAAGCTCAGGGTCAGTGGAAACCCTGGATGTCAAGCTTATTCCATACAGGCAACATGTGGAGGATCTTAGTAAACGGTTCAAGTTAGTCGAGTTCAGGTACATTCCTCGTTTTCACAATGAGTTGGCCGATGCATTCTCTACTTTGGCTTTGATGTTGCCGTATCCAGGCAATCTCCACATTGACCCGTTGGAAATCCAAATCCGAGAAAGGCGTGGTTACTGCAATACGGTTGAGGCAGAACCGGATATTCAGCCATGATATCATGATATCAAGAGATTTCTAAAAACTAAAGAATATCCTGATCAAGCCAGTGGAGACCAAAAGAGAACTATTAGACGACTTGCAAGCGGTTTCTTCTTGAGCGGTGAGGTCTTGTACAAAAGGACTCCAGATCTCAACTTGTTAAGATGTGTTGATGTCGAAGAGGCCTGAAGAATCATGTATGAAGTGCACGTAGGAGTGTGTGGACCCCACATGAATGGATACGTCCTGGCAAAGAAAATCCTTCGAGCATACTATTACTGGATGACTATGGAAAAAGATTGTTTTAGTTTCATCCGAAAATGTCATCAGTGTCAGGTGCACGGTGACCTGATTCATGCGCTGCCTATAGAACTGCATCCCATGTCAGCACTTTGGCCATTTTTTGCCTGGGGTATGGACGTTATTGGGCCGATCGAGCCAAAAGCTTCAAATGGAAATAAGTTTATATTGGTCGCCATCGACTACTTCACAAAGTGGGTTGAAGCAATTACTCTCAAATTTGTCACTAAGAAAGCGGTGGTAGACTTCGTGCACTCCAATATCATCTGTCGTTTTGGTATTCCTGCAACTATCATTACGGATAATGCTGCAAATTTGAATAGTTATTTGATAAGGGAGATATGCGAACAATTCAAGATAACGTATCGGAACTCTACCCATTATCGGCCTAAAGCTAATGGTGCTATGGAGGCAGCAAACAAGAACATCAAAACGATTTTTAGAAAAATGATCCAAAGTTACAGGCAATGGCATGAAAAGTTGCCATTTGCATTGTTGGAATATCGCACTATTGTGTGCACATCAGTTGGAGCAACCCCATATCTTTTGGTTTATGGCACTGAAGCCATGATACATGCAGAAGTTGAAATCCTTTCTCCTCGGATCATTGTTGAAGTTGAGCTTGAGGACAGTGAGTGGGTCAAAGCCCGTTTGGAACAGTTAACCCTGATCGATGAAAAATGAATGGCCGCAGTCTGCCACAAGCAGTTGTATCAACAAAGAATGGCACGTACCTACAACAAGAAGGTGCGGCCTAGAAACTTTGAAGCAGGGCAACTCGTTTTGAGGCGTATTCTCCCCCACCATCAGGAAGCAAAAGGAAAGTTCGCTCCTAACTGCAAGGGCCCATACATTATCAGAAAATTATTTCCAAAAGAGGCCTTGTACCTGGGAGACATCGAAGGAAATGACCCTGAAATAGCTGTAAATGCAGATGCAGTCAAAAGGTATTATGTCTAGTCTTTCTACAGCAACAAAATTATCCGTTTGGGATGATGAAGGCTTTCATTCTCGCTACCCCAAACACTCCAATCCTTTGCTAACCCTTTTAAGTCGGTTACCTTTCTTTCATTACCCTCTTTGGAACCTGAAGACATTTGTAAAAAAAAAATATTTTCCTGAAGTACGTTCGACTTGATTCTTAAAGGATACGTAGGCAACCTCTCTCTAGGGTTCAGTCCCACCAAAACAAAAATCCAATTTCCCCCAAAAATGAAACTGGGGCAGATATTATAATGGTTAGGCGATGATCCCGCTTGAACGGTTCCAAAGTTTTAATTCAGTCCAAATTCTTTTGACCCAAACCTTGTTCAAGTCTTCCCGATCAAGCGGTAAAAGGTGTTCAAAATCGGAGAACGCAGTTGTTTGAACTCGATGCAATCAAGATAAAAGAAATAAAATGAGAGATTCTTATTGGTGAAAACCTGCGGGCACCGTCAGGCGATAGTGAGCAAAGAAATTGAAATGAGAGAGTCTTGTTAGTGAAAACTCGTAAAGAGCACTATAAGGAGACGATGAGAAGAGAAATGAGAGAGGTCAATTGGTGAAAACCCGCAAAGAGCGATGTTGATCGAAAAGAAGAAATTCCTCACCACCATTGGCACTAAAAGAGTCCTGGCAAGGTTTCTCGATCTTAAAACACGGGTCATAATGGGTTTATGAGAAGTTGGATAGTTGGGAAGATCGGGTATCTAGTCCAAGAAGCATGTCATGTCTATTAAAGTCTCCATGAACTCCAGATAAGTCCTTCTGTCCTCCCCGAAAGGGACACTCCTCTTTAAATTAACTTTCTTGTCCTTTGTTTGCTTTTCTTTGAATCCCTTTTGGTCTAACTCTGTCCCGAAACTAATGCAAAGAAAAGGTGGCAAGATTGGTTTTATAAGGTTATGCTTAATAAAAGCCAAATCCAAAGGAAAGCACCAAGCCTCAGCGGGTGCATCAGGTCGATCCCGACTGGCCATGATGGCCAATGCTCCGAAGTCAAAACTATCGAAAATGAAAGAAATCCAAAGTCAAATGCCCCTAGAGGCATTATAAGATGAAAAGGCCAAAATTCCACACGGGTGAACCGTCATGAGAAATTTTGGAAAGTTGAGTTCCTCGATTTCAAAAGAGAGATCAATCTTCAGAAATCCAGCAAGCAGCAGAGGTTTTCATCAACAGAGTAGGGCAGAGATCAAGTGATCAAAAACAATCAAGGCCACAAAATCGACCACCGTTTCAAACTAACAATTATTTTTTGTTTGAAAACTTGAAACAGGTGCAATCCAAAGAAACCTTGCAAGAAGCAGGTGCAACCAAAAAGAAATGCGCAAGTGCTAAAACAGCTTTGCAACAACGATCCATAAAAAGTGAAGTCCCCTCCAAATTTTTTCCCGCATTTAATCATTGCATGAAAATAAAAATAAAAATAAAAAAGGGAAGAGAAAACAAAACAAGATTGAAAAAATAGGATAAGAAGAAAATTCAAAAAATGATAGCTTAGGACTCACAATCTCTACTTTTACTCTTTTCCAACATAGGGTCTCCACTCCCTAGTTGAGATTCTTTTAGACATAGGGTCTCCACTCCCTAGTCGCCTTTTGCCAACATAGGGTCTCCACTCCCGTCCCCACTCCCTAGTCACCTTTTGCCAACATAGGGTCTTCACTCCCTAATTGAGATTATTTTTAGACATAGGGTCTCCACTCCCTAGTCTCCTTTTTCCAACATAGGGTCTCCACTCCCTAGTTGAGATTATTTTAGACATAAGGTCTCCACTTCCTAGTCGCCTTTTTCCAACATAGGATCTTCACTCCCTAGTTGAGATTATTTTAGACATAGGGTCTCCACTCCCTAGTCGCCTTTTGCCAACATAGGGTCTCCACTCCCTAGTTGAGATTATTTTTACATAGGGTCTCCCCTCCCTAGTCGCCTTCTTCCAACATAGGGTCTCCACTCCCTAGTTGAGATTATTTTCAGACATAGGGTCTCCACTCCCTAGTCGCCTTCTTCCAACATAGGGTCTCCACTCCCTAGTTGAGATTATTTTCAGACATAGGGTCTCCACTCCCTAGTCGCCTTTTGCCAACATAGGGTCTCCACTCCCTAGTTGAGATTATTTTAGACATTGGGTCTCCACTCCCTAGTCGCCTTTTGCCAACATAGGGTCTCCATTCCCTAGTTGAGATTATTTTAGACATAGGGTCTCCACTCCCTAGTCGCCTTTTGCCAACATATGATCTCCACTCCCTAGTTAAGTTTATTTTAGACATAGGGTCTCCACTCCCTAGTCGCCTTTTGCCAACATAGGGTCTCCACTCCCTAGTTGAGATTATTTTTAGACATAGGGTCTCCACTCCCTAGTCGCCTTTTTCCAACATAGGGTCTTCACTCCCTAGTTGAGATTATTTTAGACATAGGGTCTCCACTCCCTAGCCGTCTTTTGCCAACATAAGGTCTCCACTCCCTAGTTGAGATTATTTTTAGACATAGGGTCTCCACTCCCTAGTCGCCTTTTTCCAACATAGGGTCTCCACTCCCTAGTTGAGATTATTTTAGACATAGGGTCTCCACTCCCTAGTCGTCTTTTGCCAACATAGGGTCTCCACTCCCTAGTTGAGATTATTTTAGACATAGGGTCTCCACTCCCTAGTCGCCTTTTGCTAACATAGGGTCTCCACTCCTTAGTTGAGATTATTTTAGACATAGGGTCTCCACTCCCTAGTCGTCTTTTGCCAACATAGGGTCTCCACTCCCTAGTTGAGATTATTTTAGACATAGGGTCTCCACTCCCTAGTCGCCTTTTGCCAACATAGGGTCCCCACTCCTTAGTTGAGATTATTTTAGACATAGGGTCCCCACTCCCTAGTCGCCTTTTGCCAATATAGGATTTTAGACATAGGGTCTCCACTCCCTAGTCGCCTTTTTCCAACATAGGGTTTCCACTCCCTAGTTGAGATTATTTTAGACATAGGGTCTCCACTCCCTAGTCGCATTTTTCCAACATAGGGTCTCCACTCCCTGGTTGATTTTTAGTATAGATATAGGGTCCCATTCCCTAATCGCTTTCCCCTAAAGATACACAATCTTGATTTTATTGCTTTCAATGAAAGTAGTTTAGATTTTGTTACAATAACTCACGAAATTTTCCTAGTGAAAACTGGGGCAGAAAAATTTCGTTCATTTGTTTGCTTTGGTGCCTTAACAGGTTTTCACCGTGAGGCACAAGGTTTGAGATGACCAAAAGAAGAAATCTCAACCCAAATAAAAGAAAAGAAGTTGAACTCTGAGTGTAGAAGCGGAGAAAAGATGCGGATTGCTCAAGCTATGGTTGAAGTCGCAAGCTTCGCATGTTCCGCCTTGATCCGAAAGCTGAAGAAGAATGAACCAGCGGTTGCAGCTAACGAGCATCAAGATTCAGATCAGAATCCGCAGGAAGAACCAGTCAAGGCTCAAGATCAAGCTTAGAATACTTATAGAAAGGAATCTTGTAACTCGTAGTTGGTAGGATTAGCTAGTTTAGCTTTTTATCTTTTATTTTAGTGTAATAAGGGGCTCAGCAAATCAGAAACATCAGCAATAGTAGTGAAATCACAGTTTCTCGGTAGTCCCAACTACCAAAACTTCCAGAACTACACTGACCTGATTCCTTTATATCCAAGAATATGTAGGCAACCTCTGAAGCAAGGTTCGGTCAGACTCTTTCCAACAAGTGCTTCTCATGGAGTTTCAAGTGGGCAAAAATCCCCCATAGTTGCTCATTTTGTCTTTACCCGAAAACCCTTCGTGTTTCCAAGCAAAGAGGGGCAGCTGTGAGCACGTAATTTTTTCCCTACATGCAATACTCCTATAAAATCCAAGAAAGTAGATTTCTTTCTTAATTATTTGCCATTTTTAGGAATTTTTGTAGATTTTTATTAATTGTTTGCATTTTTCCTGCATGTTTAATTTTTTATTTAAATCATGAAAAATACCAAAAAAATATCGCGCAATACATTTAGGATTTGTTTTTACATTGTTAAAATTAATCAGTAATTATTTGCTTTTTTAAAATTTGAAAATCACAAAAATAGCTCATTTTTACATTTTTTGTCTTTTAATTTTAGTTTATTAATTTTCCACTTTTAATTTAGAATTAAGTGATGTTTAAAATTTTTATAATTAATTTAATTTCAAATTTTTAGATAATTTAGGATTTTTTAATTATTAGGTTTTTAATTAAAAAAAGAGAGAAGAAAAGAAAAGGAAATGAGAAATTAGAAAGGAGTCCATTTTTCGGAATTGGGCCATCCTCCAATACACCTAAATTTGGCCCAATATTTTGTCTATACAAATTAATTCCCCTCAGCCCAAATAATTCCCTCTCACCGCCCCAGCCCAACAAAATCGGACCAACACGCCTAACCGACACGCCTATTTACCCACAGTATATAACCCTTGTTATAAACATTTCCCCAAACTCCCCAAACCCTAGAGAAAATTAGAAACGGCGTTGAGGCATTGTTCATCTTCTTCCTCAACTCGCCACAACTCACCCGAGTTCACTCAAAATGGTCACCTCCTCCACGTCATTTGATTCCCAACGGTTTTTGTCATAAAGAATTCGAATATTCCCTCAAAATCGCACAATTTCGGGTACAAAAGGACAATTTGTTGGATGAATGGGAGTCGTGGATAGATGTGAATCAATCCACGCCCTCCATTTGTCCCAAAAATTGTCCAAGAAATCCGAAGGTTTTTTGAATTCGGTGCAGATTTTTGAAGATTTTCGAAGGCTATATATATGAGGTAAGTTCTATGTGCTAGGTTAGAGAGAAAATTGAAGAAAAATAGGATAAAAACTAGGAAAAGAGTAAATGGATTTTTAGGGTTCTTGAAGTTTTTTTTTCTCTTCTTCTTCAGGCTCTTTTTCTTCTACATCGGATTTCTTAGAAAAACAAAAAAAAGATACATAGTTCTGAGTCTGGTTCTCGGTGAAAAACATTTAGTTCAATTTCGAAAGAAAACAATTTGTTTTACAAATCTCAGCCTTCTTCTTCGTTTCTGAATTTTCAAGAATGGTTTTAACTTGAAGTTTTGAGTTGAGTTTGTGGTTGGGGATTCGAACTTGGGTGCTTTGGGTTTCTACTCAAGTTTTGGCTGCAATTTGGTTTTGGTCGAACTATTTGCTGAGCTCCAGTTGAGTTGAGGAATTCCTGTTGTTCCCTTCATTCCGCTTGACCTTTATTTGGTTTGTTTCATTCTCTCATTCTGTTTTCAAGGTAAACGTCTATTATCTCGTGTTGTTAGTTTCACTAGTGTATTAAAGATTTGGTGAAATTGATATCGTTTGTTTATTCAACAAAGATGTGTGTAAACTTAGCTTGAATGATCCTTTGAATTTAACAATGAAAGACTAAAATTGCTCTTATATTCTTTTGTGTTGTTTCAAATTTCTCAATACTCATAGTTACACACACACACATTCATTATATTTAAGCATTCATATGGTGTGACAAGGTTATTGTGTTAGTTTTTACTGGAAAAAAATGAGACAAAACCTTGTAAGCTCAAGTCAGATTTTGAGTTTATAGCTCTAGATGAGGGGTTTAAATTGTTTTACTCCCCTTATCAAGACCTAGCAGAATCTGTGTGTGTTTTTTGGGTTTAGTTAATCACTTTTTATCCATTCATATGTAACATGTTCAAAGTCTTGTTATGAACTTGTTCTGTTGTATCCCTTCGTGTCTGTCTCAACTTATAACGTAACCTAAATTGGTAAACAATGTATGTTTGGAGCTGTTGATATTTGGAGTTTACATAAGAAGTGTACATGCTATCCTATGACTTCGTTGTCACAGATTCTTTGGTGCCATTTTATATGAAAGATGGGTTGGTCCTGAGTTTAGTTGTGTTCTTTGAATAGAAAAGTATCCAGGGTATGTTTGGATGTATATTGATGTATTAGTTTTCGTTAAAATTGGTTTTCCTTTTTATTTGGCTGGATCTTTGCCTTGGCTGATTCTGGTTCTTTTGTTTTAAAAGGGGTTCTGTAAGTTACATTAAAATAGGTTCAGAAGCAGGGTAAGTTTGATTTCATGTTTTAGCTCTAGTTTAGTTGATAGGTTCTGCTGAAGAAACGCATTATGTGTAACTGACAAATATTTCTTCCTACTTTGTTTACTGTCCAGCCCCTTTTAGTTTCCTTATAAATTGGATTCCATGTGTAGTGTTAAGAAGATGTTTCATTTGATAAGTTTGAGGTTGGAATCAATTGAAATGTTTTTTAAGAGTGAAATCCAGATTATATGTTGCTTGTTGTTCATGGATTGGATATGGATATCAGGTCTACAAAATTTGTTTACAAACAGCCCATGGCAATAATTTTTGGGCCTCAGCCATCACTTTTCTTTGGGCCTGCCTTGGGTTTAATTGTGCGATTGGCATCTAGGCTCAATTCTGAGCCCAATGAGTGGCGACATGATGCCCATTTCATGCTCAAAATTAGTGTGCTTCAGCTGAGTGATTTTGAAAATTCTTGTTTCTATTTTGAGCGTGTATATTTGAGTTTGAATTATTTTATTTTATCATTTGTCTAGTTTGTAAAAGTTGGAATTGAAGACTCCAAAGGAACCTTATTAAGTTAAATGGGCCAATATCTAGATTCAATCATTTAGTTTACATTTGGGCTCAATTTTAAGCTCAATGAATGACGGCCCATTTCCTTTGTCTAAAAGAGGAAGCATGTAATAATATACAGGGTCTGCCCTGGCCCAATTCCTGCCTCGATTTGCATAGGCCTGTTGTGTTACTTTACACGTTATTCAATAGCTTGAGCCCAAGTTTGGATGCAAATAACCTTAGGCTTAGTTAGGTATAATCCTTTTAAAATAGATCGAGGTGTGCCATACACAAACAAAAATCCATAATCTATGGCCCTCATATTAGTATTAACTTAGATATTAAACAACTCATGAACATCGTAGTGTTGCTTTAGGAACGATTAATCTCAAATTATTATAACTACGGGTACGGCTCCCGTGACGTAGTTGTGATGATTAGTTTTAAATTAGTTTAAATTAGGAATATCTTTAGTTTTCCCTTTAAATATATATATATATAACCTCTTTTCTTTTAAAATAACTTGAGGTGTGCCATGCTTTAAATCTATAACACATGGCCCTCACAAATTTAGATTAAATAATTTGGGGTGTGCCATACACAAATAAAATCCTTTAATTTATGGCCCTCATATAAATATAAAAATTATTTTAGAAATGCTTTGAACTATCGTAGTTTGCTTTAGGACCGATTTAGATTAGTATTGCGATTATGTATACGTTCACGTAACATAATTGTAATTTTAACTCTAAAAAAGACTCGAGGGATGCGTTCGCGCAACATCAATCAAATTTTCTTAAATAAATAAACAAAGCGTTATTAATTGTGGACACATTCGCGTAACATGATTTTTGACGCGCCAAAGAAAAAGATTATATGTACGTGTAACTCAATTCTTTAATTACGAATAATCAAGTGATTCAAAAGCGGTAAAAAGATAATTGTACATAGGTCTTAAAAATGAGTAGTTAAACAATTAAGCCAAGTATAAATTGCTAAGTGACCGTACTAGAATCACGGAACCCCGGAATGCCCAACACCTTCTACTGGGGTTAACAGAATTCCTTATTTAGAATTTCTGGTTCGCATACTTCAAAAGGAAAGTCGAAATTTCCTCGATTTGGGATTTAAAATAAACCGGTGACTTTGGACACCAATTAAAATATTCCAAGTGGCGACTCTAAGAATTAAATAAATAATCATATTTCGAATAATGTCACTTAAATTGGAAAAACTCCCTTATATACCCTCGGGTGGTTAAAAAGGAGGTGTGACACTGAGCACTCAGTATCATATGTGCATCGGCGACTTGAGATGTCATGGATGAGGTGCGATGTGTGTTTTCTTTGTTTGGTTATGGGCTAGTTTGGAGAACTTGAGGTCGGGTTCTGACCGCAGCTTGGGCTTGGTGGTTTCAGTTGTGTGAGTATATGTTTTTAGGCTTATATGTCCAGTATTGTCCATAGGAGTGGGATTGATGGCTCGGTGAGTTGTTAGGATAACTATATGATGTGTACTATGTGACTAAGGGTTGTGCTTAGATGGTTTGGATGAGATAAGAAGGGTTTGCTTGGGGTGTAAAGGATTGTGGATACTTGATTTCTGCCTTGATGTGTGATATAGTCTCGATTTATGAGTGTGTTTAAGGGTCATTCATGTGTTCATTTGTGGAATGAAGTAGATTTTTATGTCTTGTTGACGAGCTTAGAGTAGGCAAGGGGAGGGTTAGAGATTAAATGGTGGTTGTGTCCATGAAAGGGCATAGAGAGGATGTTAGTTTGAGGATAAGCAGGTGATTACCTCTTGCAGGATTCTCCGAAGTTGTGTGATCCATATGATGCTCCTGTGAAAAGTTTCTTTTCTACCAACGGGGTGCATATGTGTTGCAATTTATGTTTGGATTGCTTGAGGAAGTTCGCACGGCTGTCACAGGGATGGATACACACTTAGTAGAAGATTTGTGGTATTCTATGGCTGGTGATACATGAGCGTATGAAGGATTTAGTCAAATTACAGTGTGGGACTATGGAAGCTACAGAGTAAGGGTATTGTGATTTATCGGATGTTATGTTCTATGGCTTTGAGACAAGTGGGGGCATCTGCTATTGACGATAAGATTGCATGGTCATGTGTTATGTTATTTTTGGTCTGAGGTATACGTGTGGATTGGTTATGACTTAAAGAGGTTGATTCCGAGGATGACTCGAGTAAGGAAATTTTTGGATGAACGATGTATCACATTTCATGGATATATGGAAATCTTGGAGTGGTTCAGGTTTATTATTTGTAGTGGATGTAGTAGGCAAGGATAAGGGAGTCGCTCGGTTGCTTAAAGGTGGGGGTTACTTCTTTAGGTGTTTGGGGCTAATGAAGCACAAGTCGTTTGGATCATTTTGGTGGTGCATTAAAGATTATAGCATAATAGATTACTCACGAGAAAGTTCTAATGAGTTCGAGATTCATAAGTGGTATTTGAAGATTTCTCGGATTTGTATATAGCTTAGACTTGAGATTTGCATTGGATGATGTTGGGATTTGCGGTATTGTCGCACCTCCTTTTTCCGCCCCCACGAGGGTGCAAGGGAGTTTTCTCCAATTAAAGGACAGTCGAAACGGGATTTGTTTGTTTGTTTCAGAGTCGCCACCTGGGAATTTTAAGGCGTCCCAAGTCACCAATTTTAATCCCTGAATCGAGGAGAATATGACTCTGTTTATTATTCTGCGAACCAGAAATCCGGATAAGGAATTCTGTTAACCCGGGAGAAGGTGTTAGGCATTCCCGAGTTCTGTGGTTCTAGCACGGTCGCTCAACTGTTATATTCGGCTTGATTATTTTGATTTGTTAAATACATTTTTATTGCATGATTTTATTGTTACCGCTTCTATTTAGATTGTTTATAATTAAAGACCCTTCTTCGAATCGAATCACGCGTACGTGTATTCGTTTTATATATTAATATTTTTTAACGTGAAAATCGTGTCACGCGTACGTATACACAATGATAATATAATAATTATTATTTATTTTTTTTCGAAATTTTTTATTATATAAAAAATAAAGACTTAAGTTCGAAATTGTGCTAAAAATAAAATTAAGAACGTTCGTCGCTCTTGTATAATTAAATATTGAACCGCACATCTCGAGTTATATGAAATTAATATTGATATTCTCCGAAGAGCCTCCTTTTTATTAAATGTTCGTTCGAAGTTGCGCGAACGCATAATCCGAATTGCTTTTAGAAATATAATCAGGTTACGCGAACGCATCCCTAATCACGCAAAAGATTCTTAATAGTAGTATAGATTTTCCATAAATGTTTATTGCATCCATCTATTTTTAAATGTAAGAATCATGGAGAATTACCGATTGGGATGCCACCAAATTTCTTGACAAAGAATTCAAAATTTATTAGGCGTTGCTACAAGTCTTATTTTACGCGTATGAATTATATACCTCAAAACTATTCAAATTTTAAAGAATTAATGATATGAAAAAGAAACAAACAACATGTAACTAAAAATACTACCATTTTTATCGTGGATACAACATTAACATATCCAAAAATCGAATCGCATATAAAACTGGAAAAAGAATTAATTTGATAAACAAATTAATAGTTTCTGAAGAAATTTTATTGTTATATTTAATGCGAATTCTATTTCTACATATCCTTGACATAAAATGTTGCAATTCGTGCTTGTAAATCCCATATCCTTCTCATATACTTGTTTTTAGTCCAAAGTTATAATTGTTTGGTTAATTTGTTTACAAAGATTGAGTTTGAGATAAATAAACCAATTCTTATTCTCTGCCTATGCGACTATTTGCAAACACTTAACTCTATATTTTGTAAAAAAATCATTGACATTATTTCATATATTAAAAGAAATGAGTTGATCGCGTTCCTAAAATAACTAAGCCATTAGTTATTAAGAAAGAGAACTAATCTACTAATTGATTTAATACTATATTAACCAACTAAAACAAAACTGAAATTTAAACTAATAAAATTTAAATGAGTAGAAGACATCCTTATAATTCCAAACTTCATTTACTTGCCATGTTGAAACTCTTCACAACATGAGTTTAAAAGATATGTACCTGATATTGGAAGCAAAAGAAAATGAAGATGAAAATCAGCAACAGTAATAACAGTGCAACAGCAACAACTGCCCAGCAACAGTAACAAACCGGTAACAGACCGGTGGAGTAGTAATCCCAAAAAACAAAAGCTTTAAGCTTTAAATGAAACAACAACCATTAATACTAATTTCAAACAAAGAAAGAAAGCAGTAGATTTTTTAGCTTTTATTTTTATTTTGAAAGCTTAAATATTTTTTCGGAATTTTTCTCTCTTCTATTCTCTGTCCGTTTTTTCTCTCTATCTGTGTGTGTATTTTTCTCGTCTGTATGTGTTCTCTCTCTGTATTTCTGTTCTCCTTTTTTCTATGTCTTCAAGACTTCACATATATAACACATCCCATAAACCTTTCAATTAATTAAAATCAATACTTTTTCTCTACCCAACCCATTATCTATCCACTCATCCCCATTACATTAAATAAACATATCACACCACCCCATTATATTTTGTCCCCCATGCTTCATTTAAAATAATGCAAGATTCCCCCTTTAAATTAAATCTTGTCTCCCCTTTATATTAAACAACTATATCACAACCCACCCCATTTCATTTTGTCCCCCATGCTTCAAATAAACAATTTCAAAATGTACAATTCCTAAACTACCCCTCACGACCTTACTGAAATTACCAAACTACCCCTGAACGTACTACAAATTACCAAACTACCCATCAGCTATAACACATCATTTAATCAAACTTAACCAAAATATAGACAGTATGATCAATTTCTAACAATGTTCAAACAACAATATGAACACGGATGAACATCATAACAACAATATCACATGAACACGATTTTAACAACATTTCAACAACAAATCACATGAACACAAATTGAACAACAAAGAACAACTAAAATTTGATTGAACAATATTTTAGCAACAAAACCTATTTTCGGATTTAAACAACAACAACAATCAAACAAGTACATTTAGATTAAATTCAATAATATTTCACTTAAAATCAACTCTAACAACATTACAACAAACAATTCTTATATTAAACTTTAAACAAGATTATGAGAACAATTCAAGCAATAATCATAAATGGTAAACAAGAAATCAAACTATACAAAATTCGGATTCAAGATCATCCAAACAAAGTATGAACATGAATGAATCTATTTTAACACAACAAACATGACGGATTAAACGATTAAATCAATATATTCCTTTAACACAACTAAATTCGTTAAACAAATAACAAGATCGACGAAGAAACAATTATGAACTTAAACTTGAACTTAACAATATTAACAATTTCTAACAATACATAAACACATGAAACAAATTGAAGAAATATTTAATTAAATTTCAATTTGTATCTAACAAACATCAAACTAACAAATATTCACTTAAACAATAATACAAAACATGACATGAATATGAAAACAACTAATTAAACTTCCATTTTAAAATCTGAAAATTAATTTAACAAATAACACATGAACATGAACTAAAAATTAATTCAAACGATAAACAAAACAAACATTTGTTGATTTTAGATTCGAAAATATCAAAACAAAATACGGACAAAATAAAACTCAAAAACTACTAACCGGATCGAAAGACGAACAACGACCAAACAAACAACGAACTTGACGATGAACTCACGACGTATAGGATCTTCACTTGACGAAAAACCCTCGACCTTTGCCGGACTTTAACCGGACTGCCTTGCGTCGTCAACAACAGTAAGAAGCGGCGAGCAGCAGCACGGCGCGGACAGCCATGGACGACGACATGGTCGACGTCGAAGCTCGTCCATGGCTGGACGTATTAGATGGCAGAAGAAGATGGAACACAGCAACGACGAGCAGCAGCAGCTGTCTGTCTAACACCTGCTGCGACGAGCAGCAGCAGCACGACGTCGAGAAGCAGAAGCAGCGGCGGAGGAAGGAGGAGCAGCGGCAACGGCTGGCAGCATCGGCGGCGATAGGCAGCAGCAGTAGCGACTTGTTTGGACGACGCAGCAGTAGGGGAAGCCATGGACGACGCAACATCAAGGTGACGATGAAGCTCGCCCATGGCTGGACGTAACAGAAGGAGCAAAAGCTAGCTGAAATGCAGCGGGGAAACAACCATAGTCGAGCAAGCTTTGAGCTTGACGAGCTTCAATGGCGGATAGGGCTGGGGTTATTTAGTTGAGCCGGGGTCGTGAAGGTGACGTACGTGTGTGTGTGTGTAGCCATGGCTTCTTGAGGTTGAAGGCAAAGGGAAGCCATGGGAGGTGGAGAAGCTTGAGGAAGAAGAAGAAGATAGGAGGGGTGGGGGCGGATTGGTTTAGTGTTTTTTTTTTTAGGGTTTTTGTCTTCTTTTTTTTTGTTTTGTTTTGTTTTTTTGTAAAATGTAAGACAAAAGGAGTTTGGGTCTTTATGGACTGGGTCGACCCAGTTCGAAATGGACTGGGTCGTAGGGAAGATTGGGCCAATTTTTGGGCCTGTGGCTTGAAATTGAAGAAGAGGCCTAATTCCGACTTTCTTTATATTTTCGCTCTCTTTTCTTCTTTTATTTTTCTAAAACTAAATTATAAAAATACTTAAACTATTATTAAGAACTAAATTAAGTTATAAAAGCGCAAATTAACTCCCAATAACAATTAACGCACAATTAAGTATTAATTAAGCATAAAATTGTATATTTGGACATTAAATGCTAAAAATGCAAACGATGCCTATTTTTGTAATTTTTAATTTTTTAAAAACAAATTTAATTACTAACAATTGTAGAATTAAATCCTACATGAAAAATGCGACATATTTTTGTATTTTTTATTAATTTAGCAAATAAACATGCACAGACAAATGCAAATAATTATTCAAAATATCACAAAATTGCACACCAAAGAAAAATCATTTTATTTTTGAATTTTTTGGGAGTAATTATCATATTGGGCAAAAATCACGTGCTTACAGCTGCCCCTCTTTGCCCGAAGACACGAAGGGTTTTCGTGCAAAGATAAAGCGAGCGATTTTTGCCCATCCGAGTACTCCGTTGAAGCATTTTTTTTTTTGAAAAAGATTTGACCGAACCTTTGCTTCAAAGGTTTCCTACATATCCTGGGCTAAACAGGAATCAGGTCAATGTAGTTCGGAAACTTTGGTAGCTGGGACTACCGTTGGACTGCACTGTTACTGTTGTTGCATGCTATTACTACTGCTTACCGATCTCCTTGTTACACCATGCTTAAAAGAAAACAAGAAGTTAAGCTATACTGCAATTTTTCTTGTTGCCTTGCTTTCTTGTCTGCTTGCATTTTTTCCGGTGTTTTTCTTCTTTTTGTCACATGCACTTGAGTTTGTGCTGTGACCTCTTGTTGCAACCTTCTGCTTCCCGATACCGGGGAATTTTATTGTTTCCTGCTGGGGATTCTTATTTTAACCCTCTGTTTTATTGTCCTCTGACTTGATCTTGAAATGTATGCCTCTGTTGTATGGGCGGGCTCCCAACTTCAATACTTGAAAATTTAAAGACTGAAATGTATGCCTCTGTTATCTGGGCGGGCTCCCAACTTCAAATAAACAACTTTTTGAAATAAACGTCATTCCTTTCTTCAAGCGGGCTCCTGACTTCAACAACAACTTCTAAAATAAAATGCCTTTCCTCTCTTCAAGCGGGCTCCTGATTTCAACAACAACTTTGAAAATAATCGCCATTACTCTTTTCAGGCGGGCTCCTGACTTCAACAACTTTTAAAATAAAATCCTATTCGAGGGCGGATGAACCCGAAATATCCTATTCGAGGGCGGATGAACCCAATAATATCCTATTCGAGGGCGGATGAACCCAAAATATCCTATTCGAGGGCGGATGAACCCGAAATATCCTATTCGAGGGCGGATGAACCCAACAATATCCTATTCGAGGGCGGATGAACCCGAAATATCCTATTCGAGGGCGGACGAACCCAAAGTATCCTATTCGAGGGAGGATGAACCCAAAATATCCTATTCGAGGGCGGATGAACCCAAAATATCCTATTCGAGGGCGGATGAACCCAAAATATCCTATTCGAGGGCGGATGATCCCATTATATCCTATTCGAGGGCGGATGAACCCAAAATATCCTATTCGAGGGCGGATGAACCCAAAATATCCTATTCGAGGGCGGATGAACCCATTATATCCTATTCGAGGGCGGATGAACCCAAAATATCCTATTCGAGGGCGGATGAACCCAAAATATCCTATTCGAGGGCGGATGAACCCATTATATCCTATTCGAGGGCGGATGAACCCAAAATATCCTATTCGAGGGCGGATAAACCCGACAATATCCTATTCGAGGGCGGATGAACCCAACAATATCCTATTCGAGGGCGGATGATCCCATTTTCAAAATCTTAGAATTGTCTTACCTCCGACTGTTTTTCTTCGAATCGTGTTGTCTTGCTATCTCTTAAAACTTGAATTGATTTCCTCGTTCTTCCGAGAAAATTTTCGACAGTGGCAGAAAATCTTCGGCCCCAGTTTTGGTGCTTTTCCTTGTTCTCCAGGTGGACGCCTGACTTCTGATATTTCAACTGTTCTTCCTTGTTCTCCAGGTGGACGCCTGACTGCTAATACTTCCATTTCTCTTCCTTGTTCTCCAGGTGGACGCCTGATTTCTTCTTCAATTTTTCATCCTCATTCTCCAGGTGGACGCCTGACTTGTTCTTAAATTCTCCATCCTCATTCTCCAGGTGGACGCCTGACTTTTTCTTTTCTTTTTCCTTCGCTCTGCTTTGTTCTTGCTTGCTGGGGATAATACCACTGTGGGAGTCTCCTTTCTTCCCCTCCTTCAAATTCAAATTTTTTTTTTTTCAGAATTTATTTTCGCTCAACACTGCTAGGGATAAAAGTGTTATCTTCTTGGGATAACATTGTTGAGGATAATGCTGCTGGGGAATTTTATCCCTTCCAATCGATGCTTCATTCTTCTGGAAGCTGCTGGGGATGATAATGGTTTTTGCTTTTCTGAGCACAAATGTCATCCCTTTGTTCTGTCTGCTGGGGAACAACTTCCTTCATTGGAAACTTATTATGTCGGGGGCAACACTGGTTCAATGACCACTTCCCTTGAGACTGGTGTTATCTTTATTCTTCCTCGAGTGGGTACCTGACTTCCAGAAAATTTTCCAAATGAAAGGAAAATTTTCTGCCCCAGTTTTACAGTCTCCCTTATGCATGCATTTCTGTCATCAATGCCATTCCCTTTACTTGTTTCAAATCAAACAAAATTTGTTAGTTTAAAACGTGGTGGTTGGTTGTGATACTCCCACTGGGATGGTTTTCCCTTTTCCCTTCCTTGCTCTGCGTTCCACAACTTGTTGGGGATGATATTATTTGCTGGGGATAATCCTTTTCTGCTGGGGATATCCCTCTTCTTTCGTGGCATGGCTCGGGAACTTGCATTTTCCCGACCTTTTAGTCTCGCATGAATTTTCCAAGTCATGCTTATTGCTCTCCTTGTTTGTCCACGGGCTCTGGTCTTGAGGTTTAATAACCTTTAATTTCGGCAAGGATATCCCTCTTGACACTCGTCGATCCTTTTGTCAATTCCCTTTTGCTGGGGATATCTTTCTTGACATTGGCCTCGCGCTTGTTCCTTCCTGACTATATCACTTGGATGTATTAGTCAGATCTAATATTGGAAAGCTGATGGCCTATTTTGAAGTCATTTCCCACTGGTTCTGACCAAACAGATTCTACTGGGGAAATTTCTATGAAAGGAAAAGATAAAAGGGAACAGAATAAAAGACAACGGAAAAAGATGACTCTTTAACAAAAGAAACTATAAATAAAAACCTATCAAATGCAAATACCGACTCTAATGGTCATGACATGCACATGTGGCCCATCCTCTGCCGTCAATCGTCTTTCAAGACCTTCAATTGGCGATTTCCCATCTGATTCCCAATTTTATTCGACTTGTAGTGCCCGAAGGGTTTTCACTATCAAGCCTCTCTCATTTTGGTTTTTCTCTCAGCTTGCGTCGCCTTATGGTGTCCGTAAAGATTTTCACCTATAAGACTCTCTCATTTGTATCACTTTCCAGCTGGGGATTTGGAGTGTTGCCGGTATGACTCTCTCTGCTGGAGATTAGAGTCCTTTCTGCTGTGGAACAGAATATTATGTTCGCCGGTAAGACTCTCATTTGTCTGACTTGGCATCTTTTGCAGACTGATCAGAAGGTCTTTCTTTGGACCGTAATGTGGGTTTTTTGGATAGGCTTAGAAAGAAAGGGTATTAAAGGCTCAAAAATAAATCAATTTGGGGTTCAAAATTACAACCTTCGAAATCATATTTGTTTATAACAAGCGCAACTTTTGCCCCAGTTTCTTGCTTGGGGATTATTTATTTATTATTTATATTTTTTTTAATTTTTTGTTACACTATGCACACCATGCACATTATGCACACTATGCACCCTATGACCGAGCCGTGAAGCGCCTACGTATCCTCTTTGAGGAATCAGGTCAAACGTAGTTCCCAATTCCTTTTTTTTTTCTTCTGACTTTCTTTTGTTTTTTTTTTGTTTTTTTTTTGTTATCATTTTTCTTTTTTCTTTTTTTCTTTTTCGTTTTTTTTTTTGATTTTTTTTTTACCTTCTAGGCTCGTATTTCCTAGTCGTTGCTATTGATTCCGAACGAGGGGTATGAAAGAAAATAAAATAAGGCTCAAAAGGGGTAACGAAGGATAAAGTGTTTAGGTAGCAGAACAAAATGTCTTCGTCATTCCAGTCTTCAAAACATGCCAAGTGCAAACAACACAATTGAACATAGATTTATAGTCTCTTCCGACGGTGCTGGTCTTGATAACTATGTTAAACACTTGCTTTTCATTTGTCATTTCTAAAGCACTGCTGGGTGACACTCTCATTCTCATGAATGACCCTCATGCCAATTTGGCGAATCTTGCATTTAACGGTCTTCTTTATGTTTTACTTGCCCCAGTTCCACTTGACTCGGGCTTCAAATAATCTCAAACCGTTCTTATTTCCTTTAAATGCTTTGATCACCTTCCGAGGGTTTTATGATTAACTTTTAAGACTAGGCCCAAACTGTGTGCGCATGTCATGTTCCTAGAATCGGCATTGAACAAAAATGACAAAAGGACTAAACAAAAAGATGACTGGAAATAATAAAAGACCGGCTTTTGTATTAGACTACCGGTGAAATGGTTTGAATAATAAAACAAACAAAACAACCAGAATAAAATCTTAACACAACCTTGACAAAACTTAAACAAATTGATATGACAAACTGGAAAGATAAGAAGGTTTGACACAAGACAATATTCGGATTACAACCCTAAGAATAATCCGGACAACAGAAATGATAACAAAATAAGACACCACCAGCTTCTCTTTTGCTAACCAAGGAACGGAGCGTCCTCCCACTTTATCAAAATTGGCATCTTAGCCACTTGAGCGTTCGCATCAATACTGCCAAGACCATTATCAGCTTTAATATCATCAACCTTAGTCAACAAGTCCCAATAGGATTCGAGTGCTTCTGTTATCAAGCCTGATCCCTGCAAAGTGTGCTTCTGGGTCTTGTATTTCCGGCTTACCACAAACCAACCACCTTAACTTTGCGATTCAAAACAAAACAGGTTAGGATGGACTCAGTCGGTCCCCATTATTAACAACATCTTTTTTTCGATTTTTTTTTTTTCGATTTTTTTTTTCATCATTTTTTTTCATTCATTTTTCATCATTTTTTTTTCATTTTTTGTTGTGGTCGAATTTTATGGAGATTGCCTACGTATCATGACCCCGCATGAATCAGACCTTGCGTAGTTCGGTCCAATAAAGATAAACAATACTCAACATTTTTTTTATTTTTTTTTTAATTTTCATATTAAAACCAACTGGGTTTCAAAGGTTTAAAGATGACCTACAAACTTGAAAATCAAACAACTCGCATATTCTAATCAAAAGATTTACAAACTCAAAAACAAACGGCTAGCTTCCTTTCCCCGTTTGTCAAATGCAACCAAACGGCTATTTTTGCAAATGTGGCCCCTTCCAAATTTTGAGGCCGGAGAGGATTATTTTATGACACTTTACACACTTGTCCATTCTTTTACGAAGATAGCCTTTCGACAACTGAAAGATACTCTGAGGCTATTTCGGCAAGAACGGTTTATGACGCGGCCGAAGCTAGCTCGGCTTATTTTGACCAAAAATCTAAACGGTATTCACCTGACCGTTGACTCTTTGTTTTTTTCAAATTACAATAAAAACCTGGTGTTACAAACACGGCCCTTTAGCGCCTCGGGGGCGAAGATTTTTAAGGCTGTGTGGGTCAATTGGACCAAATCTAAGACAATGACCCAAAGGTGACTGTTTATACAAAGTCAGCCTTCCGGCGTCCCTTTCGGGAACATTAGGCTATGTCTTGACAAAACAGCGTCACCCGACTTCTTTATGTCAAAATTAAAATTTGACATAATATATTTTTTTTTGGCTGTTTTTTTTTAGCAAAAGGGGAAGTTGGACACCGCCCGACTTATTTATGACAAAATTAAAATTTTGACACGTTTTTTATTTATTTATTGGTTTTTGGCTTATTTTAGCAAAAAAGGGGGGTTGGACCCGATGAGGGTTGCCTACGTATCTCACATCCGGTGAGAATCAAACCCGCGTAATTCGGACAGGTCGTGAATAAAGTAAATAAACTAATTTTAAATTTTTTCTTTTGAATTTGTAAAAGAACTGCTTTAAAAGAAGAAATGAAGTGTGTATATATATATAAAAGAAGAAATGAAGTATATATATATTTTTTTTTGATTTTTGATTGATTTTCTTTTTGAAAGAAAGACTTCTAAGAATTCCTTTTCTTTTGATTTGAACTTTGAGAATTTCAAAAGTAAAAGGAAGATATTTTTTTTTCTTATTCTAAGAAGAAAGAAAATATTTTTTTGGAATTTTACCTTTAATAAAAGAAATGCTTTCTAAAAAAAATATTTTTTTGAATTTTGAATTTTCTTTTCAATTTTTAAAGAAGAAGGAAAATATTTTCGAATTTGTTTTATTTTATTATATATATATATATATATTTTTTAATAATTAAAAAGACTTTCTAAAGAAGTCAATAATGGAAAATATTTTTGGATTTTTTGTTTTGAAAATTGGGAGTCTAAAAAAAACTTTTCTAGACTTTTTGGCAGGACAAATATTTTTGCAACAAATAAAGATATATATACATTTTTGGAAATAAAGAAAAACTTTTTGGATTTATATATATATATATATATATATATATATATATATATATATATATATATATATATATATATATATATATATATATATATATATATTTGCAACAAATAATAAAACCACTTTCAACGCGACTCTTTTTATTTTATTATTTTTATTTTTATTTTGATATCTAAACAAATAAATAAATAAAAACCCATTTTAAAAACAAAACTCATTTTCATTTTCATTTTTTATGGCAAGACAAACTATTTTTTTTTATTTATTTAATTTTTTTTTAAAATAAGACAGAACAACGATTTTTTTTCTTTCTATTTTTCTTTGCTTTTAATAAAACAAACTAATAAAACATTTTTTTTTTCATTTTCTCCAAATTTCGGCAGAGTTTTGACAGTTATTTGGGCATTGGTTTTTTTTTTCCAAAAATAAACAATCAATTCCCTAACCGCTATTTCTTTTTTTTTCAATTTTAAAATATTATTTCTGATATTCAAAAGTCAGTCGGCAAACAAGTACGAATCAAATAAATGCGCAAGTAGGAGCAAGTAAGATGCATCAGGATGGTCATTTTCATTTTTTGGTACACCTGTCCTAGACAGACCCAACCCCTGTGTTGAGTCTCCAAAGTCAAATGCACGTGATGCAAACAAACGCTCCTACTAGGGATCCGGCATGAAGCTGAGTTATTCTAAGTGAAAAAACCTGAGGCATATTGATCTAGCCCTGGCTTACCCAAACGGACAGTTTGAGCCGAAGCGGGGGCAACGTACCGGGAGCACGAAAGTCTACCCGGCCTAGTTACTTGTCCCAACTTCGTCTTATTTGGTATGACTTTAACAGAAAGGTGGGTCACGCGCACGTGTGCACCATAAATTAAGAAGACTCAGAAAGAAGGGGGTTTCGTAGCAGTTGTATATATTCATAATTCAAATAATATTAAAGCGGTAAATGTGTCATTTAGCACATTGGGCATATATCATGTAAAAAAAATTAAATAATAAATAAAGCCAACTATAACAATTATTTTAAGCTCGAATTCTTGAACCCTGAACCAGTGGTTCAGGGTCCAAGTCCCCAGCGGAGTCGCCAGAGCTGTCACACCTCCTTTTTCCGCCCCCGCGAGGGTGCAAGGGAGTTTTCTCCAATTAAAGGACAGTCGAAACGGGATTTGTTTGTTTGTTTCAGAGTCGCCACCTGGGAATTTTAAGGCATCCCAAGTCACCAATTTTAATCCCTGAATCGAGGAGAATATGACTCTGTTTATTATTCTGCGAACCAGAAATCCGGATAAGGAATTCTGTTAACCCGGGAGAAGGTGTTAGGCATTCCCGAGTTCCGTGGTTCTAGCACGGTCGCTCAACTGTTATATTCGGCTTGATTATTTTGATTTGTTAAATACATTTTTATTGCATGATTTTATTGTTACCGCTTCTATTTAGATTGTTTATAATTAAAGACCCTTCTTCGAATCGAATCACGCGTACGTGTATTCGTTTTATATATTAATATTTTTTAACGTGAAAATCGTGTCACGCGTACGTATACACAATGATAATATAATAATAATTATTATTTTTTTTCGAAATTTTTTATTATATAAAAAATAAAGACTTAAGTTCGAAATTGTGCTAAAAATAAAATTAAGAACGTTCGTCGCTCTTGTATAATTAAATATTGAACCGCACATCTCGAGTTATATGAAATTAATATTGATATTCTCCGAAGAGCCCCCTTTTTATTAAATGTTCGTTCGAAGTTGCGCGAACGCATAATCCGAATTGCTTTTAGAAATATAATCAGGTTACGCGAACGCATCCCTAATCACGCAAAAGATTCTTAATAGTAGTATAGATTTTCCATAAATGTTTATTGCATCCATCTATTTTTAAATGTAAGAATCATGGAGAATTACCGATTGGGATGCCACCAAATTTCTTGACAAAGAATTCAAAATTTATTAGGCGTTGCTACAAGTCTTATTTTACGCGTATGAATTATATACCTCAAAACTATTCAAATTTTAAAGAATTAATGATATGAAAAAGAAACAAACAACATGTAACTAAAAATACTACCATTTTTATCGTGGATACAACATTAACATATCCAAAAATCGAATCGCATATAAAACTGGAAAAAGAATTAATTTGATAAACAAATTAATAGTTTCTGAAGAAATTTTATTGTTATATTTAATGCGAATTCTATTTCTACATATCCTTGACATAAAATGTTGCAATTCGTGCTTGTAAATCCCATATCCTTCTCATATACTTGTTTTTAGTCCAAAGTTATAATTGTTTGGTTAATTTGTTTACAAAGATTGAGTTTGAGATAAATAAACCAATTCTTATTCTCTGCCTATGCGACTATTTGCAAACACTTAACTCTATATTTTGTAAAAAAATCATTGACATTATTTCATATATTAAAAGAAATGAGTTGATCGCGTTCCTAAAATAACTAAGCCATTAGTTATTAAGAAAGAGAACTAATCTACTAATTGATTTAATACTATATTAACCAACTAAAACAAAACTGAAATTTAAACTAATAAAATTTAAATGAGTAGAAGACATCCTTATAATTCCAAACTTCATTTACTTGCCATGTTGAAGCTCTTCACAACATGAGTTTAAAAGATATGTACCTGATATTGGAAGCAAAAGAAAATGAAGATGAAAATCAGCAACAGTAATAACAGTGCAACAGCAACAACTGCCCAGCAACAGTAACAAACCGGTAACAGACCGGTGGAGTAGTAATCCCAAAAAACAAAAGCTTTAAGCTTTAAATGAAACAACAACCATTAATACTAATTTCAAACAAAGAAAGAAAGCAGTAGATTTTTTAGCTTTTATTTTTATTTTGAAAGCTTAAATATTTTTTCGGAATTTTTCTCTCTTCTATTCTCTGTCCGTTTTTTCTCTCTATCTGTGTGTGTATTTTTCTCGTCTGTATGTGTTCTCTCTCTGTATTTCTGTTCTCCTTTTTTCTATGTCTTCAAGACTTCACATATATAACACATCCCATAAACCTTTCAATTAATTAAAATCAATACTTTTTCTCTACCCAACCCATTATCTTTCCACTCATCCCCATTACATTAAATAAATATATCACACCTCCCCATTATATTTTGTCCCCCATGCTTCATTTAAAATAATGCAAGATTCCCCCTTTAAATTAAATCTTGTCCCCCCTTTATATTAAACAACTATATCCCAACCCACCCCATTTCATTTTGTCCCCCATGCTTCAAATAAACAATTTCAAAATGTACAATTCCTAAACTACCCCTCACGACCTTACTGAAATTACCAAACTACCCCTGAACGTACTACAAATTACCAAACTACCCATCAGCTATAACACATAATTTAATCAAACTTAACCAAAATATAGACAGTATGATCAATTTCTAACAATGTTCAAACAACAATATGAACACGGATGAACATCATAACAACAATATCACATGAACACGATTTTAACAACATTTCAACAACAAATCACATGAACACAAATTGAACAACAAAGAACAACTAAAATTTGATTGAACAATATTTTAGCAACAAAACCTATTTTCGGATTTAAACAACAACAACAATCAAACAAGTACATTTAGATTAAATTCAATAATATTTCACTTAAAATCAACTCTAACAACATTACAACAAACAATTCTTATATTAAACTTTAAACAAGATTATGAGAACAATTCAAGCAATAATCATAAATGGTAAACAAGAAATCAAACTATACAAAATTCGGATTCAAGATCATCCAAACAAAGTATGAACATGAATGAATCTATTTTAACACAACAAACATGACGGATTAAACGATTAAATCAATATATTCCTTTAACACAACTAAATTCGTTAAACAAATAACAAGATCGACGAAGAAACAATTATGAACTTAAACTTGAACTTAACAATATTAACAATTTCTAACAATACATAAACACATGAAACAAATTGAAGAAATATTTAATTAAATTTCAATTTGTATCTAACAAACATCAAACTAACAAATATTCACTTAAACAATAATACAAAACATGACATGAATATGAAAACAACTAATTAAACTTCCATTTTAAAATCTGAAAATTAATTTAACAAATAACACATGAACATGAACTAAAAATTAATTCAAACGATAAACAAAACAAACATTTGTTGATTTTAGATTCGAAAATATCAAAATAAAATACGGACAAAATAAAACTCAAAAACTACTAACCGGATCGAAAGACGAACAACGACCAAACAAACAACGAACTTGACGATGAACTCACGACGTATAGGATCTTCACTTGACGAAAAACCCTCGACCTTTGCCGGACTTTAACCGGACCGCCTTGCGTCGTCAACAACAGTACGAAGCGGCGAGCAGCAGCACGGCGCGGATAGCCATGGACGACGACATGGTCGACGTCGAAGCTCGTCCATGGCTGGACGTATTAGATGGCAGAAGAAGATGGAACGCAGCAACGACGAGCAGCAGCAGCTGTCTGTCTAACACCTGCTGCGACGAGCAGCAGCAGCACGACGTCGAGAAGCAGAAGCAGCGGCGGAGGAAGGAGGAGCAGCGGCAACGGCTGGCAGCATCGGCGGCGATAGGCAGCAGCAGTAGCGGCTTGTTTGGACGACGCAGCAGTAGGGGAAGCCATGGACGACGCAACATCAAGGTGACGATGAAGCTCGCCCATGGCTGGACGTAACAGAAGGAGCAAAAGCTAGCTGAAACGCAACGGGGAAACAGCCATAGTCGAGCAAGCTTTGAGCTTGACGAGCTTCAATGGCGGATAGGGCTGGGGTCATTTAGTTGAGCCGGGGTCGTGAAGGTGACGTACGTGTATGTGTGTGTAGCCATGGCTTCTTGAGGATGAAGGCAAAGGGAAGCCATGGGAGGTGGAGAAGCTTGAGGAAGAAGAAGAAGATAGGAGGGGTGGGGGCGGATTGGTTTAGTGTTTTTGTTTTTAGGGTTTTTGTCTTCTTCTTTTTTTTGTTTTGTTTTGTTTTTTTGTAAAATGTAAGACAAAAGGAGTTTTGGTCTTTATGGACTGGGTCGACCCAGTTCGAAATGGACTGGGTCGTAGGGAAGATTGGGCCAATTTTTGGGCCTGTGGCTTGAAATTGAAGAAGAGGCCTAATTCCGACTTTCTTTATATTTTCGCTCTCTTTTCTTCTTTTATTTTTCTAAAACTAAATTATAAAAATACTTAAACTATTATTAAGAACTAAATTAAGTTATAAAAGCGCAAATTAACTCCCAATAACAATTAACGCACAATTAAGTATTAATTAAGCATAAAATTGTATATTTGGACATTAAATGCTAAAAATGCAAACGATGCCTATTTTTGTAATTTTTAATTTTTTTAAAACAAATTTAATTACTAACAATTGTAGAATTAAATCCTACATGCAAAATGCGACATATTTTTGTATTGTTTATTAATTTAGCAAATAAACATGCACAGACAAAAGCAAATAATTATTCAAAATATCACAAAATTGCACACCAAAGAAAAAACATTTTATTTTTGAATTTTTTGGGAGTAATTCTCATATTGGGCAAAAATCACGTGCTTACAGGTATTTCTATATCATCATGGATTCTACATTTCAATATCAGAGAGGTTAAAAAATAGTTTCAGATACACAAAGGTCTCTTCAGAGTGGCATTTTGGTTGCAGTGCTATTGGATACTTAAGAGGGAATAATGTGGCTTATGGGCTTTAGGGAGTCATGGTTTTATGCTAGGATCTCTTGTGGTAAGCTTTGGTTAAGGATCATGGGGTACTGGCAAGGAGAAGTGTTAATTTGAAGGCAATTCAGGGGGAACTTGAAGAAATAGGTCTGCTTGGTAGTGGTTTGTATCAGCATAGTAATAAAAGTAATCAATTCCTTTGGTGCGAGACTCTACAGGTATTTTGTCGCAATACTCTTAGGCGTGGCAATCTGCGTGACTTGGGTGAGTTAGGGAGATTCACTTCTGATGGTTTGGTTATGTGCAAATAGGTCTCGAAGAGTTTTCAATGATTTCGACCACGGCTTGGGGTAAGTGTTTCCTACACGTATGGGGAGTTTTGTTGTGCGTGGTGATTTTCTCCTGGATGGGGCAAATGGAAGGTTCCCGAAGGATGGGGTATGTATCCTACTTGTGATTCAGAATTGATAATGAGATTCTCGTATTTTCATATGATGGCATGATAGATGTGATGCGGCGTGTGGGATTGAGGTTTGCATGTATGAGGTTGTAGTTTCATTCCAAGGGAAGGTCATGAGTTCTAGACAGCATGGACGGTTTCAAATATTTAGAAGGATGCTGGCACTATCTGGTATTACATGAGAAGGGTACACATTTTGGAAGGCGCACAATGTTTTGACTTGCGGATGATGGACTGGTATTGCGATAATCGCCTGTTTGATTGACTACTGATGTTCAGATTTTGCTATATTGCAAGGAAGGATTATAGAAGTATTTCTTGTAATATGACGACCCGTCCGGTCATATTAAGAATTAACGCCTCGATCCCCTATTAACTGCTTTTCCCGTGTTTGTTTCTACTATTGTGAGTTGCCGGGAGGAATTATTTGGAGTTTCTGAGAGTTTTGGGACACTTAATCCCTAAATGAGAGCTTAAGTTCTGCAAATTTGACCGTAGTTAGAACAGTATGAAGACAGCCTCGGAATGGAATTTCGATGGTTCTGTTAGCTCCGTTGGATGATTTCAGGTTTAGGAGCGTGTTCGGATTGTTTCTTGGAGGTCCGTAGCTAATTTAGGCTTGAAAGGTCGAAAGTTGAATTTTTGAAGTTTTCGGTTCGATAGTGAGATTTTGATCCGAGAGTCGAATGGAATTCTGGAAGTGGGAGTAGCTCTGTAGTGTTAAATGTGACGTGTGTGCAAAATTTTAGGCCATTCAGACGAGGTTTAATAGATTTTTTTATCGAAAGCGTATTTTGATAGTTTTTGAAGTTCTTAGGCTTGAATCCGATGATAATTGGTGTTTTGATGTTGTTTTAAGTATTCTGAAGGTTGGAACAAGTTTGAATGATGTTTGAGGATTGGTTGGCATATTTGGTTGAGGTCCCGGGGCCTCGGATGAGTTTCGGGTGCATAACGGAAATTAACTTGGACTTAGGAAGAATTTGAATTGTTGAACATGTCATAACCGCACCTGCGTGTATGGGACCGCAGGTGCGGCGCCGCAGAAGCGGCTAGGTGGCCGCAAAAACGAGTTTGGGCCAAAGCTCCAGGACCGCAGGTGCGGCTGAGTTTTCGCAAATGCGGTGCCGCAGATGCGGCCCAGCGACTGCAGAAGCGGACCAAGCCCGTTAAGTGATTTTTGCACCTGCGATGCCTTCTTCCACAGGTGCGGGACCGCATGTGCGCTCCCTTGACCGCAGATGCGGTAATCGCTGGGCAGAAATATAAAATTTTAGGGTTTAGTTCAAAACTTGGAAAAATCAAATTGGAGCTCGGAGTAGGGCGATTCTGTGGGGCTTTTGAAGAGGAGATCATTGGGTAACAATTCCCTATCCCTTTCTAGTTGTATTCCACTAATCTATTGTTAGTTTTATCATTTAATATCGGATTGGAGATGAAAATTGGGGGGAAAATGGAAGAAAGTTCTTAGACCTAGAATTTGATTTTGATTGGGAATTTGACCTTGGATTTGGATAATTTTGGTATGCATGAACTCGTGAGAGTATGAGGATTCTGAAAATATAAATTTTACACGATTCCGAGACGTGTGCCCGAGGGGTGTTTTGGTTATTTTATCTAATTTCACGTATTAGCTTAGAATTTATTTGTAGAATCAGTTACTTGAAGTGTTATTTACATTATGCAATTGAATTGAATAGATGTGGGCCAATTGAAGTCGAGTACTCGTGGCAAAGATGTGGTTTCGGGTTGATTTTGAGTTGGTTCGAGGTAAGTGGCTTGCCTAACCTTGTGTGGGGGACATTCCCCTTAGGATTGGTATTGTGGTAATTGAAATTCCTTGTACGTGAGGTGACGAATGCGTACTTGTGCTAATTGTTGAAAATCCTGTTTTCACTAAAGTAGCTTTAATTGTGGGTTCCTTTCCTGTTTGTTCTACTTGAAATTTAAGCCTACTGTTAGCTTAGAGAAGCATGTTTAATTGACGTAAATTCTTTATTGCTTAAACTGCCTTAATTGTACTATGTGAAGCATGTTAGGTTAGAATTACCTGTTTTACCTTGGTATGAAATTGAGTTTAATTGAGTATTCTTTGTGATATTGCTGTGTGTTTTACTTTGGAACTACGGGACGGCATCCCGGGAGATCCCCTGTACGTATTATGTTTTGAGTTGAGATGCGGGATACCGAGAGATCCCCCGTACGTATATTGAGGATACTAAGAGATCCTCGGGATACCAAGAGATCCCTAGCATATGTTGAGGATACCAAGAGATCCCTAGGATATATTGAGGATACCAAGAGATCCTCGGGATACCACGAGATCCCTGGCATAAATTGATGGTACTAAGAGATCCTCGGGATACTGAGAGATCCCCGGTTATTATCATTGTGAAGAGTGGTATTCCTTGTGATTTGTTTTGCCTCTATTTCAGTTGTTGTTATCCTTTTATCCTGTATTAATTCTTATTGTTATCTTTCAACTGTACTACTTCATCTTATACTGTCACCCCTTATATTTCATTTAATCTCAGTAGGGCCCTGACCTTCCTCATCACTACCCGACCGAGGTTAGGCTTGGCACTTACTGAGTACCGCTGTGGTGTACTCATGCCCTTTCTGTGCATGTTTTCATGTGCAGATCCAGGTACCTCCACTTAGACTTATCACGCTTGAGACGAGGCGTTCGTAGGGACTCTGAGGTATATCTGCCGCGTCCATAGACCGAGGAGTCCCTTTCTACTCTCCCTTTTGTATTAGCCCTTCTGTACTTTCGTTTCTTTGGTAGATATTCTAGAGTTAGATGTTTGTAGACATTCAAAGGCTTGTGATCATGAGATTCTGGGTTTTGGGAAAAGTTATTAGTTTCGAGAGTTGTTATTGTGTATGTCGAGCAGCATTTTTAAACACTATTTTATTTCATTGTTTCGGTTTTTAATTATCTTTTTTGAAATTGTTGTTTATATTCCATATTGTTAGGCTTACCTAGTCGTAGATACTAGGTGTCATCACGATGGTTTATGGAGGGTGAACCAGGGTCGTGACAAGTTGGTATCAGATCTCTAGGTTCATAGGAGTCATGAATCACAGGTCGGTTTATTAGAGTCTCGTAGATCAGTACGGAGACGTTTGTACTTATCTGCGAGAGGCTATGTAACTGTTAGGAAAATTCCACTTCATTTGATTTCCTTGTCGTGCGAGATTTTGATGCCACAATTCTAAACTTCTATCTTTCATTCTCTCACAGATGGTGAGGACACGTGCTACCCGAGACGATCAGGCACCCGTGCCCCCTACTGTAGCCGTCAGGGACTGGGGCCGGGGTAGAGGCCGAGGACGCGCACATGGTGCAGCCAGAGCACCTGCGCGAGCTGCCACCGAGGTACCACCAGTAGTTCCAGCCGGAGTCCAAGCACTTGATACGCCTACTGCTACTACTACTCCAACACTTCAGGAGACTCTGGCACAGTTCATGAGCATGTACACCACTTTGGATCAGGAAGGGTTGTTTCCCCTTGCTATAGCTACATCTCAGGCCTGGGGGGGAGCACAAACTCCTGCCGCCCGCACTCCTAAGCAGCGAGTGCATGTTGAGCAGGTTCCTGAGATTATTCCTATACAGCCTGCAGTCCGAGATCAGCCCGAGGACAAGGCAGCAGTTTTCGAGGAAGAGCAGCTGAGGCTTGAGAGGTTCAAGAAGTACAAGCCTTCTGTATTCAGTGGTCTAGCATCGGATGATGCTCTGGTATTTCTAGATGAGTGTTACCATATTCTTCGTACCATGGGTATATTAGGATCGAGCGAGGTTTCCTTCACTACTTTCCAACTTTGAGGAGCCGTCTATGAGTGGTGGCGCACCTATGTGTTAGACAGTCCGGATGAGGCTGCTTCACTGACTTGGACTCAGTTTTCAGATCTTTTCCTGAGAGAGTATGTTCCTCAGAGCCTTAGGGATGCATGGCATGCAGAGTTTGAGCATTTGCGCCAGGGTGCTATAACTGTCTCAGAGTATGCTATCTATTACACTAGTTTGGCTAGACATGCACCAGCCTTGGTTTCTACTATTCCCGAGAGGGTTCGCCAGTTTATTGAGGGGCTTATTCCCAACATTAGGTCTAGCATAGCTTGTGAGTTGGAGATGGATATTTCTTATTAGCAGGTAGTGATCATTTCTAGGAGGATTGAGGGTATGCAAGCTAGGGAGAGAGGGGAGAGATAGGCCAAGAGGTCTCGAGAGTCGGGCCATTATTCTAGTGCACGTGCCCTAGCTGTAGGTCGTCATGGTAGGGGTTATATAAGTCGTCCTATTCATTTAGCTCTTCCAGTATCCAGTGGTATTCCAGCTCCTCCTAGGCCTCAGGAACCTTATTATACACCTCTGGTATCTAGCGCGCCTCGTGTACGGGGTGCTTTCAAAGGTTAGTCCAGCAGACCTGGCCCGAGCCAGGCACAGCCGCCACTTCCTCCCAGAGCTTTTATTGAGTGTGGTGACACACGCCACGTGGTGAGGGATTTCCCTATACTTGGGAGAAGTGCGCCTCCACAGATTTCTCATCCACAGCGCGCCCCGCAGAGTTCTCAAGTTATGGTTATAGCTCCAGTTGCTACCCCACCTGCTCAGCCATCTAGAGTTGGAGGTGGAGGTCGGGGAGGTAGAGGTCGCCCTAGAGGGGGTGCCAGGCCAGATACTATGCCTTTCCTGCCATACCGAGGTTGTTGCCTCTGATTCTGTCATCAAAGGTATTGTTCTGGTTTGTCACAGAGATGCATCAGTTCTATTCGATCCAGGCTCCACTTACTCATATGTGTCTTCTTATTTTGCTATGCATTTGGGTATACCTCGGGATTCTTTGAGTTCCCCTATTTATGTTTCTACTTCTGTAGGAGATTCTCTTGTTATGGACCGCATTTATCGGTCGTGTTTGGTTGCCCTTAGTGGTTTTGAGACCAGAGCCGATTTATTGTTGCTCAGCATGGTTGATTTTGATATTATCTTGGGCATGGACTGGTTGTCTCCCCATTATGCTATTCTTGATTGTCACGCCAAAACTGTGACGCTGGCTATGCTAAGTATACCACGTGTTGAGTGGAGGGGTGCTTTAGATCACACTCCCAGTAGAGTTATTTCTTTACTTAAGGCTCAGCATATGGTTAAGAAGGGGTGTGATGCGTATCTAGCCTATGTGATAAATGTCAGTATTGATACCCCTTCCATTGATTCAGTCCTAGTAGTACGGGATTTTTCTTATGTGTTTCTAGCTGACTATCCGGGCATGCCGCCCGATAGAGATATTGATTTTGGCATTGATCTGTTGCCGGGCACTCAGCCCATTTCTATTCCTCTGTACCATATGGCTCATCCTGAGTTGAAGGAGTTGAAGGATCAGTTACAGGAATTGTTTGATAAGGGTTTTATTTGGCCCAATGTATCACCTTAGGGTGCTCTTGTCCTATTTGTGAATAAAAAGGATGATTCTATGCGTATGTGTATTGATTATCGCCAGTTGAACAAAGTTACAATGAAGAACCGTTATCCTTTGCCTCGTATTGATGATCTATTTGACCACGGACTTTGAGAAAGTTTGATGCTATTTGGGTGATTGTGGATCGACTGACCAAGTCCGCACACTTCATTCCTGTGTGTACTACCTATTCTTCGGAGCATCTAGCGGAGATTTATATCCGGGAGATTGTTCGTCTGCATGGTATTCCAGTTTCTATCATTTCAGATAGAGGTACTCGGTTCACATCACGGTTCTGGAGGGTCGTACAGCATGAGTTGGGTACTTAGGTGGAGTTGAGTATAACATTTCACCCTCAGACAGACGGACAGTCCGAGCGCACTATTCAGATTCTTGCGGATATGCTCCGTGCATGTGTGATTGAGTTTGGAGGGTCTTAGGATCAGTCTTTCCATTGGCGGAGTTTTCCTATAACAACAGTTATCAGTCCATCATTCAGATGGCACCGTATAAGGCTTTATATGGTAGGCGGTGTAGGTCCCCTATAGGTTGGTTTGAGTCGGGTGAGGCTAGATTATTGAGCATAGACTTGGTCGAGGATGCTTTAGAGAAGGTTAACGTGATTCAGGATAGACTTCGTACGGCCTAGTCCAAATAGAAGAGCTATGCAGACTGGAAGGTTCGTGATAATTCCTATATGGTCAGAGAGCGGGTTCTGCTTCGGGTATCGCCTATGAAGGGCATTATGATATTTGGGAAGAAAGGGAAGTTAAGTCTGAGGCTTATTAGCCCTTTTGAGATATTGAGGCGTATTGGGGAGGTTGCTTATGAGCTTGCCTTACCTCCCAGCTTGGCAGAAGTTCATCCGGTATTTCATGTTTCGATGCTCTGGAGGTATCACGGTGAGTTGGATTTTAGTTCAGTCCGGTTGGACAAGGATTTATCTTATGTTGAGGAGCCAGTGGCAATATTGGACAGGCAGGTTAGAAAGCTAAGGTCAAAGAACATTACCTCAGTGAAGGTTCAGTGGCGGGATTAGCTGGTCGAGGAGGCGACCTGGGAGACCAAGCAGGATATGCGCAGCCGTTACCCTCATTTTTTCACTACTTCAGGTATGTTTATATGCTCGTTCGAGGATGAACGAATGTTTAAGCGTAGGAGGAAGTGATGACCCGGCCGGTTGTCTTAACAATTAACACCCCGATCCCCTATTAACTGTTTTTCCTGTGTTTGTTTCTGCTATTGTGAGTTGCCGGGAGGAATTATTTGAAGTTTCGAAGAGTTTTAGGACACTTAGTCCCTAAATGAGAGCTTAAGTTCCGGAAATTTGACCGTAGTCGGAATAGTGTGAAGACGGCCTCGGAATGGAATTCTGATGGTTCTGTTAACTCTGTTGGGTGATTTCGGGTTTATGAGCGTGTTTGGATTGTGTCTTGGAGGTCTGTAGCTAATTTAGGCTTGAAATGCCGAAAGTAGAATTTTTGAAGTTTTCGGTTCGATGGTGAGATTTTGATTCGAGGGTCGGAATGGAATTCTAGAAGTGGTAGTAGCTTTGTAGTGTTGAATGTGACGTGTGTGCAAAATTTCAGGTCATTCGGACGAGGTTTGATAGACTTTTTGATCAAAAGCGTATTTTGAGAGTTTTTGAAGTTCTTAGGCTTGAATCCGGTGCTAATTGGTGTTTTGATATTGTTTTGAGCATTCCGAAGGTTGGAACAAGTTTGAATGATGTTTTAGGATTGGTTGGCATATTTGGTTGAGGTCCCAGGGGCCTTGGATGAGTTTCGAGTGCTTAACGGAAATTGAATTGGACTTAGGAAGAATTTGAATTGCTGAACCTATCACAATCGTACCTGTGTGTGTGGGACCGCAGATGCGGCGCCGCAGAAGTGGCTAGGTGGCCGCAGAAGCGAGTTTGGGCCAAGCTCCAAGACCGCAGGTGCGGCTGGGTTTTCGCAAAAGTGGTGCATCAGATGCAGCCTAGCGACTGCAGAAGCGGACTTAGTCTGTTAAGTGATTTTCTTACCTGTGATGCCTTCTTCCGCAGGTGCGAGACCGCATGTGCGCTCCCTTGACCGCAGATGCGGTAATCGCTAGGCAGAAATATGAAATTTTGAGGGTTTAGTTCAAAACTTGGAAAAATCAAATTGCAGCTCGGAGTAGAACGATTCTGTGGGGCTTTTGAAGAGGAGATCATTGGGTAACAATTCCCTATCCCTTTTTAGTTGTATTCCACTAATCTATTGTTAGTTTTATCATTTAATTTCGGATTGGAGATGAAAATTGGGGAAAAAATGGAAGAAAGTTCTTAGACCTATAATTCAAATTTTGATTGGGAATTTGACCTTGGATTTGGATAATTTTGGTATGCATGAACTCGTGAGAGTATGACGGTTCTGAAAATATAAATTTTACCTGATTCTGAGACGTGTGCCCGAGGGGCATTTTGGTCATTTTATCTAATTTCACGTATTAGCTTAGAATTTATTTGTAGAATCAGTTACTTGAAGTGTTATTTACATTATGCAATTGAATTGAATAGATGTGGGCCAATTGAAGTCGAGTACTCGTGGCAAAGATGTGGTTTCGGGTTGATTTTGAGTTGGTTCGAGGTAAGTGGCTTGCCTAACCTTGTGTGGGGGACATTCCCCTTAGGATTGGTATTGTGGTAATTGAAATTCCTTGTACGTGAGGTGACGAATGCGTACTTGTGCTAATTGTTGAAAATCCTGTTTTCACTAAAGTAGCTTTAATTGTGGGTTCCTTTCCTGTTTGTTCTACTTGAAATTTAAGCATGTTGTTAGCTTAGAGAAGCATGTTTAATTGACTTAATTGCTTTATTGCTTAAACTGCCTTAATTGTATTATGTGAAGCATGTTAGGTTAGAATTACCTGTTTTACCTTGGTATGAAATTGAGTTTAATTGAGTATTCTTTGTGATATTGCTGTGTGTTTTACTTTAGGACTACGGGACAGCATCCCAGGAAATCCCCTGTACGTATTATGTTTTGAGTTTAGATGCGGGATACTGAGAGATCCCCAGCACGTATATTGAGGATACTAAGAGATCCTCGGGATACCAAGAGATCCCTAGCATATATTGAAGATACCAAGAGGTCCCTAGCATATATTGAGGATACAAAGAGATCCTCGAGATACCAAGAGATCCCTGGCATATATTGAGGGTACTAAGAGATCCTCGGGATACAGATAGATCCTCGGGATACTGATAGATCCTCGATTATTATCTTTTTGAAGAGTGGTATTCCTTGTGATTGTTTTTGCCTCTGTTTCAGTTGTTGTTATCCTTATTATCCTGTATTAATTCTTATTGTTATCTTTCAATTGTACTGCTTCATCTTATACTGTCACACCTTATATTTCATTTAATCTCAGTAGGGCCCTAACCTTTCTCGTCACTACCCGATCGAGGTTAGGCTTGGCACTTACTGAGTACCGTTGTGGTGTACTCATGGCCTTTCTGTGCATGTTTTTCATGTGCAGATACAGGTACCTCCGCTCAGACTTATCACACTTGAGATAAGGTGTTCGTAAAGACTCCGAGGTATATCTGTCGTGTGCGCAGACCGAAGAATCCCTTTCTAATCTCCCTTTTGTATTAGCCATTCGGTACTTTCGTTTCTTTGTTAGATATTCTGGAGTTAGATATTTGTAGACATTCAAAGGCTTGTGATCATGAGATTTCGGGTTTTGGGAAAAGTTATTAGTTTCGAGAGTTGTTATTGTGTATGCCGAGTGGCATTTTTAAACCCTGTTTTATTTCATTATTTCGGTTTTTAATTATCTCTTCCGCAATTGCTGTTTATATTTTGCATTGTTAGGCTTACCTAGTCGTAGAGACTAGGTGCCATCATGATGGTTCATGGAGGGCAAACCGGGGTCGTGATATGTAAGGTGATTGTGTATGATGGATGTGTCAGTCATTTGAGTGGTGGAGTTGGGATTGGATATGGAGATTCTTATATTCTAGGGATTTGAGAACTAAGAGGATTCACAGAGGCAGATTGTTCTTTGGTTGTGCACGGTGAAGGTATGTTGAGAGCTTGATGGCTGAGTGAATGTGTTATGGATAGATTATTGTGGATTTTTTGGAGGTTATCTTCCTATTTTAGGAGGATCGGAATTGATTTGGAGGCTACTGGTAGACCTAATGAGAATGTGTATTCTACACCCGGTTGGATTTGTTTAGTGAGCACTACTATTGTTAAGGAGTGTGTCATCTGTTAGAGTTGATCTTATTCATGTTCTGATATGCTCCATGTGTTACTCTCCTATACCACGATGGGTTGTGATAATGTTGACTATTTATACCCATGATGCAGTTCTGTTTGTGCCTTGTGGCGAAATTCGAGCGAGATGGCTTTTGGGGTGTTGAATGGTTGATTGCTCCACGGTTACGGTCTTCTTATTTGTGGTATATGGTGTGAACACCTAATTTTTGACAACATTTAATTTTTTATCAATACTTTTATGTAAATATTTTAGGGGGTTTTAACCTACTATTATTTTAGCTTTATTACACTTTTTATTATAGGATAAAAATACCAAAAAAATTAAAAGGTGAATTATCATTATTAGTAGTTTTTTTTATTATTGTTTGTTTTTTTATATATAAAAAAACCGAAAATATTTATTTTTATTTTAAAAAAATAAAAAAAATTCGGGAATGATTTAAAAAATAAGAAAAAGGGAAGTATTGAATAAAAAAAATATAAAAGTAAAAATAGGTGGAATTCTCTTTTTAAAAAAAAAGTAAAAGAATGTAGAAAATTTAAAAAAATAAAAAGTTTTGTGGAAATTTTAAAAAAATTAAAAAGTAAAAGAAGGTTGGAATTAAAAAATAAATATAAATGTATCTGAAAATTTAAAATTTTTTAAAGTAATTGAAAGTAGCATTTTTAAAAGAAAAAGAAAAGATAGTGGTTTGTTTTTTTAAAGAAAAGTTAAATAAAGTGAGATTCTCTTTTAAAAAAATAAAAAATGAGATTTTAAATAAGATAAAAGTAATTAAAGTTGGAATTTTAAAAATAAAAGTAAATAAAGGTGGGATTTCTTTTTCTAAAAAAATAAAAGCAATTTGTAAGTGGGATTTCTTTTAATTAAAAAAAACAAATCTGAAAATTTTGAAAATTTTTGCTATAAATTGAAGAGAAAAATTAGGAAGAAGGAGTTCAAAAAATATAGAAAAAACTAGAGAGAGAGAAGAAAAAAAAGAGGGGGCGGAGAGAGCAGTATACAGTCGATATACACTCTGGATACACTGGATATACAGGGACATAATTCATTTTGGAGAGAATAAAAAAGATAGAACCAAATTTTCTGAAATATTGAGAGCGGAAGAACACCATAGAGAGTTCAAAGCTAGAAAGAAAAAACAAAGAGAGATTTCCGGACTATTTTTCTTCTCCATTTTTACTAGTTTTCTCCGTGTTGCTGGGATTTCTGGATTGAGGTGTTGAAGCTACTATGTTGGGCTTTCTGCTGCTGTATGTTGCTGTGTTACATACTACTTTGTTGACCTTCTTCTTCTTGTATTGACAATACCAGGTACACAACTGTAACTTTGGCATATTGTAAGCTGAAATGTGAAAGCATGAATACATATGAAGAATGGAACTTTGAAGTTTTAATTTAGCTTTTTCTTTGTTTCTTTTTCTAATTGTATTTAAGCTATTTCATGTATTACTATTCTGTAAATTTCTGTCGATTTGCATAACTAGGCATCTTGTAGTGATGTATTAAATAATACTTTGCTTTAGCTTGAGTATTAGGTAGTATATATTTAAGCATGCTCATTACTGTCAAACTGTTTAATAATTGGAATAAGAGGAAACATAAGTTAGTGTCTTTAGTGAATCGGCTTGGCAAAACTGATTAGTTCACTAGCTATGAAGGTTTTAATATTGTCAACATTAGGTTAATCGTGAACATGTAGCTAAATTTAGTTAAAGAATATAATTAATTAGGATTTTTTCTCTTTTATTTTAGAGACGAATTTAATAGAAATGTAGTCACTTTAGGATATCCTTAAAATAAATGAGGCGTGCTTCGCCAAAATAAATACAAAATTGCGGGGCCCTCAATAATTATTTGTTTTAAAATACTTAGACTTAGGGACGGGCCGTTTAGTCAATTTCACGGCCCTACCCAAAATAATGATATGCTAGATGCTTTAGGCGCGTCTTTAATAATGTTATACTCTTAAATTCGGGTGCACATTTATGTGACCTAAATCCAAATCTCAACGGAGTTGAAATGTGTCAATAACCACGGGTACATTGATGTGACGTGGTTCGAGATACGTTTTTCACAATGTTGTAATTCTCTGTTAAAATAATAATAATAATAATAATAAAAGCAGTAAAGAGTTTAAAGTTTGCACATAAGTTCATAATTGTATAAAATCAGATAATCGAGCCGAATATGACGGTTGAGCGACCGTGCTAGACCACGGAACTCGGGAATGCCTAACACCTTCTCTCGGGTTAACAGAATTCCTTATCCGGATTTCTGGTGCGCAGACTGTTAAACAGAGTCATTCTTTTCCTCGATTCGGGATTCAACCGGTGACTTGGGACACCATAAATCTCCCAAGTGGCAACTCTGAAATAAATAAATAAATCCCGTTTCGATTGTCCTTTAATTGGAAAAAACTCCCTTCTGTGCCCCTTTGCGGCGGCGCGGGCGAAAAGGAGGTGTGACAGCTCTGGCGACTCTGCTGGGGAACTTTACTAGTTTACCCAGAACCACCGGTTCAAGGTTAGAAATTCGAGCCTGATAAATTGTTGTATTTTGGCTTTATTATCTGATATTCTCATATGATCTGTGCTTAATATGCAAAATGATGCTTATTACTGCTTTGATATTATTTGAACTATACATATAAACTGTGTCGAAACCTTCTCTTCTCACCTCCGGGGATGAGATTACCGGTTGAGATTCCCTATTCTGTTAGTGTCATACCCTAAATAAAAGAGGCTCAGAATGTTTCTAAGCCGGCTGGCCTTTTGGTTCCCGGAAAGGAGCTCCTTCCTCAACTCGAGTTGTCCGCTCGGGTACACTGTCTAGAACATATACCCAGGATAAACCTAGTATAACAAAACCTCATGCTGGATCCCTAGTAGGAACGCTTATTTGCATCATGTTGCATTTGACGTAGGGGACTCAACACAGGGGTTGGGTCCGTCTAGGACAAGCAACCTGAAATGAAAAAGACCATCCTGCTGCATCCTGTTTGTTTTGCACATTTATTTGCTTCAGATTTGCATGCTGGCCGGCTTTTGAAATCGGGAATTTTTGAAAAATTGTGAAAAAAAAAGAAAAAAAAATAGCAGTGTAAGGAGATAACTACTTATTTTTAGAAAAACAAAACCAATGTCCAAGTAGTGTCAAAACCCTGCCAAAATTTTGAAAAAAATGGTCTTTTTTAGTTTGATTTATTGGAAAAAAAAAGTCTTGTTTACAAGTTTAGTAGGGCGAACTACGCTGGTTTGATTCTCACCGGATGTGAGATACGTAGGCAGCCCTAATCGGGTCCAACCTCCCCTTTTGCTAAAATAGCCAAAAAAATATCAAATTTTAATTTCATCATAAAGAAGTCGGGTGACGCTGTTTTGTCAAAACATAGCCAAATGTTCCCGAAAGGGACGCCGGAAGGCTGACTTTGCATAAACAGCCACCTTTGGGTCATTTTTTTAGATTTGGTCCAGTTGACCCACACAGCCTTAAAAATCTCCATCCCAGAGGCGCTGAAAGGCCGTGTTTGCAATACCGGGTCTTTTATTCTAATTTGAAAAAAAAACAAGAAAAGAGTCATAAATAAGTTGGGTCATGCCGTTTTGTCAAAATAGCCGAATGTTCTCGAAAGGGACGCCGGAAGGCAGATTTTGCGTAAACGACCATCTTTGGTCATTCTTTTGGGTTGCGACCAGTTATCCCGCACAACCTTAAAATCTTCGTCTACGAAGTGCTAAAAGGTCGTGTTTGCAAAACCAGGTCTTTTATTATTTGAAAAACAAGAAAAATAGCCAGTGGTCAAGTGAATACCGTTTGGTTTTTAATTAAAATAAGTCGGCCCGGTTTCGGTGATGTCTTAAACCGTTCTTGCCGAGATAGCCTTAGAGTATCTTTCAGTTGTCGAAGGGCTATTTTCGTAAAAGAACGAACAAGTTTGTGAAAGGTCATAAAATAGTCCTTCCCGGCCTTAAAATTCATGTGAAATTGAGAAGGGGCCACGTCTGAAAAACAACCATTTGGTTAAAATTGGCATATAGGGGAAGGAATCTCGCTGTTTGTTTTTGAGTTTGTAATTCTTTGATTAGAGTATGTGAGTTATTTGATTTTCGAGTCTGTTTGTTGTCTTTTGTCAAAGTCTGTTAGTATGGTCAATTTTTAAACTTTTATAATCAAGTTTGTTGGAAAATTGAAAAAAAAATGTTTTATTATTATTTATCTTTTATTGGTCCGAACTACGCAAGGTCTGATTCATGCGGGGACATGATACGTAGGCAATCTACATAAGGTTCGACCACCACTAAAAAAAAGAAGAAAAAAGAAAGTGAATAAAAGAAAAGAAAAAGAGAGAGAAAAAAAAAAGAAAAAAGAGGGAATGGAGGGTTTCCTAAACACTTGAAAAAGGCACAAATAAAACAAGCCGGGAGGATGCATGCGGTAGGAGCAAAAACATGTTAGAAATGGGTAACTGCCTAAGAACATTGCATCCCCAACGTGCAATTGCAATATCTGTTAAAACTCTAACGCTAACAAGTTTGTTGTTTGTCCAATTCCAAACAGTTAGTTGTTAAAGCGTACTGGCACCATACCATTATCAAACAAGATCAAAAGGGCCTATACCAGAAAGCATGACTGGCTCAGAAAATAGTGTTGAGTCGGAAAAGACGACACATCAGATGCTAAAGGAGTCGATGGCCAATATGGAAAAAATGAGATTAGAAATGAATGAAATGCAACTAGCCATGGCTAAGGTGCAAAAGGGGCCCGAACCACCTGTCACTCCTACTCCCCCACCGGGACACACGCCAGAATACCCTTCCCCCGGCCCTTCAGCAAGCTTCCCAAGCTACGACTACTATCAGGGGAGAGAGGCCTTTGATCCCCAAGCTCCGCCACCCAATCAGAACCCCCCACCACCAAATGTTCCTGTCTTTGTGGCACCTCCCCCAGCCACATTACAAAGATCGTCTAGTGAACCACTGTTCCAAGTTCACGACACCCAATATTTTCCTCCTGAACCCACTTTTAAAGCTCCTGAGCCATACACATTTACACCCCAATTTGGGATCCCAGAGAAAGCTGAGAAACTGGTTAAGAATACAGAACACGAGGAGGTGATTCGAAAGGTCAAAAGCCTGGAGCAATCCTTCAGGAACATGCACGGGTTAGGCCACCAGGTCAGCGTGGCCTACAAGAACTTATGCCCTTTCCCTGACGTCTAATTGCCAGCAGGGTTCAAGATGCCCAAGTTCGATTTATACGAAGGGCATGGCGATTCTATGGCACATCTACGGGGGTTTTGTAGCAAGATGAGAGGAGATAGTGGCAAAGACGAGTTGTTGATAGCTTACTTTGGCCAAAGCCTAAGTGGGTTAGCACTGGAGTGGTATACAAGACAAGATCCGAGCAGGTGGTACACCTGGGATGATCTGGCACAGGCTTTTGCAGGACACTTCCAATACAACCTTGAGATAGTCCCAGACCGTCTCACATTGCTAAAGCTTGAGAAGAAGCCCAGGGAGAGTTTCCGGGAATTTGGGTTCCGGTGGAGAGAACAGGCAGCCAGAGTTGATCTTCCAATGAGGGAAAACGAAATGGTGGACTATTTTCTGCAAACTCTAGAGCCAACGTACTTTGGTCACTTGGTGACGTCAGTTGGCAAATCCTTCAATGAAGTAGTGAAAATGGGAGTTATGATAGAAGAGGGACTTAAGTACAATAAGATCCTGAGTTACTCGGCAATCAAGGCAACGACTCAGGCCATTCAGAGCGGCACGGGAGGTGAGCTTGGAAAGAAAAAGAGAGAAGAGGTTGCGACAATTGAGCCAGGCAACTGGTCCAGATCGAGAGGTCCTTCCCCTCGCTACCATGCCAGACCCTATCACCCAAACTAGACTCACACTCCAAATTACCCTCCACAACCCTACTACCCACCACAAGAACCACACTTCTCCGTACACCAAGCCCAAACTTACACCCAGCCTCTGGCTTGTCCGCAATGGCGTGCGCCGGCTCCACAAAATACATACCCACCTCTACAAAATACCTATCCGCCGCCAAGGTGAACCCTCCAGGGGCAGGTTTCCGGGGAAATCAGGCTTGCAGAAATGAAAGAATACAGAGAACATTCACTGAGTTAGGAGAAACCTATACTGCCTTGTTCCACAAATTAAGGCAGTTAGGCTTGTTGAGTCCCGTTGAGCCCAGATTGCCAAATCCCCTTCCCAAAAATATGGACCACTCGGTAAGCTGTGAGTATTGTTCGGGGGCTCCCGGACATGATACCGAGAAGTGTTGGAAGTTGAAACATGCAGTGCAAAATCTTATTGACACCAACAAGATTGAGGTTCAGACACCAGAGGCACCCAACATCAATCAGAACCCGTTGCCGGCACACCATGAAACCCACATGATCGAGCTAGTGCACGAAGGAGGGAAGCTAAAGAAACCCTCACAAATAGTGATGATGATCCGTGCCGGTTCAAAAGAAAAGTCAACCAGTGGAAAAGCGGTGGTATAGTTGGAAAAGGTAGATGACAAGCCAGTTATGGTGTTGGGAAAAGGGTCCAGTGAGGAAGATGTACAGTTTGTGGGGCTGAAAGCAAAAAATCAACAATTGAATGACTACTCCTCTTCCTATATGAAGGGAGTCTTGGTAGTGGGCTCTGATTTTCTTTCTTGTTGTCTGGATTATTCCATGGTTGTAATCCAGATTTCTTTTTGTGCTCGCCAAAGTGTGAAACCTTGCTATCCCGTATTTTATTAAAGTGAAAGTTTTTTCTTCATTCCTTATTTTGTTTTAATTTTTCTTCTTCTTTTTCTCTTCTGAATAGTTCTCTTTATACTGGTTCTAATGACATGGCATGCACGACAGATTTTCAACCTAGTCTAAAAAAAATCAATCTGATTTCGAACTTATAGTACAAGATTGTGATGATAAGTCGGAATACGATGAGGATGAATCCTTCGAAGAAAATAACAGAGAGTTGAGCCAATTTGAAAAAAAGGAAAAAAAAACCAAAGCCAACTCAAATAACACGGAAGCTGTCAATCTAGGGGATGCGGATGATATCAGGGAAGCTAAGATAAGTGTCCACATTGAACCAAACATCAGGGAAGAACTAATCAAAGCACTTATTGAATTCAAAGGCGTTTTGCATGGTCATACAATGACATGTCGGGTTTAAGCACCAATCTAGTGGTTCACAAATTGCCCACTGACCCGGCATTTTCTCCCGTCAAGCAAAATTGAGGAAGTTCAAAACTGACATGAGTGTGAAGATTAAGGAAGAAGTAACCAAACAACTGGATGCTAAAGTTATTCGGGTCGCTCGATATCTTGATGGTTGGTTAATGTGGTGCCAGTGCCAAAAAAGAAAAAAAAAAAGAAAAAGAAAAAAAAAATAAAAAAAATAAGAAGAAAGAAAAAAAAAGATGGAAAAATCCGGGTGTGTGTTGATTATCGCAATCTGAACAGAGCAAGCCCAATGACGCTTTATGTTTAACAGATATCGAAGGGAAATGCGTTGACATGGCTATCAATTCCGACGCAGTTAAGAGATATTATGTATGATTTCTTGTAATTATAATTGTTGTTTGTTTGTACTTAGCATTTATCGGAGAATGAAATGACGGAGGCAATTCTTTCTTCTATCCAAACACTTTAACCTTTGCTTCCCCTTTTGAGCCTTATTTATTCTTTCATACCCCTCTTTTGGAATCAGTAATGAAAATGAAAGAAAAAGAGAAGAGAAAAAAAATAATGATAATAAAGACAAAAGAAAAGTCACAAGAAAAAAAAACAAAGGAATTGGGAACTACGTTTGACCTGATTCCTCAAAGAAGGATACGTAGGCGCCCACGGCTCGGTCATAGTGTAACAAAAAATTAAAAATCTCCCAAGCAAGAAAACTGGGGCAGAAGTTATGTTTTAAAGTTTCAAAAGAGGTTTGATTCCAAGAGTTGTAATGTTTCACCCATCAAAGTTATTTTTGAATTTTTGATAGCCTTTTCTTTTAACCCCACACAAAAACCTACATGTGATGTTCAAAAAAGACCTCCCGATCAGTATCCGAGAGGTGCCAAGTCAGGCAAATGAAAGCCGAGAATAATACACTGATCCCCAGCAGAGAAGAGGATCATAAACTGGAAATGAATTGATAACCAAAAAGAATCCCCAGCAAAGAGAGTCATATCGGCAGCACTCCAATCCCTAGCTGGAAAATAAAATGAGAGAGTCTTATCGGTGAAAACCTTCACAGGCACCATAAGGCGACGAAAGATGAGAGAAATAAAACGAGAGAGTCTTATCGGTGAAAACCTTCACATGCACAATAAGACGACGGGAGTTGAGAGAAACGAGAGAGTCTTATTAGTGAAAATCCCTCGAAGGGCACTATGAGGCGACAAGACAAGATTGGCGGAAAGAATCCGCATTTGGCAAAGAGTTGAGTGCCTGTTTATCCCCAGCAACATGAGGCCATTCGAAAGGTTGATTGATACAAATAGACTGGGTTGATTAATCCGGAATTCGCGACATGATCGTTGGGATCGGTTATATCATTCAGATAAGTTCTTTTCTTTCCTTTTCCCCAACATTTGTTCAGAAAGACTTCTTCTTTTTCTATTTTTTGAAATCATCACTTTTTCATTTCTTGGTTTAAAGACTTTACCTCCCCATCAGTTTGTTTTTGAAAAGGATTTTCAGAGCTTACTACCAGTTGCCAAAATGATGCAAAGCAAAATGCGAATAGGACAGGCCAAAGATAAGGCGATAAAGCGAAAAGAAGTTGGTCGCAAGACCAAATGATGAATGGGTCTAGATCCCAAGAGGACCAAATTTCCAAGGAAAGTTGGAGAAAAACAGGAAAACAACAGTTGAGAAAATTGTGGACCTAATTCCAAGAGGGCCCCCAGCAGATCATCGAGATGTAGGAGCATCCCCGATAGATTTTTGACCAAGTTCCAAGAGGGTCGGACAACACAGAGTGGGGAAGGAAGAAAAGGAAAATTCATCCCCAGCAAAATAATCCCCAGCAAGTTTTGATAGCGTAATGAAACACAGAGCGGGGAAAGGAGAAAGGGAAAAACCATCCCCAACAGGAGTGACACGACCACTCACCATGTTTTAAAACTAACAAATTTTCTTTGATTTGAAGCAGGAAAAGGAAATCTTATTAATGGCGAAAAAACATGCCACAAGGAAAAGCACCAAAACTGGGGTAGAAAATTTTCTGCCATTGTCGAAAATGTTCTCGGAGGAACGAGAAAATCAATTCAAGTTTTAAGAGATAGCAAGACAACACGATTTTAAGAAAAACAGTCGGAGGTAAGACAATCTCAAGTTTTGAAGATGGGTCTATCTGCCCTCGAATAGGATATTTTGGGTTCGTCCGCCCTCGAATAGGATATTTTGGGTTCGTCCGCCCTCGAATAGGATATTTTGGGTTCGTCCGCCCTCGAATAGGATATTTTGGGTTCCTCCGCCCTCGAATAGGATATTTTGGGTTCCTCCGCCCTCGAATAGGATATTTTGGGTTCCTCCGCCCTCGAATAGGATATTTTGGGGTTCATCCGCCCTCGAATAGGATATTTTGGGTTCATCCGCCCTCGAATAGGATATTTTGGGTTCATCCGCCCTCGAATAGGATATTTTGGGTTCATCCGCCCTCGAATAGGATATTTTGGGTTCATCCGCCCTCGAATAGGATATTTTGGGGTTCTATCCGCCCTCGAATAGGATATTTTGGGTTCATCCGCCCTCGAATAGGATATTTTGGGTTCATCCGCCCTCGAATAGGATATTTTGGGTTCGTCCGCCCTCGAATAGGATATTTTGGGTTCGTCCGCCCTCGAATAGGATATTTTGGGTTCGTCCGCCCTCGAATAGGATATTTTGGGTTCGTCCGCCCTCGAATAGGATATTTTGGGTTCGTCCGCCCTCGAATAGGATATTTTGGGTTCATCCGCCCTCGAATAGGATATTTTGGGTTCATCCGCCCTCGAATAGGATATTTTGGGTTCATCCGCCCTCGAATAGGATATTTTGGGGTTCATCCGCCCTCGAATAGGATATTTTGGGTTCATCCGCCCTCGAATAGGATATTTTGGGTTCATCCGCCCTCGAATAGGATATTTTGGGTTCATCCGCCCTCGAATAGGATATTTTGGGTTCGTCCGCCCTCGAATAGGATATTTTGGGTTCATCCGCCCTCGAATAGGATATTTTGGGTTCATCCGCCCTCGAATAGGATATTTTGGGTTCATCCGCCCTCGAATAGGATATTTTGGGTTCATCCGCCCTCGAATAGGATATTTTGGGTTCATCCGCCCTCGAATAGGATATTTTTGGGTTCATCCGCCCTCGAATAGGATATTTTGGGTTCATCCGCCCTCGAATAGGATATTTTGGGTTTGTCCGCCCTCAAATAGGATATTTTGGGTTCATCCGCTCTCGAATAGGATATTTTGGGTTCATCCGCCCTCGAATAGGATATGATGGGTCTATCCACCCTCGAATAGGATATTTTTGGGTGCATCCGCCCTCGAATAGGATATTTTGGATTCATCCGCCCTCGAATAGGATATTTTGGGTTCCTCCGCCCTCGAATAGGATATTTTGGATTTGTCCGCCCTCGATAGGATATTTTGGGTTCATCCGCCCTCGAATAGGATATTTTGGGTTCATCCGACCTCGAATAGGATATTTTGGGTCCGTCCGCCCTCGGATAGGATATTTTTGGGTCTGTCCGCCCTCAAAAAGGATATTTTGGGTTCATCCGCCCTCGAATAGGATATGATGGGTCTGTCCACCCTCGAACAGGATATGATGGGTCTGTCCGCCCTCAAATAGGATATGATGGGTCTGTCCGCCCTCGAACAGGATATGATGGGTCTGTCCGCCCTCGAATAGGATATGATGGGTCTATCCACCCTCGAATAGGATATTGAATTTAATCCTTTCTCAGAAGGACATTTAATTTATTTCGACCCAAGTGGTCCTGCTTGTATAAACATTGCCAAAATATATATTTTCATAAATCATTGTCAAATGCATTTTATTTTCAAAGTTGCTGATGAAAGTTAGGAGCCCGCCTGGAGAATGGAGGGCGTTAAATTTTAAGATTGTTGAAGAAGTCAGGAGCCCGCCTGGAGAATGGAGGTTGTGTCATCTTTCAAAAGTCAAGGTGGAGTCAGGAGCCCACTTGCAGAAAAGGGGAATACATTGAAATTTGAAGTCAGTAAACCAGAGGGTTACAACAAAAATCCCCAGCAGAAATCAGAAGGAAGACCACAAGTCGAGCTAGAAGTAAAGAAATACCAGAGGAAACACAAAGCAACAAGGCAGCAACAATCACATGACCAAGCTCGAGAATAAATCTTTGTAATTCATAGATCATAGCTTAGTATAACTTCTTGTTTTCTTTCTAGCAATGGTGTAATAAGAAGATCGAAAAGCAGTGGTAACAGCGTGCAACAGCAGTAACAGTAACATCGCAATCCCATGGTAGTCCCAGCTACCAAAACTTTCTGAACTACACGCGACCTGATTCCCTTATAACCAGAGATATATAGGTTGTCCAAAACCAGGACTCGGTTGCGCCTTTCCTTTTTTACTTTCTTTCTCTTTTGAATAACGATATGATCAAAAATTAGTCGCATTGTTCACTTTATCTTTGCCCGAAAGCTCTTCGTGTTTTCGAGCAAAGAGGGGCAGCTGTGAACACCTAATTTTTTACAACATTTAATTTTTTATCACTACTTTTATGTAAATATTTTAGGGGGTTTTAACCTACTATTATTTTAGCTTTATTACACTTTTTATTATAGGATAAAAATACCAAAAAAATTAAAAGGTGAATTATCATTATTAATAGTTTTTTATTATTGTTTGTTTTTTTATATATAAAAAAATCCGAAAATATTTATTTTTATTTTAAAAAAATAAAAAAAATTCGGGAATGATTTAAAAAATAAGAAAAAGGGAATTATTGAATAATAAAATTATAAAAGTAAAAATAGGTGGAATTCTCTTTTTTAAAAAAAGTAAAAGAATGTAGAAAATTTAAAAAAATAAAAAGTTTTGTGGAAATTTTAAAAAAATTAAAAAGTAAAAGAAGTTTGGAATTAAAAAATAAATATAAATGTATCTAAAAATTTAAAAATTTTTAAAGTAATTGAAAGTAGCATTTTTAAAAGAAAAAGAAAAGATAGTGGTTTGTTTTTTTAAAGAAAAGCTAAATAAAGTGAGATTCTCTTTTAAAAAAATAAAAAATGGGATTTTAAATAAGATAAAAGTAATTAAAGTTGGAATTTTAAAAATAAAAGTAAATAAAGGTGAGATTTCTTTTTCTAAAAAAAATAAAAGCAATTTGTAAGTGGGATTTCTTTTAATTAAAAAAAAACAAATCTGAAAATTTCAAAAAATTTTGCTATAAATTGAAGAGAAAATTTAGGAAGAAGGAGTTCAAAAAAAAAGAGGAAAAACTAGAGAGAGAGAGAGAGAAGAAAAAAAAGAGGGGGCGGAGAGAGCGATATACAATCTATATACACTCTGGATACACTGAATATACAGGGACAGAATTCATTTTGGAGAGAATAAAAAAGATAGAACCAAATTTTCTGAAATATTGAGAGCGCAAGAACACCATAGAGAGTTCAAAGCTAGAAAGAAAAAACAAAGAGAGATTTCCGGACTATTTTTCTTCTCCATTTTTACTAGTTTTCTCCGTGTTGCTGGGATTTCTGGATTGAGGTGTTGAAGCTACTATGTTGGGCTTTCTGCTGCTGTATGTTGTTGTGCTACATACTACTTTGTTGACCTTCTTCTTCTTGTATTGACAATACCAGGTATACAACTGTAACTTTGGCATATTGTAAGTTGAAATGTGAAAGCATGAATACATATGAAGAATGGAACTTTGAAGTTTTAATTTAGCTTTTTCTTTGTTTCTTTTTCTAATTGTATTTAGGCTATTTCATGTATTACTATTCTGTAAATTTCTGTCGATTTGCATAACTAGGCATCTTGTAGTGATGTATTAAATAATACTTTGATTTAGCTTGATTATTAGGTAGTATATATTTAAGCATGCTCATTACTGTCAAACTGTTTAATAATTGGAATAAGAGGAAATATAAGTTGGTGTATTTAGTGAATCGGCTTGGCAAAACTGATTAGTTCACTAGCTATGAAGGTTTTAATATTGTCAACATTAGGTTAATCGTGAACATGTAGCTAAATTTAGTTAAAGAATGTAATTAATTAGGATATTTTCTCTTTTATTTTAGAGACGAATTTAATAGAAATGTAGTCACTTTAAGATATCCTTAAAATAAATGAGGCGTGCTTCGCCAAAATAAATACAAAATTGCGGGGCCCTCAATAATTATTTGTTTTAAAATACTTAGACTTAGGGACGGGCCGTTTAGTCAATTTCACGGCCCTACCCAAAATAATGATACGCTAGTCGCTTTAGGCGCGTCTTTAATAATGTTATACTCTTAAATTCGGGTGCACATTTATGTGACCCAAATCCAAATCTCAACGGAGTTGAAATGTGTCAATAACCATGGGTACATTGATGTGACGTGGTTCGAGATACGTTTTTCACAATGTTGTAATTCTCTGTTAAAATAATAATAATAATAATAATAATAAAAGCAGTAAAGAGTTTAAAGTTTGCACATAAGTTCATAATTGTATAAAATCAGATAATCGAGCCGAATATGACAGTTGAGCGACCGTGCTAGAACCACGGAACTCGGGAATGCCTAACACCTTCTCCCGGGTTAACAGAATTCCTTATCCGGATTTCTGGTGCGCAGACTGTTAAACAGAGTCATTCTTTTCCTCGATTCGGTATTCAACCGGTGACTTGGGACACCATAAATCTCCCAAGTGGCGACTCTGAAATAAATAAATAAATCCCGTTTCGATTGTCCTTTAATTAGAAAAAACTCCCTTCCGCGCCCCTTTGCGGCGGCGCGGGCGAAAAAGGAGGTGTGACATATGGTGCTATCCGTTTCTCCATGGTTATGATCATGCACTTTGCATGTTTGTTGTTGATAGACATATGGTTTTTGATTGTGAGCATCATGACCCAAGGTATTCCATGTGGACCGGTGTTTGGATTGGTCACGTAGAGTTATATTGAGATCTGATCCCGTGTGCTTATTTTGTGAGTTTTGGTTCTCCTTTGTGTTATGCGTTTTTAGCATTGTGCTTTGTGGTATTATCTTATGAGCTTGTGGGGCGGTTATCTCATTTGAGTCTATTTCCATCATTGGGTGCATTCGAGTTGTTTCTTGTTTGGTGCATGGATCACACGGTATGTGGCTCGAGGTGGTGCTGGTATGACGTGTCGGTCGGTTAGCTTGTACTGGATGAGATGAGGTTATTGGACCTAGAATGAGTGTTATCAAATTTGATTAAGGTAAGTTGGGAAGTTAATGTCATTTATTAGCTTAGAATTTGGATATGGTTCTTGGTGGGCGAGAAAGCTTCACGAGTTGTTCATCTGATGGGTGGTTATGAGTTTCTACGCATTTACTTCACCATCGATAAAATATGAAGTCTTAGAACAAGGTTTAATTTGATATGAGCTTTGTTACTGGTATCATATTTGTTATTGAGTAGCTATTGTGGTTGGAAGTTATTGCTATGAGTATCTGAATTATATTGTATATTATGTGATCATAATCTTGGGTTATGGTTATGGCTTGATACAACATGTTCAGACTTATACAATGTATACATGCAAGAACCAGGTCTTATAATGAGTTCCGAATGTTGGAGATTGAGTTTTAAGGTTTATGGACTAAGGTCAAAGTAGGGATATTCAGTTAGGTTATGTTGTCAAGCTTATGTGTATTAGGGTTATGTGGGATCACCTATGGGTATGTGCATGGTGAGTTAATGTAGTGATTTGATGACTTTGGAACAACTCTTGATACGTTCGAGGATGAACATAAGTTTAAGTGGGGGAGAATGTAACAACCTGATCGGTCGTTTTGAGCATTTATGTTTCGTTCGGTGGTATGAGGTGTTGCGTATCTTCATATGATGTGTTATGACTTGTGTATATGGTCGGTTTTGGTTTTCAAGTAGTTAGGGATCGGTTTGAAATAATGATTCTCATTTTAGAAGCTTTAAGTTAGAATAGTAGATCGAGTTTGGCTTTTTTATATTTGACCTTGGATCGGAGTTTTGATAGTTCTTTTAAGTTTGGATGGTGATTTTGGAATTGGACGTATGCCCGAATTTGCATTTGGATGTTCCTAGAAGGTTTTGGCTCTAATTAGCAAAAGTTACCAATTTGTAGGTTTAGAAAGTTTATAGGTTTGACCGGGAATTAACTTTAATGATATTGGGTACGGATTGTTATTACGGAACTTGGAATATGTTTGTTAAGTCATTTGAAACTTGTGTTCAAAGTTTGGTTGGATTCCGGATTAGTTAGTCTTGAATCAGATGCTAGGTTCGAAGCTTAAACTTTATGAACTTAAGAGATTGATCTAGATCGGCGATTCGTGGTTTTGATATTATTATGTGTGATTTGAGGCCTCGAGTAGGTCTGTGTTATGTTTTGAGACTTGTTGGTATGTTCGGACAGGCCCAAAGTGGTCGGGCGAGTTTTGGAATGATTTTGGACCATTTTGTCTCTTGTTGATATTCCTGGTTTCTGAGGTTTAAGGTGTTCTTCGCGATCGCATAGTATTATGGAAGTAGGTCGCGTTCTCCCTAGAGTGTCTGCATTCATGATGGTTGGGGCTTTAAGCCTTTGCGTCTACATTTGGGACTACACATTCGCGTAGTGTTGAGCTAGGCTGGGGAGGTCATAATGGGTTCTTCTTTGCGCTCGACCTAGAGTGTCCTTGTTCGCGAGTGACTGTGCAGATGTGAAACGCGATCGGGAGCCTGGGGCCGCATACGCGTAGGGTTTCTTCGAGGTTGATCTGTTTTGTGCTTCGAGATCGCAAGGGTAGTCCCACAATCGCGATGGGTATCCCTGAAGCAGTGTTATAAAGTACTTTATTTCAAAGATTTTGGTTATTTTATCACATTTTGAATTATAGAGCTCGGATTTGGGTGATCTTGAAGGGAATTTCATGATTTGGATTAGGATAAGTATTTTTAACTCGGATTTGCTTATGTTACATGATTCCATATTTGATTTTGGTATTTAATGGGTGAATCTAAAAGAGAAATTAGGGGTTTTTATACAAACTTTTCTAAAATAAATAATTGAATTTTGAACATCGATTCGGAGTCGGATTTGAATAAAATTAGTATGGTTGGACTCGTATTTGAATGAGTTATCGTAATTTGCGACTTTTGTCAAATTCCGAGGTGCGAGTCTGGGTTGACTATTTTGGTTGACTGTGATATTACATTAAAGATTCGAACTATATCATTTGGGTTTGTTTACTATGGCATTAGTTGATGTATTTGAATTGCTTTCGGCTAGTTTCGAGACATTCAATGGTCAATTCGTGCGAGATGGCATTTTTAGAGTATTATTTGACTTGCTCGGTATTGATTTGACTTATTCGAGGTAAGTAACATATCTAAACTTGGATTTGAGGGTAATTCTATGATATTTGAGATGTATGGGGGTGGCGCACGTGCTAGGTGACAGAAGTATGTGCGTGCACGGGGTATTCATGATCCTGGTAGTTTTTAGGCTATCATATACCTTGATTTGCTATCATGCTTCGTTGATGTCATGTTTTCTCCATTTGTATGACTACGTGAATTATTATTTATGCTAGAAATCATGTCTAAGTTATCTGCTTAATTGTTTGAGACATGATAAGGTTATTTTGCCATGTTTAGCTATTTGCCTTAGTCGTAGTCATACTGTTCAGTCATGATAGATATATATATGTATGATATATCTCTGATTCTTTACACTTTTGATATGATTTCTCACATGTTGTTGGTGTCCTAGTACGTGACACGAGTTTGAGCTATATTTGTGGCATAATATGTTATTCTGTGTTGTATAATTAGATTATGTTTTTATGAGATATGAGCTATTGAGACTTGAGCAGATTGATGAGTGATGTGGGCCATAGAGTAGTGTTGTGACTTATGCTAGATTGGGTTGCATGTCGCAACAAGTCATTTTGACTATTGATTAGTGCTTGGGCCAGCCCCCCCCCCCCCCCCCCGGAGTCTGATATTATAGAAAGTGCAGGCACAACAATATACATGTGCTTTGGTGAGGGGCATTTATGACAGGTACCCATACAGTGCTGAGTGATTGTGTGTGTGATGGTGAGGGGCAGTTGAGCCAGACACTTTGAGTGTGCTGAGAGTGAGTGTACTTGATGATTTTACTGTGACATTTTTTATTTGACATGTACGCATATAGATGTATTTTTCTCATACTAGATGACAATATGGTATGTTACTGATTTGACATGTATACTTGACATATAGGTATAAAGATGTATTTTTCTCATGCTAACTAGTAAATGAAAAGTCTTATCTGTTGTTGAAAGTTTGGAAAAATCAGAGTTCTCTGATAAACTCATATATTTAGTGACCCCGGTGAAAGATTTGGGCTTAAACTATTATACTTGTAAAGCATGTCTAATTTTCTAGATTTGTGAACGAGTTCAACATGATATTTGTTGAGTTGTTTACTGTTACTATCATCATTATATTCTGTATTATTGTTGATCACTAGTGTTGTACATTGACCTTCTTCCGAGCTCGTCACTATTTTCAACCTCAAGTTAGGTTTGTTACTTATTGAGTACACGGGGTCGGTTATACTCATACTATACCTTGCGTGCAGATCTTGGTGCTGATGTTGATATAGCGGGAGCTGGCATTGAAGACGTACCTGCTTTCCGGACATAGCTACCACTTGTCCTTGATAGTTTTTGATTCATTTTCTGTTTATGTACGTTCAAGATAGATGTTGTATTTAATTTTCATACCCGTTTTGTAAATCTAAGTCTTAGTGGCTCATGACTTTTGCTACCAATCCTTTATGTTAATGTATGGGAACTCAGTTATTTCACTTAAAGATTTTATTTTTATTTTTATTAGAATTGTGTAACTGTTGCTTCGCTTACCTACCGTGTTAGGTTAGATGCCATTACGACTAGGTGGATTTTGGGTCGTGAAACTTATAACTTACTCACTGGTTGCTAAGATGAACACCTAAGGGTATATGATTAATAAAGGTGATTAGACACGATTAATTAAGGGCCCATTCAATTAATCACCATACAAAATATAGTTGAACAATCATATAATAAACTCGGCTCGATTATAACAAAACTGAGTCAAAACTTCATCTAACAATTGGTTCCATCAACCCTAGATTACATGTTTAGCTACTCATGGTAAAATAAGATAAAACCATAAAATCATTCATAATTCACAAAATAATGATAACAACAAGAGGAATGAAAAACTCTAATGGTGTCTTGATCTTCTCACACTTGTTCTTGCTTCCAATTGAGTCTAAAAACAAGTTTAACCTTCACTTGGGCGAGTTTGTTGAGTTATATAGGGTTAGGATAAGTTTCCCACGCTTGGAAAAGTGTATCAAAATACCTTTGAAAAAGTGCTGCCAAACATACTCTTTCTTCTCCAAAGGTATAGCCTGGAACATTGGAAGCGGGACAAAAGTACGACTTTGAGAAGATAAGTGGGTTACAGGTTAGGCACTATGGAAATTAATCAAGGGACCACCCAACATTGAAGATTCTACTAAAACAGTTAACATTATCATTACCAATAATAACTGGAATCTAGACGCACTAATATATGACCTACCAAATACGATCTCTGACATCATACAACAAACTTACATCCTCTTCTTTGAACACCTAAATGACTCCTTCTTTTGGAAAGAAATAGAGGATGGGAACTTCACAACGAAATCAGTGTACAATCTCTTCACTAGACTAACATGGACTACCCGACAATAGGAACATTTTCTCTAGTTCTAGTTATGGAAAGTATACTGCCATAACAAACTAAAAACCTTTCTTTGGCTGCTACTACACCAACGACTACTAACTGCGGATGTTCTATACCAAAGAAACATAATAGAAAATAATTCTTGCAAACACTGTGGTACAGAGGAAAATACACACCACCTCATCTTTCAATGTCCCATCAACAGCAACATATGGGGATAACTAAACACCAGTCCACCAACACATTCAAACCATCTTGACTGGATAAAAGAAAATTGTACCTCAGATGCAAGCATCTTACTACCAAACAATTTTCCCATACCTTTGGCAATAATAACCCATATTATCCTTTGGTATATTTGGCTAAACCGCAACCAGAACCTATTCAATAATGACTCCCACCACATTGATACCAGGAAAATAATTATGTACGTAATGGAATATCCCTGTCTCACAAATCAGAATTTCAAACACCCAATAATGACCAAAATACTGATAAAATGGACCCACCACCACACAACATCTATAAACTCAATTTAGATGGTGCACACCAAAAAAACTCCGATAAAGGAGGAGCAGGCGGAATCATCATAGATTCCAAAGGTCAATGAATTGATGGATTCTCTTACCATACAATGGCCTCATCACCCATCTAAGCTGAAATCATTGCCCTACTAAAAGGATTGAAACTTGCGTTCACAAAAAAATGGAATACCGCTTATAGTGGAAACCTAAAACTCCTACATGACAATTCTCACACTAAAGCTAATGCTAATCTTCTCCATGATTGCAGGTTCCTGTTAGAAGCATTGGATCAATCGGAAGTTAGGCATGTCTACCGTGAAGGAAATCAAGTGGTGCACACACTAGCGAAGCTTGGAAGCAACTGTAACTCACATGCTAATGCTGAGTGTGGCGAGTACTTCTGGAGTGAACCACCTTTATTTGCTTTCTCTACTTTCTGCAAAGACAAACTAGGGACTGTTCCGATAAGATCAGTCCGACACTATAATAACTCTCTTTCTTTTTAATGCTTAATAATAATCAGCGGCCCCAGGCGCCTTTATAAAAAAAATAATTCTTACCGGTTTAAAGTTAATTCTAAAATGGTTAAATTTTAAAACAAGACAATAGGGGTTGCTCTGATGGTAAGCAACCTCCACTTCCAACCAAGAGGTTGTGAGTTCGAGTCTCCCCAAGAGCAAGGTGAGAAGTTCTTGGAGGGATGGATGTCGGGGGTCTATTTGGAAATAGTATTATACTGTGTTGTTGTTGTTGTTGTTGTTAAATTTTAAAACATTATAAATTATGACTACTCCTTAAATAGTTTCCTAAATATGGCTATTTGTGCACTCGCTTCTGCGAATGACCAACCCAAAAAGTGCCGAAGAGGGTCTAAACTCTAAACCCTCTCGCAGGAGCGCAAGCGCGGAGAGCACTGAGCCATGAACGTCGACGGCATCGTAAGAGATGAAACAAACCTCGCCGGAAAAGCTGCGGAGAAAGAGTACTCATACGAGGAGGAAGAGGAAGAGAGGATGGTTGAAGAGTTAGGAATGTACAGAGGGAAGGTGAGATTGGTGAACAGTGAAGAGCCAGCAGAGGAGATTATGTTGCTTTGGGGAATTCAACAGCCAACGTTTTCAAAGCCCAATGCCTTCGCCCGTCAAACTTCTCTCCAGCTCCCTATTGACGCTTGTGGCCGCTCTCTCTCCATTCTTCAGTCCCCTTCTAACCTGGTTTGTGCACTCCCTCTGTCCCAAATTACGTGATTCACTTTCCTTTTTTATTTGTTCCGGAAAAAAATGTACCTTTTTATACGTAGAAACAAGTTAACTTTAAATTTTCATACATGATTTATAGCTCCACCATTATTTATGGCTTGTTTTAGATAGTTATTCCTTTATTTCTTAATGGATTACTCTTGATTTAACTCGCTTAAGGTCAAAATGAGTACTTTTTTTTTTTTTTTTTTGGGGAGGGGGGTTCTTTCTGGTAGTTTGTTTAATTATCAAATGAAGATAAAGTAAGTTTTTATTCTTTATGGAGAGAAATTGATGAAATTGTCGGGAGAAACTTTTTCTATACTTACAAAGTTGTAAATGGGTTAATTATGATTAGTAGATTATGGGGGTTTTGAGTTAATATTTGGTTGTTTTGGGTATATAATCAGCCAATTAGACTGAATTCCCAAATCCACATCGACTTATCAATTGGCAAGTTTTTAAGGACTTCATGAAGATGAGTGAAAAGAGTGAGCCAGATAAACATGGATTTTGTCATTCTTATAATGAGTTAAGTCTAAAGAGTTAATACCCGAGAAGCAAATTACCACATGAAAGTTATCATCATTGATCAAGTTCCATGGTTTTTAACAGGCAGAAGATCTTATGAGTAGTAACTAGTAACTAAATTTAGCAGTCAATTTTAAGTGCAGCAAAGTCAGTGAAAGCAAACTGCCAACCATCCAACGACAAATAGCGTGATCTGACCTTCGAGAAACTTAAGCAAGTTTAGGACATGGTCTTTTTTCTCAAGGTTCAATACATGATTATCACAACTAGAACATTTTCAAGAAGTAAGCTTAGGAACAAAGAGGAGTATGGTCTCCTGCTGAACATTAATTGGAGTCTGCGCCCAAAATGGGCTCTGAAATGAACTGCGCTCCACTAATGGGTTCTTCTCTTTTTTTTGCCCATTTAGGGCAGTTCACCTATAAAAAATGCGACATGTAGCCCAATACTGATTCTCGTTTCCGTCAAAAAGTTAGTTTACTCTAGGCTCAATTTAAAAGTAGATCGCATGCTTCTTACGCTGGTTAAACATGCGACCTACTGTTAAATAGTGCCTAAAATAAGCTTAACTTTGTTACTGAAACGGATATCACTATTGGGCTATAGGTCGCATGTTTTATATGTGAACTGCCCATAAAAGGACAAAAGAAAAACAAACCCATTGGTGGAGTGCAGTTCATTTCATAGCCCTTTTTTTGAGAACAGCAGCATGTAATTTTCGTATGCCAAAATTTCATAGCCCATTTCTGGCGCATTATGATACTCATTTGGGAATCATTAGTAAGTTAATTCTGCTGTTACAATCCATCTAGTTCAGCCTACTGTTAATTTTAAGCCAACACTGTTAGCGTTATTTTTTCCTTGTCATTGCCTTTGAAGGTCATTGTCTTATAGGTATGTATTCTTCCCATGTCCTTTCCTTACACAGGACAAAGGAGATACTGGTATTATTGTTAATTGCTAACGGATCAAATCCTCATTACTTCAAATAACCTGCACTCCCCTCCCACATGTCTGACTTGTACTTCTTGCTACCATGGACCTCTCGAACAGAATTAGGGCAAGATCAGAATCAGTAGCTCGAGATGTTTTATATATAGTAAATCACACCTATTGTATAGTGATAAAAAAATAACACCTAGTCCTAGTGTATATGAACTTTAGCTGCATATTCTGCTTTTACTCTTGAAAATTATGATGACTTGGCTAAAGTTTGTGTCAGTTAGACACTTGGAATAGTAACTTATGAGATGACTAATAAGCTTTGGCAATGACATGACCCAGAGGCAATTTAGGTTAGCTGCTGTTAGTTTATCTGCTGAAAGTTGAAATGCTTGTGAAACAATGTGATCTCCTAGCACTGGTAAAGCATTGACATTATTTCGGTTGCTCTCTCTCTCTCTCTCTTTCTCTCTCTCTCTCTCTCACACACACACACACACATCAAATTTCTAACGACCAAGCTGTATTTTGTATTTCAGGGTACTCCTGGAGTAACTGGTTCTGTAATGTGGGATAGTGGAGTGGTCCTTGGGAAATTCTTGGAGCACGCTGTAGAATCAGGAAGAATTCATCTTCAAGGCAAGAAGGTTGTTGAGTTGGGCTCTGGCTGTGGATTAGTTGGGTAATGCTGTTTATATTTTATGACATTGATATTTGATTCGCATCCTCTCAAGCCGAGGGGCTTTTGAAAACAGCCTCTCTACCTCCCTAAGGTAGGGGTAAGGTCGGCGTATACACTATCCTTCCCAGACTCCACTTGTGGGATTTCACTGGGTTTTTTGTTGTTGTTGTTGTTGTTGATATCTGATTCGTCAAAATGATTTTCCAGTCATTATTGGTTTAAGCTAGTGGATGGCAGTCAAGAGTTTGAAACGATGCACTTGCACGTTCCAACAAAATAATGTTTGGATTAGTTCCTATTGTAGTTTCTTGTCTCCGAAATGTGTATGAGAAACAAGGCATGGCATGTGCACAAAGTAAAGTACTTGCTCACAAATTTATGTTGGTAGCTAGTAGTGGAAATTAAATGTTTAAATCACTCACTTTACATGGCATAAGTATACTGTTGTTAAATGGTTCAATTCTCTTATTAAGTCTCTCATACAATGTTTCCAGCTGCATTGCAGCTCTTTTGGGTGGTCAAGTTATTCTCACTGACCTACCGGATAGACTGAGGCTACTGAAGAAAAATGTAGAGGCTAATTTGTATGGAGATGTAAGAGGTTCTGCAACAGTGGATGAGCTCACATGGGGAGATGAGTTAGATCATGATATAAAGGATCCTTTGCCAGATTATGGTAATAATCTGAGATGGTCTCATTCCCTATAGCATTTTCTTCACAATACATAATCAAATACCATATTCTTATATCTGCGGTTGTTTAGTTTCCCTTCACAATGTTGTCGCATATTGCTTTATATTGTTATTTTCTTTTCTTATAATTATCTTTTCTTTGTGGAGGAGGTGAACTAGAATTAGTTATATACTATTTAACTGTCTAACCACAGAAGTATTATTTTTCCAGAATTCTTGTCAATTATCCTTTTTTCATTTATAGATTAGAAGCCTTATCGAATGAAGGTTTTGTAGAACTTGAAGTTGTTGTGTATAAGACTGGCTTCTATTAAGTGGAGACATTTGCCAGCTTTAGTCTTTTAATATATTAGAGCAATCCTGAAAGGCAAAATGGGTAACATCCCCCCTTTGAAATCAATTTGTCCGTTGACCAGAGGTGAGTAGATCTATGTATGTAATCAATAGACTAAATATGGAGAAAATTACATCTTCAATAAGAGATATATGTCAATTGGCTACTTTTGTTTTATTTTTTCCTTTTTCTAAAAAAAAATTGATAAGGATGTCAAGTGGCTAAATAACAACTACAAATGAATCAGTTTGTTTTGACCCTTGCTCCTGCTCTTAAGAAGCTTTCTTACAAAGTCCGACCAGAATCAAAACCTAATTTCATTTCTCCCTCACTTGAAAAGTTGCAGTGGGTGTATATGGGTTGTTATGCACTTTGCTATCAGCTTTAGAATGGTCTGAGTTAGCAAGTAGGTATATATAGGTTGTTCGTGCTATCAGTTTTAGACCAGTCCAAAATTGCTGCTGAGCGTATATGGGTTGTTGATACTCTATGTTTTTTTTTTTTAGAATTTGTTGGGCCTGATTAATTTTGCCTATTTATGAAACACTGTTGCCACCTAATCTTGCAAAGAAAATGGATGTTCTTACCTACAGCTTTGCATCCTCTCACCGCTCCCTCTACCCATAGCAAAACATGGGACACCACCTCAATGTTTTCTACGTTGACATGCCAAAAGATTTTTTAGGGACCCTCAGGGTTTGGTGCAGAGGTAAGACTGCAGCATATGATGTGTGGGTTGAGCAGACGAGTTTGAACCCTGTCATGGATAAAAGTCTGTATTTAAGTGGAGAAGGATAGAGGGACTGATCCATTATCCACTTAGTTTCGAATTGCGAGCCAGCTAGCCCTAGGGGATTTCTCTGTTATTTAAAAAATATCACATACTCAGCGTGATAGCTCACATTCCACCCCCTTTCTCTTCTTTCATGTTCCAAAGGCCAGGTAAATGATCTCTGGTCACTTGTCCAGTTTGCATATCCTTGATTTTAGTTTACTGTTTCATGTTCTGAATATATTTGTATTTCAGTACTTGGATCAGACGTGATTTATAGTGAGGGAGCTGTCATGGATTTGTTAGCAACACTTCTCGACCTCTCTGGTACTCAGACAACAGTTATTTTAGCTGGAGAACTCCGGAACGGTATAGACTCTGGATATTACTAAATCTCAGATGGTCTGGAGATAGATATATATCATGTGATTTTCTTGTGGCAGATGCTATCCTTGAGTACTTCTTACAAGCAGCTGCAGAGGATTTCACTATTGGCCGTGTAGATCAAAACCAGTGGCATCCAGATTGTTGCAGTCCTCGAGTGGTAATATATGTTTTGGTGAAGAAGTAGAGAAAAGAAAAGTAAGAATCAAGGCTGACAAAGAAATGGCACGAGCCATTAGAACATTGGAGACTCATTCACAAAATGGAACCAACGATATACCTGTGCTTCACATATGATCTGCTAAAGTGTTCTACTGGCTTTCTTTCTGTGTAATCCAGTTGTACCATTGGGTAGATAAACCAATGACCTAATTGTTTTTCCTCATTGACGATTTAGTGATTTTCAGTCATGTAAATGTCATTTCCATCTGTTAAATAGTGGGGCTTGTTATGCAAAGGTCTATGCATTTGGCTTTGGTTCATTCTCTTGTTAATGGTTGAATCATTTGAAGGTTGTGCTTGGAAATTATTAATATCTCTTATTTGGTATATTTGGCTAACTAGAGGGGCATGCTAGCCAGCTGAGATTTCACTTTGCCTTTGTATTTTCTTTTTCTTGGTTCTGTTTTCTTACTTTCTTTTGGGATCAACAGTGTTTTGTGGTTATTTCTTCATGTAGATTATATTTGCAGAGATAGAAATACTCAAAAAAAAAACGTCTTAATTGGCCATAGCTAGAAAAAAAATAAAGGACTTGAACTAAACAAAGAAATAGTTTATCGGTTCAAATAAATTACTGGGGCTATTTATTGGAACTCATTTGAATAGCTGCCAGCTAAAGGAATTTTGTAATCTTTTCATGCTTCGATGTCCAACAAAAAGTTAGCCATGGAATTTTTGATTGTTAGCATGATAAGGATGCTTCATTTTATTAACACTTCATCCTGTATTATCATTTTAGGATGTCATTTAAATCCTAAGATGATACTAGAATTTTTGACTCTTAGGGTGTGTTTGGTATGACGGAAAATGTTTTCCTTCGTACCAAACACACCCCTGCACGTCCATATTTTACTCCTGATTGTATCAGGTTAGAAGCCATTCAGGTACCCTGCCTGGTGGAGATTTATTTATAAAAAAACAAGTATATTCTTGGAACCAAAAAAGTACGCTATTGTGCAATTCTTAAAGTTAAGAACATAGTAGATACATGTCAAAAAAAAAAAAAAAAAAACTCTCTTGGAACTATAGCTTGTATAACCAAAATTCTCCAAAGCCAAAAGCATTTTCTTTTTCTTTCAAAAAAGTACTTCTTTCTAAAGTTGAAGTATTTGGCTAGATACTAATTGTTGTTCAAAAGTGATTTTCAAATTAATTAACTAAATACAAACCGCTTCTTACTAAAAGTAGTTTTGAAAAAAGCATTTTAGAAAGAAAAAAATACTTTTCAAAATTAGTTTATTTTTAGAAACTTATCCTAAGCACTTTTCATTTGTTTGACTTCACAGACCTTAGAAAATGCTCCACATCACCAAGCATGTTTACCAGGTTGTGTAAGTTTTGATGCTCCAATGCAAGAAATTACTGGTCGGGATAGTAGAAATTATTCGGGAGAGAGCACATACCCTTTTGGTAGCAAGAATGATGATGACAAATGGTTGTTGTTTGACCAAAAATTATTAAACCCTTTTGTCAAACTAATTATCAGAGATATAGAAGGTAAATCTTAGCCAAATATAATTAATTCTAGATCCAAATATGATGAATACGAAAATCGAAGAAAAATAAGAATGTGTAATATTTCTTAATATAATTATTGTACATCGAATATGAATGATAGACTTACATCTAAGACAGATTTGCACCATGATCATGGAAGTAAGGAAGAAGAAGAGAAGAAATTATGGGTGATGAAAAGATTCCCCTTGTTGACTCTATCATGATGGCTATCAAGAATCACCCCCCTTTCTCTAGGCTCAGCTCCCCTATATATATTAGCAATTTTCCTTTTATCCAATGATCTTTGACCGGCGTACTTTCTTATTGTACCCTTCATCACTCGCTCAAACATTACGCTTGTTCTGCGATGTAAGCTTTCCGACGATTTGACCCCGACAGTGACTGAGATGCTCTTTGCTATCATACCTCATGGGCATGATTACGGCTTGGGCGACCCCTTGTCGTTCACTTTAAGAACAATCATCCTATGATCAGATTTTGACCCATAGAGTTAGTTCCTCTGTCCACAACAGGCAGACTCTATCGATTCAATAATTAGGAGAAATTTGAACGTTAGCATTGAACGAGGTCCTTAAATCGAGGCGGCGACGTGACGCTTCAGTGGTATCATCGGACTGTTATGTCAGTTCAGAGCTTAATCGTTGCATCGATTCGAGATATCATGGATACCCATTATGCATCATTATGGTGCACGTTTCCCAGGCACCGTATCGTTTCCCGTGCCCTTTCAATTTTTTGATTAGCGGCTCTTGGGTTTCCCGCTTAGGACATTCATGTTCCTATAAATAGGGGAACCTATCATTCGATTGTTACACTTTTCGGTTTACCTGAGGAATTTTGCAAACTTCCGCCCTCTTCAACATTTCATACTTCCGATTTTATACTTCTACTTTCGTCTGAATTTGATGTGACCATTTCTCTTTTCCTTCATCACTCTTGTTTATTTCGATGAAGTTAGTCAAATGGTTGGTACTTCTTCCCAGACCGACAAGTTCGTCGAAGATACGGTGCCAGAAAATGAAGTACCCCCTCTTAGAGAGGGAGTGAAGGTGACGGAAGATGAGGGAGTTCCGATAATGGCTGAGATACTACCCCGCCCGGGGAAATTATGGACTGATTTTAATAGCCCCGCCGGAGAAGAACCAGAACTTGTCCCTTCTACCATGGATAAAGCGACAATTACTGCGCTCAAGACCAAGTGGGGAATTCCAAACCATATCGAAATGGTGTCGGCGACGGGAACAGACATTGTGCACTTGCACCGCCCCGGATACTATGCATTTTACGCGTATCCTTTTGTTGTCAGATATATGCTTCATCTCCCCTCTCTAGTGGTGGACTTCTGTCGTTTTTACGAAGTGTGCCCCGTTCAGCTTTCAACGTACGCGTACAAGCTCTTCCTCATGCTTCTCAAGTACGTGGAGCTCGCCGGTCGAGGGATCACTTTGGGGCATATGCTTAATATTTTTGTCCCTCAATTTATTCGAGGCACGATGATCCACATACGTCATCGAAGAACCAAGAGTTTGATGGTGAAGATGGATGATAAGGCTAATCACCGCTTCTGGGAAAACTATTTTTATGTGCGGATAGAGCACCTTGTGGAGAACTCGGCGGGGTTCCTTGAGACGTGGAACTTCGCACGTAAGTTTTCCTTTGTTTATTTTGTGATTCCTCTCGAGGCGGTCGTCGACCGTTCTTCTGTAGGTGGCATTGCTAATGACTTGTTTTCGCTTTCACAGCAGAGAGATTGCCTCCCACGCCAGTTGACGACATCCGTGAGTGGGTAAATGCCATTCTTCCCCATACAGTGGGGGTTCGCGAGTGGGCGCTCTTCTATGAGAGATATAGGCGTAAGCCTCTCACCGGTGAGTCGGCCCATTGCAGTTCTTTGTTCTTTGCCTTATAGTTTGATTTTGTCGTTATATGACCGTCTTTCTTTGCTGACAGGGAGGGTCCGAAGGACGAGGGCTCCTCCACTTGCATTGCGTCAACCACCTTCTATTAGTCCTACGCCAAGGGTTGCTGCCCGTCCTGTATCAAGAACTACTCAGCCTGCACCTGTGGCCGAAGCTGCACATTTGGAGATTACTCAGTCGGAGGTTCCGACCCCTGCAGCCTGTCCAGTCGACCAATCTTCTTGTGTAAGTAGTAATGAGGCCCCACCGAATAAACAAAGGGTGGTGTTGGAAGAGGTTTTCCCGACCGATACTTCTCCGAGGGGCACCCTTACCCCGACAGTGATAGAAATCAGAGATAATGTCAGCCCTGTTATGGAGACGTCGCGTGTTGTGAGCGGTCAACAAGCTGATGTAGTGGATAGACGGAGTCCGGGATTGCAGTTACTATCTTGGGCGGCTCTTCGTCATCCCGACCGAACCGCACTTCTTCTTCGGTCAAAGAGGGGGGGAAAGCATCATGGTGGACGATTACGAGTCTGAATCTGACCTCGATCCTGACGATGTGAGTATGTTCGAGGAGTGATTTACCCGAACTGTGGTAAGAGCGGGAGGTCCTTCCCTAATACTCGAAATCCCGTCGGATCTCAACCTTCTGCAAGATACGATAGATTTTGTGCCGCAGTTTGACCTTCTATGCTCTGCCGCAGAAAGCGGGTCTCTTCAGGAAGTTAGCAATGCCAAACTATCGCAAGGTATGGCCGCATTAGGCTTGAGGGTAAGTTTCTCTCCTTTGTTTTTTTTTTACTTTGGCTCTTATCGACTCTCTTCTCCTTGTTGTTTTTAGACTTACATGTTGGAGATCGAGAGTGCTTGCAGGGTCGAGACCCGGTGATCACTCCCAAATATGCCTTATAAAAAGAACAATGCGGACGTTGCAAATATAACCTGAGTATTCTGCCCAGAGTCGAATCCACAAAGAGTTAACCTATCAATCACTATATTTAGACCCACTAAACTCTTGAGAACCAATTTCCCCAAACGTTTGAATCACAGTTGATGGTGTCTTTAATAACTAAAATTGCAAGTAAATAAATAGCTGTAAACTAAGGATGCTAAGGTTGTAAACAATAATGAGAAAACGCTAAGGTAATGACCTCCCCTATTGATGGAATCTCTTCTGTTTATGCTTCATACAAATTGATCAACACCTCTCTATCAATCATGAACGCTCATCTTACCGTAAATCTCTCCCGAGTAATCACAGTAATATACTCAATGCACTCTCCCGAGATACACTAGCTAGCTCTAATTAACACGGTTCACTTTAGATTGCACTCAAGGCTTCGTTATCCCTAATCCCGCCTTTAAACCCGCAGTTATAGATCCCTCTTATACTTTGGGAGTGGTGTTGTTCAACAATAACCTAAATATGCACTCTCTCCCGAGTTATGCACACTAAATAGGCACAGCTAATTGAGGATCCTGTCAATTAACTACAACATGCACAAAGTTGAACAAATAAAGATTGAGACTAGCAATTTGTATTCACATAAACAAGAAGTTCATCCCCCAATAGGTTCCATCAAAACCTTAGACAAAGGATTTAGCTACTCATAACTATGGGTAAACAAACTAAAACAATATTCATCATAAAACTTGCAAGAAAAATCAAAGAAAAGAAGAAAGATGTTTTGGGTGATCTCTCACAATTGTTTTTCCTTGCCAAAAAACTCTCCAAATCAATACATGCCTCTCTTAGGCGAAGTCTAGTGTATAAAATAGGGTTTTGGGCTAAAAATCCCGTATTTTGCACTTTAGTCCCTGAAGTTCTCCGCCTCTCCTGTGGTTCTGCCGCGGTCGCGGTCAAACCGCGGCCAAACACGCTCTCTGATTCTCACGTTGTCTGCAGCCCTCTTCTACAGCGGTTCTGCCGCGGTCGCGGTGAAACCACGACAGTCCTCCTTCAGTTCTGACTTGAGCTGTTTCGCGTAGTTTACTTGACTGAATTTTACGAACGGACTCTTTTTCTCCATATTTGATCCCAAAAGCACTCCATAGCCTTCTCTGGTCATATATAACCTGCAAAGCATGAAAAGTACTAACAAGAGCATTTAGTTATCACTTTTATCATCCAAACTATACAAGAAGGTGGTTATTTAGGGCCTAATTATAGTTAAATTCACCTATTATCAACACCCCACACTTAAACCTTTGCTCGTCCTCGAGCAAGTTAAACCACACTTCTAGGCCTAATCGTTTGATGCATTACCCAATTTTTTTTATGCCACAACCGCCATTATGAAGGAACAACCTAAGCAGTGCAACAGTCACGCCTCAGATGAAGACTCTAACACCATGACACACTCATGCTAACTCTAGTTACTCTAACAGAGGTGAAAACTCACTTTTTCTTCCTGAGTCACATGCCCTAACATCATAATTCTGAGAGAAGTTCCACGCACATAAAATTCAAGCAACAAGGAACCAAGGATAGGAAGAATTCACTCACTCTCAGCAAAGAACATTCACATGCCACACAGACACATCATAAGCTTGCCCCTAGTGTAGTACTCTACTAATCGAGCTATTCAGTCAAAGATCAAGAGGTCTTTATTTGGTTGTAATATAAGCTAAGGGACGGGTAGGATATATTTGGATATAGTGACTAACCTCCCTAAGCACTTTTAATATACACCTCCTTTTATTTCAATTTCCATGCTCAGCCCACTCGTTCTTCCACCTTTTAGTTCATAGGTGATCCCCCACTTTTCTTTAGGTGCAACTGTTTTGTTTTCTTCATTTTTCTTGACTTTTTTTTCTGATTTTTTTTCTTTTACAAATCCATTGCACCATTCAAGTATTTCTTTCCTGATTCCCCTTTTTCCTACTTCCTTACCACCTCACACTTTGACTTTTGTATGTTATTTATTAATTCAAGTGCTTCTAGGAGGTACAGGTTCAAACAGTCAAACTATTCAAACACAGGGATATAGGTCATTATAGGGTTATCAAAGAACAGGCTTCAGGCTCAAAAGGGGTTAACTATGGCAATATATACCGGTGGATTCACAAATATACAGGCTACACAAAGAAATGCCTCAATCATCTCTAAAACCAAGCAGCTTCTATTTCGCTTTGCAAACACACAGGGCAAGTTCTAGGTATCACATGCAAGCACAGAATACAAGTAATAGCTCACACACACTTGGCATGTAACTCATTCCGAATCAGTTTATCAACACACTCATACGAGCGTTCAAGCAAGACAGGATGTGCAAAATTAAGGCATAGATTTACGAGTTTACAAACGAGCCTAGACGTCGCACCCTCATGTTTGTTTTTTGTTATTCTCAGGTGTGTACATCAAGGGTTGCATTATATCCTTCACCCATTTTGGTCCTAAAACTACAAACGAAAATCTACCTAACCCGGTTCAAGAAAAGCCCTTGGAAAAGAACCGTGGTTAAAAGAAAAACCAAGGGAGAATTAGTACACTACCTAAAAAATAAAATAAAATAAAGAAACTACATGGACTACTTCCCTCAAGAGTACTGTCCAAGTGGTCCATCCTCAGGAAGAGTCCTCTATATTTTTTTTAAGACTTTGACCCTCAAGAGACCCGTCGACAAGTGTCCGTCGTTGGGCCAAGTCAGTTACTTCTAATGTGAATACAGTCAATTATACACAATAACACCAATCAATTACTACAACCTACACCATGTCTATATACACTACAATACATTACCCGAGCAAGTCTCCCACCCCACACATAAAAATTATGGCATGTCCCCATGTCATATCAAAAATAACGAGTAGAAGGGTAAGAAGACTTCCCTGAGCCTCAATCAGAGTCGGAGATGGTGCTGGGGTCCACATGGCAAGCTCTCCCCAAAGCACGGAACCAGGACATAAACCGGCTCTTAGACCTGGCCTGCCGCTGAGACATGGCATCCATACGTGTATGTAGGACCTCCACCGAGGTGCCAAGATCTGCGACCTCTCCCTCCATCGTACGCAACATAGGATGGGAGGACTGTGATCTGGATAAGCCAGCCCCAGCATGGGGGCCGAGAGGGTCCAGCACTGTCATAGGATCTCCTGAATGGTGCCATGGTAACCAGATCATCATCCTCATCATCGATCTGAATGGTGGTGCGTGCACCCCTGCCCACTCTGATGCTCGAAGCTTTGAAAGCTGCTTTAGAGGGCAACTCTACATCAGCAGGATTGGTGGGGACATTCTTCAACAGACACAATGTAGTCACCAGGGAGGGGAAGTAGAATCCCTTTGACCTCAGCGGGGACCGTATGATCATTTCATCACCAATAAGTCTTGCCGCATCAAAATCTTTCTTTGTGATGAAACACCACGTCAAAAGGGCTCTTTGGAAGTTCACGTCAGTCGTGTTGCCTGAGGGCAAGAACAAGCTGCAAATGACAGTGAGCCAACACTTAGCCAAATGGGTGAATGAATTGGAGTTCAGGGTGATATGGTCACGTATCCAGATTGGTTACCCCCCAGCGCAGAGTGCAGCAGTCATAATATCCCAAGTGACTCCTGGTAATAGTCGACGTCACCAGTAAACCGGGGTAGCCGCAACACCTGTCGAATAGTTTCAACTGAGGCATCTACCCATGTGCCCTGCACAGTCACCTCTCGCAATGTATGTGCTGGGCAGTTCGTGTAGAATTCTCTTACAAGCATCCTGTTCACCGTTTCAGGTTCATCAAATAAGAACTCCATTTCCCTCCGCCGGATTTCCTCATACATCTCCTCCTGTTCTACACGGAGGGCTGCCCTATCAATCGGAATCTCAGGGATGAATCTCTTTGAGGCCTTGGCATGAAAGTCGTCCTCTGCCAATTCTGATTCGAATCTTGAAGCATCATATGTAGGTTGTTAGGACATGCCTGCCGATCGCTTTTGCTTCTTACGAGCCATATGACCTGCAAAGAATACAAGAGAACCATCAAATATATCCTACATGTGCCAGCCGGATGGTTACTCAAACTTTACCACTCGAAGGCACCAAATAATATCCCCCATTTATTTTATTCATACACTATGCCAAACCCCCAACTAGTGAGGTGTTTAAGGTTACAACCTCCACAATGGCCCCACAACTTTCTTACAAATTCTGGCATACAACACCACCACAACTTAGGGTAGGCACAAAATACCTCAAAAAGCACCACAAGCCCCAAATTTTCGGCCAAAAAGGGCCTGCCACCAAACTACACCGCAAAAATTATTTCTAGGACTCCAAATCATCTAAACAACTCCCACAATCGAAGTATAAGAAAGACCCAACCATTTTAGCACCAAACAAATCCATAAGAAGCAAATACAACAATAAAAATAGAGAAGAAGCAAAAATTGAAAGAAAATCTACATTATTCCTACCTAGGGTTTAACTAAATTAGTTTAGACCAAATTTACACTAATTAGAAGAATAAATAGAATCAAAAAGAAGATAACACTTACTTGTTGAAGGGTGGAAGGGGTGGGTAGTGGTGAGAGGAGGTGTGGAGAAGATGACAATGGAGGTTTTTGGGAGTGAGAAAGGGATCTGAGAGAGAAAGAGAAGAGAGGATTTGGGAAGGTTTATATCTGAATAGGGAGGGAGAATAATTATTTTGGGGTGGGTAAAGGGTTTGGGGAATTAGAAAGGGGGAGGGGGGAATAAAAAGAAATAAATGAATAAAAACAATTCTGCATACCTGGGCCCGACGGGGTCTGTCGCGGTCGCGATCGAACCACGGTAGATGAAGTTTAGAGGGGGGTTCCCACCGCGGTTCTACCGCGGTCGCGGTGGAAACGCGGTGAACAAGGTTCAGAGGGGGTATCTGACCGCTGTTTGACCGCGGTCGCGGTGGAACTGCGGTCTGGGCAGTTGTCTATTTTTTTTATATATATATAATTATGTTACACTTACAACAATTTTGTAGGTTGCCTCCCACGCAGCGCCTGATTTAACGTCGCGACACGACGTATGATAAGCGCATTTAAGGCTCGCTCGACCTGTGTGGTTCAGTCAGGTGCAGGTCAGGCAGTTTCTTTTTCTCGCTCATGCCCACATATGGTTTCAATCTCTGACCATTGACTCTGAATGTACAAGAGTCATTTTCTGTGGCAATCTCAACAACTCCTGACGGGAAAACTTCAACTACTCGAAATGGTCGAGACCATCGTGACTTAAGTTTACCTGGGAACAGACGTAGTCTTGAGTTGTATAGCAATACCATGTCCCCGGGTTTGAAATTTCTCTCAACAATGTTCTAGTTGTGCAGCCTCTTCATTCTCTCCTTGTACAATTTTGTGCTCTCAAAAGCAAGATATCTGAACTCCTTGAGCTCATGCAATTTAGTGACTCTTGACGTGCCCGCAACTTCCATGTCTAAGTTTAGCTGTTTCAGTGCCCACCACGCTTTATGTTCAAGTTCCACTGGCAGGTGACATGCCTTCCCAAACACCAACTTATAAGGTGACATACCAATTGGAGTTTTGAAGGCAGTTCTGTAAGCCCATAGTGCATCATCTAGCTTCCTCGCCCAATCAGTTCTTGTGGCATTCACAGTTTTGGTTAACACACTCTTGATTTCTCTGTTGGACACTTCAACCTGTCCACTAGTTTGCGGGTGGTAAGGAGTATCCACCTTGTGGCGCACATCGTACTTAGCAAGTAACTTTTCAAAGGCCTTGTTGCAGAAATGAGTGCCTCCATCACTGATAATTGCTCGTGGTGTCCCAAAGCGGGTGAATATGTTCTTTTTTAGAAATCCCACCACCACTTTTGCATCAATGGTGGGTAACGCCGCAACTTCCACCCATTTAGACACATAGTCTACAGCAACAATAATGTACTTATTGCCATAGGAGCTGACGAAGGGACCCATGAAATCAATCCCCCAGACGTCAAACACTTCCACCTCTTGAATTGGTTTCATGGGCATCTCGTGGCGTCGGGAAATGTTCCCGGTCCACTGACATTCATTGTAGCCCTTCACCCATAGGTGCGCATCTTTAGACACTGTCGGCCAGAAGAATCCAACCTCTAGCACCTTTGCCGCTGTCCTAACCCCTCCAAAGTGTCCACCATATGCCAATGCGTGGCAAGCCTGCAAAACAGAAAATTGCTCTATCTCGGGGACGCATCTCCGGATCATATTATCAAGGCATATTCTAAACAGATAAGGTTCATCCCAGTAATACTGGCGGCTTTCATGAAAAAATCTTTTCCTTTAGATCGATAAAAGGTCGTGAGGAACTATACCACTGGTCAGGTAATTAGCAAAGTCTGCATACCATGATGCTTCCTGATGAGTGGTGGCGAGCAGCTGCTCGTCTGGAAAAGTTTCCAGTATTTCCTCAACCTCAACTACATTTTCAGCTCCTTCAAGTCGTGATAGATGATCAGTGACTTGATTCTCAGTGCCCTTTCAGTCACGAATCTCAAGATCGAACTCTTGCAATAGCAACACCTAACGAATCAACGTGGCTTAGATTCTTTCTTTTCTATTAAGTACCTGAGAGCTGCATGGTCAGTATATACAATTACCTTGGACCCTATCAGGTAGGATCGGAACTTGTCAAACACGAACACTACAACCAACATCTCCTTTTCAGTCACAGTGTAGTTCAACTGGGCTCCACTCAATGTTCTACTAGCATAGTAGATTGGGTGCATCAGTTTGTCTTTCCGCTGGCCCAGCACTGCTCCCACTGCGTCGTCACTGGCATCACACATTAGTTCGAACGGTTGCTCCCAGTTAGGGGCAACAATGATGGGTGTTGTGACCAGTCTCTTTTTCAACTCCTCAAATGCTACCCTGCAATCATCAGAAAACAAAAATGGGTGATCTTTTTCTAACAACTTACATAGAGGGTTGGCGATTTTGGAGAAGTCTTTTATGAACCTCCGGTAAAAACCGGCATGTCCAAGGAAGCTTCTGATAGCTTTGACTGAAGTTGGTGGAGACAGCTTTGCTATTACATCAACTTTCGCGCGATCCATCTCTATTCCCTTGCTTGACACCCGGTGCCCCAAGACTATGCCTTCTTGTACCATAAAATGGCACTTCTCCCAGTTCAGAACCAAGTTAGTCTCGATGCACCGTTTCAGCACACACGTCAGATTTATCAGGCACTCATAAATGAATTTTCCACCACTGAGAAGTCATCCATGAACACCTCCATTATATCCTCAACCATGTTAGTGAATATGGCCTTTATGCACCGTTGGAATGTGGCAGGTGCGTTGCATATGCCAAAGGGCATCCGTCTAAAGGCATAAATGCCATACGGGCATGTGAAGGAGGTCTTTCTCTCTGTCCTCCGGTGCAATGGAGATCTGATTGTACCCTAAGTACCCATCCAGAAAACAGAAGTGTGACCTCCCTGCCAATCTGTCCAACATCTGATCAATGAAGGGAAGTGGGAAGTGGTCTTTCTAGGTGGCTAGATTCAACTTTCGATAATCCATACAAATTCTCCAGCCTGTGACGGTTCTTGTTGAGATCAATTCATTGTTGTCATTTGTCACAACCTCATGCCACCCTTTTTTGGAACACATTGCACTGGGCTCACCCAGCTGCTATTAGAGATTGGGAAAATAATTCCCGCATCCAACCACTTTATCACCTCCTTCTTCACCACTTCCTTCATGTTGGGGTTCAGCCTCCTCTGATGTTTCCTGGAAGGTTTGTGCCCCTCTTCCAGCAGAATCTTGTGCATGCAGTAGGCGGGGCTGATCCCCCTGATGTCTGCCATGGTCCACCCAATGGCAGTTTTGCACTCCTTTAGTACCTGTAAAAGTTTTTGAACCTGCACATCTAACAAACTAGATGAGATAATAACATGTAATATGGAGTCTGGTCCTAGAAATTCATACCTGAGGTGGGCTGGCAATGGCTTTAACTCCAGCTTTGGTGGTTCTTCAATGGATGGCTTAGCTGGAGGAGTTTCTCTCTTTTCTAAGTGCAAGGGCTCAAACTCTAGATTTCTCTCCCAGAACCCTCTACCTTCCAATGCCAACACCCATTCCGCCAAATCCTCACCATTCACTTCATCTAAGTTTATCAAACATGCAACAAGGGGGTCCTCAATTGTCAACACCTCATCATCAGACTCTAAAATTACATCCAAGACATCAATAAGAGAGCAATCGGCGAACTCACTTGGTCGCCTCATAGACTTCTGCACATTGAATGTTATTTCCTCATCATTGAGTCTCATTTTGAGCTCCCCAGTCTCACGGTCAATTAGAGCTCTCCCCGTGGACAAGAGTGGTCTTCCTAAGATTATAGGAATCTCTTCATCCACTTTGCAATCCAAGATCACAAAATCTGCAGGGAACACAAATTTCCCCACTTGAATAAGCACATCATCAAGGATACCGAATGGACGCTTCACAGTCCTGTCGGCCAGCTGCAACAACATGGAGGTGGGTCTAGCTCTCCCAATGCCCAACCTCTTATAGATAACTAGGGGGCATAAGATTAATATTGGCCCCTAAATTACAAAGCACCTTAGCAAAGGCGAAATTCCCAATAGTGCATGGAATTGTAAAGCCACCTGGATCAGACAGCTTTTCAGCAATAGGTCTCGTCACCACTGCACTACAGGTCTGAGTAAGTGTAACCGTAGCCAAGTCTTGAAAATTAAATTTCCGGGACATCAAGTCCTTCATCATTTTTGCGTACCCAGGCATCTCCTTTAAAGCTTCAATCAGTGGAATATTTACCTGGATTTGTTTGAGCATTTCAAAGAACTTTTTATACTGCTCCTCCTTTTGATGTTTGGCCAGCCTCTGTGGAAAGGGTGTAGGATGTCTCTTCTTCCCAATCACTTGGGGCTTCTCTTTATCAGCTACTATTTCAACTATTAGCTCTTCAACTGGCTCAGCTACTTTCTCGGTCTCCTGCTGAATGTTCTTTTCTTCCTGAGCGGGCTGGACTATCACCTCTGTTAGTATCGTAGACTCATCCAGCTCAATGGGCACTGGAATGAGTGTCTCAGCATGTATATTTTCTCGAGCTCTCTCTTGTTCTACATCTAGATCCCTACCATTACGGAGACTCACCGCCATCAACTGCTTTGGGCCCTGATCTTTTGGATTAATTTGGGTGTCTGCAGGTAATGTTCCCTGAGGACGATTGTTCAGAGACATTGAAATTTGGCCCAATTGCACTTCAATATTTTTGATTGTTGCGTCATGTGCATCTACTCTTCCATTTATTTTTGCATTGGACCCAATAACCTGCTGCATCATTGTTTCAAGTCTAGTGAACCCATCTTCTTGCCTTCCACCATGCTGTTGCTGAGGTGGGGGATACCCTTGCTACTGATTATTGTACCTCTGTGGCCTTGGATAAGGTGTCATATTGTTGGGGGGTCTCATACCTCCCATACTTCCAGCATTGTATCGTGGCTGAGGTGGTCTGTATGGCTGTTGAGTTTGCTGACCCCAGTTCTGATTGCCCTGTCTCTGGCCTCCATAGTTTGACACATAGTTCATGTCTTCAGGGTGCTGATGATGATGATCATGTTCTGTATTCCAAGGATTACCAACTAGCTGACTAATGTAAGATGTGCACAAGCCCCCATTGATAGTATCTACAATGTGCACTTGTTGTTTCTGCCCTGATTCCTCCACCTTTTTGGTGAGTATGCTCATCTGTGTCAAGAGGGTCGCCACATTTTCAGCCATGGAATTTGATGGGTCAAAAGGCACTGAGTGCACCACTAGAGTGATAGGTGCATTCCTCGTCGTCCACCCCGAATTCTGAGCTATTTTGTCAAGCAGACTCTAACCTTCTCTCCAAGTTTTGCTCAAAAATGCCCCACCAGTTGAGGCATCTACAATGTTCTTCATGCTATCTGATAGTCCCATGTAAAACCGTTGTCCCAACATCTGATCTGGAATACCATGGTGTGGACATATAACCAACATTCCTTTAAACCGGCTCCATGTCTCATGCAGTGTCTCCATTGGTTTCTGTTTAAAGCTCACGATCTCATCAATTTGTTGAGCTGTTTTGTTGGGCGGGTGGAACTTGATGTGAAATTGCTTGACTAACTCATCCCAAGTTTCTATAGAGTTTATGGGGAGTGAGTTTAGCCAGACCTGAGCAGCTCCTGTCACCGAGAATGGAAATAATAACAGCCTGATTGCTTCCAGAGTTACGTTGGGTTGCCTTTGAGTTTTGCAAATCGACAGGAAGTTCTTCAAGTGCTGCTGAGGATCTTTGGCTGGTGTCCCAGAAAATAGTCCCTTGTTTTGAAACAAGTGCAACATGTTGTTCATGATCTGGAACGATTTAGCTTGTATCGCGGGCACAACAATGGCAGTGGCCAGATTGTCAGTTGTGGGTTGTGCCCAGTCATATAGTGCAGCCTCAAGCATAGGAGGTTCCATATCTCTGACGTTTTCGTTGACGTTGTCTACGTCACCCATGTCAATTTCGAGCTTGTGTGTTTGATGAGGTTGTTGAAGTCTTTTGTTGGCATGGTTCAATATCGGGAATGTTTTCTCGGGGTCTGAGAGTCCTTCAAGTAGTTCTCCAATCCTCGTAGAGTTTCTAGGCATACACCTGTGCAACCACGTCAACAACTGTCAAAAATTTCAATCAAAAATTTGGTGTAGAGAAAACTGACTACACTAAGAATTTTTGTATTTCTATCAATGGTAATTGATAATTCCGTTAACTCTCCGGCAACGGGGCCAAAATTTGATCATGCCCAAATATGCTTTATAAAAAGGACAATGTGGACGTTGCAAATATAACCTGAGTATTCTGCCCAGAGTCGAATCCACAGAGAGTTAACCTATCAATCACTATCTTTAGACCCACTAAACTCTTGAGAACCAATTTCCCAAACGTTTGAATCACAGTTGATGGTGTCTTTAATAACTAAAATTGCAAGTAAATAAATAGCTGTAAACTAAGGATGCTAAGGTTGTAAACAATAATGAGAAAACGCTAAGGTAATGACTTCCCCTATTGATGGAATCCCTTCTATTTATGCTTCATACAAATTGACCAACACCTCTCTATCAATCATGAACGCTCATCTTACCGTAAATCTCTCTCGAGTAATCACAGTAGTATACTTAATGCACTCTCCCGAGATACACTAGCTAGCTCTAATTAACACGGTTTACTTTAGATTGCACTCAAGGCTTCGTTATCCCCAATCCCGCCTGTAAACCCTCAGTTATACATCCCTCTTATACTTTGGGAGTGGTGTTGTTCAACAATAACCTAAATATGCACTCTCTCCCGAGTTATGCACACTAAATAGGCACAGATAATTGAGGATCCTATCAATTAACTACAACATGCACAAAGTTAAACAAATAAAGATTGAGACTAGCAATTTGTATTCACATAAACAAGAAGTTCATCTCCCAATAGGTTCCATCAAAACCTTAGACAAAGGATTTAGCTACTCATAACTATGGGTAAACAAACTAAAACAATATTCATCATAAAACTTGCAAGAAAAATCAAAGAAAAGAAGAAAGATGTTTTGGGTGATCTCTCACAATTGTTTTTCCTTGCCAAAAAACTCTCCAAATCAATACATGCCTCTCTTGGGCGAAGTCTAGTGTTTAAAATAGGGTTTTGGGCGAAAAATCCCGTGTTTTGCACTTTAGTCCCTGAAGTTCTCCGCCTCCGCCGCGGTTCTGCCGCGGTCAAACCGCGGCCAAACATGCTCTCTGATTCTCACGTTGTCTGCAGCTCTCTTCTACCGCGGTTCTGCCGCGGTCACGGTGGAACCGCGACAGTCCTCCTTCAGTTCTGATTTGAGCTGTTTCGCGTGGTTTACTTGAGTGATTTTATGAACGGCCTCTTTTTCTCCATATTTGATCCCAAAAGTACTCCATAGCTTTATCTGGTCATATATAACCTGCAAAGCATGAAAAGCACTAATAAGAGCATTTAATTATCACTTTTATCATCCAAACTATACAAGAAGGTGGTTATTTAGGGCATAATTATAGTTAAATTCACCTATTATCACCCTGGCCAATATTTTTCTAATGATGCTTGAAAAGTATCGGCGCTATCGCAAAAAATGTTGTGATATGCATGAGCGGCTCAGAGCGAGCCCTGACAATCAATCTCTCGGGGAGGACTTGGAGAAAAGGGATCAGGAGCTGTCACACCTCCTTTTTACACACCCGAAGGTATACAAGAGAGTTTTTTCCAATTTAAGTGACATTATTCGAAATGGGATTATATATTCATTTTTATTCAGAGTCGCCACTTGGGATAGTTTATTTGGTGTCCCAAGTCACCGGTTTATTTTAAATCCCAAATCGAGGAAATTTCGACTTTCCTTTTGAAGTCTGCGAACCAGAAATTCTGAATAAGGAATTCTGTTAACCCGAGGGAAGGTGTTAGGCACCCCCGGATTCCGTGGTTTTAGCACAGTCACTTAAACTATTATAATTGGCCTATTATTTGATTTTAATACATGATTTAACCTATGGTACATTTTAACTTATTAAACCGCTTTTAATTATTTATTTATTTTAGGAAGATTCAACGTTATTTAAAACACGCCTTGAACCACGCCACATGAAATGCACCTGCGATCCATGACACATTTTATTTAATGTTGTTGAGAATTGGAGTTGGGTCACATGAAATGCACACCCGAGTTTAAGAAAATTGATTTAAATAGCGCGCCTAAAGCAACTACGCACTTTCAAGTTTGCAAGGGTCATGGAAAATTCAACTAATGACACACCTCGATTCTAAATTAAATGGATTTTATTATTCGAAGTTATTATAATCGGGTTACATGAAATTCACCCTCGAATTTGGAAATTAGGCATCATGACTATGTCACAGGAGCCGTACCCATAATCACGATGGTTTATTAAATCGCACCTAAAGCAAGCTACGATGTTCATGAATTATTTCTTAAACTATTTTTGAGATTATTGTGAGGCCAAGAGTTAAGGAGAGATGGTGGAACATGGGTCTGTTGCTCTTACTAAATTGACAGAAACCATTTTGGCCCAGACAAATTAAAATTAATCACGGTACAATTAGTCCTTTTCAGTATTATATACTTCATTAAACAAGCTCAATTCCTTTTAAATCTAATTAACACTCATGACCCAAATATACAAAATGTGCAACCAAGACATCGTCTTTAACATGTACAAATTATTCCATATCAAATTTAATAAAAAGAAATGTGCTTTCCAACAACTACACACGACTTTAGATAAATACACCATTAATCCTAAGATGCTCAACAATCAAACACTTTTTGTCCAAAGTCCAAACAAAGCCGTTTGGACATGAGTGTCATTTTGAATATTTTAAAAAAATAAAAATAAATAAATAATCAAATAAGTGTTGTTTCAAAATACGTCTTACAAAAGTTCAAGCAAAGATAAAACAAAGACAGAATTTTTTCATGATTATTTTTTTATTTATTCAAAACTTTCAATATGGCTTTCTACATTAATCAACTAGATACTATCAAACCAAACTCCAATTTTGCAATTGAACACGGAAGAAACATTCAGTATACACGTGAAGGAATAAATAACTAAGATTTCATGACAGCATGACATTCAACTTTAGTAACAGCAAGAGTAGTGATAGCAGATTTGACAACCTTTTTTTATCACCAGAATAATGTCGAGTAACCCAGAAAATTGAAACAAATAACCCAACAGTCTTGAATAGATTTATTTTTTGATTATTCAGAAAGCTTTCTGCAGGGTATTCTTTAGAGGAGAGCCGAATGAGAGTTAATATGTGTGTGTTCTTTATGCAGGTGAGAGGTGAAGGAAATAGAGGCTGACTTGGGTTTTGCTAGTTTTGTTCTTGTATGTGAGAGATGAGAGATGAAAGAAGAAGAGCCGAGCTCTTTTGCGCCGTTTTATATTTTTTCCCCCAAAGTGAGGTCTTGATATGTGTGTTATATATAGAGAGAATGATGAAGGAGTGAGTGAAGTAAATATTTTTTGGGGGGGGGGGGATAGTGGGGAACATGAGTGGAGAAAGTGGGAAGAGTGGGTAGTGAGTGGACAAAGTGGGGAAAGTGGGTGGAGAAAGTGGGTAGTGAGTGGAGAAAGTGGGTAAAGTGGGTGGAGAAAGTGGTGAAAGAGTGGAGAAAGTGGGTAGTGAGTGGAGAAAGTGGGGAAAGTGGGTAGTGAGTGAAGAAAGTGGAAATAAATTCAAACACGGTCAAAAATTAGCTGCTTACAGCTGCCCCTCTTTGTTTGGAAACATGAAAAGTTTTCAAGCAAAGATAGGTGAGACATGTGACTAATTTTTGCCCGTTTTAAACTCCATTTAGAAGCATTTTGAAAAAGTTTGACTGAACCTTGCTTCGGAGGTTGCCTACATATTCTTGGCTATAAAGAAATCAGGTCGGTGTAGTTCTAAATATTTTGGTAGTTGGGACTATCGAGAAGCTGTGATTTCGCTACTGTTGCTGCTTGCTGAACTCCTTATTACACCAAAGCTGAGTCAAAATAAGAAGCTAAACTATGAGTTAAAAGATTCATACCTATAAATCTTGTGAAACTTGTCCTGGATCTTAACTGGTTCTTCCTGCAGACTCTGATCTGAATCTTGATGCTCGTTAGCTACAACTGCTGGTTCATTCTTCTTCAGCTTTTCGGATCAAGGCGGGACAAGCGAAGCTTATGACTTCAATCATTTCTTGAACAGTCCACATCTTTCTCCACTTCAACACTTTGAGTTCATTTCTTTTTGCTCCTTTTCTTCTTTTCTTTATTTTGGATTGAGACTCATTCTTTTGGTTGTCTCAGACCTTGTTCCTCGAGGCCAAACCTACTCAGACACCAAAACAAACAAACGAACGAAATTTTTCTGCCCCAGTTTTCACTAGGAAAATTTCGTAAGTTATTTGTAACTAAAATCTAAACTTTTTTTGTTTTGTTTTGAAAGCGGTAAAATAAGGATTGTGTGTATTTAGGAGGAAGAGATTAGGGAATGGCGCCCTATATCTAAAATAACCTCGACTATGGAGTGGATACCCTATGTTGGCAAAAAGGCAACTAGGGAATGGAGGCCCTATGTCTAAAAATCTCAACTCAGGGATTGGAGTCCTAATGTTGGAAAAGAAAGGCGACTAGGGAATGGAGGCCCTATGTCTAAAATCTCAACTAGGGATTGGAGCCCTATATTGGCAAAAGGCGACTAGGGAATGAAGGCCCTATGTCTAAAAATCTCAACTCAGGGATTGAAACCTATGTCTAAAAATCTCAACTCAGGGATTGGAGCCCTAATGTTGACAAAAGTGGACTAGGGAATGGATGCCCTATGTCTAAAAACTCTACTCAGGGATTGGAGTCCTAATGTTGGCAAAATGTGATTAGGGAATGGATGCCCTATGTCTAAAAACTCAACTCAGGGATTGGAGCCCTAATGTTGGCAAAATGCGACTAGGGAATGGAGGCCCTATGTCTAAAAATCTCAACTTAGGGATTGGAGCCCTAATGTGGGCAAAAGGCGAATAGGGAATGGAGGCTCTATGTCTAAAAAATCTCAACTTAGGGATTGGAGCCCTAATGTTGGCAAAAAATGCGACTAGGGAATGGAGTCTCTATGTCTAAAAATCTCAACTCAGGGATTGGAGCCCTAATGTTGGTAAAAGACGACTAGGAAATGAAGGCCCTATGTCTAAAAATCTCAACTCAGGGATTGGAGCCCTAATGTTGGCAATAAAGACGACTAGGGAATGGAGGCCCTATGTCTAAAATCTCAACTTAGGGATTGAAGCCCTAATGTTGGCAAAATGCGACTAGGGAATGGAGGCCCTATGTCTAAAAAATCTCAACTTAGGGATTTGAGACCTAATGTTGGCAAAAGGCGACTAGGGAATGGAGGCCCTATGTCTAAAAATCTCAACTTAGGGATTGGAGCCCTAATGTTGGCAAAAGGCGACTAGGGAATGGAGGCCCTATGTCTAAAAATCTCAACTTAGGGATTGGAGCCCTAATGTTGGCAAAAGGCGACTAGGGAATGGAGGCCCTATGTCTAAAAATCTCAACTCAGGGATTGGAGCCCTAATGTTGGCAATAAAGACGACTAGGGAATGGAGGCCCTATGTCTAAAAGCTCAACTCAGGGATTGAAGCCCTAATGTTGGCAAAAGGCGACTAGGGAATGGAGGCCCTATGTCTAAAAATCTCAACTCAGGGATTGGAGCCCTAATGTTGGCAAAATACGACTAGGGAACGGAGGTCCTATGTCTAAAAATCTCAACTCAGGGATTGGAGCCCTAATGTTGGCAAAATACGACTAGGGAACGGAGGCCCTATGTTTAAAATCTCAACTCAGGGATTGGAGCCCTAATGTTGGCAAAAAGGTAAAAGATTGATATTGGGGCTTCTAAACTACCTTTTTTTTATTTTCTTCTTATCTATTTTCTTTCAATTCATTTTTTAGTAAAAAAATGCATGAAAGAATTTGGAGGAGACTTCCCTTTTGGATTGATTATTGTTGCTAAGCTGTTTCTAGCGCTTGCACATTTCTTTTTCCATTTTGGTTACACCTGCTTCTTGCACTGTTGCTTTGGATTGCACATGTTTCAATTTTCAAACAAAGAACAATTGTTAGTTTGAAACGGTGGTCGGTTTTGTGGCCTTCATTGTTTTTGATCACTTGATCTCGACCCAACTCTTTTGGCGAGAACCTCTGCCGCTTGCTGGCTTTTCTTGAAGATTGGTCTCTCTCCTAAAACCGAGGAACTCAACTTTTCAAAATTTATCATGACGGCTCACCCGTATGGGCTTTGGCCCTTTCATTTTAATATGCTTTTAGGGGCTTTTGACTTTGTATTTCTTTTCATTTTCAATAACTCTGATTTCAGAGCATCGGCTATCATGGCTAGTTGGGATCGACTTGATGCACCCACTAAGGCTGGGTACTTTTCTTTGGACTTGGCTTTTATTAAACAGAACCCTATAAAACCAATCTTGCCACCTTTTCTTTGTATTAGTTTCGGAACAGAGTTAGACTAAAAGAGATTCAAGGAAAAGTAAAGAAAGGACAAGAAAAAATGAATTTAAGGAGAAGCGTCCCTTTCGGGGGGAAAGAATGACTTATCTGGGGTGCATGCAGACTTCAATAGACATGACATGCTTCTTGGACTGGATACCTGATATGCACAACTATCCAACTCATTGTGACCACATCTCCAAATCGAGAAACCTGGCTAGGACTCTTTCAGTGGTGGGGGTGTCTTCTTTTCGATCGACGACGCCCTTTGCAGGTTTTCGCCAATCGACCTCTCTCATTTCTCTTCTCACCGTCGCCTGATAGTACTCTTTATGAGTTTTCACTAACCAGGCTCTCTCATTTTCAATTTCTCTGCCCACCGCCGCCTTATGGTGCCCGTGTGAGTTTTCACTAATAAGACTCTCTCATTTTATTTCTCTCATTTTTATTGCATCGGATCCAAGTAGTCGTATTCTCTGATCCTTGAACATTCTCACCGATTGATCGGAAGGACTTGAAAGAATTTGGGTAAAAATGATTTGGATCGAATTACAACTTTGGAACCATTCAAGCGGGATTATCGCAGAACCATTACAACATCTGCCCCAGTTTCACTTTTGAGGGAATTTGGATTTTTATTTTGGTGTGACTGAACCCCATAGAGAGGCTGCCTACGTATCCTTTCGGAATCAAGTCGAACGTAGTTCAGGGAACTTTGTTTTTGTTTTTTTTCTTTTTCTTTTTCTTCTATTTTGTTTTCTTTTATCTTTCTTTTTTCCTTTCCTTTTCCTTTTTCATTTTTCATTTCATCCTTTTTGCCCTTTTCTTCCCTTTTTTCTTTATATTTTCTTTTTTCTTCTCTTTCCATTTTTTTTTCATTTTTTTTCAATAATATTTTCAGGTTCCAAAGAGGGTAATCAAAGATGAGTAACCGACTCAAATGGTTTACAAAAGGGTTGATGGTGTTTGGGTAGCGAGAATGAAAGCCTTCGTCATCCCAACCGGAGAATATTAATACTACCTGGAGGATCAATCAGAGTACCTTTCGACAGCATTTGCATTGACAGTTGTTCCAGGGACATTTCTTTCGACATTTCCCAGGTACAACGCTTTCTTTGGCAGTACCCTTGTTATCATGTATGTCTCTTTCCAATTTGGAGCCAATTTTCCTTAGCTGTTCCAACTCTTTGTTTTATTTCCTAAAACTTTCATTGCAATCTAATCATTGATTCATTATTTCGAGGTCTGATAGCTTTCAGGATCTGGGCATGAAGTCCGCAAGCGTTTCATGTTATTGAAATCTGCATTTAACAGAACTAAAAAAAGAATAAGAAAAAAAATGACAAGATTAAAAAAAGAGACATTCCTCGACAATGAAATATTAATTTCATTTGATTTTTGATTTTGATATTTTTTTTATTTTTTTAAATTTTTTTTTGAAGATAGAAGGGTTTACATCAGAAAGTAAGACAATAAAGTAAAACATCCGGATCACACCCTGAGATAATCCGGTCGTACAAAGGAGAGCAAGACTGGCTACCGAGATTCCATTCTGATGGGGAACTTTCAGGCTTGGCGACCATTTTTTGGCTTTTCTTGGCCTTCAGTGCCGGATCAAATTTCTCATCTTCACAAATCATTCCGACTGATGGCTTCTTTATCCCGAAAGACGATTATTTCAGCTTCAATCAAATCTTCAACTGCCCTTTTGAGGGTCCAACAGTCCTCCGTACTGTGTCCCACTGCTCTAGAGTGGTATTCACATATAGCATCAGCTCGGTACGATGGGGACTCGGGATTCGGCCGGTTTGGGGCCACTAGCTGCAATAGATTTAGCCTGATTAGCTTTTGGAACAAGCTTGAATACGATTCACCAATAGGGGTGAACTGATTCTTTCTGAAAGGCTCTCTTGGGCGAGGACTGTATTGGGGAACATTTGGTTGAGGATTATATGAAGCTTGGTAAGGATGGGCATTTCTGGAAGGTGGAGCTCGGTTTTATGTATAATGTTGTGGCTGGGTGTAAGATTGCGCACTCATCACCTCATAGGAAGGCGATGCCATGACATAAGCATCACCTTGAAGGGGATAATGGTGTGTTGGGAAGATAGGAGGCACATATGATTGGCTGAATGACCTGCGGGCCCTCGTCGAGCTTGAAACCATCATGGCTATCTCTTCACTCTCATTTCTGTTCATCAAACCCTCTGAACCATTCTGAGCAGACTATGATGTGGCCTTAAAAGCAGCATGACTCAAGATTCGACCTGTTTTTAAATCGTTTTCAACCATTTCCCCAATTTTGATAGCCTCTGCGAACGACTTTCTCATAGTGGACATCATGTTCTGGAAGTAGTCCACCTCTTGGGCCTGTAGAAAGACCGTGACCATTTCAATTTCATCCATTGGAGGTTTTACCCTGGCAGCTTGCTCACGCCATTTGACAGCATATTCGCGGAAGCTTTCCGCGGTTTTCTTTTTCAAATTAGACAAGGAGTTTCTGTCGGGAGCGATGTCCACATTATATTGGAACTGGCGGACAAAATCTTGAGCCATATCATCCCACACATGCCAATGAGTAATTTCTTGATCTGTATACCACTTAGAAGCAATTTCAGTGAGGCTTTCCCCAAAATAGGCCATTAACAGCTCCTCTTTTCCACCAGCACCCCTCAGCTGGTTACAATATCGTTTCAGATGAGCGATCGGGTCTCCGTGCCTGTTGTACTTTTCAAATTTTGGCATTTTGTAGCCAGCTGGCAAGTGGACATGGGGAAAAATACAAAGGTCAGAGTATGAGACACTCTTCTGGCCACTCAAACCTTGCATTTTTTTCAGGCTTTGTTCCAGGCTCTTCATCTTCCAAGCCATTTCCTCTTGCTCGGTACTTTTAACAACCTTTTCTTTCCCCACCGAGAGAGCATATTGCGGAGGTTGGGTGAAAGTGTACGGGGTCACATATGTTATTTCTGGTTGAAGTTGTGGACCCTGAAAGATGAACATTAGAGGTGGTTCCCTTGAAGCCGGTGCCTGGGGGCGAACCACAGAAGGCATGCCAGGATCATTGAACGACATTGGAGGGTGACCACATGGGATGAGCGGTTTGGGCACAGGGGTGTTGGTAACCTCACTTGACCTGGGGATCAACTCAGGGATCCCAGGGATTGCACTTGGCGGTTCCCTACCATTAGACCAGGCATCCCACATTTCCATTATGCAGAGACACAACATCTTATTCTCTTCAGCATCTGATGATTCTAGCTGCAGAATAGCTGATGCTGGGCTATCCTTAAGACTGATGATTGGTAGATTGCTTGCGGAGGCCATCTGTGCCTTTGGATTTTGTGAAGGAGGTTAGGCTAGACTACCAACAAAACCTGGCTAATTTGCACACCCAACAACCTTGTTAGTTTTGAAACATTTAACATATAGGAAATCACACATTGGGATGCAATGCACCTAACAGTTAAACGCTTCTACCATGTGTTTGAACGATTGCATGTTTCATCCCGGCCTTAACTAACTCTTTCAGTATGTACCTCTTTTATTTCTGCCTCTCTTTAATCACTTTTGATTTTTTTTCCGCTTGTGTTGCACTTTTAGTTTTTGCACTCTCCTTTTCTCTTCTGTTTGTCACTATTTTTTTTGTCGCTCTCTCTTTTTTTTTTCTCTTTTTTTCAATTTATTTTTTCACTCAACTAATATTATGGCTATGATCGAATCCGATGAGGATTGCCTGCGTATCATGACGCCGCATGAATCAGATCTTGCGTAGTTCGGGAAGATCGGAAATAAAGTAAATAAACTAACCTTTTTTGTTTACTTTTATAAAACTCATACAATGAAAGCTTTAAGAAAAAGAAAACATATTTTTGGATTTTTTTTTTGGATTTGTTTTTGAAAGAAAGACTTCTAAAAAAAATTCATTTGCTTTTGATTTGAACTTTGAAATTTCAAAAGTAAAAATAAAATATTTTTGTTTGAATTTTCATTTGTTTTATCTTTTTCTAAGGAAGAAAGAAAATATCTTTGGATTTTGGATATTGCCTCTTAATTTTCGAAAGAGGGATTTTTTAAGAAAAATATTTTGAATTTCTGAGTTTTTTATTTATTTACAAAAGTACTTCTAAAGAAAAACAAAAAATATTTTTGGACTTCAATTTTTCAAAAAAGAAAATTTTTTGTTGACATTTACGAAAGAAATATTTTTAAGGAAAGAAAACAATATTTGCCCCCTTTTTTTTGTTCTTGTTTTTAAAATATATTTTTGGAAAAATACTGCAAAATAAAGAAAACCCGTATTTCAGATTTTTATTCTTTTTTATTTTTCTTTTTATTTCTTTTTCCATATGAAAGACTTGAGAAAGAAGGAAACAATTTTTGAGTTTAAAAACTCCTTTTTTTGTTTTTTTTTTGAATTTTCTAAGGAAAGATTTCTAAAGAAGAAACTAAAAGAATTTTATTTTATTTTTTTGGATTTTTTTGAAAATTGGGGTCGGAACCGATGAGGTTTGCCTACGTATCTCACATCCGTTGAGAATCAGACCCGCATAGTTCAGTCGTTTTGACGAAACAAGGGAAACGTGGCACTTGAAAATTTTTTGCTTATTTTGAAATGACTTTTCTTTTTTTTTTTTTCCAGAATTTCGGCAGAGTTTTAGAATTTTCTAAATACCTACCTCTCGCCTCTTTTATTTTCTCTCTTTTTTTAAATATTTTCTTTCCCTGTTTTAGAAGCCGGTCAGCATGCAATCCGAAGCAAATAAATGCAAAAGTAGCAAGTAGAATGCATCAGGATGGTCTTTTCATTTCGGGTGCACCTGTCCTAGACAGATCCAACCCCTGTGTTGAGTCTCAAAAGTCAGATGCACGTGATGCAAACAAGCGTTCCTACTAGGGATCCAGCATGAGGCTATGCTATTCTAAGTTTAAAACCTGGGTGTATAGTTCTAGACCTGACTTACCCGAGCGGACAGCTCGAGCCGGGCGAGGGGTGGCAGCATACCGAGAATACAGAAGCTTCACCGGCTTTGCAACTTGTCCGAACCTCGTTCTAAAATTGGGATATGACTCTAACAGAAAAGAAGTCACACGAAGTGCACACTTCCCAGATGATTTAGAAGACTCAGAGAGAAGAAGGGTTTCGTGACAATTTGTATACACTTCAAGCAAAATCAAAGCGATAAAAAGCATCGTTTAGCATATTAGGCTCAAACATGTAAAAATCAGATAACAAATAAAGCCAATCATAACAGCTATTCTAAGCTCGAATTTTGAACCCTGAACCAGAAGTTCTAGGTTCTTGTCCCTAGCAGAGTCGCCAGAGTTGTCACACCTCCTTTTTACACACCCGAAGGTATACAAGGGAGTTTTTTCCAATTTAAGTGACATTATTCGAAATGGGATTATATATTCATTTTTATTCAGAGTCTCCACTTGAGATAGTTTATTTGGTGTCCCAAGTCATCGGTTTATTTTAAATCCCAAATCGAGGAAATTTCGACTTTCCTTTTGAAGTCTGCGAACCAGAAATTATGAATAAGGAATTTTGTTAACCCGAGGGAAGGTGTTAGGCACCCCCGGATTCCGTGGTTCTAGCACGGTCGCTTAAACTATTAAAATTGGCCTATTATCTGATTTTAATACATGATTTAACCTATGGTACATTTTAACTTATTAAACCGCTTTTAATTATTTATTTTTTAGGAAGATTCAACGTTATTTAAAACACGCCTTGAACCACGCCACATGAAATGCACCCGCGATCCATGACACATTTTATGTAACGTTGTTGAGAATTGGAGTTGGGTCATATGAAATGCACACCCGAGTTTAAGGAAATTGATTTAAATAGCGCGCCTAAAGCAACTACGCACTTTCAAGTTTGCGAGGGCCATGGAAAATTCAACTAATGACACACCTCGATTCTAAATTAAAAGAATTTTATTATTCGAAGTTATTATAATCGGGTTACATGAAATGCACCCCCGAATTTGGAAATTAGGCATCATGACTATGTCACAAGCGTCGTACCCATAATCACGATGGTTTATTAAATTGCGCCTAAAGCAATCTACGATGTTCATGAATTATTTCTTAAACTATTTTTGAGATTATTGTGAGGCCAAGAGTTAAGGAGAGATGGTGGAACATGGGTCTGTTGCTCTTACTAAATTGACAGAAACCATTTTGGCCCAGACAAATTAAAATTAATCATGGTACAATTAGTCATTTTCAGTATTACATACTTCATTAAACAAGCTCAATTCCTTTTAAATCTAATTAACACTCATGACCCAAATATACAAAATGTGCAACCAAGACATCGTCTTTAACATGTACAAATTATTCCATATCAAATTTAATAAAAAAATGTGCTTTCCAACTACTACACACGACTTTAGATAAAATACACCATTAATCCTAAGATGCTCAACAATCAAACACTTTTTGTCCAAAGTCCAAACAAAGTCGTTTGGACATGAGTGTCATTTTGAATATTATTTTTTTTAAAAAATAATAAATAAATAAATAATCAAATAAGTGTTATTTCAAAATACGTCTTACAAAAGCTCAAGCAAAGATAAAACAAAGACAGAATTTTTTCATGATTATTTTCTTATTTATTCAAAACTTTCAATATGGCTTTCTACATTAATCAACTAGATACTATCAAACCAAACTCCAATTTTGCAATTGAACATGGAAGAAACATTCAGTATACACGTGAAGTAATAAATAACTGAGATATCATGGCAGCATGACATTCAACAGTGCTTACATTATTTGAAAGCCACATACACGTACTGTTGCGACCAAAACACTCACGCAAGTGTACGCGATCGACAAGTAATATAGTAGTAAGTAAAGTATCGTTCCCACGAGGAATTGTGATCAACTTCTCGACTGGTGTAGACTCAAACAATTATCAATTTATGCTATGTTATTACAAAATATTTAAAGAACCAATTTACAACTTACTTAATAATTGCACAGTAATTCAATACAAAATTACTACACCAATTTCACAATATGTTTATAACAATTTGGATAAAGATATTCTCGGGTCATGGACTTGCTAGAGATCATACTACTATTTTAGCTTAAGATTGATTTATTAAATTATCCGGGTTATTGATTATAGGGTTAATAATATTCATAAGAATCTTTCGAGTTCTTATGCATCTATTCAAGTTAAATTAATACCTATATGTCTATGGTATTAATATTAACTCAAATGCATTTACAAATCCTATTTCTCAACCAAGCAAGACAATTAAGTATAGTTCTATCTTAATTGCGAATCTTTCACCCGATGCCCAGGATCCGGATCTTGCTCTATTTGATTCTATATGCAACCAAGAATTTTCTTTTTCAAGTTTAATTCAAGATTCGTAAATAATATTTCAATGTTAGCTACGCAGTAAAATAATTAGAAGTAGAATCAAATAAACAACCCATAACGATAGATTCAAGATCTTCAATCTAAGCTTCAAACAACAAGATCATCTAACATCCATGACCCAAGAATATTAGAGTTTTTAGCTACTCATAATCATATAAAAATCAACAAAAGTCTTAAACATAATATTAACAAACAAATAGAGGAAAATTTAGAAGAACTCTTTGAATCCTTGCTCCAAGATGTTGTTCTTCTTCTCCTTTCTTAGCTCCAAGATGAAGCTCCTCCTTCACTTTCTCTCTCTAAAATTATTTCTTCCTCTAAAAAGCTGATCTACCTAATAATGGAGCTCTTGCTTTATGTAAGTTGAGTGGGATTAAGAAGGAATTCCAATTTTACCCCTAAATAAAGTCTCTCCGGATAGGACACGTGCAAACTATCGCGCGAAGTTTGAAAGTTCGCGCGCTTCTGTTGGCTTCCAGGCAAAAACACTCGCGAACTATTGCGCGAAATTTGGAACTTCGCGCAGTAGTTCGCGCACTTCAGTAGCTCGATTTTGTCCATTTTTTCGTCTCGCCCTTGCGCACACTCGACTCCTAGGGGGTTGTTCTTACTCATAAATCATTCCAATCTCCTCTTGAAAGCATAATTTAGGCACCTCATCCTGCAATATATACAGATCACAATTAGAGCCTATTTTTCATCAATTAACCATAATATGCCATCGGAATATAATCAAGCGGAAGCATAAACAATAGCTAAATCACCTAGATTTCGCCTATTATCACGTACCTTAACAATAGTAGTGTAGATTAGAAATATCCAAATTGCAACCACAAAAAGAAAGATTGGAGCTCAGCAAGAGTAGTGACAATAGATTTGACAACCCTTTTTTATCACCAGAATAATGTCGAGTAACCCAGAAAATTGAAACAAATAACCCAACAGTCTTGAATAGATTTATTTTTTGATTTTTCAGAAAGCTTTCTGCCAGGGTATTCTTTAGAGGAGAGACAAATGAGAGTTAATGTGTGTGTGTTCTTTATGCAGGTGAGAGGTGAAGGAAATAGAGGCTGACTTGGGTTTTGCTGGTTTTGTTCTTGTGTGTGAGAGATGAAAGATGAAAGAAGAAGAGCCGAGCTCTTTTGCGCCATTTTATATTCCCCCCCCCCCCCAAAGTGAGGTCTTGATATGTGTGTTATATATATATAGAGAATGATGAAGGAGTGAGTGAAGTAAATATTTTTTTGGGGGGAGAGTGGAGAACATGAGTGTAGAAAGTGGGAAGAGTGGGTAGTGAGTGGAGAAAGTGGGGAAGGTGGGTGGGGAAAGTGGGTAGTGAGTGGAGAAAGTGGGTTGTGGGTGGAGAAAGTGGGTAGTAAGTGGAGAAAGTGGGTGGATAAAGTGGGGAAAGAATGGAGAAAGTGGGGAAAATAGGTAGTGAGTGGAAAAAGTGGGAATAAATTCAAACACGGTCAAAAATTAGTTGCTTACAGGAGCTGATGCAGCCCATTCACATATATAGTGAGATTGAGGAGCTACTTCGTGCTAAGGACAAGGAACTTGAGTTAGGAAAGGGGGTCGCTATAGAGTGCCACCGTCTTCAGGTAAAGGTGTTGTCGTTGCAAGCCGAACTCGATCAGAATGCTGCCAGAGTTGAGGCTTTGAGTGTAGAATGGATGGGGAAGTTAGCCGAGATGGAGAGAAAAGTAACCGAGTTGGAGAATGCTGAGAACCCTCGGGCGTCGGCTTTAGCAAGGGCTACGGCGTTGGAGGACAGTATCCGCGTCCTTCAGTCTGAGTAGGAGTCCGAGAGGGCAACACCCATACTAAGGGAGGGGAGGCTTGAAGAGCGCATCGGTGAGATCGATCGGGAGGATTCGAGCCTAGGGGACCGGGTTGTGGCGCTTGACGCTGAGAGGGCGCAATTGTTAGCTCAAGTTGAATCTGCCTCTACCGTTGTTCCTCGTCAATTGCATGAGCTTTGGGTCCATGCCGAGGCCCAACGAGATATATACAAAGATTTTTGGGAGGCATGCAATGTTTCTGAGGCTGCTTATGAAGAAGCACGGGTGAAGGCACAAGAGACTCGTGTCAACTGCGACTACGACCCTGCTACACCGGAGGCCGGTGAGGAGGCTGACGTTGAAGAGGAGTTCCTTGAGGACAATGATGGGGAGAACGGCGGTGATGATGCCGAGTGAAAAGTTGTTGCGGTTTAGTATTTATTATTATTTTTATGTTCATTTTTATCTTTTTTGTCGGGCTCGTTTTGGCCTTTTGTAATGTGCGGCTGTTGCGCACGTATATATAAATAAAAAAGTTGTTTCGCCTTTGTATATCCTTTGATTTTCTTTTCCTTCACCTTACTTGTTACATCTTTTTGTTTTGGCGTAGACCTTCGGATTTTTGTGTGGCGAGTCCCTGATTTTTCGATTTAGGAATTCGAACTTGACTGGATTAAGTAGGGTTTCGTTACGTGAGTCCGAATGGAGCTACTTCGGACGTGCACATTCGGGCGAGATTTATTTCTAATTTGTCGCTTTAGGCGGTATCATCCTTGATTCTAACGAGGTTGAATTCGGAACCGTCCTTTCGGTCAAAGCTTTTTTGACTCGAACATTCGAGTGGGATTAAGTTTAGACTTGCTGACTTAGGCGGAATTAATTTTTTAGTGTGTACTTGAGCGGGGTTGAGTTTGGAACCGCCGTCTAGAGCGAGGCCAATTTCTAACTTTATTTGAACGAGTTCGAATTTGGAGTCATTGTTTTGGGCGAAGTCGATTTCTGACTTATACTTGAATGACGTCGGCCTTTTCCTTTTATTTGACTATGGCCGACGACCGTAAAAGGTGTTGTTCCAAACGAGGTCGGACTGTGACCTACTTGTTTTGACAATGGCCGGTGGCCGTAAAAGTGTTATTTTTAGCAAGATCGAAATAGTAACCTATTCGATTCGGTGATGGCCAGTGGCCATAAGGGTGTTATTTCGAACTAAAGTCGAAATGTTAACCCGTTGTAATTCGAGCGAGGTAGAATTCTTCTTTTGACGGTGGCCGTTGGCCATATGGGTGTTATTTCGAGCTAAGGTCGAAATGTTAACTTGTTGTAATTCGAGCGAGGCCGAATTCTTCTTTTGGCGCTGACCGTTGGACGTAGGGGTATTATTTTGAGCTAAGGTCGAAATGTTAACCCGTTGTAATTCGAGTGAGGTCGAATTCTCCTTTTGGCGGTAGCCGTTGGCCGTAGGGGTGTTATTTCGAGCTAAAGTCGAAATGTTAACTTGTTGTAATTCGAGCGAGGTCAATTTTTTCTTTTGGCAGTGGTCGTTGGCCATATGGGTGTTATTTCGAGCTAAGGTCGAAATGTTAACCTGTTATAATTCGAGCGAGGTCGAATTCTTCTTTTGGCGGTGGCAATTGGCCGTAGGGGTGTTATTTCGCACTAAGGTCGAAATATTAACTCGTTGTCTCAGCTTTGTTTTTACTGGAGAATATTGGGTATTCCCTGGGTAAGTCCCAATTTTGCTTAGCTTCTGCGTTTCCTGGGTGAGTCCCTGTTTGCTTTTGTGCACTTGCATTGGAGAATACTATGCGTTTCCTGGGTGAGTCCTAGTTTACTTTTGTGCGCTTCGTGGGTGAGTCCCAGTTTAGCTTTACTTCATATGTATTGGAGGATATCTTAGTGGAGAGTACAAAATATTGCTCTATTTCATTTACTAGAGAATGTTATACATGTTTGTTCCATGCATATATTAGAGAAGTTTCCATGTATCTAGTCCTTTCATCGCCCGGCCTGGTGAAGCAGTCGGCAGGCGGGGTGATGAATCATACTTGAACTTCGAGACGTCCCTTTTGTCGCCTCGCCAGAAATCTCCCCGAGAAAACCCAATTAGAACAAAACCCGGGTGGGGGAAAAAGGGTACGACTTGAGGGCGTGCTTTTTACGAAGTTGAAGTATTTGAGGTGGGCAACATTTTAATTGTTTTGTAGTAGCTTTCCTTCCATTGTTTCTACTTGGAATGCTCATTTGCTTGCTTGCCCATGCGAGTGCTCGCATTCCTGTTTGAACCAACACAAGAGTGAAGATAAACCAAAACGAAATTTTTCGTTACCTCGACCCAACGAGTAAGTGAAAGAATGAGTGACATTGTAGTGTTACTCGCTTCGCCTGGTGCTCGAATGGTGGTTTCAGATTTAGCGGCAGTGTTGGGCTCCATCGGTAACAACATCTATGCTTCGCATGGGTTGGATCCACCTCACTCGCTAAAGTGGTGAAATCGAGTCCTAGTCCAATCTCGTTCGATTTGTACCAATAACAAGGGAAACATGTCATACTTCGTTCATAGACCATTCGATGTGTGGGAGAATGTAAAAATAGGGTAGGATGTGCCCATTTTTTCAAAAGACAGCGCAACAAGCTGTCGTCCCCTCTCAAGGGGTGGGAATGCGGGTCAATATATAAGGTAAATACGTCAAATGGGGTTGTGGTCATGCCAGATGACCGTAATCCTATTTTGATAGTGCGTACATCATGCCAAACCCATCGTTACAGGCGAGACGTGGGTTTTGCATAGACATTGGTTATAACTTCTTCTTTATGTAGCAACCTGACCTAGATTGGTACGGTTGTCTCGAAGGCTTACTTACCGCTCTTTCGAGTTAGTAGTGACATTTCGCCGGTTCTAGATCTAAAAGAAACTAAGAAATTTGGCTAAGAAATCCCCACAAACGACGCCAAATTGTTTGACCAAAAAGTATTAAACCCTTTTGTCAAACTAATTATCAAGATATAGAAGGTAAATCTTAGTCAAACATAATTAATTCTAGATCCAAATATGTTGAATACGAAAATCGAAGAAGAACAAGAATGTGTAATATTTCTTAGTATAATTATTGTACATCGAATATGAATGATAGGCTTACATCTAAGACAGATTTGCACCATGATCATGGAAGTAAGGAAGGAGAAGAGAAGAAACTGTGGGTGACGAAGAGATTCCCTTTATTGACTCTATCGTAGAACCATCCCCCATTTCTCTGGGCTCAGCTCCCCTATATATATTAGCAATTTTCCCTTTTATCCAATGGTCTTTGATCGACGTACTTTCTCATGACTGTACCCTTCATCGCTCACTCAAACATTACGCTTGTTCTGCAATATAAGCTTTCCGACGATTTGACCCCGGCAGTAACCGAGATGCTCTTTGCTATCATGCCACATGGGCGTGATTACGGCTTGGGCGACCCCTTGTCGTTCCTTCTAAGAACAACCATCTTATGATCAGATTTTGACCCATACAATTGTTAGTTATTTGTGTCACAATCCAGCTTCCTATGGGGAATGTGTATCGGCTGGGCAACTTGCCCTTAGGAAGTAAAACGCTTGTCTTTGACTAGGTATATATTAATATTCCGTTTGGTTTTACTTGTGTATTATATTAAAAATATATTTTTACTTTTACTTATTTATTTTAGCAAATCAAGAGAAAAAAATACTTTTTTCCAATTATACACTTATCATTAACTACTCATTTTTCAAATTATTTTCCAAATCTTTTTAAAATGCTATAATTATTATGAGTATTATGCTAAAATATGCGCTTCATTTATTATTTCTTAAGAGTAGTGCAAAGATCATTGTAAACAAGTAAAAGTGAAAGAAGGAGTATACTAAACCATTTAAATACAGTGATTGATTGATAAATTAAACTAAGATTACATAGTACTTCCTTCGGTCCAAAATAAGTGATTTTTTGGCTTTTTTCTTGTAGTCCAAAATAAGTGATTTTTCCAGATTTCAAGAATGGATTAATTATTTTTTCCTACATTGCCCTTGGAGTAAATAATGTTGGAGTATGTGTTAGGAGTGTTTATGTGAAGATATAGTAAATGTTAATATGATCAATTTCATTGCTAATTAATGTTAAAAGTTGAATTCCTTAATATGTGTGAAAACAACAAAAAAAATCACTTATATTGGATCGGATGGAGTAATTAGCATGGTAAGAATTATGGTGAGGTATAATCCCGCCACTTTTAATTAAAGATCTTGTCTTTGAAAATAAAAAAATTATGATCGGCATTCGGGAGCACTTTTCCATTTAATAAGCATTTTAGGAATCTAAATATATATTTGGTATGTTGCACACACTTTTAATTCTAGACACCAAGATTCTCGAGAATTACATTCTAAAGTTTAATCAATCAAACTAATACTACTAATTTTTACACACTTTCTCCTCGTCACAACGCGCGCACACACACTCTCTGTCTCCCTCGGAATACCCTGCCTTATATATCGTCTCCCCGAAGTTTCCCCGAGCTCTCGCTCTCTCTCTCTCTCTCTCTCTCACACACACACACGCCATTTAAACAGCTACTGTGGATTCCGTTTGTTTATTTCCCTTTTCTGGAGATCTTATCTTAAAAGCTAAACCAGAAATCGTGTAAGAAAATTACCCTTTCCTTTATGCTGATTTTTATCCCTTTTTTTATGGTTTTAAAAATGCTCATTTTCCCTTTATGTTGTTGCTCTCTTTTTGGCGTGTGCAAAAATTCCTAAAAAAACCATTGAAAACATTGAATTCTAGGGCATATTCTTTCAAAATAGTACTACTAACATTTATGCTTTCTAAAACTCCAATCTTTATTTCACAATTTTCCATTTTGCAGGGTGCATTTTACAGGAGAATGATTATTGAAAAAATTGTGGATTACAGGGGTTACCTGGAAACAGTACCCTTCGGTTAGGGGTAAGGTCACATAGTTGTTGTGGGTCGTTGTTGTAGGGGTTTCCGCTAATTTTTAGTAACTTTTTTGGTAAATATTTGAATACCCATCTTTCAGTTATGTTGAAAAATGCAAGCTCTGTCTTCTGAGTTGTAATTTTCAACTTGAGGGTTTCTTGCTATTTGTATTCAAGATTGCATATTCGGAGCTATTATGTTTCAAGATTATTAAGTATGGATAAAGAGAAGTGTGTAGGGGGTTTATTGCCTCCATCAGGAAACTATTCGCTCTTTTTGCCTTCCGGGAGTAGTTATAGTGTAAAGTCTGAGCCATCTGGATCATCAAATTTACCTCCTTTAGGGCCTGTACCTGCTTCAGAACCAAAAGCAAACCAATTTAGTCATGATATTAGTCGAATGCCAGATAACCCACCTAAGAATTTGGGTCATCGACGTGCCCATTCGGAGATTCTTACACTTCCTGATGATATAAGTTTCGATAGTGATCTTGGTGTTGTTGGTGGACTGGATGGACCGTCTTTGTCTGATGAGACTGAGGAGGATTTCCCCTCTATGTATCTTGATATGGATAAGTTTAACTCTTCATCTGCTACTTCTTCATTCCAAGTGGGTGAGTCATCTTCGGGCTCATTGCAAGCTCCAGTGATGGGTTTTACAGCTTCAAGGACTGACAATGTTACTGCCGCTGTTAGTGAAAAGCCAAGAGTCAGACATCAGCATAGTCAGTCCATGGATGGTTCAACTATAATCAAGCCGGAGATGCTTATGTCAGGAGGAGAAGATCCATCTTCAGCTGAGACTAAGAAAGCCATGTCCGCAGCAAAGCTTGCTGAGCTCGCTCTTATTGATCCGAAACGTGCGAAGAGGTAACTCCATCTGTTGCTCCTTTGTTTTTTGCTGTCTCTGACATTATTCACAATTTAACCAGTATCATAGCTTGAGCAACCATTTGGATTTGCTTCTATAATACTTTGTCATGCACGAGATGAAATCCTCATTGGAGATTTGGCAACTGAAAATGGTGGAGGCTGGGGGAGCTAAAGCTGTGAACATCCTGATATGATCTGGTTATTATGCTGCAATGTAGTTTGTTAAATGAATACTTTCTGTATTTGTTGACTTTAATTAGTGTTTTATTGGTGGTGAGTTCATTTTAGTGATGTTTCGTTTTCAACTGTTTATTACCTCCAATCACTTTGCTCCTCGAACTTTTCTGATTTTTAGTATTTTGAAGCATTCGCTCTTCACTCTTTCTAAAGTCTTCGCCCAGGGCCTCTTCTGTCAACTTTTCGCTTTAATGGCTGAAAGATAAAATAAATCCTATTAGCAGTTGAATTTAGACATGTTGTTCACAAGATTTACCTATAGGAAGTAAGAAGCCAAAAACAGCTGTTTGAAGCCCTTCATATTAGCTTATCTTGGCCTTCATTGATGGGAAGGACGTCAAGCTACTATTGTCAGCCCCCTATCGGTAATTTTGTTTGAGATAGATGCTGGGGTGCAAATTGCTTTATTTATGCTTCATTATTCTTGTCAGCACCCAATTCTATAAGACCGCGACATAGTACCTAGTGGGCTAATTGACCACGCGAATGCTGTGTATCATACTAGCTATCATTACAACCTTCAGTATAGCTAGCTCTTGTGAGTGATATAAAGTACTATGATGAAGTTAACATATACAACTCCAGTCTTAAATCGAACTGAGATACACCCATTATCAAGCTCATGGAACATGACTGCAGATTTCAGACAACTGACAAAAAAGGAAAGTCTGGATAACCCATAAAGGCACACTGAATAAGAAGTGAGGTTCACCGTTCACCAACTTTAGAAGTAAAGAGTGAGTCTAATGATCCACTGAACAAATAATCTTCCTTAAACTATCGGGTCAAGAGTTAGATAGCCACGTGCAATGCCATACTGAAGCTGAAAACTAGTAATAGTAAATATATTCTGAAAGTATGGCATTGGAAGTCCTTCCTTCAGAATATATTTACAGTTACTTGTTTTCAGCAGAGAGGACTTCCAATGCCAATACTATTAGAATTTTCTGAAGGGAGGACTTCCAATGCCATTTTCTGAAAGTGGGGTATCTGAAGTCCTCCCTCTAGTGTTCCTTGCTCTTTAGGTCCTTGCAGTGTTGTGAATAGCGTGAAGCGAGGAAAAGCGACAACCCCCATTTCACGAAAAGCGAGAAGCGAGAAGCGAAGCGCCCACTTTTTTTAAGTGAAGCGGAATTTTAAAATAAATAAATAAATAAATACGGCATAGACAACACATGTAATTGTAGGCAAATGTTCAATACTTCAATTAAAAAACTAAAGAGTAGCATCAATTAAAGCACAAAATGAGCATCCTATTCTTCTACAAGATTGTCAAATTCTTGTATTCCACTATCATTATTATATTGCTCGTCATCTTCTTCAACTTCATCTTCTTCATCAACTAGGGACAAAGTAGTTGCCTGTTTTCCCTTCCTCTGTGAACTTGAAGTTGAGGTACTCCCCCTCAAACCATAAATCCTCTCCCCAATTCCACGCGCCTCCGCAACATCACCCCAAGTGAAATCAGAAGTATCCTCAAATACTTCTTCATCTGCATGATCTTCCGGGACTCCAGTTAGCCATTCTTTAGCATCATCGATGTTGTCCAAACTAATTGGATCAATTACATTGCGAGCGTTGTAACGACGCCTCAATGTTCTATTGTACTTAATGAAGACTAGATCATTGAGACGCTTCAAGGTTAGTTTGTTCCTCTTTTTGGTATGAATCTGCAAATAATAAGTAATTAGTAAGATTAGGACAATTGAGATATAATTTAATTATCTCAATATACTAAATCTTTCTTATTAGTTCTTACATGCTCAAACACGCTCCAATTCCTTTCACACCCGGATGAGCTACATGTTAGACTTAGAACCTTGATGACAAACTTTTGTAAATCTGGAGTGGAATGACCATATTGCTTCCACCATTCAACTGTAGAAGTAGAACAATTTTTCAAAACATAATATTGATAAAGAAATAACTTATTAACCATAAAACAACATATAAGCGCTCGCTCACCTGGTGACTTCGTCTTTCTTTGTCTAATGGCCATGTTTCTTCCAAAAAGTTGCTCAGCATTCCTATAAATACTAAATTGCTCTGTGATTTTATCTTGCACGGATTCTTCAGGTATCAACTTCTCAATACATTCATAGTATCCATTCCACAAAGGTTCATCTCTTAGAATCCTCTTTTCATTGTCATAAAATAGTTCCGGGTTCAAAACAAGTCCAGCTGCATGCAAAGGGCTATGAAGCTTACTATCCCACCTTTTATCTATGATCTCAAAGACTCTTTTGTATTTTCTTTGATCACTAAAAGAGGCTTGAATAGCCTTCTTTGCCCTATCAATTGCTTCGTACAGGTAGCCCATTGGTGGCCTTTGCTCCCCATCCACCAAACGAATCACTTTAACTAAAGGGCCACCAATCTTCAATGCATGAACCACATTGTTCCAGAATGAAGGAGAAAGTATAATATCTGCAGATTCTCTCTCTCGAGCTTCCCTTCTATAGGCACTACTAGTGTACTCATCTGAAACAAACAACTTCTTCAAATTGCTTTTTTGCTCATACATCCTAGCCAAAGTCAAGAAAGCAGTAACAAATCTTGTCTTTGCAGGTTTCACCATGCTTCTTTGTTTAATGAATCTCTTTATCATATTCAATAACAAAGGCCTTTGAACAATATAGGAATGCACTCTAATTGCCTGATTAAAGACAGTACTGAAGGGTCTTTCCTTGAAAATATCACCGAAGATCAAATTAACAGAATGTGCTGCACACAGAGTCCAATAGATATGCGGGTAGCAAGCAGACATCATATCACCAGCTTTAACATTTTCACTGGCATTGTCCGTGACAACTTGAACAACATTTTCTGCTCCAATAGAGTCTATTGTACTCTTGAACAAGGAGTACATTTTGGTTGAATCAGTCGAAGAGTCGCTTGCATCAACGGACTCAAGAAACAGGCTTCCCTTAGGAGAATTCACCAAGATATTGATGATCATTTTTCCATTTCTCGCCGTCCACTTATCCATTATAATGGAACAACCAAACTTGTTCCATTCTACTTTGTGCTCCTCCACGATTTTGTTCACCTCTGCCATTTCTTTTTTTAGATATGGCCCACTAACTTCATAATAAGTTGGAGGCTTCATTCCTGGGCCATATTGGCCTACGACCTCAATAAAAGCAGCAAAAGTGTCAGTATAATTAACACAATTAAAAGGAAGACTTGCATCATACATCCACCGGGCAAAAAAGGTAACTGCACGGTCCCTCAAAATCGCTTTTGCATCAACTTGAGGATTACCACTTTTTCCTCCTTTATCTCCAGATTTTTGCGGGAAGTAACAATCCATAGGACCTTTGGTCTTGCCAATAGATCCACAACTAGAAGACATTGGTGGAAGCATCCTTCCCCGCTTTTGTGATTTTGGTGGAAGCGACGAAGCATCGTCACCTTCTTCTGTTTCATCATCATCATCATCATCATCAAGATTATAAAGTTCTTGTTCATGAATCATTTGAGTCTTTAACTCTTTCTTTTTTTGAAGGTATGCTTTCAATTCTTCCTTCACATGCCCCGGAACTTTAGGACAACATGCGACATTTGGATCACCACCGATTAGATGCGCTTTTTGACGATAGATTCCTCCATTTGTAATCTTATCACAAAAAAGACATCTAATGGCCATCTTGTTGGTCTCGTTAACTCTTGCAGAGTAAGCCCAAGCCGAGTCATTCCTATCTTCTTTTGGCGCCATTAAAAAAACAACTACATAACACATAAGAAAAGCCATAAGAACTAAGAATAAAAGACATAATAATTGGGCAGAAATTGGGCAGAATTTTTCTGAAAAAAATTCGCCAGCATTTCGGCGCTTTTTGGACGTTTAGAAAGAAAAAGAAAAAGAAGAAGAAGAAGAAGAATGAAAATAAATATGGAAAACATACCTGGTGAAACTAAGTTGTTGTTGTACTGTTGAAGTCTTGAAGAAGAAGAAGAAGAACCCTAGTTTGCTGCTAAAGAAGTCGAAGAAGTGCTAAAACAGAAACAACGATTTGGGTCTTTTAATTGAAAAAAGACTTTAGGTCTTTTAATTGAAAAAGCGTCCGCTTCGATCGCTTCTATGCGCTTCACCGCTTCTCACTTTTTAGAGAGAAGCGGTCTCTTATGCATACCTGAGCCACTTTTAATGGCAGTAGCGATACCCCTTCCGCTCTGCTTCGCTTCTCGCTTAAAGCGAGGAAGCTCCCGCTTTTTTTAACACTGGGTCCTTGTGTTGATATATCTTGGTCTCATCACTTGTCTCTAATGAATCCTTCAAGAATTTATCAAGAACAAATAAACCTGTGGTTCATTGTTAGATTTGTCCTAATTTTCTGCCTCTCAAAGATGAGGAATTTCGAGTCAATGTTGAATGTTATCCAAGTGTAAATACTATTATATTAGAGTTTTATATTGCATGAACTAGGTAACAATAAATAGTGACTTATGAAATAGTAGGATTATTTGTCAAAAAATGAAAATTGTGCTGTTAGCTGCTTTAGTAGGATGAGATACATGGTTCGCCTGGCGGATCATCCCATTAGATGCATGTTGCTACCTTATATAATTGGGTTGTGACAAATATGGTATTAGAGCTTGTTTTGCATTAAGATAGTGAGACAAAACCTCAGAATGGATACTGAGTCGCTAAGGGATATTTATATGACATCCATAATAGAGGGTGAACTGATGAGAGTGGGTCGAGTAAATGACTGTCAGTCTTATAGGTTGGGAAGCTTTTGAAGGAGAGGTGCATATGACACCTTAGACAAACTCCACTTTGAAAATGGAAGTGATATATAAGATATAACACAAGTTCACACGGTATGCCCACATTTAGGCTAGAATCTCCAAGGGACAAATTCGTGAATTCTGTTGGACCAAAGCAGACGGTACACACCATGAGTTTAAGTTGTGACATTTTCTTAAGGGTTGGTTTAATGTTTGACTTGTTTGCCAAAGGAAATGTGCGCTTTTTTCTTTCTTCGTCTCCTACTCTTCCTTTTTATGATGTGGGGGAACAGGGCACTGGATTTGGGTGGGAAGGAGGCGGATGGGATACAAACTCGGTCTGTTTCCTTTCCCCGTATGTAATTACTTCAGATGTTTCTGAGGTTAATTGACTTCAAACTATCACTCTTTGTATTCAACATTCAATTTCTTCGGTCTTGCTTTCTTTTGGATATCAATACTTGTTTATAGAGTAATAAAAGGAGGTCAAAAGAGGGGTATGGGTTTCTCAGGCTTTGTTTTTCTTTCAAAATGTTATGAATGTGCTCTATATTGCGTAATATGGCACTGACTATTCGGAAGTCATGTTAGCAGTGTTATCAAAGGCGCGCTTAAGCCCTAAAGCGAGGCTCAAAACATTTTGAGCGCTTCGCCTCGCTTAGCGGGCGCTTTAGTGTTGTCATCAAGGGACCAAGACATACTTTTCCATGCCAATGAGTGTAATCCTGAAGAAGAGACACTAAACAATTGATATTTCACTTTATCATAAAGTTTCTTCAATTTATTTGTCCATGTATTTGGTATTCATGCTTATAGATATTAGTCTTGGACAACACAAACACATTTGTAGTTTTTCTCAATTTGCGCCTTTCTTCATTAAAGCTCACGCTTTATTTGCGCTTTGTGCTTAAAGCCCCAAAACACCTTAGAGTTTTTTTTGCGCTTGCCTTTGATAACACTGCATGTTAGGAAACTGTAGCTATTTGGAAGTTCTATTAGGTTATATGCATTCCTTTCCCGAATGACATTGTATTCTTTTAATATTAGTTATATAGGCAGGTGTGGCTCTGGTGCTCATTTTTAAGTTGCATTGTTGGAAGTTAGTCTGAAAGCTGATTGTTCGGATGGCTTAAAATTCTGAAAAGTTTGTGTGGTAAGCAAAATATCTTGTATTATGAAATTGTACACCATTGCTATTTTAGATAGGTACTACACCATTGTTCGTCTGGATCATTTATCCTTTCCTTATCTACCGAGAAAAAAAGGTGTCCTCCCTTTCCAGGGTGATCAGTTTTTTCTTTTTACCGCGTGTAGTAAAAGTTATTAATCCTGGTTTTCTTAACTTCCTCCGCCATCTGACTTATGCCTTCTTCCTCCCAAGGTCTCAAATTTGGTGTCCAACAAGCTCTTAAAAGTGACTGAGGATTCTAAACATCTGCATTTGATGTCTTAATTCTATTTAGTTTAACGGGAAATTTTTTTGTTTGCTTGTTGAAGTATTTTTTAATGCTTTAAGTCGTCCAATGCTTTGAAGTCTCTCTCTCTCTCACACACACTTACTCTCATTTTGAAAATTGTCTGGCATGGTTCAAAATTCAAGTAAATTTAATACTCAAACAAATGTCCTACTACTGCTGCATTCTCACATTCTTGTCTGTGCTTCACTATACAGAATTTGGGCAAACAGGCAGTCGGCTGCCAGATCAAAGGAAAGGAAGATGAGATATATAGCAGAGCTCGAGAGGAGAGTGCAAGCTCTGCAAACAGAAGCGACTTCTTTGTCTGCTCAGTTGACCCTGTTGCAGGTATACATCAGAGCTTTCACAGCTATGCAGTTCCTTTTTTTTTTTTAAAACTTGTATTGCATTCTTTTCATGGACATGGTTGAAGAGATGGAAGTAAGTAAATCCTTGTTTTCTTGGTCTTGTATATGCATAGCATATGAATGTATATACATAAATACATATATAAATGTATATTCAACTTCTTCTATTTCTCTAATGTGCAATACGCACATATAAAAAGCTAGGTTTTGATATATCTGCATTTGTTTTCCATATGGAACAGAGAGATACAAATGGTCTGAGTGCTGAAAACAATGAACTTAAATTGCGCTTGCAGACAATGGAACAACAGGTGCACTTGCAAGATGGTAAGAAACTAAACATGACTTCGTCTTCTCTCTCAGAAAACTGACTAGTTTCTTCATCTCTTACTCCGGATGTCAGATAATTCTCCCCTTTCTTCCCGCCTCCTGATTTTGCTGCAAAATGTGCCGTTTCATCAACATCCCCTTTGAATCTATATAGTTCAGATAATTCATGCTGATTCAAATAGGATTACTATTTGGATCTGATAAGTATTATGGTGTGCTTTGTTTTCAAGTATACTTTAATTTTAGGAAAAAGTTAAGTGAAATCAAAGTTGAAATACTTCAGCTTCACATTGCATGTTTGATTGACTTTTCTGGTTAAACTAATGCAGTAGTTCCTTAAGTGCTCTTCATCTTTGTTGTCCATAAGCGCAGGATCCAAAACTGGTTGACCCTAATATTGAACAATTCTTGCAATTAAAATATCGATAATAATTCGTAGTGAAGTCTGTGAATTCTAATAGTTAGGATGTGGAGGTTCGGATGCATGCCGATAATTTAAAGTTGATTCTTTTAGATATAATGTTTTGGTTCTGGTTTTGGAGAAGGGAAAGAAAAGGGGTCTTAGTAGTTTTAGCTTTAGAGTTAATTCGAGCTACAATTCGTTCTATCTGATGAGGCTCCCAATCAGGGGCGGATTTTGGGGGCAGAGGGGGTTCCCTTCGCTGGAAAATTGCATTGGACATATAAGGCAAAATTAGTTTTATGCCTCTATATTTTTCAGCTTTTACATTTTTTCTCTCTCTACTTTCAAGCTCTCAGGCACACTCCCCGAGGAGCCCGAGAACAAGGAATCTTAGCTTTCCTTGAACACCATTAGACAGCCCTCGAAATTCCGACCACCCCACTGAAATCTTTCCGATGAAGGAGCCGTCACGCGCCGCACTTTCCGGCGACCCAGTCGCCACGCGCCGGGCGTGTGAGTCAATTTCCGGCAGCTTTTCAAAAAAAATTTTTTGGGCAGCTCCCACTACTGATAATTCCGACCAGATCTGTACAATTTTTTCAGATTTCCGACGACTTTTTTTTTTTTTTTTTTCCGGGGAGCGGGAAACCTTGATTTTAGTCCAAATTTCAGTTTCTTTCACCTCAACAACTCAACTGTGATAACCATCAAACACTCCTTATAATTTCCATAACCTGAACATCTGGGTTGTACATTATGGGAGACAACCGGATTTATTTCAACGCAGGTTTCAAATCTTTTGACATCACCAGGTGGAATTCCAACAAAGATGTATGGTTTGAATGGGTGGAGAGAAGCCGCAGCATGATGAGACGTTCATCCATGGGCAGAAAGGTAATGGAATGGATTTGTTTTGTACTTAAAGAAGCGTCGACAGATCAAATGAATTTAGTGAAGCGATGGAAGTACAAGGAACATATGTCAGAACATTTATGTACCAGGAAATACAACGTTCATGGAAGATATATGAGCATTCTGTCACTGAAGGGAGAAGGGAGGTCTGTTATTATAATTCCAGAGTTAGCTTTGAATGCAGGTTGGAAAGACATAGCAGCTAAGATAGAAAGATTCATACATCAGACCCCCAAAATGAATCCCACAGTCCCACCTAGAATCACTGTGGACAACTATCCTTATGTCAAAGCAATCAAGGAGAGTAAATGGCAATCCAATACCCTTCGAGAGGCAAAGGTCAGCATAAACAATGAAGATATCTCTGTTGTGGAACCGACAGGTAGCGAGGATTCTGGTTTACTAAAAAGATGCATTGTCGGGTCTTTTGGGAGAAAAATCAATGAGAGACCTACTTTAGCAGACATAAGGCGATGGGCTAGTGCTTCATGGAACAAAGCATATGGAGTAAACATGTATGAAATGACAGACAACATGTTTCTTTTTGAATATCCAAACAGATTCATGGCGGAGCAGATTTTGCAAGGAGACTGGAGATGGAAAAAGTTCAAGCTTCATCTGGAATGGTGGAATCATACTGTTGGATACATTCCAAACTCACAAACTGCGGAAACATATTGGATTAGAGCCATGGGGATTCCTTTACATCTATGGTCACAAAAGATCTTCAAAGAAATAGGAGATCTCTGCGGGGGATGGATAGCTACTGAAGAAGAAACTGATCTCAAAAATCATCTTAAGTGGGCAAGAATTAAAATTGTTGGTGATGACAGAAAGACTCCCAATGAGGTTGGGATTGAAAGAGACGGTATCAAAATTTTCATCCCAATCTGGGCTGAAAGACAGGCAAGATATGAGCTGAAGATGCAAGAAAACGATCAATGTTTTGAAACAGAGAGATATTTGAAAAATCAAGTGGGGTGCACCATATTGCAAAACACTGATAAAGGAAAGGCAAGTGTGCAACTTACACAAGGTTCGAGTTCGATGAATCAGAGCAGTAAAGTGGCAAACAACTCTGACTTGGCTGCACAAGTCATTTTTAATGATCTCTCGTATGAGTTTTCTGATGATATTAGGCTGAAGCCTTATATTGAGGAAATGGGAGGACCTTCTTACTTGGGGGCAAAAGAGTCCAGCCCAGGGGATCCAATCCCCAATGCAAACCTTGAAAGTATGCCAAAGGCAACACTTAACAGTTGCAGTCAGCCAGAAGGTGGAGCAGAGATAGCAAGATTGGAACAGAAGGCAGGGGAGCAGATCATAAACACAATTATGGGGGAAGATCAAGTTGGAAGTGCTTCGGAACAACTAAAGCACTTTAGCTCTGTCCAAGATTGGGAAATCGAGGAGGTGAATCCGATAGCAGTTCAACAACACAATCCATTAATGGATAAAGACATGGATGCAACACTATGGGTCCATCAAAATATGATCAAATTGGGGAAAATGTTTGGAGTAGATTTTCAAGGCCATGAAGAAGAAGCATTGGAGTTGTTAATGCAAATTGACAGTTGTAGACAGGTTAGAAGGGTGGAGACAGAGTTGGAGGTGAAGAGACAAAGGTTCAAAGGATCACTAGAATTAAAAGGGTTAACTTCGTTTGATGTCAAATTCAAGAGTGACGGGAAAAGGAGTAGGGGAAGAGATGTATCAATCATTTCAATATGAAGATATTTCAAGGTTAATTCCGCTAGCCGCTAAATATTATGAAAAGACCTTTAGCATATAATAAACTAAAGGACCCCACCGAAATTGGTATCAGAGCTAAGAATAGTACGATAAATAAACATTTACTCTAAGAAGTAAAATCATGGAAAATAACACTGAAATTGATAGTACAAATCCGCAAAAAATATCCATAAACAATGAGTCAATTACATTAAATAGACATATTAAAATAACTAAAAAATTAAGGAAAATAAGAAAGAAACTAAAAAAACTATACCTAGAATATGAATATCTAAGTATTACAAAAATAGACAAAGCTAGGTTATCTGGATTAATTGATACAATATCTAAAACAGAATACAAATATATTTACTATCTTAAAAATAAAAGATGAATAAAGAAGAGTTCGCACTAGAAGAGAAAACATATGAAAATCCAGAAGGATTAAAAATAACAATAATATTTTCCAACTTAGGAAGAAGATACAAGAAAATAGGAAATAACCTAAACTTAATGTTAGAAAAAGAAACGGTAAAACTAGAAGATAGTTTAAGCGCAATGGTAGAATAACAAAAGAAAACGAAGAAATAGATAGAAAACGAGAAACTAAAGAAATACAACAGCAAGCTAAAGAAAAAATACAACAGATAGAGGAAGTAAAAACACTAAAATAACAGAATTAGAAAAAGAATTAGAAATACTAAAACAGCTATATACAAATAAACTAAAAGAAAAGGAAAAACGTAAAGAAGAAGAACAAGAGCTAAGACTGACAAATGAAATAGAAAAATTTAAATTACAGTTAGAAGAAGTACAGGATAATCCACCGAATATAAGCATAAACGAAATAAATGACCAAGGTGATAACGACAAAGATCTAGGAGAAGACTATTCAGAAACAAGTGAGACGTACACGGAACTTATAGAAAAAACAGAAAAGATAAAAACAAATCCAGAAATAAATACAGGAGATATGACCGAGGATAAACCAAGCACATCAGGAATAAAAAATCCAAGGCAATTAAACCCAACCTATTACAGAGTAAGTTATGATTCATATGATAGGAACAAAACATTATGGGATAAAAGGCTAAATAGGAAATGGACACCAAGACAGATAACTGAACAATGTAATTTTTTAGATCTAGATTGTGTAGCAGATATAAATAAAACAATCCAATTGTGGATAGGATATATCTCAAAACAACTAATAGATAATAAAATAGTAATAGCTGAAACACCAGGATATATAGAAAGAACACTCATAGGAACAGTAAAACTATGGCTACAAAATTTAACAAGTGAAAGCTTAGATACATTAAGAAGTAATAAAAAACTTGATGGTACAGTTGCAACAACAGTCACAGAAATATTGAATAAATATGAAATAGCGATAAGAAATGAATTTAGTAGTATGACAACGGAAGTAGAAGAACAAAATAAAGAAAAAACTACAAATAGAAATTTAATGACAAAATTAGCAATATGTAATATGTGTTATATAGACGAATATATTTGTGCATTCAGAAACTATTATTATAAAGGAACATATAGTCCAGATGAAAGTAAAGAAATAAGAAAATTATATTTTACCAAATTACCAGAACCTTTTAGCTCAAAAATAATAAAAAATTGGAATGAAGCAGAACTAGCAGATACTCTAGGAGCTCGAATAAAATTTCTACAAAATTGGTTTATAGAATTATGTGAAAAATATAAAGAAAATATCAAAATGGATAAAATATTAGTAAAAAATTTGGCATGCTGCAAAAATAGAATAGCACCCCAATTCGGATGCACAGATAAATATTACAAAAAAGAAGGAAAGAGAAAAAGATATAAATCCAAATATAAGTATAAGAAACCAAGAGGAAGATATTATGTGAAAAATTACAAACATAAAAAACCATATAGAAAAAAGAAAAAACTAACAGAATGTACTTGTTACAATTGTGGAAAGCTAGGACACTTAGCTAAAGATTGCAAATTACCAAAAAACCCAAAGAAGAAACAAATTACCGAAATAATAATAGACAATGATAAATATACACAAATGGAATATATAGATTATGAATTAGGAAGTGAAGACAGTATATATGAATTATCAGAAAATGAAAAGGATATAAATAATAATATAATAGAAGAATCAGACGAAGAGAATTATGACTGAAAAGGATATACAAATCATACAACAAGAAGAACACCAAGATGAACAATCTTCAGAACAAAAAATAATATTTGACACCACCATATTTGAACAAATAAAAGGAAAAGAATTGGATCTAAGCATAGACAAAATACTAAAAGTACCAACAATAAAGAATTGGTTTAAAAGACAAAAAGAAGAATACTATGTAGTAAGCCAAAGAGAACATATAATAGACTGTAAATACATTAAAGGTAAAGCAAGAATACCAATATTAAATAAAAAACTATTAAATAAAGAAATACAAGATATAAAAGCAAAAAACCCAATAAAATACGTACATTTAGGAGGAACAGAGATACTAATAAAAGCATGTTTTAGAGAGGGAATAGATACCCCTATAGAAATATACTTGGCGGACGATAGAATTGTACAACCTATAGAAAAAAGTATAATAAGTGCAGTAAGAGGTAACTTAATATACCAAAAATTTAAATTCATAATAAGTGCCAACTATTCAGTGGCAATATATGATAAAAATATAGATAAATCATTAGTGTTATACTGGAAAATGTCTGGAATAGAACTAGCACCAGGAAGTAAGATATTCACAGCAAGATGTAAAAATCTATATGTCTTAACAACAAAACATAAGATAACAGCTAAAAATAAAATAAATAAAATTAAAATAGAAAATCCGTTCGAAAGAATAGTATCAGTTATAGACAACAATGATTATAGTTATAAGGAAATGGATATAGAAGAAAACTTAGAAATAGTAAAAGAAAGATTAAGCACGTCAAAACGAAAGTAATGAAATACCAGAGACATCATCAAGAATAAGTACATCAAGAAGAATAGATTACATAACTCCACAAAAATTAATAGAACAAAAAATAGAAGAAATAAACCCACATCATTATTATATAACAGGAATAATGGACCAAAGAAAATATTTAATATTGATAAATACAGGACAAGAAGAGAATTATGTTATAAGAGAATTAATACCAGAAAAAGAGATAGTAACAATAGAACAGCAATGTTCAGAATTACCAAAAGCACTAAGAAAAAATGAAGAAACAACTGAAAAAGAATTAATTATTGGAGGAATACCAATATTAATAAATTTTAAAATATATCAAGGAGATAAAAACATTACACTAGGAATAAAATGGTTAGAAAAAGTCAAACCATATAAATTAGAAGATAGACAATTAACAATAAGTTATGAAAATAAAAAGATAATAATCAAAAGAACCTTAATATAATGCCAAAAATATATATACTTGCCAAAATAATAGTAGAAGGATATTATAATAGATATTATACACCTATGATGGATACAGGAGCAGAAGCTAACATGTGTAAACATAATTGTCTACCAGAAAATAAATGGGAAAAGCTAAAAACCCCCTAGTAGTAACAGGATTTAACAATGAGGGAAGTATGATAACATACAAAGCAAGGAATCTAAAAATACAAATATGAGATAAAATATTAACCATAGAAGAAATATATAGTTATGAATTCACAAATAAAGATATATTATTAGGAATGCCATTTTTAGATAAGTTATTCCCACATACTATAACAAAAACACATTGGTGGTTTACTACCCCGTGTAAGCAAAGGATAGGAGCAAAAAGAGTAAATAATAAATTGAGAAAAACAACACCCTGGATTAAGGGAAGTGAGAAAATTACTCAGAAATTAGAAAATATGACACAAAGCAACCATAATATAGAGATAATCATTTTCTCAATAAACAAGATAAAACTACTCCAAGATAAATTAGAACTACTATATAATGATAATCCCCTACAAGGATGGGAAAAACATAAAACAAAAATAAAAATTGAACTAATAGATGAAAATAGTATAATAACACAAAAACCTTTAAAATACAATTTTAATGATCTAACAGAATTTAGAATACATATACAGGAATTATTAGACAATAAGTACATACAAGAAAGTAATAGTAAACATACTAGCCCAACATTTATAGTGAATAAACATAGTGAACAAAAACGAGGAAAAAGTCGAATGGTTGTAGATTATAGAAATTTAAATGCAAAAACGAAAACATATAATTATCCGATACCAAATAAAATACTAAAAATCAGACAAATACAAGGATATAACTATTTTAGTAAATTTGACTGTAAATCAGGATTTTACCATTTAAAACTAGAAGACGAATCTAAAAAGTTAACAGCATTTACGGTACCACAAGGATTTTACGAATGGAATGTATTACCATTTGGATATAAAAATGCACCAGGTAGATACCAACATTTTATGGATAATTACTTCAACCAATTAGAAAACTGCATAATATATATAGATGATATACTATTATATTCTAGAACAGAGAATGAACATATAAAACTACTAGAAAAATTCATACACATTGTAGAAATATCAGGAATTAGTTTGAGTAAAAAGAAAGCAGAAGTAATGAAAAATCAAATAGAATTCTTAGGTATACAAATAGATAAAAATGGAATAAAAATGCAAACTCATATAGTACAAAAAATAATTAACTTAAACGAAACACTTGATACGAAAAAAAAGTTACAATCATTTTTAGGATTAGTTAACCAAGTAAGGGAATATATCCCTAAATTAGCAGAAAACTTAAAACCATTACAGAAAAAATTAAAAAAGGATGTAGAATACCATTTTGACGAAAAAGATAAAATACATATAAAGAAGATCAAAAATATGTGTAAAAAATTACCAAAACTATATTTTCCAGATGAAAAAAGGCACTTCACATACATAGTAGAAACTGATTCTAGTGACCACAACTATGGATGAGTTCTAAAATATAAATATGATAATGAAAAGATTGAACACCATTGTAAATGTTATTCAGGATCATACACGGAACCACAATTAAAATGGGAGATAAATAGGAAAGAACTATTTGGATTATATAAATGTTTGTTAGCATTTGAGCCATATATTGTTTATAACAAGTTTGTTGTAAGAACAGAAATACACAAGTAAAATGGTGGATAACACGGAAAATACAAGATTCAGTAACTACGAAGGAAATAAGAAGGCTTGTATTAAATATACAAAATTTTACATTTACAATTGAAGTAATAAGGACTGACAAAAATGTTATTGCAGACTACCTATCAAGACAAAGGTACCCAAACTGATGAAAGCCAAGAAACAAAAGATTTATTTGCAATCCTTACTACTCTATCTTTACAGATGGATGGTATGGGAAAAAGATTACAACAGCTAGAGAAAAGCCAGCCAAGTCAGCAGCATGACTATAAAGATGCGGAGCTAAGTCGATCGGAAGACTCAAAACTTCCAGAGTTAGAAGGAGACGTTGGGAAACTCCAAAAAACCCATAACAAAGTTTGTTTATATACAACTGCAGGTACAAGTAAACAAGTTAACAAGAAGCCACATACCAATGTCAATTTAAATAACATATTTGATAAACCAATTACTCCGAAAAGGCCAAAAGAAACAATAGTTAAGACACCACAAACCTCAACCTATGCCAACAGCCTACACCAAAATAAAAAAATATACAACCATATTACCCAGACTTATATTGAAAATATATACAAAATCCAAACATTTCTAAACCTTAACCCCAGAGCAACTACTACAACAGATCCAACACAGGACTATATAACCCAAAAACTCCAAGGATATAATAGACTTATTGCACATCCAAAAACTAGATCCAATTTAGTAAAAACATGTTACAATTACGGATTATTTAGCACGGTATATACCTATGATGGAGAAGAGATAAGTGGAATACCAGAACTATATAAAGCATTTATTACATTTAAAAGAATTACAAAAGGAAACCTATTTTTTATAAAATTCTATACAGCACCAGCTGAGATACTATACGATGAAATAAAACCTATTATACAGGTTGTAAAAATAGGATTGACACGAGATATGATAATACCAGAAGAAATAGAACAACAACCAGAAATACCAAAAATCGAGATACCAGGTTTTTACGCCAACAAAAGAATAATTGGAATAGAAACTATTATCCAAGAACTAGCCAACAATTATTTACAAGAAAATGCTATTTGGAGCTACTACTTAAGAGATCAACTAATGATATATGCGAATTCAAGAGAACTACGACAAAGAGATATGGATGAAGTCCAAAAATGGATTTTATCATTACTAAAACCGGAGATACAACCAACTACAAGAGCACTAAAGAAAGGATTTATTTCCAATGAATTATTGACAAAATACTGCAAATTAGTAGGGCACAAATACCCAGATCATATATGTTCAAAATGCAACGGAGAAGATAATCATGTACCAGAAGTACAACTGGAATGAAGATATCAGCCTAAAGACAAATGAGGAAGACAGCTATTGCAAACAGACAATGTAAAAAGTCGTAAAGTTAAATAGTACGAGCCATATTCATGAACAGTAAAGGTCGTTCATGAAGAGTCGTTTAAGTATGTAAAAAGTCGTAAAATAAATAGTACGAGTCATATTCATGAACAGTAAAGGTCGTTCATGAAGAGTCGTTTGTAAACAGTAAGAGTCGTTTAAAGCTTTCTATATATAGTTTGTAAATCCGAGGAAGAGAGGACACACCCTCACCTTCTCTCTCTTATAAGAAATATTTGAGTTATATACAAGTCTCTTTAACAACTATGGAACATTCAAACAAGTTACAAGATCAGACAAGTTTATTCATAATCATGTCTAACTAAACTTTTATATTCCTTATAATCTCTTGAATATCATAACTGTTTATCATGTTATAGTACTGTTATAAAGAACATCTTGAGAAAGTTTGCCATGTCTAATAATGCTGAGAGTAGTTAAGCCCAGACTATGTCATCCTAAGGTCGAAGCCGGTAGGCAAGGAAGCCGTTTAGGGGAGTAGACAGAGTTGAGGCGCTGTTAGGGTAAATGATTGAAGCAAGAAAAACATGGTAGTGACCAGAAAAGATTGTTCAGTATAACTTATTAAAAAATGATAAACTCTATGATAAACAAAGAGGTTAGAGGGAATATGTTTAGTAAACACATGATAAGAATAAAGAAAAATAACAATCTTATGAGCAACCACACATAGCTGCTAGATAACAATAATGATTACAAAATACTCATATTATATACTTTTAACCAACTTAATAACGATATTAGAAGAAAAATTTACGATATTTTAATTACTTTTGAAATAATAAATATAATGGAACAAGGATATATAAAACTAATTCTATCAGAAGAAATAGACGTCTTAGATTTATATGAACTAGATTTATATTCAGATTAATGATCAGTTACGAATATCTCAAGTACTGGTTACGAACTTTAGAAAATATAAATTTATTAAAAAAAATTATTAAAAGAAAATATAGAAGAATATCAAAAAACCCAAGATATCCAACACTTAGAATGCACGAGAGAAAATATAAAAGAAATTTCAAGGTTAATTCCGCTAGCCGCTAAATATTATGAAAAGACCTTTAGCATATAATAAACTAAAGGACCCCACCGAAATTGGGAAAAGACCTTTAGCATATAATAAACTAAAGGACCCCACTGAAATTGATATTCAAGAGATTATAAGGAATATAAAAGTTTAGTTAGACATGATTATGAATAAACTTACCTGATCTTGTAACTTGTTTGAATGTTCCATAGTACATGTGTATACAACTCATATACATGTGCTAGCTATGATGTAGTACATGTGTATACATGTGCTACACAACTTGTATTACACATACTATACAACTCATATACATGTGCTAGACAACTTGTATGTCAACACTCCCCCTCAAGTTGGAGCATATATATTGATCATGCCCAACTTGTTACAGATATATTCAACACGAGCTCCATTCAAAGCTTTTGTGAAAATGTCTCCCAATTGATCTCCAGTTCTAACATGACCTGTAGAGATGAGCTTTTGTTGAATCTTTTCACGAACAAAGTGACAATCTATTTCAATGTGCTTAGTCCTTTCGTGAAATACAGGATTAGAGGAGATATGAAGAGCAGCTTGATTATCACACCACAACTTTGCTGACAATGTAGTTTGGAAGCCAACTTCACTTAATAGTTGATGTACCCATACAACCTCACACACAGATTGTGCCATAGCTCTGTATTCTACTTCCGCACTTGATCGAGATACGACATTTTGTTTCTTACTCTTCCACGAAATCAAGTTTCCACCAATAAAAACACAATATCCTGTCGTGGATCTGATATCGGCTTTTGACCCTGCCCAATCTGCATCTGTGAAACACTCAATGTTAGTGTGTTCATTATTCTTATATACTAGACCCCGTCCTGGAGATCCCTTTAGATAACAAAGAATCTGCTCCAGAGCCGCCCAATGCCTGACTGTTGGGGAAGACATAAACTGACTCACAATGCTGACAGAGTATGCGATATCGGGACGAGTTACTGTAAGATAGTTCAGTTTCCCAACCAATCTCCTATATTTCTCTGGATCTTCGAATAACTCACCGTCTTCTTTCACGAGTTGTGTGTTAGGAACCATTGACATGCTGCATGGTTTAGATCCCAACTTTCCAGTTTCAGCTAACAAGTCAAGAGTATATTTCCTTTGGGACAAGAAGATGCCTTTCTTGCTCCGTGTAACTTCAACTCCCAAAAAATACTTTAGTTGCCCTAAATCTTTCGTCTGAAATTGAGTGTGAAGGAAAGACTTTAGAGTTGAAATTCCTGTAATATCACTTCCAGTAATAACGATGTCATCAACATATACTACTAATAAAAGAATACCATCATAAGACTTTTTATAAAACACCGTATGATCGCAATTGCTTTTCTTCATCCCATATTCTAGAACAGCCTCACTAAATCTGCCAAACCAAGCACGAGGACTCTGTTTCAGCCCATAAAGAGATTTTCGAAGACGACATACCTTTCCACACTCCCCCTGAGCAACAAACCCAGGTGGTTGCTCCATATATACTTCTTCCTGAAGATCTCCATGTAGAAAAGCATTCTTTATATCAAGCTGATGCAGAGGCCAATCATAAGTAGCTGCCATGGAAATGAATAATCGAACAGAAGCTAACTTCGCGACCGGGGAAAACGTATCCAAATAGTCGACTCTATAGGCCTGTGCATACCCTTTTGCAACAAGGCGTGCCTTAAGGCGAGCTACTGTCCCATTAGAGTTAAACTTAACAACAAATACCCACTTGCACCCAATAGCCTTTTTGTTAGTGGGCAGATCGGCCAACTCCCAAGTACCATTCTCATCTAAAGCCATCATCTCTTCTATCATTGCATCATGCCAACCTGGGTGGGACAATGCTTCACGAACAGTTTTAGGTATCCTAGCAGAATCTAATGATGCAATAAACGAGCTAGAAGAAGTAGACAAATGGTCATAAGACACAAAAGAAGAAATAGGATAAGTACATTGTCGTGTACCTTTGCGAATGACAATAGGAAGATCCAAACTAGGATCTGAAACACAGGAGGTTGGATCTACCGACGAAGCAGAAGTAGGTAAAGGATCGGGTTCTGAGGTTTGTTGTCGCCAGGTATACACACGAAGAACAGGTGACTGCTCGGATGGTCGATCGAGGGAAACGGGTGACTGAGGAAGAGGTGTTGGAGAACTAACTGGATGTGTGACAGTGTAGACCAAAGTATCATCTTCTTCCTCAGGACTGTTATAAACATATGAAGAAAAGAACGGATAATTTTCATGGAATGTGACATCGGCAGACACTAAGTACCTTTTGAGATCTGGAGAATAACACCGATAACCTTTCTGAAGACGTGAGTACCCTAAGAACACACACTTAAGGGCCTTTGGATCTAATTTAGTTACCTGTGGACGAACATCACGAACAAAACAAGTACAACCAAATATTTTGGGTTCAATAGGAAATAATGGCTTAAGAGGAAAAAAGAATGTTGTAAGGAATATTACCATGAAGTACAGAAGATGGCATACGATTTATTAAAAAACAAGTTGTAGAGACGGCATCAGCCCAAAAACATTTTGGCACTTTCATTTGAAAGAGGAGTGCTCGGCCTACTTCAAGAAGATGTCTATTTTTTCGTTCCGCAACCCCATTTTGAGAAGGGGTGTCAACACAAGAAGATTGATGTAGAATACCATTTTTAGCCATATAATCTTTAAACAAATCTGAAAAGTATTCTTTTGCATTGTCACTCCTAAATTACGAACGGAAACATTAAAATGAGTTTTATTTCAGCACAAAAAGCACAAAAAATTGAAAACAACTCCGAACGATTTTTCATTAAATATAACCAAGTAACACGAGAATGATCATCCACAAAGGTAACAAAATATCTAAAACCAGTTTTAGAGATAATAGGACATGGACCCCAAACATCGGTGTGAACTAACTCAAAAGGTAAGTCGACCCGTTTATTGACTCTAGAAACTTTAGGAAGGCGATGGTGTTTAGCAAACTGACATGACTCACAATCTAAAGAGGAAATACTCTGAAACTGAGGATATAACTTCTTCAAACTAGACAAGGATGGATGACCCAATCGACAGTGTACATCAAAGAGAGACAACACAGTTGAACAAGAAATGGATTTCGGCACCTGTGATTCAAGAACATAGAGACCCCCAGACTCAGAACCTTTACCAATAATCTGCTTCGTCGTAAGATCCTGAAAAAGACAATAATTGGGAAAAAATGAGACACAACAATTTAGAGTACGAGTAAGTTTACTGACAGATATTAGATTGAAAGAAAAATCAGGCAAATTTAAGACGGAACTAAGGGAAAGAGAACATGTTGGGTTAACAGTGCCAGACCCTAAAACATATGAGGTAGACCCATCGGCTAAAGTAACTGTGGAACATTGGGTATGCAACTGAAAAGTGAAAAAGAGTTTAGAGTTACCTGTCATATGATTTGTGGCACCAGAATCAATGACCCATTTGGATGACGAAGGGAGGAAACACTTAGTGGTTTTACCTGACTCGGGGATAGTATTGATAGGAGGAGATGATGACTGAGATGGTGAAATAGTCTCGGAAGTGGCGATGTTGGCATACTGAGATCTTTTGTTCTTATTCTGAAGCTTCACACAATAACGTATGGTATGACCGAGCTCATGACAATAAAAACATTCAACTTCCCCTTGCTTTAGGTCTCGACTATCGCTACTCCGATTGCGATTACTATGACTCTTATTCTTTTGGACGCAGCTAAGCAGAGCACCACTATCGATCGTGGCTGTCGGACCTGGATGAGACTTTTCAGTACGCAACACTCTTGTAAAGGCCTCTTTCAAGGAAGAGATAGCAGTCCCAGATAAAATTTGCGATTTGGCCCCTTCAAATTCGGGAGAAAGACCAGAAAGGAAACTCATGACCGCCAGTTGTTCACACTGAGCCTGTTGTACCTTCACATCTGGACTAAACAACAATATAACATTAAGCTCATCATACACCTTCTTAAACTCTGAGAAGTAAGTGGTGAGAGAGCGATCTTGCATGGATGGATGGTAAAATGCCTGGCACACATCATACATGCGAGACAAGTTTTCTTTGCCAGAGTACAAAAAATCTAAATAATCCATTAGATCCTTCACATAATCACAATGAGAAACTAGATCATTTACCTCACTGTGCATCGAATTCTTGATTTGGAGAAACAATTTTGCATCCTCCTTTAACCAGACTGATTTAGTCTCATCCTTGGGTGGATCATCAACCAAGTGGTTCTTTTTGTCGATGCTCCGCAAATAGAGACGGATCGTCTTACTCCAATCCATGTAATTGGAACCCATGAACTTATTCTCCGTAATTTTGGACATAACCGGAATGACATCAACGGTAGGTTTCGTTTCAGTCATCTTGCACCCGAATAATAGCAGAATCAAATAGTCAAGAACAGTGCATTGAACAGTGAACAGTGATATTTGAACAGTACAGTGAACAGTGAATAGTAATATTTGAACAGTGAACAATACAATGAACAGTGCCGGAACAGTGATCTTGGAAAATGAAAGTTGGCAGGAAAAAAAATTCTGACAGTACCACTTTGGTCGGAATAGTGAGTAAAAATCTGTAAAGAAGCGGCCGGGGCAAAAAATGGTCGGAAATAGTGAAATAGAATCAAAGCAGCGAAAGACTGTTCTGAACAAAAATAATTCGAACGGGGAAAAAAAAATTCCCAACAACAAACTGATGAAAAAACTTCAATGCTCTGATACCATGTTAGAAACCAAAGAAGTTCTATATTTCATATCTAGAAGAGAAGATTACAAGGCCTATTTATAATACTAATTCACCTAATCTATTAATTGTCATACGCCTAATTACACCTACTATACAACTCATATACATGTGCTAGCTATGATGTAGTACATGTGTATACATGTGCTACACAACTTGTATGTCAACACTCCCCCTCAAGTTGGAGCAACATGATCAAAACGGCTAAAGTCAGTGGATGGGTTAAAGGTTTTGAGGTAAATAGGAGTGGGGCAAACAATCTAGAGATCACACATCTCCAATATGCTGATGATACTCTAGTCTTCTGTGACGCTGAAAAGGAACAACTTAGATTCCTAAGGATCATTTTGGTCTTATTTGAGGGAGTCTCAGGATTACACATCAACTGGAGAAAGAGCAATATTTCCCCCATTAATGAAGTTAACAACATGGAGCAACTGACACAGATAATTGGAGGAGAAGTAAGGTCCCTACCAACTATTTACCTTGGGATGCCTCTTGGTGCAAGATCCAAATCAAAAGAGATCTGGAATTCAGTCATAGAAAAGTGTGAGAAGAAGTTGTCAAGATGGAAATCGCAATACCTATCATTGGGGGGCAGGCTAGTTCTAATCAACTCAGTATTAGACTCACTTCCTACCTATATGATGTCTTTGTTCCTAATTCCAGCCGGCATTTTACAGAGATTGGACAAACTTCGAAGATCATTCCTTTGGCAAGGTAATAAGGAGAAAAGTCTTCCATTTAGTTAAATGGAAGACACTCACAATGGCTAAAAAACAAGGTGGTTTAGGAATAAGGAATTTGAAGAATCAAAGCAAGGCTCTTAGAATGAAATGGTTATGGAAGTACTCTCAAGAACCCCAATCTTTATGGGGCAAAGTGATCAAAGCTAAGTATGGTGAGGAAAATAACTGGGTGTCAAAAAAAGTCAGAAAATCATATGGAGTAAGTGTGTGGAAATCCATCAGAGAACTTTGGCCTATAATGAAGAATCACTCCTCCATAAGAGTGAACAACGGAAGGAACACATCATTCTGGAATGATAACTGGTTAGGAAACGGAAGCTTAAAGGAAAGATACCCCGATATGTTTGGTTTAGCACAAAACCAGCATAAGACAGTAGCTGATATGAGGAGTCATCAAGGATGGGAAATCGCTCTAAGAAGACAGTTGAATGACTGGGAGATAACAAGATTAGCTGACCTTTACAAAGAGCTGGAAGCATTTAAAGGATTACAGGAAGGTTTTGATTCACTTTGGTGGAAGAGGCACAACAGAGGGGTTTACCGGGTGAAGGATGCATATAAGATTTTGAATCATAATAATCAACAGGTAGACCCATGGCCTTGGAAACATATATGGAAAACAAAGATACCATACAAGGTAGCATGCTTCACTTGACTACTAGCAAAGGAGGCGGTATTAACCCAGGATAATCTCATAAAAAGGGGAATTTCTTTGTGTTCAAGATGTTTTCTCTGTGGGGAAAATGCTGAAACTGTCACCCATTTGTTTCTACATTGCAAGATTACAGACCAACTATGGAAAGTCTTTATTAGTCTTAGGGGCATTTCATGGTCAATGCCTTACAGGCTTAAAGATGTCCTTTATAGCTGGGAAGAAGCTGGAGCCGAAGCAACTAGTAGAGATAGATGGAGGACTGTCCCGGCTTGTATCTGGTGGACAGTTTGGAGGGAAAGGAACGCTAGATGTTTTGAAGATAGAAGCAATCCAGTGCAGAAAATCAAACTCAATTGTATTCTTCTTTTTTGTTTTTGGTGTAAACAGATTTACACAGAAGATACATTGACAATCATAGACATACTAGGATCTTGTTAGGTCTCAAATATGAACATCTACTATTCCTCTTCATGTAAATTTGGTTTTCTGTGCAACCTATGTACTGATGTTTTAAATATATACAATAGTTACCAATTCAAAAAAAATAATGTTTTGGTTCTGAAGGTTTGGTTATTTCAGATATTTGAACTTTCAAAACTTTTGTTTGTCTAGCCAAGCACTGTCATTATAGTATTATTGATTATTCAGAAAATATATATTTTATTCTCCTTGATAGGCGCCAATATATTAGGTCCTATTCTGTTAATTGGTATTAGTTACTTTTAAAATTTGAATAGGCATACATTTCTAAGTAAGATAATATCCTAAACAAGTAATTCTAAGGCGGTGCCGCACTTTCCTATTCTAGAATGCCAGTGCCAAATTAAAATCACCTTAGAAAGGAGAGTGCATCACATAAGAAAAGAAGGCTAACTTTGGTAAATAATTGTTTTCAGGTTGTGGGATGCAACCTTAGAACTCAGAGAGAAATTTTTCTTCACCTAGTGGATTCAAAGAAATAGACCATGTCAGAAAGATAACGCAATATGGCCGCGATCTTTTAGCCCATTAATGGGCCTTTACATATAAGTAAAGGACATGAATACATGCCGCATCTCACGGGATTAAACTGAATTATTTTTCACGGGATTAAGCATATTACTTAAGTTTTAAAGATCATTGGGAAGGAAAGTCAGCACTGAATTCAAGGTTTATTGTGACTTTTGCAATCTCTTACCAGTCCAATCAAAGTCCAGCAGTTTGACAGAGCTTTAACAATGTTGGGCATCACCAAGTAAATGCCTGAATTAGCATAATTAGTGTGCCAGAAATCAGTTACCTCCTGTAGCAAAGGAGCAAATATATGCATCCTCTGCTACTTCTGTTGTCGTGCATTGATTGGTCAACATGTTCTCCAGCTCTTTTGTGTCGGAATTACTTTTACCTCTTCATTTTTCTTGTCAAACTGCATCCTAGTCTCGTACAATGCTGACAATTCACACCTGTGGAAACCCGAAGGCATAGAGATAGATGTGTTAAATACCTCGTTGCTACAACTGATTAGGAGGTTCCACCTGACTAACTTAGTGGTTAAGTGCTTCTGTGCAGACTTTCTATGTGAAATGGTGTTCCTTGGTCTATGATTTCCCTGTAGTGCTTATTGGGTTCTTGAATGCATGACCAAAAATATTTAAGCAATTTTTTTTTTGAACATTGTTCTCTTTGTTTTTTCTGCATGTATGTAGCATTGAATGATGCACTTAAGGATGAAATACAACATCTCAAAGTGCTAACTGGCCAAGGCTTAGCAAATGCTGGACCTATGATGAACTTTCCAGCATCCAATAATGGAGGCAATCAGCAATTTTACTCTAACAACCATGCAATACATGCGTTATTGACGGCACAACAGCTTCAACAGCTCCAGATACATTCTCACAAGCAGCAACACCAGTTTCAGCACCATCAGCTCCACCAGCAGCAACAGCAGGAACAACGATTGCAGCAAGCTGGAGATATAAAATTGAGAAGTTCAAGTTCATCTGCTCAAAATGATCATGCTTCTGATAACGGAATGGATTAAAAAGTGCAGACAGACATGGCCGGACCAGGCAATGAAGATTTAGTGCATGTTCGAGCCTTCATGATGTCATATAGCTCAGCTTTCTTTTGATTAGCTTTCATTAGCTACTCTCCGACGTTGTACTGCTCCCTAGGGTCTTGGTGAAATTGTAGTTGAAATTGCGAAGCTGCATTCATTTTGCATGTCGTATTTGACATGGACTTGTTCATATAACCTGGATCTTTAGGCTTAGCTCATTTGTACTTAAAACACTAAGCACCTACTGTGCTTTCAGTGTATCATCTGTTCAGCAATGGAGACAACGTGTTTTGGTGGTATCTCTGATACTAAGTGCCAATGCGATTTTCCTTTCGCCAAACGCCGGCATGGGCACCGCACTAAACTTGGCTACTGAGAATGCTGGTCAGGTCCTCAAATGAGTAGGGATAACGAGTTTGATGCAAGTATCTTTTTCGTAGCTTTTTGCCTTGTTTTCCATTTTAAGTCAAGACAAGAGGGGTTGCTCTGATGGTAAGCAACCCCCACTTCCAACCGAGAGGTTGTGAGTTCGAGTCTCCCCAAGAGCAAGGTGGGAAGTTCTTGGAGGGAAGGATGCATACTTTTCTATGCATACTGAGATCCATACTTTTCTATTTTATAGCCCATATTTCAATTTACAACCAACTAGCCCAAAAATAATAGGCTAAGATTCAACATTCAACTCCAATAGGTTCTCAAAATTACCATTTAATTTTTAAAAATGATTGCTCAAGCTTTTAAGTTAATTTTCGAATCAGTAACTGTAACCCAAATATTAGTTCAACAAACCAAATCCATTTGGATGGTGAAAATTAGATTTTTAACAAGCTTAAATATTTGGTTTAGATTCCGAATTTGATTTTGTGAGAAATTTGGAGTGGGTATTATCTAGAATTGCTAGAAACAGTATAAGGAGGTTGTATATAAAGTTTGAAGTCATTTAATGGAGATTTGGACTGATTTTGAACAAGAATTGCAACTGAAAATCGTGGAAGAAGTTCGTCTACAGATGCTTGTATAAAGGTGTATAATAGTGTATAAGATGTGTTTATACACTCATATACACTATTATACAAAAAACTAACTTCGTCTTCTTCATTGCATTTTTTCTGAAATTTAACTCAAATCTTGCTCAAATTTACTCCAAATCACTTCAAATTTAAATTTTGAACTCCTTTTGATATTTTCAATCAATTGGGACAACACCCAATCCAAACAACTAACAAACTCAAAATTTTTTATTTTTGAAAGCCAAGCTTTGAATGGCCTTCAATGGTGGAATGTTGAATCTTCAATTTTCTTACATTGCAACCAGGTGACACAGGGGAGAAGCAGTAATTGCGGACGGCTCATTGAAGCATATGTAGAAGATGTGAGAAGAAAAGAGAGTGAAAGCAATGTTTGTGAGAACATAGATTTAACTCCATAGCTTTTAAAAGCAATGGTTGTAAGAAAACAAGAATTTGAATTTTCTAGTGCTTTCAAAATATGTACAATATAGGCTAGGTCGGGTAAAACTTAAAAATATGGGCCATTTTTTGTTATGGTGTGAAGCCAAGTGTATTTTCTTGTAATTCTTTCTTTAATCTTAATCCACTTATAAAGTAATTAGGTAATGTCCCGTTATACGGTAATTAATCAATTATATATAAAAATATATAAATTTTATACACTTTTACGGCTATCGAATATAAATAATTTTGACTAAAGGCAATTTTCTTTCTCGGGCAATATTGGTGTGCTTAATGGCAAGTTTTCAATGTGTGATCATTGGTTTTTGTTGTTCATGACCAAAGATGCTTCGTCTCTGGACCGCATGAGAGCAATTGTCGCTCTTTACAATGTAATAATTGCATTAATAAAATTTATAAATGATTTAAATATTATTACTGTTGTTCTTTATGTTTAATTCAACATGAATTTCAGGAAATTGTACTTATAATTAGCAAAAAGTACATGTTTTTGAGTATGCTTGTGTTGTGTCCCATGTATTGTGTGATTTGATGTAGATTCAATGATTATATGAATGATTTATGCTCATTTCGTATTTCTTATATGTAGGCACATGTTTGCACGAAAGTGGGTCAAAAGCAGTTGATTTAGAGCGAAGCAGGACACGAAGAACCAAGAAGGAAGAGCTGAAGGCTTCTCGTCCAAAGGCCGAGCGTCGCTAGAGAGATGGACAAGCCGGAGGAGTTAGCCTCATTCAAAGCAGTGAACTGAAGACATCGCGAGCCAACGCGAGAAAAAAAGAAAAGAAGACGAAAAAGCTAATTGTGAGCTCGTTCAAGGTCCTTGCGTTGCGTGGATGCCAGACGTGGTCCCCAATTTCCTTTCCGAGTTGGGATTGGTCTAAATCGTTTATTTCACCTATAAATACACCCTAAACATGATTTTTACATAACTTTGGATCTAGGAAGAGCATGGAATGGTGTGGAGCTTGAAGTTCATCTTTTCTTCCACCAAGACTAGTGATTTTTATGTTTCATTGGATGATTGGTCGTTTGGCTACCATGTCTATGTGGAGCTAAACTTCACATTCTAAGGATTGCGGTTCTTTCACTTCACATTCTAAGGATTGCGGTTCTTTCATGATTATTATTGTTTGAATATTAATTTCAATTTTTTGAGTTATCATATTTATTTATTTAATCATGCACTTTATTATTTGATTGTTTGATCACCAGTTGAACATTATCTACGAATCAAGAACTGAACCCGAAAGAGAGAATTCCATATTGTAAAAAGGATTGAGTAGAGCATGTTTCTGAACCCGTGACTCGGAAGATAATTTCGCGGTTAGGACAGGGATGTACCTAACCATCTTGCTTAGTTGAATCCCGTATTTTATTTATTCTTGATAGATTTGATACTATAGGGACATATGGTTGATATATTTTGAATAGGCGAGTAGTACTGCGGGAGCATGCTATCCATATGCATGATTTCAACTAGTAAACTAGATAGATTAAGAAGTTAAAATAGTTGAAGAATATACTAGTATTATTAGATATCCCATAACTCTAGATTGAGTTCATCACACTAATAACATAAAAACTGCTCTTCTTTGTTTAGAATTCATAAATTATTTTCTTTTTAGTTTAATTAGTTTAGCAGTACCACTCTTAGGTTTAATTTTTATTTAGATTATTAGGATAGTTTAATATGGTATTTGGTTAAATCATAAGTTTATGTGGGTACGACATCTATCTCACTATTTTATACTTGAAGACCGCGTATACTTGCGCGTGCATTTGGCCGCAATAAATTGTTGGCATTGTTGACATGGACTTAAAAATTAACTATGTTTTTCTAGATTAGATTTTTACTTTTTATCTATCTAAGTTTTATTTTTGGAATTTTATTTTGTGTAAATATTTGCATTGCTTTTTTGACATGGATAGTCTGTCTTGTCATGACTTGGCATCTTAGGAGTACCAGTTTGAGTAAGGGAGTAAAAGTTGGCTTATGGAAGAATATATGCGATTAGAAAAATATGCATGGTGACGTCGTTTACTAAAAGGTTTGGTGAATAACTTAATTTGAAGACAAATTGAGTCGAGAGATTGACAGGTTTGGATTAGCTATTCACAACTTTGACGATAATTTGATTGCAAAGGTTGATGCGTCTAACATCCAACAAATTAGTTACGAGTTATGTGAAGCTGAAAGAACTGACAAGCCAAATTGCGGAGCTAAAGTAGAGAGCCAATCATTTTATTATATTTTTGCTGATGATGTCAATAATGAGAAGAATTCATTAGAGTCATGTGAAGAAGTAGATAATATAATATTTGAAGGCTCTAGTGTGTGTATATATGGTGATGTGAATAGTAATGCAATTTTAGAGTTGTGACGTATTGGACCTCATTCCAAATATTGTAAACATTGTGTTTAGATGATGATATGAAAATCAACTCATTCAGACCAATCCAGGAGTTAACGTACAAAGAATAAAATGCTTAAATTCTTGAATTTACCATACAGAAAGATAGAATTACATACCTCAGTTGAACGCCAAGAAGTATAAAAGAATACATTGGTTACTTAACCCAATAAGATTTGTACCACTACCCCTGGAACATAGCCGAAACCTTGAAGTAAAATTGGGGGTTCTGTTCATGAGTTCGAGGTAGAGGCAAAAGTTGGTTCACATCGTGTTGTGATAAATCAGGCGCTTGGGAGGAAACTGAGCTCTACTATTTTTTTAATTTGTATTTGTTTATTTATTTTTTATTATAATATTTTTGTGGTATCGTTTTTGGTTATATAGGAGTATGAGCATGAGAAACAATGCCACTAGAAGTAGGCAAAAGCGAGCCAGATGGTTAGAACTAAACGTGAAGAGCCCACACAAAGGACCAGTCATATGAGTAAGTCTAAGTATCCCATGATCTACTAATACTTCATCCCTTTGCCTACTAGGGAGTCTTTCTTGCCCTCTTATTATTTATGGTGTGCTTGGGGGTAATGTGTTACACCCCCTATTTTCATGTTAGAATACGTCTTAAGTGAATCAATATAAGCCAGAGCGTTTAAGGACCTTTACAAAGATAATGATAAGTTAACATAAATAATACAAAATCATCGTGAGGGTTGGAGGCTAAACGAATCAAAGATATTATAACCTTTACTTTTGGGGTAAAACTAGGAGTGTTTAATACGCTAAGGAGGTAGTGTTTTACTGTACCTGAATCATATAATATTCATATGTTAAGTTTTGAAGTCAAACAAGTTGTAAAACAAAAGTCGACAAAAGTTGTCGCAAGATACATTCATAATACTACTGAAAGTTGGCTTTAGTGTTAGTCAACTTTTCTTCCAATATACTTAGAGTTACGGGGTGACCCACCCACCAATTTGAATCTCTATGAATCTAATTCTCCACTCACTAAACCATTCATTGATACGACATTAGAGTATAAAGATATTTGCATTTTCACGAGACGGAATAAGTAGCTCCCTATGGGACCCACTTAGACGGTGGATAATTCTCCAACCTTTAATGATCAGGTCAAGGCTCAGTTGAGCTAATTGTTTCGACCCAACCAGACCCTATACTCTCCCAAACTCTCTCAAAGTATTATCCATGATTCAAAAGTGAAATCCAAAGAAAACAACGCAAATCAAACACCGGGAATCCCGAGGTGATTGCTAACTCGCTTCTCTTCCCTTTGTGGCTTATTGAGGATTGCTTAGCAGTGAAGTAAGCTCTGAAAGTTAGTTGTTGGAGTATTATAAAGTATGTTTTACACTCTCCTACTTAGTATTATTCGTTTTTGGGCTATAGAAAGCTTGGGTAATGAAGAGAACATGAAGAATAAGGGAAGTAAAGTTGAGGTGTTGTGTGTATGTGATTGTTTTGGAAGGTTTTTGAGCTAGGTTTCAGCTAGTTCTTGATGTAGTAGCTTGGGTGTGCTGTTGATATTTTTCTAGTTGTTTTTTGTGTTGGTTTGAGTAGGAAGGAAGTGATATATGTGTTATCCAATTTTCTGAAAATCATAGGTATATTGTTATTGATTGTTTGAGCTTGGTATGGTGTTGAGAATGTATTATAAGATGTCATGCGCGTTTTTGTTTAGACCTGGGGAAGTGAATAAATTAAGGGGAGACGCTATTCGATTTCTTATAGAACAAGTTTGTTGCTTGATAAAAGTTGTTAAGTTCATTATGGTAACATTGGTGTCCTTATTGTTGATTGTAGATTCAGAGTAAATGAGGCTAAGCTAGGGTAAATACATAAAGATTCGGTATAAGGTATTTTAAGGCTAAATCTTTTCCTCTCTTGGCATATTTTAAGATAAAACGAAATATAAACAAACGATATTCCAAAATAACTCCACTCTTAGTAAGTAGGTACACCCAAGTCATTTACTTCCTCATGATGTTGTTTAAGTATATTATGTATTAGATTCTAAGTCTCGTTGATGCTTATGGTGATGATGTTTGTATTCATAATGTAATCAGAGATGTAACGACCTTACATCACTCCTAAGGAAGTCCTAAATATCTTAAAAGGTTCTCTAAAACTTTTACACGTTCGTGAGAATAAGAATTGATGTTATGTATATATATATATATATATATAGCACGTATAGAGATTTGGATATTGTACTCCTATCTTACCATCGAGCTACGACCAGTTGGGTAGTTATACATCTTCATTTACCACCGAGCTACAACAGGTTGGGCAGACACATATTTACCATCGAGCTACGGCCGGTTAGGCAGTTACAACTTATTAGTTGTGTAGTTAATGTCACGATGATGATGATGATGATGATGATGATGTGTATATGTGTGTGCACGAGATTGAACTTATTATGCATGTTATGGCCCTCTGCGGCAAGTCAGAGGTTACAAGTTGATTCTTATTCCTCTCAATGATAGTATCTTATTGTTATGTTTCATTTTTGCCTTACATATTCGGTACATTCTTCATTGTGAAAAATGATTACACATGCGTACATGTTTTGTGCCAAGGCTCGAGCAACCTCTGTGGGCACGGTTCGTTCGATTGTTTAGCCCTATCGAGACTCCATCGTTATTAAGTAATTTCCTCGCAACAAAGTTGACATCCAAGGGCAATGCCTCCCAGTATTCGAGGTTGATTGTAGGGGAACCTCGGATACTGTTAATGCTGTCTTTGATGCAGATTCGTGATCGGCCTTCGATTCTAAGTTAGCATGATCCATTGTTGCCTCGTTAAAACCTTGCCGAAAAACCCAATTGCGACAAAAACGGTTCAAGGGAAAAAGACTGCAACGCATGCTTTAAGACTTAAGGCGTCGTGCCGCTCATTGTATATTGATATTGGAATTGACCGGAAATAGAAATAAAAGTGAACCAAAAGAAATGTATAGCTTTGGCCCTCAAGCTAGATCGTCCTCGAACCAAACGAGTATTTCAATGGAAAGTATGAACAAAGTAACAAAATATTGAGAGCTTAAGAGAAAGACAACATATTGCTTTGTATTGCGTCAATATAATCCCCTTTACAAATGATCATCCCCCCTATATATAGTAGGGGAGTCATACCCTTGGTACAATTCTAAATACAGTAAAAAATCTCATGATTAGCTAATTAATCGGCCTCTTCTTAATACATGCCGAGATTTCCGCCGTGATCCTCGCCGATCGCGGATATCTTGGCTTTCCGTTATTTGGCTCGGTAGGTTTTCCTCGATCTTGCTCGATCTCAATCTTGGCTAATCTCGATCTCGATCAGTTCCTGAGTCACGAGCTTGGCAGTCAAACTACACTTTATATAGACACGACCTTTTTTTTAAACAATTATCCTAACTCATCACACCAAGAATATTTAAAATAGACTAAGCACAAAAGTATAACAACTTAACCTCAAGATTTGACTCACAAACACCACGCTTTATTCACAACGCACCCACTTACTCTAACATAGAGGTCACTCACATTACCTTTCCCTCATGAATCAAGTGCCCTCACACAACAAAAGAGGGTAGTTTCATACACAATACAATTTAAGAACAATTAGGAACTCAAGATGGAAAGAATTCACTCACTCTCAGAAATAACATTCATATGTCACAAAAGATGCACCATAGGCTTGCCCGTAGTGTACTACTCTACTAATCGAGCTTATTCAGTCTAGGATCAAGTAGGATTTTATTTGGTTGTAATGTAGGCTGCGGGACAGGTAGGATACATTTAGATATAAGAGTGACTATACCTCCCTAAGCACTGTAATACATACATTTTAACATTCAAGCCCATGTTTATGTCAAACCATGACTCCACCTTCACATCAATATACATCAACTCCCAAATTATTTAAGCACAATTACATCAAGAGTTACCACCTGTCAATGAATATCTGGACACAATATAACTATTTTTTTTCTTTTCTTTTTCAATTCAAGTGGCTTTTATTTATTTTCAACATAGTGGACCTTTCTCCTTATTTCATTAGTTCCACTCAAAAGTCAAACCAACCACCCCACACTTTAACTTTTACATAGTTCGTAACAATTCAAGTGCTCATGAGAGGTGAACATGTTCAAATATATGGTTAATTCAAACAATTGGGTAAGGCTTGTAATGTGGTTGCCAAAGAAACAAGATTACAGGCTCAAAGGGGTTAACTATGATACATAACAATTAGGCGGGTAAAATATACATATCTGGCTCAACAAAGAAATGCCTATATCACTTCTAAGACTGAACAAAACTACTATTTCACTTTGCAAACACACGGGGCAAGTTCTAGGCATCAAATGCAATGCACAAACTACAACAAACCTCACACGCACATGACACATGACTCACTCAAGATTGGATCATCAAGACACTCTAGTCAAAGAATTTAAGCAAAGTTAAGAACATACAATTTAAGGTACTTATACGAGAGTTAAAAACTGAGCCTAAGCGTCACAACTAGGGGTGTTCATGGTTCGGTTTGGATCGGTTTTTCCCTAAAAAGAAACCAAACCAAATAAGTCGGTTTTTCAAATATTAGAACCAAACCAAACCAATTAAGTCGGTTTTTTCTTGATTCGGTTTATGTCGGGTTTTTGTTTTTTCGGTTATTTGTCGGATTTTTCTTAAATATAAGACATACACTACCAAACATATATTTCGGCGACCACATTTTCAACGTAACACTATCAAATCAATTGTCCTTTGAGAAATCTATTATTTACCAAGATATATTGATGATAATTGAATCAAATGTGATGAATAATTTAAGGACTCAATTAAAAATATATTATTTTTAAAATGAAATAGATTCTTACACTTAACAAAAGAAAACTACCAATCAAACTAGAATGTAAAGGTAAAGACATGTACTAAAAGTGCAAACGATTAACATTTACTATAAAATTTTTGAAACTTTGTATAAAAGTGTGCATATATATATATAGGTGTAATAATAAATTTAAATAGCTACTCCTATATTCGGTTTGGTTCATTTTTTTTTAAAACCAAAACCAAACCAAATTTGATCGGTTTTTAAATTTCAAAACCAAACAAAAAAGTATCGGTTTTTTAGTCGATTTGGTTTGGTTTTCGATTTGGTTCGGGTTTTTGAATTTTTATGAACACCCCTAGTAACAACCAAAGTACTCACTATTCTCAAGGCATAACAAAGTCAAGAGATATTGCTTCATTTCAAAATACAACACAATGACTCATATTCCTAAAAAAAGACTAACTATACCCGGTTCAAATAAAATAATTGGAAAAGAACCACGGCACAAAGAAAAACCAAAGGGGAATTGCTACACTACCTAACAAAAAAATTCTTTTTGTTTTTTTTTTCTTTAGACTTAAATCCCTCAAGAAAATTGTCTAATAGGTCCATCGTCGGGAAAAGTCCAATCTTTTCTATTTAAAAAAAAATCAATTAAACTAACATAACTAAAATAGCACAGAAAGTCACTTAGACAATCTCCTCACCCCACAATTTAAATTGTGCGTTGTCCCCAATGCACACCCATGCATACAAAAGGGTAAAAGGAACTCTCTGATAGGCCAAAGGCCGAAGCACTAGTATCTCATGGGGTACTCAGACTTCTCCCAGGACTGGTCCTTCGTGCGGGTACCTCACACTTAGTTCCAACCATCTGGTTTGCTGTTGCATCCTTTCAATGACTTTGCGTTCCATGCTCCTAAAAATAAAAAATCGACACTACAAGAATAATACAATAATAATAAAAAATAAAAAAACAAAAAAAAACTAAAAACTAAATTAAAAATAAAAAATAAAATAAAGCTGGGTTGCCTCCCAACAAGCGCTTGATTTAACGCCGCGGCACGACGTGAATCACTTTTTGCCTCCACCTCGAGCTTATGAATCGAACCCCAAGTTTTGATTCAAGCTTATGATTACGGTCATGGGGAGGTGGAACGAATCTAAATGGCCCAAGAAAATAATGTAGTATTCTGCACTCCTTGGCCTTTGTATGAGGTATGTAATCCTGACTTTCTAGCAAGAAGAATTCCAGAATATATGCACCTTGTTCCTCATTCCTTGACTCTTCAATTGGTTCGGATGACTCTATTTCCATATCATCATCCAAGCACAATGTGAAAAAATGCTTTGAGTGTGGACCAATGCGCTCAACTATATGAACATTGGGACTGTCTACATTCTCAACACTAATGACAATAGAGTCAACTAAATATGTATCCTCAATATCCTTGGTTGACTCTAGTATCTCTTCTACAATATCGACATCCTCAAAATCTAGTTCGATTGATTGTTGGTATTCTACTCTGGTCTTCTACACTAGCACCTCAATTTCTGTACCTAATTCACGCTCTTCTTGTATACTATTCACAATATTGGCTTGTTGAGCATTAAAATCTTCAACCAGTTGACTCACGTGAACTTTCAATTGTGAATAGTTTCCTCTTTCCTTTCTATCTGCAGTTGTAATTTACTATGTTGATCTAAAAGGTACTTTAACATATATATTCGATCTTCTTTAGGTCAGCTTCCCTGGGTTCTTTGTTCCTATTAACTTCACCAAAAAAAGAAGAACCATCAAAGTAAGGGATTGGGGGAAGGTAAGAAATGTAAGCACAACCATGAAAGTGACCATCTTGACCATCACACATTCACACATAAGATTGAGTTGGTGCACAAAACTCGCTCTCGAAAATATTTTGATAATTTTTCCCTGGGTGGTTTCCTTCACAATATGCATAAGGAGGATTAAAAATAGAGTTACCAACATCAAAATTCTCATAATTCCATGATGCCATGTTTCTCAAATAAAAATAAAAAAAAAATAAACAAAAAAATTAATCAAATACAAGAAAACAAAAATAAAAGTTCAAACTTGCAACCTAAAAATATGTATACCTACTACTACATCGTTAGTTACCCGGTAACGGCGCTAAAATTTGATCACGCCCAACTATACCTTATAAAAAGGACTAAGCGGTCGTTGCAAATATAATCTGGTTTACAAGTCCGGAGTCGAATCCCGTAGAGAACTAAGGTGTAGCTACAGTTGTTCACTATCACCAAAAAGACAAGCTTAAACAATTCCTAACTTATAGATATTCAGATTTTTGTGTTTAACTAATTAACTAACAAATTAAAATAGTAAATTAACAACTAAAGATACTAATGGTTGGAGAAAAGATTAAGGAGGTCTAGATTTATGATTTCCTCTATTGTCGGAATCCTTCCCTCTATGTTTGTTATAAATTTGCCTAAGTCTTCTCTATCGATCATGAGCACTCTAACTGTCGTAACTCTCTCCCGAGTAATTACAACAATATACTAGACATTTTCTCCCGAATTATGCTAGCTAGCTTTTAAGTACAACTCACTTAGATCGCACTCAAGGTTTCATTATCCATAATCCCACCTTTAAACCTTTCGTATTGATCCCTCATATACGTTAGGAGTGATGATGTTCAACAACTACCTAAATATACACTACATCCCGAGTAATGCACACTAAATATGAACAGCTAATTAATGGCCCTTCAATCAACAACAATAAGCATATAGTTGAACAAATAGAGATAATACTACGACAAATCTATATTAACATAATGAGAAAATCATCCTACAACAGGTTCCATCAAAACCCTAGATAACAAATTAGCTATTCATAATAGTATGCATAACTACAATACTAGAATTCATAACCAATAATGAAAATAGGAAGAAGGAAGTGAAAAACTCGTAGAAGAATTCTCCTCCTTGCTCCTAGTGTATTCTTGCCTCCTTAGGTCGAATCTCCTGTCTCCACGATGGCTCCGAGCTCTTCCTAGGTATAAAGTGTGTCCAAAGTATGTCCAACTCTTCAAAATAGCATTTTTACATGTATTTATACCAAATAGGGTCGGACCCAGACGAAACACTTTTTCCTGCATGAAATATAACTCTGGCTCTGTAAAATTTGCACTACCGCACCGCATGGGGCGACGCACCATGCAGAGCGGCAGTGAGAAAGTTCAGATTGCTGATTCTGACAGGCTACAGGAAATTTCCACAGACGTGCCTCACTGCGCGCCGCTCCACGCACCGCGTTAGTGATAATTTACAAAAATTCAAAACATAAAAGTTGTAGCCCTTTCAAATAGCTTTCCAACGATATATTGTGGAGCCCAAACGGACTTCTGAAAAAAACGTTATGTGCATTTTACTAGACAAATCACTATCGTTCTTAACTATTATCCATTGATCCCCGAACATGATCCCAACTTGATTACTTGGGCTTTTACTCAGAATTCAAAGCGCCAAATCACTTGAATTCATTCCATAATATCTACATAGCTCGGAATCACTCCTACAAGGCATAAAATACACAATTAGTGCAAAACACTAGCGATTAAAGCTCAAACTCAATTAAAGCGCAGTAAATTGGAATGTAATAATCGACTAAAATACATAATTATAGCCAATCATCAGGAGTCATACCTTTGGTACAATTCTAAATACAGTATGAAATCCCATGATTAGCTAATAAATCGGCCTCTTCTTAATATGTGCTGAGATTTCCGCCGTGATCATCGCTGATCGCAGATATCTTGGCTTTCCGTTATTTGGCTCGGTAGGCTTCCCTCGATCATGATCGATCTCTATCCCGCTCGGTCTAGATCTTGGCTAATCTCGATCTCGATCAGTTTCTGAGTCACGAGCTTGACAATCTAACTTCGTGTCACGGTCCGGTATGACATGGGGTCGAAACCTTGTCCTGCCACACCCTGATCTCGATTAATCATACAAAAAAGGAAAGCTCGATTTTGACCGTATACAAGCTTGTAAAATATGGACGCAGTATGGAATCCTCCAACTCACCCACCTGTTTTTTGTCACAAATGCACTGGAAGCTGAACGATCGGGAAACTTTACGACTTGTAGTTTTGTTAGCCACCAAAGTGTTACACCTGCTGCACACTCTACTACTTCTTGTACGCATATTTTATTTAACGTAATATAAGTACTGTTTCTTTTGGACCCACAAAAAAAAACTTAGAAAATATACACAATCCATACTGGCTAAGTTTTTCCTCCATCACTTGTGTTTGGTTTCAAAATGTACTCTAAAATATAGATTTAGAAAAGTAATTCAAGTTTTGAAATGAAATTGGTATGACAGAGAAAGACATGAACCAAATCTATCTAAGGCCATTTCCGGCCCTCCCTCATTTTTCCATAATGGGGGCAACTTTTGCCATAAATGGGGGATGAATAGTGTTCCTCCAAATATAGGGGGACACTATTCATCTTCCACATTACTATTCATGCATATTTTATTATTTAACTCTTTTAATTTATCTCTTTATATATACCTAATTATATTTATGTAATATCTTTATAATATTAATTTTACATCTTAACTTTGGCGTATAATTTTGATAAATTAATTTTCGTTCATTTATTATTTTTATGTAAAATTGTAAGTTAATTTTATTATAAGTTATAATTGTACAAAAAAATATATAATCATCTCAAAAAATGAATGGTTCAAATATAAAATATTAGATGTTGCTAAAATTGAAAGGTGCGAATATAAAATATTAGATGTTGCTAAAATTAAAATGTGAAAATTGAAAATACATTAAATGAAAATACATTAAAATAGGAAATACATGAAAATTGAAAATACATTAAATTAAAATACATAAAAGTTAAAACTACGGTAAATATCATAATAACTTAGTAGGGAGGTATGTTGTTTCCAGATACACCAAAATTATTATAGTATTGAGTGAATGGGGCCGAGGATTGTTGTAGTAGTGACTGTGACTGTGGATACACCAAAATCATTATAGCGTTGTTCTTGTCGCATAAATTTACGACGAGTCGGATCGACAATAGAATCCACATCCATCATTAAAACATTTTTTTCTTCTTTCATTTCTTTTACTCTTAGTTTTCCTTTTTGAACAGTCAAAACTTCTTTTTTTCGAATGAATTTTATCGTTATGTAATATGTATTTAATTAATCTTGTATGACAATGATTTCACTTTTATTTGAATTATTATTTAATCTATAATAATTGCTTACAAATTATATTATTTAAAATTTTATGAAATTGTTTTAATGGAAATTACAAATTAATGAAAATAAAAGATGAAATCTATTTAATGGAAATTTAAAAAATAAAAATAATAATATAATATAGAAGAGAGAAGAATATAAAAAAGAACATATGTACCTCCTTGCTGGGGCATATGTACCTCTCCTCTTCATATGCCCGAACCATCTAAGTATCGCTTCCCGCATCTTGTTCTCCATAGGAGCCACGCTCACCTTGTCTGGAATATGTTCATTCCTAATTTTATTTATCATGTTATACTTGCACATCGATCTCAGCATCCTCATTTCTGTTACCTTCATCTTCTGGACATGGGAGTTCTTGACTGGCCAACACTCAGCCCCGTACAACATAGTCAGTCTAACCAGCGCTCTATAGAACATACTTTTAAAGTTTTGCTGGCACATTCTTATTACACAAAATACAGGAAGCGAGCCTCCATTTCATCCACCCCGCTCCAATACGATGTGTGACATCCTCGTCAATCTCCCCATTCCCTTGTATAACTAACGCAAGGTACTAGAAACTTTCTCTCCTAGAGATGACTTGTGAATCAAGTCTCACGTCTTCATCCACTTCCTGAGTCGCACCACTAAACTTGCACTCCAAGTATTCTTTCTTGGTCTTGCTCAACTTGAAACCTTTAGACTCTAGAGTTTGCCTCCAAACCTCTAACCTCGCGTTAACACCGCCTCGCGTATCGTCAATCAGTATAATGTCATCTATAAATAACATGCACCACAACACCTCCCTTTGAATGTGGTGCATCAGTGTGTCAGCCGCCAGGGCAAATAAAAAAGGGTTGAGGCTCAATGCGTCAACCCCATCACAACTAGAAAGTTTCGAGTCCCCTTCGAGTGTCCTCACCCGAGTCTTAGCTCCATCATAGATGTCCTTAATTGCCCTAATGTATGCAATATGAACACCTCTAGTCTCCAAACATCTCCACAGAACCTCCCTCGAAACTTTATCGTAAGCCTACTCTAAGTAGATGAACACCATATTAAAATCCCTCCTCCTCTAGCTATACTGCTCTATCAATCTCCTAACAAGGTGAACAACTTCCATAGTCGAACGTCCCGGTATAAATTTGAACTGGTTCTCGAAAATAGACACTCTTCCTCATTCTCAGCTCCACCACCCTCTCCAAACTTCCATAGTATGGCTTAGTAGCTTGATACCCCGATAGTTGTTGCAACTTTGGATATCATCCTTGTTCTTGTACAAAGAAATTGTACTCCACTTCCATTCTTCAGACAACTTTTTCGTCCTAAAAATGACAATAAATAGCTCAGTGAGCCACTCCAAGCCCGCCCTGTCGCACCCTTCCAAAACAGAATTTTGATTGGCCCCGTCGCTCTTCCCTTGCTCATCTTATGCATAACCCCCTCTACCTCTTCAACTTTTATACGCCTACAATACCCAAAGTCTCGACGACTCTCGGATTGTTCCAAGTCACCCTACTCAATGTTCATATCCCCATCTTCGTACATGATTGCATGGAAGTAAGTCTGTCATCTCTGTCGAATATGTGCCTCATCCAGCAAAACTCTATCTTCCTCGTCTTTGATGCACTTCACTTGGTCCAGGTCACGGGCCTTCCTTTCTCTCGCTTTGGCTGGCCTATACAACTTTTACCCATGCATTTGCCCTAAAGTTCTTCATACAGTTCAAACGTTACAGTCTTCGTCGTCGTAATAACCAGTAACTTTGCTTCCTTTTTAGCCACCTTATACCGCTCCATATTCATTATCTTCTCCTCCTCGTCCACGCTCTCCAAAAACTTCAAATACATCGCTTTCTCGGCTTCCTATTTACCTTCGACTTCTCCATTCCACCACTAATCCCCCTTGTGACCACTAGAGTAGCCCTTCAAGACCGCTAATACCTCTCTAGCAACCTCTAATGCAATTCGCTTTCGTGGTTCACATACCTCTCGCGCCCCCCACTACTCCTCCATGCCCCATAGCCAGCAACTTATCTCCCAACTCCTGGGCTTCGTCTTTAGTCAAAGCTCCCCCACTTGATAACTTAAATTAGTTATCACCAAATCAAAAGCTTTAGCAAAATCCAATAGTGAATCCAGTAGCGAAGTTCCTCCTCCGTTTCTAATTCCAAAAGCAAAGTCGCCATGCACATTATCATAACCCCCAAAATCGCCCCAATGTGGCCATTGAAATCTCATCCTATGAAAAGTTTCTGTGTGCGGAACACCAAGCACAACCTCATCCAAATTCTCCCAAAAATGCCTTTTGATCTCCTCGTCCAAGCCCACTTGGGAAGCATACGCACTAACCACATTTAAAGTAAATTCCCCAACAACTAGTTTAATAATCATCAGTCTATTGTTCCCCCTCCTAACCTCCACCACTAGCTCCTTGAGATTCTTATCAACCAAAATACCTACCCCATTCTTGCCCCCACGCGTCTAGAGTACCATAGTCTAAACATGTCTATATCTCGTGCCTTAACTCCCACCTATCTAGTCTCCTCGAGACAAGTTATATTGATCTTCCTCTTATGGAGAATCTTTG